>NC_140585.1:141215903-146510903 GCF_964204655.1 Triturus cristatus | reverse complement strand
GAACAGCCTGACGAGCAAGCTACTTTCTATGTCCAGGTAACTCATGGATGGATTAAGTTATGAAGGGATGACCTAAGTCAAACCTCGGTACTAGATAGTAATGTCAATTTCTGCATTACCCTCCTGGCCCTCACTGATTTCTGTACCATACAGCACACTGTAGTTAAGCAGCTGAATGTAGTTCAAAAAGCATAATATGTTATGCTCACGTAAGACAGAACCCCTATGGTTCACATCCTTCATCCATGTCCACAGCAGTAAAACCACACATCAACTGAACATGCATTGAATAGAAGAAGATATGTGCCACATAGTGCCGGCCTTAATGGGCACTAATTTAGTCCTCCACTGCAGGTTGCAAATAGTTACATGCTATGATGTCCCAGTGGCACTCAGGTATGGGATGATAGTAACATAGTCCGTGCCTTCCGGTCTCCCCACCATCTCTCCCTCCAGCCTATGTCTGCGGAGGACCATAATCTTGAAACGAAGTACTCCGAATGGCCAACCCTGTACAGTAACCAGTGATGTGGGGTAAGATCACAATAAATGCTGCATTGAGATCTGCAGAGCTGCTCCGATCTGCCAGCTTACGGAAAGCCATAATTTGTGCACCTGTCTTTCGGCACTTCGTCCAGCACCACATCTTACAACAAGATAACCGCACCTCTGTGATAATCGAGCACGGCATGGAGACACTCTACACCAGGATCAAAGACCACATCCCTCCAGCCACGCACCCATGCAGGCAAGCACTTCAGCTGCTCACATAAATGTTACATTGAAATACAATAGTATCCCCAATGTTGTTAGTTAGGGCCCATGAAGGGAAAGGCATATGCGTTCCACTGGGTGGAATCCCATGGGGTGGTCTTGTTGCTGAAGACCAGTACTTCTGACTTGTCGGAGTTGAGCTGCTGGCAGTTTGTTTGCATCCAGTCTGCTACCACGGTCATGCAGTTGGTGAAGATGATTCTGATGGTGTTTGTGTTGTCCGTCAGGGAGAGGAAGAATTGGGTGTCATTGACGTCTTGTGATTGGATGATGGTGAGCGGTGTTCTATAAATCTTGACAAAATATATTTTTGGGGCATATGAGCTGCAGATCGTATACTTTTGCATAGATCACCATCTGGTGTTGGGCTCGGATGTTTGCACTTTGTTTTTGTCTTGTAAGAAGTTCTTTGTAGTCATGAGATAGGTGACTCCTCCTTGGGATCATAGTGCGCATGGTCATTGACTCCACCCTCAGCTTGTTTTTTCCCGCCATTGGGTTTGGATGTACATTCCTGTGCTCCGGGTCGGTGTCGTACTCGATACCCCTTTGACGCGCAACCCTTCACCGCTCGACGGTATTGTTTCGATCGCGTTCCCCTTCGACGCGCATCCAAAGTATCCATCACAACTTTAATTCTGGTCGTTCACGCAGGCCGTTGGGCCCACCGGTGCCATCAGGCCCTGCAGTCAATGGAAAGAACTCCATTTAAAAAAATGCCCCCTGTGTGGTGCGAAATTCCCACACACTGATCTCCACGAGGTCTGTAACCTTTGCCTCTCTCCAGAACACGATGATACAGGGTTGGCCATTCTGAGTACTTCGTACTTCGTTTCAAGATTATGGTCCTCCGCAGACATAGGCTGGAGGGAGAGATGGTGGGGAGACCGGAAGGCACGGACTATGTTACTATCATCCCATACCTGAGTGCCACTGGGACATCATAGCATGTAACTATTTGCAACCTGCAGTGGAGGACTAAATTAGTGCCCATTAAGGCCGGCACTATGTGGCAGACTACCGACACTCCTGAGGCGGAAGCCGGGAGAGAGACACTCGATTTTTAAACTTTGTAAATTGCATTCTATGTTTTTACCTGTATGATTATAGTTGCTGGGCACTCACTTCCCACTTGGCTAATCCTGCACAGCGGATGCTAGCGCTGCCGCGGCCTGGGATCTTCCTTACTGCCGCCATTCCTCGATCAGCCCACAGGCCACGCCCCCTGACGCGAGGCCACGCCCCTTTTCCTTTTTAAATCGCGCCGATCACAAGCTTGAGCTGAGACTACCGACACTCCTGAGGCGGAAGCCGGGAGAGAGACACTCGATTTTTAAACTTTGTAAATTGCATTCTATGTTTTTACCTGTATGATTATAGTTGCTGGGCACTCACTTCCCACTTGGCTAATCCTGCACAGCAGATGCAAGCGCTGCCGCGGCCTGGGTTCTTCCTTACTGCCGCCATTCCTCGATCAGCCCACAGGCCACGCCCCCTGACGCGAGGCCACGCCCCTTTTTCCTTTTAAATCGCGCCGATCACAAGCTTGAGCTGAGACTACCGACACTCCTGAGGCGGAAGCCGGGAGAGAGACACTCGATTTTCAAACTTTGTAAATTGCATTCTTTGTTTTTACCTGTATGATTATAGTTGCTGGGCACTCACTTCCCACTTGGCTAATCCTGCACAGCGGATGCTAGCGCTGCCGCGGCCTGGCATCTTCCTTACTGCCGCCATTCCTCGATCAGCCCACAGGCCACGCCCCCTGACGCGAGGCCACGCCCCTTTTTCCTTTTAAATCGCGCCGATCACAAGCTTGAGCTGAGACTACCGACACTCCTGAGGCGGAAGCCGGGAGAGAGACACTCGATTTTGAAACTGTGTAAATTGCATTCTATGTTTTTACCTGTATGATTATAGTTGCTGGGCACTCACTTCCCACTTGGCTTTTCTGCATCCTATAAGAATGTGTATATCTCGGACGCGCAGCGGACGAGCGCAGCGGGCGCGCCGTCAGCGCGCCTAAGGCAAGCCCGTCTGCGCCCGTCCGTGCCCTGACTGGCCCCAGGGCACGCCATGCCACAGGACGGTTCATCTACTCCCGTGAAGAGCTGCTGGCCACTAACAACGGCCAGGGCCACCTGTGTGAGTCATCATGCTATCGAGCCCAGAGACTGGGGCTTCTAGTCAACCGCCCTACCATTCTTGATAATGCCACTTCGATTCCAGTTACTCATACAACGCCTGTTTCTTGTCTCCATTCCATGTCTATAGCTTATCTAAACACCCGTTCCATGGTGAAACACAACCTGGACCTCTTTCTTCTACTAGGCGAGGATAATCTCGATATTCTCTTACTTACTGAGACTTGGCTCACCCAAGACTCTGCTCCAGATATCATAGCAGCTTTGCCGCCTAACTACCGCATCATCCACGCTGATCGTGGACCCGGCAAACCTGGCGGGGGAGTGGCAGCAATCTTCCGCCACGACCTGAGCGTCACCGCCTTGACCTGCCTGAATCTCCGAGACACCGAAAACTTAGTTCTAAAAATTGATACTTCCTATACTACTATGGCATGCGTCCTTCTTTACAGACCCCCTAACAACATGCTATCCTTCCCTTTAGCGCTCAGCGAACAAATTGCCAACCTAGCTATTGATCATGCAAGGATCCTATTGGTGGGGGACCTCAACTACTGGTTCAACGATCCTCTGGAAGGTCCTCAGTCGCGTGAACTCACTGAGCTCCTTACAAATCTAAACTTCGAACAACATGTACAATCACCAACCCACTGTAAAGGCCACATCCTGGACCAGGTCTGGACCAACTCTCTTTTAGTTACGACCCCGGCCACCTTTCCGTGTCTATGGTCAGATCATTTTATCATCAAATTTAACCTTATCCATCCCCCTAGAAAGTCCACCGTCACAGCTATGGGTGGAAGAGCTAGGAACTGGAATTCCCTAGATAGGTCGGAATTCCTACAAACTCTTGCTACTTCCATTCCCTCCCATAACTCTGATATCAATATAGCCGAAAACAATCTTTCTTTCTGGCTGCAATCAGCCAGCGATGCTCATGCTCCATACAAGACGATCAAATTGGCCCGACGTGCCGATGCCCAAAAATGGTTTTCTCCTGACTTAAAAGCAAAAAAATTGTCCCTTCGACAACTCTAGCGACGTTGGCGTCGCAATTATGCCCCTGATGCTAAAATTCGTTACATCTCTGCCAGGAAGGACTACATGAAATCTATTTTAGTAACTAAAACTGCCTACTTTTCCTCCCGTATAACCAACTCAAACAATAAGTCCAAAGACATCTTTTCTATTCTTAATGAATTAACCAATCTTGACAATGTCCGGCCCAGTCTGCCCCCGACCCAGGCTCTCTGTGATTCACTGAACGTTTTTTTTACAGAGAAAATTATGGCCATCAAAGACAGTATTCCTCAAACCTCAAGTCCTCTCCTTTCTGTTCCAAGCCCCAACACTATCGATTCATTTAGCAGTTTCCCCCCCATCACCCCAGAATTGTTCCAGGAATTACTGGTAAGAGTAAAATCTGGTGCTCCATCTGACAGATGCCCTCCTTATATCCTGAAAGACTGCCTTCCAGTTATCCCGGCCCCTGCCTGTACCCTTCTAAACAACTCTTTGGCCACTGGATTACTTCCCCTTGCATTTAAAGAAGCAATTGTAATACCTCTCCTGAAGAAACCTGGTGCAGATCCGACCTGCAATGCAAATTACCGCCCAATTTCCCTTCTTCCCTTTCTTGCTAAGGTGCTGGAGGCTCATGTTGCCAACTGCTTGTCCAATTTTATAGAGACATCTAACTGCCTTGATCCACATCAGGCGGGCTTTCGCCCAGCCCATTCAACTGAGGCGGTGGTAGTGGCAGTATTGGACACCCTTAGGGACTGCGCAGACAATCGCATTCCACAGGCCCTGGTGCTCCTGGATTTGTCATCCGCATTCGACACGGTCGATCATACCATCTTGACCGACCGTGTCTCTCAGGCTGGCATCCGGGGCACGGCAGCCGGTTGGCTGAGGTCCTTTCTAGTAAATCGTTCCCAGGCAGTCCACCTGCCTGGGAACGATTTAAAGAACCTGTCCGGGCTAGAGTTCTCAACCCCAGGGTTGATGAGACATATAAAGCAGCTCCAAATGATCCACCTTATATCAAGGGGCAGCTAGTGGTTACAAATGCCCATAAATTGGCAAACTCCCAGACAACAGGTGATGCCCCTCCGCCAGATAAAGAATCTAAATTACTGGATGCAACTGGTAAACTGGTTGCGTGACACGCGGCAAATTACTGGTGCATTGCTAACGCCCAAGCTTTACTAGACAGGTACGATAGGGCGCATTACGATGAACTGGATACATTAATACAACATCTTCCAGAGCAATACAAGGCAAAAGTTAACGACCTCATGCAGGAGGGAAAGCTTATTACCAACACCTCCATTAAATGTGCTCTTGATGCAGCGGACACAGCATCTCGTGCCGTTAACACAAGTATTTTACTGCACAGGCACGCATGGCTACGCATATCTGGTTTTAAGCAGGAGGTGCAGTCTCAAATTCTTAATCAGCCTATTGATCAAGAACCCCTATTTGGCACTACTGTAGACACATCTTTGGAAAAGATGAAGAAAGATATTGAGACAGCTAAATCTATGGGTGTCCTACAGTTACCAACAACTAGAGGCTCCTTTCATCGCTCCTTTTATAGGGTCGCCTCCTAAACCATTGGTACAGACAACTCTTTGTCATACAAAAGCCCCACTCCAACTTCCTCTAGCTAAGGATATTTTAGAGGGGGTACAGAGGCAATAACTCCAAAGGAAGAGGCCGTGGTAATAACACCTGCTCCTCTCCTATCACAAAACAGTGACTTCCCACCAATCCCCCCCCCCCGAACATTCCAGCTCGACTGTTGAGCTGCCAGGATTTTTTTTTCCTCAACTAAACTCAGTAGCAGAACGGGTTCTTCATACACTTGACATCAAAAGAGCTATCCTTTACTACATTGAAAGAACAAAAACTTTTTGCGAAAACGGAACAATTTTTTTGTATCTTTCTCACCACGACATAAAGGCAATCCTATATCAAAAGCTGGAATTGCCAGGTGGATCGTTGAGTGCATTCAGATACTGATGCAGCGGTAATTTCACGGTTAATTTCTCAATGCAAAACCTCATTTACCTCTAATTTACCGCTGTACAGGTAATGGCCCCTAGCCACTGTATATTACCTTCAGGAGACTTTACATAAACATGAAAAATCAAAAATGCATTTAATATTTAAGCCAATAAAGAGAGTTGTGAGTATTTTTAAAGGGTTTTATTTTCGTAGTTAAAAGTGAAGTTTTTCTGACCCTTTATTCATTAGTCAAATATCAATCAGGTTACAGAATTTGAAACTTAGGAAAAATAGCATTAATACAGAACATATTAGAGTCTGCATATAAGCATCACATGTAGAAAAGAAAATGTGGCGCAAAATGTCAGTCAAAACTCATAAAGTTTCTAAAAAAAAAAAAAGAGCGAGTCTTGCAAGGCTAATTAATAAATGGCAAAAATCTCCCATAAAGAGAAATTAATGCATAGTCCAAATAAATTAGTCAAAGCATAAACTTGAAGTTTTAGCATCTAAATCCCAACCTTCTATCAGTTGCATTTCTCTGCCCTGGTCTGTTCAAGTCTGCATCTCTGTGCTTCACAAAGAGGCGCTGCTCCTAAAAAGGCCCCTCCTTTACAGACCACAGAGGAATGTGATCTGACTTGCCAAAAATATGACGTGCAAGGACTCTCTTAAAAATATGAGCAAAGGCTCCCTCCTACCCCCCACCTTCCTCTGTCTCTCCTCAGACGCAAATCTCCACCGAGGCTGCACCCGTGACGTTTCATGTACCTGACCCATATGATGCCTGGCCTCATCTGCTGCCTCTCTCTCCTAAAGCTAAGGCCTCAGGCTAACACGCCCCCTATGGGGTCATTATTTATACTATAATTCTTGGCAGACTACACTAATAATGTTGCAGCTTTCAGTAAAGCTTGCACTGATTGGTTAGCATAGATGACATGAGGGTCTCGCCATCCTGTTCTCATTGCAGATCCGGTTTTAACAAAAAAAGCGTTAATGATCAATATAATCCTATATTTCAGCAACATTTACTTGGAAAAATGTTTCAGTCTATATTTTCCTTCCTGCCACATCGCACGCAGGATAAGCACATTCCACAAACACTGGTACATTGGCAAGGAAACAAGAATGTACAGTTCACATTAGCCTTGACTCCTTCTGTACTTGAGGCACTTGGCAGTCCTGCGCATGCGTTTTTCGGCACGATTCTCAGCCATGCTGGAATCTTAGGCAGCCATTTATCTTAGGCCCAGAAATAAAAAAAACATAAAAATAGTATTAATGTATGAAATAGAACCCCTTTCTGTTTACCTCCCCCATACAAATACCTTGTATTATTTTTCCTGGCAAAAGCTATTAGTTTAAAGCAGCTTTTCTATTATTTGTGCACAGCATGCAAAAATGTGCAATGTACAACATAGCATAAAACATGCAGCAGTGCACATTTTCAAAGCACAAGCAGTTAATACATACTTATAGCAACATGCTCTAATGTTTTAGATAGCTTTTCATGCTTTAGCCCCACGTGTAGTGAAGGTGCATGGTTAATTTAATACACATTATAAAAAGATGGGTTATGAACTGAATATGCATTTGTTTTAATATGCAACAAAGCCAAAGTCTCTTAAAACAGGAATAGGGAGTGTAGATTACAAGGAAAATGAGCTGGGAAGAGAGAACACATTAAATGATTATCCTCACAGCTAAAGGGGCCACTAAAATCATGAGTTTTCTCTACAATGCAAAAACACATGTTAATTCAGCACAAGCATTTCAGACTGACTAGGCCTCATTTCATGTTTCATGTGCCATGTGTTTTCCACTTGCACCAAAATCTGCGTAATTTTAAATGCAGTCGGTCTGAAGCACAAAAATAAAGCAATGCCTAATCTTGATGAAATCTAGCTCTATCAATATGCTATCAAAAAGCAAAGCGTACGTTATCCATTCCCCCTAGAGCGCATTCTACACGCAAACTAGGGGCTTCTATGGCATTCTTAGGGAACATTCCCCTAGATGACATCTGCAAAGCAGCAACTTGGGCTTCACCACACACTTTAAAAAATCACTATTGTGTAGATGTGCAAACAAAACAACACGCTAGTGTGGGCCAGGCTGTATTAAGAACACTTTTTCAAACCACTGCAACAGATACAGGTAGCCACCGCTAAGGAGGTAACTGCTGTATAGTCTATGCAAAAGTATATGATCTACAGCTCATATGCCTCGAACGGAAAATGCTACTTACCAGTATGCATCTGTTCTTGGCATGTAGAGCTGTAGATTTGCATACGCCCACCGCCTCCCTGGATACCTCTATATGTTTCAGTACTATCTTACTTGGATACATCACACATGGACATCTTTCCTGTTTCTCACAAACTCCACTATCATCTTCTATGGCATAAAACAATCTGAGGGTGAAGTCGATGCCCATGCGCACTATCATCCAAAGGAGGAGTTACCTATCTTGTGACTACAAAGAACTTCTTCCAAGACAAAAACAAAGTGCAAACATCCAAGCCCAACACCAGATGGCGATCTTTGCAAAAGTATATGAATCTACTGCTCTACATGTCAAGAACAGGTGCATACTGCTAAGTAGCATTTTCCATATATTGTGTGTCGGTGCATGTATATATATATATATATATATATATATATATATTCACTGAAAAAACCATAGGTTTCAGGGACGTTATAGTTGGGAATTAGCATTTAAAAAAACCTTAGAAATTCACTGAAAAAACCATAGGTTTCAGGGACATTATAGTTAGTTGGACATTTGACTCATATAAAACCAGAGAAATTTGCCTGGTATAGTTAGTTGAGCTAACTATAACTCACGCCCCCGCAATGCACTGCTGATGACGTCTCATATTACATCATTCATGACATGGTCAGTGACATCACTGATGACATCTCAAATGATATCACTGATGACATCATCCAGTGAATGTGTGTTTCTGTAAATTTTAAATATGTTTTATAAATGTATATATGCCAAGGTGTATTGAAGAATGAATGAGTGTATAAGACTCAGGATGGATGATCAAATAGGTGTGTGACTAACTGTATAAGTGACTAATTAATTGTGTCTTGCTTAATGCATGTGTTAGCGACTGATATAGACATTCACACAGTTTAGGTTGTTAGTTGGTGTGAAAGTGGCTAATTCACTATGTATATGTGTTCAAGTCTGTATCTGTGAAGGTCTGTATGGCTGAGTGAGTGTGTATGAGTGTCTCGGTGAGTGAATGGATGCCTCAGTGATACATGTGAGTAACTCCATATGTGAAAGGCAGTATATATGAGTGTTGGACTGTATAAATGACTATATGTGAGAGTGAGTGATTGTGAAAGTGCCTGTATGGATCAGTGTGTCCTTGTATTACTTATTGTATTAGAGTGTAAGTATGTGTTAGTATATGTTAGTATATGTTCAAATAAGTGACGTGGTATGTGTATAACTGTACAGGTGAGTAAATGAAAGTGTTATTGATTATTTCCATTACTGACTAGGTGTGTGAATAACTGTAAGAATGAGAGGCAGTGTGTGAGTGTCTGTATAGATATGTGACTGGATACCATAATGCTGTATTGATGGCTGACTGTATGTATGTATGAGTGAGTGTATAGGTGAATGAATGGATTTGTGTAGACCTACAAATTAGAGAGTGGATATGCACTAACTGGTATTGGTGTGTTCACGGTTTCGAAAATTATAGTCTTATTTTAGACTGGGTGTATCAAGTGTTATATTAGAATCTGATCAGGTGCATCTGATTTTCATGTGGATGATATCACCAGTGATGTCATCAGTGATGTCATTTGAGATGTCATCAGTGATTTCACTGACCATGTCATGAGTGATGTAATATGTGACGTCATCAGCAGTGTATTGCTGGGGCTCGAGTTATAGTTAGCTCACCTACCTATAACAGGCGAATTTCTCTGGTTTTATATGAGTCAAATGTCCAACTAACTATAACGTCCCTGAAACCTATGGTTTTTTCAGTGAATTTCTATGGTTTTTTAAATGCTAATTTCTAACTATAACGTGCCTGAAACCTATGGTTTTTTCAGTGAATTTCAAAGGTTTTTTAAATGCTAATTTCTAAATATAACGTGCCTGAAACCTATGGTTTTTTCAGTGAATTTCAAAGGTTTTTTAAATGCTAATTTCTAAATAAAACGTGCCTGAAACCTATGGTTTTTTCAGTGAATTTCAAAGGTTTTGTAAATGCTTATTTCTAAATATAACGTGCCTGAAACCTATAGTTTTTTCAGTGAATTTCAAAGGTTTTTTAAATGCTAATTTCTATTTATAAAGTTCATTAAACCTATCTTTTTTCGGTGTTTTTAATTATCCTCCCCTTCTCAACTTGGTGAAAACTGCAAATCTTGCCACTCTTCCATCAATACCTTACACCAACAAAATTGCCACAAACAAGAGCCACATCTAACGTTAATGAAATGCACAGTAGGCGTTCTCGTGCAACAAAAACACGAAAACACCACTTCCCCATATTTTCAACGACCAGCTAAATCTGCAATGCGATCCAAAAAGCAGGAAATAAGCCGAGTTAGCAGTAACAAATTAACATCAACCTTTAACTGGTGTAAGGAGGTCGACTATCTACTCCGTTATTTTGACCCAACTCACAGCCACATCTAAAGACCAACACGTGATACAGCTACTGATCATGCAGCTCCGACACCCATCAATGCCACAACACCCAGCCCCACCACCACCAGAACCTCCCCCTCGACAACCCCCCTACTACCACCACCACCGAGGCAGCACAAAACAGAACAACGGACCTTCCCAAAATGCCATGCCCCTCAGCCACACAATAGCTGAATGTTGGGAGATGAGCAACCAACTATATATGAAGGAGGCAAGTCACCCATCACTGATACAGCACATAACGCCAAGTGTAACGCTCATGTGCTGCACAGACCTCACTATGCAAAGCACAAACCTCTCCATGTGGAGATATACTATTGATACTTGTAGTGTAGTGCACAGTGGACGCAACCATGTTACCTCAGGCAGTGGGGAAGATCTCGGTCATGTAGCTGTGTTGTCCCCCCTGGAAGCAGAAGCGGAGTGGGCTGCTCCAGCGTAGGAGTATGAATAACTAGACCAAGCCCTAGTTCACTTGTGGGAAGACCAACGAGTCTGTCAGAACGGCAGCCCTCACCCTGGCACGTGGAAGCCACCATAACTGCAGGCCTCCTCGACACAGGGCCCCTGCGAACCCAGCGGCACAGCACCGCAGACTTATGTCTGTAACGACTCCTGCCTTCGATCTACACTATGGACAGCACGGCTCACAATTCAGATGCAGTGGCGATTGCAGATGTCGCAGTCCAGTTCGCAAGACACGTTGCTCCCCGTGCGGCCCGCACGGACCAAGCATGATCGCAGGCTGTGCACAGGCTGTGTGCTTCAAGTGCTACTAACTCACTGCACCATAAGTCATGCCCACGTGGCCTTATCAACGCAGAATTCATTAGACAAAACACATTGCTCCCAGTGCGGCCCGCCAGGACCACGTCTCATCTCATGGTGCGCACACGCGGAGTACTCCAGGTGCCACTAACTATGCAGCTCAACTCAACGCCACGTGGCTGTGCACCCATCCTGACCGCTGCCTCCGCCCTACACTGGAGTTACATGGTTCACAATTCAACATTAGTAGCGACGCAAATTGTGTAAGAGCCTATAATGGGTTAAGAAGACCAAATGCTCCCAATCTGTGCAGCTCAAGTCAACGTCACCTGCCTGTGGACCTTTGCTGACCGCTGCCTCCGGCCTACACTGTGGAAGACCGGCGACACGTGGTGCCAACTAACCCTGTTCAACACATGCCGATCCCACATGTGTAACTGTGTCCTGAGTCTTCAATGGCAGCGACCACAGCACCAGACTCCTTTCGATCACCGAGGGGTATTTCCACATGGAAGACCGGCGACACGTGGTGCCACTGAACCTATACTACGCAAGGTTTGTTTGGGTCACCAACGTATGCACGTGGCTGTGGACCCTAGCTCACCGCTGCCTCTGCCCTACACTGTGGGCGACCGGCGACAAAGGGTACCACTAACCGTCTTCAACACTAGCCGATCCCACATGTGGAACTGTGTCCTGAATCCTGAATGGCAGTGAACCCCAACTTCTTGCCAGCGACCACAGCACCAGACTCCCTTCGATTAGTGTGGCGTATTTGCATATCGAAGTCATCAATGTGGAAAGTATTACAGACGAAAAGATAACGCAAAAGATACATTTTACACAAACTGTCGATTTCCCTTTCCACGTCCAGTAATTTCCAAAGGAAGAGTGAACAGTTTTATGTCGGCAATGAGACATACCATCACTCGAAAATCACCCACAAATACTTATAATTTAAAAGGAACAGAAGCATCGAATTACAATAATGATTACAATACGGAGATTTTGAAGATGTGGAATGCAAATATGAACATACAATATGATGCACATAACTCAATTGCTGTTTCTCACTATGTCATGTTATATATTACCAACTCTGAGAAGACAGAATTCAAAGAAATGTGGGAAGAAATTTTACAGGAGAAGACACTTAGGAAAAAAAATGTACAGCTTCAGTTTGAAGATACTTTCACATAAAGAAATTGGATCCTACCAATGTTCGGATCGATAGACATCTGCAAGTTTGTATTCAAAGTCAACTGGAACCATCTGGATAAGTCTAGGTTTTCCTGCGGCACGAAATCGAGTTTTAATATAAATGTTATAAAACAAATTTGTGATGATATAGACTTACGTTTCTTTGCTAGTCAAGAGAAATGTACAGAAAATAACAGTTGGATATGTCTAGGTGTTGATCAACAAATGGAAGATAATACTGTTCTGAAGTTTGAAAAAGAAATACCAAAGTTTAAAGTAGTTTCTGGTGAAAATCCCAACTATGTTTATATTGATTGCCGACGTACTCATTATAAAATTCAAACTAGGAATGTAGATGTACTACCACTAACCCTGTTCAACACAAGTCGATCCCACATGTGTAACTGTGTCCTGAGTCCTGAATGGCAGTCACCCTAACTTCGTGCCAGCGACCACAGCACCAGACTCCCTTCAGTCTTATTTGTTGTTCTTTTCTTTAAATAATTTTTTTATATGTAAATCTATACATGTCTAAGACTCTTCTTTGTCCAACCGCACAGGGACACTTCCGGGCCCAAAAAGGCTGCTGGGGGGTATGATGGTAATGTGGGAAGAGGTTGCATTACCTGCTGATGTGGGGCGAGGCAGCGTCAAAGGGGTATCTATCACAGAAAGAACTCCGATATGTTTTCACAAATACCTCGGACAAATGCCAGCTGATGGACTGAATCACAAAATGATTTTTCAATACTTATGTAGTGTGAGTTATGAACAGTTCGCACCCAGGCTCGCAGAGGGCCAACTGCGGCCCGTCCACTCCACTCACAAATGCAGTACTACGAGCCGTCTGCGACATTGTAGCTTTCCCTGCCCTGTTCCGTCATGTGCCACGCCACTCAGATTACGTTCCGACGATGGCCCCACATAGCTACCTGTCGCAGGCGTACTCGCTGTTGGTGTGCAGGTCAGTGGTCTAGTTCTCCACATCTCCCGCCCACTCCCTGAGGGCAGGTTTGCACACACACACTACACCTGTCCGGCACATGCGTCACAGGCCATGTGACCATGCAAATATAATAGATCGACAACGTCACATCCTTTATTGCCGGTGCTGACTAGATGCCGGACGCTCCACATGTCTCAACCATAAAGAGTCTTTCAAAACTTGCGCAGAAGGTTACTCGCACCCTAATCTGTATAGCCCTCGGGGGCCTACCACCCCCTTGGCGCGGACTTCAGATGCACAGGTTTAGTGCCACCCTAAGCTCATATGGCCATCAGGGGCCTACGACCACGTGGCACAAACTTAACTCCCACAGGCTTAGCAGCCCCAAAAGCTGATGTGGTCTCCGCCATTGATGACTCAGGACTCAGCGACATGTGCGAGATCTGCCGCGCCGTGGAGAAGATGATGTGGTCTCCGCCATTCATGACTCAGGACTCAGCGACATCTGTGCGATCCGCCAAGCACCTGATGTGGTATCCGCCATTCATTACTCAGAGACATATCTGGGATGAGTTTTGACAGGCATGTGGAGTGCCCACTGCTGCACACTCAGGTGGCACCAGGTAATTATTTGCTCATGGAGGCGCAGGGGCGGCAGTGTCTCTCTCTCTCTCTCTCTCTCTCTCTCTCTCTCTCTCTCTCTCTCTCTCTCTCTCTCTCTCTCTCTCTCTCTCTCTCTCTCTCTCTCTCTCTCTCTCTCTCTCTCTCTCTCTCTCTCTCTCTCTCTCTCTCTCTCTCTCTCTCTCTCTCTCCTCTCTCTCTCTTCCATCTCTCTAACTCTCTTTCCTCCTTCTCCCTTTCTTTCCTTCCCTCTCTTTTCTCTCTAGCTTTTTTTTTTCCTTCTCTTTTTCTCTGTCTCTCTCCTTTGATATGCACATTACACTTGTCCTTATTTTGTGCTTTATTTTCCAGGCTCTGTCATCCACATCCATGGTCCCCACAGCAGTGTTCCACCTTGTTATTTATTTATTTTTTATGTATTTTGTTTATTACTTTATTGTTGATATATGTTGATAAAAAAATAAAGTTTGAAAAAAAAATTAAATAACGTTTCTGGTTGTTTTCTTTACTGCTGTGTAACTCTTTCTTGTTCTTATTACTGTTATTTGATGAAGTCCACCATGGTCTTCGATTTTGGAGGACTTATTGCGGGAATACTGGTGATGTCTGCAGTTTCCACCAACTTCTGAATAGTGTGTTAGATTTATCTCAACTTTACTTCCATTAAAGTGCTGATAATGAAATGCAGACTAACCGTTCCCGTGCAAAAAGACACGAGGTGCACCTTTGCGATATATTCAAAACACTAAAATCCTGTATTGAAATGCACTGACGTAGTGGCTGCACTCACAGTGTACACACAAAAGCATTTACGAAACCTCATTGTATTTATATTGATTGGGAATCGGGCGTCAGGTGCTGGATCTTGACAAGATACACTACCCAGTTTGTATATTGTCCTGCACACACAAAAAATCACATCACAAATTTCACACCAACTGCAATGTGAAACAAATTCTGGCAATAAGCCACGTTAGCACCAGGGATTTTACACCTGCTTTCTGATGGTGTTAAGCAGGATGACTACCTGCACCATAAAAGAGAACACTGCCAAGAGCCACACCAGAACACCCACAGGTGCCATAGAATAAATGAGCATGATACAGGGAGACCCATGAGGGCCACAAGACTCTTCGGAACAACTTCGGGACCGCCAACGCCCCCCAAACCCGCATCTGAGCAAGTGTGTCCCTCTGGTCATTGTGTTAGCATGATAGGCACCAGCCCTGCAACATCACAGTGTGCTATCACCTCAGCGTTGGCAGTGAGCCTGGACATGTAGCTACGCACGCATCCTCCTGCATGCACAACCAGCGTGTGCTGGTCCGGAGTACATAGGTCAGCGCTATCCGACAACGGGAATGGGGTGTCTCTAACATCTCCGTTTACATGAAGTGCGGTAAGTGTGTCTCTGTGTTCTGGTGTGGCCTGCCACAAGGGCCGCAGTAGTCGATGTTGTAAAGTGGCATGCACCACCTCCAAACGGCACTGTGATGGTGTAGTTGGAATGCAGCAGCACATGCGCAAATAGGCATTACAATGGTGTGCCGTACGTGTGCATGAGATACAACAGTGCACCGTACAAAAGTGTGGGAGGGAGGAGCAGCTGTTTGCAACGTAACAGACAGTGAACTCGCCCATGTGCCACGTGCTGGGCATCTCATCCATGATGACCACGGTCGCAGACATCCCACAACACCAACGACCCGCCTTTGTACACATCCTGTATGAATGCAGCGTGGTTTTCACTTCTATGCTCATTCAATGGTGTGATGTTGGCGAGTTGTGTGACTTGTGCTCCTTGTTGGTGTATTTCATTTTGCCCATTGTTTGTCTATACCTGTGCTATACTTAATTGTGCATGTCTGCCATTCTGCCCATCTCCCTGCTTCTTCCTCTTCCTGGTGCTGTTCTGTCTATAATTGTGTTGCTCCACACATAAATACATGTAAAGAACAAATTAGAATAGTTCCTTGATTCTTTTAGGTTTCAAAACTTCTCTCTTGGTTTCTTTTTAGTTTTCCATATAACAGTTTTTTTAAACATTCAACAACACATAGAAGTCAGAGGTGCAACGTATTCTATCAACACACTTTCTAGAACATTCAACAACATGTGCAGGTTAAAAGTTCATCAATCTTTTTAAACTTAACCATATTTTTTTGCCACATTTTCTCGAACATTTAACGGCACGTGCAGGTTAAAAGTTCACGATTGTTTTAAGTTCAAACAGTGCTTTCCAAATGCAAGTAGCAGGTGTGGTTGAGTTGACAACTTTTATCCTATGATATGTACTCCACGTTGAAACTGCTTTTTCGTAACCAATCACAAAGATGCTTTTCCACAAAACGAATGTGCACCCTACTTTTAAAAAAGAATCCTTTTCGTCTCCCAATCACGTATCATTTTGTATGGCAATAAAAAGTAGTTCCCCATCTTTAAACATATCTCTTATTCTACCGAGGAACTGCATGAGCTACAGACATCTTTCCATACCTTCCAGCCATACCTTCAAAATGCTAGTGTGGATCGTAGGACATAGCTATATTTTCTGGTGCAAGAGGTATGCAGAACAGAGATGTATTGACTTAGACCTAGGTTTACAAAATGTGGACATTAAATGGTTTGCACAGAGAGGATTGAAGTGGCACCAAAGAACGATGATTGATTCAACCCAGATCTAATAGTGACTGGGGGTGAGTGTCTGAAAAGTTTTAGCGCTCTGTCCATCATCTCTGTGTGTTCATTTAATATACTACCATCAGCAAGGGTGCCAAATTTCCCTCCGCCCACGCCTAGGGCGCTATTTTAGCAAAAGCCAGCTCCGGTCACATCACTCATTTGCCTCACATTTGTGAAAGTGAAAATACTGGAATCTGTATGCGATTCCCAAACTTCCTACCACCCAGCACTCCCAGACTCCTACCAATCAAAATACTTGTGTTGCTCAGTCTGTCGTCCTCAATAGGAATTGACTAAACCTGGGATCTTGCAAAGACTACATTGACTTCATATGGTCACTGTTTTCATCCATTCCTGTTGCGGCCGAGGTCCTCATAGAGATATATACGTATTTCGACCTCCTTTGGGACAATGTTCTGAGAGGTCTTCCTCAGGCTGCTAAATGGCACTCTATGCCGGTTCTGTATATGTAAAGCGCATCATGAGTTCCAATGTCCCGGTGCCCTCGTTATGTACTTCAATACATTTGTGATAGGTACATACCAACTGGTACCATTCAGATTGGCAATTCTATATAGAAGATCGGGGTGAGCAAGGAAGGGGGAAAGTATAAAGCCTGTTAGTGCATCCCTATCGACCCTGTATAGCCCACTCCAGCTCCTTGAGTTTGAGTGACTTACTCATGGCTTTGGTCGGGGTTCATGCACCAGAACCACGTGTGTGGTCTGCCACATATAAATCAGGCTTTTGAGTTAAATGGCGCTTGTTGGTGTTCCACCGTGGTGGTGAAACCTCCTGCCCGAGACCTGGAAGGTGCCTGGTGAGTCTGTGTCTCCTGGAGTTTGTCAGAGCGATGCTTGGGTTGGTGATTGTACTGTGTTCGTTAAGTTTACTTCAAAGACCTGCTGGGATGCTCTGGAGGAGCCTTGCAGATACCATGGCTGCCTGGCAGGCTCTCTCCACCCTTCAACGTGTACAGCATTTGCTGACAGGGGATCCAGAATGGATCACCCGGTGGCGTCCGCCTTCCCACGCCCGCTCCGCCCTCAGCCTGCTCGACATTCGCAGTGCAATCATCCATGCAACACTCATGCAACAGATGCATGAAGTACAGGAAGGAGCTGCATGGGACTGACAGACCCCTTGCACAAGGTAAGTCTGCTGGGCAATGTTCCCTGCACAGGTAAGGGGGGAATAAGCCATACCCTGCATCTATAGTCATTCACTGCCACCACTGTCAGTCCTCTGCATCCCAGTGAGCACCTGCAGTCACTCTCAGTGCAGGAGGAGTGCACATGGTGCACCCTGCAGACCTGGGCCCAGGTGTGAGTCCTAATCCTTCTTGCAGTAGGCTCACAGCATAAACGCAAGGTTGATGTGTGCTCTGAGGACAAAAATCAAAAATAACCACAGACTCTACTTGGGAGCCCAGGGGCAGGATAGCTCGCCCTCCACACATGCAGGGAACCTTCCCTTTCCAACCCCCTCTGATCTAAATTCCTCTCACTGTGAACTGTCCCCCGAATGTTTTCCTCTCTCCGTTTTGTGCGCCCTCACTGTCCTTACCATGATTTCACGTTTTCCTTACCTGTCACTCAGATGCTTAAAACCACCGCCCATAAAGCACTATTGCATTGCGCACTGCGATACCATTTTCTTGGTGGTGGCTGCTCCACTAAAATGTTCCTTCCTTATTTTTTCTATTTTGAAGCTTATTTTCTTCCCTACTGGTCCGTCTTTTGCATCTTTCCCGCCTCTGCCACCCTCAGGGGTTTCCGGTGACCTTAAAATAGCTTTAATAACTCTCCAAATACGCAACAGAAACCTCAGGACAATATATTTTTACTTCAACATCCTCTGTGCTTCTCTATATATAACTCTCTTCTCAAGCCTCTTGTTGTAGGTTTTACAGTGTCTCTCTGGGTATCTCCCTCTCTGTCTCTCTCATATGCCCCATGATGGCCTGTGCACAGAAGGAAGGATGAAAGAAAGGAATGATGCACCCATGAGTCAGGAATGATAAGGTGGGGTGAGCATCCCACCACCCATGAGTCAGGAATGATAAGGTGGGGTGAGCATCCCACCACCAATGAGTCAGGAATAACATGGTGTGGTGAGCATTTCACCACCCATTTCTCAGCAACGATAAGATGGGGTGAGCATCCCAAGAACCCATTAGTCAGCAGTGATAAGGTTGGGTGAGCATCCTAACACTCATAAGGGAGCAATGATGGGATGAGCATCCCACCACCCATGAGTCAGGAAGGATGGGGTAAGCATCCCACCACCCATGAGTCAGCAATGATAAGGTGGGGTGAGCATCTCACCACCCACGAGTCAGCAATGATAAGGTGGGGTGAGCATTCCACCACCCATGAGTCAGCAATGATAAGGTGGGGTGAGCATCTCACCACCCATGAATCAGCAATGATAAGGTGGGGTGAGCATCCTAACATTCATAATGGAGCAATGATGGGATGAGCATCCCACCACCCATGAGTCACAAAGGATGGGGTGAGCATCCCACTACCCATGAGTCAGCAATGGTAAGGTGAGGTGAGCATCCCTCCACCCATGAGTCAGCAATGATAAGGTGGGGTGAGCATCCCACCACCCATGAGTCAGCAATGATAAGGTGGGCTGAGCATCCCACCGTCAATGAGTCAGCAATGATAAGGTGGGGTGAGCATCCCAGCATCCACAAGTCAGCAATAATAAGGTAGGGTGAGCATCCCTCCAGCCATGAGTCACCAATTGTTAGGTGGGGTGAGCATCCCTCCGCCCAAGAGTCTGCAATTGTTAGGTGGGGTGAGCATCCCTCCAGCCATGAGTTAGCAATTGTTAGGTGGGGTGAGCATCCCTCCGCCCAAGAGTCTGCAATTGTCAGGTGGGGTGAGCATCCCTCCACCCACGAGTCAGCAATTGTTAGGTTGGGTGAGCATCCCTCCGCCCAAGAGTCTGCAATTGTTAGGTGGGGTGAGCATCCCTCCGCCCATGAGTCATCAATGATAAGGTTCCGAAACCGGCCTTTATTGCGAATGAGATTGTGGAGTTTACAAGTCTCTCTAGGGTGGGGGTGATTTGCATAGGTTTGTCCCGTTCAATGTTGAAATCATTAATGAAGATTCTATTTTCTGCACCAATAAGGGGCGACAGAGGCGCAACTAGAGCCAAATTTCGGGGGGGGGGGAGGAGGGGGGCTACCAAAAATTTCGGGGGGGGGGGGGGAGGGCT
Source organism: Triturus cristatus (assembly GCF_964204655.1). Classification (NCBI taxonomy): domain Eukaryota; kingdom Metazoa; phylum Chordata; class Amphibia; order Caudata; family Salamandridae; genus Triturus; species Triturus cristatus. Next base: position 146,490,829 of record NC_140585.1, on the reverse strand, counting down.
GACACTTCCACCAATGTGCAGAGTGGAGATGCAGGGGCTCTAAGAAAGGGTGAAAAACAACTGCAAATCCTCGTTAGTAAGTGAATGGTCTTTTAAAGACCTGTGAAGTACTCGGGTGCGGATGTGTGTGCCCGGGAAGCTGCCTCAGTCGGGCTGACACACATGACGGGGGCGAGGGCTGAAGCCCTTTGAGCCCAATGGACGTTGCGCGCCTGAGGGGATTACACCACGCGCCTTTCACTCCCCTCCCCACTGCATCACCAGGACGCTGAAGGACCCCAGACGCCAGGCACTCCGGCAGGAACTGGAATGTCACGGTCACAGGTCTCCAGATGGAGGAAGGGAAAGGCAGAAGGGGCTGTCTCTGCTCCTGAGACCACAGTAATTGGAAGAAAGACTGGGGAGTCAGAGCGGAAGCCCCAGAAAGGGGGAAGCCCGCGCAAGATTCAAGCTGTGGCTGGAGCCACGCGCTTAGTACCAATATCGGCAACAGTTATCACAAAACACATAAGTACATAAATAAAACACACGACACTGTAATGTAAGTGGAGAAATATTGCTGCAGGTTTATTAGCATAACCAATATGCAAACATGGTGGGTTATCTTACGGGCGATCCCAGGGCAGGCCAGCCCCTATGCCGCCTGCCCGTCTGATAAGCCTAGAGTCACCATGGCAACGCCAAGTGGTGTATACCAAATTTTGGGAGGGGCCACCCCTCCCATCCGTGGACCCCCAGTCCACTTGCTTCACACGCCCGCCCGTGATGGGTGGGCGGAGCATACATGGCAGCCCCCGGTTGCTCAGACCCACAACCGCCTGTCGGCTAGCGGGGCGCCGTCGTTCTTCCAGGGGACAACGCTAAAACATCCGGGGTATCCTGGCTTAGCACCCCGCGGTGCTGCTGCATGATATACCCCTTGGTATGTGCAGACCCTGGATCGCCCTGTAACTCCTCCTGCAACACAAAGTAAAATTGTTAGAAGACCTGGCCCCCCCTTTGTCCCTCCGGACGCCGGGTAAGCGGAGGGGCGGGCAAGGTGAACGAGCGGACAAGAGGACGAGGAGGGGGCGGAGACAGTATATGTACCCCTGTCTCCTCCCCCGCCCTCGCCGAAAGCAGCTGTCTGCTGGGGTCTCCCCTGGACTAGCCCAGGGACTCGACCTCCCACCCCTGTGCCTTCCTGTGGCACTAAGGCAGCTGCCCTCTAAGGGGCTACGCAACCCCCCCCCCACCCCCCCCCCCACCCACTCCCCGGGCAGCCTTACAGAACTCTGACAGACTAAGTCCCACGAGAGGGCCGCGGCCGGAGCAAGTACCAGAGGATGGAAGTGCGGGGATAACGGTGAGCCCTTCACCAGCCTCCTCAAGCCTTCCCAGTGCCATTGTGCACCAGTGCTTATCACACCTCAGGGATCCCCGGTGGAGACCCCCTCCAAGAGTCCACGTGGGACCGGTGACAAGATCCATTCCCATCCTCAGCTCCTTTATTCATTTCAGTTCCACAGATGCGAACCACAGGCGGTCCCGGCTGGTGATAGTCACCCCGATGGCAACGCACCTCCAGGAGAGCGAATTGTTCGGTTCTTTCAACCTGACACACCACTTGTCCAACATACAGTTGGTGTCATTATCCCCCTGGTGTTGGCCCCCCTCTGTCAGCTTTGGGAGAGGTGCTCTGTCATCTGCTCAGTGAAACTTGAGTGAGTTATCAGATGCGTCTCAATGCACAATGAATGAAGGTGACAAAGCGCGCGAGCCACAGAGGAAGACCAAAGTGGGAAAGTTAGTGTGTTTGCGCATGGGGGGTTCTTTGTAAATGATGGTGATGCCGCGGTCCTGTTTCACTCGACTGTCATCGCAAGGCACGATCTTTGGGTACCAGGAAGTCAGTGATGGACTCGGTACAGGAATTAAACCATCAGTGTAATTACCAAGTGGCCTGAAGTCAGCTCGCTGATACTGTGTCCATGTAGCTAGTCTCGTGAGGATAAAAGGCTGAGATACCCCTGCTGGATTCAAACCCTACCTGGCGGAACGCACGTAAATCCGTGTCGAGGGTGCATTATGGGCACCTACACCCACAAATAAACACTTACACCCACACACGTACAGATACTTTTCACGTGCTTTCATTGGAATGCTTGATAGAAAGGTCCCATGCTTTTTTGGTATTTACAAGCACTGCAGGAGCCAAGGCTTGTTACTGCTGCACAGAGAACCTTCTACTTGGATGAGAAAGGGACCACATGGAGAGGCCTGCGCCCAGCAGGGCTGCTTGAACCCAACATGTAGCTTATGTAAACACTAATATAGTATCTCTGTCTACTTTATTTTCTGCCTCTCTTCTCTCCAGCCTGCCTTGCTCTATTTCGTTTTCTCTGTCTCACTCACTCCCTCTATCTCTTCTCAGTCTCTCTTCTGTATCCACCCTTGCACTTTCTACCTCTTCTTCTCTCTCAGCCTGATCTTTCCCGCCTCATCTCTACTCTTGTTAGAGCAGTTCAATTGACCACTATGGGGCATATTAGCAAGTAAGGGCGATAATTATCGCCCGTGCCAAGTATCGGGGGTTTTGTTATCGCCTCCTTTCCCTGATAATTTTCGGCTTCTTACCGACGTATTATCAACACGTCTGTGAGAGGCGATAGTGTCAGGGAAAGGGCACGATAACTCCCGCTAAGAGGAGATAGGTTTACAGGCGATAGCTTGCCATCGGCAGCGATGGCGCACAGACATCAAAGAGGGGCATATCAACAACAACCAGCGATAATTATCGCTAAGCGCACTTAGCGTTAGGATAATTATCGCCGGCTAGCGTTGATTTTTATCGCTGAGATAGCGTGCTATCAGCAACGCTTATCTCAATAGCGATAAAAATCCTCACGCTAAGTGGCTAACGTGAGATTATCGCTGGAAACCCAGCGATAATCTCACGTAGCTTGTTGATAGGGACAGACAAACTTAGCCATGATATCCTCCTTCCATAGGATATCATGGCTAAGTCAGATAAATATCAGACGTAAAAAAGCAGCGTTAACCGCGGTTAGCGCTGCTTTGTTTGTCTCTAACAGGGTTAGCGACATTCTTGATAATAGGAGAAATGTCGCTTAGCGACATTTCTCCTATTATTTTACTCTGGAACGCCCCCTTTGCATCTCATTAGAGATGCAAGGGGAAGCGTAGAGTAAAAGGGTGCTAACATGCAAATTTGCATGTTAGCACCCCGTTGTTGATAGGGTGCTAGTTTTATCTCTGCTCTTTTGGCTTTTAAAGCCAAAAAAGCAGAGATAAAGCCCTTGTTGATATGCCCCCAGAGATACTTGGCACGGGCGATAATTATCACCCTTACTTGTTAATATGCCCTCTACCGCTTTGATGTCTGTGGGTCTTCTGATGGGGATCTGGCTTTAGTCAGGTTATTAGCAGGTGTTGAAAACCTACGTACATCGGAGGTTAGCGCTAATTATTGTATCGCTGGATATCTTTGATAATACAGCGAAGTGCTGTTATCGATTTTTACCATGAAATTTAGGTAAGTAACGCCTACCTTGCATGTCATTAGCGATACATATCGCTGACATGCAAGGCGATGAAAAAACCGTCAGCTAACGCCGGAAAGCTTGCGCTAACGCATGTTAGCGCAGGCTTGCCAATAGGGTGATAAAATTATCGGCGCTTAATCGGCAAAAAGTGCCGCTAAGGCGGCGATATTTCCCTTGATAATATGCCCCTATATTTGTACACACCTGCCAGTCTCATTATTAAGGTTTTGAACATGGCTGAACCTCGCATCAGCAAACTGGACCTGTGGGGAGCCAAGACTGGCGTGATGGTCAGACACACAGGGCCTCTGAAAGGAGACTCTTGGCTCCAAAATCCAAATAATCAGACGAGAGATCGTAATATTTGCCACATATTATATAAACACGTGTGGAACCCGTCATATCTGTCAGGATGGCCGAGCGGTCTAAGGCGCTGCGTTCAGGTCGCAGTCTCCTCTGGAGGCGTGGGTTCGAATCCCACTTCTGACAAACAACAACCTTTTGTTTTTGATTATAATGTGTTCATTGTAAGGTGGTTGCCAATATAAACAGGGCACGCAGTTCAAATTGAAAGTTACATGCATACACTGTTGTAACTAAAATGTGTGTTTTTTATTGAACATGAAAAAGTTTGTGTGAGGAACTCGAAAAGACTCTCACAAAATTTCGTTTAGAAAATAATTTCCGGTTTGACATCTTAAACCGTGGGTGCATCTTTTGCCCCTAACCAAATTATATTTCTCTGACAGTTTACATTTTCTGTCTGTTGCCCGGGCTATTGTTTTTACTTTCTATCTTGCAGCTGTTCCCTTTCTGCCCTCAAGGTGGCACTTTATCTTCAGACAAGACTTGCGAAATGAAATAACATTCTGAAATAACTAGAACATGTTTTCTCAGAGTTATAAATAAATCACCTTTCGTGGGCACTGAGCAGCTCTCTTCCACAGCAACAGCTGCCAGTGGTTTAATACATAAACTCATGTTTTATTAGAGGCCATTTCAAATCTCTAAAGCCACGTTAGCGCTGTTTAGCAACTTTTTCCGCACTGTAAATAATATTTGAATACAGATCATGTCACTTGTCGTCTTTGGGCCGAGTATAGAAAAATAACAGTTTTAATGTCTTCTTGCCTAAAGTCTTGCCATAAAAGTTAAAAACTACACGAGTGAGTAGCTAATTCAGTTCAGGCCCTCTTTTTACACTCCGAGATCTGCACTCCAGTTCAGCACATTATAAAACCAGAACTACAAATCCCAGAATGCAGCGGATAGACTGGGACAAGACGAGCTGCTCACGCACGGACTAGTTTAACTAAACAGAGCAGATTAGTACGACATGAAGGACTGAAATGACTTTAAGAATATGTGGATTATTTTGAGGTACATATTATAGCCGGTTAACGGACGAAATATCGAACAAAAATACTGATTATTGTACTTTTTTTGTGTCACAGCGGCATGTGGGTTTTGTAGGGGTGCAGGGTGAGAAGTAATTTAATTATAATTAATAATTAATTTGAAACATTATTAATTATTTAAGTGATAATTATGCAAATTGTGTAATTGATACTTTTTTTTCAGTTCAATTCTGGCTGCGGGTTGTGTGATGTGTAGGGTAGGAAGTAAATTAATTATAATTAATTTATAATTACATTTTTAATCATTTATTATGTAATTTATAATTATGCTCATTGTGTCATTAACTTATTTTTCAGTTATGAATAGGTGCAGGTTGTGGGATTTGTAAGAGTACAGGGTGGGAAGTAAACACATTTTAGTTAATTCATAATATATTTCTAATTATTAACTATTTAATTGATAATTAATTATGTATTTTATGCAATTGATTTATTATTTGAGGTAACTTTTAGGTGCAGTTTGGGATTTATACGGATACAGGATCAGGGAAGTTAATTATAATTAATGATGAATTCTTTTACATTTGTATTAATCATTGAATTGATCATTAATTATGTAAATTATGTAATTAAGATATTTTTAAAATTATTTGTCAGGTGTGGGTGTTGTGTTTTTAGGTTTACAGGGTGGGAAGTTAATTAAGAAATAATTTATTGATAATTAATCATTAATGTATGATTCCTTTTTTATTGATAATTTAGTAAATTGAGAAGTTATGTTTGTTAAGTTATATTTTAGGTGTGTGTTGGTTTGTTTGTAGAGGAATGGGGAAGTCTTTTAAGTAATTATAAATAAAAAGAATATTCATTTATTTAAAAAGTTCTTTATTATCTCATATGTTAATTGTGTTATGCTTTGTTTATTTTTGTTACATTTTAATTGTTGGCTGTTGTGTTTGTGGGAATATAGTGTGGCATTTTAGCTATATTAATACTATATGTGTTAATTGATAATAATTATAAAAATTGTTAATATTTAGGGTATTTTTTAAATTTTTGTTAAAATTAGGGGGCAGATCTATATCGGAGATGCGCCACTTTTACGCCGTCTTTGCGTCACTTTTGTGACGCAGCGGCGGTGTAAACCCTGCGCCACGTTGCGCCATATTTACATCGGGACGCATCTATGGAGATGCGTCACGGTGTAAAGCCCTGCGCCACGTAAAACCTGCGTCAGGTTTCACGTGGGCGTGTCGACAGAGGGGGGGGCGTTCCGTCGCAGAAACACCCCTGAAAAGTGACTCAGTCAAATCTATAAGATTTGACTGAGTCACTTTCCCAACGCTGATGCGCCAAAACCCTGCGCCTGCTTGAAGCAGGCGTAAGGCTTGACGCACCATGTTAGGGATAGGGTAGGTTGGAACAGTGCTGGAGTTGCGTCGCGCTTGCAACGCAACTGAAGCACTGCGCCAACCTTACGCCATCGGATGCGTCACGCATCTGTTTATTCCTGCGCCATGATGCGCCGCATTGTAAATGCGGCGCATCATGTGTGGCGCAAGGGTGAACTTGCGTGACGCATCATTCCTGGCGCATCCTTGCTGATTTGCAGGGATGCGCCAGGCAACATAAATCTGCCCCTAGATATTTAATTTTTATATTTAGAATTTGATATTTTTGGGTATTTATTAGAGTGTTAAAATATGTTGCCTGTTTGAAGTGAAGTACTCTCCTCCACTGTACAACGCTCTATACCACTCTATGTTTCTCTTCTCCACTCTACGCAACTCCACGACACACAGCATAGGGCAGCAATGCTAACAGAGATTGGAGGGAAGATACAACATCTCCTTTCCCAATAATGTAAAAAACACAAAAAAATGAAATGTAAAACAAAACACATTAAGACAGAATGTGTTTAATGAAGTGCATTTTTAAATAAAATGAAACCGTTCAAAAACGGTATTGGTTAGGAACAATTCTTGATCTTGTGCTCCTTCTAGGGGAAACCGCAGAAGGTACAGTAACCTCAGAAGGAACAGCTGAGGAGAACAGAGCGAAATTCCTAACTTTGACAATTTTCCCAACATTCCACCACTTTCCTCCTTAACCTTGAACAGCATTCCTACCTACCCTTGTGACAGAAATGGGAGGACCAAAATTGCTTTCACCCTTCTTTACAGATAAAGAGGATTAAGCGCGTACAAGATCACCAACAACAACAGGAACAATCTTGATTGCTTTCATGCTGTCAAACCAAGAGTTTTGTTTGGATTGAGAGCTGGCGACATTACCTCTCACCAATTCCATAAGGGTGTCAACATCTGGAACGGATTTGATCCATTTGTTCAGCCAGGCAGGTTTAAAGCAAGTGTTAGCTCTCCTTCCCCTTAAAAGCTGTAAGGGAGACACCTTGGTCGTGGAGTGTGGGGTGGTCCTATAGAACCAAAGCATGCTATTAAGGGAAGTGGGAATATCACAATTACGAGACCTGGCCCACCTAATGCAGTCCCCTATAACCCTGGTCATACGCTCAACAAGTCCATTGGACTGGGGGTGGTAGAGAGAGCTCTTAACATGTCTAATTTTGCATGACTGCAGAAAAGATTCAAAATTAGCACTGGTAAATTGGGTACCATTATCCGTCACTATGGTATCAGGGAACCCCTCCCTAATAAAAAACCTCCTTGAGGAAAAAGATAACGTTAGCAGTGGAGACTTCTTTAACTAGTTTTACTTCAGGCCATTTTGAGGCATAGTCAAAAAGCACTAAGACAAAGCGACACCCACCAGGCAAAATTTCCAGCGGTCCCATGATGTCCAACCCCACCTTGGACCAGGGTTCAGAAGGGCATTCAATCGGAAGAAGGGGTGGTGTAACAACTTTTAACCCTTTGTCGGCTGATCGGCAAATAGAACACATATCAACAAATTCATTAACATCACAGTCCATAGAAAGCCACCAAAAACAATCACGGACACTTCTTTTGGTGAGCGTGGACCATAAGTGACCTTCATGTGCTTTAGTAATAATCTCTTTTCTGAGACTTTGTGGGGGAATAAGTTTGTCATCACGCAATAAAAAACCACCCTCCAAAGAAATCTCGGATTCCACTTCCAGAAAGGTTGTAGACATTGATGGAGAACCCGTTCTCTGGGCCATCCTGACCTGACAAACTCACACACATGCTGCAAGAGATCATCATCAGCAAGAGCCTTCATCCAACTCTCTTCAGTGCCGAGACCATGCTCAGGTAAATCAAGAGAGGCCACAAGGCAATCATCAGAGTCTTCTTCCCCCCACATCGGAAAAAACAGACTCCTCTCTGTTATCATTCAAGGAAAAACAAGACAAATAATCCGCTCAGAGAATTCTACCCCCAGAGACATGAATGAGATCGAACTGGTACTGCATGAGGCGAGATACCATACGGAGGATTCTCGGAGAACAACATTTACCAGTGCCAGCTCCAAGTATATTAATAAGGGGCCGTGGTCAGTCCTCAACAAGAAACGTCTTCCCCCAGATATAGGGACAGAATTTTTCGATGGCCTACAAGCAAGACAAAAGTTCCTTCTCAATGACCGAGTACTAAAGCTCCCCATTCCTCAGAACTCTGGAGGCAAAGGTGACAGTGTTTTCTGCATTACAGGCATTCTCTGTCAACACGGCCCCTAACCCCACTTGACTTGTATCCACAGTTATGCAGGACGGTAAATGAGGGTCAAAAGGTTTAAGCGCACTGCTATTAGTGAGGGAGCCTTTAACACACCGCAAAGCAGTCTCACACTCATTAGACCATGCAAAAACTACTCCTTTACTAAGGAGGGCACTAAAAGGTCTTACAAGAGTGGCATAATTCAGAACAAACTTTGAATAAAACTCCAGCAAACCAAGTAAAGACTTGACTCCAGCCTTATGAGATGGGGCAGGAGCTTGGGTGATTGCATCCAACAATCCCTGCCTGGGTCTGATTCCCTCACAGAGATTAGGTGACTCAAATATTCGATTTCATCACCGAGAAACTTGCATTTTTCGGACTTCACAGCCCAACCATGATTCTTAAAAATATCAAGGACCCTCTCGAGTAATGAATTATGAGTCGGGATATCTTTGGAATGGATTAATGCATCATCTTGAAAGACAAGTACCCCATCAATCCCATCTAACATATTTTGCATGACTCGTTAAAAAACGGAAGTCGCGGAGGCAAGTCCGAAGGGCATACGTTTGTACTGAAACGTGCCTAAGGGAGACACAAATGCTGTAAGAGGACGTGATGAGGGATTCAACTCAATCTGATGATAAGCGCTGGCTAGGTCCCGCTTTGAGAAAAATCGAGACCCTCCTACACTAGCAAGCAAATCACATATTTTCGGCAGTGGATGAGAGTCGACCCAGATCTCCCTGCTGAGAGACCTCAAGTCCACGCAGACACGCAATTTGCCACATTTCTTGCGCGCAACGACCAAGGGTGACAACCAGAGGGACGACTCTGTAAGTTCGATGATCCCTTGATCGCACAGAGACATCCCTCACACTAAAAGGTACACCCCTTAATTTATGTTTAATAGGATGGGCTCCATCTTTAACAACAATTTTGTGCTTGAAGCCTCGCACAGTTCCCAGACCCCCTCCAAAAACGGATGGAAAATGCTCCTTCCATTTGTAAAGATGTTGATCTTCAGAGACTACCAGGACTTGTTCAGATGCACCAGGTTTGAGGACCATCCCAAATAATGCTTGATGATACCTCCCCAGGATGTTCAAACCTTTTACGGCAACACACATTTTCCCACTAATTTTCCCATCCTTGAAAACAAGCACATCTTCAAAAAAACCATGAAGGTCAATCTTTCGTCCTTCGTAGGAGACCGGCGAGCGATCTGGAGGTTGAAGTGGTTTGTTGCCCCATGTTTCACAAAAAAGTTTGTGTTAACATAGTGATCCTAGCACCTGAAACAACAAGTAAATTTAACGGTTTTCCACCAATACTAATCTCAACAATGGGGTCAACAAATTTGCATGAATCATTCACATCAGAAACAAATTCGTGAGAATCAGTTATTACTGAATTGACTTCAGAATCAGATTCTTGATCAGGTTCTAGAACACATGCAACCACTCTTTTTTGAGTGTTCTTTTTATTTAAGCAAACCTTAGCAAAGTTCCCTGTTTTTTTTTTTTACAATAACTACAAACTACATTAGCTTCAGGACACTTTCCTACTTTTAAATGAGGATGATTGCCACAGCGATACCACAGCTGTTTGGTGTTGTGGAGCTCAGGTACACTTCTCCCAGTATTTGAGTTCTTAAGAGTGTTACTTCTAATAGAAGAATGCTTGGAGTCATTTTGTTTCTCCTTAGCATTACTAATGAGGGCATTAACAGGACCAGTAGATTTTTCTTCCAGTTCTTTTAATGACACCTGAGATGTTTCAATGCTAATGTTTCCTCAAGAGAAGGATTGGCAAGGGAAAGAAGCTTTTGGCGAATCTGTTTGTCTCTACAGTGGCACACGGATTGATCGCGGATCAATTGGTCTGTGAAAACGTCAATCTGACAAACTGCAGCAAGTCTGCGTAAACTAGAGATGTAGGAATCCACATCCTCGTTTTCAGACTGTTGTCTCTTAAAAAAGTTATGATGAAGAACCATCAAACTAGGTTGCTTATCAAACCTTATTCTGAGTTTGGATATAGTGTCTTGAAAGTCATCGACGTCATCACCTGGAAGATGAGTGATTTCTTGGAGATGCTTGAAGATTGAACGACCTTCAAAACCCAGTGAATGAAGAAGGAGGCATTTCTTGCGTTCACTGCTAAACCTTGAAACACCGATGGCTCCAAGGTATGTCTGAAAAGCATCAAACCAAATCTCCCATCTAAGGGGAGGTTCTCCTGGAGATTCGAGAAAGGAAGGAGGAGGAATAACAGACTGCATAATTATGCAGAATGGGAAGACAGAATGAAGAACAAGAACAGAAAATGCAAAGAAACTGAGAAAGGGAAATGAAGAGGAAAAAGAAATTATAGAAATCTGTTGAATGAGCGTATATGAATAGTATGCGTACAGTGAAAATTAATTTCGCATAAAGAACGATGATCTTTACCGGGTATGCGAATCACTGTGAAAAGAGGGTACAACCACTGTGTATGAATGTTAATATATATGCGAAAAGGTGTGTGAATCACCGTTGTGTGATCCACTGCAAAATGAGTTGAAAGGCTAAAACGGTAAGCTAATAAATGCCAAATGGTGTGTGAATCACCGTCGTGATCCACTGCCGAAATGAGTACAAACTCTGAAAACGGTACGTTTATAAATCGAAAGTGTGTGTGAATCACCGTCGTGTGATCCACTGCCAAAATGAATACGAGTGCTGAAAACGGTAAATAAAAGACGTGCCAATTGTCGTGATCGGCTAGAATGCAGAGTAAGGTAGTACGTTGCTAGACAATCGCTTGTGGTTGTTAGGTGACGTGGTGTAAAGCGTGCTGAAGTGGCCGCTAGTTGCCACAGTAACCAAAACTTCGTGCACAGATTGTGATGCACGCAGACGCACGCACCTGTTGCCACAACGTTGCTAGGTACTTGGCAGTGACATGCACAGAGTGTGACACGTGCCGACTCACGCGCCGGTCGTCACAACGTTGCTACGTACCCGGCAGTGACGTGCAAGGCCAGGCGGGGACAGGCAGATTGAGGCCTACTGGTGCACGAAAGCGGAAGTTTGAAATCGACGTGTGAGCGTGTGTGAGACTGGGGAAGGTAATACAGTGATAACAGCCTTGACGCAGACAGCAGGAAAGTAAGGCATAAAACTGAAAAGTAAGTCATAAATTCATTTGAATTATAAAAGCGGGTAGCTTGAGTGGCCTTGGGAAGTGTTCCCTGGGTGTGCTGAGCGTCATGTTGTGTGTCGTGCGCTGGGGTATAAAATAAATAAGAGCAGTCTTACCACCAGCCAAAGATGTGTAGAGATCATTCAAATTAATTGATAAGACGAGATGCACGCAAGGTCCAGCGTGTGGCTGGGTAGCTTAGGATCGTCACCACAGATTGTGGTAATGAACTGTGTAGGCACTGGAGGGTTCAAACAGGATTTATTCAGAAACAGCTACACAGCAGATAGGAGAGCAAGATGGTTACACGTCCAACTCCAACTTCTCTCCAAACCATTTGAATATAGAGAACCCAACAGCAAAGCAACCAGGCCGCAACCCAACATTCTACACACAGAGGCCTGGAATGGAACATTAAGACCAGGCACTGCAGCATAGGGCTGCAGTGCTAAGAGAGATATGAGGGAAGATATAACAGAAACATATCATATAATAGATGAGGTCGCCCCAGCATGCCCAACACACCTCGACCCCAGGGATATTAGAGTCCGGTAAATAGGTCCTCGATCCCAATAACCTACAAAACTGGAAACAGCACTAGGAGCAGTGCAGAAATGAAAAAACAGGCCTTTGAGGTGTATGGTGCCACCTTTTATCCTATTAGTGGATGAAGGTGGGGGCCATTTTGGAGGAATGGGAGACTAGTAGGCTAACTTTTTTTGCTTGGAGTTTCTGTGGGAGCCTAAAGCTCATGTGTTAATTACTGTGGCGAGGAAGACGGACGAGGTGGTAATGTGGATTAAGTGTGCCGTTCACTTAATCCTGTGCCACGCAGTGTATTGGTATTGCATACCAATGTAAATTTGTTGTCCCAACTGTGTCAGTGAAATAGTAGTGTTTCCTCACGCTCAATCGAATGGTGGTATAAATTGTGCGCACTATGGTGAATGCCATCTACAGAGTGCTGTGCCCTTTATGCTACGACGAGGCATCTTAGCAATGTTCTATGCACTATACTAATGTTTGCAGGTTTTCGTTCACCATAGGCCAACAAGGTTGTATGGGAGGAGTAGTGTAATTACAGATTACACTATGCATTTGAGTGCAGTGTACTTGCAGTGCTGCACGCACCTCTGGGTGTAAAAAATGAACACTGCCTGCTCGGTGGGTGTCTGGCTTGAGAGTTAGGTGGGGTGATAGGTCATTTGTCGAAGATGGAATGTCATTGCGCAAGAGGGCGTGACATTTTTGATAATTGTGTTTGCTGTTTTGTGTCCTGTTTTAGCATAGACTGTAGTTTTAAGTGGGATGAGATGTGCTTACCCTGGTGATTTGTGGACATAAACTGACTAAAACGGTGATGTAAATAAAGCACAGCTAGCTCTGTGGTCTAGAGATTAAACAAGCAATACAGTGGTGGCTAGGACATACAAACGCACATCCAAGTAGAAACCAAGATAAACAGGTTGAGTAACATTAGATCCGAATTTGTGTTTGTTGGTGCTCACGTGGTATGAAGACCCAGCCATCCTAGGGGATATAAGGCTCAGTAACAATTGTCACTGAACCTGAAAATTCCAATTATAATATCAATGCACACATCAATAGATAGTTCACGATCTAAACAGTGCAATGTGTTGGTGTAAGTATCAAAAATGGCCAATGTTTATTAACATCTTCTTGGAGTTCATCAATAAGTAACTCTTCGCATAAGAAACAGGTATAGTCATGGCACACTGAAAAAACAATACTATTTTGAAATACATTGCTACCTTACAGGTCTATTCTGGCACTCTATTATGGTGTCCCATCAGGATGTTTTCCTGATTTTCTCTTTTCCCACCTTTCACATCAATATGACGTCTCATTGCGGCGCTTTTCAACTACCGTCGTTATATACCACTTTTCACCTTACAGCTATTTCTATCGGGTACATATCCATTTACACACAGTTTATTTACTATGTACATGCGCCTATTGCCCCTTTTCAGACAATCCAAAATGGCGACTCCGTCATAAGATGTTTTGATTTTGTCCTTTTTTAGTTCGAGCCTAGAGCCAGCGTGCATGCGCCGCTCTGCGCGGCATTGTAGAGGAGTAGGGAATAGAAGCCCCGCCCACTCCCCTCCCATATTTGCCATTGGCTTGTGTCATTTTCCGTCCTAAATGCTGGCTTTTGCTTCGTCAATAAGCTTGTTAGTCCCTCCTTAGTACCGCCTCATCTTCATTTCTCACCTCCCATGGCAACTGGCCCCTTTACTTCGGTTGTTACACAGTACATATTATTTAGACTGTAAGCTCTATTTTCTTTAATGAGGTTCTCCTACTGCAGGCACGACACTTTTTGGTGCCTTCTTTCCCCCATCCCTTCCTCCCATTGTCCATGCCTTCTCCCCCACCCGCACTCCTGTTGCCTGTGCCTTCCCCCCCCACCCTCCATCCCCTTGTCCGTGCCTTCTCGCCCCACCCGCCCTTCCGTTGTCCATGCCTTCTACCCACCATCCGTCCGCCCTCCCTCCCTCCCTCTCGTTGTCCATGATGCCCACCATTTACAATGCAATAGTTCTCACGTAAATGCGAGACCTATTGCTTTGCAAATGCTTGTTTATTTTTACACTCCTACTGTCTTGCTATTTAAGAGTCTGTGTTTTAGGGGGGTTCTTCCAATGGCTTGAACACAGACATGCACCGGTTCAGCAGGTTAGTGTATAATGTTTGGGATTCCAACACCCCAACTATTTTGTTGTTTCCTCCTTCTGTTGACATTTATTCCTTCTTTTTATTTGCAGGCTTTTCAAGGCCTAAGTGCAAATTACTATTGCTTTATGTGCATAGCGCCCTTTTATTGTAACAATACTTTTTTCCTTCATTTATCAATACACTGAAAGTAAGTTATTTCTAAATAGTATCGTGTTTTCGGTGAGCCTTGACTATGCCGGCCTCTTACACACGGCGCTCGCACTGAGGTCTATGGCCTTCCCGGTCGCTCTCATGGTGGCAAATATTGCTTGTATGCAGCATCTCGTGATATACTAGCAAACTCACAGGTGCGTACACCTAGCATGAGTCCTGCGGAGATCTATACATTATTTTTTACATTCGCTATAACTGTACATCTGAGTTTGTATTTAGTCCATTCTTGGGACATCTCATCGGGGGACTTGTTCTCATGCCTGTAAATTGCGGATAGTCGGATTTGTGATCTCCTATTTGCTCACTTTCTTTTCCTTTTTTCATGACTGTTAAGCACATTTTACTTTTTGGGGATTAAATCTTTCTCCTCATACAGATTTACACTTTCCGGTCTTTTGGTCTTTGTGAGTAGGCCTGTCACTACCTTTGGTGCCTAATCTCACATTCAATGTGGTATTTTAAATTTTGTCCAATAGTCATCATTTTCTAACATGTGTTATACTAATCTACATTTACTATTTGCAGCCTTGAAAAAGTCAAGTTGATGAAACACTTGTCGGCTGACTGTGATGTGTATTTTAGTTTTCAATCAAGGATGTATGAAATTGATGAACTCCAAGAACATGTTAATAAACATTGTCCATTTTTGATAGTTACTTGTGGTCTAAAGATTGCTTGCCTTAAAGGTGGTTGTAACAAAATGTACCCAATGCCTGAAAGTGGTAGACAAACTGACAAATGTGCAAGGTAAATTGTGCAAAAGGCCAAATCGTAGCTGCCAACTAAACTTGTTGCGTGCCAGGCTATCTCTAGAGGGGCCACCATAAGGTGCAAGGTGCTTAAAAACCCTTTAGCAGTTGTTATGCTAATTAGCATTCCCTATGGATTTGTTGAGTTCAAAACAAAAAGGCAGGTAGGCATGAAAACCTCTATATTCCCACAAAAAAACCTCTGTCTAGGGTCCGCTATGTTAACGTGAAGTAAAGAGGGATCAGTGACATAATATCGAGCACAAAAATATCGTGACACACAAATATACTATACTAATAAAGGTAAGTAAAAAAAGTCGAGATAAACATATTGTTTACACTATCGTTAAATATAAGAAAAATATTGCTTTTCAATAAATACATAGTTTAAAATAGTAAAACAAAAACATTTTAATACATAACTATAACATCATTTATATATACATAAATGTAAGTAACATATGGGGACCTATTACGATGCGGCCTGGAAGGCTCCGACCGATGGTCC
Organism: Triturus cristatus; assembly: GCF_964204655.1. Lineage (NCBI taxonomy): Eukaryota > Metazoa > Chordata > Amphibia > Caudata > Salamandridae > Triturus > Triturus cristatus. Next base: position 146,474,908 of record NC_140585.1, on the reverse strand, counting down.
GATCCCCCTCGGTTTACTTTCCGACCTCTGCATTACAATGCTGGCGGTCGGAACCTAAACCAGACAGTCATTCTGGCTGGCTTCCTGTATGCAACAGTAGGGAAAGGGCTGGACACCAGAGGGATATCATTTACATTCCACTGCAGTCTTTGGAACAGTAGGGAAAGCATTGGGACTCTGGAGAGGTGACATTTACTATTCCCACTCCAGTCTGTGCAACAGTAGGGAAAGCATTGGGCACCAAAGGGTTAGTACTACTCCAGTCTGTGCAACAGTAGAAAAAGTAGTTCACTTCAAACAAATAACATATTTTATTAACTTTAATGGTTGACCAAAAATATAAGACAATCAATATATAAATGTAAAAACAATTACATTTTTAAATATTTTTTAAATAAAAATCATTTCAAATTTACAATTTCTTTTACTAATTGATCATTTAATTAAAAACACACATTATGCTCCCAAAAACATAACACACAATTAAAATATAATTAACTTAAAAAAGATAACACAATTAATATATTAAATACTATATAAAATAAATATTAATAAATGATTTTTATTTGTTAATTCATTATTATTGGTTGGTTAACTTCTCACCTTATTACTCTACAAACACAACACAAAATGTAATTATTAAACAGTTTGCATAGTTATTAATTAGTTAAATATGTCATTACAAATTAATAATTAACGGGTAGCTGAGTGTTACTTTATTAAATTTGCACCTTATACGCCTACAAACCCATGAACCTGCACCTAAGGAAAACCATAAAAAATAATTTCACAATTTACCTAATTAATCATCAATTAAATAATTCATTTTAAATTAATCAATTAGAACTTAATTAACTTCACAGCCTATGTCCCTACAAACCCAACACACACGAAAATAAGCACTAAAAGTAGACAAAAATGACACAATTTATATAATTAATTATCAATCAGCTAACTAATAATAATTAATTAATTAATAATTGGTACATTTACTTAATCAGCTTCCCATCCTATACCCTATAAACTAAACAACCTGCACCTAAAATATCATTTAAATTATAATGATTACATATTTTACATAATTACTTATCAAATACATAATGAGTATTGATTGAAAATTAATTATAATTAATTAACTTCTCACCCTGTCCTCTTCAAACCTCACAACCCTCAACAATTCTTAATGACTATTAAGAATTAAATAAAAAATTATAAATAACTTAAAATGAACTGTTATATTTAAAAATATTAACAACAACTTTACAAACAATATATAAAATATACAATAAAAATATGAACTAAAACACATTAAAATATTTTTTAAACGATCTTTTTTACAACAATGCTATTGCAAACAATATTAAAAACACAGATATTCTTGTAAACGATATTACTTACCAAAAATCGATATTTCTGCCTCACGATATTAATGTGTCACGATATTAAGAACTCAATATTTGTGTAGTTCAGTATTGTTAACTCAATAGTATGTCCAAATACCGTAAAGGGATTAGCGTGCGATTACAATAGTCAAAGGTCAACACTGAGGCTGCAGTAATACATAAGTCACCCAGGACTGGAGAAATTATTACAGAGGGCTCATGAGTTTCCTAATGCGAGTTGCTCACCATGTAGAAGAGGCAACTCAAAAACATGTATATGAGTCCCCCAGGGAACATAAAATAAAAAGGCATCCTGATGTTTTCTGATGTTGTTTGCTATAAATAGAGGTTTAAGATAAACTTTCCTAATATCAGTATAAAAACTATAAAATAAAATAAAGTGCACAGTGGATTGAAATGATATTCCGTCACACGGCCATTTTGCTGTCTCCTCCGGCCATTGCTTCATTTTGGGTGAAATCACCAAAACATGGGCTGTGCCCAGGGGTGCTAGCATCAGGACAAAGCAGAATTGGATGTAAGTTGTAAATAGCAAGTACTGCTGTAGACCCTAGTTTGGTGTCACAAAAAGATATGCAGCCACAGAGGGCCTGAGGGAGACATTAGCACGTCTAACAAAATAATTTTTGTTAAGAAGCATAAGCTTCAGTCCCCGCTTGCTAAAGTGCGATAGTCTTTCTGTACTGTCTAGCTACAAAGGGCTTGATTACGATGTTGGGCCGCCCAACACCGTTGCAGTCTCAGAACTGACCGAACTCCCATCGGCAGTCTCATCACCTCTACTAGGATGTGACCGCACATGGTGCGGTCGAATACTCCCATTTCTCTATAGGAGCTTGTGTTATGGCCGTAAACCGGCTGTACCACAAGCTCCCATAGAGAACGGGAGATTGTGTTAATCCCTGCACCCCGTGGCAGACACCTCAAGGTGCCTGCTACAAGGTGCAGGGTTCAACTAGAGGCCGCAAACAGAAGGAGGCCCTGTTAGGGGCCCACAAACACTCTTTCCGAAAGGCTTTCCATGTAAGAATACCCAGCATGGAAAGCCTGGTGGATACCATGCATCGTTTTCTGGATGGCGTAAAACGCTATTCATATGGATTACGTGCCGGCTTTTCGACTGGCCGACGGGCTCAATGACCGGCTGGTTTCAATTCTGACCGGCTGTATTGTAATCAGCTGGTTGGAATTTAAACCGATGATCTTGGTCGGAAAGCCTCCGACCTATGGTCAGAGGCTTTTCCGACTGAGATCATAATAGGCCCCGGAGTGTCATTGAGCTGAGCCAACTCTCTGGAAAGCCACGGAATTCTCATCTCCTTATCCAGTCTTAGACAAACTAATATGATTGTTTTTGTGAACCCAGTCTCCTCTTTGCACCAAATAGAGTGCCACAGCTATACAGGTTTGATCAATAGTAGGTTTTCCAAGTAAGGAAACCCCAACTCGCTGTGTACTATGAGTGCCTGTGTGGGTTGGAGAACAGCAAGTTATAACTGTAGAAAAATGTTGAAGTTGGAGGATAATATGTTTAGTGTAGCCCCACAGGCCATTTCCAAAGGCGGCTGCTGGTATAAGTTTGGCTCAATAGACTGCAACCATGATTGGTTTACAACCCAACTCGGAGGCAAACCTAAAGATACCCTCACAGGCCTGCACTATCTTTAGCCCGTTGTTTTTGATGTGCTTAGTCCAGGAACCACTAGTAGTGAAGAGAAAACCAAGGTAGAAAAACATTGTGACCCTCGTGAACTGTGTGTTGTTACTGTAGGGACTACTTGATTTACACATGCCCGCTCCACAGATCATTTTATATATTCTCTTCAATTTTATTTCAAGTTCTCTGGGCTCCATGAATTCAGAGAAGCTGTCCATTAGACGTTGTAGGCCATTAGCAGCCCTAGACAGTAGGACATCATCGTCGGCATAAAGGAGAAAGAGGACTGCCCTACCATCGACTCATGGCAAATCGGTGGCCACACCCTGGAGCAATCTGTCTACTCCATTTATATACAGGGAGAACAGGAAGGGTTCCAACAAACACCTCTGCCTGACCCCTCTCCGAATATGCGGTGGTGGGGAACATTCCCCATTAGATCCATAGGGCACCCTTGCTAGCAGGTTACTATATAGCTGAGATAGTAAATGACACAATATCAGATGGTACACTCAATGAGGACAAGGTGTGCCAAAAAGTTGTGTGATTGACCAAGTCAAAGGCACTTGACAGATCAACGAAACATGAATGTGGGTTGCCAGGCTTGGCCCTCATGGAGTTCCCTATGAGAAGGTCCAGGTTGACACATTGTTCAGCCTTCCCCAATCCCCTCCTAAACCCATATAGAGACTCTGAGCACGCTGTTGGCCTCAGCCCAATCTTCTAGCCGTTCCAGGATTACTCCGCCCAGAATCTTGGCAAAGAAGTTAAGAGGAAAATGGGGCAGCAAAATTTGGGATCACCTTTAGAATCCTTTTTGAAAATTGGGTTTACCAATCACTCTGCCAACGTTGTAGGAATACCTACAGTCTCCCATCACTATTACTTTTTCTAGTTGTGCCTCTCTGCTTTTCAATTAAAAATGAAATACTATCGATGACAAAATATTGGAACCAAATTGCGTCTTTTTAATTAAAAACACGATTTTCTGTAATGAGACTTAATGCAAGTTGCAGTAACGAAGAGAGATAGTGTATTGGTTATTCATATTTTTACTCTTTAGTATGTAAGTTTGTATCACTGTGAACTGTCTTCCATTTGTTTAATGTCAAACTATTAAATGTGCGGTATTTCCTTCTTCATATTCTCCATGAATTCAGTGTGTCCTCTATGTCTGGTCATGTTTTCCATCGTTAGTGAACATTACTTGTTGCTATCTTTTTTAATATCTTGGTTAGATTTAAGCACGCGTGGTTATGGTAATGTAATAGGTTAATATAGTGCAATGATCCTCTCATTCCTTCATTCCAGAATTCTGTACATATCATGGAATGCAGGTGAGGGGTAGTTAGAAGGGACAACAGCAATTGATGGCTGGTGCTGTATCGTCTTGGTATTGAAATTAAGGATTTATTAATTGACCGGACCACGTGTGCCACATCTGACAATTTGACGATTATCTGACTGGTGGTAAACAAGCCGGGAAGCCAAGCTACTAAAGGTTATGAAAGAAGGCTAAAGCAAAGAACTCAACATATCTACAAAGGTGTTGACAATCTGATTAAGTTCAGGACTGTCTGAGTCTTCCTAAGACCTTGTGAGTCTTCATAAGACTTAGTCCTGGGCTAATGAACCCTGCGCAAGACAGGATTCCAGAATAGAATTTATGTTTTTTTTTGCTAAATTATAATCATTTCAGAAAGCAAAAAGGAATTAACGAGGTAATCATGAATTAGCTCAAACAAAATAATTAAAGTCATAAACTGTGAGAGGACTAACATAAAGTCAGTGTCTAAAGAAAGAAAAATTTCGAGATCCAAGTAGAAAGGAAACAGAAAAACTGACTCAAAGTTTGCTCAGTTAAAGGCCAAAGAAAGTCTAAGGGGCTCACACCAACACCATCTCGGATTCGGGACTGACCAACTTGCGGTCGGTGGTTCAGACTGCCGGATTACGATGCGACTGAACACTGTTCGGTTGGATTCCTATTGTTTCCTATGGAGGCTCATGTTATGCCAGAGAACCAGCTGTAACACAAGCTCCTATAGGGAAATGGGGTGTCTGTGTAAAACCCTGCACACTGTCGCAGGCACTCCATGGTGCCAGCCACACGGTGCAGGGTTTTAAAGGGGGGTCCCTAAGGTACCCCCTCTGCCATCAACCATAGGCCGCGGTGGCTAGGGGCCCTGCCAGGAGCCCCCAAAGTCACTTTCCAAAAGCCTTTCTGTATCGGACAGGCGGACGCGCAAAGGCTGTTGGAAATCGACATCGTAATCCAGACAGCGGAAACGCTGTCCATAGGGGTGTACGATGCGGTTCCGACCAACACAAATACTTTGGGAGTCGCTCGGAATTGATTTGGAATTACCACGCGGTTTAAGTTTCGACCGCAACATCGTAATCGGACAGTCGGAATGTAAACTGACCGAGTTGGTTGGAAGGGCTCTGACACGGTCGAGGATATTCCGACTGTCAGGAGGAGGATTTCCACCCAACATTGTAGTGAGCCCCTAAGTGGAAAGTAAAAAAACAGAGTAGCCCGCAGTCTGCCCTCTAAACAAATACCCAGAAAGAACATGGTCCATCTCCAAAAATACAACAGTTTATGTAAATTTCAGGGTACAGAAACCAAATGCATTTTGTTACTTCTACTGATCTGATAATGTTGGACCAGCAATGTTACAAGACAAAGACCAATAAATATTCTAATCAGCGATGGCTTGGAGCGGCGCCGCACAGCTATTTCAGCAGTGCAAAAAATAAAAATAAAATGATAATAACTGGACGCTATTATCATTTAATTTTCCATGCAGCAGTCGGGGCGGTGCTGGGCTCTGTCGCCAGAGCAGGGGAGGAGTGATTTGCACGCCTCTAAGTGCGGATGTATGACGTTACAACGCACACTTTTACAACGCATGCACTTACAACGCATTTTTTACAACGCATAATCCATTACAACGCATGACATTACAACGCATGACACTACAACGCATTTTTAAAAAATACCTTTACAACGCACTACCATTACAACGCATACTACCTTTACAACGCATACCATTACAACGCATAATATTAAATTACATGTAAGGTAAGTATTAGATAGTATAGGGGTAAAAATTACTATTCTAACTCCAGGGGGTGCAACAGTAGGGTAAGTGTTGGATAGTATAGGGGTAAAAATTACTATTCTAACTCCAGGGGGTGCAACAGTAGGGTAAGTGTTGGATAGTATAGGGGTCAAAATTACTATTCTAACTCCAGGGGGTGCAACAGTAGGGTAAGTGTTAGATAGTATAGGGGTAAAAATTACTATTCTAACTCCAGGGGGTGCAACAGTAGGGTAAGTGTTGGATAGTATAGGGGTAAAAATTACTATTCTAACTCCAGGGGGTGCAACAGTAGGGTAAGTGTTGGATAGTATAGGGGTAAAAATTACTATTCTAACTCCAGGGGGTGCAACAGTAGGGTAAGTGTTGGATAGTATAGGGGTAAAAATTACTATTCTAACTCCAGGGGGTGCATCAGTAGGGTAAGTGTTGGATAGTATAGGGGTAAAAATTACTATTCCAACTCCAGGGGGTGCATCAGTAGGGTAAGTGTTGGATAGTATAGGGGTAAAAATTACTATTCTAACTCCAGGGGGTGCATCAGTAGGGTAAGTGTTGGATAGTATAGGGGTAAAAATTACTATTCTAACTCCAGGGGGTGCATCAGTAGGGTAAGTGTTGGATAGTATAGGGGTAAAAATTACTATTCTAACTCCAGGGGGTGCAAGGCCTGGGCCAAAATTCCGTTCCGTTCGCGGAAGTTGCGATATTTTGGCATTCTCGCGTTCCGCGGAAAGCGCGATAATGTCAAAATTTCCGCATTCCGCAGCTTAGCGATAATTTTTTTCTTGCTCGCGCTGTAAAACAATACATTCTCGCGCGCGCGCGATCGCCTTACCTGAATCCCTGCGTTCTCCGACAAGTTTTCTTGACCCGGTCGCGTTCTCCACGAGATGTTGGATTTTGGTAGCCATTTTGCGCTGTCTCGCGAGAGTTCGCGGCCGCATTCAAGTCATTTTTCACGCGATCACGTCATTTGTCGCGCGATCAGGTATTTCTTCTCGCGATCATGCACCGCGCGAGTATGAGAAGATTGAGATCTCGAACATGTCATTCTACATCGCGAGCCAGAGAATGAGGACGCGGGCACATGAAATCGAACGCGAACAGGAGAAAGAGACCGCGAACACGTCATATCCAACGCGACAGGGACAAAGAAGAGAACGCGATCATATCGTTTTCGACACGCCGGCGGAAGTAATGTGAAGCTGGAGAACTCAACAATGTAAAATTTACAATTTGGAGAGGAATATCGGCTCTAGCAGCATGAAACCATCTGCAAATACTGATTTTGGATGAAAAGAACTCCTTACATTCACATTTGGCTTTCCTTTTTTGTGCAAGGACTCCAGGATTCATTTTTTTTTTACAAAGTGGAGAGAGGGAGGAAGTGACACAGATTCTCCAACTTCCTGTTCCTGTCCAGCAGGCTCCTCCCAGTGCTTTGTCCATCTCCTGCTCATTCTGCCTTTGGATTTGGAGCTGGAAAGATCTCTCTTTTTGTCTGCTGCATCATTGCAATTGGATTTCAGGATTTTTGGAATAGGATATTTTACAAGTAAGTGGTTGTTGTGTTTGATTGTGGGCATTGCAGTTGTTGTGTAACTACAATTTATTTTTGATAATTAATTATCATCATTCCTTTTTTTTTTTTTTAATTTATTTTAATTTTGTGGGTTGTAGTAGTAGGCCCGAGCTAGCCATGGGCATGGCCTCATGGGTGTGTGTGTGCATGATGAAGCAACTGTTCCTTTTGTTTTTTGAATATATTTCATTTTCAATCACATTTAGGGCATGGATGGCATTGGATTGAGTTGGGGAAGTGTGTATTTTGGGGTGGCCTTGCTGATGTTGTTGGGGCTCTCCATGTGGCTGGTGGCCATTTTGAGGCCTAGGCCTGCAAGCTTGCCTGGCCTTGTCTGCCAGCAGGCCTGCTTTCATCCACTGCTACCAGAGCAGGTAGCCACAGCTTTAGTAATCTACTGTTTTCTGTGTGTTCTGTTGATTTTAGACATCATTTTGGGCATGGATGGCATTGGATTGAGTTGGGGAAGTGTGTATTTTGGGGTGGCCTTGCTGATGTTGTTGGGGCTCGCCATGTGGCTGGTGGCCATTTTGAGGCCTAGGCCTGCAAGCTTGCCTGGCCTTGTCTGCCAGCAGGCCTGCTTTCATCCACTGCTACCAGAGCAGGTAGCCACAGCTTTAGTAATCTACTGTTTTCTGTGTGTTCTGTTGATTTTAGACATCATTTTGGGCATGGATGCCATTGGATTGAGTTGGGGAAGTGTGTATTTTGGGGTGGCCTTGCTGATGTTGTTGGGGCTCGCCATGTGGCTGGTGGCCATTTTGAGGCCTAGGCCTGCAAGCTTGCCTGGCCTTGTCTGCCAGCAGGCCTGCTTTCATCCACTGCTACCAGAGCAGGTAGCCACAGCTTTAGTAATCTACTGTTTTCTGTGTGTTCTGTTGATTTTAGACATCATTTTGGGCATGGATGGCATTGGATTGAGTTGGGGAAGTGTGTATTTTGGGGTGGCCTTGCTGATGTTGTTGGGGCTCGCCATGTGGCTGGTGGCCATTTTGAGGCCTAGGCCTGCAAGCTTGCCTGGCCTTGTCTGCCAGCAGGCCTGCTTTCATCCACTGCTACCAGAGCAGGTAGCCACAGCTTTAGTAATCTACTGTTTTCTGTGTGTTCTGTTGATTTTAGACATCATTTTGGGCATGGATGCCATTGGATTGAGTTGGGGAAGTGTGTATTTTGGGGTGGCCTTGCTGATGTTGTTGGGGCTCTCCATGTGGCTGGTGGCCATTTTGAGGCCTAGGCCTGCAAGCTTGCCTGCCCTTGTCTGCCAGCAGGCCTGCTTTCATCCACTGCTACCAGAGCAGGTAGCCACAGCTTTAGTAATCTACTGTTTTCTGTGTGTTCTGTTGATTTTAGACATCATTTTGGGCATGGATGCCATTGGATTGAGTTGGGGAAGTGTGTATTTTGGGGTGGCCTTGCTGATGCTGTTGGGGCTCGCCATGTGGCTGGTGGCCATTTTGAGGCCTAGGCCTGCAAGCTTGCCTGGCCTTGTCTGCCAGCAGGCCTGCTTTCATCCACTACTACCAGAGCAGGTAGCCACAGCTTTAGTAATCTACTGTTTTCTGTGTGTTCTGTTGATTTTAGACATCATTTTGGGCATGGATGCCATTGGATTGAGTTGGGGAAGTGTGTATTTTGGGGTGGCCTTGCTGATGCTGTTGGGGCTCTCCATGTGGCTGGTGGCCATTTTGAGGCCTAGGCCTGCAAGCTTGCCTGGCCTTGTCTGCCAACAGGCCTGCTTTCATCCACTGCTACCAGAGCAGGTAGCCACAGCTTTAGTAATCTACTGTTTTCTGTGTGTTCTGTTGATTTTAGACATCATTTTGGGCATGGATGGCATTGGATTGAGTTGGGGAAGTGTGTTTTTTGGGGTGGCCTTGCTGATGCTGTTGGGGCTCGCCATGTGGCTGGTGGCCATTTTGAGGCCTAGGCCTGCAAGCTTGCCTGGCCTTGTCTGCCAACAGGCCTGCTTTCATCCACTGCTACCAGAGCAGGTAGCCACAGCTTTAGTAATCTACTGTTTTCTGTGTGTTCTGTTGATTTTAGACATCATTTTGGGCATGGATGGCATTGGATTGAGTTGGGGAAGTGTGTTTTTTGGGGTGGCCTTGCTGATGCTGTTGGGGCTCGCCATGTGGCTGGTGGCCATTTTGAGGCCTAGGCCTGCAAGCTTGCCTGGCCTTGTCTGCCAACAGGCCTGCTTTCATCCACTGCTACCAGAGCAGGTAGCCACAGCTTTAGTAATCTACTGTTTTCTGTGTGTTCTGTTGATTTTAGACATCATTTTGGGCATGGATGGCATTGGATTGAGTTGGGGAAGTGTGTATTTTGGGGTGGCCTTGCTGATGTTGTTGGGGCTCGCCATGTGGCTGGTGGCCATTTTGAGGCCTAGGCCTGCAAGCTTGCCTGGCCTTGTCTGCCAGCAGGCCTGCTTTCATCCACTGCTACCAGAGCAGGTAGCCACAGCTTTAGTAATCTACTGTTTTCTGTGTGTTCTGTTGATTTTAGACATCATTTTGGGCATGGATGCCATTGGATTGAGTTGGGGAAGTGTGTATTTTGGGGTGGCCTTGCTGATGTTGTTGGGGCTCTCCATGTGGCTGGTGGCCATTTTGAGGCCTAGGCCTGCAAGCTTGCCTGGCCTTGTCTGCCAGCAGGCCTGCTTTCATCCACTGCTACCAGAGCAGGTAGCCACAGCTTTATTGATCAAGTGTTTTCTATGTGATCTGTTGAATTTTTAGACATCACCTTCCTGAGAGTGTAGTGTGGCTGTACACAGTACTAGTAGTATAACATAGCTCTAGTTAAAAAAAATTCATAAATGGCTAGACTATCTTTTGTTTGCACTAGTACAGTACTAAGTAACTGAACCACAAAAACAAATGCAACATTTCACTGATGTTCTTCTCCTGTCTTCTTTGCTTTTAGGTGCACAAAAGACAGAGTAGGAGGTGTCATCGGCATCACCTGGCTACCCGTTGTACTGCCAGCCAGACAGAAGTCCTGCTGCGCATCACGCCCACGTGTGACCAGAACTTGTTGTGCATCTGCCTCCTGCCTGACGTCGGAATAAGATGGCCCCAAAGAAAGGTACCAGGTCCAGTACCAAGAAAGTTGCTGGTGAGAAGAAGGAACAGAAAAAGGAAGTGCCATTAACCACGACTGGTGGTGTGCCGGCCAAGGTTTTTTTTGGCACCAAAGCGTTGTCCGGGAACCAAGCTGGGAGCAGCACAGCGGTCCAGCAACCCCACCAACCTAGGCCCAAGGGCTTTACTGTCGCAGAGGTAGCCAGTCTACTAACGGGCAGCGGTGTTGAAGAAATGTCATTACCGCAAAGTAGTACACAATCAAGTTCAACGCAGGCGCAAACTCAGCAGATCAGTGTGCAGCCGGCGCAACCAGAACAGCAGCAGCAGCCGGCGCAACCAGAACAGCAGCAGCAGCCGGCGCAACCAGAACAGCAGCAGCAGCCGGCGCAACCAGAACAGCAGCAGCAGCCGGCGCAACCAGAACAGCAGCAGCAGCCGGCGCAACCAGAACAGCAGCAGCAGCCGCCGCAACCAGAACAGCAGCAGCAGCCGCCGCAACCAGACCAGCAGCAGCAGCCGCCGCAACCAGACCAGCAGCAGCAGCCGCCGCAACCAGACCAGCAGCAGCAGCCGCCGCAACCAGAACAGCAGCAGCCGCCACAACAGCCCACCATAGTAGTTGTTGCTCCTGACGTAGGGGCATTTCAGGAAATCGAGCTTCCTGCAGACAAAGCGGAGCGAAGTCAAACCACTGTTCCAGAACATCTATTGTCTTCCAGACCACCAGCAAGGAAAAGGAGGCTTAGTCCATCATCTTCTTCTTCAAGCCCCGCTTCTGATGATCGTGATGACACTTGGGTCCCACCAGCTCGGTCTGAGAGTGAAGTACGCCACAAGACATTGCTTCTGAAAAGGAAGGTCCCAGAAAAACTTAGAGTTATGGAGGTAGATGTAGAAGAGGGGGGTGATGATGTTGATGAAGACGAGCCAGTCATCACGCACATTACTCCCGCCCCAAAGGGATTGGAGACCGACATTCTAACCCTATCCAGAAAGGCTGCTACTGAGCGGGATGCAGCACGGATCTCACCAACACAGGTTACACCACCACTACCTCCAGCTGCCATATTTTCCAAGGCCCGGCAGGGACCTACATCCAGCTCAACCACCTCAGTAGGAAGTGGTAGTAAAAGTCACAGTGTAGGTGGACAGGGTCACATATTTTCAAGGACCCCCTCAAGTTCATCTGGTGTTGAAAGTGGCACATCCAGCAGTGCCAGAAAGTTCTCCTCCCCAGTTTGGGACTTCTTTTCTGTTAGCGCCAAGGAGGAGAACGTTGCTATATGCGCAATTTGTCGGCAAGGTGTTCGGCGTGGTAAGCTTGGTACAAACTATGGTACCGGAGGACAAGCAAGTCATCTCAGAACACACCACACTATTGTGTGGGAGGATCACCTACTTAAGTTAAAAGAAAGTAGGAAAACTAAACCCTTTGAAGTTGGTCAGGAATCAGGGAGCGATATTATTGTGGTGGCAGGTGAAGAACAGGGAGGCATTTCTAGCCCTGTCTCCAGTAGTGCAGTCACTGCAGTGGTAACGCCCACATCCTCCTCAGTAACATCAGAGTGGCACCGCAGTAAGAGCCATACTCAGAGTGTGGGTGAGACACCAAGGCGACCGGCGGCGAGTACCTCAATGAGACAATCTGTGTCGTTGAGCCTTAGTGGGTTAATGGCACCACTAAGGAAAGTAAGCCAGCCTACCATTGACAGCATGTTTAGGTTGGAGGGGCAGTTCCAACGCAACCACCCAACGGCACGATTGTACAATGCGAAGCTGGCTAAAATGTTAGCGCTGGACCTTCTTCCTTTTTCATTTGTGGAAGGGGTGGGTTTCCTTGAATTTGTGTCTGCCATCTGCCCGAAATGGAAAGTTCCAAGCCGGTCCTATTTCGCAAGAATTGCTGTTCCGGCACTACATCATGATGTGCTGGAATTGGTTGGACAAGCTTTGCAGAAGAGTGCTGTGCACAATATCCACCTGACAACAGACATGTGGACCAGTTGCCAAGCCACAGATTACATGTGTATCACTGCACACTGGATCTCTTTTGTGGGGGTTAAAGATCTACTATCTGCACGAGGTGTTGTTGACACAGCTGCGATTTTTGAAGGTACTCGGAAACATGCAACTGTAGCCATGTTCGCCATGGAGAAATCTCATACGGCTGAAAACATTTTAGAAGAGTTTCGCACCAAGGTTTTGGAATGGCTGCAGCCCAGAGGGCTTGGTATTGGTTTTGTTGCCACAGACAATGGCAGTAATGTACTTAAGGCCATGGAACTTGGTTCCTATTTCAGGGTTCCGTGTTTGGCACACTGCATAAACATTATAGTGCAAGACTTTCTGAAAAAAGAACCCATAGTAAGCAATTTACTGTCCATCTGCCGAAGAATATGCACTCATTTCAGCCATTCTTTTAAAGCTCGGAAGCAGCTGAGGATCTTCCAACGTGAGCGTAGGGTGCCAGTCAAGGCACTCATCCAGGAGGTGGCAACACGTTGGAACTCAACGTATTACATGCTTGATCGTCTGTACGAACAGCACAGGTCACTCAATGATTATGTCTGGTACAAAGGCAGTGATGCTAGTGTTAAAGGCATGACCCTTCAGAGGGAGCAATGGACCCTAATTCAATGCCTGACTGAGATGCTGTCTCCTTTTGAGGTCTTCACACGTGAAGTCAGCAAGGAGGACTGTACAATGGGCCAAGCGATCCCATTGTTGCAAATGCTAGAGCATGAGCTGAATAATGTGTCTGAATCCTACAAAGGTGTAGAGGACAGAAGGCAAGCCCATGACTTGGTGGAGAGCTTATCCAGGCGCTTATCAGAAAATGTAAGGATACAAAATAAAATTTTGTCACAAGACCATTACATTTGTGCCACAATTCTGGATCCACGTGCAAAATTAGGACTATTCCGTTCTTTTTCCGACACTGATGTTGCCCGCTACAAAAGTTGTATAGCTGAAGCAGCCATCAAGTTTGAAAACGAAGGGCTGCTAATTAAAAGCCCGCCACATCAACCCACAACAAGTACTGATACTGAAGCAGGCCATGCAGAATCAAGTGCAACTTCGTCGGCTGAGGGCAGTGCGGTTGGCTCACAATCGCAACACTCACCATCACCATCGACTACAAAAACAATAACTGGATCATTCGGCCGAGTACAATCATTATCAGATTGGTATGTAAAGATGGGCCGTAAGCACAGTGCTGATGCACAGAAAAAACAGCACAAAAGCTTACCAGCAGCAACCCTGAACATTGAGCGGATGGTCCAGGCCTATCTGGACGATCCAACAGAGGTGTACGTTGATCAAAACCCAGTGCAGTATTGGTATAGGAAAAGGTCTGAATGGCCACAGCTCAGCAGGCTGGCGATAAGCTATCTGGCTTGCCCTGTCGCAAGTGTCTCTTCCGAACGTGTTTTCAGTGCTGCTGGTTCCATTGTAACCTTGAGAAGGACCAGTCTATCTCCCAAAAACGTGGAGAGGTTAACAATGATCAAAATGAATCAGCACTTCATACCACCGAATTACACAATGCATGAATCAACAGAGGAAGATGAGGACAGCGGCTCAGGTGACGGTAGTATTGTGTCAGATGATTACCTACTACTGGAAGATCCCCCAGAGTTTGAGGACGAGCTATACTTCCCTGACAATTAGGCTCGCACTTACTGTCTTCCTCCCTTTTTTCCCCCTTTGTTTGTGTCTGTTGTTCCGGTTATAAACTTGTGAATCGCAACCAATGCATTATCACCGTCTTCTAATCTTCTAATTTAAGATACAAGTTTCAGGTGTCTGCCATTTGACACTACAGTCCTCAGAATCCAGCTCCTCCGCTCGATCATACTGCATCTCCTGGTCAATTCCATTTCCCTCATGAATGATGATTGGATGATGGTAACAACAAATTCAAACTTTCCTCGTCCTTCCAAAACAAGTGGACCATGAATCTGATGACTTCTATAGCTATCCTCCTTCAGAGCCGAGAGAGACTGGCCATTAACTGAAAATAAGATGCAACAGGTAATGATTGATGCCATGCATTGTCCGCAGAAAAGCAGACTGAGTGATGTAGATTTTGTTGTGTGTGTTGCGCATGAATGAATTGATGTAATTGTGCACTGCCACTAATCAACTTTCTACAGAACACACTAGTAATTACTAATTTTCCTCTTCTGGCAAACAAGAAATGTGTACTTCTCTCCTGCATCTTGGTGATACATTGCTTTTAATTCAATACAGGAAGGGCACTCACTCAATCTGCTGCGCAATGCAAATGACTGTGACTTAACAGCACCGTCCATCATGATGATGGCGAAAGAGACGGCCTGCAGCGTTAACGAGATGAGATGCAACAGGTAATGATTGATGCCATGCATTGGCCGCAGAATAGCAGACTGAATGATGTAGATTTTGTGGTGTGTTTCGCATGAATTGATGTAATTGTGCACTGCCACTAATCAACTTTCTACAGAACACACTAGTAATTACTAATTTTCCTCTTCTGGCAAACAAGAAATGTGTACTTCTCTCCTGCATCTTGGTGATACATTGCTTTTAATTCAATACAGGAAGGGCACTCACTCAATCTGCTGCGCAATGCAAATGACTGTGACTTAAACAGCACCGTCCGTCATGATGATGGCGAAAGAGACGGCCCGTTAACTTAAGATGAGAAGTAACAGGTAATAAATGATGATAATTAATGGCATGCATTGGACACCTGACTCTGAGCTATTGATCTTTGTGTTGGCGTTGTTTGTTGTGCACAAAGTGAATGATGTCAAAGTGTACTAGTGTTAATCTATCTTTCTGTACACAATAAAGAATGACTCAAGTCAGTAATATTTATATTTCTACTCTTGTTGTGTTCTAAAAATTACACTTGTACTGCAGGCCGATCTTCAGTCAGTAGAAGTATCAGAGCTGATGATGAAGTCAGGAGGATGTTTCATGAGTGGCATAAAACGGAAAAGCCTAAAGGTAAACACGTGAACCACAACCACAGCACACCCAAATGTCTGTGTAGAAGTTGAATAGAGTGTAGCGGTGGGATGACTGCAGTGCATTGATTTTACTAACTTTAACTGTAAAATGCTATGTCTGGAATGGATAATGTGCTTTGCGTTTGTCCAACTCTTTGAGAGAAAAAAAAAAGGACTCTAAAGTGGTAACGTAGGATGTGCTAATGGTAAGCACTGTGGGCCTGATCTCTCCTGTTACTGTTGAAGGTCTATGCTGGAAACAGACTACAGTAGAGATGATGCATATGCATACATGCCACCTCGGAAAGTGTTCTTGTTGCACTACACCATCACTTGTGCATTTGTTTTCACTTTCTTTCTGAATATCCCCTTTGGTTTTCAATCTAAAATTACAGGCCGGGCCTTGTCCAAAACTTTGTAAAACATTACAATGCATATTAATTACCTTACCAATCAATCACCTTTTTATTCCAGCCGGGCAGTGGCGAGTGGTGAGGCGACACACCCTAGATTGATGGACGAGAGGAGCAAGAGGAATGCCGAGATGCAAAAAACCAGTCCACATTTTTGACCAGGATAAGACAGTAACAGTATCCACTTTTCACTTCTTTTAAAAAATTTGATTAATATCTTGTATACATTCTTTACAACAGTGTGTTCTTGGAGTTGTTATTATCAATCATCATTACGTTTTCTCTGTGTTTACGATTCTTCACTACCAATATTTAAAATTTCTATTTGCTATCTGTTAAAGTTTTAAGGCCGGAACAGAACAAGAAATAGAAGTGTATGTAATCCGGGTCTCATCATGCATGCATTTCCTTTTTTATACCTTAACATATGGAATGGATATGGTATGGTAGTCTTCAATGATTGTCGTTTGTTTGTCTATGTATGCATACTGTTTTTCTATGTCAAACCTTTCCCAAAATCCCCCTTCCCATCCAATCAACGGACCCTAACCCTCTTCCCCCGGGCTGTGTGACTTATTGTCGAGGTGTAACTAAATTAAAAGTACACCAATACTTAATCACACACTTGCTGGGGCGGATGTGGTGAAAGCAACACTACTTCAATTTCAATGCAGAGCGATGATCTTCTTCTGCTTGCCCACCCATGAGTAGGATATTTCACAGGTTATTTTATTTAACAAAGGAACATATACCTCAGCATGAATTGCCGGCATTGATTTGATTTGTTTGTTGTCATTCCTCATATACAGCACTAACTGTTAGACTGTAGGCATAGCCAAGTCGACAAAACTATAGTTTGTAACTCTGTCTAGTAGGCTATCCTCATAATATCCAGCATTCATTTTTTTTGTCAAATATTTGAACATATAATTGTTGCTCGGTAAATTCTGTGATGTACTTCATTCAACTACTCCTCTAACAGTCTCTCAAAGGCGATTGACTATCTCCTTTTCTTTTTTTGGAAATGCTGCTACCCTGCCAGTGTATACTACTACTATACTACCACCACCACCCCAATCATGGCATGTATGAAAAAGGAAACCATCTTCACCATGCAGCCAGTGCTGTGCCACAGTTGGACATAAACATCAAGCACCGGTAAGAGAGAAGTTTGGGGGAGGCAGAATCAATAATGGACATGTCAATGATGTCAGTTTCAAACACCACTCCAAAGAATGCATAGTAGGACCAGTCAATGAGTGAGGTGTGTCGCATCTATCTGTTTGTGTCTTATACAGTCAGCAAATTATTGAAATCAAACACACGCTATGGGCGGCCATGCACCAGCAAAGAAACAGTGTGATGTAAAACAGTTACCCCACCTACAAAACATTAACAACATTGCATGTAACATAGAAAAATATATTTAATTGACCCTAACAAATAAACTAAACCCACAAAAGCTGACCCACCCCCCTCCCTAACCCCAACGACTGTCCATAGAAATAGAGAACGCCCAAACGAGTGAGGAAACAAACAGGAATTAAAAAAGGGGCAGTGACAGGGACTAACTGGTGGGGCGGGACTGGAGGAGGACACGAATCTGGTCCTCTAAATGGGCGACGCGGCGTCTAAGGCCGCGGCAGTTGCAACCACAGTGGGGGGGGGCACCGGAGATGGCACGGTGGCGGCGGGCAGCCGCCAGACGGTGGCGCCGTACCGCTGGAGGGCGGTGGCTGGGGCCCGGGGCACTGGAGGAGGCTTCAATTGCTGCTGCACTCTCCTCCTCCTCCTCGGCTAGGACCACCAGCCGCCGGTATTCCTGCTGGATTGCCTCCAGCTTCCGGCGCCGTGCCTTGGCGGCCAACTCCTTGCGGTTGATTTTCGGAGTAGCTGTGTATCAAAAAGAAAAAAACACGACAATTGTAAAATATAGTCTTAATAAAACAGTAGGACAAGGTAATTATTTATACACATAGTGGCATGGTAGAGTAGCACTATAAAATAAAGCACAGTAGTACATAACATTTTAAATGTCGCCCGTCCTTCTTCCTTCCACCTGTCTTACACTTTTTAGTTGAACAGTGCACCAGGTGCTCTTCTCCATAAAACTTTCAAAGCGGAGTTGAAATCAGATAGATGAGGCCATTGGTTACTCAATACTCTGGCTCCTAGTCCTATACCAATTAAAGGGAATTCTAGTCTTCTAGTTCACTCTTCAAACGTCCCCAAGAACTCATACTTACTTACGACATCGGATAGCGGGCGGACTTTGTCCGCCCGCCATCCGACTGCTAAAAAGGGTGGGGGTCCCGTGGGGACAATTAATTAGGATGATGCGCCCGGCACAGTGGCGGGCGCACCCTGTTATTTTAATTTTAAATTCTGGTTGGCTTTGCTGAAAGCAATGCTAAAATGTTGTGCTGCTTTTCCAAGCACAACATGACGGGCCTCGCACGGAGCCTGTCACGTTTTGCTTTGAAAGTCGGGGGGTACCATAGCATCGGTAGGTACCCTCCATGGGGGCCCCCAAGCATACTCTGCAATGTGTGCATGCCTTTCCGTGGCGGACGGTAATGCCGCCACGCAAAGGCATTCCAAAATGCAGATTATATGGCTGCCGGTGTGGTGAGAGAGACACCACCGCCATATTGAACCCTTTTCCGCCTAGACATGTCTGAATATTTTCTACAGGGATGGCGGGAGGTTTGCCCCTGCTGTGACGGCAGTGAATTCCAGCCAGCCCGGCGGGGGCAATACGCCCACCATCCTAATGGGGCCCTAATTCACAACTTTACAGTATACATAGACATACAGTACACCTTTGCAGTGAGTGTGCTGTCAAGTTCAACAATAGTTAAAGATTATGAATCTAACTTACCACCGCCTGCCACTGGTGCTGCCACTCCCCCTCCGTTGCTATCTGCAACTGCCGCATCCTCGCCCTCGGCGTCGCCTTCGCTGGCCCCAGCAATGGTGGTCGGTAGTGCGCCTAGAAAACATTACACATTTATTAGGCAACATATACACCTCCCCCCTATTGATCAGTAGCAAGGTTGAAAAATGAGTTAATACTAACATAAATCACTAGTACAAATCAGGTAGTAGTAGAGTAGACACTAAGTTATATGATCATTGTAGCATTTGCTTGATTAGCCCTAGCCATGCACATGTGACGTTACCTTTACCTTGCAGCTTCTTAAGACACCTTTGAGCCCACATGACCTGCCTCACACTGCTACTGTCTAGTCTACGCGCTGCGTACAGGCGGTCAACAAACATTAACCAGCCACTTTTTTAGGAAGAACTGGTGTACTACTGTTACTGTTAGTCCATATTGCTTATCCATAGATGCTACACTTTTTGGCACGGCTGAGAAATGCTTGCAAGTTGCAATATACTAACGCACACCATTTCTTTTTTCGCATTACAGACGCAAGATTCGCTTCTACGAACCAGAGCTTCTGAACGATGCACCAACTACCAGTACTAGGTTCTTCTGAGGTGAGGGGTCCCTTCACTCACATCTTCATTTATAAATGTATATAAACTAAATTGCTATGGGATGGTGGTGCTGCCTTCCACCACTTCAGTTATCATGATTTAATTCCCAACTGTATTAGTGTAACAATGTATTTTGTTTTAATGTTATTGATTTGCCGGTTGGTGCTGCTAAGATAACAGTGTACAGACCTTCTCAAATTGAAATAAAAATTTTAAACTTACATAGACTTCGTGGTATTTGGTGTGGAGTGGACTAACTTACACGATTGAGCAAATTAAAGTAAGGGTGTGCATGTGAATTGCTTCCACGACAGAGGTTGGGTGTGTTAATGTTCTGGGTTGTCTACTTGTTGGTTGTCTTGGGGGGAGGGTTCCGAGACCTAATAGGTATGACAAGACAGTACTATAGTCAAGCAGTGGAATTGTGGTGGGTGCGGAATTTCTGATTGAGGTGTGCAAGGAAGGTCCAACCTACCATCACCAACATCCTATTTTCTGGTGCAAATGTATGTGCAAGATCCCTACAACAGTTGTATGTCCTATAGGGTATCATATCAAAATATTAAGAAATCTGGTAGGGCTGTTGCTGTGAATTTTCAAAGCCTAAACATCAACAAGAGTAAAAAGTAGTACAAGACAACGACCCAACGGATTGTACGAGCTACTGGTGAATATGAGTTTTATATTACAACCTTTCACAAAGAGTGCCACTGGGCAAGACTAGCTACTACAGTACAGACAGACAGACTGATAGTATGTAGTAGTACTCAGTCATCGTAGCGGAGGCAGGGATAAGCTTTTTGAAACCGTACAGATCGAAGGATAATTGGTGGTAAAAAAATAGCATTTGGAAACACACTATAGTTCGGGAGAAATGGGGCAGTAAAAGTTATGGAATAAGAAATATTATTAAAAACAAGAAGACTTACTGGGGCCAGCAGAGGAGCCCTCAGCGGTGTCCTCCTCGTGGTGTTCCTGTCCCGCCGACTGCCCAGTCCCTGCCCGTCTGCCCCTGGGTGCTGATGAACAGGAAAGATATAAGAAAGACAAACATTGATGGATGGTGTCAACTTAAGCAAATACAATTTTTTTCAACAACGGTCAAAAAACACTTATCTAAACAATTGCAATAACTACATTGACCGATCTCATCTGGTCAACATGTAATATCGGGGGATTCGCAGTTCGACTACTTAAGTTACTATTTATCAACAGTAATCCATTCTTCCATTCTGATTCCAGAAAACTAAGTTACAAGTAAGCCTAAGTATTAGTACAACCTACCACCCAACCTAGCCCACCTATTCCAGGCATGCCAATTGTACATTAAGTATGCATTTCGACTGTATTCCTCAACAATGTGTATGATCCAATCATGGAGGACACATTAACATGACTACATTTTTTGTATATACACAATTTTGGTTTGATTGATGCTCATCTGCTACTGCTAAGTAACTGCAAAGCCTACCTCCACTCATTGAACAAACTAGAAAGGTTCTAAAGACTGGCGTACTAGCAGCACGTCACGTAACTGAGTGAGGGGGCATCACGCATACCACTAACCAATTAGAAGCTCATACAAAGTACCTAAACCTATGTATCAATCCGCCCCTATCTATTAGTGACAGGACAAAGTAAGGAGTGGACATGAGTCACTGTAGCATTACGTAACTTAATTTCTCTAAAATAAACTCGTAAAGAATCACGCTAAGCAAGCGCAAACGCAAAGCTGCAAACAAGTAAGATTAGTAGTAGCGCAGAAGAGCACCTGTGTCATAATCACAGAAGACTTTTAAACATTATTAACCTGGAATGTATTGCAAGCAGCAACATTCTATCTGGTTGGAAGGAAAAAAAGATATTCGCAATATATAACATAGAGCAGAAGAACAGACACAAAGTTGTAATAATTAAATAGGTACTCACCAAGCCCCGGGACCTCCACTCCTAGCAGGTCCAGCAGGTCCTGCTCACGGTCCAGGATGTCGGACCACCGGTGCGTCAGCTGTGCCTGGGTGCGCCGGACCCCAGAGATGCGAGACACTGCCCGGCGCACCTTCCCCCACCGCTGCCGACGCTCCCGGAGGCCGTACCCGGACCCAGGCCTGCCACCTGCTGCCAGGGTTGAGGGGAGGTGGCGCTGCACAAAGAAAATTAGTGCAGCCAACTCCGCCTCCCCAAATAAGGCCCGTGCATGCACCCCTTGTGGGCGCCGCCTTCCGCAAGGAAGGCGGTCGCGGCTCTGGCTGCGCCGGCGAACAGCCCTGCCCTTGGACATGGTTCTGGGGACGGGGCGGGAAAGAAAAGGTAAAATAAATAAAGGAGTAAAGGAAATAAATAGCAGGCAATACAAAGAGAAAAAGTAGCTAAAAAACAAAAAAAAAGGTACACAAAAACCAAAAATATAGAGGCAGGAAAATAGTTAGAGAAATAATAAGTAATAAAGATCCGAAAAAAGTGGCTATAAACAAAGGATTGAAAAGATTTAGGGAGGATTGAAAATCAGGCCCCAGAACCATGCAATAGAGTGGAAAACAAGATGGCCGCGCCCGTTGCGACCACGTGGGCAAGTTCGCGCGATATTTTCTCCCTGAGCAAGCAAAAAGCAACGCGATCAAGTAAAAGCGATCGCGAACAGGAAATATCGACCGCGAACATGCATTGCGCGACCCGGAACAGGAAGTAAACAACGCCAGAGGGCGGGACAAGTGAAAACAAGATGGCCGCGCCCATGAGCGACCGCATGGGTAAGTTGGCGACCCGCGAACACGCAAAAAATACCGCGAACAGGCGGCAAAAACACTTCCGCATCTTCGCGATATTTCCGGCGTGTTTGCGGAGATTTTCTGCAATCTCGCGATAATTTGCGGAGGTTAATTCCGCAAATTCCGCCCACCCCTAATCAGTAGGGTAAGTGTTGGATAGTATAGGGGTAAAAATTACTATTCTAACTCCAGGGGGTGCATCAGTAGGGTAAGTGTTGGATAGTATAGTGTAATATTATGCGTTGTAATGGTATGCGTTGTAATGGTAGTATGCGTTGTAATGGAATGCGTTGTAAAGGTAGTTTTTAAAAATGCGTTGTAGTGTCATGCGTTGTAATGTCATGCGTTGTAATGGATTATGCGTTGTAAAATATGCGTTGTAATGGTAGTGCGTTGTAAAAGTTGCGTTGTAAAGGTTGTTCCCCCTAAGTGCACATGACTGTTTGGCTGGCCCTCTAGGCTTGTTGTAAAGTATTTAAACCCTGTCCCTTTTGTCAGAAGGGTTGCTCTCATATGTATTTCAATTTCAACATGGCTCTTGGCAATGACAATTTGCTCTGATGACATGGTAGCTGGTGTGCTGGATTTTATGATGAAATTATGTAGGCTTCGGCTGTCTTAGACGGGCTTCCAGGGCATTGTATGGGCTCTCTTAAAAAATAATCAGCAGGACTTTGATCCGTCCCTTGACGGTGAACTATAGTGTAGTTGTGTTCCTGTAATCTCAGACCCCAACGTTCAATACGAGGAGGCATTTTGGCTTTTAGATTGCGAAACATTGTCAATAGTGCTTGATGATCGGTCACTACTGTGAAAAATTTCCCATATAAGAACACATAGAAATATTCACAAGCTCACACTACTGCCAAACTTTCTTTCTCAGGTTGCATATAAGCACGCTCAGTTGGTGACCGCTTTTACTGGTGTATGCCAATGGGATTCAGCTGTCCATTGTGCTGTGCAAGGATTGTGCCTAGCTCAACAGGGGAAGCATCAATTGCAACCTCGGTATGAAGCTTGGGATAAACGTAGGCTATTCCAGTGGCATTCTTGATGGTTTGTTTGATTCTCTTGAAACTCTTCGCACTCACGTGACCAATGAAACACAATATTCTTTTTCGTCAGTTCTTGTAACGGTGCACTGACCATCCCAAGGTCTTGTATGTATATAGAACAGTAACTGGCCATCCCAACGAATGAATTTAACATGAAAATGTCCTGTGGGGAATTGGCAGTAGATAGTGCTTGCACTTGGATCAGGTGTCATACCCCCATCAGAAAAGATATGGCAGAAGAATTTCAAATTTGTTTTATGGAATTCACATTTGTCAGCATTTAAAGTCAATCCAGCATCATTTAGCAAATTACATACTTGAATGAGTTCTTTCTGAGTGGCTCAAAGAACCAGTATGTCATCACTATAGTTGAAGGCATTAACAACAGGCCATATGATGCTTCGAATAATGTCTTGGAAAACTTCTGCAGCAGAGGATACAACAAAACTCAGTCGCTTATAGCGAAACAGACCAATGTAGGAAGAAAAGGTTGTTATGCAGCTGTAATTCCCTTCAAGTTCCAACTAGTGATATACTGTGTTTGAACAGAGTCGAGAGAAACACTTTGCACCGTTTAAGTGAGTTTACATATCAGCAAGGTGTGGACCTGGATGTCATTCTCTCTCAATTGCCTGGTTGCCCTGATGCATATCAATGCAAAGGCATACAGCTCCTTTACTGTCTCTTTTAGGCACCACTACTATGGGAGATACGCATGGAGTTGGACCACTGGAGCAATAAATTAAGTTCTCCTTCAACTGCTTCTTGCAAGTGAAACGCGATTTGTCTGTGTCTTTGGGCAACAAGACAAAAATCCTCATTTATATGTAACTGTACTTTTATTGTCTTGAGCTTTCCTAACTCATGAAATAATGAAGGAAATTGAGTTACTATTTCATGAGCACTCAGGGGAATATTATCAAGGACGCCGTTAAAAATTATCACCGGTTTAGCGGCAGAAAACTGCAGCTAAAGCCGCAATAATGGGCTTGATAATATGCCCTTGAGAATTCCAATAGAAGTCCATGTTCTGGTGTGAACATGGGCTTCTATTGGAATTCTCCAGAGCATATTATCAAGCCCATTATTGTGGCTTTAGCTGCAGTTTTCTGTCGCTAAACCAGCAATGATTTTAACGCCGTCCTTGATAATATGCCCCTCATATAGTAGTTCAATGATATCAGTGCCATTACAGAAGCAGTGTTAAAACTGAGCAAACATTCCTTTCATGCCATGAATCGGCGAGGCTATCGCTTGGTGGCCCATTCGGGCTTCACCTCGGGCTCGCGGGGGGTGGGCATCATGATTAAGAACTCGCTCCCATTGGAGATTGATGAGGTGCGCCATGATGAGAGGGGACGTTACACTGTCTTGGTGGGTAGAATGGAGGGCAGAGTGGTCGTTTTTGTATCAGTGTACGTTCCGCCGGGGTTGCAATCTACTACGTTTGCGGACCTGGGGCGCCTCCTCCTTGACCTCCCGGGTGGGCTTCTGGTAGTTGGGGGGGACTTCAATGCGGTGGCTTCTGGGTCTATGGATCGTCATCCCCCCAGGGACCTCCCCCGGGCACAGGCGTGGCTGTCCGGCCTTTTAGATACACTAGGATTGGTGGATTGCTGGCGACTAAAGCATCCCGCGCAGCTGCAATACACCTTCCACTCGGGTGCCCATGGTAGCCTCTCGCGGCTTGATTATGTCCTTGTCCCTGCGGCCTATGCTGGGAGAGTGGGAGAGGTGCGCCATTTGGCGCGGGGTATTTCAGATCACTCCCCACTACTGTTGCACTTTGATGTCTTCCCGAGGGGGGAGGGCAGGGTAGCCCCAATCAATGCCTGGTACCTGCGCGACCCCACTATTCGAGCCGAATTGATCAAATCCTTGCAGCGGTACTTTGAGGAGAATGTGGGGTCTGTCCCTTCGGCTATCTCCCTTTGGGAGGCTTTTAAGGTAGTTCTCAGGGGGGAGGCCCTCTCCTTTATCTCCCATGCCCGGAGGCGCGAGCGGGAGGAGGTAACCCGGGTGGAGGCCGAAATTACTGAACTAGAGGGTGACCTGGGGAGCGGGGTGACGGATGCCACATTGCATGTTCTACACCTCAAGCAGGCGGCCTATAGGGCCCTCGTCACGGAGGCGGCCAGGGGCCTCAGTAGAGAGCAACAGGGGCGACTGTATGATGTGGGTGATAAGGCTGGTAAATTGATTGCGTGGTTGGACAAAAAGGAGAGAGCGAGTCGTGTGGTTCCGTTGATCGAGAGGATGGATGGTGTGTGTGTCACCGAGCCGGACGCCATTGTCTCCTGCTTCGCGGATTATTTCCGCGAGGTGTATTCCCCGGTTTCTCCCTGCTCGGAGGAGGATTCCCATGCCCTGCTTCGGGACATCGCGCTGCCCTCCCTTTCGGTGGAGGACAGGGATTCGCTGGACGCTCCTCCCACCTCGGACGAAATTGCCCTTGCTATACGCTCGGTCGCATCTGGCAAGGCCATGGGCCCCAATGGCATCCCTATCGAGCTGTATAAGCTGCGACCGGATGTACTGGCGCCCCACCTGCGCGCGATGTTCCTGAGCGGGTCACATCCTATAGGCCTATCTCGCTCTTGAACGCAGAGCCCAAAATCCTCGCCAAGGTGCTGGCCAACCGGCTGGTCGGCGTGGTGGGCGATTTGGTCCACCAAGACCAATCCGGCTTCATACCCCATCGTAACACGGCCCTTAATCTGCGACGCTTGCACGGGGTGCTTGCGCGTGTTCCGTTCGTGCGGGAACCGGCCATCTTGGCGTCCTTGGACGCCACCATGGCGTTTGATACGCTCGAGTGGCCATACATTTGGGCGATGCTGGCGAAGTTTGGCTTCGGACCGGGCTTCATCAGCTGGGTCAAGTTGTTGTATTCCGGCCCATTGGCGCAGGTGGTGGTGAATGGACGAGTTTCGGCCCCATTCGCACTGGGACGGGGCACGCGACAGGGTTGCCCCCTGTCGCCTCTCCTGTTTGCACTGGCCCTGGAGCCCCTGGCGGAGTGGCTGCGGTGGCACCCTTCCATCCGTGGTCTCCGCTGGACCCCCGAGCATGAGGACCGTGTGTCCCTCTACGCTGATGATATCCTTCTATATCTCGCCTCCCCGCGTAAATCACTGATCGTCCTAGTTGATGTTTTGCGCTCATTCGGTCGCAACTCAGGCCTCGTCATCAACTGGGCGAAATCCTGTGTATATGTGCTTGCCGGGGAGGCTCCGGTCCTACCAAGGGACTGTCCGATCCAGATTGCCTCCCAGGGGTTTCGGTACCTGGGTATATATATTACTCTGGACCCGGAGGCCCGCTACGAGCGGAATCTGCTGCCCCCCCTCCAGCGCTTGAAGGAGGACGTGGTGCGTTGGCGGCGTCTGCCGCTTTCGCCGCTCGGCCGAGCGGCCTTGTTTAAGATGATGTCGTTGCCGCGCTTTCTGTACGCTCTCCAGAACACTATGGACTTGGTCCCGGCGCGCTACTTCCGTGAGGTGGAGAGTTTGCAGCGTCGCCTGTTCTGGGACGGGAGGCCACGTATTGCCTTGGCTAAATTGACGCTCCCGTGGTACGATGGGGGGGTTGCCTTCCCGGATATTAAACGGTATTACTGGGCCTCCCAGCTAGCTGCGATTAATCATGGCCTTTACGGGCCCGCCCTGAACCCGGCATTTGAAATGGACAAGATGCTCCTGCCCGGTGGCGACTACAATCGAGCGCTCTACTCTGGCACGCCGGACCCTCGCCTGACGGGACCGACGCGTGTCATGGTGCGTGTATGGCACGCGGCTAACGCAGCTATGGTGTGGAAGGACCGTTTGACCCGGGCGTCACCGCTATATGCGTCTGCGAGGTTGGGCTCCCTGTGGACCTCGAAGGGCTTCGAGAAGTGGGACACGATCGGCATCAGCACAGTGGGAGATCTCTGGACGAGGGGGGGATTCAAAACTTTCGAGATGCTGCAGACGGAGTTTCAGTTGCAAGGCAGTGAGTACTTTCGGTACTTACAAGTCCGCCACGCGCTGGGCTCCGTCTTCCCGGATGTCGCGTCCATTCCGGAGTCTTCCCCCCTGGAGGACAGAGTGCTGGATGGCCATGTCCCAGACAGCACGATCTCCCTTATATATAAAAAACTGATCAACGACCGATCGGGCCTGCTGACTGGCCTCCGCGAGGCCTGGGTTGCCGATGGGCTGGAATTGGACGACGAGGACTGGATTTCCGCGGTGGCCTCTCCGAAGGAGGTGGCCATCCCGGCTCGCCTTCGCTTCGTCCAGCTTAAGATCCTCCACCGGGTTTACGTGACGGGGCCAAGGCTTCTACGTATAGGCTTTGCTGAGGATGGACTGTGTAAGCGTGGCTGTGGTGTTTTGGCAACTTTCTTGCATATTCTGTGGGAATGCCCAAAGGTGGAGCGATTCTGGCGTGGTGTGCACGAGGTCCTGCGAGTGGTTACGCGTGTCGCGCTGTTGCCTGAAGCGAGGAGATGCTTGCTGAATGTGTGGGAGCCAACTGACTACTCGGTTCCGCAGACGCGGTGGGTGACTCTGGGATACATGATAGCTAAGCGTGACATTGCTCAATTGTGGGGATCCCAGAGGCCCCCGGCGGTGTCGGCCTGGAAAGAACACATGGATTGGTGTATGTTTCGTGAAAAGGTGGTGTATGTTGCGAGGGGTAAGCCTGGGGCGTGGGTGAAAATCTGGGGCCCCTGGAACGCCTATCGCGGGGGTATTTGCGAGCCGCCACTGCTGCCGGCTGCCTCACCAGCTCCGTCCCCCTAGCCGACCCCCTCCCCCAGCCATGGGCACGTGGTTCCCCAGTCCCTGATCTGTTCTCATTCCCCTCTTCAGAGTTTGGCGATTGGTTGGGGTCCCCCACTTAAGGAGCGCGTGCTGTCACTTGGGATTGCGGGTTGCCTTGCGGGTGTGGTTTTTTTGTGTTGTTGTGTTTCGACAAAAGGAAACCGTATCGTGGGTTTGGAGTTATGTGGCCTGCATTACTGATATCTCCTGATTTACCCTTTTTGCACCGCCAAGAGATTTTTCTGTATATATGTCATATGCTTCTGCCACTCTAGCGGCCGGCCAGACGGTTGTAGGCCCATACCTGTAACTATTTGAGATTGCAATAAACGGTTTCAAAAAAAAAAAAAAAAAAAAAAACTGAGCAAACAGGCCCTTGTAGCCGTGCCGGGAAGTACATGAATAGGGGCCGTACCACAGTTTCCTTGTGCTTCATCATGGCTACAAAGGAGCCATGGCTTTTTAAATGTGTCAGTGCAGCACCTGTTTTCAACTGCATGAGTTGTGATCAAGCATGATGTTTATCAGCTCACCGCTATCAATAACAAAAGGTATCGAACATCCATTTATCTTCAGGGTAATATTGGGACAATGTTTGTAAATCATTGCTGCATTTTCTTGTCTATTTTTCTTCATTTTGTGGTTTTTCTCACATTCGACTAGTCTCACATGCGCTTGCCTCTCTGAAGTACACATGGACAATCCACTATTAGCATTTTCACTTTCACTGGAAGCCGACACTGATGAAGTCTTTGACTATGATTTAGGTGACAATCAACTTGGTTTGGTGTCAATTTACCTCAGTTGTGCAAGTGCGTCGAATGTTGTTGATGCAGCGCTCGGTCAGCCATTTTGTCTTCACGCTGTGGCACACTTACATTTCCCATTGCCTTGCAAACCATCACAAAATGGTTTGATTTGCCACAGTCATTGCAAATCTGTCCAATGGCGGGACATCTACCATCACGTGTAAATGACAATCCATATCTGAAACACATTATTTTTGGGTGTGAAGACATCGCATTACATCCCTCAGCTTTAGGCTTTCGCCTATTCTTCACGTTCATGACTGACACACTCTGGGCACCTCCAGCGTCTAGGTCAGCCACTTGTCGATTACCACACTCCTCGGGCAGCTGTGAGGACTTGCTCCAAGCTCAGAGTTTCCTTCAGCATTTGTCGTCTAAAGGAATCTGACAGATATCCATCTATAACTCTGAGATGGGTCTCTCGTCATTAAATTCATTGAACTTACAGTGCTTTATGAGGAGATCCAGTCTCTCAATGAATTCATCAATGGCTTCACCTACTGTCTGGCGTTCTTGACTGAAGACATATCTTTTGTAATCTGGATTGAACTTGGCATTCAGGGCTGCTTTGATTTCATTATTTGTCACTTCACTATCTTATGAGATCTTTTTATGGCCGCCTTTACACCTTCACAAGCCATGTTTTTCACATACTTGATCATCATTTTGTCATCCGTTTAATCTATGGAATCTATGAAATCCTCAAAAGTTTCTATCCAAGCAGTCCACCTATTGTCAATATTGTGTTTTTGACAGTATCAAATGATGATGTCAGTTTTAAGAAAGCAGCAGCCGTATAACTATTTGTGCACAGCCGTGGTATCTCTAATGCTTCGTGCAGACCATCTCAAGAGCTTTGCGACGTGCTGCTTCAGGGTTAATCTTTGCAGTTGAAGGAACTTTGGCCTCACCATTGCTTTCCATTGGGGCTCTTTAATTTGATGGAGATCTATGGCGTTGTTCTGGGCCCCTACTCGCCAGCTTTGGTGCTGGGACGCTTCGTTTATGGACTGCTCCGCAAGCACACCCCTGACCGTCTCTCTAGGGCCACTCCACAGCAGATGGTGTTAAAATGATTCTCTTAGTCATTTTCTGTAAGTAAACAAATCTTTTCATATTCAAATGCTTTGATAAACAGATAACCTTATGAAATGTAATTGACTTTGCGCTTAAATGTCTCTTCATAACCACCTGGTTGATCTTTGCTTCATAGCAGAACAGATTAAAGCTTAACTTGCTCTGGATTATCACCATATGCTGCTTTTCATAACCCTGTTGCATCCGCCTTAAGCATTATCAATCCGTATGACATATATCATTAATTTGCATAGTAGCGCACTACCTCTGTTTGTGGCCTTTCAATTAGATTCTCGGCCACCGATATGTAGATTTTCAGTGATGCTTTCTTTATCCTTGAAAGCTTTGCACAGGCTGGCATTGTGCTGAGACTCCACAGTTGCCAGCGTCGATTCTGCACTTTGACAGCGGCACACATGACTTGCACAAGCAGTTTGCTGGACAACGACAAACTGCCAGGGAGAGCACTGTAGATATACGGGTTACTTATCCCCTACTCGTCACCAGTTGTTGTATCCTACCCAGACCGGGTACTCGCCAATGTCTAGACCACACATGGAGATTGTTAGAAATGGGATTTCTGGTTGGCTGAGGCTTGCACCAAGACCAGGCAGAAACCACCACTCTAGTCAGGGAAAGGGGGAAACACACACTGTTGATAGCCCCTGCTCACCCCCTTGGTAGCTTGGCACGAGCAGACAGGCTTATCCCCAAGGCAATGTGTAAAGTATTTGCACTAACACGCACAGTAACACAGTGAAACACCACAAATGGACACCACACAGGTTGTTATAAAAATATAAATATCTTTATATAGCTTGGGTCAGATCAGAACGTTAGCAAAAGGCACATACTTATAATAAAGTTACTTCCAAAATCACTGGCTCTCCTGTGATGTTATATGACTTATTCACAGTTCTATCGGACAAAAAAAAAAAAACTTGGTATGCTTTCTTCTTTGAATGGTCCTGTTCAAGTTCTCATAAAAATAAACTCCCAGATTTCTGTATTCTTTTGTAAGAATATAAAATTGCAGGTTTCTGTATTTCTTTTCTTTACCCAGGTTCCCTAGGGCAAGACAATTCAGAATTGGGTGCCCAACCGGGGTATCGCCACCCTCCTCGCATCGGCACCGACCGAGGCTGCCCTGCGCCCTTCAAGATTGTCCCACAACTGACTCTGCGGCCAGCGCCGGTGAAACTATGCCCCCCAAAGCGTGAAGTAACAGAAACTCAACAACCAGCCGGCCCGATACCGCAGCTCTCCCGATGAGCCAGTGCGGACCGTGCTGACCTCTCGTTAAGTGTGGAAAGTCTCAGGCAAATTGAATTCCCGCTCAGTCCCCGATGACTCCTAACCTGCTCTTAGCAACAAGCAGAGGTGCGGCTGGGATCAGTTACCTGGGGCCGGTCTCGCGCTGATTCTGGCTCCTCTGCTCTCAACACTCCACAGTTACCGGGGCCTCGGACAGCCCCTTTCGAGGTCTTCCTCTGCTCTCAGCGGTTACCAAGGCCTCGGACGGCCTCTCCTTCCTCCTTTCGCAACACGCGCCGGCTTCCCCCACTGCGAGGAGTTCCCTCGTTGCCTGGCAACGTCCCGCCGCAGCTCCGGTCGTCGTGCAGCTGCTTCCACAATGATGCCTCGCAGCTGATCTCGTCGCAGTGGGGCCTCTTCCCCGGACTCGGGCCGTGAGCGGTGAAACGGCAGATGACTCCTCTCAACGATGGACGCAGGCAATACTCTGGGGAAATGTACACTCCCCCCAGGTCTCCGGCTGCACGTTGGTTTAGCACCCAATGTTGAAGGGAGGACTCTGGGGCAGATAACATGTGAGGTGACGCAGACCTCACGACACGCACCAGAGGTGTACCAACAAGCACACCCAGCCCCAGAGGCAGGCTTCACGAAGGGCACAGGCTGTGCGCAGGGACAAGCACACAGCAACTTAAAAACAATGTTGTTTTGGAAACTTTTATGACCCTGTGTTTCCAATAACAGGAGGCCAGCTCTTCCTCAGGCCCTTGGAGACTTTGTTCTTCTTTTAGGACACAGCACACAGCAAAGTCCTTGTCCTCCCCCTTTAGAAGAACAGCAACTGCAGGACAGCCCCAGAGTACACAGCAAGGGCAGTCTTCCTCCTCAGTCTCTTTCGCTGATCTTCTTCGGCAGGGATTCCTCTTGACTCCAGAAGTTGTCTAATTTACAGGGGTTTCAGGTCTTATTTTTATACCCCAAAAGTCTTTGTTCTCCATGTGTGAGGGGTCCAGGATCCAGTCCCAACCAGTTCTGGGTGCCCTCTGCCAGGGCAGGTCTTCTTCCTTGGTGAGTGTGGGCCAGGGATATTAGACGCACCGCAGGAGGTGGAGCCAGCATTGTGGAAAGCAGGCACAGTCCTATTCAGGCCCAGGTGCAACTCCTTCCACCACTCTAAGTGTTGATAGATCTATTCAGCCTAGGGCTGACCCCAGCCTCCTGCAGCCACCCCCAGCCCCTGTCACTCACAATCCAGACAGTCAATACACAAACAGGCAGAGGCACACAGAAAGGTGGAACAGGAAAATAGCCACTTTCTAAAAGTGCTTTTTTCAAACACGGAATTTAAAAACCATCTTTCCTAAAAGATGTGTTAACAAATTCTGAGTTCAGGGATACCAGACCAGTTTCCCATCTTGCTCCTATGGGGAGATATGCAGGTACACATAGGACACAGCATTCTCCATTCTATCCTATGGGCAAGATGGCCGTTCAAATTGGCAGTATTTCAGGACATGTCACCCACACTAGTATATGTCCTACCTTTCACATACACTGCACCCTGCCCAGGGGTGTACCTTGGGCCTACCATGGGGGTGTCCTATGTGTAAGGAAAGGGAAGGGTCAGGCCTGGTCAGTGTGTACACTGGCCAGGACAACATGGCAGTTCACAGACTGCGCACAGGCACTGCGGTGGCAGGTCTGAGACACCATTTTAGGGCTACTCAGGTGGGTGGCACAATCAGTGCTGCAGGCCCACTACTAGCTTTCGAATTACCAGCCCTGGCACACTCACTGCAGTTTACTAGGGACCTTACAGGTAAAACAAATATGCCAATCATGGATAACCAATCACAATGACAATTTACAGGGAGAGCATATGCACTTTAGCACTGATCAGCAGTGGTAAAGTGCCCAGAGTCCTATTGCCAACAACCACGGGTCAGGAAAAACAAAGGAGGAAGAAGCAAAAACATTTGGGGATAACCCTGCAAAAAGGGCCGTTTCCAACAGAGAGTAATTATACACTCCTTTATTCTTCAGCGTGTAAGCAAGAACTCCAACAATCTAAACCAGCATTCATTTCATTACCCACCAACGCCTACATCACAGGTCTATGGAGTCCATTAGGAGCCAAAAGAGTTCTCTCATTCTTTATTTACATGAAACTACACATTCGACAATCACCACCAACCTGTCAGTACTTTCATGTACTGGTAAAGAGCAACCGTGCACTTACCAAACACAGCACTACTCATTCAAGTGCTGGAGCATTGATGCGCATGATGAGCTGCTTGTTGCTGTTTGTGCATCAGAACATTGTGTATGTGGAGATTATTAAAGCTGGCAAGACAATCTGATGTCATTGCTCACAGACAAGGAGATTGTGTGGGTGGAGAATGGTTAAAGCGTCTGAACATCAATGTACAATGTCATTGTGCAAGGTGACAATGCTTGACCCTGTACGACTCCATTTTGTTTTATTTTCATTCTTCGCCTTACTCCAAGACCAAGGGGTCGCATCAAATATATCGCCTGATAATGGATTCCTGAATTGCAGAACGCTAATGCTGCCTGTTCTGGTGAAACACTATTCTCATTACCCTGCAGCTCATGTGAGGTCAATCAAATTGTTGTTAACCAATTCCTGAATCACATGACTATACGTCTGCGTGATATAGTGAGACTGGTTCCTCATCAATTATATACCATATAGATATATTGTGGCTGGCAATGAAGACGTGTACTACAAGAAATGTGGACCTAACACCCCAAAAGGCATTTATCCGCATGGTAGGGGACCCTATAATGAAGTGGCAGGAAAGGAAGGATCTGTTTGACAATTACATTTTTACATTTTAGGAAGATGATATTTCACATTAAAGAAAAAAAGACAATTTTACCTCATTAACTAGGCATTGATGGGTTAAAAATGTACAACAGGCGTGATAAAAAACCTAGACAAGGTAGACAAGGAGATGTTTTTCTCATGTTTTAGAAGAATTAACTTTCTTCAACTGTGTGTATAGCATATGACTGTTTCAATTTCTTCCACAGGAAACAGGGATCCAATGGAAAAGTGAGGACTACGTCTCAGAATTAAATAAACTTGCAAAGACATGTAAATTTGGGAAACTGCATGATGAATTAATCAGGTAGCAAATCATCATGCATTGTAGTAAGTAGGCCTGGGTGTAGTTTGCAGAGTTCCGCGTAGTGCTGAGAAAATTCTACTGCACTCTACGGAGTTCCACATGCGGCGAAGTGCAGTAAGTCATGCTGCTCTCACTGGTTTTCAGAGCCGGATGTTTGTCCCATGCTGTAAAATCAATGCGATCTGCATCACGTGCAGCACAAGAGGGCACAGCTTCTTTCTGCCTCTCGAGTAGATGTTCTATTCAAAGCTGCTGCTTCCTCAACACGATGGGGACCCTTCCTGCAAAGAAGCGCTGTTCCTGTGCTGTTGCTGTCTGGCCACTTCGCCACGCCTCGCGGCCCCCGCTTCGCGGGAGCCGCTCGTAGGCTTAGACTCTCTCTGGGGAACATCCTTTCTGCCTCCCTTCACGTGCTTTGAGCACCAACGCGCCCCTTGCAAGCTGTCATCTGGTCAACAGGGGTAGAGGCGGGACTGCGAGGACCAGCATTCCTAGCGGCGTGGATCGGCCGCAGCTGGTCCTCTTCCCGCCCCCTCCTCCTCCTCTTTAAAATCTGTGTGGAGTGAGTGAGCCTTGGGACCCTTCCTGCAAAGAAGCGCTGTTCCTGTGCTGTTGCTGTCTGGCCACTTCGCCATGCCTCGCGGCCCCCGCTTCGCGGGTGCCGCTCGTAGGCTTAGACTCTCTCTGGGGAACATCCTTTCTGCCTCCCTTCACGTGCTTTGAGCACCAACGCGCCCCTTGCAAGCTGTCATCTGGTCAACAGGGGTAGAGGCGGGACTGCGAGGACCAGCATTCCTAGCGGCGTGGATCGGCCGCAGCTGGTCCTCTTCCCGCCCCCTCCTCCTCC
This sequence comes from Triturus cristatus, assembly GCF_964204655.1. Classification (NCBI taxonomy): domain Eukaryota; kingdom Metazoa; phylum Chordata; class Amphibia; order Caudata; family Salamandridae; genus Triturus; species Triturus cristatus. The sequence goes on along the minus strand of NC_140585.1, from coordinate 146,439,380 downwards.
TCTTTAAAATCTGTGTGGAGTGAGTGAGCCTTGGGACCCTTCCTGCAAAGAAGCGCTGTTCCTGTGCTGTTGCTGTCTGGCCACTTCGCCACGCCTCGTGGCCCCCGCTTCGCGGGGGCCACTCGTAGGCTTAGACTCTCTCTGGGGAACATCCTTTCTGCCTCCCTTCACGTGCTTTGAGCACCAACGCGCCCCTTGCAAGCTGTCATCTGGTCAACAGGGGTAGAGGCGGGACTGCGAGGACCAGCATTCCTAGCGGCGTGGATCGGCCGCAGCTGGTCCTCTTCCCGCCCCCTCCTCCTCCTCTTTAAAATCTGTGTGGAGTGAGTGAGCCTTGGGACCCTTCCTGCAAAGAAGCGCTGTTCCTGTGCTGTTGCTGTCTGGCCACTTCGCCACGCCTCGCGGCCCCCGCTTCGCGGGAGCCGCTCGTAGGCTTAGACTCTCTCTGGGGAACATCCTTTCTGCCTCCCTTCACGTGCTTTGAGCACCAACGCGCCCCTTGCAAGCTGTCATCTGGTCAACAGGGGTAGAGGCGGGACTGCGAGGACCAGCATTCCTAGCGGCGTGGATCGGCCGCAGCTGGTCCTCTTCCCGCCCCCTCCTCCTCCTCTTTAAAATCTGTGTGGAGTGAGTGAGCCTTGGGACCCTTCCTGCAAAGAAGCGCTGTTCCTGTGCTGTTGCTGTCTGGCCACTTCGCCACGCCTCGCGGCCCCCGCTTCGCGGGAGCCGCTCGTAGGCTTAGACTCTCTCTGGGGAACATCCTTTCTGCCTCCCTTCACGTGCTTTGAGCACCAACGCGCCCCTTGCAAGCTGTCATCTGGTCAACAGGGGTAGAGGCGGGACTGCGAGGACCAGCATTCCTAGCGGCGTGGATCGGCCGCAGCTGGTCCTCTTCCCGCCCCCTCCTCCTCCTCTTTAAAATCTGTGTGGAGTGAGTGAGCCTTGGGACCCTTCCTGCAAAGAAGCGCTGTTCCTGTGCTGTTGCTGTCTGGCCACTTCGCCACGCCTCGCGGCCCCCGCTTCGCGGGAGCCGCTCGTAGGCTTAGACTCTCTCTGGGGAACATCCTTTCTGCCTCCCTTCACGTGCTTTGAGCACCAACGCGCCCCTTGCAAGCTGTCATCTGGTCAACAGGGGTAGAGGCGGGACTGCGAGGACCAGCATTCCTAGCGGCGTGGATCGGCCGCAGCTGGTCCTCTTCCCGCCCCCTCCTCCTCCTCTTTAAAATCTGTGTGGAGTGAGTGAGCCTTGGGACCCTTCCTGCAAAGAAGCGCTGTTCCTGTGCTGTTGCTGTCTGGCCACTTCGCCACGCCTCGCGGCCCCCGCTTCGCGGGAGCCGCTCGTAGGCTTAGACTCTCTCTGGGGAACATCCTTTCTGCCTCCCTTCACGTGCTTTGAGCACCAACGCGCCCCTTGCAAGCTGTCATCTGGTCAACAGGGGTAGAGGCGGGACTGCGAGGACCAGCATTCCTAGCGGCGTGGATCGGCCGCAGCTGGTCCTCTTCCCGCCCCTTCCTCTTGTTTTTTCCTTCATAGCTTGTGTGGACAACGCGCACGCGGGACGCGCGTGGGGCAACGGCCGGGGCGAAGACCGGGCTAAGAGCGGGCCGTTTGAGGCCGTTCGAGGACGGCAGAGGACGGCCCTGGCCCACCCCCCTTATTGCTCCTAACCTGCTTGTTATTGTATCATCGTGCTGAGACAGGTTAGCTTAAACTGAAGCCCCCTAGTTAGTAAGTCGAGTGACGACCCTGATCTTATCGCAAGCACCATGAGTACTAGGATGACACGTAGCAAAGCCTCCAAAGGTGGTTCACAAATCTGTGGCCCTATGGACGACTTCATCACCCGCACAAATATAGCCATCGATGAAGAAATATCTAAACTTCAAACCCGGGTATCCCTAGAATTGGTAGCTGCACGTAGGCTGTCCGAGGTAATTGCCCTCTCGAAAAAATCATCCCTAGGACATATAGCCTCTGCTGTCACTCCAGCACGCCCTGCCCGCCCAAATAGTATTACCACCCAGGTTGATTTACACCAGCCCCCGATTACTTCCACCCTCACTCCGCCCTTAGAACAATCTCGCATTACAGAAGAGCTAAGTTTCGCTGCACCTTCTCACGCCCAGACCCCCACCCTTAATCCCCTTTCCCAAGTATTCCCAACTACTTCCCGTGTTAGTGGTGCACAACCCAAAAGAAAACGCCAATCACGCTCAGCCTACTCTCGTATAAAGGCAAAGGTCGCAGTCTCCCGCCAGCTCACAATGACCAACACTCAGGCATGTAATGCTTTACCTGAGGGTTCCTCGAGCACACAGTCAGTATGCCAAAGTATGGGAGAGGGTCCAGCCAACACCACCCCAGTAGACGAGGGGGCGCAGGTACAAGACCAGGGAAGGAATGATAAGGAATTTATAGATCAAGTCTGGGAAACATTAAAAAAACTTCTCTCACCACTCGACTTAAGATTGTCTAGGATAGAAAACAATCTACTCGAGATGGAGAAGAGCATTATTGCTCTGGCCACTCTTGGCCTGAGAAGTCTCGAAAACCAGGGCGTGTCCTTATCTGACCCATTTTCGCCAGCCCCTGTTTTGCAAGCTGAGCAGCACCCCCCACCAGTACCTGTTGCTGTAAGGCCTGTTCCTAAGCCGAGGACTGTGGCTGTGGATCAAGTTTCCATAACCGCTAAACCTCAGGCTACCAAACCGCAGATTCCCACACGGAACTCTAAGCCTGGAATAGTAAATCCAAACCTGGTAGCATCCGCCAGACCCCAGCCTGCCGAAACCCAGGGTCCTCGTCCAAAAGAAAATTTTGGAGGAGGCTATATAGACCTTCCACCAGAGGCCAATGACTATGTGGTCGTGTTGACAGGCGTCCCTGTGATTGGCACTGACCAACACGAAAACCACTGGTCATTGAAAAATAAAACTATGCACTGGCTTAACGTCAACAGACCGATTCCCAATGGCAAAAGAAGCCGAGTAATGATGGTCCGTAGAATACCCTGGGTGGGCCCAACCAAGAAATCTAAGCAAGGGGACTGTGTAGTTGTAACTTTTGAAGACCCACATACGGCGCACCATATCTGTTCCTGGCCAACTAGTGAAGATTCTTTAGTCATACCAAGGCCGCTATCCTATTTTTACCCCCCACGCCAATTGCATACCCAAGCGGATAACTGGTCCTTGGTGCAGCACCACCCATGGAACACCCATCCCATGAGGCAAAAGAATACTCTTTTACACTGGAATGGCCTTTCAACCTACAATAGATTTGGAGGCCTGGAGGAGGTCGATTGACTTTCTATGTTCCCAGCATGCCCACAACTAGAAAAAGCATTGTCTCCACATGTTATAGACATAATTGGAAATCCAACCAACGGCCCTCCAACTAGCCAAGCCGGGCTTCTGACTCTCTTGCCCCGGGCCATGGAACCGATCAAAATGGCCATTTTAGATTGCAAAAGAGTGGAAACGAGGCCAGACAGCCCCTGTTCGATCCCCCCTCCTCCAGTACAATCTAATCCAATGGAGCTCGACCTGCCTGTTAGAGTTGCCTCCCCAGGCGATTCTTCACTGAGGGTCTTAAGCTGGAATGTGGCTGGCCTTGCACGTAACTTTGATAACCCGGAATGGAACACCTTCCTGGCACCCTATGACATTTGCTTGCTACAGGAAACATGGTGCCAGGAACCTAGACATAGAGTGGGGTTTTCGACCTTCTATGTTCCGGCTGTATGTCACCAAGGTTCTAAAGGACGCCCATCCGGTGGTCTTCTCATCTGGATCAACATAGCACTAGACCTCAGTGTTTCTCAAAGGACCACCGAAACACCTGACCTTCAATGGCTAACAGTGCACTACAAAGGGGGAAGTAAACTAGAACTATTTAATCTCTACTTAAGGGGCATTAGGAACGGAGGATCTCTAAACTCTTTAGGCTTAAGCAACTACCTGTCTGCCTGTGACGCCGACTCTCTCGTCCTGCTGGCAGGCGATTTTAATTGCTGTTTTGAGCCTTTAGCCAAAGAAGATATTCTGGATACCAACGAGGAGGATAACAGGAGGGGCATCCCTATTTTGAACCTCGAACCGATCCCTAAATGGACACAAAAGGCGATCGATATAAATGCTCTTTGCATGGAGCATAACTTGAGAGCAACGAATGGGCGTTCTAAATCAGATCCCATGGGTGCCCATACATACAATAGGACGGGCCACTCATCCAGAATTGACTTTGTTATGCTCAACTATAACCTCTGGCCATATCATCAAGACATGGAGGTTATAGAGACCTGTGACAGCGACCACAACCCTCTCGCTTTAACCATTTCTGTCCCCTGGCAAACTGGGTCTCAAGAAACCACTAATCAGTTATGGAAAGCTTCACATGAGATTCTTCCCTCAAACTGTGGCAGACGTCTTAAATGGGCAAGAGTCTCAGCGGATGAGGCTAGGATGTCACAAGCTGAAACCATCTTACTAGAGGCTGAATCTAGGCTTGATAGCACGAATAGCGATAGCAAGATGTTTTTATCGTTATTTACGGAGACTGTAACGGCACTAAGTGGGCTGTTCACCATTCCCAAACCCAGCTCCAGAACTGCTTCAAAGGGGGCCCTGAGAACAAGTGAAAAGTGGTTCACAGCCAAGTGTCGACTTGCTAAGGGTGATCTTGTTGCTGCAGTAAAAGGAAAAGACCAAGCTACCATCAGGTCTGCAAGGAAACTTTATAGGAAAACTGTGACTGAGGCCAAGCGGACATATGATTTCAACTTTTGGTGTGACCTAACGGAGGCGAGCACAAGGAAAGATGCTAAGGGGTTCTGGGACTTGCTAAGATCAAGAGTCAAGCCCATTGATCAACAACTGACTTGTAATATCCCTGGCGTTGCCTGGTTTGCCCACTTTTCGAAATTGTATTCGGCTCAGACAGGGCCTCCGCAACCAGACCCGCTCCCAAGGCTCAGTTCCACAGATCTCCCACCAAATGAAGTCCTATTTACCACCTTGGAAGTAGAGAAGGCAATCAGGTGTATTGTTTCTAACAAAGCGGCAGGACCTGATGGGATCCCGGGCGACTTGATAAAAAATAATCCCCCATTTTGGAGCAGACTAATTGCTGCTCTTCTTAATGAGGTTATGTTGGGGGGGTCTTTCCCTGACTCTTGGAGGGGCGCTGAAGTAGTCCCCATTTTCAAGAAGGGTAGCAGGGAAGACCCAGCCAATTACCGCCCCATCAGTTTGCTGGATTCGACGCAAAAGGTAGCGGGGAAAGTGGTATTGGGCAGGATTCTGGAGTGGGTGGATGAAAATCAGATATTGTCTGATTTCCAAGCGGGTTTTAGATCAGGGACAGGCACCGTCGAGCAGACATTCCGCTTTTTAATGCTCTATTGGAAGGTAGTGGTGCTAGGAGGGGGCAGCTTATACTTAGTCTTCATAGACTTAAAAACAGCCTTCGACCTGGTTCCAAGAGCATTATTGTGGAAGGTCCTTGACGAGTTAGGTCTACCTCCCTATTTGTTGGCCTTGCTGATAAAATTCCATGAAAACACCTTTGCCCAAATCAGATGGGGTGCCCAGGGAGAAAAAACCCCGTGTATTCCAGTAGACAGGGGCGTCCGCCAGGGGTGTGTGCTTGCCCCCACTCTGTTTTCGCTTTACGTCAATGGAGTGGTGGAGCACCTTCTTCAACATCCTGCAGATGCACCATCCCTGGCTGGAAGGAAAATCCCGACGCTCCTGTTTGCGGACGACACCCTCCTGATTTCGAAATCACCTGCAGGCATACAGTTATTACTTTCCAGCTTCAAGGCCTTCTGTGACACCAAGGGACTGGCCATAAATATTGGCAAGACTAAATTTCTTGTCCTCAACCCCCCTAAGAAATCTGCTAAGCCCCCCACTCTAGACTCTGTCACATTAGAACGGGTCAAAGAATTTGACTATCTAGGCATACGTCTTTGTGATAGTATGAGCTGGAAGGCCCATCACCAAAAAGTGTTTCTAACCCATAAGAGGGTTGTTGGTGCTTTACTTAAAGAGCAGCGTGCTTCCTCCATAAAACCTATTGGGGCACTTCTTGATATTTATAGGGGTAGGGTTGTGAGTGCAGCACTGTATGGCGCAGAACTTTGGGGTACCCAGAGAGTGGATACTTTGGCCCACCTAGAAAATAAATTTCACAAAGATCTGATGAGGCTACCCCAGAGCACCCCCACAATCCCCCTCTTGCTGGACGCAGGTACTCGTCCAATCTGCGAGCAAGCTAAATTACGCCCCTTACTATTATGGTCTAGAATTTGGAACGTCCCCGAACTCCACAGCTATGCAGACGCCCTGAAAGATGTACTGTCCTTACCTGGCTGGCATAAGATCGCCTGGCTCAGAGAGGTCAAGAGGGCATTATACAAGCTCGGTCTGGGAGCTGCGTGGGAAAATAAAACAGCACCTCCTAAACAAGAACTGAAGAAGGCTTACTGGTCTTGGGTGGATAACGAGAGACTTGGTAAATCAAATCACCCAAGATCTGTTGCCAACTTCTTGATGGTTAAAGATATCCCCTCCAGAGAACCATATTTGGACTTGATTCACAGTTCACATGATAGGGCTTTATATTTTAAATTCAGGGTTGGGGTCTTACCTTTATGTCAGTTTACCTCTACCTGGAAACCACCACTGCAAACTGTACCCTATTGCCCATTCTGCGAGCTAAAAATCGAATCTGTCGCACACTTTCTATTTGAGTGTCGAGTCTATATGGCCCCTAGACGGAGGTGGTTGAAGCCTCTTTGTAGGAGCCTGGGAACTCGCTCACATCTGGAAGCTATAAGAATACTGCTCTCAGATACAAGACCCTTTTTTGCCATTTGTTTGGCCAAATTCCTAGGCTGGGCTTGGCGCATAAGATCTGCTAAACAACTGATGATACAGTAAAGTGTCCCTTTTTCATTTCTCATAAATTTTAAGATTATCTCGTGTAAATATGAAATGTTTTTAATGGTAATACGAATTGTAAATTGCTTTGTTTCGACCATTGTTTTTATGCTGTCATGTTTTGCTTTTATGATATGTTTCTATATCGAAATAAAGCTTTACTACTACTACTACTCAACACGATGGCAGGTTTAGCAGCGCAAGGGGTAGTGACCTGCCACAACTGCACAAGCTGAACAATCTTGCTAGGAGGTGGTCTAAAGTACGATTTTCCTTGCTTGTGCTCGCCAACTTAACGTTGGTGAGCTGCGCAAGAGGGAAAAAAACGCTATGCAGAGTTTTTGGGCTCTCCGTGTACTACGTGGAGCACAGAGTGTGCAAAACTCCACAAACTCCACAAGCGAGCGGAATTTAACGCCCCGGCCTCGTAGTAACCCTAATATACATGACAGGTTGTGGGTTTATGGAGACTTAGAGGTCCATTACGATGTCCGCCCGCCACCGTAACGGAATGCGGGACCGTCCACCAGGGTTGCGGCGATCCCACACCTGCAATTAGAATGCCACCACCACTGTGGCGGTGGCATCCCCTATTCCCAGCATTGTGGTGGGCGGTGCTCGCAGCACCGCCCGCCACAATGCTGGAAATGCATGTTGTGCATTTGCATGCACAACGTGGCAGACACCGCACGCTGCCTGCCACCTTGTGCATGCACATGCAGGGGTGCACCCTCCAACCCCCCAACAGGCACCCAACAGTGATCTCTGCCTGGCTTTCCATGGCGAGGTCTCCACCATGGAAAGCCCAGCCCCGCCGCACATCATAATATGGATGGCGGTGTCTTGCTGACACCGCCACCATATTAGAGCCCTTTTCCGCCCGGTCGACTGTGGTAGGCGGGCGGATCACCACAGCCGTACGGGCGGTGACGATCTGCCCGCCAGCATAATCGACCCCTTAGAACTGAAAGAAGGGGTGGTTACTGTTAAAAAAGCTGAAACCATAGGAAGATGTGAAAAGACAGTTTGAAGTAAAAACAAGAATAAGGAGGTTGTTGGGAAAGTAATTAGGAAAAATAAAGAGAGGAGTACCGATTCAAAGAAAGAAGGCGCTTGAAGTGGGATAAACAAAGAAAGGAGCATGTCAGGAGACTCTGGCTATTTAAGAGGTAGATGTTATAGATGTAACAGTACAGGACATCTTGCTTTTGACAAAAAAATCCTACTTCATAGCAAAGATGTTCAGGTTGTAGTATTAGAGGCCATTTCTTTAGAGTATGTCAAGGCAGTAAGGTTAACAGAGTGCATTATGTCTTAGAATATTTTTCCAAGGAACAGCAGATCTGGAAGGGGAGTACAAGAGGATGCTCTCGTTCTAAGTAGAGCAGAAGTTTTGAAAGTTAGTGGCCACAAGGAATAAAATAAGTTATGAATATACACTGGGGGAATCAAAAAGAACATTGTTGTGGATTTGAATTCCCCCATATACAATAATAAGTAGGAATGTAAGGTGAGATTTGTTTAATGATAAACTGGGAGAAGAGATGAAAAGCACAGATATCAAACCAGGAATCTTTGCAGGAGAATCTAGAGATATGTTAGGAGTTAGGAAACATAAACTTCGAGTTCATAGGAAGAAGGGCTGAATGTAAGTTATATTTAGATAAACAATGACCATCAGTACTAGGCTGTTGGGACTAAAGTGAGCTGGGAATGAAACTTAATTCCTATTGTGATCAACCATTATTTTCAGTATGTGAGTAGGAACATATTGAGAAAAAAGTTCTGGAAAAATTCCCAGCAGTGTTTTCCGAAAAATTGGACAACTTAACAGATTTGTACGTAAAATCTTTGTGAAAGGAAATTGCCCCAACCACGTGCTCACGAGGAGAGGAACATTCCCATGGGAATAAAGGAGGAAGCTGAACAAGAGTTACAAAGTGGAAGAGTCTGGAGTGATCGAACAAGTACAATTCTCTGGCTGCTTTGCACCCTTAGTAGTGACACGCGGGGCTAAAGGCCAGGTGGGGTTGTATGTGGACTTAAGAGTCCATAATAAGGATATTATGGTTTAAAAAAATATTACGGTTGATAAACTTCCATTACCAAAGTTAGATGAACCTTTTACTTTGACGAATGGTATGAATTGGTTTTCAACCATCAACTTAACTGCTGCCTACCATCAAGTGGCCGTGTTCCAGAAAACATTGTCTGTTGGACCTGGCCCTCTCTGCAGGGTCACCACCAAATGTTTTGCATTTAGACTCCGCTTTCTGCTGAATTTGTTTTTGCTGGTCTTAGGGCTCTGTGCACTTTACCAGTGCTAACCAGTGCTAAAGGATTTTGCTCTCTTCGTAAAACATGGTAGAATTGGCTGATACGCAATTGTTATATTTAATTTACTTGAAAGTCCCTAGGAAAGTGGCTCTACGTGTACCCAGGGCCTGTAAATTAAATGCTACTAGTGAGCCAGCAGCACTGATTGCGCAGTACTTAATTTGTGCGGTGCTTTCCGGGGCTCGGCACTGGCACTTAATTGTCAACACCATAATTCGAACAGTCCACCACATGGTGGCGCTTCTCATCTAATTTGGAGATGAGCTAAACAACGGTAGTTTAGGACTACAATATACATTAAAATTACTAATACCTGCCTCCACAGCCATTCCTTTAGCTTTGTGGACCTGGAATAATCTGAACTGTCGCATTTACATCCAAGAGAGATGGTTAGTAGTTGTTTTGACAGCGATGACAAGGGTGATGGGTGGTGCAAGCTGCAGTGGCCTCCTAGTCAGAGCCCTGGCACTTAATATTTTACAAATTAAGCACTGTGATTGTGCCACCCACTTAAAAAACATGTTTCAGGTCTGCCATTGCAGCCTGTGTGTGCAGTTTAAACTGCAACGTTGACCTGGCAAAGGAAACCTTTTGTCAAGACCAAACCTTCCTTTGTAATACATATAAGTTACCATTAGTGTGAGAAGTTGGCCTGGCATATGCTGTCTCCTAGTTATAGGGACACCTTGCACGAGTCCAATTCGACTCTATTGATGATAGGTTTAAGACAACCTTTAAAGAAAGCTATCCTAGTGGTAGCTGTGGAGAGCAGCCTTCAGGCTAAGTCTTGAAGGAGTGTTAAGCTTATTGTTTTACCATAATAACCTCTTGAATAACCAAATGAAAGAGTAGCCCACACAGGTATATATATATAAAATATATGTATTTATTCTAGACAGAATCCCACAGTCTCTTTATGAGGCTAGTGGCAACGTTACAATTCAAACAAGCATTTATAAACACAATAAATAGCACAGGAATCACAGGGCCCCAGGGGGGGACCAAACCATATATCAAAAAAGTGGTATAAGAACCACGACAATTCTACAGACAATGCCTAGGGCATTTAGGATCGCTGGCCCCTTAAGAATCCACCCCAGGTTATGAGGAAGGGGACCCACGGGAGGCGCGTGCAGTGGAAATAGCTGCTATCGGGATCTCTATTAAAGCCTATGGAGAATGTCGCGGTTTGATTTACACAGATTAAAGTCACTTCTAGCAGGAGTACAAAGTTAAAACTTTAGACTTAAGCTTTTGAGGAGCCCACTACCATGAGAGTACCGAGGTACCACTGTTACCTGCCCCAGGGAAGCCGGGTGCATAGGTCGTTTTCGATGTCGGGTCGCGGGCTGATTTTCAATGGGAAAATGTTCAAAAGTGCTGCTAGCCAAAAGTGTCGATGATGCCGTGAAGATTGAAGTTGTAGAAGTTGAAGAGAAGAACCTGAAAGCAGAGGGGACAGAGTCTGGGTCACGGCACAGTGACCAGGGAGCTCAGAGCAAAGAGCCCTTCAATGTCGGGTGCTTCAAGTGGAAAGAGGTGTAGCTTGGATCTGCCGCCACGGGCTCCGGGAGGCTTCAAGGAAAGCCAGCTTCTGGAGGGCAACTGTCCCACGTTGGATGAGGGTCGCTGCGGTGTTAGTGTCCGGATTGGATCCACTAAGCCTTGGCAACTGCAACCCATGCAAGATGAACAAATTGGCTACTGGTGCAGACCCACGAGGTCTGTGAGAGGTCTCCTTTGGAGAGACTGTAGAACAGGCCTGGAGCAACCAGGGGAACTCTTAGTTGTCGAGATTGTCCTCTGCTCGGGCCCACAAGTCGAGAGACAAGGGACCGCAGAAGGCAGCAAAATGGAGTGCGTAAAAGGGAACCCACGGGTCACCGAAAGGGGCTAGGGCGCTGATCTTTAACACGGATGCTGCTTGGTGGTTGGCTCAATAGTGGGCCAAAGTACAACTTCCCCACTGGTCAGGGTCGTGTGCTACGCAAGAGCTGGCCGGTGTCCTGGGGTATTGGGAATCTCGGCACCCACGCAGTCCACGGTACACAGGTTTGCTGTGCACACTCACTGGCCTCTGAGATACTTAGGAAACCCACCTCAAGTGTGCTTGAAGTCGTCAAAGTCCGTAGGAGCAGCGAGGTTTCAACCGGGTCACTTGCAGTGTTTCAGGTGCCTGCCAAGCAGGGGGATAACTCCTTTATCCCAAGGGAGATTTCTTCTGTCAGCTGGGCAGCAGCAAGTCGAAAGTCAAGACAGTAAAGTTCAAGATTAATCTGAGGCTCTGGGGCCACGTTATTCTCCTTTATCCCCAAGATTAGGGGAGTGTCCAGAGTAGTGTCCACCAATGAGTGGTGAGGCGGGAAAGGGTGGCTACACCCTCTCCCCTTTGTGTGTTTCCCGCCTGTGCGAGGGGCAGGATGCCCCTGAACCGGTTCCAAGCGGTGTATGCAGAATGAGGGCTCTGCAGCTGCCTACGTGCAACTCTGAAAGGACATTTGGTGCACCCACCCTGTTCCAATCCACATTATCCTGTCTGGGGAGATGCTAGCACCTCCCTGCCACAGGAGCCCTATTGTCCAGCTGGCGAGGCTGGGGTTTTCCCCAGCAACAGCCAGCCAGAGTCGTGTGGGTGGCGGGTAGTAGCCATTTTGTACTACATGTGCACTTTTAAATTGGTGTCTCAATTCTGCCGCTTTTCCCATATCGCCCCTCTAGCAGGGGGGAATCGTACCCTCATGCCCATGGCTGGACTGGGGGTATGATTCCTACATGTTTGACACCAAACACGATATGGTTCTGTGTAGCCATTCTCAAGTTATCGCTTTATCGCAATAGACTTATAATGCGGTTAAGAGTATATGGTATGGCTACACTACAAACAACCCAGCAATGATTTTACAAAGGTTGCAGGGTGGCCCTACTCATGTAGGGGTCCCCCCTCACACATACCTCAGCACCCTGCCTTGTAGGATTAGCAAGGCCTGCCATAGGGGTGACCCATGAGAGTACATGTGTTGTAATGGGGTGGGGTATAGGGTACCTATATCCCTGTAAGGGGTGCTAGCACCACCTTACCCAGACTACAGTAGTGGTCTGGTGGTGTCAGTTTGTATGGCTGTCCCAGGGTGGCACAATAAGTGCTGCAGCCCTGGTAGGCCTACTGAGGGACCCATGCCCTTGGTACCTAGGGTACCATCTACAAGGGACTGTCAGGGCACCCTCAGCATCCAATTGGTTAGTACCTAGGGTACTCACATTGTTTAACAGAGGAAGCAGATAGGCTGGGGTCCTGGATAGCAGGGCCACAGCCTGGCTAAAGTCATAAAAACAGTCAAAACATCAGCAAAAAGTTGGGGGCAACTATGCAGTCGATGCCACTCTCCTACAATTAGTGCAGGCCTTGGACAGCCCAAAGGGCAGAGAGCAATGTGCTTAAAAAGAAGGACATGTAATTGTAATGTTTCGTTGTCCTGGTAGTGAAAAACACTTAAATTAATTTTTCACTACTTCAAGGCCTACCTTTCCCATACTATAACATTGGTGTTACCTCATTATATTTATTTAAGCCATAATTTCCAAATGGGAACAGATACCTAGTTTATGTTTGATGTCTTTAGAACTGTAATGAAAAATCCTAACATGGTGAAGTCAGATTTGTAAATTACAATTTTGAAAATGCCACTTTTAAGTAGTTGCCAAACACAATGAGGAGTGATCCTGTTATGGCTGTAGGGGGCAAGATCCGTAAATTGTCAATTTGTTATGTTTCCGACTCAATGTATTTAGCTTATTTTTAGGTGTCGGTACATTTGTGCAATGATCTTGAAATAACTTACTGAATAATAAAAAAAGTTGTTTTGAAAGAGCAGGCCCAGAATTTTCACGCAGCCTAAGTAACTCTTGAACAATTCATGGTGTGCGTGGGGGGTTTCTCTTTGTGTATTGACTTTTTTAGAAAGTTGGCATTTTCCTGCCTGAGCCATTTGGTACCTGCAGCCTGTCTTTGGGTCACATGACTGGGTGTAGCTGTCAGTTGGGCTGTATGTACTCCTCCTAGACAACCACACACAATAAGGAGCTTAGGTGTGCCTGGAAGGGCATCACTGGCAGGATGGGAGGTAGGAGCTGGGCACACCCCTACTTACAACTAAATTGGCTTTCTCAGGCCTCCACACTAAGGGCTGCATAGCCCCTGTAGTTATTCTGGAGCAAGGACAGGGAAGGCAGAAAACCTGTGTGTTTTAAAGAGGAATTTCTGGAAGCTTCTCCCCCTTCAAAGGCTAAAACTGGGTATAAATATTGGACCTCAGGCACCAATTCTTCAGTGCACTTCTGGACCTGTGGATACTCTGCCAGGAAGAAGGACTGCAGTGCTGCTGAAAGGACTGCCACTCTGCTGGATTGCTGCTCTAAAGGAGCTGCTGCCTTGCCTTGCTGACCTGCTTCCTTCTGCCTTCTTGCTTTGATGAGAAGGACTGGACCTGACACTGTTGAAATCAGTACCCCAAAGTGAGTCCAAGGGCTCGTTGGCTGGCCTCCTGACTAGAGCCTCAGGGACAGAAGGCTCCAATGATATTGAACTCTGCACCTTCACTCTGCAATCTGTGAGTCTACCCTGCCAAGTGGAGCCGCCCCAGCTCTGGACCCTTGGAGGTGGGCCTAAGGTGCTCCGCCAGCCTCTGTGAAAAAATCATCAGAGAAAACATGAATAAAGTTTAGGAAATAAGAAATTAGCTGTTGAAATAGGGAATGGTTGATACATGAGAGGTAAGTAAAATATTCTGACAGAGTCCTTGGGCAGTAGAATTCCGGATATTTACCACGAAAGGCATATAGGCCTAGTAAAAAATAAACTCAGCATCAAAGATATGTACTAGTGGCCAGGTGAAAAGTAGGTCCGGAATTGTGTGGAATTCATTCACTCAGACAAAACTCAAGTAACTTTCAAACCTCCTCTACACCTGATAAAGAATCCGGGAATGCCGTGGGAATGGGCTGGTGTTGATGTGGTAGGACAGATTGCGGAAGAGCATGGACAATTAACATACCCGAGAGTCACGGAGGGCTATTGTTATAAGTAGACAGAAGTGGTAATGGTACATAAGACAGATGTTTTTCTGCACTTACATTTGTAGAGGCAGCGTTTCAAGGAGCGGACTTACCAATATCTTTAGTGAGTGATAGTGGAAGTTACATCATAACATTTCCAATGGTACCAGACATGGAAATGTGTCAATAATCTATCTGGATGGGAATACACCAACATACTGAAGTAGTCATGTAGAAAAGAAAGGCATTTGTGTTGCAAAGCTTAATGCAGATAAACTATTACCAGATTATTTGGAAGAAATTATTTAATAAATATGAAAGTACGTCTTCAATACGTTCTTTAAAAAATTATATTCATACCAAAAAAAGTTTTTATGTACCCCAAGCTCCAGTGATGCAGTTTCCACAAGCTCGGATGCCACAGCAAAATACAAATGGTCCCAGGTTTAACTCAAGTCAAGTACTAAATTTGAATCAGAATTCCTTCCAAACTCAGAATGCATTTCAGCCCATGCTCTCCTTACCACTGGATTCAAGCTATCCTGGCCGTCGAGGGGTGATACTCTAAAACCAGTCCTAGGATGCTTGTTTCCGGTCCAGAGGAGACCTGGCCTGGCAGTTCAGGCTGGGCTGTTCCCATGGGGCGCAGGGTCAAGACTGATTTGCATGTGGCTGGGTCCAAACTGGAATGGCATGGTGAGCAAAAAAACGATAGATATAGGCCCGATCTTTGGGGCCGAATGTTTGACATTGTTCAGCATTACGTCCATCAATTGTTCTTTTTGCTGCTGTGTACCAGGGGCCACAAGTAAAGGTCCTGCAAGCGGGCCCTGGGCCATACTTTGAGTATCCCCGTCACAGAAGGATTAACATTAGAGAGGATTATAGCCTATGCAACAGAGGTTTTTGTACTACCTGCATCCTGAACTGAAACATTTAGAGGCACTCTCAGATCTGAGGATCAATTAAAAGGAGTCAAAATGAAGTAAAGTAATTGCCCAGGATCACACAATATGGTCACGGAGAGAAGCCGGGATTGACCTTCGGTTTCCCCATTACACAATGTGCTATTCAGCCACTGGACGGGTATCTCGGCATTTCCATGTTTAACGTCAGTGAATACTAATTCTTTGAAAGCTAATCTATGACACTGTATTAAATAATTAACCTTATAAATCATGGGACTGTGCAATCCCTGTATAAATATCTGTCTCTAATTTCCTTATAATCTGCAACTTGTTACGCACTCCGTCACCGATGATAAAGAAATGACGTCGGAACTCAACTTTTATACGTTATTTCAGTTGAGTCCTGATGTCACAATGCCTACTGCCGGAGTTAGCAGCTGAGGTGAAAGGCAGGTCAGGTTAGGGAGAACGTGTTTAAATCATTGAAAATTTAACATTGCTTTTCTTTCTTCGGCTTTATTTTTCTAGTTCACAGTGTCAAGCAGAAAGAACGTATTCATTTTTTGCACTTTTTAAATGTTTATACAAAAGTTAAAATCTTTCTGCATGTTTCTACACATTCCGAGCTTTTTTTTTATATTGACTTGTACTGAAATGTTTCTAATATGTTTTCAATATCTTTTTCAAACAATTGTCTAACAGATTTTTGATGTGTTTTGTGTTGCACTAGAGGATTTTTTTTATTTTTCATGTTTGCAAACATGCTGGCTCTTTCATATGAAAGAGCTATGCCCAAGGTTTCAAGTGGTTTGTGAGAAAGCTGGTGGTGTGACTGTATTATGTGGGATAAAGTACACCCTGCCCAACATTATAAGGATATTGCATGTCACCTCAAAATACCATAACCTATAAAACAACTCAGCCTTCAGCCTTGTTCCTCTATAGTTATAGAACGCCTCTGTGACTTGCAATATCCTAATGGTGTATGGCAGAAGGTACTTTGATTCACTAATGTCAAACAGAACCTGTCTGCACCTGGGGACACACTTTACACATGCCCAGTAATGGTGCTTAAGAATTCACAAAGTTTGTTGTGAAAAGTAAACAAAATTGCATCCCAATACTCAAGTAATCCAATGTTCCTCACAATGTATTTAATGATAGTACAAACAATGTTTTTCAACAAAAATTGATGACCAAAAAGTTCTTGAGATGTAATATACAAGAAGACAAAGCAACTGCATAAATCGAAATCATAAATGCACAAACACAATAATCACAGTTCAAAGCACTGTGTTCTTGTTTATTTTCCTTTTCATGTTTTATTTTCTTGATAGATAAAATGGCATCAAAACCATTTCCCAATGCATTTCGGTGTGAACAACTTCGTCAGGAGGATGCTGCAAGAATATTTACAATACAATATGTTTGTGATATTCAAAAAATGACTGAAAATAATTGTACTCATAAGCAGTTACAATATTAATTCCTAGCGACAATACAAGGAGTTATCAGGCCAAGCCAATAGACAAGTGTGTGACAATGGTGAAAACCAGTGAAAGAAACTGATAATTGACCAAACACATGCTGTGTTATTTTTAGAGCAACGAGTTTCAAGTGTTTAAAATCACGCAGAATAGACAGTGTGCCAGCACCCTGTGCACCAAAGAAACAAAGGGGCATATCAACAAGGGCTTTATCTCTGCTTTTTTGTCTTTAAAAGCCAAGAAAGCAGAGATAAAACTAGCGCCCTATCAACAACAGGGTGCTAACACGCAAATTTGCATGTTAGCACCCTTTTACTCTTCGCTTCCCCTTGCATCTCTAATGAGATGCAAAGGGGGCGTTCCAGAGTAAAATAATAGGAGAAATGTCGCTAAGCGACATTTCTCCTATTATCAAGAATGTCGCTAACCCTGTTAGAGACAAAAAAAGCAGCACTAACCGCGGTTAACGCTGCTTTTTTACGTCTGCTAAT
This sequence comes from Triturus cristatus, assembly GCF_964204655.1. Lineage (NCBI taxonomy): Eukaryota > Metazoa > Chordata > Amphibia > Caudata > Salamandridae > Triturus > Triturus cristatus. The sequence goes on along the minus strand of NC_140585.1, from coordinate 146,422,160 downwards.
TTTCAGACTTAGCCATGATATCCTATGGAAGGAGGATATCATGGCTAAGTTTGCCTGTCCCTATCAACAAGGTAACGTGCGATTATCGCTGGGTTTCCAGCGATAATCTCACGTTAGCCTGTTAGCGTGTAGATTTTTATCGCTATTGAGATAAGCGTTGCTAATAGCACGCTATCTCAGCGATAAAGATTCACGCTAGCCGGCGATAATTATCCTCACGCTAAGAGCGCTGAGCGATAATTATCGCCGGTTGTTGTTGATATGCCCCCATGTCTGTAGCTGAACGCTGTTAGCGAAGCCGAAAAAAGCATGCTGCTTAGTCTCCCCTAATCAAGTCCAGAAGGACTCACCGATATGGATGCCAGAAAACTGCAATGTGATGTCTGTGCGCGTACTCGATGCTAAAAAGAAAGTGACAGACGAAAAGCAAAGATAAATGAAAGTGACCATTGGGACCTAGTGCAACGGAAATCAAACCCGACAACGATCAAATGTGACGTACTTCAAGATTCTGAGTAAATGTACTCTCTTCACTGCCACGGACTTGAAACATCAATGGAAACGATGTACTGCGGAATAGGAAAGCGTGGTTAAAACATCTGTCCGGGTTTATGGGAGGTCTTATGAGCTAACGAATCCTTATGCTCATACCTTAGACATTCAAGTTCTTTGTAGCTCTCTCCCACACGCACGCTATGCCCCGAAGTGCCTCTTCGCCTGCGTTTAAACTTCGGCGGGTGACGTCAGAGAACACTAGACATCAACGACACACTAGGTATAACATTGTTGTAACCAGGAAGTACCAAAGTGAAAATCTGATTACACAGATAACTCCATGATGCAATTGAAAGAGATGACACATAAGTGTCTCAAAGTAAATGCGCTAAATAATCAACCTACACCCTGCCAATGCCGGGTATAAATATTCTCAAATGTTTGTGAATAAAAACGCCTAATTGTGAAAATCACGACGTGAGTAACTAGTTACATATCATGTAAAAACGGGAGTGTGAGGTTGATCCCAACCAAAGAAATAAAGAACAAAATAGTAGAGAAAAAAGCAAAACTGCCTCGAGTGAGTCCTAATGCGAGCATTATCCGCGCATGAAAGTCAAAGAACCCTCCATAATCCTATATACGTGGATTTGCGCCTTAACATTCTGCGTGCTTCCAAACAAAAGTAAACTCAATATTAATGGTCAATCAAAATATACATAAGCAAGGGGAAGTGACGTGGTATATAAATGCATTTTGCTGAAAACACATGGTGGCATATTAGAACAATAAAGTTGTGTTCATAAAAAACAGGTAAATTCAATTTTGTCATTCAACCCACAAGAACTCATGGTATTTAAAAACCGAATCCAAAACGTTTCTCTTTGAGCCAGTTGTCTGGCAACATCAACATGCGGTAAAACTGACACCTGCTCAAGTACAGTAAAACGTAATTGGGGTATGTTATGTTTTTTCTCTGCCCAATGTACTGCTAAAAATTGGCCGTACGAATCATTCTTTTGTGTTCGGTTAGTCTAATTTTGACTTTCCTTGTGGTGCGGCCCACATATACAAGCCCGCATGGACACTTGATAGCGTATACAACCATACCTGTATTGCAGTCAGATGTATGTCTTAATTTGATTTGATTTGTTGCCCTGTATGTGGGTGTGCGAATTTGTCACCTACGATCACATTGCCACAGTGACCGCACTTGTGGCACTTCCGCATGCCCAGTATGGTAGTGTGGGTGCTTACTGTAGCATGCTTGCTTAACATCACCTTAATGTTTTTGGATCTAGAGAAAGCAATGGTTGGGCGACCCTTGAAAACTTCCTTAAAGTCATCTTCCTGCTCAATGATTTCCCAGCGTTTTTGAATGCTACGTTTAATCGCTGTTGCAGCTGTGGAATATTCTAAAACACAAACTTCTCTAGTTGACAAAGGTTTAACAGATTTACTCAGTAGATAGGTGCGGTCTAGGTTAACGGCTCTGTGTTTGCCCAACTCCACAACTCCAGATGGATAACCCCTCCTTAGATATTGTGATAATTCCTCAATGTTTGCTCTGCCCTGAATGTCATCGGAACAAATCCGTCTAACCCTGATGAATTGTGATAATGGCAAGTGATTTTTGAGAGTGGGTGAGTGAAAACTATTGTAATGCAAAGCATTATTTCTATCAGTAGGTTTTTTGTACACCCTCGTGACCAAACGGTTGCCTTTTGCCTTTTTTTTCAATCAAAATATCCAGAAAATGAATGGTGATGATGCAGAAATATGGTTAAGCACCATTGATGTATCGGCACTTTATACATCGATCCCACATGGAGAAGGAATTGGAGCGGTTGAGTGGTTACTGTTAAGGCATGACTATGAAGAATCACTCAACATCCTTTTATTGGAATTACTTCAGTTCAGTCTTTACCATAGTTATTTCTCTTGGAAACCGCAATTTTATTTACAAAAGACGGGTACCTCTATGGGTTTCACTGGGGCACTTACGTATGCGAACATCTTTATGGCTAAGTTCGAAGACACACATATTTTACACAACGATGCATGGTCGGATCACCTCATGATGTACTTACGGTACATAGACGACATCTTAATACTATGGAAAGGAACACAACAACAACTAGAAAATGTGCTAGTCATGTTGAACAATTGTCATCCTCAAATCAAGTTTACTCGTTCAGTTAACTCCACCACCATTAATTTAAACCATAACAATTTCCATAGGGATTTAAATAATACAATTTATACCATCATTAAAAAATATGCCTAAAGTGTTTTAAAACCAGGGGGCATATTATCAAGCACGGCGTTAAAATTATCGTCGCCTTAACGGCAGAAAACTGCTGCTAAAGCGGCGATAATGGGCTTGATGATAGAATTCCAATAGAAGGCCAGGTTGACACCAAAACATGGCCTTCTATGGGAATTCTCAAGAGCATATTATCAAGCCCATTTTGTTGATAATATGCCCCATAGGTCGGCAGCTGGGCTCCTATGGTGATTGTGAAGACCCTGTTGAGTGTTGTGAAATGCTCGGTGGGGGGTGTCATGCCAGGCTTGTGAACTCACACTATGACGCCATTTGTCAAAGGATAGGTTCACCCCTCATGTGGTGAAGTGCCGACATCACACGGTGAGCACAACAGGAGCTGGAACCCCTGCACAGAGCACGTTTGCAGCTCCTGTTTGGAGGCGCGAGGGATACAGAAACCCACTGCCCATCTCTATGACAACTTCCCTGGGACACCGCACATTTCAGAAGCCTTTTGTTAGCTATCTGGGGAGAGTAGAGGTGTCTGATTGGACAAGGCTGGTAGTAACGGAACTCCCCCTCACCAAATCCCGCCTCTTCCAATGTCCTTCAATCACTGGTAGTGTGACGGCCGTGCCCACTATCAGGCAGCGCCGTCCCCTGCGCTCACAGCGACAACCTTTCAACCTTGACAGCTTTGGTAATACAGATAATAAGGTCAAAGGGGAAGCTTGCAGACATGTTGACCCGTGAGAAAGTGAAAGTGTCTTTTTGTGCAAAGTGACGAATCAGTATCCTTCAAATGTAGCAAGTGGCAAACTGGTAGAAGTGCGCCCACCTGCACAAATAAAACTGGAGTCTGGAGGGAATAAAAGACATGCCCTCTGTGAGGCTCGAACTCACGACCTTCAGATTATGAGACTGACGCGCTGCCTACTGCGCTAAGAAGGCTCTGGTGCACTCCTTTGCACACCGATTATATAAACATAAAAAAGGTCAGCGGTATGACAGTTGTGCATCAGTTTCATAACTGCATTTATCACAGACTGAAAACTTTCATCGATTTTTATAATGTTCTTATTTCCTCTAGTTTTCTCTTTCTTTGTAGACTTCTGGCGAGAGTTGAAACATTGACGCTTTTACAAAACACATCGGGCAATGAAGTCATCTTAATATTGAACTAAGTAAGAAAATGCACACTGGTGGAAAATGTACAAGAAAAGGACCTGGAAATGCAATGTTTTCTTTTTCACAAGAGAGCAGAGTTCACTGACAACTGCTTCTTACACATTACCCTCTTTACCGCCTCACGCTTACACCCTCTCTCCTGCCTCACTATTACACCCTCTCTACCTCCTCACACTTACACCCTCTCTACCACCTCACTCCTGCGCGTGTTACAATATTTGCATACGTTGCCACCAGACTGTAATAAAATGGCTGTTTGTTTTTCATAAAATGTTCGTTCTTTGCCAGTACATTGTTTAAAGTCCGGTCGAGGAGCAGTGTCTGTATATGCTCCCCCCCCCCCCTGCTCCCCCTCCCCCGTGCCAGACACTGGATGGCTCATTTACTTAGTCATAGTAAATGGACACCTTCTAACCAATGTGGTTGAAAAACTTTCCTCTCGTGCCTCGCACTTGTCCGTCTGAACTTACAATATCTTTATTTAATTTCAATAATGAATGAACTCTCGATTCTTCAGGTCAGAGGGCACTTTTTCATACCCCCTGATGACTTCTGTATTTTGCCTTTTCTCTTTTCACTGCACTGAAGGCATTAAGGAGCTGAAAATACGAACTCAAAGGGTGACTCTCAATGTATGCGACCATCGTTCCCCCTGTGTGGGCCACTGCCTCCAGGTACCTCTTGCGTCTTCTAAAGTCACTCTTGACTGACGTGTCCAGGACTGGTCCACTCACCTCCAGTGGGAGAAGACAGAGGCGAGGTTGCGTCACGACCCTTTCTACCTTCTTACACAAGTGTCTTCTGAAACCTGACAAATCCGCGTCTCCAGCCCTATTCCGTCCCCTGGTGTCCTCACAATCCACTACACACCCCAGTGTGTCTCACACGCATGTGCAACCCACAGCTCACTCCACTGCAAAACCCGCAGTGTCTCATATGCAGGTGCACCCCATAGCTCACCCCACTGCACACCTCACAGTTAGTCTCACACGCATGTGCAACCCACAGCTCACTGCAAAGCACACCCCCCAGTGTGTCTCACTCGCACGTGCACCCCACAGCTCACTGCAAAGCACACCCCCAGTGTGTCTCACACACATGTGCAACCCACAGGGTGTTTCACACGCACGTGCAGCAATAGCTCACTGCACACCGCGCAGTGTGTCTCATACGCACGTGCACCCTACAGCTCACTGCACACCCGAAGTGTTTCTCACAAGCACTTGCCCCACACAGCTCACTCCACTGCAAAATCCGCAGTGTGTTTTATATGCACGTGCTCCCCACGGCTCACAGCACTGCGCACTTCAAGAGTATCTCACACGCACGCGCACCTCCACAGCTCACTCCGCACCAAGCAGTGTGCCTCACATCAGGCGCGCAACACCCATTGGGCTCACCGGGCTTCAGCCCCCCCCCCCCCCCTCCCTCATGTGTGTCAGCCCGGCTGAGACAGCCTCCTGGGCTGGCGTCCGTCTAATTGCAGCCAGACCCGAGTACTTCACAGGGTCTTTAAAAGACCATTTACTCGTTAATGAGGCTGTTGTGTTTTCACCCCTTCTTACAGCCACTCTGCCTATGGCTGGAAGACTTAGCCCCCCGAAATCTTTTTCAGCCCCCCCCCCCAAATTTGGCTCTAGTTGCCCGCCTGTCTCATATGCACGTGCGCTCCACAGCACACTCCTCTGCGTACTTTCTAGTGGTCTCACACAGCTCACTCCACTGCGCCCCTAAGGCTAGCAACCCATCTGAAAGTTAAATTACCGAATCGACATAAAATACCCCCTCCCTGCTGACGTGGCAGCTGTGGAGACTTGAGAGGGGCCTCGGGCTCCTGCTGTTTCTGTCCCGTCTCTTTTTCCGAGGGTCTAGAATCTCACTTTGGGTACGAAGGGTTTCCTTTGAAATCCTAAAAACTGTCAGGTTCCCGTTAAAAATTGTAGTTTCCAGTAACCAAAATGTATAAGAATCCATGGATTCATATTGTTAAACTAGGTGAAAAAAGAGGGCTCGTCCGGGATTTGAACCCGGGACCTCTCGCACCCAAAGCGAGAATCATACCCCTAGACCAACGAGCCTGTTGCATATCACATCTGTAAATTCTTATTTTTGTGAACAGTCTCTCCCTCTGGACAGGATGTTGTATGTTTCTTCAGGTATTTCCACCTTTGTCCTCAATCCAGGAATAACAGGGTGAGGTAACCCAGTCAAAGTGTTCTGGAAGGGACTCTGTCTTCTCCATGTAACACGTCCAAGTGGCATCAATGGATGAACAGTGCTGGTATTTATAATCAGACCAAAGCCCTAGTGGAGGTGTTGATTTAGTGTAATTACACAAAATTACAGCCAATATACCTGAAGTGCACTCCCAAAAATGGTAAATATTAAACTAAAAAATGTACTATGGAGTAGTGATTTCCAGACTCATTCGGAATCGTGAGTTCAAAACACAGCTCTCGATAGGATAGGCGCATCTAGAGCCAAATTTCAGGGGGGGGGGGGGGCACTAAAAATTTCAGGGGGGGCACAACAAATTTCACGAGGGGGCTAATTCTTCCAGCAATAGGCAGAGTGGAGATCAAGGAGTGAAAAAGCAACAAAGCCTCGCAACAAAGCCTCACAACAAAGCCTCGTTAACAAATGAATGGTCTTTTAAAGACCTGTGAAGTACTCGGGTGCGACTGCGATAAGCTCAAAAACTGTCTGTGTGTGTGCTCGGAAAGCTGTCTCATCCTGGGCTGACACATACGACAGGGGGCTGAAGCCCATTGAGCCCAATGGGCGTTGCATGCCTGGGATTTTTAGTTTCCCAAACTGTCCGCTCGGGTAAAAAATCTACCATAAATGCCCCTTGCATTAAAAAATTACCCGAATGGTACACCTTGTGTTAACATTTCTCTCCTAAACTACGTGATGTGGTATAACAGCATAATATCTCTAATTTCACATACATTTCGTTACCTACAATTACCAAATTGACGCCAATTATGCTGCCATAATTGAAAGTTGTCCCAGGCCTCTGCATAAGATCTAGCCCCCAACTAACAATCTACAAGTTCTCTGCAAATGTTTTCCACTCACCCTGGTGTCCACTCTATATTGTAAGTAAGGCACACGGATGATCGTACCCACTCTGTTTTAAAATGTTCAGATGTTTCTGCCTCCGTTGGGGCAGATATGGGATGCTTCACCCGCATTATGCCTCCCCGGGGGCAGAAACCCCACCAGACAACTGGGAATATTTATGACATGAAAGGGTGAAGCAGCCTGCCCAGGCATTTTACCACGTCCCCAATCCATAATGTGTCCTGCAGTCTTTCCGCTCTCCTGGGAGGAATATCATTGGGGGGTAGCCCCAATATGACCTTTGGGGGCAGAAGGTCCACTAGAAATCAGTGCTAGTATAATAAACAAGCATTTGCATTGAAATCGGTCTTGCCTTTGGGACCTTATATGTATTTACCTATGCAGCACATTAGCCTGGGTGCTGAAACATCTACTGTTCTTTAACATGGAGGGAAAGTGAGCACCAAACTGCGTAACATGCCAGGTATGAGAACACATGGAGAGAAATATTGCCCTTCAGCGCGAAATGCTATAGTCCAAAGCTCTGTTTTTAATATATAATCAGGGCCTTTGGTGGTCATATCACTGAAAATACAAGATTTGAAAAAAAAATATATTGTCTACGGGTGCTTGTGGAAGATAACGTCTATGGACTGGAATCTAGAGAATGCTAAAGTGAGTCTGGTATTTTACTGACCTCTGCTGGTCGTTTTCTATCAAGAAAGTTAAATAAGAGGCAGTTGCCAGAAAAATTAAAATGAGAAAGTCCCTCAGCAGAAAGCAATTCTGGTATTTTGCTGACCTCTACTGGTCATTTTCTATCAAGAAAGTGAAATAGAGGCAGTTGAACAAGCAGAAAGCAATTCTGGTATTTTACTGACCTCTACTGGTCGTTTTCTATTAAGACAGCTAAATAGAGGCCTTTGAACAGAGAAAAAATCCCTAAGCAGAAGCAGACAAGTCCTAGGGCTGATCTCCAGAGCCCACAAAGTATATACACATATAAGTTTATACTAAAGTATATACAAGAGGTCTCGCATGCTCGACCTAAAAAAAGGGGTGGGAAGCCTGCCCAGGCCCCAACCTGTAAGAGGTCCAGCAGTATTCCTGCCCTGAGGGGCAGGTAGAGGTAGTTGACTCAAAATCTGTCACCCTGAAGGCGGCAGGGAGCTCCGTAGACACCAGGGATTATTTGTTTTTCTCTTTAAAAAGGACTCTGATAGGAACTGACCCGCACTGGGTCCTACCAACCCACCCATAAATCCTAATAGTTTTTCGACGATAATTTGGGATTTACTCTAGTTCTTCCGGGGTTAGGGAAAAAAGCACTCTGGATGCAAGGGACATTTTTACAAAATAAAAAATGGGGTGGGGACTGACCCATTGTGACATTTGGCCACATCTCCACCCCTAAAGCCCCAAGAGTCTTTCTAAACCTCTGCATCCTGGAGCATCGTTATGGTAAGAGAGGAAATTTGGACCCTTTTGGCTGTAGGTTGGCACATGGGCCAGCAGAGATGGGGTATATCCCAATTTTCAGTCCCTTGCCATGGAGAAAGGCTGCACTATTTGGATTCTGAGTCAGCCTCCAATCAACAAACTCTACAAATGTTTTCATGCATGGAATGCCCTGAGAACCTCAAACTTTGGCTAAAGTCACATCCAGGGCCGGCCTTTAGCATGGCTGAACTGGGCCCAGGGCGCCAGTATTCTGAGGGGCGCACGGAGCTGTGTGCATTAATGTTATGCCAGCAGCAGCGCCCTTCTCATCTCGCTCCTGCCCTGCCAGTTCATTTCTGTATGATTTGTCTGTTTAAAGTGGTTTTAGTCCTTCATTATTATACAGAAAGCATTCTTTTTTAACACCCCTTTAGCCCCCTTCATTGCCCTCCCTTCACCCGTTGACCGCTGCTGGCACATATCAACAAAACCATCATCTGAGTGAGGCTATTAGTGATTTTGGTGAGCTGGGGAGGTTTGTGTTCAGGGGCCAGTCCCTGCTCATCCCGGTCCTGACCAGAGAACACAAAAGGGACCCCTTGCAGCCTCATTTAATGTACTAAGCAAACACAAGGAGATGATGGACGGAGCGCTGATACTTTTCAGACACTCGCCCCCTGAATCCATCATCATTCTTTAGCTCACTTCGCCACCCCAGTTCTGACTCAGCCATATGCAAATCAGTCTGACCCTGTGCCTCATGGGAACAGTCCAGCAAGACCTGCTAAGGCATGTCTTCCCTGGACCGGAAATCAGCATCCTGGGACCGGTTTCAGTGTAACACCCATCATCAGCCAGGATAGCCTGAATCCAGTGGCAAAGTGAACAAGGGACCCACGTCTGGGCATACCCTGCCAACTTAGGGCGAACAAAACAAACACAAGGAGATGAAGGACGGAGCGCTGAAACTTTTCAGACACTCACCCCCAGTCATAGATCTGGGTTGAATCCATCATCGTTCTTTAGCTCACTTCACCACCTCAGTTCAGACCCATCCATATGCAAATCAGTCTGTTCCTCATGGGGACAGTCCAGCCTGAACTGCCAAGCCAGGTCTTCCCTGGACAGTAAACAAGCATCGTGGGACCTGTTTCGGGGTAACACTGTTCATCAGCCAGGCTAGCTCAAAGTGAGCTAAAGAACGATGATGGATTCAACCCAGATCTAATAGTGACTGGGGGTGAGTGCCTGAAAAGTGTTAGCGCTCCGTCCATCATCTCTGTGTGTTCATTTAATATACTACCATCAGCAGGGGTGCCAAATTTCCCTCCGCCCACGCCTAGGGCGCTATTTTAGCAAAAGCCAGCTCCGGTCACATCACACATTTGCCTCACATTTCTAAAAGATAAAATACTGGCATCTTTATGCGATTCACAAACTTCCTACCACCCAGCATTCCCAGACTCCTACCAATCAAAATACTTGTGTTGCTCAGTCTGTCGTCCTCAATAGGAATTGACTAAACCTGGGATCTTGCAAAGACTACATTGACTTCATATGGTTACAGATTTCATCCATTCCTGTTGCGGCCGAGGTCCTCATAGGGATGTATACGTATTTCGACCTCCTTTGGGACAATGTTCTGAGAGGTCTTCCTCAGGCTGCTAAATGGCACTCTATGCCGGTTCTGTATATGTATAGCACATCATGAGTTCCAATGTCCCGGTGCCCTCGTTATGTACTTCAATACATTTGTGATAGGTACATACCAACTGGTACCATTCAGATTGGCAATTCTATATAGAAGATCGGGTGAGAAAGGAAGGGGGAAAATATATAGCCTGTTAGTGCATCCCTATCGACCCTGTATAGCCCACTCCAGCTCCTTGAGTTTGAGTGACTTACTCATGGCTTTGGCCGGGGTTCATGCACCAGAACCACGTGTGTGGTCTGCCACATATAAATCAGGCTTTTGAGGTAAATGGCGCTTGTTGGTGTTCCACCGTGGTGTTGAAACATCCTGCCCGAGACCTGGAAGGTACCTGGTGAGTCTGTGTCTCCTGGGGTTTGTCAGAGCGTTGCTTGGGTTGGTGATTGTACTGTGTTCGTTAAGTTTACTTCAAAGGCCTGCTGGGATGCTCTGGAGGAGCCTTGCAGATCGCATGGCTGCCTGGCAGGCTCTCTCCACCCTCCAACATGTACAGCATTTGCTGACAGTGGATCCAGAATGGATCACCCGGTGGTGTCCGCCATCCCACGCCCGCTCCGCCCTCAGCCTGCTCAACATCCGCAGTGCAATCATCCATGCCACACTCATGCAACAGATGGATGAAGTAAAGGAAGGAGCTGCATGGGACTGACAGACCCCTTGCACAAGGTAAGTCTGCTGGGCAATGTTCCCTGCACAGGTAAGGGGGGAATAAGCCATACCCTGCATCTATAGTCAGTCACTGCCACCTATGTCAGTCCTCTGCATCCCATTGAGCACCTGCAGTCACTCTTAGTACAGGAGGAGTGCACATGGTGCACCCTGCAGACCAGGGCCCAGGTCTGAGTCCTAATCCTTCATGCAGTAGGCTCACAGCATAAACGCAAGGTTGATGTGTCCTCTGAGGACAAAAATCAACAAGCATTGGAAATGCAATAGGTCTCGCTTTTGCTTGAGTTAGAGCTATTGGCGTTGTAAATGACAATGGGGTATATTCTCAAGGACTTATTGTCGAGTTAACGGCACTTTATCGCAGCCAAAGTGGTGATAAATTTATCGCACTATTCACAAGCTGGTGTAACAGCCGATATCGCTAGTTTTCCTGCAATAGCAGCCACAAAAACATCTCCACAGATGACACCAGCAACTAACGGTAATGAGATGCAGAGTAGGTGCTACCGTGCAAAAAGCCATGGCAACACCACTTCGCAACAGTCTCAACAACCAGCCAGATCGGCGATAAGATCACAAAACATGCGATAAGGTGCGTTAGCAGCAGGGATTTTACACCTGCTCTTACCTGGTGTTAAGTCGGACGACAACCTGCACCAGAAATGGGAGCCCAGCCCACAGCCACACAGAGAAGAACAACAGATGCCATGGAGCTACTGATCAAGCAACTCGGACACCCAAGAGGGCCACAAAACCCACCGGCACCACACCCAGGCCTGCTATCCCCCATGCCCGGACCATCCCCCACCCCCCTCGGACTACCATAGAGGCAGCGCAGACAAAGACAGCGGACCTTCAGAAAACGCACCAGCCTTACAGACTTAACACCAGAGGAAGTCATTGCCAACTACATGCTCAAAATGACAACCATCTTCCACATCCTGGCCATCATTGACCACAGGCTGACAGTACCAACACAGCGGACAACCAACATCCCTCCTCAGACAAAACTGGCGGCAGTGCTGCACCTGTTGGCCTCTGGTACCTTCCAACCAACAACTGCCAAAGTCTTAGGAATCTCACAGCCAGCCCTATCCAAGTTCCTCACACCTGTCTTGGATGCCATCATCAGCTTGGTACCCCAGTACCTTTACTTCCCACACAATGCGCAGGAACAGCTGGAGTCCAAGCGAAGCTTCTACACCATAGCTGGCTTCCAGCACGTGTTGGGGGCAATAGACTGTACACATGTACTCCTCGTGCCCCCTGCCGTCACTGCACTCAATTACCGCAACAGGAAGCACACGCATTCCATCAATGTGCAGGCAATAGGGTAGGGGCGGGTGGCAAACAACGACTGGAGAGGGGCATGTGCAAGCAAATAGGAGGAAGCAATGACAAGGGGAAAAGCCAGAAGAAACTACAAGGAACACCGAAGATCAATCGTGCAGTTGAGGAGCAATGATAATATGCTTTCTGCACATTATTACATGCAACCTGCAGACAAGTTTTCTTTAGAAAGCTCAGGATGTTTCTAAGGTTGTTGCAGAGATCCTTATGCCGATTGTAACTCACACCTTGGAGTCACGGAAACAGTTCAGTGGCTTATGTGCCTGTTACAAACACCTTCACAAGGCCTGCTGGTCAGATCCAGGCTCTCACTGTTAGGACAATATTAACATAAGTGCCATTGAATTGCTTTATACTGTTTTTAGGTGTCAAAAACATTCCTATTGTGTGCTATGTTAAGGACTGTATTAAAGTCAGAAAAGATGAGCATTCGTTCTATACAATGGTTTCTGGTGCTTTCACAGGCATGCGAGAGGCAAGATCGGAGATAGTATAAAGGGGACAATGGGAAAGAGATGATCTCTTTAAAACAGGTGTATGAAAGAGTTGGGGCCTGCCAGATAAAAGGAACATGTTTAAAGGAAACTACAAGGTAGAATTAGAAGGATGAGGGAAGAAAGAAAGAGAAGCAAAATAATTTAATTCACACTAGAAAAACAGAACAGAAACCGTGATTCACAGATATCTGAGACATATTAGAATACAGTCAGAGGCAGAGTAGGCAACGAGGACAAAAGAGAAGAGGTAAGAGCTAGAAGGAATATGAATGAAATTTGTCAAAAATGGAACACAAGAAGCAACAAAGTCAGATAGGGTTACTGGAGAGGGAATGAGGGTGAGAGGGTTAGAATGATCCTGGCAGTGCACATGTAGCCGTCTCTTCTGCTCTGTCCATCCTTTATTTAAGCACGAGCCCCCGCCCGTTGAGCCGGCAGGGGGAATCATCTTTTTCTGCACTCTGACTTTTATTCTTGCTGTCAGGTAATTATGACCCTGTGGATGCTCCTTTTGCAACTGAAGTCACCTCACGCTGCACTCTTGCTAGACCACCAACATCCATGCACTGAACACGGGTAAACTACAAGGTGGGGGGCTGTTCCAGCAGAGGTGAGCCCCTGTGCGCCACTTTTAATATGGGAAAAAGTGACATACCGGCGGCGCAAGGGGTTTGTAAATAAGCTCCTGTGTTTTCTGGTTAACAGCGCTTGCTTCTTCGACAGAGTTTCTGGTCTTCTGGGCAAATTGGGATAGGAGGGTGCAGGGCAAAGGTGATCTTCCGCTCTGAAAGTACAACCTGGGACAGCACATTACCCAAGCTCTGAGATTCTTCTTTGGAGAGTGCCGATCCTTTTGCGGGGCGCAATGCACGTACATCTAGGGCTGCTGTTTCAAGATGGGGCGTTGGTAAAGGTTTGGAAGCTGTTTGATGGGTTGGATTCTTATCATTCAGCTGGGGCTGTTTCCTAAGAGAGAAGGGTGCTCTGTATTTGCTGGCAAGTGAGAAATGCACAACACTTACGGACCTTTTCCGGTTTTAAAGGTTTGACTTCTTCCTCAAATGTGGACTTGCCAGTTAGGGTGGATTCACTTGGGTTTGCCATGGAGGTGTGATGCCATGGGGGTTTTATGGTGTTTTTCGGAGGGTTTACATGCTTCTAAAGTGTTTAGGGGCATATTAACAAGCGGCAGCTATAATTATCGCTGGCCGCTCTTAGCGAGATTTTTTTTATCGCCAGCTATCGCAGGAAATTATCGCCATGCTAGCGTTGTATTAACAATGCATAGCGCAATGGCGATAATTTCCCAGCGATAGCGATGTTTTCCATCGCGATAACCTTGCTGATACGACTCTGTGGTCCTATCAGATCAGCATAATCCACCCCCAATGGTAAGTATGGCTAAGTCTGCATTTTAGCAGACGTTAGTTTTTGGAGAAAACAGATGTTTTCTCCAAAAACTAACGTCTGCTAAAATGCGTGGGTAGCCTTGTAAATATTGCGATGTGTACATCAGCGATATTTACAAGGTTGTACTGCCCATTGACGCCCACTTTGCATCTCATTAGAGATGCAAAGGGAGGCGTCGGGTAAAAGGGTGCTAACATGCGCTAATGCATGTTATCACCCTCTTGTAAATAGGGCGATATTTTTATCTCCGCTTTTTTGGCTTTAAAAGCCAAAAAAGCGGAGATATGGCCCTTGTAAATATGCCCCTCAGTTGATTACCTAGCTGGTGGGAGCAGGTATGGGTTGCAAATACGTCTGTGGATGAGGCGGCTACTACTCAAATTGCCCCAGTCTGACAGTTGTGGACAATACAAGCATTTCTGACTGTGCTTGGCAAGCCTTGACTACTTTCCCCACTTCCTATACACACACCCAGAGAACCAACTGTGCCTTTGCGTCAGATTACAAATCTATATAATTCAAAGTAAAAGCATGTTCTGACTGGTGATACTAAGGGACTGCACCTACCATGGTCTGCACTCACCGTGAAGGAATGCTACCAAACGAACACACAGCTGCACGGTTGAGGAAAATGCCAACCAGCACAGACAAGAGCAACGAAACAAAAGACAGACTCAGTTAGAGGCTCTTCCAGAACTGAGTGAAATCGAGGCGTCCTTCATGGACTATGAGGATCTAATTTCCATGCAGGCAATTCAGAAACGCAAATAAGATTTTTTGGGCGAAAATAGAGGTGATTCAGGCTTCACTAAAAGACCCTAATTAAAATGCTTTATAGGAGGGGACCAGGATGAGAATTACGAGCATGCAATAAAACAACACAACAATTGCATGCCCACAACTGAAACCAGGAAGTCGGCAACTGAAACTAAAATAGGTACTGACCATGAGTGTTAAGAAGAAATGAAAGCCACGCATTGCCTGACTCTAACATGTCCGCCATTGTCCTACCTGCCTATGTGCATATAGTTTGTAATTGAAAGCCTGTCCTAGTGAGTAAAACCAACAAGCACAATGAGAGCCTAGGGTGGACCATGTGAGGCTGCAACTATAGGACAAAGCAGCCACAATTATAGGAATGTGCGACCAATCAATCAATCAATCAAGAAAGCTTTATTCGATTTTGAAGTTAAAATCATAAAAGCGTACATCAGAATATTCATACATAAATATATAAAGATAAAATAGATAGAATGTGCGACCACGGATTACATAATGTTCATTTTTGACCGTCCTTAATATGGCCGCTGCATAGGACACAGCTTCTCCTGCATGGTCAAGCGTCCTAGAGGAACGGTGGGCTGGTTTCAGTATTCTATTCTGCTTTCCTTTTGGTCACTCCATGGAATAACTGAAGGACGTCGGTTCTGCGTGTTTCACCTGCTGCGGAGGGCACATCAGGATGCTGATGATGGCTTTGGTGACCGGATTAAGACACCGGTTTAGTTTATGTGTGAGGAGGGCATGCTGCTTCCTCCACATCAAGCTGAGCTGCAGTTCGGGCCAAAGCGCTGAGTAGAAGAGACAGTCCCATGAGTGTGAATAGGCTGCCAAAGCCGGTCGGGCGCAGACAGGAGGGAGAAGATGTGCTCGATCAGCTCGCTGGGCAGTGACGCAGCACCCCTCTCCCCTCACAGTCCAGCCATGGGCATCCCGCGACTGCTGCACACCCTGCCACAATACTGCTACTAAGATCCTTGCTGCAAACACAAAACATTAAATGACAAGCGGACAACAAGGGGCGGAGCCACCTATCCTCTATACCCTGTTTGCCCAACCACTCTGAGCCGAGGAGGGCAACAGGCAGGAGGGAGGGCACACCATGGGGAGATGCAGTGTGAAGCTGCATCATTTAACACATAAAGGAAAGTAAAATAAAAAGAGTAGCTGAACGAATAGATAAGCTCTCCAGTGGAAGGCTGCTGAGTAGTTAGGCGGTGCTGCGTGGGCACTAACTAAATAGACAAAGGAGGGACAGTGAACCAGTAGAAACCAAAATATTTTGAAGAGCAATCCAAGTAGCAAATAGAAATCAAAGGCAGACTTAAACCCCACAAATCTGAATACTAAATGTCTCGAAGAGACAGCGCAAGCGCTGCCTAGTCTCGACCTAAAAATAACCACAGACTCTACTTGGGAGCCCTGGGGCAGGATAGCTCGCTCTCCACACATGCAGGGGACCTTCCCTTTCCAACCCCCTCTGATCTAAAGTCCTCTCACTGTGAACTGTGCCCCGAATGTTTTCGTATTTCCGTTTTGTGCGCCCTCACTGTCCTTACCATGATTTCACGTTTTCCTTTCTCCTTACCTGTCACTCAGATGCTTAAGACCACTGCCCATAAAGCACTATTGCATTGTGCACTGCGATACCATTTTCTTGGTGGTGGCTGCTCCACTAAAATGTTCCTTCCTTATGTTTCTATTTTGAAGCTTATTTTCTTCCCTACTGGTCCGTCTTTTGCATCTTTTCCACCTCTGCCACCCTCAGGGGTTTCAGGTGACCCTGAAATAGCTTTAAAAAGTCTCCAAATAAGCAACAGAAACCTCAGGACAATATATTTTTACTTCAAAATCCTCTGTGCTTCTCTATATAACTCTCTTCTCAAGCCTCTTGTTGTAGGTTTTACAGTGTCTCTCTGGGTATCTCCCTCTCTGTCTCTCTCATATGCCCCATGATGGCCTGTGCACAGAAGGAAGGATGAAAGAAAGGAATGATGCACCCATGAATCAGGAATGATAAGGTGGGGTGAGCAATCCACCACCCATGAGTCAGGAAGGATGGGGTGGGGTGAGCATCCCACCACCAATGAGTCAGGAATGATGAGGTGGGGTGAGCATCCCACAACCCATGAGTCAGGAATGATGAGGTGGGGTGAGCACCCCACCACCAATGAGTCAGGAATGACATGGTGTGGTGAGCATTTCACCACCCATTTCTCAGCAACGATAAGATGGGGTGAGCATCCCAAGAACCCATAAGTCAGCAGTGATAAGGTTGGGTGAGCATCCTAACACTCATAAGGGAGCAATGATGGGATGAGCATCCCACTACCCATGAGTCATGAAGGATGGAGTGAGCATCCCACCACCCATGAGTCAGGAAGGATGGGGTGAGCATCCCACCACCCATGAGTCAGCAATGGTAAGGTGGGGTGAGCATCCCACCACCCATGAGTCAGCAATGATAAGGTGGGGTGAGCAACCCACCACCCATGAGTCAGCAATGATAAGGTGGAGTGAGCATCCTAACACTCATAAGGGAGCAATGATGGGATGAGCATCCCACTACCCATGAGTCAGGAAGGATGGGGTGAGCATCCCACTACCCATGAGTCAGTAATGATAAGGTGGGGTGAGCATCTCACCACCCATGAGTCAGGAAGGATGGGGTGAACATCCCACTACCCAAGAGTCAGGAAGGATGGGGTGAGCATCCCACTACCAAAGAGTCAGTCACGATAAGGTGGGGTGAGCATCCCACCACCCATGAGTCAGCAATGGTAAGGTGAGGTGGGCATCCCTCCACCCATGAGTCAGCAATGATAAGGTGGGGTGAGCATCCCACCACCAATGAGTCAGGAATGACATGGTGTGGTGAGCATTTCTCCACCCATTTCTCAGCAACGATAAGATGGGGTGAGCATCCCAAGAACCCATAAGTAAGCAGTGATAAGGTTCGGTGAGCATCCTAACACTCATAATGGAGCAATGATGGGATGAGCATCCCACCACCCATGAGTCAGGAAGGATGGGGTAAGCATCCCACTACCCATGAGTCAGCAATGATAGAGATTGGGGTGCCAGGGGGTAATTTTAGGGTTCCGGGTGGGTATGGGTTTTGGGGTGCCAGGGGGTAATTTTAGGGTTCCAGGCGGGTATGGGTGTTGGTGTGCCAGGGGGTAATTTTAGGGTGCAGTGTGGGTATGGGTTTTGGGGTGCCAGGGGATAATTTTAGGGTTCAGGGTGGGTATGGGTTTTGGGGTACCAGGGGGGTGATTTTAGGGTTCAGGGCGGGTATGGGTTTTAAGGGGCAAGGGGGGTAATTTTAGGGTTCAGGGCGGGTATGGGTTTTGAGGGGCAGGGGTAATTTTAAGGTTCAGGGTGGGTATGGGTTTTGGGGTGCCAGGGGGATAATGTTAGGGTTCATGGGGGGTATGGGTTTTGGGGTACCAGGGGGTCATTTTAGGGTTCTTGGGGGGTATGGGTGTTGGTGTGCCGGGGGTAATTTTAGGGTTCAGTGTGGGTATGGGTTGTGGGGTACCAGGGGTGTAATTTTATAGTTCAGGGTGGGTATGGGTTTTGGGATACAAGGGGGGGACATTTTAGGGTTCAGGGCAGGTATGGGTTTTGGAGTGCCGGGGGGGGGGTAATTTTAGGGTTCAGGGTGGGTATGGGTTTTGGGGTGCAAGGGGGGGACATTTTAGGGTTCAGGGCGGGTATGGGTTTTGGGGTACCAGGGGGACAATTTTAGGGGTGAGGGCGGTTATGGGTTTTGGGGTGCCAGGGGGACAAGTTTAGGGATCAGGGAATGTATGAGTTTTAAGAGGCCAGGGGGTAATCTTAGGGTTCATGTGTGCTCTAATTGTTGTCCAGTTTCAAATGCAGAATTCACTACTTTTTTTTCTCAGCTTGGCCTGAGCATTACCCGATCCTGATTGTCTGCCATTTTAGCCCCGCCCCTATTGATTAACATTAGCCATGCCCCTTCATTTGCCAGGTTAGCCCCCCCCTGGAAAAATTTCTGTGGATGCCCATGCTTCCCAGTGCCATTGTGCACCAGTGCTTATCACACCTCAGGGATCACCGGTGGTGACCCCCTCCAAGAGTCCACGTGGGACCGGTGATCAGATCCATTTCCATCCTCAGCTCCTTTATTTCACTTCAGTTCCACAGATGCGAACCACAGGCGGTCCCGGCTGGTGATAGTCACCACGATGGAACGCACCTCCAGGAGAGCGAATTGGTCGGTTCTTTCAACCTGACACACCACTTGTCCAAAATACAGTTGGTGTCATTATCCCCCTGGTGTTGGCCCACCTCTGTCAGCTTTGGGAGAGGGGCTCTGTCATCTGCTCAGTGAAACTTGAGTGAGTTATCAGATGCGTCTCAATGCACAATGAATGAAGGTGACAAAGCGCGCGAGCCACAGAGGAAGACCAAAGTGGGAAAGTTAGTGTGTTTGCGCATGGGGGGGTTCTTTGTAAATGATGGTGATGCCGCGGTCCTGTTTCACTCGTCTGTCATCGCAAGGCACGATCTTGGGGTACCAGGAAGTCAGTGATGGACTCGGTACAGGAATTAAACCATCAGTGTAATTACCAAGTGGCCTGAAGTCAGCTCGCTGATACTGTATCCATGTAGCTAGTCTCGTGAGGATAAAAGGCTGAGATACCCCCGCTGGATTCAAACCCTACCTGGCGGAACGCACGTAAATCCGGGCCGAGGGTGCATTATGGGCACCTACACCCACAAATAAACACTTACACCCACACACGTACAGATACTTTTCACGTGCTTTCAATGGAATGCTCGATAGAAAGGTCCCATGCTTTTTTGGTATTTACAAGCACTGCAGGAGCCAAGGCTTGTTACTGTTGTACAGAGAACCTTCTACTTGGATGAGAAAGGGACCACATGGAGAGGCCTGCGCCCAGCAGGGCTGCTTGAACCCAACATGTAGCTTATGTAAACACTAATATAGTATCTCTGTCTACTTTACTTTCTGCCTCTCTTTTCTCCAGCCTGCCTTGCTCTATTTCGGTTTCTCTCTCTCACTCACTCCCTCTATCTATCTCTTCTCAGTCTCTCTTCTGTATCCACCCTTGCACTTTCTACCGCCTCTTCTCTCTCAGCCTGATCTTTCCCGCCTCATCTCGTACTCTTGTTAGAGCAGTTCAATTGACCACTATATTCGTACACACCTGCCAGTCTCATTATTAAGGTTTTGAACATGGCTGAACCTCGCATCAGCAAACTGGACCTGTGGGGAGCCAAGACTGGAGTGATGGTCAGACACACAGGGCCTCTGAAAGCAGACTCTTGGCCCCAAATACTCAGACAAAACATCATAATATTTTCAACATATTATATGATCACGTGGTGACCCCACGTATATCTGTCAGGATGGCCGAGCGGTCCAAGGCGCTGCGTTCAGGTCGCAGTCTCCTCTGGAGGCGTGGGTTCGAATCCCACTTCTGACAACAATCTTTTGTTTTTGATTATAATGTGTTCATTGTAAGGTGGTTGCCAATATAAACAGTGCACGCAGTTCAAATTGAAAGTGACATGCATACACTGTTGTAACTAAAATGTGTGTTTTTTATTGAACATGAAAAAATTTGTGTGAGGAACTCGAAAAGACTCTCAAAAAATTTCGTTTAGAAAATAATTTCCGGTTTGACATCTTAAACCGTGGGTGCATATTTTGCCCCTAACAAAATTATATTTCTCTGACGGTTTACATTTTCTGTCTGTTGCCCGGGCTATTGTTTTTACTTTCTATCTTGCAGCTGTTCCTTTTCTGCCCTCAAGGTGGCACTTTATCTTCAGACAAGACTTGCGAAATGAAATGAACATGTTTTCTCAGAGTTATAAATAAATCACCTTTCGTGGGCACTGAGCAGCTCTCTTCCACAGCAACAGCTGCCAGTGGTTTAATACATAAACTCATGTTTTATTAGAGGCCATTTCAAATCTCTAAAGCCACGTTAGCGCTGTTTAGCAACTTTTTCCGCACTCTAAATAATATTTGAATACATATCATGTCACTTGTCGTCTTTGGGCCGAGTATAGAAAAATAACAGTTTTAATGTCTTCTTGCCTACAGTCTTGCCATAAAAGTTCAAAACTCCAAGAGTGAGTACGTAAATATCGAACAAAAATACTGATTATTGTACTTTTTTGTGTCACAGAGGCATGTGGGTTTTGTAGGGGTGCAGGGTGAGAAGTAATTTAATTATAATTAATAATTAATTTGAAACATTATTAATTATTTAAGTGATAATTATGCAAATTGTGTAATTGATACTTTTTTTTAGTTCAATTCTGGCTGCGGGTTGTGTGGTGTGTAGGGTAGGAAGTAAATTAATTATAATTAATTTATAATTACATTTTTAATCA
The DNA here is from genome assembly GCF_964204655.1 of Triturus cristatus. Taxonomy (NCBI): domain Eukaryota; kingdom Metazoa; phylum Chordata; class Amphibia; order Caudata; family Salamandridae; genus Triturus; species Triturus cristatus. The sequence continues at coordinate 146,400,886 of NC_140585.1, read as the reverse complement.
TTAATTATGTAATTTATAATTATACTCATTGTGTCATTAACTTATTTTTCAGTTATGAATAGGTGCAGGTTGTGGGATTTGTAAGAGTACAGGGTGGGAAGTAAACACATTTTAGTTAATTCATAATATATTTCTAATTATTAATTATTTAATTGATAATTAATTACGTATATTATGCAATTGATTTATTATTTGAGGTAACTTTTGGGTGCAGTTTGGGATTTATACGGGTACAGGATCAGGGAAGTTAATTATAATTAATGATTAATTCTTTTACATTTGTATTAATCATTGAATTGACCATTAATTATGTAAGTTATGTAATTAAGATATTTTTTAAATTATATGTCAGGTGTGGGTGTTGTGTTTTTAGGTTTACAGAGTGGGAAGCTAATTAAGAAATAATTTATTGATAATTAATTATTAATGTATTATTCCTTTTTATTGATAATTTAGTAAATTGAGAAGTTATATTTGTTAAGTTATATTTTAGGTGTGTGTTGGTTTGTTTGTAGAGGAATGGGGAAGTCCTTTAAGTAATTATAAATAATAAGAATATTCATTTATTTAAAACGTTTTTTATTATGTCATATGTTAATTGTGTTATGCTTTGTTTATTTTTATTACATTTTAATTGTTGGCTGTTGTGTTTGTGGGGATATAGTGTGGCATTTTAGTTATAATAATACTATATGTGTTAATTGATCATTATAAAAATTGTTAATATTTAGGGTATTTTTTAAATTTTTGTTAAAATTAGATATTTAATTTTTATATTTAGAATTTGATATTTTTGGGTATTTATTAGAGTGTTAAAATATGTTGCCTGTTTGAAGTGAAGTACTCTCCTCCACTGTGCAACGCTCTATACCACTCTATGTTTCTTTTCTCCACTCTACGCAACTCCACGACACACAGCATAGGGCAGCAGTGCTAACAGAGATTGGAGGGAAGATACAACATCTCCTTTCCCAATAATGTAAAAAACACAAAAAAATGAAATGTAAAAAAAAAACACATTAAGACAGAATGTGTTTAATGAAGTGCATTTTTAAATAAAATGAAACAGTTCAAAAACGGTATTGGTTAGGAACAATTCTTGATCTTGTGCTCCTTCTAGGGGAAACCGCAGAAGGTACAGTAACCGTGGAAGGAACAGCTGAGGAGGATAGAGCGAAATTCCTAACTTTGACAATTTTCACAACATTCCACCACTTTCCTCCTTAAACTTGAACAGCATTCCTACCTACCGTTGTGACAGAAATGGGAGGACCAAACTTGCTTTCACCCTTCTTTACAGATAAAGAGGATTTCACGCATACAAGATCACAAACAACAACAGGAACAATCTTGATTGCTTTCTTGCTGTCAAACCAAGACTTTTGTTTGGATTGAGAGCTGGCGACATTACCTCTAACCAATTCCATAAGGGTGTCAGCATCTGGAACGGATTTGATCCATTTGTTCATCTAGGCAGGTTTAAAGCAACTGTTAGCTCTCCTTCCCCTTAAAAGCTGAAAGGGAGACAACTTGGTCGTGGAGTGTGGGGTGGTACTATAGAACCAAAGCATACTATTAAGGGAAGTGGGAATATCACAATTACGAGACCTGGCCCACCTAATGCAGTCCCCTATAGCCCTGTTCATGCGCTCAACAAGTCCATTGGACTGGGGGTGATAGAGAGAGTACTTAACATGTCTAATTTTGCATGACTGCAGAAAAGATTCAAAATTAGCACTGGTAAATTGGGTACCATTATCCGTCACTATGGTATCAGGGAACCCCTCCCTAATAAAAACCTCCTTGAGGAAAAAGATAACGTTAGTAGTGGAGACTTCTTTAACTAGTTTTACTTCATGCCATTTTGACACAGAGTCAACAAGCTAAAGATAAAGCGACACCCACCAGGCAAAAGTTCCAGCGGTCCCATGATGTCCAACACCACCTTGGACCAGGCTTCAGAAGGGCATTCAATTGGAAGAAGGGATGGTGTAACAACTTTCAACCCTTTGTAGGCTGATCGGCAAATAGAACACATATCAACAAATTCATTAACATCACAGTCCATAGAAGGCCACCAAAAACAATCACGGATACTTCTTTTGGTGAGCGTGGACCATAAGTGACCTTCATGTGCTTTAGTAATAATCTCTTTTCTGTGACTTTGTGGGGGAATAAGTTTGTCATCACGCAATAAAACACCACCCTCCAAAGAAATCTCGGATTCCACTTCCAGAAAGGTTGTAGACATTGAGGGATAACCTGTTCTCTGGGCCATCCTGACCTGACAAACTCACACACATGCTGCAAGAGATCATCATCAGCAAGATCCTTCATCCAACTCTCTTCAGTGCCGAGACCATGCTCAGGTAAATCAAGAGAGGCCACAAGCCAATCATCAGAGTCTTCTTCCCCCCACATCAGAAATAACAGACTCTCTCTGTTATCATTCAAGGGAAAACAAGATAAATAATCCGCTCTGAGATTTCTACCCCCAGAGACATGAATGACATCGAACTGGTACTGCATGAGGCGAGATACCATACGGAGGGTTCTCGGAGAACAACATTTACCAGTGCCAGCTCCAAGTATATTAATAAGGGGCCTGTGGTCCATCCTCAACAAGAAACGTCTTCCCCCAGATATAGGGACAGAATTTTTCGATGGCCTTCAAGCAAGACAAAAGTTCCTTCTCAATTACCGAGTACTGAAGCTCCCCATTCCTCAGAACTCTGGAGGCAAAGGCGACAGTGTTTTCTGCATTACAGGCATTCTCTGTCAACACGGCCCCTAACCCCACTTGACTTGTATCCACAGTTATGCAGGAGGGTAAATCAGGGTCAAAAGGTTTAAGCACACTGCTATTAGTGATGGAGCCTTTAACACACCGCAAAGCAGTCTCACACTCATTAGGCCATGCAAACACTACTCCTTTACTAAGGAGGGCACTAATAGGTCTTACAAGAGTGGCATAATTCGGAACAAACTTTGAATAAAACTCCAGCAAACCAAGTAAAGACTTGACTCCAGCCTTATCAGATGGGGCAGGAGCTTGGGTGATCGCATCCAACAATCCCTGCCTGGGTCTGATTCCCTCACAGAGATTAGGTGACTCAAATATTCGATTTCATCACCGAGAAACTTGCATTTTTCGGACTTCACAGCCCCACCATGATTCTTGAAAATATCAAGGACCCTCTCGAGTAATGAATTATGAGTCTGGATATCTTTGGAATGGATTAATGCATCATCTTGAAAGACAAGTACCCCATCAATCCCATCTAACATATTTTGCATGACTCGTTAAAAAACGGAAGCCGCGGAGGGAAGTCCGAAGGGCATACGTTTGTACCGAAACATGCCTAAGGGAGACACAAATGCTGTAAGAGGACGTGATGAGGGATCCAACTCAATCTGATGATAAGCGCTGGCTAGGTCCTGCTTTGAGAAAAATCGAGACCCTCTTACACTAGCAAGCAAATCACAGATATTCGGCAGCGGATGAGAGTCGACCCAGATCTCCCTGTTGAAAGACCTCAAGTCCACCCAGACACGCAATTTGCCACATTTCTTGCGCGCAACGACCAAGGGTGACAACCAGAGTGACGACTCTGTAGGTTCGATGATCCCTTGATCGCACAGAGACATCCCTCACACTATAAGGTACACCCCTTAATTTATGTTTAATAGGATGGGCTCCATCTTTAACAACAATTTTGTGCATGAAGCCTCGCACAGTTCCCACAGGCCCTCCAAAACGGATGGAAAACGCTCCTTCCATTTGTAAAGATGTTGATCTTCAGAGACTACCAGGACTTGTTCAGATGCACCAGGTTTGAGGACCATCCCAAATAATGCTTGATGATACCTCCCCGGGATGTTCAAACCTTTTACGGCAACACACATTTTGCCACTAATTTTCCCATCCTTGAAAACAAGCACATCTTCAAAAAAACCATGAAGGTCAATCTTTCATCCTTCATAGGAGTCCGGCGAGCGATCTGGAGGTTGAAGTGGTCTGTTGCCCCATGTTTCACAAAAAAGTTTGTGTGTTAACATAGTGATCCTAGCACCTGAATCAACAAGTAAATTTAACGGTTTTGCACCAATACTAATCTCAACAATGGGGTCAACAAATTCGCATGAATCATTCACATCAGATACAAATTCGTGAGAATCAGTGATTACAGAAATGACTTCAGAATCAGATTCTTGATCAGGTTCTAGAACACATGCAACCACTCTTTTTTGATTGTTAATTTTTTTCAAGCAAACCTTAGCAAAGTGCCCTGTTTTTTTTACAATACCTACAAACTACATTAGCTCCAGGACACTTTCCTCCTTTTAAATGTGGAGGATTGCCACAGCGATAACACAGCTGTTTGGTGTTGTGGAGCTCAGGTACACTTCTCCCAGTATTTGAGTTCTTAAGAGTGTTACTTCTAGTAGAAGAATGCTTGGAGTCATTTTATTTCTCCTTAGCATTACTCATGATGGCATTAACAGGATCAGTAAATTCAGTTCTTTTAATGACACCTGAGATGTTTCAATGCTAATGTTTCCTCAAGAGAAGGATTGGCAAGCGAAAGAAGCTTTTTGGCGAATCTGTTTGTCTCTACAGTGGCACACGGATTGATCACGGATCAATTGGTCTGTGAAAACATCAATCTGACAAACTGCAGCAAGTCTGCGTAAACTAGAGATGTAGGAATCCACATCCTCGTTTTCAGACTGTTGTCTCTTAAAAAAGTTATGACGAAGAACCATGAAACTAGGTTGCTTATCAAACCTTATTTTGAGTTTGGATATAGTGTCTTGAAAGTCATCGACGTCATCACCTGGAAGATGAGTGATTTCTTGGAGATGCTTGAAGATTGAACGACCTTCAAAACCCAGTGAATGAAGGAGGCATTTCTTGCGTTCACTGCTAAACCTTGAAGCACCGATGGCTCCAAGGTATGTCTGAAAAGCATCAAACCAAATCTCCCATCTAAGGGGAGGTTCTCCTGGAGATTTGAGAAAGGAAGGTGGAGGAATAACAGACTGCATAATTATGCAGAATGGGAAGACCGAATGAAGAACAAGAACAGAAAATGCAAAGAAACTGAGAAAGGGAAATGAAGAGGAAAAATAAATTATAGAAATCTGTTGAATGAGCGTATATGAATAGTATGCGTACAGTGAAAGTTAATTTCGCATAAAGAACGATGATCTTGACCGGGTGTGCGAATCAATGTGAAAAGAGGGTACAACCACTTTGTATGAATGTTAATATATAAGCGAAAAGGTGTGTGAATCACCGTTGTGTGATCCACTGCAAAATTAGTTGAAAGGCTAAAACCGTAAGCTAATCAATGCCAAATGGTGTGTGAATCACCGTCGTGATCCACTGCCGAAATGAGTACAAACTCTGAAAACGGTAAGTTTATAAATCAAAAGTGTGTGTGAATCTTCGTCGTGTGATCCACTGCCAAAATGAATACAAGTGCTGAAAACGGTAAATAAAAGATGTGCCAATTGTCGTGATCGGCTAGAATGCAGAGTAAGGTAGTACGTTGCTAGACAATCGCTTGTGGTTGTTAGGTGACGTGGTGTAAAGTGTGCAGAAGTGGCCGCTAGTTGCCACAGTAACCAAAACTTCGTGCACAGATTGTGATGCACTCAGACGCGCGCGCCTGTTGCCACAACGTTGCTAGGTACTTGGCGGTGACGTGTACAGAGTGTGACACGTGCCGAGTCACGCGCCGGTCATCACAACGTTGCTAGGTACCCGGCAGTGACGTGCAAGGCCAAGCGAGGACAGGCAGATTGAGGCCTACTGGTGCACGAAAGCGGAAGTTTGAAATCGACGTGTGAGCATGTGTGAGACTGGGAAAGGTAACACAGTGATAACAGCCTTGATGCAGACAGCAGGAAAGTAAGGCATAAAACTGAAAAGTAAGTCATAAATTCATTTGAATTATCAAAGCGGGTAGCTTGAGTGGCCTTGGGAAGCGTTCCCTGGGTGTGCTGAGCGTCGTGTTGTGTGTCGTGTGCTGGGGTATAAAATAAATAAGAGCAGTCTTACCACCAGCCAAAGATGCGCAGAGATCATTCAAATGAATTGATAAGCCGAGATGCACGCAAGGTCCAGCGTGTGGCTGCGTAGCTTAGGATCGTCACCACAAATTGTGGTAATGAACTGCGTAGGCACTGGAGGGTTCAAACAGGATTTATTCAGAAACAGCTACACAGCAGACAGGAGAGCAAGATGGTTACACGTCCAACTCCAACTGCTCTCCAAACCATTTGAATATAGAGAACCCAACAGCAAAGCAACCAGGCCGCAACCCAACATTCTACAGACAGAGGCCTGGAATGGAACATTAAGACCAGGCACTGTAGCATAGGGCTGCAGTGCTAACAGAGATATGAGGGAAGATACAACAGAAACATATCATATATAAGATGAGGGCGACCCAGCATGCCCAGGACACCTCGACCCCAGGGATACTAGAGTCCGGTAAAGTAGGACCTCGATCCCACTTACCTACAAAACTGGAAACAGCACTAGGAGCAGTGCAGAAATGAAAAAACAGGCCTTTGAGGTGTATGGTGCCACCTTTTATCCTATTAGTGGATGAAGGTGAGGGCCATGTTGGAGGAATGGGAGACTAGTAGGCTGACTTTTTTTTGCTTGGAGTTTCTGTGGGAGCCTAAAGCTCATGTGGTAATTACTGTGGCGAGGAAGACGGACGAGGTGGTAATGTGGCTTTCACTTAATCCTGTGCCACGCAGTGTATTGGTATTGCATACCAATGTAAATTTGTTGTCCCAACTGTGTCAGTGAAATAGTAGTGTTTCCTCACGCTCAATCGAATGGTGGTATAAATTGTGCGCACTATGGTGAATGCCATTTACAGAGTGCTGTGCCCTTTATGCTACGATGAGGCATCACAGAAATGTTCTATGCACTATACTAATGTTTGCAGGTTTTCGTTCACCATAGGTCGGTGGTTCCCAAACTTTTGACTCCTAAGGACCCCCATTGACTCACCACTGGAAGCCAGGGACCCCCAGCTATTTGTATGATTTAAATTTTAGGAACGCACCACTGTTTCCTAAATTTTCTTGAGGGGAGAGCCTCCCAAAGCCCCCTTTGTAGTGATCAGGCTCACTCACTGCACTTGCTGTGCACCGTATGGGGACTGGTCTGAAAACATTTGCCAGGGCTGCTTTAAGTTTCTACTCTGGCTCTGGCAGGAGCAGGAGCCTTGTACTGCGGAATAAAACTAACTATTTAAAAGTTAATCACGGAGATGCAGCACCAACCTTCCCATTACATTTTTCAGTTTTTTGCAAACTCTTTTAATATAAAATACTAAAATCCTTAGTAATTTGAGTGTTTGTTTTGTGTGCACATGTGTGTTTATTTTTTCGAATTACTCTTTTAATGTTTGAAATTTAAATCATACAAATAGCTGGGGGTCCCCGGCTTCCAGTGGTGAGTCAATGGGCGTCCTTAGGAGTCAAAAGTTTGGGAACCACTGCTCTGATGAGCTTCAAACATTCTCTTCAGGGCAGATCAGTCATTCTAAAGATGGACAATATGTCCGCGGTCGCTTATATAAATCATCTGGAAGGCACGAAATCTGCGGATCTCTCAAATTTAGCCAAAAAGCTTTGGATGTTCTGCCTGGAACACAAGATCACCCTCAAAGATGAATATCTTCTAGGGAAAACCAATATTTGTGCAGATTGGAATTCGAGATTCCTCTTAGACCGCAGCGACTGGAAACTAAATGTCTCCGCATTCAATTCCCTCAACAATATTTGGGGCCCTTTTCATATAGATCTCTTTGCGAGCTGGCTAACTTTCCAATTGAAGAACTACTTCAGCTGGATGCCTGACCCGGGTGCTCTAGCGGTGAACGCCTTCCTTCAGTGCTGGAAGGGGAGCAATGCATATGCCTTTCCACCCTTCTCAATGATTCAGAGAGTTCTTCAGAAGGTGAGACATCAACAATGCTCCATTGGCATAATTACGCCCTTCTGGCCGTCTCAAGCATTGTTCCCCACTACCCTGGAATTGGCTTACGACCTTCCCTTCCTAATTCCTTCCCTACCGGACCTTCTTACAGACATAGACAGTCTTTCACCCACTGGTTCAGACAGGGACTTTGAGCCTTCTTGCCTGGAGAGTGCCAGGAGATCCAACCTACTCTCAAAACTTTCGTCATCTGCTGCAACTCTCCTCGGAGAATCTTGGGCCCCCGGTACACATTACAGATATAACAGCATTTGGAATTCATGGTCACGTCGGTGCATGGAATGGAACCTGGATCCTGTGGAAGCACCTATCGTTTACATAGTTAAGTTTCTTGTTGAACAATTCGATCGAGGCCTCAGCTATAGATCTATTAACTGTTACAGGTCTGCTATCTCCGCAGGTCATGCTCTCGTCAATGGTAAGACGGTTGGTAAGAGCGCCATCATCTGTGGAGTCCTCAAAAGCATCAGACTCAGGAGACCTCCTAAACCCAGATACCAGTCTCTCTGGGATGTTAATCTAATTCTTGATCTCTTTTCTAGCTGGCCTGATAACATTCACCTTAATAGGAAACACCTCTCTATCAAGCTGGCCATACTGCTTTGCCTAATTTCCTGCCGCAGAGTTTCTGACGCTAAAGCCCTCGAAATTTCATTTAGGTCCTATAACATATTTGGAGTCAAATTCGAGCTTTTTAAAAGAACTAAGACTATGTCCGATTCCATTTTCTATCCACGCTTCGATCTATGCAAAAAAAAAATTGCGTAGTTGACTGTATGAAAGAATATGACCGCAGAATGAATCCTCTTCGCCCTCCAGGTGTTAACCAATTACTTATCTCCTTTGTTAAACCACACAAAGCCATTACCTCTACTTCTATCTCTAGATGGGTCAAAATTGTTATGAACCTAGCTGGCATTGACTTGAAGTTGTTCCAAGCTCATTCAATCAGAGGCGCTATGGCCAGCAAATCCTTTTGGTCTGGCGGTAAGTTGGATGATATTCTAAAGGCCGCCGACTGGTCTAATGCTAGTACTTTTGCTCAGCATTACTGTAAACCAATTGGTCATATGTCCAATGTTGTGTTACATGGCTACCAACATGCATAATGGTAGCCTCGGATCTTGTAATGAAATTGCGATTCTCCTATTAACATGACTAGAGAATCTGGATTTCATTAAAGACTCGGAGGCTAACATTATCCCTCCCACCCTTTCCCCTGAGGGTTTATTAAATACTTACAGTTCTGTGGTAAATATTTAAATTACCGGTACTATTTTTTATGCGGAAAAGTCTAGTAAGAATAACTCAGTCAAAATAAGAGGCAGAATCCGTGGTATTAGAGGTTCTGAAAAGGGCTTTATTCCTTACAAAGGAATCATAGTTCGAACCAGGCAATCTTATTCCATCACCACGAGGGTTCAGGAAGGGATAGGCAATACATTATTGACAAGTAACAATATATATATGAAAAGCATTGCATTAAGACAGATGCAGGAGGCGTAACAGCTGATAGTACAGATAAGAATACACATACGTAATGAAAATGGGCGTAATAACAGGCGTATACTAGAAACGTCATTTAAAATGATGTCACAAGTGGGTGGATCCATAAGAGAATCCTGCAGTGTCAGCAGAAATGTTTGGCAGAGATGCGCGCGCAGCCGCATGACGTGTGATTGACGTGCAACTAGAGGGTGAAGGGGAATTGGCATTTAGCTCTACATGTGGAGACAGAAGTCTGGGGGGTCAGGTCAACCTAATCCCAAATCGTATCTAATATCTTTGTTTAAGGAACTGTTTTATCCAAAAGGAAAGGTCTCTCGGACGGAATCTATTCTATACTGACTGTTAGTGCATGTACAAGCGTCTATGTGTCTACATGAGATGCGAGGGGGCAGGAATCTTCCATGGTAACAGGGGCTATGAATTACTTGCATAAAGACAGCGAGGCCAAGCTCTTTGCTCGGTAGCTGGAAGGATGTTTACCTAAACTACTAGACAGGAATGCATTGGATAAGGAGCGGAGCAGATAACTTGAAGGCTGAATACAGTTTTTGGCAGGCAACAGGCTGCGTCAGGCACCGTTAGCCGTGCAGGGAGTAGGACAAAGTTCATGGATACGGATGCAGGTCCAAGCTGGAGCATTTCAGAGGCAGAAGTAGGAAAAGGCTTGATGGCAGAATTCAGGGCCTGCTCGCCTGAACTGTAAAACGTGAAAAGTGAACCATATAAAGTCGGTGGCCAATCATACTTAGGAATGGAATATTCGACCCATTCATGGCGGATCTGAAAGAGGACATGTTGACGTTGGACGCACATGTATTTGCGTCTTCATAGCTGGAACTGGAGGGAACATACATGTACTTGTAGCATGTACATGGAGCCGTTGGGGTCTAAGATAGGGGACACAATTGACCATAAAAATTCATATTTCCTCATTCCCTCCTTGTCCCCTACGGACCCTTATGAAATATCCATCTTCATCAATCCATCAATCTGTTCATATAGCATCATTTGTTCTTCTTTCTTCTTCCGGGATCTTGAATGAAAATTCGAAGGCGGGATACACGATGTGGCACACAGACCACAAATCGCTGGCCCACATTGTAGACACAAGCAGCAACTGAATAGAATGAGAAAGCCAATACCTAGGAAGGATAGGATCCTCCATCCCCAGGCTGACAACACACTCCAGAACCAACCGGACCAAGTCCAGGTGCCTGGATTCTGGTGTATCTGGCTTACGATCTTATGAAGTCGAGTTATGGCTTTATATACTGACAGCGCGTTTTCTGGTATGAAAACACAGCAACTTGATCCGATGACCCTACAAGCTCCGCCCCTATCGGCCAGGATGACGTCAAGGACAAGACGATTTTGAAGAACAACAATCCGCATCGCAGACTGCTCCTCTGTTAAGTTGCCTAAGGCGGAAGTAGTTTCATTCACTACTGCTTCAAGGGTTCTAGTTAATCTACGTATCAACTTACTATTAGTGACTGTACCTATGTAGGGAAAGAAACCTTTATTGAAATCTGTGTATTGCTCCCATGCTGTTTCGGTGTAGTCGACAATCGGGAGATCTCTCTGCTGTCTATTGTGTACTAAATGGGTATTCCTATGGTAATCAGGCGGGGCTATGAAAACAGGTGGCAGAAGGAATGCAATGTAACAGGTACCATCCCAATCTAGGGGTAGGCGTATATATGCGGTGTGACCACAGATGAAGTAGGAGTGACGAGAAGCTCTAAATGTAGATTTGCCTTTATCACTGAATTCTATTACAGTGGTACATTTACTATGGCCCATGTGTATTGAACCATTCTTTCTTACACATAATTCGCCTCTAACTGGAAATACTGACATAGCGGGCAAGATTGGTGTAGCTTCAGATTCAACATTCAGGATCATGAGATTAAGTGTAAAGTTACCTAATCCATATACTTCATTTTCTAGATCAGTTCCTGTTCTTTTGGGAAGTCCCTCCTTGTTAGGGTAGCAGACTTTAAGTAAAACTAGGTTCAGGTTTCCCCAAACCCAGTTGTCTTGATAAACTACTGAATTTGAATCTAGGGAATTAATCAAACTAAACCATGCTCCACATGAGCCATTGTGGGTGAATGGATACGGAAAGAGAGGCAGAACTCCCTTGTATTTCTGATAGGGAGGGAGTCGGCCACATATCCAACAATTTGTAGCATTGCTGGTCTGATGAGAATGATGTAACATACTAATGAATGTGTTGTTGCGCAGCGCAAATCTATAGGACAACTCATGCGGGGGTAATTCGCTAAAAGAATGTTCGGCAGTAGCATTGAAAGCACGCTTGGAAATAGGGTAATACACGTGTAATAATATACTGGCAATGATAATCAGAAGACTTAGGAAAAACATAATTAACAATGTCACTATGCAGTGACTACGAAGTGATTTACAGTACGCATGTTTCTTGAGCTGTTTCTGTCTATTTCTCTCTCTATTTCGGTCTAGAGGATACATGTCAGAGACAAATTCAACCGATTCACCTTGGAGAGGACTTAAACAATCAAATTGTCTGACTTGCTAGACCTTAGTTTCAGTTTATAGTTTTCTTTTTCAGTTTTGTCAACCAGGGGGAGTTTTGAGTCAGTCTGTGAGGGAATGCAGGGCTGATAATTCAAGTCGGATGATAGTCCATGAAATTTTTTTATATGACTCGAGTGCAACCACCCTTTACGTCCCTCAATCTTCACAGCTGTCCTTGTGGTCAATAAGACGAGTTTAGGCGACTGCCAGCGAGGCTCCAGCGGGTTCTTTCTGTCGAAGTTCCTTATAAGCACAAGATCTCCCGGAACCACGTCATGGGGCTTCACCTCAGTGTTATCGGGAAAAGCTGCAGCTACCTGTGAACGACAAGATTGTAGTGCAGACATCAAGGAAGCCAGGTAATCTGTCAGCATATTACAATCAACATCAGTTATTTTACGGGGTATAGGCGTCCCCCACATATTTGGTGGTCTACCGAAGATCACCTCATACGGGGATAGCCCTGTTCGAGAGTGTGCTACCATTCTCATGTAAAAGAGCGCAACTGGTAAAGCTACTATCCAGTCGACACCTTTTTCTCTACATACTTTGGACAGTCTAATTTTCAAAGTTTGATTATGCCGCTCCACGAGACCTGCTGCCTCGGGATGTCGGACACAGTGGAATTTCCATTGATAGCCTAACAAAAGTGAAACATGTTTCATTAGCTCGGATGAGAACGGTTGGCCATTATCTGAGTACACGACACGGGGCAAACCATACCGTGGGAAGAATTCTCGAACTAACTGCTTGGCAGTAGTCGGGGCAGTGTAATCTGAGACGGGATACGCCTCTGTCCACCGGGAAAGAGCGCATACAACTACGAGGACATATTTGAATCCTCGACATCGTTCCATCTGGATATAATCCATCTGGAGGACTTCAAAAGGGTGATCGGGGGGTTGAAATCCACCCTGTTCTACAGGTACGCCTTTTCCTGGATTGAACTGACAACAAATCATGCAGGTACGTACTTTCTGTTTAGCTGCTGCTCGCAAGTGTTTATTGAACCAAATGTGTTGAATACTGTCTAGCATAGCTTTCTCTCCTAGGTGCGCTGGACTATGTATTGTGTTAATGATGACTTGAACCATTGAGTCGGGGAGAAACCATATAGATTTTCCCTTCGTCATCCATCCTTGATCCGTTTGGATCCCTCCTAATTCGGTCCATCTCTTTATTTCTTCTGGTGTAGCATGTGTCTGTATGTCAATTACATCAAGGGCGGGATCCTTAACTGTCATGCAGTGTGTTGGTGTCGGAACTATTGTCTTTGTCGTGTCAGTTGTATGAGTCTGATTCTGAGCAGTCTGTTTAGCTGTTTTGTCAGCTAGGTCGTTACCCTGAGAAATAATGTCAGTCACTTTTGTATGGGCTTTACACTTCATAATCGATATTTCAGTCGGCAGATGTATTGCATCTAACAGAGCTTGAATAAGGGGACCGTGCTGGATGTGGGCACCGTGAGAAGTCAAATAACCTCTCTCTCGCCACAGCACACCGAAGTCATGGACGACTCCGAATGTATAACGTGAATCTGTGTATATGTTAACTTTCTTATTTTTGGCTTGAATACAGGCTTGTGTCAGAGCGATGAGCTCTGCTGCTTCAGCTGACAAGGTATCTATACAATTTGTTTCAATAACTTCAGTGTCTGTTGTGACTGCATAAGCGGCCACTAACTCTCCTGTACTTGTTCTCATGCATGAACCATCTACATACAATGTCAGGTCTGGATCCGATAATGGAATATCTGTCAAGTCTTGTCTGGGTTTCGTCGTAATAGTAATAACTTCAATACAATCATGTGCCAACGGGTCTGTTCCACTTAATGGCAAAAGTGTGGCAGGATTTAATGTACTACAACGTCTGATTTCTATGTGTGGCTGGAACAATGTCAATTCATAACCCGTCAGTCTTGCTATAGTCAAGTGTTGTGTTTGGGTCCGGTTCAAAAGAACCTCTACTGCGTGTGGTACTTGTACTGTCAATTGATGTCCTAACACTATGGCATCGCTTTGTCTGATTGCTAGAGCTGTTGCTGCGACTGATTTCAGGCACGCAGGAAGAGCCTGAGCTACGGGATCTAATGTACTGGAAAAATAAGCACATGGCTTGTGTGATCCTGCTTGTTCCTGCGTGAGTACTGACAAAGCAGTACCTTCACGTTCTGTAACGAAAAGTGTAAAACGTTTGCTGTAACATGGTGTTGCTAAAACAGGTGCTTGGCATAAAGCTTTCTTTAAGCTTTCAAAAGCTTGCGTATGTTCCTGAGTCCAAGGGAGGACAGTCGGTGTCGCTGCCTCCTGTGTTGTCAACTGAATGAGTGGTTTTGCTAGAAATGCATATTGAGGGATCCACTGCCTACAGTACGAAGTGAGGCCTATGAATGCCCGTACCTCCTTTTGTGTCTTGGGTGGCGGCATGTTAACAATTAACTGGATACGGTCGGGTGTAAGCTGTCTTCCCCCCTTGGACAGCAAGTGCCCAAGGTACACAACTTGCTGGACACAGAATTGCAGCTTTGAAGGGGACACTTTGTGCCCCTTGTCGGCTAGGAAATGTAAAACCGTCAGTGATGCTTTTTCACATTCAGGTTCGCTTCGGGCGGTGATCAGCAGATCATCGACGTATTGAAGCAGGGCAGTGTTAGCAGGCATGTGGATACTGTCAAGTTCTCTTTTCAGTGCTTGGCTATAGATGCTGGGGCTTTCTGTGAATCCTTGAGGTGCGCGTGCGAATTTAAAACTTCGTCCATTTAAACTGAATCCGAACAAATATTGGCTTTCCGGATCGATTGGGACGCTAAAGAAAGCGTTCTTGAGGTCAATTACAGTAAAGAACGTTGCTTCTGAATCTATGGCTGTTAGCAATGAAGAGATATCTGGGACCACGGGGTATTGTGGTACAATGCATTTATTTAATTCTCGCAGATCAATAACTAATCGATATACTGGTGGTGCTGTTGGGTCAGTTCGTTTAAGAATCGGAATTATCGGGGAATTACATACATTGGAGTCGGTTTCCACAACCACTCCTTGTGCAATGAGCTCGTCAATGATTTGCAGTAAAGCCACTACAGCATCTGGGGGTAACTTGTATTGTCGTATTCGTGGTAGTACCACTCCTGTTTTGAGTGTGACTCGATATGGTGTAATGTGCATACAACCTACATCAGTGGGGCCTTGCGCCCATAAATGTGCAGGTAGATTCTGTAACCGATGATCCATGTCTCTAGACACGTAGTGACCTTTAAAGTCACGCAAAAATAGTCGTACTCCTTCCGGAGACCAACATATTACAGCTCCTAGAGCCTTCAATGTTTTTATACCTAACAAGTTTTCTGGACATGATTTCGTAAGCAATAGATCTGTAGTTCGTGTTAATGGACCGACTGTGAATGCAAGTGGTTGCGATACTTCGTTAATAGTGGGCTTTCCTGAAAAACCAAGGGAAATATTTTGTGAGCCTGAGAGGGGTGCCCCTGGGACTTCGCTGTGACTGATAGTGGTTCTGCTTGCCCCTGTATCGAGTAGAAACTTTCTGTCTTTCCCTAATACGTGACTCTGTACGTAAGGACCTTCTTGATCTACGGGAACCTCAATAAGGGGTGGGCCAACTTCCCTCTCTAGGCTATTTCATGTGTAGCACTGATACTTTCAGGGCCTTGCCCTGTTTGGACAAAGTGATATATATTATCTAAATGTTTAATCATTCCTGGTAGCGTCGTTAAATATATTGAAGCTCGTCGTATACGTAGTGATGATAGCAGCATGCTGTCATTTTTACCGGGCACTGGATCATATCTACAATCTACAAGATGTTCCTTAAACATGTCGGACGTTGCTATTTGGGGTGTACGTTGGTTTGCTAAATCTCTAAGAGACGACTTACTTCGTAATGGTGGCGTGGCGAAAATTGCTGCCGCACCTCCTGTCGCACCTTCTGAGGTGCTAGGCATGAAAGGATTTGTGGGATGTAAGGTAGAAACTGTGGATGCAGGAAAAGTTGGATTGTGCGGAGGAGTTTGTGGTTGCGGAGTTGGGGGCGGATGATCTCGGCGTTGAGCACCATCGACAGGTGGTGGGTGTGGTGGAACATTAACATATTCGGGAGCTACATCGTCTAAATAGGAGGAAAGGAAAATATCTTTTGCGGTCTTGGGATGTGCTTTAATCGGGAGTAAAGGGGGTGGCAAATCTTTCGGTATTTCCGGGGTGGCCTTAGGTAAACCTTCGGCCAAAAGAGGATACATACCATTCATAAGAGTGTTTCGTTGTCTATCTACTTGTTCTGTTTTTACTCGGATACCTTCCTCAACTAATACGTTTTCTCGGGCCTTATTTGAGTTCTCCCTACTTTTCTCTTCCTGTCTGAGCGCTTTCTCTGTGCGCCTATGCGATTCTTTACGCCATAACTCAATGGCATCTTTCTGTGACTGTCTGGCTTTCTTTTTCCATAATTCTTCTTCTACTCTCATGATGCAATCTGCATCCCATGTCCCAGCTGCGGGCCATCTCTGACTCTCTGCTAAATCCTTGGTGTAATCCACCCATAAATCAAGATATAATACGGCATCTAGGCCATGCTTATGGTACATAAAATACCGCACGTCTAAATGCCTCCCCAGCAATGGTACTCACCGGGTAGCACGGAACGGAAGGCCTCGGAACTGAACTGAACTGGACCGGACTGGACTCGACTGGACTCGGAACTTCGGAACCTGGTGGGCCTCTGTATACCTCGGATCTTGCTCTCTCAGCTAGGCTCTGGTCGGGATACTTCGCACTTCTCACCGCCTCGTCTGGGTGTTGATCGCAGCCTCAGTCACCCCCGCTTGGCCGGAGGGAGATACAGGAAATCCTGCGGGTACGCGTTTTTGTCCGTTCAGCTGTGGCAGGGGACCGGGCCTGCAACGCACCTCCGGCGCGTGAGATGAGAAAGTGTCCCTATTCGGGCGCCAATTTATGTGGTAAATATTTAAATTACCGGTACTATTTTTTATGCGGAAAAGTCTAGTAAGAATAACTCAGTCAAAATAAGAGGCAGAATCCGTGGTATTAGAGGTTCTGAAAAGGGCTTTATTCCTTACAAAGGAATCATAGTTCGAACCAGGCAATCTTATTCCATCACCACGAGGGTTCAGGAAGGGATAGGCAATACATTATTGACAAGTAACAATATATATATGAAAAGCATTGCATTAAGACAGATGCAGGAGGCGTAACAGCTGATAGTACAGATAAGAATACACATACGTAATGAAAATGGGCGTAATAACAGGCGTATACTAGAAACGTCATTTAAAATGATGTCACAAGTGGGTGGATCCATAAGAGAATCCTGCAGTGTCAGCAGAAATGTTTGGCAGAGATGCGCGCGCAGCCGCATGACGTGTGATTGACGTGCAACTAGAGGGTGAAGGGGAATTGGCATTTAGCTCTACATGTGGAGACAGAAGTCTGGGGGGTCAGGTCAACCTAATCCCAAATCGTATCTAATATCTTTGTTTAAGGAACTGTTTTATCCAAAAGGAAAGGTCTCTCGGACGGAATCTATTCTATACTGACTGTTAGTGCATGTACAAGCG
This sequence comes from Triturus cristatus, assembly GCF_964204655.1. Lineage (NCBI taxonomy): Eukaryota > Metazoa > Chordata > Amphibia > Caudata > Salamandridae > Triturus > Triturus cristatus. The sequence goes on along the minus strand of NC_140585.1, from coordinate 146,383,199 downwards.
TCTATGTGTCTACATGAGATGCGAGGGGGCAGGAATCTTCCATGGTAACAGGGGCTATGAATTACTTGCATAAAGACAGTGAGGCCAAGCTCTTTGCTCGGTAGCTGGAAGGATGTTTACCTAAACTACTAGACAGGAATGCATTGGATAAGGAGCGGAGCAGATAACTTGAAGGCTGAATACAGTTTTTGGCAGGCAACAGGCCGCGTCAGGCACCATTAGCCGTGCAGGGAGTAGGACAAAGTTCATGGATACGGATGCAGGTCCAAGCTGGAGCATTTCAGAGGCAGAAGTAGGAAAAGGCTTGATGGCAGAATTCAGGGCCTGCTCGCCTGAACTGTAAAACGTGAAAAGTGAACCATATAAAGTCGGTGGCCAATCATACTTAGGAATGGAATATTCGACCCATTCATGGCGGATCTGAAAGAGGACATGTTGACGTTGGACGCACATGTATTTGCGTCTTCATAGCTGGAACTGGAGAGAACATACATGTACTTGTAGCATGTACATGGAGCCGTTGGGGTCTAAGATAGGGGACACAATTGACCATAAAAATTCATATTTCCTCAGTTCACTTAAATGTTATCCTTATATCCATTATTGAATTTGTTTCTTATCATATTTTAAGAATATTCATTCTTGCTTTTTGATTGTGTTGCTTTTATCATTGTACCTAATTCACCTATTTGTTCTCTCCTTACAGGAACATCTTCCCTAAATTACACCCTTTAGCTCGAGTTACCTTTTACTTCTCGCCTTCCTCTTTGAGAGAATGTATTTACTTACTTTTTTCCTTTTTTTCAGATAATCTCTAATGACCTGATGCCTTCCTTGATCGTTCTCTCCGATCTTCATATTCTTCGTTTGCTGATGATTTAACTGACTGTTTGGACTTTGTTCATCGTTATAAGACTTCTTCATCTTTACAAGACCTTTCCTGTTTTACGCAACATTCAAAAGAGGCTGTTCATTATGAGCTAATGCCTTTTATTTGTTTTGAATTTTCTATTCTGGAATACTTATCTTTATGATGTATGCGGCTGCCTGGAGACGCATAAAACGTTATATGCATAATGTTAGTCTCCGAGGGGCAGATTTATGTGAGACTTGCGCCACTTTTACGCCGCTGTAGCGTCTCTTTTGTGACGCAGCGGCGGCGTAAACCCTGCGCCCTATTTACATCGTGACGCATCTATGGAGATGCGTCACGGTGTAAAGCCCTGCGCCACATTAAACCTGCGTCAGGTTTAATGTATGCAGGGTGGGCGTTCCATCGGAAAAAGCCTCGGAAAAGTGACGCAGTGAAATCTACAAGATTTCACTGAGTCACTTTTCCGACGCTGCTGCGTCAAAGCCCTGCGCCAGCTTGAAGCAGGCGTAAGGCATGACGCAGCATGTTGGGTATGGGCAGCCCCTAAACATTGCTGGAGTTGCATCGTGCTTGCGACACGACTCCAGCAATGCGCCGCCCTTACGCCATCAGATGCATCACGCATCTGTTTATCCTTGCGCAACGATGCAGCGCATCTATTGTGACGCAAGGGTAAACTTTCGTGACGCATCTTCCCTGGCGCATCCATGCTGATTTGCAGGGATGCGCCATGGAACATAAATATGCCCCAGAGTCTTTAATGAAATCCAGATTCTCTAGTCATTTTAATGGGAGAATCGCAATTACTCTGCCCAGAATTTTGGCAGAGAGGTTAAGAGGAAAATGGGGCAGCAAAATTTGGGATCACCTTTAGAATCCTTTTTGAAAATTGGGTTTACCAATGACTCTGCCAACGCTGTAGGAATACCTACAATCTCCCATCACTAATACTTTTTCTAGTTGTGCCTCTCTGCTTTTCAATTAAAAACAATATACTATCGATGACAAGATATTGGAACCAAATTGCGTCTTTTTAATTAAAAACATGATTTTCTGTAATGAGACTTAATGCAAGTTGCAGTAACGAGGAGGGATAGTGTATTGGTTATTCATATTTTTACTCTTTAGTATGTAAGTTTGTATCACTGTGAACTGTCTTCCATTTGTTTAATGTGAAACCATTAAATGTGCGGTATTTCCTTCTTCATATTCTCCATGAATATAGTGTGTCCTCTATGTCTGGTCATGTTTTCCATCGGTAGTGAACATTGCTTGTATTTGTATGCTCTCCTTTTTAATATCTTGGTTAGATTTAAGCACGCGTGGTTATGGTAATGTAATAGGTTAATATAGCGCAGTGATCCTCTCATTCCTTCTTTCCAGAATTCTGTACATATCACGGAGTGCAGGTGAGGGGTAGTTAGAAGGGACAACAGCAATAGATGGCTGGTGCTGTATCGTCTTGGTGTTGAAATTAAGGATTTATGAATTGACCGGACCACATGTGCCACATCTTCCAATTTGACGATTATCTGGCTGGTGGTAAACAAGCCGGGAAGCCAAGCTACTAAAGGATATGAAAGAAGGCTAAAGCAAAGAACTCAACATATCTACAAAGGTGTTGACAATCTAATTAAGTTCAGGACTGTCTGAGTCTTCCTAAGACCTTGTGAGTCTTCACAAGACTTAGTCCTGGGCTAATGAACCCTGCGCAAGATAGGATTCCAGATTAGAATTTATGTTTTTTTTGCTAAATTATAATCATTTCAGAAAGCAAAAAGTTATTTACTAGGTAATCATGAATTAGCTCAAACAAAATAGATAAAGTCATAATCTGTGAGAGGACTTACATAAGGTTAGTGTCTAAAGAAAGAAAAATGGCGAGATCCAAGTAGAAAGGTAACAGAAAAACTGACTCAAAGTTTGCTCAGTTAAAGGCCAAAGAAAGTCTAAGGGGCTCACACCAACACCATCACGGATTCGGGACTGACCAACTTGCGGTCGGTGGTTCCGACTGCCGGATTACGATGCGACCGAACACTGTTCGGTTGGATTTCTATTGTTTCCTATGGGAGCTCGTGTTATGCCAGAGAACCAGCCTTAACACAAGCTCCATTAGGGAAATGGGGTATCTGTGTAAAACCCTGCACCCTGTTGCAGGCACTCTATGGTGCCTACCACACAGTGCAGAGTTTTAAAGGGGGGTCCCTAAGGTACCCCCTCTGCCATCAACCATAGGCCGCGGTGGCTAGGGGCCCTGTCAAGAGCCCCCAAAGTCACTTTCCAAAAGCCTTTCTGTATCGGACAGGCCAAAGCGCAAAGGCTGTTGGAAATCGGCATCGTAATCCAGACAGCGGAAACGCTGTCCATGGGGGTGTACGATGCGGTTCCGACCAACACAGATACTTTGGGAGTCGCTCGGAACTGATTTGGAAAGACCGCGCGGTTTAAGTTTCGACCGCAACATCGTAATCGGGCAGTCAGAATGTAAACCGACCGAGTCGGTTGGTAGGGCTCTGACAGGGTCGAGGATATTCCGACTGTCGGGAGGAGGCTTTCCACCCAACATCGTAGTGAGCCCCTAAGTGGAAAGTAAAAAAACAGAGTAGCCCGCAGTCTGCCCTCTAAACAAATACCCAGAAAGAACATTGTCCATCTCCAAAAATACAACAGTTTATGTAAGTTAAAGGTTACAGAAACCAAATGCATTTTGTTACTACTACTGATCTGACAATGTTGGACTAGCAATGTTACAAGACAAAGACCAATAAATATTCTAATCAGCGATGGCTTGGAGTGTCGCCACACAGCTATTTCAGCAGTGCAAAAAATAAAAATAAAATGATAATAACTGGACGCTATTATCATTTAATTTTCCATGCAGCAGTCGGGGCGGTGCTGGGCTCTGTCGCCAGAGCAGGGGAGGTGTGATTTGCATGCCTCTAAGTGCACATGACTGTTTGGTTGGCCCTCTAGGCTTGTTGTAAAGTATTTAAATCCTGTCCCTTTTGTCAGAAGGGTTGCTCTCATATGTTTTTGAGTATAATTTCAACATGGCTCGTGGCAATGACAATTTGCTCTAATGACATGGTAGCTGGTGTGCTGGATTTTATGATGAAATTATGTAGGCTTCGGCTATCTTAGACGGGCTTCCGGGGCATTGCATGGGCTCTCTTAAAAAATACCCAGCAGGACTTTGATCCTTCCCTTGACGGTGAACTATAGTGTAGTTGTGTTCCTGTAATCTCAGACCCCAACGTTCAATACGAGGAGGCATTTTGGCTTTTAGATTGCGAAACATTGTCAATAGTGCTTGATGATCGGTCACTACTGTGAAAAATTTCCCATATAAGAACACATAGAAATATTCACAAGCTCACACTACTGCCAAACTTTCTTTCTCAGGTTGCATATAAGCACGCTCAGTTGGTGACCGCTTTTACTGGTGTATGCCAATGGTATTCAGCTGTCCAATGTGCTGTGCAAGGATTGTGCCTAGTTCTGCATTCTGTCCATCAACTGTTGTTTTTGCAATTGTCACCCCGAGTGAGAAGGGTATGCCCAGACGTGGGTCCCGTGCTCTCCATGCCACTGGAATCAAGCTATCCTGGCTGAAGAGGGGTGAAACCCCGAAACCGGTCCTAGGATGCTTGTTTCTAGTCCAGGGAGGACCTGGCTTGGCAGTTCAGGCTGGACTGTTCTCATGAGGCACAGGGTCAAGACTGATTTGCATATGGCTGGGTTTAAACTAGAACTGCATGGTGAGCAAAAAAACGATGGATTTAGGCCCAGATCTCTGTATTGGGGTGAATGTATGACATTGTTCTGCATTCTGTCCATCAACTGTTTTTGCAACAGGGGTAGCATCGATTACAACCTCGGTATGAATCTTGGGATTAAGGTAGGCTATTCCAGTGGCATTCTTGATGGTTTGCTTGATTCTCTTGAAACTCTTCGCACTTGTGTGTCCAATGAAACACAACATTCTTTTTCGTCAGTTCTTGTTGAAGTAATCTAATAGTAATCCCAAGGGCCACACTTACCAGTGGCCCGCAATATCAAGTCAATAATAATCAGTTGGCAACGTAGAAGGTTCAAGCGTTTATTGGCCACAACGGAACTCTACATAGAGGAGCCTCATCGAACCTCACCCAGCAGGTGTGCCGAAGAAGACTGCTGGCTCCTTGACAGAACAACACTTATATACATTACGGATTCAGCATACAAAGCATTGCAAGTGGAAAAGTACCAGTTAGTTCTAGAGCTCCTAAAATGAGCTCATACTATCTGCCCGTATAAGGTTACTATCTTGTTCAAAGAAGGTCGGCCGGGTGACTCCCTTTCGTCTCGGGCACAGAGGAATTTAGCTTAGTACTCCCTTCCGCAGATGTGACCTTGGGCCTCAGCCGTAAATACAATTCACCCTGTCTTTAGGCTGGTACAAGCTAAAGCATACAGATAGTGTTTACAGAGAGTCACGTGACCTAGGCCTAGTCAGTTGTGATCCAATATGGCTGAACTGTGGCTTTTCGGCCCTTTCTATCATGCAGGATACTATAAAGAATAAGCCGTCTTAGGAAGCAGTTCTATGTACATTGAGGGAGACACAACCCTAGATACGTTATGCTAACTTTATATACTGGCCTGAATCCCACAGAACGGCCCTTTTTAGCATAATGTAGCTATTCATGGAGCTACTCTTCGAAAATTCCCTCGTCTATTTGCATTATGTCTTGTATCTCTTTCTGAACTAGTTGAGCATTTATCTTACTGGGATTTGCTTTAGAGTGGGTAAGGCAAGGCGGACTTGGGTGGCACAATAGGAACAGCAAGCGGGCCCACATTGGATGCAGATACAACAAGTGAACAGAAAACCTCCTATTCCTAGAAGGCACATGAAGATCTTCCAACCCCAAGTGGTAAGGAGATCCCAAAACCAGCTTGAAATAGACCAGGTTCCGGTCTCTGTGTGAATCTCGGATGCCAACCGATGCAACTTCTGTATGGCCAGATGGACTGAGGGGGCGGAGTCAGGTATATATACACAGCAGGAGCTGCCAATCACTCTACATGCTCCCCCACGATCGGCTAGAATGACGTCTAAAACAAGGCGGTTCTGAAGCGTCACAAGTCTGGTCGCTTGAAGCTCGACTGTGAGATTGGTCAGTATACCAGCAGTGGTATTTATTACTCCTTCTACCACTCGGGACAGTCTTCTAATTTCTTTACTGGTCACAATGGGTCCCCACATAGGCAGAACTCCCTTTATTATATCGACAAAATGTTGGGCAGGGGTATCAGTCTGGTCAGTGGCATCTCCGTCAGTTTTTACTGAGTCTAAGCTTCGCCGGTTCAGTGAATGAGACCGGTGATAATCAGAAGGTGCTATATAAACAGGAGGATATAAGAAGGACAAGTAGCATTTACCTGACCATCCTCTCGGAAGCCAAGTGTAAGCATTTTCTCCACATACAAAATATACATTCGGGGGGGGTGAGTATAGGCGGGCTGCTAAAAGTTTGTAATCTATAGCTATAGTTACATCTACTGTAACCAACAACTAAATGGCCAGTACCATGTATGCAAAAGGAGGATGTGCTATTCAACACAGGGACCGGGATGACTTTTTCATTTGACACATTTTGCTCCTGGAAATATCTAAAATACTCAGTAAAGTTGAAAGACACGAAATCCGATACCTCGTCCCTTAACCAGGTGTCATTCTCATGTTCCGTATATTCATTCATACAAGCGGTAGGATCCAGGGTACCATCCGTACCTTTGGCGTTTGGGGTGAATCCCTGATGTCTTTCTATATAGGCCAGAATCAAAACATAATCCTTCTCTGAAAATCGGTGTCCATCAACAGCATAATGTTCATATATCATTGACAATAATCTAAACCATGCTTCACAACTGCCTAAATACGACAATGGCATTGAAATGAACAGATCATGCTTGTGCATTACTGAGGGGAGGAGCCCACATACCCAGCAGTTTGTGGTATTCGTTGAACTGTGGGTTTGGTGCAACATTTCAATGAAAGCATTGTTTACATAGGTCTGGCGGTGTCTTTCTTTATGCGGGGCAAAAGTCTGAAAATGGTGCTCCTCGGAGACGGGAGTGGTAGCTATCAGGGTATGTACAGGATAACGGAATTCTAGATAAATGAACATTCCTAAACATAGCATTAATGAAACAATTATTATGACAATAAAAACAATCTTGGCACGCAAGCTCCAAGTAGAAAACATTGGCAAATGTGGATGCAAAGGGCGGTGTACTATGGGACGCTCCTCTTCAGGGACAAAACGGCCAAAAGGGTACATTCTCACTAAAAGTCCAGTTATAAGCTCGGGAAAACAGAAAATCTACAAGCAGTCCAGCCTGCCGGAGGGTGCTTCTTTCCTGTGTCCGTTATAGAGCCTCACAGGCAGACTCCTACTGTTCCAGGTAATTTCAAAGAAAGGAAAACTCCACCTGGGCCCCACCAGTCTACCAATGTCTCTCTCTTCTTTCTGAACAGAGCAATATCAAAAAGTTCCAAGCTCTCAACGGGTTCAGTCCAGTGTTTTTACTTATTCCCAGAGGCTATCCAGATCTCTCGCTCTCATTCTTTAGCCTGAGCCTGGGATCTTTGCTTTTGGTCGGGGCCGCAGGTTATAGCGAACATGACCCGGTGTTTCAGTATTAATGAAAAGAACAGGCACAGTGGGGTCAGGTAAAGGATTGGGTGCGTGACTTCTCTTGTTACCTGTTGTAGCCCCAGATGCCTGATTACCTTTTACAGATGTTGCCGAACTTGCGACACCCTCCTCTCGCCCATCCATTTCTCCTCGGGCGTCCGGGGAAGGTGACTCTTCGGCTGACTTGTCGCTTTCGTGTCTCAACACCTCGCTTTGGTCCCGCTGGTCATCCGGCAAGGGAAGGGGGACCTTCTTGAGGTGAGACACATGAATCCAATGCCGCTTCCCTTCGACCTTCACAGCCGTCCTTGTGGCCAGAAGCACCTGGAAGGGCTTGGTCCAGCGTGGGTCTAGACTCGATTTCCGTTGGTAGTTCCGAACCAGAACCCACTGTCCAGGCTCCACACCGTGTCCGGGACCCTCCGGCAGAGGCTGCAGCACTGCTGTTATCTGTTGGTGAATGGAACAAAGATCTTTAGTTAGTGCATAAAGGTAGTCTGCCAACATAGGGTACTCGATGTCTCTAAGGGATTTTGGTCGCGGCACGCCCCATACATTAGCGGGTCTACCAAATATCACCTCATATGGCGATATTCCACTACGGGAGTGAGGAGTGGTCCTTACAGATAGTAAAGCAAGACCTGTGGTGTCCTGCAATTTGGCCAGCTTTAATTTAAGGATTCCATTATATTTTTCCACCAATCCTGCTGATTGGGGATGGCGAGCCGCATGAAACTTCTGCTGTATTGCCAGGCCCTTGCAAACATGTTTAACCAGATCGGCATTGAAATGTTTCCCATTGTCACTCCAAATCACCCGGGGTACCCCATAGCGGGGAAAGAACTCTTTTACCAAGGCCTTCGCAGTGGCTAAGGCAGTATTTTCCTTGGTAGGGTACGCCTCCACCCACTTGCTAAACGTACAGACCACCACCAAAACGTACTTAAGATTATTAACCCGTTCAAACTGAATGAAGTCCATTTGTAGTACCTCAAGAGGTAGGGTGGGTGGCGCGAAGCTACCAGTCAAAACAGGGATGCTACCCCCCGGGTTATGCTGTAGACAAATCATGCAATTTTGAACTAGATGCTTCGCAGTCCTGTGAATGTTGGTATTATACCACACAGGATCCAGGATTGCGCAAATGCCTTGAATTCCCACATGTGCCGGACCGTGTGCCATGGACACAACTGCAGTCACAAAGGCGTTCGGTAGCAGCCACCTACATCTTTCAGACAGATCAACCCAACATCCATTGTCATCCAGCTTCCCTATTTGCTCTTGCCAGTATTGTAGTTCTTCAGGAGTTGCTTCTAATTGCAAGTCTCTTACGCTGTCTATAGTGTTACTGAATGCCTCCGCCTCTATCATCCCGGTATGTGAACTTGTTACAAACATGGAAGTGGTATTAGATTGGGCAGTCTCTTTAGCGATTCTGTCTGCAAAGGAATTACCCTTACCCACATCATCAACTATTGCTTTGTGCGCGCTGCACTTGACAACTGCTATGGCTTGGGGCAGGGTCAGGGCGGCTAACAATCTCAACACCAATTGACCATTCTGTATCTTTTGTCCATGGGATGTAAGGAAACCTCTCTCCGCCCACAATCTTCCAAAGCTATGTGCTACGCCGAAGGCGTACTGGCTATCGGTGTAGACATTTATCCTCAACCCTTCACCCAATTCACAAGCCCTTAGTAGTGCGACTAACTCGGCAGCCTGGGCCGATCGATAAGGTACCTTGGCCGTCTCAACTACTGTTCGCAACGTGGTTATCGCATAAGCGGCAGTTGTAGTGCCATTGGGTAGCCGAAAACATGAACCATCAACATACAATTCCCCTTGAGGGTCAGATAAAGGAATGTCTGTCAAATCTATCCGCCCCTTCGTTTCCTCTTCTGTCCGAAATATGCAATCATGTATATCTTGACTATGATCCTCCGGGGGAAGGGGTAGTAGCGTAGCAGGGTTCAAGGTGACACAACGTTTTATAGTAATGTGTGGTGCAAACAGGGTCAATTCGTACCCCGTAAGACGCGCACTAGTTAAGTGCTGAGTCTGTGTCCTGTTCAATAATACGTCCACAGCGTGGGGCACCATCACTGTCAGGCCCGTATTCAGGACGAGCCCTTCCGATTGTTGGATCGCCACAGCAACCGCAGCCGTGGCTCTCAGACAACTGGGAAGTGCCCTGGCGACATTATCCAATACTGCCGAAAAGTATGCACAAGGTCTTTGCTTACCACCAAATCCTTGTGTTAACACTGAAAGCGAGCAACCGTCCACCTCATGCACATAGAGTACAAAAGGCTTCCGGTAATCAGGGGTGCCAAGCACAGGAGCAGAGCAAAGAGCAGATTTCAGAGCCACAAAAGCATTCTGACATTCAGCTGTCCAAGGTAAAGGTTCATGCACATCTTTAGTCGTTAAATGCAAGAAAGGTTTAGTCAATAGGGAATAGTTAGGGATCCATTGACGACAGTAAGAAGTTATACCAAGCAAAGCACAGACATCACGTTGCGTGCAAGGAACAGGCATGTTAGATATGGTTAGAATACGATCAGGGGTTAGTCGTCGTCCCTCCTTCGACAGGAGATGACCGAGATAGGTCACCTCCGGTCGACAATATTGAAATTTAGACAACAAAACTTTGTTACCGTGGTCTGCCAGGTGCTGTAACAAGGCAGAAGTCGCCAGTCGGCAACCATGCTCAGTATCAGAGGCCACCAGAAGATCATCCACATACTGCACCAAAACGTTACTGGGTGGCAAGGTTAATGTGTCCAGCAATGTTTTAAGTGCTTGGCTATAGATACTAGGACTCTCTGTATAGCCCTGTGGGGCACGACAAAATCTGAAGCTGCGACCCCCTAAGGAGAATCCGAAAAGATAATGGCTATCTTGATGTATAGGAATACTGAAAAAAGCGTTCTTCAAATTAATGACAGAGAAAAATCTAGCCGTCGGGGGAATCATAGTCAGGATAGAAGTGATGTCAGGCACTACAGGATATTGGGGTACAACAATCTTGTTGATTTCTCGCAGGTCGATCACAAAACGATAAGTATCAGCATAATCAGGGCTCTGATCTATCGGGGCACGTTTAAGAATAGGAAGAATAGGGCTGTTGCACGTGTTAGAAACCGTCTCTTCCACCACCCCCATGTGGATCAAATCGTGGACAATGGATAGTAATGCCCGCTCCCCCGCGGGGGCAATTTTATACTGCGGGACTCTGGGTAATCGAGCATTTTGTTTCAGAGTGATCGAAATGGGTGGTATGCTCAACAACCCTACATCAGTATCTCCAGTAGCCCAGAGACTCTGTGGAATCTTGGCGAGCTCAGGGGGCAAAGGGTCCGTTTTAGAGAAACATTGCGCAGTGGGAGGTAAGGGTTTCCTAATCGTTAAGTAGACACCATCAGGAGAGCAATAGATGCGGGCATACAGCCTCTTCAGTATGTCCATACCCAAAAGATTCTCCCCACATTGTGAGGTCAGAAGGAAAGGTGAGTCAATTGAAATCGGCCCCAAGTTAAGAGAAAGAGGTTGGGAGATGGGGCTTACCACTGGAGTTCCGGAGAAACCGACAGACACATTATTCTGGCCAGACAGAGCAGCCCCAGGGACGAGGGCGTGTGAAACAGAACTATTCATAGCCCCTGTGTCAACTAGAAACTTACCTGATGCATCCATTAGACGAGCATGTACATAAGGTCCGTTTTGATCGATCGGAATTGACACACGTCCCCCACTCTGTCCTCGGCTTCCCTATGCCTCACTGTAGTCTGCCGAGTCATTACTTACACATCCTTCATTATAGTACTGTTTTCCTCGACCATGATCAAAACAATTCTGGCTATCCTCACCTTGCTCAGCTCCGTCTTGTCTCGTATATCCACTTCGACGACCATCTCCACGGCCTCTTCCTTGACCCCTCGAAACCCCGTTCTGCGCCTGCAGCAACGGACACTGAGCTCGCCAGTGCCCTTCCTGCTTACAGAAGGCACATTGATTAATTCCTAAATCAGTTCGTCCCCCACCCTGTCCGAGCCCCGCCCCTCGTGGGGCAAAATTCTGTGTTCCCCTACCCCTACCGCATCCCCTCTCAACTTGCTGTAACAAAACCCTAGTTTTCAAGTCCTTTGATCTCTTTTCCGTCTTCTCCTTACTCTCATTCTCCCGATGCTCATAGTATTGGGCCATGCTCAGAATGGTCGAGGGGGTTGATGTAGTCCAGGTACTCTCCGCAGCCTGAAGTCGGGCCGATATCTCAGGCAACAGGTTAGTTACAAATCTGTTGACAAACAGACGTATGCCACCCTCCTTGGACAGGCCTTGCCCACTAAAATCAATAAAAACTCCCTCGAACCTCGTGAAGAAGTCGGACACGTTCTCGTCTTTCTTCTGCTTGCATGCAGTCAATTTGTCCCAATCCACCTTCCTGGGGGGAATTAGGGAATGCATATAGGTTATTATTTTCTCCGGTAAAGCCAATATCTCACTTCTAGGTTTATCTCCTGGCTTACGATCCCTATCCCAGTCTCTCAATTGTTCCCATGTTCCTCCGAACTCTGCCACATGATCCTGGTCGTGTACCTGCCGCCATATGTCCACCGGTACCAATAGAGCAAAGAATAGCTCAATGTCAGCCAGTGTCATTACCGCCGAGGAGGCGGCTTCTGTCAGTTCCTTATAATATGCGGTAGTGTTCTTCCTAGGGTCAGGCAACTGAGTTTTCAAAGAAAGTACCTCACTACGTTTCCAGGGGGTATATACCCATTGTTCCTGAAAACGGGCGGCTACCCTTGGGCGGGTGACCGCTCCTTGTGCGTCTATTATATCGGTTACTTCGGGGTGATAAATAGGGTGTACCTCGCGCATCGGGAATTGCTGTACCCCTACAGAGCTAGCTGTGGGCAGGCGCATTCTGTAATTGACTAAAGTGTTCACGTTCCCATACACCGCTTCTGGACTCAGCTGCGATCTATGGGCCTGAGTGCAAATATCATATAGGATGGCCGGAGCTCTGTTCCATTTATAGGCTTGTTCCCACAATGAGATGAGGCGTTGGGCCATATGGGCCAGCGCGTGTTGCTGCATTACTGGTTCATAATCTCGCATGGTGTTCCAAATGTCGGTCAGGGTATAGATGGGTTGCCGCATCCACTGGGATGCCTGGACTGCAATGGCCTCCTTCTCCTCGGTTCCTAAGGCTGATCGAGTGAACAACTTCCTACCATCTAATGAACCGGTCGGATGTACTGGAGTTGAAACAGCTGCGAAAGGGGTTACACTCGCGGAGGAAGAGGTCAGGGCGGAAGGGGAATACATGGCCCCCGGTGACAGCTGTGGAGCTTCAGCTGTCGAGGCCGACAGCAAATTGGGCCATAGGGCCATACTGTCCGAGACAGAAGAGGACAGCCGGGAATGATCAAGGACCGGCGCAAGGGAGGGGGGCTGAGGCGCTGACGCGACTGGAGTTGCTGGAGAGGCAACTGGCGCCGGCGCGGGGACAACAGCCTGTGCCCCGGCCGATACGATAGCAGCTGTTACCTCCGGATACAACCGTTGCGGGACATACGGGGGTGGCGGTCTCATGTCCAGCAGGTCTTCTATCTCATCTTCTGCATTGGGTCGGCCACATAACTCTTGTCAACTTTTAACCTAAACTTCCGATTCATACAATCGATTATTTTCTCTACCCTTGCTCAATCGTAGGCTACAGCTTTCTGAGTTATGGTCTGCCCTGCCTTGGCTCTCGCCAACTTCTCTCCCCTCATTCGTCTTTGCTTGGCCTCTTTCTGCCAGGCGTTTAAGGCATCAAACATAGATTGTCTACTGCGCCTGGAGAATAGTTTCTCCTGCAAGAAGGCAACTTTCTTTTCGTCAAAGGAACCAGTCTTCGGCCACTGCAACTCTTCATTACCTTTGGTATACTTGTGCCACAGGGTGTTAAACAATATGGGGGCAATTCCGTGCTTCACATACATGAAATGGCTGGGACTGCCCTCCGGAGGGGCAGGCTGACTCTCGGCCAACCGAGAGTCGCTGGTCCGACAACAACAACCAAAACAATTCAATTTGCTGAAACATGACATGTTGGTTAGTTAGACAAACACAAATACCATATAACAAACTTTACACCACAAATAACATGTATGTCGACATTACTTTCTGCAGTTCACCCTACCAACATTTGATGCATCCAAACAAACGAACAGAGCCCGTCGACTCCCGTTCGTGGAGAATTATTCAAAAAGGATCAACACGATCACAACAAGCCGTACTGGCAGGAGACGGTCAGACAGGGGTAACCACGGACTGGACTACGGACCATCCCATGACCTCCCTGGTTCACCACTGAGACTGTTCTGATGTAGACCAAGCCGTACTTCAGATGTGTCTCATAGCTACCCAGTTGTAGCCACAGGCGTTTCCGAGTGCAATCCGGCCGTGTACTACTCACAGGTAACAACTAGGCATCTGATCAGTATCTCGAAATATCACAAAAGATCCGCGGAGTCTCTACAGTCAGTCCCTACCGGACCACCCTGCATGACCTCCGTAATTCTCCTGGGGTACTCACGACCCCTCAAATCAAATACAGTTAACTGCTCCAGATGCACCGCTCAACAGCGCGTGCTTCAAACCAATGCACCGCTCAACAGCGCATGTTTCAAACAAACAAATTACTCACCGGGTGCACCCAGGTACGAATGTTCGTTCTCCGCTGCCAACTTCTTACCACCAATACGGTCAGCTCCTGGGTCAAGCCCGTAGGACCCCGGTGAAGGGTCACTAGCAGCAGAGGGTGCCCCGAGCGGGAGCACGGAGCGGACGTAGACTCCCCTCCGCCCACCCGGCCAAGACGCCCCTGATCCTCTCACCCGTTTACGGGGAGGGAGAAGACCCTGTCACGGGGTCCCTTCGTGGTCGCCAACTGAAGTAATCTAATAGTAATCCCAAGGGCCACACTTACCAGTGGCCCGCAATATCAAGTCAATAATAAGCAGTTGGCAACGTAGAAGGTTCAAGCGTTTATTGGCCACAACAGAACTCTACATAGAGGAGCCTCATCGAACCTCACCCAGCAGGTGTGCCGAAGAAGACTGCTGGCTCCTTGACAGAACAACACTTATATACATTACGGATTCAACATACAAAGCATTGCAAGTGGAAAAGTACCAGTTAGTCCTAGAGCTCCTAAAATGAGCTCATACCATCTGCCCGTATAAGGTTACTATCTTGTTCAAAGAAGGTCGGCCGGGTGACTCCCTTTCGTCTCGGGCACAGAGGAATTTAGCTTAGTACTCCCTTCCGCAGATGTGATCTTGGGCCTCAGCCGTAAATACAATTCACCCTGTCTTTAGGCTGGTACAAGCTAAATCATACAGATAGTGTTTACAGAGAGTCACGTGACCTAGGCCTAGTCAGTTGTGATCCAATATGGCTGAACTGTGGCTTTTCGGCCCTTTCTATCATGCAGGATACTATAAAGAATAAGCCATCTTAGGAAGCAGTTCTATGTACATTGAGGGAGACACAACCCTAGATACGTTATGCTAACTTTATATACTGGCCTGAATCCCACACTTGTAACGGTGCACTGACCATCCCAAAGTCTTGTATGTATATAGAACAGTAACTGGCCATCTCAAGGAATGAATGTAACATGAAAATGTTCTGTGGGGAATTGGCAGTAGATAATGCTTGCACTTGGATCAGGTGTCATACCCCCATCAGAAAAGATATGGCCGAAGAATTTCAAACTTATTTTATGGAATTCACATTTGTCAGCATTTAAAGTCAATCCAGCATCATTTAACAAATTACATACTTGAATGAGTTCTTTCTGAGTGGCTCAAAAAACCAATATGTCATCACTATAGTTGAAGGCAATAACAACAGGCCATATTATGCTTCGAATTATGTCTTGGAAAAATTCTGCAGCAGAGGATACAACAAAACTCAGTCGCTTATAGCGAAACAGACCAATGTATGTAGAAAAGGTAGTTATGCAGCTGCAAATCCCTTCAAGTTCCAACTGGTGATATACTTTGTTTGAACAGAGTCGAGAGAAACACCTTGCACCGTTTAAGTGAGTTATCATATCAGCAAGGTGTTGACCTGGATGTCATTCTCTCTCAATTGCCTGGTTGCCCTGACGCATATCAATGCAAAGGCATACAGCTCCTTTACTGTCTCTTTTAGGCACCACTACTATGGGAGATACGCATGGAGTTGGACCACTGAAGCAATGAATTAAGTTCTCCTTCAACTGCTTCTTGCCAGTCTGTGTCTTTGGGCAACATGACAAAAATCCTCATTTATATGTAACTGTACTTTTATTGTCTTGAGCTTTCCTAACTCATGAAATAATGAAGGAAATTGAGTTACTATTTCATGAGCACTCAGGGGAATATTATCAAGGACGCCGCTAAAAATTATTGCCAGTTTAGCGGCAGAAAACTGCCGCTAAAGCGGCAATAATGGGCTTGATAATATGCCCTTGAGAATTCTAATAGAGGTCCATGGTCTGGTGTGAACATGGGCTTCTATTGGAATTCTCCAGGGCATATTATCAAGCCCATTATTGCGGCTTTAGCAGCAGTTTTCTGCCGCTAAACCGGCAATAATTTTAACGCCGTCCATGATAATATGCCCCTCATATTGTAGTTCAATGATATCAGTGCCATAACAGAAGCAGTGTTAAAACTGAGCAAACAGGCCCTTGTAGCCGTGCCGGGAAGTAACTGAAAAGGGGCCGTACCGCAGTTTCCTTGTGCTTCATCATGGCTACAATGGAGCCATGGCTTTTTAAATGTGTCAATGCAGCACCTGTTTTCAACTGCATGAGTTGTGATCAAGCATGATGTTTAACAACTCACCGCTATCAATAACAAAAGGTATCGAACATCCATTTATCTTCAGGGTAATATTTGGACAATGTTTGTAAATCATTGGTGCATTTTCTTGTCTATTTTTCTTCATTTTGTGGTTTTTCTCACATTCGACTAGTCTCACATGCGCTTGCCTCTCTGACATAAACATGGACAATGCACAATTAGCATTTTCACTTTCACTGGAAGCCGACACTGATGAAGTCTTTGACTATGATTTAGATGACAATCGACTTGGTTTGGTGTCAATTTACCTCAGTTGTGCGAGTGCGCCGAACGTTGTTGATGCAGCGCTCAGTCAGCCATTTTGTCTTCACGCTGTGGCACACTTACATTTCCCATTGCCTAGCAAACCATCACAAAATGGTTTGATTTGCCACAGTCATTGCAAATCTGTCCAATGGCGGGACATCTACCATCACGTGTAAATGACAATCCATATCTGAAACACATTATTTTTGGGTGTGAAGACATCGCATTACATCCCTCAGCTTTAGGCTTTCGCCTATTCTTCACGTTCATGACTGACACACTCTGGGCACCTCCAGCGTCTAGGTCAGCCACTTGTCGATTACCACACTCCTCGGGCAGCTGTGAGGACTTGCTCCAAGCTCAGAGTTTCCTTCAGCATTTGTCGTCTAAAGGAATCTGACAGATATCCATCTATAACTCTGAGATGGGTCTCTCGTCATTAAATTCATTGAACTTACAGTGCTTTATGAGGAGATCCAGTCTCTCAATGAATTCATCAATGGCTTCACCTACTGTCTGGCGTTCTTGACTGAAGACATATCTTTTGTAATCTGGATTGAACTTGGCATTCAGGGCTGCTTTGATTTCATTATTTGTCACTTCACTATCTTATGAGATCTTTTTATGGCCGCCTTTACACCTTCACAAGCCATGTTTTTCACATACTTGATCATCATTTTGTCATCCGTTTAATCTATGGAATCTATGAAATCCTCAAAAGTTTCTATCCAAGCAGTCCACCTATTGTCAATATTGTGTTTTTGACAGTATCAAACTTTGGAACACCCTGCCGCTGTATTTGCGTAAAGAATCAGATCACTCCGTCTTTCGTAAAACCTTAAGACCTGGCTTTTTCCACACTGATTGACTTAGTCTATTGCGGTTTCAACCCTAGCGCTGGGATGCCTCCGGGTAGCCATGCGCTTTGCAAATGCTACTTCATTCATTCATTCATTCATTCATTTGTATGTAAAATCTTTGTGAAAGGAAAATGCCCCAACCACGTGCTCACGAGGAGAGGAACATTCCCATGGGAATAAAGGAGGAAGCTGAACAAGAGTTACAAAGTGGAAGAGTCTGGAGTGATAGAACAAGTATAATTCTCTGGCTGCTTGGCACCCTTAGTAGTGACACGCGGGGCTAAAGGCCGGGTGGGGTTGTATGTAGACTTAAGAGACCATAATAAGGTTATTATGGTTGATGTAGATATTACTGTAGATAAACTTCCATTACCAAAGCTAGATGAACCTTTTACTTTGACGAATGGTATGAATTGATTTTCAACCATCAACTTAACTGCTGCCTACCATCAAGTGGCCATGTTCCAGAAAATAATGTCTGTTGGACCTGGCCCTCTCTGCAGGGTCACCACCAAATGTTTTGCATTTAGACTTCGCTTTCTGCTGAATTTGTTTTTTCTGGTCTTAGGGCTCTGTGCACTTTACCAGTGCTAACCAGTGCTAAAGGGTTTTGCTCTCTTCATAAAACATGGTAGAATTGGCTGATACGCAATTGTTATATTTAATTTACTTGAACGTCCCTCGGAATTGGCTCTACGTATGCCCAGGGGCTGTAAATTAAGTAGTTTAGGACTACAATATACATTAAAATTACTAATACCTGTCTCCACAGCCATTCCTTTAGCTTTGTGGACCTGGAATAATCTGAACTGTCGCATTTACATCCAAGAGAGATGGTTAGTAGTTGTTTTGGCAGTGATGACAAGGGCGATGGGTGGTGCAAGCTGCAGTGACCTCCTGGTCAGAGCCCTGGCACTTAATATTTTACAAATTAAGCACTCTGATTGTGCCACCCACTTAAAAAACATGCCTCAGGTCTGCCACTGCAGCCTGTGTGTGCAGTTTAAACTGCCGCGTTGACCAGCCAAAAGAAACCTTTTGTCAAGACCAAACCTTCCTTTGTAATACATATAAGTCACCATTATTGCAGGCCTTGGACAGCCCAAAGAGCATAGAGCAATGTGCTTATAAAGAAGGACATGTAATTGTAAGGTTTACATGTCCTGGTAGTGTAAAACACTTAAATTCATTTTTCACTACTTCAAGGCCTACCTTTTCCATACTATAACATTGGTGTTACCTCATTATATTTATTTAAGCCATAATTTCCGAATGGGAACAGATAGCTAGTTTATGTTTGGTGTCTTTAGAACTGCAATGAAAAATCCTAACATGGTGAGGTCAGATTTGTAAATTACAATTTTGAAAATGCCACTTTTAAGTAGTTGCCAAACACAATGAGGAGTGATCCTGTTATGGGTGTAGGGGGCAAGATCCGTAAATTGTCAATTTGTTATGTTTCCGACTCAATGTATTTAGCTTATTTTTAGGTGTCGGTACATTTGTGCGATGCTCTTGAAATAACTTACTGAATAATAAAAAAAGTTGTTTTGAAAGAGCAGGCCCAGAATTTTCACGCAGCCTAAGTAACTCTTGAACAATTCATGGTGTGCGTGGGGGGTTTCTCTTTGTGTATTGACTTTTTTAGAAAGTTGGCATTTTCCTGCCTGAGCCATTTGGTACCTGCAGCCTGTCTTTGGGTCACATGACTGGGTGTAGCTGTCAGTTGGGCTGTATGTACTCCTCCTAGACAACCACACACAATAAGGAGCTTAGGTGTGCCTGGAAGGGCATCACTGGCAGGATGGGAGGTAGGAGCTGGGCACACCCCTACTTACAACTAAATTGGCTTTCTCAGGCCTCCACACTAAGGGCTGCATAGCCCCTGTAGTTATTCTGGAGCAAGGACAGGGAAGGCAGAAAACCTGTGTGTTTTAAAGAGGAATTTCTGGAAGCTTCTCCCCCTTCAAAGGCTAAAACTGGGTATAAATATTGGACCTCAGGCACCAATTCTTCAGTGCACTTCTGGACCTGTGGATACTCTGCCAGGAAGAAGGACTGCAGTGCTGCTGAAAGGACTGCCACTCTGCTGGATTGCTGCTCTAAAGGAGCTGCTGCCCTGCCTTGCTGACCTGCTTCCTTCTGCCTTCTTGCTTTGGTGAGAAGGACTGGACCTGACTCTGTTGAAATCAGTACCCCAAAGTGAGTCCAAGGGCTCGTTGGCTGGCCTCTTCACTAGAGCCTCAGAGACAGAAGGCTCCAATGATACTGAACTCTGCACCTTTATTCTGCAATCTGTGAGTCCACCCTGCCAAGTGGAGCCGCCCCCGCTCTGGACCCTTGGAGGTGGGCCTAAGGTGCTCCGCCAGCCTCTGTGAAAAAAACTTCAGAGAAAACATGAATAAAGTTTAGGAAATAAAAAATTAGCTGTTGAAATAGGGAATGGTTGGTGCATGAGAGGTAAGTAAAATATTCTGACAGAGTCCTTGGGCAGTAGAATTCCGGATATTCACCACGAAAGGCATATAGGCCTAGTAAAAACTAAACTCAGCATCAAAGATATGTACTAGTGGCCAGGTGAAAATTTGGAAAGTGAAAGGTAGGTCCGGAATTGTGTGGAATTCATTCACTCAGACAAAACTCAAGTAACTTTCAAACCTCCTCCACACCTGGTAAAGAATCCGGGAATGCCCTGGGAATGGGCTGGTGTTGATGTGGTAGGACAGCTTGCGGAAGAGCATGGACAATTAACATACCTGAGAGTCACGGAGGGCTATTATTCTAAGTAGACAGAAGTGGTAATGGTACATAAGACAGATGTTTTTCTGCACTTAAATTTGTAGACGCAGTGTTTCAAGGAGCGGACTTACCAATATCTTTAGTGAGTGATAGTGGAAGTCCGTTACATCAGAACATTTCCAATGGTACCACACATGGAAATGTGTCCATAATCTGCCTGGATGAGAATACACCAACATACTGAAGTAGTCATGTGGAAAAGAAAGGCATTTGTGTTGCAAAGCTTAGTGCAGAATTCGATAAACTATTACCAGATTATCTGGAAGAAATTATTTGATGAATATGAAAGTACGTCTTCAATACGTTCTTTATAAATTATATTCATACCAAAAAAAGTTTTTATGCTCTCCAAGCTCCAGTGATGCAGTTTCCACAAGCTCGGATGCCTCGGTGTGACTCATTAATATTCACGAGGTAGGTCTCAGTTGGCGACCAAATGGGAACGGCAAAAATCACCGTGATGGTGCCCTGCTGAGGTCAGCAGACCACCATGTCTGTGATTGCTTTTCAATGAAACACTTTTTTTAATGCAGCCTGTTTTCCTTCAAGGAAAATACTAAGGGGCATATTATCAAGAAACGGCGTTAAAATTATCGCCGCTTTAGCGGTAGAAAACTGCCGCTAAAGCGGCGATAATGGGCTTGATAATATGCCGCAGAGAATTCCCATAGAAGCCCATGTTCTGGTGTTAGCATGGGCTTCTATTACACACATACAACTGCGATTGTGTATTAGGAAGGGGCGGCCTAAACGCGCCCCTTCCAAATACGGAATTGCAAACCCAATTTGCGATTTGGTTATAGGTTACCGAGTCACAAATTGGGCCTTTGTACATTGGAAAAGGCATTTATTATTTGTTCTCAAACGGCCTGATTCTGCGAATTGGCCCATTTAGGAACGAAAAAACCTTTGTACATTTGGCTCTTAATTCCATATATCACACTTTAAATCTATTTGATTCGGGATGATTGTCTATAAAGAAATACAAAGTCAGGGGAAAGCAGGGCACTCTAGAGGCTAATGTCACTGCTCTCCCTTCCCCACTTGACAAAGAGACTGGCATCTGGAGAGGCTCAACTCCTCATAAAAGGTGATAACACGAATTACGAAGAGTCACAGGACTTCACTGAGACAAAGGTGACGACTCCTGGTGGCCCCCCGCCCTAGGCAACGCACCCCAACCAACAGACCACACACGCAACCTGGGCTTCATCCTGGACTCCTCCCTCTCCATGACCAGACAAGTCAACGCCGTCTCCTCGTCGTGCTTCAACATCCTGCGCATGCTACGTAAGATCTTCCGGTGGATCCCCACCGATACCAGGAAGACGGTCACCCAGGCCCTCATCACCAGCCGTCTGGACTACGGCAACTCCCTTTACGCCTGAACCACCGCCAAACTCCAGAAGAGACTCCAGCGGATCCAGAACACCTCAGCACGACTCATCCTGGACATCCCCCGTCACAGCCACATCTCCGGACACCTGAGAGACCTGCACTGGCTCCCGGTCAACAAGAGAATCACATTCCGTCTCCTCACCCACGCACACAAAGCCCTACACAACCAAGGCCCAGGATACCTCAACAGCCGCCTCAACTTCTACGCTCCCAAACGCCAGCTTCGATCGACCGGCCACGCCCTCGCCACCGTCCCCCGCATCCGAAGAGCCACCACAGGGGGACGGTCCTTCTCCTACCTCGCCGCCAAGACATGGAACTCCCTCCCGACCCACCTCCGCCTGACCCAGGACCACCTCGCCTTCAGGAAACAACTCAAGACCTGGCTGTTCGAGCAGTAGCAGACCCCCCTCCCCTAGCGCCTTGAGAACCTCTGGGTGAGTAGTGCGCTATATAAATGCCTTGATTGATTGATTGATTGATTGATGGAGCTCCTCTGAAGCCAGACTTCCACAGACCTTACACTGCACACTTTTTTTTAGATTAGGGGATATGGGACATAGGTCGGCAGCTGGGCTCGGATATGGTGATTGTGAAAACCCTGGTGAGTGTTGTGAAATGCTCGGTGGGGGTGTCATGCCAGGCTTGTGAACTCACACTATGACACCATTTGTGAAAGGATAGATTCACCCCTCATGTGGTGAAGTGCCGACATCACACGGTGAGCACAACAGGAGCTGGAACCCCTGCACAGAGCACGTTTGCAGCTCATGTTTGGAGGCGCGAGGGACACAGAAACCCACTGCCCATCTCTATGACAACTTCCCTGGGACACCGCACATTTCAGAAGCCTTTTGTTAGCTATCTGGGGAGAGTAGAGGTGTCTGATTGGACAAGGCTGGTAGTAACGGAACTCCCCCTCACCAAATCCCGCCTCTTCCAATGTCCTTCAATCACTGGTAGTGTGACGGCCGTGCCCACTATCAGGCAGCGCCGTCCCCTGCGCTCACAGCGACAACCTTTCAACCTTGACAGCTTTGGTAATACAGATAATAAGGTCAAAGGGGAAGCTTGCAGACATGTTGACCCGTGAGAAAGTGAAAGTGTCTTTTTGTGCAAAGTGACGAATCAGTATCCTTCAAATGTAGCAAGTGGCAAACTGGTAGAAGTGCGCCCACCTGCACAAATAAAACTGGAGTCTGGAGGGAATAAAAGACATGCCCTCTGTGAGGCTTGAACTCACGACCTTCAGATTATGAGACTGACGCGCTGCCTACTGCGCTAAGAAGGCTCTGGTGCACCCCTTTGCACACCGATTATATAAACATAAAAAAGGTCAGCGGTATGACAGTTGTGCATCAGTTTCATAACTGCATTTATCACAGACTGAAAACTTTCATCGATTTTTATAATGTTCTTATTTCCTCTAGTTTTCTCTTTCTTTGTAGACTTCTGGCGAGAGTTGAAACATTGACGCTTTTACAAAACACATCGGGCAATGAAGTCATCTTAATATTGAACTAAGTAAGAAAATGCACACTGGTGGAAAATGTACAAGAAAAGGACCTGGAAATGCAATGTTTTCTTTTTCACAAGAGAGCAGAGTTCACTGACAACTGCTTCTTACACATTACCCTCTCTACCGCCTCACGCTTACACCCTCTCTACCGCCTCTCTCTCACACATTACCCTCTCTACCGCCTCACTCTTACACCCTCTCTCCCGCCTCACTCTTACACATTACCCTCTTTACCGCCTCACGCTTACACCCTCTCTCCTGCCTCACTATTACACCCTCTCTACCTCCTCACACTTACACCCTCTCTACCACCTCACTCCTGCGCGTGTTACAATATTTGCATACGTTGCCACCAGACTGTAATAAAATGGCTGTTTGTTTTTCATAAAATGTTCGTTCTTTGCCAGTACATTGTTTAAAGTCCGGTCGAGGAGCAGTGTCTGTATATGCTTCCCCCCCCCCCCTGCTCCCCCTCCCCCGTGCCAGACACTGGATGGCTCATTTACTTACTCATAGTAAATGGACACCTTCTAACCAATGTGGTTGAAAAACTTTCCTCTCGTGCCTCGCACTTGTCCGTCTGAACTTACAATATCTTTATTTAATTTCAATAATGAATGAACTCTTGACTCTTCGGGTCAGAGGGCACTTTTTCATACCCCCTGATGACTTCTGTATTTTGCCTTTTCTCTTTTCACTTCACTGAGGCATTAAGGAGCTGAAAATACGAACTCAAAGGGTGACTCTCAATGTATGCGACCATCGTTCCCCCTGTGTGGGCCACTGCCTCCAGGTACCTCTTGCGTCGTCTACAGGGTGTTTCACACGCACGTGCAGCCATAGCTCACTGCACACCCCGCAGTGCGTCTCACACGCATGTGCAACCCACAGCTCACTCCACTGCAAAACCCGCAGTGTTTCATATGCAGGTGCACCCCATAGCTCACTCCACTGCACACCCACAGTGTGTCTCACACGCACATTCACCCCACAGCTCACTGCACACCCCACATTCCAGGACTGGTCCACTCACCTCCAGTGGGAGAAGACAGACGTGAGGTTGCGTCACGACCCCTTTCTTTTTTTTTTTTGATTTCAAAAGAATTTATTATTTTAAGGGAGTAAAAACAAGCATAGAATACAATCAAGAATGATACAAATGATATCAGCTAAAAGACATTCAACCTGGTAAAATGAGAGTTAAAACTAAAAAACACCTTACAAAGTTCATTAATCTGGAAGTATCAGAGGAATGCATTGAATAAGGAAGAATCAATGGATAATCAGGAGTCGTGTTTATCAAAAGTATCATCATCATATATTAACTTAGGGATGAAGGGAAAGAAAGGAAAGAAAGCAAAGACAGAAAAAGAAAGAAGAAAAGAAGAAAAAAGACAAGACAAGATGAGAAAAGAGAAGAGGATTTCCAAAGGATTCACCCAACAACAACACCATCATTAACCAGGCACATCAAAAGGGTATTGAGCCACCAAACCCTCTGAGGCTCTTTGCATGTACGTATCTAGAGTCAGCCACACCTCATTAGATATAGACGGAGAAAGGTGAGCATGATCAACTGACGTATGAGCACTACGCAGAAAAGAAACCCATGCCCACCAAGTATGATAAGAGACTGAAGAAAAAGATTTCCACTCCATGAGAATTACCTTGACTGCAATAGATAGTAAAAGATCCAATAATTGTAATTCCATGGCATCTAAGGGCAACGGGACCGAGGCAGCCAGCGGACCTAGAAGAATTAGTGGAAAAGAGAATTGAAACTGAATATCAAAGATAAGCATGAGGTGTTTGTGAACTAGACCCCAAAAGGGTTGGAGAAGAGAGCAGTCAAAGAACATATGTTGGAAATCACCAGGTGCTAGCCCACAACTCCAACATCGATCATCGTCCTTGAGATTTAGCGCGTGTAAACGAATGGGAGTCCAGTGAAGAAGATTAATAGAGAAAAACTTAGATTGCATTAGTGAGGGGGCGATTTTATTACGAAGAGAAAGCCTACCAATATCTTGCCAAGTGTCTGAAGGAATATGATCGGTGATCTCATGCCCGAAATGACGTAGCCATTTTTGCTGTGCAACAGTTTGGGTAGGAAGTGTCGAGGACGACAAAAATTTATAAATCCTAGATGCAACATGACCAGACTTAATCCATAAGTGAAAAAGCATAATCATAGGGGAAGAAGGCTGAAGCTGTAATCTAGCAAGTGCTACCTTTATCTTAAGAAAAGTATAAAAATCTATATTAGATAAAGAAAATTGCTGGGCCAGGTAGAGAAAGGAAGAGGGTCATTTTTGGAATCATACAAATGTTTAACAAGCGAGATACCTTTCCCCGACCAATAAGACATCAAGTCCGGATCAATATTAATCTTAATTTTGGAATTGCGCCAAATGGATGACCATCTAGTTTTATGCAACGGAATCGCCACTCTCATATCACTTTTACGAATCGCAGCAACAGTATCCAAAATAATAGATCTAGAAAATGGAATGAAAAGAGTATTTGTGGTTAAGAAAGAGGCCGTTGGAAGAGGAGAGGCTGGAACATGCATAAGGGGAGGGGAAAACCAGAGCGCACCTTGAGAGGCTAGAAAAGCAGATTGATACTTCCCCCAATCAGGAAGATTACATCCCCCCAACTCATAGGGTTTCCTCAAAAATTTATAGGCAATTCTAGCCCTTTTATTATTCCATAAGAATTTGGAAGTAATTAAATCAAGATCATGAAAGAAGGCATCAGAGAGCTTTACTGGAAGCATAGAAGAGACAAAATTAATAATAGGTGTTATCATCATTTTAAGAGTTTGGAGACGACCCCACCAGGAGAAATGCTTCGGAGACCAATTTTCTAAAAGATGCCGCACTTTAAGAATAGTTTGAGACTCATTATAAGTAACCGTAGCATAAAGGGTGGAACAAAAATAAATACCCAGATACTTTAGTTGCTTAGATTGCCACTTAAAGCCCGCCGAGCCCATATGAGAGGAGAAGCAGTAAGCATTTAAGGGGAACATTTCTGTCTTATCTCTGTTCAGTGTATATCCTGAAACCTTTGAGAAGGTGGAAATGATCTCAGAAATAGCCGGGATGGCACGTGCAACATCATCTGAAAAAATGAGAACGTCATCGGCATAGGCAGCTACTTTTAACTGATGGGAACCAAAAGAAAAGCCCATAATGTCTGGATGTACGTCAATCAGTCTGAAAAGAGGATCAATGGACAACAAAAATAAAAGAGGAGACAAAGGACACCCTTGTCTAGTACCCTGGCAAAGGTTAAAAAAGGACGAGGTAGCCTCATTCACTCTTATATTAGCCCTAGGTCGGGAGTAAAGAGACATAACCATACGGATAAAGGAATCACCAAGGTTATGCGCACATAAAACAGCTCGTAAAAAAGGCCAAGAAACCTTATCAAAGGCCTTTTCAGCATCAAGGGCCAAGGCAGCCGCCGGAAGATTGGATCGCTTAGCAGCACCTAGAATATGACAAAAAGTACGGATATTATCACGCGCAAGACGACCCTTTACAAAACCTGTTTGGGAAGGATGAACCAATTGAGGGATAAAGGATTCTAATCGTTTAGCTAAGATTTTAGCAAAAATCTTAGCCTCCATGTTAAGCAGGGAAATGGGACGAAAATTCTTGGGGTCTGAATGATCCTTTCCTTCTTTGGGGATTACTACAATAGTAGCATCAGCAGCAGAGCCAGACACAGAACCATCTTTGACAAAAGCATCAAAGACCGATTGAAGTTTCGGAACAATCACAGATAAGAAGGTCTTATAAAACAAAATAGGGTACCCATCAGGGCCCGGAGCCTTACCGGAACGAGTGGCTTTAATCGCGGAAGCAATTTCATCAGAGGTAATCGGGGCATTTAATGAATTATTATCATCCTCCGGTATAGCTTTCAACGGCACTGTCTTCAAAAACTCCTGGCACTGTTCAAAAGACGCCTGCGTAGAGGGGGTATATAAATTATTATAGAAATCGCGAAAGACCTCAAGAATTTCTTCAGTCTGAAATTTTCTCTTACCAAGATGGTCAGTAATAGAAGAGATTTGGGAAGATTTATTAGAAGATTCCTGGAACTTTAATGTAGCTGCAAGAGTCTTGCCCGCACGATTTTTTAACAGCAGCCTCTTAGATTTCTGAGCCTGAAAACCAATATGCGCTCTCTTAGTGACAATAGTATTATACGCATATTTTAAATTCTTAATAGATTGTAAGCATGACTTATCCTTAGACTGTCGAAAAAGAGCTTCCTGACGTTTAATCTCATCCGCTAAATCCGTGAGCTCTTTTTTAATGGCAGCGTTTCTCCTGGACATACACTTAATGACCTGACCACGAAAAGTGCATTTAAAAGAGTCCCAGAGAACAACAGGGGAGCTTACTGAACCAACATTCTCACGGAAAAACGTCTCAATATCATTAGAAAACTCTCGAACTTGGGAAACATCATGTAAAATTTCCGTGTTTAGTCTCCAAGATCTAGACCTTACCCGAGGGGCAAAAGACATAAGTGTGAAAGTTACCGCGGCATGATCTGAAACTAAAATGGGGTGAATAAGCGGAGATGAGGAAGCTTGAACAAGAGAAGAGTGAACCAGAAGGTAGTCAATACGTGAGAAGGACGAATGAGGGGAAGAAAAAAAGGAGAAGTCACTGCCAGTGGGATTGTGAAGACGCCAAACATCCTGAAGATGGGTCAGCGAACACATATTAATCATTTGTTTATGTGCTTGAGGGGGACGAAAGTTAAAGGCAGAATTCCTATCCAAAATAGGATCCATTGGTAAATTAAAGTCACCACCAACAATAAGATTGCCAGAATGAGGTGTGTCATTTAGCTTTTTGGTGATCGTTTTCCAAAAAGCCGGATCATCCTTGTTAGGGGCATAGATGTTCATGACAAAGAGAACAGCATTACCATCGGACAACTTAGATAGTAACCAGCGTCCCTCTGTATCCTGTTCAGAGGAAACGATAGACAGACCAGAATGTTTAGAGACTAAAGTGATTACCCCATTCCTTTTACCACTAGCATCTGAACAAGCAACATCAGAAACCCACTCTTTCTTCAGAAATAACGCCTCCCTAACAGAGACCTTTGTCTCCTGAAAAAGGACGAGATCCGAAGAAAGAGATTTGCAATAATCTAGAATCTTCGACCTTTTAACTGGATGATTTAGCCCTTTGACATTAAGGGAGAGTACATTCAATCCAGATATAGATCTATTAGCAGAAGAAAAAGATATTGCACAAATGATATATGAACTACAGCCTCCAAGAGACCTCGCCTCCAGACACTAGACATCAACACAAAACCGGGAGAATCCCAGGAGGAAATCCAAAGAGAAAAGGAAAAAAGAGAGAAAGAAGAAAGGAAGAGGATAGACAGAAAAAGGGAGAGAAGGGCCAACAAGGAAGGTCTGAAAAAGACCGAATTCATACAAGGGGGGACATGGGAATGAGCAAAGAGCCCAACATGAGGAATAGAAACCATCAGCATAAATAGCCCCAAAACAGAACATAACAGATTATGCGTTATTATAAAAAGAAGAACTGTCTAAAGGATATGAACAAGAATCAATTATCGTTCTGGAAACAGTACACCATATAAATCTATACAGGCGACATGTTAATCAAATTTGAGAAAAAGGAAACACCTAAACAGGATCATAAAAAGTGTAAAAAGCAAAAAGAGAGAAAAAACAGATGTAAACAGTAATAGCTGATGCAAAAAAAAGAAAGAGCAATAATAAAGAAGAAGAAGAAAAAAAAAAAAAAAAAAACTTCCAAAGAGTACTAAATAATACAGTCAGAAGAAAGTAAATGAAATAAAGGGGAGAGCGGCATATAGTAACAGACTAATGTATCAAACAATAAAGTCTTATGATAGATACATAATATAAATGAGATTATACATAAAAATGCAAAATCTATAAATAAGCTAATAGATAACTGTCCACAAAAACATATTTCTCGTTGCACTCCATATAACTGAGAGAGGTGAGAATATCTTAAATATATGAACATGGAAGAGAAGAAACATAAGCCTATCAATTACAAAACAGCTAAAAAATTCCGACCTATTCGAAAAAGACACTTAATAATAATAACGATACAAACCAATCAATGCTATAACAGTGACATAGAGCTAAACACAAACTCTAACTATAGCAATTAATAAGCAACAAATACTCATCAATGAATCAAATATGTAATCAATACATTAATAAACACTAACGTACTCCACAAATATGAGACAACCAAAGACGATGAAAATCATACACATAACCAAAACAATAGAAAATAAGAAATCATACAATAGGATAAGAAACGGACCGGGACCTAATATGCGGAAAGACAATTTGGGAAGGAAAAGAATAAAAAGGATGGCAATCGCGCAAAAGTGACGTTAAACCAACACGAAACATTACCACAAAATCTTGAAAGGTTCATACAATAGAACTAACAACAAAAAAAGACCGTTACACCATACCGATAAGGAGGGAACACCAACAGCCGACAAAAGCACAACAAAAACAATGGACACTAAGACCACCGTGCAGGACTAAGAGAGACTAAGCTCAATAATTCTGGCAAAAAAAACACATAGCAGTATGAATAACCGCATCAGGTGCCAGCAGAACCAGGATCAAGCGAGGCCTCCATTTGAAGTTCCATCTGTAGCTCCATCTGATTATCCAAAAACGAGACCAAGTCAGCAGGTTCATCGAAGATTCTAGAGCGACCTTTGAAAGTAATGCGGAATTTTGAGGGGCCAGCAAAAGAAAAGGGGATATTCATCTCAGTTAGACGCTTCCGCAAATTAAGAAAACCCTTCCTTCTTATGACCGTGTCTCTGGCAAAGTCTTGAGAGATTGAGATGCGATGACCATTCCACGAAACAACTCTAACCTTCCGCATATGAGCTAGAATTTGTTCTGTATGCTGATGACGCAGTGGCTTAAAAATTATCGCCCTAGGTTGCGTAGCAGACTTAGAACGAAAAGTGGGAACACGATGTGCACGTTCCAGCTCAAAATCTCTTTGGAAGGAAATTTGCAATGTAGAAGGAATCCATTGATAGAGGAAATCAATCATAGAAGACGCATCCTTCTCAACATCCTCAGGAAGCCCAAAAATGCGCAGGTTAGATCTGCGGTTACGATCTTCTTGCTCAGTGAGGTCCTTCCGCAAAGCAACCATTGATCGCTCAAGTTGTGAAAGAAATCTGGACTGCTTTTGCATGGAATCCTCTGCGCCACTAATACGAGCTTCCGTGTCCGAAACACGAAGAGACAGGGCCTTGAAATCATTCCTGATAGCTAACACTTCCACTTGCAATAAATCTGTGTTGGTCTTGGTAGACTGCGCAATTTCATAGACCTCATTAAGGCGCGTCAGGATAGTCTCAAGAGTGGGACTAGGGTCCTTTTGCGGAGATTCAGATGTAGGAGATAACTGTTTGGCCCTTTTAAGAGACGCTTTAGATTCCTTTGCGTCTTTAGCATTTGAAGACGGGCCCATATTCGCGGCCATAGAGCACACCACCTCAGCAGGAGTACAGAACACCACTCCAGACAAATTACGAGAAGGGAATGCCAAGTGAGGAAGGAAACCACAATATATCAAAAGGGAACGAGCAAAAATGGATAGCGCACTCTTAGCAAGAGAACAGAAAAATAATAAAGGCAGATTCCAGGGACAGGGAAGGGAACCACCTCACAAAAATATCCCACCTTGCAGGTATCAAAAGGGGTCCTAACAGTCAAAAATGACCCAAAGGCAGGTAAGCATTAGTCAAAGAAGCCCCACTAAATGTCCTTGACGGAGTTCCTGACGAGCGATATCTTAGCAAAAAAAACAAAGATGATACAAAAATAGGCAGTAAGGCAGCAGGCAGAGAAGAAAAAGCAATATGAGTTGAGGAAATAAAAGAAACGTCACCAGTATTTGTTTAACTTCATTCCTGGCCCTTCTGTGGCATTGTCGACATCGCGCTGAGGAGAAAGCTCTCACCGCTCCTGAGGAGACAAAATGGCGGCCGCTCGCAAAACCACCGAGCGCCGTCAAACAGGAACCAAAGTGCGAGTTCCGGCAGCCTCAGTAAGCAGGAAACCCTCTCCCAGACATCCGTGACATGTTCCTATCCATGCGGCCGTTATCCGCGATGACCGGGGCAGCCGAAAACAACCGCTATTCCTCCGTCGGCTCCAGCTCAGCACGGAGCTCAAGCGCAAGCCGCCATATCGTCGCGGCGCGCAAGCCACGCCCCGTCACGACCCCTTTCTACCTTCTTACACAAGTGTCTTCTGAAACCTGACAAATCCGCGTCTCCAGCCCTATTCCGTCCCCTGGTGTCCTCACAATCCACTACACACCCCAGTGTGTCACACACTCACGTGCACCCCACAACTCACTGCAAAGCACACCCCGCAGTGCGTCTCACACGCACGTGCACCCCACAGCTCAGTGCAAAGCACACCCCGCAGTGCGTCTCACACACATGCGCAAGCGACAGGGTGTTTCACACGCACGTGCAGCCATAGCTCACTGCACACCCCGCAGTGCGTCTCACACGCATGTGCACCCCGCAGCTCACTGCACTGCCCACCCCACAGTGCGTCTCAAACGCATCTGCAACCCTCGGGGTGTTTCGCACACACGTGCAGCCATACCTCACTGCACACCCCGCAGTGTCTCACACGCACGTGCACCCCGCAGCTCACTGCACTGCACACCCCGCAGTGCGTCTCACACGCATGTGCAACCCACAGGGTGTTTCACACGCACGTGCAGCAATAGCTCACTACACACACCGCAGTGGGTCTCACACGCATGTGCAATCCACATGGTGTTTCATACGCACGTGCAGCCATAGCTCACTGCACACCCTGCTGTGCGTCTCACACGCATGTGCAACCCACAGCTCTCTCCACTGCAAAATCCGCAGCGTCTCATGTGCACGTGCAACCCCTAGCTCACTTCACTGCACACCCACAGTGTGTCTCACACGCACGTTAACCCCACAGCTCACTGCACTGCACACCCCACAGTGCTTTACACGCACGCGCGTGCAGCCACAGCTCACTGCACACCCCCTAGTGTGTCTCACACGCACGTGCACCCTACAGCTCACTGCACACCCGCAGTGTTTCTCACAAGCACTTGCCCCACACAGCTCGCCCCTACTGCAAAACCCGCAGCGTGTCTCATATGGACGTGCTCCCCACGGCTCACGGCACTGCGCACTTCTTAGAGTATCTCCCACGCACGCGCACCTCCACAGCTCACTCCACTACACACCCTGCGGTGTTTTTCACACACGTGCACCTCCACAGCTCACTCCACAGCAAGCAGTGTTTCTCACATGCACGTGCGCCCCACAGCACACTCCTCTGCGTACTTTCTAGTGGTCTCACACAGCTCACTCCACTGCTCCCCTAAGCCTAGCAGCCCATCTGAAAGTTAAATTACCGAATCGACATAAAATACCCCCTCCCTGCCGACGTGGCAGCTGTGGAGACTTGAGAGGGGCCTCGGGCTCCTGCTGTTTCTGTCCCGTCTCTTTTTCCGAGGGCTAGAATCTCACTTTGGGTACGAGGGGTCTCCTCTGAAATCCCAAAACCTGCCCGGTTCCCGTTCAAAATTGTAGTTTTCGTTAACAAAAATGAATAAGAATCCATGGATTCATATTGTTAAACTAGGTAAAAAAAAGAGGGCTCGTCCGGGATTTGAACCCGGGACCTCTCGCACCCAAAGCGAGAATCATACCCCTAGACCAACGAGCCAGCTGTTCCTGCTTTTCGAAATTCTTAATTTTGTGAAGCGTCTCTCCCTCTGGACAGGCTGTTCTATATGTCTTCAGTCACTTCCACCTTTGTCCTCAATCCAGGAATAATAGTGTGAGGTGACCCAGTCAAAGTGTTCTGGAATGGACTCTGTCTTCTCCATGTAACACGTCCAAGATGCATCAATGGATGAACAGTGCTGGTATTTATAGTCAGACCAAAGTCCTAGTGGAGGTGTTGTTGTAGTGTAATTACACAAAATTACAGCCAATATACCCGAAGTGCACTCCCAAAAATTGTAAATATTAAACTAAAAAATGTAATATGAAGTAGTGATTTCCAGACTCATTCGTGAGTTCAAAACACAGACGCTCACGATAGGATAGGCGCAACTAAAGCCACATTTCGGGGGGGGGGAGGAGGGGCACTAGAAATTTCAGGGGGGGGGGGACTACAAATTTCGGGAGGGGGCTAATTCTTCCAGCATTAGGCAGAGTGGAGCTCAAGGACTGAAAAAACAACAAAGCCTCACAACAAAGCCTCGTTAACACATAAATGGTCTTTTAAAGACCTGCGAAGTACTCGGGTGCGACTGCGATAAGCTCAGAAACTGTCTGTGTGTGTGCTCGGAAAGCTGTCTCAGCCTGGGCTAACACATACGACGGGGGACTGAAGCCCCTTGAGCCCAATGGGCGTTGCATGCCTGGGATTTGTAGTTTCCCAAACTGATCGCTGTGGTAAAAAATCTACCATAAATTCCCCTTGCATTAAAAAATTATCCGAATGGTACATCTTGTGTTAACATTTCTCTCCTAAACTATGTGATGTGGTATAACAGCATAATATCTCTAATTTCACATACATTTCATTACCTACAATTACCAAATTGACGCCAATTATGCTGTCGTAATTGAAAGTTGTCCCAGGCCTCTGCATAAGATCTAGCCCCCAACTAACAATCTACAAGTTCTCTGCAAATGTTTTCCACTCACCCGGGTGTCCGCTCTATATTGTAAGTAGGGCTCCGGGTTTTATGGTATTTATTTTTTTAACATTTCCGTCAGTATTTATCCATATTTATTTTGTGTTTCGCATATAAATGAAGTTGAAAAACTGTACATTTCCATATTTATTTAACTGATAGGCGCGCACTCATACTTTGATGTCTGTCGTGTTTTAGCTATTTAAGCAGTCAAATATTACATAACAATACGTCCACTGGTAAATGCTAGCATTATACCATAAATATCTGTTGACACATGCCGTTATTTAAATGCATTTCATCCTGTTTTTTGATTTCCCATGCTCTCCATAGGCTCAGCTGCTGGCCTATAATTCATCAAAGACAGTATGGAGAGACACTTTAAAGGAGCACAATTTTCTGTATTTATCCACTTTTAAAAATAAATGCAGACAGAAAACACATTGTTTTCTGTCTGTATTTATCTGTAAAAATCCGTAAAAACGGAAAACAGGGAGCCTTAATTGTAAGTAAGGCACACGGATGAATGGACCTACTCTGTTCTAAAATGTTCAGATGCTTCACCCGCAATATGCCTCCCCGGGGGCAGAAACCCCACCAGACAACTGGGAATATTTATGACATGAAAGGGTGAAGCAGCCTGCCCAGGCATCTTACCACGTCCCCATTCCATAATGTGTCCTGCAGTCTTTACGCTCTCCTGGGAGGAATATCATTGGGGGGTAGCCCCAATATGACCTTTGGGGGCAGAAAGTCCACTAGAAACCAGTGATAGTATAATAAACAAGCATTTGCAATGCAGTCGGTCTTGCCTTTGGGACCTTATATGTATTTAGCTATGCAGCACATTAGCCAGGGTGCTGAAACATCTACTGTTCTTTAACATGGAGGGAAAGTAAGCACCAAACGGCGCGGCATGCCAGGTATGGGAACACATGGAGAGAAATATTGCCTTTCAGCGCGAAATGGTATAGTCCAAAGCTCTGTTTTTAATATAAAATCAGGGCCTTTGGTGGTCATATCACTGAAAATACAAGATTTGAAAAAAGAATGCTAAAGTGATTCTGGTACTTTACTGACCTCTGCTGGTCGTTTTCTATCAAGAAAGTTAAATAGAGGCAGTTGCCAGAAAAATTAAACGAGAAAATCCCTCAGCAGAAAGCAATTCTGGTATTTTACAGACCTCTACTGGTCATTTTCTATCAAGACAGTGAAATAGAGGCAGTTGAACAAGCAGAAAGCAATTCTGGTATTTTACTGGCCTCTACTGGTCGTTTTCTATCAAGACAGCTAAATAGAGGCAGTTGAACAGAGAAAAAGTCCCTAAGAAGAAGCAGACAAGTCCTAGGGCTGATCTCCAGAGCCCACAAAGTATATACACATATAAGTTTGTACTAAAGTATATACAAGAGGTCTCGAATGCTCGACCTAAATAAAAGGGGTGGGAAGCCTACCCAGGCCCCAACCTGTAAGAGGTCCAGCAGTCTTCCTGCCCTGAGGGGCAGGTAGAGGTAGTTGACTCACAATCTGTCCCCCTGAAGGTGGCAGGGAGCTCCGTAGACACCAGGGATTATTTGTTTTTCTCTTTAAAAAGGACTCTGATAGGAACTGACCCGCACTGGGTCCTACCAACCCACCCATAAATCCTTATAGTTTTTCGACGACAATTTGAGATTTACTCTAGTTCTTCCGGGGTGGGGGCAGAAAGCCCACTGGATTAAGGGACATTTTTACAAAATAAAAAATGGGGTGGGGACTGATCCATTGTGACATTTGGCCACATCTCCACCCCTAAAGCCCCAACAGTCTTTCTAAACCTCTGCATCCCAGAGCATCGTTATGGTAAGAGAGGAAATTTGGACCCTTTTGTCTGTAGGTTTGCACATGGGCCAGCAGAGATGGGGTATATCCCAATTTTCACTCCCTTGCCATGGAGAAAGGCTGCACTATTTGAATTCTGAGTCAGCCTCCAATCAACAAACTCTACAAATGTTTTCATGCATGGAATGCCCTGAGAACCTCAAACTTTGGCTAAAGTCACATCCAGGGCTGGATGGATGAACTGGACCCAGGGCGCCAGTATTCTGAGGGGCACACGGAGCTGTGTGCATTAATGTTATGCCAGCAGCAGCGCCCTTCTCATCTCGCTCCTGCCCTGCCTGTTCATTTCTGTATGATTTGTCTGTTTAAAGTGGTTTTAGTCCTTCATTATTATACAGAAATCATTCTTTTTAACACCCCTTTAGCCCCCTTCATTGCCCTCCCTTCACCCGTTGACCGCTGCTGGCACATATCAACAAAACCATCATCTGAGTGAGGCTATTAGTGATTTAGGTGAGCTGGGAGGTTTGTGTTCAGGGGCCAGTCCCTGCTCATCCCGGTCCTGACCAGAGAACACAAAAGGGACCCCTTGCAGCCTCATTTAATGTACTAAGCAAACACAAGGAGATGATGGACGGAGCGCTGATACTTTTCAGACACTCACCCACTGAATCATCATCATTCTTTAGCTCACTTCGCCACCCCAGTTCTGACCCAGCCATATGCAAATCAGTCTTGACCCGGTGCCTCATGGGAACAGTCCAGCCCGAACTGCCAAGGCATGTCTTCCCTGGACCAGAAATCAGCATCCTGGGACCGGTTTCAGTGTAACACCCATCATCAGCCAGGATAGCCTGAATCCAGTGGCAAAGTGAACAAGGGACCCACGTCTGGGCATACCCTGCCACTTTAGGGCGAACAAACCAAACACAAGGAGATGAAGGACGGAGCGCTGAAACTTTTCAGACACTCACCCCCAGTCACAGATCTGGGTTGAATCCATCATTGTTCTTTAGCTCACTTCGCCACCTCAGTTCAGACCCAGCCATATGCAAATCAGTCTTGACTCTGTTCCTCATGGGGACAGTCCAGCCTGAACTGCCAAGCCAGGTCTTCCCTGGACTGTGAACAAGCATCCTGGGTCCTGTTTCGGGGTAACACTGTTCATCAGCCAGGCTAGCTCAAAGTGAGCTAAAGAACGATGATGGATTCAACCCAGATCTAATAGTGACTTTGGGTGAGTGTCTGAAAAGTTTTAGCGCTCCGTCCATCATCTCTGTGTGTTCATTTAATGTACTACCATCAGCAAGGGTGCCAAATTTCCCTCCGCCCACGCCTAGGGCGCTATTTTAGCAAAAGCCAGCTCCGGTCACATCACACATTTGCCTCACATTTCTGAAAGAGAAAATACTGGTATCTGTATGCGATTCACAAACTTCCTACCACCCAGCATTCCCAGACTCCTACCAATCAAAATACTTGTGTTGCTCAGTCTGTCGTCCTCAATAGGAATTGACTAAACCTGGGATCTTGCAAAGACTACATTGACTTCATATGGTCACAGTTTTCATCCATTCCTGTTGCGGCCGAGGTCCTCATAGGGATGTATACGTATTTCGACCTCCTTTGGGACAATGTTCTGAGAGGTCTTCCTCAGGCTGCTAAATGGCACTCTATGCCGGTTCTGTATATGTAAAGCACATCATGAGTTGCAATGTCCCAGTGCCCTCGTTATGTGCTTCAATACATTTGTGATAGGTACATACCAACTGGTACCATTCAGATTGGAAATTCTATATAGAAGATCGGGGTGAGAAAGGAAGGGGGGAAATATAAAGCCTGTTAGTGAATCCCTATCAACCCTGTATAGCCCACTCCAGCTCCTTGAGTTTGAGTGACTTACTCATGGCTTTGGTCGGAGTTCATGCACCAGAACCACGTGTGTGTTCTGCCACATATAAATCAGGCTTTTGAGGTAAATGGCGCTTGTTGGTGTTCCACCGTGGTGGTGAAACCTCCTGCCTGAGACCTGGAAGGTGCCTGGTGAGTCTGTGTCTCCTGGGGTTTGTCAGAGCGGTGCTTGGGTTGGTGATTGTACTGTGTTCGTTAGGTTTACTTCTAAGGCGTGCTGGGATGCTCTGGAGGAGCCTTGCAGATCACATGGCTGCCTGGCAGGCTCTCTCCACCCTCCAACGTGTACAGCATTTTCTGACAGGGGATCCAGAATGGATCAGCCGGTGGTGTCCGCCATCCCACGCCCGCTCCGCCCTCAGCCTGCTCGACATTGGCAGTGCAATCATCCATGCAACACTCATGCAACAGATGGATGAAGTAAAGGATGGAGTTGCATGGGACTGACAGACCCCTTGCACAAGGTAAGTCTGCTGGGCAATGTTCCCTGCACAGGTAAGGGGGGAATAAGCCATGCCCTGCATCTATAGTCATTCACTGCCACCTATGTCAGTCCTCTGCATCCCAGTGAGCACCTGCAGTCACTCTCAGTGCAGGAGGAGTGCACATGGTGCACCTTGCAGACCAGGGCCCAGGTCTGAGTCCTAATCCTTCTTGCAGTAGGCTCATAGCATAAACGCAAGGTTGTTGTGTGCTCTGAGGACAAAAATCAAAAATAACCACAGACTCTACTTGGGAGCCCAGGGGCAGGATAGCTCTCCCTCCACACATGCAGGGGACCTTCCCTTTCCAACCCCCTCTGATCTAAAGTCCTCTCAGTGTGAACTCTGCCCCGAATGTTTTCGTCTTTCCGTTTTGTGCGCCCTCACTGTCCTTACCATGATTTCACGTTTTCCTTTCTCCTTACCTGTGACTCAGATGCTTAAGACCACCGCCCATAAAGCACTATTGCATTGCGCACTGCGATACCATTTTCTTGGTGGTGGCTGCTCCACTAAAATGTTCCTTCCTTATGTTTTCTATTTTGAAGCTTATTTTCTTCCCTACTGGTCCGTCTTTTGCATCTTTCCCGCCTCTGCCACCCTCAGGGGTTTCCGGTGACCCTAAAATAGCTTTACAAAGTCTCCAAATAAGCAACAGAAACCTCGGGACAATATATTTTTAATTCAAAATCTTCTGTGCTTCTCTATATAACTCTCTTCTCAAGCCTCTTGTTGTAGGTTTTACAGTGTCTCTCTGGGCATCTCCCTCTCTGTCTCTCTCATATGCCCCATGATGGCCTGTGCACTGAAGGAAGGATGAAAGAAAGGAATGATGCACCCATGAGTCAGGAATGATAAGGTGGGTTGAGCATCCCACCACCCATGAGTCAGCTATGATAAGGTGAGGTGAGCATCCCTCCACCCATGAGTCAGGAATGATAAGGTGGGGTGAGCATCCCACCACCCATGAGTCAACAATGATAAGGTGAGGTGAGCATCCCTCCACCCATGAGTCAGGAATGATAAGGTGGGGTGAGCATGACACCACACATGAGTCAGCAATGATAAGGTGAGGTGAGCATCCCTCCACCCATGAGTCAGGAATGATAAGGTGGGGTTAGCATCCCACCACCCATGAGTCAGGAATGACATGGTGTGGTGAGCATTTCACCACCCATGTCTCAGCAACGATAAGATGGGGTGAGCATCCCAAGAACCCATAAGTCAGCAGTGATAGGGTTGGGTGAGCACCCTAACACTCATAATGGAGCAATGATGGGATGAGCATTCCACCACCCATGAGTCAAGAAGGATGGGGTGAGCATCCCACCACCCATGAGTCAGCAATGATAAGGTGGGGTGAGCATCCCACCACTCATGAGTCAAGAAGGATGGGGTGAGCATCCCACCACCCATGAGTCAGGAAGGATGGGGTGAGCATCCCACCACCCACGAGTCAGCAATGATAAGGTGGGGTGAGCATCCCACCGTCAATGAGTCAGCAATGATAAGGTGAGGTGAGCATCCCACCACCCATGAGTCAGCAATGATAAGGTGGGCTTAGCATACCACCGTCAATGAGTCAGCAATGATAAGGTGGGCTGAGCATCCCACTGTCAATGAGTCAGCAATGATAAGGTGGGGTGAGCATCCCACCACCCATGAGTCAGCAATGGTAAGGTGAGGTGAGCATCCCTCCACCCATGAGTCAGCAATGATAAGGTGAGGTGAGCATCCGACCACCCATGAGTCAGGAATGACATGGTGTGGTGAGCATTTCACCACCCATTTCTCAGCAACGATAAGATGGGGTGAGCATCCCAAGAACCCATAAGTCAGCAGTGATAAGGTTGGGTGAGCACCCTAACACTCATAAGGGAGCAATGATGGGGTGAGCATCCCGCTACCCATGAGTCAGCAATGATAAGACAGGGTGAGCATCCCATCAACCATGAGTCAGGAAGGATGGGGTGAGCATCCCACTACCCATGAGTCAGCAATGATAAGGTGGGGTGAGCATCCCATCACCCATGAGTCAGCAATGATAAGGTGAGGTGAGCATTCCTCTACCCATGGGTCAGCAATGATAAGGTGGGCTGAGCATCCCACCGTCAATGAGTCAGCAATGATAAGGTGGGCTGAGCATCCCAGCAACCACAAGTCAGCCATAATAAGGTAGGGTGAGCATCCCGGCACCCATGAGTCAGCAATTTTTAGGTGGGGTGAGCATCCCTCCACCCACGGGTCAGCAATTGTTAAGTGGGGGAGCATCCCTCCGTCCACGAGTCAACAATTGTTAGGTGGGGTGAGCATTCCTCCGCCCAAGAGTCTGCAATTGTTAGGTGGGGTGAGCATCCCTCCGCCCACGGGTCAGCAATTGTTAGGTGGGGGAGCATCCCTCCGCCCACGAGTCAGCAAATGTTAGGTGGGGTGAGTATCCCTCCACCCATGAGTCATTAATGATAAGGTTCATAATCCGCCCTTTATTGCGAATGCTGTGGGATGGAGGAGATTGTGGAGTCTA
This sequence comes from Triturus cristatus, assembly GCF_964204655.1. NCBI lineage: Eukaryota > Metazoa > Chordata > Amphibia > Caudata > Salamandridae > Triturus > Triturus cristatus. The sequence continues at coordinate 146,342,362 of NC_140585.1, read as the reverse complement.
CAAGTTTCTCTAGGGTTTCGGTGATTTGCATAGGATTGTCCCGTTCAATGTTGAAATCATCAATGAATATTCTATTTTCAGCATCATTAAGGAGAGACAGAGGCGCAACTAGAGCCAAATTTCGGGAGGGCGGGGGGGGGTACTAAAAAGTTCGGGGGGGCTGATACTTCCAGCAATATGCAGAGTGAAGATGCAGGGGCTCTAAGAAGGGGTGAAAAGCAACAACAAAGCCTCGTTCGTAGGAGAATGGTCTTTTAAAGACCTGTGAAGTAAGTACTCGGGTGCGGCTGTGTGTGTGCCTGGGAAGCTGCCTCAGCTGAGCTGACACACATGACGGGAGCGGGGGATGAAGCCCTTTGAGCCCAATGGGCGTTGCGCGCCTGGGGGGATTGCACCACGCGCCTCTCACTCCCCTCCCCCTGCATCACCAGGGCGCTGAAGGACACCGGACGCCAGGCACTCCGGCAGGAACTATATATATAATTAATACAATTTGATTTATCAAATTCAATCGCTAAACAATGCTTACAATTTACGTTGACAATATCATCATAATCCATCAGCAAGTCTGACAGAACTCAATTTATATACACAAAGAATGTTGTCTATTTGCTCCAGCACTAAGGGGCCTTCTGGCTCCATCCCCCAACCAACTGAGAACCACGCAAGGCGCAACCCACCTGCGTCCTTGAGAGGTGAGCCCCTGCCATCTGGTCCTTGGCCGCCACCTGAGGGGCCCACCCCTCCACCACCAGGCTGCCCATCGGGGCTCGTAGGGAATAACCAGGGGCGGATGCCCCATGCCCTAGTTTGTAAACTGGCGCCCTTGCCCCCAGCCGGTGTCTCCATTCTCTCTGGAGTGAGCTTACCGTCTCTCCCCCTCAGTGCTGGCCTAGGGAGTATGCAGGTGGACTCCCCTTAACAATGTAAAGGCAATTTATGTGGCCTCCTTACCGCCACGCTCTAATCCACTTCCAACACCTACCCAAGCTCTACCTCTAGGGACGGGTGGGTGGGAGATTCACGGTGACCCCTGCATACTGGGGCTGGCGCCGTAAGGAAGAGAGGGCGAGGACTAGGGCAAGGTTGCCCTAAATAGGCTCATGCCCACTCCTCCCCCTCGTTGTTGCCGGCTCCAGCCGGAAGTGACGCCACGCCGTTGGCCCGGAAGTGATTCCTGTAGTGGTGACGCCCCATCTATCCACGAGGAACTCAAAATAATGGGGGGGGGCTTAACCGGGTTCCCGGGGGGCCGCATCCTAATGGCGCGCTTCATTATATTTTGCGCTTTTCCAGTTGGTGCCATTATCCCCCTGGTGGTGGCCCCCCTTTGTCAGCTTTGGGAGAGGTGCTCTGTCTTCTTGTCAGTGAAACTTGAGTGAGTTATCAGATGCGTCTCAATGCACTATGAATGAAGGTGACAAAGCGTGCGAGCCATAGAGGAAGACCAAAGTGGAAAAGTTAGTGTGTTTGCACATGGGGGGTTCTTTGTAAATGATGGTGATGCCGCGGTCCTGTTTCACTCGTCTGTCATCGTAAGTAAAGGCATGATCTTCGCCATAGCCATCCCCGACGGCTACAAAATCATCCGGAAAGACCGCACCAACCGCATCGGAGGAGGCATCGCCATCGCACACAAAAACTCCATCCGCATCTCAACCAACACCGACAACTCACTCCCCGACGCCGAACATCTCCACTTCACGATCCACAGCGACCCCAAGACCACCCTCAAAGGCACCCTCATGTACAGACCACCAGGACCCCGCACCAAGTTCAGCGAAGACATCGCAGACTTCGTCACCCCTCACGCACTCTCGTCCACCGACTACATCCTCCTAGGAGACCTCAACTTTCACCTGGAGAACCTCACCGACAACAACACCACCGCCTTACTGGACAACCTGAATACCAATTGTGCACACGTTTAATTAAACGTGTGCACAATTGGTATTCTGTTTGTATGAGTGGACCTTGGTCCACCATTGGAGGGTTTTAGGGGTATTTTTCCCTCTTCTGTGGCACCGTTACAGATTTACTCAGGCTCATATACTTACGTGATCCACAGTGCGCCCATTGGAGACCTGACATAGTAATAACACCCCCTTTTGGTTAGATTACTGGACAACCTCACCAACCTGGGACTGAATCAGCTAGTCAACACACCCACCCACTACGCCGGACACACGCTCGACCCCATCTTCTCCTCCAGCAAACACATCACCTTCAGCCACACCACCGAACTCACCTGGTCGGACCACAGCTGCGTCCACTTCATCTTCAAGAAGACCACTGTGCACCACCACACCCAGCAACCACCAAGAAGACACTGGACTCGTATCACCACGGATCAGCTTGCATCAACCCTCTCCCAGAACCGACCCACCAGCACCACCGACCCAAACGAAGCCGCCAACAACCTCACCAACTGGATCTCCGACTGCGCCGACCTCCTGGCCCCCCTGAAAACTCAAGCCAGCACCAACAACCACAAGAAAAACTCCTGGTTCACCCCCGACCTCAAGGACCCCAAGAAAGAATGCCGCGCCCGCGAGAAGACGTGGCGCCTCAACCAGACCGAAGAGAACATGTTAGCTCTCAAGGACGCCACCCGCCAACACCACCAACACCTCCGCGCCGCACGAAAAACAGCCTACCGGAACAGACTTGACAACAACGCCCACAACAGCTAGGAACTATTTGGCATCGTCAAAGAGCTCTCCAACCCGGACGCAGAAAACAACTCCATCCCCCCATCACAGGACCTCTGCGACTCCCTCGCGACCTTCTTCCACCACAAGATCACCGACATATACAACAGCTTCCCGACCACCGACACGAACCCCCCCCGGAACCCGCTACCGACATCACCACCATCCTCACCTGGAGCCCAACCACCACCGAGGAGACCACCCGCGTCATGAACTCGATCCACTCCGGATCCCCATCGGACCCCTGCCCGCACCACATCTACAACAAAGCCGACGACATCATCGCCCCGCACCTCCGAGATGTCATCAACGCCTCCCTCACCACCGCCACCTTCCCGGAGAGCTGGAAACACGCAGAGCTCAACGCCCTCTTAAAGAAACCCACAGCAGACCCCACCGAACTCAAAAACTTCCGGCCCATCTCTCTCCTGCCGTTCCCCGCCAAAGTGATTGAGAAAATTGTCAACACTCAACTCTCCAACGCCCTGGAAACCAACGACTCCCTCGACCCCACACAGTTCGGTTTCAGGACCAACCACAGCACCGAAACCGCTCTCATCGCAGCCACGGACGACATCAGAGCCCTGGCCGACAAGGGTGAGACCGTGGCCCTCATACTCCTGGACCTCTCCGCAGCCTTCGACACGGTCTGCCATGGCACCCTGATACGACGCCTCAGCAACGCCGGCATCAGAGGCAAGGCCCTCGAATAGATCATCTCCTTCCTCTCCGGAAGGACTCAGAGAGTCCGCCTGCCCCCCTTCAGATCCACAGCCACGGAGATCATCTGCGGCGTACCTCAAGGATCCTCCCTCAGCCCCACTCTCTTCAACATCTACATGACCCCCCTGGCGAACATCGCACGCAAACACGGACTGGACCTTATATCATATGCCGACGACATCCAGCTCATCTTATCACTCACAAACAACCCCACCTCAGCTAGGACCAGACTTCATGAAGGAATGAAGGAAGTGGCGAACTGGATGACAGACAGCCGCCTGAAACTGAACGCCGACAAGACGGAGGTCCTCATCCTCGGCCCCACCCCCACCGCATGGGACGACTCCTGGTGGCCCCCCGCCCTAGGCAGCACTCCCCAACCCACCGACCACGCACGCAACCTCGGCTTCATCCTGGACTCATCCCTCACCATGACCAGACAGGTGAACTCGGTGACCTCAGCATGCTTCAACACCCTCCGCATGCTCCGCAAGATCTTCTGCTGGATCCCCACCGACACCAGAAAGACCGTCACCCACGCCCTCGTCACCACTTGGACTACGGGAACACCTTGTACGCGGGCATCACCACCAAGCTGCTGAGGAAACTCCAACGGATCCAGAACGCTGCCGCAAGACTCATCCTGGACATCCCTCGCCACCACCACATCTCAGGACACCTGAAAAAACTCCATTGGCTCCCCGTCAACAAGAGGATCACCTTCCGACTCCTCACCCACGCACACAAAGCCCTTCACAACCTCGGACCCAAACTCATCAACAACCGCGTCTCCTTCTACACTCCTCCGCGCACTCTACGATCCGCCGGACAGGCCCTGGCAGCCGTACCCCGCATCCGCAAAGCCACTGCCGGAGGAAGATCCTTCTCTTTCCTGGCAGCGAAGACCTGGAACTCTCTGCCCAGCCACCTTCGCGCCATACCTGAACACCTCTCCTTCAGAAGGCAGCTCAAGACCTGGCTCTTCGAGCACTGACCCCCCCCCCCTCCCCAGCGCCTTGAGACCCTTTATGGGTGAGTAGCGCGCTTTATAAATGCGAATGATTGATTGATTGATTGATCTTGGGGTACCAGGAAGTCAGTGATGGACTCGGTACAGGAATTAAACCATCAGTGTAATTACCAAGGGGCATATCAGCAACGAGGCGATATAAAATTATTGCCGCTTTTGGTCCGTTTTCGGACGAACAGCGGCGATAATTTTATCGCCTAATTAGCAAGGTCACGCTATCGCGAGAAACCTGGCATTAGCACCCGGATTCTTAACGCCCAGCTTTGCATCTCTAATGAGATGCAAAGTGGGCGTTCCTGACCTGACATGACAGGAGAAATGTCGCATAGCGACATTTCGCCTATCATCAAGCCCCACGCTATGAAGCATAGCGGCAAGAAAACAGGGGTTATCGCTACTTTCCTTACACCTGCTTCAGGATTGACTTTGCAATGATATCCTATGGAAGGTGGATATCATGGCTAAGTTTGTGAGTTCCTATCATCAAGCTAACGCCAAACTTCCTGAGATTATCGCTGGGTTTCCAGCGATAATCTCACGTTTGGCAGTTAGCGCTAGGATTTATATCGCTTTTAAGATAAGTGTTGCTAATAACATGCTATCTCAGTGATAAAAATAGCTAAAATAGATAAAATTAGCCGGCAATAATTATCCTAGCACTAAGTGCACTTAGCGATAATTATCGCCGGTTGTTGCTATGCCCCCAAGTGCGATTCGAATATATAGGGGTGCACAGCTGAGAGAGTCCAAAAGGCAAGTAGTTGTAGAAAAATTAGGGGCATATCTACAAGGCGGCGATAAAAAATGATCACCGCTTTTGCGGCCATTTTCTGCCAAAATGCGGTGATAATTTTATCGCTATATCAGCAAGGTCATGCTATCGCGTGAATCCTTGCCCTAGCGCCTGTTTTCTGAATGCCAGCTTTGCATCTCTAATGAGATGCAAAGTGGGCATTCCTTCCTGAAATAACTGGAGAAATGTCGCTAACCGACATTTCTCCAATTATCAAGGGAATCGCTAACAAGCATAGCGATAAGAAAAGTAGCGCTATCCATGGTTATCGCTACTTTCCTTATGCCTGCTTTTCAACTGACGTAGCCATGATATCCTATGGAAGGTGGATATCATGGCTAAGTCTGCCTTGCCCTATCAGCAAGCTTTCGCCAAACGTTGTGCGATTATCGCTGGAGTTCCAGCGATAATCGCACAGTTGGCAGCTTGCGTGTTGAATTTTATCGCTTTGGAGATAAGCTTTGCTGATAGCACGCTATCTCCGGGATAAAATTCAGTGTTGGCCGGCGATAATTATCCTCGCGCTAAGAGTGCTGAGCAATAATTATCGCCTGGCCTTGTAGATATGCCCCTTACGTTGTTATTTTGACTTTGAAGAGTTAATCTGTTATAAAATTGTCCACCAACGCGTTTCATTCCCTTATAGGGAACTTTATCAGGGCTTTTATTTTCAATTTGAGTCACTGTATGATTTCCAAAAAATCATAGAGTAAAGTGTATTACACTTAAACCCGTGCGTCCTCTCCTCCTCGTCCCGATCCTGACGGGCGGAAGAGCAGGAAAAGGAAGGATCGGGAGGAGGAGGAGAGGACGCAAGGGTTTAAGTGTAATACACTTTACTCTATGATTTTTTGGAAATCATACACGGACTCAAATTGAAAATAAAAGCCCTGATGAAGTTCCCTATAAGGGAATGAAACGCGTTGGCTGGACAATTTTAGAACAGATGAACTCTTTAAAGTCAAAATAAAAAAGTTATTTTTCTAAAACTACTTGCCTTTTGGACTCTCTCAGCTGTGCACCCCCATGTATTTGAATTTCATTTAATCTGGAACACAAAGGTCTGCCGTTCTTGCAGTTGGACTATTGTAATTACCAAGTGGCCTGAAGTCAGCTTGCTGATACTGTATCCATGTAGCTAGTCTCGTGAGGATAAAAGGCTGAGATACCCCCGCTGGATTCAAACCCTACCTGGCGGAACGCACGTAAATCCGGATCAAGGGTGCATTATGGGCACCTACACCCACAAATATACACTTACACCCACATACATATAGATACTTTTCACGTGCTTTCATTGGAATGCTTGATAGAAAGGTTCCATGCTTTTTTGGTATTTACAAGCACTGCAGGAGCCAAGGCTTGTTACTCTTGTACAGAGAACCTTCTACTTGGATGAGAAAGGGACCACATGGAGAGGCCTGCGCCCAGCAGGGCTGCTTGAACCCAACATGTAGCTCATGTAAACACTAATATAGTATCTCTGTCTACTTTGTTTTCTGCCTCTCTTTCTCCAGCCTGCCTTGCTCTATTTCGTTTCTCTCTCTTTCTCTCTCTCTCACTCCCTCTATCTATCTCTTCTCAGTCTCTCTTCTGTATCCACCCTTGCACTTTCTACCTCCTCTTCTCTCTCAGCCTGATCTTTACTGCCTCATCTCTACTCTTGTTAGAGCAGTTCAATTGACCACTATGGGGCATATTATCAAGGTCCGGTGTTAAAATTATCGCCGCTTTATCGGCAGAAATCTGCTGCTAAAGCGGCGATAATGGGCTTGATAATATGCCCTTGAGAATTCCAATAGAAGCCCATGTTCTGGTGTGAACCTGGGCTTCTATTGGAATTCTCTGTGGCATATTATCAAGCACATTATCGCCGCTTTAGCGGCAGTTTTCTGCCGACAAAGCGGCGATAATTTTAACGCCGGATAAAGCGGCGATAATTTTAACGCCGGACCTTGATAATATGCCCCTTTATTCGTACACACCTGACAGTCTCTTTATTAAGGTTTTGAATACGGCTGAACTTCGCATCAGCAAACTGGACCTGGCTCGTGCACCTGTTTAAATTGTGGAGAGCCAAGACTGGAGTGATGGTCAGACACAAAGCGCCTCTGAAAGGAAACTCTTAGTCCCAAAAACCGAATAATCAGACAACACAGCGTCATATTTGCAACATATCACACAGTCACGTGTGACTTTCGAGCCATCTGTCAGGATGGCCGAGCGGTCTAAGGCGCTGCGTTCAGGTCGCAGTCTCCTCTGGAGGCGTGGGTTCGAATCCCACTTCTGACAACAATCTTTTGTTTTTGATTATAATATGTTTATTCTAAAGTGGTTGCCAATATAAACAGAGCACGCAGTTCAAATTGAAAGTAACATGAATACACTGTTGTAACTAAAATGTATGTTTTTTATTGAACATGAAAAAATTTGTGTGAGGAACTTGAAAAGACACTCGAAAAATGTCGTTTAGAAATTAATTTCCGGTTTCACATCTTGAACCGTGGGTGCATTTTTTACCCCTAACCAAATTATATTTCTCTGACAGTTTACATTTTCTGTCTGTTGCCCGGGCTATTGTTTTTACTTTCTATCTTGCAGCTGTTCCATTTCTGCCCTCAAGGTGGCACTTTATCTTCAGACAAGACTTGCGAAATGAAATAACATTCTGAAATAACTAGAACATGTTTTCTCAGTTATAAATAAATCACCTTTCGAGGGCACTTTGCAGCTCTCTTCCACAGCAACAGCTGCCAGTGGTTTAATACATAAACTCATGTTGTATTAGAGGCCATGTCAAATCTCTAAAGCCACGTTAGCGCTGTTTAGCAACTTTTTCCGCACTGTAAATAATATTTGAATACAGATCAAGGGGCATATTATTAAGACACGGCGTTAAAATTATCGCCGCTTTAGCGGCAGAAAACTGCCACTAAAGCGGCGATAATGTGCTTGATAATATGCCCTGGAGAATTCCCATAGAAGCCCATGTTCTGGTGTCAACATGGGCTTCTATTGGAATTCTCTGCGGCATATTATCAAGCCCATTATCGCCGCTTTATCAGCAGTTTTCTCCCGCTAAAGCGGCGATAATTTTAACGCTGTGTCTTGATAATATGTCCCCATGTTACTTGTCGTCTTTGGGCCGAGTATAGAAAAATAACAGTTTTAATTTCTTCTTGCCTAAAGTTTTGCCATAAAAGTTCAAAACTTCATGAGTGAGTAGCTAATTCAGTTCAGGCCCTCTTTTTACACTCCGAGATCTGCACTCCAGTTCAGCACATTATAAAACCAGAACTACAAGTCCCAGAATGCAGAGGATACCCTGGGACAAGACGAGCTGCTCACGCACGGACTAGTTTAACTAAACAGGGCAGATTAGTACGACATGAAGGACTGAAATGACTATGAGAATATGTGGATTATTTTGAGGTACATATTATAGCCGGTTAACGGACGAAATATCGAACTAAAAATACTGATTGTTGTACTTTTTTTGTGTTACAGCGGCATGTGGGTTTTGTAGGGGTGCTGGGTGAGAAGTAATTTAATTATAATTAATAATTAATTTTAAACATTATTAAATATTTAAGTGATAATTATGCAAATTGTGTAATTGATAAAAAAAATTTAGTTCAATTCTGGCTGCGGGTTGTGTGGTGTGTAGGGGTGTAGGGTAGGAAGTAAATTAATTATAATTAATTTATAATTACATTTTTAATCATTAATTATGTCATTTATAATTATGCTCATTGTGTCATTAACTTATTTATCAGTTATGATTAGGTGCAGGTTGTGGGAGTACAGGGTGGGAAGTAAATACATTTTAGTTAATTCATAAGATTTTTCTAATTATTAATTATTTAATTGATAATTAATTACGTATATTATGCATTTAATTTATTATTTGAGGTAACTTTTAGGTGCAGTTTGAGATTTATACGGGTACAGGATCAGGGAAGTTAATTATAATTAATGATTAATTCTTTTACAATTTTATTAATCATTGAATTGATCATTAATTATGTAAATTATGTCATTCAGATATTTTTTAAATTATATGGGTTTTGTGTTTTTAGGCTTACAGGGTGGGAAGTTTATTAAGAAAACATTTATTGATAATTGATTATTAATGCATTATTCCTTTTTTATTGATAATTTAGTAAATTGAGAAGTTATATTTGTTAGGTTATATTTTAGGTGTGTGTTGTTTTGTTTGTAGAGGAATGGGAAAGTCCTATAAGTAATTATAAATAAAAAGAATATTCATTTATTTAAAAAGTTTTTTATTATTTCATATGTTAAGTGTTTTATGCTTTGTTTATTTTTATTACATTTTAATTGTTGGCTGTTGTGTTTGTGGGAATATAGTGTGGCATTTTAGTTATATTAATACTATTTGTGTTAATTGATAATAATTGTAAAAATTGTTAATATTTAGGGTATTTTTAAATTTTTTGTTTAAATTAAGATATTTAATTTTTATATTTAGAATTTGATATTTTTGGGTATTTATTAGAGTGTTAAAATATGTTGCCTGTTTGAAGTGAAGTACTCTCCTCCACTCTACAACGCTCTATACCAGACACCACTATAGGCTACCGTACACGGATATGTTTGTGTAATTCAGGGGTCTCCAACCGGTCGATCGCGAGCTACCGGTAGCTCGCCGAGACCCTGTGAGTAGCTCGTGCCGAGTGCTGCTCAATTTAGTAGTCCATTAGTGTTGTTTGGGCTATTTAGGCTATTTTTAGTGTCCGTTGCCCGCCCTCACCCAAAACAGCTGCTCCGATTGGCTTGAGCTTAGCTTGGGTGTGGTGGGGCGGGCTGAAGAGGATGATGTTCCTCTCCTGCAGAGTCTCGTGACAGGGCGCGCGCAGAGTCTCGTGACTGTTTACGCGCTCCCTGTCTTTTCCTCACTGGCACCGCACTGTCCATTGTGAGAGTGCGACGTGTGCCAGTACGGAGCTCAAGCAGGTGTGGCAGGGCGGAGCATTGTGGAGCAGCTTGCAGGCCAAAAGAACTGACGGGACCCGCGTATACAACCTTGCACCAGACTCGCAGCAGGTAAGCCACAACACTCTTAGTTTAGGTCCCCCAGTAAAGAGTAATGGTAAAAGAGTGAAGTCATACCATGTTCAATGACTCTGCATGGGACCGCTCTCATGATGCCCACGGCTGCCCCGTTCCTCTGCTATGTGCGTTGCCGTTGTGACTGTCTCTATCTACGCACCCCTGGCTTTTCCTTGCTGGTTTTCAGGTCTCGCAAGCAAGCAGCAAAGAACTGCCGGGACCCACGCGTGCCTTTTTCCTCATTGCACCGCGCTGTATATCTGCGCAGATCCCTAAAGTCGCTTTTTAGTGAAGACTCGACAGTGCAAGTGTCTGAGGTTGGGGTGTGTTAACTCTCTGATTAGGCACCACTTGCAGTTGGCCATCTGTGATCTCCGCCAGGGCTTACCCTTTGCACAACACTTTCACTACTAAGGCCTCACAGTAGTTTAATTAATAATTCATGGGGCACAGGGTCAAGACTGATTTGCATATGGCTGGATCCAAACTGGAATGGCATGGTGAGCAAAAAAACAATGGATTTAGGCCTAGATCTCTGTACTGGGGTGAATGTATGACATTGTTCTGCATTCTGTCCATCAATTGTTGTTTTTGCATTTGTCACCCCAAGTGGGACGGGTATGCTCAGACGTGAGTCCCGTGCTCTCCATGACACTGGAGTCAAGCTATCCTGGCTGAAGAGGGGTGGAACCCCGAAACCAGTCCTAGGATGCTTGTTTCCAGTCCAGGGAGGACCTGGCCTGGCAGTTCGGGCTGGACTGTTCCCATGGGGCACAGGGTCAAGACTAATTTGCATATGGCTGGATCCAAACTGGAATGGCATGGTGAGCAAAAAAACAATGGATTTTGGCCCAGATCTCTGTACTGGGGTGAATGTATGACATTGTTCTGCATTCTGTCCATCAATTGTTATTTTAGCATTTGTCACCCCGAGTGGGACGGGTATGCTCAGACGTGAGTCCCGTGCTCTCCATGCCACTGGAGCCAAGCTATCCTGGCTGAAGAGGAGTGAAACCCCGAAACCGGTCCTAGGATTCTTGTTTCCAGTCCAGGGAGGACCTGGCCTGGCAGTTCGGGCTGGACTGTTCCCATGGAGCACAGGGTCAAGACTGATTTACTTATGGCTGGATCCAAACTGGAATGGCATGGTGAGCAAAAAACGATGGATTTAGGCCCAGATCTCTGCACTGGGGTGAATGTATGACATTGTTCTGCATTCTGTCCATCAATTGTTGTTTTTGCATTTGTCACCCCGAGTGGGACGGGTATGCTCAGACGTGAGTGCCGTGCTCTCCATGCCACTGGAGTCAAGCTATCCTGGCTGAAGAGGGGTGAAACCCCGAAACCGGTCTTAAGATGCTTGTTTCCAGTCCAGGGAGGACCTGGCCTGGCAGTTCAGGCTGGACTGTTCAGATGGGGCACAGGGTCAAGACTGATTTGCATATGGCTGGATCCAAACTGGAATGGCATGGTGAGCAAAAAAACGATGGATTTAGGCCCAGATCTCTGTACTGGGGTGAATGTATGACATTGTTCTGCATTCTGTCCATCAATTGTTGTTTTTGCATTTGTCACCCCGAGTGGGACGGGTATGCTCAGACGTGAGTCCCGTGCTCTCCATGCCGCTGGAATCAAGCTATCCTGGCTGAAGAGGGGTGAAACCCCGAAACCAGTCCTAGGATTCTTGTTTCCAGTCCAGGGAGGACCTGGCCTGGCAGTTCGGGCTGGACTGTTCCCATGGGGCACAGGGTCAAGACTGATTTGCTTATGGCTGGATCCAAACTGGAATGGCATGGTGAGCAAAAAAACGATGGATTTAGGCCCAGATCTCTGTACTGGGGTGAATATATGACATTGTTCTGCATTCTGTCCATCAATTGTTGTTTTTGCATTTGTCACCCCGAGTGGGACGGGTATGCTCAGACGTGAGTCCCGTGCTCTCCATGCCACTGGAATCAAGCTATCCTGGCTGAAGAGGGGTGAAACCCCGAAACCAGTCCTAGGATTCTTGTTTCCAGTCCAGGGAGGACCTGGCCTGGCAGTTCGGGCTGGACTGTTCCCATGGGGCACAGGGTCAAGACTGATTTGCTTATGGCTGGATCCAAACTGGAATGGCATGGTGAGCAAAAAAACGATGGATTTAGGCCCAGATCTCTGTACTGGGGTGAATATATGACATTGTTCTGCATTCTGTCCATCAATTGTTGTTTTTGCATTTGTCACCCCGAGTGGGACGGGTATGCTCAGACGTGAGTCCCGTGCTCTCCATGCCACTGGAGTCAAGCTATCCTGGCTGAAGAGGGGTGAAACCCCGAAACCGGTCCTAGGATGCTTGTTTCCAGTCCAGGGAGGACCTGGCCTGGCAGTTCGGGCTGGACTGTTCCCATGGGGCACAGGGTCAAGACTGATTTGCATATGGCTGGATCCAAACTGGAATGGCATGGTGAGCAAAAAAACGATGGATTTAGGCCCAGATCTCTGTACTGGGGTGAATGTATGACATTGTTCTGCATTCTGTCCATCAATTGTTGTTTTTGCATTTGTCACCCCGATTGGGACGGGTATGCTCAGACGTGAGTCCCGTGCTCTCCATGCCACTGGAGTCAAGCTATCCTGGCTGAAGAGGGGTGAAACCCCGAAACCGGTCCTAGGATGCTTGTTTCCAGTCCAGGGAGGACCTGGCCTGGCAGTTCGGGCTGGACTGTTCAGATGGGGCACAGGGTCAAGACTGATTTGCATATGGCTGGATCCAAACTGGAATGGCATGGTGAGCAAAAAAACGATGGATTTAGGCCCAGATCTCTGTACTGGGGTGAATGTATGACATTGTTCTGCATTCTGTCCATCAGTTGTTGTTTTTGCAACTCTCTGATTAGGCACCACTTGCAGTTGGCCATCTGTGATCTCCGCCAGGGCTTACCCATTGCACAACACTTTCACTACTAAGGCCTCACAGTAGTTTAATGAATAATTCTCCGCACTTTCGCTCACAATGACTTATCATCCCTGGCCCCTCTCGACACCTTTATATAGCGTCTGTGGCTTCTTAATGTTGGTAAAGTAAACCCACGCTAACCTAGGCCGTCCCCAAATTTGGAGACAGATCAGAATGATGGTGAGCTGTGATCCTTGGTTTTTCCATCGCTTCTGCTGCCCTGCAGCAAATGCAAAACCTCCTGAGATGTCTGATGTTCATAAGTGATATGGATGGAATCTGGATGAATGAGACGCAGGCTTACCGCTCTGCTGGAGCACTGCTCCTGGGCTGCTTGGAGAGACGCAGGCGGGCGTCGAATAGAGAAGATGAAGTTCGGCTGAAAGAGAAGGGAAGTTAAGATGGAGACACAAAAGTGTAAGCTAGAGGTGAGAGAGGGAGCGAGTGAAGAGGAAAGTGGAAAGAGATTCGAAAGAAAGAGAATAAGGGAGAAAATGGAAAGACGAGAGGAAAAATAATAAAGAGCAAACAAAAAAGGGGAAATGGGAGATGTAGGAAGAATGATCTGGAAAACAGACAGAGGGTTGAAATAAGTAAAAGAGAAAAAGTCAGAGCGAGAATTAAAAAAATGTAGAGAAGAGAGAGAGGGAAATCAAAGAGAAGCGAATGAGAGAAAGAAGTCGGAAAGTGGAGGAGAAAAGAGAGCGAAGGAGAAACTCAGAAGTGAGAGGATGGAAACCAAGGCGAGAGGCGGGAAGGACAGCCCTGCAGTGAGTCAGTGATGCCGCTGCTCGGAGTCTGCTGGCTGAGGCGGGCGGAGGCTTCACACCAGGAAGGCTCGTTGAGCAGCTGAGGGGACAGGTGGGCACAGACACAGCTGCCAGAAGCCCGCGCTTGCTGTGGCTGGTCCTGTCTGCCTTCAGTCGGCCCTCAGGGTAATCCACTCTTAAAATATGTTGGATAGCAAAACTGTTCCCTAAGTAGTCATGAGGTGTATTTGCTATTCAAATTCCAGTCCTGTACCTTTTTGGAAAAATTAAAAATTCCCAATCCATTGTAAAATGGTTTACACATTTAATTTCCTTTCAGCACAATCCCTTTGCCTGCCGCCCTGAAGGTGTCGGTAAAGGGCAAAATAGAAATATTGTGTCCTCCCATTCTTCTGTAAATGTGGGTGGTGAGCGCACACTGGTTGGACACCTAAAACAATGTTTTGCGATACGCGTGCAGTGTTGCAAATGTGCCTGCATGGCATATGTAATCCAAACATTACATTTCAGAAAGTAGACAAAGGGGGTGGACTCGTGATGATGGATACAGATTATTACGAAAGTAAAGTTCTGGAACACATCAATAATGAGGCAATTTACGGCCGGCTGCCTGATGACCCCACTATGGAAATTACAAAAGTTCTTAATTCAATCTTAGAACAAGCAGAGGAACTCAATTGGATTGATTCGTCAACTAAGAAATACCTCACAAATCAGTATCCACGGAGACCCAAAATGTATTTATTACCTAAAATACACAAAAGCATAGTCAACCCTCCGTTTAGACCGATAGTCTTGGGTTGTGAATCAATATTTGAAAAACCTGGGCGTCTTATTGACGCATATCTTCAACCATTCATTCAAAGTTGGAGAACTTATGTTGAAGATACAACGGATTTTCTACGAAGTCTGCGGACAGTCCACAACGAACTGACTGAGAATTGGATTTTGTGCACCATTAATGGGCTTGAAGCTGTGGAAAGGGCTTTATTAAGAAGAGAAAATTTGAACATACCGAAATACTTTATTCTACAACTCTTGGAATTTTGTCTACAGAATAGTTACTTTCACTGGAATGAGAATTTTTATATTCAGTTGAATGGAACTTCAATGGGTTTTCCGGGAGCACCATCTTACGCTAATACATACATGGCCAAATTTGAAAATGATTATATCTTTTCAGACCCTACATGGACAGAAGGATTGGTATTTTTTCGAAGATACATTGATGACATCTTCCTCATTTGGAATAAATCAAAACCAGCACTGATCAGCAATTTACGCACACTGAATTTAATAGACCCAAGAATACAATTTACGCATACTATCAGCAAAAATGCACTTTCCTTTCTGGATGTTTGGATCAATATTGAATCAGGAAAAATACATACCAGTGTATTTAAAAAACCAACAGATAAAAATAATGCTTTACTATTTAGTAGCTTTCATCCGTCGTCTTTAATAAGGAATTTACCAGTTTCTCAATTTTTAAGAACTCGACGGATTTCATCCACAGATACGGCTTGTGAGGAAACATGGCAACAACAAATCAAGAATTATCCCCAAAGAGGGTATCCCGAAGACCTTTTAAACCAACAACTAGCCAAAGTTAAGACACGGTCTCGCGAAGAGTTGCTCACTAAAGTCACCAAACAACCCACTAACCGCATGGTATTTGGGTCTAAATACTCGACAGCATCATTAACCATTAAGAAAATCATTTGTAAACGTTGGGACCTATTGGAATCTGAGGCTGACTTTAATGGGTTATTTCTTGAAAAACCTTTATTTGCGTACACAAGAGCACATAATCTCAAAGAGATGTTATAAAAAAAAACTAAACAATTTTAGAGTCTAAAACTATGAAGAGTGGTACACACAAGTGCTGGAATTGCATTCACTGCAATAATGCAATTCTTGGAGACATTCTATTACATCCCCGAACTGGTGAGAAAATTAAACTACAAAGCAGCACAACGTGTAACTCCGAAAATGTTGTTTACGTTATTAAATGCCCATGTGGGTTATTATACATGGGTAAAACTGAAAGAAAGATGAAAATAAGATTGACAGAACACAAAAATAAAATTCGCACAAAAAGCATTACCTCGAGCTTAGCAGTACATTGGGAAAAACAACGTCACCAAATTGCACAACTAAAATTTCAAATTATTGAACAAGTATCCAAAATTCAATATAGAGACAACTCTAAACATCTTTCACAGCGAGAAGCGTTTTGGATTAAGAAATTTCAGACCATGATGCCGCATGGTTTAAATGACAAATTTGAGATGGCTTGCTTCCTGTGAATATGTATTAATGATCTGTAGTATCACTAAGGGATCCCCACGAGTTATTACATTATCGATTACGTCCTCATGTTGAGGTTTTTTAACAACTTACACTCATGTTTAGTAATGCACACCAGAACCACATATTCACATTCTGAATTAGTTAAACACAGATACCAGATGAGTCTTTAGATTCATGATTATTTGACTGTTTACTCTAGTTATTATGCAACCATTTTGAATTTGTTTATATTAAATTAAGATTAATAATTTAGTACTGTAATAAGAAATTGTCATGCAGTTGGTTACACACTTTTTAACCTGCTTCATGGGAGCATACAGACAATAAGCACTTTTCAGTCTTTTGCATGGGGTGTATTTTCACGTACTAATTGATTTTATTTATGCATTTACCGTATGTGTTCATTTGTTTGGTAGATATCTAATTTGGATTAGATATTATTCAGCACCCCAGTTTGAGCTTTCGTCTTTGCGAAATGCGTTTCTAATAGTCTGTCTTCGCCGTCTATTATTATTCTGCTGATAAGTCATCACGTTCACGCACATATCAGGAAGTGTAACTTTGGGTTACACACACGAACGCTACCCGCCATTAGCCGATCGGGAGATTGCCGTATGTTGCTAGCGGTAAGCAAGATTGATTACTATTCGTTCCCTGTACGGCGGAATATTTCCACTCGCATTGTGATTCCATGACCAGCCACCATGCTTACTAATAATACGCTAACGTTTGACAGGTAACCTCGAGCTCACGCACATATCAGGAAGTGTAACTTTGGGTTACACACACGAACGCTACATGCCATTAGCCGACCAGGAGATTGCTGTACGTTGCTAGCGGTAAGCCAGATTGATTATTATTAGTTTCCTGTACGGCGGAACATTTCCGCTCGTATCGTGATTCCGTGACCAGCCACCATGCTTACTAATAATACGTTAACGTTTGACAGGTTATTTCGAGCACTCTTTTATCGGAAGGGGCCTTTAGTTAAAGCTTACAGATAGGATCACTTTTCCTTTTTTCTCGTCTTAATCCCAAGGTGAGCCACGTTCACATAGATTCTTCAGTTCCGTGTTGTTCAGTCAGGAATTTAGTTTTTACCTCCAATTTCTTTCACTTTACTCGTCCCATGGTGGTGAGTACATAACCGGATTGTATTAAAAATCACATGTGCAGTAGGCAGGTGTGTGCCTATTAATTACAGTTTACCTTTGTGCGACTCTTCTTCTTTGTTATGAGGTTCTGGCATTTTATAGTTGCTTTTCTTAGAATTGCATTTCTCCCCATAGTGTCTTTGGAACTTGTGGAATTTAGACTAACAGTGTTGTGGAAGTCAGGTAACATTCATTGTATTTCACCTAATCACTGTGGTATGGGGAGCACCATATATTCACGCTTCACATTAGCATTTATCATAATATCTGATCCCTGATGTTCATCCCTTGAAATTGGTCTCCTTTTCTCCTTGCAGAATACCCCTGACGAAGGGACCCAGCGTCCCGAAATGCATTGGGTGTCGCATTATTTTGTTTTGCACATAAAATAATTTAAGTTTGTCAATGGAAACAATTGTAAAGCATGGAATTGTGTAAATTTTGATATACATATATGTTTATAATCTACTGCAAATTATTTGAATTAAACTGAATTGAATGAAAAAATGTTTTATTGCTGTGCAGGTTGCAGTCCTAGTCACATAGTCTAGGCCATCCAATAGTTTCTCCCATTCTTCTGTCCCAGGCCTGTTCTATCCAGCCCAAACACATGGGTGAAGTTGTTGCAGCAGTAGATTCTTGTGCTGCTCCACCCCTGGTGGCGTTGTAGCAGCGTTTTTACTTTTACCCAGTCAAGGGGCATGTAAGGCACGTGTGTCCATCTGCTCGCTATGAAGAATTCTGTAGAAATCAATGAAGTCTCGTAGACAGCTCTTGTAGTAAGTTATTTATTCTTCAGTTACATCTTAGTAGGTTCCAATGTAAGTCTTAATATAAGCCCGACCAGGAGCAGCCTCCTGGCTGCTCAGCCCATCTTCTCCAACTGCCTCCCTTCAAGTACCAACATCCATAACATTCCAAATGACATCATATAGCTAGAGCATCAGGCAGAGAATCAGGGCAAGGGGAATGCATTGCATAAGAAGCAGATTACTACACATCTTCCCCCTTATAATATTTAACAAAATGAAATGGTATACAAATATATAAACATAGAAAGAGGATATAAACATCGCAGAAATAAACGCAATATAACACAGTACTAAAATGAGAAAAACTCTCCTCAAGTAGTAATAATAATAATAATAATATAAAATGTAATAATAGTAATGCAATAATAATAATGCAAGTAATAGACTGTAAAATAAAAATAATAAATGTAGACAAATAGCAGGACCAGGGAATATCACATGCCCTCTACTGCACACCCAGTAATATACTGTACACTTACACCTACTGCACAGCTTTGCAAGATCACACCAAAAAGGGGAATCCACCTTCCTATAAACCATACACCACAGTAACCATTAAAAGGGGAATCCTCCTCCCTATAAACCATACACCACAGTAACCATTAAAAGGGGAATCCTCCTCCCTATACATCACAGTTACCTCTGAAATCATTGTAAAGGGGGAATCCGCCTCCCTATAAACCACATACTACATCAACCCCTAAAAGGGGGAATCCTCCTCCTTATAAAACACACACACGCAGTTACCTCTGAAATCATTGTAAAGGGGGAATCCACCTCCCTATAAACCATACACACCGAATAACCTCCCAAGGGAAACTCATTAAATGGATACTCACCACTAACAAGCTCACAGCAAAAAGGGAAATCCACCTCCCTATAAACCATACACCACAGTAACCATTAAAAGGGGGAATCCTCCTCCCTATACATCGCAATTACCACTGAAAACATTGTAAAGGGGGAATCCACCTCCCTATAAACCATACACCACAGTAACCATTAAAAGGGGGAATCCTCCTCCCTATACATCACAGTTACCTCTGAAAACATTGTAAAGGGGGAATCCACCTCCCTATAAACCCATCCTCGTCGCCAATGTAGAAATCAATGAAGTCTCGTAGACAGCTCTTGTAGTAAGTTATTTATTCTTCAGTTACATCTTAGTAGGTTCCAATGTAAGTCTTAATATAAGCCCCACCAGGAGCAGCCTCCTGGCTGCTCAGCCCATCTTCTCCAACTGCCTCCCTTCAAGTACCAACATCCATAACATTCCAAATGACATCATATAGCTAGAGCATCAGGCAGAGAATCAGGGCAAGGGGAATGCATTGCATAAGAAGCAGATTACTACAAATTCCCTTATCCGAAAGAAGGTGGGGGGTTCTTGCTGAGTAACATTGAGTGGTGCAGGACTTCCTTCACCATGCAGCCCTCTCGCTGCCAGGTGAAGTGCAGCCTTCTAGAATCCAGTCTCAGTTGACAGATAACCAGAGCACTGGGACCACATTGCGGTGGCAGCTGGGGTGCTCCTTCATGTTGCAAGCAGGTGGCCGAACTCTTTTGCGGTGTCAGCAGCACACACAGTTTTAGGGTACCCAGTGGTGCAGTGAACAGGTGACTCAATTATGTCTTTGCACCCAAATTCATCTCAGAGTTTATTGTGGGCCACCATTGCCACCCAGAAACCTTGTTCGACCCCTCAGCCACACCACACTTGACTGCTTCAGTTTCATTGGTGGAGCAATAGATACCCGCTGGCCCTGGTCACAGTCTACTCCTCCTCACCATCCCCCCTGTCCTCCACAATTCCACTACGCATTGGCAAAGGCCGCACTGAGTCCAGACTCCAATCCAGACACACCCACCCCCAGGCACCAGAAACTTCAGTACAGGGCCATCAAGCCACCTGGGACTGCACCTGCTCTACCTCCTCACACAGCTCACAGTCCTTAGCTTCGTCACCACTTTGCAGTCACTGGCCACTGTGCGCTCTTCAGGGACACAGGCAGCTATGGCTTCCCAGCTCCGGCCTCTCCACAGTGAGGAATTGACTGCTCCATGGTGACGTGTGGCCACTCGGGATGTTATATATTGGTTGTTTTTTGGGCTGTTTGTGGGACGATTTTATTGGTTCGTGGTCTGTGCCAATACTTGTCTGTGGATTTTTGGCTATTTGTGTGCCGATTTTATTGGCTGGTGGGCTGTTTTGTGTTGTTAATTTTTCGGATCGTATCAAACATTGCCTGCTGCAAGCACAATTAGCCCAGTCTTCCATACCTTGCAAAACACCTCCTATATACAACATGTCTAAGTTTAAAACTTATCTTGCAAATGTGGGCCACTTTTTTTACCTATTTGATTTGCCTGCCCTATATTAACAACATAACAGGTCTATTTGTAAAGCGCACAATTACCCGAAGGTGTCCTGGCGCTGAATAACAAATGTTTATTATTACCCAACTCAATGGTACTCATTTTATCGACCTCAAATGGATGAAAGGCTGAGTGGACCCACTGAGATTTAAACCTGTGACCATGAGGTCGGACACACGCCCCTGCACTGGCTGCTTTAGTGCACTGAGCCACCAGACCCGGCTTTTGGGGCTACTTCTAATTTGGTGCCAGGGCCTCTTTCCTGTCCCATTCCGACAAGTATTGGCCTCCTCTTGCACGGCTTGTGCTTTTGTTGTGTCACTGTTGTGGCTTGTGCTTTAGTTTATTGTCTCACTGTTGTGGCTTGCACTGCATTTAAATTTTAACATAATATGATGCACTCCTATTCTTTCCCTGCACTGGCACATAAACCGCTGCCCCCAAGTGCCAACACAGGCACCCCTGTGCCATGGTGCAAGGGTGCCTGTTTTGCAGACAGATTTGTTTTTACACAGGAAGGGGCACCCACGCTCCACTCACGGAACGCCTCGCTGGGGTAGAGTAACGCAGCACATCATGCACGGCCTTGCCTCCATATCTATGAGGCCATTAAAGGCCACACTGGGTGGCTTTGCGTGGCCTCATAGATTTTGTACAGTGCACCTTCAACTTATGCATTTCAAGGTGCTGTCATGTGTGATAATAAAGAAAGGGGAGGCATAGTGTTGCAGTATTATTAGCATAGGTAGGGCACACGTACTCAACATTTTTACGCTTGCTTACAGCCTTAACAGCTAATCATGGACGAAGAGCCAGGTCCCTCCAAAAGGGCTAAGAGCAAGACTTACTACTTCCATCAAGAGTGGGAGAACGGATTTTTATTTACACAAATTAAAGACAACTGTGTATGTTTAATCTGTGGAGCTAAAGTTGCAGTGGGAAAAAGGGCAATGTTGAGAGGCATTTTGCAACCAAGCACATGCATTTTGAGAGGACGTTCCCTAAAGGAAGCAGCCTGAGGTCACAGAAAGTAAACAAACTGAAATCTGCATTGCAGACTCAGCAATCTTTTTTTACAAAGCCCACGAAGAAAGCAACTGCGGCAACTGAAGCATCCTTTGCAGTTACTCATCACTTGAGGAAGCACAAAGCAACATTTTCAGATGCAGCCGTTGTGAAGGAAGCAATGCTTCTAATGGCCCAGTCCTTATTCAAAGACTTTAAAAATAGCCCTGAAATTATGCCTGCCATTTCAGATGTGCAGTTAGGGTCAAACACTAAGGCAAGAAGGGTATTGGCATTATCGACCAACATGATAGAGCAGTTAGAGCGCGATTTGAAGACATGCAAATATTTTTCTCTTCAATGTGATGAATCTGTTGATGCAAGCAATATTGCACAGTTGGCAATGTTCGTTAGAATGGTTTTTCAAGATTTTACTGATAAAGAGGAATTTTTAACTTTGTTGCCTTTGAAAACCAGAACCGGAGGATCTGACATTCACAATGAGGTGAAAAATTATTTTGTGAAACAAAATGTCCCATTGAAAAAGTTAGTGGCGATAACCACTGATGGTGCACCCGCAATGATAGGGCGTCATTCCGGCTTCATTGCCAATTGTAAAGTAGATCTAGATTTCCCTCCGTTATTGAACTACCATTGCATTATACATCAACAGGCAATATGCGCCAAGGTTATGGGGTTTTATCATGTGATGACTCCTGTTGTTAAAATTATTAATTCATTTCGTGCAAATGCCAAGCAGCACCGAACCTTCAAATTATTCCTTGAAGAACTATCAGCCGAGTATGGTGACCTTTTACTGCACACTCAGATCCGATGGCTTAGCAGGGGAAAATACTGCGAAGATTCCTTTCAATATTGCCAGAGGTCAAAGCTTTTATGGAGTCTAGAAATGAAGATACCACAGTGTTATCAAACACTCAATTGTTGCTCGATTTAGCTTTTTGACAGATGGACAGAAAAATTAAATGTATTGAACTACGAGTTGCAAGACAAAAACAAGACAATAACCAACATGGTAAGTTCTGTGAAAAGTTTCAAATCAAACTTTAACCTTTTCATACGGCATGAGCAGAAAAGAAAGATGCAGCACTTTCCCTCTGTGCTCCAAATCCTTTCTGAAAACAAAGCTGAGGCTGAGGTCCTGGACATAGAAAATACAGCAGCCTCCGCATGAGGCTTAATCAAGAGTTCAGTGACAGATTTAGTGATTTTGAGCAACTGGAGCCCTGTGTGATGTTCACTTCAAACCCCTTCATGGAAGTGGATGTTAGTGACATTTCAGAGAAAATGAGTGCGCTTCTGAACCTTGCCTCAGCCACCATGGAAATGGAGATTGTCACAATTCAAAATGTCATTAAATTGAAATCAAGGCAATCTGACATTAATTTCTGGAGTCTTGTGGATGCTGAAAAGTTTAAGAACATCCACACAGCTGCATTGAAACTTTTTCCCTATCTGGCTCTACCTATCTTTGTGAATCAGCATTTTCATGTATGAACTTCATAAAATCTAAGTTTCGCACACATCTAACTGACGAACATTTAAATGACTCCATAAGAGTTGCCCTCTCAAGCTACACCCCAGATTACACGGGATTAGTGGACACCATGCAGTGTCAAGTCTCTCACTGAAATAATTTGATTGCATTCGCAATCAATACTTGTTCAATGACAGTTCCTGGTGAAATCCCAAACCTAGGTATGTGTTTCATTACGAACACTAAGATAAAGTTGCTGCAGAGAAGAATCTTCAGCCCCCAGTTTTTTTTATTAATTGAACAAAAACAAAGGAACTTGTACTGCAGGCCTGTTTTACAAACACAAGAAACAGTAGCTGGAGAGAAGAATCTTCAGCTCCTTTCCAACTTTTTATTTAATGCACAAGAGCAAAGCAGTGTTTGCTGGAGGCCTGGTTTATTGAGATCAAGGAAAAAAGATAGCTATAGAGAAGAATCGTCAGCATCTTTCAAAATTCCTTTTGTTAGTAACAGTTGTTAGAGTTGAAAGCAATGTGTAGTTCAGGCCTTGGCTTCAGACACCAAGAAAAAAGTAGTTGGAGAGAAGAATCTTCAGCACCTTTCTAAATGTTTAACATTTATTAGCTGCACAAGATAAGAAAAAAACAGTGTTTACTGGAGGCCTGGTGTATAGATATCAAGATAAAAAAAGAGCTAAAGAGAAGAATCTTCAGCATCTTTCAAAGTTCTTTATAGTTGAATAAGAACAAAGCAATTTGTACAGCCGTCCTGGTTTGCTGACACTCCTACAAAGTACGGGGAGCAATAAGAGTGGAGGACAAAATCCTTACTTTCCAATCCAAAAAGAGCTGGAGTTCAGCTTATCCGGCAATTGAAAAACACAGCGATCTTCTCAAAGCTACAGTAGAAGAATCCATCTGCAATTGTGATTCAGCAAAGCTTAGCACAGGCTGACTGCCACACACTGTGCCTACTTCACTACTATAATGACTTCTTCGCACCTGCCCCCGCCAGGCTGCCAGATTACACAGCATTAGAGGACATCATACAGTTGCACATCGAAGGTAAGATTGCTGTTCCCGTTTGTTTGTTAATTGAGCTGCATTGCAATGATTATTTCAGTGACAGCTATTGATAGGTCCTGATTTTTAAGCTATTAATTGAAAGGTCGTAAAGCGGTTTGCCAACAGCACACATGCAAAGACTTTTTTTTCAGTGTTATTGTGTTCAAACCACAGTATGGGCTCTGAAGAAATAGGCTTAACGTCAATGAGAGGTCTCTTGGAAAAATGCGTGAGTTGCTTGGGATTTAGTAGCTCACGGCGATTTTCACTGACCAGAAGTAGCTCTCACTACACAAAAGGTTGGAGACCCCTGGTGTAATTGCTGATATCGATATGTCTTCCTCATCTTCTTCGTTGAATTTTGCTCGCAAAAAAAAAAGTTAGTCATAGGCCTTTAAATGTCCCTCATAGTTGCACTGATATGATGAAAAGGTCACACATAGCAAACTGAAACCTTGGCAGCTATGGATGGGGCGGCTAGCTCTTGGTTGGCTACGCAACTGAGTCAAATTTGTGGCTTATTTATCTGATGCAAATAGAAGCATTGACTAAGCCATAAGATGTACCTGTAGGTGGAGTGACCCTATTGTATTGATTACAGGGATGCTATGACATAGCGGCAAAATACTAAGCGGCCACTACATAGCGGCAAACCACACAGCGTCCACTAGGCTTAATTACAGCACAAAGTTTAAACCGAGTGGGTGCTGGTGCGCTGCACGTGACTTAATTGCTCACTGGCGCTTGGGACAGTCTGCCACGAGTTGACGCTGTCTGTCTATTGTAGAGATGACCCTAAAGGCATGGATTAATGCAATTGGCATTAAAATCACTGTTGCCAGCTGCCCAAGCCATCTTTTTAGTTTTGAGGGCTTGAAATATGCTGAATTTTCACGTTTGCACGAGTACCCGGTTAGTAGTTGTGGTGTTATTATGATTGGCAGCACGGCAGGAGCACGGTGTGGTGCAAAAGGAAGTGGCCGCCTGACAGGAATCCTGGCTTATAGTGGCACAATTGTCAGGTGTTCCTTAGAAGTGCCTTGCGGTATGTAGCGCGCGCGTATGTCGATTCTAGTTTTGCGCAATACTGGGCGTCACTATGTATGTGTCGCCGCGAACAGCCCTAGGTCAGAAATTGTGTTTTACTCTGCCTTCAGTTGGCATTGCGGTACGTCTGCCTTGGTGGTTACCAGACAGGGTGCCCTGGGTGGGGCAAATCAGTATATCAGTTTGGGGTTAATTATTGGTGCCCTAAACCAATTTGTACTGCCAGGGTGCCATTAAGCGGGAAGTCTCTCACAATTTGGCTGTACATGAATGAATAATGTCTTCATTCACTATTCTGATAATGGACATCGATCCATCCTTCTCAGCAAGGTAGACCTAAGCAGGTAGTTATGTCCTTTGACTTTGAGGAGCGATTCTTTCAATGCTTTTCTCCATAGAACTATTCTCGCCAACTTTGTTTCAGTAGTTTGGATGGTGCCTTTGTCTCAAATCTATCAATATTTAATTGATTATCGGGTGACTCGCTGTCCACTGGTCCTTGTTCAAGACAGTCTCATGGCGCCCGAGTTAACCGTGGACCATGTAGGTCTCAATTGTTTCAATATCAGTTTTGTCTGGGCAATCGACCCAATCGGTGTCGCGAGTGACCACCCATTTGGTCATTGTTTCCCTGCCCTATTCTAGCGCTCATGCATGTCAGTGGGGACAAGGTGGGGCGCTTCAGTGAGGGCTACCTTCTCTTTAGCTTTATTGGGTTTGAAGTAGGCAGGAACTGTACTTCTCCTCTCATGGGGCTTTTTTACCGTAGCGAGCTCTTCTTGGATGTGGCACGGCTGTGTCCGGCTGTCCGTTTGTTGGCATTATATCTATGTGGGGTTCTAACGTAGTATTAAGGATGGAATTCGCACGTTCTTTCACCTTTAAAAGAGTCGCCTGTTTGCCCCCCCGGGTGTATGTCTGGATTGCGATATCATGGGGGTTACTGGTTTGTGGCCGATTTTCGGGGAAGTGGCCCCTTTGGTCAGTTGATGCAGAGGTTTCCTGGCGGTTCTTATTTGGCACTAATGCTTTAGACCTCTATTACGACCACAGCTCTTTAGACCACTACCTACATGCCACGTTATTTAGTATAACATCGGTTGCATTGCAATGCAGTGCTTGCAGCACAAGCCATGGTTGAGCTTTCTTTTCTCGGAAGGGAGACATTTAATGCTTGTTCAAACACATAAAGGTGACAGTCCCACCATTTCAGAATGGAAGCATTCTCAATATGCTACGCAGCGAAGCCAGAATTGTGGCTTCAGTTATCTGATACAACTAATAAGCATTGTTAAGCGACTGGCGTGTTGTAGTTGTAGGTGTAGCGTGGTCTTGTATTATATATCGTAAGGCAATGTCAGTAGCCGCAAAACACCAGCCGGCAGCACACTAAGCTTAGCACCTACCCAAAGTATAGGCCTTTATGAGGAACACCTGCTGGCACCATTTAGTAACAGGCACAGATATACACTGGGGGGCATTCCTCTGCAACCAAGGGCATGTTTCAGGTTGCTTCAGTTAAGACATATTCAGCCACTCTTTAGCCAGGGCAGCAGGCGGGTGGTGTAGTTGTCATCTAACAAGCGTACGGTGGTGCAAAATAGTCTGGTAAATGCTTCGTTTGAGCCAAATGGTGACATGGTATTATTGACCATTCGTCATTCTAATACTTAGGAAAGGGCAGGTATTTGCTCTGAATGTTCCCGTATGGTTCCCACAGACTTGTCTGCTCCCTGGTTTATCCGTCTATGGGTTAGAACCTGAGACTTGAAGGGGCATCTTCTGCCCCGGTGTCCCAAACACGTTGAAAGTCAACGCTGGGGTAGATGTACCATGAAGAGCCTGATTACTACTTGGGTTTTCCCTAAGATTTGGGGTCAAACTAGATGGGAGCATTAAGTCTACAGTCCTTATGGAGCATCCAGCTTTCCTTCAATCCAAGCATGGGCAGTTAGCGATAGTTAAGTTTCAGCGTGTGGGTAACAGACACCAGCTCTTCACCAACATCGTGCCCCAGGGGCATGCGTGCTGCACAAACACAGAGCTTCAACCACAAGGGTGCCAAGTAGCATAAACCAGTAAATAGGTTTAGGAGGTGTGTCTCTGGCCTTACAGCTGTGTGAAGCCAACTCCATTTAAAGGTACGCCCAGGTGAAAATTGGGTGCTTCTTAAGGTTCTCATGACCAATGCGGATTGTGGTATCTCCCAGCGGGTCCACTGGCAGCCAGCATGTAACAGGGAACCTGGGACTCCGACACTTTTACCACGCTTGGTGGGGTTGCGGGCAGCCAACATAGTGTGCTGCTGTCCCAATAATTGGTGTAACATGGTGTCAGGCACAATGGGCTACTATGTCAATAGAACACTTGGCACGTCCAGTGTTCAATTAAACCTAAACTTTAACGAAGCGGATAATGTTCCCCGCTGGGGATGCTCCGGTTTGGCAGTGGGTACCCCCTCCCCCCCCTCTATTTGGGAATATTCTAGGATGGGGTAAAGTAGGACTTAGTCAATCCTCAATGTTAGGCACCATATTACAGACAGTGCGGACTGCCTAAATCAGACAGATTCTCTAGCTTGTATGCCTGAGGGGTTCCTCCTCAGAGGGAACTGAGCATGCAAAATTCCCACAAGGAATAAGGGATACATGGCAAGGGCTGGTGCCCCCCACCTTGCACATTGTGACACACTTCTAGCTATGAACACTCCTGTCATGATTTAGCATGCATAGGGACTGTTCTAAGGTTAAGTATAATCCTTCTCGCCATAATAGCCAAAGTAGGCAGGCGGGTTGGGGGAGGAGTCACCTAGCAAGTGGGCTGCTGTCCCATAGATGGGGCACGCAGGTGTTCAGGCACACACGGTGCTAGAAGGGCGGCAGGTGGTGAGATCAGTAAATAGATGGGGCAAGGTGTGCCATAGTGTCTGAGTTATTTCCGCCCACAGTTGGCACGGGGTGGAGTCATGTGAGGCAGTAGAACTTTCACACAGAAGGGTGAATAGTTAATTGCACAAGTCACAGGCCAAAGCTGCTTCAGGCTAACGTCAAGGGCTATCGTGAGATAGATGGGGTTCATCTATCACCGGTAGGGATGTATCCCTTTCTTCTAGATTTGCCGGAGGCTCTAGAGAGGAGAGGTTGCAGGTAAGACATTAGCTGTTTTGGTGGGGGGCTCTGGCGGCGACGGTGGCCACCTCCACAGCTGTGGCGGAGTTACAGGGCGATCTGGAAGCAAATGGGTACAGAAGGGTACCTCTGCGCAGCACCACAGGGGGTGCCAAAGCCCAGGAGCCTCATGGGAGGTTCCTGGAAAACCGTGCCAGTGCCCCGTTAGTCATTCGGGCGGTTGTGGGCCTGAACAACCGGGGGCTTGTCTTGCTATGCTCCGCCCTGAAAGGGGCGTGAGTAATAAGGGTCCATGTGTCACGTGATCCGGGAACAGGATCACCAGACGGGGCAGCACAGATGGGGTTCACCCCAGTGCTGCTTGGCTTTCAGGTGGGCAGGCGGCCCAGATGGTTGCTGCCCTTGGATCGCCCGTAAGACAACCCACCAGATTACATAACAGTGTATGTAATAAACCAGCAGCAGTTTTAACTAAACAAAAAAAATGTGTGGTGTATTTATTTATTAGCATGCATGCTTCGTGTGGTGGAGTGGGGAGTGTTGCCAATGATGGTGATATGCGGCTGCCCGTGGCCCCTACAGGGGGCCACTAAGAGGGCAGCCCTCTAGTGCCATCGGGGCACCCCGCACCCCCTTTATGGGCAGGGACTCAGGGAGGAGTCCCCACCCAGCCTTGTTGCGGCACGCAAGGCGAGCGTAACTTCCAGTGCGCGAGGACAGGGGAGGTGTATATATGCAAAAACAACAGTTGATGGACAGAATGCAGAACAATGTCATACATTCACCCCAGTCCTAGGATGCTTGGTTCCAGTCCAGGGAGGACCTGGCTTGGCAGTTCGGGCTGGACTGTTCCCATGAGGCACAGGGTCAAGACTGATTTGCTTATGGCTGGGTTCAAACTGGAATGGCATGTTGAGCAAACAAACGATTGATTTAGGCCCAGATCTCTGTACTGGGGTGAATGTATGACATTGTTCTGCATTCTGTCCATCAACTGTTGTTTTTGCATTTGTCACCCCGGGTGGGACGGGTATGCTCAGACGTGAGTCCCGTGCTCTCCATGCCACTGGAATCAAGCTAACATGGCTGAAGAGAGGTGAAACCTCGAAACCGGTCCTAGGATGCTTGGTTCCAGCCCAGGGAGGACCTGGCTTGGCTGTTCGGGCTGGACTGTTCCCATGAGGAACAGGGTCAAGACTGATTTGCATATGGCTGGGTTCAAACTGGAATGGCATGGTGAGCAAAAAAACTATGGATTTAGGCCCAGATCTCTGTACTGGGGTAAATGTATGACATTGTTCTGCATTCTGTCCATCAACTGTTGTTTTTGCATTTGTCACCCCGAGTGGGACGGGTATGCTCAGACGTGAGTCTCGTGCTCTCCATGCCACTAGAATCAAGCTATCCTGGCTGAAGAGGGGTGAAACCCCGAAACCGGTCCTAGGATGCTTGGTTCCAGTCCAGGGAGGACCTGGCTTGGCAGTTCGGGCTGGACTGTTCCCATGATGTAGAGAGGAACAATGGTTCTAGTTGGCCTAAAAAGGTCCAGGGAGAATTGACCCTGTAAAGGGCAATGAGGTCAGTAGAGGTATAAGAACTTAATTCTCAGAGGAGAGCAATAGTTAATACAAGGAGGGACATGTAGGTCAATGTATGAAAAGCATTTATTACACATTGATAGAATTCAGGTGCTCACACAGTAAGTGACAATGAGCGTGACGTGAGAAGTGAGGGTGAACTTAAAAAAAAGACATCGCATTGACAACAGTTGTAGAACCACCTTTAAAGATGTTTTACACAGTTTAAGGAGTTCATGTTGTGAGGGGTCGACGACGTTTCGAACTCAATTATTCAAGTTCATCTTCAGGACAAAATGTGAGCAACTAGAATTAGGAGGGTTGACACGGTAAAAATGTCCGTGTCTGTAGGCGTCTGCAGAGGGCTTTGCTGTAAACCGGGGACGGGATAGCCTGCGCTTTAATGTGCGTTAGTGCTGCCCGGGGTGGTGTTGAATTAGCTTGGTAACGTGGGGCGTAATCAAGGAGTCACTTTGCCGCTGAGTGGCAAAGTGCATGCGCCGGGGAATTAATTATTTTTGCCGGTCACATTTCAATAAATGAAAGCCTGGGAGTCAAAGGGAACGTGTCCTGCTCAGGTGAAGATTCGCGCTGAGAGACCTGGCTTGGCAGTTCGGGCTGGACTGTTCCCATGAGGCACAGGGTCAAGACTGATTTGCATATGGCTGGGTTCAAACTGGAATGGCATGGTGAGCAAAAAAACGATGGATTTAGGCCCAGATCTCTGTACTGGGGTGAATGTATGACATTGTTCTGCATTCTGTCCATCAACTGTTGTTTTTGCATTTGTCACCCCGAGGTGTATATGGAGGTGTATATATGCCACCCCCACCATCTGGACGTTCTCTTTTGCGCGCTGGACATGCCCTCGCCCACGCTACCGCTTACCCGACGTGGTTTGTGGCAGGCAGGAGGCAGAGAATGTTGTAATTTTGTCCTCTTTTGTTGCAGGCAGAGTTACAGGACGATCTGGAAGCAAATGGATACAGAAGGGTACACGGCACCATAGGGGGTGCCAGAACCAAAGGAGTCTCATGGGAGGTTCCTGGAAAACCGGTGCCGGCGCCCCGTTAGTCCTTCGGGCGGTTGTGGGCCTGAACAACCGGGGGCTTGCCTTGCTACGCTCCGCCCTGAAAGGAGCATGAGTAATAAGGGACCATGTGTCACGTGATCCGGGAAGAGGATCACCAGAAGTGCAGCACAGATGGGGCTCGCCCCAGTGCTGCTTGGCTCATCAGGCGGGCGGGCGGGCGGCCCATATGGTTGGCTGCCCTTGGATCGCCCGTAAGATAACACACCAGATCACACAACGGTGTATGTAATAAATCTGCAGCAGTTTTACCCCAAAAAAAAAATGTGTGGTGTCTTTATTTATTAGCATGCATGCTACGTGTGGTGGGGTGGGGAGTGTTGCCAAAGACCGCATGCATTGCCTCTGTGAGAGAGAGAATCTTGCTAGAAATCTTTCTACTACACATAAGAAAAGATGATTCACATTACCAAAGCTTGTTTTAATGCAGGGGTCTCCAACCTATTGTGTAGTGAGAGCTACTTCTGGTCAGTGACAATCGCCGTGATCTACTAAATCCCATCGGTCGAACCAACACACCTTGCTGCCACCCTCCAGACATGGACCAAGGTGACCCCCGAAGACACGGCAAGCATGATGAACACCATCCACTCCGGATCGCCGACCGACCCGTGCCCCCACCATGTCTTCAACAAGGCCGCCGCTACCATCGCACCCTACCTCCGAAACATCATCAACACCTCCTGCGACACAGCCACCTTCCCGGAGAGCTGGAAGCACGCCGAGCTCAGCGCACTGCTGAAGAAAC
This sequence comes from Triturus cristatus, assembly GCF_964204655.1. Classification (NCBI taxonomy): domain Eukaryota; kingdom Metazoa; phylum Chordata; class Amphibia; order Caudata; family Salamandridae; genus Triturus; species Triturus cristatus. Next base: position 146,310,515 of record NC_140585.1, on the reverse strand, counting down.
CAACAGCGGACCCGACCGACCTCAAGAACTTCCGCCCCATCTCGCTCCTTCCCTTCCCCGCCAAGGTCATCGAGAAGATCGTCAACAAGCAACTAGCCGCCTTCCTCGAGACGAACGGATCCCTCGACCCATCGCAGTCCGGATTCAGAGCGAACCACAGCACCGAGACCGCCCTCATCGCAGCCACCGTTGACATCCGAGCCCTGCTCGACAACGGCGAAACAGCGGCACTCATCCTCCTAGACCTCTCCGCAGCATTTGACACCGTCTGCCACCGCACCCTAGTCCAACGCCTTAACGACACTGGCATCCAAGGAAATGCCCTGGAATGGATCATCTCCTACCTCTCCGGCAGAACACAGAGAGTACGCCTCCCTCCGTTCCGCTCTGAAGCCACCGAAGTCATCTGCGGCGTCCCGCAAGGATCATCGCTCAGCCCCACCCTCTTCAACGTCTACATGAAACCCCTCGCTGCCATCGCACGCCAACACAACCTCAACATCATTTCCTACGCCGACGACACCCAACTGATTCTCTCCCTCACCAGAGACCCCGACACCGCCAGAGCCAGCCTACACGAAGGAATGAAAGACGTCGCTGATTGGATGAACATCAGCCGCCTGAAGCTGAACACGGACAAGACAGAAGTCCTCATCCTGGGACCATCGCCCTCCGCATGGGACGACTCCTGGTGGCCCCCGGCACTAGGCACCGCACCCAAACCAACGGACCACGCACGCAACTTGGGCATCATCCTGGACTCCTCCCTATCGATGACCAGACAAGTCAACGCCGTCTCCTCAGCTTGCTTCCACAACCTTCGCATGCTCCGCAAGATCTTCCGATGGATCCCGATCGAGACCAGGAAGACGGTCACCCAGGCCCTCGTCACCAGCAGACTAGACTACGGAAACACCCTCTACGCCGGTACAACAGCCAAGCTTCAGAAACGACTTCAACGTATCCAGAACGCCTCTGCCCGACTCATCCTGGACGTCCCCCGACGCTGCCACATCTCGAGCCACCTAAGAGACCTGCACTGGCTCCCTGTCAACAAGAGGATCACGTTCAGACTCCTCACCCAAGCACACAAATCCCTCCACGACCTGGGCCCAAGATACCTCAACGACCGACTGACCTTCTACACGCCCACCCGCCAGCTACGATCCGCGAACCTCGCCCTCGCCGTCGTCCCTCGCATCCAGAGAACCACCGCTGGAGGAAGATCCTTCTCCTACCTGGCGGCTAAGACATGGAACTCCCTGCCCGTGCACCTGCGACTGACCCGGGACCACCTCGCCTTCAGGAGGCAGCTCAAGACCTGGCTGTTCGAGCAGTAGCAGCCCCCCTCCCCCAAGCGCCTTGAGACCCTTCCGGGTGAGTAGTGCGCTATACAAATTCTTGATTGATTGATTGATTGATTGAAGCAACTCGCGCATTTTTCCGAGAGACCTCCCCCGCCCAGTTTCATTGACGTTAAGCCTATTTCTTCAGAGCCCATTCTGTGGTTTGAACACAATAACACTGAAAGAAAAGTCTTTGCATGTGTGCTGTTGGCAAACCGCTTTACGACCTTTCAATGAATAGCTTAAAAATCAGGACCTATCAATAGCTGTCACTGAAATAATCATTGTAATGCAGGTCAATTAACAAACAAACGGGAACAGCAATCTTACCTTCGATGTGCAACTGTATGATGTCCTCTAATGCTGTGTAATCTGGCAGCCTGGCGGAGGCAGGTGCGAAGAAGTCATTATAGTAGTGAAGTAGGCACAGTGTGTGGCAGTCAGCCTGTGCTAAGCTTTGCTGAATCACAATTGCAGATGGATTCTTCTACTGTAGCTTTGACAAGGTCGCTGTGTTTTTCAATTGCCAGATAAGCTGAACTCCAGCTCTTTTTGGATTGGAAAGTAAGGATTTTGTCCTCCACTCTTATTGCTCCCCGTACTTTGTAGGAGTGTCAGTAACCCAGGACTGCTGTACAAATTGCTTTGTTCTTATTCAACTATAAAGAACTTTGAAAGACGCTGAAGATTCTTCTCTTTAGCTCTTTTTTTATCTTGATATCTATACACCAGGCCTCCAGTAAACACTGTTTTTTTCTTATCTTGTGCAGCTAATAAATGTTAAACATTAAGAAAGGTGCTGAAGATTCTTCTCTCCAACTACTTTTTTCGTGGTGTCTGAAACCCATGCCTGAACTACACATTGCTTTGTGTTTGGTCAACTCTAGCAACTGTTACTAACAAAAGGAATTTTGAAAGATGCTGACGATTCTTCTCTATAGCTATCTTTTTTCCTTGATCTCAATAAACCAGGCCTCCAGCAAACACAGCTTTGCTCTTGTGCAGCAAATAAAAAGTTGGAAAGGAGCTGAAGATTCTTCTCTCCAGCTACTGTTTCTTGTGTTTGTAAAACAGGCCTGCAGTACAAGTTATTTTGTTTTTGTTCAATTAATAAAAAAAACTGGGGGCTGAAGATTCTTCTCTGCAGCAACTTTAATCTTGGTGTTCATAATGAAACACATACCTAGATTTGGGATTTCACCAGGAACTGTCATTGAAGTATTGATTGCGAATGCATTCAAATTACTTCAGTGAGAGACATGACACTGCATGGTGTCCACTAATCCCTTGTAATCTGGGGTGTAGCTTGAGAGGGCAACTCTTATGGAGTCATTTAAATGTTCGTCAGTTAGACGTGTGCGAAACTTAGATTTTATAAAGTTCATATCCGAAAATGCTGATTCACAAAGATAGGTAGAGCCAAATAGGCAAAAAAGTTTCAATGCAGCTGTGTGGATGTTCTTAAACTTTTCAGCATCCACAAGACTCCAGAAATTAATGTCAGATTTCCTTGATTTCAATTCAATGTCATTTTGAAGTGTGACAATCTCAATTTCCATGGGGGCTGAGGCAAGGTTCAGAAGCGCACTCATTTTCTCTGAAATGTCACTAACATCCACTTCCATGAAGGGGTTTGAAGTGAACATCTCACAGGGCTCCAGTTGCTCAAAATCACTAAATCTGTCACTGAACTCTTGATTAAGCCTCATGAGGAGGCTGCTGTATTTTTCTATGTCCAGGACCTCAGCCTCAGCTTTGTTTTCTGAAAGGATTTGGAGCACAGAGGGAAAGTGCTGCATCTTTCTTTTCTGCACAAGCTGTATGAAAAGGTTAAGTTTTGATTTGAAACTTTTCATAGAACTTACCATGTTGTTTTTTTTTTTTTGAAAATATTTTTATTAATAAATTCAAACACAAAACAACGTACATTGGCATTGTATACATCGGTGTCACATTAGTCTGCTAGCGTACATAGAGTCACAGAATACCTTAATTAGACATTGGTACATTAGTGGTATATAGTAGCACATTGGACTTCTACTGCATCACGCAGTAGCTTAGCAGGTCACACTTGGTGTATGTTTAGGCCATAGGAACTCAGTCACGGGGGTTCACATATATTCCCTCTGTAAGCGTTCCACCCCCCCCATATCTGGGACCACTTTTTGGGGCAGCCTCTATGAATGTATACTTTTTTTTCGACAACCATTGTGGTGTCCATGTCTCTGCACCACTGGGCGAGGGTAGGGGCCTGCCGAGACCCCCATTTTGGGCTATATTGCGCTTTGCCAGCAGAAGTCCCAATGTCACCCAGAGTTGCGCTACGCGGCTAAGATCTGTAGGCTCCCACACGTTGAGGAGGCATCTCCTCGGCTCCGGAAGCGTTGGAACCTTTGTCACCTGGGAGAGTGTGCGCATGACCGCCTTCCAGTATTGGGCAATTACGGGGCACTCCCAAAGGGTATGGAAAAGATTGCCGTCCATGCCACACTGCCTGAGACAGAGCGGTGAGTCGGTCCGGGTAAGTTTATAGAGGAGTGTTCGGGTGTAGTCTGTGCGGTGTATAATTTTTAATTGTACAAGCTTCAGTTTGGACGAGATCCCAACCTCCTTAGGGGAGGAAAGCGCCGCCTGCCAGTCCGTCTCGTCTAATTCCCCCAGTTCTGTCTCCCACTTGGCCTTAAGGGCTAAGAATGGGTCTGGCTGGTTGTTTATCACCTTCCGGTATGTCAGGGATGTGGCTTTAGTCAGGTGTTCCGCGAGGAGCCTGTCTTCCAACGGCGAGGACTCCGCCAGCCGAGTCCCAGGCGTGACCGCCGCCCGGAGTGCGTGCCTGGTTTGTAGGTAGCGAAATCGTTCAGCGTCTGCCAGGTCATATTCAGCTTGTAAATGGGAAAACGTGACTATGTCACCTTTTTTCCAGAGATCACCTACCCTTGATATCCCAATCAGATCCCATTGTAAAAACCCTTTGGTAGTGCGCAGCACTCCCAACTGTTTTGCGTCCCATAGTGGTGTGGCCTGGGTGATCTTCCCCTCCCAACCAAGAGCTCGTTGCGCCTCAAACCATATCAGCAGAGTGTGTGCCGTGGGGCCTGTGAAGCTACGTTTCTTAGTGTGATTATAGAGTGCTCCCATAACCCCCCCGGTCCCCAGCAATTGACGATCCATACGGTAGGCCGGGTCGTCCCCTGGCACATGGAGCCACTGGTTTATTACCATAAGCTGTGATGCCCAGTAGTATATCTTGATATTAGGGAGGGCGATACCCCCGTCGTACCAGCCTCTGGTCAGTTTATGGAGCGCTATCCGTGGTGCCTTGTCTTCCCACAGGAGGCTCGTCACCTCTGCGTTTATGGCGGTAAAGTAAGCGGAGGCAACCGGGAAGGGGGTATTCTGGAGCAGGTAGAGAAATCTGGGGAGCGCCATCATTTTAAAGAGGGCGGCCCGTCCCAGCAGTGTCAGGGGCAGGGAACGCCAGTATTTGACATCGCTACAGAACCGCGTCAGGGGATTCACCAGGTTTTCAGAAACAAATTTCGCTCTGTCTGCTGTCACATATATTCCCAAGTATTTGAATCCGTCCTCTACCACTCGAATGTCGCATCCCCTAGGAAGCCGCGGCGGGGAGCCCTGAAGTACATACAGGTAGGATTTTTCCCAATTTATCGTGTAGCCAGATACCCTCCCATACACCGCACAGATGTCCAAAAGACAGCGTATTGAGCGCGCTGGCGAAGCTAGATATAGCAGGGTGTCATCCGCATAGAGCGAGATGCGGTCCTCCCACCCCATCGTCCACTTTAGGCCACGGATGACCGGGTCCTGTCGTACCCAGGCTGCGAGCGGCTCCAGCGCCAGCGCAAATAGGAGTGGGGAGAGGGGGCAGCCCTGTCGTGTCCCCCGCCCCAACGGAAAAGCGTTCGAGATGTGCCCATTGACGACGACCTGTGCCAGCGGCTTAGTACACAGGGGCTGGATCCATGCGCATATCTTGGGGCCAAATCCCAGGTGACGAAGAACCGCAAAGAGGAAAGGCCATTCCACCAGATCGAATGCCATTCGCGCATCTAGTGAGAGGATGACCGCGTCCTCTTCTATCGAGGAGCGATGTGCAAGGACCCCGTGCAACCGCCGTATGTTCAGGGCGGTATTACGATTAGGCATAAACCCAGACTGATCCGGGTGTATCACGGCAGAAAGGTGGGGCTGCAGCCTCGTCGCCAAGACCTTTGCAAGGATCTTCGGGGGGCGCTAGAGGGCGCCAGACCGACATGGCCGCACATCCGTGAGGCTCTCGCCAGCCAGGTGCTTTGAATCTTCATTAGTCCATCCTACGTCCGAGGGACACGACTCTGACCAGCTCTATTTGACGGGCAGCGGACGTAGAACAGGTCCACCGAATTGGAGACCATTCTGGCCGGTGGTTCGCCAGCAACGACCGCCGAAATCCCCCCGGCCGCTGTGGCTGCTCGGCTGGTGCGAGGAGGCCGGCTGCCGTGCACACGCTGCAGCGGGGATCTGACGGGCGCGCTAGGCCTGAGGAAATATGAATTTTTATGATCAATTGTGTCCCCTATCTAGACCCCAACGGCTCCATGTACATTCTACAAGTACATGTATGTTCCCTCCACTTCAAGCTATGAAGACGCAAATACAACTGTGTCCAACGTTAATATGTCCTCTTTCAGATCTGCCATGAATGGGTCAGATATTCCGTTCCTAAGTATGCCTTGCCACCGTCTTTATATGGTATACTTTTCACGTTTTCCAGCTCTGGCAAGGTAGGCCCTGAATTCTGCCATCGAGCTTTTCCTGCTTCTGCCTCTGAATGCTCCAGCCTGGACCTGCATCTGTATCAATGACCTTTGTCTTACTCCCTGCGCGGCTAACGGTGCTTAGCCCGGCCTGTTGCCTGCCAAAACTGTATTCAGCCTTCAAGTTATCTGCTCCGCTCCTCGAGAAATGCATTCCTGTCTAGTAGCTTAGGTAAACATCCCTCCAGCTGCAGAGCAAAGGGCCCGGCCTTACTGTCTCCATGCAAGTAATTCATGACTTTCGTTACCATGGTAGGCCCATGCCCCCTCGCATCTCATGTAGACACTAAGGGGCCTATGCATCAACAATGCCATTTGCGATTCCTTATTAGCGAAAAATAAGGAATCGCTAATAAGGAATAGCAAAAGGCTATGCATGTAGGAATCGCTATTCAAATAGCGATTCCTTAATATTCCTTATTACCGAATCGATAATACCGAATCGGTAATAAGGAATACCTACCCATTCATTCCTATGGGCTTGGAGGCCCATAGGAATGAATGTAAAGCCAGTCTGTATTAGCGATTCGGTATTACCGAATCGCTAATAGCGGGAGCACTTTCAAGGGTGCCAGGGTGTCAAAAGGACACCCTGTTGCACCCCTGAAAATGATATGTGCACATATGTTGCACACACACATGCTCTAAGGGCATGTGTGTGCGCAACATGAAACTTTGAAAAATGCACAAAAGTGCATTTTTCAAAGTTTTCGCAAATTACCATGCAGTTCATCTTCATGGTAATTTGCTCCCCCTATTAGCGAAATCGCTAATTTTTTAACCTTGATGCATTGCATTTAAGGAATCTCACTTTGGGATTCCTTAAATGCAATCGCTATTTAAGGAATCGGTATTTAAGGAAACCCTATTTAAAGAATCGCTATTTAAGGATTCCTTAAATAGCGATTTCTGCTTTTGGGTTGATGCATTGGGATTGGGTATTTTTTACTTAATACCGGGAGCTATTACCGAATCGGTATTTTACCGACTGGATTTTGGGTTGATGCATGAGGCTGTTAGACGCTTGTACACGCACTAGCAGTCAGTATAGAATAGGCTCTGTCCGAAAAGACCTTTCCTTCCAGATAATATAGTTCCTTAAACACAAGATATTAGATATGATTTGGGATTAGGTTGTCCTGACATCCCAGACTTCTGTCTCCTCATGTAGGGCTAAATGTCGAGTTCCCTTCACCCTCTAAGTTGCACGTCAATCACACGTCATGCGGCTGCGCGCGCATCTCTGCCATGTATTTCTGCTGACTTTGCAGGATTCTTTTATGGATCCACCCACTTGTGTCATCATCATAATGACGTTTCTAGTATACGCCTTTATGCACGCCTATTGTAACGCCTTTTTTATTACGTATGTGTATTCTTATCTTTCCTATCAGCTGTTACGCCTCCTGCATCTGTCTTTACTGTAATGCATTTAATATAAATATGACAACCTGTCAATAATGTGCTGCTGATCCCTTCCTGAACCTTCGTGGTGACGGAACTCGATTGCCTGGTTCGAACCATCATTCCTTTGTAAGGAATAAATTCCCTTTTATAACCTCAAATACCACGGATTCTGCCTCTTATTTTTACTGAGTTATTCTTCTTGAATTTTACCGCATAAATTAAGTCTAGGTAATTTAAATTTACCACATAATTGGCGCCCGAACAGGGACACCTCTCACACCCCACGCGCCGGAGGTGCGTTGCAGACCCGGTCTCCTGCCACAGCCGGACGGACAATTACGCGTACCCGCAGGATTTCCTGTATCTCCCTCAGGCCAACGGGGGCGACTGAGGCTGCGATCAACACCCAGACGAGGCGGTGAGGAGTGCGGAGAATCCCGACCAGAGCCTAGCTGAGAGAGCAAGATCCGAGGTATACAGAGGCCCACCAGATTCCGAAGTTCCGAAGTATTTGAGTCACGAGTCGAGTCCAGTCCAGTTTGGTCTAGTCCAGTCCAGACTTCCGAGGCCTTCCGTTCCGTGCTTCCCGGTGAGTACCGTTGCTGGGGACGCATCTAGACGTGCACATTAGTTTGTGCCGGTCAAGACGGGTTTGGGTACACAGACCTGGTCTGCACTGTTTTAGCAGTGTATCTGTACTGTTTAGCAGTACATACAGTATATCTAGTATTATGCAGTTAACTAGTTTTATTCTAATTATTATTGTTCGTTTCCAAAAAAGTTTTTGATATGTTTTAAATGTCGTGGTATGAGTGATTGTTCGATCTTCATTATTGTGTTTATTGTATAAATTGTGTTCAAGACCGAGTAAGAATTAAGTAGCAAGGTTCAAGATGCCGTTATTTTCAAAATTAAGACAGATAAAAACTAGAAAAGGGATACTCGAGGAAGCTGTTCCCATTCCACCTAGGGACACTCCAGGGTACTTTATGTACCATAAACATGGCCTAGATGCCGTATTATATCTTGATCTATGGGTGGACTACACCAAGGATTTAGCAGAGAGTCAGAGATGGCCCGCTACTGGAACATGGGATGCAGATTGCATCATGAGAGTAGAAGAAGTATTATGGAAAAAGAAAGCCAGACAGTCACAGAAAGATGCCATTGAATTATGGCGTAAAGAATCGCATAGGCGCACAGAGAAAGCGCTCAGAAAAGAAGAGAAAAGTAGGGAAGATTCAGAAAGAGTCCGAGAAAACATATTAATTAACGAAGGTATCCGAGTAAAAACAGAACAAGTAGACAGACAACGAAACACTCTTATGAATGGTATGTATCCTCTTCTGGCCGAGGGTTTGCCTAAGGCCACCCTGGAGGTACCAAAAGATCTGCCACCTCTATTACTCCCGATTAAAGTACATCCCAAGACCGCAAAGGACATTTTCCTTTCTTCCTATTTAGATGATGCAGCCCCCGAATATGCTAATGGTGCGCAGCCACGCACACCACCTGTTAACGACGCTCAACCCCAAGATCAGCTGCACCCACCTCCGCAGCAACAAACTCCTCCTCACGTTCTAAACATTCTATCTGTTCCTACAGTCCTTCCTGCATCCACACTCTCTACCCTACACCCAACAAATCCTTTTGGACTTGGCACCTCAGGAGGTGCGACAGGAGGTTTTTCCACGCCACCGCCAGCAACTAGATTGACTTATAGAGATTTAGCACACCAACGTACACCCCAAAGAGCTAATGACAATATATTAAATGAGCCTCTTACAGATTGTAGATATGATCCAGTGCCAGGTAAACACGACAGGATGTTGCTATCTTCAGTACGTTTACGACGAGTTGCAAACTATTTAATGACATTACCAGGAATGGTTGAACATCTAGACAAAATATATCGCTTTGTCCAAACAGGGCAAGGTCCTGAAAGTATTGGCGAGGCCATGGAATACCAGAAAGTAGATATGCAGAAATTATTGTTACGCTTTTTTATAAACTGCTTGATCAGAAACAGAGATAGGCCTGAGGTAGATCCAGAGGAAATGCAAGTACTTACCAGATGGGGTCAGAATATAGCAGACGGAAAACATGATAAACAGAAGTATATAGAAGTCATGTGCCGAAAGATCAGAAAAGAAGTAGAACGAATACATGAAAGAAGATTAGAAGCAGATAAAACTGAATCAGAGGAAGAGGAGGAGGAACAGTCAGAAATGAACACAGGACAATTAGAATTACCAGCTAGACAAACGATAGCTTATGTAGGAAAAGGAAGATCTTTTAATAATCCAATACGTCCGATACGTCCAGAATGTAACAGAATTTTTCAAACAGTTATCTCAAATCCAAGGACCCCTGAACACTTATTCCAGGCTACTGATAAATTACTTCGAGAACGAAGGGGGTACCATGTGCTCGATTCTATGGATGAACAAGAATTAGCCAGGTCAGCAGTACAATGGGCTGACAGTTCTGAAAAATACAGTGATGATGCGCTAGCACACACGTTTCTGAATCTCACCCCAGATGAACAGCGTTTAGCTAGTATATACATGATACAACATCTCCTTATATTATATAAAGGCCAACACTCCGATCCTGGTCCCCTACCTGATATACTGATAGAACTACTCATGAATAAATGGAGAGGTCTAGGTACCGATCTAATTAAAGTAATTCTAGAATACCGACATAGATATAGTGCCTTTTTGTGTCCAGAACATGATCCAGCTCCTTCCATGGAGAGAAAAACGTATTACATAGACAGACAGAATCCCTTACGCGAAGTACACCCAGTTAGAAATGATGATAATACGTTTAGACGCGTGTTTGTGTACACACCCATAACTAAAATAGAACTATTGGAAATGAAAAAATTAGTGCCCAGCCATGACAAAGATCCAGCAGGTTTTCACCGTGAACTAAAGGACATGTTACTCATGGGTGATTATACCTATCCTGACATTATGAAAATATTGAAAGTATTATTGCCTGCCGGTATTTACGAGAAACTCAAAGAAAAAGAGTGGGAAGTGGGAGACCAAAAGATTGATTGGACAGTATTAGAAAACGAAGAAAATGCCCGAACTGCAGGCGTAGGGCTTGGGGACAAAACAAAAGCATTGCCAGGATTATTAGTACAAGTATTGCCACGTTTATTAACTACGAAAAAGGAAGACTGGGGAGCAATCTCAGCTTGTAAACAGAAACCCGATGAAGACACTAGTGATTTTTATTCCCGATTTGAAAAATGTTTTGGTATTAATAGCGGCCTGAAAGCAAGTAGCGAGTCATATCCACATCTTTTTGTAACAAAATTAGTCGAGAATTCCCTGCCACAGGTTAAAAATAGAGTATTGAAAGTTGAGAGCACTTGGCAAGCTAACACTCCTTCACAGATGTTACAAATGTTACAGTATCACCAGAATAGAATTAGAGAAGAACAAGAACACGAACAAAGACGTATGAAAGACACGAAAATGAAAATGCTCGTCGCTCAGTCAGTTCCAGCTGACGGTCATAAAAAGGGTGCGACACAGTCCAGTAATTCAGCGGTTCCCGTTAAAGGGACATGCAACTATTGTAAACAGCCAGGTCATTATATAAACGATTGTGCAGTTCTGAAACATAATATCTCTACGGGTAAAACCAAGGAGAGACCACGTCCGCCTAGACAGGATCAGATCCAACAACAAGCACCTCAACATGTACAGCCTATGCCGGTTCCACAACAGACCGTAGTGGTACCACAGCCACAGCCTATTGCCGCAACACAAAACACGACACAACAGATGTACCAGTATGCACAAAATGACTATCCAGATTATCAACGCTACACATGAAATAGCCTAGAGAGGGAAGTTGGCTTACCCCTTATTGAGGTTCCTGTAGATCAAGAGGGTCCTTATGTACAGAGTCAAGTATTAGGGAAAGACAGAAAGTTTCTACTTGATACAGGGGCAAGCAGAACAACTATAAGTCACGACGAAGTCCCAGGGGCACCCCTCTCAGGCTCACAAAATATTTCCCTTGGTTTTTCAGGAAAGCCTACTATTAACGAAGTATCGCAACCGCTTGCATTCACAGTTGGTCCATTGACACGGACTACAGATCTATTGCTTACAAAATCATGCCCAGAAAACTTGTTAGGTATAAAAACATTGAAAGCTCTAGGAGCTATAATATGTTGTTCTCCGGACGGAGTACGACTATTTTTGCGTGACTTTAAAGGTCACTACGTGTCAAGAGACATGGATCACCGGTTACAGAATCTACCTGCACATTTATGGGCACAAGGCCCCACTGATGTAGGTTGTATGCACATTACACCATATCGAGTCACACTCAAAGCAGGAGTGGTATTACCACGAATGCGACAATACAAGTTACCTCCAGATGCTGTAGTGGTTTTACTGCAAATCATTGACGAGCTCATTGCACAAGGAGTGGTTGTAGAAACCGACTCCAATGTATGTCATTCTCCGATCATTCCGATTCTTAAACGAACTGATCCAAAAGCACCCCCAGTATATCGATTAGTTATTGATCTGCGCGAATTGAATAAATGCATTGTACCACAATATCCCGTGGTCCCAGATATCTCTTTATTACTGACAGCTATTGATTCAGAAGCAACGTTCTTTACTGTAATTGACCTCAAGAACGCCTTCTTTAGCGTCCCAATCGATCCGGAAAGCCAATATTTGTTCGGATTTAGTTTAAATGGACGAAGTTTTAAATTCGCACGCGCGCCTCAAGGATTTACAGAAAGTCCTAGCATCTACAGCCAAGCACTGAAAAGACAACTTGACAGTATCCACATGCCAGTTAACACTGCACTGCTTCAGTATGTCGATGATCTGCTGATCACCGCCCGAAGCGAACCCGAATGTGAAAAAGCCTCACTGACGGTTTTACATTTTCTGGCCGACAAGGGGCACAAGGTGTCCCCTTCGAAGCTGCAATTCTGTGCCCAGCAAGTTGTGTACCTAGGGCACTTGCTGTCCAAGGGGGGGAGACAGCTCACACCTGACCGCATCCAGTTAATTGTAAACATGCCACCACCCAAGACACAAAAGGAGGTACGGGCCTTTATAGGCCTCACTTCGTACTGTAGGCAGTGGATTCCCCAATATGCATTTCTAGCAAAACCACTCATTCAGTTGACAACCCAGGAGGCAGCGACATCGACTGTCCTCCCTTGGACTCCAGAACATACACAAGCATTTGAAGACTTAAAGAAAGCTTTATGTCAAGCACCTGTTTTAGCGACACCATGTTACAGTAAGCCTTTTACACCCTTTGTTACAGAACGCGAAGGTACTGCCTTGTCAGTACTCACTCAGGAACAAGCAGGTTCACACAAGCTGTGTGCTTACTTTTCTAGCACATTAGATCCAGTAGCCCAGGCTCTACCTACGTGTCTGAAATCAGTTGCAGCAACAGCTCTAGCGATCAGACAAAGCGATTCCATAGTATTAGGACATCAATTGACAGTACAAGTACCACACGCAGTAGAGGTTCTCTTGAACCGGACACAAACACAACACTTGACTATAGCACGACTGACAGGTTACGAACTAACATTGTTTCAACCACACATAGAAATCAGACGTTGTAGTACATTAAATCCTGCCACACTTTTGCCATTAAGTGGAACAGACCCACTGGCACATGATTGCATTGAAGTCATTACTATTACGACGAAACCCAGACAAGACATGACAGACGTCCCATTACCAGACCCTGACCTGACACTTTATGTAGATGGTTCATGTATGAGAACAAGTACAGGAGAGTTAGTGGCCGCTTATGCAGTCACGACAGACACCGAAGTCATTGAAACAAATTGTATTGACACATTATCAGCTCAAGCAGCAGAACTTATTGCTCTGACACAAGCCTGTATTCAAGCCAAGAATAGAAAAGTTAACATATACACAGATTCACGTTATGCATTCGGAGTTGTACACGACTTCGGAGTCCTTTGGCGAGAGAGAGGTTATTTGACTTCTCACGGTGCCAACATTCAACACGGTCCCCTCATTCAAGCCCTGTTAGATGCAATACATCTACCTACTTCAATATCTATCATGAAGTGTAAGGCCCATACAAAAGTCACCGATATTATTTCCCAGGGTAACGACCTAGCAGACCGAACAGCTAAGCAAACAGCACAGAATAGGACTCATGTAACTGACTTGACAAAGACAATAGTTCCGACGCCGACACACTGCATGACAGTTAGGGATCCCGCCCTTGATGTGATTGACATACAGACACATGCTACACCAGAGGAAATAAAGAAATGGACTGAATTAGGAGGGATCCAAACAGATCAGGGATGGATGACGAAGGGAAAATCTATATGGTTTCTCCCCGACTCAATGGTTCAAGTTATCATTAACACAATACATAGTCCAGCACATCTAGGAGAGAAAGCTATGTTAGACAGTATTCAACACATTTGGTTCAACAAAAACTTACGAGCTGCAGCCAAACAGAAAGTCCGAACTTGTATGATTTGTTGTCAGTTCAACCCAGGTAAAGGCGTACCTGTAGAGCAGGGTGGATTTCAACCTCCCGATCACACTTTTGAAGTCCTCCAGATGGATTATATCCAGATGGAACGATGTCGAGGATTCAAATATGTCCTCGTAGTTGTATGCGCTCTTTCCCGTTGGACAGAGGCATATCCCGTCTCAGATTACACTGCCCCGACTACTGCCAAACAATTAGTTTGGGAATTCTTCCCACGGTATGGTTTGCCCCGTATCGTGTACTCAGATAATGGCCAGCCGTTCTCATCCGAGCTAATGAAACACATTTCACTCTTGTTAGGCTATCAATGGAAATTCCACTGTGTCCGACATCCCGAGGCAGCAGGTCTCGTGGAACGTCATAATCAGACCCTGAAAATACGACTTTCTAAAATCTGTAGAGAGAAAGGCGTCGACTGGATAGTAGCCTTACCAGTTGCACTCTTTTACATGAGAATGGTAGCACATTCTCGCACAGGGCTATCCCCGTACGAGGTGGTCTTCGGTAGGCCACCAAATATGTGGGGGACGCCTATACCTCGTAAAATCACTGATGTTGATTGTAATATGCTGACAGATTACCTTGCTTCCTTGATGTCTGCACTACAATCTTGCCGTTCACAGGTAGCTGCAGCCTTTCCCGACAACACCGAGGTGAAGCCCCATGAAGTGGTTCCTGGAAACTTTGTTTTCATACGAAACTTCGACAGGAGGAGCCCGTTGGAGCCTCGCTGGCAAACACCAAAGCTGGTACTTCTAACGACGAGGACAGCAGTGAAGGTTGAGGGTCGCAAGGGTTGGTTACACTCGAGCCATATCAAGAAATTTCATGGACTACCATCTGATTTGAACTCTCAGCCCTGCCCCCTTCCACAGACTGATTCAAAACTCCCCCTGGTTGAAAAGACCGAATCTCAAAACTATAAACTGAAACTAAGGTCTAGCAAGTCAGACAATTCGATTGTTTAAGTCCTCTCCAAGGTGAATCGGTTGAATTAAGTCTCTGACATGTATCCTCTAGACCGAATTAGAGAGAGAAATAGACAGAAACAGCTCAAGAAACATGCATACTGTAAATCACTTCATAGTCACTGTATAGTGACATTGTTGATTATGTTTTTTCTAAGTCTTTTTATTATTGCTACAAGTATACTGTTGCACATGTACTATCCTATTTTCAAGCGTGCTTATTCTGCTTACAATGTTACTGCCGAACATTCTTTTAGTGAACTACCTCCACATGAGTTGTCCTATAGATTTGCGCTGCGCAACAACACATTCATTAGTATGTTACACCATTTCCATCAGACCAGCAATGCTACAAATTGTTGGATATGTGGCCGACTTCCTCCCTATCAGAAATACAAAGGAGTTCTGCCTCTCTTTCCGTACCCGTTTACACACAATGGTTCCTGTGGAGCATGGTTTAGTTTGATTAACTCTTTAGATTCAAACACTGTAGTTTACCAGAGCAACTGGGTATGGGGAAACCTGAACTTAGTTTTGCTTAAAGCCTGTTATCCTAACAAGGAGGGACTTCCCAAAAGAACAGGAACTGATCTAGAAAATGAAGTATATGGATTAGGTAATTTTACACTTAACCTCATGATTCTGAATGTTGAATCTGAAGCTGCACTAGTCTTGCCTGCTATGTCAGTATTACCAGTCAAAGGAGAATTCTGTGTAAGAAAGAATGGTTCAGTATACCTGGGTCATAGTAAATGTACTACTGTGATCGAATTCAGTGATAAAGGCAAGTCTACATTTAGAGCTTCCCGTCATTCCTACTTCATATGTGGTCATACCGCATATATACGCCTACCTCTAGATTGGGATGGTACCTGTTACATTGCATTCCTTCTGCCACCTGTTTTCCTAGCCCCTCCTGATTATCATAGAAATACCAATCTAGTACACCATAGACCCCAGAGAGATATCCCGATTGTTGACTACACTGAAACAGCATGGGAACAATATACAGACTTCAATAAAGGTCTCTTTCCTTACATAGGTGTTGTCTCAAATAGTAAACTGATACGTAGGTTAACCAGAACCCTTGAAGCAGTAGTGAATGAAACTACTTCCGCCCTAGGCAACTTAACAGAGGAGCAGTCTGCGATGCGGATTGTTGTTCTCCAAAATCGTCTTGTCCTTGACGTCATCCTAGCCGATAGGGGCGGAGCTTGTAGGGTCATCGGATCAAGTTGCTGTGTTTTCATCCCAGAAAACGCGCCATCCGTATATAAAGCCATAACTCGTCTTCACAAGATTGCAAACCAGATACATCAGAATCCAGGCACCTGGACATGGTCCGGTTGGTTCTGGAGCGTGTTGTCAGCCTGGGGATGGAAAGTCTTATCCTTCCTAGGTATTGGCCTTCTCATAGTATTCAGTTGTTGCCTGTGTCTACAATGTGGACCAGCGATTTGCGGCCTGTGTGCCACATCATGTATTCCACGTTCAAGTTTTCATTCAAAATCCCGGAAGAAGAAAGAAGAGCAAATGATGTTACATGAACAGATTGATGGATTCCTGAAGATCGATATTTCATGAAGGGTCCGTAGGGGACAAGGAGGGAATGCGGAAATATGAATTTTTATGATCAATTGTGTCCCCTATCTAGACCCCAACGGCTCCATGTACATGCTACAAGTACATGTATGTTCCCTCCACTTCAAGCTATGAAGACGCAAATACAACTGTGTCCAACGTTAATATGTCCTCTTTCAGATCTGCCATGAATGGGTCAGATATTCCGTTCCTAAGTATGCCTTGCCACCGTCTTTATATGGTATACTTTTCACGTTTTCCAGCTCTGGCAAGGTAGGCCCTGAATTCTGCCATCGAGCTTTTCCTGCTTCTGCCTCTGAATGCTCCAGCCTGGACCTGCATCTGTATCAATGACCTTTGTCTTACTCCCTGCGCGGCTAACGGTGCTTAGCCCGGCCTGTTGCCTGCCAAAACTGTATTCAGCCTTCAAGTTATCTGCTCCGCTCCTCGAGAAATGCATTCCTGTCTAGTAGCTTAGGTAAACATCCCTTCAGCTGCAGAGCAAAGGGCCCGGCCTTACTGTCTCCGTGCAAGTAATACATGACTTTCGTTACCATGGTAGGCCCATGCCCCCTCGCATCTCATGTAGACACTTAGACGCTTGTACACGCACTAGCAGTCAGTATAGAATAGGCTCTGTCCGAAAAGACCTTTCCTTCCAGATAATATAGTTCCTTAAACACAAGATATTAGATATGATTTGGGATTAGGTTGTCCTGACATCCCAGACTTCTGTCTCCTCATGTAGGGCTAAATGTCGAGTTCCCTTCACCCTCTAAGTTGCACGTCAATCACACGTCATGCGGCTGCGCGCGCATCTCTGCCATGTATTTCTGCTGACTTTGCAGGATTCTTTTATGGATCCACCCACTTGTGTCATCATCATAATGACGTTTCTAGTATACGCCTTTATGCACGCCTATTGTAACGCCTTTTTTATTACGTATGTGTATTCTTATCTTTCCTATCAGCTGTTACGCCTCCTGCATCTGTCTTTACTGTAATGCATTTAATATAAATATGACAACCTGTCAATAATGTGCTGCTGATCCCTTCCTGAACCTTCGTGGTGACGGAACTCGATTGCCTGGTTCGAACCATCATTCCTTTGTAAGGAATAAATTCCCTTTTATAACCTCAAATACCACGGATTCTGCCTCTTATTTTTACTGAGTTATTCTTCTTGAATTTTACCGCATAAATTAAGTCTAGGTAATTTAAATTTACCACAGGCCGCAGAGCGCGGCCGGGGCTGAGGACAGATACCGACGTCAGACGCTCCTGCAGTGGCTTCCCCCTGCCCATCGCCGACCTCCAGACACACCGGTAAGGCGGGGGCGAGCTGAGGCTTGGCTGGGGGCACGGGGCTGCCATGGTGGGCCTGAACATGACTTGCGGGGCTGGCGAGGAGTACCCCATCTAGCTCCGGACGGCCCTGGGTGCGGCGGGGGGTGCGTTATCTCTGCTGTTGATGCCCCCCCCCACAGGGCGCGACACGAGGACTCAGCTACTTGTCCTGGCTCTCCGCGATACTGTCAGTGCAGGAGGCGCCTGATTGGGACTGCCCCCGGGGCTCGTGGCCCTTCTCCTGGCAAGAACTACTGCCTCTGGCGCATGGTGGATGTCTGTGGGCCCTCCGATTTACCAGCTTCGCAGGCGGGTCACAGTCAGTGGTGACCAGGGTACAGCCCGGTTCTCTCCCTGCCGTACACGTCCAGGCCCTAACTATATTGGTGGGGCTGCTCCGTGTTGGGGATCAGACTCCGAGACTAGGGGGCCGACCGACACAATGGGGAAGACGGATGCCAAACACGCCAAACAATCCCGGCTTCCATTCGAGGCTCCAACCAAAAAATCCCACGCCCTTCCGCCGGGAGACGGTGATTCTGCGGGAGGCGGCACAGAAGAGGTGGATTGGAAAGCGCTCCTCCTGAACATGCAGACCAGCCTCACCTCCATTGACGCCAAGATCGATGGTATGTCGCGCCGCCTGGACTCCGTGGTGCATTGACTGGACCAGCACGAGGAGCGGTTTCAGGAGGCGGAACAGCGGGTCTCCGGGTTGGAAGATGGCGCAACGGCCACCACGTCCAAGGTATCGCAGATGGAGCGATTGCTGAAGGTAATCGCTGAAAAAAATGAGGATTTAGAGGCGAGATCGCGCTGAAACAACGTACGCCTTATTGGTCTGGCAGAGACTACCTCTGTGGGCAAGATGGAACTTTTCATCGAGAAACTTATCTCCGACCTCTTCGGCGCGGACGCCTTCTCTCCTCAGCTGGTGGTGGAACGGGCTCACCACACTTTGGGCCCTCGCCCCGTACCCGGAGCGCCCCCAAGGCCTATAGTCATCCGTTTTTTTAATTACAGGGATCGGGACACCCTTCTACGACTTGCCAGAGAAAAACAACCAGTCCTCTTTGAAAATACCACGCTCTCCTTCTTTCCAGACTTTACACAATCTGTACAAGATGCACGTCGCAAATTTGGACAGGTCAAGAAACGACTGCTTCAACATGGACTTCAATACTCCATGTTATACCCGGCCCGGCTACGGGTTGTCCATCATGGCAAGCCCCACATATTTCAGGATCCTGCCCAAGTTGAACTGTTTCTGAAAGACCACAAAAGATCTATTGAACTGGCCCACTCCACTTCGGGGAGTGCGAGATCCCGATCGCCCACTTCTGCCCTTGACTGACTGGGGATCTCCAGCTGCCGTTAAGCTCCGTTGATGATACTCTTTTGATGTGCACCTGTTTTGCCTCTGCCTTTTTTTTTTTCTGTGAAGTTAAATTGCTGCTCAATATGTGACTCTGTGCTCTCGCCGTTATGGTGGAGCTACCACCTATCAGTCTTTGCCCTCCCTTATTTTTTGATGGTTCCTTGACGATGTTTTAACTTGATTACGCCCTGGCACCAACCTCCCCCTCCCGTGTTTCTCCACTGGATCTTGGCTCCAGGGGATAGCGGGTGCGATATCGGGGGAGTGGGATGGCGGGTCTGGGCCCCTGTTGTCCCCCACTTGGGTGTTCCCTAATGAGTGAATGACAAGACATTGTAGGTTTGTGAGGGGTGGGGAAGATGCCCGGCATGATTGGGATGTCGGAGTGGGTGGGTGGGTGGGTTCTCAGGGATTCGTTTTAAGTTTGTTGTTTTTTTTTAGCATGAGCATTACACGCATATTTGTTGATGTAGCACAGTATGCCGCCCTTAATAGCTGGCTACATGTTTGGGACAGCCGCCGGGTGGATTTAGTGACCTGGGGTTCCCGTATCCGAGGACCTAGCGCACGCCACACACACTGAGCAGGTGGGGGGGGGGACTGCTCACCGCCATTTCTTGGAATGTCAGGGGATTGGGAGACCCGAGGAGGAGGCGGCGAATCTTGGGTGCTTTGGTTAAACTGCATGTTCAGGTGGTCTTCCTGCAGGAGAGACATATGGACCCTCTCCGTAGGGGATCCTTTGCTGCTAGATGGGCTGCGGCCTCGATTTTCGCGTCGTACTCATCCTATGCCAGAGGCACTGCTATTCTCTTAAAACGAGGGGTTCCTTATGTTCCCCTGGGTACAGCCAAGGATACAGAGGGCCGATATTGTATAGCGTGGGGCAGGATAGGCATCGAGACTATTACCCTGGCCTGCTCTTACGGACCTAATTGCGATGACCCACGCATCTTCATTGCTCTTTGGAACAGGATCCGTGAGGTAGGCTCCACGCACCTCATCTGGGGAGGTGACTTCAACGCTGTTTTAGACCCTGCCATGGATAGATCCAACCCCTCTGCTTGCCACTATGATAACTCAAACAAATACCTGAGGGACATATGCGACACTCAAGATGTCGTGGATACCTGGCGCCACTTACACCCGACCTCCATGGAGGGCACGCACTGGAATACTGTTATGCCACGTGGGCCAGACTAGATTACATTATGGTAAATAGGGCACTGGCCCCCTCCCTGGTCACTGTACAACACGTAGGCCGCACATTCTCCGACCATTCTCCGGTGCTCGCCAAGTTCCGCTTACCAGACATAATGGGTAGATCCCCGACATGGCGACTCCAGCCCAACATCTTACTCGATGAACTGTTACGATCAGAACTAGGTCAGGAACTAGAAGACTTCATTTCCCGTAACAAGGGGTCGGTAGACCGCGTGGCCACCCTATGGGAAGCACTGAAGGTCACGATTCGGGGAGTCTGCATCTCTAAGAGCTCCGGGGTGTTGAAGGCCCTACGCGCCACACTACATAATTTGGAATCCACGCTACATACCCTGGAAACTAGTCCAGACTTTGCCGTCAACACAGATGCGCAAGCGCAGTACCGTGCGGCGATGTCAGAATACACTTCCACTGCTGACAGAGAGGTACGCTTCCGGGGCAAATACTTCAGGGCTCGGGCATACGGGGAGGGTGAGCATCCCGGTAGATCCCTTGCGAGCGCGGTCCGACCACTGCATGGCTCCAATTTTGTGTTAGAACTTAAGGGGGAAGAGGGGGTTCCCATACGCGACACACAGTCGCTCTTGGCGGCTTTCACTACACACTATTCTACACTTTACTCTTCCACCAGAGTTGGCACACTGGACATGGACGACTACCTGAGAGAGCTCACCCTGGGCTGGCTCTCGGATCGCCAGCGTGAGTTCTTGGCGGAACCCATAAGCCTGGACGAGATCAGAGATGCAATCAATCAGATGGCACCTGGAAAGGCCCCCGGTCTGGATGGTTTGCCCATGGATTTCTATAAGGCCTATATAGATATCCTAGCTCCGGTACTCCGGGAAGTTTTTCTGGAGGCGCATGAGTCTGGTGCGCTCCCCCCATCAATGCAGGAAGCGCTGATTACTTCCCTACTGAAACCGGGTTAACCGCCTCATTCTTGCGACTCTTACTGCCCCCTTTCTTTAATTAACTGTGACGCAAAAATTCTGGCCAAGGTCCTAGCCAACCATTTACAGCTGTTACTGGGCGGTCTGGTGCTGTCAGATCAGGCTGGGTTCGTTCCTGGCAGAGCCACTTCCAATAATCTTCGGACGCTTTTCTCCATTATGCACAATGTAGACCCTGATTTGCCACTGGTGGCGGTCTTTTTGGACGCCACCAAGGCCTTTGACTCCCTGGAATGGGACTATCTGCACTGTATCCTGCGCAATATGGGATTCCCACTGGGTTTCACACGCTGGATCGATATCCTGTATGACCGGCCGATCGCTAGGGTGGGGATAAATGGGCGGATATCGGAGGCTTTCGCGGTCTCGCGGTGCACCCGTCAGGGGTGCCCCCTATCCCCGTTATTGTTCGCGGTGGCGATGGAGCCGCTGGCTGCCCGGCTCCGACAACATCACTGCGTTGTCTCCAGAGAGAGGTGCTAATCTCCTTATATGCGGATGACATCACACTATACATCCGGGATCCCGCCACTAACCTAAATCCCATCCTTCGGGAGTTTATTCGCTTCGCGGGCATGTCTGGGGCTCATATTAACTGGGGCAAGTCCACTGTCTTTCCGCTGACCGCGGCTGCTCAGCCGTTCCAGCTGGAATACCCCTTACGCTGGGAGGAGGATGAAGTCAGATACCTGGGCATACTTCTCTCTCGTGATCGGGAGGAGTTGATGCGGCTGAACTATGGTCGCACCTTTGATCACATTCAGACCTGCGTGGCCAGGTGGATTACGCTGCCTCTCTCCCTCGCAGGCCGAGCCTCCCTCATCAAGATGGTGGTTCTTCCTAAACTCCTCTACCTCTTCCTAAATATCCCATATTACCCAGGCCGGTCTTTTTTTCAACTCCTGCGCTCTGAGATTATTCGACTGGTCTGGGGAGGAAAGAGGCCACGCCTCAGTTGGGAGACATTGACTCGTCCTTTCGTGCAGGGGGGGTTAGACCTGCCGAACTTTGAGCTGTACTATTATAGCGCACAAGCCCACTTCATTCATCACTGGATCCACCCCACTCCCTTCCTACCACAGACAGCTGTGGAACATTGGCTGGCGGATCCTATCCCACTGACAGGAGCGATATTTAGTGCGCCTGAGACATGAACGACATACCGCACCACTATTTCCAGCTCCATTCTAGCGTGGCGATACATAGCGAAACTCACCCACACGACAATGCTCTATTCTCCATTGCTTCCCCTGGCATATCACCCCCTGCTGCCCCTCTTACAAGAACAATTGTTTAAAAACTTTATGGCCAAATTCCATATCAAGACATGGGGGGATCTCTATCATGATGGCCTCTTCCGCTCCCTGACACATTTATTCAATGACAGTGCCCCAACCTCCATGGACACATCCCTTTATATCAGGCTTCGTAGTGGTATCCGAGCACTGACGGGGGAATTCCCTAGCGAACCACCCATTTTAGAGCCCCTCCATCAGCTACTCAAGGCTGTCACTCCTTCACACGCGGTCTCCACCCTATACCACTCATTACCCACTTCACCAGATTCCCTGCCTTATAGGGCACGGGCCAAATGGGAGGAGGAATTGGGTCAGCCCATAGATGACGAGCTTTGGAGCTATTGCTGCTTGCAAACCGAACAAATCTCCTCCAGCAGTAGGTTTAGGGTGATTCACTATAAATTCCTACATCGGCTGTATTGTACTCCGGCGCACATGCACAGGGTGGGCCTCCGAGAGGAAGATCTCTGCTGGCGCTGCCATGCTCCCGCGGCAGACTTCCTCCATACGGCATGGGGATGCCGTGAATTAGCCACTTACTGGCAACATGTGTATTCCGGCATTTCGGAAATGATTGACGTCCCTCTTGTACCCTCTCCGACGCAGGCACTATTGGGCTACAACAAAACTATTAAGAAGCCGGTTCGAAGATTTGTCACAATCGCCCTTCTCATGCCTAAGAGACTCGTAGCCTGTAGATGGGGGAGGGGTAGAGCTCCTAAATTTAAGGATTGGATCAAAGACATGGTTCACTGTCAGGACAATGTACTTCTATACGCAGAACTCCTCCCTTCCGCATCCCGGCCGATTGACATTTGGGGTCCCCTTCAAACGTATCTGTTGTCACACCCGCAGATATAACTCACTTTCTCAACCCCATCAACATTAGATCTTCATGCAATTCATTCGAGGCTGCACCCCAACTGAGGAGGCGGGAATTGTTAGGATGTCACCAAGCAACGAGACCTTAGTCCCCCTCTACCTCTCTTGTTCTCTGCATGGATGGATCTCATGGTACTGCTATATTGCGCTATGTGTTGGAGAAGGAGGGAGGGAGTGACATTGCACAGTACTGGAAGTCGCCTTTACATGCCCGGTGCATACTACTATGAAACGATTACTGACTGCGAAGTCTTCCACGGTAGATATGACCTGTTCTTCGAGTTTGCATCCTATTATCACTGTCTCATATGCCGCAGCCGGCCCCTAGAGGGTTGTAAGCAGGCAGCTGTGTTCAACTTTAAACTCCACCTTCATACCAGGCCGCCGGCCACTTGATGGTTGTAGGCATGAGGCTGTGTAATGTGTAATCATGCTGAATAAAGGTTTTTGAAAAACAAAAAAAAAAAAACAAAAACAAAAAAAAAAAAAAAGGATCTTCGCCTCGGTGTTTAGCAGTGAGATTGGGCGATAGGAGGCGCAATCATGCGGTGGTTTATTAGGCCAGTCTCTGGTCTCGGGGAAGAATTTCCGTAAGCTATCAGTGTACATAGCCAATAGATGCGGAACGATGTGGGTAGCTGCTTTCTTATAGAATGCCACCGGAATTCCGTTGGGCCCCAGTGCCTTCCCAGTGCGGAGGGCGGCAATTGCAAGTGTAATTTCCTCCGCGGTCAGGTCTGCCTCAAGGGCCGCCACCTCGGACGGGGCCAGCACCGGCATAGCAATGTCCCGGAGGAATGCCAGATTGTCCACAACTGTGGACGAGGCCTCCGGAGTGTAGATCTTTTCGTAATGCGACGACATGGCCTCCGCGATCAGTCGAGGCTCCGACGTGAAGCCCCCCGCCTCCAACTGGATCCGTGCCACCCATCGTGCTGCACGTTCCTTTTTCTCCAGCCAGGCTAGCAGTCTACCCGCCTTATCCCCTAGTTCATAGATCGTGTGCTGCGTTGTAGCGTGTCTAGCCTGTGCCGCCTCCCAAAGATATGATTTATACTCTTGTTGCGCCAGAAGCATTTTATGTGTGGTGTCGTCGTCCGAGTGCGTAGCATGGTCGGCCTCTGCCGCAGTCACCCCCTGTTCCAGTTCGAGTACCACTCTTCGTTGAGTTTTCTTGTGATCTGCCACCATCGAGATTGCCTGCCCGCGAAGGACCGTTTTGTACGCCTCCCACAGTGTCGTTGGGCTGGTCACCGAGTCCTTATTTTCTGCTAAATACTGTTTGGTCGTTACCAGAAGGGCTTTATTAATTTTAGGTATTTTGAGGTAGCCAGGGTGAATTGGAAAAACTCTACGGTTCTGTGGGGCGAAGGTTGCAAATGTAACAAGAACTGGGGAGTGGTCTGAGATGCCCCTGGGCAGGTGCGTGACGTCCGTCATTCCCCTCAACCCCGTTGCTGGTACGAAGATGTAGTCAATGCGAGAGAGACTGTTATGGACCCCCGAATGAAATGTGTATTACCTGTCCTCCGGGCTGCGGGTTCTCCAGGTGTCTAGGAGGCCAAATGATTCCGCGAACTCGCGTAGTTTGGGAGTAGTACTACCGTGATCCCTGGTGGACGACCTGTCCATTAGCGGATCCATCGTCGCATTAAAGTCCCCACCTATGATTAGTTGGGAGCGACAACAGAAAATCTCCCAACGCCCGGAAAGTATCCTGATGTAGCGCTGGGGGGACATATACCGTCACTAAGTTATACATTTTCCCCTCCCGCTGGCAGGTCAGTGCCGCGAAGCGACCCTGATCCTCGCCACGGGAGTCAACAATAATCAGGGGGAAGCGTTTATTCACTAGTATGCCCACCCCATGGGAACCTGACGTGAATGCAGAATGTATCACCATTTTAAACCCCCATCTATCCAGTGCCTTCATAGTCGTGCCCACCAAGTGTGTTTCCTGCAGGAGCGCCACTGCTGGCCCCTTGCGCTTAAGGTATTGGAGAACCAGCCCCCGTTTGATTTTATCCCCCAATCCATTCACATTCCAGGACATTATTCTGAACAAGGGGCTGGGTGGTTGCGTACTCCCCACATTTAAGCTAGTATTTGCCTCCGAAGTGGGCTTGTGTTCCGCTTCCGTCATGTAGGGTAGTAGAAATGTGGCTAAACATGTACACTATCCTTCGTGTGATAACAGGCCTAGGTTGCGTCAATCGCCAATGTGTAGCTGCAACATACATAACAAAACATGAAAAAACTTTCCCGTGGTCCCCCCATCTCCCCACCCCCCTCCCTGCCTCCCTGCCCAGCGGATTTGGAACTACCCGCCAACCATGTTGGTTTTTGTCTTGTTTTTATCTTGCAACTCACAGTTCAATACATTTAATTTTTCTGTCGCATCTGTCAAAAACGCTAAATCGAGCAACAATTGAGTGTTTGATAACAGTGTGGTATCTTCATTTCTAGACTCCATAAAAGCTTTGACTTCTGGCAATAGCGAAAGGAATCTTCGCAGTATTTTTCCCCTGCTAAGCCATCGGATCTGAGTGTGCAGTAAAAGGTCACCACACTCGGCTGATAGTTCTTCAAGGAACAATTTGAAGGTTCGGTGCTGCTTGGCCTTTGCACGAATTGAATTAATAATTTTAACAACAGGAGTCATGACATGATCAAACCCCATTACCTTGGCACATATTGCCTGTTGATGTATAATGCAATGGTAGTTCAATAACGGAGGGAAATCTGGATCTGCTTTACAATTGGCAATGAAGCCAGAATGACGCCCTATCATTGCGGGTGCACCATCAGTGGTTATCGCCACTAACTTTTTCAATGGGACATTTTGTTCCACAAAATAATTTTTCCCCTCATTGTGAATGTCAGATCCTCTGGTTGTGGTTTTCAGAGGCAACAAAGTTAAAAATTCCTCTTTATCAGTAAAATCTCCAAAAACCATTCTAACGAACATTGCCAACTGTGCAATATCGCTTGCATCAACAGATTCATCACATTGAAGAGAAAAATATTTGCATGTCTTCAAATCGCGCTCTAACTGATCTACCATGTTGGTCGATAATGCCGATACCCTTCTTGCCTTAGTGTTTGACCCTAACTGCACATCTGAAATGGCAGGCATAATTTCAGGGCTATTTTTAAAGTCTTTGAATAAGGACTGGGCCATTAGAAGCATTGCTTCCTTCACAACGGCTGCATCTGAAAATGTTGCTTTGTGCTTACTCAAGTGATGAGTAACTACAAAGGATGCTTCAGTTGCCGCAGTTGCTTTCTTCGTGGGCTTTGTAAAAAAAGATTGCTGAGTCTGCAATGCAGATTTCAGTTCATTTTCTTTCTGTGACCTCAGGCTGCTTCCTTTAGGGAACTTCCTCTCAAAATGAATGTGCTTGGTTGAAAAATGCCTCTCAACATTGCCCTTTTTTCCTACTGCAACTTTAGCTCCACAGATTAAACATACACAGTTGTCTTTAATTTGTGTAAATAAAAATTTGTTCTCCCACTCTTGATGGAAGTAGTAAGTCTTGCTCTTTGCCCTTTTGGAGAGACCTGGCTCTTCATCCATGATTAGCTGTTAAGGCTCTAAGCAAGACTAAAAATGTTGAGTACGTGTGCCCTACCTATGCTAATAATACTGCAACACTATGCCTCCCCTTTCTTCATCATCACACATGACAGCACCTTGAAATGCATAAGTTGAAGGTGCACTGTACAAAATCTATGAGGCCACGCAAAGCCACCCTGTATGGCCTTTAATGGCCTCATAGATATGGAGGCAAGGCCGTGCATGATGTGCTGCGTTACTCTACCCCAGCGAGGCGTTCCGTGAGTGGAGCGTGGACGCCCCTTCCTGTGTAAAAACAAATCTGTCTGCAAAACAGGCACCCTTGCACCATGGCACATGGGTGCCTGTGTTGGCACTTGGGGACAGCAGTTTGTGTGCCAGTGAAGGGAAAGAACAGGAATGCATCATATTATGTTAACATTTAAATGCAGTGCAAGCCACAACAGTGACACAACAAAAGCACAAGCCGTGCAAGCGGAGGCCAATGCTTGTCGGAATGGGACAGGAAAGAGGCCCTGGCACCAAATTAGAAGTAGCCCCAAAAGCCGGGTCTGGTGGCTCAGTGCACTAAAGCAGCCACTGCAGGGGCCTGTGTCCGACCTCATGGTCACAGGTTTAAATCCCAGTGGGTCCACTCAGTCTTTCATCCATTTGAGGTCGATAAAAGGAGTACCATTGAGCTGGGTAACAATAAACATCTGTTATTTAGCGCCAGGACACCTTCGGGTAATCGTGCGCTTTACAAATAGACCTGTTATGTTATGTTGTTAATATAGTGCAGGCAAATCAAATAGCTAAAAAAAGTGTCCCACATTTGCAAAATAAGTTCTAAACTTAGACATGTTGTATATCGGAGGTGTTTTGCAAGGTATGGAAGACTGGGCTAATTGTGCTTGCAGCAGGCAATGTTTGGTACTATCCGAAAAATTAACAACACAAAGCAGCCCACCAACCAATAAAATCGGCACACAGGCACACAAATAGCCAAAAATCCACAGACAAGCATTGGCACAGACCACCAACCAATAAAATCGTCCCACAAACAGCCCAAAAAACAAACAATATATAACATCCCGAGTGGCCACACGACACCATGGAGCAGTCAAGGCCTCACTGTGAAGAGGCCGGAGCTGGGAAGCCAGAGCTGCCAGTGTCCCTGAAGAGCGCACAGTGGCCAGTGAGTGCAAAGTGGTGACGAAGCTAAGGACTGTGAACTGTGTGAGGAGGTAGAGCAGGTGCAGTCCCAGGTGGCTTGATGGCCCTGTACTGAACAGTTTCTGGTGCCTGGGGGTGGGTGTGTCTGGACTGGAGTCTGGACTCAGTGCGGCCTTTGCCAATGCGTAGTGGAATTGTGGAGGACAGGGGGGATGGTGAGGAGGAGTAGACTGTGACCAGAGCCAGCGTGTATCTATTGGTCCCACAGTGAAACTGAAGCAGTCAAGTGTGGTGTGGCTGAGGGGCCGAACAAGGTTTCTGGGTGGCAATGGTGGCCCACAATAAACTCTGAGATGAATTTGGGTGCAAAGACATAATTGAATCACCTGTTCACTGCACCACTGAGTACCCTAAAACTGTGTGTGCTGCTGACACCGCAAAAGAGTTCGGCCACCTGCTTGCAACATGAAGGAGCACCCCAGCTGCCACCACAATGTGGACCCAGGGCTCTGGTTATCTGTCAACTGAGACTGGATTCTAGAAGGCTGCACTTCACCTGGCAGCGAGAGGGCTGCACGGTGAAGGAAGTCCTGCACC
Organism: Triturus cristatus; assembly: GCF_964204655.1. NCBI lineage: Eukaryota > Metazoa > Chordata > Amphibia > Caudata > Salamandridae > Triturus > Triturus cristatus. Next base: position 146,281,433 of record NC_140585.1, on the reverse strand, counting down.
ACTCAATGTTACTCAGCAAGAACCCCCCACCGTCTTTCGGATAAGGGGATTCTTCATAGCGAGCGGATGGACACACGTGCCTTACAAGCCCCTCGACTGGGTAAAAGTAAACACGCTGCTATAACGCCACCAGGGGTGGAGCAGCCCAAGAATCTACTGCTGCAACAGCTTCACCCATGTGTTTGGGCTGGATAGAACAGGCCTGGGACAGAAGAATGGGAGGACACAGTATTTCTATTTTGCCTTTTACCGACGCCTTCAGGGCAGCAGGCAAAGGGATTGTGCTGAAAGGAAATTAAATGTGTAAACCATTTTACAATGGTTTGGGAATTTAAAATTTTGCCAAAAAGGTACAGGACTGGATTTTGAATAGTAAATACGCCTCATGACTACTTAAGGAACAGTTTTGCTATCCAACATATTTTAAGAGTGGATTACCCCGAGGGCCGACTGAAGGCAGACAGGACCAGCCGGCGCGAGCGCGGGCTTCTGGCAGCTGTGTCTGTGCCCACCTGTCCCCTCAGCTGCTCAACGAGCCTTCCTGGTGTGAAGCCTCTGCCCGCCTCAGCCAGCAGACTCCGAGCAGCGGCATCACTGACTCACTGCAGGGCTGTCCTTCCCGCCTCTCGCCTTGGTTTCCATCCTCTCACTTCTGAGTTTCTCCTTCGCTCTCTTTTCTCCTCCACTTTCCTACTTCTTTCTCTCATTCGCTTCTCTTTGATTTCCCTCTCCCTCTTCTCTACATTTTTTTCATTCTCGCTCTGACTGTTTCTCTTTTACTTATTTCAACCCTCTGTCTGTTTTCCAGATCATTCTTCCTACATCTTCCATTTCCCCTTTTTTGTTTCCTCTTTATTATTTTTCCACTCGTCTTTCCATTTTCTCCCTTATTCTCTTTCTTTCGAATCTCTTTCCGCTTTCCTTTCCACTCGCTCCCTCTCTCACCTCTAGCTTCCCTTTTCTTTCGGCCGAACTTCATCTTCTCTATTCGACCCCCGCCTGCGTCTCTCCAAGCAGCCCAGGAGCCGTGCTCCAGCAGAGAGGTAAGTTTGCGTCTCATTCATCCAGATTCCATCCATATCAAAATCAGACATCTCAGGAGGTTCTGCATTTGCTGCAGAGCAGCAGAGGCGATGGAAAAACCAAGGATCACAGCTCACCATCATTCTGATCTGTCTTCAAATTTGGGGACGGCCTAGGATAGCGTGGGTTTACTTTATCAACATTAAGAAGCCACAGACACTATATAGGGGTGTCGAGAGGGGGCAGGGATGATAAGGCATTGTGAGCGAAAGTGCGGAGAATTATTCATTAAACTACTGTGAGGCCTTAGTAGTGAAAGTGTTGTGCAAAGGGGAAGCCCTGGCGGAGATCACAGATGGCCAACTTCAAGTGGTGCCTAATCAGAGAGTTAACACACCCCAACCTCAGACACTTACACCGTCAAGTCTGCACTAAAAAGCGACTCGGACAATTTGGGGATTTGCGCAGCTATACAGCGCGGTGCAACGAGGAAAAAGGCACGCGTGGGTCCCGGCAGTTCTTTGCTGCTTGCTTGCGTGACCTAAAAACCAGCAAGGAAAAGCCAGGGGTGCGTAGATAGAGACAGTCACAACGACAACGCACATAGCAGAGGAACGGGGCAGCCATGGGCATCATGAGAGCGGTCCCATGCAGAGTCATTGAACATGGTATGACTTCACTCTTTTACAGTACTTTTTACCGGGGGACCTAAACTAAGAGTGTTGTAGCTTACCTGCTGCGAGTCTGGTGCAAGGTTGTACGCGCGGGTCCCGGCAGTTCTTTCGGCCTTCAAACTGCTCCACAATGCTCCGCCCTGCCACGCCTGCTTGAGCTCCGCACTGGCACACGTCGCACTGGCACAATGGAGAGTGCGGTGCCAGTGAGGAAAAGACAGGGGGCGCGTAAACAGTCACGAGACTCTGCGCGCGCCCTGTCACGAGACTCTGCAGGAGAGGAACATCATCCTCTTCGGCCCGCCCCACCCCAGCTAAGCTCCAGCCAATCGGAGTAGCTGCTTTGGGTGAGGGCGGGCAACGGACACTGAAAAAAGCCTAAATAGCCCAAACAACACTAATGGGCTACTAAATTGAGCAGCACTCGGCGCGAGCTACTCACAGGTTCTCGGCGAGCTACCGGTAGCTCGCGATCGACCGGTTGGAGACCCCTGTTTTATTGTATGATGTGAGTGAACAATGAACACTGACAAAAATATGTGCCCAGAGTTTACTTTCGGATTTATGCCAGAAACCAGCATTTTCTTAAATGGAGTAGTAGAGTTTGTGAAATTTGAAAACTTAGCTGACAAGTGGCCAATTCTGGCATTTTAGTGTACAGCACATTGATTGCTGGGATTTTAAGTCCATGACCGAATTTGTTTAAAACAAAACCTCTCGTCCCACTAATCAATGGGAAAAAACAGCTGCTGGTGCATCATGTGCTGGAGCCAAAGCAGAGTTCCGAAATGGAAAATGAAATTTAGTCCCTGGCTTTCTGCTTCTTGCCTTGAAGGCAACCATGGGCTAAACAGACCAGTGACTGAGAGGGCAGAGGTAGCCTTTCAGATACAAATGCCATCATCTTGCTGCTAATGGGTCAACATTGACATCCCTTAGAAAACCTGCCAAAAGTTGGTGCCACTGTGCGACACACAATATCGGCTCCTTTCACATGGTCATCCGGGGAGGAGCAGATATCACACAGCGGCAGTGAAAACTAGCAGAGAACCCCTGTAAACAGTGGATTTTCAGGCGTTTTTCAGAAGCTCTGAAGTGCTGATGTCCATTAAGGGATGTGAAACATCTCTGTACATCGGCACCAGACTTAGCAAGCATGTTCTCTTCTTTTTGGAGGAGGGGGCTTGGGGTCGGGGTGGGGGCAAATGTGCCTGTTAGGTACTTCTCGGGATAAGACCCGCCCCTGCAAGGCTCCACCCCCTCCAAGGTCCCGGCTCTTCCTCACACCTGAAATCTTTGTTTAGTTGGCAGGTGTGGTGTTTACCACTAGAATGTGAGAAGCAGCAGTTGGACTGTCTAGAGACACGCAGGATGGAAAAATATAGTCCTGTTGCCACTTTTCCTTGGAATAAAAGCCTGGTAAGATTTTTGTTGGTGCGCTTGCAACATTAGTGTGAGCCCTGGCAAAAGAGGTGCAGCACATGCTGCCAGGGCCGGCTTTAGGGCAGTCGACCTGTGCAGTCGCACTGGGCGCTGACCCGTGGAGGGGACGCTGACCTCAGGTGGGGGTGCTGTGTTTAGCAATATGTTATGATTGGAGAAATGAGGCATGAGGGGCATGTTTGCCCGGTGGTAGTGAGAGAATCTGAGGAGGCAGTCATGGGATTCGGGGGCGCCAAAAAAGATTGTCGCACTGAGCGCCACCGGTGCTGAATCCAGCCCTGCGTGCTGCCCAACAAGGACTGTAAGGGCTGCTTTTCTTTCCTGAAATCCAAATATCTCACTTCGAAGACAGTGTACAGTTGGAGATGTTAAACCCGCACGAAAGGCGTGCACCGCTGCTTTCTACTTTAAACATAACATGTGTATTAGTAAAGCGCACATTCACCCCTAGGTATATCAGCGCTGAAGAACTGATGTTTATTGTTACCCAACTCAACGGTACTCATTTTATGGACCTCAGATAAATGAAAGGCTGCGTGGACATGGGTTGGACATTGTTCAGTAGCTTAGAGAAAATGAAAGCTACAGTTTCAATGTTTCCATATATTTCCCCTGTGTCTTCGTAGGCACGTAGGTATGTAGGTACATTTAAACACTTGCTAAAAGGAGCACAACATTATCAAGTTGTCTTTATCCATAAAAAGAAACTCTAGATAACACATAAAGCAGGTACAGAGCAGCATGAAAACGATCTGCCCTCTGTGAGGCTCGAACTCACGACCTTCAGATTATGAGACTGACGCGCTGCCTACTGCGCTAAGAAGGCTCTGAGGCACGCTTTCTAACTTGTGAAATGCCTATTTAGCATGATGGAGTGTTTTTTTTTTAGTTAGCTGTCTTTTGTATTGAGCCTCAACACTTTGAAAAAAATATTCTTTCTCAAAAAGAAAAAAAAGGAAGTTATTTCGCTTCTCCGAATAACACAGAAGTCTGGAAAGAAATTTAAAAATCAACCGGAGAGATGAAACTAGAACATTTTTCTCTTTCACAGCCTTTTACGTTTGTCATGCTATTGTTGTATTTTCTCTTGGCTACTGCAATGTTCTCTTTCTAGAAATACAAACATTGAACGTCTCTCCCGTGCTTAAATCTCTTTCTCGGCCGCCTCCCGCCAGCAGGAAGGGATCGGTTCTTCTTGTGTTGTCCACGGAGCCCCTCTCGGGCTCGCTCCTTCACTTCCTGGTAACAAACACCTCACTACGTCCCAGTGAACCCCACCCCCTTTATCTCAGGTATAAGACTTTGTGAACTCTTCCTCTCTGTCTACGATAGTGGATAGAGCGCCCCTTGGTGGCGGCGCTGCCACACTTTGGAAGTGTGATCTTGTTCAGCTTCAGTCCTCCCCTGAAAGCAGACACCTCCTAGAAGTTCCCTTAAACGTGCCACCATTTAAGAGACGACTCTGGTCACACGAGCACTAAATAAATGCGGCACCCAACATTGTCTATATGTACAAGGAGAGCCAGCATCCAGGAACCAACAAGCATTGGTACTCCTGATCTGAGACCAGCATCTAGTAGCCAACAAGCATTGGTACTCCTTATCTGAGAGCCAGCATCCAGGAACCAACAAGCATTGGTACTCCTGATCTGAGACCAGCATCTACTAGCCAACAAACACTGGTACTCCTGATCTGAGAGCCAGCATCCAGAAGCCAATAAGCATTGGTACTCCTGATCTGAGACCAGCATACCTTCTTCTTCCTTGGACTCCTCTTTACAGCTCAAGTCGCTGTCGAGTAGTTTCAACATTCCCACAAACTCCCATCCCACGTCATTTTCTCCTCTTGGGCCGAGCAGGTCTTGAAGTCCTTGGAGTTTTCTTAAGAGCATAGCTGGCAATGCCTCTCCCATTAGAGCGTCCATCACCTGTTCCCCTTCTGTCTCCCACCACAGCCACAATGCTGCTGTCTTTGATCTTCACCTGATGGTGTCTCCTTTCTGGGTAACCCTTTGGTGGTTGACTTTCTTAACCCCCTCGTTCCTACTATTCTCCGCTTTCATTAAAAGCCAACCCAAACATCCATCCCACCCCGTATTAGGCCCTCCCCAGGCCTTTGTTGTTAATGTCTCATCCCCATATTGTATTCTCTTTTCAATCCAGCATGGCTGTAAAGTATAAGCGATACACTTTTGAGAACCAAGGTGTTCACTGAGCAGCCCTGGTTACCAGAAGTGATTTTTACCAGCAGCCCCAGTTACCAGCAGCGTCCCTTACCAGCAGCCACAGTTATCAACAGTGTTGTTTACCAGCGGCCCTGGTTACCAGCAACCCCAGTTACCAGCAGTGTTCATTACCAGCAGTGGGGCATATTATCAAGGACGGCGTTACAATTATCACCGGTTTAGCGGCAGAAAACTGCCGCTAAATCGGCGATAATGGGCTTGATAATATGCCCTGGAGAATTCCAATAGAAGCCCATGTTCACACCAGAACATGGACTTCTATTGGAATTCTCCAGGGCATATTATCAAGCCCATTATCGCCGCTTTAGCGGCAGTTTTCTGCTGATAAACCGGCAATAATTTTTAACGCCATCCTTGATAATATGCCCCTGTGTTCGTTACCAGCAGCCCTGGTAACCAGCAGTGTTGGTTACCAGCAGTCCCAGTTAATAGTAGCTCTGATTACCGGCAGTGTTAGTTTCCATCAGCCCTGGTTACCAGCAGAGTTGGCTACCAGCAGCCCTGGTTAGCAGCAGAGTTGGTTAACAGCAGCCCCGGTGACCAGTAGACCCGGTTAGCAACAATACTGGTTATCAGCAGCCCCGGTTACAAGAACTGTTAGTTACCAGCAGCCCTGGTTACCAGCAGTTCTAGTAACCAGCAGCCCCGGTTACCAGCAGCCCGGTTACCAGGAGCCTGGTTACCAGCAGCCCTTGTTATCAGCAGTGTTGGTTAACAGCAGCCCTGGTTACCAGCAGCCCTGGGTACCAGCAGTGTTGGTTAACATATGCTCTACTTAACAACAGCCCTGGTTAACAGCAGCCCTGTTTACCAGCAGTGTTGGTTAACAGATGCTCTAGTTAACAATAGTCCTGGTTACCAGCAGACCAGTAACCAGCAGCATTTGTTACCGGCAGTCCTTGTTACCAGCAGTGTTGGTTAACAGCAGCCCTAGTTACCAGCAGTGTTGGTTAATAACAGTCCTGGTTACCAGCAACATTAGTTACCAACAGCCCTAGTTACCAGCAGCCCAGTAACCAGCAGCGCTTGTTACCAACATTTCTTGTTACCAGCAGTGTTGGTTAACAGCAGCTCTGGTTACCAGCAGCCCTGGTTACCAGCAGCCATGGGTTACCAGCAGTGTTGGTTATCAGCAACACTAGTTACCATCAGCCCTGATTACCATCAGCCCTGTTACCAGTAGTGTTGTTTACCAGCAGCCCTTGTTAGCAGCAGTGTTGGTTAACAGCAGCCCTAGTTACCATCAGCCCTGATTACCATCAGCCCTGTTACCAGTAGTGTTGTTTACCAGCAGCCCTGGTTACCAGCAGTGTTGGTTAACAGCAGCCCTAGTTACCAGCAGTGTTGGTTACCAGCAGCCCTAGTTATCATCAGCCCTGGTTACCATCAGCCCTGGTTACCAGCAGAATTTGTTACCAGTAGTGTTGGTTACCAGCAGCCCTAGTTACCATCAGTCCTGGTTACCATCAGCCCTGGTTACCATCAGCCCTGGCTACCAGCAGAATTTGTTACCAGCAGTGTTGGTTACCAGCAGCCCTAGTTACCATCAGTCCTGGTTACCATCAGCCCTGGTTACCAGCAGAGTTCGTTACCAGCAGTGTTGGTTACCAGCAGCCCAAGTTACCTGCAGCTCACTCGTTCTCCATCCCCACAGTTCTGCTCTAGGTGCATTCTTGAGGATAAAACCTCTCTCGAAGAATAAGGGGCAGTGCACCCTGACATGGAGAGTAGAAGGTAGAGGGCTTACAGACACTACAGTCGCTCCAGTGTGGCCCGTGCGGCCCTGTCCTATCGATCGGTACTGATCCTGTTCCCTTCCCAGCCCTGCTGCGCAGACACCGCTCTCCTCGTTCCTACTCATGGGGGTAAGGCTTTGTCCCTTTACCCTTCCCTTCGGGGAGACCTCCACCAGTCCTTCCATAGTGACTCCCACCTCTCCTCCTCACCAGAGACCACGTCAGACCCTAATCACCCCTCGGTGCATGCAATCACCTACATGGTGACTGCACTTTGGAAAACAATGCATGTTTTGTAAGGCACAGTGGATAATTGATAAAAACAATAAATGCCCGGGCTCTCTCCAGGAAGACACAGCAGCCTGCACCACCCATTGCCCCTGCCAATGCTGCCAACTACAGTCCCAACACAACTACCAACCATCACACTCTTACAAGTGTGACAATTCAGACTATTCGAGGCCCCTAAGGCTATAAGAATGGCTTGGGTGGCTCGTATTAGTGATTGTTGTGTGGCAGATGATGGATTATGTGGCAAATGCGGTAAATTTATAATGATGCAAAAATTGTGGCGGCCACCTAATCACTTAATTCCAGTGGCTCTGACTTTAGGTGAGGCTACGACATCAGGCAGAAGAAGGAAACTCCATTCATATTTCTTTATCAGTTTGTGGCCACTCATTAGCACAGACGAGGAGTAAAAAGAAACAACAGGCCAGGAATCAAAAAGTTGAACCGCAGCTTCTTACCTAAGGTTCAGCACCATTAGAAACGCACAGTTTCTGAGACTGCTGCACCAATGAGCTACAGAGGAACAACAAGCATTTGCAATGCAATAGGTCTCGCATTTACTTGACCTTGAGCAATTGGCATTTCAAATGACAATGCCTTTTATTTATGTTTTGGTTTTTAAAATATAAATAAAAGGCATTGTCATTTACAATGCCAATAGCTTAAACTCACGTAAATGCGAGACCTATTGCATTCCTAAATACTTGATCCTATTTCTTTACATGTTGAAAGCGGCCGCCGGCCATTTCCTTTTGTTTTCATTGCTTTTGCTACAATCGCGTCAACTGCACAGATGCCGCGATTGCATAAAAAGTAAAGAAATAGAAAAGCACTTTTGTTTTCAATTTCTTACTTTTGATGCAATCATGGAACCCGCGTGGGTGCCGCGATTGTAACAAAAGTAATGAAAACAAAAGGAAATTGTGGGTGGCCGCTTTTAGCATGTAAAGAAATAGGAAACAAGGGACTTTTGAAATGTGTGCGGCAGGGGTGCAAAAACAAATACACAAGGAACTTTTGTGAAAGGTGCGTGGCAGGGAAGACACAAAGAGCTGCTGTGTTCACGGCTATGGGTTTAATTGAGTGAAAAAAAGAGTGCGTCAAACACAGGAAATTCAATCATACTATAAGGGGATGTGTAACATGGTTGGTCGCCATAAAGGGCCCGATTCACAGAACTAATCTGAGACAAAATCCTAAACTTACTACTTTTGGTATTCACAGAAGGCATTTAGTAGTAGTAAAGTTAGGATTTTGTCTTAAGTTTGACTTAAGACAAACTTAAGACAGACTTAAGACAGACTTAAGACAGACTTAAGACAGAATCCTAACTTTACTATTACTAAATGCCTTCTGTGAATACCAAAAGTAGTAAGTTTAAGATTTTGTCTCAGATTAGTTCTGTGAATCGGGCCCAAAGAGAACAAGCATTGAAAATGCAATAGGTCTCGCCTTTAATTAAGTAAAAGCCATTTGCTTTGCTAATGGTATTGTACAGCAAAGCAAATGGCTTTAACTTAGTAAAAGGCGAGACCTATTGCATTTTTACTGACCTGGGCCACACTGCCCAAGATTAGAGAAACAGGAATAGGACCTGCATTATGCAGCTGTGCTGTTCTTCCCACTCGCTACTGCTTTACTGCTAATCACCCCATAGCATCCATGCTGTGCCGTCGTTCTGTGCTACAGCACGCCTGCTGGCGGGGAGCTTTGTGGCCCATAACACTGCAGTGCTGGTTACCATCCATGTAATGCCTCCCACAGCTGTGCTGTTGGTCACTCTACCGCGTAACTGGGGCAGCTCAGCAACATGCACGCTGTCGCTGCTGTACTGCAGCATGCTTACTGTGCCGCTGATTGGCTCCGCAGCCTGCTACTGCTGTGCTGTTGGTCACTCTACCGCGTAACTGGGGCAGCTCAGCAACATGCACGCTGTCGCTGCTGTACTGCAGCATGCTTACTGTGCCGCTGATTGGCTCCGACGCCTGCTGCTGCTGTGCTGTTGGTCACTCTACCGCGTAACTGGGGCAGCTCAGCAACATGCACGCTGTCGCTGCTGTACTGCAGCATGCTTACTGTGCCGCTGATTGGCTCTGCAGCCTGCTGCTGCTGTGCTGTTCATTATCTCTGCAAAACGCCCCACATAAGAAAGAGCGAAAACAAATATAGCTTCATTGCTGTGTGCACCGCTCTTCAAAAGGTGAACATATTTCAACTCACACATTTTTCAGGGGCAGCATCCTGACTCCACCCTTTCATTCCCTGAACACGACCCATGTCCTATTTAAGGTACCAATTATGTCTTTACTCTGTGCTGTCACCCTCAAGGAAAATAACTCTAGAATTTCGATGATTCTGGCCAAAACCTTGGGGGGACGGAAACGTTCTTTACTTGTAGTTATTCACGATGCATTGCATTTTGTTTTAAAATAAAAAGAAACCTAAGCAGCTGCATTGCATGTTTCGAGGAGCGATACTTGCTAAGATAGCAGGGCATATGGACCAGTGTCCAGCCACTATCACGCTGCGTCCTTTCACTTAATTTCAAAGTAAAGCTGCCTAGTGCCACCACAGCAGAGAGCAGGCCCAGGGAGTCAAAAACCGACTCTAGGCATAATATTTCCCAGACCTAATGGGCATTTTCAGCTCATCCATCGAGACCTTGTGTTTACAGCACTGCCACGGAATCCCAGCAATTACCCTCTGTGACAGGCGGGTGCTTGCAGAAACAACGGGACCCTCAAAGCCCAACAGAGAAAGAATCCCCACTATCCCAGGCCTTTATTTTTAGTAAATACCATAAATCTTTATCTTTAGAGACAATCAACCCGAGTTACGACCCCAGCGGATCATAATGAATGATAAAGTGCCTCGGGCATGCCATCTGGGAGTGGTGTGTCTCACTGAGCGTGTCCTGCTTGTAACAGGGCCTGCCAAAGTAAAAGTCACCCTGCGAGCTGTGCGGCAGCCATAAATGAAATATAAAGCGCCTCGGGCATGCCGTCTGGACGTGGTGTGTCTCACTCAGCGTGTCCTGTCTGCAAGAGGGCTTGCCAAAGTAAAAGTCACCCTGCGAGCTGTGTGGACGCCATAATGAAATATAAATGTCAAATATTCTCGACTCTGCAGCTCCGAAGCAACTCAAAAGGATTCCTTGCAAACAATCCAAACCTTGGTTCAATGGTGCCCTTAATGATGAACGTCGCAAACTCAGTATCTCTGAGAGACAATGGAGAAATGCACCCTCCACCTCCAGTCTCAAACAGTTAAGGAAGATGAGAAGCGCTTATAACAAACTCATTCGCTTTGCTAAATCAGATCATTTCAGAATTCAGCTTGACAGCGCTAAAAACCGTCCCAAGAAACTGTTTGATATCATCAACCAACAGGCTAATCCAATTCCTCCAATCAAAACCACTGGACCCAGTGGGGAGGACTTCTCAACGCACTTTTCTGAAAAGTCTAGAAGTATTGAGCGTGAGCTGCAACTTGCTGCTGCTAACCAGTTGTCTATAAACTCTCTGGGTTTGACTGTACCCACGATAGCGTGTGCTCCACTTTACCTCACAAAGTACACACCCAAAAACAATACCTGCTGGAACACCTTCCGGCTTCTGGATTGGGAGGAGCTGTCACATTCCCTGGTCTTTCTTAAACCATCCAACCATTTTAAGGATCCACTTCCCGCCAAGATGTTCAAAGACCTCAACATGGCCATTCTGCCTCTCTGGTCCAGGATCATCCAACAATCTCTCCATCAGGGGAGGATTCCAGACTGTCTTAAAATGGGACAAGTCAACCCCATCCTTAAGAAGCCCAATGCAGACCTAACAGATCCCAATAACTACAGTCCAATCACCAACATCATGTCCTTAGCGAAATTGCTCGAGAAATGCGTTCACACTCAGCTCTGCGACCACATGGAGAAATTGCAGCTCCTAGATCAACACCAATCAGGCTGTAGAGCAGGTCATAGCACTGAAACAGCTCTAACTCACATTGTGGATGACGCCTTGAGAGCTCTTGACCAAGATACGCCCTGTCTGCTTATTCTTCTGGACTTGTCCTCTGCTTTTGACACTATCAAACATGATAACCTGATTAACCTCCTTCAATATAGGATGGGGTTATCTGGTCCTGTCCTATATTGGTTCTCCTCTTTCCTGCATAACAGAACACAAAGAATCAAAGTCAACCAATCTTTGGCTGCCAGCACTGCAGTCTCAACTGGGGTGCCTCAAGGATCTGCACTCTCGCCCATGCTCTTCAACCTATTCATGGAGCCTCTAACTACCATTCTGAATGATTCAAACATCCAGCACCACATGTACGAGGATGACACTCAACTGTATATGAAGATCTCTTCTCCAGACAAGATGAAAACTCTAAATGGAGCGCTTCAAAAAACTCAGCAATGGCGAACACATAACCATCTGCTACTTAACTCGTCCAAAACAGAATTTCCCCTGATTAGCCCCCGCAACCACAAGGCCACCACGCAAAACTGGATCAAACAAATCTCTGCACTCAACTGAACCCCGCATATGGTGGATTCCGCGTGCTCTTTAGGTGTCACCCTATACAAATTTCTAAACATGTAAGACCCCATCACTGCCACCATTAAGAGTGCCAATCATCAGCTCAACACTCTTAGGAAAATCAAACCCTTCCTCCCTCCCGAGGATCTCCTGTCAGCAGTCCAGTCCTTAGTTATCTCACGAGTATAAAACAGTCTGGTGACCCTAGCAGGGCTGCCTAAATCTAGGTTAGCTCCGCTAAGAGCTACTCTGAATGCCTCGGCCAGACTTATCACAGGCGCCAGAAAGCATGATCATATCACACCTGACTTAATCCAGCTTAATTGGCTTCCCATTGAAGCAAGGATCCGTTTCAAGATAGCCTGCCTGACACATGAAGCTATACACTGCAATAGCCCCGTTTACCTGGCAAAAACACTTAAGATCTCCGGTTCCAGGCGAAACTTAAGAAGCTCCAATACCCTACTACTGAAACCACCGAAGTTCAACAAAAAAACAACTTACAATCACACCTTCTCAGGGCTGGCTCCAAGAATTTGGAATTCCCTCCCAACAGAGATCAGAGCCAACCCCTCGACTGCTTCATTAAAAAAACAGGTCAAATGGCTACTGCTGGAAGAACTTTATCAGCAATAGCCTCTTTGTCATCTGCTAGATACTTCCTTTTCGTGCTTGACAATCTTTTTTTACGTTGTTAGAAAAACACACTCCCACACCGGAGGGGTGGTGGTGTGTTCTCCCAGACACACACTGTGGTAGCTTGGCTCGAGTGGTCAGGGGTCAGGCACCGTGCTAAGCATACGTCATACCCACACAATAACCATGCGTGCATCCGTTCCAAAAACGACACTACACCTTAAAAATTATACTGAAAATATATCTCTTTATCTTCTTTTCTCTTAGTTGCTGATTAAATAAATAATAATACAATCACAGTACACAACTTTTCCTGTGGAAGGGTAAGTCAAATAAATAATACTTCAACGATTCAATGAATAAGGTAGATCATAAATAATTAAGGCATAAATATAAGTGCATTACATATAGGGCAATTAAATATTATGAGGCAATAAATACTGCGAGACAATAAATACTGTGCGACAATAAATACTGTGAAACAACAAATACTGTGAGGCAATAAATACTGTGAGGCAATAAATAGGATGAATACAATAAATACAGTGCTCTCAATAAATAATAGAAGCCAACAGTGACACTTGAAAATCAGTTCACATTCCTGAGGCACTATGGGATGATTTGACTCAATCCCAGCTTGTAGAGATTTGGATGGCCTGAGGGGTATACTCCCTAGCTTGGACAAGGCTGAGGCCTAAACTGAGGTAGATCAAGGGGGAATCTAGAGATCTGGCTCTCCCACACTACACAACCCCTCTGTATTAGTCTCAGCTCACCCCTGGCACTATCAAACTGGTTCCAGCACCTCTCTAGCCCCTAGGATGGTCTCTTAGGGCTCCACAGGGCCTTAGGCGCCCTCTATTCCACTTACTGCCCTTTTTATGAAGCTCCGACGCCACTGGAGTCGTGTCGACGCCGTGAGGCGGTTCCGGTTCGATGTCGGCGGCCTCGGCGCAATGTCAGTTCTTGACGACGTCGGTAGGCGGTTCCGGTTCGATGTCGGCGGCCTCGGCTCGATGTCGACCTCCAGTTCGATGACGTCGGGCAGTCTTGGCTCAATGTCGACTTCCGACGGCTCCGGAGTGCGATCTCCACTCCCGACCTCCGGTGCTCCTTTCCTCAGGTTCCGGCGACTCCGGAGTGCGACCTCCACTCCCGACCTCCGGCACGATTCTCTTCAGGTTCCGGCGACTCCGGAGTGCGATCTCCACTCCCGACCTCCGGCACGCTTCACCTCGGTCTCCGGCGACTCCGGAGGGCGGACTTCACTCCCCCGTCGACGCCGCTCACTCGACCTCAGGTGACTTCCTCCTCGACCTCTGGTACTCTCCTCGACCTCCGTCGGCGCCCTCTTTCGACCTCTGGCGGCTCCGGGTACGACGTCTGCTTTCCAGTCAGCGCCGCTTCTCCACCTCGGGCTCCAGGTCTCCAGGCTTCTCGACGTCGGACTTCAAGAAGTTACCAGTAACCAGGTCAGGAACTTGCTGTTCTTTACTTTTAAGGCCTGTTCCTGCTGTCCAGGTCCTTAAGATGGTTTTTCTTGCTTTCTCCCACACAGGGCTCCAGGCTGGGCTCAGTCAGTAGGGACTAGTATCAAGGGTGGGTTTATGGACCCCACTCCAGGCACAAGTTTCCACCCCTGCTGCCTCACTCCTTCCTCCTTCAGGTTTCTGCTCCTCTCTCTTCACCAGTCAGGTGCCAACTGCCAACTCAAACTGCCAACCTGGAGATGCCTTCCCAACATTCTAAACCGCCTCCAACTGTCACAGGGTTCCAGAATGTTGCAGAAGGTTCTAGTAGGTTCCAGTGATGTCACAGGTGACAATGGGTGGCCACCATTTTGTGCTTCAGGCCCTCAGACAGAAGTTCCAGGGGTAGATAAAATGGCTCCCTGAATCTGCATCAATACTAAAAAGTCTGGTGGTTCCCAAAAAGGAAAAATTCTAACAGGGTTTGAGGCAAAAGTGGGACAAAATAAATAATGATGAGGAGGGACCACCCAAAGGGCTGACAGGTCTAACATACGTTATGGGTCAAAATATATTATTGTCAAGTATTTTCACTTTGTGTTTGAAATATGTACCCATCTAGGCTTCCCCAGCAATAACCTCTATGACTTTTGCCAGACACTTCCCCTCGCTCCATGAAGTTATGCTTGACAAGTATTTTCACTTTCCGTTTGAAATATGTGCTGGACAATCATTTTTACTTGGGATTTAAACTGTATGTTGTCGCTCTCTGGAATTAATTCAATGATGAAACTGTACGGCCCGTCCAGTTAGGCTTCTACATGTTGTTCACTTGCTACCTCTTCCTCCCCTACCACCCACATTTATTCCTATGCCTCAGGCTCTTCTCATGCTGCTCTATTGTATTGTACTTATACTGTTTATTCACCTCAACATCAGTTTTTCTCTTTATACAGCGCTCTGGTACCCTTCTGGGTCTTGTTCGCGCTTTATAAAACTTTTCAAATAAATAAATAAAGCGTCTCGGGCATGCCGTCTGGACACGGTGTGTCTCACTCAGCCTGTCCTGCCTGCAACAGGGTTTGCCAAAGTAAAAGTCACCCTGCGAGCCGTATTGCCACCATAATGAAATATAAAGCACCTCGGGCATGCCGTCTGGACGTGGTGTTTATCACTCAGCGTGTCCTGCCTGCAACAGGGTTTGCCACAGTAAAAGTCACCCTGCGAGTCGTGTGGCCGCCATAATGAAATATAAAGCACCTCACGCATGCCATCTGGACGTGGTGTGTCTCACTCAGCATGTCCTGCCTGCAAGTTAAGCATCACCCAATAGCGTAAACGCATCCCACACGCAAGACGCATGCAATAGTAAAGAAAGAAAAAAGTACCAAAAGTAAATATTAAACCCAACGTCTCACGGCGCCAGTAAAACATCCAATCCCAGCCTAAAGAGGACAGAGTGGCAACCAGGAGGGACTAAAAACCCTCCGGTGGAATCAACGAAGTATGTTCAGCATAATTACTGATGAGAAACGACGCACACCAATGAAAATTGCATGCGGAGCTGAGACACGAGTTCTGTAACCGTATTGATTCCAAGAAGTCCTTGCATGGCGAGAGCAGCGCATGCACACTGCTAATGCCATGCGAGACCTAAAAAACACACTAAAAGGGGGACCAAAGAGCAGCGTCTTGCCAATAAGAACAAAGGAATTAAGAAAGGCACAAGTAGGAACAAATTGAAAGCGGTGGGCGTGGCCTAACCAACCTGACTAAATACTACGAGCTTCGTAGAGCAGCGCATATGCGCTGCTAGGCTCAACCTAAAAAGGGAGGGACCATAGAAAACATGAGTGTTAGATTGCTTCTCATTTTGCACATAGTATATTATAAAAAAAAATTAAAGCATTACTTAAACATGACATTCATCAGTGCTTAATTTGTAAAAGAATAAGAGCCAGGGCTCTCGTCAGGGGGTCACTGCAGCTTGCACCACCCATTGCCTCTGACAGCTGCCAATGACAGTCCCAACACAACTACTGACCATCACACTCCTACAAGTGCCACAATTCATACTGTTATAGGCCCCTAAAGCTATAAGAATTGCGTGGGTGGCAGGTATTGGTTGTATTTACTATATATTGAACAAATAAATAACTGTTATTATCCTCGTCCCCAGTAGTTAATTTGTAAAGTAATAAGTGCCAGGGCACTTGTCAGGAGGACACTGCAGCTGGCACCACGCATCGCCCCTGCCATGCTGCCAATGATAGTAACAACACAACTCCTAACCATCACACACCTACAAGTGTGACAATTCGGACTACTTCAGGCCTCCAAAGCTATAAGAATGGCTTGGGTGGCTCGTATTAGTGATTGGGAATGTATATTAAATTAATAAATAGCTGTTGTGCTTATACCCAAATTTGGCAGACAGTTCCACCAAGTGGCAGACTGTCAGAAGCGCCGGTTAAAAGAATTAAGTGCCAGTACTGAGCACCGGAAACCACCGGCTCAAACTAAGCACTGGTAAGGCATGCTATAATACCAAGAGCTATCTTGGCATTATTAACAGTTACCCCACTCAATAGTACTTATTTTATCAATGTCCTCAGGTGACAGAATCACAGGGACTTCTGCATAGACCCTTGGAAGTGTTGTGCCCACCATCCCTTCATCCCTATGTCTCTGTATTATCAAATACTGTAGGATGAAAGGCTGAGTGGACCCACCAGGAGTCCAGCCTGAGATCACCTGGTCAAAGGGAGGTTCAACAATTTGGTGCATTAGCCCACTGAGCCTCCAGAGCTATCTCAGAGAAGGGAACGTGTGTTCCAAGACGGGATGTTGCGATCTCCTATCACATGTATGCAGATGACACTCAGATCTACATCAAGATCTCTTCACTGGAGGCGATCAAGACAATGACTGAGGCCTTAAAGGTGTCATTACATTGGTTAACCAGCAATCATCTTAAACTAACAGCGCAAAAAACGGAAATTCCTATTAATATTCCCCCAAAAAGCTACTCAGATGTGAAGAAGTGGACCAAACTGATCACGGCGCTAAATTGCACCCCTGTCCTAGTTGACTCGACCAAATCACTAGGAATCACGCTTGATAAGAACCTAGACATGCAAGCCCACATCAAATCAATGGCAGAAAGTGCCCGTTTTCACCTGAACTACCTTAGAAAATTGAAACCACTCATTACTACGTCAGACCTCAAATTGGCAGTTCAGTCCTTAGTCATCTCAAGGATTGAATATGGCTGCACAACACTAACAGGACTGCCTAGAATCTCCACACCACCACTAAAGCCTGTCTCAATGCGGCAGCAAGACTCATTACAGGTTCAAGAAAATACGACCACATTTCCCCACACTTGAAGGCGTGAAACTGGCTACCATAAAAAAGCCAGAATTCAGCTTAAACTCGCATGTATTACCCACAAAGGGCTCCACTACAAAACCCCAATGTACTTAGCCCAGAAAATTAAATTGAGTTATCCGGAGGAGGCAAACCATCCCGGGCTGCCAGAGACCTGATGCTGAAACCTCCCATCTTTCAGAAGAAGAAAACGTATAACAGAGCATTCTCCGGGGCTGCCCCGAGAATCTGGAACTCGCTCCCTCCAAACATTAGAAGAATTCCAAACATGTCAGCGTTCAAGAGGGAAGCGAAGATCTTCTTAATGAGCAAATTCCTACCATAAACAACTGCTGTTTATCATCTGCATCGTGGTCAGTTGCTAGGTGTTGCTTAGTTCTTCTCAGGTATGGATGCATCCCATTCAAGAAGGGTCACAGAGGCACCATTGCAGTCCTCACCATTGATCAAGGAGTTAGTGCCTATTAGATCTGGTATAGGAGTTTGCCTCAACAGGACAGGTATTTAAGGATCAACTTTCTAGATCGCTATGAATGCACTTAGGCTGTACATTACTACACTTAATGGGTCCTACTATTGTTATTGTCGTAACCAGGTATGAAAGATTCGCTTCGGAACTATGTGTTTTCTACTACTGCTATATCTGTTGTATTTTAAACGATTTATGACATGTAACTGTAAAGCTCTCTGATACCCATGGGTCATGTTCCTGCTATATAAAACTGAAAATAAATAAATAAAACCCTGTATGTGAGTGTGTTCTAAGGTGTCAGACTCACAGAGAAGGGGGCTGTGCTACACAGCATAGCACTTTCACTTTATGAGTGGGACTGTGCTCCGTGGTGTAAAGTTTTCATCTAGATGTGAAGCTCTCACTTAATGAGTGTGTGATTGTGGTCCAAGGTTTTAGACACTCAGGGCCTCGTTTACAATCTTTTGATGTAGGGCAGGACCACAACCCTTCCTGCTGCGCTGCCCTACGTCAAAAGAAAAGGGAAGGAATGCATCGTATCTATCAGATACGTCACATTCCTTTCCTTTCCCCATGTGCTGGTGCACGAATGGCTGCCATGCACCAACGCAGGTACCCTTGTGCCATGTTGCAAGGGTGTCTGCATTTTAGGGGTGTTTGTTTTGTGCAGGAAAAGACACCTACCTGCACAAAAACAATCAATAGAGGTGATTTCCTCTTTCTATGTATGTTGCAGGGTGCAGCACACATAGCAAGAGGAGAAAACGAGGAGAAATATTGATATTTCTCCTCCTTGTGCCTCCCTTACAAAATCCCTGGAGAGATATAGGCTTCCGACACATTCCCAGGTTTACGAAGTCTTGTAAATCTGGGAATGTGTCAAATACCATGGGTTTTATACGGAAACACCCACCGTAACGCCTATGGCACGCCTCCCTGTCGCAGGGTGAGTCAACGCAGCGAATTGCACTGCATTGCCTCAGTCCAAATCTACAAGGCCATGAAAAGCCATGCAGGGTGGCTTTACGTGGCTTTGTAGGTATAGCCCTGCAGTGTACGCCGACAAACTGTCACTAAAGGGCAAGTTTGCAATATTTTTGTATAGGGCAGCGTAGCAAGCATTCTAGCTGTAATGCCCTACGTGAAAAGAAAAGGGCAGAAATGTGCCATATCTACAAGATATGGCAGATTTCTAGGACAAGCATCCTATTTGACATCCCGCACAGCGGATCCTTTCGCTGATCGCGGTCTCTGTCAACAAACCACTGTGAAGGACGCCATTGGCGGCGTGCACTGAGGCCACGCCCCTTCGAGACCACGCCCCCCTTCTCTGTTTAAAAGCGCGGAGATTTAGCGCGCCTTCAGAACATCCACTCCTGAGGCGGAAGCCGGGAGCTGTACTGCACTGTATGGTTTTTTAATCTTTTGAGTGTCACCTGTTTACCTGATTTTAAACTTTACCTTATCCTGGGCTCTTTCTAGGACAAGCATCCTATTTGACATCCCGCACAGCGGATCCTTTCGCTGATCGCGGTCTCTGTCAACAAACCACTGTGAAGGACGCCATTGGCGGCGTGCACTGAGGCCACGGCCCTTCGAGGCCACGCCCCCTTCTCTCTTTAAAAGCGCGGAGATTTAGCGCACCTTCAGAACATCCACTCCTGAGGCGGAAGCCGGGAGCTGTACTGCACTGTATGGTTTTTTAATCTTTTGAGTGTCACCTGTTTACCTGATTTTAAACTTTACCTTATCCTGGGCTCTTTCTAGGACAAGCATCCTATTTGACATCCCGCACAGCGGATCCTTTCGCTGATCGCGGTCTCTGTCAACAAACCGCTGTGAAGGACGCCATTGGCGGCGTGCACTGAGGCCACGCCCCTTCGAGGCCACACCCCCCTACTAGTGCCCTTCCCCCACCGCTAGATATGTGCCTTTGGCGGAAGCGCAGCGGACGAGCGCAGCGGGCGCGCCGTCAGCGACGCCGAAGGCGCGCCTAAGGCAAGCCCGTCTGCGCCCGTCCACGGCCGGCTGGGGCCTGGGGCCCGTCACTCTGCCCAACTTACATCTTACTCCCCTAGGGACCTGATCTCCTTACACACACCCTGGCCGCTGGATACTACCAGTTACCTGAAACTACATCGACTAGGAATTTTCCAAGCCCGTAGCACTTTCCCTGAGTTCAGGACCCTCCCGTCTTCCCTCACCCCCGAGCACATAGTCACCTCCCCTCCCCCTAAATCCCTGTCCGCTCAGGCACCTGGTAATTTGGAATTAGCAATCATATACCTCAACACTCGGTCGCTAGTCAGCCATCAACTTGACATATGCCTCCTTCTGGATTCAGATCGACCTGACATTCTACTCTTAACGGAGACCTGGCTGAATGAGGATTCTTCCCCTGACATCTTGGCAGCCATCCCACCTGGGTACTATATTCTTCAAGCTAACCGTCCCACAGGGAAACCTGGTGGTGGTGTAGCCGCCATTATCAAACTCCCCCTTAGGTTCACCTCCCTCTCCCTATTCGTTATCCCCCAGGTTGACTACCTGGTAATCAGATTTGAATCCTCGGTGTCCCCCCTTACCTGTGTTCTGGTATATCGCCCTCCCCAACCTATGCCAATCTTCCCTTCGCTCTTTGGCGACCTACTCTCCCAGCTCACGATCAACTACTCCAAACTCCTGGTCGTGGGAGATTTCAACTATTGGCCGTCAGACGTCCATGAAAGCTCCCACTCTTCGACCTTCACCGACCTATTAAGTGGGCTCAATGGCCTACAACACGTCCACACGGCCACTCACTCTAAGGGCCACATCCTAGATCAAGTGTGGACCTATAATCTTGGAATTAAGCTGCTTACGATCTCACCTTGCCATTGGTCGGACCATTTCTTAATCTCCTTTTCTCTCCTGGTCCCTCCACCGCCCCCCCGTAGCCGAGGTCCTAGCCTCCTGGCCCGCAACTGGAACAAAGCCGACCTCGATCTATTTTTTACCTCCTTAACATCTTCGGTTCTGCTCAGTCCCGGCTCTATAGACTCCCAAGAAGCCGCACTTGTCAAATGGCTAGAGTCCGCCAGTGACAAGGTTGCCCCCCTCAAGCTAATTAGAACTAAGCGTCCTCATGACGCCCATCGATGGTTCTCGGATAGTCTTAAATCCTTAAAACTGGGACTCCGTCAAGCCGAGCGCCGCTGGCGTAGAAACTACGACTCCTCAGAAAAACTACAATTCTTAAAACTTTCTGGAGAATACAAACAAGCAATCTCAGACGCCAAAACTGCTTACTTTTCCACAAAAATTCTTAACTCCGCGCAAAAATCTAAAGAAATTTTTGCCATTGTGGAGGAGCTGTCACATCCGGACAGGGTGATCCTTAAACCCCTCCCATCCCAGGCTCTATGTGACTCCCTTAATCAATTCTTTACAGACAAAATTAGTAAAATTAAAAATAGTATCTCCTTTGGATCTCCGGCGATGTCCTTTACAGAGGCTATTCCCTCCTCTAACCCCCATTCCTTAACCCAGCTTCCACCCATACTAGAAGGAGACTTTCTCTCTTTGCTTAATAAAGTCTCATCTGGCTCCCCCACGGACTGCTGCCCTCCTGCACTTCTCCGTGCTGCCTTCTCAGCTTGCCCCGCCCCTCCGCTGGCCCTCCTGAATAACTCTCTTCTGCTCGGTGAGGTTCCCAGCCAGTTCAAGAATGCCGAGGTGGTCCCCATACTAAAAAAAACAAACGCCGACCCCGCGGTTATGGGTAACTTCCGTCCCATCTCCCTTCTCCCTTACTTGAGTAAGGTACTTGAGACACATGTGTCCAGCGTCCTCAGCTCTTTTATTGAAGAGTCCAACTTCTTAGACTCCCAGCAAGCTGGGTTTAGACCTGCCCATTTGACGGAGGCGGTCATCCTCTCTGTCATGGAGGAACTCCGTAGAGGCGCCGACTCTAATATGAGTCAAGCTTTGATCCTCCTAGATCTATCGGCGGATTTTGACACGGTCGACCACACCATCTTGGTCGACCGTGTCAAAGAGGCGGGCATCAGTGGGACGGCCCTCAGCTGGGTTCGCTCCTTCCTGACGAACCGCCACCAATCTGTCCGACTCTCCCAGTTTTCAGCTGACAAAATGAAGCTTACTTGTGGCGTTCCGCAGGGCTCGTCCCTGTCACCACTCCTATTTAATCTGTATCTCACTCCCCTGATCCGCTCCCTCCGGGGAAGGAATGTCACTGCATTTAACTATGCAGATGACATCCAGCTTGTCTTCAATCTTGATTCCTCGGACGAAGCGATCCAAGACTTTCAGTCCACCCTCTGTCACATTAGTAATTGGATGGGTGCTCACCATCTTAAACTTAACCCCGACAAGACGGAACTCGTTCTTGTCGGAGGCCCATCCAACCCCTGGAACTCTACTTTTTGGCCCAATTCCCTCGGCCCCTCTCCTTGCCCTGCTGACAAGGTGAAAATCCTGGGAGTTTACATCTCCCAGGATCTCTCAATGAAGCACCAGGTCAGTGCCACTGTGTCCTCCTGCTTTTTCCAGCTTAGGAAGATCCGGAAAATAGCTCATTTTCTGACCACCGAGGCCCTTACACTGGCACTGCTGGCATTAGTCATCTCCCGGATTGACTATGCCAACGCCTTGTATGCAGGCATCCCACAATATCAAATTAAAAGACTACAGCTGATACAGAACCAGGCAGCCCGCCTGACCTATCATCAACCCAAACACCTCCATGTCCGCCCCCTGCTTAAAGCCCTTCACTGGCTCCCTGTATCGGAGCGCTGCAAGTTCAAACTAGGTTGTTTGACCTATAAATCCTTGGCCGGCATCGGTCCTTCCTTCATCTCTTCTCTTTTGCACCCCTACGTTCCCTCTAGGCACCTTCGATCCTCTCACCTTGCGCTCCTCCAGACGCCTAGGTTCAGGCGCAAAAAACACGGAGGTCTCAGATTTTCTTTCCTGGCTCCCTCCTTTTGGAACTCACTTCCGTTGGAACTTCGACTCTCTCCCTCTTACCCCCACTTTAGGTCTCTTCTCAAAACTCACCTTTTCCGCAGCATCTATACATAAGCACTCTTTTCCTCCCCTTCTGTGCCCCTCCTCATGTGAGTGAACAGCGCCAAGAAACCGTCCGGTGTAAGTCGCGCTCTACAAGAATTTTTTACATTACATTACATTACATTACATTACAGATTCCTGTCCTTTCTGCAAGCGCCGCACACAAAGTCCAGCCCAACTGGCAACGCAGGCACTCTTGCACCATGGTGCAAGGTTGTCGGTGCTGTTGGCATGAATTCTTTGTGGAGGAAGGAAATAACAATCAAAAGAGGCATTTTTCTCGCTCTATGTGTGCTGCAGAATGCAGCACACGTGAAAAGAGGAAAAAATGATTACAACTGCTTTGAAAAGGCGTGAGTTTTGGTGCTGCCCTAGATTTATGCTATGTTGGAGAATCTGGGGCAGTGTCAAACAAGCATTTTTAATGCAATAGTTCTCGCATTTGCGAGCGGTTAAGCTATTGGCATTGTAAATGACGATGCCTTTTATTTATGTGGTTTTAAAAGCAACACATACATAAGAGGCGTTGTTATTTTTAATGCCAAGAGCTTAAACTCTTCCAAATGCAAGACCACTTAAACGGTGGCCGCGCCCCTTTCTTTTGATGCTGCTCCCGTGTTCTGGTTATAGTGAGCAGTGTTTAAATAAAGGGTCACGTCCAACATCAAAGTGAAAGCGCGTATAGGGCACGTAAGGGCAAAGTGTAAAAAAATCAATTAATTTAGAAAGGTTCTGTAGCTCGGCCGCTAAAGGGGCCCGTGCTGTTAAATAAATATGCACGGCCGCTAATGTGAAAGCAGCCCGCGCTGTAAAATAAATAGTTAAATAAGTGCAACCTCTAATGTGAAAGTGTCCCGAGCTGTTAATTAAATAAATAAATGTGCACGGCCACTTATGTCAAAGCGGGCCGTGCTATAAATTAAATAATTAAATAAGCACGGCTACTATATTGAAAGCAGACCGCGCTGTAACTTAAAAAAATACATTACTAAAAGCGTGTGGCGTGCTGCGATGTCGTGGGTGGAACAGGGGAAGATCATTAAAGAAAATAGTGCTCACCGACTTATAAAGGAGGCTGTGTAACCACACAAGTAAAAACTCCAATCATTAAGGGAGGTTACAAATGCCGATAAGGCTGTACCAAGGAGGGACTATTGAGCCTATTTACAAGCGAAAAGCAACGATTGCGCATGGACAGTATCAGGAGCCAATTAAAGGGAGGGACTTGAAATGGGCGGAGCTTCTATGCCTAGCCTCACAGCATGCCTCGCAGAGCAGCGCATGCACTGCCAGGCTCGACCTAATACCATGGGTGTTGGTGAGAACACCCACAGCAAACCCCATGGAATGTCCCTTCCACGTAGAGAAAGGCATTGCCGTACTCCATATTTACAAGGCTAGAAAAAGCCATGCATGGTGAATTTGCGTGGCTTTGTAAATATGGGCCAGGATAAAAGTGACGCTCCGGCGGCGTAAAAGTGCCGCAGGGGGCATTGTAAATATGCCCCCATAAGAGACGTTCCAGCGGCGCAGGGGCCTTGTAAATGAGGCCCCCAGTGAGTGAGAGTGCACTTCAGGATGTGCACTGAAACAAAAAGTCTACTAGAAGTTTACCCAGTTGTTAACCTCTACAAGGAGTGATTTGGCGCTGGGAATCTATCCACATTGTGGGCCTCATTATGAAAAGTGTTGCATCACTCTGTGAAAGCAGCAACGCAACACTTTTCAGTGCGCCCTTCTTCCGACACGATGGATACGCCGTATTTATTGTACGGTGTGCCTTGTCGCAAAGAATGACAGATACGTCAGGAATCCTGATGTATCTGTTGCCGCAAAACCCACGCATTGCTGGAGTTGTGTTGTAAACATGTCGCAACTCCAGCAATGCATGGGGAGGCCTATTCCCATTGCACTGCATCACCCTTACGCCTGCTGTGAGGCATGTAAGGTTGTGATACAGTAGTGTCCTAGAAGTCTGATAGATTTTACTACGTGACTTTTATGAGGCTTTTTCATGTGGGAACGCCCACCCTGCATACATTATACCATATGCAGGTATAATGTAGCGCAGGCATTTACAAAGTCACTCATCTGCTTAGATACGTCACTTTGTAAATATGGTGCAACATGGCGCATTATTTACGCCGGCGCTGTGTCACAAAAAGTGATGCAACTGTGGCGTTAAAGTGGCACAAGCTTCATAAATAAGGCCCTGTTCCCTTCCGGTCCCTGGGACCCCCTGCTCTGACCTTTACTTCCAGTTTTAATGTTAAAGAAGAGTTTGTTTGTAGCAAACTGTGTCATTAGCAGACTTCAAACAATACTTATTCTGGGTTACTGTGGGGGAGTGGGGTTACTCCAGGAAGCAGGGAACTTGTAGTCTGAGAAGAGGCAATTCTCTGAAATATGAACCGCTGAAAGTCTGTGTGAGCTGTGAGGGGAGATGGGTTCTAAACAGACATTAAAGTAAAATGAGGTGTCCCTGTTTGTAGCCTGTGAACTTAGTATGGTGAGAGTTTAAATCACTAGTATAACAAGCATTTGCAATGCAATAGGTCTCGCATTGACGCGAGTTTGAGCTATTGACATTGTAAATAACAATGCCTTTTATTTATGTTTTTAAAAAGAAAACAAAAAAAAAAGGCATTATTATTTGCAAATGTCAATAGTTCAAACTTGCTTCAATGCGAGACCTATGGCATTGCAATTGCTTGTTAACTTCTAGTCTTAAAGCCGGAAGTCAGGCGCCCTTGCCCGGGACGTGGGCGGGGCCTGCTCTGGCAAAAACAGAAACCGGCGTTCCGTGCTAACGCGGGGCTCCCATGCTGAAGGGAGAGCCCCGCGGTGGCGGCCGGAGTGGAGAGAAGCCCCGGGTCCCAGGAGGGAGCCCGGGTGAAGAGTGTAGCGGCCGAGGCTGCCCACAGCAGCGCGGGGCTCCCAGGAGTGCAGGGAAGCCCCGCAAGAGAAGTGCTGCAGCCGCAAGGAGGAGCCCCCCCCCCAAGAAGAGAAGCCCGGTGAGTGAAGAAGGGCTGGGGGGCTCTGTGTGGGCTATTGTTGATGCAAAGTGTCCTTTTGGCATTCTGAGCGGCCCCGTCTTGCAGCGGGCCACTTCAACGGGGCTGGCGTGTGGTCGGAAGGGGGACAGGAGATGTGCACATCGCATGTGTGGACGTGCGTGTTCACGTGCGCATACACCGGCTTAAATCTGCCAAAAGCCTTGCGCATGCCCATCTCCTGTCCCACTTCTGAGGCAAGTCAGCAACAATAGATCTCGCTGGCGACAGCGCTTTTGCGCTGTGTTTGCCAGGCAAGACCTAAAAAGAGAGGGTGGGTAGCTGTACTTTACCAACCTGATTGATTGATTGATTGATTAAGGGTGGGAGAGATGTGAAGGAAGAGATTATAGGAGTGAGGGAAAGGACTGGAGCTAAACAAAAGGCAAGGAGTGAGGGTGTGCCTCAAAAAGGAAGGACAGGACTAAGGGAAGGGGATGGATGGATGAGGGCAGGGAGGGAGGAAAAAACACAGTGTTATACTGCTGCTGCTCAGTCTGAGTGCCTGGGTGAGAGAATGAGGGTGAATGGAATGTTCGTGGGTGTGAGGGTCTGTTGGAGATGGGCTGAGCAGCAGTGAGGCTGCCCCTGGTGGGGTTCTCCCCTATGTAACTCCTTACTTCAATAAACCTACATGGAAAACTACCTAGATTGGACCTTCCTCTTTTTACTACAGAGAGAGAGAGAAGAAAGAGATATAGAAGAGAGGCAGAAGGGCAAGGTTGACAGGAGTGGAAGAAGGAAGATAAGGAAGGAAATTAGAGAGGGAGGTTTCAAAATGTACTGAAGGAGAAAAGATGGAAAGTAAACTTAAACAAAATACATTGCCATGACACATACATTTTCGAAATGTTTAATGTTGACACATTATTTGTAGTTTACTGAATAAGAGTTGCTTTACAAAAGGTATCTGCCAACCGAACCGGGGCTCGCTTAATGCTCTCTCAAGTGAGCTATTTCAGTTTTCCTGAATTTGTGGATGATTTGGGGAGTATTTTTCAAAACTCTAGCTGTTTAGAGCTGGTGTACAAATTTGAGATTCATCAATGGTCAGTTTCCAGGGCACGACTAAAGACGAGCAGGGAAAACTGTGATAGGACAAAATGGCGACCATAACCAGCTTTGTGCAAATACAAAATGAAATCTCTCAATTTTATTGTTATATTCATATGTGTCTTAGATTAAATATATAGCATTTCTTTGAGATTTTCATTGAATTTACAGTACTAAAAACTGTTTAAACATTGGAGTAGTTGAGCGACGCGACGCGCTATTACTTGAAAACATGCGCCCTCCTGTGGTTCTCTGATGGAACTTCATCACTTTCACTTTCCTTTTCGGACAGCCCTGCCCGCTTGCTTGGGTGGAAGTCACAAAACTGGCGCTTTTTTCAAATGCTTCGTTGTGTTTATGTAATTTAATTCAGTGCTTTAAATGGGAAAAAATAAGTGTAGGTACTCATCAAATTGAGCAAGGGGCGAGGCTAGTGGGCGGGGTTAGAGGCGGGGTGAGACATGATGAAACAAAAACACTTCTATTCAGTATTTATTTGACCTTGCATTGCCCTGGATAGTGGTCTCAAACTTTTCATATGTGCAGATTAACAACTAAAACCTTGAATGAGCCGAGCCATCAACAGCACTTTGAGCACGTTCAGGCAAATAATCAATGTGCTCTAGGACGAGAGTGACTCTGGCACTTACACGGTTGCGGGACAGAACAAAACATGAGAAATGCATCAATCCAAACAAAGGGGCATATCAACAAGGGCTTTATCTCTGCTTTTTTGGCTTTATA
This sequence comes from Triturus cristatus, assembly GCF_964204655.1. Classification (NCBI taxonomy): domain Eukaryota; kingdom Metazoa; phylum Chordata; class Amphibia; order Caudata; family Salamandridae; genus Triturus; species Triturus cristatus. Next base: position 146,253,595 of record NC_140585.1, on the reverse strand, counting down.
ATCCATAAAAGCGGAGATAAAACTATCGCCCTATTTACAAGAGGGTGCTAACATGCATAATCGCATGGTAGCACCCTTTTTCCTGACGCCTTGATTTGCATCTCTAATGAGATGCAAAGTGGTCGTCACTGGGCAGTACAGCCTTGCAAATATCGCTGATGTGCACATCGCGATATTTACAAGGCTGCCCACGCATTTTAGCAGACGTTAGTTTTTGGAGAAAACCGCTGTTTTCTCCAAAAACTAACGTCTGCTAAAATCCTGACTTATCCATCCCTAACATAGGGGGTGGATTATGCTGCTACGACCACAGGGTCATATCAGCAAGGTTATCGCCCTTTTGCAGGGAACATCACTGGAAAACCAGCAATGTTCCCTGCAAAACGTCGATTTTCCCCCTGGAGCAACACGTTGTTGATAACGCGCTACCAGGGCGATAAATTCCAGAGATAGACGGCAATGAATAACAAAGCGCTAAGCGCGCTTTGCTTTATTCATCGCCGTTCCTTGCTGATATGCCCCAAAATGTGTTAACTTATTATACAAATTGAAAGCCAAACACCAAATGTTCTTTTTTCCTTGTTTTGTAATATTTGCAGCTTCTTAACACAACTTAACATAATATTTCTAATGTTTCTACTTGGTTGCATTTGGCGCAATCCTTAAATATTCAAACAAATATTCGCAATTAAATATTCCACTCATTTCACGGATTTCTTTTCAAATACCTCCTGATTCTGTCACTCTCAAACACACACTCTATCTGTCTTCACATGTCTAAACTTGAGATCCCTCCCGCACTCACCTCTCCCATTTGTAGCTAATTCTGTCCCACTCTCGTTACCCCAATTGTATCCTATCATTCCCTCTCATCACTCTTTCTATTTCTAATCTGCCCTCTCCTGCCATTCTACCTCCTTCCATAGCCGTCTGGATCTCTTCCATATCTCAGTCTGCTCTTTCCCCTTCTGCCTCTCTATCTTTTCCTATTTTCAACTCTCTGCTCCTTCCCCCTCACTCTTCACCTTCACTCACTCCCATTTCTACTCTCTCCTGGGCAGAAGGCCCCACGGCCGGAGATCTTGCAGTGGCAGGCAGGGTAGAGGTCAGGGCAAGAACGGTACTGGCCTCCAATGGAATGGCCAGTTGACCTCCTCCCCACCTCACCTGGGAGGCTGCTTAAGTCATCTTCACTACCTCATCCCCACCCATCATGGACTCAGTGTCCCAGCAGGCGCGGGGAGGGGGGGGGGGTGGAATCGCAAGGGGAAGTGAGTCATAACACAGACAGTCAGACTGTAGTGGGACGCCAAGGGGTGAAAAGGGCCCTTTGTACCTGCGTTCCTCCACGGATCCAGCATCGATGCCTGGCAGGGGGGTGGTGAGGACGAGGAGAGCCTCCATCTGAGTAGAAAGGGAGCGGAGGCCCTCTTCCCCTGCGGCAGGCCTCCAATAGGCTGCTCAGGCCACATCGGGCAGCTTGCCACACCCAAAGAATACGTAGGGCAACGGCCAACATGCTGTGAAAAAAACACAGCACGCAGCTGGCCCTCGGACACCAGTCCAGTGCCCATCTTATTTATCCGATCCTGAGTACCAGAACTCTCCTTGACAGTGGAGAAGTGCCGGTACTCTGCTTGGAAAATTTAAGAAGTGCTGGTACTCAGTACCGGTGAGTACCGGCCCATTTAAAGCACTGACTTAATTTCCTTAAAAATTGATTTGCCTTCTCTTCATTTGAAAAGCTTTCAGCCGGCGATCGGCACCCGTCCCATTTTAAAAACTCTTGTGTTATAATTAGGGCTCCCGGTTTTATGGTATTTTTTTTTTTTACATTTCCGTCTGTATTTATCCATATTTATTTTTATGTCATTTTATCTGTATATATCTGTATTTATTTTTGTCGCAAGCAAAAAAAGACGTTGCAGCTAGTATTTTTCCACATTTATTTAAATAGACAGTGCAAATGGTTGTTATAGGTTTAGCTATATGTATGTATGCGCCACATATGTTTCATGCAACATCCACCCAAAAACTTTTCTGTTAGATCAAAACAGGAAATCACATATGAGAAATGGGAGTGGTGTCACAGAGATTACTTGCAGTAATATCCAACAACACCCACGAGCTGGCAGCTTTTGATTTACATTTTTTAAACTAGGTCCTTCGCTTATGCAAAACCCTTTTTCCATAAGTTAAACAGTCTCCGCTTTGAAGACAGTGGGCGTGTATCACTTCCCTTATTTTACTTTGTACTGCCCCGTAGTATTTGGACAATTTACTTTAATGCTGTAATCCCACACGGTGTAGTTACAGCCACAGTTCTTCCTCACACCCTGGAGAAGAAAAAAAACAATTTAACTTGAAAAGGGGCTTACAGATATGCCCCGGCTGTCTCTGTCTCTCAGGAATGTTGTTTCTTCATGCTGCACAAAGTCACGGAGGAAAGTTTCAATTTAAGGCCTGAAAGTGAATGCAACCTAATTTTCTTAATGTGTTTATTCTGCCGGTCTATCTGACCTCTTTGGGTCACACATTTCTGCCAGTCTTACATTAGCTCCAAGTATTCATGCTACCAACAACGCCCCCGCCTCCTCAAATTTTAACACCTGTAGTAGTGCAAACAGTGAAATACAAGTCCACCCCCACCCTTTCATTAACCTGTGACCTAAAACTCACTGGGGTGCAGGCTCAGCGCCGGGGCTACGGAGATGTCAAAGGAACAGCTGAAGGAATTTCCCGCGCCTACCAGAGATTAATGGCCCAGCAGGTGCTAATGTGGGCAGCCATACACGGCAATCAGGAAGAGGTTATTTAAAGGACAAAAGTATTTACAGCTTTAGGTGTAGCCTGCTCTATTTTTTGTTTCGTTTGCTGATTTTTGGTGAAGCTCTGATAATTGGGAGGAAAACAAGGAGCATGGAATTCAAAATAGCACCCCACGTTTCCGGTCCTTCCTGCCGATCAATATGTCTGGAAAGTTGTGACCTCCTGCGCAATCGTTCACCAATTAAATGTGTAGTTGCTTGACCAAAGTCAGAAGCCTTTATGTGGGATCAATCAGCCGAATTAGCTCAGTTGGTAGAGCGTTAGACTGAAGATCTAAAGGTCCCTGGTTCGATCCCGGGTTTCGAAAGATTCATTTTATTGTCCATTATAAATTGTATGGAATTAACATTAGTGTTTTATAGATCAAAAATAAAAAATACTGAATGTAAACAGATCAAAGTGGATCAAAGGAACCAATGGAAAATGAAGAGAGGCAGAAATAAAGAGCAATGATGGAGTGGGAGGGAGAGTGAAAGATGAAAGGAGGGAGAAGAGGAAGGAAGGGGAAAAGAAGGATGTAAGAATAAAGCTAGGAAGGGCAGAGGGAGAGGGGATTGGAGTATGGGATAGAAGTAGCCAAAAATAACAAACATGACCAAGAAAGGTAAAAAGAGCATTGAAGAAATGCAAGAAACAATGCAGAAACAGAGGGGCAGATTTATATCGGACTTGCGCCACAGCGGCGGCGTAAACCCTGCGCCATGTTGCGCCCCATTTACATCGTGACGCATCTATGGAGATGCGTCACGGTGTAAAGCCCTGCGCCACATGAAACCTGCGTCAGGTTTCATGTGGGCGTTTCAACTCAGGGGGGGCGTTCCGTCGCAGGAACGCCCCTGAAAAGTGACTCAGTGAAATCTATAAGATTTCACTGAGTCACTTTCCCAACGCTGATGCGTCAAAATCCTGCGCCTGCTTGAAGCAGGCGTAAGGCTTGACGCACCATGTTAGGGATAGGAAAGGTTGGAGCAGTGCTGGAGTTGCGTCACTATTGCGACGCAACTTCAGCACTGCGCCAACCTTACGCCGGCAGATGCGTCACGTATCTGCTTGTCCTTGCGCCACGATGCGCCGCATTGTAAATGCAGCGCATCTGCGGTGGCGCAAGGGCAAACTTGCGTGACGCATCTTCCCTGGCGCATCCATGCTGATTTGCAGGGATACGCCAGGGAACATAAATCTGCCCCAATGACTTTAATAGCGACGTGGTCTATTCATTTATGGATGCAATTATTTCAAAGACCCATAAAATAACTGCTTGTGTGAAACCCAGGACCCTTGGGTCTGCAGTATAATGGACCACCAACTGGGCTTCGTCACCTGTCCTCTGGGGTATCTGCTTCTCTGAAGTGACAGGGCACTGCTGAGGTCTTTAACGCATCAATACATGGGAGCCATCATTATTTTTGGCTACTTAAAAAAACATAAGGGGGCAGATTTACAATAACTGGCGCATCCCTGCATATTAGCAGGGATGCGCCAGTTATTTTGCGTGACTCAGAAAGCCCCTTGTGCCACCATGGATGCGCCACATTTACAATGCGGTGCACCATGGCGCACGGATAGACAGATGCGTGACGCATCTGTCGCCGTAAGGGTAACGCAGTGCTGGAGTTGTGTCGCAAGCACGACGCCACTCCAGCACTGCTCAGGGGTGCCCTATACCTGATATGCTGCGTCACTCCTTACGCCTGCTTCAAGCAGGCATAAGGATTTGATGCAGCTGGGACATAAAAGTGACTCAGTGAAATCTTGTAGATTTCACTGCGTCACTTTTACGGGGCTTCCTTGTGATGGAACGCCCACCCTGCCTACATTATACCTGACGCAGGTATAAAGTAGCGCAGGGCTTTACAACATGACGCATCTCACTAGATGCGTCACGTTGTAAATATGTCGCATAGTGGCGCATTGTTTACGCCGCCCCTGCGTCACAAAAGTGACACAACAGTGGCGTAAAACTGTTGCAAGGGGCTTGTAAGTCTGCCCCAGTAAATCTACACCTGTAGATTTGCACCTATGTTTGGGTCTATATTTAGGAATAGTTTGGATTCTCAAAGAATTCTACGATTACTCATTAGAAGCTGAGAGGGTTTCAGCTTCCTAAAGTACTCACAAACTTAAGTTCCAACACACATTCCTAATTGTGCTTACCAAAAAGAACATTTGCATTTCCTAATATGCTATTTTTCTCCTCCATGTTGAAAATATTTAACCCCTTCCTCTACAATCCCATCAAAGTTTGGGGTGTTCCCCTCTTTTTACTCCTATAGATGAGGTTTATTCCAGCCCTTGGAAGATTAAATCACAAGCTATCTCCCGGGTGAGGACAAATTCTGAAAAAGTCTGGGAATAGCAGCAATGTCACAAGTTTGTTGGAGGACACAAACTTTCCATGGCATTAGAGCCCTTTGACATAGACCCGCCCATGAAGCATGTTTACCCCAATATTATTTTGCACCATATCACGTTTTGGGTAAAAAGAAAAGAAACTTTGAAAAGTGAGCACCTGTGAGACCCGAATAAATCAAGAGAGCGCGATGTTGCCCGAAATGTGGAAAATGATGAAATATCCACACAAATCCACAGGAAGAGTCTGCAGATGTCATCAAGTACAAGTCTCTTCAACGCTCTGGTGTTTTCTGTTTTGTGAATCAGACTCACAGGGCTCCTTTGAGGGTCACCAGTGGGGGGTGGGTTCAGCCAGGTTGGGTCAGAGACATGAATGGATCGCCGGGGGTTGGGGGGGGGCAGCTTGGGCTTCCATGGCTGAGGAGACTACAACACCTCTACACGATGAGCACTTTCATGGGGCTCGTGCCGTGTGCAACAAAGAGCATTCCAATGCAAGGGAGTAGCCCAATACCCAAGACCCATACCTTTGATTGCATAAAGAAAGTAAAACGAGTGAGCCCTCACCTCACGACAAGAGTTCCTGTCCCCACTTTATCCAGCCGAACCCATTCATACTTTCAATATTCCACACATCTGTCCTTACTCCTGCACACCCAGCCAGCTTTTTACCCATCCACTCTTCCACTTATTGATCCTTCTGTCCACATGCCAATCCGTTCGTCAATTTTTCCATTAATTTATCCACCAACCCATTGTCTCTTGTCCAAACCATCCATCATTTTGCCCATACATCCATTGCCATCAATGCACCCATTATCCATACATTAGATACCCAATCATCCTTCTATCCCTCTATTGATACATCCACCCACCCATCCCCCCACCAATCCACCCACCCATCCCCCCACCAACCCACCCATCCATCCATCTAACAATCCATCCATCCATCCATCCATCCATCCACCCACCCATCCACCCCTTTATCAACAAGTGATTCCCATCCCCTACTTCTTTCAGGCATTCCCATACAGTGTCATGCAGGAGCCTTTGCCAGTCTGCAGACAGAAGACGCCACCTTCCACTGTGACCATCAACAAAGGGTGAAGCTGTTGGTGGGGAGCTCGATTACCAGGAGTTTCTCGCTGTCAGCAGCTAGTAAGGGGCAGTGAGAGCCTGGGGCAGTTCAGTGGTGAGGGCGGAGTAGGTCGTCTGCCAAGATGTGGTCTGGCTGGGGGCGCTGCCTGCTCCCCTTTGGTGACACAGAGGGCTCGCGGGGCTAGTTTTTTAGCAGCCTCTGCTACCTTCCAGCTGTGTTTTTGCCCAGTGTTGACTGGCACCTGGTAAGAGCGGGTCAGTAGTTTCTAGACCCGCTAATTTAGGGTCTAAAAGGAACAGACCAGTCGCAGTTGCCTCCAGGGGGTACCCCGAGTCATGGCGTACCGGGAGTCCCTTTCAACAGAGGTTGCCCGCGGTGCCCGCAGGGCGCCCATATTAAAAGGCGGCCACCTTAGTGCTGTATTCAACACATCCCCACGTTCCAGTCACGGGGACCCCCAGAGTGTCCCCCAAAATCCAGCGCCTGGGACACTTCACTTCCAGTGCCAGTGGGTCGGGGTGAGGTATTTATACCTGCCCCAGCCACTGGCCTACCTCTTTGTCTCTCCTGGCCACGCCGTCTCCCTCCCTACCACATACCCGGCGTTCTGGTTGGAGGCCACGGAGGGGTAGGGAACATGTTGACTTGTTAATTTGTGTTGCAGGCGGAGTTACAGCACGATCTGGAGGCTGACTTGTACATAGGGGTACCCTCATCTGGAGCACAATAGGGGTGCCCTATGCCAAAACCCAGGAGTCTTTACGGCAGGACCCTGGATAAACCTTGGCGCCCTGTTAGTCCTTCGGGTGGTTGTTAGCCTGAGCAACCGGGGCTTGCCAGGACAGGCTCCACCTCTAAAAAGGTGTGAGTAAAGTCATGGACTGGAGGTGCATGGTATTTAAAGGGGATAATCTCCACATAAATGGTAGCACCGATTTGTTAGCCACGTTGCAGTTTGGCTTCTCAGGCGGGCAGGGCAGCTTAGGTTAGTCACCCCTGCCTGCCCTTCGATGGCCCGTAGGTTAACCCACCATGTTGGCATACTCCTTGTATGAAATAAACCTGCAGAAAACTGTTTTCCAACTAACCTGTTTTTGTGTGATTATTTATTACAGTGCATGCTATGTTCATATTGCGTGGGAAGGGTCGCCTATATTGGCACTATGATCTGGAAAACTAGTAATGAGGGCCTAAGTGGGCTACATGTCAGATAAAGCCTTCCCAACAGCTCTGCCCCTACAAGGCACTTTCTTGCTATGGATTTCAGACCGGGTGTTAAGTCATTTTTGGTTACGATTCAAGGCGTTGTTGCAAACAAAAGTCAATGTGTATTGTGAATGGCGGCCAATTTTTTCGAAAAATGTCTTTGAAATAGGAAGCACTGAATGTCTCTGAAGGTGTAAGGAAAATGGAGATTTAAGAGCGTGGGAAAGTGAAGACCATAATATATGAGGTTATTAAAGGCACTGAAAGCTGAAACCACAGGAGTAGCATATGGGCAAAGAAAGAAAACTAGAAAAAAGGAGAAGGGCAGAGAGGTGGAAAGACGAAGTATGGAGAGAGAGGGAGATGGTTGGAGAGTGAGAAAGGCGAGGACGGGTGGCCTGGAAAAAAAGCAAATGTATGGATAACTAAAAGAATAGATGAAAGAAAATAATCAAAGACAGAAAAAAAGTGGTAGAAGGAATACTGTTGATAAAATGTTTTGTTATCTTTTACAATTCTACATGTTTAAAGTGGGAATTTATCCTAGAATTCGATGGAAGACCAACAATGGAAAAGCCACCTGCCAAAATCAAACCAGGGACCTTTTGATCTTCAGTCTAATGCTCTCCCAACTGAGCTATTCCAGCCCTTCATGTACACAGTCATTCTTCAGATACAATTTGAGGCTTTTATACTGCACTGGTGAAGAAACGAGTTGACTGGCGAGGTTCAGTTTTTACATTTTTATTCCTCTTGTTGGGGCGTCATTTCTGGTTCAGATACATCAATCGTCACCTTCCACAACACCCTATTTATTCGTCAGTCGTTGGCAACAAACTTGGCAACAAGTGCACAAGCAATACCATTGACCTTTAACCTGTGAAGGGAAAAGGTCACGTTAGTTAAATACATACAGTAAATACCTACATTTACTCCAACTGTCTTCATCGTCTTCTCCTCTCCCCTGTCACCAACTGGTTTCTGGGTTAAAGAAAATAAGGACAAAAGAGGTTAGTGGCCCCTCTAGGGTTCCCCCCCCATTCAAGGGTCAAGGGGAACCCTTTGGGTCCTCAGTCATCATCGTCGTCTTCATCTGATCCGTCCAGTGCAGCGTAGACACACAGGAGGCTGTTGATCATCTTACGGCACACCAGGATTGAAGTCTCCTTCTTCCCCACTACTAGGCGGTTTCTGGAAAACAGAAGAACATCTTTAAAACAGCACAGGAGCCTCCGGCAGCCCTGGAGGTGCATGTGTCCCTGGGAACAACCCATACATCACAAAGTTTGCGGTGATGCATGAAGTAGGTATCCAGGCCCTGAGGTCCGTGCCGAGGGCCTTCAGCAGGTCCTGTACATACGTGCACTCCCAGAAGAGATGGTATGTCGTCTCGTCCACGGTGCACCCTCTCGTGCAGGACCTGTATCGGTTGAGTCCTCTTGCGTGCATGAAGGCTCTCACTGGAAGTTCTCCGTGGGTGGCCATCCAGGTGATGTCTTTGTGCTGGTTCGTCAGGCGCTTGGGTGCAACGTTTCCTCACACGTGGTCCGCTGTGGCAGAGGGGAGGGCGCCGATCTGTTCGCTGATGTCCTTTGCTCGTATCTGGTGTTGGACAAGCTCCGGGGTCTGTTATCGCAGCCAATCAGAGGGCAAAGGTAAGTCGCTCAAGTTTCCGGGGTTGTCTAAGTATGGATCCCCCAGCATTTCCTGACCCATTGCCTTCAGGATCCTTGCAGAGCTTGTGTTCTGCACAAAAACACAGGGTTCTCCTGTGAAGGACCAGACCAGTGCTTTCAGTGGGAGGAAAAGGGTCACGTTGGGTTTCCTAAAGAAATGGGAATGTTCAAAGAGGCAAAACTATGAATCCTTTCCAAGAGACCCGCCCTATGTAAATAAAGGTGTGGCTAAAACATCCCAGCTTAACTCTTGTGCTTAACACTACATGACCAGGGCCACTGGAATTATGTGGCAGAGGAGGAATTAATTAAGCAGCAGGGTTGACTAAATTATGAAGCAAGAAAAGTCAAATTATGAGGTGTAATGCAACACATTTTCTAATAGCATTACTTTTTTTATTTTGACATTTTTACACATACTAGCACTGTCTGGGCGAAGCTTTTGACAAATCAGGACCAGCTTAACACCCGGGAAGGTGACCAGGCAACTTTTGCGAAGGGCCTTTGAACACATATTGCCACATGCTTATTAGCTTTTAATCTGTTTTAGCTAGAAACAAAATTCATTTTTGTTAAAACCTACAGATTATGCAGCATATAAATTATGTGACAAATGCAGCAAATTCATAATTATGTGGATAATGCAGATGCTATAAAACCGTGCAATTCCAGGGGCCCGATCATGCCACCTGGCCAGTATTTAGGCGCTTCATGGTGAGTTTCTATTATTATATGCAAACATATCACACAACAAAGAGCATGCCCCTAAAAAAAGTACAACATATTGACTTTGCTAATGCTTGATAGCAGTAAATGAGCAATACTTTTGTTGTGAACAGGGCACAAGTCCTAATAAAAGAAGTGGAGGGACAAACAATGTTGGGCAGTATAGTATGCAAGTGACATCATGGCATGTGACATCACCGCATGCGTATCACAGACCGTGACATCACATGCGCCATCACAATCCAAGACTTTACAGGCAGTGACATCACAAGAAGAGACATCAGATATTAAGACCTTAGATATGTTTAGCAAGTTTATCACAAGTACATTTGAGTGTATTACAATATTTTCCAAATGAGAATTTGCGCCAGAGTTGTGCCAAAAAATGACGCAACCCTAATGCAAAATATGGGACTCAATTTATCAATTAAGCAGCATATTTACAATATTTTGGCACAGGACAGTGCTGCAAGCCTTCTAGTTGCGCTGCCTTATGTCAAAAGAAAAGGAGAGGAATGTGCCGTATCTACAAGATATAGTATATGTACACAAGGGAAACCCAAAGATCGTAAGGGACCAAGGGTACTTAACTAATTCTAGAGACAACGGCCCCTTAACAAAAAATTAAATACAGTTGTTCTAGATACAAAATCAGTTCCATAAACAGATTAAATGATCAGAGTTTTCAATTTTATTACCACAGTTCAATCAAAAATTTGAATGACCCCAGCTGAAATAATTTCGAAAACCAAAGATCAAGAGAGCAAAACAACAATGAAGTGAAACAAACAGTAAGCAAAAAAACAATAATACAATAATTAACCAGGTGTTAAAAACTGACAATAAAAACATATAGACATATACAGGCAAGCAAACAGTGACCAACATTAATATAACACCTTTAGGTCACTTCTTATTAAAAGCAAAACACTACTGCACCCAAATCAAAAACACTACAAAGCATGGTGTACCGGGTCAGAGTGTATGTCGACGACGTTTCGATCCCATAAAAATATGGGGTCATCATCAGGACTGAGGATCAGTTGCCTGGCATGGGATATATCCCATAAAGCACCTGATTTTTCAACTATCTGTAAATAAACAAACAGGCTTTTTCAACACAATTAGTGCCTGTTCATGAGTATCATACGAAGATGAAGCACTAGTGCTGCTTCTATCAACACGTGTTTTCAATACAATGCGAGTAAACCACAAGTGGGAATCAATGCCAGAATGAAGACGTATATGTGTCATTCTGACCCGATAGCAATGTGCAAAACAAGATATGGCACATTTCTGTCTTTTCTGCCGGTGCACAAACTGCAGCTGAGCGCCAATGCTGGCACCCTGGCACAATGGTTCTACGGTGTCTGTGTTGTTAGCATGATTGTTTTTGTTCAGGAAGGGACACCTTCCTGCACAAAACAATCAAAGGAGGCATTTTCCTCCATTCTACGTGTGCTGCAGAATGCAGCACACGTGGAGAGAGGAAAAATCAAGGAGAAATTAATGCATTTCTTCTTGTTACGACTGCTTTGGGAAGGCATTAGTTTTGGCGCTGCCCTAAATTTACGCTATGTTGTAAATCTGGGGCAGTGTCAAAAACCACGGGTGTTGTGTGGGAACACCCACAGCAACACCCATGGAACACCCCTTCCACGCAGAGTAAGGCATTGCTTTATTTCATTTTTACAAGGTCATGAAAAGCCACACAGTGTGGTTTTACGTGGGCTTGTAAATACGGTCCGACACACTGCGCCTCTGGAGTTTCACAAAAGTGACGCTCCAGCGGCAAAATAAAGTGCCGAAAGGGCATTGGAAATATGCCACTTACTTTTTTAAAACTCTGCGACAAAGAAATTGGCAACAAGGAAAAATGTGGCAGTAAATCTGTTCTGCTTAATTGGTTGCAAAGTCTGCATTTTAAAATACCTTATGGGGTTAAGACACCTGCTGCAGAGATCCTTGAGTGGGCAGTAAATCTCAAGGAATAATAATAATGGTAAGACAACTCTGGAGCTTAATGCACTTGCTGGAGAGATCTGTGTTTTGTCTAGCCCCAGCTTTGAATCAAAGTAGCATAGAGGGTTAATATGTCTCCTGCAAAGCTAATCATGTGACACGCAGAAGACACAATTTTATGTAGATGGGTAAATTGGTTACTGCTTTCATCACAGAGATCCTTTTGTTATTTGCAGTTCATAAATTGTAATCCTTCTAATATAGCAAAGTGAGCAATGAAGGACATGTGAAGCCTACACCTTGTAACCCTCACTGTCTTATGTAACACATCCTGTACATTGACTGTATATATGATATATTGTCAATGTTACTGTCAACATTTGAGCATTAAGATGGCCACTGGAAGGTCGAGCCTCTAAGAGGGTCCCGGGCTTGGGATCACTTCTTAGTGTAAATCCCTGCAGAAGCTGACACCCAACAGCAGCACCGATTAGTCCACCTACCTCTCAGCAATCTACTGAACAACCGAGAGCAAGAACAGCCCGTTTTCCATGCTGCCGGACTGTTCCCCCTTCATGACGCGCATCGCAACCACAAATCAAGCCGTACTTGGGGTGCCAAGGAGGATCAAAATAGCGGTAAGTTGATGTCACCCACTTATGCCGTTTCAGCGTCCAACACTCCGGGTGTTTTGCAGTTGGGTCGCTGGTAATGCCTGCACCCTCCTGCCTGACCGAGTCGGGAGGCGACCAGCTTTATGGAAAGATCCTGCCATCTTGGCCGACGTGGAAAGAGAGTGCAACCAATTCTCTCCTGATCTTGGTTTCATGCCCGTCACCCCCATTCATTTCTGGCTCTTTCCCAATCACCAAAAAATAAATGAAGCACCATAGCCACATATCATTAGGATCCCCGTTGCCACGCTATTACCTTACTCTGCCCCCAGGATTGCTCAAGCCCCAGGTCGACTGGCTCCCGGAGACACAAGCCCTCAACTTTGGGGAAGGGACAATTGTTTGCCGATTTCCGCACAACCCGCAGCGACGCAGTGGTTTTCTTCCAATTTCAGAAGCACTCTGGGAAAGTTGCTGAACATCAGACGACTACTGCTGGCCCACAGCATTGAGGATCTCCTTCCAGGTTCAGAATCACTCAGATCTTCAGTACGCTTGTTACCTGCCAGTTTAAACCGAGTTGTAAAACCGACCTTCAACAAAGCTACCTTGACCACTGCGGCTCTCATTCTGCCCTCATTCCACTTCTCTTCCCGCTCTCATTCTTGAATTGCCCAAGTATTGGGCCGACCCTCTCAATGAAACAGGAGCCCTCCATTTTGTGGGACTTCCATGTATCCGCCGACACCGTTGTGACCGCAGTGTCGGCGGTCTCCTCCAGGTTCAGAAAGCACTCTTAAGTGATCCGCAACTCAAAAAACATCCTGGCTGTTGCCGCTCTCAGATTGCCCAATAATAGCCCAGGTGTTGGGCTGAGCGACTCACTGTGATTGGAGCCCTCCATTTTGTGGTAACAACAGCCAACTACCGATGAGCCTGCAATGACGTCCATCTCCTCCAAGAGTGAATAATAACTCAGATTTTCTGAACGCTTAAGCTATATGCAATGCTATTATTTGTACACAATTACTCTTCAACAAATACATGCTGGCTTTTATGGCTCTCATTCCACCCGCCGTGATCTCCCAAATCCTGAGCCGTTCGGCTCTTTGAAGATAGGAGCCCTCCATTTCGTGAAAAAGCCGCCACCGATTATCGCTAAGCCTACATTGTCCTTGATCACCTTCCATATTCAGTATATGCACACTCACCACACGCTCATGGTACTACCAAATCTAAAACATCTCCCAAACTAACTGGTCTGCCTCAGATTTTTATTCATGCACTCGCCACTTTGCAAAATGTACACTTTTACATCTCACAATTTAACTTATTGGATAAAGTAGAAGATAATTTTATTTGCCTCATCTAGCACAAATACGCAATGGAATCAACCAACCTGGGCGCCATCTAGGGATGACTGATTTGACGTCTTAGAGCCACAAGACGGGAACATTATTTGCACATCTCTCCAAAGTGTGTTTTAGAGTCACAAGAGGGGTACATTTTCATCACTTCTTTTTGAAGTGAGGCGCCTGGGTAACTAATTACCACTTTGTCTGAGAACCACCACTTTAGATCTGTTATCAAACTGTGCTGGTTAGGTTTCATGATCAATCAATCGAGTGACTTGTAAAGCGTGACCACTCATCCATAAGGGTCTCAAGGCAGCGGGGGAGGGGGACCGCTGATCCGTCGAAGGCACTGTGATTCAGTCGAAGAGCCAGGTCTTGAGGTCCTTCCTGAATTGTGGCAGTGACGGTGATTGCCTGAGGTGGAGACGCAGGGCGTTCAAGGTCTTTGCTGCGAAGTAGAAGAAGGATCTTCATCCGGCCGTGGTCTTGCAGATCCATGGGATGGAGGCCAGGGCAAGTTGGGCAGAGCGGGGATCTCTGGTGGGTGCGTGGAATGCGAGGCAGTGGTTGAGGTACGCAGGTCCCGTGTGGTGTAGGGCTTTGTAGGCCCTTCTTAATTTATTTTAGACACAGAGGTCATGAGCTCCTTTTTAGGTCTCGCGGGCCAAAGGCTCGAAAGAGACATTTTATATGTGGGAATTTCAAAGTGCTACCCACACTTTTGGCTGGCCTAAACCTTGAGTGCACGAGATCACATGCACGTGCACAGCTGCTCCTCTGCTCATTGCATTTCCCCCCTCCCTTCTCACCCAGCCCTTTGATGCTCTGCTGGAGTACTTTCACTTTCGCCGCTTTGACCCTTGCATTCCCCCCTCCCTTCTCACCCAGCCCTTTGATGCTCTGCTCGCATCTCCCTCCTCCCTGGGCGTGAAGGGAGACAGAGCCATCCTGCTTGATTAATGGCATTCTTATGTGTTCCCGTAAGCGCTCGCTTTAGGTCTTTCTCTATAACCTGTAACCCCACCCAGTCTTTTCGCCCTCTCCATGTGTCCTGTTGTCCTCATGGGGTCGTGCTCTTTGCTCCCCATGTACCTCCCTTGCACCCTCCTTTTGCCCCCTCTTTGCCCCTTTCTCCCTCTCCTTGCTTCCTTTTCACCTTCCATACTTTTTCTCCGTTTTCCCACTTCACAAGCTCCTCCCGCTCTCACTCGCACGTACTGCTCCATCAGTGCCAGGAGCTTCCCAAAGGAGTGAGTCACGGCTGCCAGGTGGCCCCGGGCCATGCGTGGCACTTTCAATCCGAGCAGAACTCCCACCCCGCGTGCACACGCCTCGAGGCGCACTACAAACACTGTTCAGTTTTGCGTGTAGTCACAGTTCTACCACAGAAATGTACACATTCTATTGCTTACAGACTTCAAGCCCATTGCACTCTAGCTGCAAAACCGATCCATTCATGTGAGTGTTTTAGTACAACGCGCACACAGCGCACTTTCAGTTCTGTGCCGGTGCGAATTACAGTGCGCCATGGGTATACACAGACGTTGCCCAAGGTGGCTATTGACAAACACTGAATGGGTTTCAAGCCGCTACCCAAAAAACAATACATTGACATAGAGAGCACGCGCACAGTTTTGCGTGTAGCCACAGTTCTAACACAGAAATGTACACATTCTACTGCTTACAGACTTACAGCCCATTGCACTCTAGCCTGTGGGCCCCGTGAACTGTGGAGAATACAAAGTCGGACTCGCATGTTCAGCACAAACTCCCCCATCCTCCCCCACCCTCCCAAAAAATTGAAAGGCACAAGTTTAAAACTTTAAAGGGCTCCGTTTATTATCGGAATGGCACCAACATCGTATTTCTGGCTATGTCTCCTCACACTGTCTCATTAAGCAAGCCCCCCCCTCAGCCGCTGCCAAACCGATACATTCATGTGAGTGTTTGAGTACAACGCGTACACAGCGCACTTTCAGTTCTGTGCCGGTGCTGATTACAGCGCGCCATGGGTATACACAGGCACTGCCCAAGGTGGCTATTGACAAACGCTGTATAGGTTTCACGCTGCCAAACCGATCCATTCATGTGAGTGTTTTAGTACAATGCGCACACAGCGCACTTTCAGTTCTGTGCCGGTGGTCATTACAGCGTGCCATGGGTATACACAGGCACTGCCCAAGGTGGCTATTAACAAACGCTGTATAGGTTTCACGCTGCCAAACACATCCATTCATGTGAGTGTTTTAGTACAACGCGCACACAGCGCGCTTTCAGATCTGTGCCGGTGCTCATTACAGCGCACCATGGGTATACACAAGCACTGCCCAAGGTGGCTATTGACAAACGCTGTATAGGTTTCACGCTGCCAAACAGATCCATTAATGTGAGTGTTTTAGTACAACGCGCACACAGCGCACTTTCAGTTCTGTGCCGGTGCTCATTACAGCGCGCCATGGGTATACACAGGCACTGCCCAAGGTGGCTATTAACAAACGCTGTATAGGTTTCACGCTGCCAAACACATCCATTCATGTGAGTGTTTCACTACAACGCGCACACAGTGCGCTTTCAGATCTGTGCCAGTGCTCATTACAGCGTGCCATGGGTATACACAAGCACTGCCCAAGGTGGCTATTGACAAACGCTGTATAGGTTTCACGCTGCCAAACCGATCCATTCATGTGAGTGTTTTAGTACAACGCGCACACAGCGCACTTTCAGTTCTGTGCCGGTGCTCATTACAGCGCGCCATAGGTATACACAGGCACTGCCCAAGGTGGCTATTAACAAACGCTGTATAGGTTTCACGCTGCCAAACACATCCATTCATGGAAGTGTTTTAGTACAACGCGCACACAGCGCGCTTTCAGATCTGTGCCCGTGCTCATTACAGCGCGCCATGGGTATACACAAGCACTTCCCAAGGTGGCTATTGACAAACGCTGTATAGGTTTCACGCTGCAAAACCAATCCATTCATGTGAGTGTTTCAGTACAACGCGCACACAGCGCACTTTCAGTTCTGTGCCGGTGCTCATTACAGCGCGCCATGGGTATACATAGGCACTGCCAAAGGTGGCTATTGACAAACGCTGTATAGGTTTCACGCTGCCAAACCGATCCATTCATGTGAGTGTTTTAGCACAACGCGCACACAGTGCACTTTCAGTTCTGTGCCGGTGCTCATTACAGCGCGCCGTGGGTATACACAGGCACTGCCCAAGATGGGTATTAACAAACGCTGTATAGGTTTCACGCTGCCAAACACATCCATTCATGTGTGTGTTTTAGTACAACGCGCACACAGCGCGCTTTCAGATCTGTGCCGGTGCTCATTACAGCGCGCCATAGGTATACACAACCACTGCCCAAGGTGGCTATTGACAAACGCTGTATAGGTTTCACGCTGCCAAACCAATCCATTCATGTGAGTGTTTTAGTACAACGCGCACACAGCGCACTTTCAGTTCTGTGCCGGTGCTCATTACAGCGCGCCATGGGTATACACAGGCACTGCCCAAGGTGGCTATTAACAAACGCTGTATAGGTTTCACGCTGCCAAACACATCCATTCATGGGAGTGTTTTAGTACAACGCGCACACAGCGCACTTTCAGTTCTGTGCCGGTGCAAATTACAGCGCGCCATGGGTATACACAGACGTTGCCCAAGGTGGCTATTGACAAACACTGAATGGGTTTCAAGCCGCTACCCAAAAAACAATACATTGATATACAGAGCACGCGCACAGTTTTGCGTGTAGCCACAGTTCTAACACAGAAATGTACACATTCTATTGCTTACAGACTTACAGCCCATTGCACTCTAGCCTGTGGGCCCCGTGAACTGTGGAGAATACAAAGCCGGACTCGCATGTTCAGCACAAACTCCCCCATCCTCTCCCACCCTCCCAAAAAATGGAAAGACACAAGTTTAAAACTTTAAAGGGCTCCGTTTATTATCGGAATGGCACCAACATCGTATTTCTGGCTATGGCTCCTCACACTGTCTCATTAAGCAAGCCCACCCCTCAGCCGCTGCCAAACCAATACATTCATGTGAGTGTTTGAGTACAACGCGTACACAGCGCACTTTCAGTTCTGTGCCGGTGCTCATTACAGCGCGCCATGGGTATACACAGGCACTGCCCAAGGTGGCTATTGACAAACGCTGTATAGGTTTCACGCTGCCAAACCGATCCATTCATGTGAGTGTTTTAGTACAACGCGCACACAGCGCACTTTCAGTTCTGTGCCGGTGCTCATTACAGCGCGCCATGGGTATACACAGGCACTGCCCAAGGTGGCTATTAACAAACGCTGTATAGGTTTCACGCTGCCACACACATCCATTCATGTGAGTGTTTTAGTACAACGCGCACACAGCGCGCTTTCAGATCTGTGCCGGTGCTCATTACAGCGCACCATGGGTATACACAAGCACTGCCCAAGGTGGCTATTGACAAACGCTGTATAGGTTTCACGCTGCCAAACCGATCCATTCATGTGAGTGTTTTAGTACAACGCGCACACAGCACACTTTCAGTTCTGTGCCGGTGCTCATTACAGCGCGCCATGGGTATACACAGGCACTGCCCAAGGTGGCTATTAACAAATGCTGTATAGGTTTCACGCTGCCAAACACATCCATTCATGTGAGTGTTTCAGTACAATGCGCACACAGTGCGCTTTCAGATCTGTGCCAGTGCTCATTACAGCGTGCCATGGGTATACACAAGCACTGCCCAAGGTGGCTATTGACAAACGCTGTATAGGTTTCACGCTGCCAAACCGATCCATTCATGTGAGTGTTTTAGTACAACGCGCACACAGCGCACTTTCAGTTCTGTGCCGGTGCTCATTACAGCGCGCCATGGGTATACACAGGCACTGCCCAAGGTGGCTATTAACAAACGCTGTATAGGTTTCACGCTGCCACACACATCCATTCATGTGAGTGTTTTAGTACAACGCGCACACAGCGCGCTTTCAGATCTGTGCCGGTGCTCATTACAGCGCACCATGGGTATACACAAGCACTGTCCAAGGTGGCTATTGACAAACGCTGTATAGGTTTCACGCTGCCAAACCGATCCATTCATGTGAGTGTTTTAGTACAACGCGCACACAGCGCACTTTCAGTTCTGTGCCGGTGCTCATTACAGCGCGCCATGGGTATACACAGGCACTGCCCAAGGTGGCTATTAACAAACGCTGTATAGGTTTCACGCTGCCAAACACATCCATTCATGTGAGTGTTTCAGTACAACGCGCACACAGCGCGCTTTCAGATCTGTGCCAGTGCTCATTACAGCGCGCCATGGGTATACACAAGCACTGCCCAAGGTGGCTATTGACAAACGCTGTATATGTTTCACGCTGCCAAACCGATCCATTCATGTGAGTGTTTTAGTACAACGCGCACACAGCGCACTTTCAGTTCTGTGCCCGTGCTCATTACAGCGCGCCATGGGTATACACAGGCACTACCCAAGGTGGCTATTAACAAACGCTGTATAGGTTTCACACTGCCAAACACATCCATTCATGGGAGTGTTTTAGTACAACGCGCACACAGCACGCTTTCAGATCTGTGCCGGTTCTCATTACAGCGCGCCATGGGTATACACAAACACTGCCCAAGGTGGCTATTGACAAACGCTGTATAGGTTTCACGCTGCAAAACCGATCCATTCATGTGAGTGTTTCAGTACAACGCGCACACAGCGCACTTTCAGTTCTGTGCCGGTGCTCATTACAGCGCGCCATGGGTATACATAGGAACTGCCCAAGGTGGCTATTAACAAACGCTGTATAGGTTTCACGCTGCCAAACACATCCATTCATGTGAGTGTTTCAGTACAACGCGCACACAGCGCGCTTTCAGATCTGTGCCAGTGCTCATTACAGCGCGCCATGGGTATACACAAGCACTGCCCAAGGTGGCTATTGACAAACGCTGTATAGGTTTCACGCTGCCAAACCGATCCATTCATGTGAGTGTTTTAGTACAACGCGCACACAGCGCACTTTCAGTTCTGTGCCCGTGCTCATTACAGCGCGCCATGGGTATACACAGGCACTACCCAAGGTGGCTATTAACAAACGCTGTATAGGTTTCACACTGCCAAACACATCCATTCATGGGAGTGTTTTAGTACAACGCGCACACAGCACGCTTTCAGATCTGTGCCGGTTCTCATTACAGCGCGCCATGGGTATACACAAACACTGCCCAAGGTGGCTATTGACAAACGCTGTATAGGTTTCACGCTGCAAAACCGATCCATTCATGTGAGTGTTTCAGTACAACGCGCACACAGCGCACTTTCAGTTCTGTGCCGGTGCTCATTACAGCACGCCATGGGTATACATAGGAACTGCCCAAGGTGGCTATTGACAAACGCTGTATAGGTTTCACGCTGCCAAACCGATCCATTCACGTGAGTGTTTTAGTACAACGCGCACACAGCGCACTTTCAGTTCTGTGCCGGTGCTCATTACAGCGCGCCGTGGGTATACACAGGCACTGCCCAAGGTGGATATTAACAAACGCTGTATAGGTTTCACGCTGCCAAACACATCCATTCATGTGAGTGTTTTAGTACAACGCGCACACAGCGCGCTTTCAGATCTGTGCCGGTGCTCATTACAGCGTGCCATGGGTATACACAAGCACTGCCCAAGGTGGCTATTGACAAACGCTGTATAGGTTTCACGCTGCCAAACCGATCCATTCATGTGAGTGTTTTAGTACAACGCGCACACAGCGCACTTTCAGTTCTGTGCCGGTGCTCATTACAGCGTGCCATGGGTATACACAGGCACTGCCCAAGGTGGCTATTAACAAACGCTGTATAGGTTTCACGCTGCCAAACACATCAATTCATGGGAGTGTTTTAGTACAACGCGCACACAGCGCACTTTCAGTTCTGTGCCGGTGCAAATTACAGCGCGCCATGGGTATACACAGAGGTTGCCCAAGGTGGCTATTGACAAACACTGAATGGGTTTCAAGCCGCTACCCAAAAAACAATACATTGATATACAGAACACGCGCACAGTTTTGCGTGTAGCCACAGTTCTAACACAGAAATGTACACATTCTATTGCTTACAGACTTACAGCCCATTGCACTCTAGCCTGTGGGCCCCGTGAACTGTGGAGAATACAAAGTGGGACTCGCATGTTCAGCACAAACTCCCCCATCCTTCCCCACCCTCCCAAAAAATGGAAGACACAAGTTTAAAACTTTAAAGGGCTCCGTTTATTATCGGAATGGCACCAACATCGTATTTCTGGCTATGGCTCCTCACACTGTCTCATTAAGCAAGCCCACCCCTCAGCCGCTGCCAAACGAATACATTCATGTGAGTGTTTGAGTACAACGCGTACACAGCACACTTTCAGTTCTGTGCCGGTGCTGATTACAGCGCGCCCTGGGTATACACAGGCACTGCCCAAGGTGGCTATTGACAAACGCTGTATAGGTTTCACGCTGCCAAACCGATCCATTCATGTGAGTGTTTTAGTACAACGCGCACACAGCGCACTGTCAGTTCTGTGCCGGTGCTCATTACAGCGCGCCATGGGTATACACAGGCACTGCCCAAGGTGGCTATTAACAAACGCTGTATAGGTTTCACGCTGCCACACACATCCATTCATGTGAGTGTTTTAGTACAACGCGCGCACAGCGCGCTTTCAGATCTGTGCCGGTGCTCATTACAGCGCGCCATGGGTATACACAAGCACTGCCCAAGGTGGCTATTGACAAACGCTGTATAGGTTTCACGCTGCCAAACCGATCCATTCATGTGAGTGTTTTAGTACATCGCGCACACAGCGCACTTTCAGTTCTGTGCCGGTGCTCATTACAGCGCGCCATGGGTATACACAGGCACTGCCCAAGGTGGCTATTAACAAACGCTGTATAGGTTTCACGCTGCCAAACACATCCATTCATGGAAGTGTTTTAGTACAACGCGCACACAGCGCGCTTTCAGATCTGTACCGGTGCTCATTACAACGCGCCATGGGTATACACAAGCACTGCCCAAGGTGGCTATTGGCAAACGCTGTATAGGTTTCACGCTGCAAAACCGATCCATTTATGTGAGTGTTTCAGTACAACGCGCACACAGCGCACTTTCAGTTCTGTGCCGGAGCTCATTACAGTGCGCCATGGGTATACACAGGCACTGCCCAAGGTGGCTATTGACAAACGCTGTATAGGTTTCACGCTGCCAAACACATCCATTCATGTGAGTGTTTTAGTACAACGCGCACACAGCGCGCTTTCATATCTGTGCCGGTGCTCATTACAGCGCGCCATGGGTATACACAAGCACTGCCCAAGGTGGCTATTGACAAACGCTGTATAGGTTTCACACTGCCAAACCGATCCATTCATTTGAGTGTTTTAGTACAACGCGCACACAGCGCACTTTCAGTTCTGTGCCGGTGCTCATTACAGCGCGCCATGGGTATACACAGGCACTGCCCAAGGTGGCTATTAACAAACGCTGTATAGGTTTCACGCTGCCAAACACATCCATTCATGGGAGTGTTTTAGTACAACGCGCACACAGCGCACTTTCAGTTCTGTGCCGGTGCGAATTACAGCGCCCCATGGGTATACACAGCCGTTGCCCAAGGTGGCTATTGACAAACACTTAATGGGTTTCAAGCCGCTACCCAAAAAACAATACATTGATATACAGAGCACGTGCACAGTTTTGCGTGTAGCCACAGTTCTAACACAGAAATGTACACATTCTATTGCTTACAGACTTACAGCCCATTGCACTCTAGCCTGTGGGCCCGGTGAACTGTGGAGAATACAAAGTCGCACTCGCATGTTCAGCACAAACTCCCCCATCCTCCCCCACCCTCCCAAAAAATGGAAAGGCACAAGTTTAAAACTTTAAAGGGCTCCGTTTATTATCGGAATGGCACCAACATCGTATTTCTGGCTATGGCTCCTCACACTGTCTCATTAAGCAAGCGCCCCCCTCAGCCACTGCCAAACCGATACATTCATGTGAGTGTTTGAGTACAACGCGTACACAGCGCACTTTCAGTTCTGTGCCGGTGCTGATTACAGCGCGCCATGGGTATACACAGGCACTGCCCAAGGTGGCTATTGACAAATGCTGTATAGGTTTCACGCTGCCAAACACATCCATTCATGTGAGTGTTTTAGTACAACGCGCACACAGCGCGCTTTCAGATCTGTGCCGGTGCTCATTACAGCGCACCATGGGTATACACAAGCACTGCCCAAGGTGGCTATTGACAAACGCTGTATAGGTTTCACGCTGCCAAACAGATCCATTCATGTGAGTGTTTTAGTACAACGCGCACACAGCGCGCTTTCAGATCTGTGCCGGTGCTCATTACAGCGCGCCATGGGTATACACAAGCACTGCCCAAGGTGGCTATTGACAAACGCTGTATAGGTTTCACGCTGCCAAACCGATCCATTCATGTGAGTGTTTTAGTACAACGCGCACACAGCGCACTTTCAGTTCTGTGCCGGTGCTCATTACAGCGCACCATGGGTATACACAGGCACTGCCCAAGGTGGCTATTAACAAACGCTGTATAGGTTTCACGCTGCCAAACACATCCATTCATGGGAGTGTTTTTGTACAACGCGCACACAGCGCACTTTCAGTTCTGTGCCGGTGCTCATTACAGCGCGCCATAGGTATACACAGGCACTGCTCAAGGTGGCTATTAACAAACGCTGTATAGGTTTCACGCTGCCACACACATCCATTCATGTGAGTGTTTTAGTACAACGCGCACACATCGCGCTTTCAGATCTGTGCCGGTGCTCATTACAGCGCGCCATGGGTATACACAAGCACTGCCCAAGGTGGCTATTGACAAACGCTGTATAGGTTTCACGCTGCCAAACCGATCCATTCATGTGAGTGTTTTAGTACATCGCGCACACAGCGCACTTTCAGTTCTGTGCCAGTGCTCATTACAGCGCGCCATGGGTATACACAGGCACTGCCCAAGGTGGCTATTAACAAACGCTGTATAGGTTTCACGCTGCCAAACACATCCATTCATGGAAGTGTTTTAGTACAACGCGCACACAGCGCACTTTCAGATCTGTACCGGTGCTCATTACAACGCGCCATGGGTATACACAAGCACTGCCCAAGGTGGCTATTGGCAAACGCTGTATAGGTTACACGCTGCAAAACCGATCCATTCATGTGAGTGTTTCAGTACAACGCGCACACAGCGCACTTTCAGTTCTGTGCCGGAGCTCATTACAGTGTGCCATGGGTATACACAGGCACTGCCCAAGGTGGCTATTGACAAACGCTGTATAGGTTTCACGCTGCCAAACACATCCATTCATGTGAGTGTTTTAGTACAACGCGCACACAGCGCACTTTCAGTTCTGTGCCGGTGCTCATTACAGCGCGCCATGGGTATACACAGGCACTGCCCAAGGTGGCTATTAACAAACGCTGTATAGGTTTCACGCTGCCAAACACATCCATTCATGTGTGTGTTTTAGTACAACGCGCACACAGCGCGCTTTCAGATCTGTGCCGGTGCTCATTACAGCGCGCCATGGGTATACACAAGCACTGCCCAAGGTGGCTATTGACAAACGGTGTATAGGTTTCACACTGCCAAACCGATCCATTCATTTGAGTGTTTTAGTACAACGCGCACACAGCGCACTTTCAGTTCTGTGCCGGTGCTCATTACAGCGCGCCATGGGTATACACAGGCACTGCCCAAGGTGGCTATTAACAAACGCTGTATAGGTTTCACGCTGCCAAACACATCCATTCATGGGAGTGTTTTAGTACAACGCGCACACAGCGCACTTTCAGTTCTGTGCCGGTGCGAATTACAGCGCGCCATGGGTATACACAGCCGTTGCCCAAGGTGGCTATTGACAAACACTTAATGGGTTTCAAGCCGCTACCCAAAAAACAATACATTGATATACAGAGCACGTGCACAGTTTTGCGTGTAGCCACAGTTCTAACACAGAAATGTACACATTCTATTGCTTACAGCCCATTGCACTCTAGCCTGTGGGCCCCGTGAACTGTGGAGATACAAAGTCGCACTCGCATGTTCAGCACAAACTCCCCCATCCTCCCCCACCCTCCCAAAAAATGGAAAGGCACAAGTTTAAAACTTTAAAGGGCTCCGTTTATTATCGGAATGGCACCAACATCGTATTTCTGGCTATGGCTCCTCACACTGTCTCATTAAGCAAGCGCCCCCCTCAGCCGCTGCCAAACCGATACATTCATGTGAGTGTTTGAGTACAACGTGTACACAGCGCACTTTCAGTTCTGTGCCGGTGCTGATTACAGCGCGCCATGGGTATACACAGGCACTGCCCAAGGTGGCTATTGACAAACGCTGTATAGGTTTCACGCTGCCAAACCGATCCATTCATGTGAGTGTTTTAGTACAACGCGCACACAGCGCACTTCCAGTTCTGTGCCGGTGCTCATTACAGCGCGCCATGGGTATACACAGGCACTGCCCAAGGTGGCTATTAACAAACGCTGTATAGGTTTCACGCTGCCAAACACATCCATTCATGTGAGTGTTTTAGTACAACGCGCACACAAACACTCACACAACCACACACACACAACCACACAAACACAAAACCACACTCACAAAACAACACACTCAAAAACAAACACACAACACTCACACAAACAAGACACTAACCCACACACACAACCACACACAAACAAGACACAAAACCACACACTCAAACACACACACACAACTACACACACAAAACACACACACAACCACACAGAGAGACACAAAATCACACACATACAACCACACACAAACCCACACACACACTCAACCACACACACTAACAGAACAAAAAAACACACACAAACAGACACACACAACCACACACACATAACCAAACACACACACAACCACACACACACACACACTCAACCACACACACTCAACCACACACACTCAACCACACACACACTCAAACACACACACACAAACACACACACACAACCGAACACAAAACCAGACACACAACCACACATACAACCCCACATACAACCACACACATACAACCACACACCTACAAACACACACAAACACACACACACACTCAACCACACACACACTCAACCACACGCACACACACTCAACCACACACACACACACTCAACCACACACACACACACTCAACCACACACACACACAACAACACACACACACACACACAACTACACACACACACACAACCACAAACAATTTTTGGGCTGACAGCATAAATACGCTGTCAACAAACCCGATGAACACTCGGGAAAATTTAGAAAGTCACCCCCAACTTTCAAACCATCTTGCTGTTGCAAAGTGTGTGCTGTACACATGGCAACACCGTGCCACAGCGCACTGTTGCAAGGAATGCTTTGATCCTCGGAGGCTAACAGACCTCACTCTCTGCATTAGTTAACCCCGTCTTGGCACTGCATGAAAACAGGGTACACACTGTCCACCATGAAGTGAGACATTGTCCTCGGGGCTGGAGATCCTATTTAGCAATCTGCTTTAAACATTGTGATTCATTTAGGCCATTAAACATAAAGGAGCACTGGGAACGCTGATAACATGGATTCCATTTTGAGTATTGACTACAACTTTTAAAAAGCACGCAGTACTGAAACAAGCATTTACACTGCAATAGGTCTCGCATTTAAAAACAGGCATTTGCAATGCACTAGATCTCGCATTGACACGAGTTTGAGATATTGGCATTGCACATAACAATGCATTTTTTTTGGGATTACTTTTTGAATACTTAAATAGAAAGGATTTGTTAGTTACAATACTAATAGCTCCAACTCCAATAAATGCGAGACCTATTGCATTGCAAATGCTTGTTATACTTATTATGCCGTCATGAATAAGCCTTGTCACTAGTTAAGGAAAATGTGTTTCTCTCTGCCTCTTGTTTCAGCAGCTCTTCACTCACAAAAGGGTAAACATCTTGAAGAGGCCACTTCTACATATAATGTCCTCAGCTCTATCCTACTTTTATCACCCAGCATGGACACTCCCCATGAAACCTCACTATCTCCTGCAGGAAATGACTCTTACTTAATAAACTACCCTCCTACCCTAACTAAAAACGCCATGAGAAAACGCGAACATAAAGACCTCAACCTTAACAAAGAATCTGTTATTGCAGACCCCTACTTCTGCTACAACAAGGGTACCCTACTGAATGACCTAATGTTTTGCACCAACAGACGTGCTCAATGGAGAAAAATCCTATCTTCCTCACTCCACAACACCATCACCAAAAATATTCCACATGGCTATAAACTTACTACAGTAGCAGGCTGGATTTGAGCTCCCAGGGAGACTAGGAGTCTCTGCCTGCAACACAGCTGGGTTGGAGACGGCTCAGTGCGCATGTGTGTTTAACCAGTCTGAGACGGCCCGCCAAACCCACATGCGCACTCCCACCAGTCCCTCTCCTGACTGCCCCCATGATGGCCCCGCCCCCAGGGACAGAGTAAATAGAAGATGAAAAATAAAACGATAATAAACTTTAATATCGATTTATTTTTCAACTTTTGAAGCTGCTGGCGGGGGAGGGGGGCAACGCTCCACCACCATAGCCGAGGAGCCGCAGCTGACTTACTAGAGCGTCCTCCATGCTGTACAATGCAGCTGCCACCATCTCCATCTATAACAACGGAACCGTGCTTATTAAATCTTCCGATCATAGTCTGGAACTCTTCGTCCATCTCTTCTCCTACCTCCAAAACAAACTAGACCCGGTCACTCCGTCACTTGCCACCTCACAACTCCCTCCCTACCTCCTCGCCTTCTGACAACCCTTTCTCCCATCACCCCTCTCCCCACCGCTCGTCCCTAGAGGACACCATCCTATCCACAGGTACCACTACCACCCAATACACCTCCACCTCCAATGTGAGCACTCCCCTACAAATACAACAATCCGACTTCAGTTCTTCCCAACCTACTAGAGACCCACATATCCACTCCCCCATCATCATGACCAATATCCTCCCTCTCAACTAACTACGACCAAAGCTCTGAAAGCGAACACTAACAACACTGGTTCCCCCAACCACTGTGAGTCAGCCATCTCGTCACACCATAGCGCCGCCCCCAGCCAGGTGTCACCTAGGAATCGCTACACACACTCCTTCCTTGACACTATTAAATACGAACTAGAGATGATTAGGACTGACATCCATAAGTTAGCTCTCTTCACCTCCAACCTTGATCACAAGCTATCCTTACATACGACTCACCTCCAGACTAGCAACACTCTATCACCCAAATGCCATCCCACTTCTACTGGATCTATTCGTGCCCGTACCTGTGTCACACAGCCTCGCTGAAGTGCTATACCGAATCACAACCACTCCTCTCACCCCAATGGGCTAATCAGACGGATATTGAATCACAATATAATCTCCCTCCTCGACTCTTGAGCCTATACTCCGGCCTCCACTCTATAACTAATACAAAAATCAAGACTATTATCACTCACCCTCTCAGAACACCCTGCCCCAGCACCAGATACATAAACAAAGCGACCCTGAAACAAGTTACAATCACACATACGTCTATGAATACCTCCAAAACTCTACCTAAAAATTACTTCTCCTGAAGACATCAATATTCTCAACAACACCCTGGCTAAATCACAACATTGGCTGACTCGTAACCACCTCAAACTCAAATCCCTTAAGACAGAATTCTTATTGATCTTACCACCTGCAATCGCCCCTTGTATCAAAGACTGGCTCCCACATCTTGCTGCCTCTAACTGTACCCCACACATCATTGACTCTATGAAATCCCTACGTATAATGGTGGACAACACCCTCCCCATGCAAAAGCACATCAAAGCCGCCGCCAGAGGAGCCAACCTTCAATTACATGCACTAAGGAAACTAAAGCCATTCCTCCGCCTGGCTGCCCTCAAAACAGCCGCCCAAGCTCTTATTTGATCAAAATTAGACTATGCTAGTGCTACCCTTGTGGGACTCCCAAAAATCACACTTGCACCATTAAAAGCTACTCTGAATGTGCAGCTAGGCTCACCACCAGATCAAAAAAAGGGACAACATCACCCCGGTCCTCCAGGCCCTGAAATGTCTACCCTATGAGGCTAGGAACCATCTTAAAATTGCATGTATTACCCATAAAGCACTGCTCCCCAATACGTCTTCCTACCTGACCCAGAAACTGACCCTATCACGTGGTAACAGATCCTCCAGACGCCCACGCTCTTTGCTTCTTAAACCACGAACATTCCACAAAAAGAAAATCTACAATAGATCCATCTCCAGAATTGCCCTCAACATCTGGAACTCACTCACGCTCGAGATAAGATGCAACAAGTCCACACCCCTCTCCAGGAAAGAAGTAAACATTCTCCTACTCAACTAATCCCTCTCACACTAAGGACAGACCATCCTCCCTTCCTGAGCGACTCCTGCCAGCCGGCCTGTCCTCGCTTCCTGGTCATGTCTTTGCACATATCTCCGATAAGCACGGTGTCTTCCAGTGCTTCCCAGCCATCCATCCTCAAACCGTTCAGACGCCCATCGGACACTGCCCATGCCGGTACCCAGGATTGCCCTTGTGTTCTAGTCTCTCCTCGTACCTTTTTACTCTCGCAAATATTGGCCTCGTGTCTTACTACATTTAGTAATGTTTCTGTGGAATGGTTACTGCTCTGTATTCCTATCCCCACATCGTTTGGCGATCATCGATTTCTACTCAGGCCATTACTGTTGATTGACAATATGTTCTTAACTTTCTTGCTCCAGTAAATATTTCCCGCTTGACTTATACTATGTTTTATTATATTACCTATCGATTTTTTATCATGCCTCCCTTTTTACTCTTGTAAAGCGCTCTATCACCCGACTAGGTCTTGTTCACGCTTTATAAAAATAAAAAAATAAAATAAAATACAACAAACAAAAATGTGTGTCATTTAAGGTCCTTAGATTGGGATGAATAGCGCTATAAAAGAAATAAAACAAAATAGTGGTATTTAAATTGTTATTTGTGTAAATACTGGGACAGACCAACACATCTGGCTTTCTTACAGTGCAGGCTGCGTGTCTCATGTACAGGGACTAAGCAAAGTACAAAGCAAGCCTCTCCTAAGCACCTGTGAAGTATTAGGGCCAGCTTTAGCGCTGATGGCGCCCAGTGCGACAATGTTAGTCGCCCCCCCCCCCCCAATGACCACCTCCACCACGGATCCTCTCACTAGCACCCTTTAACAGTGACCAAGTCTCCATAACCACTCTCTCTCAGATGCATTGAATTCGTTATATAGCGCCACTCATACCAGTGTAGGGTGTCCAAGCACTTTGCATCACACACATTACACAGAGACAATCAATCGTACCTGTGTAAATCAGTGTATAGGAAATGTTACATAAGCCAAAGGACCAAAAGTGTAGGAGTCACATGTCATCCATTCTGGTAGGCAGTATAGTTTAAGAGTGCCGGTGCGGAGAAGCACAAACTCAGAATCGAAAAAGAAACAGCATAGTTGGGAGTTTTCTTTTATAATAAGAATCGATTTCTAGCCAAAATAACCCTTTTTGTAACATTAATCAATGTTCTAATGTATACTTTGCAGTGTGTATGCAGTTCTATGATGAAAGTTAATAGCTCACTGTTCTATAATAGGACTTTAAGTTATAAAATGCAAGTAACAAAAATATGTCGCTTTTGAAAGCAGTAACCTGCTGAGCTGTTTACATTACATGCACTCTGTAATCTACTTGGTATATGTTCTCTGCAGCAGGCATATTAACCCTCTGCACTAACTTCACATAAGTCAAAACCTCAACAATACAAAACTCTGATCTCTCTCCATGAAGAACATTAATCACAGGAGTTATTTTGACATTTTTGTGAGGCCTGGTAATTGCTGGAGGAAAGGAACGCTGCAGCAGGTGCTTTAAAAACAGAATAAACTTGCAAACACGGCGCCCCCAGGAAGCCAGCACCCTGTGCGGTGGCACTGGTCGCACCGCCCTAGAGCCGGCGGCCCTGTGAAGCATTGACCAGCTGTGAGCCTTTGTCCCTCCTCCATTGCATTTGCATCCAGGTGTGAGGTTCCAGATCAGTCCCAACCAGGCTACTCAATGAAAAGGAGGGCTGATGGCCCCTCCACATTGTTATTTGCTTCGGGCTCAGCTGGAATTTAAAATAACACAGTCCCCTCACTGCTGCTCCGAACAAAGGCGGCTCGTGCTGCTCCGAACAAAGGCGGCTCGTGCTGCTCCCAACAAAGGCTCCGAACAAAGGCAGGCAATGTGCACGCGCTGCTGAACGTGTCCCGGTGTCTGGAAATAACACTGGGTCCAGTTCCACATATTTCTGTGGGGCCCAGCTTCCTGCAGGGTCAACCATCTGGAAACAGTGGGTGGAAGCCGTCTACCCACGTGTGCCCTCGGCCTCGACTCATGTCCCGGTTGTGAATATTTGCCTAGAAAATATTTAAACTCTGAAAATATGAGACTGTAAATGAAACATTACTAAGGTTTGTGGAATGTGGGTCTTCAAAGTATCTTAACCAATCCTTTTCTTCCCTTTTCTTTTCCCTGCAATCTCTCATTCTCTCACTTAGATATTTTTTATTTTCACATCTTTTTTAAATCTTCCATTTGTGTATCTCTCACATTATCTACTTCCTCTTCGCTAACTCTTCTCTCTGTCATTCTGCGTGTTCTTCGTCACATCACCCCCTCTTCACCGTGCCATCTCTCTGTCTCACAAACACTCTCATCATCAGTAAACACAGCATTTTCTTTTTCTTTGGCGCTGTCAATATTTCAACGACTGTGAGCCTCTTTCACACACTATCACATAAAATGGTTAATACTATTGGAACATATATGACTATAGCTCTGTGTGCTCTGCAGAGAGGCCAAGGACTGGATGAGCGTGTACCCTGCTCACTTCCATGACACACTGACAGGCAGTGCCTTCAGCTTCAATTCCAGAGCTCTCAATCAGGCCCCATCATGAACACTCTCCCAGCACCTGGAACCTGAACTCATCCAGACAGCTAGAGGGCGCTCAGTTTGCAGAATGCACTACACAAAAGCCATATGTTGCAACAACAACAAACAAGCATTTGCAATGCAATAGGTCTCGCATTTATAAGAGTTTGAGCTATTGGCATTGTAAAATTACAATACCTTTTATTTATGTTTTGGTTTTAAAACAAATAAAAGGCATTGTCATTTACAATGTCAGTAGCATAAACTCGCATAAAAGCAGTGTGTGGAGTGCAGCAGTGTGCGGCGTGCAGCAGTGAGCGGCGTGCAGCAGTGAGCGGCGTGCAGCAGTGAGCGGCGTGCAGCAGTGTGCGGCGTGCAGCAGTGTGCGGCGTGCAGCAGTGTGAGGCATGCAGCACTGTGTGGCGTGCAGCGGCTTGCAGCAGTGTGGGGCGTGCAGCAGTGTGGGGCGTGCAGCAGTGTGCGGCGTGCAGCAGTGTGCACCGTGCAGCAGTGTGTGGCGTGCAGCAGTGTTTCGTGTAGCATTGTGCGGCGTGCAGCAGTGTGCGGCGTGCAGCAGTGTGCTGCGTGCAGCAGTGTTGTGCAGCATGCAGCAGTGAGTAATGCAGCAGTGTGCAGCAGTGTGCGGCGTGCAGCAGTGTGCGGCGTGCAGCAGTGTGTGGCGTGCAGCAGTGTGTGGCGTGCAGCGGCGTGCAGCAGTGTGCGGCGTGCAGAAGTGTGCGGCGTGCAGCAATGTGCGGCGTGCAGCAATGTGCGGCGTGCAGCAATGTGCGGCGTGCAGCAGTGTGTAATGCAGCAGTGTGTTATTGGATAGTGGAAATGCTTTTGTCAGATGCCAGATGTCTGGCCACAAGCATGGACAGCTCTAATGCCCCGACATTACCAAATAAGTCTCTAATTGAAAATCTCATCGTCATTTTGGTGCACCTATAATGCCGGATAGGAGGCCGGGGCTTTGTTAGGTCTGTGGAAAAGCCAGACGAAGAATTGAAGCGTTAACGTGTGTGCTCTTTTGTGGCAAAAACTACAGCCAGGTACAGAGAATGCATGGCACAGTGCATAAAGGGATACTGATACAATGACTGTATTGTGCTGCTCTTATGGGACAGCGGAGTCCTTCAACAGATAGTGACATGTATGCTGCACAGAAAACAGCAGGACTGGGGGAGGAAAATAAGTAGCATCAATGATACAAAACAGATTATACAGTGGCCCAAGGTTTTAAAAATGTACATGGTACAGTGCACGGATGCTTTAAAGTAAATGTATTATTACGTTTTGAGGACTTTTAGAGAAAAGAGAGTATACTAGATTGGAAATGTATAACCTACATTAAGTTTCAAACAGTGCCCTGTTAAAAATAGTCCATAACCCAGAATAAACATAAAAATGCCTGGAGCTGGGACCAGTGGGAGCCTGTTTACACCAAGGGAAGATAATGATACTCCCAAATGTCATATCCTACAGTGCACACCACCAGGATAAAACAATTGTCAGTGCAATCTGCAGACAGATCTCTCAGATGAAACGAGGCGACGGTAGAGCTCCATACAAGACTGGTGTCAACAAAGGCTACATTTGATAGAAAATTCGAGGTATTACAGCTTAACTGCCTGGCATACAAATAACTGCATAGGCTCAGTTTGGGTAAAGGCCCACCGAATGCTATAGCTGCAGCAAATATATGCTTGTCACATTTTGGAAACACTTGAACCACTGCACTTTGTAGTAGGAGAGCATTTCGTATTTAAAGCTGTACTGACAAGCAAGCATTTCTTGCGTTGTTAACAAGTCTTGTAGGACTGATACCGAGTGAGAGGAAAACGAAGTAGAGTGTTACGTTTATGGTTTTAGCCGTAATACTGTAAAAGAGGCCGATTGTAAACTATTTGGAAAGCTTTCTAGCCCACCATTCGCATCTTGGTATGCAGACATAATCAAAAGACTATTTATTAGGTGAGGCTGCATTATTAAAATATATGGTTGACTAATGAAGACAGTCATCTATATTTGGGCGACTGTTGCGATATGATCGCGGAAAACATTGTGGACTGTGGAAAAAAGAAACGAGACGCAATGGTGGAGGGGGTGGGGGAGAGAAGCGGGAGTGTGAAATAGCAGCAGGGAAGGGGGCGGATAGGGGCTACGAGGGAGAGCGACGTTAAGCCATATGGCTGCTTTGCGCGCGTGCACGATAGCTATGGAAAAGTTATGAACTGGGCCAAAGAGGAGGTCCTGCAAATTATCAGCCTCTGTTCCTACTGAAAGAGGTGGGCAGCATACAGCAGCTATGTTTTCCAATCTATAGTAAATATTTACATTAGGATGTCAGCAGGAGTTCAGTATATAAAAATACCTTAAGAAAAAAAATACAGTAACGGAACGGCTTTGCTGTTTCAGTGCTAAATTCTCTTGATCTTGTGCACATTGTAATGACTCTACTAGCTTGGCTAATGGTTTCTAGGTTTAGTTTTATCGACTTCTAGCAGTGCTTTATATAGCGCAAACATGACCCGAAGGCAGTGGAGCATTTTATATGAGCACCAATTACATTACAGTTGGACACAATTTGTTTTTTAGGTAAGAGGAGATTAAGTGATTTGTTCAGAATCGCAGGATGTTAAGCCTACGTCAAGACTCAAACCTGGTTCCAAACTCAGGAGCTCTGGCCATAGCGCCACATCCTCTCCATTGCTCTGCTTCTGAGTTCACTGCTTACAGCGTGAAGGTACATGCATGGAGATGAACCAAACAGAAGTACTAAAGGGAGGTCCGTGGGGTTAGAAAAAGCTTTCATGTGTGCAAAAGAGTCACATTCATTGGTAGTGAATCTCGTAGTGATATGGGATCAAGCAACTAGTGCCAGTGCCGTGCTCGAGGGAGGTGCATGTGCAGCTGCTACACAGTTTGTCAGCTCGAGGCACAAAGTCTACTGAGCACTGCAGACCGCTGGACACCAACGGGGATGTTGTCTATAACGCTTTGCACAACGTTCGTGCTTGAAGTTCCAATTAATGTGCAACTGCTGCTTATGTAAATACACCAATGACATGTAACTTCTGCTGCTCCAACAGCAGTGCTGAGTTATTAGAATACTCACTTCTCCAGCGCGAGACACGAAGGTGGGGGGGTGGGGGAGAGAAGCGCGAGTTCTGATAACTGGTGAACTGGTGTGAAATAGCAGCAGGGAAGGGGGCGGAGAGAGGCTACGAGGGAGAGCGACGTAAAGCCATATGGCTGCTTTGCGCGCGTGCACGCCTCGTGCACTGTAGCTCTATGCCAGTGGAAGCACTTTCAAAAACCCACATACATAACATTTGTGAACATTTTGGCCATCCAAACACAGTGGCAACCCCTCCTCACGGCTTGACTGCGAGTTTTTTTTTTAACAGGACGTAAATATTGCATGATCGGGTGGTTTACGCCCGGGTAAACTGAACTATAATGAAAGAGCCATGAGTCTCTAGTTTTAGAACTCTCAAAGGGCAACTTGTAATACTTCTCATTCCAACAGCATTAATACTCCGATAAATCGAGTTGATGTAGTTTGATTCTTAGGCCTGCCCTGTGTGTGGCTTTAAATCTTAAGCGTTGTGGGGGAGGGAACGCATCTCGGTTTATTAGAGAGGGTTCAAATCGGAAATCGCATTTCAGCATCTGCTGTTTGTGGGAATAACATGCGTTAGATTTCATGTGATGTTACAATAACTTATGCCAGAAGAACTGGGAAACACTGGGGTATGCAACGATGCGTCATCGGAAACCCCCTCCCCTACAGTAGTGCACATCACTCGTGGACATCCGGTTTCCATGTAGCGCCTTAAAACGATTCAGCGCTTGAGTTCTGAGCGGATTTCTGTGTGAATCAACAGAAACAACACCTGTTACCAACAGAGCTTCGAGCATAGAAAGACTGTATTGTGTTTTCTTGTTTTCACTGCGGTTATCATTCGTGTTCTTGTCGTTACTTCTGTTGTTATGATTACAGTGTAGTAAGTCTGGCACGTGACGCGCCGCACCCCAGGCCAGCAGAAGCAGGCACTGTTTTTGCAGTGACAACGGTAATTGCAGCTCGTTTGGAAATAAACATTTCACACCCTGTTATCGAAGTGCCCGTGTGCCCGGCTTCAGTCGGCTGGAGTGATTGGGTCTCCGCAGCTGTTCTGTCCTTGTTTTGTGCCATTTCAGTATTTGCCTGTTTGCTTAAAGTGCCGTCACTTCAGATAACCGTGATTGAGCTGTGCTGACCACGACACACACGGCACCCAGCCCCGAGAGGGCTGATAACACACAAGACACGGCGCTGAAGTGGGCTGACAACAGCACACAAGACACACGGCCTGGAGAGGCCAAAGCCTGGAGGGAGGGGTGCACACAGGTACAGTGCACGCGATGGTCAAAGGACAATAATAGCATTACAGAGAGGTGGCGCGAGGACAGACTATGCACAAGTACAACGCCCCTGCTGTTAGATAAAAGGAGTAAACATGGATGCGTTTAACGAACGTGTATGAAACAAGGTGAGGTGTGGAGGTGATAAAAGAAGGAGCCGCGGCGCGGCTGAGTCATAAAGAGCACAATCGGGTATGAAACATAAGGCACTGGGCTCGTGGCGAAATGGAAGCAGACACGGCGCGACTTCACTCGTTCGACCGTTTTCAAAGCGTGTAATAATGCAAAAAGACTTACAAGTTACAACACCAGGGCGAGTAGATAATCGTGGCATGAACCTTACGAAACGTTAAACCTGGATCCATTTAAAAAAAAAACAAGGGGCGCGGCTCGGCACCAGCCAAGTTGGCCACATAACTGAAAAACTCTGTGCGATCCCAGCCCATCCGCCGAAAATCCAACATTAATCCGCCCGGAATAGAAAGTCACGACACTCCGGGATTACCCCTGTAACACGGTGACCCTGAAAACCTCACTGAGACTTGCAGAAAACTAACAGCGGCGCTGGGGACTGGGAACCAACGCTGCCGAAGGCCGGACGACTGTGGGCGGGCACAGTAGCTGAGAAACTAAACCAACTGCTAGGAGCCGAGAACAAAGCAGAGGCCCGACGCACACTGGACTGCACTACAGAAGGTCGCAGCCGGAGTACAGACCCAGTACAGAGTGAAGAGCGCACCGTGACCTCCACCCAACGTCCGGAGGGAGGCGCGAGCAGAGAAGCGGCCGGAAGAAGCAGAGAGAAAGGGCCGCTACTTCAGAATGGCGTGTGGCCCAGTACAAGCGGAGCAGTGGAGAAGACCCCACCCTGGTCCCAAAACTACCCGCCGAGGCGCGCACGTCACAGAGGTGAGCGATCGGCAAGTTGAGCGCGACAGGGAACTCCAGGGAGAGCCTAGAGGAAACAGAGGAGTGGGAGGAAACTGAAGGCAGCCAGATAGCAATCTACAGCCAACAGATAACAGGACCACAGGGGCTCGACCAGGAAAAGAAATTAGGCAAATTCAAGCTAGCCCAAACAGGTCAAAAAGTGGAAGGGCCCTTAAAAGATTGGGGGGCAGTCATTAAAAAGACAAGAACAACAAGCAGGAAGTGGGATAAGGGAGGGGGTAGGGGAGAGAGGCAATGCAGGCTGGCAAATGGTGAGCACTTTTCGCGGGCGGCCGTGCGGCCGCGAAAGTGAAAGAAAACGAGTGCTTTCAGGCTGCCAAATGGTGCGCGCGCCCGGAGCACATGCACTGTAGTTGGCGGCCTGAAATGCACTCGTTTCCACTTCCAAAAGTCGCTTACTATAAGTCTCGCCAGAGCAGCGCTAAAGCGTTGTCTCAGGCGAGACCTAAAAACGACAGAAACATCTAGAAAACAAACATGCTTAGCTAACCCATGATGAAGTGAACCTGTAAAATGTAAACATGGACTCCATGGATTATTTTAATGTTTGTGATAGTCATTGTTAAGAAATCGATCAGTGTTTTTGCCAGTAGAGCTGAGGACATGGATGTAGAGCCAGGTAGGGATCCGCTTCACAGTCACATTTTTCTTACTTCCGGTCGCAGACAGTGCAGCACACACACACTTAAAGCCCTGACCAGAGAGAGGCATTTTGGGAAACACATTTATTTGGGAAGTCATCACCATACAGTGCGGATCTGGAGGGCAGGAGGCGGGGCTAAGCACAGAGCTGATGGATCATGGTCACTGATCGGCATGCTATATTGTGGCACTGTTTTCCAAGTACTTGGCTTCTTGGCACTATCAGACATTGTCTGGTACACATTACTGCCTGTGCACGGCCACCTTTGCGTTTATGCGCCCCAAGCCCCGTGCAAGGCTTGCAGGAGCAGAGGGGTCTGAGCTACAGAGCGCGGTTTCACACCAGTGACATCATGGCTGGGCACTATCAGTGGGTGCCTAGCAAGCAGTATGACTTTACACAGTTTCCATGACAGCTCAGTGTCTGAGGATGCTGCGTGACTGGCATTTGTATAACACACAACCTGCCCTTGGCATGGCTCATATTGCTGTCCGAATGAAAGAGTTAATGTCACTGTCTGACTCCGTGCTTCCTCAGATGCTGGTATCTACATTGGTCATCACAGCTTTAAGCTTCGACTGACATGCGCACACCGTCACCCTACAGCATCTCGGTGTCTACTTCTGCACCATATCCATGGCTTGGTTGGGTTTGGTAAAAGCCACGGTCACCCAAGGGTCTCCTGGTACTAGCAGTAAAGAGAAGTCAGTGGACAGAGGCCACAGTTTAGCAGAAGAGCGAGGTTTTAAAAGCGCTTAATATTAATATTAATTGAACTTCCTTAGGAATATTGTTCCCACACTAAGAAAGATCTGTCACCTACACAGGTCGGACACAACCTAGGAATACACCGATGAAACAGATGAGCTGATGTGTCCTTTCTGGACAATATTTCTGGAGTCAATTGAAGATAAATCATAGTTCCTGAAGAGAATCTGTCTTTTCTGCATGGTCACCCGGATGTTTCACCTTTGCAGGACACAATTTTTGTTGCTGGCTTCAGAAGTCTGTCCACTTTCTCCCGGTAAACCAGTAGTAAATGGCACGCGCTTCCCGTTTAAACATGGTTAAACTTACATATTCTTAATGGGTATATTTAATTTACCTATAAATTCCTAGTATTTGGTACAAAGTGTACCCAGGTTCTGGTAGTTAAATGCCACTTGTGGAACTGCAGCACCTATTCTGCCATCCACCTAAGTGACACTAAAACCTGGCTTAAGGCCTACTATTGTAGCTTGGCTGTAGCAGTAAAAAAAACTGCCATTTAACATTTCAAAATAAGCCTTTTTACAGGTCAAAACTTCTCTCTTAAATATTAATAACTCACTCCTATGTATGCCTTGTACGCCATAGGGTGAGGTGCATGGTATTTCAAAGTAGAACATGTGGAAATGTAATGTTAACATGCCCAATCAGTGACTATGATCCTAAAGCTATTTTCACTGTGTGGTATATGTTTGACCTAGTGCACTTGTCTGGGTATCCGTTCCAATTGTTTTAGGCTTGTTTAGTGCCCGATGGCTCTGAATTACCTTCACTGTCATACAGCACTATGCTAATCCAGCCAGAGGGTCATCTCAGCATGGTCTCCTAGGTCCAGTGCCAGAAGAAAACTAGTTAAATGCATTAACCAGCCCAAGCCCTCCACTCCACCACGAATGGTCTAAGCT
Source organism: Triturus cristatus (assembly GCF_964204655.1). Lineage (NCBI taxonomy): Eukaryota > Metazoa > Chordata > Amphibia > Caudata > Salamandridae > Triturus > Triturus cristatus. Next base: position 146,214,028 of record NC_140585.1, on the reverse strand, counting down.
CCAATGCCCAGTTCCTAGAGTAAGAAGGGTTGTACAAGGAAGCTCCCAAAGACCTCCAAGAGGGGCCACAGAATGGAGAATTCCACAAATTGGCAGGAAGAGCATCACACAACAATCTGAAGATTCCAATGTATCACACAGTATCTCATCTGCACATGCCAACTTGTTGCATCTGCCCATCAGAAAGTTTATAACTCATTATGACCACCCAAGTTGTGCCCAGTTTGAGGCTCAGCTATGAAAATGTTCTCCTTAAAGGTCATTCCATATAAATGTAAAGATGCAGTGCATCTTGGGATATGGATCTCTTAAGGAACCTAGTGGTCTGGTGAGCACTGCGAAATTGCAAGACATTCCTTTGAAGTAGCCATAAGAGCTCGCATCATGGTGGTTAATTGACTGCAGTTTGTCAGCGCGGGTTTTGTAGAGCTGGTGCTGCTTTCTTGCCTCTGACATATTGAGCCTCACTCTCATACATGGCGCCGCTAGGTGAGGGTTCACCAATGAAGAGCTCAGCATCTGGATGCTTCAATTCCTTTTATCTTTTTCACGGTCATTTATTGTTGTTCTCATGTGAGAAATGACAAGCGCGACCCTTAGCGAGCGCGCACTTAGTACCCGGCCCCCCGTACCTACGACACACCCCTTAGCCCGGCCAGCAGCCTAATTGGCTGCTGGCCAGTGGTAGTGCTTCCGGATCACTGTGACGAGTGTCCGGCGCAGGTAGCGTCCAGGTAGGGTGGAGCCAGGGTGGGCATATTTAGGCCCCAGACGTGTTACTGATTCAATTGCATTGTTAAATCATTTGGCAAAAGGTGGACATAAAGTGTCCCCTGAAAAACCCCAGTTTTGTAAAGATTCAGTAAAGTACCTGGGACATCAAATAGAAAGAGGACTTAGAAGGGTGACCTCAGAAAGAAACAGAATAATAAGACACATGCAATTGCCATGAACCCAAAAAGACATAAGAATGTTCCTCGGAGTTGTAGGATATTGTAGACAATGGATTGTAGGGTTTGCATTATTAGCTAAGCCTTTGATACAGCTAACTAGAAAAAGAATGAAAGATCCCATAGAATGGGATAACGAGAGCGTGGGAGCTTTTAGAAAATTGCAGGAATGTTTGTGTGAAGCTCCTGCTTTAGGAACGTCCGATTACTCAAAAGAATTTGCATTATTCAACTATGAGCGGGGTAAATGTGCGCTTTCAGTCCTAACACAGAGACACGGATTAATGAGAAGGCCAGTGGCCTATTTTTCTGCAACTTTGGATCCTATGGCCAGGTTGCCTGAAAGCTGTGGCTGCAACTTGCGTAAGCATAGAACAGAGTGAGTCAATAGTGATGGGACACCCGGTCAAGGTGTATGTTTCTCATACTGAAGTGATTTTACTGACCAGGACCCGAACACAGTACCTATCTCCCAGTAGGCTGACAAAATCTGAAAGAATAATATTGGGAGCTGAAAATGTGACAAAAGTGAGGTGTACCGTTCTAAATCCAGCCACCTTACTGCCTGATCCTTATCATGAAGAAGTGAGAGATGAGGTTGAGCATGAATGTCTTGATGTGACTGAACTTAGTACCAAACCACGTCCTGACATACAAGAAGAACCTTTGAAGAATGCAGAACATGAGCTGTTTGTAGACGGCTCCTGCATGAGACACAAGGAGGGAGGATTGAGTGCTACTTACGCTGTATGTACATTAACTGGAATAGTCGAAGCATCCTATTTACCAGAAGTCAAATCTGCACAAATTGCTGAATTGATCGCCTTAATTAAGGCAAACAAAATCGGGACAAATTGGAGAGTAACCATATTTACTGACAGCCAATATGGTTATGGGGTTGTGCATGATTGTTGCCAACTGTGGATACAGAGGGATTTCCTGACTTCTTCAGGGACTCCAACTAAAAATTGAATTTTTGTGAAAGAATTGCTAGAGGCAATTCAATTACCAAAAGAAGTGGCCGTGGTCATGTGTGCTGCTCACCAATCAGGAAATGACTATGTGACAGCCGGTAACAGATATGCTGACCAGGTTGCCCATCACTGTGCAAGGCATAAAATTGCCTTAAAGAAGGAAATCGAAACTTGTGGAATCAGCTGCCAACTTATGCTACTTGCAGGAGTGGGGACCTGGGAGGAGGTGAAAGATCTACAGAATGCAGTAGACATGAGAGAAAAGGAAGAGTAGGTGAAAATAGGGTATCAAAGAAGGGTAGAAGACGGTGTGTGGGTTTGTTATGATGGCAGACCAGTCATGCCAGACAGTATGCTTGCACCAATGGCTAGAATGGAGACACACATGTGGGCAGGGATGCAATGATTTGACTCTTTAGACAAAATTGGTTTAACACAAGGTTCAGGAATGTAGCAGAGAGCCTTTGCCAGAGCTGTTTAATATGTCAACAAATGAACCCTGGCAGGAAAACTGTGGTCTGCATGGGAAAGATTGGAAAGGCAGAGGGTCCTTTTGTGAGACTCCAATTAGATTTCATTCAACTACCTGCTTGTCGAGAGCTGAAATATGTGCTTGTCATAGTTTGTTTATTTTCAAAGTGGGTGGAAGCATACCCAACCCGAAGAAATGACAGCTTGACAGTGGCCAAACTTTTATTACGAGAACTCAGTCCCAGATTTGGTTTTCCAGTAACGATTGAACCAGATAGAGGGTCTCATTTTAATAATGAAATAATTTGACTAATCTGTGAAGCATTCAAAGTCGAATAAAAATTGCACTGCGCTTACCGTCCAGAGGCTTCTGGGGTGGTAGAACAATTGAATGGCACAATCAAGTCAAGACTCGGAAAGGTGTGTGCATCCACCCCACTGGAATGGCCTGATGCTTGGCCCCTTGTTCTGATGGGACTCAGAAGTATTCCAGACAGAAATACTGGATTGAGTACCCACAAAATACTCATGGGAAGAGCAATGAGACAAGCATGTGTACCAGGACACAAGCTGTTGAATATAACCGATGACTTGGTTTTGGAATATTGCAAAGAGTTGGCTGACAGAGTGCGTTCTATCTCTCATCAGGTTGGGGAAGACGCTTTCAACAGACAGCTGAGCCACTCACATGATTTTAATCCTGGTGATTGGGTAGTTGTGAAGAACCACACTCGAGAATCGTGCCTAGCACCAAGGTGGGATAAACCGCATCAAGTTATATTGACTACCTCAACAGCTGTAAAGTGTGCAGGGTTGTCTAATTGGATTCATGCAAGCCATACCAAAAGAGTGCCATCTCCTGAAGAAGAAGAGTTACAATTGAAACCAGAAATTAATGATGCTGAAGGTTGTGCAGCTGAAGAACTTCCTATAGAAGATCCTGAAGTAACTGCCCAAGATCAACCGAGCACTTATCAGGACGACTGGGTCCCAGTGGTGGACATACCTGAAGTACTTATAGGAACTAGAAGTCAAACACAGTTAGATAGACAGGAGAAGAGTGAGGACCAGACAGGTATAGAAGAAGTCGCTCAGGAAATTAGGGACACAACTGTTAGGGAGCCTGAGCAGGAACAGATAAGGAGAGAGCAATATACTCAGACAGAAGAAATTCAAAGCACCGTTCCAGAGTCTGAGGAGGGACAGTCAGAAATTATAGAAACAGTTCAGGCAGAAGAAAATAAAAAGGTAAAAAGACCTGAACAGGACCAGATAAGCATAGAAACGCAAGTTCAGGGTACAGAAGAAAAACCAGACATCACTAATCCTGAACAGGGTCAGATTGAGGTAGACGAACCCATCCAGGCAGAACGGGCCGAAATAAGCCCTGGACAAGGTCAAATTGTGAGAAAATCTGAAGACGAAGCTGATAAAGTTGTGCAAAGATCTAAAGAAAATAAAAGGAGTCTTGAAGAACCTGGCAGTGCAGTGAAGTTTAAGAAAAGTCGAAAAGGTGATAATTGGCCAAGAATTATCAAGAGACTGAGATATCGACTTAAGGCAATTAATGAAGAACCTGATCAATTAAATGAAGTATCTAGTCAATCTGGACCTTCCAAGGTAATACCAAGGAGGAGGAGTCAAAGATTGAAGACATTGAATAACAAGTTCAAGGGTCCTGAATGGACATATGTTATTCTTGAAGACCTTGAAAACCTCCATTTAAATGAAGAAAGTGATGAAGAGCTGAATGTTGAGCAATCTTGAGGAAGAAGTGAGACCGACTTGAAAGGGAGAAAACGCTCAAGGTGTTATCTGTTACCAGCTTCTGAATTAAAGAAGATATATTACCCAAGATGTCTGATAATAATGTTGCCGGAAAACCAAAACAAAGCTGTATAAAGAAGTGCTGTAGGATCTGTATATGTAGTTTAATATTAGTCCTTATAATATGGGTGATATTAGCAATAGCTATTCCTTACCTGATGGTTACTGACAAACAAAATAGTACTAACACACATACAGAAGTTGCAAACTTTAAAGGAGATAGAGTAGACTTAGAAACACCAGATAAGCTAGATTTATACCACACTGTAGAGAAGAATGAAACTGATTTAAATGTATTTGCAAATCTCTTAGTACATTATGCAGAAACTATGGAAGTTAGTGATTGTTACGTTTGTATGATAATGCCAAGCTCAGTAGCTGAAGGGGTGACCTATCATCATTTACTGTTGACATATGGAATTTCATGTAGTGTATTGGCTAGTTCATTCTATAGAACTGAAAAGCTGCAGTATTACTAGTCAAATGTAGATGTAATATTTTCAGAAGTTCCCATGCGAAAGAGCATAAACCCTGTCCTTAGTACTAGAGACTCACAATTCATGGGTGAATATTTCCTAACAATGAAGACAATAGATATAGCTGATGCACATAACCGCAACTTAACCTGTAAATTGCACGAAGAAGAAAATATATTTTTGAATCTAGTAGAAAATAGGTGACAGGATTTCCAAAGAAGGGCCTCTGGACCGAAACCTCAGATGCCTAAATGGGCTGAAAGGGAATACCTGTTAGCAACTGGCAAGACTCATGCTGCTATGTCTCTGGACTTTGAAAAGAAAGGGAAAATCTGTCTCCACAGACTTAAAACAGAGTATAACCATGTATTTATTGGGTACAATGAATGTGAACACAACGTCTTAGTAATTGGGGGTTGGGGACTAAAAGGAGGAACTGATCCAGTATTTCCTGGAATGTATTATATTTGTGGAAACAAAGCCTATTTTAGGTTTCCTGATCACTGGTATGGGAGTTGCTATTTCGGAATAGTATTCCCTAAAGTCTATCATGTTAAAAGAATCACTTGAACTAATAATGACAGTATTGGACTAACCAGATATAAAAGAGCTTGTTTTTCTGAAATAGTAGGTGATATATTTGGTGCATTGATACGTTCAGTGGGGGTTCTGCTAAATTCTCGGAAAATTTGTCAATTGTGAACAGTAGTAGATCGGTTATCTACTGACACTGCCGGAGGATTTCTGCTGATCAATACTGAATTAGTTGCGGTCAGGTCTATGGTTTTTCAGAATCAACTTGCCCTTGATATCTTATTAGCAAATGAGGGTGGAGTCTGTAAAATGATGAAAGCGCAACATTGTTGCACATGTATACCTGATAAGAGTGTAGAAACTGGAGGATATATTAAAAATATTACACATTTGGAAGAAGGACTGAAACCACTGGAGGTTGACAGTGTATGGAAGAAAATAACAAATAGTTTTTCCACCATTAGATGTTGAATTTCTAACATAGGTAAAGGTATTTTCAGTCAAATATTATTGCCGATCATGGGCATAACTTTGCTAGTTCTAATGATATTGTGTTGTCGCAAATGCAGTGGGAAAAGAAAGAGGTACGAAGTGAATGAAAAGGGTAGGAAAAGAAAGTTAGAAGAAATACGACTTGAAGAAGTTAAGGGAAATATCTACAAAAGAGTGAAATGGTTACAATTTAAGAAAGATAAGGGAAAGAATAAGAGATTTAAAGACATCAAAATGGTAGAATGCTAAAGTTGGCATCTGATTTAAATAGAATTTAGTGATGGCATAAAATGCCATCAGAGAGGGGATTGATGGAGCAAGGTTTCACATCTAAAGAAACTTTCTTGTATGCAATCCTCTCAAATAATATGCAATACTGTAACCAACATGTCTGTGTGTACTAAAATTGCACCACATTTTACATAATCTTATGTAGGGGAAGCTTTTCTATGTGCCGTCCTAATAAGTAACCCGAGTGTCCTAAAAATGGCCGCTAAAATGCGGTAACTCTTCTGCGCATGCGTCTACCACATCACTTGGTGTGACGTTCTTCTGTCGCTTGGGGGGAAACTTTGCAGCTGTGCAGTAGCTTCTAAAATGGCCGCTTTAAATAAAACACTAGCGCACATGTCGAGTTGAAACTAACCTATGCACGGACTACTAAGTTATTAATGCAAAAGATTTATTAAGTAAATGGGGTTCGAGTAGAAGTAAGTGGTATACAGTGTATTCATTTATTTTTGTATTCTAACATGTTCTTTTCTGACTTTATTAATAGTTCGTATTTGGGCCTTGGAGGGTGACCGCGTCTCTGTTCCCTCGTGATTTCTACACATGCGCACACCGACTGCTTGCCCTGGAACAAGTGATGAAAATTGATTGACTGCCAAACCCTAAGCCGACAAGGACATGAGAACTCAAACACCTGACCCTACTAGAGGAAGAAGGGGCAACAATGTATAAAGACTTTCCGATCCACATATGAAATGCTTGTGGGAATAAAGCTTGTGGGTATTAAAATTAAGGGGAGGAGAATTAGACAATAGCCTACATAAAAAATATTGCACTTGGTATGGTGTAATGTCCTCACTCCAATACTTGGCCCAATCAAATTGCGGGTGAACATTGGAATTGAAACATTTGGGGGTGGATCATACACTTGAATTTGGTATAACAGAGGTAAGTTATAGTTAGTTAGACACACTTGATGCCGAGATGCTGATGCTATTCTGAGATGCTGCCCAATTTTGCTGCAATTTGACTGAAGAATCCTACACGAGGGAAAATTCGCGGAACAACCGAGGCGGCACATCTAGGGAAGGGTCCGGACGTGCCCGAGCCGGAGAGAGTAGCATCAGAGAGGGGTGTGACGCTGGCGTCGCACTAGAAGAGGTCACCTTTCCTTGTCCTGAACCTGTCCTGAATCCTTGACTCTCTGATGTTGGGGTCCTCACACCATTCTAGGTAAATATATCTGTAGGGTAAATGCTCCGTACTTGTTCTCTGTCCCTTCTCTCCTCAGGTGCTGTCATTGCCAGAACTTATTAATGCAAACTGATTATGAGCTAACTGTACTATTTGCCTGATGGAGACTTCTGGTATATTCATGTGTATTTGAATCGACTCACAAAATTATTAATTCAGATAAACTTTTAAAACTCCTTCTGAGTCTGTGGTTCTTTAGAATAAAAAACGCATTGTTGAATTTTCCTTCCTATTCTAATCTACTACTAGATCTGTCGACAGTGCATTTTACTCAGGAAACAGGATTGGTAAGAATACTGGTGTAAAGGTTTCTTAGGGTAAACAAATTGATGTCCAGTGGATATTTGGCAGCTCATTGTGTGTATGAATGTATATGGGCCCAAATGAGTGTTGTGTGTATGAATGTGTGGAGCTGGTAAACTCCGCTGCATCACCCCCTTACATCAAGGGGCCCGATTACTTGTCATAGATACTCACCACAAAGTGCACTTTGTATTATATTAAGTCTCACAAAGTCCACCATAAATACAGATAAATTGTACAAACACGCCAATGCCCCTTCGCAAATAATGATCATTGACTCACTACACGAGTATGTAATCAGCATTTCCCTTGTTTATTTCTTAATTTTTCTTTGGTTGGATTCACTAATTAAGGTGGTCGACAATGAGTGGGTGCAGAGCCACCCAGACCACTCAAATCTGAATCAGGGTAATTCTACAGGGTGTATTGTGTGCTTCTTTCTCAAACCCCTGTATCATTTATTCACGATAATGAACATCCACGGTCCTGATGAAGCCCCATAGGATCCACTAGGGACCATTTAGGCGTGAAACATGTCAACCTGATTAGACCTAAACCCACCACCTTTTTTTCTCACTCGGAAACTAAATAAAGGCACACACCCTCTTCATTGACAGCAGGGTGTTGTGTTTCTTTCTCACCTGTTTTTAACTGCACCGTGTGGACCCAAAAATAAAATACTTTGGAAGGTACCAGCACAGTGCTTTTAACCCACCTTCATCAATCCCCACACACCCACACACCCACACTCACCACTGCGGTGTTCCTCTGAATAGAACTCTGATAAAGAGCCCTCTCGCGGGGCATCATGGGGGACTGCAGCGCCACCCCCACGAGGAGAAAAACGCCCAATGATGAAGCATGACACATGCAAGGGTGTGTGAGGGCAACTCTCCAAATAGGAGGAGTTCCCATTTTCTGTCCAACCTTTCACTACTCATGTAGATAGGTACTTCTTTACCTACCTCTAGCCGCTGATTGGGCTGGCCATCTCCATTAGGAACAGTGACCCACCAGTGATTTACACGTTAACAAAGCTGGCCCTCAGTGACTTCAGATCTTTTCTGGTTACTCAGGAGGTAGGAGGTAGCTTTGCCTATGATCCTGGGAGTGGATCTGAAAGTCTTGTGGGAATCTAGGGGTTCCCATATACACCACTGGCGAGGAGGCAGATACAATCCCTAAATCACAACCACTCCTGATGCAGTGTCCATGATTGCGTGCATCTGCAAGCATGGTTGATCAGGGTCAGTAGAATGATGTGTGATGCAGAGAATGTGATGATTCTTGGATTGCTGGAGTGGTGAGCTGTCCAAGAGTGCCAGGTATTTCCAGGTGGTGGAAGAGTGAGCCCTGATAACACCATGGCCGGACTGGCCTATTGAACAATCAGGCTGTGCCTGATGGGCTGGTATGAGAGTGTGTGGGCCATTGTTTGCTGTTTGTGGGCCTGTTTTATAGTCTTCTGGGCCGGTTTTACTGTTGATTTGTCTGATCTTAAAACAAACATTGCCTGCAGCAAGCACAAAATCATGCAGTCTCCCATTCTTTGCAAAACAATTATACAGACTGTCTTTACAAGTTCAAAATTGCCCCAATTTGCAAACATGGGCCACTTTTTTAGCTCTCTAATTCACTAGTTGAGGCCACTTTTATTTTGGTGCCCGGGCCTATTTTCTGTACCAGTCCAACCCTGGATGACAGCTCTGCTGAATATTCTGTAGCTCTGGGCCTGTTAGCTGAATAAAGGAGTTGAAATCCCCTGGCCAGAATGTCAAGCATCATTCTCATGAAGACTCCCGCCACCAGCTTCAACATCTGACATTCACCTAGAAAGTTTCCTTCCCAAGGTCAGGTTAAACGCACGTGCAGTATTAATACACTTCTTTGTTAAAAAGAGAGCAGTGTGCTTGAGTTGAATCTAGCTTCACTTAGTATGAGGAGTGTATAGTGTAGATAAGATATAATCCACTCAAGACCATATTCCTTTTCACCCGATGAAGGGGGCATGATGCAGGAAATGGGAAGAGAAGTCCTTTCAATCAATCAATCATTCAATCAATCAGAACATTTGTAAAGCGCACAACTCACCAGTGCGGGTCTCAAGGCGCTGGGGAGAGGGGGGAGGATGCTGCTACTGCTCGAATAGCCAGGTCTTGAGTAATCTCCTGAAGGTTAGTAGATCCTGGGTCTGCCGTGGGAGGGTGGGGAGGGTGTTCCAGGTCTTGGCGGCGAGGTGGGTGAACGATCTGCCGCCGGAGGTCGCTCTTCGGATGCGGGGGACGGCGACGAGGGCGAGGTCTGCCTGTTGAATGTGGGCAATTGGCTAGTTTATGGAAGTTTCTCTGTCATTAAAAACACTGCAGATCATCCAAAATACTGCTTCTTGAATACTAACAGGCATTCCAAAATCCCACTCAGCACGCCCAGCTCTCACCGCGCTTCACTGGCTGCCAATAAGCAGCTGGACCCACTTCAAAGCACTGTGCATTGCACACTGTGCAAGATATAAAGTAGGCCCGCGCGTCCTTCATCAGCTCATCAACCCCCACCAAGTCAACAGAGTACTCAGATCAAACAAGCTAGGTCTTCTGGCTGTCCCCAGAATCAAGAGAGCGTGGGGCGGAGGTCGCTCGTTCGCCTACCTCGCCTCTAAACTCTGGAACTCTTTACCTACCAGACTCAGAGAAAAGGACAATTTGCCAAGTTTCAGAAAGCATCTAAAGAACCACTGCTCACCTGAACGCTCACTACTCAAGCTAGGGATTTTAGCGCTGGGAAACCCGTCTCGGGTAGCCATGTGATCAACAAAAACCAGTGAATAGACCAGAATGGAAGAGTGTGGCATCTGGTGTGTCCCTTGCTCTGGCTGAGTGTTCAAGTGCACAGAGTGTTGTCTGTGTCTAGAGTTTTCCCTTCCTCGCAGTGTCTATTGTAAGAGTCAGAGAGGACCTGGAAGCTGAGCTGGAAACACCATCAGCTCCTGATGGGGTTTGGTGCTAAGTAGTTGACCCTTATCTGCTACGTTTTATCACAAACAAACTCACTCCATATTGAACCTGAACAAGTAAAGAATACTTGTTTCTACCAATGCAACAAAGAGCTTGCTCCTACGCATGCCCCTCTGTTTTAGACAGAGGCGCGTTCTGCATGGCTCGGCCGCTAGACTGGAATGAACTGCCCACCATTGAGTGTCCAGAGCCCACTAACCAGAGAACATTCTGCCTTTCAGCCCAGGTTCCAACCTGCTCAACGCCTGTCTGTCATTGCAGCGCTCTGCAGTGGCCGCACAGTGACACCCAGCTCTTTACAACACACCAGAAATAGCAACATAAATGAGAACGGGAGACCATGTATCTGAAGAAGCTTGAAAAAAGAAGCCACTTTTCTCCCCCTGCAAACCTTGGGGCATATTATCAAGAAACGGCGTTAAAATTATCGCAGCTATATCGGCGATAATAGGCTTAATAATATGCCGCAGAGAATTCCCATTCTGGTGTCAACATGGGCTTCTATGGGAATTCTCTACGGCATATTATCAAGCCCATTATCGCCGCTTTAGCGGCAGGTTTCTGCCACCAAAGCGGCGATAATTTTAACGCCGGACCTTGATAATATGCCCCCTTGTCCTTTCTTTGCTCAGGCAGTAACTCCCCCCCACTATGACTGTTAACTCCCGATATCCTGTCTATCCAGTTCTTGTCCTCCTCTCATCCCAGCAGGTCAAACTGCCCTCTATTCCCAATGAGTTCTAACTCACTGTCTTACAATCAGCAGGGTTACCAAGGGCCTAATTTATGGCATTTTAACATAGGTCAGCACAGCGCAGCAAGCCACCTTGCTGCACTGCCCTAAGCCAACGTGAAAAGGCATATTTGATTTACTGGTAAGTCCCTAGTAAAGTGCACTGAGAGTGCCAGGGCCTGTAAATCAAATGCTACTAGTGGGCTTGCCATTATTCAAGCAGAGACAGACGAGAGCAGTTTTCCTGGGAATCACAGGCGTGAAATATTCCGCAGCAGATTGGATGTACTACGGAAACAGATTAACGTTTTGCACAGTAATTCAAGGTTCTCCAGTTATCCCTGGCCTGGTCCAATCATGCGACACCGCCTTCTGGATATAGGATTTTAACCCTGACTACCTGCCCCTCCATAGGTGCCCGGCTGGGCCCTATGTGAGTATCCTTACTCTACCCCTCACTCCCCCAGGTGCTCACCGCACTAACTGTCTGTCGTCCACAAGTGTCCCCACATTGATAGGTCCTGATGAAACCCCACATTAATAGCTGGGTCCAAACGTCGTCAACAACTTAAAGCGAACCAATCCCTAGTCCCTACTATTATACTAGGGGGCTGCTAACACTTATTGTGTACCCATTGAATGGTCGTTTTTGTAACAACATTGAAACCTTGTTTTTATATCAAAAAAGTCACAGTCGATACTCATAGGTTTCACCTATTTTCGTTTGGGACACTCCGCACTGAAAATCTATGCAAATGTCAATTTTCATACATTAAACAGCTTGTTTCTCTACACAGTCTGTGGCCGATTCCGATCGCAAAACGTACCGACTGACACGGACCCGGACTGGAGACCGACCGACATGGACCAGCGCCGTACGACCCATGTAGTACGATGCAACGCGTGTGAATTACAACCGACACGTACGGAATACAAACCGTACGACCGAGCCGTAGGGAAAATAGTGATCCGGCCAGAAAACCGACGCGAGTTTCACCGACCGACACGAACCCGGAATGAACCCGACCGACAAGTACCCGCGATGTCCGACCCGCGCAGTACGATGAAATGTGTGTAAACCCAGACCGACTCGCACGGAGCCCATGCCGCATGACCGACACGCACAGAAAAGCGGGCCCACAAGTAATAGAGATCTCCGTGACCGACGTGTATGTAACACAGAAGATAGTCAACGTGAACGAGGCGGAGAAGCCCGCACGAGCCAACATCAGCGTCCGTCTCGGTCAGAAGAACGTCTCCTTCATGCCTAGAAAACCCAAAGGAAAAAAGACACAAAAAGGACCAAACAAGCAATGACCAAGCCAACAAATATCACAAAAAAAACCTGGGACAAAGACACACCCACAACTCCACCTATATAAAGGACATCAATCACTACCATGATCCTTTGCAAATAGGAGACACAGCCAGCAGCAAACACCATCACACAGCAACAACAGACACACTCACAACTCACCCATCACACAACTCACACACCATCAGCACCTCACCAAAAGCACTCACACATACAGCTAGCTAAACCAACACTAACCCACCCTCACACACCCATCACCATGCCCCCCAAGAAGAATCCAAAGTTCACAGATAGTGAGTTAGAAGTGCTGGTAGATGAGATCATCAGAATAAAGCCACATTTGTTTGGTACATTGGTCCAAAGGACCCCCATGTCACAGAAAACCAAGATGTGGGTGAGGATTGTGGACAAGGTGAACGCACAAGCACCAGCAAGGCGCACAAAGGACGATATCCAGAACAGTGGTATGACGTGCGCAGGAGGGTCAAGAAACTCATTGAGAAAGATCACGCCTTGAGTCAGCGCACCGGCGGTGGCCCTCCTGCCAAACCAGTCTACTTCAGGACCTGGGAGGAGAAGGTGCAGGACATCCTACCACCAGAGAGCATCCATGGTCTAACAGACATACCGGAGCCTGGTGAGTACACAAACAACATACCCAATATTGTGTGGCAAGGGGACAGTGAAACCATGCACCGCAAGCAAAGCCACAGTCACCAATAGATAATCATCCCAAGATGTGTATGCCAGTCAGACAAACAGAATACCTGCCGTCTCTAATATTGACTTGGAACTGTGTCATGACATGTACCAACCTACAAACAAATAGAGCAAGGCTGTGGCACAAAGCCAAATAAACACTGCCAGACAGTTTGCCACCACAAACACACTACCTCACAGTGCAGCTGACTGACAGGAAGGAATTGTGGGGATGCAGGTGAAGTGAGTGTATCCAAAAGCATGATGGGGTTTGTAGTCACAGATAATGCTCCCCATCCAAATTGGCCCATCAAGACCTCTCTGAACCATTCCCACGTCACAGGGAGTGTAAAATGACTGACAAGATGGCTGACACTGGGTCCTGCTGTGGGGAGCACAAGGCCCTGCTAAGGCATGTGCGCAAATTAGAAGCAGGACACCGCTGACTGACATCCTGAAAGATAACTTGCACGCCCTCCAATGGAAGCACGTTTCATGGTGGGATGTCTGGCCGGGTGGAAAGGAGGACTGACAGCTCTGACCATACTTACCAGCATGTGGAGACACCCCCCCAACACAAACTCCACACAACTTATCGGGTAACATGCATTGACCCACACATCAGTGAAATATCAGCAAAAGATACACCGTACTGGGTGCTGCTGTGTCAAGCACAAGGGCTCTCTTTGGACTTGTAGCCAAACAAACACCAGGACTGCACAGTCAGCCATCTTGCCATTGCTGTCACACTCCTTCACAAGGAAGCAGAGTCAAGAGGAAGGCTGTATGGGCATGCTGGGAAGGCGGGTGTAGCCAGGAGCATGATGGGAGTTGCAGTCACAGACAATCCACACCCACCCACATGGCCCAGCAAGCTCACACTGAAACATGCTCGCCACACAGGGAGTGGGAAGGGACTGTCAATATGTCTGACACTGGGCTCTGTTGTGGGGAGCACAAGGCCATGCTGGGAACTGGCCAACAACAAACACCAGGACTCCACAGTCAGCCATCTTGCTATTGCTGTCACACCCCCTCACAGGGAAGCAGAGTCAAGAGGGAGGAAGTATGGGCATGCTGGGAAGGGGGGTGTAGCCAAGAGCATGATGGGAGTTGCAGTCACAGACAATCCACACCCACCCACATGGCCCAACAAGCTCACACTGACACATGCTCGCCCCACAGGGAGTGGGAAGGGACTGTCAAGATGTCTGACACTGGGCTCTGTTGTGGGGAGCACAAGGCAATGCTGGGAACTGGGCAACAGCAAACACCAGGACTTCACAGTCAGCCATCTTGCCATTGCTGTCACACCCCTCACAGGGAAGCAGAGTCAAGAGGGAGGAAGTATGGGCATGCTGGGAAGGGGGGTGTAGCCAAGAGCATGATGGGAGTTGCAGTCACAGACAATCCACACCCACCCACATGGCCCAGCAAGCTCACACTGACACATGCTCACCCCACACAGAGTGGGAAGGGACTGTAAAGATGTCTGACACTGGGCCTGAGAAATGATGTGGCTGACAATCACACATATGCACTGACCAAACAAAACCCGGTCGCACACACAGCCATTGCAACCATATGTTCAAAATCATTGTCTGGGGATGCAGTGTCCAGCGGTGCCCCCTGGCCGGGCAGGAGAGGTGTGTCTTGCAGATGACAAATGTGGAGAGCCATATATATGGTACATTGTACAAAACACACAGGAACACACATATACATCATTGAAAGGGGACATCTGACAGTGAATGGAATGGACACACCAATATTGCCGACACCATAGCATGGTCTCATTCACACTTGGTGCTGTTGTGAGCTGCATTCCACTCCTACATCGTGCTGAAACATAGGCATCCTTCACACAACACACCACTCACTGATATAGACACTGTAGACACAAGGTGAAACATGGACAGCATTGGAGGAGACATGCTACTCACAGCAGCCAAACTGCAACACACACACCACCGGCCCTCACTGTCATGAACATTGAAAAGCCAGAGTGCTACCTTGCCCATTCCATGTCAACATATGGAACATTGACAAGTCAAATCACATATGCACGTACAAAACTCAGCACCAGACTCATTAACGATGGTGACATCATCACTTGTATGAAATGAGATGGGAACTAGGAACACTGGAAGAAAACACTTCCTCCAAAGAGATCACAGGCATACCGGACTGTGACCAATACACCAATGTGGCACACAAAGACTAGCAAACTCTGCTACCACACATGCCTCAATAGTACAACATATCCTCAATGAAATAGCACGTATGTCCTTGTTAAAGCTCACGTGTGTGCAGGGATGACACACCTGTGCCAGCAACGTGATGGCCCTTGAGTAGTAATGGTCATGTACAGACAAATCTATCCATGAGCTGGGTATGCACACACTTCGACATGCACATTGAAATGTTTCTTTATGGCTGGGCAAAGTTCAACAACAATATCAATCTCTGTCCGTGACAAGCCGGAAAAAAGCAGTGTACAGGCAGGCATTTGTTCTTACGGTAGAATATGTCATGTTTGTGAACCATTGATGCCTGTAGAAACATAACTTACATTGTGTGTCTCTTCCAAACACAGGTGGTGCTGGGGATCCAGCACCAAATGAAGAGGATTCCCAGTCCCAGACTCTGGTGGACACTCAGCTCTCTGATTTGACTCTATCTCTGTCCTCTTCGGATGACGACGACCAACCTGGCCCCTCCGGTGTGAGTCATCATGCAGCTCCAGCAGCATCAACATCTGCACCCCCTGTACCCACGCCTCCAGCATCTGGAAACCGACAGGGCACCCCCGCCAACACGGACAGACCAAGGCCACTGAACACCCACAGCACAGGGACACAGGACCCCCCGGAAGCTACAGGCAACACCACCAGCAACACCACCCAAGGGGTCCCAGTGTCACCTGTGCAGCCCCCGTTGGTCCTGCCCGTGTGGATAGGGGTGCTGGGAGAGGTGGGAGGCAGAGGGCACGCCTTGCAGAGGGGTCTGGACTGCATGATGACCCCCAACTGGCACGCATCATAGATGCATACCAGGATAGCACCGGAGGGTTTGGTCAGGTAGTGGGGATCCTCAAGGACATACAACAGGATCAGGCTGCCCACCATGCCCGCATGGAGGAAAAGTGGGATGCCCTTACTGCAGTTCATTGGGACATACTTCAGTGCCTCCGCCAGATCAGCACAAACCTGTCCACACCTCCCTGTGTGGCCACAACATCTGTTGCAACACCATCTGCCAGTGCTACAGGGAGGGAGGAGGACTCTGGTGGAGAGTCCCCTGCACAGCAGAGGCCTGCACCTGAGGTACCCCCCCCCAAGAAGAAGAGGGGTCGTCCGAAGAAGGACATGTGAGAGGCAGATGTCCCAGCACATCCCCCAGGGCCTCTAAAGCTGTTCTGGACAATGTTCTTTGTGCGCAACCCGTTCACCTTGTTCAATCGCACACAACTCGCCCACATGACATGGAGGGTTCATGTTGGTCCAATGTAGCAGTAGACTGTGAACTTTACTCTGGACATTTCATCTACCAGCACTTCCAACTCTAATGTGAACTTTGGATTCCAAACCCAATGTACAGCACCCACCATCCTGTGTACTTACTTTCCTCACACATGTTTGAAAATAAACTCACCAGTACACCATACTTTCCTCTGTTGTGATTCCGACTTGTCATGTGTCATGGAGATGTCGATCTGCTACACAAGACAGTGCATGCCAAATACTACTACAATGTGACCACCGTTAGGTGAGTCATGGTGATGTGACACATGTGAGGGAGACACACCACTATGGCAACACAACATATACTCACCATGGCCATGTTACTCATCCCACACAATGATGTTGACCTGAAACACATAGGTATGCACAGACACAACACCTATCCACAGTCAGTGGTAACAAGTCCACAGGTGAGGTAAGCAAATGTCACTCCGATGTGGGAAGACAGACAACGCACCTAGCAAAGCATAGCACAGGTTCATTACATATCAGCAACATGTTTATTCTTAAAATAGTTGCATGGAAATTGTACGTTACGGTGGACACCCGGTCACAGAGTGTCTGAGAATTGAAGTCAAGGGGTGTGTGGCACATCACTTAATGGCAATTGACTACTCCCACACTGGTGTTGGATTCTGGGTGTTGGGGGTCAGTGTTGACCAAACAACAGGCAAATTACCTTGGGAAGGACAGACACAAGACACAGTCAAAAGCACAGCAGAACAGGAGAGAAATGCAATACACATGCACAAAATATGTCACAAGAAACCTACTTAGAAACAAGTTAGCATTACTTCCCTATTGTGGCGTACACACCACCTGAATGGACACATCACTGCACGCATCCAGTCAAGTGGCACACAGACACACTTAGACAGCAACAGAACTGCCACATCACATTCCAGGCTACCTCCATACATTGACATAACAACCCTGGAAACTCACATTCAGGTGAAGAAGTTGTTGATGAGCTGTGAGCGGACGTCACCCTCATCCTCATCATTACTGGCATCATGGCCCAGGCCGGGATCCTCCACAGGTGGCGGAGGTTGGTCATTGTCATCCTGGATGAGAGGCACCTTCTTCCGCACTGCCATGTTGTGTCGCATGCAGCATACAAGGATAATTTTGCGCACCTTTGCAGGCTCATATGGGAGGGTCCCTCCGGTCTTGTCCAGGCGGAAGCGGCTTTTCAGGAGGCCAAATGTCCGCTCAATCACCCTCCTGCTCCGACCATGTGCCTCATTGTAGCGCATCTCGGCTGGTGTCACAGGGTTCCTGAGGGGTGTCAGCAACCACGGCATGTTGGGGTATCCGGAGTCACCTACAAACAAAAAAATTAACAATTAGCTGAGTTTTGTAGGAGTGCGGAATACAACATTGCCAAACACACACAATGGTAAACAGTCAGTACACACCGACAAGCCAGGCACGCTGATCTGGCATCTGTGACATAGGCATCATGCGCAGAACCAGGGAACCGTGCACACACATGTGTGATACACATGTCTGTAAGACATACCACCAGAGCATTGAAATGTTTCCTGTTCCGGTATGCCTGCTTATGTGCCTGTGGTGGTATCACGGCCACATGTGTCCCATCAATAGATCCAATGACATTCGGTATCCTCCCCAGTGTATAAAAGGCATCCTTTATTTCAGGGAGTTCAGCTGGGCTCGGGAACTTGATGTACAGGTCAAGGAAATGCAACATCCCCTCCAAGACATCGCGTAGCACCCGACTAAACATAGTTTGCGACATCCCACCAGCTGTAGCCACAGTGTACTGGAAGGTACCAGTAGCAAAGAAGTGCAGGTCTGCCATCACCTTCACCTCTGGGGTCAGTGCTGTAGGGTATGTCCGGCCAGGTAGCAGATGTGGCGCCAACTGCTCCGCCAACTCCTCAATCAGTGGCCTGGTGAAGCGGTACCGTCAGATGCAGTCGCGTTCCTGCATGGTTTCAAGGTCTGGGAACGGTCGATGGACAGCTGGTGTCCTGCAGTACAGAGATGAACAAAGGAAGATTGTCGATTTATCCACCCATGTGGCCATGACCAGGCTCAATATCACATGATACATCATGACATTACACAAAGTATTGTGGTGTGTGCTGTTGGGCATGGACACATATGTCGCCTACATGGCCATCACCTCACATCTCAATTCCACATGTCCACATAAGTCCCATGTAGTGCAATGGCCAATCATTGGGCTGTGTCACCCGACCTATGTACTGCTGTGACGTTACAAACACACACCACAGTGACAAATGAGGCCTGATGTCTCCCAGGCATCACAGATCTTTGCCATGCAGATACCCAGGGTCCCTGTATTGCCACATGGAGACTGGCATGACATAGCGTATCACGTACACGCCACAAGGCAAGCGTGAGTCCCACAGGTAGTGGCCACTGTTGTCCCTGCAGGCCCTACACGTACATCTCTTAGACACACACACATCATCAAGGTTGCTGCACATACCACATGGATGTGGAGACTGTCTCCCATTGGGCACATTTGATCATCCACATCTGAGAACAACATGGACACAGACTGTAGGTGCACATCAGAATTGTGGCTACAGGTCTCACTGTGACGTACATGCCATCACCCCCAGGACTCAGGGTGTATGTGACATGTCCTAAACATATCCAACCTGCAACTGTGTCCGTGACTCATGCCCATTACTGTACAGTTGCACATCACAGCGGTAATGTGCACAACAGATGAAGGATTATGCCCCCATGAACACGTGCACAGCCTGGGAGTGGCTGAACAAAAGTGCTACACAACAAACCAAATGTTGCCCCCCCATCAACACACAGGGAATGCAGCCTTACATGCCATGGGACACTGTGTGGCCAATGCTGTAGTGTGGTAGGTGTGCACATGTGTCCCTGGCAAGTAATTGTGTGTTGAAGCCGTCAAATAGTCACACCAATGAGGTCCGACGTGGGTGACAATGCGTACGCATTGCACGGTTCCTGACCGAGACGTGCGTATGCTTTTTCATTGACTGCAATGAGGTCCGACGCGGGTGACAATGCGTACGCATTGCACGGTTCATGACCGAGCCGTGTGTAGCGCTTTGCCATTGACTGCAATGAGGTCCGACGCGGGTGACAATGCGTACGCATTGCATGATTCATGACCGAGCCGTGCGTACGCTTTGCCATTGACTGCAAGGAGGTCCGATGCGGGTGACAATGCATACGCATTGCACGGTTCCTGACCGAGCCGTGCGTACGCTTTGTCATTGACTGCAATGAGGTCCGACGCGGGTGACAATGCGTACGCATTGCACGGTTCCTGACTGAGCCGGGCATATGCTTTGTCATTGACTGCAATGAGGTCTGACGCGGGTGACTATCATGCATGCCTGTCGGGCAGGCATGGTCCGAGACAGGCATATGCCTTGGCCATTGAATCGTATGGAGAGGGGTGCATGTGTATTTTCAAACTACGCGTTGTACAGTCAGTTGACCGAGCCGGGCGCACCCATTGGCTCTGGACTGTCATGGAGATGGATGTGGATTCAAAACTTGTATGAGTTGTGTGCTGGAAATTCAGTTGGATGCCTACAACAATGTTGCAATTCCTAGGGTTTTATGAAGATGAAGATTTGAACGATGCAGAAGACGTGTACGAGTCGTACATTTCCATGGATTGGTGAGATTCATAGAATGCAACCGTGTTGGACCTATCACTGGAGACACATGGCACAGAGTCTGCGTCTGCAGCACAGATATAAGGCTGGATGGCCCCCAGGGAGCTCACTTGCCTGCACTACATGCTACTGGACCACATCCCTGCTATCACTGCTGCTGTCTCTGCATCCTCTGCTATGGCACATACTCTGGAGAGGGCCCCAGCCTTCACTGAGGAGGAGAACCAGGCCCTGCTGAACGGGCTTCTTCCACAGTACAGCAAGCTGGATGGGAAACCAGGGGAGCAGGTGAGTATGCAGTCCACTGCCTTCCTAATTATGCATGTTGTCTGACTAGCAGTACTAGCAGTGTGTACACCAGTGGCAAGCATTCTCACTGAGTACTTTCATCCCCCAAAGTGTGTAGGTTCATGTAATGAACAGGTGTTCTGCTGCTAAAGTGCATTGTGCTTGCTTAAACTTCCCAGGCATTGTTAACATGTCAGACATGCAGGTTATTTGTCCATTCCCATGGTTGCACTACCTGTGTAACTCATTTCCCTTTGTGATGATGACATGTATATCCAAATGTGTGCAGCACAAATATGGGGCATGTGTAGTTAATGGACTTTTAACTTTGTTATCCTCACAGGTTGATGCCCACCAGAAGCAGGAGATATGGCTGACCATCGCCCGGGCAGTTCGTTCGGTGGGGGTCTACGAGCGCCGGATCCGCAACTGCCAGAAGAGGTGGCAGGACCTTCGGGGTTGGACCCGGAGGATCGCAAGAATTCAGCTGAAGCTGTCACCTCCTCGCAGGAGGGGCGGACACCGGACCCTGACCCCCCACATGCTCCGGATACTGGCGGTGGTTTTCCCGGACCTGGATAGGCATCTGAAGGCCAGACAGCAGCAAGGAGGGGGCAAGTCCATGCCTAATCTGTGTACTATGTCTGACATGCTAATTGCAGTCTTTTGGCCTGGTCACACTTCCACATTACGTAGGTCTTGTAGTCCAATACTCAGGTCCCTCAATTGTGTGATGCACCCTCCTCATCTGTTCCACAGGTGTGGCCCCTACAGTCTGTTGCTTGTGTCACTAGGGCACTGTGTCCCTGCAGTCAGCTATGCTTCAGCTTCCAGACAGCATCTGTTTCTGTGACTTTGTTGTGAGTTTCATGGGTGGTTCAATTGTTTACCCAATGCCTGGGATCTGACATGTGATCTGTGTGTGCCCTTGATATGTGTTCCAATTGCTGATCTGACTCGCCACATGTTGCTGGGGTATGTCAAACAAAACCATGCAGCAGGGGACTCCAATTTGTGGGCCTAGGAGTATGTATATAAAGTATGTCACACTTGCTTAGCCACCTGACTACTGTCCAGGGCCAAACACTGTTTCACGTAGACCTGGGCAGTCATGCCTACTCAAGGGCATTTAGAAACACTCTGTTATCCCACTCCTGTGTATCAACTTACAGGTTGTGCTTAGTGACATGTGCCTTCAGGTGTCTGCATCTGTGTCATTGTGGTGTGGCTTCCTGTTACGTACAACTGGGATGTTCATGAGTTTGAGGGTCAGCAGGACATCTGAGATGTGACTGTGAGAGACAAGACCTGTGTGACATATAGGTGTATGATCATTTGACAGCGCACAATGGTGTATGCAACTGTGCACTTCAGGCAGCAGGGTTACATGCACAGCAGACTGTAATGTGCTAATGTACAGCAAGTTGTGTTCGCAGAGACTCATATGTCTGTTTTGTATGATGTGGGGTCTTCTGGGTCTTGGATATGTTGTTTGCAGGGGATAGGAAAGTGCACTTGTCATCTGCAAAGTTTGCTTTACCCCTGAGCTATGATTGTGACACAGTGCATACTGTTGTTGTCTGGATGCCCTGCCCCTGTGACAGGAGACAGTGTTGACTGACTTTCCAGGCATACCATTGGCATGGCATTTAACTTGCTATGAGTGATCCTGCATTGTGTTCAAGTGTGCACCATGCACCCCAGTGTGGCATTGACTATCAGGACATGAGAACATCATAGTGTGTGTTGCTGGCATGCATCACAAGCATGTGAAATGAGACTCTGGCCATCCCTTCATCCTGACACCTGTACTGAGTCAGTAGCAAGAGATGTGCTGTGTGTATAGTGACATATTCCTACATGTTCGCTTGCA
Organism: Triturus cristatus; assembly: GCF_964204655.1. NCBI lineage: Eukaryota > Metazoa > Chordata > Amphibia > Caudata > Salamandridae > Triturus > Triturus cristatus. The sequence goes on along the minus strand of NC_140585.1, from coordinate 146,191,405 downwards.
TGTCCAACAAATGTGTGGGTGGTGCATGTCGGCACATTGGGGTATTAGCATCCAACATGCAACAGACATATGGGTGCAAGTCAAGGAGGGATATGTGTGCCATGGTTGATGGTGAGAATGACAATTGGCTTATTCTAAACAGTATTGGCACTTTGAGCAGTGTTCAGCTGATGATGCCAGGCCTTGCCCTGTGATGTGATGTACTCACTGTGGTGTGTGCAGTCAGTGCAGGTGACTGATGTTGTTCTTTTTCTTCCTATTTCTATTCAGATACATCCACGGCCACAGGAGGGGACAGCTCCACGGACCAGGAGGAGCCACAGAGCCTGACAGGGACAGAAGGCGAGGAGTCGGGGGGACCCAGTGGCACGGAGGGCGGGTGGAGCCACACAGAGGAGTCGTCAGCACCATCCACCCCAGCTGAGGGCCACAGCAGCTCTGAGGATGACTCCCTTGTGGAGGCGGGTGTCAGCAGCCACCAAACCCCAGCTAGTGAAGCTGTCCCCGCCACCGCCCCCACTACCACCATCCCCACCCTCCCATAGGGTCCCATCCCAGAGGTCGGTGGAGGCTCCCGTGTTCGGGAGCATGTCTCCTTTGTGCCAGGCACCGCACCCCCTGCCACTGTGTCCCCTGCTGCTCTGAGTGAGGAGTCTGTGGACTTACTTAGACAGATCCATGTAGGGCAGACATCAATGCTGAGTGTCCTCCATGCACACACCAGTCTGTTGACGCAACTGGTGTCGTTCATGGAGGGCATTTCATCAGGCATGTCTGCCCTACAGAGGACCAATCAGTCCGTGGCCTCCTCCAACAGTCCCGCACCCCTCCTACCCCTGCACCACCCATGATTCCTAGCAGCCTACCTGTCCCAAGCACACACACACCTGCACATTCTCAAAAAGCCACAGACACGGGCAGCACACAAACACCCAAACCAAGGTCTAGACGTGCACACAAGCAAGCGCAGCGGACTGATACCACACTCACATGGGATGGTTTGCAGACACACTCACGGTCATCCACAACCACTCCGCAGTCCTCCGAAACCTCTCCCTCTCAGCCCCCTTCCCTTGCCTCACCTCCAACCCCATCTCCACAGAAGCTCTTCCTCTGTGACCTTGGCCTCTTCCCCACCGACCCAGCAGATCCAGATTACAAGGGGAAGTGGAAGTCCCCACACACAGAGGAGAGTGCCCCTCACACCCGGACACCCTCCCCCAGGCACAGTCAGACTGAGGCCCCCACCCGCAAGTCCCCCCAGAGCCGGAAGAGCAAGACCCCACCCCCACCACGCAGCTCCAAGATGAAGTCTCCGTCCTCCATCCCCCAGACCACCACTCCAGAGGTTCCCCCGCCACACCCTGCCCCGAGTTCCCCCACCCACAGATACACCATCCCCAAAATGCTGAGGCCCTCCCCCCCTACCACTTGCTCCTCCACACCCGGTCAGACGGTTAGTGCCACTGATGTGGGGACCGTGTCCCCCCTCTGTCCTGCCGACCACACCTGCACCCCATTCTGCTCATATGGATTTAGGCACTGCAGTGGAGTCCACGACCACCCCGTCTGACTTGGGCACTGCATTGGGGACCCAATCCACTCCATCTGACCTGCCCACTGAAGTTGTGCCGGCACCTACCCCATCTGACTTGTGCCCCACAGTTGTGACTGCACACACCACTTCAGTCAGCTCCACTGTAGTTGCAAGTGACTCTCCTGCATCCACCACCCATTCACTGCCTCCTTCTGCTGCGCCCTGATACTTTCCCTGTGGTGCCTGGCCTGCCCCCATGTATGCTCCTCCGAGGGGATGTCCCCTGTCCTTACCAGTGCAGGCAAGCAACGTGTGACAGTTGTCACTCAAGTTCACTCAAGTTCACTCCTTGTCATTTGATAATGGACTGGCCAGTGGCCTTTTTTTTGAACGGATGTTTAAATTTTCTATTGCTGAATAAAGCTTTTTTCTTTATCCTTGTGAACTTGATTTAGCTGTACATTAGGTTGATGATGTTTAGCATGCCCTTGCACCTGTAATGCTTGAATACTGTGGTCCATGAGATATGTATCCTATTCTGGTTGGTATCCATGTCATCCTTTGCAGCTAACTGGGTGTGTCATGATCAACAATTTATGGACATCTCTGTGAACATTTCATTTGCATGGTCACATCTGTGGCTTGCACCCATGCACATATGATGTGCTTCCCATTGTCCAATTTGTCTATTTCCCTGACTTTGGGCGCATCACCACTGGACCTACAGGTGTGGGCATCATTGGTGGAGGAGCAACTGGGTCCTCTGTGCAACTTGCTGTACATAAATGTTGAGTATGTGCAGATGACTTAGGGGAGACTCCCGTACCCAGGCTGTTGTGACCAGAGCCTTCATTGTGTGGTAACTGATGGCTGACTGACCAAGTGTTCTGCTGACATGAGTGAGACGTGCTGTGACTATGTTTGGCACAGCTGGGTTTCCACAGTAGTTGGGTCCCCTCAAGTAAATGTGTTGTTCCGTGACATAGCCTGGGCCCACGGTGTGTGTTGTGTGAGCATGTGTGTGTGTGTCCACATTCCTTTTCATACACAGGCAGTGTTCCCTTGATATGTTCCTGTTGTTTATGCTTGCTGAGTGGTACTGTGTTCATCCCACAAATTTGCCATGGGCTACCAGATGTGTGGGTGCATGACACACTACTGTTAATTGGTGTTTCATCATTGGGATTTGTAGTTCTGAGTGGTGATGATGTTGTCAGACGCAGATGGGACACAGTCAGGGGTCCCCAAGGCACTTGTTTGTTCGCAATATCATGTAGTTGTCCCTAGGTGATACCTTTCAGTGATTGAGACATGTGTATGTGTGTGTGACTGCTCCCACTTGTCCGGTTCAGGGCTGCAATGTTTGCAGATGTCAGCATGTTTGCCTTGTGGTTCGCCTTGGCTTCTGCATTGCCCTGGAACTGTGGCAGGTATTCTGAAGGTTATGTGAGCTTTAACATCATGGCCATGTACTGCAAACTGTGCAGTATGTCTGTCATTCACCAGGGTTGTAAACTGTCCTTGTGTGATGAGTCTGTGCACCTTAGTTCCTCCCAACATTCCTGTGTTTGTCATGGGTGCATGTGCATTGTCACCTGTCCGTGTGGGCTTCACAGATGCACATTGTTGCAGTTCAGGGTGTGTGGTGTTGAGGGTGGACTGATGTAAATGTTTGCATGGATGGGCCCCTAGCTCCCGTTTGTCCATGGAGGACGGGCCATGCTGAGTGATTTGTGTTTGTGTAGATGTGATGTACGTTTGTGGCACAGGACACAAGTCTGGTTTTCACAGTTTGTACGACATCTACCTTTGTCATCACAGTGGAGGTGTCATGCATGCTTGTGTCACCCCAATGTCTGGTCCTTGGGGGAAGTGCTGTTGTGTGTCAGTCTCTTGCTGTGTTAGTTTGTGTTCATTCCAGCTTGTGTCACATGTATCTGTTGTGCTCCCTCTCATCTCACAATACCTGATTGCCCACTAAGGGGATCCCAATGATGGGTTCCTTTTGTATGGCACTGTGTCCACATCTGTGTCACTGTGGTTCAGCCCCCCTCATGTGTTGTGTAGTTGCCTGGGGATACTGAGACACACACACACATGTTGTGTCAGATGTGCAATGTGTGGTTGCCTGTTTGTGTTTGTGCATCTGCACCAGTGCATTGGTATTGATGTTGTGGGCCATTGTCTGGATGCTGTTTTTGTGATTTGCCCTGCTGTCCCTGTGAGTCATATCGCATCATTCTGCACATTCATCCTGGTTGTTAGGTGCCATTGCTGGCATGGAATGGGAGTTTGTGACCTGACACCTACAGTCTACACAGGTTGTTTTGATTTGTGTGTTTTATTTTCGAGATGTATGTAAGCTTTGTGATGGTCACTTCTGCTTTTGTGTCATTGTACACTGTATGCATTGTCAGCCCCCATGTGTGGTGCTTGTCTGCACATGGCCGAGAGTATATTATGTTTTCACAGCACTGTTAGCCTCAGAACATCTCTGTGGGTATGGGACACAACCACTAGTTTGCCCCAAAAGTGTTTCATGTGTTGGGACCGGGAATCAAACATGCTGTTTGGCATTTGCAGCTTTGACCATGATGACACTTACCTTTTGGTCACTGTGATGAGGGGGGGGTTTAGACCCCATCACCACAATGCTCGACATTTGCTGCAGTTTGGAACCCTGCACTTAACTTTTGTTCTACACAGTGAGGGGGAGTTATTTTTACATTGACACAGTGCTATTGTGATGCTTGCCTTGTGTAGGCCACACTCATTTTTTGGACACACATGTGCTGGTAGTTACACTGTATATTCAAAGTCATAATCACTGTTGTGGGCATTTGTCACAGACTACACACTGTTGTCATGATGTTAGGGGGGATGTATTTTGCTGACATACCTAATGTTGGAGTATGATGGATGTGTGGTGCAGCACCCATCCTATGGGTGGGGGTGGCAGTAGTGCTGGGCAACCTAAGCCCTATGAGTGGGGGTGGAAGGGGTAATGGGCAACATAAGCCCTATGAGTGGGGGTGGCAGGGGTGATGGGCAACATAAGCCCTATGGGTGGGGGTGGCAATAGTGGTGGGCAACAGGTCCCCTATGGGTGGGGGTGGCAGTAGTGCTGGGCAACAGGTCCCCTATGGGGGGTGGCAGTAGTGCTGGGCAACAGTGCCCCTATGGGTGGTGGTGGCAGTAGTGCTGAGCAACAGGTCCCCTATGAGTGGGGATGGCAGGGGTGATGGGCAACAGGTCCCCTATGGGTGGGGTGGCAGGGGTGATGGGCAACAGGTCCCCTATGGGTGGGTGTGGCAGTAGTGCTGGGCAACAGGTCCCCTTTGAGTGGGGGTGGCAGGGGTGATGGGCAACAGGTTGTAGTATGGGTTAACCACTCCCTATGTACAACGCTAAGTTAGCATAACCTCGATGGCTGTTAGAAAGCCAGCTTGCCGCTTCTGCTGCTTTTGCACGCGACACTGTTGTTACATGTTATTCATTCGAGAACTGCTGACTCGACTTTGCTTCACATGAGAACCGTCTGTTGTTTAACATCCTTAACAGCGAGCTGTGACCTTGGTCTGTACACCGTGTAAAGAACGAGTCTGGGTCACTAGACGGGGCAGGTTGTTGTGTTCAGGTTGATCGTACCACTTCTTAGCCATAACATACATACAGCTGCCAATACCTGAAAGACGAGCCCTTTAATATTACACAGCAGCAGGTTTTCTGACACATTCGAAACGAAGAGCTGTTGCAGGAGAGAGCCTAGCTGATCCTGTGATGTGATTCCACTAAGCTGATCTATAAGGTATGGGGTCCCCCATGCAAGCCTAAGAGACCTTCTATTAGTCTAATAATACCTTATTAGTTGCTAGAGAAAGGAGGGTGGTTGCTTTCCACTGTCATTATTATTATGATTGCTCCTTTCATTTTCTATGGTATTGTAACAATGCTGATGGTGCTGATCCTAACCATTTGTCTGCTTGTGTTAGGCAAAGTACTGCATCTTAGGATGCGAGGTTTATAAAATAAACTCTTTAAACTTTACTGTGTCTTTGTTATTCTGTTGTGGACTGATATATAGCTACCAACGGGTATTTCGGATTCCCACCACTCCTGAGAGTATCTAAGTCGCTTGTTCTGGGTTGTCTATACATTGGGACTGCCGAGCTAAATCTCGGATAACGAATGGGACACTAAGCTAGTCGGATAGGGGTTCTTAGTTCTGAGGGGAGTTTCTGGTACACCACAATTCTCTGAGGTCCTGGTTTCCTGCGCATAGTTCTGTGCATAAGCAGAATCCCTGCAACATGGCGCACCTAACGTTTGGTCTTTTGATCTGAGACGCCTTAGTAGTGCTTTTATTAGTCCACAACGCCCTCCCTCTGGTTTCCGGACAACGGGAGTGACGGCTTAACCTACCTAGGTTTCGACTAAAGGTTCTTTCAAGCTTGATAATTAAAAAGGTTTTCTTTTTCTGAACCCCAGTGCTACAGTATAGCTTTTCGTTGTTCTTGAAAGTGTCCCGATGGCGGTCAATGTTGCCCGCGTATAGTCGGGTTCCCCTGACCGCACATTTGAGGGTCTATGGGGTCCCGGATGATGGCTTGGCTGTTATTTTAGTAGTAGGCGCTGATGCGGCGTTCCCGTATGAGTTGTTTTACTCTTGGGTGACGTTTGACAAAGTGGATGCAAACGACAATTTGTTCCACGAATATACTCACACCGCGATGCCTGCAGCCTATGCCCCTTATCGGACACTTGAAATTCCCCTTACTGCCTGGCAGCATACTATTTGGTTTAATGGCGCCCTTCCCCACGCGGTATCGCCGGCGAGAATGGGCCCGTTGTCAATTCCAGGGGCCACATGGCCGGTGCTGGCCGGTTATACACCCCATCCCCGCTACATGACTGTAGCGGTGGCGGAGTTACGAGTGCTACACACTGCCCTGATTACGGTCCATAGGGCGTTAGTGCAGTACGTGTCTCGCAATGTACAGGTGGGGGCACCTGCGGTTGCGGGACACACGACAGACCATCATGCGACGGTCATCAGTCCTGTTATGGTTAATTTGGTTGTCGGCAAGCACCCCCAAAATAGGGATGAATTCCCTTACTGGCTTGCTGAAAAATTTGATGAATTTGAAGCCGTGTTTCCAAATACTTCTCCTGTGGATAAACACAGGATCCTCACTATAACTTTGCCAAAGGACCTGGTCCCGGATATTGTCGACTGTGACAATTGGGGCAAGGTCTTTGCTGCGACCTATGCGAAGTGCTAAGGCACTCCGTCTATGTCTGTACTGCCCTCGGTCATCAAGAAGGTCCAAGACAATCATGGTGCCGAGGCAGCATTTGAGTTGGGATTGAGGCTTGTCGATAGCCATGCAATTCCAGGTGTGCAATATGTTGGCACTTGTGGATCCAGGCGACAGGCCAAAGGAATTCGCTAAAATTATAGCGAAAGCCTACAGAATGGTGGGTCGTAGCGCTTTGGGTGTGAAACCCGCCGGGATCATTCCAACTGCAGTGCAGCAGCCTAAAGGGAGTTCGTCAACCAAAGACGAAAAGCCCAACTTTCCAAAACAAAGTTGGCGAGCTAAGAAACAGGGGAAGCAGCAGGAGAAACGGAGGTCTCGTTCTGCATCGCCGGTGCAGACGCAAAGTGAACGCACTTATGATTTGCGCGATCGTTCTAACATTAAGTCGCCTGATAGATTCCAGGTTCCTGAAGAATGCTCTCCTCGTTCTTCACAGGAAACATCGGCTTATCAATCCGGTGGCGGAGATCGTTGGAAAGGAAGGGGTGCTCAAAGTCGCGAGCAGCCCCGTCAGACTGAAGGTAAAGGCAAACAGGACGAGTCTGCACGTCAAGGACCCCCATTTCAAAAGAAGAAAGTTGCTGCTCTGACTGCGAGATATGCCTCAGATGGTACGGACACAGCTTCTGAACCAGACATGGGCGCTAACGCTGCTAGACAGCGCGGCAGAAGTTACAGTAGTGCGACAAGCGCTGCGTCCGTTTCTGGTGGCGACAGCAACTGATACATTTGTAAGTGTTGAAACTCCTGATACTCGAGTAGCTCCCCCTGAACGAATGTTTAAAATTGATCTTTTAATTGAGGGTGACATACAACGTAAAATTAAAGTGGTATTTTGGGATAATCTGACCTCCACCTATGATATCCTTTTGGCGGAGGCGGATTGGCCCCCGGCTTTCGTGTTAGAGGCTCCTAGAGGGGAGGTGGTGATCCTCCCGTCCTTTGGGCACACAGTGCCACTGGAACATTCTAATAGGTTAGCCGGGGAGTGGGCGCAGGTGCTCGCGCCTGCGTTGTACCGTACTCAGGTGGGCTGGGACAAATTTTCTCCCAATCATACGATTCCGTTGCGGTCGGAACCCCAGCCACAACCCCAATACCCCATGCGTCGCGAAGCTCGATCTCACGTCGCGTCCATCCTTGAGCAATTGGAATATCAGGGAGTAATTGAAACATGTGTGTCACCCATGAATAATCCTTTATTCACTGTGACGAAGCCTGACGGATCGTACCGCCTAGTTTTGGATTACCGGCACTTAAATTCGCACTGCCGGACATGTGCGGTACAGAATACACACAGTTCGGCTCGCGTCGATAGTCTCGTGAGAAAACGTTTTAAAACTACTCTTGACATCTCCAATGGCTTTTATAGCCACAACCTGTCTCCTCATAGCTATGAGTGGACGGTGTTTACCTCGGGTGGCAAACAAAAGAGGTTCAAAAGGCTCCCGATGGGCTATAAAAACAGCCCAGGGGTCTTTGCTGCTCATGTGGTCTCACTATTGGAGATGATTGACCCGGAAGCATATTCGTATGTAGATGACATCTACCTAACGGACGACGAGTTGCTTCCACACCTTGCTCGTGTGGATAACATAATAACTATGTTTGCTGACTTTGGTTACAAGTTCAACTTTGCCAAGTCCCACATTGCCGAGTTCACAGTGTTGTTCTTGGGGTACGAACTCAATCATGAGGGTCGAGGCTTGGCTCCGCAGTTCCTGGAGAAATGCGCACGCCTCAGTACTCCTACGACACTGAAGAAATTACAATCTTTGCTGGGTTTTCTGAATTTCGGTCGTACCCACATTCCTGATTATGCCCAGCGTATCAAGTTGCTTTATGCCTTGGTACAACCTACTTTTACCAAATCTTGCTGGCTTCCTGAGCATTCGGCTGCATTGCAATCTTTGCAGTCTGATCTTCTTGCTTCAAAGTTTTTACAGACTCATGATAACCACACTAACCTGGTCATTAGAATTGTACCGGGTGCAGTGGGTTTCACTTACTTGACGTTCAATGAGGGCGACACCGTCCCCATTGCATACAAATCTCATCTGTACACTTCGGCTGAGCTGCGCTTCGCCGCTGTCGAGAATTTACTGACAGCAGTTCAGATGGCGATCCTGAAAGAGCGAGCGCTATCCCAGGGAAAGCACATGCTAGTGGTAACAGCGTACCCTGCCCTTGAGGCGGTCACTAAGGCCAGTGTACCTAACTCAAAGGCTTTGCATCCAAGGTGGATACAATGGGCAACATCCTTGACTTCGCCTGACGTCACATATATCTTTGACGCGGCATTACAGACACAGGAGTTCTTGGAGTATGAATTTGTTCATCCGGCTCCTCTGACTTTGCGCCCGCTCGAGGAGTACCATTGTGTCATTTACACTGATGGGTCTGCGCAACCCGCAACTAGATCAAAGCACGCCTATTCAGCGGCCTGCGCAATTGTAGTAGGTACTTTTGTGAATGGTGAGTTCCAGTCTGATGTCGTGCATACGCAGTCAGTGGGTGATTGTACCGCGCAGTTGGCAGAACTGAAAGCTCTGGTGCTTGCACTTGAGTTTGCTGATCTTTGGGTCACCATTCTTATAGTGAGTGACTTGTTCTATTGTGTTCAATCATACAACTAAAATTTACACTTTTGGAGTCAGAATGACTTTCGTGATTTGAAAGGTAGCACAGTAAAGCACAAAACGCTTTGGGTTCAAGTGGCAGAACTTAAAGAATTCCTGCCCCTCGTGAATTTAATTCACACTCTTGGTCAACAGCGGGTTGGTGTCCATGCTGTCGGTAACAGTTTGGCTGACGAGGCAGCAAAAAACGCAGTGGCGACATACTAAGTAGCAGCAGTTACAAGATCCAAAACTAGGATTGATGATGACATCTTGGCAGCTATTGCTGCGTCCGAGACAGGGATGGGCTTTCCGAAAGGATTCCCTTCCCGCTACCATTATCGTTTAAGTCCTGATAACGTCCCGTTAGTGAGGATTAACGATGTTGGTGACAGATTGATTCCCAACGCGGACTGCAGACCATCTCTGATTACAGCTGCCCACGAAGGTGTTGCGTCTGCGCACGCCGGCGTTTCGGCGACTGTATCTCTTTTACAGCAACGTTACTGGTGGTACGGTTAGTACAAACAAACGCGAGCTTATGTTCTTTTATGTGACATTTGCCAGCAGATTAAACCTTCTACTGTCACGCGTCCACCACAAACGCAGCTGTTTATATCTAATCAACCACTTGCGTGTGTTTATTTAGATCACTGCGGTCCTTTTTCCTCTGATACTGCGTACAAGTACATCTTGGTTGCAGTGGATTCGTGCACACGTTTTCTGTGGGTGTGGCCGCAAAGGAGCACTGATGCCCGGACGGTCATCAAGGATTTGCGTGTCTTTATTGGGAGTTTTGCATGTGGTACCCTTCATTTTGACCAGGGCCCTGCGTTTGCCTCTAGGGCTTACAAAGGAGCCATGAGAAGTTTGGGGGTCCAAGTCAAATTTTCGTCTCCATACCGGCCTGAGGGCAACAGTGTTGTGGAGCGAATGAACCGTGACCTAAAGCAATCTTTGACAGCAAGGGTTTTAGGTACAGGCCGAAGCTGGCTGACCCACTTGTATGACGTGCAACATGCACTTAATAATCTCCCTGGGTGGGCGGACCCCATACATGATGCTCTTTGGAGTAAGAATGTTTGTTCCAGACCTTGAGGGTCTAGACATGGCGGCGGCTGCCGCGCCTTTTGACCTAGAGGATCATTGTGCTGTATTGCAGAATCTACAAGAAGCACGAGACACTCTGGTGATGGAACACGTACCCTCTACATGCGGCACCATCAGGATTCAGGCAAGCCGGGCCGACGAAGGCTGTGATGCCAGAAACCGGTCCCCGGAAGCTTGTTTCCTTCCCAGTATAAGAATTGGCTTGGTAGTTTGGTTTGCCCTGTTCCCATCATGCACTGGGACAGGTACAGACTAATTTGCATGTAGCCAGGTTCTGAGCTGGGATGGTGCAGTGAGCTAAAAAATGGTGATGGATTAAAACCATGATCTCTTGACTTGGTAAGAGTATTCTGCATCATTCAGAAACTCTGTCCATCACCACCCCCTTTTTCCCAAATCGTTTTTATCCACACTCAGTGTGGGAGGGTATGCTCAGACGTGAGTCCCTTGCTCATTGCACCATCAGGATTCAGGCAAGCTGGGCCGACGAAGGCTGTGATGCCAGAAACCGGTCCCCGGAAGCTTGTTTCCTTCCCAGTATAAGAATTGGCTTGGTAGTTTGGTTTGCTCTGTTCCCATCATGCACTGGGACAGGTACAGACTAATTTGCATGTAGCCAGGTTCTGAGCTGGGATGGTGCAGTGAGCTAAAAAATGGTGATGGATTAAAACCATGATCTCTTGACTTGGTAAGAGTATTCTGCATCATTCAGAAACTCTGTCCATCACCACCCCCTTTTTCCCAAATCGTTTTTATCCACACTCAGTGTGGGAGGGTATGCTCAGACGTGAGTCCCTTGCTCATTGCACCATCAGGATTCAGGCAAGCCGGGCCGACGAAGGCTGTGATGCCAGAAACCGGTCCCCGGAAGCTTGTTTCCTTCCCAGTATAAGAATTGGCTTGGTAGTTTGGTTTGCCCTGTTCCCATCATGCACTGGGACAGGTACAGACTAATTTGCATGTAGCCAGGTTCTGAGCTGGGATGGTGCAGTGAGCTAAAAAATGGTGATGGATTAAAACCATGATCTCTTGACTTGGTAAGAGTATTCTGCATCATTCAGAAACTCTGTCCATCACCACCCCCTTTTTCCCAAATCGTTTTTATCCACACTCAGTGTGGGAGGGTATGCTCAGACGTGAGTCCCTTGCTCATTGCACCATCAGGATTCAGGCAAGCCGGGCCGACGAAGGCTGTGATGCCAGAAACCGGTCCCCAGAAGCTTATTTCCTTCCCAGTATAAGAATTGGCTTGGTAGTTTGGTTTGCCCTGTTCCCATCATGCACTGGGACAGGTACAGACTAATTTGCATGTAGCCAGGTTCTGAGCTGGGATGGTGCAGTGAGCTAAAAAATGGTGATGGATTAAAACCATGATCTCTTGACTTGGTAAGAGTATTCTGCATCATTCAGAAACTCTGTCCATCACCACCCCCTTTTTCCCAAATCGTTTTTATCCACACTCAGTGTGGGAGGGTATGCTCAGACGTGAGTCCCTTGCTCATTGCACCATCAGGATTCAGGCAAGCCGGGCCGACGAAGGCTGTGATGCCAGAAACCGGTCCCCGGAAGCTTGTTTCCTTCCCAGTATAAGAATTGGCTTGGTAGTTTGGTTTGCCCTGTTCCCATCATGCACTGGGACAGGTACAGACTAATTTGCATGTAGCCAGGTTCTGAGCTGGGATGGTGCAGTGAGCTAAAAAATGGTGATGGATTAAAACCATGATCTCTTGACTTGGTAAGAGTATTCTGCATCATTCAGAAACTCTGTCCATCACCACCCCCTTTTTCCCAAATCGTTATTTTTGGTGTGATTCCCGCATTTTTTCATTCTCTTTTTTCCAGCGTCTTTGGAGGTCTTCCTTTGCTTCTTGCCCTTATTGCTGGAATACTTTTGCTGGTTTGCGTCCTACGCAATGGCTGCGCAACTTGCGTACAGAGACAACATGCCCCGGCTGTTTCATCTGCGTAACCGGATGCTTGAATACTATGGCACGTTGCCTCTGGCGACTTTAAGTGTCGCGTATGGATTATCCTTCCGGTTTCCCTTCTTTACTTGTGTGCAACCCGTCTTTCACTGCCTGGATTGTCCGTTCCAGTGGGCTCTGGATTTGTGCCTTTCAACCACGGTGTCACCTGTACCGGACTTTGGTCAACTGATGGGCCCCTTAACGGCTCATGAGTATGAATGTTCTGGTGTTGGGTTTATGGCGTTGGGTGCGGCACATGGAGTCCTTGGAAATTGGGCCATTGAAGAGGCTGCGATTGACTTTCTGGAATACAGTTATATCGAGGAACCTTCCTGTTGTCCCCGAGTGGTGCTGGAGGTTCCTATTGTGAGTGAACACGTGTGTTCCTTTCCCTTGTTAAACTGGATGACAGATACTTTTGCGGAACGCTCCAATGATTTTCTCTTGGAGGCTGTTGCAACTTATTGTGCCTATACTTTTATGGAGAACAAGAAAGAGTTTGGCCCCTCTTATCGTGCACCAGTCCCGGTGCTTGGAGTCCAGGGTACACGTACAGTAATTTTACCACCACTTCCTGGTCGCAAGGAAAACAGGTACATCTCGATTGACAATGTCAAGCTACAGCGAGTGGCCGATACTTCATAGTATGACACCTTCAGTTTCTTGCCCTTCCATTCTGCGAAATTCTGTTGTGAAACCGCCCTCGACCATCATGCCTGAGGTTGCCGTTGAGATGCATACTGTTACTTCCCCTCCTATACTGCCTATTGATGGTGGTTTGCCTGATGATCCTGAGTATGCTTATCCTGCAAGTGTCCCGTTGCCTCTTTTGCATTCAACAGCGATTAACCAGTCCCGTTCTTCCTTTGACACTGAATCAATGACTTCCACTGCCCCTTCCAAAATTGCTATATTTTTTGCCTGGTTCAAGAGACATTTTTTAGTGGCACCATGGACTTACATCTGGCTGGTGCTAATATGTATTTTTTAGTTCATGACAATTGGCTTTGTGGTAGTGTTTTTTAAAATTATAAATGGACACTACCTGACTGAACGATCTACAATTGGATCAATTGCTGGAACTTTGGCCCCCCATTCCTCATCACACATTATGAAAAGGGACCAGACTTTTGTGAACATTACTGCCTGGCCTGGGCGTGATGGGATCGCTTGGGATGCTGTTAAATTTCAAATTCATGGACCTACCGAAGTGATTAATGTGCCTAATGTATTTCGTGTTTCTATGGGTGATGTAGTTAAACAGAATATCCGATCTGATGATTGGGATGTACAAGCAATAGAAGCACTATTTTCTGATCTAAAATATTATGCTGCATTTGATGCTGAAGATTTATATTTAAATTCTGCTAATTATGGTGAACAATTTTGTTATCAACATTATGGCCCACATTTCCTACATAGAGCAAATACCTTTCGAAATTTTGTTAATTACACACAATGGGAACATTGTCCGTCCCCTCATCAGGGCAGTTCTACAACGTTAGTGAACAAGTTCACATACTTTTCGGATTTTAGTGTGTCAAAACCGACCTCCTTTTATTTTAAGATGGCGCCTGAAACCGCCTCGAAGGTAAGGTTGACACATACCAAATTATTATATTCCAAGTCCTTTATGGACGAATTGGCTGTCGGAGGCTATGAGCTATTGAAAGCTACTATCGATCTTAAATCAGTTTGGGGTACTAAACCATGGCTGGTTCAGGGAACAGAGGCTTTACATCGCGCCTGTCTTATCCCAAACCATATTTTGTTTTTGAATTAATCTATTTTTCAGACGACTTGTTTTGGTTTGGCAACGTCTAAAAAACTGAATTCCCCCACAGTCCCGGATCTGGGTGCTTACCCCGGCTAGGGTAATTTCACAGATCTATCCCTCGTTAAGTTGCAGTCCCTCGTTTCCAACACCTCCTTTACTGTTTCGGCGTTTAATCCTGAGGGGTGGTTGGTATGGCAAACTGGTTCAGATTCCTGTCAACGTGAATTTTTAGCCTTGGCACCTGGGTACACTCAAGTCAGGGTAGATCCTTGTTTTGAATCATCACACACTGTAACTACCTACTCTGTGGGTAAGTTATGCCAGTCGTGGCTGCAACATTCCACATTAGCGTCTGTTAATATTCATTTGTGACGTTTAGACGACAAAATTGATTTGAATGATTTTATTAAAGGTCATGCAGTAGGCAGGTCCAAAAGATGGGTACATGCTATTTACAACGAAGTTTGGAAATTGTCACAAATTGAGGCTGTCTCCAGATTACGTGCTATTGACCAGGCCAATATGGAAAAAGTGTTGGCTGTGATTGATAATAGTATAAACACCTTGTCTTCTAGAATTTACACTTTAGATAATATTGTTTCATCTGTCGTAGACATTGTGCAGGATGCTTTGTCTGTGTTGTACCATGGCCAGAATCAGTTGCGTTCTGTTATGCAGTTTGCATGGACTTTACAAACGTTAAAGGCAGGGAAGGTTCCATGGGATTACATGAATGTTTACTCTTTGTTCCTCCCTTTTAATTTCACGGCAAAACAACAGTTTATGTCTATGAAGGATGCGACTTATTCATTGCTGCACATTGAGAAGTTAGAACCATTGCCTTTCTCTATTGCTTAGTTAAATTCAGCCGTGTGGCTTATCCACGGCGTAATCACTTTACCTTTTTCGCTTTTTAAATTTAGTTCATGCATGAAACATTATGCTCTTGGCAGATATGAACAACTTGGTAGTGCATTCCTGCATGAAGTTTGGTCGCTCCCGTTTACATATAGATGCATGCGGGAGGGCACAGAGGTTTATCTGAAGGGTGAGGAATGCACTTCTGCTCCTGATCATTCTGTGGTGTGTAGACACATACAATTACATGGTGCTTGCAATGTACACGCTCCTAATTAAGCTTGCGTTTTGAAAGGTGTACCGGTGCCAGTTATAACCCCTTCATTCACACTGCTTGCAAACGGTAGTTATTTGCTTTCAAATAATGAAAATTGTTGTGGGATGCTAAAGGGCATTCCGTACATAGTCACTGTTTCACAGCGTGTAGTTTGCTGTAATAATGTCCTTTTCCCACCCCCGCATGGCCGGCTCGATGTTTCTATCTGGCCTTCGATTCCAACCTTGAGCGCAGAGTTCAACTAGATGAGCAGAATAAGGGCTCTTTTGTCTCAAAGGGAGGTCGCTTTAACTTCGTCCCGCGAAACCTTTCTTCTTCACGTGGCTAACACCCGCACGGAGGTGCAGGCGCTGTTGAATACTGACCTCCCTTTCCATTTTGGAACATTGATACAGACTATCTTTAATGCCTCGTCTACGACCGGCATAGTCCATTCTTTTTAAATAGTGGGCTCCGGCCTCGTGACCTCCTTTCAGACTATTTTTGGTGTGATTCCCGCATTTTTTCATTCTATTTTTTCCAGCGTCTTTGGAGGTCTTCCTTTGCTTCTTGCCCTTATTGCTGGAATACTTTTGCTGGTTTGCGTCCTACGCAATGGCTGCGCAACTTGCGTACAGAGACAACATGCCCCGGCTGTTTCATCTGCGTAACCGGATGCTTGAATACTATGGCACGTTGCCTCTGGCGACTTTAAGTGTCGCGTATGGATTATCCTTCCGGTTTCCCTTCTTTACTTGTGTGCAACCCATCTTTCACTGCCTGGATTGTCCATTCCAGTGGGCTCTGGATTTGTGCCTTTCAACCACGGTGTCACCTGTACCGGACTTTGGTCAACTGATGGGCCCCTTAACGGCTCATGAGTATGAATGTTCTGGTGTTGGGTTTATGGCCTTGGGTGCGGCACATGGAGTCCTTGGAAATTGGGCCATTGAAGAGGCTGCGATTGACTTTCTGGAATACAGTTATATCGAGGAACCTTCCTGTTGTCCCCGAGTGGTGCTGGAGGCTCCTATTGTGAGTGAACACGTGTGTTCCTTTCCCTTGTTAAACTGGATGACAGATACTTTTGCGGAACGCTCCAATGATTTCCTCTTGGAGGCTGTTGCAACTTATTGTGCCTATACTTTTATGGATTGACTTTTTATCTTGCTCGACCCTTGTTGTATCGATCGATGTCGGTTTTTTTTTCCCCTTTTTTCATGGTTTTTTCTTCCACCTGACGACATCTTTTTCTGTTTTTGAAATTTTTTTTTTCTTCTTTGCTTTTTCGAACTTTACACTTACCTTATATGGACTTATAGTTCATGCCCTTGGTTCCGTTCTTTCTCACTTGAACTCTGCGTTCTTTTTTTTGAAATTTTATTGTGCAGAAAGAAGGGTACAAGCACGGGCCTACAACCGCCTGGGCCGGCCGCTAGTAATTAAAGAGCTCAAACAGTGCAAACACAATGACTGGCCCACCGGGCCTCCGCACTCTACAGAAGATCAGACTGCACATAAAGGAAAATCAGGATACACCCTTTTAACATAAATAACAACTAAAAACAAAAAGCGAGGCAAGAAGACACGAGGTGGGCGTCGGACCACAGCAGGGGCTCTTCCATACCCGACCACCCGATGGCAGTCAAGAAGAAGGAGAACTAAGGGGTAGGGGGGGGGGAAACGGGATTACCAAAGCTATACTCAGATGTGCCAGATAAGTAAGGAACCATCAAGGATCAGGGGGACAAGGCTACCTCAGACGTATCCACCAGGGGGGGAGCACAAATATTTCCATGATACACATTCCACTGCCCCCAAATTCTACTCCAAGCCCCGGGTTACCACGAGCCACATACACAGTCTTTTCCCTGAACATGCACCAGTCCATGTTCTCCTTCCAGACAGACACGGTGGGGGGCCGCTGTGAACCCCAGAGCTGCGCTATGTCCCTCTTTGCTATCATGTTCCCCAGGGCCGCCCACCGAGTCTGGGCCGCGTTATAGTCATTGGGCTCCCACACATTCAGAACACAGCGACGCACCTCCGGCAACAGCGTGACCCCGGTGACTCGCCTCATAACCTCATGCACCTGACGCCAGTATTCCACCACCTCGCGGCACTCCCACAGGATGTGGAGAAAGGTGGCACTGAGCCCACAGCCACGCTTACAGAGCCCGTCATCAGAAAACCCCATCGAGACCAATCGGGGACCCGTCACGTAAACGCGATGGAGAATCTTAAGCTGGACCAAACGGAGATGTGCCGGGATGGCAACCTCCTTAGGAGATGACAGCGCGGACTGCCAGTCCTCGTCGTCCAACTCAACCCCATCCCCCGCCCACGCCTCCCGTAGACGCACCAAGAGGTCAGCCCGATTATTTATCAGCTTTTTATAGATCAGAGAGATAGTACTATCGGGAACGTGACCGTCGAGTATGCGGTCCTCGAGGGGCGAAGAAACAGGGACCTTGGTCCCTTCCCCAAAGACCGAGAGCAGGGCATGCCGAACCTGGGCGTAACGGAAAAACTCCCTCTCACTAAGCTCATACTCGCCCCGGAGCGCCGCGAAGGTCTTGACCGCGCCTTTAACCCACAGATCCCCCACTCTGCTAATGCCGATCGTGTCCCAGTGCTCAAAGCCTTTCGTCGTCCAGAGGCTCCCCAGACGGTCTGAGGCGAACAATGGAGTAGCACACGTTAAACGCTCACTCCAGCCCATCGCTACATTCGCCGCCTTCCACACCCGTACCGCAATCCTAGTAGGGCCCGTGAGGGTCCTACCAGCCGACCGGGAGTAAAGCGCTCTGTTATAATTACCGCCGGGAAGCAGGAATTTATCCATCTCATACACCGGGTTCAAACCAGGAGCATACGTGGCATGGTTAATAGCCGACAGTTGGGAGGCCCAATAGTACCGTCTAATGTCAGGAAGCGCGATGCCCCCGTCATACCAGGGGAGAGTAAGCTTTGCCAGAGCAATACGCGCCCGCCCGTCCCAAACCAGTCTCCTCTGCAGACTCTCCACCTCCCGAAAGTAGGCCACCGGAATGACATCAAAGGAGTTCTGAAGTGCGTAAAGAAATCTGGGAAGGGACATCATTTTAAACAGGGCCGCGCGACCAAGCGGAGACAGGGGCAGCTTACACCACCGAGCCGTATCTACCCTCAAACGTCGGAGTGGAGACAGGAGGTTCTGCTCATAGCGGACCGCCGGGTCCAGCGAAACATATACCCCCAGGTACTTAAAACCGGATGAAGACGTTTGGATAGGAAGTAGAGGCGGCAAAAGGGGAGGGCCACCAGAGATAGGGTATACGCAAGATTTGGACCAGTTAATTATCAGACCCGAGTTTCTCCCAAAGGAAGTAAGGACATCAAAGAGAACGTTAAGCGACTGTCGAGGCGAGGTGAGGTACAAAAGAATATCATCCGCGTACAACGAGACCCGATCCTCGAAGCCCGGGGCCCACCGGATCCCTCTGATCGAGGGCTCCCAGCGGAGCCAGGCGGCGAGCGGTTCCAAGGCAAGAGCAAAGAGCAGAGGGGACAACGGGCACCCCTGCCTAGTGCTCCTCCCGAGAGCAAAAGGCTGAGAAGCCCGCCCATTGACAACCACCTGAGCCATTGGTCCAGCATAAAGAAGCTTCACCCAGCTAAGAAATCCCTCCCCAAAGCCAAACTTCTCCAAGACAGCCCAGAGGAATGGCCACTCGATGGTATCAAAGGCCATCGTGGCGTCTAAGGAAACCAATACGGCTGGTTCAGAGAAGTACTCCGCCCTAGCTAGGACGCCGTGCAGACGCCGCAGGTTAAGAGCGGTATTACGGTGGGGGATGAAGCCGCATTGGTCCGGGTGAATCAGATCACAGATAACGCTCAGCAAGCGATTGGTGAGGACTTTAGCAAGAATTTTGGGTTCTGCGTTTAAGAGGGAAATAGGCCTATATGAAGCACAGCGGTCTCGTGGTTTACCATCCTTGGGAATCACGACTATAGTCGCCAGACGCTGGTCGGTGGGAAGGGAACCCCTCTCGATCGACTCCTGAAACATACGACGAAGGAAGGGCGCGATTTTATCCGGGCGTAGTTTATATAGTTCGATCGGCAGGCCATTGGGGCCCATGGCCTTGCCCGAGCGAAGGGAACAGATCGCAGTAGCAATCTCATCGACAGACAAGGGGGCATCCAGCTGCTCACGGTCCTCAACGGACAAGCCGGGCAGGGCAATATCCCGTAGTAGAAGACGAGAGTCGTCTTCATCTCTATCAGACACCGGGGAATACACCGACAGGAGGTGATCAGTAAAGCACTCCACAATCTCGCCAGGCTCAGTCACACACACTCCATCCGCCACCCGGAGCTCTGGGACCACACGATTCACTCTCTCCTTCCTATCCAGCCAAGCAATCAATTTACCAGCCTTGTCCCCGGCATCATACAACCTACCCTGCTGCTCCCTATACATGGTCTTGGCAGCGTCAGTGACAAGGGACTTGTACTCGAACTGCTTCAGGCTGAGGGCATGGAGCCCATCAGGAGTGACACCCGTCTCCAAGGCCGCCTCCAACCCCAATATGTCAGTCTCCAGCTTCACCACCGCCTCCATCTTAACCTTCTTAGCCACCACTATCTGGGATAGGGCCTGCCCGCGGAGTACCGCCTTAAAAGCTTCCCACAGGGACACTGCGGACAACACCGACCCTTCATTCTCAAGGAAGTATTGGTCAATCGACTTGACCAGGCTATCACGGATCGTGGGGTTCCGCAGGTACCAAGGGTTAATAGGAGCGATCCGCCCAGCAGACCGCGTCCCAGTATCAAAAAGCAGCCACAGTGGGGAATGATCAGAAATACCCCGGGCCAGGTGCTTAACCTCTCGAATCCGGGCAGTCTGGGCCGCGGGCATAAGAAAGTAATCCAATCTGGAGAGACTCCCATGTGCCCCAGAGTGAAAGGTGTACTGACACTGTGTAGGATGCATTAACCTCCAGCAATCCACCAGACCGAAGGTCTCCAAGAATCCGCCAAGCCACGCCTGGGCAGCAGGGAGGGCCCTGGGCGGGTGGCGATCCCGGTCGCCCGAGACTACCGAATTGAAGTCCCCACCCATAAGCAGAAGACTATCAGGAAGCTCAAGCAGCATACGACCCAAGTCTGAAAAGGTGGAGTTCTGGAGGCCCGGGGGAACATAGACAGAGACCAAGGAAAGGGACTGCCCCTCCCACCGCCCAGTCAAAGCCACATAGCGCCCTCTATCGTCCGGGACTACCCTGGTGATCTCTAACGGAAGTGAAGAACGCAGGAGAATGCCTACCCCTCTAGAGCCAGTGGTCAAACCAGAATGGGCCACGAGTCGGTAACCCCCCCTGTTCATGGCATGACAAACGTTACCCACCAGATGCGTCTCCTGTAAAAACACCACATCAGGAGACATACGACGCAAATACTGCAGCACAACACCCCGTTTGATACGGTCCCCCAATCCATTGACGTTCCATGACATCAACCTCAACCCGTCCCCTTCCATCCCCTCCAATAGATCAAGGGTCCCCCAGCAGATAGCGCAACGCCCAGAACTGGAACAGAACAAAGACCTCGCATTAAAAACAAAACACACAAATCAAACCCCCCCCCGACCCCCCCCAATTCCAACTCCCCCCACCCTGCACCCCTGCGACCCAAAAAACCACCCCAACTTGCAGTGTGCCTGTCGCCCCACAAACCCCATTCTACGGAAAGACCCCGGAGGAGGAGAGGGACCCGTCCCCGACCGCCCCCCACATAGATCATAATGAAACAAAATACACAAAAGAAGTTGAACCCAGCCGAACAGTACAAAATGGCAAAGTCAAGGACCAAGGTCACTCCGAGGGAGACCCGCCACCCTCGGTACCAGCAAAGGGCCCAGGCCGGTCCCCCCGGCCCGGCAGCGAGTCAAGCCAGTCACTCACAGTCGCGGGAGAGTCAAAAAAGGTAGTCCGATCTTCGTGTTCCACTCGGAGCCTTGCAGGAAAAAGCATGGAGTACTTGAGACCCAGGTCTCGGAGGCGACGCTTTACCCCTTGGAAACCCATCCTCTGTTTCTGGACAAGGTGGGTAAAGTCCGGGAAAAAGTTAATAGACGCATTCTCATGGCGGACCGGGCCGTGGGCCCGCGAGGCCTGCAAAATCACATCTCGATCTCTGTAGTAGAAAAGTTTGGCAACAATAGGCCTCGGGGGGGGCCCCCGGCCGCGGCCGACCGCCCGGAACTCGATGGGCCCGCTCCACGGCAAAGAACTTACTCAGGCCAGCGGGGGCAAGCTGCTTGAGGATGAGCTCCTCCACCATGAGATCAACCGGGTGGTTGTCGGAGGTCTCCGGGACGCCTATGACGCGGATGTTATTGCGGCGGGCCCGTCCCTCAAAGTCCTCCAGCCGCCGGGCCATCTGATCGTTGGCCGACTTGAGGTCGCCGAGAGTGGCCCGTTGGTCCGACACATCCGCAACCAGGGTGGACGTCCGCACATCAAGCGATTGAACCCTCTCGTTGGTCTTAGAGAGATCCGCCCGAATCAGTGCGACATCAATGGCCACCGTGTCGATTTTACGGGCCAAGGCCTCGTACTGCGTAGCGATGGTCTCCTTGATGCCGTTAATGGCGCCCATAATGTCCTGCAGGGACAGATCCGAAGAAACAGACGGGCCACCACCAGCGTCGTCCGGGGGGGCACCGGCCGCTCCAGGGGACCCTCTTCCTTGAGTATAGCGGTCCATGTTGTTCGTCTGGACCGGTCCCCCGCGGAGGGATGTCTTAGTCTTACGCCCCTCGGGGCCCCCCCTGCCACCCATGAGAACCACGCTCACCAAAGGGGACCACCGGCCAAGCGTCAAGGGGGCACCGGCAACTCAGTCAGGAGCCGCACCAGAGACCGTGATGTGGCCGGGCGAGGGGACCAAAGTCAATGAGCACACTGGTGGCAGGCGGAGACAGAGGCATCCAGCAGAGGTAAACACCCAGCCGCACCAAGCGGTTACAATTTCCAGCCCCTCAGAGATCCAAAAGTGAAACCGAAAGTAATGGAGCGGCCACTGGCACAGACCCGCTGCCGCTGTTGTTCAATTACGCCCCGGCTCCACAGTTCACCCTCGCGCCGGGCACCGCCATCGATTGGGCCTCAAAACTTCAAACCACCTTAGATCAGGATTCCCAGGTCCGATTCGATTTCTGAAAGAAGGTCAATGTTCAGCCAGGATTCGCCTTCCAGATTCCATCAGCCAAGTCAGGATAAATTCAGGATAAATTCCGAGGAGCAGCGAGGGTCCGGGGAGCCCTGTGCTCACGCGACCATCTTGGATGCGCGCTAGGCTCCTCCCCCGAACTCTGCGTTCTTGATAAGTGCGCCCCTAGTGGTTAGTAGTCCGATCAAAGGGGCGTGTAGTATGGGTTAACCACTCCCTATGTACAACGCTAAGTTAGCATAACCTCGATGGCTGTTAGAAAGCCAGCTTGCCGCTTCTGCTGCTTTTGCACGCGACACTGTTGTTACATGTTATTCATTCGAGAACTGCTGACTCGACTTTGCTTCACATGAGAACCGTCTGTTGTTTAACATCCTTAACAGCGAGCTGTGACCTTGGTCTGTACACCGTGTAAGGAAGGAGTCTGGGTCACTAGACGGGGCAGGTTGTTGTGCTCAGGTTGATCGTACCACTTCTTAGCCATAACATACATACAGCTGCCAATACCTGAAAGACGAGCCCTTTAATATTACAGAGCAGCAGGTTTTCTGACACATTCGAAACGAAGAGCTGTTGCAGGAGAGAGCCTAGCTGATCCTGTGATGTGATTCCACTAAGCTGATCTATAAGGTATGGGGTCCCCCATGCAAGCCTAAGAGACCTTCTATTAGTCTAATAATACCTTATTAGTTGCTAGAGAAAGGAGGGTGGTTGCTTTCCACTGTCATTATTATTATGATTGCTCCTTTCATTTTCTATGGTATTGTAACAATGCTGATGGTGCTGATCCTAACCATTTGTCTGCTTGTGTTAGCCAAAGAACTGCATCTTAAGACGCGAGGTTTATAAAATAAACTCTTTAAACGTTACCGTGTCTTTGTTATTCTGTTGTGGACTGATATATAGCTACCAACGGGTATTTCGGAATCCCACCACTCCTGAGAGTATCTAAGTCGCTTGTTCTGGGTTGTCTATACATTGGGACCGCCGAGCTAAATCTCGGATAACGAATGTGACACTAAGCTAGTCGGGTAGGAGTTCTTAGTTCTGAGGGGAGTTTCTGGTACACCACAATTCTCTGAGGTCCTGGTTTCCTGCGCATAGTTCTGTGCATAAGCAGAATCCCTGCAACAAGGTCCCCTATGGGTGGGGGTGGCAGGGGTGATGGGCAACATAACCCCTTTGAGGGGGGGTGGCAGGGGCGATTGAGAACATGAGCCCTATGGGTGGGGGTAGCAGTAGTGATGGGAAACATGAGCCCTATGAGGGGGGTGGCAGTAGTGCTAGGCAACAGGTCCCCTATGAGTGGGGGTGGCAGGGGTGATGGGCAACAGGTCCCCTATCGATGGGGATGGCAGGGGTGATGGGTAACAGGTCCCTCATGGGTGGGGGTGGCAGTAGTGCTGGGCAACAGGTCCCCTATGAGTGGGGGTGGCAGGGGTGATGGGCAACAGATCTCCTATGGTTGGGGGTGGCAGGGGTGATGGGCAACATAAGCCCTATGGGTGGAGGTGGTAGTGGTGCTGGCCATACAACCCCTATGGTGGCCTGTTGTTAGTGGCCAGGATGTGGATCTCCTGTGTGTGTGTGCCATTTTGCGGGTACGTGTCGTTTGTTTGTGTGGTAGGTGTCTTACTTACCGTCTGCGCCGTCCGCGTCTGTTCCTGATCCGGTTATAGATGTAGAGTACTGGTATGACCTGCGCGATGGGATTCATGATGTGTTCGTCTCGTACATGCTGCTTGTTGCAAGCTGGTCAGTCTCGTAGCCGTGGATTGAGTTGTGGCGCGAATCGTAGCTGATATGCTTCTTTTCCGGATGCTGTGTCGTCCCGTATGTGGCTAACCGTCTGGTGCATAGGAAGTACGCATCATACTTGTCAGGTCGGAAACTGCTATGGATACTGCTTCGAGGCGACTCGGTTCGGCGTTAGGAGTTACGGCTCGGACGGAGAATGGAGCTTGAATCACAGCCTACGTGTCGGCCGGGTTTTGGGCAGTTATGCGCATCGTACTTCATCAACAGGACGGACCAGTTACGGGTACATGTCGGTCGCAAGGTAAGACTACGAACAGCTCTCTGAGAGCTGTCTGACCTGGATCAGAATTGACCCCTCTGTGTTACATGTCGTTTTTTTCTCTGACATTTATGTGCCCCCATTTAACTGAGATTGCGCTGATATATGTATTGTAATATCAACCATTAAGTGCCCACAGGAACCATTGTTTTTTGCTTAATTGTAAGTACCGTGTTTCATGTGAGTAGGGTGTCCCTTGTGTTTTCTCACATGACTAGTGGGATTGCAGCACTGAGTGTGCCTTCCACATGAGTAGCTCAGTAAATGTGTCTCAGACCTGCCACTGCAGTGTCTACACGTGCAGTTTTTAACTGCCATGTCGACCTGGCAAGTGCACCCACTTGCCAGGCCCTAACTTTCCCTCTTCATTCATGGAAGGCACCCATCGGCCAGGCACAAGGTAGCCCTGTGGGCTGGGTGCTGTGTATGTGAAAGGTAGTACATGTACTAGTGTGTGTTACATGTCCTGATAGTGAAATACTGTGTATTTTGTTTCTTCACTACTGAAAGGCTGTCTGTCCCACAGATTAACATGGGATCTACCTTTGTAACATCTCACAAGTGTAACTTCACATTGGGACAAGATAGAGAAATGAAGTTTAGGTTCCCGGAATTCAGAATTTAATGATACACCGTTTAGGAAAGGTGTTTTTTTACATTATGTGTTTGAAAATGCCACTTTTAGAAAGTGCATGAAAATGTATACATTTTTTGATGTGTTCCTCAGTGTATGAAAATGTATAAATTTTTGGATGTGACCCTCAGTGTAAGAAAATGTATTGGTTTTTGGATGTGATCCTCAGTTTATGAAAATGTATACATTTTTTAATGTGATCCTCAGTGTATGTAAATGACGCAGATTTGGAAATAGACGCCTGCTACCTCCTTTATGACTCACGGGAAAATTATTGGAACATTTGGCTAACAAATGTGTGGACAAAGCATACCGAGCAAAAGGTCCTGAGCCCTGAATTGCATAGAGTTAAAGGAACACGAGCCTCCTCTCCCTTTCTTTAAATAAAAATAAACTGGATGACACATATTCTACATATTTCGTGGATCGAAATGGATATGAGAAAAAGAAACCTGATTCCTTTGCTAGTGATACACATACAAGCTATAGGTTTAGTAGGGAGGAATAGTCAATATAAAAATTAAAAGATGCTGTTTTCTTCACACTCACAGAAAAGAGGACATCCTCAAATAAGGAAGAGATGGTGTTTTGAGACTGGGCATTTTTCTAAGTAAGTGCAGCAAAATTGAGTGGCATTAGCTCAGGGTGATTTTTAATGAGGTAGTAACTCAAGTAATATCGAGCCTTGGTGTCTCTTTTGTCCATAGATTGGTGCCAGGTGTGGAAATCCATAGGCGCTCAGATACGTTTTTGTGGAAGATAAGCACATGGAGTGAATTTAGGAGATGGAGGTAAAGAAATTGGGCTGTGAGGAGAGAGTGTAAGTGTGGATGAATATTGTGTGTTCATTTAGCTTCTTTTTCTTTTTCTTTTTAGCTCATGAAATGTTCTGTGTCCTGAGGCGAACCTTCAAAGAAACGCGTCAGGGTTCAAAACGCGTCGACAGCATTTTTCCGGCTAAATAAGTATGCAGCTTTATGTTTTACCACTGTGGCTCACAACGAAGAATCTAAATAAAATTGTTTTGTGGCGTGTGCCAAGTAGGGTCACTATTCGGCCACCACCTCTGTTACTACCTAGCAATTGTTTTCCAGTGAGATAGCAGTCAACGGTATTATGACACTTTTGAGGTTTAAAACTGTACAGAACCTGAGTTTTTAACTTTTTAAATGTTGTATTGGTCTTATGTAGTACATGTATTATGCCATGTGATTTGTACGTTATTTTCATTGTTGTTAATTGTGTGATTTCTCTGTATATTCCTGCGTATATTGAAAATCAGGAAACTATTATATGCATCAAATTTTCAAAAACCATTCAAAGCAACTTTATTCAAAGAACCAAAATTTTAAATAATTTAAAAATAAAGAATTCAGTTTGAGGATCATAGCAATTGGTTTGTGTGATCTTGTTATGAATGAATGATTGAATAAGAATCTGCATTGGCATTTTTCTTGTTGTTGACTTTTAGAAAGTGGGCATTTTCCAGTTTGACCATACTGTGTGCCTCTGCCAGTTTGTGTATTCACCGTCCTATTTTGGAGTGACAGGAACTGGGGATGTGCATTCTCTATAGACAGTTACAAGGGGTGAGGGAAGAGGTGTACTCTGACTTGCCTGGGCTCCTTCTCATCAACAAATATTTAAACACAACCTCCTAAGCTTTTGATAGCTCCTGCTGTCAATGTCGAGTCTAGCCTTAGTACCATTCTCTGGGGGAAAACCCTTATGCCGCACACCCCACACTACAAAGAATCCTGCCGATAGCTACCCATGAAATGTCTCACCCACACAAATCCATTCCACGTCGCAGCTCACTGTCTTGGTCTTATCTATGTCTACTTAGTACCTGGACAACCTGTGCAATTGCATCTATGCTTCATTAAAAATGAAAATACATATATTAATATGTGTTCTGCCTCAACAACGGTCAGATAGTCTTCCTATATTTTGCTTACGCACACTGCAGCCCAAAGTTAATCGGAGGCCCTAAGTTTGTTTACTTACTCTTCATGTTACCCTTTGCAAAGTGTCCAAGTATTGTCATATTGTTATATATTCACTTATGCTGTCGCCACCTCATTACTGTATCAGCCACTGACGCTGATACATTCACTTATTTAACTTAAATACTGCTATTCATGTCTACCTCAGAAAAGTATTGCAATTGATCCTTATACCCTCTTGCCTATGTGCTGCAATTTTGCCTATATGTCTACCCTATATGTTTTTTGTAATCTACATATTTTCTACCCTGTATACACTGTGAAGCGCTCTGACGCCCTGGGGTCCAGCTAGCACTATATAAAACTCTACAAATAAAATAAAATAGCCAAGCTGAATAGACCTTGTCTGCATTTAGAGTGGTGGGAGAGGTTTCACTAGCACCTGAATAGGCTGTGTCTGCATTTAGAGTGGTGGGAGGGGTTTCACTCGCACCTGAATAGGCCGTGTCTGCATTTAGAGTGGTGGGAGGGGTTTCACTCGCACCTGAATAGGCCGTGTCTACATTTAGAGTGGTGGGAGGGGTTTCACTCGCACCTGAATAGGCCGTGTCTACATTTAGAGTGGTGGGAGGGGTTTCACTCGCACCTGAATAGGCCGTGTCTGCATTTAGAGTGGTGGGAGGGGTTTCACTAGCACCTGAATAGGCTGCGTCTGCACTGCACAATGCCGTTTCCACCTCCTGTGGTCAAGCTGGACCAGAGAGGTCAGAACCGGTTTGGACTGAGCTCAGACTTCTGGAAACAAGAAGACCTGCCAAAAAGAAGAGCTGTGTGAGGAGTGCTGCCTTGTCTGTGTGAGGAGCGCTGCCTTGTCTGTGTGAGGAGCGCTGCCTTGTCTGTGTGAGGAGCGCTGCCTTGTCTGTGTGAGGTGGGTTGGCCTGCAGTTGTTGCTTCTATCTGTGGCAGAGGAAAGGGAATGACTCTTTGTGCCCTGCTGTGGTATCCTGCTTGAGAAAGTCTCCAAGGGCTTGTGTATGCTTGCCTCCTGTTGGAAGTCTCAGGGAGATAAAAGACTTCAAAATATCCTTGCTACTTCAAACAAGGAACCTGCCTGGAAGGAGAGCTGAGCAGTAGCGGCCACAACTAAACACAGGTGGTGAGGCGGGGTTGGGGCAGTGAGGAGGTGAATGAAAAAGATAAAAACTCACTGACCTCAATGCCCCTGTCCAATCACAACGCCGCCTTAAGCACCACTGTGATTGGTCTGAGCGCCGTGGTTCGGTGCTCAGACGGGCTTGGAGGCTTTGCATGTTCCTCAGCAGGCTGATGTGATGCAGGCTGGTGAGGAAGATGCGAAGTGCGCATGACGAAAAGGGCCGGTCAAACCATCACGCACACTGTAGAGTGTGCTTTACACTCATCCGCCGACCCCCACACTGGCCAGCCTGGGCCACCCGCCCTGCCCCGCCCCATTACCGAACAGGAGGAAAAACGAAAATGATAATAATAATATGAATTATTATAGTTTTGGTTTTCCTTTTTACACTGCTTGCAGAGGAGTGGGGTGCGCTCCTCTGCCTTAGCGGAGGAGTCACCACTGGAGCTGAGAAAGCTTGTGTGGAGTGCTTCATTTTTCAGCCCAATGCGTGGGGGCTGCTGTTTCTGCTCCCTGCCTCTAGACGTGACCAGTGCATGCTGAGCGCTTCTGGAGTTGCCTGCCTCCCAGTGTGTGGAGCACTATCTCTGGCCATTTCCCTGTTTATCAAGAGTAGTGCATGAAGAAGCGCTGTGCCAAGTCCAGAGAAGCGTGTGGCGGGCACCCCATGGGTTGAGGGGAGGAAGTGGTGTGCAAGGGCTTCTAGCCCACCCCCCACAGGAGGACCATGCCATACCATTCCTCTGGGTGCAGAGCCACTCTGAGGCTGCATTCCCATTGGGAGCAGGGTTGCTGTCCGTCAGAAACACCCTAGCGTGCCCCCGCCATCACGAAGGACACGGCGAGCGGAGTCTGCAAAGGCATGACAGCAGAGCCCTGCGCTGGTCATAGCCTAAGTACTGCTTACTTCACTGTGATCCCACACTGGCTGTCTGGCCCATCTCGACCCAAAGCCAGGTCCTTACCTCTACGGCCAGAGCGGGCCTGATGAATACCAGGGTGTCGTGTCCTTAGCCCCACAGACACACGGGAGACAGGTAAGGATCTGCAATTCTTTATTTATTTACAATATGCTGTGCTGTGCCCACGCACCTCTGCCTGCATTTTCTCCTTGCTCTGCAGTGCCCCCGCCCACACCCCTGACCGGATGTGGTGTCCAGTTCCCTCGGTGTCCCCACAGTCCACTGCACGGTCCTAGTGCCGTGCCCCAGGTCACTACATATCCCCCCTTTGTCACGAAGAAGTGACGAGAAAAGTGAAACACAGAGATCTGTGATAGAGATAGATGCAAGTCTGCCCTGGCACAGGTCGGTGTGCCTCCATTCATTACATTTCTTCTATTAGTCTTTTTGGCCGACTGCATGCTCTTCTCGGGCCGGCCTCTGTCTGTCGCTCTTCTGCTGGTCCCTCACCATTGTCTCTTTCCTTCCTGTTGTGCTCCTGCTCTTCTTGTTCTGCTGTTTCCTTATCTTGGTCTTCCCCTTTCTTCTCCTTCAGTTCTTTGAAGCGTGAGCTGTTCCGTGTTATCCTCTGATGTTCTGACTCTGCCGTGATCATTGGGCCCTTCACTTTAATTACTATTAGCCGGTCTTTGGAGAACATGCTGTCAGATTTCCTTTGTTGTCGTTGACGCACTACCACCGTGTCTCCTTCCTTTAGGTCTGACGAGCTGGCGTGCCGCTTGGCGTCTGCATATCTTTTCATTTTTTCTTTCTCCTCACTGTCTTTTGCTGCAATGCTGCTTTGATCTGGCGCCATAGTTACTTCTATTTGTGGCAGCCTCGTTCTACTTGTTCTTCCCAGTACTAGCTCTGCTGGGCACCTTCCTGTGGAGTTGTGAGGTGTGTTTCTGTAGTCACGTAGTACCTGGCACAGAGCTTGGCTAAGTGATATCTGCGCTAGCTTTGCCCTTTGAACTGCCTTTTTAATGTTCCCCATGAACCTCTCCACAATTCCATTCACTTGGGGCCACAGTGGAGTTATCTTCCTGTGGTTTATCCCTAGATAGGCCATGAATCTGCGGAAGTCTTCTCCTGAGAATGGAGGACCATTGTCTGTTTTTAGTGTTTCTGGTCAACCCATGCTGCAAATATGTCATCTAATATCAGTAGTGTTGCTGTTGCCGATGTCGATGGGACGTGTCGCACTATTGGAAATCATGAGTATTCATCGATGACCACAAGCAGGTAGTTGCCTGTGGCCAGTGGCCCAAAGAAATCAGCTGCTAGTGTTGTCCACACTGCTCTTGGAAGTTCTGACATTTGTAGTGGTTTGTGCCTAGCCGGTGGTCCTGTCACTTGACAGAGGTGGAATGTCGTTATGGTGTCTTCTACTATGCGATCTAGGCCAGGGAACCATACTTTCTCTCTTAGCAGGTTCTTCGTTGCTACTACGCCTCGGTGTGACTCATGAGCCAGATTTATCAGTTGCCTCCTGAGTGAACTTGGTATCACTATTCTTGTCCCTCTCATCATTATTCCTGTGTCTGTCTCTGACAGTTCTTCATGTATCTTCTTTAGAGCTAGCACTTCTTCCTTGCATACTCCTGCTCCCCAGGTGCAATTATTGTTAATGTGCCTCCATCTCTGCCTTCTCGTTATCTCCATGTCCATTTGCAGCGTGGCATCTTCCTTGGTCTCCCTTGCTAGCTCCGCGAGTGTTATCGGTGCTGGGGTGTTTTGCATTAGTACGAAATTGAGGTATTCTTCTGCCATCAATGTCATCTCGTGGGCCTGTGGTAATGGGTGTCTCGACATGTAGTCTGCCGGGTTGTGTTCTTTCTCTGGCTTGTGCACAATTATGAAGTCATAGTCCATCAACCTTATGCCCCAGCGTTCAATCCTGGGTGGCATTTTTGCTGACGGGCTGCCATAGATCGTCACCAGCGCCTGGTGGTCAGTTATGATTGTGAATGACTTCCCGTAGATAAACATGTGGTAGTGTTCACACGTCCATACCACTGCTAGGCTCTCCTTTTCTGGTTGCGAGTATGCCTTTTCAATGCCTGTTAAGCTTTTGCTTGCATGCGCGACAATTTTTCTTTGTGAATCTCTCCCTGGCAGATGCTGTGCTAGTATTGCTCCTAGTCCTACTGGGCTGGCATTGACAGTCAATTCAGTGCAGAGAAGGGGGTCAAAGTAGGCCAGATGTTCCACAGTCACCACTGCTTGTCTTATTTCCTCGAATGCCTTGTTGCATTCCTGAGACCAGATGAACTTCTGTCAGTTCTCTTAGTGGTGTGCTCACTGTGACGAAGTCCTGTATGTACCGCGCACAGTAGCTGGCGAGGCCTAGAAATGATCTTACTTCTGCAACATACGTCGGGGGATTTGCGTTCTTCAGTGTTTCAACTTTGCTGGGGTCTGGCCTCATCCCTTGTTTGGAGAAAATGTGTCCGAAGAACACTAGTTCCCCTCTCCTCAGCTCGCATTTCTCTCCATTCAATGTTAGACCGGCTTGTTCCAATTGTGTGCACACTTGACGCAAAGCTGTGTCATGTTCTTTGTCTGTTTTCCCAAATACCAAGATGTCATCACTATAGTTTAGGCTGTTATGTACCGGCCTTATCACTTGCCATATTGTTTCCTGGAATATCTCCGCTGCCGATAAGATTCCGAAGCTCAGTCGCTTGTATCTAAACAGACCCAGGTGTGTGGAGAATGTCGTGATGTACCTGGACTGGTGGTCCAATTCTAATTGATGGTACCCTTTGCACAAGTCCAGCTTCGAGAATCGGCAGGCCCCAGTGAGGCAGCTGATCATGTCGTTTAGGTGTGGCCCCGGGTGACATTCCCTTGTGATTGCGGTATTTGGGATGCTCATGTCCACGCCGATGCGGATCTTTGAGGTGTTCTTCTTTGGAACTGCCACAATCGGAGACACTCAAGGCGTTGGCCCTTCGACAGGTTCAATTATATCTTGTTCCAGTAAGCTAGTTATTTCCTCTTCAACTTGTTGTTGGAGGTGAATTGGTACTCGTCTATGATGTTGGACCACCGGCTTGATTGCTTCATTGATGTGTAATGTTATCTGTTTTCCTTTCAGCTTACCGGGACGGGACCTTTCAGTATAGCTGGGTATTCTTGTAGGATCGTCTCCGTTTCTGACATGTGGTATGTCATTGTTAGTAACCCCATCTCCTGTGCCATCACATTGCTTAGCAGGCATGGCGCTGGGATGTCACCCTTAAGCACATGTATTTCTTCTTGGTAGGACCTGCCTTTGTACGTTAAGATCTCTGTAAATGTTCCCTTATTTTCTACCGGGCTTTTGTAACCCCACGTGAACACATCCACGGTCGATGGTGATAGCTGTGGTTTCACTCTCATTTTCTTGTATTCTGACATGCACATGATGTTGCATGTTGCTCTACTGTCAAGCACGACCTTAGCTTGGTGGTCCCCTATGCCGATGTCCACAGTGGCGGTTTTCTTTATTTGTTGCTTCTCCACAAGATGAACGTGTTCTGTCCCATTGGCTTCTCTGGGCTCGTCTGACATTAGATATAGTCTCGCCTCCCTCACAGGTGCTGCCGTTTCTTCTGACTCATCAGAGGAGCTGCGATTGGCCGTTTCCATATGTCGGGCGTACCTGTTGCTGGTCATCCGTGGTCTCATTGTTCTGCCTCTCTCACTTCTGAATTGTCTGGTCATGCACATGCTTGAAAAATGATTGTCCCTGTTGCACTTCCTGCACTTCTGGCCCATTGCTGGGCAGGCACCGACATGTGGGAATTCGAGGCCACATTGGTCGCATGTTTGTTCGCCCTTCTTTGGTAGGACCGGTGCCTGGAATTCTTTCTTTTTGAAATTCCCAGTGACGCGATGCGCTAGCGCCACTCTCTTCTCCTTGCCCATCTCCATCTGCTTGGCATGCTCTGTGGCCCGTGCTTCCGTGTGAGCCATCATCAATATCTTTTCCAGCGTCGTTGGTTCCTTCGGAATGCGTGCTCAGAACTCCACTGATTGATAGACTTCGATGATGCGCAATCTTATTACTTACTCATTGTCAAATTTGTCAAACTCGCAGTATGTGACCAATTTTCTCAGTCTCGTTGCAAAATCGTCTAGGCTCTCTTTTCCTTGCTGGCATGCCGTGTTGAATGTGTATCTCTCAAAGTCAACGTTTCGTTGGGGGTCAAATTTCTGTGTGAGACACTGTATCACTCCCTTGTAATCCGCTGTTTGATCCGCGGGGAATGTTAACAACAGATCTTCTATTTCATCACCTGCGAGATTCATAGTTGGTTGCTATCCGGGACGTCCGTGGCACTCATGTAGTGCTCACATTTTCTGATCCATCTTTCCCATCTGGTGCCTGCTTGCGGCTCCGATAGGCTGAATGGTAAAGGACAGCGGAAGACTGCTTGCGTGCTCTGCTTCTCATCATTGTTGCTCATTTTTCTTCCTTGGCACTCCTCTACTCTTCTTCCTCCATTATTTTCTTTATTTCTTTATTTGTCCCTTTGTTTCCTCTTTATTGTGCTTTATTTCCAGTTTTCTTCTTCCTTTTGAGTCTTTTCGCTCTGTTTTTCTGTTTCCCCATCTATTTCAATGGCCGCCTGACTCCAAAATGGCTGCCGTAGACTCGCAAAGTTTCTTTGTCCCTCTCGATTTGCCTGACCTCTCAAAATGGCTGCCGCTTGTTTCTGGCTTCTGATTGGCCCGCTCTGCCTGTCCTTAAGATGGCCGCCGCTCTCGCGATAGTTCGTTTGAACTAACGCGCGTCTTTCTGCTTTAATTCTCTACGAGCAGCTGGCAGATGCATTATTTCTTTCCTCTTGCATGCAGCCTCACAGCGCTCTTACCGCTATTTCGGTGGTCAGGGTGGGCTCCCGCGTCGATGCTTCTTGGCTGCTTGACTTGGACCAGGGTGGGCTCCTGGCTCCGCTCCTTCTTCTTCACCGTCGCACCAATCGGCACGATGTTCCTTGTGTTGGCCAGCGGACCAGGGTGGGCTCCTGGTTCCGTTGCACTTCTTTCTCTCGGGGAAACAACGATCCGATCCACTTCTGCTCTTCTGTGGGTGGAGGACGATCCCACCTTTGTCACCAGTTGTCGTGTCCTTAGCCCCAGAGACACACAGGA
Source organism: Triturus cristatus (assembly GCF_964204655.1). Lineage (NCBI taxonomy): Eukaryota > Metazoa > Chordata > Amphibia > Caudata > Salamandridae > Triturus > Triturus cristatus. The sequence goes on along the minus strand of NC_140585.1, from coordinate 146,156,838 downwards.
GACAGGTAAGGATCTGCAATTCTTTATTCATATACAATATGCTGTGCTGTGCCCACGCATGTCTCCCCATGCTTTCTCCTCGCTCTGCAGTGCCCCCTCCCACACCCTTGACCGGATGTGGTGTCCGGTTCCCTTGGTGTCCCCACAGTCCACTGCAGGGTCCTAGTGCCCATCCCCAGGTCACTACACAGGGATTGCAGCACACATGCCAGCGGGGCCGCCTGGAGTCCCTGGCCATTCTTACCCTGGTTGTGGAGTGAAGTGGCTACATTTCCCTGTATCCTGAGAGCGAGGAGGACACAGCGCGGCCTTCCTGCGTGGAGCCTGTAGTTTGTGCCGTCTCCTCTTCCCACTGTGGAACAAGGACTTTTGGGGCACTTGATATCTGAATGTTGTAGTGAGGCGAAACCTCAATGGAGGCCTCCCACTTTACTAAACAAAAAATTCCCTAAAACAAACCGTAATGTCCCCGGGTATTGGCGCAGGTGCCCCTGTGGCCTACGGGGGTATCTAATAGCCAGATTGTGTTTCATAAGAGGGCAGAGCACTGCTTCCGACATATATCTTTGGCATTAGTTTCTGATACACATACCTATGCTCATTTCTTGTGAGATGTGAACCCTTGGTGATGCTTGGTCATTTATGTAGCCTTCATTACTACTACATTTTTTTATGCCCTGGTGTGTTCTCATGTATGTCGTTTTTGCCTTGCATGGTTAGGGTAACGAGCATTATTTCAGGATACACCTTCTGTGTGCAGGAAGGGTATTTTCCCTAAGTGGAATGGGTATGCCCAGGCGTGGGTCCCTAGCTCACTGTGCCATTGGATTCAAGCTAGACTGACTGAAGAAGGGTGACATACCCTGAAACCGGTCCCAGGATTCTTGTTTCCGGTGCAGGAAGGACCTGGCCTGGCAGTTCGGTCTGGACTGTTCCCAATGGGCACAGGGTCAAGACTGATTTGCATATGGCTGGGTCCAAACTGCGGTGGCGTAGTGGGCAAAACAACGATGGATTTAACCCAGATCTTTTGACTAGGGTACAATGTTTGCATTGTCAGCATTCCGTTCATCATTTGTTTGCTGTAACACTTTTCCGCCTGAAGTGGGATGGGTATGCCCAGACGTGGGTCCCTTGCTCACTGTGCCACTGGATTCAAGCTAGCCTGGCTGAAGAAGGGTGACATACCATGAAACCGGTCCCAGGATGCATGTTTACGGTCCAGGGAGGACCTGGCCTGGCAGTCCGGTCTGGACGGTTCCCATGGGGCACAGGGTCAAGACTGATTTGCATATGGCTGGATCTAAACTGGGGTGGCGTAGTGGGCAAAAGAGCGATGTATTTAACCCAGATCTTTTGACTGGGGAGAATGTTTGTATTGTCAGCATTCCTTCCATCATTTGTTTGCTGTAAAACATTTTTTATGCAGTGGCACCGGTCCAAGTACATGCAGAGCCTTGAAAACAATGCATAGTGATTTGAACTGAATTCTCTGAGCTAAAGGGAACCAGTGGAACTCATTAAGAGCTACAGAGGCAGAAGCACTACGTGGCTTCTTTAAGGCTAACTTTGTGGCTATCGTCTGTATTCTTTGCAGGGTCATAATGAGGAAATTAGGTGCACCGAGTAGCAGGGCATTGCAGTAATCCAGACGGCTCAGAATGACACTTCTCACCACTAGAGCCCTGGCTGACAAGGGTAGCATAGGGAGAATTTCCCGCAGTGCTTTGATGAGGGAGAAGCAAGTTCAAACTGTTTTATTCACATGGTTTTCCAGACCTAACTTGTTGTCAAAGGCTACCCCTAGATTACGCACGGCTACAGCTGGTGTAGGAGTTGCGTCTGCCTGAATAGGCCAGAAATTGGCCGGAAGCAGGGGGGGGACTTTCTTAGCCGTGCAGTATAGGATTTTTGTTTTCCCTCCATTGAACTGCAGGGAATTGTCTGTGAGCCATCTAGTAGTCCTTTGCATGCATTCATGAAAGTTACTGAGTGGAATAGATTGAATCCCCTCAAGAGACAGGATGAACTGCGTGTCGTCCGCATAATCAATCAATCAATCAGTGACACTTATAAAGCGCGCTACATACCCGTAGGGTCTCAAGGCGCTGGGGGGGGGGGGGGTGCAGCTACTGCTCGAACAGCCAGGTCTTCAGCTTCTTCCTGAAGGAGAGGTGGTCTTGGGTCAGGCGCAGGTCGGTCGGGAGGGAGTTCCAGGTCTTGGCGGCCAGGTAGGAGAAGGACCTTCCTCCTGTAGTCGCTCTTTGGATGCGGGGGACGGCGGCGAGGGCGTGGTTGGCTGATCGGAGGTGGCGTTTGGGAGCGTAGAAGTTGACTCGGCTGTTGAGGTAGCTCGGGCCTTGGTCGTGTAGGGCTTTGTGTGCGTGGGTGAGGAGGCGGAAGGTGATTCTTTTGTTGACGGGGAGCCAGTGAAGGTCTCTCAGATGTCCGGAGATGTGGCTGGTTCGTGGGATGTCGAGGATGAGTCTGGCTGAGGCGTTCTGGATCCGCTGGAGTCTCTTCTGGAGCTTGGCGTGGTACCGGTGTAGAGGGCGTTGCCGTAGTCCAGTCGGCTGGTGACGAGGGCCTGGGTGACGGTCTTCCTGGTCTCGGTGGGGATCCACCAGAAGATCTTCCGTAGCATGCGTAGGATGTTGAAGCACGCCGAGGAGACGTTGTTGACTTGCCTGGTCATGGAGAGGGAGGGGTCCAGGATGAAGCCCAGGTTGCGTGCATGGTCTGTCGGTTTGGGTGCGGTGCCCAGGGCGGGAGGCCACCAGGAGTCGTCCCAGGCGGAGGGTGAGGAGCCCAGGATGAGGACCTCCGTCTTGTCCGAGTTCAGTTTCAGGCGGCTGGTCGTCATCCACTCGGCTACCTCTTTCATCCCTTCGTGCAGGTTGGCTCTGGCGGCGGCGGGGTCGTTGGTCAGGGAGAGGATCAGCTGGGTGTCGTCGGCGTAGGAGATTATGCTGAGGTTGTGTTTGCGTACGATGGCCGCGAGGGGGCTCATGTAGACGTTGAAGAGGGTGGGGCTCAGAGATGATCCTTGGGGGACGCCGCAGATGACTTCGGAGGCCTCTGACTTGTACGGTGGTAGGCGGACTCTCTGTGTTCTTCCGTCGAGGAAGGAGATGATCCATTCCAGCGCCTTGTCCTGGATTCCGATGTTGCTGAGGCGCCGTACTAGGGTGCGGTGGCAGACCGTGTCGAATGCCGCGGAGAGGTCTAGGAGGATGAGGGCCGCTGTTTCTCCATTGTCCATCAGGGCTCGGATGTCATCGGTGGCGGCGATGAGGGCGGTCTCGGTGCTGTGGTTGGCTCGGAAGCCGGACTGTGAGGGGTCGAGGGATCCGTTCGTCTCGAGGAAGGCGGCCATCTGCTTGTTGACGGTCTTCTCGATGACTTTGGCTGGAAACGGGAGGAGCGAGATGGGGCGGTAATTCTTGAGGTCGGTGGGGTCCGCTGTTGGTTTCTTGAGTAGAGCGCTGAGTTCGGCGTGTTTCCAGCTCTCAGGGAAGATGGTGGTGTCGAAGGATGTGTTGATGATGTCTCGCAGGTGGGGTGCGATGACAGCGTCGGCCTTGTTGAAGACGTGGTGAGGGCAGGGGTCGGTCGGTGATCCGGAGTGGATGGAGTTCATCGTGCGGATGGTGTCTTCGGTGCTGATCGGGGTCCAGGCGTGGAGGGTGGTGGTGGGGGGTGGTTACTCGGTCATGGTGTGCGTTGGTTGGTTGTTGAAGCTGTTGTGTATGTCCGCGATCTTGTTGTGGAAGTATGAAGCGAGGGAGTTGCAGAGGTCTTGCGATGGGGTGATGTCGTTGTTTCCTGCGCTGGGGTTGGAAAGCTCTTTCACGATGTTGAAGAGTTCCTTGCAGTTGTGTGCAATGTTGTCCAACCGGTCCTTGAATGCTGTTTTCTTGGCGGCGCGGATCAGCTGGTGGTGTTTCCGGGTGGCAAGTTTGAAGGAGGTCCTGTTGTCCGGTGTCGGTTCCCTTCTCCAGACTTTCTCGAGGGCTCGGCAGTTCTTCTTGGAGCTCTTGAGTTCGTCGGTGAACCATGGGGCCTTCTTGCTGCCGGGTCTGCTAGGCGGGGTCCTCAGTGGGGCGAGTTCGTCCGCGCAGTTGCTGATCCACTTCGTGAGGTTGTCGGCGGCCTGGCTGGGGTTCGCTGAGCTGGCAGGTGGGTGCTGGCTCAGGGAGGTGGTGAGCTGGTCTGCTGTGATCTTGTTCCAGCTTCTGCGGGCGGCCTGTTGCTGGTGTTGGTGGGTCGTCGTTCTCTTGAAGGTGAAGTGGACGCAGCTGTGGTCCGTCCATTGAAGCTCTGTGGCGTGGCTGAAGTCGATGTCTGTGCTGGAAGAGAAGACTGCGTCGAGTGTGTGTCCGGCGAGGTGGGTGGGGGTGGACACCAGTTGCTTGAGTCCCAGGTTGGCGAGGTTGTCGAGCAGGGTGCTGGTGTTGCGGTCGTTGTTGTTCTCCAGATGGAAGTTGAGGTCTCCCAGGAGGATGTAGTCAGCAGAGGGGAGGGCATGCGGGCTGACGAAGTCGGCGATGTCCTCGCTGAATTGCGTGCGTGGTCCAGGGGGTCGGTAGATCAGGGTGCCTCTGAGGGTGGTGTTCGGGTTGGTGTGGATCTGGAAATGCAGGTGTTCGGCGCTGGTCAGGGTGTTGTCGGTGCTGGTCGTGAGACGGATGGTGCTCCTGTGGATGATGGCGATGCCTCCTCCCATCTGGTTGGCGTTTCGGTCCCTCCGGACGATCTTGTAGCCCTCTGGGATGGCGATGGCGATGTCGGGAGCTGAAGAGGCGTTCCTCCAGGTCTCCGTGAGGAAGGCAACGTCAGGGGCTGTGGCGTCTAGGAGGTTCCAGAGTTCGATGGCGTGTCTGTGGACGGAGCGGGTGTTGAGCAGGATGCACTTGAGGTGGGTGCTGCTGGTGTTCGACTTGGCGGGGGCTGGTGCGAGGCTGGTCCGGATGCAGGTGAACTTGCAGGCGTGGCAGCTGAAAGGTCCGTGGGTACGTCGTGGAGTGGCTTGATGGCAATCTGGGAGTCGGCCGGTGTTGAGAGCGGTGAGGGTGGCGGCGGAGTACGTCAGGCGGGTCGGTCGGGGTCCTCGTGGGCCAGGGGTCCTGGCACTGGGCGCGGTCCAGGCGCGGACGGGCGTAGACGGGCTTGCCTTTGGCGCGCCTTCGGCGCACAATCGGCGCGCCCGCTGCGCGTTCGCACGGTCGCCATTTAAGGCCAAGTGCGCGGGTGGGCGGAGCAGCTGGGAGGCGGGAGCGGGGAGGGTACAGAATCGAAAAAGGGGCGGGGAAAAGCGGCGGTGGCGGGAAGGGAGGGCGGAGGGCGGCGAGGTAGGCGGACAACAAGGAAGGAAAACCAAAACACGGGGAAAATGAAATAAAACAAAACAGGCACAAATTATCGACAAAACAAGGGCAAAATGAAATTAAAACAAAACAGGCACAAATTATCGACAAAACAAGAGCAAAAACAACCGCAGCGGAGGCAGCCGGCAACCGGCAAACGAGGCAGCAGCGAGGCAGAGGGCAGGCAAGGGGCACACGCAGCAGCTGGTGGCCGTGTGGCGCGGGGGTGTCCCACAAGTGGGTCACACTCACCTGCGTCGCACGGTCGCCATTTAAGGCCAAGTGCGCGGGTGGGCGGAGCAGCTGGGAGGCGGGAGCGGGGAGGGTACAGAATCGAAAAAGGGGCGGGGAAAAGCGGCGGTGGCGGGAAGGGAGGGCGGAGGGCGGCGAGGTAGGCGGACAACAAGGAAGGAAAACCAAAACACGGGGAAAATGAAATAAAACAAAACAGGCACAAATTATCGACAAAACAAGGGCAAAATGAAATTAAAACAAAACAGGCACAAATTATCGACAAAACAAGAGCAAAAACAACAGCAGCGGAGGCAGCCGGCAACCGGCAAACGAGGCAGCAGCGAGGCAGAGGGCAGGCAAGGGGCACACGCAGCAGCTGGTGGCCGTGTGGCACGGGGGTGTCCCACAAGTAATTCACCAGCTTGATATTATGGGATTTAATGATGGGGATCAGCGATCTAATATAAATATTACTCAATATAAGACATCTCCTAACATAACATATCATAACATTCCACTCCGTTACGTAACCAGATCTTTCATGCAGAGCCTTTGGTTCAGGTCCTCTGTGCAAATTTCTCGTTGCCCAAATGGCTGTACTTTGTGATATGTATATGTTTTCCTCGTCTTCATTGCTTCCTTTTGCTCACCAGAAAGTGACACTCATACTCACTGAAATGTCACTCATAATAATACTGAAATCATGAAAACGTCACACATGGCAACCTGAAACCATGGCAGTTATACCTGGGGGTTCGTGAGGCTGGAGACCTGCATAAGGCAGACTCTCGCACAACTCATGAGGAGCGAGTTTCCCTTGGGGGGGGAGCTGGCTTGGTATAAGATGGACACTTATGTAAGTGGGCACCATGCACCAATCCAGACAACCCTTATGGTGATTTGAGAGGCCTTAGACAACCTCAAAAAGTTCTCTAAGTGGTAGCTGTGGAGAGCAGCCTTCAGGCTTAGTCCAGGAGGAGTGTAACGCAGCTTGTTTTACCAGAACATAATCTTATAGGTATAGATTAAGTGAAAAAGAACCACAGAGTGTATTTATAAAAATATGTATCTATTATAAGACACTCACTAACACATACAGATATCTCCTAGCCGAAGATATACACAATGTGCACAATGCTTTCCAATAGAAACAGGTAAGTAGCATGAAATACACAGTGGTCACTGGGGGAGACCAAACCATATATTAAAATAGTGGTATGCGAACCACGACTCGAGTCAAGACTATACCCAAAAGATGTAGAAGTGTCGGGGACCCAAGTAACCAGGAACCCCACGGAGGACGCGTGCAGAATGGGAACATGACTACGGGTTCAATACAAGTCAATGGGTAAGTCGCTGTTGCAATTTTAAAGAAGAAGAACCCTTCTTAGGGAACCCTGAAGAAACCCTTTGGAAGACAGAAGGTTGGAGAGCTACCCTACCTGTGGGTACCCAGGAACCAGGATACCTACACCAGGGAAGCTGGGTGCATAGATGGGAAGTAGCATCAGAAACCGCCGTCAAACTCAATGGAGGACTGCAGGAAGATATCGCTGCTGGAGAAAGTGAAAGTGTCCGGTGGAACCCAAAGGGGGATTCAAGTCAAGAAGTACGTGCAAGCAGAGCGGACAGAGTCTAGGGCACTTGGAAATGAGCAGGAGGCCCCGAAGACGAATGCCCACCGAAGTAAAGTTTTGCAAGAGAGCTGACGGTGACCTCAGCGACGCTGTGGAAGACCAGGAGCCATTCATGAGCTGTCCCACATCGGGTGTCAAGAGTTGAGGGGTCATTGTTCTTTGGAAGCACCAACAAGCCTTGCAACTGCAACCAACGTGGAAAGTGAAGATGGTACAGTGTCGGGACCAGCAAGGTCCAGGAGACTCACCATGAGCAGGGGAACTAGGGCTGGCCCTGAGCAATCAGGGGAGCCTTCAGAAATCAAAGGAGACCCTCAGGAGGACCCACAGCCCGGAGGCACTTGGGTTGCAAGAGTACCTCGGGCAGCTCACCAAAGATGCAGGCCCACGGTGCAAGTGATTTGGGGCCTCATGTAGGTAGCTAAATACTGGCCGAATTTCGGTAAATATCCCGTTACCGACCGGTATTTAGCCAATTGAGATGTAGGAGGCTAAAAAGAAGGATTCGGTAAATATGAATCGGTAAATACCGATTCATATTTACCGAATCCTAAATTACCGATTCAAATTTACCGAATACTTATTTTCCGAATCGGTAAACATGAAGTGGTAAAACGAGAAAAGAGATGCAGGTAAATTCGGTATTTAAGAAATCCCTGAAATTCGGTATTTAAGAGTCGGAAATTAACACAGATTGAAAGCAGGTGGTAATCAGCAACAGTGCATATAAGCAATCCCAAAATGCAACAGCGTGGACACCATGGCCGCACTGTATGTGATTGCAAGGCGCCTACGTCTACAGGCAGCAGGGCTGAGGATTTGGAGACGGGAGGAACGCATTTACAGACAGCGCATCACACTCTTTCAACAGACTGAGGCTGAGATACATGAAAGGTACAGGCTACACCCCCAAACCATCATGGACCTGATAAGGGACCAGCACCCACTCCTGGACCAGCCAACTGAAGTAATCTAAATAGTAATCCCAAGGGCCACACTTACCAGTGGCCTGCAATATCAAGTCAATAATAAGCAGTTGGCAACGTAGAAGGTTCAAACGTTTCTTGGCCACAACAGAACTCTACATAGAGGAGCCTCATCGAACCTCACCCATCAGGTGCGCCGAGGAAGACTGTTGGCCTCTTGACAAGATCACACTTATATACATAACAGACTGAGCATACAAAGCATTGTAAGTGGAAAAACACCAGTTAGTCCTAGAGCTCCTAAATAAGCTCATACCATCTGCCTGTATAAGGTTACTATCTTCTTCAGAGAAGGTCGGCCGGGTGACTCCCTTTCGTGTCGGGCACAGAGGAATTTCGCTTAGTACTCCCTACTGCAGATGTGACCTTGGGCCTCAGCCGTAAATACAATTCACCCTGTCTCTAGGCTGGTACGAGCTAAATCATACAGACGGTGTTCAGAGAGAGACACGTGATCTGAGGCACGACTGGTCATGATCCAAGATGGCCGCAGTATGGCTTTTCGGCCCTTTCTATCATGCAGGACACGGAGACCAAACAGGTTACTTTATAAAGCAGTTCTCGGTGCATATAGAGTAGAGATACAGCCCAAGATACATTATGCTAACTTCACATATTGACTCGAATCCCACAGAACGGCCATTTTTAGCATAATGTAGCTATCCATCAAGCTATTCTTCGAAAATACCCTCGTCTATCTGCATTATGTCATGTATTTCTTTCTGCGCTAGCTGAGCGCTCACCCTAGCTGAGTTTGCTTCAGGCTTAGGGAGAGCAAGACGAACTTGGGCAGCACAATAGGAGCAGCAGCCGGGCCCACATTGGATGCAAATGCAACAAGTAAAAAGGAAACCCCCTATTCCTAGGAGGACCATGAATATTTTCCAACCCCAGGTGGTAAGGAGACCCCAGAACCACCCCAAAAGGGACTAGGTACCTGTCTCCGTATGGATTTCAGATGCTAATCGATGCAACTTCTGAATGGCCAAATTAACCCAGGGGGCGGAGTCAGGTATATACACACAGCAGGAGCTGCCGATCACTCTGCACGCTCCTCCGCGATCAGCTAGGATAACGTCCAAAACAAGGCGGTTTTGGAGCGTCACGAGTCTGGTCGCTTGAAGCTCAACTGTGATATTAGTTAATATCCCAGCAGTGGTGTTCACCACTCCCTCTACTACCCTAGACAATCTTCTAACTTCTTTACTGGTCAAAATGGGTCCCCACATAGACAGGACTCCTTTTATGATATCAACAAAATGTTGGGCGGGGGTATCAGTCTGATCGGTAGCATCTCCATCAGAGTTTCTTGAGTCTAAACTCCGTCTATTTAACGAGTGGGACCTGTGATAGTCCGAAGGTGCTATATATACAGGAGGGTATAGGAAGGATAAGTAACATTTACCTGACCACCCTCTGGGGAGCCAGGTATAAGCATTTTCTCCGCACACAATATATACATTTGAAGGAGTGAGTATAGGCGGGCTACTAGAGGTTTGTGAGCTATAGGTATAGTTACATTTACTAACTCCGACAGATAGATGGCCAGTATCATGTATGCAGAAGGAGGACGAGGTGTTCAGCACAGGGACCGGAATGATCCTATCATTCGATACATTTCGTTCCTGGAAATATCTGAAATATTCGGTAAAATTGAAGGACACAAAATCTAACACTTCGTCCCTCAACCAGGTGTCATTTTCATGTTCCGTATACACATTCATGCAGGCGGTAGGATCCAGGGTACCATCCGTACCCTCAGCATTTGGGGTGAATCCCTGATGCTTTTCTATATAGGCCAGGATTAGTTCATAATCCTTCTCGGAGAATCGGTGTTCGTCAACAGTATAATGTTCATACATCATTGACAATAATTTGAACCAAGCTTCACAACTGCCTAAATATGACAAAGGCATTGAAATGAATAGATCATGCTTGTGCATTACAGAAGGAAGGAGGCCACATACCCAGCAATTCGTGACATTTGTTGACCTAGGAGTTTGATGTAACATTTCAATAAAAGCATTATTCACATATGTCTGACGATGCCTCTCTTTATGTGGCGCGAAAGTCTGAAAGTAGTGCTCCCCGGGAGCGGGGGTGGTAGCTATCAGAGTGTGTACAGGATGACGGAATTCTAGATAGATGAATATTCCTAAACATAACATTAATGCAACAACTATTATGGTAATAAAAACAATCTTGACACGCAAACTCCAAGTCGAAAACATTGGCAGATGTGAATACAAAGGGCGGTGCGCTATGGGACGCTCCTCTTCAGGGACAAAACGGGCAAAAGGGTACATTCTCACTAAAAGTCCAGATGTAAAGGGGGGTTCTACAAGCAGTCCAACCTGCCGGAGGGTGCTTCTTTTCTGTGTCCGTATTTGAGCCTCACAGGCAGACTCCTATTGTTCCATACAACACAAAAAGGAATAAGGGCACAAAAACTTCTCGCGTCGGAGTTGCACTTGACACAACTCTTGCTGGAAAGAAACTCTACCTGGGCCCCTACCAACTGATCAGTGTCTCTATCTTCTTTCTGAACAGAGCGTTATCAAAAGTTCCGAGCTCTCAACTAGTTCAGTCTAGTGTTTTTACCTTTTCCCAGGGTTTTACTCAGACCTTCAGTCTGATTCTCTAGACTGAACCTGGGATCTTTGCTTTCTGTCGGGGCCGCAGGTTGTAGCGAACACGACCCGGTATTTCAGGATTAATGAAAAGAACAGGCACAGTGGGGTCAGGTAAAGGACTGGGTGTGTGACTTTCTCTGTCACATATTGCATTCCCAGGCGTCAAATTACCTGTCGCAGATGTCGCCGAACTCACGACACCCTCCACTCGCCCATCCGTTTCTCCTTCTGGGGAGGGTGACTTTTCGGTGGGTTTATCACTTCCGTGCCTTAACGCCTCACCTTGGTCCTGCTGATCATCTGGCAAGGGAAGTGGAACTCTTTTTAGGTGTGAGACGTGGATCCAATGCCGCTTCCCTTCAACTTTTACCGCCGTCCGTGTAGCCAGGAGCACTTGAAAGGGCTTGGTCCAGCGTGGATCTAGACTCGATTTCCGGTGGTAGTTCCGAACCAAGACCCACTGTCCAGGCTCCAGGCTGTGTCCAGGACCCTCCGACAGAGGCTGCAGTACTGCTGGTATCTGTTGATGAATGGAACGGAATTCTTTAGTTAATGCATAAAGGTAATCCGCCAACATAGGATATTCAATATCCCTAAAAGATTTTTGTCGCGGTACGCCCCATACATTAGCGGGTCTACCAAATATCATCTCATACGGTGATATCCCGCTCCGTGAGTGGGGAGTAGTTCTTACAGACAGTAAGGCCAGGGGTAAGAGGTCAGGCCATTTTAGTCCCGTTGTTTCCTGTAGCTTAGCTAATTTTAGTTTTAAGATGCCATTATATTTTTCCACCAACCCCGCTGATTGGGGATGACGGGCAGCATGGAACTTCTGCTGTATTGACAGGCCCTTGCAAACATGTCCAACAAGGTCAGCATTGAAATGTTTCCCATTATCACTCCAGATCACCCGTGGTAACCCATAGCGGGGGAAGAATTCCTTTACTAGGGCCTTCGCGGTGGCTAGGGCAGTATTCTCCTTGGTAGGGTATGCCTCCACCCACTTGCTGAACGTGCAAACCACTACCAAGACATATTTGAGATTGTTAACCCGCTCAAACTGAATAAAATCCATTTGTAATACCTCGAAAGGTAGGGTGGGGGGCGCGAAGCTACCAGTCAGAACAGGGATACTCCCTCCTGGATTATGCTGTAGACAAATCATGCAGTTCTGGACTAGTTGCTTTGCAGTCCTATGGATGTTGGTATTATACCACACAGGATCTAGTATTGCCCAAATACCCTGAATCCCCACGTGTGCGGGACCGTGTGCCATGGACACGACAGCATTCACAAATGCATTCGGCAGCAGCCATCTACATCTTTCTGATAGATCAATCCAACATCCATTGTCATCTAGCTTCCCTATCTGTTCTTGCCAGTACTTTAGTTCTTCAGGGGTTGCTTCTAATTGCAATTCTCTCACACTGTCTATAGTGTTGTTGAATGTCTCTGTTTCTATCATCCCTTTATGCAGACTTGTTACAAACATGGAGGTGGTATTGGATTGGGCAGTTTCTTTAGCGATTCTGTCCGCAAAGGAGTTTCCCATACCTACATCATCAACTACTGCTTTATGGGCACTACATTTAACGACCGCTATGGCTTGGGGCAAGGTCAGGGCGGCTAACACCCTCAAAACCAGCTGTCCATTCTTTATTTTCTGACCATTGGATGTAAGGAAACCTCTCTCAGCCCACAATCTCCCAAAGCTATGTGCTACACCGAAAGCATACTGGCTATCGGTGTAGACATTTATCCTTAACCCTTCACCCAATTCACAAGCCCTTAGTAGTGCAACTAACTCGGCAGCCTATGCCGATCGATAAGGTACCTTGGCCGTCTCAACTACTGTTTGCAATGTGGTGATCGCATAAGCGGCGGTCGTGGTGCCGTTGGGTAACCTAAAACATGAGCCATCGACATACAATTCCCCTTGAGGGTCAGATAAAGGAATGTCTGTTAAATCTATCCGCCCCTTTGTTTCTTCTTCTGTCCGGAAGATGCAATCATGTATATCTTGACTATGGTCTTCCAAGGGGAGAGGTAGTAACGTAGCAGGATTCAAGGTGACACATCTTTTGATAGTGATATGTGGTGCAAACAGGGTCAATTCGTACCCTGTAAGACGCGCACTAGTTAAGTGTTGCGTCTGCGTCCTGTTCAATAATACGTCTACAGCGTGAGGCACCATCACTGTCAAGACAGAAGGTTGGAGAGCTACCCTACCTGTGGGTACCCCAGGAACCAGGATACCTACACCAGGGAAGCTGGGTGCATAGGTGGGAAGTAGCATCAGAAACCGCAGTCAAACTCAATGGAGGACTGCAGGAAGATATCGCTGCTGGAGAAAGTGAAAGTGTCCGGTGGACCCCAAAGGGGGATTCAAGTCAAGAAGTACGTGCAAGCAGAGCGGACAGAGTCTAGGGCACTTGGAAATGAGCAGGAGGCCCCGAAGACGAATGCCCACCGAAGTAAAGTTTTGCAAGAGAGCTGACGGTGACCTCAGCGACGCTGTGGAAGACCAGGAGCCATTCATGAGCTGTCCCACATCGGGTGTCAAGAGTTGAGGGGTCATTGTTCTTTGGAAGCACCAACAAGCCTTGCTACTGCAACCAACGTGGAAAGTGAAGATGGTACAGTGTCGGGACCAGCAAGGTCCAGGAGACTCACCATGAGCAGGGGAACTAGGGCTGGCCCTGAGCAATCAGGGGAGCCTTCAGAAATCAAAGGAGACCCTCAGGAGGACCCACAGCCCGGAGGCACTTGGGTTGCAAGAGTACCTCGGGCAGCTCACCAAAGATGCAGGCCCACGGTGCAAGTGATTTGGGGCCTCATGTAGGTAGCTAAATACTGGCCGAATTTCGGTAAATATCCCGTTACCGACCGGTATTTAGCCAATTGAGATGTAGGAGGCCAAAAAGAAGGATTCGGTAAATATGAATCGGTAAATACCGATTCATATTTACTGAATCCTAAATTACCGATTCAAATTTACCGAATACTTATTGTCCGAATCGGTAAATATGAAGTGGTAAAACGAGAAAAGAGATGCAGGTAAATTCGGTATTTAAGAAATCCCTGAAATTCGGTATTTAAGAGTCGGAAATTAACACAGATTGAAAGCAGGTGGTAATCAGCAACAGTGCATATAAGCAATCCCAAAATGCAACAGCGTGGACACCATGGCCGCACTGTATGTGATTGCAAGGCGCCTACGTCTACAGGCAGCAGGACTGAGGATTTGGAGACGGGAGGAACGCATTTACAGACAGCGCATCACACTCTTTCAACAGACTGAGGCTGAGATACATGAAAGGTACAGGCTACACCCCCAAACCATCATGGACCTGATAAGGGACCTGCACCCACTCCTGGACCAGCCAACTGAAGTAATCTAAATAGTAATCCCAAGGGTCACACTTACCAGTGGCCTGCAATATCAAGTCAATAATAAGCAGTTGGCAACGTAGAAGGTTCAAACGTTTATTGGCCACAACAGAACTCTACATAGAGGAGCCTCATCGAACCTCACCCATCAGGTGCGCCGAGGAAGACTGTTGGCCTCTTGACAAGATCACACTTATATACATAACAGACTGAGCATACAAAGCATTGTAAGTGGAAAAACACCAGTTAGTCCTAGAGCTCCTAAATAAGCTCATACCATCTGCCTGTATAAGGTTACTATCTTCTTCAGAGAAGGTCGGCCGGGTGACTCCCTTTCGTCTCGGGCACAGAGGAATTTCGCTTAGTACTCCCTACTGCAGATGTGACCTTGGGCCTCAGCCGTAAATACAATTCACCCTGTCTCTAGGCTGGTACGAGCTAAATCATACAGACGGTGTTCAGAGAGAGTCACGTGATCTGAGGCACGACTGGTCATGATCCAAGATGGCCGCAGTATGGCTTTTCGGCCCTTTCTATCATGCAGGACACAGAGACCAAACGGGTTACTTTATAAAGCAGTTCTCGGTGCATATAGAGTAGAGATACAGCCCAAGATACATTATGCTAACTTCACATATTGACTCGAATCCCACAGAACGGCCATTTTTAGCATAATGTAGCTATCCATCAAGCTATTCTTCGAAAATACCCTCGTCTATCTGCATTATGTCATGTATTTCTTTCTGCGCTAGCTGAGCGCTCACCCTAGCTGAGTTTGCTTCAGGCTTAGGGAGAGCAAGACGAACTTGGGCAGCACAATAGGAGCAGCAGCCGGGCCCACATTGGATGCAAATGCAACAAGTAAAAAGGAAACCCCCTATTCCTAGGAGGACCATGAATATTTTCCAACCCCAGGTGGTAAGGAGACCCCAGAACCACCCCAAAAGGGACTAGGTACCTGTCTCCGTATGGATTTCAGATGCTAATCGATGCAACTTCTGAATGGCCAAATGAACCGAGGGGGCGGAGTCAGGTATATACACACAGCAGGAGCTGCCGATCACTCTGCACGCTCCTCCGCGATCAGCTAGGATAACATCCAAAACAAGGCGGTTTTGGAGCGTCACGAGTCTGGTCGCTTGAAGCTCAACTGTGATATTAGTTAATATCCCAGCAGTGGTGTTCACCACTCCCTCTACTACCCTAGACAATCTTCTAACTTCTTTACTGGTCAAAATGGGTCCCCACATAGACAGGACTCCTTTTATGATATCAACAAAAGGTTGGGCGGGGGTATCAGTCTGATCGGTAGCATCTCCATCAGAGTTTCTTGAGTCTAAACTCCGTCTATTTAACGAGTGGGACCTGTGATAGTCCGAAGGTGCTATATATACAGGAGGGTATAGGAAGGATAAGTAACATTTACCTGACCACCCTCTGGGGAGCCAGGTATAAGCATTTTCTCCGCACACAATATATACATTTGAAGGAGTGAGTATAGGCGGGCTACTAGAGGTTTGTGAGCTATAGGTATAGTTACATTTACTAACTCCGACAGATAGATGGCCAGTATCATGTATGCAGAAGGAGGACGAGGTGTTCAGCACAGGGACCGGAATGATCCTATCATTCGATACATTTCGTTCCTGGAAATATCTGAAATATTCGGTAAAATTGAAGGACACAAAATCTAACACTTCGTCCCTCAACCAGGTGTCATTTTCATGTTCCGTATACACATTCATGCAGGCGGTAGGATCCAGGGTACCATCCGTACCCTCAGCATTTGGGGTGAATCCCTGATGCTTTTCTATATAGGCCAGGATTAGTTCATAATCCTTCTCGGAGAATCGGTGTTCGTCAACAGTATAATGTTCATACATCATTGACAATAATTTGAACCAAGCTTCACAACTGCCTAAATATGACAAAGGCATTGAAATGAATAGATCATGCTTGTGCATTACAGAAGGAAGGAGGCCACATACCCAGCAATTCGTGACATTTGTTGACCTATGAGTTTGATGTAACATTTCAATAAAAGCATTATTCACATATGTCTGACGATGCCTCTCTTTATGTGGCGCGAAAGTCTGAAAGTAGTGCTCCCCGGGAGCGGGGGTGGTAGCTATCAGAGTGTGTACAGGATGACGGAATTCTAGATAGATGAATATTCCTAAACATAACATTAATGCAACAACTATTATGGTAATAAAAACAATCTTGACACGCAAACTCCAAGTCGAAAACATTGGCAGATGTGAATACAAAGGGCGGTGCACTATGGGACGCTCCTCTTCAGGGACAAAACGGGCAAAAGGGTACATTCTCACTAAAAGTCCAGATATAAAGGGGGGTTCTACAAGCAGTCCAACCTGCCGGAGGGTGCTTCTTTCCTGTGTCCGTATTTGAGCCTCACAGGCAGACTCCTATTGTTCCATACAACACAAAAAGGAATAAGGGCACAAAAACTTCTTGCGTCGGAGTTGCACTTGACACAACTCTTGCTGGAAAGAAACTGTACCTGGGCCCCTACCAACTGATCAGTGTCTCTATCTTCTTTCTGAACAGAGCGTTATCAAAAGTTCCGAGCTCTCAACTAGTTCAGTCCAGTGTTTTTACCTTTTCCCAGGGTTTTACTCAGACCTTCAGTCTGATTCTCTAGACTGAACCTGGGATCTTTGCTTTCTGTCGGGGCCGCAGGTTGTAGCGAACACGACCCGGTATTTCAGGATTAATGAAAAGAACAGGCACAGTGGGGTCAGGTAAAGGACTGGGTGTGTGACTTTCTCTGTCACATATTGCATTCCCAGGCGTCAAATTACCTGTCGCAGATGTCGCCGAACTCACGACACCCTCCACTCGCCCATCCGTTTCTCCTTCTGGGGAGGGTGACTTTTCGGTGGGTTTATCACTTCCGTGCCTTAACGCCTCACCTTGGTCCTGCTGATCATCTGGCAAGGGAAGTGGAACTCTTTTTAGGTGTGAGACGTGGATCCAATGCCGCTTCCCTTCAACTTTTACCGCCGTCCGTGTAGCCAGGAGCACTTGAAAGGGCTTGGTCCAGCGTGGATCTAGACTCGATTTCCGGTGGTAGTTCCGAACCAAGACCCACTGTCCAGGCTCCAGGCTGTGTCCAGGACCCTCCGGCAGAGGCTGCAGTACTGCTGATATCTGTTGATGAATGGAACGGAGATCTTTAGGTAATGCATAAAGGTAATCCGCCAACATAGGATATTCAATATCCCTAAAAGATTTTGGTCGCGGTACGCCCCATACATTAGCGGGTCTACCAAATATCACCTCATACGGTGATATCCCGCTCCGTGAGTGGGGAGTAGTTCTTACAGACAGTAAGGCCAGGGGTAAGAAGTCAGGCCATTTTAGTCCCGTTGTTTCCTGTAGCTTAGCTAATTTTAGTTTTAAGATGCCATTATATTTTTCCACCAACCCCGCTGATTGGGGATGACGGGCAGCATGGAACTTCTGCTGTATTGACAGGCCCTTACAAACATGTCCAACAAGGTCAGCATTGAAATGTTTCCCATTATCACTCCAGATCACCCGTGGTAACCCATAGCGGGGGAAGAATTCCTTTACTAGGGCCTTCGCGGTGGCTAGGGCAGTATTCTCCTTGGTAGGGTATGCCTCCACCCACTTGCTGAACGTGCAAACCACTACCAAGACATATTTGAGATTGTTAACCCGCTCAAACTGAACAAAATCCATTTGTAATACCTCGAAAGGTAGGGTGGGGGGCGCGAAGCTACCAGTCAGAACAGGGATACTCCCTCCTGGATTATGCTGTAGACAAATCATGCAGTTCTGGACTAGTTGCTTTGCAGTCCTATGGATGTTGGTATTATACCACACAGGATCTAGTATTGCGCAAATACCCTGAATCCCCACGTGTGCGGGACCGTGTGCCATGGACACGACAGCATTCACAAATGCATTCGGCAGCAGCCATCTACATCTTTCTGATAGATCAATCCAACATCCATTGTCATCTAGCTTCCCTATCTGTTCTTGCCAGTACTTTAGTTCTTCAGGGGTTGCTTCTAATTGCAATTCTCTCACACTGTCTATAGTGTTGTTGAATGTCTCTGTTTCTATCATCCCTTTATGCAGACTTGTTACAAACATGGAGGTGGTATTGGATTGGGCAGTTTCTTTAGCGATTCTGTCCGCAAAGGAGTTTCCCTTACCTACATCATCAACTACTGCTTTATGGGCACTACATTTAACGACCGCTATGGCTTGGGGCAAGGTCAGGGCGGCTAACACCCTCAAAACCAGCTGTCCATTCTTTATTTTCTGACCATTGGATGTAAGGAAACCTCTCTCAGCCCACAATCTCCCAAAGCTATGTGCTACACCGAAAGCATACTGGCTATCGGTGTAAACATTTATCCTTAACCCTTCACCCAATTCACAAGCCCTTAGTAGTGCAACTAACTCGGCAGCCTGGGCCGATCGATAAGGTACCTTGGCCGTCTCAACTACTGTTTGCAATGTGGTGATCGCATAAGCGGCGGTCGTGGTGCCGTTGGGTAACCTAAAACATGAGCCATCGACATACAATTCCCCTTGAGGGTCAGATAAAGGAATGTCTGTTAAATCTATCCGTCCCTTTGTTTCTTCTTCTGTCCGGAAGATGCAATCATGTATATCTTGACTATGGTCTTCCAAGGGGAGAGGTAGTAACATAGCAGGATTCAAGGTGACACATCTTTTGATAGTGATATGTGGTGCAAACAGGGTCAATTCGTACCCTGTAAGACGCGCACTAGTTAAGTGTTGCGTCTGCGTCCTGTTCAATAATACGTCCACAGCATGAGGCACCATCACTGTCAGGTCCGTATTCAGGACGAGCCCTTACGATTGTCGGATCGCCACTGCAACCGCAGACGTGGCTCTCAGACAACTGGGAAGTGCCCTGGCGACATTATCCAATACCGCCGAAAAGTATGCACAAGGTCTTTGCTTACCACCAAATCCTTGTGTTAACACTGAAAGCGAGCAACCGTCCACCTCATGCACATAGAGTACGAAAGGCTTCCGGTAATCAGGGGTGCCAAGCACGGGAGCAGAGCAAAGAGCAGATTTCAAAGAAACAAAAGCATTCTGACATTCAGCTGTCCAAGGTAAAGGCTCATGCACATCTTTAGTCGTTAAATGCAAGAAAGGTTTAGTTAATAGGGAATAGTTAGGGATCCATTGGCGACAGTAAGAAGTTATGCCAAGCAGAGCGCGGACATCATGTTGCGTGCAAGGTACAGGCATGTTAGATATAGTTATGATACGATCAGGAGTCAGTCGTCTTCCCTCCTTCGACAGGAGATGACCAAGATAGGTCACCTCCGGTCGACAATATTGAAATTTTGACAACGAGACTTTGTTACCGTGGTCTGCCAAGTGCTGTAACAACGCAGACGTCGCTGCTCGGCAACCCTGCTCGTTATCCGAGGCCACAAGGAGATCATCCACGTATTGCACCAGAACGTTACCGGGTGGCAAGGTTAACGTATCCAGTAATGTTTTGAGCACTTGGCTGTAAATACTCGGGTTTCTGTATAGCCCTGGGGGGCGCGACAAAATCTGAAGCTGCGGCCTCCTAATGAGAAGCCGAAAAGATAGCGGCTATCTTGATGAATGGGAATGCTAAAGAAAGCATTTTTCAAATCAATGACAGAGAAAAATCTGGCAGTCGGGGGGATCATCGTCAAGATAGTAGTGATGTCAGGCACCACGGGATATTGGGGTACCACAATCTTGTTGATTTCTCGAAGGTCAATCACAAAAGGATAGGTGTCAGCATAATCAGGGCTTTGATCTATCGGGGCTCGTTTAAGAATAGGAAGAATAGGGCTGTTGCACGTGTTAGAAGCCGTCTCTTCCACTACCCCGGTGCGGATCAAATCATGAACGATGGACAGTAATACCCGTTCCCCAGCGGGAGCAATCTTATACTGCGGGACTCTGGGTAACCGGGCATTTTGTTTCAAGGTGATCGAAATGGGTGGTATGTTCAACAAACCCACGTCAGTATCTCCGGTAGCCCAAAGACTCTGGGGTATCTTTGCAAGCTCAGGGGGCAGAGTGTCCGTTTTGGAGAAACATTGTGCCGAAGGAGGGAGGGGTTTCTTAATCGTCAAATAAACACCGTCTGGAGTGCAATAGATGCGGGCATACAATCTCTTCAGTATATCCATCCCCAAGAGATTCTCACTACACTGTGAAGTCAGAAGGAAGGGTGAATCAATTGAAATCGGCCCCAAAGTAAGAGAAAGAGGTTGGGAGATGGGGCTTACCACTGGAGTTCCAGAGAAACCTACAGACACATTATTCTGGCCAGACAGAGCTGCCGCAGGGACAAGGGCATGTGAAATAGAACTATTCATAGCCTCAGTGTCAACTAGAAACTTACCTGATGTATCCATCAAACGAGCATGTACATAAGGTCCGTTCTGATCTATCGGAATTGACACACGTCCCCCACTCTGTCCTCGGCTCTCCTATGCCTCACAATAGCCAGCCGAGTCATTGCTCACACATCCTTCATTGTAGTACTGTTTCCCCTGACCATTGTCAAAATAATTCTGACTATTCTCACCTTGCCCGACACCTTCCTGTCTCATACGTCCACCTCGATAACCACCAGCACGACCTCTCCCTTGGCCCCTCGGAACGCCGTTCTGCGCCTGCAACAACGGACACTGAGCGCGCCAGTGCCCCTCCTGCTTACAGAATGCACACTGATTTATTCCTAAATCTGTTCGTCCTCCACCCTGTCCGGGCCCCGCCCCTCGTGGGGCGAAGTTCTGCGTTCCTCGACCCCTACCTCGACCTCTTTCAACTTGCTGTAACAGGACCAGAGTCTTCAGCTCCTTCGATCTCTTTTCCGTTTTTCCTTACTCTCGTTCTCCCGATGCTCATAGTATTGAGCCATACTTAGGATAGTCGAAGGGGTAGATGTAGTCCAGGTACTCTCCGCAGCCTGAAGTCGGGCTGATATCTCGGGTAATAGGTTAGTTACAAACCTATTAACAAACAGGCGTATGCCACCCTCCTTAGACAGATCTTGCTAGCTAAAATCAATGAAAACCCCTTCGAACCTCGTAAAGAAATCAGACACATTTTCATCCTTTTTCTGTTTGCACGCCGTCAGTTTGTCCCAATCTACTTTCCTGGGAGGGATTAGGGAATGCATGTAAGTTATTATTTTCTCCGGCAAAGTCAATATTTCAGTTCTGGGCTTATCTCCTGGCTTACGATCCCTATCCCAGTCTCTCAATTGCTCCCATGTTCCCCCAAACTCTGTCACATGGTCCTGGTCATGTACCTGCCGCCATATGTCCACAGGCACTAATAGAGCAAAAAATAGCTCAATATCAGCCAGTGTCATCACCGCCGAGGAGGCGGCTTCAGTGAGTTCCTTATAGTATGCTGTAGGATTCTTCCTGGGGTCTGGCAACTGAGTTTTCAATGAAAGGACCTCACTACGTTTCCATGGGGTGTATACCCATTGCTCCTGAAAACGAGCGTCTGCTCTTGGGCGGGTAACCGCTCCCTGTGCGTCTACTATCTCAGTTACTTCTGGGTGGTAAATGGGGTGCACCTCACGCATTGGGAACTGCTGTACCCCTGCAGGACTAGCAGCGTGTAAGCGCATTCTGTAACTAACCAGAGTTTTCACATTCCCATATACCGCTTCTGGGCTTAGCTGAGATTTGTGTGCCTGGGTATGAATATCATATAGTATAGTCGGAGCCTTTTCCCCTTTATAAGCTTGCTCCCACAATGAGATGAGGCGGTCAGCCATATGGGCTAACGCGTGCTGTTGCATCACTGGTTCATAATCTTGCATGGTGTTCCATATGTCAGACAGAGTATAAATAGATTGCCACATCCACTGGGACGCCTGTACTGCAATGGCCCCCTTTTCCTCTGTTCCTAAAGCTGATCGAGTGAACAGCTTTCTGCCATCTAATGGACCGGACGGATGTACTGGAGTTGAAACAGCTGCAAAAGGAGTTGCACTCGCGGAAGAGGAGGTCAAGGCAGAGGGAGAATGCATGACCCCTGGCGACAACTGGGGAGCCCCAGCTGTCGTGGCTGACAATAATTTGGGCAATATGGCCATAATTTCCGAGACAGAGGAAGACAACCGAGAACGATCAGTGACAGGCGCGAGGGAGGGAGGCTGAGGCGCCGATGCAACCGGAGTTGCTGCAGAGGCGTCTAGAACCGGCGTAGGGACGACTGTCTCTGTCCCAGCCGATACAATAGCTGCCGATACCTCCGGATGTAACCGTTGCGGGACATAAGGAGGCGGTAGCCGCATGTCCAGCAAGTCTTCTATTTCATCCTCTGCATTAGGTCGAGCCACATAACTTTTATCAACCTTTAGTCTAAAGTCCCGATTCATACAATCGATTCCTTTCTCTACCCTAGCTCTGTCATAGGCTACAGCCTTCTGAGTTATGGTCTGCCCAGCCTTAGCTCTCGCTAGCTTCTCCCCCCTCATCCGTCTTTGTTTGGCTTCTTTCTGCCAGGCGTTTAAGGCATCAAACATAGATTGCCTACTGCGTCTAGAAAATAGTTGTTCTTGTAGAAAGGCAATTTTCTTTTCATCAAATGAACCAGTTTTTGGCCACTGCAACTCGTCATTACCTTTGGTATACTTATGCCACAAGGTGTTAAACAATATGGGGGCAATTCCATGCTTCACATACATGAAATGGCTAGGGCTGCCCTCTGGAGGAGTGGGCTGACTCTCAGCCAAACGAGAGTCACTAGTCCGGCAACAACAACCAAAACAATTCAGTTTACTGAAACACGACATGTTGGTTAGTGAACAAACACAAATAACATATAACACACTTTATATCACAGATAACATATATGTCGACATTATTCTCTGCAGTTCAACCTATACAAACTTGATGCATCCAAACAAAAGAACCGAGCCCGTCGACTCCCGTTTGTGGAGAATTATTCAAAAGGATCAACAGAATCACAAAAGGCCGTCTTCCAACAGACTGGCAAGAGGCCGTCAGACAGGGGTAACCACGAACTGGACTACGGACCATCCCATGGCCTTCCTGGTTCACCGCTGAGACTGTTCTGATGTAGTGCAAGCCGTACTTCAGATATGTCTCATGGCTACCCAGTTACAGCCACAGGCGGTTCGAGTGCAATCCGGACGTGTATTACTCACAGGTAACAACTAGGCATCTGATCAGTATCTCAAAATATCACAAAAAGATCCGCGGAGTCTCTACAGTCAGTCCCTACTGGACTACCCTGCAAGACCTCCGTAATTCTCCTAGGGTACTCATGACCCCCTCAAATCAAATACAGTTAACTGTTCCAAATGCACCGCTTTGACAGCACGTGCTTCCAACAAATGCCCCGCTCAACAGTGCATGCTTCAAACAAACAAATTACTCACCGGGTGCACCCAGGTACGAATGTCCGTTCTCCGCTGCCAACTTCCTACAATCAACACGGTCAGCTCCTGGGATAAGCCCGCAGGACCCCGGTGAAGGGCCACTAGCAGCAGAGGGTACCCCGATCGGAAGCACTGAGCGGACTCGAACTCCCCTCCGCCCAACCGGCCGAGACGCCCCCAATCCTCTCACCCGAATACGGGGAAGGAAAGACCCTATCACGGGGTCCCTTCGTGGTCGCCAACTGAAGTAATCTAAATAGTAATCCCAAGGGCCACACTTACCAGTGGCCCGCAATATCAAGTCAATAATAAGCAGTTGGCAACGTAGAAGGTTCAAACGTTTATTGGCCACAACAGAACTCTACATAGAGGAGCCTCATCGAACCTCACCCATCAGGTGCGCTGAGGAAGACTGTTGGCCTCTTGACAAGATCACACTTATATACATAACAGACTCAGCATACAAAGCATTGTAAGTGGAAAAACACCAGTTAGCCCTAGAGCTCCTAAATGAGCTCATACCATCTGCCCGTATAAGGTTACTATCTTCTTCAGAGAAGGTCGGCCGGGTGACTCCCTTTCGTCTCCGGCACAGAGGAATTTCGCTTAGTACTCCCTACTGCAGATGTGACCTTGGGCCTCAGCCGTAAATACAATTCACCCTGTCTCTAGGCTGGTACGAGATAAATCATACAGACGGTGTTCAGAGAGAGACACGTGATCTGAGGCACGACTGGTCATGATCCAAGATGGCCGCAGTATGGCTTTTCGGCCCTTTCTCTCATGCAGGACACGGAGACCAAACGGGTTACTTTATAAAGCAGTTCTCGGTGCATATAGAGTAGAGATACAGCCCAAGATACATTATGCTAACTTCACATATTGACTCGAATCCCACACAACAACAAGGGCTCATGTCATACCACCACATGTGCAGGTTCTCTGTAGCCTACATCTACTTGCATCTGGCAGTTACCAGGTGGTGATAGCTGCGGTAGGCGGTGTATCCCAGAGTTGCCTGTCCCGTTTCTTCAGGAAGTTCCTGGATGCCATGATGCTGAGAATGCACCACTACATCAGCTTCCCAAACACACAGGCTGAACTGCAGAAAACCAAGACAGACTTTTACCAGATGGCACAGTTCCCACATGTCATAGGCTGTATTGATGGCACACACATTCCAATCTGCCCACCAGCAGCCACTGAGCACATCTACAGGAACAGAAAGTCCACCCACTCCATCAATGTGCAGGTAATCTGCGATGCAGGGAACATTATCACTGATATCGTAGCTAAGTTTCCTGGGAGCACCCACGACTCCTTCAACTTCCAGAACAGTGGGATCTACACACGGCTGCTTGCCGGAGAATTTGGAGAAGGATACCTGCTAGGTAAATCACTGTGACGCTCCATAATACTTATAGCAAATTATTGTGTATTGAGGCATGTGACTGATGGTTCTCTCTTACTCACCTAGGCGACAGTGCATATGCCGTGCGGTCATTCATCCTCACTCCCTACCTACACCCATCAACCCTGAGTGAGAGACGATATAATGTGGCACACAAATCAACACGCAACGTGGTGGAGCGCACGTTTGGACTATTGAAAAGCAGGTTCCGCTGCCTCCACAAAAGCGGAGGCGCACACCAGTACACACCCATCATCTGCTGCAAGATCATTGCCACTTGTGCAATGCTGCACAACCTTGCCACGAAGAGAGGTACAGAGGTGGAACTAACTGATTTTGAGGACAATGATGATGAGTCTGCACAGCCGGAGGCCAACGCAGCAGGAGTGGCAACAGCAATAGATGGGAGAGAGAGACGGGCAGAGATCACATGCAACTATTTCTAATAAGTAAGGGGACACAGCCAGTAGTTGGATGCCATGACGTAGTTTAATCATGCGGCACTACGCCACAACACAGGAAAACCTGTCCTATCAATATTGTGCAATCACTAGTTGCAAGTCAAGGGTTACTTCACCCAATTGTCTCATGCTATACTGTGCAGCATTAGTGTCTGCGCCCACGCACTACAGTGCGGGATGCCATTGATTGTGCGTCCTCACTGGCTGTGGGACCAGTGGCAGCCCCATGCCGCCTGCTGCTCCTCCATGTGTCTGGGACAGGGGGGGTAATGCTGCTCCTGCTGGTGGTTTCTTCGCTGTCCCCAGCATCCACAGCACCAGTTGTGGCAAACTGGCTTGTTAGTAGCACTTCAAGTGCACTGGTGACCCTCACCATCCCCCTTGACACGTCATTGCTGCAGTGCGTAAGGCCCTCCTGCATTGCCACAGAGCGCCTGCAGAGCAGCGAAGTGGCAGTTGCCAGCCGGTTCACTGCCCTTGTGTGATGGTCTTTTCTCTGCCGTTCCCGGCGCCGTGCTGCTCTGTCCTCATCAATCTTCGTGCACAGCAGCATGACGGACTGGGACATGTCCCACATGCCCGCAGCCATCTCACTCATTCCCTCTGCCATAGCGCTGATGCCCCTGTCAATATTTCCAAATGTATCTTTGAGGCCCCGCATT
Source organism: Triturus cristatus (assembly GCF_964204655.1). NCBI lineage: Eukaryota > Metazoa > Chordata > Amphibia > Caudata > Salamandridae > Triturus > Triturus cristatus. Next base: position 146,130,601 of record NC_140585.1, on the reverse strand, counting down.
TGGCGCTGTACTGACATCATTGCCTTTGCTTGTAGGCGCTCTATCTTGACCATGAGCTGTCCTTCCGGTGTGCCCTCTCTCCCGTCTCACGTGCAGTACTGAGCAAAGTATCGTCTGTGGACAGAAATGCAACATCAGCTCAGTGTACCTGAAGCCCTGCATTGCAAGCATCACAATACATTTCTGAAACTCTCTTTCATTGTCCTCTGCCTGCTTTTCGCTAATGTGTGTAACATGCCTTGTTGTTCTGTGCTATTCTTCTCATGTTTGGGGTTTCCGAGACTACATCTCCCATAATGCATTGCTAGTATGCACTAACACCTGTACTGGAGTGGGATACTCATTGCCCAATTGGGGAGCTGGGATAGGGGTGGGGGGGCACATTGCTGTGCATGCGTCTTACCTTGTTTGGTGGTGACTCTGGCAGAGCTGTCTGCATCCCCAATCCCCACAACACTCTCGGGCTCAACTGTTGACTCCACCAGCTCCTCAAGTTCTGTCAGGGCAGGTGCCCTGTTCCTTCCCCCTCCTGTCCGGCTGGCCTCTTTCTGCAGTTCCCCCATCTTCCTCTTCGTGACGATACGTAGGTCGTACCACCGCTTCTTCAGCACGTCTATGTCCCGGGGGGTCACTCCTATTGCATTCACCTGCGCCTGGATTCCCAGCCATATTTTCCTCTTCTCGGACTCAGGCACTTGCAGGGACTGCTTTCCAAACAGCTTCTGGTGCTGCGTGACCACCTCCTCCACTAGTACCTGCAGTTCCTTTGGGCTGAATTTTTGTTTTCTCCTCCTTTCCCCTCCATCTCTCTCTGTGTCCTGGCTGGACATTGTTTCAGTTTGTTGTTCACAATCAGGCACTGGCTCTGTTGCTCTGCTCTGCACTAACAGCCTCTCCAGAGTCTGATGATTGTGTGCACCTGCCTGGGTGTGGCCACTTCCTGGTTGGGTGGGGTTGGGTTTGCACGGGATTTGCTGATTCATCAAGTGATGTATATTTGAATTTCCGATTCGGTAAACTCCGATTCGGTATTTACCGATTCGGTAAATACCACTTCGGTATTTACCGATTCGGTAAATACCGCTTCATGATACCGGCCGGTATTGTGGATTCGGTATACATTTACCGAATTTTACCGATTCTGTAATTTATACCGAATGTTTACCTACATACTATTTACCGATTCATAAATACCGATTCGGTAAAATTCGGTATTTATGAATCGGTAAATAGTATGTTACCTACATGAGGCCCTTGGTGAGGATGAATATCTTTCTCACAGGAGATGTCTGAGGTGGGGGCTACTTGGAGCCCAAATATCTTGATGGAAGGAAGCCAACAAGCCTTTGAAACAGCAAGTTGATGTGATTCACAGGGGTTCGGTTCCTGCGACTCCGACAAGGGATACTGGCCTCAAACTTGGTGAGAGGACAGGGCAGGCCTCGAGGGATGTAATGAACCATCACCTGTGTTGCTGAGCCTTTCGCAATCAGTGGGTGCCCAGGATCAGCACACCGGTCAGCTTAGTTGCGGTGCCTGCAGGGAAGTGACTACTTCACGCAAGGGAGATTCCTTCAGGTGTCGTCGATGCCCACAGGCCTTGGAAGGTTCCTGTATACAGCACAGGCATGGATGTTGCAGCACACAAGCAGGGCGACATGATCAGGAGCAGCAGGAGTCTTCCCAGTCACCGCCTTGATGCCAGGAGTGAAGTCCAGAGTGCCCAAACGGTCGAAGAAGAAGTGGTGTCTTGAAATGAATCTGGTCCCAGGACGAAACTAAGGACCCACCCTTAGGTAAGCCCTTAAGTACCCTAAGGAAAGAGTTGGGACGATTCAGGGTTTCCTCCAAGAGGAGGGGTCGGAGAGTGGGGAGGATACTCCCATGTCCTTTGTCCAGTTTCACACCAGAGCAGGAGCCAATGGCTCCCTGACCTGGTTTGAACTGGGCTATGCAAGGAGGGTACCAAGTGTGCCCTTCAAACGGACTAAGTAGTGGTGGCAAGTACTCCCACCTGGCTCCAATACACTAAGTTCTGTCTGGGAGGTGGTTACACCTCCCTGTGACAGGATACCCATTGTCCTTCCTTCCTCTGCTCGAGCTTGGCTCAGCAGCAGGAGGGCAGAATCGTGTCTCTGGTCGGCAGCAGCCATGTTGTGCTGTCCGGGTGAAGAAGACTGGTACAGGATGTTAACAGACAGGCCTCTTCCAAATCTAGGAACCGACTCTAGACTTCAGATCAGGGATAGTTTCAAATATTTAGGCATACAAATTACAAAAACCAACGACGCCTTCATACAAGAGAACCTTCAGCCACAATTGAATCGCCTAAAGAGTGATGTAACACACTGGAGGAAGCCGCCCATCTCCTTGATGGGGCGGGCTGTACTATTCAAGATGATGAATGTATTACAAAAAATGCCTTGGCCTATGTCCGATAAATTCTTCAGAGACATGGATAGTGAACTCAGAACGCTATTGTGGGAATGAGGGTGTGCTCGGATAGCATTTACGAAACTGCAGAAAGGAGTTTATGACAGAGGGTTAGCAGTCCCAGACATCCAAAAATACTATTGGGCGTCTCAACTTATGATTATTAACGACTGGGTCTTTGACCCGGCATATAGGGTTGACCATTGGGCAATGGGGGAGGAGGGATACTTGAAAGTGTTATATGGCCCAAAAAAACAAGAAGGACTGCCCATGCACACACGCTTAATACAGATAGCCTGGCACAAAGTGACACGCTTCCTGGGCTGGATGGGACGACTGACAGAACAGACACCTTTGTGGGTCAGCGAGCTGCTCCGCGAGGTTGGCCGACAACAAGGATTTGCAAAATGGAAACTGATAGACATTGTGCGTTTGGGGGATGTGAGGAAAAGGAAGGCAGTATTAACATTCATAAACCTGCAGAAGGACTACCACCTGGTACCGACAGAACATTATAAATACATGCAACTGACACACGCCCTACATAGACACATTAAAGACGGGGAGCAGATACCGGAATACAACCCTCTAGAGGACAGATTGTTGTTGGACCCCATACCGGAAAAGTTTCTTTCTGCCACATACAAGAAAATAGTTAACAATTTCCCAGATTTACCGGCCAAGGTGAGACAGGCATGGGAGTCAGATATTGGACTATTAGAGGACGATGACTGGGCCGAAGCCGTGCAGAGTCCAAGAGAGGTTGCAATCAGGGCTAGATTCCGACTAATACAGCTGCGGATCCTACACAGATCCTATTACACTAGTACACTGCTACACCGAATAGGTCAGATCCTGAAAGAGGAGTGCCGAAGAGGGTGCACCCAGAAGGGGACGTTCTTTCACATTTTATGGGATTGCCCGGTCATACAGAGATACTGGTCTAAAATTGCAAATATTCTCATCGAAGTGCTCGAACAACAGGTCCCGACAGACGCTAGGTGGCACATATTAAGCGTGACTGGGGAACTGACATGGCCTAAATACTCGAAACTATGGCTGCAAGTGGCGGCAATGGTTGCGAAAAGGAACATAGCCAGAACATGGGGGGCGAGCCAACCACCTCTAGTCTCCCAGTGGAAAAAAGATATGGACTGGTGCAGCGCGGCAGAACGAAAAATTTATGAAAGCCGGGGCTGCCCTAAGAAATGGTATAAAATATGGCAGAGGTGGGAGTATTGCAAGGGGTTTGGGGCACAGTAAGACATCTATACACGGGGCGGACTGGGATTCACGTTTTCCACCGATGGAATTGTACTACGGAATGCCTGTCACACTGCAGATTTTAATGTGTACGAGCACTTGATTCTCAATGTACGATCATGTCAATGTACCGCTGACTTTGGTTGAATAAAAAGATGTTTAAAAAAAAAAAAAGAAGACAGGCACCGAGAGCACTGAGGGCCTCCCGGAGGAGCTTTACAGTGCAGGGGATCATACCTTCCACACCGTTTATGGTGAGGGGGTATGATCCTAACATGTTTGATACCAAACATGATAGGGTTTGTTACAGCCAGTTTAGAGATGGTCACCGTGTAATGACACATGGCCACTCTATGTATTGAAATGGCTGATGCACTTACAACCCGGGAAAATGGACTCTGAGGGTCATAGGGGTGTCCTGCTCAAGCAAGGGCACCCTCACATTTTTAACCGAGCACCCTGCCTTCAGGAATGAAAGGCCTGCTTTAGGGGTGACTTAGAAGTTTGCAATGACCTTAGATATAGGGAAACCTATATCTTTCGTAAGTAGTGCTAGCTTACACAAGCTGCCATGGCAGGTGTGTAGTTACAGTTTGAGTGGTCCCTCACGGCTGGCATAATACATGCCTCTGCCCATGGGGGACCCCTGGTGTACCTATGTCCTGGGTACCTCACTACCATATACTAGGGACTGATAAGGGAACACCAGTGTTCAATTTGGGATGTCCCTAAGTACTTACCATACCAATTTAGGGGAGAAAGCATGGAGACTGGGGTTCTGATTAGCAGGGTTCCAGTCAGACTAGTCAGAAAACAGCATAGCACCAGGCAAAAAGTGGGGGTAACCATGAAAGCAGATTCTACTTTCCTACAGGGGGTGTACTGGCTTGCCGGGCACTGGTCCAGCCTAAGGGTACAGACCCTGGGTTGCAGGGCCAGGTTCGGGGTGCCCCCCCTGACCTGGAGGAAGGGGCAACTGCTAGCAGTGCCCCTACCAGTTTGTCTTCTGGGGGAAGCACTCTAGGTGGGAGGGTGCAAAGCCCCAGGGAGGAGGACAGGGTGTGGGAGAGTCCACCCCAGTCTCCTGTCCAGCCTCAGGTTAGAGACCCTGGGCTGGTGGACCAGTGTCATAATGCCATGCCTGACCTGGCAGGAGGGAGAGTGGAAAATGTGTGCCAGGGACCTGGGGCTACCGCTCCCTGCTCTCTGATGCCACAGGTGTTAGAGAGCCCTGAGAGGCATGAGGCCTGGCTCTCGTCACTGACAGCTGTCAGTGGATGCTGTGGCTTGCTGTCCTGGTGGACAGAGTTACTCCTGGGAGTGGGACAGGAATCACACCCGGGGGTGGACTGGGCCACACCACTGTGTTGGCCATGTGGGTACTGTCTGCCTGCTGGGACACATCTGTGAGCAAAATAAGTTTAGGCGCTGCACAGATGAAGTCCGCAGGTGAGGAGTAGGGTTCCCCATGGGTTAGCTTAGTGGGCCCTGAGAGTATGGATAGACAGATCCAACTGCGTTCAGGAACGCATGGAACTGGAATGTGCCCCTGCTGTTGCGGGCCAGGGTCCATGTTCTATTGCCTTAATCAGGGAAGTCCACCAAGGTATTGATTGGTCTTTCCTGGCTTTAGGCTGGTGGGGATTTGTGTCATGCCTGGCCCTTTTTGCAGGTTTATCCCCAAAATGTTTACCTTTTACCTCCTATTTTTCAGATCCTGTTTTCGTTGGCTATATGATTCTGGGCATTTTACCACTGCTAATCAGTGCTAAAGTGCATATGTTGTCTGTTTAAATTGATCATGATTGATTATCCATGAATGGTATATTTGATTTACTGGTAAATCCCTAGTAATGTGCACTGAGTGTGCCAGGGCCTGCATATCAAATGCTACTAGTGGGCTTGCAGCTCTGGTTATGCCACCCACATGAATAGCCCTGTAAATGTGTCTCAGAACTGTTACTGCAGTGTCTGTACACGCAGTTTTAACAGCCATGTCAACCTGGCAAGTGCACCCACTTGCTAGGGCCTAGGCTTCTGTTTTCATACATACAAGTGTTAGAATCGAATTTCCCATTGTCCCGTCCCTCATGATGTATGCCGTTTTGTGTTAGCATTCAGTTAGCTATTTTATATTGATTGCAATTTCAAATGTGCGTGTGTCCAGCTTTTAGTAAGGCTGTGCAGGCTCAAGTTAGCATCTGAGATGCCATTTTCCTTTCTGTAGTCGCAATGTTACACTGTAAGAAGAACTCAGCCTCTGTGCCCCCCGCTCTCTCCTTGTCTCAGCAGAAGCTGCTGTTCAGAAAGTTCCCTTATCTCATCCAAGGTTGGAACTCAGAGACACGAAGAAAATAGTTTATTCAGCTTTGCATACCTATCCCTGGACATAGTTGTGCTCACACACTAGAGAGAGCTGAGACTGAGTAAGACGGCCTTAGGAGCCTGATAATGGTTACCCATTCTGCAGGTGGTAGCTCATCTCTCAGTGCCTTCTTTGTTCAGTTGTCTGCCCAAGCTGTATTTTTCAATCAGGGGCGGGGTTTTGAGAGGTGTTGAAAGGCTTATTTCGTGTTACTAAGTGTTCTGGGGCCAGTCCCTTGACAGCTATCCCATGAGGCTGGTCAGACCGGGCTCCACTGCAGTGTATTTTACTAATAAAGGTGATAGATTGTATTCTCCGCTGTAATGCCGACTCTTCATTTCTGGGAAGGCCGAGAGGTGGTCGCGAGTGACCCGGGTGGCCCATTTCGGGTCACTTCCTTCATAAGGCACCCCTCAGGTATGCCCAAGATAGCCCTGTGGGCAGGGTGAGGTGAATGTGAAAGGTAGAACATGTTCTGATAGTGAAATACTGTGTATTTTGTTTTTCACTATTGAAAGGATGTCTGTCACATAGGTTAACATGGCAGCTGCCTTGTAACATCTTACAAGTGTAACTTTCCATTGGGACAAGGTATAGAAATGGAGTTTAGGCTCTCTTAACTCAGAATTTAATAACACACCTTTTAGAAAGTGGGAATTTTCTTGTTTAACCATCCTGTGTGCCTCTGCCTATTTGTGTATTCACAGTCTGATTTTGGAGGGAAAATAGCTGGGAATGTGCATTCACAGTCACAAGGGGGATTGAGGTGTGCCCTTTCTTGACTGGGTGACTCATAGCCAGGCTGGATAGACCTTATCTCCATTTAGAGTGGTGAGAAGGGTTTCATTAGCACCTGAATAGGTTGTGTCTCCTTTGCACAATGTTGTTTCCACCTCCAGCAGTCAAGATGGACCAGGGAGGTCAGAACTAATTTGGACTGAGCTCAGACACCCTTACCACAAAAAGAACAAAGAGAAAATGGGATATAAGTACTGGACCTAAAACCACAGAACTTTAGATTACTTCAAGAAACAAGAGGACCCTGCCAAGAAAAAGAGCTGAAGAGTAATGTAAGGAGCACTGCCTTTTCTGTGTGAGGGGTGGGTTGGCCTGCAGTTGCTGCTTCTATCTGTGGCAGAGGAAAAGGACTGACCCTTTTTTGCCTTGCTGTGGTATCCTACTTGAGAAAGTCTCTAAGGGCTTGTGTATGATTGCCTCCTGTTGCAGATCCTTGCTACATCAAACAAGCATTTGCAATGCAACAGGTCTCGCATTTATGAGAGTTTGAGATATTTGCACTGTAAATGACAATGCCTTTTATTTATGTGTTGTTTTTAAAACAGATAAATAAAAGGCATCGTCATTTACCATGCCAATAGCTTAAACTCTCACAAATGCAATACCTATTGCATTGCAAATGCGTGCTATAAAAATTTAAAATAAGCACTATGAGAGACCGTGTCCTGTATCCAATAGCAGGCAGGACAAAGCTATTTGAGAAAATAGCACTCAGAGTCTGTAAATAAAGCCTACTGAGCAACAACACACATCACGTCAGACCTACTCACCATAAGCAATGGTGTCCCTCAAGGATCAGTTCTCTCCCCACAACTATTCAACATCTACACGGAACCCCTCACCACAATACTAAAAAAAGCCGACAGCCCATTCCACCTCAATGCGGGCGATACCCAGATCTATCTAGAAACTTCCTTTATTGGTGACATTCAGAGACTAAACGATACTCTAAGAGAAGTTCAACACTGGCTATCCCTCAACCACCTGAAACTCAACCAAGATAAAATGGCTGTATTTAATTATGTTTATGTGTTGATCTTTAAAAGTATTGTCCTGATATGTTTCTTTGAAATGCTTCTTTGAGTGATATAAAAAAATAGTGCATTAATGCATCAGGGAAGTCAAATTGTTTTGTGTAGTGTCTGAGTGGTCCACAACTGTTGATTTATTTTATCTCAAATCTCGCTATCCAAATCTTAACCAATTTTTCCTTCCAGGAGACAAATGTGTTTATTTTTCAGTGTTTAAAGTTGTGAGTGAAGGGCACAATGGTCATCGGAACTTCTAAAGGAACCATGGAGGTGGTAAGGCCTTGCATGGTGAAACAGACAAAACAATTGTTTAAACAACTGTCATGAGAGAAGGATTTTAAATTACCAGCAGATAGCCCTGCAGCTCAGGTTGTAAAAGATACAAATTGTTTAGAATATGTAACACCTTTTTCCGCGCTAGTATGGACGTGGAAAGGGAATGAAGGGCTGTGGCCTAGATGTGGTTCTCTTGAGATAGATGTTATTGAACGCTTGACAGAAAGTATACACTTAAAGGGTGATCCATCATGGGATTCACACTACGGGAAAGATTGTTTACAGCAGTGGCTTTCAATTACAAAAAATAAAGCTCTCATTTAAAAAAAGAAAGGCCAGGGGAATGCCTCCACTGAATACAGAGACTGCTCTGCAATAGCAATGGTAAACAGTGAGTGCAAGAATCCTACTAAAAAAGAGCTAGAACTAGCAAAAGATTGGCCCACGTCTTATAGTCAGTGTTTATTGGAATTAAGTAACTGTGTGCAAACAGAACAGCATTTGTTGTCACTATGGCAAAAGTGTGGGTTTTCAACAACTGAAGCAGACCGGGTTTAAGAAATACCAAATGCCACTGCTCCTAGAAGGGCTGCCGCTCTGCTATGTATTTGGACGCACCACCAAGTAAATATTGACATAAATACGTTTTAAAAACTGTTTATCGCCTCGAAGCCTCAAGGCCTTTTTGTCAAACTGGGGGAAGAAACAGACAGTGAGCAAATACCTAGTAGCGAATTGACTGAGGAGGAGATTTTGTTGTTTACTGAGGAAGAAAGGAAAAGACAGAGAGTAGATACAAACAGTGAATTTAATTCCTGGGTCTCAGATAGAGCCAGCAATGGGAACAGCCTCCCAACACTGGGACAAAACATCCAGCCAGCAGGGCCTGTTTCTCCTGCACCTCAATTCTCATCCCCTCCTCCAGCAACTTCAATTTACCCATCACTTTCAGGCCCCTACATACAGTGTGAAAGACATAACACACCTGGGCAAGCACTGGCTTCACAACCAAACTTATCACGTGTACCTTATTTCCACATATCCCGGAAGGTGATTTAACTAGGGTATCTGACATGCCAACTAGTCCCAGAGAGGGCAGTTTTAGAACACCAGTCCTGAATGGGCACTTATCCTTAGGAGGGGACATGCTACATGCTTTTGAATCCCAGCCCAAACTTCCACTTTTGGTCTGAGGGAAGATTTAGGGCTGAGTGCAAAAGAGAGAAACGATGAGGAGGAACACAAGCAGTTGACACACCTGAGGAAAGAGGCAGATGAGTTCCAAGAAGTGAACACTGATAGGGAGGAAATACAATGCTCCATTATTAAACTACAGGATAAGCTAGAGAGGAGGGAACGGCTGATACATACACGATCACGTACATGGACCCTAAAGGGAAATGGTGAGAACTCATATACTGATGACATGCTATTGAACACTAAAGAAACTGCACCAAAAATAGTGTTGGGGGGACAGCCGTGCTAAAGCCATGGACCCCCTTGGAAGCAACCCAAATGACTAAGGATGCGCCAGACCCACTGACTGCCAGTGTAAAATATTATGAGTGGCTTCATAAAATATGTATTGCCTATATCCCCCCCCTCAAGATGTAGAAATGATATTAAAAATAGAATATGGGAGCAGATGGTCTTTAGTAAAAAGTGTGTTTCAAATTCCACAGGAAAGAGATTGGACCATACTGACTAATAATGAGGATGTCACAGAAAATAGATTGATTAACTGGTTAAAGTCTATCAGGGACACAATTAATGGCCTAGCAGTTAAACATGGTGATTTTTCTCAAGTCACTGCCACGTTGCAGAAGCCAGGTGAGTCAGTGGCTGATTACATCTTAAGGTACAATGAAGCATGATGTAACAGTGCAGGGGTACCGCACACCACATAGGCCTATAAGGGATTGGCTACACAAACCCTTATGAATGGATTGCTAGCTTCTGTGGCCCACAGTTGTAAACTGCGCCACCCTGAATGGTCCACTAACGGATATCACAAGTTGTGCACGCTTCTCATAATCATTGGAAGGGATGGTATTTTTAGGGTAAGGAAGGACATCGCTAAAAATGACAAAGGAATGATCTTGCAGCAAGTACGAAGAGAGGAAGAACCAGAGGGAATGTACAATCAAGGGGCACAGCATAGACAGGATAATGGACAAGTATACCAGAAAAGAGATAAGAGTAGGGATCGGTGTTATATTTTCCGGAGGTATGGGCACTGGGGACGCAATTGTAGAAATAATAGAGGTAGCAGCGACTGGAATGAGAGAAGTGACCAGTATAATAGAAATGATAGAAACAACAAGAATGAAAGGTTTGACAGAAATGAGATTCAGCCATCCGCATCGCCCATTCCCAGAGACCTGAAGCAGACCCATCAATCCCTGAGGAATCCTTTCCAGGAGCAACATGGATCACCATAGGACCACGCGGAGAGAGAGATGGGACAAACTGAAGCAACCAGAGCCCAGTGCTTTATGATGAAGGTATCAGACACACCTGAGGAGAATCCCATTTTCCAAATTAAGGTAGGAGGTAAAGAGATCGATTTCCTAATAGACAGTGGTGCAACCATATCCGCAGTAAGAAACAAGTTGGGTCCTGGTAGAGGTGAAACAGTCACTGCTATAGCAGTAAATGATGATGCATGAAGAATTGTCAGAACCCCTACCAGTTTCTGTTGATGACTTCACGATGACCCATCAGTTTCTCCTGTCATCAGATGCACCCATCAATTTGCTGGGGAGAGACCTCCTCTGTAAATTGCATGCAACATTATATTTTTCACAAATTGAGATTTACTTACAAGTACCCGAGGACAGGTTAGAATTGGCCAATAGAGCACTTACTGCTTGCAAATTAAGTGAGGACTCGATGTTATATGCACCCCCCGTCTTGTCTCTCTCTCCAACACGTTACCAATGGACTCCATTACATGCATATTTTTATGAAAATATGTTTCAAGAACTGTTTAAATACAGCCCTGACATTGAGAGTGAATTGGTCACTCATTTACTGCAGTTGACAATAGTACCTGGGCCCATACACTGTATTGCAGCATGTTTCACAGGAGCAGTGCCCGAATGGTACGCCTACAGGGCAGACAAACATTTGTACTGGACAATGGAGTTGCTCGAGCACTCATTATATGTAGGAAAAGAAGGGTGTGCAGTGAGCATTGAACCAGGACCACAGGAAATGAGGTTATTTCAAGTGCCAGATTCTGAACCACATGTATCCATAGCTGTAGCACCAGGTTCCTACCCTAAGGATTTGGGCCCCATGGTCAAATGCCTTCGGACTTACCCAGAACTAAGGATTTTACATTTCCTTTAGGAATTATGTCTGTGTTAGGAGACGGAGAAGGATGGTGTTGGACATTGTGTTCAACACTCCGTCCATCATTTACTTTGGTTTTTGCTTTGTTCGCCATAAGTTGGCAGGGTATGCTCAGACGTGAGTCCCTTGCTCACTTTGCCACTGGATTCAAGCAAGCCTGGCTGAAGACGGCTGAAATGCCAGAAACCGGTCCTAGGAAGCTTGTTTCCGGTCCAGGGAAGGCATGGCTTGGCAGTTCGGGCTGGACTGTTCCCATGAGGCACAGGGTCAGACTGATTTGCATATGGCCATGTCTGAACCGGGGTGGCGGAGTGGGCTAAAGAACGGTGATGGATCAAACCCAGATCTGTTGACTGGGTGTGAGTGTTTGATTGGTTGTGGTGCTCCGTCCATCACCACCCCCTTTTGTACCACTTTGTTCGCCATAAGTTGGCAAGGTATGCTCAGACGTGAATCCCTTGGTCACTTTGCCACTGGATTCAAGCAAGCCTGGCTGAAGACGGCTGAAATGCCAGAAACCGGTCCTAGGAAGCTTGTTTCTGGTCCAGGGAAGGCATGGCTTGGCAGTTCGGGCTGGACTGTTCCCATGAGGCACAGGGTCAGACTGATTTGCATATGGCCATGTCTGAACCGGGGTGGCGGAGTGGGCTAAAGAACGGTGATGGATTAAACCCAGATCAGTTGACTGGGCGTGAGTGTTTGATTGGTTCTGATGCTCCGTCCATCACCACCCCCTTTTGTACCGCTTTGTTCGCCATAAGTTGGCAGGGTATGCTCAGACGTGAGTCCCTTGCTCACTTTGCCACTGGATTTAAGCAAGCCTGGCTGAAGACGGCTGAAATGCCAGAAACCGGTCCTAGGAAGCTTGTTTCCGGTCCAGGGAACACATGGCTTGGCAGTTCGTGCTGGACTGTTCCCATGAGGCACAGGGTCAGACTGATTTGCATATGGCCATGTCTGAACTGGGGTGGCAGAGTGGGCTAAAGAATGGTGATGGATTAAACCCAGATCAGTTGACTGGGGGTGAGTGCTTGCAATGTTCAACACTCCGTCCATCATTTACTTTGGTTTTTGGTATGAACAGAAAGGACAGGACTGCAGTTTTTGACAAGCTTGACAGGAATATGGCTTTACTGCTGACTACAAACAAGGTCCTAGAGCAAGTGAACTCAGAGGTTTCGGCAAAACACAAAAATGCGGCAGGATTATTGAAAGCATGCCCTCCCCACAAAGTGACACTTAAAAAAATGCTGAATTACCTTATGTCCATCAGTACAGACTGTCACCTCAGGCAGAGGAGGGAATAAACCCTGTGATTGAATCTCTCTTGCAACAAGGTATCATTAAAAAGACTTCCAGCCCCTGTAATAGTCCTATCATTCCATTGCCCAAGGGCAGTACTGGGCAGTATAGGTTCATACAGGACTTACGACAGATAAACAACACTGTGGTTCCCTTAGCACCTGTTGTGCCTGACACCAATACTATGTTATCTTCTATACCTGTAGAGGCAGAGTACTTTTCAGTCATTGATCTCTCCTCTGTGTTTTTCAGTATTAGAGACCATCCAGAGAGCGAGTACCTTTTTGCTTTCACAGTGAAAGATACGCACAATACTTTCAGAAGACTAGATCAAGGCTATACTGAGAGTCCCACGGTCTATGCGCAGGCAGTGAAGAGAGACCCAGGCAGCCGACACCTGGAAGGAGGTAGCATCATCTTGCAGTACGCTGATGATCTACTCGTGGTTTCTCCATCACTTGAGGCCTGTGAAAAAGACACTGTAGCGCTGCTGAATCACCTCCAGGAGAGAGGACACAAAGCTTCATTGTCAAAATTCCAGTGCTGCCAAAAAGAGGTGACTTACCTGGGTTATGTGGTATCCAAAGGTACACGCCGCATATCACCTGACAGAATAAAAATGATTCAGGGCATGCAGCCTCCGTCCACCAAGAAAGGAATGCTGTCATTCATTGGGATGATGAACTACTGTCGCCAGTAGTTCCCCGAGTACAGATCCTATGATGCCATCCTGCGACAATGTACACTACAAGATACTCCCAACAACATTGTATGGACTAATGAACTTGCAGACTGTTTTAAGAAACTGAAAGAGACTTTGTGTACTGCGCCAGCCCTGGGGCTGCCTGATTACAAACTGCCCTCCCATCTCTATGTGTCAGAGCAAAACGGCATTGCAAATGGTGTGCTGACACAGCAGCATGGCTCAGGAAAAAGACCTGTGGCACTTAGCCTGCAGCAGTAACTGGGCATCCAGCTTGTTTGACAGCAGTGGCATCAGCAGCTGTGATGGTAGAGAGGATGGCTCCCATTGTGTTGGACTACCCTTGTATTGTTTATGTGGCACATTTGGTACAATTGTTGTTGTCATCTGCAGCAACACAACATTTTTCGGCGGCCAGGCAAACAGGTTATGCGGTTACTCTGTTGTCTAACACCAATATCACCATTAAAAGATGCCCACCTGTTAATTTGGCAACATTATTACCTGATTCAGATGAGACCCCTGACCATGACTGTGTTGGAGTTGTAAGGACATGCACCACACCCGGACCAGATTTGCAGCAAACACCATTAGAAAAAACTGACTATGAGTGGTACCCTGATGGTTCCTCCAGCAGACTAACAAACACAGATTACAGAGCAGGGTATGCTATAACAACAGTAGACACCATAGTTGAAAGTTCAGCCCTCCCCCCTAGCACATCTGCCCAGCAATCTGTGCTGTACGCTGTAACAAGAGTATGCATCGTAGCTGAGGGGAAAATGTTAATATTTACACTGATTCACGTTATGCCTTTGGAGTTCTTCATGACTTTGGCCAGCTGTGGCAGTATCTTGGTTTGATAACAGCAGCAGGATGCCCCATTCAAAACGGCCCCTTAGTATAGAATATGCTACAGGCAATACTACTACCCAACAGAATAGCAGTAATAAAATGTGACGCACATACAGGAGATAATACTGAGATAGCCAGAGGTATCGCCATGGCTGACTCAGCAGCAAAAGAGAGCATGTTACAGCCAGCACAGATGGTGCCTAAAATGGCAAAAAGTATTCCAAAAATACAGCTGATTCAGAGACAATTGTTGCCAGCTGATGTGAAAGCAGCACAATGGTGTGCACCACCAGAGGAAGAAAGAGCGTGGATTGATGCTGGATGTGAGCCGAATGATGAGGGATTGTGGGTCCATCAGGATGGGAGGCCTGCGGCCCCACGCAGTATGTTCCTGCCTCTTACAAGGCTTGCTCATGGACCTATTCACTTGGCTCAAGGAGGGATGAATGCTTTGCTTAGACAAGAATGGTTTGCACCAGGGATAACGGCTTTCACTGCACAATGCTGCTCCCAATGTCTTGTCTGTGCCGAACATGCTAAAGGTCGGTCCCCCGCTAACCATGATCACTTGCCAGTACCAGAGGGTCCCTTTACCAACATTCAAATAGACTTCGCCATCTGCCCCCAGTGAATGGATTCAAATATTTGATGGTATGTGTGGATTAATTTTCAAAATGGGTGGAGGCATTTGCCACAAGGAAGAATGATGCAGCAACTGTTGTGCGATGCTTGATGAAAGATTTAATACCCCAGTTTGGGGTTCCCAGAGCATAAACAGTGACAAAGGGGGTGAATTTGTGGCTGCAGTTGTGGACAAGATGTGTGACTGTTTGGGAATAGAGTGAAAACTGCATGCCCCTTACCACCCACAAAGTTCAGGCCAGGTGGAGAGAATGAATTCCACAATAAAACATAAATTACCCAAAACAACTGATGCAACAGGCCGGAAATGGCCAGATGCGCTGCCTTTAGTGCTGCATGCCATAAGAGCAACACTATCTAGAACAACACTCCTGTCCCCCCATGAGGTATTAATGGGGTGGCCCATGTCGGTGGGGTTGAGGTTGCCTCTCACAGCATCCCAAGCAGCACTGCTGTGGACGGATGAGCAGATTTCTGACTATGCTGTACAATTGTCAGTGGTCTTGAGGCATCACCATCTCCAGGTGAAGGAAGCTTTGCCCCATCCTTCCTCAGAACAATCACACCCTTTTAAACCTGGAGACATGGTCATGGTGAGAAAAATAAAAAATGTTTCTCTTACTTCTAGTTGGGCTGGACCCCACGTTGTGCTCCTGGTTACCAGAACATCACTAAAGGTGCAGGGATGTCCCGAGTGGCTGCACAGACCACGATGCAGGGCTGCACCAACAACGGCTGAAGCAGAGGCACCTTTAACAGATGAGCACCGGCCACCCGTGGAGCAGCAAGAAACACAGGGCAAGGGGGAGACAGACCAGACCTTTCCTAACAACAACGTTAAGGGTCTATTATCAAGAGTCCCAGGAACGGTGACACCAACTGATGCTGTTGAGTGAAGCACGCAAGACAGTCTAGAAAAAGGTGATGGTCTGCACCTGCCAAGAATAGGATGAAGAGGACAACGCAGGGCAGGTCCGGGCAACCGCCCCTGAACAAGACGACTATGGACCAGGAGGAGAAGCAGATGACAGCGCACCACAAGAACTATCATTATTGACACTTACTGAAAGTACCCTGGAACTGAGACAGAAAGACACAGCCTAACAATATTTTAAATTCTGATAGTGATACTTACCGCTGTCAAGAAAATGCATTGCATTATGCTAACACTATTTTTTAGTACCTGAATTATGTGTGTGCTACCTGTATTGCAACAACCTGCTGACCATCCCTTCATTGCAGTACAGAAAGTTGCCCAGGCTTTAGGGGCCCGATTCACAGAACTAACTTAAGACAAAATCATAAACTTATTACCATTTTGGTACTCACATAAGACACTTACTCATTTTGGTATTCACAGAAGTTAGGAGTCCTAACTTTAGGACTCCTAAATGCCTTCTGTGAATACCGAAAGTCTTAAAATTAGGATTTTTCTCAGTTTAGGAGTCCTAAAGTTAGGAGTCTAACTACACTACTACTAAACTGAGAAAAATCCTAATTTTAAGACTTTCGGTATTCACAGACGGCATTTAGGAGTCCTAAAGTTAGGAGTCCTAACTTTACTACTACTAAATTGAGAAAAATCCTAATTTTAAGACTTTCGGTATTCACAGACGGCATTTAGGAGTCCTAAAGTTAGGAGTCCTAACTATACTACTACTAAACTGAGAAAAATCCTAATTGTAAGACTTTCGGTATTCATAGAAGGCATTTAGGAGTCCTAGAGTTAGGACTCCTAACTTCTGTGAATACCGAAATGTGTAAGTGCCTTCTGTGAATACCAAAATGTGTAAGTGCCTTCTGTGAATACCAAAATGGTAGTAAGTTTAGGATTTTGTCTTAAGTTAGTTCTGTGAATCGGGCCCCAAGTCTTCAAAATTGCTGGATTTGTAGAGAATTATCCAGACACCCCAGCAACCAATTGGCCTATATGAAACCCCTGTGCAGATGCAAAATTATGCGCAAGGAATAGGATGCCTCATATCCAACGTAACCTGGGATTGTGGAGAAGGAAGGATTGGATTGTACCCATGTTGTACCATACAGCCAAATATTCAAGCCCAATACCAAGTGTCTCCTACAGTAGAATACAAAGACAAGGAAAAAGCATTTCCTGTATGTGTAAAGCATCATGTTTCAGGATGTAACCAAGCTTCCCGATACTTAGGACATTTAAAAAGTAGCCAGTGTCCTAACATATTAGAATTTGATAATACCACAGGTAATTGAAACATAAAAGATGGACAGTTAGTAAGTAGGAACTGGACAGCTAAGGTACGAGGAAAACAAGTAAACTACACTTTGCATTACTGGACCATCACTGTAGATGGAGAGACACTATTAATAACACCTGATGGTCTTCTATATGATCCATTTATTGAGCGAAAGAATAAGCATGCTAGGGCACCAAATGTGATTTCTAAAATATTAGAATACCCCTTGTGGTCAGCTCGCTGCTCATACATGGCACCATAGGCAAATGTTACGCTTATAAATTCTTCATGGATTGATTACAAATGGTGTGATCAATTCCAAAACACTTTTCCTGAAGGGGTAGGCCTACCTCTCAGTAAATATCACACATTGGACACGTAATTACAGGGCGGAATATATTTTATTTGTGGCACTAAAGCATACAAGGTGCTTCCCCGGCACTGGGAAGGCAAGTGTGCAATTTCTTATCTTGCACCAAACATTTTAGTCATGCCACACATTGCAGCCCATGAGCCACTAAATTTGGGGAGTTTTGGCCATACCAAAGAGATATACATGCACCTATTCTTGAAACTAGACAAGGTCTATTCTTTGAACTAATGCGTATATTTATTCCTGGATATGGGGTCTATGATTTAGAATTGGCCCTTGTTAATATGTCTGCTGAGCTAGCAGTAGCATTCAACGCCACAAGAGATGCAGTTCAACAGTTGCAAATGGAAATTAATTCAGTAGCTGCCATGACTAATCAACATCGAATTGCACCTGACCTCTTGACATTACAGCAAGGAGGATTGTGTGTTTGATTAAATTCCTCTTGCTGTTATTTTTTAAACAAAAGTTGAAACATAGCAAGGGATGTGGCACAATTTAATAATGCAGTTCAAATATTCCGTAGAGCAGGGAAAATTACAGATTCTGGTGACTGGTCCTGGCTATGATCATGGCTACCAACAGGATGGTTAAAGCACTTAGTTCTAGCACTACTGGGTATCTTTATAACAATAGTGATATATTTGTGTTGTATTCAGTGTTGTTCCTCCATGGGACAGCAATTGTGTAGTAAAAGCATCCAATAATTTCTGCAGTTAAAATTCTACCTCCTACAGAGCAGGAGCTAGCCTGCAGATATCTCCAAATACTACAAGATGTAGAGAAAGCACACAAAGAAACATTTGAATTAATGGCTATAGATATATAATACAAATGCATTGAGTACTAGTATATAATTGTATCTATGTTGAAAAATGAATACCTCTTAGATGTGTCTTCGCCAATATATGCATGTTATTTAAACACTGTGTAATGACATTCAAAGATATGTACTTTATCGATACTTTATATTTCTACCATATGTATATATATTCATATTTTTTCTTACAATGGTATTTGATATTGCTATCAAAAAGGAGGGCTATTGTGAGGAAAAATATATATCTATATGTTTGCATCAGCCAAATAAGTGAATCCATACCAAATTCTCCCCCTCACTATCTCAGACCCACTGAACTAACTGTGTCTGTGTCTGACCAAACTGCTTGCTCTGTGCTCCTAAAATCACCCCTCCTTTACACATCTATTCCAGCCTGACCCAATGACCTTTTAATTGCGCTCTCTGACACGTCCTGGATTAACAGCTGTCAAAAACCTCAGATACTTGCAGGTTTCTTGCTTTCTGTCCCCTTGCGTCCTTATTTTTGCTCTATATGTACAACCGTATTTGGCCTTGTCCACATCTGAGGATTTTACTTATGACAGCACTTTCTGCCCTATATATGCTCCCCTGATTATCTATGTGGGGCTGAAGCAGCTTGTTCCAAGACGTGACACTGCATCTGCCTTCTGCCTTGGCATGCCAATAAACAGAGAAAGGTGCAAATACATTTCCTGTGTTTTGTGGCTGCTGGAGTCTGTTTGCTTTGCGTCGCTCTGAGGAGGTTTGGAAGATTTATTACCCAACAAACCTCAGGAGTACTAACACACTACTTCTCATTCCTCCGAAAACTCGCAAACAAAAACCTTTATCACGCTCCTCCTCAGGAAATACGCCCAAAATCTGGAACTCCATCCCAGTCATAGCAGGACTATCCCCTCCTTTATAAAATTCAAAAGCCAGCTCAAAAACCTCTTCCTCAACCAAACTCTTCCAAATGATTAGCTGCCGCCCAACGTAGTATCTTGCCCGTTGCAGCATATAACCACTTTGACAGGAAGGGTTCTACAACACCTACCTCTCGAATCGCTCCTTTGTACCCCCTCCCTGAACTGGACTCGTCAAGAATTAATGTATTTAATATTGTTTTACTCCTTGTACGATTTATTCACAATACATGTTGTAAAGCGCTCGAATACCTTCGGGTCTGGACAGTGCTATAGAAAACTCTTAAATAAATATTAAATAAATAAATAACAGGGAGTATTGCAGCAGTGAGTTAGCGTGTGCCAGCTGATGCCTGTAAATAAGCTCCTAAGCGCATATAACGCTGGCTGCAAGTGGAACTGCACTGTGGAGACTGCCATCTGCCAAAAGCCTGACACTGTGAGTCACTGTGTGCTGCATCATCAGGCCCAGGGTTAGCCCCTGCCTGCTTGCTTGCCTGTGTGCCTGCCTGCCTGCAGTTCATCACCAGTTTTTGCCCAAAGCCTTGTGCACACGTGTCCTACTGGGTGGCCATCTTAGAGTCAGGCCATATAGCCACAGACCCTACAAACACCACTGCGGCCATTTTAAAACCAGGTAAATGTTTACAATAATCTGCTCACTCACAATTCCTGGCACCATCAAGGCCCCAGAGCAACTGCTAACCACAGAGAAAGCCAAGAAGCCACATTTACACGGCAACATGCATGTCAGTGGCCCTGGACACATCGCAAAACGCGCAGCCAGGTCCAGTAATGCTGGGTGTATCCTTCCTACATGCCCCAGAACCTTTGGTCCTCACGTCTGGCAGTGGCATGGGTCCAAGATGGCAAAGCTGGCTAGAAGATTTTGAAGACTTTATGATGGAGTCGCAAGTCACCGACCTCAAACAGCAGCTCATTGCCTTGTGCAACCTGATAGGCAAAGACGTTGGGAAGGTTATTGAAGGACTACCCCCAGCCACTGCAACCTCATATTAAGACGTGAGAGAAGCACTGAACAGGAAATTCCTTCACAAATGACATTTAGACTATGAACGGTATACCTTAAATCTGGCATCACAAGAAAAAGATGAATCAATGGGTGACTTCATCACACGGCTCAAACGGTTAGCTCGCTACTGCGAATTCGATAACTTCAACACAGAAGATGCACTTTGCCTATGGACCATAGAGGGGTGTCAATCAGAGTCACTAAGTCCTCGCCTGCTAAAGAAACACTACTCACTCGACGACATCGCAGAGCTGACTCGAATAAATGATCAAGCTGAAGACCATGCGAAAAAGATGGAAACTGGAAAGACAGAAAAACGCTTCCGACTCCACTCTCAAACAGACACACAGAGCTAATCTCCAGGAATACATCTACACAATAATCCACAAGCCAGGAAACCCAGCGGATTATATCTCGATACATCCCAAGGCCTCAACACGAACGAGGCACTCGCTGGAGGAAGAATACATCCACTTCCTCATCGATCAGGCAAGACCACCAGCCATCCCGTTGGAAGCGATCACAGAAGCCACTGCGAAAGATGCCACACTCCAAACATCATACACCGCATACATACAAATTCATGGTGACACCTGAAAGAAACGCCAACTAAGAAAAGCGTCGATGCACAGGAACTTGTGTCCTTCCGACACGTCAATTACGACCTCACAATCAGTGATAACGGATTGCTTCTAAGAGACAGACAAATTGTCATACCGCAACAGCTACGTCAAGGAGTTGTCAACTTTGCACATGAAGGACACCAAGGTGTAGTGGCAGCAAAGAAAGCACTACGGGAACGTGTCTGGTTCCCATCCCTCGATCACATGGTAGAAACCACGCTTGAAGACTGCCCTCAATGCCAACTAGTAGGGCGAGAAGAACCGCGGCCCCCGCTCCAGATGTCTGACCTCGCAGACAGCATATGGCAACAGGTAGCCATTGATTTCTTCAGGCCACTGAAGTCCAGGAAGTACATTATCATCATCATGGACCTGTATTTGAACTTCTCATTCGTGGATTGGCTGTTAACCATATCAGCATAATGCTAGCTCGGACGACTGCATTAAATGCCTCAAGTACAGTCACATAGTGATGTAAAAACAGTGCCAAGTTCATGTGATCCCATTCATTACCGTCAATCGTCAATAAAGGTAAATGGGTTTCTAAAGCAGTGTTATGTCTTCAGGCAACAACAAACTCCCAAGTAAACAAATGCTAGTACCCACAGCCATTTATCACGTTGCAAATCCAAGACTACAAGTGCTCAAATGGAAAAGAAAAACCGGCCTGATAAATTACCCACAGTACAAATTCTTCAACCTCTTTCACTTTTCCTCCACTTGAAAATATCATTTGAAGATTCTGCAAGTCACATATCATCGATGCTGAAGCTCTATGTTCCCAAGAGGGGTTCTTGGGTGCCTGCTGACACTGGTCCATCCTGCTGACAATGGTCCTCCATGCTGTCGCTGATCCTCGCCTGCTGACACTGGTCCTCCCTGTTGACACTGGTCCTCCCTGCTGATGCTGGTCCTCACAGCTGACACTGGACCTTCCTTCTGACTCTGGTCCATCCTGCTGACAATGGTCCTCCCTGCTGACACTGGTCTTTCCTGCTGACACTGGCCCTCCCTGCTGACCCTGGTCCTCCCTGCTGACCCTGGTCCTCCCTGCTGACGCTGGTCCTCCCTGCTGACTCTGGACCTCCCTGCTAACACTGGTCCTCCCTGCTGAACCTGGTCCTCCCTACTGACACCGGTCCTCCCTGCTGACACTGGTCCTCGCCGGCTGACGCCGGCCCTCACCTGCTGACACCAGTCCTCCCAGCTGACGCTGGTCCTTCCTGCTGGCACTGCTCCTCACCTGCTGACACTGGTCCTCACCTGCTGACACTGGTCCTCCCTGCTGACTTTGACCCTCACCTGCTAACACTGGTACTCACTTGCTGACACTGCTCCTCCCTGCTGACGCTGGTCCCCCAGCTGACACTGGTCCTTCCTGCTGATACTGGTCCTCGCCTGCTGACACTGGTCCTCGCCTGCTGACACTGGTCCTCGCCTACTGACACTGGTCCTTCCTGCTGACACCGGTCCTCTCTGCTGACACGAGTCCTCCCAGCTGACAATGGACCTTCCTTCTGATGCTGGTCCATCCTGCTGACACTGGTCCTTCCTGCTGACACTGGTCCTCACCTGCTGACACTGGTCTGCCCGGCTGACACTGGCCCTCCCAGCTGACGGTGGTCCTCCCTGCTGACACTGATCCTTCCAGCTGACACTGGCCCTCCCAGCTGACGCTGGTCCTCCCTGCTGACACTGGTCTTCGTCTGCCGACACTGGTCCTCGCAGCTGACACTGGTCATCCCTGCTGACAGTGGTCCTTCCTGCTGATGCTGGCCCTCCCAGCTGATGCTGGAACTCCCTGCTGACGCTGGTCCTCATCTTATGACACTGGCCCTCTGAGTAGACACTGGCCCTCCCTGCTGTCACTGGTCCTCCCTGCTGACCCTGGTCTTCATCTGCTGATGCTGGTCCTCCCTGCTGACACCGGTCCTCCCAGCTGATGCTGGTCATTCCTGCTGACACTGGGCCTCACCTGCTGACACTGGTCCTCACCTGCTGACACTGGTCCTCCCTGCTGATGCTGACCCTCACCTGCTAACACTGGTCCTCACCTGCTGACACTGATACTCCTTGCTGACACTGGTCCTCGCCTGCTGACACTGGTCCTCGCCTGCTGACACTGGTCCTTGCCTGCTGACACTGGTCCTTCCTGCTGACACCGGTCCTCTCTGCTGACACGAGTCCTCCCAGCTGACAATGGACCTTCCTTCTGATGCTGGTCCATCCTGCTGACACTGGTCCTTCCTGCTGACACTGGTCCTCACCTGCTGACACTGGTCTGCCCAGCTGACACTGGCCCTCCCAGCTGACACTGGTCCTCCCTGCTGACACTGGTCCTCCCTGCTGACACTGGTTCTCCCTGCTAACACTGGCCCTCGCCTGCTGACACTGGCCCCCCCAGTTGACGCTGGTGCTCCCAGCTGACACTGTTCCTCTATGCTGACAATTGTCCTCCCAGCTGACTCCGGTTCTCCCCGCTGAAAATGGTCCTCCCAGCTGACGCTGGTCCTCCCTACTGACGCTGGACCTCCCAGCTGACACTGGCCCTCTTCTCAGAGCACCATCGGGAGGTCAGCGTCTCTTCTCAGGGCACCAGCAGTAGGTCAGTGTATCTTCTCAGGGCACCAGCGGGGGGGGAGTCAGCGCCTCTTTTCAGGGCACCAGCCGGGGGTCAGCTCCTCCTCTCAGGGAACCAGAGGGAGGGCAGTGCCTCTTCTCAGGGCACCAGTAGGGGGCAGGGGGGGGGGTCCGTGCCTCTTCTCTGGGACCCCTGTAGGAGGGCAGCAGCCCTTCTCGGGGATGCCTGCAGCTTTTCGAAGGCCTTGACAAAGCTCTTAAATCCGCCCAAATCCGAGCAAGAGCTTAAAATGAACAGGCAGAAATCCTTCCCAAAAAGTCACTCACTTAATTGTCCGTGATTGATTTAAAAAGTTAAGAGATTGCATTAGTAAATCTTTTACTTATAAGAGACTATGCCATTAATGAAAAGCATCAGTACACAATAGCAGGAGTGTCACATTCTAGATGACATATAAATTAAACGTAGAGTTGTCATGCTTTAAAAAAGATGAAAGATGACTCCCCATCGGGGGAATTGAACCCCGGTCTCCCGCGTGACAGGCGGGGATACTGACCACTATACTAACGAGGAACAGATGCACCTGGTCTCGCTGAGCCGCTCCTCCTGTGACTGAAAACCCGCCTGTCCATCCTCATATGCTACGAATTTGTGCCATTTATCAACTCCTTCACACCAACACAGGGGCCCACAGGCTCAACAAACACACACACACTCCCTCACACAATACACACTCCTCCTTCACACCTCACAAGAACCTTCTCACCTCCTAGCAGACACTCTCAGCAGCGCTCTCAGCAGCATCACCTGATGCCAGAGTCACAGCAACCAGCTCCCAGGGCTGCTTCCGACTGGGCCCGGCCTGGATCTTCAGCCCAGGGGCCCCTGGCTCTCTCTGATGCTGGAGGATTGCAGCGGGGGCTGCACACAGGGAGTGGGGAGGGAGACGCTCCCTCCCACCCGCCCACCCGCCCGCCTGCGCCAAAGGAGAAAGCTGGCTTGTAAAGGAGAAGAGAGGAGGCAGGAAAAGCCCAGGTGTGCGAGTGTCTGAGAAAGAGGCGCTTTGAATTGTGAAGCAGAGGAAAAAAGTGAAGACTTTGCAAAATTCCTTCGAGCCGGATTTAAACCAGCGACCTAAGGATATCAGTTTCCCCACTACAGTCCTCCGCTCTACCAACTGAGCTATCGAAGGCTCGGTGATGTAGGGCTGACAAGGCGCTATATGGCATGAGGAGTGAGCAGCGAGCCCAGCCGCCTAGGCAGCACTCTGTCTCTAAACAGCAACTCAAGGCCTTCATAAAGCGCCAAACCCTACAATGGAGACTTTCCTTCCCTGCACAAAGCCAGCAAAGGAAAACAAACAGGCCACCTGCCTGTCTCAATGCTTCTTTCAAATGCTAAGACATCACTTTGCGCACCTTAGAGCAACCTGTCCAGACACACTTACAAACTACCTTAGAAACGCCTCTCAAGGGCGACTATGACTGGCGCCCCAGACCAACCACCTCCCTTCTCTCCAGCCCCTAGCTAGAAGAATAGGAGACCTCACCCGGAGGATACAGACTCCAGAGTGACGGGCTAGAGACGCCCTTTGGGAGACATGACGGCACCAGGGCCGGACTGGCCATACGGGTAAAGAGAGAGCCCCCGCTGGACAGAGAGACTGAGGGACTCCGCCCATCCTGCGTAAATCCGGGCTTGGTGAGCAGTATCCCGCCCGCCCGTGTTGCTCTCCCCCTCCAATGCTGCTCTTCCCCATCTCCCTATCTGGCTTCACGTTAATACTATAAGCCCCCACCTCCTCTTTGCTTCCTTCCACCCAACCAGCAGATATCCATCAAACTAGGTGGGTCGCAGAATACTGGCATTCTGACAATTGGCTCGAGCCTGTCAACAATTTGGCAAGCTGCCATCTCCGAAGCTATAGTGTAGCAAGCTCCAGAAGCGAATCTCTCCCTTTCAATGTTGTCTTGAAACTGGATTCTTCATAGAGCTGGAGACCCCTAGAAACAGGCCTCCTGGATTTGCCAGTGCTTCTTCCAAGCGGTAACCCATCCTTTGTGAAGAACAAGCTTTGATGACCAGCATTCAGTTTTCTATCAGTGTTTTGTCTGTGTGCCTGAAAGGTGACGTTGTTATTAGCAGGTGGCAGGTCAAGTAAAGAAGAAATGTATGTAATAAAAGATTTGCGATGTAAAACCTTAAAAAATGTGTTTAGATAGGATGAAAAAAAACTAGAAGTATACCGTGGGGAGAAAAAAAGAGTCCCTTCCCTGACCGGGAATCGAACCCGGGCCGCGGCGGTGAGAGCGCCGAATCCTAACCACTAGACCACCAGGGAGCACTGGGTGCTCTGGAGCAGCACCTGCTCCAAGACATACCACCAGGGTGAGGCCGCCTGTGCTGCTGTCACAGGGTTTTGTGCATCAACTAAAGTAAGCAGGAAAACACACACACATCAACCTAACACTGGCAAGCTAGTCTTTACTACACTTTGGAAAACATCATGGGACACACAAAAAAAACACTGCTTTCAGGCACACCCCCAACAAAGCAATCTACTGAACGTTAAATAGACTCAGATCTCGGGACAGTTTCCATCCCTGGAAGACGCATGGGACCTTCATAACACACAACTAACTGGAGAGCAAAAACAGCAAGAACCAATTAACCATCCAGAAAAATACCAGTCACTGTTCTAGGTCAGCTCCTCTTCTCAGGGCACCAGCGGGAGGTCAGCGCCTCTTCTCAGGGCACCAGCGGGAGGTCAGCGCCTCTTCTCAGGGCACCAGCTGGAGGTCAGCACCTCTTCTCAGGGCACTAGCGGGGGGTCAGCGCCTCTTCTCAGGGGCCCTTGCAGGAGGGCAGCGCCTCTTCTCAGGGCACCAGCTGGAGGTCAGCGCCTCTTCTCAGGGCACCAGCGGGAGGTCAGCGCCTCTTCTCAGGGCACCAGCTGGAGGTCAGCGCCTCTTCTCAGGGCACTAGCGGGGGGGTCAGCGCCTCTTCTCAGGGGCCTTTGCAGGAGGGCAGCGCCTCTTCTCAGGGCACCAGCTGGAGGTCAGTGCCTCTTCTCAGGGCACTAGCGGGGGGTCAGCGCCTCTTCTCAGGGGCCCTTGCAGGAGGGCAGCGCCTCTTCTCAGGGCACCAGCTGGAGGTCAGCGCCTCTTCTCAGGGCACTAGCGGGGGGGTCAGCGCCTCTTCTCAGGGGCCCTTGCAGGAGGGCACCGCCTCTTCTCAGGGCACCAGCTGGAGGTCAGCGCCTCTTCTCAGGGCACCAGCTGGAGGTCAGCGCCTCTTCTCAGGGGCCTTTGCAGGAGGGCAGTGCCTCTTCTCAGGGCACCAGCTGGAGGTCAGCGCCTCTTCTCAGGGCACCAGCTGGAGGTCAGCGCCTCTTCTCAGGGCACTAGCGGGGGGGGTCAGCGACTCTTCTCAGGGGCCCTTGCAGGAGGGCAGCGCCTATTCTCATGGCACCAGCTGGAGGTCAGCGCCTCTTCTCAGGGGCCCTTGCAGGAGGGCAGCGCCTCTTCTCAGGGCACCAGCTGGAGGTCAGCGCCACTTCTCAGGGCACTAGCGGGGAATCAGCACCTCTTCTCAGGTACCCCTGAAGGAGGGCAGTCCCTTTTCTCATGGCACCAGCGGGAGGTCAGCGCCTCTACTCAGGGCACCAGCAGGAGGTAAGCGCCTCTTCTCAGGGCACCAGCGGGGGTCAGCTCCTCCTCTCAGGGCACCAGAGGGAGGGCAGTGCCTCTCCTCAGGGCACCAGCGGGGTGTCAGTGCCTCTTCTCAGGGCACCAGCGGGGGTCAGCTCCTCCTCTCAGGGCACCAGAGGGAGGGTAGTGCCTCTCCTCAGGGCACCAGCGGGGTGTCAGCGCCTCTACTCAGGGCACCAGCGGGGGGTCAGTGCCTCTTCTCAGGGCACCAGCGGGGGTCTGCTCCTCTTCTCAGGGACCCCTGTAGGAGGGCAGCAGACCTTCTGGGGGATGCCTGCAGCTCGTCCAAGGCCTCGTCAAAGCTCTCAAGTAAGCCCAGATCTGAGCATGAGCGCTTCACCCAGACCAGGGTGTTGCTTTGGATGCTGGCTCCCCTCGCCCTCAGTTTAGAGTGTTAGAAACTACAAGTAGCAGAATACACTGCAATAGCCTGAAAGGAATTTGGTACTCATGCTGGACCTAGGCAATATAAGATCTCTGACGAGGATGGTGGGGAGTGCACGTGCAGGCCAGTGGAACTTTCACTTTCACAATGTGCCTGTAAGCCCTAAAACATTAGACCGAAACAAAGATAAATAAAACGCTTCAACGTCATAAAAAATAATTCCTCATTCAGAGCGCGATCCATCATTTCATTTATGTCTCTTGAAAAAACAACAGGCTTCAACGCATATGATTGATCATGTAGTCATTTGATTTTGATGTAAATAACAAGGCTTCGTGCACGTTTCTTTTTTCAATTAAGTACACAGAAGGTTAAAACGAAAAGGCAGACATCCTTCGCAAAAAGTGTCCCACTTAAAAATTGCCCGTGATTGATCGTAAAAGTTATGAGACCGCATTAGTAAATCAGATGATGTCATGAGTGGAAAGCGCCACATTCTAGATGAAATTCTAAATAAAGGTAGAGTTGTCATGCTTTAAAAAATGCGATGGAATCCTCCCCGTCGGGGAATTGAACCCCGGTCTCCCGCGTGACAGGCGGGGATACTGACCACTATACTAACGAGGAACAGCTGCACCTGGTCTCGCTGAGCCGCTCCTCATGTGGCTGAAAACCCGCCTGTCCATCCTCATATGCTATGAATTTGTGCCATTTATCAACTCCTTCACACCAACACAGGGGCCCACAGGCTCAATAAACACACACACACTCCCTCACACAATACACACACAAACACACTCCTGCCTCACAAGATCCTTCTCACCTCCTAGCAGACACTCTCAGCAGCGCTCTCAGCAGCATCACCTGATGCCAGAGTCACAGCAACCAGCTCCCACGGCTGCTTCTGACGGCCCCGGCCTGGATCTTCAGCCCAGGGGCCCCTGGCTCTCTCTGATGCTGGAGGATTGCAGCGGGGGCTGCACACAGGGAGTGGGGAGGGAGACGCTCCCTCCCACCCGCCCACCCGCCCGCCTGCGCCAAAGGAGAAAGCTGGCTTGTAAAGGAGAAGAGAGGAGGCAGGAAAAGCCCAGGTGTGCGAGTGTCTGAGAAAGAGGCGCTTTGAATTGTGAAGCAGAGGAAAAAAGTGAAGACTTTGCAAAATTCCTTCGAGCCGGATTTGAACCAGCGACCTAAGGATGTCAGCTTCCCCACTACAGTCCTCCGCTCTACCAACTGAGCTATCGAAGGCTCGGTGATGTAGGGATGACAAGGCGCTATATGGCATGAGGTGTGAGCAGCGTGCCCAGCCGCCTAGGCAGCACTCTGTCTCTAAACAGCAGCTCAAGGCCTTCATAAAGCGCCAAACCCTACAATGGAGACTTTCCTTCCCTGCACAAAGCCAGCAAAGGAAAACAAACAGGCCACCTGCCTTTCTCAATGCTTCTTTCAAATGCTAAGACATCACTTTGCGCACCTTAGAGCAACCTGTCCAGACACACTTACAAACTACCTTAGAAACGCCTCTCAAGGGCGACTATGACTGGCGCCCCAGACCAACCACCTCCCTTCTCTCCAGCCCCTAGCTAGAAGAATAGGAGACCTCACCCGGAGGATACAGACTCCAGAGTGACGGGCTAGAGACGCCCTTTGGGAGACATGACGGCACCAGGGCCGGACTGGCCATACGGGTAAAGAGAGAGCCCCCGCTGGACAGAGAGACTGAGGGACTCCGCCCATCCTGCGTAAATCCGGGCTTGGTGAGCAGTATCCCGCCCGCCCGTGTTGCTCTCCCCCTCCAATGCTGCTCTTCCCCATCTCCCTATCTGGCTTCACGTTAATACTATAAGCCCCCACCTCCTCTTTGCTTCCTTCCACCCAACCAGCAGATATCCATCAAACTAGGTGGGTCGCAGAATACTGGCATTCTGACAATTGGCTCGAGCCTGTCAACAATTTGGCAAGCTGCCATCTCCGAAGCTATAGTGTAGCAAGCTCCAGAAGCGAATCTCTCCCTTTCAATGTTGTCTTGAAACTGGATTCTTCATAGAGCTGGAGACCCCTAGAAACAGGCCTCCTGGATTTGCCAGTGCTTCTTCCAAGCGGTAACCCATCCTTTGTGAAGAACAAGCTTTGATGACCAGCATTCAGTTTTCTATCAGTGTTTTGTCTGTGTGCCTGAAAGGTGACGTTGTTATTAGCAGGTGGCAGGTCAAGTAAAGAAGAAATGTATGTAATAAAAGATTTGCGATGTAGAACCTTAAAAAATGTGTTTAGATAGGATGAAAAAAAACTAGAAGTATACCGTGGGGAGAAAAAAAGAGTCCCTTCCCTGACCGGGAATCGAACCCGGGCCACGGCGGTGAGAGCGCCGAATCCTAACCACTAGACCACCAGGGAGCACTGGGTGCTCTGGAGCAGCACCTGCTCCAAGACATACCACCAGGGTGAGGCCGCCTGTGCTGCTGTCACAGGGTTTTGTGCATCAACTAAAGTAAGCAGGAAAACACACACACATCAACCTAACACTGGCAAGCTAGTCTTTACTACACTTTGGAAAACATCATGGGACACACAAAAAAAACACTGCTTTCAGGCACACCCCCAACAAAGCAATCTACTGAACGTTAAATAGACTCAGATCTCGGGACAGTTTCCATCCCTGGAAGACGCATGGGACCTTCATAACACACAACTAACTGGAGAGCAAAAACAGCAAGAACCAATTAACCATCCAGAAAAATACCAGTCACTGTTCTAGGTCAGCTCCTCTTCTCAGGGCACCAGCGGGAGGTCAGCGCCTCTTCTCAGGGCACCAGCGGGAGGTCAGCGCCTCTTCTCAGGGCACCAGCTGGAGGTCAGCACCTCTTCTCAGGGCACTAGCGGGGGGTCAGCGCCTCTTCTCAGGGGCCCTTGCAGGAGGGCAGCGCCTCTTCTCAGGGCACCAGCTGGAGGTCAGCGCCTCTTCTCAGGGCACTAGCGGGGGGGTCAGCGCCTCTTCTCAGGGGCCTTTGCAGGAGGGCAGCGCCTCTTCTCAGGGCACCAGCTGGAGGTCAGTGCCTCTTCTCAGGGCACTAGCGGGGGGTCAGCGCCTCTTCTCAGGGGCCCTTGCAGGAGGGCAGCGCCTCTTCTCAGGGCACCAGCTGGAGGTCAGCGCCTCTTCTCAGGGCACCAGCGGGAGGTCAGCGCCTCTTCTCAGGGCACCAGCTGGAGGTCAGCGCCTCTTCTCAGGGCACTAGCGGGGATCAGCACCTCTTCTCAGGTACCCCTGAAGGAGGGCAGTCCCTTTTCTCATGGCACCAGCGGGAGGTCAGCGCCTCTACTCAGGGCACCAGCAGGAGATAAGCGCCTCTTCTCAGGGCACCAGCGGGGGTCAGCTCCTCCTCTCAGAGCACCAGAGGGAGGGCAGTGCCTCTCCTCAGAGCACCAGCGGGGGGGGGGGGGTCAGTGCCTCTTCTCAGGGCCCCAGCGGGGTGTCAGCACCTCTACTCAGGGCACCAGCGGGGGGTCAGTGCCTCTTCTCAGGGCACCAGCAGGAGGTCAGCGCCTCTTCTTAGGGCACCAGCGGGAGGTCAGCACCTCTTCTCAGGGCACCAGCGGGAGGTCAGCACCTCTTCTCAGGGCACCAGCTGGAGGTCAGCGCCTCTTCTCAGGGCACTAGCGGGGGGGTCAGCACCTCTTCTCAGGGGCCCTTGCAGGAGGGCAGCGCCTCTTCTCAGGGCATCAGCTGGAGGTCAGCGCCTCTTCTCAGGGGCCCTTGCAGGAGGGCAGCGCCTCTTCTCAGGGCACCAGCTGGAGGTCAGCGCCTCTTCTCAGGGCACCAGCTGGAGGTCAGCGCCTCTTCTCAGGGCACTAGCGGGGGGGGGTCAGCGCCTCTTCTCAGGGGCCCTTGCAGGAGGGCAGCGCCTATTCTCATGGCACCAGCTGGAGGTCAGCGCCTCTTCTCAGGGGCCCTTGCAGGAGGGCAGCGCCTCTTCTCAGGGCACCAGCTGGAGGTCAGCGCCACTTCTCAGGGCACTAGCGGGGAATCAGCACCTCTTCTCAGGTACCCCTGAAGGAGGGCAGTCCCTTTTCTCATGGCACCAGCGGGAGGTCAGCGCCTCTACTCAGGGCACCAGCAGGAGGTAAGCGCCTCTTCTCAGGGCATCAGCGGGGGTCAGCTCCTCCTCTCAGGGCACCAGAGGGAGGGCAGTGCCTCTCCTCAGGGCACCAGCGGGGTGTCAGCGCCTCTACTCAGGGCACCAGCGGGGGGTCAGTGCCTCTTCTCAGGGCACCAGCGGGGGTCTGCTCCTCTTCTCAGGGACCCCTGTAGGAGGGCAGCAGACCTTCTGGGGGATGCCTGCAGCTCGTCCAAGGCCTCGTCAAAGCTCTCAAGTAAGCCCAGATCTGAGCATGAGCGCTTCACCCAGACCAGGGTGTTGCTTTGGATGCTGGCTCCCCTCGCCCTCAGTTTAGAGTGTTAGAAACTACAAGTAGCAGAATACACTGCAATAGCCTGAAAGGAATTTGGTACTCATGCTGGACCTAGGCAATATAAGATCTCTGACGAGGATGGTGGGGAGTGCACGTGCAGGCCAGTGGAACTTTCACTTTCACAATGTGCCTGTAAGCCCTAAAACATTAGACCGAAACAAAGATAAATAAAACGCTTCAACGTCATAAAAAATAATTCCTCATTCAGAGCGCGATCCATCATTTCATTTATGTCTCTTGAAAAAACAACAGGCTTCAACGCATATGATTGATCATGTAGTCATTTGATTTTGATGTAAATAACAAGGCTTCGTGCACGTTTCTTTTTTCAATTAAGTACACAGAAGGTTAAAACGAAAAGGCAGACATCCTTCGCAAAAAGTGTCCCACTTAAAAATTGCCCGTGATTGATCGTAAAAGTTATGAGACCGCATTAGTAAATCAGATGATGTCATGAGTGGAAAGCGCCACATTCTAGATGAAATTCTAAATAAAGGTAGAGTTGTCATGCTTTAAAAAATGCGATGGAATCCTCCCCGTCGGGGAATTGAACCCCGGTCTCCCGCGTGACAGGCGGGGATACTGACCACTATACTAACGAGGAACAGCTGCACCTGGTCTCGCTGAGCCGCTCCTTATGTGGCTGAAAACCCTCCTGTCCATCCTCATATGCTACGAATTTGTGCCATTTATCAACTCCTTCACACCAACACAGGGGCCCACAGGCTCAATAAACACACACACACTCCCTCACACAATACACACACAAACACACTCCTGCCTCACAAGATCCTTCTCACCTCCTAGCAGACACTCTCAGCAGCGCTCTCAGCAGCATCACCTGATGCCAGAGTCACAGCAACCAGCTCCCACGGCTGCTTCTGACGGCCCCGGCCTGGATCTTCAGCCCAGGGGCCCCTGGCTCTCTCTGATGCTGGAGGATTGCAGCGGGGGCTGCACACAGGGAGTGGGGAGGGAGACGCTCCCTCCCACCCGCCCACCCGCCCGCCTGCGCCAAAGGAGAAAGCTGGCTTGTAAAGGAGAAGAGAGGAGGCAGGAAAAGCCCAGGTGTGCGAGTGTCTGAGAAAGAGGCGCTTTGAATTGTGAAGCAGAGGAAAAAAGTGAAGACTTTGCAAAATTCCTTCGAGCCGGATTTGAACCAGCGACCTAAGGATATCAGCTTCCCCACTACAGTCCTCCGCTCTACCAACTGAGCTATCGAAGGCTCGGTGATGTAGGGATGACAAGGCGCTATATGGCATGAGGTGTGAGCAGCGTGCCCAGCCGCCTAGGCAGCACTCTGTCTCTAAACAGCAGCTCAAGGCCTTCATAAAGCGCCAAACCCTACAATGGAGACTTTCCTTCCCTGCACAAAGCCAGCAAAGGAAAACAAACAGGCCACCTGCCTTTCTCAATGCTTCTTTCAAATGCTAAGACATCACTTTGCGCACCTTAGAGCAACCTGTCCAGACACACTTACAAACTACCTTAGAAACGCCTCTCAAGGGCGACTATGACTGGCGCCCCAGACCAACCACCTCCCTTCTCTCCAGCCCCTAGCTAGAAGAATAGGAGACCTCACCCGGAGGATACAGACTCCAGAGTGACGGGCTAGAGACGCCCTTTGGGAGACATGACGGCACCAGGGCCGGACTGGCCATACGGGTAAAGAGAGAGCCCCCGCTGGACAGAGAGACTGAGGGACTCCGCCCATCCTGCGTAAATCCGGGCTTGGTGAGCAGTATCCCGCCCGCCCGTGTTGCTCTCCCCCTCCAATGCTGCTCTTCCCCATCTCCCTATCTGGCTTCACGTTAATACTATAAGTCCCCACCTCCTCTTTGCTTCCTTCCACCCAACCAGCAGATATCCATCAAACTAGGTGGGTCGCAGAATACTGGCATTCTGACAATTGGCTCGAGCCTGTCAACAATTTGGCAAGCTGCCATCTCCGAAGCTATAGTGTAGCAAGCTCCAGAAGCGAATCTCTCCCTTTCAATGTTGTCTTGAAACTGGATTCTTCATAGAGCTGGAGACCCCTAGAAACAGGCCTCCTGGATTTGCCAGTGCTTCTTCCAAGCGGTAACCCATCCTTTGTGAAGAACAAGCTTTGATGACCAGCATTCAGTTTTCTATCAGTGTTTTGTCTGTGTGCCTGAAAGGTGACGTTGTTATTAGCAGGTGGCAGGTCAAGTAAAGAAGAAATGTATGTAATAAAAGATTTGCGATGTAGAACCTTAAAAAATGTGTTTAGATAGGATGAAAAAAAACTAGAAGTATACCGTGGGGAGAAAAAAAGAGTCCCTTCCCTGACCGGGAATCGAACCCGGGCCACGGCGGTGAGAGCGCCGAATCCTAACCACTAGACCACCAGGGAGCACTGGGTGCTCTGGAGCAGCACCTGCTCCAAGACATACCACCAGGGTGAGGCCGCCTGTGCTGCTGTCACAGGGTTTTGTGCATCAACTAAAGTAAGCAGGAAAACACACACACATCAACCTAACACTGGCAAGCTAGTCTTTACTACACTTTGGAAAACATCATGGGACACACAAAAAAAACACTGCTTTCAGGCACACCCCCAACAAAGCAATCTACTGAACGTTAAATAGACTCAGATCTCGGGACAGTTTCCATCCCTGGAAGACGCATGGGACCTTCATAACACACAACTAACTGGAGAGCAAAAACAGCAAGAACCAATTAACCATCCAGAAAAATACCAGTCACTGTTCTAGGTCAGCTCCTCTTCTCAGGGCACCAGCGGGAGGTCAGCGCCTCTTCTCAGGGCACCAGCGGGAGGTCAGCGCCTCTTCTCAGGGCACCAGCTGGAGGTCAGCACCTCTTCTCATTGCACTAGCGGGGGGTCAGCGCCTCTTCTCAGGGGCCCTTGCAGGAGGGCAGCGCCTCTTCTCAGGGCACCAGCTGGAGGTCAGCGCCTCTTCTCAGGGCACCAGCGGGAGGTCAGCGCCTCTTCTCAGGGCACCAGCTGGAGGTCAGCGCCTCTTCTCAGGGCACTAGCGGGGATCAGCACCTCTTCTCAGGTACCCCTGAAGGAGGGCAGTCCCTTTTCTCATGGCACCAGCGGGAGGTCAGCGCCTCTACTCAGGGCACCAGCAGGAGATAAGCGCCTCTTCTCAGGGCACCAGCGGGGGTCAGCTCCTCCTCTCAGAGCACCAGAGGGAGGGCAGTGCCTCTCCTCAGAGCACCAGCGGGGGGGGGGGGGTCAGTGCCTCTTCTCAGGGCCCCAGCGGGGTGTTAGCACCTCTACTCAGGGCACCAGCGGGGGGTCAGTGCCTCTTCTCAGGGCACCAGCAGGAGGTCAGCGCCTCTTCTTAGGGCACCAGCGGGAGGTCAGCACCTCTTCTCAGGGCACCAGCGGGAGGTCAGCACCTCTTCTCAGGGCACCAGCTGGAGGTCAGCGCCTCTTCTCAGGGCACTAGCGGGGGGGTCAGCACCTCTTCTCAGGGGCCCTTGCAGGAGGGCAGCGCCTCTTCTCAGGGCATCAGCTGGAGGTCAGCGCCTCTTCTCAGGGGCCCTTGCAGGAGGGCAGCGCCTCTTCTCAGGGCACCAGCTGGAGGTCAGCGCCTCTTCTCAGGGCACCAGCTGGAGGTCAGCGCCTCTTCTCAGGGCACTAGCGGGGGGGGTCAGCGCCTCTTCTCAGGGGCCCTTGCAGGAGGGCAGCGCCTATTCTCATGGCACCAGCTGGAGGTCAGCGCCTCTTCTCAGGGGCCCTTGCAGGAGGGCAGCGCCTCTTCTCAGGGCACCAGCTGGAGGTCAGCGCCACTTCTCAGGGCACTAGCGGGGAATCAGCACCTCTTCTCAGGTACCCCTGAAGGAGGGCAGTCCCTTTTCTCATGGCACCAGCGGGAGGTCAGCGCCTCTACTCAGGGCACCAGCAGGAGGTAAGCGCCTCTTCTCAGGGCACCAGCGGGGGTCAGCTCCTCCTCTCAGGGCACCAGAGGGAGGGCAGTGCCTCTCCTCAGGGCACCAGCGGGGTGTCAGCGCCTCTACTCAGGGCACCAGCGGGGGGTCAGTGCCTCTTCTCAGGGCACCAGCGGGGGTCTGCTCCTCTTCTCAGGGACCCCTGTAGGAGGGCAGCAGACCTTCTGGGGGATGCCTGCAGCTCGTCCAAGGCCTCGTCAAAGCTCTCAAGTAAGCCCAGATCTGAGCATGAGCGCTTCACCCAGACCAGGGTGTTGCTTTGGATGCTGGCTCCCCTTGCCCTCAGTTTAGAGTGTTAGAAACTACAAGTAGCAGAATACACTGCAATAGCCTGAAAGGAATTTGGTACTCATGCTGGACCTAGGCAATATAAGATCTCTGACGAGGATGGTGGGGAGTGCACGTGCAGGCCAGTGGAACTTTCACTTTCACAATGTGCCTGTAAGCCCTAAAACATTAGACCGAAACAAAGATAAATAAAACGCTTCAACGTCATAAAAAATAATTCCTCATTCAGAGCGCGATCCATCATTTCATTTATGTCTCTTGAAAAAACAACAGGCTTCAACGCATATGATTGATCATGTAGTCATTTGATTTTGATGTAAATAACAAGGCTTCGTGCACGTTTCTTTTTTCAATTAAGTACACAGAAGGTTAAAACGAAAAGGCAGACATCCTTCGCAAAAAGTGTCCCACTTAAAAATTGCCCGTGATTGATCGTAAAAGTTATGAGACCGCATTAGTAAATCAGATGATGTCATGAGTGGAAAGCGCCACATTCTAGATGAAATTCTAAATAAAGGTAGAGTTGTCATGCTTTAAAAAATGCGATGGAATCCTCCCCGTCGGGGAATTGAACCCCGGTCTCCCGCGTGACAGGCGGGGATACTGACCACTATACTAACGAGGAACAGCTGCACCTGGTCTCGCTGAGCCGCTCCTTATGTGGCTGAAAACCCTCCTGTCCATCCTCATATGCTACGAATTTGTGCCATTTATCAACTCCTTCACACCAACACAGGGGCCCACAGGCTCAATAAACACACACACACTCCCTCACACAATACACACACAAACACACTCCTGCCTCACAAGATCCTTCTCACCTCCTAGCAGACACTCTCAGCAGCGCTCTCAGCAGCATCACCTGATGCCAGAGTCACAGCAACCAGCTCCCACGGCTGCTTCTGACGGCCCCGGCCTGGATCTTCAGCCCAGGGGCCCCTGGCTCTCTCTGATGCTGGAGGATTGCAGCGGGGGCTGCACACAGGGAGTGGGGAGGGAGACGCTCCCTCCCACCCGCCCACCCGCTCCAAAGGAGAAAGCTGGCTTGTAAAGGAGAAGAGAGGAGGCAGGAAAAGCCCAGGTGTGCGAGTGTCTGAGAAAGAGGCGCTTTGAATTGTGAAGCAGAGGAAAAAAGTGAAGACTTTGCAAAATTCCTTCGAGCCGGATTTGAACCAGCGACCTAAGGATATCAGCTTCCCCACTACAGTCCTCCGCTCTACCAACTGAGCTATCGAAGGCTCGGTGATGTAGGGATGACAAGGCGCTATATGGCATGAGGTGTGAGCAGCGTGCCCAGCCGCCTAGGCAGCACTCTGTCTCTAAACAGCAGCTCAAGGCCTTCATAAAGCGCCAAACCCTACAATGGAGACTTTCCTTCCCTGCACAAAGCCAGCAAAGGAAAACAAACAGGCCACCTGCCTTTCTCAATGCTTCTTTCAAATGCTAAGACATCACTTTGCGCACCTTAGAGCAACCTGTCCAGACACACTTACAAACTACCTTAGAAACGCCTCTCAAGGGCGACTATGACTGGCGCCCCAGACCAACCACCTCCCTTCTCTCCAGCCCCTAGCTAGAAGAATAGGAGACCTCACCCGGAGGATACAGACTCCAGAGTGACGGGCTAGAGACGCCCTTTGGGAGACATGACGGCACCAGGGCCGGACTGGCCATACGGGTAAAGAGAGAGCCCCCGCTGGACAGAGAGACTGAGGGACTCCGCCCATCCTGCGTAAATCCGGGCTTGGTGAGCAGTATCCCGCCCGCCCGTGTTGCTCTCCCCCTCCAATGCTGCTCTTCCCCATCTCCCTATCTGGCTTCACGTTAATACTATAAGCCCCCACCTCCTCTTTGCTTCCTTCCACCCAACCAGCAGATATCCATCAAACTAGGTGGGTCGCAGAATACTGGCATTCTGACAATTGGCTCGAGCCTGTCAACAATTTGGCAAGCTGCCATCTCCGAAGCTATAGTGTAGCAAGCTCCAGAAGCGAATCTCTCCCTTTCAATGTTGTCTTGAAACTGGATTCTTCATAGAGCTGGAGACCCCTAGAAACAGGCCTCCTGGATTTGCCAGTGCTTCTTCCAAGCGGTAACCCATCCTTTGTGAAGAACAAGCTTTGATGACCAGCATTCAGTTTTCTATCAGTGTTTTGTCTGTGTGCCTGAAAGGTGACGTTGTTATTAGCAGGTGGCAGGTCAAGTAAAGAAGAAATGTATGTAATAAAAGATTTGCGATGTAGAACCTTAAAAAATGTGTTTAGATAGGATGAAAAAAAACTAGAAGTATACCGTGGGGAGAAAAAAAGAGTCCCTTCCCTGACCGGGAATCGAACCCGGGCCACGGCGGTGAGAGCGCCGAATCCTAACCACTAGACCACCAGGGAGCACTGGGTGCTCTGGAGCAGCACCTGCTCCAAGACATACCACCAGGGTGAGGCCGCCTGTGCTGCTGTCACAGGGTTTTGTGCATCAACTAAAGTAAGCAGGAAAACACACACACATCAACCTAACACTGGCAAGCTAGTCTTTACTACACTTTGGAAAACATCATGGGACACACAAAAAAAACACTGCTTTCAGGCACACCCCCAACAAAGCAATCTACTGAACGTTAAATAGACTCAGATCTCGGGACAGTTTCCATCCCTGGAAGACGCATGGGACCTTCATAACACACAACTAACTGGAGAGCAAAAACAGCAAGAACCAATTAACCATCCAGAAAAATACCAGTCACTGTTCTAGGTCAGCTCCTCTTCTCAGGGCACCAGCGGGAGGTCAGCGCCTCTTCTCAGGGCACCAGCGGGAGGTCAGCGCCTCTTCTCAGGGCACCAGCTGGAGGTCAGCACCTCTTCTCAGGGCACTAGCGGGGGGTCAGCGCCTCTTCTCAGGGGCCCTTGCAGGAGGGCAGCGCCTCTTCTCAGGGCACCAGCTGGAGGTCAGCGCCTCTTCTCAGGGCACTAGCGGGGGGGTCAGCGCCTCTTCTCAGGGGCCTTTGCAGGAGGGCAGCGCCTCTTCTCAGGGCACCAGCTGGAGGTCAGTGCCTCTTCTCAGGGCACTAGCGGGGGGTCAGCGCCTCTTCTCAGGGGCCCTTGCAGGAGGGCAGCGCCTCTTCTCAGGGCACCAGCTGGAGGTCAGCGCCTCTTCTCAGGGCACCAGCGGGAGGTCAGCGCCTCTTCTCAGGGCACCAGCTGGAGGTCAGCGCCTCTTCTCAGGGCACTAGCGGGGATCAGCACCTCTTCTCAGGTACCCCTGAAGGAGGGCAGTCCCTTTTCTCATGGCACCAGCGGGAGGTCAGCGCCTCTACTCAGGGCACCAGCAGGAGATAAGCGCCTCTTCTCAGGGCACCAGCGGGGGTCAGCTCCTCCTCTCAGAGCACCAGAGGGAGGGCAGTGCCTCTCCTCAGAGCACCAGCGGGGGGGGGGGGGGTCAGTGCCTCTTCTCAGGGCCCCAGCGGGGTGTCAGCACCTCTACTCAGGGCACCAGCGGGGGGTCAGTGCCTCTTCTCAGGGCACCAGCAGGAGGTCAGCGCCTCTTCTTAGGGCACCAGCGGGAGGTCAGCACCTCTTCTCAGGGCACCAGCGGGAGGTCAGCACCTCTTCTCAGGGCACCAGCTGGAGGTCAGCGCCTCTTCTCAGGGCACTAGCGGGGGGGTCAGCACCTCTTCTCAGGGGCCCTTGCAGGAGGGCAGCGCCTCTTCTCAGGGCATCAGCTGGAGGTCAGCGCCTCTTCTCAGGGGCCCTTGCAGGAGGGCAGCGCCTCTTCTCAGGGCACCAGCTGGAGGTCAGCGCCTCTTCTCAGGGCACCAGCTGGAGGTCAGCGCCTCTTCTCAGGGCACTAGCGGGGGGGGTCAGCGCCTCTTCTCAGGGGCCCTTGCAGGAGGGCAGCGCCTATTCTCATGGCACCAGCTGGAGGTCAGCGCCTCTTCTCAGGGGCCCTTGCAGGAGGGCAGCGCCTCTTCTCAGGGCACCAGCTGGAGGTCAGCGCCACTTCTCAGGGCACTAGCGGGGAATCAGCACCTCTTCTCAGGTACCCCTGAAGGAGGGCAGTCCCTTTTCTCATGGCACCAGCGGGAGGTCAGCGCCTCTACTCAGGGCACCAGCAGGAGGTAAGCGCCTCTTCTCAGGGCATCAGCGGGGGTCAGCTCCTCCTCTCAGGGCACCAGAGGGAGGGCAGTGCCTCTCCTCAGGGCACCAGCGGGGTGTCAGCGCCTCTACTCAGGGCACCAGCGGGGGGTCAGTGCCTCTTCTCAGGGCACCAGCGGGGGTCTGCTCCTCTTCTCAGGGACCCCTGTAGGAGGGCAGCAGACCTTCTGGGGGATGCCTGCAGCTCGTCCAAGGCCTCGTCAAAGCTCTCAAGTAAGCCCAGATCTGAGCATGAGCGCTTCACCC
The DNA here is from genome assembly GCF_964204655.1 of Triturus cristatus. Lineage (NCBI taxonomy): Eukaryota > Metazoa > Chordata > Amphibia > Caudata > Salamandridae > Triturus > Triturus cristatus. The sequence continues at coordinate 146,089,836 of NC_140585.1, read as the reverse complement.
AGACCAGGGTGTTGCTTTGGATGCTGGCTCCCCTCGCCCTCAGTTTAGAGTGTTAGAAACTACAAGTAGCAGAATACACTGCAATAGCCTGAAAGGAATTTGGTACTCATGCTGGACCTAGGCAATATAAGATCTCTGACGAGGATGGTGGGGAGTGCACGTGCAGGCCAGTGGAACTTTCACTTTCACAATGTGCCTGTAAGCCCTAAAACATTAGACCGAAACAAAGATAAATAAAACGCTTCAACGTCATAAAAAATAATTCCTCATTCAGAGCGCGATCCATCATTTCATTTATGTCTCTTGAAAAAACAACAGGCTTCAACGCATATGATTGATCATGTAGTCATTTGATTTTGATGTAAATAACAAGGCTTCGTGCACGTTTCTTTTTTCAATTAAGTACACAGAAGGTTAAAACGAAAAGGCAGACATCCTTCGCAAAAAGTGTCCCACTTAAAAATTGCCCGTGATTGATCGTAAAAGTTATGAGACCGCATTAGTAAATCAGATGATGTCATGAGTGGAAAGCGCCACATTCTAGATGAAATTCTAAATAAAGGTAGAGTTGTCATGCTTTAAAAAATGCGATGGAATCCTCCCCGTCGGGGAATTGAACCCCGGTCTCCCGCGTGACAGGCGGGGATACTGACCACTATACTAACGAGGAACAGCTGCACCTGGTCTCGCTGAGCCGCTCCTTATGTGGCTGAAAACCCTCCTGTCCATCCTCATATGCTACGAATTTGTGCCATTTATCAACTCCTTCACACCAACACAGGGGCCCACAGGCTCAATAAACACACACACACTCCCTCACACAATACACACACAAACACACTCCTGCCTCACAAGATCCTTCTCACCTCCTAGCAGACACTCTCAGCAGCGCTCTCAGCAGCATCACCTGATGCCAGAGTCACAGCAACCAGCTCCCACGGCTGCTTCTGACGGCCCCGGCCTGGATCTTCAGCCCAGGGGCCCCTGGCTCTCTCTGATGCTGGAGGATTGCAGCGGGGGCTGCACACAGGGAGTGGGGAGGGAGACGCTCCCTCCCACCCGCCCACCCGCCCGCCTGCGCCAAAGGAGAAAGCTGGCTTGTAAAGGAGAAGAGAGGAGGCAGGAAAAGCCCAGGTGTGCGAGTGTCTGAGAAAGAGGCGCTTTGAATTGTGAAGCAGAGGAAAAAAGTGAAGACTTTGCAAAATTCCTTCGAGCCGGATTTGAACCAGCGACCTAAGGATATCAGCTTCCCCACTACAGTCCTCCGCTCTACCAACTGAGCTATCGAAGGCTCGGTGATGTAGGGATGACAAGGCGCTATATGGCATGAGGTGTGAGCAGCGTGCCCAGCCGCCTAGGCAGCACTCTGTCTCTAAACAGCAGCTCAAGGCCTTCATAAAGCGCCAAACCCTACAATGGAGACTTTCCTTCCCTGCACAAAGCCAGCAAAGGAAAACAAACAGGCCACCTGCCTTTCTCAATGCTTCTTTCAAATGCTAAGACATCACTTTGCGCACCTTAGAGCAACCTGTCCAGACACACTTACAAACTACCTTAGAAACGCCTCTCAAGGGCGACTATGACTGGCGCCCCAGACCAACCACCTCCCTTCTCTCCAGCCCCTAGCTAGAAGAATAGGAGACCTCACCCGGAGGATACAGACTCCAGAGTGACGGGCTAGAGACGCCCTTTGGGAGACATGACGGCACCAGGGCCGGACTGGCCATACGGGTAAAGAGAGAGCCCCCGCTGGACAGAGAGACTGAGGGACTCCGCCCATCCTGCGTAAATCCGGGCTTGGTGAGCAGTATCCCGCCCGCCCGTGTTGCTCTCCCCCTCCAATGCTGCTCTTCCCCATCTCCCTATCTGGCTTCACGTTAATACTATAAGTCCCCACCTCCTCTTTGCTTCCTTCCACCCAACCAGCAGATATCCATCAAACTAGGTGGGTCGCAGAATACTGGCATTCTGACAATTGGCTCGAGCCTGTCAACAATTTGGCAAGCTGCCATCTCCGAAGCTATAGTGTAGCAAGCTCCAGAAGCGAATCTCTCCCTTTCAATGTTGTCTTGAAACTGGATTCTTCATAGAGCTGGAGACCCCTAGAAACAGGCCTCCTGGATTTGCCAGTGCTTCTTCCAAGCGGTAACCCATCCTTTGTGAAGAACAAGCTTTGATGACCAGCATTCAGTTTTCTATCAGTGTTTTGTCTGTGTGCCTGAAAGGTGACGTTGTTATTAGCAGGTGGCAGGTCAAGTAAAGAAGAAATGTATGTAATAAAAGATTTGCGATGTAGAACCTTAAAAAATGTGTTTAGATAGGATGAAAAAAAACTAGAAGTATACCGTGGGGAGAAAAAAAGAGTCCCTTCCCTGACCGGGAATCGAACCCGGGCCACGGCGGTGAGAGCGCCGAATCCTAACCACTAGACCACCAGGGAGCACTGGGTGCTCTGGAGCAGCACCTGCTCCAAGACATACCACCAGGGTGAGGCCGCCTGTGCTGCTGTCACAGGGTTTTGTGCATCAACTAAAGTAAGCAGGAAAACACACACACATCAACCTAACACTGGCAAGCTAGTCTTTACTACACTTTGGAAAACATCATGGGACACACAAAAAAAACACTGCTTTCAGGCACACCCCCAACAAAGCAATCTACTGAACGTTAAATAGACTCAGATCTCGGGACAGTTTCCATCCCTGGAAGACGCATGGGACCTTCATAACACACAACTAACTGGAGAGCAAAAACAGCAAGAACCAATTAACCATCCAGAAAAATACCAGTCACTGTTCTAGGTCAGCTCCTCTTCTCAGGGCACCAGCGGGAGGTCAGCGCCTCTTCTCAGGGCACCAGCGGGAGGTCAGCGCCTCTTCTCAGGGCACCAGCTGGAGGTCAGCACCTCTTCTCATTGCACTAGCGGGGGGTCAGCGCCTCTTCTCAGGGGCCCTTGCAGGAGGGCAGCGCCTCTTCTCAGGGCACCAGCTGGAGGTCAGCGCCTCTTCTCAGGGCACCAGCGGGAGGTCAGCGCCTCTTCTCAGGGCACCAGCTGGAGGTCAGCGCCTCTTCTCAGGGCACTAGCGGGGATCAGCACCTCTTCTCAGGTACCCCTGAAGGAGGGCAGTCCCTTTTCTCATGGCACCAGCGGGAGGTCAGCGCCTCTACTCAGGGCACCAGCAGGAGATAAGCGCCTCTTCTCAGGGCACCAGCGGGGGTCAGCTCCTCCTCTCAGAGCACCAGAGGGAGGGCAGTGCCTCTCCTCAGAGCACCAGCGGGGGGGGGGGGGTCAGTGCCTCTTCTCAGGGCCCCAGCGGGGTGTTAGCACCTCTACTCAGGGCACCAGCGGGGGGTCAGTGCCTCTTCTCAGGGCACCAGCAGGAGGTCAGCGCCTCTTCTTAGGGCACCAGCGGGAGGTCAGCACCTCTTCTCAGGGCACCAGCGGGAGGTCAGCACCTCTTCTCAGGGCACCAGCTGGAGGTCAGCGCCTCTTCTCAGGGCACTAGCGGGGGGGTCAGCACCTCTTCTCAGGGGCCCTTGCAGGAGGGCAGCGCCTCTTCTCAGGGCATCAGCTGGAGGTCAGCGCCTCTTCTCAGGGGCCCTTGCAGGAGGGCAGCGCCTCTTCTCAGGGCACCAGCTGGAGGTCAGCGCCTCTTCTCAGGGCACCAGCTGGAGGTCAGCGCCTCTTCTCAGGGCACTAGCGGGGGGGGTCAGCGCCTCTTCTCAGGGGCCCTTGCAGGAGGGCAGCGCCTATTCTCATGGCACCAGCTGGAGGTCAGCGCCTCTTCTCAGGGGCCCTTGCAGGAGGGCAGCGCCTCTTCTCAGGGCACCAGCTGGAGGTCAGCGCCACTTCTCAGGGCACTAGCGGGGAATCAGCACCTCTTCTCAGGTACCCCTGAAGGAGGGCAGTCCCTTTTCTCATGGCACCAGCGGGAGGTCAGCGCCTCTACTCAGGGCACCAGCAGGAGGTAAGCGCCTCTTCTCAGGGCACCAGCGGGGGTCAGCTCCTCCTCTCAGGGCACCAGAGGGAGGGCAGTGCCTCTCCTCAGGGCACCAGCGGGGTGTCAGCGCCTCTACTCAGGGCACCAGCGGGGGGTCAGTGCCTCTTCTCAGGGCACCAGCGGGGGTCTGCTCCTCTTCTCAGGGACCCCTGTAGGAGGGCAGCAGACCTTCTGGGGGATGCCTGCAGCTCGTCCAAGGCCTCGTCAAAGCTCTCAAGTAAGCCCAGATCTGAGCATGAGCGCTTCACCCAGACCAGGGTGTTGCTTTGGATGCTGGCTCCCCTTGCCCTCAGTTTAGAGTGTTAGAAACTACAAGTAGCAGAATACACTGCAATAGCCTGAAAGGAATTTGGTACTCATGCTGGACCTAGGCAATATAAGATCTCTGACGAGGATGGTGGGGAGTGCACGTGCAGGCCAGTGGAACTTTCACTTTCACAATGTGCCTGTAAGCCCTAAAACATTAGACCGAAACAAAGATAAATAAAACGCTTCAACGTCATAAAAAATAATTCCTCATTCAGAGCGCGATCCATCATTTCATTTATGTCTCTTGAAAAAACAACAGGCTTCAACGCATATGATTGATCATGTAGTCATTTGATTTTGATGTAAATAACAAGGCTTCGTGCACGTTTCTTTTTTCAATTAAGTACACAGAAGGTTAAAACGAAAAGGCAGACATCCTTCGCAAAAAGTGTCCCACTTAAAAATTGCCCGTGATTGATCGTAAAAGTTATGAGACCGCATTAGTAAATCAGATGATGTCATGAGTGGAAAGCGCCACATTCTAGATGAAATTCTAAATAAAGGTAGAGTTGTCATGCTTTAAAAAATGCGATGGAATCCTCCCCGTCGGGGAATTGAACCCCGGTCTCCCGCGTGACAGGCGGGGATACTGACCACTATACTAACGAGGAACAGCTGCACCTGGTCTCGCTGAGCCGCTCCTTATGTGGCTGAAAACCCTCCTGTCCATCCTCATATGCTACGAATTTGTGCCATTTATCAACTCCTTCACACCAACACAGGGGCCCACAGGCTCAATAAACACACACACACTCCCTCACACAATACACACACAAACACACTCCTGCCTCACAAGATCCTTCTCACCTCCTAGCAGACACTCTCAGCAGCGCTCTCAGCAGCATCACCTGATGCCAGAGTCACAGCAACCAGCTCCCACGGCTGCTTCTGACGGCCCCGGCCTGGATCTTCAGCCCAGGGGCCCCTGGCTCTCTCTGATGCTGGAGGATTGCAGCGGGGGCTGCACACAGGGAGTGGGGAGGGAGACGCTCCCTCCCACCCGCCCACCCGCCCGCCTGCGCCAAAGGAGAAAGCTGGCTTGTAAAGGAGAAGAGAGGAGGCAGGAAAAGCCCAGGTGTGCGAGTGTCTGAGAAAGAGGCGCTTTGAATTGTGAAGCAGAGGAAAAAAGTGAAGACTTTGCAAAATTCCTTCGAGCCGGATTTGAACCAGCGACCTAAGGATATCAGCTTCCCCACTACAGTCCTCCGCTCTACCAACTGAGCTATCGAAGGCTCGGTGATGTAGGGATGACAAGGCGCTATATGGCATGAGGTGTGAGCAGCGTGCCCAGCCGCCTAGGCAGCACTCTGTCTCTAAACAGCAGCTCAAGGCCTTCATAAAGCGCCAAACCCTACAATGGAGACTTTCCTTCCCTGCACAAAGCCAGCAAAGGAAAACAAACAGGCCACCTGCCTTTCTCAATGCTTCTTTCAAATGCTAAGACATCACTTTGCGCACCTTAGAGCAACCTGTCCAGACACACTTACAAACTACCTTAGAAACGCCTCTCAAGGGCGACTATGACTGGCGCCCCAGACCAACCACCTCCCTTCTCTCCAGCCCCTAGCTAGAAGAATAGGAGACCTCACCCGGAGGATACAGACTCCAGAGTGACGGGCTAGAGACGCCCTTTGGGAGACATGACGGCACCAGGGCCGGACTGGCCATACGGGTAAAGAGAGAGCCCCCGCTGGACAGAGAGACTGAGGGACTCCGCCCATCCTGCGTAAATCCGGGCTTGGTGAGCAGTATCCCGCCCGCCCGTGTTGCTCTCCCCCTCCAATGCTGCTCTTCCCCATCTCCCTATCTGGCTTCACGTTAATACTATAAGCCCCCACCTCCTCTTTGCTTCCTTCCACCCAACCAGCAGATATCCATCAAACTAGGTGGGTCGCAGAATACTGGCATTCTGACAATTGGCTCGAGCCTGTCAACAATTTGGCAAGCTGCCATCTCCGAAGCTATAGTGTAGCAAGCTCCAGAAGCGAATCTCTCCCTTTCAATGTTGTCTTGAAACTGGATTCTTCATAGAGCTGGAGACCCCTAGAAACAGGCCTCCTGGATTTGCCAGTGCTTCTTCCAAGCGGTAACCCATCCTTTGTGAAGAACAAGCTTTGATGACCAGCATTCAGTTTTCTATCAGTGTTTTGTCTGTGTGCCTGAAAGGTGACGTTGTTATTAGCAGGTGGCAGGTCAAGTAAAGAAGAAATGTATGTAATAAAAGATTTGCGATGTAGAACCTTAAAAAATGTGTTTAGATAGGATGAAAAAAAACTAGAAGTATACCGTGGGGAGAAAAAAAGAGTCCCTTCCCTGACCGGGAATCGAACCCGGGCCACGGCGGTGAGAGCGCCGAATCCTAACCACTAGACCACCAGGGAGCACTGGGTGCTCTGGAGCAGCACCTGCTCCAAGACATACCACCAGGGTGAGGCCGCCTGTGCTGCTGTCACAGGGTTTTGTGCATCAACTAAAGTAAGCAGGAAAACACACACACATCAACCTAACACTGGCAAGCTAGTCTTTACTACACTTTGGAAAACATCATGGGACACACAAAAAAAACACTGCTTTCAGGCACACCCCCAACAAAGCAATCTACTGAACGTTAAATAGACTCAGATCTCGGGACAGTTTCCATCCCTGGAAGACGCATGGGACCTTCATAACACACAACTAACTGGAGAGCAAAAACAGCAAGAACCAATTAACCATCCAGAAAAATACCAGTCACTGTTCTAGGTCAGCTCCTCTTCTCAGGGCACCAGCGGGAGGTCAGCGCCTCTTCTCAGGGCACCAGCGGGAGGTCAGCGCCTCTTCTCAGGGCACCAGCTGGAGGTCAGCACCTCTTCTCAGGGCACTAGCGGGGGGTCAGCGCCTCTTCTCAGGGGCCCTTGCAGGAGGGCAGCGCCTCTTCTCAGGGCACCAGCTGGAGGTCAGCGCCTCTTCTCAGGGCACTAGCGGGGGGGTCAGCGCCTCTTCTCAGGGGCCTTTGCAGGAGGGCAGCGCCTCTTCTCAGGGCACCAGCTGGAGGTCAGTGCCTCTTCTCAGGGCACTAGCGGGGGGTCAGCGCCTCTTCTCAGGGGCCCTTGCAGGAGGGCAGCGCCTCTTCTCAGGGCACCAGCTGGAGGTCAGCGCCTCTTCTCAGGGCACCAGCGGGAGGTCAGCGCCTCTTCTCAGGGCACCAGCTGGAGGTCAGCGCCTCTTCTCAGGGCACTAGCGGGGATCAGCACCTCTTCTCAGGTACCCCTGAAGGAGGGCAGTCCCTTTTCTCATGGCACCAGCGGGAGGTCAGCGCCTCTACTCAGGGCACCAGCAGGAGATAAGCGCCTCTTCTCAGGGCACCAGCGGGGGTCAGCTCCTCCTCTCAGAGCACCAGAGGGAGGGCAGTGCCTCTCCTCAGAGCACCAGCGGGGGGGGGGGGGGGTCAGTGCCTCTTCTCAGGGCCCCAGCGGGGTGTCAGCACCTCTACTCAGGGCACCAGCGGGGGGTCAGTGCCTCTTCTCAGGGCACCAGCAGGAGGTCAGCGCCTCTTCTTAGGGCACCAGCGGGAGGTCAGCACCTCTTCTCAGGGCACCAGCGGGAGGTCAGCACCTCTTCTCAGGGCACCAGCTGGAGGTCAGCGCCTCTTCTCAGGGCACTAGCGGGGGGGTCAGCACCTCTTCTCAGGGGCCCTTGCAGGAGGGCAGCGCCTCTTCTCAGGGCATCAGCTGGAGGTCAGCGCCTCTTCTCAGGGGCCCTTGCAGGAGGGCAGCGCCTCTTCTCAGGGCACCAGCTGGAGGTCAGCGCCTCTTCTCAGGGCACCAGCTGGAGGTCAGCGCCTCTTCTCAGGGCACTAGCGGGGGGGGTCAGCGCCTCTTCTCAGGGGCCCTTGCAGGAGGGCAGCGCCTATTCTCATGGCACCAGCTGGAGGTCAGCGCCTCTTCTCAGGGGCCCTTGCAGGAGGGCAGCGCCTCTTCTCAGGGCACCAGCTGGAGGTCAGCGCCACTTCTCAGGGCACTAGCGGGGAATCAGCACCTCTTCTCAGGTACCCCTGAAGGAGGGCAGTCCCTTTTCTCATGGCACCAGCGGGAGGTCAGCGCCTCTACTCAGGGCACCAGCAGGAGGTAAGCGCCTCTTCTCAGGGCATCAGCGGGGGTCAGCTCCTCCTCTCAGGGCACCAGAGGGAGGGCAGTGCCTCTCCTCAGGGCACCAGCGGGGTGTCAGCGCCTCTACTCAGGGCACCAGCGGGGGGTCAGTGCCTCTTCTCAGGGCACCAGCGGGGGTCTGCTCCTCTTCTCAGGGACCCCTGTAGGAGGGCAGCAGACCTTCTGGGGGATGCCTGCAGCTCGTCCAAGGCCTCGTCAAAGCTCTCAAGTAAGCCCAGATCTGAGCATGAGCGCTTCACCCAGACCAGGGTGTTGCTTTGGATGCTGGCTCCCCTCGCCCTCAGTTTAGAGTGTTAGAAACTACAAGTAGCAGAATACACTGCAATAGCCTGAAAGGAATTTGGTACTCATGCTGGACCTAGGCAATATAAGATCTCTGACGAGGATGGTGGGGAGTGCACGTGCAGGCCAGTGGAACTTTCACTTTCACAATGTGCCTGTAAGCCCTAAAACATTAGACCGAAACAAAGATAAATAAAACGCTTCAACGTCATAAAAAATAATTCCTCATTCAGAGCGCGATCCATCATTTCATTTATGTCTCTTGAAAAAACAACAGGCTTCAACGCATATGATTGATCATGTAGTCATTTGATTTTGATGTAAATAACAAGGCTTCGTGCACGTTTCTTTTTTCAATTAAGTACACAGAAGGTTAAAACGAAAAGGCAGACATCCTTCGCAAAAAGTGTCCCACTTAAAAATTGCCCGTGATTGATCGTAAAAGTTATGAGACCGCATTAGTAAATCAGATGATGTCATGAGTGGAAAGCGCCACATTCTAGATGAAATTCTAAATAAAGGTAGAGTTGTCATGCTTTAAAAAATGCGATGGAATCCTCCCCGTCGGGGAATTGAACCCCGGTCTCCCGCGTGACAGGCGGGGATACTGACCACTATACTAACGAGGAACAGCTGCACCTGGTCTCGCTGAGCCGCTCCTTATGTGGCTGAAAACCCTCCTGTCCATCCTCATATGCTACGAATTTGTGCCATTTATCAACTCCTTCACACCAACACAGGGGCCCACAGGCTCAATAAACACACACACACTCCCTCACACAATACACACACAAACACACTCCTGCCTCACAAGATCCTTCTCACCTCCTAGCAGACACTCTCAGCAGCGCTCTCAGCAGCATCACCTGATGCCAGAGTCACAGCAACCAGCTCCCACGGCTGCTTCTGACGGCCCCGGCCTGGATCTTCAGCCCAGGGGCCCCTGGCTCTCTCTGATGCTGGAGGATTGCAGCGGGGGCTGCACACAGGGAGTGGGGAGGGAGACGCTCCCTCCCACCCGCCCACCCGCCCGCCTGCGCCAAAGGAGAAAGCTGGCTTGTAAAGGAGAAGAGAGGAGGCAGGAAAAGCCCAGGTGTGCGAGTGTCTGAGAAAGAGGCGCTTTGAATTGTGAAGCAGAGGAAAAAAGTGAAGACTTTGCAAAATTCCTTCGAGCCGGATTTGAACCAGCGACCTAAGGATATCAGCTTCCCCACTACAGTCCTCCGCTCTACCAACTGAGCTATCGAAGGCTCGGTGATGTAGGGATGACAAGGCGCTATATGGCATGAGGTGTGAGCAGCGTGCCCAGCCGCCTAGGCAGCACTCTGTCTCTAAACAGCAGCTCAAGGCCTTCATAAAGCGCCAAACCCTACAATGGAGACTTTCCTTCCCTGCACAAAGCCAGCAAAGGAAAACAAACAGGCCACCTGCCTTTCTCAATGCTTCTTTCAAATGCTAAGACATCACTTTGCGCACCTTAGAGCAACCTGTCCAGACACACTTACAAACTACCTTAGAAACGCCTCTCAAGGGCGACTATGACTGGCGCCCCAGACCAACCACCTCCCTTCTCTCCAGCCCCTAGCTAGAAGAATAGGAGACCTCACCCGGAGGATACAGACTCCAGAGTGACGGGCTAGAGACGCCCTTTGGGAGACATGACGGCACCAGGGCCGGACTGGCCATACGGGTAAAGAGAGAGCCCCCGCTGGACAGAGAGACTGAGGGACTCCGCCCATCCTGCGTAAATCCGGGCTTGGTGAGCAGTATCCCGCCCGCCCGTGTTGCTCTCCCCCTCCAATGCTGCTCTTCCCCATCTCCCTATCTGGCTTCACGTTAATACTATAAGTCCCCACCTCCTCTTTGCTTCCTTCCACCCAACCAGCAGATATCCATCAAACTAGGTGGGTCGCAGAATACTGGCATTCTGACAATTGGCTCGAGCCTGTCAACAATTTGGCAAGCTGCCATCTCCGAAGCTATAGTGTAGCAAGCTCCAGAAGCGAATCTCTCCCTTTCAATGTTGTCTTGAAACTGGATTCTTCATAGAGCTGGAGACCCCTAGAAACAGGCCTCCTGGATTTGCCAGTGCTTCTTCCAAGCGGTAACCCATCCTTTGTGAAGAACAAGCTTTGATGACCAGCATTCAGTTTTCTATCAGTGTTTTGTCTGTGTGCCTGAAAGGTGACGTTGTTATTAGCAGGTGGCAGGTCAAGTAAAGAAGAAATGTATGTAATAAAAGATTTGCGATGTAGAACCTTAAAAAATGTGTTTAGATAGGATGAAAAAAAACTAGAAGTATACCGTGGGGAGAAAAAAAGAGTCCCTTCCCTGACCGGGAATCGAACCCGGGCCACGGCGGTGAGAGCGCCGAATCCTAACCACTAGACCACCAGGGAGCACTGGGTGCTCTGGAGCAGCACCTGCTCCAAGACATACCACCAGGGTGAGGCCGCCTGTGCTGCTGTCACAGGGTTTTGTGCATCAACTAAAGTAAGCAGGAAAACACACACACATCAACCTAACACTGGCAAGCTAGTCTTTACTACACTTTGGAAAACATCATGGGACACACAAAAAAAACACTGCTTTCAGGCACACCCCCAACAAAGCAATCTACTGAACGTTAAATAGACTCAGATCTCGGGACAGTTTCCATCCCTGGAAGACGCATGGGACCTTCATAACACACAACTAACTGGAGAGCAAAAACAGCAAGAACCAATTAACCATCCAGAAAAATACCAGTCACTGTTCTAGGTCAGCTCCTCTTCTCAGGGCACCAGCGGGAGGTCAGCGCCTCTTCTCAGGGCACCAGCGGGAGGTCAGTGCCTCTTCTCAGGGCACCAGCTGGAGGTCAGCACCTCTTCTCATTGCACTAGCGGGGGGTCAGCGCCTCTTCTCAGGGGCCCTTGCAGGAGGGCAGCGCCTCTTCTCAGGGCACCAGCTGGAGGTCAGCGCCTCTTCTCAGGGCACCAGCGGGAGGTCAGCGCCTCTTCTCAGGGCACCAGCTGGAGGTCAGCGCCTCTTCTCAGGGCACTAGCGGGGATCAGCACCTCTTCTCAGGTACCCCTGAAGGAGGGCAGTCCCTTTTCTCATGGCACCAGCGGGAGGTCAGCGCCTCTACTCAGGGCACCAGCAGGAGATAAGCGCCTCTTCTCAGGGCACCAGCGGGGGTCAGCTCCTCCTCTCAGAGCACCAGAGGGAGGGCAGTGCCTCTCCTCAGAGCACCAGCGGGGGGGGGGGGTCAGTGCCTCTTCTCAGGGCCCCAGCGGGGTGTTAGCACCTCTACTCAGGGCACCAGCGGGGGGTCAGTGCCTCTTCTCAGGGCACCAGCAGGAGGTCAGCGCCTCTTCTTAGGGCACCAGCGGGAGGTCAGCACCTCTTCTCAGGGCACCAGCGGGAGGTCAGCACCTCTTCTCAGGGCACCAGCTGGAGGTCAGCGCCTCTTCTCAGGGCACTAGCGGGGGGGTCAGCACCTCTTCTCAGGGGCCCTTGCAGGAGGGCAGCGCCTCTTCTCAGGGCATCAGCTGGAGGTCAGCGCCTCTTCTCAGGGGCCCTTGCAGGAGGGCAGCGCCTCTTCTCAGGGCACCAGCTGGAGGTCAGCGCCTCTTCTCAGGGCACCAGCTGGAGGTCAGCGCCTCTTCTCAGGGCACTAGCGGGGGGGGTCAGCGCCTCTTCTCAGGGGCCCTTGCAGGAGGGCAGCGCCTATTCTCATGGCACCAGCTGGAGGTCAGCGCCTCTTCTCAGGGGCCCTTGCAGGAGGGCAGCGCCTCTTCTCAGGGCACCAGCTGGAGGTCAGCGCCACTTCTCAGGGCACTAGCGGGGAATCAGCACCTCTTCTCAGGTACCCCTGAAGGAGGGCAGTCCCTTTTCTCATGGCACCAGCGGGAGGTCAGCGCCTCTACTCAGGGCACCAGCAGGAGGTAAGCGCCTCTTCTCAGGGCACCAGCGGGGGTCAGCTCCTCCTCTCAGGGCACCAGAGGGAGGGCAGTGCCTCTCCTCAGGGCACCAGCGGGGTGTCAGCGCCTCTACTCAGGGCACCAGCGGGGGGTCAGTGCCTCTTCTCAGGGCACCAGCGGGGGTCTGCTCCTCTTCTCAGGGACCCCTGTAGGAGGGCAGCAGACCTTCTGGGGGATGCCTGCAGCTCGTCCAAGGCCTCGTCAAAGCTCTCAAGTAAGCCCAGATCTGAGCATGAGCGCTTCACCCAGACCAGGGTGTTGCTTTGGATGCTGGCTCCCCTTGCCCTCAGTTTAGAGTGTTAGAAACTACAAGTAGCAGAATACACTGCAATAGCCTGAAAGGAATTTGGTACTCATGCTGGACCTAGGCAATATAAGATCTCTGACGAGGATGGTGGGGAGTGCACGTGCAGGCCAGTGGAACTTTCACTTTCACAATGTGCCTGTAAGCCCTAAAACATTAGACCGAAACAAAGATAAATAAAACGCTTCAACGTCATAAAAAATAATTCCTCATTCAGAGCGCGATCCATCATTTCATTTATGTCTCTTGAAAAAACAACAGGCTTCAACGCATATGATTGATCATGTAGTCATTTGATTTTGATGTAAATAACAAGGCTTCGTGCACGTTTCTTTTTTCAATTAAGTACACAGAAGGTTAAAACGAAAAGGCAGACATCCTTCGCAAAAAGTGTCCCACTTAAAAATTGCCCGTGATTGATCGTAAAAGTTATGAGACCGCATTAGTAAATCAGATGATGTCATGAGTGGAAAGCGCCACATTCTAGATGAAATTCTAAATAAAGGTAGAGTTGTCATGCTTTAAAAAATGCGATGGAATCCTCCCCGTCGGGGAATTGAACCCCGGTCTCCCGCGTGACAGGCGGGGATACTGACCACTATACTAACGAGGAACAGCTGCACCTGGTCTCGCTGAGCCGCTCCTTATGTGGCTGAAAACCCTCCTGTCCATCCTCATATGCTACGAATTTGTGCCATTTATCAACTCCTTCACACCAACACAGGGGCCCACAGGCTCAATAAACACACACACACTCCCTCACACAATACACACACAAACACACTCCTGCCTCACAAGATCCTTCTCACCTCCTAGCAGACACTCTCAGCAGCGCTCTCAGCAGCATCACCTGATGCCAGAGTCACAGCAACCAGCTCCCACGGCTGCTTCTGACGGCCCCGGCCTGGATCTTCAGCCCAGGGGCCCCTGGCTCTCTCTGATGCTGGAGGATTGCAGCGGGGGCTGCACACAGGGAGTGGGGAGGGAGACGCTCCCTCCCACCCGCCCACCCGCCCGCCTGCGCCAAAGGAGAAAGCTGGCTTGTAAAGGAGAAGAGAGGAGGCAGGAAAAGCCCAGGTGTGCGAGTGTCTGAGAAAGAGGCGCTTTGAATTGTGAAGCAGAGGAAAAAAGTGAAGACTTTGCAAAATTCCTTCGAGCCGGATTTGAACCAGCGACCTAAGGATATCAGCTTCCCCACTACAGTCCTCCGCTCTACCAACTGAGCTATCGAAGGCTCGGTGATGTAGGGATGACAAGGCGCTATATGGCATGAGGTGTGAGCAGCGTGCCCAGCCGCCTAGGCAGCACTCTGTCTCTAAACAGCAGCTCAAGGCCTTCATAAAGCGCCAAACCCTACAATGGAGACTTTCCTTCCCTGCACAAAGCCAGCAAAGGAAAACAAACAGGCCACCTGCCTTTCTCAATGCTTCTTTCAAATGCTAAGACATCACTTTGCGCACCTTAGAGCAACCTGTCCAGACACACTTACAAACTACCTTAGAAACGCCTCTCAAGGGCGACTATGACTGGCGCCCCAGACCAACCACCTCCCTTCTCTCCAGCCCCTAGCTAGAAGAATAGGAGACCTCACCCGGAGGATACAGACTCCAGAGTGACGGGCTAGAGACGCCCTTTGGGAGACATGACGGCACCAGGGCCGGACTGGCCATACGGGTAAAGAGAGAGCCCCCGCTGGACAGAGAGACTGAGGGACTCCGCCCATCCTGCGTAAATCCGGGCTTGGTGAGCAGTATCCCGCCCGCCCGTGTTGCTCTCCCCCTCCAATGCTGCTCTTCCCCATCTCCCTATCTGGCTTCACGTTAATACTATAAGTCCCCACCTCCTCTTTGCTTCCTTCCACCCAACCAGCAGATATCCATCAAACTAGGTGGGTCGCAGAATACTGGCATTCTGACAATTGGCTCGAGCCTGTCAACAATTTGGCAAGCTGCCATCTCCGAAGCTATAGTGTAGCAAGCTCCAGAAGCGAATCTCTCCCTTTCAATGTTGTCTTGAAACTGGATTCTTCATAGAGCTGGAGACCCCTAGAAACAGGCCTCCTGGATTTGCCAGTGCTTCTTCCAAGCGGTAACCCATCCTTTGTGAAGAACAAGCTTTGATGACCAGCATTCAGTTTTCTATCAGTGTTTTGTCTGTGTGCCTGAAAGGTGACGTTGTTATTAGCAGGTGGCAGGTCAAGTAAAGAAGAAATGTATGTAATAAAAGATTTGCGATGTAGAACCTTAAAAAATGTGTTTAGATAGGATGAAAAAAAACTAGAAGTATACCGTGGGGAGAAAAAAAGAGTCCCTTCCCTGACCGGGAATCGAACCCGGGCCGCGGCGGTGAGAGCGCCGAATCCTAACCACTAGACCACCAGGGAGCACTGGGTGCTCTGGAGCAGCACCTGCTCCAAGACATACCACCAGGGTGAGGCCGCCTGTGCTGCTGTCACAGGGTTTTGTGCATCAACTAAAGTAAGCAGGAAAACACACACACATCAACCTAACACTGGCAAGCTTGTCTTTACTACACTTTGGAAAACATCATGGGACACACAAAAAAAACACTGCTTTCAGGCACACCCCCAACAAAGCAATCTACTGAACGTTAAATAGACTCAGATCTCGGGACAGTTTCCATCCCTGGAAGACGCATGGGACCTTCATAACACACAACTAACTGGAGAGCAAAAACAGCAAGAACCAATTAACCATCCAGAAAAATACCAGTCACTGTTCTAGGTCAGCTCCTCTTCTCAGGGCACCAGCGGGAGGTCAGCGCCTCTTCTCAGGGCACCAGCGGGAGGTCAGCGCCTCTTCTCAGGGCACCAGCTGGAGGTCAGCACCTCTTCTCAGGGCACTAGCGGGGGGTCAGCGCCTCTTCTCAGGGGCTCTTGCAGGAGGGCAGCGCCTCTTCTCAGGGCACCAGCTGGAGGTCAGCGCCTCTTCTCAGGGCACTAGCGGGGGGGTCAGCGCCTCTTCTCAGGGGCCTTTGCAGGAGGGCAGCGCCTCTTCTCAGGGCACCAGCTGGAGGTCAGTGCCTCTTCTCAGGGCACTAGCGGGGGGTCAGCGCCTCTTCTCAGGGGCCCTTGCAGGAGGGCAGCGCCTCTTCTCAGGGCACCAGCTGGAGGTCAGCGCCTCTTCTCAGGGCACCAGCGGGAGGTCAGCGCCTCTTCTCAGGGCACCAGCTGGAGGTCAGCGCCTCTTCTCAGGGCACTAGCGGGGATCAGCACCTCTTCTCAGGTACCCCTGAAGGAGGGCAGTCCCTTTTCTCATGGCACCAGCGGGAGGTCAGCGCCTCTACTCAGGGCACCAGCAGGAGGTAAGCGCCTCTTCTCAGGGCACCAGCGGGGGTCAGCTCCTCCTCTCAGAGCACCAGAGGGAGGGCAGTGCCTCTCCTCAGAGCACCAGCGGGGGGGGGTCAGTGCCTCTTCTCAGGGCCCCAGCGGGGTGTCAGCACCTCTACTCAGGGCACCAGCGGGGGGTCAGTGCCTCTTCTCAGGACACCAGCAGGAGGTCAGCGCCTCTTCTCAGGGCACCAGCGGGAGGTCAGCACCTCTTCTCAGGGCACCAGCGGGAGGTCAGCACCTCTTCTCAGGGCACCAGCTGGAGGTCAGCACCTCTTCTCAGGGCACTAGCGGGGGGGTCAGCGCCTCTTCTCAGGGGCCCTTGCAGGAGGGCAGCGCCTCTTCTCAGGGCACCAGCTGGAGGTCAGCGCCTCTTCTCAGGGGCCTTTGCAGGAGGGCAGCGCCTCTTCTCAGGGCACCAGCTGGAGGTCAGCGCCTCTTCTCAGGGCACCAGCTGGAGGTCAGCGCCTCTTCTCAGGGCACTAGCGGGGGGGTCAGCGACTCTTCTCAGGGGCCCTTGCAGGAGGGCAGCGCCTATTCTCATGGCACCAGCTGGAGGTCAGCGCCTCTTCTCAGGGGCCCTTGCAGGAGGGCAGCGCCTCTTCTCAGGGCACCAGCTGGAGGTCAGCGCCACTTCTCAGGGCACTAGCGGGGAATCAGCACCTCTTCTCAGGTACCCCTGAAGGAGGGCAGTCCCTTTTCTCATGGCACCAGCGGGAGGTCAGCGCCTCTACTCAGGGCACCAGCAGGAGGTAAGCGCCTCTTCTCAGGGCACCAGCGGGGGTCAGCTCCTCCTCTCAGGGCACCAGAGGGAGGGCAGTGCCTCTCCTCAGGGCACCAGCGGGGTGTCAGTGCCTCTTCTCAGGGCACCAGCGGGGGTCAGCTCCTCCTCTCAGGGCACCAGAGGGAGGGTAGTGCCTCTCCTCAGGGCACCAGCGGGGTGTCAGCGCCTCTACTCAGGGCACCAGCGGGGGGTCAGTGCCTCTTCTCAGGGCACCAGCGGGGGTCTGCTCCTCTTCTCAGGGACCCCTGTAGGAGGGCAGCAGACCTTCTGGGGGATGCCTGCAGCTCGTCCAAGGCCTCGTCAAAGCTCTCAAGTAAGCCCAGATCTGAGCATGAGCGCTTCACCCAGACCAGGGTGTTGCTTTGGATGCTGGCTCCCCTCGCCCTCAGTTTAGAGTGTTAGAAACTACAAGTAGCAGAATACACTGCAATAGCCTGAAAGGAATTTGGTACTCATGCTGGACCTAGGCAATATAAGATCTCTGACGAGGATGGTGGGGAGTGCACGTGCAGGCCAGTGGAACTTTCACTTTCACAATGTGCCTGTAGGCCCTAAAACATTAGACCGAAACAAAGATAAATAAAACGCTTCAACGTCATAAAAAATAATTCCTCATTCAGAGCGCGATCCATCATTTCATTTATGTCTCTTGAAAAAACAACAGGCTTCAACGCATATGATTGATCATGTAGTCCTTTGATTTTGATGTAAATAACAAGGCTTCGTGCACGTTTCTTTTTTCAATTAAGTACACAGAAGCTTAAAACGAAAAGGCAGACATCCTTCGCAAAAAGTGTCTCACTTAAAAATTGCCCGTGATTGATCGTAAAAGTTATGAGACCGCATTAGTTAATCAGATGATGTCATGAGTGGAAAGCGCCACATTCTAGATGAAATTCTAAATAAAGGTAGAGTTGTCATGCTTTAAAAAATGCGATGGAATCCTCCCCGTCGGGGAATTGAACCCCGGTCTCCCGCGTGACAGGCGGGGATACTGACCACTATACTAACGAGGAACAGCTGCACCTGGTCTCGCTGAGCCGCTCCTTATGTGGCTGAAAACCCTCCTGTCCATCCTCATATGCTACGAATTTGTGCCATTTATCAACTCCTTCACACCAACACAGGGGCCCACAGGCTCAATAAACACACACACACTCCCTCACACAATACACACACAAACACACTCCTGCCTCACAAGATCCTTCTCACCTCCTAGCAGACACTCTCAGCAGCGCTCTCAGCAGCATCACCTGATGCCAGAGTCACAGCAACCAGCTCCCACGGCTGCTTCTGACGGCCCCGGCCTGGATCTTCAGCCCAGGGGCCCCTGGCTCTCTCTGATGCTGGAGGATTGCAGCGGGGGCTGCACACAGGGAGTGGGGAGGGAGACGCTCCCTCCCACCCGCCCACCCGCCCGCCTGCGCCAAAGGAGAAAGCTGGCTTGTAAAGGAGAAGAGAGGAGGCAGGAAAAGCCCAGGTGTGCGAGTGTCTGAGAAAGAGGCGCTTTGAATTGTGAAGCAGAGGAAAAAAGTGAAGACTTTGCAAAATTCCTTCGAGCCGGATTTGAACCAGCGACCTAAGGATATCAGCTTCCCCACTACAGTCCTCCGCTCTACCAACTGAGCTATCGAAGGCTCGGTGATGTAAGGATGACAAGGCGCTATATGGCATGAGGTGTGAGCAGCGTGCCCAGCCGCCTAGGCAGCACTCTGTCTCTAAACAGCAGCTCAAGGCCTTCATAAAGCGCCAAACCCTACAATGGAGACTTTCCTTCCCTGCACAAAGCCAGCAAAGGAAAACAAACAGGCCACCTGCCTTTCTCAATGCTTCTTTCAAATGCTAAGACATCACTTTGCGCACCTTAGAGCAACCTGTCCAGACACACTTACAAACTACCTTAGAAACGCCTCTCAAGGGCGACTATGACTGGCGCCCCAGACCAACCACCTCCCTTCTCTCCAGCCCCTAGCTAGAAGAATAGGAGACCTCACCCGGAGGATACAGACTCCAGAGTGACGGGCTAGAGACGCCCTTTGGGAGACATGACGGCACCAGGGCCGGACTGGCCATACGGGTAAAGAGAGAGCCCCCGCTGGACAGAGAGACTGAGGGACTCCGCCCATCCTGCGTAAATCCGGGCTTGGTGAGCAGTATCCCGCCCGCCCGTGTTGCTCTCCCCCTCCAATGCTGCTCTTCCCCATCTCCCTATCTGGCTTCACGTTAATACTATAAGCCCCCACCTCCTCTTTGCTTCCTTCCACCCAACCAGCAGATATCCATCAAACTAGGTGGGTCGCAGAATACTGGCATTCTGACAATTGGCTCGAGCCTGTCAACAATTTGGCAAGCTGCCATCTCCGAAGCTATAGTGTAGCAAGCTCCAGAAGCGAATCTCTCCCTTTCAATGTTGTCTTGAAACTGGATTCTTCATAGAGCTGGAGACCCCTAGAAACAGGCCTCCTGGATTTGCCAGTGCTTCTTCCAAGCGGTAACCCATCCTTTGTGAAGAACAAGCTTTGATGACCAGCATTCAGTTTTCTATCAGTGTTTTGTCTGTGTGCCTGAAAGGTGACGTTGTTATTAGCAGGTGGCAGGTCAAGTAAAGAAGAAATGTATGTAATAAAAGATTTGCGATGTAAAACCTTAAAAATTGTGTTTAGATAGGATGAAAAAAAACTAGAAGTATACCGTGGGGAGAAAAAAAGAGTCCCTTCCCTGACCGGGAATCGAACCCGGGCCACGGCGGTGAGAGCGCCGAATCCTAACCACTAGACCACCAGGGAGCACTGGGTGCTCTGGAGCAGCACCTGCTCCAAGACATACCACCAGGGTGAGGCCGCCTGTGCTGCTGTCACAGGGTTTTGTGCATCAACTAAAGTAAGCAGGAAAACACACACACATCAACCTAACACTGGCAAGCTAGTCTTTACTACACTTTGGAAAACATCATGGGACACACAAAAAAAACACTGCTTTCAGGCACACCCCCAACAAAGCAATCTACTGAACGTTAAATAGACTCAGATCTCGGGACAGTTTCCATCCCTGGAAGACGCATGGGACCTTCATAACACACAACTAACTGGAGAGCAAAAACAGCAAGAACCAATTAACCATCCAGAAAAATACCAGTCACTGTTCTAGGTCAGCTCCTCTTCTCAGGGCACCAGCGGGAGGTCAGCGCCTCTTCTCAGGGCACCAGCGGGAGGTCAGCGCCTCTTCTCAGGGCACCAGCTGGAGGTCAGCACCTCTTCTCAGGGCACTAGCGGGGGGTCAGCGCCTCTTCTCAGGGGCCCTTGCAGGAGGGCAGCGCCTCTTCTCAGGGCACCAGCTGGAGGTCAGCGCCTCTTCTCAGGGCACTAGCGGGGGGGTCAGCGCCTCTTCTCAGGGGCCTTTGCAGGAGGGCAGCGCCTCTTCTCAGGGCACCAGCTGGAGGTCAGTGCCTCTTCTCAGGGCACTAGCGGGGGGTCAGCGCCTCTTCTCAGGGGCCCTTGCAGGAGGGCAGCGCCTCTTCTCAGGGCACCAGCTGGAGGTCAGCGCCTCTTCTCAGGGCACCAGCGGGAGGTCAGCGCCTCTTCTCAGGGCACCAGCTGGAGGTCAGCGCCTCTTCTCAGGGCACTAGCGGGGATCAGCACCTCTTCTCAGGTACCCCTGAAGGAGGGCAGTCCCTTTTCTCATGGCACCAGCGGGAGGTCAGCGCCTCTACTCAGGGCACCAGCAGGAGGTAAGCGCCTCTTCTCAGGGCACCAGCGGGGGTCAGCTCCTCCTCTCAGAGCACCAGAGGGAGGGCAGTGCCTCTCCTCAGAGCACCAGCGGGGGGGGGGTCAGTGCCTCTTCTCAGGGCCCCAGCGGGGTGTCAGCACCTCTACTCAGGGCACCAGCGGGGGGTCAGTGCCTCTTCTCAGGACACCAGCAGGAGGTCAGCGCCTCTTCTCAGGGCACCAGCGGGAGGTCAGCACCTCTTCTCAGGGCACCAGCGGGAGGTCAGCACCTCTTCTCAGGGCACCAGCTGGAGGTCAGCACCTCTTCTCAGGGCACTAGCGGGGGGGTCAGCGCCTCTTCTCAGGGGCCCTTGCAGGAGGGCAGCGCCTCTTCTCAGGGCACCAGCTGGAGGTCAGCGCCTCTTCTCAGGGGCCTTTGCAGGAGGGCAGCGCCTCTTCTCAGGGCACCAGCTGGAGGTCAGCGCCTCTTCTCAGGGCACCAGCTGGAGGTCAGCGCCTCTTCTCAGGGCACTAGCGGGGGGGGTCAGCGACTCTTCTCAGGGGCCCTTGCAGGAGGGCAGCGCCTATTCTCATGGCACCAGCTGGAGGTCAGCGCCTCTTCTCAGGGGCCCTTGCAGGAGGGCAGCGCCTCTTCTCAGGGCACCAGCTGGAGGTCAGCGCCACTTCTCAGGGCACTAGCGGGGAATCAGCACCTCTTCTCAGGTACCCCTGAAGGAGGGCAGTCCCTTTTCTCATGGCACCAGCGGGAGGTCAGCGCCTCTACTCAGGGCACCAGCAGGAGGTAAGCGCCTCTTCTCAGGGCACCAGCGGGGGTCAGCTCCTCCTCTCAGGGCACCAGAGGGAGGGCAGTGCCTCTCCTCAGGGCACCAGCGGGGTGTCAGTGCCTCTTCTCAGGGCACCAGCGGGGGTCAGCTCCTCCTCTCAGGGCACCAGAGGGAGGGTAGTGCCTCTCCTCAGGGCACCAGCGGGGTGTCAGCGCCTCTACTCAGGGCACCAGCGGGGGGTCAGTGCCTCTTCTCAGGGCACCAGCGGGGGTCTGCTCCTCTTCTCAGGGACCCCTGTAGGAGGGCAGCAGACCTTCTGGGGGATGCCTGCAGCTCGTCCAAGGCCTCGTCAAAGCTCTCAAGTAAGCCCAGATCTGAGCATGAGCGCTTCACCCAGACCAGGGTGTTGCTTTGGATGCTGGCTCCCCTCGCCCTCAGTTTAGAGTGTTAGAAACTACAAGTAGCAGAATACACTGCAATAGCCTGAAAGGAATTTGGTACTCATGCTGGACCTAGGCAATATAAGATCTCTGACGAGGATGGTGGGGAGTGCACGTGCAGGCCAGTGGAACTTTCACTTTCACAATGTGCCTGTAGGCCCTAAAACATTAGACCGAAACAAAGATAAATAAAACGCTTCAACGTCATAAAAAATAATTCCTCATTCAGAGCGCGATCCATCATTTCATTTATGTCTCTTGAAAAAACAACAGGCTTCAACGCATATGATTGATCATGTAGTCCTTTGATTTTGATGTAAATAACAAGGCTTCGTGCACGTTTCTTTTTTCAATTAAGTACACAGAAGCTTAAAACGAAAAGGCAGACATCCTTCGCAAAAAGTGTCTCACTTAAAAATTGCCCGTGATAGATCGTAAAAGTTATGAGACCGCATTAGTAAATCAGATGATGTCATGAGTGGAAAGCGCCACATTCTAGATGAAATTCTAAATAAAGGTAGAGTTGTCATGCTTTAAAAAATGCGATGGAATCCTCCCCGTCGGGGAATTGAACCCCGGTCTCCCGCGTGACAGGCGGGGATACTGACCACTATACTAACGAGGAACAGCTGCACCTGGTCTCGCTGAGCCGCTCCTTATGTGGCTGAAAACCCTCCTGTCCATCCTCATATGCTACGAATTTGTGCCATTTATCAACTCCTTCACACCAACACAGGGGCCCACAGGCTCAATAAACACACACACACTCCCTCACACAATACACACACAAACACACTCCTGCCTCACAAGATCCTTCTCACCTCCTAGCAGACACTCTCAGCAGCGCTCTCAGCAGCATCACCTGATGCCAGAGTCACAGCAACCAGCTCCCACGGCTGCTTCTGACGGCCCCGGCCTGGATCTTCAGCCCAGGGGCCCCTGGCTCTCTCTGATGCTGGAGGATTGCAGCGGGGGCTGCACACAGGGAGTGGGGAGGGAGACGCTCCCTCCCACCCGCCCACCCGCCCGCCTGCGCCAAAGGAGAAAGCTGGCTTGTAAAGGAGAAGAGAGGAGGCAGGAAAAGCCCAGGTGTGCGAGTGTCTGAGAAAGAGGCGCTTTGAATTGTGAAGCAGAGGAAAAAAGTGAAGACTTTGCAAAATTCCTTCGAGCCGGATTTGAACCAGCGACCTAAGGATATCAGCTTCCCCACTACAGTCCTCCGCTCTACCAACTGAGCTATCGAAGGCTCGGTGATGTAGGGATGACAAGGCGCTATATGGCATGAGGTGTGAGCAGCGTGCCCAGCCGCCTAGGCAGCACTCTGTCTCTAAACAGCAGCTCAAGGCCTTCATAAAGCGCCAAACCCTACAATGGAGACTTTCCTTCCCTGCACAAAGCCAGCAAAGGAAAACAAACAGGCCACCTGCCTTTCTCAATGCTTCTTTCAAATGCTAAGACATCACTTTGCGCACCTTAGAGCAACCTGTCCAGACACACTTACAAACTACCTTAGAAACGCCTCTCAAGGGCGACTATGACTGGCGCCCCAGACCAACCACCTCCCTTCTCTCCAGCCCCTAGCTAGAAGAATAGGAGACCTCACCCGGAGGATACAGACTCCAGAGTGACGGGCTAGAGACGCCCTTTGGGAGACATGACGGCACCAGGGCCGGACTGGCCATACGGGTAAAGAGAGAGCCCCCGCTGGACAGAGAGACTGAGGGACTCCGCCCATCCTGCGTAAATCCGGGCTTGGTGAGCAGTATCCCGCCCGCCCGTGTTGCTCTCCCCCTCCAATGCTGCTCTTCCCCATCTCCCTATCTGGCTTCACGTTAATACTATAAGTCCCCACCTCCTCTTTGCTTCCTTCCACCCAACCAGCAGATATCCATCAAACTAGGTGGGTCGCAGAATACTGGCATTCTGACAATTGGCTCGAGCCTGTCAACAATTTGGCAAGCTGCCATCTCCGAAGCTATAGTGTAGCAAGCTCCAGAAGCGAATCTCTCCCTTTCAATGTTGTCTTGAAACTGGATTCTTCATAGAGCTGGAGACCCCTAGAAACAGGCCTCCTGGATTTGCCAGTGCTTCTTCCAAGCGGTAACCCATCCTTTGTGAAGAACAAGCTTTGATGACCAGCATTCAGTTTTCTATCAGTGTTTTGTCTGTGTGCCTGAAAGGTGACGTTGTTATTAGCAGGTGGCAGGTCAAGTAAAGAAGAAATGTATGTAATAAAAGATTTGCGATGTAGAACCTTAAAAAATGTGTTTAGATAGGATGAAAAAAAACTAGAAGTATACCGTGGGGAGAAAAAAAGAGTCCCTTCCCTGACCGGGAATCGAACCCGGGCCGCGGCGGTGAGAGCGCCGAATCCTAACCACTAGACCACCAGGGAGCACTGGGTGCTCTGGAGCAGCACCTGCTCCAAGACATACCACCAGGGTGAGGCCGCCTGTGCTGCTGTCACAGGGTTTTGTGCATCAACTAAAGTAAGCAGGAAAACACACACACATCAACCTAACACTGGCAAGCTTGTCTTTACTACACTTTGGAAAACATCATGGGACACACAAAAAAAACACTGCTTTCAGGCACACCCCCAACAAAGCAATCTACTGAACGTTAAATAGACTCAGATCTCGGGACAGTTTCCATCCCTGGAAGACGCATGGGACCTTCATAACACACAACTAACTGGAGAGCAAAAACAGCAAGAACCAATTAACCATCCAGAAAAATACCAGTCACTGTTCTAGGTCAGCTCCTCTTCTCAGGGCACCAGCGGGAGGTCAGCGCCTCTTCTCAGGGCACCAGCGGGAGGTCAGCGCCTCTTCTCAGGGCACCAGCTGGAGGTCAGCACCTCTTCTCAGGGCACTAGCGGGGGGTCAGCGCCTCTTCTCAGGGGCTCTTGCAGGAGGGCAGCGCCTCTTCTCAGGGCACCAGCTGGAGGTCAGCGCCTCTTCTCAGGGCACCAGCGGGGGTCAGCTCCTCCTCTCAGGGCACCAGAGGGAGGGCAGTGCCTCTCCTCAGGGCACCAGCGGGGTGTCAGTGCCTCTTCTCAGGGCACCAGCGGGGGTCAGCTCCTCCTCTCAGGGCACCAGAGGGAGGGTAGTGCCTCTCCTCAGGGCACCAGCGGGGTGTCAGCGCCTCTACTCAGGGCACCAGCGGGGGGTCAGTGCCTCTTCTCAGGGCACCAGCGGGGGTCTGCTCCTCTTCTCAGGGACCCCTGTAGGAGGGCAGCAGACCTTCTGGGGGATGCCTGCAGCTCGTCCAAGGCCTCGTCAAAGCTCTCAAGTAAGCCCAGATCTGAGCATGAGCGCTTCACCCAGACCAGGGTGTTGCTTTGGATGCTGGCTCCCCTCGCCCTCAGTTTAGAGTGTTAGAAACTACAAGTAGCAGAATACACTGCAATAGCCTGAAAGGAATTTGGTACTCATGCTGGACCTAGGCAATATAAGATCTCTGACGAGGATGGTGGGGAGTGCACGTGCAGGCCAGTGGAACTTTCACTTTCACAATGTGCCTGTAGGCCCTAAAACATTAGACCAAAACAAAGATAAATAAAACGCTTCAACGTCATAAAAAATAATTCCTCATTCAGAGCGCGATCCATCATTTCATTTATGTCTCTTGAAAAAACAACAGGCTTCAACGCATATGATTGATCATGTAGTCCTTTGATTTTGATGTAAATAACAAGGCTTCGTGCACGTTTCTTTTTTCAATTAAGTACACAGAAGCTTAAAACGAAAAGGCAGACATCCTTCGCAAAAAGTGTCTCACTTAAAAATTGCCCGTGATTGATCGTAAAAGTTATGAGACCGCATTAGTTAATCAGATGATGTCATGAGTGGAAAGCGCCACATTCTAGATGAAATTCTAAATAAAGGTAGAGTTGTCATGCTTTAAAAAATGCGATGGAATCCTCCCCGTCGGGGAATTGAACCCCGGTCTCCCGCGTGACAGGCGGGGATACTGACCACTATACTAACGAGGAACAGCTGCACCTGGTCTCGCTGAGCCGCTCCTTATGTGGCTGAAAACCCTCCTGTCCATCCTCATATGCTACGAATTTGTGCCATTTATCAACTCCTTCACACCAACACAGGGGCCCACAGGCTCAATAAACACACACACACTCCCTCACACAATACACACACAAACACACTCCTGCCTCACAAGATCCTTCTCACCTCCTAGCAGACACTCTCAGCAGCGCTCTCAGCAGCATCACCTGATGCCAGAGTCACAGCAACCAGCTCCCACGGCTGCTTCTGACGGCCCCGGCCTGGATCTTCAGCCCAGGGGCCCCTGGCTCTCTCTGATGCTGGAGGATTGCAGCGGGGGCTGCACACAGGGAGTGGGGAGGGAGACGCTCCCTCCCACCCGCCCACCCGCCCGCCTGCGCCAAAGGAGAAAGCTGGCTTGTAAAGGAGAAGAGAGGAGGCAGGAAAAGCCCAGGTGTGCGAGTGTCTGAGAAAGAGGCGCTTTGAATTGTGAAGCAGAGGAAAAAAGTGAAGACTTTGCAAAATTCCTTCGAGCCGGATTTGAACCAGCGACCTAAGGATATCAGCTTCCCCACTACAGTCCTCCGCTCTACCAACTGAGCTATCGAAGGCTCGGTGATGTAGGGATGACAAGGCGCTATATGGCATGAGGTGTGAGCAGCGTGCCCAGCCGCCTAGGCAGCACTCTGTCTCTAAACAGCAGCTCAAGGCCTTCATAAAGCGCCAAACCCTACAATGGAGACTTTCCTTCCCTGCACAAAGCCAGCAAAGGAAAACAAACAGGCCACCTGCCTTTCTCAATGCTTCTTTCAAATGCTAAGACATCACTTTGCGCACCTTAGAGCAACCTGTCCAGACACACTTACAAACTACCTTAGAAACGCCTCTCAAGGGCGACTATGACTGGCGCCCCAGACCAACCACCTCCCTTCTCTCCAGCCCCTAGCTAGAAGAATAGGAGACCTCACCCGGAGGATACAGACTCCAGAGTGACGGGCTAGAGACGCCCTTTGGGAGACATGACGGCACCAGGGCCGGACTGGCCATACGGGTAAAGAGAGAGCCCCCGCTGGACAGAGAGACTGAGGGACTCCGCCCATCCTGCGTAAATCCGGGCTTGGTGAGCAGTATCCCGCCCGCCCGTGTTGCTCTCCCCCTCCAATGCTGCTCTTCCCCATCTCCCTATCTGGCTTCACGTTAATACTATAAGCCCCCACCTCCTCTTTGCTTCCTTCCACCCAACCAGCAGATATCCATCAAACTAGGTGGGTCGCAGAATACTGGCATTCTGACAATTGGCTCGAGCCTGTCAACAATTTGGCAAGCTGCCATCTCCGAAGCTATAGTGTAGCAAGCTCCAGAAGCGAATCTCTCCCTTTCAATGTTGTCTTGAAACTGGATTCTTCATAGAGCTGGAGACCCCTAGAAACAGGCCTCCTGGATTTGCCAGTGCTTCTTCCAAGCGGTAACCCATCCTTTGTGAAGAACAAGCTTTGATGACCAGCATCCAGTTTTCTATCAGTGTTTTGTCTGTGTGCCTGAAAGGTGACGTTGTTATTAGCAGGTGGCAGGTCAAGTAAAGAAGAAATGTATGTAATAAAAGATTTGCGATGTAAAACCTTAAAAAATGTGTTTAGATAGGATGAAAAAAAACTAGAAGTATACCGTGGGGAGAAAAAAAGAGTCCCTTCCCTGACCGGGAATCGAACCCGGGCCGCGGCGGTGAGAGCGCCGAATCCTAACCACTAGACCACCAGGGAGCACTGGGTGCTCTGGAGCAGCACCTGCTCCAAGACATACCACCAGGGTGAGGCCGCCTGTGCTGCTGTCACAGGGTTTTGTGCATCAACTAAAGTAAGCAGGAAAACACACACACATCAACCTAACACTGGCAAGCTAGTCTTTACTACACTTTGGAAAACATCATGGGACACACAAAAAAAACACTGCTTTCAGGCACACCCCCAACAAAGCAATCTACTGAACGTTAAATAGACTCAGATCTCGGGACAGTTTCCATCCCTGGAAGACGCATGGGACCTTCATAACACACAACTAACTGGAGAGCAAAAACAGCAAGAACCAATTAACCATCCAGAAAAATACCAGTCACTGTTCTAGGTCAGCTCCTCTTCTCAGGGCACCAGCGGGAGGTCAGCGCCTCTTCTCAGGGCACCAGCGGGGGGTCAGTGCCTCTTCTCAGGGCACCAGCGGGAGGTCAGCGCCTCTTCTCAGGGCACCAGCTGGAGGTCAGCGCCTCTTCTCAGGGCACTAGCGGGGATCAGCACCTCTTCTCAGGTACCCCTGAAGGAGGGCAGTCCCTTTTCTCATGGCACCAGCGGGAGGTCAGCGCCTCTACTCAGGGCACCAGCAGGAGATAAGCGCCTCTTCTCAGGGCACCAGCGGGGGTCAGCTCCTCCTCTCAGAGCACCAGAGGGAGGGCAGTGCCTCTCCTCAGAGCACCAGCGGGGGGGGGGGGGTCAGTGCCTCTTCTCAGGGCCCCAGCGGGGTGTCAGCACCTCTACTCAGGGCACCAGCGGGGGGTCAGTGCCTCTTCTCAGGGCACCAGCAGGAGGTCAGCGCCTCTTCTTAGGGCACCAGCGGGAGGTCAGCACCTCTTCTCAGGGCACCAGCGGGAGGTCAGCACCTCTTCTCAGGGCACCAGCTGGAGGTCAGCGCCTCTTCTCAGGGCACTAGCGGGGGGGTCAGCACCTCTTCTCAGGGGCCCTTGCAGGAGGGCAGCGCCTCTTCTCAGGGCATCAGCTGGAGGTCAGCGCCTCTTCTCAGGGGCCCTTGCAGGAGGGCAGCGCCTCTTCTCAGGGCACCAGCTGGAGGTCAGCGCCTCTTCTCAGGGCACCAGCTGGAGGTCAGCGCCTCTTCTCAGGGCACTAGCGGGGGGGGTCAGCGCCTCTTCTCAGGGGCCCTTGCAGGAGGGCAGCGCCTATTCTCATGGCACCAGCTGGAGGTCAGCGCCTCTTCTCAGGGGCCCTTGCAGGAGGGCAGCGCCTCTTCTCAGGGCACCAGCTGGAGGTCAGCGCCACTTCTCAGGGCACTAGCGGGGAATCAGCACCTCTTCTCAGGTACCCCTGAAGGAGGGCAGTCCCTTTTCTCATGGCACCAGCGGGAGGTCAGCGCCTCTACTCAGGGCACCAGCAGGAGGTAAGCGCCTCTTCTCAGGGCACCAACGGGGGTCAGCTCCTCCTCTCAGGGCACCAGAGGGAGGGCAGTGCCTCTCCTCAGGGCACCAGCGGGGTGTCAGCGCCTCTACTCAGGGCACCAGCGGGGGGTCAGTGCCTCTTCTCAGGGCACCAGCGGGGGTCTGCTCCTCTTCTCAGGGACCCCTGTAGGAGGGCAGCAGACCTTCTGGGGGATGCCTGCAGCTCGTCCAAGGCCTCGTCAAAGCTCTCAAGTAAGCCCAGATCTGAGCATGAGCGCTTCACCCAGACCAGGGTGTTGCTTTGGATGCTGGCTCCCCTCGCCCTCAGTTTAGAGTGTTAGAAACTACAAGTAGCAGAATACACTGCAATAGCCTGAAAGGAATTTGGTACTCATGCTGGACCTAGGCAATATAAGATCTCTGACGAGGATGGTGGGGAGTGCACGTGCAGGCCAGTGGAACTTTCACTTTCACAATGTGCCTGTAAGCCCTAAAACATTAGACCGAAACAAAGATAAATAAAACGCTTCAACGTCATAAAAAATAATTCCTCATTCAGAGCGCGATCCATCATTTCATTTATGTCTCTTGAAAAAACAACAGGCTTCAACGCATATGATTGATCATGTAGTCATTTGATTTTGATGTAAATAACAAGGCTTCGTGCACGTTTCTTTTTTCAATTAAGTACACAGAAGGTTAAAACGAAAAGGCAGACATCCTTCGCAAAAAGTGTCCCACTTAAAAATTGCCCGTGATTGATCGTAAAAGTTATGAGACCGCATTAGTAAATCAGATGATGTCATGAGTGGAAAGCGCCACATTCTAGATGAAATTCTAAATAAAGGTAGAGTTGTCATGCTTTAAAAAATGCGATGGAATCCTCCCCGTCGGGGAATTGAACCCCGGTCTCCCGCGTGACAGGCGGGGATACTGACCACTATACTAACGAGGAACAGCTGCACCTGGTCTCGCTGAGCCGCTCCTTATGTGGCTGAAAACCCGCCTGTCCATCCTCATATGCTATGAATTTGTGCCATTTATCAACTCCTTCACACCAACACAGGGGCCCACAGGCTCAATAAACACACACACACTCCCTCACACAATACACACACAAACACACTCCTGCCTCACAAGATCCTTCTCACCTCCTAGCAGACACTCTCAGCAGCGCTCTCAGCAGCATCACCTGATGCCAGAGTCACAGCAACCAGCTCCCACGGCTGCTTCTGACGGCCCCGGCCTGGATCTTCAGCCCAGGGGCCCCTGGCTCTCTCTGATGCTGGAGGATTGCAGCGGGGGCTGCACACAGGGAGTGGGGAGGGAGACGCTCCCTCCCACCCGCCCACCCGCCCGCCTGCGCCAAAGGAGAAAGCTGGCTTGTAAAGGAGAAGAGAGGAGGCAGGAAAAGCCCAGGTGTGCGAGTGTCTGAGAAAGAGGCGCTTTGAATTGTGAAGCAGAGGAAAAAAGTGAAGACTTTGCAAAATTCCTTCGAGCCGGATTTGAACCAGCGACCTAAGGATATCAGCTTCCCCACTACAGTCCTCCGCTCTACCAACTGAGCTATCGAAGGCTCGGTGATGTAGGGATGACAAGGCGCTATATGGCATGAGGTGTGAGCAGCGTGCCCAGCCGCCTAGGCAGCACTCTGTCTCTAAACAGCAGCTCAAGGCCTTCATAAAGCGCCAAACCCTACAATGGAGACTTTCCTTCCCTGCACAAAGCCAGCAAAGGAAAACAAACAGGCCACCTGCCTTTCTCAATGCTTCTTTCAAATGCTAAGACATCACTTTGCGCACCTTAGAGCAACCTGTCCAGACACACTTACAAACTACCTTAGAAACGCCTCTCAAGGGCGACTATGACTGGCGCCCCAGACCAACCACCTCCCTTCTCTCCAGCCCCTAGCTAGAAGAATAGGAGACCTCACCCGGAGGATACAGACTCCAGAGTGACGGGCTAGAGACGCCCTTTGGGAGACATGACGGCACCAGGGCCGGACTGGCCATACGGGTAAAGAGAGAGCCCCCGCTGGACAGAGAGACTGAGGGACTCCGCCCATCCTGCGTAAATCCGGGCTTGGTGAGCAGTATCCCGCCCGCCCGTGTTGCTCTCCCCCTCCAATGCTGCTCTTCCCCATCTCCCTATCTGGCTTCACGTTAATACTATAAGTCCCCACCTCCTCTTTGCTTCCTTCCACCCAACCAGCAGATATCCATCAAACTAGGTGGGTCGCAGAATACTGGCATTCTGACAATTGGCTCGAGCCTGTCAACAATTTGGCAAGCTGCCATCTCCGAAGCTATAGTGTAGCAAGCTCCAGAAGCGAATCTCTCCCTTTCAATGTTGTCTTGAAACTGGATTCTTCATAGAGCTGGAGACCCCTAGAAACAGGCCTCCTGGATTTGCCAGTGCTTCTTCCAAGCGGTAACCCATCCTTTGTGAAGAACAAGCTTTGATGACCAGCATTCAGTTTTCTATCAGTGTTTTGTCTGTGTGCCTGAAAGGTGACGTTGTTATTAGCAGGTGGCAGGTCAAGTAAAGAAGAAATGTATGTAATAAAAGATTTGCGATGTAGAACCTTAAAAAATGTGTTTAGATAGGATGAAAAAAAACTAGAAGTATACCGTGGGGAGAAAAAAAGAGTCCCTTCCCTGACCGGGAATCGAACCCGGGCCGCGGCGGTGAGAGCGCCGAATCCTAACCACTAGACCACCAGGGAGCACTGGGTGCTCTGGAGCAGCACCTGCTCCAAGACATACCACCAGGGTGAGGCCGCCTGTGCTGCTGTCACAGGGTTTTGTGCATCAACTAAAGTAAGCAGGAAAACACACACACATCAACCTAACACTGGCAAGCTTGTCTTTACTACACTTTGGAAAACATCATGGGACACACAAAAAAACCACTGCTTTCAGGCACACCCCCAACAAAGCAATCTACTGAACGTTAAATAGACTCAGATCTCGGGACAGTTTCCATCCCTGGAAGACGCATGGGACCTTCATAACACACAACTAACTGGAGAGCAAAAACAGCAAGAACCAATTAACCATCCAGAAAAATACCAGTCACTGTTCTAGGTCAGCTCCTCTTCTCAGGGCACCAGCGGGAGGTCAGCGCCTCTTCTCAGGGCACCAGCGGGAGGTCAGCGCCTCTTCTCAGGGCACCAGCTGGAGGTCAGCACCTCTTCTCAGGGCACTAGCGGGGGGTCAGCGCCTCTTCTCAGGGGCTCTTGCAGGAGGGCAGCGCCTCTTCTCAGGGCACCAGCTGGAGGTCAGCGCCTCTTCTCAGGGCACTAGCGGGGGGGTCAGCGCCTCTTCTCAGGGGCCTTTGCAGGAGGGCAGCGCCTCTTCTCAGGGCACCAGCTGGAGGTCAGTGCCTCTTCTCAGGGCACTAGCGGGGGGTCAGCGCCTCTTCTCAGGGGCCCTTGCAGGAGGGCAGCGCCTCTTCTCAGGGCACCAGCTGGAGGTCAGCGCCTCTTCTCAGGGCACCAGCGGGAGGTCAGCGCCTCTTCTCAGGGCACCAGCTGGAGGTCAGCGCCTCTTCTCAGGGCACTAGCGGGGATCAGCACCTCTTCTCAGGTACCCCTGAAGGAGGGCAGTCCCTTTTCTCATGGCACCAGCGGGAGGTCAGCGCCTCTACTCAGGGCACCAGCAGGAGGTAAGCGCCTCTTCTCAGGGCACCAGCGGGGGTCAGCTCCTCCTCTCAGAGCACCAGAGGGAGGGCAGTGCCTCTCCTCAGAGCACCAGCGGGGGGGGGGTCAGTGCCTCTTCTCAGGGCCCCAGCGGGGTGTCAGCACCTCTACTCAGGGCACCAGCGGGGGGTCAGTGCCTCTTCTCAGGACACCAGCAGGAGGTCAGCGCCTCTTCTCAGGGCACCAGCGGGAGGTCAGCACCTCTTCTCAGGGCACCAGCGGGAGGTCAGCACCTCTTCTCAGGGCACCAGCTGGAGGTCAGCACCTCTTCTCAGGGCACTAGCGGGGGGGTCAGCGCCTCTTCTCAGGGGCCCTTGCAGGAGGGCAGCGCCTCTTCTCAGGGCACCAGCTGGAGGTCAGCGCCTCTTCTCAGGGGCCTTTGCAGGAGGGCAGCGCCTCTTCTCAGGGCACCAGCTGGAGGTCAGCGCCTCTTCTCAGGGCACCAGCTGGAGGTCAGCGCCTCTTCTCAGGGCACTAGCGGGGGGGGTCAGCGACTCTTCTCAGGGGCCCTTGCAGGAGGGCAGCGCCTATTCTCATGGCACCAGCTGGAGGTCAGCGCCTCTTCTCAGGGGCCCTTGCAGGAGGGCAGCGCCTCTTCTCAGGGCACCAGCTGGAGGTCAGCGCCACTTCTCAGGGCACTAGCGGGGAATCAGCACCTCTTCTCAGGTACCCCTGAAGGAGGGCAGTCCCTTTTCTCATGGCACCAGCGGGAGGTCAGCGCCTCTACTCAGGGCACCAGCAGGAGGTAAGCGCCTCTTCTCAGGGCACCAGCGGGGGTCAGCTCCTCCTCTCAGGGCACCAGAGGGAGGGCAGTGCCTCTCCTCAGGGCACCAGCGGGGTGTCAGTGCCTCTTCTCAGGGCACCAGCGGGGGTCAGCTCCTCCTCTCAGGGCACCAGAGGGAGGGTAGTGCCTCTCCTCAGGGCACCAGCGGGGTGTCAGCGCCTCTACTCAGGGCACCAGCGGGGGGTCAGTGCCTCTTCTCAGGGCACCAGCGGGGGTCTGCTCCTCTTCTCAGGGACCCCTGTAGGAGGGCAGCAGACCTTCTGGGGGATGCCTGCAGCTCGTCCAAGGCCTCGTCAAAGCTCTCAAGTAAGCCCAGATCTGAGCATGAGCGCTTCACCCAGACCAGGGTGTTGCTTTGGATGCTGGCTCCCCTCGCCCTCAGTTTAGAGTGTTAGAAACTACAAGTAGCAGAATACACTGCAATAGCCTGAAAGGAATTTGGTACTCATGCTGGACCTAGGCAATATAAGATCTCTGACGAGGATGGTGGGGAGTGCACGTGCAGGCCAGTGGAACTTTCACTTTCACAATGTGCCTGTAGGCCCTAAAACATTAGACCGAAACAAAGATAAATAAAACGCTTCAACGTCATAAAAAATAATTCCTCATTCAGAGCGCGATCCATCATTTCATTTATGTCTCTTGAAAAAACAACAGGCTTCAACGCATATGATTGATCATGTAGTCCTTTGATTTTGATGTAAATAACAAGGCTTCGTGCACGTTTCTTTTTTCAATTAAGTACACAGAAGCTTAAAACGAAAAGGCAGACATCCTTCGCAAAAAGTGTCTCACTTAAAAATTGCCGGTGATTGATCGTAAAAGTTATGAGACCGCATTAGTTAATCAGATGATGTCATGAGTGGAAAGCGCCACATTCTAGATGAAATTCTAAATAAAGGTAGAGTTGTCATGCTTTAAAAAATGCGATGGAATCCTCCCCGTCGGGGAATTGAACCCCGGTCTCCCGCGTGACAGGCGGGGATACTGACCACTATACTAACGAGGAACAGCTGCACCTGGTCTCGCTGAGCCGCTCCTTATGTGGCTGAAAACCCTCCTGTCCATCCTCATATGCTACGAATTTGTGCCATTTATCAACTCCTTCACACCAACACAGGGGCCCACAGGCTCAATAAACACACACACACTCCCTCACACAATACACACACAAACACACTCCTGCCTCACAAGATCCTTCTCACCTCCTAGCAGACACTCTCAGCAGCGCTCTCAGCAGCATCACCTGATGCCAGAGTCACAGCAACCAGCTCCCACGGCTGCTTCTGACGGCCCCGGCCTGGATCTTCAGCCCAGGGGCCCCTGGCTCTCTCTGATGCTGGAGGATTGCAGCGGGGGCTGCACACAGGGAGTGGGGAGGGAGACGCTCCCTCCCACCCGCCCACCCGCCCGCCTGCGCCAAAGGAGAAAGCTGGCTTGTAAAGGAGAAGAGAGGAGGCAGGAAAAGCCCAGGTGTGCGAGTGTCTGAGAAAGAGGCGCTTTGAATTGTGAAGCAGAGGAAAAAAGTGAAGACTTTGCAAAATTCCTTCGAGCCGGATTTGAACCAGCGACCTAAGGATATCAGCTTCCCCACTACAGTCCTCCGCTCTACCAACTGAGCTATCGAAGGCTCGGTGATGTAGGGATGACAAGGCGCTATATGGCATGAGGTGTGAGCAGCGTGCCCAGCCGCCTAGGCAGCACTCTGTCTCTAAACAGCAGCTCAAGGCCTTCATAAAGCGCCAAACCCTACAATGGAGACTTTCCTTCCCTGCACAAAGCCAGCAAAGGAAAACAAACAGGCCACCTGCCTTTCTCAATGCTTCTTTCAAATGCTAAGACATCACTTTGCGCACCTTAGAGCAACCTGTCCAGACACACTTACAAACTACCTTAGAAACGCCTCTCAAGGGCGACTATGACTGACGCCCCAGACCAACCACCTCCCTTCTCTCCAGCCCCTAGCTAGAAGAATAGGAGACCTCACCCGGAGGATACAGACTCCAGAGTGACGGGCTAGAGACGCCCTTTGGGAGACATGACGGCACCAGGGCCGGACTGGCCATACGGGTAAAGAGAGAGCCCCCGCTGGACAGAGAGACTGAGGGACTCCGCCCATCCTGCGTAAATCCGGGCTTGGTGAGCAGTATCCCGCCCGCCCGTGTTGCTCTCCCCCTCCAATGCTGCTCTTCCCCATCTCCCTATCTGGCTTCACGTTAATACTATAAGCCCCCACCTCCTCTTTGCTTCCTTCCACCCAACCAGCAGATATCCATCAAACTAGGTGGGTCGCAGAATACTGGCATTCTGACAATTGGCTCGAGCCTGTCAACAATTTGGCAAGCTGCCATCTCCGAAGCTATAGTGTAGCAAGCTCCAGAAGCGAATCTCTCCCTTTCAATGTTGTCTTGAAACTGGATTCTTCATAGAGCTGGAGACCCCTAGAAACAGGCCTCCTGGATTTGCCAGTGCTTCTTCCAAGCGGTAACCCATCCTTTGTGAAGAACAAGCTTTGATGACCAGCATTCAGTTTTCTATCAGTGTTTTGTCTGTGTGCCTGAAAGGTGACGTTGTTATTAGCAGGTGGCAGGTCAAGTAAAGAAGAAATGTATGTAATAAAAGATTTGCGATGTAAAACCTTAAAAATTGTGTTTAGATAGGATGAAAAAAAACTAGAAGTATACCGTGGGGAGAAAAAAAGAGTCCCTTCCCTGACCGGGAATCGAACCCGGGCCACGGCGGTGAGAGCGCCGAATCCTAACCACTAGACCACCAGGGAGCACTGGGTGCTCTGGAGCAGCACCTGCTCCAAGACATACCACCAGGGTGAGGCCGCCTGTGCTGCTGTCACAGGGTTTTGTGCATCAACTAAAGTAAGCAGGAAAACACACACACATCAACCTAACACTGGCAAGCTAGTCTTTACTACACTTTGGAAAACATCATGGGACACACAAAAAAAACACTGCTTTCAGGCACACCCCCAACAAAGCAATCTACTGAACGTTAAATAGACTCAGATCTCGGGACAGTTTCCATCCCTGGAAGACGCATGGGACCTTCATAACACACAACTAACTGGAGAGCAAAAACAGCAAGAACCAATTAACCATCCAGAAAAATACCAGTCACTGTTCTAGGTCAGCTCCTCTTCTCAGGGCACCAGCGGGAGGTCAGCGCCTCTTCTCAGGGCACCAGCGGGAGGTCAGCGCCTCTTCTCAGGGCACCAGCTGGAGGTCAGCACCTCTTCTCAGGGCACTAGCGGGGGGTCAGCGCCTCTTCTCAGGGGCCCTTGCAGGAGGGCAGCGCCTCTTCTCAGGGCACCAGCTGGAGGTCAGCGCCTCTTCTCAGGGCACTAGCGGGGGGGTCAGCGCCTCTTCTCAGGGGCCTTTGCAGGAGGGCAGCGCCTCTTCTCAGGGCACCAGCTGGAGGTCAGTGCCTCTTCTCAGGGCACTAGCGGGGGGTCAGCGCCTCTTCTCAGGGGCCCTTGCAGGAGGGCAGCGCCTCTTCTCAGGGCACCAGCTGGAGGTCAGCGCCTCTTCTCAGGGCACCAGCGGGAGGTCAGCGCCTCTTCTCAGGGCACCAGCTGGAGGTCAGCGCCTCTTCTCAGGGCACTAGCGGGGATCAGCACCTCTTCTCAGGTACCCCTGAAGGAGGGCAGTCCCTTTTCTCATGGCACCAGCGGGAGGTCAGCGCCTCTACTCAGGGCACCAGCAGGAGGTAAGCGCCTCTTCTCAGGGCACCAGCGGGGGTCAGCTCCTCCTCTCAGAGCACCAGAGGGAGGGCAGTGCCTCTCCTCAGAGCACCAGCGGGGGGGGGGTCAGTGCCTCTTCTCAGGGCCCCAGCGGGGTGTCAGCACCTCTACTCAGGGCACCAGCGGGGGGTCAGTGCCTCTTCTCAGGACACCAGCAGGAGGTCAGCGCCTCTTCTCAGGGCACCAGCGGGAGGTCAGCACCTCTTCTCAGGGCACCAGCGGGAGGTCAGCACCTCTTCTCAGGGCACCAGCTGGAGGTCAGCACCTCTTCTCAGGGCACTAGCGGGGGGGTCAGCGCCTCTTCTCAGGGGCCCTTGCAGGAGGGCAGCGCCTCTTCTCAGGGCACCAGCTGGAGGTCAGCGCCTCTTCTCAGGGGCCTTTGCAGGAGGGCAGCGCCTCTTCTCAGGGCACCAGCTGGAGGTCAGCGCCTCTTCTCAGGGCACCAGCTGGAGGTCAGCGCCTCTTCTCAGGGCACTAGCGGGGGGGGTCAGCGACTCTTCTCAGGGGCCCTTGCAGGAGGGCAGCGCCTATTCTCATGGCACCAGCTGGAGGTCAGCGCCTCTTCTCAGGGGCCCTTGCAGGAGGGCAGCGCCTCTTCTCAGGGCACCAGCTGGAGGTCAGCGCCACTTCTCAGGGCACTAGCGGGGAATCAGCACCTCTTCTCAGGTACCCCTGAAGGAGGGCAGTCCCTTTTCTCATGGCACCAGCGGGAGGTCAGCGCCTCTACTCAGGGCACCAGCAGGAGGTAAGCGCCTCTTCTCAGGGCACCAGCGGGGGTCAGCTCCTCCTCTCAGGGCACCAGAGGGAGGGCAGTGCCTCTCCTCAGGGCACCAGCGGGGTGTCAGTGCCTCTTCTCAGGGCACCAGCGGGGGTCAGCTCCTCCTCTCAGGGCACCAGAGGGAGGGTAGTGCCTCTCCTCAGGGCACCAGCGGGGTGTCAGCGCCTCTACTCAGGGCACCAGCGGGGGGTCAGTGCCTCTTCTCAGGGCACCAGCGGGGGTCTGCTCCTCTTCTCAGGGACCCCTGTAGGAGGGCAGCAGACCTTCTGGGGGATGCCTGCAGCTCGTCCAAGGCCTCGTCAAAGCTCTCAAGTAAGCCCAGATCTGAGCATGAGCGCTTCACCCAGACCAGGGTGTTGCTTTGGATGCTGGCTCCCCTCGCCCTCAGTTTAGAGTGTTAGAAACTACAAGTAGCAGAATACACTGCAATAGCCTGAAAGGAATTTGGTACTCATGCTGGACCTAGGCAATATAAGATCTCTGACGAGGATGGTGGGGAGTGCACGTGCAGGCCAGTGGAACTTTCACTTTCACAATGTGCCTGTAGGCCCTAAAACATTAGACCGAAACAAAGATAAATAAAACGCTTCAACGTCATAAAAAATAATTCCTCATTCAGAGCGCGATCCATCATTTCATTTATGTCTCTTGAAAAAACAACAGGCTTCAACGCATATGATTGATCATGTAGTCCTTTGATTTTGATGTAAATAACAAGGCTTCGTGCACGTTTCTTTTTTCAATTAAGTACACAGAAGCTTAAAACGAAAAGGCAGACATCCTTCGCAAAAAGTGTCTCACTTAAAAATTGCCCGTGATTGATCGTAAAAGTTATGAGACCGCATTAGTAAATCAGATGATGTCATGAGTGGAAAGCGCCACATTCTAGATGAAATTCTAAATAAAGGTAGAGTTGTCATGCTTTAAAAAATGCGATGGAATCCTCCCCGTCGGGGAATTGAACCCCGGTCTCCCGCGTGACAGGCGGGGATACTGACCACTATACTAACGAGGAACAGCTGCACCTGGTCTCGCTGAGCCGCTCCTTATGTGGCTGAAAACCCTCCTGTCCATCCTCATATGCTACGAATTTGTGCCATTTATCAACTCCTTCACACCAACACAGGGGCCCACAGGCTCAATAAACACACACACACTCCCTCACACAATACACACACAAACACACTCCTGCCTCACAAGATCCTTCTCACCTCCTAGCAGACACTCTCAGCAGCGCTCTCAGCAGCATCACCTGATGCCAGAGTCACAGCAACCAGCTCCCACGGCTGCTTCTGACGGCCCCGGCCTGGATCTTCAGCCCAGGGGCCCCTGGCTCTCTCTGATGCTGGAGGATTGCAGGGGGGGCTGCACACAGGGAGTGGGGAGGGAGACGCTCCCTCCCACCCGCCCACCCGCCCGCCTGCGCCAAAGGAGAAAGCTGGCTTGTAAAGGAGAAGAGAGGAGGCAGGAAAAGCCCAGGTGTGCGAGTGTCTGAGAAAGAGGCGCTTTGAATTGTGAAGCAGAGGAAAAAAGTGAAGACTTTGCAAAATTCCTTCGAGCCGGATTTGAACCAGCGACCTAAGGATATCAGCTTCCCCACTACAGTCCTCCGCTCTACCAACTGAGCTATCGAAGGCTCGGTGATGTAGGGATGACAAGGCGCTATATGGCATGAGGTGTGAGCAGCGTGCCCAGCCGCCTAGGCAGCACTCTGTCTCTAAACAGCAGCTCAAGGCCTTCATAAAGCGCCAAACCCTACAATGGAGACTTTCCTTCCCTGCACAAAGCCAGCAAAGGAAAACAAACAGGCCACCTGCCTTTCTCAATGCTTCTTTCAAATGCTAAGACATCACTTTGCGCACCTTAGAGCAACCTGTCCAGACACACTTACAAACTACCTTAGAAACGCCTCTCAAGGGCGACTATGACTGGCGCCCCAGACCAACCACCTCCCTTCTCTCCAGCCCCTAGCTAGAAGAATAGGAGACCTCACCCGGAGGATACAGACTCCAGAGTGACGGGCTAGAGACGCCCTTTGGGAGACATGACGGCACCAGGGCCGGACTGGCCATACGGGTAAAGAGAGAGCCCCCGCTGGACAGAGAGACTGAGGGACTCCGCCCATCCTGCGTAAATCCGGGCTTGGTGAGCAGTATCCCGCCCGCCCGTGTTGCTCTCCCCCTC
Source organism: Triturus cristatus (assembly GCF_964204655.1). NCBI lineage: Eukaryota > Metazoa > Chordata > Amphibia > Caudata > Salamandridae > Triturus > Triturus cristatus. Next base: position 146,049,404 of record NC_140585.1, on the reverse strand, counting down.
CAATGCTGCTCTTCCCCATCTCCCTATCTGGCTTCACGTTAATACTATAAGCCCCCACCTCCTCTTTGCTTCCTTCCACCCAACCAGCAGATATCCATCAAACTAGGTGGGTCGCAGAATACTGGCATTCTGACAATTGGCTCGAGCCTGTCAACAATTTGGCAAGCTGCCATCTCCGAAGCTATAGTGTAGCAAGCTCCAGAAGCGAATCTCTCCCTTTCAATGTTGTCTTGAAACTGGATTCTTCATAGAGCTGGAGACCCCTAGAAACAGGCCTCCTGGATTTGCCAGTGCTTCTTCCAAGCGGTAACCCATCCTTTGTGAAGAACAAGCTTTGATGACCAGCATCCAGTTTTCTATCAGTGTTTTGTCTGTGTGCCTGAAAGGTGACGTTGTTATTAGCAGGTGGCAGGTCAAGTAAAGAAGAAATGTATGTAATAAAAGATTTGCGATGTAAAACCTTAAAAAATGTGTTTAGATAGGATGAAAAAAAACTAGAAGTATACCGTGGGGAGAAAAAAAGAGTCCCTTCCCTGACCGGGAATCGAACCCGGGCCGCGGCGGTGAGAGCGCCGAATCCTAACCACTAGACCACCAGGGAGCACTGGGTGCTCTGGAGCAGCACCTGCTCCAAGACATACCACCAGGGTGAGGCCGCCTGTGCTGCTGTCACAGGGTTTTGTGCATCAACTAAAGTAAGCAGGAAAACACACACACATCAACCTAACACTGGCAAGCTTGTCTTTACTACACTTTGGAAAACATCATGGGACACACAAAAAAAACACTGCTTTCAGGCACACCCCCAACAAAGCAATCTACTGAACGTTAAATAGACTCAGATCTCGGGACAGTTTCCATCCCTGGAAGACGCATGGGACCTTCATAACACACAACTAACTGGAGAGCAAAAACAGCAAGAACCAATTAACCATCCAGAAAAATACCAGTCACTGTTCTAGGTCAGCTCCTCTTCTCAGGGCACCAGCGGGAGGTCAGCGCCTCTTCTCAGGGCACCAGCGGGAGGTCAGCGCCTCTTCTCAGGGCACCAGCTGGAGGTCAGCACCTCTTCTCAGGGCACTAGCGGGGGGTCAGCGCCTCTTCTCAGGGGCTCTTGCAGGAGGGCAGCGCCTCTTCTCAGGGCACCAGCTGGAGGTCAGCGCCTCTTCTCAGGGCACTAGCGGGGGGGTCAGCGCCTCTTCTCAGGGGCCTTTGCAGGAGGGCAGCGCCTCTTCTCAGGGCACCAGCTGGAGGTCAGTGCCTCTTCTCAGGGCACTAGCGGGGGGTCAGCGCCTCTTCTCAGGGGCCCTTGCAGGAGGGCAGCGCCTCTTCTCAGGGCACCAGCTGGAGGTCAGCGCCTCTTCTCAGGGCACCAGCGGGAGGTCAGCGCCTCTTCTCAGGGCACCAGCTGGAGGTCAGCGCCTCTTCTCAGGGCACTAGCGGGGATCAGCACCTCTTCTCAGGTACCCCTGAAGGAGGGCAGTCCCTTTTCTCATGGCACCAGCGGGAGGTCAGCGCCTCTACTCAGGGCACCAGCAGGAGGTAAGCGCCTCTTCTCAGGGCACCAGCGGGGGTCAGCTCCTCCTCTCAGAGCACCAGAGGGAGGGCAGTGCCTCTCCTCAGAGCACCAGCGGGGGGGGGGTCAGTGCCTCTTCTCAGGGCCCCAGCGGGGTGTCAGCACCTCTACTCAGGGCACCAGCGGGGGGTCAGTGCCTCTTCTCAGGACACCAGCAGGAGGTCAGCGCCTCTTCTCAGGGCACCAGCGGGAGGTCAGCACCTCTTCTCAGGGCACCAGCGGGAGGTCAGCACCTCTTCTCAGGGCACCAGCTGGAGGTCAGCACCTCTTCTCAGGGCACTAGCGGGGGGGTCAGCGCCTCTTCTCAGGGGCCCTTGCAGGAGGGCAGCGCCTCTTCTCAGGGCACCAGCTGGAGGTCAGCGCCTCTTCTCAGGGGCCTTTGCAGGAGGGCAGCGCCTCTTCTCAGGGCACCAGCTGGAGGTCAGCGCCTCTTCTCAGGGCACCAGCTGGAGGTCAGCGCCTCTTCTCAGGGCACTAGCGGGGGGGTCAGCGACTCTTCTCAGGGGCCCTTGCAGGAGGGCAGCGCCTATTCTCATGGCACCAGCTGGAGGTCAGCGCCTCTTCTCAGGGGCCCTTGCAGGAGGGCAGCGCCTCTTCTCAGGGCACCAGCTGGAGGTCAGCGCCACTTCTCAGGGCACTAGCGGGGAATCAGCACCTCTTCTCAGGTACCCCTGAAGGAGGGCAGTCCCTTTTCTCATGGCACCAGCGGGAGGTCAGCGCCTCTACTCAGGGCACCAGCAGGAGGTAAGCGCCTCTTCTCAGGGCACCAGCGGGGGTCAGCTCCTCCTCTCAGGGCACCAGAGGGAGGGCAGTGCCTCTCCTCAGGGCACCAGCGGGGTGTCAGTGCCTCTTCTCAGGGCACCAGCGGGGGTCAGCTCCTCCTCTCAGGGCACCAGAGGGAGGGTAGTGCCTCTCCTCAGGGCACCAGCGGGGTGTCAGCGCCTCTACTCAGGGCACCAGCGGGGGGTCAGTGCCTCTTCTCAGGGCACCAGCGGGGGTCTGCTCCTCTTCTCAGGGACCCCTGTAGGAGGGCAGCAGACCTTCTGGGGGATGCCTGCAGCTCGTCCAAGGCCTCGTCAAAGCTCTCAAGTAAGCCCAGATCTGAGCATGAGCGCTTCACCCAGACCAGGGTGTTGCTTTGGATGCTGGCTCCCCTCGCCCTCAGTTTAGAGTGTTAGAAACTACAAGTAGCAGAATACACTGCAATAGCCTGAAAGGAATTTGGTACTCATGCTGGACCTAGGCAATATAAGATCTCTGACGAGGATGGTGGGGAGTGCACGTGCAGGCCAGTGGAACTTTCACTTTCACAATGTGCCTGTAGGCCCTAAAACATTAGACCGAAACAAAGATAAATAAAACGCTTCAACGTCATAAAAAATAATTCCTCATTCAGAGCGCGATCCATCATTTCATTTATGTCTCTTGAAAAAACAACAGGCTTCAACGCATATGATTGATCATGTAGTCCTTTGATTTTGATGTAAATAACAAGGCTTCGTGCACGTTTCTTTTTTCAATTAAGTACACAGAAGCTTAAAACGAAAAGGCAGACATCCTTCGCAAAAAGTGTCTCACTTAAAAATTGCCCGTGATTGATCGTAAAAGTTATGAGACCGCATTAGTTAATCAGATGATGTCATGAGTGGAAAGCGCCACATTCTAGATGAAATTCTAAATAAAGGTAGAGTTGTCATGCTTTAAAAAATGCGATGGAATCCTCCCCGTCGGGGAATTGAACCCCGGTCTCCCGCGTGACAGGCGGGGATACTGACCACTATACTAACGAGGAACAGCTGCACCTGGTCTCGCTGAGCCGCTCCTTATGTGGCTGAAAACCCTCCTGTCCATCCTCATATGCTACGAATTTGTGCCATTTATCAACTCCTTCACACCAACACAGGGGCCCACAGGCTCAATAAACACACACACACTCCCTCACACAATACACACACAAACACACTCCTGCCTCACAAGATCCTTCTCACCTCCTAGCAGACACTCTCAGCAGCGCTCTCAGCAGCATCACCTGATGCCAGAGTCACAGCAACCAGCTCCCACGGCTGCTTCTGACGGCCCCGGCCTGGATCTTCAGCCCAGGGGCCCCTGGCTCTCTCTGATGCTGGAGGATTGCAGCGGGGGCTGCACACAGGGAGTGGGGAGGGAGACGCTCCCTCCCACCCGCCCACCCGCTCCAAAGGAGAAAGCTGGCTTGTAAAGGAGAAGAGAGGAGGCAGGAAAAGCCCAGGTGTGCGAGTGTCTGAGAAAGAGGCGCTTTGAATTGTGAAGCAGAGGAAAAAAGTGAAGACTTTGCAAAATTCCTTCGAGCCGGATTTGAACCAGCGACCTAAGGATATCAGCTTCCCCACTACAGTCCTCCGCTCTACCAACTGAGCTATCGAAGGCTCGGTGATGTAGGGATGACAAGGCGCTATATGGCATGAGGTGTGAGCAGCGTGCCCAGCCGCCTAGGCAGCACTCTGTCTCTAAACAGCAGCTCAAGGCCTTCATAAAGCGCCAAACCCTACAATGGAGACTTTCCTTCCCTGCACAAAGCCAGCAAAGGAAAACAAACAGGCCACCTGCCTTTCTCAATGCTTCTTTCAAATGCTAAGACATCACTTTGCGCACCTTAGAGCAACCTGTCCAGACACACTTACAAACTACCTTAGAAACGCCTCTCAAGGGCGACTATGACTGGCGCCCCAGACCAACCACCTCCCTTCTCTCCAGCCCCTAGCTAGAAGAATAGGAGACCTCACCCGGAGGATACAGACTCCAGAGTGACGGGCTAGAGACGCCCTTTGGGAGACATGACGGCACCAGGGCCGGACTGGCCATACGGGTAAAGAGAGAGCCCCCGCTGGACAGAGAGACTGAGGGACTCCGCCCATCCTGCGTAAATCCGGGCTTGGTGAGCAGTATCCCGCCCGCCCGTGTTGCTCTCCCCCTCCAATGCTGCTCTTCCCCATCTCCCTATCTGGCTTCACGTTAATACTATAAGCCCCCACCTCCTCTTTGCTTCCTTCCACCCAACCAGCAGATATCCATCAAACTAGGTGGGTCGCAGAATACTGGCATTCTGACAATTGGCTCGAGCCTGTCAACAATTTGGCAAGCTGCCATCTCCGAAGCTATAGTGTAGCAAGCTCCAGAAGCGAATCTCTCCCTTTCAATGTTGTCTTGAAACTGGATTCTTCATAGAGCTGGAGACCCCTAGAAACAGGCCTCCTGGATTTGCCAGTGCTTCTTCCAAGCGGTAACCCATCCTTTGTGAAGAACAAGCTTTGATGACCAGCATTCAGTTTTCTATCAGTGTTTTGTCTGTGTGCCTGAAAGGTGACGTTGTTATTAGCAGGTGGCAGGTCAAGTAAAGAAGAAATGTATGTAATAAAAGATTTGCGATGTTAAACCTTAAAAATTGTGTTTAGATAGGATGAAAAAAAACTAGAAGTATACCGTGGGGAGAAAAAAAGAGTCCCTTCCCTGACCGGGAATCGAACCCGGGCCACGGCGGTGAGAGCGCCGAATCCTAACCACTAGACCACCAGGGAGCACTGGGTGCTCTGGAGCAGCACCTGCTCCAAGACATACCACCAGGGTGAGGCCGCCTGTGCTGCTGTCACAGGGTTTTGTGCATCAACTAAAGTAAGCAGGAAAACACACACACATCAACCTAACACTGGCAAGCTAGTCTTTACTACACTTTGGAAAACATCATGGGACACACAAAAAAAACACTGCTTTCAGGCACACCCCCAACAAAGCAATCTACTGAACGTTAAATAGACTCAGATCTCGGGACAGTTTCCATCCCTGGAAGACGCATGGGACCTTCATAACACACAACTAACTGGAGAGCAAAAACAGCAAGAACCAATTAACCATCCAGAAAAATACCAGTCACTGTTCTAGGTCAGCTCCTCTTCTCAGGGCACCAGCGGGAGGTCAGCGCCTCTTCTCAGGGCACCAGCGGGAGGTCAGCGCCTCTTCTCAGGGCACCAGCTGGAGGTCAGCACCTCTTCTCAGGGCACTAGCGGGGGGTCAGCGCCTCTTCTCAGGGGCCCTTGCAGGAGGGCAGCGCCTCTTCTCAGGGCACCAGCTGGAGGTCAGCGCCTCTTCTCAGGGCACTAGCGGGGGGGTCAGCGCCTCTTCTCAGGGGCCTTTGCAGGAGGGCAGCGCCTCTTCTCAGGGCACCAGCTGGAGGTCAGTGCCTCTTCTCAGGGCACTAGCGGGGGGTCAGCGCCTCTTCTCAGGGGCCCTTGCAGGAGGGCAGCGCCTCTTCTCAGGGCACCAGCTGGAGGTCAGCGCCTCTTCTCAGGGCACCAGCGGGAGGTCAGCGCCTCTTCTCAGGGCACCAGCTGGAGGTCAGCGCCTCTTCTCAGGGCACTAGCGGGGATCAGCACCTCTTCTCAGGTACCCCTGAAGGAGGGCAGTCCCTTTTCTCATGGCACCAGCGGGAGGTCAGCGCCTCTACTCAGGGCACCAGCAGGAGGTAAGCGCCTCTTCTCAGGGCACCAGCGGGGGTCAGCTCCTCCTCTCAGAGCACCAGAGGGAGGGCAGTGCCTCTCCTCAGAGCACCAGCGGGGGGGGGGTCAGTGCCTCTTCTCAGGGCCCCAGCGGGGTGTCAGCACCTCTACTCAGGGCACCAGCGGGGGGTCAGTGCCTCTTCTCAGGACACCAGCAGGAGGTCAGCGCCTCTTCTCAGGGCACCAGCGGGAGGTCAGCACCTCTTCTCAGGGCACCAGCGGGAGGTCAGCACCTCTTCTCAGGGCACCAGCTGGAGGTCAGCACCTCTTCTCAGGGCACTAGCGGGGGGGTCAGCGCCTCTTCTCAGGGGCCCTTGCAGGAGGGCAGCGCCTCTTCTCAGGGCACCAGCTGGAGGTCAGCGCCTCTTCTCAGGGGCCTTTGCAGGAGGGCAGCGCCTCTTCTCAGGGCACCAGCTGGAGGTCAGCGCCTCTTCTCAGGGCACCAGCTGGAGGTCAGCGCCTCTTCTCAGGGCACTAGCGGGGGGGGTCAGCGACTCTTCTCAGGGGCCCTTGCAGGAGGGCAGCGCCTATTCTCATGGCACCAGCTGGAGGTCAGCGCCTCTTCTCAGGGGCCCTTGCAGGAGGGCAGCGCCTCTTCTCAGGGCACCAGCTGGAGGTCAGCGCCACTTCTCAGGGCACTAGCGGGGAATCAGCACCTCTTCTCAGGTACCCCTGAAGGAGGGCAGTCCCTTTTCTCATGGCACCAGCGGGAGGTCAGCGCCTCTACTCAGGGCACCAGCAGGAGGTAAGCGCCTCTTCTCAGGGCACCAGCGGGGGTCAGCTCCTCCTCTCAGGGCACCAGAGGGAGGGCAGTGCCTCTCCTCAGGGCACCAGCGGGGTGTCAGTGCCTCTTCTCAGGGCACCAGCGGGGGTCAGCTCCTCCTCTCAGGGCACCAGAGGGAGGGTAGTGCCTCTCCTCAGGGCACCAGCGGGGTGTCAGCGCCTCTACTCAGGGCACCAGCGGGGGGTCAGTGCCTCTTCTCAGGGCACCAGCGGGGGTCTGCTCCTCTTCTCAGGGACCCCTGTAGGAGGGCAGCAGACCTTCTGGGGGATGCCTGCAGCTCGTCCAAGGCCTCGTCAAAGCTCTCAAGTAAGCCCAGATCTGAGCATGAGCGCTTCACCCAGACCAGGGTGTTGCTTTGGATGCTGGCTCCCCTCGCCCTCAGTTTAGAGTGTTAGAAACTACAAGTAGCAGAATACACTGCAATAGCCTGAAAGGAATTTGGTACTCATGCTGGACCTAGGCAATATAAGATCTCTGACGAGGATGGTGGGGAGTGCACGTGCAGGCCAGTGGAACTTTCACTTTCACAATGTGCCTGTAGGCCCTAAAACATTAGACCGAAACAAAGATAAATAAAACGCTTCAACGTCATAAAAAATAATTCCTCATTCAGAGCGCGATCCATCATTTCATTTATGTCTCTTGAAAAAACAACAGGCTTCAACGCATATGATTGATCATGTAGTCCTTTGATTTTGATGTAAATAACAAGGCTTCGTGCACGTTTCTTTTTTCAATTAAGTACACAGAAGCTTAAAACGAAAAGGCAGACATCCTTCGCAAAAAGTGTCTCACTTAAAAATTGCCCGTGATTGATCGTAAAAGTTATGAGACCGCATTAGTAAATCAGATGATGTCATGAGTGGAAAGCGCCACATTCTAGATGAAATTCTAAATAAAGGTAGAGTTGTCATGCTTTAAAAAATGCGATGGAATCCTCCCCGTCGGGGAATTGAACCCCGGTCTCCCGCGTGACAGGCGGGGATACTGACCACTATACTAACGAGGAACAGCTGCACCTGGTCTCGCTGAGCCGCTCCTTATGTGGCTGAAAACCCTCCTGTCCATCCTCATATGCTACGAATTTGTGCCATTTATCAACTCCTTCACACCAACACAGGGGCCCACAGGCTCAATAAACACACACACACTCCCTCACACAATACACACACAAACACACTCCTGCCTCACAAGATCCTTCTCACCTCCTAGCAGACACTCTCAGCAGCGCTCTCAGCAGCATCACCTGATGCCAGAGTCACAGCAACCAGCTCCCACGGCTGCTTCTGACGGCCCCGGCCTGGATCTTCAGCCCAGGGGCCCCTGGCTCTCTCTGATGCTGGAGGATTGCAGGGGGGGCTGCACACAGGGAGTGGGGAGGGAGACGCTCCCTCCCACCCGCCCACCCGCCCGCCTGCGCCAAAGGAGAAAGCTGGCTTGTAAAGGAGAAGAGAGGAGGCAGGAAAAGCCCAGGTGTGCGAGTGTCTGAGAAAGAGGCGCTTTGAATTGTGAAGCAGAGGAAAAAAGTGAAGACTTTGCAAAATTCCTTCGAGCCGGATTTGAACCAGCGACCTAAGGATATCAGCTTCCCCACTACAGTCCTCCGCTCTACCAACTGAGCTATCGAAGGCTCGGTGATGTAGGGATGACAAGGCGCTATATGGCATGAGGTGTGAGCAGCGTGCCCAGCCGCCTAGGCAGCACTCTGTCTCTAAACAGCAGCTCAAGGCCTTCATAAAGCGCCAAACCCTACAATGGAGACTTTCCTTCCCTGCACAAAGCCAGCAAAGGAAAACAAACAGGCCACCTGCCTTTCTCAATGCTTCTTTCAAATGCTAAGACATCACTTTGCGCACCTTAGAGCAACCTGTCCAGACACACTTACAAACTACCTTAGAAACGCCTCTCAAGGGCGACTATGACTGGCGCCCCAGACCAACCACCTCCCTTCTCTCCAGCCCCTAGCTAGAAGAATAGGAGACCTCACCCGGAGGATACAGACTCCAGAGTGACGGGCTAGAGACGCCCTTTGGGAGACATGACGGCACCAGGGCCGGACTGGCCATACGGGTAAAGAGAGAGCCCCCGCTGGACAGAGAGACTGAGGGACTCCGCCCATCCTGCGTAAATCCGGGCTTGGTGAGCAGTATCCCGCCCGCCCGTGTTGCTCTCCCCCTCCAATGCTGCTCTTCCCCATCTCCCTATCTGGCTTCACGTTAATACTATAAGCCCCCACCTCCTCTTTGCTTCCTTCCACCCAACCAGCAGATATCCATCAAACTAGGTGGGTCGCAGAATACTGGCATTCTGACAATTGGCTCGAGCCTGTCAACAATTTGGCAAGCTGCCATCTCCGAAGCTATAGTGTAGCAAGCTCCAGAAGCGAATCTCTCCCTTTCAATGTTGTCTTGAAACTGGATTCTTCATAGAGCTGGAGACCCCTAGAAACAGGCCTCCTGGATTTGCCAGTGCTTCTTCCAAGCGGTAACCCATCCTTTGTGAAGAACAAGCTTTGATGACCAGCATCCAGTTTTCTATCAGTGTTTTGTCTGTGTGCCTGAAAGGTGACGTTGTTATTAGCAGGTGGCAGGTCAAGTAAAGAAGAAATGTATGTAATAAAAGATTTGCGATGTAAAACCTTAAAAAATGTGTTTAGATAGGATGAAAAAAAACTAGAAGTATACCGTGGGGAGAAAAAAAGAGTCCCTTCCCTGACCGGGAATCGAACCCGGGCCGCGGCGGTGAGAGCGCCGAATCCTAACCACTAGACCACCAGGGAGCACTGGGTGCTCTGGAGCAGCACCTGCTCCAAGACATACCACCAGGGTGAGGCCGCCTGTGCTGCTGTCACAGGGTTTTGTGCATCAACTAAAGTAAGCAGGAAAACACACACACATCAACCTAACACTGGCAAGCTAGTCTTTACTACACTTTGGAAAACATCATGGGACACACAAAAAAAACACTGCTTTCAGGCACACCCCCAACAAAGCAATCTACTGAACGTTAAATAGACTCAGATCTCGGGACAGTTTCCATCCCTGGAAGACGCATGGGACCTTCATAACACACAACTAACTGGAGAGCAAAAACAGCAAGAACCAATTAACCATCCAGAAAAATACCAGTCACTGTTCTAGGTCAGCTCCTCTTCTCAGGGCACCAGCGGGAGGTCAGCGCCTCTTCTCAGGGCACCAGCGGGGGGTCAGTGCCTCTTCTCAGGGCACCAGCGGGAGGTCAGCGCCTCTTCTCAGGGCACCAGCTGGAGGTCAGCGCCTCTTCTCAGGGCACTAGCGGGGATCAGCACCTCTTCTCAGGTACCCCTGAAGGAGGGCAGTCCCTTTTCTCATGGCACCAGCGGGAGGTCAGCGCCTCTACTCAGGGCACCAGCAGGAGATAAGCGCCTCTTCTCAGGGCACCAGCGGGGGTCAGCTCCTCCTCTCAGAGCACCAGAGGGAGGGCAGTGCCTCTCCTCAGAGCACCAGCGGGGGGGGGGGGGGTCAGTGCCTCTTCTCAGGGCCCCAGCGGGGTGTCAGCACCTCTACTCAGGGCACCAGCGGGGGGTCAGTGCCTCTTCTCAGGGCACCAGCAGGAGGTCAGCGCCTCTTCTTAGGGCACCAGCGGGAGGTCAGCACCTCTTCTCAGGGCACCAGCGGGAGGTCAGCACCTCTTCTCAGGGCACCAGCTGGAGGTCAGCGCCTCTTCTCAGGGCACTAGCGGGGGGGTCAGCACCTCTTCTCAGGGGCCCTTGCAGGAGGGCAGCGCCTCTTCTCAGGGCATCAGCTGGAGGTCAGCGCCTCTTCTCAGGGGCCCTTGCAGGAGGGCAGCGCCTCTTCTCAGGGCACCAGCTGGAGGTCAGCGCCTCTTCTCAGGGCACCAGCTGGAGGTCAGCGCCTCTTCTCAGGGCACTAGCGGGGGGGGTCAGCGCCTCTTCTCAGGGGCCCTTGCAGGAGGGCAGCGCCTATTCTCATGGCACCAGCTGGAGGTCAGCGCCTCTTCTCAGGGGCCCTTGCAGGAGGGCAGCGCCTCTTCTCAGGGCACCAGCTGGAGGTCAGCGCCACTTCTCAGGGCACTAGCGGGGAATCAGCACCTCTTCTCAGGTACCCCTGAAGGAGGGCAGTCCCTTTTCTCATGGCACCAGCGGGAGGTCAGCGCCTCTACTCAGGGCACCAGCAGGAGGTAAGCGCCTCTTCTCAGGGCACCAGCGGGGGTCAGCTCCTCCTCTCAGGGCACCAGAGGGAGGGCAGTGCCTCTCCTCAGGGCACCAGCGGGGTGTCAGCGCCTCTACTCAGGGCACCAGCGGGGGGTCAGTGCCTCTTCTCAGGGCACCAGCGGGGGTCTGCTCCTCTTCTCAGGGACCCCTGTAGGAGGGCAGCAGACCTTCTGGGGGATGCCTGCAGCTCGTCCAAGGCCTCGTCAAAGCTCTCAAGTAAGCCCAGATCTGAGCATGAGCGCTTCACCCAGACCAGGGTGTTGCTTTGGATGCTGGCTCCCCTCGCCCTCAGTTTAGAGTGTTAGAAACTACAAGTAGCAGAATACACTGCAATAGCCTGAAAGGAATTTGGTACTCATGCTGGACCTAGGCAATATAAGATCTCTGACGAGGATGGTGGGGAGTGCACGTGCAGGCCAGTGGAACTTTCACTTTCACAATGTGCCTGTAAGCCCTAAAACATTAGACCGAAACAAAGATAAATAAAACGCTTCAACGTCATAAAAAATAATTCCTCATTCAGAGCGCGATCCATCATTTCATTTATGTCTCTTGAAAAAACAACAGGCTTCAACGCATATGATTGATCATGTAGTCATTTGATTTTGATGTAAATAACAAGGCTTCGTGCACGTTTCTTTTTTCAATTAAGTACACAGAAGGTTAAAACGAAAAGGCAGACATCCTTCGCAAAAAGTGTCCCACTTAAAAATTGCCCGTGATTGATCGTAAAAGTTATGAGACCGCATTAGTAAATCAGATGATGTCATGAGTGGAAAGCGCCACATTCTAGATGAAATTCTAAATAAAGGTAGAGTTGTCATGCTTTAAAAAATGCGATGGAATCCTCCCCGTCGGGGAATTGAACCCCGGTCTCCCGCGTGACAGGCGGGGATACTGACCACTATACTAACGAGGAACAGCTGCACCTGGTCTCGCTGAGCCGCTCCTTATGTGGCTGAAAACCCGCCTGTCCATCCTCATATGCTATGAATTTGTGCCATTTATCAACTCCTTCACACCAACACAGGGGCCCACAGGCTCAATAAACACACACACACTCCCTCACACAATACACACACAAACACACTCCTGCCTCACAAGATCCTTCTCACCTCCTAGCAGACACTCTCAGCAGCGCTCTCAGCAGCATCACCTGATGCCAGAGTCACAGCAACCAGCTCCCACGGCTGCTTCTGACGGCCCCGGCCTGGATCTTCAGCCCAGGGGCCCCTGGCTCTCTCTGATGCTGGAGGATTGCAGCGGGGGCTGCACACAGGGAGTGGGGAGGGAGACGCTCCCTCCCACCCGCCCACCCGCCCGCCTGCGCCAAAGGAGAAAGCTGGCTTGTAAAGGAGAAGAGAGGAGGCAGGAAAAGCCCAGGTGTGCGAGTGTCTGAGAAAGAGGCGCTTTGAATTGTGAAGCAGAGGAAAAAAGTGAAGACTTTGCAAAATTCCTTCGAGCCGGATTTGAACCAGCGACCTAAGGATATCAGCTTCCCCACTACAGTCCTCCGCTCTACCAACTGAGCTATCGAAGGCTCGGTGATGTAGGGATGACAAGGCGCTATATGGCATGAGGTGTGAGCAGCGTGCCCAGCCGCCTAGGCAGCACTCTGTCTCTAAACAGCAGCTCAAGGCCTTCATAAAGCGCCAAACCCTACAATGGAGACTTTCCTTCCCTGCACAAAGCCAGCAAAGGAAAACAAACAGGCCACCTGCCTTTCTCAATGCTTCTTTCAAATGCTAAGACATCACTTTGCGCACCTTAGAGCAACCTGTCCAGACACACTTACAAACTACCTTAGAAACGCCTCTCAAGGGCGACTATGACTGGCGCCCCAGACCAACCACCTCCCTTCTCTCCAGCCCCTAGCTAGAAGAATAGGAGACCTCACCCGGAGGATACAGACTCCAGAGTGACGGGCTAGAGACGCCCTTTGGGAGACATGACGGCACCAGGGCCGGACTGGCCATACGGGTAAAGAGAGAGCCCCCGCTGGACAGAGAGACTGAGGGACTCCGCCCATCCTGCGTAAATCCGGGCTTGGTGAGCAGTATCCCGCCCGCCCGTGTTGCTCTCCCCCTCCAATGCTGCTCTTCCCCATCTCCCTATCTGGCTTCACGTTAATACTATAAGCCCCCACCTCCTCTTTGCTTCCTTCCACCCAACCAGCAGATATCCATCAAACTAGGTGGGTCGCAGAATACTGGCATTCTGACAATTGGCTCGAGCCTGTCAACAATTTGGCAAGCTGCCATCTCCGAAGCTATAGTGTAGCAAGCTCCAGAAGCGAATCTCTCCCTTTCAATGTTGTCTTGAAACTGGATTCTTCATAGAGCTGGAGACCCCTAGAAACAGGCCTCCTGGATTTGCCAGTGCTTCTTCCAAGCGGTAACCCATCCTTTGTGAAGAACAAGCTTTGATGACCAGCATTCAGTTTTCTATCAGTGTTTTGTCTGTGTGCCTGAAAGGTGACGTTGTTATTAGCAGGTGGCAGGTCAAGTAAAGAAGAAATGTATGTAATAAAAGATTTGCGATGTAAAACCTTAAAAAATGTGTTTAGATAGGATGAAAAAAAACTAGAAGTATACCGTGGGGAGAAAAAAAGAGTCCCTTCCCTGACCGGGAATCGAACCCGGGCCGCGGTGGTGAGAGCGCCGAATCCTAACCACTAGACCACCAGGGAGCACTGGGTGCTCTGGAGCAGCACCTGCTCCAAGACATACCACCAGGGTGAGGCCGCCTGTGCTGCTGTCACAGGGTTTTGTGCATCAACTAAAGTAAGCAGGAAAACACACACACATCAACCTAACACTGGCAAGCTAGTCTTTACTACACTTTGGAAAACATCATGGGACACACAAAAAAAACACTGCTTTCAGGCACACCCCCAACAAAGCAATCTACTGAACGTTAAATAGACTCAGATCTCGGGACAGTTTCCATCCCTGGAAGACGCATGGGACCTTCATAACACACAACTAACTGGAGAGCAAAAACAGCAAGAACCAATTAACCATCCAGAAAAATACCAGTCACTGTTCTAGGTCAGCTCCTCTTCTCAGGGCACCAGCGGGAGGTCAGCGCCTCTTCTCAGGGCACCAGCGGGAGGTCAGCGCCTCTTCTCAGGGCACCAGCTGGAGGTCAGCACCTCTTCTCAGGGCACTAGCGGGGGGTCAGCGCCTCTTCTCAGGGGCCCTTGCAGGAGGGCAGCGCCTCTTCTCAGGGCACCAGCTGGAGGTCAGCGCCTCTTCTCAGGGCACCAGCGGGAGGTCAGCGCCTCTTCTCAGGGCACCAGCTGGAGGTCAGCGCCTCTTCTCAGGGCACTAGCGGGGGGGTCAGCGCCTCTTCTCAGGGGCCTTTGCAGGAGGGCAGCGCCTCTTCTCAGGGCACCAGCTGGAGGTCAGTGCCTCTTCTCAGGGCACTAGCGGGGGGTCAGCGCCTCTTCTCAGGGGCCCTTGCAGGAGGGCAGCGCCTCTTCTCAGGGCACCAGCTGGAGGTCAGCGCCTCTTCTCAGGGCACCAGCGGGAGGTCAGCGCCTCTTCTCAGGGCACCAGCTGGAGGTCAGCGCCTCTTCTCAGGGCACTAGCGGGGATCAGCACCTCTTCTCAGGTACCCCTGAAGGAGGGCAGTCCCTTTTCTCATGGCACCAGCGGGAGGTCAGCGCCTCTACTCAGGGCACCAGCAGGAGGTAAGCGCCTCTTCTCAGGGCACCAGCGGGGGTCAGCTCCTCCTCTCAGAGCACCAGAGGGAGGGCAGTGCCTCTCCTCAGAGCACCAGCGGGGGGGGGGTCAGTGCCTCTTCTCAGGGCCCCAGCGGGGTGTCAGCACCTCTACTCAGGGCACCAGCGGGGGGTCAGTGCCTCTTCTCAGGACACCAGCAGGAGGTCAGCGCCTCTTCTCAGGGCACCAGCGGGAGGTCAGCACCTCTTCTCAGGGCACCAGCGGGAGGTCAGCACCTCTTCTCAGGGCACCAGCTGGAGGTCAGCACCTCTTCTCAGGGCACTAGCGGGGGGGTCAGCGCCTCTTCTCAGGGGCCCTTGCAGGAGGGCAGCGCCTCTTCTCAGGGCACCAGCTGGAGGTCAGCGCCTCTTCTCAGGGGCCTTTGCAGGAGGGCAGCGCCTCTTCTCAGGGCACCAGCTGGAGGTCAGCGCCTCTTCTCAGGGCACCAGCTGGAGGTCAGCGCCTCTTCTCAGGGCACTAGCGGGGGGGGTCAGCGACTCTTCTCAGGGGCCCTTGCAGGAGGGCAGCGCCTATTCTCATGGCACCAGCTGAAGGTCAGCGCCTCTTCTCAGGGGCCCTTGCAGGAGGGCAGCGCCTCTTCTCAGGGCACCAGCTGGAGGTCAGCGCCACTTCTCAGGGCACTAGCGGGGAATCAGCACCTCTTCTCAGGTACCCCTGAAGGAGGGCAGTCCCTTTTCTCATGGCACCAGCGGGAGGTCAGCGCCTCTACTCAGGGCACCAGCAGGAGGTAAGCGCCTCTTCTCAGGGCACCAGCGGGGGTCAGCTCCTCCTCTCAGGGCACCAGAGGGAGGGCAGTGCCTCTCCTCAGGGCACCAGCGGGGTGTCAGTGCCTCTTCTCAGGGCACCAGCGGGGGTCAGCTCCTCCTCTCAGGGCACCAGAGGGAGGGTAGTGCCTCTCCTCAGGGCACCAGCGGGGTGTCAGCGCCTCTACTCAGGGCACCAGCGGGGGGTCAGTGCCTCTTCTCAGGGCACCAGCGGGGGTCTGCTCCTCTTCTCAGGGACCCCTGTAGGAGGGCAGCAGACCTTCTGGGGGATGCCTGCAGCTCGTCCAAGGCCTCGTCAAAGCTCTCAAGTAAGCCCAGATCTGAGCATGAGCGCTTCACCCAGACCAGGGTGTTGCTTTGGATGCTGGCTCCCCTCGCCCTCAGTTTAGAGTGTTAGAAACTACAAGTAGCAGAATACACTGCAATAGCCTGAAAGGAATTTGGTACTCATGCTGGACCTAGGCAATATAAGATCTCTGACGAGGATGGTGGGGAGTGCACGTGCAGGCCAGTGGAACTTTCACTTTCACAATGTGCCTGTAGGCCCTAAAACATTAGACCGAAACAAAGATAAATAAAACGCTTCAACGTCATAAAAAATAATTCCTCATTCAGAGCGCGATCCATCATTTCATTTATGTCTCTTGAAAAAACAACAGGCTTCAACGCATATGATTGATCATGTAGTCCTTTGATTTTGATGTAAATAACAAGGCTTCGTGCACGTTTCTTTTTTCAATTAAGTACACAGAAGCTTAAAACGAAAAGGCAGACATCCTTCGCAAAAAGTGTCTCACTTAAAAATTGCCCGTGATTGATCGTAAAAGTTATGAGACCGCATTAGTAAATCAGATGATGTCATGAGTGGAAAGCGCCACATTCTAGATGAAATTCTAAATAAAGGTAGAGTTGTCATGCTTTAAAAAATGCGATGGAATCCTCCCCGTCGGGGAATTGAACCCCGGTCTCCCGCGTGACAGGCGGGGATACTGACCACTATACTAACGAGGAACAGCTGCACCTGGTCTCGCTGAGCCGCTCCTTATGTGGCTGAAAACCCTCCTGTCCATCCTCATCTGCTACGAATTTGTGCCATTTATCAACTCCTTCACACCAACACAGGGGCCCACAGGCTCAATAAACACACACACACTCCCTCACACAATACACACACAAACACACTCCTGCCTCACAAGATCCTTCTCACCTCCTAGCAGACACTCTCAGCAGCGCTCTCAGCAGCATCACCTGATGCCAGAGTCACAGCAACCAGCTCCCACGGCTGCTTCTGACGGCCCCGGCCTGGATCTTCAGCCCAGGGGCCCCTGGCTCTCTCTGATGCTGGAGGATTGCAGCGGGGGCTGCACACAGGGAGTGGGGAGGGAGACGCTCCCTCCCACCCGCCCACCCGCCCGCCTGCGCCAAAGGAGAAAGCTGGCTTGTAAAGGAGAAGAGAGGAGGCAGGAAAAGCCCAGGTGTGCGAGTGTCTGAGAAAGAGGCGCTTTGAATTGTGAAGCAGAGGAAAAAAGTGAAGACTTTGCAAAATTCCTTCGAGCCGGATTTGAACCAGCGACCTAAGGATATCAGCTTCCCCACTACAGTCCTCCGCTCTACCAACTGAGCTATCGAAGGCTCGGTGATGTAGGGATGACAAGGCGCTATATGGCATGAGGTGTGAGCAGCGTGCCCAGCCGCCTAGGCAGCACTCTGTCTCTAAACAGCAGCTCAAGGCCTTCATAAAGCGCCAAACCCTACAATGGAGACTTTCCTTCCCTGCACAAAGCCAGCAAAGGAAAACAAACAGGCCACCTGCCTTTCTCAATGCTTCTTTCAAATGCTAAGACATCACTTTGCGCACCTTAGAGCAACCTGTCCAGACACACTTACAAACTACCTTAGAAACGCCTCTCAAGGGCGACTATGACTGGCGCCCCAGACCAACCACCTCCCTTCTCTCCAGCCCCTAGCTAGAAGAATAGGAGACCTCACCCGGAGGATACAGACTCCAGAGTGACGGGCTAGAGACGCCCTTTGGGAGACATGACGGCACCAGGGCCGGACTGGCCATACGGGTAAAGAGAGAGCCCCCGCTGGACAGAGAGACTGAGGGACTCCGCCCATCCTGCGTAAATCCGGGCTTGGTGAGCAGTATCCCGCCCGCCCGTGTTGCTCTCCCCCTCCAATGCTGCTCTTCCCCATCTCCCTATCTGGCTTCACGTTAATACTATAAGTCCCCACCTCCTCTTTGCTTCCTTCCACCCAACCAGCAGATATCCATCAAACTAGGTGGGTCGCAGAATACTGGCATTCTGACAATTGGCTCGAGCCTGTCAACAATTTGGCAAGCTGCCATCTCCGAAGCTATAGTGTAGCAAGCTCCAGAAGCGAATCTCTCCCTTTCAATGTTGTCTTGAAACTGGATTCTTCATAGAGCTGGAGACCCCTAGAAACAGGCCTCCTGGATTTGCCAGTGCTTCTTCCAAGCGGTAACCCATCCTTTGTGAAGAACAAGCTTTGATGACCAGCATTCAGTTTTCTATCAGTGTTTTGTCTGTGTGCCTGAAAGGTGACGTTGTTATTAGCAGGTGGCAGGTCAAGTAAAGAAGAAATGTATGTAATAAAAGATTTGCGATGTAAAACCTTAAAAATTGTGTTTAGATAGGATGAAAAAAAACTAGAAGTATACCGTGGGGAGAAAAAAAGAGTCCCTTCCCTGACCGGGAATCGAACCCGGGCCACGGCGGTGAGAGCGCCGAATCCTAACCACTAGACCACCAGGGAGCACTGGGTGCTCTGGAGCAGCACCTGCTCCAAGACATACCACCAGGGTGAGGCCGCCTGTGCTGCTGTCACAGGGTTTTGTGCATCAACTAAAGTAAGCAGGAAAACACACACACATCAACCTAACACTGGCAAGCTAGTCTTTACTACACTTTGGAAAACATCATGGGACACACAAAAAAAACACTGCTTTCAGGCACACCCCCAACAAAGCAATCTACTGAACGTTAAATAGACTCAGATCTCGGGACAGTTTCCATCCCTGGAAGACGCATGGGACCTTCATAACACACAACTAACTGGAGAGCAAAAACAGCAAGAACCAATTAACCATCCAGAAAAATACCAGTCACTGTTCTAGGTCAGCTCCTCTTCTCAGGGCACCAGCGGGAGGTCAGCGCCTCTTCTCAGGGCACCAGCGGGAGGTCAGCGCCTCTTCTCAGGGCACCAGCTGGAGGTCAGCACCTCTTCTCAGGGCACTAGCGGGGGGTCAGCGCCTCTTCTCAGGGGCCCTTGCAGGAGGGCAGCGCCTCTTCTCAGGGCACCAGCTGGAGGTCAGCGCCTCTTCTCAGGGCACTAGCGGGGGGGTCAGCGCCTCTTCTCAGGGGCCTTTGCAGGAGGGCAGCGCCTCTTCTCAGGGCACCAGCTGGAGGTCAGTGCCTCTTCTCAGGGCACTAGCGGGGGGTCAGCGCCTCTTCTCAGGGGCCCTTGCAGGAGGGCAGCGCCTCTTCTCAGGGCACCAGCTGGAGGTCAGCGCCTCTTCTCAGGGCACCAGCGGGAGGTCAGCGCCTCTTCTCAGGGCACCAGCTGGAGGTCAGCGCCTCTTCTCAGGGCACTAGCGGGGATCAGCACCTCTTCTCAGGTACCCCTGAAGGAGGGCAGTCCCTTTTCTCATGGCACCAGCGGGAGGTCAGCGCCTCTACTCAGGGCACCAGCAGGAGATAAGCGCCTCTTCTCAGGGCACCAGCGGGGGTCAGCTCCTCCTCTCAGAGCACCAGAGGGAGGGCAGTGCCTCTCCTCAGAGCACCAGCGGGGGGGGGGGGGTCAGTGCCTCTTCTCAGGGCCCCAGCGGGGTGTCAGCACCTCTACTCAGGGCACCAGCGGGGGGTCAGTGCCTCTTCTCAGGGCACCAGCAGGAGGTCAGCGCCTCTTCTTAGGGCACCAGCGGGAGGTCAGCACCTCTTCTCAGGGCACCAGCGGGAGGTCAGCACCTCTTCTCAGGGCACCAGCTGGAGGTCAGCGCCTCTTCTCAGGGCACTAGCGGGGGGGTCAGCACCTCTTCTCAGGGGCCCTTGCAGGAGGGCAGCGCCTCTTCTCAGGGCATCAGCTGGAGGTCAGCGCCTCTTCTCAGGGGCCCTTGCAGGAGGGCAGCGCCTCTTCTCAGGGCACCAGCTGGAGGTCAGCGCCTCTTCTCAGGGCACCAGCTGGAGGTCAGCGCCTCTTCTCAGGGCACTAGCGGGGGGGGTCAGCGCCTCTTCTCAGGGGCCCTTGCAGGAGGGCAGCGCCTATTCTCATGGCACCAGCTGGAGGTCAGCGCCTCTTCTCAGGGGCCCTTGCAGGAGGGCAGCGCCTCTTCTCAGGGCACCAGCTGGAGGTCAGCGCCACTTCTCAGGGCACTAGCGGGGAATCAGCACCTCTTCTCAGGTACCCCTGAAGGAGGGCAGTCCCTTTTCTCATGGCACCAGCGGGAGGTCAGCGCCTCTACTCAGGGCACCAGCGGGGGTCAGCTCCTCCTCTCAGGGCACCAGAGGGAGGGCAGTGCCTCTCCTCAGGGCACCAGCGGGGTGTCAGCGCCTCTACTCAGGGCACCAGCGGGGGGTCAGTGCCTCTTCTCAGGGCACCAGCGGGGGTCTGCTCCTCTTCTCAGGGACCCCTGTAGGAGGGCAGCAGACCTTCTGGGGGATGCCTGCAGCTCGTCCAAGGCCTCGTCAAAGCTCTCAAGTAAGCCCAGATCTGAGCATGAGCGCTTCACCCAGACCAGGGTGTTGCTTTGGATACTGGCTCCCCTCGCCCTCAGTTTAGAGTGTTAGAAACTACAAGTAGCAGAATACACTGCAATAGCCTGAAAGGAATTTGGTACTCATGCTGGACCTAGGCAATATAAGATCTCTGACGAGGATGGTGGGGAGTGCACGTGCAGGCCAGTGGAACTTTCACTTTCACAATGTGCCTGTAAGCCCTAAAACATTAGACCGAAACAAAGATAAATAAAACGCTTCAACGTCATAAAAAATAATTCCTCATTCAGAGCGCGATCCATCATTTCATTTATGTCTCTTGAAAAAACAACAGGCTTCAACGCATATGATTGATCATGTAGTCATTTGATTTTGATGTAAATAACAAGGCTTCGTGCACGTTTCTTTTTTCAATTAAGTACACAGAAGGTTAAAACGAAAAGGCAGACATCCTTCGCAAAAAGTGTCCCACTTAAAAATTGCCCGTGATTGATCGTAAAAGTTATGAGACCGCATTAGTAAATCAGATGATGTCATGAGTGGAAAGCGCCACATTCTAGATGAAATTCTAAATAAAGGTAGAGTTGTCATGCTTTAAAAAATGCGATGGAATCCTCCCCGTCGGGGAATTGAACCCCGGTCTCCCGCGTGACAGGCGGGGATACTGACCACTATACTAACGAGGAACAGCTGCACCTGGTCTCGCTGAGCCGCTCCTCATGTGGCTGAAAACCCGCCTGTCCATCCTCATATGCTATGAATTTGTGCCATTTATCAACTCCTTCACACCAACACAGGGGCCCACAGGCTCAATAAACACACACACACTCCCTCACACAATACACACACAAACACACTCCTGCCTCACAAGATCCTTCTCACCTCCTAGCAGACACTCTCAGCAGCGCTCTCAGCAGCATCACCTGATGCCAGAGTCACAGCAACCAGCTCCCACGGCTGCTTCTGACGGCCCCGGCCTGGATCTTCAGCCCAGGGGCCCCTGGCTCTCTCTGATGCTGGAGGATTGCAGCGGGGGCTGCACACAGGGAGTGGGGAGGGAGACGCTCCCTCCCACCCGCCCACCCGCCCGCCTGCGCCAAAGGAGAAAGCTGGCTTGTAAAGGAGAAGAGAGGAGGCAGGAAAAGCCCAGGTGTGCGAGTGTCTGAGAAAGAGGCGCTTTGAATTGTGAAGCAGAGGAAAAAAGTGAAGACTTTGCAAAATTCCTTCGAGCCGGATTTGAACCAGCGACCTAAGGATATCAGCTTCCCCACTACAGTCCTCCGCTCTACCAACTGAGCTATCGAAGGCTCGGTGATGTAGGGATGACAAGGCGCTATATGGCATGAGGTGTGAGCAGCGTGCCCAGCCGCCTAGGCAGCACTCTGTCTCTAAACAGCAGCTCAAGGCCTTCATAAAGCGCCAAACCCTACAATGGAGACTTTCCTTCCCTGCACAAAGCCAGCAAAGGAAAACAAACAGGCCACCTGCCTTTCTCAATGCTTCTTTCAAATGCTAAGACATCACTTTGCGCACCTTAGAGCAACCTGTCCAGACACACTTACAAACTACCTTAGAAACGCCTCTCAAGGGCGACTATGACTGGCGCCCCAGACCAACCACCTCCCTTCTCTCCAGCCCCTAGCTAGAAGAATAGGAGACCTCACCCGGAGGATACAGACTCCAGAGTGACGGGCTAGAGACGCCCTTTGGGAGACATGACGGCACCAGGGCCGGACTGGCCATACGGGTAAAGAGAGAGCCCCCGCTGGACAGAGAGACTGAGGGACTCCGCCCATCCTGCGTAAATCCGGGCTTGGTGAGCAGTATCCCGCCCGCCCGTGTTGCTCTCCCCCTCCAATGCTGCTCTTCCCCATCTCCCTATCTGGCTTCACGTTAATACTATAAGTCCCCACCTCCTCTTTGCTTCCTTCCACCCAACCAGCAGATATCCATCAAACTAGGTGGGTCGCAGAATACTGGCATTCTGACAATTGGCTCGAGCCTGTCAACAATTTGGCAAGCTGCCATCTCCGAAGCTATAGTGTAGCAAGCTCCAGAAGCGAATCTCTCCCTTTCAATGTTGTCTTGAAACTGGATTCTTCATAGAGCTGGAGACCCCTAGAAACAGGCCTCCTGGATTTGCCAGTGCTTCTTCCAAGCGGTAACCCATCCTTTGTGAAGAACAAGCTTTGATGACCAGCATCCAGTTTTCTATCAGTGTTTTGTCTGTGTGCCTGAAAGGTGACGTTGTTATTAGCAGGTGGCAGGTCAAGTAAAGAAGAAATGTATGTAATAAAAGATTTGCGATGTAGAACCTTAAAAAATGTGTTTAGATAGGATGAAAAAAAACTAGAAGTATACCGTGGGGAGAAAAAAAGAGTCCCTTCCCTGACCGGGAATCGAACCCGGGCCGCGGCGGTGAGAGCGCCGAATCCTAACCACTAGACCACCAGGGAGCACTGGGTGCTCTGGAGCAGCACCTGCTCCAAGACATACCACCAGGGTGAGGCCGCCTGTGCTGCTGTCACAGGGTTTTGTGCATCAACTAAAGTAAGCAGGAAAACACACACACATCAACCTAACACTGGCAAGCTTGTCTTTACTACACTTTGGAAAACATCATGGGACACACAAAAAAAACACTGCTTTCAGGCACACCCCCAACAAAGCAATCTACTGAACGTTAAATAGACTCAGATCTCGGGACAGTTTCCATCCCTGGAAGACGCATGGGACCTTCATAACACACAACTAACTGGAGAGCAAAAACAGCAAGAACCAATTAACCATCCAGAAAAATACCAGTCACTGTTCTAGGTCAGCTCCTCTTCTCAGGGCACCAGCGGGAGGTCAGCGCCTCTTCTCAGGGCACCAGCGGGAGGTCAGCGCCTCTTCTCAGGGCACCAGCTGGAGGTCAGCACCTCTTCTCAGGGCACTAGCGGGGGGTCAGCGCCTCTTCTCAGGGGCCCTTGCAGGAGGGCAGCGCCTCTTCTCAGGGCACCAGCTGGAGGTCAGCGCCTCTTCTCAGGGCACTAGCGGGGGGGTCAGCGCCTCTTCTCAGGGGCCTTTGCAGGAGGGCAGCGCCTCTTCTCAGGGCACCAGCTGGAGGTCAGTGCCTCTTCTCAGGGCACTAGCGGGGGGTCAGCGCCTCTTCTCAGGGGCCCTTGCAGGAGGGCAGCGCCTCTTCTCAGGGCACCAGCTGGAGGTCAGCGCCTCTTCTCAGGGCACCAGCGGGAGGTCAGCGCCTCTTCTCAGGGCACCAGCTGGAGGTCAGCGCCTCTTCTCAGGGCACTAGCGGGGATCAGCACCTCTTCTCAGGTACCCCTGAAGGAGGGCAGTCCCTTTTCTCATGGCACCAGCGGGAGGTCAGCGCCTCTACTCAGGGCACCAGCAGGAGGTAAGCGCCTCTTCTCAGGGCACCAGCGGGGGTCAGCTCCTCCTCTCAGAGCACCAGAGGGAGGGCAGTGCCTCTCCTCAGAGCACCAGCGGGGGGGGGGGTCAGTGCCTCTTCTCAGGGCCCCAGCGGGGTGTCAGCACCTCTACTCAGGGCACCAGCGGGGGGTCAGTGCCTCTTCTCAGGACACCAGCAGGAGGTCAGCGCCTCTTCTCAGGGCACCAGCGGGAGGTCAGCACCTCTTCTCAGGGCACCAGCGGGAGGTCAGCACCTCTTCTCAGGGCACCAGCTGGAGGTCAGCACCTCTTCTCAGGGCACTAGCGGGGGGGTCAGCGCCTCTTCTCAGGGGCCCTTGCAGGAGGGCAGCGCCTCTTCTCAGGGCACCAGCTGGAGGTCAGCGCCTCTTCTCAGGGGCCTTTGCAGGAGGGCAGCGCCTCTTCTCAGGGCACCAGCTGGAGGTCAGCGCCTCTTCTCAGGGCACCAGCTGGAGGTCAGCGCCTCTTCTCAGGGCACCAGCGGGAGGTCAGCACCTCTTCTCAGGGCACCAGCGGGAGGTCAGCACCTCTTCTCAGGGCACCAGCTGGAGGTCAGCACCTCTTCTCAGGGCACTAGCGGGGGGTCAGCGCCTCTTCTCAGGGGCCCTTGCAGGAGGGCAGCGCCTCTTCTCAGGGCACCAGCTGGAGGTCAGCGCCTCTTCTCAGGGGCCTTTGCAGGAGGGCAGCGCCTCTTCTCAGGGCACCAGCTGGAGGTCAGCGCCTCTTCTCAGGGCACCAGCTGGAGGTCAGCGCCTCTTCTCAGGGCACTAGCGGGGGGGGGTCAGCGACTCTTCTCAGGGGCCCTTGCAGGAGGGCAGCGCCTATTCTCATGGCACCAGCTGGAGGTCAGCGCCTCTTCTCAGGGGCCCTTGCAGGAGGGCAGCGCCTCTTCTCAGGGCACCAGCTGGAGGTCAGCGCCACTTCTCAGGGCACTAGCGGGGAATCAGCACCTCTTCTCAGGTACCCCTGAAGGAGGGCAGTCCCTTTTCTCATGGCACCAGCGGGAGGTCAGCGCCTCTACTCAGGGCACCAGCAGGAGGTAAGCGCCTCTTCTCAGGGCACCAGCGGGGGTCAGCTCCTCCTCTCAGGGCACCAGAGGGAGGGCAGTGCCTCTCCTCAGGGCACCAGCGGGGTGTCAGTGCCTCTTCTCAGGGCACCAGCGGGGGTCAGCTCCTCCTCTCAGGGCACCAGAGGGAGGGTAGTGCCTCTCCTCAGGGCACCAGCGGGGTGTCAGCGCCTCTACTCAGGGCACCAGCGGGGGGTCAGTGCCTCTTCTCAGGGCACCAGCGGGGGTCTGCTCCTCTTCTCAGGGACCCCTGTAGGAGGGCAGCAGACCTTCTGGGGGATGCCTGCAGCTCGTCCAAGGCCTCGTCAAAGCTCTCAAGTAAGCCCAGATCTGAGCATGAGCGCTTCACCCAGACCAGGGTGTTGCTTTGGATGCTGGCTCCCCTCGCCCTCAGTTTAGAGTGTTAGAAACTACAAGTAGCAGAATACACTGCAATAGCCTGAAAGGAATTTGGTACTCATGCTGGACCTAGGCAATATAAGATCTCTGACGAGGATGGTGGGGAGTGCACGTGCAGGCCAGTGGAACTTTCACTTTCACAATGTGCCTGTAGGCCCTAAAACATTAGACCGAAACAAAGATAAATAAAACGCTTCAACGTCATAAAAAATAATTCCTCATTCAGAGCGCGATCCATCATTTCATTTATGTCTCTTGAAAAAACAACAGGCTTCAACGCATATGATTGATCATGTAGTCCTTTGATTTTGATGTAAATAACAAGGCTTCGTGCACGTTTCTTTTTTCAATTAAGTACACAGAAGCTTAAAACGAAAAGGCAGACATCCTTCGCAAAAAGTGTCTCACTTAAAAATTGCCCGTGATTGATCGTAAAAGTTATGAGACCGCATTAGTAAATCAGATGATGTCATGAGTGGAAAGCGCCACATTCTAGATGAAATTCTAAATAAAGGTAGAGTTGTCATGCTTTAAAAAATGCGATGGAATCCTCCCCGTCGGGGAATTGAACCCCGGTCTCCCGCGTGACAGGCGGGGATACTGACCACTATACTAACGAGGAACAGCTGCACCTGGTCTCGCTGAGCCGCTCCTTATGTGGCTGAAAACCCTCCTGTCCATCCTCATATGCTACGAATTTGTGCCATTTATCAACTCCTTCACACCAACACAGGGGCCCACAGGCTCAATAAACACACACACACTCCCTCACACAATACACACACAAACACACTCCTGCCTCACAAGATCCTTCTCACCTCCTAGCAGACACTCTCAGCAGCGCTCTCAGCAGCATCACCTGATGCCAGAGTCACAGCAACCAGCTCCCACGGCTGCTTCTGACGGCCCCGGCCTGGATCTTCAGCCCAGGGGCCCCTGGCTCTCTCTGATGCTGGAGGATTGCAGCGGGGGCTGCACACAGGGAGTGGGGAGGGAGACGCTCCCTCCCACCCGCCCACCCGCCCGCCTGCGCCAAAGGAGAAAGCTGGCTTGTAAAGGAGAAGAGAGGAGGCAGGAAAAGCCCAGGTGTGCGAGTGTCTGAGAAAGAGGCGCTTTGAATTGTGAAGCAGAGGAAAAAAGTGAAGACTTTGCAAAATTCCTTCGAGCCGGATTTGAACCAGCGACCTAAGGATATCAGCTTCCCCACTACAGTCCTCCGCTCTACCAACTGAGCTATCGAAGGCTCGGTGATGTAGGGATGACAAGGCGCTATATGGCATGAGGTGTGAGCAGCGTGCCCAGCCGCCTAGGCAGCACTCTGTCTCTAAACAGCAGCTCAAGGCCTTCATAAAGCGCCAAACCCTACAATGGAGACTTTCCTTCCCTGCACAAAGCCAGCAAAGGAAAACAAACAGGCCACCTGCCTTTCTCAATGCTTCTTTCAAATGCTAAGACATCACTTTGCGCACCTTAGAGCAACCTGTCCAGACACACTTACAAACTACCTTAGAAACGCCTCTCAAGGGCGACTATGACTGGCGCCCCAGACCAACCACCTCCCTTCTCTCCAGCCCCTAGCTAGAAGAATAGGAGACCTCACCCGGAGGATACAGACTCCAGAGTGACGGGCTAGAGACGCCCTTTGGGAGACATGACGGCACCAGGGCCGGACTGGCCATACGGGTAAAGAGAGAGCCCCCGCTGGACAGAGAGACTGAGGGACTCCGCCCATCCTGCGTAAATCCGGGCTTGGTGAGCAGTATCCCGCCCGCCCGTGTTGCTCTCCCCCTCCAATGCTGCTCTTCCCCATCTCCCTATCTGGCTTCACGTTAATACTATAAGTCCCCACCTCCTCTTTGCTTCCTTCCACCCAACCAGCAGATATCCATCAAACTAGGTGGGTCGCAGAATACTGGCATTCTGACAATTGGCTCGAGCCTGTCAACAATTTGGCAAGCTGCCATCTCCGAAGCTATAGTGTAGCAAGCTCCAGAAGCGAATCTCTCCCTTTCAATGTTGTCTTGAAACTGGATTCTTCATAGAGCTGGAGACCCCTAGAAACAGGCCTCCTGGATTTGCCAGTGCTTCTTCCAAGCGGTAACCCATCCTTTGTGAAGAACAAGCTTTGATGACCAGCATTCAGTTTTCTATCAGTGTTTTGTCTGTGTGCCTGAAAGGTGACGTTGTTATTAGCAGGTGGCAGGTCAAGTAAAGAAGAAATGTATGTAATAAAAGATTTGCGATGTAAAACCTTAAAAATTGTGTTTAGATAGGATGAAAAAAAACTAGAAGTATACCGTGGGGAGAAAAAAAGAGTCCCTTCCCTGACCGGGAATCGAACCCGGGCCACGGCGGTGAGAGCGCCGAATCCTAACCACTAGACCACCAGGGAGCACTGGGTGCTCTGGAGCAGCACCTGCTCCAAGACATACCACCAGGGTGAGGCCGCCTGTGCTGCTGTCACAGGGTTTTGTGCATCAACTAAAGTAAGCAGGAAAACACACACACATCAACCTAACACTGGCAAGCTAGTCTTTACTACACTTTGGAAAACATCATGGGACACACAAAAAAAACACTGCTTTCAGGCACACCCCCAACAAAGCAATCTACTGAACGTTAAATAGACTCAGATCTCGGGACAGTTTCCATCCCTGGAAGACGCATGG
The DNA here is from genome assembly GCF_964204655.1 of Triturus cristatus. Classification (NCBI taxonomy): domain Eukaryota; kingdom Metazoa; phylum Chordata; class Amphibia; order Caudata; family Salamandridae; genus Triturus; species Triturus cristatus. The sequence continues at coordinate 146,021,490 of NC_140585.1, read as the reverse complement.
GACCTTCATAACACACAACTAACTGGAGAGCAAAAACAGCAAGAACCAATTAACCATCCAGAAAAATACCAGTCACTGTTCTAGGTCAGCTCCTCTTCTCAGGGCACCAGCGGGAGGTCAGCGCCTCTTCTCAGGGCACCAGCGGGAGGTCAGCGCCTCTTCTCAGGGCACCAGCTGGAGGTCAGCACCTCTTCTCAGGGCACTAGCGGGGGGTCAGCGCCTCTTCTCAGGGGCCCTTGCAGGAGGGCAGCGCCTCTTCTCAGGGCACCAGCTGGAGGTCAGCGCCTCTTCTCAGGGCACTAGCGGGGGGGTCAGCGCCTCTTCTCAGGGGCCTTTGCAGGAGGGCAGCGCCTCTTCTCAGGGCACCAGCTGGAGGTCAGTGCCTCTTCTCAGGGCACTAGCGGGGGGTCAGCGCCTCTTCTCAGGGGCCCTTGCAGGAGGGCAGCGCCTCTTCTCAGGGCACCAGCTGGAGGTCAGCGCCTCTTCTCAGGGCACCAGCGGGAGGTCAGCGCCTCTTCTCAGGGCACCAGCTGGAGGTCAGCGCCTCTTCTCAGGGCACTAGCGGGGATCAGCACCTCTTCTCAGGTACCCCTGAAGGAGGGCAGTCCCTTTTCTCATGGCACCAGCGGGAGGTCAGCGCCTCTACTCAGGGCACCAGCAGGAGATAAGCGCCTCTTCTCAGGGCACCAGCGGGGGTCAGCTCCTCCTCTCAGAGCACCAGAGGGAGGGCAGTGCCTCTCCTCAGAGCACCAGCGGGGGGGGGGGGGTCAGTGCCTCTTCTCAGGGCCCCAGCGGGGTGTCAGCACCTCTACTCAGGGCACCAGCGGGGGGTCAGTGCCTCTTCTCAGGGCACCAGCAGGAGGTCAGCGCCTCTTCTTAGGGCACCAGCGGGAGGTCAGCACCTCTTCTCAGGGCACCAGCGGGAGGTCAGCACCTCTTCTCAGGGCACCAGCTGGAGGTCAGCGCCTCTTCTCAGGGCACTAGCGGGGGGGTCAGCACCTCTTCTCAGGGGCCCTTGCAGGAGGGCAGCGCCTCTTCTCAGGGCATCAGCTGGAGGTCAGCGCCTCTTCTCAGGGGCCCTTGCAGGAGGGCAGCGCCTCTTCTCAGGGCACCAGCTGGAGGTCAGCGCCTCTTCTCAGGGCACCAGCTGGAGGTCAGCGCCTCTTCTCAGGGCACTAGCGGGGGGGGTCAGCGCCTCTTCTCAGGGGCCCTTGCAGGAGGGCAGCGCCTATTCTCATGGCACCAGCTGGAGGTCAGCGCCTCTTCTCAGGGGCCCTTGCAGGAGGGCAGCGCCTCTTCTCAGGGCACCAGCTGGAGGTCAGCGCCACTTCTCAGGGCACTAGCGGGGAATCAGCACCTCTTCTCAGGTACCCCTGAAGGAGGGCAGTCCCTTTTCTCATGGCACCAGCGGGAGGTCAGCGCCTCTACTCAGGGCACCAGCGGGGGTCAGCTCCTCCTCTCAGGGCACCAGAGGGAGGGCAGTGCCTCTCCTCAGGGCACCAGCGGGGTGTCAGCGCCTCTACTCAGGGCACCAGCGGGGGGTCAGTGCCTCTTCTCAGGGCACCAGCGGGGGTCTGCTCCTCTTCTCAGGGACCCCTGTAGGAGGGCAGCAGACCTTCTGGGGGATGCCTGCAGCTCGTCCAAGGCCTCGTCAAAGCTCTCAAGTAAGCCCAGATCTGAGCATGAGCGCTTCACCCAGACCAGGGTGTTGCTTTGGATACTGGCTCCCCTCGCCCTCAGTTTAGAGTGTTAGAAACTACAAGTAGCAGAATACACTGCAATAGCCTGAAAGGAATTTGGTACTCATGCTGGACCTAGGCAATATAAGATCTCTGACGAGGATGGTGGGGAGTGCACGTGCAGGCCAGTGGAACTTTCACTTTCACAATGTGCCTGTAAGCCCTAAAACATTAGACCGAAACAAAGATAAATAAAACGCTTCAACGTCATAAAAAATAATTCCTCATTCAGAGCGCGATCCATCATTTCATTTATGTCTCTTGAAAAAACAACAGGCTTCAACGCATATGATTGATCATGTAGTCATTTGATTTTGATGTAAATAACAAGGCTTCGTGCACGTTTCTTTTTTCAATTAAGTACACAGAAGGTTAAAACGAAAAGGCAGACATCCTTCGCAAAAAGTGTCCCACTTAAAAATTGCCCGTGATTGATCGTAAAAGTTATGAGACCGCATTAGTAAATCAGATGATGTCATGAGTGGAAAGCGCCACATTCTAGATGAAATTCTAAATAAAGGTAGAGTTGTCATGCTTTAAAAAATGCGATGGAATCCTCCCCGTCGGGGAATTGAACCCCGGTCTCCCGCGTGACAGGCGGGGATACTGACCACTATACTAACGAGGAACAGCTGCACCTGGTCTCGCTGAGCCGCTCCTCATGTGGCTGAAAACCCGCCTGTCCATCCTCATATGCTATGAATTTGTGCCATTTATCAACTCCTTCACACCAACACAGGGGCCCACAGGCTCAATAAACACACACACACTCCCTCACACAATACACACACAAACACACTCCTGCCTCACAAGATCCTTCTCACCTCCTAGCAGACACTCTCAGCAGCGCTCTCAGCAGCATCACCTGATGCCAGAGTCACAGCAACCAGCTCCCACGGCTGCTTCTGACGGCCCCGGCCTGGATCTTCAGCCCAGGGGCCCCTGGCTCTCTCTGATGCTGGAGGATTGCAGCGGGGGCTGCACACAGGGAGTGGGGAGGGAGACGCTCCCTCCCACCCGCCCACCCGCCCGCCTGCGCCAAAGGAGAAAGCTGGCTTGTAAAGGAGAAGAGAGGAGGCAGGAAAAGCCCAGGTGTGCGAGTGTCTGAGAAAGAGGCGCTTTGAATTGTGAAGCAGAGGAAAAAAGTGAAGACTTTGCAAAATTCCTTCGAGCCGGATTTGAACCAGCGACCTAAGGATATCAGCTTCCCCACTACAGTCCTCCGCTCTACCAACTGAGCTATCGAAGGCTCGGTGATGTAGGGATGACAAGGCGCTATATGGCATGAGGTGTGAGCAGCGTGCCCAGCCGCCTAGGCAGCACTCTGTCTCTAAACAGCAGCTCAAGGCCTTCATAAAGCGCCAAACCCTACAATGGAGACTTTCCTTCCCTGCACAAAGCCAGCAAAGGAAAACAAACAGGCCACCTGCCTTTCTCAATGCTTCTTTCAAATGCTAAGACATCACTTTGCGCACCTTAGAGCAACCTGTCCAGACACACTTACAAACTACCTTAGAAACGCCTCTCAAGGGCGACTATGACTGGCGCCCCAGACCAACCACCTCCCTTCTCTCCAGCCCCTAGCTAGAAGAATAGGAGACCTCACCCGGAGGATACAGACTCCAGAGTGACGGGCTAGAGACGCCCTTTGGGAGACATGACGGCACCAGGGCCGGACTGGCCATACGGGTAAAGAGAGAGCCCCCGCTGGACAGAGAGACTGAGGGACTCCGCCCATCCTGCGTAAATCCGGGCTTGGTGAGCAGTATCCCGCCCGCCCGTGTTGCTCTCCCCCTCCAATGCTGCTCTTCCCCATCTCCCTATCTGGCTTCACGTTAATACTATAAGTCCCCACCTCCTCTTTGCTTCCTTCCACCCAACCAGCAGATATCCATCAAACTAGGTGGGTCGCAGAATACTGGCATTCTGACAATTGGCTCGAGCCTGTCAACAATTTGGCAAGCTGCCATCTCCGAAGCTATAGTGTAGCAAGCTCCAGAAGCGAATCTCTCCCTTTCAATGTTGTCTTGAAACTGGATTCTTCATAGAGCTGGAGACCCCTAGAAACAGGCCTCCTGGATTTGCCAGTGCTTCTTCCAAGCGGTAACCCATCCTTTGTGAAGAACAAGCTTTGATGACCAGCATCCAGTTTTCTATCAGTGTTTTGTCTGTGTGCCTGAAAGGTGACGTTGTTATTAGCAGGTGGCAGGTCAAGTAAAGAAGAAATGTATGTAATAAAAGATTTGCGATGTAGAACCTTAAAAAATGTGTTTAGATAGGATGAAAAAAAACTAGAAGTATACCGTGGGGAGAAAAAAAGAGTCCCTTCCCTGACCGGGAATCGAACCCGGGCCGCGGCGGTGAGAGCGCCGAATCCTAACCACTAGACCACCAGGGAGCACTGGGTGCTCTGGAGCAGCACCTGCTCCAAGACATACCACCAGGGTGAGGCCGCCTGTGCTGCTGTCACAGGGTTTTGTGCATCAACTAAAGTAAGCAGGAAAACACACACACATCAACCTAACACTGGCAAGCTTGTCTTTACTACACTTTGGAAAACATCATGGGACACACAAAAAAAACACTGCTTTCAGGCACACCCCCAACAAAGCAATCTACTGAACGTTAAATAGACTCAGATCTCGGGACAGTTTCCATCCCTGGAAGACGCATGGGACCTTCATAACACACAACTAACTGGAGAGCAAAAACAGCAAGAACCAATTAACCATCCAGAAAAATACCAGTCACTGTTCTAGGTCAGCTCCTCTTCTCAGGGCACCAGCGGGAGGTCAGCGCCTCTTCTCAGGGCACCAGCGGGAGGTCAGCGCCTCTTCTCAGGGCACCAGCTGGAGGTCAGCACCTCTTCTCAGGGCACTAGCGGGGGGTCAGCGCCTCTTCTCAGGGGCCCTTGCAGGAGGGCAGCGCCTCTTCTCAGGGCACCAGCTGGAGGTCAGCGCCTCTTCTCAGGGCACTAGCGGGGGGGTCAGCGCCTCTTCTCAGGGGCCTTTGCAGGAGGGCAGCGCCTCTTCTCAGGGCACCAGCTGGAGGTCAGTGCCTCTTCTCAGGGCACTAGCGGGGGGTCAGCGCCTCTTCTCAGGGGCCCTTGCAGGAGGGCAGCGCCTCTTCTCAGGGCACCAGCTGGAGGTCAGCGCCTCTTCTCAGGGCACCAGCGGGAGGTCAGCGCCTCTTCTCAGGGCACCAGCTGGAGGTCAGCGCCTCTTCTCAGGGCACTAGCGGGGATCAGCACCTCTTCTCAGGTACCCCTGAAGGAGGGCAGTCCCTTTTCTCATGGCACCAGCGGGAGGTCAGCGCCTCTACTCAGGGCACCAGCAGGAGGTAAGCGCCTCTTCTCAGGGCACCAGCGGGGGTCAGCTCCTCCTCTCAGAGCACCAGAGGGAGGGCAGTGCCTCTCCTCAGAGCACCAGCGGGGGGGGGGGTCAGTGCCTCTTCTCAGGGCCCCAGCGGGGTGTCAGCACCTCTACTCAGGGCACCAGCGGGGGGTCAGTGCCTCTTCTCAGGACACCAGCAGGAGGTCAGCGCCTCTTCTCAGGGCACCAGCGGGAGGTCAGCACCTCTTCTCAGGGCACCAGCGGGAGGTCAGCACCTCTTCTCAGGGCACCAGCTGGAGGTCAGCACCTCTTCTCAGGGCACTAGCGGGGGGGTCAGCGCCTCTTCTCAGGGGCCCTTGCAGGAGGGCAGCGCCTCTTCTCAGGGCACCAGCTGGAGGTCAGCGCCTCTTCTCAGGGGCCTTTGCAGGAGGGCAGCGCCTCTTCTCAGGGCACCAGCTGGAGGTCAGCGCCTCTTCTCAGGGCACCAGCTGGAGGTCAGCGCCTCTTCTCAGGGCACTAGCGGGGGGGGGTCAGCGACTCTTCTCAGGGGCCCTTGCAGGAGGGCAGCGCCTATTCTCATGGCACCAGCTGGAGGTCAGCGCCTCTTCTCAGGGGCCCTTGCAGGAGGGCAGCGCCTCTTCTCAGGGCACCAGCTGGAGGTCAGCGCCACTTCTCAGGGCACTAGCGGGGAATCAGCACCTCTTCTCAGGTACCCCTGAAGGAGGGCAGTCCCTTTTCTCATGGCACCAGCGGGAGGTCAGCGCCTCTACTCAGGGCACCAGCAGGAGGTAAGCGCCTCTTCTCAGGGCACCAGCGGGGGTCAGCTCCTCCTCTCAGGGCACCAGAGGGAGGGCAGTGCCTCTCCTCAGGGCACCAGCGGGGTGTCAGTGCCTCTTCTCAGGGCACCAGCGGGGGTCAGCTCCTCCTCTCAGGGCACCAGAGGGAGGGTAGTGCCTCTCCTCAGGGCACCAGCGGGGTGTCAGCGCCTCTACTCAGGGCACCAGCGGGGGGTCAGTGCCTCTTCTCAGGGCACCAGCGGGGGTCTGCTCCTCTTCTCAGGGACCCCTGTAGGAGGGCAGCAGACCTTCTGGGGGATGCCTGCAGCTCGTCCAAGGCCTCGTCAAAGCTCTCAAGTAAGCCCAGATCTGAGCATGAGCGCTTCACCCAGACCAGGGTGTTGCTTTGGATGCTGGCTCCCCTCGCCCTCAGTTTAGAGTGTTAGAAACTACAAGTAGCAGAATACACTGCAATAGCCTGAAAGGAATTTGGTACTCATGCTGGACCTAGGCAATATAAGATCTCTGACGAGGATGGTGGGGAGTGCACGTGCAGGCCAGTGGAACTTTCACTTTCACAATGTGCCTGTAGGCCCTAAAACATTAGACCGAAACAAAGATAAATAAAACGCTTCAACGTCATAAAAAATAATTCCTCATTCAGAGCGCGATCCATCATTTCATTTATGTCTCTTGAAAAAACAACAGGCTTCAACGCATATGATTGATCATGTAGTCCTTTGATTTTGATGTAAATAACAAGGCTTCGTGCACGTTTCTTTTTTCAATTAAGTACACAGAAGCTTAAAACGAAAAGGCAGACATCCTTCGCAAAAAGTGTCTCACTTAAAAATTGCCCGTGATTGATCGTAAAAGTTATGAGACCGCATTAGTAAATCAGATGATGTCATGAGTGGAAAGCGCCACATTCTAGATGAAATTCTAAATAAAGGTAGAGTTGTCATGCTTTAAAAAATGCGATGGAATCCTCCCCGTCGGGGAATTGAACCCCGGTCTCCCGCGTGACAGGCGGGGATACTGACCACTATACTAACGAGGAACAGCTGCACCTGGTCTCGCTGAGCCGCTCCTTATGTGGCTGAAAACCCTCCTGTCCATCCTCATATGCTACGAATTTGTGCCATTTATCAACTCCTTCACACCAACACAGGGGCCCACAGGCTCAATAAACACACACACACTCCCTCACACAATACACACACAAACACACTCCTGCCTCACAAGATCCTTCTCACCTCCTAGCAGACACTCTCAGCAGCGCTCTCAGCAGCATCACCTGATGCCAGAGTCACAGCAACCAGCTCCCACGGCTGCTTCTGACGGCCCCGGCCTGGATCTTCAGCCCAGGGGCCCCTGGCTCTCTCTGATGCTGGAGGATTGCAGCGGGGGCTGCACACAGGGAGTGGGGAGGGAGACGCTCCCTCCCACCCGCCCACCCGCCCGCCTGCGCCAAAGGAGAAAGCTGGCTTGTAAAGGAGAAGAGAGGAGGCAGGAAAAGCCCAGGTGTGCGAGTGTCTGAGAAAGAGGCGCTTTGAATTGTGAAGCAGAGGAAAAAAGTGAAGACTTTGCAAAATTCCTTCGAGCCGGATTTGAACCAGCGACCTAAGGATATCAGCTTCCCCACTACAGTCCTCCGCTCTACCAACTGAGCTATCGAAGGCTCGGTGATGTAGAGATGACAAGGCGCTATATGGCATGAGGTGTGAGCAGCGTGCCCAGCCGCCTAGGCAGCACTCTGTCTCTAAACAGCAGCTCAAGGCCTTCATAAAGCGCCAAACCCTACAATGGAGACTTTCCTTCCCTGCACAAAGCCAGCAAAGGAAAACAAACAGGCCACCTGCCTTTCTCAATGCTTCTTTCAAATGCTAAGACATCACTTTGCGCACCTTAGAGCAACCTGTCCAGACACACTTACAAACTACCTTAGAAACGCCTCTCAAGGGCGACTATGACTGGCGCCCCAGACCAACCACCTCCCTTCTCTCCAGCCCCTAGCTAGAAGAATAGGAGACCTCACCCGGAGGATACAGACTCCAGAGTGACGGGCTAGAGACGCCCTTTGGGAGACATGACGGCACCAGGGCCGGACTGGCCATACGGGTAAAGAGAGAGCCCCCGCTGGACAGAGAGACTGAGGGACTCCGCCCATCCTGCGTAAATCCGGGCTTGGTGAGCAGTATCCCGCCCGCCCGTGTTGCTCTCCCCCTCCAATGCTGCTCTTCCCCATCTCCCTATCTGGCTTCACGTTAATACTATAAGCCCCCACCTCCTCTTTGCTTCCTTCCACCCAACCAGCAGATATCCATCAAACTAGGTGGGTCGCAGAATACTGGCATTCTGACAATTGGCTCGAGCCTGTCAACAATTTGGCAAGCTGCCATCTCCGAAGCTATAGTGTAGCAAGCTCCAGAAGCGAATCTCTCCCTTTCAATGTTGTCTTGAAACTGGATTCTTCATAGAGCTGGAGACCCCTAGAAACAGGCCTCCTGGATTTGCCAGTGCTTCTTCCAAGCGGTAACCCATCCTTTGTGAAGAACAAGCTTTGATGACCAGCATTCAGTTTTCTATCAGTGTTTTGTCTGTGTGCCTGAAAGGTGACGTTGTTATTAGCAGGTGGCAGGTCAAGTAAAGAAGAAATGTATGTAATAAAAGATTTGCGATGTAAAACCTTAAAAAATGTGTTTAGATAGGATGAAAAAAAACTAGAAGTATACCGTGGGGAGAAAAAAAGAGTCCCTTCCCTGACCGGGAATCGAACCCGGGCCGCGGCGGTGAGAGCGCCGAATCCTAACCACTAGACCACCAGGGAGCACTGGGTGCTCTGGAGCAGCACCTGCTCCAAGACATACCACCAGGGTGAGGCCGCCTGTGCTGCTGTCACAGGGTTTTGTGCATCAACTAAAGTAAGCAGGAAAACACACACACATCAACCTAACACTGGCAAGCTAGTCTTTACTACACTTTGGAAAACATCATGGGACACACAAAAAAAACACTGCTTTCAGGCACACCCCCAACAAAGCAATCTACTGAACGTTAAATAGACTCAGATCTCGGGACAGTTTCCATCCCTGGAAGACGCATGGGACCTTCATAACACACAACTAACTGGAGAGCAAAAACAGCAAGAACCAATTAACCATCCAGAAAAATACCAGTCACTGTTCTAGGTCAGCTCCTCTTCTCAGGGCACCAGCGGGAGGTCAGCGCCTCTTCTCAGGGCACCAGCGGGAGGTCAGCGCCTCTTCTCAGGGCACCAGCTGGAGGTCAGCACCTCTTCTCAGGGCACTAGCGGGGGGTCAGCGCCTCTTCTCAGGGGCCCTTGCAGGAGGGCAGCGCCTCTTCTCAGGGCACCAGCTGGAGGTCAGCGCCTCTTCTCAGGGCACTAGCGGGGGGGTCAGCGCCTCTTCTCAGGGGCCTTTGCAGGAGGGCAGCGCCTCTTCTCAGGGCACCAGCTGGAGGTCAGTGCCTCTTCTCAGGGCACTAGCGGGGGGTCAGCACCTCTTCTCAGGGGCCCTTGCAGGAGGGCAGCGCCTCTTCTCAGGGCACCAGCTGGAGGTCAGCGCCTCTTCTCAGGGCACCAGCGGGAGGTCAGCGCCTCTTCTCAGGGCACCAGCTGGAGGTCAGCGCCTCTTCTCAGGGCACTAGCGGGGATCAGCACCTCTTCTCAGGTACCCCTGAAGGAGGGCAGTCCCTTTTCTCATGGCACCAGCGGGAGGTCAGCGCCTCTACTCAGGGCACCAGCAGGAGGTAAGCGCCTCTTCTCAGGGCACCAGCGGGGGTCAGCTCCTCCTCTCAGAGCACCAGAGGGAGGGCAGTGCCTCTCCTCAGAGCACCAGCGGGGGGGGGGTCAGTGCCTCTTCTCAGGGCCCCAGCGGGGTGTCAGCACCTCTACTCAGGGCACCAGCGGGGGGTCAGTGCCTCTTCTCAGGACACCAGCAGGAGGTCAGCGCCTCTTCTCAGGGCACCAGCGGGAGGTCAGCACCTCTTCTCAGGGCACCAGCGGGAGGTCAGCACCTCTTCTCAGGGCACCAGCTGGAGGTCAGCACCTCTTCTCAGGGCACTAGCGGGGGGGTCAGCGCCTCTTCTCAGGGGCCCTTGCAGGAGGGCAGCGCCTCTTCTCAGGGCACCAGCTGGAGGTCAGCGCCTCTTCTCAGGGGCCTTTGCAGGAGGGCAGCGCCTCTTCTCAGGGCACCAGCTGGAGGTCAGCGCCTCTTCTCAGGGCACCAGCTGGAGGTCAGCGCCTCTTCTCAGGGCACTAGCGGGGGGGGTCAGCGACTCTTCTCAGGGGCCCTTGCAGGAGGGCAGCGCCTATTCTCATGGCACCAGCTGGAGGTCAGCGCCTCTTCTCAGGGGCCCTTGCAGGAGGGCAGCGCCTCTTCTCAGGGCACCAGCTGGAGGTCAGCGCCACTTCTCAGGGCACTAGCAGGGAATCAGCACCTCTTCTCAGGTACCCCTGAAGGAGGGCAGTCCCTTTTCTCATGGCACCAGCGGGAGGTCAGCGCCTCTACTCAGGGCACCAGCAGGAGGTAAGCGCCTCTTCTCAGGGCACCAGCGGGGGTCAGCTCCTCCTCTCAGGGCACCAGAGGGAGGGCAGTGCCTCTCCTCAGGGCACCAGCGGGGTGTCAGTGCCTCTTCTCAGGGCACCAGCGGGGGTCAGCTCCTCCTCTCAGGGCACCAGAGGGAGGGTAGTGCCTCTCCTCAGGGCACCAGCGGGGTGTCAGCGCCTCTACTCAGGGCACCAGCGGGGGGTCAGTGCCTCTTCTCAGGGCACCAGCGGGGGTCTGCTCCTCTTCTCAGGGACCCCTGTAGGAGGGCAGCAGACCTTCTGGGGGATGCCTGCAGCTCGTCCAAGGCCTCGTCAAAGCTCTCAAGTAAGCCCAGATCTGAGCATGAGCGCTTCACCCAGACCAGGGTGTTGCTTTGGATGCTGGCTCCCCTCGCCCTCAGTTTAGAGTGTTAGAAACTACAAGTAGCAGAATACACTGCAATAGCCTGAAAGGAATTTGGTACTCATGCTGGACCTAGGCAATATAAGATCTCTGACGAGGATGGTGGGGAGTGCACGTGCAGGCCAGTGGAACTTTCACTTTCACAATGTGCCTGTAGGCCCTAAAACATTAGACCGAAACAAAGATAAATAAAACGCTTCAACGTCATAAAAAATAATTCCTCATTCAGAGCGCGATCCATCATTTCATTTATGTCTCTTGAAAAAACAACAGGCTTCAACGCATATGATTGATCATGTAGTCCTTTGATTTTGATGTAAATAACAAGGCTTCGTGCACGTTTCTTTTTTCAATTAAGTACACAGAAGCTTAAAACGAAAAGGCAGACATCCTTCGCAAAAAGTGTCTCACTTAAAAATTGCCCGTGATTGATCGTAAAAGTTATGAGACCGCATTAGTAAATCAGATGATGTCATGAGTGGAAAGCGCCACATTCTAGATGAAATTCTAAATAAAGGTAGAGTTGTCATGCTTTAAAAAATGCGATGGAATCCTCCCCGTCGGGGAATTGAACCCCGGTCTCCCGCGTGACAGGCGGGGATACTGACCACTATACTAACGAGGAACAGCTGCACCTGGTCTCGCTGAGCCGCTCCTTATGTGGCTGAAAACCCTCCTGTCCATCCTCATATGCTACGAATTTGTGCCATTTATCAACTCCTTCACACCAACACAGGGGCCCACAGGCTCAATAAACACACACACACTCCCTCACACAATACACACACAAACACACTCCTGCCTCACAAGATCCTTCTCACCTCCTAGCAGACACTCTCAGCAGCGCTCTCAGCAGCATCACCTGATGCCAGAGTCACAGCAACCAGCTCCCACGGCTGCTTCTGACGGCCCCGGCCTGGATCTTCAGCCCAGGGGCCCCTGGCTCTCTCTGATGCTGGAGGATTGCAGGGGGGGCTGCACACAGGGAGTGGGGAGGGAGACGCTCCCTCCCACCCGCCCACCCGCCCGCCTGCGCCAAAGGAGAAAGCTGGCTTGTAAAGGAGAAGAGAGGAGGCAGGAAAAGCCCAGGTGTGCGAGTGTCTGAGAAAGAGGCGCTTTGAATTGTGAAGCAGAGGAAAAAAGTGAAGACTTTGCAAAATTCCTTCGAGCCGGATTTGAACCAGCGACCTAAGGATATCAGCTTCCCCACTACAGTCCTCCGCTCTACCAACTGAGCTATCGAAGGCTCGGTGATGTAGGGATGACAAGGCGCTATATGGCATGAGGTGTGAGCAGCGTGCCCAGCCGCCTAGGCAGCACTCTGTCTCTAAACAGCAGCTCAAGGCCTTCATAAAGCGCCAAACCCTACAATGGAGACTTTCCTTCCCTGCACAAAGCCAGCAAAGGAAAACAAACAGGCCACCTGCCTTTCTCAATGCTTCTTTCAAATGCTAAGACATCACTTTGCGCACCTTAGAGCAACCTGTCCAGACACACTTACAAACTACCTTAGAAACGCCTCTCAAGGGCGACTATGACTGGCGCCCCAGACCAACCACCTCCCTTCTCTCCAGCCCCTAGCTAGAAGAATAGGAGACCTCACCCGGAGGATACAGACTCCAGAGTGACGGGCTAGAGACGCCCTTTGGGAGACATGACGGCACCAGGGCCGGACTGGCCATACGGGTAAAGAGAGAGCCCCCGCTGGACAGAGAGACTGAGGGACTCCGCCCATCCTGCGTAAATCCGGGCTTGGTGAGCAGTATCCCGCCCGCCCGTGTTGCTCTCCCCCTCCAATGCTGCTCTTCCCCATCTCCCTATCTGGCTTCACGTTAATACTATAAGCCCCCACCTCCTCTTTGCTTCCTTCCACCCAACCAGCAGATATCCATCAAACTAGGTGGGTCGCAGAATACTGGCATTCTGACAATTGGCTCGAGCCTGTCAACAATTTGGCAAGCTGCCATCTCCGAAGCTATAGTGTAGCAAGCTCCAGAAGCGAATCTCTCCCTTTCAATGTTGTCTTGAAACTGGATTCTTCATAGAGCTGGAGACCCCTAGAAACAGGCCTCCTGGATTTGCCAGTGCTTCTTCCAAGCGGTAACCCATCCTTTGTGAAGAACAAGCTTTGATGACCAGCATCCAGTTTTCTATCAGTGTTTTGTCTGTGTGCCTGAAAGGTGACGTTGTTATTAGCAGGTGGCAGGTCAAGTAAAGAAGAAATGTATGTAATAAAAGATTTGCGATGTAAAACCTTAAAAATTGTGTTTAGATAGGATGAAAAAAAACTAGAAGTATACCGTGGGGAGAAAAAAAGAGTCCCTTCCCTGACCGGGAATCGAACCCGGGCCGCGGCGGTGAGAGCGCCGAATCCTAACCACTAGACCACCAGGGAGCACTGGGTGCTCTGGAGCAGCACCTGCTCCAAGACATACCACCAGGGTGAGGCCGCCTGTGCTGCTGTCACAGGGTTTTGTGCATCAACTAAAGTAAGCAGGAAAACACACACACATCAACCTAACACTGGCAAGCTAGTCTTTACTACACTTTGGAAAACATCATGGGACACACAAAAAAAACACTGCTTTCAGGCACACCCCCAACAAAGCAATCTACTGAACGTTAAATAGACTCAGATCTCGGGACAGTTTCCATCCCTGGAAGACGCATGGGACCTTCATAACACACAACTAACTGGAGAGCAAAAACAGCAAGAACCAATTAACCATCCAGAAAAATACCAGTCACTGTTCTAGGTCAGCTCCTCTTCTCAGGGCACCAGCGGGAGGTCAGCGCCTCTTCTCAGGGCACCAGCGGGGGGTCAGTGCCTCTTCTCAGGGCACCAGCGGGAGGTCAGCGCCTCTTCTCAGGGCACTAGCGGGGGGTCAGCGCCTCTTCTCAGGGGCCCTTGCAGGAGGGCAGCGCCTCTTCTCAGGGCACCAGCTGGAGGTCAGCGCCTCTTCTCAGGGCACTAGCGGGGGGGTCAGCGCCTCTTCTCAGGGGCCTTTGCAGGAGGGCAGCGCCTCTTCTCAGGGCACCAGCTGGAGGTCAGTGCCTCTTCTCAGGGCACTAGCGGGGGGTCAGCGCCTCTTCTCAGGGGCCCTTGCAGGAGGGCAGCGCCTCTTCTCAGGGCACCAGCTGGAGGTCAGCGCCTCTTCTCAGGGCACCAGCGGGAGGTCAGCGCCTCTTCTCAGGGCACCAGCTGGAGGTCAGCGCCTCTTCTCAGGGCACTAGCGGGGATCAGCACCTCTTCTCAGGTACCCCTGAAGGAGGGCAGTCCCTTTTCTCATGGCACCAGCGGGAGGTCAGCGCCTCTACTCAGGGCACCAGCAGGAGGTAAGCGCCTCTTCTCAGGGCACCAGCGGGGGTCAGCTCCTCCTCTCAGAGCACCAGAGGGAGGGCAGTGCCTCTCCTCAGAGCACCAGCGGGGGGGGGGGTCAGTGCCTCTTCTCAGGGCCCCAGCGGGGTGTCAGCACCTCTACTCAGGGCACCAGCGGGGGGTCAGTGCCTCTTCTCAGGACACCAGCAGGAGGTCAGCGCCTCTTCTCAGGGCACCAGCGGGAGGTCAGCACCTCTTCTCAGGGCACCAGCGGGAGGTCAGCACCTCTTCTCAGGGCACCAGCTGGAGGTCAGCACCTCTTCTCAGGGCACTAGCGGGGGGGTCAGCGCCTCTTCTCAGGGGCCCTTGCAGGAGGGCAGCGCCTCTTCTCAGGGCACCAGCTGGAGGTCAGCGCCTCTTCTCAGGGGCCTTTGCAGGAGGGCAGCGCCTCTTCTCAGGGCACCAGCTGGAGGTCAGCGCCTCTTCTCAGGGCACCAGCTGGAGGTCAGCGCCTCTTCTCAGGGCACTAGCGGGGGGGGTCAGCGACTCTTCTCAGGGGCCCTTGCAGGAGGGCAGCGCCTATTCTCATGGCACCAGCTGGAGGTCAGCGCCTCTTCTCAGGGGCCCTTGCAGGAGGGCAGCGCCTCTTCTCAGGGCACCAGCTGGAGGTCAGCGCCACTTCTCAGGGCACTAGCGGGGAATCAGCACCTCTTCTCAGGTACCCCTGAAGGAGGGCAGTCCCTTTTCTCATGGCACCAGCGGGAGGTCAGCGCCTCTACTCAGGGCACCAGCAGGAGGTAAGCGCCTCTTCTCAGGGCACCAGCGGGGGTCAGCTCCTCCTCTCAGGGCACCAGAGGGAGGGCAGTGCCTCTCCTCAGGGCACCAGCGGGGTGTCAGTGCCTCTTCTCAGGGCACCAGCGGGGGTCAGCTCCTCCTCTCAGGGCACCAGAGGGAGGGTAGTGCCTCTCCTCAGGGCACCAGCGGGGTGTCAGCGCCTCTACTCAGGGCACCAGCGGGGGGTCAGTGCCTCTTCTCAGGGCACCAGCGGGGGTCTGCTCCTCTTCTCAGGGACCCCTGTAGGAGGGCAGCAGACCTTCTGGGGGATGCCTGCAGCTCGTCCAAGGCCTCGTCAAAGCTCTCAAGTAAGCCCAGATCTGAGCATGAGCGCTTCACCCAGACCAGGGTGTTGCTTTGGATGCTGGCTCCCCTCGCCCTCAGTTTAGAGTGTTAGAAACTACAAGTAGCAGAATACACTGCAATAGCCTGAAAGGAATTTGGTACTCATGCTGGACCTAGGCAATATAAGATCTCTGACGAGGATGGTGGGGAGTGCACGTGCAGGCCAGTGGAACTTTCACTTTCACAATGTGCCTGTAGGCCCTAAAACATTAGACCGAAACAAAGATAAATAAAACGCTTCAACGTCATAAAAAATAATTCCTCATTCAGAGCGCGATCCATCATTTCATTTATGTCTCTTGAAAAAACAACAGGCTTCAACGCATATGATTGATCATGTAGTCCTTTGATTTTGATGTAAATAACAAGGCTTCGTGCACGTTTCTTTTTTCAATTAAGTACACAGAAGCTTAAAACGAAAAGGCAGACATCCTTCGCAAAAAGTGTCTCACTTAAAAATTGCCCGTGATTGATCGTAAAAGTTATGAGACCGCATTAGTAAATCAGATGATGTCATGAGTGGAAAGCGCCACATTCTAGATGAAATTCTAAATAAAGGTAGAGTTGTCATGCTTTAAAAAATGCGATGGAATCCTCCCCGTCGGGGAATTGAACCCCGGTCTCCCGCGTGACAGGCGGGGATACTGACCACTATACTAACGAGGAACAGCTGCACCTGGTCTCGCTGAGCCGCTCCTTATGTGGCTGAAAACCCTCCTGTCCATCCTCATATGCTACGAATTTGTGCCATTTATCAACTCCTTCACACCAACACAGGGGCCCACAGGCTCAATAAACACACACACACTCCCTCACACAATACACACACAAACACACTCCTGCCTCACAAGATCCTTCTCACCTCCTAGCAGACACTCTCAGCAGCGCTCTCAGCAGCATCACCTGATGCCAGAGTCACAGCAACCAGCTCCCACGGCTGCTTCTGACGGCCCCGGCCTGGATCTTCAGCCCAGGGGCCCCTGGCTCTCTCTGATGCTGGAGGATTGCAGCGGGGGCTGCACACAGGGAGTGGGGAGGGAGACGCTCCCTCCCACCCGCCCACCCGCCCGCCTGCGCCAAAGGAGAAAGCTGGCTTGTAAAGGAGAAGAGAGGAGGCAGGAAAAGCCCAGGTGTGCGAGTGTCTGAGAAAGAGGCGCTTTGAATTGTGAAGCAGAGGAAAAAAGTGAAGACTTTGCAAAATTCCTTCGAGCCGGATTTGAACCAGCGACCTAAGGATATCAGCTTCCCCACTACAGTCCTCCGCTCTACCAACTGAGCTATCGAAGGCTCGGTGATGTAGAGATGACAAGGCGCTATATGGCATGAGGTGTGAGCAGCGTGCCCAGCCGCCTAGGCAGCACTCTGTCTCTAAACAGCAGCTCAAGGCCTTCATAAAGCGCCAAACCCTACAATGGAGACTTTCCTTCCCTGCACAAAGCCAGCAAAGGAAAACAAACAGGCCACCTGCCTTTCTCAATGCTTCTTTCAAATGCTAAGACATCACTTTGCGCACCTTAGAGCAACCTGTCCAGACACACTTACAAACTACCTTAGAAACGCCTCTCAAGGGCGACTATGACTGGCGCCCCAGACCAACCACCTCCCTTCTCTCCAGCCCCTAGCTAGAAGAATAGGAGACCTCACCCGGAGGATACAGACTCCAGAGTGACGGGCTAGAGACGCCCTTTGGGAGACATGACGGCACCAGGGCCGGACTGGCCATACGGGTAAAGAGAGAGCCCCCGCTGGACAGAGAGACTGAGGGACTCCGCCCATCCTGCGTAAATCCGGGCTTGGTGAGCAGTATCCCGCCCGCCCGTGTTGCTCTCCCCCTCCAATGCTGCTCTTCCCCATCTCCCTATCTGGCTTCACGTTAATACTATAAGCCCCCACCTCCTCTTTGCTTCCTTCCACCCAACCAGCAGATATCCATCAAACTAGGTGGGTCGCAGAATACTGGCATTCTGACAATTGGCTCGAGCCTGTCAACAATTTGGCAAGCTGCCATCTCCGAAGCTATAGTGTAGCAAGCTCCAGAAGCGAATCTCTCCCTTTCAATGTTGTCTTGAAACTGGATTCTTCATAGAGCTGGAGACCCCTAGAAACAGGCCTCCTGGATTTGCCAGTGCTTCTTCCAAGCGGTAACCCATCCTTTGTGAAGAACAAGCTTTGATGACCAGCATTCAGTTTTCTATCAGTGTTTTGTCTGTGTGCCTGAAAGGTGACGTTGTTATTAGCAGGTGGCAGGTCAAGTAAAGAAGAAATGTATGTAATAAAAGATTTGCGATGTAAAACCTTAAAAAATGTGTTTAGATAGGATGAAAAAAAACTAGAAGTATACCGTGGGGAGAAAAAAAGAGTCCCTTCCCTGACCGGGAATCGAACCCGGGCCGCGGCGGTGAGAGCGCCGAATCCTAACCACTAGACCACCAGGGAGCACTGGGTGCTCTGGAGCAGCACCTGCTCCAAGACATACCACCAGGGTGAGGCCGCCTGTGCTGCTGTCACAGGGTTTTGTGCATCAACTAAAGTAAGCAGGAAAACACACACACATCAACCTAACACTGGCAAGCTAGTCTTTACTACACTTTGGAAAACATCATGGGACACACAAAAAAAACACTGCTTTCAGGCACACCCCCAACAAAGCAATCTACTGAACGTTAAATAGACTCAGATCTCGGGACAGTTTCCATCCCTGGAAGACGCATGGGACCTTCATAACACACAACTAACTGGAGAGCAAAAACAGCAAGAACCAATTAACCATCCAGAAAAATACCAGTCACTGTTCTAGGTCAGCTCCTCTTCTCAGGGCACCAGCGGGAGGTCAGCGCCTCTTCTCAGGGCACCAGCGGGAGGTCAGCGCCTCTTCTCAGGGCACCAGCTGGAGGTCAGCACCTCTTCTCAGGGCACTAGCGGGGGGTCAGCGCCTCTTCTCAGGGGCCCTTGCAGGAGGGCAGCGCCTCTTCTCAGGGCACCAGCTGGAGGTCAGCGCCTCTTCTCAGGGCACTAGCGGGGGGGTCAGCGCCTCTTCTCAGGGGCCTTTGCAGGAGGGCAGCGCCTCTTCTCAGGGCACCAGCTGGAGGTCAGTGCCTCTTCTCAGGGCACTAGCGGGGGGTCAGCACCTCTTCTCAGGGGCCCTTGCAGGAGGGCAGCGCCTCTTCTCAGGGCACCAGCTGGAGGTCAGCGCCTCTTCTCAGGGCACCAGCGGGAGGTCAGCGCCTCTTCTCAGGGCACCAGCTGGAGGTCAGCGCCTCTTCTCAGGGCACTAGCGGGGATCAGCACCTCTTCTCAGGTACCCCTGAAGGAGGGCAGTCCCTTTTCTCATGGCACCAGCGGGAGGTCAGCGCCTCTACTCAGGGCACCAGCAGGAGGTAAGCGCCTCTTCTCAGGGCACCAGCGGGGGTCAGCTCCTCCTCTCAGAGCACCAGAGGGAGGGCAGTGCCTCTCCTCAGAGCACCAGCGGGGGGGGGGTCAGTGCCTCTTCTCAGGGCCCCAGCGGGGTGTCAGCACCTCTACTCAGGGCACCAGCGGGGGGTCAGTGCCTCTTCTCAGGACACCAGCAGGAGGTCAGCGCCTCTTCTCAGGGCACCAGCGGGAGGTCAGCACCTCTTCTCAGGGCACCAGCGGGAGGTCAGCACCTCTTCTCAGGGCACCAGCTGGAGGTCAGCACCTCTTCTCAGGGCACTAGCGGGGGGGTCAGCGCCTCTTCTCAGGGGCCCTTGCAGGAGGGCAGCGCCTCTTCTCAGGGCACCAGCTGGAGGTCAGCGCCTCTTCTCAGGGGCCTTTGCAGGAGGGCAGCGCCTCTTCTCAGGGCACCAGCTGGAGGTCAGCGCCTCTTCTCAGGGCACCAGCTGGAGGTCAGCGCCTCTTCTCAGGGCACTAGCGGGGGGGGTCAGCGACTCTTCTCAGGGGCCCTTGCAGGAGGGCAGCGCCTATTCTCATGGCACCAGCTGGAGGTCAGCGCCTCTTCTCAGGGGCCCTTGCAGGAGGGCAGCGCCTCTTCTCAGGGCACCAGCTGGAGGTCAGCGCCACTTCTCAGGGCACTAGCAGGGAATCAGCACCTCTTCTCAGGTACCCCTGAAGGAGGGCAGTCCCTTTTCTCATGGCACCAGCGGGAGGTCAGCGCCTCTACTCAGGGCACCAGCAGGAGGTAAGCGCCTCTTCTCAGGGCACCAGCGGGGGTCAGCTCCTCCTCTCAGGGCACCAGAGGGAGGGCAGTGCCTCTCCTCAGGGCACCAGCGGGGTGTCAGTGCCTCTTCTCAGGGCACCAGCGGGGGTCAGCTCCTCCTCTCAGGGCACCAGAGGGAGGGTAGTGCCTCTCCTCAGGGCACCAGCGGGGTGTCAGCGCCTCTACTCAGGGCACCAGCGGGGGGTCAGTGCCTCTTCTCAGGGCACCAGCGGGGGTCTGCTCCTCTTCTCAGGGACCCCTGTAGGAGGGCAGCAGACCTTCTGGGGGATGCCTGCAGCTCGTCCAAGGCCTCGTCAAAGCTCTCAAGTAAGCCCAGATCTGAGCATGAGCGCTTCACCCAGACCAGGGTGTTGCTTTGGATGCTGGCTCCCCTCGCCCTCAGTTTAGAGTGTTAGAAACTACAAGTAGCAGAATACACTGCAATAGCCTGAAAGGAATTTGGTACTCATGCTGGACCTAGGCAATATAAGATCTCTGACGAGGATGGTGGGGAGTGCACGTGCAGGCCAGTGGAACTTTCACTTTCACAATGTGCCTGTAGGCCCTAAAACATTAGACCGAAACAAAGATAAATAAAACGCTTCAACGTCATAAAAAATAATTCCTCATTCAGAGCGCGATCCATCATTTCATTTATGTCTCTTGAAAAAACAACAGGCTTCAACGCATATGATTGATCATGTAGTCCTTTGATTTTGATGTAAATAACAAGGCTTCGTGCACGTTTCTTTTTTCAATTAAGTACACAGAAGCTTAAAACGAAAAGGCAGACATCCTTCGCAAAAAGTGTCTCACTTAAAAATTGCCCGTGATTGATCGTAAAAGTTATGAGACCGCATTAGTAAATCAGATGATGTCATGAGTGGAAAGCGCCACATTCTAGATGAAATTCTAAATAAAGGTAGAGTTGTCATGCTTTAAAAAATGCGATGGAATCCTCCCCGTCGGGGAATTGAACCCCGGTCTCCCGCGTGACAGGCGGGGATACTGACCACTATACTAACGAGGAACAGCTGCACCTGGTCTCGCTGAGCCGCTCCTTATGTGGCTGAAAACCCTCCTGTCCATCCTCATATGCTACGAATTTGTGCCATTTATCAACTCCTTCACACCAACACAGGGGCCCACAGGCTCAATAAACACACACACACTCCCTCACACAATACACACACAAACACACTCCTGCCTCACAAGATCCTTCTCACCTCCTAGCAGACACTCTCAGCAGCGCTCTCAGCAGCATCACCTGATGCCAGAGTCACAGCAACCAGCTCCCACGGCTGCTTCTGACGGCCCCGGCCTGGATCTTCAGCCCAGGGGCCCCTGGCTCTCTCTGATGCTGGAGGATTGCAGGGGGGGCTGCACACAGGGAGTGGGGAGGGAGACGCTCCCTCCCACCCGCCCACCCGCCCGCCTGCGCCAAAGGAGAAAGCTGGCTTGTAAAGGAGAAGAGAGGAGGCAGGAAAAGCCCAGGTGTGCGAGTGTCTGAGAAAGAGGCGCTTTGAATTGTGAAGCAGAGGAAAAAAGTGAAGACTTTGCAAAATTCCTTCGAGCCGGATTTGAACCAGCGACCTAAGGATATCAGCTTCCCCACTACAGTCCTCCGCTCTACCAACTGAGCTATCGAAGGCTCGGTGATGTAGGGATGACAAGGCGCTATATGGCATGAGGTGTGAGCAGCGTGCCCAGCCGCCTAGGCAGCACTCTGTCTCTAAACAGCAGCTCAAGGCCTTCATAAAGCGCCAAACCCTACAATGGAGACTTTCCTTCCCTGCACAAAGCCAGCAAAGGAAAACAAACAGGCCACCTGCCTTTCTCAATGCTTCTTTCAAATGCTAAGACATCACTTTGCGCACCTTAGAGCAACCTGTCCAGACACACTTACAAACTACCTTAGAAACGCCTCTCAAGGGCGACTATGACTGGCGCCCCAGACCAACCACCTCCCTTCTCTCCAGCCCCTAGCTAGAAGAATAGGAGACCTCACCCGGAGGATACAGACTCCAGAGTGACGGGCTAGAGACGCCCTTTGGGAGACATGACGGCACCAGGGCCGGACTGGCCATACGGGTAAAGAGAGAGCCCCCGCTGGACAGAGAGACTGAGGGACTCCGCCCATCCTGCGTAAATCCGGGCTTGGTGAGCAGTATCCCGCCCGCCCGTGTTGCTCTCCCCCTCCAATGCTGCTCTTCCCCATCTCCCTATCTGGCTTCACGTTAATACTATAAGCCCCCACCTCCTCTTTGCTTCCTTCCACCCAACCAGCAGATATCCATCAAACTAGGTGGGTCGCAGAATACTGGCATTCTGACAATTGGCTCGAGCCTGTCAACAATTTGGCAAGCTGCCATCTCCGAAGCTATAGTGTAGCAAGCTCCAGAAGCGAATCTCTCCCTTTCAATGTTGTCTTGAAACTGGATTCTTCATAGAGCTGGAGACCCCTAGAAACAGGCCTCCTGGATTTGCCAGTGCTTCTTCCAAGCGGTAACCCATCCTTTGTGAAGAACAAGCTTTGATGACCAGCATCCAGTTTTCTATCAGTGTTTTGTCTGTGTGCCTGAAAGGTGACGTTGTTATTAGCAGGTGGCAGGTCAAGTAAAGAAGAAATGTATGTAATAAAAGATTTGCGATGTAAAACCTTAAAAATTGTGTTTAGATAGGATGAAAAAAAACTAGAAGTATACCGTGGGGAGAAAAAAAGAGTCCCTTCCCTGACCGGGAATCGAACCCGGGCCGCGGCGGTGAGAGCGCCGAATCCTAACCACTAGACCACCAGGGAGCACTGGGTGCTCTGGAGCAGCACCTGCTCCAAGACATACCACCAGGGTGAGGCCGCCTGTGCTGCTGTCACAGGGTTTTGTGCATCAACTAAAGTAAGCAGGAAAACACACACACATCAACCTAACACTGGCAAGCTAGTCTTTACTACACTTTGGAAAACATCATGGGACACACAAAAAAAACACTGCTTTCAGGCACACCCCCAACAAAGCAATCTACTGAACGTTAAATAGACTCAGATCTCGGGACAGTTTCCATCCCTGGAAGACGCATGGGACCTTCATAACACACAACTAACTGGAGAGCAAAAACAGCAAGAACCAATTAACCATCCAGAAAAATACCAGTCACTGTTCTAGGTCAGCTCCTCTTCTCAGGGCACCAGCGGGAGGTCAGCGCCTCTTCTCAGGGCACCAGCGGGGGGTCAGTGCCTCTTCTCAGGGCACCAGCGGGAGGTCAGCGCCTCTTCTCAGGGCACTAGCGGGGGGTCAGCGCCTCTTCTCAGGGGCCCTTGCAGGAGGGCAGCGCCTCTTCTCAGGGCACCAGCTGGAGGTCAGCGCCTCTTCTCAGGGCACTAGCGGGGGGGTCAGCGCCTCTTCTCAGGGGCCTTTGCAGGAGGGCAGCGCCTCTTCTCAGGGCACCAGCTGGAGGTCAGTGCCTCTTCTCAGGGCACTAGCGGGGGGTCAGCGCCTCTTCTCAGGGGCCCTTGCAGGAGGGCAGCGCCTCTTCTCAGGGCACCAGCTGGAGGTCAGCGCCTCTTCTCAGGGCACCAGCGGGAGGTCAGCGCCTCTTCTCAGGGCACCAGCTGGAGGTCAGCGCCTCTTCTCAGGGCACTAGCGGGGATCAGCACCTCTTCTCAGGTACCCCTGAAGGAGGGCAGTCCCTTTTCTCATGGCACCAGCGGGAGGTCAGCGCCTCTACTCAGGGCACCAGCAGGAGGTAAGCGCCTCTTCTCAGGGCACCAGCGGGGGTCAGCTCCTCCTCTCAGAGCACCAGAGGGAGGGCAGTGCCTCTCCTCAGAGCACCAGCGGGGGGGGGGGTCAGTGCCTCTTCTCAGGGCCCCAGCGGGGTGTCAGCACCTCTACTCAGGGCACCAGCGGGGGGTCAGTGCCTCTTCTCAGGACACCAGCAGGAGGTCAGCGCCTCTTCTCAGGGCACCAGCGGGAGGTCAGCACCTCTTCTCAGGGCACCAGCGGGAGGTCAGCACCTCTTCTCAGGGCACCAGCTGGAGGTCAGCACCTCTTCTCAGGGCACTAGCGGGGGGGTCAGCGCCTCTTCTCAGGGGCCCTTGCAGGAGGGCAGCGCCTCTTCTCAGGGCACCAGCTGGAGGTCAGCGCCTCTTCTCAGGGGCCTTTGCAGGAGGGCAGCGCCTCTTCTCAGGGCACCAGCTGGAGGTCAGCGCCTCTTCTCAGGGCACCAGCTGGAGGTCAGCGCCTCTTCTCAGGGCACTAGCGGGGGGGGTCAGCGACTCTTCTCAGGGGCCCTTGCAGGAGGGCAGCGCCTATTCTCATGGCACCAGCTGGAGGTCAGCGCCTCTTCTCAGGGGCCCTTGCAGGAGGGCAGCGCCTCTTCTCAGGGCACCAGCTGGAGGTCAGCGCCACTTCTCAGGGCACTAGCGGGGAATCAGCACCTCTTCTCAGGTACCCCTGAAGGAGGGCAGTCCCTTTTCTCATGGCACCAGCGGGAGGTCAGCGCCTCTACTCAGGGCACCAGCAGGAGGTAAGCGCCTCTTCTCAGGGCACCAGCGGGGGTCAGCTCCTCCTCTCAGGGCACCAGAGGGAGGGCAGTGCCTCTCCTCAGGGCACCAGCGGGGTGTCAGTGCCTCTTCTCAGGGCACCAGCGGGGGTCAGCTCCTCCTCTCAGGGCACCAGAGGGAGGGTAGTGCCTCTCCTCAGGGCACCAGCGGGGTGTCAGCGCCTCTACTCAGGGCACCAGCGGGGGGTCAGTGCCTCTTCTCAGGGCACCAGCGGGGGTCTGCTCCTCTTCTCAGGGACCCCTGTAGGAGGGCAGCAGACCTTCTGGGGGATGCCTGCAGCTCGTCCAAGGCCTCGTCAAAGCTCTCAAGTAAGCCCAGATCTGAGCATGAGCGCTTCACCCAGACCAGGGTGTTGCTTTGGATGCTGGCTCCCCTCGCCCTCAGTTTAGAGTGTTAGAAACTACAAGTAGCAGAATACACTGCAATAGCCTGAAAGGAATTTGGTACTCATGCTGGACCTAGGCAATATAAGATCTCTGACGAGGATGGTGGGGAGTGCACGTGCAGGCCAGTGGAACTTTCACTTTCACAATGTGCCTGTAGGCCCTAAAACATTAGACCGAAACAAAGATAAATAAAACGCTTCAACGTCATAAAAAATAATTCCTCATTCAGAGCGCGATCCATCATTTCATTTATGTCTCTTGAAAAAACAACAGGCTTCAACGCATATGATTGATCATGTAGTCCTTTGATTTTGATGTAAATAACAAGGCTTCGTGCACGTTTCTTTTTTCAATTAAGTACACAGAAGCTTAAAACGAAAAGGCAGACATCCTTCGCAAAAAGTGTCTCACTTAAAAATTGCCCGTGATTGATCGTAAAAGTTATGAGACCGCATTAGTAAATCAGATGATGTCATGAGTGGAAAGCGCCACATTCTAGATGAAATTCTAAATAAAGGTAGAGTTGTCATGCTTTAAAAAATGCGATGGAATCCTCCCCGTCGGGGAATTGAACCCCGGTCTCCCGCGTGACAGGCGGGGATACTGACCACTATACTAACGAGGAACAGCTGCACCTGGTCTCGCTGAGCCGCTCCTTATGTGGCTGAAAACCCTCCTGTCCATCCTCATATGCTACGAATTTGTGCCATTTATCAACTCCTTCACACCAACACAGGGGCCCACAGGCTCAATAAACACACACACACTCCCTCACACAATACACACACAAACACACTCCTGCCTCACAAGATCCTTCTCACCTCCTAGCAGACACTCTCAGCAGCGCTCTCAGCAGCATCACCTGATGCCAGAGTCACAGCAACCAGCTCCCACGGCTGCTTCTGACGGCCCCGGCCTGGATCTTCAGCCCAGGGGCCCCTGGCTCTCTCTGATGCTGGAGGATTGCAGCGGGGGCTGCACACAGGGAGTGGGGAGGGAGACGCTCCCTCCCACCCGCCCACCCGCCCGCCTGCGCCAAAGGAGAAAGCTGGCTTGTAAAGGAGAAGAGAGGAGGCAGGAAAAGCCCAGGTGTGCGAGTGTCTGAGAAAGAGGCGCTTTGAATTGTGAAGCAGAGGAAAAAAGTGAAGACTTTGCAAAATTCCTTCGAGCCGGATTTGAACCAGCGACCTAAGGATATCAGCTTCCCCACTACAGTCCTCCGCTCTACCAACTGAGCTATCGAAGGCTCGGTGATGTAGAGATGACAAGGCGCTATATGGCATGAGGTGTGAGCAGCGTGCCCAGCCGCCTAGGCAGCACTCTGTCTCTAAACAGCAGCTCAAGGCCTTCATAAAGCGCCAAACCCTACAATGGAGACTTTCCTTCCCTGCACAAAGCCAGCAAAGGAAAACAAACAGGCCACCTGCCTTTCTCAATGCTTCTTTCAAATGCTAAGACATCACTTTGCGCACCTTAGAGCAACCTGTCCAGACACACTTACAAACTACCTTAGAAACGCCTCTCAAGGGCGACTATGACTGGCGCCCCAGACCAACCACCTCCCTTCTCTCCAGCCCCTAGCTAGAAGAATAGGAGACCTCACCCGGAGGATACAGACTCCAGAGTGACGGGCTAGAGACGCCCTTTGGGAGACATGACGGCACCAGGGCCGGACTGGCCATACGGGTAAAGAGAGAGCCCCCGCTGGACAGAGAGACTGAGGGACTCCGCCCATCCTGCGTAAATCCGGGCTTGGTGAGCAGTATCCCGCCCGCCCGTGTTGCTCTCCCCCTCCAATGCTGCTCTTCCCCATCTCCCTATCTGGCTTCACGTTAATACTATAAGCCCCCACCTCCTCTTTGCTTCCTTCCACCCAACCAGCAGATATCCATCAAACTAGGTGGGTCGCAGAATACTGGCATTCTGACAATTGGCTCGAGCCTGTCAACAATTTGGCAAGCTGCCATCTCCGAAGCTATAGTGTAGCAAGCTCCAGAAGCGAATCTCTCCCTTTCAATGTTGTCTTGAAACTGGATTCTTCATAGAGCTGGAGACCCCTAGAAACAGGCCTCCTGGATTTGCCAGTGCTTCTTCCAAGCGGTAACCCATCCTTTGTGAAGAACAAGCTTTGATGACCAGCATTCAGTTTTCTATCAGTGTTTTGTCTGTGTGCCTGAAAGGTGACGTTGTTATTAGCAGGTGGCAGGTCAAGTAAAGAAGAAATGTATGTAATAAAAGATTTGCGATGTAAAACCTTAAAAAATGTGTTTAGATAGGATGAAAAAAAACTAGAAGTATACCGTGGGGAGAAAAAAAGAGTCCCTTCCCTGACCGGGAATCGAACCCGGGCCGCGGCGGTGAGAGCGCCGAATCCTAACCACTAGACCACCAGGGAGCACTGGGTGCTCTGGAGCAGCACCTGCTCCAAGACATACCACCAGGGTGAGGCCGCCTGTGCTGCTGTCACAGGGTTTTGTGCATCAACTAAAGTAAGCAGGAAAACACACACACATCAACCTAACACTGGCAAGCTAGTCTTTACTACACTTTGGAAAACATCATGGGACACACAAAAAAAACACTGCTTTCAGGCACACCCCCAACAAAGCAATCTACTGAACGTTAAATAGACTCAGATCTCGGGACAGTTTCCATCCCTGGAAGACGCATGGGACCTTCATAACACACAACTAACTGGAGAGCAAAAACAGCAAGAACCAATTAACCATCCAGAAAAATACCAGTCACTGTTCTAGGTCAGCTCCTCTTCTCAGGGCACCAGCGGGAGGTCAGCGCCTCTTCTCAGGGCACCAGCGGGAGGTCAGCGCCTCTTCTCAGGGCACCAGCTGGAGGTCAGCACCTCTTCTCAGGGCACTAGCGGGGGGTCAGCGCCTCTTCTCAGGGGCCCTTGCAGGAGGGCAGCGCCTCTTCTCAGGGCACCAGCTGGAGGTCAGCGCCTCTTCTCAGGGCACCAGCGGGAGGTCAGCGCCTCTTCTCAGGGCACCAGCTGGAGGTCAGCGCCTCTTCTCAGGGCACTAGCGGGGGGGTCAGCGCCTCTTCTCAGGGGCCTTTGCAGGAGGGCAGCGCCTCTTCTCAGGGCACCAGCTGGAGGTCAGTGCCTCTTCTCAGGGCACTAGCGGGGGGTCAGCGCCTCTTCTCAGGGGCCCTTGCAGGAGGGCAGCGCCTCTTCTCAGGGCACCAGCTGGAGGTCAGCGCCTCTTCTCAGGGCACCAGCGGGAGGTCAGCGCCTCTTCTCAGGGCACCAGCTGGAGGTCAGCGCCTCTTCTCAGGGCACTAGCGGGGATCAGCACCTCTTCTCAGGTACCCCTGAAGGAGGGCAGTCCCTTTTCTCATGGCACCAGCGGGAGGTCAGCGCCTCTACTCAGGGCACCAGCAGGAGGTAAGCGCCTCTTCTCAGGGCACCAGCGGGGGTCAGCTCCTCCTCTCAGAGCACCAGAGGGAGGGCAGTGCCTCTCCTCAGAGCACCAGCGGGGGGGGGGTCAGTGCCTCTTCTCAGGGCCCCAGCGGGGTGTCAGCACCTCTACTCAGGGCACCAGCGGGGGGTCAGTGCCTCTTCTCAGGACACCAGCAGGAGGTCAGCGCCTCTTCTCAGGGCACCAGCGGGAGGTCAGCACCTCTTCTCAGGGCACCAGCGGGAGGTCAGCACCTCTTCTCAGGGCACCAGCTGGAGGTCAGCACCTCTTCTCAGGGCACTAGCGGGGGGGTCAGCGCCTCTTCTCAGGGGCCCTTGCAGGAGGGCAGCGCCTCTTCTCAGGGCACCAGCTGGAGGTCAGCGCCTCTTCTCAGGGGCCTTTGCAGGAGGGCAGCGCCTCTTCTCAGGGCACCAGCTGGAGGTCAGCGCCTCTTCTCAGGGCACCAGCTGGAGGTCAGCGCCTCTTCTCAGGGCACTAGCGGGGGGGGTCAGCGACTCTTCTCAGGGGCCCTTGCAGGAGGGCAGCGCCTATTCTCATGGCACCAGCTGAAGGTCAGCGCCTCTTCTCAGGGGCCCTTGCAGGAGGGCAGCGCCTCTTCTCAGGGCACCAGCTGGAGGTCAGCGCCACTTCTCAGGGCACTAGCGGGGAATCAGCACCTCTTCTCAGGTACCCCTGAAGGAGGGCAGTCCCTTTTCTCATGGCACCAGCGGGAGGTCAGCGCCTCTACTCAGGGCACCAGCAGGAGGTAAGCGCCTCTTCTCAGGGCACCAGCGGGGGTCAGCTCCTCCTCTCAGGGCACCAGAGGGAGGGCAGTGCCTCTCCTCAGGGCACCAGCGGGGTGTCAGTGCCTCTTCTCAGGGCACCAGCGGGGGTCAGCTCCTCCTCTCAGGGCACCAGAGGGAGGGTAGTGCCTCTCCTCAGGGCACCAGCGGGGTGTCAGCGCCTCTACTCAGGGCACCAGCGGGGGGTCAGTGCCTCTTCTCAGGGCACCAGCGGGGGTCTGCTCCTCTTCTCAGGGACCCCTGTAGGAGGGCAGCAGACCTTCTGGGGGATGCCTGCAGCTCGTCCAAGGCCTCGTCAAAGCTCTCAAGTAAGCCCAGATCTGAGCATGAGCGCTTCACCCAGACCAGGGTGTTGCTTTGGATGCTGGCTCCCCTCGCCCTCAGTTTAGAGTGTTAGAAACTACAAGTAGCAGAATACACTGCAATAGCCTGAAAGGAATTTGGTACTCATGCTGGACCTAGGCAATATAAGATCTCTGACGAGGATGGTGGGGAGTGCACGTGCAGGCCAGGGGAACTTTCACTTTCACAATGTGCCTGTAGGCCCTAAAACATTAGACCGAAACAAAGATAAATAAAACGCTTCAACGTCATAAAAAATAATTCCTCATTCAGAGCGCGATCCATCATTTCATTTATGTCTCTTGAAAAAACAACAGGCTTCAACGCATATGATTGATCATGTAGTCCTTTGATTTTGATGTAAATAACAAGGCTTCGTGCACGTTTCTTTTTTCAATTAAGTACACAGAAGCTTAAAACGAAAAGGCAGACATCCTTCGCAAAAAGTGTCTCACTTAAAAATTGCCCGTGATTGATCGTAAAAGTTATGAGACCGCATTAGTAAATCAGATGATGTCATGAGTGGAAAGCGCCACATTCTAGATGAAATTCTAAATAAAGGTAGAGTTGTCATGCTTTAAAAAATGCGATGGAATCCTCCCCGTCGGGGAATTGAACCCCGGTCTCCCGCGTGACAGGCGGGGATACTGACCACTATACTAACGAGGAACAGCTGCACCTGGTCTCGCTGAGCCGCTCCTTATGTGGCTGAAAACCCTCCTGTCCATCCTCATCTGCTACGAATTTGTGCCATTTATCAACTCCTTCACACCAACACAGGGGCCCACAGGCTCAATAAACACACACACACTCCCTCACACAATACACACACAAACACACTCCTGCCTCACAAGATCCTTCTCACCTCCTAGCAGACACTCTCAGCAGCGCTCTCAGCAGCATCACCTGATGCCAGAGTCACAGCAACCAGCTCCCACGGCTGCTTCTGACGGCCCCGGCCTGGATCTTCAGCCCAGGGGCCCCTGGCTCTCTCTGATGCTGGAGGATTGCAGCGGGGGCTGCACACAGGGAGTGGGGAGGGAGACGCTCCCTCCCACCCGCCCACCCGCCCGCCTGCGCCAAAGGAGAAAGCTGGCTTGTAAAGGAGAAGAGAGGAGGCAGGAAAAGCCCAGGTGTGCGAGTGTCTGAGAAAGAGGCGCTTTGAATTGTGAAGCAGAGGAAAAAAGTGAAGACTTTGCAAAATTCCTTCGAGCCGGATTTGAACCAGCGACCTAAGGATATCAGCTTCCCCACTACAGTCCTCCGCTCTACCAACTGAGCTATCGAAGGCTCGGTGATGTAGGGATGACAAGGCGCTATATGGCATGAGGTGTGAGCAGCGTGCCCAGCCGCCTAGGCAGCACTCTGTCTCTAAACAGCAGCTCAAGGCCTTCATAAAGCGCCAAACCCTACAATGGAGACTTTCCTTCCCTGCACAAAGCCAGCAAAGGAAAACAAACAGGCCACCTGCCTTTCTCAATGCTTCTTTCAAATGCTAAGACATCACTTTGCGCACCTTAGAGCAACCTGTCCAGACACACTTACAAACTACCTTAGAAAAGCCTCTCAAGGGCGACTATGACTGGCGCCCCAGACCAACCACCTCCCTTCTCTCCAGCCCCTAGCTAGAAGAATAGGAGACCTCACCCGGAGGATACAGACTCCAGAGTGACGGGCTAGAGACGCCCTTTGGGAGACATGACGGCACCAGGGCCGGACTGGCCATACGGGTAAAGAGAGAGCCCCCGCTGGACAGAGAGACTGAGGGACTCCGCCCATCCTGCGTAAATCCGGGCTTGGTGAGCAGTATCCCGCCCGCCCGTGTTGCTCTCCCCCTCCAATGCTGCTCTTCCCCATCTCCCTATCTGGCTTCACGTTAATACTATAAGTCCCCACCTCCTCTTTGCTTCCTTCCACCCAACCAGCAGATATCCATCAAACTAGGTGGGTCGCAGAATACTGGCATTCTGACAATTGGCTCGAGCCTGTCAACAATTTGGCAAGCTGCCATCTCCGAAGCTATAGTGTAGCAAGCTCCAGAAGCGAATCTCTCCCTTTCAATGTTGTCTTGAAACTGGATTCTTCATAGAGCTGGAGACCCCTAGAAACAGGCCTCCTGGATTTGCCAGTGCTTCTTCCAAGCGGTAACCCATCCTTTGTGAAGAACAAGCTTTGATGACCAGCATTCAGTTTTCTATCAGTGTTTTGTCTGTGTGCCTGAAAGGTGACGTTGTTATTAGCAGGTGGCAGGTCAAGTAAAGAAGAAATGTATGTAATAAAAGATTTGCGATGTAAAACCTTAAAAATTGTGTTTAGATAGGATGAAAAAAAACTAGAAGTATACCGTGGGGAGAAAAAAAGAGTCCCTTCCCTGACCGGGAATCGAACCCGGGCCACGGCGGTGAGAGCGCCGAATCCTAACCACTAGACCACCAGGGAGCACTGGGTGCTCTGGAGCAGCACCTGCTCCAAGACATACCACCAGGGTGAGGCCGCCTGTGCTGCTGTCACAGGGTTTTGTGCATCAACTAAAGTAAGCAGGAAAACACACACACATCAACCTAACACTGGCAAGCTAGTCTTTACTACACTTTGGAAAACATCATGGGACACACAAAAAAAACACTGCTTTCAGGCACACCCCCAACAAAGCAATCTACTGAACGTTAAATAGACTCAGATCTCGGGACAGTTTCCATCCCTGGAAGACGCATGGGACCTTCATAACACACAACTAACTGGAGAGCAAAAACAGCAAGAACCAATTAACCATCCAGAAAAATACCAGTCACTGTTCTAGGTCAGCTCCTCTTCTCAGGGCACCAGCGGGAGGTCAGCGCCTCTTCTCAGGGCACCAGCGGGAGGTCAGCGCCTCTTCTCAGGGCACCAGCTGGAGGTCAGCACCTCTTCTCAGGGCACTAGCGGGGGGTCAGCGCCTCTTCTCAGGGGCCCTTGCAGGAGGGCAGCGCCTCTTCTCAGGGCACCAGCTGGAGGTCAGCGCCTCTTCTCAGGGCACTAGCGGGGGGGTCAGCGCCTCTTCTCAGGGGCCTTTGCAGGAGGGCAGCGCCTCTTCTCAGGGCACCAGCTGGAGGTCAGTGCCTCTTCTCAGGGCACTAGCGGGGGGTCAGCGCCTCTTCTCAGGGGCCCTTGCAGGAGGGCAGCGCCTCTTCTCAGGGCACCAGCTGGAGGTCAGCGCCTCTTCTCAGGGCACCAGCGGGAGGTCAGCGCCTCTTCTCAGGGCACCAGCTGGAGGTCAGCGCCTCTTCTCAGGGCACTAGCGGGGATCAGCACCTCTTCTCAGGTACCCCTGAAGGAGGGCAGTCCCTTTTCTCATGGCACCAGCGGGAGGTCAGCGCCTCTACTCAGGGCACCAGCAGGAGATAAGCGCCTCTTCTCAGGGCACCAGCGGGGGTCAGCTCCTCCTCTCAGAGCACCAGAGGGAGGGCAGTGCCTCTCCTCAGAGCACCAGCGGGGGGGGGGGGGTCAGTGCCTCTTCTCAGGGCCCCAGCGGGGTGTCAGCACCTCTACTCAGGGCACCAGCGGGGGGTCAGTGCCTCTTCTCAGGGCACCAGCAGGAGGTCAGCGCCTCTTCTTAGGGCACCAGCGGGAGGTCAGCACCTCTTCTCAGGGCACCAGCGGGAGGTCAGCACCTCTTCTCAGGGCACCAGCTGGAGGTCAGCGCCTCTTCTCAGGGCACTAGCGGGGGGGTCAGCACCTCTTCTCAGGGGCCCTTGCAGGAGGGCAGCGCCTCTTCTCAGGGCATCAGCTGGAGGTCAGCGCCTCTTCTCAGGTGCCCTTGCAGGAGGGCAGCGCCTCTTCTCAGGGCACCAGCTGGAGGTCAGTGCCTCTTCTCAGGGCACCAGCTGGAGGTCAGCGCCTCTTCTCAGGGCACTAGCGGGGGGGGTCAGCGCCTCTTCTCAGGGGCCCTTGCAGGAGGGCAGCGCCTATTCTCATGGCACCAGCTGGAGGTCAGCGCCTCTTCTCAGGGGCCCTTGCAGGAGGGCAGCGCCTCTTCTCAGGGCACCAGCTGGAGGTCAGCGCCACTTCTCAGGGCACTAGCGGGGAATCAGCACCTCTTCTCAGGTACCCCTGAAGGAGGGCAGTCCCTTTTCTCATGGCACCAGCGGGAGGTCAGCGCCTCTACTCAGGGCACCAGCAGGAGGTAAGCGCCTCTTCTCAGGGCACCAGCGGGGGTCAGCTCCTCCTCTCAGGGCACCAGAGGGAGGGCAGTGCCTCTCCTCAGGGCACCAGCGGGGTGTCAGCGCCTCTACTCAGGGCACCAGCGGGGGGTCAGTGCCTCTTCTCAGGGCACCAGCGGGGGTCTGCTCCTCTTCTCAGGGACCCCTGTAGGAGGGCAGCAGACCTTCTGGGGGATGCCTGCAGCTCGTCCAAGGCCTCGTCCAAGCTCTCAAGTAAGCCCAGATCTGAGCATGAGCGCTTCACCCAGACCAGGGTGTTGCTTTGGATGCTGGCTCCCCTCGCCCTCAGTTTAGAGTGTTAGAAACTACAAGTAGCAGAATACACTGCAATAGCCTGAAAGGAATTTGGTACTCATGCTGGACCTAGGCAATATAAGATCTCTGACGAGGATGGTGGGGAGTGCACGTGCAGGCCAGTGGAACTTTCACTTTCACAATGTGCCTGTAAGCCCTAAAACATTAGACCGAAACAAAGATAAATAAAACGCTTCAACGTCATAAAAAATAATTCCTCATTCAGAGCGCGATCCATCATTTCATTTATGTCTCTTGAAAAAACAACAGGCTTCAACGCATATGATTGATCATGTAGTCATTTGATTTTGATGTAAATAACAAGGCTTCGTGCACGTTTCTTTTTTCAATTAAGTACACAGAAGGTTAAAACGAAAAGGCAGACATCCTTCGCAAAAAGTGTCCCACTTAAAAATTGCCCGTGATTGATCGTAAAAGTTATGAGACCGCATTAGTAAATCAGATGATGTCATGAGTGGAAAGCGCCACATTCTAGATGAAATTCTAAATAAAGGTAGAGTTGTCATGCTTTAAAAAATGCGATGGAATCCTCCCCGTCGGGGAATTGAACCCCGGTCTCCCGCGTGACAGGCGGGGATACTGACCACTATACTAACGAGGAACAGCTGCACCTGGTCTCGCTGAGCCGCTCCTCATGTGGCTGAAAACCCGCCTGTCCATCCTCATATGCTATGAATTTGTGCCATTTATCAACTCCTTCACACCAACACAGGGGCCCACAGGCTCAATAAACACACACACACTCCCTCACACAATACACACACAAACACACTCCTGCCTCACAAGATCCTTCTCACCTCCTAGCAGACACTCTCAGCAGCGCTCTCAGCAGCATCACCTGATGCCAGAGTCACAGCAACCAGCTCCCACGGCTGCTTCTGACGGCCCCGGCCTGG
The DNA here is from genome assembly GCF_964204655.1 of Triturus cristatus. NCBI lineage: Eukaryota > Metazoa > Chordata > Amphibia > Caudata > Salamandridae > Triturus > Triturus cristatus. The sequence continues at coordinate 145,987,086 of NC_140585.1, read as the reverse complement.
ATCTTCAGCCCAGGGGCCCCTGGCTCTCTCTGATGCTGGAGGATTGCAGCGGGGGCTGCACACAGGGAGTGGGGAGGGAGACGCTCCCTCCCACCCGCCCACCCGCCCGCCTGCGCCAAAGGAGAAAGCTGGCTTGTAAAGGAGAAGAGAGGAGGCAGGAAAAGCCCAGGTGTGCGAGTGTCTGAGAAAGAGGCGCTTTGAATTGTGAAGCAGAGGAAAAAAGTGAAGACTTTGCAAAATTCCTTCGAGCCGGATTTGAACCAGCGACCTAAGGATATCAGCTTCCCCACTACAGTCCTCCGCTCTACCAACTGAGCTATCGAAGGCTCGGTGATGTAGGGATGACAAGGCGCTATATGGCAAGAGGTGTGAGCAGCGTGCCCAGCCGCCTAGGCAGCACTCTGTCACTAAACAGCAGCTCAAGGCCTTCATAAAGCGCCAAACCCTACAATGGAGACTTTCCTTCCCTGCACAAAGCCAGCAAAGGAAAACAAACAGGCCACCTGCCTTTCTCAATGCTTCTTTCAAATGCTAAGACATCACTTTGCGCACCTTAGAGCAACCTGTCCAGACACACTTACAAACTACCTTAGAAACGCCTCTCAAGGGCGACTATGACTGGCGCCCCAGACCAACCACCTCCCTTCTCTCCAGCCCCTAGCTAGAAGAATAGGAGACCTCACCCGGAGGATACAGACTCCAGAGTGACGGGCTAGAGACGCCCTTTGGGAGACATGACGGCACCAGGGCCGGACTGGCCATACGGGTAAAGAGAGAGCCCCCGCTGGACAGAGAGACTGAGGGACTCCGCCCATCCTGCGTAAATCCGGGCTTGGTGAGCAGTATCCCGCCCGCCCGTGTTGCTCTCCCCCTCCAATGCTGCTCTTCCCCATCTCCCTATCTGGCTTCACGTTAATACTATAAGTCCCCACCTCCTCTTTGCTTCCTTCCACCCAACCAGCAGATATCCATCAAACTAGGTGGGTCGCAGAATACTGGCATTCTGACAATTGGCTCGAGCCTGTCAACAATTTGGCAAGCTGCCATCTCCGAAGCTATAGTGTAGCAAGCTCCAGAAGCGAATCTCTCCCTTTCAATGTTGTCTTGAAACTGGATTCTTCATAGAGCTGGAGACCCCTAGAAACAGGCCTCCTGGATTTGCCAGTGCTTCTTCCAAGCGGTAACCCATCCTTTGTGAAGAACAAGCTTTGATGACCAGCATCCAGTTTTCTATCAGTGTTTTGTCTGTGTGCCTGAAAGGTGACGTTGTTATTAGCAGGTGGCAGGTCAAGTAAAGAAGAAATGTATGTAATAAAAGATTTGCGATGTAGAACCTTAAAAAATGTGTTTAGATAGGATGAAAAAAAACTAGAAGTATACCGTGGGGAGAAAAAAAGAGTCCCTTCCCTGACCGGGAATCGAACCCGGGCCGCGGCGGTGAGAGCGCCGAATCCTAACCACTAGACCACCAGGGAGCACTGGGTGCTCTGGAGCAGCACCTGCTCCAAGACATACCACCAGGGTGAGGCCGCCTGTGCTGCTGTCACAGGGTTTTGTGCATCAACTAAAGTAAGCAGGAAAACACACACACATCAACCTAACACTGGCAAGCTTGTCTTTACTACACTTTGGAAAACATCATGGGACACACAAAAAAAACACTGCTTTCAGGCACACCCCCAACAAAGCAATCTACTGAACGTTAAATAGACTCAGATCTCGGGACAGTTTCCATCCCTGGAAGACGCATGGGACCTTCATAACACACAACTAACTGGAGAGCAAAAACAGCAAGAACCAATTAACCATCCAGAAAAATACCAGTCACTGTTCTAGGTCAGCTCCTCTTCTCAGGGCACCAGCGGGAGGTCAGCGCCTCTTCTCAGGGCACCAGCGGGAGGTCAGCGCCTCTTCTCAGGGCACCAGCTGGAGGTCAGCACCTCTTCTCAGGGCACTAGCGGGGGGTCAGCGCCTCTTCTCAGGGGCCCTTGCAGGAGGGCAGCGCCTCTTCTCAGGGCACCAGCTGGAGGTCAGCGCCTCTTCTCAGGGCACTAGCGGGGGGGTCAGCGCCTCTTCTCAGGGGCCTTTGCAGGAGGGCAGCGCCTCTTCTCAGGGCACCAGCTGGAGGTCAGTGCCTCTTCTCAGGGCACTAGCGGGGGGTCAGCGCCTCTTCTCAGGGGCCCTTGCAGGAGGGCAGCGCCTCTTCTCAGGGCACCAGCTGGAGGTCAGCGCCTCTTCTCAGGGCACCAGCGGGAGGTCAGCGCCTCTTCTCAGGGCACCAGCTGGAGGTCAGCGCCTCTTCTCAGGGCACTAGCGGGGATCAGCACCTCTTCTCAGGTACCCCTGAAGGAGGGCAGTCCCTTTTCTCATGGCACCAGCGGGAGGTCAGCGCCTCTACTCAGGGCACCAGCAGGAGGTAAGCGCCTCTTCTCAGGGCACCAGCGGGGGTCAGCTCCTCCTCTCAGAGCACCAGAGGGAGGGCAGTGCCTCTCCTCAGAGCACCAGCGGGGGGGGGGTCAGTGCCTCTTCTCAGGGCCCCAGCGGGGTGTCAGCACCTCTACTCAGGGCACCAGCGGGGGGTCAGTGCCTCTTCTCAGGACACCAGCAGGAGGTCAGCGCCTCTTCTCAGGGCACCAGCGGGAGGTCAGCACCTCTTCTCAGGGCACCAGCGGGAGGTCAGCACCTCTTCTCAGGGCACCAGCTGGAGGTCAGCACCTCTTCTCAGGGCACTAGCGGGGGGGTCAGCGCCTCTTCTCAGGGGCCCTTGCAGGAGGGCAGCGCCTCTTCTCAGGGCACCAGCTGGAGGTCAGCGCCTCTTCTCAGGGGCCTTTGCAGGAGGGCAGCGCCTCTTCTCAGGGCACCAGCTGGAGGTCAGCGCCTCTTCTCAGGGCACCAGCTGGAGGTCAGCGCCTCTTCTCAGGGCACTAGCGGGGGGGGTCAGCGACTCTTCTCAGGGGCCCTTGCAGGAGGGCAGCGCCTATTCTCATGGCACCAGCTGAAGGTCAGCGCCTCTTCTCAGGGGCCCTTGCAGGAGGGCAGCGCCTCTTCTCAGGGCACCAGCTGGAGGTCAGCGCCACTTCTCAGGGCACTAGCGGGGAATCAGCACCTCTTCTCAGGTACCCCTGAAGGAGGGCAGTCCCTTTTCTCATGGCACCAGCGGGAGGTCAGCGCCTCTACTCAGGGCACCAGCAGGAGGTAAGCGCCTCTTCTCAGGGCACCAGCGGGGGTCAGCTCCTCCTCTCAGGGCACCAGCGGGGTGTCAGTGCCTCTTCTCAGGGCACCAGCGGGGGTCAGCTCCTCCTCTCAGGGCACCAGAGGGAGGGTAGTGCCTCTCCTCAGGGCACCAGCGGGGTGTCAGCGCCTCTACTCAGGGCACCAGCGGGGGGTCAGTGCCTCTTCTCAGGGCACCAGCGGGGGTCTGCTCCTCTTCTCAGGGACCCCTGTAGGAGGGCAGCAGACCTTCTGGGGGATGCCTGCAGCTCGTCCAAGGCCTCGTCAAAGCTCTCAAGTAAGCCCAGATCTGAGCATGAGCGCTTCACCCAGACCAGGGTGTTGCTTTGGATGCTGGCTCCCCTCGCCCTCAGTTTAGAGTGTTAGAAACTACAAGTAGCAGAATACACTGCAATAGCCTGAAAGGAATTTGGTACTCATGCTGGACCTAGGCAATATAAGATCTCTGACGAGGATGGTGGGGAGTGCACGTGCAGGCCAGGGGAACTTTCACTTTCACAATGTGCCTGTAGGCCCTAAAACATTAGACCGAAACAAAGATAAATAAAACGCTTCAACGTCATAAAAAATAATTCCTCATTCAGAGCGCGATCCATCATTTCATTTATGTCTCTTGAAAAAACAACAGGCTTCAACGCATATGATTGATCATGTAGTCCTTTGATTTTGATGTAAATAACAAGGCTTCGTGCACGTTTCTTTTTTCAATTAAGTACACAGAAGCTTAAAACGAAAAGGCAGACATCCTTCGCAAAAAGTGTCTCACTTAAAAATTGCCCGTGATTGATCGTAAAAGTTATGAGACCGCATTAGTAAATCAGATGATGTCATGAGTGGAAAGCGCCACATTCTAGATGAAATTCTAAATAAAGGTAGAGTTGTCATGCTTTAAAAAATGCGATGGAATCCTCCCCGTCGGGGAATTGAACCCCGGTCTCCCGCGTGACAGGCGGGGATACTGACCACTATACTAACGAGGAACAGCTGCACCTGGTCTCGCTGAGCCGCTCCTTATGTGGCTGAAAACCCTCCTGTCCATCCTCATCTGCTACGAATTTGTGCCATTTATCAACTCCTTCACACCAACACAGGGGCCCACAGGCTCAATAAACACACACACACTCCCTCACACAATACACACACAAACACACTCCTGCCTCACAAGATCCTTCTCACCTCCTAGCAGACACTCTCAGCAGCGCTCTCAGCAGCATCACCTGATGCCAGAGTCACAGCAACCAGCTCCCACGGCTGCTTCTGACGGCCCCGGCCTGGATCTTCAGCCCAGGGGCCCCTGGCTCTCTCTGATGCTGGAGGATTGCAGCGGGGGCTGCACACAGGGAGTGGGGAGGGAGACGCTCCCTCCCACCCGCCCACCCGCCCGCCTGCGCCAAAGGAGAAAGCTGGCTTGTAAAGGAGAAGAGAGGAGGCAGGAAAAGCCCAGGTGTGCGAGTGTCTGAGAAAGAGGCGCTTTGAATTGTGAAGCAGAGGAAAAAAGTGAAGACTTTGCAAAATTCCTTCGAGCCGGATTTGAACCAGCGACCTAAGGATATCAGCTTCCCCACTACAGTCCTCCGCTCTACCAACTGAGCTATCGAAGGCTCGGTGATGTAGGGATGACAAGGCGCTATATGGCATGAGGTGTGAGCAGCGTGCCCAGCCGCCTAGGCAGCACTCTGTCTCTAAACAGCAGCTCAAGGCCTTCATAAAGCGCCAAACCCTACAATGGAGACTTTCCTTCCCTGCACAAAGCCAGCAAAGGAAAACAAACAGGCCACCTGCCTTTCTCAATGCTTCTTTCAAATGCTAAGACATCACTTTGCGCACCTTAGAGCAACCTGTCCAGACACACTTACAAACTACCTTAGAAAAGCCTCTCAAGGGCGACTATGACTGGCGCCCCAGACCAACCACCTCCCTTCTCTCCAGCCCCTAGCTAGAAGAATAGGAGACCTCACCCGGAGGATACAGACTCCAGAGTGACGGGCTAGAGACGCCCTTTGGGAGACATGACGGCACCAGGGCCGGACTGGCCATACGGGTAAAGAGAGAGCCCCCGCTGGACAGAGAGACTGAGGGACTCCGCCCATCCTGCGTAAATCCGGGCTTGGTGAGCAGTATCCCGCCCGCCCGTGTTGCTCTCCCCCTCCAATGCTGCTCTTCCCCATCTCCCTATCTGGCTTCACGTTAATACTATAAGTCCCCACCTCCTCTTTGCTTCCTTCCACCCAACCAGCAGATATCCATCAAACTAGGTGGGTCGCAGAATACTGGCATTCTGACAATTGGCTCGAGCCTGTCAACAATTTGGCAAGCTGCCATCTCCGAAGCTATAGTGTAGCAAGCTCCAGAAGCGAATCTCTCCCTTTCAATGTTGTCTTGAAACTGGATTCTTCATAGAGCTGGAGACCCCTAGAAACAGGCCTCCTGGATTTGCCAGTGCTTCTTCCAAGCGGTAACCCATCCTTTGTGAAGAACAAGCTTTGATGACCAGCATTCAGTTTTCTATCAGTGTTTTGTCTGTGTGCCTGAAAGGTGACGTTGTTATTAGCAGGTGGCAGGTCAAGTAAAGAAGAAATGTATGTAATAAAAGATTTGCGATGTAAAACCTTAAAAATTGTGTTTAGATAGGATGAAAAAAAACTAGAAGTATACCGTGGGGAGAAAAAAAGAGTCCCTTCCCTGACCGGGTATCGAACCCGGGCCACGGCGGTGAGAGCGCCGAATCCTAACCACTAGACCACCAGGGAGCACTGGGTGCTCTGGAGCAGCACCTGCTCCAAGACATACCACCAGGGTGAGGCCGCCTGTGCTGCTGTCACAGGGTTTTGTGCATCAACTAAAGTAAGCAGGAAAACACACACACATCAACCTAACACTGGCAAGCTAGTCTTTACTACACTTTGGAAAACATCATGGGACACACAAAAAAAACACTGCTTTCAGGCACACCCCCAACAAAGCAATCTACTGAACGTTAAATAGACTCAGATCTCGGGACAGTTTCCATCCCTGGAAGACGCATGGGACCTTCATAACACACAACTAACTGGAGAGCAAAAACAGCAAGAACCAATTAACCATCCAGAAAAATACCAGTCACTGTTCTAGGTCAGCTCCTCTTCTCAGGGCACCAGCGGGAGGTCAGCGCCTCTTCTCAGGGCACCAGCGGGAGGTCAGCGCCTCTTCTCAGGGCACCAGCTGGAGGTCAGCACCTCTTCTCAGGGCACTAGCGGGGGGTCAGCGCCTCTTCTCAGGGGCCCTTGCAGGAGGGCAGCGCCTCTTCTCAGGGCACCAGCTGGAGGTCAGCGCCTCTTCTCAGGGCACTAGCGGGGGGGTCAGCGCCTCTTCTCAGGGGCCTTTGCAGGAGGGCAGCGCCTCTTCTCAGGGCACCAGCTGGAGGTCAGTGCCTCTTCTCAGGGCACTAGCGGGGGGTCAGCGCCTCTTCTCAGGGGCCCTTGCAGGAGGGCAGCGCCTCTTCTCAGGGCACCAGCTGGAGGTCAGCGCCTCTTCTCAGGGCACCAGCGGGAGGTCAGCGCCTCTTCTCAGGGCACCAGCTGGAGGTCAGCGCCTCTTCTCAGGGCACTAGCGGGGATCAGCACCTCTTCTCAGGTACCCCTGAAGGAGGGCAGTCCCTTTTCTCATGGCACCAGCGGGAGGTCAGCGCCTCTACTCAGGGCACCAGCAGGAGATAAGCGCCTCTTCTCAGGGCACCAGCGGGGGTCAGCTCCTCCTCTCAGAGCACCAGAGGGAGGGCAGTGCCTCTCCTCAGAGCACCAGCGGGGGGGGGGGGTCAGTGCCTCTTCTCAGGGCCCCAGCGGGGTGTCAGCACCTCTACTCAGGGCACCAGCGGGGGGTCAGTGCCTCTTCTCAGGGCACCAGCAGGAGGTCAGCGCCTCTTCTTAGGGCACCAGCGGGAGGTCAGCACCTCTTCTCAGGGCACCAGCGGGAGGTCAGCACCTCTTCTCAGGGCACCAGCTGGAGGTCAGCGCCTCTTCTCAGGGCACTAGCGGGGGGGTCAGCACCTCTTCTCAGGGGCCCTTGCAGGAGGGCAGCGCCTCTTCTCAGGGCATCAGCTGGAGGTCAGCGCCTCTTCTCAGGGGCCCTTGCAGGAGGGCAGCGCCTCTTCTCAGGGCACCAGCTGGAGGTCAGCGCCTCTTCTCAGGGCACCAGCTGGAGGTCAGCGCCTCTTCTCAGGGCACTAGCGGGGGGGGTCAGCGCCTCTTCTCAGGGGCCCTTGCAGGAGGGCAGCGCCTATTCTCATGGCACCAGCTGGAGGTCAGCGCCTCTTCTCAGGGGCCCTTGCAGGAGGGCAGCGCCTCTTCTCAGGGCACCAGCTGGAGGTCAGCGCCACTTCTCAGGGCACTAGCGGGGAATCAGCACCTCTTCTCAGGTACCCCTGAAGGAGGGCAGTCCCTTTTCTCATGGCACCAGCGGGAGGTCAGCGCCTCTACTCAGGGCACCAGCAGGAGGTAAGCGCCTCTTCTCAGGGCACCAGCGGGGGTCAGCTCCTCCTCTCAGGGCACCAGAGGGAGGGCAGTGCCTCTCCTCAGGGCACCAGCGGGGTGTCAGCGCCTCTACTCAGGGCACCAGCGGGGGGTCAGTGCCTCTTCTCAGGGCACCAGCGGGGGTCTGCTCCTCTTCTCAGGGACCCCTGTAGGAGGGCAGCAGACCTTCTGGGGGATGCCTGCAGCTCGTCCAAGGCCTCGTCCAAGCTCTCAAGTAAGCCCAGATCTGAGCATGAGCGCTTCACCCAGACCAGGGTGTTGCTTTGGATGCTGGCTCCCCTCGCCCTCAGTTTAGAGTGTTAGAAACTACAAGTAGCAGAATACACTGCAATAGCCTGAAAGGAATTTGGTACTCATGCTGGACCTAGGCAATATAAGATCTCTGACGAGGATGGTGGGGAGTGCACGTGCAGGCCAGTGGAACTTTCACTTTCACAATGTGCCTGTAAGCCCTAAAACATTAGACCGAAACAAAGATAAATAAAACGCTTCAACGTCATAAAAAATAATTCCTCATTCAGAGCGCGATCCATCATTTCATTTATGTCTCTTGAAAAAACAACAGGCTTCAACGCATATGATTGATCATGTAGTCATTTGATTTTGATGTAAATAACAAGGCTTCGTGCACGTTTCTTTTTTCAATTAAGTACACAGAAGGTTAAAACGAAAAGGCAGACATCCTTCGCAAAAAGTGTCCCACTTAAAAATTGCCCGTGATTGATCGTAAAAGTTATGAGACCGCATTAGTAAATCAGATGATGTCATGAGTGGAAAGCGCCACATTCTAGATGAAATTCTAAATAAAGGTAGAGTTGTCATGCTTTAAAAAATGCGATGGAATCCTCCCCGTCGGGGAATTGAACCCCGGTCTCCCGCGTGACAGGCGGGGATACTGACCACTATACTAACGAGGAACAGCTGCACCTGGTCTCGCTGAGCCGCTCCTCATGTGGCTGAAAACCCGCCTGTCCATCCTCATATGCTATGAATTTGTGCCATTTATCAACTCCTTCACACCAACACAGGGGCCCACAGGCTCAATAAACACACACACACTCCCTCACACAATACACACACAAACACACTCCTGCCTCACAAGATCCTTCTCACCTCCTAGCAGACACTCTCAGCAGCGCTCTCAGCAGCATCACCTGATGCCAGAGTCACAGCAACCAGCTCCCACGGCTGCTTCTGACGGCCCCGGCCTGGATCTTCAGCCCAGGGGCCCCTGGCTCTCTCTGATGCTGGAGGATTGCAGCGGGGGCTGCACACAGGGAGTGGGGAGGGAGACGCTCCCTCCCACCCGCCCACCCGCCCGCCTGCGCCAAAGGAGAAAGCTGGCTTGTAAAGGAGAAGAGAGGAGGCAGGAAAAGCCCAGGTGTGCGAGTGTCTGAGAAAGAGGCGCTTTGAATTGTGAAGCAGAGGAAAAAAGTGAAGACTTTGCAAAATTCCTTCGAGCCGGATTTGAACCAGCGACCTAAGGATATCAGCTTCCCCACTACAGTCCTCCGCTCTACCAACTGAGCTATCGAAGGCTCGGTGATGTAGGGATGACAAGGCGCTATATGGCATGAGGTGTGAGCAGCGTGCCCAGCCGCCTAGGCAGCACTCTGTCACTAAACAGCAGCTCAAGGCCTTCATAAAGCGCCAAACCCTACAATGGAGACTTTCCTTCCCTGCACAAAGCCAGCAAAGGAAAACAAACAGGCCACCTGCCTTTCTCAATGCTTCTTTCAAATGCTAAGACATCACTTTGCGCACCTTAGAGCAACCTGTCCAGACACACTTACAAACTACCTTAGAAACGCCTCTCAAGGGCGACTATGACTGGCGCCCCAGACCAACCACCTCCCTTCTCTCCAGCCCCTAGCTAGAAGAATAGGAGACCTCACCCGGAGGATACAGACTCCAGAGTGACGGGCTAGAGACGCCCTTTGGGAGACATGACGGCACCAGGGCCGGACTGGCCATACGGGTAAAGAGAGAGCCCCCGCTGGACAGAGAGACTGAGGGACTCCGCCCATCCTGCGTAAATCCGGGCTTGGTGAGCAGTATCCCGCCCGCCCGTGTTGCTCTCCCCCTCCAATGCTGCTCTTCCCCATCTCCCTATCTGGCTTCACGTTAATACTATAAGTCCCCACCTCCTCTTTGCTTCCTTCCACCCAACCAGCAGATATCCATCAAACTAGGTGGGTCGCAGAATACTGGCATTCTGACAATTGGCTCGAGCCTGTCAACAATTTGGCAAGCTGCCATCTCCGAAGCTATAGTGTAGCAAGCTCCAGAAGCGAATCTCTCCCTTTCAATGTTGTCTTGAAACTGGATTCTTCATAGAGCTGGAGACCCCTAGAAACAGGCCTCCTGGATTTGCCAGTGCTTCTTCCAAGCGGTAACCCATCCTTTGTGAAGAACAAGCTTTGATGACCAGCATCCAGTTTTCTATCAGTGTTTTGTCTGTGTGCCTGAAAGGTGACGTTGTTATTAGCAGGTGGCAGGTCAAGTAAAGAAGAAATGTATGTAATAAAAGATTTGCGATGTAGAACCTTAAAAAATGTGTTTAGATAGGATGAAAAAAAACTAGAAGTATACCGTGGGGAGAAAAAAAGAGTCCCTTCCCTGACCGGGAATCGAACCCGGGCCGCGGCGGTGAGAGCGCCGAATCCTAACCACTAGACCACCAGGGAGCACTGGGTGCTCTGGAGCAGCACCTGCTCCAAGACATACCACCAGGGTGAGGCCGCCTGTGCTGCTGTCACAGGGTTTTGTGCATCAACTAAAGTAAGCAGGAAAACACACACACATCAACCTAACACTGGCAAGCTTGTCTTTACTACACTTTGGAAAACATCATGGGACACACAAAAAAAACACTGCTTTCAGGCACACCCCCAACAAAGCAATCTACTGAACGTTAAATAGACTCAGATCTCGGGACAGTTTCCATCCCTGGAAGACGCATGGGACCTTCATAACACACAACTAACTGGAGAGCAAAAACAGCAAGAACCAATTAACCATCCAGAAAAATACCAGTCACTGTTCTAGGTCAGCTCCTCTTCTCAGGGCACCAGCGGGAGGTCAGCGCCTCTTCTCAGGGCACCAGCGGGAGGTCAGCGCCTCTTCTCAGGGCACCAGCTGGAGGTCAGCACCTCTTCTCAGGGCACTAGCGGGGGGTCAGCGCCTCTTCTCAGGGGCCCTTGCAGGAGGGCAGCGCCTCTTCTCAGGGCACCAGCTGGAGGTCAGCGCCTCTTCTCAGGGCACTAGCGGGGGGGTCAGCGCCTCTTCTCAGGGGCCTTTGCAGGAGGGCAGCGCCTCTTCTCAGGGCACCAGCTGGAGGTCAGTGCCTCTTCTCAGGGCACTAGCGGGGGGTCAGCGCCTCTTCTCAGGGGCCCTTGCAGGAGGGCAGCGCCTCTTCTCAGGGCACCAGCTGGAGGTCAGCGCCTCTTCTCAGGGCACCAGCGGGAGGTCAGCGCCTCTTCTCAGGGCACCAGCTGGAGGTCAGCGCCTCTTCTCAGGGCACTAGCGGGGATCAGCACCTCTTCTCAGGTACCCCTGAAGGAGGGCAGTCCCTTTTCTCATGGCACCAGCGGGAGGTCAGCGCCTCTACTCAGGGCACCAGCAGGAGGTAAGCGCCTCTTCTCAGGGCACCAGCGGGGGTCAGCTCCTCCTCTCAGAGCACCAGAGGGAGGGCAGTGCCTCTCCTCAGAGCACCAGCGGGGGGGGGGTCAGTGCCTCTTCTCAGGGCCCCAGCGGGGTGTCAGCACCTCTACTCAGGGCACCAGCGGGGGGTCAGTGCCTCTTCTCAGGACACCAGCAGGAGGTCAGCGCCTCTTCTCAGGGCACCAGCGGGAGGTCAGCACCTCTTCTCAGGGCACCAGCGGGAGGTCAGCACCTCTTCTCAGGGCACCAGCTGGAGGTCAGCACCTCTTCTCAGGGCACTAGCGGGGGGGTCAGCGCCTCTTCTCAGGGGCCCTTGCAGGAGGGCAGCGCCTCTTCTCAGGGCACCAGCTGGAGGTCAGCGCCTCTTCTCAGGGGCCTTTGCAGGAGGGCAGCGCCTCTTCTCAGGGCACCAGCTGGAGGTCAGCGCCTCTTCTCAGGGCACCAGCTGGAGGTCAGCGCCTCTTCTCAGGGCACTAGCGGGGGGGGTCAGCGACTCTTCTCAGGGGCCCTTGCAGGAGGGCAGCGCCTATTCTCATGGCACCAGCTGAAGGTCAGCGCCTCTTCTCAGGGGCCCTTGCAGGAGGGCAGCGCCTCTTCTCAGGGCACCAGCTGGAGGTCAGCGCCACTTCTCAGGGCACTAGCGGGGAATCAGCACCTCTTCTCAGGTACCCCTGAAGGAGGGCAGTCCCTTTTCTCATGGCACCAGCGGGAGGTCAGCGCCTCTACTCAGGGCACCAGCAGGAGGTAAGCGCCTCTTCTCAGGGCACCAGCGGGGGTCAGCTCCTCCTCTCAGGGCACCAGAGGGAGGGCAGTGCCTCTCCTCAGGGCACCAGCGGGGTGTCAGTGCCTCTTCTCAGGGCACCAGCGGGGGTCAGCTCCTCCTCTCAGGGCACCAGAGGGAGGGTAGTGCCTCTCCTCAGGGCACCAGCGGGGTGTCAGCGCCTCTACTCAGGGCACCAGCGGGGGGTCAGTGCCTCTTCTCAGGGCACCAGCGGGGGTCTGCTCCTCTTCTCAGGGACCCCTGTAGGAGGGCAGCAGACCTTCTGGGGGATGCCTGCAGCTCGTCCAAGGCCTCGTCAAAGCTCTCAAGTAAGCCCAGATCTGAGCATGAGCGCTTCACCCAGACCAGGGTGTTGCTTTGGATGCTGGCTCCCCTCGCCCTCAGTTTAGAGTGTTAGAAACTACAAGTAGCAGAATACACTGCAATAGCCTGAAAGGAATTTGGTACTCATGCTGGACCTAGGCAATATAAGATCTCTGACGAGGATGGTGGGGAGTGCACGTGCAGGCCAGGGGAACTTTCACTTTCACAATGTGCCTGTAGGCCCTAAAACATTAGACCGAAACAAAGATAAATAAAACGCTTCAACGTCATAAAAAATAATTCCTCATTCAGAGCGCGATCCATCATTTCATTTATGTCTCTTGAAAAAACAACAGGCTTCAACGCATATGATTAATCATGTAGTCCTTTGATTTTGATGTAAATAACAAGGCTTCGTGCACGTTTCTTTTTTCAATTAAGTACACAGAAGCTTAAAACGAAAAGGCAGACATCCTTCGCAAAAAGTGTCTCACTTAAAAATTGCCCGTGATTGATCGTAAAAGTTATGAGACCGCATTAGTAAATCAGATGATGTCATGAGTGGAAAGCGCCACATTCTAGATGAAATTCTAAATAAAGGTAGAGTTGTCATGCTTTAAAAAATGCGATGGAATCCTCCCCGTCGGGGAATTGAACCCCGGTCTCCCGCGTGACAGGCGGGGATACTGACCACTATACTAACGAGGAACAGCTGCACCTGGTCTCGCTGAGCCGCTCCTTATGTGGCTGAAAACCCTCCTGTCCATCCTCATCTGCTACGAATTTGTGCCATTTATCAACTCCTTCACACCAACACAGGGGCCCACAGGCTCAATAAACACACACACACTCCCTCACACAATACACACACAAACACACTCCTGCCTCACAAGATCCTTCTCACCTCCTAGCAGACACTCTCAGCAGCGCTCTCAGCAGCATCACCTGATGCCAGAGTCACAGCAACCAGCTCCCACGGCTGCTTCTGACGGCCCCGGCCTGGATCTTCAGCCCAGGGGCCCCTGGCTCTCTCTGATGCTGGAGGATTGCAGCGGGGGCTGCACACAGGGAGTGGGGAGGGAGACGCTCCCTCCCACCCGCCCACCCGCCCGCCTGCGCCAAAGGAGAAAGCTGGCTTGTAAAGGAGAAGAGAGGAGGCAGGAAAAGCCCAGGTGTGCGAGTGTCTGAGAAAGAGGCGCTTTGAATTGTGAAGCAGAGGAAAAAAGTGAAGACTTTGCAAAATTCCTTCGAGCCGGATTTGAACCAGCGACCTAAGGATATCAGCTTCCCCACTACAGTCCTCCGCTCTACCAACTGAGCTATCGAAGGCTCGGTGATGTAGGGATGACAAGGCGCTATATGGCATGAGGTGTGAGCAGCGTGCCCAGCCGCCTAGGCAGCACTCTGTCTCTAAACAGCAGCTCAAGGCCTTCATAAAGCGCCAAACCCTACAATGGAGACTTTCCTTCCCTGCACAAAGCCAGCAAAGGAAAACAAACAGGCCACCTGCCTTTCTCAATGCTTCTTTCAAATGCTAAGACATCACTTTGCGCACCTTAGAGCAACCTGTCCAGACACACTTACAAACTACCTTAGAAAAGCCTCTCAAGGGCGACTATGACTGGCGCCCCAGACCAACCACCTCCCTTCTCTCCAGCCCCTAGCTAGAAGAATAGGAGACCTCACCCGGAGGATACAGACTCCAGAGTGACGGGCTAGAGACGCCCTTTGGGAGACATGACGGCACCAGGGCCGGACTGGCCATACGGGTAAAGAGAGAGCCCCCGCTGGACAGAGAGACTGAGGGACTCCGCCCATCCTGCGTAAATCCGGGCTTGGTGAGCAGTATCCCGCCCGCCCGTGTTGCTCTCCCCCTCCAATGCTGCTCTTCCCCATCTCCCTATCTGGCTTCACGTTAATACTATAAGTCCCCACCTCCTCTTTGCTTCCTTCCACCCAACCAGCAGATATCCATCAAACTAGGTGGGTCGCAGAATACTGGCATTCTGACAATTGGCTCGAGCCTGTCAACAATTTGGCAAGCTGCCATCTCCGAAGCTATAGTGTAGCAAGCTCCAGAAGCGAATCTCTCCCTTTCAATGTTGTCTTGAAACTGGATTCTTCATAGAGCTGGAGACCCCTAGAAACAGGCCTCCTGGATTTGCCAGTGCTTCTTCCAAGCGGTAACCCATCCTTTGTGAAGAACAAGCTTTGATGACCAGCATTCAGTTTTCTATCAGTGTTTTGTCTGTGTGCCTGAAAGGTGACGTTGTTATTAGCAGGTGGCAGGTCAAGTAAAGAAGAAATGTATGTAATAAAAGATTTGCGATGTAAAACCTTAAAAATTGTGTTTAGATAGGATGAAAAAAAACTAGAAGTATACCGTGGGGAGAAAAAAAGAGTCCCTTCCCTGACCGGGTATCGAACCCGGGCCACGGCGGTGAGAGCGCCGAATCCTAACCACTAGACCACCAGGGAGCACTGGGTGCTCTGGAGCAGCACCTGCTCCAAGACATACCACCAGGGTGAGGCCGCCTGTGCTGCTGTCACAGGGTTTTGTGCATCAACTAAAGTAAGCAGGAAAACACACACACATCAACCTAACACTGGCAAGCTAGTCTTTACTACACTTTGGAAAACATCATGGGACACACAAAAAAAACACTGCTTTCAGGCACACCCCCAACAAAGCAATCTACTGAACGTTAAATAGACTCAGATCTCGGGACAGTTTCCATCCCTGGAAGACGCATGGGACCTTCATAACACACAACTAACTGGAGAGCAAAAACAGCAAGAACCAATTAACCATCCAGAAAAATACCAGTCACTGTTCTAGGTCAGCTCCTCTTCTCAGGGCACCAGCGGGAGGTCAGCGCCTCTTCTCAGGGCACCAGCGGGAGGTCAGCGCCTCTTCTCAGGGCACCAGCTGGAGGTCAGCACCTCTTCTCAGGGCACTAGCGGGGGGTCAGCGCCTCTTCTCAGGGGCCCTTGCAGGAGGGCAGCGCCTCTTCTCAGGGCACCAGCTGGAGGTCAGCGCCTCTTCTCAGGGCACTAGCGGGGGGGTCAGCGCCTCTTCTCAGGGGCCTTTGCAGGAGGGCAGCGCCTCTTCTCAGGGCACCAGCTGGAGGTCAGTGCCTCTTCTCAGGGCACTAGCGGGGGGTCAGCGCCTCTTCTCAGGGGCCCTTGCAGGAGGGCAGCGCCTCTTCTCAGGGCACCAGCTGGAGGTCAGCGCCTCTTCTCAGGGCACCAGCGGGAGGTCAGCGCCTCTTCTCAGGGCACCAGCTGGAGGTCAGCGCCTCTTCTCAGGGCACTAGCGGGGATCAGCACCTCTTCTCAGGTACCCCTGAAGGAGGGCAGTCCCTTTTCTCATGGCACCAGCGGGAGGTCAGCGCCTCTACTCAGGGCACCAGCAGGAGATAAGCGCCTCTTCTCAGGGCACCAGCGGGGGTCAGCTCCTCCTCTCAGAGCACCAGAGGGAGGGCAGTGCCTCTCCTCAGAGCACCAGCGGGGGGGGGGGGGTCAGTGCCTCTTCTCAGGGCCCCAGCGGGGTGTCAGCACCTCTACTCAGGGCACCAGCGGGGGGTCAGTGCCTCTTCTCAGGGCACCAGCAGGAGGTCAGCGCCTCTTCTTAGGGCACCAGCGGGAGGTCAGCACCTCTTCTCAGGGCACCAGCGGGAGGTCAGCACCTCTTCTCAGGGCACCAGCTGGAGGTCAGCGCCTCTTCTCAGGGCACTAGCGGGGGGGTCAGCACCTCTTCTCAGGGGCCCTTGCAGGAGGGCAGCGCCTCTTCTCAGGGCATCAGCTGGAGGTCAGCGCCTCTTCTCAGGGGCCCTTGCAGGAGGGCAGCGCCTCTTCTCAGGGCACCAGCTGGAGGTCAGCGCCTCTTCTCAGGGCACCAGCTGGAGGTCAGCGCCTCTTCTCAGGGCACTAGCGGGGGGGGTCAGCGCCTCTTCTCAGGGGCCCTTGCAGGAGGGCAGCGCCTATTCTCATGGCACCAGCTGGAGGTCAGCGCCTCTTCTCAGGGGCCCTTGCAGGAGGGCAGCGCCTCTTCTCAGGGCACCAGCTGGAGGTCAGCGCCACTTCTCAGGGCACTAGCGGGGAATCAGCACCTCTTCTCAGGTACCCCTGAAGGAGGGCAGTCCCTTTTCTCATGGCACCAGCGGGAGGTCAGCGCCTCTACTCAGGGCACCAGCAGGAGGTAAGCGCCTCTTCTCAGGGCACCAGCGGGGGTCAGCTCCTCCTCTCAGGGCACCAGAGGGAGGGCAGTGCCTCTCCTCAGGGCACCAGCGGGGTGTCAGCGCCTCTACTCAGGGCACCAGCGGGGGGTCAGTGCCTCTTCTCAGGGCACCAGCGGGGGTCTGCTCCTCTTCTCAGGGACCCCTGTAGGAGGGCAGCAGACCTTCTGGGGGATGCCTGCAGCTCGTCCAAGGCCTCGTCCAAGCTCTCAAGTAAGCCCAGATCTGAGCATGAGCGCTTCACCCAGACCAGGGTGTTGCTTTGGATGCTGGCTCCCCTCGCCCTCAGTTTAGAGTGTTAGAAACTACAAGTAGCAGAATACACTGCAATAGCCTGAAAGGAATTTGGTACTCATGCTGGACCTAGGCAATATAAGATCTCTGACGAGGATGGTGGGGAGTGCACGTGCAGGCCAGTGGAACTTTCACTTTCACAATGTGCCTGTAAGCCCTAAAACATTAGACCGAAACAAAGATAAATAAAACGCTTCAACGTCATAAAAAATAATTCCTCATTCAGAGCGCGATCCATCATTTCATTTATGTCTCTTGAAAAAACAACAGGCTTCAACGCATATGATTGATCATGTAGTCATTTGATTTTGATGTAAATAACAAGGCTTCGTGCACGTTTCTTTTTTCAATTAAGTACACAGAAGGTTAAAACGAAAAGGCAGACATCCTTCGCAAAAAGTGTCCCACTTAAAAATTGCCCGTGATTGATCGTAAAAGTTATGAGACCGCATTAGTAAATCAGATGATGTCATGAGTGGAAAGCGCCACATTCTAGATGAAATTCTAAATAAAGGTAGAGTTGTCATGCTTTAAAAAATGCGATGGAATCCTCCCCGTCGGGGAATTGAACCCCGGTCTCCCGCGTGACAGGCGGGGATACTGACCACTATACTAACGAGGAACAGCTGCACCTGGTCTCGCTGAGCCGCTCCTCATGTGGCTGAAAACCCGCCTGTCCATCCTCATATGCTATGAATTTGTGCCATTTATCAACTCCTTCACACCAACACAGGGGCCCACAGGCTCAATAAACACACACACACTCCCTCACACAATACACACACAAACACACTCCTGCCTCACAAGATCCTTCTCACCTCCTAGCAGACACTCTCAGCAGCGCTCTCAGCAGCATCACCTGATGCCAGAGTCACAGCAACCAGCTCCCACGGCTGCTTCTGACGGCCCCGGCCTGGATCTTCAGCCCAGGGGCCCCTGGCTCTCTCTGATGCTGGAGGATTGCAGCGGGGGCTGCACACAGGGAGTGGGGAGGGAGACGCTCCCTCCCACCCGCCCACCAGCCCGCCTGCGCCAAAGGAGAAAGCTGGCTTGTAAAGGAGAAGAGAGGAGGCAGGAAAAGCCCAGGTGTGCGAGTGTCTGAGAAAGAGGCGCTTTGAATTGTGAAGCAGAGGAAAAAAGTGAAGACTTTGCAAAATTCCTTCGAGCCGGATTTGAACCAGCGACCTAAGGATATCAGCTTCCCCACTACAGTCCTCCGCTCTACCAACTGAGCTATCGAAGGCTCGGTGATGTAGGGATGACAAGGCGCTATATGGCATGAGGTGTGAGCAGCGTGCCCAGCCGCCTAGGCAGCACTCTGTCACTAAACAGCAGCTCAAGGCCTTCATAAAGCGCCAAACCCTACAATGGAGACTTTCCTTCCCTGCACAAAGCCAGCAAAGGAAAACAAACAGGCCACCTGCCTTTCTCAATGCTTCTTTCAAATGCTAAGACATCACTTTGCGCACCTTAGAGCAACCTGTCCAGACACACTTACAAACTACCTTAGAAACGCCTCTCAAGGGCGACTATGACTGGCGCCCCAGACCAACCACCTCCCTTCTCTCCAGCCCCTAGCTAGAAGAATAGGAGACCTCACCCGGAGGATACAGACTCCAGAGTGACGGGCTAGAGACGCCCTTTGGGAGACATGACGGCACCAGGGCCGGACTGGCCATACGGGTAAAGAGAGAGCCCCCGCTGGACAGAGAGACTGAGGGACTCCGCCCATCCTGCGTAAATCCGGGCTTGGTGAGCAGTATCCCGCCCGCCCGTGTTGCTCTCCCCCTCCAATGCTGCTCTTCCCCATCTCCCTATCTGGCTTCACGTTAATACTATAAGTCCCCACCTCCTCTTTGCTTCCTTCCACCCAACCAGCAGATATCCATCAAACTAGGTGGGTCGCAGAATACTGGCATTCTGACAATTGGCTCGAGCCTGTCAACAATTTGGCAAGCTGCCATCTCCGAAGCTATAGTGTAGCAAGCTCCAGAAGCGAATCTCTCCCTTTCAATGTTGTCTTGAAACTGGATTCTTCATAGAGCTGGAGACCCCTAGAAACAGGCCTCCTGGATTTGCCAGTGCTTCTTCCAAGCGGTAACCCATCCTTTGTGAAGAACAAGCTTTGATGACCAGCATCCAGTTTTCTATCAGTGTTTTGTCTGTGTGCCTGAAAGGTGACGTTGTTATTAGCAGGTGGCAGGTCAAGTAAAGAAGAAATGTATGTAATAAAAGATTTGCGATGTAGAACCTTAAAAAATGTGTTTAGATAGGATGAAAAAAAACTAGAAGTATACCGTGGGGAGAAAAAAAGAGTCCCTTCCCTGACCGGGAATCGAACCCGGGCCGCGGCGGTGAGAGCGCCGAATCCTAACCACTAGACCACCAGGGAGCACTGGGTGCTCTGGAGCAGCACCTGCTCCAAGACATACCACCAGGGTGAGGCCGCCTGTGCTGCTGTCACAGGGTTTTGTGCATCAACTAAAGTAAGCAGGAAAACACACACACATCAACCTAACACTGGCAAGCTTGTCTTTACTACACTTTGGAAAACATCATGGGACACACAAAAAAAACACTGCTTTCAGGCACACCCCCAACAAAGCAATCTACTGAACGTTAAATAGACTCAGATCTCGGGACAGTTTCCATCCCTGGAAGACGCATGGGACCTTCATAACACACAACTAACTGGAGAGCAAAAACAGCAAGAACCAATTAACCATCCAGAAAAATACCAGTCACTGTTCTAGGTCAGCTCCTCTTCTCAGGGCACCAGCGGGAGGTCAGCGCCTCTTCTCAGGGCACCAGCGGGAGGTCAGCGCCTCTTCTCAGGGCACCAGCTGGAGGTCAGCACCTCTTCTCAGGGCACTAGCGGGGGGTCAGCGCCTCTTCTCAGGGGCCCTTGCAGGAGGGCAGCGCCTCTTCTCAGGGCACCAGCTGGAGGTCAGCGCCTCTTCTCAGGGCACTAGCGGGGGGGTCAGCGCCTCTTCTCAGGGGCCTTTGCAGGAGGGCAGCGCCTCTTCTCAGGGCACCAGCTGGAGGTCAGTGCCTCTTCTCAGGGCACTAGCGGGGGGTCAGCGCCTCTTCTCAGGGGCCCTTGCAGGAGGGCAGCGCCTCTTCTCAGGGCACCAGCTGGAGGTCAGCGCCTCTTCTCAGGGCACCAGCGGGAGGTCAGCGCCTCTTCTCAGGGCACCAGCTGGAGGTCAGCGCCTCTTCTCAGGGCACTAGCGGGGATCAGCACCTCTTCTCAGGTACCCCTGAAGGAGGGCAGTCCCTTTTCTCATGGCACCAGCGGGAGGTCAGCGCCTCTACTCAGGGCACCAGCAGGAGGTAAGCGCCTCTTCTCAGGGCACCAGCGGGGGTCAGCTCCTCCTCTCAGAGCACCAGAGGGAGGGCAGTGCCTCTCCTCAGAGCACCAGCGGGGGGGGGGTCAGTGCCTCTTCTCAGGGCCCCAGCGGGGTGTCAGCACCTCTACTCAGGGCACCAGCGGGGGGTCAGTGCCTCTTCTCAGGACACCAGCAGGAGGTCAGCGCCTCTTCTCAGGGCACCAGCGGGAGGTCAGCACCTCTTCTCAGGGCACCAGCGGGAGGTCAGCACCTCTTCTCAGGGCACCAGCTGGAGGTCAGCACCTCTTCTCAGGGCACTAGCGGGGGGGTCAGCGCCTCTTCTCAGGGGCCCTTGCAGGAGGGCAGCGCCTCTTCTCAGGGCACCAGCTGGAGGTCAGCGCCTCTTCTCAGGGGCCTTTGCAGGAGGGCAGCGCCTCTTCTCAGGGCACCAGCTGGAGGTCAGCGCCTCTTCTCAGGGCACCAGCTGGAGGTCAGCGCCTCTTCTCAGGGCACTAGCGGGGGGGGTCAGCGACTCTTCTCAGGGGCCCTTGCAGGAGGGCAGCGCCTATTCTCATGGCACCAGCTGGAGGTCAGCGCCTCTTCTCAGGGGCCCTTGCAGGAGGGCAGCGCCTCTTCTCAGGGCACCAGCTGGAGGTCAGCGCCACTTCTCAGGGCACTAGCGGGGAATCAGCACCTCTTCTCAGGTACCCCTGAAGGAGGGCAGTCCCTTTTCTCATGGCACCAGCGGGAGGTCAGCGCCTCTACTCAGGGCACCAGCAGGAGGTAAGCGCCTCTTCTCAGGGCACCAGCGGGGGTCAGCTCCTCCTCTCAGGGCACCAGAGGGAGGGCAGTGCCTCTCCTCAGGGCACCAGCGGGGTGTCAGTGCCTCTTCTCAGGGCACCAGCGGGGGTCAGCTCCTCCTCTCAGGGCACCAGAGGGAGGGTAGTGCCTCTCCTCAGGGCACCAGCGGGGTGTCAGCGCCTCTACTCAGGGCACCAGCGGGGGGTCAGTGCCTCTTCTCAGGGCACCAGCGGGGGTCTGCTCCTCTTCTCAGGGACCCCTGTAGGAGGGCAGCAGACCTTCTGGGGGATGCCTGCAGCTCGTCCAAGGCCTCGTCAAAGCTCTCAAGTAAGCCCAGATCTGAGCATGAGCGCTTCACCCAGACCAGGGTGTTGCTTTGGATGCTGGCTCCCCTCGCCCTCAGTTTAGAGTGTTAGAAACTACAAGTAGCAGAATACACTGCAATAGCCTGAAAGGAATTTGGTACTCATGCTGGACCTAGGCAATATAAGATCTCTGACGAGGATGGTGGGGAGTGCACGTGCAGGCCAGTGGAACTTTCACTTTCACAATGTGCCTGTAGGCCCTAAAACATTAGACCGAAACAAAGATAAATAAAACGCTTCAACGTCATAAAAAATAATTCCTCATTCAGAGCGCGATCCATCATTTCATTTATGTCTCTTGAAAAAACAACAGGCTTCAACGCATATGATTGATCATGTAGTCCTTTGATTTTGATGTAAATAACAAGGCTTCGTGCACGTTTCTTTTTTCAATTAAGTACACAGAAGCTTAAAACGAAAAGGCAGACATCCTTCGCAAAAAGTGTCTCACTTAAAAATTGCCCGTGATTGATCGTAAAAGTTATGAGACCGCATTAGTAAATCAGATGATGTCATGAGTGGAAAGCGCCACATTCTAGATGAAATTCTAAATAAAGGTAGAGTTGTCATGCTTTAAAAAATGCGATGGAATCCTCCCCGTCGGGGAATTGAACCCCGGTCTCCCGCGTGACAGGCGGGGATACTGACCACTATACTAACGAGGAACAGCTGCACCTGGTCTCGCTGAGCCGCTCCTTATGTGGCTGAAAACCCTCCTGTCCATCCTCATATGCTACGAATTTGTGCCATTTATCAACTCCTTCACACCAACACAGGGGCCCACAGGCTCAATAAACACACACACACTCCCTCACACAATACACACACAAACACACTCCTGCCTCACAAGATCCTTCTCACCTCCTAGCAGACACTCTCAGCAGCGCTCTCAGCAGCATCACCTGATGCCAGAGTCACAGCAACCAGCTCCCACGGCTGCTTCTGACGGCCCCGGCCTGGATCTTCAGCCCAGGGGCCCCTGGCTCTCTCTGATGCTGGAGGATTGCAGCGGGGGCTGCACACAGGGAGTGGGGAGGGAGACGCTCCCTCCCACCCGCCCACCCGCCCGCCTGCGCCAAAGGAGAAAGCTGGCTTGTAAAGGAGAAGAGAGGAGGCAGGAAAAGCCCAGGTGTGCGAGTGTCTGAGAAAGAGGCGCTTTGAATTGTGAAGCAGAGGAAAAAAGTGAAGACTTTGCAAAATTCCTTCGAGCCGGATTTGAACCAGCGACCTAAGGATATCAGCTTCCCCACTACAGTCCTCCGCTCTACCAACTGAGCTATCGAAGGCTCGGTGATGTAGAGATGACAAGGCGCTATATGGCATGAGGTGTGAGCAGCATGCCCAGCCGCCTAGGCAGCACTCTGTCTCTAAACAGCAGCTCAAGGCCTTCATAAAGCGCCAAACCCTACAATGGAGACTTTCCTTCCCTGCACAAAGCCAGCAAAGGAAAACAAACAGGCCACCTGCCTTTCTCAATGCTTCTTTCAAATGCTAAGACATCACTTTGCGCACCTTAGAGCAACCTGTCCAGACACACTTACAAACTACCTTAGAAACGCCTCTCAAGGGCGACTATGACTGGCGCCCCAGACCAACCACCTCCCTTCTCTCCAGCCCCTAGCTAGAAGAATAGGAGACCTCACCCGGAGGATACAGACTCCAGAGTGACGGGCTAGAGACGCCCTTTGGGAGACATGACGGCACCAGGGCCGGACTGGCCATACGGGTAAAGAGAGAGCCCCCGCTGGACAGAGAGACTGAGGGACTCCGCCCATCCTGCGTAAATCCGGGCTTGGTGAGCAGTATCCCGCCCGCCCGTGTTGCTCTCCCCCTCCAATGCTGCTCTTCCCCATCTCCCTATCTGGCTTCACGTTAATACTATAAGCCCCCACCTCCTCTTTGCTTCCTTCCACCCAACCAGCAGATATCCATCAAACTAGGTGGGTCGCAGAATACTGGCATTCTGACAATTGGCTCGAGCCTGTCAACAATTTGGCAAGCTGCCATCTCCGAAGCTATAGTGTAGCAAGCTCCAGAAGCGAATCTCTCCCTTTCAATGTTGTCTTGAAACTGGATTCTTCATAGAGCTGGAGACCCCTAGAAACAGGCCTCCTGGATTTGCCAGTGCTTCTTCCAAGCGGTAACCCATCCTTTGTGAAGAACAAGCTTTGATGACCAGCATTCAGTTTTCTATCAGTGTTTTGTCTGTGTGCCTGAAAGGTGACGTTGTTATTAGCAGGTGGCAGGTCAAGTAAAGAAGAAATGTATGTAATAAAAGATTTGCGATGTAAAACCTTAAAAAATGTGTTTAGATAGGATGAAAAAAAACTAGAAGTATACCGTGGGGAGAAAAAAAGAGTCCCTTCCCTGACCGGGAATCGAACCCGGGCCGCGGCGGTGAGAGCGCCGAATCCTAACCACTAGACCACCAGGGAGCACTGGGTGCTCTGGAGCAGCACCTGCTCCAAGACATACCACCAGGGTGAGGCCGCCTGTGCTGCTGTCACAGGGTTTTGTGCATCAACTAAAGTAAGCAGGAAAACACACACACATCAACCTAACACTGGCAAGCTAGTCTTTACTACACTTTGGAAAACATCATGGGACACACAAAAAAAACACTGCTTTCAGGCACACCCCCAACAAAGCAATCTACTGAACGTTAAATAGACTCAGATCTCGGGACAGTTTCCATCCCTGGAAGACGCATGGGACCTTCATAACACACAACTAACTGGAGAGCAAAAACAGCAAGAACCAATTAACCATCCAGAAAAATACCAGTCACTGTTCTAGGTCAGCTCCTCTTCTCAGGGCACCAGCGGGAGGTCAGCGCCTCTTCTCAGGGCACCAGCGGGGGGTCAGTGCCTCTTCTCAGGGCACCAGCGGGAGGTCAGCGCCTCTTCTCAGGGCACCAGCTGGAGGTCAGCGCCTCTTCTCAGCGCACTAGCGGGGATCAGCACCTCTTCTCAGGTACCCCTGAAGGAGGGCAGTCCCTTTTCTCATGGCACCAGCGGGAGGTCAGCGCCTCTACTCAGGGCACCAGCAGGAGATAAGCGCCTCTTCTCAGGGCACCAGCGGGGGTCAGCTCCTCCTCTCAGAGCACCAGAGGGAGGGCAGTGCCTCTCCTCAGAGCACCAGCGGGGGGGGGGGGTCAGTGCCTCTTCTCAGGGCCCCAGCGGGGTGTCAGCACCTCTACTCAGGGCACCAGCGGGGGGTCAGTGCCTCTTCTCAGGGCACCAGCAGGAGGTCAGCGCCTCTTCTTAGGGCACCAGCGGGAGGTCAGCACCTCTTCTCAGGGCACCAGCGGGAGGTCAGCACCTCTTCTCAGGGCACCAGCTGGAGGTCAGCGCCTCTTCTCAGGGCACTAGCGGGGGGGTCAGCACCTCTTCTCAGGGGCCCTTGCAGGAGGGCAGCGCCTCTTCTCAGGGCATCAGCTGGAGGTCAGCGCCTCTTCTCAGGGGCCCTTGCAGGAGGGCAGCGCCTCTTCTCAGGGCACCAGCTGGAGGTCAGCGCCTCTTCTCAGGGCACCAGCTGGAGGTCAGCGCCTCTTCTCAGGGCACTAGCGGGGGGGGTCAGCGCCTCTTCTCAGGGGCCCTTGCAGGAGGGCAGCGCCTATTCTCATGGCACCAGCTGGAGGTCAGCGCCTCTTCTCAGGGGCCCTTGCAGGAGGGCAGCGCCTCTTCTCAGGGCACCAGCTGGAGGTCAGCGCCACTTCTCAGGGCACTAGCGGGGAATCAGCACCTCTTCTCAGGTACCCCTGAAGGAGGGCAGTCCCTTTTCTCATGGCACCAGCGGGAGGTCAGCGCCTCTACTCAGGGCACCAGCAGGAGGTAAGCGCCTCTTCTCAGGGCACCAGCGGGGGTCAGCTCCTCCTCTCAGGGCACCAGAGGGAGGGCAGTGCCTCTCCTCAGGGCACCAGCGGGGTGTCAGCGCCTCTACTCAGGGCACCAGCGGGGGGTCAGTGCCTCTTCTCAGGGCACCAGCGGGGGTCTGCTCCTCTTCTCAGGGACCCCTGTAGGAGGGCAGCAGACCTTCTGGGGGATGCCTGCAGCTCGTCCAAGGCCTCGTCAAAGCTCTCAAGTAAGCCCAGATCTGAGCATGAGCGCTTCACCCAGACCAGGGTGTTGCTTTGGATGCTGGCTCCCCTCGCCCTCAGTTTAGAGTGTTAGAAACTACAAGTAGCAGAATACACTGCAATAGCCTGAAAGGAATTTGGTACTCATGCTGGACCTAGGCAATATAAGATCTCTGACGAGGATGGTGGGGAGTGCACGTGCAGGCCAGTGGAACTTTCACTTTCACAATGTGCCTGTAAGCCCTAAAACATTAGACCGAAACAAAGATAAATAAAACGCTTCAACGTCATAAAAAATAATTCCTCATTCAGAGCGCGATCCATCATTTCATTTATGTCTCTTGAAAAAACAACAGGCTTCAACGCATATGATTGATCATGTAGTCATTTGATTTTGATGTAAATAACAAGGCTTCGTGCACGTTTCTTTTTTCAATTAAGTACACAGAAGGTTAAAACGAAAAGGCAGACATCCTTCGCAAAAAGTGTCCCACTTAAAAATTGCCCGTGATTGATCGTAAAAGTTATGAGACCGCATTAGTAAATCAGATGATGTCATGAGTGGAAAGCGCCACATTCTAGATGAAATTCTAAATAAAGGTAGAGTTGTCATGCTTTAAAAAATGCGATGGAATCCTCCCCGTCGGGGAATTGAACCCCGGTCTCCCGCGTGACAGGCGGGGATACTGACCACTATACTAACGAGGAACAGCTGCACCTGGTCTCGCTGAGCCGCTCCTTATGTGGCTGAAAACCCGCCTGTCCATCCTCATATGCTATGAATTTGTGCCATTTATCAACTCCTTCACACCAACACAGGGGCCCACAGGCTCAATAAACACACACACACTCCCTCACACAATACACACACAAACACACTCCTGCCTCACAAGATCCTTCTCACCTCCTAGCAGACACTCTCAGCAGCGCTCTCAGCAGCATCACCTGATGCCAGAGTCACAGCAACCAGCTCCCACGGCTGCTTCTGACGGCCCCGGCCTGGATCTTCAGCCCAGGGGCCCCTGGCTCTCTCTGATGCTGGAGGATTGCAGCGGGGGCTGCACACAGGGAGTGGGGAGGGAGACGCTCCCTCCCACCCGCCCACCCGCCCGCCTGCGCCAAAGGAGAAAGCTGGCTTGTAAAGGAGAAGAGAGGAGGCAGGAAAAGCCCAGGTGTGCGAGTGTCTGAGAAAGAGGCGCTTTGAATTGTGAAGCAGAGGAAAAAAGTGAAGACTTTGCAAAATTCCTTCGAGCCGGATTTGAACCAGCGACCTAAGGATATCAGCTTCCCCACTACAGTCCTCCGCTCTACCAACTGAGCTATCGAAGGCTCGGTGATGTAGGGATGACAAGGCGCTATATGGCATGAGGTGTGAGCAGCGTGCCCAGCCGCCTAGGCAGCACTCTGTCTCTAAACAGCAGCTCAAGGCCTTCATAAAGCGCCAAACCCTACAATGGAGACTTTCCTTCCCTGCACAAAGCCAGCAAAGGAAAACAAACAGGCCACCTGCCTTTCTCAATGCTTCTTTCAAATGCTAAGACATCACTTTGCGCACCTTAGAGCAACCTGTCCAGACACACTTACAAACTACCTTAGAAACGCCTCTCAAGGGCGACTATGACTGGCGCCCCAGACCAACCACCTCCCTTCTCTCCAGCCCCTAGCTAGAAGAATAGGAGACCTCACCCGGAGGATACAGACTCCAGAGTGACGGGCTAGAGACGCCCTTTGGGAGACATGACGGCACCAGGGCCGGACTGGCCATACGGGTAAAGAGAGAGCCCCCGCTGGACAGAGAGACTGAGGGACTCCGCCCATCCTGCGTAAATCCGGGCTTGGTGAGCAGTATCCCGCCCGCCCGTGTTGCTCTCCCCCTCCAATGCTGCTCTTCCCCATCTCCCTATCTGGCTTCACGTTAATACTATAAGCCCCCACCTCCTCTTTGCTTCCTTCCACCCAACCAGCAGATATCCATCAAACTAGGTGGGTCGCAGAATACTGGCATTCTGACAATTGGCTCGAGCCTGTCAACAATTTGGCAAGCTGCCATCTCCGAAGCTATAGTGTAGCAAGCTCCAGAAGCGAATCTCTCCCTTTCAATGTTGTCTTGAAACTGGATTCTTCATAGAGCTGGAGACCCCTAGAAACAGGCCTCCTGGATTTGCCAGTGCTTCTTCCAAGCGGTAACCCATCCTTTGTGAAGAACAAGCTTTGATGACCAGCATTCAATTTTCTATCAGTGTTTTGTCTGTGTGCCTGAAAGGTGACGTTGTTATTAGCAGGTGGCAGGTCAAGTAAAGAAGAAATGTATGTAATAAAAGATTTGCGATGTAAAACCTTAAAAAATGTGTTTAGATAGGATGAAAAAAAACTAGAAGTATACCGTGGGGAGAAAAAAAGAGTCCCTTCCCTGACCGGGAATCGAACCCGGGCCGCGGCGGTGAGAGCGCCGAATCCTAACCACTAGACCACCAGGGAGCACTGGGTGCTCTGGAGCAGCACCTGCTCCAAAACATACCACCAGGGTGAGGCCGCCTGTGCTGCTGTCACAGGGTTTTGTGCATCAACTAAAGTAAGCAGGAAAACACACACACATCAACCTAACACTGGCAAGCTAGTCTTTACTACACTTTGGAAAACATCATGGGACACACAAAAAAAACACTGCTTTCAGGCACACCCCCAACAAAGCAATCTACTGAACGTTAAATAGACTCAGATCTCGGGACAGTTTCCATCCCTGGAAGACGCATGGGACCTTCATAACACACAACTAACTGGAGAGCAAAAACAGCAAGAACCAATTAACCATCCAGAAAAATACCAGTCACTGTTCTAGGTCAGCTCCTCTTCTCAGGGCACCAGCGGGAGGTCAGCGCCTCTTCTCAGGGCACCAGCGGGAGGTCAGCGCCTCTTCTCAGGGCACCAGCTGGAGGTCAGCACCTCTTCTCAGGGCACTAGCGGGGGGTCAGCGCCTCTTCTCAGGGGCCCTTGCAGGAGGGCAGCGCCTCTTCTCAGGGCACCAGCTGGAGGTCAGCGCCTCTTCTCAGGGCACCAGCGGGAGGTCAGCGCCTCTTCTCAGGGCACCAGCTGGAGGTCAGCGCCTCTTCTCAGGGCACTAGCGGGGGGGTCAGCGCCTCTTCTCAGGGGCCTTTGCAGGAGGGCAGCGCCTCTTCTCAGGGCACCAGCTGGAGGTCAGTGCCTCTTCTCAGGGCACTAGCGGGGGGTCAGCGCCTCTTCTCAGGGGCCCTTGCAGGAGGGCAGCGCCTCTTCTCAGGGCACCAGCTGGAGGTCAGCGCCTCTTCTCAGGGCACCAGCGGGAGGTCAGCGCCTCTTCTCAGGGCACCAGCTGGAGGTCAGCGCCTCTTCTCAGGGCACTAGCGGGGATCAGCACCTCTTCTCAGGTACCCCTGAAGGAGGGCAGTCCCTTTTCTCATGGCACCAGCGGGAGGTCAGCGCCTCTACTCAGGGCACCAGCAGGAGGTAAGCGCCTCTTCTCAGGGCACCAGCGGGGGTCAGCTCCTCCTCTCAGAGCACCAGAGGGAGGGCAGTGCCTCTCCTCAGAGCACCAGCGGGGGGGGGGGTCAGTGCCTCTTCTCAGGGCCCCAGCGGGGTGTCAGCACCTCTACTCAGGGCACCAGCGGGGGGTCAGTGCCTCTTCTCAGGACACCAGCAGGAGGTCAGCGCCTCTTCTCAGGGCACCAGCGGGAGGTCAGCACCTCTTCTCAGGGCACCAGCGGGAGGTCAGCACCTCTTCTCAGGGCACCAGCTGGAGGTCAGCACCTCTTCTCAGGGCACTAGCGGGGGGGTCAGCGCCTCTTCTCAGGGGCCCTTGCAGGAGGGCAGCGCCTCTTCTCAGGGCACCAGCTGGAGGTCAGCGCCTCTTCTCAGGGGCCTTTGCAGGAGGGCAGCGCCTCTTCTCAGGGCACCAGCTGGAGGTCAGCGCCTCTTCTCAGGGCACCAGCTGGAGGTCAGCGCCTCTTCTCAGGGCACTAGCGGGGGGGGTCAGCGACTCTTCTCAGGGGCCCTTGCAGGAGGGCAGCGCCTATTCTCATGGCACCAGCTGAAGGTCAGCGCCTCTTCTCAGGGGCCCTTGCAGGAGGGCAGCGCCTCTTCTCAGGGCACCAGCTGGAGGTCAGCGCCACTTCTCAGGGCACTAGCGGGGAATCAGCACCTCTTCTCAGGTACCCCTGAAGGAGGGCAGTCCCTTTTCTCATGGCACCAGCGGGAGGTCAGCGCCTCTACTCAGGGCACCAGCAGGAGGTAAGCGCCTCTTCTCAGGGCACCAGCGGGGGTCAGCTCCTCCTCTCAGGGCACCAGAGGGAGGGCAGTGCCTCTCCTCAGGGCACCAGCGGGGTGTCAGTGCCTCTTCTCAGGGCACCAGCGGGGGTCAGCTCCTCCTCTCAGGGCACCAGAGGGAGGGTAGTGCCTCTCCTCAGGGCACCAGCGGGGTGTCAGCGCCTCTACTCAGGGCACCAGCGGGGGGTCAGTGCCTCTTCTCAGGGCACCAGCGGGGGTCTGCTCCTCTTCTCAGGGACCCCTGTAGGAGGGCAGCAGACCTTCTGGGGGATGCCTGCAGCTCGTCCAAGGCCTCGTCAAAGCTCTCAAGTAAGCCCAGATCTGAGCATGAGCGCTTCACCCAGACCAGGGTGTTGCTTTGGATGCTGGCTCCCCTCGCCCTCAGTTTAGAGTGTTAGAAACTACAAGTAGCAGAATACACTGCAATAGCCTGAAAGGAATTTGGTACTCATGCTGGACCTAGGCAATATAAGATCTCTGACGAGGATGGTGGGGAGTGCACGTGCAGGCCAGGGGAACTTTCACTTTCACAATGTGCCTGTAGGCCCTAAAACATTAGACCGAAACAAAGATAAATAAAACGCTTCAACGTCATAAAAAATAATTCCTCATTCAGAGCGCGATCCATCATTTCATTTATGTCTCTTGAAAAAACAACAGGCTTCAACGCATATGATTGATCATGTAGTCCTTTGATTTTGATGTAAATAACAAGGCTTCGTGCACGTTTCTTTTTTCAATTAAGTACACAGAAGCTTAAAACGAAAAGGCAGACATCCTTCGCAAAAAGTGTCTCACTTAAAAATTGCCCGTGATTGATCGTAAAAGTTATGAGACCGCATTAGTAAATCAGATGATGTCATGAGTGGAAAGCGCCACATTCTAGATGAAATTCTAAATAAAGGTAGAGTTGTCATGCTTTAAAAAATGCGATGGAATCCTCCCCGTCGGGGAATTGAACCCCGGTCTCCCGCGTGACAGGCGGGGATACTGACCACTATACTAACGAGGAACAGCTGCACCTGGTCTCGCTGAGCCGCTCCTTATGTGGCTGAAAACCCTCCTGTCCATCCTCATCTGCTACGAATTTGTGCCATTTATCAACTCCTTCACACCAACACAGGGGCCCACAGGCTCAATAAACACACACACACTCCCTCACACAATACACACACAAACACACTCCTGCCTCACAAGATCCTTCTCACCTCCTAGCAGACACTCTCAGCAGCGCTCTCAGCAGCATCACCTGATGCCAGAGTCACAGCAACCAGCTCCCACGGCTGCTTCTGACGGCCCCGGCCTGGATCTTCAGCCCAGGGGCCCCTGGCTCTCTCTGATGCTGGAGGATTGCAGCGGGGGCTGCACACAGGGAGTGGGGAGGGAGACGCTCCCTCCCACCCGCCCACCCGCCCGCCTGCGCCAAAGGAGAAAGCTGGCTTGTAAAGGAGAAGAGAGGAGGCAGGAAAAGCCCAGGTGTGCGAGTGTCTGAGAAAGAGGCGCTTTGAATTGTGAAGCAGAGGAAAAAAGTGAAGACTTTGCAAAATTCCTTCGAGCCGGATTTGAACCAGCGACCTAAGGATATCAGCTTCCCCACTACAGTCCTCCGCTCTACCAACTGAGCTATCGAAGGCTCGGTGATGTAGGGATGACAAGGCGCTATATGGCATGAGGTGTGAGCAGCGTGCCCAGCCGCCTAGGCAGCACTCTGTCTCTAAACAGCAGCTCAAGGCCTTCATAAAGCGCCAAACCCTACAATGGAGACTTTCCTTCCCTGCACAAAGCCAGCAAAGGAAAACAAACAGGCCACCTGCCTTTCTCAATGCTTCTTTCAAATGCTAAGACATCACTTTGCGCACCTTAGAGCAACCTGTCCAGACACACTTACAAACTACCTTAGAAAAGCCTCTCAAGGGCGACTATGACTGGCGCCCCAGACCAACCACCTCCCTTCTCTCCAGCCCCTAGCTAGAAGAATAGGAGACCTCACCCGGAGGATACAGACTCCAGAGTGACGGGCTAGAGACGCCCTTTGGGAGACATGACGGCACCAGGGCCGGACTGGCCATACGGGTAAAGAGAGAGCCCCCGCTGGACAGAGAGACTGAGGGACTCCGCCCATCCTGCGTAAATCCGGGCTTGGTGAGCAGTATCCCGCCCGCCCGTGTTGCTCTCCCCCTCCAATGCTGCTCTTCCCCATCTCCCTATCTGGCTTCACGTTAATACTATAAGTCCCCACCTCCTCTTTGCTTCCTTCCACCCAACCAGCAGATATCCATCAAACTAGGTGGGTCGCAGAATACTGGCATTCTGACAATTGGCTCGAGCCTGTCAACAATTTGGCAAGCTGCCATCTCCGAAGCTATAGTGTAGCAAGCTCCAGAAGCGAATCTCTCCCTTTCAATGTTGTCTTGAAACTGGATTCTTCATAGAGCTGGAGACCCCTAGAAACAGGCCTCCTGGATTTGCCAGTGCTTCTTCCAAGCGGTAACCCATCCTTTGTGAAGAACAAGCTTTGATGACCAGCATTCAGTTTTCTATCAGTGTTTTGTCTGTGTGCCTGAAAGGTGACGTTGTTATTAGCAGGTGGCAGGTCAAGTAAAGAAGAAATGTATGTAATAAAAGATTTGCGATGTAAAACCTTAAAAATTGTGTTTAGATAGGATGAAAAAAAACTAGAAGTATACCGTGGGGAGAAAAAAAGAGTCCCTTCCCTGACCGGGAATCGAACCCGGGCCACGGCGGTGAGAGCGCCGAATCCTAACCACTAGACCACCAGGGAGCACTGGGTGCTCTGGAGCAGCACCTGCTCCAAGACATACCACCAGGGTGAGGCCGCCTGTGCTGCTGTCACAGGGTTTTGTGCATCAACTAAAGTAAGCAGGAAAACACACACACATCAACCTAACACTGGCAAGCTAGTCTTTACTACACTTTGGAAAACATCATGGGACACACAAAAAAAACACTGCTTTCAGGCACACCCCCAACAAAGCAATCTACTGAACGTTAAATAGACTCAGATCTCGGGACAGTTTCCATCCCTGGAAGACGCATGGGACCTTCATAACACACAACTAACTGGAGAGCAAAAACAGCAAGAACCAATTAACCATCCAGAAAAATACCAGTCACTGTTCTAGGTCAGCTCCTCTTCTCAGGGCACCAGCGGGAGGTCAGC
Source organism: Triturus cristatus (assembly GCF_964204655.1). Lineage (NCBI taxonomy): Eukaryota > Metazoa > Chordata > Amphibia > Caudata > Salamandridae > Triturus > Triturus cristatus. The sequence goes on along the minus strand of NC_140585.1, from coordinate 145,954,015 downwards.
GCCTCTTCTCAGGGCACCAGCGGGAGGTCAGCGCCTCTTCTCAGGGCACCAGCTGGAGGTCAGCACCTCTTCTCAGGGCACTAGCGGGGGGTCAGCGCCTCTTCTCAGGGGCCCTTGCAGGAGGGCAGCGCCTCTTCTCAGGGCACCAGCTGGAGGTCAGCGCCTCTTCTCAGGGCACTAGCGGGGGGGTCAGCGCCTCTTCTCAGGGGCCTTTGCAGGAGGGCAGCGCCTCTTCTCAGGGCACCAGCTGGAGGTCAGTGCCTCTTCTCAGGGCACTAGCGGGGGGTCAGCGCCTCTTCTCAGGGGCCCTTGCAGGAGGGCAGCGCCTCTTCTCAGGGCACCAGCTGGAGGTCAGCGCCTCTTCTCAGGGCACCAGCGGGAGGTCAGCGCCTCTTCTCAGGGCACCAGCTGGAGGTCAGCGCCTCTTCTCAGGGCACTAGCGGGGATCAGCACCTCTTCTCAGGTACCCCTGAAGGAGGGCAGTCCCTTTTCTCATGGCACCAGCGGGAGGTCAGCGCCTCTACTCAGGGCACCAGCAGGAGATAAGCGCCTCTTCTCAGGGCACCAGCGGGGGTCAGCTCCTCCTCTCAGAGCACCAGAGGGAGGGCAGTGCCTCTCCTCAGAGCACCAGCGGGGGGGGGGGGGTCAGTGCCTCTTCTCAGGGCCCCAGCGGGGTGTCAGCACCTCTACTCAGGGCACCAGCGGGGGGTCAGTGCCTCTTCTCAGGGCACCAGCAGGAGGTCAGCGCCTCTTCTTAGGGCACCAGCGGGAGGTCAGCACCTCTTCTCAGGGCACCAGCGGGAGGTCAGCACCTCTTCTCAGGGCACCAGCTGGAGGTCAGCGCCTCTTCTCAGGGCACTAGCGGGGGGGTCAGCACCTCTTCTCAGGGGCCCTTGCAGGAGGGCAGCGCCTCTTCTCAGGGCATCAGCTGGAGGTCAGCGCCTCTTCTCAGGGGCCCTTGCAGGAGGGCAGCGCCTCTTCTCAGGGCACCAGCTGGAGGTCAGCGCCTCTTCTCAGGGCACCAGCTGGAGGTCAGCGCCTCTTCTCAGGGCACTAGCGGGGGGGGTCAGCGCCTCTTCTCAGGGGCCCTTGCAGGAGGGCAGCGCCTATTCTCATGGCACCAGCTGGAGGTCAGCGCCTCTTCTCAGGGGCCCTTGCAGGAGGGCAGCGCCTCTTCTCAGGGCACCAGCTGGAGGTCAGCGCCACTTCTCAGGGCACTAGCGGGGAATCAGCACCTCTTCTCAGGTACCCCTGAAGGAGGGCAGTCCCTTTTCTCATGGCACCAGCGGGAGGTCAGCGCCTCTACTCAGGGCACCAGCAGGAGGTAAGCGCCTCTTCTCAGGGCACCAGCGGGGGTCAGCTCCTCCTCTCAGGGCACCAGAGGGAGGGCAGTGCCTCTCCTCAGGGCACCAGCGGGGTGTCAGCGCCTCTACTCAGGGCACCAGCGGGGGGTCAGTGCCTCTTCTCAGGGCACCAGCGGGGGTCTGCTCCTCTTCTCAGGGACCCCTGTAGGAGGGCAGCAGACCTTCTGGGGGATGCCTGCAGCTCGTCCAAGGCCTCGTCCAAGCTCTCAAGTAAGCCCAGATCTGAGCATGAGCGCTTCACCCAGACCAGGGTGTTGCTTTGGATGCTGGCTCCCCTCGCCCTCAGTTTAGAGTGTTAGAAACTACAAGTAGCAGAATACACTGCAATAGCCTGAAAGGAATTTGGTACTCATGCTGGACCTAGGCAATATAAGATCTCTGACGAGGATGGTGGGGAGTGCACGTGCAGGCCAGTGGAACTTTCACTTTCACAATGTGCCTGTAAGCCCTAAAACATTAGACCGAAACAAAGATAAATAAAACGCTTCAACGTCATAAAAAATAATTCCTCATTCAGAGCGCGATCCATCATTTCATTTATGTCTCTTGAAAAAACAACAGGCTTCAACGCATATGATTGATCATGTAGTCATTTGATTTTGATGTAAATAACAAGGCTTCGTGCACGTTTCTTTTTTCAATTAAGTACACAGAAGGTTAAAACGAAAAGGCAGACATCCTTCGCAAAAAGTGTCCCACTTAAAAATTGCCCGTGATTGATCGTAAAAGTTATGAGACCGCATTAGTAAATCAGATGATGTCATGAGTGGAAAGCGCCACATTCTAGATGAAATTCTAAATAAAGGTAGAGTTGTCATGCTTTAAAAAATGCGATGGAATCCTCCCCGTCGGGGAATTGAACCCCGGTCTCCCGCGTGACAGGCGGGGATACTGACCACTATACTAACGAGGAACAGCTGCACCTGGTCTCGCTGAGCCGCTCCTCATGTGGCTGAAAACCCGCCTGTCCATCCTCATATGCTATGAATTTGTGCCATTTATCAACTCCTTCACACCAACACAGGGGCCCACAGGCTCAATAAACACACACACACTCCCTCACACAATACACACACAAACACACTCCTGCCTCACAAGATCCTTCTCACCTCCTAGCAGACACTCTCAGCAGCGCTCTCAGCAGCATCACCTGATGCCAGAGTCACAGCAACCAGCTCCCACGGCTGCTTCTGACGGCCCCGGCCTGGATCTTCAGCCCAGGGGCCCCTGGCTCTCTCTGATGCTGGAGGATTGCAGCGGGGGCTGCACACAGGGAGTGGGGAGGGAGACGCTCCCTCCCACCCGCCCACCCGCCCGCCTGCGCCAAAGGAGAAAGCTGGCTTGTAAAGGAGAAGAGAGGAGGCAGGAAAAGCCCAGGTGTGCGAGTGTCTGAGAAAGAGGCGCTTTGAATTGTGAAGCAGAGGAAAAAAGTGAAGACTTTGCAAAATTCCTTCGAGCCGGATTTGAACCAGCGACCTAAGGATATCAGCTTCCCCACTACAGTCCTCCGCTCTACCAACTGAGCTATCGAAGGCTCGGTGATGTAGGGATGACAAGGCGCTATATGGCATGAGGTGTGAGCAGCGTGCCCAGCCGCCTAGGCAGCACTCTGTCACTAAACAGCAGCTCAAGGCCTTCATAAAGCGCCAAACCCTACAATGGAGACTTTCCTTCCCTGCACAAAGCCAGCAAAGGAAAACAAACAGGCCACCTGCCTTTCTCAATGCTTCTTTCAAATGCTAAGACATCACTTTGCACACCTTAGAGCAACCTGTCCAGACACACTTACAAACTACCTTAGAAACGCCTCTCAAGGGCGACTATGACTGGCGCCCCAGACCAACCACCTCCCTTCTCTCCAGCCCCTAGCTAGAAGAATAGGAGACCTCACCCGGAGGATACAGACTCCAGAGTGACGGGCTAGAGACGCCCTTTGGGAGACATGACGGCACCAGGGCCGGACTGGCCATACGGGTAAAGAGAGAGCCCCCGCTGGACAGAGAGACTGAGGGACTCCGCCCATCCTGCGTAAATCCGGGCTTGGTGAGCAGTATCCCGCCCGCCCGTGTTGCTCTCCCCCTCCAATGCTGCTCTTCCCCATCTCCCTATCTGGCTTCACGTTAATACTATAAGTCCCCACCTCCTCTTTGCTTCCTTCCACCCAACCAGCAGATATCCATCAAACTAGGTGGGTCGCAGAATACTGGCATTCTGACAATTGGCTCGAGCCTGTCAACAATTTGGCAAGCTGCCATCTCCGAAGCTATAGTGTAGCAAGCTCCAGAAGCGAATCTCTCCCTTTCAATGTTGTCTTGAAACTGGATTCTTCATAGAGCTGGAGACCCCTAGAAACAGGCCTCCTGGATTTGCCAGTGCTTCTTCCAAGCGGTAACCCATCCTTTGTGAAGAACAAGCTTTGATGACCAGCATCCAGTTTTCTATCAGTGTTTTGTCTGTGTGCCTGAAAGGTGACGTTGTTATTAGCAGGTGGCAGGTCAAGTAAAGAAGAAATGTATGTAATAAAAGATTTGCGATGTAGAACCTTAAAAAATGTGTTTAGATAGGATGAAAAAAAACTAGAAGTATACCGTGGGGAGAAAAAAAGAGTCCCTTCCCTGACCGGGAATCGAACCCGGGCCGCGGCGGTGAGAGCGCCGAATCCTAACCACTAGACCACCAGGGAGCACTGGGTGCTCTGGAGCAGCACCTGCTCCAAGACATACCACCAGGGTGAGGCCGCCTGTGCTGCTGTCACAGGGTTTTGTGCATCAACTAAAGTAAGCAGGAAAACACACACACATCAACCTAACACTGGCAAGCTTGTCTTTACTACACTTTGGAAAACATCATGGGACACACAAAAAAAACACTGCTTTCAGGCACACCCCCAACAAAGCAATCTACTGAACGTTAAATAGACTCAGATCTCGGGACAGTTTCCATCCCTGGAAGACGCATGGGACCTTCATAACACACAACTAACTGGAGAGCAAAAACAGCAAGAACCAATTAACCATCCAGAAAAATACCAGTCACTGTTCTAGGTCAGCTCCTCTTCTCAGGGCACCAGCGGGAGGTCAGCGCCTCTTCTCAGGGCACCAGCGGGAGGTCAGCGCCTCTTCTCAGGGCACCAGCTGGAGGTCAGCACCTCTTCTCAGGGCACTAGCGGGGGGTCAGCGCCTCTTCTCAGGGGCCCTTGCAGGAGGGCAGCGCCTCTTCTCAGGGCACCAGCTGGAGGTCAGCGCCTCTTCTCAGGGCACTAGCGGGGGGGTCAGCGCCTCTTCTCAGGGGCCTTTGCAGGAGGGCAGCGCCTCTTCTCAGGGCACCAGCTGGAGGTCAGTGCCTCTTCTCAGGGCACTAGCGGGGGGTCAGCGCCTCTTCTCAGGGGCCCTTGCAGGAGGGCAGCGCCTCTTCTCAGGGCACCAGCTGGAGGTCAGCGCCTCTTCTCAGGGCACCAGCGGGAGGTCAGCGCCTCTTCTCAGGGCACCAGCTGGAGGTCAGCGCCTCTTCTCAGGGCACTAGCGGGGATCAGCACCTCTTCTCAGGTACCCCTGAAGGAGGGCAGTCCCTTTTCTCATGGCACCAGCGGGAGGTCAGCGCCTCTACTCAGGGCACCAGCAGGAGGTAAGCGCCTCTTCTCAGGGCACCAGCGGGGGTCAGCTCCTCCTCTCAGAGCACCAGAGGGAGGGCAGTGCCTCTCCTCAGAGCACCAGCGGGGGGGGGGTCAGTGCCTCTTCTCAGGGCCCCAGCGGGGTGTCAGCACCTCTACTCAGGGCACCAGCGGGGGGTCAGTGCCTCTTCTCAGGACACCAGCAGGAGGTCAGCGCCTCTTCTCAGGGCACCAGCGGGAGGTCAGCACCTCTTCTCAGGGCACCAGCGGGAGGTCAGCACCTCTTCTCAGGGCACCAGCTGGAGGTCAGCACCTCTTCTCAGGGCACTAGCGGGGGGGTCAGCGCCTCTTCTCAGGGGCCCTTGCAGGAGGGCAGCGCCTCTTCTCAGGGCACCAGCTGGAGGTCAGCGCCTCTTCTCAGGGGCCTTTGCAGGAGGGCAGCGCCTCTTCTCAGGGCACCAGCTGGAGGTCAGCGCCTCTTCTCAGGGCACCAGCTGGAGGTCAGCGCCTCTTCTCAGGGCACTAGCGGGGGGGGTCAGCGACTCTTCTCAGGGGCCCTTGCAGGAGGGCAGCGCCTATTCTCATGGCACCAGCTGGAGGTCAGCGCCTCTTCTCAGGGGCCCTTGCAGGAGGGCAGCGCCTCTTCTCAGGGCACCAGCTGGAGGTCAGCGCCACTTCTCAGGGCACTAGCGGGGAATCAGCACCTCTTCTCAGGTACCCCTGAAGGAGGGCAGTCCCTTTTCTCATGGCACCAGCGGGAGGTCAGCGCCTCTACTCAGGGCACCAGCAGGAGGTAAGCGCCTCTTCTCAGGGCACCAGCGGGGGTCAGCTCCTCCTCTCAGGGCACCAGAGGGAGGGCAGTGCCTCTCCTCAGGGCACCAGCGGGGTGTCAGTGCCTCTTCTCAGGGCACCAGCGGGGGTCAGCTCCTCCTCTCAGGGCACCAGAGGGAGGGTAGTGCCTCTCCTCAGGGCACCAGCAGGGTGTCAGCGCCTCTACTCAGGGCACCAGCGGGGGGTCAGTGCCTCTTCTCAGGGCACCAGCGGGGGTCTGCTCCTCTTCTCAGGGACCCCTGTAGGAGGGCAGCAGACCTTCTGGGGGATGCCTGCAGCTCGTCCAAGGCCTCGTCAAAGCTCTCAAGTAAGCCCAGATCTGAGCATGAGCGCTTCACCCAGACCAGGGTGTTGCTTTGGATGCTGGCTCCCCTCGCCCTCAGTTTAGAGTGTTAGAAACTACAAGTAGCAGAATACACTGCAATAGCCTGAAAGGAATTTGGTACTCATGCTGGACCTAGGCAATATAAGATCTCTGACGAGGATGGTGGGGAGTGCACGTGCAGGCCAGTGGAACTTTCACTTTCACAATGTGCCTGTAGGCCCTAAAACATTAGACCGAAACAAAGATAAATAAAACGCTTCAACGTCATAAAAAATAATTCCTCATTCAGAGCGCGATCCATCATTTCATTTATGTCTCTTGAAAAAACAACAGGCTTCAACGCATATGATTGATCATGTAGTCCTTTGATTTTGATGTAAATAACAAGGCTTCGTGCACGTTTCTTTTTTCAATTAAGTACACAGAAGCTTAAAACGAAAAGGCAGACATCCTTCGCAAAAAGTGTCTCACTTAAAAATTGCCCGTGATTGATCGTAAAAGTTATGAGACCGCATTAGTAAATCAGATGATGTCATGAGTGGAAAGCGCCACATTCTAGATGAAATTCTAAATAAAGGTAGAGTTGTCATGCTTTAAAAAATGCGATGGAATCCTCCCCGTCGGGGAATTGAACCCCGGTCTCCCGCGTGACAGGCGGGGATACTGACCACTATACTAACGAGGAACAGCTGCACCTGGTCTCGCTGAGCCGCTCCTTATGTGGCTGAAAACCCTCCTGTCCATCCTCATATGCTACGAATTTGTGCCATTTATCAACTCCTTCACACCAACACAGGGGCCCACAGGCTCAATAAACACACACACACTCCCTCACACAATACACACACAAACACACTCCTGCCTCACAAGATCCTTCTCACCTCCTAGCAGACACTCTCAGCAGCGCTCTCAGCAGCATCACCTGATGCCAGAGTCACAGCAACCAGCTCCCACGGCTGCTTCTGACGGCCCCGGCCTGGATCTTCAGCCCAGGGGCCCCTGGCTCTCTCTGATGCTGGAGGATTGCAGCGGGGGCTGCACACAGGGAGTGGGGAGGGAGACGCTCCCTCCCACCCGCCCACCCGCCCGCCTGCGCCAAAGGAGAAAGCTGGCTTGTAAAGGAGAAGAGAGGAGGCAGGAAAAGCCCAGGTGTGCGAGTGTCTGAGAAAGAGGCGCTTTGAATTGTGAAGCAGAGGAAAAAAGTGAAGACTTTGCAAAATTCCTTCGAGCCGGATTTGAACCAGCGACCTAAGGATATCAGCTTCCCCACTACAGTCCTCCGCTCTACCAACTGAGCTATCGAAGGCTCGGTGATGTAGAGATGACAAGGCGCTATATGGCATGAGGTGTGAGCAGCATGCCCAGCCGCCTAGGCAGCACTCTGTCTCTAAACAGCAGCTCAAGGCCTTCATAAAGCGCCAAACCCTACAATGGAGACTTTCCTTCCCTGCACAAAGCCAGCAAAGGAAAACAAACAGGCCACCTGCCTTTCTCAATGCTTCTTTCAAATGCTAAGACATCACTTTGCGCACCTTAGAGCAACCTGTCCAGACACACTTACAAACTACCTTAGAAACGCCTCTCAAGGGCGACTATGACTGGCGCCCCAGACCAACCACCTCCCTTCTCTCCAGCCCCTAGCTAGAAGAATAGGAGACCTCACCCGGAGGATACAGACTCCAGAGTGACGGGCTAGAGACGCCCTTTGGGAGACATGACGGCACCAGGGCCGGACTGGCCATACGGGTAAAGAGAGAGCCCCCGCTGGACAGAGAGACTGAGGGACTCCGCCCATCCTGCGTAAATCCGGGCTTGGTGAGCAGTATCCCGCCCGCCCGTGTTGCTCTCCCCCTCCAATGCTGCTCTTCCCCATCTCCCTATCTGGCTTCACGTTAATACTATAAGCCCCCACCTCCTCTTTGCTTCCTTCCACCCAACCAGCAGATATCCATCAAACTAGGTGGGTCGCAGAATACTGGCATTCTGACAATTGGCTCGAGCCTGTCAACAATTTGGCAAGCTGCCATCTCCGAAGCTATAGTGTAGCAAGCTCCAGAAGCGAATCTCTCCCTTTCAATGTTGTCTTGAAACTGGATTCTTCATAGAGCTGGAGACCCCTAGAAACAGGCCTCCTGGATTTGCCAGTGCTTCTTCCAAGCGGTAACCCATCCTTTGTGAAGAACAAGCTTTGATGACCAGCATTCAGTTTTCTATCAGTGTTTTGTCTGTGTGCCTGAAAGGTGACGTTGTTATTAGCAGGTGGCAGGTCAAGTAAAGAAGAAATGTATGTAATAAAAGATTTGCGATGTAAAACCTTAAAAAATGTGTTTAGATAGGATGAAAAAAAACTAGAAGTATACCGTGGGGAGAAAAAAAGAGTCCCTTCCCTGACCGGGAATCGAACCCGGGCCGCGGCGGTGAGAGCGCTGAATCCTAACCACTAGACCACCAGGGAGCACTGGGTGCTCTGGAGCAGCACCTGCTCCAAGACATACCACCAGGGTGAGGCCGCCTGTGCTGCTGTCACAGGGTTTTGTGCATCAACTAAAGTAAGCAGGAAAACACACACACATCAACCTAACACTGGCAAGCTAGTCTTTACTACACTTTGGAAAACATCATGGGACACACAAAAAAAACACTGCTTTCAGGCACACCCCCAACAAAGCAATCTACTGAACGTTAAATAGACTCAGATCTCGGGACAGTTTCCATCCCTGGAAGACGCATGGGACCTTCATAACACACAACTAACTGGAGAGCAAAAACAGCAAGAACCAATTAACCATCCAGAAAAATACCAGTCACTGTTCTAGGTCAGCTCCTCTTCTCAGGGCACCAGCGGGAGGTCAGCGCCTCTTCTCAGGGCACCAGCGGGGGGTCAGTGCCTCTTCTCAGGGCACCAGCGGGAGGTCAGCGCCTCTTCTCAGGGCACCAGCTGGAGGTCAGCGCCTCTTCTCAGGGCACTAGCGGGGATCAGCACCTCTTCTCAGGTACCCCTGAAGGAGGGCAGTCCCTTTTCTCATGGCACCAGCGGGAGGTCAGCGCCTCTACTCAGGGCACCAGCAGGAGATAAGCGCCTCTTCTCAGGGCACCAGCGGGGGTCAGCTCCTCCTCTCAGAGCACCAGAGGGAGGGCAGTGCCTCTCCTCAGAGCACCAGCGGGGGGGGGGGGTCAGTGCCTCTTCTCAGGGCCCCAGCGGGGTGTCAGCACCTCTACTCAGGGCACCAGCGGGGGGTCAGTGCCTCTTCTCAGGGCACCAGCAGGAGGTCAGCGCCTCTTCTTAGGGCACCAGCGGGAGGTCAGCACCTCTTCTCAGGGCACCAGCGGGAGGTCAGCACCTCTTCTCAGGGCACCAGCTGGAGGTCAGCGCCTCTTCTCAGGGCACTAGCGGGGGGGTCAGCACCTCTTCTCAGGGGCCCTTGCAGGAGGGCAGCGCCTCTTCTCAGGGCATCAGCTGGAGGTCAGCGCCTCTTCTCAGGGGCCCTTGCAGGAGGGCAGCGCCTCTTCTCAGGGCACCAGCTGGAGGTCAGCGCCTCTTCTCAGGGCACCAGCTGGAGGTCAGCGCCTCTTCTCAGGGCACTAGCGGGGGGGGTCAGCGCCTCTTCTCAGGGGCCCTTGCAGGAGGGCAGCGCCTATTCTCATGGCACCAGCTGGAGGTCAGCGCCTCTTCTCAGGGGCCCTTGCAGGAGGGCAGCGCCTCTTCTCAGGGCACCAGCTGGAGGTCAGCGCCACTTCTCAGGGCACTAGCGGGGAATCAGCACCTCTTCTCAGGTACCCCTGAAGGAGGGCAGTCCCTTTTCTCATGGCACCAGCGGGAGGTCAGCGCCTCTACTCAGGGCACCAGCAGGAGGTAAGCGCCTCTTCTCAGGGCACCAGCGGGGGTCAGCTCCTCCTCTCAGGGCACCAGAGGGAGGGCAGTGCCTCTCCTCAGGGCACCAGCGGGGTGTCAGCGCCTCTACTCAGGGCACCAGCGGGGGGTCAGTGCCTCTTCTCAGGGCACCAGCGGGGGTCTGCTCCTCTTCTCAGGGACCCCTGTAGGAGGGCAGCAGACCTTCTGGGGGATGCCTGCAGCTCGTCCAAGGCCTCGTCAAAGCTCTCAAGTAAGCCCAGATCTGAGCATGAGCGCTTCACCCAGACCAGGGTGTTGCTTTGGATGCTGGCTCCCCTCGCCCTCAGTTTAGAGTGTTAGAAACTACAAGTAGCAGAATACACTGCAATAGCCTGAAAGGAATTTGGTACTCATGCTGGACCTAGGCAATATAAGATCTCTGACGAGGATGGTGGGGAGTGCACGTGCAGGCCAGTGGAACTTTCACTTTCACAATGTGCCTGTAAGCCCTAAAACATTAGACCGAAACAAAGATAAATAAAACGCTTCAACGTCATAAAAAATAATTCCTCATTCAGAGCGCGATCCATCATTTCATTTATGTCTCTTGAAAAAACAACAGGCTTCAACGCATATGATTGATCATGTAGTCATTTGATTTTGATGTAAATAACAAGGCTTCGTGCACGTTTCTTTTTTCAATTAAGTACACAGAAGGTTAAAACGAAAAGGCAGACATCCTTCGCAAAAAGTGTCCCACTTAAAAATTGCCCGTGATTGATCGTAAAAGTTATGAGACCGCATTAGTAAATCAGATGATGTCATGAGTGGAAAGCGCCACATTCTAGATGAAATTCTAAATAAAGGTAGAGTTGTCATGCTTTAAAAAATGCGATGGAATCCTCCCCGTCGGGGAATTGAACCCCGGTCTCCCGCGTGACAGGCGGGGATACTGACCACTATACTAACGAGGAACAGCTGCACCTGGTCTCGCTGAGCCGCTCCTTATGTGGCTGAAAACCCGCCTGTCCATCCTCATATGCTATGAATTTGTGCCATTTATCAACTCCTTCACACCAACACAGGGGCCCACAGGCTCAATAAACACACACACACTCCCTCACACAATACACACACAAACACACTCCTGCCTCACAAGATCCTTCTCACCTCCTAGCAGACACTCTCAGCAGCGCTCTCAGCAGCATCACCTGATGCCAGAGTCACAGCAACCAGCTCCCACGGCTGCTTCTGACGGCCCCGGCCTGGATCTTCAGCCCAGGGGCCCCTGGCTCTCTCTGATGCTGGAGGATTGCAGCGGGGGCTGCACACAGGGAGTGGGGAGGGAGACGCTCCCTCCCACCCGCCCACCCGCCCGCCTGCGCCAAAGGAGAAAGCTGGCTTGTAAAGGAGAAGAGAGGAGGCAGGAAAAGCCCAGGTGTGCGAGTGTCTGAGAAAGAGGCGCTTTGAATTGTGAAGCAGAGGAAAAAAGTGAAGACTTTGCAAAATTCCTTCGAGCCGGATTTGAACCAGCGACCTAAGGATATCAGCTTCCCCACTACAGTCCTCCGCTCTACCAACTGAGCTATCGAAGGCTCGGTGATGTAGGGATGACAAGGCGCTATATGGCATGAGGTGTGAGCAGCGTGCCCAGCCGCCTAGGCAGCACTCTGTGTCTAAACAGCAGCACAAGGCCTTCATAAAGCGCCAAACCCTACAATGGAGACTTTCCTTCCCTGCACAAAGCCAGCAAAGGCAAAAAAAAAACAGGCCACCTGCCTTTCTCAATGCTTCTTTCAAATGCTAAGACATCACTTTGCGCACCTTAGAGCAACCTGTCCAGACACACTTACAAACTACCTTAGAAACGCCTCTCAAGGGCGACTATGACTGGCGCCCCAGACCAACCACCTCCCTTCTCTCCAGCCCCTAGCTAGAAGAATAGGAGACCTCACCCGGAGGATACAGACTCCAGAGTGACGGGCTAGAGACGCCCTTTGGGAGACATGACGGCACCAGGGCCGGACTGGCCATACGGGTAAAGAGAGAGCCCCCGCTGGACAGAGAGACTGAGGGACTCCGCCCATCCTGCGTAAATCCGGGCTTGGTGAGCAGTATCCCGCCCGCCCGTGTTGCTCTCCCCCTCCAATGCTGCTCTTCCCCATCTCCCTATCTGGCTTCACGTTAATACTATAAGCCCCCACCTCCTCTTTGCTTCCTTCCACCCAACCAGCAGATATCCATCAAACTAGGTGGGTCGCAGAATACTGGCATTCTGACAATTGGCTCGAGCCTGTCAACAATTTGGCAAGCTGCCATCTCCGAAGCTATAGTGTAGCAAGCTCCAGAAGCGAATCTCTCCCTTTCAATGTTGTCTTGAAACTGGATTCTTCATAGAGCTGGAGACCCCTAGAAACAGGCCTCCTGGATTTGCCAGTGCTTCTTCCAAGCGGTAACCCATCCTTTGTGAAGAACAAGCTTTGATGACCAGCATTCAGTTTTCTATCAGTGTTTTGTCTGTGTGCCTGAAAGGTGACGTTGTTATTAGCAGGTGGCAGGTCAAGTAAAGAAGAAATGTATGTAATAAAAGATTTGCGATGTAAAACCTTAAAAAATGTGTTTAGATAGGATGAAAAAAAACTAGAAGTATACCGTGGGGAGAAAAAAAGAGTCCCTTCCCTGACCGGGAATCGAACCCGGGCCGCGGCGGTGAGAGCGCCGAATCCTAACCACTAGACCACCAGGGAGCACTGGGTGCTCTGGAGCAGCACCTGCTCCAAGACATACCACCAGGGTGAGGCCGCCTGTGCTGCTGTCACAGGGTTTTGTGCATCAACTAAAGTAAGCAGGAAAACACACACACATCAACCTAACACTGGCAAGCTAGTCTTTACTACACTTTGGAAAACATCATGGGACACACAAAAAAAACACTGCTTTCAGGCACACCCCCAACAAAGCAATCTACTGAACGTTAAATAGACTCAGATCTCGGGACAGTTTCCATCCCTGGAAGACGCATGGGACCTTCATAACACACAACTAACTGGAGAGCAAAAACAGCAAGAACCAATTAACCATCCAGAAAAATACCAGTCACTGTTCTAGGTCAGCTCCTCTTCTCAGGGCACCAGCGGGAGGTCAGCGCCTCTTCTCAGGGCACCAGCGGGAGGTCAGCGCCTCTTCTCAGGGCACCAGCTGGAGGTCAGCACCTCTTCTCAGGGCACTAGCGGGGGGTCAGCGCCTCTTCTCAGGGGCCCTTGCAGGAGGGCAGCGCCTCTTCTCAGGGCACCAGCTGGAGGTCAGCGCCTCTTCTCAGGGCACCAGCGGGAGGTCAGCGCCTCTTCTCAGGGCACCAGCTGGAGGTCAGCGCCTCTTCTCAGGGCACTAGCGGGGGGGTCAGCGCCTCTTCTCAGGGGCCTTTGCAGGAGGGCAGCGCCTCTTCTCAGGGCACCAGCTGGAGGTCAGTGCCTCTTCTCAGGGCACTAGCGGGGGGTCAGCGCCTCTTCTCAGGGGCCCTTGCAGGAGGGCAGCGCCTCTTCTCAGGGCACCAGCTGGAGGTCAGCGCCTCTTCTCAGGGCACCAGCGGGAGGTCAGCGCCTCTTCTCAGGGCACCAGCTGGAGGTCAGCGCCTCTTCTCAGGGCACTAGCGGGGATCAGCACCTCTTCTCAGGTACCCCTGAAGGAGGGCAGTCCCTTTTCTCATGGCACCAGCGGGAGGTCAGCGCCTCTACTCAGGGCACCAGCAGGAGGTAAGCGCCTCTTCTCAGGGCACCAGCGGGGGTCAGCTCCTCCTCTCAGAGCACCAGAGGGAGGGCAGTGCCTCTCCTCAGAGCACCAGCGGGGGGGGGGTCAGTGCCTCTTCTCAGGGCCCCAGCGGGGTGTCAGCACCTCTACTCAGGGCACCAGCGGGGGGTCAGTGCCTCTTCTCAGGACACCAGCAGGAGGTCAGCGCCTCTTCTCAGGGCACCAGCGGGAGGTCAGCACCTCTTCTCAGGGCACCAGCGGGAGGTCAGCACCTCTTCTCAGGGCACCAGCTGGAGGTCAGCACCTCTTCTCAGGGCACTAGCGGGGGGGTCAGCGCCTCTTCTCAGGGGCCCTTGCAGGAGGGCAGCGCCTCTTCTCAGGGCACCAGCTGGAGGTCAGCGCCTCTTCTCAGGGGCCTTTGCAGGAGGGCAGCGCCTCTTCTCAGGGCACCAGCTGGAGGTCAGCGCCTCTTCTCAGGGCACCAGCTGGAGGTCAGCGCCTCTTCTCAGGGCACTAGCGGGGGGGGTCAGCGACTCTTCTCAGGGGCCCTTGCAGGAGGGCAGCGCCTATTCTCATGGCACCAGCTGAAGGTCAGCGCCTCTTCTCAGGGGCCCTTGCAGGAGGGCAGCGCCTCTTCTCAGGGCACCAGCTGGAGGTCAGCGCCACTTCTCAGGGCACTAGCGGGGAATCAGCACCTCTTCTCAGGTACCCCTGAAGGAGGGCAGTCCCTTTTCTCATGGCACCAGCGGGAGGTCAGCGCCTCTACTCAGGGCACCAGCAGGAGGTAAGCGCCTCTTCTCAGGGCACCAGCGGGGGTCAGCTCCTCCTCTCAGGGCACCAGAGGGAGGGCAGTGCCTCTCCTCAGGGCACCAGCGGGGTGTCAGTGCCTCTTCTCAGGGCACCAGCGGGGGTCAGCTCCTCCTCTCAGGGCACCAGAGGGAGGGTAGTGCCTCTCCTCAGGGCACCAGCGGGGTGTCAGCGCCTCTACTCAGGGCACCAGCGGGGGGTCAGTGCCTCTTCTCAGGGCACCAGCGGGGGTCTGCTCCTCTTCTCAGGGACCCCTGTAGGAGGGCAGCAGACCTTCTGGGGGATGCCTGCAGCTCGTCCAAGGCCTCGTCAAAGCTCTCAAGTAAGCCCAGATCTGAGCATGAGCGCTTCACCCAGACCAGGGTGTTGCTTTGGATGCTGGCTCCCCTCGCCCTCAGTTTAGAGTGTTAGAAACTACAAGTAGCAGAATACACTGCAATAGCCTGAAAGGAATTTGGTACTCATGCTGGACCTAGGCAATATAAGATCTCTGACGAGGATGGTGGGGAGTGCACGTGCAGGCCAGGGGAACTTTCACTTTCACAATGTGCCTGTAGGCCCTAAAACATTAGACCGAAACAAAGATAAATAAAACGCTTCAACGTCATAAAAAATAATTCCTCATTCAGAGCGCGATCCATCATTTCATTTATGTCTCTTGAAAAAACAACAGGCTTCAACGCATATGATTGATCATGTAGTCCTTTGATTTTGATGTAAATAACAAGGCTTCGTGCACGTTTCTTTTTTCAATTAAGTACACAGAAGCTTAAAACGAAAAGGCAGACATCCTTCGCAAAAAGTGTCTCACTTAAAAATTGCCCGTGATTGATCGTAAAAGTTATGAGACCGCATTAGTAAATCAGATGATGTCATGAGTGGAAAGCGCCACATTCTAGATGAAATTCTAAATAAAGGTAGAGTTGTCATGCTTTAAAAAATGCGATGGAATCCTCCCCGTCGGGGAATTGAACCCCGGTCTCCCGCGTGACAGGCGGGGATACTGACCACTATACTAACGAGGAACAGCTGCACCTGGTCTCGCTGAGCCGCTCCTTATGTGGCTGAAAACCCTCCTGTCCATCCTCATATGCTACGAATTTGTGCCATTTATCAACTCCTTCACACCAACACAGGGGCCCACAGGCTCAATAAACACACACACACTCCCTCACACAATACACACACAAACACACTCCTGCCTCACAAGATCCTTCTCACCTCCTAGCAGACACTCTCAGCAGCGCTCTCAGCAGCATCACCTGATGCCAGAGTCACAGCAACCAGCTCCCACGGCTGCTTCTGACGGCCCCGGCCTGGATCTTCAGCCCAGGGGCCCCTGGCTCTCTCTGATGCTGGAGGATTGCAGCGGGGGCTGCACACAGGGAGTGGGGAGGGAGACGCTCCCTCCCACCCGCCCACCCGCCCGCCTGCGCCAAAGGAGAAAGCTGGCTTGTAAAGGAGAAGAGAGGAGGCAGGAAAAGCCCAGGTGTGCGAGTGTCTGAGAAAGAGGCGCTTTGAATTGTGAAGCAGAGGAAAAAAGTGAAGACTTTGCAAAATTCCTTCGAGCCGGATTTGAACCAGCGACCTAAGGATATCAGCTTCCCCACTACAGTCCTCCGCTCTACCAACTGAGCTATCGAAGGCTCGGTGATGTAGGGATGACAAGGCGCTATATGGCATGAGGTGTGAGCAGCGTGCCCAGCCGCCTAGGCAGCACTCTGTCTCTAAACAGCAGCTCAAGGCCTTCATAAAGCGCCAAACCCTACAATGGAGACTTTCCTTCCCTGCACAAAGCCAGCAAAGGAAAACAAACAGGCCACCTGCCTTTCTCAATGCTTCTTTCAAATGCTAAGACATCACTTTGCGCACCTTAGAGCAACCTGTCCAGACACACTTACAAACTACCTTAGAAACGCCTCTCAAGGGCGACTATGACTGGCGCCCCAGACCAACCACCTCCCTTCTCTCCAGCCCCTAGCTAGAAGAATAGGAGACCTCACCCGGAGGATACAGACTCCAGAGTGACAGGCTAGAGACGCCCTTTGGGAGACATGACGGCACCAGGGCCGGACTGGCCATACGGGTAAAGAGAGAGCCCCCGCTGGACAGAGAGACTGAGGGACTCCGCCCATCCTGCGTAAATCCGGGCTTGGTGAGCAGTATCCCGCCCGCCCGTGTTGCTCTCCCCCTCCAATGCTGCTCTTCCCCATCTCCCTATCTGGCTTCACGTTAATACTATAAGCCCCCACCTCCTCTTTGCTTCCTTCCACCCAACCAGCAGATATCCATCAAACTAGGTGGGTCGCAGAATACTGGCATTCTGACAATTGGCTCGAGCCTGTCAACAATTTGGCAAGCTGCCATCTCCGAAGCTATAGTGTAGCAAGCTCCAGAAGCGAATCTCTCCCTTTCAATGTTGTCTTGAAACTGGATTCTTCATAGAGCTGGAGACCCCTAGAAACAGGCCTCCTGGATTTGCCAGTGCTTCTTCCAAGCGGTAACCCATCCTTTGTGAAGAACAAGCTTTGATGACCAGCATTCAGTTTTCTATCAGTGTTTTGTCTGTGTGCCTGAAAGGTGACGTTGTTATTAGCAGGTGGCAGGTCAAGTAAAGAAGAAATGTATGTAATAAAAGATTTGCGATGTAGAACCTTAAAAAATGTGTTTAGATAGGATGAAAAAAAACTAGAAGTATACCGTGGGGAGAAAAAAAGAGTCCCTTCCCTGACCGGGAATCGAACCCGGGCCGCGGCGGTGAGAGCGCCGAATCCTAACCACTAGACCACCAGGGAGCACTGGGTGCTCTGGAGCAGCACCTGCTCCAAGACATACCACCAGGGTGAGGCCGCCTGTGCTGCTGTCACAGGGTTTTGTGCATCAACTAAAGTAAGCAGGAACACACACACACATCAACCTAACACTGGCAAGCTTGTCTTTACTACACTTTGGAAAACATCATGGGACACACAAAAAAAACACTGCTTTCAGGCACACCCCCAACAAAGCAATCTACTGAACGTTAAATAGACTCAGATCTCGGGACAGTTTCCATCCCTGGAAGACGCATGGGACCTTCATAACACACAACTAACTGGAGAGCAAAAACAGCAAGAACCAATTAACCATCCAGAAAAATACCAGTCACTGTTCTAGGTCAGCTCCTCTTCTCAGGGCACCAGCGGGAGGTCAGCGCCTCTTCTCAGGGCACCAGCGGGAGGTCAGCGCCTCTTCTCAGGGCACCAGCTGGAGGTCAGCACCTCTTCTCAGGGCACTAGCGGGGGGTCAGCGCCTCTTCTCAGGGGCCCTTGCAGGAGGGCAGCGCCTCTTCTCAGGGCACCAGCTGGAGGTCAGCGCCTCTTCTCAGGGCACCAGCGGGAGGTCAGCGCCTCTTCTCAGGGCACCAGCTGGAGGTCAGCGCCTCTTCTCAGGGCACTAGCGGGGGGGTCAGCGCCTCTTCTCAGGGGCCTTTGCAGGAGGGCAGCGCCTCTTCTCAGGGCACCAGCTGGAGGTCAGTGCCTCTTCTCAGGGCACTAGCGGGGGGTCAGCGCCTCTTCTCAGGGGCCCTTGCAGGAGGGCAGCGCCTCTTCTCAGGGCACCAGCTGGAGGTCAGCGCCTCTTCTCAGGGCACCAGCGGGAGGTCAGCGCCTCTTCTCAGGGCACCAGCTGGAGGTCAGCGCCTCTTCTCAGGGCACTAGCGGGGATCAGCACCTCTTCTCAGGTACCCCTGAAGGAGGGCAGTCCCTTTTCTCATGGCACCAGCGGGAGGTCAGCGCCTCTACTCAGGGCACCAGCAGGAGGTAAGCGCCTCTTCTCAGGGCACCAGCGGGGGTCAGCTCCTCCTCTCAGAGCACCAGAGGGAGGGCAGTGCCTCTCCTCAGAGCACCAGCGGGGGGGGGGTC
The DNA here is from genome assembly GCF_964204655.1 of Triturus cristatus. NCBI lineage: Eukaryota > Metazoa > Chordata > Amphibia > Caudata > Salamandridae > Triturus > Triturus cristatus. The sequence goes on along the minus strand of NC_140585.1, from coordinate 145,935,597 downwards.
AGTGCCTCTTCTCAGGGCCCCAGCGGGGTGTCAGCACCTCTACTCAGGGCACCAGCGGGGGGTCAGTGCCTCTTCTCAGGACACCAGCAGGAGGTCAGCGCCTCTTCTCAGGGCACCAGCGGGAGGTCAGCACCTCTTCTCAGGGCACCAGCGGGAGGTCAGCACCTCTTCTCAGGGCACCAGCTGGAGGTCAGCACCTCTTCTCAGGGCACTAGCGGGGGGGTCAGCGCCTCTTCTCAGGGGCCCTTGCAGGAGGGCAGCGCCTCTTCTCAGGGCACCAGCTGGAGGTCAGCGCCTCTTCTCAGGGGCCTTTGCAGGAGGGCAGCGCCTCTTCTCAGGGCACCAGCTGGAGGTCAGCGCCTCTTCTCAGGGCACCAGCTGGAGGTCAGCGCCTCTTCTCAGGGCACTAGTGGGGGGGGTCAGCGACTCTTCTCAGGGGCCCTTGCAGGAGGGCAGCGCCTATTCTCATGGCACCAGCTGAAGGTCAGCGCCTCTTCTCAGGGGCCCTTGCAGGAGGGCAGCGCCTCTTCTCAGGGCACCAGCTGGAGGTCAGCGCCACTTCTCAGGGCACTAGCGGGGAATCAGCACCTCTTCTCAGGTACCCCTGAAGGAGGGCAGTCCCTTTTCTCATGGCACCAGCGGGAGGTCAGCGCCTCTACTCAGGGCACCAGCAGGAGGTAAGCGCCTCTTCTCAGGGCACCAGCGGGGGTCAGCTCCTCCTCTCAGGGCACCAGAGGGAGGGCAGTGCCTCTCCTCAGGGCACCAGCGGGGTGTCAGTGCCTCTTCTCAGGGCACCAGCGGGGGTCAGCTCCTCCTCTCAGGGCACCAGAGGGAGGGTAGTGCCTCTCCTCAGGGCACCAGCGGGGTGTCAGCGCCTCTACTCAGGGCACCAGCGGGGGGTCAGTGCCTCTTCTCAGGGCACCAGCGGGAGTCTGCTCCTCTTCTCAGGGACCCCTGTAGGAGGGCAGCAGACCTTCTGGGGGATGCCTGCAGCTCGTCCAAGGCCTCGTCAAAGCTCTCAAGTAAGCCCAGATCTGAGCATGAGCGCTTCACCCAGACCAGGGTGTTGCTTTGGATGCTGGCTCCCCTCGCCCTCAGTTTAGAGTGTTAGAAACTACAAGTAGCAGAATACACTGCAATAGCCTGAAAGGAATTTGGTACTCATGCTGGACCTAGGCAATATAAGATCTCTGACGAGGATGGTGGGGAGTGCACGTGCAGGCCAGGGGAACTTTCACTTTCACAATGTGCCTGTAGGCCCTAAAACATTAGACCGAAACAAAGATAAATAAAACGCTTCAACGTCATAAAAAATAATTCCTCATTCAGAGCGCGATCCATCATTTCATTTATGTCTCTTGAAAAAACAACAGGCTTCAACGCATATGATTGATCATGTAGTCCTTTGATTTTGATGTAAATAACAAGGCTTCGTGCACGTTTCTTTTTTCAATTAAGTACACAGAAGCTTAAAACGAAAAGGCAGACATCCTTCGCAAAAAGTGTCTCACTTAAAAATTGCCCGTGATTGATCGTAAAAGTTATGAGACCGCATTAGTAAATCAGATGATGTCATGAGTGGAAAGCGCCACATTCTAGATGAAATTCTAAATAAAGGTAGAGTTGTCATGCTTTAAAAAATGCGATGGAATCCTCCCCGTCGGGGAATTGAACCCCGGTCTCCCGCGTGACAGGCGGGGATACTGACCACTATACTAACGAGGAACAGCTGCACCTGGTCTCGCTGAGCCGCTCCTTATGTGGCTGAAAACCCTCCTGTCCATCCTCATATGCTACGAATTTGTGCCATTTATCAACTCCTTCACACCAACACAGGGGCCCACAGGCTCAATAAACACACACACACTCCCTCACACAATACACACACAAACACACTCCTGCCTCACAAGATCCTTCTCACCTCCTAGCAGACACTCTCAGCAGCGCTCTCAGCAGCATCACCTGATGCCAGAGTCACAGCAACCAGCTCCCACGGCTGCTTCTGACGGCCCCGGCCTGGATCTTCAGCCCAGGGGCCCCTGGCTCTCTCTGATGCTGGAGGATTGCAGCGGGGGCTGCACACAGGGAGTGGGGAGGGAGACGCTCCCTCCCACCCGCCCACCCGCCCGCCTGCGCCAAAGGAGAAAGCTGGCTTGTAAAGGAGAAGAGAGGAGGCAGGAAAAGCCCAGGTGTGCGAGTGTCTGAGAAAGAGGCGCTTTGAATTGTGAAGCAGAGGAAAAAAGTGAAGACTTTGCAAAATTCCTTCGAGCCGGATTTGAACCAGCGACCTAAGGATATCAGCTTCCCCACTACAGTCCTCCGCTCTACCAACTGAGCTATCGAAGGCTCGGTGATGTAGGGATGACAAGGCGCTATATGGCATGAGGTGTGAGCAGCGTGCCCAGCCGCCTAGGCAGCACTCTGTCTCTAAACAGCAGCTCAAGGCCTTCATAAAGCGCCAAACCCTACAATGGAGACTTTCCTTCCCTGCACAAAGCCAGCAAAGGAAAACAAACAGGCCACCTGCCTTTCTCAATGCTTCTTTCAAATGCTAAGACATCACTTTGCGCACCTTAGAGCAACCTGTCCAGACACACTTACAAACTACCTTAGAAACGCCTCTCAAGGGCGACTATGACTGGCGCCCCAGACCAACCACCTCCCTTCTCTCCAGCCCCTAGCTAGAAGAATAGGAGACCTCACCCGGAGGATACAGACTCCAGAGTGACAGGCTAGAGACGCCCTTTGGGAGACATGACGGCACCAGGGCCGGACTGGCCATACGGGTAAAGAGAGAGCCCCCGCTGGACAGAGAGACTGAGGGACTCCGCCCATCCTGCGTAAATCCGGGCTTGGTGAGCAGTATCCCGCCCGCCCGTGTTGCTCTCCCCCTCCAATGCTGCTCTTCCCCATCTCCCTATCTGGCTTCACGTTAATACTATAAGCCCCCACCTCCTCTTTGCTTCCTTCCACCCAACCAGCAGATATCCATCAAACTAGGTGGGTCGCAGAATACTGGCATTCTGACAATTGGCTCGAGCCTGTCAACAATTTGGCAAGCTGCCATCTCCGAAGCTATAGTGTAGCAAGCTCCAGAAGCGAATCTCTCCCTTTCAATGTTGTCTTGAAACTGGATTCTTCATAGAGCTGGAGACCCCTAGAAACAGGCCTCCTGGATTTGCCAGTGCTTCTTCCAAGCGGTAACCCATCCTTTGTGAAGAACAAGCTTTGATGACCAGCATTCAGTTTTCTATCAGTGTTTTGTCTGTGTGCCTGAAAGGTGACGTTGTTATTAGCAGGTGGCAGGTCAAGTAAAGAAGAAATGTATGTAATAAAAGATTTGCGATGTAGAACCTTAAAAAATGTGTTTAGATAGGATGAAAAAAAACTAGAAGTATACCGTGGGGAGAAAAAAAGAGTCCCTTCCCTGACCGGGAATCGAACCCGGGCCGCGGCGGTGAGAGCGCCGAATCCTAACCACTAGACCACCAGGGAGCACTGGGTGCTCTGGAGCAGCACCTGCTCCAAGACATACCACCAGGGTGAGGCCGCCTGTGCTGCTGTCACAGGGTTTTGTGCATCAACTAAAGTAAGCAGGAACACACACACACATCAACCTAACACTGGCAAGCTTGTCTTTACTACACTTTGGAAAACATCATGGGACACACAAAAAAAACACTGCTTTCAGGCACACCCCCAACAAAGCAATCTACTGAACGTTAAATAGACTCAGATCTCGGGACAGTTTCCATCCCTGGAAGACGCATGGGACCTTCATAACACACAACTAACTGGAGAGCAAAAACAGCAAGAACCAATTAACCATCCAGAAAAATACCAGTCACTGTTCTAGGTCAGCTCCTCTTCTCAGGGCACCAGCGGGAGGTCAGCGCCTCTTCTCAGGGCACCAGCGGGAGGTCAGCGCCTCTTCTCAGGGCACCAGCTGGAGGTCAGCACCTCTTCTCAGGGCACTAGCGGGGGGTCAGCGCCTCTTCTCAGGGGCCCTTGCAGGAGGGCAGCGCCTCTTCTCAGGGCACCAGCTGGAGGTCAGCGCCTCTTCTCAGGGCACCAGCGGGAGGTCAGCGCCTCTTCTCAGGGCACCAGCTGGAGGTCAGCGCCTCTTCTCAGGGCACTAGCGGGGGGGTCAGCGCCTCTTCTCAGGGGCCTTTGCAGGAGGGCAGCGCCTCTTCTCAGGGCACCAGCTGGAGGTCAGTGCCTCTTCTCAGGGCACTAGCGGGGGGTCAGCGCCTCTTCTCAGGGGCCCTTGCAGGAGGGCAGCGCCTCTTCTCAGGGCACCAGCTGGAGGTCAGCGCCTCTTCTCAGGGCACCAGCGGGAGGTCAGCGCCTCTTCTCAGGGCACCAGCTGGAGGTCAGCGCCTCTTCTCAGGGCACTAGCGGGGATCAGCACCTCTTCTCAGGTACCCCTGAAGGAGGGCAGTCCCTTTTCTCATGGCACCAGCGGGAGGTCAGCGCCTCTACTCAGGGCACCAGCAGGAGGTAAGCGCCTCTTCTCAGGGCACCAGCGGGGGTCAGCTCCTCCTCTCAGAGCACCAGAGGGAGGGCAGTGCCTCTCCTCAGAGCACCAGCGGGGGGGGGGTCAGTGCCTCTTCTCAGGGCCCCAGCGGGGTGTCAGCACCTCTACTCAGGGCACCAGCGGGGGGTCAGTGCCTCTTCTCAGGACACCAGCAGGAGGTCAGCGCCTCTTCTCAGGGCACCAGCGGGAGGTCAGCACCTCTTCTCAGGGCACCAGCGGGAGGTCAGCACCTCTTCTCAGGGCACCAGCTGGAGGTCAGCACCTCTTCTCAGGGCACTAGCGGGGGGGTCAGCGCCTCTTCTCAGGGGCCCTTGCAGGAGGGCAGCGCCTCTTCTCAGGGCACCAGCTGGAGGTCAGCGCCTCTTCTCAGGGGCCTTTGCAGGAGGGCAGCGCCTCTTCTCAGGGCACCAGCTGGAGGTCAGCGCCTCTTCTCAGGGCACCAGCTGGAGGTCAGCGCCTCTTCTCAGGGCACTAGCGGGGGGGGTCAGCGACTCTTCTCAGGGGCCCTTGCAGGAGGGCAGCGCCTATTCTCATGGCACCAGCTGAAGGTCAGCGCCTCTTCTCAGGGGCCCTTGCAGGAGGGCAGCGCCTCTTCTCAGGGCACCAGCTGGAGGTCAGCGCCACTTCTCAGGGCACTAGCGGGGAATCAGCACCTCTTCTCAGGTACCCCTGAAGGAGGGCAGTCCCTTTTCTCATGGCACCAGCGGGAGGTCAGTGCCTCTACTCAGGGCACCAGCAGGAGGTAAGCGCCTCTTCTCAGGGCACCAGCGGGGGTCAGCTCCTCCTCTCAGGGCACCAGAGGGAGGGCAGTGCCTCTCCTCAGGGCACCAGCGGGGTGTCAGTGCCTCTTCTCAGGGCACCAGCGGGGGTCAGCTCCTCCTCTCAGGGCACCAGAGGGAGGGTAGTGCCTCTCCTCAGGGCACCAGCGGGGTGTCAGCGCCTCTACTCAGGGCACCAGCGGGGGGTCAGTGCCTCTTCTCAGGGCACCAGCGGGGGTCTGCTCCTCTTCTCAGGGACCCCTGTAGGAGGGCAGCAGACCTTCTGGGGGATGCCTGCAGCTCGTCCAAGGCCTCGTCAAAGCTCTCAAGTAAGCCCAGATCTGAGCATGAGCGCTTCACCCAGACCAGGGTGTTGCTTTGGATGCTGGCTCCCCTCGCCCTCAGTTTAGAGTGTTAGAAACTACAAGTAGCAGAATACACTGCAATAGCCTGAAAGGAATTTGGTACTCATGCTGGACCTAGGCAATATAAGATCTCTGACGAGGATGGTGGGGAGTGCACGTGCAGGCCAGGGGAACTTTCACTTTCACAATGTGCCTGTAGGCCCTAAAACATTAGACCGAAACAAAGATAAATAAAACGCTTCAACGTCATAAAAAATAATTCCTCATTCAGAGCGCGATCCATCATTTCATTTATGTCTCTTGAAAAAACAACAGGCTTCAACGCATATGATTGATCATGTAGTCCTTTGATTTTGATGTAAATAACAAGGCTTCGTGCACGTTTCTTTTTTCAATTAAGTACACAGAAGCTTAAAACGAAAAGGCAGACATCCTTCGCAAAAAGTGTCTCACTTAAAAATTGCCCGTGATTGATCGTAAAAGTTATGAGACCGCATTAGTAAATCAGATGATGTCATGAGTGGAAAGCGCCACATTCTAGATGAAATTCTAAATAAAGGTAGAGTTGTCATGCTTTAAAAAATGCGATGGAATCCTCCCCGTCGGGGAATTGAACCCCGGTCTCCCGCGTGACAGGCGGGGATACTGACCACTATACTAACGAGGAACAGCTGCACCTGGTCTCGCTGAGCCGCTCCTTATGTGGCTGAAAACCCTCCTGTCCATCCTCATATGCTACGAATTTGTGCCATTTATCAACTCCTTCACACCAACACAGGGGCCCACAGGCTCAATAAACACACACACACTCCCTCACACAATACACACACAAACACACTCCTGCCTCACAAGATCCTTCTCACCTCCTAGCAGACACTCTCAGCAGCGCTCTCAGCAGCATCACCTGATGCCAGAGTCACAGCAACCAGCTCCCACGGCTGCTTCTGACGGCCCCGGCCTGGATCTTCAGCCCAGGGGCCCCTGGCTCTCTCTGATGCTGGAGGATTGCAGCGGGGGCTGCACACAGGGAGTGGGGAGGGAGACGCTCCCTCCCACCCGCCCACCCGCCCGCCTGCGCCAAAGGAGAAAGCTGGCTTGTAAAGGAGAAGAGAGGAGGCAGGAAAAGCCCAGGTGTGCGAGTGTCTGAGAAAGAGGCGCTTTGAATTGTGAAGCAGAGGAAAAAAGTGAAGACTTTGCAAAATTCCTTCGAGCCGGATTTGAACCAGCGACCTAAGGATATCAGCTTCCCCACTACAGTCCTCCGCTCTACCAACTGAGCTATCGAAGGCTCGGTGATGTAGGGATGACAAGGCGCTATATGGCATGAGGTGTGAGCAGCGTGCCCAGCCGCCTAGGCAGCACTCTGTCTCTAAACAGCAGCTCAAGGCCTTCATAAAGCGCCAAACCCTACAATGGAGACTTTCCTTCCCTGCACAAAGCCAGCAAAGGAAAACAAACAGGCCACCTGCCTTTCTCAATGCTTCTTTCAAATGCTAAGACATCACTTTGCGCACCTTAGAGCAACCTGTCCAGACACACTTACAAACTACCTTAGAAACGCCTCTCAAGGGCGACTATGACTGGCGCCCCAGACCAACCACCTCCCTTCTCTCCAGCCCCTAGCTAGAAGAATAGGAGACCTCACCCGGAGGATACAGACTCCAGAGTGACAGGCTAGAGACGCCCTTTGGGAGACATGACGGCACCAGGGCCGGACTGGCCATACGGGTAAAGAGAGAGCCCCCGCTGGACAGAGAGACTGAGGGACTCCGCCCATCCTGCGTAAATCCGGGCTTGGTGAGCAGTATCCCGCCCGCCCGTGTTGCTCTCCCCCTCCAATGCTGCTCTTCCCCATCTCCCTATCTGGCTTCACGTTAATACTATAAGCCCCCACCTCCTCTTTGCTTCCTTCCACCCAACCAGCAGATATCCATCAAACTAGGTGGGTCGCAGAATACTGGCATTCTGACAATTGGCTCGAGCCTGTCAACAATTTGGCAAGCTGCCATCTCCGAAGCTATAGTGTAGCAAGCTCCAGAAGCGAATCTCTCCCTTTCAATGTTGTCTTGAAACTGGATTCTTCATAGAGCTGGAGACCCCTAGAAACAGGCCTCCTGGATTTGCCAGTGCTTCTTCCAAGCGGTAACCCATCCTTTGTGAAGAACAAGCTTTGATGACCAGCATTCAGTTTTCTATCAGTGTTTTGTCTGTGTGCCTGAAAGGTGACGTTGTTATTAGCAGGTGGCAGGTCAAGTAAAGAAGAAATGTATGTAATAAAAGATTTGCGATGTAGAACCTTAAAAAATGTGTTTAGATAGGATGAAAAAAAACTAGAAGTATACCGTGGGGAGAAAAAAAGAGTCCCTTCCCTGACCGGGAATCGAACCCGGGCCGCGGCGGTGAGAGCGCCGAATCCTAACCACTAGACCACCAGGGAGCACTGGGTGCTCTGGAGCAGCACCTGCTCCAAGACATACCACCAGGGTGAGGCCGCCTGTGCTGCTGTCACAGGGTTTTGTGCATCAACTAAAGTAAGCAGGAACACACACACACATCAACCTAACACTGGCAAGCTTGTCTTTACTACACTTTGGAAAACATCATGGGACACACAAAAAAAACACTGCTTTCAGGCACACCCCCAACAAAGCAATCTACTGAACGTTAAATAGACTCAGATCTCGGGACAGTTTCCATCCCTGGAAGACGCATGGGACCTTCATAACACACAACTAACTGGAGAGCAAAAACAGCAAGAACCAATTAACCATCCAGAAAAATACCAGTCACTGTTCTAGGTCAGCTCCTCTTCTCAGGGCACCAGCGGGAGGTCAGCGCCTCTTCTCAGGGCACCAGCGGGAGGTCAGCGCCTCTTCTCAGGGCACCAGCTGGAGGTCAGCACCTCTTCTCAGGGCACTAGCGGGGGGTCAGCGCCTCTTCTCAGGGGCCCTTGCAGGAGGGCAGCGCCTCTTCTCAGGGCACCAGCTGGAGGTCAGCGCCTCTTCTCAGGGCACCAGCGGGAGGTCAGCGCCTCTTCTCAGGGCACCAGCTGGAGGTCAGCGCCTCTTCTCAGGGCACTAGCGGGGGGGTCAGCGCCTCTTCTCAGGGGCCTTTGCAGGAGGGCAGCGCCTCTTCTCAGGGCACCAGCTGGAGGTCAGTGCCTCTTCTCAGGGCACTAGCGGGGGGTCAGCGCCTCTTCTCAGGGGCCCTTGCAGGAGGGCAGCGCCTCTTCTCAGGGCACCAGCTGGAGGTCAGCGCCTCTTCTCAGGGCACCAGCGGGAGGTCAGCGCCTCTTCTCAGGGCACCAGCTGGAGGTCAGCGCCTCTTCTCAGGGCACTAGCGGGGATCAGCACCTCTTCTCAGGTACCCCTGAAGGAGGGCAGTCCCTTTTCTCATGGCACCAGCGGGAGGTCAGCGCCTCTACTCAGGGCACCAGCAGGAGGTAAGCGCCTCTTCTCAGGGCACCAGCGGGGGTCAGCTCCTCCTCTCAGAGCACCAGAGGGAGGGCAGTGCCTCTCCTCAGAGCACCAGCGGGGGGGGGGTCAGTGCCTCTTCTCAGGGCCCCAGCGGGGTGTCAGCACCTCTACTCAGGGCACCAGCGGGGGGTCAGTGCCTCTTCTCAGGACACCAGCAGGAGGTCAGCGCCTCTTCTCAGGGCACCAGCGGGAGGTCAGCACCTCTTCTCAGGGCACCAGCGGGAGGTCAGCACCTCTTCTCAGGGCACCAGCTGGAGGTCAGCACCTCTTCTCAGGGCACTAGCGGGGGGGTCAGCGCCTCTTCTCAGGGGCCCTTGCAGGAGGGCAGCGCCTCTTCTCAGGGCACCAGCTGGAGGTCAGCGCCTCTTCTCAGGGGCCTTTGCAGGAGGGCAGCGCCTCTTCTCAGGGCACCAGCTGGAGGTCAGCGCCTCTTCTCAGGGCACCAGCTGGAGGTCAGCGCCTCTTCTCAGGGCACTAGCGGGGGGGGTCAGCGACTCTTCTCAGGGGCCCTTGCAGGAGGGCAGCGCCTATTCTCATGGCACCAGCTGAAGGTCAGCGCCTCTTCTCAGGGGCCCTTGCAGGAGGGCAGCGCCTCTTCTCAGGGCACCAGCTGGAGGTCAGCGCCACTTCTCAGGGCACTAGCGGGGAATCAGCACCTCTTCTCAGGTACCCCTGAAGGAGGGCAGTCCCTTTTCTCATGGCACCAGCGGGAGGTCAGCGCCTCTACTCAGGGCACCAGCAGGAGGTAAGCGCCTCTTCTCAGGGCACCAGCGGGGGTCAGCTCCTCCTCTCAGGGCACCAGAGGGAGGGCAGTGCCTCTCCTCAGGGCACCAGCGGGGTGTCAGTGCCTCTTCTCAGGGCACCAGCGGGGGTCAGCTCCTCCTCTCAGGGCACCAGAGGGAGGGTAGTGCCTCTCCTCAGGGCACCAGCGGGGTGTCAGCGCCTCTACTCAGGGCACCAGCGGGGGGTCAGTGCCTCTTCTCAGGGCACCAGCGGGGGTCTGCTCCTCTTCTCAGGGATCCCTGTAGGAGGGCAGCAGACCTTCTGGGGGATGCCTGCAGCTCGTCCAAGGCCTCGTCAAAGCTCTCAAGTAAGCCCAGATCTGAGCATGAGCGCTTCACCCAGACCAGGGTGTTGCTTTGGATGCTGGCTCCCCTCGCCCTCAGTTTAGAGTGTTAGAAACTACAAGTAGCAGAATACACTGCAATAGCCTGAAAGGAATTTGGTACTCATGCTGGACCTAGGCAATATAAGATCTCTGACGAGGATGGTGGGGAGTGCACGTGCAGGCCAGGGGAACTTTCACTTTCACAATGTGCCTGTAGGCCCTAAAACATTAGACCGAAACAAAGATAAATAAAACGCTTCAACGTCATAAAAAATAATTCCTCATTCAGAGCGCGATCCATCATTTCATTTATGTCTCTTGAAAAAACAACAGGCTTCAACGCATATGATTGATCATGTAGTCCTTTGATTTTGATGTAAATAACAAGGCTTCGTGCACGTTTCTTTTTTCAATTAAGTACACAGAAGCTTAAAACGAAAAGGCAGACATCCTTCGCAAAAAGTGTCTCACTTAAAAATTGCCCGTGATTGATCGTAAAAGTTATGAGACCGCATTAGTAAATCAGATGATGTCATGAGTGGAAAGCGCCACATTCTAGATGAAATTCTAAATAAAGGTAGAGTTGTCATGCTTTAAAAAATGCGATGGAATCCTCCCCGTCGGGGAATTGAACCCCGGTCTCCCGCGTGACAGGCGGGGATACTGACCACTATACTAACGAGGAACAGCTGCACCTGGTCTCGCTGAGCCGCTCCTTATGTGGCTGAAAACCCTCCTGTCCATCCTCATATGCTACGAATTTGTGCCATTTATCAACTCCTTCACACCAACACAGGGGCCCACAGGCTCAATAAACACACACACACTCCCTCACACAATACACACACAAACACACTCCTGCCTCACAAGATCCTTCTCACCTCCTAGCAGACACTCTCAGCAGCGCTCTCAGCAGCATCACCTGATGCCAGAGTCACAGCAACCAGCTCCCACGGCTGCTTCTGACGGCCCCGGCCTGGATCTTCAGCCCAGGGGCCCCTGGCTCTCTCTGATGCTGGAGGATTGCAGCGGGGGCTGCACACAGGGAGTGGGGAGGGAGACGCTCCCTCCCACCCGCCCACCCGCCCGCCTGCGCCAAAGGAGAAAGCTGGCTTGTAAAGGAGAAGAGAGGAGGCAGGAAAAGCCCAGGTGTGCGAGTGTCTGAGAAAGAGGCGCTTTGAATTGTGAAGCAGAGGAAAAAAGTGAAGACTTTGCAAAATTCCTTCGAGCCGGATTTGAACCAGCGACCTAAGGATATCAGCTTCCCCACTACAGTCCTCCGCTCTACCAACTGAGCTATCGAAGGCTCGGTGATGTAGGGATGACAAGGCGCTATATGGCATGAGGTGTGAGCAGCGTGCCCAGCCGCCTAGGCAGCACTCTGTCTCTAAACAGCAGCTCAAGGCCTTCATAAAGCGCCAAACCCTACAATGGAGACTTTCCTTCCCTGCACAAAGCCAGCAAAGGAAAACAAACAGGCCACCTGCCTTTCTCAATGCTTCTTTCAAATGCTAAGACATCACTTTGCGCACCTTAGAGCAACCTGTCCAGACACACTTACAAACTACCTTAGAAACGCCTCTCAAGGGCGACTATGACTGGCGCCCCAGACCAACCACCTCCCTTCTCTCCAGCCCCTAGCTAGAAGAATAGGAGACCTCACCCGGAGGATACAGACTCCAGAGTGACAGGCTAGAGACGCCCTTTGGGAGACATGACGGCACCAGGGCCGGACTGGCCATACGGGTAAAGAGAGAGCCCCCGCTGGACAGAGAGACTGAGGGACTCCGCCCATCCTGCGTAAATCCGGGCTTGGTGAGCAGTATCCCGCCCGCCCGTGTTGCTCTCCCCCTCCAATGCTGCTCTTCCCCATCTCCCTATCTGGCTTCACGTTAATACTATAAGCCCCCACCTCCTCTTTGCTTCCTTCCACCCAACCAGCAGATATCCATCAAACTAGGTGGGTCGCAGAATACTGGCATTCTGACAATTGGCTCGAGCCTGTCAACAATTTGGCAAGCTGCCATCTCCGAAGCTATAGTGTAGCAAGCTCCAGAAGCGAATCTCTCCCTTTCAATGTTGTCTTGAAACTGGATTCTTCATAGAGCTGGAGACCCCTAGAAACAGGCCTCCTGGATTTGCCAGTGCTTCTTCCAAGCGGTAACCCATCCTTTGTGAAGAACAAGCTTTGATGACCAGCATTCAGTTTTCTATCAGTGTTTTGTCTGTGTGCCTGAAAGGTGACGTTGTTATTAGCAGGTGGCAGGTCAAGTAAAGAAGAAATGTATGTAATAAAAGATTTGCGATGTAAAACCTTAAAAAATGTGTTTAGATAGGATGAAAAAAAACTAGAAGTATACCGTGGGGAGAAAAAAAGAGTCCCTTCCCTGACCGGGAATCGAACCCGGGCCGCGGCGGTGAGAGCGCCGAATCCTAACCACTAGACCACCAGGGAGCACTGGGTGCTCTGGAGCAGCACCTGCTCCAAGACATACCACCAGGGTGAGGCCGCCTGTGCTGCTGTCACAGGGTTTTGTGCATCAACTAAAGTAAGCAGGAAAACACACACACATCAACCTAACACTGGCAAGCTTGTCTTTACTACACTTTGGAAAACATCATGGGACACACAAAAAAAACACTGCTTTCAGGCACACCCCCAACAAAGCAATCTACTGAACGTTAAATAGACTCAGATCTCGGGACAGTTTCCATCCCTGGAAGACGCATGGGACCTTCATAACACACAACTAACTGGAGAGCAAAAACAGCAAGAACCAATTAACCATCCAGAAAAATACCAGTCACTGTTCTAGGTCAGCTCCTCTTCTCAGGGCACCAGCGGGAGGTCAGCGCCTCTTCTCAGGGCACCAGCGGGAGGTCAGCGCCTCTTCTCAGGGCACCAGCTGGAGGTCAGCACCTCTTCTCAGGGCACTAGCGGGGGGTCAGCGCCTCTTCTCAGGGGCCCTTGCAGGAGGGCAGCGCCTCTTCTCAGGGCACCAGCTGGAGGTCAGCGCCTCTTCTCAGGGCACTAGCGGGGGGGTCAGCGCCTCTTCTCAGGGGCCTTTGCAGGAGGGCAGCGCCTCTTCTCAGGGCACCAGCTGGAGGTCAGTGCCTCTTCTCAGGGCACTAGCGGGGGGTCAGCGCCTCTTCTCAGGGGCCCTTGCAGGAGGGCAGCGCCTCTTCTCAGGGCACCAGCTGGAGGTCAGCGCCTCTTCTCAGGGCACCAGCGGGAGGTCAGCGCCTCTTCTCAGGGCACCAGCTGGAGGTCAGCGCCTCTTCTCAGGGCACTAGCGGGGATCAGCACCTCTTCTCAGGTACCCCTGAAGGAGGGCAGTCCCTTTTCTCATGGCACCAGCGGGAGGTCAGCGCCTCTACTCAGGGCACCAGCAGGAGATAAGCGCCTCTTCTCAGGGCACCAGCGGGGGTCAGCTCCTCCTCTCAGAGCACCAGAGGGAGGGCAGTGCCTCTCCTCAGAGCACCAGCGGGGGGGGGGGGGGTCAGTGCCTCTTCTCAGGGCCCCAGCGGGGTGTCAGCACCTCTACTCAGGGCACCAGCGGGGGGTCAGTGCCTCTTCTCAGGGCACCAGCAGGAGGTCAGCGCCTCTTCTTAGGGCACCAGCGGGAGGTCAGCACCTCTTCTCAGGGCACCAGCGGGAGGTCAGCACCTCTTCTCAGGGCACCAGCTGGAGGTCAGCGCCTCTTCTCAGGGCACTAGCGGGGGGGTCAGCACCTCTTCTCAGGGGCCCTTGCAGGAGGGCAGCGCCTCTTCTCAGGGCATCAGCTGGAGGTCAGCGCCTCTTCTCAGGGGCCCTTGCAGGAGGGCAGCGCCTCTTCTCAGGGCACCAGCTGGAGGTCAGCGCCTCTTCTCAGGGCACCAGCTGGAGGTCAGCGCCTCTTCTCAGGGCACTAGCGGGGGGGGTCAGCGCCTCTTCTCAGGGGCCCTTGCAGGAGGGCAGCGCCTATTCTCATGGCACCAGCTGGAGGTCAGCGCCTCTTCTCAGGGGCCCTTGCAGGAGGGCAGCGCCTCTTCTCAGGGCACCAGCTGGAGGTCAGCGCCACTTCTCAGGGCACTAGCGGGGAATCAGCACCTCTTCTCAGGTACCCCTGAAGGAGGGCAGTCCCTTTTCTCATGGCACCAGCGGGAGGTCAGCGCCTCTACTCAGGGCACCAGCAGGAGGTAAGCGCCTCTTCTCAGGGCACCAGCGGGGGTCAGCTCCTCCTCTCAGGGCACCAGAGGGAGGGCAGTGCCTCTCCTCAGGGCACCAGCGGGGTGTCAGCGCCTCTACTCAGGGCACCAGCGGGGGGTCAGTGCCTCTTCTCAGGGCACCAGCGGGGGTCTGCTCCTCTTCTCAGGGACCCCTGTAGGAGGGCAGCAGACCTTCTGGGGGATGCCTGCTGCTCGTCCAAGGCCTCGTCAAAGCTCTCAAGTAAGCCCAGATCTGAGCATGAGCGCTTCACCCAGACCAGGGTGTTGCTTTGGATGCTGGCTCCCCTCGCCCTCAGTTTAGAGTGTTAGAAACTACAAGTAGCAGAATACACTGCAATAGCCTGAAAGGAATTTGGTACTCATGCTGGACCTAGGCAATATAAGATCTCTGACGAGGATGGTGGGGAGTGCACGTGCAGGCCAGTGGAACTTTCACTTTCACAATGTGCCTGTAAGCCCTAAAACATTAGACCGAAACAAAGATAAATAAAACGCTTCAACGTCATAAAAAATAATTCCTCATTCAGAGCGCGATCCATCATTTCATTTATGTCTCTTGAAAAAACAACAGGCTTCAACGCATATGATTGATCATGTAGTCATTTGATTTTGATGTAAATAACAAGGCTTCGTGCACGTTTCTTTTTTCAATTAAGTACACAGAAGGTTAAAACGAAAAGGCAGACATCCTTCGCAAAAAGTGTCCCACTTAAAAATTGCCCGTGATTGATCGTAAAAGTTATGAGACCGCATTAGTAAATCAGATGATGTCATGAGTGGAAAGCGCCACATTCTAGATGAAATTCTAAATAAAGGTAGAGTTGTCATGCTTTAAAAAATGCGATGGAATCCTCCCCGTCGGGGAATTGAACCCCGGTCTCCCGCGTGACAGGCGGGGATACTGACCACTATACTAACGAGGAACAGCTGCACCTGGTCTCGCTGAGCCGCTCCTCATGTGGCTGAAAACCCGCCTGTCCATCCTCATATGCTATGAATTTGTGCCATTTATCAACTCCTTCACACCAACACAGGGGCCCACAGGCTCAATAAACACACACACACTCCCTCACACAATACACACACAAACACACTCCTGCCTCACAAGATCCTTCTCACCTCCTAGCAGACACTCTCAGCAGCGCTCTCAGCAGCATCACCTGATGCCAGAGTCACAGCAACCAGCTCCCACGGCTGCTTCTGACGGCCCCGGCCTGGATCTTCAGCCCAGGGGCCCCTGGCTCTCTCTGATGCTGGAGGATTGCAGCGGGGGCTGCACACAGGGAGTGGGGAGGGAGACGCTCCCTCCCACCCGCCCACCCGCCCGCCTGCGCCAAAGGAGAAAGCTGGCTTGTAAAGGAGAAGAGAGGAGGCAGGAAAAGCCCAGGTGTGCGAGTGTCTGAGAAAGAGGCGCTTTGAATTGTGAAGCAGAGGAAAAAAGTGAAGACTTTGCAAAATTCCTTCGAGCCGGATTTGAACCAGCGACCTAAGGATATCAGCTTCCCCACTACAGTCCTCCGCTCTACCAACTGAGCTATCGAAGGCTCGGTGATGTAGGGATGACAAGGCGCTATATGGCATGAGGTGTGAGCAGCGTGCCCAGCCGCCTAGGCGGCACTCTGTCTCTAAACAGCAGCTCAAGGCCTTCATAAAGCGCCAAACCCTACAATGGAGACTTTCCTTCCCTGCACAAAGCCAGCAAAGGAAAACAAACAGGCCACCTGCCTTTCTCAATGCTTCTTTCAAATGCTAAGACATCACTTTGCGCACCTTAGAGCAACCTGTCCAGACACACTTACAAACTACCTTAGAAACGCCTCTCAAGGGCGACTATGACTGGCGCCCCAGACCAACCACCTCCCTTCTCTCCAGCCCCTAGCTAGAAGAATAGGAGACCTCACCCGGAGGATACAGACTCCAGAGTGACGGGCTAGAGACGCCCTTTGGGAGACATGACGGCACCAGGGCCGGACTGGCCATACGGGTAAAGAGAGAGCCCCCGCTGGACAGAGAGACTGAGGGACTCCGCCCATCCTGCGTAAATCCGGGCTTGGTGAGCAGTATCCCGCCCGCCCGTGTTGCTCTCCCCCTCCAATGCTGCTCTTCCCCATCTCCCTATCTGGCTTCACGTTAATACTATAAGTCCCCACCTCCTCTTTGCTTCCTTCCACCCAACCAGCAGATATCCATCAAACTAGGTGGGTCGCAGAATACTGGCATTCTGACAATTGGCTCGAGCCTGTCAACAATTTGGCAAGCTGCCATCTCCGAAGCTATAGTGTAGCAAGCTCCAGAAGCGAATCTCTCCCTTTCAATGTTGTCTTGAAACTGGATTCTTCATAGAGCTGGAGACCCCTAGAAACAGGCCTCCTGGATTTGCCAGTGCTTCTTCCAAGCGGTAACCCATCCTTTGTGAAGAACAAGCTTTGATGACCAGCATTCAGTTTTCTATCAGTGTTTTGTCTGTGTGCCTGAAAGGTGACGTTGTTATTAGCAGGTGGCAGGTCAAGTAAAGAAGAAATGTATGTAATAAAAGATTTGCGATGTAGAACCTTAAAAAATGTGTTTAGATAGGATGAAAAAAAACTAGAAGTATACCGTGGGGAGAAAAAAAGAGTCCCTTCCCTGACCGGGAATCGAACCCGGGCCGCGGCGGTGAGAGCGCCGAATCCTAACCACTAGACCACCAGGGAGCACTGGGTGCTCTGGAGCAGCACCTGCTCCAAGACATACCACCAGGGTGAGGCCGCCTGTGCTGCTGTCACAGGGTTTTGTGCATCAACTAAAGTAAGCAGGAAAACACACACACATCAACCTAACACTGGCAAGCTAGTCTTTACTACACTTTGGAAAACATCATGGGACACACAAAAAAAACACTGCTTTCAGGCACACCCCCAACAAAGCAATCTACTGAACGTTAAATAGACTCAGATCTCGGGACAGTTTCCATCCCTGGAAGACGCATGGGACCTTCATAACACACAACTAACTGGAGAGCAAAAACAGCAAGAACCAATTAACCATCCAGAAAAATACCAGTCACTGTTCTAGGTCAGCTCCTCTTCTCAGGGCACCAGCGGGAGGTCAGCGCCTCTTCTCAGGGCACCAGCGGGAGGTCAGCGCCTCTTCTCAGGGCACCAGCTGGAGGTCAGCACCTCTTCTCAGGGCACTAGCGGGGGGTCAGCGCCTCTTCTCAGGGGCCCTTGCAGGAGGGCAGCGCCTCTTCTCAGGGCACCAGCTGGAGGTCAGCGCCTCTTCTCAGGGCACTAGCGGGGGGGTCAGCGCCTCTTCTCAGGGGCCTTTGCAGGAGGGCAGCGCCTCTTCTCAGGGCACCAGCTGGAGGTCAGTGCCTCTTCTCAGGGCACTAGCGGGGGGTCAGCGCCTCTTCTCAGGGGCCCTTGCAGGAGGGCAGCGCCTCTTCTCAGGGCACCAGCTGGAGGTCAGCGCCTCTTCTCAGGGCACCAGCGGGAGGTCAGCGCCTCTTCTCAGGGCACCAGCTGGAGGTCAGCGCCTCTTCTCAGGGCACTAGCGGGGATCAGCACCTCTTCTCAGGTACCCCTGAAGGAGGGCAGTCCCTTTTCTCATGGCACCAGCGGGAGGTCAGCGCCTCTACTCAGGGCACCAGCAGGAGATAAGCGCCTCTTCTCAGGGCACCAGCGGGGGTCAGCTCCTCCTCTCAGAGCACCAGAGGGAGGGCAGTGCCTCTCCTCAGAGCACCAGCGGGGGGGGGTCAGTGCCTCTTCTCAGGGCCCCAGCGGGGTGTCAGCACCTCTACTCAGGGCACCAGCGGGGGGTCAGTGCCTCTTCTCAGGGCACCAGCAGGAGGTCAGCGCCTCTTCTTAGGGCACCAGCGGGAGGTCAGCACCTCTTCTCAGGGCACCAGCGGGAGGTCAGCACCTCTTCTCAGGGCACCAGCTGGAGGTCAGTGCCTCTTCTCAGGGCACTAGCGGGGGGGTCAGCACCTCTTCTCAGGGGCCCTTGCAGGAGGGCAGCGCCTCTTCTCAGGGCATCAGCTGGAGGTCAGCGCCTCTTCTCAGGGGCCCTTGCAGGAGGGCAGCGCCTCTTCTCAGGGCACCAGCTGGAGGTCAGCGCCTCTTCTCAGGGCACCAGCTGGAGGTCAGCGCCTCTTCTCAGGGCACTAGCGGGGGGGGTCAGCGCCTCTTCTCAGGGGCCCTTGCAGGAGGGCAGCGCCTATTCTCATGGCACCAGCTGGAGGTCAGCGCCTCTTCTCAGGGGCCCTTGCAGGAGGGCAGCGCCTCTTCTCAGGGCACCAGCTGGAGGTCAGCGCCACTTCTCAGGGCACTAGCGGGGAATCAGCACCTCTTCTCAGGTACCCCTGAAGGAGGGCAGTCCCTTTTCTCATGGCACCAGCGGGAGGTCAGCGCCTCTACTCAGGGCACCAGCAGGAGGTAAGCGCCTCTTCTCAGGGCACCAGCGGGGGTCAGCTCCTCCTCTCAGGGCACCAGAGGGAGGGCAGTGCCTCTCCTCAGGGCACCAGCGGGGTGTCAGCGCCTCTACTCAGGGCACCAGCGGGGGGTCAGTGCCTCTTCTCAGGGCACCAGCGGGGGTCTGCTCCTCTTCTCAGGGACCCCTGTAGGAGGGCAGCAGACCTTCTGGGGGATGCCTGCAGCTCGTCCAAGGCCTCGTCAAAGCTCTCAAGTAAGCCCAGATCTGAGCATGAGCGCTTCACCCAGACCAGGGTGTTGCTTTGGATGCTGGCTCCCCTCGCCCTCAGTTTAGAGTGTTAGAAACTACAAGTAGCAGAATACACTGCAATAGCCTGAAAGGAATTTGGTACTCATGCTGGACCTAGGCAATATAAGATCTCTGACGAGGATGGTGGGGAGTGCACGTGCAGGCCAGTGGAACTTTCACTTTCACAATGTGCCTGTAAGCCCTAAAACATTAGACCGAAACAAAGATAAATAAAACGCTTCAACGTCATAAAAAATAATTCCTCATTCAGAGCGCGATCCATCATTTCATTTATGTCTCTTGAAAAAACAACAGGCTTCAACGCATATGATTGATCATGTAGTCATTTGATTTTGATGTAAATAACAAGGCTTCGTGCACGTTTCTTTTTTCAATTAAGTACACAGAAGGTTAAAACGAAAAGGCAGACATCCTTCGCAAAAAGTGTCCCACTTAAAAATTGCCCGTGATTGATCGTAAAAGTTATGAGACCGCATTAGTAAATCAGATGATGTCATGAGTGGAAAGCGCCACATTCTAGATGAAATTCTAAATAAAGGTAGAGTTGTCATGCTTTAAAAAATGCGATGGAATCCTCCCCGTCGGGGAATTGAACCCCGGTCTCCCGCGTGACAGGCGGGGATACTGACCACTATACTAACGAGGAACAGCTGCACCTGGTCTCGCTGAGCCGCTCCTCATGTGGCTGAAAACCCGCCTGTCCATCCTCATATGCTATGAATTTGTGCCATTTATCAACTCCTTCACACCAACACAGGGGCCCACAGGCTCAATAAACACACACACACTCCCTCACACAATACACACACAAACACACTCCTGCCTCACAAGATCCTTCTCACCTCCTAGCAGACACTCTCAGCAGCGCTCTCAGCAGCATCACCTGATGCCAGAGTCACAGCAACCAGCTCCCACGGCTGCTTCTGACGGCCCCGGCCTGGATCTTCAGCCCAGGGGCCCCTGGCTCTCTCTGATGCTGGAGGATTGCAGCGGGGGCTGCACACAGGGAGTGGGGAGGGAGACGCTCCCTCCCACCCGCCCACCCGCCCGCCTGCGCCAAAGGAGAAAGCTGGCTTGTAAAGGAGAAGAGAGGAGGCAGGAAAAGCCCAGGTGTGCGAGTGTCTGAGAAAGAGGCGCTTTGAATTGTGAAGCAGAGGAAAAAAGTGAAGACTTTGCAAA
Organism: Triturus cristatus; assembly: GCF_964204655.1. Classification (NCBI taxonomy): domain Eukaryota; kingdom Metazoa; phylum Chordata; class Amphibia; order Caudata; family Salamandridae; genus Triturus; species Triturus cristatus. The sequence goes on along the minus strand of NC_140585.1, from coordinate 145,915,246 downwards.
ATTCCTTCGAGCCGGATTTGAACCAGCGACCTAAGGATATCAGCTTCCCCACTACAGTCCTCCGCTCTACCAACTGAGCTATCGAAGGCTCGGTGATGTAGGGATGACAAGGCGCTATATGGCATGAGGTGTGAGCAGCGTGCCCAGCCGCCTAGGCGGCACTCTGTCTCTAAACAGCAGCTCAAGGCCTTCATAAAGCGCCAAACCCTACAATGGAGACTTTCCTTCCCTGCACAAAGCCAGCAAAGGAAAACAAACAGGCCACCTGCCTTTCTCAATGCTTCTTTCAAATGCTAAGACATCACTTTGCGCACCTTAGAGCAACCTGTCCAGACACACTTACAAACTACCTTAGAAACGCCTCTCAAGGGCGACTATGACTGGCGCCCCAGACCAACCACCTCCCTTCTCTCCAGCCCCTAGCTAGAAGAATAGGAGACCTCACCCGGAGGATACAGACTCCAGAGTGACGGGCTAGAGACGCCCTTTGGGAGACATGACGGCACCAGGGCCGGACTGGCCATACGGGTAAAGAGAGAGCCCCCGCTGGACAGAGAGACTGAGGGACTCCGCCCATCCTGCGTAAATCCGGGCTTGGTGAGCAGTATCCCGCCCGCCCGTGTTGCTCTCCCCCTCCAATGCTGCTCTTCCCCATCTCCCTATCTGGCTTCACGTTAATACTATAAGTCCCCACCTCCTCTTTGCTTCCTTCCACCCAACCAGCAGATATCCATCAAACTAGGTGGGTCGCAGAATACTGGCATTCTGACAATTGGCTCGAGCCTGTCAACAATTTGGCAAGCTGCCATCTCCGAAGCTATAGTGTAGCAAGCTCAATGTTGTCTTGAAACTGGATTCTTCATAGAGCTGGAGACCCCTAGAAACAGGCCTCCTGGATTTGCCAGTGCTTCTTCCAAGCGGTAACCCATCCTTTGTGAAGAACAAGCTTTGATGACCAGCATTCAGTTTTCTATCAGTGTTTTGTCTGTGTGCCTGAAAGGTGACGTTGTTATTAGCAGGTGGCAGGTCAAGTAAAGAAGAAATGTATGTAATAAAAGATTTGCGATGTAGAACCTTAAAAAATGTGTTTAGATAGGATGAAAAAAAACTAGAAGTATACCGTGGGGAGAAAAAAAGAGTCCCTTCCCTGACCGGGAATCGAACCCGGGCCGCGGCGGTGAGAGCGCCGAATCCTAACCACTAGACCACCAGGGAGCACTGGGTGCTCTGGAGCAGCACCTGCTCCAAGACATACCACCAGGGTGAGGCCGCCTGTGCTGCTGTCACAGGGTTTTGTGCATCAACTAAAGTAAGCAGGAAAACACACACACATCAACCTAACACTGGCAAGCTAGTCTTTACTACACTTTGGAAAACATCATGGGACACACAAAAAAAACACTGCTTTCAGGCACACCCCCAACAAAGCAATCTACTGAACGTTAAATAGACTCAGATCTCGGGACAGTTTCCATCCCTGGAAGACGCATGGGACCTTCATAACACACAACTAACTGGAGAGCAAAAACAGCAAGAACCAATTAACCATCCAGAAAAATACCAGTCACTGTTCTAGGTCAGCTCCTCTTCTCAGGGCACCAGCGGGAGGTCAGCGCCTCTTCTCAGGGCACCAGCGGGAGGTCAGCGCCTCTTCTCAGGGCACCAGCTGGAGGTCAGCACCTCTTCTCAGGGCACTAGCGGGGGGTCAGCGCCTCTTCTCAGGGGCCCTTGCAGGAGGGCAGCGCCTCTTCTCAGGGCACCAGCTGGAGGTCAGCGCCTCTTCTCAGGGCACTAGCGGGGGGGTCAGCGCCTCTTCTCAGGGGCCTTTGCAGGAGGGCAGCGCCTCTTCTCAGGGCACCAGCTGGAGGTCAGTGCCTCTTCTCAGGGCACTAGCGGGGGGTCAGCGCCTCTTCTCAGGGGCCCTTGCAGGAGGGCAGCGCCTCTTCTCAGGGCACCAGCTGGAGGTCAGCGCCTCTTCTCAGGGCACCAGCGGGAGGTCAGCGCCTCTTCTCAGGGCACCAGCTGGAGGTCAGCGCCTCTTCTCAGGGCACTAGCGGGGATCAGCACCTCTTCTCAGGTACCCCTGAAGGAGGGCAGTCCCTTTTCTCATGGCACCAGCGGGAGGTCAGCGCCTCTACTCAGGGCACCAGCAGGAGGTAAGCGCCTCTTCTCAGGGCACCAGCGGGGGTCAGCTCCTCCTCTCAGAGCACCAGAGGGAGGGCAGTGCCTCTCCTCAGAGCACCAGCGGGGGGGGGTCAGTGCCTCTTCTCAGGGCCCCAGCGGGGTGTCAGCACCTCTACTCAGGGCACCAGCGGGGGGTCAGTGCCTCTTCTCAGGACACCAGCAGGAGGTCAGCGCCTCTTCTCAGGGCACCAGCGGGAGGTCAGCACCTCTTCTCAGGGCACCAGCGGGAGGTCAGCACCTCTTCTCAGGGCACCAGCTGGAGGTCAGCACCTCTTCTCAGGGCACTAGCGGGGGGGTCAGCGCCTCTTCTCAGGGGCCCTTGCAGGAGGGCAGCGCCTCTTCTCAGGGCACCAGCTGGAGGTCAGCGCCTCTTCTCAGGGGCCTTTGCAGGAGGGCAGCGCCTCTTCTCAGGGCACCAGCTGGAGGTCAGCGCCTCTTCTCAGGGCACCAGCTGGAGGTCAGCGCCTCTTCTCAGGGCACTAGCGGGGGGGTCAGCGACTCTTCTCAGGGGCCCTTGCAGGAGGGCAGCGCCTATTCTCATGGCACCAGCTGGAGGTCAGCGCCTCTTCTCAGGGGCCCTTGCAGGAGGGCAGCGCCTCTTCTCAGGGCACCAGCTGGAGGTCAGCGCCACTTCTCAGGGCACTAGCGGGGAATCAGCACCTCTTCTCAGGTACCCCTGAAGGAGGGCAGTCCCTTTTCTCATGGCACCAGCGGGAGGTCAGCGCCTCTACTCAGGGCACCAGCAGGAGGTAAGCGCCTCTTCTCAGGGCACCAGCGGGGGTCAGCTCCTCCTCTCAGGGCACCAGAGGGAGGGCAGTGCCTCTCCTCAGGGCACCAGCGGGGTGTCAGTGCCTCTTCTCAGGGCACCAGCGGGGGTCAGCTCCTCCTCTCAGGGCACCAGAGGGAGGGTAGTGCCTCTCCTCAGGGCACCAGCGGGGTGTCAGCGCCTCTACTCAGGGCACCAGCGGGGGGTCAGTGCCTCTTCTCAGGGCACCAGCGGGGGTCTGCTCCTCTTCTCAGGGACCCCTGTAGGAGGGCAGCAGACCTTCTGGGGGATGCCTGCAGCTCGTCCAAGGCCTCGTCAAAGCTCTCAAGTAAGCCCAGATCTGAGCATGAGCGCTTCACCCAGACCAGGGTGTTGCTTTGGATGCTGGCTCCCCTCGCCCTCAGTTTAGAGTGTTAGAAACTACAAGTAGCAGAATACACTGCAATAGCCTGAAAGGAATTTGGTACTCATGCTGGACCTAGGCAATATAAGATCTCTGACGAGGATGGTGGGGAGTGCACGTGCAGGCCAGTGGAACTTTCACTTTCACAATGTGCCTGTAGGCCCTAAAACATTAGACCGAAACAAAGATAAATAAAACGCTTCAACGTCATAAAAAATAATTCCTCATTCAGAGCGCGATCCATCATTTCATTTATGTCTCTTGAAAAAACAACAGGCTTCAACGCATATGATTGATCATGTAGTCCTTTGATTTTGATGTAAATAACAAGGCTTCGTGCACGTTTCTTTTTTCAATTAAGTACACAGAAGCTTAAAACGAAAAGGCAGACATCCTTCGCAAAAAGTGTCTCACTTAAAAATTGCCCGTGATTGATCGTAAAAGTTATGAGACCGCATTAGTAAATCAGATGATGTCATGAGTGGAAAGCGCCACATTCTAGATGAAATTCTAAATAAAGGTAGAGTTGTCATGCTTTAAAAAATGCGATGGAATCCTCCCCGTCGGGGAATTGAACCCCGGTCTCCCGCGTGACAGGCGGGGATACTGACCACTATACTAACGAGGAACAGCTGCACCTGGTCTCGCTGAGCCGCTCCTTATGTGGCTGAAAACCCTCCTGTCCATCCTCATATGCTACGAATTTGTGCCATTTATCAACTCCTTCACACCAACACAGGGGCCCACAGGCTCAATAAACACACACACACTCCCTCACACAATACACACACAAACACACTCCTGCCTCACAAGATCCTTCTCACCTCCTAGCAGACACTCTCAGCAGCGCTCTCAGCAGCATCACCTGATGCCAGAGTCACAGCAACCAGCTCCCACGGCTGCTTCTGACGGCCCCGGCCTGGATCTTCAGCCCAGGGGCCCCTGGCTCTCTCTGATGCTGGAGGATTGCAGCGGGGGCTGCACACAGGGAGTGGGGAGGGAGACGCTCCCTCCCACCCGCCCACCCGCCCGCCTGCGCCAAAGGAGAAAGCTGGCTTGTAAAGGAGAAGAGAGGAGGCAGGAAAAGCCCAGGTGTGCGAGTGTCTGAGAAAGAGGCGCTTTGAATTGTGAAGCAGAGGAAAAAAGTGAAGACTTTGCAAAATTCCTTCGAGCCGGATTTGAACCAGCGACCTAAGGATATCAGCTTCCCCACTACAGTCCTCCGCTCTACCAACTGAGCTATCGAAGGCTCGGTGATGTAGGGATGACAAGGCGCTATATGGCATGAGGTGTGAGCAGCGTGCCCAGCCGCCTAGGCAGCACTCTGTCTCTAAACAGCAGCTCAAGGCCTTCATAAAGCGCCAAACCCTACAATGGAGACTTTCCTTCCCTGCACAAAGCCAGCAAAGGAAAACAAACAGGCCACCTGCCTTTCTCAATGCTTCTTTCAAATGCTAAGACATCACTTTGCGCACCTTAGAGCAACCTGTCCAGACACACTTACAAACTACCTTAGAAACGCCTCTCAAGGGCGACTATGACTGGCGCCCCAGACCAACCACCTCCCTTCTCTCCAGCCCCTAGCTAGAAGAATAGGAGACCTCACCCGGAGGATACAGACTCCAGAGTGACAGGCTAGAGACGCCCTTTGGGAGACATGACGGCACCAGGGCCGGACTGGCCATACGGGTAAAGAGAGAGCCCCCGCTGGACAGAGAGACTGAGGGACTCCGCCCATCCTGCGTAAATCCGGGCTTGGTGAGCAGTATCCCGCCCGCCCGTGTTGCTCTCCCCCTCCAATGCTGCTCTTCCCCATCTCCCTATCTGGCTTCACGTTAATACTATAAGCCCCCACCTCCTCTTTGCTTCCTTCCACCCAACCAGCAGATATCCATCAAACTAGGTGGGTCGCAGAATACTGGCATTCTGACAATTGGCTCGAGCCTGTCAACAATTTGGCAAGCTGCCATCTCCGAAGCTATAGTGTAGCAAGCTCCAGAAGCGAATCTCTCCCTTTCAATGTTGTCTTGAAACTGGATTCTTCATAGAGCTGGAGACCCCTAGAAACAGGCCTCCTGGATTTGCCAGTGCTTCTTCCAAGCGGTAACCCATCCTTTGTGAAGAACAAGCTTTGATGACCAGCATTCAGTTTTCTATCAGTGTTTTGTCTGTGTGCCTGAAAGGTGACGTTGTTATTAGCAGGTGGCAGGTCAAGTAAAGAAGAAATGTATGTAATAAAAGATTTGCGATGTAAAACCTTAAAAAATGTGTTTAGATAGGATGAAAAAAAACTAGAAGTATACCGTGGGGAGAAAAAAAGAGTCCCTTCCCTGACCGGGAATCGAACCCGGGCCGCGGCGGTGAGAGCGCCGAATCCTAACCACTAGACCACCAGGGAGCACTGGGTGCTCTGGAGCAGCACCTGCTCCAAGACATACCACCAGGGTGAGGCCGCCTGTGCTGCTGTCACAGGGTTTTGTGCATCAACTAAAGTAAGCAGGAAAACACACACACATCAACCTAACACTGGCAAGCTTGTCTTTACTACACTTTGGAAAACATCATGGGACACACAAAAAAAACACTGCTTTCAGGCACACCCCCAACAAAGCAATCTACTGAACGTTAAATAGACTCAGATCTCGGGACAGTTTCCATCCCTGGAAGACGCATGGGACCTTCATAACACACAACTAACTGGAGAGCAAAAACAGCAAGAACCAATTAACCATCCAGAAAAATACCAGTCACTGTTCTAGGTCAGCTCCTCTTCTCAGGGCACCAGCGGGAGGTCAGCGCCTCTTCTCAGGGCACCAGCGGGAGGTCAGCGCCTCTTCTCAGGGCACCAGCTGGAGGTCAGCACCTCTTCTCAGGGCACTAGCGGGGGGTCAGCGCCTCTTCTCAGGGGCCCTTGCAGGAGGGCAGCGCCTCTTCTCAGGGCACCAGCTGGAGGTCAGCGCCTCTTCTCAGGGCACTAGCGGGGGGGTCAGCGCCTCTTCTCAGGGGCCTTTGCAGGAGGGCAGCGCCTCTTCTCAGGGCACCAGCTGGAGGTCAGTGCCTCTTCTCAGGGCACTAGCGGGGGGTCAGCGCCTCTTCTCAGGGGCCCTTGCAGGAGGGCAGCGCCTCTTCTCAGGGCACCAGCTGGAGGTCAGCGCCTCTTCTCAGGGCACCAGCGGGAGGTCAGCGCCTCTTCTCAGGGCACCAGCTGGAGGTCAGCGCCTCTTCTCAGGGCACTAGCGGGGATCAGCACCTCTTCTCAGGTACCCCTGAAGGAGGGCAGTCCCTTTTCTCATGGCACCAGCGGGAGGTCAGCGCCTCTACTCAGGGCACCAGCAGGAGATAAGCGCCTCTTCTCAGGGCACCAGCGGGGGTCAGCTCCTCCTCTCAGAGCACCAGAGGGAGGGCAGTGCCTCTCCTCAGAGCACCAGCGGGGGGGGGGGGGGTCAGTGCCTCTTCTCAGGGCCCCAGCGGGGTGTCAGCACCTCTACTCAGGGCACCAGCGGGGGGTCAGTGCCTCTTCTCAGGGCACCAGCAGGAGGTCAGCGCCTCTTCTTAGGGCACCAGCGGGAGGTCAGCACCTCTTCTCAGGGCACCAGCGGGAGGTCAGCACCTCTTCTCAGGGCACCAGCTGGAGGTCAGCGCCTCTTCTCAGGGCACTAGCGGGGGGGTCAGCACCTCTTCTCAGGGGCCCTTGCAGGAGGGCAGCGCCTCTTCTCAGGGCATCAGCTGGAGGTCAGCGCCTCTTCTCAGGGGCCCTTGCAGGAGGGCAGCGCCTCTTCTCAGGGCACCAGCTGGAGGTCAGCGCCTCTTCTCAGGGCACCAGCTGGAGGTCAGCGCCTCTTCTCAGGGCACTAGCGGGGGGGGTCAGCGCCTCTTCTCAGGGGCCCTTGCAGGAGGGCAGCGCCTATTCTCATGGCACCAGCTGGAGGTCAGCGCCTCTTCTCAGGGGCCCTTGCAGGAGGGCAGCGCCTCTTCTCAGGGCACCAGCTGGAGGTCAGCGCCACTTCTCAGGGCACTAGCGGGGAATCAGCACCTCTTCTCAGGTACCCCTGAAGGAGGGCAGTCCCTTTTCTCATGGCACCAGCGGGAGGTCAGCGCCTCTACTCAGGGCACCAGCAGGAGGTAAGCGCCTCTTCTCAGGGCACCAGCGGGGGTCAGCTCCTCCTCTCAGGGCACCAGAGGGAGGGCAGTGCCTCTCCTCAGGGCACCAGCGGGGTGTCAGCGCCTCTACTCAGGGCACCAGCGGGGGGTCAGTGCCTCTTCTCAGGGCACCAGCGGGGGTCTGCTCCTCTTCTCAGGGACCCCTGTAGGAGGGCAGCAGACCTTCTGGGGGATGCCTGCTGCTCGTCCAAGGCCTCGTCAAAGCTCTCAAGTAAGCCCAGATCTGAGCATGAGCGCTTCACCCAGACCAGGGTGTTGCTTTGGATGCTGGCTCCCCTCGCCCTCAGTTTAGAGTGTTAGAAACTACAAGTAGCAGAATACACTGCAATAGCCTGAAAGGAATTTGGTACTCATGCTGGACCTAGGCAATATAAGATCTCTGACGAGGATGGTGGGGAGTGCACGTGCAGGCCAGTGGAACTTTCACTTTCACAATGTGCCTGTAAGCCCTAAAACATTAGACCGAAACAAAGATAAATAAAACGCTTCAACGTCATAAAAAATAATTCCTCATTCAGAGCGCGATCCATCATTTCATTTATGTCTCTTGAAAAAACAACAGGCTTCAACGCATATGATTGATCATGTAGTCATTTGATTTTGATGTAAATAACAAGGCTTCGTGCACGTTTCTTTTTTCAATTAAGTACACAGAAGGTTAAAACGAAAAGGCAGACATCCTTCGCAAAAAGTGTCCCACTTAAAAATTGCCCGTGATTGATCGTAAAAGTTATGAGACCGCATTAGTAAATCAGATGATGTCATGAGTGGAAAGCGCCACATTCTAGATGAAATTCTAAATAAAGGTAGAGTTGTCATGCTTTAAAAAATGTGATGGAATCCTCCCCGTCGGGGAATTGAACCCCGGTCTCCCGCGTGACAGGCGGGGATACTGACCACTATACTAACGAGGAACAGCTGCACCTGGTCTCGCTGAGCCGCTCCTCATGTGGCTGAAAACCCGCCTGTCCATCCTCATATGCTATGAATTTGTGCCATTTATCAACTCCTTCACACCAACACAGGGGCCCACAGGCTCAATAAACACACACACACTCCCTCACACAATACACACACAAACACACTCCTGCCTCACAAGATCCTTCTCACCTCCTAGCAGACACTCTCAGCAGCGCTCTCAGCAGCATCACCTGATGCCAGAGTCACAGCAACCAGCTCCCACGGCTGCTTCTGACGGCCCCGGCCTGGATCTTCAGCCCAGGGGCCCCTGGCTCTCTCTGATGCTGGAGGATTGCAGCGGGGGCTGCACACAGGGAGTGGGGAGGGAGACGCTCCCTCCCACCCGCCCACCCGCCCGCCTGCGCCAAAGGAGAAAGCTGGCTTGTAAAGGAGAAGAGAGGAGGCAGGAAAAGCCCAGGTGTGCGAGTGTCTGAGAAAGAGGCGCTTTGAATTGTGAAGCAGAGGAAAAAAGTGAAGACTTTGCAAAATTCCTTCGAGCCGGATTTGAACCAGCGACCTAAGGATATCAGCTTCCCCACTACAGTCCTCCGCTCTACCAACTGAGCTATCGAAGGCTCGGTGATGTAGGGATGACAAGGCGCTATATGGCATGAGGTGTGAGCAGCGTGCCCAGCCGCCTAGGCGGCACTCTGTCTCTAAACAGCAGCTCAAGGCCTTCATAAAGCGCCAAACCCTACAATGGAGACTTTCCTTCCCTGCACAAAGCCAGCAAAGGAAAACAAACAGGCCACCTGCCTTTCTCAATGCTTCTTTCAAATGCTAAGACATCACTTTGCGCACCTTAGAGCAACCTGTCCAGACACACTTACAAACTACCTTAGAAACGCCTCTCAAGGGCGACTATGACTGGCGCCCCAGACCAACCACCTCCCTTCTCTCCAGCCCCTAGCTAGAAGAATAGGAGACCTCACCCGGAGGATACAGACTCCAGAGTGACGGGCTAGAGACGCCCTTTGGGAGACATGACGGCACCAGGGCCGGACTGGCCATACGGGTAAAGAGAGAGCCCCCGCTGGACAGAGAGACTGAGGGACTCCGCCCATCCTGCGTAAATCCGGGCTTGGTGAGCAGTATCCCGCCCGCCCGTGTTGCTCTCCCCCTCCAATGCTGCTCTTCCCCATCTCCCTATCTGGCTTCACGTTAATACTATAAGTCCCCACCTCCTCTTTGCTTCCTTCCACCCAACCAGCAGATATCCATCAAACTAGGTGGGTCGCAGAATACTGGCATTCTGACAATTGGCTCGAGCCTGTCAACAATTTGGCAAGCTGCCATCTCCGAAGCTATAGTGTAGCAAGCTCCAGAAGCGAATCTCTCCCTTTCAATGTTGTCTTGAAACTGGATTCTTCATAGAGCTGGAGACCCCTAGAAACAGGCCTCCTGGATTTGCCAGTGCTTCTTCCAAGCGGTAACCCATCCTTTGTGAAGAACAAGCTTTGATGACCAGCATTCAGTTTTCTATCAGTGTTTTGTCTGTGTGCCTGAAAGGTGACGTTGTTATTAGCAGGTGGCAGGTCAAGTAAAGAAGAAATGTATGTAATAAAAGATTTGCGATGTAGAACCTTAAAAAATGTGTTTAGATAGGATGAAAAAAAACTAGAAGTATACCGTGGGGAGAAAAAAAGAGTCCCTTCCCTGACCGGGAATCGAACCCGGGCCGCGGCGGTGAGAGCGCCGAATCCTAACCACTAGACCACCAGGGAGCACTGGGTGCTCTGGAGCAGCACCTGCTCCAAGACATACCACCAGGGTGAGGCCGCCTGTGCTGCTGTCACAGGGTTTTGTGCATCAACTAAAGTAAGCAGGAAAACACACACACATCAACCTAACACTGGCAAGCTAGTCTTTACTACACTTTGGAAAACATCATGGGACACACAAAAAAAACACTGCTTTCAGGCACACCCCCAACAAAGCAATCTACTGAACGTTAAATAGACTCAGATCTCGGGACAGTTTCCATCCCTGGAAGACGCATGGGACCTTCATAACACACAACTAACTGGAGAGCAAAAACAGCAAGAACCAATTAACCATCCAGAAAAATACCAGTCACTGTTCTAGGTCAGCTCCTCTTCTCAGGGCACCAGCGGGAGGTCAGCGCCTCTTCTCAGGGCACCAGCGGGAGGTCAGCGCCTCTTCTCAGGGCACCAGCTGGAGGTCAGCACCTCTTCTCAGGGCACTAGCGGGGGGTCAGCGCCTCTTCTCAGGGGCCCTTGCAGGAGGGCAGCGCCTCTTCTCAGGGCACCAGCTGGAGGTCAGCGCCTCTTCTCAGGGCACTAGCGGGGGGGTCAGCGCCTCTTCTCAGGGGCCTTTGCAGGAGGGCAGCGCCTCTTCTCAGGGCACCAGCTGGAGGTCAGTGCCTCTTCTCAGGGCACTAGCGGGGGGTCAGCGCCTCTTCTCAGGGGCCCTTGCAGGAGGGCAGCGCCTCTTCTCAGGGCACCAGCTGGAGGTCAGCGCCTCTTCTCAGGGCACCAGCGGGAGGTCAGCGCCTCTTCTCAGGGCACCAGCTGGAGGTCAGCGCCTCTTCTCAGGGCACTAGCGGGGATCAGCACCTCTTCTCAGGTACCCCTGAAGGAGGGCAGTCCCTTTTCTCATGGCACCAGCGGGAGGTCAGCGCCTCTACTCAGGGCACCAGCAGGAGATAAGCGCCTCTTCTCAGGGCACCAGCGGGGGTCAGCTCCTCCTCTCAGAGCACCAGAGGGAGGGCAGTGCCTCTCCTCAGAGCACCAGCGGGGGGGGGTCAGTGCCTCTTCTCAGGGCCCCAGCGGGGTGTCAGCACCTCTACTCAGGGCACCAGCGGGGGGTCAGTGCCTCTTCTCAGGGCACCAGCAGGAGGTCAGCGCCTCTTCTTAGGGCACCAGCGGGAGGTCAGCACCTCTTCTCAGGGCACCAGCGGGAGGTCAGCACCTCTTCTCAGGGCACCAGCTGGAGGTCAGTGCCTCTTCTCAGGGCACTAGCGGGGGGGTCAGCACCTCTTCTCAGGGGCCCTTGCAGGAGGGCAGCGCCTCTTCTCAGGGCATCAGCTGGAGGTCAGCGCCTCTTCTCAGGGGCCCTTGCAGGAGGGCAGCGCCTCTTCTCAGGGCACCAGCTGGAGGTCAGCGCCTCTTCTCAGGGCACCAGCTGGAGGTCAGCGCCTCTTCTCAGGGCACTAGCGGGGGGGGTCAGCGCCTCTTCTCAGGGGCCCTTGCAGGAGGGCAGCGCCTATTCTCATGGCACCAGCTGGAGGTCAGCGCCTCTTCTCAGGGGCCCTTGCAGGAGGGCAGCGCCTCTTCTCAGGGCACCAGCTGGAGGTCAGCGCCACTTCTCAGGGCACTAGCGGGGAATCAGCACCTCTTCTCAGGTACCCCTGAAGGAGGGCAGTCCCTTTTCTCATGGCACCAGCGGGAGGTCAGCGCCTCTACTCAGGGCACCAGCAGGAGGTAAGCGCCTCTTCTCAGGGCACCAGCGGGGGTCAGCTCCTCCTCTCAGGGCACCAGAGGGAGGGCAGTGCCTCTCCTCAGGGCACCAGCGGGGTGTCAGCGCCTCTACTCAGGGCACCAGCGGGGGGTCAGTGCCTCTTCTCAGGGCACCAGCGGGGGTCTGCTCCTCTTCTCAGGGACCCCTGTAGGAGGGCAGCAGACCTTCTGGGGGATGCCTGCAGCTCGTCCAAGGCCTCGTCAAAGCTCTCAAGTAAGCCCAGATCTGAGCATGAGCGCTTCACCCAGACCAGGGTGTTGCTTTGGATGCTGGCTCCCCTCGCCCTCAGTTTAGAGTGTTAGAAACTACAAGTAGCAGAATACACTGCAATAGCCTGAAAGGAATTTGGTACTCATGCTGGACCTAGGCAATATAAGATCTCTGACGAGGATGGTGGGGAGTGCACGTGCAGGCCAGTGGAACTTTCACTTTCACAATGTGCCTGTAAGCCCTAAAACATTAGACCGAAACAAAGATAAATAAAACGCTTCAACGTCATAAAAAATAATTCCTCATTCAGAGCGCGATCCATCATTTCATTTATGTCTCTTGAAAAAACAACAGGCTTCAACGCATATGATTGATCATGTAGTCATTTGATTTTGATGTAAATAACAAGGCTTCGTGCACGTTTCTTTTTTCAATTAAGTACACAGAAGGTTAAAACGAAAAGGCAGACATCCTTCGCAAAAAGTGTCCCACTTAAAAATTGCCCGTGATTGATCGTAAAAGTTATGAGACCGCATTAGTAAATCAGATGATGTCATGAGTGGAAAGCGCCACATTCTAGATGAAATTCTAAATAAAGGTAGAGTTGTCATGCTTTAAAAAATGCGATGGAATCCTCCCCGTCGGGGAATTGAACCCCGGTCTCCCGCGTGACAGGCGGGGATACTGACCACTATACTAACGAGGAACAGCTGCACCTGGTCTCGCTGAGCCGCTCCTCATGTGGCTGAAAACCCGCCTGTCCATCCTCATATGCTATGAATTTGTGCCATTTATCAACTCCTTCACACCAACACAGGGGCCCACAGGCTCAATAAACACACACACACTCCCTCACACAATACACACACAAACACACTCCTGCCTCACAAGATCCTTCTCACCTCCTAGCAGACACTCTCAGCAGCGCTCTCAGCAGCATCACCTGATGCCAGAGTCACAGCAACCAGCTCCCACGGCTGCTTCTGACGGCCCCGGCCTGGATCTTCAGCCCAGGGGCCCCTGGCTCTCTCTGATGCTGGAGGATTGCAGCGGGGGCTGCACACAGGGAGTGGGGAGGGAGACGCTCCCTCCCACCCGCCCACCCGCCCGCCTGCGCCAAAGGAGAAAGCTGGCTTGTAAAGGAGAAGAGAGGAGGCAGGAAAAGCCCAGGTGTGCGAGTGTCTGAGAAAGAGGCGCTTTGAATTGTGAAGCAGAGGAAAAAAGTGAAGACTTTGCAAAATTCCTTCGAGCCGGATTTGAACCAGCGACCTAAGGATATCAGCTTCCCCACTACAGTCCTCCGCTCTACCAACTGAGCTATCGAAGGCTCGGTGATGTAGGGATGACAAGGCGCTATATGGCATGAGGTGTGAGCAGCGTGCCCAGCCGCCTAGGCGGCACTCTGTCTCTAAACAGCAGCTCAAGGCCTTCATAAAGCGCCAAACCCTACAATGGAGACTTTCCTTCCCTGCACAAAGCCAGCAAAGGAAAACAAACAGGCCACCTGCCTTTCTCAATGCTTCTTTCAAATGCTAAGACATCACTTTGCGCACCTTAGAGCAACCTGTCCAGACACACTTACAAACTACCTTAGAAACGCCTCTCAAGGGCGACTATGACTGGCGCCCCAGACCAACCACCTCCCTTCTCTCCAGCCCCTAGCTAGAAGAATAGGAGACCTCACCCGGAGGATACAGACTCCAGAGTGACGGGCTAGAGACGCCCTTTGGGAGACATGACGGCACCAGGGCCGGACTGGCCATACGGGTAAAGAGAGAGCCCCCGCTGGACAGAGAGACTGAGGGACTCCGCCCATCCTGCGTAAATCCGGGCTTGGTGAGCAGTATCCCGCCCGCCCGTGTTGCTCTCCCCCTCCAATGCTGCTCTTCCCCATCTCCCTATCTGGCTTCACGTTAATACTATAAGTCCCCACCTCCTCTTTGCTTCCTTCCACCCAACCAGCAGATATCCATCAAACTAGGTGGGTCGCAGAATACTGGCATTCTGACAATTGGCTCGAGCCTGTCAACAATTTGGCAAGCTGCCATCTCCGAAGCTATAGTGTAGCAAGCTCAATGTTGTCTTGAAACTGGATTCTTCATAGAGCTGGAGACCCCTAGAAACAGGCCTCCTGGATTTGCCAGTGCTTCTTCCAAGCGGTAACCCATCCTTTGTGAAGAACAAGCTTTGATGACCAGCATTCAGTTTTCTATCAGTGTTTTGTCTGTGTGCCTGAAAGGTGACGTTGTTATTAGCAGGTGGCAGGTCAAGTAAAGAAGAAATGTATGTAATAAAAGATTTGCGATGTAGAACCTTAAAAAATGTGTTTAGATAGGATGAAAAAAAACTAGAAGTATACCGTGGGGAGAAAAAAAGAGTCCCTTCCCTGACCGGGAATCGAACCCGGGCCGCGGCGGTGAGAGCGCCGAATCCTAACCACTAGACCACCAGGGAGCACTGGGTGCTCTGGAGCAGCACCTGCTCCAAGACATACCACCAGGGTGAGGCCGCCTGTGCTGCTGTCACAGGGTTTTGTGCATCAACTAAAGTAAGCAGGAAAACACACACACATCAACCTAACACTGGCAAGCTAGTCTTTACTACACTTTGGAAAACATCATGGGACACACAAAAAAAACACTGCTTTCAGGCACACCCCCAACAAAGCAATCTACTGAACGTTAAATAGACTCAGATCTCGGGACAGTTTCCATCCCTGGAAGACGCATGGGACCTTCATAACACACAACTAACTGGAGAGCAAAAACAGCAAGAACCAATTAACCATCCAGAAAAATACCAGTCACTGTTCTAGGTCAGCTCCTCTTCTCAGGGCACCAGCGGGAGGTCAGCGCCTCTTCTCAGGGCACCAGCGGGAGGTCAGCGCCTCTTCTCAGGGCACCAGCTGGAGGTCAGCACCTCTTCTCAGGGCACTAGCGGGGGGTCAGCGCCTCTTCTCAGGGGCCCTTGCAGGAGGGCAGCGCCTCTTCTCAGGGCACCAGCTGGAGGTCAGCGCCTCTTCTCAGGGCACTAGCGGGGGGGTCAGCGCCTCTTCTCAGGGGCCTTTGCAGGAGGGCAGCGCCTCTTCTCAGGGCACCAGCTGGAGGTCAGTGCCTCTTCTCAGGGCACTAGCGGGGGGTCAGCGCCTCTTCTCAGGGGCCCTTGCAGGAGGGCAGCGCCTCTTCTCAGGGCACCAGCTGGAGGTCAGCGCCTCTTCTCAGGGCACCAGCGGGAGGTCAGCGCCTCTTCTCAGGGCACCAGCTGGAGGTCAGCGCCTCTTCTCAGGGCACTAGCGGGGATCAGCACCTCTTCTCAGGTACCCCTGAAGGAGGGCAGTCCCTTTTCTCATGGCACCAGCGGGAGGTCAGCGCCTCTACTCAGGGCACCAGCAGGAGGTAAGCGCCTCTTCTCAGGGCACCAGCGGGGGTCAGCTCCTCCTCTCAGAGCACCAGAGGGAGGGCAGTGCCTCTCCTCAGAGCACCAGCGGGGGGGGGTCAGTGCCTCTTCTCAGGGCCCCAGCGGGGTGTCAGCACCTCTACTCAGGGCACCAGCGGGGGGTCAGTGCCTCTTCTCAGGACACCAGCAGGAGGTCAGCGCCTCTTCTCAGGGCACCAGCGGGAGGTCAGCACCTCTTCTCAGGGCACCAGCGGGAGGTCAGCACCTCTTCTCAGGGCACCAGCTGGAGGTCAGCACCTCTTCTCAGGGCACTAGCGGGGGGGTCAGCGCCTCTTCTCAGGGGCCCTTGCAGGAGGGCAGCGCCTCTTCTCAGGGCACCAGCTGGAGGTCAGCGCCTCTTCTCAGGGGCCTTTGCAGGAGGGCAGCGCCTCTTCTCAGGGCACCAGCTGGAGGTCAGCGCCTCTTCTCAGGGCACCAGCTGGAGGTCAGCGCCTCTTCTCAGGGCACTAGCGGGGGGGGTCAGCGACTCTTCTCAGGGGCCCTTGCAGGAGGGCAGCGCCTATTCTCATGGCACCAGCTGGAGGTCAGCGCCTCTTCTCAGGGGCCCTTGCAGGAGGGCAGCGCCTCTTCTCAGGGCACCAGCTGGAGGTCAGCGCCACTTCTCAGGGCACTAGCGGGGAATCAGCACCTCTTCTCAGGTACCCCTGAAGGAGGGCAGTCCCTTTTCTCATGGCACCAGCGGGAGGTCAGCGCCTCTACTCAGGGCACCAGCAGGAGGTAAGCGCCTCTTCTCAGGGCACCAGCGGGGGTCAGCTCCTCCTCTCAGGGCACCAGAGGGAGGGCAGTGCCTCTCCTCAGGGCACCAGCGGGGTGTCAGTGCCTCTTCTCAGGGCACCAGCGGGGGTCAGCTCCTCCTCTCAGGGCACCAGAGGGAGGGTAGTGCCTCTCCTCAGGGCACCAGCGGGGTGTCAGCGCCTCTACTCAGGGCACCAGCGGGGGGTCAGTGCCTCTTCTCAGGGCACCAGCGGGGGTCTGCTCCTCTTCTCAGGGACCCCTGTAGGAGGGCAGCAGACCTTCTGGGGGATGCCTGCAGCTCGTCCAAGGCCTCGTCAAAGCTCTCAAGTAAGCCCAGATCTGAGCATGAGCGCTTCACCCAGACCAGGGTGTTGCTTTGGATGCTGGCTCCCCTCGCCCTCAGTTTAGAGTGTTAGAAACTACAAGTAGCAGAATACACTGCAATAGCCTGAAAGGAATTTGGTACTCATGCTGGACCTAGGCAATATAAGATCTCTGACGAGGATGGTGGGGAGTGCACGTGCAGGCCAGTGGAACTTTCACTTTCACAATGTGCCTGTAGGCCCTAAAACATTAGACCGAAACAAAGATAAATAAAACGCTTCAACGTCATAAAAAATAATTCCTCATTCAGAGCGCGATCCATCATTTCATTTATGTCTCTTGAAAAAACAACAGGCTTCAACGCATATGATTGATCATGTAGTCCTTTGATTTTGATGTAAATAACAAGGCTTCGTGCACGTTTCTTTTTTCAATTAAGTACACAGAAGCTTAAAACGAAAAGGCAGACATCCTTCGCAAAAAGTGTCTCACTTAAAAATTGCCCGTGATTGATCGTAAAAGTTATGAGACCGCATTAGTAAATCAGATGATGTCATGAGTGGAAAGCGCCACATTCTAGATGAAATTCTAAATAAAGGTAGAGTTGTCATGCTTTAAAAAATGCGATGGAATCCTCCCCGTCGGGGAATTGAACCCCGGTCTCCCGCGTGACAGGCGGGGATACTGACCACTATACTAACGAGGAACAGCTGCACCTGGTCTCGCTGAGCCGCTCCTTATGTGGCTGAAAACCCTCCTGTCCATCCTCATATGCTACGAATTTGTGCCATTTATCAACTCCTTCACACCAACACAGGGGCCCACAGGCTCAATAAACACACACACACTCCCTCACACAATACACACACAAACACACTCCTGCCTCACAAGATCCTTCTCACCTCCTAGCAGACACTCTCAGCAGCGCTCTCAGCAGCATCACCTGATGCCAGAGTCACAGCAACCAGCTCCCACGGCTGCTTCTGACGGCCCCGGCCTGGATCTTCAGCCCAGGGGCCCCTGGCTCTCTCTGATGCTGGAGGATTGCAGCGGGGGCTGCACACAGGGAGTGGGGAGGGAGACGCTCCCTCCCACCCGCCCACCCGCCCGCCTGCGCCAAAGGAGAAAGCTGGCTTGTAAAGGAGAAGAGAGGAGGCAGGAAAAGCCCAGGTGTGCGAGTGTCTGAGAAAGAGGCGCTTTGAATTGTGAAGCAGAGGAAAAAAGTGAAGACTTTGCAAAATTCCTTCGAGCCGGATTTGAACCAGCGACCTAAGGATGTCAGCTTCCCCACTACAGTCCTCCGCTCTACCAACTGAGCTATCGAAGGCTCGGTGATGTAGGGATGACAAGGCGCTATATGGCATGAGGTGTGAGCAGCGTGCCCAGCCGCCTAGGCAGCACTCTGTCTCTAAACAGCAGCTCAAGGCCTTCATAAAGCGCCAAACCCTACAATGGAGACTTTCCTTCCCTGCACAAAGCCAGCAAAGGAAAACAAACAGGCCACCTGCCTTTCTCAATGCTTCTTTCAAATGCTAAGACATCACTTTGCGCACCTTAGAGCAACCTGTCCAGACACACTTACAAACTACCTTAGAAACGCCTCTCAAGGGCGACTATGACTGGCGCCCCAGACCAACCACCTCCCTTCTCTCCAGCCCCTAGCTAGAAGAATAGGAGACCTCACCCGGAGGATACAGACTCCAGAGTGACGGGCTAGAGACGCCCTTTGGGAGACATGACGGCACCAGGGCCGGACTGGCCATACGGGTAAAGAGAGAGCCCCCGCTGGACAGAGAGACTGAGGGACTCCGCCCATCCTGCGTAAATCCGGGCTTGGTGAGCAGTATCCCGCCCGCCCGTGTTGCTCTCCCCCTCCAATGCTGCTCTTCCCCATCTCCCTATCTGGCTTCACGTTAATACTATAAGCCCCCACCTCCTCTTTGCTTCCTTCCACCCAACCAGCAGATATCCATCAAACTAGGTGGGTCGCAGAATACTGGCATTCTGACAATTGGCTCGAGCCTGTCAACAATTTGGCAAGCTGCCATCTCCGAAGCTATAGTGTAGCAAGCTCCAGAAGCGAATCTCTCCCTTTCAATGTTGTCTTGAAACTGGATTCTTCATAGAGCTGGAGACCCCTAGAAACAGGCCTCCTGGATTTGCCAGTGCTTCTTCCAAGCGGTAACCCATCCTTTGTGAAGAACAAGCTTTGATGACCAGCATTCAGTTTTCTATCAGTGTTTTGTCTGTGTGCCTGAAAGGTGACGTTGTTATTAGCAGGTGGCAGGTCAAGTAAAGAAGAAATGTATGTAATAAAAGATTTGCGATGTAAAACCTTAAAAAATGTGTTTAGATAGGATGAAAAAAAACTAGAAGTATACCGTGGGGAGAAAAAAAGAGTCCCTTCCCTGACCGGGAATCGAACCCGGGCCGCGGCGGTGAGAGCGCCGAATCCTAACCACTAGACCACCAGGGAGCACTGGGTGCTCTGGAGCAGCACCTGCTCCAAGACATACCACCAGGGTGAGGCCGCCTGTGCTGCTGTCACAGGGTTTTGTGCATCAACTAAAGTAAGCAGGAAAACACACACACATCAACCTAACACTGGCAAGCTTGTCTTTACTACACTTTGGAAAACATCATGGGACACACAAAAAAAACACTGCTTTCAGGCACACCCCCAACAAAGCAATCTACTGAACGTTAAATAGACTCAGATCTCGGGACAGTTTCCATCCCTGGAAGACGCATGGGACCTTCATAACACACAACTAACTGGAGAGCAAAAACAGCAAGAACCAATTAACCATCCAGAAAAATACCAGTCACTGTTCTAGGTCAGCTCCTCTTCTCAGGGCACCAGCGGGAGGTCAGCGCCTCTTCTCAGGGCACCAGCGGGAGGTCAGCGCCTCTTCTCAGGGCACCAGCTGGAGGTCAGCACCTCTTCTCAGGGCACTAGCGGGGGGTCAGCGCCTCTTCTCAGGGGCCCTTGCAGGAGGGCAGCGCCTCTTCTCAGGGCACCAGCTGGAGGTCAGCGCCTCTTCTCAGGGCACTAGCGGGGGGGTCAGCGCCTCTTCTCAGGGGCCTTTGCAGGAGGGCAGCGCCTCTTCTCAGGGCACCAGCTGGAGGTCAGTGCCTCTTCTCAGGGCACTAGCGGGGGGTCAGCGCCTCTTCTCAGGGGCCCTTGCAGGAGGGCAGCGCCTCTTCTCAGGGCACCAGCTGGAGGTCAGCGCCTCTTCTCAGGGCACCAGCGGGAGGTCAGCGCCTCTTCTCAGGGCACCAGCTGGAGGTCAGCGCCTCTTCTCAGGGCACTAGCGGGGATCAGCACCTCTTCTCAGGTACCCCTGAAGGAGGGCAGTCCCTTTTCTCATGGCACCAGCGGGAGGTCAGCGCCTCTACTCAGGGCACCAGCAGGAGATAAGCGCCTCTTCTCAGGGCACCAGCGGGGGTCAGCTCCTCCTCTCAGAGCACCAGAGGGAGGGCAGTGCCTCTCCTCAGAGCACCAGCGGGGGGGGGGGGTCAGTGCCTCTTCTCAGGGCCCCAGCGGGGTGTCAGCACCTCTACTCAGGGCACCAGCGGGGGGTCAGTGCCTCTTCTCAGGGCACCAGCAGGAGGTCAGCGCCTCTTCTTAGGGCACCAGCGGGAGGTCAGCACCTCTTCTCAGGGCACCAGCAGGAGGTCAGCACCTCTTCTCAGGGCACCAGCTGGAGGTCAGCGCCTCTTCTCAGGGCACTAGCGGGGGGGTCAGCACCTCTTCTCAGGGGCCCTTGCAGGAGGGCAGCGCCTCTTCTCAGGGCATCAGCTGGAGGTCAGCGCCTCTTCTCAGGGGCCCTTGCAGGAGGGCAGCGCCTCTTCTCAGGGCACCAGCTGGAGGTCAGCGCCTCTTCTCAGGGCACCAGCTGGAGGTCAGCGCCTCTTCTCAGGGCACTAGCGGGGGGGGGCAGCGCCTCTTCTCAGGGGCCCTTGCAGGAGGGCAGCGCCTATTCTCATGGCACCAGCTGGAGGTCAGCGCCTCTTCTCAGGGGCCCTTGCAGGAGGGCAGCGCCTCTTCTCAGGGCACCAGCTGGAGGTCAGCGCCACTTCTCAGGGCACTAGCGGGGAATCAGCACCTCTTCTCAGGTACCCCTGAAGGAGGGCAGTCCCTTTTCTCATGGCACCAGCGGGAGGTCAGCGCCTCTACTCAGGGCACCAGCAGGAGGTAAGCGCCTCTTCTCAGGGCACCAGCGGGGGTCAGCTCCTCCTCTCAGGGCACCAGAGGGAGGGCAGTGCCTCTCCTCAGGGCACCAGCGGGGTGTCAGCGCCTCTACTCAGGGCACCAGCGGGGGGTCAGTGCCTCTTCTCAGGGCACCAGCGGGGGTCTGCTCCTCTTCTCAGGGACCCCTGTAGGAGGGCAGCAGACCTTCTGGGGGATGCCTGCAGCTCGTCCAAGGCCTCGTCAAAGCTCTCAAGTAAGCCCAGATCTGAGCATGAGCGCTTCACCCAGACCAGGGTGTTGCTTTGGATGCTGGCTCCCCTCGCCCTCAGTTTAGAGTGTTAGAAACTACAAGTAGCAGAATACACTGCAATAGCCTGAAAGGAATTTGGTACTCATGCTGGACCTAGGCAATATAAGATCTCTGACGAGGATGGTGGGGAGTGCACGTGCAGGCCAGTGGAACTTTCACTTTCACAATGTGCCTGTAAGCCCTAAAACATTAGACCGAAACAAAGATAAATAAAACGCTTCAACGTCATAAAAAATAATTCCTCATTCAGAGCGCGATCCATCATTTCATTTATGTCTCTTGAAAAAACAACAGGCTTCAACGCATATGATTGATCATGTAGTCATTTGATTTTGATGTAAATAACAAGGCTTCGTGCACGTTTCTTTTTTCAATTAAGTACACAGAAGGTTAAAACGAAAAGGCAGACATCCTTCGCAAAAAGTGTCCCACTTAAAAATTGCCCGTGATTGATCGTAAAAGTTATGAGACCGCATTAGTAAATCAGATGATGTCATGAGTGGAAAGCGCCACATTCTAGATGAAATTCTAAATAAAGGTAGAGTTGTCATGCTTTAAAAAATGCGATGGAATCCTCCCCGTCGGGGAATTGAACCCCGGTCTCCCGCGTGACAGGCGGGGATACTGACCACTATACTAACGAGGAACAGCTGCACCTGGTCTCGCTGAGCCGCTCCTCATGTGGCTGAAAACCCGCCTGTCCATCCTCATATGCTATGAATTTGTGCCATTTATCAACTCCTTCACACCAACACAGGGGCCCACAGGCTCAATAAACACACACACACTCCCTCACACAATACACACACAAACACACTCCTGCCTCACAAGATCCTTCTCACCTCCTAGCAGACACTCTCAGCAGCGCTCTCAGCAGCATCACCTGATGCCAGAGTCACAGCAACCAGCTCCCACGGCTGCTTCTGACGGCCCCGGCCTGGATCTTCAGCCCAGGGGCCCCTGGCTCTCTCTGATGCTGGAGGATTGCAGCGGGGGCTGCACACAGGGAGTGGGGAGGGAGACGCTCCCTCCCACCCGCCCACCCGCCCGCCTGCGCCAAAGGAGAAAGCTGGCTTGTAAAGGAGAAGAGAGGAGGCAGGAAAAGCCCAGGTGTGCGAGTGTCTGAGAAAGAGGCGCTTTGAATTGTGAAGCAGAGGAAAAAAGTGAAGACTTTGCAAAATTCCTTCGAGCCGGATTTGAACCAGCGACCTAAGGATATCAGCTTCCCCACTACAGTCCTCCGCTCTACCAACTGAGCTATCGAAGGCTCGGTGATGTAGGGATGACAAGGCGCTATATGGCATGAGGTGTGAGCAGCGTGCCCAGCCGCCTAGGCAGCACTCTGTCTCTAAACAGCAGCTCAAGGCCTTCATAAAGCGCCAAACCCTACAATGGAGACTTTCCTTCCCTGCACAAAGCCAGCAAAGGAAAACAAACAGGCCACCTGCCTTTCTCAATGCTTCTTTCAAATGCTAAGACATCACTTTGCGCACCTTAGAGCAACCTGTCCAGACACACTTACAAACTACCTTAGAAACGCCTCTCAAGGGCGACTATGACTGGCGCCCCAGACCAACCACCTCCCTTCTCTCCAGCCCCTAGCTAGAAGAATAGGAGACCTCACCCGGAGGATACAGACTCCAGAGTGACGGGCTAGAGACGCCCTTTGGGAGACATGACGGCACCAGGGCCGGACTGGCCATACGGGTAAAGAGAGAGCCCCCGCTGGACAGAGAGACTGAGGGACTCCGCCCATCCTGCGTAAATCCGGGCTTGGTGAGCAGTATCCCGCCCGCCCGTGTTGCTCTCCCCCTCCAATGCTGCTCTTCCCCATCTCCCTATCTGGCTTCACGTTAATACTATAAGTCCCCACCTCCTCTTTGCTTCCTTCCACCCAACCAGCAGATATCCATCAAACTAGGTGGGTCGCAGAATACTGGCATTCTGACAATTGGCTCGAGCCTGTCAACAATTTGGCAAGCTGCCATCTCCGAAGCTATAGTGTAGCAAGCTCCAGAAGCGAATCTCTCCCTTTCAATGTTGTCTTGAAACTGGATTCTTCATAGAGCTGGAGACCCCTAGAAACAGGCCTCCTGGATTTGCCAGTGCTTCTTCCAAGCGGTAACCCATCCTTTGTGAAGAACAAGCTTTGATGACCAGCATTCAGTTTTCTATCAGTGTTTTGTCTGTGTGCCTGAAAGGTGACGTTGTTATTAGCAGGTGGCAGGTCAAGTAAAGAAGAAATGTATGTAATAAAAGATTTGCGATGTAGAACCTTAAAAAATGTGTTTAGATAGGATGAAAAAAAACTAGAAGTATACCGTGGGGAGAAAAAAAGAGTCCCTTCCCTGACCGGGAATCGAACCCGGGCCGCGGCGGTGAGAGCGCCGAATCCTAACCACTAGACCACCAGGGAGCACTGGGTGCTCTGGAGCAGCACCTGCTCCAAGACATACCACCAGGGTGAGGCCGCCTGTGCTGCTGTCACAGGGTTTTGTGCATCAACTAAAGTAAGCAGGAAAACACACACACATCAACCTAACACTGGCAAGCTAGTCTTTACTACACTTTGGAAAACATCATGGGACACACAAAAAAAACACTGCTTTCAGGCACACCCCCAACAAAGCAATCTACTGAACGTTAAATAGACTCAGATCTCGGGACAGTTTCCATCCCTGGAAGACGCATGGGACCTTCATAACACACAACTAACTGGAGAGCAAAAACAGCAAGAACCAATTAACCATCCAGAAAAATACCAGTCACTGTTCTAGGTCAGCTCCTCTTCTCAGGGCACCAGCGGGAGGTCAGCGCCTCTTCTCAGGGCACCAGCGGGAGGTCAGCGCCTCTTCTCAGGGCACCAGCTGGAGGTCAGCACCTCTTCTCAGGGCACTAGCGGGGGGTCAGCGCCTCTTCTCAGGGGCCCTTGCAGGAGGGCAGCGCCTCTTCTCAGGGCACCAGCTGGAGGTCAGCGCCTCTTCTCAGGGCACTAGCGGGGGGGTCAGCGCCTCTTCTCAGGGGCCTTTGCAGGAGGGCAGCGCCTCTTCTCAGGGCACCAGCTGGAGGTCAGTGCCTCTTCTCAGGGCACTAGCGGGGGGTCAGCGCCTCTTCTCAGGGGCCCTTGCAGGAGGGCAGCGCCTCTTCTCAGGGCACCAGCTGGAGGTCAGCGCCTCTTCTCAGGGCACCAGCGGGAGGTCAGCGCCTCTTCTCAGGGCACCAGCTGGAGGTCAGCGCCTCTTCTCAGGGCACTAGCGGGGATCAGCACCTCTTCTCAGGTACCCCTGAAGGAGGGCAGTCCCTTTTCTCATGGCACCAGCGGGAGGTCAGCGCCTCTACTCAGGGCACCAGCAGGAGGTAAGCGCCTCTTCTCAGGGCACCAGCGGGGGTCAGCTCCTCCTCTCAGAGCACCAGAGGGAGGGCAGTGCCTCTCCTCAGAGCACCAGCGGGGGGGGGTCAGTGCCTCTTCTCAGGGCCCCAGCGGGGTGTCAGCACCTCTACTCAGGGCACCAGCGGGGGGTCAGTGCCTCTTCTCAGGACACCAGCAGGAGGTCAGCGCCTCTTCTCAGGGCACCAGCGGGAGGTCAGCACCTCTTCTCAGGGCACCAGCGGGAGGTCAGCACCTCTTCTCAGGGCACCAGCTGGAGGTCAGCACCTCTTCTCAGGGCACTAGCGGGGGGGTCAGCGCCTCTTCTCAGGGGCCCTTGCAGGAGGGCAGCGCCTCTTCTCAGGGCACCAGCTGGAGGTCAGCGCCTCTTCTCAGGGGCCTTTGCAGGAGGGCAGCGCCTCTTCTCAGGGCACCAGCTGGAGGTCAGCACCTCTTCTCAGGGCACCAGCTGGAGGTCAGCGCCTCTTCTCAGGGCACTAGCGGGGGGGGTCAGCGACTCTTCTCAGGGGCCCTTGCAGGAGGGCAGCGCCTATTCTCATGGCACCAGCTGGAGGTCAGCGCCTCTTCTCAGGGGCCCTTGCAGGAGGGCAGCGCCTCTTCTCAGGGCACCAGCTGGAGGTCAGCGCCACTTCTCAGGGCACTAGCGGGGAATCAGCACCTCTTCTCAGGTACCCCTGAAGGAGGGCAGTCCCTTTTCTCATGGCACCAGCGGGAGGTCAGCGCCTCTACTCAGGGCACCAGCAGGAGGTAAGCGCCTCTTCTCAGGGCACCAGCGGGGGTCAGCTCCTCCTCTCAGGGCACCAGAGGGAGGGCAGAGCCTCTCCTCAGGGCACCAGCGGGGTGTCAGTGCCTCTTCTCAGGGCACCAGCGGGGGTCAGCTCCTCCTCTCAGGGCACCAGAGGGAGGGTAGTGCCTCTCCTCAGGGCACCAGCGGGGTGTCAGCGCCTCTACTCAGGGCACCAGCGGGGGGTCAGTGCCTCTTCTCAGGGCACCAGCGGGGGTCTGCTCCTCTTCTCAGGGACCCCTGTAGGAGGGCAGCAGACCTTCTGGGGGATGCCTGCAGCTCGTCCAAGGCCTCGTCAAAGCTCTCAAGTAAGCCCAGATCTGAGCATGAGCGCTTCACCCAGACCAGGGTGTTGCTTTGGATGCTGGCTCCCCTCGCCCTCAGTTTAGAGTGTTAGAAACTACAAGTAGCAGAATACACTGCAATAGCCTGAAAGGAATTTGGTACTCATGCTGGACCTAGGCAATATAAGATCTCTGACGAGGATGGTGGGGAGTGCACGTGCAGGCCAGTGGAACTTTCACTTTCACAATGTGCCTGTAGGCCCTAAAACATTAGACCGAAACAAAGATAAATAAAACGCTTCAACGTCATAAAAAATAATTCCTCATTCAGAGCGCGATCCATCATTTCATTTATGTCTCTTGAAAAAACAACAGGCTTCAACGCATATGATTGATCATGTAGTCCTTTGATTTTGATGTAAATAACAAGGCTTCGTGCACGTTTCTTTTTTCAATTAAGTACACAGAAGCTTAAAACGAAAAGGCAGACATCCTTCGCAAAAAGTGTCTCACTTAAAAATTGCCCGTGATTGATCGTAAAAGTTATGAGACCGCATTAGTAAATCAGATGATGTCATGAGTGGAAAGCGCCACATTCTAGATGAAATTCTAAATAAAGGTAGAGTTGTCATGCTTTAAAAAATGCGATGGAATCCTCCCCGTCGGGGAATTGAACCCCGGTCTCCCGCGTGACAGGCGGGGATACTGACCACTATACTAACGAGGAACAGCTGCACCTGGTCTCGCTGAGCCGCTCCTTATGTGGCTGAAAACCCTCCTGTCCATCCTCATATGCTACGAATTTGTGCCATTTATCAACTCCTTCACACCAACACAGGGGCCCACAGGCTCAATAAACACACACACACTCCCTCACACAATACACACAC
This sequence comes from Triturus cristatus, assembly GCF_964204655.1. Classification (NCBI taxonomy): domain Eukaryota; kingdom Metazoa; phylum Chordata; class Amphibia; order Caudata; family Salamandridae; genus Triturus; species Triturus cristatus. The sequence continues at coordinate 145,888,716 of NC_140585.1, read as the reverse complement.
AAACACACTCCTGCCTCACAAGATCCTTCTCACCTCCTAGCAGACACTCTCAGCAGCGCTCTCAGCAGCATCACCTGATGCCAGAGTCACAGCAACCAGCTCCCACGGCTGCTTCTGACGGCCCCGGCCTGGATCTTCAGCCCAGGGGCCCCTGGCTCTCTCTGATGCTGGAGGATTGCAGCGGGGGCTGCACACAGGGAGTGGGGAGGGAGACGCTCCCTCCCACCCGCCCACCCGCCCGCCTGCGCCAAAGGAGAAAGCTGGCTTGTAAAGGAGAAGAGAGGAGGCAGGAAAAGCCCAGGTGTGCGAGTGTCTGAGAAAGAGGCGCTTTGAATTGTGAAGCAGAGGAAAAAAGTGAAGACTTTGCAAAATTCCTTCGAGCCGGATTTGAACCAGCGACCTAAGGATGTCAGCTTCCCCACTACAGTCCTCCGCTCTACCAACTGAGCTATCGAAGGCTCGGTGATGTAGGGATGACAAGGCGCTATATGGCATGAGGTGTGAGCAGCGTGCCCAGCCGCCTAGGCAGCACTCTGTCTCTAAACAGCAGCTCAAGGCCTTCATAAAGCGCCAAACCCTACAATGGAGACTTTCCTTCCCTGCACAAAGCCAGCAAAGGAAAACAAACAGGCCACCTGCCTTTCTCAATGCTTCTTTCAAATGCTAAGACATCACTTTGCGCACCTTAGAGCAACCTGTCCAGACACACTTACAAACTACCTTAGAAACGCCTCTCAAGGGCGACTATGACTGGCGCCCCAGACCAACCACCTCCCTTCTCTCCAGCCCCTAGCTAGAAGAATAGGAGACCTCACCCGGAGGATACAGACTCCAGAGTGACGGGCTAGAGACGCCCTTTGGGAGACATGACGGCACCAGGGCCGGACTGGCCATACGGGTAAAGAGAGAGCCCCCGCTGGACAGAGAGACTGAGGGACTCCGCCCATCCTGCGTAAATCCGGGCTTGGTGAGCAGTATCCCGCCCGCCCGTGTTGCTCTCCCCCTCCAATGCTGCTCTTCCCCATCTCCCTATCTGGCTTCACGTTAATACTATAAGCCCCCACCTCCTCTTTGCTTCCTTCCACCCAACCAGCAGATATCCATCAAACTAGGTGGGTCGCAGAATACTGGCATTCTGACAATTGGCTCGAGCCTGTCAACAATTTGGCAAGCTGCCATCTCCGAAGCTATAGTGTAGCAAGCTCCAGAAGCGAATCTCTCCCTTTCAATGTTGTCTTGAAACTGGATTCTTCATAGAGCTGGAGACCCCTAGAAACAGGCCTCCTGGATTTGCCAGTGCTTCTTCCAAGCGGTAACCCATCCTTTGTGAAGAACAAGCTTTGATGACCAGCATTCAGTTTTCTATCAGTGTTTTGTCTGTGTGCCTGAAAGGTGACGTTGTTATTAGCAGGTGGCAGGTCAAGTAAAGAAGAAATGTATGTAATAAAAGATTTGCGATGTAAAACCTTAAAAAATGTGTTTAGATAGGATGAAAAAAAACTAGAAGTATACCGTGGGGAGAAAAAAAGAGTCCCTTCCCTGACCGGGAATCGAACCCGGGCCGCGGCGGTGAGAGCGCCGAATCCTAACCACTAGACCACCAGGGAGCACTGGGTGCTCTGGAGCAGCACCTGCTCCAAGACATACCACCAGGGTGAGGCCGCCTGTGCTGCTGTCACAGGGTTTTGTGCATCAACTAAAGTAAGCAGGAAAACACACACACATCAACCTAACACTGGCAAGCTTGTCTTTACTACACTTTGGAAAACATCATGGGACACACAAAAAAAACACTGCTTTCAGGCACACCCCCAACAAAGCAATCTACTGAACGTTAAATAGACTCAGATCTCGGGACAGTTTCCATCCCTGGAAGACGCATGGGACCTTCATAACACACAACTAACTGGAGAGCAAAAACAGCAAGAACCAATTAACCATCCAGAAAAATACCAGTCACTGTTCTAGGTCAGCTCCTCTTCTCAGGGCACCAGCGGGAGGTCAGCGCCTCTTCTCAGGGCACCAGCGGGAGGTCAGCGCCTCTTCTCAGGGCACCAGCTGGAGGTCAGCACCTCTTCTCAGGGCACTAGCGGGGGGTCAGCGCCTCTTCTCAGGGGCCCTTGCAGGAGGGCAGCGCCTCTTCTCAGGGCACCAGCTGGAGGTCAGCGCCTCTTCTCAGGGCACTAGCGGGGGGGTCAGCGCCTCTTCTCAGGGGCCTTTGCAGGAGGGCAGCGCCTCTTCTCAGGGCACCAGCTGGAGGTCAGTGCCTCTTCTCAGGGCACTAGCGGGGGGTCAGCGCCTCTTCTCAGGGGCCCTTGCAGGAGGGCAGCGCCTCTTCTCAGGGCACCAGCTGGAGGTCAGCGCCTCTTCTCAGGGCACCAGCGGGAGGTCAGCGCCTCTTCTCAGGGCACCAGCTGGAGGTCAGCGCCTCTTCTCAGGGCACTAGCGGGGATCAGCACCTCTTCTCAGGTACCCCTGAAGGAGGGCAGTCCCTTTTCTCATGGCACCAGCGGGAGGTCAGCGCCTCTACTCAGGGCACCAGCAGGAGATAAGCGCCTCTTCTCAGGGCACCAGCGGGGGTCAGCTCCTCCTCTCAGAGCACCAGAGGGAGGGCAGTGCCTCTCCTCAGAGCACCAGCGGGGGGGGGGGGTCAGTGCCTCTTCTCAGGGCCCCAGCGGGGTGTCAGCACCTCTACTCAGGGCACCAGCGGGGGGTCAGTGCCTCTTCTCAGGGCACCAGCAGGAGGTCAGCGCCTCTTCTTAGGGCACCAGCGGGAGGTCAGCACCTCTTCTCAGGGCACCAGCAGGAGGTCAGCACCTCTTCTCAGGGCACCAGCTGGAGGTCAGCGCCTCTTCTCAGGGCACTAGCGGGGGGGTCAGCACCTCTTCTCAGGGGCCCTTGCAGGAGGGCAGCGCCTCTTCTCAGGGCATCAGCTGGAGGTCAGCGCCTCTTCTCAGGGGCCCTTGCAGGAGGGCAGCGCCTCTTCTCAGGGCACCAGCTGGAGGTCAGCGCCTCTTCTCAGGGCACCAGCTGGAGGTCAGCGCCTCTTCTCAGGGCACTAGCGGGGGGGGGCAGCGCCTCTTCTCAGGGGCCCTTGCAGGAGGGCAGCGCCTATTCTCATGGCACCAGCTGGAGGTCAGCGCCTCTTCTCAGGGGCCCTTGCAGGAGGGCAGCGCCTCTTCTCAGGGCACCAGCTGGAGGTCAGCGCCACTTCTCAGGGCACTAGCGGGGAATCAGCACCTCTTCTCAGGTACCCCTGAAGGAGGGCAGTCCCTTTTCTCATGGCACCAGCGGGAGGTCAGCGCCTCTACTCAGGGCACCAGCAGGAGGTAAGCGCCTCTTCTCAGGGCACCAGCGGGGGTCAGCTCCTCCTCTCAGGGCACCAGAGGGAGGGCAGTGCCTCTCCTCAGGGCACCAGCGGGGTGTCAGCGCCTCTACTCAGGGCACCAGCGGGGGGTCAGTGCCTCTTCTCAGGGCACCAGCGGGGGTCTGCTCCTCTTCTCAGGGACCCCTGTAGGAGGGCAGCAGACCTTCTGGGGGATGCCTGCAGCTCGTCCAAGGCCTCGTCAAAGCTCTCAAGTAAGCCCAGATCTGAGCATGAGCGCTTCACCCAGACCAGGGTGTTGCTTTGGATGCTGGCTCCCCTCGCCCTCAGTTTAGAGTGTTAGAAACTACAAGTAGCAGAATACACTGCAATAGCCTGAAAGGAATTTGGTACTCATGCTGGACCTAGGCAATATAAGATCTCTGACGAGGATGGTGGGGAGTGCACGTGCAGGCCAGTGGAACTTTCACTTTCACAATGTGCCTGTAAGCCCTAAAACATTAGACCGAAACAAAGATAAATAAAACGCTTCAACGTCATAAAAAATAATTCCTCATTCAGAGCGCGATCCATCATTTCATTTATGTCTCTTGAAAAAACAACAGGCTTCAACGCATATGATTGATCATGTAGTCATTTGATTTTGATGTAAATAACAAGGCTTCGTGCACGTTTCTTTTTTCAATTAAGTACACAGAAGGTTAAAACGAAAAGGCAGACATCCTTCGCAAAAAGTGTCCCACTTAAAAATTGCCCGTGATTGATCGTAAAAGTTATGAGACCGCATTAGTAAATCAGATGATGTCATGAGTGGAAAGCGCCACATTCTAGATGAAATTCTAAATAAAGGTAGAGTTGTCATGCTTTAAAAAATGCGATGGAATCCTCCCCGTCGGGGAATTGAACCCCGGTCTCCCGCGTGACAGGCGGGGATACTGACCACTATACTAACGAGGAACAGCTGCACCTGGTCTCGCTGAGCCGCTCCTCATGTGGCTGAAAACCCGCCTGTCCATCCTCATATGCTATGAATTTGTGCCATTTATCAACTCCTTCACACCAACACAGGGGCCCACAGGCTCAATAAACACACACACACTCCCTCACACAATACACACACAAACACACTCCTGCCTCACAAGATCCTTCTCACCTCCTAGCAGACACTCTCAGCAGCGCTCTCAGCAGCATCACCTGATGCCAGAGTCACAGCAACCAGCTCCCACGGCTGCTTCTGACGGCCCCGGCCTGGATCTTCAGCCCAGGGGCCCCTGGCTCTCTCTGATGCTGGAGGATTGCAGCGGGGGCTGCACACAGGGAGTGGGGAGGGAGACGCTCCCTCCCACCCGCCCACCCGCCCGCCTGCGCCAAAGGAGAAAGCTGGCTTGTAAAGGAGAAGAGAGGAGGCAGGAAAAGCCCAGGTGTGCGAGTGTCTGAGAAAGAGGCGCTTTGAATTGTGAAGCAGAGGAAAAAAGTGAAGACTTTGCAAAATTCCTTCGAGCCGGATTTGAACCAGCGACCTAAGGATATCAGCTTCCCCACTACAGTCCTCCGCTCTACCAACTGAGCTATCGAAGGCTCGGTGATGTAGGGATGACAAGGCGCTATATGGCATGAGGTGTGAGCAGCGTGCCCAGCCGCCTAGGCAGCACTCTGTCTCTAAACAGCAGCTCAAGGCCTTCATAAAGCGCCAAACCCTACAATGGAGACTTTCCTTCCCTGCACAAAGCCAGCAAAGGAAAACAAACAGGCCACCTGCCTTTCTCAATGCTTCTTTCAAATGCTAAGACATCACTTTGCGCACCTTAGAGCAACCTGTCCAGACACACTTACAAACTACCTTAGAAACGCCTCTCAAGGGCGACTATGACTGGCGCCCCAGACCAACCACCTCCCTTCTCTCCAGCCCCTAGCTAGAAGAATAGGAGACCTCACCCGGAGGATACAGACTCCAGAGTGACGGGCTAGAGACGCCCTTTGGGAGACATGACGGCACCAGGGCCGGACTGGCCATACGGGTAAAGAGAGAGCCCCCGCTGGACAGAGAGACTGAGGGACTCCGCCCATCCTGCGTAAATCCGGGCTTGGTGAGCAGTATCCCGCCCGCCCGTGTTGCTCTCCCCCTCCAATGCTGCTCTTCCCCATCTCCCTATCTGGCTTCACGTTAATACTATAAGTCCCCACCTCCTCTTTGCTTCCTTCCACCCAACCAGCAGATATCCATCAAACTAGGTGGGTCGCAGAATACTGGCATTCTGACAATTGGCTCGAGCCTGTCAACAATTTGGCAAGCTGCCATCTCCGAAGCTATAGTGTAGCAAGCTCCAGAAGCGAATCTCTCCCTTTCAATGTTGTCTTGAAACTGGATTCTTCATAGAGCTGGAGACCCCTAGAAACAGGCCTCCTGGATTTGCCAGTGCTTCTTCCAAGCGGTAACCCATCCTTTGTGAAGAACAAGCTTTGATGACCAGCATTCAGTTTTCTATCAGTGTTTTGTCTGTGTGCCTGAAAGGTGACGTTGTTATTAGCAGGTGGCAGGTCAAGTAAAGAAGAAATGTATGTAATAAAAGATTTGCGATGTAGAACCTTAAAAAATGTGTTTAGATAGGATGAAAAAAAACTAGAAGTATACCGTGGGGAGAAAAAAAGAGTCCCTTCCCTGACCGGGAATCGAACCCGGGCCGCGGCGGTGAGAGCGCCGAATCCTAACCACTAGACCACCAGGGAGCACTGGGTGCTCTGGAGCAGCACCTGCTCCAAGACATACCACCAGGGTGAGGCCGCCTGTGCTGCTGTCACAGGGTTTTGTGCATCAACTAAAGTAAGCAGGAAAACACACACACATCAACCTAACACTGGCAAGCTAGTCTTTACTACACTTTGGAAAACATCATGGGACACACAAAAAAAACACTGCTTTCAGGCACACCCCCAACAAAGCAATCTACTGAACGTTAAATAGACTCAGATCTCGGGACAGTTTCCATCCCTGGAAGACGCATGGGACCTTCATAACACACAACTAACTGGAGAGCAAAAACAGCAAGAACCAATTAACCATCCAGAAAAATACCAGTCACTGTTCTAGGTCAGCTCCTCTTCTCAGGGCACCAGCGGGAGGTCAGCGCCTCTTCTCAGGGCACCAGCGGGAGGTCAGCGCCTCTTCTCAGGGCACCAGCTGGAGGTCAGCACCTCTTCTCAGGGCACTAGCGGGGGGTCAGCGCCTCTTCTCAGGGGCCCTTGCAGGAGGGCAGCGCCTCTTCTCAGGGCACCAGCTGGAGGTCAGCGCCTCTTCTCAGGGCACTAGCGGGGGGGTCAGCGCCTCTTCTCAGGGGCCTTTGCAGGAGGGCAGCGCCTCTTCTCAGGGCACCAGCTGGAGGTCAGTGCCTCTTCTCAGGGCACTAGCGGGGGGTCAGCGCCTCTTCTCAGGGGCCCTTGCAGGAGGGCAGCGCCTCTTCTCAGGGCACCAGCTGGAGGTCAGCGCCTCTTCTCAGGGCACCAGCGGGAGGTCAGCGCCTCTTCTCAGGGCACCAGCTGGAGGTCAGCGCCTCTTCTCAGGGCACTAGCGGGGATCAGCACCTCTTCTCAGGTACCCCTGAAGGAGGGCAGTCCCTTTTCTCATGGCACCAGCGGGAGGTCAGCGCCTCTACTCAGGGCACCAGCAGGAGGTAAGCGCCTCTTCTCAGGGCACCAGCGGGGGTCAGCTCCTCCTCTCAGAGCACCAGAGGGAGGGCAGTGCCTCTCCTCAGAGCACCAGCGGGGGGGGGTCAGTGCCTCTTCTCAGGGCCCCAGCGGGGTGTCAGCACCTCTACTCAGGGCACCAGCGGGGGGTCAGTGCCTCTTCTCAGGACACCAGCAGGAGGTCAGCGCCTCTTCTCAGGGCACCAGCGGGAGGTCAGCACCTCTTCTCAGGGCACCAGCGGGAGGTCAGCACCTCTTCTCAGGGCACCAGCTGGAGGTCAGCACCTCTTCTCAGGGCACTAGCGGGGGGGTCAGCGCCTCTTCTCAGGGGCCCTTGCAGGAGGGCAGCGCCTCTTCTCAGGGCACCAGCTGGAGGTCAGCGCCTCTTCTCAGGGGCCTTTGCAGGAGGGCAGCGCCTCTTCTCAGGGCACCAGCTGGAGGTCAGCACCTCTTCTCAGGGCACCAGCTGGAGGTCAGCGCCTCTTCTCAGGGCACTAGCGGGGGGGGTCAGCGACTCTTCTCAGGGGCCCTTGCAGGAGGGCAGCGCCTATTCTCATGGCACCAGCTGGAGGTCAGCGCCTCTTCTCAGGGGCCCTTGCAGGAGGGCAGCGCCTCTTCTCAGGGCACCAGCTGGAGGTCAGCGCCACTTCTCAGGGCACTAGCGGGGAATCAGCACCTCTTCTCAGGTACCCCTGAAGGAGGGCAGTCCCTTTTCTCATGGCACCAGCGGGAGGTCAGCGCCTCTACTCAGGGCACCAGCAGGAGGTAAGCGCCTCTTCTCAGGGCACCAGCGGGGGTCAGCTCCTCCTCTCAGGGCACCAGAGGGAGGGCAGAGCCTCTCCTCAGGGCACCAGCGGGGTGTCAGTGCCTCTTCTCAGGGCACCAGCGGGGGTCAGCTCCTCCTCTCAGGGCACCAGAGGGAGGGTAGTGCCTCTCCTCAGGGCACCAGCGGGGTGTCAGCGCCTCTACTCAGGGCACCAGCGGGGGGTCAGTGCCTCTTCTCAGGGCACCAGCGGGGGTCTGCTCCTCTTCTCAGGGACCCCTGTAGGAGGGCAGCAGACCTTCTGGGGGATGCCTGCAGCTCGTCCAAGGCCTCGTCAAAGCTCTCAAGTAAGCCCAGATCTGAGCATGAGCGCTTCACCCAGACCAGGGTGTTGCTTTGGATGCTGGCTCCCCTCGCCCTCAGTTTAGAGTGTTAGAAACTACAAGTAGCAGAATACACTGCAATAGCCTGAAAGGAATTTGGTACTCATGCTGGACCTAGGCAATATAAGATCTCTGACGAGGATGGTGGGGAGTGCACGTGCAGGCCAGTGGAACTTTCACTTTCACAATGTGCCTGTAGGCCCTAAAACATTAGACCGAAACAAAGATAAATAAAACGCTTCAACGTCATAAAAAATAATTCCTCATTCAGAGCGCGATCCATCATTTCATTTATGTCTCTTGAAAAAACAACAGGCTTCAACGCATATGATTGATCATGTAGTCCTTTGATTTTGATGTAAATAACAAGGCTTCGTGCACGTTTCTTTTTTCAATTAAGTACACAGAAGCTTAAAACGAAAAGGCAGACATCCTTCGCAAAAAGTGTCTCACTTAAAAATTGCCCGTGATTGATCGTAAAAGTTATGAGACCGCATTAGTAAATCAGATGATGTCATGAGTGGAAAGCGCCACATTCTAGATGAAATTCTAAATAAAGGTAGAGTTGTCATGCTTTAAAAAATGCGATGGAATCCTCCCCGTCGGGGAATTGAACCCCGGTCTCCCGCGTGACAGGCGGGGATACTGACCACTATACTAACGAGGAACAGCTGCACCTGGCCTCGCTGAGCCGCTCCTTATGTGGCTGAAAACCCTCCTGTCCATCCTCATCTGCTACGAATTTGTGCCATTTATCAACTCCTTCACACCAACACAGGGGCCCACAGGCTCAATAAACACACACACACTCCCTCACACAATACACACACAAACACACTCCTGCCTCACAAGATCCTTCTCACCTCCTAGCAGACACTCTCAGCAGCGCTCTCAGCAGCATCACCTGATGCCAGAGTCACAGCAACCAGCTCCCACGGCTGCTTCTGACGGCCCCGGCCTGGATCTTCAGCCCAGGGGCCCCTGGCTCTCTCTGATGCTGGAGGATTGCAGCGGGGGCTGCACACAGGGAGTGGGGAGGGAGACGCTCCCTCCCACCCGCCCACCCGCCCGCCTGCGCCAAAGGAGAAAGCTGGCTTGTAAAGGAGAAGAGAGGAGGCAGGAAAAGCCCAGGTGTGCGAGTGTCTGAGAAAGAGGCGCTTTGAATTGTGAAGCAGAGGAAAAAAGTGAAGACTTTGCAAAATTCCTTCGAGCCGGATTTGAACCAGCGACCTAAGGATGTCAGCTTCCCCACTACAGTCCTCCGCTCTACCAACTGAGCTATCGAAGGCTCGGTGATGTAGGGATGACAAGGCGCTATATGGCATGAGGTGTGAGCAGCGTGCCCAGCCGCCTAGGCAGCACTCTGTCTCTAAACAGCAGCTCAAGGCCTTCATAAAGCGCCAAACCCTACAATGGAGACTTTCCTTCCCTGCACAAAGCCAGCAAAGGAAAACAAACAGGCCACCTGCCTTTCTCAATGCTTCTTTCAAATGCTAAGACATCACTTTGCGCACCTTAGAGCAACCTGTCCAGACACACTTACAAACTACCTTAGAAACGCCTCTCAAGGGCGACTATGACTGGCGCCCCAGACCAACCACCTCCCTTCTCTCCAGCCCCTAGCTAGAAGAATAGGAGACCTCACCCGGAGGATACAGACTCCAGAGTGACGGGCTAGAGACGCCCTTTGGGAGACATGACGGCACCAGGGCCGGACTGGCCATACGGGTAAAGAGAGAGCCCCCGCTGGACAGAGAGACTGAGGGACTCCGCCCATCCTGCGTAAATCCGGGCTTGGTGAGCAGTATCCCGCCCGCCCGTGTTGCTCTCCCCCTCCAATGCTGCTCTTCCCCATCTCCCTATCTGGCTTCACGTTAATACTATAAGCCCCCACCTCCTCTTTGCTTCCTTCCACCCAACCAGCAGATATCCATCAAACTAGGTGGGTCGCAGAATACTGGCATTCTGACAATTGGCTCGAGCCTGTCAACAATTTGGCAAGCTGCCATCTCCGAAGCTATAGTGTAGCAAGCTCCAGAAGCGAATCTCTCCCTTTCAATGTTGTCTTGAAACTGGATTCTTCATAGAGCTGGAGACCCCTAGAAACAGGCCTCCTGGATTTGCCAGTGCTTCTTCCAAGCGGTAACCCATCCTTTGTGAAGAACAAGCTTTGATGACCAGCATTCAGTTTTCTATCAGTGTTTTGTCTGTGTGCCTGAAAGGTGACGTTGTTATTAGCAGGTGGCAGGTCAAGTAAAGAAGAAATGTATGTAATAAAAGATTTGCGATGTAAAACCTTAAAAAATGTGTTTAGATAGGATGAAAAAAAACTAGAAGTATACCGTGGGGAGAAAAAAAGAGTCCCTTCCCTGACCGGGAATCGAACCCGGGCCGCGGCGGTGAGAGCGCCGAATCCTAACCACTAGACCACCAGGGAGCACTGGGTGCTCTGGAGCAGCACCTGCTCCAAGACATACCACCAGGGTGAGGCCGCCTGTGCTGCTGTCACAGGGTTTTGTGCATCAACTAAAGTAAGCAGGAAAACACACACACATCAACCTAACACTGGCAAGCTTGTCTTTACTACACTTTGGAAAACATCATGGGACACACAAAAAAAACACTGCTTTCAGGCACACCCCCAACAAAGCAATCTACTGAACGTTAAATAGACTCAGATCTCGGGACAGTTTCCATCCCTGGAAGACGCATGGGACCTTCATAACACACAACTAACTGGAGAGCAAAAACAGCAAGAACCAATTAACCATCCAGAAAAATACCAGTCACTGTTCTAGGTCAGCTCCTCTTCTCAGGGCACCAGCGGGAGGTCAGCGCCTCTTCTCAGGGCACCAGCGGGAGGTCAGCGCCTCTTCTCAGGGCACCAGCTGGAGGTCAGCACCTCTTCTCAGGGCACTAGCGGGGGGTCAGCGCCTCTTCTCAGGGGCCCTTGCAGGAGGGCAGCGCCTCTTCTCAGGGCACCAGCTGGAGGTCAGCGCCTCTTCTCAGGGCACTAGCGGGGGGGTCAGCGCCTCTTCTCAGGGGCCTTTGCAGGAGGGCAGCGCCTCTTCTCAGGGCACCAGCTGGAGGTCAGTGCCTCTTCTCAGGGCACTAGCGGGGGGTCAGCGCCTCTTCTCAGGGGCCCTTGCAGGAGGGCAGCGCCTCTTCTCAGGGCACCAGCTGGAGGTCAGCGCCTCTTCTCAGGGCACCAGCGGGAGGTCAGCGCCTCTTCTCAGGGCACCAGCTGGAGGTCAGCGCCTCTTCTCAGGGCACTAGCGGGGATCAGCACCTCTTCTCAGGTACCCCTGAAGGAGGGCAGTCCCTTTTCTCATGGCACCAGCGGGAGGTCAGCGCCTCTACTCAGGGCACCAGCAGGAGATAAGCGCCTCTTCTCAGGGCACCAGCGGGGGTCAGCTCCTCCTCTCAGAGCACCAGAGGGAGGGCAGTGCCTCTCCTCAGAGCACCAGCGGGGGGGGGGGGTCAGTGCCTCTTCTCAGGGCCCCAGCGGGGTGTCAGCACCTCTACTCAGGGCACCAGCGGGGGGTCAGTGCCTCTTCTCAGGGCACCAGCAGGAGGTCAGCGCCTCTTCTTAGGGCACCAGCGGGAGGTCAGCACCTCTTCTCAGGGCACCAGCAGGAGGTCAGCACCTCTTCTCAGGGCACCAGCTGGAGGTCAGCGCCTCTTCTCAGGGCACTAGCGGGGGGGTCAGCACCTCTTCTCAGGGGCCCTTGCAGGAGGGCAGCGCCTCTTCTCAGGGCATCAGCTGGAGGTCAGCGCCTCTTCTCAGGGGCCCTTGCAGGAGGGCAGCGCCTCTTCTCAGGGCACCAGCTGGAGGTCAGCGCCTCTTCTCAGGGCACCAGCTGGAGGTCAGCGCCTCTTCTCAGGGCACTAGCGGGGGGGGTCAGCGCCTCTTCTCAGGGGCCCTTGCAGGAGGGCAGCGCCTATTCTCATGGCACCAGCTGGAGGTCAGCGCCTCTTCTCAGGGGCCCTTGCAGGAGGGCAGCGCCTCTTCTCAGGGCACCAGCTGGAGGTCAGCGCCACTTCTCAGGGCACTAGCGGGGAATCAGCACCTCTTCTCAGGTACCCCTGAAGGAGGGCAGTCCCTTTTCTCATGGCACCAGCGGGAGGTCAGCGCCTCTACTCAGGGCACCAGCAGGAGGTAAGCGCCTCTTCTCAGGGCACCAGCGGGGGTCAGCTCCTCCTCTCAGGGCACCAGAGGGAGGGCAGTGCCTCTCCTCAGGGCACCAGCGGGGTGTCAGCGCCTCTACTCAGGGCACCAGCGGGGGGTCAGTGCCTCTTCTCAGGGCACCAGCGGGGGTCTGCTCCTCTTCTCAGGGACCCCTGTAGGAGGGCAGCAGACCTTCTGGGGGATGCCTGCAGCTCGTCCAAGGCCTCGTCAAAGCTCTCAAGTAAGCCCAGATCTGAGCATGAGCGCTTCACCCAGACCAGGGTGTTGCTTTGGATGCTGGCTCCCCTCGCCCTCAGTTTAGAGTGTTAGAAACTACAAGTAGCAGAATACACTGCAATAGCCTGAAAGGAATTTGGTACTCATGCTGGACCTAGGCAATATAAGATCTCTGACGAGGATGGTGGGGAGTGCACGTGCAGGCCAGTGGAACTTTCACTTTCACAATGTGCCTGTAAGCCCTAAAACATTAGACCGAAACAAAGATAAATAAAACGCTTCAACGTCATAAAAAATAATTCCTCATTCAGAGCGCGATCCATCATTTCATTTATGTCTCTTGAAAAAACAACAGGCTTCAACGCATATGATTGATCATGTAGTCATTTGATTTTGATGTAAATAACAAGGCTTCGTGCACGTTTCTTTTTTCAATTAAGTACACAGAAGGTTAAAACGAAAAGGCAGACATCCTTCGCAAAAAGTGTCCCACTTAAAAATTGCCCGTGATTGATCGTAAAAGTTATGAGACCGCATTAGTAAATCAGATGATGTCATGAGTGGAAAGCGCCACATTCTAGATGAAATTCTAAATAAAGGTAGAGTTGTCATGCTTTAAAAAATGCGATGGAATCCTCCCCGTCGGGGAATTGAACCCCGGTCTCCCGCGTGACAGGCGGGGATACTGACCACTATACTAACGAGGAACAGCTGCACCTGGTCTCGCTGAGCCGCTCCTCATGTGGCTGAAAACCCGCCTGTCCATCCTCATATGCTACGAATTTGTGCCATTTATCAACTCCTTCACACCAACACAGGGGCCCACAGGCTCAATAAACACACACACACTCCCTCACACAATACACACACAAACACACTCCTGCCTCAGAAGATCCTTCTCACCTCCTAGCAGACACTCTCAGCAGCGCTCTCAGCAGCATCACCTGATGCCAGAGTCACAGCAACCAGCTCCCACGGCTGCTTCTGACGGCCCCGGCCTGGATCTTCAGCCCAGGGGCCCCTGGCTCTCTCTGATGCTGGAGGATTGCAGCGGGGGCTGCACACAGGGAGTGGGGAGGGAGACGCTCCCTCCCACCCGCCCACCCGCCCGCCTGCGCCAAAGGAGAAAGCTGGCTTGTAAAGGAGAAGAGAGGAGGCAGGAAAAGCCCAGGTGTGCGAGTGTCTGAGAAAGAGGCGCTTTGAATTGTGAAGCAGAGGAAAAAAGTGAAGACTTTGCAAAATTCCTTCGAGCCGGATTTGAACCAGCGACCTAAGGATATCAGCTTCCCCACTACAGTCCTCCGCTCTACCAACTGAGCTATCGAAGGCTCGGTGATGTAGGGATGACAAGGCGCTATATGGCATGAGGTGTGAGCAGCGTGCCCAGCCGCCTAGGCAGCACTCTGTCTCTAAACAGCAGCTCAAGGCCTTCATAAAGCGCCAAACCCTACAATGGAGACTTTCCTTCCCTGCACAAAGCCAGCAAAGGAAAACAAACAGGCCACCTGCCTTTCTCAATGCTTCTTTCAAATGCTAAGACATCACTTTGCGCACCTTAGAGCAACCTGTCCAGACACACTTACAAACTACCTTAGAAACGCCTCTCAAGGGCGACTATGACTGGCGCCCCAGACCAACCACCTCCCTTCTCTCCAGCCCCTAGCTAGAAGAATAGGAGACCTCACCCGGAGGATACAGACTCCAGAGTGACGGGCTAGAGACGCCCTTTGGGAGACATGACGGCACCAGGGCCGGGCTGGCCATACGGGTAAAGAGAGAGCCCCCGCTGGACAGAGAGACTGAGGGACTCCGCCCATCCTGCGTAAATCCGGGCTTGGTGAGCAGTATCCCGCCCGCCCGTGTTGCTCTCCCCCTCCAATGCTGCTCTTCCCCATCTCCCTATCTGGCTTCACGTTAATACTATAAGCCCCCACCTCCTCTTTGCTTCCTTCCACCCAACCAGCAGATATCCATCAAACTAGGTGGGTCGCAGAATACTGGCATTCTGACAATTGGCTCGAGCCTGTCAACAATTTGGCAAGCTGCCATCTCCGAAGCTATAGTGTAGCAAGCTCCAGAAGCGAATCTCTCCCTTTCAATGTTGTCTTGAAACTGGATTCTTCATAGAGCTGGAGACCCCTAGAAACAGGCCTCCTGGATTTGCCAGTGCTTCTTCCAAGCGGTAACCCATCCTTTGTGAAGAACAAGCTTTGATGACCAGCATTCAGTTTTCTATCAGTGTTTTGTCTGTGTGCCTGAAAGGTGACGTTGTTATTAGCAGGTGGCAGGTCAAGTAAAGAAGAAATGTATGTAATAAAAGATTTGCGATGTAAAACCTTAAAAAATGTGTTTAGATAGGATGAAAAAAAACTAGAAGTATACCGTGGGGAGAAAAAAAGAGTCCCTTCCCTGACCGGGAATCGAACCCGGGCCGCGGCGGTGAGAGCGCCGAATCCTAACCACTAGACCACCAGGGAGCACTGGGTGCTCTGGAGCAGCACCTGCTCCAAGACATACCACCAGGGTGAGGCCGCCTGTGCTGCTGTCACAGGGTTTTGTGCATCAACTAAAGTAAGCAGGAAAACACACACACATCAACCTAACACTGGCAAGCTTGTCTTTACTACACTTTGGAAAACATCATGGGACACACAAAAAAAACACTGCTTTCAGGCACACCCCCAACAAAGCAATCTACTGAACGTTAAATAGACTCAGATCTCGGGACAGTTTCCATCCCTGGAAGACGCATGGGACCTTCATAACACACAACTAACTGGAGAGCAAAAACAGCAAGAACCAATTAACCATCCAGAAAAATACCAGTCACTGTTCTAGGTCAGCTCCTCTTCTCAGGGCACCAGCGGGAGGTCAGCGCCTCTTCTCAGGGCACCAGCGGGAGGTCAGCGCCTCTTCTCAGGGCACCAGCTGGAGGTCAGCACCTCTTCTCAGGGCACTAGCGGGGGGTCAGCGCCTCTTCTCAGGGGCCCTTGCAGGAGGGCAGCGCCTCTTCTCAGGGCACCAGCTGGAGGTCAGCGCCTCTTCTCAGGGCACTAGCGGGGGGGTCAGCGCCTCTTCTCAGGGGCCTTTGCAGGAGGGCAGCGCCTCTTCTCAGGGCACCAGCTGGAGGTCAGTGCCTCTTCTCAGGGCACTAGCGGGGGGTCAGCGCCTCTTCTCAGGGGCCCTTGCAGGAGGGCAGCGCCTCTTCTCAGGGCACCAGCTGGAGGTCAGCGCCTCTTCTCAGGGCACCAGCGGGAGGTCAGCGCCTCTTCTCAGGGCACCAGCTGGAGGTCAGCGCCTCTTCTCAGGGCACTAGCGGGGATCAGCACCTCTTCTCAGGTACCCCTGAAGGAGGGCAGTCCCTTTTCTCATGGCACCAGCGGGAGGTCAGCGCCTCTACTCAGGGCACCAGCAGGAGATAAGCGCCTCTTCTCAGGGCACCAGCGGGGGTCAGCTCCTCCTCTCAGAGCACCAGAGGGAGGGCAGTGCCTCTCCTCAGAGCACCAGCGGGGGGGGGGGGGGTCAGTGCCTCTTCTCAGGGCCCCAGCGGGGTGTCAGCACCTCTACTCAGGGCACCAGCGGGGGGTCAGTGCCTCTTCTCAGGGCACCAGCAGGAGGTCAGCGCCTCTTCTTAGGGCACCAGCGGGAGGTCAGCACCTCTTCTCAGGGCACCAGCAGGAGGTCAGCACCTCTTCTCAGGGCACCAGCTGGAGGTCAGCGCCTCTTCTCAGGGCACTAGCGGGGGGGTCAGCACCTCTTCTCAGGGGCCCTTGCAGGAGGGCAGCGCCTCTTCTCAGGGCATCAGCTGGAGGTCAGCGCCTCTTCTCAGGGGCCCTTGCAGGAGGGCAGCGCCTCTTCTCAGGGCACCAGCTGGAGGTCAGCGCCTCTTCTCAGGGCACCAGCTGGAGGTCAGCGCCTCTTCTCAGGGCACTAGCGGGGGGGGTCAGCGCCTCTTCTCAGGGGCCCTTGCAGGAGGGCAGCGCCTATTCTCATGGCACCAGCTGGAGGTCAGCGCCTCTTCTCAGGGGCCCTTGCAGGAGGGCAGCGCCTCTTCTCAGGGCACCAGCTGGAGGTCAGCGCCACTTCTCAGGGCACTAGCGGGGAATCAGCACCTCTTCTCAGGTACCCCTGAAGGAGGGCAGTCCCTTTTCTCATGGCACCAGCGGGAGGTCAGCGCCTCTACTCAGGGCACCAGCAGGAGGTAAGCGCCTCTTCTCAGGGCACCAGCGGGGGTCAGCTCCTCCTCTCAGGGCACCAGAGGGAGGGCAGTGCCTCTCCTCAGGGCACCAGCGGGGTGTCAGCGCCTCTACTCAGGGCACCAGCGGGGGGTCAGTGCCTCTTCTCAGGGCACCAGCGGGGGTCTGCTCCTCTTCTCAGGGACCCCTGTAGGAGGGCAGCAGACCTTCTGGGGGATGCCTGCAGCTCGTCCAAGGCCTCGTCAAAGCTCTCAAGTAAGCCCAGATCTGAGCATGAGCGCTTCACCCAGACCAGGGTGTTGCTTTGGATGCTGGCTCCCCTCGCCCTCAGTTTAGAGTGTTAGAAACTACAAGTAGCAGAATACACTGCAATAGCCTGAAAGGAATTTGGTACTCATGCTGGACCTAGGCAATATAAGATCTCTGACGAGGATGGTGGGGAGTGCACGTGCAGGCCAGTGGAACTTTCACTTTCACAATGTGCCTGTAAGCCCTAAAACATTAGACCGAAACAAAGATAAATAAAACGCTTCAACGTCATAAAAAATAATTCCTCATTCAGAGCGCGATCCATCATTTCATTTATGTCTCTTGAAAAAACA
The DNA here is from genome assembly GCF_964204655.1 of Triturus cristatus. Classification (NCBI taxonomy): domain Eukaryota; kingdom Metazoa; phylum Chordata; class Amphibia; order Caudata; family Salamandridae; genus Triturus; species Triturus cristatus. The sequence continues at coordinate 145,871,361 of NC_140585.1, read as the reverse complement.
ACAGGCTTCAACGCATATGATTGATCATGTAGTCATTTGATTTTGATGTAAATAACAAGGCTTCGTGCACGTTTCTTTTTTCAATTAAGTACACAGAAGGTTAAAACGAAAAGGCAGACATCCTTCGCAAAAAGTGTCCCACTTAAAAATTGCCCGTGATTGATCGTAAAAGTTATGAGACCGCATTAGTAAATCAGATGATGTCATGAGTGGAAAGCGCCACATTCTAGATGAAATTCTAAATAAAGGTAGAGTTGTCATGCTTTAAAAAATGCGATGGAATCCTCCCCGTCGGGGAATTGAACCCCGGTCTCCCGCGTGACAGGCGGGGATACTGACCACTATACTAACGAGGAACAGCTGCACCTGGTCTCGCTGAGCCGCTCCTCATGTGGCTGAAAACCCGCCTGTCCATCCTCATATGCTATGAATTTGTGCCATTTATCAACTCCTTCACACCAACACAGGGGCCCACAGGCTCAATAAACACACACACACTCCCTCACACAATACACACACAAACACACTCCTGCCTCACAAGATCCTTCTCACCTCCTAGCAGACACTCTCAGCAGCGCTCTCAGCAGCATCACCTGATGCCAGAGTCACAGCAACCAGCTCCCACGGCTGCTTCTGACGGCCTGGCCTGGATCTTCAGCCCAGGGGCCCCTGGCTCTCTCTGATGCTGGAGGATTGCAGCGGGGGCTGCACACAGGGAGTGGGGAGGGAGACGCTCCCTCCCACCCGCCCACCCGCCCGCCTGCGCCAAAGGAGAAAGCTGGCTTGTAAAGGAGAAGAGAGGAGGCAGGAAAAGCCCAGGTGTGCGAGTGTCTGAGAAAGAGGCGCTTTGAATTGTGAAGCAGAGGAAAAAAGTGAAGACTTTGCAAAATTCCTTCGAGCCGGATTTGAACCAGCGACCTAAGGATATCAGCTTCCCCACTACAGTCCTCCGCTCTACCAACTGAGCTATCGAAGGCTCGGTGATGTAGGGATGACAAGGCGCTATATGGCATGAGGTGTGAGCAGCGTGCCCAGCCGCCTAGGCAGCACTCTGTCTCTAAACAGCAGCTCAAGGCCTTCATAAAGCGCCAAACCCTACAATGGAGACTTTCCTTCCCTGCACAAAGCCAGCAAAGGAAAACAAACAGGCCACCTGCCTTTCTCAATGCTTCTTTCAAATGCTAAGACATCACTTTACGCACCTTAGAGCAACCTGTCCAGACACACTTACAAACTACCTTAGAAACGCCTCTCAAGGGCGACTATGACTGGCGCCCCAGACCAACCACCTCCCTTCTCTCCAGCCCCTAGCTAGAAGAATAGGAGACCTCACCCGGAGGATACAGACTCCAGAGTGACGGGCTAGAGACGCCCTTTGGGAGACATGACGGCACCAGGGCCGGACTGGCCATACGGGTAAAGAGAGAGCCCCCGCTGGACAGAGAGACTGAGGGACTCCGCCCATCCTGCGTAAATCCGGGCTTGGTGAGCAGTATCCCGCCCGCCCGTGTTGCTCTCCCCCTCCAATGCTGCTCTTCCCCATCTCCCTATCTGGCTTCACGTTAATACTATAAGCCCCCACCTCCTCTTTGCTTCCTTCCACCCAACCAGCAGATATCCATCAAACTAGGTGGGTCGCAGAATACTGGCATTCTGACAATTGGCTCGAGCCTGTCAACAATTTGGCAAGCTGCCATCTCCGAAGCTATAGTGTAGCAAGCTCCAGAAGCGAATCTCTCCCTTTCAATGTTGTCTTGAAACTGGATTCTTCATAGAGCTGGAGACCCCTAGAAACAGGCCTCCTGGATTTGCCAGTGCTTCTTCCAAGCGGTAACCCATCCTTTGTGAAGAACAAGCTTTGATGACCAGCATTCAGTTTTCTATCAGTGTTTTGTCTGTGTGCCTGAAAGGTGACGTTGTTATTAGCAGGTGGCAGGTCAAGTAAAGAAGAAATGTATGTAATAAAAGATTTGCGATGTAAAACCTTAAAAAATGTGTTTAGATAGGATGAAAAAAAACTAGAAGTATACCGTGGGGAGAAAAAAAGAGTCCCTTCCCTGACCGGGAATCGAACCCGGGCCGCGGCGGTGAGAGCGCCGAATCCTAACCACTAGACCACCAGGGAGCACTGGGTGCTCTGGAGCAGCACCTGCTCCAAGACATACCACCAGGGTGAGGCCGCCTGTGCTGCTGTCACAGGGTTTTGTGCATCAACTAAAGTAAGCAGGAAAACACACACACATCAACCTAACACTGGCAAGCTTGTCTTTACTACACTTTGGAAAACATCATGGGACACACAAAAAAAACACTGCTTTCAGGCACACCCCCAACAAAGCAATCTACTGAACGTTAAATAGACTCAGATCTCGGGACAGTTTCCATCCCTGGAAGACGCATGGGACCTTCATAACACACAACTAACTGGAGAGCAAAAACAGCAAGAACCAATTAACCATCCAGAAAAATACCAGTCACTGTTCTAGGTCAGCTCCTCTTCTCAGGGCACCAGCGGGAGGTCAGCGCCTCTTCTCAGGGCACCAGCGGGAGGTCAGCGCCTCTTCTCAGGGCACCAGCTGGAGGTCAGCACCTCTTCTCAGGGCACTAGCGGGGGGTCAGCGCCTCTTCTCAGGGGCCCTTGCAGGAGGGCAGCGCCTCTTCTCAGGGCACCAGCTGGAGGTCAGCGCCTCTTCTCAGGGCACTAGCGGGGGGGTCAGCGCCTCTTCTCAGGGGCCTTTGCAGGAGGGCAGCGCCTCTTCTCAGGGCACCAGCTGGAGGTCAGTGCCTCTTCTCAGGGCACTAGCGGGGGGTCAGCGCCTCTTCTCAGGGGCCCTTGCAGGAGGGCAGCGCCTCTTCTCAGGGCACCAGCTGGAGGTCAGCGCCTCTTCTCAGGGCACCAGCGGGAGGTCAGCGCCTCTTCTCAGGGCACCAGCTGGAGGTCAGCGCCTCTTCTCAGGGCACTAGCGGGGATCAGCACCTCTTCTCAGGTACCCCTGAAGGAGGGCAGTCCCTTTTCTCATGGCACCAGCGGGAGGTCAGCGCCTCTACTCAGGGCACCAGCAGGAGATAAGCGCCTCTTCTCAGGGCACCAGCGGGGGTCAGCTCCTCCTCTCAGAGCACCAGAGGGAGGGCAGTGCCTCTCCTCAGAGCACCAGCGGGGGGGGGGGGTCAGTGCCTCTTCTCAGGGCCCCAGCGGGGTGTCAGCACCTCTACTCAGGGCACCAGCGGGGGGTCAGTGCCTCTTCTCAGGGCACCAGCAGGAGGTCAGCGCCTCTTCTTAGGGCACCAGCGGGAGGTCAGCACCTCTTCTCAGGGCACCAGCAGGAGGTCAGCACCTCTTCTCAGGGCACCAGCTGGAGGTCAGCGCCTCTTCTCAGGGCACTAGCGGGGGGGTCAGCACCTCTTCTCAGGGGCCCTTGCAGGAGGGCAGCGCCTCTTCTCAGGGCATCAGCTGGAGGTCAGCGCCTCTTCTCAGGGGCCCTTGCAGGAGGGCAGCGCCTCTTCTCAGGGCACCAGCTGGAGGTCAGCGCCTCTTCTCAGGGCACCAGCTGGAGGTCAGCGCCTCTTCTCAGGGCACTAGCGGGGGGGGTCAGCGCCTCTTCTCAGGGGCCCTTGCAGGAGGGCAGCGCCTATTCTCATGGCACCAGCTGGAGGTCAGCGCCTCTTCTCAGGGGCCCTTGCAGGAGGGCAGCGCCTCTTCTCAGGGCACCAGCTGGAGGTCAGCGCCACTTCTCAGGGCACTAGCGGGGAATCAGCACCTCTTCTCAGGTACCCCTGAAGGAGGGCAGTCCCTTTTCTCATGGCACCAGCGGGAGGTCAGCGCCTCTACTCAGGGCACCAGCAGGAGGTAAGCGCCTCTTCTCAGGGCACCAGCGGGGGTCAGCTCCTCCTCTCAGGGCACCAGAGGGAGGGCAGTGCCTCTCCTCAGGGCACCAGCGGGGTGTCAGCGCCTCTACTCAGGGCACCAGCGGGGGGTCAGTGCCTCTTCTCAGGGCACCAGCGGGGGTCTGCTCCTCTTCTCAGGGACCCCTGTAGGAGGGCAGCAGACCTTCTGGGGGATGCCTGCAGCTCGTCCAAGGCCTCGTCAAAGCTCTCAAGTAAGCCCAGATCTGAGCATGAGCGCTTCACCCAGACCAGGGTGTTGCTTTGGATGCTGGCTCCCCTCGCCCTCAGTTTAGAGTGTTAGAAACTACAAGTAGCAGAATACACTGCAATAGCCTGAAAGGAATTTGGTACTCATGCTGGACCTAGGCAATATAAGATCTCTGACGAGGATGGTGGGGAGTGCACGTGCAGGCCAGTGGAACTTTCACTTTCACAATGTGCCTGTAAGCCCTAAAACATTAGACCGAAACAAAGATAAATAAAACGCTTCAACGTCATAAAAAATAATTCCTCATTCAGAGCGCGATCCATCATTTCATTTATGTCTCTTGAAAAAACAACAGGCTTCAACGCATATGATTGATCATGTAGTCATTTGATTTTGATGTAAATAACAAGGCTTCGTGCACGTTTCTTTTTTCAATTAAGTACACAGAAGGTTAAAACGAAAAGGCAGACATCCTTCGCAAAAAGTGTCCCACTTAAAAATTGCCCGTGATTGATCGTAAAAGTTATGAGACCGCATTAGTAAATCAGATGATGTCATGAGTGGAAAGCGCCACATTCTAGATGAAATTCTAAATAAAGGTAGAGTTGTCATGCTTTAAAAAATGCGATGGAATCCTCCCCGTCGGGGAATTGAACCCCGGTCTCCCGCGTGACAGGCGGGGATACTGACCACTATACTAACGAGGAACAGCTGCACCTGGTCTCGCTGAGCCGCTCCTCATGTGGCTGAAAACCCGCCTGTCCATCCTCATATGCTACGAATTTGTGCCATTTATCAACTCCTTCACACCAACACAGGGGCCCACAGGCTCAATAAACACACACACACTCCCTCACACAATACACACACAAACACACTCCTGCCTCAGAAGATCCTTCTCACCTCCTAGCAGACACTCTCAGCAGCGCTCTCAGCAGCATCACCTGATGCCAGAGTCACAGCAACCAGCTCCCACGGCTGCTTCTGACGGCCCCGGCCTGGATCTTCAGCCCAGGGGCCCCTGGCTCTCTCTGATGCTGGAGGATTGCAGCGGGGGCTGCACACAGGGAGTGGGGAGGGAGACGCTCCCTCCCACCCGCCCACCCGCCCGCCTGCGCCAAAGGAGAAAGCTGGCTTGTAAAGGAGAAGAGAGGAGGCAGGAAAAGCCCAGGTGTGCGAGTGTCTGAGAAAGAGGCGCTTTGAATTGTGAAGCAGAGGAAAAAAGTGAAGACTTTGCAAAATTCCTTCGAGCCGGATTTGAACCAGCGACCTAAGGATATCAGCTTCCCCACTACAGTCCTCCGCTCTACCAACTGAGCTATCGAAGGCTCGGTGATGTAGGGATGACAAGGCGCTATATGGCATGAGGTGTGAGCAGCGTGCCCAGCCGCCTAGGCAGCACTCTGTCTCTAAACAGCAGCTCAAGGCCTTCATAAAGCGCCAAACCCTACAATGGAGACTTTCCTTCCCTGCACAAAGCCAGCAAAGGAAAACAAACAGGCCACCTGCCTTTCTCAATGCTTCTTTCAAATGCTAAGACATCACTTTGCGCACCTTAGAGCAACCTGTCCAGACACACTTACAAACTACCTTAGAAACGCCTCTCAAGGGCGACTATGACTGGCGCCCCAGACCAACCACCTCCCTTCTCTCCAGCCCCTAGCTAGAAGAATAGGAGACCTCACCCGGAGGATACAGACTCCAGAGTGACGGGCTAGAGACGCCCTTTGGGAGACATGACGGCACCAGGGCCGGACTGGCCATACGGGTAAAGAGAGAGCCCCCGCTGGACAGAGAGACTGAGGGACTCCGCCCATCCTGCGTAAATCCGGGCTTGGTGAGCAGTATCCCGCCCGCCCGTGTTGCTCTCCCCCTCCAATGCTGCTCTTCCCCATCTCCCTATCTGGCTTCACGTTAATACTATAAGCCCCCACCTCCTCTTTGCTTCCTTCCACCCAACCAGCAGATATCCATCAAACTAGGTGGGTCGCAGAATACTGGCATTCTGACAATTGGCTCGAGCCTGTCAACAATTTGGCAAGCTGCCATCTCCGAAGCTATAGTGTAGCAAGCTCCAGAAGCGAATCTCTCCCTTTCAATGTTGTCTTGAAACTGGATTCTTCATAGAGCTGGAGACCCCTAGAAACAGGCCTCCTGGATTTGCCAGTGCTTCTTCCAAGCGGTAACCCATCCTTTGTGAAGAACAAGCTTTGATGACCAGCATTCAGTTTTCTATCAGTGTTTTGTCTGTGTGCCTGAAAGGTGACGTTGTTATTAGCAGGTGGCAGGTCAAGTAAAGAAGAAATGTATGTAATAAAAGATTTGCGATGTAAAACCTTAAAAAATGTGTTTAGATAGGATGAAAAAAAACTAGAAGTATACCGTGGGGAGAAAAAAAGAGTCCCTTCCCTGACCGGGAATCGAACCCGGGCCGCGGCGGTGAGAGCGCCGAATCCTAACCACTAGACCACCAGGGAGCACTGGGTGCTCTGGAGCAGCACCTGCTCCAAGACATACCACCAGGGTGAGGCCGCCTGTGCTGCTGTCACAGGGTTTTGTGCATCAACTAAAGTAAGCAGGAAAACACACACACATCAACCTAACACTGGCAAGCTTGTCTTTACTACACTTTGGAAAACATCATGGGACACACAAAAAAAACACTGCTTTCAGGCACACCCCCAACAAAGCAATCTACTGAACGTTAAATAGACTCAGATCTCGGGACAGTTTCCATCCCTGGAAGACGCATGGGACCTTCATAACACACAACTAACTGGAGAGCAAAAACAGCAAGAACCAATTAACCATCCAGAAAAATACCAGTCACTGTTCTAGGTCAGCTCCTCTTCTCAGGGCACCAGCGGGAGGTCAGCGCCTCTTCTCAGGGCACCAGCGGGAGGTCAGCGCCTCTTCTCAGGGCACCAGCTGGAGGTCAGCACCTCTTCTCAGGGCACTAGCGGGGGGTCAGCGCCTCTTCTCAGGGGCCCTTGCAGGAGGGCAGCGCCTCTTCTCAGGGCACCAGCTGGAGGTCAGCGCCTCTTCTCAGGGCACTAGCGGGGGGGTCAGCGCCTCTTCTCAGGGGCCTTTGCAGGAGGGCAGCGCCTCTTCTCAGGGCACCAGCTGGAGGTCAGTGCCTCTTCTCAGGGCACTAGCGGGGGGTCAGCGCCTCTTCTCAGGGGCCCTTGCAGGAGGGCAGCGCCTCTTCTCAGGGCACCAGCTGGAGGTCAGCGCCTCTTCTCAGGGCACCAGCGGGAGGTCAGCGCCTCTTCTCAGGGCACCAGCTGGAGGTCAGCGCCTCTTCTCAGGGCACTAGCGGGGATCAGCACCTCTTCTCAGGTACCCCTGAAGGAGGGCAGTCCCTTTTCTCATGGCACCAGCGGGAGGTCAGCGCCTCTACTCAGGGCACCAGCAGGAGATAAGCGCCTCTTCTCAGGGCACCAGCGGGGGTCAGCTCCTCCTCTCAGAGCACCAGAGGGAGGGCAGTGCCTCTCCTCAGAGCACCAGCGGGGGGGGGGGGGGTCAGTGCCTCTTCTCAGGGCCCCAGCGGGGTGTCAGCACCTCTACTCAGGGCACCAGCGGGGGGTCAGTGCCTCTTCTCAGGGCACCAGCAGGAGGTCAGCGCCTCTTCTTAGGGCACCAGCGGGAGGTCAGCACCTCTTCTCAGGGCACCAGCAGGAGGTCAGCACCTCTTCTCAGGGCACCAGCTGGAGGTCAGCGCCTCTTCTCAGGGCACTAGCGGGGGGGTCAGCACCTCTTCTCAGGGGCCCTTGCAGGAGGGCAGCGCCTCTTCTCAGGGCATCAGCTGGAGGTCAGCGCCTCTTCTCAGGGGCCCTTGCAGGAGGGCAGCGCCTCTTCTCAGGGCACCAGCTGGAGGTCAGCGCCTCTTCTCAGGGCACCAGCTGGAGGTCAGCGCCTCTTCTCAGGGCACTAGCGGGGGGGGTCAGCGCCTCTTCTCAGGGGCCCTTGCAGGAGGGCAGCGCCTATTCTCATGGCACCAGCTGGAGGTCAGCGCCTCTTCTCAGGGGCCCTTGCAGGAGGGCAGCGCCTCTTCTCAGGGCACCAGCTGGAGGTCAGCGCCACTTCTCAGGGCACTAGCGGGGAATCAGCACCTCTTCTCAGGTACCCCTGAAGGAGGGCAGTCCCTTTTCTCATGGCACCAGCGGGAGGTCAGCGCCTCTACTCAGGGCACCAGCAGGAGGTAAGCGCCTCTTCTCAGGGCACCAGCGGGGGTCAGCTCCTCCTCTCAGGGCACCAGAGGGAGGGCAGTGCCTCTCCTCAGGGCACCAGCGGGGTGTCAGCGCCTCTACTCAGGGCACCAGCGGGGGGTCAGTGCCTCTTCTCAGGGCACCAGCGGGGGTCTGCTCCTCTTCTCAGGGACCCCTGTAGGAGGGCAGCAGACCTTCTGGGGGATGCCTGCAGCTCGTCCAAGGCCTCGTCAAAGCTCTCAAGTAAGCCCAGATCTGAGCATGAGCGCTTCACCCAGACCAGGGTGTTGCTTTGGATGCTGGCTCCCCTCGCCCTCAGTTTAGAGTGTTAGAAACTACAAGTAGCAGAATACACTGCAATAGCCTGAAAGGAATTTGGTACTCATGCTGGACCTAGGCAATATAAGATCTCTGACGAGGATGGTGGGGAGTGCACGTGCAGGCCAGTGGAACTTTCACTTTCACAATGTGCCTGTAAGCCCTAAAACATTAGACCGAAACAAAGATAAATAAAACGCTTCAACGTCATAAAAAATAATTCCTCATTCAGAGCGCGATCCATCATTTCATTTATGTCTCTTGAAAAAACAACAGGCTTCAACGCATATGATTGATCATGTAGTCATTTGATTTTGATGTAAATAACAAGGCTTCGTGCACGTTTCTTTTTTCAATTAAGTACACAGAAGGTTAAAACGAAAAGGCAGACATCCTTCGCAAAAAGTGTCCCACTTAAAAATTGCCCGTGATTGATCGTAAAAGTTATGAGACCGCATTAGTAAATCAGATGATGTCATGAGTGGAAAGCGCCACATTCTAGATGAAATTCTAAATAAAGGTAGAGTTGTCATGCTTTAAAAAATGCGATGGAATCCTCCCCGTCGGGGAATTGAACCCCGGTCTCCCGCGTGACAGGCGGGGATACTGACCACTATACTAACGAGGAACAGCTGCACCTGGTCTCGCTGAGCCGCTCCTCATGTGGCTGAAAACCCGCCTGTCCATCCTCATATGCTATGAATTTGTGCCATTTATCAACTCCTTCACACCAACACAGGGGCCCACAGGCTCAATAAACACACACACACTCCCTCACACAATACACACACAAACACACTCCTGCCTCACAAGATCCTTCTCACCTCCTAGCAGACACTCTCAGCAGCGCTCTCAGCAGCATCACCTGATGCCAGAGTCACAGCAACCAGCTCCCACGGCTGCTTCTGACGGCCTGGCCTGGATCTTCAGCCCAGGGGCCCCTGGCTCTCTCTGATGCTGGAGGATTGCAGCGGGGGCTGCACACAGGGAGTGGGGAGGGAGACGCTCCCTCCCACCCGCCCACCCGCCCGCCTGCGCCAAAGGAGAAAGCTGGCTTGTAAAGGAGAAGAGAGGAGGCAGGAAAAGCCCAGGTGTGCGAGTGTCTGAGAAAGAGGCGCTTTGAATTGTGAAGCAGAGGAAAAAAGTGAAGACTTTGCAAAATTCCTTCGAGCCGGATTTGAACCAGCGACCTAAGGATATCAGCTTCCCCACTACAGTCCTCCGCTCTACCAACTGAGCTATCGAAGGCTCGGTGATGTAGGGATGACAAGGCGCTATATGGCATGAGGTGTGAGCAGCGTGCCCAGCCGCCTAGGCAGCACTCTGTCTCTAAACAGCAGCTCAAGGCCTTCATAAAGCGCCAAACCCTACAATGGAGACTTTCCTTCCCTGCACAAAGCCAGCAAAGGAAAACAAACAGGCCACCTGCCTTTCTCAATGCTTCTTTCAAATGCTAAGACATCACTTTACGCACCTTAGAGCAACCTGTCCAGACACACTTACAAACTACCTTAGAAACGCCTCTCAAGGGCGACTATGACTGGCGCCCCAGACCAACCACCTCCCTTCTCTCCAGCCCCTAGCTAGAAGAATAGGAGACCTCACCCGGAGGATACAGACTCCAGAGTGACGGGCTAGAGACGCCCTTTGGGAGACATGACGGCACCAGGGCCGGACTGGCCATACGGGTAAAGAGAGAGCCCCCGCTGGACAGAGAGACTGAGGGACTCCGCCCATCCTGCGTAAATCCGGGCTTGGTGAGCAGTATCCCGCCCGCCCGTGTTGCTCTCCCCCTCCAATGCTGCTCTTCCCCATCTCCCTATCTGGCTTCACGTTAATACTATAAGCCCCCACCTCCTCTTTGCTTCCTTCCACCCAACCAGCAGATATCCATCAAACTAGGTGGGTCGCAGAATACTGGCATTCTGACAATTGGCTCGAGCCTGTCAACAATTTGGCAAGCTGCCATCTCCGAAGCTATAGTGTAGCAAGCTCCAGAAGCGAATCTCTCCCTTTCAATGTTGTCTTGAAACTGGATTCTTCATAGAGCTGGAGACCCCTAGAAACAGGCCTCCTGGATTTGCCAGTGCTTCTTCCAAGCGGTAACCCATCCTTTGTGAAGAACAAGCTTTGATGACCAGCATTCAGTTTTCTATCAGTGTTTTGTCTGTGTGCCTGAAAGGTGACGTTGTTATTAGCAGGTGGCAGGTCAAGTAAAGAAGAAATGTATGTAATAAAAGATTTGCGATGTAAAACCTTAAAAAATGTGTTTAGATAGGATGAAAAAAAACTAGAAGTATACCGTGGGGAGAAAAAAAGAGTCCCTTCCCTGACCGGGAATCGAACCCGGGCCGCGGCGGTGAGAGCGCCGAATCCTAACCACTAGACCACCAGGGAGCACTGGGTGCTCTGGAGCAGCACCTGCTCCAAGACATACCACCAGGGTGAGGCCGCCTGTGCTGCTGTCACAGGGTTTTGTGCATCAACTAAAGTAAGCAGGAAAACACACACACATCAACCTAACACTGGCAAGCTTGTCTTTACTACACTTTGGAAAACATCATGGGACACACAAAAAAAACACTGCTTTCAGGCACACCCCCAACAAAGCAATCTACTGAACGTTAAATAGACTCAGATCTCGGGACAGTTTCCATCCCTGGAAGACGCATGGGACCTTCATAACACACAACTAACTGGAGAGCAAAAACAGCAAGAACCAATTAACCATCCAGAAAAATACCAGTCACTGTTCTAGGTCAGCTCCTCTTCTCAGGGCACCAGCGGGAGGTCAGCGCCTCTTCTCAGGGCACCAGCGGGAGGTCAGCGCCTCTTCTCAGGGCACCAGCTGGAGGTCAGCACCTCTTCTCAGGGCACTAGCGGGGGGTCAGCGCCTCTTCTCAGGGGCCCTTGCAGGAGGGCAGCGCCTCTTCTCAGGGCACCAGCTGGAGGTCAGCGCCTCTTCTCAGGGCACTAGCGGGGGGGTCAGCGCCTCTTCTCAGGGGCCTTTGCAGGAGGGCAGCGCCTCTTCTCAGGGCACCAGCTGGAGGTCAGTGCCTCTTCTCAGGGCACTAGCGGGGGGTCAGCGCCTCTTCTCAGGGGCCCTTGCAGGAGGGCAGCGCCTCTTCTCAGGGCACCAGCTGGAGGTCAGCGCCTCTTCTCAGGGCACCAGCGGGAGGTCAGCGCCTCTTCTCAGGGCACCAGCTGGAGGTCAGCGCCTCTTCTCAGGGCACTAGCGGGGATCAGCACCTCTTCTCAGGTACCCCTGAAGGAGGGCAGTCCCTTTTCTCATGGCACCAGCGGGAGGTCAGCGCCTCTACTCAGGGCACCAGCAGGAGGTAAGCGCCTCTTCTCAGGGCACCAGCGGGGGTCAGCTCCTCCTCTCAGAGCACCAGAGGGAGGGCAGTGCCTCTCCTCAGAGCACCAGCGGGGGGGGGTCAGTGCCTCTTCTCAGGGCCCCAGCGGGGTGTCAGCACCTCTACTCAGGGCACCAGCGGGGGGTCAGTGCCTCTTCTCAGGACACCAGCAGGAGGTCAGCGCCTCTTCTCAGGGCACCAGCGGGAGGTCAGCACCTCTTCTCAGGGCACCAGCGGGAGGTCAGCACCTCTTCTCAGGGCACCAGCTGGAGGTCAGCACCTCTTCTCAGGGCACTAGCGGGGGGGTCAGCGCCTCTTCTCAGGGGCCCTTGCAGGAGGGCAGCGCCTCTTCTCAGGGCACCAGCTGGAGGTCAGCGCCTCTTCTCAGGGGCCTTTGCAGGAGGGCAGCGCCTCTTCTCAGGGCACCAGCTGGAGGTCAGCGCCTCTTCTCAGGGCACCAGCTGGAGGTCAGCGCCTCTTCTCAGGGCACTAGCGGGGGGGGTCAGCGACTCTTCTCAGGGGCCCTTGCAGGAGGGCAGCGCCTATTCTCATGGCACCAGCTGGAGGTCAGCGCCTCTTCTCAGGGGCCCTTGCAGGAGGGCAGCGCCTCTTCTCAGGGCACCAGCTGGAGGTCAGCGCCACTTCTCAGGGCACTAGCGGGGAATCAGCACCTCTTCTCAGGTACCCCTGAAGGAGGGCAGTCCCTTTTCTCATGGCACCAGCGGGAGGTCAGCGCCTCTACTCAGGGCACCAGCAGGAGGTAAGCGCCTCTTCTCAGGGCACCAGCGGGGGTCAGCTCCTCCTCTCAGGGCACCAGAGGGAGGGCAGTGCCTCTCCTCAGGGCACCAGCGGGGTGTCAGTGCCTCTTCTCAGGGCACCAGCGGGGGTCAGCTCCTCCTCTCAGGGCACCAGAGGGAGGGTAGTGCCTCTCCTCAGGGCACCAGCGGGGTGTCAGCGCCTCTACTCAGGGCACCAGCGGGGGGTCAGTGCCTCTTCTCAGGGCACCAGCGGGGGTCTGCTCCTCTTCTCAGGGACCCCTGTAGGAGGGCAGCAGACCTTCTGGGGGATGCCTGCAGCTCGTCCAAGGCCTCGTCAAAGCTCTCAAGTAAGCCCAGATCTGAGCATGAGCGCTTCACCCAGACCAGGGTGTTGCTTTGGATGCTGGCTCCCCTCGCCCTCAGTTTAGAGTGTTAGAAACTACAAGTAGCAGAATACACTGCAATAGCCTGAAAGGAATTTGGTACTCATGCTGGACCTAGGCAATATAAGATCTCTGACGAGGATGGTGGGGAGTGCACGTGCAGGCCAGTGGAACTTTCACTTTCACAATGTGCCTGTAGGCCCTAAAACATTAGACCGAAACAAAGATAAATAAAACGCTTCAACGTCATAAAAAATAATTCCTCATTCAGAGCGCGATCCATCATTTCATTTATGTCTCTTGAAAAAACAACAGGCTTCAACGCATATGATTGATCATGTAGTCCTTTGATTTTGATGTAAATAACAAGGCTTCGTGCACGTTTCTTTTTTCAATTAAGTACACAGAAGCTTAAAACGAAAAGGCAGACATCCTTCGCAAAAAGTGTCTCACTTAAAAATTGCCCGTGATTGATCGTAAAAGTTATGAGACCGCATTAGTAAATCAGATGATGTCATGAGTGGAAAGCGCCACATTCTAGATGAAATTCTAAATAAAGGTAGAGTTGTCATGCTTTAAAAAATGCGATGGAATCCTCCCCGTCGGGGAATTGAACCCCGGTCTCCCGCGTGACAGGCGGGGATACTGACCACTATACTAACGAGGAACAGCTGCACCTGGTCTCGCTGAGCCGCTCCTTATATGGCTGAAAACCCTCCTGTCCATCCTCATATGCTACGAATTTGTGCCATTTATCAACTCCTTCACACCAACACAGGGGCCCACAGGCTCAATAAACACACACACACTCCCTCACACAATACACACACAAACACACTCCTGCCTCACAAGATCCTTCTCACCTCCTAGCAGACACTCTCAGCAGCGCTCTCAGCAGCATCACCTGATGCCAGAGTCACAGCAACCAGCTCCCACGGCTGCTTCTGACGGCCCCGGCCTGGATCTTCAGCCCAGGGGCCCCTGGCTCTCTCTGATGCTGGAGGATTGCAGCGGGGGCTGCACACAGGGAGTGGGGAGGGAGACGCTCCCTCCCACCCGCCCACCCGCCCGCCTGCGCCAAAGGAGAAAGCTGGCTTGTAAAGGAGAAGAGAGGAGGCAGGAAAAGCCCAGGTGTGCGAGTGTCTGAGAAAGAGGCGCTTTGAATTGTGAAGCAGAGGAAAAAAGTGAAGACTTTGCAAAATTCCTTCGAGCCGGATTTGAACCAGCGACCTAAGGATATCAGCTTCCCCACTACAGTCCTCCGCTCTACCAACTGAGCTATCGAAGGCTCGGTGATGTAGGGATGACAAGGCGCTATATGGCATGAGGTGTGAGCAGCGTGCCCAGCCGCCTAGGCAGCACTCTGTCTCTAAACAGCAGCTCAAGGCCTTCATAAAGCGCCAAACCCTACAATGGAGACTTTCCTTCCCTGCACAAAGCCAGCAAAGGAAAACAAACAGGCCACCTGCCTTTCTCAATGCTTCTTTCAAATGCTAAGACATCACTTTGCGCACCTTAGAGCAACCTGTCCAGACACACTTACAAACTACCTTAGAAACGCCTCTCAAGGGCGACTATGACTGGCGCCCCAGACCAACCACCTCCCTTCTCTCCAGCCCCTAGCTAGAAGAATAGGAGACCTCACCCGGAGGATACAGACTCCAGAGTGACGGGCTAGAGACGCCCTTTGGGAGACATGACGGCACCAGGGCCGGACTGGCCATACGGGTAAAGAGAGAGCCCCCGCTGGACAGAGAGACTGAGGGACTCCGCCCATCCTGCGTAAATCCGGGCTTGGTGAGCAGTATCCCGCCCGCCCGTGTTGCTCTCCCCCTCCAATGCTGCTCTTCCCCATCTCCCTATCTGGCTTCACGTTAATACTATAAGCCCCCACCTCCTCTTTGCTTCCTTCCACCCAACCAGCAGATATCCATCAAACTAGGTGGGTCGCAGAATACTGGCATTCTGACAATTGGCTCGAGCCTGTCAACAATTTGGCAAGCTGCCATCTCCGAAGCTATAGTGTAGCAAGCTCCAGAAGCAAATCTCTCCCTTTCAATGTTGTCTTGAAACTGGATTCTTCATAGAGCTGGAGACCCCTAGAAACAGGCCTCCTGGATTTGCCAGTGCTTCTTCCAAGCGGTAACCCATCCTTTGTGAAGAACAAGCTTTGATGACCAGCATTCAGTTTTCTATCAGTGTTTTGTCTGTGTGCCTGAAAGGTGACGTTGTTATTAGCAGGTGGCAGGTCAAGTAAAGAAGAAATGTATGTAATAAAAGATTTGCGATGTAGAACCTTAAAAAATGTGTTTAGATAGGATGAAAAAAAACTAGAAGTATACCGTGGGGAGAAAAAAAGAGTCCCTTCCCTGACCGGGAATCGAACCCGGGCCGCGGCGGTGAGAGCGCCGAATCCTAACCACTAGACCACCAGGGAGCACTGGGTGCTCTGGAGCAGCACCTGCTCCAAGACATACCACCAGGGTGAGGCCGCCTGTGCTGCTGTCACAGGGTTTTGTGCATCAACTAAAGTAAGCAGGAAAACACACACACATCAACCTAACACTGGCAAGCTAGTCTTTACTACACTTTGGAAAACATCATGGGACACACAAAAAAAACACTGCTTTCAGGCACACCCCCAACAAAGCAATCTACTGAACGTTAAATAGACTCAGATCTCGGGACAGTTTCCATCCCTGGAAGACGCATGGGACCTTCATAACACACAACTAACTGGAGAGCAAAAACAGCAAGAACCAATTAACCATCCAGAAAAATACCAGTCACTGTTCTAGGTCAGCTCCTCTTCTCAGGGCACCAGCGGGAGGTCAGCGCCTCTTCTCAGGGCACCAGCGGGAGGTCAGCGCCTCTTCTCAGGGCACCAGCTGGAGGTCAGCACCTCTTCTCAGGGCACTAGCGGGGGGTCAGCGCCTCTTCTCAGGGGCCCTTGCAGGAGGGCAGCGCCTCTTCTCAGGGCACCAGCTGGAGGTCAGCGCCTCTTCTCAGGGCACTAGCGGGGGGGTCAGCGCCTCTTCTCAGGGGCCTTTGCAGGAGGGCAGCGCCTCTTCTCAGGGCACCAGCTGGAGGTCAGTGCCTCTTCTCAGGGCACTAGCGGGGGGTCAGCGCCTCTTCTCAGGGGCCCTTGCAGGAGGGCAGCGCCTCTTCTCAGGGCACCAGCTGGAGGTCAGCGCCTCTTCTCAGGGCACCAGCGGGAGGTCAGCGCCTCTTCTCAGGGCACCAGCTGGAGGTCAGCGCCTCTTCTCAGGGCACTAGCGGGGATCAGCACCTCTTCTCAGGTACCCCTGAAGGAGGGCAGTCCCTTTTCTCATGGCACCAGCGGGAGGTCAGCGCCTCTACTCAGGGCACCAGCAGGAGGTAAGCGCCTCTTCTCAGGGCACCAGCGGGGGTCAGCTCCTCCTCTCAGAGCACCAGAGGGAGGGCAGTGCCTCTCCTCAGAGCACCAGCGGGGGGGGGTCAGTGCCTCTTCTCAGGGCCCCAGCGGGGTGTCAGCACCTCTACTCAGGGCACCAGCGGGGGGTCAGTGCCTCTTCTCAGGACACCAGCAGGAGGTCAGCGCCTCTTCTCAGGGCACCAGCGGGAGGTCAGCACCTCTTCTCAGGGCACCAGCGGGAGGTCAGCACCTCTTCTCAGGGCACCAGCTGGAGGTCAGCACCTCTTCTCAGGGCACTAGCGGGGGGGTCAGCGCCTCTTCTCAGGGGCCCTTGCAGGAGGGCAGCGCCTCTTCTCAGGGCACCAGCTGGAGGTCAGCGCCTCTTCTCAGGGGCCTTTGCAGGAGGGCAGCGCCTCTTCTCAGGGCACCAGCTGGAGGTCAGCACCTCTTCTCAGGGCACCAGCTGGAGGTCAGCGCCTCTTCTCAGGGCACTAGCGGGGGGGGTCAGCGACTCTTCTCAGGGGCCCTTGCAGGAGGGCAGCGCCTATTCTCATGGCACCAGCTGGAGGTCAGCGCCTCTTCTCAGGGGCCCTTGCAGGAGGGCAGCGCCTCTTCTCAGGGCACCAGCTGGAGGTCAGCGCCACTTCTCAGGGCACTAGCGGGGAATCAGCACCTCTTCTCAGGTACCCCTGAAGGAGGGCAGTCCCTTTTCTCATGGCACCAGCGGGAGGTCAGCGCCTCTACTCAGGGCACCAGCAGGAGGTAAGCGCCTCTTCTCAGGGCACCAGCGGGGGTCAGCTCCTCCTCTCAGGGCACCAGAGGGAGGGCAGAGCCTCTCCTCAGGGCACCAGCGGGGTGTCAGTGCCTCTTCTCAGGGCACCAGCGGGGGTCAGCTCCTCCTCTCAGGGCACCAGAGGGAGGGTAGTGCCTCTCCTCAGGGCACCAGCGGGGTGTCAGCGCCTCTACTCAGGGCACCAGCGGGGGGTCAGTGCCTCTTCTCAGGGCACCAGCGGGGGTCTGCTCCTCTTCTCAGGGACCCCTGTAGGAGGGCAGCAGACCTTCTGGGGGATGCCTGCAGCTCGTCCAAGGCCTCGTCAAAGCTCTCAAGTAAGCCCAGATCTGAGCATGAGCGCTTCACCCAGACCAGGGTGTTGCTTTGGATGCTGGCTCCCCTCGCCCTCAGTTTAGAGTGTTAGAAACTACAAGTAGCAGAATACACTGCAATAGCCTGAAAGGAATTTGGTACTCATGCTGGACCTAGGCAATATAAGATCTCTGACGAGGATGGTGGGGAGTGCACGTGCAGGCCAGTGGAACTTTCACTTTCACAATGTGCCTGTAGGCCCTAAAACATTAGACCGAAACAAAGATAAATAAAACGCTTCAACGTCATAAAAAATAATTCCTCATTCAGAGCGCGATCCATCATTTCATTTATGTCTCTTGAAAAAACAACAGGCTTCAACGCATATGATTGATCATGTAGTCCTTTGATTTTGATGTAAATAACAAGGCTTCGTGCACGTTTCTTTTTTCAATTAAGTACACAGAAGCTTAAAACGAAAAGGCAGACATCCTTCGCAAAAAGTGTCTCACTTAAAAATTGCCCGTGATTGATCGTAAAAGTTATGAGACCGCATTAGTAAATCAGATGATGTCATGAGTGGAAAGCGCCACATTCTAGATGAAATTCTAAATAAAGGTAGAGTTGTCATGCTTTAAAAAATGCGATGGAATCCTCCCCGTCGGGGAATTGAACCCCGGTCTCCCGCGTGACAGGCGGGGATACTGACCACTATACTAACGAGGAACAGCTGCACCTGGCCTCGCTGAGCCGCTCCTTATGTGGCTGAAAACCCTCCTGTCCATCCTCATATGCTACGAATTTGTGCCATTTATCAACTCCTTCACACCAACACAGGGGCCCACAGGCTCAATAAACACACACACACTCCCTCACACAATACACACACAAACACACTCCTGCCTCACAAGATCCTTCTCACCTCCTAGCAGACACTCTCAGCAGCGCTCTCAGCAGCATCACCTGATGCCAGAGTCACAGCAACCAGCTCCCACGGCTGCTTCTGACGGCCCCGGCCTGGATCTTCAGCCCAGGGGCCCCTGGCTCTCTCTGATGCTGGAGGATTGCAGCGGGGGCTGCACACAGGGAGTGGGGAGGGAGACGCTCCCTCCCACCCGCCCACCCGCCCGCCTGCGCCAAAGGAGAAAGCTGGCTTGTAAAGGAGAAGAGAGGAGGCAGGAAAAGCCCAGGTGTGCGAGTGTCTGAGAAAGAGGCGCTTTGAATTGTGAAGCAGAGGAAAAAAGTGAAGACTTTGCAAAATTCCTTCGAGCCGGATTTGAACCAGCGACCTAAGGATGTCAGCTTCCCCACTACAGTCCTCCGCTCTACCAACTGAGCTATCGAAGGCTCGGTGATGTAGGGATGACAAGGCGCTATATGGCATGAGGTGTGAGCAGCGTGCCCAGCCGCCTAGGCAGCACTCTGTCTCTAAACAGCAGCTCAAGGCCTTCATAAAGCGCCAAACCCTACAATGGAGACTTTCCTTCCCTGCACAAAGCCAGCAAAGGAAAACAAACAGGCCACCTGCCTTTCTCAATGCTTCTTTCAAATGCTAAGACATCACTTTGCGCACCTTAGAGCAACCTGTCCAGACACACTTACAAACTACCTTAGAAACGCCTCTCAAGGGCGACTATGACTGGCGCCCCAGACCAACCACCTCCCTTCTCTCCAGCCCCTAGCTAGAAGAATAGGAGACCTCACCCGGAGGATACAGACTCCAGAGTGACGGGCTAGAGACGCCCTTTGGGAGACATGACGGCACCAGGGCCGGACTGGCCATACGGGTAAAGAGAGAGCCCCCGCTGGACAGAGAGACTGAGGGACTCCGCCCATCCTGCGTAAATCCGGGCTTGGTGAGCAGTATCCCGCCCGCCCGTGTTGCTCTCCCCCTCCAATGCTGCTCTTCCCCATCTCCCTATCTGGCTTCACGTTAATACTATAAGCCCCCACCTCCTCTTTGCTTCCTTCCACCCAACCAGCAGATATCCATCAAACTAGGTGGGTCGCAGAATACTGGCATTCTGACAATTGGCTCGAGCCTGTCAACAATTTGGCAAGCTGCCATCTCCGAAGCTATAGTGTAGCAAGCTCCAGAAGCGAATCTCTCCCTTTCAATGTTGTCTTGAAACTGGATTCTTCATAGAGCTGGAGACCCCTAGAAACAGGCCTCCTGGATTTGCCAGTGCTTCTTCCAAGCGGTAACCCATCCTTTGTGAAGAACAAGCTTTGATGACCAGCATTCAGTTTTCTATCAGTGTTTTGTCTGTGTGCCTGAAAGGTGACGTTGTTATTAGCAGGTGGCAGGTCAAGTAAAGAAGAAATGTATGTAATAAAAGATTTGCGATGTAAAACCTTAAAAAATGTGTTTAGATAGGATGAAAAAAAACTAGAAGTATACCGTGGGGAGAAAAAAAGAGTCCCTTCCCTGACCGGGAATCGAACCCGGGCCGCGGCGGTGAGAGCGCCGAATCCTAACCACTAGACCACCAGGGAGCACTGGGTGCTCTGGAGCAGCACCTGCTCCAAGACATACCACCAGGGTGAGGCCGCCTGTGCTGCTGTCACAGGGTTTTGTGCATCAACTAAAGTAAGCAGGAAAACACACACACATCAACCTAACACTGGCAAGCTTGTCTTTACTACACTTTGGAAAACATCATGGGACACACAAAAAAAACACTGCTTTCAGGCACACCCCCAACAAAGCAATCTACTGAACGTTAAATAGACTCAGATCTCGGGACAGTTTCCATCCCTGGAAGACGCATGGGACCTTCATAACACACAACTAACTGGAGAGCAAAAACAGCAAGAACCAATTAACCATCCAGAAAAATACCAGTCACTGTTCTAGGTCAGCTCCTCTTCTCAGGGCACCAGCGGGAGGTCAGCGCCTCTTCTCAGGGCACCAGCGGGAGGTCAGCGCCTCTTCTCAGGGCACCAGCTGGAGGTCAGCACCTCTTCTCAGGGCACTAGCGGGGGGTCAGCGCCTCTTCTCAGGGGCCCTTGCAGGAGGGCAGCGCCTCTTCTCAGGGCACCAGCTGGAGGTCAGCGCCTCTTCTCAGGGCACTAGCGGGGGGGTCAGCGCCTCTTCTCAGGGGCCTTTGCAGGAGGGCAGCGCCTCTTCTCAGGGCACCAGCTGGAGGTCAGTGCCTCTTCTCAGGGCACTAGCGGGGGGTCAGCGCCTCTTCTCAGGGGCCCTTGCAGGAGGGCAGCGCCTCTTCTCAGGGCACCAGCTGGAGGTCAGCGCCTCTTCTCAGGGCACCAGCGGGAGGTCAGCGCCTCTTCTCAGGGCACCAGCTGGAGGTCAGCGCCTCTTCTCAGGGCACTAGCGGGGATCAGCACCTCTTCTCAGGTACCCCTGAAGGAGGGCAGTCCCTTTTCTCATGGCACCAGCGGGAGGTCAGCGCCTCTACTCAGGGCACCAGCAGGAGGTAAGCGCCTCTTCTCAGGGCACCAGCGGGGGTCAGCTCCTCCTCTCAGAGCACCAGAGGGAGGGCAGTGCCTCTCCTCAGAGCACCAGCGGGGGGGGGTCAGTGCCTCTTCTCAGGGCCCCAGCGGGGTGTCAGCACCTCTACTCAGGGCACCAGCGGGGGGTCAGTGCCTCTTCTCAGGACACCAGCAGGAGGTCAGCGCCTCTTCTCAGGGCACCAGCGGGAGGTCAGCACCTCTTCTCAGGGCACCAGCGGGAGGTCAGCACCTCTTCTCAGGGCACCAGCTGGAGGTCAGCACCTCTTCTCAGGGCACTAGCGGGGGGGTCAGCGCCTCTTCTCAGGGGCCCTTGCAGGAGGGCAGCGCCTCTTCTCAGGGCACCAGCTGGAGGTCAGCGCCTCTTCTCAGGGGCCTTTGCAGGAGGGCAGCGCCTCTTCTCAGGGCACCAGCTGGAGGTCAGCGCCTCTTCTCAGGGCACCAGCTGGAGGTCAGCGCCTCTTCTCAGGGCACTAGCGGGGGGGGTCAGCGACTCTTCTCAGGGGCCCTTGCAGGAGGGCAGCGCCTATTCTCATGGCACCAGCTGGAGGTCAGCGCCTCTTCTCAGGGGCCCTTGCAGGAGGGCAGCGCCTCTTCTCAGGGCACCAGCTGGAGGTCAGCGCCACTTCTCAGGGCACTAGCGGGGAATCAGCACCTCTTCTCAGGTACCCCTGAAGGAGGGCAGTCCCTTTTCTCATGGCACCAGCGGGAGGTCAGCGCCTCTACTCAGGGCACCAGCAGGAGGTAAGCGCCTCTTCTCAGGGCACCAGCGGGGGTCAGCTCCTCCTCTCAGGGCACCAGAGGGAGGGCAGTGCCTCTCCTCAGGGCACCAGCGGGGTGTCAGTGCCTCTTCTCAGGGCACCAGCGGGGGTCAGCTCCTCCTCTCAGGGCACCAGAGGGAGGGTAGTGCCTCTCCTCAGGGCACCAGCGGGGTGTCAGCGCCTCTACTCAGGGCACCAGCGGGGGGTCAGTGCCTCTTCTCAGGGCACCAGCGGGGGTCTGCTCCTCTTCTCAGGGACCCCTGTAGGAGGGCAGCAGACCTTCTGGGGGATGCCTGCAGCTCGTCCAAGGCCTCGTCAAAGCTCTCAAGTAAGCCCAGATCTGAGCATGAGCGCTTCACCCAGACCAGGGTGTTGCTTTGGATGCTGGCTCCCCTCGCCCTCAGTTTAGAGTGTTAGAAACTACAAGTAGCAGAATACACTGCAATAGCCTGAAAGGAATTTGGTACTCATGCTGGACCTAGGCAATATAAGATCTCTGACGAGGATGGTGGGGAGTGCACGTGCAGGCCAGTGGAACTTTCACTTTCACAATGTGCCTGTAGGCCCTAAAACATTAGACCGAAACAAAGATAAATAAAACGCTTCAACGTCATAAAAAATAATTCCTCATTCAGAGCGCGATCCATCATTTCATTTATGTCTCTTGAAAAAACAACAGGCTTCAACGCATATGATTGATCATGTAGTCCTTTGATTTTGATGTAAATAACAAGGCTTCGTGCACGTTTCTTTTTTCAATTAAGTACACAGAAGCTTAAAACGAAAAGGCAGACATCCTTCGCAAAAAGTGTCTCACTTAAAAATTGCCCGTGATTGATCGTAAAAGTTATGAGACCGCATTAGTAAATCAGATGATGTCATGAGTGGAAAGCGCCACATTCTAGATGAAATTCTAAATAAAGGTAGAGTTGTCATGCTTTAAAAAATGCGATGGAATCCTCCCCGTCGGGGAATTGAACCCCGGTCTCCCGCGTGACAGGCGGGGATACTGACCACTATACTAACGAGGAACAGCTGCACCTGGTCTCGCTGAGCCGCTCCTTATATGGCTGAAAACCCTCCTGTCCATCCTCATATGCTACGAATTTGTGCCATTTATCAACTCCTTCACACCAACACAGGGGCCCACAGGCTCAATAAACACACACACACTCCCTCACACAATACACACACAAACACACTCCTGCCTCACAAGATCCTTCTCACCTCCTAGCAGACACTCTCAGCAGCGCTCTCAGCAGCATCACCTGATGCCAGAGTCACAGCAACCAGCTCCCACGGCTGCTTCTGACGGCCCCGGCCTGGATCTTCAGCCCAGGGGCCCCTGGCTCTCTCTGATGCTGGAGGATTGCAGCGGGGGCTGCACACAGGGAGTGGGGAGGGAGACGCTCCCTCCCACCCGCCCACCCGCCCGCCTGCGCCAAAGGAGAAAGCTGGCTTGTAAAGGAGAAGAGAGGAGGCAGGAAAAGCCCAGGTGTGCGAGTGTCTGAGAAAGAGGCGCTTTGAATTGTGAAGCAGAGGAAAAAAGTGAAGACTTTGCAAAATTCCTTCGAGCCGGATTTGAACCAGCGACCTAAGGATATCAGCTTCCCCACTACAGTCCTCCGCTCTACCAACTGAGCTATCGAAGGCTCGGTGATGTAGGGATGACAAGGCGCTATATGGCATGAGGTGTGAGCAGCGTGCCCAGCCGCCTAGGCAGCACTCTGTCTCTAAACAGCAGCTCAAGGCCTTCATAAAGCGCCAAACCCTACAATGGAGACTTTCCTTCCCTGCACAAAGCCAGCAAAGGAAAACAAACAGGCCACCTGCCTTTCTCAATGCTTCTTTCAAATGCTAAGACATCACTTTGCGCACCTTAGAGCAACCTGTCCAGACACACTTACAAACTACCTTAGAAACGCCTCTCAAGGGCGACTATGACTGGCGCCCCAGACCAACCACCTCCCTTCTCTCCAGCCCCTAGCTAGAAGAATAGGAGACCTCACCCGGAGGATACAGACTCCAGAGTGACGGGCTAGAGACGCCCTTTGGGAGACATGACGGCACCAGGGCCGGACTGGCCATACGGGTAAAGAGAGAGCCCCCGCTGGACAGAGAGACTGAGGGACTCCGCCCATCCTGCGTAAATCCGGGCTTGGTGAGCAGTATCCCGCCCGCCCGTGTTGCTCTCCCCCTCCAATGCTGCTCTTCCCCATCTCCCTATCTGGCTTCACGTTAATACTATAAGCCCCCACCTCCTCTTTGCTTCCTTCCACCCAACCAGCAGATATCCATCAAACTAGGTGGGTCGCAGAATACTGGCATTCTGACAATTGGCTCGAGCCTGTCAACAATTTGGCAAGCTGCCATCTCCGAAGCTATAGTGTAGCAAGCTCCAGAAGCGAATCTCTCCCTTTCAATGTTGTCTTGAAACTGGATTCTTCATAGAGCTGGAGACCCCTAGAAACAGGCCTCCTGGATTTGCCAGTGCTTCTTCCAAGCGGTAACCCATCCTTTGTGAAGAACAAGCTTTGATGACCAGCATTCAGTTTTCTATCAGTGTTTTGTCTGTGTGCCTGAAAGGTGACGTTGTTATTAGCAGGTGGCAGGTCAAGTAAAGAAGAAATGTATGTAATAAAAGATTTGCGATGTAGAACCTTAAAAAATGTGTTTAGATAGGATGAAAAAAAACTAGAAGTATACCGTGGGGAGAAAAAAAGAGTCCCTTCCCTGACCGGGAATCGAACCCGGGCCGCGGCGGTGAGAGCGCCGAATCCTAACCACTAGACCACCAGGGAGCACTGGGTGCTCTGGAGCAGCACCTGCTCCAAGACATACCACCAGGGTGAGGCCGCCTGTGCTGCTGTCACAGGGTTTTGTGCATCAACTAAAGTAAGCAGGAAAACACACACACATCAACCTAACACTGGCAAGCTAGTCTTTACTACACTTTGGAAAACATCATGGGACACACAAAAAAAACACTGCTTTCAGGCACACCCCCAACAAAGCAATCTACTGAACGTTAAATAGACTCAGATCTCGGGACAGTTTCCATCCCTGGAAGACGCATGGGACCTTCATAACACACAACTAACTGGAGAGCAAAAACAGCAAGAACCAATTAACCATCCAGAAAAATACCAGTCACTGTTCTAGGTCAGCTCCTCTTCTCAGGGCACCAGCGGGAGGTCAGCGCCTCTTCTCAGGGCACCAGCGGGAGGTCAGCGCCTCTTCTCAGGGCACCAGCTGGAGGTCAGCACCTCTTCTCAGGGCACTAGCGGGGGGTCAGCGCCTCTTCTCAGGGGCCCTTGCAGGAGGGCAGCGCCTCTTCTCAGGGCACCAGCTGGAGGTCAGCGCCTCTTCTCAGGGCACTAGCGGGGGGGTCAGCGCCTCTTCTCAGGGGCCTTTGCAGGAGGGCAGCGCCTCTTCTCAGGGCACCAGCTGGAGGTCAGTGCCTCTTCTCAGGGCACTAGCGGGGGGTCAGCGCCTCTTCTCAGGGGCCCTTGCAGGAGGGCAGCGCCTCTTCTCAGGGCACCAGCTGGAGGTCAGCGCCTCTTCTCAGGGCACCAGCGGGAGGTCAGCGCCTCTTCTCAGGGCACCAGCTGGAGGTCAGCGCCTCTTCTCAGGGCACTAGCGGGGATCAGCACCTCTTCTCAGGTACCCCTGAAGGAGGGCAGTCCCTTTTCTCATGGCACCAGCGGGAGGTCAGCGCCTCTACTCAGGGCACCAGCAGGAGGTAAGCGCCTCTTCTCAGGGCACCAGCGGGGGTCAGCTCCTCCTCTCAGAGCACCAGAGGGAGGGCAGTGCCTCTCCTCAGAGCACCAGCGGGGGGGGGTCAGTGCCTCTTCTCAGGGCCCCAGCGGGGTGTCAGCACCTCTACTCAGGGCACCAGCGGGGGGTCAGTGCCTCTTCTCAGGACACCAGCAGGAGGTCAGCGCCTCTTCTCAGGGCACCAGCGGGAGGTCAGCACCTCTTCTCAGGGCACCAGCGGGAGGTCAGCACCTCTTCTCAGGGCACCAGCTGGAGGTCAGCACCTCTTCTCAGGGCACTAGCGGGGGGGTCAGCGCCTCTTCTCAGGGGCCCTTGCAGGAGGGCAGCGCCTCTTCTCAGGGCACCAGCTGGAGGTCAGCGCCTCTTCTCAGGGGCCTTTGCAGGAGGGCAGCGCCTCTTCTCAGGGCACCAGCTGGAGGTCAGCACCTCTTCTCAGGGCACCAGCTGGAGGTCAGCGCCTCTTCTCAGGGCACTAGCGGGGGGGGTCAGCGACTCTTCTCAGGGGCCCTTGCAGGAGGGCAGCGCCTATTCTCATGGCACCAGCTGGAGGTCAGCGCCTCTTCTCAGGGGCCCTTGCAGGAGGGCAGCGCCTCTTCTCAGGGCACCAGCTGGAGGTCAGCGCCACTTCTCAGGGCACTAGCGGGGAATCAGCACCTCTTCTCAGGTACCCCTGAAGGAGGGCAGTCCCTTTTCTCATGGCACCAGCGGGAGGTCAGCGCCTCTACTCAGGGCACCAGCAGGAGGTAAGCGCCTCTTCTCAGGGCACCAGCGGGGGTCAGCTCCTCCTCTCAGGGCACCAGAGGGAGGGCAGAGCCTCTCCTCAGGGCACCAGCGGGGTGTCAGTGCCTCTTCTCAGGGCACCAGCGGGGGTCAGCTCCTCCTCTCAGGGCACCAGAGGGAGGGTAGTGCCTCTCCTCAGGGCACCAGCGGGGTGTCAGCGCCTCTACTCAGGGCACCAGCGGGGGGTCAGTGCCTCTTCTCAGGGCACCAGCGGGGGTCTGCTCCTCTTCTCAGGGACCCCTGTAGGAGGGCAGCAGACCTTCTGGGGGATGCCTGCAGCTCGTCCAAGGCCTCGTCAAAGCTCTCAAGTAAGCCCAGATCTGAGCATGAGCGCTTCACCCAGACCAGGGTGTTGCTTTGGATGCTGGCTCCCCTCGCCCTCAGTTTAGAGTGTTAGAAACTACAAGTAGCAGAATACACTGCAATAGCCTGAAAGGAATTTGGTACTCATGCTGGACCTAGGCAATATAAGATCTCTGACGAGGATGGTGGGGAGTGCACGTGCAGGCCAGTGGAACTTTCAC
Source organism: Triturus cristatus (assembly GCF_964204655.1). NCBI lineage: Eukaryota > Metazoa > Chordata > Amphibia > Caudata > Salamandridae > Triturus > Triturus cristatus. The sequence goes on along the minus strand of NC_140585.1, from coordinate 145,844,454 downwards.
TTTCACAATGTGCCTGTAGGCCCTAAAACATTAGACCGAAACAAAGATAAATAAAACGCTTCAACGTCATAAAAAATAATTCCTCATTCAGAGCGCGATCCATCATTTCATTTATGTCTCTTGAAAAAACAACAGGCTTCAACGCATATGATTGATCATGTAGTCCTTTGATTTTGATGTAAATAACAAGGCTTCGTGCACGTTTCTTTTTTCAATTAAGTACACAGAAGCTTAAAACGAAAAGGCAGACATCCTTCGCAAAAAGTGTCTCACTTAAAAATTGCCCGTGATTGATCGTAAAAGTTATGAGACCGCATTAGTAAATCAGATGATGTCATGAGTGGAAAGCGCCACATTCTAGATGAAATTCTAAATAAAGGTAGAGTTGTCATGCTTTAAAAAATGCGATGGAATCCTCCCCGTCGGGGAATTGAACCCCGGTCTCCCGCGTGACAGGCGGGGATACTGACCACTATACTAACGAGGAACAGCTGCACCTGGCCTCGCTGAGCCGCTCCTTATGTGGCTGAAAACCCTCCTGTCCATCCTCATATGCTACAAATTTGTGCCATTTATCAACTCCTTCACACCAACACAGGGGCCCACAGGCTCAATAAACACACACACACTCCCTCACACAATACACACACAAACACACTCCTGCCTCACAAGATCCTTCTCACCTCCTAGCAGACACTCTCAGCAGCGCTCTCAGCAGCATCACCTGATGCCAGAGTCACAGCAACCAGCTCCCACGGCTGCTTCTGACGGCCCCGGCCTGGATCTTCAGCCCAGGGGCCCCTGGCTCTCTCTGATGCTGGAGGATTGCAGCGGGGGCTGCACACAGGGAGTGGGGAGGGAGACGCTCCCTCCCACCCGCCCACCCGCCCGCCTGCGCCAAAGGAGAAAGCTGGCTTGTAAAGGAGAAGAGAGGAGGCAGGAAAAGCCCAGGTGTGCGAGTGTCTGAGAAAGAGGCGCTTTGAATTGTGAAGCAGAGGAAAAAAGTGAAGACTTTGCAAAATTCCTTCGAGCCGGATTTGAACCAGCGACCTAAGGATGTCAGCTTCCCCACTACAGTCCTCCGCTCTACCAACTGAGCTATCGAAGGCTCGGTGATGTAGGGATGACAAGGCGCTATATGGCATGAGGTGTGAGCAGCGTGCCCAGCCGCCTAGGCAGCACTCTGTCTCTAAACAGCAGCTCAAGGCCTTCATAAAGCGCCAAACCCTACAATGGAGACTTTCCTTCCCTGCACAAAGCCAGCAAAGGAAAACAAACAGGCCACCTGCCTTTCTCAATGCTTCTTTCAAATGCTAAGACATCACTTTGCGCACCTTAGAGCAACCTGTCCAGACACACTTACAAACTACCTTAGAAACGCCTCTCAAGGGCGACTATGACTGGCGCCCCAGACCAACCACCCCCCTTCTCTCCAGCCCCTAGCTAGAAGAATAGGAGACCTCACCCGGAGGATACAGACTCCAGAGTGACGGGCTAGAGACGCCCTTTGGGAGACATGACGGCACCAGGGCCGGACTGGCCATACGGGTAAAGAGAGAGCCCCCGCTGGACAGAGAGACTGAGGGACTCCGCCCATCCTGCGTAAATCCGGGCTTGGTGAGCAGTATCCCGCCCGCCCGTGTTGCTCTCCCCCTCCAATGCTGCTCTTCCCCATCTCCCTATCTGGCTTCACGTTAATACTATAAGCCCCCACCTCCTCTTTGCTTCCTTCCACCCAACCAGCAGATATCCATCAAACTAGGTGGGTCGCAGAATACTGGCATTCTGACAATTGGCTCGAGCCTGTCAACAATTTGGCAAGCTGCCATCTCCGAAGCTATAGTGTAGCAAGCTCCAGAAGCGAATCTCTCCCTTTCAATGTTGTCTTGAAACTGGATTCTTCATAGAGCTGGAGACCCCTAGAAACAGGCCTCCTGGATTTGCCAGTGCTTCTTCCAAGCGGTAACCCATCCTTTGTGAAGAACAAGCTTTGATGACCAGCATTCAGTTTTCTATCAGTGTTTTGTCTGTGTGCCTGAAAGGTGACGTTGTTATTAGCAGGTGGCAGGTCAAGTAAAGAAGAAATGTATGTAATAAAAGATTTGCGATGTAAAACCTTAAAAAATGTGTTTAGATAGGATGAAAAAAAACTAGAAGTATACCGTGGGGAGAAAAAAAGAGTCCCTTCCCTGACCGGGAATCGAACCCGGGCCGCGGCGGTGAGAGCGCCGAATCCTAACCACTAGACCACCAGGGAGCACTGGGTGCTCTGGAGCAGCACCTGCTCCAAGACATACCACCAGGGTGAGGCCGCCTGTGCTGCTGTCACAGGGTTTTGTGCATCAACTAAAGTAAGCAGGAAAACACACACACATCAACCTAACACTGGCAAGCTTGTCTTTACTACACTTTGGAAAACATCATGGGACACACAAAAAAAACACTGCTTTCAGGCACACCCCCAACAAAGCAATCTACTGAACGTTAAATAGACTCAGATCTCGGGACAGTTTCCATCCCTGGAAGACGCATGGGACCTTCATAACACACAACTAACTGGAGAGCAAAAACAGCAAGAACCAATTAACCATCCAGAAAAATACCAGTCACTGTTCTAGGTCAGCTCCTCTTCTCAGGGCACCAGCGGGAGGTCAGCGCCTCTTCTCAGGGCACCAGCGGGAGGTCAGCGCCTCTTCTCAGGGCACCAGCTGGAGGTCAGCACCTCTTCTCAGGGCACTAGCGGGGGGTCAGCGCCTCTTCTCAGGGGCCCTTGCAGGAGGGCAGCGCCTCTTCTCAGGGCACCAGCTGGAGGTCAGCGCCTCTTCTCAGGGCACTAGCGGGGGGGTCAGCGCCTCTTCTCAGGGGCCTTTGCAGGAGGGCAGCGCCTCTTCTCAGGGCACCAGCTGGAGGTCAGTGCCTCTTCTCAGGGCACTAGCGGGGGGTCAGCGCCTCTTCTCAGGGGCCCTTGCAGGAGGGCAGCGCCTCTTCTCAGGGCACCAGCTGGAGGTCAGCGCCTCTTCTCAGGGCACCAGCGGGAGGTCAGCGCCTCTTCTCAGGGCACCAGCTGGAGGTCAGCGCCTCTTCTCAGGGCACTAGCGGGGATCAGCACCTCTTCTCAGGTACCCCTGAAGGAGGGCAGTCCCTTTTCTCATGGCACCAGCGGGAGGTCAGCGCCTCTACTCAGGGCACCAGCAGGAGATAAGCGCCTCTTCTCAGGGCACCAGCGGGGGTCAGCTCCTCCTCTCAGAGCACCAGAGGGAGGGCAGTGCCTCTCCTCAGAGCACCAGCGGGGGGGGGGGGGTCAGTGCCTCTTCTCAGGGCCCCAGCGGGGTGTCAGCACCTCTACTCAGGGCACCAGCGGGGGGTCAGTGCCTCTTCTCAGGGCACCAGCAGGAGGTCAGCGCCTCTTCTTAGGGCACCAGCGGGAGGTCAGCACCTCTTCTCAGGGCACCAGCAGGAGGTCAGCACCTCTTCTCAGGGCACCAGCTGGAGGTCAGCGCCTCTTCTCAGGGCACTAGCGGGGGGGTCAGCACCTCTTCTCAGGGGCCCTTGCAGGAGGGCAGCGCCTCTTCTCAGGGCATCAGCTGGAGGTCAGCGCCTCTTCTCAGGGGCCCTTGCAGGAGGGCAGCGCCTCTTCTCAGGGCACCAGCTGGAGGTCAGCGCCTCTTCTCAGGGCACCAGCTGGAGGTCAGCGCCTCTTCTCAGGGCACTAGCGGGGGGGGTCAGCGCCTCTTCTCAGGGGCCCTTGCAGGAGGGCAGCGCCTATTCTCATGGCACCAGCTGGAGGTCAGCGCCTCTTCTCAGGGGCCCTTGCAGGAGGGCAGCGCCTCTTCTCAGGGCACCAGCTGGAGGTCAGCGCCACTTCTCAGGGCACTAGCGGGGAATCAGCACCTCTTCTCAGGTACCCCTGAAGGAGGGCAGTCCCTTTTCTCATGGCACCAGCGGGAGGTCAGCGCCTCTACTCAGGGCACCAGCAGGAGGTAAGCGCCTCTTCTCAGGGCACCAGCGGGGGTCAGCTCCTCCTCTCAGGGCACCAGAGGGAGGGCAGTGCCTCTCCTCAGGGCACCAGCGGGGTGTCAGCGCCTCTACTCAGGGCACCAGCGGGGGGTCAGTGCCTCTTCTCAGGGCACCAGCGGGGGTCTGCTCCTCTTCTCAGGGACCCCTGTAGGAGGGCAGCAGACCTTCTGGGGGATGCCTGCAGCTCGTCCAAGGCCTCGTCAAAGCTCTCAAGTAAGCCCAGATCTGAGCATGAGCGCTTCACCCAGACCAGGGTGTTGCTTTGGATGCTGGCTCCCCTCGCCCTCAGTTTAGAGTGTTAGAAACTACAAGTAGCAGAATACACTGCAATAGCCTGAAAGGAATTTGGTACTCATGCTGGACCTAGGCAATATAAGATCTCTGACGAGGATGGTGGGGAGTGCACGTGCAGGCCAGTGGAACTTTCACTTTCACAATGTGCCTGTAAGCCCTAAAACATTAGACCGAAACAAAGATAAATAAAACGCTTCAACGTCATAAAAAATAATTCCTCATTCAGAGCGCGATCCATCATTTCATTTATGTCTCTTGAAAAAACAACAGGCTTCAACGCATATGATTGATCATGTAGTCATTTGATTTTGATGTAAATAACAAGGCTTCGTGCACGTTTCTTTTTTCAATTAAGTACACAGAAGGTTAAAACGAAAAGGCAGACATCCTTCGCAAAAAGTGTCCCACTTAAAAATTGCCCGTGATTGATCGTAAAAGTTATGAGACCGCATTAGTAAATCAGATGATGTCATGAGTGGAAAGCGCCACATTCTAGATGAAATTCTAAATAAAGGTAGAGTTGTCATGCTTTAAAAAATGCGATGGAATCCTCCCCGTCGGGGAATTGAACCCCGGTCTCCCGCGTGACAGGCGGGGATACTGACCACTATACTAACGAGGAACAGCTGCACCTGGTCTCGCTGAGCCGCTCCTCATGTGGCTGAAAACCCGCCTGTCCATCCTCATATGCTATGAATTTGTGCCATTTATCAACTCCTTCACACCAACACAGGGGCCCACAGGCTCAATAAACACACACACACTCCCTCACACAATACACACACAAACACACTCCTGCCTCACAAGATCCTTCTCACCTCCTAGCAGACACTCTCAGCAGCGCTCTCAGCAGCATCACCTGATGCCAGAGTCACAGCAACCAGCTCCCACGGCTGCTTCTGACGGCCCCGGCCTGGATCTTCAGCCCAGGGGCCCCTGGCTCTCTCTGATGCTGGAGGATTGCAGCGGGGGCTGCACACAGGGAGTGGGGAGGGAGACGCTCCCTCCCACCCGCCCACCCGCCCGCCTGCGCCAAAGGAGAAAGCTGGCTTGTAAAGGAGAAGAGAGGAGGCAGGAAAAGCCCAGGTGTGCGAGTGTCTGAGAAAGAGGCGCTTTGAATTGTGAAGCAGAGGAAAAAAGTGAAGACTTTGCAAAATTCCTTCGAGCCGGATTTGAACCAGCGACCTAAGGATATCAGCTTCCCCACTACAGTCCTCCGCTCTACCAACTGAGCTATCGAAGGCTCGGTGATGTAGGGATGACAAGGCGCTATATGGCATGAGGTGTGAGCAGCGTGCCCAGCCGCCTAGGCAGCACTCTGTCTCTAAACAGCAGCTCAAGGCCTTCATAAAGCGCCAAACCCTACAATGGAGACTTTCCTTCCCTGCACAAAGCCAGCAAAGGAAAACAAACAGGCCACCTGCCTTTCTCAATGCTTCTTTCAAATGCTAAGACATCACTTTGCGCACCTTAGAGCAACCTGTCCAGACACACTTACAAACTACCTTAGAAACGCCTCTCAAGGGCGACTATGACTGGCGCCCCAGACCAACCACCTCCCTTCTCTCCAGCCCCTAGCTAGAAGAATAGGAGACCTCACCCGGAGGATACAGACTCCAGAGTGACGGGCTAGAGACGCCCTTTGGGAGACATGACGGCACCAGGGCCGGACTGGCCATACGGGTAAAGAGAGAGCCCCCGCTGGACAGAGAGACTGAGGGACTCCGCCCATCCTGCGTAAATCCGGGCTTGGTGAGCAGTATCCCGCCCGCCCGTGTTGCTCTCCCCCTCCAATGCTGCTCTTCCCCATCTCCCTATCTGGCTTCACGTTAATACTATAAGTCCCCACCTCCTCTTTGCTTCCTTCCACCCAACCAGCAGATATCCATCAAACTAGGTGGGTCGCAGAATACTGGCATTCTGACAATTGGCTCGAGCCTGTCAACAATTTGGCAAGCTGCCATCTCCGAAGCTATAGTGTAGCAAGCTCCAGAAGCGAATCTCTCCCTTTCAATGTTGTCTTGAAACTGGATTCTTCATAGAGCTGGAGACCCCTAGAAACAGGCCTCCTGGATTTGCCAGTGCTTCTTCCAAGCGGTAACCCATCCTTTGTGAAGAACAAGCTTTGATGACCAGCATTCAGTTTTCTATCAGTGTTTTGTCTGTGTGCCTGAAAGGTGACGTTGTTATTAGCAGGTGGCAGGTCAAGTAAAGAAGAAATGTATGTAATAAAAAATTTGCGATGTAGAACCTTAAAAAATGTGTTTAGATAGGATGAAAAAAAACTAGAAGTATACCGTGGGGAGAAAAAAAGAGTCCCTTCCCTGACCGGGAATCGAACCCGGGCCGCGGCGGTGAGAGCGCCGAATCCTAACCACTAGACCACCAGGGAGCACTGGGTGCTCTGGAGCAGCACCTGCTCCAAGACATACCACCAGGGTGAGGCCGCCTGTGCTGCTGTCACAGGGTTTTGTGCATCAACTAAAGTAAGCAGGAAAACACACACACATCAACCTAACACTGGCAAGCTAGTCTTTACTACACTTTGGAAAACATCATGGGACACACAAAAAAAACACTGCTTTCAGGCACACCCCCAACAAAGCAATCTACTGAACGTTAAATAGACTCAGATCTCGGGACAGTTTCCATCCCTGGAAGACGCATGGGACCTTCATAACACACAACTAACTGGAGAGCAAAAACAGCAAGAACCAATTAACCATCCAGAAAAATACCAGTCACTGTTCTAGGTCAGCTCCTCTTCTCAGGGCACCAGCGGGAGGTCAGCGCCTCTTCTCAGGGCACCAGCGGGAGGTCAGCGCCTCTTCTCAGGGCACCAGCTGGAGGTCAGCACCTCTTCTCAGGGCACTAGCGGGGGGTCAGCGCCTCTTCTCAGGGGCCCTTGCAGGAGGGCAGCGCCTCTTCTCAGGGCACCAGCTGGAGGTCAGCGCCTCTTCTCAGGGCACTAGCGGGGGGGTCAGCGCCTCTTCTCAGGGGCCTTTGCAGGAGGGCAGCGCCTCTTCTCAGGGCACCAGCTGGAGGTCAGTGCCTCTTCTCAGGGCACTAGCGGGGGGTCAGCGCCTCTTCTCAGGGGCCCTTGCAGGAGGGCAGCGCCTCTTCTCAGGGCACCAGCTGGAGGTCAGCGCCTCTTCTCAGGGCACCAGCGGGAGGTCAGCGCCTCTTCTCAGGGCACCAGCTGGAGGTCAGCGCCTCTTCTCAGGGCACTAGCGGGGATCAGCACCTCTTCTCAGGTACCCCTGAAGGAGGGCAGTCCCTTTTCTCATGGCACCAGCGGGAGGTCAGCGCCTCTACTCAGGGCACCAGCAGGAGGTAAGCGCCTCTTCTCAGGGCACCAGCGGGGGTCAGCTCCTCCTCTCAGAGCACCAGAGGGAGGGCAGTGCCTCTCCTCAGAGCACCAGCGGGGGGGGGTCAGTGCCTCTTCTCAGGGCCCCAGCGGGGTGTCAGCACCTCTACTCAGGGCACCAGCGGGGGGTCAGTGCCTCTTCTCAGGACACCAGCAGGAGGTCAGCGCCTCTTCTCAGGGCACCAGCGGGAGGTCAGCACCTCTTCTCAGGGCACCAGCGGGAGGTCAGCACCTCTTCTCAGGGCACCAGCTGGAGGTCAGCACCTCTTCTCAGGGCACTAGCGGGGGGGTCAGCGCCTCTTCTCAGGGGCCCTTGCAGGAGGGCAGCGCCTCTTCTCAGGGCACCAGCTGGAGGTCAGCGCCTCTTCTCAGGGGCCTTTGCAGGAGGGCAGCGCCTCTTCTCAGGGCACCAGCTGGAGGTCAGCGCCTCTTCTCAGGGCACCAGCTGGAGGTCAGCGCCTCTTCTCAGGGCACTAGCGGGGGGGGTCAGCGACTCTTCTCAGGGGCCCTTGCAGGAGGGCAGCGCCTATTCTCATGGCACCAGCTGGAGGTCAGCGCCTCTTCTCAGGGGCCCTTGCAGGAGGGCAGCGCCTCTTCTCAGGGCACCAGCTGGAGGTCAGCGCCACTTCTCAGGGCACTAGCGGGGAATCAGCACCTCTTCTCAGGTACCCCTGAAGGAGGGCAGTCCCTTTTCTCATGGCACCAGCGGGAGGTCAGCGCCTCTACTCAGGGCACCAGCAGGAGGTAAGCGCCTCTTCTCAGGGCACCAGCGGGGGTCAGCTCCTCCTCTCAGGGCACCAGAGGGAGGGCAGTGCCTCTCCTCAGGGCACCAGCGGGGTGTCAGTGCCTCTTCTCAGGGCACCAGCGGGGGTCAGCTCCTCCTCTCAGGGCACCAGAGGGAGGGTAGTGCCTCTCCTCAGGGCACCAGCGGGGTGTCAGCGCCTCTACTCAGGGCACCAGCGGGGGGTCAGTGCCTCTTCTCAGGGCACCAGCGGGGGTCTGCTCCTCTTCTCAGGGACCCCTGTAGGAGGGCAGCAGACCTTCTGGGGGATGCCTGCAGCTCGTCCAAGGCCTCGTCAAAGCTCTCAAGTAAGCCCAGATCTGAGCATGAGCGCTTCACCCAGACCAGGGTGTTGCTTTGGATGCTGGCTCCCCTCGCCCTCAGTTTAGAGTGTTAGAAACTACAAGTAGCAGAATACACTGCAATAGCCTGAAAGGAATTTGGTACTCATGCTGGACCTAGGCAATATAAGATCTCTGACGAGGATGGTGGGGAGTGCACGTGCAGGCCAGTGGAACTTTCACTTTCACAATGTGCCTGTAGGCCCTAAAACATTAGACCGAAACAAAGATAAATAAAACGCTTCAACGTCATAAAAAATAATTCCTCATTCAGAGCGCGATCCATCATTTCATTTATGTCTCTTGAAAAAACAACAGGCTTCAACGCATATGATTGATCATGTAGTCCTTTGATTTTGATGTAAATAACAAGGCTTCGTGCACGTTTCTTTTTTCAATTAAGTACACAGAAGCTTAAAACGAAAAGGCAGACATCCTTCGCAAAAAGTGTCTCACTTAAAAATTGCCCGTGATTGATCGTAAAAGTTAAGAGACCGCATTAGTAAATCAGATGATGTCATGAGTGGAAAGCGCCACATTCTAGATGAAATTCTAAATAAAGGTAGAGTTGTCATGCTTTAAAAAATGCGATGGAATCCTCCCCGTCGGGGAATTGAACCCCGGTCTCCCGCGTGACAGGCGGGGATACTGACCACTATACTAACGAGGAACAGCTGCACCTGGTCTCGCTGAGCCGCTCCTTATGTGGCTGAAAACCCTCCTGTCCATCCTCATATGCTATGAATTTGTGCCATTTATCAACTCCTTCACACCAACACAGGGGCCCACAGGCTCAATAAACACACACACACTCCCTCACACAATACACACACAAACACACTCCTGCCTCACAAGATCCTTCTCACCTCCTAGCAGACACTCTCAGCAGCGCTCTCAGCAGCATCACCTGATGCCAGAGTCACAGCAACCAGCTCCCACGGCTGCTTCTGACGGCCCCGGCCTGGATCTTCAGCCCAGGGGCCCCTGGCTCTCTCTGATGCTGGAGGATTGCAGCGGGGGCTGCACACAGGGAGTGGGGAGGGAGACGCTCCCTCCCACCCGCCCACCCGCCCGCCTGCGCCAAAGGAGAAAGCTGGCTTGTAAAGGAGAAGAGAGGAGGCAGGAAAAGCCCAGGTGTGCGAGTGTCTGAGAAAGAGGCGCTTTGAATTGTGAAGCAGAGGAAAAAAGTGAAGACTTTGCAAAATTCCTTCGAGCCGGATTTGAACCAGCGACCTAAGGATATCAGCTTCCCCACTACAGTCCTCCGCTCTACCAACTGAGCTATCGAAGGCTCGGTGATGTAGGGATGACAAGGCGCTATATGGCATGAGGTGTGAGCAGCGTGCCCAGCCGCCTAGGCAGCACTCTGTCTCTAAACAGCAGCTCAAGGCCTTCATAAAGCGCCAAACCCTACAATGGAGACTTTCCTTCCCTGCACAAAGCCAGCAAAGGAAAACAAACAGGCCACCTGCCTTTCTCAATGCTTCTTTCAAATGCTAAGACATCACTTTGCGCACCTTAGAGCAACCTGTCCAGACACACTTACAAACTACCTTAGAAACGCCTCTCAAGGGCGACTATGACTGGCGCCCCAGACCAACCACCTCCCTTCTCTCCAGCCCCTAGCTAGAAGAATAGGAGACCTCACCCGGAGGATACAGACTCCAGAGTGACGGGCTAGAGACGCCCTTTGGGAGACATGACGGCACCAGGGCCGGACTGGCCATACGGGTAAAGAGAGAGCCCCCGCTGGACAGAGAGACTGAGGGACTCCGCCCATCCTGCGTAAATCCGGGCTTGGTGAGCTGTATCCCGCCCGCCCGTGTTGCTCTCCCCCTCCAATGCTGCTCTTCCCCATCTCCCTATCTGGCTTCACGTTAATACTATAAGCCCCCACCTCCTCTTTGCTTCCTTCCACCCAACCAGCAGATATCCATCAAACTAGGTGGGTCGCAGAATACTGGCATTCTGACAATTGGCTCGAGCCTGTCAACAATTTGGCAAGCTGCCATCTCCGAAGCTATAGTGTAGCAAGCTCCAGAAGTGAATCTCTCCCTTTCAATGTTGTCTTGAAACTGGATTCTTCATAGAGCTGGAGACCCCTAGAAACAGGCCTCCTGGATTTGCCAGTGCTTCTTCCAAGCGGTAACCCATCCTTTGTGAAGAACAAGCTTTGATGACCAGCATTCAGTTTTCTATCAGTGTTTTGTCTGTGTGCCTGAAAGGTGACGTTGTTATTAGCAGGTGGCAGGTCAAGTAAAGAAGAAATGTATGTAATAAAAGATTTGCGATGTAAAACCTTAAAAAATGTGTTTAGATAGGATGAAAAAAAACTAGAAGTATACCGTGGGGAGAAAAAAAGAGTCCCTTCCCTGACCGGGAATCGAACCCGGGCCACGGCGGTGAGAGCGCCGAATCCTAACCACTAGACCACCAGGAAGCACTGGGTGCTCTGGAGCAGCACCTGCTCCAAGACATACCACCAGGGTGAGGCCGCCTGTGCTGCTGTCACAGGGTTTTGTGCATCAACTAAAGTAAGCAGGAAAACACACACACATCAACCTAACACTGGCAAGCTAGTCTTTACTACACTTTGGAAAACATCATGGGACACACAAAAAAAACACTGCTTTCAGGCACACCCCCAACAAAGCAATCTACTGAACCTTAAATAGACTCAGATCTCGGGACAGTTTCCATCCCTGGAAGACGCATGGGACCTTCATAACACACAACTAACTGGAGAGCAAAAACAGCAAGAACCAATTAACCATCCAGAAAAATACCAGTCACTGTTCTAGGTCAGCTCCTCTTCTCAGGGCACCAGCGGGAGGTCAGCGCCTCTTCTCAGGGCACCAGCGGGAGGTCAGCGCCTCTTCTCAGGGCACCAGCTGGAGGTCAGCACCTCTTCTCAGGGCACTAGCGGGGGGTCAGCGCCTCTTCTCAGGGGCCCTTGCAGGAGGGCAGCGCCTCTTCTCAGGGCACCAGCTGGAGGTCAGCGCCTCTTCTCAGGGCACTAGCGGGGGGGTCAGCGCCTCTTCTCAGGGGCCTTTGCAGGAGGGCAGCGCCTCTTCTCAGGGCACCAGCTGGAGGTCAGTGCCTCTTCTCAGGGCACTAGCGGGGGGTCAGCGCCTCTTCTCAGGGGCCCTTGCAGGAGGGCAGCGCCTCTTCTCAGGGCACCAGCTGGAGGTCAGCGCCTCTTCTCAGGGCACCAGCGGGAGGTCAGCGCCTCTTCTCAGGGCACCAGCTGGAGGTCAGCGCCACTTCTCAGGGCACTAGCGGGGAATCAGCACCTCTTCTCAGGTACCCCTGAAGGAGGGCAGTCCCTTTTCTCATGGCACCAGCGGGAGGTCAGCGCCTCTACTCAGGGCACCAGCAGGAGGTAAGCGCCTCTTCTCAGGGCACCAGCGGGGGTCAGCTCCTCCTCTCAGGGCACCAGAGGGAGGGCAGTGCCTCTCCTCAGGGCACCAGCGGGGTGTCAGTGCCTCTTCTCAGGGCACCAGCGGGGGTCAGCTCCTCCTCTCAGGGCACCAGAGGGAGGGTAGTGCCTCTCCTCAGGGCACCAGCGGGGTGTCAGCGCCTCTACTCAGGGCACCAGCGGGGGGTCAGTGCCTCTTCTCAGGGCACCAGCGGGGGTCTGCTCCTCTTCTCAGGGACCCCTGTAGGAGGGCAGCAGACCTTCTGGGGGATGCCTGCAGCTCGTCCAAGGCCTCGTCAAAGCTCTCAAGTAAGCCCAGATCTGAGCATGAGCGCTTCACCCAGACCAGGGTGTTGCTTTGGATGCTGGCTCCCCTCGCCCTCAGTTTAGAGTGTTAGAAACTACAAGTAGCAGAATACACTGCAATAGCCTGAAAGGAATTTGGTACTCATGCTGGACCTAGGCAATATAAGATCTCTGACGAGGATGGTGGGGAGTGCACGTGCAGGCCAGTGGAACTTTCACTTTCACAATGTGCCTGTAAGCCCTAAAACATTAGACCGAAACAAAGATAAATAAAACGCTTCAACGTCATAAAAAATAATTCCTCATTCAGAGCGCGATCCATCATTTCATTTATGTCTCTTGAAAAAACAACAGGCTTCAACGCATATGATTGATCATGTAGTCATTTGATTTTGATGTAAATAACAAGGCTTCGTGCACGTTTCTTTTTTCAATTAAGTACACAGAAGGTTAAAACGAAAAGGCAGACATCCTTCGCAAAAAGTGTCCCACTTAAAAATTGCCCGTGATTGATCGTAAAAGTTATGAGACCGCATTAGTAAATCAGATGATGTCATGAGTGGAAAGCGCCACATTCTAGATGAAATTCTAAATAAAGGTAGAGTTGTCATGCTTTAAAAAATGCGATGGAATCCTCCCCGTCGGGGAATTGAACCCCGGTCTCCCGCGTGACAGGCGGGGATACTGACCACTATACTAACGAGGAACAGCTGCACCTGGTCTCGCTGAGCCGCTCCTCATGTGGCTGAAAACCCGCCTGTCCATCCTCATATGCTACGAATTTGTGCCATTTATCAACTCCTTCACACCAACACAGGGGCCCACAGGCTCAATAAACACACACACACTCCCTCACACAATACACACACAAACACACTCCTGCCTCAGAAGATCCTTCTCACCTCCTAGCAGACACTCTCAGCAGCGCTCTCAGCAGCATCACCTGATGCCAGAGTCACAGCAACCAGCTCCCACGGCTGCTTCTGACGGCCCCGGCCTGGATCTTCAGCCCAGGGGCCCCTGGCTCTCTCTGATGCTGGAGGATTGCAGCGGGGGCTGCACACAGGGAGTGGGGAGGGAGACGCTCCCTCCCACCCGCCCACCCGCCCGCCTGCGCCAAAGGAGAAAGCTGGCTTGTAAAGGAGAAGAGAGGAGGCAGGAAAAGCCCAGGTGTGCGAGTGTCTGAGAAAGAGGCGCTTTGAATTGTGAAGCAGAGGAAAAAAGTGAAGACTTTGCAAAATTCCTTCGAGCCGGATTTGAACCAGCGACCTAAGGATATCAGCTTCCCCACTACAGTCCTCCGCTCTACCAACTGAGCTATCGAAGGCTCGGTGATGTAGGGATGACAAGGCGCTATATGGCATGAGGTGTGAGCAGCGTGCCCAGCCGCCTAGGCAGCACTCTGTCTCTAAACAGCAGCTCAAGGCCTTCATAAAGCGCCAAACCCTACAATGGAGACTTTCCTTCCCTGCACAAAGCCAGCAAAGGAAAACAAACAGGCCACCTGCCTTTCTCAATGCTTCTTTCAAATGCTAAGACATCACTTTGCGCACCTTAGAGCAACCTGTCCAGACACACTTACAAACTACCTTAGAAACGCCTCTCAAGGGCGACTATGACTGGCGCCCCAGACCAACCACCTCCCTTCTCTCCAGCCCCTAGCTAGAAGAATAGGAGACCTCACCCGGAGGATACAGACTCCAGAGTGACGGGCTAGAGACGCCCTTTGGGAGACATGACGGCACCAGGGCCGGACTGGCCATACGGGTAAAGAGAGAGCCCCCGCTGGACAGAGAGACTGAGGGACTCCGCCCATCCTGCGTAAATCCGGGCTTGGTGAGCAGTATCCCGCCCGCCCGTGTTGCTCTCCCCCTCCAATGCTGCTCTTCCCCATCTCCCTATCTGGCTTCACGTTAATACTATAAGCCCCCACCTCCTCTTTGCTTCCTTCCACCCAACCAGCAGATATCCATCAAACTAGGTGGGTCGCAGAATACTGGCATTCTGACAATTGGCTCGAGCCTGTCAACAATTTGGCAAGCTGCCATCTCCGAAGCTATAGTGTAGCAAGCTCCAGAAGCGAATCTCTCCCTTTCAATGTTGTCTTGAAACTGGATTCTTCATAGAGCTGGAGACCCCTAGAAACAGGCCTCCTGGATTTGCCAGTGCTTCTTCCAAGCGGTAACCCATCCTTTGTGAAGAACAAGCTTTGATGACCAGCATTCAGTTTTCTATCAGTGTTTTGTCTGTGTGCCTGAAAGGTGACGTTGTTATTAGCAGGTGGCAGGTCAAGTAAAGAAGAAATGTATGTAATAAAAGATTTGCGATGTAGAACCTTAAAAAATGTGTTTAGATAGGATGAAAAAAAACTAGAAGTATACCGTGGGGAGAAAAAAAGAGTCCCTTCCCTGACCGGGAATCGAACCCGGGCCGCGGCGGTGAGAGCGCCGAATCCTAACCACTAGACCACCAGGGAGCACTGGGTGCTCTGGAGCAGCACCTGCTCCAAGACATACCACCAGGGTGAGGCCGCCTGTGCTGCTGTCACAGGGTTTTGTGCATCAACTAAAGTAAGCAGGAAAACACACACACATCAACCTAACACTGGCAAGCTTGTCTTTACTACACTTTGGAAAACATCATGGGACACACAAAAAAAACACTGCTTTCAGGCACACCCCCAACAAAGCAATCTACTGAACGTTAAATAGACTCAGATCTCGGGACAGTTTCCATCCCTGGAAGACGCATGGGACCTTCATAACACACAACTAACTGGAGAGCAAAAACAGCAAGAACCAATTAACCATCCAGAAAAATACCAGTCACTGTTCTAGGTCAGCTCCTCTTCTCAGGGCACCAGCGGGAGGTCAGCGCCTCTTCTCAGGGCACCAGCGGGAGGTCAGCGCCTCTTCTCAGGGCACCAGCTGGAGGTCAGCACCTCTTCTCAGGGCACTAGCGGGGGGTCAGCGCCTCTTCTCAGGGGCCCTTGCAGGAGGGCAGCGCCTCTTCTCAGGGCACCAGCTGGAGGTCAGCGCCTCTTCTCAGGGCACTAGCGGGGGGGTCAGCGCCTCTTCTCAGGGGCCTTTGCAGGAGGGCAGCGCCTCTTCTCAGGGCACCAGCTGGAGGTCAGTGCCTCTTCTCAGGGCACTAGCGGGGGGTCAGCGCCTCTTCTCAGGGGCCCTTGCAGGAGGGCAGCGCCTCTTCTCAGGGCACCAGCTGGAGGTCAGCGCCTCTTCTCAGGGCACCAGCGGGAGGTCAGCGCCTCTTCTCAGGGCACCAGCTGGAGGTCAGCGCCTCTTCTCAGGGCACTAGCGGGGATCAGCACCTCTTCTCAGGTACCCCTGAAGGAGGGCAGTCCCTTTTCTCATGGCACCAGCGGGAGGTCAGCGCCTCTACTCAGGGCACCAGCAGGAGATAAGCGCCTCTTCTCAGGGCACCAGCGGGGGTCAGCTCCTCCTCTCAGAGCACCAGAGGGAGGGCAGTGCCTCTCCTCAGAGCACCAGCGGGGGGGGGGGGGTCAGTGCCTCTTCTCAGGGCCCCAGCGGGGTGTCAGCACCTCTACTCAGGGCACCAGCGGGGGGTCAGTGCCTCTTCTCAGGGCACCAGCAGGAGGTCAGCGCCTCTTCTTAGGGCACCAGCGGGAGGTCAGCACCTCTTCTCAGGGCACCAGCAGGAGGTCAGCACCTCTTCTCAGGGCACCAGCTGGAGGTCAGCGCCTCTTCTCAGGGCACTAGCGGGGGGGTCAGCACCTCTTCTCAGGGGCCCTTGCAGGAGGGCAGCGCCTCTTCTCAGGGCATCAGCTGGAGGTCAGCGCCTCTTCTCAGGGGCCCTTGCAGGAGGGCAGCGCCTCTTCTCAGGGCACCAGCTGGAGGTCAGCGCCTCTTCTCAGGGCACCAGCTGGAGGTCAGCGCCTCTTCTCAGGGCACTAGCGGGGGGGGTCAGCGCCTCTTCTCAGGGGCCCTTGCAGGAGGGCAGCGCCTATTCTCATGGCACCAGCTGGAGGTCAGCGCCTCTTCTCAGGGGCCCTTGCAGGAGGGCAGCGCCTCTTCTCAGGGCACCAGCTGGAGGTCAGCGCCACTTCTCAGGGCACTAGCGGGGAATCAGCACCTCTTCTCAGGTACCCCTGAAGGAGGGCAGTCCCTTTTCTCATGGCACCAGCGGGAGGTCAGCGCCTCTACTCAGGGCACCAGCAGGAGGTAAGCGCCTCTTCTCAGGGCACCAGCGGGGGTCAGCTCCTCCTCTCAGGGCACCAGAGGGAGGGCAGTGCCTCTCCTCAGGGCACCAGCGGGGTGTCAGCGCCTCTACTCAGGGCACCAGCGGGGGGTCAGTGCCTCTTCTCAGGGCACCAGCGGGGGTCTGCTCCTCTTCTCAGGGACCCCTGTAGGAGGGCAGCAGACCTTCTGGGGGATGCCTGCAGCTCGTCCAAGGCCTCGTCAAAGCTCTCAAGTAAGCCCAGATCTGAGCATGAGCGCTTCACCCAGACCAGGGTGTTGCTTTGGATGCTGGCTCCCCTCGCCCTCAGTTTAGAGTGTTAGAAACTACAAGTAGCAGAATACACTGCAATAGCCTGAAAGGAATTTGGTACTCATGCTGGACCTAGGCAATATAAGATCTCTGACGAGGATGGTGGGGAGTGCACGTGCAGGCCAGTGGAACTTTCACTTTCACAATGTGCCTGTAAGCCCTAAAACATTAGACCGAAACAAAGATAAATAAAACGCTTCAACGTCATAAAAAATAATTCCTCATTCAGAGCGCGATCCATCATTTCATTTATGTCTCTTGAAAAAACAACAGGCTTCAACGCATATGATTGATCATGTAGTCATTTGATTTTGATGTAAATAACAAGGCTTCGTGCACGTTTCTTTTTTCAATTAAGTACACAGAAGGTTAAAACGAAAAGGCAGACATCCTTCGCAAAAAGTGTCCCACTTAAAAATTGCCCGTGATTGATCGTAAAAGTTATGAGACCGCATTAGTAAATCAGATGATGTCATGAGTGGAAAGCGCCACATTCTAGATGAAATTCTAAATAAAGGTAGAGTTGTCATGCTTTAAAAAATGCGATGGAATCCTCCCCGTCGGGGAATTGAACCCCGGTCTCCCGCGTGACAGGCGGGGATACTGACCACTATACTAACGAGGAACAGCTGCACCTGGTCTCGCTGAGCCGCTCCTCATGTGGCTGAAAACCCGCCTGTCCATCCTCATATGCTATGAATTTGTGCCATTTATCAACTCCTTCACACCAACACAGGGGCCCACAGGCTCAATAAACACACACACACTCCCTCACACAATACACACACAAACACACTCCTGCCTCACAAGATCCTTCTCACCTCCTAGCAGACACTCTCAGCAGCGCTCTCAGCAGCATCACCTGATGCCAGAGTCACAGCAACCAGCTCCCACGGCTGCTTCTGACGGCCCCGGCCTGGATCTTCAGCCCAGGGGCCCCTGGCTCTCTCTGATGCTGGAGGATTGCAGCGGGGGCTGCACACAGGGAGTGGGGAGGGAGACGCTCCCTCCCACCCGCCCACCCGCCCGCCTGCGCCAAAGGAGAAAGCTGGCTTGTAAAGGAGAAGAGAGGAGGCAGGAAAAGCCCAGGTGTGCGAGTGTCTGAGAAAGAGGCGCTTTGAATTGTGAAGCAGAGGAAAAAAGTGAAGACTTTGCAAAATTCCTTCGAGCCGGATTTGAACCAGCGACCTAAGGATGTCAGCTTCCCCACTACAGTCCTCCGCTCTACCAACTGAGCTATCGAAGGCTCGGTGATGTAGGGATGACAAGGCGCTATATGGCATGAGGTGTGAGCAGCGTGCCCAGCCGCCTAGGCAGCACTCTGTCTCTAAACAGCAGCTCAAGGCCTTCATAAAGCGCCAAACCCTACAATGGAGACTTTCCTTCCCTGCACAAAGCCAGCAAAGGAAAACAAACAGGCCACCTGCCTTTCTCAATGCTTCTTTCAAATGCTAAGACATCACTTTGCGCACCTTAGAGCAACCTGTCCAGACACACTTACAAACTACCTTAGAAACGCCTCTCAAGGGCGACTATGACTGGCGCCCCAGACCAACCACCTCCCTTCTCTCCAGCCCCTAGCTAGAAGAATAGGAGACCTCACCCGGAGGATACAGACTCCAGAGTGACGGGCTAGAGACGCCCTTTGGGAGACATGACGGCACCAGGGCCGGACTGGCCATACGGGTAAAGAGAGAGCCCCCGCTGGACAGAGAGACTGAGGGACTCCGCCCATCCTGCGTAAATCCGGGCTTGGTGAGCAGTATCCCGCCCGCCCGTGTTGCTCTCCCCCTCCAATGCTGCTCTTCCCCATCTCCCTATCTGGCTTCACGTTAATACTATAAGCCCCCACCTCCTCTTTGCTTCCTTCCACCCAACCAGCAGATATCCATCAAACTAGGTGGGTCGCAGAATACTGGCATTCTGACAATTGGCTCGAGCCTGTCAACAATTTGGCAAGCTGCCATCTCCGAAGCTATAGTGTAGCAAGCTCCAGAAGCGAATCTCTCCCTTTCAATGTTGTCTTGAAACTGGATTCTTCATAGAGCTGGAGACCCCTAGAAACAGGCCTCCTGGATTTGCCAGTGCTTCTTCCAAGCGGTAACCCATCCTTTGTGAAGAACAAGCTTTGATGACCAGCATTCAGTTTTCTATCAGTGTTTTGTCTGTGTGCCTGAAAGGTGACGTTGTTATTAGCAGGTGGCAGGTCAAGTAAAGAAGAAATGTATGTAATAAAAGATTTGCGATGTAAAACCTTAAAAAATGTGTTTAGATAGGATGAAAAAAAACTAGAAGTATACCGTGGGGAGAAAAAAAGAGTCCCTTCCCTGACCGGGAATCGAACCCGGGCCGCGGCGGTGAGAGCGCCGAATCCTAACCACTAGACCACCAGGGAGCACTGGGTGCTCTGGAGCAGCACCTGCTCCAAGACATACCACCAGGGTGAGGCCGCCTGTGCTGCTGTCACAGGGTTTTGTGCATCAACTAAAGTAAGCAGGAAAACACACACACATCAACCTAACACTGGCAAGCTTGTCTTTACTACACTTTGGAAAACATCATGGGACACACAAAAAAAACACTGCTTTCAGGCACACCCCCAACAAAGCAATCTACTGAACGTTAAATAGACTCAGATCTCGGGACAGTTTCCATCCCTGGAAGACGCATGGGACCTTCATAACACACAACTAACTGGAGAGCAAAAACAGCAAGAACCAATTAACCATCCAGAAAAATACCAGTCACTGTTCTAGGTCAGCTCCTCTTCTCAGGGCACCAGCGGGAGGTCAGCGCCTCTTCTCAGGGCACCAGCGGGAGGTCAGCGCCTCTTCTCAGGGCACCAGCTGGAGGTCAGCACCTCTTCTCAGGGCACTAGCGGGGGGTCAGCGCCTCTTCTCAGGGGCCCTTGCAGGAGGGCAGCGCCTCTTCTCAGGGCACCAGCTGGAGGTCAGCGCCTCTTCTCAGGGCACTAGCGGGGGGGTCAGCGCCTCTTCTCAGGGGCCTTTGCAGGAGGGCAGCGCCTCTTCTCAGGGCACCAGCTGGAGGTCAGTGCCTCTTCTCAGGGCACTAGCGGGGGGTCAGCGCCTCTTCTCAGGGGCCCTTGCAGGAGGGCAGCGCCTCTTCTCAGGGCACCAGCTGGAGGTCAGCGCCTCTTCTCAGGGCACCAGCGGGAGGTCAGCGCCTCTTCTCAGGGCACCAGCTGGAGGTCAGCGCCTCTTCTCAGGGCACTAGCGGGGATCAGCACCTCTTCTCAGGTACCCCTGAAGGAGGGCAGTCCCTTTTCTCATGGCACCAGCGGGAGGTCAGCGCCTCTACTCAGGGCACCAGCAGGAGGTAAGCGCCTCTTCTCAGGGCACCAGCGGGGGTCAGCTCCTCCTCTCAGAGCACCAGAGGGAGGGCAGTGCCTCTCCTCAGAGCACCAGCGGGGGGGGGTCAGTGCCTCTTCTCAGGGCCCCAGCGGGGTGTCAGCACCTCTACTCAGGGCACCAGCGGGGGGTCAGTGCCTCTTCTCAGGACACCAGCAGGAGGTCAGCGCCTCTTCTCAGGGCACCAGCGGGAGGTCAGCACCTCTTCTCAGGGCACCAGCGGGAGGTCAGCACCTCTTCTCAGGGCACCAGCTGGAGGTCAGCACCTCTTCTCAGGGCACTAGCGGGGGGGTCAGCGCCTCTTCTCAGGGGCCCTTGCAGGAGGGCAGCGCCTCTTCTCAGGGCACCAGCTGGAGGTCAGCGCCTCTTCTCAGGGGCCTTTGCAGGAGGGCAGCGCCTCTTCTCAGGGCACCAGCTGGAGGTCAGCGCCTCTTCTCAGGGCACCAGCTGGAGGTCAGCGCCTCTTCTCAGGGCACTAGCGGGGGGGGTCAGCGACTCTTCTCAGGGGCCCTTGCAGGAGGGCAGCGCCTATTCTCATGGCACCAGCTGGAGGTCAGCGCCTCTTCTCAGGGGCCCTTGCAGGAGGGCAGCGCCTCTTCTCAGGGCACCAGCTGGAGGTCAGCGCCACTTCTCAGGGCACTAGCGGGGAATCAGCACCTCTTCTCAGGTACCCCTGAAGGAGGGCAGTCCCTTTTCTCATGGCACCAGCGGGAGGTCAGCGCCTCTACTCAGGGCACCAGCAGGAGGTAAGCGCCTCTTCTCAGGGCACCAGCGGGGGTCAGCTCCTCCTCTCAGGGCACCAGAGGGAGGGCAGTGCCTCTCCTCAGGGCACCAGCGGGGTGTCAGTGCCTCTTCTCAGGGCACCAGCGGGGGTCAGCTCCTCCTCTCAGGGCACCAGAGGGAGGGTAGTGCCTCTCCTCAGGGCACCAGCGGGGTGTCAGCGCCTCTACTCAGGGCACCAGCGGGGGGTCAGTGCCTCTTCTCAGGGCACCAGCGGGGGTCTGCTCCTCTTCTCAGGGACCCCTGTAGGAGGGCAGCAGACCTTCTGGGGGATGCCTGCAGCTCGTCCAAGGCCTCGTCAAAGCTCTCAAGTAAGCCCAGATCTGAGCATGAGCGCTTCACCCAGACCAGGGTGTTGCTTTGGATGCTGGCTCCCCTCGCCCTCAGTTTAGAGTGTTAGAAACTACAAGTAGCAGAATACACTGCAATAGCCTGAAAGGAATTTGGTACTCATGCTGGACCTAGGCAATATAAGATCTCTGACGAGGATGGTGGGGAGTGCACGTGCAGGCCAGTGGAACTTTCACTTTCACAATGTGCCTGTAGGCCCTAAAACATTAGACCGAAACAAAGATAAATAAAACGCTTCAACGTCATAAAAAATAATTCCTCATTCAGAGCGCGATCCATCATTTCATTTATGTCTCTTGAAAAAACAACAGGCTTCAACGCATATGATTGATCATGTAGTCCTTTGATTTTGATGTAAATAACAAGGCTTCGTGCACGTTTCTTTTTTCAATTAAGTACACAGAAGCTTAAAACGAAAAGGCAGACATCCTTCGCAAAAAGTGTCTCACTTAAAAATTGCCCGTGATTGATCGTAAAAGTTATGAGACCGCATTAGTAAATCAGATGATGTCATGAGTGGAAAGCGCCACATTCTAGATGAAATTCTAAATAAAGGTAGAGTTGTCATGCTTTAAAAAATGCGATGGAATCCTCCCCGTCGGGGAATTGAACCCCGGTCTCCCGCGTGACAGGCGGGGATACTGACCACTATACTAACGAGGAACAGCTGCACCTGGTCTCGCTGAGCCGCTCCTTATATGGCTGAAAACCCTCCTGTCCATCCTCATATGCTACGAATTTGTGCCATTTATCAACTCCTTCACACCAACACAGGGGCCCACAGGCTCAATAAACACACACACACTCCCTCACACAATACACACACAAACACACTCCTGCCTCACAAGATCCTTCTCACCTCCTAGCAGACACTCTCAGCAGCGCTCTCAGCAGCATCACCTGATGCCAGAGTCACAGCAACCAGCTCCCACGGCTGCTTCTGACGGCCCCGGCCTGGATCTTCAGCCCAGGGGCCCCTGGCTCTCTCTGATGCTGGAGGATTGCAGCGGGGGCTGCACACAGGGAGTGGGGAGGGAGACGCTCCCTCCCACCCGCCCACCCGCCCGCCTGCGCCAAAGGAGAAAGCTGGCTTGTAAAGGAGAAGAGAGGAGGCAGGAAAAGCCCAGGTGTGCGAGTGTCTGAGAAAGAGGCGCTTTGAATTGTGAAGCAGAGGAAAAAAGTGAAGACTTTGCAAAATTCCTTCGAGCCGGATTTGAACCAGCGACCTAAGGATATCAGCTTCCCCACTACAGTCCTCCGCTCTACCAACTGAGCTATCGAAGGCTCGGTGATGTAGGGATGACAAGGCGCTATATGGCATGAGGTGTGAGCAGCGTGCCCAGCCGCCTAGGCAGCACTCTGTCTCTAAACAGCAGCTCAAGGCCTTCATAAAGCGCCAAACCCTACAATGGAGACTTTCCTTCCCTGCACAAAGCCAGCAAAGGAAAACAAACAGGCCACCTGCCTTTCTCAATGCTTCTTTCAAATGCTAAGACATCACTTTGCGCACCTTAGAGCAACCTGTCCAGACACACTTACAAACTACCTTAGAAACGCCTCTCAAGGGCGACTATGACTGGCGCCCCAGACCAACCACCTCCCTTCTCTCCAGCCCCTAGCTAGAAGAATAGGAGACCTCACCCGGAGGATACAGACTCCAGAGTGACGGGCTAGAGACGCCCTTTGGGAGACATGACGGCACCAGGGCCGGACTGGCCATACGGGTAAAGAGAGAGCCCCCGCTGGACAGAGAGACTGAGGGACTCCGCCCATCCTGCGTAAATCCGGGCTTGGTGAGCAGTATCCCGCCCGCCCGTGTTGCTCTCCCCCTCCAATGCTGCTCTTCCCCATCTCCCTATCTGGCTTCACGTTAATACTATAAGCCCCCACCTCCTCTTTGCTTCCTTCCACCCAACCAGCAGATATCCATCAAACTAGGTGGGTCGCAGAATACTGGCATTCTGACAATTGGCTCGAGCCTGTCAACAATTTGGCAAGCTGCCATCTCCGAAGCTATAGTGTAGCAAGCTCCAGAAGCGAATCTCTCCCTTTCAATGTTGTCTTGAAACTGGATTCTTCATAGAGCTGGAGACCCCTAGAAACAGGCCTCCTGGATTTGCCAGTGCTTCTTCCAAGCGGTAACCCATCCTTTGTGAAGAACAAGCTTTGATGACCAGCATTCAGTTTTCTATCAGTGTTTTGTCTGTGTGCCTGAAAGGTGACGTTGTTATTAGCAGGTGGCAGGTCAAGTAAAGAAGAAATGTATGTAATAAAAGATTTGCGATGTAGAACCTTAAAAAATGTGTTTAGATAGGATGAAAAAAAACTAGAAGTATACCGTGGGGAGAAAAAAAGAGTCCCTTCCCTGACCGGGAATCGAACCCGGGCCGCGGCGGTGAGAGCGCCGAATCCTAACCACTAGACCACCAGGGAGCACTGGGTGCTCTGGAGCAGCACCTGCTCCAAGACATACCACCAGGGTGAGGCCGCCTGTGCTGCTGTCACAGGGTTTTGTGCATCAACTAAAGTAAGCAGGAAAACACACACACATCAACCTAACACTGGCAAGCTAGTCTTTACTACACTTTGGAAAACATCATGGGACACACAAAAAAAACACTGCTTTCAGGCACACCCCCAACAAAGCAATCTACTGAACGTTAAATAGACTCAGATCTCGGGACAGTTTCCATCCCTGGAAGACGCATGGGACCTTCATAACACACAACTAACTGGAGAGCAAAAACAGCAAGAACCAATTAACCATCCAGAAAAATACCAGTCACTGTTCTAGGTCAGCTCCTCTTCTCAGGGCACCAGCGGGAGGTCAGCGCCTCTTCTCAGGGCACCAGCGGGAGGTCAGCGCCTCTTCTCAGGGCACCAGCTGGAGGTCAGCACCTCTTCTCAGGGCACTAGCGGGGGGTCAGCGCCTCTTCTCAGGGGCCCTTGCAGGAGGGCAGCGCCTCTTCTCAGGGCACCAGCTGGAGGTCAGCGCCTCTTCTCAGGGCACTAGCGGGGGGGTCAGCGCCTCTTCTCAGGGGCCTTTGCAGGAGGGCAGCGCCTCTTCTCAGGGCACCAGCTGGAGGTCAGTGCCTCTTCTCAGGGCACTAGCGGGGGGTCAGCGCCTCTTCTCAGGGGCCCTTGCAGGAGGGCAGCGCCTCTTCTCAGGGCACCAGCTGGAGGTCAGCGCCTCTTCTCAGGGCACCAGCGGGAGGTCAGCGCCTCTTCTCAGGGCACCAGCTGGAGGTCAGCGCCTCTTCTCAGGGCACTAGCGGGGATCAGCACCTCTTCTCAGGTACCCCTGAAGGAGGGCAGTCCCTTTTCTCATGGCACCAGCGGGAGGTCAGCGCCTCTACTCAGGGCACCAGCAGGAGGTAAGCGCCTCTTCTCAGGGCACCAGCGGGGGTCAGCTCCTCCTCTCAGAGCACCAGAGGGAGGGCAGTGCCTCTCCTCAGAGCACCAGCGGGGGGGGGTCAGTGCCTCTTCTCAGGGCCCCAGCGGGGTGTCAGCACCTCTACTCAGGGCACCAGCGGGGGGTCAGTGCCTCTTCTCAGGACACCAGCAGGAGGTCAGCGCCTCTTCTCAGGGCACCAGCGGGAGGTCAGCACCTCTTCTCAGGGCACCAGCGGGAGGTCAGCACCTCTTCTCAGGGCACCAGCTGGAGGTCAGCACCTCTTCTCAGGGCACTAGCGGGGGGGTCAGCGCCTCTTCTCAGGGGCCCTTGCAGGAGGGCAGCGCCTCTTCTCAGGGCACCAGCTGGAGGTCAGCGCCTCTTCTCAGGGGCCTTTGCAGGAGGGCAGCGCCTCTTCTCAGGGCACCAGCTGGAGGTCAGCACCTCTTCTCAGGGCACCAGCTGGAGGTCAGCGCCTCTTCTCAGGGCACTAGCGGGGGGGGTCAGCGACTCTTCTCAGGGGCCCTTGCAGGAGGGCAGCGCCTATTCTCATGGCACCAGCTGGAGGTCAGCGCCTCTTCTCAGGGGCCCTTGCAGGAGGGCAGCGCCTCTTCTCAGGGCACCAGCTGGAGGTCAGCGCCACTTCTCAGGGCACTAGCGGGGAATCAGCACCTCTTCTCAGGTACCCCTGAAGGAGGGCAGTCCCTTTTCTCATGGCACCAGCGGGAGGTCAGCGCCTCTACTCAGGGCACCAGCAGGAGGTAAGCGCCTCTTCTCAGGGCACCAGCGGGGGTCAGCTCCTCCTCTCAGGGCACCAGAGGGAGGGCAGAGCCTCTCCTCAGGGCACCAGCGGGGTGTCAGTGCCTCTTCTCAGGGCACCAGCGGGGGTCAGCTCCTCCTCTCAGGGCACCAGAGGGAGGGTAGTGCCTCTCCTCAGGGCACCAGCGGGGTGTCAGCGCCTCTACTCAGGGCACCAGCGGGGGGTCAGTGCCTCTTCTCAGGGCACCAGCGGGGGTCTGCTCCTCTTCTCAGGGACCCCTGTAGGAGGGCAGCAGACCTTCTGGGGGATGCCTGCAGCTCGTCCAAGGCCTCGTCAAAGCTCTCAAGTAAGCCCAGATCTGAGCATGAGCGCTTCACCCAGACCAGGGTGTTGCTTTGGATGCTGGCTCCCCTCGCCCTCAGTTTAGAGTGTTAGAAACTACAAGTAGCAGAATACACTGCAATAGCCTGAAAGGAATTTGGTACTCATGCTGGACCTAGGCAATATAAGATCTCTGACGAGGATGGTGGGGAGTGCACGTGCAGGCCAGTGGAACTTTCACTTTCACAATGTGCCTGTAGGCCCTAAAACATTAGACCGAAACAAAGATAAATAAAACGCTTCAACGTCATAAAAAATAATTCCTCATTCAGAGCGCGATCCATCATTTCATTTATGTCTCTTGAAAAAACAACAGGCTTCAACGCATATGATTGATCATGTAGTCCTTTGATTTTGATGTAAATAACAAGGCTTCGTGCACGTTTCTTTTTTCAATTAAGTACACAGAAGCTTAAAACGAAAAGGCAGACATCCTTCGCAAAAAGTGTCTCACTTAAAAATTGCCCGTGATTGATCGTAAAAGTTATGAGACCGCATTAGTAAATCAGATGATGTCATGAGTGGAAAGCGCCACATTCTAGATGAAATTCTAAATAAAGGTAGAGTTGTCATGCTTTAAAAAATGCGATGGAATCCTCCCCGTCGGGGAATTGAACCCCGGTCTCCCGCGTGACAGGCGGGGATACTGACCACTATACTAACGAGGAACAGCTGCACCTGGCCTCGCTGAGCCGCTCCTTATGTGGCTGAAAACCCTCCTGTCCATCCTCATATGCTACAAATTTGTGCCATTTATCAACTCCTTCACACCAACACAGGGGCCCACAGGCTCAATAAACACACACACACTCCCTCACACAATACACACACAAACACACTCCTGCCTCACAAGATCCTTCTCACCTCCTAGCAGACACTCTCAGCAGCGCTCTCAGCAGCATCACCTGATGCCAGAGTCACAGCAACCAGCTCCCACGGCTGCTTCTGACGGCCCCGGCCTGGATCTTCAGCCCAGGGGCCCCTGGCTCTCTCTGATGCTGGAGGATTGCAGCGGGGGCTGCACACAGGGAGTGGGGAGGGAGACGCTCCCTCCCACCCGCCCACCCGCCCGCCTGCGCCAAAGGAGAAAGCTGGCTTGTAAAGGAGAAGAGAGGAGGCAGGAAAAGCCCAGGTGTGCGAGTGTCTGAGAAAGAGGCGCTTTGAATTGTGAAGCAGAGGAAAAAAGTGAAGACTTTGCAAAATTCCTTCGAGCCGGATTTGAACCAGCGACCTAAGGATGTCAGCTTCCCCACTACAGTCCTCCGCTCTACCAACTGAGCTATCGAAGGCTCGGTGATGTAGGGATGACAAGGCG
This sequence comes from Triturus cristatus, assembly GCF_964204655.1. Taxonomy (NCBI): domain Eukaryota; kingdom Metazoa; phylum Chordata; class Amphibia; order Caudata; family Salamandridae; genus Triturus; species Triturus cristatus. Next base: position 145,817,057 of record NC_140585.1, on the reverse strand, counting down.
CTATATGGCATGAGGTGTGAGCAGCGTGCCCAGCCGCCTAGGCAGCACTCTGTCTCTAAACAGCAGCTCAAGGCCTTCATAAAGCGCCAAACCCTACAATGGAGACTTTCCTTCCCTGCACAAAGCCAGCAAAGGAAAACAAACAGGCCACCTGCCTTTCTCAATGCTTCTTTCAAATGCTAAGACATCACTTTGCGCACCTTAGAGCAACCTGTCCAGACACACTTACAAACTACCTTAGAAACGCCTCTCAAGGGCGACTATGACTGGCGCCCCAGACCAACCACCTCCCTTCTCTCCAGCCCCTAGCTAGAAGAATAGGAGACCTCACCCGGAGGATACAGACTCCAGAGTGACGGGCTAGAGACGCCCTTTGGGAGACATGACGGCACCAGGGCCGGACTGGCCATACGGGTAAAGAGAGAGCCCCCGCTGGACAGAGAGACTGAGGGACTCCGCCCATCCTGCGTAAATCCGGGCTTGGTGAGCAGTATCCCGCCCGCCCGTGTTGCTCTCCCCCTCCAATGCTGCTCTTCCCCATCTCCCTATCTGGCTTCACGTTAATACTATAAGCCCCCACCTCCTCTTTGCTTCCTTCCACCCAACCAGCAGATATCCATCAAACTAGGTGGGTCGCAGAATACTGGCATTCTGACAATTGGCTCGAGCCTGTCAACAATTTGGCAAGCTGCCATCTCCGAAGCTATAGTGTAGCAAGCTCCAGAAGCGAATCTCTCCCTTTCAATGTTGTCTTGAAACTGGATTCTTCATAGAGCTGGAGACCCCTAGAAACAGGCCTCCTGGATTTGCCAGTGCTTCTTCCAAGCGGTAACCCATCCTTTGTGAAGAACAAGCTTTGATGACCAGCATTCAGTTTTCTATCAGTGTTTTGTCTGTGTGCCTGAAAGGTGACGTTGTTATTAGCAGGTGGCAGGTCAAGTAAAGAAGAAATGTATGTAATAAAAGATTTGCGATGTAAAACCTTAAAAAATGTGTTTAGATAGGATGAAAAAAAACTAGAAGTATACCGTGGGGAGAAAAAAAGAGTCCCTTCCCTGACCGGGAATCGAACCCGGGCCGCGGCGGTGAGAGCGCCGAATCCTAACCACTAGACCACCAGGGAGCACTGGGTGCTCTGGAGCAGCACCTGCTCCAAGACATACCACCAGGGTGAGGCCGCCTGTGCTGCTGTCACAGGGTTTTGTGCATCAACTAAAGTAAGCAGGAAAACACACACACATCAACCTAACACTGGCAAGCTTGTCTTTACTACACTTTGGAAAACATCATGGGACACACAAAAAAAACACTGCTTTCAGGCACACCCCCAACAAAGCAATCTACTGAACGTTAAATAGACTCAGATCTCGGGACAGTTTCCATCCCTGGAAGACGCATGGGACCTTCATAACACACAACTAACTGGAGAGCAAAAACAGCAAGAACCAATTAACCATCCAGAAAAATACCAGTCACTGTTCTAGGTCAGCTCCTCTTCTCAGGGCACCAGCGGGAGGTCAGCGCCTCTTCTCAGGGCACCAGCGGGAGGTCAGCGCCTCTTCTCAGGGCACCAGCTGGAGGTCAGCACCTCTTCTCAGGGCACTAGCGGGGGGTCAGCGCCTCTTCTCAGGGGCCCTTGCAGGAGGGCAGCGCCTCTTCTCAGGGCACCAGCTGGAGGTCAGCGCCTCTTCTCAGGGCACTAGCGGGGGGGTCAGCGCCTCTTCTCAGGGGCCTTTGCAGGAGGGCAGCGCCTCTTCTCAGGGCACCAGCTGGAGGTCAGTGCCTCTTCTCAGGGCACTAGCGGGGGGTCAGCGCCTCTTCTCAGGGGCCCTTGCAGGAGGGCAGCGCCTCTTCTCAGGGCACCAGCTGGAGGTCAGCGCCTCTTCTCAGGGCACCAGCGGGAGGTCAGCGCCTCTTCTCAGGGCACCAGCTGGAGGTCAGCGCCTCTTCTCAGGGCACTAGCGGGGATCAGCACCTCTTCTCAGGTACCCCTGAAGGAGGGCAGTCCCTTTTCTCATGGCACCAGCGGGAGGTCAGCGCCTCTACTCAGGGCACCAGCAGGAGATAAGCGCCTCTTCTCAGGGCACCAGCGGGGGTCAGCTCCTCCTCTCAGAGCACCAGAGGGAGGGCAGTGCCTCTCCTCAGAGCACCAGCGGGGGGGGGGGGGTCAGTGCCTCTTCTCAGGGCCCCAGCGGGGTGTCAGCACCTCTACTCAGGGCACCAGCGGGGGGTCAGTGCCTCTTCTCAGGGCACCAGCAGGAGGTCAGCGCCTCTTCTTAGGGCACCAGCGGGAGGTCAGCACCTCTTCTCAGGGCACCAGCAGGAGGTCAGCACCTCTTCTCAGGGCACCAGCTGGAGGTCAGCGCCTCTTCTCAGGGCACTAGCGGGGGGGTCAGCACCTCTTCTCAGGGGCCCTTGCAGGAGGGCAGCGCCTCTTCTCAGGGCATCAGCTGGAGGTCAGCGCCTCTTCTCAGGGGCCCTTGCAGGAGGGCAGCGCCTCTTCTCAGGGCACCAGCTGGAGGTCAGCGCCTCTTCTCAGGGCACCAGCTGGAGGTCAGCGCCTCTTCTCAGGGCACTAGCGGGGGGGGTCAGCGCCTCTTCTCAGGGGCCCTTGCAGGAGGGCAGCGCCTATTCTCATGGCACCAGCTGGAGGTCAGCGCCTCTTCTCAGGGGCCCTTGCAGGAGGGCAGCGCCTCTTCTCAGGGCACCAGCTGGAGGTCAGCGCCACTTCTCAGGGCACTAGCGGGGAATCAGCACCTCTTCTCAGGTACCCCTGAAGGAGGGCAGTCCCTTTTCTCATGGCACCAGCGGGAGGTCAGCGCCTCTACTCAGGGCACCAGCAGGAGGTAAGCGCCTCTTCTCAGGGCACCAGCGGGGGTCAGCTCCTCCTCTCAGGGCACCAGAGGGAGGGCAGTGCCTCTCCTCAGGGCACCAGCGGGGTGTCAGCGCCTCTACTCAGGGCACCAGCGGGGGGTCAGTGCCTCTTCTCAGGGCACCAGCGGGGGTCTGCTCCTCTTCTCAGGGACCCCTGTAGGAGGGCAGCAGACCTTCTGGGGGATGCCTGCAGCTCGTCCAAGGCCTCGTCAAAGCTCTCAAGTAAGCCCAGATCTGAGCATGAGCGCTTCACCCAGACCAGGGTGTTGCTTTGGATGCTGGCTCCCCTCGCCCTCAGTTTAGAGTGTTAGAAACTACAAGTAGCAGAATACACTGCAATAGCCTGAAAGGAATTTGGTACTCATGCTGGACCTAGGCAATATAAGATCTCTGACGAGGATGGTGGGGAGTGCACGTGCAGGCCAGTGGAACTTTCACTTTCACAATGTGCCTGTAAGCCCTAAAACATTAGACCGAAACAAAGATAAATAAAACGCTTCAACGTCATAAAAAATAATTCCTCATTCAGAGCGCGATCCATCATTTCATTTATGTCTCTTGAAAAAACAACAGGCTTCAACGCATATGATTGATCATGTAGTCATTTGATTTTGATGTAAATAACAAGGCTTCGTGCACGTTTCTTTTTTCAATTAAGTACACAGAAGGTTAAAACGAAAAGGCAGACATCCTTCGCAAAAAGTGTCCCACTTAAAAATTGCCCGTGATTGATCGTAAAAGTTATGAGACCGCATTAGTAAATCAGATGATGTCATGAGTGGAAAGCGCCACATTCTAGATGAAATTCTAAATAAAGGTAGAGTTGTCATGCTTTAAAAAATGCGATGGAATCCTCCCCGTCGGGGAATTGAACCCCGGTCTCCCGCGTGACAGGCGGGGATACTGACCACTATACTAACGAGGAACAGCTGCACCTGGTCTCGCTGAGCCGCTCCTCATGTGGCTGAAAACCCGCCTGTCCATCCTCATATGCTATGAATTTGTGCCATTTATCAACTCCTTCACACCAACACAGGGGCCCACAGGCTCAATAAACACACACACACTCCCTCACACAATACACACACAAACACACTCCTGCCTCACAAGATCCTTCTCACCTCCTAGCAGACACTCTCAGCAGCGCTCTCAGCAGCATCACCTGATGCCAGAGTCACAGCAACCAGCTCCCACGGCTGCTTCTGACGGCCCCGGCCTGGATCTTCAGCCCAGGGGCCCCTGGCTCTCTCTGATGCTGGAGGATTGCAGCGGGGGCTGCACACAGGGAGTGGGGAGGGAGACGCTCCCTCCCACCCGCCCACCCGCCCGCCTGCGCCAAAGGAGAAAGCTGGCTTGTAAAGGAGAAGAGAGGAGGCAGGAAAAGCCCAGGTGTGCGAGTGTCTGAGAAAGAGGCGCTTTGAATTGTGAAGCAGAGGAAAAAAGTGAAGACTTTGCAAAATTCCTTCGAGCCGGATTTGAACCAGCGACCTAAGGATATCAGCTTCCCCACTACAGTCCTCCGCTCTACCAACTGAGCTATCGAAGGCTCGGTGATGTAGGGATGACAAGGCGCTATATGGCATGAGGTGTGAGCAGCGTGCCCAGCCGCCTAGGCAGCACTCTGTCTCTAAACAGCAGCTCAAGGCCTTCATAAAGCGCCAAACCCTACAATGGAGACTTTCCTTCCCTGCACAAAGCCAGCAAAGGAAAACAAACAGGCCACCTGCCTTTCTCAATGCTTCTTTCAAATGCTAAGACATCACTTTGCGCACCTTAGAGCAACCTGTCCAGACACACTTACAAACTACCTTAGAAACGCCTCTCAAGGGCGACTATGACTGGCGCCCCAGACCAACCACCTCCCTTCTCTCCAGCCCCTAGCTAGAAGAATAGGAGACCTCACCCGGAGGATACAGACTCCAGAGTGACGGGCTAGAGACGCCCTTTGGGAGACATGACGGCACCAGGGCCGGACTGGCCATACGGGTAAAGAGAGAGCCCCCGCTGGACAGAGAGACTGAGGGACTCCGCCCATCCTGCGTAAATCCGGGCTTGGTGAGCAGTATCCCGCCCGCCCGTGTTGCTCTCCCCCTCCAATGCTGCTCTTCCCCATCTCCCTATCTGGCTTCACGTTAATACTATAAGTCCCCACCTCCTCTTTGCTTCCTTCCACCCAACCAGCAGATATCCATCAAACTAGGTGGGTCGCAGAATACTGGCATTCTGACAATTGGCTCGAGCCTGTCAACAATTTGGCAAGCTGCCATCTCCGAAGCTATAGTGTAGCAAGCTCCAGAAGCGAATCTCTCCCTTTCAATGTTGTCTTGAAACTGGATTCTTCATAGAGCTGGAGACCCCTAGAAACAGGCCTCCTGGATTTGCCAGTGCTTCTTCCAAGCGGTAACCCATCCTTTGTGAAGAACAAGCTTTGATGACCAGCATTCAGTTTTCTATCAGTGTTTTGTCTGTGTGCCTGAAAGGTGACGTTGTTATTAGCAGGTGGCAGGTCAAGTAAAGAAGAAATGTATGTAATAAAAGATTTGCGATGTAGAACCTTAAAAAATGTGTTTAGATAGGATGAAAAAAAACTAGAAGTATACCGTGGGGAGAAAAAAAGAGTCCCTTCCCTGACCGGGAATCGAACCCGGGCCGCGGCGGTGAGAGCGCCGAATCCTAACCACTAGACCACCAGGGAGCACTGGGTGCTCTGGAGCAGCACCTGCTCCAAGACATACCACCAGGGTGAGGCCGCCTGTGCTGCTGTCACAGGGTTTTGTGCATCAACTAAAGTAAGCAGGAAAACACACACACATCAACCTAACACTGGCAAGCTAGTCTTTACTACACTTTGGAAAACATCATGGGACACACAAAAAAAACACTGCTTTCAGGCACACCCCCAACAAAGCAATCTACTGAACGTTAAATAGACTCAGATCTCGGGACAGTTTCCATCCCTGGAAGACGCATGGGACCTTCATAACACACAACTAACTGGAGAGCAAAAACAGCAAGAACCAATTAACCATCCAGAAAAATACCAGTCACTGTTCTAGGTCAGCTCCTCTTCTCAGGGCACCAGCGGGAGGTCAGCGCCTCTTCTCAGGGCACCAGCGGGAGGTCAGCGCCTCTTCTCAGGGCACCAGCTGGAGGTCAGCACCTCTTCTCAGGGCACTAGCGGGGGGTCAGCGCCTCTTCTCAGGGGCCCTTGCAGGAGGGCAGCGCCTCTTCTCAGGGCACCAGCTGGAGGTCAGCGCCTCTTCTCAGGGCACTAGCGGGGGGGTCAGCGCCTCTTCTCAGGGGCCTTTGCAGGAGGGCAGCGCCTCTTCTCAGGGCACCAGCTGGAGGTCAGTGCCTCTTCTCAGGGCACTAGCGGGGGGTCAGCGCCTCTTCTCAGGGGCCCTTGCAGGAGGGCAGCGCCTCTTCTCAGGGCACCAGCTGGAGGTCAGCGCCTCTTCTCAGGGCACCAGCGGGAGGTCAGCGCCTCTTCTCAGGGCACCAGCTGGAGGTCAGCGCCTCTTCTCAGGGCACTAGCGGGGATCAGCACCTCTTCTCAGGTACCCCTGAAGGAGGGCAGTCCCTTTTCTCATGGCACCAGCGGGAGGTCAGCGCCTCTACTCAGGGCACCAGCAGGAGGTAAGCGCCTCTTCTCAGGGCACCAGCGGGGGTCAGCTCCTCCTCTCAGAGCACCAGAGGGAGGGCAGTGCCTCTCCTCAGAGCACCAGCGGGGGGGGGTCAGTGCCTCTTCTCAGGGCCCCAGCGGGGTGTCAGCACCTCTACTCAGGGCACCAGCGGGGGGTCAGTGCCTCTTCTCAGGACACCAGCAGGAGGTCAGCGCCTCTTCTCAGGGCACCAGCGGGAGGTCAGCACCTCTTCTCAGGGCACCAGCGGGAGGTCAGCACCTCTTCTCAGGGCACCAGCTGGAGGTCAGCACCTCTTCTCAGGGCACTAGCGGGGGGGTCAGCGCCTCTTCTCAGGGGCCCTTGCAGGAGGGCAGCGCCTCTTCTCAGGGCACCAGCTGGAGGTCAGCGCCTCTTCTCAGGGGCCTTTGCAGGAGGGCAGCGCCTCTTCTCAGGGCACCAGCTGGAGGTCAGCGCCTCTTCTCAGGGCACCAGCTGGAGGTCAGCGCCTCTTCTCAGGGCACTAGCGGGGGGGGTCAGCGACTCTTCTCAGGGGCCCTTGCAGGAGGGCAGCGCCTATTCTCATGGCACCAGCTGGAGGTCAGCGCCTCTTCTCAGGGGCCCTTGCAGGAGGGCAGCGCCTCTTCTCAGGGCACCAGCTGGAGGTCAGCGCCACTTCTCAGGGCACTAGCGGGGAATCAGCACCTCTTCTCAGGTACCCCTGAAGGAGGGCAGTCCCTTTTCTCATGGCACCAGCGGGAGGTCAGCGCCTCTACTCAGGGCACCAGCAGGAGGTAAGCGCCTCTTCTCAGGGCACCAGCGGGGGTCAGCTCCTCCTCTCAGGGCACCAGAGGGAGGGCAGTGCCTCTCCTCAGGGCACCAGCGGGGTGTCAGTGCCTCTTCTCAGGGCACCAGCGGGGGTCAGCTCCTCCTCTCAGGGCACCAGAGGGAGGGTAGTGCCTCTCCTCAGGGCACCAGCGGGGTGTCAGCGCCTCTACTCAGGGCACCAGCGGGGGGTCAGTGCCTCTTCTCAGGGCACCAGCGGGGGTCTGCTCCTCTTCTCAGGGACCCCTGTAGGAGGGCAGCAGACCTTCTGGGGGATGCCTGCAGCTCGTCCAAGGCCTCGTCAAAGCTCTCAAGTAAGCCCAGATCTGAGCATGAGCGCTTCACCCAGACCAGGGTGTTGCTTTGGATGCTGGCTCCCCTCGCCCTCAGTTTAGAGTGTTAGAAACTACAAGTAGCAGAATACACTGCAATAGCCTGAAAGGAATTTGGTACTCATGCTGGACCTAGGCAATATAAGATCTCTGACGAGGATGGTGGGGAGTGCACGTGCAGGCCAGTGGAACTTTCACTTTCACAATGTGCCTGTAGGCCCTAAAACATTAGACCGAAACAAAGATAAATAAAACGCTTCAACGTCATAAAAAATAATTCCTCATTCAGAGCGCGATCCATCATTTCATTTATGTCTCTTGAAAAAACAACAGGCTTCAACGCATATGATTGATCATGTAGTCCTTTGATTTTGATGTAAATAACAAGGCTTCGTGCACGTTTCTTTTTTCAATTAAGTACACAGAAGCTTAAAACGAAAAGGCAGACATCCTTCGCAAAAAGTGTCTCACTTAAAAATTGCCCGTGATTGATCGTAAAAGTTAAGAGACCGCATTAGTAAATCAGATGATGTCATGAGTGGAAAGCGCCACATTCTAGATGAAATTCTAAATAAAGGTAGAGTTGTCATGCTTTAAAAAATGCGATGGAATCCTCCCCGTCGGGGAATTGAACCCCGGTCTCCCGCGTGACAGGCGGGGATACTGACCACTATACTAACGAGGAACAGCTGCACCTGGTCTCGCTGAGCCGCTCCTTATGTGGCTGAAAACCCTCCTGTCCATCCTCATATGCTATGAATTTGTGCCATTTATCAACTCCTTCACACCAACACAGGGGCCCACAGGCTCAATAAACACACACACACTCCCTCACACAATACACACACAAACACACTCCTGCCTCACAAGATCCTTCTCACCTCCTAGCAGACACTCTCAGCAGCGCTCTCAGCAGCATCACCTGATGCCAGAGTCACAGCAACCAGCTCCCACGGCTGCTTCTGACGGCCCCGGCCTGGATCTTCAGCCCAGGGGCCCCTGGCTCTCTCTGATGCTGGAGGATTGCAGCGGGGGCTGCACACAGGGAGTGGGGAGGGAGACGCTCCCTCCCACCCGCCCACCCGCCCGCCTGCGCCAAAGGAGAAAGCTGGCTTGTAAAGGAGAAGAGAGGAGGCAGGAAAAGCCCAGGTGTGCGAGTGTCTGAGAAAGAGGCGCTTTGAATTGTGAAGCAGAGGAAAAAAGTGAAGACTTTGCAAAATTCCTTCGAGCCGGATTTGAACCAGCGACCTAAGGATATCAGCTTCCCCACTACAGTCCTCCGCTCTACCAACTGAGCTATCGAAGGCTCGGTGATGTAGGGATGACAAGGCGCTATATGGCATGAGGTGTGAGCAGCGTGCCCAGCCGCCTAGGCAGCACTCTGTCTCTAAACAGCAGCTCAAGGCCTTCATAAAGCGCCAAACCCTACAATGGAGACTTTCCTTCCCTGCACAAAGCCAGCAAAGGAAAACAAACAGGCCACCTGCCTTTCTCAATGCTTCTTTCAAATGCTAAGACATCACTTTGCGCACCTTAGAGCAACCTGTCCAGACACACTTACAAACTACCTTAGAAACGCCTCTCAAGGGCGACTATGACTGGCGCCCCAGACCAACCACCTCCCTTCTCTCCAGCCCCTAGCTAGAAGAATAGGAGACCTCACCCGGAGGATACAGACTCCAGAGTGACGGGCTAGAGACGCCCTTTGGGAGACATGACGGCACCAGGGCCGGACTGGCCATACGGGTAAAGAGAGAGCCCCCGCTGGACAGAGAGACTGAGGGACTCCGCCCATCCTGCGTAAATCCGGGCTTGGTGAGCTGTATCCCGCCCGCCCGTGTTGCTCTCCCCCTCCAATGCTGCTCTTCCCCATCTCCCTATCTGGCTTCACGTTAATACTATAAGCCCCCACCTCCTCTTTGCTTCCTTCCACCCAACCAGCAGATATCCATCAAACTAGGTGGGTCGCAGAATACTGGCATTCTGACAATTGGCTCGAGCCTGTCAACAATTTGGCAAGCTGCCATCTCCGAAGCTATAGTGTAGCAAGCTCCAGAAGTGAATCTCTCCCTTTCAATGTTGTCTTGAAACTGGATTCTTCATAGAGCTGGAGACCCCTAGAAACAGGCCTCCTGGATTTGCCAGTGCTTCTTCCAAGCGGTAACCCATCCTTTGTGAAGAACAAGCTTTGATGACCAGCATTCAGTTTTCTATCAGTGTTTTGTCTGTGTGCCTGAAAGGTGACGTTGTTATTAGCAGGTGGCAGGTCAAGTAAAGAAGAAATGTATGTAATAAAAGATTTGCGATGTAAAACCTTAAAAAATGTGTTTAGATAGGATGAAAAAAAACTAGAAGTATACCGTGGGGAGAAAAAAAGAGTCCCTTCCCTGACCGGGAATCGAACCCGGGCCACGGCGGTGAGAGCGCCGAATCCTAACCACTAGACCACCAGGAAGCACTGGGTGCTCTGGAGCAGCACCTGCTCCAAGACATACCACCAGGGTGAGGCCGCCTGTGCTGCTGTCACAGGGTTTTGTGCATCAACTAAAGTAAGCAGGAAAACACACACACATCAACCTAACACTGGCAAGCTAGTCTTTACTACACTTTGGAAAACATCATGGGACACACAAAAAAAACACTGCTTTCAGGCACACCCCCAACAAAGCAATCTACTGAACCTTAAATAGACTCAGATCTCGGGACAGTTTCCATCCCTGGAAGACGCATGGGACCTTCATAACACACAACTAACTGGAGAGCAAAAACAGCAAGAACCAATTAACCATCCAGAAAAATACCAGTCACTGTTCTAGGTCAGCTCCTCTTCTCAGGGCACCAGCGGGAGGTCAGCGCCTCTTCTCAGGGCACCAGCGGGAGGTCAGCGCCTCTTCTCAGGGCACCAGCTGGAGGTCAGCACCTCTTCTCAGGGCACTAGCGGGGGGTCAGCGCCTCTTCTCAGGGGCCCTTGCAGGAGGGCAGCGCCTCTTCTCAGGGCACCAGCTGGAGGTCAGCGCCTCTTCTCAGGGCACTAGCGGGGGGGTCAGCGCCTCTTCTCAGGGGCCTTTGCAGGAGGGCAGCGCCTCTTCTCAGGGCACCAGCTGGAGGTCAGTGCCTCTTCTCAGGGCACTAGCGGGGGGTCAGCGCCTCTTCTCAGGGGCCCTTGCAGGAGGGCAGCGCCTCTTCTCAGGGCACCAGCTGGAGGTCAGCGCCTCTTCTCAGGGCACCAGCGGGAGGTCAGCGCCTCTTCTCAGGGCACCAGCTGGAGGTCAGCGCCACTTCTCAGGGCACTAGCGGGGAATCAGCACCTCTTCTCAGGTACCCCTGAAGGAGGGCAGTCCCTTTTCTCATGGCACCAGCGGGAGGTCAGCGCCTCTACTCAGGGCACCAGCAGGAGGTAAGCGCCTCTTCTCAGGGCACCAGCGGGGGTCAGCTCCTCCTCTCAGGGCACCAGAGGGAGGGCAGTGCCTCTCCTCAGGGCACCAGCGGGGTGTCAGTGCCTCTTCTCAGGGCACCAGCGGGGGTCAGCTCCTCCTCTCAGGGCACCAGAGGGAGGGTAGTGCCTCTCCTCAGGGCACCAGCGGGGTGTCAGCGCCTCTACTCAGGGCACCAGCGGGGGGTCAGTGCCTCTTCTCAGGGCACCAGCGGGGGTCTGCTCCTCTTCTCAGGGACCCCTGTAGGAGGGCAGCAGACCTTCTGGGGGATGCCTGCAGCTCGTCCAAGGCCTCGTCAAAGCTCTCAAGTAAGCCCAGATCTGAGCATGAGCGCTTCACCCAGACCAGGGTGTTGCTTTGGATGCTGGCTCCCCTCGCCCTCAGTTTAGAGTGTTAGAAACTACAAGTAGCAGAATACACTGCAATAGCCTGAAAGGAATTTGGTACTCATGCTGGACCTAGGCAATATAAGATCTCTGACGAGGATGGTGGGGAGTGCACGTGCAGGCCAGTGGAACTTTCACTTTCACAATGTGCCTGTAAGCCCTAAAACATTAGACCGAAACAAAGATAAATAAAACGCTTCAACGTCATAAAAAATAATTCCTCATTCAGAGCGCGATCCATCATTTCATTTATGTCTCTTGAAAAAACAACAGGCTTCAACGCATATGATTGATCATGTAGTCATTTGATTTTGATGTAAATAACAAGGCTTCGTGCACGTTTCTTTTTTCAATTAAGTACACAGAAGGTTAAAACGAAAAGGCAGACATCCTTCGCAAAAAGTGTCCCACTTAAAAATTGCCCGTGATTGATCGTAAAAGTTATGAGACCGCATTAGTAAATCAGATGATGTCATGAGTGGAAAGCGCCACATTCTAGATGAAATTCTAAATAAAGGTAGAGTTGTCATGCTTTAAAAAATGCGATGGAATCCTCCCCGTCGGGGAATTGAACCCCGGTCTCCCGCGTGACAGGCGGGGATACTGACCACTATACTAACGAGGAACAGCTGCACCTGGTCTCGCTGAGCCGCTCCTCATGTGGCTGAAAACCCGCCTGTCCATCCTCATATGCTACGAATTTGTGCCATTTATCAACTCCTTCACACCAACACAGGGGCCCACAGGCTCAATAAACACACACACACTCCCTCACACAATACACACACAAACACACTCCTGCCTCAGAAGATCCTTCTCACCTCCTAGCAGACACTCTCAGCAGCGCTCTCAGCAGCATCACCTGATGCCAGAGTCACAGCAACCAGCTCCCACGGCTGCTTCTGACGGCCCCGGCCTGGATCTTCAGCCCAGGGGCCCCTGGCTCTCTCTGATGCTGGAGGATTGCAGCGGGGGCTGCACACAGGGAGTGGGGAGGGAGACGCTCCCTCCCACCCGCCCACCCGCCCGCCTGCGCCAAAGGAGAAAGCTGGCTTGTAAAGGAGAAGAGAGGAGGCAGGAAAAGCCCAGGTGTGCGAGTGTCTGAGAAAGAGGCGCTTTGAATTGTGAAGCAGAGGAAAAAAGTGAAGACTTTGCAAAATTCCTTCGAGCCGGATTTGAACCAGCGACCTAAGGATATCAGCTTCCCCACTACAGTCCTCCGCTCTACCAACTGAGCTATCGAAGGCTCGGTGATGTAGGGATGACAAGGCGCTATATGGCATGAGGTGTGAGCAGCGTGCCCAGCCGCCTAGGCAGCACTCTGTCTCTAAACAGCAGCTCAAGGCCTTCATAAAGCGCCAAACCCTACAATGGAGACTTTCCTTCCCTGCACAAAGCCAGCAAAGGAAAACAAACAGGCCACCTGCCTTTCTCAATGCTTCTTTCAAATGCTAAGACATCACTTTGCGCACCTTAGAGCAACCTGTCCAGACACACTTACAAACTACCTTAGAAACGCCTCTCAAGGGCGACTATGACTGGCGCCCCAGACCAACCACCTCCCTTCTCTCCAGCCCCTAGCTAGAAGAATAGGAGACCTCACCCGGAGGATACAGACTCCAGAGTGACGGGCTAGAGACGCCCTTTGGGAGACATGACGGCACCAGGGCCGGACTGGCCATACGGGTAAAGAGAGAGCCCCCGCTGGACAGAGAGACTGAGGGACTCCGCCCATCCTGCGTAAATCCGGGCTTGGTGAGCAGTATCCCGCCCGCCCGTGTTGCTCTCCCCCTCCAATGCTGCTCTTCCCCATCTCCCTATCTGGCTTCACGTTAATACTATAAGCCCCCACCTCCTCTTTGCTTCCTTCCACCCAACCAGCAGATATCCATCAAACTAGGTGGGTCGCAGAATACTGGCATTCTGACAATTGGCTCGAGCCTGTCAACAATTTGGCAAGCTGCCATCTCCGAAGCTATAGTGTAGCAAGCTCCAGAAGCGAATCTCTCCCTTTCAATGTTGTCTTGAAACTGGATTCTTCATAGAGCTGGAGACCCCTAGAAACAGGCCTCCTGGATTTGCCAGTGCTTCTTCCAAGCGGTAACCCATCCTTTGTGAAGAACAAGCTTTGATGACCAGCATTCAGTTTTCTATCAGTGTTTTGTCTGTGTGCCTGAAAGGTGACGTTGTTATTAGCAGGTGGCAGGTCAAGTAAAGAAGAAATGTATGTAATAAAAGATTTGCGATGTAGAACCTTAAAAAATGTGTTTAGATAGGATGAAAAAAAACTAGAAGTATACCGTGGGGAGAAAAAAAGAGTCCCTTCCCTGACCGGGAATCGAACCCGGGCCGCGGCGGTGAGAGCGCCGAATCCTAACCACTAGACCACCAGGGAGCACTGGGTGCTCTGGAGCAGCACCTGCTCCAAGACATACCACCAGGGTGAGGCCGCCTGTGCTGCTGTCACAGGGTTTTGTGCATCAACTAAAGTAAGCAGGAAAACACACACACATCAACCTAACACTGGCAAGCTTGTCTTTACTACACTTTGGAAAACATCATGGGACACACAAAAAAAACACTGCTTTCAGGCACACCCCCAACAAAGCAATCTACTGAACGTTAAATAGACTCAGATCTCGGGACAGTTTCCATCCCTGGAAGACGCATGGGACCTTCATAACACACAACTAACTGGAGAGCAAAAACAGCAAGAACCAATTAACCATCCAGAAAAATACCAGTCACTGTTCTAGGTCAGCTCCTCTTCTCAGGGCACCAGCGGGAGGTCAGCGCCTCTTCTCAGGGCACCAGCGGGAGGTCAGCGCCTCTTCTCAGGGCACCAGCTGGAGGTCAGCACCTCTTCTCAGGGCACTAGCGGGGGGTCAGCGCCTCTTCTCAGGGGCCCTTGCAGGAGGGCAGCGCCTCTTCTCAGGGCACCAGCTGGAGGTCAGCGCCTCTTCTCAGGGCACTAGCGGGGGGGTCAGCGCCTCTTCTCAGGGGCCTTTGCAGGAGGGCAGCGCCTCTTCTCAGGGCACCAGCTGGAGGTCAGTGCCTCTTCTCAGGGCACTAGCGGGGGGTCAGCGCCTCTTCTCAGGGGCCCTTGCAGGAGGGCAGCGCCTCTTCTCAGGGCACCAGCTGGAGGTCAGCGCCTCTTCTCAGGGCACCAGCGGGAGGTCAGCGCCTCTTCTCAGGGCACCAGCTGGAGGTCAGCGCCTCTTCTCAGGGCACTAGCGGGGATCAGCACCTCTTCTCAGGTACCCCTGAAGGAGGGCAGTCCCTTTTCTCATGGCACCAGCGGGAGGTCAGCGCCTCTACTCAGGGCACCAGCAGGAGATAAGCGCCTCTTCTCAGGGCACCAGCGGGGGTCAGCTCCTCCTCTCAGAGCACCAGAGGGAGGGCAGTGCCTCTCCTCAGAGCACCAGCGGGGGGGGGGGGGTCAGTGCCTCTTCTCAGGGCCCCAGCGGGGTGTCAGCACCTCTACTCAGGGCACCAGCGGGGGGTCAGTGCCTCTTCTCAGGGCACCAGCAGGAGGTCAGCGCCTCTTCTTAGGGCACCAGCGGGAGGTCAGCACCTCTTCTCAGGGCACCAGCAGGAGGTCAGCACCTCTTCTCAGGGCACCAGCTGGAGGTCAGCGCCTCTTCTCAGGGCACTAGCGGGGGGGTCAGCACCTCTTCTCAGGGGCCCTTGCAGGAGGGCAGCGCCTCTTCTCAGGGCATCAGCTGGAGGTCAGCGCCTCTTCTCAGGGGCCCTTGCAGGAGGGCAGCGCCTCTTCTCAGGGCACCAGCTGGAGGTCAGCGCCTCTTCTCAGGGCACCAGCTGGAGGTCAGCGCCTCTTCTCAGGGCACTAGCGGGGGGGGTCAGCGCCTCTTCTCAGGGGCCCTTGCAGGAGGGCAGCGCCTATTCTCATGGCACCAGCTGGAGGTCAGCGCCTCTTCTCAGGGGCCCTTGCAGGAGGGCAGCGCCTCTTCTCAGGGCACCAGCTGGAGGTCAGCGCCACTTCTCAGGGCACTAGCGGGGAATCAGCACCTCTTCTCAGGTACCCCTGAAGGAGGGCAGTCCCTTTTCTCATGGCACCAGCGGGAGGTCAGCGCCTCTACTCAGGGCACCAGCAGGAGGTAAGCGCCTCTTCTCAGGGCACCAGCGGGGGTCAGCTCCTCCTCTCAGGGCACCAGAGGGAGGGCAGTGCCTCTCCTCAGGGCACCAGCGGGGTGTCAGCGCCTCTACTCAGGGCACCAGCGGGGGGTCAGTGCCTCTTCTCAGGGCACCAGCGGGGGTCTGCTCCTCTTCTCAGGGACCCCTGTAGGAGGGCAGCAGACCTTCTGGGGGATGCCTGCAGCTCGTCCAAGGCCTCGTCAAAGCTCTCAAGTAAGCCCAGATCTGAGCATGAGCGCTTCACCCAGACCAGGGTGTTGCTTTGGATGCTGGCTCCCCTCGCCCTCAGTTTAGAGTGTTAGAAACTACAAGTAGCAGAATACACTGCAATAGCCTGAAAGGAATTTGGTACTCATGCTGGACCTAGGCAATATAAGATCTCTGACGAGGATGGTGGGGAGTGCACGTGCAGGCCAGTGGAACTTTCACTTTCACAATGTGCCTGTAAGCCCTAAAACATTAGACCGAAACAAAGATAAATAAAACGCTTCAACGTCATAAAAAATAATTCCTCATTCAGAGCGCGATCCATCATTTCATTTATGTCTCTTGAAAAAACAACAGGCTTCAACGCATATGATTGATCATGTAGTCATTTGATTTTGATGTAAATAACAAGGCTTCGTGCACGTTTCTTTTTTCAATTAAGTACACAGAAGGTTAAAACGAAAAGGCAGACATCCTTCGCAAAAAGTGTCCCACTTAAAAATTGCCCGTGATTGATCGTAAAAGTTATGAGACCGCATTAGTAAATCAGATGATGTCATGAGTGGAAAGCGCCACATTCTAGATGAAATTCTAAATAAAGGTAGAGTTGTCATGCTTTAAAAAATGCGATGGAATCCTCCCCGTCGGGGAATTGAACCCCGGTCTCCCGCGTGACAGGCGGGGATACTGACCACTATACTAACGAGGAACAGCTGCACCTGGTCTCGCTGAGCCGCTCCTCATGTGGCTGAAAACCCGCCTGTCCATCCTCATATGCTATGAATTTGTGCCATTTATCAACTCCTTCACACCAACACAGGGGCCCACAGGCTCAATAAACACACACACACTCCCTCACACAATACACACACAAACACACTCCTGCCTCACAAGATCCTTCTCACCTCCTAGCAGACACTCTCAGCAGCGCTCTCAGCAGCATCACCTGATGCCAGAGTCACAGCAACCAGCTCCCACGGCTGCTTCTGACGGCCCCGGCCTGGATCTTCAGCCCAGGGGCCCCTGGCTCTCTCTGATGCTGGAGGATTGCAGCGGGGGCTGCACACAGGGAGTGGGGAGGGAGACGCTCCCTCCCACCCGCCCACCCGCCCGCCTGCGCCAAAGGAGAAAGCTGGCTTGTAAAGGAGAAGAGAGGAGGCAGGAAAAGCCCAGGTGTGCGAGTGTCTGAGAAAGAGGCGCTTTGAATTGTGAAGCAGAGGAAAAAAGTGAAGACTTTGCAAAATTCCTTCGAGCCGGATTTGAACCAGCGACCTAAGGATATCAGCTTCCCCACTACAGTCCTCCGCTCTACCAACTGAGCTATCGAAGGCTCGGTGATGTAGGGATGACAAGGCGCTATATGGCATGAGGTGTGAGCAGCGTGCCCAGCCGCCTAGGCAGCACTCTGTCTCTAAACAGCAGCTCAAGGCCTTCATAAAGCGCCAAACCCTACAATGGAGACTTTCCTTCCCTGCACAAAGCCAGCAAAGGAAAACAAACAGGCCACCTGCCTTTCTCAATGCTTCTTTCAAATGCTAAGACATCACTTTGCGCACCTTAGAGCAACCTGTCCAGACACACTTACAAACTACCTTAGAAACGCCTCTCAAGGGCGACTATGACTGGCGCCCCAGACCAACCACCTCCCTTCTCTCCAGCCCCTAGCTAGAAGAATAGGAGACCTCACCCGGAGGATACAGACTCCAGAGTGACGGGCTAGAGACGCCCTTTGGGAGACATGACGGCACCAGGGCCGGACTGGCCATACGGGTAAAGAGAGAGCCCCCGCTGGACAGAGAGACTGAGGGACTCCGCCCATCCTGCGTAAATCCGGGCTTGGTGAGCAGTATCCCGCCCGCCCGTGTTGCTCTCCCCCTCCAATGCTGCTCTTCCCCATCTCCCTATCTGGCTTCACGTTAATACTATAAGTCCCCACCTCCTCTTTGCTTCCTTCCACCCAACCAGCAGATATCCATCAAACTAGGTGGGTCGCAGAATACTGGCATTCTGACAATTGGCTCGAGCCTGTCAACAATTTGGCAAGCTGCCATCTCCGAAGCTATAGTGTAGCAAGCTCCAGAAGCGAATCTCTCCCTTTCAATGTTGTCTTGAAACTGGATTCTTCATAGAGCTGGAGACCCCTAGAAACAGGCCTCCTGGATTTGCCAGTGCTTCTTCCAAGCGGTAACCCATCCTTTGTGAAGAACAAGCTTTGATGACCAGCATTCAGTTTTCTATCAGTGTTTTGTCTGTGTGCCTGAAAGGTGACGTTGTTATTAGCAGGTGGCAGGTCAAGTAAAGAAGAAATGTATGTAATAAAAGATTTGCGATGTAGAACCTTAAAAAATGTGTTTAGATAGGATGAAAAAAAACTAGAAGTATACCGTGGGGAGAAAAAAAGAGTCCCTTCCCTGACCGGGAATCGAACCCGGGCCGCGGCGGTGAGAGCGCCGAATCCTAACCACTAGACCACCAGGGAGCACTGGGTGCTCTGGAGCAGCACCTGCTCCAAGACATACCACCAGGGTGAGGCCGCCTGTGCTGCTGTCACAGGGTTTTGTGCATCAACTAAAGTAAGCAGGAAAACACACACACATCAACCTAACACTGGCAAGCTAGTCTTTACTACACTTTGGAAAACATCATGGGACACACAAAAAAAACACTGCTTTCAGGCACACCCCCAACAAAGCAATCTACTGAACGTTAAATAGACTCAGATCTCGGGACAGTTTCCATCCCTGGAAGACGCATGGGACCTTCATAACACACAACTAACTGGAGAGCAAAAACAGCAAGAACCAATTAACCATCCAGAAAAATACCAGTCACTGTTCTAGGTCAGCTCCTCTTCTCAGGGCACCAGCGGGAGGTCAGCGCCTCTTCTCAGGGCACCAGCGGGAGGTCAGCGCCTCTTCTCAGGGCACCAGCTGGAGGTCAGCACCTCTTCTCAGGGCACTAGCGGGGGGTCAGCGCCTCTTCTCAGGGGCCCTTGCAGGAGGGCAGCGCCTCTTCTCAGGGCACCAGCTGGAGGTCAGCGCCTCTTCTCAGGGCACTAGCGGGGGGGTCAGCGCCTCTTCTCAGGGGCCTTTGCAGGAGGGCAGCGCCTCTTCTCAGGGCACCAGCTGGAGGTCAGTGCCTCTTCTCAGGGCACTAGCGGGGGGTCAGCGCCTCTTCTCAGGGGCCCTTGCAGGAGGGCAGCGCCTCTTCTCAGGGCACCAGCTGGAGGTCAGCGCCTCTTCTCAGGGCACCAGCGGGAGGTCAGCGCCTCTTCTCAGGGCACCAGCTGGAGGTCAGCGCCTCTTCTCAGGGCACTAGCGGGGATCAGCACCTCTTCTCAGGTACCCCTGAAGGAGGGCAGTCCCTTTTCTCATGGCACCAGCGGGAGGTCAGCGCCTCTACTCAGGGCACCAGCAGGAGGTAAGCGCCTCTTCTCAGGGCACCAGCGGGGGTCAGCTCCTCCTCTCAGAGCACCAGAGGGAGGGCAGTGCCTCTCCTCAGAGCACCAGCGGGGGGGGGTCAGTGCCTCTTCTCAGGGCCCCAGCGGGGTGTCAGCACCTCTACTCAGGGCACCAGCGGGGGGTCAGTGCCTCTTCTCAGGACACCAGCAGGAGGTCAGCGCCTCTTCTCAGGGCACCAGCGGGAGGTCAGCACCTCTTCTCAGGGCACCAGCGGGAGGTCAGCACCTCTTCTCAGGGCACCAGCTGGAGGTCAGCACCTCTTCTCAGGGCACTAGCGGGGGGGTCAGCGCCTCTTCTCAGGGGCCCTTGCAGGAGGGCAGCGCCTCTTCTCAGGGCACCAGCTGGAGGTCAGCGCCTCTTCTCAGGGGCCTTTGCAGGAGGGCAGCGCCTCTTCTCAGGGCACCAGCTGGAGGTCAGCGCCTCTTCTCAGGGCACCAGCTGGAGGTCAGCGCCTCTTCTCAGGGCACTAGCGGGGGGGGTCAGCGACTCTTCTCAGGGGCCCTTGCAGGAGGGCAGCGCCTATTCTCATGGCACCAGCTGGAGGTCAGCGCCTCTTCTCAGGGGCCCTTGCAGGAGGGCAGCGCCTCTTCTCAGGGCACCAGCTGGAGGTCAGCGCCACTTCTCAGGGCACTAGCGGGGAATCAGCACCTCTTCTCAGGTACCCCTGAAGGAGGGCAGTCCCTTTTCTCATGGCACCAGCGGGAGGTCAGCGCCTCTACTCAGGGCACCAGCAGGAGGTAAGCGCCTCTTCTCAGGGCACCAGCGGGGGTCAGCTCCTCCTCTCAGGGCACCAGAGGGAGGGCAGTGCCTCTCCTCAGGGCACCAGCGGGGTGTCAGTGCCTCTTCTCAGGGCACCAGCGGGGGTCAGCTCCTCCTCTCAGGGCACCAGAGGGAGGGTAGTGCCTCTCCTCAGGGCACCAGCGGGGTGTCAGCGCCTCTACTCAGGGCACCAGCGGGGGGTCAGTGCCTCTTCTCAGGGCACCAGCGGGGGTCTGCTCCTCTTCTCAGGGACCCCTGTAGGAGGGCAGCAGACCTTCTGGGGGATGCCTGCAGCTCGTCCAAGGCCTCGTCAAAGCTCTCAAGTAAGCCCAGATCTGAGCATGAGCGCTTCACCCAGACCAGGGTGTTGCTTTGGATGCTGGCTCCCCTCGCCCTCAGTTTAGAGTGTTAGAAACTACAAGTAGCAGAATACACTGCAATAGCCTGAAAGGAATTTGGTACTCATGCTGGACCTAGGCAATATAAGATCTCTGACGAGGATGGTGGGGAGTGCACGTGCAGGCCAGTGGAACTTTCACTTTCACAATGTGCCTGTAGGCCCTAAAACATTAGACCGAAACAAAGATAAATAAAACGCTTCAACGTCATAAAAAATAATTCCTCATTCAGAGCGCGATCCATCATTTCATTTATGTCTCTTGAAAAAACAACAGGCTTCAACGCATATGATTGATCATGTAGTCCTTTGATTTTGATGTAAATAACAAGGCTTCGTGCACGTTTCTTTTTTCAATTAAGTACACAGAAGCTTAAAACGAAAAGGCAGACATCCTTCGCAAAAAGTGTCTCACTTAAAAATTGCCCGTGATTGATCGTAAAAGTTAAGAGACCGCATTAGTAAATCAGATGATGTCATGAGTGGAAAGCGCCACATTCTAGATGAAATTCTAAATAAAGGTAGAGTTGTCATGCTTTAAAAAATGCGATGGAATCCTCCCCGTCGGGGAATTGAACCCCGGTCTCCCGCGTGACAGGCGGGGATACTGACCACTATACTAACGAGGAACAGCTGCACCTGGTCTCGCTGAGCCGCTCCTTATGTGGCTGAAAACCCTCCTGTCCATCCTCATATGCTATGAATTTGTGCCATTTATCAACTCCTTCACACCAACACAGGGGCCCACAGGCTCAATAAACACACACACACTCCCTCACACAATACACACACAAACACACTCCTGCCTCACAAGATCCTTCTCACCTCCTAGCAGACACTCTCAGCAGCGCTCTCAGCAGCATCACCTGATGCCAGAGTCACAGCAACCAGCTCCCACGGCTGCTTCTGACGGCCCCGGCCTGGATCTTCAGCCCAGGGGCCCCTGGCTCTCTCTGATGCTGGAGGATTGCAGCGGGGGCTGCACACAGGGAGTGGGGAGGGAGACGCTCCCTCCCACCCGCCCACCCGCCCGCCTGCGCCAAAGGAGAAAGCTGGCTTGTAAAGGAGAAGAGAGGAGGCAGGAAAAGCCCAGGTGTGCGAGTGTCTGAGAAAGAGGCGCTTTGAATTGTGAAGCAGAGGAAAAAAGTGAAGACTTTGCAAAATTCCTTCGAGCCGGATTTGAACCAGCGACCTAAGGATATCAGCTTCCCCACTACAGTCCTCCGCTCTACCAACTGAGCTATCGAAGGCTCGGTGATGTAGGGATGACAAGGCGCTATATGGCATGAGGTGTGAGCAGCGTGCCCAGCCGCCTAGGCAGCACTCTGTCTCTAAACAGCAGCTCAAGGCCTTCATAAAGCGCCAAACCCTACAATGGAGACTTTCCTTCCCTGCACAAAGCCAGCAAAGGAAAACAAACAGGCCACCTGCCTTTCTCAATGCTTCTTTCAAATGCTAAGACATCACTTTGCGCACCTTAGAGCAACCTGTCCAGACACACTTACAAACTACCTTAGAAACGCCTCTCAAGGGCGACTATGACTGGCGCCCCAGACCAACCACCTCCCTTCTCTCCAGCCCCTAGCTAGAAGAATAGGAGACCTCACCCGGAGGATACAGACTCCAGAGTGACGGGCTAGAGACGCCCTTTGGGAGACATGACGGCACCAGGGCCGGACTGGCCATACGGGTAAAGAGAGAGCCCCCGCTGGACAGAGAGACTGAGGGACTCCGCCCATCCTGCGTAAATCCGGGCTTGGTGAGCTGTATCCCGCCCGCCCGTGTTGCTCTCCCCCTCCAATGCTGCTCTTCCCCATCTCCCTATCTGGCTTCACGTTAATACTATAAGCCCCCACCTCCTCTTTGCTTCCTTCCACCCAACCAGCAGATATCCATCAAACTAGGTGGGTCGCAGAATACTGGCATTCTGACAATTGGCTCGAGCCTGTCAACAATTTGGCAAGCTGCCATCTCCGAAGCTATAGTGTAGCAAGCTCCAGAAGCGAATCTCTCCCTTTCAATGTTGTCTTGAAACTGGATTCTTCATAGAGCTGGAGACCCCTAGAAACAGGCCTCCTGGATTTGCCAGTGCTTCTTCCAAGCGGTAACCCATCCTTTGTGAAGAACAAGCTTTGATGACCAGCATTCAGTTTTCTATCAGTGTTTTGTCTGTGTGCCTGAAAGGTGACGTTGTTATTAGCAGGTGGCAGGTCAAGTAAAGAAGAAATGTATGTAATAAAAGATTTGCGATGTAAAACCTTAAAAAATGTGTTTAGATAGGATGAAAAAAAACTAGAAGTATACCGTGGGGAGAAAAAAAGAGTCCCTTCCCTGACCGGGAATCGAACCCGGGCCACGGCGGTGAGAGCGCCGAATCCTAACCACTAGACAACCAGGAAGCACTGGGTGCTCTGGAGCAGCACCTGCTCCAAGACATACCACCAGGGTGAGGCCGCCTGTGCTGCTGTCACAGGGTTTTGTGCATCAACTAAAGTAAGCAGGAAAACACACACACATCAACCTAACACTGGCAAGCTAGTCTTTACTACACTTTGGAAAACATCATGGGACACACAAAAAAAACACTGCTTTCAGGCACACCCCCAACAAAGCAATCTACTGAACCTTAAATAGACTCAGATCTCGGGACAGTTTCCATCCCTGGAAGACGCATGGGACCTTCATAACACACAACTAACTGGAGAGCAAAAACAGCAAGAACCAATTAACCATCCAGAAAAATACCAGTCACTGTTCTAGGTCAGCTCCTCTTCTCAGGGCACCAGCGGGAGGTCAGCGCCTCTTCTCAGGGCACCAGCGGGAGGTCAGCGCCTCTTCTCAGGGCACCAGCTGGAGGTCAGCACCTCTTCTCAGGGCACTAGCGGGGGGTCAGCGCCTCTTCTCAGGGGCCCTTGCAGGAGGGCAGCGCCTCTTCTCAGGGCACCAGCTGGAGGTCAGCGCCTCTTCTCAGGGCACTAGCGGGGGGGTCAGCGCCTCTTCTCAGGGGCCTTTGCAGGAGGGCAGCGCCTCTTCTCAGGGCACCAGCTGGAGGTCAGTGCCTCTTCTCAGGGCACTAGCGGGGGGTCAGCGCCTCTTCTCAGGGGCCCTTGCAGGAGGGCAGCGCCTCTTCTCAGGGCACCAGCTGGAGGTCAGCGCCTCTTCTCAGGGCACCAGCGGGAGGTCAGCGCCTCTTCTCAGGGCACCAGCTGGAGGTCAGCGCCACTTCTCAGGGCACTAGCGGGGAATCAGCACCTCTTCTCAGGTACCCCTGAAGGAGGGCAGTCCCTTTTCTCATGGCACCAGCGGGAGGTCAGCGCCTCTACTCAGGGCACCAGCAGGAGGTAAGCGCCTCTTCTCAGGGCACCAGCGGGGGTCAGCTCCTCCTCTCAGGGCACCAGAGGGAGGGCAGTGCCTCTCCTCAGGGCACCAGCGGGGTGTCAGTGCCTCTTCTCAGGGCACCAGCGGGGGTCAGCTCCTCCTCTCAGGGCACCAGAGGGAGGGTAGTGCCTCTCCTCAGGGCACCAGCGGGGTGTCAGCGCCTCTACTCAGGGCACCAGCGGGGGGTCAGTGCCTCTTCTCAGGGCACCAGCGGGGGTCTGCTCCTCTTCTCAGGGACCCCTGTAGGAGGGCAGCAGACCTTCTGGGGGATGCCTGCAGCTCGTCCAAGGCCTCGTCAAAGCTCTCAAGTAAGCCCAGATCTGAGCATGAGCGCTTCACCCAGACCAGGGTGTTGCTTTGGATGCTGGCTCCCCTCGCCCTCAGTTTAGAGTGTTAGAAACTACAAGTAGCAGAATACACTGCAATAGCCTGAAAGGAATTTGGTACTCATGCTGGACCTAGGCAATATAAGATCTCTGACGAGGATGGTGGGGAGTGCACGTGCAGGCCAGTGGAACTTTCACTTTCACAATGTGCCTGTAAGCCCTAAAACATTAGACCGAAACAAAGATAAATAAAACGCTTCAACGTCATAAAAAATAATTCCTCATTCAGAGCGCGATCCATCATTTCATTTATGTCTCTTGAAAAAACAACAGGCTTCAACGCATATGATTGATCATGTAGTCATTTGATTTTGATGTAAATAACAAGGCTTCGTGCACGTTTCTTTTTTCAATTAAGTACACAGAAGGTTAAAACGAAAAGGCAGACATCCTTCGCAAAAAGTGTCCCACTTAAAAATTGCCCGTGATTGATCGTAAAAGTTATGAGACCGCATTAGTAAATCAGATGATGTCATGAGTGGAAAGCGCCACATTCTAGATGAAATTCTAAATAAAGGTAGAGTTGTCATGCTTTAAAAAATGCGATGGAATCCTCCCCGTCGGGGAATTGAACCCCGGTCTCCCGCGTGACAGGCGGGGATACTGACCACTATACTAACGAGGAACAGCTGCACCTGGTCTCGCTGAGCCGCTCCTCATGTGGCTGAAAACCCGCCTGTCCATCCTCATATGCTACGAATTTGTGCCATTTATCAACTCCTTCACACCAACACAGGGGCCCACAGGCTCAATAAACACACACACACTCCCTCACACAATACACACACAAACACACTCCTGCCTCAGAAGATCCTTCTCACCTCCTAGCAGACACTCTCAGCAGCGCTCTCAGCAGCATCACCTGATGCCAGAGTCACAGCAACCAGCTCCCACGGCTGCTTCTGACGGCCCCGGCCTGGATCTTCAGCCCAGGGGCCCCTGGCTCTCTCTGATGCTGGAGGATTGCAGCGGGGGCTGCACACAGGGAGTGGGGAGGGAGACGCTCCCTCCCACCCGCCCACCCGCCCGCCTGCGCCAAAGGAGAAAGCTGGCTTGTAAAGGAGAAGAGAGGAGGCAGGAAAAGCCCAGGTGTGCGAGTGTCTGAGAAAGAGGCGCTTTGAATTGTGAAGCAGAGGAAAAAAGTGAAGACTTTGCAAAATTCCTTCGAGCCGGATTTGAACCAGCGACCTAAGGATATCAGCTTCCCCACTACAGTCCTCCGCTCTACCAACTGAGCTATCGAAGGCTCGGTGATGTAGGGATGACAAGGCGCTATATGGCATGAGGTGTGAGCAGCGTGCCCAGCCGCCTAGGCAGCACTCTGTCTCTAAACAGCAGCTCAAGGCCTTCATAAAGCGCCAAACCCTACAATGGAGACTTTCCTTCCCTGCACAAAGCCAGCAAAGGAAAACAAACAGGCCACCTGCCTTTCTCAATGCTTCTTTCAAATGCTAAGACATCACTTTGCGCACCTTAGAGCAACCTGTCCAGACACACTTACAAACTACCTTAGAAACGCCTCTCAAGGGCGACTATGACTGGCGCCCCAGACCAACCACCTCCCTTCTCTCCAGCCCCTAGCTAGAAGAATAGGAGACCTCACCCGGAGGATACAGACTCCAGAGTGACGGGCTAGAGACGCCCTTTGGGAGACATGACGGCACCAGGGCCGGACTGGCCATACGGGTAAAGAGAGAGCCCCCGCTGGACAGAGAGACTGAGGGACTCCGCCCATCCTGCGTAAATCCGGGCTTGGTGAGCAGTATCCCGCCCGCCCGTGTTGCTCTCCCCCTCCAATGCTGCTCTTCCCCATCTCCCTATCTGGCTTCACGTTAATACTATAAGCCCCCACCTCCTCTTTGCTTCCTTCCACCCAACCAGCAGATATCCATCAAACTAGGTGGGTCGCAGAATACT
The DNA here is from genome assembly GCF_964204655.1 of Triturus cristatus. Classification (NCBI taxonomy): domain Eukaryota; kingdom Metazoa; phylum Chordata; class Amphibia; order Caudata; family Salamandridae; genus Triturus; species Triturus cristatus. Next base: position 145,790,926 of record NC_140585.1, on the reverse strand, counting down.
GGCATTCTGACAATTGGCTCGAGCCTGTCAACAATTTGGCAAGCTGCCATCTCCGAAGCTATAGTGTAGCAAGCTCCAGAAGCGAATCTCTCCCTTTCAATGTTGTCTTGAAACTGGATTCTTCATAGAGCTGGAGACCCCTAGAAACAGGCCTCCTGGATTTGCCAGTGCTTCTTCCAAGCGGTAACCCATCCTTTGTGAAGAACAAGCTTTGATGACCAGCATTCAGTTTTCTATCAGTGTTTTGTCTGTGTGCCTGAAAGGTGACGTTGTTATTAGCAGGTGGCAGGTCAAGTAAAGAAGAAATGTATGTAATAAAAGATTTGCGATGTAAAACCTTAAAAAATGTGTTTAGATAGGATGAAAAAAAACTAGAAGTATACCGTGGGGAGAAAAAAAGAGTCCCTTCCCTGACCGGGAATCGAACCCGGGCCGCGGCGGTGAGAGCGCCGAATCCTAACCACTAGACCACCAGGGAGCACTGGGTGCTCTGGAGCAGCACCTGCTCCAAGACATACCACCAGGGTGAGGCCGCCTGTGCTGCTGTCACAGGGTTTTGTGCATCAACTAAAGTAAGCAGGAAAACACACACACATCAACCTAACACTGGCAAGCTTGTCTTTACTACACTTTGGAAAACATCATGGGACACACAAAAAAAACACTGCTTTCAGGCACACCCCCAACAAAGCAATCTACTGAACGTTAAATAGACTCAGATCTCGGGACAGTTTCCATCCCTGGAAGACGCATGGGACCTTCATAACACACAACTAACTGGAGAGCAAAAACAGCAAGAACCAATTAACCATCCAGAAAAATACCAGTCACTGTTCTAGGTCAGCTCCTCTTCTCAGGGCACCAGCGGGAGGTCAGCGCCTCTTCTCAGGGCACCAGCGGGAGGTCAGCGCCTCTTCTCAGGGCACCAGCTGGAGGTCAGCACCTCTTCTCAGGGCACTAGCGGGGGGTCAGCGCCTCTTCTCAGGGGCCCTTGCAGGAGGGCAGCGCCTCTTCTCAGGGCACCAGCTGGAGGTCAGCGCCTCTTCTCAGGGCACTAGCGGGGGGGTCAGCGCCTCTTCTCAGGGGCCTTTGCAGTAGGGCAGCGCCTCTTCTCAGGGCACCAGCTGGAGGTCAGTGCCTCTTCTCAGGGCACTAGCGGGGGGTCAGCGCCTCTTCTCAGGGGCCCTTGCAGGAGGGCAGCGCCTCTTCTCAGGGCACCAGCTGGAGGTCAGCGCCTCTTCTCAGGGCACCAGCGGGAGGTCAGCGCCTCTTCTCAGGGCACCAGCTGGAGGTCAGCGCCTCTTCTCAGGGCACTAGCGGGGATCAGCACCTCTTCTCAGGTACCCCTGAAGGAGGGCAGTCCCTTTTCTCATGGCACCAGCGGGAGGTCAGCGCCTCTACTCAGGGCACCAGCAGGAGATAAGCGCCTCTTCTCAGGGCACCAGCGGGGGTCAGCTCCTCCTCTCAGAGCACCAGAGGGAGGGCAGTGCCTCTCCTCAGAGCACCAGCGGGGGGGGGGGGGGTCAGTGCCTCTTCTCAGGGCCCCAGCGGGGTGTCAGCACCTCTACTCAGGGCACCAGCGGGGGGTCAGTGCCTCTTCTCAGGGCACCAGCAGGAGGTCAGCGCCTCTTCTTAGGGCACCAGCGGGAGGTCAGCACCTCTTCTCAGGGCACCAGCAGGAGGTCAGCACCTCTTCTCAGGGCACCAGCTGGAGGTCAGCGCCTCTTCTCAGGGCACTAGCGGGGGGGTCAGCACCTCTTCTCAGGGGCCCTTGCAGGAGGGCAGCGCCTCTTCTCAGGGCATCAGCTGGAGGTCAGCGCCTCTTCTCAGGGGCCCTTGCAGGAGGGCAGCGCCTCTTCTCAGGGCACCAGCTGGAGGTCAGCGCCTCTTCTCAGGGCACCAGCTGGAGGTCAGCGCCTCTTCTCAGGGCACTAGCGGGGGGGGTCAGCGCCTCTTCTCAGGGGCCCTTGCAGGAGGGCAGCGCCTATTCTCATGGCACCAGCTGGAGGTCAGCGCCTCTTCTCAGGGGCCCTTGCAGGAGGGCAGCGCCTCTTCTCAGGGCACCAGCTGGAGGTCAGCGCCACTTCTCAGGGCACTAGCGGGGAATCAGCACCTCTTCTCAGGTACCCCTGAAGGAGGGCAGTCCCTTTTCTCATGGCACCAGCGGGAGGTCAGCGCCTCTACTCAGGGCACCAGCAGGAGGTAAGCGCCTCTTCTCAGGGCACCAGCGGGGGTCAGCTCCTCCTCTCAGGGCACCAGAGGGAGGGCAGTGCCTCTCCTCAGGGCACCAGCGGGGTGTCAGCGCCTCTACTCAGGGCACCAGCGGGGGGTCAGTGCCTCTTCTCAGGGCACCAGCGGGGGTCTGCTCCTCTTCTCAGGGACCCCTGTAGGAGGGCAGCAGACCTTCTGGGGGATGCCTGCAGCTCGTCCAAGGCCTCGTCAAAGCTCTCAAGTAAGCCCAGATCTGAGCATGAGCGCTTCACCCAGACCAGGGTGTTGCTTTGGATGCTGGCTCCCCTCGCCCTCAGTTTAGAGTGTTAGAAACTACAAGTAGCAGAATACACTGCAATAGCCTGAAAGGAATTTGGTACTCATGCTGGACCTAGGCAATATAAGATCTCTGACGAGGATGGTGGGGAGTGCACGTGCAGGCCAGTGGAACTTTCACTTTCACAATGTGCCTGTAAGCCCTAAAACATTAGACCGAAACAAAGATAAATAAAACGCTTCAACGTCATAAAAAATAATTCCTCATTCAGAGCGCGATCCATCATTTCATTTATGTCTCTTGAAAAAACAACAGGCTTCAACGCATATGATTGATCATGTAGTCATTTGATTTTGATGTAAATAACAAGGCTTCGTGCACGTTTCTTTTTTCAATTAAGTACACAGAAGGTTAAAACGAAAAGGCAGACATCCTTCGCAAAAAGTGTCCCACTTAAAAATTGCCCGTGATTGATCGTAAAAGTTATGAGACCGCATTAGTAAATCAGATGATGTCATGAGTGGAAAGCGCCACATTCTAGATGAAATTCTAAATAAAGGTAGAGTTGTCATGCTTTAAAAAATGCGATGGAATCCTCCCCGTCGGGGAATTGAACCCCGGTCTCCCGCGTGACAGGCGGGGATACTGACCACTATACTAACGAGGAACAGCTGCACCTGGTCTCGCTGAGCCGCTCCTCATGTGGCTGAAAACCCGCCTGTCCATCCTCATATGCTATGAATTTGTGCCATTTATCAACTCCTTCACACCAACACAGGGGCCCACAGGCTCAATAAACACACACACACTCCCTCACACAATACACACACAAACACACTCCTGCCTCACAAGATCCTTCTCACCTCCTAGCAGACACTCTCAGCAGCGCTCTCAGCAGCATCACCTGATGCCAGAGTCACAGCAACCAGCTCCCACGGCTGCTTCTGACGGCCTGGCCTGGATCTTCAGCCCAGGGGCCCCTGGCTCTCTCTGATGCTGGAGGATTGCAGCGGGGGCTGCACACAGGGAGTGGGGAGGGAGACGCTCCCTCCCACCCGCCCACCCGCCCGCCTGCGCCAAAGGAGAAAGCTGGCTTGTAAAGGAGAAGAGAGGAGGCAGGAAAAGCCCAGGTGTGCGAGTGTCTGAGAAAGAGGCGCTTTGAATTGTGAAGCAGAGGAAAAAAGTGAAGACTTTGCAAAATTCCTTCGAGCCGGATTTGAACCAGCGACCTAAGGATATCAGCTTCCCCACTACAGTCCTCCGCTCTACCAACTGAGCTATCGAAGGCTCGGTGATGTAGGGATGACAAGGCGCTATATGGCATGAGGTGTGAGCAGCGTGCCCAGCCGCCTAGGCAGCACTCTGTCTCTAAACAGCAGCTCAAGGCCTTCATAAAGCGCCAAACCCTACAATGGAGACTTTCCTTCCCTGCACAAAGCCAGCAAAGGAAAACAAACAGGCCACCTGCCTTTCTCAATGCTTCTTTCAAATGCTAAGACATCACTTTACGCACCTTAGAGCAACCTGTCCAGACACACTTACAAACTACCTTAGAAACGCCTCTCAAGGGCGACTATGACTGGCGCCCCAGACCAACCACCTCCCTTCTCTCCAGCCCCTAGCTAGAAGAATAGGAGACCTCACCCGGAGGATACAGACTCCAGAGTGACGGGCTAGAGACGCCCTTTGGGAGACATGACGGCACCAGGGCCGGACTGGCCATACGGGTAAAGAGAGAGCCCCCGCTGGACAGAGAGACTGAGGGACTCCGCCCATCCTGCGTAAATCCGGGCTTGGTGAGCAGTATCCCGCCCGCCCGTGTTGCTCTCCCCCTCCAATGCTGCTCTTCCCCATCTCCCTATCTGGCTTCACGTTAATACTATAAGTCCCCACCTCCTCTTTGCTTCCTTCCACCCAACCAGCAGATATCCATCAAACTAGGTGGGTCGCAGAATACTGGCATTCTGACAATTGGCTCGAGCCTGTCAACAATTTGGCAAGCTGCCATCTCCGAAGCTATAGTGTAGCAAGCTCCAGAAGCGAATCTCTCCCTTTCAATGTTGTCTTGAAACTGGATTCTTCATAGAGCTGGAGACCCCTAGAAACAGGCCTCCTGGATTTGCCAGTGCTTCTTCCAAGCGGTAACCCATCCTTTGTGAAGAACAAGCTTTGATGACCAGCATTCAGTTTTCTATCAGTGTTTTGTCTGTGTGCCTGAAAGGTGACGTTGTTATTAGCAGGTGGCAGGTCAAGTAAAGAAGAAATGTATGTAATAAAAGATTTGCGATGTAGAACCTTAAAAAATGTGTTTAGATAGGATGAAAAAAAACTAGAAGTATACCGTGGGGAGAAAAAAAGAGTCCCTTCCCTGACCGGGAATCGAACCCGGGCCGCGGCGGTGAGAGCGCCGAATCCTAACCACTAGACCACCAGGGAGCACTGGGTGCTCTGGAGCAGCACCTGCTCCAAGACATACCACCAGGGTGAGGCCGCCTGTGCTGCTGTCACAGGGTTTTGTGCATCAACTAAAGTAAGCAGGAAAACACACACACATCAACCTAACACTGGCAAGCTAGTCTTTACTACACTTTGGAAAACATCATGGGACACACAAAAAAAACACTGCTTTCAGGCACACCCCCAACAAAGCAATCTACTGAACGTTAAATAGACTCAGATCTCGGGACAGTTTCCATCCCTGGAAGACGCATGGGACCTTCATAACACACAACTAACTGGAGAGCAAAAACAGCAAGAACCAATTAACCATCCAGAAAAATACCAGTCACTGTTCTAGGTCAGCTCCTCTTCTCAGGGCACCAGCGGGAGGTCAGCGCCTCTTCTCAGGGCACCAGCGGGAGGTCAGCGCCTCTTCTCAGGGCACCAGCTGGAGGTCAGCACCTCTTCTCAGGGCACTAGCGGGGGGTCAGCGCCTCTTCTCAGGGGCCCTTGCAGGAGGGCAGCGCCTCTTCTCAGGGCACCAGCTGGAGGTCAGCGCCTCTTCTCAGGGCACTAGCGGGGGGGTCAGCGCCTCTTCTCAGGGGCCTTTGCAGGAGGGCAGCGCCTCTTCTCAGGGCACCAGCTGGAGGTCAGTGCCTCTTCTCAGGGCACTAGCGGGGGGTCAGCGCCTCTTCTCAGGGGCCCTTGCAGGAGGGCAGCGCCTCTTCTCAGGGCACCAGCTGGAGGTCAGCGCCTCTTCTCAGGGCACCAGCGGGAGGTCAGCGCCTCTTCTCAGGGCACCAGCTGGAGGTCAGCGCCTCTTCTCAGGGCACTAGCGGGGATCAGCACCTCTTCTCAGGTACCCCTGAAGGAGGGCAGTCCCTTTTCTCATGGCACCAGCGGGAGGTCAGCGCCTCTACTCAGGGCACCAGCAGGAGGTAAGCGCCTCTTCTCAGGGCACCAGCGGGGGTCAGCTCCTCCTCTCAGAGCACCAGAGGGAGGGCAGTGCCTCTCCTCAGAGCACCAGCGGGGGGGGGTCAGTGCCTCTTCTCAGGGCCCCAGCGGGGTGTCAGCACCTCTACTCAGGGCACCAGCGGGGGGTCAGTGCCTCTTCTCAGGACACCAGCAGGAGGTCAGCGCCTCTTCTCAGGGCACCAGCGGGAGGTCAGCACCTCTTCTCAGGGCACCAGCGGGAGGTCAGCACCTCTTCTCAGGGCACCAGCTGGAGGTCAGCACCTCTTCTCAGGGCACTAGCGGGGGGGTCAGCGCCTCTTCTCAGGGGCCCTTGCAGGAGGGCAGCGCCTCTTCTCAGGGCACCAGCTGGAGGTCAGCGCCTCTTCTCAGGGGCCTTTGCAGGAGGGCAGCGCCTCTTCTCAGGGCACCAGCTGGAGGTCAGCGCCTCTTCTCAGGGCACCAGCTGGAGGTCAGCGCCTCTTCTCAGGGCACTAGCGGGGGGGGTCAGCGACTCTTCTCAGGGGCCCTTGCAGGAGGGCAGCGCCTATTCTCATGGCACCAGCTGGAGGTCAGCGCCTCTTCTCAGGGGCCCTTGCAGGAGGGCAGCGCCTCTTCTCAGGGCACCAGCTGGAGGTCAGCGCCACTTCTCAGGGCACTAGCGGGGAATCAGCACCTCTTCTCAGGTACCCCTGAAGGAGGGCAGTCCCTTTTCTCATGGCACCAGCGGGAGGTCAGCGCCTCTACTCAGGGCACCAGCAGGAGGTAAGCGCCTCTTCTCAGGGCACCAGCGGGGGTCAGCTCCTCCTCTCAGGGCACCAGAGGGAGGGCAGTGCCTCTCCTCAGGGCACCAGCGGGGTGTCAGTGCCTCTTCTCAGGGCACCAGCGGGGGTCAGCTCCTCCTCTCAGGGCACCAGAGGGAGGGTAGTGCCTCTCCTCAGGGCACCAGCGGGGTGTCAGCGCCTCTACTCAGGGCACCAGCGGGGGGTCAGTGCCTCTTCTCAGGGCACCAGCGGGGGTCTGCTCCTCTTCTCAGGGACCCCTGTAGGAGGGCAGCAGACCTTCTGGGGGATGCCTGCAGCTCGTCCAAGGCCTCGTCAAAGCTCTCAAGTAAGCCCAGATCTGAGCATGAGCGCTTCACCCAGACCAGGGTGTTGCTTTGGATGCTGGCTCCCCTCGCCCTCAGTTTAGAGTGTTAGAAACTACAAGTAGCAGAATACACTGCAATAGCCTGAAAGGAATTTGGTACTCATGCTGGACCTAGGCAATATAAGATCTCTGACGAGGATGGTGGGGAGTGCACGTGCAGGCCAGTGGAACTTTCACTTTCACAATGTGCCTGTAGGCCCTAAAACATTAGACCGAAACAAAGATAAATAAAACGCTTCAACGTCATAAAAAATAATTCCTCATTCAGAGCGCGATCCATCATTTCATTTATGTCTCTTGAAAAAACAACAGGCTTCAACGCATATGATTGATCATGTAGTCCTTTGATTTTGATGTAAATAACAAGGCTTCGTGCACGTTTCTTTTTTCAATTAAGTACACAGAAGCTTAAAACGAAAAGGCAGACATCCTTCGCAAAAAGTGTCTCACTTAAAAATTGCCCGTGATTGATCGTAAAAGTTATGAGACCGCATTAGTAAATCAGATGATGTCATGAGTGGAAAGCGCCACATTCTAGATGAAATTCTAAATAAAGGTAGAGTTGTCATGCTTTAAAAAATGCGATGGAATCCTCCCCGTCGGGGAATTGAACCCCGGTCTCCCGCGTGACAGGCGGGGATACTGACCACTATACTAACGAGGAACAGCTGCACCTGGTCTCGCTGAGCCGCTCCTTATATGGCTGAAAACCCTCCTGTCCATCCTCATATGCTACGAATTTGTGCCATTTATCAACTCCTTCACACCAACACAGGGGCCCACAGGCTCAATAAACACACACACACTCCCTCACACAATACACACACAAACACACTCCTGCCTCACAAGATCCTTCTCACCTCCTAGCAGACACTCTCAGCAGCGCTCTCAGCAGCATCACCTGATGCCAGAGTCACAGCAACCAGCTCCCACGGCTGCTTCTGACGGCCCCGGCCTGGATCTTCAGCCCAGGGGCCCCTGGCTCTCTCTGATGCTGGAGGATTGCAGCGGGGGCTGCACACAGGGAGTGGGGAGGGAGACGCTCCCTCCCACCCGCCCACCCGCCCGCCTGCGCCAAAGGAGAAAGCTGGCTTGTAAAGGAGAAGAGAGGAGGCAGGAAAAGCCCAGGTGTGCGAGTGTCTGAGAAAGAGGCGCTTTGAATTGTGAAGCAGAGGAAAAAAGTGAAGACTTTGCAAAATTCCTTCGAGCCGGATTTGAACCAGCGACCTAAGGATATCAGCTTCCCCACTACAGTCCTCCGCTCTACCAACTGAGCTATCGAAGGCTCGGTGATGTAGGGATGACAAGGCGCTATATGGCATGAGGTGTGAGCAGCGTGCCCAGCCGCCTAGGCAGCACTCTGTCTCTAAACAGCAGCTCAAGGCCTTCATAAAGCGCCAAACCCTACAATGGAGACTTTCCTTCCCTGCACAAAGCCAGCAAAGGAAAACAAACAGGCCACCTGCCTTTCTCAATGCTTCTTTCAAATGCTAAGACATCACTTTGCGCACCTTAGAGCAACCTGTCCAGACACACTTACAAACTACCTTAGAAACGCCTCTCAAGGGCGACTATGACTGGCGCCCCAGACCAACCACCTCCCTTCTCTCCAGCCCCTAGCTAGAAGAATAGGAGACCTCACCCGGAGGATACAGACTCCAGAGTGACGGGCTAGAGACGCCCTTTGGGAGACATGACGGCACCAGGGCCGGACTGGCCATACGGGTAAAGAGAGAGCCCCCGCTGGACAGAGAGACTGAGGGACTCCGCCCATCCTGCGTAAATCCGGGCTTGGTGAGCTGTATCCCGCCCGCCGGTGTTGCTCTCCCCCTCCAATGCTGCTCTTCCCCATCTCCCTATCTGGCTTCACGTTAATACTATAAGCCCCCACCTCCTCTTTGCTTCCTTCCACCCAACCAGCAGATATCCATCAAACTAGGTGGGTCGCAGAATACTGGCATTCTGACAATTGGCTCGAGCCTGTCAACAATTTGGCAAGCTGCCATCTCCGAAGCTATAGTGTAGCAAGCTCCAGAAGCGAATCTCTCCCTTTCAATGTTGTCTTGAAACTGGATTCTTCATAGAGCTGGAGACCCCTAGAAACAGGCCTCCTGGATTTGCCAGTGCTTCTTCCAAGCGGTAACCCATCCTTTGTGAAGAACAAGCTTTGATGACCAGCATTCAGTTTTCTATCAGTGTTTTGTCTGTGTGCCTGAAAGGTGACGTTGTTATTAGCAGGTGGCAGGTCAAGTAAAGAAGAAATGTATGTAATAAAAGATTTGCGATGTAAAACCTTAAAAAATGTGTTTAGATAGGATGAAAAAAAACTAGAAGTATACCGTGGGGAGAAAAAAAAAGTCCCCTTCCCTGACCGGGAATCGAACCCGGGCCGCGGCGGTGAGAGCGCCGAATCCTAACCACTAGACCACCAGGGAGCACTGGGTGCTCTGGAGCAGCACCTGCTCCAAGACATACCACCAGGGTGAGGCCGCCTGTGCTGCTGTCACAGGGTTTTGTGCATCAACTAAAGTAAGCAGGAAAACACACACACATCAACCTAACACTGGCAAGCTAGTCTTTACTACACTTTGGAAAACATCATGGGACACACAAAAAAAACACTGCTTTCAGGCACACCCCCAACAAAGCAATCTACTGAACCTTAAATAGACTCAGATCTCGGGACAGTTTCCATCCCTGGAAGACGCATGGGACCTTCATAACACACAACTAACTGGAGAGCAAAAACAGCAAGAACCAATTAACCATCCAGAAAAATACCAGTCACTGTTCTAGGTCAGCTCCTCTTCTCAGGGCACCAGCGGGAGGTCAGCGCCTCTTCTCAGGGCACCAGCGGGAGGTCAGCGCCTCTTCTCAGGGCACCAGCTGGAGGTCAGCACCTCTTCTCAGGGCACTAGCGGGGGGTCAGCGCCTCTTCTCAGGGGCCCTTGCAGGAGGGCAGCGCCTCTTCTCAGGGCACCAGCTGGAGGTCAGCGCCTCTTCTCAGGGCACTAGCGGGGGGGTCAGCGCCTCTTCTCAGGGGCCTTTGCAGGAGGGCAGCGCCTCTTCTCAGGGCACCAGCTGGAGGTCAGTGCCTCTTCTCAGGGCACTAGCGGGGGGTCAGCGCCTCTTCTCAGGGGCCCTTGCAGGAGGGCAGCGCCTCTTCTCAGGGCACCAGCTGGAGGTCAGCGCCTCTTCTCAGGGCACCAGCGGGAGGTCAGCGCCTCTTCTCAGGGCACCAGCTGGAGGTCAGCGCCTCTTCTCAGGGCACTAGCGGGGATCAGCACCTCTTCTCAGGTACCCCTGAAGGAGGGCAGTCCCTTTTCTCATGGCACCAGCGGGAGGTCAGCGCCTCTACTCAGGGCACCAGCAGGAGGTAAGCGCCTCTTCTCAGGGCACCAGCGGGGGTCAGCTCCTCCTCTCAGAGCACCAGAGGGAGGGCAGTGCCTCTCCTCAGAGCACCAGCGGGGGGGGGTCAGTGCCTCTTCTCAGGGCCCCAGCGGGGTGTCAGCACCTCTACTCAGGGCACCAGCGGGGGGTCAGTGCCTCTTCTCAGGGCACCAGCAGGAGGTCAGCGCCTCTTCTCAGGGCACCAGCGGGAGGTCAGCACCTCTTCTCAGGGCACCAGCGGGAGGTCAGCACCTCTTCTCAGGGCACCAGCTGGAGGTCAGCGCCTCTTCTCAGGGCACTAGCGGGGGGGTCAGCACCTCTTCTCAGGGGCCCTTGCAGGAGGGCAGCGCCTCTTCTCAGGGCATCAGCTGGAGGTCAGCGCCTCTTCTCAGGGGCCCTTGCAGGAGGGCAGCGCCTCTTCTCAGGGCACCAGCTGGAGGTCAGCGCCTCTTCTCAGGGCACCAGCTGGAGGTCAGCGCCTCTTCTCAGGGCACTAGCGGGGGGGGTCAGCGCCTCTTCTCAGGGGCCCTTGCAGGAGGGCAGCGCCTATTCTCATGGCACCAGCTGGAGGTCAGCGCCTCTTCTCAGGGGCCCTTGCAGGAGGGCAGCGCCTCTTCTCAGGGCACCAGCTGGAGGTCAGCGCCACTTCTCAGGGCACTAGCGGGGAATCAGCACCTCTTCTCAGGTACCCCTGAAGGAGGGCAGTCCCTTTTCTCATGGCACCAGCGGGAGGTCAGCGCCTCTACTCAGGGCACCAGCAGGAGGTAAGCGCCTCTTCTCAGGGCACCAGCGGGGGTCAGCTCCTCCTCTCAGGGCACCAGAGGGAGGGCAGTGCCTCTCCTCAGGGCACCAGCGGGGTGTCAGTGCCTCTTCTCAGGGCACCAGCGGGGGTCAGCTCCTCCTCTCAGGGCACCAGAGGGAGGGTAGTGCCTCTCCTCAGGGCACCAGCGGGGTGTCAGCGCCTCTACTCAGGGCACCAGCGGGGGGTCAGTGCCTCTTCTCAGGGCACCAGCGGGGGTCTGCTCCTCTTCTCAGGGACCCCTGTAGGAGGGCAGCAGACCTTCTGGGGGATGCCTGCAGCTCGTCCAAGGCCTCGTCAAAGCTCTCAAGTAAGCCCAGATCTGAGCATGAGCGCTTCACCCAGACCAGGGTGTTGCTTTGGATGCTGGCTCCCCTCGCCCTCAGTTTAGAGTGTTAGAAACTACAAGTAGCAGAATACACTGCAATAGCCTGAAAGGAATTTGGTACTCATGCTGGACCTAGGCAATATAAGATCTCTGACGAGGATGGTGGGGAGTGCACGTGCAGGCCAGTGGAACTTTCACTTTCACAATGTGCCTTAAAGCCCTAAAACATTAGACCGAAACAAAGATAAATAAAACGCTTCAACGTCATAAAAAATAATTCCTCATTCAGAGCGCGATCCATCATTTCATTTATGTCTCTTGAAAAAACAACAGGCTTCAACGCATATGATTGATCATGTAGTCCTTTGATTTTGATGTAAATAACAAGGCTTCGTGCACGTTTCTTTTTTCAATTAAGTACACAGAAGCTTAAAACGAAAAGGCAGACATCCTTCGCAAAAAGTGTCTCACTTAAAAATTGCCCGTGATTGATCGTAAAAGTTATGAGACCGCATTAGTAAATCAGATGATGTCATGAGTGGAAAGCGCCACATTCTAGATGAAATTCTAAATAAAGGTAGAGTTGTCATGCTTTAAAAAATGCGATGGAATCCTCCCCGTCGGGGAATTGAACCCCGGTCTCCTGCGTGACAGGCGGGGATACTGACCACTATACTAACGAGGAACAGCTGCACCTGGTCTCGCTGAGCCGCTCCTCCTGTGGCTGAAAACCCTCCTGTCCATCCTCATATGCTACGAATTTGTGCCATGTATCAACTCCTTCACACCAACACAGGGGCCCACAGGCTCAATAAACACACACACACTCCCTCACACAATACACACACAAACACACTCCTGCCTCACAAGATCCTTCTCACCTCCTAGCAGACACTCTCAGCAGCGCTCTCAGCAGCATCACCTGATGCCAGAGTCACAGCAACCAGCTCCCACGGCTGCTTCTGACGGCCCCGGCCTGGCTCTTCAGCCCAGGGGCCCCTGGCTCTCTCTGATGCTGGAGGATTGCAGCGGGGGCTGCACACAGGGAGTGGGGAGGGAGACGCTCCCTCCCACCCGCCCACCCGCCCGCCTGCGCCAAAGGAGAAAGCTGGCTTGTAAAGGAGAAGAGAGGAGGCAGGAAAAGCCCAGGTGTGCGAGTGTCTGAGAAAGAGGCGCTTTGAATTGTGAAGCAGAGGAAAAAAGTGAAGACTTTGCAAAATTCCTTCGAGCCGGATTTGAACCAGCGACCTAAGGATATCAGCTTCCCCACTACAGTCCTCCGCTCTACCAACTGAGCTATCGAAGGCTCGGTGATGTAGGGATGACAAGGCGCTATATGGCATGAGGTGTGAGCAGCGTGCCCAGCCGCCTAGGCAGCACTCTGTCTCTAAACAGCAGCTCAAGGCCTTCATAAAGCCCCAAACCCTACAATGGAGACTTTCCTTCCCTGCACAAAGCCAGCAAAGGAAAACAAACAGGCCACCTGCCTTTCTCAATGCTTCTTTCAAATGCTAAGACATCACTTTGCGCACCTTAGAGCAACCTGTCCAGACACACTTACAAACTACCTTAGAAACGCCTCTCAAGGGCGACTATGACTGGCGCCCCAGACCAACCACCTCCCTTCTCTCCAGCCCCTAGCTAGAAGAATAGGAGACCTCACCCGGAGGATACAGACTCCAGAGTGACGGGCTAGAGACGCCCTTTGGGAGACATGACGGCACCAGGGCCGGACTGGCCATACGGGTAAAGAGAGAGCCCCCGCTGGACAGAGAGACTGAGGGACTCCGCCCATCCTGCGTAAATCCGGGCTTGGTGAGCAGTATCCCGCCCGCCCGTGTTGCTCTCCCCCTCCAATGCTGCTCTTCCCCATCTCCCTATCTGGCTTCACGTTAATACTATAAGCCCCCACCTCCTCTTTGCTTCCTTCCACCCAACCAGCAGATATCCATCAAACTAGGTGGGTCGCAGAATACTGGCATTCTGACAATTGGCTCGAGCCTGTCAACAATTTGGCAAGCTGCCATCTCCGAAGCTATAGTGTAGCAAGCTCCAGAAGCGAATCTCTCCCTTTCAATGTTGTCTTGAAACTGGATTCTTCATAGAGCTGGAGACCCCTAGAAACAGGCCTCCTGGATTTGCCAGTGCTTCTTCCAAGCGGTAACCCATCCTTTGTGAAGAACAAGCTTTGATGACCAGCATTCAGTTTTCTATCAGTGTTTTGTCTGTGTGCCTGAAAGGTGACGTTGTTATTAGCAGGTGGCAGGTCAAGTAAAGAAGAAATGTATGTAATAAAAGATTTGCGATGTAGAACCTTAAAAAATGTGTTTAGATAGGATGAAAAAAAACTAGAAGTATACCGTGGGGAGAAAAAAAGAGTCCCTTCCCTGACCGGGAATCGAACCCGGGCCGCGGCGGTGAGAGCGCCGAATCCTAACCACTAGACCACCAGGGAGCACTGGGTGCTCTGGAGCAGCACCTGCTCCAAGACATACCACCAGGGTGAGGCCGCCTGTGCTGCTGTCACAGGGTTTTGTGCATCAACTAAAGTAAGCAGGAAAACACACACACATCAACCTAACACTGGCAAGCTTGTCTTTACTACACTTTGGAAAACATCATGGGACACACAAAAAAAACACTGCTTTCAGGCACACCCCCAACAAAGCAATCTACTGAACGTTAAATAGACTCAGATCTCGGGACAGTTTCCATCCCTGGAAGACGCATGGGACCTTCATAACACACAACTAACTGGAGAGCAAAAACAGCAAGAACCAATTAACCATCCAGAAAAATACCAGTCACTGTTCTAGGTCAGCTCCTCTTCTCAGGGCACCAGCGGGAGGTCAGCGCCTCTTCTCAGGGCACCAGCGGGAGGTCAGCGCCTCTTCTCAGGGCACCAGCTGGAGGTCAGCACCTCTTCTCAGGGCACTAGCGGGGGGTCAGCGCCTCTTCTCAGGGGCCCTTGCAGGAGGGCAGCGCCTCTTCTCAGGGCACCAGCTGGAGGTCAGCGCCTCTTCTCAGGGCACTAGCGGGGGGGTCAGCGCCTCTTCTCAGGGGCCTTTGCAGGAGGGCAGCGCCTCTTCTCAGGGCACCAGCTGGAGGTCAGTGCCTCTTCTCAGGGCACTAGCGGGGGGTCAGCGCCTCTTCTCAGGGGCCCTTGCAGGAGGGCAGCGCCTCTTCTCAGGGCACCAGCTGGAGGTCAGCGCCTCTTCTCAGGGCACCAGCGGGAGGTCAGCGCCTCTTCTCAGGGCACCAGCTGGAGGTCAGCGCCTCTTCTCAGGGCACTAGCGGGGATCAGCACCTCTTCTCAGGTACCCCTGAAGGAGGGCAGTCCCTTTTCTCATGGCACCAGCGGGAGGTCAGCGCCTCTACTCAGGGCACCAGCAGGAGATAAGCGCCTCTTCTCAGGGCACCAGCGGGGGTCAGCTCCTCCTCTCAGAGCACCAGAGGGAGGGCAGTGCCTCTCCTCAGAGCACCAGCGGGGGGGGGTC
This sequence comes from Triturus cristatus, assembly GCF_964204655.1. Taxonomy (NCBI): domain Eukaryota; kingdom Metazoa; phylum Chordata; class Amphibia; order Caudata; family Salamandridae; genus Triturus; species Triturus cristatus. Next base: position 145,775,885 of record NC_140585.1, on the reverse strand, counting down.
AGTGCCTCTTCTCAGGGCCCCAGCGGGGTGTCAGCACCTCTACTCAGGGCACCAGCGGGGGGTCAGTGCCTCTTCTCAGGGCACCAGCAGGAGGTCAGCGCCTCTTCTTAGGGCACCAGCGGGAGGTCAGCACCTCTTCTCAGGGCACCAGCGGGAGGTCAGCACCTCTTCTCAGGGCACCAGCTGGAGGTCAGCGCCTCTTCTCAGGGCACTAGCGGGGGGGTCAGCACCTCTTCTCAGGGGCCCTTGCAGGAGGGCAGCGCCTCTTCTCAGGGCATCAGCTGGAGGTCAGCGCCTCTTCTCAGGGGCCCTTGCAGGAGGGCAGCGCCTCTTCTCAGGGCACCAGCTGGAGGTCAGCGCCTCTTCTCAGGGCACCAGCTGGAGGTCAGCGCCTCTTCTCAGGGCACTAGCGGGGGGGGTCAGCGCCTCTTCTCAGGGGCCCTTGCAGGAGGGCAGCGCCTATTCTCATGGCACCAGCTGGAGGTCAGCGCCTCTTCTCAGGGGCCCTTGCAGGAGGGCAGCGCCTCTTCTCAGGGCACCAGCTGGAGGTCAGCGCCACTTCTCAGGGCACTAGCGGGGAATCAGCACCTCTTCTCAGGTACCCCTGAAGGAGGGCAGTCCCTTTTCTCATGGCACCAGCGGGAGGTCAGCGCCTCTACTCAGGGCACCAGCAGGAGGTAAGCGCCTCTTCTCAGGGCACCAGCGGGGGTCAGCTCCTCCTCTCAGGGCACCAGAGGGAGGGCAGTGCCTCTCCTCAGGGCACCAGCGGGGTGTCAGTGCCTCTTCTCAGGGCACCAGCGGGGGTCAGCTCCTCCTCTCAGGGCACCAGAGGGAGGGTAGTGCCTCTCCTCAGGGCACCAGCGGGGTGTCAGCGCCTCTACTCAGGGCACCAGCGGGGGGTCAGTGCCTCTTCTCAGGGCACCAGCGGGGGTCTGCTCCTCTTCTCAGGGACCCCTGTAGGAGGGCAGCAGACCTTCTGGGGGATGCCTGCAGCTCGTCCAAGGCCTCGTCAAAGCTCTCAAGTAAGCCCAGATCTGAGCATGAGCGCTTCACCCAGACCAGGGTGTTGCTTTGGATGCTGGCTCCCCTCGCCCTCAGTTTAGAGTGTTAGAAACTACAAGTAGCAGAATACACTGCAATAGCCTGAAAGGAATTTGGTACTCATGCTGGACCTAGGCAATATAAGATCTCTGACGAGGATGGTGGGGAGTGCACGTGCAGGCCAGTGGAACTTTCACTTTCACAATGTGCCTTAAAGCCCTAAAACATTAGACCGAAACAAAGATAAATAAAACGCTTCAACGTCATAAAAAATAATTCCTCATTCAGAGCGCGATCCATCATTTCATTTATGTCTCTTGAAAAAACAACAGGCTTCAACGCATATGATTGATCATGTAGTCCTTTGATTTTGATGTAAATAACAAGGCTTCGTGCACGTTTCTCTTTTCAATTAAGTACACAGAAGCTTAAAACGAAAAGGCAGACATCCTTCGCAAAAAGTGTCTCACTTAAAAATTGCCCGTGATTGATCGTAAAAGTTATGAGACCGCATTAGTAAATCAGATGATGTCATGAGTGGAAAGCGCCACATTCTAGATGAAATTCTAAATAAAGGTAGAGTTGTCATGCTTTAAAAAATGCGATGGAATCCTCCCCGTCGGGGAATTGAACCCCGGTCTCCCGCGTGACAGGCGGGGATACTGACCACTATACTAACGAGGAACAGCTGCACCTGGTCTCGCTGAGCCGCTCCTCCTGTGGCTGAAAACCCTCCTGTCCATCCTCATATGCTACGAATTTGTGCCATGTATCAACTCCTTCACACCAACACAGGGGCCCACAGGCTCAATAAACACACACACACTCCCTCACACAATACACACACAAACACACTCCTGCCTCACAAGATCCTTCTCACCTCCTAGCAGACACTCTCAGCAGCGCTCTCAGCAGCATCACCTGATGCCAGAGTCACAGCAACCAGCTCCCACGGCTGCTTCTGACGGCCCCGGCCTGGCTCTTCAGCCCAGGGGCCCCTGGCTCTCTCTGATGCTGGAGGATTGCAGCGGGGGCTGCACACAGGGAGTGGGGAGGGAGACGCTCCCTCCCACCCGCCCACCCGCCCGCCTGCGCCAAAGGAGAAAGCTGGCTTGTAAAGGAGAAGAGAGGAGGCAGGAAAAGCCCAGGTGTGCGAGTGTCTGAGAAAGAGGCGCTTTGAATTGTGAAGCAGAGGAAAAAAGTGAAGACTTTGCAAAATTCCTTCGAGCCGGATTTGAACCAGCGACCTAAGGATATCAGCTTCCCCACTACAGTCCTCCGCTCTACCAACTGAGCTATCGAAGGCTCGGTGATGTAGGGATGACAAGGCGCTATATGGCATGAGGTGTGAGCAGCGTGCCCAGCCGCCTAGGCAGCACTCTGTCTCTAAACAGCAGCTCAAGGCCTTCATAAAGCCCCAAACCCTACAATGGAGACTTTCCTTCCCTGCACAAAGCCAGCAAAGGAAAACAAACAGGCCACCTGCCTTTCTCAATGCTTCTTTCAAATGCTAAGACATCACTTTGCGCACCTTAGAGCAACCTGTCCAGACACACTTACAAACTACCTTAGAAACGCCTCTCAAGGGCGACTATGACTGGCGCCCCAGACCAACCACCTCCCTTCTCTCCAGCCCCTAGCTAGAAGAATAGGAGACCTCACCCGGAGGATACAGACTCCAGAGTGACGGGCTAGAGACGCCCTTTGGGAGACATGACGGCACCAGGGCCGGACTGGCCATACGGGTAAAGAGAGAGCCCCCGCTGGACAGAGAGACTGAGGGACTCCGCCCATCCTGCGTAAATCCGGGCTTGGTGAGCAGTATCCCGCCCGCCCGTGTTGCTCTCCCCCTCCAATGCTGCTCTTCCCCATCTCCCTATCTGGCTTCACGTTAATACTATAAGCCCCCACCTCCTCTTTGCTTCCTTCCACCCAACCAGCAGATATCCATCAAACTAGGTGGGTCGCAGAATACTGGCATTCTGACAATTGGCTCGAGCCTGTCAACAATTTGGCAAGCTGCCATCTCCGAAGCTATAGTGTAGCAAGCTCCAGAAGCGAATCTCTCCCTTTCAATGTTGTCTTGAAACTGGATTCTTCATAGAGCTGGAGACCCCTAGAAACAGGCCTCCTGGATTTGCCAGTGCTTCTTCCAAGCGGTAACCCATCCTTTGTGAAGAACAAGCTTTGATGACCAGCATTCAGTTTTCTATCAGTGTTTTGTCTGTGTGCCTGAAAGGTGACGTTGTTATTAGCAGGTGGCAGGTCAAGTAAAGAAGAAATGTATGTAATAAAAGATTTGCGATGTAGAACCTTAAAAAATGTGTTTAGATAGGATGAAAAAAAACTAGAAGTATACCGTGGGGAGAAAAAAAGAGTCCCTTCCCTGACCGGGAATCGAACCCGGGCCGCGGCGGTGAGAGCGCCGAATCCTAACCACTAGACCACCAGGGAGCACTGGGTGCTCTGGAGCAGCACCTGCTCCAAGACATACCACCAGGGTGAGGCCGCCTGTGCTGCTGTCACAGGGTTTTGTGCATCAACTAAAGTAAGCAGGAAAACACACACACATCAACCTAACACTGGCAAGCTAGTCTTTACTACACTTTGGAAAACATCATGGGACACACAAAAAAAACACTGCTTTCAGGCACACCCCCAACAAAGCAATCTACTGAACGTTAAATAGACTCAGATCTCGGGACAGTTTCCATCCCTGGAAGACGCATGGGACCTTCATAACACACAACTAACTGGAGAGCAAAAACAGCAAGAACCAATTAACCATCCAGAAAAATACCAGTCACTGTTCTAGGTCAGCTCCTCTTCTCAGGGCACCAGCGGGAGGTCAGCGCCTCTTCTCAGGGCACCAGCGGGAGGTCAGCGCCTCTTCTCAGGGCACCAGCTGGAGGTCAGCACCTCTTCTCAGGGCACTAGCGGGGGGTCAGCGCCTCTTCTCAGGGGCCCTTGCAGGAGGGCAGCGCCTCTTCTCAGGGCACCAGCTGGAGGTCAGCGCCTCTTCTCAGGGCACTAGCGGGGGGGTCAGCGCCTCTTCTCAGGGGCCTTTGCAGGAGGGCAGCGCCTCTTCTCAGGGCACCAGCTGGAGGTCAGTGCCTCTTCTCAGGGCACTAGCGGGGGGTCAGCGCCTCTTCTCAGGGGCCCTTGCAGGAGGGCAGCGCCTCTTCTCAGGGCACCAGCTGGAGGTCAGCGCCTCTTCTCAGGGCACCAGCGGGAGGTCAGCGCCTCTTCTCAGGGCACCAGCTGGAGGTCAGCGCCTCTTCTCAGGGCACTAGCGGGGATCAGCACCTCTTCTCAGGTACCCCTGAAGGAGGGCAGTCCCTTTTCTCATGGCACCAGCGGGAGGTCAGCGCCTCTACTCAGGGCACCAGCAGGAGATAAGCGCCTCTTCTCAGGGCACCAGCGGGGGTCAGCTCCTCCTCTCAGAGCACCAGAGGGAGGGCAGTGCCTCTCCTCAGAGCACCAGCGGGGGGGGGTCAGTGCCTCTTCTCAGGGCCCCAGCGGGGTGTCAGCACCTCTACTCAGGGCACCAGCGGGGGGTCAGTGCCTCTTCTCAGGGCACCAGCAGGAGGTCAGCGCCTCTTCTTAGGGCACCAGCGGGAGGTCAGCACCTCTTCTCAGGGCACCAGCGGGAGGTCAGCACCTCTTCTCAGGGCACCAGCTGGAGGTCAGCGCCTCTTCTCAGGGCACTAGCGGGGGGGTCAGCACCTCTTCTCAGGGGCCCTTGCAGGAGGGCAGCGCCTCTTCTCAGGGCATCAGCTGGAGGTCAGCGCCTCTTCTCAGGGGCCCTTGCAGGAGGGCAGCGCCTCTTCTCAGGGCACCAGCTGGAGGTCAGCGCCTCTTCTCAGGGCACCAGCTGGAGGTCAGCGCCTCTTCTCAGGGCACTAGCGGGGGGGGTCAGCGCCTCTTCTCAGGGGCCCTTGCAGGAGGGCAGCGCCTATTCTCATGGCACCAGCTGGAGGTCAGCGCCTCTTCTCAGGGGCCCTTGCAGGAGGGCAGCGCCTCTTCTCAGGGCACCAGCTGGAGGTCAGCGCCACTTCTCAGGGCACTAGCGGGGAATCAGCACCTCTTCTCAGGTACCCCTAAAGGAGGGCAGTCCCTTTTCTCATGGCACCAGCGGGAGGTCAGCGCCTCTACTCAGGGCACCAGCAGGAGGTAAGCGCCTCTTCTCAGGGCACCAGCGGGGGTCAGCTCCTCCTCTCAGGGCACCAGAGGGAGGGCAGTGCCTCTCCTCAGGGCACCAGCGGGGTGTCAGCGCCTCTACTCAGGGCACCAGCGGGGGGTCAGTGCCTCTTCTCAGGGCACCAGCGGGGGTCTGCTCCTCTTCTCAGGGACCCCTGTAGGAGGGCAGCAGACCTTCTGGGGGATGCCTGCAGCTCGTCCAAGGCCTCGTCAAAGCTCTCAAGTAAGCCCAGATCTGAGCATGAGCGCTTCACCCAGACCAGGGTGTTGCTTTGGATGCTGGCTCCCCTCGCCCTCAGTTTAGAGTGTTAGAAACTACAAGTAGCAGAATACACTGCAATAGCCTGAAAGGAATTTGGTACTCATGCTGGACCTAGGCAATATAAGATCTCTGACGAGGATGGTGGGGAGTGCACGTGCAGGCCAGTGGAACTTTCACTTTCACAATGTGCCTGTAAGCCCTAAAACATTAGACCGAAACAAAGATAAATAAAACGCTTCAATGTCATAAAAAATAATTCCTCATTCAGAGCGCGATCCATCATTTCATTTATGTCTCTTGAAAAAACAACAGGCTTCAACGCATATGATTGATCATGTAGTCCTTTGATTTTGATGTAAATAACAAGGCTTCGTGCACGTTTCTTTTTTCAATTAAGTACACAGAAGGTTAAAACGAAAAGGCAGACATCCTTCGCAAAAAGTGTCCCACTTAAAAATTGCCCGTGATTGATCGTAAAAGTTATGAGACCGCATTAGTAAATCAGATGATGTCATGAGTGGAAAGCGCCACATTCTAGATGAAATTCTAAATAAAGGTAGAGTTGTCATGCTTTAAAAAATGCGATGGAATCCTCCCCGTCGGGGAATTGAACCCCGGTCTCCCGCGTGACAGGCGGGGATACTGACCACTATACTAACGAGGAACAGCTGCACCTGGTCTCGCTGAGCCGCTCCTCATGTGGCTGAAAACCCGCCTGTCCATCCTCATATGCTATGAATTTGTGCCATTTATCAACTCCTTCACACCAACACAGGGGCCCACAGGCTCAATAAACACACACACACTCCCTCACACAATACACACACAAACACACTCCTGCCTCACAAGATCCTTCTCACCTCCTAGCAGACACTCTCAGCAGCGCTCTCAGCAGCATCACCTGATGCCAGAGTCACAGCAACCAGCTCCCACGGCTGCTTCTGACGGCCCCGGCCTGGATCTTCAGCCCAGGGGCCCCTGGCTCTCTCTGATGCTGGAGGATTGCAGCGGGGGCTGCACACAGGGAGTGGGGAGGGAGACGCTCCCTCCCACCCGCCCACCCGCCCGCCTGCGCCAAAGGAGAAAGCTGGCTTGTAAAGGAGAAGAGAGGAGGCAGGAAAAGCCCAGGTGTGCGAGTGTCTGAGAAAGAGGCGCTTTGAATTGTGAAGCAGAGGAAAAAAGTGAAGACTTTGCAAAATTCCTTCGAGCCGGATTTGAACCAGCGACCTAAGGATATCAGCTTCCCCACTACAGTCCTCCGCTCTACCAACTGAGCTATCGAAGGCTCGGTGATGTAGGGATGACAAGGCGCTATATGGCATGAGGTGTGAGCAGCGTGCCCAGCCGCCTAGGCAGCACTCTGTCTCTAAACAGCAGCTCAAGGCCTTCATAAAGCGCCAAACCCTACAATGGAGACTTTCCTTCCCTGCACAAAGCCAGCAAAGGAAAACAAACAGGCCACCTGCCTTTCTCAATGCTTCTTTCAAATGCTAAGACATCACTTTGCGCACCTTAGAGCAACCTGTCCAGACACACTTACAAACTACCTTAGAAACGCCTCTCAAGGGCGACTATGACTGGCGCCCCAGACCAACCACCTCCCTTCTCTCCAGCCCCTAGCTAGAAGAATAGGAGACCTCACCCGGAGGATACAGACTCCAGAGTGACGGGCTAGAGACGCCCTTTGGGAGACATGACGGCACCAGGGCCGGACTGGCCATACGGGTAAAGAGAGAGCCCCCGCTGGACAGAGAGACTGAGGGACTCCGCCCATCCTGCGTAAATCCGGGCTTGGTGAGCAGTATCCCGCCCGCCCGTGTTGCTCTCCCCCTCCAATGCTGCTCTTCCCCATCTCCCTATCTGGCTTCACGTTAATACTATAAGCCCCCACCTCCTCTTTGCTTCCTTCCACCCAACCAGCAGATATCCATCAAACTAGGTGGGTCGCAGAATACTGGCATTCTGACAATTGGCTCGAGCCTGTCAACAATTTGGCAAGCTGCCATCTCCGAAGCTATAGTGTAGCAAGCTCCAGAAGCGAATCTCTCCCTTTCAATGTTGTCTTGAAACTGGATTCTTCATAGAGCTGGAGACCCCTAGAAACAGGCCTCCTGGATTTGCCAGTGCTTCTTCCAAGCGGTAACCCATCCTTTGTGAAGAACAAGCTTTGATGACCAGCATCCAGTTTTCTATCAGTGTTTTGTCTGTGTGCCTGAAAGGTGACGTTGTTATTAGCAGGTGGCAGGTCAAGTAAAGAAGAAATGTATGTAATAAAAGATTTGCGATGTAAAACCTTAAAAAATGTGTTTAGATAGGATGAAAAAAAACTAGAAGTATACCGTGGGGAGAAAAAAAAAGTCCCCTTCCCTGGCCGGGAATCGAACCCGGGCCGCGGCGGTGAGAGCGCCGAATCCTAACCACTAGACCACCAGACCACCAGGGAGCACTGGGTGCTCTGGAGCAGCACCTGCTCCAAGACATACCACCAGGGTGAGGCCGCCTGTGCTGCTGTCACAGGGTTTTGTGCATCAACTAAAGTAAGCAGGAAAACACACACACATCAACCTAACACTGGCAAGCTAGTCTTTACTACACTTTGGAAAACATCATGGGACACACAAAAAAAACACTGCTTTCAGGCACACCCCCAACAAAGCAATCTACTGAACGTTAAATAGACTCAGATCTCGGGACAGTTTCCATCCCTGGAAGACGCATGGGACCTTCATAACACACAACTAACTGGAGAGCAAAAACAGCAAGAACCAATTAACCATCCAGAAAAATACCAGTCACTGTTCTAGGTCAGCTCCTCTTCTCAGGGCACCAGCGGGAGGTCAGCGCCTCTTCTCAGGGCACCAGCGGGAGGTCAGCGCCTCTTCTCAGGGCACCAGCTGGAGGTCAGCACCTCTTCTCAGGGCACTAGCGGGGGGTCAGCGCCTCTTCTCAGGGGCCCTTGCAGGAGGGCAGCGCCTCTTCTCAGGGCACCAGCTGGAGGTCAGCGCCTCTTCTCAGGGCACTAGCGGGGGGGTCAGCGCCTCTTCTCAGGGGCCTTTGCAGGAGGGCAGCGCCTTTTCTCAGGGCACCAGCTGGAGGTCAGTGCCTCTTCTCAGGGCACTAGCGGGGGGTCAGCGCCTCTTCTCAGGGGCCCTTGCAGGAGGGCAGCGCCTCTTCTCAGGGCACCAGCTGGAGGTCAGCGCCTCTTCTCAGGGCACCAGCGGGAGGTCAGCGCCTCTTCTCAGGGCACCAGCTGGAGGTCAGCGCCTCTTCTCAGGGCACTAGCGGGGATCAGCACCTCTTCTCAGGTACCCCTGAAGGAGGGCAGTCCCTTTTCTCATGGCACCAGCGGGAGGTCAGCGCCTCTACTCAGGGCACCAGCAGGAGATAAGCGCCTCTTCTCAGGGCACCAGCGGGGGTCAGCTCCTCCTCTCAGAGCACCAGAGGGAGGGCAGTGCCTCTCCTCAGAGCACCAGCGGGGGGGGGTCAGTGCCTCTTCTCAGGGCCCCAGCGGGGTGTCAGCACCTCTACTCAGGGCACCAGCGGGGGGTCAGTGCCTCTTCTCAGGGCACAAGCAGGAGGTCAGCGCCTCTTCTTAGGGCACCAGCGGGAGGTCAGCACCTCTTCTCAGGGCACCAGCGGGAGGTCAGCACCTCTTCTCAGGGCACCAGCTGGAGGTCAGCGCCTCTTCTCAGGGCACTAGCGGGGGGGTCAGCACCTCTTCTCAGGGGCCCTTGCAGGAGGGCAGCGCCTCTTCTCAGGGCATCAGCTGGAGGTCAGCGCCTCTTCTCAGGGGCCCTTGCAGGAGGGCAGCGCCTCTTCTCAGGGCACCAGCTGGAGGTCAGCGCCTCTTCTCAGGGCACCAGCTGGAGGTCAGCGCCTCTTCTCAGGGCACTAGCGGGGGGGGTCAGCGCCTCTTCTCAGGGGCCCTTGCAGGAGGGCAGCGCCTATTCTCATGGCACCAGCTGGAGGTCAGCGCCTCTTCTCAGGGGCCCTTGCAGGAGGGCAGCGCCTCTTCTCAGGGCACCAGCTGGAGGTCAGCGCCACTTCTCAGGGCACTAGCGGGGAATCAGCACCTCTTCTCAGGTACCCCTAAAGGAGGGCAGTCCCTTTTCTCATGGCACCAGCGGGAGGTCAGCGCCTCTACTCAGGGCACCAGCAGGAGGTAAGCGCCTCTTCTCAGGGCACCAGCGGGGGTCAGCTCCTCCTCTCAGGGCACCAGAGGGAGGGCAGTGCCTCTCCTCAGGGCACCAGCGGGGTGTCAGCGCCTCTACTCAGGGCACCAGCGGGGGGTCAGTGCCTCTTCTCAGGGCACCAGCGGGGGTCTGCTCCTCTTCTCAGGGACCCCTGTAGGAGGGCAGCAGACCTTCTGGGGGATGCCTGCAGCTCGTCCAAGGCCTCGTCAAAGCTCTCAAGTAAGCCCAGATCTGAGCATGAGCGCTTCACCCAGACCAGGGTGTTGCTTTGGATGCTGGCTCCCCTCGCCCTCAGTTTAGAGTGTTAGAAACTACAAGTAGCAGAATACACTGCAATAGCCTGAAAGGAATTTGGTACTCATGCTGGACCTAGGCAATATAAGATCTCTGACGAGGATGGTGGGGAGTGCACGTGCAGGCCAGTGGAACTTTCACTTTCACAATGTGCCTGTAAGCCCTAAAACATTAGACCGAAACAAAGATAAATAAAACGCTTCAATGTCATAAAAAATAATTCCTCATTCAGAGCGCGATCCATCATTTCATTTATGTCTCTTGAAAAAACAACAGGCTTCAACGCATATGATTGATCATGTAGTCCTTTGATTTTGATGTAAATAACAAGGCTTCGTGCACGTTTCTTTTTTCAATTAAGTACACAGAAGGTTAAAACGAAAAGGCAGACATCCTTCGCAAAAAGTGTCCCACTTAAAAATTGCCCGTGATTGATCGTAAAAGTTATGAGACCGCATTAGTAAATCAGATGATGTCATGAGTGGAAAGCGCCACATTCTAGATGAAATTCTAAATAAAGGTAGAGTTGTCATGCTTTAAAAAATGCGATGGAATCCTCCCCGTCGGGGAATTGAACCCCGGTCTCCCGCGTGACAGGCGGGGATACTGACCACTATACTAACGAGGAACAGCTGCACCTGGTCTCGCTGAGCCGCTCCTCATGTGGCTGAAAACCCGCCTGTCCATCCTCATATGCTATGAATTTGTGCCATTTATCAACTCCTTCACACCAACACAGGGGCCCACAGGCTCAACAAACACACACACACTCCCTCACACAATACACACACAAACACACTCCTGCCTCACAAGATCCTTCTCACCTCCTAGCAGACACTCTCAGCAGCGCTCTCAGCAGCATCACCTGATGCCAGAGTCACAGCAACCAGCTCCCACGGCTGCTTCTGACGGCCCCGGCCTGGATCTTCAGCCCAGGGGCCCCTGGCTCTCTCTGATGCTGGAGGATTGCAGCGGGGGCTGCACACAGGGAGTGGGGAGGGAGACGCTCCCTCCCACCCGCCCACCCGCCCGCCTGCGCCAAAGGAGAAAGCTGGCTTGTAAAGGAGAAGAGAGGAGGCAGGAAAAGCCCAGGTGTGCGAGTGTCTGAGAAAGAGGCGCTTTGAATTGTGAAGCAGAGGAAAAAAGTGAAGACTTTGCAAAATTCCTTCGAGCCGGATTTGAACCAGCGACCTAAGGATATCAGCTTCCCCACTACAGTCCTCCGCTCTACCAACTGAGCTATCGAAGGCTCGGTGATGTAGGGATGACAAGGCGCTATATGGCATGAGGTGTGAGCAGCGTGCCCAGCCGCCTAGGCAGCACTCTGTCTCTAAACAGCAGCTCAAGGCCTTCATAAAGCGCCAAACCCTACAATGGAGACTTTCCTTCCCTGCACAAAGCCAGCAAAGGAAAACAAACAGGCCACCTGCCTTTCTCAATGCTTCTTTCAAATGCTAAGACATCACTTTGCGCACCTTAGAGCAACCTGTCCAGACACACTTACAAACTACCTTAGAAACGCCTCTCAAGGGCGACTATGACTGGCGCCCCAGACCAACCACCTCCCTTCTCTCCAGCCCCTAGCTAGAAGAATAGGAGACCTCACCCGGAGGATACAGACTCCAGAGTGACGGGCTAGAGACGCCCTTTGGGAGACATGACGGCACCAGGGCCGGACTGGCCATACGGGTAAAGAGAGAGCCCCCGCTGGACAGAGAGACTGAGGGACTCCGCCCATCCTGCGTAAATCCGGGCTTGGTGAGCAGTATCCCGCCCGCCCGTGTTGCTCTCCCCCTCCAATGCTGCTCTTCCCCATCTCCCTATCTGGCTTCACGTTAATACTATAAGCCCCCACCTCCTCTTTGCTTCCTTCCACCCAACCAGCAGATATCCATCAAACTAGGTGGGTCGCAGAATACTGGCATTCTGACAATTGGCTCGAGCCTGTCAACAATTTGGCAAGCTGCCATCTCCGAAGCTATAGTGTAGCAAGCTCCAGAAGCGAATCTCTCCCTTTCAATGTTGTCTTGAAACTGGATTCTTCATAGAGCTGGAGACCCCTAGAAACAGGCCTCCTGGATTTGCCAGTGCTTCTTCCAAGCGGTAACCCATCCTTTGTGAAGAACAAGCTTTGATGACCAGCATCCAGTTTTCTATCAGTGTTTTGTCTGTGTGCCTGAAAGGTGACGTTGTTATTAGCAGGTGGCAGGTCAAGTAAAGAAGAAATGTATGTAATAAAAGATTTGCGATGTAAAACCTTAAAAAATGTGTTTAGATAGGATGAAAAAAAACTAGAAGTATACCGTGGGGAGAAAAAAAAAGTCCCCTTCCCTGGCCGGGAATCGAACCCGGGCCGCGGCGGTGAGAGCGCCGAATCCTAACCACTAGACCACCAGGGAGCACTGGGTGCTCTGGAGCAGCACCTGCTCCAAGACATACCACCAGGGTGAGGCCGCCTGTGCTGCTGTCACAGGGTTTTGTGCATCAACTAAAGTAAGCAGGAAAACACACACACATCAACCTAACACTGGCAAGCTAGTCTTTACTACACTTTGGAAAACATCATGGGACACACAAAAAAAACACTGCTTTCAGGCACACCCCCAACAAAGCAATCTACTGAACGTTAAATAGACTCAGATCTCGGGACAGTTTCCATCCCTGGAAGACGCATGGGACCTTCATAACACACAACTAACTGGAGAGCAAAAACAGCAAGAACCAATTAACCATCCAGAAAAATACCAGTCACTGTTCTAGGTCAGCTCCTCTTCTCAGGGCACCAGCGGGAGGTCAGCGCCTCTTCTCAGGGCACCAGCGGGAGGTCAGCGCCTCTTCTCAGGGCACCAGCTGGAGGTCAGCACCTCTTCTCAGGGCACTAGCGGGGGGTCAGCGCCTCTTCTCAGGGGCCCTTGCAGGAGGGCAGTGCCTCTTCTCAGGGCACCAGCTGGAGGTCAGCGCCTCTTCTCAGGGCACTAGCGGGGGGGTCAGCGCCTCTTCTCAGGGGCCTTTGCAGGAGGGCAGCGCCTCTTCTCAGGGCACCAGCTGGAGGTCAGTGCCTCTTCTCAGGGCACTAGCGGGGGGTCAGCGCCTCTTCTCAGGGGCCCTTGCAGGAGGGCAGCGCCTCTTCTCAGGGCACCAGCTGGAGGTCAGCGCCTCTTCTCAGGGCACCAGCGGGAGGTCAGCGCCTCTTCTCAGGGCACCAGCTGGAGGTCAGCGCCTCTTCTCAGGGCACTAGCGGGGATCAGCACCTCTTCTCAGGTACCCCTGAAGGAGGGCAGTCCCTTTTCTCATGGCACCAGCGGGAGGTCAGCGCCTCTACTCAGGGCACCAGCAGGAGATAAGCGCCTCTTCTCAGGGCACCAGCGGGGGTCAGCTCCTCCTCTCAGAGCACCAGAGGGAGGGCAGTGCCTCTCCTCAGAGCACCAGCGGGGGGGGGGTCAGTGCCTCTTCTCAGGGCCCCAGCGGGGTGTCAGCACCTCTACTCAGGGCACCAGCGGGGGGTCAGTGCCTCTTCTCAGGGCACCAGCAGGAGGTCAGCGCCTCTTCTTAGGGCACCAGCGGGAGGTCAGCACCTCTTCTCAGGGCACCAGCGGGAGGTCAGCACCTCTTCTCAGGGCACCAGCTGGAGGTCAGCGCCTCTTCTCAGGGCACTAGCGGGGGGGTCAGCACCTCTTCTCAGGGGCCCTTGCAGGAGGGCAGCGCCTCTTCTCAGGGCATCAGCTGGAGGTCAGCGCCTCTTCTCAGGGGCCCTTGCAGGAGGGCAGCGCCTCTTCTCAGGGCACCAGCTGGAGGTCAGCGCCTCTTCTCAGGGCACCAGCTGGAGGTCAGCGCCTCTTCTCAGGGCACTAGCGGGGGGGGTCAGCGCCTCTTCTCAGGGGCCCTTGCAGGAGGGCAGCGCCTATTCTCATGGCACCAGCTGGAGGTCAGCGCCTCTTCTCAGGGGCCCTTGCAGGAGGGCAGCGCCTCTTCTCAGGGCACCAGCTGGAGGTCAGCGCCACTTCTCAGGGCACTAGCGGGGAATCAGCACCTCTTCTCAGGTACCCCTGAAGGAGGGCAGTCCCTTTTCTCATGGCACCAGCGGGAGGTCAGCGCCTCTACTCAGGGCACCAGCAGGAGGTAAGCGCCTCTTCTCAGGGCACCAGCGGGGGTCAGCTCCTCCTCTCAGGGCACCAGAGGGAGGGCAGTGCCTCTCCTCAGGGCACCAGCGGGGTGTCAGTGCCTCTTCTCAGGGCACCAGCGGGGGTCAGCTCCTCCTCTCAGGGCACCAGAGGGAGGGTAGTGCCTCTCCTCAGGGCACCAGCGGGGTGTCAGCGCCTCTACTCAGGGCACCAGCGGGGGGTCAGTGCCTCTTCTCAGGGCACCAGCGGGGGTCTGCTCCTCTTCTCAGGGACCCCTGTAGGAGGGCAGCAGACCTTCTGGGGGATGCCTGCAGCTCGTCCAAGGCCTCGTCAAAGCTCTCAAGTAAGCCCAGATCTGAGCATGAGCGCTTCACCCAGACCAGGGTGTTGCTTTGGATGCTGGCTCCCCTCGCCCTCAGTTTAGAGTGTTAGAAACTACAAGTAGCAGAATACACTGCAATAGCCTGAAAGGAATTTGGTACTCATGCTGGACCTAGGCAATATAAGATCTCTGACGAGGATGGTGGGGAGTGCACGTGCAGGCCAGTGGAACTTTCACTTTCACAATGTGCCTTAAAGCCCTAAAACATTAGACCGAAACAAAGATAAATAAAACGCTTCAACGTCATAAAAAATAATTCCTCATTCAGAGCGCGATCCATCATTTCATTTATGTCTCTTGAAAAAACAACAGGCTTCAACGCATATGATTGATCATGTAGTCCTTTGATTTTGATGTAAATAACAAGGCTTCGTGCACGTTTCTTTTTTCAATTAAGTACACAGAAGCTTAAAACGAAAAGGCAGACATCCTTCGCAAAAAGTGTCTCACTTAAAAATTGCCCGTGATTGATCGTAAAAGTTATGAGACCGCATTAGTAAATCAGATGATGTCATGAGTGGAAAGCGCCACATTCTAGATGAAATTCTAAATAAAGGTAGAGTTGTCATGCTTTAAAAAATGCGATGGAATCCTCCCCGTCGGGGAATTGAACCCCGGTCTCCCGCGTGACAGGCGGGGATACTGACCACTATACTAACGAGGAACAGCTGCACCTGGTCTCGCTGAGCCGCTCCTCCTGTGGCTGAAAACCCTCCTGTCCATCCTCATATGCTACGAATTTGTGCCATGTATCAACTCCTTCACACCAACACAGGGGCCCACAGGCTCAATAAACACACACACACTCCCTCACACAATACACACACAAACACACTCCTGCCTCACAAGATCCTTCTCACCTCCTAGCAGACACTCTCAGCAGCGCTCTCAGCAGCATCACCTGATGCCAGAGTCACAGCAACCAGCTCCCACGGCTGCTTCTGACGGCCCCGGCCTGGCTCTTCAGCCCAGGGGCCCCTGGCTCTCTCTGATGCTGGAGGATTGCAGCGGGGGCTGCACACAGGGAGTGGGGAGGGAGACGCTCCCTCCCACCCGCCCACCCGCCCGCCTGCGCCAAAGGAGAAAGCTGGCTTGTAAAGGAGAAGAGAGGAGGCAGGAAAAGCCCAGGTGTGCGAGTGTCTGAGAAAGAGGCGCTTTGAATTGTGAAGCAGAGGAAAAAAGTGAAGACTTTGCAAAATTCCTTCGAGCCGGATTTGAACCAGCGACCTAAGGATATCAGCTTCCCCACTACAGTCCTCCGCTCTACCAACTGAGCTATCGAAGGCTCGGTGATGTAGGGATGACAAGGCGCTATATGGCATGAGGTGTGAGCAGCGTGCCCAGCCGCCTAGGCAGCACTCTGTCTCTAAACAGCAGCTCAAGGCCTTCATAAAGCCCCAAACCCTACAATGGAGACTTTCCTTCCCTGCACAAAGCCAGCAAAGGAAAACAAACAGGCCACCTGCCTTTCTCAATGCTTCTTTCAAATGCTAAGACATCACTTTGCGCACCTTAGAGCAACCTGTCCAGACACACTTACAAACTACCTTAGAAACGCCTCTCAAGGGCGACTATGACTGGCGCCCCAGACCAACCACCTCCCTTCTCTCCAGCCCCTAGCTAGAAGAATAGGAGACCTCACCCGGAGGATACAGACTCCAGAGTGACGGGCTAGAGACGCCCTTTGGGAGACATGACGGCACCAGGGCCGGACTGGCCATACGGGTAAAGAGAGAGCCCCCGCTGGACAGAGAGACTGAGGGACTCCGCCCATCCTGCGTAAATCCGGGCTTGGTGAGCAGTATCCCGCCCGCCCGTGTTGCTCTCCCCCTCCAATGCTGCTCTTCCCCATCTCCCTATCTGGCTTCACGTTAATACTATAAGCCCCCACCTCCTCTTTGCTTCCTTCCACCCAACCAGCAGATATCCATCAAACTAGGTGGGTCGCAGAATACTGGCATTCTGACAATTGGCTCGAGCCTGTCAACAATTTGGCAAGCTGCCATCTCCGAAGCTATAGTGTAGCAAGCTCCAGAAGCGAATCTCTCCCTTTCAATGTTGTCTTGAAACTGGATTCTTCATAGAGCTGGAGACCCCTAGAAACAGGCCTCCTGAATTTGCCAGTGCTTCTTCCAAGCGGTAACCCATCCTTTGTGAAGAACAAGCTTTGATGACCAGCATTCAGTTTTCTATCAGTGTTTTGTCTGTGTGCCTGAAAGGTGATGTTGTTATTAGCAGGTGGCAGGTCAAGTAAAGAAGAAATGTATGTAATAAAAGATTTGCGATGTAGAACCTTAAAAAATGTGTTTAGATAGGATGAAAAAAAACTAGAAGTATACCGTGGGGAGAAAAAAAGAGTCCCTTCCCTGACCGGGAATCGAACCCGGGCCGCGGCGGTGAGAGCGCCGAATCCTAACCACTAGACCACCAGGGAGCACTGGGTGCTCTGGAGCAGCACCTGCTCCAAGACATACCACCAGGGTGAGGCCGCCTGTGCTGCTGTCACAGGGTTTTGTGCATCAACTAAAGTAAGCAGGAAAACACACACACATCAACCTAACACTGGCAAGCTAGTCTTTACTACACTTTGGAAAACATCATGGGACACACAAAAAAAACACTGCTTTCAGGCACACCCCCAACAAAGCAATCTACTGAACGTTAAATAGACTCAGATCTCGGGACAGTTTCCATCCCTGGAAGACGCATGGGACCTTCATAACACACAACTAACTGGAGAGCAAAAACAGCAAGAACCAATTAACCATCCAGAAAAATACCAGTCACTGTTCTAGGTCAGCTCCTCTTCTCAGGGCACCAGCGGGAGGTCAGCGCCTCTTCTCAGGGCACCAGCGGGAGGTCAGCGCCTCTTCTCAGGGCACCAGCTGGAGGTCAGCACCTCTTCTCAGGGCACTAGCGGGGGGTCAGCGCCTCTTCTCAGGGGCCCTTGCAGGAGGGCAGCGCCTCTTCTCAGGGCACCAGCTGGAGGTCAGCGCCTCTTCTCAGGGCACTAGCGGGGGGGTCAGCGCCTCTTCTCAGGGGCCTTTGCAGGAGGGCAGCGCCTCTTCTCAGGGCACCAGCTGGAGG
Organism: Triturus cristatus; assembly: GCF_964204655.1. Lineage (NCBI taxonomy): Eukaryota > Metazoa > Chordata > Amphibia > Caudata > Salamandridae > Triturus > Triturus cristatus. The sequence continues at coordinate 145,758,305 of NC_140585.1, read as the reverse complement.
TCAGTGCCTCTTCTCAGGGCACTAGCGGGGGGTCAGCGCCTCTTCTCAGGGGCCCTTGCAGGAGGGCAGCGCCTCTTCTCAGGGCACCAGCTGGAGGTCAGCGCCTCTTCTCAGGGCACCAGCGGGAGGTCAGCGCCTCTTCTCAGGGCACCAGCTGGAGGTCAGCGCCTCTTCTCAGGGCACTAGCGGGGATCAGCACCTCTTCTCAGGTACCCCTGAAGGAGGGCAGTCCCTTTTCTCATGGCACCAGCGGGAGGTCAGCGCCTCTACTCAGGGCACCAGCAGGAGATAAGCGCCTCTTCTCAGGGCACCAGCGGGGGTCAGCTCCTCCTCTCAGAGCACCAGAGGGAGGGCAGTGCCTCTCCTCAGAGCACCAGCGGGGGGGGGTCAGTGCCTCTTCTCAGGGCCCCAGCGGGGTGTCAGCACCTCTACTCAGGGCACCAGCGGGGGGTCAGTGCCTCTTCTCAGGGCACCAGCAGGAGGTCAGCGCCTCTTCTTAGGGCACCAGCGGGAGGTCAGCACCTCTTCTCAGGGCACCAGCGGGAGGTCAGCACCTCTTCTCAGGGCACCAGCTGGAGGTCAGCGCCTCTTCTCAGGGCACTAGCGGGGGGGTCAGCACCTCTTCTCAGGGGCCCTTGCAGGAGGGCAGCGCCTCTTCTCAGGGCATCAGCTGGAGGTCAGCGCCTCTTCTCAGGGGCCCTTGCAGGAGGGCAGCGCCTCTTCTCAGGGCACCAGATGGAGGTCAGCGCCTCTTCTCAGGGCACCAGCTGGAGGTCAGCGCCTCTTCTCAGGGCACTAGCGGGGGGGGTCAGCGCCTCTTCTCAGGGGCCCTTGCAGGAGGGCAGCGCCTATTCTCATGGCACCAGCTGGAGGTCAGCGCCTCTTCTCAGGGGCCCTTGCAGGAGGGCAGCGCCTCTTCTCAGGGCACCAGCTGGAGGTCAGCGCCACTTCTCAGGGCACTAGCGGGGAATCAGCACCTCTTCTCAGGTACCCCTAAAGGAGGGCAGTCCCTTTTCTCATGGCACCAGCGGGAGGTCAGCGCCTCTACTCAGGGCACCAGCAGGAGGTAAGCGCCTCTTCTCAGGGCACCAGCGGGGGTCAGCTCCTCCTCTCAGGGCACCAGAGGGAGGGCAGTGCCTCTCCTCAGGGCACCAGCGGGGTGTCAGCGCCTCTACTCAGGGCACCAGCGGGGGGTCAGTGCCTCTTCTCAGGGCACCAGCGGGGGTCTGCTCCTCTTCTCAGGGACCCCTGTAGGAGGGCAGCAGACCTTCTGGGGGATGCCTGCAGCTCGTCCAAGGCCTCGTCAAAGCTCTCAAGTAAGCCCAGATCTGAGCATGAGCGCTTCACCCAGACCAGGGTGTTGCTTTGGATGCTGGCTCCCCTCGCCCTCAGTTTAGAGTGTTAGAAACTACAAGTAGCAGAATACACTGCAATAGCCTGAAAGGAATTTGGTACTCATGCTGGACCTAGGCAATATAAGATCTCTGACGAGGATGGTGGGGAGTGCACGTGCAGGCCAGTGGAACTTTCACTTTCACAATGTGCCTGTAAGCCCTAAAACATTAGACCGAAACAAAGATAAATAAAACGCTTCAATGTCATAAAAAATAATTCCTCATTCAGAGCGCGATCCATCATTTCATTTATGTCTCTTGAAAAAACAACAGGCTTCAACGCATATGATTGATCATGTAGTCCTTTGATTTTGATGTAAATAACAAGGCTTCGTGCACGTTTCTTTTTTCAATTAAGTACACAGAAGGTTAAAACGAAAAGGCAGACATCCTTCGCAAAAAGTGTCCCACTTAAAAATTGCCCGTGATTGATCGTAAAAGTTATGAGACCGCATTAGTAAATCAGATGATGTCATGAGTGGAAAGCGCCACATTCTAGATGAAATTCTAAATAAAGGTAGAGTTGTCATGCTTTAAAAAATGCGATGGAATCCTCCCCGTCGGGGAATTGAACCCCGGTCTCCCGCGTGACAGGCGGGGATACTGACCACTATACTAACGAGGAACAGCTGCACCTGGTCTCGCTGAGCCGCTCCTCATGTGGCTGAAAACCCGCCTGTCCATCCTCATATGCTATGAATTTGTGCCATTTATCAACTCCTTCACACCAACACAGGGGCCCACAGGCTCAATAAACACACACACACTCCCTCACACAATACACACACAAACACACTCCTGCCTCACAAGATCCTTCTCACCTCCTAGCAGACACTCTCAGCAGCGCTCTCAGCAGCATCACCTGATGCCAGAGTCACAGCAACCAGCTCCCACGGCTGCTTCTGACGGCCCCGGCCTGGATCTTCAGCCCAGGGGCCCCTGGCTCTCTCTGATGCTGGAGGATTGCAGCGGGGGCTGCACACAGGGAGTGGGGAGGGAGACGCTCCCTCCCACCCGCCCACCCGCCCGCCTGCGCCAAAGGAGAAAGCTGGCTTGTAAAGGAGAAGAGAGGAGGCAGGAAAAGCCCAGGTGTGCGAGTGTCTGAGAAAGAGGCGCTTTGAATTGTGAAGCAGAGGAAAAAAGTGAAGACTTTGCAAAATTCCTTCGAGCCGGATTTGAACCAGCGACCTAAGGATATCAGCTTCCCCACTACAGTCCTCCGCTCTACCAACTGAGCTATCGAAGGCTCGGTGATGTAGGGATGACAAGGCGCTATATGGCATGAGGTGTGAGCAGCGTGCCCAGCCGCCTAGGCAGCACTCTGTCTCTAAACAGCAGCTCAAGGCCTTCATAAAGCGCCAAACCCTACAATGGAGACTTTCCTTCCCTGCACAAAGCCAGCAAAGGAAAACAAACAGGCCACCTGCCTTTCTCAATGCTTCTTTCAAATGCTAAGACATCACTTTGCGCACCTTAGAGCAACCTGTCCAGACACACTTACAAACTACCTTAGAAACGCCTCTCAAGGGCGACTATGACTGGCGCCCCAGACCAACCACCTCCCTTCTCTCCAGCCCCTAGCTAGAAGAATAGGAGACCTCACCCGGAGGATACAGACTCCAGAGTGACGGGCTAGAGACGCCCTTTGGGAGACATGACGGCACCAGGGCCGGACTGGCCATACGGGTAAAGAGAGAGCCCCCGCTGGACAGAGAGACTGAGGGACTCCGCCCATCCTGCGTAAATCCGGGCTTGGTGAGCAGTATCCCGCCCGCCCGTGTTGCTCTCCCCCTCCAATGCTGCTCTTCCCCATCTCCCTATCTGGCTTCACGTTAATACTATAAGCCCCCACCTCCTCTTTGCTTCCTTCCACCCAACCAGCAGATATCCATCAAACTAGGTGGGTCGCAGAATACTGGCATTCTGACAATTGGCTCGAGCCTGTCAACAATTTGGCAAGCTGCCATCTCCGAAGCTATAGTGTAGCAAGCTCCAGAAGCGAATCTCTCCCTTTCAATGTTGTCTTGAAACTGGATTCTTCATAGAGCTGGAGACCCCTAGAAACAGGCCTCCTGGATTTGCCAGTGCTTCTTCCAAGCGGTAACCCATCCTTTGTGAAGAACAAGCTTTGATGACCAGCATCCAGTTTTCTATCAGTGTTTTGTCTGTGTGCCTGAAAGGTGACGTTGTTATTAGCAGGTGGCAGGTCAAGTAAAGAAGAAATGTATGTAATAAAAGATTTGCGATGTAAAACCTTAAAAAATGTGTTTAGATAGGATGAAAAAAAACTAGAAGTATACCGTGGGGAGAAAAAAAAAGTCCCCTTCCCTGGCCGGGAATCGAACCCGGGCCGCGGCGGTGAGAGCGCCGAATCCTAACCACTAGACCACCAGGGAGCACTGGGTGCTCTGGAGCAGCACCTGCTCCAAGACATACCACCAGGGTGAGGCCGCCTGTGCTGCTGTCACAGGGTTTTGTGCATCAACTAAAGTAAGCAGGAAAACACACACACATCAACCTAACACTGGCAAGCTAGTCTTTACTACACTTTGGAAAACATCATGGGACACACAAAAAAAACACTGCTTTCAGGCACACCCCCAACAAAGCAATCTACTGAACGTTAAATAGACTCAGATCTCGGGACAGTTTCCATCCCTGGAAGACGCATGGGACCTTCATAACACACAACTAACTGGAGAGCAAAAACAGCAAGAACCAATTAACCATCCAGAAAAATACCAGTCACTGTTCTAGGTCAGCTCCTCTTCTCAGGGCACCAGCGGGAGGTCAGCGCCTCTTCTCAGGGCACCAGCGGGAGGTCAGCGCCTCTTCTCAGGGCACCAGCTGGAGGTCAGCACCTCTTCTCAGGGCACTAGCGGGGGGTCAGCGCCTCTTCTCAGGGGCCCTTGCAGGAGGGCAGCGCCTCTTCTCAGGGCACCAGCTGGAGGTCAGCGCCTCTTCTCAGGGCACTAGCGGGGGGGTCAGCGCCTCTTCTCAGGGGCCTTTGCAGGAGGGCAGCGCCTCTTCTCAGGGCACCAGCTGGAGGTCAGTGCCTCTTCTCAGGGCACTAGCGGGGGGTCAGCGCCTCTTCTCAGGGGCCCTTGCAGGAGGGCAGCGCCTCTTCTCAGGGCACCAGCTGGAGGTCAGCGCCTCTTCTCAGGGCACCAGCGGGAGGTCAGCGCCTCTTCTCAGGGCACCAGCTGGAGGTCAGCGCCTCTTCTCAGGGCACTAGCGGGGATCAGCACCTCTTCTCAGGTACCCCTGAAGGAGGGCAGTCCCTTTTCTCATGGCACCAGCGGGAGGTCAGCGCCTCTACTCAGGGCACCAGCAGGAGATAAGCGCCTCTTCTCAGGGCACCAGCGGGGGTCAGCTCCTCCTCTCAGAGCACCAGAGGGAGGGCAGTGCCTCTCCTCAGAGCACCAGCGGGGGGGGGTCAGTGCCTCTTCTCAGGGCCCCAGCGGGGTGTCAGCACCTCTACTCAGGGCACCAGCGGGGGGTCAGTGCCTCTTCTCAGGGCACCAGCAGGAGGTCAGCGCCTCTTCTTAGGGCACCAGCGGGAGGTCAGCACCTCTTCTCAGGGCACCAGCGGGAGGTCAGCACCTCTTCTCAGGGCACCAGCTGGAGGTCAGCGCCTCTTCTCAGGGCACTAGCGGGGGGGTCAGCACCTCTTCTCAGGGGCCCTTGCAGGAGGGCAGCGCCTCTTCTCAGGGCATCAGCTGGAGGTCAGCGCCTCTTCTCAGGGGCCCTTGCAGGAGGGCAGCGCCTCTTCTCAGGGCACCAGCTGGAGGTCAGCGCCTCTTCTCAGGGCACCAGCTGGAGGTCAGCGCCTCTTCTCAGGGCACTAGCGGGGGGGGTCAGCGCCTCTTCTCAGGGGCCCTTGCAGGAGGGCAGCGCCTATTCTCATGGCACCAGCTGGAGGTCAGCGCCTCTTCTCAGGGGCCCTTGCAGGAGGGCAGCGCCTCTTCTCAGGGCACCAGCTGGAGGTCAGCGCCACTTCTCAGGGCACTAGCGGGGAATCAGCACCTCTTCTCAGGTACCCCTAAAGGAGGGCAGTCCCTTTTCTCATGGCACCAGCGGGAGGTCAGCGCCTCTACTCAGGGCACCAGCAGGAGGTAAGCGCCTCTTCTCAGGGCACCAGCGGGGGTCAGCTCCTCCTCTCAGGGCACCAGAGGGAGGGCAGTGCCTCTCCTCAGGGCACCAGCGGGGTGTCAGCGCCTCTACTCAGGGCACCAGCGGGGGGTCAGTGCCTCTTCTCAGGGCACCAGCGGGGGTCTGCTCCTCTTCTCAGGGACCCCTGTAGGAGGGCAGCAGACCTTCTGGGGGATGCCTGCAGCTCGTCCAAGGCCTCGTCAAAGCTCTCAAGTAAGCCCAGATCTGAGCATGAGCGCTTCACCCAGACCAGGGTGTTGCTTTGGATGCTGGCTCCCCTCGCCCTCAGTTTAGAGTGTTAGAAACTACAAGTAGCAGAATACACTGCAATAGCCTGAAAGGAATTTGGTACTCATGCTGGACCTAGGCAATATAAGATCTCTGACGAGGATGGTGGGGAGTGCACGTGCAGGCCAGTGGAACTTTCACTTTCACAATGTGCCTGTAAGCCCTAAAACATTAGACCGAAACAAAGATAAATAAAACGCTTCAATGTCATAAAAAATAATTCCTCATTCAGAGCGCGATCCATCATTTCATTTATGTCTCTTGAAAAAACAACAGGCTTCAACGCATATGATTGATCATGTAGTCCTTTGATTTTGATGTAAATAACAAGGCTTCGTGCACGTTTCTTTTTTCAATTAAGTACACAGAAGGTTAAAACGAAAAGGCAGACATCCTTCGCAAAAAGTGTCCCACTTAAAAATTGCCTGTGATTGATCGTAAAAGTTATGAGACCGCATTAGTAAATCAGATGATGTCATGAGTGGAAAGCGCCACATTCTAGATGAAATTCTAAATAAAGGTAGAGTTGTCATGCTTTAAAAAATGCGATGGAATCCTCCCCGTCGGGGAATTGAACCCCGGTCTCCCGCGTGACAGGCGGGGATACTGACCACTATACTAACGAGGAACAGCTGCACCTGGTCTCGCTGAGCCGCTCCTCATGTGGCTGAAAACCCGCCTGTCCATCCTCATATGCTATGAATTTGTGCCATTTATCAACTCCTTCACACCAACACAGGGGCCCACAGGCTCAATAAACACACACACACTCCCTCACACAATACACACACAAACACACTCCTGCCTCACAAGATCCTTCTCACCTCCTAGCAGACACTCTCAGCAGCGCTCTCAGCAGCATCACCTGATGCCAGAGTCACAGCAACCAGCTCCCACGGCTGCTTCTGACGGCCCCGGCCTGGATCTTCAGCCCAGGGGCCCCTGGCTCTCTCTGATGCTGGAGGATTGCAGCGGGGGCTGCACACAGGGAGTGGGGAGGGAGACGCTCCCTCCCACCCGCCCACCCGCCCGCCTGCGCCAAAGGAGAAAGCTGGCTTGTAAAGGAGAAGAGAGGAGGCAGGAAAAGCCCAGGTGTGCGAGTGTCTGAGAAAGAGGCGCTTTGAATTGTGAAGCAGAGGAAAAAAGTGAAGACTTTGCAAAATTCCTTCGAGCCGGATTTGAACCAGCGACCTAAGGATATCAGCTTCCCCACTACAGTCCTCCGCTCTACCAACTGAGCTATCGAAGGCTCGGTGATGTAGGGATGACAAGGCGCTATATGGCATGAGGTGTGAGCAGCGTGCCCAGCCGCCTAGGCAGCACTCTGTCTCTAAACAGCAGCTCAAGGCCTTCATAAAGCGCCAAACCCTACAATGGAGACTTTCCTTCCCTGCACAAAGCCAGCAAAGGAAAACAAACAGGCCACCTGCCTTTCTCAATGCTTCTTTCAAATGCTAAGACATCACTTTGCGCACCTTAGAGCAACCTGTCCAGACACACTTACAAACTACCTTAGAAACGCCTCTCAAGGGCGACTATGACTGGCGCCCCAGACCAACCACCTCCCTTCTCTCCAGCCCCTAGCTAGAAGAATAGGAGACCTCACCCGGAGGATACAGACTCCAGAGTGACGGGCTAGAGACGCCCTTTGGGAGACATGACGGCACCAGGGCCGGACTGGCCATACGGGTAAAGAGAGAGCCCCCGCTGGACAGAGAGACTGAGGGACTCCGCCCATCCTGCGTAAATCCGGGCTTGGTGAGCAGTATCCCGCCCGCCCGTGTTGCTCTCCCCCTCCAATGCTGCTCTTCCCCATCTCCCTATCTGGCTTCACGTTAATACTATAAGCCCCCACCTCCTCTTTGCTTCCTTCCACCCAACCAGCAGATATCCATCAAACTAGGTGGGTCGCAGAATACTGGCATTCTGACAATTGGCTCGAGCCTGTCAACAATTTGGCAAGCTGCCATCTCCGAAGCTATAGTGTAGCAAGCTCCAGAAGCGAATCTCTCCCTTTCAATGTTGTCTTGAAACTGGATTCTTCATAGAGCTGGAGACCCCTAGAAACAGGCCTCCTGGATTTGCCAGTGCTTCTTCCAAGCGGTAACCCATCCTTTGTGAAGAACAAGCTTTGATGACCAGCATCCAGTTTTCTATCAGTGTTTTGTCTGTGTGCCTGAAAGGTGACGTTGTTATTAGCAGGTGGCAGGTCAAGTAAAGAAGAAATGTATGTAATAAAAGATTTGCGATGTAAAACCTTAAAAAATGTGTTTAGATAGGATGAAAAAAAACTAGAAGTATACCGTGGGGAGAAAAAAAAAGTCCCCTTCCCTGGCCGGGAATCGAACCCGGGCCGCGGCGGTGAGAGCGCCGAATCCTAACCACTAGACCACCAGGGAGCACTGGGTGCTCTGGAGCAGCACCTGCTCCAAGACATACCACCAGGGTGAGGCCGCCTGTGCTGCTGTCACAGGGTTTTGTGCATCAACTAAAGTAAGCAGGAAAACACACACACATCAACCTAACACTGGCAAGCTAGTCTTTACTACACTTTGGAAAACATCATGGGACACACAAAAAAAACACTGCTTTCAGGCACACCCCCAACAAAGCAATCTACTGAACGTTAAATAGACTCAGATCTCGGGACAGTTTCCATCCCTGGAAGACGCATGGGACCTTCATAACACACAACTAACTGGAGAGCAAAAACAGCAAGAACCAATTAACCATCCAGAAAAATACCAGTCACTGTTCTAGGTCAGCTCCTCTTCTCAGGGCACCAGCGGGAGGTCAGCGCCTCTTCTCAGGGCACCAGCGGGAGGTCAGCGCCTCTTCTCAGGGCACCAGCTGGAGGTCAGCACCTCTTCTCAGGGCACTAGCGGGGGGTCAGCGCCTCTTCTCAGGGGCCCTTGCAGGAGGGCAGCGCCTCTTCTCAGGGCACCAGCTGGAGGTCAGCGCCTCTTCTCAGGGCACTAGCGGGGGGGTCAGCGCCTCTTCTCAGGGGCCTTTGCAGGAGGGCAGCGCCTCTTCTCAGGGCACCAGCTGGAGGTCAGTGCCTCTTCTCAGGGCACTAGCGGGGGGTCAGCGCCTCTTCTCAGGGGCCCTTGCAGGAGGGCAGCGCCTCTTCTCAGGGCACCAGCTGGAGGTCAGCGCCTCTTCTCAGGGCACCAGCGGGAGGTCAGCGCCTCTTCTCAGGGCACCAGCTGGAGGTCAGCGCCTCTTCTCAGGGCACTAGCGGGGATCAGCACCTCTTCTCAGGTACCCCTGAAGGAGGGCAGTCCCTTTTCTCATGGCACCAGCGGGAGGTCAGCGCCTCTACTCAGGGCACCAGCAGGAGATAAGCGCCTCTTCTCAGGGCACCAGCGGGGGTCAGCTCCTCCTCTCAGAGCACCAGAGGGAGGGCAGTGCCTCTCCTCAGAGCACCAGCGGGGGGGGGTCAGTGCCTCTTCTCAGGGCCCCAGCGGGGTGTCAGCACCTCTACTCAGGGCACCAGCGGGGGGTCAGTGCCTCTTCTCAGGGCACCAGCAGGAGGTCAGCGCCTCTTCTTAGGGCACCAGCGGGAGGTCAGCACCTCTTCTCAGGGCACCAGCGGGAGGTCAGCACCTCTTCTCAGGGCACCAGCTGGAGGTCAGCGCCTCTTCTCAGGGCACTAGCGGGGGGGTCAGCACCTCTTCTCAGGGGCCCTTGCAGGAGGGCAGCGCCTCTTCTCAGGGCATCAGCTGGAGGTCAGCGCCTCTTCTCAGGGGCCCTTGCAGGAGGGCAGCGCCTCTTCTCAGGGCACCAGCTGGAGGTCAGCGCCTCTTCTCAGGGCACCAGCTGGAGGTCAGCGCCTCTTCTCAGGGCACTAGCGGGGGGGGTCAGCGCCTCTTCTCAGGGGCCCTTGCAGGAGGGCAGCGCCTATTCTCATGGCACCAGCTGGAGGTCAGCGCCTCTTCTCAGGGGCCCTTGCAGGAGGGCAGCGCCTCTTCTCAGGGCACCAGCTGGAGGTCAGCGCCACTTCTCAGGGCACTAGCGGGGAATCAGCACCTCTTCTCAGGTACCCCTAAAGGAGGGCAGTCCCTTTTCTCATGGCACCAGCGGGAGGTCAGCGCCTCTACTCAGGGCACCAGCAGGAGGTAAGCGCCTCTTCTCAGGGCACCAGCGGGGGTCAGCTCCTCCTCTCAGGGCACCAGAGGGAGGGCAGTGCCTCTCCTCAGGGCACCAGCGGGGTGTCAGCGCCTCTACTCAGGGCACCAGCGGGGGGTCAGTGCCTCTTCTCAGGGCACCAGCGGGGGTCTGCTCCTCTTCTCAGGGACCCCTGTAGGAGGGCAGCAGACCTTCTGGGGGATGCCTGCAGCTCGTCCAAGGCCTCGTCAAAGCTCTCAAGTAAGCCCAGATCTGAGCATGAGCGCTTCACCCAGACCAGGGTGTTGCTTTGGATGCTGGCTCCCCTCGCCCTCAGTTTAGAGTGTTAGAAACTACAAGTAGCAGAATACACTGCAATAGCCTGAAAGGAATTTGGTACTCATGCTGGACCTAGGCAATATAAGATCTCTGACGAGGATGGTGGGGAGTGCACGTGCAGGCCAGTGGAACTTTCACTTTCACAATGTGCCTGTAAGCCCTAAAACATTAGACCGAAACAAAGATAAATAAAACGCTTCAATGTCATAAAAAATAATTCCTCATTCAGAGCGCGATCCATCATTTCATTTATGTCTCTTGAAAAAACAACAGGCTTCAACGCATATGATTGATCATGTAGTCCTTTGATTTTGATGTAAATAACAAGGCTTCGTGCACGTTTCTTTTTTCAATTAAGTACACAGAAGGTTAAAACGAAAAGGCAGACATCCTTCGCAAAAAGTGTCCCACTTAAAAATTGCCCGTGATTGATCGTAAAAGTTATGAGACCGCATTAGTAAATCAGATGATGTCATGAGTGGAAAGCGCCACATTCTAGATGAAATTCTAAATAAAGGTAGAGTTGTCATGCTTTAAAAAATGCGATGGAATCCTCCCCGTCGGGGAATTGAACCCCGGTCTCCCGCGTGACAGGCGGGGATACTGACCACTATACTAACGAGGAACAGCTGCACCTGGTCTCGCTGAGCCGCTCCTCATGTGGCTGAAAACCCGCCTGTCCATCCTCATATGCTATGAATTTGTGCCATTTATCAACTCCTTCACACCAACACAGGGGCCCACAGGCTCAATAAACACACACACACTCCCTCACACAATACACACACAAACACACTCCTGCCTCACAAGATCCTTCTCACCTCCTAGCAGACACTCTCAGCAGCGCTCTCAGCAGCATCACCTGATGCCAGAGTCACAGCAACCAGCTCCCACGGCTGCTTCTGACGGCCCCGGCCTGGATCTTCAGCCCAGGGGCCCCTGGCTCTCTCTGATGCTGGAGGATTGCAGCGGGGGCTGCACACAGGGAGTGGGGAGGGAGACGCTCCCTCCCACCCGCCCACCCGCCCGCCTGCGCCAAAGGAGAAAGCTGGCTTGTAAAGGAGAAGAGAGGAGGCAGGAAAAGCCCAGGTGTGCGAGTGTCTGAGAAAGAGGCGCTTTGAATTGTGAAGCAGAGGAAAAAAGTGAAGACTTTGCAAAATTCCTTCGAGCCGGATTTGAACCAGCGACCTAAGGATATCAGCTTCCCCACTACAGTCCTCCGCTCTACCAACTGAGCTATCGAAGGCTCGGTGATGTAGGGATGACAAGGCGCTATATGGCATGAGGTGTGAGCAGCGTGCCCAGCCGCCTAGGCAGCACTCTGTCTCTAAACAGCAGCTCAAGGCCTTCATAAAGCGCCAAACCCTACAATGGAGACTTTCCTTCCCTGCACAAAGCCAGCAAAGGAAAACAAACAGGCCACCTGCCTTTCTCAATGCTTCTTTCAAATGCTAAGACATCACTTTGCGCACCTTAGAGCAACCTGTCCAGACACACTTACAAACTACCTTAGAAACGCCTCTCAAGGGCGACTATGACTGGCGCCCCAGACCAACCACCTCCCTTCTCTCCAGCCCCTAGCTAGAAGAATAGGAGACCTCACCCGGAGGATACAGACTCCAGAGTGACGGGCTAGAGACGCCCTTTGGGAGACATGACGGCACCAGGGCCGGACTGGCCATACGGGTAAAGAGAGAGCCCCCGCTGGACAGAGAGACTGAGGGACTCCGCCCATCCTGCGTAAATCCGGGCTTGGTGAGCAGTATCCCGCCCGCCCGTGTTGCTCTCCCCCTCCAATGCTGCTCTTCCCCATCTCCCTATCTGGCTTCACGTTAATACTATAAGCCCCCACCTCCTCTTTGCTTCCTTCCACCCAACCAGCAGATATCCATCAAACTAGGTGGGTCGCAGAATACTGGCATTCTGACAATTGGCTCGAGCCTGTCAACAATTTGGCAAGCTGCCATCTCCGAAGCTATAGTGTAGCAAGCTCCAGAAGCGAATCTCTCCCTTTCAATGTTGTCTTGAAACTGGATTCTTCATAGAGCTGGAGACCCCTAGAAACAGGCCTCCTGGATTTGCCAGTGCTTCTTCCAAGCGGTAACCCATCCTTTGTGAAGAACAAGCTTTGATGACCAGCATCCAGTTTTCTATCAGTGTTTTGTCTGTGTGCCTGAAAGGTGACGTTGTTATTAGCAGGTGGCAGGTCAAGTAAAGAAGAAATGTATGTAATAAAAGATTTGCGATGTAAAACCTTAAAAAATGTGTTTAGATAGGATGAAAAAAAACTAGAAGTATACCGTGGGGAGAAAAAAAAAGTCCCCTTCCCTGGCCGGGAATCGAACCCGGGCCGCGGCGGTGAGAGCGCCGAATCCTAACCACTAGACCACCAGGGAGCACTGGGTGCTCTGGAGCAGCACCTGCTCCAAGACATACCACCAGGGTGAGGCCGCCTGTGCTGCTGTCACAGGGTTTTGTGCATCAACTAAAGTAAGCAGGAAAACACACACACATCAACCTAACACTGGCAAGCTAGTCTTTACTACACTTTGGAAAACATCATGGGACACACAAAAAAAACACTGCTTTCAGGCACACCCCCAACAAAGCAATCTACTGAACGTTAAATAGACTCAGATCTCGGGACAGTTTCCATCCCTGGAAGACGCATGGGACCTTCATAACACACAACTAACTGGAGAGCAAAAACAGCAAGAACCAATTAACCATCCAGAAAAATACCAGTCACTGTTCTAGGTCAGCTCCTCTTCTCAGGGCACCAGCGGGAGGTCAGCGCCTCTTCTCAGGGCACCAGCGGGAGGTCAGCGCCTCTTCTCAGGGCACCAGCTGGAGGTCAGCACCTCTTCTCAGGGCACTAGCGGGGGGTCAGCGCCTCTTCTCAGGGGCCCTTGCAGGAGGGCAGCGCCTCTTCTCAGGGCACCAGCTGGAGGTCAGCGCCTCTTCTCAGGGCACTAGCGGGGGGGTCAGCGCCTCTTCTCAGGGGCCTTTGCAGGAGGGCAGCGCCTCTTCTCAGGGCACCAGCTGGAGGTCAGTGCCTCTTCTCAGGGCACTAGCGGGGGGTCAGCGCCTCTTCTCAGGGGCCCTTGCAGGAGGGCAGCGCCTCTTCTCAGGGCACCAGCTGGAGGTCAGCGCCTCTTCTCAGGGCACCAGCGGGAGGTCAGCGCCTCTTCTCAGGGCACCAGCTGGAGGTCAGCGCCTCTTCTCAGGGCACTAGCGGGGATCAGCACCTCTTCTCAGGTACCCCTGAAGGAGGGCAGTCCCTTTTCTCATGGCACCAGCGGGAGGTCAGCGCCTCTACTCAGGGCACCAGCAGGAGATAAGCGCCTCTTCTCAGGGCACCAGCGGGGGTCAGCTCCTCCTCTCAGAGCACCAGAGGGAGGGCAGTGCCTCTCCTCAGAGCACCAGCGGGGGGGGGTCAGTGCCTCTTCTCAGGGCCCCAGCGGGGTGTCAGCACCTCTACTCAGGGCACCAGCGGGGGGTCAGTGCCTCTTCTCAGGGCACCAGCAGGAGGTCAGCGCCTCTTCTTAGGGCACCAGCGGGAGGTCAGCACCTCTTCTCAGGGCACCAGCGGGAGGTCAGCACCTCTTCTCAGGGCACCAGCTGGAGGTCAGCGCCTCTTCTCAGGGCACTAGCGGGGGGGTCAGCACCTCTTCTCAGGGGCCCTTGCAGGAGGGCAGCGCCTCTTCTCAGGGCATCAGCTGGAGGTCAGCGCCTCTTCTCAGGGGCCCTTGCAGGAGGGCAGCGCCTCTTCTCAGGGCACCAGCTGGAGGTCAGCGCCTCTTCTCAGGGCACCAGCTGGAGGTCAGCGCCTCTTCTCAGGGCACTAGCGGGGGGGGTCAGCGCCTCTTCTCAGGGGCCCTTGCAGGAGGGCAGCGCCTATTCTCATGGCACCAGCTGGAGGTCAGCGCCTCTTCTCAGGGGCCCTTGCAGGAGGGCAGCGCCTCTTCTCAGGGCACCAGCTGGAGGTCAGCGCCACTTCTCAGGGCACTAGCGGGGAATCAGCACCTCTTCTCAGGTACCCCTAAAGGAGGGCAGTCCCTTTTCTCATGGCACCAGCGGGAGGTCAGCGCCTCTACTCAGGGCACCAGCAGGAGGTAAGCGCCTCTTCTCAGGGCACCAGCGGGGGTCAGCTCCTCCTCTCAGGGCACCAGAGGGAGGGCAGTGCCTCTCCTCAGGGCACCAGCGGGGTGTCAGCGCCTCTACTCAGGGCACCAGCGGGGGGTCAGTGCCTCTTCTCAGGGCACCAGCGGGGGTCTGCTCCTCTTCTCAGGGACCCCTGTAGGAGGGCAGCAGACCTTCTGGGGGATGCCTGCAGCTCGTCCAAGGCCTCGTCAAAGCTCTCAAGTAAGCCCAGATCTGAGCATGAGCGCTTCACCCAGACCAGGGTGTTGCTTTGGATGCTGGCTCCCCTCGCCCTCAGTTTAGAGTGTTAGAAACTACAAGTAGCAGAATACACTGCAATAGCCTGAAAGGAATTTGGTACTCATGCTGGACCTAGGCAATATAAGATCTCTGACGAGGATGGTGGGGAGTGCACGTGCAGGCCAGTGGAACTTTCACTTTCACAATGTGCCTGTAAGCCCTAAAACATTAGACCGAAACAAAGATAAATAAAACGCTTCAATGTCATAAAAAATAATTCCTCATTCAGAGCGCGATCCATCATTTCATTTATGTCTCTTGAAAAAACAACAGGCTTCAACGCATATGATTGATCATGTAGTCCTTTGATTTTGATGTAAATAACAAGGCTTCGTGCACGTTTCTTTTTTCAATTAAGTACACAGAAGGTTAAAACGAAAAGGCAGACATCCTTCGCAAAAAGTGTCCCACTTAAAAATTGCCCGTGATTGATCGTAAAAGTTATGAGACCGCATTAGTAAATCAGATGATGTCATGAGTGGAAAGCGCCACATTCTAGATGAAATTCTAAATAAAGGTAGAGTTGTCATGCTTTAAAAAATGCGATGGAATCCTCCCCGTCGGGGAATTGAACCCCGGTCTCCCGCGTGACATGCGGGGATACTGACCACTATACTAACGAGGAACAGCTGCACCTGGTCTCGCTGAGCCGCTCCTCATGTGGCTGAAAACCCGCCTGTCCATCCTCATATGCTATGAATTTGTGCCATTTATCAACTCCTTCACACCAACACAGGGGCCCACAGGCTCAACAAACACACACACACTCCCTCACACAATACACACACAAACACACTCCTGCCTCACAAGATCCTTCTCACCTCCTAGCAGACACTCTCAGCAGCGCTCTCAGCAGCATCACCTGATGCCAGAGTCACAGCAACCAGCTCCCACGGCTGCTTCTGACGGCCCCGGCCTGGATCTTCAGCCCAGGGGCCCCTGGCTCTCTCTGATGCTGGAGGATTGCAGCGGGGGCTGCACACAGGGAGTGGGGAGGGAGACGCTCCCTCCCACCCGCCCACCCGCCCGCCTGCGCCAAAGGAGAAAGCTGGCTTGTAAAGGAGAAGAGAGGAGGCAGGAAAAGCCCAGGTGTGCGAGTGTCTGAGAAAGAGGCGCTTTGAATTGTGAAGCAGAGGAAAAAAGTGAAGACTTTGCAAAATTCCTTCGAGCCGGATTTGAACCAGCGACCTAAGGATATCAGCTTCCCCACTACAGTCCTCCGCTCTACCAACTGAGCTATCGAAGGCTCGGTGATGTAGGGATGACAAGGCGCTATATGGCATGAGGTGTGAGCAGCGTGCCCAGCCGCCTAGGCAGCACTCTGTCTCTAAACAGCAGCTCAAGGCCTTCATAAAGCGCCAAACCCTACAATGGAGACTTTCCTTCCCTGCACAAAGCCAGCAAAGGAAAACAAACAGGCCACCTGCCTTTCTCAATGCTTCTTTCAAATGCTAAGACATCACTTTGCGCACCTTAGAGCAACCTGTCCAGACACACTTACAAACTACCTTAGAAACGCCTCTCAAGGGCGACTATGACTGGCGCCCCAGACCAACCACCTCCCTTCTCTCCAGCCCCTAGCTAGAAGAATAGGAGACCTCACCCGGAGGATACAGACTCCAGAGTGACGGGCTAGAGACGCCCTTTGGGAGACATGACGGCACCAGGGCCGGACTGGCCATACGGGTAAAGAGAGAGCCCCCGCTGGACAGAGAGACTGAGGGACTCCGCCCATCCTGCGTAAATCCGGGCTTGGTGAGCAGTATCCCGCCCGCCCGTGTTGCTCTCCCCCTCCAATGCTGCTCTTCCCCATCTCCCTATCTGGCTTCACGTTAATACTATAAGCCCCCACCTCCTCTTTGCTTCCTTCCACCCAACCAGCAGATATCCATCAAACTAGGTGGGTCGCAGAATACTGGCATTCTGACAATTGGCTCGAGCCTGTCAACAATTTGGCAAGCTGCCATCTCCGAAGCTATAGTGTAGCAAGCTCCAGAAGCGAATCTCTCCCTTTCAATGTTGTCTTGAAACTGGATTCTTCATAGAGCTGGAGACCCCTAGAAACAGGCCTCCTGGATTTGCCAGTGCTTCTTCCAAGCGGTAACCCATCCTTTGTGAAGAACAAGCTTTGATGACCAGCATCCAGTTTTCTATCAGTGTTTTGTCTGTGTGCCTGAAAGGTGACGTTGTTATTAGCAGGTGGCAGGTCAAGTAAAGAAGAAATGTATGTAATAAAAGATTTGCGATGTAAAACCTTAAAAAATGTGTTTAGATAGGATGAAAAAAAACTAGAAGTATACCGTGGGGAGAAAAAAAGAGTCCCTTCCCTGACCGGGAATCGAACCCGGGCCGCGGCGGTGAGAGCGCCGAATCCTAACCACTAGACCACCAGGGAGCACTGGGTGCTCTGGAGCAGCACCTGCTCCAAGACATACCACCAGGGTGAGGCCGCCTGTGCTGCTGTCACAGGGTTTTGTGCATCAACTAAAGTAAGCAGGAAAACACACACACATCAACCTAACACTGGCAAGCTAGTCTTTACTACACTTTGGAAAACATCATGGGACACACAAAAAAAACACTGCTTTCAGGCACACCCCCAACAAAGCAATCTACTGAACGTTAAATAGACTCAGATCTCGGGACAGTTTCCATCCCTGGAAGACGCATGGGACCTTCATAACACACAACTAACTGGAGAGCAAAAACAGCAAGAACCAATTAACCATCCAGAAAAATACCAGTCACTGTTCTAGGTCAGCTCCTCTTCTCAGGGCACCAGCGGGAGGTCAGCGCCTCTTCTCAGGGCACCAGCGGGAGGTCAGCGCCTCTTCTCAGGGCACCAGCTGGAGGTCAGCACCTCTTCTCAGGGCACTAGCGGGGGGTCAGCGCCTCTTCTCAGGGGCCCTTGCAGGAGGGCAGCGCCTCTTCTCAGGGCACCAGCTGGAGGTCAGCGCCTCTTCTCAGGGCACTAGCGGGGGGGTCAGCGCCTCTTCTCAGGGGCCTTTGCAGGAGGGCAGCGCCTCTTCTCAGGGCACCAGCTGGAGGTCAGTGCCTCTTCTCAGGGCACTAGCGGGGGGTCAGCGCCTCTTCTCAGGGGCCCTTGCAGGAGGGCAGCGCCTCTTCTCAGGGCACCAGCTGGAGGTCAGCGCCTCTTCTCAGGGCACCAGCGGGAGGTCAGCGCCTCTTCTCAGGGCACCAGCTGGAGGTCAGCGCCTCTTCTCAGGGCACTAGCGGGGATCAGCACCTCTTCTCAGGTACCCCTGAAGGAGGGCAGTCCCTTTTCTCATGGCACCAGCGGGAGGTCAGCGCCTCTACTCAGGGCACCAGCAGGAGATAAGCGCCTCTTCTCAGGGCACCAGCGGGGGTCAGCTCCTCCTCTCAGAGCACCAGAGGGAGGGCAGTGCCTCTCCTCAGAGCACCAGCGGGGTGGGGGCAGTGCCTCTTCTCAGGGCCCCAGCGGGGTGTCAGCACCTCTACTCAGGGCACCAGCGGGGGGTCAGTGCCTCTTCTCAGGGCACCAGCAGGAGGTCAGCGCCTCTTCTTAGGGCACCAGCGGGAGGTCAGCACCTCTTCTCAGGGCACCAGCGGGAGGTCAGCACCTCTTCTCAGGGCACCAGCTGGAGGTCAGCGCCTCTTCTCAGGGCACTAGCGGGGGGGTCAGCACCTCTTCTCAGGGGCCCTTGCAGGAGGGCAGCGCCTCTTCTCAGGGCATCAGCTGGAGGTCAGCGCCTCTTCTCAGGGGCCCTTGCAGGAGGGCAGCGCCTCTTCTCAGGGCACCAGCTGGAGGTCAGCGCCTCTTCTCAGGGCACCAGCTGGAGGTCAGCGCCTCTTCTCAGGGCACTAGCGGGGGGGGTCAGCGCCTCTTCTCAGGGGCCCTTGCAGGAGGGCAGCGCCTATTCTCATGGCACCAGCTGGAGGTCAGCGCCTCTTCTCAGGGGCCCTTGCAGGAGGGCAGCGCCTCTTCTCAGGGCACCAGCTGGAGGTCAGCGCCACTTCTCAGGGCACTAGCGGGGAATCAGCACCTCTTCTCAGGTACCCCTAAAGGAGGGCAGTCCCTTTTCTCATGGCACCAGCGGGAGGTCAGCGCCTCTACTCAGGGCACCAGCAGGAGGTAAGCGCCTCTTCTCAGGGCACCAGCGGGGGTCAGCTCCTCCTCTCAGGGCACCAGAGGGAGGGCAGTGCCTCTCCTCAGGGCACCAGCGGGGTGTCAGCGCCTCTACTCAGGGCACCAGCGGGGGGTCAGTGCCTCTTCTCAGGGCACCAGCGGGGGTCTGCTCCTCTTCTCAGGGACCCCTGTAGGAGGGCAGCAGACCTTCTGGGGGATGCCTGCAGCTCGTCCAAGGCCTCGTCAAAGCTCTCAAGTAAGCCCAGATCTGAGCATGAGCGCTTCACCCAGACCAGGGTGTTGCTTTGGATGCTGGCTCCCCTCGCCCTCAGTTTAGAGTGTTAGAAACTACAAGTAGCAGAATACACTGCAATAGCCTGAAAGGAATTTGGTACTCATGCTGGACCTAGGCAATATAAGATCTCTGACGAGGATGGTGGGGAGTGCACGTGCAGGCCAGTGGAACTTTCACTTTCACAATGTGCCTGTAAGCCCTAAAACATTAGACCGAAACAAAGATAAATAAAACGCTTCAATGTCATAAAAAATAATTCCTCATTCAGAGCGCGATCCATCATTTCATTTATGTCTCTTGAAAAAACAACAGGCTTCAACGCATATGATTGATCATGTAGTCCTTTGATTTTGATGTAAATAACAAGGCTTCGTGCACGTTTCTTTTTTCAATTAAGTACACAGAAGGTTAAAACGAAAAGGCAGACATCCTTCGCAAAAAGTGTCCCACTTAAAAATTGCCCGTGATTGATCGTAAAAGTTATGAGACCGCATTAGTAAATCAGATGATGTCATGAGTGGAAAGCGCCACATTCTAGATGAAATTCTAAATAAAGGTAGAGTTGTCATGCTTTAAAAAATGCGATGGAATCCTCCCCGTCGGGGAATTGAACCCCGGTCTCCCGCGTGACAGGCGGGGATACTGACCACTATACTAACGAGGAACAGCTGCACCTGGTCTCGCTGAGCCGCTCCTCATGTGGCTGAAAACCCGCCTGTCCATCCTCATATGCTATGAATTTGTGCCATTTATCAACTCCTTCACACCAACACAGGGGCCCACAGGCTCAATAAACACACACACACTCCCTCACACAATACACACACAAACACACTCCTGCCTCACAAGATCCTTCTCACCTCCTAGCAGACACTCTCAGCAGCGCTCTCAGCAGCATCACCTGATGCCAGAGTCACAGCAACCAGCTCCCACGGCTGCTTCTGACGGCCCCGGCCTGGATCTTCAGCCCAGGGGCCCCTGGCTCTCTCTGATGCTGGAGGATTGCAGCGGGGGCTGCACACAGGGAGTGGGGAGGGAGACGCTCCCTCCCACCCGCCCACCCGCCCGCCTGCGCCAAAGGAGAAAGCTGGCTTGTAAAGGAGAAGAGAGGAGGCAGGAAAAGCCCAGGTGTGCGAGTGTCTGAGAAAGAGGCGCTTTGAATTGTGAAGCAGAGGAAAAAAGTGAAGACTTTGCAAAATTCCTTCGAGCCGGATTTGAACCAGCGACCTAAGGATATCAGCTTCCCCACTACAGTCCTCCGCTCTACCAACTGAGCTATCGAAGGCTCGGTGATGTAGGGATGACAAGGCGCTATATGGCATGAGGTGTGAGCAGCGTGCCCAGCCGCCTAGGCAGCACTCTGTCTCTAAACAGCAGCTCAAGGCCTTCATAAAGCGCCAAACCCTACAATGGAGACTTTCCTTCCCTGCACAAAGCCAGCAAAGGAAAACAAACAGGCCACCTGCCTTTCTCAATGCTTCTTTCAAATGCTAAGACATCACTTTGCGCACCTTAGAGCAACCTGTCCAGACACACTTACAAACTACCTTAGAAACGCCTCTCAAGGGCGACTATGACTGGCGCCCCAGACCAACCACCTCCCTTCTCTCCAGCCCCTAGCTAGAAGAATAGGAGACCTCACCCGGAGGATACAGACTCCAGAGTGACGGGCTAGAGACGCCCTTTGGGAGACATGACGGCACCAGGGCCGGACTGGCCATACGGGTAAAGAGAGAGCCCCCGCTGGACAGAGAGACTGAGGGACTCCGCCCATCCTGCGTAAATCCGGGCTTGGTGAGCAGTATCCCGCCCGCCCGTGTTGCTCTCCCCCTCCAATGCTGCTCTTCCCCATCTCCCTATCTGGCTTCACGTTAATACTATAAGCCCCCACCTCCTCTTTGCTTCCTTCCACCCAACCAGCAGATATCCATCAAACTAGGTGGGTCGCAGAATACTGGCATTCTGACAATTGGCTCGAGCCTGTCAACAATTTGGCAAGCTGCCATCTCCGAAGCTATAGTGTAGCAAGCTCCAGAAGCGAATCTCTCCCTTTCAATGTTGTCTTGAAACTGGATTCTTCATAGAGCTGGAAACCCCTAGAAACAGGCCTCCTGGATTTGCCAGTGCTTCTTCCAAGCGGTAACCCATCCTTTGTGAAGAACAAGCTTTGATGACCAGCATCCAGTTTTCTATCAGTGTTTTGTCTGTGTGCCTGAAAGGTGACGTTGTTATTAGCAGGTGGCAGGTCAAGTAAAGAAGAAATGTATGTAATAAAAGATTTGCGATGTAAAACCTTAAAAAATGTGTTTAGATAGGATGAAAAAAAACTAGAAGTATACCGTGGGGAGAAAAAAAAAGTCCCCTTCCCTGGCCGGGAATCGAACCCGGGCCGCGGCGGTGAGAGCGCCGAATCCTAACCACTAGACCACCAGGGAGCACTGGGTGCTCTGGAGCAGCACCTGCTCCAAGACATACCACCAGGGTGAGGCCGCCTGTGCTGCTGTCACAGGGTTTTGTGCATCAACTAAAGTAAGCAGGAAAACACACACACATCAACCTAACACTGGCAAGCTAGTCTTTACTACACTTTGGAAAACATCATGGGACACACAAAAAAAACACTGCTTTCAGGCACACCCCCAACAAAGCAATCTACTGAACGTTAAATAGACTCAGATCTCGGGACAGTTTCCATCCCTGGAAGACGCATGGGACCTTCATAACACACAACTAACTGGAGAGCAAAAACAGCAAGAACCAATTAACCATCCAGAAAAATACCAGTCACTGTTCTAGGTCAGCTCCTCTTCTCAGGGCACCAGCGGGAGGTCAGCGCCTCTTCTCAGGGCACCAGCGGGAGGTCAGCGCCTCTTCTCAGGGCACCAGCTGGAGGTCAGCACCTCTTCTCAGGGCACTAGCGGGGGGTCAGCGCCTCTTCTCAGGGGCCCTTGCAGGAGGGCAGCGCCTCTTCTCAGGGCACCAGCTGGAGGTCAGCGCCTCTTCTCAGGGCACTAGCGGGGGGGTCAGCGCCTCTTCTCAGGGGCCTTTGCAGGAGGGCAGCGCCTCTTCTCAGGGCACCAGCTGGAGGTCAGTGCCTCTTCTCAGGGCACTAGCGGGGGGTCAGCGCCTCTTCTCAGGGGCCCTTGCAGGAGGGCAGCGCCTCTTCTCAGGGCACCAGCTGGAGGTCAGCGCCTCTTCTCAGGGCACCAGCGGGAGGTCAGCGCCTCTTCTCAGGGCACCAGCTGGAGGTCAGCGCCTCTTCTCAGGGCACTAGCGGGGATCAGCACCTCTTCTCAGGTACCCCTGAAGGAGGGCAGTCCCTTTTCTCATGGCACCAGCGGGAGGTCAGCGCCTCTACTCAGGGCACCAGCAGGAGATAAGCGCCTCTTCTCAGGGCACCAGCGGGGGTCAGCTCCTCCTCTCAGAGCACCAGAGGGAGGGCAGTGCCTCTCCTCAGAGCACCAGCGGGGGGGGGTCAGTGCCTCTTCTCAGGGCCCCAGCGGGGTGTCAGCACCTCTACTCAGGGCACCAGCGGGGGGTCAGTGCCTCTTCTCAGGGCACCAGCAGGAGGTCAGCGCCTCTTCTTAGGGCACCAGCGGGAGGTCAGCACCTCTTCTCAGGGCACCAGCGGGAGGTCAGCACCTCTTCTCAGGGCACCAGCTGGAGGTCAGCGCCTCTTCTCAGGGCACTAGCGGGGGGGTCAGCACCTCTTCTCAGGGGCCCTTGCAGGAGGGCAGCGCCTCTTCTCAGGGCATCAGCTGGAGGTCAGCGCCTCTTCTCAGGGGCCCTTGCAGGAGGGCAGCGCCTCTTCTCAGGGCACCAGCTGGAGGTCAGCGCCTCTTCTCAGGGCACCAGCTGGAGGTCAGCGCCTCTTCTCAGGGCACTAGCGGGGGGGGTCAGCGCCTCTTCTCAGGGGCCCTTGCAGGAGGGCAGCGCCTATTCTCATGGCACCAGCTGGAGGTCAGCGCCTCTTCTCAGGGGCCCTTGCAGGAGGGCAGCGCCTCTTCTCAGGGCACCAGCTGGAGGTCAGCGCCACTTCTCAGGGCACTAGCGGGGAATCAGCACCTCTTCTCAGGTACCCCTAAAGGAGGGCAGTCCCTTTTCTCATGGCACCAGCGGGAGGTCAGCGCCTCTACTCAGGGCACCAGCAGGAGGTAAGCGCCTCTTCTCAGGGCACCAGCGGGGGTCAGCTCCTCCTCTCAGGGCACCAGAGGGAGGGCAGTGCCTCTCCTCAGGGCACCAGCGGGGTGTCAGCGCCTCTACTCAGGGCACCAGCGGGGGGTCAGTGCCTCTTCTCAGGGCACCAGCGGGGGTCTGCTCCTCTTCTCAGGGACCCCTGTAGGAGGGCAGCAGACCTTCTGGGGGATGCCTGCAGCTCGTCCAAGGCCTCGTCAAAGCTCTCAAGTAAGCCCAGATCTGAGCATGAGCGCTTCACCCAGACCAGGGTGTTGCTTTGGATGCTGGCTCCCCTCGCCCTCAGTTTAGAGTGTTAGAAACTACAAGTAGCAGAATACACTGCAATAGCCTGAAAGGAATTTGGTACTCATGCTGGACCTAGGCAATATAAGATCTCTGACGAGGATGGTGGGGAGTGCACGTGCAGGCCAGTGGAACTTTCACTTTCACAATGTGCCTGTAAGCCCTAAAACATTAGACCGAAACAAAGATAAATAAAACGCTTCAATGTCATAAAAAATAATTCCTCATTCAGAGCGCGATCCATCATTTCATTTATGTCTCTTGAAAAAACAACAGGCTTCAACGCATATGATTGATCATGTAGTCCTTTGATTTTGATGTAAATAACAAGGCTTCGTGCACGTTTCTTTTTTCAATTAAGTACACAGAAGGTTAAAACGAAAAGGCAGACATCCTTCGCAAAAAGTGTCCCACTTAAAAATTGCCCGTGATTGATCGTAAAAGTTATGAGACCGCATTAGTAAATCAGATGATGTCATGAGTGGAAAGCGCCACATTCTAGATGAAATTCTAAATAAAGGTAGAGTTGTCATGCTTTAAAAAATGCGATGGAATCCTCCCCGTCGGGGAATTGAACCCCGGTCTCCCGCGTGACAGGCGGGGATACTGACCACTATACTAACGAGGAACAGCTGCACCTGGTCTCGCTGAGCCGCTCCTCATGTGGCTGAAAACCCGCCTGTCCATCCTCATATGCTATGAATTTGTGCCATTTATCAACTCCTTCACACCAACACAGGGGCCCACAGGCTCAACAAACACACACACACTCCCTCACACAATACACACACAAACACACTCCTGCCTCACAAGATCCTTCTCACCTCCTAGCAGACACTCTCAGCAGCGCTCTCAGCAGCATCACCTGATGCCAGAGTCACAGCAACCAGCTCCCACGGCTGCTTCTGACGGCCCCGGCCTGGATCTTCAGCCCAGGGGCCCCTGGCTCTCTCTGATGCTGGAGGATTGCAGCGGGGGCTGCACACAGGGAGTGGGGAGGGAGACGCTCCCTCCCACCCGCCCACCCGCCCGCCTGCGCCAAAGGAGAAAGCTGGCTTGTAAAGGAGAAGAGAGGAGGCAGGAAAAGCCCAGGTGTGCGAGTGTCTGAGAAAGAGGCGCTTTGAATTGTGAAGCAGAGGAAAAAAGTGAAGACTTTGCAAAATTCCTTCGAGCCGGATTTGAACCAGCGACCTAAGGATATCAGCTTCCCCACTACAGTCCTCCGCTCTACCAACTGAGCTATCGAAGGCTCGGTGATGTAGGGATGACAAGGCGCTATATGGCATGAGGTGTGAGCAGCGTGCCCAGCCGCCTAGGCAGCACTCTGTCTCTAAACAGCAGCTCAAGGCCTTCATAAAGCGCCAAACCCTACAATGGAGACTTTCCTTCCCTGCACAAAGCCAGCAAAGGAAAACAAACAGGCCACCTGCCTTTCTCAATGCTTCTTTCAAATGCTAAGACATCACTTTGCGCACCTTAGAGCAACCTGTCCAGACACACTTACAAACTACCTTAGAAACGCCTCTCAAGGGCGACTATGACTGGCGCCCCAGACCAACCACCTCCCTTCTCTCCAGCCCCTAGCTAGAAGAATAGGAGACCTCACCCGGAGGATACAGACTCCAGAGTGACGGGCTAGAGACGCCCTTTGGGAGACATGACGGCACCAGGGCCGGACTGGCCATACGGGTAAAGAGAGAGCCCCCGCTGGACAGAGAGACTGAGGGACTCCGCCCATCCTGCGTAAATCCGGGCTTGGTGAGCAGTATCCCGCCCGCCCGTGTTGCTCTCCCCCTCCAATGCTGCTCTTCCCCATCTCCCTATCTGGCTTCACGTTAATACTATAAGCCCCCACCTCCTCTTTGCTTCCTTCCACCCAACCAGCAGATATCCATCAAACTAGGTGGGTCGCAGAATACTGGCATTCTGACAATTGGCTCGAGCCTGTCAACAATTTGGCAAGCTGCCATCTCCGAAGCTATAGTGTAGCAAGCTCCAGAAGCGAATCTCTCCCTTTCAATGTTGTCTTGAAACTGGATTCTTCATAGAGCTGGAGACCCCTAGAAACAGGCCTCCTGGATTTGCCAGTGCTTCTTCCAAGCGGTAACCCATCCTTTGTGAAGAACAAGCTTTGATGACCAGCATCCAGTTTTCTATCAGTGTTTTGTCTGTGTGCCTGAAAGGTGACGTTGTTATTAGCAGGTGGCAGGTCAAGTAAAGAAGAAATGTATGTAATAAAAGATTTGCGATGTAAAACCTTAAAAAATGTGTTTAGATAGGATGAAAAAAAACTAGAAGTATACCGTGGGGAGAAAAAAAGAGTCCCTTCCCTGACCGGGAATCGAACCCGGGCCGCGGCGGTGAGAGCGCCGAATCCTAACCACTAGACCACCAGGGAGCACTGGGTGCTCTGGAGCAGCACCTGCTCCAAGACATACCACCAGGGTGAGGCCGCCTGTGCTGCTGTCACAGGGTTTTGTGCATCAACTAAAGTAAGCAGGAAAACACACACACATCAACCTAACACTGGCAAGCTAGTCTTTACTACACTTTGGAAAACATCATGGGACACACAAAAAAAACACTGCTTTCAGGCACACCCCCAACAAAGCAATCTACTGAACGTTAAATAGACTCAGATCTCGGGACAGTTTCCATCCCTGGAAGACGCATGGGACCTTCATAACACACAACTAACTGGAGAGCAAAAACAGCAAGAACCAATTAACCATCCAGAAAAATACCAGTCACTGTTCTAGGTCAGCTCCTCTTCTCAGGGCACCAGCGGGAGGTCAGCGCCTCTTCTCAGGGCACCAGCGGGAGGTCAGCGCCTCTTCTCAGGGCACCAGCTGGAGGTCAGCACCTCTTCTCAGGGCACTAGCGGGGGGTCAGCGCCTCTTCTCAGGGGCCCTTGCAGGAGGGCAGCGCCTCTTCTCAGGGCACCAGCTGGAGGTCAGCGCCTCTTCTCAGGGCACTAGCGGGGGGGTCAGCGCCTCTTCTCAGGGGCCTTTGCAGGAGGGCAGCGCCTCTTCTCAGGGCACCAGCTGGAGGTCAGTGCCTCTTCTCAGGGCACTAGCGGGGGGTCAGCGCCTCTTCTCAGGGGCCCTTGCAGGAGGGCAGCGCCTCTTCTCAGGGCACCAGCTGGAGGTCAGCGCCTCTTCTCAGGGCACCAGCGGGAGGTCAGCGCCTCTTCTCAGGGCACCAGCTGGAGGTCAGCGCCTCTTCTCAGGGCACTAGCGGGGATCAGCACCTCTTCTCAGGTACCCCTGAAGGAGGGCAGTCCCTTTTCTCATGGCACCAGCGGGAGGTCAGCGCCTCTACTCAGGGCACCAGCAGGAGATAAGCGCCTCTTCTCAGGGCACCAGCGGGGGTCAGCTCCTCCTCTCAGAGCACCAGAGGGAGGGCAGTGCCTCTCCTCAGAGCACCAGCGGGGGGGGGTCAGTGCCTCTTCTCAGGGCCCCAGCGGGGTGTCAGCACCTCTACTCAGGGCACCAGCGGGGGGTCAGTGCCTCTTCTCAGGGCACCAGCAGGAGGTCAGCGCCTCTTCTTAGGGCACCAGCGGGAGGTCAGCACCTCTTCTCAGGGCACCAGCGGGAGGTCAGCACCTCTTCTCAGGGCACCAGCTGGAGGTCAGCGCCTCTTCTCAGGGCACTAGCGGGGGGGTCAGCACCTCTTCTCAGGGGCCCTTGCAGGAGGGCAGCGCCTCTTCTCAGGGCATCAGCTGGAGGTCAGCGCCTCTTCTCAGGGGCCCTTGCAGGAGGGCAGCGCCTCTTCTCAGGGCACCAGCTGGAGGTCAGCGCCTCTTCTCAGGGCACCAGCTGGAGGTCAGCGCCTCTTCTCAGGGCACTAGCGGGGGGGGTCAGCGCCTCTTCTCAGGGGCCCTTGCAGGAGGGCAGCGCCTATTCTCATGGCACCAGCTGGAGGTCAGCGCCTCTTCTCAGGGGCCCTTGCAGGAGGGCAGCGCCTCTTCTCAGGGCACCAGCTGGAGGTCAGCGCCACTTCTCAGGGCACTAGCGGGGAATCAGCACCTCTTCTCAGGTACCCCTAAAGGAGGGCAGTCCCTTTTCTCATGGCACCAGCGGGAGGTCAGCGCCTCTACTCAGGGCACCAGCAGGAGGTAAGCGCCTCTTCTCAGGGCACCAGCGGGGGTCAGCTCCTCCTCTCAGGGCACCAGAGGGAGGGCAGTGCCTCTCCTCAGGGCACCAGCGGGGTGTCAGCGCCTCTACTCAGGGCACCAGCGGGGGGTCAGTGCCTCTTCTCAGGGCACCAGCGGGGGTCTGCTCCTCTTCTCAGGGACCCCTGTAGGAGGGCAGCAGACCTTCTGGGGGATGCCTGCAGCTCGTCCAAGGCCTCGTCAAAGCTCTCAAGTAAGCCCAGATCTGAGCATGAGCGCTTCACCCAGACCAGGGTGTTGCTTTGGATGCTGGCTCCCCTCGCCCTCAGTTTAGAGTGTTAGAAACTACAAGTAGCAGAATACACTGCAATAGCCTGAAAGGAATTTGGTACTCATGCTGGACCTAGGCAATATAAGATCTCTGACGAGGATGGTGGGGAGTGCACGTGCAGGCCAGTGGAACTTTCACTTTCACAATGTGCCTGTAAGCCCTAAAACATTAGACCGAAACAAAGATAAATAAAACGCTTCAATGTCATAAAAAATAATTCCTCATTCAGAGCGCGATCCATCATTTCATTTATGTCTCTTGAAAAAACAACAGGCTTCAACGCATATGATTGATCATGTAGTCCTTTGATTTTGATGTAAATAACAAGGCTTCGTGCACGTTTCTTTTTTCAATTAAGTACACAGAAGGTTAAAACGAAAAGGCAGACATCCTTCGCAAAAAGTGTCCCACTTAAAAATTGCCCGTGATTGATCGTAAAAGTTATGAGACCGCATTAGTAAATCAGATGATGTCATGAGTGGAAAGCGCCACATTCTAGATGAAATTCTAAATAAAGGTAGAGTTGTCATGCTTTAAAAAATGCGATGGAATCCTCCCCGTCGGGGAATTGAACCCCGGTCTCCCGCGTGACAGGCGGGGATACTGACCACTATACTAACGAGGAACAGCTGCACCTGGTCTCGCTGAGCCGCTCCTCATGTGGCTGAAAACCCGCCTGTCCATCCTCATATGCTATGAATTTGTGCCATTTATCAACTCCTTCACACCAACACAGGGGCCCACAGGCTCAACAAACACACACACACTCCCTCACACAATACACACACAAACACACTCCTGCCTCACAAGATCCTTCTCACCTCCTAGCAGACACTCTCAGCAGCGCTCTCAGCAGCATCACCTGATGCCAGAGTCACAGCAACCAGCTCCCACGGCTGCTTCTGACGGCCCCGGCCTGGATCTTCAGCCCAGGGGCCCCTGGCTCTCTCTGATGCTGGAGGATTGCAGCGGGGGCTGCACACAGGGAGTGGGGAGGGAGACGCTCCCTCCCACCCGCCCACCCGCCCGCCTGCGCCAAAGGAGAAAGCTGGCTTGTAAAGGAGAAGAGAGGAGGCAGGAAAAGCCCAGGTGTGCGAGTGTCTGAGAAAGAGGCGCTTTGAATTGTGAAGCAGAGGAAAAAAGTGAAGACTTTGCAAAATTCCTTCGAGCCGGATTTGAACCAGCGACCTAAGGATATCAGCTTCCCCACTACAGTCCTCCGCTCTACCAACTGAGCTATCGAAGGCTCGGTGATGTAGGGATGACAAGGCGCTATATGGCATGAGGTGTGAGCAGCGTGCCCAGCCGCCTAGGCAGCACTCTGTCTCTAAACAGCAGCTCAAGGCCTTCATAAAGCGCCAAACCCTACAATGGAGACTTTCCTTCCCTGCACAAAGCCAGCAAAGGAAAACAAACAGGCCACCTGCCTTTCTCAATGCTTCTTTCAAATGCTAAGACATCACTTTGCGCACCTTAGAGCAACCTGTCCAGACACACTTACAAACTACCTTAGAAACGCCTCTCAAGGGCGACTATGACTGGCGCCCCAGACCAACCACCTCCCTTCTCTCCAGCCCCTAGCTAGAAGAATAGGAGACCTCACCCGGAGGATACAGACTCCAGAGTGACGGGCTAGAGACGCCCTTTGGGAGACATGACGGCACCAGGGCCGGACTGGCCATACGGGTAAAGAGAGAGCCCCCGCTGGACAGAGAGACTGAGGGACTCCGCCCATCCTGCGTAAATCCGGGCTTGGTGAGCAGTATCCCGCCCGCCCGTGTTGCTCTCCCCCTCCAATGCTGCTCTTCCCCATCTCCCTATCTGGCTTCACGTTAATACTATAAGCCCCCACCTCCTCTTTGCTTCCTTCCACCCAACCAGCAGATATCCATCAAACTAGGTGGGTCGCAGAATACTGGCATTCTGACAATTGGCTCGAGCCTGTCAACAATTTGGCAAGCTGCCATCTCCGAAGCTATAGTGTAGCAAGCTCCAGAAGCGAATCTCTCCCTTTCAATGTTGTCTTGAAACTGGATTCTTCATAGAGCTGGAGACCCCTAGAAACAGGCCTCCTGGATTTGCCAGTGCTTCTTCCAAGCGGTAACCCATCCTTTGTGAAGAACAAGCTTTGATGACCAGCATCCAGTTTTCTATCAGTGTTTTGTCTGTGTGCCTGAAAGGTGACGTTGTTATTAGCAGGTGGCAGGTCAAGTAAAGAAGAAATGTATGTAATAAAAGATTTGCGATGTAAAACCTTAAAAAATGTGTTTAGATAGGATGAAAAAAAACTAGAAGTATACCGTGGGGAGAAAAAAAGAGTCCCTTCCCTGACCGGGAATCGAACCCGGGCCGCGGCGGTGAGAGCGCCGAATCCTAACCACTAGACCACCAGGGAGCACTGGGTGCTCTGGAGCAGCACCTGCTCCAAGACATACCACCAGGGTGAGGCCGCCTGTGCTGCTGTCACAGGGTTTTGTGCATCAACTAAAGTAAGCAGGAAAACACACACACATCAACCTAACACTGGCAAGCTAGTCTTTACTACACTTTGGAAAACATCATGGGACACACAAAAAAAACACTGCTTTCAGGCACACCCCAAACAAAGCAATCTACTGAACCTTAAATAGACTCAGATCTCGGGACAGTTTCCATCCCTGGAAGACGCATGGGACCTTCATAACACACAACTAACTGGAGAGCAAAAACAGCAAGAACCAATTAACCATCCAGAAAAATACCAGTCACTGTTCTAGGTCAGCTCCTCTTCTCAGGGCACCAGCGGGAGGTCAGCGCCTCTTCTCAGGGCACCAGCGGGAGGTCAGCGCCTCTTCTCAGGGCACCAGCTGGAGGTCAGCACCTCTTCTCAGGGCACTAGCGGGGGGTCAGCGCCTCTTCTCAGGGGCCCTTGCAGGAGGGCAGCGCCTCTTCTCAGGGCACCAGCTGGAGGTCAGCGCCTCTTCTCAGGGCACTAGCGGGGGGTCAGCGCCTCTTCTCAGGGGCCTTTGCAGGAGGGCAGCGCCTCTTCTCAGGGCACCAGCTGGAGGTCAGTGCCTCTTCTCAGGGCACTAGCGGGGGGTCAGCGCCTCTTCTCAGGGGCCCTTGCAGGAGGGCAGCGCCTCTTCTCAGGGCACCAGCTGGAGGTCAGCGCCTCTTCTCAGGGCACCAGCGGGAGGTCAGCGCCTCTTCTCAGGGCACCAGCTGGAGGTCAGCGCCTCTTCTCAGGGCACTAGCGGGGATCAGCACCTCTTCTCAGGTACCCCTGAAGGAGGGCAGTCCCTTTTCTCATGGCACCAGCGGGAGGTCAGCGCCTCTACTCAGGGCACCAGCAGGAGATAAGCGCCTCTTCTCAGGGCACCAGCGGGGTTCAGCTCCTCCTCTCAGAGCACCAGAGGGAGGGCAGTGCCTCTCCTCAGAGCACCAGCGGGGGGGGGTCAGTGCCTCTTCTCAGGGCCCCAGCGGGGTGTCAGCACCTCTACTCAGGGCACCAGCGGGGGGTCAGTGCCTCTTCTCAGGGCACCAGCAGGAGGTCAGCGCCTCTTCTTAGGGCACCAGCGGGAGGTCAGCACCTCTTCTCAGGGCACCAGCGGGAGGTCAGCACCTCTTCTCAGGGCACCAGCTGGAGGTCAGCGCCTCTTCTCAGGGCACTAGCGGGGGGGTCAGCACCTCTTCTCAGGGGCCCTTGCAGGAGGGCAGCGCCTCTTCTCAGGGCATCAGCTGGAGGTCAGCGCCTCTTCTCAGGGGCCCTTGCAGGAGGGCAGCGCCTCTTCTCAGGGCACCAGCTGGAGGTCAGCGCCTCTTCTCAGGGCACCAGCTGGAGGTCAGCGCCTCTTCTCAGGGCACTAGCGGGGGGGGTCAGCGCCTCTTCTCAGGGGCCCTTGCAGGAGGGCAGCGCCTATTCTCATGGCACCAGCTGGAGGTCAGCGCCTCTTCTCAGGGGCCCTTGCAGGAGGGCAGCGCCTCTTCTCAGGGCACCAGCTGGAGGTCAGCGCCACTTCTCAGGGCACTAGCGGGGAATCAGCACCTCTTCTCAGGTACCCCTAAAGGAGGGCAGTCCCTTTTCTCATGGCACCAGCGGGAGGTCAGCGCCTCTACTCAGGGCACCAGCAGGAGGTAAGCGCCTCTTCTCAGGGCACCAGCGGGGGTCAGCTCCTCCTCTCAGGGCACCAGAGGGAGGGCAGTGCCTCTCCTCAGGGCACCAGCGGGGTGTCAGCGCCTCTACTCAGGGCACCAGCGGGGGGTCAGTGCCTCTTCTCAGGGCACCAGCGGGGGTCTGCTCCTCTTCTCAGGGACCCCTGTAGGAGGGCAGCAGACCTTCTGGGGGATGCCTGCAGCTCGTCCAAGGCCTCGTCAAAGCTCTCAAGTAAGCCCAGATCTGAGCATGAGCGCTTCACCCAGACCAGGGTGTTGCTTTGGATGCTGGCTCCCCTCGCCCTCAGTTTAGAGTGTTAGAAACTACAAGTAGCAGAATACACTGCAATAGCCTGAAAGGAATTTGGTACTCATGCTGGACCTAGGCAATATAAGATCTCTGACGAGGATGGTGGGGAGTGCACGTGCAGGCCAGTGGAACTTTCACTTTCACAATGTGCCTGTAAGCCCTAAAACATTAGACCGAAACAAAGATAAATAAAACGCTTCAATGTCATAAAAAATAATTCCTCATTCAGAGCGCGATCCATCATTTCATTTATGTCTCTTGAAAAAACAACAGGCTTCAACGCATATGATTGATCATGTAGTCCTTTGATTTTGATGTAAATAACAAGGCTTCGTGCACGTTTCTTTTTTCAATTAAGTACACAGAAGGTTAAAACGAAAAGGCAGACATCCTTCGCAAAAAGTGTCCCACTTAAAAATTGCCCGTGATTGATCGTAAAAGTTATGAGACCGCATTAGTAAATCAGATGATGTCATGAGTGGAAAGCGCCACATTCTAGATGAAATTCTAAATAAAGGTAGAGTTGTCATGCTTTAAAAAATGCGATGGAATCCTCCCCGTCGGGGAATTGAACCCCGGTCTCCCGCGTGACAGGCGGGGATACTGACCACTATACTAACGAGGAACAGCTGCACCTGGTCTCGCTGAGCCGCTCCTCATGTGGCTGAAAACCCGCCTGTCCATCCTCATATGCTATGAATTTGTGCCATTTATCAACTCCTTCACACCAACACAGGGGCCCACAGGCTCAACAAACACACACACACTCCCTCACACAATACACACACAAACACACTCCTGCCTCACAAGATCCTTCTCACCTCCTAGCAGACACTCTCAGCAGCGCTCTCAGCAGCATCACCTGATGCCAGAGTCACAGCAACCAGCTCCCACGGCTGCTTCTGACGGCCCCGGCCTGGATCTTCAGCCCAGGGGCCCCTGGCTCTCTCTGATGCTGGAGGATTGCAGCGGGGGCTGCACACAGGGAGTGGGGAGGGAGACGCTCCCTCCCACCCGCCCACCCGCCCGCCTGCGCCAAAGGAGAAAGCTGGCTTGTAAAGGAGAAGAGAGGAGGCAGGAAAAGCCCAGGTGTGCGAGTGTCTGAGAAAGAGGCGCTTTGAATTGTGAAGCAGAGGAAAAAAGTGAAGACTTTGCAAAATTCCTTCGAGCCGGATTTGAACCAGCGACCTAAGGATATCAGCTTCCCCACTACAGTCCTCCGCTCTACCAACTGAGCTATCGAAGGCTCGGTGATGTAGGGATGACAAGGCGCTATATGGCATGAGGTGTGAGCAGCGTGCCCAGCCGCCTAGGCAGCACTCTGTCTCTAAACAGCAGCTCAAGGCCTTCATAAAGCGCCAAACCCTACAATGGAGACTTTCCTTCCCTGCACAAAGCCAGCAAAGGAAAACAAACAGGCCACCTGCCTTTCTCAATGCTTCTTTCAAATGCTAAGACATCACTTTGCGCACCTTAGAGCAACCTGTCCAGACACACTTACAAACTACCTTAGAAACGCCTCTCAAGGGCGACTATGACTGGCGCCCCAGACCAACCACCTCCCTTCTCTCCAGCCCCTAGCTAGAAGAATAGGAGACCTCACCCGGAGGATACAGACTCCAGAGTGACGGGCTAGAGACGCCCTTTGGGAGACATGACGGCACCAGGGCCGGACTGGCCATACGGGTAAAGAGAGAGCCCCCGCTGGACAGAGAGACTGAGGGACTCCGCCCATCCTGCGTAAATCCGGGCTTGGTGAGCAGTATCCCGCCCGCCCGTGTTGCTCTCCCCCTCCAATGCTGCTCTTCCCCATCTCCCTATCTGGCTTCACGTTAATACTATAAGCCCCCACCTCCTCTTTGCTTCCTTCCACCCAACCAGCAGATATCCATCAAACTAGGTGGGTCGCAGAATACTGGCATTCTGACAATTGGCTCGAGCCTGTCAACAATTTGGCAAGCTGCCATCTCCGAAGCTATAGTGTAGCAAGCTCCAGAAGCGAATCTCTCCCTTTCAATGTTGTCTTGAAACTGGATTCTTCATAGAGCTGGAGACCCCTAGAAACAGGCCTCCTGGATTTGCCAGTGCTTCTTCCAAGCGGTAACCCATCCTTTGTGAAGAACAAGCTTTGATGACCAGCATCCAGTTTTCTATCAGTGTTTTGTCTGTGTGCCTGAAAGGTGACGTTGTTATTAGCAGGTGGCAGGTCAAGTAAAGAAGAAATGTATGTAATAAAAGATTTGCGATGTAAAACCTTAAAAAATGTGTTTAGATAGGATGAAAAAAAACTAGAAGTATACCGTGGGGAGAAAAAAAAAGTCCCCTTCCCTGGCCGGGAATCGAACCCGGGCCGCGGCGGTGAGAGCGCCGAATCCTAACCACTAGACCACCAGGGAGCACTGGGTGCTCTGGAGCAGCACCTGCTCCAAGACATACCACCAGGGTGAGGCCGCCTGTGCTGCTGTCACAGGGTTTTGTGCATCAACTAAAGTAAGCAGGAAAACACACACACATCAACCTAACACTGGCAAGCTAGTCTTTACTACACTTTGGAAAACATCATGGGACACACAAAAAAAACACTGCTTTCAGGCACACCCCCAACAAAGCAATCTACTGAACGTTAAATAGACTCAGATCTCGGGACAGTTTCCATCCCTGGAAGACGCATGGGACCTTCATAACACACAACTAACTGGAGAGCAAAAACAGCAAGAACCAATTAACCATCCAGAAAAATACCAGTCACTGTTCTAGGTCAGCTCCTCTTCTCAGGGCACCAGCGGGAGGTCAGCGCCTCTTCTCAGGGCACCAGCGGGAGGTCAGCGCCTCTTCTCAGGGCACCAGCTGGAGGTCAGCACCTCTTCTCAGGGCACTAGCGGGGGGTCAGCGCCTCTTCTCAGGGGCCCTTGCAGGAGGGCAGCGCCTCTTCTCAGGGCACCAGCTGGAGGTCAGCGCCTCTTCTCAGGGCACTAGCGGGGGGGTCAGCGCCTCTTCTCAGGGGCCTTTGCAGGAGGGCAGCGCCTCTTCTCAGGGCACCAGCTGGAGGTCAGTGCCTCTTCTCAGGGCACTAGCGGGGGGTCAGCGCCTCTTCTCAGGGGCCCTTGCAGGAGGGCAGCGCCTCTTCTCAGGGCACCAGCTGGAGGTCAGCGCCTCTTCTCAGGGCACCAGCGGGAGGTCAGCGCCTCTTCTCAGGGCACCAGCTGGAGGTCAGCGCCTCTTCTCAGGGCACTAGCGGGGATCAGCACCTCTTCTCAGGTACCCCTGAAGGAGGGCAGTCCCTTTTCTCATGGCACCAGCGGGAGGTCAGCGCCTCTACTCAGGGCACCAGCAGGAGATAAGCGCCTCTTCTCAGGGCACCAGCGGGGGTCAGCTCCTCCTCTCAGAGCACCAGAGGGAGGGCAGTGCCTCTCCTCAGAGCACCAGCGGGGGGGGGTCAGTGCCTCTTCTCAGGGCCCCAGCGGGGTGTCAGCACCTCTACTCAGGGCACCAGCGGGGGGTCAGTGCCTCTTCTCAGGGCACCAGCAGGAGGTCAGCGCCTCTTCTTAGGGCACCAGCGGGAGGTCAGCACCTCTTCTCAGGGCACCAGCGGGAGGTCAGCACCTCTTCTCAGGGCACCAGCTGGAGGTCAGCGCCTCTTCTCAGGGCACTAGCGGGGGGGTCAGCACCTCTTCTCAGGGGCCCTTGCAGGAGGGCAGCGCCTCTTCTCAGGGCATCAGCTGGAGGTCAGCGCCTCTTCTCAGGGGCCCTTGCAGGAGGGCAGCGCCTCTTCTCAGGGCACCAGCTGGAGGTCAGCGCCTCTTCTCAGGGCACCAGCTGGAGGTCAGCGCCTCTTCTCAGGGCACTAGCGGGGGGGGTCAGCGCCTCTTCTCAGGGGCCCTTGCAGGAGGGCAGCGCCTATTCTCATGGCACCAGCTGGAGGTCAGCGCCTCTTCTCAGGGGCCCTTGCAGGAGGGCAGCGCCTCTTCTCAGGGCACCAGCTGGAGGTCAGCGCCACTTCTCAGGGCACTAGCGGGGAATCAGCACCTCTTCTCAGGTACCCCTAAAGGAGGGCAGTCCCTTTTCTCATGGCACCAGCGGGAGGTCAGCGCCTCTACTCAGGGCACCAGCAGGAGGTAAGCGCCTCTTCTCAGGGCACCAGCGGGGGTCAGCTCCTCCTCTCAGGGCACCAGAGGGAGGGCAGTGCCTCTCCTCAGGGCACCAGCGGGGTGTCAGCGCCTCTACTCAGGGCACCAGCGGGGGGTCAGTGCCTCTTCTCAGGGCACCAGCGGGGGTCTGCTCCTCTTCTCAGGGACCCCTGTAGGAGGGCAGCAGACCTTCTGGGGGATGCCTGCAGCTCGTCCAAGGCCTCGTCAAAGCTCTCAAGTAAGCCCAGATCTGAGCATGAGCGCTTCACCCAGACCAGGGTGTTGCTTTGGATGCTGGCTCCCCTCGCCCTCAGTTTAGAGTGTTAGAAACTACAAGTAGCAGAATACACTGCAATAGCCTGAAAGGAATTTGGTACTCATGCTGGACCTAGGCAATATAAGATCTCTGACGAGGATGGTGGGGAGTGCACGTGCAGGCCAGTGGAACTTTCACTTTCACAATGTGCCTGTAAGCCCTAAAACATTAGACCGAAACAAAGATAAATAAAACGCTTCAATGTCATAAAAAATAATTCCTCATTCAGAGCGCGATCCATCATTTCATTTATGTCTCTTGAAAAAACAACAGGCTTCAACGCATATGATTGATCATGTAGTCCTTTGATTTTGATGTAAATAACAAGGCTTCGTGCACGTTTCTTTTTTCAATTAAGTACACAGAAGGTTAAAACGAAAAGGCAGACATCCTTCGCAAAAAGTGTCCCACTTAAAAATTGCCCGTGATTGATCGTAAAAGTTATGAGACCGCATTAGTAAATCAGATGATGTCATGAGTGGAAAGCGCCACATTCTAGATGAAATTCTAAATAAAGGTAGAGTTGTCATGCTTTAAAAAATGCGATGGAATCCTCCCCGTCGGGGAATTGAACCCCGGTCTCCCGCGTGACAGGCGGGGATACTGACCACTATACTAACGAGGAACAGCTGCACCTGGTCTCGCTGAGCCGCTCCTCATGTGGCTGAAAACCCGCCTGTCCATCCTCATATGCTATGAATTTGTGCCATTTATCAACTCCTTCACACCAACACAGGGGCCCACAGGCTCAACAAACACACACACACTCCCTCACACAATACACACACAAACACACTCCTGCCTCACAAGATCCTTCTCACCTCCTAGCAGACACTCTCAGCAGCGCTCTCAGCAGCATCACCTGATGCCAGAGTCACAGCAACCAGCTCCCACGGCTGCTTCTGACGGCCCCGGCCTGGATCTTCAGCCCAGGGGCCCCTGGCTCTCTCTGATGCTGGAGGATTGCAGCGGGGGCTGCACACAGGGAGTGGGGAGGGAGACGCTCCCTCCCACCCGCCCACCCGCCCGCCTGCGCCAAAGGAGAAAGCTGGCTTGTAAAGGAGAAGAGAGGAGGCAGGAAAAGCCCAGGTGTGCGAGTGTCTGAGAAAGAGGCGCTTTGAATTGTGAAGCAGAGGAAAAAAGTGAAGACTTTGCAAAATTCCTTCGAGCCGGATTTGAACCAGCGACCTAAGGATATCAGCTTCCCCACTACAGTCCTCCGCTCTACCAACTGAGCTATCGAAGGCTCGGTGATGTAGGGATGACAAGGCGCTATATGGCATGAGGTGTGAGCAGCGTGCCCAGCCGCCTAGGCAGCACTCTGTCTCTAAACAGCAGCTCAAGGCCTTCATAAAGCGCCAAACCCTACAATGGAGACTTTCCTTCCCTGCACAAAGCCAGCAAAGGAAAACAAACAGGCCACCTGCCTTTCTCAATGCTTCTTTCAAATGCTAAGACATCACTTTGCGCACCTTAGAGCAACCTGTCCAGACACACTTACAAACTACCTTAGAAACGCCTCTCAAGGGCGACTATGACTGGCGCCCCAGACCAACCACCTCCCTTCTCTCCAGCCCCTAGCTAGAAGAATAGGAGACCTCACCCGGAGGATACAGACTCCAGAGTGACGGGCTAGAGACGCCCTTTGGGAGACATGACGGCACCAGGGCCGGACTGGCCATACGGGTAAAGAGAGAGCCCCCGCTGGACAGAGAGACTGAGGGACTCCGCCCATCCTGCGTAAATCCGGGCTTGGTGAGCAGTATCCCGCCCGCCCGTGTTGCTCTCCCCCTCCAATGCTGCTCTTCCCCATCTCCCTATCTGGCTTCACGTTAATACTATAAGCCCCCACCTCCTCTTTGCTTCCTTCCACCCAACCAGCAGATATCCATCAAACTAGGTGGGTCGCAGAATACTGGCATTCTGACAATTGGCTCGAGCCTGTCAACAATTTGGCAAGCTGCCATCTCCGAAGCTATAGTGTAGCAAGCTCCAGAAGCGAATCTCTCCCTTTCAATGTTGTCTTGAAACTGGATTCTTCATAGAGCTGGAGACCCCTAGAAACAGGCCTCCTGGATTTGCCAGTGCTTCTTCCAAGCGGTAACCCATCCTTTGTGAAGAACAAGCTTTGATGACCAGCATCCAGTTTTCTATCAGTGTTTTGTCTGTGTGCCTGAAAGGTGACGTTGTTATTAGCAGGTGGCAGGTCAAGTAAAGAAGAAATGTATGTAATAAAAGATTTGCGATGTAAAACCTTAAAAAATGTGTTTAGATAGGATGAAAAAAAACTAGAAGTATACCGTGGGGAGAAAAAAAAAGTCCCCTTCCCTGGCCGGGAATCGAACCCGGGCCGCGGCGGTGAGAGCGCCGAATCCTAACCACTAGACCACCAGGGAGCACTGGGTGCTCTGGAGCAGCACCTGCTCCAAGACATACCACCAGGGTGAGGCCGCCTGTGCTGCTGTCACAGGGTTTTGTGCATCAACTAAAGTAAGCAGGAAAACACACACACATCAACCTAACACTGGCAAGCTAGTCTTTACTACACTTTGGAAAACATCATGGGACACACAAAAAAAACACTGCTTTCAGGCACACCCCCAACAAAGCAATCTACTGAACCTTAAATAGACTCAGATCTCGGGACAGTTTCCATCCCTGGAAGACGCATGGGACCTTCATAACACACAACTAACTGGAGAGCAAAAACAGCAAGAACCAATTAACCATCCAGAAAAATACCAGTCACTGTTCTAGGTCAGCTCCTCTTCTCAGGGCACCAGCGGGAGGTCAGCGCCTCTTCTCAGGGCACCAGCGGGAGGTCAGCGCCTCTTCTCAGGGCACCAGCTGGAGGTCAGCACCTCTTCTCAGGGCACTAGCGGGGGGTCAGCGCCTCTTCTCAGGGGCCCTTGCAGGAGGGCAGCGCCTCTTCTCAGGGCACCAGCTGGAGGTCAGCGCCTCTTCTCAGGGCACTAGCGGGGGGGTCAGCGCCTCTTCTCAGGGGCCTTTGCAGGAGGGCAGCGCCTCTTCTCAGGGCACCAGCTGGAGGTCAGTGCCTCTTCTCAGGGCACTAGCGGGGGGTCAGCGCCTCTTCTCAGGGGCCCTTGCAGGAGGGCAGCGCCTCTTCTCAGGGCACCAGCTGGAGGTCAGCGCCTCTTCTCAGGGCACCAGCGGGAGGTCAGCGCCTCTTCTCAGGGCACCAGCTGGAGGTCAGCGCCTCTTCTCAGGGCACTAGCGGGGATCAGCACCTCTTCTCAGGTACCCCTGAAGGAGGGCAGTCCCTTTTCTCATGGCACCAGCGGGAGGTCAGCGCCTCTACTCAGGGCACCAGCAGGAGATAAGCGCCTCTTCTCAGGGCACCAGCGGGGGTCAGCTCCTCCTCTCAGAGCACCAGAGGGAGGGCAGTGCCTCTCCTCAGAGCACCAGCGGGGGGGGGTCAGTGCCTCTTCTCAGGGCCCCAGCGGGGTGTCAGCACCTCTACTCAGGGCACCAGCGGGGGGTCAGTGCCTCTTCTCAGGGCACCAGCAGGAGGTCAGCGCCTCTTCTTAGGGCACCAGCGGGAGGTCAGCACCTCTTCTCAGGGCACCAGCGGGAGGTCAGCACCTCTTCTCAGGGCACCAGCTGGAGGTCAGCGCCTCTTCTCAGGGCACTAGCGGGGGGGTCAGCACCTCTTCTCAGGGGCCCTTGCAGGAGGGCAGCGCCTCTTCTCAGGGCATCAGCTGGAGGTCAGCGCCTCTTCTCAGGGGCCCTTGCAGGAGGGCAGCGCCTCTTCTCAGGGCACCAGCTGGAGGTCAGCGCCTCTTCTCAGGGCACCAGCTGGAGGTCAGCGCCTCTTCTCAGGGCACTAGCGGGGGGGGTCAGCGCCTCTTCTCAGGGGCCCTTGCAGGAGGGCAGCGCCTATTCTCATGGCACCAGCTGGAGGTCAGCGCCTCTTCTCAGGGGCCCTTGCAGGAGGGCAGCGCCTCTTCTCAGGGCACCAGATGGAGGTCAGCGCCACTTCTCAGGGCACTAGCGGGGAATCAGCACCTCTTCTCAGGTACCCCTAAAGGAGGGCAGTCCCTTTTCTCATGGCACCAGCGGGAGGTCAGCGCCTCTACTCAGGGCACCAGCAGGAGGTAAGCGCCTCTTCTCAGGGCACCAGCGGGGGTCAGCTCCTCCTCTCAGGGCACCAGAGGGAGGGCAGTGCCTCTCCTCAGGGCACCAGCGGGGTGTCAGCGCCTCTACTCAGGGCACCAGCGGGGGGTCAGTGCCTCTTCTCAGGGCACCAGCGGGGGTCTGCTCCTCTTCTCAGGGACCCCTGTAGGAGGGCAGCAGACCTTCTGGGGGATGCCTGCAGCTCGTCCAAGGCCTCGTCAAAGCTCTCAAGTAAGCCCAGATCTGAGCATGAGCGCTTCACCCAGACCAGGGTGTTGCTTTGGATGCTGGCTCCCCTCGCCCTCAGTTTAGAGTGTTAGAAACTACAAGTAGCAGAATACACTGCAATAGCCTGAAAGGAATTTGGTACTCATGCTGGACCTAGGCAATATAAGATCTCTGACGAGGATGGTGGGGAGTGCACGTGCAGGCCAGTGGAACTTTCACTTTCACAATGTGCCTGTAAGCCCTAAAACATTAGACCGAAACAAAGATAAATAAAACGCTTCAATGTCATAAAAAATAATTCCTCATTCAGAGCGCGATCCATCATTTCATTTATGTCTCTTGAAAAAACAACAGGCTTCAACGCATATGATTGATCATGTAGTCCTTTGATTTTGATGTAAATAACAAGGCTTCGTGCACGTTTCTTTTTTCAATTAAGTACACAGAAGGTTAAAACGAAAAGGCAGACATCCTTCGCAAAAAGTGTCCCACTTAAAAATTGCCCGTGATTGATCGTAAAAGTTATGAGACCGCATTAGTAAATCAGATGATGTCATGAGTGGAAAGCGCCACATTCTAGATGAAATTCTAAATAAAGGTAGAGTTGTCATGCTTTAAAAAATGCGATGGAATCCTCCCCGTCGGGGAATTGAACCCCGGTCTCCCGCGTGACAGGCGGGGATACTGACCACTATACTAACGAGGAACAGCTGCACCTGGTCTCGCTGAGCCGCTCCTCATGTGGCTGAAAACCCGCCTGTCCATCCTCATATGCTATGAATTTGTGCCATTTATCAACTCCTTCACACCAACACAGGGGCCCACAGGCTCAACAAACACACACACACTCCCTCACACAATACACACACAAACACACTCCTGCCTCACAAGATCCTTCTCACCTCCTAGCAGACACTCTCAGCAGCGCTCTCAGCAGCATCACCTGATGCCAGAGTCACAGCAACCAGCTCCCACGGCTGCTTCTGACGGCCCCGGCCTGGATCTTCAGCCCAGGGGCCCCTGGCTCTCTCTGATGCTGGAGGATTGCAGCGGGGGCTGCACACAGGGAGTGGGGAGGGAGACGCTCCCTCCCACCCGCCCACCCGCCCGCCTGCGCCAAAGGAGAAAGCTGGCTTGTAAAGGAGAAGAGAGGAGGCAGGAAAAGCCCAGGTGTGCGAGTGTCTGAGAAAGAGGCGCTTTGAATTGTGAAGCAGAGGAAAAAAGTGAAGACTTTGCAAAATTCCTTCGAGCCGGATTTGAACCAGCGATCTAAGGATGTCAGCTTCCCCACTACAGTCCTCCGCTCTACCAACTGAGCTATCGAAGGCTCGGTGATGTAGGGCTGACAAGGCGCTATATGGCATGAGGTGTGAGCAGCGTGCCCAGCCGCCTAGGCAGCACTCTGTCTCTAAACAGCAGCTCAAGGCCTTCATAAAGCGCCAAACCCTACAATGGAGACTTTCCTTCCCTGCACAAAGCCAGCAAAGGAAAACAAACAGGCCACCTGCCTTTCTCAATGCTTCTTTCAAATGCTAAGACATCACTTTGCGCACCTTAGAGCAACCTGTCCAGACACACTTACAAACTACCTTAGAAACGCCTCTCAAGGGCGACTATGACTGGCGCCCCAGACCAACCACCTCCCTTCTCTCCAGCCCCTAGCTAGAAGAATAGGAGACCTCACCCGGAGGATACAGACTCCAGAGTGACGGGCTAGAGACGCCCTTTGGGAGACATGACGGCACCAGGGCCGGACTGGCCATACGGGTAAAGAGAGAGCCCCCGCTGGACAGAGAGACTGAGGGACTCCGCCCATCCTGCGTAAATCCGGGCTTGGTGAGCAGTATCCCGCCCGCCCGTGTTGCTCTCCCCCTCCAATGCTGCTCTTCCCCATCTCCCTATCTGGCTTCACGTTAATACTATAAGCCCCCACCTCCTCTTTGCTTCCTTCCACCCAACCAGCAGATATCCATCAAACTAGGTGGGTCGCAGAATACTGGCATTCTGACAATTGGCTCGAGCCTGTCAACAATTTGGCAAGCTGCCATCTCCGAAGCTATAGTGTAGCAAGCTCCAGAAGCGAATCTCTCCCTTTCAATGTTGTCTTGAAACTGGATTCTTCATAGAGCTGGAGACCCCTAGAAACAGGCCTCCTGGATTTGCCAGTGCTTCTTCCAAGCGGTAACCCATCCTTTGTGAAGAACAAGCTTTGATGACCAGCATCCAGTTTTCTATCAGTGTTTTGTCTGTGTGCCTGAAAGGTGACGTTGTTATTAGCAGGTGGCAGGTCAAGTAAAGAAGAAATGTATGTAATAAAAGATTTGCGATGTAAAACCTTAAAAAATGTGTTTAGATAGGATGAAAAAAAACTAGAAGTATACCGTGGGGAGAAAAAAAAAGTCCCCTTCCCTGGCCGGGAATCGAACCCGGGCCGCGGCGGTGAGAGCGCCGAATCCTAAC
Organism: Triturus cristatus; assembly: GCF_964204655.1. Classification (NCBI taxonomy): domain Eukaryota; kingdom Metazoa; phylum Chordata; class Amphibia; order Caudata; family Salamandridae; genus Triturus; species Triturus cristatus. Next base: position 145,714,549 of record NC_140585.1, on the reverse strand, counting down.
CACTAGACCACCAGGGAGCACTGGGTGCTCTGGAGCAGCACCTGCTCCAAGACATACCACCAGGGTGAGGCCGCCTGTGCTGCTGTCACAGGGTTTTGTGCATCAACTAAAGTAAGCAGGAAAACACACACACATCAACCTAACACTGGCAAGCTAGTCTTTACTACACTTTGGAAAACATCATGGGACACACAAAAAAAACACTGCTTTCAGGCACACCCCCAACAAAGCAATCTACTGAACCTTAAATAGACTCAGATCTCGGGACAGTTTCCATCCCTGGAAGACGCATGGGACCTTCATAACACACAACTAACTGGAGAGCAAAAACAGCAAGAACCAATTAACCATCCAGAAAAATACCAGTCACTGTTCTAGGTCAGCTCCTCTTCTCAGGGCACCAGCGGGAGGTCAGCGCCTCTTCTCAGGGCACCAGCGGGAGGTCAGCGCCTCTTCTCAGGGCACCAGCTGGAGGTCAGCACCTCTTCTCAGGGCACTAGCGGGGGGTCAGCGCCTCTTCTCAGGGGCCCTTGCAGGAGGGCAGCGCCTCTTCTCAGGGCACCAGCTGGAGGTCAGCGCCTCTTCTCAGGGCACTAGCGGGGGGGTCAGCGCCTCTTCTCAGGGGCCTTTGCAGGAGGGCAGCGCCTCTTCTCAGGGCACCAGCTGGAGGTCAGTGCCTCTTCTCAGGGCACTAGCGGGGGGTCAGCGCCTCTTCTCAGGGGCCCTTGCAGGAGGGCAGCGCCTCTTCTCAGGGCACCAGCTGGAGGTCAGCGCCTCTTCTCAGGGCACCAGCGGGAGGTCAGCGCCTCTTCTCAGGGCACCAGCTGGAGGTCAGCGCCTCTTCTCAGGGCACTAGCGGGGATCAGCACCTCTTCTCAGGTACCCCTGAAGGAGGGCAGTCCCTTTTCTCATGGCACCAGCGGGAGGTCAGCGCCTCTACTCAGGGCACCAGCAGGAGGTAAGCGCCTCTTCTCAGGGCACCAGCGGGGGTCAGCTCCTCCTCTCAGAGCACCAGAGGGAGGGCAGTGCCTCTCCTCAGAGCACCAGCGGGGGGGGGTCAGTGCCTCTTCTCAGGGCCCCAGCGGGGTGTCAGCACCTCTACTCAGGGCACCAGCGGGGGGTCAGTGCCTCTTCTCAGGGCACCAGCAGGAGGTCAGCGCCTCTTCTCAGGGCACCAGCGGGAGGTCAGCACCTCTTCTCAGGGCACCAGCGGGAGGTCAGCACCTCTTCTCAGGGCACCAGCTGGAGGTCAGCGCCTCTTCTCAGGGCACTAGCGGGGGGGTCAGCGCCTCTTCTCAGGGGCCCTTGCAGGAGGGCAGCGCCTCTTCTCAGGGCACCAGCTGGAGGTCAGCGCCTCTTCTCAGGGGCCTTTGCAGGAGGGCAGCGCCTCTTCTCAGGGCACCAGCTGGAGGTCAGCGCCTCTTCTCAGGGCACCAGCTGGAGGTCAGCGCCTCTTCTCAGGGCACTAGCGGGGGGGGTCAGCGACTCTTCTCAGGGGCCCTTGCAGGAGGGCAGCGCCTATTCTCATGGCACCAGCTGGAGGTCAGCGCCTCTTCTCAGGGGCCCTTGCAGGAGGGCAGCGCCTCTTCTCAGGGCACCAGCTGGAGGTCAGCGCCACTTCTCAGGGCACTAGCGGGGAATCAGCACCTCTTCTCAGGTACCCCTGAAGGAGGGCAGTCCCTTTTCTCATGGCACCAGCGGGAGGTCAGCGCCTCTACTCAGGGCACCAGCAGGAGGTAAGCGCCTCTTCTCAGGGCACCAGCGGGGGTCAGCTCCTCCTCTCAGGGCACCAGAGGGAGGGCAGTGCCTCTCCTCAGGGCACCAGCGGGGTGTCAGTGCCTCTTCTCAGGGCACCAGCGGGGGTCAGCTCCTCCTCTCAGGGCACCAGAGGGAGGGTAGTGCCTCTCCTCAGGGCACCAGCGGGGTGTCAGCGCCTCTACTCAGGGCACCAGCGGGGGGTCAGTGCCTCTTCTCAGGGCACCAGCGGGGGTCTGCTCCTCTTCTCAGGGACCCCTGTAGGAGGGCAGCAGACCTTCTGGGGGATGCCTGCAGCTCGTCCAAGGCCTCGTCAAAGCTCTCAAGTAAGCCCAGATCTGAGCATGAGCGCTTCACCCAGACCAGGATGTTGCTTTGGATGCTGGCTCCCCTCGCCCTCAGTTTAGAGTGTTAGAAACTACAAGTAGCAGAATACACTGCAATAGCCTGAAAGGAATTTGGTACTCATGCTGGACCTAGGCAATATAAGATCTCTGACGAGGATGGTGGGGAGTGCACGTGCAGGCCAGTGGAACTTTCACTTTCACAATGTGCCTGTAAGCCCTAAAACATTAGACCGAAACAAAGATAAATAAAACGCTTCAACGTCATAAAAAATAATTCCTCATTCAGAGCGCGATCCATCATTTCATTTATGTCTCTTGAAAAAACAACAGGCTTCAACGCATATGATTGATCATGTAGTCCTTTGATTTTGATGTAAATAACAAGGCTTCGTGCACGTTTCTTTTTTCAATTAAGTACACAGAAGCTTAAAACGAAAAGGCAGACATCCTTCGCAAAAAGTGTCTCACTTAAAAATTGCCCGTGATTGATCGTAAAAGTTATGAGACCGCATTAGTAAATCAGATGATGTCATGAGTGGAAAGCGCCACATTCTAGATGAAATTCTAAATAAAGGTAGAGTTGTCATGCTTTAAAAAATGCGATGGAATCCTCCCCGTCGGGGAATTGAACCCCGGTCTCCCGCGTGACAGGCGAGGATACTGACCACTATACTAACGAGGAACAGCTGCATCTGGTCTCGCTGAGCCGCTCCTTATGTGGCTGAAAACCCGCCTGTCCATCCTCATATGCTACGAATTTGTGCCATTTATCAACTCCTTCACACCAACACAGGGGCCCACAGGCTCAATAAACACACACACACTCCCTCACACAATACACACACAAACACACTCCTGCCTCACAAGATCCTTCTCACCTCCTAGCAGACACTCAGTGGCGGCTGGTGACATTTGAAAGTGGTGGGGCAGGGCACCGTGGCGAGCGAGCGTAGCGAGTGAGCCCGAACAGCTTAAGGGGGGTTCGGGGGGGTTCACTCCCCGAGAAAATTTTGAAAAAAGAGTGAGTAAATGGTGCATTTTCAAGCAAATTTGAGAAGCAAGAAGGTTAATAAAGCAATTGTGAAAGTGTAGTTATTGCATTAATAAAGGGATGTCATATAACAACATGTAGATAGAAATGTTTTTGAAGCTTGGGCCTGCCAGTGCCACGCACCTCTGAGCAATATGCACGTTGTGTGCCAGCAGGGCTTAGCGTCAGAAACATTTCTATAGTTATGTTTTTCTATTACAGGAAAACACAAGAAATGGGCTCCTGACCAGCAGCAGTTATCTGGCATGCATTTCAAAACACTGTGTGGTCTTATGTTGTTGAATATTCATGTCCTGCTCTTGAAGCTGGCCTTTACTAGGTTTAATCAATAGCTGTCCCAAATGCAGAGTGAAATAAATCTATGGACAGCAGCACTGCGAAAAATAGATCAGTGGACTATTGGTAAATCAGTGACGTTATCAAGTATCTGGTTCCAGAGCTCTCAGGGCTCTGTACAAATGGATGGTGCAGGCGCAGGTTCTTTATCATTACACACCACAATTCTAACCATCACTGGCACTCCAGACAGCATCCACTGCACCACATTCATGACTCGCAGAGCTCCTTGGTATTCCAGTATTAGGATCTAACACACAGCTCTGCGAAAGCACCTCGTTCCTAACAAACAATTAGGTGAAAATGCCTCTGCTTTTCCAATTCTAAGTTCCCACACAGATCTCTGCTAGCCAGGTGACTACAGCTATGACCTGAAGCAACCTTGGTACTCGAGTGCTGAGCTCCGAAGAGGCCATTTATAATGCACCTATTGACTCCACGTCTTTTCAGACTTACACATGCTGCTTTTCCAGAACTGGAACTCCAGAACCAGGTGTGACAAAGCACCCCAGAGATGAATCCAATAGCCAGTTCTGACAGAGCACCTCAACCTAACCTGAATCACCCCCCATTGGACTGTTATGGTAAATCTGTAATCAACACACAACTTTGCCAATATGTATCTTATTTCAGAAGTGACCCACTGTCTATTTCTCTAGTCACAGCGCCACCAATGATTCCACCAGGGCACTCCAACACCACATTTTCGCACACTTTTGCCGGCACTGAGACTCACACATAGATGTCACAAGAGACATCAATTATGCCCTGGTCCCTCACAACAGAAACTGTTATAACTCTTTTTGGTGAACAGCCCCTCATAAGGACATTTGGGTGAAATGTCAACAATGCACCAATCATGAAAAAAAATAAGCGTTGATGTCTCTTCGGTTTTTGGGAACAAAGGACCATGGTAGTGTGCACAGCTTTCCCACTTCACTACCAGGGAACACGCTTCAGTACCCGATGCTAATTACAAAACCTTTGTTCTTTCCTTCAGAAATGCTTTATTTGCTCGATCATTGAAATCTTTTTCCCCCATTGTGGCCTGGCCTCAGATTAAACACTTCAGGCACCTTGCCTAGTCTCCAATACCTGACCCTACCTCAAACCCAAACTATTCCATCTGCGTCCATTCTTGGTTGGGCAAAAATAATTAGAGTGCAGTGACCAACAGGCGGGGCCACAGACCTGAGGGCCTGTGCACCCCATGTACACGTACAAAGGTGTCTCCATTCAGATATGGCAGAACAGCACACATAATCAAGATTCAGTGATTACTGCTCAGACCCCCACCCAAAGGCTCCCAAAGGCCCACATAGGCTGGTCAAGTCTCAGCACATGACCAAGACCAGCTAGTAGAAACCCCATTGCTCGGCCAGTCTCAGGCGGAAGCTGTAAAGCACAGCCATGTTCAATTAAATGTTGTCAAGGCCACACAAATGCAGACCCATAGTCAACAGTGGTGCCAGTAAAGTGGTAGCACACTGCACAAAATATGAAAAGCATAAGAATCAGAAGTGCAAGCCTGCCTTGCAGAAAGGACGTGAAGTACTGGCAGCAGCAGTAGCTCGAGCCTGCCAACAAAAAAGATATACTGGGGGAAACCATAAACTCGATCAGTTGGACAAGACATCCACTGTTCTCCCATTCTGTTGACTTATCGACTATGAAAATGAAAGTGCTTAATGATTATTATTGTATGATTTTGTTCCATATGCATCTGATAAGTTGTAGTAGATTTGATTTTGCTTCTATGAGCATGTAAACTACGCCAATAAGTTAAATTAGTGATTTATTGCACCAACTACAGTGAAGACTCAGCAATCTGCACGTCACATGTTTCAGTAATGGTAGTGCAACTCAATAACCATCCAACAAACGTGTATAAAATGAGAAAAACTACAGGCTATTATGTCATCCAGCAATCGGTTTTTACAAGTTGTTTGTTTTTGGAGCCTATGTAGCATTATCAAGAGAACTGACACGTATTTTCTGATGACAACAGCAACTGGACATCTAACAGATCTACTTAATGTCTTTATGTGTGAGATGCGTTAAAGTGAAATTAGCTCACATACTTTTACCAGCAAGATGGCTCCGTGGGTTAATTTATTGTGGCTGCTAGAATCTTCTGTCACCTGCAAGTCACACGTTTGAATCACAGCTAGATTGCCGGAGTCTATAATACATCTGACCAGTGAATCGAGTGCTATTAAATTGGGTAATGCCTACTAAATACAGTACTTAGCAATCGGAAATCTACAATATGGAGCACTATATATAAACAAATTACAATAACAAAGTGCTTTCTTAATTTGCTTTCAATAGGGAGAAACATAATATCTGTATAGTTATGCAAACCTTGCTCGCCATATTGTAATATTACTTATTAATTATAAGGGGTTTCCAATGTATTCGTCTCCTGTCTGAAACTGCACTTTCAAAGGAATTAAAGACTATGGTCAGGATGAGAAGTAAAATGATAAGAATATAACAAGTATAAAAAGTAACTGATATATGGATGCGTAAATACATAATTGATTGGAAACTGAAGTACTGTGAAAGCCACCTGCACTAGAAAACGAGATGCTTCCAAACGCCACAGTGCTTTTGAAATACTATGAAAGCAATTCAGTTCAGAAGAACCAATCCTGAAAATCGGATGCAAGGCAACCCTGTTCCGAGGAAGATACTGTTAAATCGTTTGCTAGAAAAATGGGAATCGGCGAAGGATTTAAGAAAATCATTTGAAACAGCTGAAACCACGTTCAAGTAAATGCTGAATGAAAGAATGGCATGAATAAATTGTAAAGAATGCGTCAATAAGAAAGACAACTTTTACACCTCACAGTATATGCAATCATATTGGATCGTTCTTTAAAATCCATAATTTAGGGAGAGGTTGAGCCCGAGCTAGTAATAACGACATTGTGTCTGTGTAGCGAAAAAAGTAAAGAATCCTCATCGTGCTTCCTTCCGAGTGCGGTATTACTAATGGTGTTCCCTACTAATGACGGTCTTAGAGTAGACTGAGTGGCATCAATTTCTAGCCAGTAGGCCTCCCTTAATTTAATGAATACAATAAAAAAATAAACTTACCAGGCATCTCCATTCTCCTCCGTTCCTGCGCGTCTCCTCTGCTCTGCAAGGTGCTGCAACTAACTTCTCCAATCTCCCCGCTCTTTTCTTTTGCAAATACTAAACGGCCAAATCAGGACAGAGACTGGATGCGACGGGAGGCAGCTGACCCTTGTTTACTTACTTTGTACTTTTGATTGGGCATGGGGCGACTTTGCAAAAAACGCGTCACCGCCCGAGCAGGATCCGATTCAGAGGCTTGCACACTACACTGGGCATGCGCAACATACCTAATGCTTTGTGAATGAGAGTGAGGACCAACGCTCCTCACTCACATGCGCAGTCAGACCACCATCTTCTAGACTCCTGCTTTGAGTGCTCTCCCCCGCCTGCGCTGTGAGCTGACCTGCGCACTTTCACCCGCCCGGCCCGGAAATGTAAACAGACGAATTGAAAGCTCAATTCATCTGCTTACATTCCGTTGCCCGAACTGCAGACAGTGAGTGAGCAAGTATTTTCTTTTGTGGGGCACCGCCCCAGCGCCCCCTATGGACCAGCCGCCACTGCAGACACTCTCAGCAGCGCTCTCAGCAGCATCACCTGATGCCAGAGTCACAGCAACCAGCTCCCAGGGCTGCTTCCGACTGGGCCCGGCCTGGATCTTCAGCCCAGGGGCCCCTGGCTCTCTCTGATGCTGGAGGATTGCAGCGGGGGCTGCACACAGGGAGTGGGGAGGGAGACGCTCCCTCCCACCCGCCCACCCGCCCGCCTGCGCCAAAGGAGAAAGCTGGCTTGTAAAGGAGAAGAGAGGAGGCAGGAAAAGCCCAGGTGTGCGAGTGTCTGAGAAAGAGGCGCTTTGAATTGTGAAGCAGAGGAAAAAAGTGAAGACTTTGCAAAATTCCTTCGAGCCGGATTTAAACCAGCGACCTAAGGATATCAGTTTCCCCACTACAGTCCTCCGCTCTACCAACTGAGCTATCGAAGGCTCGGTGATGTAGGGCTGACAAGGCGCTATATGGCATGAGGAGTGAGCAGCGAGCCCAGCCGCCTAGGCAGCACTCTGTCTCTAAACAGCAACTCAAGGCCTTCATAAAGCGCCAAACCCTACAATGGAGACTTTCCTTCCCTGCACAAAGCCAGCAAAGGAAAACAAACAGGCCACCTGCCTGTCTCAATGCTTCTTTCAAATGCTAAGACATCACTTTGCGCACCTTAGAGCAACCTGTCCAGACACACTTACAAACTACCTTAGAAACGCCTCTCAAGGGCGACTATGACTGGCGCCCCAGACCAACCACCTCCCTTCTCTCCAGCCCCTAGCTAGAAGAATAGGAGACCTCACCCGGAGGATACAGACTCCAGAGTGACGGGCTAGAGACGCCCTTTGGGAGACATGACGGCACCAGGGCCGGACTGGCCATACGGGTAAAGAGAGAGCCCCCGCTGGACAGAGAGACTGAGGGACTCCGCCCATCCTGCGTAAATCCGGGCTTGGTGAGCAGTATCCCGCCCGCCCGTGTTGCTCTCCCCCTCCAATGCTGCTCTTCCCCATCTCCCTATCTGGCTTCACGTTAATACTATAAGCCCCCACCTCCTCTTTGCTTCCTTCCACCCAACCAGCAGATATCCATCAAACTAGGTGGGTCGCAGAATACTGGCATTCTGACAATTGGCTCGAGCCTGTCAACAATTTGGCAAGCTGCCATCTCCGAAGCTATAGTGTAGCAAGCTCCAGAAGCGAATCTCTCCCTTTCAATGTTGTCTTGAAACTGGATTCTTCATAGAGCTGGAGACCCCTAGAAACAGGCCTCCTGGATTTGCCAGTGCTTCTTCCAAGCGGTAACCCATCCTTTGTGAAGAACAAGCTTTGATGACCAGCATTCAGTTTTCTATCAGTGTTTTGTCTGTGTGCCTGAAAGGTGACGTTGTTATTAGCAGGTGGCAGGTCAAGTAAAGAAGAAATGTATGTAATAAAAGATTTGCGATGTAAAACCTTAAAAAATGTGTTTAGATAGGATGAAAAAAAACTAGAAGTATACCGTGGGGAGAAAAAAAAAGTCCCCTTCCCTGACCGGGAATCGAACCCGGGCCGCGGCGGTGAGAGCGCCGAATCCTAACCACTAGACCACCAGGGAGCACTGGGTGCTCTGGAGCAGCACCTGCTCCAAGACATACCACCAGGGTGAGGCCGCCTGTGCTGCTGTCACAGGGTTTTGTGCATCAACTAAAGTAAGCAGGAAAACACACACACATCAACCTAACACTGGCAAGCTAGTCTTTACTACACTTTGGAAAACATCATGGGACACACAAAAAAAACACTGCTTTCAGGCACACCCCCAACAAAGCAATCTACTGAACGTTAAATAGACTCAGATCTCGGGACAGTTTCCATCCCTGGAAGACGCATGGGACCTTCATAACACACAACTAACTGGAGAGCAAAAACAGCAAGAACCAATTAACCATCCAGAAAAATACCAGTCACTGTTCTAGGTCAGCTCCTCTTCTCAGGGCACCAGCGGGAGGTCAGCGCCTCTTCTCAGGGCACCAGCGGGAGGTCAGCGCCTCTTCTCAGGGCACCAGCTGGAGGTCAGCACCTCTTCTCAGGGCACTAGCGGGGGGTCAGCGCCTCTTCTCAGGGGCCCTTGCAGGAGGGCAGCGCCTCTTCTCAGGGCACCAGCTGGAGGTCAGCGCCTCTTCTCAGGGCACTAGCGGGGGGGTCAGCGCCTCTTCTCAGGGGCCTTTGCAGGAGGGCAGCGCCTCTTCTCAGGGCACCAGCTGGAGGTCAGTGCCTCTTCTCAGGGCACTAGCGGGGGGTCAGCGCCTCTTCTCAGGGGCCCTTGCAGGAGGGCAGCGCCTCTTCTCAGGGCACCAGCTGGAGGTCAGCGCCTCTTCTCAGGGCACCAGCGGGAGGTCAGCGCCTCTTCTCAGGGCACCAGCTGGAGGTCAGCGCCTCTTCTCAGGGCACTAGCGGGGATCAGCACCTCTTCTCAGGTACCCCTGAAGGAGGGCAGTCCCTTTTCTCATGGCACCAGCGGGAGGTCAGCGCCTCTACTCAGGGCACCAGCAGGAGATAAGCGCCTCTTCTCAGGGCACCAGCGGGGGTCAGCTCCTCCTCTCAGAGCACCAGAGGGAGGGCAGTGCCTCTCCTCAGAGCACCAGCGGGGGGGGGGTCAGCTCCTCTTCTCAGGGCACCAGCGGGAGGTCAGCGCCTCTTCTCAGGGCACCAGCGGGAGGTCAGCGCCTCTTCTCAGGGCACCAGCTGGAGGTCAGCGCCTCTTCTCAGGGCACTAGCGGGGGGTCAGCGCCTCTTCTCAGGGGCCCTTGCAGGAGGGCAGCGCCTCTTCTCAGGGCACCAGCTGGAGGTCAGCGCCTCTTCTCAGGGCACTAGCGGGGGGGTCAGCGCCTCTTCTCAGGGGCCCTTGCAGGAGGGCAGCGCCTCTTCTCAGGGCACCAGCTGGAGGTCAGTGCCTCTTCTCAGGGCACTAGCGGGGGGTCAGCGCCTCTTCTCAGGGTCCCTTGCAGGAGGGCAGCGCCTCTTCTCAGGGCACCAGCTGGAGGTCAGCGCCTCTTCTCAGGGCACTAGCGGGGGGGTCAGCGCCTCTTCTCAGGGGCCCTTGCAGGAGGGCACCGCCTCTTCTCAGGGCACCAGCTGGAGGTCAGCGCCTCTTCTCAGGGCACCAGCGGGAGGTCAGCGCCTCTTCTCAGGGCACCAGCTGGAGGTCAGCGCCTCTTCTCAGGGCACTAGCGGGGATCAGCACCTCTTCTCAGGTACCCCTGAAGGAGGGCAGTCCCTTTTCTCATGGCACCAGCGGGAGGTCAGCGCCTCTACTCAGGGCACCAGAGGGAGGGCAGTGCCTCTCCTCAGAGCACCAGCGGGGGGGGTCAGTGCCTCTTCTCAGGGCCCCAACAGGGTGTCAGCACCTCTACTCAGGGCACCAGCGGGAGGTCAGTGCCTCTTCTCAGGGCACCAGCAGGAGGTCAGCGCCTCTTCTCAGGGCACCAGCGGGAGGTCAGCACCTCTTCTCAGGGCACCAGCGGGAGGTCAGCACCTCTTCTCAGGGCACCAGCTGGAGGTCAGCGCCTCTTCTCAGGGCACTAGCGGGGGGGTCAGCGCCTCTTCTCAGGGGCCCTTGCAGGAGGGCAGCGCCTCTTCTCAGGGCACCAGCTGGAGGTCAGCGCCTCTTCTCAGGGGCCTTTGCAGGAGGGCAGTGCCTCTTCTCAGGGCACCAGCTGGAGGTCAGCGCCTCTTCTCAGGGCACCAGCTGGAGGTCAGCGCCTCTTCTCAGGGCACTAGCGGGGGGGGTCAGCGACTCTTCTCAGGGGCCCTTGCAGGAGGGCAGCGCCTATTCTCATGGCACCAGCTGGAGGTCAGCGCCTCTTCTCAGGGGCCCTTGCAGGAGGGCAGCGCCTCTTCTCAGGGCACCAGCTGGAGGTCAGCGCCACTTCTCAGGGCACTAGCGGGGAATCAGCACCTCTTCTCAGGTACCCCTGAAGGAGGGCAGTCCCTTTTCTCATGGCACCAGCGGGAGGTCAGCGCCTCTACTCAGGGCACCAGCAGGAGGTAAGCGCCTCTTCTCAGGGCACCAGCGGGGGTCAGCTCCTCCTCTCAGGGCACCAGAGGGAGGGCAGTGCCTCTCCTCAGGGCACCAGCGGGGTGTCAGTGCCTCTTCTCAGGGCACCAGCGGGGGTCAGCTCCTCCTCTCAGGGCACCAGAGGGAGGGTAGTGCCTCTCCTCAGGGCACCAGCGGGGTGTCAGCGCCTCTACTCAGGGCACCAGCGGGGGGTCAGTGCCTCTTCTCAGGGCACCAGCGGGGGTCTGCTCCTCTTCTCAGGGACCCCTGTAGGAGGGCAGCAGACCTTCTGGGGGATGCCTGCAGCTCGTCCAAGGCCTCGTCAAAGCTCTCAAGTAAGCCCAGATCTGAGCATGAGCGCTTCACCCAGACCAGGGTGTTGCTTTGGATGCTGGCTCCCCTCGCCCTCAGTTTAGAGTGTTAGAAACTACAAGTAGCAGAATACACTGCAATAGCCTGAAAGGAATTTGGTACTCATGCTGGACCTAGGCAATATAAGATCTCTGACGAGGATGGTGGGGAGTGCACGTGCAGGCCAGTGGAACTTTCACTTTCACAATGTGCCTGTAAGCCCTAAAACATTAGACCGAAACAAAGATAAATAAAACGCTTCAACGTCATAAAAAATAATTCCTCATTCAGAGCGCGATCCATCATTTCATTTATGTCTCTTGAAAAAACAACAGGCTTCAACGCATATGATTGATCATGTAGTCATTTGATTTTGATGTAAATAACAAGGCTTCGTGCACGTTTCTTTTTTCAATTAAGTACACAGAAGGTTAAAACGAAAAGGCAGACATCCTTCGCAAAAAGTGTCCCACTTAAAAATTGCCCGTGATTGATCGTAAAAGTTATGAGACCGCATTAGTAAATCAGATGATGTCATGAGTGGAAAGCGCCACATTCTAGATGAAATTCTAAATAAAGGTAGAGTTGTCATGCTTTAAAAAATGCGATGGAATCCTCCCCGTCGGGGAATTGAACCCCGGTCTCCCGCGTGACAGGCGGGGATACTGACCACTATACTAACGAGGAACAGCTGCACCTGGTCTCGCTGAGCCGCTCCTCATGTGGCTGAAAACCCGCCTGTCCATCCTCATATGCTATGAATTTGTGCCATTTATCAACTCCTTCACACCAACACAGGGGCCCACAGGCTCAATAAACACACACACACTCCCTCACACAATACACACACAAACACACTCCTGCCTCACAAGATCCTTCTCACCTCCTAGCAGACACTCTCAGCAGCGCTCTCAGCAGCATCACCTGATGCCAGAGTCACAGCAACCAGCTCCCACGGCTGCTTCTGACGGCCCCGGCCTGGATCTTCAGCCCAGGGGCCCCTGGCTCTCTCTGATGCTGGAGGATTGCAGCGGGGGCTGCACACAGGGAGTGGGGAGGGAGACGCTCCCTCCCACCCGCCCACCCGCCCGCCTGCGCCAAAGGAGAAAGCTGGCTTGTAAAGGAGAAGAGAGGAGGCAGGAAAAGCCCAGGTGTGCGAGTGTCTGAGAAAGAGGCGCTTTGAATTGTGAAGCAGAGGAAAAAAGTGAAGACTTTGCAAAATTCCTTCGAGCCGGATTTGAACCAGCGACCTAAGGATGTCAGCTTCCCCACTACAGTCCTCCGCTCTACCAACTGAGCTATCGAAGGCTCGGTGATGTAGGGATGACAAGGCGCTATATGGCATGAGGTGTGAGCAGCGTGCCCAGCCGCCTAGGCAGCACTCTGTCTCTAAACAGCAGCTCAAGGCCTTCATAAAGCGCCAAACCCTACAATGGAGACTTTCCTTCCCTGCACAAAGCCAGCAAAGGAAAACAAACAGGCCACCTGCCTTTCTCAATGCTTCTTTCAAATGCTAAGACATCACTTTGCGCACCTTAGAGCAACCTGTCCAGACACACTTACAAACTACCTTAGAAACGCCTCTCAAGGGCGACTATGACTGGCGCCCCAGACCAACCACCTCCCTTCTCTCCAGCCCCTAGCTAGAAGAATAGGAGACCTCACCCGGAGGATACAGACTCCAGAGTGACGGGCTAGAGACGCCCTTTGGGAGACATGACGGCACCAGGGCCGGACTGGCCATACGGGTAAAGAGAGAGCCCCCGCTGGACAGAGAGACTGAGGGACTCCGCCCATCCTGCGTAAATCCGGGCTTGGTGAGCAGTATCCCGCCCGCCCGTGTTGCTCTCCCCCTCCAATGCTGCTCTTCCCCATCTCCCTATCTGGCTTCACGTTAATACTATAAGTCCCCACCTCCTCTTTGCTTCCTTCCACCCAACCAGCAGATATCCATCAAACTAGGTGGGTCGCAGAATACTGGCATTCTGGCAATTGGCTCGAGCCTGTCAACAATTTGGCAAGCTGCCATCTCCGAAGCTATAGTGTAGCAAGCTCCAGAAGCGAATCTCTCCCTTTCAATGTTGTCTTGAAACTGGATTCTTCATAGAGCTGGAGACCCCTAGAAACAGGCCTCCTGGATTTGCCAGTGCTTCTTCCAAGCGGTAACCCATCCTTTGTGAAGAACAAGCTTTGATGACCAGCATTCAGTTTTCTATCAGTGTTTTGTCTGTGTGCCTGAAAGGTGACGTTGTTATTAGCAGGTGGCAGGTCAAGTAAAGAAGAAATGTATGTAATAAAAGATTTGCGATGTAGAACCTTAAAAAATGTGTTTAGATAGGATGAAAAAAAACTAGAAGTATACCGTGGGGAGAAAAAAAGAGTTCCTTCCCTGACCGGGAATCGAACCCGGGCCACGGCGGTGAGAGCGCCGAATCCTAACCACTAGACCACCAGGGAGCACTGGGTGCTCTGGAGCAGCACCTGCTCCAAGACATACCACCAGGGTGAGGCCGCCTGTGCTGCTGTCACAGGGTTTTGTGCATCAACTAAAGTAAGCAGGAAAACACACACACATCAACCTAACACTGGCAAGCTAGTCTTTACTACACTTTGGAAAACATCATGGGACACACAAAAAAAACACTGCTTTCAGGCACACCCCCAACAAAGCAATCTACTGAACGTTAAATAGACTCAGATCTCGGGACAGTTTCCATCCCTGGAAGACGCATGGGACCTTCATAACACACAACTAACTGGAGAGCAAAAACAGCAAGAACCAATTAACCATCCAGAAAAATACCAGTCACTGTTCTAGGTCAGCTCCTCTTCTCAGGGCACCAGCGGGAGGTCAGCGCCTCTTCTCAGGGCACCAGCGGGAGGTCAGCGCCTCTTCTCAGGGCACCAGCTGGAGGTCAGCACCTCTTCTCAGGGCACTAGCGGGGGGTCAGCGCCTCTTCTCAGGGGCCCTTGCAGGAGGGCAGCGCCTCTTCTCAGGGCACCAGCTGGAGGTCAGCGCCTCTTCTCAGGGCACTAGCGGGGGGGTCAGCGCCTCTTCTCAGGGGCCTTTGCAGGAGGGCAGCGCCTCTTCTCAGGGCACCAGCTGGAGGTCAGTGCCTCTTCTCAGGGCACTAGCGGGGGGTCAGCGCCTCTTCTCAGGGGCCCTTGCAGGAGGGCAGCGCCTCTTCTCAGGGCACCAGCTGGAGGTCAGCGCCTCTTCTCAGGGCACCAGCGGGAGGTCAGCGCCTCTTCTCAGGGCACCAGCTGGAGGTCAGCGCCTCTTCTCAGGGCACTAGCGGGGATCAGCACCTCTTCTCAGGTACCCCTGAAGGAGGGCAGTCCCTTTTCTCATGGCACCAGCGGGAGGTCAGCGCCTCTACTCAGGGCACCAGCAGGAGATAAGCGCCTCTTCTCAGGGCACCAGCGGGGGTCAGCTCCTCCTCTCAGAGCACCAGAGGGAGGGCAGTGCCTCTCCTCAGAGCACCAGCGGGGGGGGGTCAGTGCCTCTTCTCAGGGCCCCAGCGGGGTGTCAGCACCTCTACTCAGGGCACCAGCGGGGGGTCAGTGCCTCTTCTCAGGGCACCAGCAGGAGGTCAGCGCCTCTTCTTAGGGCACCAGCGGGAGGTCAGCACCTCTTCTCAGGGCACCAGCGGGAGGTCAGCACCTCTTCTCAGGGCACCAGCTGGAGGTCAGCGCCTCTTCTCAGGGCACTAGCGGGGGGGTCAGCACCTCTTCTCAGGGGCCCTTGCAGGAGGGCAGCGCCTCTTCTCAGGGCATCAGCTGGAGGTCAGCGCCTCTTCTCAGGGGCCCTTGCAGGAGGGCAGCGCCTCTTCTCAGGGCACCAGCTGGAGGTCAGCGCCTCTTCTCAGGGCACCAGCTGGAGGTCAGCGCCTCTTCTCAGGGCACTAGCGGGGGGGGTCAGCGCCTCTTCTCAGGGGCCCTTGCAGGAGGGCAGCGCCTATTCTCATGGCACCAGCTGGAGGTCAGCGCCTCTTCTCAGGGGCCCTTGCAGGAGGGCAGCGCCTCTTCTCAGGGCACCAGCTGGAGGTCAGCGCCACTTCTCAGGGCACTAGCGGGGAATCAGCACCTCTTCTCAGGTACCCCTGAAGGAGGGCAGTCCCTTTTCTCATGGCACCAGCGGGAGGTCAGCGCCTCTACTCAGGGCACCAGCAGGAGGTAAGCGCCTCTTCTCAGGGCACCAGCGGGGGTCAGCTCCTCCTCTCAGGGCACCAGAGGGAGGGCAGTGCCTCTCCTCAGGGCACCAGCGGGGTGTCAGCGCCTCTACTCAGGGCACCAGCGGGGGGTCAGTGCCTCTTCTCAGGGCACCAGCGGGGGTCTGCTCCTCTTCTCAGGGACCCCTGTAGGAGGGCAGCAGACCTTCTGGGGGATGCCTGCAGCTCGTCCAAGGCCTCGTCAAAGCTCTCAAGTAAGCCCAGATCTGAGCATGAGCGCTTCACCCAGACCAGGGTGTTGCTTTGGATGCTGGCTCCCCTCGCCCTCAGTTTAGAGTGTTAGAAACTACAAGTAGCAGAATACACTGCAATAGCCTGAAAGGAATTTGGTACTCATGCTGGACCTAGGCAATATAAGATCTCTGACGAGGATGGTGGGGAGTGCACGTGCAGGCCAGTGGAACTTTCACTTTCACAATGTGCCTGTAAGCCCTAAAACATTAGACCGAAACAAAGATAAATAAAACGCTTCAACGTCATAAAAAATAATTCCTCATTCAGAGCGCGATCCATCATTTCATTTATGTCTCTTGAAAAAACAACAGGCTTCAACGCATATGATTGATCATGTAGTCATTTGATTTTGATGTAAATAACAAGGCTTCGTGCACGTTTCTTTTTTCAATTAAGTACACAGAAGGTTAAAACGAAAAGGCAGACATCCTTCGCAAAAAGTGTCCCACTTAAAAATTGCCCGTGATTGATCGTAAAAGTTATGAGACCGCATTAGTAAATCAGATGATGTCATGAGTGGAAAGCGCCACATTCTAGATGAAATTCTAAATAAAGGTAGAGTTGTCATGCTTTAAAAAATGCGATGGAATCCTCCCCGTCGGGGAATTGAACCCCGGTCTCCCGCGTGACAGGCGGGGATACTGACCACTATACTAACGAGGAACAGCTGCACCTGGTCTCGCTGAGCCGCTCCTCATGTGGCTGAAAACCCGCCTGTCCATCCTCATATGCTATGAATTTGTGCCATTTATCAACTCCTTCACACCAACACAGGGGCCCACAGGCTCAATAAACACACACACACTCCCTCACACAATACACACACAAACACACTCCTGCCTCACAAGATCCTTCTCACCTCCTAGCAGACACTCTCAGCAGCGCTCTCAGCAGCATCACCTGATGCCAGAGTCACAGCAACCAGCTCCCACGGCTGCTTCTGACGGCCCCGGCCTGGATCTTCAGCCCAGGGGCCCCTGGCTCTCTCTGATGCTGGAGGATTGCAGCGGGGGCTGCACACAGGGAGTGGGGAGGGAGACGCTCCCTCCCACCCGCCCACCCGCCCGCCTGCGCCAAAGGAGAAAGCTGGCTTGTAAAGGAGAAGAGAGGAGGCAGGAAAAGCCCAGGTGTGCGAGTGTCTGAGAAAGAGGCGCTTTGAATTGTGAAGCAGAGGAAAAAAGTGAAGACTTTGCAAAATTCCTTCGAGCCGGATTTGAACCAGCGACCTAAGGATATCAGCTTCCCCACTACAGTCCTCCGCTCTACCAACTGAGCTATCGAAGGCTCGGTGATGTAGGGATGACAAGGCGCTATATGGCATGAGGTGTGAGCAGCGTGCCCAGCCGCCTAGGCAGCACTCTGTCTCTAAACAGCAGCTCAAGGCCTTCATAAAGCGCCAAACCCTACAATGGAGACTTTCCTTCCCTGCACAAAGCCAGCAAAGGAAAACAAACAGGCCACCTGCCTTTCTCAATGCTTCTTTCAAATGCTAAGACATCACTTTGCGCACCTTAGAGCAACCTGTCCAGACACACTTACAAACTACCTTAGAAACGCCTCTCAAGGGCGACTATGACTGGCGCCCCAGACCAACCACCTCCCTTCTCTCCAGCCCCTAGCTAGAAGAATAGGAGACCTCACCCGGAGGATACAGACTCCAGAGTGACGGGCTAGAGACGCCCTTTGGGAGACATGACGGCACCAGGGCCGGACTGGCCATACGGGTAAAGAGAGAGCCCCCGCTGGACAGAGAGACTGAGGGACTCCGCCCATCCTGCGTAAATCCGGGCTTGGTGAGCAGTATCCCGCCCGCCCGTGTTGCTCTCCCCCTCCAATGCTGCTCTTCCCCATCTCCCTATCTGGCTTCACGTTAATACTATAAGCCCCCACCTCCTCTTTGCTTCCTTCCACCCAACCAGCAGATATCCATCAAACTAGGTGGGTCGCAGAATACTGGCATTCTGACAATTGGCTCGAGCCTGTCAACAATTTGGCAAGCTGCCATCTCCGAAGCTATAGTGTAGCAAGCTCCAGAAGCGAATCTCTCCCTTTCAATGTTGTCTTGAAACTGGATTCTTCATAGAGCTGGAGACCCCTAGAAACAGGCCTCCTGGATTTGCCAGTGCTTCTTCCAAGCGGTAACCCATCCTTTGTGAAGAACAAGCTTTGATGACCAGCATTCAGTTTTCTATCAGTGTTTTGTCTGTGTGCCTGAAAGGTGACGTTGTTATTAGCAGGTGGCAGGTCAAGTAAAGAAGAAATGTATGTAATAAAAGATTTGCGATGTAGAACCTTAAAAAATGTGTTTAGATAGGATGAAAAAAAACTAGAAGTATACCGTGGGGAGAAAAAAAGAGTCCCTTCCCTGACCGGGAATCGAACCCGGGCCGCGGCGGTGAGAGCACCGAATCCTAACCACTAGACCACCAGGGAGCACTGGGTGCTCTGGAGCAGCACCTGCTCCAAGACATACCACCAGGGTGAGGCCGCCTGTGCTGCTGTCACAGGGTTTTGTGCATCAACTAAAGTAAGCAGGAAAACACACACACATCAACCTAACACTGGCAAGCTAGTCTTTACTACACTTTGGAAAACATCATGGGACACACAAAAAAAACACTGCTTTCAGGCACACCCCCAACAAAGCAATCTACTGAACGTTAAATAGACTCAGATCTCGGGACAGTTTCCATCCCTGGAAGACGCATGGGACCTTCATAACACACAACTAACTGGAGAGCAAAAACAGCAAGAACCAATTAACCATCCAGAAAAATACCAGTCACTGTTCTAGGTCAGCTCCTCTTCTCAGGGCACCAGCGGGAGGTCAGCGCCTCTTCTCAGGGCACCAGCGGGAGGTCAGCGCCTCTTCTCAGGGCACCAGCTGGAGGTCAGCACCTCTTCTCAGGGCACTAGCGGGGGGTCAGCGCCTCTTCTCAGGGGCCCTTGCAGGAGGGCAGCGCCTCTTCTCAGGGCACCAGCTGGAGGTCAGCGCCTCTTCTCAGGGCACTAGCGGGGGGGTCAGCGCCTCTTCTCAGGGGCCTTTGCAGGAGGGCAGCGCCTCTTCTCAGGGCACCAGCTGGAGGTCAGTGCCTCTTCTCAGGGCACTAGCGGGGGGTCAGCGCCTCTTCTCAGGGGCCCTTGCAGGAGGGCAGCGCCTCTTCTCAGGGCACCAGCTGGAGGTCAGCGCCTCTTCTCAGGGCACCAGCGGGAGGTCAGCGCCTCTTCTCAGGGCACCAGCTGGAGGTCAGCGCCTCTTCTCAGGGCACTAGCGGGGATCAGCACCTCTTCTCAGGTACCCCTGAAGGAGGGCAGTCCCTTTTCTCATGGCACCAGCGGGAGGTCAGCGCCTCTACTCAGGGCACCAGCAGGAGATAAGCGCCTCTTCTCAGGGCACCAGCGGGGGTCAGCTCCTCCTCTCAGAGCACCAGAGGGAGGGCAGTGCCTCTCCTCAGAGCACCAGCGGGGGGGGGGGGGTCAGTGCCTCTTCTCAGGGCCCCAGCGGGGTGTCAGCACCTCTACTCAGGGCACCAGCGGGGGGTCAGTGCCTCTTCTCAGGGCACCAGCAGGAGGTCAGCGCCTCTTCTTAGGGCACCAGCGGGAGGTCAGCACCTCTTCTCAGGGCACCAGCGGGAGGTCAGCACCTCTTCTCAGGGCACCAGCTGGAGGTCAGCGCCTCTTCTCAGGGCACTAGCGGGGGGGTCAGCACCTCTTCTCAGGGGCCCTTGCAGGAGGGCAGCGCCTCTTCTCAGGGCATCAGCTGGAGGTCAGCGCCTCTTCTCAGGGGCCCTTGCAGGAGGGCAGCGCCTCTTCTCAGGGCACCAGCTGGAGGTCAGCGCCTCTTCTCAGGGCACCAGCTGGAGGTCAGCGCCTCTTCTCAGGGCACTAGCGGGGGGGGTCAGCGCCTCTTCTCAGGGGCCCTTGCAGGAGGGCAGCGCCTATTCTCATGGCACCAGCTGGAGGTCAGCGCCTCTTCTCAGGGGCCCTTGCAGGAGGGCAGCGCCTCTTCTCAGGGCACCAGCTGGAGGTCAGCGCCACTTCTCAGGGCACTAGCGGGGAATCAGCACCTCTTCTCAGGTACCCCTGAAGGAGGGCAGTCCCTTTTCTCATGGCACCAGCGGGAGGTCAGCGCCTCTACTCAGGGCACCAGCAGGAGGTAAGCGCCTCTTCTCAGGGCACCAGCGGGGGTCAGCTCCTCCTCTCAGGGCACCAGAGGGAGGGCAGTGCCTCTCCTCAGGGCACCAGCGGGGTGTCAGCGCCTCTACTCAGGGCACCAGCGGGGGGTCAGTGCCTCTTCTCAGGGCACCAGCGGGGGTCTGCTCCTCTTCTCAGGGACCCCTGTAGGAGGGCAGCAGACCTTCTGGGGGATGCCTGCAGCTCGTCCAAGGCCTCGTCAAAGCTCTCAAGTAAGCCCAGATCTGAGCATGAGCGCTTCACCCAGACCAGGGTGTTGCTTTGGATGCTGGCTCCCCTCGCCCTCAGTTTAGAGTGTTAGAAACTACAAGTAGCAGAATACACTGCAATAGCCTGAAAGGAATTTGGTACTCATGCTGGACCTAGGCAATATAAGATCTCTGACGAGGATGGTGGGGAGTGCACGTGCAGGCCAGTGGAACTTTCACTTTCACAATGTGCCTGTAAGCCCTAAAACATTAGACCGAAACAAAGATAAATAAAACGCTTCAACGTCATAAAAAATAATTCCTCATTCAGAGCGCGATCCATCATTTCATTTATGTCTCTTGAAAAAACAACAGGCTTCAACGCATATGATTGATCATGTAGTCATTTGATTTTGATGTAAATAACAAGGCTTCGTGCACGTTTCTTTTTTCAATTAAGTACACAGAAGGTTAAAACGAAAAGGCAGACATCCTTCGCAAAAAGTGTCCCACTTAAAAATTGCCCGTGATTGATCGTAAAAGTTATGAGACCGCATTAGTAAATCAGATGATGTCATGAGTGGAAAGCGCCACATTCTAGATGAAATTCTAAATAAAGGTAGAGTTGTCATGCTTTAAAAAATGCGATGGAATCCTCCCCGTCGGGGAATTGAACCCCGGTCTCCCGCGTGACAGGCGGGGATACTGACCACTATACTAACGAGGAACAGCTGCACCTGGTCTCGCTGAGCCGCTCCTTATGTGGCTGAAAACCCTCCTGTCCATCCTCATATGCTACGAATTTGTGCCATTTATCAACTCCTTCACACCAACACAGGGGCCCACAGGCTCAATAAACACACACACACTCCCTCACACAATACACACACAAACACACTCCTGCCTCACAAGATCCTTCTCACCTCCTAGCAGACACTCTCAGCAGCGCTCTCAGCAGCATCACCTGATGCCAGAGTCACAGCAACCAGCTCCCACGGCTGCTTCTGACGGCCCCGGCCTGGATCTTCAGCCCAGGGGCCCCTGGCTCTCTCTGATGCTGGAGGATTGCAGCGGGGGCTGCACACAGGGAGTGGGGAGGGAGACGCTCCCTCCCACCCGCCCACCCGCCCGCCTGCGCCAAAGGAGAAAGCTGGCTTGTAAAGGAGAAGAGAGGAGGCAGGAAAAGCCCAGGTGTGCGAGTGTCTGAGAAAGAGGCGCTTTGAATTGTGAAGCAGAGGAAAAAAGTGAAGACTTTGCAAAATTCCTTCGAGCCGGATTTGAACCAGCGACCTAAGGATATCAGCTTCCCCACTACAGTCCTCCGCTCTACCAACTGAGCTATCGAAGGCTCGGTGATGTAGGGATGACAAGGCGCTATATGGCATGAGGTGTGAGCAGCGTGCCCAGCCGCCTAGGCAGCACTCTGTCTCTAAACAGCAGCTCAAGGCCTTCATAAAGCGCCAAACCCTACAATGGAGACTTTCCTTCCCTGCACAAAGCCAGCAAAGGAAAACAAACAGGCCACCTGCCTTTCTCAATGCTTCTTTCAAATGCTAAGACATCACTTTGCGCACCTTAGAGCAACCTGTCCAGACACACTTACAAACTACCTTAGAAACGCCTCTCAAGGGCGACTATGACTGGCGCCCCAGACCAACCACCTCCCTTCTCTCCAGCCCCTAGCTAGAAGAATAGGAGACCTCACCCGGAGGATACAGACTCCAGAGTGACGGGCTAGAGACGCCCTTTGGGAGACATGACGGCACCAGGGCCGGACTGGCCATACGGGTAAAGAGAGAGCCCCCGCTGGACAGAGAGACTGAGGGACTCCGCCCATCCTGCGTAAATCCGGGCTTGGTGAGCAGTATCCCGCCCGCCCGTGTTGCTCTCCCCCTCCAATGCTGCTCTTCCCCATCTCCCTATCTGGCTTCACGTTAATACTATAAGTCCCCACCTCCTCTTTGCTTCCTTCCACCCAACCAGCAGATATCCATCAAACTAGGTGGGTCGCAGAATACTGGCATTCTGACAATTGGCTCGAGCCTGTCAACAATTTGGCAAGCTGCCATCTCCGAAGCTATAGTGTAGCAAGCTCCAGAAGCGAATCTCTCCCTTTCAATGTTGTCTTGAAACTGGATTCTTCATAGAGCTGGAGACCCCTAGAAACAGGCCTCCTGGATTTGCCAGTGCTTCTTCCAAGCGGTAACCCATCCTTTGTGAAGAACAAGCTTTGATGACCAGCATTCAGTTTTCTATCAGTGTTTTGTCTGTGTGCCTGAAAGGTGACGTTGTTATTAGCAGGTGGCAGGTCAAGTAAAGAAGAAATGTATGTAATAAAAGATTTGCGATGTAGAACCTTAAAAAATGTGTTTAGATAGGATGAAAAAAAACTAGAAGTATACCGTGGGGAGAAAAAAAGAGTCCCTTCCCTGACTGGGAATCGAACCCGGGCCACGGCGGTGAGAGCGCCGAATCCTAACCACTAGACCACCAGGGAGCACTGGGTGCTCTGGAGCAGCACCTGCTCCAAGACATACCACCAGGGTGAGGCCGCCTGTGCTGCTGTCACAGGGTTTTGTGCATCAACTAAAGTAAGCAGGAAAACACACACACATCAACCTAACACTGGCAAGCTAGTCTTTACTACACTTTGGAAAACATCATGGGACACACAAAAAAAACACTGCTTTCAGGCACACCCCCAACAAAGCAATCTACTGAACGTTAAATAGACTCAGATCTCGGGACAGTTTCCATCCCTGGAAGACGCATGGGACCTTCATAACACACAACTAACTGGAGAGCAAAAACAGCAAGAACCAATTAACCATCCAGAAAAATACCAGTCACTGTTCTAGGTCAGCTCCTCTTCTCAGGGCACCAGCGGGAGGTCAGCGCCTCTTCTCAGGGCACCAGCGGGAGGTCAGCGCCTCTTCTCAGGGCACCAGCTGGAGGTCAGCACCTCTTCTCAGGGCACTAGCGGGGGGTCAGCGCCTCTTCTCAGGGGCCCTTGCAGGAGGGCAGCGCCTCTTCTCAGGGCACCAGCTGGAGGTCAGCGCCTCTTCTCAGGGCACTAGCGGGGGGGTCAGCGCCTCTTCTCAGGGGCCTTTGCAGGAGGGCAGCGCCTCTTCTCAGGGCACCAGCTGGAGGTCAGTGCCTCTTCTCAGGGCACTAGCGGGGGGTCAGCGCCTCTTCTCAGGGGCCCTTGCAGGAGGGCAGCGCCTCTTCTCAGGGCACCAGCTGGAGGTCAGCGCCTCTTCTCAGGGCACCAGCGGGAGGTCAGCGCCTCTTCTCAGGGCACCAGCTGGAGGTCAGCGCCTCTTCTCAGGGCACTAGCGGGGATCAGCACCTCTTCTCAGGTACCCCTGAAGGAGGGCAGTCCCTTTTCTCATGGCACCAGCGGGAGGTCAGCGCCTCTACTCAGGGCACCAGCAGGAGGTAAGCGCCTCTTCTCAGGGCACCAGCGGGGGTCAGCTCCTCCTCTCAGAGCACCAGAGGGAGGGCAGTGCCTCTCCTCAGAGCACCAGCGGGGGGGGGGTCAGTGCCTCTTCTCAGGGCCCCAGCGGGGTGTCAGCACCTCTACTCAGGGCACCAGCGGGGGGTCAGTGCCTCTTCTCAGGACACCAGCAGGAGGTCAGCGCCTCTTCTCAGGGCACCAGCGGGAGGTCAGCACCTCTTCTCAGGGCACCAGCGGGAGGTCAGCACCTCTTCTCAGGGCACCAGCTGGAGGTCAGCACCTCTTCTCAGGGCACTAGCGGGGGGGTCAGCGCCTCTTCTCAGGGGCCCTTGCAGGAGGGCAGCGCCTCTTCTCAGGGCACCAGCTGGAGGTCAGCGCCTCTTCTCAGGGGCCTTTGCAGGAGGGCAGCGCCTCTTCTCAGGGCACCAGCTGGAGGTCAGCGCCTCTTCTCAGGGCACCAGCTGGAGGTCAGCGCCTCTTCTCAGGGCACTAGCGGGGGGGGTCAGCGACTCTTCTCAGGGGCCCTTGCAGGAGGGCAGCGCCTATTCTCATGGCACCAGCTGGAGGTCAGCGCCTCTTCTCAGGGGCCCTTGCAGGAGGGCAGCGCCTCTTCTCAGGGCACCAGCTGGAGGTCAGCGCCACTTCTCAGGGCACTAGCGGGGAATCAGCACCTCTTCTCAGGTACCCCTGAAGGAGGGCAGTCCCTTTTCTCATGGCACCAGCGGGAGGTCAGCGCCTCTACTCAGGGCACCAGCAGGAGGTAAGCGCCTCTTCTCAGGGCACCAGCGGGGGTCAGCTCCTCCTCTCAGGGCACCAGAGGGAGGGCAGTGCCTCTCCTCAGGGCACCAGCGGGGTGTCAGTGCCTCTTCTCAGGGCACCAGCGGGGGTCAGCTCCTCCTCTCAGGGCACCAGAGGGAGGGTAGTGCCTCTCCTCAGGGCACCAGCGGGGTGTCAGCGCCTCTACTCAGGGCACCAGCGGGGGGTCAGTGCCTCTTCTCAGGGCACCAGCGGGGGTCTGCTCCTCTTCTCAGGGACCCCTGTAGGAGGGCAGCAGACCTTCTGGGGGATGCCTGCAGCTCGTCCAAGGCCTCGTCAAAGCTCTCAAGTAAGCCCAGATCTGAGCATGAGCGCTTCACCCAGACCAGGGTGTTGCTTTGGATGCTGGCTCCCCTCGCCCTCAGTTTAGAGTGTTAGAAACTACAAGTAGCAGAATACACTGCAATAGCCTGAAAGGAATTTGGTACTCATGCTGGACCTAGGCAATATAAGATCTCTGACGAGGATGGTGGGGAGTGCACGTGCAGGCCAGTGGAACTTTCACTTTCACAATGTGCCTGTAGGCCCTAAAACATTAGACCGAAACAAAGATAAATAAAACGCTTCAACGTCATAAAAAATAATTCCTCATTCAGAGCGCGATCCATCATTTCATTAATGTCTCTTGAAAAAACAACAGGCTTCAACGCATATGATTGATCATGTAGTCCTTTGATTTTGATGTAAATAACAAGGCTTCGTGCACGTTTCTTTTTTCAATTAAGTACACAGAAGCTTAAAACGAAAAGGCAGACATCCTTCGCAAAAAGTGTCTCACTTAAAAATTGCCCGTGATTGATCGTAAAAGTTATGAGACCGCATTAGTAAATCAGATGATGTCATGAGTGGAAAGCGCCACATTCTAGATGAAATTCTAAATAAAGGTAGAGTTGTCATGCTTTAAAAAATGCGATGGAATCCTCCCCGTCGGGGAATTGAACCCCGGTCTCCCGCGTGACAGGCGGGGATACTGACCACTATACTAACGAGGAACAGCTGCACCTGGTCTCGCTGAGCCGCTCCTTATGTGGCTGAAAACCCTCCTGTCCATCCTCATATGCTACGAATTTGTGCCATTTATCAACTCCTTCACACCAACACAGGGGCCCACAGGCTCAATAAACACACACACACTCCCTCACACAATACACACACAAACACACTCCTGCCTCACAAGATCCTTCTCACCTCCTAGCAGACACTCTCAGCAGCGCTCTCAGCAGCATCACCTGATGCCAGAGTCACAGCAACCAGCTCCCACGGCTGCTTCTGACGGCCCCGGCCTGGATCTTCAGCCCAGGGGCCCCTGGCTCTCTCTGATGCTGGAGGATTGCAGCGGGGGCTGCACACAGGGAGTGGGGAGGGAGACGCTCCCTCCCACCCGCCCACCCGCCCGCCTGCGCCAAAGGAGAAAGCTGGCTTGTAAAGGAGAAGAGAGGAGGCAGGAAAAGCCCAGGTGTGCGAGTGTCTGAGAAAGAGGCGCTTTGAATTGTGAAGCAGAGGAAAAAAGTGAAGACTTTGCAAAATTCCTTCGAGCCGGATTTGAACCAGCGACCTAAGGATATCAGCTTCCCCACTACAGTCCTCCGCTCTACCAACTGAGCTATCGAAGGCTCGGTGATGTAGGGATGACAAGGCGCTATATGGCATGAGGTGTGAGCAGCGTGCCCAGCCGCCTAGGCAGCACTCTGTCTCTAAACAGCAGCTCAAGGCCTTCATAAAGCGCCAAACCCTACAATGGAGACTTTCCTTCCCTGCACAAAGCCAGCAAAGGAAAACAAACAGGCCACCTGCCTTTCTCAATGCTTCTTTCAAATGCTAAGACATCACTTTGCGCACCTTAGAGCAACCTGTCCAGACACACTTACAAACTACCTTAGAAACGCCTCTCAAGGGCGACTATGACTGGCGCCCCAGACCAACCACCTCCCTTCTCTCCAGCCCCTAGCTAGAAGAATAGGAGACCTCACCCGGAGGATACAGACTCCAGAGTGACGGGCTAGAGACGCCCTTTGGGAGACATGACGGCACCAGGGCCGGACTGGCCATACGGGTAAAGAGAGAGCCCCCGCTGGACAGAGAGACTGAGGGACTCCGCCCATCCTGCGTAAATCCGGGCTTGGTGAGCAGTATCCCGCCCGCCCGTGTTGCTCTCCCCCTCCAATGCTGCTCTTCCCCATCTCCCTATCTGGCTTCACGTTAATACTATAAGTCCCCACCTCCTCTTTGCTTCCTTCCACCCAACCAGCAGATATCCATCAAACTAGGTGGGTCGCAGAATACTGGCATTCTGACAATTGGCTCGAGCCTGTCAACAATTTGGCAAGCTGCCATCTCCGAAGCTATAGTGTAGCAAGCTCCAGAAGCGAATCTCTCCCTTTCAATGTTGTCTTGAAACTGGATTCTTCATAGAGCTGGAGACCCCTAGAAACAGGCCTCCTGGATTTGCCAGTGCTTCTTCCAAGCGGTAACCCATCCTTTGTGAAGAACAAGCTTTGATGACCAGCATTCAGTTTTCTATCAGTGTTTTGTCTGTGTGCCTGAAAGGTGACGTTGTTATTAGCAGGTGGCAGGTCAAGTAAAGAAGAAATGTATGTAATAAAAGATTTGCGATGTAGAACCTTAAAAAATGTGTTTAGATAGGATGAAAAAAAACTAGAAGTATACCGTGGGGAGAAAAAAAAAGTCCCCTTCCCTGGCCGGGAATCGAACCCGGGCCGCGGCGGTGAGAGTGCCGAATCCTAACCACTAGACCACCAGGGAGCACTGGGTGCTCTGGAGCAGCACCTGCTCCAAGACATACCACCAGGGTGAGGCCGCCTGTGCTGCTGTCACAGGGTTTTGTGCATCAACTAAAGTAAGCAGGAAAACACACACACATCAACCTAACACTGGCAAGCTAGTCTTTACTACACTTTGGAAAACATCATGGGACACACAAAAAAAACACTGCTTTCAGGCACACCCCCAACAAAGCAATCTACTGAACGTTAAATAGACTCAGATCTCGGGACAGTTTCCATCCCTGGAAGACGCATGGGACCTTCATAACACACAACTAACTGGAGAGCAAAAACAGCAAGAACCAATTAACCATCCAGAAAAATACCAGTCACTGTTCTAGGTCAGCTCCTCTTCTCAGGGCACCAGCGGGAGGTCAGCGCCTCTTCTCAGGGCACCAGCGGGAGGTCAGCGCCTCTTCTCAGGGCACCAGCTGGAGGTCAGCACCTCTTCTCAGGGCACTAGCGGGGGGTCAGCGCCTCTTCTCAGGGGCCCTTGCAGGAGGGCAGCGCCTCTTCTCAGGGCACCAGCTGGAGGTCAGCGCCTCTTCTCAGGGCACTAGCGGGGGGGTCAGCGCCTCTTCTCAGGGGCCTTTGCAGGAGGGCAGCGCCTCTTCTCAGGGCACCAGCTGGAGGTCAGTGCCTCTTCTCAGGGCACTAGCGGGGGGTCAGCGCCTCTTCTCAGGGGCCCTTGCAGGAGGGCAGCGCCTCTTCTCAGGGCACCAGCTGGAGGTCAGCGCCTCTTCTCAGGGCACCAGCGGGAGGTCAGCGCCTCTTCTCAGGGCACCAGCTGGAGGTCAGCGCCTCTTCTCAGGGCACTAGCGGGGATCAGCACCTCTTCTCAGGTACCCCTGAAGGAGGGCAGTCCCTTTTCTCATGGCACCAGCGGGAGGTCAGCGCCTCTACTCAGGGCACCAGCAGGAGATAAGCGCCTCTTCTCAGGGCACCAGCGGGGGTCAGCTCCTCCTCTCAGAGCACCAGAGGGAGGGCAGTGCCTCTCCTCAGAGCACCAGCGGGGGGGGGGGGTCAGTGCCTCTTCTCAGGGCCCCAGCGGGGTGTCAGCACCTCTACTCAGGGCACCAGCGGGGGGTCAGTGCCTCTTCTCAGGGCACCAGCAGGAGGTCAGCGCCTCTTCTTAGGGCACCAGCGGGAGGTCAGCACCTCTTCTCAGGGCACCAGCGGGAGGTCAGCACCTCTTCTCAGGGCACCAGCTGGAGGTCAGCGCCTCTTCTCAGGGCACTAGCGGGGGGGTCAGCACCTCTTCTCAGGGGCCCTTGCAGGAGGGCAGCGCCTCTTCTCAGGGCATCAGCTGGAGGTCAGCGCCTCTTCTCAGGGGCCCTTGCAGGAGGGCAGCGCCTCTTCTCAGGGCACCAGCTGGAGGTCAGCGCCTCTTCTCAGGGCACCAGCTGGAGGTCAGCGCCTCTTCTCAGGGCACTAGCGGGGGGGGTCAGCGCCTCTTCTCAGGGGCCCTTGCAGGAGGGCAGCGCCTATTCTCATGGCACCAGCTGGAGGTCAGCGCCTCTTCTCAGGGGCCCTTGCAGGAGGGCAGCGCCTCTTCTCAGGGCACCAGCTGGAGGTCAGCGCCACTTCTCAGGGCACTAGCGGGGAATCAGCACCTCTTCTCAGGTACCACTGAAGGAGGGCAGTCCCTTTTCTCATGGCACCAGCGGGAGGTCAGCGCCTCTACTCAGGGCACCAGCAGGAGGTAAGCGCCTCTTCTCAGGGCACCAGCGGGGGTCAGCTCCTCCTCTCAGGGCACCAGAGGGAGGGCAGTGCCTCTCCTCAGGGCACCAGCGGGGTGTCAGCGCCTCTACTCAGGGCACCAGCGGGGGGTCAGTGCCTCTTCTCAGGGCACCAGCGGGGGTCTGCTCCTCTTCTCAGGGACCCCTGTAGGAGGGCAGCAGACCTTCTGGGGGATGCCTGCAGCTCGTCCAAGGCCTCGTCAAAGCTCTCAAGTAAGCCCAGATCTGAGCATGAGCGCTTCACCCAGACCAGGGTGTTGCTTTGGATGCTGGCTCCCCTCGCCCTCAGTTTAGAGTGTTAGAAACTACAAGTAGCAGAATACACTGCAATAGCCTGAAAGGAATTTGGTACTCATGCTGGACCTAGGCAATATAAGATCTCTGACGAGGATGGTGGGGAGTGCACGTGCAGGCCAGTGGAACTTTCACTTTCACAATGTGCCTGTAAGCCCTAAAACATTAGACCGAAACAAAGATAAATAAAACGCTTCAACGTCATAAAAAATAATTCCTCATTCAGAGCGCGATCCATCATTTCATTTATGTCTCTTGAAAAAACAACAGGCTTCAACGCATATGATTGATCATGTAGTCATTTGATTTTGATGTAAATAACAAGGCTTCGTGCACGTTTCTTTTTTCAATTAAGTACACAGAAGGTTAAAACGAAAAGGCAGACATCCTTCGCAAAAAGTGTCCCACTTAAAAATTGCCCGTGATTGATCGTAAAAGTTATGAGACCACATTAGTAAATCAGATGATGTCATGAGTGGAAAGCGCCACATTCTAGATGAAATTCTAAATAAAGGTAGAGTTGTCATGCTTTAAAAAATGCGATGGAATCCTCCCCGTCGGGGAATTGAACCCCGGTCTCCCGCGTGACAGGCGGGGATACTGACCACTATACTAACGAGGAACAGCTGCACCTGGTCTCGCTGAGCCGCTCCTCATGTGGCTGAAAACCCGCCTGTCCATCCTCATATGCTATGAATTTGTGCCATTTATCAACTCCTTCACACCAACACAGGGGCCCACAGGCTCAATAAACACACACACACTCCCTCACACAATACACACACAAACACACTCCTGCCTCACAAGATCCTTCTCACCTCCTAGCAGACACTCTCAGCAGCGCTCTCAGCAGCATCACCTGATGCCAGAGTCACAGCAACCAGCTCCCACGGCTGCTTCTGACGGCCCCGGCCTGGATCTTCAGCCCAGGGGCCCCTGGCTCTCTCTGATGCTGGAGGATTGCAGCGGGGGCTGCACACAGGGAGTGGGGAGGGAGACGCTCCCTCCCACCCGCCCACCCGCCCGCCTGCGCCAAAGGAGAAAGCTGGCTTGTAAAGGAGAAGAGAGGAGGCAGGAAAAGCCCAGGTGTGCGAGTGTCTGAGAAAGAGGCGCTTTGAATTGTGAAGCAGAGGAAAAAAGTGAAGACTTTGCAAAATTCCTTCGAGCCGGATTTGAACCAGCGACCTAAGGATATCAGCTTCCCCACTACAGTCCTCCGCTCTACCAACTGAGCTATCGAAGGCTCGGTGATGTAGGGATGACAAGGCGCTATATGGCATGAGGTGTGAGCAGCGTGCCCAGCCGCCTAGGCAGCACTCTGTCTCTAAACAGCAGCTCAAGGCCTTCATAAAGCGCCAAACCCTACAATGGAGACTTTCCTTCCCTGCACAAAGCCAGCAAAGGAAAACAAACAGGCCACCTGCCTTTCTCAATGCTTCTTTCAAATGCTAAGACATCACTTTGCGCACCTTAGAGCAACCTGTCCAGACACACTTACAAACTACCTTAGAAACGCCTCTCAAGGGCGACTATGACTGGCGCCCCAGACCAACCACCTCCCTTCTCTCCAGCCCCTAGCTAGAAGAATAGGAGACCTCACCCGGAGGATACAGACTCCAGAGTGACGGGCTAGAGACGCCCTTTGGGAGACATGACGGCACCAGGGCCGGACTGGCCATACGGGTAAAGAGAGAGCCCCCGCTGGACAGAGAGACTGAGGGACTCCGCCCATCCTGCGTAAATCCGGGCTTGGTGAGCAGTATCCCGCCCGCCCGTGTTGCTCTCCCCCTCCAATGCTGCTCTTCCCCATCTCCCTATCTGGCTTCACGTTAATACTATAAGTCCCCACCTCCTCTTTGCTTCCTTCCACCCAACCAGCAGATATCCATCAAACTAGGTGGGTCGCAGAATACTGGCATTCTGACAATTGGCTCGAGCCTGTCAACAATTTGGCAAGCTGCCATCTCCGAAGCTATAGTGTAGCAAGCTCCAGAAGCGAATCTCTCCCTTTCAATGTTGTCTTGAAACTGGATTCTTCATAGAGCTGGAGACCCCTAGAAACAGGCCTCCTGGATTTGCCAGTGCTTCTTCCAAGCGGTAACCCATCCTTTGTGAAGAACAAGCTTTGATGACCAGCATTCAGTTTTCTATCAGTGTTTTGTCTGTGTGCCTGAAAGGTGACGTTGTTATTAGCAGGTGGCAGGTCAAGTAAAGAAGAAATGTATGTAATAAAAGATTTGCGATGTAGAACCTTAAAAAATGTGTTTAGATAGGATGAAAAAAAACTAGAAGTATACCGTGGGGAGAAAAAAAGAGTCCCTTCCCTGACCGGGAATCGAACCCAGGCCGCGGCGGTGAGAGCGCCGAATCCTAACCACTAGACCACCAGGGAGCACTGGGTGCTCTGGAGCAGCACCTGCTCCAAGACATACCACCAGGGTGAGGCCGCCTGTGCTGCTGTCACAGGGTTTTGTGCATCAACTAAAGTAAGCAGGAAAACACACACACATCAACCTAACACTGGCAAGCTAGTCTTTACTACACTTTGGAAAACATCATGGGACACACAAAAAAAACACTGCTTTCAGGCACACCCCCAACAAAGCAATCTACTGAACGTTAAATAGACTCAGATCTCGGGACAGTTTCCATCCCTGGAAGACGCATGGGACCTTCATAACACACAACTAACTGGAGAGCAAAAACAGCAAGAACCAATTAACCATCCAGAAAAATACCAGTCACTGTTCTAGGTCAGCTCCTCTTCTCAGGGCACCAGCGGGAGGTCAGCGCCTCTTCTCAGGGCACCAGCGGGAGGTCAGCGCCTCTTCTCAGGGCACCAGCTGGAGGTCAGCACCTCTTCTCAGGGCACTAGCGGGGGGTCAGCGCCTCTTCTCAGGGGCCCTTGCAGGAGGGCAGCGCCTCTTCTCAGGGCACCAGCTGGAGGTCAGCGCCTCTTCTCAGGGCACTAGCGGGGGGGTCAGCGCCTCTTCTCAGGGGCCTTTGCAGGAGGGCAGCGCCTCTTCTCAGGGCACCAGCTGGAGGTCAGTGCCTCTTCTCAGGGCACTAGCGGGGGGTCAGCGCCTCTTCTCAGGGGCCCTTGCAGGAGGGCAGCGCCTCTTCTCAGGGCACCAGCTGGAGGTCAGCGCCTCTTCTCAGGGCACCAGCGGGAGGTCAGCGCCTCTTCTCAGGGCACCAGCTGGAGGTCAGCGCCTCTTCTCAGGGCACTAGCGGGGATCAGCACCTCTTCTCAGGTACCCCTGAAGGAGGGCAGTCCCTTTTCTCATGGCACCAGCGGGAGGTCAGCGCCTCTACTCAGGGCACCAGCAGGAGGTAAGCGCCTCTTCTCAGGGCACCAGCGGGGGTCAGCTCCTCCTCTCAGAGCACCAGAGGGAGGGCAGTGCCTCTCCTCAGAGCACCAGCGGGGGGGGGGTCAGTGCCTCTTCTCAGGGCCCCAGCGGGGTGTCAGCACCTCTACTCAGGGCACCAGCGGGGGGTCAGTGCCTCTTCTCAGGACACCAGCAGGAGGTCAGCGCCTCTTCTCAGGGCACCAGCGGGAGGTCAGCACCTCTTCTCAGGGCACCAGCGGGAGGTCAGCACCTCTTCTCAGGGCACCAGCTGGAGGTCAGCACCTCTTCTCAGGGCACTAGCGGGGGGGTCAGCGCCTCTTCTCAGGGGCCCTTGCAGGAGGGCAGCGCCTCTTCTCAGGGCACCAGCTGGAGGTCAGCGCCTCTTCTCAGGGGCCTTTGCAGGAGGGCAGCGCCTCTTCTCAGGGCACCAGCTGGAGGTCAGCGCCTCTTCTCAGGGCACCAGCTGGAGGTCAGCGCCTCTTCTCAGGGCACTAGCGGGGGGGGTCAGCGACTCTTCTCAGGGGCCCTTGCAGGAGGGCAGCGCCTATTCTCATGGCACCAGCTGGAGGTCAGCGCCTCTTCTCAGGGGCCCTTGCAGGAGGGCAGCGCCTCTTCTCAGGGCACCAGCTGGAGGTCAGCGCCACTTCTCAGGGCACTAGCGGGGAATCAGCACCTCTTCTCAGGTACCCCTGAAGGAGGGCAGTCCCTTTTCTCATGGCACCAGCGGGAGGTCAGCGCCTCTACTCAGGGCACCAGCAGGAGGTAAGCGCCTCTTCTCAGGGCACCAGCGGGGGTCAGCTCCTCCTCTCAGGGCACCAGAGGGAGGGCAGTGCCTCTCCTCAGGGCACCAGCGGGGTGTCAGTGCCTCTTCTCAGGGCACCAGCGGGGGTCAGCTCCTCCTCTCAGGGCACCAGAGGGAGGGTAGTGCCTCTCCTCAGGGCACCAGCGGGGTGTCAGCGCCTCTACTCAGGGCACCAGCGGGGGGTCAGTGCCTCTTCTCAGGGCACCAGCGGGGGTCTGCTCCTCTTCTCAGGGACCCCTGTAGGAGGGCAGCAGACCTTCTGGGGGATGCCTGCAGCTCGTCCAAGGCCTCGTCAAAGCTCTCAAGTAAGCCCAGATCTGAGCATGAGCGCTTCACCCAGACCAGGGTGTTGCTTTGGATGCTGGCTCCCCTCGCCCTCAGTTTAGAGTGTTAGAAACTACAAGTAGCAGAATACACTGCAATAGCCTGAAAGGAATTTGGTACTCATGCTGGACCTAGGCAATATAAGATCTCTGACGAGGATGGTGGGGAGTGCACGTGCAGGCCAGTGGAACTTTCACTTTCACAATGTGCCTGTAGGCCCTAAAACATTAGACCGAAACAAAGATAAATAAAACGCTTCAACGTCATAAAAAATAATTCCTCATTCAGAGCGCGATCCATCATTTCATTTATGTCTCTTGAAAAAACAACAGGCTTCAACGCATATGATTGATCATGTAGTCCTTTGATTTTGATGTAAATAACAAGGCTTCGTGCACGTTTCTTTTTTCAATTAAGTACACAGAAGCTTAAAACGAAAAGGCAGACATCCTTCGCAAAAAGTGTCTCACTTAAAAATTGCCCGTGATTGATCGTAAAAGTTATGAGACCGCATTAGTAAATCAGATGATGTCATGAGTGGAAAGCGCCACATTCTAGATGAAATTCTAAATAAAGGTAGAGTTGTCATGCTTTAAAAAATGCGATGGAATCCTCCCCGTTGGGGAATTGAACCCCGGTCTCCCGCGTGACAGGCGGGGATACTGACCACTATACTAACGAGGAACAGCTGCACCTGGTCTCGCTGAGCCGCTCCTTATGTGGCTGAAAACCCTCCTGTCCATCCTCATATGCTACGAATTTGTGCCATTTATCAACTCCTTCACACCAACACAGGGGCCCACAGGCTCAATAAACACACACACACTCCCTCACACAATACACACACAAACACACTCCTGCCTCACAAGATCCTTCTCACCTCCTAGCAGACACTCTCAGCAGCGCTCTCAGCAGCATCACCTGATGCCAGAGTCACAGCAACCAGCTCCCACGGCTGCTTCTGACGGCCCCGGCCTGGATCTTCAGCCCAGGGGCCCCTGGCTCTCTCTGATGCTGGAGGATTGCAGCGGGGGCTGCACACAGGGAGTGGGGAGGGAGACGCTCCCTCCCACCCGCCCACCCGCCCGCCTGCGCCAAAGGAGAAAGCTGGCTTGTAAAGGAGAAGAGAGGAGGCAGGAAAAGCCCAGGTGTGCGAGTGTCTGAGAAAGAGGCGCTTTGAATTGTGAAGCAGAGGAAAAAAGTGAAGACTTTGCAAAATTCCTTCGAGCCGGATTTGAACCAGCGACCTAAGGATATCAGCTTCCCCACTACAGTCCTCCGCTCTACCAACTGAGCTATCGAAGGCTCGGTGATGTAGGGATGACAAGGCGCTATATGGCATGAGGTGTGAGCAGCGTGCCCAGCCGCCTAGGCAGCACTCTGTCTCTAAACAGCAGCTCAAGGCCTTCATAAAGCGCCAAACCCTACAATGGAGACTTTCCTTCCCTGCACAAAGCCAGCAAAGGAAAACAAACAGGCCACCTGCCTTTCTCAATGCTTCTTTCAAATGCTAAGACATCACTTTGCGCACCTTAGAGCAACCTGTCCAGACACACTTACAAACTACCTTAGAAACGCCTCTCAAGGGCGACTATGACTGGCGCCCCAGACCAACCACCTCCCTTCTCTCCAGCCCCTAGCTAGAAGAATAGGAGACCTCACCCGGAGGATACAGACTCCAGAGTGACGGGCTAGAGACGCCCTTTGGGAGACATGACGGCACCAGGGCCGGACTGGCCATACGGGTAAAGAGAGAGCCCCCGCTGGACAGAGAGACTGAGGGACTCCGCCCATCCTGCGTAAATCCGGGCTTGGTGAGCAGTATCCCGCCCGCCCGTGTTGCTCTCCCCCTCCAATGCTGCTCTTCCCCATCTCCCTATCTGGCTTCACGTTAATACTATAAGTCCCCACCTCCTCTTTGCTTCCTTCCACCCAACCAGCAGATATCCATCAAACTAGGTGGGTCGCAGAATACTGGCATTCTGACAATTGGCTCGAGCCTGTCAACAATTTGGCAAGCTGCCATCTCCGAAGCTATAGTGTAGCAAGCTCCAGAAGCGAATCTCTCCCTTTCAATGTTGTCTTGAAACTGGATTCTTCATAGAGCTGGAGACCCCTAGAAACAGGCCTCCTGGATTTGCCAGTGCTTCTTCCAAGCGGTAACCCATCCTTTGTGAAGAACAAGCTTTGATGACCAGCATTCAGTTTTCTATCAGTGTTTTGTCTGTGTGCCTGAAAGGTGACGTTGTTATTAGCAGGTGGCAGGTCAAGTAAAGAAGAAATGTATGTAATAAAAGATTTGCGATGTAGAACCTTAAAAAATGTGTTTAGATAGGATGAAAAAAAACTAGAAGTATACCGTGGGGAGAAAAAAAGAGTCCCTTCCCTGACCGGGAATCGAACCCGGGCCACGGCGGTGAGAGCGCCGAATCCTAACCACTAGACCACCAGGGAGCACTGGGTGCTCTGGAGCAGCACCTGCTCCAAGACATACCACCAGGGTGAGGCCGCCTGTGCTGCTGTCACAGGGTTTTGTGCATCAACTAAAGTAAGCAGGAAAACACACACACATCAACCTAACACTGGCAAGCTAGTCTTTACTACACTTTGGAAAACATCATGGGACACACAAAAAAAACACTGCTTTCAGGCACACCCCCAACAAAGCAATCTACTGAACGTTAAATAGACTCAGATCTCGGGACAGTTTCCATCCCTGGAAGACGCATGGGACCTTCATAACACACAACTAACTGGAGAGCAAAAACAGCAAGAACCAATTAACCATCCAGAAAAATACCAGTCACTGTTCTAGGTCAGCTCCTCTTCTCAGGGCACCAGCGGGAGGTCAGCGCCTCTTCTCAGGGCACCAGTGGGGGGTCAGTGCCTCTTCTCAGGGCACCAGCGGGAGGTCAGCGCCTCTTCTCAGGGCACCAGCTGGAGGTCAGCGTCTCTTCTCAGGGCACTAGCGGGGATCAGCACCTCTTCTCAGGTACCCCTGAAGGAGGGCAGTCCCTTTTCTCATGGCACCAGCGGGAGGTCAGCGCCACTACTCAGGGCACCAGCAGGAGATAAGCGCCTCTTCTCAGGGCACCAGCGGGGGTCAGCTCCTCCTCTCAGAGCACCAGAGGGAGGGCAGTGCCTCTCCTCAGAGCACCAGCGGGGGGGGGGGGTCAGTGCCTCTTCTCAGGGCCCCAGCGGGGTGTCAGCACCTCTACTCAGGGCACCAGCGGGGGGTCAGTGCCTCTTCTCAGGGCACCAGCAGGAGGTCAGCGCCTCTTCTTAGGGCACCAGCGGGAGGTCAGCACCTCTTCTCAGGGCACCAGCGGGAGGTCAGCACCTCTTCTCAGGGCACCAGCTGGAGGTCAGCGCCTCTTCTCAGGGCACTAGCGGGGGGGTCAGCACCTCTTCTCAGGGGCCCTTGCAGGAGGGCAGCGCCTCTTCTCAGGGCATCAGCTGGAGGTCAGCGCCTCTTCTCAGGGGCCCTTGCAGGAGGGCAGCGCCTCTTCTCAGGGCACCAGCTGGAGGTCAGCGCCTCTTCTCAGGGCACCAGCTGGAGGTCAGCGCCTCTTCTCAGGGCACTAGCGGGGGGGGTCAGCGCCTCTTCTCAGGGGCCCTTGCAGGAGGGCAGCGCCTATTCTCATGGCACCAGCTGGAGGTCAGCGCCTCTTCTCAGGGGCCCTTGCAGGAGGGCAGCGCCTCTTCTCAGGGCACCAGCTGGAGGTCAGCGCCACTTCTCAGGGCACTAGCGGGGAATCAGCACCTCTTCTCAGGTACCCCTGAAGGAGGGCAGTCCCTTTTCTCATGGCACCAGCGGGAGGTCAGCGCCTCTACTCAGGGCACCAGCAGGAGGTAAGCGCCTCTTCTCAGGGCACCAGCGGGGGTCAGCTCCTCCTCTCAGGGCACCAGAGGGAGGGCAGTGCCTCTCCTCAGGGCACCAGCGGGGTGTCAGCGCCTCTACTCAGGGCACCAGCGGGGGGTCAGTGCCTCTTCTCAGGGCACCAGCGGGGGTCTGCTCCTCTTCTCAGGGACCCCTGTAGGAGGGCAGCAGACCTTCTGGGGGATGCCTGCAGCTCGTCCAAGGCCTCGTCAAAGCTCTCAAGTAAGCCCAGATCTGAGCATGAGCGCTTCACCCAGACCAGGGTGTTGCTTTGGATGCTGGCTCCCCTCGCCCTCAGTTTAGAGTGTTAGAAACTACAAGTAGCAGAATACACTGCAATAGCCTGAAAGGAATTTGGTACTCATGCTGGACCTAGGCAATATAAGATCTCTGACGAGGATGGTGGGGAGTGCACGTGCAGGCCAGTGGAACTTTCACTTTCACAATGTGCCTGTAAGCCCTAAAACATTAGACCGAAACAAAGATAAATAAAACGCTTCAACGTCATAAAAAATAATTCCTCATTCAGAGCGCGATCCATCATTTCATTTATGTCTCTTGAAAAAACAACAGGCTTCAACGCATATGATTGATCATGTAGTCATTTGATTTTGATGTAAATAACAAGGCTTCGTGCACGTTTCTTTTTTCAATTAAGTACACAGAAGGTTAAAACGAAAAGGCAGACATCCTTCGCAAAAAGTGTCCCACTTAAAAATTGCCCGTGATTGATCGTAAAAGTTATGAGACCGCATTAGTAAATCAGATGATGTCATGAGTGGAAAGCGCCACATTCTAGATGAAATTCTAAATAAAGGTAGAGTTGTCATGCTTTAAAAAATGCGATGGAATCCTCCCCGTCGGGGAATTGAACCCCGGTCTCCCGCGTGACAGGCGGGGATACTGACCACTATACTAACGAGGAACAGCTGCACCTGGTCTCGCTGAGCCGCTCCTTATGTGGCTGAAAACCCGCCTGTCCATCCTCATATGCTATGAATTTGTGCCATTTATCAACTCCTTCACACCAACACAGGGGCCCACAGGCTCAATAAACACACACACACTCCCTCACACAATACACACACAAACACACTCCTGCCTCACAAGATCCTTCTCACCTCCTAGCAGACACTCTCAGCAGCGCTCTCAGCAGCATCACCTGATGCCAGAGTCACAGCAACCAGCTCCCACGGCTGCTTCTGACGGCCCCGGCCTGGATCTTCAGCCCAGGGGCCCCTGGCTCTCTCTGATGCTGGAGGATTGCAGCGGGGGCTGCACACAGGGAGTGGGGAGGGAGACGCTCCCTCCCACCCGCCCACCCGCCCGCCTGCGCCAAAGGAGAAAGCTGGCTTGTAAAGGAGAAGAGAGGAGGCAGGAAAAGCCCAGGTGTGCGAGTGTCTGAGAAAGAGGCGCTTTGAATTGTGAAGCAGAGGAAAAAAGTGAAGACTTTGCAAAATTCCTTCGAGCCGGATTTGAACCAGCGACCTAAGGATATCAGCTTCCCCACTACAGTCCTCCGCTCTACCAACTGAGCTATCGAAGGCTCGGTGATGTAGGGATGACAAGGCGCTATATGGCATGAGGTGTGAGCAGCGTGCCCAGCCGCCTAGGCAGCACTCTGTCTCTAAACAGCAGCTCAAGGCCTTCATAAAGCGCCAAACCCTACAATGGAGACTTTCCTTCCCTGCACAAAGCCAGCAAAGGAAAACAAACAGGCCACCTGCCTTTCTCAATGCTTCTTTCAAATGCTAAGACATCACTTTGCGCACCTTAGAGCAACCTGTCCAGACACACTTACAAACTACCTTAGAAACGCCTCTCAAGGGCGACTATGACTGGCGCCCCAGACCAACCACCTCCCTTCTCTCCAGCCCCTAGCTAGAAGAATAGGAGACCTCACCCGGAGGATACAGACTCCAGAGTGACGGGCTAGAGACGCCCTTTGGGAGACATGACGGCACCAGGGCCGGACTGGCCATACGGGTAAAGAGAGAGCCCCCGCTGGACAGAGAGACTGAGGGACTCCGCCCATCCTGCGTAAATCCGGGCTTGGTGAGCAGTATCCCGCCCGCCCGTGTTGCTCTCCCCCTCCAATGCTGCTCTTCCCCATCTCCCTATCTGGCTTCACGTTAATACTATAAGTCCCCACCTCCTCTTTGCTTCCTTCCACCCAACCAGCAGATATCCATCAAACTAGGTGGGTCGCAGAATACTGGCATTCTGACAATTGGCTCGAGCCTGTCAACAATTTGGCAAGCTGCCATCTCCGAAGCTATAGTGTAGCAAGCTCCAGAAGCGAATCTCTCCCTTTCAATGTTGTCTTGAAACTGGATTCTTCATAGAGCTGGAGACCCCTAGAAACAGGCCTCCTGGATTTGCCAGTGCTTCTTCCAAGCGGTAACCCATCCTTTGTGAAGAACAAGCTTTGATGACCAGCATTCAGTTTTCTATCAGTGTTTTGTCTGTGTGCCTGAAAGGTGACGTTGTTATTAGCAGGTGGCAGGTCAAGTAAAGAAGAAATGTATGTAATAAAAGATTTGCGATGTAGAACCTTAAAAAATGTGTTTAGATAGGATGAAAAAAAACTAGAAGTATACCGTGGGGAGAAAAAAAAAGTCCCCTTCCCTGGCCGGGAATCGAACCCGGGCCGCGGTGGTGAGAGTGCCGAATCCTAACCACTAGACCACCAGGGAGCACTGGGTGCTCTGGAGCAGCACCTGCTCCAAGACATACCACCAGGGTGAGGCCGCCTGTGCTGCTGTCACAGGGTTTTGTGCATCAACTAAAGTAAGCAGGAAAACACACACACATCAACCTAACACTGGCAAGCTAGTCTTTACTACACTTTGGAAAACATCATGGGACACACAAAAAAAACACTGCTTTCAGGCACACCCCCAACAAAGCAATCTACTGAACGTTAAATAGACTCAGATCTCGGGACAGTTTCCATCCCTGGAAGACGCATGGGACCTTCATAACACACAACTAACTGGAGAGCAAAAACAGCAAGAACCAATTAACCATCCAGAAAAATACCAGTCACTGTTCTAGGTCAGCTCCTCTTCTCAGGGCACCAGCGGGAGGTCAGCGCCTCTTCTCAGGGCACCAGCGGGAGGTCAGCGCCTCTTCTCAGGGCACCAGCTGGAGGTCAGCACCTCTTCTCAGGGCACTAGCGGGGGGTCAGCGCCTCTTCTCAGGGGCCCTTGCAGGAGGGCAGCGCCTCTTCTCAGGGCACCAGCTGGAGGTCAGCGCCTCTTCTCAGGGCACTAGCGGGGGGGTCAGCGCCTCTTCTCAGGGGCCTTTGCAGGAGGGCAGCGCCTCTTCTCAGGGCACCAGCTGGAGGTCAGTGCCTCTTCTCAGGGCACTAGCGGGGGGTCAGCGCCTCTTCTCAGGGGCCCTTGCAGGAGGGCAGCGCCTCTTCTCAGGGCACCAGCTGGAGGTCAGCGCCTCTTCTCAGGGCACCAGCGGGAGGTCAGCGCCTCTTCTCAGGGCACCAGCTGGAGGTCAGCGCCTCTTCTCAGGGCACTAGCGGGGATCAGCACCTCTTCTCAGGTACCCCTGAAGGAGGGCAGTCCCTTTTCTCATGGCACCAGCGGGAGGTCAGCGCCTCTACTCAGGGCACCAGCAGGAGATAAGCGCCTCTTCTCAGGGCACCAGCGGGGGTCAGCTCCTCCTCTCAGAGCACCAGAGGGAGGGCAGTGCCTCTCCTCAGAGCACCAGCGGGGGGGGGGGGGGTCAGTGCCTCTTCTCAGGGCCCCAGCGGGGTGTCAGCACCTCTACTCAGGGCACCAGCGGGGGGTCAGTGCCTCTTCTCAGGGCACCAGCAGGAGGTCAGCGCCTCTTCTTAGGGCACCAGCGGGAGGTCAGCACCTCTTCTCAGGGCACCAGCGGGAGGTCAGCACCTCTTCTCAGGGCACCAGCTGGAGGTCAGCGCCTCTTCTCAGGGCACTAGCGGGGGGGTCAGCACCTCTTCTCAGGGGCCCTTGCAGGAGGGCAGCGCCTCTTCTCAGGGCATCAGCTGGAGGTCAGCGCCTCTTCTCAGGGGCCCTTGCAGGAGGGCAGCGCCTCTTCTCAGGGCACCAGCTGGAGGTCAGCGCCTCTTCTCAGGGCACCAGCTGGAGGTCAGCGCCTCTTCTCAGGGCACTAGCGGGGGGGGTCAGCGCCTCTTCTCAGGGGCCCTTGCAGGAGGGCAGCGCCTATTCTCATGGCACCAGCTGGAGGTCAGCGCCTCTTCTCAGGGGCCCTTGCAGGAGGGCAGCGCCTCTTCTCAGGGCACCAGCTGGAGGTCAGCGCCACTTCTCAGGGCACTAGCGGGGAATCAGCACCTCTTCTCAGGTACCCCTGAAGGAGGGCAGTCCCTTTTCTCATGGCACCAGCGGGAGGTCAGCGCCTCTACTCAGGGCACCAGCAGGAGGTAAGCGCCTCTTCTCAGGGCACCAGCGGGGGTCAGCTCCTCCTCTCAGGGCACCAGAGGGAGGGCAGTGCCTCTCCTCAGGGCACCAGCGGGGTGTCAGCGCCTCTACTCAGGGCACCAGCGGGGGGTCAGTGCCTCTTCTCAGGGCACCAGCGGGGGTCTGCTCCTCTTCTCAGGGACCCCTGTAGGAGGGCAGCAGACCTTCTGGGGGATGCCTGCAGCTCGTCCAAGGCCTCGTCAAAGCTCTCAAGTAAGCCCAGATCTGAGCATGAGCGCTTCACCCAGACC
Source organism: Triturus cristatus (assembly GCF_964204655.1). Taxonomy (NCBI): domain Eukaryota; kingdom Metazoa; phylum Chordata; class Amphibia; order Caudata; family Salamandridae; genus Triturus; species Triturus cristatus. Next base: position 145,672,050 of record NC_140585.1, on the reverse strand, counting down.
AGGGTGTTGCTTTGGATGCTGGCTCCCCTCGCCCTCAGTTTAGAGTGTTAGAAACTACAAGTAGCAGAATACACTGCAATAGCCTGAAAGGAATTTGGTACTCATGCTGGACCTAGGCAATATAAGATCTCTGACGAGGATGGTGGGGAGTGCACGTGCAGGCCAGTGGAACTTTCACTTTCACAATGTGCCTGTAAGCCCTAAAACATTAGACCGAAACAAAGATAAATAAAACGCTTCAACGTCATAAAAAATAATTCCTCATTCAGAGCGCGATCCATCATTTCATTTATGTCTCTTGAAAAAACAACAGGCTTCAACGCATATGATTGATCATGTAGTCATTTGATTTTGATGTAAATAACAAGGCTTCGTGCACGTTTCTTTTTTCAATTAAGTACACAGAAGGTTAAAACGAAAAGGCAGACATCCTTCGCAAAAAGTGTCCCACTTAAAAATTGCCCGTGATTGATCGTAAAAGTTATGAGACCGCATTAGTAAATCAGATGATGTCATGAGTGGAAAGCGCCACATTCTAGATGAAATTCTAAATAAAGGTAGAGTTGTCATGCTTTAAAAAATGCGATGGAATCCTCCCCGTCGGGGAATTGAACCCCGGTCTCCCGCGTGACAGGCGGGGATACTGACCACTATACTAACGAGGAACAGCTGCACCTGGTCTCGCTGAGCCGCTCCTTATGTGGCTGAAAACCCGCCTGTCCATCCTCATATGCTATGAATTTGTGCCATTTATCAACTCCTTCACACCAACACAGGGGCCCACAGGCTCAATAAACACACACACACTCCCTCACACAATACACACACAAACACACTCCTGCCTCACAAGATCCTTCTCACCTCCTAGCAGACACTCTCAGCAGCGCTCTCAGCAGCATCACCTGATGCCAGAGTCACAGCAACCAGCTCCCACGGCTGCTTCTGACGGCCCCGGCCTGGATCTTCAGCCCAGGGGCCCCTGGCTCTCTCTGATGCTGGAGGATTGCAGCGGGGGCTGCACACAGGGAGTGGGGAGGGAGACGCTCCCTCCCACCCGCCCACCCGCCCGCCTGCGCCAAAGGAGAAAGCTGGCTTGTAAAGGAGAAGAGAGGAGGCAGGAAAAGCCCAGGTGTGCGAGTGTCTGAGAAAGAGGCGCTTTGAATTGTGAAGCAGAGGAAAAAAGTGAAGACTTTGCAAAATTCCTTCGAGCCGGATTTGAACCAGCGACCTAAGGATATCAGCTTCCCCACTACAGTCCTCCGCTCTACCAACTGAGCTATCGAAGGCTCGGTGATGTAGGGATGACAAGGCGCTATATGGCATGAGGTGTGAGCAGCGTGCCCAGCCGCCTAGGCAGCACTCTGTCTCTAAACAGCAGCTCAAGGCCTTCATAAAGCGCCAAACCCTACAATGGAGACTTTCCTTCCCTGCACAAAGCCAGCAAAGGAAAACAAACAGGCCACCTGCCTTTCTCAATGCTTCTTTCAAATGCTAAGACATCACTTTGCGCACCTTAGAGCAACCTGTCCAGACACACTTACAAACTACCTTAGAAACGCCTCTCAAGGGCGACTATGACTGGCGCCCCAGACCAACCACCTCCCTTCTCTCCAGCCCCTAGCTAGAAGAATAGGAGACCTCACCCGGAGGATACAGACTCCAGAGTGACGGGCTAGAGACGCCCTTTGGGAGACATGACGGCACCAGGGCCGGACTGGCCATACGGGTAAAGAGAGAGCCCCCGCTGGACAGAGAGACTGAGGGACTCCGCCCATCCTGCGTAAATCCGGGCTTGGTGAGCAGTATCCCGCCCGCCCGTGTTGCTCTCCCCCTCCAATGCTGCTCTTCCCCATCTCCCTATCTGGCTTCACGTTAATACTATAAGTCCCCACCTCCTCTTTGCTTCCTTCCACCCAACCAGCAGATATCCATCAAACTAGGTGGGTCGCAGAATACTGGCATTCTGACAATTGGCTCGAGCCTGTCAACAATTTGGCAAGCTGCCATCTCCGAAGCTATAGTGTAGCAAGCTCCAGAAGCGAATCTCTCCCTTTCAATGTTGTCTTGAAACTGGATTCTTCATAGAGCTGGAGACCCCTAGAAACAGGCCTCCTGGATTTGCCAGTGCTTCTTCCAAGCGGTAACCCATCCTTTGTGAAGAACAAGCTTTGATGACCAGCATTCAGTTTTCTATCAGTGTTTTGTCTGTGTGCCTGAAAGGTGACGTTGTTATTAGCAGGTGGCAGGTCAAGTAAAGAAGAAATGTATGTAATAAAAGATTTGCGATGTAGAACCTTAAAAAATGTGTTTAGATAGGATGAAAAAAAACTAGAAGTATACCGTGGGGAGAAAAAAAAAGTCCCCTTCCCTGGCCGGGAATCGAACCCGGGCCGCGGTGGTGAGAGTGCCGAATCCTAACCACTAGACCACCAGGGAGCACTGGGTGCTCTGGAGCAGCACCTGCTCCAAGACATACCACCAGGGTGAGGCCGCCTGTGCTGCTGTCACAGGGTTTTGTGCATCAACTAAAGTAAGCAGGAAAACACACACACATCAACCTAACACTGGCAAGCTAGTCTTTACTACACTTTGGAAAACATCATGGGACACACAAAAAAAACACTGCTTTCAGGCACACCCCCAACAAAGCAATCTACTGAACGTTAAATAGACTCAGATCTCGGGACAGTTTCCATCCCTGGAAGACGCATGGGACCTTCATAACACACAACTAACTGGAGAGCAAAAACAGCAAGAACCAATTAACCATCCAGAAAAATACCAGTCACTGTTCTAGGTCAGCTCCTCTTCTCAGGGCACCAGCGGGAGGTCAGCGCCTCTTCTCAGGGCACCAGCGGGAGGTCAGCGCCTCTTCTCAGGGCACCAGCTGGAGGTCAGCACCTCTTCTCAGGGCACTAGCGGGGGGTCAGCGCCTCTTCTCAGGGGCCCTTGCAGGAGGGCAGCGCCTCTTCTCAGGGCACCAGCTGGAGGTCAGCGCCTCTTCTCAGGGCACTAGCGGGGGGGTCAGCGCCTCTTCTCAGGGGCCTTTGCAGGAGGGCAGCGCCTCTTCTCAGGGCACCAGCTGGAGGTCAGTGCCTCTTCTCAGGGCACTAGCGGGGGGTCAGCGCCTCTTCTCAGGGGCCCTTGCAGGAGGGCAGCGCCTCTTCTCAGGGCACCAGCTGGAGGTCAGCGCCTCTTCTCAGGGCACCAGCGGGAGGTCAGCGCCTCTTCTCAGGGCACCAGCTGGAGGTCAGCGCCTCTTCTCAGGGCACTAGCGGGGATCAGCACCTCTTCTCAGGTACCCCTGAAGGAGGGCAGTCCCTTTTCTCATGGCACCAGCGGGAGGTCAGCGCCTCTACTCAGGGCACCAGCAGGAGATAAGCGCCTCTTCTCAGGGCACCAGCGGGGGTCAGCTCCTCCTCTCAGAGCACCAGAGGGAGGGCAGTGCCTCTCCTCAGAGCACCAGCGGGGGGGGGGGGGGTCAGTGCCTCTTCTCAGGGCCCCAGCGGGGTGTCAGCACCTCTACTCAGGGCACCAGCGGGGGGTCAGTGCCTCTTCTCAGGGCACCAGCAGGAGGTCAGCGCCTCTTCTTAGGGCACCAGCGGGAGGTCAGCACCTCTTCTCAGGGCACCAGCGGGAGGTCAGCACCTCTTCTCAGGGCACCAGCTGGAGGTCAGCGCCTCTTCTCAGGGCACTAGCGGGGGGGTCAGCACCTCTTCTCAGGGGCCCTTGCAGGAGGGCAGCGCCTCTTCTCAGGGCATCAGCTGGAGGTCAGCGCCTCTTCTCAGGGGCCCTTGCAGGAGGGCAGCGCCTCTTCTCAGGGCACCAGCTGGAGGTCAGCGCCTCTTCTCAGGGCACCAGCTGGAGGTCAGCGCCTCTTCTCAGGGCACTAGCGGGGGGGGTCAGCGCCTCTTCTCAGGGGCCCTTGCAGGAGGGCAGCGCCTATTCTCATGGCACCAGCTGGAGGTCAGCGCCTCTTCTCAGGGGCCCTTGCAGGAGGGCAGCGCCTCTTCTCAGGGCACCAGCTGGAGGTCAGCGCCACTTCTCAGGGCACTAGCGGGGAATCAGCACCTCTTCTCAGGTACCACTGAAGGAGGGCAGTCCCTTTTCTCATGGCACCAGCGGGAGGTCAGCGCCTCTACTCAGGGCACCAGCAGGAGGTAAGCGCCTCTTCTCAGGGCACCAGCGGGGGTCAGCTCCTCCTCTCAGGGCACCAGAGGGAGGGCAGTGCCTCTCCTCAGGGCACCAGCGGGGTGTCAGCGCCTCTACTCAGGGCACCAGCGGGGGGTCAGTGCCTCTTCTCAGGGCACCAGCGGGGGTCTGCTCCTCTTCTCAGGGACCCCTGTAGGAGGGCAGCAGACCTTCTGGGGGATGCCTGCAGCTCGTCCAAGGCCTCGTCAAAGCTCTCAAGTAAGCCCAGATCTGAGCATGAGCGCTTCACCCAGACCAGGGTGTTGCTTTGGATGCTGGCTCCCCTCGCCCTCAGTTTAGAGTGTTAGAAACTACAAGTAGCAGAATACACTGCAATAGCCTGAAAGGAATTTGGTACTCATGCTGGACCTAGGCAATATAAGATCTCTGACGAGGATGGTGGGGAGTGCACGTGCAGGCCAGTGGAACTTTCACTTTCACAATGTGCCTGTAAGCCCTAAAACATTAGACCGAAACAAAGATAAATAAAACGCTTCAACGTCATAAAAAATAATTCCTCATTCAGAGCGCGATCCATCATTTCATTTATGTCTCTTGAAAAAACAACAGGCTTCAACGCATATGATTGATCATGTAGTCATTTGATTTTGATGTAAATAACAAGGCTTCGTGCACGTTTCTTTTTTCAATTAAGTACACAGAAGGTTAAAACGAAAAGGCAGACATCCTTCGCAAAAAGTGTCCCACTTAAAAATTGCCCGTGATTGATCGTAAAAGTTATGAGACCACATTAGTAAATCAGATGATGTCATGAGTGGAAAGCGCCACATTCTAGATGAAATTCTAAATAAAGGTAGAGTTGTCATGCTTTAAAAAATGCGATGGAATCCTCCCCGTCGGGGAATTGAACCCCGGTCTCCCGCGTGACAGGCGGGGATACTGACCACTATACTAACGAGGAACAGCTGCACCTGGTCTCGCTGAGCCGCTCCTCATGTGGCTGAAAACCCGCCTGTCCATCCTCATATGCTATGAATTTGTGCCATTTATCAACTCCTTCACACCAACACAGGGGCCCACAGGCTCAATAAACACACACACACTCCCTCACACAATACACACACAAACACACTCCTGCCTCACAAGATCCTTCTCACCTCCTAGCAGACACTCTCAGCAGCGCTCTCAGCAGCATCACCTGATGCCAGAGTCACAGCAACCAGCTCCCACGGCTGCTTCTGACGGCCCCGGCCTGGATCTTCAGCCCAGGGGCCCCTGGCTCTCTCTGATGCTGGAGGATTGCAGCGGGGGCTGCACACAGGGAGTGGGGAGGGAGACGCTCCCTCCCACCCGCCCACCCGCCCGCCTGCGCCAAAGGAGAAAGCTGGCTTGTAAAGGAGAAGAGAGGAGGCAGGAAAAGCCCAGGTGTGCGAGTGTCTGAGAAAGAGGCGCTTTGAATTGTGAAGCAGAGGAAAAAAGTGAAGACTTTGCAAAATTCCTTCGAGCCGGATTTGAACCAGCGACCTAAGGATATCAGCTTCCCCACTACAGTCCTCCGCTCTACCAACTGAGCTATCGAAGGCTCGGTGATGTAGGGATGACAAGGCGCTATATGGCATGAGGTGTGAGCAGCGTGCCCAGCCGCCTAGGCAGCACTCTGTCTCTAAACAGCAGCTCAAGGCCTTCATAAAGCGCCAAACCCTACAATGGAGACTTTCCTTCCCTGCACAAAGCCAGCAAAGGAAAACAAACAGGCCACCTGCCTTTCTCAATGCTTCTTTCAAATGCTAAGACATCACTTTGCGCACCTTAGAGCAACCTGTCCAGACACACTTACAAACTACCTTAGAAACGCCTCTCAAGGGCGACTATGACTGGCGCCCCAGACCAACCACCTCCCTTCTCTCCAGCCCCTAGCTAGAAGAATAGGAGACCTCACCCGGAGGATACAGACTCCAGAGTGACGGGCTAGAGACGCCCTTTGGGAGACATGACGGCACCAGGGCCGGACTGGCCATACGGGTAAAGAGAGAGCCCCCGCTGGACAGAGAGACTGAGGGACTCCGCCCATCCTGCGTAAATCCGGGCTTGGTGAGCAGTATCCCGCCCGCCCGTGTTGCTCTCCCCCTCCAATGCTGCTCTTCCCCATCTCCCTATCTGGCTTCACGTTAATACTATAAGTCCCCACCTCCTCTTTGCTTCCTTCCACCCAACCAGCAGATATCCATCAAACTAGGTGGGTCGCAGAATACTGGCATTCTGACAATTGGCTCGAGCCTGTCAACAATTTGGCAAGCTGCCATCTCCGAAGCTATAGTGTAGCAAGCTCCAGAAGCGAATCTCTCCCTTTCAATGTTGTCTTGAAACTGGATTCTTCATAGAGCTGGAGACCCCTAGAAACAGGCCTCCTGGATTTGCCAGTGCTTCTTCCAAGCGGTAACCCATCCTTTGTGAAGAACAAGCTTTGATGACCAGCATTCAGTTTTCTATCAGTGTTTTGTCTGTGTGCCTGAAAGCTGACGTTGTTATTAGCAGGTGGCAGGTCAAGTAAAGAAGAAATGTATGTAATAAAAGATTTGCGATGTAGAACCTTAAAAAATGTGTTTAGATAGGATGAAAAAAAACTAGAAGTATACCGTGGGGAGAAAAAAAGAGTCCCTTCCCTGACCGGGAATCGAACCCAGGCCGCGGCGGTGAGAGCGCCGAATCCTAACCACTAGACCACCAGGGAGCACTGGGTGCTCTGGAGCAGCACCTGCTCCAAGACATACCACCAGGGTGAGGCCGCCTGTGCTGCTGTCACAGGGTTTTGTGCATCAACTAAAGTAAGCAGGAAAACACACACACATCAACCTAACACTGGCAAGCTAGTCTTTACTACACTTTGGAAAACATCATGGGACACACAAAAAAAACACTGCTTTCAGGCACACCCCCAACAAAGCAATCTACTGAACGTTAAATAGACTCAGATCTCGGGACAGTTTCCATCCCTGGAAGACGCATGGGACCTTCATAACACACAACTAACTGGAGAGCAAAAACAGCAAGAACCAATTAACCATCCAGAAAAATACCAGTCACTGTTCTAGGTCAGCTCCTCTTCTCAGGGCACCAGCGGGAGGTCAGCGCCTCTTCTCAGGGCACCAGCGGGAGGTCAGCGCCTCTTCTCAGGGCACCAGCTGGAGGTCAGCACCTCTTCTCAGGGCACTAGCGGGGGGTCAGCGCCTCTTCTCAGGGGCCCTTGCAGGAGGGCAGCGCCTCTTCTCAGGGCACCAGCTGGAGGTCAGCGCCTCTTCTCAGGGCACTAGCGGGGGGGTCAGCGCCTCTTCTCAGGGGCCTTTGCAGGAGGGCAGCGCCTCTTCTCAGGGCACCAGCTGGAGGTCAGTGCCTCTTCTCAGGGCACTAGCGGGGGGTCAGCGCCTCTTCTCAGGGGCCCTTGCAGGAGGGCAGCGCCTCTTCTCAGGGCACCAGCTGGAGGTCAGCGCCTCTTCTCAGGGCACCAGCGGGAGGTCAGCGCCTCTTCTCAGGGCACCAGCTGGAGGTCAGCGCCTCTTCTCAGGGCACTAGCGGGGATCAGCACCTCTTCTCAGGTACCCCTGAAGGAGGGCAGTCCCTTTTCTCATGGCACCAGCGGGAGGTCAGCGCCTCTACTCAGGGCACCAGCAGGAGGTAAGCGCCTCTTCTCAGGGCACCAGCGGGGGTCAGCTCCTCCTCTCAGAGCACCAGAGGGAGGGCAGTGCCTCTCCTCAGAGCACCAGCGGGGGGGGGGTCAGTGCCTCTTCTCAGGGCCCCAGCGGGGTGTCAGCACCTCTACTCAGGGCACCAGCGGGGGGTCAGTGCCTCTTCTCAGGACACCAGCAGGAGGTCAGCGCCTCTTCTCAGGGCACCAGCGGGAGGTCAGCACCTCTTCTCAGGGCACCAGCGGGAGGTCAGCACCTCTTCTCAGGGCACCAGCTGGAGGTCAGCACCTCTTCTCAGGGCACTAGCGGGGGGGTCAGCGCCTCTTCTCAGGGGCCCTTGCAGGAGGGCAGCGCCTCTTCTCAGGGCACCAGCTGGAGGTCAGCGCCTCTTCTCAGGGGCCTTTGCAGGAGGGCAGCGCCTCTTCTCAGGGCACCAGCTGGAGGTCAGCGCCTCTTCTCAGGGCACCAGCTGGAGGTCAGCGCCTCTTCTCAGGGCACTAGCGGGGGGGGTCAGCGACTCTTCTCAGGGGCCCTTGCAGGAGGGCAGCGCCTATTCTCATGGCACCAGCTGGAGGTCAGCGCCTCTTCTCAGGGGCCCTTGCAGGAGGGCAGCGCCTCTTCTCAGGGCACCAGCTGGAGGTCAGCGCCACTTCTCAGGGCACTAGCGGGGAATCAGCACCTCTTCTCAGGTACCCCTGAAGGAGGGCAGTCCCTTTTCTCATGGCACCAGCGGGAGGTCAGCGCCTCTACTCAGGGCACCAGCAGGAGGTAAGCGCCTCTTCTCAGGGCACCAGCGGGGGTCAGCTCCTCCTCTCAGGGCACCAGAGGGAGGGCAGTGCCTCTCCTCAGGGCACCAGCGGGGTGTCAGTGCCTCTTCTCAGGGCACCAGCGGGGGTCAGCTCCTCCTCTCAGGGCACCAGAGGGAGGGTAGTGCCTCTCCTCAGGGCACCAGCGGGGTGTCAGCGCCTCTACTCAGGGCACCAGCGGGGGGTCAGTGCCTCTTCTCAGGGCTCCAGCGGGGGTCTGCTCCTCTTCTCAGGGACCCCTGTAGGAGGGCAGCAGACCTTCTGGGGGATGCCTGCAGCTCGTCCAAGGCCTCGTCAAAGCTCTCAAGTAAGCCCAGATCTGAGCATGAGCGCTTCACCCAGACCAGGGTGTTGCTTTGGATGCTGGCTCCCCTCGCCCTCAGTTTAGAGTGTTAGAAACTACAAGTAGCAGAATACACTGCAATAGCCTGAAAGGAATTTGGTACTCATGCTGGACCTAGGCAATATAAGATCTCTGACGAGGATGGTGGGGAGTGCACGTGCAGGCCAGTGGAACTTTCACTTTCACAATGTGCCTGTAGGCCCTAAAACATTAGACCGAAACAAAGATAAATAAAACGCTTCAACGTCATAAAAAATAATTCCTCATTCAGAGCGCGATCCATCATTTCATTTATGTCTCTTGAAAAAACAACAGGCTTCAACGCATATGATTGATCATGTAGTCCTTTGATTTTGATGTAAATAACAAGGCTTCGTGCACGTTTCTTTTTTCAATTAAGTACACAGAAGCTTAAAACGAAAAGGCAGACATCCTTCGCAAAAAGTGTCTCACTTAAAAATTGCCCGTGATTGATCGTAAAAGTTATGAGACCGCATTAGTAAATCAGATGATGTCATGAGTGGAAAGCGCCACATTCTAGATGAAATTCTAAATAAAGGTAGAGTTGTCATGCTTTAAAAAATGCGATGGAATCCTCCCCGTCGGGGAATTGAACCCCGGTCTCCCGCGTGACAGGCGGGGATACTGACCACTATACTAACGAGGAACAGCTGCACCTGGTCTCGCTGAGCCGCTCCTTATGTGGCTGAAAACCCTCCTGTCCATCCTCATATGCTACGAATTTGTGCCATTTATCAACTCCTTCACACCAACACAGGGGCCCACAGGCTCAATAAACACACACACACTCCCTCACACAATACACACACAAACACACTCCTGCCTCACAAGATCCTTCTCACCTCCTAGCAGACACTCTCAGCAGCGCTCTCAGCAGCATCACCTGATGCCAGAGTCACAGCAACCAGCTCCCACGGCTGCTTCTGACGGCCCCGGCCTGGATCTTCAGCCCAGGGGCCCCTGGCTCTCTCTGATGCTGGAGGATTGCAGCGGGGGCTGCACACAGGGAGTGGGGAGGGAGACGCTCCCTCCCACCCGCCCACCCGCCCGCCTGCGCCAAAGGAGAAAGCTGGCTTGTAAAGGAGAAGAGAGGAGGCAGGAAAAGCCCAGGTGTGCGAGTGTCTGAGAAAGAGGCGCTTTGAATTGTGAAGCAGAGGAAAAAAGTGAAGACTTTGCAAAATTCCTTCGAGCCGGATTTGAACCAGCGACCTAAGGATATCAGCTTCCCCACTACAGTCCTCCGCTCTACCAACTGAGCTATCGAAGGCTCGGTGATGTAGGGATGACAAGGCGCTATATGGCATGAGGTGTGAGCAGCGTGCCCAGCCGCCTAGGCAGCACTCTGTCTCTAAACAGCAGCTCAAGGCCTTCATAAAGCGCCAAACCCTACAATGGAGACTTTCCTTCCCTGCACAAAGCCAGCAAAGGAAAACAAACAGGCCACCTGCCTTTCTCAATGCTTCTTTCAAATGCTAAGACATCACTTTGCGCACCTTAGAGCAACCTGTCCAGACACACTTACAAACTACCTTAGAAACGCCTCTCAAGGGCGACTATGACTGGCGCCCCAGACCAACCACCTCCCTTCTCTCCAGCCCCTAGCTAGAAGAATAGGAGACCTCACCCGGAGGATACAGACTCCAGAGTGACGGGCTAGAGACGCCCTTTGGGAGACATGACGGCACCAGGGCCGGACTGGCCATACGGGTAAAGAGAGAGCCCCCGCTGGACAGAGAGACTGAGGGACTCCGCCCATCCTGCGTAAATCCGGGCTTGGTGAGCAGTATCCCGCCCGCCCGTGTTGCTCTCCCCCTCCAATGCTGCTCTTCCCCATCTCCCTATCTGGCTTCACGTTAATACTATAAGTCCCCACCTCCTCTTTGCTTCCTTCCACCCAACCAGCAGATATCCATCAAACTAGGTGGGTCGCAGAATACTGGCATTCTGACAATTGGCTCGAGCCTGTCAACAATTTGGCAAGCTGCCATCTCCGAAGCTATAGTGTAGCAAGCTCCAGAAGCGAATCTCTCCCTTTCAATGTTGTCTTGAAACTGGATTCTTCATAGAGCTGGAGACCCCTAGAAACAGGCCTCCTGGATTTGCCAGTGCTTCTTCCAAGCGGTAACCCATCCTTTGTGAAGAACAAGCTTTGATGACCAGCATTCAGTTTTCTATCAGTGTTTTGTCTGTGTGCCTGAAAGGTGACGTTGTTATTAGCAGGTGGCAGGTCAAGTAAAGAAGAAATGTATGTAATAAAAGATTTGCGATGTAGAACCTTAAAAAATGTGTTTAGATAGGATGAAAAAAAACTAGAAGTATACCGTGGGGAGAAAAAAAGAGTCCCTTCCCTGACCGGGAATCGAACCCGGGCCACGGCGGTGAGAGCGCTGAATCCTAACCACTAGACCACCAGGGAGCACTGGGTGCTCTGGAGCAGCACCTGCTCCAAGACATACCACCAGGGTGAGGCCGCCTGTGCTGCTGTCACAGGGTTTTGTGCATCAACTAAAGTAAGCAGGAAAACACACACACATCAACCTAACACTGGCAAGCTAGTCTTTACTACACTTTGGAAAACATCATGGGACACACAAAAAAAACACTGCTTTCAGGCACACCCCCAACAAAGCAATCTACTGAACGTTAAATAGACTCAGATCTCGGGACAGTTTCCATCCCTGGAAGACGCATGGGACCTTCATAACACACAACTAACTGGAGAGCAAAAACAGCAAGAACCAATTAACCATCCAGAAAAATACCAGTCACTGTTCTAGGTCAGCTCCTCTTCTCAGGGCACCAGCGGGAGGTCAGCGCCTCTTCTCAGGGCACCAGTGGGGGGTCAGTGCCTCTTCTCAGGGCACCAGCGGGAGGTCAGCGCCTCTTCTCAGGGCACCAGCTGGAGGTCAGCGCCTCTTCTCAGGGCACTAGCGGGGATCAGCACCTCTTCTCAGGTACCCCTGAAGGAGGGCAGTCCCTTTTCTCATGGCACCAGCGGGAGGTCAGCGCCACTACTCAGGGCACCAGCAGGAGATAAGCGCCTCTTCTCAGGGCACCAGCGGGGGTCAGCTCCTCCTCTCAGAGCACCAGAGGGAGGGCAGTGCCTCTCCTCAGAGCACCAGCGGGGGGGGGGGGTCAGTGCCTCTTCTCAGGGCCCCAGCGGGGTGTCAGCACCTCTACTCAGGGCACCAGCGGGGGGTCAGTGCCTCTTCTCAGGGCACCAGCAGGAGGTCAGCGCCTCTTCTTAGGGCACCAGCGGGAGGTCAGCACCTCTTCTCAGGGCACCAGCGGGAGGTCAGCACCTCTTCTCAGGGCACCAGCTGGAGGTCAGCGCCTCTTCTCAGGGCACTAGCGGGGGGGTCAGCACCTCTTCTCAGGGGCCCTTGCAGGAGGGCAGCGCCTCTTCTCAGGGCATCAGCTGGAGGTCAGCGCCTCTTCTCAGGGGCCCTTGCAGGAGGGCAGCGCCTCTTCTCAGGGCACCAGCTGGAGGTCAGCGCCTCTTCTCAGGGCACCAGCTGGAGGTCAGCGCCTCTTCTCAGGGCACTAGCGGGGGGGGTCAGCGCCTCTTCTCAGGGGCCCTTGCAGGAGGGCAGCGCCTATTCTCATGGCACCAGCTGGAGGTCAGCGCCTCTTCTCAGGGGCCCTTGCAGGAGGGCAGCGCCTCTTCTCAGGGCACCAGCTGGAGGTCAGCGCCACTTCTCAGGGCACTAGCGGGGAATCAGCACCTCTTCTCAGGTACCCCTGAAGGAGGGCAGTCCCTTTTCTCATGGCACCAGCGGGAGGTCAGCGCCTCTACTCAGGGCACCAGCAGGAGGTAAGCGCCTCTTCTCAGGGCACCAGCGGGGGTCAGCTCCTCCTCTCAGGGCACCAGAGGGAGGGCAGTGCCTCTCCTCAGGGCACCAGCGGGGTGTCAGCGCCTCTACTCAGGGCACCAGCGGGGGGTCAGTGCCTCTTCTCAGGGCACCAGCGGGGGTCTGCTCCTCTTCTCAGGGACCCCTGTAGGAGGGCAGCAGACCTTCTGGGGGATGCCTGCAGCTCGTCCAAGGCCTCGTCAAAGCTCTCAAGTAAGCCCAGATCTGAGCATGAGCGCTTCACCCAGACCAGGGTGTTGCTTTGGATGCTGGCTCCCCTCGCCCTCAGTTTAGAGTGTTAGAAACTACAAGTAGCAGAATACACTGCAATAGCCTGAAAGGAATTTGGTACTCATGCTGGACCTAGGCAATATAAGATCTCTGACGAGGATGGTGGGGAGTGCACGTGCAGGCCAGTGGAACTTTCACTTTCACAATGTGCCTGTAAGCCCTAAAACATTAGACCGAAACAAAGATAAATAAAACGCTTCAACGTCATAAAAAATAATTCCTCATTCAGAGCGCGATCCATCATTTCATTTATGTCTCTTGAAAAAACAACAGGCTTCAACGCATATGATTGATCATGTAGTCATTTGATTTTGATGTAAATAACAAGGCTTCGTGCACGTTTCTTTTTTCAATTAAGTACACAGAAGGTTAAAACGAAAAGGCAGACATCCTTCGCAAAAAGTGTCCCACTTAAAAATTGCCCGTGATTGATCGTAAAAGTTATGAGACCGCATTAGTAAATCAGATGATGTCATGAGTGGAAAGCGCCACATTCTAGATGAAATTCTAAATAAAGGTAGAGTTGTCATGCTTTAAAAAATGCGATGGAATCCTCCCCGTCGGGGAATTGAACCCCGGTCTCCCGCGTGACAGGCGGGGATACTGACCACTATACTAACGAGGAACAGCTGCACCTGGTCTCGCTGAGCCGCTCCTTATGTGGCTGAAAACCCGCCTGTCCATCCTCATATGCTATGAATTTGTGCCATTTATCAACTCCTTCACACCAACACAGGGGCCCACAGGCTCAATAAACACACACACACTCCCTCACACAATACACACACAAACACACTCCTGCCTCACAAGATCCTTCTCACCTCCTAGCAGACACTCTCAGCAGCGCTCTCAGCAGCATCACCTGATGCCAGAGTCACAGCAACCAGCTCCCACGGCTGCTTCTGACGGCCCCGGCCTGGATCTTCAGCCCAGGGGCCCCTGGCTCTCTCTGATGCTGGAGGATTGCAGCGGGGGCTGCACACAGGGAGTGGGGAGGGAGACGCTCCCTCCCACCCGCCCACCCGCCCGCCTGCGCCAAAGGAGAAAGCTGGCTTGTAAAGGAGAAGAGAGGAGGCAGGAAAAGCCCAGGTGTGCGAGTGTCTGAGAAAGAGGCGCTTTGAATTGTGAAGCAGAGGAAAAAAGTGAAGACTTTGCAAAATTCCTTCGAGCCGGATTTGAACCAGCGACCTAAGGATATCAGCTTCCCCACTACAGTCCTCCGCTCTACCAACTGAGCTATCGAAGGCTCGGTGATGTAGGGATGACAAGGCGCTATATGGCATGAGGTGTGAGCAGCGTGCCCAGCCGCCTAGGCAGCACTCTGTCTCTAAACAGCAGCTCAAGGCCTTCATAAAGCGCCAAACCCTACAATGGAGACTTTCCTTCCCTGCACAAAGCCAGCAAAGGAAAACAAACAGGCCACCTGCCTTTCTCAATGCTTCTTTCAAATGCTAAGACATCACTTTGCGCACCTTAGAGCAACCTGTCCAGACACACTTACAAACTACCTTAGAAACGCCTCTCAAGGGCGACTATGACTGGCGCCCCAGACCAACCACCTCCCTTCTCTCCAGCCCCTAGCTAGAAGAATAGGAGACCTCACCCGGAGGATACAGACTCCAGAGTGACGGGCTAGAGACGCCCTTTGGGAGACATGACGGCACCAGGGCCGGACTGGCCATACGGGTAAAGAGAGAGCCCCCGCTGGACAGAGAGACTGAGGGACTCCGCCCATCCTGCGTAAATCCGGGCTTGGTGAGCAGTATCCCGCCCGCCCGTGTTGCTCTCCCCCTCCAATGCTGCTCTTCCCCATCTCCCTATCTGGCTTCACGTTAATACTATAAGTCCCCACCTCCTCTTTGCTTCCTTCCACCCAACCAGCAGATATCCATCAAACTAGGTGGGTCGCAGAATACTGGCATTCTGACAATTGGCTCGAGCCTGTCAACAATTTGGCAAGCTGCCATCTCCGAAGCTATAGTGTAGCAAGCTCCAGAAGCGAATCTCTCCCTTTCAATGTTGTCTTGAAACTGGATTCTTCATAGAGCTGGAGACCCCTAGAAACAGGCCTCCTGGATTTGCCAGTGCTTCTTCCAAGCGGTAACCCATCCTTTGTGAAGAACAAGCTTTGATGACCAGCATTCAGTTTTCTATCAGTGTTTTGTCTGTGTGCCTGAAAGGTGACGTTGTTATTAGCAGGTGGCAGGTCAAGTAAAGAAGAAATGTATGTAATAAAAGATTTGCGATGTAGAACCTTAAAAAATGTGTTTAGATAGGATGAAAAAAAACTAGAAGTATACCGTGGGGAGAAAAAAAGAGTCCCTTCCCTGACCGGGAATCGAACCCGGGCCGCGGCGGTGAGAGCGCCGAATCCTAACCACTAGACCACCAGGGAGCACTGGGTGCTCTGGAGCAGCACCTGCTCCAAGACATACCACCAGGGTGAGGCCGCCTGTGCTGCTGTCACAGGGTTTTGTGCATCAACTAAAGTAAGCAGGAAAACACACACACATCAACCTAACACTGGCAAGCTTGTCTTTACTACACTTTGGAAAACATCATGGGACACACAAAAAAAACACTGCTTTCAGGCACACCCCCAACAAAGCAATCTACTGAACGTTAAATAGACTCAGATCTCGGGACAGTTTCCATCCCTGGAAGACGCATGGGACCTTCATAACACACAACTAACTGGAGAGCAAAAACAGCAAGAACCAATTAACCATCCAGAAAAATACCAGTCACTGTTCTAGGTCAGCTCCTCTTCTCAGGGCACCAGCGGGAGGTCAGCGCCTCTTCTCAGGGCACCAGCGGGAGGTCAGCGCCTCTTCTCAGGGCACCAGCTGGAGGTCAGCACCTCTTCTCAGGGCACTAGCGGGGGGTCAGCGCCTCTTCTCAGGGGCCCTTGCAGGAGGGCAGCGCCTCTTCTCAGGGCACCAGCTGGAGGTCAGCGCCTCTTCTCAGGGCACCAGCGGGAGGTCAGCGCCTCTTCTCAGGGCACCAGCTGGAGGTCAGCGCCTCTTCTCAGGGCACTAGCGGGGGGGTCAGCGCCTCTTCTCAGGGGCCTTTGCAGGAGGGCAGCGCCTCTTCTCAGGGCACCAGCTGGAGGTCAGTGCCTCTTCTCAGGGCACTAGCGGGGGGTCAGCGCCTCTTCTCAGGGGCCCTTGCAGGAGGGCAGCGCCTCTTCTCAGGGCACCAGCTGGAGGTCAGCGCCTCTTCTCAGGGCACCAGCGGGAGGTCAGCGCCTCTTCTCAGGGCACCAGCTGGAGGTCAGCGCCTCTTCTCAGGGCACTAGCGGGGATCAGCACCTCTTCTCAGGTACCCCTGAAGGAGGGCAGTCCCTTTTCTCATGGCACCAGCGGGAGGTCAGCGCCTCTACTCAGGGCACCAGCAGGAGGTAAGCGCCTCTTCTCAGGGCACCAGCGGGGGTCAGCTCCTCCTCTCAGAGCACCAGAGGGAGGGCAGTGCCTCTCCTCAGAGCACCAGCGGGGGGGGGGGTCAGTGCCTCTTCTCAGGGCCCCAGCGGGGTGTCAGCACCTCTACTCAGGGCACCAGCGGGGGGTCAGTGCCTCTTCTCAGGACACCAGCAGGAGGTCAGCGCCTCTTCTCAGGGCACCAGCGGGAGGTCAGCACCTCTTCTCAGGGCACCAGCGGGAGGTCAGCACCTCTTCTCAGGGCACCAGCTGGAGGTCAGCACCTCTTCTCAGGGCACTAGCGGGGGGGTCAGCGCCTCTTCTCAGGGGCCCTTGCAGGAGGGCAGCGCCTCTTCTCAGGGCACCAGCTGGAGGTCAGCGCCTCTTCTCAGGGGCCTTTGCAGGAGGGCAGCGCCTCTTCTCAGGGCACCAGCTGGAGGTCAGCGCCTCTTCTCAGGGCACCAGCTGGAGGTCAGCGCCTCTTCTCAGGGCACTAGCGGGGGGGGTCAGCGACTCTTCTCAGGGGCCCTTGCAGGAGGGCAGCGCCTATTCTCATGGCACCAGCTGAAGGTCAGCGCCTCTTCTCAGGGGCCCTTGCAGGAGGGCAGCGCCTCTTCTCAGGGCACCAGCTGGAGGTCAGCGCCACTTCTCAGGGCACTAGCGGGGAATCAGCACCTCTTCTCAGGTACCCCTGAAGGAGGGCAGTCCCTTTTCTCATGGCACCAGCGGGAGGTCAGCGCCTCTACTCAGGGCACCAGCAGGAGGTAAGCGCCTCTTCTCAGGGCACCAGCGGGGGTCAGCTCCTCCTCTCAGGGCACCAGAGGGAGGGCAGTGCCTCTCCTCAGGGCACCAGCGGGGTGTCAGTGCCTCTCCTCAGGGCACCAGCGGGGTGTCAGCGCCTCTACTCAGGGCACCAGCGGGGGGTCAGTGCCTCTTCTCAGGGCACCAGCGGGGGTCTGCTCCTCTTCTCAGGGACCCCTGTAGGAGGGCAGCAGACCTTCTGGGGGATGCCTGCAGCTCGTCCAAGGCCTCGTCAAAGCTCTCAAGTAAGCCCAGATCTGAGCATGAGCGCTTCACCCAGACCAGGGTGTTGCTTTGGATGCTGGCTCCCCTCGCCCTCAGTTTAGAGTGTTAGAAACTACAAGTAGCAGAATACACTGCAATAGCCTGAAAGGAATTTGGTACTCATGCTGGACCTAGGCAATATAAGATCTCTGACGAGGATGGTGGGGAGTGCACGTGCAGGCCAGGGGAACTTTCACTTTCACAATGTGCCTGTAGGCCCTAAAACATTAGACCGAAACAAAGATAAATAAAACGCTTCAACGTCATAAAAAATAATTCCTCATTCAGAGCGCGATCCATCATTTCATTTATGTCTCTTGAAAAAACAACAGGCTTCAACGCATATGATTGATCATGTAGTCCTTTGATTTTGATGTAAATAACAAGGCTTCGTGCACGTTTCTTTTTTCAATTAAGTACACAGAAGCTTAAAACGAAAAGGCAGACATCCTTCGCAAAAAGTGTCTCACTTAAAAATTGCCCGTGATTGATCGTAAAAGTTATGAGACCGCATTAGTAAATCAGATGATGTCATGAGTGGAAAGCGCCACATTCTAGATGAAATTCTAAATAAAGGTAGAGTTGTCATGCTTTAAAAAATGCGATGGAATCCTCCCCGTCGGGGAATTGAACCCCGGTCTCCCGCGTGACAGGCGGGGATACTGACCACTATACTAACGAGGAACAGCTGCACCTGGTCTCGCTGAGCCGCTCCTTATGTGGCTGAAAACCCTCCTGTCCATCCTCATATGCTACTAATTTGTGCCATTTATCAACTCCTTCACACCAACACAGGGGCCCACAGGCTCAATAAACACACACACACTCCCTCACACAATACACACACAAACACACTCCTGCCTCACAAGATCCTTCTCACCTCCTAGCAGACACTCTCAGCAGCGCTCTCAGCAGCATCACCTGATGCCAGAGTCACAGCAACCAGCTCCCACGGCTGCTTCTGACGGCCCCGGCCTGGATCTTCAGCCCAGGGGCCCCTGGCTCTCTCTGATGCTGGAGGATTGCAGCGGGGGCTGCACACAGGGAGTGGGGAGGGAGACGCTCCCTCCCACCCGCCCACCCGCCCGCCTGCGCCAAAGGAGAAAGCTGGCTTGTAAAGGAGAAGAGAGGAGGCAGGAAAAGCCCAGGTGTGCGAGTGTCTGAGAAAGAGGCGCTTTGAATTGTGAAGCAGAGGAAAAAAGTGAAGACTTTGCAAAATTCCTTCGAGCCGGATTTGAACCAGCGACCTAAGGATATCAGCTTCCCCACTACAGTCCTCCGCTCTACCAACTGAGCTATCGAAGGCTCGGTGATGTAGGGATGACAAGGCGCTATATGGCATGAGGTGTGAGCAGCGTGCCCAGCCGCCTAGGCAGCACTCTGTCTCTAAACAGCAGCTCAAGGCCTTCATAAAGCGCCAAACCCTACAATGGAGACTTTCCTTCCCTGCACAAAGCCAGCAAAGGAAAACAAACAGGCCACCTGCCTTTCTCAATGCTTCTTTCAAATGCTAAGACATCACTTTGCGCACCTTAGAGCAACCTGTCCAGACACACTTACAAACTACCTTAGAAACGCCTCTCAAGGGCGACTATGACTGGCGCCCCAGACCAACCACCTCCCTTCTCTCCAGCCCCTAGCTAGAAGAATAGGAGACCTCACCCGGAGGATACAGACTCCAGAGTGACGGGCTAGAGACGCCCTTTGGGAGACATGACGGCACCAGGGCCGGACTGGCCATACGGGTAAAGAGAGAGCCCCCGCTGGACAGAGAGACTGAGGGACTCCGCCCATCCTGCGTAAATCCGGGCTTGGTGAGCAGTATCCCGCCCGCCCGTGTTGCTCTCCCCCTCCAATGCTGCTCTTCCCCATCTCCCTATCTGGCTTCACGTTAATACTATAAGCCCCCACCTCCTCTTTGCTTCCTTCCACCCAACCAGCAGATATCCATCAAACTAGGTGGGTCGCAGAATACTGGCATTCTGACAATTGGCTCGAGCCTGTCAACAATTTGGCAAGCTGCCATCTCCGAAGCTATAGTGTAGCAAGCTCCAGAAGCGAATCTCTCCCTTTCAATGTTGTCTTGAAACTGGATTCTTCATAGAGCTGGAGACCCCTAGAAACAGGCCTCCTGGATTTGCCAGTGCTTCTTCCAAGCGGTAACCCATCCTTTGTGAAGAACAAGCTTTGATGACCAGCATTCAGTTTTCTATCAGTGTTTTGTCTGTGTGCCTGAAAGGTGACGTTGTTATTAGCAGGTGGCAGGTCAAGTAAAGAAGAAATGTATGTAATAAAAGATTTGCGATGTAGAACCTTAAAAAATGTGTTTAGATAGGATGAAAAAAAACTAGAAGTATACCGTGGGGAGAAAAAAAGAGTCCCTTCCCTGACCGGGAATCGAACCCGGGCCGCGGCGGTGAGAGCGCCGAATCCTAACCACTAGACCACCAGGGAGCACTGGGTGCTCTGGAGCAGCACCTGCTCCAAGACATACCACCAGGGTGAGGCCGCCTGTGCTGCTGTCACAGGGTTTTGTGCATCAACTAAAGTAAGCAGGAAAACACACACACATCAACCTAACACTGGCAAGCTTGTCTTTACTACACTTTGGAAAACATCATGGGACACACAAAAAAAACACTGCTTTCAGGCACACCCCCAACAAAGCAATCTACTGAACGTTAAATAGACTCAGATCTCGGGACAGTTTCCATCCCTGGAAGACGCATGGGACCTTCATAACACACAACTAACTGGAGAGCAAAAACAGCAAGAACCAATTAACCATCCAGAAAAATACCAGTCACTGTTCTAGGTCAGCTCCTCTTCTCAGGGCACCAGCGGGAGGTCAGCGCCTCTTCTCAGGGCACCAGCGGGAGGTCAGCGCCTCTTCTCAGGGCACCAGCTGGAGGTCAGCACCTCTTCTCAGGGCACTAGCGGGGGGTCAGCGCCTCTTCTCAGGGGCCCTTGCAGGAGGGCAGTGCCTCTTCTCAGGGCACCAGCTGGAGGTCAGCGCCTCTTCTCAGGGCACCAGCGGGAGGTCAGCGCCTCTTCTCAGGGCACCAGCTGGAGGTCAGCGCCTCTTCTCAGGGCACTAGCGGGGGGGTCAGCGCCTCTTCTCAGGGGCCTTTGCAGGAGGGCAGCGCCTCTTCTCAGGGCACCAGCTGGAGGTCAGTGCCTCTTCTCAGGGCACTAGCGGGGGGTCAGCGCCTCTTCTCAGGGGCCCTTGCAGGAGGGCAGCGCCTCTTCTCAGGGCACCAGCTGGAGGTCAGCGCCTCTTCTCAGGGCACCAGCGGGAGGTCAGCGCCTCTTCTCAGGGCACCAGCTGGAGGTCAGCGCCTCTTCTCAGGGCACTAGCGGGGATCAGCACCTCTTCTCAGGTACCCCTGAAGGAGGGCAGTCCCTTTTCTCATGGCACCAGCGGGAGGTCAGCGCCTCTACTCAGGGCACCAGCAGGAGGTAAGCGCCTCTTCTCAGGGCACCAGCGGGGGTCAGCTCCTCCTCTCAGAGCACCAGAGGGAGGGCAGTGCCTCTCCTCAGAGCACCAGCGGGGGGGGGGGTCAGTGCCTCTTCTCAGGGCCCCAGCGGGGTGTCAGCACCTCTACTCAGGGCACCAGCGGGGGGTCAGTGCCTCTTCTCAGGACACCAGCAGGAGGTCAGCGCCTCTTCTCAGGGCACCAGCGGGAGGTCAGCACCTCTTCTCAGGGCACCAGCGGGAGGTCAGCACCTCTTCTCAGGGCACCAGCTGGAGGTCAGCACCTCTTCTCAGGGCACTAGCGGGGGGGTCAGCGCCTCTTCTCAGGGGCCCTTGCAGGAGGGCAGCGCCTCTTCTCAGGGCACCAGCTGGAGGTCAGCGCCTCTTCTCAGGGGCCTTTGCAGGAGGGCAGCGCCTCTTCTCAGGGCACCAGCTGGAGGTCAGCGCCTCTTCTCAGGGCACCAGCTGGAGGTCAGCGCCTCTTCTCAGGGCACTAGCGGGGGGGGTCAGCGACTCTTCTCAGGGGCCCTTGCAGGAGGGCAGCGCCTATTCTCATGGCACCAGCTGAAGGTCAGCGCCTCTTCTCAGGGGCCCTTGCAGGAGGGCAGCGCCTCTCCTCAGGGCACCAGCTGGAGGTCAGCGCCACTTCTCAGGGCACTAGCGGGGAATCAGCACCTCTTCTCAGGTACCCCTGAAGGAGGGCAGTCCCTTTTCTCATGGCACCAGCGGGAGGTCAGCGCCTCTACTCAGGGCACCAGCAGGAGGTAAGCGCCTCTTCTCAGGGCACCAGCGGGGGTCAGCTCCTCCTCTCAGGGCACCAGAGGGAGGGCAGTGCCTCTCCTCAGGGCACCAGCGGGGTGTCAGTGCCTCTTCTCAGGGCACCAGCGGGGGTCAGCTCCTCCTCTCAGGGCACCAGAGGGAGGGTAGTGCCTCTCCTCAGGGCACCAGCGGGGTGTCAGCGCCTCTACTCAGGGCACCAGCGGGGGGTCAGTGCCTCTTCTCAGGGCACCAGCGGGGGTCTGCTCCTCTTCTCAGGGACCCCTGTAGGAGGGCAGCAGACCTTCTGGGGGATGCCTGCAGCTCGTCCAAGGCCTCGTCAAAGCTCTCAAGTAAGCCCAGATCTGAGCATGAGCGCTTCACCCAGACCAGGGTGTTGCTTTGGATGCTGGCTCCCCTCGCCCTCAGTTTAGAGTGTTAGAAACTACAAGTAGCAGAATACACTGCAATAGCCTGAAAGGAATTTGGTACTCATGCTGGACCTAGGCAATATAAGATCTCTGACGAGGATGGTGGGGAGTGCACGTGCAGGCCAGGGGAACTTTCACTTTCACAATGTGCCTGTAGGCCCTAAAACATTAGACCGAAACAAAGATAAATAAAACGCTTCAACGTCATAAAAAATAATTCCTCATTCAGAGCGCGATCCATCATTTCATTTATGTCTCTTGAAAAAACAACAGGCTTCAACGCATATGATTGATCATGTAGTCCTTTGATTTTGATGTAAATAACAAGGCTTCGTGCACGTTTCTTTTTTCAATTAAGTACACAGAAGCTTAAAACGAAAAGGCAGACATCCTTCGCAAAAAGTGTCTCACTTAAAAATTGCCCGTGATTGATCGTAAAAGTTATGAGACCGCATTAGTAAATCAGATGATGTCATGAGTGGAAAGCGCCACATTCTAGATGAAATTCTAAATAAAGGTAGAGTTGTCATGCTTTAAAAAATGCGATGGAATCCTCCCCGTCGGGGAATTGAACCCCGGTCTCCCGCGTGACAGGCGGGGATACTGACCACTATACTAACGAGGAACAGCTGCACCTGGTCTCGCTGAGCCGCTCCTTATGTGGCTGAAAACCCTCCTGTCCATCCTCATATGCTACTAATTTGTGCCATTTATCAACTCCTTCACACCAACACAGGGGCCCACAGGCTCAATAAACACACACACACTCCCTCACACAATACACACACAAACACACTCCTGCCTCACAAGATCCTTCTCACCTCCTAGCAGACACTCTCAGCAGCGCTCTCAGCAGCATCACCTGATGCCAGAGTCACAGCAACCAGCTCCCACGGCTGCTTCTGACGGCCCCGGCCTGGATCTTCAGCCCAGGGGCCCCTGGCTCTCTCTGATGCTGGAGGATTGCAGCGGGGGCTGCACACAGGGAGTGGGGAGGGAGACGCTCCCTCCCACCCGCCCACCCGCCCACCCGCCCGCCTGCGCCAAAGGAGAAAGCTGGCTTGTAAAGGAGAAGAGAGGAGGCAGGAAAAGCCCAGGTGTGCGAGTGTCTGAGAAAGAGGCGCTTTGAATTGTGAAGCAGAGGAAAAAAGTGAAGACTTTGCAAAATTCCTTCGAGCCGGATTTGAACCAGCGACCTAAGGATATCAGCTTCCCCACTACAGTCCTCCGCTCTACCAACTGAGCTATCGAAGGCTCGGTGATGTAGGGATGACAAGGCGCTATATGGCATGAGGTGTGAGCAGCGTGCCCAGCCGCCTAGGCAGCACTCTGTCTCTAAACAGCAGCTCAAGGCCTTCATAAAGCGCCAAACCCTACAATGGAGACTTTCCTTCCCTGCACAAAGCCAGCAAAGGAAAACAAACAGGCCACCTGCCTTTCTCAATGCTTCTTTCAAATGCTAAGACATCACTTTGCGCACCTTAGAGCAACCTGTCCAGACACACTTACAAACTACCTTAGAAACGCCTCTCAAGGGCGACTATGACTGGCGCCCCAGACCAACCACCTCCCTTCTCTCCAGCCCCTAGCTAGAAGAATAGGAGACCTCACCCGGAGGATACAGACTCCAGAGTGACAGGCTAGAGACGCCCTTTGGGAGACATGACGGCACCAGGGCCGGACTGGCCATACGGGTAAAGAGAGAGCCCCCGCTGGACAGAGAGACTGAGGGACTCCGCCCATCCTGCGTAAATCCGGGCTTGGTGAGCAGTATCCCGCCCGCCCGTGTTGCTCTCCCCCTCCAATGCTGCTCTTCCCCATCTCCCTATCTGGCTTCACGTTAATACTATAAGCCCCCACCTCCTCTTTGCTTCCTTCCACCCAACCAGCAGATATCCATCAAACTAGGTGGGTCGCAGAATACTGGCATTCTGACAATTGGCTCGAGCCTGTCAACAATTTGGCAAGCTGCCATCTCCGAAGCTATAGTGTAGCAAGCTCCAGAAGCGAATCTCTCCCTTTCAATGTTGTCTTGAAACTGGATTCTTCATAGAGCTGGAGACCCCTAGAAACAGGCCTCCTGGATTTGCCAGTGCTTCTTCCAAGCGGTAACCCATCCTTTGTGAAGAACAAGCTTTGATGACCAGCATTCAGTTTTCTATCAGTGTTTTGTCTGTGTGCCTGAAAGGTGACGTTGTTATTAGCAGGTGGCAGGTCAAGTAAAGAAGAAATGTATGTAATAAAAGATTTGCGATGTAGAACCTTAAAAAATGTGTTTAGATAGGATGAAAAAAAACTAGAAGTATACCGTGGGGAGAAAAAAAGAGTCCCTTCCCTGACCGGGAATCGAACCCGGGCCGCGGCGGTGAGAGCGCCGAATCCTAACCACTAGACCACCAGGGAGCACTGGGTGCTCTGGAGCAGCACCTGCTCCAAGACATACCACCAGGGTGAGGCCGCCTGTGCTGCTGTCACAGGGTTTTGTGCATCAACTAAAGTAAGCAGGAAAACACACACACATCAACCTAACACTGGCAAGCTTGTCTTTACTACACTTTGGAAAACATCATGGGACACACAAAAAAAACACTGCTTTCAGGCACACCCCCAACAAAGCAATCTACTGAACGTTAAATAGACTCAGATCTCGGGACAGTTTCCATCCCTGGAAGACGCATGGGACCTTCATAACACACAACTAACTGGAGAGCAAAAACAGCAAGAACCAATTAACCATCCAGAAAAATACCAGTCACTGTTCTAGGTCAGCTCCTCTTCTCAGGGCACCAGCGGGAGGTCAGCGCCTCTTCTCAGGGCACCAGCGGGAGGTCAGCGCCTCTTCTCAGGGCACCAGCTGGAGGTCAGCACCTCTTCTCAGGGCACTAGCGGGGGGTCAGCGCCTCTTCTCAGGGGCCCTTGCAGGAGGGCAGCGCCTCTTCTCAGGGCACCAGCTGGAGGTCAGCGCCTCTTCTCAGGGCACCAGCGGGAGGTCAGCGCCTCTTCTCAGGGCACCAGCTGGAGGTCAGCGCCTCTTCTCAGGGCACTAGCGGGGGGGTCAGCGCCTCTTCTCAGGGGCCTTTGCAGGAGGGCAGCGCCTCTTCTCAGGGCACCAGCTGGAGGTCAGTGCCTCTTCTCAGGGCACTAGCGGGGGGTCAGCGCCTCTTCTCAGGGGCCCTTGCAGGAGGGCAGCGCCTCTTCTCAGGGCACCAGCTGGAGGTCAGCGCCTCTTCTCAGGGCACCAGCGGGAGGTCAGCGCCTCTTCTCAGGGCACCAGCTGGAGGTCAGCGCCTCTTCTCAGGGCACTAGCGGGGATCAGCACCTCTTCTCAGGTACCCCTGAAGGAGGGCAGTCCCTTTTCTCATGGCACCAGCGGGAGGTCAGCGCCTCTACTCAGGGCACCAGCAGGAGGTAAGCGCCTCTTCTCAGGGCACCAGCGGGGGTCAGCTCCTCCTCTCAGAGCACCAGAGGGAGGGCAGTGCCTCTCCTCAGAGCACCAGCGGGGGGGGGGTCAGTGCCTCTTCTCAGGGCCCCAGCGGGGTGTCAGCACCTCTACTCAGGGCACCAGCGGGGGGTCAGTGCCTCTTCTCAGGACACCAGCAGGAGGTCAGCGCCTCTTCTCAGGGCACCAGCGGGAGGTCAGCACCTCTTCTCAGGGCACCAGCGGGAGGTCAGCACCTCTTCTCAGGGCACCAGCTGGAGGTCAGCACCTCTTCTCAGGGCACTAGCGGGGGGGTCAGCGCCTCTTCTCAGGGGCCCTTGCAGGAGGGCAGCGCCTCTTCTCAGGGCACCAGCTGGAGGTCAGCGCCTCTTCTCAGGGGCCTTTGCAGGAGGGCAGCGCCTCTTCTCAGGGCACCAGCTGGAGGTCAGCGCCTCTTCTCAGGGCACCAGCTGGAGGTCAGCGCCTCTTCTCAGGGCACTAGCGGGGGGGGTCAGCGACTCTTCTCAGGGGCCCTTGCAGGAGGGCAGCGCCTATTCTCATGGCACCAGCTGAAGGTCAGCGCCTCTTCTCAGGGGCCCTTGCAGGAGGGCAGCGCCTCTCCTCAGGGCACCAGCTGGAGGTCAGCGCCACTTCTCAGGGCACTAGCGGGGAATCAGCACCTCTTCTCAGGTACCCCTGAAGGAGGGCAGTCCCTTTTCTCATGGCACCAGCGGGAGGTCAGCGCCTCTACTCAGGGCACCAGCAGGAGGTAAGCGCCTCTTCTCAGGGCACCAGCGGGGGTCAGCTCCTCCTCTCAGGGCACCAGAGGGAGGGCAGTGCCTCTCCTCAGGGCACCAGCGGGGTGTCAGTGCCTCTTCTCAGGGCACCAGCGGGGGTCAGCTCCTCCTCTCAGGGCACCAGAGGGAGGGTAGTGCCTCTCCTCAGGGCACCAGCGGGGTGTCAGCGCCTCTACTCAGGGCACCAGCGGGGGGTCAGTGCCTCTTCTCAGGGCACCAGCGGGGGTCTGCTCCTCTTCTCAGGGACCCCTGTAGGAGGGCAGCAGACCTTCTGGGGGATGCCTGCAGCTCGTCCAAGGCCTCGTCAAAGCTCTCAAGTAAGCCCAGATCTGAGCATGAGCGCTTCACCCAGACCAGGGTGTTGCTTTGGATGCTGGCTCCCCTCGCCCTCAGTTTAGAGTGTTAGAAACTACAAGTAGCAGAATACACTGCAATAGCCTGAAAGGAATTTGGTACTCATGCTGGACCTAGGCAATATAAGATCTCTGACGAGGATGGTGGGGAGTGCACGTGCAGGCCAGGGGAACTTTCACTTTCACAATGTGCCTGTAGGCCCTAAAACATTAGACCGAAACAAAGATAAATAAAACGCTTCAACGTCATAAAAAATAATTCCTCATTCAGAGCGCGATCCATCATTTCATTTATGTCTCTTGAAAAAACAACAGGCTTCAACGCATATGATTGATCATGTAGTCCTTTGATTTTGATGTAAATAACAAGGCTTCGTGCACGTTTCTTTTTTCAATTAAGTACACAGAAGCTTAAAACGAAAAGGCAGACATCCTTCGCAAAAAGTGTCTCACTTAAAAATTGCCCGTGATTGATCGTAAAAGTTATGAGACCGCATTAGTAAATCAGATGATGTCATGAGTGGAAAGCGCCACATTCTAGATGAAATTCTAAATAAAGGTAGAGTTGTCATGCTTTAAAAAATGCGATGGAATCCTCCCC
Source organism: Triturus cristatus (assembly GCF_964204655.1). Lineage (NCBI taxonomy): Eukaryota > Metazoa > Chordata > Amphibia > Caudata > Salamandridae > Triturus > Triturus cristatus. The sequence goes on along the minus strand of NC_140585.1, from coordinate 145,644,591 downwards.
GTCGGGGAATTGAACCCCGGTCTCCCGCGTGACAGGCGGGGATACTGACCACTATACTAACGAGGAACAGCTGCACCTGGTCTCGCTGAGCCGCTCCTTATGTGGCTGAAAACCCTCCTGTCCATCCTCATATGCTACGAATTTGTGCCATTTATCAACTCCTTCACACCAACACAGGGGCCCACAGGCTCAATAAACACACACACACTCCCTCACACAATACACACACAAACACACTCCTGCCTCACAAGATCCTTCTCACCTCCTAGCAGACACTCTCAGCAGCGCTCTCAGCAGCATCACCTGATGCCAGAGTCACAGCAACCAGCTCCCACGGCTGCTTCTGACGGCCCCGGCCTGGATCTTCAGCCCAGGGGCCCCTGGCTCTCTCTGATGCTGGAGGATTGCAGCGGGGGCTGCACACAGGGAGTGGGGAGGGAGACGCTCCCTCCCACCCGCCCACCCGCCCGCCTGCGCCAAAGGAGAAAGCTGGCTTGTAAAGGAGAAGAGAGGAGGCAGGAAAAGCCCAGGTGTGCGAGTGTCTGAGAAAGAGGCGCTTTGAATTGTGAAGCAGAGGAAAAAAGTGAAGACTTTGCAAAATTCCTTCGAGCCGGATTTGAACCAGCGACCTAAGGATATCAGCTTCCCCACTACAGTCCTCCGCTCTACCAACTGAGCTATCGAAGGCTCGGTGATGTAGGGATGACAAGGCGCTATATGGCATGAGGTGTGAGCAGCGTGCCCAGCCGCCTAGGCAGCACTCTGTCTCTAAACAGCAGCTCAAGGCCTTCATAAAGCGCCAAACCCTACAATGGAGACTTTCCTTCCCTGCACAAAGCCAGCAAAGGAAAACAAACAGGCCACCTGCCTTTCTCAATGCTTCTTTCAAATGCTAAGACATCACTTTGCGCACCTTAGAGCAACCTGTCCAGACACACTTACAAACTACCTTAGAAACGCCTCTCAAGGGCGACTATGACTGGCGCCCCAGACCAACCACCTCCCTTCTCTCCAGCCCCTAGCTAGAAGAATAGGAGACCTCACCCGGAGGATACAGACTCCAGAGTGACAGGCTAGAGACGCCCTTTGGGAGACATGACGGCACCAGGGCCGGACTGGCCATACGGGTAAAGAGAGAGCCCCCGCTGGACAGAGAGACTGAGGGACTCCGCCCATCCTGCGTAAATCCGGGCTTGGTGAGCAGTATCCCGCCCGCCCGTGTTGCTCTCCCCCTCCAATGCTGCTCTTCCCCATCTCCCTATCTGGCTTCACGTTAATACTATAAGCCCCCACCTCCTCTTTGCTTCCTTCCACCCAACCAGCAGATATCCATCAAACTAGGTGGGTCGCAGAATACTGGCATTCTGACAATTGGCTCGAGCCTGTCAACAATTTGGCAAGCTGCCATCTCCGAAGCTATAGTGTAGCAAGCTCCAGAAGCGAATCTCTCCCTTTCAATGTTGTCTTGAAACTGGATTCTTCATAGAGCTGGAGACCCCTAGAAACAGGCCTCCTGGATTTGCCAGTGCTTCTTCCAAGCGGTAACCCATCCTTTGTGAAGAACAAGCTTTGATGACCAGCATTCAGTTTTCTATCAGTGTTTTGTCTGTGTGCCTGAAAGGTGACGTTGTTATTAGCAGGTGGCAGGTCAAGTAAAGAAGAAATGTATGTAATAAAAGATTTGCGATGTAAAACCTTAAAAAATGTGTTTAGATAGGATGAAAAAAAACTAGAAGTATACCGTGGGGAGAAAAAAAGAGTCCCTTCCCTGACCGGGAATCGAACCCGGGCCGCGGCGGTGAGAGCGCCGAATCCTAACCACTAGACCACCAGGGAGCACTGGGTGCTCTGGAGCAGCACCTGCTCCAAGACATACCACCAGGGTGAGGCCGCCTGTGCTGCTGTCACAGGGTTTTGTGCATCAACTAAAGTAAGCAGGAAAACACACACACATCAACCTAACACTGGCAAGCTAGTCTTTACTACACTTTGGAAAACATCATGGGACACACAAAAAAAACACTGCTTTCAGGCACACCCCCAACAAAGCAATCTACTGAACGTTAAATAGACTCAGATCTCGGGACAGTTTCCATCCCTGGAAGACGCATGGGACCTTCATAACACACAACTAACTGGAGAGCAAAAACAGCAAGAACCAATTAACCATCCAGAAAAATACCAGTCACTGTTCTAGGTCAGCTCCTCTTCTCAGGGCACCAGCGGGAGGTCAGCGCCTCTTCTCAGGGCACCAGCGGGAGGTCAGCGCCTCTTCTCAGGGCACCAGCTGGAGGTCAGCACCTCTTCTCAGGGCACTAGCGGGGGGTCAGCGCCTCTTCTCAGGGGCCCTTGCAGGAGGGCAGCGCCTCTTCTCAGGGCACCAGCTGGAGGTCAGCGCCTCTTCTCAGGGCACTAGCGGGGGGGTCAGCGCCTCTTCTCAGGGGCCTTTGCAGGAGGGCAGCGCCTCTTCTCAGGGCACCAGCTGGAGGTCAGTGCCTCTTCTCAGGGCACTAGCGGGGGGTCAGCGCCTCTTCTCAGGGGCCCTTGCAGGAGGGCAGCGCCTCTTCTCAGGGCACCAGCTGGAGGTCAGCGCCTCTTCTCAGGGCACCAGCGGGAGGTCAGCGCCTCTTCTCAGGGCACCAGCTGGAGGTCAGCGCCTCTTCTCAGGGCACTAGCGGGGATCAGCACCTCTTCTCAGGTACCCCTGAAGGAGGGCAGTCCCTTTTCTCATGGCACCAGCGGGAGGTCAGCGCCTCTACTCAGGGCACCAGCAGGAGATAAGCGCCTCTTCTCAGGGCACCAGCGGGGGTCAGCTCCTCCTCTCAGAGCACCAGAGGGAGGGCAGTGCCTCTCCTCAGAGCACCAGCGGGGGGGGGGGGGTCAGTGCCTCTTCTCAGGGCCCCAGCGGGGTGTCAGCACCTCTACTCAGGGCACCAGCGGGGGGTCAGTGCCTCTTCTCAGGGCACCAGCAGGAGGTCAGCGCCTCTTCTTAGGGCACCAGCGGGAGGTCAGCACCTCTTCTCAGGGCACCAGCGGGAGGTCAGCACCTCTTCTCAGGGCACCAGCTGGAGGTCAGCGCCTCTTCTCAGGGCACTAGCGGGGGGGTCAGCACCTCTTCTCAGGGGCCCTTGCAGGAGGGCAGCGCCTCTTCTCAGGGCATCAGCTGGAGGTCAGCGCCTCTTCTCAGGGGCCCTTGCAGGAGGGCAGCGCCTCTTCTCAGGGCACCAGCTGGAGGTCAGCGCCTCTTCTCAGGGCACCAGCTGGAGGTCAGCGCCTCTTCTCAGGGCACTAGCGGGGGGGGGCAGCGCCTCTTCTCAGGGGCCCTTGCAGGAGGGCAGCGCCTATTCTCATGGCACCAGCTGGAGGTCAGCGCCTCTTCTCAGGGGCCCTTGCAGGAGGGCAGCGCCTCTTCTCAGGGCACCAGCTGGAGGTCAGCGCCACTTCTCAGGGCACTAGCGGGGAATCAGCACCTCTTCTCAGGTACCCCTGAAGGAGGGCAGTCCCTTTTCTCATGGCACCAGCGGGAGGTCAGCGCCTCTACTCAGGGCACCAGCAGGAGGTAAGCGCCTCTTCTCAGGGCACCAGCGGGGGTCAGCTCCTCCTCTCAGGGCACCAGAGGGAGGGCAGTGCCTCTCCTCAGGGCACCAGCGGGGTGTCAGCGCCTCTACTCAGGGCACCAGCGGGGGGTCAGTGCCTCTTCTCAGGGCACCAGCGGGGGTCTGCTCCTCTTCTCAGGGACCCCTGTAGGAGGGCAGCAGACCTTCTGGGGGATGCCTGCAGCTCGTCCAAGGCCTCGTCAAAGCTCTCAAGTAAGCCCAGATCTGAGCATGAGCGCTTCATCCAGACCAGGGTGTTGCTTTGGATGCTGGCTCCCCTCGCCCTCAGTTTAGAGTGTTAGAAACTACAAGTAGCAGAATACACTGCAATAGCCTGAAAGGAATGTGGTACTCATGCTGGACCTAGGCAATATAAGATCTCTGACGAGGATGGTGGGGAGTGCACGTGCAGGCCAGTGGAACTTTCACTTTCACAATGTGCCTGTAAGCCCTAAAACATTAGACCGAAACAAAGATAAATAAAACGCTTCAACGTCATAAAAAATAATTCCTCATTCAGAGCGCGATCCATCATTTCATTTATGTCTCTTGAAAAAACAACAGGCTTCAACGCATATGATTGATCATGTAGTCCTTTGATTTTGATGTAAATAACAAGGCTTCGTGCACGTTTCTTTTTTCAATTAAGTACACAGAAGGTTAAAACGAAAAGGCAGACATCCTTCGCAAAAAGTGTCCCACTTAAAAATTGCCCGTGATTGATCGTAAAAGTTATGAGACCGCATTAGTAAATCAGATGATGTCATGAGTGGAAAGCGCCACATTCTAGATGAAATTCTAAATAAAGGTAGAGTTGTCATGCTTTAAAAAATGCGATGGAATCCTCCCCGTCGGGGAATTGAACCCCGGTCTCCCGCGTGACAGGCGGGGATACTGACCACTATACTAACGAGGAACAGCTGCACCTGGTCTCGCTGAGCCGCTCCTCATGTGGCTGAAAACCCGCCTGTCCATCCTCATATGCTATGAATTTGTGCCATTTATCAACTCCTTCACACCAACACAGGGGCCCACAGGCTCAATAAACACACACACACTCCCTCACACAATACACACACAAACACACTCCTGCCTCACAAGATCCTTCTCACCTCCTAGCAGACACTCTCAGCAGCGCTCTCAGCAGCATCACCTGATGCCAGAGTCACAGCAACCAGCTCCCACGGCTGCTTCTGACGGCCCCGGCCTGGATCTTCAGCCCAGGGGCCCCTGGCTCTCTCTGATGCTGGAGGATTGCAGCGGGGGCTGCACACAGGGAGTGGGGAGGGAGACGCTCCCTCCCACCCGCCCACCCGCCCGCCTGCGCCAAAGGAGAAAGCTGGCTTGTAAAGGAGAAGAGAGGAGGCAGGAAAAGCCCAGGTGTGCGAGTGTCTGAGAAAGAGGCGCTTTGAATTGTGAAGCAGAGGAAAAAAGTGAAGACTTTGCAAAATTCCTTCGAGCCGGATTTGAACCAGCGACCTAAGGATGTCAGCTTCCCCACTACAGTCCTCCGCTCTACCAACTGAGCTATCGAAGGCTCGGTGATGTAGGGATGACAAGGCGCTATATGGCATGAGGTGTGAGCAGCGTGCCCAGCCGCCTAGGCAGCACTCTGTCTCTAAACAGCAGCTCAAGGCCTTCATAAAGCGCCAAACCCTACAATGGAGACTTTCCTTCCCTGCACAAAGCCAGCAAAGGAAAACAAACAGGCCACCTGCCTTTCTCAATGCTTCTTTCAAATGCTAAGACATCACTTTGCGCACCTTAGAGCAACCTGTCCAGACACACTTACAAACTACCTTAGAAACGCCTCTCAAGGGCGACTATGACTGGCGCCCCAGACCAACCACCTCCCTTCTCTCCAGCCCCTAGCTAGAAGAATAGGAGACCTCACCCGGAGGATACAGACTCCAGAGTGACGGGCTAGAGACGCCCTTTGGGAGACATGACGGCACCAGGGCCGGACTGGCCATACGGGTAAAGAGAGAGCCCCCGCTGGACAGAGAGACTGAGGGACTCCGCCCATCCTGCGTAAATCCGGGCTTGGTGAGCAGTATCCCGCCCGCCCGTGTTGCTCTCCCCCTCCAATGCTGCTCTTCCCCATCTCCCTATCTGGCTTCACGTTAATACTATAAGCCCCCACCTCCTCTTTGCTTCCTTCCACCCAACCAGCAGATATCCATCAAACTAGGTGGGTCGCAGAATACTGGCATTCTGACAATTGGCTCGAGCCTGTCAACAATTTGGCAAGCTGCCATCTCCGAAGCTATAGTGTAGCAAGCTCCAGAAGCGAATCTCTCCCTTTCAATGTTGTCTTGAAACTGGATTCTTCATAGAGCTGGAGACCCCTAGAAACAGGCCTCCTGGATTTGCCAGTGCTTCTTCCAAGCGGTAACCCATCCTTTGTGAAGAACAAGCTTTGATGACCAGCATTCAGTTTTCTATCAGTGTTTTGTCTGTGTGCCTGAAAGGTGACGTTGTTATTAGCAGGTGGCAGGTCAAGTAAAGAAGAAATGTATGTAATAAAAGATTTGCGATGTAAAACCTTAAAAAATGTGTTTAGATAGGATGAAAAAAAACTAGAAGTATACCGTGGGGAGAAAAAAAGAGTCCCTTCCCTGACCGGGAATCGAACCCGGGCCGCGGCGGTGAGAGCGCCGAATCCTAACCACTAGACCACCAGGGAGCACTGGGTGCTCTGGAGCAGCACCTGCTCCAAGACATACCACCAGGGTGAGGCCGCCTGTGCTGCTGTCACAGGGTTTTGTGCATCAACTAAAGTAAGCAGGAAAACACACACACATCAACCTAACACTGGCAAGCTAGTCTTTACTACACTTTGGAAAACATCATGGGACACACAAAAAAAACACTGCTTTCAGGCACACCCCCAACAAAGCAATCTACTGAACGTTAAATAGACTCAGATCTCGGGACAGTTTCCATCCCTGGAAGACGCATGGGACCTTCATAACACACAACTAACTGGAGAGCAAAAACAGCAAGAACCAATTAACCATCCAGAAAAATACCAGTCACTGTTCTAGGTCAGCTCCTCTTCTCAGGGCACCAGTGGGAGGTCAGCGCCTCTTCTCAGGGCACCAGCGGGAGGTCAGCGCCTCTTCTCAGGGCACCAGCTGGAGGTCAGCACCTCTTCTCAGGGCACTAGCGGGGGGTCAGCGCCTCTTCTCAGGGGCCCTTGCAGGAGGGCAGCGCCTCTTCTCAGGGCACCAGCTGGAGGTCAGCGCCTCTTCTCAGGGCACTAGCGGGGGGGTCAGCGCCTCTTCTCAGGGGCCTTTGCAGGAGGGCAGCGCCTCTTCTCAGGGCACCAGCTGGAGGTCAGTGCCTCTTCTCAGGGCACTAGCGGGGGGTCAGCGCCTCTTCTCAGGGGCCCTTGCAGGAGGGCAGCGCCTCTTCTCAGGGCACCAGCTGGAGGTCAGCGCCTCTTCTCAGGGCACCAGCGGGAGGTCAGCGCCTCTTCTCAGGGCACCAGCTGGAGGTCAGCGCCTCTTCTCAGGGCACTAGCGGGGATCAGCACCTCTTCTCAGGTACCCCTGAAGGAGGGCAGTCCCTTTTCTCATGGCACCAGCGGGAGGTCAGCGCCTCTACTCAGGGCACCAGCAGGAGGTAAGCGCCTCTTCTCAGGGCACCAGCGGGGGTCAGCTCCTCCTCTCAGAGCACCAGAGGGAGGGCAGTGCCTCTCCTCAGAGCACCAGCGGGGGGGGGGGGTCAGTGCCTCTTCTCAGGGCCCCAGCGGGGTGTCAGCACCTCTACTCAGGGCACCAGCGGGGGGTCAGTGCCTCTTCTCAGGACACCAGCAGGAGGTCAGCGCCTCTTCTCAGGGCACCAGCGGGAGGTCAGCACCTCTTCTCAGGGCACCAGCGGGAGGTCAGCACCTCTTCTCAGGGCACCAGCTGGAGGTCAGCACCTCTTCTCAGGGCACTAGCGGGGGGGTCAGCGCCTCTTCTCAGGGGCCCTTGCAGGAGGGCAGCGCCTCTTCTCAGGGCACCAGCTGGAGGTCAGCGCCTCTTCTCAGGGGCCTTTGCAGGAGGGCAGCGCCTCTTCTCAGGGCACCAGCTGGAGGTCAGCGCCTCTTCTCAGGGCACCAGCTGGAGGTCAGCGCCTCTTCTCAGGGCACTAGCGGGGGGGGTCAGCGACTCTTCTCAGGGGCCCTTGCAGGAGGGCAGCGCCTATTCTCATGGCACCAGCTGGAGGTCAGCGCCTCTTCTCAGGGGCCCTTGCAGGAGGGCAGCGCCTCTTCTCAGGGCACCAGCTGGAGGTCAGCGCCACTTCTCAGGGCACTAGCGGGGAATCAGCACCTCTTCTCAGGTACCCCTGAAGGAGGGCAGTCCCTTTTCTCATGGCACCAGCGGGAGGTCAGCGCCTCTACTCAGGGCACCAGCAGGAGGTAAGCGCCTCTTCTCAGGGCACCAGCGGGGGTCAGCTCCTCCTCTCAGGGCACCAGAGGGAGGGCAGTGCCTCTCCTCAGGGCACCAGCGGGGTGTCAGTGCCTCTTCTCAGGGCACCAGCGGGGGTCAGCTCCTCCTCTCAGGGCACCAGAGGGAGGGTAGTGCCTCTCCTCAGGGCACCAGCGGGGTGTCAGCGCCTCTACTCAGGGCACCAGCGGGGGGTCAGTGCCTCTTCTCAGGGCACCAGCGGGGGTCTGCTCCTCTTCTCAGGGACCCCTGTAGGAGGGCAGCAGACCTTCTGGGGGATGCCTGCAGCTCGTCCAAGGCCTCGTCAAAGCTCTCAAGTAAGCCCAGATCTGAGCATGAGCGCTTCACCCAGACCAGGGTGTTGCTTTGGATGCTGGCTCCCCTCGCCCTCAGTTTAGAGTGTTAGAAACTACAAGTAGCAGAATACACTGCAATAGCCTGAAAGGAATTTGGTACTCATGCTGGACCTAGGCAATATAAGATCTCTGACGAGGATGGTGGGGAGTGCACGTGCAGGCCAGTGGAACTTTCACTTTCACAATGTGCCTGTAGGCCCTAAAACATTAGACCGAAACAAAGATAAATAAAACGCTTCAACGTCATAAAAAATAATTCCTCATTCAGAGCGCGATCCATCATTTCATTTATGTCTCTTGAAAAAACAACAGGCTTCAACGCATATGATTGATCATGTAGTCCTTTGATTTTGATGTAAATAACAAGGCTTCGTGCACGTTTCTTTTTTCAATTAAGTACACAGAAGCTTAAAACGAAAAGGCAGACATCCTTCGCAAAAAGTGTCTCACTTAAAAATTGCCCGTGATTGATCGTAAAAGTTATGAGACCGCATTAGTAAATCAGATGATGTCATGAGTGGAAAGCGCCACATTCTAGATGAAATTCTAAATAAAGGTAGAGTTGTCATGCTTTAAAAAATGCGATGGAATCCTCCCCGTCGGGGAATTGAACCCCGGTCTCCCGCGTGACAGGCGGGGATACTGACCACTATACTAACGAGGAACAGCTGCACCTGGTCTCGCTGAGCCGCTCCTTATGTGGCTGAAAACCCTCCTGTCCATCCTCATATGCTACGAATTTGTGCCATTTATCAACTCCTTCACACCAACACAGGGGCCCACAGGCTCAATAAACACACACACACTCCCTCACACAATACACACACAAACACACTCCTGCCTCACAAGATCCTTCTCACCTCCTAGCAGACACTCTCAGCAGCGCTCTCAGCAGCATCACCTGATGCCAGAGTCACAGCAACCAGCTCCCACGGCTGCTTCTGACGGCCCCGGCCTGGATCTTCAGCCCAGGGGCCCCTGGCTCTCTCTGATGCTGGAGGATTGCAGCGGGGGCTGCACACAGGGAGTGGGGAGGGAGACGCTCCCTCCCACCCGCCCACCCGCCCGCCTGCGCCAAAGGAGAAAGCTGGCTTGTAAAGGAGAAGAGAGGAGGCAGGAAAAGCCCAGGTGTGCGAGTGTCTGAGAAAGAGGCGCTTTGAATTGTGAAGCAGAGGAAAAAAGTGAAGACTTTGCAAAATTCCTTCGAGCCGGATTTGAACCAGCGACCTAAGGATGTCTGCTTCCCCACTACAGTCCTCCGCTCTACCAACTGAGCTATCGAAGGCTCGGTGATGTAGGGATGACAAGGCGCTATATGGCATGAGGTGTGAGCAGCGTGCCCAGCCGCCTAGGCAGCACTCTGTCTCTAAACAGCAGCTCAAGGCCTTCATAAAGCGCCAAACCCTACAATGGAGACTTTCCTTCCCTGCACAAAGCCAGCAAAGGAAAACAAACAGGCCACCTGCCTTTCTCAATGCTTCTTTCAAATGCTAAGACATCACTTTGCGCACCTTAGAGCAACCTGTCCAGACACACTTACAAACTACCTTAGAAACGCCTCTCAAGGGCGACTATGACTGGCGCCCCAGACCAACCACCTCCCTTCTCTCCAGCCCCTAGCTAGAAGAATAGGAGACCTCACCCGGAGGATACAGACTCCAGAGTGACGGGCTAGAGACGCCCTTTGGGAGACATGACGGCACCAGGGCCGGACTGGCCATACGGGTAAAGAGAGAGCCCCCGCTGGACAGAGAGACTGAGGGACTCCGCCCATCCTGCGTAAATCCGGGCTTGGTGAGCAGTATCCCGCCCGCCCGTGTTGCTCTCCCCCTCCAATGCTGCTCTTCCCCATCTCCCTATCTGGCTTCACGTTAATACTATAAGCCCCCACCTCCTCTTTGCTTCCTTCCACCCAACCAGCAGATATCCATCAAACTAGGTGGGTCGCAGAATACTGGCATTCTGACAATTGGCTCGAGCCTGTCAACAATTTGGTAAGCTGCCATCTCCGAAGCTATAGTGTAGCAAGCTCCAGAAGCGAATCTCTCCCTTTCAATGTTGTCTTGAAACTGGATTCTTCATAGAGCTGGAGACCCCTAGAAACAGGCCTCCTGGATTTGCCAGTGCTTCTTCCAAGCGGTAACCCATCCTTTGTGAAGAACAAGCTTTGATGACCAGCATTCAGTTTTCTATCAGTGTTTTGTCTGTGTGCCTGAAAGGTGACGTTGTTATTAGCAGGTGGCAGGTCAAGTAAAGAAGAAATGTATGTAATAAAAGATTTGCGATGTAAAACCTTAAAAAATGTGTTTAGATAGGATGAAAAAAAACTAGAAGTATACCGTGGGGAGAAAAAAAGAGTCCCTTCCCTGACCGGGAATCGAACCCGGGCCGCGGCGGTGAGAGCGCCGAATCCTAACCACTAGACCACCAGGGAGCACTGGGTGCTCTGGAGCAGCACCTGCTCCAAGACATACCACCAGGGTGAGGCCGCCTGTGCTGCTGTCACAGGGTTTTGTGCATCAACTAAAGTAAGCAGGAAAACACACACACATCAACCTAACACTGGCAAGCTAGTCTTTACTACACTTTGGAAAACATCATGGGACACACAAAAAAATACACTGCTTTCAGGCACACCCCCAACAAAGCAATCTACTGAACGTTAAATAGACTCAGATCTCGGGACAGTTTCCATCCCTGGAAGACGCATGGGACCTTCATAACACACAACTAACTGGAGAGCAAAAACAGCAAGAACCAATTAACCATCCAGAAAAATACCAGTCACTGTTCTAGGTCAGCTCCTCTTCTCAGGGCACCAGCGGGAGGTCAGCGCCTCTTCTCAGGGCACCAGCGGGAGGTCAGCGCCTCTTCTCAGGGCACCAGCTGGAGGTCAGCACCTCTTCTCAGGGCACTAGCGGGGGGTCAGCGCCTCTTCTCAGGGGCCCTTGCAGGAGGGCAGCGCCTCTTCTCAGGGCACCAGCTGGAGGTCAGCGCCTCTTCTCAGGGCACTAGCGGGGGGGTCAGCGCCTCTTCTCAGGGGCCTTTGCAGGAGGGCAGCGCCTCTTCTCAGGGCACCAGCTGGAGGTCAGTGCCTCTTCTCAGGGCACTAGCGGGGGGTCAGCGCCTCTTCTCAGGGGCCCTTGCAGGAGGGCAGCGCCTCTTCTCAGGGCACCAGCTGGAGGTCAGCGCCTCTTCTCAGGGCACCAGCGGGAGGTCAGCGCCTCTTCTCAGGGCACCAGCTGGAGGTCAGCGCCTCTTCTCAGGGCACCAGCGGGAGGTCAGCGCCTCTTCTCAGGGCACCAGCTGGAGGTCAGCGCCTCTTCTCAGGGCACTAGCGGGGATCAGCACCTCTTCTCAGGTACCCCTGAAGGAGGGCAGTCCCTTTTCTCATGGCACCAGCGGGAGGTCAGCGCCTCTACTCAGGGCACCAGCAGGAGATAAGCGCCTCTTCTCAGGGCACCAGCGGGGGTCAGCTCCTCCTCTCAGAGCACCAGAGGGAGGGCAGTGCCTCTCCTCAGAGCACCAGCGGGGGGGGGGGGGGTCAGTGCCTCTTCTCAGGGCCCCAGCGGGGTGTCAGCACCTCTACTCAGGGCACCAGCGGGGGGTCAGTGCCTCTTCTCAGGGCACCAGCAGGAGGTCAGCGCCTCTTCTTAGGGCACCAGCGGGAGGTCAGCACCTCTTCTCAGGGCACCAGCGGGAGGTCAGCACCTCTTCTCAGGGCACCAGCTGGAGGTCAGCGCCTCTTCTCAGGGCACTAGCGGGGGGGTCAGCACCTCTTCTCAGGGGCCCTTGCAGGAGGGCAGCGCCTCTTCTCAGGGCATCAGCTGGAGGTCAGCGCCTCTTCTCAGGGGCCCTTGCAGGAGGGCAGCGCCTCTTCTCAGGGCACCAGCTGGAGGTCAGCGCCTCTTCTCAGGGCACCAGCTGGAGGTCAGCGCCTCTTCTCAGGGCACTAGCGGGGGGGGTCAGCGCCTCTTCTCAGGGGCCCTTGCAGGAGGGCAGCGCCTATTCTCATGGCACCAGCTGGAGGTCAGCGCCTCTTCTCAGGGGCCCTTGCAGGAGGGCAGCGCCTCTTCTCAGGGCACCAGCTGGAGGTCAGCGCCACTTCTCAGGGCACTAGCGGGGAATCAGCACCTCTTCTCAGGTACCCCTGAAGGAGGGCAGTCCCTTTTCTCATGGCACCAGCGGGAGGTCAGCGCCTCTACTCAGGGCACCAGCAGGAGGTAAGCGCCTCTTCTCAGGGCACCAGCGGGGGTCAGCTCCTCCTCTCAGGGCACCAGAGGGAGGGCAGTGCCTCTCCTCAGGGCACCAGCGGGGTGTCAGCGCCTCTACTCAGGGCACCAGCGGGGGGTCAGTGCCTCTTCTCAGGGCACCAGCGGGGGTCTGCTCCTCTTCTCAGGGACCCCTGTAGGAGGGCAGCAGACCTTCTGGGGGATGCCTGCAGCTCGTCCAAGGCCTCGTCAAAGCTCTCAAGTAAGCCCAGATCTGAGCATGAGCGCTTCACCCAGACCAGGGTGTTGCTTTGGATGCTGGCTCCCCTCGCCCTCAGTTTAGAGTGTTAGAAACTACAAGTAGCAGAATACACTGCAATAGCCTGAAAGGAATTTGGTACTCATGCTGGACCTAGGCAATATAAGATCTCTGACGAGGATGGTGGGGAGTGCACGTGCAGGCCAGTGGAACTTTCACTTTCACAATGTGCCTGTAAGCCCTAAAACATTAGACCGAAACAAAGATAAATAAAACGCTTCAACGTCATAAAAAATAATTCCTCATTCAGAGCGCGATCCATCATTTCATTTATGTCTCTTGAAAAAACAACAGGCTTCAACGCATATGATTGATCATGTAGTCATTTGATTTTGATGTAAATAACAAGGCTTCGTGCACGTTTCTTTTTTCAATTAAGTACACAGAAGGTTAAAACGAAAAGGCAGACATCCTTCGCAAAAAGTGTCCCACTTAAAAATTGCCCGTGATTGATCGTAAAAGTTATGAGACCGCATTAGTAAATCAGATGATGTCATGAGTGGAAAGCGCCACATTCTAGATGAAATTCTAAATAAAGGTAGAGTTGTCATGCTTTAAAAAATGCGATGGAATCCTCCCCGTCGGGGAATTGAACCCCGGTCTCCCGCGTGACAGGCGGGGATACTGACCACTATACTAACGAGGAACAGCTGCACCTGGTCTCGCTGAGCCGCTCCTCATGTGGCTGAAAACCCGCCTGTCCATCCTCATATGCTATGAATTTGTGCCATTTATCAACTCCTTCACACCAACACAGGGGCCCACAGGCTCAATAAACACACACACACTCCCTCACACAATACACACACAAACACACTCCTGCCTCACAAGATCCTTCTCACCTCCTAGCAGACACTCTCAGCAGCGCTCTCAGCAGCATCACCTGATGCCAGAGTCACAGCAACCAGCTCCCACGGCTGCTTCTGACGGCCCCGGCCTGGATCTTCAGCCCAGGGGCCCCTGGCTCTCTCTGATGCTGGAGGATTGCAGCGGGGGCTGCACACAGGGAGTGGGGAGGGAGACGCTCCCTCCCACCCGCCCACCCGCCCGCCTGCGCCAAAGGAGAAAGCTGGCTTGTAAAGGAGAAGAGAGGAGGCAGGAAAAGCCCAGGTGTGCGAGTGTCTGAGAAAGAGGCGCTTTGAATTGTGAAGCAGAGGAAAAAAGTGAAGACTTTGCAAAATTCCTTCGAGCCGGATTTGAACCAGCGACCTAAGGATATCAGCTTCCCCACTACAGTCCTCCGCTCTACCAACTGAGCTATCGAAGGCTCGGTGATGTAGGGATGACAAGGCGCTATATGGCATGAGGTGTGAGCAGCGTGCCCAGCCGCCTAGGCAGCACTCTGTCTCTAAACAGCAGCTCAAGGCCTTCATAAAGCGCCAAACCCTACAATGGAGACTTTCCTTCCCTGCACAAAGCCAGCAAAGGAAAACAAACAGGCCACCTGCCTTTCTCAATGCTTCTTTCAAATGCTAAGACATCACTTTGCGCACCTTAGAGCAACCTGTCCAGACACACTTACAAACTACCTTAGAAACGCCTCTCAAGGGCGACTATGACTGGCGCCCCAGACCAACCACCTCCCTTCTCTCCAGCCCCTAGCTAGAAGAATAGGAGACCTCACCCGGAGGATACAGACTCCAGAGTGACGGGCTAGAGACGCCCTTTGGGAGACATGACGGCACCAGGGCCGGACTGGCCATACGGGTAAAGAGAGAGCCCCCGCTGGACAGAGAGACTGAGGGACTCCGCCCATCCTGCGTAAATCCGGGCTTGGTGAGCAGTATCCCGCCCGCCCGTGTTGCTCTCCCCCTCCAATGCTGCTCTTCCCCATCTCCCTATCTGGCTTCACGTTAATACTATAAGTCCCCACCTCCTCTTTGCTTCCTTCCACCCAACCAGCAGATATCCATCAAACTAGGTGGGTCGCAGAATACTGGCATTCTGACAATTGGCTCGAGCCTGTCAACAATTTGGCAAGCTGCCATCTCCGAAGCTATAGTGTAGCAAGCTCCAGAAGCGAATCTCTCCCTTTCAATGTTGTCTTGAAACTGGATTCTTCATAGAGCTGGAGACCCCTAGAAACAGGCCTCCTGGATTTGCCAGTGCTTCTTCCAAGCGGTAACCCATCCTTTGTGAAGAACAAGCTTTGATGACCAGCATTCAGTTTTCTATCAGTGTTTTGTCTGTGTGCCTGAAAGGTGACGTTGTTATTAGCAGGTGGCAGGTCAAGTAAAGAAGAAATGTATGTAATAAAAGATTTGCGATGTAGAACCTTAAAAAATGTGTTTAGATAGGATGAAAAAAAACTAGAAGTATACCGTGGGGAGAAAAAAAGAGTCCCTTCCCTGACCGGGAATCGAACCCGGGCCGCGGCGGTGAGAGCGCCGAATCCTAACCACTAGATCACCAGGGAGCACTGGGTGCTCTGGAGCAGCACCTGCTCCAAGACATACCACCAGGGTGAGGCCGCCTGTGCTGCTGTCACAGGGTTTTGTGCATCAACTAAAGTAAGCAGGAAAACACACACACATCAACCTAACACTGGCAAGCTAGTCTTTACTACACTTTGGAAAACATCATGGGACACACAAAAAAAACACTGCTTTCAGGCACACCCCCAACAAAGCAATCTACTGAACGTTAAATAGACTCAGATCTCGGGACAGTTTCCATCCCTGGAAGACGCATGGGACCTTCATAACACACAACTAACTGGAGAGCAAAAACAGCAAGAACCAATTAACCATCCAGAAAAATACCAGTCACTGTTCTAGGTCAGCTCCTCTTCTCAGGGCACCAGCGGGAGGTCAGCGCCTCTTCTCAGGGCACCAGCGGGAGGTCAGCGCCTCTTCTCAGGGCACCAGCTGGAGGTCAGCACCTCTTCTCAGGGCACTAGCGGGGGGTCAGCGCCTCTTCTCAGGGGCCCTTGCAGGAGGGCAGCGCCTCTTCTCAGGGCACCAGCTGGAGGTCAGCGCCTCTTCTCAGGGCACTAGCGGGGGGGTCAGCGCCTCTTCTCAGGGGCCTTTGCAGGAGGGCAGCGCCTCTTCTCAGGGCACCAGCTGGAGGTCAGTGCCTCTTCTCAGGGCACTAGCGGGGGGTCAGCGCCTCTTCTCAGGGGCCCTTGCAGGAGGGCAGCGCCTCTTCTCAGGGCACCAGCTGGAGGTCAGCGCCTCTTCTCAGGGCACCAGCGGGAGGTCAGCGCCTCTTCTCAGGGCACCAGCTGGAGGTCAGCGCCTCTTCTCAGGGCACTAGCGGGGATCAGCACCTCTTCTCAGGTACCCCTGAAGGAGGGCAGTCCCTTTTCTCATGGCACCAGCGGGAGGTCAGCGCCTCTACTCAGGGCACCAGCAGGAGGTAAGCGCCTCTTCTCAGGGCACCAGCGGGGGTCAGCTCCTCCTCTCAGAGCACCAGAGGGAGGGCAGTGCCTCTCCTCAGAGCACCAGCGGGGGGGGGTCAGTGCCTCTTCTCAGGGCCCCAGCGGGGTGTCAGCACCTCTACTCAGGGCACCAGCGGGGGGTCAGTGCCTCTTCTCAGGACACCAGCAGGAGGTCAGCGCCTCTTCTCAGGGCACCAGCGGGAGGTCAGCACCTCTTCTCAGGGCACCAGCGGGAGGTCAGCACCTCTTCTCAGGGCACCAGCTGGAGGTCAGCACCTCTTCTCAGGGCACTAGCGGGGGGGTCAGCGCCTCTTCTCAGGGGCCCTTGCAGGAGGGCAGCGCCTCTTCTCAGGGCACCAGCTGGAGGTCAGCGCCTCTTCTCAGGGGCCTTTGCAGGAGGGCAGCGCCTCTTCTCAGGGCACCAGCTGGAGGTCAGCGCCTCTTCTCAGGGCACCAGCTGGAGGTCAGCGCCTCTTCTCAGGGCACTAGCGGGGGGGGTCAGCGACTCTTCTCAGGGGCCCTTGCAGGAGGGCAGCGCCTATTCTCATGGCACCAGCTGGAGGTCAGCGCCTCTTCTCAGGGGCCCTTGCAGGAGGGCAGCGCCTCTTCTCAGGGCACCAGCTGGAGGTCAGCGCCACTTCTCAGGGCACTAGCGGGGAATCAGCACCTCTTCTCAGGTACCCCTGAAGGAGGGCAGTCCCTTTTCTCATGGCACCAGCGGGAGGTCAGCGCCTCTACTCAGGGCACCAGCAGGAGGTAAGCGCCTCTTCTCAGGGCACCAGCGGGGGTCAGCTCCTCCTCTCAGGGCACCAGAGGGAGGGCAGTGCCTCTCCTCAGGGCACCAGCGGGGTGTCAGTGCCTCTTCTCAGGGCACCAGCGGGGGTCAGCTCCTCCTCTCAGGGCACCAGAGGGAGGGTAGTGCCTCTCCTCAGGGCACCAGCGGGGTGTCAGCGCCTCTACTCAGGGCACCAGCGGGGGGTCAGTGCCTCTTCTCAGGGCACCAGCGGGGGTCTGCTCCTCTTCTCAGGGACCCCTGTAGGAGGGCAGCAGACCTTCTGGGGGATGCCTGCAGCTCGTCCAAGGCCTCGTCAAAGCTCTCAAGTAAGCCCAGATCTGAGCATGAGCGCTTCACCCAGACCAGGGTGTTGCTTTGGATGCTGGCTCCCCTCGCCCTCAGTTTAGAGTGTTAGAAACTACAAGTAGCAGAATACACTGCAATAGCCTGAAAGGAATTTGGTACTCATGCTGGACCTAGGCAATATAAGATCTCTGACGAGGATGGTGGGGAGTGCACGTGCAGGCCAGTGGAACTTTCACTTTCACAATGTGCCTGTAGGCCCTAAAACATTAGACCGAAACAAAGATAAATAAAACGCTTCAACGTCATAAAAAATAATTCCTCATTCAGAGCGCGATCCATCATTTCATTTATGTCTCTTGAAAAAACAACAGGCTTCAACGCATATGATTGATCATGTAGTCCTTTGATTTTGATGTAAATAACAAGGCTTCGTGCACGTTTCTTTTTTCAATTAAGTACACAGAAGCTTAAAACGAAAAGGCAGACATCCTTCGCAAAAAGTGTCTCACTTAAAAATTGCCCGTGATTGATCGTAAAAGTTATGAGACCGCATTAGTAAATCAGATGATGTCATGAGTGGAAAGCGCCACATTCTAGATGAAATTCTAAATAAAGGTAGAGTTGTCATGCTTTAAAAAATGCGATGGAATCCTCCCCGTCGGGGAATTGAACCCCGGTCTCCCGCGTGACAGGCGGGGATACTGACCACTATACTAACGAGGAACAGCTGCACCTGGTCTCGCTGAGCCGCTCCTTATGTGGCTGAAAACCCTCCTGTCCATCCTCATATGCTACGAATTTGTGCCATTTATCAACTCCTTCACACCAACACAGGGGCCCACAGGCTCAATAAACACACACACACTCCCTCACACAATACACACACAAACACACTCCTGCCTCACAAGATCCTTCTCACCTCCTAGCAGACACTCTCAGCAGCGCTCTCAGCAGCATCACCTGATGCCAGAGTCACAGCAACCAGCTCCCACGGCTGCTTCTGACGGCCCCGGCCTGGATCTTCAGCCCAGGGGCCCCTGGCTCTCTCTGATGCTGGAGGATTGCAGCGGGGGCTGCACACAGGGAGTGGGGAGGGAGACACTCCCTCCCACCCGCCCACCCGCCCGCCTGCGCCAAAGGAGAAAGCTGGCTTGTAAAGGAGAAGAGAGGAGGCAGGAAAAGCCCAGGTGTGCGAGTGTCTGAGAAAGAGGCGCTTTGAATTGTGAAGCAGAGGAAAAAAGTGAAGACTTTGCAAAATTCCTTCGAGCCGGATTTGAACCAGCGACCTAAGGATATCAGCTTCCCCACTACAGTCCTCCGCTCTACCAACTGAGCTATCGAAGGCTCGGTGATGTAGGGATGACAAGGCGCTATATGGCATGAGGTGTGAGCAGCGTGCCCAGCCGCCTAGGCAGCACTCTGTCTCTAAACAGCAGCTCAAGGCCTTCATAAAGCGCCAAACCCTACAATGGAGACTTTCCTTCCCTGCACAAAGCCAGCAAAGGAAAACAAACAGGCCACCTGCCTTTCTCAATGCTTCTTTCAAATGCTAAGACATCACTTTGCGCACCTTAGAGCAACCTGTCCAGACACACTTACAAACTACCTTAGAAACGCCTCTCAAGGGCGACTATGACTGGCGCCCCAGACCAACCACCTCCCTTCTCTCCAGCCCCTAGCTAGAAGAATAGGAGACCTCACCCGGAGGATACAGACTCCAGAGTGACGGGCTAGAGACGCCCTTTGGGAGACATGACGGCACCAGGGCCGGACTGGCCATACGGGTAAAGAGAGAGCCCCCGCTGGACAGAGAGACTGAGGGACTCCGCCCATCCTGCGTAAATCCGGGCTTGGTGAGCTGTATCCCGCCCGCCCGTGTTGCTCTCCCCCTCCAATGCTGCTCTTCCCCATCTCCCTATCTGGCTTCACGTTAATACTATAAGCCCCCACCTCCTCTTTGCTTCCTTCCACCCAACCAGCAGATATCCATCAAACTAGGTGGGTCGCAGAATACTGGCATTCTGACAATTGGCTCGAGCCTGTCAACAATTTGGCAAGCTGCCATCTCCGAAGCTATAGTGTAGCAAGCTCCAGAAGCGAATCTCTCCCTTTCAATGTTGTCTTGAAACTGGATTCTTCATAGAGCTGGAGACCCCTAGAAACAGGCCTCCTGGATTTGCCAGTGCTTCTTCCAAGCGGTAACCCATCCTTTGTGAAGAACAAGCTTTGATGACCAGCATTCAGTTTTCTATCAGTGTTTTGTCTGTGTGCCTGAAAGGTGACGTTGTTATTAGCAGGTGGCAGGTCAAGTAAAGAAGAAATGTATGTAATAAAAGATTTGCGATGTAAAACCTTAAAAAATGTGTTTAGATAGGATGAAAAAAAACTAGAAGTATACCGTGGGGAGAAAAAAAAAGTCCCCTTCCCTGGCCGGGAATCGAACCCGGGCCGCGGCGGTGAGAGCGCCGAATCCTAACCACTAGACCACCAGGGAGCACTGGGTGCTCTGGAGCAGCACCTGCTCCAAGACATACCACCAGGGTGAGGCCGCCTGTGCTGCTGTCACAGGGTTTTGTGCATCAACTAAAGTAAGCAGGAAAACACACACACATCAACCTAACACTGGCAAGCTAGTCTTTACTACACTTTGGAAAACATCATGGGACACACAAAAAAAACACTGCTTTCAGGCACACCCCCAACAAAGCAATCTACTGAACGTTAAATAGACTCAGATCTCGGGACAGTTTCCATCCCTGGAAGACGCATGGGACCTTCATAACACACAACTAACTGGAGAGCAAAAACAGCAAGAACCAATTAACCATCCAGAAAAATACCAGTCACTGTTCTAGGTCAGCTCCTCTTCTCAGGGCACCAGCGGGAGGTCAGCGCCTCTTCTCAGGGCACCAGCGGGAGGTCAGCGCCTCTTCTCAGGGCACCAGCTGGAGGTCAGCACCTCTTCTCAGGGCACTAGAGGGGGGTCAGCGCCTCTTCTCAGGGGCCCTTGCAGGAGGGCAGCGCCTCTTCTCAGGGCACCAGCTGGAGGTCAGCGCCTCTTCTCAGGGCACTAGCGGGGGGGTCAGCGCCTCTTCTCAGGGGCCTTTGCAGGAGGGCAGCGCCTCTTCTCAGGGCACCAGCTGGAGGTCAGTGCCTCTTCTCAGGGCACTAGCGGGGGGTCAGCGCCTCTTCTCAGGGGCCCTTGCAGGAGGGCAGCGCCTCTTCTCAGGGCACCAGCTGGAGGTCAGCGCCTCTTCTCAGGGCACCAGCGGGAGGTCAGCGCCTCTTCTCAGGGCACCAGCTGGAGGTCAGCGCCTCTTCTCAGGGCACCAGCGGGAGGTCAGCGCCTCTTCTCAGGGCACCAGCTGGAGGTCAGCGCCTCTTCTCAGGGCACTAGCGGGGATCAGCACCTCTTCTCAGGTACCCCTGAAGGAGGGCAGTCCCTTTTCTCATGGCACCAGCGGGAGGTCAGCGCCTCTACTCAGGGCACCAGCAGGAGATAAGCGCCTCTTCTCAGGGCACCAGCGGGGGTCAGCTCCTCCTCTCAGAGCACCAGAGGGAGGGCAGTGCCTCTCCTCAGAGCACCAGCGGGGGGGGGGGGGTCAGTGCCTCTTCTCAGGGCCCCAGCGGGGTGTCAGCACCTCTACTCAGGGCACCAGCGGGGGGTCAGTGCCTCTTCTCAGGGCACCAGCAGGAGGTCAGCGCCTCTTCTTAGGGCACCAGCGGGAGGTCAGCACCTCTTCTCAGGGCACCAGCGGGAGGTCAGCACCTCTTCTCAGGGCACCAGCTGGAGGTCAGCGCCTCTTCTCAGGGCACTAGCGGGGGGGTCAGCACCTCTTCTCAGGGGCCCTTGCAGGAGGGCAGCGCCTCTTCTCAGGGCATCAGCTGGAGGTCAGCGCCTCTTCTCAGGGGCCCTTGCAGGAGGGCAGCGCCTCTTCTCAGGGCACCAGCTGGAGGTCAGCGCCTCTTCTCAGGGCACCAGCTGGAGGTCAGCGCCTCTTCTCAGGGCACTAGCGGGGGGGGTCAGCGCCTCTTCTCAGAGGCCCTTGCAGGAGGGCAGCGCCTATTCTCATGGCACCAGCTGGAGGTCAGCGCCTCTTCTCAGGGGCCCTTGCAGGAGGGCAGCGCCTCTTCTCAGGGCACCAGCTGGAGGTCAGCGCCACTTCTCAGGGCACTAGCGGGGAATCAGCACCTCTTCTCAGGTACCCCTGAAGGAGGGCAGTCCCTTTTCTCATGGCACCAGCGGGAGGTCAGCGCCTCTACTCAGGGCACCAGCAGGAGGTAAGCGCCTCTTCTCAGGGCACCAGCGGGGGTCAGCTCCTCCTCTCAGGGCACCAGAGGGAGGGCAGTGCCTCTCCTCAGGGCACCAGCGGGGTGTCAGCGCCTCTACTCAGGGCACCAGCGGGGGGTCAGTGCCTCTTCTCAGGGCACCAGCGGGGGTCTGCTCCTCTTCTCAGGGACCCCTGTAGGAGGGCAGCAGACCTTCTGGGGGATGCCTGCAGCTCGTCCAAGGCCTCGTCAAAGCTCTCAAGTAAGCCCAGATCTGAGCATGAGCGCTTCACCCAGACCAGGGTGTTGCTTTGGATGCTGGCTCCCCTCGCCCTCAGTTTAGAGTGTTAGAAACTACAAGTAGCAGAATACACTGCAATAGCCTGAAAGGAATTTGGTACTCATGCTGGACCTAGGCAATATAAGATCTCTGACGAGGATGGTGGGGAGTGCACGTGCAGGCCAGTGGAACTTTCACTTTCACAATGTGCCTGTAAGCCCTAAAACATTAGACCGAAACAAAGATAAATAAAACGCTTCAACGTCATAAAAAATAATTCCTCATTCAGAGCGCGATCCATCATTTCATTTATGTCTCTTGAAAAAACAACAGGCTTCAACGCATATGATTGATCATGTAGTCATTTGATTTTGATGTAAATAACAAGGCTTCGTGCACGTTTTTTTTTTCAATTAAGTACACAGAAGGTTAAAACGAAAAGGCAGACATCCTTCGCAAAAAGTGTCCCACTTAAAAATTGCCCGTGATTGATCGTAAAAGTTATGAGACCGCATTAGTAAATCAGATGATGTCATGAGTGGAAAGCGCCACATTCTAGATGAAATTCTAAATAAAGGTAGAGTTGTCATGCTTTAAAAAATGCAATGGAATCCTCCCCGTCGGGGAATTGAACCCCGGTCTCCCGCGTGACAGGCGGGGATACTGACCACTATACTAACGAGGAACAGCTGCACCTGGTCTCGCTGAGCCGCTCCTCATGTGGCTGAAAACCCGCCTGTCCATCCTCATATGCTATGAATTTGTGCCATTTATCAACTCCTTCACACCAACACAGGGGCCCACAGGCTCAATAAACACACACACACTCCCTCACACAATACACACACAAACACACTCCTGCCTCACAAGATCCTTCTCACCTCCTAGCAGACACTCTCAGCAGCGCTCTCAGCAGCATCACCTGATGCCAGAGTCACAGCAACCAGCTCCCACGGCTGCTTCTGACGGCCCCGGCCTGGATCTTCAGCCCAGGGGCCCCTGGCTCTCTCTGATGCTGGAGGATTGCAGCGGGGGCTGCACACAGGGAGTGGGGAGGGAGACGCTCCCTCCCACCCGCCCACCCGCCCGCCTGCGCCAAAGGAGAAAGCTGGCTTGTAAAGGAGAAGAGAGGAGGCAGGAAAAGCCCAGGTGTGCGAGTGTCTGAGAAAGAGGCGCTTTGAATTGTGAAGCAGAGGAAAAAAGTGAAGACTTTGCAAAATTCCTTCGAGCCGGATTTGAACCAGCGACCTAAGGATATCAGCTTCCCCACTACAGTCCTCCGCTCTACCAACTGAGCTATCGAAGGCTCGGTGATGTAGGGATGACAAGGCGCTATATGGCATGAGGTGTGAGCAGCGTGCCCAGCCGCCTAGGCAGCACTCTGTCTCTAAACAGCAGCTCAAGGCCTTCATAAAGCGCCAAACCCTACAATGGAGACTTTCCTTCCCTGCACAAAGCCAGCAAAGGAAAACAAACAGGCCACCTGCCTTTCTCAATGCTTCTTTCAAATGCTAAGACATCACTTTGCGCACCTTAGAGCAACCTGTCCAGACACACTTACAAACTACCTTAGAAACGCCTCTCAAGGGCGACTATGACTGGCGCCCCAGACCAACCACCTCCCTTCTCTCCAGCCCCTAGCTAGAAGAATAGGAGACCTCACCCGGAGGATACAGACTCCAGAGTGACGGGCTAGAGACGCCCTTTGGGAGACATGACGGCACCAGGGCCGGACTGGCCATACGGGTAAAGAGAGAGCCCCCGCTGGACAGAGAGACTGAGGGACTCCGCCCATCCTGCGTAAATCCGGGCTTGGTGAGCAGTATCCCGCCCGCCCGTGTTGCTCTCCCCCTCCAATGCTGCTCTTCCCCATCTCCCTATCTGGCTTCACGTTAATACTATAAGTCCCCACCTCCTCTTTGCTTCCTTCCACCCAACCAGCAGATATCCATCAAACTAGGTGGGTCGCAGAATACTGGCATTCTGACAATTGGCTCGAGCCTGTCAACAATTTGGCAAGCTGCCATCTCCGAAGCTATAGTGTAGCAAGCTCCAGAAGCGAATCTCTCCCTTTCAATGTTGTCTTGAAACTGGATTCTTCATAGAGCTGGAGACCCCTAGAAACAGGCCTCCTGGATTTGCCAGTGCTTCTTCCAAGCGGTAACCCATCCTTTGTGAAGAACAAGCTTTGATGACCAGCATTCAGTTTTCTATCAGTGTTTTGTCTGTGTGCCTGAAAGGTGACGTTGTTATTAGCAGGTGGCAGGTCAAGTAAAGAAGAAATGTATGTAATAAAAGATTTGCGATGTAGAACCTTAAAAAATGTGTTTAGATAGGATGAAAAAAAACTAGAAGTATACCGTGGGGAGAAAAAAAGAGTCCCTTCCCTGACCGGGAATCGAACCCGGGCCGCGGCGGTGAGAGCGCCGAATCCTAACCACTAGACCACCAGGGAGCACTGGGTGCTCTGGAGCAGCACCTGCTCCAAGACATACCACCAGGGTGAGGCCGCCTGTGCTGCTGTCACAGGGTTTTGTGCATCAACTAAAGTAAGCAGGAAAACACACACACATCAACCTAACACTGGCAAGCTAGTCTTTACTACACTTTGGAAAACATCATGGGACACACAAAAAAAACACTGCTTTCAGGCACACCCCCAACAAAGCAATCTACTGAACGTTAAATAGACTCAGATCTCGGGACAGTTTCCATCCCTGGAAGACGCATGGGACCTTCATAACACACAACTAACTGGAGAGCAAAAACAGCAAGAACCAATTAACCATCCAGAAAAATACCAGTCACTGTTCTAGGTCAGCTCCTCTTCTCAGGGCACCAGCGGGAGGTCAGCGCCTCTTCTCAGGGCACCAGCGGGAGGTCAGCGCCTCTTCTCAGGGCACCAGCTGGAGGTCAGCACCTCTTCTCAGGGCACTAGCGGGGGGTCAGCGCCTCTTCTCAGGGGCCCTTGCAGGAGGGCAGCGCCTCTTCTCAGGGCACCAGCTGGAGGTCAGCGCCTCTTCTCAGGGCACTAGCGGGGGGGTCAGCGCCTCTTCTCAGGGGCCTTTGCAGGAGGGCAGCGCCTCTTCTCAGGGCACCAGCTGGAGGTCAGTGCCTCTTCTCAGGGCACTAGCGGGGGGTCAGCGCCTCTTCTCAGGGGCCCTTGCAGGAGGGCAGCGCCTCTTCTCAGGGCACCAGCTGGAGGTCAGCGCCTCTTCTCAGGGCACCAGCGGGAGGTCAGCGCCTCTTCTCAGGGCACCAGCTGGAGGTCAGCGCCTCTTCTCAGGGCACTAGCGGGGATCAGCACCTCTTCTCAGGTACCCCTGAAGGAGGGCAGTCCCTTTTCTCATGGCACCAGCGGGAGGTCAGCGCCTCTACTCAGGGCACCAGCAGGAGATAAGCGCCTCTTCTCAGGGCACCAGCGGGGGTCAGCTCCTCCTCTCAGAGCACCAGAGGGAGGGCAGTGCCTCTCCTCAGAGCACCAGCGGGGGGGGGTCAGTGCCTCTTCTCAGGGCCCCAGCGGGGTGTCAGCACCTCTACTCAGGGCACCAGCGGGGGGTCAGTGCCTCTTCTCAGGGCACCAGCAGGAGGTCAGCGCCTCTTCTTAGGGCACCAGCGGGAGGTCAGCACCTCTTCTCAGGGCACCAGCGGGAGGTCAGCACCTCTTCTCAGGGCACCAGCTGGAGGTCAGCGCCTCTTCTCAGGGCACTAGCGGGGGGGTCAGCACCTCTTCTCAGGGGCCCTTGCAGGAGGGCAGCGCCTCTTCTCAGGGCATCAGCTGGAGGTCAGCGCCTCTTCTCAGGGGCCCTTGCAGGAGGGCAGCGCCTCTTCTCAGGGCACCAGCTGGAGGTCAGCGCCTCTTCTCAGGGCACCAGCTGGAGGTCAGCGCCTCTTCTCAGGGCACTAGCGGGGGGGGTCAGCGCCTCTTCTCAGGGGCCCTTGCAGGAGGGCAGCGCCTATTCTCATGGCACCAGCTGGAGGTCAGCGCCTCTTCTCAGGGGCCCTTGCAGGAGGGCAGCGCCTCTTCTCAGGGCACCAGCTGGAGGTCAGCGCCACTTCTCAGGGCACTAGCGGGGAATCAGCACCTCTTCTCAGGTACCCCTAAAGGAGGGCAGTCCCTTTTCTCATGGCACCAGCGGGAGGTCAGCGCCTCTACTCAGGGCACCAGCAGGAGGTAAGCGCCTCTTCTCAGGGCACCAGCGGGGGTCAGCTCCTCCTCTCAGGGCACCAGAGGGAGGGCAGTGCCTCTCCTCAGGGCACCAGCGGGGTGTCAGCGCCTCTACTCAGGGCACCAGCGGGGGGTCAGTGCCTCTTCTCAGGGCACCAGCGGGGGTCTGCTCCTCTTCTCAGGGACCCCTGTAGGAGGGCAGCAGACCTTCTGGGGGATGCCTGCAGCTCGTCCAAGGCCTCGTCAAAGCTCTCAAGTAAGCCCAGATCTGAGCATGAGCGCTTCACCCAGACCAGGGTGTTGCTTTGGATGCTGGCTCCCCTCGCCCTCAGTTTAGAGTGTTAGAAACTACAAGTAGCAGAATACACTGCAATAGCCTGAAAGGAATTTGGTACTCATGCTGGACCTAGGCAATATAAGATCTCTGACGAGGATGGTGGGGAGTGCACGTGCAGGCCAGTGGAACTTTCACTTTCACAATGTGCCTGTAAGCCCTAAAACATTAGACCGAAATAAAGATAAATAAAACGCTTCAATGTCATAAAAAATAATTCCTCATTCAGAGCGCGATCCATCATTTCATTTATGTCTCTTGAAAAAACAACAGGCTTCAACGCATATGATTGATCATGTAGTCCTTTGATTTTGATGTAAATAACAAGGCTTCGTGCACGTTTCTTTTTTCAATTAAGTACACAGAAGGTTAAAACGAAAAGGCAGACATCCTTCGCAAAAAGTGTCCCACTTAAAAATTGCCCGTGATTGATCGTAAAAGTTATGAGACCGCATTAGTAAATCAGATGATGTCATGAGTGGAAAGCGCCACATTCTAGATGAAATTCTAAATAAAGGTAGAGTTGTCATGCTTTAACAAATGCGATGGAATCCTCCCCGTCGGGGAATTGAACCCCGGTCTCCCGCGTGATAGGCGGGGATACTGACCACTATACTAACGAGGAACAGCTGCACCTGGTCTCGCTGAGCCGCTCCTCATGTGGCTGAAAACCCGCCTGTCCATCCTCATATGCTATGAATTTGTGCCATTTATCAACTCCTTCACACCAACACAGGGGCCCACAGGCTCAACAAACACACACACACTCCCTCACACAATACACACACAAACACACTCCTGCCTCACAAGATCCTTCTCACCTCCTAGCAGACACTCTCAGCAGCGCTCTCAGCAGCATCACCTGATGCCAGAGTCACAGCAACCAGCTCCCACGGCTGCTTCTGACGGCCCCGGCCTGGATCTTCAGCCCAGGGGCCCCTGGCTCTCTCTGATGCTGGAGGATTGCAGCGGGGGCTGCACACAGGGAGTGGGGAGGGAGACACTCCCTCCCACCCGCCCACCCGCCCGCCTGCGCCAAAGGAGAAAGCTGGCTTGTAAAGGAGAAGAGAGGAGGCAGGAAAAGCCCAGGTGTGCGAGTGTCTGAGAAAGAGGCGCTTTGAATTGTGAAGCAGAGGAAAAAAGTGAAGACTTTGCAAAATTCCTTCGAGCCGGATTTGAACCAGCGACCTAAGGATATCAGCTTCCCCACTACAGTCCTCCGCTCTACCAACTGAGCTATCGAAGGCTCGGTGATGTAGGGATGACAAGGCGCTATATGGCATGAGGTGTGAGCAGCGTGCCCAGCCGCCTAGGCAGCACTCTGTCTCTAAACAGCAGCTCAAGGCCTTCATAAAGCGCCAAACCCTACAATGGAGACTTTCCTTCCCTGCACAAAGCCAGCAAAGGAAAACAAACAGGCCACCTGCCTTTCTCAATGCTTCTTTCAAATGCTAAGACATCACTTTGCGCACCTTAGAGCAACCTGTCCAGACACACTTACAAACTACCTTAGAAACGCCTCTCAAGGGCGACTATGACTGGCGCCCCAGACCAACCACCTCCCTTCTCTCCAGCCCCTAGCTAGAAGAATAGGAGACCTCACCCGGAGGATACAGACTCCAGAGTGACGGGCTAGAGACGCCCTTTGGGAGACATGACGGCACCAGGGCCGGACTGGCCATACGGGTAAAGAGAGAGCCCCCGCTGGACAGAGAGACTGAGGGACTCCGCCCATCCTGCGTAAATCCGGGCTTGGTGAGCTGTATCCCGCCCGCCCGTGTTGCTCTCCCCCTCCAATGCTGCTCTTCCCCATCTCCCTATCTGGCTTCACGTTAATACTATAAGCCCCCACCTCCTCTTTGCTTCCTTCCACCCAACCAGCAGATATCCATCAAACTAGGTGGGTCGCAGAATACTGGCATTCTGACAATTGGCTCGAGCCTGTCAACAATTTGGCAAGCTGCCATCTCCGAAGCTATAGTGTAGCAAGCTCCAGAAGCGAATCTCTCCCTTTCAATGTTGTCTTGAAACTGGATTCTTCATAGAGCTGGAGACCCCTAGAAACAGGCCTCCTGGATTTGCCAGTGCTTCTTCCAAGCGGTAACCCATCCTTTGTGAAGAACAAGCTTTGATGACCAGCATTCAGTTTTCTATCAGTGTTTTGTCTGTGTGCCTGAAAGGTGACGTTGTTATTAGCAGGTGGCAGGTCAAGTAAAGAAGAAATGTATGTAATAAAAGATTTGCGATGTAAAACCTTAAAAAATGTGTTTAGATAGGATGAAAAAAAACTAGAAGTATACCGTGGGGAGAAAAAAAAAGTCCCCTTCCCTGGCCGGGAATCGAACCCGGGCCGCGGCGGTGAGAGCGCCGAATCCTAACCACTAGACCACCAGGGAGCACTGGGTGCTCTGGAGCAGCACCTGCTCCAAGACATACCACCAGGGTGAGGCCGCCTGTGCTGCTGTCACAGGGTTTTGTGCATCAACTAAAGTAAGCAGGAAAACACACACACATCAACCTAACACTGGCAAGCTAGTCTTTACTACACTTTGGAAAACATCATGGGACACACAAAAAAAACACTGCTTTCAGGCACACCCCCAACAAAGCAATCTACTGAACGTTAAATAGACTCAGATCTCGGGACAGTTTCCATCCCTGGAAGACGCATGGGACCTTCATAACACACAACTAACTGGAGAGCAAAAACAGCAAGAACCAATTAACCATCCAGAAAAATACCAGTCACTGTTCTAGGTCAGCTCCTCTTCTCAGGGCACCAGCGGGAGGTCAGCGCCTCTTCTCAGGGCACCAGCGGGAGGTCAGCGCCTCTTCTCAGGGCACCAGCTGGAGGTCAGCACCTCTTCTCAGGGCACTAGAGGGGGGTCAGCGCCTCTTCTCAGGGGCCCTTGCAGGAGGGCAGCGCCTCTTCTCAGGGCACCAGCTGGAGGTCAGCGCCTCTTCTCAGGGCACTAGCGGGGGGGTCAGCGCCTCTTCTCAGGGGCCTTTGCAGGAGGGCAGCGCCTCTTCTCAGGGCACCAGCTGGAGGTCAGTGCCTCTTCTCAGGGCACTAGCGGGGGGTCAGCGCCTCTTCTCAGGGGCCCTTGCAGGAGGGCAGCGCCTCTTCTCAGGGCACCAGCTGGAGGTCAGCGCCTCTTCTCAGGGCACCAGCGGGAGGTCAGCGCCTCTTCTCAGGGCACCAGCTGGAGGTCAGCGCCTCTTCTCAGGGCACCAGCGGGAGGTCAGCGCCTCTTCTCAGGGCACCAGCTGGAGGTCAGCGCCTCTTCTCAGGGCACTAGCGGGGATCAGCACCTCTTCTCAGGTACCCCTGAAGGAGGGCAGTCCCTTTTCTCATGGCACCAGCGGGAGGTCAGCGCCTCTACTCAGGGCACCAGCAGGAGATAAGCGCCTCTTCTCAGGGCACCAGCGGGGGTCAGCTCCTCCTCTCAGAGCACCAGAGGGAGGGCAGTGCCTCTCCTCAGAGCACCAGCGGGGGGGGGGGGGTCAGTGCCTCTTCTCAGGGCCCCAGCGGGGTGTCAGCACCTCTACTCAGGGCACCAGCGGGGGGTCAGTGCCTCTTCTCAGGGCACCAGCAGGAGGTCAGCGCCTCTTCTTAGGGCACCAGCGGGAGGTCAGCACCTCTTCTCAGGGCACCAGCGGGAGGTCAGCACCTCTTCTCAGGGCACCAGCTGGAGGTCAGCGCCTCTTCTCAGGGCACTAGCGGGGGGGTCAGCACCTCTTCTCAGGGGCCCTTGCAGGAGGGCAGCGCCTCTTCTCAGGGCATCAGCTGGAGGTCAGCGCCTCTTCTCAGGGGCCCTTGCAGGAGGGCAGCGCCTCTTCTCAGGGCACCAGCTGGAGGTCAGCGCCTCTTCTCAGGGCACCAGCTGGAGGTCAGCGCCTCTTCTCAGGGCACTAGCGGGGGGGGTCAGCGCCTCTTCTCAGAGGCCCTTGCAGGAGGGCAGCGCCTATTCTCATGGCACCAGCTGGAGGTCAGCGCCTCTTCTCAGGGGCCCTTGCAGGAGGGCAGCGCCTCTTCTCAGGGCACCAGCTGGAGGTCAGCGCCACTTCTCAGGGCACTAGCGGGGAATCAGCACCTCTTCTCAGGTACCCCTGAAGGAGGGCAGTCCCTTTTCTCATGGCACCAGCGGGAGGTCAGCGCCTCTACTCAGGGCACCAGCAGGAGGTAAGCGCCTCTTCTCAGGGCACCAGCGGGGGTCAGCTCCTCCTCTCAGGGCACCAGAGGGAGGGCAGTGCCTCTCCTCAGGGCACCAGCGGGGTGTCAGCGCCTCTACTCAGGGCACCAGCGGGGGGTCAGTGCCTCTTCTCAGGGCACCAGCGGGGGTCTGCTCCTCTTCTCAGGGACCCCTGTAGGAGGGCAGCAGACCTTCTGGGGGATGCCTGCAGCTCGTCCAAGGCCTCGTCAAAGCTCTCAAGTAAGCCCAGATCTGAGCATGAGCGCTTCACCCAGACCAGGGTGTTGCTTTGGATGCTGGCTCCCCTCGCCCTCAGTTTAGAGTGTTAGAAACTACAAGTAGCAGAATACACTGCAATAGCCTGAAAGGAATTTGGTACTCATGCTGGACCTAGGCAATATAAGATCTCTGACGAGGATGGTGGGGAGTGCACGTGCAGGCCAGTGGAACTTTCACTTTCACAATGTGCCTGTAAGCCCTAAAACATTAGACCGAAACAAAGATAAATAAAACGCTTCAACGTCATAAAAAATAATTCCTCATTCAGAGCGCGATCCATCATTTCATTTATGTCTCTTGAAAAAACAACAGGCTTCAACGCATATGATTGATCATGTAGTCATTTGATTTTGATGTAAATAACAAGGCTTCGTGCACGTTTTTTTTTTCAATTAAGTACACAGAAGGTTAAAACGAAAAGGCAGACATCCTTCGCAAAAAGTGTCCCACTTAAAAATTGCCCGTGATTGATCGTAAAAGTTATGAGACCGCATTAGTAAATCAGATGATGTCATGAGTGGAAAGCGCCACATTCTAGATGAAATTCTAAATAAAGGTAGAGTTGTCATGCTTTAAAAAATGCGATGGAATCCTCCCCGTCGGGGAATTGAACCCCGGTCTCCCGCGTGACAGGCGGGGATACTGACCACTATACTAACGAGGAACAGCTGCACCTGGTCTCGCTGAGCCGCTCCTCATGTGGCTGAAAACCCGCCTGTCCATCCTCATATGCTATGAATTTGTGCCATTTATCAACTCCTTCACACCAACACAGGGGCCCACAGGCTCAATAAACACACACACACTCCCTCACACAATACACACACAAACACACTCCTGCCTCACAAGATCCTTCTCACCTCCTAGCAGACACTCTCAGCAGCGCTCTCAGCAGCATCACCTGATGCCAGAGTCACAGCAACCAGCTCCCACGGCTGCTTCTGACGGCCCCGGCCTGGATCTTCAGCCCAGGGGCCCCTGGCTCTCTCTGATGCTGGAGGATTGCAGCGGGGGCTGCACACAGGGAGTGGGGAGGGAGACGCTCCCTCCCACCCGCCCACCCGCCCGCCTGCGCCAAAGGAGAAAGCTGGCTTGTAAAGGAGAAGAGAGGAGGCAGGAAAAGCCCAGGTGTGCGAGTGTCTGAGAAAGAGGCGCTTTGAATTGTGAAGCAGAGGAAAAAAGTGAAGACTTTGCAAAATTCCTTCGAGCCGGATTTGAACCAGCGACCTAAGGATATCAGCTTCCCCACTACAGTCCTCCGCTCTACCAACTGAGCTATCGAAGGCTCGGTGATGTAGGGATGACAAGGCGCTATATGGCATGAGGTGTGAGCAGCGTGCCCAGCCGCCTAGGCAGCACTCTGTCTCTAAACAGCAGCTCAAGGCCTTCATAAAGCGCCAAACCCTACAATGGAGACTTTCCTTCCCTGCACAAAGCCAGCAAAGGAAAACAAACAGGCCACCTGCCTTTCTCAATGCTTCTTTCAAATGCTAAGACATCACTTTGCGCACCTTAGAGCAACCTGTCCAGACACACTTACAAACTACCTTAGAAACGCCTCTCAAGGGCGACTATGACTGGCGCCCCAGACCAACCACCTCCCTTCTCTCCAGCCCCTAGCTAGAAGAATAGGAGACCTCACCCGGAGGATACAGACTCCAGAGTGACGGGCTAGAGACGCCCTTTGGGAGACATGACGGCACCAGGGCCGGACTGGCCATACGGGTAAAGAGAGAGCCCCCGCTGGACAGAGAGACTGAGGGACTCCGCCCATCCTGCGTAAATCCGGGCTTGGTGAGCAGTATCCCGCCCGCCCGTGTTGCTCTCCCCCTCCAATGCTGCTCTTCCCCATCTCCCTATCTGGCTTCACGTTAATACTATAAGTCCCCACCTCCTCTTTGCTTCCTTCCACCCAACCAGCAGATATCCATCAAACTAGGTGGGTCGCAGAATACTGGCATTCTGACAATTGGCTCGAGCCTGTCAACAATTTGGCAAGCTGCCATCTCCGAAGCTATAGTGTAGCAAGCTCCAGAAGCGAATCTCTCCCTTTCAATGTTGTCTTGAAACTGGATTCTTCATAGAGCTGGAGACCCCTAGAAACAGGCCTCCTGGATTTGCCAGTGCTTCTTCCAAGCGGTAACCCATCCTTTGTGAAGAACAAGCTTTGATGACCAGCATTCAGTTTTCTATCAGTGTTTTGTCTGTGTGCCTGAAAGGTGACGTTGTTATTAGCAGGTGGCAGGTCAAGTAAAGAAGAAATGTATGTAATAAAAGATTTGCGATGTAGAACCTTAAAAAATGTGTTTAGATAGGATGAAAAAAAACTAGAAGTATACCGTGGGGAGAAAAAAAGAGTCCCTTCCCTGACCGGGAATCGAACCCGGGCCGCGGCGGTGAGAGCGCTGAATCCTAACCACTAGACCACCAGGGAGCACTGGGTGCTCTGGAGCAGCACCTGCTCCAAGACATACCACCAGGGTGAGGCCGCCTGTGCTGCTGTCACAGGGTTTTGTGCATCAACTAAAGTAAGCAGGAAAACACACACACATCAACCTAACACTGGCAAGCTAGTCTTTACTACACTTTGGAAAACATCATGGGACACACAAAAAAAACACTGCTTTCAGGCACACCCCCAACAAAGCAATCTACTGAACGTTAAATAGACTCAGATCTCGGGACAGTTTCCATCCCTGGAAGACGCATGGGACCTTCATAACACACAACTAACTGGAGAGCAAAAACAGCAAGAACCAATTAACCATCCAGAAAAATACCAGTCACTGTTCTAGGTCAGCTCCTCTTCTCAGGGCACCAGCGGGAGGTCAGCGCCTCTTCTCAGGGCACCAGCGGGAGGTCAGCGCCTCTTCTCAGGGCACCAGCTGGAGGTCAGCACCTCTTCTCAGGGCACTAGCGGGGGGTCAGCGCCTCTTCTCAGGGGCCCTTGCAGGAGGGCAGCGCCTCTTCTCAGGGCACCAGCTGGAGGTCAGCGCCTCTTCTCAGGGCACTAGCGGGGGGGTCAGCGCCTCTTCTCAGGGGCCTTTGCAGGAGGGCAGCGCCTCTTCTCAGGGCACCAGCTGGAGGTCAGTGCCTCTTCTCAGGGCACTAGCGGGGGGTCAGCGCCTCTTCTCAGGGGCCCTTGCAGGAGGGCAGCGCCTCTTCTCAGGGCACCAGCTGGAGGTCAGCGCCTCTTCTCAGGGCACCAGCGGGAGGTCAGCGCCTCTTCTCAGGGCACCAGCTGGAGGTCAGCGCCTCTTCTCAGGGCACTAGCGGGGATCAGCACCTCTTCTCAGGTACCCCTGAAGGAGGGCAGTCCCTTTTCTCATGGCACCAGCGGGAGGTCAGCGCCTCTACTCAGGGCACCAGCAGGAGATAAGCGCCTCTTCTCAGGGCACCAGCGGGGGTCAGCTCCTCCTCTCAGAGCACCAGAGGGAGGGCAGTGCCTCTCCTCAGAGCACCAGCGGGGGGGGGTCAGTGCCTCTTCTCAGGGCCCCAGCGGGGTGTCAGCACCTCTACTCAGGGCACCAGCGGGGGGTCAGTGCCTCTTCTCAGGGCACCAGCAGGAGGTCAGCGCCTCTTCTTAGGGCACCAGCGGGAGGTCAGCACCTCTTCTCAGGGCACCAGCGGGAGGTCAGCACCTCTTCTCAGGGCACCAGCTGGAGGTCAGCGCCTCTTCTCAGGGCACTAGCGGGGGGGTCAGCACCTCTTCTCAGGGGCCCTTGCAGGAGGGCAGCGCCTCTTCTCAGGGCATCAGCTGGAGGTCAGCGCCTCTTCTCAGGGGCCCTTGCAGGAGGGCAGCGCCTCTTCTCAGGGCACCAGCTGGAGGTCAGCGCCTCTTCTCAGGGCACCAGCTGGAGGTCAGCGCCTCTTCTCAGGGCACTAGCGGGGGGGGTCAGCGCCTCTTCTCAGGGGCCCTTGCAGGAGGGCAGCGCCTATTCTCATGGCACCAGCTGGAGGTCAGCGCCTCTTCTCAGGGGCCCTTGCAGGAGGGCAGCGCCTCTTCTCAGGGCACCAGCTGGAGGTCAGCGCCACTTCTCAGGGCACTAGCGGGGAATCAGCACCTCTTCTCAGGTACCCCTAAAGGAGGGCAGTCCCTTTTCTCATGGCACCAGCGGGAGGTCAGCGCCTCTACTCAGGGCACCAGCAGGAGGTAAGCGCCTCTTCTCAGGGCACCAGCGGGGGTCAGCTCCTCCTCTCAGGGCACCAGAGGGAGGGCAGTGCCTCTCCTCAGGGCACCAGCGGGGTGTCAGCGCCTCTACTCAGGGCACCAGCGGGGGGTCAGTGCCTCTTCTCAGGGCACCAGCGGGGGTCTGCTCCTCTTCTCAGGGACCCCTGTAGGAGGGCAGCAGACCTTCTGGGGGATGCCTGCAGCTCGTCCAAGGCCTCGTCAAAGCTCTCAAGTAAGCCCAGATCTGAGCATGAGCGCTTCACCCAGACCAGGGTGTTGCTTTGGATGCTGGCTCCCCTCGCCCTCAGTTTAGAGTGTTAGAAACTACAAGTAGCAGAATACACTGCAATAGCCTGAAAGGAATTTGGTACTCATGCTGGACCTAGGCAATATAAGATCTCTGACGAGGATGGTGGGGAGTGCACGTGCAGGCCAGTGGAACTTTCACTTTCACAATGTGCCTGTAAGCCCTAAAACATTAGACCGAAATAAAGATAAATAAAACGCTTCAATGTCATAAAAAATAATTCCTCATTCAGAGCGCGATCCATCATTTCATTTATGTCTCTTGAAAAAACAACAGGCTTCAACGCATATGATTGATCATGTAGTCCTTTGATTTTGATGTAAATAACAAGGCTTCGTGCACGTTTCTTTTTTCAATTAAGTACACAGAAGGTTAAAACGAAAAGGCAGACATCCTTCGCAAAAAGTGTCCCACTTAAAAATTGCCCGTGATTGATCGTAAAAGTTATGAGACCGCATTAGTAAATCAGATGATGTCATGAGTGGAAAGCGCCACATTCTAGATGAAATTCTAAATAAAGGTAGAGTTGTCATGCTTTAACAAATGCGATGGAATCCTCCCCGTCGGGGAATTGAACCCCGGTCTCCCGCGTGACAGGCGGGGATACTGACCACTATACTAACGAGGAACAGCTGCACCTGGTCTCGCTGAGCCGCTCCTCATGTGGCTGAAAACCCGCCTGTCCATCCTCATATGCTATGAATTTGTGCCATTTATCAACTCCTTCACACCAACACAGGGGCCCACAGGCTCAACAAACACACACACACTCCCTCACACAATACACACACAAACACACTCCTGCCTCACAAGATCCTTCTCACCTCCTAGCAGACACTCTCAGCAGCGCTCTCAGCAGCATCACCTGATGCCAGAGTCACAGCAACCAGCTCCCACGGCTGCTTCTGACGGCCCCGGCCTGGATCTTCAGCCCAGGGGCCCCTGGCTCTCTCTGATGCTGGAGGATTGCAGCGGGGGCTGCACACAGGGAGTGGGGAGGGAGACGCTCCCTCCCACCCGCCCACCCGCCCGCCTGCGCCAAAGGAGAAAGCTGGCTTGTAAAGGAGAAGAGAGGAGGCAGGAAAAGCCCAGGTGTGCGAGTGTCTGAGAAAGAGGCGCTTTGAATTGTGAAGCAGAGGAAAAAAGTGAAGACTTTGCAAAATTCCTTCGAGCCGGATTTGAACCAGCGACCTAAGGATATCAGCTTCCCCACTACAGTCCTCCGCTCTACCAACTGAGCTATCGAAGGCTCGGTGATGTAGGGATGACAAGGCGCTATATGGCATGAGGTGTGAGCAGCGTGCCCAGCCGCCTAGGCAGCACTCTGTCTCTAAACAGCAGCTCAAGGCCTTCATAAAGCGCCAAACCCTACAATGGAGACTTTCCTTCCCTGCACAAAGCCAGCAAAGGAAAACAAACAGGCCACCTGCCTTTCTCAATGCTTCTTTCAAATGCTAAGACATCACTTTGCGCACCTTAGAGCAACCTGTCCAGACACACTTACAAACTACCTTAGAAACGCCTCTCAAGGGCGACTATGACTGGCGCCCCAGACCAACCACCTCCCTTCTCTCCAGCCCCTAGCTAGAAGAATAGGAGACCTCACCCGGAGGATACAGACTCCAGAGTGACGGGCTAGAGACGCCCTTTGGGAGACATGACGGCACCAGGGCCGGACTGGCCATACGGGTAAAGAGAGAGCCCCCGCTGGACAGAGAGACTGAGGGACTCCGCCCATCCTGCGTAAATCCGGGCTTGGTGAGCAGTATCCCGCCCGCCCGTGTTGCTCTCCCCCTCCAATGCTGCTCTTCCCCATCTCCCTATCTGGCTTCACGTTAATACTATAAGCCCCCACCTCCTCTTTGCTTCCTTCCACCCAACCAGCAGATATCCATCAAACTAGGTGGGTCGCAGAATACTGGCATTCTGACAATTGGCTCGAGCCTGTCAACAATTTGGCAAGCTGCCATCTCCGAAGCTATAGTGTAGCAAGCTCCAGAAGCGAATCTCTCCCTTTCAATGTTGTCTTGAAACTGGATTCTTCATAGAGCTGGAGACCCCTAGAAACAGGCCTCCTGGATTTGCCAGTGCTTCTTCCAAGCGGTAACCCATCCTTTGTGAAGAACAAGCTTTGATGACCAGCATCCAGTTTTCTATCAGTGTTTTGTCTGTGTGCCTGAAAGGTGACGTTGTTATTAGCAGGTGGCAGGTCAAGTAAAGAAGAAATGTATGTAATAAAAGATTTGCGATGTAAAACCTTAAAAAATGTGTTTAGATAGGATGAAAAAAAACTAGAAGTATACCGTGGGGAGAAAAAAAAAGTCCCCTTCCCTGGCCGGGAATCGAACCCGGGCCGCGGCGGTGAGAGCGCCGAATCCTAACCACTAGACCACCAGGGAGCACTGGGTGCTCTGGAGCAGCACCTGCTCCAAGACATACCACCAGGGTGAGGCCGCCTGTGCTGCTGTCACAGGGTTTTGTGCATCAACTAAAGTAAGCAGGAAAACACACACACATCAACCTAACACTGGCAAGCTAGTCTTTACTACACTTTGGAAAACATCATGGGACACACAAAAAAAACACTGCTTTCAGGCACACCCCCAACAAAGCAATCTACTGAACCTTAAATAGACTCAGATCTCGGGACAGTTTCCATCCCTGGAAGACGCATGGGACCTTCATAACACACAACTAACTGGAGAGCAAAAACAGCAAGAACCAATTAACCATCCAGAAAAATACCAGTCACTGTTCTAGGTCAGCTCCTCTTCTCAGGGCACCAGCGGGAGGTCAGCGCCTCTTCTCAGGGCACCAGCGGGAGGTCAGCGCCTCTTCTCAGGGCACCAGCTGGAGGTCAGCACCTCTTCTCAGGGCACTAGCGGGGGGTCAGCGCCTCTTCTCAGGGGCCCTTGCAGGAGGGCAGCGCCTCTTCTCAGGGCACCAGCTGGAGGTCAGCGCCTCTTCTCAGGGCACTAGCGGGGGGGTCAGCGCCTCTTCTCAGGGGCCTTTGCAGGAGGGCAGCGCCTCTTCTCAGGGCACCAGCTGGAGGTCAGTGCCTCTTCTCAGGGCACTAGCGGGGGGTCAGCGCCTCTTCTCAGGGGCCCTTGCAGGAGGGCAGCGCCTCTTCTCAGGGCACCAGCTGGAGGTCAGCGCCTCTTCTCAGGGCACCAGCGGGAGGTCAGCGCCTCTTCTCAGGGCACCAGCTGGAGGTCAGCGCCTCTTCTCAGGGCACTAGCGGGGATCAGCACCTCTTCTCAGGTACCCCTGAAGGAGGGCAGTCCCTTTTCTCATGGCACCAGCGGGAGGTCAGCGCCTCTACTCAGGGCACCAGCAGGAGGTAAGCGCCTCTTCTCAGGGCACCAGCGGGGGTCAGCTCCTCCTCTCAGAGCACCAGAGGGAGGGCAGTGCCTCTCCTCAGAGCACCAGCGGGGGGGGGTCAGTGCCTCTTCTCAGGGCCCCAGCGGGGTGTCAGCACCTCTACTCAGGGCACCAGCGGGGGGTCAGTGCCTCTTCTCAGGGCACCAGCAGGAGGTCAGCGCCTCTTCTCAGGGCACCAGCGGGAGGTCAGCACCTCTTCTCAGGGCACCAGCGGGAGGTCAGCACCTCTTCTCAGGGCACCAGCTGGAGGTCAGCGCCTCTTCTCAGGGCACTAGCGGGGGGGTCAGCGCCTCTTCTCAGGGGCCCTTGCAGGAGGGCAGCGCCTCTTCTCAGGGCACCAGCTGGAGGTCAGCGCCTCTTCTCAGGGGCCTTTGCAGGAGGGCAGCGCCTCTTCTCAGGGCACCAGCTGGAGGTCAGCGCCTCTTCTCAGGGCACCAGCTGGAGGTCAGCGCCTCTTCTCAGGGCACTAGCGGGGGGGGTCAGCGACTCTTCTCAGGGGCCCTTGCAGGAGGGCAGCGCCTATTCTCATGGCACCAGCTGGAGGTCAGCGCCTCTTCTCAGGGGCCCTTGCAGGAGGGCAGCGCCTCTTCTCAGGGCACCAGCTGGAGGTCAGCGCCACTTCTCAGGGCACTAGCGGGGAATCAGCACCTCTTCTCAGGTACCCCTGAAGGAGGGCAGTCCCTTTTCTCATGGCACCAGCGGGAGGTCAGCGCCTCTACTCAGGGCACCAGCAGGAGGTAAGCGCCTCTTCTCAGGGCACCAGCGGGGGTCAGCTCCTCCTCTCAGGGCACCAGAGGGAGGGCAGTGCCTCTCCTCAGGGCACCAGCGGGGTGTCAGTGCCTCTTCTCAGGGCACCAGCGGGGGTCAGCTCCTCCTCTCAGGGCACCAGAGGGAGGGTAGTGCCTCTCCTCAGGGCACCAGCGGGGTGTCAGCGCCTCTACTCAGGGCACCAGCGGGGGGTCAGTGCCTCTTCTCAGGGCACCAGCGGGGGTCTGCTCCTCTTCTCAGGGACCCCTGTAGGAGGGCAGCAGACCTTCTGGGGGATGCCTGCAGCTCGTCCAAGGCCTCGTCAAAGCTCTCAAGTAAGCCCAGATCTGAGCATGAGCGCTTCACCCAGACCAGGATGTTGCTTTGGATGCTGGCTCCCCTCGCCCTCAGTTTAGAGTGTTAGAAACTACAAGTAGCAGAATACACTGCAATAGCCTGAAAGGAATTTGGTACTCATGCTGGACCTAGGCAATATAAGATCTCTGACGAGGATGGTGGGGAGTGCACGTGCAGGCCAGTGGAACTTTCACTTTCACAATGTGCCTGTAAGCCCTAAAACATTAGACCGAAACAAAGATAAATAAAACGCTTCAACGTCATAAAAAATAATTCCTCATTCAGAGCGCGATCCATCATTTCATTTATGTCTCTTGAAAAAACAACAGGCTTCAACGCATATGATTGATCATGTAGTCCTTTGATTTTGATGTAAATAACAAGGCTTCGTGCACGTTTCTTTTTTCAATTAAGTACACAGAAGCTTAAAACGAAAAGGCAGACATCCTTCGCAAAAAGTGTCTCACTTAAAAATTGCCCGTGATTGATCGTAAAAGTTATGAGACCGCATTAGTAAATCAGATGATGTCATGAGTGGAAAGCGCCATATTCTAGATGAAATTCTAAATAAAGGTAGAGTTGTCATGCTTTAAAAAATGCGATGGAATCCTCCCCGTCGGGGAATTGAACCCCGGTCTCCCGCGTGACAGGCGAGGATACTGACCACTATACTAACGAGGAACAGCTGCATCTGGTCTCGCTGAGCCGCTCCTTATGTGGCTGAAAACCCGCCTGTCCATCCTCATATGCTACGAATTTGTGCCATTTATCAACTCCTTCACACCAACACAGGGGCCCACAGGCTCAATAAACACACACACACTCCCTCACACAATACACACACAAACACACTCCTGCCTCACAAGATCCTTCTCACCTCCTAGCAGACACTCAGTGGCGGCTGGTGACATTTGAAAGTGGTGAGGCAGGGCACCGTGGCGAGCGAGCGTAGCGAGTGAGCCCGAACAGCTTAAGGGGGGTTCGGGGGGGTTCACTCCCCAAGAAAATTTTGAAAAAAGAGT
This sequence comes from Triturus cristatus, assembly GCF_964204655.1. NCBI lineage: Eukaryota > Metazoa > Chordata > Amphibia > Caudata > Salamandridae > Triturus > Triturus cristatus. The sequence continues at coordinate 145,603,705 of NC_140585.1, read as the reverse complement.
GAGTAAATGGTGCATTTTCAAGCAAATTTGAGAAGCAAGAAGGTTAATAAAGCAATTGTGAAAGTGTAGTTATTGCATTAATAAAGGGATGTCATATAACAACATGTAGATAGAAATGTTTTTGAAGCTTGGGCCTGCCAGTGCCACGCACCTCTGAGCAATATGCACGTTGTGTGCCAGCAGGGCTTAGCGTCAGAAACATTTCTATAGTTATGTTTTTCTATTACAGGAAAACACAAGAAATGGGCTCCTGACCAGCAGCAGTTATCTGGCATGCATTTCAAAACACTGTGTGGTCTTATGTTGTTGAATATTCATGTCCTGCTCTTGAAGCTGGCCTTTACTAGGTTTAATCAATAGCTGTCCCAAATGCAGAGTGAAATAAATCTATGGACAGCAGCACTGCGAAAAATAGATCAGTGGACTATTGGTAAATCAGTGACGTTATCAAGTATCTGGTTCCAGAGCTCTCAGGGCTCTGTACAAATGGATGGTGCAGGCGCAGGTTCTTTATCATTACACACCACAATTCTAACCATCACTGGCACTCCAGACAGCATCCACTGCACCACATTCATGACTCGCAGAGCTCCTTGGTATTCCAGTATTAGGATCTAACACACAGCTCTGCGAAAGCACCTCGTTCCTAACAAACAATTAGGTGAAAATGCCTCTGCTTTTCCAATTCTAAGTTCCCACACAGATCTCTGCTAGCCAGGTGACTACAGCTATGACCTGAAGCAACCTTGGTACTCGAGTGCTGAGCTCCGAAGAGGCCATTTATAATGCACCTATTGACTCCACGTCTTTTCAGACTTACACATGCTGCTATTCCAGAACTGGAACTCCAGAACCAGGTGTGACAAAGCACCCCAGAGATGAATCCAATAGCCAGTTCTGACAGAGCACCTCAACCTAACCTGAATCACCCCCCATTGGACTGTTATGGTAAATCTGTAATCAACACACAACTTTGCCAATATGTATCTTATTTCAGAAGTGACCCACTGTCTATTTCTCTAGTCACAGCGCCACCAATGATTCCACCAGGGCACTCCAACACCACATTTTCGCACACTTTTGCCGGCACTGAGACTCACACATAGATGTCACAAGAGACATCAATTATGCCCTGGTCCCTCACAACAGAAACTGTTATAACTCTTTTTGGTGAACAGCCCCTCATAAGGACATTTGGGTGAAATGTCAACAATGCACCAATCATGAAAAAAAATAAGCGTTGATGTCTCTTCGGTTTTTGGGAACAAAGGACCATGGTAGTGTGCACAGCTTTCCCACTTCACTACCAGGGAACACGCTTCAGTACCCGATGCTAATTACAAAACCTTTGTTCTTTCCTTCAGAAATGCTTTATTTGCTCGATCATTGAAATCTTTTTCCCCCATTGTGGCCTGGCCTCAGATTAAACACTTCAGGCACCTTGCCTAGTCTCCAATACCTGACCCTACCTCAAACCCAAACTATTCCATCTGCGTCCATTCTTGGTTGGGCAAAAATAATTAGAGTGCAGTGACCAACAGGCGGGGCCACAGACCTGAGGGCCTGTGCACCCCATGTACACGTACAAAGGTGTCTCCATTCAGATATGGCAGAACAGCACACATAATCAAGATTCAGTGATTACTGCTCAGACCCCCACCCAAAGGCTCCCAAAGGCCCACATAGGCTGGTCAAGTCTCAGCACATGACCAAGACCAGCTAGTAGAAACCCCATTGCTCGGCCAGTCTCAGGCGGAAGCTGTAAAGCACAGCCATGTTCAATTAAATGTTGTCAAGGCCACACAAATGCAGACCCATAGTCAACAGTGGTGCCAGTAAAGTGGTAGCACACTGCACAAAATATGAAAAGCATAAGAATCAGAAGTGCAAGCCTGCCTTGCAGAAAGGACGTGAAGTACTGGCAGCAGCAGTAGCTCGAGCCTGCCAACAAAAAAGATATACTGGGGGAAACCATAAACTCGATCAGTTGGACAAGACATCCACTGTTCTCCCATTCTGTTGACTTATCGACTATGAAAATGAAAGTGCTTAATGATTATTATTGTATGATTTTGTTCCATATGCATCTGATAAGTTGTAGTAGATTTGATTTTGCTTCTATGAGCATGTAAACTACGCCAATAAGTTAAATTAGTGATTTATTGCACCAACTACAGTGAAGACTCAGCAATCTGCACGTCACATGTTTCAGTAATGGTAGTGCAACTCAATAACCATCCAACAAACGTGTATAAAATGAGAAAAACTACAGGCTATTATGTCATCCAGCAATCGGTTTTTACAAGTTGTTTGTTTTTGGAGCCTATGTAGCATTATCAAGAGAACTGACACGTATTTTCTGATGACAACAGCAACTGGACATCTAACAGATCTACTTAATGTCTTTATGTGTGAGATGCGTTAAAGTGAAATTAGCTCACATACTTTTACCAGCAAGATGGCTCCGTGGGTTAATTTATTGTGGCTGCTAGAATCTTCTGTCACCTGCAAGTCACACGTTTGAATCACAGCTAGATTGCCGGAGTCTATAATACATCTGACCAGTGAATCGAGTGCTATTAAATTGGGTAATGCCTACTAAATACAGTACTTAGCAATCGGAAATCTACAATATGGAGCACTATATATAAACAAATTACAATAACAAAGTGCTTTCTTAATTTGCTTTCAATAGGGAGAAACATAATATCTGTATAGTTATGCAAACCTTGCTCGCCATATTGTAATATTACTTATTAATTATAAGGGGTTTCCAATGTATTCGTCTCCTGTCTGAAACTGCACTTTCAAAGGAATTAAAGACTATGGTCAGGATGAGAAGTAAAATGATAAGAATATAACAAGTATAAAAAGTAACTGATATATGGATGCGTAAATACATAATTGATTGGAAACTGAAGTACTGTGAAAGCCACCTGCACTAGAAAACGAGATGCTTCCAAACGCCACAGTGCTTTTGAAATACTATGAAAGCAATTCAGTTCAGAAGAACCAATCCTGAAAATCGGATGCAAGGCAACCCTGTTCCGAGGAAGATACTGTTAAATCGTTTGCTAGAAAAATGGGAATCGGCGAAGGATTTAAGAAAATCATTTGAAACAGCTGAAACCACGTTCAAGTAAATGCTGAATGAAAGAATGGCATGAATAAATTGTAAAGAATGCGTCAATAAGAAAGACAACTTTTACACCTCACAGTATATGCAATCATATTGGATCGTTCTTTAAAATCCATAATTTAGGGAGAGGTTGAGCCCGAGCTAGTAATAACGACATTGTGTCTGTGTAGCGAAAAAAGTAAAGAATCCTCATCGTGCTTCCTTCCGAGTGCGGTATTACTAATGGTGTTCCCTACTAATGACGGTCTTAGAGTAGACTGAGTGGCATCAATTTCTAGCCAGTAGGCCTCCCTTAATTTAATGAATACAATAAAAAAATAAACTTACCAGGCATCTCCATTCTCCTCCGTTCCTGCGCGTCTCCTCTGCTCTGCAAGGTGCTGCAACTAACTTCTCCAATCTCCCCGCTCTTTTCTTTTGCAAATACTAAACGGCCAAATCAGGACAGAGACTGGATGCGACGGGAGGCAGCTGACCCTTGTTTACTTACTTTGTACTTTTGATTGGGCATGGGGCGACTTTGCAAAAAACGCGTCACCGCCCGAGCAGGATCCGATTCAGAGGCTTGCACACTACACTGGGCATGCGCAACATACCTAATGCTTTGTGAATGAGAGTGAGGACCAACGCTCCTCACTCACATGCGCAGTCAGACCACCATCTTCTAGACTCCTGCTTTGAGTGCTCTCCCCCGCCTGCGCTGTGAGCTGACCTGCGCACTTTCACCCGCCCGGCCCGGAAATGTAAACAGACGAATTGAAAGCTCAATTCATCTGCTTACATTCCGTTGCCCGAACTGCAGACAGTGAGTGAGCAAGTATTTTCTTTTGTGGGGCACCGCCCCAGCGCCCCCTATGGACCAGCCGCCACTGCAGACACTCTCAGCAGCGCTCTCAGCAGCATCACCTGATGCCAGAGTCACAGCAACCAGCTCCCACGGCTGCTTCTGACGGCCCCGGCCTGGATCTTCAGCCCAGGGGCCCCTGGCTCTCTCTGATGCTGGAGGATTGCAGCGGGGGCTGCACACAGGGAGTGGGGAGGGAGACGCTCCCTCCCACCCGCCCACCCGCCCGCCTGCGCCAAAGGAGAAAGCTGGCTTGTAAAGGAGAAGAGAGGAGGCAGGAAAAGCCCAGGTGTGCGAGTGTCTGAGAAAGAGGCGCTTTGAATTGTGAAGCAGAGGAAAAAAGTGAAGACTTTGCAAAATTCCTTCGAGCCGGATTTGAACCAGCGACCTAAGGATATCAGCTTCCCCACTACAGTCCTCCGCTCTACCAACTGAGCTATCGAAGGCTCGGTGATGTAGGGATGACAAGGCGCTATATGGCATGAGGTGTGAGCAGCGTGCCCAGCCGCCTAGGCAGCACTCTGTCTCTAAACAGCAGCTCAAGGCCTTCATAAAGCGCCAAACCCTACAATGGAGACTTTCCTTCCCTGCACAAAGCCAGCAAAGGAAAACAAACAGGCCACCTGCCTTTCTCAATGCTTCTTTCAAATGCTAAGACATCACTTTGCGCACCTTAGAGCAACCTGTCCAGACACACTTACAAACTACCTTAGAAACGCCTCTCAAGGGCGATTATGACTGGCGCCCCAGACCAACCACTTCTCTCCAGCCCCTAGCTAGAAGAATAGGAGACCTCACCCGGAGGATACAGACTCCAGAGTGACGGGCTAGAGACGCCCTTTGGGAGACATGACGGCACCAGGGCCGGACTGGCCATACGGGTAAAGAGAGAGCCCCCGCTGGACAGAGAGACTGAGGGACTCCGCCCATCCTGCGTAAATCCGGGCTTGGTGAGCAGTATCCCGCCCGCCCGTGTTGCTCTCCCCCTCCAATGCTGCTCTTCCCCATCTCCCTATCTGGCTTCACGTTAATACTATAAGCCCCCACCTCCTCTTTGCTTCCTTCCACCCAACCAGCAGATATCCATCAAACTAGGTGGGTCGCAGAATACTGGCATTCTGACAATTGGCTCGAGCCTGTCAACAATTTGGCAAGCTGCCATCTCCGAAGCTATAGTGTAGCAAGCTCCAGAAGCGAATCTCTCCCTTTCAATGTTGTCTTGAAACTGGATTCTTCATAGAGCTGGAGACCCCTAGAAACAGGCCTCCTGGATTTGCCAGTGCTTCTTCCAAGCGGTAACCCATCCTTTGTGAAGAACAAGCTTTGATGACCAGCATTCAGTTTTCTATCAGTGTTTTGTCTGTGTGCCTGAAAGGTGACGTTGTTATTAGCAGGTGGCAGGTCAAGTAAAGAAGAAATGTATGTAATAAAAGATTTGCGATGTAGAACCTTAAAAAATGTGTTTAGATAGGATGAAAAAAAACTAGAAGTATACCGTGGGGAGAAAAAAAAAGTCCCCTTCCCTGACCGGGAATCGAACCCGGGCCACGGCGGTGAGAGCGCCGAATCCTAACCACTAGACCACCAGGGAGCACTGGGTGCTCTGGAGCAGCACCTGCTCCAAGACATACCACCAGGGTGAGGCCGCCTGTGCTGCTGTCACAGGGTTTTGTGCATCAACTAAAGTAAGCAGGAAAACACACACACATCAACCTAACACTGGCAAGCTAGTCTTTACTACACTTTGGAAAACATCATGGGACACACAAAAAAAACACTGCTTTCAGGCACACCCCCAACAAAGCAATCTACTGAACGTTAAATAGACTCAGATCTCGGGACAGTTTCCATCCCTGGAAGACGCATGGGACCTTCATAACACACAACTAACTGGAGAGCAAAAACAGCAAGAACCAATTAACCATCCAGAAAAATACCAGTCACTGTTCTAGGTCAGCTCCTCTTCTCAGGGCACTAGCGGGGGGTCAGCGCCTCTTCTCAGGGCACCAGCGGGAGGGCAGCACCTCTTCTCAGGGCACCAGCTGGAGGTCAGTGCCTCTTCTCAGGGCACTAGCAGGGGGTCAGCGCCTCTTCTCAGGGGCCCTTGCAGGAGGGCAGCGCCTCTTCTCAGGGCACCAGCTGGAGGTCAGCGCCTCTTCTCAGGGCACTAGCGGGGGGGTCAGCGCCTCTTCTCAGGGCACTAGCGGGGATCAGCACCTCTTCTCAGGTACCCCTGAAGGAGGGCAGTCCCTTTTCTCATGGCACCAGCGGGAGGTCAGCGCCTCTACTCAGGGCACCAGCAGGAGGTAAGCGCCTCTTCTCAGGGCACCAGCGGGGGTCAGCTCCTCCTCTCAGAGCACCAGAGGGAGGGCAGTGCCTCTCCTCAGAGCACCAGCGGGGGGGGGTCAGTGCCTCTTCTCAGGGCCCCAGCGGGGTGTCAGCACCTCTACTCAGGGCACCAGCGGGGGGTCAGTGCCTCTTCTCAGGGCACCAGCAGGAGGTCAGCGCCTCTTCTCAGGGCACCAGCGGGAGGTCAGCACCTCTTCTCAGGGCACCAGCGGGAGGTCAGCACCTCTTCTCAGGGCACCAGCTGGAGGTCAGCGCCTCTTCTCAGGGCACTAGCGGGGGGGTCAGCGCCTCTTCTCAGGGGCCCTTGCAGGAGGGCAGCGCCTCTTCTCAGGGCACCAGCTGGAGGTCAGCGCCTCTTCTCAGGGGCCCTTGCAGGAGGGCAGCGCCTCTTCTCAGGGCACCAGCTGGAGGTCAGCGCCTCTTCTCAGGGCACCAGCTGGAGGTCAGCGCCTCTTCTCAGGGCACTAGCGGGGGGGGTCAGCGCCTCTTCTCAGGGGCCCTTGCAGGAGGGCAGCGCCTATTCTCATGGCACCAGTTGGAGGTCAGCGCCTCTTCTCAGGGGCCCTTGCAGGAGGGCAGCGCCTCTTCTCAGGGCACCAGCTGGAGGTCAGCGCCACTTCTCAGGGCACTAGCGGGGAATCAGCACCTCTTCTCAGGTACCCCTGAAGGAGGGCAGTCCCTTTTCTCATGGCACCAGCGGGAGGTCAGCGCCTCTACTCAGGGCACCAGCAGGAGGTAAGCGCCTCTTCTCAGGGCACCAGCGGGGGTCAGCTCCTCCTCTCAGGGCACCAGAGGGAGGGCAGTGCCTCTCCTCAGGGCACCAGCGGGGTGTCAGCGCCTCTACTCAGGGCACCAGCGGGGGGTCAGTGCCTCTTCTCAGGGCACCAGCGGGGGTCTGCTCCTCTTCTCAGGGACCCCTGTAGGAGGGCAGCAGACCTTCTGGGGGATGCCTGCAGCTCGTCCAAGGCCTCGTCAAAGCTCTCAAGTAAGCCCAGATCTGAGCATGAGCGCTTCACCCAGACCAGGGTGTTGCTTTGGATGCTGGCTCCCCTCGCCCTCAGTTTAGAGTGTTAGAAACTACAAGTAGCAGAATACACTGCAATAGCCTGAAAGGAATTTGGTACTCATGCTGGACCTAGGCAATATAAGATCTCTGACGAGGATGGTGGGGAGTGCACGTGCAGGCCAGTGGAACTTTCACTTTCACAATGTGCCTGTAAGCCCTAAAACATTAGACCGAAACAAAGATAAATAAAACGCTTCAATGTCATAAAAAATAATTCCTCATTCAGAGCGCGATCCATCATTTCATTTATGTCTCTTGAAAAAACAACAGGCTTCAACGCATATGATTGATCATGTAGTCCTTTGATTTTGATGTAAATAACAAGGCTTCGTGCACGTTTCTTTTTTCAATTAAGTACACAGAAGGTTAAAACGAAAAGGCAGACATCCTTCGCAAAAAGTGTCTCACTTAAAAATTGCCCGTGATTGATCGTAAAAGTTATGAGACCGCATTAGTAAATCAGATGATGTCATGAGTGGAAAGCGCCACATTCTAGATGAAATTCTAAATAAAGGTAGAGTTGTCATGCTTTAAAAAATGCGATGGAATCCTCCCCGTCGGGGAATTGAACCCCGGTCTCCCGCATGACAGGCGGGGATACTGACCACTATACTAACGAGGAACAGCTGCACCTGGTTTCGCTGAGCCGCTCCTTATGTGGCTGAAAACCCGCCTGTCCATCCTCATATGCTACGAATTTGTGCCATTTATCAACTCCTTCACACCAACACAGGAGCCCACAGGCTCAATAAACACACACACACTCCCTCACACAATACACACACAAACACACTCCTGCCTCACAAGATCCTTCTCACCTCCTAGCAGACACTCTCAGCAGCGCTCTCAGCAGCATCACCTGATGCCAGAGTCACAGCAACCAGCTCCCACGGCTGCTTCTGACGGCCCCGGCCTGGATCTTCAGCCCAGGGGCCCTGGCTCTCTCTGATGCTGGAGGATTGCAGCGGGGGCTGCACACAGGGAGTGGGGAGGGAGACCCTCCCACCCCCCACCCGGAGGAGTGAGCTGGGTTGTAAAGGACAAGAGAGGAGGCAGGAAAAGCCCAGGTGTGCGAGTCAGTGGCGTAACGAAAGTTGAGGGGGCCCCCCTGCAAAGTACACGGAGGGGGCCCCCTCCCCGGGCCACTACCTACCACTTTTGCAGAGGAGGTCCCCAGGAGCTTGAGGGCCCACCCTGCACCGAGGGGGCTGCGGGGGCTTATTTTACGCCACTGTGAAGATGCCAGACATGCCTCTTATTTCAGTTATGGACCTATCTCATTAGAAAAACAACAGACCTACAACTTCGGGCCACAAGACATCCACTTTCACACCAGGTAAAAAACAGAACAAATTCATTTTGCACTGACATAGCAACAATAATTAGCCCATAGTAAGATTATTCTATTTTGGCCACAGCCCAAAAATATAAAAACGTTCTCATATGCCCCGGCAGTGAGGTCTGTGGGACTAGCAGGTTTCTGTGCCCGGGGAGGTCTGTGGGGACTGGCAGGTTTCTCTGCCTGGGGAGGTCTTTGGGACTGGCAGGTTTCTGTGCCCAGAGAGGTCTGTGAGACTGGCATGTTTCTGTGCCCGGGGAGGTTTGTGGGACTAGCAGGTATCTGTGCCCAGAGAGGTCTGTGGGACTGGCAGGTTTCTGTGCCCGGAGAGGTCTGTGGGACTGGCAGGTTTCTCTGCCTGGGGAGGTCTGTGGGTCTAGCAGGTTTCTCTGCCTGGGGAGGTCTGTGGGGCTGGCAGGTTTCTCTGCCTGGGGAGGTCTGTGGGGCTGGCAGGTTTCTGTGCTTGGGGAGGTATGTGGGGCTGGCAGGTTTCTGTGCCTGGGGAGGTCTGTGGGGCTGGCAGGTTTCCGTGCCCGGGGAGGTTAATGGAACTGCCAGGTTTCTGTGCTTGGGGAGGTCTGTGGAACTGGCAGGATTCTGTGCCTGGGGAGGTCTGTTTGGCTGGCAGGTTTCTCTGCCTGTGGAGGTCTGTGGGACTGGCAGGTTTCTCTGCCTGGGGAGGTCTGTGGGGCTGGCAAGATTCTATTCTTGGGGAGGTCTGTGGGGCTGGCAGGTTTCTCTGCCTGGAGTGGTCTGTGGAGATGGCAGATTCTGTGCCTGTGGAGGTCTGTGGGACTGGCAGGTTTCTGTGCTCGGGGAGGTCTCTGGGGCTGGCAGGTTTCTGTGCCCGGGGAGGTCTGTGGGACTGGCAGGTTTCTGTACCGTGGGAGGTCTGTGGGGCTAACAGGTTTCTGTGCCTGGGGAGGTCTGTGGGACTGGCTGTTTTTTGTGCCTGGGGAGGTCTATGGCAATGGCAGGTTTCTCTGCCTGGGGAGGTCTGTGGGACTGGCAGGTTTCTCTGCCTGGGGAGGTCTGTGGGGCTGGCAGGATTCTGTGCTTGGGGAGGTCTGTGGGGCTGGCAGGTTTCTCTGCCTGGAGAGGTCTGTGGGGCTGGCAGGTTTCTGTGCTAGGTGAGGTCTGTGGGGCTGCAGGTTTCTGTGCCTGGGGAGGTCTGTGGGTCTGGCAGGTTTCTATGCTTGGTTAGGTCTGTGGGGCTGGCAGATTCTGTGCCTGTGGATGTCTGTGGGACTGCCAGGTTTTTGTGCTGGGGGAGGTCTGTGGGGCTGGCAGATTCTGTGCCTGTGGAGGTCTGTGGGACTGGCAGGTGTCTGTGCTTGGGGATGTCTGTGGGGTTGGCAGGTTTTTCTGCTTGGTGTGGTCTGTGGCGCTGGTAGGTTTCTGTGCCCGGGGAGGTCTGAGAATTATGCTGCAGGTACTCAATTATGCAGCAGGAAAAGGCAAATTATGCGGTCTAATGCCGCACATTTTGTGATACTTATACTTAATTTTTTGTAATTGCACCTTTTAAGACTGTTCTGGCAAATGTTTCAAGTCAGTCTCAGTTTAACAACCAAACAACAAGGAGTAACTGAAAGATGGCCTGTCAATTTTAGCGAAGGGCATTCGACTGTGCAGCAATGCATGTTGCTGTATTTTAGTAACTTTTAACTGTTTCAGCTAGAAACCATTTTATCTGCAAGCTGCAATTTATGTAGCACCACTGCCACCACAGCCCCAATCCTCCCCCTCTCTGCCCCACTCACACCCTGATGTCCAGTTCAGCTGGACCTGCCCCTTCAGAACCGACATCACTTGACAACTAGAAATCAGCGACAAGAAATCGGGTCAGTTTTGGGGGGAAATGGATATCACTTTGCCTTGACAAAGTCGGGCGAAACCGGGAAACTTCTCCCAAAGTCACAGACTAAGGTGTAAATTCATAGGTGAAGGGTATATTTTCTTGCGCCCACAAACTTCAATGACGATTTTTGGGGAGGTCTAATGGAACTGCCAGGTTTCTGTGCTTGGGGAGGTCTGTGGGACTGGCAGGATTCTGTGCCTGGGGAGGTCTGGTGGCTGGCAGGTTTCTCTGCCTGTGGAGGTCTGTGGGATTGGCAGGTTTCTCTGCCTGGGGAGGTCTGTGGGGCTGGCTAGTTTTTGTGCATGGGGAGGTCTATGGCACTGGCAGGTTTCTCTGCCTGGGGAGGTCTGTGGGACTGGCAGGTTTCTCTGCCTGGGGAGGTCTGTGGGGCTGGCAGGTTTCTGTGCTTGGGGAGGTATGTGGGGCTGGTAGGTTTCTGTGCCCGGGGAGGTCTGTGGGGCTGGCAGGTTTCCGTGCCCGGGGAGGTTAATGGAACTGCCAGGTTTCTGTGCTTGGGGAGGTCTGTGGGACTGGCAGGATTCTGTGCCTTGGGAGGTCTGGTGGCTGGCAGGTTTCTCTGCCTGTGGAGGTCTGTGGGACTGGCAGGTTTCTCTGCCTGGGGAGGTCTGTGGGGCTGGCAAGATTCTATGCTTGGGGAGGTCTGTGGGGCTGGCAGGTTTCTCTGCCTGGAGTGGTCTGTGGAGATGGCAGATTCTGTGCCTGTGGAGGTGGAGGTCTGTGGGACTGGCAGGTTTCTGTGCTCGGGGAGGTCTCTGGGGCTGGCAGGTTTCTGTGCCCGGGGAGGTTTGTGGGACTGGCAGGTTTCTGTGCCCGGAGAGGTCTGTGGGACTGGCAGGTTTCTCTGCCTGGGGAGGTCTGTGGGTCTAGCAGGTTTCTCTGCCTGGGGAGGTCTGTGGGGCTGGCAGGTTTCTCTGCCTGGGGAGGTCTGTGGGACTGGCAGGTTTCTGTGCTTGGGGAGGTCTGTGGGGCTGGCAGGTTTCTGTGCCCGGGGTGGTCTGTGGGGCTGGCAGGTTTCTGTGCCCGGGGAGGTCAATGGAACTGGCAGGTTTCTGTGCTTGGGGAGGTCTGTGGGACTGGCAAGATTCTGTGCCTGGGGAGGTCTGTGTGTCTGGCAGATTTCTCTGCCTGTGGAGGTCTGTGGGACTGGCAGGTTTCTCTGCCTGGTGGGGTATGTGGGGCTGGCAGGATTCTGTGCTTGGGGAGGTCTGTGGGGCTGGCAGGTTTCTCTGCCTGGAGTAGTCTGTGGAGATGGCAGATTCTGTGCCTGTGGAGGTCTGTGGGACTGGCAGGTTTCTGTGCTCGGGGAGGTCTCTGGGGCTGGCAGGTTTCTGTGCCCGGGGAGGTCTGTGGGACTGGCAGGTTTCTGTACCCTGGGAGGTCTGTGGGGCTAACAGGTTTCTGTGCCTGGGGAGGTCTGTGGGACTGGCTGGTTTTTGTGCATGGGGAGGTCTATGGCACTGGCAGGTTTCTCTGCCTGGGGAGGTCTGTGGGACTGGCAGGTTTATCTGCCTGGGGAGGTCTGTGGGGCTGGCAGGATTCTGTGCTTGGGGAGGTCTGTGGGGCTGGCAGGTTTCTGTGCTAGGTGAGGTCTGTGGGGCTGCAGGTGTCTGTGCCTGGGGAGGTCTGTGGGGCTGGCAGGTTTCTCTGCCTGGAGTGGTCTGTGGGGATGACAGATTCTGTGCCTGGAGTGGTCAGTGGGTCTGGCAGGTTTCTGTGCCCGGAGAGGTCTGTTGGACTGGCAGGTCTCTGTGCCTGGGGAGGTCTGTGGGGCTGGCTGGTTGCTCTGCTTGGGGAGGTCTGTGAGTCTGGCAGGTTTCAGTGCCACTAGAAGTCTGTGGGGCTGGCAGGTTTCTGTGCCCGGAGATGTCTGTGGGGCTGGCAGGTTTCTGTGGCCGGAGAGGTCTGTGGGGCTGGCAGGTTTCTGTGGCCGGAGAGGTCTGTGGGGCTGGCAGGTTTCTGTGGCCGGAGAGGTCTGTGGGGCTGGCAGGTTTCTGTGCCCGGAGATGTCTGTGGGGCTGGCAGGTTTCTGTGGCCGGAGAGGTCTGTGGGGCTGGCAGGTTTCTCTGCCTGGAGAGGTCTGTGGGGCTTGCAGGTGTTTGGGGCAGGATGCTGGGTGATCTTGTCACACCCACAGAGTCAGGGATTTGGAGCCATTTATGGACCAGAAACATTGATCCTTTTACTGCTACTGAGTGGAGTACGACGGCTTCAGGGCGGGAAAGTGCATGGAGCGCCCCACAGTTCAAAGGTCGCAAGTGAGGTAGGTTGTGCTGGTGTTAAAAAAAAAGTCCAGAAAGAGAAGAGAGTTACAAACGCTGGTGCCTGTTTCCACGAAAGTCACGTGCAACCTCTGGTAGAACATGCTTCGTAACGTAGAAAGGCTGTAAATGGTATTTTTTTTCCTTTCATATCAATGGGGTAGGATTGGTGGCTGTTTGCGACAGCAGTAAACAGAGAGGAAGTACATGGTATGCAATGCCATGAGAATTATGCTGCAGGTACTCAATTATGCAGCAGGAAAAGGCAAATTACGCGGTCTAATGCCGCACATTTTGTGATACTTATACTTATTTTTTTGTAATTGCACCTTTTAAGACTGTTCTGGCAAATGTTTCAAGTCAGTCTCAGTTTAACAACCAAACAACAAGGAGTAACTGAAAGATGGCCTGTCAATTTTAGCGAAGGGCATTCGACTGTGCAGCAATGCATGTTGCTGTATTTTAGTAACTTTTAACTGTTTCAGCTAGAAACCATTTTATCTGCAAGCTGCAATTTATGTAGCACCACTGCCACCACAGCCCCAATCCTCCCCCTCTCTGCCCCACTCACACCCTGATGTCCAGTTCAGCTGGACCTGCCCCTTCAGAACCGACATCACTTGACAACTAGAAATCAGCGACAAGAAATCGGGTCAGTTTTGGGGGGAAATGGATATCACTTTGCCTTGACTAAGTCGGGCGAAACCGGGAAACTTCTCCCAAAGTCACAGACTAAGGTGTAAATTCATAGGTGAAGGGTATATTTTCTTGCGCCCACAAACTTCAATGACGATTTTTGTGTTTTCTGCAAAATCCGCAAATCAATATAAATCGCAGGTGAAACTGATGACACGCACTTTTAATCTTTAATGTGTAACATAACCCCCCCCCCCATATTTTCCAAACAACCTTCATGCACCAAAGGCGCCTTTCTTTTACTAAATGCCTTCACACTAAACTGGAGACCTTACGCACACAAGTCGTGGTCGCAATTAATTTTGGGTGAGGTGCACTTGTCTGCGGGGGGGGGGTGGCATAGACTGGGCAAACAGACAGACTCACCTGCACCAGCCGCAGAAGACAGGGCAAACAAGGCTAGCCAGAGAAATAATTAAATGATGGCAGGTAGTCGCCGACGCACGTTACCTCTCAATTGTCTCCACTCTTGCCTCTGGGATGCCTCCTCGCTTCACCAGTCAGCAATGCACATGACAATTGGTCACCAGCCCCACCCTAAGGGTGAAGAGTAAGACCGCGCAGATGCGGCGACGGAGACATCTGCACGCTGCGCAGTGTGCACCATTACCATTTTTTAAATGTTACCATTTAATTTATAAAGAAAAGTCTAGAGCAAGCATAAGTTACATAACCTACCTATATTAATTAATTACCTATCCCAGACAGTCACGGATTTGTGGTGCTTGCTGGCACCGCTGAGGGGGCCTCTGGAGCGCTGGGGCCCCCCCGCAACACGGGACCTGTGGGGGCCTGTGTTACGCCCCTGGGGCCTGTGTTACGCCCCTGCTTATAAATCCACACTGCACAATTCAACTATAAATAATTTAACCCTACAACATTCCATACCACATAATTACAATCCAAAAAATACACATATTTCCACTTCACTCCATACCACATAATTCCACATCACAGAATCACATTCCACAAAACTTAATACCACTCCCAACCACATAATTACACTCCACACAACATATTTACACTCAACTCTAAAACACATAATTACCCTCCACAAAATACAACTCTGCAACATGTTGCATAATTGCACTGCGCATAATTATACACCACACCATGCCACATAATTCCACACGTCACACAATTCCACAATTCATCCCCACACAATTTATCACACAGCATAATAACACTCCACACAATACCACTCAGCTCCACATAATTAACCTCCACATAATTATGCTCTACTCCATACTGCATACATACACTCCACATAAATCCAGTCTATGCCACGTAGCAACACTCCACATAGCTACACTTCACACCATGCCTCATAATACCACTCAACATAATTTCACTCAACACCGCAACTTCCACGTCACACAATTCAACTCTACACATTTCCATTCCACACCACATAATTCACAACAAACTACATAATTCAGACTGACACCACAAATGCACAACACACTACATACATCCAATCTACACTACAAATTCCACATCATGCTATAATATTTTAACAGCACACCACATAAGGAAACTCCACTACATACCACTCCACAACACAAAATACCATTCCAGATAATCCCACTCCAAGACACACAATCCCACTCCACTCAATACCACATAATTGCACTGCACACCATGCCACATTATTTCACTACACAGATCCAACCCACGCAACACAATTCCACAACCAACCATATATGTCCAATTGACACCACACACATTCCCTCCACTCCAAACAGAAAACGCATAGATAAAATACATTGTCCATTACAACATCAATAGCTCCAACTCTCACCTTCTGATGTGTCCCAGCAGATCCTGTTTCTGGAGCTGCAAACTTGCTGGCTGAAGTCAGCTCTGTGCTGCCTCAGAGGAGCAGTGCCCTGTGGTGAATGCTGTCTCTGGGGCCCCCACCCCCATCCATTCCCCTGTCAGCTCTCCTCTGTGCTGCCTCCTGCCTGCTGTCTCTGGGGCCCCCACCCCCATCCTTGTCCTCTCCTTTCTCAGAGGCAGTGCCCTGTGGGGAATGCTGCGCTGCCTCCTGCTCTCTTTGGGGCCCCCACCCCCATCCTTGTTCCGGGACTGGCTCGTGGCTCTGACTGAAGAGAAACAATGTAACTTGTTACATTGTTTCTCTTCAGTCCTGGGTCAGCGCAGGAGCTCGAGCTCCGTGCAAGCTGCTTTGTTAGAGAGAGGAGTCTTGATTTAGAGCAAGCCTCTCTCACACAGCTCTCTGGAAGAGCTGAGGGGGCCCCCTTCATTTACTGAGGAGTGGGGGCCCCCCGCACCGCGGGGGCTGCGGGGGTGATTGTTATGCCCCTGGCTGACACTGTTCCTCCCTGCTGACACTGGCCCTCGCCTGCTCATTAATCATATACACAAGACTGGGTCTATGAAGGTATAGTCACCGTGTGACACAATAAGCTGTGGTCCAAATCCCTATATCTTTCGGTATTTTGAACTCCGACTTGGGTTTGCTTCCCTCTGTAGCTCCTTATTGTTTGCATATTTAGGACGGCGAATCAGCCGTGATAGCTTTTTAAAAAAACAATTGTATCCATAGTGGGTTTTTTGAGACACACACACGCGTTTTAGTTCTCATTTTAGATACCTGTTGGGGTGTAGATTTATATTAGAGCTTGGCCCATAGACAAATGGATAGAAACTGTTTAGCCTTTTCAGACGAGCAGATTGCAGCGATTTTATCAGGTCCTTCGCTGTTTCCTGACACCCCTCTATTGAATGTGACATCAGCAAGGGAAGAGTGGGAAAGACTCAGTATAACTAAGAAGAAACAAGTGAGGATAGCTCTCCATGGGGCGTTAATGACCGAATATTTGAGGGCAGGGGCAGCCCCAGCAAGTCTTTTAGTGAGGATAGAACCAAAACTTTTCCTGGAAGACAAAACCTTTAGATTGGATTGGAGCTATATTGCCAACAAATGTACACATGATTGGCTAATCCTTGTAATTAATACTGCTAAACGATTAAGTGAAGAATTACTCAAAGAAATCTTGGATCTTGAAGAAAGTATTAGGCGAGATACTACTCTTGTTGACACCAAGGAGCAGCTTTTAAGAATCCAGGAAGATTTGAGTGATTATAAGAACTATATGATCAACCAAAAAATTAAGGGTTTGAAACGGAACCTTGATCATTTTTCCCATGAGTGGGCGTTCCCTTATGTAGATGATAAACATTACGACTCAGCATTAGAACAACCATTTAAGGGGGGTAGAGGAAGAGGTGGGAGACAACAAAATAAGCGTACACCTAACAACTGGACCTTCGATAACAATTCCAGCGAAGAGGAAGAGTTAGGCCCACAGACTAACCCTGCTAGAGTGAGATTTAACCAACAGGAGAAGAGTAACGAAGATTTAGGTGCCCTCCTATGCTCTTTTTTAGGACAGAACCACAGGGGCAACAGAGGGGGAGGTCTGGGTGGCAGAGGCCGCGGGTGAGGCAATCAAATCCAGCAATGGCAAACCCACTCCCCGAGGATAACACGAAGTCGTAGACGGAATCAGGTATGAAGGAAAACAATATCGTGGTGAACTTATCAGATCATGTACTCACTACGAATGAGGAAAGAGTTTTAAACAAAGGGTTAGGGTTCGTTCCCACTCCCACACATGACCCCTTTAAATGTAGGGTCGAGTTCCATGAAACTATGCGGAGAGTGAAACTGAAGAAATTCTTTGCTAATAATCCACAAGACCCAGCACTCACGTTTAACACGACTTTAAGAAAACCTTCAAATTTTTGTCCGCCCAATACAATGGTTGGTCCGGAAGTGATGGTATTTGAAAATAAGGTACTACAAGACATTTTGTTGTTTGAACAAGAAGGCACAGTGCCTAAACATAACAACATGAGCCGTGATGACTGGGAGGCAGTAAGAAGCCTGCAGAATAATCAGCAACTGACGATTAAAAATGCTGATGTTGGAAAGCGTCCCCCGGGGAGGCTGCGGAGTGTGCTCCCGTCCACCCTGGGGCCCACCTTTCCCAGAATTAGGCCGAGCAAGAGCAGAGAGGCCCTGCCTGGCAGGGTCTCGCACCTAGGATCGCACGCGCTGCGCTTACTCTCTCTTCGGATAGAGGGACACCACACAGTAGGTCGTTTATAAGGCAATAAGTCTTTATCGGTAGTTGTCAGGGATCTTTATGATCCGGTAAGCAGGTGCCAAAGTAAATGCCACAAGCGGCAGCGATCTTGTGATGAGGGAAAAAGGGGGTAGCGGGACAGTCTTTGAATCAGTGTCTCTGCGAGTTATCTGGCGCCCAGCTCTCAACCCTCGAGCTGAGGGGATGTTGCTTCTCTCGGCGATCTCTACCGATCTTCTTGGAGGAACGGGCCACGAGTCACTCAGCAGGCACCGAGGGTCTTAGTTCAGGGAGCCGCGACGGCGTCAGCAGGGCTCAGATGGATCAGAGTTCGGGGAGCCGCGACGGCGTCAGCAGGGCTCAGATGGTCTCAGGGTTCGGGGAGCCGCGACGGCGTCAGCAGGGCTCAGATGGTTTCAGAGTTCGGGGAGCCGCGACAGCGTCCGCAGGGCTCAGGTGGTTTCAGAGTTCGGATAGCGGTCTTCTGTTCGGTGAGCGATCGAGCCGTGACCAGGTCAGCAGGCTCTCGTCAGTCCATGTCTTCTCTGCCTCTCGTCCCTTCAGCACCCCTTGTTATACTCCCCTTCCTCTTTGAAGTCCGGGGTCCTCGCGGAGAGGGGTCTGGTGCCTGGGGGGCGGTGTGTCGGGGTTTCCTGTCGCTCAGCCCCTTGATCTGTTCAGAGGTGTCCGGGAGGGACTCCAGACGCCCAGCAGGAGAGGCGCCCGCTCACCGGGGGCCTGGTGGCCGATCGAAACCTCCCTCGGGGAAGAGACCAGAGGTGTGACAGAGTCGGCGCCTCTCGGTCGGGTTTGGGGGGGTGTCGTTCTCCCTCGGCCGGGCATGCGTGTTGGGGATCTGTTCGGCCCTCGGGATGTTGGTCCACGGAAGCCGAAAGGCCGTGCCCACGAGGTTCGGCGTGTTTGTAGTGTGACTTGCTGGTCGGGAGGGCCCACGCCACGAGGCCGGTCTCACACGTGCCCCCCCCAGCTGAAAGGCGGGGAGAACTACCCATCCACTTGGGAGTTCTCCTCGCTGAAGCGGAAGAATCAGGACAGGCCGTCTGCGTTGGCGTGGTCAGTCCCGGGGCGATGTTCCACAGTGAAATCCATCCCCTGGAGAGAGATGGACCAGCGTAGCAGCTTTGGGTTTTCCCCTCGCATCTGCATCAACCACCGCAGGGGTCGATGATCCGTTTGCACTCGGAAGTGTGTTCCGAACAGGTAGGGCCGTAGCTTTTTGAGGGCCCAGACTACGGCGAACGTCTCTCGTTCAATTGTGCTCCACCGCTGTTCCCGGGGCAGCAACCTTCGGCTGATGAAGGCGATGGGCTGATCTATGCCTTTGTTGTCATATTGCGTGAGGACTGCCCCGATGCCGTGTTCCGAGGCGTCCGTCTGGACCACGAACTCCTGGGTGTAGTCGGGTGCTTTAAGTACCGGAGCCGCGCACATTGCGGCCTTTAGGGTGTCGAACGCCTTCCGGCAGGCGGGAGTCCAGTGTATTTTCTTGGGGTGTTTCTTGGAGGTTAGTTCTGTGAGAGGGCCGGCGATGCTGCCATAGTTTTTAATGAACCTACGGTAGTAGCCGGTGAGGCCCAGGAAGGCTCGGACTTCCGTTTGGGTTGTAGGGGGTTCCCAAGACAAGATGGCGTCGATCTTCGGCTGGAGGGGGGCGACCTGCCCACTCCCCACCTGGTGCCCCAGATAAGTTACGGAGCCGGGCCCGATCTGACATTTGCTCGCTTTGATGGTGAGGCCGGCCCGGCGCAGAGCCAGCAGGACTTGACGGAGGTGTTGGAGGTGCTCGTTCCATTGGGAGCTGAAGACTGCTATGTCGTCAAGGTATGCCGCGCTGAACCCCTCTAGTCCGGCCAGGACCCTGTTCACCAGCCGCTGGAAGGTGGCCGGGGCATTTTTCATTCCGAACGGCATCACTCTAAAGCGGTAGTGCCCATCTGGAGTGGAGAAGGCGGAGCGCTCCTTGGCTCCCTCAGTGAGGGCAATCTGCCAGTACCCACTGGTCAGGTCGAAGGTGCTGAGGTAGCAGGCGGCCCCAAGGCGGTCAATGAGTTCGTCGGCACGGGGGATAGGATGAGCGTCTGCTCGGGTGACCGCATTGAGGCCTCGGTAGTCCACGCAGAATCTCAGCTCGGGGGCAACACCCGGGGTAGTCGCTTTCGGAACCAGGACTACCGGGCTGGCCCAAGGGCTGTCGGAGGGTTCAATCACCCCGAGGTCTAACATCTTTGCTACCTCGGTCTGGATGCAGGTCCGGACCCGATCAGGGACCCGGTAGGCCCGTTGTCTCACGGGCGGGCTGTCTCCGGTGTCCACGTCGTGGACACACCAGCTGGTGACCCCAGGGGTCAGGGAGAAGAGATCCGCGAACTGCCCTAGTAGCTGGCGGCAGTCGTCAGTCTGTTGGGCTGTGAGGGCGGTCGACAGTCTCACTCCTTCCACGGATCCATCGGTTTCCTTCGCCCCCAGGGGGTCTGGGAGGGGCTCGGTGTCTTCTTCGGCCCCATCGTCGGTGGCCAGGAGTAGACTTAATTCGGTCCGCACAAAGTGGGGCTTTAGGCGGTTCACGTGGAGAACCCGGAGGGGGTTCCGCGGGGACTGTACATCGATGAGATAGGTGACCTGGCTCTTCCGCTCGATCACCTTGTAGGGCCCAGTCCATTTATCTTGGAGAGCGCAGGGTCTCACCGGGGCCATGACCCAGACTTGTTGGCCCGGCTGAAACTCGACCAGCGTAGCATTCTGGTCATACCAGCGCTTCATCTCTTCTTGACTGGCCTCAAGGTTTGCTTCTGCGAGTTCCCTGAATTTTCGGGTCTGGTTGCGGAGTGCCAAGATGTAACGGAACACGTCCGGAGGGGTCCCCCGGGGGGTCGCTTCCCACCCCTCTTTGACCAGGCTCAGGGGTCCTCGGACGGGGTGTCAGTATAACAGTTCGAATGGGCTGAATCCCAGGGATTTTTGGGGAACCTCCCGGTAGGCGAACAGGAGACATGGGAGGAGGACGTCCCACCTCCGGCGTAGGGGTTCCTCGAGGCCCATGATCATCCCCTTCAATGTCTTGTTAAAGCGCTCGACTAGTCCGTTTCCTTGGGGGTGGTACGGGGTGGTGAATTTGTACGATACTCCGCACTGTTGCCAGAGGGACTTCATATAGCGGGAGATAAAGTTTGTGCCCCGGTCACTCACGACTTCGCGGGGGAACCCCATGCGGGAGAAGATCCCCATCAAGGCCCGGCCCACCACGGGGGCCGTCACGGTGCGGAGAGGGACGGCTTCGGGGTAACGGGTGGCATGGTCCACCAGGACGAGGATGAATCGGTGGCCCTGGGCGGTCTTGGGGTCCAGGGGTCCGACAATGTCGATTCCTACCCGCTCAAAAGGGGTACTGACAACGGGGAAGGGTTGGAGCGGAGCCTTGCGCTTGCCCCCACTCTTTCCGCTGGCCTGGCACGTGGGGCAGGGCTTGCAGTGGGCCTCCACATTTGCTCGCATCTTGGGCCAATAGAAGTGGGTGACGAGTCGCTGGTAGGTCTTATCCTGGCCTAAGTGTCCGGCCAGGGGTACATCATGGGCCAGGCCCAGGAGAAGGTTTCGGAAGCGTAGGGGTACGACTAGTACTCGGGCCGATCCCAACTCGGCCGACTCCTGTTCGCTGTAAAGCAGTCCGTTCTCCCAGTATACCCAGTGGGTGCCAGTCCGGTCGCCGGCTGCTTGGGCCTCGGCCTGTTGTCGGGGCCCAATGAGGGACGGGCAGGTGGATTGTTCTTGGCAGAACTCTTCACGGGAGGGGCCCCCTTCGCAGGGCCACGGGGCCAGTTCGGTCAAGTCCCTGAGTTTGGTCAGGGCTTCGGGGTCGGAAGGCCCGGATTCTTCGCCGGGAGCGGTTGGTTCATCCAGAAGGGGGTCGCTGGCCTCTGGTGGTGTATCCTGGCTCTCGGGGATAGTGGCGGTGCTCAGGGGCCTGGCCTCTCCCCCCTCGGAGGAAGGCGCCCGGAGAGTCATCAAGCGCGTGGTGGCGCATACCCACTCGGGTAGGCCCATCATCTCGAAGTGGGCCCTTCGTTCCACTTGTCCCCACGGGGAGTTCTCCAGGTCGTTGCCCAGGAGGCAGTCCACGGGCTGGGAGGTTCGGACCGCTACTTTTAACTTGCCGTTGACTCCCCCCCATTCGAAGGGGACTAGGGCCATCCGGCAGAGGCTCTCGGAATTGTCTGATGATATGACGGGGCAAAAGGCGTCAGGCAGGATCTGATCCTCGGAAATCAGGTGGCAATGGACCGCCGTGACACTCGCCCCCGTGTCCCGGAGCCCCTCGATGCGGTGACCGTTGACCGTTACCTGCTGTCGGTACTTCTTTGTGTTGGCAGGCAGGGGCGTTCCGGGGACCATCTCCCGGTCCCCTAGGGAGACCAATGCCATGGCGGCTGGTTCCCATTCTTCGGATTCTTCCACCTCTTCTCCCAGGGCTACAGAGGCCATCTGTCGAGCCGGCGGGGTTGTGGTGGCGGTCCTCTGGTACAGGGGACACTGAGGGTCACTGGCATAGTGTCCGGTCTGCTGGCAGCGGAAACAGGTGATCCTCACTCGGGGCCCCGGCCTCCCGGGTGGCCCTGTGCTGGCCGGAGGTGGAGCGGGAAAAGGTGGAAATTGTCCTCTGGGAGGGCTGAGTGGGGATCCCCCCGGGAGCTCCCTTGGCCGGCCTTGGTTCTCCCCGCCCCTCTGGCGGGGGGGTCCTTGACTGTGGCGACCGTAGTCTCCCACGGGCCACCGGGAGGTCCGGGTGTTCACCCACCGGTCAGCCTCGACGGCCAGTTTCCGAGGGTCTGTGAGTTTGCTATCCAGGAGGTGCTGGCGCAGCTCTACGAAGCAATTAGCGGCCAAGTGTTCCCATGCGATTAGGTCGAACAGCTCCTCAAAGGTGGAGACCTTGCTGCCCTTGATCCATCCGTCCAAGGCCCGGCTGTAAAAGTTCACGCACTCCACCCAGGTGGTACCGGGTATCTTTTTGCAGTCTCTAAACCGTTGCCGGTACATTTCAGGGGTGAGCCCATATCTGGCTACCAGGGCCTCTTTCATGTGACTGTAGGAGTTCATTACCGTGGAGGGCAGGTCCAGCAGGGTATCTCTCCCCTCACTCAGGAACCGGCCCCACAGCCCAGCCCCCCAGTCTTTCTGCGGGACTTGGTGGGAGGTCATGGCGACTTCGTAGGCCTTGAACCACTGCTGAATGTCGTCGTTCTTATAATATTCCCTCACCACATCCTTGGGGATGCGGACCTTCGGTTCCACGGTGGAGGAGATGGGTTGGGTTTCCGAGGGTCGGGCCTCCGCCCTCTTGGCCTGGAGCTCGATTTCTTTTAGGCTACGTTCGTGCTCTAGTTGGAGTTTCTTTTCTTCGTGTTCTCTCTGTCGTTTCTTTTCCTCTAGTTCTCCTTGTAGGCGTAACTGTTCCACCGCCAGTTTTTTTCTCGGCCAGTTTTATCTCTCCTTCGATTTTTAGTTTTGCTAGTTCCAGTTCGTGGTTGCGTCCTCTTTCTCGGTCCGCTAGTTCCTCAGGGGATAGGCCCCCCTCGGGGGCGCCGTTCCTCCCCGGGCTGCTTTGTGGTTCGTTGGGGGTTTCTCCTTCTGTCCGTGTCCGGGGAGCTTCTGCCTCGACCCAGGTTTTTAATGCCCCCTGGAAGTCCTCTTTCGTGCTCAGTCCGGTGGTAGCGATTCCAAAGTCTTTGCAAAATTGTTTCAGTTCTCGGTGCGTATAAGATTCTAACTGGTCTTTTTGAAATGCCGTGCTTGTGTTGGTGCCTGCGGCACCTAGGGAAGTTTCTCCTTCCATTCTTCTCGGTAGTGCGTCAGCCGTCTACTGCACGATCTCTAGGTGTTGGTTCGGATCCCGTCGTCTGCCACCAAGTGTTGGAAAGCGTCCCCCGGGGAGGCTGCGGAGTGTGCTCCCGTCCACCCTGGGGCCCACCTTTCCCAGAATTAGGCCGAGCAAGAGCAGAGAGGCCCAGCCTGGCAGGGTCTCGCACCTAGGATCGCACGCGCTGCGCTTACTCTCTCTTCGGATAGAGGGACACCACACAGTAGGTCGTTTATAAGGCAATAAGTCTTTATCGGTAGTTGTCAGGGATCTTTATGATCCGGTAAGCAGGTGCCAAAGTAAATGCCACAAGCGGCAGCGATCTTGTGATGAGGGAAAAAGGGGGTAGCGGGACAGTCTTTGAATCAGTGTCTCTGCGAGTTATCCGGCGCCCAGCTCTCAACCCTCGAGCTGAGGAGATGTTGCTTCTCTCGGCGATCTCTACCGATCTTCTTGGAGGAATGGGCCGCGAGTCACTCAGCAGGCACCGGAGGGTCTTAGTTCAGGGAGCCGCGAAGGCGTCAGCAGGGCTCAGATGGATCAGAGTTCGGGGAGCCGCGACGGCGTCAGCAGGGCTCAGATGGTCTCAGGGTTCGGGGAGCCGCGACGGCGTCAGCAGGGCTCAGATGGTTTCAGAGTTCGGGGAGCCGCGACAGCGTCCGCAGGGCTCAGGTGGTTTCAGAGTTTGGATAGCGGTCTTCTGTTCGGTGAGCGATCGAGCCGCGACCAGGTCAGCAGGCTCTCGTCAGTCCAGGTCTTCTCTGCCTCTCGTCCCTTCAGCACCCCTTGTTATACTCCCCTTCCTCTTCGAAGTCCGGGGTCCTCGCGGAGAGGGGTCTGGTGCCTGGGGGGCGGTGTGTCGGGGTTTCCTCTCGCTCAGCCCCTTGATCTGTTCAGAGGTGTCCGGGAGGGACTCCAGACGCCCAGCAGGAGAGGCGCCCGCTCACCGGGGGCCTGGTGGCCGATCGAAACCTCCCTTGGGGAAGAGACCAGAGGTGTGACAGAGTCGGCGCCTCTCGGTCGGGTTTGGGGGGGTGTCGTTCTCCCTCGGCCGGGCATGCGTGTTGGGGATCTGTTCGGCCCTCGGGATGTTGGTCCACGGAAGCCTAAAGGCCGTGTCCACGAGGTTCGGCGTGTTTGTAGTGTGACTTGCTGGTCGGGAGGGCCCACGCCACGAGGCCGGTCTCACAGCTGATAAGGGTGGAGCAGTTGTCGTCATGAACACTATCGATTACGACACTGAAGTGATGAGACTGTTGGGCGTTCGTAATAACTACCGCCCATTGAAACAGTACCCCCTTAATGAACTCTTAGAGACCATCAAGAAGATGGTAGGTTTTGCGAAAGAAAGAAAGTGGATCACGACTAAGGAGGCGGAGTTCTTGGTTAACGAAAAGCCAAGAACTCCGGCCTTCTACATTTTACCTAAGATCCATAAGCCACAATGTCCCCCGCCGGATCGGCCGATTGTGTCAGGGATCCAATCGGTGTTGGAGCCCCTTTCACAATTCGCCGACCTTTTTCTTAGGGAGTCTGTTATTAACCAACAATCCTTTGTTAAGGATACAACTAAAAGTCTTAACATCTTAGAGGACTTCTATTTTGTGAACTGTTGGTCACTATTGATATAGAGTCACTCTATACGTGTATACCTCAGGATGCTGCGCTGGTGGCAGCAGCGCATGCTCTTAATGGACAAGAGTGGTTCTATGATGCTCCACAGTCTTTCGTTTTACAGTGCATAGAACTTGCCCTTACACGGAACTACTTTTGTTATAAAGACAATATGTACTTACAAACTACAGGTACTTCAATGGGCGCTACAATGGCGCCCAGCTTGGCCTGTATTTATGTGGGCCAGTTTGAAGAACACGTCATATATCATCAGTCTAAACCCTTCCAGAGTAAGATCCGTCTCTGGAAGAGGTATATAGACGACGTGTTCTGCATCTGGTCGGTACAAGAAGATGGGTTATTGGAGTTTCTTAACTGGCTTAACCATCAGGATGCTAGCCTTAGGTTCACATGGAATTACAGCAGTCAGACGGCGGTATACCTTGATTTGGATATTTATGCAGAAGGGAATACACTATGCTCCCAAGTACATCAAAAACCCACTGATAAGGACTCACTTTTGTCCTACAACTCTTACCATCCTAGAGCCCTTAAAGATAATCTGCCGGTGGGGCAGTTCCTTCGGTATCGAAGAAACTGCTCCTCCACCGCAGCATTCCTTGATCAATCAGAAGGATTATGTGCGAAACTTAAGATGAGGCAGTTTCCTCGTAAAATTATCAGACAAGCAAGAAAAAGAGCGATCAACACACCACGGAGTGTATTGCTCCAGAAAAATGAAAGAACAAAAGACGAGTGTCTGCCCGTGGTCATGACGTTTGATCCTTTAGCAACACGGATCCGTCAGTCTATTCGTAAGCACTGGTCATTATTGTCAACCAAAGACTTCATGATGCCTCCCCCTAGGTTTGCCTTTAAAAGATCTAGCAACTTAAGGGATAAACTTGTGCACACACGGGTGGAAGTGTTACAGAAGCCGACAGAGTCAACAATCCCTTCAGGGCATTATCTGTGTGGATCATGCTCTGTATGTGGACTTACCAAGAAGACACTGAGCATTGTTTTGAATTCAGGAAAGACCTGGTACTTGAGGCGTTTCAGTAATTGTAACACCGCGAATGTGGTATACAGACTGACTTGCCAATGTGACCTTCAATATATAGGTCTCACGACGAGGAAGGTGAAGGTTAGAATGCAGGAACACCTGAGTACGATCAGAGCAGGCAAGTTAACCACTAACCTGGTGCAACATTGCCATGAAACTAAACACACTTTTACGTGGGTGGTACTTGAGAGAATAATAGGTAACCCCCAAAATGTCGAGGACCTGCTGGCCTCGAAAGAAGCACGATGGATTTTTCAGGAGAAGTGCGACCAAATTGGGTTAAACGACCAAATCGAATGGAACAAGGCAAAACACTGAACCGAAGAGAATTTCCCCTCTCCGTTAGGGTGCTGCTGGTGTACGCAAGAGACAGTATAAGCTATTTTTGCTTGGAAGATGACAGTTCCTTTATAAAAGGAAGATGACACTAACACTCCATTAGAGAACATCGGGTAGTTATTGATGGGCCCAAGGGTATCAATTGAGTTAATGCTGGACATCAATATGTAGCGTTAAACAAAATATAGAATTATAAAACAAATAAAACAAAAACAAAAAGTAAAATAAGTTAATTGGCAGAACATCCAGCATAGATAAATGGGCATGATAACTACATCAGGTGTGTGGTTGTTTATAATGACAACAATGGAGCATTGTTGAAAACTAACGTTGATTTAATAACATCTTCCCAGTAAGAAAAAAACTATCTATCTGTTGAAAGTAAGTGGGTTGAACATCCCACTCTAAGATGGCGCCCACAGTTAGGACGCGGTGACGCTGACTGGAAAGGAGGGTATTGCGTGTCAACATCTTTAGAATTGCTAACAAGCTCGTTTTTGAGGAGGATTATTATGTGAGCACAGTCCACCTTGGGCGGTTTGTTAACGTACTATACGAATAAGACCCTGACAAATAGCAGTGTGACGAGTAAAAAAGTGTGTTCCATTTAAAAAAACTATTCATCTGTTGAAAGGAAGTTGGTTGAACATCCCACTCTAAGATGGCGCCTACAGTTATGACGCGGTGACGCTGCCGCCTTCCCGCGAAAGCTTAAAAATAGAGGCGGAGGCTGTACACGGCTAACCGGTGGAGACAAGGAGCTCCGTGAGGCCTGGGGTGGTAAGGAGGAATGACTGGAAAGGAGGGTGTTGCGTGTTAACATCTTTAGAATTGCTAACAAGCTCGTTTTTGAGGAGGATTATTATGTGAGCACAGTCCACCTTGGGCGGTTTGTTAACGTACCAGACGAATAAGACCCTGACAAATAGCAGTGTGACGAGTAAAGAAGTGTGTTCCATTTCCAAGTATCTAATTTTTTGGGATAATCTTGAGGATATTAAGTGATGTATGAAAAACGATTTGTTCTTTTAAAAGAAAAAAAGAGAAAAAGAAGAAAAAAATACACCGGGTCATCGGGAATGCCTGGTATGAGTTTTTTTTATATATTAAAAAGAAGAGGAATTTAAACAAGCATGCGATTAAATGGCAGATGGTATCTGCTCATAATCACGCTACATAATCAAGGTGAAGTGGTGAGCCCCCATTTAGCTCAGTTAATACTTGGTGCTGCGAGCGCTAGACAGAGGATATAATGAGGGCTACAGGGTCTAATGAGAAACTCCATTACTTCCAGATTTGCATTACAGCTGAATGCGAATCCACTGCGAGGACTCATATATGGAGCCCGTGTTGTGACCTGTAGAAACGAGCTGGTACGCGGATCTATGGCTCAATAAGGGTAAAGAATAGATCTAAGCGAGAGATTTAAAGAAAATGTCCATTTGTGTAGAACTGGTTATCTAGTGAGAATTATGTGTGTTGCGTGTCTTTTACTTTTGGCAGTGCCCGAATGAAAGGTTAAGAGGTGTCCCCGACTGGTGCCAAGCGACTATATTCGCCCTGAAGAAATCGCTACAAATATTTTGGCGATGAAACATGTTGGCATAGTACAATGGTATGCATATTAAGCAACCTTTTTAAGTTTTGAATTGGGTGCACATATAAGGAGGAATAAAGTGAGTCCTATAGAAAGTGCATCCTTTTCATTTTTTACTCTCACATTTCAGTCGCATCTTGGTATGTGATTATTTCACTACTTACCTTCACAATTTGGGTTTAATTTCGTGGACACTTTATTTATATTTTTTTGGGCAAGATGACAACCGATGATGATAAAAGTGGGCATAGCTGGTGAGTACCAATCAGCAAGCTCAATTGGTGTTGCGCACGTGAGGTGTCATCTTGTCTTCTCACATTTTTTCAAAGGATTGTTTCAAATATATTTGATTTCAAGAACCTAAAAACACCCGGTGTAATTGACTTGGGAGTTTTTACACTGAGAGGACTATTAGTGGGGATTGCCATAAGTAAAACTTTCTATAAAGTTTTTTTATAAAAAAATTGAAGGTGAAAGGCTGTTGGTGACTACCTCAGATCAAGAAAAGAGGGGAGTTCAAAATACCGAAAGATATAGGGATTTGGACCACAGCTTATTGTCACACGGTGACTATACCTTCATAGACCCAGTCTTGTGTATATGATTATTGATTGAGAGGAGGGCGACTTGGGTTTGCTTCCCTCTGTAGCTCCTTATTGTTTGCACCTCGCCTGCTGATGCCTGTCCTCGCCTGCTGGTGCTGGTCCATCCTGCTGACACTGGTCCTCACCTGCTCACACTGATCCTCCCTGCTGACACTGGTCTTCCCTGCGGACACTGGCCCTCCTTGTTGTCACTGGTCCTCCCTGCTGACACTGATCCTCCCTGCTGATGCTGGTCCTCCCAGCAGACACTGGCCCTCCCTGCTGACACTGGTCCTCACCTGCTGACCCTGGTCATCCCTACTGACACTGGTCCTCCCTGCTGACGCTGATCCTCTCTGCTAACACTGGTCCTTCCTGCTGACACTGGTCCATCCTGCTGACAATGGTCCTCCCTGCTGACACTGGTCCTCCCAGCTGACACTGGTCCTATCTGCTGAATCTGACACTCCCTGCTGACACTTGTCCTACCTGCACACATTGGTACTCTATGCTGACACTGGCCCTCCCTGCTGACCCTGTTCCTCTCTGCAGATGCTGGTCATCCCTGATGACACTGGCCCTCCCTGCTGATGCTGGATCTCCCAGCTGACACTGTTCCTCTATGCTGAATATGGTCCTCTCTGCTGAATCTGACCCTCCTTGTTGATGCTGGTCCTCCCAGCTGACACTGGTCCTCCCTGCTGACACTGGTCCTCACCTGCTTACCCTGGTCATCCCTGCTGACGCTGGTCCTCTCTGCTAACACTGGTCCTTCCTGCTGACATTGGTCCATCCTGTTGACACTAGTCCATCCTGCTGACAATGGTCCTACCTGCTGACACTTGTCCTCCCAGCTGGCACTGGTACTCTATGCTGATGCTAGTCCTCGCATGCTGACACTTGTACTGCCTTTTGACACTGGTCCTTGCCTGCTGACACTGATTTTTGACTGCTGACACTTGTATTTGACTGCTGACACTGGTTTTTGACTGCTGACACTTGTCCCGCCCGTTTACACTGGTCCTTGCCTGCTGACACTGGTTTTCTACTGCTGACACTGGACCTTGCATTCTGACACTAGTCCTTGCCTGTTGACACCTGTCCTCTCATGCTGACACTGGTTGTCACCGGCTGACACCAGTCCTCCTTGCTAACGTCGCTCCTCCCTGCTGACACCTATCCTCCCATGCTGACACTTGTCCTGCCTGTTGACACTGGTCCTTGCCTGCTGACACTGGTTTTCCACTGCTGACACTGGACCTTGCATTCTGACACAGGTCCTTGCCTGTTGACACCCGTCCTCTCATGCTAACACTGGTCGTTGCCTGCTAACACCAGTCCTCCTTGCTCACGCCGCTCCTCCGTGCTGACATCAGTGTTCACATGCTGATGCCGGTCCTCACCTGCTGACACTGGTCATCCCTGCTGACACTGGTCCTCCTTGCTTGGTTACCCCGCACTTTTTTCATGACATTTGATGAAACCTGAGTTGCTGTGCTCTGGGTCCCTGCCAACCAGGTTCCCAGGGCCTGTGTTCTTTACCAAAACTTTACCTTTGTGCCCACAATTGACACATCCCTGGCCACAAGTAAGCCTCTTGTAAACGGTACTATTGGTACCAAGGGTACTGTGACCATGGAAGGCCTCTAAGGGCTGCAGCACCTATTGTGCCACCCTTAGAGGCCCTGTACCTTAACACCCAAACACTGCCAATGCAGGCTGTGTGTTTTGGTGCAGAGAAAAGGGAAGAGTCACAATGGCACACCGCTCATGCCCGCAATCCACTGCCTAAGGCCTAGGTCAGTCACCCTCTAGCAGGGTGCACTAGTTCAAAGGTGAGGGTACAGAGGCATGAGCCCTGTACTCCTACAGTGTCTACGTTCATTCTTATACATTGTAAGTGTAGTAAAGCCATAAAGTGTATATGGTCTGGGAGTTTGTCATTACGAACTCCACAGCTCCATAATGGCTTTACTGAAAACTGGGATATTTAGTAGCAAACCTCTCAGCACATTAAACCTACACTGATGCCGATGTGGGATTTAATGTAAAAAGCACAGAGGGCATCTTAGCGATGCCTCCTGAAAATCGACCAGCCCTGGTGTGGTTCCTGAATGGCTGCCCGCTATTTGCCACCACCAAACAGGTTTCTGGACCCCTGGGTAGAGAGATTCCACTCTCTAGGTCCCGAAACAAAGCCCATCATTGGCAGAGGTGTCATGCCTCCTACCCCAGGATGGGTTGTGTCCATGAAGGGGAAGCTTCAAAGGCCTGCCGCCTTGGGAAGCTGTTCCTCTCTTTCCCTGCCCCCAGCAACTGGCTCCCACCGGTTCTGGCCCCCACTTTGGGCAGAAGAATCGTTAGGAAAACCAAGCTAGGAGGCGTGTGCCTACCTTTGCCAACCCCACCCTTCAGGTGGGGGAGGCGAGGTAAGGCACACATCTCAGTCCCCTCCATCTTGAAGATGAGGGGACCCAGCCAATTAGGGAGAGGCTCATGACCCCCCCACCCCCCACTGGAGGGTGGCATAATAATAGGGGGTGCACCCACCCTAAGGAAGGAACCCAATGGTCCTGACCTGCACACCCCTTTAAACGCCCCGAAATCTAGTATTTAGGGGTAACCCTGAACCTTGCCTCCTCAGATTGAAGGAAGAAAGAAGAAGGATCGAAGACCTGTGCTGACACAGGTAGAAGAAGATGCCTACTGCTTTTGCCCCAGCTCTACTGGCCTATCCTGACCTACCTATAGTGAACAAACTGGTGTGTCCAGCAACCAGCAGCCCCCTAGAGCCCAGAGGATCTGCCCCACACTTACCTTACTGACTCTGTTGTCTCCTGTGAGCACCAGATTTGCTCAAAGACCAGAATCCGGATTCCAGCAACCCTGCGATTCTGCATCAGACGCGCTTGGCCCAAGTTCGATTCACCCAACACAACAAGGAGGTCTCCCTGGCAATCCTGACCTGGGATCTAGTGATCTCCGATCTTCCTCAGGCCTCAAGATGACACCTACAGCCTCAACCCGTAGGGTGACTGCGACCCGAGCTGGTAATAAGAACCTGACACCAAAAGACACACCTGAACCCAATGCCCCACGGCCCTGTGTGGACCAAACAAAGGTGTCCCAGGCATCCCCCAAGATCCTAAATTACCTCTCCAGTGGTCACCTTCAGGAAGCCTCCCTGCCCAAGCCTGCAGCAACTTTGCCGAACCAAAGGTCTCCATTTAGGAGCACAGAGTCCCTGATATCTTCTTGGCAACCTGCACCTGGCCGCCACAGTGTCGTTGGTGGTGCAGCTTCTGTGCTGGTTGTTGGCCCCTCCAGTGCTGACCTTAACCCTAGGAGCTTTGCTCCCACACATAAATGGCCTGCTCATAAGCAGTCCCTAACTGAAGGCCCCCTTAGCCCCATTGGCTAACATTGGGCCCAGGCACTCTGCACCTGGCTTCCTCAGTGCCACTGGTGGCATAACTTGAGTGCCTAGCTAGACCTTGGGGAACCTTGGCCCGAACCCCCAAAACTCCCACTTGTAAGACGATTACTTACCTGTGAAACCTATAAACATTTATTCCCATAGGAACCCATGTTATGAGATTTTGGGCCTAAAAAGTTTTAAGTGTTGAACTGTTGTTTTTTATGAAGAAAACAGAAACTATAACATGAGTCTTACCTCATATTGTGAGATCCTTATGTGTGGTTTCTAACCATACCACCCCCAGTACTCAAAGTAATCTAAAAGTAACTGAAAAGTATTCTAAAAGTAAATATTGCATTGTAAATAAACAGGTATATCGGGTAAAGGTTTCAACATCCATTTATTAGCACCCACCAGAGGAGACGCCAACAGCCATTCAGCCACCGGGCATAACTCCCGAGAACACCCCAACCACAGAGTTCTGGTGATGCACTCATATTCAACATGAGGATCACCAGTTCAAGGAGAAATTACAACACATCTCCCCCTTCAACACATTTATGAAGAAAAAGAAACAAGTTACAATAAAAAATATGGAACAGAATAGAATTAAGAAAAAACAAAGAAGGAAACCAACACATTAGAGTGTAATAAATGAAAAATAATGCAATAACAAGAAAAAACATAACTGGAAATGTCAAGGACTAGCCTTAACACAACACATAATCATTGAGATATAAAGGAGAATGTTTCCCTCTTTTGTCAAGACTAGAAGACTCAGACTGGCACGCAGGTTGACTGCAAAATAAATGTCTCGACAGAGACCCCACCTTAGTGCCTACTTCACTGTTACATAAAGAAAGTCGAGACATACTCCAAGTATTGCCATAATCCAACACTACTACATTCTTCATGACTTTGGTAATGT
Source organism: Triturus cristatus (assembly GCF_964204655.1). Lineage (NCBI taxonomy): Eukaryota > Metazoa > Chordata > Amphibia > Caudata > Salamandridae > Triturus > Triturus cristatus. The sequence continues at coordinate 145,570,596 of NC_140585.1, read as the reverse complement.
GTTTTGGTCTGTAAAACTTGGTTTCACCTTTGCAACCCACCTCCGCAAGGTCATCAACAGCTCCTTCGAGACCGCCACCTTTCTGGAGAGCTAGAAGCACACCGAGATCAACGCCTAACTCAAGAAACCCAGGGCGGACCCCAAGGACCTCAAGAGCTTCCGGCCCATCTCCCTACTCCCGTTCCCGGCGACAGTCATCGAGAAGATCATCAACAAGCAACTGACCTCCTTCCTCGAAGAGAACAACATCCTGGACCCATCCCAATCCAGATTCCGCAGCAACCACAGCACCGAAACAGCCCTCATCACCGCCACCGACGACATCAGGGCCATGCTGGACAATGGGGAAACCGCGGACCACATCGTCCTGGACCTCTCTGTTGCCTTCAACACCGTCTGCCACCACACCCTTCGCACACGCCTCCACAATGCAGGGATCTGCGACAAAGCCCTGGACTGGACCACCTCTTTCCTCACCGGCAGAACCCAGAGTGTCCACCTCCCCCATTCCGTTCTAAAGACACCAAGATCATCTGTGGCATACCCCAAGGATCGTCTCTCAGCCCAACACTCTTCAACATCTACATGGCACCGCTCACCAACATCGTCCGATCACACGACCTCAACATCATCTCATACGCCGACGACACCCAGCTGATCCTTTCCCTCACCAAGACCCCCACCACCTCCAAATCCAACCTCCACGAAGGAATGGAGGCCATCACCGACTGGATGATGAGCAGCCACCTGAAACTCAACTCAGACAAGATGGAGATCCTCATCAACGGCACCACCCCCTCCGCCTGGGATAACTCATGGTGGCCGGCCGCACTGGGAGCAGCACCGATGCCCATCAACCACGCTCGCAACCTGGGGGTCATCCTGGACTCAGTGTTGTCAATGACCAACATGTAAACGCCGTCTCCTCCTCCTGCTTCAACACCCTCCGCATGCTCCGCAAGATCTACAGATGGATTCCCACAGGAACCAGAAGGATGGTCACCCAGGCCCTCGTCAGCAGCAGACTGGACTACGGGAACGCTCTCTACGTGGGAACCTCAGCCAAATTCCAAAAAGGACTACAACGCATACAGAACGCCTCCGCACACCTCATCCTCGACATCACCCACCACAGCCACATCACAGCCCACCTGAAAGACCTGCACTGGCTCCCCGTCAACAAGAGGATCACCTTCAAACTCCTCACCCTCGCTCACAAAGCACTCCACAACACCGGACCAGAGTACCTCAATGAACGACTCACCTTCTACACCCCGAACCGCCAGCTTCGCTCTGCCGACCTCGCCCTCGCTACCGTCCCCCGCATCCGACGAGCGACCGCCGGCGGCAGATCATTCACCCACCTTGCCGCTAAGACCTGGAACACCCTCCACATCCGCATGCGTCAGACCCAGGGCCTGCTGACCTTCAGGAGACTCCTCAAGACCTTGCTGTTCGAGCAGTAGCGATACCAAATACCTTCCCCGGGGATCGCGTATCTGGCGTCCAGATCTTATACAACAGGAGTTACCTGCTGACCTTCCTATTGGACGCAGTGCAATATACGGGCCTGGACCATCTAACAAACTGATGATTAAGAAATCCTTGGATTAAGAGGGGTTTTCTTGAAAGTATATTATCTTTGGGGCACATCTTGAAAAGATGGAATGTCCATTTTGGCCCGCATGAGAGGGTCTCATACAACTGTCACCGTTGGACTGCCCTGATGAAGTTCCCGGTATGGGAATGAAACGCATTGGCTGAAGTCTATCTGTTTGCTGAATTTTATAAATTGAAAATAAAAAATGTTATACTTCACTATCTGATGTTTTGGACTTTATGATCTGCGCACCCCCACCTCTTAAGAAATTTCAGTTTGATCTGGAACACAGCAGCGTTACTCCACGGCTGGTGCTGTGGTTGTGCTTGCGCAGAGAACACACTTATTGGAACTAGCCTGATGTGCAGGACTTTAAGGTCTGCCGTTGTATTTTTGGACAAACAAGCCGAAACCCATTTAGAGGTATAATCCACCAGGACCGCTACAAACCTCTCACTTGGGGAAAGAACTTCAAAGGGTCCCACTATGTCTCTAGCCAGCTTTGACCAGGGTCGCTCAGACAAAGCAACAGCTGAAAGTGGTGCTGAACTAACTTTCCTTGACTCATCATAGCTGGCGCAGGAAATAAGTTCTCTAACCACAACTTCTACCTGTCGATTAACTTCAGGCCACCAATAAGTTTCTCTGACTCTGGCTTTGGTTAGGCTACGTCCAAGATGACCTTCATGCGCCAGGTTAATTATTTTTTCACGCATACTTAAAAGGGGATCTAATCTCTCACCAGGACAAAGCTCACCATCAACGATGCTCAACTCATCACTTACATTCCAAAATGCCCTGGCACACTGAGGATCATGATCAAAAGCCGGCCAACAATTCACAACATTGTCCATAACGTTCTTCCTAGAAGTGTACGTGACAAAACTGGCTTCCCATTCAGTTTTGTTAAGGGCAGGTTCTTTGACCCATGCAACAATCCTCTCATTATTTACAGTGACCAGTTTGTCAAGTGGAATCCTGGAAAGACAATCAGCAGGAATATTTTTCAGACCAGGCAAATATTTCACCGTGAAATTGTACTCCCAAAGTCCCTACTAATTCTGGGAGTGGTGCTTTCAGCATTTCTACAGGCAAAAATGTGCACCAAAAGTTTATGGTCAGATCTGACAAGAAAAGGTAAACCCCAGAGATAAAACCTGAAATGATTGATCTCCCATGCACAAGCTAATGCCTCTCGTTCTATCACTGAGTAACGTTCCTCTGCCCCCTTGAGAGAACACGAGGCAAAACCAATAACTCTCTCACTACCATCTGTCAGGAATCGATCCCGGTTGCGTGCTGGCTGCACCGCTAGCGCGAACCCGGAAGTGTAAATCCCCGTAAACTACAAGTCCCGGCATGCAAAGCGGGTCACACACCACGTGACCGTGAGGCGACGTCGGAAGCAGAGTAAATGGCGGCGGTCGAGGAAGAGACGCTGCCGATTATTCCTGATCGTCTGCGCAGATGCAAACTTCTCCTATGGACTTCTAAAGGCGGTAAGAGTGCTGTATGCACATTTCAAATGCAAAAAGAACAGTTGATGGACAGAATGCAGAACAATGTCATACATTCACCCCAGTACAGAGATCTGGGCCTAAATCCATCGGTTTTTTGCTCACCATGCCATTCCAGTTTGAACACAGCCATATGAAAATCAGTCTTGACCTTGGCAGTTCGGGCTGGACTGTGCCCATGAGGCACAGGGTCAAGACTGATTTCCATATGGCTGGGTTCAAACTGGAATGGCATGGTGAGCAAAAAAACGATGGATTTAAGCTCAGATCTCTGTACTGGGGTGAATGTATGACATTGTTCTGCATTCTGTCCATCGACTGTTGTTTTTGCATTTGTCACCCCAAGTGGGACGGGTATGCTCAGACGTGAGTCCCGCACTCTCCATGACACTGGAATTAAGCTATCCTGGCTGAAGGGGGTGAAACCCCGAAACCGGTCCTAGGATGCTTGTTTCCAGTCCAGGGAGGACCTGGCTTGGCAGTTTGGGCTGGACTGTTCCCATGAGGCACAGGGTCAAGACTGATTTGCATATGGCTGGGTTCAAAGCGGAATGGCACGGTGAGCAAAAAAACGATGGATTTAGGCCCAGATCTCTGTACTGGGGTGAATGTATGACATTGGTCTGCATTCTGTCCATCAACTGTTGTTTTTGCAGTATGCACATTTCAGGCACCGCATCTCTCTGGAGCAAGAGGCGAAGGGTTCTTGCCTCGTTGCTCTCCTCCAATCTCCTCCTCTGTTGGATGAGTCCCGTACTTAGATCTCTTGCAGAGGAGGTTACCGGTTCTCTTGGAGTGTTTGTGCTGGTTAGCGTTTCTCTCTGTTGGCTGGGACTGGTAACCACGGTCTCTTGCAGAGATATGCTTGCAGTCACTAGGCATTATTTTGGCTGCAGTAATTTTGTCTCCTGGATGAAGCCAGTCCGGTTTCAACCAGGAAAGAAACCAAAGGATATTGTTATTTATACATTCATTTTCTTATCGAGAAAGTGGCCTCTTGGGGTAGAACACCTGTTCAAGACCCTGCTGTGACATTGGTGCAACAATTGGTTATTCTTTACTAAAGGGTCACATTGGACTTTGTAATCATTTTTGTTATTCCAAGGATATCGTGGAGTATTAACGTGCCTGGGCTTCTTTCTTTTGTTTGAACAAACATGCAAGACTGTGATTGAACTTTATCTCTTCTTGTACCCAGCAACTTGGTTGTTCCTTGTTTTCTCTTATTTCTTGTTTCTCCAGAAGAGAGTGCTGCAAAAAGGGGTGCGGTTCTTAAATGTTCTCCTATGGCCATACTGTCGTATAACTCATGGTACGTTATATAAGGGTGTTATTAACATGCTTAACCAATGGTATCGATTTAGCTAGGAAGTGATTACGTTGCCAGTTCTTCTATATTTCCTATAGTGCAGGTGGAGGAACATACATCACCCTACTCTCTTCTGGCATCCTTCGTTCACTTCCTTATTATTTCAGGTAGGGTGTAAGAACGGCTCCAGAATTGAATGCTTGAAATGTATTTGTTTAAACCTGAGTAGGCACATTCGGTATATATCCTGACAGTGTTTTTCCTGTGTCATCCCCAGGTCTCCCTCCCAGCTGTTCCTACCCTTTCCTTCCCCCACTTGATAGCTACAATAGTCTGTGAGTATTACATTCCAGACTTGGTGTTATCGGGAGGTGGGCCCCCATAGAGCATCAATTCCACCCTGGGGATTCAAGAAGGAGGAGCCTGACAGTATAATCAGCGCACGTATTCTATATCCTCCTGGTGGTGTCGAAGCTAGAGCTGGCCACACTAGAGGACGTGATGGCCACTCTTTTGTTAGTCCAAACCGAGCTTGCCGCCTGACCCCAAGAAACAGCAGCATTACAGAGCAGAATAGACAGGATGCAAAGAAATCCGTTTGACGCAGGAGGTCCCTCACACCCAACGTCTGTAGTAGTGGAAGTACCAGCACAAATACCCTTAGACCCCCCCTGAGAGGTTCCACGGGGACATAAAAAAGGTCCAGGTGTTCATGACTCAGGTACTATTGCACTTCACTTGCAAGCCCAAAATGTTTGGGTCCAACCAGGCCCGGGTGGCTTTTTTAATTTCTTACCTGGGGGGTGAAGCAGCACAATGGGTGGTTCCGATAGTACGGAGAGACGATCCCTTGCTCTATGACTGGGATGAATTCAGGGTTCAATTCGAGAAAACTTTTGATCGTCGGGCCACGACATTCTCCGCTGACAGGGATCTTCTTGAACTGCGGCAAGGCACCTCGGATCTGGTTAGCTACCTTAATAATTTTCGCAGACTAGTAGCGGAAACTGATTGGCCGGAGGCCAAACAGTCGGCTATCTTTTACCAGGGTCTCACAGAAGAATTAAAAGATGTCCTTGCCCAAATAGACCCCCAACGTCGCACCTGTGCCGCTCTGATTGAACTTACCTTACGTCTCGATCACAGACTGAGAGAGAGAAAAGGAGACCACAAACGGAGGGAGAGACACATACCCCTGAATGATCGTGGGTTTACCCCAGAGAGGACCCCAATCAAGACAGAACCTATGGAGATTGGAGCGGTAAGAGCTTCATTAACGCTCAGCGAGAGAGACCACCGGCGCAAACAGGGGTTATGTTTGTATTGTGGAAAAAAGGGACATTACCTTCGGGATTGCCCTGTAACACCCAAATACAGTCGTCCTCGCATTGAGCAAGTAGCGGCAATAACTGCTGAACAGGGGGCGGAAAACCACAACGCTTGAGGAAACAAGAAGGGAAACCCTCAAGCACATGTCCTATCCCTTCAGTAAATTTCTTCACCGTCTCTGACACTGACCACTTCTTTATTTCCTTGACTCTGTTAGTCAATCAAGAACAGAAACACGTAAGGGCCATGGTGGATTCAGGAGCCACAGGATGTTTTATGGACAGGGAGGAAGCAGAACGACTGGGGGTACAGCTGGTCAGCAAGCCAAACCCAAGCCTATACATGCAGTGGACGGCAAAGAGCTAGAAGCTGGACCCATTAGCCACAGCACGACAGAGTACGAGGTTACTTATGAGGGTTATCACCAGGAATGGCTCTCTTTCAATGTCATTCAGGCTCCACAGTATGGGGTGATACTGGGCCTCCCGTGGCTGCAAAAACACGAACCTACCATTAACTGGGCAGATAAGACTTTGCACCTGAATTCCCCATATTGCCAAGACCATTGTCATCACCCTCTCCAGAGACCCTCTTAAACCTTAGCAGCTAGACATCACATTGCAACAGCCGCGGAAAAAAACGTAGAACTACCCACGTGTTATGAGATGTATAGCGACGTATTCAGTGACACCCAGGTGGAGGTGCTCCCGTCCCATAGAGAATATGATTGACCTCGTCCCAGGATCCGTGATTCCATGCGGCCGCCTATATGCTCTTACCCTGACCGAGAATGAATACCTCCGCAGTTATTTGGATAAACACTTGGTGATGGGATTCATACGTCCTTCCAGATCTCCGGCAGCATCTCCTCTCTTTTTCATACCGAAGGCCAATGGGGAGTTGCGATGCTGCATAGACTATAGAGCGTTAAACGCCATAACCATTAAGAACCAGTACCCGCTAATATTGATCCCTGTTCTTTTGGAGCAGGTGAGAGCTACGGGCATTTACACAAAGCTGGACCTCAGAGGAGCGTATCACCTGGTGCGGATGCGCCAGGGTGATGAATGGAAGACCGCTTTCAAAACAAGGTATGACCTATTCGAATAACTCGTCATGCCCTTTGGGCTATGCAACGCACCGGCGGCATTTCAGTTCTTCCTCAATGAAGTCCTTAGAGAATTTTTGGATCACTTCGTCGTGGCTTATATCGACGACACCTTGATATATTCGGCTAATGAGGAAGAACACGTCATCCACGTGGGTCGAGTACTACAGGCATTACGGAAACATCTGTTATTCTGCAAAATCACCAAATGCGAATTTCACGTAACCACTGTCGAGTTCCTAGGGGTCATGCTTACTCCCTCAGGACAGATCATGGCGGAAAGGAAGATCCGGGAAATCATGGAATGGCCACTTCCGACTACTGTAAAAGAAATACAAAGCCTGTTGGGTTTCGCTAACTTCTATAGGAGGTTTATTCAGCACTTTTCGGACCTGGTGGCACCATTGACCCGTTTTACCTGAAAGAAAACTCCCTTTCTTTGGACCACAGAAACACAAGATGCGTTTGATCGTTTGAAAGGGGCTTTCACGTCCGCTCCTGTTCTCACGCATGCCAATCCAGGGTTGCCTTTCATCGTAGAAGCAGACGTGTCTGACCTGGCGGTGTTGTCCCAAAGACACGAAACGACCGGTTACCTACATCCCATTGCCTTTATGTCTAGGAAACTAAATTTGGCTGAACAAAACTACACAATTGCGGAAAAGGAACTCCTGGCAATCAAAAATGCATTCCTGGAATGGAGACACTGGTTGATGGGAGCAGTCCACCAAGTAACGGTCTATTTCGACCACCACAACCTCCAGTTCATGAGAGCCGCTCTGCATCTCACTCCTCGCCAGCTCCGTTGGACATTGTTTTTTGCCGAATATCACTTCATCGTCACCTTCCGGCCGGGCGCAGACAATAAAAAAGCCGACGCTTTAACAAGGCAAGAAAACCCCGCTCAACAGTCACCCGTTCTTGCACAATCGATCATAGAACCTAGCAAGGTACTGTGTGCTGTACAAACGGACAGCTTTCTGCAGAAGACCAGAAAAGGGATACAATCGTTTACCTGGAGAACCTGGCTCAAACATCATCCAGACTGGCAAATAAGACAAGGGATCCCCATGAAAGGCTCCCAGGTACTGGTTCCTACCCAAGAGTTACGCAAGATGGTATTCACATGGTGTCATAGTCTCCCATGTGCAGGACACGTTGGAGGAAACAAGACCCTAGAGAAGGTTTTGAGACAATGTTGGTGGCCCACAGTCCGCCCAGACATTCTGCAATGGGTTCGAGAATGTTCTACGTGTGCTCAGATGAAGAAAGACCACAGACAAACCAAAGGACTTTTGCAGCCCCTGCCCACACCCGAGATGCCATGGGAAAGATTCTGTGTGGATTTCATAGTAGGATTGCCTAAGGATCAAGGCAACATAACAATCGTTGTGATCGTGGACTACCTCACCAAAATGGGACACTTTGTTGCTTGCAAAAAAGCACCCTCGGCAGGCCAATTGGCGCACATCTTGTTAACACACATCGTCAGGTTGCATGGCTTTCCCAAAGTCATAGTCTCAGATAGAGAGGCCCAGTTCATGGCTCTCTTCTGGAAGACCTGGTGCTCGGAGTTAAGGATCGCCTCCTCCGTTTCCACAAGCTACCACCCTCAGACAGACGGGCAGACAGAGAGGCTAAATCAAACCCTCAAACAATATCTCCGTTGCTATGTGAACAAAAACACAGAAGCTTGGGTGGAATGGTTGTGGGTGGCAGAAATAGCTTACAACAGCGCCAAACACTCTTCCACACAACACTCCCCTTTCCTCAGCAACTATGGTTTTCACCCTAGGTTGCACCCTTTGGTTCTTCCCTGCAAGAACAACAAACTACCCGAAGTAGGTGTGAGACTATCTCACATCCGCAAGACATTGCTTGCAACACGTACCAATCTGCTCAAGGTAAAAATGACATACAAGGCACAGGCAGACAAACATCAAAGACCAGGTCCTGTGTATTAAAAAGGAGATAGGGTGTGGATGTCAACCAAATATATTCGATTCAGGAGGCACAGTGTATTTAATCCTAAGTTTATCGGTCCCTATCGGGTGGTCGAGCACGTCAATCCTGTGGCGGTAAAGCTACAGTTGCCAGCCCACTTCCGAATCCACCCTGTTTTCCATGTTTCGCTATTGAAGTCTTCCCACTGCCCAGTACTAAGGAGACCTGATCCCATATGGGTGCGTCAGGAACAGGAGTATGAAGTAAGGGAGATCTTGGACGCCAAGAGGGTACGAGGGAAGATCGGGTATTTACTGGCGTGGAAGGGATATGGGCCCGAGGAGAACACTTGGGAACCTGCAGGGGCGGTACATGCGCCTTGGCAGGTGGCCCGGTTCCATCGCTTACATCCGGACAAACCATCAGTCAGCCAGCATTCTCTGGAAGGGGGATGTTCTGTCAGGAATCGATCCCGGTTGCCCGCTGGCTGTACCACTAGCGCCAACACGGAAGTGTAAATCCCCGTAAACTACAAGTCCCGTCATGCAAAGCGGGTCATGCCCCACGTGACTGCGAGGCGACGTCGGAAGCAGAGTAAATGGCGGCGGTCGAGAAAGAGATGCTGCCGATAATTCCTGATCGTTTGCGCTGGTGCAGATTTCTCCTACGGACTTCTAAAGGTGGTAAGAGTGCTGTATGCACATTTCAGACACCGCATCTCTCTGGAGCAAGAGGCGAAGGGTTCTTGCCTCGTTGCTCTCCTCCAATCTCCTCCTCTGTTGGATGAGTCCTGTACATAGATCTCTTGCAGAGGAGGTTACCGGTTCTCTTGTAGTGCTTGTGCTGAATAGCGTTTCTCTCTGTTGGCTGGGACTGGTACCCACGGTCTCTTGCAGAGAAATGCTTGCAGTCACTGGGCATTATTTTGGCTACAGTAATTTTTGGATTAAGCCAGTCCGGTTTCAACCAGGAAAGAAACCAAAGGATATTGGTATTTGTACATTAATTTGCTTATTGATTAAGTGGCCTCGTGGGGTAGAACACCTGTTCAAGACCCTGCTGTGACATTGGTGCAGCAATTGGTTATTCTTTACTAAAGGGTCACATTGGTACTTTGTAATCATTTTTGTTATTTCAAGGATATCGTGGAGTATTAAGGTGCCTGGGCTTCTTTCTTTTGTTTGAACAAACATGCAAGACTGTGATTGAACTTTATCTCTTCTTGTACCCAGCAACTTGGTTGTTCCTTGTTTTGTATTATTTAATTTTTCTCCAGAAGAGAGTGCTGCAAAAAGGGGTGCGGTTCTTAAATGTTCTCCTATGGCCATACTGTCGTATAACTCGTGGTACGTTATATAAGGGTGTTATTAACATGCTTAACCAATGGTAACGATTTAGCTAGGAAGGGATTACGTTGCCAGTTCTTCTATATTTCCTATAGTGCAGGTGGAGGAGCATACATCACCCTACTCTCTTCTGGCATCCTTAGTTCACTTCCCTATTATTTCAGGTAGGGTGTAAGAACGGCTCCAGAATTGAATGCTTGAAATGTATTTGTTTAAACCTGAGTAGGTGCATTACGGTATATATCCTGACAGTATTTTTCCTGTGTCATCCCCAGGTCTCCCTCCAAGCTTTTCCTACCCTTCCCTTCCCCCGCTTGATAGCTACAATAGTCTGTGAGTATTACATTCCAGACTTGGTGTTATCGGGAGGTGGGCCCCCATAGAGCATCAATACCACCCTGAGGATTCAGGAAGGAGGAGCCTGACAACCATCAATGATCTGGGACAAGACCGCACCCAACCCACGTAAACTTGCATCAGTAGTAAGAAAAGTTTTCTTTGCGACGTGAAAATGACCCAAAGTTGGCATGCTAACAATATCACTTTTGACTCTATTGAAAGCAAGTGTGCAGTCTTCCGACCATACAAACTCTGCACCCTTTTTAAGCAAAAGTCTCAAAGGTTGTACCACACTAGTCAAAATTGTTGATACATTTAGAGTAGTACTCAGATAAACGGAGAAAGGAACTGACTTGGTCTTTGTTGGTAGGTGCTAGAGCTTGAGCTATCGCTTCAACCAAATCCAACTTGGGACTGATCCCCTCACTTGAAATAGAATGGCCTAAATAAGACACATACTCAACTCCAAAGTTACATTTTTCACTCTTTAAAGTGAGCCTGCGTTCCTGCAACCTGGATAGTACTTTGAACAATGTAGCACCAGGGCTGGCTCTGTCTTTACCATGGACAAGTATATCTTCTTGAAAAAATTAAACAGAATTAATACCTGCCAGCACCTCTTTCAACAACCTCTGGAAGCATATAGCGGCAGATGCCAAACCAAAAGGCATCCTAATGAATCTGTAAGCACCCAGAGGTGTGACAAAATAGTTTAAGGCTCTGGACTCCTCATGCAGCATGACTTAATGGTATGCCGATGATAAGTCCATTCCATTGAAAATACGAGCACCACCTAGTTTCGACAGAGCTTCATTTATGTTGGGTAACGGCTGCCTGTCGACCCAGATGCAATTGTTCAAACTTCTTAAGTCAACACACATCCTAATCTTAGTGCCTTTATCCTTGGGCGCCAAAACGATCGGAGCCAACCATTCAGAGGATTCGATTTCCTCAAAGATCCCCATTGCAAGTAATCTGTTAAGCTCTTCTTGAAGGGGTCCCACCATAAGATTTGTACCCTTCCTAACTTTGTGGACTACAGGTTGTGCTTTCGCCTTCAAAATTATTTTGTGTTTGAAACCAGAAAGGAGTCCCAATTATCACTGAAGACAACAGAATATTTATCAATGATATTGTTGTCATTTCCCAAATGTGTGACTAACATTACCTGCTCTTGAGCATTGGGATTTAAGGTAATGCCCAAGTCTCTTTGGTGACACCATCCTAACAAATTAACGCCTCTTCTAGCAACATATACTTTCCCAACAGTTTCTCTCCCTTTAAATATAATAGTCTGAACAGAGTAACCCACCAAATCAATGCTTTTCCCACCTTAGGCAACAGGGTTAATATCAGGAGGTAGCAGTTCAATATTATCCTCACCAAAAGTACTGTCCCAAAAGGTATCACTTATAAGGGTATAAGGCAAACCTGAGTCAGCTAAAACAGGAACAGCTCTGTTACCAATATAAACATCACATTTAGGCATTGATACATCACCATTATCAACATTTTGTACATCATGTACAGGTCGGCTTCCACTTGCAGAAATATGGTGAATGGCTTGCTGAGAATACAATATTTCATCTTCCACCAGATTTACTTTTGCATTTTTGCACATGCGTGCGTAGTGTCCCTTCTTTCCACAATTTCTACAAAACATACTTCTCGCAAAACAATTGGGAAAGTTAGGCCCATGGTTTTGACTACCACATCTGGGGCGTATTAGTTTAGTATCCTTACTAAGACTGCTATTATTCCCTTTCTGTTTGTCATTCTTCCCTACAGCTTTTTCATGTTTCCAGAACTTTTACAGATAGTAGTTGATGGATCACCCATAACAGTACCATCGGAATCACAACCCTTCACAATTGCAACATTCTCATGTGGTAAGACCGTGCAGCGCATTTCTTTCACCCAATCAGTGGTATGTTCAATGCTTTCCACGATGCTGAGTGTCTCCTTCAAATTAGGGTTTTTAGACAATAATTTCTCTTGAATTCTCGTGTCATTCGTGAAACGTACAAGTTGATCACGAATGAGCGAGTCAGTCAATTGCTCAAATTCACATGTTTGAGCTAAGGATTTGAGGACTGCCACATAACTGCCAACTTTCTCACCTTTGGCTTGTGCCCTTATGAAGAACTTATGAAGAAATTATGTCTCTCCATGACTACATTGAGACATGGCCCAAAATGGGTTTGAAGAAGTAGGACACTTATTTAAAAAACGTCACCAAGGTCCCCATCACCTCTCCCAATAGGTATAGGGTATAGACTGTCATAAATGTTTCTGCCTTCAATTCCGAGATTGTGAAGTAAGACAGCCTGTTTCTCTGTGGCAGAAAACATTTCACCCCAAAGGCTATCAGATAAGAGTCAAATAAATGTTTCCATTTTTTCAAAGGGAGACCTGGTTCACCACGTTCAGATACAAATTGTCGCCGTTGGCTCATTCCGCTGGCTGTAGACGTGCTGAAAGGTAAAGATAAACTAACAAACTAACAAAACAAATTAAGATGAAAAAAAGAAACAAATTAATCTAAAGTAATAATCTAATATTACAAGTTAAAATAATGAGTTAAGACAACAACAAAAAATATTGTGCAGTTGAATTTTTACTTGTGAACTTGTCAGACGTGTCAGCTCCTTCATGTAGACCAGAGTTAGTTCCGCTTAATCATACAAAACAAAGGAATGAAAAGAAGGAGTCTCTCATGGAAAAAAAACTTGAGTGAAAAAAATGTTATGGTATTGTCAATTTTCCTTATTACCTTTTTATCCTTGACAGAACAACAACTGTGCTTTAAAAAGGCACCAAAACACCTGAATTGTACCTGAAATGAGCAAAGAGCCTTTGCGATACTTGCAGAGAAGAACAAAAGCGCCGGTGGGGTCTTTTGTCTAGTTCACACACTAATCGTTGTCTGTGACGTGACGTGAGTCAGGTGATATGCCACATCACGCCGTAATCCATCAGAGGAAACAGAGGGCATAGAGGAAAACTCTTTGCACTCCTCGCGCTGACGAAACACTGCAGACCTGAACAATGGCGGTACCACCGTCTCTCCTTGCACGTTCCTCGCTCTCACAATAGACTTCTAATCAGAACAAAGGCAGCTCCTCGAGCTCACACCTCACACGTTGCCCTTTCAAGTAATGCTAGTTCCCGTAACAGCAAAAACAAACAAGCATTGGCATAGCCAATAGGTCTCGCCTTTGGGACCTTATAAGTGTTTAGCCATGCAACAGTTGCATAATTAAATACTTATAAGGTCCCAAAAGCGAGACCTATTGGCTATGCAAAGTGGCCGTGCGGCCGCGAAAGTGAAAGTGGTCGCGATCGTGATCACGATCAAACATCAAAGCGGCCGTGCGGCCGCGAAAGTGATAGTAATCGCGGTAAGGCGCGGCGCGCGCCTGCGCACATGCACTGTAGCTCTAGGCTGGCCTGGTAGCACTTTTTGGAGCCCTCACAATAAGTCTCGCCAGACCAGTGCATGCGCTGGGTCAGGCGAGACCTAAAAAGGTACAATTTATGTTTAATAAGAGGCTGCCGGCTACTTTCATAGTCTACTGGCTCAATCTTGATAAATGTAGCAAAACGCAAATCCTTAGCACACAGGCAAAACTGACCTTGATGCGTTGCTCTGCAATAAATTGCTTAGCACACAGGGTACATGGATGGGTTGGTGCTTTCTTCACTCATCGTCAGTATTGTAAATAAACAGGGATAAGGTCCTGTGTCACCTGTCAAGCCAGTGACAAGACAGTACGACACCCAAAGGCCCCCTTAAGTCTACTACCAGTGGTTGGGGTACCCTTTGAGAGCGTAAGAATGGATATAGTGGGTCCACTTGAATCTCCCACAGCCTCATGAAACAAGTTCATACTAGTAGTGGATCATGATACTAGGTATCCTGAAGACATTCCCCCTAGGACTACTACAGCCCCTGTGGTAGCCAAGGCCCTCATTGGTGTCTTCACAAGAGTAGGGTTTCCTAAAGAGGTAGTATCAGACCGAGATACCACCTTCATGTCTGCATACTTAAACACATGTGGGATGAGTGTGGACTGATCTACAAGTTCACAACACCTTACCACCCACAGACCAAGGCCTTGTTGAAAGATTTAACAAGACATTGAAAGGCATGATAATGGGACTCCCTGAAAAGCTCAAAAGGAGATGGGACGTTCTGTTGCCCTGCCTGCTTTTTGGCTACAGATAGGTGCCTCAGAAGGGAGTAGGGTTCTCACTCTTTAAGCTTCTGTTCGGCTGCCCTGTAAGGGGACCACTCTCTCTTGTGAGGGAAGGATGGGAAAGACCCCATCATCTACCAAAGCAAGATGTGGTGGACTATGTACTAAGCCTTCGTTCCAGGATGGCAGAGTGCATGCAGAAAGCATCCAAAAACCTTGAGGCCAGCCAGGAACTCCACAAGCTATGGTATGACCAAAAACATGCACTGCAAGAATTTCAACCAATGCAACAAGTGTGGGTTTTGGAGTCAGTGGCATGAAGGGCCTTCCAGGACAAATTGAGTGGCCCTTACCCTATCCTAGAGAAAAGAGTTAGGTCACCTTCTTGGTAGATCTAGGCACTCGCAGGTCCCCCACAAAGGTGATACATGTGAACCGTCTCAAACTATATTTTGATAGGGCTGATGTAGCCATGCTGGTGGTTACTGATGAGGATCAGGAGACAGAGAGTGAACCTCTCCCTGACCTCCTCTCTTACAACCCCCAAGATAGGTCAGTAGATGGAATTGTCTACTCAGAAACCCTATCTGCCCAACAGCAAGCTGATTGGAGACAGGTTCTGCATTAGTATGCACAGCTCTTTTCCTTGACCCCTGGTCAGACACGCCTGTGTGCCTATGATGTGGACACTGGAGGCAGATTGCTTGTCAAAACAAAAATCTATCGCCTATCTAACCAAGTCACGGAAAGCATCAAGGCTGAAGTCAGCAAGTTGCTGGAGTTGGGGGTCATTGAGCCTTCTGAGAGTCCCTGGGCCAGCCCACTGTCCCTAGTCACCAAACCTTATCCACAGGGTGGAAAGAGAGAAATGAGGCTTTGTGTGGACTACAGAGGCCTCAATGCTGTCACCAAGACAGATGCATACCTCATCCCCAGAGCGGATGAATTAGCAGATAAGTTAGGGGCTGCCAAACACCTAAGTACCTTTGACTCAACTGCAGAGCACTGGCAGATTGACATGGGCCCAGGAACAAAGGAAAATACAGTATTCTCCACAACTGATGGGAACTTCCACTTCACTGTGATGCCGTTTGGTCTAAAGAATAACCCTGCCACCTCCCAAAGGTTGGTGAATCAAGCCCTTGCTGGGTTGGAAGGCTTTAGTGGAGCTTATCTTGATGATATTTGTAGGAAGCTGGCTCTTTATACTTAACCAAAGTAAGGTATAGTGTGCATAGAGTCCAGGGAGTCCCCAGAGGAATAGCAGAGACTAAATTAGGTAAGTACTGACAGCTCTATTTGTGGTAGTGTGGTCGAGCAGTTAGGCTAATCCAGAGGTTGTGGTAAGCATTTATTGTATTCACTCAATCAAGACTGATGGCACACACTCAGAGACGGAATAAAGACTAATTGGGTAAGTATAAAAAAGGTATACTTGTACTTTATTTCTAGAACCAAGTAGGACTTGGTACAGGTAATTAAATATACTTTCAATTATAGATCTTTACCCAGAAATACAATTGAGGATAGATTTGCAATTGTTACAGGTTTGTAGTACTTTAAAATGCAGTTTGAATTAGAGAGTAATTACTTTCAGATTACTTATTAGTTACATTTGAATTACTTTGAATACTGGGGGTGGTATGCCTAGATACCACACATTAGGATCCTATAATACAATGTAAGTAAGACTTTTTAAACTTTGCAGTTTAGTTCCCTTTTCGCCATACAAACAGCAGTTCAACACAACATTTTAGCCCTAAAATCTCTTAACATGGGTTCCTATGGGAGAAAAGTGTTGGCGGTTTTTCAGGTAAGTACACAACTTACGAGTGGGAGTTTTGGGGGGTTAGGACCAAGGTTCCCCAAGGTCTAGATGGGCACTCGAGTTGCACCACCAGTGGCAGTGGGGCCCGATGTTAGCCAAAAGGGCTAAGAGGGCCTTCGGTTAGGGACTGTTGACGAGCAGGCCACTCAGGTGTGGGAGCAAAGCTCCTAGGGTTAAGGTCAGCACTGCAGGGGCCAATGACCAGCACAGGAACTGCACTCCTAGGAGCACTGGGGTGGCCGGGTGCCAAACAGACGTCGGGACCCTGTGCTTTTCAATGGAGACCTTCGGTTCTGTGAACTTGCTGCAGGCGTGGGCAGGGAGATTTCCTGAAAGTGACCACCAACTGGCGAGGTAAGATGGGATCTTGGGGGATGCCCGGACACCTTCGGTTGGACCTCCCAAGGCCGTGGGGAGTCAGGTGCAGGGTTGTCTTCTGGCATAGGGTGTTCTTACCAGCTCTGATTGTGGTCGGTGGGACCCTTCAGGTTGAGGTTGCAGTTGTCATCTCAAAGCTTGAGGAGGTCAGGGATCACCAGATCCAAGGTCAGGATCGCTGGGGAGACCGCCTTGTGGTGTTGGTCCGCTCGAACTCGGGCCATGGGCGTCAGGTGCAGAGTGGTGTGGAGGAGACGGAATCTGGATTCTGGGGGTGAGTCTTTGCTTGAGTAAATCCTGTGCTCATGGGAAACAGAGTCTGTAAGATGGCTGCACGGCAGGTCCTCGAGGCTCTGTGGTTGCCGGCTACTGGACTCGCTGGGGTTCTCGCTGTAGGTAGATCATAGACAGGACAGGCCGGCAGGGCTGGGGCCAAAGCAGTTGGTGTTCTCTTCTTCTTCCTGGGTCAGCACGGCTCTTTGGTCCGTCTTCTTTCTTTCTCGAATCTGAGGAGGCAAGACTGACTGGTCTACTTGATCACATGCTCTTGTGGTCTGAGGTATGTGGGAATGACAACGAGGAAGATCAAAACTCGCATCATGGAACACAAAAGCACTATTCGCTGTAAGAAACAAGCCACCAAATTGACCATACACTTTTTGGAGAAAGGGCACGATGCAGAAGAATTGAAATGGACAGTTCTGGAAAAACCTATGATCCCTCAAACCATCGCATACATAACCCAATATCTCTTCAGGAGGGAACAGCAATGAGTATTTAGAGTGAAAAGCGATAGCCGATGTCTGAATGATGATGATATCCCTTGGTTTAGTCTAGCACAATCCTGACATGTGACTCCCAAAGTGCTGCACGTTACCGCCTTACAGCCACACACTGATGGATGTGTAGCTATCATTACTCGCACTTGGCAGATATTTACTTACTCGCACTTGGCAATCAATGACATGGCATAATTTATATTAGTGATTGGCATGGACACACACACTAGTCGAGCAGAAATAGGAAATATACAATTCTTCCAGTTGGAGTCATACCAATTGCTCTTACGAACGATCTTGGTTTCCACAATAAACAGATTTCCAATAGGGCGCTTATTTTGTTACTAGACTTTTGTAAGTGGTGTTCACTCTTATGTTGACAATAGAGGACCACCTAATCCATAATGCTCACCTCTCCTTGGAGCGTACTTCTAAGTCTCCATAGAATCGTACAAACTACAAGGTCTGTCTGGGCCTGTAGTTTTGTTTGTGGCTTTCGATAGGTGCCTTTTCGAGTGGGCGTAGCTGCTCTGCCCACGACTCTGGAAGTAAAAATGTCTGATAACTCTGTTGCCAGTTATCCTTCCGAGGTGCGATCCGGTGCCTACTGCATCTAAGATCTCAGGTATGTACATTTCTGTGTCCCTGCTTTTTAGGTCGAGCCAATAGGCAGCGCGCATGCGCTGCTCGCTCTGCGAGGCATGCTGAAGTAGAGTATGCAGTGGAAGCCAGGCTCACTCTCCGCCCATATTTTTCATTGGCTTGTGCCATTGTACTTATTAAATGCTGGCTTCTGATTCGTAAATAGGCTTTTTAGTCCCTCCTTGGTACCGCCTTGTCTGCATTTGTTACCGCCCATAACGACTGGACCTTTTACTTGGCTTGTTACACCGTCAGCATTATTAGTGGGGAGCAGTATTTTGTTTATTGACACGGATGGGGACAATAGCGGCCGCTTTTTTTTGTATTTGCATGCTGAGCGCAGCGCACGCTTCAGGGACACAGCGCTCTGTTTATTTATTTTTTTTTAAACTTTAATACTGAGCCCGGCGCCAGCTTCAGGGACACAGCGCCTGGTTTCATTTTTTTTTTCTTTAATAGTGAGCACGGCGCCCGCTTTAGGGACATCACTCTCTCCTTTTTTTTTAAACGTTCATAATAAGTGCGGCGCCCGCTTTACGGACACCGCGCTGAGATCGCAGCGCCCGATATGCAGCCAGGAGCAGCTGCTGCTATCAACACGCTTCGGTTTCTTCGATGCCCAATCCCTCAGCCAGTCCACACTCGCCTCCTCTATTGTCAGCCTTCCTCCCTTGCATGAGGAGGCGTGGCTTAGGGGCAATCTTAGCGAGTGAAAAAAAAGGAATTTGCAATACAATAGGTCTCGCATTTACGCAAATTTGACCTATTGACAATGCCTTTTACTTATGTTTGGGTTTTTAAAACATAAATAAAAGGCGTTGTCATTAGGGAAGAGGTATGGCGCCGCAGCCAGGGCGACTGACTCCGGAATCTGGGACTCACGGTTCAATCCACGGTGCTGGGGACAGAGTAGCCCAGCACCATGTGTCTCTGGGCGATAGCTTGCTTAATCTTCCCGACAGCCCCTAGAGACCCTTACGGGTGATTGTTTGCGCTTTACAAATGTGGATTAATATATTATGCCAATACCTTAAACTCCCGTAAATGCGAGACCTATTTCATTGCAAATGCTTGTTCTTTTGGGCCATTTAGTCAGTCCTGGGGATTTAGCTCTGGGTCGATGTGCCGCCGCAACACACGGTTGGCGCAACTGACTACCTCATGGGCAGCCTTCCTGCCCATGTGACGCTATGCCAGGCCCTGGGGGAATTTACAATATGCTGGAGATTTTACATCATTAACCCTTAACCTATATGCCACATGGGCGTATTTTGCAGAATGCATGGGATCTACAGGCTGCTTGAGAACGCAGGGTAAAGGCATTTTGGACATGATTTGAAATAGGTCTAAGCCCCTGGACTTATTCTACTACCTCAACAGTAGCATTGACTGCGCAGTCTAGTCCGCTCCTTCCGAATATCTTCCACAGGAGTCCAGTATGCTCCTTCCTTATATTTCCCTTGTAAGTATGTATGTATGTTGTGTATGAACACTTTGGATATGTTTGGTCCTATTACAGTGCCAAGCAATATGTCTGTACAGTGAATAACGCATTTATCTGTTCCATTCAAGATTACTATGACCACATATTTGGTAACAAATACTCATTGGGTGTTACTCACTTCCTTCAGTAATACATATATGGGTACCACCCACACAAAGTTTATTACTATGATGATGAAGTCAACTGCTTACACTGTGCTGCACTGCATTATATTTAGGTTGTACTGCAACTGTATTCCCACTTGGTCTTCTGTCAATATGACTTAGATGCCACCTTGAGTTTTGCCCCAAGGTTAAGGTGATATTGATTACCTGAAATTGTGGGTAAGTTTTAATTGTATACATATTGATTGATATTAATCATTATTCGATTATACGTTATACGTAGAAGCACATAAACGCATTTTAAAAAAAGGGGCACATAAAACATTTTAAAAACATTTTTAAACACATACAAGTTCAATTCATCAGATTAAAAAGATTCATAAACACATAAAATCTGTTTAAGATCAGGTGCCCGGCCTATCATGTACATCGTTATAATTATGCACAAATTATTTTATTCCAGTGTAAGGCGCATTTTAAATAGCCGATGACTGCCGCCATCACCTCCTGATCCTGTAGTAGTTGTAGGGATAAAAAAGCAGGTTAAAATTGAGCGAAGCCCCTCTCTTTTAAAAGTGTTAATAGATATCTTCTATGGAGAAATTCATAGTCTTTACAGAATAGGACCAAATCTCTGAGGGTCAGGGGGGAACGGTCATCACAAGGACAGATTAAAAGGGCATGGAGATCAAACTGACCTGGAGGGAAGCAAATCATTGTGCGTATAGTGCCCAAATGAAATTTTGTAAGTAATGATCTATCCATGGGGTGTTTAAATGCAGTGAGATCATTTTCGGGGCCACTAACAGATTTCAGCCCCAGGAAAGATCTAATAGGGTTTTTCGTCAGCACCCAAGCTTTCCTTTCCACATTGGCCTTAGTTGAAAAAATGTCCATAAGGACTCTACGATCACCCTTTCTGAGGAGGTGTGGCCTATCGAAGATGTCTGTGCGATCGAGGGAGCGGGCAACCAAATTTATGTTATTTATTCACACTGGGCCCGATTCACAGACCTAACTTAAGACAAATTCCTAAAATTACTACCATTTTCGTATTCACAGAAGGCATTTACTCATTTTGGTATTCACAGAAGGCACTTACTCATTTCGGTATTCAGAGAAGTTAGAAGTCCTAACTTTAGGACTCCTATATGCCTTCTGTGAGTACAGAAAGTCTTAAAATTAGGATTTTTCTCAGTTTATGAGTAGTAAAGTTAGGACTCCTAACTTTAGGACTCCTAAATGCCTTCTGTGATCACCCAAAGTCTTAAAGTTAGGATTTTTCTCAGTTTAGGAGTAGTAAAGTTAGGAGTCCTAACTTTACTACTCCTAAACTGAGCAAAATCCTAACTTTAAGACTTTCGGTATTCACAGAAGGCATTTAGGAGTCCTAAAGTTAGGACTCCTAACTTCTGTGAATACCGAAGTGAGTAAGTGCCTTCTGTGAATACCAAAATGAGTAAGTGCCTTCTGTGAATACCAAAATGGTAGTAAGTTTAGGATTTTGTCTTAAGTTAGTTCTGTGAATCGGGCCCACAATCTTTAGACCATAGGTGCATTCCATGCAGTCCCCAATCACACTCCTGCTGAACCACAGGCTCCGATTAGTCCAGATAGAAGTCCATACTAACAGTGGAGCCAGTTGAACCTGGTCCTCCACGTAGTTTAAACCCAAGTCCTCATGGATGACAAATGAACAACTGTTTGGACCCACCCCCAGGAGCTTCCTACAAAATCGGTCCTCTTCAAGCTGGATTCCTTTGCACTTAAGGTAACCCCAAATAGCAGCCCCGTAAGTCAGGACCGGGAGACACTTCATTCTGAATATTTGTAACAGGGGCAGAACGCGCTTGTTACCTACTGACAATGAAAATCTAAATAAAGCGCAACAGGCTTGAGTGGATTTAGAGAAGCAACTCGAAATACAGGGAGGCCAGTTATTCAGGTGGTCAAAAGAGATCCCAGGTAAGGAAATGTAGAGACCCTGGTGATATATGGCCCTTTGAGATCAATCGGCCTCAAATTGGCTTTCATCCTTCCGCAGACCATATAATGCGTCTTAGAGATGTTAGTATCTAGGTCCAGGTCATCTATGAACTTCACGAACAGATCCACCAAGAGTTTCAACCCGTTAGCCTTTCGGTCCATCAACATGGTGTCATCGACATATAGCAAAGACGGGACCCAGCTTGTCTTTACCCATGGCAGATTCGCTCTACTTTTACTCAAACATATGTTAAGGCTGTTAATATATAATAAAAACAGTAATGAGGCCAGCACGCTTCCTTGCCTCCTCCTCTGTGCCATATCTAACACATGCATTTACACCCATATGCAAGGCTCTAAGGAAGTTGATCAGGTCGGTAGGCAGCCCCGTCTCGCCAAGGATGTCCCAAAGCTTGGACCTGTTCACCCGATCAAAGGCGCTACTGAAGTCCATAAATGCAAGGAAGATAGATCCCTGCTTCGCCACGACGTATTTCCCTCTAATAAGGTTGAGGTTCAGGCATTGTGCTACAGTGCAAATCACTTTCCTGAATCCATATTGAACAGGGCAGATGATATCATTGGCCCGAGCCCAAACTTCCACTCGCTGGAGAACAATACGCCCTACCACCTTTACCACTGAACATAACAAAGAAATTGGTCTGTAACAGGTGGGGTCCAGCCGATTCCCCTTCTTAAATACAGGCACTATGGTGGCTGATTTCCAAATCGGTGGAAGGCCAACTCGGGTTACGGCATTAAGAACATTAACCAGCACTGAAGCCCAGAGATGAGGTTCATCCTTATAAAAATCCAAGGGAATTCCATCTGGCCCAGGTAAACATATTCATTATAGTTGTACCTACTAAAGCTGTGATGGATGCCAATTGTGCTTTCCAATGGGGTTCACAACAACCTTGTTTTGAATACATAGTTGTAATTTTTGAGTGAGTGCATTGGACAAATTGTGCTTGATATTTTGACACATTGTCTATTTTCAGGTAATACACCCACCAGTGGATCCTTGGCTGAGTGGCGATCCACCCCAACTACTGGTTCAGTACATCATCACTTTCTTAATGGTTTCATTTTTGCGAATTGGGGCAATACTACCCCCTTTTTTCTCACGTCGGTCCTGAAGAAAGTCGCCACACCTCTACGGAGAGTATGAGGTTGAAACATGTTGACCCTCACGGTTCTATGACAGGTTGAATACCCCTCCTGTCATATGTTTCATTTTTTAATCCTGAGCTACGGACGCCCGAGTAAAGGTATCGGCATACCTTGGAGTTAGTTTTATCTCATACACACACCTCTTTTCTTTTCCATCCTTCACCACACCCTGCGTATCTACACGTTTTAGGATACTGCTTGCTCACATTTAAAACATCCCTGAGCTCCTCCTTCTCAGAGAGGGGGTTGCAGCCCACATTGTGACCTGGTTCGCAATGCCAGGATGTTGCGCTATGATGAAGCATGCCACCTACGGGTAGGTGGAGGGAACCGTCCTATAAAAAGGACATTCCAGCACTCCTCCTGTTCATTGAGACCCAGGGGCCTTTTTTGTGCTTTTAGCTCAGGAGCTGCCCAATGAAATCTTCCTACAGCCCTCTAGAGCGAAACAGCGAAGGAGCTGAAGGAAAAGGTGTGGGGTGTTCATTAACTGCTCACAGGGCTCAACTTTCCATAAACTTTTCCAGATTAATCCTGGAGATGTGGCAGCATCATAGGGGGTCACTAGTGCCAGGACATATGTCCATGATTATTGTCTGGTACATGACAGTGAGTGGGTCAGCAGGTGGTAGGAAAGGGCAGGGTCACTTCTGGTTCCATGACAGGTAGCAGAGGATCGATGCAAGTTACATTTCATACATGGGGTGAAGGGGTACAGGGAAGGAGCGATGGGGAATATAGAGAAAATGAGGGACAGTGAGTGAGTTTGAAGGAGTGAGTGAAATTGAAAGAATTTGAGCAAACAAGTAGTGAATACTATGGGGCAGATTTACAAGCCCCTTGTGCCACTTTTGTGTCACTTTTAACATGGGAAATGTGACGCAAAAGTGGCGCAAGGGGCTTGTAAATCTGCCCCTATATATTTTGTACAATGATCCTACTCCCCAGTGAACAGATGTCACAAAATCAAGAAATCCGATTGGTCTGCAAAAGTTCATAAGGAAATTTGTGTTGAAATGAGATGGGGAGTCAATGTAACCAGTCCAACACATTTTTGATGTGAACCTTAGGGTGCACACAATGCTTTAAAAACAGGATACGCAAAAGAACAAATAGATGGACAGAGACGTATTTATAACCACTACACAGAAAAACAGAAACACTGATAATGTTTACAGCGTCAAGAATCCACCTGCTGAAGGCTGCAATCTAAAAACCATATACAATACTAGAAGGTCATACAGAGATGGATGGAAAGTGCTCAAGGCCTTTGGCAGCGACACTGAGAAGCACAGGGTGCTACAAAGACTGCTCAGACACTTATTTTAAAAACAGTTATTAAGTGAAGTTTCATAGAATGCTACTGCTTCCCCTTCCTTCATGCCTCCTACCTCTGCCTCACTCTTTCTTTCCATATTCTTCATAGACTAATAAAATATTAAGCATTGGCAAAGCCAATAGGTCTCTCCTTTGCCAATATTTTTAATCGATGTTGTACACCAGAGTGCCTGCTGTAAAGCATGGCTAAAAGTTAGTGGTGTGGAGTGAAGTGTTGTGAAGAGTGGAGTGGTATGGAGTGGTGTACAGTAAAGTTGAGTGGTGTGAAGAGGATTGGAGTGTCATGGAGTAGCATACAGTGTTGTGGAGGGCTGTAGAAGGAGTAGAGTGCCATAGTGGCATAGAGTGGTGTACGGTGTCAGAGATGAGTAGAGTTTCATAGAGTGGAGTGCAATAGAATGTTGCGGTGTAGAGTAAATTGTTTCAGAGTAGAGTGAATTGGTGTAGAGTGGAGTGGTGCAGGTTAGAGTGGAGGAGGGCAGGGTAGAGTGGAGTGCTATAGAGTAGTGGGGCAGAGTGCAGATTTGCAGAGTGGAGTGGCCTACACCGGAATTGTGTACAGTGCAGTGGCGAAGAGTGCAGTAGTGCATAGTAGAGTGGGGTAGAGTGCACTGGCATAGAGTAGAGTGGTGTTGATTAGAGTAGAGGGGCGTAGAGGGAAGTGGCATTGAGTGCATTGTCATAGAGTGCAGTGGTTCATAGGAGATTAGAGTGGCATGGGGTGCATTAGCATAGGGTGCAATAAATTGGCGTAGAGTGTTGCAGAGTAGAGTGCAGTAGCGTAAAGTGGCACAGAGTAGAGTGGCATAGAGATGAATGGCATAGAGTTCAGTGGCAGAGAGTGCAGTGAGTGGAGTGTTGTAGAGTGCGGGCAGTGGTGTAGAATAGTGGCGTACAGTGCATTGGTGTAGAGTGCAGTGGTGTACAGTGGTGCAGAGAAAAGTGAAAGAATGCTGAGCTGTAGAGTGGCATAGAGTGCAGTGGAGTAGTGTATAGTGGCGTACACAGCAGTAGTGCACAGTATATTGGCATAGGGTGCAGTGGCATAGATTGTATTTGTTTCGAGTAAAGTTGCACAGAGTGCAGTGGCATAGAGGGCAGTGGTATAGAGTGCAGTGGCACAGAATGGAGTGGTGAAGAGTGGAATAGAGTGGCATAGACTGTAGTGGCATAAAGTAGAGTGAAGTGGAATAGAATGCAGTAGAATAGAGTAGAGTGTCGTAGACTGTAGTGGAGCAGAGTAGATTGACATAGAGAGCATTGGTTGTGTGTAAATTTATGAAGAGTGCATTGGCATAGAGTGCAGTGCTGTAGAGTGGTGCAGATTAGAGTGGAGTGGCACGGAGTGCAGTGGCACAGAGTGCAGTGTAGTAGATTAGATTGTTTCAGAGTAGAGTACCATAGTGCAGAATAGATTAGAGTGGCGAGGAAGAGATTGGCCTTGAATGCACCAGTGTACAGTGGAGTGGTACAGAGTAAAGTGCACTGGCATAGGGTGCAGTGATGCAGAGTAGGGTGGCATAGAATGGGTTGGTGTAGAGTGCAGTGGCGAAGAGTGCAGTGGTGCCTTATAGATTAGTGTGAGGTAGAGTGCATTGGCATGGAGTGGTGTAGAATAGAGGGGAGTGGAGTGGTGCAGAGAAGAGTGCAGTGATGCAGTGTGAAGTGGTGTAGTGTGGAGGAGGACAGAATAGTGTGTAGTGGTGCAGAGTAGAGCGGAGTGGGGTCACGTGGAGAAAGCACGGTATGGTAGTGTACCCCATGACCGACAACACATCTTTAATTGAAATGACCATTTCATTTGCACACATATACAGTTTTACTAATAAAAGTATTCATCACACTAGTGATAATAACTGGAAATTTCATCATCCAATGTATTGATTTGATCATCAGCACATTTAATTTACAGACATTTACATTTTGTTGTGTGGTTGAAGAAAGAAATTATATCGTGTAGCCTTCCTCAAGTGGATTGTCACATAAATCCTCTCACTTTAAAGTCAGAAAAAGAAAAAGAAACACCAAGTTTTTAGAAGCCATGGCCTGACATTTGACCTCTGTCTTTAAATGCACAGCAAACGTGACAAGATAAGAACAAGATTTAAAGGCCTGTTTACAGAAAGCGAGTTTGTGGAAGAACACAGTAAAGAAGATTTGTTCAAAAAGAGGGAGGAACTCAAGCTAGACAGCCTAAAGCAAATAGAGTCAACTAATAGAAAGCCAGAAAATATGAGTGACAAACCACAAAGCCAATGGTAAGCAACGGGCAGAATGCATTCCTAGGCCATCTTTCTGAATGTCCCCAATATGTCTTTAGAAACCCAGACAGCTGTGCTGTCTGATGGGCTGCAACCTAAACAAGCATTGTCATAGCCAATAGGTCTCGCCTTTGGGACCTTGTAAGTATTTAGCCATGCAGCACATTATCCTGAAGATTCTTTCCCTTAAACTTCTAAGTGCATTTTACATAAAAGTGTCCCCAAGGCTAAACGGTCTATCTAGAATTGTAAAGAAAATATTAATAACAGATAACAAACAATGCTATCGTTTGCAGGTAAATAGCATGACTGCATTGAACCTACTAAGATCTTGGTTGCTAACTGGTCCCAGGCAGGGTATCTGATAAGGAAGTTATCCCTCAGGCCACTCTTGCCTTATGACAAGCACTGGCTTGGAAACACCAACACACATCTTAGAACCTATCAGACAAAATCAGAATAAAATACCACGCACACGGCTCTGCATCAGAGATACCCACCTAGATTGTAATACTTATTTAGGAAAAATTTACGACATACTGTATCAAATTACCATACTCTCAGAATGAAGTGACAAAAAAAACCTGAGAAAAAATGCGCAATGATATTAAACAAAAGGTCAATAGCGCTGTATAGATGCACATACAGTAGCGGAACATATACAGGAGTGGATGTGGCCTAAAGGCCAGAGCCACTGACTTTGGAGCTGGGGAACCAGGTTGCAGCCTCGGCGTCAGGTCAACATCCTGTGATTCTGGGAAAATCACTTAAAATCCCAGTCCCTACCAAAAATGATTGTTATCCTTGGGTAACTTAACTGGTGCTTAGTAAAGTACTTTGGGAAGAGCCCCGTAACTGGGTCGAGTTCGCGCTAGATAAAACCCCAAAAAGAGTGAGTGAATGTGTGTGTCACACATGCGCAGACTGAGACAGCGCTGCTGGGTTGGGTCTTGTGAGCCACTGCCTGCACTCGTCTCCTCCCCAGCCTGCTCCATGAACAGGGAGGACACACTTCACCCCCGAAGGGAGGACACACTTCACCCCTGAGGACAGACTGAAGACTGAGATCCATATTATGAGGCAAAACTCCCCTGAGCCTGTGAAGAACTTCTTCCAACAGCCGCAGTGAAAGCGTGCAATCTGCTGGCACAATAGTAATCAAAGGTTCGTGGCGGGCACAAGTAACTTCAATAAAATAATCATAAAATCCCTTGGATGCGGCAAGGATCTCAAATGATGACGCGGTTTGCGTTGCCATGGGCTGAACCTTACCATTTTATTTTCAATTAGACTTAAAAAAAACAAGCTCGGCCGCTGTAAGGAGTAAAAGTGAGTAAAAGCAAAAGCGAAAGCACGGCACGTTACGTGTAACCTGACCCACCAGGAATGCAGCTGCCACCCTGTGCGCCGCTGCCCGCTCCCGAGAGCATTGGAAAGGAGGTGGGACATGCACCCGCCTTTGGCCATTTGCGTGCTTTCATTATTGAAAGACACACGCAAAGGCCAATCCAATGTGTGGGAGGAGTCAGACCCACACGGAGAAGTTTAGAATGCTTACAAGTAGCCTCCCATAATGCAGCGCATGCGTGCTGCGCTAGGCTCGACCTAAAAATCATCTAGTATAGATGCCTTGGGGCCTTGTTCCTTCCTGTTACTGCACAAGGCGGCGGGGCTTGGATGACAAAGCATCTGAAAATTAATTGGCAAACTCGGGAGTGTGGAATTCCTGTAGCCTGATGCCCAGGACATATTGTTTGGGGTCAAGGACAACAAGTTTTCAAGTTTATTTTATCCTTGGATCATGTAGGCCCAACCCCTGCAGCACAAACCCTTTATCTGCCAATTTACAGTACCACATTATGAAACAGAGATGGGAATTGTCTGCGGTTGAGGTGATAGTTGTGTCCATATGTTAATGCTGTTCGAACTTGTACTTATGGTTCATTAATGCTATAAGCTCGGACTGCACTAGTGACAGCGGTTCCAGTAAAGCAAATGTGTACAAACATTTGCAAAGTTTAACAAAATGAGGCTATGTATAATGCTCCCAAAAGCTCTCTGATTATATGCAAATATTTACAGGAGCTTGAAAACAAATTTGATGATTCTTTGCTTTCACAAAAAAATGCAACTAGGAAAAAAAATGATTTGATAAACTACCGTGAAATTTTATGCACCATATCTTTGAAGTATCATTTAATAAAATGTGTAAATGCATGCTCATATTTTAAAACAATATTCATAATGGAAAGTCAGTGCAACCAGTTTTAACAAGAATATGACAAACATGAAAATAAACAAGCATTGGGAAAGCCAATAGGTCGACCTTGGTGGTCAGTCTTTTGGTTTTCTCAACGTGTCTTGTTTTACATAGCTTTTGTAAAACTTTATTGTTGTGGGAGCTGCTGTGCCACCACTATTGTAACAAACATTGGCAAAAAGCAAAAATATTTTCTGGTCTAAAAAAGCACACATTGCCATTGTAGCTCCTGGCACTGAACAAAACTACTTTGTGTGCTGATGTGCTTGTTGTGAAAGAGCAGATTGTGATAATTCACAATGAATACAGCCGATACATGACTAGAGAGAGAGATGGAATTTAAATAAAAACAAAAGATCTTAGTTAACGCCAGACCAAATTAGGGGCCCAATTCTTAAAGAAAGTCACAAACATGCACCCATGGTATGTCTTTGCATTAGTGCAGATTTACATATTTCATGAATCCTCAAGAATTTACAGAAGTAGACTAGGAAATCTGTTGAGCGTTTACAAGTTCACTTTCCCTCCGACCACTTTTTTCCAACCTTGAAA
The DNA here is from genome assembly GCF_964204655.1 of Triturus cristatus. NCBI lineage: Eukaryota > Metazoa > Chordata > Amphibia > Caudata > Salamandridae > Triturus > Triturus cristatus. The sequence continues at coordinate 145,541,100 of NC_140585.1, read as the reverse complement.
GAAGTTGTACTTCTGACCCTTGTCAGGAGTAAATTTCCAACCTTTCTCAGTATGGGAAAAAACTAGAGAAGAACTGGTGAAAACCCTTAAAACATAAAAGTTAGTAGGTTTGCACAGACTCAAAACAGCATTCCAACTCTCGAACTATTGCTTACAGCTATCTCCCTCACCAGTATGTAGATCTGCAAAAAGGTGGCAAAATAAGGAAATTGCTAGTATTAAAGCCCACAATAGTATTAGCCCTGGAATAATCAAAGAGGTTATTATCAGAGCTCTTACTTAATGAGATAGCTGCCATAATTGGTGGCCAAAATACAAGTAATCAAAGGGACAAGTAGGTTCTTTTACAGGACAAGCGGATTTATGAAGCAACTTATCCAATCAACAAGTAGATATTTTATTAAATTCCACACCCCTGAGACTTGCATGTTTCCACAGCTCACTTAAGCACTCTTGCTTAATGAAGAATAAAAAGTGAGCTGTGGAAGCATGCAAGTCTCCCAATGAAAAGGATGGTAAAGAGGCTATGTTCTAGGGAAGGTATAAACACAAAAGGAGGAAGAATGTTCAAACGGCAAAGGTAGATAGTTTGAACAAATGCGAAGAGGGTGAAGGCTATATTACCGCACCTGACAAGTGAATAGTGTCGTTTAACATAAACTTGAATAGTGCAACGAACTGAGGAACACTTCCCTCTGAGCTCCTCAATCAGGACAAAGTCCTTTCAAAACATACATGCAAAAGGGTTCAGCACTATTTAGAAAGAGTCCGTAGTGTTTAAAGGAATTTCCAAGACGTCACATTGATTTTCAAAACGAATTCTTTTCTTTATTTGATCTTTTCACAGGCATGGAATATCACAGCCTTGATAGCACAAGAAGGCCATAGCCGACGCGCTTCATCTCCTGCAAGGAGACTTCTTCAGGGCTATAGAAAAATACATACAAAGTATATTTTAATTCCCAAAGCACCAACATATATATGTACATTTAAATATACAAACATTCTGCAGAATCGAATTTATACAAACAGTTTTTCTAACTGTACATCATGTTTAAAAATGTCAATATAGTATTCACACTAAAAGAAGAGGGCCTATGTAACAAGACAAAACAAAATATAATGGCATATTGTTGCCATTATATAAATTCAAGTACCTATCATTCTAAAGTAGAATTACCATGTGTTTAGATAATGAAACTTTATAAATGCGCTCATAATAGACATATCATCTCATTGATCATTCATGTCAAGACTGATGTTCGTTTATAGACATATGGGCCATGCTACATAAATCATAATACCAAAATTATATAGAAAAGCTATTTTATATAAAAAAGAAAAGAGCATGTGGGCCCACATAATGAGAAATAGGATTCAAAGAATATCGGTCCCGTCAATTTGTGCCTGATTAATAGCTAATGTGATAAACAAAAGTCTTCAGTCTTTGCAAACGCCAAAAATCTAAAGCAAATAGAAATGAGCAAGAACCTAGTTTTTAATAGATGCATATTATTGGCTTCGATATGCATCGAAAGGAAGTATTGTTTGCCATATGTCACTTACCAAACAAGAGATCTATTTCATGGAGTTTCATCAATTTAAGAAAAACGCTTGTGTAGATGGGGGCATGTATAGATCTTCAATCAGTATAGGACAATACCTATAGAAAAATACGTGAAAGCAAATGTTTTGATATAACAGTACAATATTCAGTTATCAAAAACGGATATTCTCAAGTGTATTTATTATACCAAATACATTATTCTAACAGCCAAAATGATCAAAACCTGTTACATACAGTCCAGATTAACACTCATGAAATCCAATGCTCTAAATCAATGCCCTTAAAAGTTTATATCCAAAAAGAGTAGAGCATCAGACAATTATTTAAAATGACAAGAAACAACATCATGTCATGTTGGAGAGTGAAAATAAAATATCCTAGAACAACTCACCCAAAAAATATATATATCTCTAACTTTGTTATCAGTGGCACTCGTAAATAAGTAAAGTACTAAGACGAAAACTTCTTTAAATCTTCCGCTCCATTCAGTACCTGGAGAAGGATATGAGTAAAAAACAGCAAAGCAACTAATCAGGCGGCCATCTTATGATGAAAGATATTAACTGTTATCAGGTAGTTAGCCAATGGTACCGTGGCATAGGAAAGTATATCGTACTAGTTTAAAAAAAGGCACACAAGGCAAAAGTGCGAATACTTTATCGACATTTTTAAACATGATGTACAGTTAGAAAAACTGTTTGTATAAATTCGATTCTGCAGAATGTTTGTATATTTAAATGTACATATATATAAATAATTTTGTCCTGAGGATGGTCTTGTTAAAGAAAATTTAGAGACCGAAACGTCGACTCTCACACTGTTTTCCATCGAAAGATTCTTTTACTTTGGTGAAAAAGTGTTTGACAAATGTGAAAGTGAAGGCATGAAGAATTGATTAATTTCCTTCCTTTGTATGAATATTTGTTGCCATTTGAAGTACCCTTTTTTGTATTTTGAATATAAATTACATTTTTACGTATACACCTGACTTTATCTTTTTCTTTCTCCTCCTTTTTATTCATTCACTGTACTTAGGTTGATATGTGGTGATACATTCGCATTATCTGTAACTCTTTTCCAGTTACATTGAACCTATTTAAGAATATAAAACGTGCTAAGAAATAATAACTGTAGGAATTTAATCAACCTACATTTCATTCATTGTTGGAATTACACAAATTAATTGCTAAACAAATCCCTTGAAGGCACCTGCCTACCTGTTTATTCATATTTGCCCGAGCCTTCAAGGGTATATTGGGTAGTCCACTGTGTTTACTCTACGTTGTAAATAAGGCGCAACATGGCGCATGGTTTACGCCGCCGCTGCATCACAGAAGTGACGCAACGGCGGTGTAAATGTCTCGCAAGGGGCTTGTAAATCTGCCCTTATATGTGGTTCTTTTTCACTTAATCTATACTACAAGATTGCATTCTGGTACAACAAGCTGCTTTACACTCCTTCTGGATTTAGCCTGAAGGCTGCTCTCCACACCTACCACATAGAGAGCTCTTTTAGGTCATCTAAAACCTCTTTAATCACCATAAGGGTTGCTTGGACTGGTGCAGGGTGTCCACTTAAATAGGTGTACATCATACCAGGCCAGCTTCTCACACTGGTTGGGATTCAAGCCTGCATTGTTTTACCAGATATATCTTTGTGTTGATTAATTGAAAAAACATCACTAATACTAGGCACATATAATACAAGCTTAGAATAAGTAAGTTCTACTGAACTTAGGGTTGGGTAGTTAAGGGTATAGCACACCCTTTTTCCAACCTCAGAGAGTTTAGTTCCCACTAGGTTAGGTAGGTGCAACACCAAACAACACTTAGTATGTCTTCCAAAGAGGATGCCAGTGGCACCCTGACTGCTAGATACAGTGAATTTTCCTTCCAGGAACTGAAAGCACTGTGTGCATCTAGAAAGTTGAAGACAGGGAAAGGAGCCTACACTCACCGCCTCCTACAGGTGTTACTGTTAGATGATCTCAGGAAAAAACAGTGGGTCAAATGAACAGGAAAGAGTGGGTGGGGCAGGGAATGAAGATAGGCCAGGAGGGGGGCCCCTCTATGACCTTGGATCTAACCCTGACCAGGTAGAGCCTGATGTGTCCTACCTGGACAACTCAGACCTCCCAGAGGATACAACAGGTGGCCAAGAGGATGCCCCCTTTGAACCTTCTGGGAAAGTGCAGAGTAGACCATGGAGGTCTAGATCCTCCTCTGCAGAATCCAATTCCTCAGGACATTCAGTAGGGACCTCCAATTTTAGTAAGAGGGGAAACTCTTTGGATAGGGAATACCAACTTTTTTAACTTGAGAAAGCTAGACATAGGCTCAGGCAAGAGGAGTTGGCCCTTGACAGAGAGTCAATAGAAGTCCAGAGAGCTAGTTAGAAATTGGGACTAGAGTCCCATGGTGGCAGCAACAGTGTCCCTAACGTTAAAGAACATTCTTTTGAACATAGGAACCTGAACAAGATAGTCCCTCCCTATCATGATGGGGATGACATCCACAAATGGATAGCTGCTTTAGAAAGGGCCTGTAAAGTTCAGAGGGTCTCCCAGGAGCAGTGGGCAGCTATCTTGTGGCTCTCCTTTGCTGACAAAGGAAGATATACGCTCCTCACTGTTGGAGAAGAGGATTCTGATAATTACTCAGTACTGAAGAGTGCTATCATTTATGGGTTTGGCTTAACCACTGAGCAATACAGGATTAAGTTCAGAGACACCCAGAAAGCACAAACCCAGGACTGGGTGAATTTTGTGGATAGTGTCATTAAGGCTCTGGAAGGTTGGCTACTAAGTAGCAAAGTGGATGACTACCAAGGATTGTACAATTTGATTATGAGGGCGCAGATCCTTAATAATTGTCAGAACCAGCTTTTGCATCAGTACCTGGTGGACTCTGATCAGACCTCTCCCCAAGAATTGGGAAAGAAGGCAGATAAATGGGTCAGAAACATGGTTAAGCAGAAAAATCAGAGCAATGGCGATGACCATAAGAAAAAAGATTCTTCTAAAACTCAAGATGAGGGTGGGGACAAGGGCAAAGATAAGAAAGAGTCTTCCCAAGGGCCCCAAAAACCTGCATCAGGGGAAGAGTCACAAATATCCAAGAAAGGCAAGAAAATAACTTGGTGTTACTTTTGTAAGGTGAAAACCCATTGGACAAAGGATGCTGATTGTCCAAAAGCCAAGGAGAATACTGCTACTACCACTGCCCCTATGGAAACTGCTCCCCCTAGCACAAGTCTAAGTGGTAGTACAGCAACTAAGGGATTAATAGGTTTCCCCCGGGTTCTGCGGGGGGTTCTGACTTAGTCAGATCTCCAGCTCAGGCTGTTTTGGTCTGTGATGGTAGCATAGATCTTGCCACCTTACTTGTAAGTCCCACTAACATGGGCAAGTACAGGCAACAGCCTTTGATAAATGGAAAAGAGGCCATGGCCTACAGGGACACATAGTGACAGAGAACCTTGTGTATCCTGACCAGATCATCCTTGGACAAGTGTACCAAGTCACCAATGCTAGAAATGTTTGGACTGACCATTCCTTGGCAGTTGTGAATCTCAGCTGGGGAGGGGTAACTGGACCTAAAAATGTTGTGTTATCTTCAGACGTACCTGTAGATTTTTTGTTGGGCATCGATTTGGAAACTTGAGCCTGGCTGAAGTAGAGTTAAGGACTCATGCAGAAATGTTGGGCATCTCTGCAAGTGTTTTTGCTTTGACCAGGTCACAAGCCAAACAGCTTTCCACTGAACAGGCCCTGGATCCTGGAACAATGGACCAGGTGCCTTCCAAGATAAGGAGCAGGAGGGGTAAGGCTGTGCCTTCCCTCAGACTCAGAGTGGGGATCGATCTCTTGATGAAGATGATCTTACATCTGTGAAGGTACTGTCCCAAATGAACTTGAGCCTGATCAGGCTGAGTTCTTGGGGGAAGGGAGCCCTTCCAGAGCAGATTTGAGTTTGGAGCAGCAAACCTGCCCCTCTCTTCAACCCCTCAGGCAGCAAGCTGCTGCTGAGGCTGCTGAGAATATCAGTGGGTCCCATAGGATCTACTGGGATGAAGGACTTTTTCACTCAGAGGGTAGAGACCCCAAGCCTGGTACCACGGCTGGCTATACTCCAGACGTTTAGAGGGTTCCTACTCACCCTTACACAGGATATTCCTCTGGCAAGACACTTAGGGCAAAGCAAGACTTGGGACAGGCTTGCCCCTCATTTTCACTGGCCCCATATGTCTGAGGACACCAAGGAGTTTTTTCCCTCCTGTGCCCCTTGCCAAGTCAGTGGAAAGTCAGGTGGCATCAAAAAGGCCCCCTAATTCCAATTCTAGTGGGTGGGATCCCCTTTGAGATGGTTGGAATTTATATTATTGGTCTCATGAACCCCCCAACAGCATCTGCGCACAGTTATATTCTAGTTGTGGTGGTCCATTCCACTAGATACCCAGAAGATACTCCCCTTAGGTCCACTACAGCTTTTGTGTTGGTAAGGGCACTCTTAGAATTTTTTTTCCAGAGTGGGCTTCCCTAAGGAGGTCTTAACTGGCAGAGGTACAAACTGCATGTCAAGTTGTATAACTGCAATGTGGAAAGAGTGTGGAGTGAATTACAAATTAATCACACCCTACCATCCTCAATGCAATGGGCTAGTTGAAAGATTCAAAAGACCCTCAAGGGTATGATCATGGGTCTTCCAGAAAAGCTTAGGCGAAAATGGGATGTCCTACTACCCTGCCTTCTCTTTGCCTACAGAGAGGTCCCTCAGTAGGGGGTTGGCTACAGCCCTTTTGAACTTCTATTTGGGCATCCAGTTAGGGGTCCCTTGTGTCTGGTGAAAGAGGGATGGGAGTTACCTCTAAAACCTCTCAAACAGGTGGTGGAGCAGGTAAAACGAAATTTTGTATTTGTATACCTTCTCTATTTTGCATGAAAATATTAATTACGTAATCATTCTAAATACTAACCTGTACTAATTGATTGGAGTGTTGGTACTAATCAACTTTACACCTTAATAAAAACGAATTACACGTGGGACTAAATTGCTAATTGCATGGCTGATAATTCCAATTAATAACTGTGATACGCAAATTAACCGTAGAATGTGTTAAAATAGAAAATTGAATGATTTATGTTGCTTTTGTAAAGGTTTGTGCTCCTGGTATTGCGGAAAGGTGAGTATTATAGCTTTAAATGTTGCTATGAGAAAAGACAATGGTGACCTGTATCGAGAGGTCTACATGTTGATACTTCGGAACTTTTTGCATGAGAACTGTACAAACTAAAAGATGACATATTTAATAACCTGAGAACCAAGAAAACCTGAGAACAGAGTCCAATATTTCAAATGTAGGGGTCCAGCCAATCAGGACCCTTCTGCTCTTAGAAAATGTTGCATATTATCCTAGAATTTACTATATAAGGGGAACTTTAGAAGAGGGTGGTTAGAAGTGTGTTCCGAATTTCCGGTGGTAACTGCTAGTGAGGAGGATCGATTTGCTAGCACTATTGCTTGGTCCTTTGTATACCTTTGGGACTCTGTCGTGCTGAGCGAAATAACTTTTCCCTGACTTATTTGGGTCTTAGCCTGCATTTGATTGGACGATTTCACCAGAAGGGAGTATTGATTTATGCAGGGCTGACGGGTTTCGGGAAATAGTCACCAGTATCAAATTTTAGGTAAATATCATTGTTATGCAAATTTATGACAAAATATTCATTGAACTCTGATTGATTAAATGCTGACTATGTCGACGAAAGAGAACTAATTAGATAAACTAAATATTGATTAACAAAAGAACGAGTTTGTGATTATTTTAATAAGGTATTAACTGATCAACAGTTCCGAGGCTTTAATGTGTTTTAGCTGGTTTTAAATCGCTATCAACCAGTCCAACTAATTGGTCCATCGACCAAGTGGTGGAGTTCCTTGATGTTATAGTTAGGATTCTATAGGTGCAGGTGTATATAATGTACATAATGTATATAATGTAAAGAATGTTCTTCCTATAGGTAATAAGGTGCCCCCCACATGTCCAGCGCTTCTTTTCCTCCTGTGTGCAGACTTGAAGTGTGACGTATGAGTGTTGGTGTTATGGGCCCCACCAACAAATGCATGCGTGAATGAGTTAGCGTGACAACGGGTCTGTGACGCAGGGAGGATATGTAAATGTGCCCTTTTCTGCTGGAGCACAGGACATAGTGGATTATAGTGGCGGTGCGTCCATTGGGGCGTTGCCCCACTAATGCCACATGGCCACAGCATGGCCACATTCTTGAAGTTAACGAGGAAAAATGTCACATTCTTCCTCGTTAACTTCACCGTCCTGCCTCGAAATCGGGCCGGCCGGAGTCAGTCAGGATGCGATGCTGAAGGGGGTGGGGCAGCACTGCAGGGTTGGGTTTGTTACATTGTTCCTTGTTTGACTGACAGCAGCTGAGCAGCAGGGAAGGCCCAGTGCGCATGTTCGAGTTTGGGCTGGTCATTTTTCTGACCAGCCCGAAAATGCACACTAGTACTATCCTGCAGTGCCCCCTGTATTAGGAGAGCGAGCGAGGGTGAGGGTTTCTACTGGCCAGTGGCCGCAGCCCCCGGTCTCCTAAGGCTTTGCTGGATGGCAGATGCACTACTGGTGATGTAGCTATAGAACGCACATTCACAAGGGGTTTCTTGGAGCTATTGACAATTACTCTCGTTATTGTTATCCATCGCTATGATACTCATTCTATCGATCTGAAAACTGAATGTCCCCTTCTTCATTGGGCACTATGGGGCATATTTACAAGCTGGCGATAAAAAATGATCTCCGCTTTTGCGGCCGGTCTCGGCCGAAAAGCGGCGATAATTTTATCGCCTAATTAGCAAGGTCACGCTAACGCGTGAAACCTTGCTTTAGCGTGGGGATTCCTAACGCCCAGCTTTGCATCTCTAATGAGATGCAAAGTGGGCATTCCTGACCTAAAATGACAGGAGAAATGTCGCTAAGCGACATTTCTCCTATCATCAAGCCCCACGCTATGAAGCATAGCGGCAAGAAAAGTAGCGATAACCCCTGTTATCGCTACTTTCCTTACGCCTGCTTCAGGACTGACTTAGCCATGATATCCTGTGGAGGGTGGATATCATGGCTAAGTTTGTGAGTTCCTATCAACAAGCTAACACCACACTACGTGAGATTATGGCTGGGTTTCCAGCGATAATCTCACGTTAGGCAGTTAGCGTGAGGATTTTTATCACTGAGGAGATAAGCATTGCTAATAGCACGCTATCTCAGCGCTAAAAATCCACGCTAGCCAGCGATAATTATCCTCAAGCTAAGAGCGCTGAGTGGTAATTATCGCCGGTTGTTGCTGATATGCCCCAATGAGCTAAGGGGCATCTTAGCAAGGGCTGGTGATATAATTATCGCCGCTTTAGCATCCGTTTTTGGGCGAAAAGTGGCGATAATTATATCGCAATATCATCAAGGACACGCTAGCATGTGTTTCCTTGATGTAGAGCTCGTTTTTTCACAGCCTCGCCTCGCATCGCTAATGAGATGCAAAGAAGGCGTGGCTGTGAAAACAACACATGTTAATATCGTGAAGGCAGCTTTGCGATGTTAACAAGGAGGTGAAGCGATAAAAAAAACGCGCTACCTCAGCCTTAACTCAGGAATTTAACGTCTGTTAAATTCCTGACTAAGGCATACTTGTAATGGGAGATGGATTATGCTGATAGGACCACAGGGTCCTATCAGCAATGTTATCGCTGTTTTCAATAGAACATCGCTGGAAAACCAGCGAAGTTCCATTAAAAACACCGCTCTCGCTGAAATATTATCGCCATAGCGCTATGCGTTGTAAATATAGCGTTCTCATGGCGATAATATTCAGCGATAGCCGGCGATAATATTTCTGTCGCTATGTACGGCCAGCGATAATTATCGCTGGCCGTTGATAATATGCCCCATTGAGTCAAACAGTGATCCTTACGATGGATGCATGTAGTCCGCTGAACCATCAGAAACAGGCGATCTGGAAAGGCAGCAATTACATAGTGAAGATCTCAAGGGGTGGGGGTGCAGTGGTTAAAGAATGCTGCTTTGACTACATTGTAATGTTCACCTAAGTGATAAGACACTTTATAGAAAATGTGCGCTGGTGCACAAAAGCAGTGCAAGCTCATCATATTCGCCATTTGCTGCTTCAGCAATAGTGAACGGTGCAAACAGATGTCGATCTTGTCCATATATCGTTTTTATACTTATGAAAAATGTTTTTAAAAAACACCAAGGGATTGTGAATCTCTATATCAGACAAGAATTGCTTATGATTCATTTTTAAATGCGTGCTAGATTGCTAGATGAACAATCTTTTGTAAAAGAAATATAGAGCAAACTGTTTTGCACTTTATTTTGCATCTCTTATTAGATAACAAATCAGAATAGTGTGTAACTGGATTGTGTCATTACCTGTTATGCAGGCAGCAAAGGTGATTTAAATTGGATGTGTCCAGTTGATTTAAGAGCAGTGCAAAGTTTCAGTAGTATAGCACCTAGGGGCATATTATCAAGAAAGGGCGTTACAATTATCGCCGCTTTAGCGGCAGAAAACTGCTGCTAAAGCGGCAATAATGGGCTTGATAATATGCCCTTGAGAATTCCCATAGAAGCCCTTGTTCTGGTGTCAACATGGGCTTCTATTGGAATTCTCTGCGACATATTATCAAGCCCATTATCGCCGCTTTAGCAACAGTTTTCTGCCGCTAAAGCGGCGATAATTGTAACACCGTGCTTGATAATATGCCCCCTAGTGTGATTGAGAGAGGGACGCTCGTGCTGTATGGGCAATTGAAGAGCATCAGGGCGGGTAGCCGGACTCAGGTGGCAAATCAGTGATGTTTGAGACAATTGGGCTGAGCTGATTAGACGCCATGAATCATAGATTCGGTCACGAGCAGCCTGTGTCCTGATGACATATCTCCGGACCCTCTGAAATCATGGTTAGTAGCAGGCAGCATACAATCTCTGTCTGTAAAGTAGCCTAAAGTGTGGCTGACGAACCTGTGCGAGTGGCAACATACCATGTCCATTGTCACTGAAGATCTTGCACAGTAGGCTTCCATTTGATTTTGGGCATTGTGTTAAAAAAAAGCCCTTATTTTGGGTCAGGGTAGCCGGGACCATTGCTCTACCACTGCGGTCTCCTCCCAGGCAACTTAAAAGCACATGCTGCCAGAGCCCTGGCTCCTAAATCTCACAGCCGCAGTCCCAAGCTACATTCCACGCCCTTAGTAGTGGAAGAGGAGAGGAGAAAAAGTGTGAACACTTGGAGGAGAGACAAATATATGGAAAGAGTGACGGGGAGATGCAGAGGGAAAAGAAAAGACAAACCACAAAGAAAGGAGAAAGGGGCCGACTAGAGTGAGGAAGCAGAGAGAGTAAGCAAGAGCAAGACAGGTAAATAATGGGAGGAGGAGAAAGAGAGAGGAAGAACGAAAGAGGAAGGAGGAAGAGAGAGGAGAGAGAAGAGACAGAAGTGATAAAGAAAAGGAATAGAAGATTAAGATAGAGCAGGAGAGAGGAGAATAAAGAAAGAAAGAGACAGAAAGAAAGAGGAGAGTTAGAAGGATAGGGGAAGAAAGAAGAGGAGTCAGGGAATACGAGAGAGAGAGAGAGACCAAGTGCTGTGATCTCTGTAATCAACACAAGATGATGGACGGAGTGCTGAAACTTTTCAACTACTCACCCCAGTCAAGACATCTGGGTTTAATCCATTGTTCTTTTTCTCACCATGCCACCCTAGTTTGGACCCAGTCATATGCATATCAGTCTTGACCCTGCTCCTCATGGGAACAGTCCAGCACAAGTTTGCTATGTTTGCCCTAAGTGGGACAGGTATGCCCAGACGCGGGTCCTGTGTTCACTACCCCCACCAGATACAAGCTAGACTGGCTGGCCGAAACTGGTCCTAGGGTGCTTGTTTCAGGTTCAGGGAAGACCGGGACTGGCAGTTCGAGCTGGACTGTTCCCATGGGGGGCAGCGTCAAGACAGATTTGCATATGGCTGGGTCTAGCCTGGAATGGCGTGGCATGCAAAAAATGGATTCAACCTTGATCTGTGACTGGGGCTGAATGTTTGATTTGTTCAGCATGAAGACTGAAGGTGGGGAGCTGGTTTCTGGCGTGTTAAACATGTAATACTCCCCTGTGTTTGGTTTCCAGTTCCCTGGGCGAGGCAGGTATGTGGGTGCTGCTGAGCTCATGCCATGGGAAGCTTATGTTCAAGGCTATTTTTCAGCACCTTGATCCTTTTTCATGTTTTTCATGTTTCCATATGGCCTCTTGGAGTCTTGATACAGCACTGTGCTGTGGCTAATAAAAAAATGCTTCCCTTGATATTACTCAGCAATGCATTGTATCTCGAAGTCTGTTATGAAGCTCTGAGGTTATACTGAATAAGCAGCTGCCTATGTTATATGACATCTCTTTATTAATGTAATAACTGCACTTGCACAATTGCTTTACTAACCTTTTTGCTTTCTCAAATTTGCTTGAAAATGCACCATTTGTCCACTCTTTTTTCAAGCCCCCCCCCCCCCCGAACTCCCTTGGGTTGTTTGGGCTCGCTCGCTGCGCTCGCTCACTGCGGTGCAGTATAACAATTTTACACCCCACCACTTTCAAATGTCACCAGCCTCCACTGGTGGATTATGTACTTGATCTGTGCTCCCGCATGGCTGTGTACATGAGGAAGGCCAGCAAAAACCAGGAGGCAAGCCAAGAACTCCAAAAGCTTGGCATGACCAAAAGGCGGTCCTGACTGTTTACCAGCCAGGCCAAAAGGTGTGGGCATTGGAGCTTGTGGCCTGAGCAGCTCTCCAGGGCAAATGGAGTAGACCCCACACCATACTTGAACAAAGGGGTGCGGTTACCTATTTGGTAGACCTTGGCACTCCCAGAAGTCCCCATAGTGTACTTCATGTGAACAGGCTAAAACCTTTTGTTGACAGGGCTGACATGGGCTTGCTCATGGCAACTGATGAGGGACAGGAGGAAGAGTGTGACCCTCTCCATGATCTCCTCTCACAAAAACCTGATGATGGATCAATAGATGGAGTAGCCTTGGCAGGCAGCCTTACTGATCAGCAGCAGATTGATTGCAGGAAGGCCCTCAATCTTTTCAGGCTTATGTTTTGACTGACTCCCAGTCAAGCCACCAGGTGTACCCATGAAGTGGATACAGGTGAGAGTCTACCTGTTAAGAATAAAATCTACAGGCAGCCTGATCATATCAGAGATTGCATCAGGACAGAGGCCCAAAAGATGCTGGAGTTGAGAGTGATTGAGCCCTCAAATAGTCCTTGTGCTAGCCTACTAGTCCTAGTACCTAAACCTCACACCAAGGGTGGAAAAAGAGAGATGAGGTTTTGTGTAGCTTACAGGGGACTCAGTGCAGTCACTAGGACTGATGCCCACCCACTTTCTGGGCAGATGAACTTATTGATACTTTGGCTTCAGCCAAATTTCTAAGTACTTTTGACCTAACTGCTGGCTATTGGCAGATCAGACTCGCTGAGGATGCTAAATCAAAAAACTGCATTTTCAACCCCTAGTGAGCATCATCAATTTATTGTGAGGCACTTTTGGTTTGAAGAATGCACCTGCCACATTCCAAAGGTTGGTGATTGGTGAACAAAGTTCTCACGTGTCTGGAAGCCTATAGTACAGCATATCTAGATGAGATATCTGTCTTTAGCTACACCTGGGACGATCACCTGGTCCACCTGAAGAATTTTTTGGAGGCTCTGCAGAAAGTAGGACTCACTATCAAAGCTACTAATGCCAGATAGGGCAGAGTAAGGTTGTGTACTTGGGCCACCTGGTAGGTGGAGGCCAGTGTCAACTACAGAGCAAAATCCAGACCATAATGGAATGGGTTGCCCCAACTACCCAGACTCAGGTCAGAGTTTTCTTGGGCCTGACTGGGTATTACAGAAGATTTGTGAAAGGATATGGGTCCATAGTGACTCCCCTAAATGATCTGACATCAAAGAAAATGCCCAAGAAGGTTCAGTGGACAGTAAGCTGTCAGAAGGCATTTGATGACCTCAATCAGGCCATGTGCACTGCTCCCATTCTGCACAGTCCTGATTACTCGAAAACTTTCGTTGTGCAAACAGATGGTTCTGAGTTAGGGGTAGGGGCTGTGTTATCACAACTTAATGCAGAGGGCCAGGATCAACCAGTAGCTTTTATCAGCAGAAGGTTGACCCCCAGAGAGAAACGTTGGTCAGCTATCGAGAAGGAGGCCTTTGCTGTGGTCTGGGCCCTGAAGAAGTTGAGGCCATACTTGTTTGGCACTCACTTCATTGTTCAGACAGACCATAAGCCACTCTTATGGCTTAAACAGATGAAGGGTGAAAACCCCAAACTTTTGAGGTGGTCCATTTCCCTACAGGTGATGGACTATAAAGTGAAACATAGACCTGGGAGTAACCATGCCAATGCAGATGGACTCTGCAAATATTTCAACTTAGAAAATGAACATTCAACTGGGCAAGGTAAGTCTCATCGCCTTATGTTTGGGGGGTGGGGGTTGTGTAGGAAAGTAGGATCTGCTTCTATAGCTATTCCCACTTTTTTGCCTGGTGCTAAACTGTTATTGACTAGTCAGACTGGGATCATCCTAATCAGGACCCTAGTCTATCTGCTTTCTCCCTAAATTGTTATGTTAAATACTTAGGTACATCCCAGATTGGATACTAGGGTACCCTTATAAGCCCCTAGTATACGGTACTAAGGTACCCAGGGCATGGGTACAGCAGAGGTCCCCCATGGGCTGAAGCATGCATTATGCCACCCATGGGAGACCATTCAAAATGGAATTACAGGCCTGCCATTGCAGCCTGTTTATGCTGGTGCCATCACCCCTTACTAAAGATATAGGTTTCCTATATCTAGAGTCACTGCACTTAAAACCTATAGGTCACCCCTATAGCAGGTCTTTGCAATCCCAAAGGCCGGGTGCTTGGTTCTAAGTGAGAGGGTGCCCCTGAATGAGCAGGACACCCCTGCAGCCTACGGAGTCCATTTTCCCGGGTTGTCAGTGGAGCAGCCTTATACTATATAGAGGGGCACTGCATAATTACGCGATGACATCTCGAAACAGGCTGCACCGAATCCTATCATGTTTGGTATCAAACATGTTGGAATCATACCTCCCACACCGTAAATGGTGTGGGAGGTATGATTCCAGCTGGAAGAGCCCTCCATTAGGCTCTCCATGTCCCCGGTACCAGTCTTCTAGACCCAGACAGCACAAAATGGTTGCTGCCAACCAGAGAGGCGATTCTGCCCTCCTGCTGCTGAGCCAAGCTCGAGCAGGGGAAGGCAGAACAATAGGCATCCTGTCAGGGAGGTGTTACCACCTCCCAGGCAGGATTTTGTGTATTGGGGCAGGGTGGGTGCGCTTGCCAGTGCCACTCAGTCTGCATGAGCGGCACATATGGTCTCCCCATGCATAGTCCAGTTCAAACCAGTCCTGGGAGCCGTTGGCTCCCGCTCTGGTGCGAAACTGGACAAAGGACATGGGAGTAACCTCCCCACTATCCAGACCCTCCCCTCAGAGGGTCCCCTGAATCGTCCCAACCCTTTCTCTAGGGTACTTAAGAGGCTTACCTTGGTGTAGGTCCCTAGATTCGCCATGGAATAAGATTCAGATCAGACACCACTTCTTCTTCTACCATCTGGGCCCTCTGGACTTCGCTGGACTGTTTGGGCTCGACTTTGTCTTTCTTCCAGTATGCAGCATCGTCTGTACATGTGCCCCATACAGGAACCTTCCAAAGCCTGTGGGCATCAATGACACCTGAAGGAATCTCCCTTCGAGTGAAGAAGTCACTCCCCTGCATTCATAGGCACTGCAACTGAGTTGACCGGTCTGCTGATCCTGAGCTCCTCCAGACTCCGAAAGGTTTTGCAACACAGGTGGTGGTTTTCCACAGCTCCCAAGGCCTTTCTTGCCCTCTCACCAAGTTTGAGGCCAGTATCCCTCGTGGGGGCTGCAATAACCAAACCCCTGTGCACCGCGTAAAATTGCAGTTGCAAAGGCTTGTTGGCTCACTTCCAAGAACATCTTTGGGCTCCAAGTAGCCCCAACCTTGAGCATTTCCACTGACCAGAAACTTGGGCCACACCACATTGTGTGCATCGTGGCCTTCATCTTTTGGTGAGCTGCTTGAGGTCCTCCTGCGACTCCAGTGCCTCCGGCCTGTGGGTCCATTTGAGGGTCACCTTTGCTTCTCTTGGGCTCCCCTGATTGCTCGGGCCTGTCCTAACTCCCCTTCTTTTGGTGAGGGCCCTGGACCTTGCTGGTCCCGACGTTGCTCCTTCTCGAGCTCCTGAGTTGATTGCATGTGCCAAGACTTGTTGGTGCTCCCACTGGACACTGACCCCTCAGCACTCGACATCCTTTGTGGGATAGCTTGTGCACAGCTTCTGGTCCTCCTCCGGGTTGCCTGACCTCATAGCTGCAGAGTCAAGGTCCTAGTCATCCATCCTGCAACACCCAACATCGGAGGGCATTCGCCTTCCAAGTCTCCTGGTCACCCCTGAGTGACATAGACTCTGTCCCCTCTGCTTGCAGGTACCTCTCAACTAGAATCCACCTTCAGATTCCACCGGACACTTTCTCCTTCTTCAGCAGCGGTACTTGCCTGAATTCCTCCATTGGGTTCAACAACGGTTTCCAACACCACTTCACACGTATGCACACAGCTTCCCTGGTGTAGGTAACATGGGAACTAGGGTATCCATGGGTGGGGTGGCTTTCCAACCTTCTGTTTTCCGTGAGGTTTCTTCAGGGTCCACTGGGAAGGATCCTTAATCTTTAAAAATCCAAACGCGACTTACACGAAGACGTGTATGGAGCACGCAGTTGTGTTTCCACACTGCATACGCTCTCCGTGGAGTTCCTAGTCACTCACCTTGGGTGGTTCCTTGGTCCACCAGCACTTCTACGTCCTCTCGAAATTGTGTTGATGCGAGTTATGGATCTTATACCACTTTGTTAGTATATGGTTTGGTCCCCCCTCCCCGGGTCCACTATGTATTATGTGCTATTTACTGTGTTTCTTTGCAAAGTATTGTGTGCATTGTGCATATCTCCGGGTAGGAGATATTTGTATGTGTGTGAGAGTATTATATGTTAAATACATATTTTTATAAATACCTTGTGTGGTTCTTTTTCACTTAATCTATACTATAAGATTGCATTCTGGTAAAACAAGGTGCTTTACATTCCTTCTGGACTAAGCCAGAAGGCTGCTCTCCACAGCTACCACTCTAAGGTTGCCTAAGACCTTTTAAATCACCATAGGGTTGTCTGGACTGGTGTGGGGCGTCCACTTACATAAGTGTACATCATATACCAGGTCAGCTTCTCACACCAATTAGAAAATGAGTTCTCTCTAAGTATAAATAACCTTGACTGTAAGAACACATGTAAGAGTAGCAGTCCTTATGAGAGGCTACAAAATTCCAAAAGGAGGGAGTACCATGAGTATTAACCAATGAAAAGCCAGCATTTCTAAAGGACAGCAAGAGGAACAAACCAAAAAGATGGGCGTTTTTTCAACCCTAAATCCTAGATACAGCATGTCTTGAAGAGACAGTGCAAGCGCTTCCTAGGCGAGACATAAAATAGCAACTTAAGATAAAATGTAAAGTTGCAATTTAGAGGGCCTGGAAACTGTCTTTTATTGTCTGGCGCTCACTGCAATGAAATCACTTTCATGCACATGGAATGTATTTTTTTATTTACAATCTTAGATCAGTCAATAAAATAATATGGTGCCTGCATCATTCTGTACTCATGCACATGTATGTTGATGCATGTGCATGCATGGCATAGCACATGTGGACTCCTACAGAATGGCATTACCAGCAATAGTGGACAACTTTTTTCCCCCAAATACAGTAGAATCCGTCTGCGATGGGAACCTTGGAACTATTCGGAAAGTCACACCCAGGCTGTTGGAAGCATCACCAAGCAGCTAGACTGTGTGACAATAATCTAATGTAACATTTTATGATGATATAAAGAATATTATCATCAGGTTGGGGATTGAAGAGACTGTAAAGAGCCCCCCATTAATTAATTTTAGAGAGGGGACTCTGACCCCCTTAGCTCGAGGCTGAAAGAGGTTCGATTGTGTCCCTTCTTTAAGAAACAGGACCAATGTGTCTGAATACAACAGTGTAGAAGCATCATGGGTAAATAAGACCTCTAACAGTGCAGGAGACCATCAATAGTAGAGAAACAGTTAAGGTGATGATTGGCTGGGTGTCCGGGTCTCTTCTGAATAGAAATATTGGAGGAAATGCCATTCTATAGCACATTACGTCTATGTTCCTCGTCCTCGACCAGTCATTTACCTATAAGAAATGTCAACCAATCACAGAACAGCAAAATAAAACATGAAATGCAAACAAACCCCACCCACCCACAGCTGGGGACTATAACATGGCGGTATTCCCCCAACCATTCCTGTTTTGTTTCCTGTCTTGAGGACTAGGACCAGGGAACGGTGAACTCTTGCTGGGCACTGGCTTCCAACATTGTAGAGGAATCTTCTTCTGTGTTTAGACAAAATATTGAGTTAAAAATATTGTGTGGACAAAATATTGTGTCAAGAACATCGAGGACAAAACTATTGTGAAGGTACGTTTCTATGAGAAAGCAAAGTTTTACTATAGTTAACTAAACAAACGTACCTTGGCGATGTATAGTTCTTCAAGGTACGTAGATGTGGATTTAGGAGGAGTAAATCTATTCTTACCTATTTTGCACTTGCCTTCTCTGTATTTTGGTCCTTGATATTTTTGACATGATATTCTGTGCATACAATAATCTTGTCAACAATATTCTATCGGACAACCAACTTCCTCCCTGCTGGGCTTGGAAGAAGCCCCTCTACCCGTGTGGGAGCTTCGATCATGCATGTGCTTTGGATTTTCCTAGCACTTTCTTTCTGTGCATTCGTGCTGCTTTCCGATTCCACTTCCGGGAAGTTACGGGGATCAAAGACGCTTTATTAGGAGCTTCGGTTCAGCGGTAAATTGCTCATCTGAATTGCCAACAGTGGATTATAATTGTTTTTTTAAAGATCTTTACACTGGTAGTTCTTTTTGATCTGGCACTATGGGAAACTAATCCCATACCAAGAGTCATCTTTCTCCTTGCTTATCCTCCAGCAAATTGCATCCTCAATCCTCTCGTGAAAAGAGCAAGTCGTCTCCTGAGGATGCCAAATTACAGAGAATATTTTGGAAACCTTGGTTACTTTAAAAATGTAGCAGAAGAATGTGGCTGACAACACAGGTCATGAAAGTATTTATTTTGATCTCTCAGCCTCTGATTTATTGACTGGATCCTCTCATCCCCCACCGGATATCAAGGTATTCCTAGTTTTTTGCCCTGAGCTGTGCCCCCGGGACAGCACTGTCTCCCATTCACAATGACTACTTTTCAACCCTTCCTAAAAATGGTTGGGGACTTTATAACTGTCCCCAAATATTCCAGTACAGAAGTTAGAATAGAGAATTCGCCTCCTGGAATATTTGCAGGAAAGTTGCTCTCTCTCCAAATATTCTAGGACTGAAGTTAGAATAGTAAAATTGACCTTTCAGTGTGCGCTATGCCCACTGCTGTTCTGAGGGCACAGTTCAGGGCAAGAAACATGATTAAGCGGATAACAAGGGGAAATATAATTCTGAAGACATTTTGCCTGACTTGTTGAGCCATGTTAAAGACAATATGGGATTTTCAGTGGAAGAGCTAGCTAGCTTTTCAATGGACTCTGTGCTAAGACAGCTTTAAAAGCATGTGAGTACTAGAGTTCCTGTCCATCTGTATGTCTTGGATATTATTCTCAATCAATGGAAAGAATCAGACAAGATTAATATTCCTTGATTCATGTCTAAGCTATATCCTTTAAAGGGATTGGACAAGAAACTGCGGAGCCTGTCCATGTTGAGCCTATCGTTGCAGACCTTGCTGGTGGCCCTCCTATATCAGAGGAGAACATTTTAAAGGAGCCTGCAGAAAGAAAGCGGATGCAGCTTTGAAACAGGTTTCTGCAGGCTCTCATTTGGCTCTTCGCTCTGCAATCCATGGGACTTACATGGCTCAGTTACTTCTGTCGGACTTTAAAGAATCGTTTAAAGCCACGCAGGATGGTTTACAATTCCCAAACCTGTTAGAGAATATGGAGAAAAAAGTAGAATTTCTCTTGGATATCTCTTTCGATGACGTCACTGGCATGTGGTTCTTCTCTGTAGGAGCTGTAGAAGCAAAGAAAAATCTTTTTCTTAAGGACTGGAAAACTCATTCAGCACAAAGATCTGCTGCCTTGATGATGCCTTTTCAGGGGTCCAGTTTATTTATCCTTTGGAATCTTGAAGTCCTATGGAACTTCAAGATAAGTTCCATAGGAACTTCAAGAACTTCAAGGAGGGCAAACAGTCATATTCATTTTGCAAGCAGCAGAAGTGTCAACTGCAGCCCTCACGGGATCTTGAGTTTATTGAGGTGAGGTTCAACACTAGCCTGGGCAGAGAATTTCTTCCTGTGGAGAGAATTTCTAATCTTCAGTACCTTATCAATATTATACTACGGAGCAAAGAAGGAACATTGTCCAACTAAATGGAACTCCAAAGACATACGGCTGTGTCAGTGTACACTGTCCAGTGGGCATGTTTACGTCTGAGACCACTGCTCTGCCACTTGAACAAGCATGGCGCTCTGTCAGCAAAGGATAAAGAGAGGAAGGGTCCAGCGACCTCAGACATCAGTCTGGCACATCAATGGTGGTTGGACTCAAAGAGCCTTTGCAAAGGAGCCTCCTTATAAAAGATGTGGGTACCTTAAAATGGGGTGCTACACTGAGGAAGAAAAGTAGTCTTGGATGGAAACGTTGAGATCTTCAAACCGGAGAGAACTGACAGCTATGTTCAGAGCTCTTCAACATTTCAAGCCACAGATGAACCATACCAATGTGGTGGTAAGATCAGACAACATGGTGACAGTTTAAGTTTATGTTTGAGGGATTTATATTGCGCATAGCTGCCCACTGGCTTCCCAGTGCTGCGGAGAGGTGGTGTTTTGCGATGGGTTTAATGGATCATCATGGTACCAACCATGTCTTTAGTTGTTTCTTGAAGCTGAGTTCATCTCTTAGCAGTCTCATTTCCCTGGGCAAGGTGGCATATATCAATCATGAGGGCAGCTCACTGTCAATATCTGAACAAAATGGTCTGCTCCTTAGCTCAGTGGGCAGAGCATCACCTTCTCTCTTTGTGTGCTGTCCATATAGCGGTCTCAACAATTCAGAGGCAGACCTGTTGAGTTTATTTCCCTACTCTCAGAGTCTCAGTCTGTCTAAAACTACTTTCAGAGAGATTTGGTGGAGGTTTGGGGATCCTTACATTAACCTGTTTGTTTCCAGGACCAATGCTCTTCTCCTGAGATTTTGATCTAGATTTGCAGAGCGAGGAGTTTGGGGAGTGGAGGATTTGACCCTGAAATGGCCAAAGAAGCTTATTTTTGCCTTTCGCTTTGACACAAAAATTGTTATGGAAGCTTCTTCAAGAGAAGGTGCAGGTGGTGGTGTTGGTTCCATTTTGGCCCAGAACAACCTGGTTCCCCCTTCTGAAAGGAATGACTCTTCAGCCTCCTTGGATTCTTCCTCTGCCTCCCTCACCTCTGAAATCTTGCAGCCCTCTTCTTCCACTTCAACTCCCCTTTCAGTCTGGAGGTTGAGAGGCTGAATCTTGACAAACAACGTTTATCTCACCATAAAATTGGGGTGGTTCAGAAATCTAGAAGAGCTTCTACTGTGGCAGCTTATTCTAAACATTGGGAGAATTCTGATGTGTGGGGTTCTACACCAAAGCTCTCTTCTGTTTCCTGCTCAGTTCCCTCTATCCTTCAGCTTGTTTTGGATGGCTTTGGCAAACACGGATCTGCGTCCACCTTGAAATCTCAATAGTATTACATTGAAGCTTTTCATAACGGTGATAACGTGATTACAGAAGTAGAGTCCTTGGTATCTAGAATGCTTAGAAGCTTTTCAATTGTTAGGCCTGTTCCTTGCTCTTCAGTTCCTCCTCTGGATTTACCTCTGGTCCTTAAAGCTTTAACAAACTCCCTCTGTGCCACTAAGCGTGGTGGATTTTACATTTCTCTCTTTTAAAGTTCTATTTTAGTTGCTATCCCCTCTGATAGAAGATTGTGGGAACTGCTGCTTTGCTCTGTCGTCATCTATTCTTGACACTTTTAGATGATGCGTTGGTGCTCAAATTAGATCCTGCTTTTCTTCCTAAAATCCCTTCTAGGTTTCACTCATCTCAGAAACTTGCTCTTCCTACTTTCTGTCTTCTTCCTTCTTCTGTAGAACAGATGTTGAGCTTGTTGGATGCTAAACATACTCTCTCCACTTATCTTGACAGATCCAGCGAGTTCAGAAAGACGCACTCTTTGTTTATCACTTTTGGCCTTCTCAGAAGAGCTAAAAAGATATCCAACATAACCCTGAATCGATGAATAAAAGAGGCGATCACACTTGCTTATTCAAGCTGTGATCTTCCCTACCCTTTGGATTGTAGGGTCGCTCAACCAGAGGGGTGGTGGCCACTTGGGCAGAGTTGCAGGGTGTCACCGTTATAAGACACCACAGGTTACAGGAAGTGTGAAGTGCTCAGAAAAAAATTGACGAAGGAGTGTTTCAATCAGAACTGTTAGTGATCTAGCGAATAAAGCTCTTACAGGCGCCAATTTTAAAAGAATGAATTTTTTATCTAGATGGTTACTATATTTTACACCCCTGAAACTGTCTAAAATGTTTTTAACCTGCCCGAATAAATGCTTTCGCTGTAACAGAGAGGGTGAAGGGGGCTGGGTACATATATTTTTTGAATGTAATGGTTTACAATATTTCTGGAAGAGGGCCTTTGTGGAAATTTCTTTGATTTTATCCTTGCAAATTAGTCCGTCAGCCATGTTGGTGCTATTTGGTTCTCCTGTTATCAATTGTATTTTCTTGCCATTTCATTTCTGATCATATCAGCAAATAAATCACAGTGATATTACTTTAGATCTTGATCGGGATTACACTTTTGCTTATCAAAGGCCTGTTCTTTTGGTTTTGGTATACCTCAAAGGTAAATGACTGGGTCGAGGATGAGGGATGTCCTAAAGGTAATGCCTCAATTACATACCAGTAATCAAATCAAAAATATTTATTCGGTCCAATTAGGAATAAACCATGAAGTACATAAAATACAGTATGAATTTATCATGTATAAAAGTTAAAACTATTAAATGAATGTCAAATTTATATAAAAAGCTGAAGCATGCTTTTAAAACTACAAAAGACAGCGACTAGCCAGGTGAATGGACATTCAGGGATACAGTTCATATTCAAGTGTTTGAGGCACCCAGACAGTCGTGACTCATTCGATCCAAACCAGAAAAAAGGGGAACAAAATCCTCAAAAAGAGTCCTCTATATACTCCTCCTCTTGGCGCGAAAGTATAAGGAGGCGCCTCTTCCTTCAATTAAGAAAAAGTTCCATATGACTCGTGTCTTCCTGGGCATAGGAGACACTGAGTGGCGTACTAGCACGCGTTCAGTCGTCTAAGGGCCAATTACATACATCTAGCAGATAAATCCATATTATGATTATAAAACATAATCAATCCAATCAATCAGGTGTTTGTTAAGCGCGACTAATCACCCGTAAGGGTCTCAAGGCGCTGAGGGTGTGGGGGGGGTTCGCAGGTTCCAGTCTATCAAGGATGGGGTCTGTCGGAGAGCCAGGTTTTGAGGTTTCTTGCGAAGATGGGGAGCGATGATGTCTGTCTGAGGTGGAGCAGAAGGTTCTGGCCATGCGGAAGGAGAAGGAGCGGCCTACCGATAAAACATACAGTAATACAATGCGAAAAAACACTGCACAAATTATCCTATAATGCTTTTTCTAGTCTGGATTGCTGCTTTCAGGAAGGCACATACACAAAAGCAGGTTTCAGGTGAACCACGGTGCTGTAAGGGGAGCAAAGCTACTCTGCACTGCTGGATACCTATTTTGCGTAACAGGGGCTTTTACAAAGTGTTTACGTGGTAAACTGCACAAATTGCAAAAGAATATAAAATGCAAAAGGGTCTGTACAGATTGATTAACACAGGGGCAGGAAGATACTATGTATCCCTATGAGGGATGTATGTCATTACATCGCATACTAATACCACGCATGCCATTACAACGCGGGTATTACTACGCGATGTCAATGACATCGCATTCCATTACATCGCAAACTATTACCACGAATATGCCTTTACCACGCATGCCATTACAACGCAAAGGCATGCGTGGTAAAGCTACACTCGTGGTTAGCTTGCAAGGTAAGTGGCTACCCTACACCTACACAACCCTCCCCAGCCCCCACTCCTCTCCCTACAATTACACCACACTACCATACACGACCCCCCACACTACCCTAAAACACTACACTACACACACGCACTACAACACTACCCTAAACCCTAATGCACTACACTACTCAAACACTACTACACTACCCTAAACCACTACACTACACAAACTCTACAACATGACCCTAAACACTAAAACACTACTACACTACCCTAAAACACTACACTACACAAACACTACTACACTACCCCAAATCCTAAAACACTACACTACCCTAAACCCTAAAACACTACACTACACAAATACTACAACACTACCCTAAACCCTAAAACACTACACTACACAAACACTACTACTCTACCCTAAACCCTTAAAAACTACACAAACATTACAACATTACCCCTAACCCTAAAATACTATGACACTACCCTACCCTAAACCAATAGCCACACTATTCCCACCCTACACTACCCTAAAACCTAAGACACTACAGCACTACCCACACTACTCCCACCCCTACAGTACCCCAACCCTAAAACACTACGACACTACCCTACCGTAAACCACTACCCACACTACTCCCACCCCTACACTACCCTAAAACCTAAGACACTACAACACTACCCACACTACTTCCACCCCTACACTACACTACCCTAAAACTTACACTACAACACTACCCACACTACTCCCACCCCTACACTACCCTAAAACCTAAGACACTACAACACTACCCACACTAATCCCACCCCTACACTACCCTAAAACCTAAGACACTACAACACTACCCACACTACTCCCACTCCTACTCTACCCCTAACCCTAAAACACTACAACCCTACCCCAAGCACAATCAGCTCTTTCCTCATGGTTCCAGTGTCGCCGTCTCTGCTCCCGGTTCCTGCTTCCTGCTTCCAGGGGCGGTGCACGTCGTTGTGAGGAAACAGCCTCAGTTTCCTCACAACGATGTGGATAGCCATTAAATCGCATCCGTTGTAAAAGCGCATGCGATGTAATGGTACGCGTAGTAATGGATACGCGTAATTACATCGCATGCGTTGTAACGCATGCGATGTAATGGTACACGGAGTAAAATCTGCGTTGTGATGGCTGTTCCCCCCTCTGAGTCTTGAAAGCTTTTGAAACACAGAGACCAATATATTGAGCCAGTACTAAAAAGACAAAGGAGTGATAGCTCCCATTGTGTAAGATCTAAAGATAAATACATGGGTTGTTCGCCTGAAACTAATGACCTATAATAATTGAGTACCGACGATTTTGCTAACACATTTTTTGGAAATCTTCACAGTGCTCAAGAAATAATGCTTAGACCTCTGTTTGTCAGCTTTGGTTAAACTGCTAGGTTCAGTATTAAAAGAAGAAAGCCCCAGATTTGCAAAAGTGTCACAGTAAGATCTCAGCCATGGGATATGAAAGACCTTATCCAGGTTGAGACAATCAAGAATGATATCCCTGCATAGCGTTACGACAGGGTTCATCCACAGGCTAACCCATAATAAAAGAGGCGCCAATAGGATCTCATTGGAGATAAAACCCTGTTTTAATTCAGAATGGATGACATAACTAGAGGTAGTGGGAGGCAGGGTTAACCTCCGAAGGAAAATCCGGCTTTCCTCAGCCTGCAGAGACCCCACGATCCAGCACCATAGGTAGCTGCGCTAATGCACTGAGAATCATACACTTTCGGTGCTGGCAAAAGAGTCTCTCTAAGCAAACACAATGAGATGATGGACGGAGCGCTGAAACTTTTCAGACACACACCCCAGTCACAGATCAGGGTTGAATTCATCATTGTTCTTTAGCTCACTTCGCCTCCCCAGTTCAGACTCAACCATATGCAAACCAGTCTTGACCTGTGCGTCATGAGAACAGTCCAGACCGAACTGCCAAGGCAGGACTTCACTGGACTGGGAACATGCATACTGGGACTGGTTTCGGGGTAACACCCCTCATCAGTCAGGCTAGCCTGAATCCAGTGGCAAAGTGAGCAGTCCGGTCCCAGGATGCTTGTTTCCGCCAGCGGAAGGTAGATAAGCCGCTAAGCCATATATTTACATGATAAAAAGCATGGGGGCTAAAATGCAACTCTGCTGGACTTCGCTCTTCAACATAAATTCAGATGAAAGCTCACCCTGAGCATTTAGATGGACTCTGGCTGAAAGATGAGTGTGTAAAGAGTATAAAAAGATTACCAGAGGGTGATCCACTCCTAGGTCCAGCAACGTTAGCCATAACTTGATTATGTTTACTGAATCAAAGTCTGTGAACAGATCCATAAATGCGAGATAGATAGGACAACGCCTGGCATGGATGTACGTAGAGATTATGAGAGCCAGATTCAGGCATTGCTCATTGCTACTTAAATTCGGTTGAAAACTAAATTGAAAAGGCGACAGAATACCCTTATCAGCAGCCCAATTAAGTAGGCGGTCAAATATATCTCTGCCGATCACTTTGATTGTGCTATCAATAAGTGAAATAGGGTGATATCATTTTGGAAACGTGA
Organism: Triturus cristatus; assembly: GCF_964204655.1. Taxonomy (NCBI): domain Eukaryota; kingdom Metazoa; phylum Chordata; class Amphibia; order Caudata; family Salamandridae; genus Triturus; species Triturus cristatus. Next base: position 145,514,524 of record NC_140585.1, on the reverse strand, counting down.
TCATCCTTTTTAGGTCTCGCCTGAGCCAGCACATGCGCTTCTCTGCAAGACATTTAGTAAGTGGGTTTTCAAAGTGCTACCACATGCTTTTGCTGGCCTCAAGCCTTTCCTCCGCCATGGGTCATTAAGTGCATCGCTCGCGGGCACCCTTACAGCCCACGATCGCGATCACTTTCACTTTCGCGGCCGCGTCACTTTCACGGCCGCGTGGCCAATGCTTGTTTATTATTGTGAGTCTCATTAACTTCCATGGCCCAACTCAGACTATTCAGTTGCCTTAGCTGATATAACAACTTTATCCAGCATAGGATCTCCCTTAATCCGTTATCTTTATTCAAAATGTTTGTTATTTGTATTCACCACGAGGTAGTCTAGTATCATGTAATCTTTTGTATTACCAAAATTGCATGTATTTGTCAAATTAGTAAGGGACTTGTCAAATGTTTTTCTTTCCTTCTGTCTTCAGGTGTAAAAGTTGTACCGAAAGTGGGTTTGAAGCTTGCCTCTCACCTTAGTATTCATCGTAATCAATCTCCCACTCTGGAGCTTTGATTGTAGGAAGTATTCTGATTTATTATGTATTTAGTCATCAGTTTGGATACATAAAATCCATCAATAACAAACACATAAAAGTTCATAATACACTTAAGAATTAAAAAGGTAACACAGCTAAAATTCGCGCCTGTTGCAGCTCCTTTTTTTTTTTCTTTAGGAGTACTCGCCCCTTGTTTTTCACAATCCACTTGAGGACACTGTTTTTGTACACTGGCTTTTGTGGCTTTATTTATTTTTCATGGCTTCAAAAAGTAGTGTTTTTTTAAGGTGACCTTTCAATAATCATGGGTCTGGACTTCATTCGGATTAAAATTTTTGTGTGTGCTTCAAAAGGCATCCTCCCTCCAATGGAGCGCGCACTCAGCAGTCCCCCCAGGGTGCAATCAGCCACAGGCTTCAGTGCTTCCCAATCATCACGAACTTAGTAGTGGCCCTGGGGCCGAAGGAGGCATCCACTTCTGTGTATACTGTGAAGGTATAACTGGCACACAACTGCAAAAAAACGGGGCAGTGGCGATGGGAAAGTAAGTTCTTTCTAAACGTTAAACTGTATTTTCATTCCTCTTCTGTGCCTGCTACTGCTTGGGACATGTAGGGTTTTAGAAAGTATACTACACTAAGATGGCCAGTGATATTACTACTTTCTTTTGAATGGGTTGTTTTAGAGTTTACGTCTCTGGCAAGCTGACTCTCACTGATTTGTTGGCCATCAAACTGTCTCATGATCCATTGCATTTCATCTTACTAGGCAGCACCTAGTAACAATGTGTATGTGATGGCCGCCCTGCGCTTGTAATCAGTGTCCTCCTTTTCGGTTGTCCGCGTTTTTACACCAGTTAACAGGTAGAAGATAGCCTGGGGGGACGGACGGACCTTTATTTATTATGCATTGGTGATATTTATCAGTTTATACGGTGAAGATGGATTCTACTACTGTTCGGAGTCTTACGTGTGATCATGACTAATGTAACTGAATGAAGGCAAACAGGATTAGTTGTAGGGCCGACGCCAGCCTTCCATTGAAAACCAGCTTTGCTCCAACCCCTGCTGATATCAGAGTTCACTTCTTCTCTGACTCTCAGCCCATCAATATTTTCCTGGTTGCTGCTAAGGGGTTATTAAGGAGAGGCGAGAAGTGTACCCACATGGTGTACATGGCTCCTACAGCAACTTATCTGTTTCTGCCAAAACATGCATGAACTCTGAGAGCAGTGCCAGGGTTACCCAAAGGCAGGCTAGGGGCTGTGGCTGCCTCCTCTGGCCACCCGATAAGAAACTCATGTAAGATTTGACACGTCACTTTTTCATATTGGTGGGCACAGTTTGTCTTAGAAATATTTTGGTGTCTTCTATGTAAGCTTTTGTCTCTTTGGAAAGGCCTCACAAGCCTTGCTATAAGCGTGAATGATGCCTCTGTGCCAAAACATTCAGACAGAGATGATGGTTTTGGTATCTTACACAATGACCTGTCTGTCACACCCAGGGCTCCTCCCACAGCCCCAATGTCAACCTTTTACATACTCTCTAATAAAGTCCCCCAATCGGGGAGTCAGTTTTTCCAGAAATATGTGTAAGTGAGATGCTGGCCCATCTGTTTAGATGTGTTGGTGTCAGCCGGCTTGTTTACAATCCACGGCAGTGACATCACTCACAGTAAGCAGGATGTAAGCAAACCACATGGTAAATGCATCTAAACCAGATGTACATAGACTAATTCACAGCCCACTCGCATCTCAAGGCGCTCTCACCTCTACTCATCTAACACAAAATAACCTACGTACCCCTTTGTAGTGTCGGCGGAGGTACCACACAGACACATGTGAGGGTTCAACTCCTTCTTTATTATACGCGACCTTCTTCGTCGCTAGCCTGCATCTAACTAACTGTTCCTTTTCCTGGGCATTCCCTTGCCCCTCCCTAGTCCCGCCCCTCCCTGCCTCCTGGTCCGAGGCGGTCCTAGCGCCCTTCCAAATCAGCACCGCATTACATCTCCCCCTTTCTTAACAAAATTCAAAACGCTCATCCTAATACTTGATGTACATGCTCAAATAACATCAACATAGTTACAGTTCCTCGATCAGCCGACTCGGCCTCTTGATGTGTCAGCGAGGACGACCATCAACTCCAGGACGATCACTGCCTCCTTCATTCGAGTCCGCTCTTGGTGGCAGAGCACTGATCTCAGTTTCACGGGGACCGGTTTCCCTTTGGCTGGCACTGCCAAGAGACTCTCGCACCGTGGGACTACATTTCTGAAAGTGAGTCACGTTCCTGGTTATCCTCTTGTCATCCGACTCGGCAGTGATCATAGTCCCCTTTTGTCTGACGACCACCAGAGGAGTCTCATTAAAACGACAGTCCGTTTTCTTATGCTGTTCCTGTTTCACCAGGACCTAGTCACCTTCCTGGATCCCAGATGGAGCAGCCCGCCTACGATGGTCCGCATACGCTTTCATTTTCTCCTTTTTGAGTTGATCCGTTCGAGCAATGTCGTCCGTGTCTGATTCTGGCCACACGGCCTTGTCAGACCACTCCGCCATCAGGATCCTGGTGCGCACGGGCCGACCCAGCATTAGCGTGGCAGGACATTTCCCCGTCGTGGAATGAGGAGTGTTCCGATATGCCCGTAGAACTTCATTGGGCACTGTCTGGATGTCTTGCCGGGCCACCTCTGCTTGCTGAATGGCTTTCTTTAGTGTGGACATGAATCTCTCGATCATCCCATTGGCTTGAGGCCACAGAGGCGTGATTTTGCGATGTCTGAAATTTAGATGCTTGGCAAAGTCCGCAAAATCCTGTCTATTGAACGGGGGCCCATTGTCTGTTTTCACTGTTATGGGGATGCCCCAGGCCGCGAATACTTCATCTAGCACAGGTATCGTACTTGAAGCTCGGGTGGATGATATGATGTGAGCAATAGGGAAGCGAGAGTATTCATCCATTATGGCTAAGATGTATTGTCCCGACTTGAATGGACCAAAAAAGTCTACTGCCACTTGCTGCCACACCCCTTCCGGTAGTCTGGACATTTGCAGGGGTGCAGGAGGATCAGGCCGGCTGACTAGTTGGCATTGAGGACAGTCTCTCAACGTGTTTTCTACCATTTCATCAAGACCTTGGGACCACACTCGTTCCCTCAGAGCCCTCTTGGTAGCCACAATTCTGCGATGACCTTCATGGGCTAAGTTGACTACTCCCTGACAGAGCCTTCTGGGAATGACGAGTCGAGTGTCCCTTAACACTTACCCATTGGGGGCCACTGACAGTTCCTCTCTCATGTGCCTAAAGGCAGCCAGCTCGGTTTTGTCAGCCTCTCTGGTTTCATCGTTACCTTCCAGATGTCTCCATTCATTGTGTAGCAGTCGCCTCTTCACCTCTATCAGCGTGGCGTCCTCCAGATTAGCATCGATGATGGCGTCGACCGGGACAGCTGGTGGCCGTGCTTGGTCTGCCACAAAGCAAATGTATTCTTCTGCCACCGACGATTTGCACCGTGTTGTTACCTTGGGATTCCGCAACATGTAGTCAGCGGGATTCTCCGCTTTGCCTGGCTTGTGCACAATGGTATATGTGTACTCTTGAAGGCGAAGACCCCATCATTCTATTCTGGGGGGCATTTTTGCCCGTGGATTGCCAAAGATGGTAATAAGAGCTTGATGATCAGTGATTAGCGTAAAGTGTTTGCCGTACACAAAAATGTGAAAGTGTTCGCAGGCCCAGACAACGGCCAAGCTCTCCTTCTCTGGTTGTGAGTACGCTTTCTCGGCCTCCGTCAGACTCCTGCTCGCGTACGCGATTATGTGGCATTGGTTTCCCTCTGATTCATATTTAGCCAGTCTTGCTCCCGAACCAACTGGACTGGCGTCCACCGTAATTTCGTTTTCTTCTTTTGATCAAAATATGCCATGTTGTCGGCAGACTCCACAGCGGCCTTGATGTCCTTAAAGGCCCGTTCACACTCCGCTAACCACTGAAACGAGTGCCCTTGTTTCGTGAGCTGCCGCAGCGGGTAACTGATTGTCGCGTAGTTTTGGATGTAGCGCGAACAGTAGCTAGCCATTCCCAGAAAAGATCGAACGTCCCCTACATCTTGGGGGCTGGGGGTATCATTTAGCGCTGCCACCTTCTCTGGGTCCGGTCTCATTCCTGATTGCGAGAAGATGTGGCCAAAGAACTTTAGCGTGGATTTGTGGAACTCACACTTAGCTTTGTTTAGAGTGAGATTGGCTTCCAACAAGGCGTGGCACACTCGCTCCAATGCAGTGTCATGATCCTGTGTGGTGGACCCGTACACGAGGATGTCATCACTGTAGTTAAGAGTGTTAGGAATGTGGTGGATGACCTTCCTGATGGCTTCCTGAAATATTTCAGCCGCGGATGACACACCAAAGCTGAGTCGCTTATACCGGAACAGGCCAACATGAGTGGAAAACGTCGTTATGTATCTTGATTTTTCGTGTAACTCGAGTTGGTGATACCCTTTGTTTAGATCTAATTTGGAGAATATCGTGGCTCCATTTAGTGCCGCAATCATATCACTGATATGCGGCCCTGGGTGTCTCTCTCGCTCAATGGCAGTGTTGGGCGCCCTCATGTCCACACACAACCTAACCTTGTCCAGTTCGCCCTTCTTTGGCACGACAACCACCGGAGAGACCCATGGTGTAGGTCCCTCTGTCCGCTCGATGCTATCCGCATCCAGCAAATCTTGTAGCTCTCGTTCAACGGCTTGTTGCAGGTGGAACGGGATCCGCCGGTGATGCTGTGCTATGGGCGCTACCTGGTCATTGATATGCAATCGAATCTGGCAGCGAGTCATCTTCCCCAGGCCAGAGAACAGTTTTGGAAATTTCAGTGTCACATCCAGCTCATCATCCACGCGATACAGGATGTCCACCAAGCGTAGTCGTTCCGCAGTTGGAAGGCTTAGGAGACAGTCAGCTTCCGGCCCTTCGATGACGTGAATGTGTGCGGGGATGGTCCAATCCCTGTACGTGAGTTGCGTAGAAAATTTCCCCAAGCATGGGAGTGGCTTTCTTGACATCCATGTATATACTTTTACATGGGCAGGGCGCAGTGATGGACGAGGTTTGATTCGCTGGTATTCTGCTACTGGCATGTAGTTCAAGGAAGCTCCACTGTCCATGACAAACTTCGTATGATGTTTTCCCACTTGTATACTTAGTTGGGGATACCTTTTGAGTCGGTCAGGATCCGCGACCATGCATACATACTCGTCACTGTCTTGCGAGATGGGCGACAGTGACCTGGAGTCTTGAGACGACGTGTGCCTTTGTCTGTGACTTTTGTATGACTGACAACTGGACTGAGAGGAACCCGTTGACGAGTTCCGCCGATCCCGTACTGCCTTGGTGCCAGCCGATCGAGAAGCCCTGTCATGGCCTCTTGATGTGCGCCTTCTGTGATTACCGCAAACATTTTCAAAGTGATTTTCCCCTCCGCACTTACGGCACTCCTGACCCATGGCGGGACACCCATCTGTGTGAGGAAAATCATACCCACAGCGATAGCACTTGAGACGCCGATCCCTCCTTCTGGTGTTGCGACTGGAGCTGCGATGTCTCCTACGCACCGACTGTTGTGCCCTCTTGTCACTAGATGGCCTGTGCTTCGCCGGTGAGCATCTGAGTCCGGTGCGTGATTGAATTCTGAAGGCTTGCTCGCGCTTCTCGCCTCTATTTTCTTTGCATGTTCTTCCGCTTGGTCATGCACACGTGTCATTTCTTCTATCTCATCGAGGGAATAGCTCTTTTTTAGCAACTTCCTTCTCAGCGATTCTGATTGGCACCCCTCAATGACCCGCAGGCGTAGTGCATCCTCTGTCGAGAAGGAGTCAAATTCGCAGTAACGAGCCAAACGTCTGAGGCGGGTGATGAATGAGCTCATGGGCTCATCTTTCTCTTGAGCAGTAAGATTGAAGGTGTACCTCTCATAGTCTATATTACGTTTGTGAAGGAATTTTTTGTTGAGCGCCGCACACACAGAGGCGTAGGATGCTGCATCCGCTGCCGGAAGTTCTTTTATTATTTGCCCAACGTCCTTGCCTATCAGATTACGTAACACTATGAGCTGTTGGCCAGGATCCACCACTTGTGACCCTTTCATAAAATCCCCGAAATCCTCGATCCATTCTTTCCATCAGAGGCCCATGCCTCCACCAGTTTCAAGGATCAACTTCTCAGGTGGGCGCAGGAAAGACACACTCAACACACCCAACTGCCCAGCGATAGGCGACGTAGACCCAGACTGGCGGACCGGTGACGTCGACATGACAGGGACCGTTTGCCACCGTTGATGGTGCCTGTGATACGATTTCCTTTAATGCTACCAATGCTTGATGATTGTCCAGGCTCGCACTGGCATGCGTCAATGCTTGATGCCACTGTCAATGTGATGTTACCAATGCTTGATGGTTTTCTGAACTTGCACTTGCTCGTGCCAATGCTTGTTGCTGCTTTCAATTTACTGTTACCAAAGCTTGATGGTGTTCTTGGGCTTGCAATTGCTTGTGTCAAGGCTTGTTGCTACTTTCTGTTAACCGTTACCAATGCTTGATGATTTTCAGGTTCACAATTGCATGCGTCAATGCTTGATGCCACTGTCAACGTGATGTTACCAATGCTTGATGGTTTTCTGAACTTGCAATTGCTTGTGTCAATGCTTGTTGCTACTTTCACTTTTAATGTTGCCAATGCTTGATGATTTTCAGGGCTTGCAGTTGCTAGTGTCAATGCTTGTTGCCCAAATCAGCCTCTGCCTGACTTAAAGATGGCCGCCGGGACGACCTCGCAGGGGATAGGTGTAGGTGCCTGACTCAAAGATGGCCGCCTCAGTTGCACACGCCCCTCCAGGCTCGATCTCCACACGCAGACCACCGCTCTCCAGTCAGTCCACAAACTGCTCCACACGTACCCCTCGAGGGGAGGCACTCACCACGAGTCCTCCAGTGCAGGCAGCACACAACAGGGGTGGGCACCCAGATCACGATCTCAGCTACCGGAGCAGTCCGCCTCACAGCAACTCCACCGAAGGGGGGGGGGGCACCACAAACGATCCGCAACTCACCATCCACTTCAGAGCGGGCAGCACATGATCGGGGTAGGCTCCCAGATCGTCGACGCGTCTCGCCACGCGCAGTCACAGCAGGCCTCGCTTCATAAGCGACCGGGGTCGACACCTGCGTCGAAGCCCTCACACACGAACGCAATCGGGGTGGGCTCCCGACTTGCGCCGAATCTTCCTCCGGAGCACTCCACGCTCACAGAGCTTGACCACGCAGCCCCACCGTCCAGGCATGCACAACGCGCTTCGTGGCCAACCCTCGTCGCCAGTTGTAGTGTCGGCGGAGGTACCAAACAGACACATGTGAGGGTTCAACTCCTTCTAAATTATACGCGACCTTCTTCGTCGCTAGCCTGCATCTAACTAACTGTTCCTTTTCCCGGGCATTCCCTTGCCCCTCCCTAGTCCCGCCCCTCCCTGCCTCCTGGTCCGTGGCGGTCCTAGCGCCCTTCCAAATCAGCTCCACATTACACCCTTCATAACTGTACAGCTCTCTGCTCACAAAGAAACATATTTTTACTCACAGTAACGTTCTGGTCCAGGGCTGAATTTGGAGGCCCTCAGTTGTCATAATGGCGTTCTTTCTGCCATTGTCTGAGGCCCTCAGCTGTATTAGCAGAAGTGTTTGGCCTGCCCCAATTGTATAAGGCCCTCAATTGAACTAAATAGGGGTTTAGTGTGTTTCATTGTGCAAGGCAGGCCCTCAGTTGTACTGCCAGTGGGCCCTTGACCTGTTGCATTTGTCTAAAGCCATCTTTTTTACTGCCGGTGGGGGATTAGCCGGTTGCCATTATCAGAGGCTCTCAGTTTTGCTTGTTTACTGCCGGTGGGGGATTAGCCTGTTGCCATCATCAGAGGCTCTCAGTTGTGCTTGTTTACTGCCGGTGGGGGATTAGCGTGTTGCCATCATCAGAGGCTCTCAGTTGTGCTTGTTTACTGCTGGTGGGGGATTAGCCGGTTGCCATCATCAGAGGCTCTCAGTTGTGCTTGTTTACTGCTGGTGGGGGATTAGCCGGTTGCCATCATCAGAGGCTCTCAGTTGTGCTTGTTTACTGCCGGTGGGGGATTAGCCGGTTGCCATTATCAGAGGCTCTCAGTTGTGCTTGCAACGAGGTTTCAGCCCGCTGCCAGTGTCTGAGGCCCCTGTGTGATGCCTGAAGGCCTGGGCTCTATTTCTACAAAGTGAAGCACAACGTTTTTCACAATGCACACTTATCCGGATCACAGGCCAACCTATGTATTATTTAAACATCAGCAAATGCTGTTCTATTAACACAGCCGATGTGGAGCGCCTGGCTCAAACAGCAGTAGAACATCAGTTTTCTATAGCAGCTTCATTTACTACTCATACTAACTTTGGAAGGATTTAAGGCACAGTTGGCACTGCTAGGATTTGATCATGTGAACTGAGGCCCCGTTGGCAGCAACCATTGAACGCCGCCATTTGTCCAATAGGGTCGTGGACCAGGGTCAAAACAGACTCGATAATTCTCGCCTCGGTACCTACTCTAACCAGGAACACACTCGGCAACTCTGGGCACTAAGCTTGCCTCATCTCTACAACGGCCCCCCACAGACGCCGGGGATGCCTGGTTTCACCTTGGAGATTCCCAGAAAGGGACCATCTAACAGGGATAGCCAGGACGGGTTCCCCAGCGGTCTACAGCGCCGGGACGCCCCGTTGCTGGGGCAGCTGTGCGCTTTACAAGTCTACAACATTTACATTTACATTGTGAGTGCTATGCTATAAACCTGGGAAAACTCTGCTTCTGCCAAATGAACAAACACTGGTGACCTATTTTTAGTATGACTGTTTATTGATTTCTAAAACTGCTTTTCTTTATAGAAATAAGGTTTTTTATTTAAATTGCATCTGGTATGGTAGAGTGTTTGATAATAGCCCCATAAATATCTCATATCATTTACTAGCGCTTTTTCCGTATCTCGGAAACATGAAAGGCAAACTGAGGCCATACCCGGGTTCTCTTTCGTACATACCTGCACTAGGTAACAAACATCATCATTTACAATACCAATAGCTCTAACTCTGATAATTGCGAGACCTATTGCATTGCAAATGCTTGTTAAATATTGGCATGAGAGTTGCAGTGGACTAGGAGTAGGGATTAACTGTTAAACAAGAATTTAATGTATTAGTGATAAGAGGGCCCCATCTCTCGGGCATGCATTTCACAAGGTCCATCAGCTCCCCATCTGGGCCTTGCGCTTTGATGCCCGAGCTGTTAAGGATACCCGATTCCACTTCCTGTAAAAATATCAAAAGTGGCGATATATTTTGCAGTCTATTGCATAACAAGGCTAGCATACTCGGGTCATACTCTTATGCTATACCTTGAGGCAAAATGTGAGACCCAGTATGAACTTTGGATATTATTTTGCAAATGAGGGGGGGTTGCAGGGGAATTCTTAATTCTAATTTGGTCTATTAGAGCCCAAAAGGACTTACTGTCTAGCGATTCCCAATCCTGTTTGTATAGTTCCCTCTTTCTATGTGAGAGCGTTGCTTTATATTTGTGGCGTGCTTGAAGGATCTCAGACCTAACCCTCTGCTGGGCGTTTAATACCATTCTCAGATTACGATTAGCCTCGGAGCAAGCCCCATCAAACCACCTGGGATTTGTATTAAGTGCGTGAGAAGGTTTGAATGCTACGCTATTATTGTACCCATCGGAGGCGGGGATAGTTCACATTTCCTGTTTTGTTTCCTGTCCTGTGACTGAATGACATCCCACATAGGTAAATGTCTGGCCAGTGGACAAGTAGGACTAAAAGTAATGAAGATTACCGGTAAGTAATCAGAGCATTATTTTCTTTCAGGTTCACAGGCCACAGGTTGTGGAATATCGTGTGCTAGGAATGGTTAGATTTCAGAGGTTAAAATGCACTTAAAACCAGACCCATCTGTGTACATACGAGGCGACTGGGCAGGGGGATGGTGGACTGCGGTTCTGACTGCTAAGGTGCTCTCACTTCATCCTGGTTTCTTCATTCTACGCCTGGAACCATTGGGCGTTTAACAGCCGCGTGACGTTCTCGCTGGGATTTACTATAATTTAAAAGTTTGACCATGCACCCATCGACAATGGCAGGATAACGAAGAACGCGGGTCTGCCAGTGTGGTTTCCAAACCCTAGGAACTCCTAAGAGTGAAGCCGGCTATGATCACGGGCCTGCGGGAAAAAAATGTGCAGAGAATAGATACCGTTTGTGACATGCGCACATACATACGTAAACGGTGCTCATGTAAAGCGCTCCTATACCTTTGGGTCGAGTTCACGCTATATAAAATCCGCACAAAAAAAAAAAAAGAAACAGGCTGTGAGAAGTTGGCCTGGCATATGCTGGTCACTAGTTATAGTGGCCACCTTGCACCAGTCCAATTCGACTCTTATGGTAGATAGGTTTAAGACAACCTTTTAAAGAAAGCTATCCTAGTGGTAGCTGTGGAGAGCAGCCTTCAGGCTAAGTCTCTGAGGAATGTAAAGCAGCTTGTTTTACCTTATAATCTCTTGAATTACCAAATGAAAGGACACCACATATATCAAATATATATGTATTTATTTCTAGACACACTCTACTAATCTCTTTATGAGATTAGAAGTCAGGAACACATTCAAATATCAACGTTTCACAATAAGTTAAGCACAAATATGGCTGGGGCCCTATGGGCGTACCAGACCATATACTAAAAAAGTGTTTAGGAAAGTTGACTTGCAAGGGGACAAGGCCTAGGGCCTGTAGAATCGCTGGGGCTTCACTAATCCACCCAAGGCAGGTAAGTAAAAGACCCACGGGAGGCGCGTGCAGTGTGAGAACACAGCCGCGGGTTCCCTATTGATTTCAAAGGAGCAAGTCGCGGTCTGATTTTTACAGTTTTAGAGTACTTCGAGGAAGTCTACAAGCAAGCCACTTACAAGGTAAGTAATTCGAGGGCCAACACACACTAGGGCACCGGAGTGCACAAGTTACCTCACCCAGGGAAGCCGGGTGCATAGGTGTCTTTTGGTGTCGCGTCGCGTCGCGTCGCGTCGCTGTTTTCTATGGAAGCCAAAGAAGATTTGCTGCTTGCGAAGACTGGAGAAGTGTCCGGTGGAATCCAAGGCTGGATTCAAGATGAAGATTACCTGAAAGCAGAAGGGACAGTGTTCACAGTCACTTGCCAGTGACCCGGGGCCAGGAAGATGGATGCCCACGGAAGTCGGGTGATTTCAGGTGATCAAGGGTGTTTTGACTCTTCGCTCACGAGGACCAGGAGGCATTGACGATGACCAGCAGCTGGATTTGGAGTGTCCCACAATGTCTGCAGCTTACTGAGGTGTCAGCAACCGGATTGGAGCCAACAAGCCTTGGCAACTGCAAGTCTCGTGAAAAGTGAATAAAGTCAATGGTGCAGACCAGCAAGGTCTGATGGACTCATCCAGCGAGGGTAAGTGAGGGCAGGCCTGGGCAACCAGGGGAGCCCTTTGGTTTGATCAGAAAGTCTTCAGAGGACCCACAAGCCAATGGGCAAGGGATCGCAAAGACGCCTCATGAGGAAATGCTTTAAAGGAGCCCACGGTCACTCGGGACGGGTTAGGCCTCTGATGTTTGGCGCACAACTTCCTGGAGGCTTGGGCCACAACTGGTCCAAAGCACACGTTAGTAGAACATCGTGAAGGGGTTGCACTAGACAATAGTGCACGGTACCCGGGTATTGCTGTTTCTTGTCACTCGTGGGGTCCACTCGCCTCAGCTCTGCTGGGGACTCACAATGGCCGTTGAGAAGTCAGGAAATCCACTTCCGGGGCTGCAGGGACATCGGGCTCCAGCGGGAGCAGGAACGTTTGCGACCGTTGATTCAAGTTTTTGGTGCCTGCCAAGCAGGGGAGTCACTCCTTGATTCCAAGGGAGATTCTTCCATCTTCCAAAGGTAGTGGAATGTTGAAGGACCAGGATTATTCTTGTAAAGTGTCGTCCAGGGATATCTAACTTGCAATGGCAAGGGTTCCCTATCTTATACTAAAAGACAGGGAGGGACTAGTTCTATGACCACTCCTCTGGGAGGGTCAGTGTAGGGGGTGGTTACACCCACTTCCCTTTGCCCAGTTTCGCGCCAGAGCAGGGACAGGTAGCCCCTGAACCGGTTTGAGCTGGCATATGCACAGAGGAGCCTACTGCTCCCCCAGTGCAGGACTTCAAAGCACTCTAGGAGTGCACCTACCCAGCCCCAATACACTAAATCCTGTCTGGAAGGTGGTGACACCTCCCTGTGACAGGATGCCTATTGTTGGGCCTACTCCACTGCGAGTCTCAGTCAGCAGCAGGAGGGCAGCCCAGTGTCTGTGCTGGTGGCATCCATTTTGTGATGCCAGGGCTCTTTCAGATTTCTACTGTGTTTCCACAGTGGGTACATGTCGTCCCCTCTAGAAGGGTGGGATCATACTCCCACACCAGTTACTGGTGTGGGGGTATGATTCCAAGTTGTTTGACACCAAACACGACATGCTTTGATGCAGTCATTCCAAAGTTAGCATTTACCGGGAGGTTATAATGCACTTAAGAGTATATGGTTTAACCGCATCCACAAACAGCCACAGAGAATAGACTCTGCCAGCTGCAGAGGGGTCCTGCTCATGCAGAGGCACCCCCTCACATTGTAAACTAAGCACCCTGCCCTCAGGATTGATAGGGCCTGCCTTAGGGGTGACTGATAGATTTATATGTGTATGTATGGTGAGATATAGGAACGTATACCTCAGTGAGGAGTGCTAACACTACCTCACCCAGGCTGCAGTAGCAGGCCTGTGGTATCAGATTTAGTCTGCTTCCCAGGGGTGGTATAATACATGCTTCAGCCCCTGGTAGGCCTGTGAAGTACCTATGCCCTTGGTACCTAGGGTACCATATACTAGGGGCTCATAAGGTACCACAGTATCCAATCACTAGTGCATCTAGTATGCACTCAAAGTTGTTTAGAGAGAACAGAGAGACTGGGGCCCTGTTTAGCAGGGACCCAGCCAGACTATAGCCAGAAACCAGTGTTAACATCAGAAAAAAAGTGGGGGCAACGTAAGTGCAGCTCCTACTCTCCTACACAACACCCTCCCCCCCCCCAAACGCAGGGACACAAAACTAACCTTGACCAGTTGAGTCTTCGTGTTCTAAGTGGAAACACCTCGAGAGTCCATCTGCATTGGCATGTTGGGTCCCAGGTCATGTTCCACTGTATAGTCCATCCCCTGTAGGGAAATGGACCACTTTAGCAGTTTAGGATTTTCCCCTTTCATCTGTTTGAGCCATAGGAGGGGCTTGTGGTCAGTCTGAACTATGAAGTGAGTGCCAAACAAGTATGGCCTCAGCTTCTTCAGGACCCACACCACAGCAAAGGCCTCCCTCTCTATAGCTGACCAAAGTTTCTCTCTAGGGGTCAGCCTTCTGCTTATAAAAGCTGCTGGCTGGTCTTGACCTTCATCATTCAGTTGAGACAGTACAGCTCCCACACCCAGCTCAGAAGCATCTGTTTGGACAATGACCTTTTTTGTGTAGTCTGGACTCTGTAAGATGGGAGCAGTGCACATGGCCTGCTTCAGGTCATCAAATGCCTTTTGACAGCTAGCTGTCCACTGAACCTTTTTTGGCATTTTCTTTGAGGTAAGATCATTTAAGGGGGTCACTATAGATCCATATCCCTTAACAAATCTCCTATAGTACCCAGTCAGGCCTAAAAAGGCTCTAACCTGTGTCTGGGTTGTTGGAGCTATCCATTCCATTATGGTTTGGATTTTGCTCTGCAATGGTTGAACCTGGCCTCCACCTACAAGGTGGCCCAGGTACACAACCTGACTCTGCCCTATCTGGCACTTAGTGGCCTTGATAGTGAGGCCTGCTTTTTGCAGGGCCTCCAAAATATTTCTGAGGTGGACCAGGTGACCCTGCCAGGTGGAACTAAAGACAGCAATATCATCTAGATAAGCTGAGCAATAAGTTTCCATACCTGTCAGAACTTTGTTCACCAACCTCTGAAAAGTGGCAGGTGCATTTTTCAAACCAAAGGGTATCACCACAAAGTGGTAGTGCCCACCAGGGGTCGAGAATGCTGTTTTGGCCTTGGCATCATCAGCTAACTTGATTTGCCAGTAGCCAGCTGTTAGGTCAAATGTACTCAGATATTTGGCTGAGGCCAAAGTATCAATGAGCTCAACTGCCCTGGGAATTGGATAGGCATCAGTCCTGGTGACTGCATTGAGGCCTCTGTAGTCAACACAAAACCTCATTTCTTTCTTACCACCCTGGGTATGAGGTTTAGGCACAAGGACTACTGGACTAGCCCAAGGGCTATCTGAAGGCTCAATCACACCCAGTTTCAACATTTTCTGGACTTCAGTCCTGATACAGTCCCTGACATGGTCAGGTTGCCTGTAGATTTTACTCTTGACAGGCAGACTGTCTCCAGTGTCCACCTCATGGGTGCACCAGGAAGTCTGATTAGGGGTCAGGCTAAACATATGTCTGAACTGCTGCAGAACTTGTCTGCCCTCAGTTTGCTGATGGTCAGTGAGGCTGCTTGCCAAAGCAACACCATCTACTGACCCATCATCAGGGTTCTGTGAGAGGAGGTCAGGGAGAGGGTCACTCTCCTCCTCCTGGTCCTCATCAGTTGCCATGAGCAAGCCCATGTCAGCCCTATCAACATATGGTTTCAATCTGTTGACATGGAGCACCCTAAGGGGGCTCCTGGGAGTTCCAGGATCCACCAAGTAGGTGACTTCTCCCTTTTTTTCAACAATTGTAGGGGGGGCCACTCCATTTGTCTTGGAGAGCTGCTGGGGCCACAGGCTCCAACACCCACACTTTCTGTCCTAGCTGATAGACAGTCAGTACAGCCTTTTGGTCATGCCAAGCTTTTTGCAGTTCTTGGCTAGCCTCCAGGTTTTTTGTTGCCTTCTTCATGTATTCAGCCATCCGGGAACGGAGACCAAGTACATAGTCCATCACATCCTGTTTGGGAGGTTTGAGAGATAACTCCCAGCCCTCCTTCACCAAACATAATGGACCTCTTACAGGGTGCCCAAACAGAAGTTCAAAAGGGCTGTGGCCAACCCCCTTCTGTGGGACCTCCCTGTATGCAAACAGAAGGCAGGGAAGTAAAAGGTCCCATTTTCGCCTAAGCTTTTCTGGGAGGCCTTTGATCATTCCCTTTAGGGTTTTGTTGAACCTTTCAACTAACCCATTGCATTGTGGTTGATAGGGAGTAGTGAACTTGTAGTTTACACCACACTCCTTACACATTGCAGTTAGATACCCTGACATGAAGTTTGTACCGCTATCAGATATAACCTCCTTAGGGAAACCCACTCTGGAGAAAACTCCAATAAGGGCTCTTGCCACCACAGGGGCTGTGGTGGTCCTGAGGGGAATTGCTTCTGGGTACCTGGTGGCATGATCCACTACCACCAGGAAAAACCTGTGCCCAGATGCTGTTGGAGGGTCAAGGGGACCAACAATGTAAATCCCTACCCTTTCAAAGGGAACGCCCACCACAGATAGTGGTATCAGGGGGGCCTTTGTTGTGCCACCTGACTTGCCACTGGCTTTGCAAGTGACACAGGAGCGACAAAACTCCTTGGTGTCCTATGGCATGTGTGGCCAATGAAAATGTGGAACAAGCCTATCCCAGGTCTTGCTTTGGCCCAAGTGTCCTGCCAATGGGATATCATGTGCTAGGGTCAAGAGGAACCCCCTAATCTTCCGAGGTATTACCAACCTCCTGGTGGCTTCAGGGGTAGGATCTCTAGCCTCAGAATATAGGAGTCCCTCATCCTAATAAACTTTAAGGGACCCACTAGCACTCCCAGCAGCCTCAGCAGCAGCCTGCTGTCTGAGGGGTTCAAGAGAGGGGCAGCACTGTTGCTCCTTACTCAGATCTTCCCTGGAAGGTCACCCTGCCCCCAAGAACTCAACCTGATCAGGCTCAAGTCCCTCTGGGGATGTTCCTTCTTCAGGATCTGCTTCTCCTCCCTCTGGAGGGGAATCTAAGATCTGAGACAGAGGGGAAGGCACTGCCTTAACCCTACTGCTCCTCCTCTTGGGTAGCATTTGGTCCATAGTTTCAGGATCCAGAGCTGGTTCAGCTTTATGCATTTTGGCCTGTGATCTGGTCACAGCAAATTCCTCTGCAGGTATGCCCAACATCTCAGCATGAGTCCATAACTCTACTTCAGACCAGGCTGAAGTCTCTAGATCATTGCCCAATAGACATTCGACAGGGAGGTCTGCACTGGCTGCTACTTTCTTGAGGCCAGTTACACCTCCCCAGGAGAACTTCACAACTGCCAGACTATGGTTGGTCCTGACATTGCTTGCATTGGTAACCTGGTACATTTTGCCCAGAATGATCTGTGCAGGGTCCACTAGATCCTCTGCCACCATTGTGACACTAGCACCTGTGTCCCTGAATGCCAAAGCCTGTTTGCCATTTATTAGAGGCTGCTGTTTGTATTTGCCCAGATTACTGGGGCTCACTAGGAAGGACATGTCAAGGTCTCCCTCACAAACCAGCAATGCCTGAGTGGGTACTCTGACTAGGCCAGAGTCCACATCAGAACCCAGGGTCAACCCTACTGCACCCTTATTCTGATTACCACCTCCACCAGAATCTGTACTAGGGGGAACAGTTGCCTTAGGGGCTTGAGTGGTGGTGGTTTGGTCTTTGTATTTGGTACAATCAGAAGTCCAGTGCTATTTCTGTTTACAGAATTTGCACCAGGGCTTCTTTGGGCCTTTTGCCTTTGTAGACTGTGAATCCCCACCAGATGCAGATTTTTGGGGCCCTTGTGAAGACTTCTGGTCTTTTGACTTATCCCCACCTTTCTCTGAGCCTTTAGGATCCTGCTTCTTAGTGTCACCCCCTTGGTTCTGGGTTTTCTGCCTCACCCTGGTTCTGACCCATTTGTCTGCCTTCTTTCCCAATTCTTGGGGAGAGGTCAGATCAGAGTCCACCAGGTACTGATGCTACAACTGTTTTTGGCAATTATTAAGGATCTGTTCTCTCATCATAAGATTATCAATCCCTTAAAATCAGTAACTCTACTACCAACCAGCCAACCCTCTAGAGCCTTGGTTGCACACTCTATAATGTCTGTCCAGTCCTGATTCTGTGCTTTCTGGGTATCTCTGAACTTCAACCTGTATTGTTCAGTGGTTAAGCCAAACCCATCTATCAATGAACTTTTCAGGACATAATAATCATCAGCATCCTCTTCTCTAACAGTGAGGAGCTTGTCTCTACCTTTATCTGAAAAGGAGAGCCACAAGATTGCTGCCCGCTGTTTCTGGGGGACCTGTTGAACTTTAAAGGCCCTCTCCATAGCAGTTATCCATTTGTGGATATCATCCCCACTCTGGTAGGGAGGAACAACCTTGGACAGGTTCCTATGGTCTGGGATATAATCTCTGATTCTAAGGACACTGTTGCTGCCACCAGGGGTTTCTAACCCTTCTTTCCTAGAAGCTCTCTGGAGCTCCAAGGCTTCTTTATCTAATGCCAACTGCTTGGCCTTAAGGGCAAATCTTGCTTCCTCATACTGTAACAGTTTGTACATTCTTTCAGTGGAGGTCTCTCTTCTAGTAAAGTATGAGCTCCACCGATGAACGGATTCTCTTCCAGAGTGATATGAGTGGTCAGATTTCCTTGAAGGGGACCTAACCCTATCTTCTACTCTGTCAGTTCTCTTAGGGAGAATTCATCTGTTCTGCTCAGACCATTCTGGATCTGGCCCTTCAATCACAGAGTCCTGGTCATCTTGATTTTCATCATCTGACCCAGACACTGTAATTGACCCACTCCCTGATTCAGATCTGTTAGTTCATAGAGCCAACCTCAGATCATCTGCTGTCAGCAGATCTATCAGGCCTAGTGTGGAGGGACTCTGTCCTAGCTTCAGGTGTCTTAACACACATGGCCTTCAGGTCAAAGAAGGTCATGTCCTTATACTGAGGCTGGGTGGACCCACTGGCTCCATCCCTTGAGGATATTCTAGTGTTATGCAGTGTTGCACTACCTACACTAGTTTGTGGCCTACTGATCCTAGCTTGAGCTGTAGCAAGAGTGTGCTATCCCTTCACAAACAGCTCTAAGTTCAGTAGAATGTATTGATACTAAGCTTGACTTTTATATGTACCTTGAGTACCTTTAGTGGTTTTCAGTTAGTAACTCAAATAGAGGTTTTCTGGTACAACAATGGCAAGCTGGAATCCCACAACCTGCCCACCAATGTGAGAAGTTGGCCTGGCATATGCTGGTCAATAGTTATAGTGGCCACCTTGCACCAGTCCAATTCGACTCTTATGGTAGATAGGTTTAAGACAACCTTTTAAAGAAAGCTATCCTAGTGGTAGCTGTGGAGAGCAGCCTTCAGGCTAAGTCTCTGAGGAATGTAAAGCAGCTTGTTTTATCTTATAATCTCTTGAATTACCAAATGAAAGGACACCACACAGGTATATATATCAAATATATATGTATTTATTTCTAGACACACTCTACTAATCTCTTTATGAGATTAGAAGTCAGGAACACATTCAAATATCAACATTTCACAATAAGTTAAGCACAAATACGGCTGGGGCCCTAGGGGCGTACCAGACCATATACTAAAAAAGAGGTTTAGGAAAGTCGACTTGCAAGGGGACAAGGCCTAGCGCCTGTAGAATCGCTGGGGTTTCACTAATCCACCCAAGGCAGGTAAGTAAAAGACCCACGGGAGGCGCGTGCAGTGTGAGAACAAAGCCACGGATTCCCTATTGATTTCAATGGAGCAAGTCGCGGTTGGATTTTTAAAGTTTTAGGGTACTTCGAGGAAGTCTACAAGCAAGCCACTTACAAGGTAAGTAATTTGAGGGCCAACACACACTAGGGCAGCGGAGTGCACGAGTTACCTCACCCAGGGAAGCCGGGTGCATAGGTGTCTTTTGGTGTTGGGTCGCGTCGCTGTTTTCTATGGAAGCCAAAGAAGATTTGCTGCTTGCGAAGACTGGAGAAGTGTCCGGTGGAATCCAACGCTAGATTCAAGATGAAGATGACCTGAAAGCAGAAGGGACAGTGTTCACAGTCACTTGCCAGTGACCCGGGGCCAGGAAGATGGATGCCCACGGAAGTCGGGTGATTTCAGGTGATCAAGGGTGTTTTGACTCTTCGCTCACGAGGACCAGGAGGCATCGACGATGACCAGCAGCTGGATTCAGAGTGTCCCACAATGTCCGCAGCTAACTGAGGTGTCAGCAACTGGACTGGAGCCAACAAGCCTTGGAAACTGCAAGTCTTGTGAAAAGTGAATAAAGTCAATGGTGCAGACCAGCAAGGTCTGAGGGACTCACACAGCAAGGGTAGGTGAGGGCAGGCCTAGAGCAATCAGGGGAGCCCTTTGGTTTGATCAGAAAGTCTTCAGGGGACCCACAAGCCAATGGGCAACGGATCGCAAAGACACCTTGTGAGGAAATGCTTTACAGGAGCCCACGGTCATTCAGGATGGGGTAGGCCTCTGATTTTCAGTGCACAACCTGCTGGAGGCTTGGGCCATAAATGGTCCAAAGCACAAGTTCGTAGAATGTTGTGAAGGGGTTGCACTCGACAATAGTGCACGGTACCCGGGTATTGCTGTTCTTCGTCACTCGTGGGGTCCACTTGCCTCAGCTCTGCTGGGGACTCACAATGGCTGTCGAGAAGTCAGGAAATCCACTTCTGGGACTGCAGGGACTTCGGTCTCCAGCGAGAGAGGGAAAGTTTGTGACCGTTGATTCAAGTTTTTGGTGCCTGCCAAGCAGGGGAGTCACTCCTTGACTCCCCTGCTTGGCAGGCACCAAAAGTAGGCACCAAAAGCAGGCACCAAAAGCAGGCACCAAAAGTAGTGGAACGTCTTCCAAAGGTAGTGGAACGTCGAAGGACCAGGATTCTTCTTGTAAAGCGTCGTCCAGGGATATCTAACTTGCAATGGCAAGGGTTCCCTATCTTATACAAAAAGACAGGGAGGGACTAGCTCTATGACCACACCAGGGAGGGTCAGCGTAGGGGGTGGTTACGCCCACTTCCCTTTGTCCAGTTTCACGCCAGAGCAGGGACAGGTAGCCCCTGAACCGGTTTGAGCTGGCATATACACAGAGGAGCCTACTGCTCCCTCAGTGCAGGACTTCAAAGCACTCTAGGAGTGCACCCACCCAGCCCCAATACACTAAATCCTGTCTGGAAGGTGGTTACACCTCCCTGTGACAGGCTGCCTATTGTTGGGCCTCCTCCACTGCGAGTTTCAGTCATCAGCAGGAGGGCAGCCCAGTGTCTGTGCTGGTGGCATCCATTTTGTGATGCCAGGGCTGTTTCAGATTTCTACCGGGAGGTTATAATGCACTTAAGAGTATATGGTTTAACCGCATCCACAAACAGCCACAGAGAATAGACTCTGCCAGCTGCAGTGGCACCCCCTCATATTGTAAACCATGCACCCTGCCCTCAGGATTGATAGGGCCTGCCTTAGGGGTGACTGATAGGTTTATAAGTGTGTGTATGGTGAGATATAGGAACCTATACCTCAGTGAGGAGTGCTAACACTACCTCACCCAGACTGCAGTAGCAGGCCTGTGGTGTCAGATTTAGTCTGCTTCCCAGGGGTGGCATAACACATGCTTCAGCCCCTGGTAGGCCTGTGAAGTACCTATGCCCTTGGTACCTAGGGTACCATATACTAGGGGCTCATAAGGTACCACAGTATCCAATCACTAGTGCATCTAGTATGCACTCAAAGTTGTTTAGAGAGAACAGAGAGACTGGGGCCCTTATTAGCAGGGACCCAGCCAGTCTATAGCCAGAAACCAGTGTTAACATCAGAAAAAAAATGGGGGCAACATAAGTGCAGATCCTACTCTCCTACACAGGCACTTCGGTAGCGTTCCACAGATAATATACAACTGGTGCAGCTTAGCCAGGCTCCCAGAATGGGGTCATCCTGCGGAAGATTTGCATATCTACAAGGCGGCAATATAAAATTATCGACGCTTTTGCGGCCGTTTTCGGCCGAAAAGCGGTGATAATTTTATCGCTATATTAGCAAGGTCACGCTATGCCGTGAAACCTTGCCTTAGCGCCTAAATTCCTAACGCCCATCTTTGCATCTCTAATGAGATGCAAAGTGGGAGTTCCTCCCCAGGATAACGGGAGAAATGTCGCTAAGCGACATTTCTCCTATTATCAAGCCTCACGCAAAGCAGCATAGCGACAAGAAAAGTAGCGATAACCTCTGTTATCGCTACTTTCCTTACGCCTGCTTTGAAACTGATTTAGCCATGATATCCTATGGAAGGTGGATATCATGGCTAAGTATGTGAGGCCCTATCATCAAGCTATCGTCAAACTTCGTGGGATTATCGCTGGGTTTTCAGCGATAATCTCACGTTTGGCAGTTAGCGCTAGGATTTTTATCGCTTTTGAGATAAGCGTTGCTAATAGCACGCTATCTCAGCGATAAAAATCCACGCTAGCCGGCGATAATTATCCTAGCGCTAAGTGCGCTTAGCGATAATTATCGCCGAGTGTTGCTGATAAATAGTTATATGCAAGCATTATTATTTAAAACACCGGATTATGTATTCCTAAAAAAAACATTCACTGCTTTGCATTTACAGAAGAATAACATTAAACATACACTGTATACATGCATTCTATTTGGCAATTATCGAATCTCAGCGCTGACTGTAAAGCAGTTTCATTCCCTTTAAAGTGATGGGTATGATAGGAGCGTGACATCACTTCCTGTGAAATCACTCGACGTGAAGTCTTTTCGGGTGACCTGTGCTAATTAGTCCCCTGCTAATTTTAGGGCCTGAGCCCTGCTTACCATAACTAAGATGTGTCCGTCCACCTGTCCGCTTCACATTCCAGTTCAAGAAACAGATCAACTGCTGTCACTGAGTCCAGACTATGCAGTGAGAGTGACCTATCGGTGAAGTATTTTAAAGGTCGACCGCCATCTTGTGGATGGTCAGGGGATTGATTAAGAAGGGAGAGTACGAATGGCGCCAAATATGTAATACAAAGAAAAGCAGCTACACGTGAAAGTTTAAGAAAGGCAATTCTAAATCTCGTGTAAAGTATTCTTTGGGTGGCTTCAAGTGACGTACTGCACGTGCTTTTAGTATATCGCATAAAATCGTGAAAAGTAACTTTTATTCAATAAGATTGTATCGCTTCCTCAACCGTGATTAAAAGTTCTCTAGTGGCTTTACTTTTCCAGTATATGTAAGTGCAAAATTTGTTTTACAAACACAGGAAAGATATTTTCAGCCAAAAAGGATGTCAGAAGTGGGATTCGAACCCACGCCTCCAGAGGAGACTGCGACCTGAACGCAGCGCCTTAGACCACTCGGCCATCCTGACTTCTACTAAATGATGATGCTGGATAAGTCCTATAGAATATAATAACAGTGGAATGATGCTCGTATGTCATATTATTTGAAAATGCCATTGGACCCTCAGATGAAAATAGGACTGCCTTTCTTAGAACAATACAATGCATTTGTTTATATTTTGCTGGAGCAGCCAAGAGCTGGGAGGTGAAAAATAATTCCTCTAAAATTGTCAGGCCAGGTGGAAAACCTAGATGAGGTACGGTTGCCAATCATTGTATGTCCCACTCTGTATGACTGACCAATTCCCCCAGCTCCTCGATGAACTGCTTACTAGATGATGCTATTAGACGATATCAGGTGCCCTGACTTATACAGACCCACTGACACCTGACATCCCCAGCCAGGCTTCATAACACACACCTCTACACAGCCAGGCTCAGCACATTATAAGAAAGCTTGCTGCACTTGGGCATTGGTATGGACCAGAACAGTGGGCAGGCGCGCAACACGCATTGGACTCAAAGGTCTTCAGCCTCCCCCCCGTCGTGTGTGGCACCGGGATGAGGCAGCTTCCCGGGCACACATACAGCCGCACCCGAGTACTTCACAGGTCTTTAAAAGACCTTTTGCTTGTTTATTTTATTTATTTTTTTATTTTAAAAGTTTTATATAGTGCTAGCTTGACCCGTAGGGGTCAGAGCGCTTTACATACATACTGTAAAGAAAAACAGACGGAAAATTGCATTAAAAAGTAGTCAGGCAGTAAGGAAGCAAAACCGGGGATAGGAAAAATGCAGCATGGAAGATAAGATGGTTAACACAGTCCGGTCACCAACTATCCTTGAATGTCAACAAAGAGGAGTAAACTCGGATATTGAAGTCTAGGTTAGGTGACGTTGATCAGGAAAGTATTTGTTAAGGAGATGGATTTTCAGGTCCCTTTTGAAAGAGGAGAAGGAGGGGTTGCATCTGAGAACTCTAGGGAGAGCGTTCCACATCCTGGGAGCGTTGCCAGAGAACGATCGGTATTGTGTGGTTTTCTTTTTCAGTTTCGGAGGAATAAGAAGGAGTGAGTTGGAGCTTCTCAGCGTTCTGGATTGACCTGCTCTTACCAGTTTGTTGTTCAGGTAGTCAGGGGCTGGAGAGTGAAGGGTTTTGTGCGTGATGCAGGCCAGTTTGTAAATACACCTCCCTTCCATGGTGAGCCAGTTGAGGGAGTTGAGAGCTGGAGTGATGTGTTCAAATCTTTTTACTCCGGATACGATGTTAACGAGGCTTTGATGGTTTTCACACCTACTTAGAGCCCCTGCAGCTCCACTCTGCCTTTTGCTTGAAGAATCAGCCCCCCCCGAAATTTATCTTAGCCCCCCTCCCCGAAATTTGACTCTAGTTGCGCCTCTGACAGTGGGCATGTGATATGTTTTATGGCTGGCTCAGAGACCAACATAGACATGCTATCTGGATGTGACTCATACATGCCAACATACCAGATTCAGACGAGACTCTCCCAATTTTTAAAGCCAAAAATGGCTTTATTTAGCTGTGTCCCTCATGAAATAGTTCCCACTTCAATACAAGTCACTGTGAAAATACATACCCTGATTATATTTATTAAACCTCCCTCTTACTGTTTTCCAAATATTGGCATGTCCGTTGATGGACTTATGCTGCCAGTTTTCCTCCTCCAAAGCGTAGCAAAACAGTAGTGACGAGGAGCGGAACATAAGAGTGGCTAGGTGCACCTGCCCCCAAGGGCCTGTTTGCTTGAAGGATGTGTGATGATGAGACGTCTGACCTCCAGCTCCCTTATGTGTATGCTTCCATCAACCTGCAAACTAGCAGCCCCTACTTCAATGCCCCACAGTGGAAGGCACGGGCTGGCAGGCTGAAGCTTCACAACCTGGTGAGGGATGCAACCACTGATGGCAGGGGGCGCAGGGGCAGGACTTGCCCATACTTTTATAATTTTAGAAAAACAGTTTCCCTGCTTTGTGTGAAAAAACAAAGGTCCCGGTACGGTTGAGTCTGATGGTTGAAATGCTTCCGCTGAATTGGAAGGTAGAGAGTCTCCTGTGCTGTGAAACTGAGGGAGGGCAGACAGCTAAGCAAGCCTTCATGCCAGGGTGCCTGCTTCTCTGAAATAAATGTAAATGTGCGCAATTGGTTAATCTGCAAATGTAAAAGGTGCATGGAAGACAGTATTGGCTTTAATTGATGGAATCACTTGAAGCTTCCTGATAACACAGAGTTATTCTTTTTGAGAGGTTTTGTCAGAGAGCTACCAGCCAAGCTGTGAACTGTGTGCTTTTAAAATCGATTTGTAAGAAACACAATTGCACTAGTACAGTCTGGGTATTACTAAAATATATATTTTGGAAGCACTTTTTTATCTTAATCCTTTTTGCACATTTTGTAGCAGCCTATCATATACAGTGTGTAATGCAAGTTTCAAATAATGACTTATATGTTCACAGCACTTTCTGTTGCAGACTTGGACCTCGTAGCACTAAACATACCCAAGTCACTATCTCTCCACTGCCCTGACCAGGGTTCTGTTCTGTGTCTCTCTGATGCAGCGCAATAACTAGTACAGGTTTCATACTGTATGATAGAGCATTTCCCACTGATTTACATAACTTATATTTAATTTTCATTCAGGCTGTGCGCTATTTTATATGCAGTTACCTGAAGGTGAAAGGACAAAAAAGTTATAGAATATTTCGTTTTTTAGCTTCACCCTTGACCATGCCCACACGCTCACTTACCCTACCCTGATTGCGCAGAGGATCACATTTTCCGTACTTTTTTTTATATGCACTTTGACCACTGGGTGCATTGCTCCCTGGTCTGCCGTTATGCCACGGACGTGATTTGAAAACTTTTTCGAAATGTTGAAGACAGGTCAAAACTGCCAGTACAATAAAGCCAGGCTCTTAAGTGGGCTGGGTCTTGCTGGTGCTCAGCATTGGTAGTTCTTAAAAGCAGGTGCAGGTGCTGAGATGGGTCCCTGTCGGGCTCTCCATTTCTGCCTTCACCCCCAGGGTGGAAAAAATCTAACCGCTGCATCAGTGCCACCGTTCACTGCCTGTGGTGTAACTTCAAAGAACCTTTTTATCGTTCTTTTTACAGTCTCATCATTTCAGAACTGAAGCATGTTCAATATTATATACAACAAAGCCATAGTTCTTGCTTATTTATCTTATGCAACTAACAACCATTGACACAGCCAATAGTCCTGGCTTGTTGTAGATGTAATGTTACTTGTATTATATATTTGGATGCAATGATCAAAGCAGCAAAATACCAGTCGGGTGGCATAATATGCGAAGTACAGGTTTTAAGCTTACCGTATTGCTCGGCTGTTCCCTTAATTACATCAGCCACGTCCCTTCGAGAGACCCCCTGCCCCCAGTTTTTTCATCCCACAAAAAAAGACCTGGAAAAGGCCATGGCTGTGGGGCATATCAACAAGGGGTGGCGATAATATTATCGCTGCTTTAGAGCTCGTTTTTGGGCGAAAAGCGGCGATAATATTATCGCATTATCAACAAGGACCCGCTAGCGCGTGTTTCCCTACAATAGCGCCCCTTGTCAGCACGCCGCCAATCGCATCGCTAATGAGATGCAAAGTAAGCGTGCCTGACAAGACTCCCTTGGGAAAATATCGCTAACCCAGCTTCGTCATATTGACAACGAGGGTTAGCGATATTTAAAATCACGTTAAGTATGCCTTAACGCATGAATTTAACGTCTGTTAAATTCCTGACTAAGGCATACCTAACATGGGGGGTGGATTGTGTGGCTAAGACCACAGGCCCTATCATCTAGGATATCGCAGTTTTCCACCATGGAAAACGGCGATATCCCCACTATCTCTGGAATTTTTATCGCCTCGGCGATGCGCGTTGTTAATAACGCGCTAACCGCGCGATAAATTCCACAGATAGCTGGCGATAAATATGCAAGCGCTAAGCGCGCTTTGCGATATTTATCGCCAGCCCTTGATAATATGCCCCTGTGTTGGCTGCCAACTGCAATACGTAGGTCAACCCAGACCATGAAAGTTTCGTTCTAAAGAACCCTCCATCCGCGGGTGCGCAATCTCACATTTACCAGCACTGACAAGGACCAAAGCAAGGGCCTCAGAACCCAAACAGTGGTTTAAAGGTGGAAAAAGAAAGGGTGCTTATTCCCAAAGCCAAGCAGCCTAGCTTGGGGTGCATAAGCATACAATGAGACTGCCCAATAAAACCCTAAGATGAGAAAGGACCGTGACGCTCAACATTGACGACAGATGGAACCAAGCAGTTCTCTATTTTAGACATTAGATCAGGATATTGCTAGCAAATCCACTCAACTACAGCTGCATCAACATAAGCCCTGAACACTGGCACGTGATCAGCAGCGCAAACATTCCAAAGCCCCATCTTTGAAGCATTAGCTGACTCAGCGACATGATGAATGCCAGCTACATTACCCTAACATATGCCACCACCATGCATGAGTATCTAGCCTGCCTCTAACACCTCTGCAGCGCGTCTACGACTGTTAGCACTTCCTATACCGCAGCAAGTGTAAATGGCTAAGAAAGTGTGACGGTGAGGCCAGAGCCTGTCAGTGTTTTCATACCTACCTGGCTGGCCATTGTCTTCATCTAACCACAGATTATAAATTGCTGAAACCCCTGCTCCATGCACCGCTTCTCACCCTCTGCCTCAGATTGTGAAATGGGTATTGCACTTGCAAGTATGTTACTTTGAAACATTGCACATTCCAGGAGCAAACAATCCAGCTGACTACGCATCACGCCACTCATGGCCTCCCAAACTGGCCAGGTGGAGAGGAGTGAACAGCACACACACTTCCCAGTTCAATGGGCCTGACAGTGCACCCTTGAGAACCCTGACATTGCTGAGTCCATGAAAGAGGAGGAATACCTACAGGGCACAACCTTGGTAGCTCATGAAACTACATGGAAATCTATTCTTCAAGGCCAACAACACAGGACATGTCGACATAATGTGGTCTACTCTCCATTTGCGCAATAGGTCAGGAGCTGCACACACAAACAGAAGGCATCACACTAACGGGACACTACACTATGATTCCATTATCATTCGCAATTCATCTGGTCACCAAGATCACCAAGGAGCAGTGTGCGCACAATCTTGTCTAAGAGGAAAAATGTAGGGACCCAATATAGACTAAATAGTAGAAGGTGCCCTAGATAAATGCATACTCTGTAAGGCCACAGGCATGGGTGAAGCCTCCAAGCCAATGATCACATAAGAGTGTAACATAACAGGTAGATAATCTGGCATTAATCAGCGCATCACCGCATATGTGTTACAACTAACAAATGATGGACGGAAGGCTGACAATGCAAACATTCTCCCCCAGTCAAAAGATCTGGGTTAAATCCATCGTTCTTTTGCCCACTACGCCACCCCAGTTTGGACCCAGCCATATGCAAATTAATGCTGACGCCATGCCCCATGGGAACAGTCCAGACCAAACTGCCAGGCCACGTCCTCCCTGGACCAGAAACAAGCATCCCGGGGCCAGTTTCAGGGCATGTCACCCCTCCTCAGCCAGGCTAGCTTGAATCCAGTGCAGTGGCACAGCGAGCAAGGGACCCACGTCTGGGCATACCCATCCCATTTAGGGTGAAAAGTGTTACAGCAAAGAAATGATGGATGGAATGCTGCCAATGCAAATATTCTCCCCCAGTCAAAAGATCTGGGTTAAATCCATCGTTCTTTTGCCCACTCTGCCACCCCAGTTTGGACCCAGCCATATGCAAATCTGTCCGGACGCCATGCCCCATGGGAACAGTCCAGAACGAACTGTCAGGCCAGGTCCTCCCTGGACCGGAAACAAGCATCCCAGGACCAGTTTCAGGGCATGTCACTCCCTCCTCAGCCAGGCTAGCTTGTATCCAGTGGCACAGCGAGCAAGGGACCCACGTCTGGGCATACCCATCCCACTTAGTGTGAAAAGTGTTACAGCAAACAAATGATGGACGGAATGCTGACAATGCAAACATACTCCCCCAGTCAAAAGATCTGGATTAAATCCATTGTTCTTTTGCCCACTACGCCACCCCAGCTTGGACCCAGCCATATGCAAGTCAGTCCTGACGCCGGAGATGTGAGCATCAACTGCAAAACCACTTCTTACTGCACCTCAGCCAAGAGAGACAACCCCAGAACATGAGCATCAGCTACTCATGGTGATCAACAGGTGCAATATGTTGACTTGCACTAATTTTCACAAGCAGCCTTTAAAGTGGAGAAAATCTGGGCTTTGCATAAACTGCCCCACAAAGTCAAAACAGAAAATGGCCCACCTTTCCGGGTCACTGATATTGATGAATACTTATGGATCCAGTAATCCATCCCTGCTGGCCGAAAGGCTTCAGAAAGTGCTGCAGCGCGGAGGCAGCTACCATACACATCATACTCAATAACCTGGTGACCAGAAATGAAGATGACCCCTGCCTCCTGATATTGCTGGACATCCCAGCTGCCTTCAACACAATCAACAACCAACCATCGTCCACACCTTGAAGTCTTGAATAAGATTCACTAGCAATGTCCTTTACTGGTTCTCCTCCCACCTTCCCAACCAACCAGGGGCAGCTCCTCCGCAATGGCGGAGGAGCATCGTCCCAATGCTTTTAAGCAGTGAGAAACATAAAATGGCAATAACTTGGAGTTATTGTCATTTTATGTTTCATGTCCTGTTGCTTTGTGGCGGTTGGGCGGGGCTGCTCTGCTCTCTGAGCGTGGCAGGGGTGGAGTGGTTTGCCCACCCCTTAGTGCGCAATGACTGTTTGTCGGCCCTGTCGGGCGGCCCAAACCAGTCATGCGCACTTCCCTGTTCTCCATGCAGGCTCCATTACAGACTGCATGAAGAACATGCCCACCCCTCCACCCCTGGCAGAGCGTCGTGTCACGGCGCTCAAACTCATGACAATGCTGCATTGCAGCATTGTGTTTGGCTTAGGGGAGGGAGCCTGGCTGCCTGCTTCCTCTTCCTGTCGGAGGCAGCAGAGGAGGAGCAGAGAAGACGCGGGACCCGGCCTTGAAGTACGTTTTTACATTTTCTTGAATTTCTTATCCCCCTTCCCTACTCCCCGTGACACCCGCCCACCCCCATGCTCACCCTGCCACTGTGAGCCATACCAGCCGCGACTGCAACCACCTCCAGTGGGTTCACAGAGACACCAACAGATCACAGAAGATCCCTATCACCTGCAGAGTCCTGCAAGGTTGCGTACTGTCCCCGTCATTTTTAACCTGTACATGGCGCTGCCTGAGGCTCTAATCATTGAAAACAGCATCAAAAGTACCCTGTATGCCAACAATACAGAACTCACCTGAAAGTCTTCCCTGCTCCGGAAATCCAATGCTTCAAACACTGTTTGCACCTCATCTATACCTGGACGTGTAGAATGTATCTGGAGCAGAATCCGCTAAGACAGAATTCCTGTTATTTCCAAGAATAGCAGGAACACAATAGTACACATTTGTCTCAACAGCATGAAGCTTGACAGCTTCAAATTCCATCTTACACCCAGTGCTAAGTATCTTGGCTTCACCCTGGACTCCAACCTCACCCTCAAGAATCCAGTGCCAAGAAAACAGATGGTCTGGTACCAGATTCCTTTACTGAAGAAAGTGAAAACAGCTCTCCTAGAAAGGAATCTCAGAACTGCTGAGCCCTTGCACTCTTCTATCTGGAAAGAGGACACCCCCTGCTCGGGACCTCCCAGACAGCACACTGCTGCCGCACCCCACAAGGGCATCCCACATGGCACGTCATCGAGGCTCTGAGAACATATCATCTCATCGCCCCCGTCGTCATCGATCTCCAATGGACCCCCTTCTGGCCTAGACCATCTTCCAAACCAGTTGCATCATCTACAAGGCCATGGGGATCAGCACCACAGCCGATCTGGCTGAGAAACTCACCGCCTCTGGGGGTTCTTGGTGACCCTGTGAACCAGGACACCATCGGATCGTGGTCTGTAGTGTAAGACGTGTAAGAGAAAAGCCTTTAATGCCATATAGCGCTCCACTGCCTGTGACTAGATGAATGGTTTGCAAATACCGCTTACATAGAAGGATAAACAAGCTCTCAAGGAGACAGGGAAGACCGGAGTAAAACAACGAGAAGACCTTGACCGTTTTGTGCAGGTGACAAAACCCCCCTGCTGCTCCACTTGGTACGCTCCTACCTCCATGATGGACAGCAGAGCACTCAATGACACCATTCCCACCACTGAAGGAGAGCCGTCGACTACAACAGCTGCTGAAGCCTGGGAACAGTGAATGACAAATAAACAAGCCTGCATCTGACACTGTGGAGGAAAACTGTGCACACTTGTTGCATGTGCTCTGTGGACTGTAACCGAATGAGAGGGCATGCAGGGAACTGTAGAGAGAGAAAGGGAGCGTGTACTAACAGACAGTTCAAAGTTCAACAGCATTGTAAGTCAGCATGAGATGATGAACTCACCTAGAGCACACCGAGAGACGACATCTAAGGGCAGCAACCTCAGCTCACCCTGGCCAGTGAAGCACCCACCTACACCCCAATCTTCCTATCAACTGTACCGTAATTCTAGTCTGCCTTTTTGTTTCCATTAGGGGTGGTATGCCACATCTTGTGCACACCCAGGGATGCCCCTGCATTAAATTTAAACTTTCACAAACATGATTTTATGAAATGCTTACTCATCACATAAGACTCTTCAAGTGAGCCTCCCCGGTGGCGCCCAATTTCTGATGTTAGGATAATTGTCAAGATCGATTCCGAACCCCTCTTGATACGGAGTCTGACCATGACAGGTAATAAGACCAACCTATTTATGTCTATTTTGTTCATTCCCTCTACATTTTGCCAACGCTTGTTTTTTCCAAAGATAAGAACCAGGCAGTGCTTTCAGGCATGGACGCCAATTCACCAAAATGCCAGGGGTAGCAGAAGTGACATCGCACGCCCTTTGACCTTCATTTTCACTCACATACACATGCTTACACATACACCCACAATAGCACACACACTCTTTCTCACATAAACACACTTTCACCCTCAAGCATTCACACAACATACATTTAAAAGCATGTTTAACTTACCTTAGCTGCCAGTGAAAGTCACAATCCACCTATTTGTACTTCATTTTATAACACTAATAGTGAATAATGTAATACTAGTCACTATTAGCGCAATAAAATTTTTTAAAAAGCCAAGGAGAGAGCGCCTCAACTGACATCCATAAGGACGAGCTGACTCTGGGGCAAGCCAGGGGTCGCAGCTGTGACCCATAGTAACCTATAAATGACGTCTTGCATTTAGGCTTCTGAAATGACCACTTGGGGACTGGGCTCTCCCTGGTTTTTAACTGTATCTCTGGGCAGCAATAGGAAGGAGAAAGGCTACCGTGATTACATCTTAGCATTGATTCCAATAATTATCATCTTCGATCCTGCTGAATTATCACATTTCAAATATACCTCGGGATCAGCGAAGCAGGCTGACTGCTAAGATTTATCAATCACAGTGTTCATAAGTCTGTAAACGATATATAATGTACTTGTAATAAGGTAGACAGGACATCCGTCACATCTGTGATAGATTACCCTTTATCCAAACTCTAAATCAGGCATGTAGTGCCTGCGACAATATGTAGTAGGCGTGGCAGCACAGCATGAGCATACATTTTACTTCACCTCATGTAAACAATGGAAATGGCATGCGTGGGGCACTAGAGTCAAAGAGGTTAAGAAAGGAATGGGCATTCTGAGTACATTGTGCTCAGTAGCGGCCGGCATGGATCGGTGGTGGCGGGGCGGGGGAAGAGATAAGGGGATATTTTTAAAAAGAAAAAAACTTACCTTACCACCGCGTCTCTCTGTCATCTCCCCTCGCGACAGGAATGAAACAGGAAGCAGGCAGCCAGGCTCCCCAGACCAATCACAACACTGCAAAGCAGCGTTGAGATTGGTAACCACCCAGGTTCCCCTGACCAATCAAAACTCTGCAATGCAGCGGCGTGATTAGTCTGAGAGCCGCGGTTCGCAGCTCAGCCAGGGGCTGAGGGTCTGGGCTGGTTCTTCATGGGGGCTGTAATGCATCCTGCATGGAGAACAGGAAAAGTGTGCATAACTGTTTGGCCGGCCCGAGAGGGGCAGCCAAACAGTCATTGCGCACTTAGGAGGGTGCTACCGCTCCTCCCCTGCTTTGCAGCCCCGCCACGCAAAGCCGCTGCAGCAGGAGGACACAATAAAATGATAATACTTTTCCTTTCTTTTACTGCTTCTAGGTCGTGGGGCGACGTTCCTCCGCCTTAGTGGAGGAGCCACCACTGATTGTGCAGCTACATGCAGGTGAACATACCAAAGGTAGTATAGATGATATGGACGCCGAAATTGAAATCTTATATCAATCAGTTGAAGCAAATTCCGTAACAGAGAGGCAAAGGGTTGAATGGTATTTGAGACTATATTACTTTCTCCCTTTGGAATTGAACTTCCTCAGCAAAGATGTTAAATATTGTGTGGACATAAAGCATGACTCGTCCCACAGCCAAATAAGCATTATTCTGCATGTCCGATCTCTCCTATTTTACCTATGCTTTGTTTGTTTCTGCAGCAGTAAAATATAGTGGTACCCTTTTGTTTGCAAGGTAGGGGAATATTTTTAGATGTAAATTGTATGCTTGTCAGGCTCAGCTAGTCTGCCTACTTCTGATATGTTCATGAAACTCCGCGGCCAGACTGGAAACTAAAAGCAGCTTTGCCAATAAAACTCAAACCGCTGCTGCTCCCTTCCTCCTCACTCTCTCATTTCTGTTTTCCCTCTCCCTTTGCTCTGTTTCCTGAAACCTCCATGTTTACCTGGGGGAGCTGGAGCGAGCAGTAGAGGTGCCAAGCCCCAGTTCTGCAAAGTACCACGCATCAAGCGTTAGACTAACACATTTTAGTTTGGTGATCTGCATCACTGCACTAAAATGCATTAGTCACGCATTTTAGCTGCTTGACTCCACCTGAGCACTGTGAGCGAGAAGCTGTGAGTGAGTGTGTGTCAGAAAGGAGCTGCATTAACAGCAGCACGGCCGGCAAGTGCTGTGCAGACTGCTGCAAGACTCGTACTGGCCTCATTCGATCAGCTATGTGTGTAAAAAGTAACCCTGTGCGTAATTCGCATATTAGCGCTACGCGTAGCTACGCGAAGTGCACTTCGCACTACGCGACATACGTGTAGCACTACGCGAACTGCGTAGTGCGCTGTTCACGATGATTGCACAGTGCTGGATGCTTGTCCGCACTGTGCAATCATTGAAATTGGCATCTTGCACAGTGCGAGCTGTCGTTTTCTGCTGCTCAAGTAGACCTTTACTTGAGCGGCAGCTTTCTCAACGCAGACTGGTATTTTCTCATCGCGAGCGGTCGCGAGCATACGCGACCACTCGCAATGAGAAACCTGACCTCCCCGCATTGAGAATCTCGCCATGAGGTTTATTTTCCACGCTCGCGATCGCCAACTTGATGTTGCTGATCGCGAACGAGGAAAAAGTCTCGCCGGGATGTCATTTTGCTCGCTCGCGGTCGCCAACTTGACATTGAGGACCGCGAGCGAGCAAAAAAGGACAACTGCGCTACGCGATTTTGCACTGTGCTATGTGCAATTCACGTAGCGCGAATAAGCACAAACTACGCAAACTTCGCGAGCGTAGTGTAGTTGTCCGCCCAGGGTTAGTAAAAATTCATTAGCAGCCTGCACTCACCTCTGGCGCCAACTACCCTAGGCTCAGCTGAGCTGCCTACATGGATTTGTGAACAGATGATCCCCGCTGCGGCTCCCTCAGAGGCGGCACCAAGTCACCTGGGCTGTAGCTCCATCCTGCTAGTAGCAGTGACTATAACCAGCCTTTAAATTAATCTGGTGGTGGGTCGCCTTCTTCCCGCTGTTGCTGTTTTTCGGCAACTGGCGGCAATGCCCCCCTCCCCTCCGTTGTGCTACTGTCTTCGGCGCCCACCTCCACAATGGGGCTGCTGGTGCCTCTCAGGTCAGTCCACCTGGACAGATTCTGCCTCATTATAATGCTGCAGGGACCGGACTCGGCGCAGGGTGCAGCAGCAGGATGCTTTTAATTTAGCTGCCGACAGACCTGGACCCACAGGAATCGCTGCAGCCCGCTGGAGTTTTCAGCTAAATCATAGGACAACCTGTACTCCCTGACCTGTCACATGTGCTGCTGCTCTGGTGTGTGTGTGTGCGGTGGAGAGGCACCAGGGGTAACTTTGTGTCCGGTCACGGTGAGAGGAGAGCCACAGAGTGTCTTTAAAAGGCACGCGGCACAGCTCTCAGGTCAAGACAGCAGTGCCACCACTCCAAGAGCTCCTCTCACCATGACAGACTTTAACCGTGACATCCTTCTGCAGCCAGTCAGACTTACAGGCACTTCAGCTGCGGTCCAAGACAACAGGCAACTGCAGCACAGACATATGGCTCTCAAACACGTGGCAAGTAAGCCAAATAACGCAGCTGATAATAGGAGTTTTATCTACTTGCAGTTTTGACTCACCAGCATGGCTAGCGCTGAGGGTTGTATGCCTGCTGCAAAGAACGTGTACCATGCAGAGCACAGAACTGCACTTTATGTGAATAGCTGAGTGGGTTACTGCATTTGTCACAGAGATCCTTTTGTTATAATGGGTGCAAATTCTGATATTAATCCGTTTCCATGGACTTCATTGCTTGATTTTGCTTGCAAGAAAGTGTTACTCTGAGTGTAACATGTGTGGTCATCAGGCGCGCAACACCCATGGGACTCAAAGGGCTTCAGCACTCCCAAATCCTACCTCCACCCCCCCCCCCCCCTCCACCCCGCACCCCCCCCCCCCCTGTCGTGTGTGGCAGCCCGGGATGAGACAGCTTCCCGGGCTCAAACAAAGCCGCACCTGAGAACTTCACAGGTCTTTAAAACACCATTTGCATGTTAATTAGGCCTCGCTTGCAGCTCCACTCTGCCTATTGCTTAAAGATTCAGCACCCCCCCCCTGAAATCAGCTCCACTCTGCTTAAAGATTCAGCCCCCCCCCCGAAAATTTTTCTGAGCCCCCCCGAAATTTGGCTGTAGGTGCGCCTCTGGTGGTCATTGAATGCCACTCATAAGTACACTGAAACTAGGAAAATGTCACACATAAGCAATCTGAAACCTTGGATGCTATGCAGCCCCCTGCCAAAAACTCCGGTCCACGGGGAACAATTAAATTACAGGCAGTCCCTTTTCTCTGTACTGCTGAATGTTTTAGGCACTTACTTTTGCACTAATTTAATTTAAAGCCAATTCGTATGTATTCTATGGCTGTTAATATAGTATGGGTGACTGTATGACTGAAGGTCCGTGTGCCTGCTGGACACGTTTATTATCCATATGCCTGCTGGTCTTATGTTTGGCTGTCTTAAGTGCTGAAACGTGCATATGTGGGCACTGGGAACACAAACTCTAAACCTTGTTCTTGGTCGTTGCCCGTTTATGTTGGGTTTCAAATACAGCTTTGAACATCTGCATTATACCATGGACTCACTTCCTTGATTGCACGTTAGTACCTGGGCACTTAATGTGGCACCCTCGCCTGCTGCCACACCTTTGTACTAGCAGCAAACATGCCAGGAGTTTGCAAGAATAATTTGTGGGGGCGGTTTATTTTCCTTATCGACTTGCATTTAAGAGGGAGAAATGTGAAAACGGCTTTCGCTAGCCTGAAACGGGTCAGCACTCACAGGCAGCTCGAAAGTATTTCTCAACGCCAATGGCTGTGATGGGTAACAGTGTAACTACGATGAGCGTCGACACGGAGAAACTAAACTTTGGCACTTCCGGTGCTTCTTCTCCTGCGTCACTTCCTCCCCTCAGAAAAACGTGCGTCTAACTGCTTGTAGGGAAAGTCCGGGGCTCGATGAGCGTCGTAGCGTGAAAGGTCACATCTTCTATAACAGGGGCTTTTAAAGTTAGCGTATTCAGTCTTATGCTCACTGGGATGTTTTTAGAGTGTGCCTCAAAAACATACATTACATTATATATAAACCAAATATTGTAGAAGTCACTGCTGTGTGAACCTCATGTACAGTTTAGCCAGGTTGATTGACTATCTGCGCCAGTAGTGTAGTGGTATCATGCAAGATTCCCATTCTTGCGACCCGGGTTCGATTCCCGGCTGGCGCATGTGTATTTTTTCCCATTAAATTATAAAACCTTAACCGTTTATACCTACATAGTTTATTACAAAACGGAGTCAATTAAACGAGGAAATATTTTGAAATCTGTAAAATAATTACTGAGATTTTACATATTGTTTTGAAATTTGAAGTGACCTCAAAGGGCCTTTTCATTTTTTGTCCTGGACTAAATTAGGATCCAGGGTAAGAAGTTACTCCCTGCTTTTACTACTTCAGAGCCCAACATAATCTGTTAACACAAATTGCCAATTTCTCTCTAGATCGATTTGGTCTCGCTCCATTTTAGGTCTCGCCTAGGCAGCGCACGCAGCCCATGGGCTGTCTCGAAGAGACATGTAGGGGCAGATTTATGAGCCCCTTGCGCCTCATTTACGCCGCCGTTGTGTCACTTTTGTGATGCAGCGGTGGCGCAAACCCTGCGCCATGCTGCGGGGTATTTACAACGTGACGCATCTGGCAGATGCGTCACGTTGTAAAGCCCTGCGCCACATGTAGGCGTTCTGGAGCGGGGTGGGGGGGGCGTTACGGCGCAGGAACGCCTCCTAAAAGTGGCTGAGTGAAATCTACAAGATTTCACTCAGTCACTTTTAAGGCCATGCTGCGTCAAAACCCTGCGCCTGCTTGAAGCAGGCGTAAGGATTGACGCAGCATGTAAGGGATAGGGCACCCCCGAGCCTTGCTGGAGCTGCGTCGCGCTTGCGACGCAACTCCAGCAATGCGCCGCCTTTCCGACAGGAGACGCGTCACGCATCTGCCCATCCGAGTGCCACGGTGCGCCGCATTGTAAATGCGGCGCATCAATGGTGGCGCACGGGTGGGCAGATGCGTCGCAACTCTTCTGGCGCATCTCTGCTGATTAGCAGAGGTGCGCCAGACGTCATAAATCTGCCCCGTAGTATCTAAGATATGGGCTTCAAAAAATGCCCAACTTTTTAATTGGTTCCTCCCACTGTCCTTTAGAAATGCTTGCTTATCATTGGTGAATCAACTTAGTTGTCCCTCCTTTTGTTTCCGCCTGGAAACTGCCTCTGCTACATGAATCCTTTCACTATGGGCCATGTTTTCCTTCAGTACACTACTTTGTCTTTTCCTCTGTCCTCGCTGCTGCTCCCACTTCACTTAATCTCCCTGCCCGTCCCAGAAAAATACCTCCCGCTCCTCTCAGCTTGTTTGAATTCTAAACAGCTGCTCTTCTCTCCCTCTTACATAGCTGCCAAGGTTTCATATTGCTTATGTGTGATAGTTTCATAATTTCAGTGTGGTTATGAGTGACATTCAGCGACTTTGAGTGACACTTTCTTGCAAGAAAAAATCAAGCAATGGAGATGACGGAAACATAAACCAGAAATTGCACCTATATTAGTATGCAGTAATCCTCCAGGAGCAGAGTTCTATTCACGTTGACGTAATCCAGATCACTGAACACAAAATTTAGACAACGTGTGGATTACTGGTTTCCTCTTGTGGTCCCTATTACTGTTTAAAACCCACAACTGGGGCTGTCGGATAACAAATCCTGACAGCGGATCCCGAATAAAATAGCAGTAAAATAGAGGTCGACTTATTTGGTCTTTCTTTCCTAGGAACATCAACTTCCTGGCATCTCTCAATCTCCATCACTTCCTACAAATTCTCGTGCCTTGAATTCCCAGCCCGAACCTAAGCTGCCAATTGCCTTTGATTCGATGCATTTAATCCTTCAAGCAAGACACGTGTGCGTACAAAAGGCATTTGCAGTTAGGAGATTATGTTTCCCTTTAATCAATTATTTCCTCTGGCACGAGGCAGACGGCTGAGTAATAAACAGCCTCACACTATAACGACTGCTCGTAGCTTTAATTTATCAGCACCCAGCTCAGCCCGGAATGTGCACTCACTTCTGGAGATGAGGCTGACAATGGACCCTGTCCGACTGGGGAACGTTCAGTTTGTTGTAGCCCCTATGCTTCAGCGGAGGCATGGAAATGTGGGGCAGTTCAAGGTGTTGGAGGAGCGTGCTTTTACTAAGCTTCTGCAAGGAACTTGTTAAGCGCACACAAGTTGGAGCTCTGGGCTTTGGCTCGTGTGAGGCTGTGTGGATGTAAGCAGGGAATCGTTGAATCACATCTACCTCCCAATCGCTGTCCAGGAGTTGCTATGTGCACTGTACTCATCCTTCTTTGTTCTGTAGAGGAAGAAATGCACTGCACAGAAAGACTGGCTGTGCACCTCAAACACAATGTGTTCCTCTAACCACTACAGCCATCTGCATTCATCCGAGAAAACCCCTGCAGCTTTTTTACAACTAAGAAGCAACTTCCTAACACAGGGATTTCAGTATGATTTACGGTGGAGAAAAAAAGACAGCAGAAAGGTGTGTATTAAAGGAAGTTCATGTTACCTTTATTTTGCAGTCTTTTAATTGTCGAGTAATGTAACAGGATTTGTTACTGAGAACAAACTTTAAAACTAGGAATAAAGGGGCATATTTACAAGCAGGCGATAAAAATTTATTGCCGCTCTTGCGGCCTTTTTCGTCCTAAAAGCGACGATAATTTTATCGCCTAATTAGCAAGGCCACGCTAATGCGTGAAACCTTGCTTTAGCGTGGGGATTCTTTACGCTCAGCTTTGCATCTCTAATGAGATGCAAAGTGGGCGTTCCTGACCTAACATGACAGGAGAAATGTCGCTAAGCGACATTTCTCCTATCATCAAGCCCCACGCTATGAAGCATAGCGTCAGGAAAAGTAGCGATAACCCCTGTTATCGCTACTTTCCTTACACCTGCTTCAGGACTGACTTAGCATGATATCCTATGGAGGGTGGATATCATGGCTAAGTTTGTGAGTCCCTATCAGCAAGCTAACGCCACATTGCATGAGATTATCGCTGGGTTTCCAGCGATAATCTCACGTTAGGCAGTTAGCATGAGGATTTTTATCGCTGAGGAGATAAGCATTGCTACTAGCACGCTATCTCAGCGATAAAAATCCTCGTTACCCGGTGATAATTATCCTCACGCTAAGAGCGTTGAGCGATAATTATCGCCGGGTGTTGCTGATATGCCCCTTAGTTTCACCGGAGCCAGTTTCAGAGCTGGACTGGCCGTTGCGAACACCTAGCATTCCCCCACTGGGCCGCTAGGGTGGGGGCCGGTTTTGTTACTGGGGGCCGGCAATATCGCCCCCCTGAAACAAAATCAGCCGAAACCGGCCATTGCAAACAGGTCGGCCACACCCCTCCTCCCCACGCGTGTGAGAAGTTGGCCTGGTATATGCTGTCCACTAGTTAAAGTTGGCACCCTGTACCTGTCCAAACAATCCTTATGGTGATTTAAGAGGTCAAAGATAACCTTAGAAAGCTATCCAAGTGGTAGCTGTGGAGAGCAGCCTTCAGGCTTAGTCTTGAAGGAATGTTAAGCAGCTTATTTTACCAGAATGCAACCTTATTGTATTGGTTAAATAAAAGGAGAACCACACAGTAGTTATAAAAATATGCATTTATTATTATAACACACTCTAAATGCTTTACTGCATCTGCTACACACAGATAAACACAAATCACACAATACTGTAGCACAGAAACAATCGTAAGTAGCACTAATACAAAGTGGGCTCCAGGGGGAAACCAAACCAAATACTAAAATAGTGGTATAAGAACCACAACTCGAGTCGAAACAGTGTCTAGAGGATGTAGAATCGCTGGGACCCCAAGGAACTACCCAAGGTGAGTAAGTAGGGACCCCACGGGGGACGGGTGCAGTGTAGGAACACAACCGCGTGTGCCGTACAATTCTATGGGAGAGTCGCGGTTGCAGTTTTAAAGTTTAAGGTCCCTTCTAAGTGGACTTCGAAGAAACCCAGTGGAAGTTAGGAAGTTGGAGAGCCACCCCATCCATGGATACTATAGTAACAGAGTTACATATCCCAGAGAAGCCGGGTGCATAGATCTGAAGTGGCGTCGGAAACCGCAGTCGATCTCTATGGAGGACTTTCGAAGAAGATCCACTGCTGGGAAGAAGAAAAGTGTCCATTGGAATACAAAGGTGGATTATTGATGAAGAGTACCTGGACGCAGAGGGGACAGAGTCTGGGTCACTCAGGAGTGACCAGGGGCTCGGTAGACGAATGCCCACCGATGTTGGGTGCTTCAGGAGTAAAGGAGGGTGTTCTTGACTATGCAGCCACAGGGACCAGAGACATCGAGGATGATCAGGAGCTGGATACGAGCTGACCCATGAAGGATGTTGAGTGCTGAAGGGTCAGTTTCTGGCTGGAGCACCAACAGTGCAATCCATGAAGAAGGTCAAGAATGGTTACGGTTCACAAGGCCAAGGAGACTCACCAAACACAGGGAAGACAGGGAAAACCTGGAGCAACCGGGGGAACCCAAGAAGAGCAGTGTTGAGCCTCAAGAGGACCCACAGGCTGGAGGCACAGGAGTCGCGAGGGGACCTCAAGCAGTTTCACAAAGCAGCAGCCCATGGAGCACTCAGAGTGAGAAGGCCGGAGTTCTTTGGTGGAAATGGTGCCAGAGATTGAGGCTACTCGGACGCAGTGCACTTGTTTTGGGAACGCCAACAAGCATATGCACTTGCAAAAGTACACGGGGCACAGTGGTACGGGTATTG
This sequence comes from Triturus cristatus, assembly GCF_964204655.1. Lineage (NCBI taxonomy): Eukaryota > Metazoa > Chordata > Amphibia > Caudata > Salamandridae > Triturus > Triturus cristatus. Next base: position 145,472,632 of record NC_140585.1, on the reverse strand, counting down.
TAGTCCCCACAAGGGATTCTGACCTCAAACTTGGTGAGAGGGCAGCTTAAACATGGAGGGACTTGAAAACCCACGTCCTGTGTTGCTGGAGTCTTCGGAGAACGTAAAAGTTTAGAAGCAGCAGACAGTTCAATTGTGATGTGGTGCCCGCGGTTGCAGGAGAGTGACTCCTTCACTCCAAGGGAGATATCTTCAGTTGTCCTTGATGCTCCACAGGTCCTGCACGGAGCCTGCATGGTGCACGGGCACAGTCGATGCTTCACATTGAGAGGGAGACAAATTCGGGCCTAAACGAAGTCCAGAGGGGGAACAACCTTTACAACGCAACTTTTACAATGCACTACACTTACAACGCATTTTTTACAACGCAACATCCACTACAACGCATTCCAATACATAGCATGACACTACAACGCATTTTTAAAAACTACCTTTACAACGCATTCCATTACATCGCATACTACCTTTACAACGCATACCATTACAACGCATAATATTACACTACACTATCCAACACTTACCCTACTGTTGCACCCCCTGGAGTTAGAATAGTAATTTTTACCCCTATACTATCCAACACTTACCCTACTGTTGCACCCCCTGGAGTTAGAATAGTAATTTTTACCCCTATACTATCCAACACTTACCCTACTGTTGCACCCCCTGGAGTTAGAATAGTAATTTTTACCCCTATACTATCCAACACTTACCCTACTGTTGCACCCCCTGGAGTTAGAATAGTAATTTCTACGCCTATACTATCCAACACTTACCCTACTGTTGCACCCCCTGGAGTTAGAATAGTAATTTTTACCCCTATACTATCCAACACTTACCCTACTGTTGCACCCCCTGGAGTTAGAATAGTAATTTTTACCCCTATACTATCCAACACTTACCCTACTGTTGCACCCCCTGGAGTTAGAATAGCAATTTTTACCCCTATACTATCCAACACTTACCCTACTGTTGCACCCCCTGGAGTTAGAATAGTAATTTTTACCCCTATACTATCCAACACTTACCCTACTGTTGCACCCCCTGGAGTTAGAATAGTAATTTTTACCCCTATACTATCCAACACTTACCCTACTGTTGCACCCCCTGGAGTTAGAATAGTAATTTTTACCCCTATACTATCCAATACTTACCTTAAATGCAATTTAATATTATGCGTTGTAATGGTATGCGTTGTAAAGGTAGTATGCGATGTAATGGAATGCGTTGTAAAGGTAGTTTTTAAAAATGCGTTGTAGTGTCATGCTATGTAATGGAATGCGTTGTAGTGGATGTTGCGTTGTAAAAAATGCGTTGTAAGTGCATGCGTTGTAAAAGTGTGCGTTGTAACGACATACATCCAGTCCAGAGTGTCCAGATGGTCGAAGTTCTGTGGTTTCTAGTTCAGAATCTTGTCCACGTCGAATCTAGGGTCCTACAGCCAGGCAAGCCCTTTTGTACCCCGGGAGAGGGTTGGACAGATTCAGGGGACCCTCCCAGGGGAGGGTGAGGACAGTGGGGAGTTTACCCCCATGTCCTTTGTCTGGTTTCACACCAGAGTCAACGGCTCCCAGGACTGGTTTGAACTGGACTATGCACAGGGACACCAAATGTGCCCCTCATGCAGATTTTTGGTCCCAGGCAAGCGCACCCACCCAGGCCTAATACACTAAATCCTGTCTGGGAGGTGGTCCCACCTCCCTGTGACAGGATGCTTATTGTTCTGCCTTCCCCTGCTTGAGCTTAGCTCAGCAGCAGGAGGGCAGAAATGTGTCTTTGGTTGGCAGCAACCCTTTTGGGCTGCCTTGGACTAGAAGGCTGGTACCGGGAACACCAGGGACCTCACAAAGCTAGTTTCTGAGAGTTGGACTCATACCTTCCACACTGGTTACCGGTGTGGGGATATGATTTCACAATGTTTGACACCTAACAAGATAGCGTTACTTTCAGCTGTTTTGGAGTTGGTCATTACCTGGTCGCATAATGCCACTCTATATGTCGTAAATGGCTGATAAACTAACAACCTGGGAGAATGGACTCCGTAGGCTGCAGGGGTGTCTTGCTCATGCAGGGGCACCCTCTCACTTAGAACCAAGCACCCTGCCTTCAGGATTGTTAAGGCCTGCTATAGGGGTGACTTATAGGTTTTAAATGCACTGACCCTTAGATATAGTAAACCTAGATCTAAAGTAAGAGGTGCATGTTATGTTATGTTATGTTATGTTAATAGAGCTTGCAAAGCGCACTGTCACCGTTAGGAGTCCTGGCGCTGAAAGCATTGCCTACTGGTCAGATAAAAGGTTCAGTTAAGTAAGTTAAGTTAGTTCAATGAAGAAAAGAGCCAGGTTTTCAGGCCCCTCCTAAACTCTAGGAGCCCAGCTGCTGCTCTGAGCTGCAAGGGGAGGCCATTTCAAGCCTTTGCGGCATAACAGAAAAAGCTCCTACCCCCCAACTAGCTGTTTTAACACGTGGAACTTTTACCAACATTGCTTTGGTGGAACGAAGGACCCTGGTGGGGGTATACTATTGAAGGTGTTGACTCATGAAGGCAGGCCCATGCCCCTCCAGGGTTTTGAAGACCAGGCAGAGAGCCTTAAATTCTATCGGCTGTTTCATTGGGAGCCAATGAAGGTCCCGAAGTCCCTTCCTTACGGAGACAAACTTGGGGATGCCCAAAAGGACCCTGGCGGTAGCGTTTTGCACTACTTGCAATCGATTGAGCTGCCTTTTGTGAATGCTGAGGTATAAGGCATTACAATAGTCTAGACGAGACAGGATAAGCGCTGTTACTACTGTCCTAGGGCTGTCATCTGAGAGAAAACGCTTAATTTTTCTCATGATCCTAAGTATATGAAAACAGGATTATACCACCTTGCCTACCTGGTCCACAAAGGACAGTCTAGAGTCCACCATCACTCCCAGATTTTTTGCCTTACCGGTTGGAACTGGGGGTGAGCTCAGAGATTCTGGCCACCAATTGGTTGACCAGAGATTTGAGGGATTACCAAAAATAATCACCTCAGTCTTCCCTGCGTTCAGCTTGAGACAATTTGCTGACATCCAGCCGGCAATGGACTGCGTACAGTTGTAGCAGTCCCGACCAATCTCGGCCTCTTTGCCTTTTTGTATGGATAACACTATTTGAGTGTCATCGGCGTAAGAGGTCAGTTGGAAGCCGAAGGATCGAATAAGGGCTGCCAAGGGAGATACATATATGTTGTAGGGGTGGGCGGAATTTGCAAAATCCACTTTCTCAAATTATCGCGAAAATGTTTAAAATTATCGCAAACAAGCTGAAATATCGCGAAGATGCGGAAGGTTTTTTCCCGCATGTTCGCGAGATTTTCTGCATGGTTGCGGGTCGCCAACTTACTCATCTGGTTGCTCGCGGGCGCGGCCCTCTTGTTTTGAGTTGTCTCGCGGTGCATGATCGCGAGAAGAAAGAAGTGATCGCGCGACGCATGACGTCACTGCGGGCGCGAACTGTCGCGAGACAGTGCAAATGGCTAAAAACAATACAACATCTCATGGAGAACGCGACCGGATCAAGAAAACTTGTCGGCGAACGCAGGGATTCAGGTAAGGCGATCGCGCGCGCGCGAGAATGTATTATTTTAACAGCGCGAGCAAGAAACAAATTATCGCCAAGCTGCGGAAAGCGTAAATTTTGACATTTTCGCGCTCTCCGCGGAACGCGGAAATGTCAAATTATCGCAATTTTTGCGAACGGAACAAAATTTTAGCCCAGGCCTAATATGTTGAACAGCGTGGGGCTGAGCGCTGAGCCCTGTGGGACCCCACAGGGCAAAGAGAAAGGCTTAGAGCAGTCAGTGCCCATGTCCACTGTTTGAGTTCTGTTAGAAAGGAAGGATCTTAAAAGGGCAAGGGCCTTGCCAGTAACCCCCTTTCCACCTAACCGGTCCAACAGTACTTCATGGTGGACCGTGTCAAAGGCCGCTGAAAGGTCCAGCATAATCAAAATTGCTACGCCACCCTGATCCAATACTTCTCTAATCTCCTCCGTTGACTTAATCAACGCAAGCACTGTACTATGTTCTGTTCGAAAGCCAAACTGAGTAGAGTCGAGGAGTCCATTATTGTTAATAAAAGCACTCAACTGACTGTTCATTTCTCTTTCTATCAGCTTGGTCGGTAAGAGAAGACAAGAAATAGGCCTATAGTTATTCGGCTCTTTGGGTTCCAGGTTAGCTTTCTTGAGAAGGGGGAGGATTGAAGCTCTTTTCCAAACCTTGGGAAACAAGGCGCACTTAAAAATATTGTTAAAACAGGGGCAAGAGCAGCTCCAATAGTGTTAGAAGCTACTTTAGCTATTTGTGCTGGGCAGGGATCTAAAGGAGACCCTGATTGAATTACTTGCAAAAGCTTAGCAGTATCTTGGGCACTCATAGACTCAAAACTGTCTAAGGAAGGCACTGTCTTAGTGTCCTTTGGGCAGTTCCATACATCCATCTTTGTACCATTCCCTGGCAGATTGCTGAAGGACGAAAAGATTGTGCCCACTTTTTCTTGAAAAGCAGAGGCAAGAATTTCACAAAATTCAGATTTGCCGTGAGGTTTTGCCAAGGTGGGTGTTGTAAGTTTTATAACTGTATTGAATAATTCTTTTATGGAGGATTTCGCTTTGCTAATCTGTTCCCCATAGAATATCTTTTTTGTTTCAGTGAGCGATTTTTTATAGCTGTAAAGGCTATCTCTATAAGCCATCTTGGTGGGTATGGTGTAATCTTTTCTCCATGCAAGTTCTAATGGTTTGCATTCCATTTTTGTTTGTTTTAAATTCTCACAGTACCAAGGAGCCGAGGGTGTCATTCTCCTCGGGGCACATATTCTAACTGGGGCTAAACCTTTACAGGCCGAATCTAACCATTCAGTGTATGCCATCGCGGCCTTATCGATTGATAGGGGCCAGACATCCAGGGTGGACTTCAAATAGTTCTCGAGGTCCTCACTGCTGATATTTTTCCAAGCCCTGGTTTCAATCCTAAGTAAAGGTTCGGTTGTTGGTTTAAAAATCTTAGTATGAGAGATCTCAAAGAAGACGGCTGCATGGTCTGACCAAGGAATTGGCAATACACTGCAGAACTTAATGTTGGGGTTGTTAGAGAAGATTCCGTCCAAAGTATGACCAGCCGTATGGGTGGGTTCTGGGACAAGTTGAATGAGTTCCCCCCGTCAAGTATTCCTGGAGCTTAGCATTGTCAGCATCCATAGTGTCCTCCAGATAAAAGTTAAAATCTCCTAAAATGGTAAATGAATTGGTGCTAAGTCCTTCTTCGAGGAGCATTCCTACTGAATCTAAAAAAGCGCCTCTTGCTCCAGGGGGGCGATATAAAAGAATTGCGTTAAAAGTATCGTGAGGGGAGATACGGACACTCACTGCCAAGGCTTCGCACGTCGAATTAGGAATTGAACAGAAAGAGGGCTCTAGAGAATTGTGATAAATTATCGCCAACTCTCCCCCTTTCCTGCCGAGTCTGTCTTGAGTATGGCAGAGATATCCTGGTGGCAGGGATTTTACTAAGTCCGGGCCAGAGGATTCGTCTGACCAGGATTCTGTAATTAAAGCCATCTTAATATTGTAATCCTCGATTAACAGTGCACATTCATCACTGTGTTTGACAGGAGACCTGGCATTAAGAAGCATTGCTTTAATGGGTACCAGGGCATTATTGTCTTTCTTACTGGGGTTGGACCTGTTCAGACGTTCTATAGAAGACGGGAGCTTCCCAGAACATTTAGAGCATGAAACTGGAACTCCCTTTAGGAACGTGTCAGGATGTATCATTGGACAGCACATGTCGCTTCCGTTGGGATCTAAGTGTAGTAGAAAGTCTCTCTATTAGGTGATGGTGTCTGAAACTGTGAAGCCAGGGGGACGGGCCCTGAGCCCGGACCGAGCGCGGACGGATGCAGACAAGCTTGCCTTAGGCGCACCTTCGGCACGCAAGCGGTGCACCCGCTGCGCACGTCCGCTGCGCAGTCGCGTCAGCGCGTGTAATATAGGCAGTGGTACAAACAACTAGTCCGCTAACCTTCAGGCTCGAGTGTCCTGCTTCCGCTTTCCCTGCGGAACGCGCAGTGCATAGGCACCACAAAGTCAGGCAGTACTGAGGCAAGAAGGATAGAAGCAAGTAGCAGGCAGTAATTAAATGAAGGTAAAATCGTTTTTTAAAAATATTATGTGCAAATAGGCAAAAACAGTGCAAATAAGCAAGTTAAGGAGGAGCTGCCCTACCTGTCAGGCATTAAACACAGCTCTGACCAGGAGGTAACGCTGCGCGGTCGCGTCAGCGCGTGTATTATAGGCAGTGGTACAAACAACTAGTCCGCTAACCTTCAGGCTCGAGTATCCTGCTTCCGCTCTCCCTGCGGAACGAGCAGTGCACAGGCGCCACAAAGTCAGGCAGTACTGAGGCCAGAAGGATAGAAGCAAGTAGCAGGCAGTAATTAAATGAAGGTAAAATCGTTTTTTAAAAATATTATGTGCAAATAGGCAAAAACAGTGCAAATAAGCAAGTTAAGGAGGAGCTGCCCTACCTGTCAGGCATTAAACACAGCTCTGACCAGGAGGTAACGCCATCTTACACAGGCTGCAATGGCAGGCCTGTAGTTCCATTTTGCATGACCTCTTATGGGTGGCATAATACATGGTTCAGCGCAATGGAGGCCTCTAGGGTACCTATGCCCTGGGTACATGGGTACCATATACTAGGGACTGACAAGGGTACCCCAGTATCCAATCTGGAGTGTACCTAAGTACATGGCATAACAGTTTAGGAAGAAAGCAGATAGACTGGGGTCCTGCTAGCAGGATCTCAGTCAGACTAGTCAAAAACAGTATCATATGAATCAAAAAGTGGGGGTAACCATAAGAAGCAGATCCTACTTTCCTACACAGCGTAAACAATGTGACGTTTTTATTTGACTTCATTCCCAGTACCAAAACAATACACTTCCTGTATTCCAGTCTAGGGGCTAATATCACTGTGTATACAACTGTAGTAGCTTTTTGTAATAATATAATTCTTAGTTAATTGTAAAAGTCAAAGGACACACAATTCAATATTTTATTGATACATTTGCAGTACTCTACATTCTTCATTGTTTCAAACAGGCCTATTAAACAACAGTGATTCCTACAGCTCCCAGAATAATGTGCTGCACGGCTAAATACTCATAAGGTCCCAAAGGCGAGACCTATTGCATTGCAAATGCTTGTTACATTTGTTAAGACAAAACAATTTTACAAAATAGTATTGTTTTAATCAATCAACCGATTGGAAAAATCAGCAAGTCTCCAAAAAAGACCAAAGTCGGAAGTTCAAAGTTCTGGATTACTATATATAGTGCAAAAACCACAAAAACACAAGTGACAAATTCCTATATCACGCAAATAGCAAGTTGGGCGGATAAGATACTGCCAAAACACCTAATTGTGCTCGTGTTCATGTTTAGCGCAATCCCCCTCTTATGGCTACTTCTCAGAATAAGGGTGAGATACAATAGCAACACATTTTTTGCTTTCTATATAGCGAGTGATTATCTGTTGTTTTATGTCAATGGGACCAAACCCAGCCTATCAGGCTTCAACATTTTCTCAACAGGCTTGCAGTAAGGAAGAATCCACTACTCGTTACACCCTGTGCTCAGTGCTTAATGACGGTCCAAAAACACAATTTCTACTGTCGGTCTCTCGTTGTTTAACAGATAGAAATGTGGTGGCCTTTTCTGTGATGTCTACACTAATTATTGATGTCCTGTCATGTTTGAATCTGCAAAGAAATATAATCTAGTAATGTGTGTCAGCGCAGCTAAATTGACCATGCAAAATTTCATGTGTGCTTCCTAAAACTAATGTGCACTATAACCTATGTGTTCATGTAGAACCCACATTTAACTTTTTGAACACGTCGATGTATTAGCCTAGGCCGGTTCACTTCTGACATAGGTTTCAAACTACCCATTACCTGAAATGTTTGCATTGGGTTTTGGGATTGTATACTTGTGTGTATGTGTCTATAAAATGTACTCCTATCATTTCCTTACATCACATTTTAGGCACATTCTGGTTGAGCTCTGGGCTCCTTCCATACGTCGCATAATTTGTTAAATTTCCATGGATGCCCTCTATTTGCCACTTCCTGCTCCTGCTTACAGCAGTCCATATTGATTTCCCACTGACCCAGTGTGGGAACATCTTGGCTGCCCCACAGTCTTCCGATGCCCCTTCATGCTACCACAAGAGTTATGAGTGTTTTGGTATTATCAGTTCGCCACAGATGCCCGGTATCCTCTATTGGGGTTTCATTTCTAGCTCCTCACCCATGACCACGGTTAATCACATTTGTTATCCTTTTCCAGAAGGGTTGTATCATAAAGAAATCCCAAAGCATATCCATGAATGCGGGATCTGAGGCACGTATCATTATGTACCCTTCCAAGTTCCCTGAGCAGTGTTCAAGTACAATAGACTCAGTATTTTTAATTGTATCAGTCTAAACCTTGCCCTTGTAGCAACTCCACTGGGACAACGTCAAGCTTCATTCCAATCTTCCTATACTAGTGTACCTATATCCTCTTTCCATTTATCCTTGAATGTGTCATAAAGTTTCATTACATTATTAATCAATGTTCTGTATATTTGTGAAATGGCATATTTTTGTGGGTGTTGTCAGAACTCTATGTTTTAATAGTGGTTCTTCCTGTATGTCTACCCAACTGTCCTTGTAGTTTAAAAGTGTGTGATAGACCTGCATATATTTTTAGGATTGTGTGTCTGATACTTCCAAGTCCCTCTGGGGCTACCCAGTGGTTTCATGCCTGCCAAAACCCACACATACCCTAACTTGAAAATTCATAACAGGTCCCATTTCTCAAACCCTTCTAATTCCAGCAAATCTCACACAACTTTAGAGTCCAAAAGCGGGGTCTCCAAAGTAAGTTTGCTGTTCCAGCCCATCTTCTAGTTGACTTTCTACCATCTTCTATCTACTTCCTCAGTTTGACATGGGCCTGTTCTGGGAAGCCCACCCCCAGTATAGCAACCTCATGAGTCCCCTCACACCAAATCTTTTTGCTCTCGCTGCCGGTTCAGTTTGGGCATAGTACACTCAGTTAATAACAATCATCAACTCACGAGCCGCCGAATAGGGTGTCGACCCCACCGCTCAGTCCCTTTCCTTACTGCAGGAGATAAGAGCAGGTTTTGGAGCGCTCGACGGTCATTTTGACACCCTAGATAAACGGCTTGAGAGTCTGGGGGCCAAAATCCAGGTGCACGACAGACGCTTAGATGTGGCAGAGGCACGGATTTCTGACATCGAAGAGAGCAGGGTGCAATCTGTTAAAATATTGGAGCGCGTTGAATGTATACTCAAGGACTTGGCGATTTAAATTGAGGACCTTGAGGCACGCAATAGGCGTAACAATATCCGCATCTTAGGGGTTCGGTAGACTGCGAATACTGGTCGACTTGATCTCTTTGTCAAGTCCTTACTTACTGACATGTTTGGGAGGGAGCAGTTTACCGGTGGCTTTGTAGTAGAGCGAGCGCACCGCACGCTGTGCCCTCGACCAAACCCGGGATTTCCACCTAGGCCCATCATTGCTCACATCATGAACTTACGGAACACAGCTCTTCGACTCACCAGGGAGCAAGGTGACACTATATGGCAAGGCTCCAAATTATCGCTATACCTGGACTTTACACTTATGGTGCAGGAGGCTTGGCGGAAGTACCACGGGGTTAAAGCCACCCTCAGGAATTTAGGTCTGAAGTATGGTATGCTTTACCTTGCCAGGTTAGGAGTTGGTGTAAATGGCCGGGCCCGTATTTTCAATACCCCTACTGAGGTGCAGGAGTTCTGCCATACGTACAAACACAAAGACAGCCAGACAATTGCTGATAGTGCTGGGAATTCCCCCCTTGCAGTGGCTCCAATGCAAGAGTGGAACTTTTCTCCAATAACGGAACTGGCTGAGCCCTTGGTTATGTCCATCCTCAATTTATCTCAATGGCTGAATTGGGATAGTATCATATGCTAGTGCACAGTAGTCCAAATAGCTGATCAACTGACGTAGCATTGCCACCCCTCATGGTGTATGCCGCTGGAATGTTGCTTGTAATGCTGGTATATCTTTTCAGGGATTTTACATTTCTATTCAAAGTTATTTGGTATACCATGTTTAGTTGTCTGCTGGGGTTTGTCCCTCGCTTTTTTCGAAGTGAGGCTGGGTGGAGGGCGGGAGGGGGATTCATTTTTTGTGTGTATGCCTCGCTTTATTCGTGGTGAGGTTGGGTGGGGGGTGGACAACTATTATCACATAAACATTCTTGTTTATTTACTGTAATGCTCGCTGTCTGATTTAACATTTAACAGCAACTGTTTGTTATTGTCATGTATGCCAAAACCTTTAGATGGCCCAGCTAGGTAATGTTGATGGTCCTTCTGGCTTGTCCTTACAGTCTTGGAACGTCAGGGTTCTTAATGACAATCGTAAGAGAAGGCATGTTGTTCACTATCTGCAACGTCACAACATCGACATTGCTTTTTTGCAGGAAACGCACTTGCCCAAATCTGACTCTGCACATTTTGTTTCAAGCTGGGGCGCACACAGATATTTTTCCAACTTCAGCAATTATGCTAGAGGCATAGCCATTCTTATTCACAAAAGCGTGTCCTTCAGTCATCGCTCCACCACTGGGGATAGCGAGGGCAGATACACCATTGTCACCGGGTCACTAATGGGTCATAGTGCTGCTCTGGTATGTGTTTATGCCCCGAACACTGATTCTCCGGAATTCTTCCATTCCCTTCATGCCCAACTTATAAAGTTAGATCCTGCCCTATTACAGGTGGGGTGGGAATTTTAATTTGCTCCTTAACCCCACCTTGGATGGCACCACTAAATCTCCTGGCACTAAACCCCGCGCATGCCGTGCTCTTCTAGATCTTTGTGAACAATTATCGCTCCTCGACACATGGAGCAGGTGCAACCCTTCCACCACTAAATACACACATTATGCTGGCCAACACAACACCTGGACTAGGATTGATTATTGGTTTGTTTCCCCCGGCATCTCCAGCTGGTACCACTGTCTCACGACTCTCCCGCACACATAATCAGACCACTCCCCAGGTAAGCTCATCCTTAGAGTTCCCCGACCAGATGGGTACGAATGACAGTGGCGCTTTCCCAGTCATGCTCTCAGCAAGGACCTCTTCTTCTCTGAGGTGCACGAAGCCTTTGAAGAATACTTTAACATCAATACCGGCTCGGTTGACACTTGGGCAGTCCTACGGGAGGGGTTAAAAGCATACATTAGGGGTGTCTGCATTGCCAAACATGCCGAGGTGCTAAAAGCTTTAAGGACGACACTCTCTCGTTTGGAACAAGACCTGACAGAACTTGACAGTACAACAATAAACACTTCCAATCCAGATGCGGTCAAACACCGGCTTGCCCTCCTCACTGAATATAGGTAGTCCGCAGATCGCAAGATACTTTTTTTTGTTTTTTAGGTAAATATCAAACTGCTCGTCGCTATGGGGAAGATGAGCGGCCAGGCCAGGTGCTAGCTCAGATGCTTGAACCCCCATACAGCAAAGTCTATATCACTGAGCTGAGATCCTCCACAGACCAGACGCTCACAGACACCTCAGAGATCCGTAACAAATTCCTTGAATATTACACCTCTCTGTACACTTCTAAAGTGGGATGCAATCCCATTGCACAGGTAACATACCTATCCAAGATTGCTTTGGTCTATCCAGAGAAGAATCTGCAGGAATTCTTGGCGGTGCCGATCTCGGAGGAGGAGGTCACTAGTGCCATTGAGACCCTTAGAAGCTTCTCGGCCCCTGGTCTGGATGGCTTTACAGGAGATTTTTATAAGTCATGTAGGGCTCTGCTGGCGCCTCAACTAACTGAGGTATATGCGGAGGCCCTCGAAAGCCAAATCTTACCCCCTACTCTTCGTGAGGCTGTCATTATACTCCTTCCCAAACCTGGCAAAGACCCGTCATTATGCGGGTCATACAGACCTTTGTCCCTACTAAAATTAGACTATAAAATTCTGGCCAAGGTGCTCGCCATGCACTTGTCTCTTCTGATGGAATTTGTTATTTCTCCAGCTTAATCTGGCTTTGTCCCCCATCGCTCTACTTCATTGAAGCTCAGGACGCTCTTTGCAATTCTCCCAGGATTAATCCCGAGGTCCCAGCTGCCGCTGTCTTGTTGGACAGTGAGAAAGCCTTCGACTCCTTAGAGTAGCCTTTTTTTGTGTCTGTCATGCACCGCATGGGAATGCTTAAGGGATTCATTGCCACCACTGAATTATTATACAGCCGCCCCACAGCTAGAATTCACCTGAACGATACGCTCTCCCGACCCTTCTCTCTATCTCGTGGCACTAGGCAAGGCTGTCCCCTGTCGCCCTTACAGTTTATTATCGCTATGGACCCCTTAATCTGACATTTTCAGGAGAAGCACCTGTAGAGGGGCCTACAATTCAATACAGGCCCCCTCCTGGTCTCGCTCTATGCAGACAACACTATTCTTTATGTCAGGGAACCTCATGTTAACTTGGAACCACTCATTAGAGAGATAATCAGATTTAGACAACATTCTGGCCTGGGCATCAATTGGCGCAAGTCAGTTATCTTCCACTTAACCTCGAACACGACACAGTGGGAGTGTAAATTCCCCCTTGAATGGTGCACAGACTCCATTAGGTATTTGGGCATTCATATACATCTCCGTCTCAATTATTGTCAAGCAGTTAGTGCCCTCGAGGTTCAGGTGGAGAGATGGCTGCAGTTGCCATTATCCATCGCTGGCAGAGTTGCAGCTATCAAGATGGTTGGTCTCCCCACATTTTTATATCTTTTCAATAGCATCACCATACCCCTCCCGAACAGCTTCTTTTGACATTACGCTCGCATCTTATCAGATTGGTCTTGGAGGGGCAAACAGGCTCGTGTTCATTGGCAAGTGCTGACCCTTCCGTATGAGAGAGGTGGGTTTGGGGTGCCTGACCTACAGTGGTACTATTTAGTGGCCCAATGCAGCAACTCCTTTGCTTGGTACCAACCAGACGATAGGATCCCATTTCTCCGCCCAGAGGCCGATTTCGTGCTGCCGGAGACATTACCTACAGTATTACCCAAGGGCGTACCCAGAGATCCTAACAACATACAGACAGCCTCTACCACCAGTTGGGCCTGGGAAAAGCCGAGACGGGTCACCGGCACATCTACACTATATTCGTTGGCTTTACCGATCCCCAATGCTTGCTGGCTGCCAATCACAGGTGAGAGACTGGTGCAGCGCACCTTGGCCAACTTTGACATCACCATATCTGGAGACTTGTTCCCTGGAGGGCATGTCTTCTCTGTGGCGGACGAGGAGCCTTTCCACAACGCCACCTTTATGGATCACTTCATACTGGGGCATATCCGTTCGGCTCTGCGCGTCTCTTTGCCTGGTTTTCCTATTGAACCGGACTCGGTCACTCCACTCTCCATGACCATTTAGAGTAAGTGAGGGGTTCACCTCATATCTAAGCTGTACAAGGCATGTTCTTACATTATACCGGTCATTGACGACAAGGTTCGTAAAGACTGTCCTAGGATGCCCCATCTCAGACGACCAATGGGCCCAATGTTGCGCAGTGACGAAAGAAGTCTCTTTAAACTGCCGACATAAACTACTCCATTTTAAATTCCAGCATAGAATGTACATCACCCCCGCCAGATCTCCCACCCTTGATCCGTCCAGACCTCATAATTTTCATAAGTGTGATGCTGCATACGCCGATTTTGCCCATCTCACGTAGACTTGTCCAAAAATACAGTCATATTGGGAGGCGGTGCACAAAACACTGGCTGACACATCCATCAAGCAAAATTGTCCTCGCTAAAATAGCGAATCGCTAAAATCGGCCGTAAGCGAGTGCCAAACAACAGATTCCAATGCATCAACCCCAATAGCGAAAAAACTAAAGAATTTCTAAAATAAACCCCGGTACATTAAAGAATCACTAAATAAAGAATCGGATATAGCGAAAACACAAATAGTGCATGCCAATAGCGATTAGCAAATAAAGAATCGCTAATACCGAAAAACCCTCAAATTCGCTATTTAGCATGAGCAGAATAAGGGGAATCTCAACCAGGAGGTAAAGTTGCAGACACAGACTAAAAAAAAACAAGTTTTAAAGTGTACCACAGGTGTAATGAATCAGAAAGCTTTCAAAAATGGGCCTGGAGACCCCGTTTTCTTTTACAAAATGGCAGCCCTCTACGTGCTCGCAAGGAGGATGAGAGTAAATGCAGCAGCGCAGCGCAGGAGGAGGATCCAGGAGAGGGTATTCAGAGTGCGCATTACATTGCTGGGCCAAAATGAGGAGGAAGTAAATGACAAGTACCGTCTTAATCGTGCCATGATAATGCGCCTAATTGCTGACCTGGAACCACTACTGCAGCACCAGGCACGTAGGACAAATGCAATTCCTGCGCACGTCCAGGTCCTATGCAGCCTGCACCTACTGGCATCTGAAAGTTTCCAGGGGGTCGTAGCAGTAGCGGGAGGCGTATCACAAAGCGCACTTTCACGCTTCTTCCGTAAATTCATTGATGCCATGCTAACAATGATACATACCCACATCAGCTTCCCCACAACCCCACAGCAGATGGAACAGACCAACAGGACTTCTACCAGGTGGAACAATTCCCCCATGTCATAGGATGCATTGACTGCACGCATGTCCCCATCTGTCCCCCTTCAGCCAATGAGTACATCTTCCGTAACAGGAAGTCCTATCACTCAATCAACGTGCAGGTCGTGTGCAATGCCAAGCACATAATTACGGACATAGTGGCACAATTTCCAGGGAGCCCACACAACTCATATATATTCAGACACAGTGGCATCCACAGGCGTCTGCTCAATGGTGAATTCGGAGAGGGACTCCTGCTTGGTACATACTCATACCTATTCAATACATCAGTATCACATATGTATTAGCATTACTGCCGCTAAGCCTTTGCTTCCCCCTGTAGGTGACAGCGCATATGCCTTGCGGGAATATATCCTCACCCCCTACCTCAACCCAACAACACAGCAGGAGCAACGCTACAACGTGGCACATATTAGCACCAGAAATGTGGTTGAGAGAACATTCGGGATCCTGAAGAGTCGCTTCCGGATCTTACATAAGGCCGGTGGTGCTTTGCAATATAACCCCGAGACCTGCTGCAGGATTGTAGCAGTATGTGCCATGCTGCACAACATTGCAACTAGAAGGGGGATACCCATTGAGATGGACAGAAACGGCAACGATCAGGATGACCAACCACCCGCACAACACCGACAGCCACACGTGCCAAACACAGCTGAAGGTCAAAGGAGGCGGACATACATCACAAAACATCATTTCAGAGCCAGGTAAGAATGAGCCATGACAATATATTGTGGAGTGCTAATGTTTACTTTACATGAGCACTTGTCAAAGTGGTTTAACATGAGTAGAATAAATTACAGTGATTCTACACATTGTGGAGAAAAACAGATCCGTTGGCATCACGGGAGTGCAAACGCAAAATGCAAGTGGCCCATGGTTACACCACCATGGACAGAGATGCGGGACTGAATGTCTAGTGCCGCTTCCCACGTACCCCCAGCCTCCTGTCGCGTGTCTCCTCTACCTCACCACGCTGAGTGTCTGTGGCTGTAGAGCTGTGCGAACTGCGCCTCCTGTTACAGGTCTCCGGCACGGACACGTTTCTCACACTTTATGCGGCCTCACTGCCCTCCTCCCCTCCCAAGTTGCTGCCACTAAATGTGCCAGACTGTAATTGCAGTGGTCACCTGGCCTAAGGCCTTCGCTACATCCCCACAGTAATGCCCGAGGTCCACCTGCAGTGACACGGAGCAGCGGGAAAAAACTGCAGTGCTGTTGCAGAGCTTGGTGATGGCCTTGGTAGATGCAGTAGGTCGGAGTAAGTTCTGCAGATGCCTCCTGCGCTCGCTGTGTTGTCCTGCTAGGATGGCACGGGTGAGCTCCTGTAGGCTCTTTTTGATGTCCCGATTGCCCTCAGCCACAACTGTGGTCATGTGCCGCACAGCGTCTGTCAGAGTGCACATGTGTTTTGCCAGTTTGGAGATGTTGAGGTTCATTGTTCCCATGTGTCTCCCCTGCAGGCACTGAACGCGCAGCATCTGGGCCTCTACACCACCGTAGATGTTTCTTGGCTGTCCGGGGAGCTCAGCAATACTACGCATGGACCTGCACCGCTGTGTGACTCGGCCACGTGCTGATGGTGGAGCTGGCAGAGTGACACGTGTCTGACTGGGGACACTTGTGGGTGCTGGTCTCGGCTCTGTATCCATCACCTGCAGGGAGGGGACATGTGCCCTGCGTCTTGGTGGTGTTGTCGGTGGTGGTGGTGGTATTGTCGGTGGTGGTGGTGGTATTGTCGGTGGTGGTGTTGTCGGTGGTAGTGGTGTGGATTGACGTTCCTGCGGAGTCTCTCCATCGGTATCTGACGGTGTCTCGGAGATGATGAGGCACTCACTGTCATCAGAGTCCACCGGAGATGCATCTGTGTGTGAAACAGTGCATGGTTAGTCTATTTTGTGACTATATCTGTTTGTCATTCCGCATACTTTTACTGCAATAAATGACATATTTAGACACACTGTTGGGCCTGTACTGCTGATCTCATTTATTGTGCATTGGTGATCATACATGCACACTTGGCTAACATGACTACAACTCCCATGATGCAATACTAATGTGAGGGTATATGTGTTATGCACTTCTCCCTGCACACTGTGATTGACCTGGGGGGATGGGCATGGGTATACAATACGCAGCGTATAGGCGCAGGCATGCATCTTACCTTGTTCTGTGGTTGCTGCGCCGGAGGAGTCCATCTGGGTTACTCCGACGACTGCCTCTGACTCAATGGTCCCCTCAACAAGCTCCTCCAGGGCTGTGTTGGCAGGTACTCTGGATGGCCACCCCTCCTGTGCCAGCTGCTTCCTTGACCCTTTCGGCAATGCGCTCCTTTGCCCTTTTCCTGAGGTCATACCAGCTCTTCTTAAGGTCGTCGATGCTGCGGTGCGTCACTCCGACAGCATTCACCCTCTCCCTAATGCGAAGCCATATCTTCCGCTTCTTGGCTTCGGGTGAGGTTCCGTGAATCCTGAACCCGTTCAATAAAGATTGTCGTATCGTGACGATTTTGGTATCAGCGCACCGCAAATGACGAGTGCGGTAAGCATGAGTGTTTTCATCATGTCACACCGATGGATTCACTGTGTATTTGACGATCTAGTCTGAACCCTTGGATTTCATTCTGTGCATAGCAGCCATTTTGTGGTTGCCCTCACATAGGCTGATGACTACAGCATGACCGTGGCCAAACTAGTCTCTAGGGACACATACACCTTAGCTTGAATTCGTGTTGACTTCTGTTTGACCTGAGTGAACTGACCCTGTTGCCCGAGGCTAAACTTGTTGAGCCTCCTCCTTGTTAAGCAGCTGGTCAGATAGAGATCAGAGAGCAGGACATTGCTGATTTTATGACACACGCACACACCCCTCTATCTTGCTTCTCATCTGTTTCTGTTTTTTCCTTTATGGCCTAATTATTGACTTGGGTTGAGGTCTTTTATGATGGGCCCGTCCGGCCTGTTCGAGTAAGAATGCTGGATTTTGCCTTGTCATTTTTGGTGGGCTGGACAACTGAAAGTGGGTTTGTCGTTATGTGATACTTCGGTAATGTCATCCTCTGATTGGTCAATTTGTAAGTAATTGATGCTAGCCAGGAACGTGATTTTTGGCATAAAAGACGATGCTCCGCCCTATGAATTTGAGCAGTCTCCTGAGAACATACACCGTGTTGTACTTCTAGGATCTCTGTTACTGGCTGCAGCTAAATAAAATTGATCTTTGGAGTCACCAAGAAGAATCCCGTGTCTCTGTACTCTAAGACAGGTGGACCTGAAGACTTCGGGCGTGTCCCCTGCGCCGCTGGGTTTAAATCCCGGTTCTTCAGTTGGCGCCCAACTCTGGGGCGACTTCAGCGGTACCGGTCCAAGCCTGGAGATCGTGAGGAGCTTCGTGTGAAAATTCTGGAGGGAGGCCTACCACTTCATCGACCCCTGTATGTCGTTGTGGTCCGAAAGTCTTTGCTGCGAAGTTCCCCGCTTTCCGACGGCTGCGAAGGACTGCAGCCCTGACTGTCGTCCTGTCTTGGAGCTCTTTGATGATAGACGGGTCTTCTGGCGACGTCATCGATATTTCAGTTAAGTATGCGTGGAGCGTCTCCCAGTCCTTAGTTTGTTTTGGTATCCTTCGGGATCGCTTTGATTTGGTACCTGCAGGCCCCGAAGCCGAGGGACTCGTGTATTCACGAGGCTATCGTTTTGATATTCCCTTGAAGTTTGAAGCTAGACTAGTGAGCGAAGTGAGCGAAGATGCCTGGTCTTAGCAGACTTGGAAAGATATTTTGTTGTGGTTGTAATAGGGATTCCCGATTGGAGGACTCGTGTCCGGTGCCTCCGATTGGAATTTCGACCTATGAGCTCTATTTAAAACATGGCGTGGGCCCCATTACGTATAATGATGTATAGATTAGGTATACTAGGAAGGATGGTGTCCTAAAATGGCCCCAATATGGTAGTTATGAGACGGAGATTTTAGATAATTTAGAAGTTAGACTCTTCAAAAAGAAAGCCCGGCCGGCAATGTTTGACTCTTTCCGCCTTTGGCGAAAGGAGGCCAAACAGAAGGAAATTAAGTTAGCGAAACGAAATAAGCGTGAACGAGGTATGTCAATGGTGCAAGCTGCTATACAGTTTAGGGATAATGAGGAAGAACAAGAAAGCGAACAGATGCTTAGGCAACGTAAATTAGCGGTAGATAATTGTTATCCAGCTTTGCCGCCTCAACAGCAAGAAAAAAATTAAAGATCTTGTGAAAGATCCTTTAATGTCGCATCTATTAAGTTCGCCACCCCCTTATGTTCAAAGTGCTACCGCACCTCCACCACTTGTAGGTGCGCAACCTCCGGTTGTTTAACCTCCAGTGGTTCCTCAACAGCCAACTCTTCTTCCACTGGCTACTACTGCTTTGGTGCAGCCTCCTCAAGGGCCGCCGTCTTTGCTACCTCCTTTATCTGCTACTCCTATACCTATGTTGTCTGTTCCTTCTGTTACTGTTCCGATTTCGGTTCCTTCTCATTCTGCTTTGTCTCCTGTTCTTTTGTCACCTTCACCTTCAGCTCGACGGAGAATTACTGATGCGGTTGCTAGTCTCTTTTCTCCTCTGATGGGTTCATTGGATATGTCTCCTGTTGTAGAGCGTAAGCAATTGCGTAGTCAATTGCCTGGTCCTGATGAACGGACAGTGCTGGATCACTTGGCGCGTAAATGGGTTACATATCCTTCGTACTATGATCTTGAGGGTGTTATGGATGTTTTCCGCCAATGGGAAGCACCGAAACAAAGATATGTATTTGATATGATGTGTTCTTTCCTTCGTGAGCAATGGGAAGATAGTGCGGTAGGACAGACTCCGCCTGAGTTGTTCCGTGTGCAGTCCGAGTTTGCGAAAGGAACTATAGTGGGTTTTGATGTTGAAAAAGCAGTTGCGACATTGTTGTCGTTTAGGAGTGAGTCTCCTTCTAGGTCATTATTTCAGCCTGATTCTTCAGTTAGGAGAAAGGCGCGTCAATATCCAATGCGTGAGGTTCCTCCCGTTTGGAGACCTGGTGATTTGCAAGCGAATCCACCTGTTCTGGCACATTTCCAGCGCGTTTGGGTACATGTTCCATGGAAGTGTGCCGAAGTCCTAGCTCTAAAGCAGACGCTGCCTGATCCACGTAAAAATCCTGCGGGGTTTTATAAGGAGCTATCTCAAACTGCGGGTTCATGTATTATGAATTTGGCTGATATAGATATGTTATTTGGGAATGTTGTTCCACAGCCTATATGGGGTAAGATTCGTCATACGGATCATGCGCAGGAATTAGGTGATACATGGAATAGTCTTAGAACTGCAGATGAAAGACAAGTAGGTGGTGCTAAACCCGAGGCTGTGATTGCTGACCTCCCTGGTAGAATTATTGATTATATGAAGACCTTGATGCCTGCTATGCGTGTCAATTGGGACAAGTTGTCTGCATGCAAGCAGAAGAAAGACGAAACTGTGTCCGACTTTTTCACTAGATTTGAAGAGACATTTGTAGACCACAGTGGTCAAGACATGAGTACAGAAGGTGGTCAACGGTTGTTCGTTGACAAGTTTGTGCATAATTTGTTTCCCGAATTGTGTAATAGGTTGAAGGATTCTGAGAGTGCTTGGGCTGTTTCTTCATCAGCACAGATATTGGCTACTGCCCAGTACTATTAGAATAGAAATAAGGATGAGATAGAGAAAGCGGATAAAAAGACTAAAGAATTGAAGACTAAGGTTCTCTTGCAGCAAGCATATCCGCCTCGCAATACCCAGCGTGATTATCAGCAACCCCAACAATATCAGAGAAACTCGCAAAGGTTCGAGTCTTCTCAACAGCGTTTTTCTGTAGACCCTAATCAGTGTGCGTATTGCAAAGAAGAGGGTCACTTCAAGAATAGTTGTCCGATTTTGTTACAACGCACGAATGGTGCTTCTGGTGTGAGAGGTCGAGGTGTTCAACAAGCTCCGCGAGGTAGAGGACGTGGTATGTCCCAGATTACGCGTTCCTTGTCTCCACAGAATTCGATGAATTGTTTTGATCAGCAGAATAGTGCGTCTGGTAGGACGGCTCAGTATTATGCGGACGATTATTACGTTGAAGGTGAGAATATGGAAGATAATGATTGCTAGGACAGCCACAGACAAAGAGAGGGAGTTGTTTCAGTTCCAGTAGATCAGAGTGGACCTTATGTTGAAGTGATTGCATCAGCTGTGTCAGAGCCTTTTCTGTTGGATACTGGTGCTGCGAAGAGTTCTATCATGCACTCTAAACTCCCTGGCGCACCTTTGTCTGGCTTAACAAATGTTTCAGTAGGTTCTTCTGGCGCCCCGGTTAGTAATCCGATTTCTAGTCCTTTGTCTCTTTCTGTTGGACCTTGTGAATTCAAAGCACCCCTCATTCTGACGACAGGCTGTGGTGAGAACTTGTTGGGATTGGACTTGTTGAAGAGATTGTATGCGACGCTTTATTGTTCTCCTTCAGGAGTACAGCTTACATTGGGAAAGAGAGTGATCTCTCCGATGTATTTGTCTAAAGATCGACTTCCAGCTGAGTTGTCTTCTCTCCCTGATTCTCTTTGGGCTACTGGTCCTAATGATGTGGGTCTTTTGGAGATTCTGCCATATGTTGTGACGTTGAAGGCGAATGCTAGATTGCCACGCATTCCACAGTATCGTATCTCAAGTGATGGTGAAAGAGCACTTTTGGCGATCATCTATGATCTGATTGAGAAAGGTGTGATTGAGGAAACGAGAGGTAATGTGTGCAATAGTCCGGTTTTGCCTGTTCTGAAAAGAACAGATTCTTCACAGCCTCCTTTATATAGGTTTGTGATCGATCTTCGCGAGGTGAATAAGATCGTTGTTCCGCAATTTCCTGTTGTGCCTGATATCACCGCTTTACTGACTTTGATTCCGGCTACAGCCACGTGGTTTTCGGTGATTGATTTGAAGAATGCCTTCTTCAGCATCCCGATTGCCGTGGAGAGTAGAGATATCTTTGGCTTCTCTTTAGGAGGCCGAAGTTTCCGGTTTAAACGCGCTCCCCAAGGCTACTGAGAGAGTCCATCGATCTATAGTCAAGCTTTGAAGAAGCAACTTGATTTGTTGGTTTTACCTGATGGTGCTGCTCTTATTCAGTATGGTGACGATCTGTTAGTTGCTGCAGACAATGAAGAGATTTGTAGAGAGGCTACTCTGTCGTTGTTACGTCACTTGTCTGATTTCCATCATAAGGTTTCTCTTTCGAATTTGCAGTATTGTCGACACAAAGTTACCTACTTAGGTCACCTCTTATCGAAGGAGGGAAGAAGATTGACCCCAGAAAGAATTCAAGCAATTGCGAAAATGAGTGTGCCTACGACACAAAGAGAAGTGCGTGCGTTTCTGGGTATTACATCATACTGTGGACAGTGGATTCCTAATTTTTCGTTGCTTGCAAAGCCTTTGATAGCTCTTACTGTTAAGGATACTCCGAATCCTATTCCTTGGACTGACGAATGTCAGAAGAGTTTCTCAGAATTGCGTGATGCGCTGTGTTCGGCTCCTGTGTTGGGTACTCCCGATTACAGTAAGCCTTTCACATTGTATGTCCACGAGAGAGAGGGATGTGCATTGTCAGTTTTGACTCAACAGTTTGGCGATAAGCAACGTCCATGTGCTTATTTTTTGTCGACTTTGGATCCGGTAGCTAGAGCGTTGCCGAGTTGTTTGAGAACTACAGCGGCAGCGGCTGTTTCAATCCGACAGTCTGCTGGTTTGGTGATGGACAATATACTGACTGTGATGGTTCCACATGCACTGGATACCTTGTTGAACCGTACCAAGACACAGCACTTAACTAGTGCTCGTTTGTCAGGTTACGAATTGACCTTGCTAGCAAGTCATGTGCATATAAAGAGATGCAACACGTTGAATCCAGCCACGTTGTTGCCGACTTCAACTGAGACAGATGATACCGAACAGCATGATTGTTTCCTTAGGACTGAGGAAGAAACGAAAGGGAGGATAGACCTTAGGGACACTCCTCTTGCAGAATGCAATGGTACTTTATGGGTTGCTGGTTCGTGTTTCAAGCTTCCGAATGGTGATACGACTGCGGCATATGCTGTTACGACTTTGCATACGGTTGTTGAAGCTGCACGTATCCCACATAACTCAGTGCAAGCGGCAGAGTTGATTGCATTGACAAGAGCGTGTGTGTTATCGAAAGGGAAAAGAGTGACTGTGTACACTGACAGCCAGTATGCGTTCGGTGTTGCTTATAGCTTTGGACGATTGTGGAGAGAACGTGGGTTTCTGACTTCGCATGGGACCAAGATCCAACATGGTCAATTGGTGAATGAACTTCTTGAATCTCTTACTTTGCCGTTGCAAGTTGCAATCGTGAAATGCAGTGCGCATAAGAAAGTCACGGATGATGTTGGTCGTGGTAATGCGTTTGCAGATGAAGTCGCGAAGGAGACTGCGAGAGATGTGATGAGTCGAATGTATGTTGCGGGTCCAGCGAGATGGGTTCCAGAAAGAAGTATGTGTGAAGATACGATTGAGAGTGTGAAATCCATCCAAGCTGAAGCTACAGAGAAAGAGTTGAATGAATGGAGAGAAAGCTAGGTTAAATTGGACTCGAATGGTTGTTGGGTTGAGTTGTCAGAGAATCAGCGATGGCTATTGCCTGATGCGTATGTACTTCCAGTGGTTACGATGGCACATGGAATGGCTCATATCAGTATGAAAGGGATTTGTAAGTTGTTGGCTCCAATATGGCAAAATGCTGGAATTCCTAAGTGTGCAGAGAATTTGGTCAAGAACTGTATGGTTTGTTTAATGTACAATCCCGGTAAGGGAACTCCAACTCCAGCTGGTCATTTTGCTCCTCCAACGTATCCGTTTGAGGCTTTGCAGCTAGATTTCATCCACATGGAGAGGTGCAACAACCTGAAATATGTCTTAGTGGTTGTTTGCTCTTTTTCTAGATGGGTGGTCTGGAGTGACAATGGGAGTGAATTTGTGGGTCAAGTGATGAAGAGAGTGTGTGATGGGTTAGGAATCCGGCAGAAGTTCCACGCTGCAAATCATCCCCAGTCAGCTGGTCTAGTTGAGTGCTACAATGGCACGTTGAAATTGAAATTGGCCAAAATTCAAGCGAGCTCTGGTCTACAATGGCCTGATGCTTTGCCGTTAGCCCTTCTGTCCACAAGAATGACTGTGCATTCGCGAATGGGTCTGAATCCTTATGAGGTTGTGTTTGGTCGCCTGGCAAATATTTGGGGAGTGCCGCGGCCGACAAAATTTAGTGAGATAGAGCACCCTGTATTGCTTGATTACCTGTACGAATTGACGGCTAAACTGTGCGTTCTGCATCAACAGGTTCATGATACCTTGCCACAGGCTTCTGAAGATCCAGGGCACGCCATTGAACCTGGCGCGTGGGTGCTCGTGAAGAATTTTCAGCGAACCAAGAACGAGCAGCCCCGCTGGACAGGACCTTACCTGGTGTTGTTATCTACCCGTTCTGCAGTACGAGTGCATGGTAAAAAGAACTGGATTCACGGCGTATATTGTAAGAGGGCCCCTTTGCCTCTGCCGCATGACCGGTGGGTCCAAAAAGGACTTCCTGATTCTGATGCTGAGACCGTGCCTCGTTTTCTGCCTTTCAGCGATGCCCGTTTCATTGGAACAAACACTGAGCAAGAAAGTGACGATCTTCTTCAAGAAGCTGTGCCTCCATTGAACCGTTTGAACACTGTTGAACCTGAGCTACTTTTCCGAGAACAGACATTGCCTGGCAAAAAGCGTTATAATTTGCGACCGAAAGTCGAGGGACAAATTAAACATTAAGTTCTTTCTTTGCTATTTTTAAGGTTAGCTCTCCTACGAGAAACTATTTTTATTTTTGTTTTTTTGAACCGCCATCCGGGTTCAGCTGTAGGGTCGCGGTGCCAAGTCCTTGGAGTGCAAGCCGAAGACGTTAGGTCGACGGTTCTGGTTGGTCTAAGGGCGTTCCCTGGACCGACAGGCGCATTCTTTAGCACGGAACACCCATCCGCCACGAGCAGCACGATTAGAGGATGGAGTTTTTCGGGATGGAGAGACCTGCTAAAAGAATGAGCTTCAAGAGCAAAATGTGTATAGTAATGAGTAGAAAACGTTTTTTAATATTATGTCTGTTTATGCTGTTTAGTTTAATGATGTTTTTAATTGGATATGTGACATTCTCTTTTTCAGTAACATCCATGCTCACCACGCAACCTATTCCTCCTCCTACTCTTTCTTCGCATTCTTTTCACCCTCTGCCCGAACATGAGTCCATTAGGAGAATGGAATTCGCTAATAATTCCTTTGTTCAGCGTCTGCACCAACACCAGCTAGTAGTGAATACAACTAATTGTTGGGTGTGTGGCCTTATGCCCCATACTACCGATAAAGGTATTCCTTACCTGGTCCTGCCATTTAGCTACAATGGTTCTGTGTGGGCATACAGAACAATGTTCATTTACGTCCGTGAAGTTAACCCCCTACGTTCTGTGAAGGATAATCCGAAGAATAGTGCTCTGGTCAAGGGAATAGTTGACATGATTAGAGGAATAGTTTCCTATGAGGCTATCCCGAGAGATGAGTCACTAGCGTATATTGGATGGAACGTTACCGGATATGGAGTTAGCCTGAGTGGGAATCAGCGAGCGAAAAGATCCTCTCCGATTTGGATAGTACCACATCAGGGTCTTTACTATCTGCAAGGTAATGGCAAGAATCCGAGAGCTCAGTTAGGGAAGAGTGTTTGCACTGAGACGTATGTTTTTGCGTCCCAGACTTCCCCATCGTTTCTAGCAGCTAAGGGTAGCTACTTCATTTGCCATGACAGAGCGTATACATGGTTGCCCCCCGATTTCTCGGGCACATGTTTTGTCTCGTTCCTGTTGCCTCCTACCTTTACAGCTGCGGCAGATTACCATAAAATGAGAGTTGTTAGAGGTGTCTTCAGTAAGGACGATACCTCAGAACAAGAAGTGGGAGATTTTTTTAAGGGTTTTCTGCCGTTTTGGGGACCTATGGTTAACAGCAGGAACATACGGCAATTGACGAGAGTGGTTGAGTCCAACATAGTCGAAACTGCCGGTGCCCTTTGTAACTTGACTGCTGAGCTCCAGTCGGATCGCCTTATGACTCTTCAGAACAGAGTGGCGTTAGATGTCATACTTGCAGATAGAGGAGGGGTATGCAAATTGATTCAATCGAGATGCTGTGTTTTCATTCCAGACAACGCTCCGACAGTTTTCCAAGCCATTTCCAAGCTACACAAGATTTCCGAGTCTGTACATGTGGACGAAGGAGATTGGTCGTTAATGGGATGGTTCTGGGGATCGTTAGCCACCTGGGGATGGAAGATTCTGATGGTCATTGGGATGATATTAGCTATCCTTTTCCTGTTCTGTCTTTGTGTACAGTGTGCTCCTGCTATATGTGGCCTTTGTGCTACTTCGTGTTCGAGGAGACCTGTCCAGAAAGAGTTACTAAGTACTAGGATGATGCTAATCCGTTCAATAAAGATTGTCGTATCGTGACGATTTTGGTATCAGCGCACCGCAAATGACGAGTGCGGTAAGCATGAGTGTTTTCATCATGTCACACCGATGGATTCACTGTGTATTTGACGATCTAGTCGGAACCCTTGGATTTCATTCTGTGCATAGCAGCCATTTTGTGGTTGCCCTCACATAGGCTGATGACTACAGCATGACTGTGGCCAAACGAATCTCTAGGGACACATACACCTTAGCTTGAATTCGTGTTGACTTCTGTTTGACCTGAGTGAACTGACCCTGTTGCCCGAAGCTAAACTTGTTGAGCCTCCTCCTTGTTAAGCAGCTGGTCAGATAGAGATCAGAGAGCAGGACATTGCTGATTTTATGACACACGCACGCACCCCTCTATCTTGCTTCTCATCTGTTTCTGTTTCTTCCTTTATGGCCTAATTATTGACTTGGGTTGAGGTCTTTTATGATGGGCCTATCCGGCCTGTTCGAGTAAGAATGCTGGATTTTGCCTTGTCATTTTTGGTGGGCTGGACAACTGAAAGTGGGTTTGTCGTTATGTGATACTTCGGTAATGTCATCCTCTGATTGGTCAATTTGTAAGTAATTGATGCTAGCCAGGAACGTGATTTTTGGCATAAAAGACGATGCTCCGCCCTATGAATTTGAGCAGTCTCCTGAGAACATACACCGTGTTGTACTTCTAGGATCTCTGTTACTGGCTGCAGCTAATAAAATTGATCTTTGGCGTCACCAAGAAGAATCGTGTGTCTCTGTACTCTAAGACAGGTGGACCCGAAGACTTCGGGCGTGTCCCCTGCGCCGCTGGGTTTAAATCCCGGTTCTTCACGGGCACCTTGAGTGACAGCTTCCCAAACAGCTTATCATGCTTGCTGCTCACCCCCTCAATCAAATGCTCCAGTTCCCTGTCAGAGAACTTTCTCTTCCTCTTCCTGGGCGTGTCTGATGGAGTAGCTGCATTCTTGTCCATCCTGGATAACTGTAGTCTGGGTGGGTTCTGAGGGTGAAGTCTCTTGGCTCAGCTTGTATGCTCTGCCTCCTCCTGTGTGCTCCTCAGGACAGTGAATGAGGAATAGGCTGGATGACTTCCTGGTTGTGATGTCATCAGCCGGCTTCAGGCGCGACCCGTTTTTTTCGAATTCGCTATCTCTGAATTCGCAAATACCGAATTCGGTATTACCGATTTCGGTATTTGCTAATCTTTATTTTAAGGAATCGCTATTGTGTTTTCCGTTAGTTTTAGCGATATTTAAGGAATCGCTAGATTTGACCGAATCTGTAGATGCATCCCGAAACACGAATCCTTATTTGCGATTTCTTATTTATCGCTAATAAGGACTCGCTTTTCTGATTTTTGTTGCATGTGCACCTAGGAGACATAACTGAACTGACACTCGTCCCCACACCTGAAGTTGCATTATTGAGTTATGTGGTAAACTTCCCCAAAGGAGTCCAGAAATTTGTCTCCCTTCGTTTACTGCTGGCCAAAAGGGAAATCGCTATTCATTGGGGCCGTAAGACAGTTCCCACATTACAAGGTTGGCTGAATAGTCTAGCATTCTGTAGCACTAACAGTGAAGTCTATTCCAGTACACTGCCTCGCTCCTCCCGTCCCAAAGATATGTGGGGTCCATTCAGGACTTATGTGGAGACTGAACACCGAGCCACTGGCTCCCAGCTAGAAGAAGGCATAGGCCCGGCTGGGGTGGGGTAACCAGCTTGTGGATCACAATTGCACTTTTACTAATGTTCCTCTGTATGTTACAGAGGTTGTTATTTTTTTTATTATATGTTTGTGCTTGCAGCTGCTTTTTTGCGGGAGGGCCAGGCGTTGAGCCGATAGAGGCGGACGATTTCCTATTGGTGTGTTGGGCAGGCCTCTGGGACTGTATTCTCCTATTTTGCTTTGTTCCTTATCTCCCTCTTGTTTCTTGATGCTTTGGCTTCTACATGGTCAACACTTTTTCATTGTTCAATTGTTGTGGCAATGACAATGAGCACATATGTTTGTACTGATATACTATACGAAAATGGTAAATAAAGTTAAAAAAAATATTATCAACTCAGAAAGCCATTAATTTCTATGCAAATCAGAGTGCTACCACCCTCACATTGGGGCATATATCAAGACAGGCGATAAAATTATCGCCGCTTTAGCGGCAGAAAACTGCTGCTAAAACAGCGATAATGGGCTTGATAATATGCTTTATGGAATTCCAATTGAAGCCATGTTAGACGTCCTTCACATCTAACCTGAGCTTCAATTGGAATTCCATAGAGCATATTATCAAGCCCATTATCGCCGTTTTAGCGGCAGTTTTTCTGCCGCTAAAGCAGCGATAATTTTAACGCCTGTCTTGATAATATGCCTCAGAGTTCTTTACATAGCATTACCAGAGCTATTATTGGTGAACCTCACTGGTATCTAGTTCTAGCGTTTCTTTGTTACCCTGTGTTACCCTCCAAATAATTGTCCATAGCTCTTTTGTCTGCCGAGGATACTAGTTCTTGCAAGATTGATCTCACCTGATGCACCCATCTCTGACTCTCTTCTCTGCCAGGTTAATAACGTACCTTCTTTATTTCCTAGTTCATACGCTCTAAGTTGTGTTTCACAAAAATGTGTTCTTGCCTCCTGTTCCACTATTTGTGTTATAATGGTATCCAGTCGAAGAGTTTCCCAGATGGGTTTTGAATCTATTCTGCTTCCTACTTTGCTATCTCATGTTCTTTGTCCCACGTCGCAGCTTCCTTCCTTTTACTTCGCTCCTTACCACTGACATAGCTTGACTCCTGATCACCGTCTTGTGTGCTTCCCATTATATGATTCTGAATTTTACCAAACCTGTGTTTTCTACAAAATAGTGGTCTGTCGCCTCTGTCTCAGAATGTAAAGTCATCTGCATTTTTAACTCCCATGGGTCTACCTCCCATACCCTGGGATACCTCTCCATCACTCTTGTCATCCTTTTAAGTAGCTGTGAGAGATCTGGTATTCCCCGGAACAAGCATGGTGTATCTACAAATCTATGACTCTGTATATTCGGCATCATTATACAGTCAAGACTAGAGACTTAACCCCAGGAGCCTGGAACATATGAGAACTGGAATACTTGAGGGTGGCCATGTCTCCAGATATCCATAGACCCAGTGCTATGAAAAACGTATATATTCCAATCACCCCTGCCCGAGAGTCTGCTCCCTGGAGTTCTCTCTATAGTGTTGTCCATGCTTAGACTAAGATCTCCCCCATTATCAACAAGTTTCTGGAGTATTCTGTAATATATTACTTCTAATGTGTTGGTTTGTAATCCAAGTGGTAAGTATACTGTCTTCCCCATAAGGCGTTTATCATATCATTACCCACATTATCAGTGGGAGTAATCTACATTTCCTAATTCCCACCTCTCTAGAACCAGATGTGAATCCCGAATGATCTGAAACTTGTATAGTCTTTGTTGCAAGATGAAAGTATAATGTGGTGGCACGGCATGGGTGCCTTACCATGTAATACTAGCACAATACACAGAGATAGAACCCGGATACTCTCTTTTACACCTACTCTCAGTCTTGGTACTGTGACAAAGAGCAGACAGGATACTAAGAGGAAGATGTGTTAAGCATCTCAAATCACCAACAAGGACGATAAGTATTGACGTGACTCTAAAGAAACCCAACACCAATTTATAAAAATAGCTCTGATTTTTCTATATTTTTAGACACCAAAACGAAGTCGATACATAAAGGATAACCAGAGTTATCAATTTTCAAGCATTAAATAAATCAGCACTTTGCAGTGAAAAACATTTAACGTTGGGGTCAATGGGAAAAACACATACATGCAAACGGTAACTTAGAGCGTGAGTTCAACGGACCCACTCGGAGTTAAGGTTTCGTGGGTCCCTAGACCTGTTCACAGCAGCCAGTACAATTATACCTGGCTAAGGGGAGCAGGGTGCAGAGGTGCACTTATCTTTCAAACGGAGCTTTCAATCAGGCTTGTGGTCTTTAAATGGCTACCTTAGCAAAAAGGTACTTGCGGGGCGAGTTGAGCAAAACCCTTTGGAACTTAAGCTAAGAGCTGGCCTTGGACCAGGAGTCTCCAGGCAGTTCCAATCTACCTGGCTCGGTGGACTCAGTGCAAAGGTACTTCTGGCTATCATTGGTGCTGAACAGGATCTGTGGCAACTGGTGCTGACAGGCATGCCAAGAGAGGGTGAAAAAAGATGTAGGATCTTTACGATGGAGCCACAGGAGTGTTTGTTCATTGGTGCAGGGGAATCCCTTCTCTTGGAGCTTCATGTAAAGCAAGTTGTAGTCAGATTGGCCATCAACAAGCCTTGATACCTGCGAGCATTGCAATAAGAAATCTTTTTCCATAGGACCAGGGGAACATTGTACAAAGCTGAGCCTCACTGAGGGTCTGGACTACAGTTTCCAGAAGCCACCTGCCCAGTGACTTTGAGCAGCAACGCCGGACGGTACTTCAAATTCATGGATTTTGCGGTTTGTGTCTGCCGACTGAAGGGAACTAGTTTCTCTAGCCCAAGGGAGTTCTTGTGAAGTCTAGCATTTGCAGAGGGGTTCACTTTCCTTCTGGAACTGGTCTCTTGCCTTAGTCAAGTCAAAATCCAGCAGGTGAGGGTAGCTACCCAGGTACTGAGCTTAGCGCTTCTTCTCCGTGGAGTCTGCCTTGTTGTGAAAACAGGTCTTTTCTTCCTATCATGTCAAATCTGAGGTTCTTGTGCCAGGCGTGCCTCTTAAATTCTGGATTTACAGGGTGTTAGTGGGTGTGAGGAGTAGTAGCCAATGCGCATCTAGTTCTGCACTAATCTGCCCCGGTAGTGACTACATCCTGTGGATCAATGTCACTAAAACTGTCAGAACTTGATTCTCACACTAAATCAAAGATGGCCACATTCATCCTCGACTGTACACCTCAGCTGCAACACCCTCTGTCCATGAGAGACAGTGCCTGGGGCAGGGGGAGGCTTTGTTTTCTAGTGGGGGACAAGTTCCTTTGTCCACAAGCATTAGTAAGGCCTTTGAGGCTCACCGCCATAATTGCCCATTAACTAGCCATCCTGTGTGGACAGAGGTGTCACCTCCTGCTCACACCGGTCTTTGTCTCTGACCTCTGGGAGCAGCACACACTCCACAGCATGAGGTCAGATCTCTGTCTTGGCGTCAAACTCTCCGAAAAGCTTGCCAAGGCATGAGAACACTGGGTTAATTTAATGGCTGCCTCCTGGGCTATAGGAGGCCTACCTTAGGGGTGATTGACATATTAAATGCAGTAAGGTGACCCTGTCACACATGGTGTGTGCAGGGTCTAACTTGAACAGGCAAGCTGCTTGTGCAGGGCTGACATGACAGACCTGCAATCTTTGGTTTCACTCTGGTTACTCAGGGTGGCACAAAAAGTGCTTTAGCCCTGGTATCCCTTTTGCATCCCTGCCTTGGGTATCACTGGTACCATATACTAGGGCTTTACAGAGGTGTAAAAATAATTTGCCAATTGGGTGTACCATATCTCAGTTACAGTTTAAGGGAAAGAGCACTGGTGCTGGGGCCTGGTTAGCAAGGCTTAGTTCACTTTCAGATCAATTACCACAGCATCTCGCAACAAAAAGTAGGAGGATGACTATCCAAAAAGCCATTAAGATCAATGGGGTCACCCCGTTTCCCTCCGAACCTAGGTATCGAATTGCAAAGCTACAAGTGGTTCTGTTGGGTAAGCACCACGGGGTGCTTATTTAGTACCAAACCATTTCTTCAAAACCAATTTTAATTATACACAACAATCCTGAAAGTACCACACCTACAGCAAATTAGCAAAAGTATATACATTTATTACTTTCTTTGTTATGATTTGCTGTTTTTCAGATTTTTTTTACATAAAACAATTTTGCAAAGTGAATAAATATGGTCTGTTAGACAAAAGGAAAAAATACTAACAATACGAGGACAATTCAATGAGTGACTGTGGTGACA
Organism: Triturus cristatus; assembly: GCF_964204655.1. Taxonomy (NCBI): domain Eukaryota; kingdom Metazoa; phylum Chordata; class Amphibia; order Caudata; family Salamandridae; genus Triturus; species Triturus cristatus. Next base: position 145,440,319 of record NC_140585.1, on the reverse strand, counting down.
AAAAGTGAAATGAGTGACGTTTCAGATTCAAACACAGACAAAACAATAACTTAGATTCTCTGTCCTTCTCCGGTCTTTCACTCTAGCATGCACTGTCTTTTAAATTTCTAGCTATAGTGAGCCTGGACATGAGTCTATTTAACGTCGATGTTTTGACCCTGTAGATACGTATGTCTGTAGATATATCAGATAGGGTCTTCCTCAGGACAAAGCAGACTAGCGACTGCCCTTGTTTCTTAGATTTGTGAGAACCTGAATCTACTCTTCCAAGCCCAGATGGAGCGTGACCAAAAAATCTCTTTATAGATGAGGGTCATCCATGTGCCCCCATTCGTTAATATTAGTTTGGCATCAACTGTAACTGTCAACTATCAACTGTTTCAGCTGCATCCCCAACTGGTCATGCGCATCGACCTCCAGGGGTATAAAGAAAATCCACTTGTGATTTCTGTTATCCAATCCAATTGTGATTAAAGTTATCCAAGTCAATTGACTGCAACTACCCGCACATCGATGAATTCTAGATTGCCGGGCATATCTGGTCTCTCTCCTTCCAGTACTGCTGTACAGCAGTACTGCTGGAAGGAGCGAGACCAGATACCATACCATTATTTCTAAGTAGATATACAACAGTCTGCAGAAAAATGGAATGTTGCAACCCCGCAAGATAACACCTGTAGCGTATGATGGCACAAAATCTATTTAGAAGGTGTTTTTTGGATGCAACACTGTCCTTAAATGACAGAGCCATAACTGCTAATGTGTTGTTGTCAATCATGGCGTGAATATCCTTGGATGGTCTTGACAGCAAAATATTCACATAATGATGAACTCATGCAAGGCACTTTATGTATTTATAGTTGCAGATATTCACCCAGATGAAATGTTGTAAGAATTTGAATCCATCTTTGCTGATAAAATATGAAGGTTGAAAAGGTACCAATATATCATTAAACCCAAGGAAGGAACCACACCTATTAAACAGAAAGTAAGTAATATACTGTTGTGGCCTGTATCTTGCCAGGTTGTTGTCCCTTTACTCCTGCTGTGTCATTAGGTGGAATCTGGAGTGTCTGTGATTCCACCTAGCAGACAGTAGAAGGGAAAATACAGGACCGGTAGGCTGTAACTTAACTGGCTGGAGATGGATGCAAATAAACACTTGAACTAACAAGTGTCTGAATACTTCTTGTCACATACCTCTTTATGCATGAAGGGATGTTGATGAATTGATAGAAAAAATAGTTGTGTGAAGGAGTAAAAGAACCTGTAGAAGACTTTTCATAGTTGTCCCTGGTTGTAATTGCGAAAAAGAAAAATGGGATTTCAGACTTTGTGTGGATCTACACCAACTGAACCGCCAAGCAACCATAGAAAATCAACCATTACCCCATGTGCATGAAATGGTAGCAAACTTGGGCAATGCTAGGGTGTTTTCCACACTTGATTTCTCAACTGCATAGGACCAGATAATGCTACACAAAGACTCACGTGACTTAGGGCCTCATTAGAATGGCAATCAGACTTACGTGCGACCATCATCCATTTGGAAACGGGACTGCCCGACTACAAGAGGACCGCCCGACTACAAGTCAGCGGTCCCACACTCTGAACCAGGATGAGACTGCCACCACGGCAGTCGCAATATCTATGTTTTGTATTGCGGCAGGTGCTGTGGGCTGCAGCACATGCCGCAGTACAAAATAGAGACATTACACATATCCATGCAATATGTGGCAGGCACCATGCTGTGCCTGCCACATGGTGCAGAGATATGTAGGGGGGCACCATAGGTGCCCCCCAGGGCCCCTATCAGAGGCTCAGGGGGTAGGGGGCCAGCTACAGGCCCCTAATGTCTCTTTCCACCTGCCTTTTCATGGCAGTTTCATCACTATGAAAGGGCCAGTGGAAAGGAGCTTTGTAATACTTACGTCCAGGCCCGGCAGGCACCACCACCATTGTAGGTATTAATTCACCTCTGATGGACTGACAGGCTCCCTGAGCCCATCGGATCCAAGGCGGTCAGTCTCTTCAACCGCCAAGGAACCGCCCACCATCATAATAAGGCGGGCGGTATAGCAGTCACCGATGGGAGTTGGACCGCCACCGATGGGCTGTTGGTGATGGTCCCACTGTCATCATAATGAGGCCCTTAGTCTCCTTCCTAACTCCTAAGGGCTGCTTCAGATTCTTCTGCATGCCTTACAGGAGGCTCAATTCAGCTTTAGCAGTGTTCCAAAAGCCATTATTAAGTTTTTCAAAGGGCTAAATGGTGTTAGAGCCTTCCAGGATGGCTTACTTGTACTCTGTGAGGATCTGGAATGCCTCCAGCTAACCTTGAGCAAGGTCTTCAACAGAATACAAAACAGTGGCCTAACCTTGAAAAGAGTGAAATGTAAGTTCTTTAAGGATAAAGTGGAATATTCAGGCCATATTATTAGTGTAGATTCAGTACAGTCCAAACCACACTTGATTTTTGCCATTACAGACTCACCTCGGCCTACAACAAAGGCTGAACTAAGACTCTCCCTGGGGCTGTGCAAATTCTATTAGAAATGTATAACAAACTATTCATGCATAGTACAGTCTGTGCATATTTTAATCAAAGGAGATGCCGAGTTCATCTGGAATGGAAAATGTGAGAAAAGCATGCAAACTTTTAAGAGAGGATGTAGTCTTAAGGCTAGAGCGGTCAACCTCGAAGCTGAGGAACCGGTTCGAGTCTCAGCAACGACGCTCAACATCCTGTGATTCTGGGCAAATCACTTAATCTCCCCGTGCCTAACAAAAATGAATGTGTTCTTCTGTAACAAAACTGCTGCTCAAGTAAAGCGCTTTGATTCCTGATATCGCGGGTCTATTTCGTGCTATATAAAACTTTAAAATTAAAAAAAAAGTTTCAAAATGCCCCATCCCTGCAGTCATTCAATGAAACGCTTTGTTCTTTGGATGCGAGCCAGGTTGGCCTTGGAGCACTCCTAAGTGAGAAAGCACACAACGGCATACGCCTCATAGTATTTGCATCACACAAATTAAGGGAACCTGAAACTAAATACTCTGTCATTGAAAGAGAACTTTCGGCATGCATGTGGGCAGTGCCAAATTTTAAAGTTTTCTGTGGCGTAGACCATTTCTGATCACAACTGACCACAAACTGCTTCCGAGCATACTGATAATGTGTCACCCCGCACCTCAAAGTTAGACTGTAAATTACATAAATTTGTGACAGATGTTGAATATCTTCTCAGTAAATCTAACGTTGGTGCTGATATCTGTCCCTTATGGCTTGTGAAGCGACATGTCTGAGGAAGATGCATGCGTTATGGATGAAGATATATCTATCGCCTATCTGTAAAATGAACCAGGAGAAGAAGGTGCTGTTTGTAAATCGCAATGGAGGACTGCAATTGCTACTGATTCTGAATATGCAAGAGTTTGCGATCCAGGGGCAGATTTACAAGCCCTTGCGCCACTTTTGCGTCACTTTTAACATGGGTAAAGTGACGCAAAAGTGGCGCAAGGGGCTTGTGGTGCAGTTCGGGTTCTTCAATTTTCCCCTACTACCACGGACAGAGTGATCTCGCAGTCCCACACGCACACACACATCATACGCTGGTGGGGCCCATAACACCAACATTCATTCTATCAATCTATCCGTACCTTACTCAGAAGGGGAAAACATTCGGTTCCGAACTACACTGCTTTCCCTTGATGGGAACTTTATCACTTTCCCTCTACTATCAAAACCTTCGCTTCTCTTCCCATCAATGAAATTATAGGTCAATGAATCATTTAGTTGGGATTAGCTTAATGACTCCTTAATTCTCTGAAATTATTCAATAATACATTTCATATAAAGAACAACCCGACACATGAGTTCAATTAATATTTCTTTATCTAAATCAAATGCAGGTTAAATCCTAGTTAATAACTTTCATCTGTTGTCATATTTACCTATTCTGGCTAATTGTCATTTTCTAAGTCAGAATCTGGTCCTCAGTCAAATCGTCAAAGTTCTGTTCTATCATGCAGAGTCACCGTCCTCTCCGTCAGCATAACATCAGGATACTGGAAATGATGAAGTCACGACGAACACCCACCTCTCTAGTCTACTATTATTTATACTAAAAATTACAATCCAAATGTTGCAATTGACATTTTCAGTGATTCTCATTGGTCAACTGAAATACATTCTAATGCATCAGGAAACATTTGATGTCGTTCCCACATATTAAAAGTTCCAAAACGAATGTATGGGAATATTAGCAATCCATAGTTCAGGTTGCAACAATTTCTGTTGAAGGGTTGGCCTTTCGCCCAGAGCAGCCTTGATGGGCACAGCGTTGACAGTTCACCGGCAGGTCACAGCTGCTGAAGTTTGCGCAGGCGCATTTCTCACATTTCTCCTTTCCCTTCATTGGTATTACTTCATAAATGTCTGATTCAGTCGGCAGCCATTTTATAGCAGGCCCAAATGGTTAACTTAAGCAAAGAAACACAAAAAACAGAATTAATACATTGAAATGGTTAAACAGTGTTATTTCCCTTGCTAATACCCATATGTGTGTGCATTTATCTAGCCATATGCAACGTTCAAAGCCATTAATACTTGTTTATTTAAGCACAATTCACGATAACATCACATAAGCAACGTTTATCCTATTAATATGCATACAAACTTAGTTTACATATTATTTTAGCCATGCACAGCAATCCCACATGTATTCTCTCAGTTAATAAGGTTGATTAGTTTCCATTCAACAAACTGTTAATTATTATGATTAATTATTAATCGTTTTAATACAAACATACATAAATGGATTGGGTATATAAAAGGAAAACATTTTACCCGCTCCATCACTTGTAAAAACGCCCCCTAGTTGTTAAGGACTGTCCTAAGGAGAAACAATGAGGTGAAAATCTATGACCATACTGGAAGATAAAGAAATGATTGACCATAGTAGATGAAGTCCTTGTAAGAAATTACAAATGGTTGCGCCCTTCACACTCAGGCCAAACCTTACTGCATTGGTGCCTGAGGGTCATGCTGGTATGACTGGCACGAGGTAAAAATTAAGATGAGTGTACTGGTGCCCCTCAATGAACCGCGATGTGGACATGTATGTGTGAGAGAGCGGGGCATGCAAGGATGCTGATAAGCCCATGGTACTATGCTTGGGCCATGGCAAAAGATAGGGATTGACCTAATAGGGTCCAAGAATAGTCTACTCTTTGATATGAGTTTTGCCATTGTATTGATTAACTACTACAAGAAATGAATTGATCTAAAATTCATGATTTGTCCTACCACAGTGAATGTACTGGAATTCTTGACGTATTTTCTAGAGAAGGGTTCTCAAAAACGGTAGTGAGTGATAATGGCTCATAGTTCATATTTAACAGAGATGTCTAATTTCTTCAAATCCACTGGCATTAGCCATTGTAGACCGTCTTAATATCATCTACAAAGCAATGGGCAGGTAGAACGGTCTAACTGTCTTATCAAAGAAACAATGGGGCATATTATCAAGCCAGGCGATAAAATTACCGCCGCTTTAGCGGCAGAAAACTGTCGCTAAAACGGCGATAATGGGCTTGATAATATGCTCTATGGAATTCCAATTGAAGCCCATGTTTGATGTCCTTCACATTTAACATGGACTTCAATTGGAATTCCATAGAGCATATTATCAAGCCCATTATCGCCGTTTTAGCGGCAGTTTTCTGCCGCTAGAGCGGCGGTAATTTTATCGCCTGGCTTGATAATATGCCCCTATATAATTATCTTTAAAAAAGTAACGTAACTATGATGAAGGCATTGGGAACCCCTCTCTGGGCATACCGTACAACTCTCCATAATGTGAGTGGTTTAACATTATATAAACAATTATGAGGTAGGCCCCTTAACAGCAAATTGCATCCTCTTTGGTTCAAGGGAAAGACAGGAAAAGCAGCTGCCATCAACCTTGATAAAAAAAGAAGTCATGTGCAACAAAGTTGAGATTAAACTGTTAAAAATTAAACTGAATTATGTTTAGAGAAAAAAACACATATGCGTTGGTGGTGTGGTAAGAATCAAATGCCCGTGTGCCAAATTCAGTGGTGACACGTTTAGTAGCCCTTTACAAGTGGTCAGAATATCAGGAACAGGTTTTATGGTTGGAGAATGGAAGTTGGTGGAACTTGTCACGTGCTGTGCAGGTGCCGCCATCCCATACCCCCAGATCCAACCTCTTCCGGTGGTAATGGTCGGCTTTCTGAATATAAGAGGTGTGGTGACAGGGCGACTTACACAAATCCCATGTTGAGGTCACCCCTCTCCAATAAAGCTTTACCACCAGCTCAAGTTGAAACTTCTGACGAAGTCCAAACTGGCACCCTGTATGATAATGGAGGGAGGTCAACATGCAAATTAGGCATGCCCATAACATTTAAAGATTATGTCATGCACAGACTCATTCAGAGGAGCGAGGAGATATAATATCTGATGACAGTATTGTTTATTAGGAGTTGGTCTATTACTGTGCAGCCATGTAATAATAGTCCCGTTGGTTTCTGTGATCCTTGTTGGTCTTTCCTTACCCCTTCTTTCCTCTTCCTCTTGTGTCTGTGTGCTGCCTTCCAACTCTGGAGGGCTTTGAAAGCTGGCGACGTGTGAAGGAGAATAGAGGTTTTGCTCTCCCTCCTGTGCCTCCTGTGGCTACTACACCATGCTGCTGGTCAGCCGCGCTGCTGTACAACAAGGCAAAACATTGACAATCCAATTGCTTTTGTTTCGTAGGTAAGATTTATTGGTTTTTCGAATGTTTTTTTTTCTCAATGTCTGAAATGGAAATTCAGAAATTGAGCCCTGTTGCAGTTATGGCAATGTAGTTAAGGGCGTGGCTTAAAAATCCACGGACTCCACGGACTCAACACCGGCCGATCATCAAACTGCTGCCAGGCCAGCCCGACACTAACCCATGGACCCTTCACCTGCCGTGGCTGCAGCTTCACCAGTCGCTGAACACCGGCATGCCCCACTCCACTCGTCAGAGCAGAACGCAACCACCTCAGATGCATACTACTCAACACCCGCTCCGTCCACAAGCATGTCGTTGAACTCTGGGACCTACTCGACTCAGCCTCCCCGGACGTCGCCTTCCTAACAGAGACCTGGATGAACCCCTCCTCGGCACCCAACATCGCCACAGCCGTCCCAGATGGATACAAGATCACCAGAAGGGACCGCACCAACAAACCTGGAGCAATAATCACCATTGTCCACAGGAACACCCTCAGAGTCTCGACCTGCATGACAGACACCTCCAGCACCACCGAACACCTGCACTTCCAGATTCACATCGACCCCAACACTACTCTCAGAGGAACAGACCCCCCGGTTCCCGGCCACAGTTCATCGACGCCATCTCAGACATCGTCTGCACGCACGCCCTTGCGTCCACAGACTACATCCTCCACGAAGACCTGAATTTCCACCTCGAGAAAACCAACGACAGCAACTGTGCCACCCGGAATTGCCGAAGACTCCAGAGAAAGTGGTGCCACGAAAAGACACCGGAACACTACACAGCCCTAAAGAACGCCATCCGCAAGCACCACCAACTCATTCAAGCCACCAAAAGGTCCTCCTTCAAGGATCGCATCGACAACAACGCACATAACAGCAAAGAGCTCTTTAACATTGTGAAGGAACTCTCCAACCCCAGCTCCAGCGCCAACGACATCCTGCAGTCACAAGACCTATGTGACTCCCTATCCACCTTCTTTCACCGCAAGATCGCAGACATCCATGACAGCTTCAACACTCAGACCCTGCCTACAGCCGCCATCACTACAGGCCCACCGCCCCCCAGCCTCACCAGCCACCTGCTCTCCTGGACCCGCGACAATGACGATGACACCAACAAGGCCCATTCGATAAATTACGCTGACGCACGAGAGAGCGAGCGTACCCAGTAGAAGTGCCCAGGATTAATTTCCATGGATTTTTCGCTATGCAGCGCGGATGCACGAGAGAGCGAGTGTTTCCATTAGAAGTGCCGCGAATCTAGTAAAACTAATTTCTGGAGTAGCGATCTCATCTGCCCAAGCTGATCCAGTTAGTGTCTGTATGTACAGGACGTGAGTGTGCACAGGCTACGTGCCGTCCCGAGTGTGGTACAAAGAAAGTCCACGTCGTCCATAAAAACCAGATTTGGTACTACAAGTCCTCCTTGATAAAGACTCACCCCGATAAAGCTGTACCCTGATGAAGACCTTTGTCACAAGAAGTGCCAATTAGAAGGTCGAAACGCGTTGGTCTCATATTTCAGAGAGGATTGCCAAAAGAACCTAGTATAAACTTTGGTCTTGGATTCAGACATAATAGAGCCTAAGGCGTGTGGCTCTAAACTAGGTTCCAGGTTGTGGTGCGACCTCCTATTAGCATATAACATTAGCGTACTGTGAGGACATCAATGAGAGGAGTCCCTGCATTGTTTATTTAGAAAGGAGTATGACTACTATTTTCTTGTTGAAACGCACAGTTCTTGTTGCTCGGCAGCATTAATATGTTTCATGTCTGTAAACTGTATAGATGTTTGTCTATTGTAAATATGTTTTTTATGTATTGAATATGTTTTTTGTATACACTCTATAGAAGAACTAAGGCAAGAAGGTAATTGTCTAGCCAGCTCTGCATAGGGTTAACATGTCTTGGAGAAAAACAAACCCCCAAAAAACTTTAATGTATTAAGTTACAATCCAGGGATAAATAAAAAATCCTCCTGGAGATAAAACAAATTTGGATTTATGGTGTCAAAGGTTACTTGTTTTGCATATACTTTTGGATTCCTACCTCTGTACTCTGGAACAGAATAATTCCCCTGTTTTTTATCGACCATCAAGACCATGATCACCATCCACTCCAGCTCACCAACAGACCCCTGCCCTCACCACATCTTCAACAAAGCAAACCGCATCATCGCACCCCAACTTCGGAAGATCATCAACTGCTCATTCGAGACCGCCACCTTCCCGGAAATCTGGAAGCACGCCGAGATCAACGCCCTACTCAAGAAACCCACAGCAGACCCAAAGGACCTCAAGAACTTCCGGCCCATCTCCCTCCTTCCATTCGTGGCGAAAGTCATCGAAAAGACCGTCAAAAAGCAACTGACCCACTTCCTCGAGGAGAACAACATCCTGGACCCGTCCCAATCCGGTTTCCGCAGCAATCACAGCACAAAACCACCCTCATAGCTGCCACAGACGACATCAGGACTCTACTGGACAGCGGCGAAACCACAGCCCTCATCCTCCTAGACCTCTCGGCCGCCTTTGACACCGTCTGCCATCACATCCTACGCACATGCCTACACGACGCAGGAAAACACGACAAAGCCCAGGAATGGATAACCTCCTTCCTCACCGACAGAACCCAGAGGGTCCGCCTCCCGCCTTTCCGTTCCAAAGCCACCAAGATCATCTGCGGCGTGCCCCAAGGATCATCCCTCAGCCCCACCCTCTTCAACGTTTACATGGCACCGCTCGCCAATATCGTTCGCTCGCACAACCTCAACATCGTCTCCTACGCCGATGACACTCAACTGATCCTCTCACTCACCAAAAACCCAGCCACTGCCAAAACCAACCTCCACGAAGGAATGAAGGCCATCGCCAGCTGGATGAAGACCAACCGCCTGAAACTCAACTCAGACAAGACAGAGGTCCTCATCCTCGGACCCACTCCCGCCACCTGGGTCGACTCCTGGTGGCCTGCCGCCCTGGGAGCCGCACCCACACCCACCGACCACGCACGCAACCTGGGGGTCATCCTGGACTCATGGCTCTCAATGACCCAGCAAGTCAACGCGGTCTGCTCCTACTGCTTCAACACCCTCCGCATGCTTCGCAAGATCTGCAGATGGATCCCCACCGAAACCAGAAGGACGGTCACCCAAGCCTCGTCAGCAGAAGACTGGACCACGGCAACGCCCTCTACGCAGGAACCACGGCCAAACTCCAGAAGCGACTCCAACACATACAGAACGGCTCCGCACGCCACACCCACATCACTGCCCACCTGAAAAACCTGCACATGCTACCAGTCAAGAAGAGGATCACCTTCAAGCAACTCACCCACGCCCACAAAGCACTTCACAACGCCGGACCAGCATATCTCAACAAGCGTCTCAACTTCTACACCCCGAACCGCCAGCTGTGCTCCGTCATACTCGCCCTCGCCACCGTCCCATGCATCCACAGGACCACCACCGGCGGCAGATCCTTCTCCTACCTCGTGGCCAAGACATGGAACACCCTCCCCACACAGCTGTGACAGACCCAGGACCTGCTGACCTTCAGGAGACTTCTCAAGACCTGGCTGTTCGAGCAGTAGCTGCCCCCCCCCCACACACCCCCGCTCAGCACCTTGAAACCCTCACAGGTGATTACTGCGCTTTACAAATATGAGATTAATTGATAAGCGAAAAATCTGTGCTTCGCATAGTGAGCCGCCCGACTGGTATTTTGCTGCTTCTGTCAGTGCACCCAGATATATGATTCAACAAGTGGCATTACACCTGCAACAATCCAAGACTATTGGCTTTGTCAATGGTTGTTTGCTGCATAAGCTAAATAAGCAACAACTATGGCTTCGTTGAATATAATATTCAAAATGCTTCAGTTCTGAAATTATGACACAGTGAAAGAATTAAAACGAGTCTCTTTGAGGTTACATCAAGGGTAAGGAAGGATGGTGCTGCTGTGGAGTTGAGATGTGTTTTTCCATGCTGAGGGTGAGGGCAAAAATGGAGAGCCCGACAGGGACCCGTTTCGGCACCTGCTTTTTAGAACTGCGGGTGCTGAGCACCAGCAGGACCCGGCCCACTTAAAGCCCTGACCTGCCTGACGAATCTCTGGGGTGACAAGGGGGTTGAGATGGACTAACCTGAGACGTGAGGTCAGATAATATTTGGGCTAGTCAGTCAGTTCAATATGTATTGTCTTTTGTACAGAGAGGAGATATGTTGTGACAGCGCCCCCAACCACTCCTCCCCCCACCCCATCTCATGAGGGGTTCTTCCTGGAGCAGGAGAGTAGAGAAGAGTCTACCCCATCGTTTCTTTGCGTCTCTTTAGGCGCTAGTCCTTGTCATCATTTTGATGAACTGTAGCATATATTCAGTAGATTAAATCTGCTATTATTGTGATACGTGGTTTACTATGTGGACGTGTGTACAATCGCTGCCTTCTATTATAGTCACAGGAAGATACACATTTGAATGTAAAGCACAATGGGGCAGATTTACAAGCCCCTTGCGCCACTTTTGCGTCACTTTTAACATGGGAAAAGTGACGCAAACGTGGCGCAAGGGGCTTGTAAATCTGCCCCAATGTGTACTCTGTTAAGGAAGCTAGTAATGCAGTGAACCCTCATGGGGGCAGATTTACAAGAAAGTGTCGGATCTGTGAAGATGCGTCACTTTCCCTGCGCCACTTTGAGAAACCCTTGCGCCACTATGGATGCGCCGTATTTACAATACGGTGCACCATGGCGCTAGGATTGACAGATGCGTCAGAAATTCTGACGCATCTGTTGACGCAAAAGTCACGCATTGCTGGAGTCGTGTTGCAAGCATGACGCAACTCCAGCTATGCAGGGGGATGCCTATCCTCATTGGGCTGCGTCACTCCTTATGCCTGCTTCAAGCAGGTGTAAGAATTTGACGCAGTGGCGTCCTAGAAGTGGTGCAGTGAAATCTTGTATATTTCACTGCACCACTTCTACAAGGCTTTTTTGCGTTGGAACGCCCACCCTGCATACATTTTACCTGACGCAGGTATAATGTGACGCAGGGCTTTACAACGTGACGCATCTCCCTAGATTCATCACGTTGTAAATGGGACGCATTTTTACGCTGCTGCTGCGTCACAAAAAGTGACGCAACTGCAGCGCAAAAATGACGCAAGGGCCTTGTAAATCTGCCCCATGTTTTTTAGGAAGAGCATTGCCCTGCCTTGCTGTGTGGTGTGTGTACATTTTTAATATGTTGATAGGCGCATTATCATCAAGTCACTCATATTCGATTATGTTAATCTACGTTTTGGTGTATGGTCCAAGCTTCCGTCCATTCATCCACTTTCATAGTCTCGTAATTAAATAAATAAATCTGTTACCTTGTATCACTTGAAGAACTCCACTAATTGTAAGTACTTTACTAGTGTTTAGGAGAGTGTAAGAGACTTCAATTAATGTATAAGTCAATAATTGTATTGTTAAAAAAAACACACACCATAGTGTCATACCACTATTGCACAACATATGTACCATACCGTGCCTGGCAGAGATATCTTTGCCAGTAGTGTAGTGGTATCATGCGAGATTCCCATTCCTGCGACCCGGGTTCGATTCCCGGCTGGTGCACTTCTTTTCGTTTATTACTTTAAAACTCGGTCTTTTTCGTGTTTAACACCACAGGAGGTTTCTTTTTAAGTATACAGTTGTACATTTTTTATCTTGGTGTAAAAACAATGCCATTTGTTTTGATAACGAAGTGCAAATGAACAGGCCTTTGCTGAGGAGTAAAATTCTCTTTCCTCACTAGGTAAGGTGTATCCTCTCATTTCCCTGCGCCTCCCCCTCTGGAGTGACCCAGAGCTCCTGACACTTCAAGAGCTGCTGTAGGGTGAGCAACCATTGGTAAATTCCATGGACCGCGCCCTGAGTTGGATCTCAGGTCCGTTGTCTGTGATGATCCCTTTTACAGACGCCTATTGTCCGTAATTTTGGGCATTGGGGAACAGCACTGTTCCCTGCATGAAGCCTCAGCCCCCTGATGGGGGCGCCTCGCACTCTTCCTCTGAGCACAAGAGCAGCCCCCCCCCCACCCTCATTGTCATTCTGTGTGGGGCTGATTGTCACATACAGAATGACAATGGGCCAGTCTGGGCTCTTACAGCATGTGATGGGCCTCCTCCTGCCTCGGTCTAGGGCAGGGCATTCTGTTAGGGTTAGATAGAAGAAATGTACAAAAACGCCTTACCGGCACTTCTCAGAAACAAGCAGGTACTCTGGTAGAGAGTACCTGCACTTCTATTTTTCCATTTCAAGCACTGGTAACAACCATTGACAACCATTGACAAAGCCGATAGTTCTGGCTTGTTGGAGGTGTAACTTTGCTTGTTGCATCATATATGTAGATGCAATGACAGAAACTGCAAAATACCAGTCGGGCGACACACTATGCTAAGCACAGATTTTTAGCTTAGGTGTTTTAAGCCACACCCTTAATTACATCGAACACCCCCTTTGAAGAGTCCCCCCAGTTTTGTCATCCTACTTTAAGCCCTGGAAACAACACCATGTCACAGTCACCTCACGTCTTGGCACTGGGCATCATGCAAGACTCATGACTTCCACTTTTTCAGATTGCCTATGTGTAGGGGCATAGTGAAAGATGGATGAGTGATAGGTTCAGTGGATGGATTAATGAGTGGATGAGTGGATGGATGAATGGGTGGGTGGAAGGATGGATGGATGGATGGATAAGTGAAAGGGGGATGGAGAGAGTACGGGAGGATGGATGGATGACTGAAAGGGTGAATGGATGGATGAGTAAGTGAAAGGATGGCTGGATGGGTGAAAGAGTAAATGTTTGGATGGATGAGTGGATGAGTGGAAGAGCGGATGGATGAGTGTGCTGATGGATGGTGTGAAAGGGTGGATGAGTGAAATGATGGATGGAAGGATACTTATATACTAGTGTGCGACCTCCTCTGGTGTGTCTTTAAAACGTACCTTTTTTCCGAAGTATTGTCCTGAATTTTGACCTCCTGTCCTGAATATTTGTCCTGAATTTTGACCCTTTGTCCTGAATTTTTACACTCACTGTCCTGAAGTTGCACCCATGCCAGTTGGTCACCCTAAGCTGCTGTTCATATACATTCACATGGAGGGACGAGTACGCGCAGCTGTTACAGATGTTTTGCTTCACAAAAGTGAGCAGGTGTTTTGTTTCCCGCTCTAGAGTACAACAGAGCGGGTATTTTAGGAGTTTACATGAAGCCTGCAGTGACACCTGCAAGAGAATTTGGTGAACCTCAACTGATGCAGCACAGGGTAAAGAGAGTGCCTTTGAAGTGTCATCACCCGTATTTTTTAATTGTTCTTCCAGTTTGCCTTTCCCTGTAATTTTTGATTGTAAGAAGCTGGTTTGGAGGAGAAATATGTTGTGGGAACTGAGAATCTAGGGGCTTATTTATGAGCCCTTTGCGCCACCGTTGCTTAACTTTTTCTGACACTGCAGTGGTGTAAAATATGCACCACGTTGCGCCATATTTACACAGTGACGCATCTAAGCAGGTGTGTCACTTTGTAAAGCGTTGTACGACATTATACCTGCATCAGGTATAATATGACTGCGGGCGGAGAATTCTGCTCCGCCAGCGGAGTGTGCTGAGATTTGCCTACTCCGCATTCCACAGAGAATGCAGAGTATAGGGCAAAACTCCCACTCCGCAACGGAGTGGAGTTGACCAGTCCCCACCTCCACCCCCCTAAAAAACATATGTACAAGAACTTTGCATGCGCAGTCCTCGCAAGATGTATGTCGGACATCGCCGAGGAGAAGGGAAGCCCGTGGACGCCGCAGTACAGGTAAGTATGTTTTTATTTATTTTTACATTAATTTGTACATATTTTTTATTAGGGGGTGGAGGAGGGTGGCGGAGTGGAGTTCTACGGAGTTTGTTCCCAACTCCATGGACCTCCGCGTAGTCGCGCTATGCCAGCTACGCCCGCCCTTAGTTTAATGTATGCAGGATGGGAGGGCCCCCTCAAAAAAAAGGGTCGTAGAAGTTGCACAGTGAAATCTTTGAGATTTCACTATGCCGTTTTTAGGACGCCACTGCGTCAAAATCTTAAGACTGACGCAGATGCCTTTAACATGGGACTTGCCAAGTGTAATCACCCTTTGCTTGAATAGCGTAACTTTCGCAACACACTCCAGCATTGCGTCATCACTGCACCAACAGACAGGTCAGGAATACTGACGTATCTGTAAATTCTTGTGACATGAAGTGCCGTACAGTAAATATGGTGCATCCATGGTGTTGCAAGGAGGTTGCACTGAAAAGTGTTGCATTGCTGTTTTCACGCAGCGATGCAACACTTATCATGAATAAGGCCCTTAGATTGTTTGCTGCAACCACATGACTTGTGCTAGCCATGTTTACGTAGCTGCTAAGTTTCAGTAACCCTGGGCAGTGAACTCCACTCCATTTGCAAAGTTTTCAGAGTTTTATGCACTCCGGGTTCTGCGGAGCATGTGGAGCAGAGTATTTTCCTCGCTCATGCTCACCAACGTCAAGCTGGTGAGTTGATTGAGGAAAATCCACCTCCCTGTGAGATTTCTCAACACAGGCGGTCAGATTTCTTAATGCGGGCAGTCGTGGATGGTTGCGACAGCTCCCATTGAGAAACCGCACGTCTGTGTTGAGAAAGCTGCCGCTCGAGTAGAAAATCTACTTGAGTGCCAGAAAAGAAGCAGCACCCTCTTGCGCTGCATATAGTGCCGTTTGCACTGATTTTACAGCGTGGGACAAAATCCGTGCTGAATATCAACGCGAACGCCAT
The DNA here is from genome assembly GCF_964204655.1 of Triturus cristatus. NCBI lineage: Eukaryota > Metazoa > Chordata > Amphibia > Caudata > Salamandridae > Triturus > Triturus cristatus. Next base: position 145,424,701 of record NC_140585.1, on the reverse strand, counting down.
GACCAAATGCACCCGCTGCTTGCTGAACTCCGTGTGTCACTGCAGGGTTTTTTAGTCACTTCGCAGTTGCCGAACTCCTCGAACTCGGCCCAGGCCTAGTTTACAGTTTGGGGATGTGTGATATTAACATGGTTTAAGTGTGCTTATGCGTAACATCCTGTGTCTTATGAGTGACACTAGGAGTTGCCAATGAGGGAAAGAGTGCCGGGCACAGCATAGTTATGGAGTTTATTTTAAAGACAGCCGAGCAAACGTGAACATAGAGGTGCATACAGCAGTTTTGCTAAAGGCATTTTATTATATACTGCTGAGCAGTAATATGATTTAAAGTATCCTTATTATTACAGTTTACCACACTTTATAGAAATGAAATGTTTTCCAAGATATCTTCTCAGCTCATAACTATGTGGGGATTTTCTCACACTCCAACCAAATTGTGACTTTGAGTAATTTTGCATATTTGTACCATGGCTTATATTTGATGGAGAAAGTGTTTTATTTTGGGGCAGGGTGATGTTACTGTCGAGGAGGGCAAGATTCCGCGCATTCCTTCTTCCTGTAAGATCTTACAGCTCTGTGCATATGAGCTCCCGATGACACTTTGAACTGGACGGCGGGACATTGATGTATACTCACTTTACACCTCGCTTGTGTCTCCACACTCTCTGTAAGCACTAGGCTGCATGCGGTGGACGAGCCGAGGGCGGAAACGAGCAGTGCCACAGGGAAGGGCCAGTCCCATGCAGGGGTGTGACCAGGGCTTTAATTGGGCCGGGTCTTGCCAGTGCTGAGTACCGGCAGTTTTTAGGTCTCGCCTGACCCAGCGCATGCGCTGGTCTGGCGAGACTTATTGAGAGGGCTCCAAAAAGTGCTACCAGGCCAGCCTAGAGCTACAGTGCATGAGCGCTGGCCCGCACGCCGCACTTTACCGCAATTACTTTCACTTTCGCTTTGATGTTTGATCGCGATCACTTTCGTGGCCGCACGGCCGCTTGGTATAGCCAATAGGTCTCGCTTTTGGGACCTTATAAGTATTTAGTTATGCAACTGTTGCATGGCAAAACACTTATAAGGTCCCAAAGGCGAGACCTATTGGCTATGCCAATGCTTGTTTAAAGGGGGCCTCAAAACGGGTCTCTATCCGGCTCTGTTTTGTGCCGTGGCACAGGCGGTCCATTTTTTTCTGGACTGCAGTGACATCGATGTATGCGACATCGATGTGTGCGTGCTCACACTGCTCTCTTCTCACTAGTGGAGGAGTGAGGGCAAGACGTCATGCCAGGGGAGCGTTGTAGCCGAAGGGAAATCCTTTCAAGAGAGTCGTTTTCTCTCCGGATTTCCCTTCTCTTTTTGAAACTCAGGAGCAGCAACATCGTCGTGGTGTCACCAGGGTTTTAAGTGGAAGCTTTTTCAATATTATGTACAAGCCTTAGTTGCTGCTTATTTATCTTATGCAAATAACAACCATTGACAAAGCAAATACTCCTGACTTGTTGTAGGTATGATGTTACTTGTATCATATATCTGGATGCAATGACAGAAACAGCAACACACAAGTTGGGCAGCCCACTATGCTAAGCACAGATTTTTAGTTTATGCGTTTTTAAGTCACGCCCTTAATTACATTGGCCACGCCCCTTTGAGAGACCCCCCCCCCCCCCCCCCCCCCAAGGTTTTTGATCCCACTTGAAGCCCTGGGTGTGACTGACCTCCAGTTCTGTCCCTCTCTCCTCAGAGTAGGAACGCCCAGTAGTCTTGTACTCTTCGGGGATCATCCTTCCGTGTGAGAGAGAAGAGAAAAAAGCTGAAAATAAATCTTCATTTCTAGTTTACTTAATAACAGAGGAAAGTTTAATAAAAATCGATTCCGCCCGAACAGGGACTTGAACCCTGAACCCCCAGATTAAAAGTCTAATTCTCTACCGACTGAGCTATCCGAGCTTCAGGTGAGCTAACACTGTACTAGCCTCTTTTTTGCATGTGTCTGCCTGCTTGCAAGTGAGCTCTCCAGATCCGAGGTTCATCCCTTCCTTTGGGCACATGAGATGTCATTTTATGAAAGCAAACAACCCGAGTCAGGCTCACTGAAGCAAGCGCCTGGAATCTTACTTTAAGACCTGCTGGCGCCTCCGGTCTGATATCACACTGGCTGCCATTCTGAGAACAAAAAATACTAGTAAGAGGTAGAAGTTTTTCAAGTTTCACAACCACTAATTTGCATATTAAAGATTTCACTTGTAGTTGACTCCTTACATTTGACGCAATGGTGACGTCATCGCAGTAAATCGTAGAACATGTGCGGGAATCAGCTGACCGAAACTAGACCAGGCGATTTCTAATCCAGATGGCTTTAAACAGGTGTCGTGTTATAAATGTGCAACCTTTCTGCGCCGTGAGAGAGCAACACAATTAACAAAACACTACTCTGGCAAACATAACTGTGCAGTCACCTGTTATCTAGACACGGCGTTCAGCCGTCCCGCCTGCTGCAGACCTTACAGGCACGAGTACAGGCAGCCGTGCACACTCTCAGAGACATCACAGGCTGTGGTGCAAACAACCGTGCACATATTCACACTGACAGGCAACAGTCTGGTGCTAGAATGCGTCTGTAATATCCCAGCAGTGTAAGTGAGACAACAGAACCCCGTGGCTGCAGTGGGGATCGGAGTGAGACCTCGTGGAGAGTGTGAGACACCGGCACAGAACAAGCATGGAAACGACTCGCGCGTGTTACACCTGTAAAGTTCGATGTGTCCAGTGTTAGACTTCGTAGTAAAGGGTTGCATTGTTCCCATGCGGGGCAGGAATCCTAGATTCCTTGCACATTCCAGTTCCCAGTCACAAATGGCTTATGCAGAATCTACTTACAGGGTGCAGAGCGACGAGCTCGCAGCCCTGCAGACACTGGTTAGCGATCTGAATTCAGCGAGAGATCCCTTACCCACGAACAGAGACCTGCTATCTGTGCAGCAGTCACTGCTGAGTGTTCAGTGAGAGCCTTTTAAATGTGAACAAAGATCACTTACCCCTGCAGCCCTCAACGATGTCTGCTCTGTCACATAAACCTCCCTCTGTGCAGCATTCAGTTCTATGCATTTAATGAGACACCTCCTATCTGTTGTTTTCAGTGCACTCTAGAAGCTGCAGCCAGTGCTTGTTAGATATCAGACGTAAAACTAAGCCGAAGCTGAGCAAGTGGGTTTCCGTAGTGTAGTGGTTATCACGTTCGCCTAACACGCGAAAGGTCCCCGGTTCGAGACCGGGCGGAAACACTTTTTTCTTTATAAATCGAACTCACTGCAGCTAATTCTTGTAATATTCCGATGCAGGTAGGACTGCACATGTAACAGCCCCACACCTCAGAAACTTTCCATTTAATATTTCTTTACACATTCAGCTTCTTCTTCTACATCGGACTCTTTCTGTCCCTTTACAGTCAGGCAGCAGGGCAGCCGCTTCCATCCATCACTCGCAAGCACTGCACATGGTGCAGGCACTGACACAGGCAGACAGCAATGTTTACACCAATGTTTACACAAACATAGGCACGAGATGGCCAGACTCTGAACATAGAATACTAAAGCACAAGAGAGCACAAGAGAGGGACCTCGGAGAGACTGAGGCACCAGGAGTGGGTTACGAGAGTGTGAGAGAGGGAGAGACACAGGCACTGGGAGAAGTTAAGAGAGAGTGAGACACAGGCACTGGTAGTGAGTTAAGAGAGTGTGAGAGACTGAGAGACTCGTGCACTGGGAGTGAGTTCAGAGCGTGTGGGAGAGTGAAAGACATAGGCACTGAGAGTGCATTGAGAGAGAGTGAGAGACACGGGCACTGGTAGTGAGTTAAGAGAGTGTGAGTGAGTGAAACACAGAGGCACTGGGAGTGAGCCAAGAGACCATTAGAGAGTGAGAGAGTCAGACACCGGGAGTGAGCAAAGAGTATGAGAGACAGAGACTCAGGCACTGGGAGTGAGTTTAGAGAGTTTGAGAGAGGGAGAGATACAAGCCCTGGGAGTGAGTTAAAACAGTGAGAAACTCAGGCACTGGGAGTGAGTTAAGAGACCATTAGAGAGTGAGAGACTCAGGCACCCGATGGGAGTTAAGGGGATGTGAGAGAGTGATAGACACAGGCACTGGGAGTGAGTTAAGGAAGTGTGAGAGAGTGAGAGACACAGGCACAGAAAAGACACATAGAGGTAAGGAAATGGAGCATGTTACAGCTGCAGGGTGAAGAGTGATGGAGGGCATGTGATAAAGGTATCTACATATGATGCGCATGCACTGGTCTCAAGTCATACATGTGCCCTACTTCAATCCTTGGAAGTCCCAGTTCACCAGCTGCAACTTTTCCACTAGATCCTGGTCCATCTTATGGACACTAGGACATTGACCTGAATGTATACACAACATTTTATGGATCCAGTACAATTTCAACAGACACAATTAACAAGTCCCGCTACACAACAGGAATAACATTGATTGTCTCTACTGCAGTTCATCAAATGTCAAATATCCAAGCCAACAAATGAAACCAGAAGAAACCACTTGTAACTGGTTAACTGGAATTTCCTTCATGATCTGAATGTGCCGCTCCCTCCACCCCAGGAGCAAGGACTTCTGAGAATAGCAGCGATTACAAATACACACACATTGTGAAGACTCGAGCACTGATTACACAAATACACACACACATTGTGTAGTCTCTGCCACTGATTACAAATACACATACATTGTGTAGTCTCCAGCACTGATTACACAAATACACACACATATTGTGTAGTCTCCGCCACTGATTACAAATACACACACATTGTGTAGTCTCCAGCACCGTTTACTCAAATACACACACACATTGTGTAGTCTCCGCCACTGATTGCAAATACACACACATTGTGTAGTCTCCAGACTGATTACACAAATACACACACACATTGTGTAGTCTCCGCCACTGATTACAAATACACACACATTGTGTGGTCTTCTGAGTCAGCCCCAGCTGGCTGGTGGTGTTCTATATCTGCAATTCAATGAGTTTAATAAATACTTTATTTTAGTTTAACCAAACTATAAAACACCTCGCTTATAAAAAAAAAAAACAATAGTTAGAACAGTTAAAAAACAATGTATTCAAATTGATTCATCCATCTCCTCCTATTGGTGGATTAAGAAGCACGTGACCTGATGCACAGACCTTGCATCGTCCTAAAGGCACCAACATACAGACTTGTTTCCACGGTACAAAAAGTGATTTTCCTGGGTACATCACAATAAGTTAAAACAGCTGCCTCCTTCTCAGATTGGATGTCCGCCAACACCTGTGCGATACACCTGAATTGACTGACATTTACTGTTGCGCTCATCAGCACTGGGCGCTCAGTGGTTTAACTGTTACTGGCAGATGATCAACTTCTGTGTAATCACCGCCCCTGGGTTGACGCCATAGACACCTTATCGAGGGCTCTTTAAATCTCCTTGGATTGCACCATTACCACTTCCAGGCTGACCTCATAGATCTGTTTCTGAGGAGACCGCAGACTTCCTTGAGTTGTGTCGCTACCATTTCATGGTGGACCATGTAGACCATTATTCAGGGGTCTGAGGATCTTCCGGGATGGCATTATCACCACAGCTAGGTGGGTCGCAGAGACCATGCACTGAGGTGTCTTTTCATTCGGCTTGGATTGCACCATCATCCCTTCCAGAGTGACCCCACAGATCCTTTTCTGAGCAGACGTCCTCAGGTTGTGCCTACACGTTTCACGGTGGACCACACTTGTCATTCTTGAGGATTCTGTTGATTTAGTTGGATTGCCGCTCCACCACATCTGGGGTGGGCCCCTCAGACCATACACTGAGGTCTCCCAGACTTTCCTTGACTTGCTTCCATCCGGAGCGACACAGATGGAGAAAAATCATGTTTTGGCACACTACTCAGAGCGATTGACAGTGGTTTGCACTATTTGCAAGCTTTCCTCCCATCACCTTTTGTGTCTTTCCTTGTATTGCCATTGTCCAGCTCTGGTTTGACCCGAGGTTTCTCTTATTCTCCTTGAGTTGGCCTCTCATTATGAATGGGTTGATCCTGTGGACCCTTTACTGTGGTGTCTGTCCTTCTCTTCTCATTGGTGTGCGCCTTCACCACATCTGTGGGGACCCCTTGAACCCACTCTCTTGTGTCCTGTATGTGTTTCCTTAAGTTAAACCTTCACCACTTCTGAGCTACACTTATACATCCTTTTCAGTCGTCTCTCTCAATCTCCTTGGGTGGTGACTTCACCACTTCAGGTGGACCCCTAAGACTCACCTACTTGGGGTCTCTATGGACTTCCTTGGGTTAGGTCTTCGTCACTTCTGTCAAAACTCCGCAGATCAATTACTGACGTTTCTTTCAATCTCCCCAGGGTGTGTCTTCACCACCTTTGTGTAGACACATAGTCAACTTTACTGGTGAGCGCCAACCTAACAGCCAATGTGCGCCACAAATATACATTCTCGAATTTTGAAAAAACAAAACAAATTTCCAGTAACAATAGCAGATTACAAGATCAAATACATATGTTAGCAAACCAAAAGAGAACCCTTCCGTTTGAATCAACTCCTGTGACAGTGATAAAATATCTTCGTAAGTACTACAAGCAGCGAATATGGGAAGCACAGAGAGCCCGTACTACAAATCACTTAATAAAAATCATAGAAATTAGCAAGATAGGTCCTCAAAAAAATTCTGGCAGTTCATAAATAAATTTGACAAACAACATGCATTCATCTTGGGTTACTACGTCTTAGAATCAACTTGGGTTACCCCCATCAAGACATTATATATTGACCAGACCAGGTTTGGGACCGTTCATATTTCTCAGCCCACACGTCCTCTTTTGTGGACTATAATCTAGTACAGACTGAAATTAAAAACTCAAAACGCGATGGTGCGCCTTGCCCCAGTGAGCGTCCAAATGTTTATTTGAACATAACTCTGAATTCTGGGTACGGATTTTCACAAGCTTATTTATATATTTGTTTGAAACCCATATTGTTCCTACAATGTGGGAGGTGTTTATTCCTAATCCAGTGCATAAGAAAGGTGACCTTTTATACAGTCAAAATTCAGGCTGATTTCATTACTCAACGTCAAAGCCAACTATCACGCTAAAATCCTCTTGAAAGATTTAGAGGCACATTTATCAAAAAATCACTCAGTGCAGCAAGTTACCTTGCTGAGCTGCACGATAGGGAAAGGGCAGGAATGCACCGTATCTACCATTGTACGGTGCATTCATGTATTTTCTCTGCATTGGTGCACAATGTTCTGCCTTGTGTCAATGTAGCCACCCTTGCACCATGGTGCAAGAATGTCTGTGTTGTAAGCAGGATAGTCTTTGTGCAGGAAGGGGCACCTTCTTACACAAAATCAATCCTAAGAGACATTTTCCTGGTTCTATGTGTGCTGCATAATGCAGCCCACATAGAAAGAGGAAGTGGTGAGGAGAAATAAAGATATTTCTCTTCGTTACTCCTCATTTGGGGAGGCATATCATTTTGAAGCATTCCCAGGTCTACTAGTAATAGTAAATCTGGGAATGCGCCAAAATCAATAAACCCAGAGACAAAGTCTGGTAGAACAAAGCAGAGTTTTCCAGCAACCAGACAGTGACACACAAGGATTGTTTTGACATCCTGTTTCTCTTCCTTTGAAGTGTGCCCCTAGTGTATGTAACCACAGCAGACTGGTCAAGCAGGATTTGATACTCCAGTAGGACTTCACATAGCATTATCAGAAAGAGGCCCACTTGGATTGGAGCCCACCTGGCAGAGGAGACAAAGGAAGGGCCCTGTCTAGGTGCCAGCTAACATTTGTCTGTGATAGTGAAGGCCTCTTTGAAGTTAATCCAGTTCCTGGGCCAAACCCCAATGCTCAACCTGTCATGGGAACAAGAGCAATCCCACACTCAGACCTTCGTTTTCTGCTCTGGTAGCAGTTTTCACACCTCTTGAAATGCTAGTTACTGCTTTCAAATGTGGGAGAGCCAATGCACATTTTAGCCTTTAGGAACTTCAGGCATGGAAAAGGTAACTTTCAAAAAGTTACTTTCCCTTAATATTCTTTGAACTTCAACGTTACCATTCAATTGCATTTTTTAAAACTATTAAAAATAATTGTTTACATTTTTTGTAGCTAGTTGCATTACCGAGATACAGTATTAGGATTTTTAATCTGCACTCTAGTTTTCTACTTAGGACAGGTCGGCCTCCCATAGTGAAACATTGTTTTGGATGCCAGTCACTGTAACGATACGTTAACATTGAATTTTGCGGGTGCCACAGTACCTGGCCTCAAATTGGGTGAACTTACATGAGACTCCGTGTGCCGGCTTTCCAATCTCACATAATCTGGGTGGTCAGTACCACTGAAACCCTTGCCTGGAAGTGCATTGTACCCACAGATAAGTGCTGGTTATATCCTGAGCCAGAGTTACTCCCAAGGCGGCATTGGACAGCAGGACTGTACCATACGGCCCACATAGAGATCCATGAGAAAGATGGTGACCACCCAACAAGACATGGCGGACGTGTCCTGACCTCAGGGGTGCACATGCCAAGCTGTGTTCCCATGCTCCCCAATGATACCTGTGGGGATTGGAGTAGACAATGCCTTCCTGCCAGACACAGGAGACTGTCTGCAGGCCTTGCAGCTGAATGGACCTCCTGGAGGGGTCGGGACTAGCATCGGGTGACTGGAGGGCCCCTGTGTTGATACACAGCAGGCTCGCAAGAGATGGAGGCCTATTAGTCTGTGCCTCAATGGAGTGGATCCGATGACTGCTATTTGTCACTGTGCGGCTGCTGCCTCAGCCTGCACAAGCTTCCCAGTGATCTTCTGTCACTGGGAGGATGGGGCCTACTACACGCTTGGCCATAGTCCAGAGCGGGAGATGCTGTATACATTTTGCTGCCGCCCTAAGCCACCATCCTCATCGCCTCCACTGGTGGGAGCCCATAGTGATACAGCAAGCACCTAGCAATAAATAGCAAGCTTGTGGCGGTCCCAGGTGGCCTCAGACTGAGTGGAGCTATCCCCTTCCTCTAGCCAAGGGCACTTCACGTAGAGTATTAGGTCCCCCTGGGGAGCGTGCCTTAGTCAGGGTGATAGTCTCATCAATCTGTATCACGCTACCCCTGAACAGCTACCGATGATGGGGAACAGTGACACCAAACAGACAAAGCTTCCCTTTAATACCAATAAAGGCAGTAAATTGCACCCCATGGATCATAAGGCAGTCTCACAGGACATCCATGAGGTGGATAAGGATCGGACATTAAGACACTGTTGCTTACTATGCAGAAAAGCTTCACTTCTATTGATACTAAGCTTGATGCCCTCATGGCCACAGTGGACAAAAGGACTAGCACTATAAATAATCATGAGAAACCTATAACTGCCATGGAGACAAGAATATCAACTATAGAAGATGATGCCATTAATAGAAATGAAAGGGGTCCTTGACATGGCTAAGGCCCTTTACCTTGTAAAAGCAAAAAATGAAAATTTGAACGCGAGATCACGGTAAAACAATTTGTGCATAGTGGACTGGGCACCCTGGAATTTTCCAACACCGAACCCATGGCTGACTATATCAAAACTCTCCTAAAGATTCTATTTGATGGCAACTGTTTCTCTCCTCTCTTCACTGTAGAACGAGCCTTCCACTCTCTACTTGAAGGGATGCCGATGAATTGCTGAACAAGTGGTTGTGTGAAGGAGTAATTGAAACTGTACAAGACTCTTCATAGTTGTCCCTGATTGTAATTGCAAAAACAGAAAATTGGGATATCAGACTTTGTGTGGATCTATGCCAACTGAGCCACCCAAGTAGTCATAGACAACCAACCATTACCCCATGTGCCTGAAATGGCAGCAACCCTGGGCAATGCTAAGGTGTTTTCCACACTTGATTCCTCAACTACATATGACCAGATAACGCTACACAATGACTCACGTGACTTAGTGTACTTAAAAACTCCTAAGGTCTGCTTCAAATTCTGCTGCATGCCTTTCGGGCTCAAATCAACATTTGTGGTGTTCCCAAAGGTCATGATTAAGTTATTCAAAGGATTAAATGTGTTAGAGCCTTCTAGGACGATGTACTTATACTGGGTCGTATCACCAAGGCTATCTCCGTTTTGGGTGCAACATCGCTGGTTTTCCAGCGATGTTGGCCCATTTTTGCACTAACGCTGGAATATTTATCACCTAGGTTATACACGTTGTAAATAACGTGCTAACCAGGCGATAAATAACAGCGATAGATGGCGATAAATATGAAAGCTCTAATCGTGCTTTGCGATATTTATCGCCGTCTGTTGCTAATATGCCTCTTTGTTTGCACCACATATGTATTGGAGTTGTGGTAAGGATCAGGTTCCCGTGTGTCAAATTCAGTGGTGACAAGTAGAGTAGCTCTTTACAAGTGGTCAGAATATCAGGAACAGATTCATGGTTGGAGAATAGTAGTTGGTGGAATATGTCACATGCTGTGCAGGTACGCCCATCCCATAGCTCCCAGATTCAACCTCTTTGAGTGGTAATGGTCGGCTTTCTGAATATAAAAGGTGTGGTGACAGGGCGACTTCCACAAATCCCATGTTGGGGTCACCCCTCTCCAATAAAACTTTACCACTAGCTCAAGTTGAAACTTCTGACGAAGTCCAAACTGGCACCCTGTATGCTAATGGAAGGAGGTCAACATGCAAATCAGGCATGCCCATTAAATTGAAAGATTATGTCATGCACTGACACATTCAGAGGAGGGAGGAGATGTAATTTTGGCTGACAGTATTGTTTATTAGGAGTTGGTCTATTACTGTGCAGCCATGTAATACTAGTACATGTGGTTGCGGTGATCCTTGTCGGTCTTTCCTTACCCCTTCTTTCCAGGGCGGCTCCACAAAGTGGGCGGAGGAGCGTTGTCCCACTGCTTTCTCGCAGTGCGAAAAGCTGAAACATAAAATGGTATTTTAAATACTATTTTATGTTTCTGCTTTCGCACTGCGAGAAAGCAAAAGGGTTTGGTTGGGGGTGGGCGGGTCTGCTCGAGGGCAGGGGAGGAGTTACTAGCCCAGTGCTGCGGGCCCTGACTGTTTGATCTGCCATCTGGGGTGGACCAAACCAGTCATCCACACTCTCTCTTTTTTCCATGTAGGCTGCATGGTGAAAATAGCCTCCCCAGAGCCGCCTGTGTGGTTGGTGACACAGCCAATCACAACGCTGCCTTTGCAGCGTTGTGATTGGCTTAGGGGAGGGGAGGGATGCTTCCCGTGCCATGGAACCTGGCCAAATTTCGGGGGGACTGATAACAATTTTGGGGGGGGTTCTTCTTCCAGCAATAGGCAGAGTGGAGATGCAGGGGGGGTCTCTAATAAGGGATGAAGCCTCGTTAACAAGTGAATGGTCTTTTAAAGACCTGTGAAGTACTTGGGTGCGGCTGGAATGTGCCTGGAGAGCGGTCTCAGCCCGGGCTGACACACACGATGGGAGGGGGCTGAAGCCCTTTGAGCCCTACGGGCATTGCGCGCCTGCCCGGCCAGGAGCTGAGATGGTGCGTGACCCGGGAAAGTACATTTTTTTAAATTAACCTCCCTCTGCGTGACCCCCCCCACCTACCCTACCTCCCGTAAGTCATCCCAGCTGTGAGTGCTTCTTTCCCCCTCCTCTAGTGTCTGTGCGCTGCCTTTGAACTTTGCAGGGTTTTGACAGATGCTGAGGTGTGTAGGGCAATAAAGGTTGTGTTATGTCACCGTGCCTCCTGTGGTTACTTCAGCCAAGTCGCTGTACAACCAGCAGCGGCTGCTGCCAAAATAAAATGGTGGGGCAGTGCTGGGGCAAATAATAAAAAAAACACACTTACCTGCTTCTCCTTCTGCCTCTCAACCTGCCGCCCTCCTCAGTGCTCCTCTGTTCCGGAAGTCCCTGGGTCAGCAAGGACTCCCCACCCAATCCAGATGCTACTTTCATGCTGTGAGAGCAGCGCCTGGATTGGTCTGAGCGGCCTGGTTAGGTGCTCACGAAAGGACTGGGATCATGTGCCATTTCTCCACCTAGCTTTACAATGCTGCTGGGTGGAGAAATTCTTAGGGTCTTATTCATGAGGCCTTGCGACAGTTTCACACTGGCGTTGCGTCACTTTTTGTGATGCATCGGTGGCGTAAAACATGTCCCCTGTTGCGCCCTATTTAGAAGGATGCGTCACTTTGTAAACTCCTGCGCTACATTATACCTGCGTCAGGTATAATGTATGCAGGGGGAGTTCCCCCGCATCTAAGCCTCATAGAAGTGTCTGCGCCACTTCTTGGACGCAAATGCGTCAAAACCTTATGCCTGCCTCAGGCGTAAGGGTGACACAGTGCTATATCCATAGCCCTCCCCCTTGCATTGCTGCAGTTGCGTCACGTTTCTGACACAACTCCAGCAATGCGTCATTTTTACACCGACAGATATGTCAATAAAACTGACGTATCTGTCATTCCTTGCGACATAATACGTCATATAGTTAATATGACGCATCCATCATGTCGCAAGGAGGGCGCAATGAAAAATGACGCATCACTGTTTTTCACGCAGCGTTGCATCCCTTTCCCTAAATGAGGCCCTAAGTGCGCATGTATTTTTAGCCGGCTTAAGACTGCAGGTCAAACAGACATGCGCACTTACAAATGCCCTCCACCTCTCCTTTCAGTCCCAGCACTGTCAAGAGAGGATTGTCTGGCCCCGCCCTACGCTTGGCAGCATTGGCTGCTAGTGGAAAAAAAAAAGATAATTAAAAAAATGTTTTATTATCGTTTTTGTTTTCATTCTCAGTGGGGCAACGTTCCTGTGCCATTGTGGAGGAGCCGCCACTGTGTACAACATGGCTAAACACCAACAAATCCAATTGCTTTTGTTTCGTAGGTGAGATTTATTGACTTTTCCAATGTTGTTTTTCTTCATGGCTGTAATAGAAGTTCAGAAATTGCTTCCTCGAGCAGAAGTGTAGAGAAGTGTCTACCCCATCGTTTCTTTGCGTCTCATTAGGCGCTAGTCCTTGTCATCATTTTGATGAGCTGTAGCATATACATTCAGTAGATTTAACCTGCTATATTTGTGATACGTGGTCTACTATGTGGACGTATGTACAATTACTTATTTCTATTATAGTCACTTTAAGATACAAACTCGAAATGTGAGTGCACTAAATGTTATGGCCAAAGTGTACTTTGTTACGGAAGCTAGTAAAGTAGTGAAGCCTCACATTTTTTACGAAGAGCATTGCCCTGCCTTGCTGTGTGATGTGTATATTTTTAATATGTTGATAGGTGCATTATCACCAAGTCACTCACATGTTCGATTATGTTAATCTGCGTTTTGGTGTATGGTCCAAGCTTTCTTCCAATCATCCACTTTCATAGTCACGTAATTAAATAAATACATCTTTTCCTTGCATCTGTCAAAAAACTGCAATATTTGTATGTACTTTACTAGAGTTTAGTAGAGTATAAGAGACTGTCATCCATGCACATGTCAATAATCGTATTGTACAACATGTTACACTGTCCTACAACTGTTGCACAGCAACATACCTTATTACCTTATAGAGTGCCCTCCATGAGCAAGGGCGCCAGTAGTGTAGTGGTATCATGCAAGATTCCCATTCTTGCGACCCGGGTTCGATTCCCGGCTGGCGCACATATTTTCCTTTTATGTCTTAACATCGAGTCTTTCTCAATTTTAACGCCTAAGGAAGTTTCCTTTACAATATACAATTGTGATTTTTTTGTATCTTGGTGGGAAAACAATGCAATTTGTTTTGATAACGTAGTGCAAATGAAAACGGATTTACTAAGGAGTATATCTCTTTCCTCACTCGGTAAAATGTAATGTTCCATATATGTACTATGGCTTATATTTGATGGAGAAAGTGTTTTATTTTGGGGCAGGGTGATGTTGCTGTCTAGGAGGGCGGGTTCCACTCTCCCTTCTTCCTGTAAGGCCTTACAGCTCTCTGCATCTCCCAGTGACACTTTGAACGGGAGGGCGGGACGCTGATGTATACTCACTTTACACCTAGTCGCTTGTGTCTCCACACTCTCTATAGGTCACCATGCTGTGCACGAGCCGAGGGCGGGCACGAGCAGTGCTACAGCGAAGGGCCGGTCCCCAGCAGGGGTGTGACTGACCTCACCCCGGCCCTTCCACTAAGACTCACGGTTCTGTCCGTCCCTCTTTAGAGCACGAGTTCCCAGTAACACGTGGAAGCAGGTACTCTACGGAGCTCACCGTACGATAGAGAGAGGAGAGTAAAAAGCTGGAAAAATCTTCCTTCCTAATATAGTTAAATAGCAGATACAAGTTGAACCCTCACAGAGACTTGAACCCTGGACCCCCAGGTAAAAAGACTGCTGCTCTACCAACTGAGCTCTCCAAAGCTCCTGTCTCAGAATCATACTTTATCAGTGTTCACATGCCACGACCATTTCCTCTGCAGATTATGGTTTTCATTAGAAATTAGACCACTTCAATTTGACTCAATTGGGACCTGATAGAAGTAAGTCGCAGTAGATTGTGTGAGTATCAGCTCAGAGGAAAAGGGCCAGGTGATTTCTGACCCAGATAGCTTTAAACAGGTGTCATGATATAAATGTGCAACCTTTCTGCGCTGTGACAAATTAACACAACTAACACAGCCCTTCTATAGCAAACATACCTGTGCAGTCACCTGTTTTCTGAAAAGTAGGACTGGACACTGGGTCCGGCCTTTCTACCTACTGCACGCAGTGGTCGAAGTGGGCGGGATCAGCAGGGCCTGGTGTGCCCCTACTTCTTTTAATAAATAGATTCCGTTCCCCCTACTTTTTAGGTCGAGGGACCATCCGGTCTGCCGAAGGCAGAACCGGAAGTCCGGAGATTTAATGGTTCTGAGAGTGGCTCTTTAGCCCGCCTCTCTTTTTGGCTCTCCTCCATTGGCTGGCTTCCTAAACGGAGGCCAGCCATTGAAGGAGAGAGCCGTCCCTCCAAATAGGCTCCGTCTTTTTCAGATTCGGGGGCGTGTTTCGTGCTCTTCTTTCCAATTTTTAGCCACGCCCTTTTTTAGGCGTGTTTTTCTCTCCTCCTGCCAATGGCAAGAGGAGAGAAAAAGAAACACACCCCCGAATCTGAAACCGCCGCTGCGTTTCTCCGAGGCATTTCTGCTTCGCCTCGGAGAAAGGCAGCGGTTTGGCAAAGCTGCCTGCCCCTTCCAAATATTACTTTTTATTTTCTTCCATCAGCCGTGAGTGCGGGCACGGTGGGGGCAGCTGAACGATGGCCGGGAGTTGGGTGTCCTCCGCTGGGATAGCTGCTCATACGTTGGGACCGGTGCAGCGCTTGGTCTCTCGGAGAGAACAGAATGAAATGTTTGCAAATGCTATCGGCGCCATGTTTGTGCCTACGACCTCTTGAACAAGCGTTTTTGAAGTTTGATCTTGAAGGTATGCCCAACGCTGAATATCACACTGCACAAGGACGATAGTATTTGTAATGTTGTCCCTTCCTTCCTGAAGTGTCCCCCCACAGAAGACAACTCTCGTAGGTGTGGTAGAAGGGTTTATTCTAGATAAGCATATACACAGCAGGAGCGCCGATCTGGAGCTCCGATCGTTATTCGAATCGGCGCGCTAATGCCGATTCTAAGATGGCCGCCGCCGGAAGTCCGGTGACGTCACGCGCCGTGCGCGCTGCGGACTAGACCGCAACACCACATCTCCCTCCTTTACAAACACAAAAGTCTCAGTCTGAGTTTCACACCAGAGCAGTCTTACTTGTGGTCCAGGCTGAACTCCTCGAATCTTCGTCGCAGCATTATTCTCCTTCCACAGCGTGTCCTCCTGCTTCCTGCGCCTGCGGTAGGGGTGTTGCTCCCCCCACTCGGGATCGCCTCCCCACTCGCTTCTCGTGGTTCAAGACCACCCAACTCTGTTTCTCGGTCACTTAGTCCTGGAGTCTCGGCACCTCCACTTCTTGGACTCCAGGTTCCTTTGGGAACGCTTCCTGCTTCTCCCTCCGGTCTCCTACACTCCCCTTTTCCCGCCGGTGTGGACTCAGCTCCTGCTCTGCTGTCCGGTTCCATGTTCAGCTCGGCTTCGTCGGCCCTGGTACATCTAGCCATCCGGTCTTGTGCCCATATCTTCCCGTCGCTCAGTAAGGCTGATGTGGAATAGGGTTCCACCACTTGGAATGGGGGCGTGAACTTGCTGTCCCCCTTCCTACCTGGTGCCGGCAGTTTCACCCTTACCCACTCTCCTTTCTCCAGGGCGACTTCCTTGGTGTTATGCCTTGCGTCGTAGTAGTTAGTGTACACAGCTTGCGCCTTCTCCAAGTTCCTGCGCACCACAGCCGGTGACCAATGACTCTGCACAGTGAGCTTCTTCCAGGCCACATTGTCTCGGGTGAACGGTTCTCTTCCTCTCAGTATGCGGAATGGGCTGTAACCTGTGGACGAGGGAGTTATCCGGTAAGCCCATAGCAGGCGCTTGAGTTCTTTCTCCCAGCTTGCTCCCTGCCCGATGGCCGCTTGCACTGACCCCATTATCACCCTGTTGAATCTCTCTACGGCTCCGTTCCCCGCAGGATGGTACACAGGCGTGCGCCTGACTGTTATCCCGTTTCTGTCCATGAAGGCCTCCCATTTTGTCGACGTGAACTGTGGACCGTTGTCACTGAGGATTCCTTTGGGGATCCCTTCTCTGATGAACACCTCCGTGAGGAATCCCAAGATGGTATCTGTCTCTGCGTTTTCGTCCACATGGACTTCTGGCCACTTTGAGTACCTGTCCACGACCACGGTGAGGTACTTCTGGTTGCCACTGGCGTCTTGTATGGGGCCCAGAACATCTATACAGATCTCTTCCCACGGGTTTTCCGGGCAGTCGAAGTGTCCCAGTGGTGGACGTAGCATTTTCTGCGTCTTGTCTGCGTTGCTGCATTGCTCACATGACCTGACGTGCCTTTCCACGGCAAGGTCCAACCCAGGCCACCAATAATCCTCCTTCACTCTTCCCTTCGTTTTCACGATTCCTAAATGACCTTCGTGTGCCATGGCCACCACTCTGGGTCGCAGCGCCAACGGGGGTACTACTTTGTTGCTCCGGAACAGGAAACATGGGTTGTCCCCCAGCGACAGTTCTTCTCTGACCTCCCAGTATTGTTTGAGTTCTTCTCCGAGCAACCTCTTCTCCGGCCACCCCTGCGTCACATATATCTTGACGGCCTTCACCTTCTCGTCAGACCCGTACTCTTCTTCCCATTCCTGCTTGCTGATGGCCTTTTCGTGATCGCCCATGAACGCCACTGCGTACTCTGCCCAATTTTCTGCGTCTTGCGCTTCTGCTGATTCCTTCGCGGCTGCCCTGCTCAGGTAGTCCGCCACTCGGTTCCTGGTGCCTGGGATGTACTCTACGTCGTACACGTAGTCAAGGAGCCGCAGCATCATCTTTGCGATCCTTGGCGTAGCGTGCTCATGGCCGTTGGATGTGAGGACCTTTACCAGGGGTTTGTGGTCTGTTCGTAAGAGGAACCGTCCTCCCCAAAAAAACTGTCGGAACCTTTCCACCGCCCACACGACGGCTAGCATTTCTTTTTCGATCACACTGAATTTGCGTTCATTGTCTGCCAACGAGCGGGACGCGAAGCTGATCGTCGCTGTCATTCCTTGTGCAGACCTTTGTGTTAGCACGGCTCCTAAGCCTCGGTCGCTCGCGTCTGTGGTCAGGGTCGTGGGGGCTGCTGGGTCGAACCCTTGAATGGGTATGGCTTCGCATATTTCTCTTTTCATCCCCTCGAACTCCATCTGTTGTTCCTCCTTCCATGTGAACGCTGTTTTGTCTTTCAGGATCGATCTCAGGTGGTATGTCTTCGATGCAAAGTGGGATACGAACTTGCTATAGAACTCGGCCATCCCCAAGAATGTCCGTACTTCCTCCTTGCTTGTGGGTGTGGGTGCATCCCTGATGGCTGCCACGTTGGAGGCTTTGGGTTTTATGCCTTCCTGGCTGATTTCGTGCCCTAGGTACGTGACACTCTCCAGTCCAAACTTGCACTTGTCCCACTGGGCCGTGAGCCCGTTCTGCTCTAGTACTGTCAGGACGCCTGCTAGCCTCCGGTCATGTTCTTCCTTGGAGGCGCCCATCACCAAGATGTCGTCCTGGAAGAACTGGATTCCCTCCATCTTGTTGAACAGGCGGTACATCAATTTTTGGAAGACTGCCGCTGCCGAGGCAAGTCCGAACGGCATCCGTAGGAATTTGTAGCACCCGAACGGTGTAATGAACGATGTGAGGTGGCTGCTCGATTTGTGGAGTGCGATCTGGTGATACGCCGACGTCAAGTCTACTGTGGAGAACCACCTGGCGCCCTTGGTCTTGGCTAACATCTCGTTGATGCGGGGAAGCGGGAACTTATCCACCACGATGTTTTTGTTGAGTTCTCGGAGGTCTACACACAACCTCACCTTCCCGTTCGGCTTCTGCGCCACCACTAAGGGGGCCAACCATTCCGCGTTGTCTATGGCCTCGATGATCCCGTTGTCCTCTAATCTCTGCAGTTCCTCCTGTACTGCCTCCCTGGTACGGAACGGGATGTTTCGCACTTTGTGGGACACCGGTCGGGCTCCTTCCTTGAGGTTAATTTTGTGCGTGAACTTGGTGAGCTTCCCTATGTCGTCTCTGAAGACTTCTGGGAACTCCTCCTTCCACTGCCTTGCTCCCACACCGGGGTCTTCTTCCATCATGAGTACCTGTATACGGCCTCCCGGGTTCAGTTTTATTCCCAGCTTCCCTTGATCTCTCCATCCCAACACCGAGGGTCCCTTTTCCGCCACGTACAGCTTTCCTTCGCACGTTCTGCCCTTGAACTCAAATGTTAGGGGGCAGTACCCTACCATGGGTATGGGTTCCCCGGTGAATGTCACCGGATGGATGTCCGTTGGGCGCAGTTGGTGAGTGTTGGCCGGTGCGAAATCCTCTTCCCATATCTTTCTCTTTATGATCGTGTAGGGGGAACCTGAGTCGGCGACCATGGTGACTCCCACTCCCCCGATGGTCATGTCACACTTTGGTTTCTTGTCGACCGCGCCGTCGATCCCCAGGATCTGGTCTTCAATCATCAGGATCTCATCGTCCTCCTCTTGGCATTCCTGCTCTTCCTCCTTGCACGACTCCTGTGCTACGTACTTCACTTGCTGCCTTGACGTTTTCCTTCGACACACTCTTTCATAATGACCCATCAGACCACAGTATGCACACTTTGCTCGGAACGCTGGGCACCCTTTGTCGTTGGCGGCGTGTCTTTCACTGCCACATCTGTAGCACGTATTGGTGCTCCCTTGTCCCTGTGTCTGCTGTTTCGCGCCCCGGGCCACGGGCTTCCTGTGCTGTCGCGTGTTGTGCTGCTCTGCCGCCTGTCTCTCACGGCTTTTCCTGTCTTCTATCCTGCACACCGCTTGCTCTGGGAGTCGGTCCTTCTTTGCTGTCTCCGCGCACCTCTTGGACATTTCTGCTTTCTTCACCATGGCTACCACGGTCTTAAGGGGTTCATCTCCATTAGCCCACAACTTGTCCTGGATGGACGCGTTCGCTGCATGCATTACGATTTGGTCCCTGATCAACTCTTCCTGGAAGGTTCCAAATTTGCACGTTAGGGCAAGCTTCTGTAACGCCGCCACATACTGGTCAATCGTTTCCCCTTTCTGTTGTGCTCTGTGGTAGAAGTTGTACCTGTCGACCGCTACGCATACGGTTGGGCGGTAATGGGCGTCCATGTCGTCGATCGCGTGCTGAAACACATTATCGTCTGCCGCGGGCCGCACTACCTTCACCAAATCGTCGTACACTCTCTGGCCTGCAGGGCCCAAATGGTGTAGCAGTATCCTCTTCCTGCGCGTGCTTGGGAACTCTGCTCCGCTCTCCTCCTCTAGCGCGAACAAGAAATTCAAGAAGTACGGCTTCCAATCCTCCCACGGCATATCCGGAACCCCTGCTTTCGTGAGGAAAGGTACCGGGTTTGGCAAACCTGTCGATGTGGCACTCATCTTGTTTCTTGCCTCCGTTCGCCGCGGTCTTGGGCTCGAGCTTTTCGACCCCCGGGTGCTGTCGGGGCTGCTTTCGCCGGGGTTGTCTTCTCGGTCGGAGTTGCCGCTTCTCCCGTTGCGTCCTGTGACCCCCGCCACGGTGTGTGCGTGCGCTTCGCCACGCGGACTCTCCCTGGCGCCGTTCCGCACCGCTGGGCTGCTGCTGACCGGGGCCGGGCTCAGGAGTGACCCGTCGGACTAGATGCGTGCCCTCCTCTTCTCTCCGAGACACTGCCGCGCTCCTGCTGGTCGGGGATGTGACCGTGGATGTAGATGACGTGATAACCACGATAGTACGTAAAGGGTAAGCCCAATAAACCCTTGAGGGCTTAGGCAGATAAATTGATATAGTGAGATTGCCAACAAGGGATTTTGCTTGTAGTTACTTAGTTCTATCTCTTTATAGTTGAATTTGAAAGTGTACTTTAGATTAATTATACACGTGACATAAATGTTTGTCAAAAACTTATCAAAGATAAAAGGTACACACACGGGATTTGTTTTTTGTGAATAAAACACAAGTCTTTTTATATATCAATCAAAATCAAGACAAGGGGGTTACAAAAGGAACAATAAATTTTAGGCAATATAGCATGAAGGATGGGTTAAATCAAATCCACATTTCATCAAAAAAACATCTATTTCCAGATGGTTTCAACAGAGATTAATTTCATGAATGAAAAGAAATCAACTGTAATTGTCAAATAATGCGGAATTAGATGATGGTGTCGACGTTTCGGTCTTGGTGGCAGAAGTCCGTTAGACCATCTTCAGGACAGTTAATAATTGCACAAAAAACCCCTATGTGGACATAATACAAACAATTACATTAATGAACACATAACAATTAAAAAAAATTCATTCTAGACAACCCGTGTGTGGAGAGTGGTCTCTTTATAATGATTTAATCAAACAACTGATTCAATACTGCATAGCAGCGAAATTAAATTAAATATGGAAATTTACCATATTCAAGAAAAATGGAGGCCCATTTAAAGATCAGAAAATCAAAAGTTTTACCATAAATATGGTTATTGTCATGATTAAGGATCCTGTAGAGCTCATCTTGACTTTCATCTATTGCAAGTTATAAAAATTTGATCAACATAGAAATGATTGCTTACTTTGTGAATTCAGAAAAACACGCAGCTTGATTTTCGTTTTTATATATTTTTGCCAAGGCGTATTAGATGAATCTATAGCCAAAATTAAAGAACATTATATTAGGTATACATCCTACAAAATTAATACAAGACAGCAGAGAAAAAAGGGGGCCTTGAAGTGACTCCTACCTAATTGTTGACAGAATAACTCATACGGGGAGATTCAAACGGGAGAGATCCTCATTGCTTCTGATATCCTTTTCAAAACTTTCTACTGCAAACATAGAGAGTAAACACCAATTGGCTCGTGTGTTACTTCTGTTTAAATTCAACCGATTCAACATCAAAATTTAATCCAAGATAGCTATCAGAGTATTATCTAATGCTGAAGTGATTCGGTTAGGTGAGTCATGAATACGACTCCCTTACTACGGATCTATGCTCGTAATCGTCTAAGTCTCTTGGTTGGAACTTGGAGTATCCAAGGTTATCAATGCCTCGCCGGTGACAGCCATCTATATAGCATCACTCAAGTCTATGGTGTGGGAGTATTTAGTGATATGGACACTCAGCAGACGGTCGATAATTAACGGGAGGCAATTCGATAAGGGCAGGTATGCATCTCGATGCGAGAAAGCGAATAAGCTCAGATTTAGTTAATTGGATATGGTGTAGAAACACACTTTTTGTGAAGCATAACTAGTGTATTGTAGCCCACTTCGGATAATTATATGTTTATTCGACACAGCGACTGAATTTAGATAAACAAGTTAAAACAGTGAGACAACGCTGAATTACGCCGAATAGTTGAGAGCACACCCCCTCAGTCTAAAGCAAGGCATCGTGTCATGTCTTACGTCTAAGCTTGAAATAGTGGGGACACAAATATTCAAAGTACAAATAACATCCCAAAAAGACATTTCAGATTGGTGCTACCTCTTGTGAACCCGCTTTATGTTAATGAGCAAGGACTATCTCTAGCTGTCGTCGCGGTCTACTTACATTTTAAATTAACGATCAGGCTCGAAAAACTCCGCCACAGTCGGGAACGCCTAACCTGACCGGACTAGATCACCTGTTTTTAAAGCTACCTGATTAGGGGGCGGACCTGTTGTGAATTAGGCACACTCCGTGGAGGCAGCGCTGGGCCGTTTCACCTCCTCGTCGCCATTGTAATGTTGTCCCTTCCTTCCTGAAGTGACCCCCACAGAAGACAACTCTCGTAGGTGTGGTAGAAGGGTTTATTCTAGATAAGCATATACACAGCAGGAGCGCCGATCTGGAGCTCCGATCGTTATTCGAATCGGCGCGCTAATGCCGATTCTAAGATGGCCGCCGCCGGAAGTCCGGTGACGTCACGCGCCGTGCGCGCTGCGGACTAGACCGCAACACCACAGTATTTAGGATTATTAATTTGAAACCAGCTCTTGCAGAATTGAAAAGTGGAACTATTAAAGTATCGTGGCTTAATTCGCTCCATGAGATGGACTAGTTAAGAGGAGCACTACTTTTAAGTGTATACGTGTATATTCCTAGGCATTCACTGGTATTCTTCAGATTATTAAACGCGTGTTATCCCCACAGCCTTCTTTATCTTTCTTTTCTGTTGGATGTTTCTGGCAGGTTCTTCATACACCCAGTGTTAGAAGTGGGGGGGAACGGAAGGGCACGGCGTGCCCCTACTTTTAAAAATTATGCTAGTCCGTTCCCCTACTTCTTGATTTTAAAAAAGCGTCCCGGGACTGCCCTAATTCAGGCCCGGTTCTAGTAAGGCTTGAAGGCAGGCGCAAAACGCCATGGGGCTCAAAGTGCTTCAAAACCCGGGCGCGCACACACAGACAGTTTCAGAGATTATCGCAGCCGTACCTGAATACTTCACAGGTCTTTAAAAGACCATTTACATGTTAACGAGGCTTTGTTTATTTTTTCACCCCTTCAGCTCCACCAGGGGCATGGCGAAAGGCGACAAATCCTTTCTTTGGCCGCGGTAACCTTTGCCTACTGTCCTGCTGCGCGGATATTCTTTTTCTATGCAGCGCAGGAGAAAAGAAGTTTGTTTATTTTGATTCACCTTTCCCAACCCCTGCAGCTGCTTATCACACCAGGCTGCGACACTAAGATTGACTAATGGAGTAGGTAGGAGAATGTGTCACTATTTGTTTTTCTTTTTAAATTCTGCACAGGCGCAGCAGGACATGTACTTTGTGTGTGCTTCATTTAATCCGTTTTTATCATTATCATGGCTGATGCAGGACAACAATAGGACAATAAAAAAAATGCCCAGATAACGCTGGGTATTAATGATCCTGCTGGAGAGCAATCATTTCTCTGTTAGTAGTTAAGTGCAGATGAACTGTATTTTATGTGGGTAGCTCAGTGGGTTACTGCCTTTGTCACAGAGATCCTTGTGTTACTTGCAGTTCAGAAGTTACAATCCTAACATAGGACAGTGACCAATGAACTGTCATCAAAGAGCTGCATGCAAACCTGAATGATATAGTTAGAACTTCGCGTTTTTTGTTTTGTGATATAGTTAGAACTTCCCCAGTCTTTCATTATTCTAATGTTGCTAAAATGAGTATCTTTGGGCAGATATACATTTTTATCAGTAAAGCCAACCCCTAACCACTGGAGTACTCTTTAAATCCTGAGTTTGTGCTTCTCCAGACCAAACCCTCTTAAATATACTGCCCACCAGTATGGATGACATCTGATTCATACACCTTGTAATCCTCATTGGCTTATGTGACATTCCCTGTAGGCTGATTTACATACTTGTATGATTCGTTGTCTCTGTATAATGTGTGCGTGGTGTAAAGTACTGACACACACTACACTGATATGAGTAGCGCTACACAACAAATGAAATGCATATGAGAGAGGGGCTACATAAAGATGAGGGGCACTGTTGGAGGGTGGCAGTGAGGGAATCCGAGGAGGAGGTAGTGGGAGTGGCTATGGAGCGATGAGGGGCACTGTTGGAGGGTGGCAGTGAGGGAATCCGAGGAAGAGGTCATGGGGGGAGGGGGGAGCTAGGGAGAGATGAGGGGCACTGCTGGAGGATGGTAGTGTGTGATTCTGAGGTGAAGGTCATGAGGGGTAGGGGCTACAGCGAAATGAGGGGCACTGGTGGAGGGTGGCAGTGAGGGAATCCGAGGAGGAGGTCATGAGGGGAAGGGGCTATGGGGGGATGAGGAGCACTTGTGGCGTATGGCAGTGATTATTGGTGTGGCGCCAAAAAAGACTTTCGCATCAGCGCTAAAGCCGGCCTTGTCATGGCCTTTCTGTTTTTGTTTATTTAATTAGCAGTCGGGTCATAAGGGCTACTGTGGAACATACTTTAAAGTGTGTGCTAAGTATATTTACTGCTATATTCAATGTTTTAAGTTTGAAGGTGATTTTACTAATGTTTTTACCGGGAAAAATGAAAGTGGAGCCCGATGGTGCCTGATATGGGGCTGGGACCCAGGGTCAGCTGTGAGATAAGGTGCACTGGAGAGGAGTAGTGGATAATCAAGCCTGTAAGGGAGTGCGTTGCGGAGTCTGGGGTGAGGTGGAGGTAGCAATGAAGAGGGATCCTCCATGAAGGCTCGAACAGAGGGAGCCCAAGTAGTGTCACTTGCCTGATACTACCACCTCAGAAACCTCCTCTTCCCATCAAAGGAAAATTACATAGAAAAAACACTTGTTGAGAGTGATAATATTTAGAAAGAGATTTGGAAAAGAGTGCGATTTACTGGGCCTTGTAAGACTAAGAAGAGATAAAGGAGGGCCCGGAGGATTTGCAGTCTGGGTGTTGCTACTCCCAAGATAATTTTGGAAAAAAAACTATAGGGTCAAATACTGCATTTTAGTTTCAACACCCCATTTTTACACAAATTCTCTCCGAAGCCATTACTGTGCCAAGACAACATCCCCAGGAGTTGACCACATTTTTTTTCAAGATGCACAATATGTTCCTCCCATAAGTAAATATTTACCTCCACTTTGCCAAGGCCTGTGTTTTGTCCTGCTTGCTCACATGTTATCTCACTCAGGCTCACTACCCCCATTATTCATTCTCATTCACTTTCCCTTTTACTCAAAATTGCTCACTTGCACTCACTCTTCAACATTCGGTATCACATTCTCACTCACTCAGTCTCACCACTTTTTCCTACTCTGATTACCTCATTCTAACTTACAGTTTCACTTACTCTACGTGACTCCTTCTCACTCACTTTCTCTCACTTTCATCGACATACACTCTTTCACTCATGCTCAGTTACATTCAGGCACTCAATCATTCACACCACATTTACTTACTCGCACTCATTCTTCTTTGCAGGACACTTTAATACATATGTGCTATACTATGTTTGAGCAGCTAGCTGGCTGACATGAATAAGAATTATTTATTTATTTATCTCACTTGTAAAGCGCACTCTCACCTAACAGGCATCCTGGCGCTGACAATCAAGAATGCACAATTTGTGGACAAGAAGGAGCCCTTGTGGGTTTCCGTGAGTCAGATCAGATTCTCTTTAAGAGTTCCTTTGTCTCTGAGCCCTGCTTAACACATGTGTACAGGAGGAGCCCTATATTCATGTCCTCAATGTTTGAGACAAAAAATACTCATTGATTTCTGAACGAGAGTAAAAGCGTTAAGGTAACATGTCGTTCCTGCTTATATTTTGCATGCTTTACATAATCCTGCATTCCCTATGAGTATCTGCTTTTCCCAGAATGTTGTTACTTTTTTTCAGGCACTGCATAATTTGAAATGAGTCACATCCAGGTGCTTATAATGGGGCAGAATTGGGTTGTAGGTGAAGACAGTGCGAGTTTCACTCAGTGGGGCAGAAGGGTGTTCGGTGGGGATAGGATGTGGCATTATGGCCAGAGCTACCAAATTTGGAACTGGGGAACCTGGTTCAGCCTTCATGCCTTGTCCATCAGACTACTCCTGAGGGAGCACCCATGATAGACTTTAGAAGGCCCCACTAGACCTTAGAAGCCCTGGTCTCTTAGCACCAGCAGGTGAACCCTACCGGTGGCCAGTTGGGTAAACTTGAAGCCCTGTCCACCACAATTCATACCGAAGTTCACCACCAGTCTTGCGGGCAGGTCTACAAAGCAGCACACCCTAGAGCAGCAGTGGCTTTGTCACACAGTAGTTTTCCTGCAATAATAAAAGTCTCCCACACAACCTCCACGGTTTTTGACGCATTCATAGATTGACAAAGACTTGTAATCCTGGGAATGCGGCAAAATCTTGCGCTACCCCAGAGGAGGCATAACTAGGAGAAATATCTTTATTTCTCCTTGCTTTTTCCTCTTTCAAACTGTGCTTTATTCTGCAGCCCACCTAGAAAGATGAAAAAGCCTCTCAGGATTGTTTTTGTACAGGAAGGTGCCCCTTCCTGCACAAAAACAATCCTGCATGCAAAGGAGGCACCCTTGCACCCTTGCACCATGGGGCAAGTGTGCCTGCGTTGAAGCTAGGCTGTCGAAATGGCGCCAGTGCAGGGGGAAAAGACCGGAATGCACCATATTGGATAAATACGGCACATTCCCGCCCTTTCCCTGTGACGCAGGGCAGCGCAGCAAAGTAACTTGCTGTGCTGCCCTGCGCCACCATTCCCATAAACATGTCCCTAAGCTCACAAATAGTAAATTGACCACACTAATTATCTGTGTAAGAGCATGTATTGATAAACACAATGAGCCACTGACCTTTTTCTTGGACCTTGTTGAGTTGCCAAGCACAGCAGCAGATCTAATCTTAGATGCCTTACTTGCATGCTTAGAGAGACACGGTTTTACTGATGAGTATTTAAAAAGTCATTTGGTTCAGCTTGTAACAGATGGTGCTTCCAATATGATAGGTAGGAAATCTGGTGTGGCAACTCTTCTGAAACTGAAATATCCACAGTTGAGTGTATGGCACTGTGCTAACCACAAGCTGGAGCTTGCTGTGGGTGATGTTTGTAAAGAAGTCGCAGGCATTAATCAGCTCAAATTTTTTTTTGATAAACTATATACCACCTACCATGCCTCTCCGAAAAATCAGAGAGAGCTTGGGGAATGTGCTCTGGAGGTAGAAGTAAGACTTCTGGCAATTGGAAAGGTGCTAGATGTACGTTGGGTGTCCTCAAGTGAAAGATCTGTGAGAGCTGTTTGGAATAACTACAAAGGACTTATTAAACATTTCATGGAATCTTCCGAAGACTCAACGAGGAGTGACATTGAGCAGAGGAAATATGCTGGTTTAAACCGTTTATTAACCTCCCTGGTGTTTGTTGAAAATATGGGCATTTTATATGATGCTCTCACAGAATTGGGTGACCTATCCAGAAGGCTGCAGCGGCGTGATATGACCATATATGAGGCCGATCGTTCAATACAGATGCAGATTTTAGTGTTTGAATCAATGGCTGATGCACCTGGGCCCTTTGTTTGCTACAACTGCATTAGATGCTGCTGAACGGATGCAGTTTGCTGGTGTAGGACTGCAACAGAACAAAGGCTGTGTTAGCATCAATAGGGCACAGTTCTTTAGGAGCTTAGCAAATAACCTGCGAAAAAGGATGACAATGTCTAATGCATCAAATGTTTCTAGATGCACAACCACAAACAATGATGAAATCGAATACAAAGAGTTAGTACATAGAATGAAACTCCTACAACCAGTTTATTGGCCAGATCCACTAGACATCTTATACGGTGAGGGAGAATTACAAAACCTTTGTAGCAGGTTGCATGTATTTGAGACCAGGCAGTACATCCTTGGTTTCAGAGAGTACAAACAAAATAAAAATTGCATCTCTGAAAGCCTGAAACCATTAATGCACATTATAAACACCTTTTGTACCTCAACTGCTGAATGTGAACGGGGCTTTAGTGTAATGAATGATGTGCTCACACCACTGCGGAACAGAATATCAATCAATCGTCTGTCTTCTACAATGTTCATAAATATCGTGGGGCCACCTGTCATAGAATTTAAACCTGAATTTTATGTTCAGAAATGGTTAGAAAAAGGGAGGAGAAGTACAGATGAAAGAAACTGCATGGCTCGGAGACAAATGGCTTATGATTCCACTTATAAGCGTATTTGGAATATTCTGTGATTGGAAACATGTCCCACATTGTAAATGAATTAAATATAAACAACTTATATATTAAACCTCAAATAAACATGTTTATTGATTCTTTGAATTAAATAACGTTATAAGCTGTAACTGGTCAGTGAAATGCCAAACGTTCAAAAATTGGTATGTTTTGCTATTTCTAGCCACACCTCCGACTCCGCCCACTAATCCAAACCTTGGGTTATTCCCGCCCCCTGAGTCTCCGCCCACAGTTCCCCTACTTTTTTTTCCCCATTTCGACCACTGCATACACCTATTTAAATGTGAAACTTCCGAATGAAGGGCTGGTCCAGTTTCTTTTCATCCTGAGCGTTGTTTCTTCCAGGTGTGACTTATATAAATTGGTGTAAGAAATTTCTTTACGAGTGTTCATCATCCCACTTTTTTAATGAGAACAGCGAGTGCCGCCAATTCCTCTTTGTTCCGTTACAAAACAGAGTGAAGAGGATGCAGCTGTGTGCTGGACATTCCGTGAGCCATATTCGGTCTGGAGAGAGTCACATTTCAGACTAGTATTCCGCGTTAAGCATGCGCAGTGCAGCAGCGTGATCATTGTTTTTGGGCTCTTTCCAACACCGATAAGTGCACCCCCCCTTCTAAATCCAGGTAGGATTTTGTTGTGCTCTTTCTTACACCGATGAGTGCACCCCCCCCCCCCCCATCTAAATCCAGGCAACTGAATTTGTGAGTTACCTCTAGGATTCCACTTATTCATTGTATGCGCTATTTCGCTGTGTTCGGGACAGAGCAGTGTTTACAAGCCCCTTGCGCCACTTTTGCGTCATTTTTACCATGGGAAAAGTGACGCAAAAGTGGCGCAGGGGTCTTGTAAATCTGCCCCGTAGTCAATCCTCGTTAAAAGAAACGCCCCCTTCACATACTTTTAGTTTTAAGCAAAGCTATATTATGCTTTATATGAACACCTGTATCGTAGAGCTATTACTGCTGCTAAAGAAACTCTTTCATTTTAGGCACTAAGTTGTAAGAGATTCACTAGTTGCGAACTATTATACTTTATTCATTTTCCGTTCATTTGTTCCGGTTATGGGCAGTGCAAGAAAAATTAATTAAACAAAAATGTACTCCGGTATTTGAGAAACCACCATTTTTTGGGGGACAGGTACAGGGAGCAGCACCACGCGCAAACTAATTGACTGAGGCTATCATCGAGTGGTAGAACGAGTGACTGTGTGTCTTATACACTGTTTAGTCAGGGCGCCGCGTGGTGCTGTTTTTACTGTTTTTACTCCTGTTAAATCTGTATTTTATACTTTGAAAGTGTACCTTAAAATTCGTGTCTTACAGTGTTTCACTTACCCGCACCATAAAACTAATCTGCACACGCTGCTTTAGCGTGACGATCTTCTGTTCCTCCCAGTGCCGCCATCTTGGGCGTGTCATTCTGCTACTGTGCCACTACCTGCCGCCATTTTGTGAGGCGCTCTAGCGGTTGGGAATTCTCGTTGAGCACCTATTTAAAACCGCCCGAAGCAAGCGCGCAGCGCGCGCGCGCAGCGGGCGCGCCGGTGGCACGCCAGAGGCAAGCCCGTCTGCGCACGTCCGCGTCCCGGACGCTCCCAGCGCCAGCAATGCTACTCGGCTAAATTGACAGTCAGAAAGAGTGACATACAGCAGAGCACAACTACTACAGCTAAATCCATCAAAGGGTCATAAGTCAGTAAGTGCTGGTCTTTCCTGTGGCCTAATTAATAGTCGCTCGCTTGTTAAGCACTCTACTGAAGTGTTTAGCCTTCTGGAAGATATGGAACTGGATGCACTTTTCGTAACAGAAACATGGGCCACCACGGAGTCTGCCATTGGTTTGAGTGGGGCCTGTCCTAGCGGATACAAAATCCTTCACAAGCTTCGCAGTTCGGGCAGAGGGGGAGGAGTGGGTCTGATCTTCAAGGATACTTTAGACTTCAGACCATGTCAGATTGACGAGGTTGGGGGGATAGAAATCATGGGTTTTTCACTTCAGGCCCCTAGCGGGAATCTACTCACGGGGATGCTCTGCTATAGACCACTGGGCGCGACCACACAATTCCACCTTCTCGCTGAAACCATCACCAATCTAAAACTTACCCACACCAACATGGTCATTCTTGGTGACTTTAATCTCAGTGAGGACGGAGGCCTCTGCAGTCAACTGAGAGACCTCCTGTACACGTGCTCCACCTTGAATCTCCATCAATTGGTGTCCAGCCCCACCCATAAGAAGGGATGTATTCTGGATATGGTCTTTGCCAATCCAGCTACAACAAAAGTTTCTAATATAATGCCCTTGAACTGGACTGATCATTTTCTCATCCATCTAAGTATGGCGATGCCCTGCCACAAGAATCTGCCTAGCCAGCGGTACTTTCACAGGATGGACAGAGAATGGGCCAAATTGGCAAGGGTTGATTCTATAACTACATCTTTCGATGCCAATCTTTTCTCCTCCAATAAGTCCGTGGAGGATAACTACAGGTCTTTCACGGAACACATAACTAAGCTATTAGACCATTGTATCCCTATAAAACCTTTAAAGAGGGCAAGGAAAAGATCAGCGCCCTGGTACAATGAGAAGTTGCATCATCTTAGACTCTCTCGCAGACAAGCAGAGAGGAAATGGAGAAGAAATTACTCTGAAGAAGACAAAAAAGATCTAAGACTAGTACAACTGCAATATAAAACCCTCATTCTGAGATCTAAGGCAGATTTTTACACTAACTCCATTACACAGGCTTCCAACGGGTCCAAAGCCCTCTTTAAGATCGTCCGAGACCTTTCCAACCCAGACTGCATGAATAACAGAGTCGCCCCCTCGCAAACTCTGTGTAGCGAAATCGCCTCCTTTTTTCAGGAGAAGATCTCTAACATCGTGAACAATTTGCAGGACAACATCCAGGACAGTCCTGAGGAAACAATCAGCCCGGCTGACGGAGATCAAAAACTGACTGCTGTCCTGGACAGTTTTCAACTTCTCTCTCATGAAGTTTTTGACAATCTGACTGAAAGTGTGTCGTCTGGTTCTCCCCTAGATCCTCTTCCCCATAAGATATGGAAGCTTCACGGACGTAACACTTTCCCCTGGTTAAGGATGATCTGCAATCAATCCCTGATGGCTGGATCTGTTCCAGGCTTTTGGAAATTAGCAGTGGTTACCCCACTGATAAAAAAGCCGAACCTGGACCCTCTGGTGCCAGCTAACTTCAGGCCCATTTCCCTCCTGCCTTACCCGGTGAAAATACTGGAAAAGTCTGTAAGTAAGACTCTGTCTCAGTTTCTGGAGGAGAACTCTCTGCTAGACAGGGACCAGTTCGGTTTCCGTCCTGGCCACGGAACCGAAACAGCGGTAACCACCATGCTGGACAACCTTCAAATGCGTGCCGACAACGGGAATGCTATGATCCTGGTGCTTCTTGATATGTCGGCAGCATTCGATACGGTGAGCCACCCAGTCCTGTTAGAGAGGCTGAGGCAGATAGGTGTAAAGGGTGGAGCGCTGCAATGGTTTCATTCTTACCTAGAAGACAGACAGCAGGTTGTTACCCTGCCACCGTTCTCCTCTAGCAGGTCTCCAGTTGCGTAAGGGGTGCCGCAGGGGTCCGCAATTAGTCCCATCCTTTTTATCATCTACCTGCGGCCCTTGTTCCCGTTAATAAAATCTTTCGGAGTCAGCTTGGTGAACTACGCTGACGATACGCAACTGGCCTTCTCTTTAGAAGGGGATGATGCACTATCCATGGACCGCTTCCATCAGTGCATGAACCAGACTACGGATTGGCTCAGAAGGAACTCTCTTCAGTTTAATAGCGGTAAAACTGAGGTGGTCTCCTGCTCGCCATTTAGGATCCCCAAATACCTCCCTCCTGATTTCCGTCTCACACCGGAGGAAGGACCCCTCATACCAGTCAGGAAGGTTCGCAACCTTGGGGTGATCATCGATGACGACCTCTAGATGGTGTCCCAGGCAAGCAAGACTGCCAATGTCTGCTTTGCCTTGCTGCGGCTACTTCGGAGTATTCTTCCTCTGCTCCCCAGGGAGTCGCGAGCTACAGTGGTACGCAGCACGGTATTAAGCAGACTTGACTAGTGCAACTCCCTTTATCTGGGGGATCCGCAGTATATCCTCCAAGGATTGCTGAGGATTCAGTCAGCCGCAGACAAGCTAGTGCTTGATAGGCGACGTTGTTCTTCGTCGGCCAGAGCACTAAGGGACTTACATTGGCTCCCTGTGGGGGAAAGGGTCGTCTTTAAGTCCTTGTGCCTAACCTTCAGAGCAGTACATGGACTGGGCCCAGCCCCTCTACAGGATAAGTTTGCTCGCTACCTACCAAGCAGGCAATTTCGCTCTTCTACAGCTGGTCTTCTGGTGATTCCGAGATTCAAGCGCACTAGGGTAGGCGGAAGATCCTTCAGCATAGTAGCATCCGGCTTGTGGAACAAGCTCCCTGTGAACCTGCGACAGTGTAACTCCCTACTTGAATTTCGCAAGGGACTTAAGACCTGGTTATATCCTAAAGCTTAATCTAGGCAGGTTTTCTTCCTGACTCTCCCTCTGTCACCTTCTGATGCTGTCTTTAAGTCAAAAGCACCAGGATGCCCGTAGGGCGATAGTTGCGCTATATAAGCTCCACATCAATCAATCAACCAATCAACTGGGGAGGGGGCGGTCACGGGTTGCCAGTCACGAAGGGCTGTGTATGATGAGTCGGAACACGGCATTGAAAACCAGTCTATTGCCTGCCGTTACCCATGGGTTCTTTTTTTAGAAACTGCACCCCTAAAAGAATTAATAACAAGGAAAAAGTAAAGCTGTTCTGATTTTACTAAATTAGTTACTAGCTGAATTAATTTAATAATAGTTTAGGGGTAAAGCATCTACTCAGAGAAAGTTTGGTCTACAACACAAGTAAAATATTGGTTTAATGGGCTTGCTGAAGAGATCTCTGTAATCTCCGGGCAAAGGCTTGGCGCACTGTGAAGTAGTTTAGGGAATTAATATGCCTGCTACTTTGCTGAGCATCTCGTGTAATCTTCCCAAATAGGAAAAAGCTCAGTCAAAAATAATTACAAAGTGCCCAGGAAGTGAGGCCGTTGCAGCCCTATTGTGCTGGAGAGTGACATCAACCCCCATACCCTGCGGCATTCTACTCCGAATGGACTGGCACAACTGCATTGGTCCCGGTGTTGACGCACTAAACTGTGACACGATTTGCTGTGGCCAGTCTGATATTATTTGAACTTGTTGGGTTCATGCCGCGGGCAGCGCCTGTGCAGAATGCCTGTGTCTAGTTGCTTTTTAGGTCGAGGGACCGCCCGGTCTCTTTCTGTTCCCTTCGTTTCCCCCAGTTACCCTTTCCCCGGCCTGCAGACTTCCAGTAGCTGCCCCGGTGTCTACCCCTTGGGGATGTCGTTCATTTGTTCACCTCTCGTGTGCGCTGCAAGGGCACCCCTCTACAAAACACTTGAAGTTGTGGGGTACTGGATGTCATTATACCCATCTGATAAAAAATAATGAGCAATACCAATAGCTCTACCTATAATATTGCCGAGACCATTGCATTGTAAATGCTTGTTTTTTATTTTAATCATGCATACCTGGACGGCAGAAACAGCCAAGGCCTACGGTTAAGGCTCAGCGTTCATGGACATTCAGGGACAGGCGGGGTGAGCAGAGTAGTAAAAAGACACTCTTTTTCTTCTTGCCCAGAGAAGGTAAGGACAGTGTTCACTTCTGCTCGGCCACTTCAGCTGCTCCCCCCATTACTTTCTTCCTCTTATTCCCTCTCTTTCTGTCTCGCTCCTCTTCACTCACTGAAAACCGTGACTCAAGAAACAGTTCTTACCCTCTCTTTCCTCCTTTTGTTTATTTGTTCCCCTGTGAAATGGATCCAAAAAAGAAAAACGCGATTGCTGGAAATTTCATCTTTTTCTAACATTTTTCTATCCAAAGTGTAGCCTCAGGAATAAAAGGTTAAAAATATGATAAATAAATAAATAACTAAATAAAACAAGACAGAGTGGTCGCAAAGTGACCAGATAGATTTTATTTGCACCCAAACACATTAGCGTCACTTTACAGAGTTTACCAGTGAAGCGCTACTTTTGTTTTCTTGTCTTTTTTAGGTCTCGCCTGAGCCAGCGCATGTGCTCGTCTGGCGAGACATTTAGTGAGTGGGGGCTTTAGAAATGCGACCACAAGCTTTTGCTTGTGGCCTAAGGCTTGCAGTTAGACGCGTGTGAACGCGCGCAGCCGCCATCTGGTTTTCCTCGCGATCACTGTCCCACTTTCCCTTTCGCGGCCGCGTGGCCAATGCTTGTTGTCAATGAGTTTCTGCTGTTGCAGGCACAACATGCATTTCTCCAACGGTATCCACTTTAGTGGCTTTTTCTTTAAGCAACCATGTCTTTCTTTATTTCTGCACAGCGCAGCACTCCTGCACGCGTTATGCTACTTCATTGCGGGCCGCCCTGCTTTATACTATTAAATCACTTGATTTATGCCACTGCGCTCCTGAAATGGACGCTGCGCTTTCTCTTTCAAATAAGCTCCCTCCCCCCTTCGCAGCTGGGCGAAGCGCTTCAATTGCAGTGGATCGGATCCACAAGAGCCATATGCGGGTGCGGTACCAGCTCCGGCTCTCCCGTGGCCTGGGAAAGGCATGTCACCTATGCGTGTGCAGAAGTTGCAGAGACTGCTAGAGTAAGGAGTACTACTCAGAAGCTCTGTAGGCTATAGCTGCCTCCCTCTCCCTCCCGCTTGTTTCAGTTAGTGTCAACAGTTTTTATTTGAAACGCGGTAGTGTCATGGTTAGAAGTTTGAGACACAGACTTTAATAATGTTTGCTGCACTCCTTTCTACTCTCATTGTTGAAAGTGGTTCACTACAATCAGACATTCCGTAGCACTGCTCTTTTGCGAATCGCATTTCTCTGTGATTTATATGTGCTTACTTTCACTAAACAAACTTTGCCTCCTATTGATAATCGGATATTCTGCGGCATGACATACTTTTTTTTTTTAGAATGCTACCGATCATTACAGTCCGAGTTCCAGTAAAGATGCAGAAGTTTCAAAATAAACCCTACATTATATACAATGAGACCCAGCATTCTAACTTGGCCACCACATTAACAGGGCAACTGGGGTTTAATTAGTTGTGTCTTTCCTTTGTTACGCTGACGAGTTTGAACATTCAGTCACAGTTTTGTCAAGCACGCAATGGGTATTCATCAAATATTTTTTAAATAAGAAATGTGAATACTGGAGCCCATAGGACTAGCAGCAGTATCAAGGCTCCGAGATAGGTTAGCGAAAGATCACAGGAACATCAAAAGTGCTGAGGGGGCCAACAAGCATATACATGCTCTACAGCACCCACCCAACGACCAGGAAAGCACTTTTTTATACTTTAATGTTTAATATGCTGGTCCTTAGTACACAAGTGGCATACAATAGTTTACTTGCACCTGCATCCTTCAGACTACAACTCCCTTTCAGGACTAGTTACATTTGCATCTCTAACTGGATTTGCCCTGAACAGTACAAGAGTATACATTCTGTCCATCTGTGGATCCCTTGGGCGTGTTGCATCCCTCACACCCCAGCACACTGCCCTCCAAGAAGTCTCACTCCTCAATGAAGGGCTGAATGCCAAGGGTTGTGGCAGTGGCGGCTGGTGGATTTTGGAAGTGGTGGACCTTGTCATACAGTAGCAAACACCTCAGAGTTCAATAGCACTCCATAGCACCCAGCTTCAGGCTTTGCCAACCCCTGGGCCGTATACCTTCACAGGCTTTCAAATTATCCGTGAGCACATATCCTTAAACACGAGCTCAGGCATACAAGCTAACATACATACACACACACACAGTCGCAGGCACGCACACAAAGACAGTCATACAGACAGACTCATGCACTCCCCAGCACACAGATGAACACACGCAGGCTGCTAAACACAACTAGCATTGGCATAGCTAATAGGTCTCGCCTTTGGGACCTTATAAGTGTTTAACCATGCAACAGTTAATGTTGTTGCACCAAGGATATTGTGCTGCATAACTAAATACTTATAAGGTCCCAAAAGCGAGACCTATTGGCTATGCCAATGCTTGTTTTAAAAGCCTTGTTTTCCCCGATTGGGCAGTGCACCATTCCAGGAGGTACAGGAATGCTTGATTGCTGGGTGGATTGGAAATCAAAATGTGTACCATGGCTCTGTGTTCACGAATATGGTCTTTTTATACCATACTGCTTACCTTCTGTAAGGATATAAGCAGTGGACATTGAAATGGGTCATTCCAGGACCCATAGTTATGTGCTTATCTTTTCAGGCAAAATCCACCTCTGCAAGCTGCTATCTATTACACCTACAATAGGCCCAATGCTGAAATCACTACAGTTAAAAATCTACGCTGGGCCTGGAAGGGACTTCGACGCCGGGCAAAATTACCACTGCTTTACGCCCCATTCACGCCCCTAGTACACCATCCAAGCTTTCCTCCAAAGCAGGACACTGGCTCTATACACAGAGCCAGACGTATGGAGATATCCACTTTTGCTGACCTGTACCCGGCGGAGGAGTTCTTGCCTCGGCCACAAAACCTGGAGGACGCAGGTGCCCCTCTCTTTGACCTGTTACTTTACCACCAACTCAGGGCTAACTGTAGACAAGTACACAGCTAATTTCCAACTGCACCTGCACCCCTGCTCCCGTTTGACAACATATTAGCGAATCCCTCACCCCAGAAGTTTATAACCCGCATTTATAACATTACACCGCAGACCACCCCGATCACAACACCCAATGTGCTGGCACAGTGGTCCTCGGATTTGGACCCACCACCCACAGAAAAAGAATGGGCCTTTTGCTGCGCTCAACCCAAGCGCCTCTCTCCAAATAATAAACTGTGGCTCTTACATTTCAAATATTTACACAGGCTATACCATACGCCATTGCAGCTACATAAAATGGGCTTGTGCCCGATTGCCACATGCTGGCGTTGCGCAGATGCACAAGCCACCTATCTACACTTTTCATGGCACTGTGGCCCCATTTCACTGTTTTGGGATAGGGTGTTCGACATTTTTCATGAAGTGACAGGCTTCCGGCATGTCCACAACCCCCTCACTGCACTTCTTGGCCATGTTACTGGTGCCCCTCCTGGCGTGGGACGCCTGTCAGCCATGATGCTCCTCCTGACCAAACACCGCATTGCAATACACTGGGGATCACCCCACGCACCCAATATCAACATGTGGATAAAAGACGCAACCTATTGCCAGGAGGTGCTCGCAGCGTATTGGGATCTGATGCCCACTACATCATGACCCAAAGACATCTGGGTCCCGTTCATTGCATGGGCGGCTGCACACACTGATGCAACAGCCCACACTCCACAAACGCACCCATCACCATAGACCCACCTGTATATATCGTCAGCACACCACGCTCTAACATCACCTCACTTTCTTCAGGCACCATGCCCTCACTCCAGCGGACCAGTCCTGTCCTGCCTGAATACTCTCCTATACAATACCACACACACGTGTAGGAAACATTGTGAACTCTTCGCCTTTATGTACCCTAGTTCATATTCCCTCTGATGGAAAGTGCCTTAAAGCTGTAATGAAGCACTCACCGGGATACACCACAACTGCTGTGTTTTGTTGCTGTCATCTGTTTATTTGAATATACTCACTCAGTCTCTATATGTATCTCAGATATGACCGAATGTTACCTGTTTGTTACCGTTTTGTTTTGTTTGAAAATGATAAATAAAGTTTAAAAAAAAAACTTTTCAGGCAAAAATCACTTACTGATTTCTAAATAATAAGTATAAAAGCGGTAAGGTTACCATGTTCATGTTGTTCCTTCTTACATTTCACATGGTTTATTTAATCTTGCATTCCCTATGAGTGTTTGCTTTTTTCAGGATGCTGTTACTTTTTTTAGGCAGCATATTGCTCTTGTCTAGTGCGTAACTTGAATTGAGTTGTATCCAGGTTTTTATAGCGGGGCACAATTGGGTTGAAGTAGAAGGCAGTGCGAGTTTCTCTCAGTGGGGCAGTATGGGTTTTAGTGGGGGAGCGGATGTGGCACTATGGTCTGAGCTGCAAAATTTGGAACTGAGGGACCAGGTTGAGCCTTCATGACCAGTCCCCCAGACCACTCTCCTGAGGGAGCACGTTCCCATGCTAGACCTTAGAAGACCCCGTAAGACCTTAGAAGCCCGGGTGTCTTAGCACCAGCAGGTGGACCCAAGCGGTGGCAAGTGTGGGTTAAGCTTGAAGGCCTGTCCACCACAATCCATACCGAGTTCACCTCCAGTCTTGCAGGCAGGCATATGAAGGCCTAGAGTGACAGTGACTCTATCACTGAGGTCACAGGACCCTTGAGAATGGCCGGTGCGACTGGTGTGACCGCACCGGGTGCTGACTTTGGGTGAGGCCGTAGTGTTTGCAAGTATATTATGGTTTTAAAAGTACTTGCTGCCTCCTTCCTGGCCTCCAGCAATTTTCGGCAATAATAAAAATGTAATGAGAACTGCGGTGATTAATGCTCTTCCTAGAGAGAGATTGGAGTTTTGTCTGGTGGAAGTTTTGACTCATGGAAAGGTAGTACAGAAAGTTAATGTGCCTGCTGCAAAGAATATGTACCATGCAGATCACTAAGTGCACATGATGTAAATAGGTCAGTGGGTACCTGCTTTTGTATGAGAGACCCTAATGTTACTTGAAGTTTATAAGTTATAATCCTAACATAGAACAGTGAGCTATTACCTGTCATCTAAGAGCTACATGCAAGCTGCAAGCTATAAATTAGAGAGTTATCCAGTTATCCAGAGGTTTTCCAACGATGCTCCCTGCAATACGGCGATAACCTTGCTGATACGACCCTGTGGTCGTATCAGCAGAATCCACCCCCTATGTTAGGGGTGGCTAAGTCAGGATTTTAGCAGACGTTAGTTTTTGGAGAAAACAGCAGTTTTCTCCAAAAACTAACGTCTGCTAAAATGCTAGCCATTACAAAAATGGGGTGACCCATGGTATGGGGACCTGGGTGTAGACTTGATACCAAAAACAGTGGTCCTTGACCAATTAATTAATACAAGTGAGCCAATTGCTTCAATTAGTCAGTTAATTTTTGTAGTCTTGAGCTCGAAACCCAAAAAACTTTTTAGAGGGAAAGAACTCACAATATTCAATATATAATTCAAACCAGCAAAGAACAACATCCAACCTTATTTAGATTATCATACATATTAATTTATTATTAAATAAGGCAATTTAAGGTTGCTCCAAGAGGAACGTGCAACAAAAGAGGGTGATTAAGAGTGAGTGGGTGAGGCAAGAAATGGAAACAAAGTAGTAAAAGAAATTCATTTGGTTTACAATAAGGATCGGTTATAGTTCACCGTCCAAAGAACCTGGTCACATCTCAATCACAGATACATGTTTTCGTATTTCAAAAAGGACCCAATAATTGGTCTAGCACAAGGGAATTATATGTGTATCCCAGGTAATGGAAAGTAAGCGTCGACGTTTCGACCCGTCTTGAAGGCCTTGAGGAGATTTAGACCTTGGCCGTGCGGATCTTCATCAGGACCAAAGGGAAGGGGTTTGGGGCAACCTGACTGGGTGATGAATTGGATCGTCCACCTAAAATGTTAAAACACGGGGAAGTAAGGATGTCGTCCTAATTAAAACCAACCACTAGAACCACGTACGTCATAGTAGATCGTGTACCTGATATCCAGTTCAATGGGGTTCCTCAGACATCCAATGAAAGAAGGACTGCGTATCAAAAGTAGTGATAGAGCTGTGGGGACTCAATCCGTGCTGTAGGAAATTAAGAAGAGGGGTATCTAAGAGTGGGCAGTGTCACTCGCACTCTTACTGAAGTTAGCACTTAAGTAGTAGAGTCATACCAAAACCAAATGATATATGACTATAGTTTAACGGAGCATTAAGTCGCATTAACCATATGTGCTCAAGGTAAGCCGATTCATTGCCAAAGTACCGGAAAGCTTCTTACCGCAACAGACGCAGCTGTCTGATTCAGGTCAGTCGCTGTTGTGATCGTTATAACGAGGTATGAGGTATGAGGTCCACTCGTAACTAAAATAGAAAGGATGGTGTGTGTCAGGGGGTGGGGGTGGCTGGGGGTTGATAAAATAGACTTAGGAATGGGATGGAGATTACTCTTACCCAAAGGCACAATATATGTGCTGACTATTTGTGAACGTCCGTCACCGCCGAAGCTGCCGCTCAGTGTGAGCTTCGTCCGCGTCTGCATACGGTTACCGGGGCAACCGTCAGCGTATTAATGACGGTTACCGGGGGATGGACAGGGTAGAAAGACTAACCGATTGACTGCGGAAAGTCGAGAGTCAGAGTGCATAATTATTTTGATTGGTACAAAGAATTTCAAATAATTTCAATACTCTAGCAACATGGAGAGAATTACATAAAAATTCATAGATTTGTAGTAATCAATGCATAATTCGTTGGGAGATTTCCACATGTAATTAAGAAAGCGGAAGACAGACATATCGCAATAATGCTTCAGAACGGACAATCAATGAATAATTCGTTAGGAAAAATCCACATGTAATTAAGAAAACGAAAAACAGACATATCGCAATAATGCGTAAAAACGGGCAAAAATTGAACAACAACATTAAATAAACAATTAGTGCCATACAATTACAAACTAAATGTGAAAACAATTTTGAAACCGGTACCAATTGTACCACAGGATGCCGTGGCAGTCAGAGAACGTTAAGGGTGTCAAAATTGAGTAGCTAGCTAGATCAACAGTTCATCAAGGAAACCTGTTTGTTAATTTCCTCAAGTTCGTTAAGCCCGCTAGTTACAGTATCTAAGAAATGGATCCATCTGCACTCACGTTTGTTCAATATGTCTGTGAAATTGCCCCCACGAGGGTTCGGTTTCACCTTTTCCAAAACCCACCACCTCAAGCTGTCAACTTTGTGTTGGAACCTACCAAAGTGTTCCACCAGGGGAGCACCGGGTGTATTGCAGCGGATGCGACTGCAGTGTTGCAGTATCCGGCATTTCACCTTTTGAATAGTTTGACCCACATACAGAAGTTCACATGGGCAAGCAATCACGTAAATCACCCCAGATGTGTTACAGTTACTGTGTTCTTTAAGTGTGTAGGTTTGGTTGTTGTGTGTAAAGTGGTCGATTGTTCTAGTCAATACACAGGCTTTGCATGAACCACATTTGTGGTGTCCCATGATAGGTGTACCCCATAGAGTGGTCTGTCCTAATGAATGGTTAGTGGGTAGTAGGGATTTGATCAGGTAATCCCTGATGTTTTTACCTTTTCTAAACGCATGCAATGGGGTGGATATATTGCCTAGTTCCTCCGCAACTAAGTGCCAATGCTGGTTGATTGCTTTTTTAATGGTGTTGCTCTTGGTGTTAAAAGTTGTCACACACACCACCCTTTCTAAGGGTGGTGTGTGTGACAACTTTTAAAAAGGTAAAAACATCAGGGATTACCTGATCAAATCCCTACTACCCACTAACCATTCATTAGGACAGACCACTCTATGGGGTACACCTATCATGGGACACCACAAATGTGGTTCATGCAAAGCCTGTGTATTGACAGGAACAATCGACCACTTTACACACAACAACCAAACCTACACACTTAAAGAACACAGTAACTGTAACACATCTGGGGTGATTTACGTGATTGCTTGCCCATGTGAACTTCTGTATGTGGGTCAAACTATTCAAAAGGTGAAATGCCGGATACTGCAACACTGCAGTCGCATCCGCTGCAATACACCCGGTGCTCCCCTGGTGGAACACTTTGGTAGGTTCCAACACAAAGTTGACAGCTTGAGGTGGTGGGTTTTGGAAAAGGTGAAACCGAACCCTCGTGGGGGCAATTTCACAGACATATTGAACAAACGTGAGTGCAGATGGATCCATTTCTTAGATACTGTAACTAGCGGGCTTAACGAACTTGAGGAAATTAACAAACAGGTTTCCTTGATGAACTGTTGATCTAGCTAGCTACTCAATTTTGACACCCTTAACGTTCTCTGACTGCCACGGCATCCTGTGGTACAATTGGTACCGGTTTCAAAATTGTTTTCACATTTAGTTTGTAATTGTATGGCACTAATTGTTTATTTAATGTTGTTGTTCAATTTTTGCCCGTTTTTACGCATTATTGCGATATGTCTGTTTTTCGTTTTCTTAATTACATGTGGATTTTTCCTAACGAATTATTCATTGATTGTCCGTTCTGAAGCATTATTGCGATATGTCTGTCTTCCGCTTTCTTAATTACATGTGGAAATCTCCCAACGAATTATGCATTGATTACTACAAATCTATGAATTTTTATGTAATTCTCTCCATGTTGCTAGAGTATTGAAATTATTTGAAATTCTTTGTACCAATCAAAATAATTATGCACTCTGACTCTCGACTTTCCGCAGTCAATCGGTTAGTCTTTCTACCCTGTCCATCCCCCGGTAACCGTCATTAATACGCTGACGGTTGCCCCGGTAACCGTATGCAGACGCGGACGAAGCTCACACTGAGCGGCAGCTTCGGCGGTGACGGACGTTCACAAATAGTCAGCACATATATTGTGCCTTTGGGTAAGAGTAATCTCCATCCCATTCCTAAGTCTATTTTATCAACCCCCAGCCACCCCCACCCCCTGACACACACCATCCTTTCTATTTTAGTTACGAGTGGACCTCATACCTCATACCTCGTTATAACGATCACAACAGCGACTGACCTGAATCAGACAGCTGCGTCTGTTGCGGTAAGAAGCTTTCCGGTACTTTGGCAATGAATCGGCTTACCTTGAGCACATATGGTTAATGCGACTTAATGCTCCGTTAAACTATAGTCATATATCATTTGGTTTTGGTATGACTCTACTACTTAAGTGCTAACTTCAGTAAGAGTGCGAGTGACACTGCCCACTCTTAGATACCCCTCTTCTTAATTTCCTACAGCACGGATTGAGTCCCCACAGCTCTATCACTACTTTTGATACGCAGTCCTTCTTTCATTGGATGTCTGAGGAACCCCATTGAACTGGATATCAGGTACACGATCTACTATGACGTACGTGGTTCTAGTGGTTGGTTTTAATTAGGACGACATCCTTACTTCCCCGTGTTTTAACATTTTAGGTGGACGATCCAATTCATCACCCAGTCAGGTTGCCCCAAACCCCTTCCCTTTGGTCCTGATGAAGATCCGCACGGCCAAGGTCTAAATCTCCTCAAGGCCTTCAAGACGGGTCGAAACGTCGACGCTTACTTTCCATTACCTGGGATACACATATAATTCCCTTGTGCTAGACCAATTATTGGGTCCTTTTTGAAATACGAAAACATGTATCTGTGATTGAGATGTGACCAGGTTCTTTGGACGGTGAACTATAACCGATCCTTATTGTAAACCAAATGAATTTCTTTTACTACTTTGTTTCCATTTCTTGCCTCACCCACTCACTCTTAATCACCCTCTTTTGTTGCACGTTCCTCTTGGAGCAACCTTAAATTGCCTTATTTAATAATAAATTAATATGTATGATAATCTAAATAAGGTT
This sequence comes from Triturus cristatus, assembly GCF_964204655.1. Lineage (NCBI taxonomy): Eukaryota > Metazoa > Chordata > Amphibia > Caudata > Salamandridae > Triturus > Triturus cristatus. Next base: position 145,380,715 of record NC_140585.1, on the reverse strand, counting down.
GGATGTTGTTCTTTGCTGGTTTGAATTATATATTGAATATTGTGAGTTCTTTCCCTCTAAAAAGTTTTTTGGGTTTCGAGCTCAAGACTACAAAAATTAACTGACTAATTGAAGCAATTGGCTCACTTGTATTAATTAATTGGTCAAGGACCACTGTTTTTGCTAAAATGCTAGGGCATCCTTGCTGACAGCGCGAAGCCGCGTTATGGATGTTCTGACATGTAGTGAATGTCAGGAACGCCCACTTTACATCTCATTAGAGATGCAAAGGTAGGCGTAGTGTAAAAGGGTGCTAACATGCGAATATGCATGTTAGCACCCTCTTGCTGATAGGGCGATGGCTTTATCTCGGCTTTTCTGGCTTTTAAAGCCAAAAAAAGCGGAGAGAAAGCCCTTGCTGATATGCCCCTAAGATTGTATACTTCACAGTTTCTGTGCTTCATGCACAAGCACTTTTAACATGTGGTGCCTGCTTTGGCGGCACTGGAATTATGCAGCAAAGGAGGACAAAATTATGCCACAGTGTTGACTAAATAATGCAGCAAAAAACGGCTGCATCGTAGTGCAGTATATTTTCTGATACTTTATTATTTTGACATTTTTACACATGCTAACAGTCTGCAAAGATGTTGCCTTATTTGTACCGGTGTAACATACAGCAGTGAGAAAAGTGACCAGTCAACCTTTACAAAGGGCCATCCAGTTAGCAGCAACACAAGTCACCTTTTTTAGTAACATTTCATCCGTTTGAGCTACAAAAAATTAATTAGATAAAAATGTCAGATTATGCTGCAAATTATGTACTATGTTGCAAATATGTCAGAGCCATAATCATGTGAAAAACATTTGCAAACTAGGATATTTTGCCATTCATGTTTGAACTGCGATTGTGGAAAAAGGGAGAAGTGATCATGACAGAAACTTCATGGCTGTGAGACAAATGGCTTGTGCTTCCACTTGTAAGCATATTTGTGATTGGAAACGTATCCCACTTTGTGAATGTATTTTAATGTCAATAACTCACATTAAACCTTAAATAAACATGCCTATCTGTTGGTTGAATTAAATAACATTAAGCCACTGGCCAGTGAAATGCCAAACAAATACTAAAAATTGGGATGCTTTGAGCATTCTGGCCACACCTCTGACTCCGCCCACTGACCCAATCTTCTGGTTACTCCCACCCTCTGATTCTTAACCACAGTTCCCCTACTGTTTTTTCCCCAGTTCTATCACTGACTGCACACAGACCTTACAGGCTCTACAGGCAAGAGTACAAACTGCCGTGCACACTCTCACAGACATCACAGGCTCAACAGGCAGTGGTGCAAACAGACGTGCGCACATTCACAAACATCACAGGCTCTACAGGTAGTGGTACAAACAGCCATTCACACACTCATAGACATTACAAGCTCTGTAGGCAGCGGTACAAACAGCCGTGCACCAGGCCCGGCTCCAGGAATTTTTATTTGGGTGGGCCAAGGGTGCATTTGGGTGGGCCACTGCGGGCTCGATTTGTCGCATATATGTCTAGCCAGGCCTGCTTCAGGGCCCTCCTTTATCTCTTCTTAGTCTTACCAGGGCCAGTAAAAGGCACTCTTTTCCAAATCTCTTTCTAAATATTATTACTCTCAAAAAGTGTTTTTTCCATGTAGTGTTCCTTTGATGGGAAGAGGAGGTTTCTGAGGTGGGAGTATCAGGTAAGTGACACTTCTCGGGCTCCCTCTGTGCGAGCCTTCAGGGAGAATCCCTCTTCATTACTACCTCTACCTGACCCCGGACTCTGCAGCGGACTCCCTTACAGGCTTCATTATCCACTACTCCTCTCCAGTGCACCTTATCTCACAGCTGACCTTGGGCCCCAGCCCCATATCAGGCACCATCGGGCTCCACTTTCATTTTTCCCGGTAAAAACATTAGTAAAATCACCTTCAAACTTAAAACATTGAATATTGCAGTAAATATAATTAGCTCGCATTTTAAAGTATGTTCCACAGTAGCCCAAAGACCCGACTGCTAATTAAATAAACAAAAACAGAAAGGCCACGACAGGGCCGGCTTCAGCGCTGATGCAAAAGTCTTTTTTGGTGCCGCACCAATAACCTCCTACTCCGTAAATACCTTTACTACCACCTTCCACCAGTGCCCCTCATCCCTCCATGGCCCCTCCTATCGACCTCCTCCTCTGATTCCCTCACTGCCACCCTCCAACAGTGCCCCTCATCCCTCCATGGCCACCCATTGACCTCCTCCACAGATTCCCTCACTGCCACACGTCACAAGTGCCCTCAACTCCCCATAGCCCCTCCCCCTCATGACCTCCTCCTCGGATTCCCTCACTGCCACCCTCCACCAGTGCACCTCATCTTTCCCTAGCTCCCCCTCCACCCCATGACCTCTTCCGCGGATTCCTTCACTGCCACCCTCCACCAGTTCCCCTCATTCCTCCATGGGCCCCCCCATTGACCTCATCCGCGGATTCCCTCACTACCACCCTCCAGCATTGCCCCTCATCTCTCTGTAGCCCCTCTGCCTCATGACCCCCTCTTCAGACTCCCCCACTACCACCCTCGACCAGTGCCCCTCATCTCTCCCTAGCTCCCTCCTCCACCCCATGACCTCTTCCTCGGATTCCCTCACTTCCACCCTCCAACAGTGCCCATCTTTACGTAGCCCCTCTCTCATATGCATTTAATTTGTTGTATAGCGCTACTCATATCAGTGAGTGTGTGTCAGTACTTTACACCATGCACACATTATACAGAGACAATGAATCATACAAGTATGTAAATCAGTCTACAGGGAATGTCACATAAGCCAATGAGGATTACAGGGTGCATGACTCACGTCATCCATACTGGTGGGCATTATATTTTAAGAGGGTTTGGTCTGGGGAAACACAACCTTAGGATTTAAAGAGTATTCCATGGGTGTCAGCTTTACTGATAAAAATGTATATCTGCCCAAACATACTCATTTTAGCAACATTAGAATAATGAAAGACTGGGAAAGTTCGAACTATATCACAAAACAAAAAAAGCGAAGTTCTAACTATAAAATTCATGTTTGTATGCAGCTCTTTGATGACAGTTCATTGGTCACTGTCCAATGTTAGGATTGTAACTTCTGAACTGCAAGTAGCACAAGGATCTCTGTGGCAAAGGCGGTAACCCACTGAGCTATCCACATAAAATACAGTTCATCTGCATTTAAAAACTACTAACAGACAAATGATTGCTCTCCAGCGGATCATTAATCACCAGCGTTATCGGGGCATTTTGTATTGTCTTATTGTTGTCCTGCATCGGCCACGACAATGATAAAAACTGATTAAATGAAGCGCACACGAAGTATATGTCCTGCTGGGCCTGTGCAGATTTTAAAAAGAAAAACAAATAGTAACACATTGTCTTACCTACTACTTTAGTCAAACTTTGTGTCACAGCCTGATGTGATAAGCTGCTGCAGGGGTCAGGAAAGGTGAATAGTAATAAACAAACTTCTTTACTCCTGCGCTGCATAGAAAAAGAAATATCCACGCAGCAGAACATTGACGCCTTTGCACGTGGAGATGAAGGGGTGAAAAAATAAACAAAGCCTCGTTAACATGTAAATGGTCTTCGAAAGACCTGTGAAGTACTCGGGTGCGGCTGCGGTAATCTCAAAAACTGTCTGTGTGGGTGCGCGCGCGCGCCTGGGAAGCTGTCTGGGTCCGGGCTGACACATACGATGGGGGTAGGGGTGGGGGGGGGGGGGTGTTTGGAGCACTTTAAGATCAATGGAGTTGTTCGCCTGCCTTCAAGCCCTCACTGTGAGGGCCAAGGCTTCTGTTTGGGTGGGCCAGGCTCGTGTTTGGGTGGGCCTGGCCCATCCTGCACACCCGCTAGAACCTGGCCTGCCGTGCACACAGCCACAAACATCACAAACTTTGCAGGCAATGGAATGTGCAATGAATCTAGGATTCCTGTCCCGCATGAGAACATTACCATTCTTTATTAGGAAGTCCGACTCAAGACACGTCAAACTTTGCAGCTGGAACATGTAGACACAGCTGTAACACGCTCATTTCTTTACCTGCACGTCTCGCCCTGTGCCAGTGTCTCGCACTCCCACGCACTCTCCGCGACTGTCTCTCTTTTCTGCCCACTGTAGCCACAGGGTTCTGTTTTCTCACACTGTTGGGACATCACGACCGCCATTCTAGCACCAGATTGTTGCCTGTAAGTGTGTGTAAGTGTAAGTGTGCACGGCTGTTTGTACCACAGCCTGTAGAGCGTGTGATGTATTTGAGAGTGTGCACGGCTGTTCGTACCAGTTCGCCAGTCACAAATGGTTTCTACAGAATCTACTGCAGGGTGCAGAGTGTAAACCTCTCAGCTGTGCAGACACTCTTTAGCCATCTGCATTCAGCGAGGTGCTTGGAGGCCTCTTATCTGTACTGCTGAGTGTTCAGAGAGAGGCCTATGAGTCGTCAACAGAGATCACTTAACCTGCAGCCTTCAGTGATGTTCTGAGAGACATGATGCTCTTACAACAGCCTCTACCGCACTGCAGTATGTGGTGAGCTTGTGAAAAAAAAACCTACTGCCGGCAAGCCACATGGGTTTCCGTAGTGTAGTGGTTATCACGTTCGCCTAACACGCGAAAGGTCCCCGGTTCGAGACCGGGCGGAAACAATTTTTCTCTTTTTAAAAAGTAACTCACAGCAGTTAATTATTTTCTTATTCTAATGCAATCTAGGACTCCACATGTGACATCACCACATCTCAGAAACTTTCCATTTCCAATTTACTTATATCGGACTCCTGTCCCTTCACAGTCAGCCAGCAGGACAGCTGCTTCCATCCATCTCTCACTGGCACTGCACACGCTGACACAGGCAGACACCAATGTTTACACAAACACAGGCACGAAATATCCAGACTCTAAATATAGAATCCTAAAGCACAAGAGAGGGGCCTCAGGGAGACTGAGCCACCATGAGTGAGTTACCAGAGTGAAAGACACAGGCACTGGACGTGAGTTAAGAGAGTGTCAGAGAGTGAGAGACTCAGGCACCGGGAGTGAGTTAAGAAAGCGTGTGATGGAGGGAGAGAGAGACACAGGCACTCGGAGTGAGTTAAGAAAGTGTGAGAGAAAGTGAGAGACTCAAGCACCGATAGTGAGTTAAGAAGAGAGCTTGAGAGAGTGAGAGACTCAGGCAGTGGGAGTGAGTTAAGAGAGCTTGAAAGCATGACAGACTCAGACACCGGAGTGAGTTAAGAGCGTGTGAGAGAGTGAGACACTTGGGCACTGGGAGTGAGTTAAGAAAGTGTGGGAGGCTAAGAGACACAGGCACTGGGAGTGAGTTAAGACAGTGTGAGAGACTCAGGCACTGGGAGTGAGTTAAGAGAGTGTGGGAGGCTAAGAGACACAGACACTGGGAGTGAGTTAAGACAGTGTGAGAGACTCAGGCACTGGGAGTGAGTTAAGAGAGTGCGAGAGACTAAGAGACACAGGCACTGGGAGTGAGTTAAGACAGTGTGAGAGACTCAGGCACTGGGAGTTAGTTAAGACAGTGTGAGAGACTCAGGCACTGGGAGTGAGTTAAGACAGTGTGAGAGACTCAGGCACTGGGAGTGAGTTAAGACAGTGTGAGAGACTCAGGCACAGGGAGTGAGTTAAGAGAGTGTGGGAGAGTGAAACACAGAGGCAATGGGAGTGAGTCAAGAGACCATTAGAGAGTGAGAGAGTCAGACACCGGGAGTGAGCAAAGAGTATGAGAGACAGAGGGGCATATTATCAAGCCAGGCGATAAAATTATCGCCGCTTTAGCGGCAGAAAACTGCCGCTAAAACGGCGATAATGGGCTTGATAATGCGCTCTATGGAATTCCAATTGAAACCCATGTTAGACGTCCTTCACATCTAACATGGGCTTCAATTGGAATTCCTTAGAGCATATTATCAAGCCCATTATCGCCGTTTTAGCGGCAGTTTTCTGCCGCTAAAGCGGCGATAATTTTATCGCCTGGCTTGATAATATGCCCCAGAGAGACTCAGGCACTGGTAGTGAGTTTAGAGAGTTTGAGAGAGGGAGAGATACAAGCCCTGGGAGTGAGTTAAAACAGTGAGAAACTCAGGCACTGGGAGTGAGTTAAGAGACCATTAGAGAGTGAGAGACTCAGGCACCCGATGGGAGTTAAGGGGATGTGAGAGAGTGATAGACACAGGCACTGGAAGTGAGTCAAGACAGTGTGAGAGACACAGGCACTGGGAGTGAGTTAAGATAATGAGAGACTGAGAGACACAGGCACTAGAAGTGAGTTAAGAAACTGTGAGAGACTGAGAGACACAAGCACAGAAAAGACACATAGAGGTAAGGAAATGGAGCATGTTACAGCTGCAGGGCGAAGCGTGATGGAGGGCATGTGATAAAGGTATCTACATATGATGCGCATGCACTGGTCTCAAGTCATACATGGGCCCTACTTCAATCCTTTGAAGTCCCAGTTCACCAGCTGCAACTGGTTTCCACTAGATCCTGGTCCATCATATGGACACTAAGACATTGACCTGAATGTATACACAACATTTTATGGATCCAGTACAATTTCAACAGACACAATTAACAAGTTCCGCTGCACAACAGGAATCACATTGATCGTCTCCACTGCAGTTCTTTTTTTTTTTTTTTTTGTCCTCATCTCACCTATAAACTGCTTGCAGGACATAGCCGGTCAGTTTAATAATGGGGCGCCCTCCGACCGCCTGCACTTGTTTAGGTTATCCAACCAATCCCCTTATATCGTCCGGGATTTAGGTGTTAATCATAGGACCGTGATATTTATCGACCCTTAACATCTGCAGAATGGAATTAACAGAGTCTCAATTCCTGACCCAAACGTATAAAGGGTGCCCAGAATGTAGGAAGGCTAGGGCTGGTGCTCAAGATTTCTAACCGGGCCATAGCAAGTGCGGATTTTAACCAGTCCTCGATTTTCGGGGGGAGGGGGTCTTTCCATCTAAAACAGATCTCCCTTCGGGCCAACAAAATCAGACATAGTAACAGCCCTCTAAGGATGAGCCATACAGGCAGTAGACACCTGATCATTAGCAAAAAAAATCAGAGAGCCGTTCAACACAATATCAATTCCAAAGGACATACGTAAATATCTGCACACCCCTTCCCAATATGTTCCTAGTTTGGGACATTCAAAAAAGATATGTATGTCGGTGGCTTTAGGGAGCGAGCACCTGGGACAACTCGGTTCGGGGTTAGGGGCGAATTTCGAGATCTTCTCCGGAGTGTAGTAGATTCGATTGGTGACAAAAAAATGGTTTTTCTTCAGACTGGCAGATTTGGTGTATTTATAAAGCAGGATCATGGAGGGTTCCAAGAGAGTCCCGATATCCGCTTCAAAGGGAGAATCATTCCAGGCTGACACCTGATGGGGGATACCAACATCATCTGCGTTAATCAGGAGCCTATACCAGATGGAGATTTCCTTCTTCAGATGTTGAATGTTTTTAAGAGCGGCTTCCACCTCTCCATTACCCCTAAAATTCTCCTTTTCTGCTTCAAACCAGGATTTTAATTGGATAAATTTGAATCTCGAGAACCCCGGGCCAATTCTTACTTTTAATACCTCCCAAGGATGTATGCCATTTTTGTCCCCCAACTCAGACCAAGTCACGACCCCAGCTCTTTTAATTGGAAGTGCCATGCTGTCCTGGAGGCAGGGGGGAGTCCCCGGGGAGTCCCAGATCGGTGCCTGATCGGAGTAGTAGCCTATCCCACATCTGGAGTGGATGAAATACCAGACCTCCAAAGCATTTTTGATCACCTTCAACCTTACTCGTTTGAAGAATTTTGGTGAGCCAAACTTGTAGAGAAACCCTGCTTTATTCCCCTGGCCTTCAGAATTGACCAACTCCCCCAACAGCTTACCCCAGGAACATGTAGTCAGTTCCCCTAAAAGCATCCTAATAGCCTTAAATTGAAAGGCGACCAGATAGCACCGAATATCTGGGAGGGCCAGTCCCCCTTTAGCTAGGCGGCGCCTCAGTTTTTTCCAAGAAAGCCTAACACCCTTCTCACCCCAAATGAAGCTCCCGATTTTACTTTGCGCCTTTGAGATAGAGTGTTTAGGAAAACCTAGAGGAACCGCATTGAACAGGTAAGTTAATTTCGGGAGGATGGTCATTTTAACTAGATTCACCCTCCCGAAGATGGTCAGAGGGAGATTCCTCCACCTTGCGAACAGCTGATCAATTTCATTTATTATTTTTCCTACATTGATAGATGGAATTTTTTCAAGATCTTTCACAATGACAATACCATGATATTTAAATTTATTGCTGGTGGCCCCAATCCACTGATCTATGTTCCAGCACATAACCTCCGTCTTCGTGGAGTTAGCCAAATATCCGGAGATTGCCCCAAAATCTTCCAACAGAGCCCCGACCTTTGGCAGTGTTATCTCGGGTTTGTCTGTGTAGATAATTATATCGTCCGCATATAGTGCAATTTTAGAACGATATTGCTGAGTCTTGAACGGGGGTATGGACTCATCTAGCCTTATAGCCTGAGCGAGAGGCTCAATGTAGAGATCGAACAGTAAAGGGGAGATGGGACTACCTTGCCTGGTCCCTCTTTGGATATTAAAACTGGGAGTAAGTACACCATTAATTATATAGGCAACATTTTATGGATCTAGTACAATTTCAACAGACACAATTAACAAGTCCCGCTACACAACAGGAATCACATTGATCGTCTCCACTGCAGTTCATTAAATGTCAAATTTCCAAGCCAACAAATGAAACCAGAAGAAACCACTTGTAACTGGTTAACTGGAATTTTCTTCGTGATCTGAATGTGCCGCTCCCTCCACCCCAGGAGCAAGGACTTCTGAGAATAGCAGCGATTACAAATACACACACATTGTGAAAACTCGAGCACTGATTACACAAATACACACACACATTGTGTAAACTTCAGGATCAGCCCCTAATGGGTGGTGGTCTTCCAGATTTGAAATTCAATGAATGTAATAAATACTTTATTTTACTTTCACAAAACTGTAAAACACATTGCTGATGAAGAAGATCAGTTATAACAGTTAAAAACCAATACATTAAAATTGATCTATCTATTTGCTCCTATCGTCCTAAAGGGACCAACATTCAGAAATGTTTCCACTTTACAAAAAGTAATCCTCCTGGGCACATCACAATAAGCGTTTCTGTCATGGCGCAACGTGCTAAACGCAAGGATGGCCAACTGCAAGTATGTGTGGCGGCAGCGGGGACTTTGGAAGCCTTCCCTACATGAGCAAAGTCAGTATTAACCCGTGAGATTCTGCTCACAGAAAAGAGACTTTCTTTGGACACTATAGTTGCACAGAAGGGATCTTCAATAGGCGGACTAAATAGGGCAAAATCCCCCGTAGCTGTTCCCCCAGATACCCTGTCTCCGTTTGGCAACAAGGTGGATACGTCTTGCCTTGGGAAGGGGGAGGGGGCGAGGGGGGTTGTGTACAGACTGGTTCAGGGGTCATGCAAAACTGTGTAACTGCTCATGGTACGGAGCTGGGGGAGCCTCGTGTGGATGATACATTGAACCAGGACATTGTTATCTCGCCCCAGCCATTCATCACCAAACCAGTAGCCCCTCCCATAACGCTAGAGGCTCAGTCTGCATCTGCTGATAGGGATGGAGAAGTTATAACAAGGTCCCAAAGGAGCCAAAATGTAATTCCGGTGAAGGCTGGTGAGGCCCAGTCCCCCACTACTGAAGCGCTTCCTAGGTGCCATGGGAGTAGTGCTTCGCAAAAGCCCAACTCTAAGTCAAAATCAAAGCCCAGAGCAAAGAGGTATACTGCCGAGACACTTCCACATGAACCCATGGTGACGGACAATAGCCAAGGGTCAACAGAGCCTATGATTTGCTCGAGTCTAGTCTCCAACCAGCAGACTGGGGAATGTAATAATGGCCAGTGGAGCAGATTGGAGTTGTTAATCTCTGTATTACTTGACCCTATTCGTAATAACCTACGTCTGATCGAGGATAAATTATCCAGGCTTGAGGTTTTGATTAGTCCACCTGCTAGTGATGTTAACGTGGTGGTGACATCTCCCCAGAAGATGTAACAAATAATAACAACTTCCTCCCAATACTGCAAAGACTTGATCAATTAGAATCTACTGTGGCATCTATGTGCACATTGGTTGGGGACACTATTTCATGCTCTGGGGTAAAACCTAGCTCAGCTCGTAGTGGGCACTCTGATTCAAGAGAGAGGCCATCTATTCACCGAAACGCTGAACCGTTCAGCTCAGTGAGGAATGGTGCCATTAGAAGCCATGCTAGTGTAGCTGTGCCGAAGCACGGTAGGCCCGAATGTTCTAGCCACTTGGTTAACAAGGATCCGCCCCCTAGTGTTAGCAGGCAAGGTCCCCTTTCCACAGACATTATTGGTACTAAAGAGAACAATGGGCATAAAATGGGCATAAATGAGCAAGCATCCTCACTGTTGTCCCCAAATAGAAAAGTCTCTAATACCCGAGATGATAAGGGGACGTTACACCTTCCACCAGCGTGTGGTCCTAATGTAGCAATCCTCGTGAATGTTCCTCCCTTGAGTAATGTGCAAGTCGAATCCCAGTCACAGTTCAAAAACAAAGTTTGTTATTGGCTCTCCCAGAATACAATTTTTTTTAAATCAGATTACGGGGACATTTTATTTCTGAGATGAGTTAACTGGGTGGGTCCTCTTTGCAAGTCGCACTATGGCGATTGCATTGTTATTAACTGTAGATCTCCACACATTACAGGTCGATTGTTGGGCCGGGGGACTCTTTCTCCTTATCGGAGGTTGGATCAAGCGATAACTATTTTACCGCTAGGTTTCTTTTATAGACATTGTGGTAATAGATGGAGGAACTTTGACGCTACCGGAATGGATAGCGCAAAGCTCCGTGCACCCACTGAGGTACCACCCCTGGAATTGAGTAATAGGTGTTATCCCTTGAGTGGTCTAGATTCCCATGATTGACTGGGTAGAGTACCCCCCTCCCTGTTACAGCCACAAGAGGTTGGATCTGCTTTAGACCTTGCTGTTAACTCCGGTACTACTTTAGTACCACACATTCATGGTAACTTAGGTTCTTGTGACCAAGTTACTGATACTGTGCTCCTTCCCCCTTATTGTGACCCTGAGGGGCCAAAAATTTTAGTAGATCACCCACAGGAAAATGTTTCTGGTTGCCGTGATTTAATGTTTTTATCTTGGAATGTGGCGGGGCTAAACACAAAGATAATTGACCCAGAATGGGGTAAATTTATGGATGCTTTCATTTCTGTATACTTCAGGAAACATGGGCAGTAGGGTGTGTCCATAGGGTTGGCTTCACCACATATAGTATCGAAGCGATACAGCCTCCGGTTGGTCGCCCAGCGGGTGGCCTCCTGATATGGGTCAAAAATTCACTGTCCTGTAAAGTAAAGGTCCTGCATCTTGGTTGTCCCGAGCTACTTGGTTTAGAACTGTCCCTACGTAAGGGGTCCGAAAAAATTATACTCTTTAATATATACAATCGGTTCCACAGCCCACATAGACTCTCAGGGACAATAACATTGTTGGCCAACTACCTTGATTCGATCACGGGAAATCACTGGTTGGTTGTCGCTGGTGATTTTAATACAACTTTTGAACCGGTGAATTACATACAGGATCTCATCCTTGAGGGGGATGAGGCTAGGGGGATTGCAAAACTTCATATTCCACCCATTAAGAAAACTACAAGGGTGGGGCAACAAGTACTATCGTTTACTATCGCCTATGGTGTTAGAGCCTATAATGGCAGAACAGACTCTGATAGAGTAGCAGGCCATACTTTTAAGAGGGGGGCATCAAAAACTCAGATTGATTATATCCTTGTTGACTTAGATCTGTGGTCACTAGTCAAAGATATGGCCATTATTCCCAGGGAAGTTAGTGATCATAACGCTTTGGTGCTTACAATGTCGGGACTAGTTACCCAGTGTAGGCACTCTAGGTCTGAGTCTGCACAGGTCAAATGGCCAATGATCTTAGCCAACTCAAACTCTCTCCCCCAAATATATTCTGTGGTGGAGCAGTGTCTTAAAGATCTAAGGGGCAGATTTATGTTTCCTGGCGCATCCCTGCAAATCAGCAAGGATGCGCCAGGAATGATGCATCACGCAAGTTTACCCTTGCGCCACACATGATGCGCCGCATTTACAATGCGGCGCATCATGGCGCAGGAATAAACAGATGCATGACGCATCCGATGGCGTAAGGTTGGCGCAGTGCTTCAGTTGCATCGCAAGCGCGACGCAACTCCAGCACTGTTCCAACCTACCCTATCCCTAACATGGTGCGTCAAGCCTTACGCCTGCTTCAAGCAGGCGCAGGGTTTTGGCGCATCAGCGTTGGGAAAGTGACTCAGTCAAATCTTATAGATTTGACTGAGTCACTTTTCAGGGGCGTTCCTGCGACGGAACACCCCCCCCTCTGTCGACATGCCCACGTGAAACCTGACGCAGGTTTTACGTGGCGCAGGGCTTTACATCGTGACGCATCTCCATAGATGCGTCATGATGTAAATATGGCGCAACGTGGCGCGGGGTTTACACCGCCGCTGCGTCACAAAAGTGACGCAACGGCGGCATAAAAGTGGCTCATCTCCAATATAGATCTGCCCCTAAGTATCCCCACAATTGGGTTAGGGGCGGTCATGAGTATTTTTCATGAATTAACTACAAGCTTTTTTTTATAAACAAAGTAACAGAGTTAAGCAGCAAATATCACCCTGGTTCAATGATGCTTGTAAAATGGCTAGGAAATCCTTAATGGCAGAAGGTTATATAAACTAGCCCAAAACAAAGCAAAATGGGACTGGGAGTTTGAAAATTGGAAACTGCTTTTAGAAGCTGCTAAAAACAAGAATAGTCAATATTTTTGGCACCTACTGGCAAATGGATCATCTAATCTGGTAGCGCAAACTGACTTTCATATTCAGCCCCACGTATGGGAAGATTACTTTGGGGCATTGTTTGCAGATCAAGGGCCGTTTCCCGCTTCAGCAGTAAGTTTTAATCCTTGTGAACAGGTAGTAGCTGATGTTGAAAATATCACTCTTGCGGAAACAATTATGGCCGTCAAGTTCCTGCTGAGTGGTAAAGCACCGGGTCTGGACAAGCTTCCGGGTGACCGGCTGAACCGTCTGTCTGGGATCCGTTGCTCCAAAGGGTTGACAATACTATTTTGAAGGGGGGTGCGATTCCGGAGACCTGGCGGGGTGCTGAGATTATCCCTATCCACAAAAAGGGCGACAAAGGGTCGCCGGGGAATTACAGGCCCATCAGTCTTATTGATGTAACGCAACATTTTTTTTGCAAAATCATCTTGACTAGAATCCAAAACTGGATAGAGGACAACAATGGTCTGTCAAATCTACAAACAGTGGTCCTAGACCAACAGACCATAATCTTAATCACCATGCTCTGTCCTGATGAAGATCCGCACGGCCGAGGATTAAACCACCCTCGAGGCCATAAAACGGGTCGAAACGTTGACGCCCCCGTGTTTTAGCCTGGGACCCGTAATCTCCCCACGTGCCCTACTAGAATGGTTGTCTAGTCTTATTTAGAAATTATATGATTTAGACTGTATACTGTGAAACGTGGCCAGGCCCTGTAGGACGGTGTTTGAAAACCAGTCCATTTGTTTAATTATGTCTAGCTTCCCTATGTCACCACTCTGAATTTTCTTCTTCAGTCACTCACCCTTGAGCACCCTTGCTACATGCACGTTCCCTCTGGAGCAGCCTCCTCTACAAAAAATTGCCAAATGAAAGACTGTATGTTTCACCAATTGTCATGAAAATAAATGCATGGCGATTAAGATTATGGTCTGTTGCACTCTCCTTGGTTTATGATGAATGATGTATTCAATACCATGAGCTAACAAACCAGTTTTTCTAAAAAGCTCATAATGAGTGATATCACTGAGTAGGGATTAATACCCCTTTCTTGTAATGAAGGTCTAGGACCACTGTTTTTTGTATCGCATTGCACCCAGGTCCTTAACTATTGGGTTACCCCATTTCTTGTAATGGCTGTCAAATCTACAGGCAGGATTCAGGGCCGCAACCAGTACCACGGACCAAGTCTTGAAGGGGCATATCAACAACAAATAGCGACAATTATCGCTAAGCGCTATTAGCGTAAATTTTTTTATCGCCAGCGAAGTGATTTTTTTTATCGCCGCCGTAGCGACGTATTAACAAGGCGCCGCTAGCCACCGATAAAAATCACTTCCGGCGCTTATGGATGGCGATAAAATCTTAGCGCCGGCGATAAAAAAAGGCACGCTAAGCTGCGAAAAGTAGAGATAAGCAAATTATCTACAAAATCAGCCTGACAATTGAAAACAGGCCTGCATTTTGCACGCAGCAAGCGGGAAAATGCACTATAAAAGGGCCCCAAGCAGGCAAAAAAACAAACAAAAAAAAAATGGATTCCAGTGACCAGAGACCAGACCAGACCAGAGACATGGAGGAAGCGGGGCCAAGCACAGAGACCACAGCGAACCCCGCAGCCAGCCAGGAGAATCAGGTCCTGTATAGCCTAGGGGCTGAAAACCAGCAGGAGCTGTTTATACGGAGGACAATCAATCAATCAATCAAGGAATTTATATCGCGCACTACTCACCCGGAAGGGTCTCAAGGCGCTTGGGGGAGGGGGTCTGCTACTGCTCGAACAGCCAGGTCTTGAGCTGTTTCCTGAAGGCGAGGTGGTCCTGGGTCAGCCGCAGGTGGACGGGCAGGGAGTTCCATGTCTTAGCCGCCAGGTAGGAGAAGGATCTTCCTCCAGCGGTGGCTCTCTGGATGCGAGGGACGACGGCGAGGGCGAGGTACGCGGATCGTAGCTGTCGGGTGGGCGTGTAGAAGGTCAGGCGGTCGTTGAGGTACCTTGGGCCCAGGTCGTGGAGGGATTTGTGTGCGTGGGTGAGGAGCCTGAACGTGATCCTCTTGTTGACAGGGAGCCAGTGCAGGTCTCTTAGGTGGCTCGAGATGTGGCTGCGTCGGGGGGCGTCCAGGATGAGACGGGCGGAGGCGTTCTGGATACGCTGAAGTCTTTTCTGAAGCTTGGCTGTTGTACCGGCGTAGAGGGTGTTTCCGTAGTCTAGTCTGCTGGTGACGAGGGCCTGGGTGACAGTCTTCCTGGTCTCAGTCGGGATCCATCTGAAGATCTTGCGGAGCATGCGGAGGTTGTGGAAGCAAGATGAGGAGACGGCGTTGACTTGTCTGGTCATCGATAGGGAGGAGTCCAGGATGACGCCCAAGTTGCGTGCGTGGTCCGTTGGCTTGGGTGCGGTGCCCAGGGCCGGGGGCCACCAGGAGTCGTCCCATGCAGAGGGCGATGGTCCCAGGATGAGGACTTCTGTCTTGTCCGTGTTCAACTTCAGGCGGCTGATGTTCATCCATTCGGCGACATCTTTCATCCCTTCGTGTAGGTCGGCTTTGGCGGTGTCGGGGTCTCTGGTCAGGGAGAGAATCAGCTGGGTGTCATCGGCGTAGGAGATGATGTTGAGGTTGTGTTGGCGTGCGATGGCAGCGAGGGGTTTCATGTAGATGTTGAAGAGAGTGGGGCTGAGCGATGATCCTTGCGGGACGCCGCAGATGACTTCGGTGGCCTCAGAGCGGAACGGAGGGAGGCGTACTCTCTGTGTTCTGCCGGAGAGGTATGAGATGATCCATTCCAGAGCAATCCCCTGGATGCCGGTGTCGTTGAGGCGTTGGACTAGGGTGCGGTGGCAGACAGTGTCAAATGCTGCGGAGAGGTCAAGGAGGATGAGTGCCGCTGTTTCACCTTTGTCGAGCAGGGCTCGGATGTCGTCGGCGGCTGCGATGAGGGCGGTCTCTGTGCTGTGGTTGGCTCTGAATCCGGATTGCGATGGGTCGAGGGATCCGTTCGTCTCGAGGAAGGCGGCCAGCTGCTTGTTGACGACCTTCTCGATGACTTTGGCAGGGAAAGGAAGGAGCGAGATAGGGCGGAAGTTCTTGAGGTCGGTCGGGTCCGCAGTTGGTTTCTTCAGTAGTGCGCTGAGCTCGGCGTGCTTCCAGCTCTCTGGGAAGGTGGCTGTGTCGAAGGAGGCGTTGATGATGTCTCGGAGGTGGGGTGCGATGGTAGAGGCGGCCTTGTTGAAGACATGGTGGGGGCATGGGTCGGTCGGAGATCCGGAGTGGATGGTGTTCATCATGCGTGTCGTGTCTTCGAGGGTCACTTTGGTCCATGTCTGGAGGATAGCGGCGGGGTGCGTAGGTTCGGTCGATGGGTGCGGGGGTGGAGCGCCAAAACTGTTGTGGATGTCGGCGATCTTGCGGTGGAAGTACGAGGCGAGGGAGTCGCAGAGGTCCTGCGAGGGAGTGATGTCGTTGTTGCTGGTGCTGGGGTTGGAGAACTCCTTGACGATGTTGAAGAGCTCCTTGCTGTCATGGGCGTTCTTGTCCAGTCGTTCCTTCAAAGATTTCTTCTTGGTGGTGCGGATGAGCTGGTGATGTCTGCGGGTGGCGAGTTTGAGGGCGGTCATGTTGTCGGTGGTCTTGTCGAGGAGCCAGGCCTTCTCGAGGGTGCGGCAGGCCTTCTTGGAGTCCTTGAGTTCGTCGGTGAACCAGGGGGCCTTCTTGCTTCTGGGCCTGGTGAGTGGGTTCTTCAGTGGGGCGAGGTCGTTGGCACAGGAGGTCAGCCATTGCGTGAGGTCGAGGGCTGCTGTGTTAGGGTCCGTTGTCCTGACCGGTGGGTTCTGGCTGAGGGAGGTGGTGAGCTGGTCGACGGTGATCTTGCTCCAGTTTCTGTGGGGAACCTGCTTCGGTTGGTGGTGGACCGTGTTCTTCTTGAAGCTGAAGTGGACGCAGCTGTGGTCAGTCCAGTGGAGTCCGGTGCAGTGGCTGAAGGTGATGTGCTTGCTGGATGAGAAGAGGGGGTCGAGCGTGTGGCCGGCGTAGTGGGTGGGGGTGTTGACCAGTTGCTGGAGTCCGAGGTTGGCGAGGTTGTCCAGCAGGGTGGTCGTGTTGCGGTCGTTGTTGTTCTCCAGGTGGAAGTTGAGGTCTCCGAGGAGGATGTAGTCGGTGGAGGGGAGGGCGTGAGGGCTGATGAAGTCCGTGATGTCTTCGCAGAACTGTGCGCGTGGTCCCGGGGGTCTGTAGATGAGGGTGCCTCTGAGGGTAGTCTTGGGGTCGGTGTGGATCTGGAAGTGCAGGTATTCGGCGGTGTTGAATGCGTCGGTGGAGTCAGTCGAGATGCGAATGGTGCTTTTGTGAACGATGGCGATGCCCCCTCCGGTCTGGTTGTTGCGATCCCTCCTGATGATCTTGTAGCCGTCCGGGATGGCTATGGCGATGTCGGGGGCTGAGGAGTCGTTCATCCAGGTTTCCGTGAGGAAGGCGACGTCTGGAGATGCGGTGTCGAGGAGGTTCCAGAGTTCCACGGCGTGTCTGTGGATGGAGCGGGTGTTGATCAGGATGCACTTGAGGTGGTTGCTGTTGTCCGTCTTGGTGGGCGTGGTGCTTGTTCGGAGGCAGGAGAAGTTGCAGGATCGGCAGTCGAAGGGTCCATGGGTGCGTCGCGGGGACGCTCGGTGGCATCCGGGGGCTCGGGCGGGTTTGAGTGCGATGAGCGTAGCGAAGTCGTAGGTCCTGCGGGGGGGCTGGCGGGCGCGGGGGCCAGGGGGTCTGGCGCTGGGCGCGGTCCAGGCGCGGACGGGCGCAGACGGGCTTACCTTTGGCGCACCTTCGGTGCTCAGTCGGCGCTCCCGCTGCGCGCGTCCGCTGCGCGGTCGCTGGGGGGGCGTCATAAGTAAGGAGCCGGGAGGGAGGGTCCGCTGGGAGGCGGGAGGCTGGGTGGCCAATGGGCAGGGAGGAGAGGCGGGACTGCGGGGTCAGCGGCGGGAAACCAGGAAGGCGAGTGACCGGGGCAGCGGCGGCGGCGAGGAGGCGAGGAGAGTGGCCAGCAGCAGCAGGAGGAGAGCGGCGTGAAGCGGAGGTCAGCGCAGGTGAGGAGGGAGCGGCGTGAGCGGGGTCGGTACCAGCAGGTAGGCGACAGGCAACAGGCAGCAGCAGGCGACAGGCAGCAGCAGGCGACAGGCAGCAGCAGTGAGAGGTGAGCGACCGTCTGTGTGGGGCACAGGGGTCAGGACAGTACCATTGTCCCGAAAGAAACACATCTGGGAGGAGATTACAGCTAAGGTCAATGCTGTGGGAGAGAGGAAGAGGAGGACCGTGGAGGAGGTAAAAAAGCGCTGGAACGACAGCAAGAAGAACACCAAGGAGAAGATGGCCGCCAACCAGAGGGCAGCCATGGCCACCGGAGGTGGTAGCCCCATGCCGCAGCTGGAGCTGGATGAGCAGGAGGAAATGGTGGCGCAAGTCATCACTGGGGAGACGGTGGTTGGAGTGCCGGGTCGGGACACCGCTGCAGGTCAACAGACACAACCACAGGGTGAGTACAAACTATGGAGTGGGTGGACGGAGGTGTTTGGCCACAATGGCACACATGTATAATAAATAGCATTGCATAGCCACAATTACTGTAGTCCAGGTCCCAGATAGCCCTGTGCATGGTGGCATGGACACACATAAACATTGCTAGACACACTTTGACAGACACACTGGCATTGAAATGTGCACTCAAACATCAGAAAAACACAGTCTAGCTACATCATCAGACCACAAAATAAGTGCCACATCACATACCAAAATGCCACATCACCTAGAGATGCTGCATGCTGCAAAAATGCACCCCTTGCACCATCACAAACCATATCCAAATCATCTCCTCAAGGCCGCAACTCACATGTGCCAAAATGAGTATGCAGTGTGAATGTGACTGATCGCGCGCACGTGTAAGCATGCCAACAGCAAGACCAGCACACCTGCAAAATACCACATGTGGCTGACTTGTGTGCAAGGATGTGCGTGGCCAACAAGTGTGACTTGGAGGGCCACACACAACCTTGCACACCAGCCAGACACATGTGCAATGTTGCAGGTGTGCTGAGCCTGTCGCTGGCCTGCTTACTCATGCACGTGACCAGTCACATTCACACTGCATACTCATGTTGGCACATGGGAGTTGCGGACTTCTGAAGAAGAGTTGGATAAGTGTGGTGATGAGGCAAGGGGGACATTGTGACAACCTCATGCCTGTACTACAAAAATGCCCCCTTGCCTGTACATGCTATGCAGCACTGTGTACAGCAAGATGAGAAAGTAATGAGTGACTCTGCATACCGACAACACATGCAATGTCACACCAAAAATACGGATTATGGAGCATATTACCAAGGACGGCATTAAAATAATAGCCACTGGAGCGGTAGAAAACTGCCACTAAAGCGGCGATATGGCCCTGAAAATATGCCCTGGAGAATTCCAATAGAAGCTCATGGGTACACCAGAACATGGACTTCTATCGGAATTCCCCAGGGCATATTATCAAGACCATTATCGCCACTTAAGCGGCAGTTCTCTGCCGCTCAAGTGCCGATCATTTGTAATGCGGTCCATGATAATTTGCCCCTTAGTCATGTGCCCCCCATTGCAAAATGCGATGCAGGGTGCACCATGAAATCCATTCAGTCATCCAAAGGAAACTTACCTGCATCCACACATATCCCTGTCCATAATACCCACCACCCTCCCCCGCCCCACGTCAACGCATGGCATGTACTATTTTCTCTTGCAATTTTAAAAACTCTTCATGTCTGCGAAAGCTAGATCTTCAAATCTAACAATTGCGCCAACCTAGGGCCATATTACCAAGATCAGTGTTGAAATTATTGCTGCCTTAGCGTCAGGAAACTCTGGCTTGATAATATGCCCCTGTGAATTCCCATAGAAGCCCATGTTCACACCAGAACATGGACTCCTATGGGAATTCACCAGGGCCTATCATCAAGCCCAACACAGATGTTTCAGTGGCAGTT
The DNA here is from genome assembly GCF_964204655.1 of Triturus cristatus. NCBI lineage: Eukaryota > Metazoa > Chordata > Amphibia > Caudata > Salamandridae > Triturus > Triturus cristatus. Next base: position 145,360,716 of record NC_140585.1, on the reverse strand, counting down.
ACCTGCCGCTAAAGCCGCAATCATTTTAACGCTGACCCTGATAATATGGCCCCTAGTACCTCTCCCCTCACTATGGTGTTCAATTTTCTGAGCATAGGATCCTTGGCTTGTGACTATGACATGTCTCCTCTACTACCTTTAATATTAACAACCATGTAAAAAGGGGTATCACAACCAATTTACAACACAGGCCATATAAACAAACATCACCAGCACAAATCCATTCGAAAGTCCATTTCTAAATTCCTCAAGGCATGTCACTACCCATGTTGCCCTGTCCCCCTTGATAGCCTTAGCAGTGCATAATCTGTGGTATCCAGCAGGTAAACACTAAAAACACTATATACAGGCTGCCGCTTTAGATTCACCCATCATGCATGTCTACAATGGTGTCAAATGGTCACATCTACGGGCTATAAAGGCCCCAGCCTGGTACCAGCTCACCTGGCTCAGTGTTGACATCACTCTCGCTGTCTTTGTCCACCAATGGCCCAAAGAAATGGTCCCCTGCCCTAGCTGCCTCAAGTGATCGCTTGCTCGCTGTACCCTTGACCAGTAGTAGCCTAACTATCCCATCACACTCTGCCCATTAGGTGAACTCGCACTCCCATTGATCTAAACTCGTGTCCCCACTTGCCTTCCAGTGCATCGTAATATCCCCTCATGGCCACTAATAATCCCCTATCCATAAACTTGCGGCAAGCCCACTTTGAGCCGTGGGTGGGAAGCAATGTAGGATACAAGCCCCCAACGCCAGATCTACCTCCCTGTCCATCAACACCTTCAATAGTGTCATCACTACGGTCCAATAAGTAGCCCAAATTGGTCAGCCCAAATCATGTGAGGGAAGTTTGCCCCCTCTCCCTGAACCCTTGTGCATTCCTATGAGTCAGTGTAGAAACATGCATTGACTTTTTGCCGGTGTGAGGTAAGGCGATGTAAAACATTAAAAAGAAGCCTTTGGAAGCGGGTGTGCCTGGTGCACCTCCACGTTTACTCTACAATCTCAGCACAAGCCCTTTCCAGTATCTCTCTCCCTACATCTACCTCCCTCTTCAATTAAGTATGTCCAAAGGGGGCAGCTCCTCAAGATCCATGTGCATGTACAGGCATGTGACTGCCTTAAACTTTACAGCTGCTGTCAATATGTATTGGCACCCTAAAGAAAGCTCAGATCCTGCTTGGTCCCCTTTACAATGTGCACGAATATCCGCTGTGATCGCTGCATGGAGTATGTAGTCCCCCCTTCTAAAATCAAACCGCTCATGCAGAGTCTAGAAGGTTAGTGCCTAGTATGATGCACTAAATGGACCACCACTGCCACACACACTCCACATGTGGGACCAAATCTGTGGGTAATGGGTGTGGACACTGTCTGCTCAGACAGCAACAACATTTGTCATACATGCTGCACCATACTCTGAAAGGGTAATCCAAAAGAAGTGCAGGAAGCAAGCTTAAACATGACAGACGCAATGCACACAACACAAATCACAAGGAGCCAAAGTGACTGAGAGGCACATGTGTCCTACACAGTGCAGCTTTGTAGAAAGAACACAGCATATATAATCAAGGACGTTCTTAAAATTATCGCCACTTCAGCGGCATGAAACTGCCACCAAAGCGGTGATAATGTGCCTGATAACATGCAGCAGAGAATTCAAATCAAAGCCCATGTTCACACCAGAACATGTGCTTTTCCTGGAATTCTAGGCCGCATATTTCCAAGAACATCTTTGCCGCTTGTAGCGGAAGTCTCCTGCTGCTAAAGCGCTGATAACACCATGGACGTTCATGATAACATGCCCTCAAGTAGGCTCCCATTGCCAATGTGCCAACACTCATGACACATCACTAATAGCACACTAAACACATGTGCAAGCCCCTGCAAAGCTGCAACTCCTTGAGCCACACTGATAATGCATGTGATAGGGCATGATGGATAGCATGCCTGCAGGAAAAAGAGATTCACATGGTGCAGGACACCTTACTGATGATGCGGAGTGTGGAACTCATCCTCAAGGGAGCATGTCACACCCTGGCACAAACTTATGTACACACAACCCCTGATGTGAACAAGACACTTGATGACCTACTATGCACAAGTGTCACAACTCTGACAAGGATACACAATCCACACAGATTTCCACATGTCTGCATTGTCCATACACAGAAGTCAAAGGCCCATTTCATGAAAGGGACAAGGGGCAGCTAAACAAAGGCAGCAGGTGCCACCATCACACAATGCAGTGTACACACATAGTAATCGGAGTCGATCAACATTGCCTAATAGGTGTTGCGGACTGCATCAGTCACATAACACAAACCAGGACACAACAGGTAGCATTTGTGTGTAGACACTGTCAAGACACTTTTCTCACCTAGGCAACTTGTGATATTACAACGTACAAGTACACCCACACATCCGTGATGTCTCTGAAATAATGACCATCCAGAAACTAGCATGCATATTGTACAAAATATTAATAATGTACAGTCTCCCTCAGTCTGATTATTAAGTCAAATAATGCATACCCATACATGGATACCACTGTTAAACTGTATCTCCCATGAACATTTCAGAGGGAGCGACAACACCTCCTGGATAGCTGGACGACCCACTCCACCACGATGACTCGTCCCAAACACCAACCATCAATGTGGACGAGTTTCAGCGTCTCCTCGATTCCTTCATCACACCAACTCCAGTAGCAGGGCTACCCACCAGCATTGCGCCCAGCCCACCCCCTACACAAACCACCCAGCAGCAAGCACCTACCACCACAGCTGCCACCCAGGACCCAGCCAACACATATGTGGCCTTTCACACCATGGTGCTGGAGGTCCAACGGGAGACACGGGACTTTGTGTGGGTGGGCTTGGAGAGCCTGGCCACCAAGTTTGAGGAGCTCAGTAGGTGTCTGAATCGCCTCGAGAACAACATGGCGAGGATTACAGACATCCACACATCCCTCAATAACATCCAACGCTCCCTGGATGACATTGCTGGGGCCCTGATGCGGAGAGTGGACACACTGTCCTGGCAGGATGGCTCCAGCAGTGTCTTTGCTGCATTATCCCGACTGGCAGGGGTAATGGAGGCCAGGGAGCGGAGGGAGCTCCAACAGCTGGCTGCCATGGCTCAACACCAGCGTAATCTGGAACAGACATAGCAGGCCATGCTTCTCCACATGCCAGCTTTACCTCCCCACGGACTTGCGACATCTGCTGCTTGCGCATCCCCATCCTCAGCTCCGCACCCTGATGTGTCTGTGCCTCACAGTGCTGCTCCCACAATACCACCAACCACATGTGAGACACACAACACATCATCGGGCAAATCTGAGGATGAAACTGCCACCATGGTGATTCGCAAGTTCAGCTAGCAGTGATGTATAAAGGCCTGTCGGTTTGTACATAACATCATTTCACTGCCCTTCCTCTCCCACTGTCTGCCGACGTCCATCAACACCCAGCGTGGAACCACACATTGACCCACAGCAAATCTCCTCTTGTTCTTTGACAATGGCACTGGCACTGCTAAATCCGCCTCCTCCCCTGGCTCTGTTGTCTCGCAATGGACTGCCAATCCCATGTCCTATGGTCCAGTTCTGGTCAATGCACAACCTATTATTTGTAAATAAATATACTTAAATCACACAGGTGCGTGTTTCCATGAACAATCAAGTATTTAACTTAGGCAATAAGTAAGGGGCTGTGAATTTACAAGAAGGTCCATCAAGGCTAATTCAAACAATGTACATGTGTCACCTGACACGGATAGGCAGTGTGCTAAAGCAATCTAGACAATTTTCCTATGACAACATCTTTAAAGTGCACCACTAACCTGTGAGTGTCTCAAGCAGCGGGGGGGGGTGGGAGTCTGCCCCTGCTTGGAAATCCCGTTCTTGAGGAGTCACATTAATGTCCTCATGTGCTGTGCCTGCCGCAGGAGGGTGGGGAGAGTGTTCCAGTTCTTTGCGTTGAGGTGGCATAATGATCTTCTGCAGGAGTTAGCTGTCCAGATGCGGGGGACTGTGGCGATTGCAATGTCAGCGTAGCGGACCTGCTGGATTGGGGTGCAGAAGCTGAGTAGTCTGTTGAGGTATGAATGTCTGGTGTTGTGGAGTGGCTTGTGTGCGTGGTTATTGCGCGTGGAGGTGATACACTTGTTGGCGGTGAGCCAGTGCAGGTCTCACAGGTGGGGTGTGATGTGCTGTGGGCGAGGGATGTTGAGGACCAGGCGTGCAGAGGCGTTTTTAATGCGTTTAAGTTGTTATTAGAGTTTGGCCGAGGCTCCTGCATAGAGGATGTTACCGTATTCCAACTTGCTGCTGCTGAGTGCCTGTGTGACTGTTCCCCATGTTTTGGCTGGTAAGCCACCTGTTGAACTTGACAAGCATCTGGAGGGTGATGAAGAAGGAGGACGAGATGGCGTGTACCTGCTTTGGCATGGAGAGAGTAGAGTTGATGTTGAACCCCATGTTGCATGCGTGGGTGGTTGGTGCTGCATCTGTTCCCAGGGCGGCCGCACACCAGGAGGTGTCTCATGCGTAGGGGGGGGATTCGAGGATGAGCATTTCTGTCTTGTCTGATGTTCAACTCCTGTTGGCAGTTCTTAGTCCACTCAGCCACGTCTTACAGTCCTACATGGTGTATGGTTGTGTAAGTGAGGGTGGCCATGGTGAGGGAGAAGATCAGCTGTCTGTCGTTCTCATAGGAGATGATGTTGAGGTTGTGCAGTCGGGTAATGTGTGCGAGTGGTGACATTTACATGTGGAACAATGTTGTGTGAGGGATGAGACCAGGGGTAATCCGCAGAAGATCACTGTGGACTCTGAGCAGGAAGGGTGGAGGAGGGTGGACTGGGTTTTGCTGTAGAGGAAGGAGTTTGTCCTGTCACGAGCCTTGTCTTGGATCTCGTAGTCGTGTATGCGTGTGAATAGTGTGCAGTGCAAGACAGTGTTGAAGGCAAACCACAGGTACTGGTCAATGAGTGCTGCTCTTTCACTGTTGTCCATCCGTGGCAGTATGTCAAATGGTGGCGGAGATGTGTCCAGTTTGCTGCAGGAGTTGCCGCTGAAGCGCAAATGGGATGGATCCTGGATGCTATTCACATAGAGTTAGTGGGTCAGTTGTCTGTTGATAGTCTTCACAATGACACCTCACAGGAATGGTAGCAGGGAGATGGGACGTAAGTTTAGGCAGTCCTTGGGCCCAGATGTGGTGTGGGCATGTGCCTGATGTTGATCCGGAGTTGATGTTGTACCAGATGTGCATTGTGTTTGTGTTGTTTACGTTGGTCCAGGAGAGCAGGGGCTTGGCGTGTATGGGATCCGTGGTGATGGAGGTTTCAGTGCTATTCGTGGCAGTCGTGGTGTTGTAGCTGTTGTGGATGGCTGCACCCTTGCGATGGACAAAAGTAACAAAGGAATTGCACAGGTCTTGCAAAGGTGGGATGGTGTTGGTGTTGGAGCTGGTGTTGGAGAGTTCTTTCACTATGTTGAAGAGCACTTAGCTGGTGTGTGCATTGTTGGCAATGTGGTCTTTGAAGGAGGCCCAGTTGCGTATCTGATGAGGTGATGGTGTGTGCGTGTGGCGTCTTTGTGGGTTTCGTAGCTGTCCAGTGTCTGTTCACGCAGCAATTTCTTCACTAGCTCATGGCAGGTCGGCATTGAGGCATGGTGTTCTGCATTGAACCAGCTGGATTACTTGCTGGTGTGTCTGTTGGAGTGTGTCTTAATCTGGGCAAGTGTGTTTGCGCTGTTGCCGAGCCCTTGTCTGAGGTTCTGGGTGGTGGAGTCAGTGTTGGTGGTTGTGCTCCAGGCAAGGTTGCTGGTTAGCTGTACTTCTGTGACTGTGCTCCAGCAGTGCCAGTGGATCTGTTGGGTGTGGTGGCACGTGGTGTCTTCATGGAATGCGAAGTTGCTGCGTTGATGGTTGTTCCAGTGGATGTTGGGTGGGTGGTTGGAGTAGACGTGGGAGCTTGCGGATAATATGTGGTCAAGCGTGTGGCTGTTGTGGTGGGTGGGTGTTGTGACAAGTTGCATGAGGCCGAGGTTGGCTAGGGTGTCGGTCAGGGTGGTGGATACAGTGCCGTTAATGTACACAAGGTGGAAGTTCATCTCTACGTGAAGGATGTAGTCTGTGGATGTGAGGGCGTGTGCACTGTCAAAGTTGGAGATGCAGAACTGTGTTAGGGGTCTGGAGGCTATGTAAACGCGGGTTACTCTGAGGGTGGTTTTGGGATTGTTGTGGATCTGGATGTGCATGTGTCTGGCATCGATGAGGATGTTGTCGTTGGTTGAGACTCTAAGAGTGTTCCTGTTGAGGATGGCCTACTCCGTTGGTGCGGTCCCTGTGGTTGATCTTGTAGCTGCACAGGATGGCTATGGCGAGGTAGTGTTCTGAGGAGGGGTTCAATTAGGTCACTGTCATGGAGACCATGTCTGGGGAGGTTGAGTTGAGTAGGACCCAGAGTTCACTTGTGTGTTGGCATCTGTGGCAGGTGTTGGGGACAATGCATCTGAGGTAGTTGGCTTCCAACACAGTGGGTGGATTTGCAGATTCGATGCTGGTGACAATGCAGATCCGGCTGGAGATGTTTCCTTGAGTGCGTTCTGTTCCGGGCAGGAAGCAGGTGTGTGATCATCCTATGTTGAGGGCATTGAGTGTGCTAGCATCGTAGTGGCAACGTGTGTAGTTGTGTTCGCGGACCTAGGATGTCCCTGCACTTAGCGCGGACCCGGCATGTAGGTACGCAAGTGGAAGGGGAGGTGGACGGATCAGCCTGGCATGTGGGTGGTACGAATGTGCGTGTTGCTGTGCGGCTCAGCAGGGGATACTGTGGCGGGAAGGGAGAGCGGAGGCAGTTTGAAAAACACGTGTCCAAATACAGGGTAAGAAATGTAAATGAGAAATACAACTAAACCCATCAGAAGGGGGCACAGTGTTGCAAACTAAATAACACTTTCAATGACGGCAAAGATGAGACAACCGGAGTCAGATAGTGTAGAAGGGACACAGGGGGCCCCACGAGATTACACGGGCCAAATTGCACTGACAACATTGATCAGATAGCACAATTTAGCAATATCCCAATTCTGCTCCCACAACATGTATGACATATGTGTGAGAAAGTACCAACTTTCATGCATGGTATTCCCCCACTTTTTGAGGAACTGCTGAATGGACTTTGACTGAGTGTGCCCTGGACTCCTGCCAATCAGGTGCCCAGGGCCTATGTTCCTTCCCGAAACACTAACATTCAAAATAGGCAAACCATGGACAACTAACCTACAATCCACATCTGGTTGGGAGGCTGCCTAGGCTGTCACACATCAGACATGTTGCTGGACCCCAGGGTGTAGAGCCCCCGCTCTCCTGGGCCTGCAACAATGCGCATGCTGTGCAGGGTGCTAGGTCTCCTTCCCCAGGATGGCCTGGGGGAACCTTCAAAGGCATGCAGACTATGTGAGCTTCTCCAGGCCACGTGCTGTACCCAGAAAACTGCCCCCACACCCAGTTCTGACACCCACTCTTGCGGGAAGACTGACCAAAAACACAAAATAAGGACAGGGTATGTTCCAGCCTGCCCACACCAACCCTCAAGTGGGAGAGGCGAGGTGAAGCCCATCTCCGGGCGCTCTCCATCTTGAAGGTGTGAAGCCCTGCACAATCAGGACTAGGCTACTGGCCCACTTCCACAGGTGAGTGGCAGGATAGTGTGTGTATCCACCCCAGGGCAGGGACCCATTGGTCCCTGCCCTGTACCTACATGTAACGCAACTAAACCTAGTATTTAGAGGCACCCTGAAGCTTCCTTTGCCAGATTCTGAAAAAGCAAGGAAGAGCAAGAAAAAAGAAACTGCCGTGCAGCTGCTAAGAATACGAAGACACCGACTGCTTTGGCCCCAGCCCTACCGGCCTGTCGAGCCTTGAACCTGTTCCTGCCACAGCCCAGACCCACTTGTGGCCAGCAACCTCACAAAACCCGGCGGACCTGGCTACCTTGTGACTCTGATCATCTGGGAGTCCCATGAGCAGTAGTTCTGCTCAAAGCAAGTTTCTAACCCCTGGCATCATCCCGGAACCGCAAACCCTGCACAATCTGCACTGGAGTGGCGTGGCCTGTGTCGGAGTGGACAAAGACCCCGATGACGTCCCCCTCCCCGGTGACTGTGACCCCGAATCTGGACAATAAGCTCTCAACTCGACGCTCATGACGATGCCTGCAGCCTCAGAATCAGGGACCCCCCGACCACAATCAACAGAGGGTAAGATTTACCAAGACCAAAAGTCACCCCAGCACCCGGCGCACTGCAGCCCCCTGTGCCCGACTCCTGGGGACACACCCACCCTCCAACTACCCAATTTAACTCCCAAAGTGGTGGGGGCACATGAAGAAACTGCGACCCCGAGCTTGCAGCCTTTGGTTGGCCAGAAGCTTTCCCATTGCAAGCCATTGAGCGCACAAAGGCTCAAAGGCACCCTGCACCCACCTGCCCGAGTGGCCCTGGCAGTGTAACTTCTACTCCTACCTACTTCCCCATTTGCCCTGAGCAAGTGACCAGGAGCCCAGCTCCCACAGCCGTGTGGCCTGCTAGTCAGCCGCCACCAACCAAGGCCCCCCTGCCTCCTATAGGATAACATTGTGCCAAAGTCACTCTGCCCCCGTCCGCCACAGTCCCACAGAGGGTGTAACAACTGTACAAATCTGAGCCTGGGGGAACCCTGAGTCTGTGCCCAGAACCTTAAATCTGCCAGTCGAGTACTTACCAAAAAGCCGAGAACCCAAATGTATTCCATAGGGTAACATTGATTGGTTTCATCAGAAATTTCTTGTAAGTGTGGAGATTCTAAAAGTTAAAATTTTTGCTTAAAATCAACCAACTAACACAAATGGAAAAACTCAACTGCTATTAGGAGAGATCCCAATGCTGGATCTTGGTGCCCAGCACTGACCCTGAAAACCACTCACAACAGTACTTACCGATAACACAAATTTCGTCCATAGGTAATCATTGCCAGTTTCTCTGTAAAATGTCTTCTTAGTGTCAAGTTTAGAAATAGCAAAATATTGCCTGAAAATCACAACAGCAACTACAACGGATATACTCACATGTTTCCAAGACCTTGCACAGGACTGAATATAGGATCCAGGCCATGACTTAGAAAAGTTATCCTGGAAGTAATCTTTTGCAAATCACTTCAAACTCACATAGAGCTCAATGTATTATTGTGTTTGTAATTGTGTTGCCTATTGCAACAACTTGTAACTATTACCTACCAAAGTCAATGGCACATTGCCAAAGTATGTAACTAAAGCCTCGCAATCTGAGGAAGTATATTTTGATACCTATTGTTGGTCGTAAAATAAAACAAACATATATTTTTATATCAAAAGCATTGGCCTTGAATTCAGTTATTGAGTGTGTGAGACCACCTGCTGACTGAGTGTGTCCAACAAATGCTTTACACTGTCCTCTGATACTGCCTTACTGCTTGACCAAGCTAACACTTCATAGAGTAAGGTTATATCCAACTTTAACCTCTGACCAAACTCTGGTGACTGTGGACTCTGTGCACACCGTACCTATTTGGGAACAGTTTATACCTAGCCACCTTCTAACAATATGCATGTGTGACAACATGTACAAGTCTGTTGCAGGACACAAGTAGTGTTGGCAAGAATGATAGCAAAGCATGATCTCCTGGCATATTGCCAAACACAGGACGTGTTGGTCCAAGATTGTTGTGATGTAGCACATTGCTTGTCACATCTCTAGGTTTTCACAACAGATTCACATTGCTGATGAGACCCAAGGGCACAGGTCTAACATACATACATGGAACTACAAAGTAAGCCACACTGAAGTTGAGTCCACACTACTTACTGAAGCCAAAGTGCATTGCGTAAGTCCGCTCCTACCTGTGCACAAACAATGCAAAAGCAACTTCTGAGCACTGCCATGAAGTGCACACATATTGGCCAATGTGCCCACGGATGTCAGTTGAACTGCACTTAGCATATAGTCTGGATCAGTGGCAAGATTACAAGGGTGTCATCACTATGAGACAATGCGAAAGTAACAGCTGGGATGAGTGGCTATGGCACTGTTGGTACAGGGAGCAATGCAGCATGTCACCACTTGTGTACAGCACAACTGTGTATCTGCAAACCAACATCATCAGGTCCCAAGGCATTACTGTAATGAGTAAGTGTGTCACAAAAGCAAGCAACTCTGAGTTAAGTCTGTATTCCGGGCAGTGCTAATACTCCAAGACACCTGTGAGTGACCTCTATTCCAAACTCATGACTCAGTCTCATATAACTCATGTGACTCACTAACACTGTTGTGCCATGTGACATTAAAAATGGACCCGCAAATGACCAACAGCATGCATGGAATGGAGATCGATTGGCCATGCCCAGGAACATGTGAGATGTTGGAGGTCACTGTGAACTGTCACCAGAGTAGACCGCAAACCATAATTGCTAATCTATCAGACATGCAAGGTAATTGTGCTCACGTCTAAGGTATCTTCCTTCAATCCATCCTGCAGAGTGACAGGTCACGACCGTAGTTACACATACAAAGATTACTCCAAAGATGGTATGATTTGCACACGATGGGGCAAGCCCCACTCCCCCGTATCAGCCATGATATAAGTGCAAGCAGAAAACTATAATTAACAAGATTTATTATACAAAGATATATATATAAAACAAACCTACACTAATCTATGTCCCTAACTCTAGCCCTAAACTAAATACAATTATTAATTCTACCTAAAACTATCTTAACTTACTATTTACAAACACAGAAAAATAATAAATACATCAACCCCCCACCCAAAGATAAATGAAACCTATCCCCAAATCCTATAACATTGAATGAGTAAAACCAGTCTAAAAATATCCCTAACTAAGCCTACACTAAAACTATGCTAAACAACACACACCACTAGGACATCACACAACATAATAATAAAAGGGGGACAGTGTGGGAAGGGAGAAGAAGTGGGGGGGGGTGAGAACAGGGGCAGTGTTCAGGGCAGACCGAGGTGGGCCCTGATCTCGTGGATCTGCCTGTTCATATAGAGAAACTCCCGGCGGATGTCCTGGAGGAGGGTAGTGTGGCCCTGGACAATCCGCATGATCTGTGCAAGTCCAGGGTCCATGGGGGCCGGTGTTGGTGCTGGTGCCGGTGCTGGTGCTGGTGTGGGGGCTGGTGCTGGTGCCGGTGCTGGTGCGGGGGCTGGCGCTGGTGCCGGGGCTGGTGCAGGTGGCGGCGCATGCTTGCCTGGCACCGGTGCGGGTGTGGCAGCAGGGGGATTGACATCCCGGGATCCCACGACGACACCTGAGGTGGATGGTGTAGAGCCGCTGCCAGTGGAGATGCATTCTGGCAGCGATGGCCAGGTCCCTGCTCTCATCTCGGCCCGGTACCTCCTTGCCATCAACCTGTAACCCTTGTGTACCTACTGCACATGGAGGTACTGGTCCTTGGCGATCTGGAACCGGCGCTGTTCCTCAGGTGTGATGTTGTCTGAGAAAAAAAAACCGATGTCAGTTTTCTGTCCCCTACACTATGTAACCGCACTACATGAGATCTGTATCACAAGTGAAAAACAACATGTTAAGTCAAGGACTGACCTGTTAAACACAATGTCTACGCAGGATTAAATAACTACATGCTGTTGAGACTGACAGACAGTGCATGGCATGGTACATGTACTGACACAACTGAAAGCTAAGGATATGCTACACACATGGCACCATTGGCTAGCCGGGCAGTGGGTGACCTGTACAATTGACTTCATTCGGGAGGCATAACCCCTATGTGCACAGCACAACCCTCTCCCAACCTGTGACAGACAGCTGCATCAGAATTACAATGCACATGTGCAGCCATGTGTGTCCCCCAGGAACTGTGTGCAGTACATCAAGTCAGTGCCAAGACAGGCAAGGGTGTATGTGTGCAGGTGTGAATAACTACTTATTGTAGTCTCACACTAGATTGCACAATAACAGGCCTGGGACTGCCCTACTCACACTTGTAATCATGCTGCATCATGCCGCACACATGGAAACATGTTTAGGGTATGAATGCGGACTTAGGCACTTACTCACTCCACCATTACTATGCAATTGGTGATAGTCATCCACTGCGAGGGGGATACATCATTGACCCACAACTGCCAGTCATGCATGTGTTGTGACCCCCAATCTCACTCCATAGTAGAGATGAACACGCATGCATCAACTACGCAAACTGTTACAATGGATTACACATTGTAATGGCACCCTGGGGTCATGAGGATTGTGTAATTGTTATGGCTCTAGTGAACACACAGATCTTGTTGCCGCAGTCCTGATTATCTAATCTATGTGACATCAAATGATGCAGAGCTAATGCATGGGTATGTAATGTGTGTTAAGTTATGTCACCAATTGTGTCCGAAGAGTTGGTACACATGATACTGATTCCAGCCAGGTATGTCCACACGGACATAGCCTGTCGACACCATTGCAGGGCACAAATGTCAATTCTCAATTGATGTACACATCTATGGAATGTGTTTGTGTAACACACCATTGACAATATTGGATCTGAGCTTCACCCTGCCACTTCTGCTTCTGTGCTATGCAGCATACCTTAGGTATCACTGTGCCAAGATTTCTGACCTTGTACGGACATAATAGCACGGCCTCATTGTGCACAATGCTACACCCACTGCACGCCCCTTGGACCATGTCTACCGCGTGTAAGTGTGCCATCTTGACTAGGCTGCGCAAATGAACATGGGAGTAAATGCTAGTGGCCTATTGCCATCACAACTGCAGTGTAAATGCCTAGTTGGCAGCATTATTAGCTCGGAAATAGGCACATACATTGACACGTGTATCAATGACTGTTGATGGACAAACTCACAACTCTGAATGAGATGCATTGTACACCTTTACACTACCATATTAGGCACAGTACAGAAAGGCTGAATACCTCTGCACATCATGGGAAATTGACATGCGATACACACCCATGCTGCTAATCAACAACGTGCTGCATTTGGCACAGACACTCATGACCACGCAACATGACAATATTTCTTGTCACTACTCACCAGTGGCGTGTGGGTCCCGGAAACGGTCAATGTCCCCCTGGGTGATCGGTTGGTGTCCATCTGTGAGAGAACAAACGCAAATAGGTTTTGTTATAAAACCCCAGCAAACGTGGCATATTCACTATGTGAATTGTTACAGTGACAAACAATGCTACATCCCTGTGGTGTTGACTTCATGTTGGCGACATGACTGGGCCTACTTTGAATGGCATTCACACACGAACATGTGGAAGCAGAGGCTGCACAGCCAAAACATCACTGCTGGCCGAGCTGCACATCTGAGTTGTTTCCCCCAATATCAAGGCACCTCATCCACACAGAGCGCAAAAAAACCTTTTTACTCATCATCCTTGACCAATTGCAGCGGCATTCAGCACTGTCTCACAAAGCCCACCAATATGCAGACTCCACAAGAAAGGGATCCAAGACAAAACCCTCAACTGGATCTGCTCCTTCCTCAACGTACATACGTGTGGGTCAGACACCCCTCTGTTGTCTTGGAACCTCCAACAACCAGCCGTGGAGTCCCCCAGGGATCCTCATACAGCCCTACAATCTTTCACATCTACATGTCTCCGCACGCCACAATCGTGATTGGCTATGGACTCAACATTGTATCATAGGCATACGACTGGCAACTCCTCCTCCACACATCCAGCCCACACAACTCCAGCAAACAAAAGTTTTGCGAATCCATGGCAGAGTTTGCTAGATGAATGGCAAAGAGCTGCATACAAGTGAGCAAAAACAAACTAAAAGTACCCATCATGCGCTAAAACATCCACGCATGTAATTACACAGGCTCCTCACACGGCATGGGGGACCCACACCCCAACATGGCCAAAGCACGCGACATGTAATCCATCATGGACTCCGATGTCCAAGATAATTGCAAGATCTATCCGATCTCATCATCGTGCTTCCACGCACTCTGCCTCCTATGTCAGACACTCAAATGACTCCTACTCAAACAAACATAGACACTCACTCATGCCCTGTGCAATAGCTCACCCTACTACGGCAACACAGTCCATGACATATTTTACATGAACCACAACCACAAGCTGCAGGACCTCTCAAATGCAACCACAGGACTGATCATCACACTGCCAGGACCCTGTCACACCTCCCACCACCTTCGCACACTCCACTGTCTCCACATCAAAGCTAGAGTCGCATTCAAGATGTGCACCCAGGATCACACAGCCATCCACAACACTGGGCAAACATACCTTAACATCCAACTCTATTTCCATGGCACATCAAAGGACCCGACGATCCAACCAGCTGGCCTATGCCGTGTTACCCCACCCCAGAGGGACCTGATTGTGAGTCTGCTCCTTTTCCTACCTTGCAGATATGGCCTGTGGCACACTTCCGCTCCACCTCTGACAGGCAACGTTGCTCCCCATCTCCAAGCACTAACTCTGAACATTGCTCTTCGACAGACACACCCCTTGCTATACTTCAACATGCAAACACCGCCATGCCCCTGCAACCCTTCCTGCTGAGTATTCGCTCACATTAAGCATGTGTATTTTGGGATGTTTGATACCGGGGATCTCCATTCTTATGTGGTATTTCCAGTGGCAAAGTTACTCTACGCGGTCATTGCAACGCCAATCCTCAATCCACCTTGCACTGCATGGCGCACATCAATAATGTGTATTTTGATTGTCTATCCCAACACCTTCCGTACTGTTGCACACACTGTAGTGGGAAGAGTGTGACATGCAAATCCAAGGTCAAGGCCATCATGCGCAAGTATTTATCGCAAGTCGCATTGCATTAACCACGTTGTTACAGTGTCACGGTCTTGGGACAGTATTAAAACATCTTATCTTCTTCTCACACACGTCACTCATATATGTACGTAACATTAGTTGTGGACAACAAGTGAATTGGTACTTACCACCCTGGATGCCAGGCATTACTCCGGTGTAATCTAGCAGGTCCGCCTCCCGCGCCAGCATATCCTGCCAGCGGTGGCTTCCACTGCCGCATGGTCCGGGTCACCTTAAAGCAGCGGAGCATCTGCACCCGCACACGCTCCCACCACAACTTGTGCACCGCCACACCATACCCCTGGAGGATACGCCCTCCCCTCTCCAGCATCAGAGGCAGGTAGCACCGCACCAGCCACAGGAATCCCCCCAATGCCTCATCCGACATCCGCCCTGACCTGCCCACTGCCGGCATCTCCACACACCCCAGTTCTCAACCACAGAATACAAAAAGAAAACCCAAGGATGACAATAGGAAAAAAACACACAAAAAACACAGCAAGACTGAGGATAGTAGACAGTAGAAAGTAATTAATATGTGAAATAATAAAAAAAACACGTTAGACAGGACACAGCAACACTCCAAACTACACTCTCCACCAGCACAATCCCAAAAACACCTCCTCACTCATCCAAATCCAACACAATGTGCTCAAAAGAGAAAGTGAAAGTGAATGCCACAAACATGGAGACAGGAAGCAGGAATACATCACTTCCTGTGTGTTAGAGGCAATTTTTTGTACAAAGCGACAAGAAACTGCACACTAAGGGGCCGCTACTGTACTCTGGCTGATACTGCAATGTGTATGTGACCCGTTTTCATGAAAAGCGATCATAATCTGAACGCTAATGGGCCGCTGATGTAATCATGCAGCATACATGCGATCAGAATCTGCACGCTAAGGGCCCGCTAATGTCAATATGCTTACTGTAATGTGTATGCGGCCCGTTTCCATGAAAAGCAAATATAATCTGAACGCTAAGGGGCCGCTGATGTAATCATGCAGCATACATGCGATTAGAATCTGCATGCTAAGGGCCCGGTAATGTCAATATGCTTACTGCAATGTGTATGCATACAGTTTAATGAAAAGCGATCAGAATCTGCACGCTAAGGGGCAGCTAATGTAATCATGCAGCATAGATGCGACCAGAATCTGCACGCTAAGGGCCCGCTAATGTCAATATGCTTACTGTAATGTGAATGCATGCAGTTTAATGAAAAGCAATCAGAATCTGCACGCTAAGGGGCAGCTAATGTAATCATGCAGCATACATGCGACCAGAATCTGCATGCTAAGGACCCGCTAATGTCAATATGCTTGCTGTAATGTGTATGCATACAGTTTAATGAAAAGCGATCAGGATCTGCACGCTAAGGGGCAGCTAATGTAATCATGCAGCATAGATGCAACCAGAATCTGCACGCTAAGGACCCGCTAATGTCAATATGCTTACTGATTAAGTATGCATACAGTTTAATGTAAAGCGATCAGAATCTGCATGCTAAGGGGCAGCTAATGTAATCATGCAGCATACATACGACCAGAATCTGCACGCTAAGGGCCCGCTAATGTCCATATGCTTACTGTCACGTGTATGCAGCATGTTTCATAGTTTTCAATGGGTTTCTTCACACTAAGAGGCTGCTACTGGCATGATGCTGATACCGTATTGGGTAGTGTGTCCAGCCATGTCCTTTTAAATGCGCGGGGGATATATCATCGTGTTTGCGATGAGAATCTCACGGCCCGGAATTTATATAGCAATGATGGATATTCAGGCCAAAACTCTGGTCACAGCACAATAATACAATGTGAAGATAGGTTTGCACATTGAAGGCTGACTCCATTTGAGGGTTACCTATTTTTATAGGAAGGCAGGCTAATGTGGCCAAACCAGCTTGCTGGCTACATCCGGATGTCGGAAGTGGAAGCATTGTGGGCATTTACACAGCGTTTAAGCTGCCACCTGGAGGCCGGACGCATACCGGAAGAGCAAACAAGCCACTAAGAGCGTCTTCTATTTTCCAAAGAATAACCATGTAAAACAGAGAAGTGAAACAATCATGAACAAGAGCGAAAAGACACTCCTCCCCCAATAACCCTCCCACAACCCCACCTTCTGCACTAGTTGCAGCCTACCTAGATGATAGTAAGCATACACAATATGTGTGGAAGGAAGCCCCCTTGTCACTCCACTGGGTGACCGGCGGAGGATGATTGCCCCATCGTTGGTATGCGTCAGACCTGCAAGTACTTTGGGCATGTGACTTCCCTCATATCTCTCGACAATGAAATCACAAAGGGGAAACACGGAGTGGCAAAACTCTCTCACCCTTCCCTCTGCAGCCCGAGACAGGCACTCCCGAGCTAATAGGTTCCTTAGACGTTGTAACCAGAACAGGAGCCCTGGAACTACCACTGTCCCCAACTGTGGTAGGATAACCAGCCTGTCTGTCAGCAACGCTGGGACTATTTGCCTACCCCTGAGGGATGTTGGTGAGAAGGCCTTCGGATGTGAGAGGTCAAGGAGAGTGTACTCCGGTGCACCGTGCATTGCTATGTCGCATGCTGTATCTATGTTATCTATAAGGACTCACACCAATATCTCTACAATTGTGGACAATGCCAGAGTAAGTGCACGAGGGTACCAGTCATCCTGCATCCCCGACAGCAGCAATCTGGCTCGCCAGACATGTAGTTGCACAGGTGTGTAACAACAATGGGAGCAAACCTTGTAGGGGGTTCCAGCCCCCGCTACACTGTGCACAGTGTGGTGTGCGCAATACAGGATACGTTCCCATTCCTTAGCTTATGTTGGCCTCCGCAGCTACATTTCCAACCAAATCTGCACTTTTGTGCACTGACCACTCAGAGTGGTGATGAGCATTTTGTACAGCTCAGATATGAGGGAATGTGTGTCCTCCTTACGCGCTGACCACTTTGCATATGACGTAACCAACGTAGAGTCCAGTGACCCAGTGTGTTATTTGGCATTATGAATACACAACAGCAGCAGGAAATTCATAATCCTGTATGGGCCACAGATATGGCACATGCCCTTCTGGATCAAAGATAGACCCTATGCTTTTGCAGCCCTGTTTTTGACAGCGATGGAATATCGCTGATTCCTGATCCAGGGGCAAGTCCGGGTTATCCACGCTGTAGTTTGTCAGTGAGGGGATGAAGGGCCACCCTGTCCAAGACCTTGTGGGTGGGCGCCCTAACCGGCAAAGAGTACAAGCCCCAGGGCCAGTGCTTATGGGCTAGCCACAGTTAGATCCAGATGTTTTTGCCCGCCACAGACTGGTCCATAAAGTTCCATTGCTTCTCCCATAGCAGCCTATTCCATTCAACTATATATCAGAGGCATGTAGCTTGTTAGTAGCCGCCAATGAGGGGCAATCCCAGGCAGTCTTTAAATTTCGGCCATGTAAGCTGCACATGTGGGAGGCAAGTCCGCTTGCCCTCCCTGACAGACTTAGTTTGGATGGCTTGCAATTGTGTGAGTGCACGGTGGTGGGACACCATGTGTCCAAATTGACATACTTCGGAAATGCGTGGAAATACTCAACATTTTCCCTCCCGCTATGCCTCGAAACCATGTAAGGCTCAGTTTTGAGCAGGCATTCAGCGCCTTATCCGTCTCATCCAACAGTGTTGGATATTTGAGCTTCGCTGTGCAGGCAAGAGTCGGAGCACGTTGTAGGCCCAGGTACTGTGTATCCCACTCTCCTCAGGGATATACACAGACTGCCTTTTATGTTCCAAGACAGTCAACACACAAAATGGCATGTGACATTACTCATTCCAACATCTTTGTGTAATTTCACAGACATTCATTACAAAAAGAGATGCGAATTGTAAGGGTAGTACTCCCCTGGGGTGGTCTGTAGATGATGAGTATGTGTGCATATAAATCCGACAATAAGGGTGGGCATGATGTGGCCTACTCACACATGCGGCTCCCAAAGCGCTGTGGGGGAGTAGGAGTGCAGTTCCACCTCATCCAAATAGACATGTCTTGTTGTCCCGCATGTAAGCATGCTGGGTGTGAGAATGTTGGAATTTGACTTTCATCTCATCCATGGCTTTGCTTGCGGCGTAGGGGGCAGCTCTCCCTCTGCCTTGTGATTTGCCGATGCCGGTCGAGTCTGCAAGGGCAAGGTTGTCAGAGCAGCTGTTCCTCTTGGGGATGTTGAGGTTGACTCTGTCATGGATGTCTTTGTGGTTGATGATGTGTAGTGAATTGAATGTGTGTGTGAATAGTTAGCGGCTTACTTTCTCCTTGTTGGTGCTACAATGGATGTTCTGTATGTGTTGCCTCTTGTGTTTGGGATGTGGGTTTCTGAAGACAGGTGTGTCTGCAGCTTTCAGGCTGTGTCATAACTTGTGTAGTGGCGTTTTGTATCTCCTTGCGTAGATTTTGTTGCAGGAGTCCAGTCTGCTGTGGATGAGTGCGTTTGGGCCAATTTTAATGCATCCTGGGGTTATCCGTTGTGATGGATTAGTTTCGGTCTGTAGACAGCTGTAGCATGCACTGGAGTAGATCTGGCTGGGCAGGATGATGGTGTACTTGGGATGATGCCAAACTTGCGTGCATGGTCTGTCAGTGAGGGCGGGCTCACAAGGGCAGTCAACCACCAGAGGTTGTCCCATGCAGATGTGGATGGAGCGGAGATGAGGAGGTCAGTCTTCTCGGCGTTGATCTTTATGCCGAGATGTGTCATCCAATCTGCTAGTTCCGACATTTATTCCTGGGAGCTGGCTTTTGTGTCTTCTGCGTTGTTCGTGAGGGGGAGGATGAGCTGTGTGTTGTCTGTGTGGGATGATATACTTACCCCATGCTGTCTAGCAATGGCAGTGAGTGGGGACATGTGCATATAGCAAAACGTGTGTCTTAGTGACGCTCCATGTTGTACTCCAGGAGAGGGCTTTTCCTTGTATCCCCTTGTGGTGTTGTCTAGCATTTGGGGTGTGGTGTGTGAGAGGGTGTTTGTAGCTGCATAGAGGTGTAGTAGGATGTGTTGTCCACAATGTGACACAGGTCAAGTGGCATGCATATTTAAGCATTGTCAGCATGGTGTATGTTCTTGGTGCTGTGCTTGATACCCAAACAAGACTCGGAGTGGTCCATGATGGAGTTCTCTTCAATGTAGCCAGTCATCTGGGTGTTTATGTGTCTCTCAGTGACTTTGTCCAACACGGGATGCAGGGAGACGGTCAGATAGTTTGTCTTGTCTGTTGGGTCATACTGCCAATGAGCTGATTTGTTCAAAGTAGAGACCGGTCTTGATGGTCTTCCTGAAGGTGTCCAGAGATGGTGTGCATGTGAGCTCTGCTGGTGGCTCATTCGATGTCTTGGATGCATGCAGAGATATATTTTCATGCTTGGCACCATTTCACACCCAAATTTCACATTTGCACCCATTTTAGGACCCATATTTCCAAATAGAGCACTCTTCTACACCCACTTCTCAGATTTGAGCAACATTCCATGCCCAATTTTCAGATTTGTCCTGAAACTTGAACACTGAATTAACCAGGTAATATATTATTTGGCACTTACAAATACATTAAGTTTCCATTTTTAATGATAGGTACACCCTGTGAATCATGGTTTGCATGCTATTTGACACAACCATTGATGAATTGTGTGCCAGATTTTACTCCTTGTAAAGTCAAGTTGTGCACGATTGACACCCTATTAACTCTCTGTGATGATGAAACATACACACCAGGATTTTATTTTTGGACTCTTACTTGCAATTATTGTACAATGGTAACATTTCAAAGTGATATACTGATGCAGGAAAGTAACTTGCAGACAGGGTATGTGTGTTGAGTTTGTTTATTGTCACAAACTGTTCTTGATGCAATTCAATTCAATTCAAAAAGCTTTATTCGGTTGGAAAAGTACAACCATATAAGCACATAAACACATAAAACAAATATTAAAAATATTTTACATATTGTAAAAGAGAACCTGTTACATAAAATACACTATATTTTATACATAAGTATAAACAGATTTCCATAAGAAAAATAGAGGGACCTGCAAAAAAGTGCAAATGCGCATAGAATAGCAAGATGCCGTGCATAAATGTTGCAAAAGCGGTAAAGACCTAAAGTGCAAATGCAGCTCATAGAGAGCTCAAACTATTGTGATGCATAGAAAATTACAAACAGTACTAAACGGAAGTGCAAAATAGGCAGGACAATGGGAATTATACTGGAATGATTATAGACTTCCTTATAGAAACACATTTTATCATATAAGTTGCGGTAAAAAAACAAATATCAGGGCTATCCAGAGTAGTTAATAATTTCAATGCAGATTTGGTGGACCGAACATTATATTTTAAAAAGATGGATTTTAGATAAAACCTCCTAAAATGGCTATAAAATTTACAAAACAATAAAAAATGACAGCAGCTTTGTTTTGAGACATTGTCGCAAGGACACATATTATCAGATCTAATTTTCATATGGGGAAAAGAGACTAAATGATGAGCTATCCCCAATCTTAAACGCGTTAGCACAAAGCGGTGAGAAGTGCGTGTGACATAGGAGAGGTAGACCTGGAAGCCTTTACTTAGGTTCAGATCATTATACTGTACAATAGTTGTTAGATTTCTAGATTGCTTCTCTCTGGCCGCATTCTTGTGTGAGAGAAACTTCAATTTTAGGTCTTTCTTGGATATCAATCCTGAAGCCTCAGGGTTCAGGCGGACATTACATTTGAATAAAAGGTCGAACCAATAACAGATGTAATTCAGCCAGGGTATACATAATGAGTTATCAAGCCTCAAGCAATCTTTGATAATTGATTGTGTAAAGATCGTTTCTGTTTTGGACCAAATAGATCGCCAGAGTAATAATGGGCGTAAAGAGGCTAGATCCGCAACATAATCTATACCTACTTCCTTGTGAATCAACAGGGTGGAAGCTGATGGGGGAACATATAATAGTTTTTTTTAAAACCTGTTTTCATCATTCTGTAGTGCATTTACACTATGGTGTCCCCACACGCCTGCCCCGTATAATGCAGCAGAAATACATCTGGCATTATAAATTGTCATCATTTCTTTTATTCTCCTTTGACCCAATTTAGCAGCAAATCTAAAAATACTATTAGTATTTCTGATCATCTTTGATCTAACATTTTCATCTTCTTGAATCCATTTCCCGTCTCCTGAAAATGTTATTCCTAGGTAAGAAAACCATTTGACAGTTTCAATCTTGGCTTTATCTATATAAAAGGTGGTGGTAGTTAATTTAGCTTTCCTCCCACATGCCATTGCAAATGTCTTGGTCTTGTTGACTACCAATTTTCTATCTTTAATAAATGTCACAAATCTGTCTATAAGACGTTGTAACCCAACCTGTGTTCTTGACAAAAGTACGGCATCGTCAGCGTACAATAAAATTGGGGTTGCGTTCCCGTTGATAATAGGAGCATCCGAGGGTAGTTTACATAAAATTGAATCGATCTGATTAATAAAAAGTGAAAATAAAAACGGTGCTAAAACACAACCCTGACGGATGCCTCTTGCGACTTTAAAAAAAGGTGTGCATTCACCCTGGGGGCCATAACGAACCTTACAGGATAACTGTGAATAGAGCCGCGCCAGGAAATAGACGCACTCCTTTGGAGCATTAAGTTCTAGTAAAACGTCCCATAAAATTTCATGATCCACAAGATCAAAAGCGCTGCTCAAATCAGCGAAACAAAGAAATAGGTTACCTTCCTTGGCAACAGTGTATTTATTGATCAAGAGATCAAGATTAACACACTGCTCCAAGGTACCCAGGCCTTTCCTGAAACCATATTGTGCCTTTGATAAGATTGAATTATCTGTGGCCCAATTTTCGAGTCTGTTCAACAAAATTCTACTCAGAATTTTAATGGAGGAGTCTAATAAAGAAATGGGACGGTAATTACTTGCCTCCGACTTAGAGCCTTTTTTAAAAAGGGGAATTATTAAAGACTGGCCCCATGATGTGGGTAGTTGACCCTCTGCGGTTGCGTTAAAAAATCTGGTTAAAAGAGGGGCCCACAAATTCTTTTCAGTTTTGTAGAGGTCCAGCGGAACCCCATCTGGGCCAGGGGCTTTTCCGCCCTTACTATTATTTAATCCTTCAAAAACCTCATCAAGAGTTATGTTCAGTGGTAACCTAGGCCAGGAAAGCTCCTTATCCAATAAAAAGTCTAGAACAATCCCATCTGGATTAAAAATGTTTAAAAAGTGTTCCATCCATGAATTACAATTAACATGTGAAGTTAACTCTGGGGCGCTGTCATTCTTTAAAAAGGTGCTATTAATGGTCTCCCAGTATAATTTGCTATTTTTTGTGTCTGCGGCCAGGCTGAGATTATCCCAGGCCTCCTCTTGAAGTTATTTTTTCCTATTGGCGAGGGATTGTTTATACTTAATTCTACAGTTCTTGGTAATAGTGGGGTTTCGGGGTTGAGTGCTCAGAGCTACTTTTAGCTCATGTAAAGCGCGAGTACAATTATTATCAAACCAACCTGAATTCATTGCCTTTCCCCTCTTGAATTTCCTGGTCAATAAGCTGTCTATTGTTTCATTAATCATAAGAACACTATTTAGTATAATAGAAGGTAAAATATCCTCGCCAAGGCAGTACTCTATTTCCTTGCTGCGTTTGGCCAACAATTCCTTTAATAATTCGTGTGGGATAATCCTTGACCATCTTATCCTCATTCCATTTGGTCTTACAGCTTCAACAGAGGTGATACGGTTACTAACATTTCTCAATTTATCACCCCAACAATGCAATGAAATGGAAATGCTATTATGGTCACTCAAAGCTTGTTCGTTAACCCATAAATTAGAAAAAACAGTATTGTTTGAAAGTAAGAAATGGTCAATAAAAGTATTGGCGTCTCTACCAGTAAAAGTAGGGCAGCTAGCGTTTTCTCTGTTTTTAGTAAAACTTAACAGATCCAAATCATATTTTGCTAACATCTTGTTTAAGACCGTACCATACGTACAGTGTGAGAAATGTAAAGAATCGGCATTCTGTGTGTTTCCGCTCTCCCTGCGTAACCCACATAGATCATTCATAGCAAACATGCACGGGCTAATATTAAAATCACCCGCCCATAGAATGACCGATTGATTACCCGGAAGTTCCAATACCCTCTCTAATTCCGTGTCCAAAGGTGTCAGAATCTTATCTCTCTCTTTGGAAAATATATTGTTATAATAATTAATCAGAACTAGGTTTTTTCCCTCCTCAAACTCAAGACATAATACCTGAGAGTGGACACCCACTGACACACAGCTTCTGGTTTTACAAGAATTAAGTTTGGTTGATATCAACACAAGAAGGCCTCCCTTTGCTCTGCCAGTGAAGGAACTTACTGCATCCAGACAATATGCACAATAACCCTCAATGAAAATAGGCTCCTCTCTCCAAGTCTCCTGAAGGCATATTATGTCAAATCCTGTGTTAATAAAGTCTTTCCAAAAAGGAGTGTCCAATTTCTTATTTAGGCCAGCTATATTCCAGGTAATTATTCTAAGGCCTCCATCCAAATTAGGTCCGGCAGTTATAATGCCATCAACTGTTTCATCATCAATTGCCAGGTTAGAGGAGATAACATCCGAATTACCATTCCTGTTAGTCCAGATAGTTCCTTTATCATCTTCTACCAAGGTTAATTCGGAGGTGGTGGGTAGCTGTACGGCTTCTACAGTTATGGATTTAAAGGAAATGACCTGGTTAACCTTCTCTCCTCTTACAGTTTTAAGAACTTCATTCATTATGTGAGGGGAGGAAATGCTGTCATATACAGGGCCCTTAACAGGATTATGTCAGTCAATGTCCTCCATGGGTTCGAATACTTTAAATCTGTTGTATGTGGGGACAGGGGTATAGTAGCATGGTCTCAACATATTTGCGTAGCGGCAATTTGTTGGGTGATGAGACTTTATTGGGAAACTGGATTCCAATAAGTGCCTATAGAAGTAGCCTAATGGTAGTAAGGTGGTGTTGTATTCCCATGCTGAGGGAGCGGGGGCATGTTTAAGAGTATTTTTGGCCCAAGAGCAGGTCTTAAAATGTATTACCACGCAATCTCCTTCAAAATCTTTGCTAAGGGGACCTATCCAGCTTACTCTTTGTGCTAATATAATCTGGTTAGCCCCTATCATAGGAAAATTGCAATTGTTGGCCAACCAGTGGAGTGTTTTATTCTTGAGTGTTTCATTGCTCTCCTCTTGGCCATTTCTTAGCTTGGGAATATTCACAAGTACAACAACATATGGCCTGCATTCTGGGGGCAAATTAATGCAAGGTGATATTTTTCCATCCTTATTAGAAGCCATATAGACTTCTTTCTCCAATCTTGCTTGTTCCATAGGTACAGTTTTACTATTAAGTTGTCCTTTCTCGGTAACTATTTCTGTTAGTTTCTCGCCCACGGCTGTAGTGGGAGGATTGCTTACTTCTCTGCGTGGCTGGTTTATGGGGGTCTTTTCTGTAATACAATTTGGAGCATCTATATTCCTTTCAGCCACACCCGTAGTTGTGGTTGAAACTTCTATACCTGTTTTTTGTGGGCCCCGTGACCTAACTTTATCAATAGCTCCTCTTAGTTTATTCACCTCCCTGACTAAATTATCCACTTTTTCATATAGCGGTCTAATCAGTTCAGCGAGTTTGTCACAAATCACCTCCGGGTTAAATGTTTCCGAAGAGCATAGGTTTGCCCTGGAGCGTGTGACAGCCTTGCTGTCTGCAGAAATAGTTTTTTTCCCTCTTTTCTTGGGCCCATTGAGTAACCCCGGTGTTTTTCTACGAGCCCCTATTTTGTTTCCCAATGGAGATGTAACTAAAACAGGACTGGCATCAGTGGCAAACAGTCTAGGGGAGTTAGAAATGTTAGAGGGGGCACTGATATTAGTGGCATCTCCTTCAGTTGGAATTAGCGCTATAGATGCCTCACTATTACTAGGGGAATTTTGATTTCCTTGGTTAATTGGGGGTAGTGCGTTTGAGCCCATAGACAGTCTTTTTTCTGTACGATCTATTTCCTGGGTGAGTGCACTAACTGCTTTTACCAAGTAGGTGTCGATGGTGTTACAGGCAGAGTCTGCTAAGGCTTTAGCTCCTCGTTTCACCATGACTGATGATTTAGCGTGCCTGCTTCCAATTCCCTATATCACACTGCTAGTGCAGCGTACTTGTTAGCTTCGCAATATATGCAGTGGGGCCACAATACTAATAGTTCTCACAGGATAATGACTTGCCGTGACAAAAGGGGGGTGGTCCGGCCCGTCCTCCTTCGTCCTCCGACGGCCTCAGACGGCCCGCCCTCTGTCCGGGCTCTGCCCGGCGTTGCCCGCGCGCGTCCGCGAGGCGGAGGGGGCTGTCCTCTTTTCAGCTCCTCCGGCGCGGGAAACAGTCAATGGGCGGAGTCACTGGGCATGCTGGGGATTGTAGTCCGCACCACTCCGCGGCCGCGCGATGTCAGGGCACGGCGGCGGGGGCGACCACAATGGCAGGATTCTCGGGCTGCTCCGCTTCAGTTTTACCAGGTGGGCGAGCAGGTAATAGATATCAGCGTGACCTCCTACGATTCCACTGCGACTCAGTAATGGTGATGAATTGTGTGCCAGATTTTACTCCTTGTAAAGTCAAGTTGTGCACGATTGACACCCTATTAACTCTCTGTGATGATGAAACATACACACCAGGATTTTATTTTTGGACTCTTACTTGCAATTATTGTACAATGGTAACATTTCAAAGTGATATACTGATGTAGGAAAGTAACTTGCAGACAGGGTATGTGTGTTGAGTTTGTTTATTGTCACAAACTGTTCTTGATGCAATTTTCCATATACATGTCTTTGTTTTTGTCAGTCACAATGTGATGTGCTCAAGTGAAATAATTGTTTATGATCCTGTCCCTTCGGGCATTTCCAGCAGCAGTGGCTGTGGTGTGTGGGCCACCTCGTTGATCTTCGTCATCATCTTGGTCATTGGCCGGTGCTGCAGGCACTTCGATCCAGGGAGCATTTGTGCAGACACAAATTTTGTGCAATACACAACATGCTATTATTACTTTGTTGACCATTTCTGGGCTGTACAGCAGTTTGCCACCTGTAATGTCCAGCCAACGGAAACGTGACTTGAGCACACCAAATGTACGCTCCACGATCCCATGTGTGCGTCGATGTGCAGCATTGTACTGCCTCTGTGCCTGGGTGGTGGGGTTTCGGATTGGTGTCATCATCCATGGGCAGAGAGCATATCCTTGATCACCTATGAGATGTAATAGGGAGATGTGGACATGATTCATTAGGCATACTATGTTGGCAGTGTTGACATATTTTGCAATTGGTCTTTTTGCAATTTTTTGACTTAGATTAGACATGTGTTGCTTCTGGCTGTTTAGCGGCCTCAATGCTGAGTACATTGCCTCAGTGTTAATTCTCCAACAATCCTTTTTGCTGGTGTTTACCGCACGGTTGCATAAATGTCATTACAAGTGTCCAAAATGGGAATGATGCCTGCACAATAACCACAGACACCGACAGGCAGTCTGGCTCTCCTAAAATATAGCCATGGCACGGATCCACACTCGTTGCAGTCACCACCATGTGAACGTTCAAAGGACTTCGGCCACACATGGCACAACTGACATTCAGACATGCATCTCATGCTGATGGCAGACCTGTGACACCACACAAGCCATGCAATTGTATGTCCCGAGGTAATACGGAGGAACAGACCACAGCCTCCTCACTTTCAGGGCCCAATGGGGACAGTGAAGGTTGCCACACACCATCAACAATGACTTGTGTCACCACTTGAACTTACTGGCCTGCGTCATCTGTCACTAGCAGAGCATTAGACTCACATGACACAACTTCTCACAATCATTTTCACTATGTGGTTTTTTCGACAAGATCAGACTCTCCACACACTTCCCCATGCTGATACACATGGCATGGCTCACCTTTGCACACTTCTTAGCATTTCTAATGGATTAGCATTTGAAAGTTCAATTACAACACACAAGTAGTGACCGAATACACATCCACTTACTCATCGGGCAACCACATGACACACCATATGACAGGGTTGAGGCAGAGAAATATTTGTGGCAGAGTGAGAGAGGAGATGCTACTAGACACCATCAACAGCAGCATCCAACAACACTGCAGTCAACACCAATGGCGCTGTATGGTGGTTTCATGACACAATTTCCGGCCTATGCATGCACATTTGCCACAATCTGCACTTCCTACATTCAAAGTGCATTGTTACAACCTTGGTCAGGACAGACCGCAGACATGACACACTGATTGTACATGTGTGAGTACTTGTGAAATGTTGGGTCACCCTAATAGGTCAACAGCAACACGTACTGCAACATGATCATCTTCATCAATCATGCGACCACACACCGGACTGGGATACCAGTCCGCATGACTTTAATAAGGTAAATGGATAGCCAGGTACTGGGGGTTACTCTACACCATGGGTACTCACATACTTTCTCTCTGGTCCCAAATTTGCTGTGTGGTTTGTGTCCCTGTAGCACACGGGTGGTGCGGGGTCAGTGGGGAAGGGGGCAGGGCTAGTGAGTAAGGGAACTGACCATCTGGTTGGACACAGGCCCCTGGTGCGCACACCCTCGGTCACTGAGCCACCAGACCTGGCATACACACATCTCTCTCTCTCACTCTCTCTCTCACTCTCTCTCTCTCTCTCTGCCTCCCTCTCTCTGTCTCCCTCCCCCGCTCTGTCTCTCCCTCCCTTGCTTTATCTCTCCCTCCCTCTGTCTCCCTCCCTCGGTCGCCCTCGGTCTCCCTCCCTCTGTCACCCTCATCCCTCTGTCTCCCTCCCTGTGTCTCTTTGCCTCTCTCTCCCTCTGTCACCCTCTGTCACCTCCCCCCCTGGCAGCCTGGGCTGGGACAGCTTCCTGGGCACACACACACAGCCACACCCCAGTACTTCACAGGTCTTTCATGGCCCATTTACTTGCTAACTTTTTTTTGTTGTGTTTCACCTCTTGGTGCACATGCATCTCCATTTTGACTATCGCTGGACTCGCACAGCCCCTATGGTGCAGAGTCTCTCGGAGTCCGCGCTGTTGCGGCAGTGTTTGGTGGCACTCTTCTGAAATCTGCAGACATGGCACACAGGTACAATGTCTGCAAGGTCCACGGCCTAACAAGAAAGTCTTGCCAGGCCGCTGGCAGCACGTGGGCCATACTGTGAGTGGCCGTGCTCTACACAGTGGAGCCTAAAAACCTCATTCTCATACACAATACATCAACATGTGCCCATGCATTTTGTGCCCCCCCCAATCAGTAACTATGCAATGTATTTACATCCTCCCTCTAGATGGGTCAACATGATTGTGCTTTTTGTGCATGTGGTGTGTTCAGTTGGTACTTACCGACAAGCAATGCATTTCCATATGTGCCAGCCTGGAAGCACTGGTTTATGATGCATTGTCGGAAGATGAATGCATCATGCACACTCCCTGGGAATATGGCAACGACATTTGTGCACAGTCCGCGGTGGTCCACTATTGCCTGCACATTCATTGAATGGGTGTGCTTCCTGTTGCGGTAGATGTGTTCGCAGTCCGCAGGGGGCATAAATGGTACATGTGTGCAGTCAATTGCACCGATCACCTGTGGTATGCCAGCAATGGCATGGAATCCTTGCTTGATGGCAATCTGCTCCTGCACAGTGTTGGGGAAGTATAGGTGCTGCGGAATCAGGCTGTGTATGGCATCCAAGACAGTGGGGCGGAAGGTTGAGAAGGATGCCTGTGATACTCCACCGACTCTGGCTGTTGTTGGTTGGAATGTCCCAGAGGCCAAGAAGTGCAGCACAGCAAGCAGTTTTGTCTGCGGAAGGATATTGGTTGTCCTCTGTGTTGGTGGCGTCAGCCTGTGTGCAATGAGGGTCAGGATGTGCTGGATGAATGTCCTTTTGAGCCTGTAATGGGCTATGACTTCCTCTGGCCTTAAGTCTGTGAGGTAGACACGTCTGCGCAGTGACCGATGTCTTCTTCGTCGCTGCATGGGTGGTGGTGGTCCTGGTGGAGGTGGCATTGGCTGTGGTTGTTATTGTTGCTGCATTGGTGGGACTCCATGCTGCATGATGACCATCTCCATGGCTTCTGTGGCTGTTCTGGGAAGGCTCGGGCCAACTCTCCCTTATATACACCCACCTATCTCCAGTTTAAGACAGGTTTTTATCAGATGTTAAAAACTGGAGTTAGCGGGAGTTAGCGTGCTTTTTTTGTAGCTAAGCGTTTTGGAGGTAACCATGTTAATATGGAGCAGCTGTGTTAGCAACATTTTTTGTGAAATTTCAGTCAGGAACGCCTACCTTGCATGTCATTAGCGATAATTATCGCTGGCTTGAAAGGCGATAAAAATCCGGTAGCTATCGCCGGAAAACTCACGCTAACAGGGGTTAGCGTCACCTTGTTGATAGGGCGATAAAATTATCGCTGCTTTATCGCCGCTTTGTAGATATGCCCATAGGTTTCTCCTGTTAATCTGGAAAGAAGTCACAATTTGAGGAGGTCACCTATATGTAGTGTTCGTGGACCTAAAGACTGCCTTCGATTCCATCGACCGGTCCCAACTTTGGCTAGCACTGAGCTACCGGCTTATTTGCTCAGACTCTTGGTTAGGTTACACCAAGATACCTTCGCCAGGGTCAGGTAGAATACTGAGGCCTCCCTGACAAACGCCATAGCTGTTCAGAAGGGCGTTCGCCAAGGATGCGTTCTTGCTCCTACATTGTTTATCCTCTACATGAATGGCCTAATAGGAGAACTCTTTAATTGCAGTGGTGACCCCTCAAAATTGGCTGGAAAGGTAGTGCCCTGTCTGCTTTTTGCAGACGACACACTGCTTATTGCCAGAACACTTTTTGGCATTCAAAATCTATTAAATACATTTGCCTTAGTTTGCAAATATAAGGGTCTAGAAATAAATGGGCTGAAGACCAAATATATGGTCTTTAATCCATATAAGTCTAATAAGAGGAAGCTTACCCTGAGCACGCATAGTTTGGAGCAGGTTGGTTCGTTTGACTATCTGGGTATCCGTATCAACGATAGGCTGGCATGGACACCGCAGATAGGAAAAAGCATTGCGACCCTTCAGCATGTTGATTGTGCTATAGTTCAAGGGCTAGAGCTTCCCCCTTTTGGCCAATATTCCCCATTACTGAGATTCATAGGGCTAAGAGTCTAGGTGCGGCCCTCTATAGGGCCGAATTGTGGGGTTTAGAAAACCTGACAGAACTAACTCGTCCTGAAAATAAATCCATGAGAGCCATTATGAACCTCCCAGTGAATACACCACTCCTGCTACTGAGACTAGATCTTGGCCTAAGACCTATTGACCATTATGCCATTTTGAGGTCAATCCTGTTCTGGATCAGGGTGTGGATAAGCAAAACATAGGTGCCCCTGAGGGAGGCTTTGGTAGAGTTGATTGCTCTGCATAATCAAACAGGCCGTATTAAGTGGTTTAGTAAGATCAAGGCCTGGTTTACAAAAATTGGGATGGTGCAACTCTGGGAAGACCCAGGGTCTATGACTAAACTTTCGATCCCTTTAGTCCAAAAAAGGTTCTGGGAACTCATGGTCTCAAAAAGGGTTGACCGGTTTGCACATGGCACTTTGACTGCGGGGTTTTTAAATACCAAAGGAGTATTTGCGTTTGAAGGGTTTCTGGATGATATTGAACCGCCTCAGGCTTGAGCTTTGTATGTCCAGTCTAGATACGGAACCCTTCCTTTGAATGCACTGAAGAGTTCATGGGGAAACCTGTCTGTTAATTCATTGTGTCCTTTGTGCCATATTTCACCTGAAACCACTGAGCACTTTTTCTTCTGCTGTTCCTTTTACGCTGAACTTAGGAAAACTTGGCTGGCCCCTGTATGTCTCATTTTATCTTTTTTTAATTGTCCTTTGGAAGCCATGCGTATATTTAAGTCAGATACCACAAGTTTGTTGGTATTTGCTGTTTCGAGGTTTTTAATGTTTGCATGGTGGAAAAGGTCAAAAATGGGCAAACTTGTTCCAGTGTTGTAGCACTGTTAATATAATTCCATCCCGATTCAGTTGTATTCTGTTCAGACGCAGGCTAAATTTTTATGGAAAATGTAGAAGATTGTTTTTTGTATTATATAAATCACTTTTAATGGTTTTTATACTGCCGCATTTTTCAATGGTATATTGATTTTGTACTGTATTTTAAGCTGTGAATGATCATATTTTTGATCGATTGAATAAATAAATAAAAAATAAGTTAATGGACGAGCATCTTTCTCAGATTGGATGTCTGCCAACACCTGTGCGATACATCTGGATTGACTGACATTTACTCCTGCGCACATCAGCACTGGGCGCTCAGTGGTTTCGCTGTTACTGCCAGATGATCGACTTCTGTGTAATCACAGCCCCTGGGTTGACGCCAGAGACCCCTTATCGAGGGCTCTTTAAATCTCCTTGGGTTGCACCATCACCACTTCCAGGCTGAGCACATAGATCATTTTCTCAGGAGTCCGCAGACTTCCTTGAGTTGTGTCGCTACCATTTCACGATGGACCACGTCGACCAATATTCAGGGGTCTGAGGTTGCATTTTCACCACTTCTGGGTTGGTCCCACAGACCCTGCGCTGAGGTCCTTTTCAAATCTCCTTGGATTGCACCCTCACCACTTCCAGGGGCACTCCATAGATCCTTTTCTGAGCAGACATTCTTGGGTTGTGCCAACACGTTTCACAGTAGACCCAGGGACATCTTAAGGACTTTGGGGGCCTCTGTTCGGAACAGTTTTGAATTTATGATCCAATTTTAGTATTTTCATGCCCTATTTGGCTAGGTCCCTGACTGTACACAGGCACATTTGTCCAAATTCCTAATGTATTTACATCCAATATTCAGGGATAGTTGTGTGTGTTTTCAATATTGTTGTAACAAAGCAGCAGATCACCAATGTTACTCCAAATAATCCCTGTGACCCCCCCCCCCCCCCCATTTCTCATATGTGAGCACCTGTTGTGTTCTATAAGAATCTTTATTATGGATGTTGCATGAAACATAAACACATTTCTCCGCAAAATGTCTGTAATGGACTTTCACACATTACCCACATTCAAAACAAATTAAGGGAAAACAGTATTTAAAACAATCTGTTTAAGAAATATTCAATTGAAGGTCATTGGGGCAAAGGCTCTGCAGAAAAGAGCTGGCTCTGTCAGGGGCCCCCTGAAAGGCTGGGGCCTTGGGCCAGAGACCACTTTGCCTATGCATTAAAAAGTCTCTGGGCGGACTACACTGTGCTTATTGAGGAGTCCCTCGATCTTGTGGGGTTGCAGCTTCACCACATCTCGGAGGGGCCCTAAAACCATGCACTGAGGTCTCCCAGACTTTCCTTGATTTACGTTTGCCCAGAGTGACAAACACAATGTGTGGGGAAATACTCTTTAAGTTAAACCTTCACCACTTCTGGGCTAAACTCATACGTCCTTTCTGTCAGTCTTGTTGGGTTGCAGCTTCTCCACATCTCGGTGGGCCCTCACACCGCGCACTGAGGGCTCACAGATGTTCCTTGACTTGCTTCCATCCGGAGTGACACAGATAGAGAATAAATAATGTTTTGAAACGCTACTCAGAGCGATGGACAGTGGTTTACACTATTTGCAAGCATTCCTCCCATCACCTTTTGTGTCTTTCCTTGTATTGCCATTGACCAGCTCTGGTTTGACCTGAGGTTTCTCTCATTCTCCTTGGGTTGCCCTCATCACGAATGGGTTAACCCAGTGGACCCTTTACTGTGGTGTCTGTCCTTCTCTTCTCATTGGGGTGCGCCTTCACCACATCTGTGGGAACCCCTTAAACCCACTCTCTTGTGTCATGTATGCGATTCCTTAAGTTAAACCTTCACCACTTCTGGGCTAAACTCATACATCCTTTTCAGTCATCTCTGTCAATATCTTTGAGTGGCGACTTCACCACTTCGGGTGGACCACTTGGACTCACCTACTTGGGGTTTCAATGGATTTTTTTGGGTTAGGTCTTCGTCACTTCTGTCTTGACTCCACAGATCATTTACTGAGGTTTCTTTTCAACCTCCTGGAGTTGTGTCTTCTTCACCTTTGGGTAGACACATAGGGGCAGATTTACAAGCCCCTTGCGACACTTTTGCGCTGCCATTGCGTCACTTTTGTGACACAGTGGCGGCATAAAAAATGCGGCCAATTTACATTGTGATGTATCTTGGGAGATGCATCACGTTGTACAGCTCTGCTTCACATTATACCTGCGTCTGTCAGGCTCCGTGGCGCGCGCTGCCTCTAATGGCGCCCGCGCTTGCACACGGAGCAGAGAGCCCTGCCCAACGTTCCCCTGTCAGCAGCCGGGGCGGCGCTTGAGGGATGCTTAACAATGGAATTCATGCTGGTAACGCCCTTTGCGTTCCAGTTCGGATCCCGCCTGGCCTCCCATTGCGTTCAACATTTTCCCAGATTACCTATTTCGGTCTTTGATCTCCGGCTCTCGTTGTCGGTTGCTCGTGTTGCTGTTGGCTTCCTGTGTGCTTTTCCCCTTCGTGGGTCCTCGTTTGTTCTTCCGGGGCTGGTTGTTTTGCTTCTCTTCTCTGGTCAGGTTACTTTGTTGCTAGGGATCTCCAGTCAGAATTAACCCTTGGCATCCTGGTTCTGCAAGAAATAGAATTAGGCAAAGGGTTTTAAAGCATCACAGTATCTTTGTTTCTTTTTGAATTATACCAGCTTTATTATTGGATAGAGGAACAGTACTTATCTGATGGTCCTGTGTTCCTTTGAGCATTTCTGACGAGTCTTTTGTTTTCCAGTCACTATAATGAAAGAAGACATATTGGCATTATAATAGAGTCCAGTTCTTGTCGGTACTAGTTGCATAAGTTTAGACCCCTGTTTTTTTACCCCCCTTTTTTGCCCTGTACCTCCTCCTGCTTGGGGAAAGTTTTGGGTTTTTCCCTGCGTAGAGGAGTACATATATTTTTTGTTTTGATTAAGGGGTCCTCCATACCTATGGTGATTCTAACCTAGGTCAGTATGCAATCTTTCTCTCTTATTTCACAAGCTAATTACTGCAATCCTATTACTTATTGACCCTTGTCCATCCTTCTAGATAGTGGGGGTGTTCTATCGTCCCTGGGAGCTGTTTCTTCATAAGGATCAGCTTATTCCATCCAAGGTATCCCTTAGGAATAAGGTGGGGGATATAGCTAGCTTGCTTGTGTTTATATTTAGTACTCACCTTGTGCTTTCTCCTTTAGGGTTCTAGAAGACTCTCTCCGAAGATCCAGCAGACGTCTACCCCTTCTTCTTTCCCTTGTTTTGTTTCCCTTCTTACCCAACTTCCCTCTTTTGCTTTGACTAAGTTGGGCGAAGGAGGCGGGTGCGGGAAGTTAGGGTCTAGCCTTGTGATCATCCATTTTGTCCCTCAGTAAACACAGGTGAGCCCTTACAGCGTCAGGTATAATGTATGTAGGCTGGGCGTTCCCACGCAGGAAAGCCTTGTAAAAGTGACGCAGTGAAATCTACAAGATTTTACTGCATCACATCTAGGACGGCACTGCAGTGCAGTGGGAATAGGCCTCAAAATGCATTGCTGGAGTTGCAGCGTGCATGCGACACAACTCCAGCAATGTGAGACTTTTGCCCCAACAGATGTGTCAGAATTTCTGACGCATCTGTCAATCCTTCCGTCATGGTACACTCTATTGTAAATACGGCGCATCCATAGTGGCGCAAGAGTTTCTCAGGGTGGCGCAGGGAAAGTGACGCATCTCTACAGATGCATCACTTTCTTGTAAATCTGCCCGTAGTCATCTCTACATGGTGAGCGGTTACATAACAGCTAATGTGCGCCACAAATACACATTCTTTAATTTTGATAAAACAAATCAAATTTACAGTAACAATAACAGGTTCCAAGATCAATTATATATGTATCCAGACAAAAAGAGAACCCTTCCATTTGGCTCAACTCGTATGACAAGGTGATAAAAAAGCTCTGGGGCATATTATCAAGAAACGGCGTTAAAATTGTCGCCGCTGTAGTGGCAGAAAACTGCCGCTAAAGCGGCGATAATGGGCTTGATAATATGCCCTTGAGAATTCCCATAGAAGCCCATGTTCTGGTGTCAACATGGGCTTCTATTGGAATTCTCAAGGGCATATTATCAAGCCCATTATCGCCGATTTAGCTGCAGTTTTCTGCCGCTAAAGCGGCGATAATTTTAACGCCGTGCTTGATAATATGCCCCTTCGTCGGTGCTACAAGCAGAGAATATAGGAAGCAAAGAGAACCCGTTCTGAAAATCACTGGATAGAAATCGTGGAAATTAGCAAGTTAGGTCCTCAAAAGTTTCTGGCAATTTATAAATACATTTGACACACAACATACATTCATCTTGGGAAATTCCATCTCAGAACCAACTTGGGTTACCCACATCAAGACATTATATATTGCAATTGTAGCAAAACGGAATATTGCCAAGGCTTTGGGGCGATTCACCCACCGGAATTGCTAGATTGGGAAAACGACTTGGAGTGGTGCTGTGGGGCACAGCAATTGGTGTGCCAGGGTAGAGGCTGTCCGCGCAAGTGGGACAAGATTTGGGGTATGAGGAGGTCGTTCAGAGGTTATTGAATGTGCACCATGGGTGGCTCTGAAAGCTTGAACATTATCTGTGGCTAGCTGCGGGTGTGACTGGGGGGCAGCAGCCCCAGACTTAGTGCCCGAAAGTGGCGGCAATTATATAGGAGGAAAATTGCCAAATCCCTGCATCCTAGTCATTGGGAATAAACGTAATTGCTTAGCACTCCACTACATAGAAGGGGGCGACTGACTAGCAAAATGTCAGTACAAAGCTTGGGGGAAAGTAAGGGGGAGAGGGGCTGGGACCCTGAGTACGCACAGGAAAGGTCTGGCATCATCGAGGGCCAACTCAGATCCATTCTCAGTGGACATTGGAGGGAGGGAGACACAGATGAGATTTTGTGGTGATGTCATGTAATTGGATGACTGTCAGAACTCCCATATGTCATTTGGAGTGTTGGTAGACTTCTTCTTTCCAATGTTCTGATACTGTCAGTTGTCTGTGCCTTGGTCACACCAGGGACGGCTCTCTGTTCTTCCCAATAAATCTTTGGCATCAACTTTGCCCTGCGTCCCTCCTCTTCATTTCACTGGCGACAAACCAACAGCGAGTACATTTTTTTTTACTAATGACCAAGGCACTCGGGTTTGGGATTAATTCTATACAGAGAGCCGTGCCCTTTTCAGGTTTGACCATTATGCGTTAAAAGTCCTTGCTGCAAAATGTGAATTTGATAATTTTACATCTCAACTTGTAAGGGATCAACTTGTCGCACGCTGTTACTGTAAAAAAGTACAACAAAAATTACTCACTTGCAAAGACCCTACTCTCGATGAAGCAGTAGATATTGCCAAGAGCATTGAAAGATCTATGGATGATGCAAAGCAACTTGAATCTGCTTTATCGAACTCCACCATTTCTGGCGCTGTCAATACTAAACCTTCTTTTTCTTCTCCTTCTCTTCCAAATATTCCCAGAAGATCCACTACATTTAGGGGTGGAAGAAACTTCACACCAAACAGAGGTGGAAAAACATTTACACCTAACAGACAATTTAACTATAAAATAAGTTGTTATAGATGTGGATCATCCACACATGTATCTTCTTTCAAAAATTGCCCTGCAATTAATCAACAATGCAGTAAATGTGGCAAAATAGGCCATTTTGCAAATGTTTGTATGGGAGGTAAAAGAGGTAATGTAAGATGTGTACTTAATGATTCTGATGATCAATTCAGTGAAGATGTTACTAATCAATAATATCTTGTGGTGGTTAAGAATTGTTCAGACAACTGTATTTCACTACATATTCCAGATCCAGAAGTTGAAGTCATCATTGACAATAATCATATTCAACTTCTTGTTGACACAGGTGCTCGTATCACCATAGTATCCCAAGACAAGTATTTGAAGTTTTGGTCCAACAAAAGTTTGCTACCTCCTGATATACTTACAGTAGCTTTTGAAGGTAGCAGGATTGATTTACTAGGCTACGTTTGGGCTAAAATCAGTGTTTTCGACGCAATCATTAATGGCAAGGTGTACGTAGCTAAATGGGGCATCAATGTTCTTGGTCTCATACATCAAGCTGAGTTTGGTCTTATCATCAAACCTGGTCTGCCAAACTCAGTCTTCATTGATCATCAGCTCAACTCTATTCACCCTAATTTTGTTAAAAAAATGTGCTCTATGTCAGACACCCAATCAGCCATTTCTTGGGAACACAAATAAGCTAACATTTTTGAAGACCGTTTGGGTAAGATTACTGACTTTCAACATTTTATCAAAATCAAAGAAGGTGCCATACCAATTAAACATAGACTTCGCAATGTTCCTTTAAGCATTAGAAGTGATCTTTCTAAGCATTTACAATCTTTATGTGAGCAGGGCATAATAGAGAAAGTCGAGTCCACTCTTTGGCTTTCACCCATTGTTTTAGCCAAAAAGAGATCTGGGGACTTGAGGATGTGTGTTGACTTGAGGAGCCTTAACGAAGCCATCTGGGTTGATGGTTTTCCCCTTCTGCGTATTGAAGATCTTTTTGCAAAAGTAGGGTCCTCTTCTTGGTTTACCAAACTTGATCTTAAGGCTGCATACATCAAGTTGAACTACATCCTCAGTCCCGACATCTCACAGCCTTTGTTACTCCAGATGGCGTCTTTCAGTTTTGTCGTCTTCCCTTTGGTCTCGCCTCGGCTGAGGCCGTATTCCAAAGATTGATGACTAAGATGTTCAAACATAATCCTCACGTAGTTGTTTTTCAAGACGACATTCTCATTTTCACTCAAAATGAAGCAGAGCATGATTCTGCCATTGATCAAGTGTTCAATGTTTCAGAGGTGTTACTTTGCAAAAAAATAAATGTATTTTCAAGGTAAGGGAGATTGAGTATCTAGGCCATGTAATCTCTGAACATGGCATCAAACCCAGACCAGGTCTTATAAAAAGTATAGTTGATGCGCCTCCTCCTCAGAACAAAGAACAACTAATGTCATTTCTAGGTCTTTGAGTTCTATTCCAAATTCATGAAAGACTTTGCCAAGACCACAGAGTGTTTTAGGGCACTGTTTAAGAAAGGTGCAAACTATGTATGGTCTGAAGAATGCCAAAAAGGCTTTCAAACCATCAAAGACCATATAATTCAAGCCCCTGCTCTGCATGCGTTTGTAGAAGGAAACCAAACTGTTATCACTGTTGATGCCTCTGAATATGGTCTGAGAGCTGTTCTTTCACAATATGCCAGTGAAAAGGAATATACAGTTGGATTTGCATCCATGACTCTCCGTCCCGTTGAACGGAAGAATTCCGTCATTGAAAAAGAGCTCTTAGCCTGTGTATGGAGCATAGAAAAATTCAAACCATATGTATGGGGTAGATCCTTTATCCTCAAGACTGACCATCGCCCCCTTGTGGACATTCTCTATGGTAAAAACGTCAAACGTACTACTGCACGCATAGCACGTTTATCCACAAAACTTATTGAATACACTTTCACTGTGGAATACATTCCTGGATGGAAAAATTGTAGAGCAGACTGTTTGTCAAGACGTCCCATTTCAGATATGGATAATCAAGAATGGGAAAGTGAGGTCGAGGAGTGTTTTGTAGCACTCATTGGTCAGGACAATTTATCCTTTGCAGAAGAAGATTGGATCATGCAAATTGACAAGGATCCTATTCTCAAGGAGGTTGCATCTTTAATAAAGAAAGGATGGCCAAAAGAGAGATGTTTGTCACCCGAACTTCAAATGTTCTGGAAAGTCAATGACGAACTTTCAGTAGAAGGTGGTAAAATAGTTAGAGGCGATAAACTCATTCCTCCTACTCACTATCGTGAAAAGATTATTCTAGCCATACATTCTGGTCATCTTGGAGCAACCATTGCAAAAAGGAAAGTTAGAAATGATTTCTGGTGGCCCAGAATGGACATTCAAATAGAGGGTATGGTTAAGCATTGTTCACGTTGCAACACTGGCGACAAAGTTTTAGTACTCGAAGGTACTGTTGAATCTCCTGTTCTTCCTCCTAGTAGGGCTTGGCAAAAACTTGGTATGGATTTTCTCAGACCATTCCATGTCCTTCCTTCCAGTTCAAAATACTTTTTAGTTCTAATTGACCATCTAATTAGATGGGTTGAAGTTGAACCTATTTCTGTACCAAATTCAAAAAGTGTCATTAACTGTTTG
Source organism: Triturus cristatus (assembly GCF_964204655.1). NCBI lineage: Eukaryota > Metazoa > Chordata > Amphibia > Caudata > Salamandridae > Triturus > Triturus cristatus. The sequence continues at coordinate 145,320,438 of NC_140585.1, read as the reverse complement.
AACACTATTTTTCTCAGAAAAGGGTATCCAAAAGAAATCCTCACCGATAATGGTGTGCAATTTGTGTCACATGAAATGACTTCATTTTTACGTTCCTGTGGCATAAAACACACCAGAACTCCAATCTACCATCCGCAAAGTAATGGCAAAACAGAGAGGTTTAACAGGGTTGTTGTTGAGTGTGTAAAGCAGCTTTTAGATCTAAATCTTGTGTTTTTCAAGCTGTTAAAGATCTTGTTTGGTCATATCGCACTTCACCTCATGTTGCAACTAACTTTTCTCCTTTTAAACTTATGAGGGGTAGAAAAGCATCTTGTCAAGTGTACCCTTTTTGGATGGTAAAATCTTTTCTTCAGGGTAGTGATATGAAATGTATATGGGATTCTGCATGGAAAACTTCAAGTGAAAAGTTTTCTAAATCTTATCAATTTTCCACTACAAAAGAACCTCACAGACTATGTATTGGAGACTGGGTTAGAGTCAAAAATCCAGTTTCAGTAAGAAAGGGTTTTTCTAAATTTCTTGAGTCACAACAAATTGTAGATATACGAAAGAATGCTGTAAAGTTGTTGAATGGTAACTGGTGGAGCACCTCTCGTATTGCTAAGGATCCTTCTATTTCTTCCAATATTGACAAACGCAATCAAAATGTTTCAGGAGGGGATGATGTTAGGAAAAGCACCAGAATTTGTATTAGACCACGAAATCTACCAGACTATGTTTAAATCGCATTAGTTGCTATTTAACTGTTTTAGAAATCTGTGTTTGATCCTCATTACTTGCTTCCCAGTTGTTTTTCCCTTTTTTCCGGTTTCCCCTTTCTTTATGTATTTGTTCTCCTTTTATGTTTCCTCAAGAGTTGTTTTATTTAAGGGGGAATTGTGGTGATGTTATGTAACTGGATGACTGTCAGAACTCCAATATGTCATCTGGAGTGTTGTTAGACTGCTTGTTTCCAATGTTCTGATACTGTCAGTTTCTATCTGTGCCTTGGTCACACCAGGGATGGCTCTCTGTTCTTCCCAATAAATCTTTGGCATCAACTTTGCCCTGCACCCCTCCTCTTCATTTCAGATTTCCTGTAACTGATGTATGCACTGTACAATTGCCCTGCTTGCTACATTGGCTGTATGCCGAGCAGACTTTAATAAAAAAAAAGAAGTTAAAAAAAAGGCATTATACATTGCCCAGATCAGGGTTGGGCCTGTTCATATACCACTGCCCATACCTCCTCTTTCATGGATCATAGTTAAGGCTTCCGGTTTTCTATTTTGACTGATTTTTAGTCATAAATACAGACAGAAAGCAACGTGTTTCAGGTCTGTATTTGTTTTTAAAAGCGGAACAATACTGAAAATGATGCTTCTTGTGAGAAACTCTCCATGGTTTCTTACATGAATTCTTGGCAGTAGCTGATCAAGCAGACAGCATGGAGGGTCAAAATACAGGGTGAGATTTCCTGAAATACAGGCATATGTTAACATATATATTTGTAGTATAACGCTAATATGTAGCTGTGAGTGTAGTGTTTTCTTATACATGGCTGCTTATGTTTGAGTGCACGTCGAAGAGTTCTATAAACACAGAAATATACCATTTTTTACGGCTACATTTATTCTTGAAACACAAAATAAATATGGATAAAGACCAATAAGATGGCCAAAAAATAAATATGGATAAATACAGGCAGAAATGTTAAAACAATAAATACCATAAAACCGGGAGCCCTAATTATAGTCTAGTTCAGACTGAAATTAAAATCTCAAAGCATGATGGTGGGCCTTACCCCAGTGGACTTCCAAATATATATTCAAACATAACTCCGAATTCAGGGTACCAGATCTCACAAGCTTATTTACATATTTCTTTGAAACCCAGATTGTTCCTACATCTTGGCCGGGAGTCTATTCGTCATCCAGTGTATAAAAAAGGTGACCTTTCATTCCATTGAACTAAAGGCTGGCTGCATTATTCAATGTATAAGCCAAATATTACACTAAAATCCTCTTAAAAGATTCATAATCTTGGGCAGGATCTGAGAATTTAATACAACCAAAACAAACAGGCTTCAGGGGAGCCAGTAACACCGCAAATAACATCCCTGGTCTTTCAGTGCAAATACACGTCACTAGAGGTAAAAAGGACATCCCGTTTACTTGTTTCATAGACTACAGAATGGCCATCGATAGTGTGGACTGTTCAGTTCTTTGGTCCAAACAACAAAAGTAGGGAATTCTGCCCCACTATTGAGGGCCACTCAGCCTCTTAATTGGAATACCCGGGTTCAAGTTAAACTTACCCACAACGGGCACATTTCTAGTAAATTAAAAGGGCTTTGTGCTGGCACCCCTGCCTTTTTATTTATTTGCCTAAAACTATTAAGGCTCAAGGGTTCCACCTTGCTCAACCTGCCTCTCTGACTCTTCAGTCTCTGCATTATGCAGATGGGACAGTCATCGTAGGTCACACTGCTGTGATCTTGCAGTAAGCCCTCAATGCATTGAATACTTCTAACTCTGCTAATAAATTCAGGATTAATCCAAAGACATCTTGTTGGAAAGTGGGTTACTAGTAGTGGTAAATATGCATCTACCACTGGCAATAAGGCTACTCACATAGTGTATGGCTCAGTATAGGTCTCAATAAATTATTCCCATGCTCATCCATTGGTAGCTTGGCTGCGATCAGGCAGGCTGATCTTAGGAGAAAGGTACGTGAAGCATTTAAAAACACCAATTCAGTAGATAATTAAGACACAGCACACAATACAAATCCAACATCAATTTATAAAAATAGGAACTATTTTTATCTTTCAAATGACAGCAAAATGATAAATATCCAATGTAGGGAACCGGAGATATGAATTTGTAAAGAGTAAACACTTTCTGACACTTAGTCACTCTATGGAGTTTTTTTCCCCAAAATTGCTCCAAACGTCTCCAAACTTCTGAAACTTCTTCCTGAAGTTCTTCTTGCGGGCCCAAATGGTCCAAAACACAATTCAAGGGTAAAGAAGCTCCAAGATGGTCCTGGAAAGTTTGGGATCACAATTCCCACAATGCACCTGGACAAAACCCTTAAAGGTCCACTGGATGCACTGCAGGCAGGGGATTCTTGGTGGTAATGGACCAGGTGTTAACCTGTAGCTTGCAGGTAGCCCACTCTTTAATCCTTTTGAAGCAAGGTACATCCACAGGTGGTATTTCAAGGTTGTGCCACAGGCGCAGTCAGTCCGAAACCAGGGCCTTGTGGTGCAAATCAGCTTTCCAGCATGGCAGTCCATCTTGTCTTAGTTTCAAGCAGCAGATTTGAGAGTATCTGCACCTCTCACATATTTATTCAGTGTTCTCGGGGGTCATACAAGAGGGCACTCCTGTCCAATGAGGTGCAAGGCAATGTAAATGTAAATTGATACTTGTATAGCGCACTACTCACCCGCAAGGGTCTCAAGGCTCTTGTACGAATACCGCTGTGGAACCCATCCTGGCTTTCCCTGTGAGGCGTCCACTCCTGGGCATCCCCAAGGTGGAGGCCAGGCATCCTTAGCGTTGTGGGGGCCGTTGTGGAGATTAAGCAAGCTATTGCCCAGAGTTGCAGAGTGGAACTCCATGATTGGAGTGGCACCGAGGCGAGAATTATCAGGTCAGTGGAATTTTGAGCCCAAGACCCGCCGAGGCGGGGAATTGAACCCTGGTCCCGGGCTAGACCTCTGCATCAGGGTCTGCCACTCTAATCATTGAGCCACACTTCTCCACTGGCACTGGCAACACCCCAGAGTATGACCACTTCCTCCAAAGTGTGGCATAATCTTCTCCCAGAAAGCACTATTCTTCCAAAATTCAATATGGCTGAAATCTCAACAGAGGAGCAAGAACTAGCTAAACCAACCTCCAGTATGGCTCATTTCCATGGCCCTCCTCCCCCTAACATATGCAAATTCCTGCCTTAAGCCTGTGTGGCTCCGTGAATTCTGAACCTGTGTTTTAAATGTCATGATTCTGTTATGATTTTGGTAACAGCAAACCGTAAACAATGAGTACAGCAAATACGAGTGTTTGCGTCATGTTACACCAATGGATTCACTGTGTATTTGAAGGTTTTGTTCTGAACCATTGGGTTCCATTTTGTGCATGGCAGCCATTTTGTGGTTGGCCTTTACATAGGCCCTGACTGTGGCTGAACAAGTATTTAGGACACATACACCTTAGCTTGGGTTTGTGCTGACTCCTGCATGACCTGGCGAAAGCTGACTCTATTGCCTGAGGCCGACCTTGCCAAGCCAGTTCCTGCCCTTTAGCTGATCAAGATGAAGGATCAGAGCACAGGAAGGACATTGTAGATATTTATTACACACAAACATGCCTTATCCTATTCCTATCTGTTTCTGTTCCTGCTTTTATGGTCTATTTACGATGGGGAGGTGACCATTTTTATTATGGGTTTGTCCAGCTTGTCTAAAGAAGAATGTTGGTTTTGTCCGGTCTTTTTACCTTTGTCAACTGTAACCTTTATGAAACCCTGTAATTATAATGTTTTGCTCATATCCTGCTAAAACCCCAAAGGCTACTCACCTATTGCCTCTCTAGCTTTTTCATTTGTTTAGGAATGTGACTGGTACAACTCCCTTGCATGCCTAGGGCATAATAAATGGTATAAAAGGTCTGAGCTAAGACCATTCTGGAGACTGCCTCATTCAGTTGCTAAGGCTTCTGTATGATGTAGTCTCACTAATTTGAGTTTAATAAAGGTGTCTTTTCATATTTCAGCTTCTTTGCCAAGTTCTTTGTTATATTACCCTGAGAACGAATTTTCAATTACCACACCTGCCATCTGGCTGGGTCAGAGGGGATGGGGGTAGAAAGACCTGGCATTCCCTGCCTATCCTATTCCACCTTTGAAGTTTCATGCTTTACAACCCCTCCTCTCTGCTCAGGCATTCCTATGCAGCAGAGCTCTCTCTAGCAGATAGCCTCTCCCAGGGTAAGCCACTTATCACTTCATCAAAGCAGCCTGGAGAATCCTGTTAACTCTGACTAACTAGGGAAGACCTCAGAAAGGCTGAAATTTGGCTTACAGGCAAGAAAGTCTTCTAACTTCTTTTCTGTCTATTTTATGATAAATTCAACAATAGCATGTTTATGGATTTATCAACACCAATCTCCTAAGTCTTTGAATGATATTTTATTTAAGTCATAGCAATATTTAGGCATTCATAAACTATGGCAATGTTATAATGTGTGGCTGGGGATCTACAATGGGGGAAATGAAATGTGCAATTTCTCCAACACCAGGGCATATAAAACAACTTTTATAAGGACCCTGCTTATAGTTACATGGCCCCCACCCCTGGTACACCTAGCGGAGATCTTGCGGGCTCAGAATATGCAAAAATAATGTAGATCCACATTCCGCAGTGCTCCTAGCACCAAAGTCCATTTGGGAAGGCATTTTACTACAATGGAGAAAGTGAAATGTGCAATTTGTCTATCCTCAGGGCATATAAAATATTTTTTAAGGGCCCTCCTTATAATTTCATGACCCCACCCCTGGAACACCTAGCGGAGATCCTGGGGGTACCTAAAATGCCAAAATATTGCAGATGATCACTTTTTAATTGCACCTTCGACCAAAGTCGAGTTTGCAGTGAATTTACTTTTAAAAGCAGTGCTGCAACAAAGGGCTGCTTTTAAAATGATCTCAGGCGATCAACAGTGCACGCATGCAAGTTAGTGCAGAAATGGACACTGGCATCTAAACTGCTATGACCTATCATATACTAGGGACTTACACGTATTTTTAATCCCCCTGCCCTATTATCTACTAGGGACTTATGGGGTAGGTCATGTCAATGGTAAGTGTACCCTAAAACATAGTGTACCCTCTAGTGCGTTTGTCTTTCAACATAACAGAGGGTGTGTTTTCAACATAGCACTGGCCCTGGGCCTGCCCAGGAGAGCCCTGGGAACTCTCAGAGTCCAAAAAACAGAATCCAGGGGTCTCAAATGGGGCACAAAGTGGAGGGACCCTGCAAACAGGCTGTGATGTCTAACATATCTGTTGTTAGTTTTTAGCAAGAAGTATTGTGAGCAGAATAAGTGGCAAATCAGGAAAATGACAGAAGCCTCAAACTCAACGTGGACAAGACGGAAGTGCTGATTTTCAGGAACAATTCCTCCTCGTTAAATGACTCTTAGTGGCCTTCAGAACTAGGACCAGCTCCCAGTCCAACAGACCACACACGCAATCTTGGCATCATCCTGGACAACAAGCTCACCATGAAAAACCAGATCAATGCAGTCTCCTCCACCTGCTTCCTCACTATGCCTGCTCCATAAGATCTTCAAATGGCTCCCTGTCAACACCAGATGAACCGTCCTTCAAGCTCTAGTCGCCACAGTTTATGTGGTATTCACCACACACCTCCTGAGGAGACTACAGGCCATACAGAACTCAGTGGCCAGACTCACCCTTGACCTCCCCGAACAGACCTACACCAGTCCCACCTCAAGAAGCTCCACTGGCTCCCCATACAGAAAAGATGTCAATTCAAGATGCTATTCCACACCTACAAGGCCCTTCACAACCAAGGACCAACATCTGGCAATCATCGCTGGAACTTCCACCAACCCTCCAGACACCTGTGCTCTGCTTCCCTCTCTCCCGTACACACCCCCTGCATCTGCAGAAGCAACAGTGGAGGATGCTCCTTCTCCTACCTCGCGGCAAAAGCCTGGAACAACCTCCCCTTCACAGGTAGACCTCATCCTCTCTTCTGGAGTGCAGTAAAGGGTTTAAGACCTGTCTGTTCAACTAAGCCCTTAGCAGCTATGCTCAGCAGCTGGATACCCTCACAGGTGACTAGTCGCACTATATACATCTGATTTTGATTTGATTTGATTTGACAGTATAGAGCCAAACAATGTACTGCTATCTTAGTGTTAAGTTTGACAATAGAGGTTTTCCAAGGGACCAATGGGCACATTAAAAGTCTAAAGCTGCTTTGGTAACTTTTCCCATTAAACAGCTTTACAATAATTTGGAATCTCCTTCGTTAGCACCCTTATTAACTATCATATGAGCAAGATTCCTCGCATAAATTGACTATGACCTGGTGGCATGTTCAGGGAACTTGGTATCATGGTTTAAAGGACTGCAACCTAATTTATTCAGACCTATCCCGAATTCCTAATTCTGTAAGTCAATCACACATCAGACTTGAATTTAATTTACAGCAAGCATCCCTAAAGCTGATGCTTCCGTTTTTAAGTAATTGCCACAGACTGAGGAATGCCAGGGACATGTCTCTTAAGGCCGGGATCTAGTCTACGTCATAAATAAAGCCAGCAAACTTCGATCCCTGATCAGAATATTTTGACTAGTCTATAACACTAATGGGTATCGCACACACAACGATATTGTCACAGAAGCAAGTTTTGTGAGTATCACTGTATTCACTGGAAAAAAATGAATGTTTTTTTTGTTAGACCTTCACCCACTCTAGTAGTAGCATGCTTCGTCATTGGGTCTCATCCTGGTCCCTAAAAACTATGAATGGTTCAATCATATTCCAGGGAGCACTTTAGAGATGAATTGCAGCAGGGGTCTTCTCAGAATAAAAATACCTTGAACAACCAAAGTATCCCTTTAATGATGGTTGTTCAGGTATAATTACAAAAATAATGGGGGGCGGCTGGCACCTAAGGCCTTTCGGACTACACCCCTCCTCTTTTGCGGCCACTCTATTTAAACATTTACCTAAACAAATTTTAGAATAAAACCTTGATATTTTACAGCTTTATTGCAGGGATCCTGCTCTTATAACAGCATTATGCTTGGAACCATAGCACATCTGTATGTAGGGACCTTACCACCTCAGTATCTATGAGTCTGAGTTCGACTACCTATAGTGCGTCACTTGCCCTCCCAACCCTACCAGAGAAAGAAGAGAATTGGCCCCTTAGAACACAACCCTCTCGACCATCTCAGGGATCACAGTAACAGGACACACCCTTTTGCTCGCTCACTCATACTTGTCCACAATAAGATAACCAGGAGGCACAAAGGAAGTTTAGAATACTTGTATAAACTATCGTGCTCTGAAATGCAGTATTTGTGGAACAATTGAAAACAAATGCATAGCAAAAATACTGTTAGCATGGCTAATAGTCCATTGACTATAAAGCCCCCTTGCTACCAAAGGTAAATGATCATATATCAAAGATCTCTGGGATTACTGGCAGACCCTGTACCTGAGCATTCACAGATGGACATTCTACATCTCAGCAGATGCAGCGCTCTTGTCCCAGAACTCTCATTCCATGTGTGTGTTTTTGGCTCATGTGCTCATCTATATGATTGGGTATGTTTGCATATAAACAACAGCTGTATTCTTGTGTTATGTCTAGGTGCTAGTGCTCTCAGAAAGAGTAACAAGGGACTTTGTTGTCTGACCTTGTCAGTGATATTCAGACTAAATTCAAGGAAAATAACAGAACACGAAAATACACGCAGGTTCCGTGTGAAAGTACAATGTGGCACAAAAGCAAGCTTGTTTATATAGTAACGTGTGCAAAGGAAAATGAAGCCTACAACATGCACAATTAGGCTAACATAGGGAAACCTACAATGGCGATGCGGGACACACACAACGCCCTCCCTTTGGTCAGGATAATGGCACTTAGAAAGATGCTAGATATGATAAATCTGATCAGAAAATAGGCACACTCAAAGATTTGTTCCAGAAATATAAGTAACTATAAAATACGATTAGAAAGAAATGTCAATTTGGAGAAATAATCCAATCAAGTTGATTCGAAGGAATCCATCATGTTTCTCGCCATTTCATAGGACAAAGACTCCATGAAGGAATCTGACTCTGCACATAACAACTGGTCCACAGTCAAAGTCATGAGCTCCAAAGAACAAACATCCTCTCCGGTCGCAGCCGATGCTGTGAAAATTACTGGGCAACCTGCGTCCGTGTTAACAGCGCCTACATCTTGTGATCCATGCGTCAATGCACAAGTTTCCTGATAGGTCAAAGGCTCAAACCTCACATAGTGAAGAAGTCACAAGCCCAAAGGACAGGTCTGCAATGGGTCACTAAGGGACACATCAGCAGTCCACAGTCCAAGGCAGAGGGCATTTGCAAAGCCAAGCATACGTCCAGTGCCCTTTCACAAGGGCACCAGATGCAGTGAAACACAGGTTGCACTCAGGCAAACCAGACAGGTTGGAATGTCGGAGACCAATCAAGATCCAGCTCTTGTAGCAGAAGCATTCCAAAGTTATGATTCATATGCTCACGGTAGATTGATGACAGCTCCGGAGCGCCCTCAAAAGAAGAATCCATTACGGAGAAGCAGGAACAAGACTAGAATGCCGTTCTGCACCATGTTATTTAATTGTTCTTCTTTGTAATTTGTAAAACCCTGCCAATTATAAAAGCAGGCAACTTAAGGGATGGTCGAGGCTTCCATTTCTTCAATTTTAGCCAATCCTAGACAAGTAGTCTGCTGGATTGTTTCATTTTGAAAAATCCTTTGTGTGGGAATGAAACAGGCTTGAAACAAGCAGCCCAAATCTATATCAAATCAATAGCGTACTTCCAGCAATCATAACCCTTAAGGGCCAACAAATGTAGAAGTATATATATAAGCTTAGTTTGAGTAAGCATATATTTCTTTCGTGGTGTTGAGTTAATTTAAAATAATGTGACACAGGGTCTAAGGTGTCATGTCCCGTAAAATAAGTATATTTATATTTTTGCATTTTGGAACTTTCTAGAGGGGAAGTTGAGCAATGTTCCCACTGGGTATAGTTAAAATTGGGATGCTGTCTACCAGTTCTATGTAGGAAATGGTGTCCATAATGATGGTAGCAGAACATCTCAGCATAATTGGCACAATTAAGGTATAAATCTACTGATTCAAAAACAGAATAATACTCTAATTCAGAAAGCATAGAATTTACATCCCAATCATCCCAATGCAACCCCGGGAAAATGACATCACACATAGAAACTTGAACACATATGGTATCTGCAAGATCCCTGTAAGACCGAATATGTCAAAAGGAACTTTATCCCAAACAATTACATCAGTCACTGGAACGGCTGAAATGTTGACAAGGAACACATATCTTTTCATTTTATGTGATGAAGAATGGGGGACAACACCCAGTCAACCAGTTCTTCAGCAGAATGTTCCGGAAGGTAATGGCCATTGATTAGTAGGAAAAAACATTCACAAATCCAAACCACATGAACAAGAAAACCAAGGAAAGTATGATCCAGATTTATATCCAAGGAGGGACTAGATAAGTGAGTTGTAACCATGAAATAAAAAGACAAATGTGTGCAGGAGGTGTGTACAAAACAGAAGAACTGTTGAAAGAAAAATTATCTTGATCCATATGGTACCCGGAGGTACTCAGCTGAATAACAGGAGGTTGGCACTCAGCAGTAGGACTTGAAAAAGCCAAGTCAGATGGACTCGCCAATGGTGGATCATTCTGAATGACATCTGATGTAGAAGATGTTATATTAGAAACAGGTATTGTGTCAGGGAAATTATCAGCAGAGGACTCTGCCTTCCCCTCCCGCAGCCGGGGAGTATCAGCATCAGTGGTGCTCACAGGCTGTAAATAAAAGTCTTGCGAAAAAGAACTGCTATTCCGTGGCATACTATGAAGTATCGGCCACATGGTGTAATTTGACATGTTAAATGGAAACAAAGAGATTGTCTTTATATCCAGGGAGAGGTGGCAAAATCACAGTTTGTGTACCTTGAAGGCCAAGGACTGGAACAGGGGAACGGTACGATGGGCCGATATCCTTCTTTATAGCCACCTTCTCTTGAACCAGATCTCCAATTTTCAGATCTCTGATTTTTGGAATCCAACCGGAAACAGGAATTTGATCTGCAGCACTGGACGAGCGAGACTCAGGCATAGGGCTTATGTTGCCCATCAATCCTGCCACCCCAACCCATAGGGGACCTATTGCCCATCACTCCTGCCACCTCCACCCATAGGGGACCTGTTGCCCAGCACTCCTGCCAACCCCACCCATTGGGGACCTGTTGCCCATCACTCCTGCCAACCCCACACACAGGGGACCTGTTGTCCATCACTCCTGCCACACCCACTCATAGGGCTTATGTTGCCCATCACTCCTACCACCCCCACCCATAGGGGACCTGTTGTTCATCACTCCTGCCACCCCCACTCATAGGGGACCTGTTGCCCATCACTCCTGCAACCCCCACTCATAGGGCTTATGTTGCCCATCACCCCTGCCACCCCCACCCATAGGATGGGTGATGCGCCACACATCCATCATACACCAACATTAGGTATGTCAGCAAAATACATCCTCCCTAACATCATGACAACAGTGTGTAGTCTGTGACAAATGCCCACAATAGTGATTATGACTTCGAACATACAATGTAACTACCATCACATGTGTGACCAAAAACTGAGTGTGGCCTACACAAGGCAAGCATCACTATAGCACTGTGTCAATGTAAAACTAACACCCCCTCACTGTGTAGAACAAAAGTTAAGTGTGTGGTTCCAAACTGCAGCAAATGTTGAGCACTGTGGTGATGGGGTCCAAAACCCCCCTCATCACAGTGACCAAAAGGTAAGTGTCATCATGGTCAAAGCTGCAAATGCCAAACAGCATATATGATTCCTGGTCCCAACACATGAAACACTTTTGGGGCAAAGTAGTGGTTGTGTCCCATACCCACAGAGATGTGGTGAGGCTAACAGTGCTGTGAAACCCTAACATACTCTCGGCCATGTGCAGACAAGCACCACCCATGGGTGCTCACAATGCATACAGTGTACAATGACACAAAAGCAGAAGTGACCATCACAAAGCATACACACATCTCGAAAATAGACACACAAATCAAAACATCCTGTGTAGACTGTAGGTGTCAGGTCACAAACTCCCATTCCATGCCAGTAATGGGACCTAACAACCAGGATGAATGTGCAGAATGATGTGATATGACTCATAGAGACAGCAGGGTAAATCACAAAAACAACATCCAGACAATGGCCCACAACAGCAATACCAATGCACTGGTGCAGATGCACAAACACAAACAGGCAGCCTCACACTGCACATCTGACACAACATGTGTGTGTGTGTGTGTCTCAGTATCCCCAGGCAACTACACAACACATGAGGGTGGCTGAACCACAGTGAGACAGAAGTGAACACAGTGCCATACAAAAGTAAACCATCAATGGGCCCCCCTTAGTGGGCAATCAGGCATTATGAGATGAGAGGGAGCACAACAGACACATGTGACACAAGCTGGAATGAACAGCAACGAACACAGCAAGAAACTGACACACAACAGCACTACCCCCAGGGACCAGACATTGGGGTGACACAAGCATGCATGATACGTCCACTGTGCTGACGAAGGTAGATGTCGTACAAACTGTGAAACCCAGACATTAGTCCTGTGCCGCAAACGTACATCACACCTACACAAACACAAATCACTCAGCATGGCCCATCATCCATGGACAAACGGGAGCTAGGGGCCCATCCATGCAAACATTTACATCAGTCCACCCTCAACACCACACACCCTGAACTGCACCAATGTGCATCTGTGAAGCCCACATGGACAGGTGACATTGCACATTCACCCATGACAAACACAGTAATGTTTAGAGGAACTAAGGTGCACAGACTCATCACACAAGGACAGTCTGAAACCCTGGTGAATGACAGACATACTGCACAGTATGCGTTACATGGCCATGACGTCAAAGCTCCCGTAACCTTGGGAATACCTGCCACAGTCCCAGGACAATGCAGAAGCCAAGGAGAACCACAAGGCACACATGCTGACACCTGCCAACATTGCAGCCCTGAACCGGACAAGTGGGAGCAGTCACACACACATACACCTGTCTCAATTACTGAAGGGTACCACCTAGGGATAACTACATGATATTGCGAACAAACAAGTGCCTTGGGGACCCCTGACTGTGTCCCATCTGCGTCTGACCACATCATCACCACTCAGAACTGACAAATCCAAATGATGAAACACCAATTAACAGTAGTGTTTCATGCACCCCCACATCTGGTAGCCCATGGCAAAGTTGCGGGATGAACACAGTACAACTCAGCAAGCATCAACAACAGGAACATATCAAGGGAACACTGCCTGTGTATGAAAAGGGATGTGGACACACACATGCTCACACAACACACACCATGGGCCCAGGCAATGTCACGGAACAACACACTTACTTGAGGGAACTCAACTCCTGTGGAAACTCAGCTGTGCCAAACATAGTCCCAGCAGGTCTCAGTCATGTCAGCAGAACACTTGGTCAGTCAGCCATCAGTTACCACACAATATAGGCTCTGGTCACAACAGCCTGTGTACGGGAGTGTCCCTTAAGTCATCTGCACATACTCAACACATATGTCCAGCAAGTTGCACAGAGGACCCAGTTGCTCCTACACCAATGATGCCCACACTTATATGTCCAGTGGAGATGCGCCCACAGTCAGGGAAATAGACAAATTGGACAATGGGAAGCACATCATATGTGCACGTGTGCAAGCCACAGATGTGACCATGCAAATGAAATGTTTACAGAGATGTTCACAAATTGTTAATCATGACGCACCCAGTTAGCTGCAAAGGATGATATGGATAACGACCGGAATAGGATACATATCTCATGGACCACATGGAGTACCTCACATCAACACCTCAGTATTCAACATTGGAAATCCAGCATTACAACTGCAAGTTCATGCCAAACATCATCAACATAATGTACAGCTAAATCAAATTCACAAGGATAAAGAAAAATACTTTATTCATCAATTTTTAAATGCAAAGTCCTTTTAAAACAAAGGCCAATGGCCAGTCCATATCCAAATGACAAAAAGTTAACTTGAGTGACACCTTTCACACATTGCTTGCCTGCACTGGTAAGGAAAGGGGACATCCCCTCCGAGGGGCATACATGAGGGGCAGGCCAGGCACCGCAGGGACAGGATCAGGGCGCAGCAGAAGGAGGCAGTGAAGGGGTGGTGGATGCAGGAGAGTCACTGGCAACTGCAGTGGAGCTGACTGAGGTAGTGGGTGCAGTCACAACTGTGGGGCACAAGTGAGATGAGGTGGGTGCCGGCACAACTGTAGTGGGCAGGTCAGATGGAGTGGACTGGGTCCCCACTGCAGTGCCCATGTCAGATGGGGTGGTTGTGGACTCCATGCAGTGCCTAACTCAATGGGAGCGGAATGAGGTTCAGGTGAGGTCGGCAGGACAGAGGGGGGGACACGGTCCCCGCATTAGTGGCACAAATTGTCTGACCGTGGGTGGTGGGGTTGGAAGAGCAAGTGGTAGGGGGGGAGGGCCTCAGCCTTTTGGGGATGGTGTATCTGTGGGTGGGGGAACCTGGGGCAGGGTGTGGTGGGGGAACCTGTGGAGTGGTGGCCTGGGGGATGGAGGACGGAGACTTCGTCGTGGAGCTGCGGGCGGGGGTGGGGTCTTGCTCTTCCAGCTCTGGGGGGACTTGCGGGTGGGGGCTTCAGTCTGACTGCACCTGGGGGAGGGTGTCTGGGTGTGAGGGGCACTCCCCTCTGTGTGTGTGGACTTCCTATTCCCCTTGTAAGCTGGATCTGCTGGGTCGGTGGGGAAGAGGCCAAGGTCACAGAGGAAGAGCTTCTGTGGAGATGGGGTTGCAGGTGAGGCAAGGGAAGGGGGCTGGGAGGGAGAGGTATCGGAGGACTGCGGAGTGGTTCTGGATGACTGTGTCAGTGTCTGCAAACCATCCCCTGTGAGTGTGGTATCAGTCCCCTGCGCTTGCTTGTGTTCACGTCTAGCCATTGGTTTGGTTGTTTGTGTGCTGCCCGTGTCTGTGGGTTTGTGATAATGTGCTGGTGTGTGTGTGCTTGGGACAGGTAGGGTGCTAGGAATCGTGGGTGGTGCAGGGGTAGGAGGGGTGCGGGACTGTTGGAGGAGGGACACTGCTGCCATCAGGAAGGAGGCCACAGACTGATTGGTCCTCTGTAGGGCAGACATGCCCGATGAAATGCCCTCCACGAACGACACCAGTTGTGTCAACAGACTGGTGTGTGCATCGAGGACACCCAGCATTGATGTCTGCCCTACATGGATCTGTCGAAGCAAGTACACAGACTCCTCACTCAGGGCAGCAGGGGACACAGGGGAGAGGGGTGCGGGGCCTGGCACAAAGGAGACATGCTCCCGAACACGGGAGCCTCCACAAATCTCTGGGATGGGAGCCGATGGGAGGGTGGCGGACCTCTGGGATGGGAGCCGATGGGAGGGTGGTGATGGTGGTGGTGGGGGCGGTGGCAGGGACAGCCTCACTAGCTGGGGTTCGGTGGCTGCTGACACCCGCCTCCACAAGGGAGTCATCCTCCGAGCTGCTGGGGCCCTCAGCTGGGGTGGATGTTGCTGAGGACTCCTCGGTGTGGCTCCACTCACCCTCCGTGCCAGTGGGTCCCTCCGACTCCTCGCCTTCTGTCCCAGTCAGGCTCTGTGGCTCCTCCTGGTCTGTGGAGCTGTTCCCTCCTGTGGCTGTGGATGTATCTGGATAGAATTAGGAAAAAAGAGAACAACATCAGTCACCTGCACTGACTGCACACACCACAGTGAGTACATCACATCACAGGGCAAGCCCTGGCATCATCAGCTGAACACTGCTCAAAGTGCTCACACTGTTTAGAATAAGCCAATCGTCAGTCTCACCATCAACCATGGCACTCATATCCCTTCTGGACTTGCACCCATATGTCTGTTGCAAGTTGGATGCTAATACCCCAATGTGCCAACATGCACCACCTACACATTTGTTGGACATGCAAGTGAACATGTAGGAGTATGTCACTTTACACACATCACATCTCTTGCCACTGACTCAGTACAGGTGTCAGGATGAAGGGAATGGGCAGAGACTCATTTCACATGCTTGTGATGCATGCCAGCAACACACACTATGATGTTCTCATGTCCTGATAGTCAATGCAATGCAAAGCAAACTCTGCAGCTGACAAGTGCACTTGCCCATCCCCTGCAAACAACATATGCCGGACCCAGAAGACCCTACATGATACAAAACAGACATATGAGTCTCTGCGAACACAACTCCCTGTACATGAGCACATCACAGTCTGCTGTGCATGTAACACAGCTGCCTGAAGTGCACAGTTGCATACACCATTGTGCACTGTCAAGTGATCACACACCTATATGTCACACAGGTTTTGTCTCTCATAGTCACATCTTAGATGTCCTGCTGACCCTCAAACCCATGAACACCCCAGTTGTACGGAAAAGGAAGCCACACCACAATGACACAGAGGCAGATACATGAAGGCACATGTCACTAAGCACAACCTGTAAGTTGATACACAGGAGTGGTATTACAGAGTGTTTCTAAATGCCCTTGAGTAGGCATGACTGCTCAGGTCTACGTGAAACAGTGTTTAGCCCTGGACAGTAGTCAGGTGGCTAAGCAAGTGTGATACACTTGATATACATACTCCTGAGGCTCACAAATTGGAGTCCCCTGCTGCATGTGTTTGTTTGAAATACCGCAGCCACATGTGGCGAGTCAGACCAGCAATTGTAACACATATCAAGGGCACACACAGATCACATGTCAGATCTCAGGCATTGTGTAAACAATTGACCCACCCATGAAACCCACACAGAGTCACGGTAACAGATGCTGTCTGGAAGCTGAAGCATAGCTGACTGCAGGGACACAGTACCCTAGTGACACAAGCAACAGACTGTAGGGTCCACACCTGTGGATCAGATGAGGAGGGTGTATCACACAATTGAGGGACATGAGTATTCGACTACAAGACCTACGTAATGTGGAAGTGTGACCAGGCCAAAAGACTGCAAATAGCATGTCAGACATAGTACACAGATTAGGCATGGACTTACTCCCTCCTTGCTGCTGTCTGGCCTTCAGCTGCCCATCCAGGTCCGGGAAGACCACCGTCATGATCCTGAGCATGTGGGGGTTTGGGTCCGGTGTCCGCCCCTCCTGCGAGGAGGCAACAGCTTCAGCTGGACCCTTGCGATTTTCCGGGTCCAGCCCCGAAGTTCCTGCCACCTCTTCTGGAAGGTTCGGATCCGGCGCTTGTAGACCCCCACCAATCGAACTGCCCGGGTGATGGTCAGCCATATCTCCTGCTTCTGGTGGGCAGCAACCTGTGAGGATGACAAAGCTAAACGTCCATTAACACACATGGCCCATATTTGTGCTGCACACAGTTGGACATACATGTCGTCATCACAAAGGAAAATGAGTTGCACAGGTAGTGCACCCATGGAAAAGGACAAATACCCTGCATGTCTCACATGTTAACAATGCCTGGGAAGTTTAAGCTTGCACAAATGCACTTTAGCTGCAGAACACCTGTTCATTACATGTACCTACACACTTTGGGGTAGGAAAGTACTCAGTGAGTATGCTTGCCACTGGTGTACACACTGCTAATACTGCTAGTAAGGCAACATGCACAATTAGGAAGGCAGTGAACTGCACACTCACCTGCTCCCCTGCTTTCCCATACAGCTTGCTGTACTGTGGAAGGAGCCCGTCCAGCAGGGCCTGGTTCTCCTCCTCAGTGAAGGCTGGGGCCCTCTCCAGAGTACTTGCCATAGCAGTAGCCAGAGGATGCAGAGACAGCAGCAATGGTAGCAGGGATGTGGTCCAGTAGCATGTAGTGCAGGCAAGTGAGCTCCCTGGGGGCCAGCCAGCCTTATATCTGTGCTGCAGAGGCAGAATCTGGGCCATGTGTCCCAAGTGATAGGTCCAACATGGTTGCATTCTATGAATCTGGCCAATCCATGGAAATGTACGACTCGTACACGTCTTCCGCATCGTTCGAATCTTCACCTTCATAAAACCCTAGGAATTGCGACATTGTTGCAGGCATCCAACTGAATTTCCAGCGCACGACTCATACAAGTTTTGAATTCGCATCTGTCTCCATGACAGTCCAGAGCCAATGGGTGCGCACGGCTCAGTCAACTGACTGTACAATGTGTAGTTTGAAAATACACACGCACCCGTCTCCATAGGATTCAATGGCCAAGGCGTACGCCGGTCTCGGTCCATGCCTGCCCGACGCGTATGCATGATTGTCACACGCGTCGGTTCTCATTGCAGTCAATGGCTAAGCGTACGCAAGGCTCGGTCCTGAACTGTGCAATGCGTTTGCATAGTCACCAGCGTCGGTCCTCATTGCAGTCAATGGCTAAGCGCACGCACGGCTCGGTCCTGAACTGTGCCATGCGTACGCATAGTCACCTGCGTCGGTCCTCATTGCAGTCAATGGCTAAGCGTACGCATGGCTCAGTCCTGAACTGTGCAATCCGTATGCATAGTCACCCGCGTCGGTCCTCATTGCAGTCAATGGCTAAGCGTACGGACGGCTCGGTCCTGAACTGTGCAATGCGTACGCATAGTCACCCGCGTCGGTCCTCATTGCAGTCAATGGCTAAGCGTACGCACGGCTCGGTCCTGAACTTTGCAATGCGTACGCATAGTCGCCCGCATCGGTCCACATTGCAGTCAATGGCTAAGCATACGCACGGCTCGGTCCTGAACTGTGCAATGCGTATGCATAGTCACCCGCTTCGGTTCTCAATGGTGTGACTTTATGACGGCTTCCATACACATTTACTTGCCAGGGACTCAGGTGCACACCTACCACACTACAGCATGTGCCACACTGTGTCCCATGGCATGTAAGGCTGCATTCCCTGTGTGTTTGGGGGGGGCAACATTTGGTTTGTTGTGTGGCACTTTTGTGCAGCCACTCCCAGGCTGTGCACGTGTTCATGGGGACAGTATCCTTTGTGTGTTGTGCACATTACCACTGTGATGTGCAACTGAACAGTTATGGGCATGAGTCATGGACACAGTTTCAGGTTGGATATGTTTAGGACATGTCACATTCACCCTGAGTCCTGGGGGTGATGGGATGTACGTCACAGTGAGATCTATAGCCCCAATTCTTATGTCCACCCACAGTCTGTGTGCATGTTGTGTCTCAGATGTGTCTGATCAAATGTCCCCAATGGGAGACAGTCTCCACATGCATGTGGTTTGTTCATCACCATTGATATTGTGTGTGTGTCTACGAGATGTACATGTAGGGCCTGCAGAGACAACAGTGGCCACTACCTGTCGGACTCACGCCATGTCATGCCAGTCTCCATGTGGCAATACAGGGACCCTGGGTATTTGCATGGCAAAGATCTGTGATGCCTGGGAGACATCAGGCCTCAGTTGTCACTGTGGTGTGTGTTTGTAACGTGACAGCAGTACAAAGGTACTGTGACACAGCCCAATGATTGTCCATTGCACTACATGGGACTTATGTAGACATGTGGACTTGAGATGTGAGGTGATGGGCATGTAGGTGGCATATGTGTCCATGCCCAACAGCACACACACATTGTGTATTGTCATGATGTATCATGTGATATTTTGCTTGGCCATAGCCACATGGGTGGATGAATCGACAATCTTCCTTTGTTCATCTCTGTACTGCAGTGCACCAGCTGTCCATAGACCATTCTCAGACCTTAAAACCATGCAGGAGCACGACTGCATCCGACGGTACCGCTTCACCAGGCCACTGATTGAGGGGGTGGCGGATCAGCTGGCGCCACATCTGCTACCTCACTGGACATACCCTACAGCACTGACCACAGAGGTGAAGGTGATGTCAGCCCTGCACTTCTTTGCTACTGGCACCTTCCGGTACACTGTGGCTACTGCTGGTGGTATGTCGCAAACTATGTTCAGTCATGTGCTACGCGATGTCTTGGAGGGGATGTTGCATTTCCTTGACCTGTACATCAAGTTTCCTAGCCCAGGTCAACTCTTTGAAATTAAGGATGCTTTTTATACACTGGGGAGGATGCTGAACGCCTTTGGATCTATTGATGGTACACATGTGGCCCTCGTACCACCATAGGCACATGAGCAGGCATACCGGAACAGGAAACATTTCCACTCCATCAATGCTCTGGTGGTATGTCTTGCAGACATGTGTATCACACATGTGTGTGCACGTTTCTCTGGTTCTGCGCATGATGCCTACATCATGAGGAGCAGTCGCATTGCAACGCTGATGTCACTGATGACAGACCAGTGTGCCTGGCTTGTCGGTGTGTACCAAACTGGAGCAAAATCACCACAGACCAGCTCCTCTCATCACTGAGCCAGAACCCGCCAGCCAACACCGCCGACATCAAGACGCAGCCCACAACCTCACACAGTGGATCACCAACAGCGCAGACAACCTCGCTCCACTGAAAAACCTCCCAGGCAAGACCGGCAATAGGAAGACCCAGTGGTTCACAGACGCCCTCAAAGACTCAAAGAAATCCTGCCGGACCGTCGAAAAGACCTGGCGCCACGAACGAACCACAGAAAACATGACAGCCCTCAAGGACGGCACCCGCAAATACCACCAGCTGATCCGCACCACCAAAAGGACATCATTTAAAGAGCGCCTAGACGACAACACCCAAAACAGCAAGGAACTCTTCAACATCGTCAAAGAGCTCTCCAACCCCAGCGCTAGCAACAACGACATCACTCCATCACAAGAACTCTGCAACTCCCTCGCCACGTTCTTCCACCGAAAGATCGCAGATATACACGACAGCTTCGAACCCCAGACTCTGCCTCCAACCACCGAACCAACAACCCCCACCACCACCCTGAGGTTCCGTGTGAGACGGAACGACACTTTTTGAGTGGTGACGAATATGGATGAGTTTGGTGTCTACGAACCGCAAATGACGAGTATAGTGGGTGTACGCAGTTTCGCTACGCAACCACGTATGGTTCGTCTCATTTTTGGGTTTGTTCATCCGAACCCTCGGGTTCCATTTTAGATACGACATCCATTTTGTTTCTTGCCCTCAAGTAGACAGCGAACGGACGTTGCCCGCTTCGTGACCCTGGGACTCCCAAGCTTACATGAGGGACACGTGTTTCCTTGAGGGTGACTTTTACGATAAGGGAAATGACACGGCGAAGGCAGATGGCCCCGCTCGGGACTCATCTTGCCGTGCTAGCCTATTGTTTCAGTCATGCATGCATTGGACACGAGGTCTTTGATCCTGTCATCAAGTTTCCTTTATTACTCCCGACACTCTTCTTTAACCTGTTGTGCATCCTTGTCCTTTCTTTGCATCTGTTCTTGTCCTCTCTCCTAATGTGTTTACGGTCAGAATGGAATGTGTTTTATTGCGGGGTAGATCTGTTTTTACAGTTGAGAACCAGCAATGCTGCTGTAATTATGTTCCGGCCTCCTGAAACATGAACACGACTCTTTTGAAGTTTATTGTGGGAACTGAGTTGTGACCTTTGTTCGCCATACTGTGCAATGGCAAAAACGTGTATAAAAGGAGCGATCCACTTTTGCAATTTGAAGCAGTCTCCGAGAACCTACACGTTGTGTACTTCTTGTGATTTCTGTATCCCTGCAGTAAATAAACGCTGATCTCTGACGTCGCTGGAAGTGTCCCGTGTCTCTGTGTTTTGTACGCCAGAACAGGTAACCCACAAAGGTTTCAGGTGTTGTCCCCTGGCACCGCTGGGTCTTAGAATAACCCAGTCCTTCAGTTGGCGCCCACGTGGGGCGACATCAGCGGTACCGGTCCAAAGCCCGACGATCGTGAGGAACTTCGTGTGAAATCTCCGAGGGAAGGTGCACCCCGCTTCATCGATCCAGTTGTCGAAATAAGTGGCCCGACGTCTTTTCCCGCGAAGATCCCCGCCTCCTGACGGCTGCGACGGACTGATGCCCTGCCTGTCGGCCTGTTTTGGCACCTGGCGTAGTCCTTTGTACGGCGAGACGATAGACGGGCCTTCCTGGTGACGCCATTGCTCTTTTAGTTAAGTATTTGTGGGTCGCTCCCAGTGTTCCTTTGTTGTTCGCATGGTTCCATAGCATTTGTGGTTCTTAGTTGTTGGGTTTTATTTGACGATTGCAATTGCCAAAACCGAGGGTCTCGCATTTTTGTGCGAGGACATCATAATTCGATAGCCCTTGAAGTTTGTAAACTCGGTTAGTGTGCACGATGCCTGGCCGTAGTACTTTGTTTGGGTTTCTTAAATGTTGCAGAATGGATTCCCGGTTGGAGGATTCATGTCCGATACCTCCGGTTGGAACTCCAATTTATGAGCTCTATAGTCGCCATGGCGTGGGTCCTATCGTATATAACGAATATTGGGTCCGTCACACTAAAAATGATGGTGTTCTTAGTTGGCCATCACATGGTAGTTTCGAAACTGCCGTTTTAGATAATTTGGAAGCTAAACTGTTTAAAAAGAAGGCTAGGCCAGCCATGTTTGATTCCTTCCGGTTATGGCGTAAAGAGGCCAAGCAGAAAGAAATCAAACAGAGTAAGAAAAATAAGAGAGAAGGTGTCATTACGGTGATGCGAAATGCTGAACAGTATCAGCGAGACAAAGATGAGAAAGAGCAGGAAGTTAGTGCTCGATTTCATCATATGGCGGTGGATAAGTGTTACCCGGTGTTGCCGTCTAATGCTGATAAGACGGGAGAAGAAGTGATAGAAGATTCGCTCCTATCTTATTTGTTGAAATCACCACCCCCCTATGCTCCAGATACTGTGGGTCCTATGATTCTTCCTATTCCTCAACCTGCTGTTTTGGCGGCTGCTGGTCAGCCCTTCGTTCCTCCCGCTCCCCCGAATCCTCTTGTGCCGCAAATTGTCCATCCTCCTTTACCGGCTTCTCTTCCTACTGCGTTTTTCCCAGCCCCTCCTCAGCCTGTCGTTCCCGCTACTTCTGGTGCCGCGTCCACCTCTACTGTTTCCACTCCTACTGTTGTTGCTCCTGTGCCTTCTTCTTCTTCTCCTTCTGTTCGTAGCCGTCTCCTGAATGCTGTTGCTACTCTTTATTCTCCGCTTTTTGGGCCAATACTTGGATCGACTCTTTCTGATGTTGCTCAGAGGCGTAGCCAGCTTCCTGATGGTAGGGAACGTGAATCCTTGGTAAAAATGGCACGTAAATGGATTCGTAATCCTGTTAAGTACACTTCGCGTATAGTGTTTGAAACATTTTCCCAGTTTAATGCGCCCACGCAACGATTCGTGTTTGAGGAAATGTGTAAATCGTTGAGGGAAGAATGGGATCATGATGTGGTCGACAATGTGGTCGACAATGTACCGTCTGAGGTTTCTGAGCTCCAGCATCAATTTACAACTGGTGTGATTGTAGGTGATAAGGTTCGAGCTGCTCTAGAACGTCTGTTATCCTTTCGATGTGCAGTGCAACCTAGAGCGTTGTTTAAAGACGAGACCGAAGAGTGGATGGCAAAACCTGGTCAATATCCTATGCGAGAAGTTCCCCCAGTGTGGATGCCAGGTGATCCTAATGCTAATCCTGCTGTCCCAGGACGTTTTCAGAGAGTGTGGATACACCTCCCTTGGAAGCGATCGGAAGTTTTGCAGGTGAAGCAAACTTTGCCCGATCCTCGTAAAAATCCTGCAGCTTATTATAAGGAGTTGTCCCAACTAGTGGATGCTACTGTTATGAATCTTGCTGATATCGACATGTTGTTTGGCAATGTAGTGCCTCAGCCGATTTGGGCGAAAATTCGTCACGAGAATCACGCGGCTGAGTTAGGCGGTGACTGGGCTGCCCTTACGGCGGCAGAAGCCCAGCAAGTTGGTGGGGCTAAACCTGAACAGCTTATTGTGGATTTGCCCCAGAGGATAATTACTCTTATGAAAACGCTTATGCCAGCAATGCGCGTCAATTGGGACAAATTGTCCGCGTGTAAGCAAAAGAGGGATGAGAGTGTCTCCGATTTCTTTACGAGATTTGAGGAAGCATTTGTTGATCATAGTGGTCAGGACATGAGTTCGGAGGGTGGTCAGCGGTTGTTCGTTGATAAATTTGTGTCGAACTTGTTGCCCGAACTCAGCAACAAGTTGAAGAATTCTGAGAGTTCGTGGGCTGTTTCTACCACTGCTCAAATATTGGCTACGGCCCAATATTATGAAAACAGAGAAAAGGAAGAAAGTGAACGTGCAGATAAGAAAACGAAGGATCTTAAAACTAAGGTCTTATTGCAGCAAGCGTATCCTCCGCGCTCAAATTTTAATGACTCGCAACAGCCAAATCGCTCACAATCGCAGTTTCCCAGATCACAAGTGTGCAATGACTCTCCCGCACCTCGCTTTGTGTTGGGGTATAATCAATGTGCATATTGTCGAGGGGAGGGCCATTTGAAGTTTAATTGCCCAGTTCTACGTGATAGGAACAATGGTGTGTCGGCTCGAGGAGGTCGTAGTGGTCCTCAACAAGCTTCACGTGGTAGAGGTCGTGGTGTTACTCAGACTCAGTCTGAGCGTCTTGCGACTTCGTCAGACTCGTAGAATTGTTTCGATCGACGCGATCTCTCGTCTGGTAGATCTGCGCAGTATCATGTGGACGACTATTATGTCGAGCGTGATGTTGATACGGACGGTATCTACTAGGACGGCCATAGACAAAGGAAGGGAGAAGTATCAGTTCCGGTAGATCAGAGAGGGCCTTATGTCGCAGTTGCCACATTGGGCGTCGTTGAGCCTTTTCTGTTGGACACTGGTGCAGCAACAAGTTCCATCATGCATTCAAAACTCCCTGGCGCGCCTTTGTCTGGCTTAACAAATGTTTCCGTTGGATTCTCTGGCGCCCCCGTTAGCAATCCGGTTTCTAGCCCCTTGCCCCTTACGATTGGGTCTCATGAGTTAGAAGTTCCTTTGATTTTGACTACTGGTTGTGGTGAGAATCTTTTGGGCTTGGATTTGTTGAAAAGGTTACATGCGACTTTGTACTGCTCTCCTACGGGAGTAGACCTTACATTGGGTCAGAGAGTGATTTCCCCTATGTATCTATCGATCGACAAGCTCCCACCGGAATTGAGTTCTCTTCCGGCTTCTTTGTGGGCGACAGGTCCCAATGATGTGGGCCTGCTGGAAATACCACCTTATGTTGTTCAATTGAAAGTTGATGCGCGATTACCGCGCATACCCCAGTATCGTATCTCCCTTGATGGTGAACGGGCACTATTAGCGATCATCTATGATTTGATCGATAAAGATGTTATTGAGGAGACACGAGGTAACGTGTGTAATAGTCCTGTGTTGCCTATTCTGAAGCGAACTGATCCCTCCAAGCCCCCTGTGTACCGTCTAGTTATTGACTTACGGGAGGTAAATAAAATTGTTGTCCCGCAGTTTCCTGTGGTGCCCGACGTTACAGCTTTACTGACTCTGATTCCAGCCTCTGCATCATGGTTCTCGGTAATTGATCTGAAGAATGCGTTCTTTAGCATTCCAATTGCTGAGGAAAGTCGAGATTTGTTTGGTTTTTCATTAGGTGGTCGTAGCTTCCGGTTCAAACGTGCACCTCAAGGCTACTGTGAGAGCCCATCGATCTACAGCCAAGCTCTCAAGAGCCAACTTGATGCATTCGTGCTGCCAGCTGGTGCGGCCTTGATTCAGTACGTTGACGATCTGTTGGTAGCTGCTGACACTGAACAAATTTGCGAGACTGCTACTGTGGCACTGTTGCAGCATCTATGTGACTTACACCACAAGGTGTCACCTTCTAAATTGCAATATTGTTGTCAAGAAGTTACCTATCTAGGTCACTTATTGTCAAAGGCGGGAAGGAAGTTGACCCCTGAAAGAATCGCAGCAATTGCCCGAATGACTGTGCCGACGACTCAGAGAGACGTGCGTGCCTTTTTAGGTATCACGTCATACTGTAGACAGTGGATTCCAAATTTTTCACTGTTAGCGAAGCCATTGATAGCTCTTACGTGCAAGGATCTTTCGACTCCTTTGCCATGGACAGAGAAATGTCAGAAAAGTTTTTCTGAACTTCGTGATGCGTTGTGTTCGGCTCCTGTGTTAGGTACTCCTGATTACAGCAAGCCATTTACACTATACGTCCACGAGAGGGAAGGTTGTGCGTTGAGTGTTTTAACGCAACAATTTGGTGACAAGCAGCGCCCATGTGCATATTTTTCCTCGACTTTAGACCCGGTAGCTAGAGCGTTGCCGAGTTGCTTGAGGGCGACGGTGGCAGCTGCGGCGTCTATTCGACAATCCGCAGGTCTTGTCATGGATAATATGCTCATAGTGATGGTTCCGCATGCAGTTGATACTCTTCTGAATCGTACAAAAACTCAACATCTGACGAGTGCAAGGTTGTCTGGGTATGAGCTGACCCTTTTGGCAAGTCATATACAGATCAAGCGTTGTAATGTACTGAATCCGGCGACATTGTTGCCGAGTTATACGGAATCAGATGATGTACCACCGCATGATTGTTATTTACGAACTGAGGAAGAAACAAAGGGTCGTGTGGACCTGAAAAACACTCCTTTGGCAGATCCTGATGGTACTTTGTATGTTGATGGTTCTTGCTTTAAATTGTCGAATGGCGATGTGACGACTGCGTATGCTGTAGTGACGTTGAGCACGGTTGTGGAAACTGCGAGATTGAATCAGAATTCAGCACAAGCGGCAGAGTTGATTGCATTGACAAGGGCATGTGTCTTGTCTAAGGGAAAGCGAGTGAATGGGTTTACCGACAGTCAGTACGCATTCGGCGTTGTGCACAGTTTTGGAAGACTTTGGAGAGAAAGAGGATTTATGACATCGCATGGGACGAAGATCCAACACGGGCAGCTCGTGAATGATCTTTTGGATGCACTTACCTTGCCTAAACAAGTGGCGATTGTTAAATGTAGTGCACATCGGAAAGTGACGGATGATGTTGGTCGTGGTAATGCATTTGCGGATGAGATTGCTAAGGAAACGGCTAAGAATCTTACAACTCGAATGTACGTGACAAGTTCAGTGAGATGGGCGACGGAAACTGGTATGTGTGAAGACACTGTTGAGAGTGTGAAAGCAATTCAGAACGAGGCAACTGAAGCTGAAAAGATCAAGTGGAAAGAAAGTACGGGAAGGTTGGATATGCATGGATGTTGGGTTGACTTGACAGAACGTCAGAGGTGGATGTTACCAGATGCGTACGTATTAGCTGTCGTGACGATGGCTCATGGGTTGTTACATATTAGTGCAAAAGGGATATGTAAGTTCTTGTCCCCTGTATGGAAGAATGAGGGTATTACTAAGTGTGCTGAGAGAGTGGTTAAGAATTGCATGGTGTGTTTGATGTACAATCCTGGCAAGGGCACCCCCACTCCACCTGGTCATTTTGCTCCCCCTGTTTGTCCCTTTGAGGTGATCCAACTGGACTTTATCCATATGGAGAGATGCAATAACCTGAAGTATGTTTTGGTTGTGGTTTGCGCGTTCTCTAGATGGATTGAGGCCTATCCTCTTAAGGATAATACTGCCCTGTCCACAGCGAAAATCCTGCTGAAGGAATACTTTCCTAGGTATGGAATGCCACGGATCGTGTGGTCGGATAATGGAAGTGAGTTTGTAGGAAGTGTGATGCAGAGTGTGTGTAAGGGCCTTGGAATCCGTCAAAAATTCCATAGCGCTAATCATCCTCAGGCAGCGGGTTTGGTTGAAGGGTACAATGGTACCCTGAAACTGAAACTTGCAAAAATACAAGCTTCCACTGGTCTATCATGGCCTGATGCCTTGCCTCTGGCTCTCCTATCAACCAGGGCGACTGTACACTCTCGAGTAGGGCTTAGCCCATATGAGATTGTGTTCGGCCGCCCTGCGAACATTTGGGGAGTCCCGAGACCTAAGGCCTTTGATAGTCTTGAGTATCCAATGCTAATTGATTACCTTCATGATTTGACCACTAAACTACGGTTGATCCATCAACAGGTCTTTGAAGCTCTACCGGCGCAGACAGAGGGTCCTGGACATCAGCTCCGGCCAGGCGATTGGGTCGTTACCCGAAATTTTGGTCGGAAACGTAACTTGGAGCCAAGATTCGTAGGACCCTTTCAAGTCTTGTTGACAACGAGGACTGCGGTTCGATTGGAGGGCCGGAAGAACTGGGTTCACGCCGGCCACACGAAAAAGGTACCGATCCCCTCACCAACAGACGGTTGGGTGAGAACTGGGATTGCGGCAACGGAAACTGAGACTCCTTTAAACTTTGTGCTGTTTAGTGACGCTCAACCTGTAGGAGATGATTTGTCGCTGCCAAACCCACTTGTGGAGTCATCAGTAGCAGAGAACCCAAGGTCCGACTCGTTGTTCACTTTATCGAACACTGTTGCGCCAGCTGAACAATTGTTTACAGAGCAAACTCGACCTGGAAGAAGTCGATACTTTCTTCGTTCAAGGACTAATAAAAATTAAGTCTTATATTTGTTTTTTTTTTCCTCCTTTTTCGGTGCGATGATCATTATGGACAATTACATCCTTTCTTTTTGAGTTTTTATGTGTTTTTCACTGCTAAAGAGATTTGTATTAAAACTGAACGTTTTGAGGAAAACCTACCATCCGGGTTACTGTAGGGCCGTGCGGGTACTCCTTTCTGTTTAGCAGGTTTCTGATGCTAGGTCGGTTACTTTTGTCGATTTCTGGGAACTCCTGGGGATTGATAATCGCTACTCAGAACGAAGTGCGTCAAGTACGTCACGGACGGTTTGTAGAGGATGGCATTCTCTAAGCTGTTGGAAGTAGAAAGGATGTCGGCGCAGAGATCAGAGTTATATAGGGTTGTACGAACAAAATGTTTTCGGTTTCAGGTATTCCTACTGTTTCTGACTGTATCTATGCTATTGGTGGGCGGAGTGTATTTTGGAATACAGTTGTTATTGCCTTCTGTTTCACCTACCCTTTCTCCTAAACTAAGCTCCATCACCACTGTTTCCCCACATTCTTTTCATCCTTTGCCTCAACACGAACAGGTTAGACGTGTGGAATTTATGAATAACTCCTTCGTTCAACTCCTACATCAGCATCAGTTGGTGATGAATACTACCAACTGTTGGGTGTGTGGGTTAATGCCACATACCATGGATAGGGGTATTCCGTATTTGGTCCTTCCTTACAGCTCCCAGGGTTCCGCTCGAGCATTCCAAACTATGTTTCGTAGTGCACTAGATTCCTACCCCAGTCGAGAGCCACGCTCTGTTAATTTTGGTCCCGGTCCGTACCACAAACCTTTGGCGATAGCGATAGCGGATTTAGATAGAGATGTTTTTGATGCATCGCTTATCCCAGATGAAGAGGTGCAAGCCTATAAGGATCTGAGTGAGGCTGAGTATAGTGTTTCAGTGGGTGATAGACAGCTTAAGAGCTCGTCCCCAATATGGATTGTACCACACCTCGGTAATTTCTGCTTGAAAGGTTTGGGTCGAAATCCGAGAGCACAACTTGGGAACAGTGCTTGTACTGACACGTATGTCCTACCGATGCTCTCTTCCCCTGTTTTCCTGACTGCTAAGCGCACTTATTTCATATGTTATGAACGCGCATATACATGGTTACCCCGTGATTTTTCGGGTACCTGTTATATTGCGAATCTTTTACCACCGACTTTTACAGTTGCCTCAGACTATCACAAGACTAGAGTTGTGAGAGGCGTTATTAGCAAAGAGGATACTGCCGGTCAAGAAGCAGGAGATTTCTTTAAGGGTTTCCTGCCGTTTTGGGGACCTATGGTTAATAGTAGGAACCTAAGACAGTTGGCCCGTGTAGTAGAGTCGACTGCTAATATTATAGCGAGTGCCCTTGGTAACTTAACAGCTGAACTTCAGGCGGATAGACTCATGACGTTGCAGAACCGGATGGTTCTAGACGTCGTTCTCGCAGATAGAGGTGGTGTGTGTAAAGTTATCCATTCGAGCTGTTGCATTTTCATTCCTGACAATGCTCCAACTGTCTACCAAGCCATCTCAAAGTTGCACAAGATTTCCGAGTCCATACATGTGGACGAAGGTAATTGGACACTTCTAGGATGGTTTTGGGGCTTGATATCCACTTGGGGTTGGAAAATTCTGATGATCGTAGGGGTTGTTGTAACGTTTCTATTCACGTGTTGTCTTTGTGTACAGTGTGGTCCTGCCTTATGTGGCCTTTGTGCTACAACGTGTATAAGACGGCCATCTGTTACCAAGGAGACATTGATGAGTAGAATGATGTTCCAGCAGCAGGTGAACGATCTGATGAATATTGAAATCGATTCCGATCTTGACTAGTGCTTGCCTACCTGAGGGCAAAAGGAGCGTCTGAGGTTCCGTGTGAGACGGAACAACACTTTTTGAGTGGTGACGAATATGGATGAGTTTGGTGTCTACGAACCGCAAATGACGAGTATAGTGGGTGTACGCAGTTTCGCTACGCAACCACGTATGGTTCGTCTCATTTTTGGGTTTGTTCATCCGAACCCTCGGGTTCCATTTTAGATACGACATCCATTTTGTTTCTTGCCCTCAAGTAGCCAGCGAACGGACGTTGCCCGCTTCGTGACCCTGGGACTCCCAAGCTTACATGAGGGACACGTGTTTCCTTGAGGGTGACTTTTACGATAAGGGAAATGACACGGCAAAGGCAGATGGCCCCGCTCGGGACTCATCTTGCCGTGCTAGCCTATTGTTTCAGTCATGCATGCATTGGACACGAGGTCTTTGATCCTGTCATCAAGTTTCCTTTATTACTCCCGACACTCTTCTTTAACCTGTTGTGCATCCTTGTCCTTTCTTTGCATCTGTTCTTGTCCTCTCTCCTAATGTGTTTACGGTCAGAATGGAATGTGTTTTATTGCGGGGTAGATCTGTTTTTACAGTTGAGAACCGGCAATGCTGCTGTAATTATGTTCCGGCCTCCTGAAACATGAACACGACTCTTTTGAAGTTTATTGTGGGAACTGAGTTGTAACCTTTGTTCGCCATACTGTGCAATGGCAAAAACGTGTATAAAAGGAGCGATCCACTTTTGCAATTTGAAGCAGTCTCCGAGAACCTACACGTTGTGTACTTCTTGTGATTTCTGTATCCCTGCAGTAAATAAACGCTGATCTCTGACGTCGCTGGAAGTGTCCCGTGTCTCTGTGTTTTGTACGCCAGAACAGGTAACCCACGAAGGTTTCAGGTGTTGTCCCCTGGCACCGCTGGGTCTTAGAATAACCCAGTCCTTCAACCCTCAGTGCCTGGACCCCGATCAGCACTGAAGACACCACCAACGTCATGAACTCCATCCACTCCGGCTCCCCCTCCGACCCATGCCTCATCATATCTTCAACAAAGCCGACGCCATCATCGCACCCCACCTCCGGAACGTCATAAACATCTCCTTCGCGTCAGCCGCCTTCCCCGAGAGCTGGAAGCACGCAGAAATCAACTCTCTTCTGAAAAAACCCACAGCGGACCCCAAAGACCTCAAAAACTTCCGCCCCATCTCTCTTCTTCCCTTCCCGGCTAAAGTCATCAAGAAGACCGTCAATAAACAGCTGACTGCTTTCCTTGAGGCAAACCACCTGCTCGACCCGTCCCAGTCCGGACTTCGAGCCAACCACAGCACCGAGAGAGCCATCATAGCAGCCACCGACGACATCAGGACCCTGATGGACAACGGGGAGACAACCGCCCTCATCCTCTTGGACCTCTCGGCAGCCTTTGATATCGTATGCCACTGCACCCTAGCAACCCGCCTCTTCAACACTGGGATCCAAGGACAGGCCCTGGACTGGATCACCTCATCCCTCTCCGACAGAACCCAGAGAGTCCGCTTCCCTCCCTTCCGATCAGCACCCACCGCGATCATCTGCGGCGTACCCCAAGGCTCCTCACACAGCCCAACACTCTTCAATATCTATATGAGTCCACTCGCCGCCATCGCATGCAAACACAGCATCAACATCATCTCCTACGCCGACGACACCCAGCTGATACTCTCCCTCACCAAAGACCCAACCACCGCCAAAACCAACCTCCAGGAAGGGATGAAAGACGTCGCAGAATGGATGAAGCACAGCCGCCTTAAGCTGAACTCAGACAAGACGGAGGTCTTCATCCTAGGACAATCCCCATCCGCCTGGGACGACTCTTGGTGGCCCACAGCTCTGGGCTCCGCGCCAACACCCTCGGACCACGCACGCGACTTAGGATTCATCCTGGACTCCTCCCTCACGATGACCAAGAAAGTCAACGCCGTCTCGTCCTCTTGCTTCAACACCCTACGCATGCTCCGGAAGATTTTCAGATGGATCCCTACTGAGACCAGAAAGACCGTCACCCAGGCCCTCGTCACCAGCCGGCTGGACTATGGAAACGCCCTATATGCAGGAACCACCGCCAAACTTCAGAAACGACTCCAACGCATACAGAACGCCTCCGCAAGACTCATCCTAAACATCCCTCACCACAGCCACATATCAACCCACCTGAGAAACCTGCACTGGCTCCCTGTCAGCAAGAGGATCACGTTCAGACTCCTCACCCACGCACACAAAGCGCTCCACGACATGGGCCCCGAATACCTCAACGACCGCCTCTCGTTCTACACTCCCGCCCGACAACTCCGTTCCGCCAGCCTCGCCCTCGCCACCATCCCACGGATTCGCAGAACCACCGCCGGAGGAAGATCATTCTCCTACCTGGCAGCCAAAACATGGAACTCCCTCCCCTCACACCTACGACTGACCCAGGACCATCTAACCTTCAGGAAACCCCTCAAGAACTGGCTGTTCGAGCAGTAGCAGCACCCCCCCCCCCCTCTCAGCGCCTTGAGACCCTCACGGGTGAGTATCGCGCTCTATAAATGCTTTGATTGATTGATTGATTGACTTTTACCATTGTGTGTGTTTGGCAAAGTGCCACCCTCTTTCAATTGTTCAATTGTTTGTATGTAGGTGACTCCGGATACTTCAACATGCCATGGTTGCTGACACCC
This sequence comes from Triturus cristatus, assembly GCF_964204655.1. Taxonomy (NCBI): domain Eukaryota; kingdom Metazoa; phylum Chordata; class Amphibia; order Caudata; family Salamandridae; genus Triturus; species Triturus cristatus. The sequence continues at coordinate 145,287,507 of NC_140585.1, read as the reverse complement.
CTCAGGAACCCTGTGACACCAGCCGAGATGCGCTACAAGAGCACATGGTCGGAGCAGGAGGGTGATTGAGCAGACATTTGGTCTCCTGAAAAGCCGCTTCCGCCGCCTGGACAAGACCGGAGGGGCCCTCCCATATGACTCAGCAAAGGTGTGCAAAATTATCCTTGTATGCTACATGCTACACAACATGGTGGTGCGGAAGAAGTTGCCTCTCATCCAGGATGACGATGTACGCTCCTTTCCCTCCTGAGGCGGAAGCCGGGAGGTCTCTCATCTATTCTTGCTACAAACTAAGTTTTAACAGCTTACCTTGGGATACTTTTTTCGGTCCCGTGAAATTTTATGTTTTGATTGCGGCTGGCGCGCTGTTGGTGGGCCATAACTCCTTAGCGCTTAGCAGCGCCTGGAATTCACCCCTACCCCCTCCCTCCAGCTCCAGTCCCGCTCTCGGCTGAGTATCGACGCCGAGAGCGCTGGGCGTCGAGTTTGGCGGCCATCTTGGGTTGGGATAGGTGAGTCAGGACATCGTCAGCGCTATAAAAGGCGCCAGGTGTTAGGAACAAGTAATTTCTGACATCGTACGCTCCTTTCCCTCCTGAGGCGGAAGCCGGGAGGTCTCTCATCTATTCTTGCTACAAACTAAGTTTTAACAGCTTACCTTGGGATACTTTTTTCTGTCCCGTGAAATTTTTATGTTTTGATTGCGGCTGGCGCGCTGTTGGTGGGCCATAACTCCTTAGCGCTTAGCAGCTCCTGGAATTCACCCCTACCCCCTCCCTCCAGCTCCAGTCCCGCTCTCGGCTGAGTATCGACGCCGAGAGCGCTGGGCGTCGAGTTTGGCGGCCATCTTGGGTTGGGATAGGTGAGTCAGGACATCGTCAGCGCTATAAAAGGCGCCAGGTGTTAGGAACAAGTAATTTCTGACATTGTACGCTCCTTTCCCTCCTGAGGCGGAAGCCGGGAGGTCTCTCATCTATTCTTGCTACAAACTAAGTTTTAACAGCTTACCTTGGGATACTTTTTTCGGTCCCGTGAAATGTTATGTTTTGATTGCGGCTGGCGCGCTGTTGGTGGGCCATAACTCCTTAGCGCTTAGCAGCGCCTGGAATTCACCCCCTCCCTCCAGCTCCAGTCCCGCTCTCGGCTGAGTATCGACGCCGAGAGCGCTGGGCGTCGAGTTTGGCGGTCATCTTGGGTTGGGATAGGTGAGTCAGGACATCGTCAGCGCTATAAAAACGGACTAGGATGTCTCCGCGCAGCGGACGCGATCAGCGGACGCGCCAGATCTGCGCCGGAGTCGTGCCAGAGTCCTGCCCGTCTGCGCCCGTCCGCGCACGATCGGGCTTAGGGCATAGGGACTCTGGCACACGCACCTGTTATACTTCAGCGGACCTCCTCGGACTGAATTCCGACAGGTATATCCTATCCCCGAGTGCAGGTGCTACACTCAAGGAACTCAACATCCGGTATAGCCCTAGTTGTAAGCACCAAAGCCTCTTAGCCCCTGTGAAGTTAGCTACCCTTAACACCAGGTCGCTGCAGAAACATCACTTAGAGATCTTTACCCTGCTACAGGATGAGACCATTGATATCCTGACACTCACTGAAACGTGGCTGAGTGATGCCTCTTCTCCGGATATCATCGCCGCCCTTCCCAGTGGGTATGACATGGTCTGGCACAATCGACCAGAGGGGACTCGGGGTGGGGGGGTAGCAACGATTTTCAAAAAACAATTTAGGGTAACAAAGATCCTAGCCGAGACAACAAATACTGTCGATCTCCTGGGTATAAAAATCACTATGAATAACTCTTGTCTCATTATCTTAACGGTATACTGCCCACCCCAAAGCACACCTGTGTTCAATGATCTCTTCCATCCAATTATATCCGATCTTTGCACACGCTACAAAAACATCCTGGTAACTGGCGATTTTAATGTCCATTGGGATAAAAGTCATCAAGACCTATCAGCCCAGAAATTACAGACCATTATGACTACTCTCGGACTGATACAACTTGTGGAAGCTCCAACCCACATAAAAGGCCACACTTTAGATCTTGTTTGGTCTTCATCCCTAAAAGCAGTTATCACCAGCATTTCACCTTGTCTCTGGTCAGACCATCACCTCATCTTATATGATCTACCGCAAGACATTTGCCAGGTCAAACTACCCATAAAAACCAAAAAAGTGCGCCAATGGAAAAGGGTGAATGTCGAGACTCTAACCAAAACCATGCCCAAGTACATACAGAACTCTATAGTCCCTGTTGATAGTACTGATCTAGACTCCAAGTACAATTTGATGACAACCATCCTTAGGCAAACCATTGATGAACTAGCTCCTGAAAAGGTACAAAAAATAAAAGGGGTAGAGAAAGGAGCCCCCTGGTTCACTGAAGGTCTACGCGACCAAAAGAGAAAGCTTCGCTACCTCGAAAGATGCTGGAGGAAATCTAAAAGGGCTACCGATAGGGAATTATATCGAAGGTCTTTCCAAGCATATAAAAAGCTTATTATAATAACAAAGAAGGAGTACTACGAGACGCGTATTAATAACGCTACCAATATACAGAGAGAGACCTTCCAAATACTGAAAGAGTTAAGTAAGAAAGAGGAAAAGACTGAGATCATGATTGATTGCGATACCTTTCAAGGATATTTCCTGGGAAAGGTAGCGACTATCTTGTCTGAGATCAAGAAGAACAACCCAGTCCCTTATGTCGAACAACTTCCCCTCCCAGACTCTCCTTCTTCTAACTTTACCGGCTTTCCTCACATTGACCTTAGTACTTTGAGGAAACTCGTAGCGTCTACTAAATCTGGCTCCCCTGCTGACCCCTGCCCGCCTGACACTTTTCGGATGGCAATACCGCTTCTAGAAGACCAGATCTTAGACCTTTTAAACACCTCATTAGCCACTGGACTTCTACCATCTACCTTCAAAGAGGCATGTGTCAGACCTTTGATAAAAAAACCGGGAGCCGATCCATCTAGCCTGAAGAACTATAGGCCAATTTCCCAGCTGCCATTCCTGTCAAAAGTACTGGAACAACACGTACTTAAGTCCCTGTCAGCCCTCCTGGAATCTCACCATCTTCTCCAGGAGCGGCAAGCTGGTTTTCGTGCCCACCATAGCACAGAGCTAGTGATGTTGTCGGTACTGGATGAGCTAAGATGCATGGCTGACAGTAAAAAGCCAAGCGCGCTGATATTATTAGATCTTTCAGCAGCGTTTGATACTGTCAGCCATGCACTGCTCTTGGACAGACTGGCTGGGTTCGGGATAGGGGGACAGGCTCTTAAATGGCTCACAGCCTTCTTAACAGGAAGGACGCAGAAGATCCAGTTGGCAGACCAGGTCTCAGAGGTGGGCAGGTTAGTCTGTGGGGTTCCGCAGGGGTCAGCGCTCTCGCCACTCTTATTCAACCTCTACTTGCAACCACTGATAGAGTCACTGGCAAACATGAAGTGTAAAGTATTCAACTATGCCGACGACACTCAGCTTTTGCTGAGCATCGACAATACATCATCGGCACAATCAGTGGCTCAAGACATCCTACGCTTCACAGTGAATTGGATGTCATCTAACTTGCTGAAAATCAATCCGGATAAAACGGAAGTCCTGGTTATTTCAACTGCTGTGTCCCCCTGGAGCGACCTATACTGGCCACAAGAGCTAGGCCCTACCCCTAAACCATGCCCCAATGTCAAGAGTCTGGGGATGAAAATCGATCAAGAACTCTCAATGGCCAATCAAGTTTCTGCTGTAGTTGGCTGCTGTACTAACTTAATCAGGCAACTACGTAAACTCGCCCCCCTGCTCTCGAGGAATATGCTGCAAACCATTGTGTCAGCCACAATAGTGTCTAGAATAGACTATGGAAATGCGCTGTATCTCGGCCTTCCAAAGTATTCCATTAGCCGTCTCCAGGTCATTCTAAACGACGCAGCACGCCTGATCTTTGGAGTACCAAGGAGGACCCATGCTTCCCCCCTGCTCCATCGATTACACTGGCTGCCCATGCTGCAGAGAGTGGAGTTCAAAAGCATGTGTATCTGCCACAATGCATTACACGGACAGGCGCCAGCTTATATAAAAGAAAGGCTCGAGCTCCACGAACCTAAACGCATCTTGCGATCGTCGGGTTCTTTCTTACTGTCTCAACCACGCTTTAAGCTAACCACCAAAGGAGGCAGATCCTTCTCAGTGCAGGCTCCTATCAACTGGAATAAGCTGCCAGAGGCGCTTCGTAGAGAGCCCAATCTCCTCCGCTTTCGGAAGTCTTTGAAGACCTTACTCTTCAAGAATGCGTTTCCCGCTTCAATAATGAACTGCTAGACCTGCCATCTATATATCTCTTTCCGTCTTTCGTTCTGTACTTGGTCAGTAGCGCTTTGAGACCTGTCGGTGAGTTGGCACGATACAAAACCCAGATACAATACAATACAATACCTCTGCCACCTGTGGAGGAACCAGGCCTGGGCCAAGATGCCAGTGATGATGATGATAAGGGTGACGTCCACACACAGCTCATCAACAACTTCTTCACCTGATGGTGAGTTCACAGGGTTGTTATGTCAATGTATTCAGTTAGCCTGAAATGTGTTGGGGCTACTCTGTTGCTGATTGAGTCTGTCTGTGCCACTTGACTGGATGTGTGCAATGATGTGTCCTTTCAGGTGGTCTGTACTCCATAGTGTCGAACTGCTAACTTGTTTCTGTGGAGGTTTATTTTGACATGTTTTGTGCATGTGTATTGCATTTCTCTCCTGTTCTGCTGTGCTTTTGACTGTGTCTTGTGTCTGTCCTTCCCAGGGTAATTTGCCTGTTGTTTGGTCAACACTGACCCCCAACACCCAGAATCCAACACCAGTGTGGAAGTTGTCAATTCACATCAAGTGATGTGCCACACACCTCTGGACTTCAACTATTGTAGAATAAACATGTTGCTGATGTGTAATGAACCTGTGCTATGCTTTGTTATGTGCGTTGTCTGTCTTCCCACATCTGACTGACATTTACTTACCTCACCTGTTGGCTTCTTGCCACTGACTGTGGATAGGTGTGGTATCTGTGCATACCAATGTATTTCAGGTCAACATCATTGTGTGGGATGAGTAACATGGACATGGTGAGTATGTGTTGTGGTGCCATAGTGGTGTGTCTCCCTCACATGTGTCACATCACCATGACTCACATAACGGTGGTCACATTGTTGTAGTATTTGGCATGCACTGTGTTGTTTAGCAGATCAACATCTCCATGACACATGCCAAGTTGGAATCACAACAAAGGCATGTATGGTGTACTGGTGAATTTATTTACAAATATGTGTGAGGATAGTGCACAGTATGGTGTGTGCTGTACATTGGGTTTTGAATCCAAAGTTCACAGTAGAGTTGGAAGTGTTGGTAGCTGAAATGTCCAGAGTAAAGTCCACAGTCATCTGCTACATTGGACCAACATTAACCCTCCATGTCATGTAGGCGAGTTGTGTCAGATACAACAAGGTGAACGGGTTGGGCACAAAGAACATTGTCTAGAACAGGTTTAGAGGCCCTGGGGGATGTGCAGAGACATCTGCGTCTCACTTGTCCTTCTTCGGACGACTCATCTTCTTCTTCGGGGGGGATCCTCAGGTGCAGGCGTCTGCGGTGCAGGGGACTCTCCACCAGAATGATCCTCCCTCCCTGTGGCACTGGCAGATGGTGTGGCAAAAAATGTTGTTGTGGCCACACAGGGAGGTGTGGACATGTTTATGCTTATCTGGAGGAGGCATTGGAGTATGTCTCGATGCATCCCACTTTGCCTCCATGCAGGCATGGTGGGCAGCCTGCTCCTGTTGAATGTCCTTGAGGATCCCCATACCTGGCTGAATCCTCTGGTGCTATCCTGGTACCCATCTATGATGCATGACAGTTGGGGGTCATCATGCAGTCCAGGCCCCTCTACAAGGTGCACCCTCTGCCTACCACCCCTTCCAGCACCCCTATCCACACAGGCAGGACCTGCGGAGGCACGCACCGGTGACACTGGGCCCCCTTGGGTGTTGTTGCTGGTGGTGTTGTCCGTAGCTTCCTGGGGGGCCTGTGTCCCTGTGCTGTCGTTGTTCTGTGGCCTTGGTCTGTCTGTGTTGGTGAGGATACCCTGTCTGTTGGCAGATGCTGGAGGTATGGGTACAGGGGGTGCAGATGTTGGTACTGCTGCTGCTGCATGATGACTCACACCGGAGATGCCAGGTTGTTCGAGAGAGCTGAGGGTCCACCAGAGTCTGGGACAAGGACTCCTCTTCATTTGGTGCTGTGTCCCCAGCACCACCTGTGTTACCATCACTGATGACGTCATCCAGTGAGTGTGTGTTTCTGTCAATTTTAAATATGTTTAATATATATATAGGGAAAAACCTATGGAAGAATGAGTGGGTGTATACGTGTGTGAATGGATGATTTAGTAGGTGCGTGACTGACTGTATAAGTGAGTCATTAAACGTATCTTACTGCAGACTAGTGACTAAACTGTGTGAATGTTTGTATCTGTCTGTCTCTTGGTGTATAAGCGGCTGCATGGTTTTGTGAATAGCTATATGAGTGTCTCTATGGGTTATTGATTGGTTGTCTGAGTATCTGTTTGGGTGCCTGAGTGTTTGTGTGGGTGGGGTGTGTGTGACTCTGTGCATACATGTGTGAGTGGGTGATTCTATGGGTGCATGGTTTTAAGAGTGCATCTGTGATGGACTGTATGGTTGGGTGAGTGTATGTATGGGTGTGTTAGTGATTGAATGTATATCTCAGTGGTACATGTGTGAGTAACTACATATGTGAAAGGCAGTATATATGTGTGTAAGAGTATATAAGTGGGTAAATGTGAGAGTGTGTGATTGTGAGAGTGGCTGTATGGATGAGTGTGTGCTTGTATCAGTGATTGTATAAGAGTGTAAGAATGTGGTACTATTTTTATGAGTAAGTGAACTTGTGTGTGTATAACTGCATAGGTGAGTAAATGGGAGTGTGATTAATTATTTGCATGACTGACTAGGTGTGAGAGTACCTCTATGGATGATTGGTGGTGTGTGAGTGTCTATGTAGGTGTATAAATGCAAATGATAGTCCTGTACTGAGTGACTGTAAGTATCAGTGACTGTACAGGTGAGTGAGTGGATGTGTGTGTAGATCTAAGAGTCAATGAGTGGGTATGTAGTTATTGGTATTGGAGTATCTATGGTTTTGAGAATGGAAGTCTGAAATTTTGATTGAGTATATCAAAGGGTGTGAGAAGATGCACTAATTTATCACATGGATGACGTCATCAGTGATGTCATCAGTGATGTCATTTCAGATGTCATCAGTGATGTCATCAGTGATGTCACTGACCATGTCATGAGTGATGTAATATGTGACGTCATCAGCAATGCATTGCGGGGGCGCGAGTTATAGTTAGCTGAACTAACTATAACAGGGGAATTTCTATGGTTTTGTACGAGGGAAATGTCCAGCTAACTATAACGCCCCTGAAACCTATGGTTTTTTCAGTGAATTTCTAAGGTTTTTTAAATGCCAATTCCTAAATATATCAGGCCTGAAACCTATGGTGTTTTTTCAGTGAATTTCAAAGGTTTTCTAAATGACAATTTTGAATGTATTAATTGTTATACTGATTTTTTTGATACTGATTTACTACATTTTTTAAACTATTTATTTTTAGATATATTTTTTTTAATTACATTATAATTACATTATACATTACAATACAAAATATACTTTCTCAGAATGAATTACTTTAGTTTAAATACTTGGCAAATAGGCAACAGACTTTTAAGTACAGTAGTTACAGTTGTTGCAATGGGCAACACAATTTCAAACACAAAGCAACATTGAGCTCAATGTGAATTTCTAGTTAAATGCAATTAGCTACTTTATGGATTACTTTTCTAACCACAAGACTGGATCCTAGATTCAGTCCTTGGACATCTCCTGTAAACAGTTGAGTAAAAGCGCTTTGGTTACAGTAGTGATTTTTAAGGAATATTATTGTATTTTAAAAGTTGACAGAAACTTTTTCCTATAGAATCACCAATGTTATCCTAATGCAGAAAATTCACTTAGCAGGTAAGTAGTGTTATCCTTACTTTTTCTTACTCAGTGGTGGATCCTGGATCCAGCACTGGCCAACCTCCTGTAAACAGTTGAAAGAATGTGTTTAAGCCATACAGACGATTTTTAGTTTGTGAAAATAGACACTTGGAAACTTTTCTGGTGAAAACCACACAATGGATTCCTATGGAAGGAAATACAAGTTACTGGTAAGTACGCTTAGAATTACTTTTCAGGGTCAGTGCTGAGCTAAATGATGCAGCCCTGGGTGCTCTCCTGATAACAGGTGAGTAAATCGGAATTCATAGTTCGGCTGATTTTAGAGGAATATTTGTACGTTTCAAAAATGGACCCTTTGAAAATTTTCTGGTGAAAACCACACAATGGATTCCTATGGAAGGAAATACAAGTTACTGGTAAGTACGCTTAGAATTACTTTTCAGGGTCAGTGCTGGGCTAAAAGATGCAGCACTGGGTTCTCTCCTGATTACAGGTGAGTAAATCGGAATTTGTAGTTCGGCTGATTTTAGAGGAATATTTGTACGTTTCAAAAATGGACACAGAAAATTTTCTGGTGAAAACCACACAATGGATTCCTATGGAAGGAAATACAAGTTACTGGTAAGTACGCTTAGAAATACTTTTCAGGGTCAGTGCTGGGCTAAAAGATGCAGCCCTGGGTTCTCTCCTGATTACAGGTGAGTAAATTGGAAATCGTAGTTCGGCTGATTTTAGAGGAATATTTGTACAATGGTGAAGGAAGGGGGAGGGGCCTGAGGTGACGTGTGCAAACACGCCCTGTGGCGCGTTTTAAGTTGGGGAATTAATTCCTCTTCAATCCTGAGGTCTCCTGGGGGCCAACTAGCCCACCAGGTATCTCCAGTATGTGCCAGGGAGCTGCATTGCAGAGGTATTCAGAGGCCACGCCCCTTTTTACAACACTCTGCAACACAGCTCCGTGGCGCTTACTGGAGGTACCTGGTGGGCTAGTTGGTCCCCAGGGACCCTCAGGATTGAAGAGTAATTAATTCCCCAACTTAAAAAGCGCCACAGTGCGTGTTTGCACAGATCTCACCTCAAGCCCCGCCCCCTACCTTCACCACTGTGCAAATGCGCCCGTGGGGTGTTTTAAGTTGGGGGATTAAGCCCCCTTGAATCCTGAGGTCCCCTGGCGGCCAACTAGCCCACCAGGTACCTCCAGTATGCGCCAGGGAGCTGCCTTGCAGAGAGGTGTTCAGAGGCCACACCCCTTTTTACAACACTTTGCAACGTGGCTCTGTGGCGCTTAGTGGAGGTACCTGGTGGGCTATTTGTCCCCTAGGGGACCTCTGGATTGAAGAGGAATGAATTCTCCAACTTAAAATGCGCCACAGGGCGTGTTTGCACAGTATCACCTCAGGCCCCGCCCCCTACCTTCACCACTGTGCAAACACGCCCCGTGGCGCGTTTTAATTTGGGAGATTAAGTCCCCTTGAATCCTGAGGTCCCCTGGCGGCCAACTAGCCCAACAGGTATCTGCAGTAAGCGCCAGGGAGGTGCGTTGCAGAGAGGTGTAAAAAGGGGCGTGGCCTCATTACACCTCTCTGCAACGCAGCCCCCTGGTGCATACTGGAGGTTCCTGGTGGGCTAGTTGGCCCCCAGGGACCCCCAGTATTGAAGGGGAATTCGTTCCCCCTCTGCAAACGCGCCGGGGGCGCGTTTGCAGAGTGGTGTAAGGAGGGGGCTTGGCCTCCGGCCCAATCCTTTTTTTTTTCCCCCTCTGTTTTTTAGAACGAGGGCTGTGTAGCCCCCCTTCTTTTTCTTTTTTTTGGCCCTGGGGACCCCATCCCCCAGGGCCTGCCCCCAATTTTTATTTTAAAAAATTTTTTTTTTATGGGAAGGGGGCCGCGTGACTCCCCCTCCCCAGGCCATAATTTGCCCCGGGGACCCCATCACCCGGGGCATGGCACTTTTTAAAAGAAAAAAAATTATGGAGGGGGCTGCATAGCCCCCCTCCTGTGCCACCTATCCCCCGGGGCCATTTTAAAAAAAAAATGTTGTTTTAAATTTTGGGGAGGGGGTCCGCGTGGCCCCCCTCCCGGGCCACTTATGGCCCCGGGGACCCCATCCCCCGGGGCCTGGCCTCCGTTGGGGGCCGTGGGGGGGTCCCCAATTCCCCCACGGCCCCGCCAGCTCCCCGCGTCCTGCGGGAGCCGGCATTGCTTTTCCACATGGGGAGCAGCTAACATGCTGCTCCCCGTGTGGAAAAGCAATCGTCTTTGGAATTTGGAAGAGAGAGCAGGTTTCCTGCTCTCTCTTCCAAATACCAAAGCAGTTTGCTATGGCAGGATGGGAGCCGCGAGGCTCCCACCCTGCCATAGCAAACAGCAGTGTCCCGGGGGTGGGCACCCCCCGGGACACTGCTTACTACCATTTTGGTATTCACAGAAGGCACTTACTCATTTTGGTATTCACAGAAGGCACTTACTCATTTCGGTATTCACAGAAGTTAGGAGTCCTAACTTTAGGACTCCTAAATGCCTTCTGTGAATACCGAAAGTCTTAAAATTAGGATTTTTCTCAGTATAGTAGTAGTATAGTTAGGACTCCTAACTTTAGGACTCCTAAATGCCTTCTGTGAATATCGAAAGTCTTAAAATTAGGATTTTTCTCAGTTTAGGAGTCCTAAATTTAGGACTCCTAACTTTAGGACTCCTAAATGCCTTCTGTGAATACCGAAAGCCTTAAAATTAGGATTTTTCTCAGTTTAGGAGTCCTAAGGTTAGGACTCCTAACTTTACAACTACTAAACTGAGAAAAATCCTAATTTTAAGGCTTTCGGTATTCACAGAAGGCATTTAGGAGTCCTAAATTTAGGACTACTAAATTGAGAAAAATCCTAATTTTCAGACTTTCGGTATTCACAGAAGGCATTTAGGAGTCCTAAAGTTAGGAGTCCTAACTATACTACTACTACAACAGGTTAATGTTTTATAATTGTACAAAACTTTTTCTTTTTTGTTGAAGAGATACATTTGTGTTTATTTGCCTATATTTCTTTAGTGAAGTTTAAAAAATGTATTTACCTGCTAAATGTATTTTTCTGTGGGATGAGAGAATTGTATTTATTTATAATATTAGTAGTAAAAACTTTAAAGAAAAAATGTATTGATGTGAAAATTACCTGGTCATGTTTTTCCTTTTTATGTACGTTGAAAGTTTTGAAAGCTGAAAGAAAAAATATTTGAACATTGTTTAGAAATTGTAATGATGATGTTCTTTTATTTGTTTCATTTGTGTTTGTATACTATATTATTTGTTTACTTCTTTTTGGTGTAAATATTTTAGAAAATTGCCTTGTAATATGCTTTTCAGAACGTTTTGTGGATACTTTGTTGATGGATGTAATAGTAATCTGTTGGTATATAAAAAGAAGAACAAATATTTATAGTTTGCGATAACATTTATCAGGTAATCAAAAACAACAAGCATGTTTTACTGAGATAAGCAAATGTTTCAGTAGGATTAGTAATTTAGTTTTTATCAATACATAGCATTTTTACTGAGGCAGGCCCCCTTTAGAGTAGGAATAGTAGTTTTAGCTTCATCACTTGGGGTAGGAATATTAATTTAAATACCCACACTATCCTCCACTTTTCCTGAGGTAAGCACCCTTTGGAGTAGGAATAGTAATTTTTATTCCACCACTATCCAGCATTTTCCATGAGGTAAGCATCCTTTAGCGTTGGAATAGTAATTTTAACCTCACCACTATCCTGCACTTTCCCTGAGGTAAGCACCATTTGGAGTAGGAATAGTAATTTAAAACACCACTATCCTGCACCTTCTCTGAGGCAAGCACCTTTTGGAGTAGGAATAGTAATTTTAACACTACCACTATCCTGCACCTTCAATGAGGCAAGCAACTTTTGGAGATGGAATCGTAATTTTAAGACTATCATTATTCAGCACTTTCCCTGAGGCAAGCACTCTTTGATGTTGGAATAGTAATTTTAAGCCCACCACTATCCTGCACTTTCCCTGAGGTAAGCAACCTTTGGAGTAGGAATAGTAATTTTAGCACCCTCACTATCCTGCACCGTTATTGAGGAAAGCACCTTTTGGAGTTGGAATAGTAATTTTAACCCCACCATTATCCAGCATTTTCACTGAGGCAAGCATCCTTTGGTGTTGGTATAATAATTTTAATCCCATCACTATCCTGCACTTTCTTTGAGGCACACATCCTTTGGAGTAGGAATACTAATTTTAACACCACCACTATTCTGCACTTTTCCTGAGGCAAGCACCTTTTGGAGTTGGAATAGTAATTTTAACATCACCACTATCCAGCATTTTCCTTGAGGCAAGCAGCCTTTGGAGTAGGAATAGTTATTTTAACACCACCACTATCCTGCACCTTTCCTGAGGCAAGCACCTTTTGGAGTTGGAATAGTAATTTTAATACCACCACTAGCCTGCACTTTCCCTGAGGTAAGCACCCTTTGGAGTAGAAATAGTATTTTAAACATCATTACTATGCAGCATTTTCCGTGAAGTAAGCCCCCTTTAGAGTTAAATAGTATATGAAATGTTATCACTATTAAGGAGACGATTCCGATCTGGGTCGGAAAGCTCTCCGACCGAGCCGGATCTGTAGTGTTTTCTGACTGAGCCGGACTCCTGCAGTCCGACCGAGCGAGTACGATGCGGACGCATGCTGCTGGATTGGTTCGGGCGGACTCCCATAGAAGTCAATGGGAGCCGGTCGTACGACGCGTACATGGGCTCCCATTGACTGAATGGGTACGTCTCGCACAAGGGCGCCCCCTACTGTGGGTACACGTCAGTGCCATCAGCACCGTTCATGCCTGTGTTGGGGAGACCCTCGGGTCTCCCCCTGTGTCCGAGTCATAAGGTTGCGGGTGATGGGGGTCCGACGTGGACACCCAAAGACAGCTACCCGGATGTTTTGCGAGCTGGAAACTTCGACTTGATCCGGCTGTCCGACGCGTACATCGAACTCATACGGTCGTAAAACATCTCCATTGCGCGGTGCGAATTGTGTCCGTACGAGTCAGTCGGATTGGGTCAGATCCAGGAATGGTTCAGTCGGAACACACGCATACAGTCGCATCGTACTTGCTCGCTCGTACAGGTGTCCAAGTCGGTCGGGAAACACGAGTCCGACTCGTACGTTTTTCCTGCCGGATCGCGTTCGGAGCCCTTCCGACCCAGATCGGAATCGGCCCCTAAGTATTTTCTCAAATGTAAGCACCTCTTGGAGTTGGAATAGTAATTTAAATGATAATATTTTTTTGTTTTTTCATTGTTGTAAGCATTCCTTGTAATTGGGATAGTAATTTTGATATCAACACTATCAAGCTTTTTAACTGAGGTAAGCATTGTTTGGAGTTGTAATTGTAATTTAAATTTAATATTATTTTGTATTTTATGTGATGCAAACAACCTTTGCATTTCTATTATTAATTTAAACTATATTATTATCGAGCATTGTAATTGAGGTAAGTATTGTTTGGAGTTGGAATAGGAATTTTAATAATAGCTTTATTCAGCTGTTTTCTTGAGGTAAATAAGCTTGGAGTTGGAATATTAATTTAAAGTCGAACTATATAACATTTTCTGTGAGGCATATCACAATTTGTATTTGGAATACACATTTTAAACTTAATTTTAATTATCATTTTCCTTGAGGAAGTATCCTTTCTAGTTGGAATAGTTTTAGTAAATCTACCACTATACATTTATTTGAAAACGGTTAAAAAATATGTATATAGTTTTATTCACTTACTTTATATATAGTGACCAAAACAGAGTATTTTGTAATCTTTTGTAGAAGTTTGAAAAGTTTCCAAACAAACTGCAAAAAAGTTAATATGTTTTATTTTAGTATATTTGCGTATCTATAAATTTGTAAATAATTATACATTTCTACAGTTTGTACTTACTTGGTGTTTTAGATGGCTCGCTCCGAGGTTTATATTTTTCTGTAGCAAAACGCGCCTGCAGTCTCAGGTAATCAGGTAACTACAGTTTTTAAAATGGTGGACGGCTTCTTTTATACGTTTTGTTGTGTTGAACGTTATTTGAAATTTAAATATGTTTTGTGCATGTTTATTCACTGTGTTTTTAATGTTGTTTGAGAATGTAAATAATTATTTGGTTGTGTTAGTGTTCGTAACCTGTTATTTTGGTATGTGATAACATCCGTTTTGGCTATTTCCAGGTCAAAGTTATTTCAATGAAAGAGTTGTAGTGCTTTTGTTTTCGTGCATTTAATGTGTTTGTATTAGTTGTTTGTTATTGTGTTTTTTTATGCGAAAATGTAAGAATTATTAATGGTAGATTATTTTGTAAAATTAAGTGTATTAATGTTCGTTTGTTTGGCTTGTGATTAAATTGAAATTTTTTGAAATTTTTAGTCAAATGTATATGATATTAAAAATATAATTTATACAATATTTATTATTTCTTTAAATTTTATAATTATTTGATATGGGGTTTATATATGTGGGTAATATTTAGTAAAATTATATTAGCATATAAAATATTTCATTGGTTTAAAAAAGTACCTGAGTTTTAATTTTAATGTAGGGTCTTTTAATTAAATAGCATGTAATAAAATAGTATCTGTTGTAGCATTATTTTTGATATATTGAAATAATTGTCAGCTTTTTTTATATTATAAATATTAAACAGGAGTATTAATGCTAGTACTCGAGTATTAATTTTAATACTCATGTATTACATTTAAAGGCCCAGGTTTTGAAACACTTCCCCACCCAAACTCCCTATTTTCCCTGCATCCCACTCCAGGGGTTTATTATACAAATAAATAAACAAAAACACGTTGTAAAAGTGTGCGTTGTGGTAGTGTGTGTTGTAATGGATCATTCAATTTATTATACTACATTTGCATTGTAATGGTATGCATTGTAAAAAAAATGTGATGTAATGTTAGTTGCGTTGTAAAAGTTGCGTTGTAAAAGCATGCGTTGTATTTGTTTGCATTGTAGCGTCAGATAGTCAATCTGGATAGTCAGTGCAAATGAAACCCTCGCCTGGAAGTGTATTGTACCCGCAGATAAGTGCTGGACATTTCCAGAGCCTGAGTTACCCCAGAGGCGGCGCTTGACAGCATAACTGAACCATATGGACCACATAGAGATCAAAGAGAAAGATGGCAGCCCCCTAATGAGACACACACTACGAACGGGTCCTGATAGCGAGGATGTGCATGCTGAGCTGTATTCCTGTGCTCTCCCCCATTTCCTGTAGGATTGTAGTGGACAGTGTCTCCCTGCCTGACACAGGAGACTATCTGCGGGCCTTGCGGCTGAATGGACCTCCTAGAACTGTGGAGACTAAGCATCGGTGCCTGGTGGGCCCCAGTTCTGAGACGCAGTGGGCACGCAAGTAATGGAGGCACATCTGACAGGGCTATGTGCCTGGGCCCCACTGGAGTGGATCCGATGACTGTATAGTGGCTGCATGACTGCTGCCTCAGCCTGCACAAGCTTTCCAGTAATCTTCTGTCACTGGGAGGACGGGGCCAAATACGCGCATGGTCGCAGTCTGGATAGGGGGACAGGGTTTACATTTTGCTGCCCCCCATGCCACCATCCAACAGACACTGGTGGGGGTCCATAGAAACACCGCAATCACACAGTGAGCTTGTGGTGGCCTCAAACTAGTTGGAGCTATCCCCTCCCTCTAGACAAGAGCACTTAGTCTAGACTATTGGGTCCCCCTGGGAAGCGTGCCACAGTCAGGATGATAATCTTCTCAATCTGCATCTCGCTAGACAGCCACCAACGATGGGGAAAAGTGACACAAAACAAAAAAAGCTTCCCTTCAATACTCATAAAGCCAGTAAATTGCACCCCATCGATCATGGGCAGCCTCCCAGGACGTCCATGAAGTGGCTGAGGATCCAGACATGAAGACACTGTTGCTTACTATGCAGAAAAGCGTCACTCTTTTGACACTATGAGACCCATTAGAATGTAGGGCGGATTGCCACCACCCGCATGGCAGAGGCGATCTGCCCTACATCCTTCCCCGCCTGCCACCCATTTACCCCCCGCCATATTAGTATGGCGGGGGGTACCACGGCGGAAGGGAAGACCGTCCGCCGCTTTTCCGCCCGGTCGACAAGTCGACCGGGTGAAGAAGGGTTTAATATGGTGGTGGTGTCTGCTAGCCACCGGCATCCATATTAGCATGAGGGCAGAAACATGCCTTTCCATGGTGGCATTGCCGCCACGGAAAGGCATGCAGAATTCTCTTCCGGTGGTCTTTTGTGGGCCCCCAGGGTATTGGGGGTTGGGGGTGCACATGGGGGGTACCTATGGTACCCCCCTGCATTGTCATGGACATGGTGGTAGGCACCTCGCTGTGCCTGTCACCTTGTGCATGACAATGCACGCAGTGCATTCCCAATGCTGGGAATGGAGGATGCCACCGCCACGGTGGCGGTGGCATCCTAATTGCCGGTGCGGCTCTTGAACTACCAAGATGCAGGTCTGCGAATGGCCCGTGAGAAGCGCTAACTTTTTAATGACAATTCCGCCATTTCAATATTTCCTGATATCTCTCTGGCAGTGAAAGAGGCGTGCAGGGAATACTTACCACTCAAATGGAAAATGCGACAGGCGGGTATAAAACATGCCATGCCAGCACGGCTCAAAATTACTCACAGAGTATGATCCCTACATTTTCTCTTCTCCTACGGCTACATCACCCTTCATCAAGAAACTAAAGACAGATACTGATGACATACTTTCCTGTCTATCCGAGAACCAGAAGGAGGGCATAAGCCAGATGACTCACTGGACAACCAGGATGATATGAATCTGTGCCACTGCTGGCCACGGTTCTACCTGCTCCAAAAACTAACATGTCCTACATCGGACTCACTGATATTGGATCATACTGTCCAGGGCTAGTACGTTATAAATTCTAGACTATATGCACTGGACTACGCTCTACCCTTACACGATGTTATGTTGGCTAGCACTGCCCTGTTGGGTAGTGTTGAATGGTCAGCACTTTGGCCTCCCCTGCTAGGGTAATCCCTGTATCTTCCACCTAAGTGCACTGCATGTTCATTATCACCTGTATACTGTTTCAGTGTGCGTTTAAGTTCCTGGTTACGGGTACATTCACTTCCATGTCAGGGTCGCTGGTGTGGGTGGGAGGAGGGGTTTTACACAAAGTTGTGCCATTAACATGCAGCCTGCTTTTACTCAGACACTGAGGGGCAGGGGGTCGATGGACGACCTTGCTCCACCACAGACAATGTGGTTACCAAGATCTCACTCCTCGAGACAAGGGTGACTCAGGCCCTGAATGACTCACAGACTGTTCACTGGTTGACCTGGAATGCGCGTGGACTGAACAATCCCCATATGGCCCAACTAGGGCTCTCCTACCTAAATCGTCATAAGGTCGAGGGAGCTCTATGACTGGAGATACACATTAGTGCCTCAACCATCTCCACATTCGCAGTGAAAGTACTCCTCCTACGCAAAGGGCATGGCTCTTCTGAGCAGATGGGGCTTCCCCTTTTGACTTACTTCACGAGGAAAATCACACACAGGGCTGATACACCATAGTACAAGCCTGGATTGCTGGGCGGCACCTAACTCTCATTAACACTTACAGACGATCCCCATTACCTTCGACAACTATGGAACAAATGCATGGCTATCTCGCGTCACACTCTGCTATGGGAGATGAGGGATTTTAATCTGGTTCTCGAAAGGCAACTCAACTGTCAGAATGCCACAACACAGGCACACCATGCAGCTACTAGGGGACTCGCTGAAATTATAGAGGCACACAGACTTGTTGATATCTGACGATAGAGGTTCCCCACCTGGTGGAAGGGAGCACACGTATCTGCGGCACACAGGACATGGCCCAGATTGGATTACTAGTTCGGCTCCTGTGGCATAGCTGTGTGGATCAAACATATCGAGCACCTTCCATGCATGCTCTCGGACCACTCCTGGGTCATGCTCATGTTGATAACGCCTGCATACAGGCACCGAGCCTTCACCTGGCGATTATCACCTCAAGCGTAACACAACACAGTCTTTGAAGATGAGATCAAAGCTGAAATACACACTTTGTTTTATTAGAATTGGTGGACTCTTACTGGATCCTCTGGGAGACTTTCAAGGCCAACATGTGGGGGGTTTGTATGTCCAATCAGCATGGGGTGCGTAGGTCTCTCCTTGATAGACTAGACTTAATGTAAAGAGAGAGCCGGCACTTAAAACGACTATATACAAATGAACAAGACCCAAGGACATAAAAATCACATTGAAGGAATTCACAGAACTAACTGAGCAGGAAGTTAAACACCCTCATCAACAAGTGCGACCCAGGGTGTACGGTGAGGCTGAGAGACCTGGTAGAACTCTGGCCATGCTTGTCCATCAGGCCTGACAACCCCATGAGATGACTTCACTTACTAGAGAAGAGAGGGTCATGCTGTATGAAGCTGAAGACATACTGACAGAATTTGTGGCACACTGTCCCACCCTGTACACTTCTATGACTTCACACACCCTAGAGGAGAACACTGCCCACCTTGAGTGAACTGCTTTGGCATGGCTTGAGGGCTTCTGTCATCTCTTTCCTGATGCTCCACTTACACTTGACAAGATCCCTTTAGCTATTACTGAGCTCTCCACCAATTAGGCC
Organism: Triturus cristatus; assembly: GCF_964204655.1. NCBI lineage: Eukaryota > Metazoa > Chordata > Amphibia > Caudata > Salamandridae > Triturus > Triturus cristatus. Next base: position 145,268,701 of record NC_140585.1, on the reverse strand, counting down.
CCGGAGAATGATGGATTTCCTGATGAATTTTATTAAGCCTTTTCCCTGCCTTCTTGCGGTATAAAAGGAGGCGATGCAATGGCGTGCCCTCCCTCCATCTTTGAGAAAGACCACTCTCCTAAAGCCATGGACGTCCACGGGGGGAGGTGGAGAGTGCAAGGGGAGGCACCTGCTCCCTCCACTGGATTTAATCAGATTGGAAAATTTCTCACACAAATTAGCAAATTTTTTCTCATTTGGATGGGAAAAAGCTCCACTCACTGCGGGGTCACTCACTGACTGCCTGGTGGATTTAGAAAGTGTAGCGTAACACTACGGCTGCCATAGTGTTGTGCTGCATTATTAGTACAGAGGCAAAAGCAGTCTGTGTCACGGATGGCGGGTAGTTCTTGGCAGCTACCACTGTCATTGCTAGCTGAGCGCTACCAATGGCAGTGCAAGTACATAGCCGGTCCCCTCCTACCGTGCAGAAGCCTCCTCACGTGTCCTAAGTTAGACCAATCTGCATTGGACCACAGTCTCCCCACTAGGTTTCACTGCCATGGTACGACCCCTAGCCCCCAGCATAGTGCACAGCCTCAGAGACAGACAGGACAGAGAAGAAGAAGCAGCGTGTGTCATGCGCTGCAGAAGCACTCTGCACAGGCCCTGTTCACTGTGGCTCATAGCGCTTTTTGGCCAGACCTGCTACATCTTAACAAACTTTGCTTATAGTCTTCTGCCTGGCACTGTCAGTTTAAAAATTAGGCTGAGTTCGAGTAAATCACTAGCAGCACGTTTTTCTGGTGACTCCAGTCCGCCCGCCATCCTAATAGACCCCTTTGTTGCACAGCTGGGTTGGAGAAATGCCGCAGGCACTAAGGCACTGTCTGAGCAGCAAACAAGGCCACTCAGACCAATCCTGGCAATGCTCTCATGCTATGAGAGCAGCATCTGGATTTGGTGGGGAGCCTGTGCCGGTGTCCCAGGGACTGCTGGGACACCATCAGGAGTGTAGAGGAGCAAGGACGCATCAGTGGCAGGACAGTAGGTTTTTTCAAAAATTATTTCTCCCTTGCCCCCTCAACCTGACCTCCAATGAAGTTTTGTGGCAGCCGCCTCTGGTATCCTTAGTCAATATGTCAAAATGATTTTTAGTCATTGCTGATGAAAGTGCTGACATATCCGTAAAAGAACAGATGTCACTAGGAGTATGTTTTGTAGACACAAGTAGCACTGTAGCTGTCATCAGTGAAGAATTATTGGAGTGCAACCTTAAAAGAATTGGATGCTATCTGAATTGCAAATACGATTATAGTTATATGTTATAAATTTCGATTAAACTTAAAAAAAACTTCAGGCCCGATTCACAGAACTAACTTAAAACAAAATCCTAAACTTACTGGGCCCGATTCACAGAACTAACTTAAGACAAAATCCTAAACTTACTATTTTTGGTATTCACAGAAGTTAGGATTTTGTCTTAAGTTTGTCTTAAGACAAACTTAAGACAGACTTAAGACAGACTTAAGACAAACTTAAGACAGACTTAAGACAGACTTAAGACAAACTTAAGACAGACTTAAGACAGACTTAAGACAGACTTAAGTTTGGATTTTGTCTTAAGTTTGTCTTAAGTCTGTCTTAAGTCTGTCTTAAGTTTGTCTTAAGTTTGTCTTAAGTCTGTCTTAAGTCTGTCTTAAGTTTGTCTTAAGACAAACTTAAGACAAAATCCTAACTTCTGTGAATACCAAAAGTAGTACGTTTAGGATTTTGTCTTAAGTTAGTTCTGTGAATCGGCCCCACAATCATTTTGGTATTCACAGAAGACACTTACTCATTTTGGTATTCACAGAAGACACTTACTCATTTCGGAATTCACAGAAGTTAGTAGTCCTAACTTTAGGACTCCTAAATGCCTTCTGTGAATACCGAAAGTCTTAAACTTAGGATTTTTCTCAGTTTAGTAGTAGTAAAGTTAGGACTCCTAACTTTAGGACTCCTAAATGCCTTCTGTGAATACCGAAAGCCTTAAAATTAGGATTTTTCTCAGTTTAGTAGTAGTATAGTTAGGACTCCTAACTTTAGAACTCCTAAATGCCTTCTGTGAGTACTGAAAGTATTAAAATAAGGATTTTTCTCAATTAAGTAGTAGTAAAGTTAGGACTCCTAACTTTAGGACTCCTAAATGCCTTCTGTGAATACCAAAAGCCTTAAAATTAGGATTTTTCTCAGTTTAGTAGTAGTAAAGTTAAGAGTCCTAACTTTAGAACTCCTAAACTGAGAAAAATCCTAATTTTAAGACTTTCGGTATTCACAGAAGGCATTTAGGAGTCCTAAAGTTAGGACTCCTAACTTCTGTGAATACCAGAGTGAGTAAGTGTCTTCTGTGAATAGCAAAATGAGGAAGTGCCTTCTGTGAATACCAAAATGGTAGTAAGTTTAGGATTTTGTCTTAAATTAGTTCTGTGAATCGGGCCCTTCATGGCCAAGAGTATGATGGATGCTCTGCAACGACAGGAAAGGAAGGTAGTTTTCAAGCCATAATTAAGAGAAAATATCCTAAAGCTGCTTTTGCTCACTGTGCTGCACATAAACGTAATTCGGTTGTTAATTACCTGAATGCTGATCCTGATAAATGAAATTATATCGGCACAGTGAAAGCTATCATCACATTTTTCCATGAAAGTCCACTAATAAGATCTCTATTTCCCAATGTGCCATTGCTGAGTGAAACACGATGGACAAAAAAATACAAGAGCATTCAAATTTTTTGCTCAAACTTTGAAGAGATTTTTTTTTTTTTTATAAATCTTTTTATTAACTTTGCTCAGACCATCGAACAATACAGGACATTTAGCACGATACATGCAGTGAATTACCCATCCTCTGAACAATGACCGACCTTCAAGGACACAGATGAGACAAATAACAATAGCTGTTAGGGTCCCAGTCCTCCCCCCGGCTGCCTGTATTTCCGCCATGGTCCCCATATCTTACGCCATTTTTTGGTGCAACCTCTGCTTTTGTAGATAGTTTCTTCGGCCCTTTGGCACCAGTCCATATCCCGTACCCATTGGTCCCATTTGGGCGGGGTCCGCGAGCCCCAGTCCCTTGCGATATTCAAAACTTTGAAGAGATTTTTAAGCAATTAAGCTTACTGGTTACTACAACATCAGAGAAAACACGTCATGATGCGTATCAATTGCAATGTTCCTCAAGCACAGTGAGCTTTCTCTTTTGCTTGTCCATATTTCAAATTATTCATCAAGATTGGAATCTGTAAGCCAGGCAGTGGCAGCTTGCATGGATTGGCAGCTGGGGGTTGGGGCGGGGCAGAGGGTGTAGTAGAAAAACAAATGTACCTCCTTGCCGCCACTACTGTGTCTCTTCTCGTCATCCCTCCTCATTGTTGGTCCACTCTGGCCAGAAGCTGGAAGCACCCAGGCTCCCCAAAGCCAATAACAACCCTTCAATGCTGTGGTTCGGTGCTCAGCCAGGGACTGGGAGGCTGGGCATGTTCTCCACCCAGGCTGCAACGCAGCCTGCGTGGAGAACATGCAATGTGCGCATGACAGTTTGGCTGTCATGTGCACTGATAACCATGCATCCCACTCCCAGTGGGTGCCTGTTATCGCCCTGGCCCCAACCCCAAGAATCCGGGACACAAAATAAAATGTTAATAAACCATGGCTTATTATCTTTTTTTTATTTTCATTCCGCTGCTGGATGGGGGGAGATGCTCCTCCATCATAACAGCTGCAGGCAGGCACTTCAAGCTGTTCAGCTTGATACCCTCAAGGTGTGTAATCACGTCCAAGACCTTCTGACTGTGTTCCGTGATCACAGGGAAAAATCAGAGGAGCAATTTAAGTAAATGTTTTAAAATATTCACACCATGGCACAAAAATTGAACATCAAACTTTATGTTCCCAGACAGTGTGGACGGCAAGTATTTAATTCTAATTCTGGTTCCTCTTCTGTGGAAAAATACTATTAATGGTCTATCTATATGTCATACATGGTCTCTATCATCGCATCATCAGACAGTAGGTTTGGCAATAAAAACAGGAAAAATTTCAGTCTATTGATGGTGTGCGAGGGACCCATGGAGAGGCTAAACAGAGCGCAGAGGAGCTGCCTGCCAAGAACAGGAGGCCACGTTTGCACATAGATAAGCGGATTAGTGACTGTGGCAAACAGGAGGCCATGTGGTTGAGGACGGACAGCAAAAACCAAACAAAGCAAGCAAGCTGGGAACAGGTCTTTATAGCGACGCGACCTGACTCACCGACCCCACCTAATTTTGTGTGGCAGGACATACAAAGTACCCGGCTCAGCCAAAAAGCCACGTAGGCCGGGCTGTAAAAAAAAGGGAGGGCAAGTTGGCGACACCCTTACAGCAACGCAACCTGGCTAATGTGCACCCCCAGGAGTGAAATAACTGCCACCTTATGCTCGGTAATCCTGTAGCTAGTGGGGAGGAGATCCTGGAGACATTACGTGGTGCTGTTTTGTACCAATATACAAGAAGATGCCAAAATACAACCCTGCATACTATTGGCTAATTGTCCTTATCTACAGCACACAGAAGATCTTTTGTAGGCAAGCCCTTCTTCGTCTCCAGGAGTAGATGGCTGAGGACCAGGTCTTCTTGACATTCCAGGCAGGTTTTTGAGAGAAAAGAAGTACAGTCGAACAAGTGTTCTGTTTTATGAAAGCCTGCTGGAAGGATATTTCCATTAATAAACATCACTTACATGTAGCTTTCACAGATATGAGGGCTGAATTTGACCTACCAAAAGAAATGCTCTGAGATACTGGGCCAATATAGAATGCCACAAGATCTGCTTTATTTGCTAGTAAAACTGCACTCAGGCACCTACACCCAGTTAAGTTGGAATGACCAAGGCAAGCTGACCACTAGCATTCCCATTAAGCGGGGGGTGAGGCAGGGATGTTTCTTGGCCCCCACATTGTTCTCTCTGTATATGAATGGTGTGGTGGAATCATTGACTAAGTGCCAGCATGATGCATATAAGTTAGTTGGTACTAGCACCCCTGTCATGCTGTTCCCCGACAACACTCCTACTGTGATCATCTCTGATGGGCTTGCAGGAATTGTTAAATCATTTTGTCATGTTCAACAAGTCCAGGGGCTTGGAGATAAATGGAGGGAAATCATATTCAACAACTTGTAGAGCTGTTTCTCCAGCCATTGAGGTTTATAGAGCTATGCCCCTTGAAGATCATTGTATGGGGCTGTAGGTAAAGCACACAACTGAATATTCTGGAAAATAAATTTGTGAGATCCCTCCTGAATATCCCAGTTAACACAGCATCAACACTTCTCAGGTGGGATTTGAATCTTAAAAGGATTGACCATATAGCCCACCTAAAAATCATGTTCTACTGAGGCAGAATTTGTACAACACCTTAGCTGGCCCCATACAGAGGAGCTAATCATATTAAACACAAACTGTATAACTCCCTTGCAGAGTGCCATAAAAGCTTTGTGTACCCAGCTAAAGATAGAGGGAATGTGGGAAGACCCAGGTAAACTAGGGAAAACTTCAGCTAATTGGATCAAGGGTACTTATTCGGACCGTGTAATCCAGAAAGTATGGCGTGCTGTGAGGCCTGATAGCTTGACTGACAAGTTCCTGAGTCATAAATGTGACCCACAGTTTGAACTGCTTCTTGATAGAATCACCCTCTTTCAGTAAAAAACTTTGGGGCATATTCTCAAGGACTTATCGCCGAGTTATCTGCACTTTATCGCAGCCAAAGTGGTAATAAAGTTATCGCCCCATTCACAAACTGGTGCTAACCGCTGATATCACCATTTTTCCTGCAATAGCAGCCACAAAAAACATCGCCACAGATGACTCCGGCAACTAACGCTGATGAGATGAAGAGTAGGTGTTCCCGTGCAAAAGCAGCGACAACACCACTCCTCAACATTCTCAACCAACAGCCAGATTGGCAATAAGATCACAAAACAGGCGATAAGGTGCATTGGGCAGGGATTTAACACCTGCTTTGACCTGGTGTAAAGTTGGACGACAACTTGCACCATGACAGGGAGCCCAGCCCAGAGCCACACCTGAAGAACAACAGATGCCATGGAGCCACTGATCATGCAGCTCGGAGCCCCAAGAGGGCCACAACACCCACCGCCACCACCCACAGGATCCTCGGCCCCCCACACCCTGGGGCCCTACCCCAGGCACCCCCCCGGACAAAGATATCTCACATTAACCGTACAGAATCATTAACAAAAAAATTTGCATTATGTCGCACAATGACAAAACTCAACATTCATGTGTGGTCAGCAAATATGAGAACCATTCATCCAACTCTTAATTCCCAAGCAAATCATTTTATTCAAATTAACCACAAAACAAATAGTTGGATCAATCAATCAGAGCATTTGTAGAGCGCACTACTCACCCGTGAGGGTCTCAAGGCGCTAAGGGGGAGGGGGGTGCTGCTACTGCTCGATCAGCCAGGTCTTGAGAAGTCTTCTGAAGGTCAGCAGGTCCTGGGTCTGTCGCCGGTGGATGGGGAGGGTGTTCCATGTCTTTGCGGCGAGGTGTGAGAATGATCAGCCACTGGTGGTCGTTCGGTGGATGCTTGGAACGGTGGTGAGGGCGAGGTCAGCAGAGCAGAGCTGGTGGTTTGGGGTGTAGAAGGTGAGTCGTTTGTTGAGGTATGCTGGTTCGGCATTGTGGAGTGCTTTTGTGAGCGTGGGTGAGGAGCTTGAAGGTGATCCTCTTGTTGATGGGGAGCCAGTGCAGGTCTCTCAGGTGGGCAGTGATGTGGCTGTGGTGGGGGATGTCGAGGATGAGGCGTTCTGTATGCGTCTTTTCTGGAGTTTGGCCGTGGTTCCCGTGTAGAGGGCGTTGCCGTAGTCCAGCCTGCTGCTGACGAGGGGCTGGGTGACCATCCTTCTGATTCCGGTGGGGATCCATCTGTAGATCTTGCGAGGCATGCGTAAGGTTTTGAAGCAGGAGGAGGAGACTGCGTTGACTTGCTGGGTCATTGATAGTGATGAGTCCAGGATAAACCCCAGGTTGAGTGCTCGGTTGGTGGGTGTCGGTACAGCTCCCAGCGTGGCCGGCCACCAGAAGTCGTCCAAGGCAGAGGAGGTGGAGCTGAGGAAGAGGACCTCTGTTTTGTCTGAGTTCAGTTTCAGGCGACTGTTCTTCATCCTTTCGGCGACGGCCTTCATTCCTTCGTGGAGGTTGGTTTTGGCAGTGGCGGGGTCCTTAGTGAGGGAGAGAATCAGCTGGGTGTCGTTGGCGTATGAGACGATGTTGAGGTCCTGCGATCGGACTATTTTGGCGAGTGGTGCCATGTAGACGTTAAAAAGGGTCGGGCTGAGGGATGATCCTTGTGGTACGCCGCAGGTGATCTTGGTGGCTTCGGATCGGAATGGAGGGAGGCGGACTCTCTGGGTTCTGCCGGTGAGGAAGGAGGTGGTCCAGTCCAGGGCTTTGTCACGGATCCCTGCGTGTTGGAGGCGTGTGTGTAGGGTGTGGTGGCAGACGGTGTCGAAGGCGGCCGAGAGGTCAAGGAGAATGAGGGCCGCAGTTTCACTGTTTCCAGCAGGGTCCTGATGTCGTCGGTGGTGACGATGAGGGCGGTTTCAGTGCTGTGGTTGCTGCAGAATCCGGATTGGGATGAGTCCAGGGGGTTGTTCTCCTTGAGGAAGCAGGTCAGTTGCCTGTTGACAATCTTTTCGATGACTTTCGCTGGGAACGGGAGCAGGACGATGGGCCGGAAGTTCTTGGGGTCCTTTGGGTGCCCCTTGGTTTTCTTGAGTAGGGCGTTGATCTCGGCGTGTTTCCAGCTCTAAGGGAAGGTGGCGGTCTCAAAGGAGCTGTTGAGGATCTTCCAGAGTTAGGGTGCGAAGTTGGAGCTCGCTTTGTTGAAGATGTGGTGAGGGCAGGGGTCAGATGGTGAGCCAGAGCGGATGGTGTTTATGATTTTGATGGTGTCGTCATCATTGACGTGGTTCCAGGAGAGCAGGAGGCTAGTGTGGCTGGGGGGGCAGTGAGTCTGGGGTGTCGGCAGCTGTCAGAGGGTCTGGGTGTTGAAGCTATCGTGGATGTCTGCGATCTTGCGGTGAAAGAAGGGGGCTTGGGAGTCACAGAGGTCTTGCGTTAGAGCTGGGGCTGGGGTTGGTGAGTTCCTTCACAATGTTGAAGAGCTCTTTGCTGTTGTGCGCAGTGTTGTTGATGCGTTCCTTGAAGTAGGTCCTTTTGGCAACTCAAATGAGTTGGTGGTGCTTGCGGCTGGCGTTCTTGAGGGCTGCGTGGTTGTCCGGTGTTTGTTCATGGCGCCACTTCTTCTCAAGTCTTCGGCAGGCATACTTAGATGCCTGGGGTTCGGTGGTGAACCAGATGGCCCTTCTCACAGTGTGGCTGTTTGAGGGTTTTTTGATCGGGGCAAGAGTGTTGGCGCAGTCGTCAATCCATTGCCTGAGGTTGCGGGCGGATGTGTCGGTGGGGTCGGTTGGTGAGTCTCGGGTGAGGGTGGTGATTAGCTGGTCTTCTGTAACTTTGTTCCAGCTGCGGTGGGGGATACGTTGCGGGTGGTTGTGCATGGTGTGTTTCTCGAAGGAGAAGTGGATGCAGCGGTGGTCGGTCCAGTGGAGTTCGGTGGTGTGGCTGAAAGTGACGTGGTTGCTGGCACAAAAGATGGGGTCGAGCGTGTGTCCGGCAGAGTGGGTGTGTGTCGTGGCGAGCTGTTTGAGTCTGAGGTTGGCGAGATTGTCAAGTAGGGTGGTGGAGTTGCTGTCATTGGCGTTCTCGAGGTGGAAGTTTAGGTCTCCGAGAAGGATGTAGTCTGGGGATGCAAGGGCGTGCGTGCTGACTACGTCGGTGATGGAGTCGCTGAACTGTGGCTGGGGTTCGGGGGATCTGTAGACGAGGGTTCCTCTGAGGGTGGGGTTGGGATCAATGTGGATCTGGAAGTGCAGGTGTTTGGTGGCACTGAGGGTGTCTTTGGTGCTGGTCGAAATTTTGAGGGTATTCCTGTGGACGATGGCGATTCCTCCTATCGGTCTGTTGGTGAGGTCCCTGCGGGTGATCTTGAAGCCGTCCGGGATGGCTATGGCATTGTCGGATGCCGAGGAGGGGTTCATCCAGGTCTCCGTCAGGAAGGCGACGTCTGGGGAGGATGAGTCGAGTAGGTCCCAGAGTTCGATGTCGTGCTAGTGGACTTAGCAGGTGTTGAGTAGTATGCATTTGAGATGGTTGTGGCCTGCCCTGGTGGGGGGGGGCAGGATGTGCCGGTGTTCGGTGGCTGGTGAAGCTGCAGCTCCGGCAGGAGAAGGGTCTGTGGGTGAGCTTTGAGGTGGCCTGGAAGCAGGTGGATAATCGGCCAGCGTTAAGTTCGTGGAGGATGTTAGCATCGTAGCAGTGTCGGGCGTTGTGGCGCTCGCGGGGGCAAGTGGGTCTGGCACTGGGCGCGGTCCAGGGGTGGACGGGTGCAGATGGTCTTGCCTAAGGCGTGCATTCGGCGCACCAGCGATGTGCCTGCTGCGCATGGCCACCATTAAGAAGGGGAAGTGGGAGGGAGGAGCAGTTGGGAGGCGGGTGCGGAACGACTGGGCAAGCAAGGGGGCAGGGCCACAGGAGATACAGCGGCGGGAAAGGGAAGTGGCAAAAGGCCAAAAATGCAACAGAGAGCCACAGAGCAAAAGAAGGGCAGAAAAAGTCAGATACAGTGGAAAAAACAACAGACAAGTAGAAGCGGGCAATTTAGGGAAAAACAAGGAGAGCAGGCACAGGAGTCACGAACCCGCGGCAGCAGTGGGAGCAGGAACACGGGCACAGTCAGGTGGAGCTGTGCAGTGTTGGGAGCGACCTGCCTGGAAACAGGGTCAAGGGTCACTCTCTTCACCGCGCAGCGACCGCCGTTAATAAGGGGAGGTGGGACGGAGGAGCAGAAGGTAGGCGGGTGCGGAACGAATGGGCAAGCGAGGGGGGCGGGCCGCAGGGGACGCTGCGGCGGGAAGGGGAAGTGGAAAAAAAGGCCAAAAATGCAACAGAGAGCCACAGAGAAAAAAAAGGGCAGAAAAATGCAGACACATTGGAAAAAACAGCAGACAAGTAGAAACGGGCAATATAGGGAAAAACAAAGAGAGCAGGCACAGAAGGCACAAACTCAAGGCAGCAGCGGGAGCGGGAACACGGGCACAGTCAGGTGGAGCTGTGCAGCGTGGGGAGCGACCTGCCTGGAAACAGGGTGAATGAGTCATGGCCGGCCTTCTCTGGGCAATCTGTAAGTCACAGACTGCAAGAGAAAATCCAAGATAAGAAGATGTGTCATGCGCCCTACAAAGGACATAGAGAGAGAGAAAGAGGCAGAGAAAGAGGGAGAAATAAAGAAAGAGACAAAGAAAGGGAGAGAGAGAGAGACTGAGTGAAAGGAAAAGAGGGAGAGGGAGAGAGAAAGAGAGAGAGAGAAAGAGAGAGAGAAAAAGAGAGAAAGAAAGAGAGTAAGAAAGAAAGGGTGAGGGAGAGTGAGTGAAAGGAAGAAAGGGAGAGAGAAAGAGAGAGTGAAAGAGAGAGAAAGAAAGAGAGAGAAAGAAAGAAAGAGCGAAAGAAAGTGAGTGAGAGAGAGAGTGAGTGAAAGGAAGAGAGGTAGACAGAGTGCCGACACTGCGGACCCAGACCTCACTGCCTCTCCAACCATGTGCCGGTATACACTGCAGTCCACCAGGTCCCTTAACTGAAACAGAGTTCAGATTTATGAATGGCAGAGTTCACATAATTGCATCCTCGCTTGCCCGCCCCTGCGCACACAGGCTGCTGCACCCCAGCCCCTCACACTGGCCAGCGGTGATTGCCCGCCCCTGCGCACACAGGCCTCACTGCTCACTTTCCGCCACTGGTGTGTCTCCAAGAGGGCCCACCACATGCCGTTGAAAGCTCCAAGCCCGGGGACCGCGACCTTGGCAGCCTCCACATCATGCAGCCCTGCATCGTGGGTGACAAGGTCACACACGTGATTCTGGGTCTTGATTTCGCAATGGCAGAGAACATATCAGTGCACACGGCATCATCGCAGGCTGCACACCCGCTCAGCCCTATAGATGCCACTAATTCTGTGAACCGCAAGGCCACGCCACGTGGCGGTCAGCACGCGCAGGCCACTGGCTCAGGCCTGTTCTGCGGTCCAGCAGGGCACACACAAATCCTTACCAGTCCGGACCACCAGGACGGCCCATCATCACAGGCTGCACACCCGCTCAGCAATTAAGGTACCCCAAACTCAGTGCACCGAAAGTCAACGTCCCGTGGCGGTAGACCCGTGCCAGCCACAGTGTATATTGTGCCAGCAAGTCCGTGCAATGCAAGTCATGGGCCCTTTATGATTGCGTCCCATGGTGCAGAAGCCATAATGTCACCTCTGGCAGTGGAGAATGTGATGTGGCAGTGCCCTAGGCCCTCATGCATCAATAATAACCACACGCATACACCCAGATAGAGAGTGGATATGGCGTCCAGCATGTGTGCCTGGCCCTTTTTAATGGCAGGGTCACATGTCTGGTGATGTGTGTGATGGATGCGTGTGGGTTGGGGTGAACCAGCAGTGAGGGAGTGTCTGTGACATGCTGACAACTAGACCTGTGATCAGCAGATCACTACGGGAAGACCTGGGACATGTAGCGTTGTCGTCGTCCCCCTGTGAGTGAGAGCAGAGTGGGCTGGCCTGGTGTATGCCAGTCCTGCGTAAAGGTGTGAACAATGACCCCGGGGCACTGGGCGTCGTTCCGTCCTGGCCTGGGCAAGGAAGTACCTCATGCGTGTGTCTCTGTTGTAGTGTCGGCGCCACCTGAACCGCAATCGGCAATGCCGCACCCTGTGACTCAAGACCCACAACATGAGCAGCATGAATGTAAGGGGGACTCACTGACCCTACATCCATCCATACTTCCACACTTGAATGATCATAGACATGATACAGCTGTGTGAAAATGAATGTTTAATGCACATTCAGTGGAGTATTGTAGCTGGAGCAGTACATGGCCATGCAAACCCCACTTTACATTGTTGGTATGTGGAGGGCCAGCCAGAGTCCTTTAGGGAACGACAAGTTCATCGGAAGAGGAAGAGTCCAGTGCGCAGTCTGATTGCTGTGTCATTAGTAACGAAACAGAATATGGCAGTCCATGTCGAGGTCCAAGTTGAGTGTCGCAGAGTGTATCGGGTGACAGTGGAAGGTGATGATACAGAACCAAGCAGGAACCGGCCATATGGCGGAGATGAATGCTACCGCTTCCTTCTTACCACCAAGGCAGATTCATCCGCATGTTCGTCCTCTGCTGTTTCATGTGCCTCACATGTGGGTGATGGTGTTCTGTCCCCAGCACTGTGTGGCAGTGACGCCTCAGGGTCTAGAGGTGGAATGTATGCCGCACTGTGTGGCACTGACACTTCAGGGGGTGGAGATATGGATGGAGTGGTAGCAGCAGTCTTCATCCGCGCCAGGCCTTGTGGCAGCAATGCCATGAGGAGGGTCTTCAGGGCATTGAGGAACCCAGGTACCTCTCGTTGGTGTGCAGCCGTGGCAGCAGCTCTTTCTGCCTGCGTTCGCTCCATGTTCTCCATGATCCTTTGCATGTGTCCCAACTCCCGGGTGACATCGCTGGAGCCACTCTGACTAGACCGTTGTTCTTGTCTCATAGTCAGGACTTCAGTGATGTCAGCCATGGATTGTTGGAGAGCATGAAGCGTACTCTGGATGTCCGTTAGGGACTGTGAAGGGTCCCTGATGGGACTTAGACACCCACGTGTGGCATCTAGTTTGACTGCCATGCGGTCAAACCCCACCCGCACCTGTTCAGCCATCTTCTCCTGCACCCCAACACACGGCGTTGGAAGGCCATGTGTTGTTCGTGGGGGTCCTGGGAGGCAGCTGGGGTGGTGGGTGCTGTCTGCGGGGTGGTCAGTATAAGGGGTGGGGTCTCATCAATGCATTTGGGCTGCCCTGCTCCTGGAGGTGAGTTGACGTAGCTGTTGATGAACTCTTGGAGGGCGTTGGTGTCGAAGGTGTGGAGGTCCTCTTCATCATCAGAGAAGAGAGGTTTCGTCTGCTCAGCAGGAGGTGTTGGTTTTCCCCCTACAATGTGAAGGGGAGATGCAGTTCAACATTGTATTCACATGTGTCTTGACGCATTGCACATGTTTACATACAGACTGCATGACAATGTACATTGTGACTGTTTGGGAGGAGCTGCCTATTTGATGCGGGACAGTAGACATCTGTACTACATCAGGGATGTGTGTGTTTTACTTGTACATCATCAACTCACATTTCCCTGCTATGTCAAATGTGATTGGCCAGTTTCTACAGACAAGTGGCCCCAGTTGTATCCCCTGTTCTGTTTAGGACCTTTTGCTGTTTGTACCACATTGTTGTCAATGTTGATGTGCTCTGCATGTTATGTGTGTGTGCTGCATTTTGGGAGAGTCACCCCAGCAGCCCTGATTTTGCTGACCCTTTTCCCTTTCTTGCGGTGTGCCTTTGCCTTCTGTGCTTCTACAGTGCTGAGATGTTGCATACTTGGGTACATCGGTCTCTTGGTGGGAGTTGGGGGTCTGGGGCATGGTTTGTCCGCAGTGGTGTTGTTGACGTCAGGGGTTGTTTGTGCACGTGGATGTGTCAGAGTGTGACCTGCTCTTTTACGGATGTGGTCCACACTCAGCTACCTCAGTGTCTTTGCGTACAACGTTTCATGGTATATTGACTGCAGCAATGCTATTCGTCATGCAGTGTCACTTGCATTGTCAGTGTTGCTCACAGACATGCCGCATTGCTGGGTTTGACACATGTGCATGGGTTGGTTGTGCGATTAGTGGTGTGTGGCACGGCCCCAGTCTGGGCACATACTCCACGGGGGCCTACTTGCTGTTCCTAGGTGTGCTGCAGTGTGCCAAGGGGATCAGGGACATGCTCCAGTGTCATTGTGGGTGTGCACTGTGCTATGCTTAATTGTGCATGTGTGCCATTGTGCCCATCTCCCCCCGTCCCTCCAGTCTCTGGCCGTTACACACCCTGTTGCTCTTATGTCAGGATATGTTGAGCCGTGTCAGGTTCCCCAACTCCTGCCACCGTCTCCCACTGATGGTTGTGAACACCATTTCAGCCATCTCATCCAGCTCCTCCTTTGGCGCTGGACTCCCACCTCCAGTCTGCATTGCTGCCTTCTGGTTGTTTGTGAGTTTCTGCTTGGTTTTGCGCTTCACATCATTCCACCTCTTCCATTGTCCTCTTCAGCACTCTGACTGCCTTCATCTTGTTAACGATGGACTGCCATATCCCATTTTTTGTTGCTAATGACACCTTGAGGCAACAAACAGTAGTTGATGGTGTTCTATCACCTCTGTAATCAGGATCCTGTTTTCCTGCGAACTTAACCGCGTCTTCCTCTTCTTCTTGTCCTTGCCTTTCCCTGACCCCGAGGTCCCGGCCTGGGCGTCCGGGGGGCTTGTGGGGTTCTGGTTGTCCTCTGTACTTGCTCCAGCTCCCTCCATTGTGCTTCACAGTTGTTTTGGTTTTGTTTGTATTTTTCTTTCTACTTTTATAGTGATTTTTCCCACCTGACGTGTGTGAATTGCAGGCCTGGTGCAGCTTAACGCTGATTTGTGTATCGCGATTGGCCACATCTCAACTTCTTTTGCTTTCGTGTTTTGCGTTTTTCGGGCTCACGTTAATTTTAACGCGGTCATTTGATGCATTATCGTGAGACTATCGCATGGTGCCACCGGGTTGAGAATACTACGTTAACATGCCATTGTTTTCCTGCAATAGACTGCGATATGCAAAGTTGCGTTAAGCTAATTTTGCCATAATTATCACACGTTCTTGAGAATATCCGACTTTGTTTATTCTCTTAAGATTACTGGCGCTGCCACTTAAGATCTTTACAGCCAGATGGGAAAAAGGAGGACAAATAGTTGGGGAGTGTCCCTTTTGCTGGAACACCTTTGAAAACGAGCCACACTTTCTATTTGTTTGCCATAAGTATAAAATCCAGAGATCAAGATGGATTTTCTTGCTATGTCGTAATCTAGGCATGAGCCAGTATTTGGTGGCATTGCGCATACTAAAATCTGATACATCAGAACCAATTGTACTAGCACTTTTAAGATTCCTCAAGTGGACATTGTTTGTAAGATCTGGCTCGATCTAAGCACAGGGTAGAGTCTGTTTCTTCTACCGGTCCATGGAACTCCTGTGGTGGGGCTGGTTATCAGATGCCGGACCATATACCTGTTGCACATGCCATAGGTAGCCCTACAATGCTGGGACTACTTATTGGCTACTAAATTTGGGTCTGAGATTTTTTATTCGATTGATGTTGCTACTGCATTGATGCATTATTCACTTTTGAGTTGTATGATTCTGTAATTGGGCAAGAGTGCAAATGAAAATGAATCTTGATTGGTTACATCTGGCTGCATCTTTATGATTGCTGTCTTCTTTATGTGCCTGATTTGTAACTCTGGTGTATGATTTTGTTGCTGTTAGCAGAATATCCCTATGATTTGGGTCTTCCTTGCAAAAGGTGCACTTGGCATTTTATTAATTGTGCAGACTTTATCTATGCCGTCTGTTCCTTGGACACTAATGACGTTTGTCAATGTAGTTTGTTACACAACAATAGGGAAACTCAGTATTCAGTCAGACCTGGGCAAATAATAGTATGCACAACAGTTGGTCTAACCGACTTATATTTAGAAGAAATCAATGTATAACACCCACATTCAACAAATTAATAAAACAATGACAAATTATTAAGCATTTACCATGAATTTTATATTCTAAATTAATTCATAGTTCACAATGTCAATGGTTGCTCCAGTGGACATGAAGTGAAGTAAGTGCTCAAGGAAGTGCTCGTGCTAGGATGGGAACGGAAGAGTATAAGTGCTGATATCTTGCAATATTTACAAAAAAATGAAAGGACCTGTCTAACCATGTTAAATTGCTGACTGATCAAAATCCCAAGTAGCAAGATTCTATGAATATGCATTTCATCATCCGCATCTGGGCATCAAATAAAAGTACAGGTCAAGGTGAAGGAAAGTAAACGTTTCGACCCCAGAGAATCACAGAAGGTCATTAGTTTCTTCAAAAGGGGTCTTCCTCAGGACAGAGAAAATGAGAAACCAACAAGGTAGGTAAAGATACCATGAATAAGTGCCTTAGTTGAAATATATAGGGGTGGGTATATACAATAAAATAAGGGACTCGTCGAATCACCTTAATACATTGCTGCAACACAGGCAGTGAACGACTTATGGGGATGGGCTGAAAAGTCCATATTCCAGAAAATGACACATGTGGCGCATAACCACAGAAGTCCCATGTGAGGCATGAGTGGCTGTGCTGCAAAATTTAAGTTTGGCACATGATTTCTGGATATATTTGCCATTTTAATACATAAAAAGAACGATCACTACCAATGCTTTGCATTTCAAATGTGTACAAACAGTATGGGCCAGTACTAGTGGGGACTGTTCCGCACCCCCAACCCGCCTCTTAGACAAGACTGCACAGCCCTTTTTGGTAGAGGAGATGGCTTTATTTTGTATCTTTTCTGGCTCCAATGTTATGCTGGCTAGGGGTGGGCGGAATTTGCGGAATTAACCTTCGCAAATTATCGCGAGAATGTTTAAAATTATCGCAAACAAGCAGAAATATCGCGAAGATGCGGAAGTTTTTTTCCGGCATGTTCGCGAGATTTTCTGCATGGTTGCGGGTCGCCAACTTACCCATGTGGTTGCTTGCGGGCGCGGCCATCTTGTTTTGAGTTGTTCTCGCGGTGCATGATCGCGAGAAGAAAGACGTGATCGCGCGACGCATGACGTCACTGCGGGCGCGAACTGTCGCGAGACAGCGCAAATGGCTAAAAACAATACAACATCTCATGGAGAACGCGACCGGATCAAGAAAACTTGTCGGCGAACGCAGGGATTCAGGTAAGGCGATCGCGCGCGCGCGAGAATGTATCATTTTACAGCGCGAGCAAGAAATAAATTATCGCCAAGCTGCGGAAACCGGAATTTTTGACATTTTCGCGCTCTCCGCGGAACGCAAAAATGTCAAATTATCGCAATTTCCGCGAACGGAACGAAATTTTTGCCCAGGCCTAATGCTGGCTTCCTAATATTAGTTCTGGCTGTAGGGTCAGTTCCTACTCTGTCTCAAGGTTTGACATTAGGATTTCTTGTTCCGTGTGGTCCTTTGTTCACCTCGGGGTTGGTCCTCAGGAGGGATTCAGAAACCCAAACGACAAAACAAAACAAAAGGATTCAGGCTATTGTCCCTGAGTGGCATGGGTTTGGGGTTAAGGTGCTCCTCCACCTGTGCCCTATCCGTGCAGTTCCTAGGTGCAGGGAGTACTAGTGCTCAAGGGTTTGTGGTCCTTAACCCTGCTCACCAACCCCTCCAAGAAAAGAAATGTGTAGACGGCACTTGCCTGAGTCCACGGCCCTCCTGGACTGTGGCAGTGGGCCACCCAGCCTCCTTGTCCCTCCTGGGAGTACTGGTCTCGGCAGCAGTGCCCTCTGAGCGTCCTCCAAGTCTAGAATCCACTCCGTCCTCTCATAGGGTGCCCACGACCTCTGGGGTATCTTCTTCTGCGTCAGTCTTGTTTCCATGATTCCCGCTCTCCTTGACTTCGGTCTTCTCTTCACGCTCCTCTTCTCCTCCGGTTGTTGTCGGCAAAAAGCCCTGACTCGTCCGTCCTCCTTCCTTTTCTTCTGCGTCACTCCGGCCACATGTTTGGACCTCTAGAGCGCAAACCCTCACTTTTGAGTTGGACTACGAATGCCGCAATGTTAGATTTCTCGCATGGAATGTGGGAGCCCGGGCCGGGCTCCTCACAGGGCCATAATGTTACTAGGGTGCGGAGGCTTGCTCGGTGGGTTACTCTATTGTAGAAAATACCATAGATTTAGTGAGGGTGACAGAAAATCGGTCCCTCATGACAAAGGCGGACATTGAGTTTGCATTCCGTCTCCTTCTGGTACACCCCGAAAGCTACCACCTCCTGTGTTTTCAGTTTGAAGGGCAGACATACTTTGACAAAGCAATGCCAATGGGATGCTCCTTGTCTTGCTCTTACTTTAAGCGGTTTAGCACATTTTTGGAATGGGCATTGAACAAGCGACACCTGGAGGGAGGCAAATTGCACTACCTGGATGATTTTCTGTTGGTGGAGAGGTCAGGGAAAAGAGAGTGCAGGAACACACTGGGGGTATTCCAAGAGCTAGCCACAGAGGTAGGTGTAGCCATGGCTGCAGACAAGATGGTCGGCCCAGCAACAAAACCAGTGTCCCTTGGGAGGACAAATGGACATAAAAGCGAGGCACTTCCCATGGGGGGGAACTCACAAGCACATGCGCTGTCTCATTTCCAGAGGAGGAAGTTCAGGAAACTGTCAGCAGAGGCAGAGCAGGGTGACAGATGAACCCCTTTCCCAGAAGTGATGTGGGAGCTGGCAGAGCAGACTTGTCATGTCTGATTAAACATGCACTCACACCAAATTTGGCGAATATATATATATATATATATTCCACAGCAGGATCCCAGGGGTACCACCATCCAAAGAAAGGCGCAACACCAGGAAACAGACTCCAAAGGCAAAGTTGAGAGTTAAATGATGATTTATTCAAGCATCAAGTGTCCAAATGACGCGTTTCGGCCGCCAGACATGCGGCCTTGATCACATAGCGCTGTACTGGTGAATGAGTGGTATTTATATATATGTGTGAGCGACAGTGTTTTTACTATGTTCATTGCAATGACTGAGTAGTTTTGCAGCGTGTGACTGTGGGCAAGACGCAGTAAAGCACATGTGTGACATCATGTTTTACTACAGTTAGTAACCAGTGTAAACAGACTATAAAACTGTCAACTAACTGCTAAAGCCGGTGATTGCCTCAGTCCCCTCACACATGCATCGTGGAATCTGGTACAAGAGCATATGGCGTTCCCAGATGCAGCCAACCAATCGTGTAAGTACACATTAAAACGGAAAGCATGTCCCTCGTTAGCAATCATGTTAGTGTTACCGATTTCTCAAACCTAGAAACGCGAGACCTAGCACAACAGTGTGTGTGTCCGTGACTCCCTGCTCTTGGCGCCTCTCATGAAGCACAAAGTGAAAGCGCTGCATGTGAGCAAAGGCTAGTGATAAGATGTGCGCGTCTAGCCCCGGTACAGTAAAAATGCAAACAAACTAAATAACTGCATAAATGCAAAACAAAGCTGCCACTTAATACAACAAAAGTTGAAAGTGTGAGTGAGGGTGAAATGTGCACATAGGTGTGTATATACATGTTGAGGAAGGCGTGAGTGCGCATATAGGCCAAAATATATAAGTGTGGTGTTTGTACCTCCTCAAGAGCATTTAAGTGATATAAAAATGCATAGAATGTACTAATGAAAAACGTGTGAAAGCGCAGGAAATATTCTAGAGTCTGCCAGTGCTTGTTCAATGTATCCCTTGCAATGAAGCAATGGGTGTATAGCATAGCGTATTGTGAAAAAGTGACATTCTAATTCATAATCATACGCAAACATGGTCTAAATACATGTGTTGCCATTCCTGCCGCAGCATTGGTTACAAGCCTGTAGTGCCTATGTTTAAAGACCAACTATAGACAACCAAAATGACAGTATGAATACTGGGTATTCTCTTCGTGGTTGCACATAGCCTAATGACAGGAAACCCAACTCTATGTGAATACTGAGAGTGCACAGGTAAAGCCTGATATAAACAGTGAAATATATACAAGTGATAACATTAATATACAGTTACAATGCGATGGTATGATCACTAAGTGTGTGAATGCAATGCTATGTTACAGGAAATGGTGCAGATCCTCCATGGTGTTGAGACTGGCGTGCACCTTGGTGTTAAATTGCAGATTATATCTACTCTCCAATTGCCTCAAAAGCTTCTCCCTGTTGCCACCCCGTCTCAGTGGCGGGACGCAATCAATGACTGAATAACGGAGGTGCTCTAGATTGTTATTATGCATCTCCTTAAAATGCCTGGCTACGGGGAAGGCTGGGTCATTGTTGACTATCGGTCTGAGGTGGTGGAGAATTCGCAGGTGCACTTGCAATTTAGTGCTCCCGATGTAACGCAGCCTGCAGTTACATTCGAGCATGTACACCGCAAATTCCGTTCTGCACGTGAGTCTATGTCTGATGGTAAGTGGTGCATGTCTAAAGGCTGAGTCTACCTTTGTGATGTTCTTACCAAACCTGCATGCCCTGCAACTCTGGCATCTAACAAAACCCTTTTTGTCTGCTAGCCAATTCTGTGACGTGGCGATCTCCGGACTGTTTATGACTAGTGCATCCCTCATGGAAAAAGCTCTTCTGTATGTGATGTCAGGTTTGTGGGCTACTACAAGTCCTAGTGCGGGGTCTGATTTAATGATACCCCAATGCTTGTTGTTTACTGCTCTGATAGCTCTTTCCTCAGTGTTGTGCGTTATAATCAATCTCGGGGTGACTAGGCTATTTGGCTCATTTAGTATGTTGGTCGCACTGGTGACCTCAGGGGTGGATGGGACCACTAACAATTCCTCCCTAGGGATAGCATTGGCTCTGACAATGGCTTTACGTATGACAGCCGCTGAGCAACCACGTGCCTTGAATCTTTTGGCTGCTTCCCCCTGGCACTCAAGGAGATCTTCATGGGTACTGCAAATTCTGGCCAATCGTAACATTTCCCCATAGGGAATGCTGGTTATGAGGTGCCTAGGGTGAAAGCTGGAGGCGTGCAGTATGGAGTTTCCTGCGGTAAGCTTACGGTGAAGCTTGGAATGCAAACCGCCATTGGCGATGTACAGATTGACGTCTAAGAATTCTGTAGAGGTGGCACTAATGTTGGCATTGAATTCCAAATTAAGATCATTGTCATTGATCTCACCAATGAAAATTCTAGCACTGTTAACATTACCTCGCCAAATCAAAAAGACGTTGTCTATGTAACGCAGCCAAGACACAATGTTGTTATTGAAAGATGTCTGGTGCTTGATCATGAGAACCCGCTCCTCCCACCAGCCAACATGTAAACATGCTTAGCTGGGCGAGAAGCAGGCTCCCATTGCCACGCCCCTGAGTTGCTGGTATACATTCCTATTGAACATGAAAATATTATGTGTGAGACACCAGTCAATTAGAAACAAAATGAGTTTGTTGTGTTTGTGACAATTGATGGGTCTATTACCCAAGAAGTATTTGCATGCAGCTAGACCATCATGGTGACGTATGCTGGTATACAGCGATGTAATGTCCATGGAAATTAGCAAATAGTCCTCGTGCCAGGGAATGCCTTTTACTTTGAGCAAGAAATCACTGGTGTCTCTGAGGTAAGTTGTCTGGCTGGATACAAGATCTTGGAGAAAAAATCCACATACTTGGAAATATTTTCGCAGATGCTTTTTCTGGCCGAGATGATGGGTCGACCAGGAATGGGGGTCACGTTTTGTGCACTTTCGGTAGAAAGTAAAGGATAGGGAGGACTGGAGTCTCAATGTTAAGGAATGCATATTCTTCTTTGCTGAACTGGCCCTGAGATCTGAACTCATTGAGGTGTTTCCTAAGTTCCTTATTACTGCTAGCCATTTCATTGTGGTTAGAAAGCCTGTAGCAAAAAGTTATCGCTCAGATGTCTGTTAGCTTCTTCCAGATACAAATTGCGTGGCCACAGCACAATGTTCCCTCTTTCATCCGCCTTGTTGATGATGACTTCATTATTGCTTTGTAGTTTTTTCATAAGTTCATTGTATTTGAGACTCTGCATGCGTTTTCCGGTAGCACGCCTCCTGGTTTTGAGGTGTAGCGCCTTGAGCTCATCAATGATGACATCACTGTATATGTCAATCGCATCCCTCGGCATCATTGGGGTAAAGGTGGAGTGCGGCTTTAAAGGGCTATGGATTCGGCATGAACTTTCAATACCCTCATCATGTAGAAGTTGTTGAGTAGGCCCCGGTGTACAAGGCACTGCTAGTTCACCCATGATGCGCAATGTCGGGATGTCCGCCACCGTGAGTGGTTGCTCAACTGTTTGACCAGCGGGTACCGTGTCGATAGTGGTGGCATTGCCTTGTTTGAGTCTGAAAATTTTTATAAATTTAAATTTTCTAATGAATTTGAAGACGTCAATCCGGGTGTTGCTGTAATCAAATGAGCTTTCAGGGCAAAAGGTGAGGCCCAACGTGAGGAGCTGTTTTTCCGCTTCAGTGAGATCCATTGTGCTCAAGTGTATAATAGTCTTGGTATCATTCTTCATTTCTTTCTCCAATTGCCTCTTCTTTTGTTCATTTGCTTTGGTTTTTCTGAGTTTCCGCCTTTCCCGCCTCCTTCGGTTGCGTCGGTGTTTGTTTTCCTTGGCGGCCTGGGCCTGAGGGTCTGGCGCCGGTCGTAGACTAAAAAATCCATCTCTTCTCCTGGGCTGAGGTTTACTCTGCCTGGCATGTTACTTGTTCTCCATCTGCCCCCGTCATCTGAATCCACTCCACTCTCTGCCAAGGAACTCAAATCAGACAGGGATGCAGAATCAACGCCCTCAGTATTGCCTGCTGGTGGCTTAGGCTGCCCCTGTTGATTTTGTTTATTCATACGCTGTGTTCTGATGGAGTTGTATTTTCTGGCGAATGTAAAAATTTGTCTGCATTCATAGTTTGTTTTGTCCCGGGCAAATTTGAACACCTTGCGCGCTTTGATAGTGTCCTCATGCTTCCTGAGGCGTATCTTGATCTCATCCTTGCCCTTAGAAATGGCATCCTTTTGGTTCATGGCATCCAACTCATCATTCAGAACATCAATCTCTCTTTGTAAATTGGCCCTGTCAATTTCTGCATACTTGATTAGTATGATGACTGTTAGACCCGGCCCTCATAACATAGCTAGACCTGACCCCTGCACCTCACACCAGCCCCCAAACCCACGGCCTAGCCGATCCTTCCCACCAGAACACACACGCACCCAACCCGGACTTCCCCGTCCGTGGCCTTCCTCCTTTCGGCCACACCGGGCCTGCGTGCCCACTTCATGCACCAAGATGGCCGCCCGGCCCCAGCGCGACCCTGGCCTAGAGGCGCTGCTCCGGCTGGAGAACACCGCGATGAGGAAGGGAGGAGAAGTTTCCCTCACACCTCTGCGCTTCTCTGGGAAGATGGGTTTCGGTTGACCCGCCGGCCTCCCCGAGGGCTGGCTCCACGCCTGCTGGGTGTCTGGGACTCCTCCCGACCCGGCCCTGAAAGGATCAAAGGACATTGGCAGGAAGCCCCCAACAAGCGACCCCCAGGTGACAAGACCCCTGCCTACACAGACTCCGGACATCAAAGAGGAGTCGCCCTATAACAAGGGGTGCTCTGGGACTGTCCGGCAGATTCGCCTTGGAAACACCTGAGCCCTGCTGAGTGACTCGAGGCTCCCTAAAGATCGTAAGACCTCCGAACTTGTGCTTGAGCCCTGCTGAGTGACTCGCGGCTCCCCGAAGATCGTAAGACCTCCGAACTTGTGCTTGAGCCCTGCTGAGTGACTCGCGGCTCCCTGAAGATCGTAAGACCTCCGAACTTCTGCTTGAGCCCTGCTGAGTGACTCGCGGCTCCCTAAAGATCGTAAGACCTCCAAACTTGTGCTTGAGCCCTGCTGAGTGACTCGCGGCTCCCCGAAGATCGTAAGACCTCCGAACTTGTACCTGAGCCCTGCTGAGTGACTCGCGGCTCCCACAGACTCTCTTGGTCCCACCGGACCCCACGACGACAAGCGTATCCCCCAGCTCGAGGAACGTGAGCTGTGCGCCGGGTACGCTCCTGCATTTGATCCATATCCCCAAAGACTGTCCCGCTACCTCCTACCCCCCTCCAAGACTCTGTGAGCCCACGCTCCACTTGTATATATTTGCCTTGCTGATCATAAAGATCCTACCAGGCATCCAACTCATCATTCAGAACATCAATCTCTCTTTGTAAATTGGCCCTGTCTTTTCTGCATACTTGATTAGTATGATGACTAAACGCATTGAGGCCTCTAAATTGCTTGTAGCCCATTCCTTTAGCATGTCAGGGTTAGGTTGCTCAAAGCTGGGTGCCAGCATTATTATTATTATTATTATATATATATATCAAATTGGAAGGACAATGCAGGAGTTCCAGCAGAGACCAAGCGGCACACCAGAGGATTATATACAATATTTAATGTGCACACAAACAACGCGTTTCGGCGATGCCTTTATCAAGTTGATTTGGCACATTCTAATTCCCACAGTTAGTAGTGCAGTGATGTTTGGGTAGTGTAGGGGGTCGTGCTGGGGGCAGTGTTTAAGGGATCAGGGTAGTGCAGTGGTGTTTGTGTAGTGTAGGGGGTCGTGCTGGGTGTGGTGTTTTAGGGCTTAGGGTAGTGCAGTGGTGTTTGTGTAGTGCAGGGGATAGTGTTTTAGGGTTTAGGGTACTGCAGTGGGGTTTGAGTAGTGTAGGGGGTCGTGCTGGGGGTAGTGTTTTAGGGTTTAGGGTAGTGCAGTGATGTTTGGGTAGTGTAGGGGGTCGTGCTTGGGAAGTGTTTAAGGGATCAGGGTAGTGCAGTGGTGTTTGTGTAGTGTAGGGGGTCGTGCTGGGTGTTGTGTTTTAGGGCTTAGGGTAGTGCAGTGGTGTTTGTGTAGTGTAGGGGATAGTGTTTTAGGGTTTAGGGTACTGCAGTGGGGTTTGAGTAGTGTAGGAGGTCGTGCTGGGGGTAGTGTTTTACGGTTTAGGGTAGTGCAGTGGTGTTTGTGTAGTGTAGGGGGTCGTGCTGGCTGTAGTGTTTTAGGGTTTAGGGTAGTGC
Organism: Triturus cristatus; assembly: GCF_964204655.1. Classification (NCBI taxonomy): domain Eukaryota; kingdom Metazoa; phylum Chordata; class Amphibia; order Caudata; family Salamandridae; genus Triturus; species Triturus cristatus. The sequence goes on along the minus strand of NC_140585.1, from coordinate 145,243,846 downwards.
AGTGGTGTTTGTGTAGTGTAGGGGGTAGTGTTTTAGGGTTTAGGGTAGTGCAGTGGTGTTTGGGTAGTGTAGGGGGTCAGGCTGGGAGTAATGTTTTTGGGTTTAGGGTAATGCAGCTGTGTTTGAGTAGTAAAGGGGTCGTGCTGGGGGTAGTCTTTTTAGGGTTTAAGGTAGTACAGTGGTGTTTGTGTAGTGTAGGGTGTCTTGCTGGGGGTAGTGTTTTAGGGTTTAAGGTAGTGCAGTGGTGTTTGTGTAGGGTAGGGGGTTGTGCTGGGGGTAGTGTTTTTGGGTTTAGGGTAGTGCACTGGTGTTTGTGTAGTGTAGGGGTTCGTGCTGAGGTAGTGTTTTAGGGTGTAGGGTAGTGCATTGGTGTTTGGGTAGTGTAGGGGGTTGTGCTGGGGGTAGTGTTTTAGGGTTTAGGGTAGTGCAGTGGTGCTTGTGGAGTGTAGGGGGTCTTGCTGGGGGTAGTGTTTTCGGGTTTAGGGTAGTGCAGTGGTGTCTGAGTAGTGTAGAGGTCGTGCTGGGGTTAGTGTTTTTGGGTTTAGTGCAGTGCAGTGGTCTTTGGATAGTGTAGGGGGTCGTGCTGGGGATAGTGTTTTAGGGTTTAGGGCAGTGCAGTGGTGTTTGTGTAGTGTAGGGGTCATACAGCGCATAGTGTTTCAGGGTTTATGGTAGTGCAGTGGTGTTTGGGTAGTGTAGGGGTTTGTGCTGGGGTAGATTTAGGGTTTAGTGTAGTGCAGTGGTGTTCGGATAGTGTAGGGGGTCATACTGGGGGTAGTGTTTTAGGGTTTAGGGTAGTGCAGTGGTGTTTGTGTGGTGTAATGGGTCATGCTGGGGGAAATTTCTTAGTGTTTAGGGAAGCGCAGTGGTGTTCGGGTAGTGAAAGGGGTTATGCTGGGGGTAGTGTTTTAGGGTTTAGGGTAGCGCAGAGGTGTTTGTGTACTGTAGGGGGTCATGCTGGGGGTAGATTTAGGGTTTATGGTAGTGCAGAGGTGTTTGTGTAGTGTAGGGTGTCGTGCTGGGGTAGTGTTTTAGGGTTTTGGAAAGTGCAGTGGTGTTTGGGTAGTGCAGAGGGTCATGCTGGGGGTAGTGTTTTAGGGTTTAGGGCCGTGCAGTGGTGTTTGGGTAGTGTAGGGGATCTAGTTGGGGATAGATTTAGGGTTTAGGGTAGTGCAGTCATGTCTGTGTAGTGTAGTGGGTCATGCTGGGGTAGTGTCTTAGGGTTTCGGGTAGTGCAGTGGTGTTTGTGTAGTGTAGGGGGTCATGCTGGGGGTACTGTTTCAGGGTTTAGGGTAGTGCAGTAGGGTAGTGCAGTGGTGTTTGTGTAGTGTAGGGGGTCATGCTGGGAGTACTGTTTTAGGGTTTAGGGTAGTGCAGTTGTCTTTGGGTAGTGTAGGGGTACAGCTGGGGTAGTGTTTTAGGGTTTAGGGTAGTGCTGTGGTGTTTGTGTAGTGTAGGGGTCATGCTGGGGGTAGTGTTTTAGGGTTTAGGGTAGTGCAGTGGTGTTTGTGTAGTGTAGGGGTAGTGTTTTAGGGTTTAGAGTGCAGTGGTGTTTGTGTTGTGTAGGGGGTTGTGCTGGGGGTAGTGTTTTAGGGATTAGGGAAGTGCAGTGGTATTTGTGTAGTGTAAGGGGTAGTGTTTTAGGGTTTAGGGTAGTGCAGTGGTGTTTGGGTAGTGTAGGGGGTCATGCTGGGGGTAGTGTTTTGGGTTTAGGGTAGTGCAGTTGTGTTTGGGTAGTGAAGGGGGTTATGCTGGGGGTAGTGTTTTAGGTTTTAGGGTAGTGCACTCGTGTTTGTGTAGTCTAGGGGTTCGTGCTGAGGTAGTGTTTTAGGGTGTAGGGTAGTGCAGTGGTGTTTGGGTAGTGTAGGGAGTTGTGCTGGGGGTAGTGTTTTAGGGTTTAGGGTAGTGGAGTGGTATTTGTGCAGTGTAGGGGGTCTTGCTGAGGGTAGAGATTTTGGGCTTAGGGTAGTGCAGTGGTGTTTGAGTACTGTATGGGTCGTGCTGGGGATAGTGTTTTCGGGTTTAGTGCAGTGCAGTGGTCTTTGGGTAGTGTAGGGGACGTGCTGGGGGTAGTGTTTTAGGGTACAGGGCAGTTCAGTGGTGTTTGTGTAGTGTAGGGGGTCATGCTGCGTGTAGTGTTTCAGGCTTTAGGGTAATGCAGTGGTGTTTGGGTAGTGTAGGGGTTTGTGCTGGTGTAGATTTAGGGTTTAGTGTAGTGCAGTGGTGTTCGGGTAGTGTAGGGGATCATACTGGGGGTGGTGTTTTAGAGTTTAGGGTAGTGCAGTGGTGTTTGTGTGGTGTAATGGGTCATGCTGGGGGTAGTGTTTTGGTGTTTAGGGTAGCACAGAGGTGTTTGTGTAGTGTAGGGGGTCATGCTGGGGGTAGATTTAGGGTTTAGGGTAGAGCAGTGGTGTTTGTGCAGTGTAGGGGTCGTGCTAGGGGTAGTGTTTTAGGGTTTTGGGTAGTGCAGTGGTGTTTGGGTAGTGTAGGGGATCATGCTGGGGATAGATTTAGGGTTTAGGGTAGTGCAGTGGTGTTTGTGTAGTTTAGTGGGTCATGCTGGGGGTAGTGTTTTAGGGTTTCGGGTAGTGCAGTGGTGTTTGGGTAGTGCAGGGTGTCGTGCTGTGGGTAGTGTTTTAGGGTTTAGGTTAGTGCAGTGGTGTTTGTGTAGTGTAGGGAGTCATGCTGGGGGTAGTGTTTTAGGGTTTAAGGTAGTGCAGTAGGGTAGTGCAATGGTGTTTGTGTAGTGTAGGGGGTCATGCTGGGGGTAGTGTTTTAGGGTTTAGGGTAGTGCAGTTGTGTTTGGGTAGAGTAGGGGGTACTGCTGGGGTAGTGTTTTAGGGTTTAGGGTTTTGCCGTGGTGTTTGTGTAGTGTAGGGGTCGTGCTGGGGGTAGTGTTTTAGGGTTTAGGGTAGTGCAGTGGTGTTTCTGTAGTGTAGGGGTAGTGTTTTAGGGTTTAGGGTAGAGGTGTTTGTGTAGTGTAGGGGGTCGTGCTGGGGTAGTGTTTTAGGGATCAGGGTAGTGCAGTGGTGTTTGTGTAGTGTAGGGGGTAGTGTTTTCGGGTTTAGGGTAGTGCAGTGGTGTTTCGGTAGTGTAGGGGTCGTGCTGGGGGTATTGTTTTTGGGTTCAGGGTAGTGCAGTTGTGTTTGGGTAGTGAAGGGGGTTGTGCTGGGGGTAGTGTTTTAGGGTTTAGGGTAGTATAATGGTGTTTGTGTACTGTAGAGGGTCGTGCTTGGGGTAGTGTTTTAGGGTTTAGGGTAGTGCAGTGGTGTTTGTGTAGTGTAGGGGGTCATGCTGGGGATAGATTTAGGGTTTAGGGTAGTGCAGTGGTGTTTGTGTAGTGTAGGGGGCCGTGTTTTACGGTTTAGGGTAGTGCAGTGGTGTTTGGGTAGTGTAGGGGGTCCTGCTGGGTGTAGTGTTTTAGGGTTTTTTGGGTAGTGAAGTGGTGTGTGTGTAGTGTAGGGGGTCGTGCTGGAGGTAGTGTTTTAGGGTTTAAGGCAGTGCAGTGGTGTTAGTGTAGTGAAGGGGGTCATGCTGGGGTAGTGTTTTAGGGTTTAGGGTAGTGCAGTGGTGTTTGTGTAGTATAGGGGTAGATTTAGTGATTAGGGTTGTGCAGTGGTGTTTGGGTAGTGTAGGGAGTCATGCTGGTGGTAAAGGTTTAGGGTTTAGGGTAGTACAGTTGTGTTTGGGTAGTGTACGGCGTCATACTGGGGTAGGGTTTTAGGTTTTAGGGTAGTGCAGTTGTGTTTGGGTAGTGTAGGGTATTGTGCTGGGGGTAGTGTTTTAGGGTTTAGGGTAGTGCAGTGGTGCTTGTGTAGTGTAGGGGGTCGAGCTGGGGTAGTGTTTTAGGGTTTAGGGTAGTGCAGTGTTGTTTGTGTAGTGTAGGGGGTCGTGTTTTAGGGTTTAGCGTAGTGCAGTGGTGTTTGGGTAGTGTAGGGGATTGTGCTGGGGGTAGTGTTTTTGGGTTTAGGGTAGTGCAGTTGTGTTTGGGTAGTGAAGGGGTCGGGCTGGGGGTAGTGTTTTAGGCTTTAGGGTAGAGCAGTGGTGTTTGTGTAGTGTAGGTTGTCGTGCTGTGGGTAGTGTTTTAGGGTTTAGGGTAGTGCAGCGGTGTTTGTGTAGTGTAGGGGGTCGTGCTGGGGGTCGTGTTTTAGGGTTTAGGGTAGTGCAGTGGTGTTTGTGTAGTGTAGGGGTTCGTGGTGGGGCAGTGTTTTACGGTGTAGGGTAGTGCAGTGGTGTTTGGGTAGTCTAGGGAGCCGTGCTGGGGGTAGTGTTTTTGGGATTAGGGCACTGCTGTGCAGTGGTGTTTGGTTAGTGTAGGGGTTCTTGCTGGGGGTAGTGTTTTAGGGTTTACGGCAGTGCCGTGGTGTCTGTGTATTGTAGGGGTTCATGCTGGGAGCAGTGTTTCAGGGTTTAGTGTAGTGCAGTGGTGTTTGGGTAGTGTCGGGGTTTTTGCGGGAGGTAGATTTAGGGTTTAGGGAAGTGCAGTGGTGTTCAGGTAGTGTAGGGGGTCATGCTGGAGGTAGTGTTTTAGGGTTTAGGGTTGTGCAGTGGTGTTTGTGTAGTGTAATGGGTCATGCTGGGGGAAGTGTATTGGGGTTTAGGGTAGTGCAGTGGTGTTCGGGTAGTGTAAGGGGTCGTGCTGGGGGTAGTGTTTTAGGGTTTAGGGTAGTGCAGTGGTGTTTGTGTAGTGTAGGGGGTCGTGCTGGGGGTAGTGTTTTAGGGTTTCGGGCAGTGCAGTGGTATTTGGGTAGTGCAGGGGGTCGTGCTGGGGTAGTGTTTTAGGGTATGGGATAGTGCAGTGGTGTTTAGGTAGTGCAGGGGATAGTGCTGGGGTAGTGGTTTAGGGTTTAGGGTAGTGCAGTGGTGCTTGTGTAGTGTTTGTGTAGTGTAGGGGGTAGTGTTTTAGGGTTTAGGGTAGTGCAGTGGTGTTTGTGTAGTGTAGGGGGTTGTGCCGAGGGTAGCGTTTTTGGGATTAGGGCAGTGCAGTGGTGTTTGGTTAGTGTAGGGGTTCTGGCTTGGGGTAGTGTTTTAGGGTTTACAGCAGTGCGGTGGTGTCTGTGTAGTGTAGGGATCATGCTGGGGGTAGTGTTTCAGGGTTTAGGGTAGTGCAGTGGTGTTTTGGTAGTGTAGGGGTTTTTGCAGGAGGTAGATTTAGGGTTTAGGGAAGTGCAGTGGTGTTCGGGTAGTGTAGGGGGTCATGCTGGAGGTAGTGTTTTAGGGTTTAGCGTTCTGCAGTGGTGTTTGTGTAGTGTAATGGGTCATGCTGGGGGAACTGTCTTAGGGATTAGGGTAGTGCAGTGGTGCTTGTGTATTGTAGAGGGTCATGCTGGGGGTAGATTTAGGGTTTAGTGTAGTGCAGTGGTGTTTTTGTAGTGTAGGGGGTCGAGCTGGGGGTAGTGTTTTAGGGTTTCAGGCAGTGCAGTGGTATTTGGGTAGTGCAGGGGGTAGTGCTGGGGTAGTGTTTTAGGGTATGGGATAGTGCAGTGGGGTTTAGGTAGTGCAGGGGATAGTGCTGGGGTAGTGTTTTAGGGTTTAGTGTAGTGCAGTGGTGCTTGTGTAGTGTTTGTGTAGTGTAGGGGGTAGTGTTTTAGGGTTTAGGGTAGTGCAGTGGTGTTTGTGTAGTGTAGGGGGTTGTGCCGAGGGTAGTGTTTTTGGGATTAGGGCAGTGCAGTGGTGTTTGGTTAGTGTAGGGGTTCTGGTTTGGGGTAGTGTTTTAGGGTTTACGGCAGTGCGGTGGTGTCTGTGTAGTGTAGGGATCATGCTGGGGGTAGTGTTTCAGGGTTTAGGGTAGTGCAGTGGTGTTTTGGTAGTGTAGGGGGTTTTGCAGGAGGTAGATTTAGGGTTTAGGGAAGTGCAGTGGTGTTCGGGTAGTGTAGGGGGTCATGCTGGAGGTAAGTGTTTTAGGGTTTAGGGTTCTGCAGTGGTGTTTGTGTAGTGTAATGGGTCATGCTGGGGGAACGGTTTTAGGGATTAGGGTAGTGCAGTGGTGTTAGTGTATTGTAGAGGGTCATGCTGGGGGTAGATTTAAGGTTTAGTGTAGTGCAGTGGTGTTTTTGTAGTGTAGGGGGTCGAGCTGGGGTAGTGTTTTAGGGTTTAAGGCAGTGCAGTGCTGTTTGCGTAGTGAAGGCGGTCGTGCTGGGGGTAGTGTTTTAGGGTTTCGGATAGTGCAGTGGTGTTTGTGTAGTGTAGGGGGTTGTGCTGGGGGTATATGTAGGGATTAGGGTAGTGCAGTGGTGTTTGTGTAGTGTAGGGGGTCATGCTGGGGGTACTGTTTCAGGGTTTAGGGTAGTGCAGTAGGGTAGTGCAGTGGTGTTTGTGTAGTGTAGGGGGTCATGCTGGGGGTACTGTTTTAGGGTTTAGGGTAGTGCAGTTGTCTTTGGGTAGTGTAGGGGTACAGCTGGGGTAGTGTTTTAGGGTTTAGGGTAGTGCTGTGGTGTTTGTGTAGTGTAGGGGTCATGCTGGGGGTAGTGTTTTAGGGTTTAGGGTAGTGCAGTGGTGTTTGTGTAGTGTAGGGGTAGTGTTTTAGGGTTTAGAGTGCAGTGGTGTTTGTGTTGTGTAGGGGTTTGTGCTGGGGGTAGTGTTTTAGGGATTAGGGAAGTGCAGTGGTATTTGTGTAGTGTAAGGGGTAGTGTTTTAGGGTTTAGGGTAGTGCAGTGGTGTTTGGGTAGTGTAGGGGGTCATGCTGGGGGTAGTGTTTTGGGTTTAGGGTAGTGCAGTTGTGTTTGGGTAGTGAAGGGGGTTATGCTGGGGGTAGTGTTTTAGGTTTTAGGGTAGTGCACTCGTGTTTGTGTAGTCTAGGGGTTCGTGCTGAGGTAGTGTTTTAGGGTGTAGGGTAGTGCAGTGGTGTTTGGGTAGTGTAGGGAGTTGTGCTGGGGGTAGTGTTTTAGGGTTTAGGGTAGTGGAGTGGTATTTGTGCAGTGTAGGGGGTCTTGCTGAGGGTAGAGATTTCGGGCTTAGGGTAGTGCAGTGGTGTTTGAGTACTGTATGGGTCGTGCTGGGGATAGTGTTTTCGGGTTTAGTGCAGTGCAGTGGTCTTTGGGTAGTGTAGGGGACGTGCTGGGGGTAGTGTTTTAGGGTACAGGGCAGTTCAGTGGTGTTTGTGTAGTGTAGGGGGTCATGCTGCGTGTAGTGTTTCAGGCTTTAGGGTAATGCAGTGGTGTTTGGGTAGTGTAGGGGTTTGTGCTGGTGTAGATTTAGGGTTTAGTGTAGTGCAGTGGTGTTCGGGTAGTGTAGGGGATCATACTGGGGGTAGTGTTTTAGAGTTTAGGGTAGTGCAGTGGTGTTTGTGTGGTGTAATGGGTCATGCTGGGGGTAGTGTTTTAGTGTTTAGGGTAGCGCAGAGGTGTTTGTGTAGTGTAGGGGGTCATGCTGGGGGTAGATTTAGGGTTTAGGGTAGAGCAGTGGTGTTTGTGCAGTGTAGGGGTCGTGCTAGGGGTAGTGTTTTAGGGTTTTGGGTAGTGCAGTGGTGTTTGGGTAGTGTAGGGGATCATGCTGGGGATAGATTTAGGGTTTAGGGTAGTGCAGTGGTGTTTGTGTAGTTTAGTGGGTCATGCTGGGGGTAGTGTTTTAGGGTTTCGGGTAGTGCAGTGGTGTTTGGGTAGTGCAGGGTGTCGTGCTGTGGGTAGTGTTTTAGGGTTTAGGTTAGTGCAGTGGTGTTTGTGTAGTGTAGGGAGTCATGCTGGGGGTAGTGTTTTAGGGTTTAAGGTAGTGCAGTAGGGTAGTGCAATGGTGTTTGTGTAGTGTAGGGGGTCATGCTGGGGGTAGTGTTTTAGGGTTTAGGGTAGTGCAGTTGTGTTTGGGTAGAGTAGGGGGTACTGCTGGGGTAGTGTTTTAGGGTTTAGGGTTTTGCCGTGGTGTTTGTGTAGTGTAGGGGTCGTGCTGGGGGTAGTGTTTTAGGGTTTAGGGTAGTGCAGTGGTGTTTCTGTAGTGTAGGGGTAGTGTTTTAGGGTTTAGGGTAGAGGTGTTTGTGTAGTGTAGGGGGTCGTGCTGGGGTAGTGTTTTAGGGATCAGGGTAGTGCAGTGGTGTTTGTGTAGTGTAGGGGGTAGTGTTTTCGGGTTTAGGGTAGTGCAGTGGTGTTTCGGTAGTGTAGGGGTCGTGCTGGGGGTATTGTTTTTGGGTTCAGGGTAGTGCAGTTGTGTTTGGGTAGTGAAGGGGGTTGTGCTGGGGGTAGTGTTTTAGGGTTTAGGGTAGTATAATGGTGTTTGTGTACTGTAGAGGGTCGTGCTTGGGGTAGTGTTTTAGGGTTTAGGGTAGTGCAGTGGTGTTTGTGTAGTGTAGGGGGTCATGCTGGGGATAGATTTAGGGTTTAGGGTAGTGCAGTGGTGTTTGTGTAGTGTAGGGGGCCGTGTTTTACGGTTTAGGGTAGTGCAGTGGTGTTTGGGTAGTGTAGGGGGTCCTGCTGGGTGTAGTGTTTTAGGGTTTTTTGGGTAGTGAAGTGGTGTGTGTGTAGTGTAGGGGGTCGTGCTGGAGGTAGTGTTTTAGGGTTTAAGGCAGTGCAGTGGTGTTAGTGTAGTGAAGGGGGTCATGCTGGGGTAGTGTTTTAGGGTTTAGGGTAGTGCAGTGGTGTTTGTGTAGTATAGGGGTAGATTTAGTGATTAGGGTTGTGCAGTGGTGTTTGGGTAGTGTAGGGAGTCATGCTGGTGGTAAAGGTTTAGGGTTTAGGGTAGTACAGTTGTGTTTGGGTAGTGTACGGCGTCATACTGGGGTAGGGTTTTAGGTTTTAGGGTAGTGCAGTTGTGTTTGGGTAGTGTAGGGTATTGTGCTGGGGGTAGTGTTTTAGGGTTTAGGGTAGTGCAGTGGTGCTTGTGTAGTGTAGGGGGTCGAGCTGGGGTAGTGTTTTAGGGTTTAGGGTAGTGCAGTGTTGTTTGTGTAGTGTAGGGGGTCGTGTTTTAGGGTTTAGCGTAGTGCAGTGGTGTTTGGGTAGTGTAGGGGATTGTGCTGGGGGTAGTGTTTTTGGGTTTAGGGTAGTGCAGTTGTGTTTGGGTAGTGAAGGGGTCGGGCTGGGGGTAGTGTTTTAGGCTTTAGGGTAGAGCAGTGGTGTTTGTGTAGTGTAGGTTGTCGTGCTGTGGGTAGTGTTTTAGGGTTTAGGGTAGTGCAGCGGTGTTTGTGTAGTGTAGGGGGTCGTGCTGGGGGTCGTGTTTTAGGGTTTAGGGTAGTGCAGTGGTGTTTGTGTAGTGTAGGGGTTCGTGGTGGGGCAGTGTTTTACGGTGTAGGGTAGTGCAGTGGTGTTTGGGTAGTGTAGGGAGCCGTGCTGGGGGTAGTGTTTTTGGGATTAGGGCACTGCTGTGCAGTGGTGTTTGGTTAGTGTAGGGGTTCTTGCTGGGGGTAGTGTTTTAGGGTTTACGGCAGTGCCGTGGTGTCTGTGTATTGTAGGGGTTCATGCTGGGAGCAGTGTTTCAGGGTTTAGTGTAGTGCAGTGGTGTTTGGGTAGTGTCGGGGTTTTTGCGGGAGGTAGATTTAGGGTTTAGGGAAGTGCAGTGGTGTTCAGGTAGTGTAGGGGGTCATGCTGGAGGTAGTGTTTTAGGGTTTAGGGTTGTGCAGTGGTGTTTGTGTAGTGTAATGGGTCATGCTGGGGGAAGTGTATTGGGGTTTAGGGTAGTGCAGTGGTGTTCGGGTAGTGTAAGGGGTCGTGCTGGGGGTAGTGTTTTAGGGTTTAGGGTAGTGCAGTGGTGTTTGTGTAGTGTAGGGGGTCGTGCTGGGGGTAGTGTTTTAGGGTTTCGGGCAGTGCAGTGGTATTTGGGTAGTGCAGGGGGTCGTGCTGGGGTAGTGTTTTAGGGTATGGGATAGTGCAGTGGTGTTTAGGTAGTGCAGGGGATAGTGCTGGGGTAGTGGTTTAGGGTTTAGGGTAGTGCAGTGGTGCTTGTGTAGTGTTTGTGTAGTGTAGGGGGTAGTGTTTTAGGGTTTAGGGTAGTGCAGTGGTGTTTGTGTAGTGTAGGGGGTTGTGCCGAGGGTAGCGTTTTTGGGATTAGGGCAGTGCAGTGGTGTTTGGTTAGTGTAGGGGTTCTGGCTTGGGGTAGTGTTTTAGGGTTTACAGCAGTGCGGTGGTGTCTGTGTAGTGTAGGGATCATGCTGGGGGTAGTGTTTCAGGGTTTAGGGTAGTGCAGTGGTGTTTTGGTAGTGTAGGGGTTTTTGCAGGAGGTAGATTTAGGGTTTAGGGAAGTGCAGTGGTGTTCGGGTAGTGTAGGGGGTCATGCTGGAGGTAGTGTTTTAGGGTTTAGCGTTCTGCAGTGGTGTTTGTGTAGTGTAATGGGTCATGCTGGGGGAACTGTCTTAGGGATTAGGGTAGTGCAGTGGTGCTTGTGTATTGTAGAGGGTCATGCTGGGGGTAGATTTAGGGTTTAGTGTAGTGCAGTGGTGTTTTTGTAGTGTAGGGGGTCGAGCTGGGGGTAGTGTTTTAGGGTTTCAGGCAGTGCAGTGGTATTTGGGTAGTGCAGGGGGTAGTGCTGGGGTAGTGTTTTAGGGTATGGGATAGTGCAGTGGGGTTTAGGTAGTGCAGGGGATAGTGCTGGGGTAGTGTTTTAGGGTTTAGTGTAGTGCAGTGGTGCTTGTGTAGTGTTTGTGTAGTGTAGGGGGTAGTGTTTTAGGGTTTAGGGTAGTGCAGTGGTGTTTGTGTAGTGTAGGGGGTTGTGCCGAGGGTAGTGTTTTTGGGATTAGGGCAGTGCAGTGGTGTTTGGTTAGTGTAGGGGTTCTGGTTTGGGGTAGTGTTTTAGGGTTTACGGCAGTGCGGTGGTGTCTGTGTAGTGTAGGGATCATGCTGGGGGTAGTGTTTCAGGGTTTAGGGTAGTGCAGTGGTGTTTTGGTAGTGTAGGGGGTTTTGCAGGAGGTAGATTTAGGGTTTAGGGAAGTGCAGTGGTGTTCGGGTAGTGTAGGGGGTCATGCTGGAGGTAAGTGTTTTAGGGTTTAGGGTTCTGCAGTGGTGTTTGTGTAGTGTAATGGGTCATGCTGGGGGAACGGTTTTAGGGATTAGGGTAGTGCAGTGGTGTTAGTGTATTGTAGAGGGTCATGCTGGGGGTAGATTTAAGGTTTAGTGTAGTGCAGTGGTGTTTTTGTAGTGTAGGGGGTCGAGCTGGGGTAGTGTTTTAGGGTTTAAGGCAGTGCAGTGCTGTTTGCGTAGTGAAGGCGGTCGTGCTGGGGGTAGTGTTTTAGGGTTTCGGATAGTGCAGTGGTGTTTGTGTAGTGTAGGGGGTTGTGCTGGGGGTATATGTAGGGATTAGGGTAGTGCAGTGGTGTTTGTGTAGTGTAGGGGGTCATGCTGGGGGTACTGTTTCAGGGTTTAGGGTAGTGCAGTAGGGTAGTGCAGTGGTGTTTGTGTAGTGTAGGGGGTCATGCTGGGGGTACTGTTTTAGGGTTTAGGGTAGTGCAGTTGTCTTTGGGTAGTGTAGGGGTACAGCTGGGGTAGTGTTTTAGGGTTTAGGGTAGTGCTGTGGTGTTTGTGTAGTGTAGGGGTCATGCTGGGGGTAGTGTTTTAGGGTTTAGGGTAGTGCAGTGGTGTTTGTGTAGTGTAGGGGTAGTGTTTTAGGGTTTAGAGTGCAGTGGTGTTTGTGTTGTGTAGGGGTTTGTGCTGGGGGTAGTGTTTTAGGGATTAGGGAAGTGCAGTGGTATTTGTGTAGTGTAAGGGGTAGTGTTTTAGGGTTTAGGGTAGTGCAGTGGTGTTTGGGTAGTGTAGGGGGTCATGCTGGGGGTAGTGTTTTGGGTTTAGGGTAGTGCAGTTGTGTTTGGGTAGTGAAGGGGGTTATGCTGGGGGTAGTGTTTTAGGTTTTAGGGTAGTGCACTCGTGTTTGTGTAGTCTAGGGGTTCGTGCTGAGGTAGTGTTTTAGGGTGTAGGGTAGTGCAGTGGTGTTTGGGTAGTGTAGGGAGTTGTGCTGGGGGTAGTGTTTTAGGGTTTAGGGTAGTGGAGTGGTATTTGTGCAGTGTAGGGGGTCTTGCTGAGGGTAGAGATTTCGGGCTTAGGGTAGTGCAGTGGTGTTTGAGTACTGTATGGGTCGTGCTGGGGATAGTGTTTTCGGGTTTAGTGCAGTGCAGTGGTCTTTGGGTAGTGTAGGGGACGTGCTGGGGGTAGTGTTTTAGGGTACAGGGCAGTTCAGTGGTGTTTGTGTAGTGTAGGGGGTCATGCTGCGTGTAGTGTTTCAGGCTTTAGGGTAATGCAGTGGTGTTTGGGTAGTGTAGGGGTTTGTGCTGGTGTAGATTTAGGGTTTAGTGTAGTGCAGTGGTGTTCGGGTAGTGTAGGGGATCATACTGGGGGTAGTGTTTTAGAGTTTAGGGTAGTGCAGTGGTGTTTGTGTGGTGTAATGGGTCATGCTGGGGGTAGTGTTTTAGTGTTTAGGGTAGCGCAGAGGTGTTTGTGTAGTGTAGGGGGTCATGCTGGGGGTAGATTTAGGGTTTAGGGTAGAGCAGTGGTGTTTGTGCAGTGTAGGGGTCGTGCTAGGGGTAGTGTTTTAGGGTTTTGGGTAGTGCAGTGGTGTTTGGGTAGTGTAGGGGATCATGCTGGGGATAGATTTAGGGTTTAGGGTAGTGCAGTGGTGTTTGTGTAGTTTAGTGGGTCATGCTGGGGGTAGTGTTTTAGGGTTTCGGGTAGTGCAGTGGTGTTTGGGTAGTGCAGGGTGTCGTGCTGTGGGTAGTGTTTTAGGGTTTAGGTTAGTGCAGTGGTGTTTGTGTAGTGTAGGGAGTCATGCTGGGGGTAGTGTTTTAGGGTTTAAGGTAGTGCAGTAGGGTAGTGCAATGGTGTTTGTGTAGTGTAGGGGGTCATGCTGGGGGTAGTGTTTTAGGGTTTAGGGTAGTGCAGTTGTGTTTGGGTAGAGTAGGGGGTACTGCTGGGGTAGTGTTTTAGGGTTTAGGGTTTTGCCGTGGTGTTTGTGTAGTGTAGGGGTCGTGCTGGGGGTAGTGTTTTAGGGTTTAGGGTAGTGCAGTGGTGTTTCTGTAGTGTAGGGGTAGTGTTTTAGGGTTTAGGGTAGAGGTGTTTGTGTAGTGTAGGGGGTCGTGCTGGGGTAGTGTTTTAGGGATCAGGGTAGTGCAGTGGTGTTTGTGTAGTGTAGGGGGTAGTGTTTTCGGGTTTAGGGTAGTGCAGTGGTGTTTCGGTAGTGTAGGGGTCGTGCTGGGGGTATTGTTTTTGGGTTCAGGGTAGTGCAGTTGTGTTTGGGTAGTGAAGGGGGTTGTGCTGGGGGTAGTGTTTTAGGGTTTAGGGTAGTATAATGGTGTTTGTGTACTGTAGAGGGTCGTGCTTGGGGTAGTGTTTTAGGGTTTAGGGTAGTGCAGTGGTGTTTGTGTAGTGTAGGGGGTCATGCTGGGGATAGATTTAGGGTTTAGGGTAGTGCAGTGGTGTTTGTGTAGTGTAGGGGGCCGTGTTTTACGGTTTAGGGTAGTGCAGTGGTGTTTGGGTAGTGTAGGGGGTCCTGCTGGGTGTAGTGTTTTAGGGTTTTTTGGGTAGTGAAGTGGTGTGTGTGTAGTGTAGGGGGTCGTGCTGGAGGTAGTGTTTTAGGGTTTAAGGCAGTGCAGTGGTGTTAGTGTAGTGAAGGGGGTCATGCTGGGGTAGTGTTTTAGGGTTTAGGGTAGTGCAGTGGTGTTTGTGTAGTATAGGGGTAGATTTAGTGATTAGGGTTGTGCAGTGGTGTTTGGGTAGTGTAGGGAGTCATGCTGGTGGTAAAGGTTTAGGGTTTAGGGTAGTACAGTTGTGTTTGGGTAGTGTACGGCGTCATACTGGGGTAGGGTTTTAGGTTTTAGGGTAGTGCAGTTGTGTTTGGGTAGTGTAGGGTATTGTGCTGGGGGTAGTGTTTTAGGGTTTAGGGTAGTGCAGTGGTGCTTGTGTAGTGTAGGGGGTCGAGCTGGGGTAGTGTTTTAGGGTTTAGGGTAGTGCAGTGTTGTTTGTGTAGTGTAGGGGGTCGTGTTTTAGGGTTTAGCGTAGTGCAGTGGTGTTTGGGTAGTGTAGGGGATTGTGCTGGGGGTAGTGTTTTTGGGTTTAGGGTAGTGCAGTTGTGTTTGGGTAGTGAAGGGGTCGGGCTGGGGGTAGTGTTTTAGGCTTTAGGGTAGAGCAGTGGTGTTTGTGTAGTGTAGGTTGTCGTGCTGTGGGTAGTGTTTTAGGGTTTAGGGTAGTGCAGCGGTGTTTGTGTAGTGTAGGGGGTCGTGCTGGGGGTCGTGTTTTAGGGTTTAGGGTAGTGCAGTGGTGTTTGTGTAGTGTAGGGGTTCGTGGTGGGGCAGTGTTTTACGGTGTAGGGTAGTGCAGTGGTGTTTGGGTAGTGTAGGGAGCCGTGCTGGGGGTAGTGTTTTTGGGATTAGGGCACTGCTGTGCAGTGGTGTTTGGTTAGTGTAGGGGTTCTTGCTGGGGGTAGTGTTTTAGGGTTTACGGCAGTGCCGTGGTGTCTGTGTATTGTAGGGGTTCATGCTGGGAGCAGTGTTTCAGGGTTTAGTGTAGTGCAGTGGTGTTTGGGTAGTGTCGGGGTTTTTGCGGGAGGTAGATTTAGGGTTTAGGGAAGTGCAGTGGTGTTCAGGTAGTGTAGGGGGTCATGCTGGAGGTAGTGTTTTAGGGTTTAGGGTTGTGCAGTGGTGTTTGTGTAGTGTAATGGGTCATGCTGGGGGAAGTGTATTGGGGTTTAGGGTAGTGCAGTGGTGTTCGGGTAGTGTAAGGGGTCGTGCTGGGGGTAGTGTTTTAGGGTTTAGGGTAGTGCAGTGGTGTTTGTGTAGTGTAGGGGGTCGTGCTGGGGGTAGTGTTTTAGGGTTTCGGGCAGTGCAGTGGTATTTGGGTAGTGCAGGGGGTCGTGCTGGGGTAGTGTTTTAGGGTATGGGATAGTGCAGTGGTGTTTAGGTAGTGCAGGGGATAGTGCTGGGGTAGTGGTTTAGGGTTTAGGGTAGTGCAGTGGTGCTTGTGTAGTGTTTGTGTAGTGTAGGGGGTAGTGTTTTAGGGTTTAGGGTAGTGGAGTGGTGTTTGTGTAGTGTAGGGGGTTGTGCCGAGGGTAGCGTTTTTGGGATTAGGGCAGTGCAGTGGTGTTTGGTTAGTGTAGGGGTTCTGGCTTGGGGTAGTGTTTTAGGGTTTACAGCAGTGCGGTGGTGTCTGTGTAGTGTAGGGATCATGCTGGGGGTAGTGTTTCAGGGTTTAGGGTAGTGCAGTGGTGTTTTGGTAGTGTAGGGGTTTTTGCAGGAGGTAGATTTAGGGTTTAGGGAAGTGCAGTGGTGTTCGGGTAGTGTAGGGGGTCATGCTGGAGGTAGTGTTTTAGGGTTTAGCGTTCTGCAGTGGTGTTTGTGTAGTGTAATGGGTCATGCTGGGGGAACTGTCTTAGGGATTAGGGTAGTGCAGTGGTGCTTGTGTATTGTAGAGGGTCATGCTGGGGGTGGATTTAGGGTTTAGTGTAGTGCAGTGGTGTTTTTGTAGTGTAGGGGGTCGAGCTGGGGGTAGTGTTTTAGGGTTTAAGGCAGTGCAGTGCTGTTTGCGTAGTGAAGGCGGTCGTGCTGGGGGTAGTGTTTTAGGGTTTCAGGCAGTGCAGTGGTATTTGGGTAGTGCAGGGGGTAGTGCTGGGGTAGTGTTTTAGGGTATGGGATAGTGCAGTGGGGTTTAGGTAGTGCAGGGGATAGTGCTGGGGTAGTGTTTTAGGGTTTAGTGTAGTGCAGTGGTGCTTGTGTAGTGTTTGTGTAGTGTAGGGGGTAGTGTTTTAGGGTTTAGGGTAGTGCAGTGGTGTTTGTGTAGTGTAGGGGGTTGTGCCGAGGGTAGTGTTTTTGGGATTAGGGCAGTGCAGTGGTGTTTGGTTAGTGTAGGGGTTCTGGTTTGGGGTAGTGTTTTAGGGTTTACGGCAGTGCGGTGGTGTCTGTGTAGTGTAGGGATCATGCTGGGGGTAGTGTTTCAGGGTTTAGGGTAGTGCAGTGGTGTTTTGGTAGTGTAGGGGGTTTTGCAGGAGGTAGATTTAGGGTTTAGGGAAGTGCAGTGGTGTTCGGGTAGTGTAGGGGGTCATGCTGGAGGTAAGTGTTTTAGGGTTTAGGGTTCTGCAGTGGTGTTTGTGTAGTGTAATGGGTCATGCTGGGGGAACGGTTTTAGGGATTAGGGTAGTGCAGTGATGTTAGTGTATTGTAGAGGGTCATGCTGGGGGTAGATTTAAGGTTTAGTGTAGTGCAGTGGTGTTTTTGTAGTGTAGGGGGTCGAGCTGGGGTAGTGTTTTAGGGTTTAAGGCAGTGCAGTGCTGTTTGCGTAGTGAAGGCGGTCGTGCTGGGGGTAGTGTTTTAGGGTTTAGGATAGTGCAGTGGTGTTTGTGTAGTGTAGGGGGTTGTGCTGGGGGTATATGTAGGGATTAGGGTAGTGCAGTGGTGTTTGGGTAGTGTAGGGAGTCGTGCTGGGGGTAGTGTTTTAGGGTTTAGGATAGTGCAGTGGTGTTTGGGTAGTGTAGGGGGTAATGCTGGGGGTAGTGTTTTAGGGTAGTGCAGTGATGTTTGGGTAGTGTAGGTGGTCTGGGGGTAGTGTTTAAGGGTTTAGGGTCGTGCAGGGGTGTTTGTGTAGTGTAGGGGGTCGTGCTGGGGGTAGTGTTTTAGGGTTTAGGGTAGTTCAGTGGTGTTTGTGTAGTGTAGGGGGTCGCGTTTTAGGGTTTAGAGTAGTGCAGTGATGTTTGGGTAGTGTAGGGGGTCGTGCTGGGGGTAGTGTTTTTGGGTTGAGGGTAGTGCAGTTGTGTTTGGGTAGTGAAGGGGGTCGTGCTGGGGGTAGATTTAGGGATTAGGGTAGTGCAGTGGTGTTTGGGTAGTGTAGGGAGTCGTGCTGGGGGTAGTGTTTTAGGGTTTAGGATAGTGCAGTGGTTTTGGGTAGTGTAGGGGGTAACGCTGGGGGTAGTGTTTTAGGGTTTAGGGTAGTGCAGTGATGTTTGGGTAGTGTAGGTGGTCCTTCTGGGGGTAGTGTTTAAGGGTTTAGGGTAGCGCAGCGGTGTTTGTGTAGTGTAGGGGGTCGTGCTGGGGGTAGTGTTTTAGGGTTTAGGGTAGTTCAGTGGTGTTTGTGTAGTGTAGGGGGTCGCGTTTTAGGGTTTAGAGTAGTGCAGTGATGTTTGGGTAGTGTAGGGGGTCGTGCTGGGGGTAGTGTTTTGGGGTTTAGGGTAGTGCAGTTGTGTTTGGGTAGTGAAGGGGGTCATGCTGGGGGTAGTGTTTTAGGCTTTAGGGTAGAGCATTGGTGTTTGTGTTGTGTAGGGGGTCATGCTGTGGGTAGTGTGGGTAGTGTTTTAGGGTTTCAGGGTAGTGCAGCGATGTTTGTGTAGTGTAGGGGGTCATGCTGGGGGTAAAGTGACTAAATTACTTAAAAGTGCATTTACAACGAAAACAATTACAACGCATACCATTACAACGCCAAAATATATATATTTTAATTAAAGTACAATAAAATCTGGCACAGGATGCAGGGAAATTTGGGGTTTTTGGGTGGGGAAGTGTATTAAAATGTGGAGCAAAACTGAACGTTAATTAACTAAAATGCATTACATAATTAATACTCGAGTATTAAAATTAATACTCGAGTATTAAAATTAGTACGCGAGTTTTAACATTAATAAACGTGTATAAAAATTAATACTCTTATTACCAAAAAAAAAAAATGTAACAAATTTAAACGTTTTACACAAATAACGAATAATTAAACAACAGTTCATATACATGCAAATCATGATTAAATCACAAAATAAGTAAACGGATTAAAATTCAAAACACATACACATAGTCGCCATTTTAACCATCCCAACAATACCAAAATACATGTTCCAAAATGGATGCCAAAACGGAGCGAATAAGTGAAAACAACACATCTTTTAATGCTTTTTTAAATTATCATTTTCCACAGCAAATTAAAGTGTAATAAAAAACACAACGTACGCTGTTCTTAAAAAAATTTATAATGACACTGACCAAAACTTATAAATACCAGCAAGACACCATTTTACAATCAGTTGATTATCAACTCCCAGAGAGACCAGACGGAAAAACCTGACCCTCTGACTCCTACACTGAGAGATCACTGCAATCCATTGGAGAAGCCTTTTTTCTTTCCTACTACAAGTAAGTTACTATTATATTTAAACACCATGTTTTCTCATAAATCATGTTTCATTTCCATCCAGACAGTGCAGCAAATATAATTTAAATATTTTATAAAATGTACTCTAAACATTATTTTTTTGTGAAGTAATTTTAATGTATACGAACTTATAAAATCTATTTTGTTTTTCCTAAACTAGGAATTTGTTTTTCTATGACAACCAACATATCGTTTGCAAACATTTTTTTCTACACAAGCTACACGACTCACCTTTATTAATGTGCAGGTAAATTACTTAATACTTCTAATAATTTTTATTTTGTAAATAAAAACATTAACTTTACCAGTAGGAAAAGTGTGGGATGGTGTATCTTTAACAATTAGTATCCTTACTCCCGGTAAGTGCAGCAGTAGGGAAATTGTAGGATGGTGTAGGGGTAACAATTACTATTCTAACTCCAGGTAGGTGCAGCATTAGGGAAAGTGTGGGATGGTTTAGGGGTAACAATTACTATTCTAACTCCAGGAAGGTGCAGCTGGAGGGAAAGTGAGGGATGGTGTAGGGGTATCCATTACTATTCTAACTCCAGGAAGGTGCAGCAGTATGGAAAGTGTAGGATGGTTTAGGGGTAGAAATTATGAATCTAACTCAAGATAGGTGCAGCACCAGGGAATGTGTGATATGTGATGTAGTTAGACTTAAAAAAAATGTCACATTTACACAGACGTTTTCACATTTTGCAATTTTCTCCAACGTTGTCAAAGTTGTTCATTTCTTAATTGTTTTTTCTTTCTTTTTCTCAGATAAATCTTTGCAACTTTGTCGAAAAAGTCAAAAAACAGAAGACCAAACTCCCAAAAACTCCAGCCAGCAGGCAAAAACCATAGCAGAAGCAAAACCAAGAAAGAAACACAAAAAACAAAAGGTATTTTAAATAAACACTCTTATAAATCCAACAATATAATAGTCAAACCTTTTATTTAATAATTAAAATAAGCTAACACAATACAGAAAATATGGGTTGTAGTAGGAATAACAATTACTATTCTATCTCCAGGAAGGTGCAGCAGTAGGGAAAGTGTGGGATGGTGTAGGGGTAACAATTACTATTCTAACTCTAGGTAGGTGCAGCAGTAGGGAAAGTGTTGGATGGTGTACGGGTAACAATTACTATTCTAACTCCAGGAAGGTGCAGAAGTAGGGAAAGTGTGGGATGGTGTAGGGGCACAGATTACTATTCTAACTCCAGTTAGGTGCAGCAGCAGAGAAAGTGTTTGAATGTGCTGGTGTTAACAAATATTAATGTAACTCAAGATATGTGCAGCATCAGGGAATGTGTCATATGTGATGTAGTTAGACTTAATTAAAATGTCAAATATACACAGATGTTTTCACATTTAGCAATTTTTGCAAACATTGTCAAAGTTTTCCATTTGTGAAATGTTTTTTCTTTCTGTTTGTCAGATAAATCTTTGCTACTTTATATAAAAAGTCGAAAAAAAGAAGACCAGACACCCAAAAACTCCAGCCAGCAGGCAAAAACCATACCAGAAGCAAAACCAAGAAAAAAACTCAAAAAGCAAAAGGTATTTTAAATAAACACTCTTATAAAACCAACAATATAATGGACTAACCTTTTTTTTACTATTTTAAATAAGCTGCCACAATACATAAATTATGAGTTGTAGTAGGAATATCAATTACTATTCTTACTCCAAGTAGGTACAGCAGTAGGGAAACTGTGGGATGGTGTAGGGGTAACAATTACTATTCTAACTCCAGGTAGGTGCAGCAGTAGGGAAAGTGTGGGATGGTGTAGGGGTAACAATTACTATTCTAACTCCAGGAAGGTGCAGCAGTAGGGAAAGTGTGGGATGGTGTATGGGTAACAATTACTATTCTAACTCCAGGTAGGTGCAGCAGTAGGGAAAGTGTTGGATGGTGTAGGGGTAACAATTACTATTCTAACTCCAGGAAGGTGCAGCAGTAGGGAAAGTGTGGGATGGTGTATGGGTAACAATTACTAATCTAACTCCCGGTAGGTGCAGCAGTAGGGAAAGTGTTGGATGGTGTAGGGGTAACAATTACTATTCTAACTCCAGGTTGGTGCAGCAGTAGGGAAAGTGTTGGATGGTGTAGGTGTAACAATTACTATTATAACTCCAGGAAGGTGCAGCAGTAGGGAAACTGTGGGATGGTGTAGGGGTAACAATTACTATTCTAACTCCAGGAAGGTGCAGAAGTAGGGAAAGTGTTGGATGGTGTAGGGGTAACAATTACTATTCTAACTCCAGGAAGGTGCAGCAGTAGGGAAAGTGTGGGATGGTGTATGGGTAACAATTACTATTCTAACTCCAGGTAGGTGCAGCAGTAGGGAAAGTGTTGGATGGTGTAGGGGTAACAATTACTATTCTAACTCCAGGAAGGTGCAGCAGTAGGGAAAGTGTGGGATGGTGTAGGGGTAACAATTACTATTCTAACTCCAGGAAGGTGCAGCATTAGGGAAAGTGTGGGATGATGTAGGGGTAACAATTACTATTCTAACTCCAGGAAGGTGCAGCATTGGAGATAGTGTATTTACTTTTAATGAGTATTTTTTTTTCTTCTATTCTCTTCACAGATAATGTCTACTCTTGAAGCTGCAAAATATATTAAATCTAGGAAAGGGAAAAATTTACTGAACCATGCAGGATACATATATAGTAAAGAAAGAATACGTTTTCCTAGAAATCATTGGAGGTGTGTGCAATACTTCTCTTCCCATTGCAGTGGCAGAGCGGTTACACTTGATAATTTAGTTGTTAAAACAACAGAACATAACCACTCTGCCTCTGCAATGGAGGTAGAAATAAGAGAAACAGTAAATGAAATGAAAGCCATTGCAAGCACCTCCAATGATTCTACAGGATCCATTTTAAGAGAGGTTGCACAGCATGTCCCCAGTCATGTTGCTAGTAATATGCCTATAATTCCTAATTTGAGAAGAATTATTCAAAGACAAAAGCAGGCAAGTAACATCCAATTATCTACACCACATACATTTTCTGACATTAGAATTCCACATGATCTTTCTATTTCTTTTGCTAATGAACCTTTCCTTCTGCATGATAACGAAAACCCTCAAAAACGAATTCTTATTTTTAGTACCCCACGTAACCTAGCTAAGTTAGAAAATAGTGAAATTTGGATGATGGATGGGACGTTTAAAAGTACACCCCATCCTTTCACTCAAATTTACAATATGGTGCCGATCACGATCCGGTAAAAAATTCCCCCGTGCGACTCGTATCGGGTCTTTTTACCGTACGAATCGTACAAGTGCCGTACGAACTGGCAATCACGATTCGCATGGTAAAAAGTCCATACGAACCGCACTGGGAATCATTCCCCACACGTCCTCGGGTCGGAAAATGTGTCCGACACGTCCTCGGACGATTTACCTTACAAACGTGAAAATCCAAGTCCGACCGAGGAATCACGATCCATCCCGTGCGTCCGAGCGTACAACCGTATGGAAAAAACACCGTCCGCACCGAACACCTATAGCAACCATGGAGACATGTGCCCGCATACGCGCCCAACACACCCCCCAGCCCCCATACGTCCGACACGTACCCCCCGTATATGTATACCCCCACCCGTCTAGGTACACCCCAGTACGTTCCAGTCGTACCCCCACCCCAGTACGTGTCATAGCCCCGTCTACCTACACCCCAGTACGTTCCAGTTCTACCCCCACCCCAGTACGTGTCGTACCCCCCGTGTACCTACACCCCAGTACGTCCGAGCCACACCCCCACCCCAGTACGTGTCATAGCCCCGTCTACCCACACCCCAGTACGTTCCAGTCGTACCCCCATCCCAGTACGTGTCGTACCACCGTCAATGTACACCCCCCCACCCCTGTACGTGTCGTACCACCGTCAATGTACACCCCCCCACCCCTGTACGTGTCGTACCACCGTCCATGTACACCCCAGTACGTTCCAGTCGTACCCCCACCCCAGTACGTGTCGTACCACCGTGAACCTACACCCCAGTACGTTCGAGCCACACCCCCACCCCAGTACGTGTCATAGCCCCGTCTACCCACACCCCAGTACGTTCCAGTCGTACCCCCACCCCAGTACGTGTCGTACCCCCGTGTACCTACACCCCAGTACGTTCGAGCCACACCCCCACCCCAGTACGTGTCATAGCCCCGTCTACCCACACCCCAGTACGTTCCAGTCGTACCCCCACCCCAGTACGTGTCGTACCACCGTGTACCTACACCCCAGTACGTTCCAGTCGTACCCCCACCCCAGTACGTGTCGTACCACCGTGAACCTACACCCCAGTACGTTCGAGCCACACCCCCACCCCAGTACGTGTCATAGCCCCGTCTACCCACACCCCAGTACGTTCCAGTCGTACCCCCACCCCAGTACGTGTCGTACCACCGTGTACCTACACCCCAGTACGTTCCAGTCGTACCCCCACCCCAGTACGTGTTGTACCACCGTCAATGTACACCCCCCCACCCCTGTACGTGTCGTACCACCGTCAATGTACACCCCCCCACCCCTGTACGTGTCGTACCACCGTCCATGTACACCCCAGTACGTTCCAGTCGTACCCCCACCCCAGTACGTGTCGTACCACCGTGAACCTACACCCCAGTACGTTCGAGCCACACCCCCACCCCAGTACGTGTCATAGCCCCGTCTACCCACACCCCAGTACGTTCCAGTCGTACCCCCACCCCAGTACGTGTCGTACCCCCCGTGTACCTACACCCCAGTACGTTTGAGCCACACCCCCACCCCAGTACGTGTCATAGCCCCGTCTACCCACACCCCAGTACGTTCCAGTCGTACCCCCATCCCAGTACGTGTCGTACCACCGTGAACCTACACCCCAGTACGTTCGAGCCCCACCCCCACCCCAGTACGTGTCATAACCCCGTGTACCTACACCCCAGTACGTTCCAGTCGTACCCCCACCCCAGTACGTGTCGTACCACCGTCAATGTACACCCCCCCACCCCTGTACGTGTCGTACCACCGTCAATGTACACCCCCCCACCCCTGTACGTGTCGTACCACCATCCATGTACACCCCAGTACGTTCCAGTCGTACCCCCACCCCAGTACGTGTCGTACCACCGTGAACCTACACCCCAGTACGTTCCAGTCGTACCCCCACCCCAGTACGTGTCATACCCCCCGTGTACCTATACCCCAGTACGTTCCAGTCGTACCCCCACCCCAGTACGTGTCGTACCACCGTCAATGTACACCCCCCCCACCCCTGTACGTGTCGTACCACCGTCTATGTACACCCCAGTACGTTCCAGTCGTACCCCCACCCCAGTACGTGTCGTACCACCGTCAATGTACACCCCCCCACCCCTGTACGTGTCGTACCACCGTCAATGTACACCCCCCCACCCCTGTACGTGTCGTACCACCGTCCATGTACACCCCAGTACGTTCCAGTCGTACCCCCACCCCAGTACGTGTCGTACCACCGTGAACCTACACCCCAGTACGTTCGAGCCCCACCCCCACCCCAGTACGTGTCGTACCACCGTCAATCTACACCCCCCCACCCCTGTACGTGTCGTACCACCGTCAATGTACACACCCCCACCCCTGTACGTGTCGTACCAACGTCAATGTACACCCCCCCACCCCTGTACGTGTCGTACCACCGTCCATGTACACCCCAGTAGTTCCTGGCGCACCCCCAACACAACCTCCTAAGTACGGAGCGCACCCCATGCCCCAACATCACAACCGCATGTACGAGTCGTACAAAGCCACACACAAGGACATAATCGTACAACCAAATGGCCCATGTACACACCGTACACACGCTCAAAACGCACGTACACAACAAGGACAAAACAAAACAACACAAGAATACACCATTCGAAAGGCACACAGCCACTAAACATGGCCAACAACCACTAAAATAACACAATCACTGACCTGCAACTGTCAAAAACAAACAGAGGCCCAATACACCACCACTCCTTATAACACACCCACCCAAAATTCAAACACTGCCACACCCACCCATGGACCAATGAAAAGGGCCCACACACACAAACCATGAGCCTTTGCAACAGACTCACTGCTGCCAGACACCACAGAACCAGACTACAAGCTACACCACACCTTACACTTGCACACCTTCACACGACCACCCTCACAAACACCCTCTCATCACATTCACACACACACACAACCATCCACACCCCCCCCCAACATCCACACACCCCCCACACCCACACCATCCCCACCCACACCCCTCACCATGCCCACTACCAAGAATCCAAAGTTCAGTCACCGAGAGTTGGAGGTCCTTGTTGATCAAATCCTCAGAGTCGAGCCACAGATCTTTGGAACATTGGTCAGAAGCACCAGCCAGGCAGCCAAAACAGCCATGTGGCAGACCATCGTCGATGCTGTGAATGCCGTTGCGGACACCAGGAGGACCAAGCAGGATTGCCAGAACAGGTGGTACGATCTGCGGAGGAGGGTCAGAGCCAAGAGGCAGGAGGAACACGACCAGGCCAACGCCACCGGAGGAGGGCCCTCCCGCAGAGCCGTACAGTACCATCCCTGGGAGGAGAGGGTGATGGCCATACTGCCGGTGGAGGCAGTTGAAGGAGTAGAAGGACTCCGAGACCCGGGTGAGTACACAAACAACGCACCTCACATGGGGGGAACTGCAACCACAACCAAAATTACTAACAGGCACGCAACCGCCACAAGCCATCGCATGACTCAACCACACTCCATGAGCAGGCACATGCCACTGCTGCCACCATGCCCCATGCACCCAGCTGGACAATGTCAAGTCACAGGCCACAGAAGACAACAACACATGACACGGTAACCCGGATGGCGGGAGGCTGGGCACCAAAAATCACATAGTGCGACTCCAAAGCAGACAACAATGCCCTCTGCCCATATGGCCTAGGTCACAGCCAGACAAACACTGTGTCCCAACACAGGAATGACTTGCCAGCAAATGGCGGACGCCTTGCATCAACACATGGGGGTGAAGGCACTGTTTTGCACATGACAGCAGCTAATGAACAGCCAACATTGTGAAAGAGTGGCAGCACACACCACCACAGCAGCAGCGCACAGACACACAGCAGACAAAATGGGTGCCTGGAGATCAGAAACAAACTCACATCAACAGGCCAAGGGCCACTCAAAGATCTGCCAACAGTGTGTGCCCAGGAAGCTGGGCCAAGGTGACAGAGGGTGACACACGGACGGAGGGAGAGGGGGACAGAGAGGGAGGGAGAGGGGGACAGAGAGGGAGGGAGAGGGGGACAGAGAAGGAGGGAGACACAGGAAGACGGACAGAGGGAGGAGGCTGACACACAGAGGGAGGGAGAGGGGGACAGAGAGGGAGGGAGAGGGGTACAGAGAGGGAGGGAGAGGGGGACAGAGAGGGAGGGAGAGGGGGACAGAGAAGGAGGGAGACACAGGAAGACGGACAGAGGGAGGAGGCTGACACACAGAGGGAGGGAGAGGGGGACAGAGAGGGAGGGAGAGGGGGACAGAGAGGGAGGGAGAGGGGGAGAGGGAGGGAGAGGGGGACAGAGAGGGAGGGAGAGGGGGACAGAGAAGGAGGGAGACACAGGGAGAGCAAATCAGTCCTTTGGTGTGTGGGAATGTCTGCTCGTCAGCAGGTGGACTGCGTGCATGTAGACAAGGGTGGCCAGTGCCAGAACCCCCCCTCTTCATCATGGCAAAACGCAGGGCCATGTCACAACCTGTACACGAGCACAAGGACAGCCACCTGCATCATATAAGTGTGTGGATCCACTCCATGTGCACATGTACAGTGCTACAAGGAAGGCGCAAATGCATGGCTCGCCACACCTGCACACTCCACTGCTGACTGCAGTCACACTTGACGCAGCAAGTAAGACTGTGCCACACATAGTTAAAGGGGCCAAATTGGTGCCCAAGGGACACACCCATGCACAAGTGCACTGTGAGTGGAATGCAAGACAGATCCTAATTCCAAGAGGAAATGTGCCAACTTTGAAACGGATGAAACATGGATGTTGCATGGACCAAAATTAACATTTTCTCTCTCACACACAGGTCAACGTCGTGCTGCACCCCCCAACACTGGGGGGGAACACTCACAGGACCCGGATCTGCAGGAGACCGATCCCACCGGCAGCGACCACTCTCACCACTCTGCGGACGACCCCGACCGTCCTGGCCCCTCTGGTGTCCAACCACCTGCAGCACCTGCGTCAGGTACAACTGTGCCAACCACCACCCCCACTCCTGCCACATCCCAGGAGACACCCAGGATCCCTGCCCCAACACCACAATGCAGCCAGGCTCGCCAGGAGGGACACGGTGTCCCGGGCACCCAGGAGGAGGCAGGCGACAACGCCAATGCCACCCCTCAGGGGTCCCGGAGACCCGATGTGCCCACAAGTGCAGGCCAGACGCAAGTGGGCAGGGGTGGTGGGAGTGGAGGACGGCGGAGGCGCGAGCCTGACCAGTTGGCTGGGGATCCGGTATTTTCCCATGTCCGTAACATCCTGGACTCATACCGGCAGGACACCACGGGCATGGCCCAGGTTGTGTCCATCCTCGAGGGGATCAAGGTCCAGCAGGCCCAGCAACATGCGGAGCTAATAGCCTGTCTACAGGTACACCAACGGAGGATGGAGGACAGACAGGCTGAGCAAGTGACGGCGTCCCACGGGATTCACGCTACACTCCGTCGGATGGCCGACACCATGGCCGACCCTCCCTGTGCCAGAAGGCGGAGAACATCACCACCCACAGGGAGGGATCAGGAGGAGGAGGAGGAAACATCCGACGGAGCATCCCAGACGTCGTCACGGCCTGCTGCTGAGGTTCCCCGCAGGAAGCCGGGTCGTCCACGGAAAGGACCGTGAGGGTGGCTGCTACATCACCATCTCCCAGGACACCTGGCCTGGCACCTGGCCCACTGGAGCAACAGCATCACAGCATCAAGAGACATTCTCTGCCACATGGCCCTGCTGGTCACTGGCTGACCAATGTTGACAAAGACTGTGGCATGGACTCTGAGGATTTCCAATGGCAAGGACACCAACTCCCCTACTGAACTTTGGATTCCCTAATCCCGGAAAGCCCCTCACTTTGTCCCCCCCTCCCAATAATAAATCACACTATTAAGAGTAGATGCCTGCTGGTAGCATTATTACCTAACATGTGTCTTGTACAGTCTAAACATGCCTGAGTCATCTGTTCACTTCAACCATCCACACCCTGGGGCCTGAGTCTGGCACAGGACACATAAGTCACAGTTTATTAGGCAAGACAGACATGGAGCACCATACACACCCGTGATGGTCAGAACCAGCTGAGGGGGTGGCCGAACAACCGTGCTGACAGACACATTGAGTACAGCAACAGTCATGCGCAGAGGTCAGGGATCCTGGCCAGTGTCCTGGGGGGCACCCAGGTATGTGTAGACAGGTGGCAGAACCATGTCCTGCAAGCTTGAGTCCGGTGGATGCAGAGAATGGGGTCATGGACAACGTTGGATGCATGGGGATGGCACATGTCACAATACCCACACAGTCATGGACATCATGCCCAATACACAGTCTCAGCACACACACACAGCTTGCATCTTGCCACTCGACACATTGACACATAGCCACAATCAGGGAATACCATGCCAGACATGCAGGATGCACCGTGCCAACACACCAGCATTGACTGAGAAGAGGCACCTTGGAGGCATAGGGACACCTTTATTAGTCATGTTTTTGGGATTGCAGAGGCAACTTGAAGTACACATGAACACATCATGTGGAGTAACATGTGGCTCCAACACTGGCACCCCCCTTCTGCAGCACAAATGCGTGATAGCCATGGAACTGGCACACAAGCGTCGGCTAACAGCTAAACACCCACAGCTGCTCACGGAGAGCCTGCCATACACCATAGATCCGCTGATGTGGAAGTCCCACGCCATGTCAAGACAATGTTAACCGTATGTGTCCGAGGGCAGTGTCACACACATTGATGCCATCATCACAATCCACTATCCCATCACTGATGACTGACAACCAGGCAGCCCATCTATTCAGGTGTACCCAGCTGCATGTCGTGTCCCATGGGGATGCCACATGTCTGCAGAGGAACCAAACCCCGACCGGGGCAGTGTGCACACATCGTGAACAACTGCCACACCCAATACACCCCAGATGCATCCCTTACCCCATGGAGACTTCCAAACGTGTCCGTGCCTGTAACGCTGAGTCAGCCCACGATGTCATGTCCATGAGGAATAGCAGTGCCACAACAATGCAACCAGCAAACGGCATGCGCAGGTACGCCTCATGATGTAGGCATGGTGTGCTGATCCTGGGAAACGAGCACAGACATGTGAAATCACCATATTGGACAGACACACCACAAGGGCATTGATGGAGTGGTAGTGCTTCCGATTGCGGTACGCCACCTCCCGTGCGTGTGGTGGTACCAAACCTACATGTGTCCCATCTATGGACCCAATGACATGGGGCATCCCTCCCAGGGCATAGAATCCACGCTTGACCTCAGTCATCTGTTCAGGGGTTGGGAACTTGATGAAGTCATCCAGGTGAATCAACATGGCCTCCAAGAAATCATGCAGCACACCGCTGAACATGCTCTGGGACATGCCACCAACATGAGCTATGGTATTTTGGAAGGTACCCGTGGCAAGAAAATGTAGGGCAGCCATTACCTTCAGCGCGGGTGTCAGTGCCGTAGGATACCTGTGCTGCGGTTGCAGGTGTGGTGCCAGTCTCGCCGTCAGCTCCAGAATCAACGGTTGGGTGAAGCGGTAGAGCCGGATCCTGTCATTCTCCTGCATGGTAGCCAAGTCTGGAATTCTTCGGGCAACAGGAGGCGCTCTGCAGTAATTTGGAAGTGACAAGGAAGAGTGAGTGCACTACGAGAACAACTCATGTCTACTGAGCACATGTAAATCTGGCAATACACACATGCCACATAGGGAGTCAGGCATGTGCTACATGCCCAGGACACGTATGGATGCAAGGTGACACTCCTTCCAAGACCCAGCTACACACGGTGATTGAGAACCTCCACATGCCACGCCATGGAAATAGCTGTGTCCCAGTGCAAGTGCACAGCCCGACGCAAGACAGGAGTGACATACACCCACACATCAGCAGAAGTGGGATGCCGATTGCAGAGACTGGTAGCGGAACACTGGAGCCACATGTCACATGACATTACACTAGTCCAGCCCACACACCTTGCCATGAAGGTGCACATGTCATGACTCACCACACATTCCTTGTGAGGATGCTGACATGGCCTTGTCACGCTACTCCGTGTCCCATGCATACATGTGCACCTCACATCCGATAACACATGTGGCATGGTGTGCGGAACAGTGTGCAATGACAATCTACACACAGCCACATGTTGGTTGCTGCAACGGCTGCAGCTTTTGAGGGTGCTACAACATCAACCTGATGTAAATCCCGGACACATATATGACATAGTCACATTGTGCACTGTGGGTAGTGACAAGTCATGTGTCATGACCCCTGTACCGGGCATCATGGGACACTTCCGTGTGTTGGTGTCCGTGCCATGCCAGTGACGCTCACCCCAAGTGCGCAGTCCCACATGCACACATGTCAAAGGAGTCAAGGGCATGCCTGGCACACATTGCACCCTCACACAGTACACATGTACACATCTCATCATACATCTGGTGCCTTCTCCACTCAGGAGGCATGTTCCACATCACAGCCTGTGACACCTGTGCCCCACACATGTAGTAATGCACAGACGATGCCTTGATGTCCATTCCTGGACAAGTATGTCCATCCATGGACAAGTATGTCCGCCCTATTCCTACATGTGTGTCGCCTATCACCACAGTGATGTGTAAAAACCGCCGTACTGCTGCTGAGAGGGCCTGTGCATGTTCCCAAATCACTGTGGGAGTGCTGCCGTATGTGTACCCATCATGATGGCGAGCGTACAGGCATTTGTACGGTCCGTAGCACTACGGGTACGCATACGCGTGCAGACCCATAGTGATAGTGAGCGTAGATGCGAGTGTACGGTCCGTAACACTACGGGTACGCATACGCGTGCAGACCCATAGTGATAGTGAGCGTAGATGCGTGTGTACGTTCCGTACCACTACGGGTACGCATACGCGTGCAGACCCATAGTGATAGTGAGCGTAGATGCGTGTGTACGGCCCTATCACTATGGGTCTGCACGCGTATGCGTACCCGTAGTGGTACGGACCGTACACTCGCATCTACGCTCACTATCACTATGGGTCTGCACGCGTATGCGTACCCGTAGTGGTACGGACCGTACACTCGCATCTACGCTCACTATCACTATGGGTCTGCACGCGAATGCGTACCCGTAGTAGTACGGACCGTACACTCGCATCTACGCTCACTATCACTATGGGTCTGCACGCGTATGCGTACCCGTAGTGGTACGGACCGTACACTCGCATGTACGCTCACTATCACTACGAGTACGCATACGCGTGCAGACCCATAGTGATATGGAGCGTACATGCGTGTGTACGGTCCGTAACACTACGGGTACGCATACGCGTGCAGACCCATAGTGATAGAGAGCGTACATGCGTGTGTACGGTCCGTAACACTACGGGTAAGCATACGCGTGCAGACCCATAGTGATAGAGAGCGTACATGCGTGTGTACGGTCCGTAACACTACGGGTACGCATACGCGTGCAGACCCATAGTGATAGTGAACGTAGGCATGCATGTACGGGCCGTTGCCATGCATTTGGGGTGCCCTAGGGCCCCGAAACGCACCGTACCTGTGTTTGATGCTCCAAATTACATAGGGGACAAGTATTAAGGCCTACATGCATGCTGGTTGTCATGGAGACCAAGTTCAAATTTCGAAATTGTTCTGGAAGGTGCACAGCAGAAGTCAGTTGGAATTCTTCTACTTTGTTGCAATGTGTTTGTGGGGCTGACATCATGCAGGAGAATGAAACCGATAGAGAACCCACAGACTGCTAGGTTTGAAGGGATTGGTGGAAACATAGGATGCAAATGTGAGTGACCAATCACTCTGTACTCCTGTGCATGAGACTGGGCAGAAGGGCACATATAAGGCAGCCAGGTCCCATGAGGGAGCACTTGCCTGCACATCTTTGCATTCGTCGACCCAGCTGCTGCTACTGATTCCCTGGAACCATGTCAAGGGCTGTGGAGAGGACACAGCCATTCACCCTGGAGGAGAACATGGCTCTGCTGGATGTGATCCTCCCACAGTACTCCATGCTGTATGGGCGACCAGGGTATCAGGTGAGTGCATAGGCCACTGCCACAGACTGTCCCTATGTTGTGACTGTGACTTCTGCCATTGCGTACAGGTGTAACACACATGCCATGTACTGTCGGGGGGTTCCAGGGGGGGGTGCCAGATGTCTCCCAGCAGTGCCCTGAGACAGGAGGGGTGGGGGCCTATCACTCACATCAGTGCCCTGAGACAGGAGGGGTGGGGGCCTATCACTCACAGCAGTGCCCTGAGACAGGAGGGGTGTGTGCAGAGTCCTCCCAGCAGTGCCCTGAGACAGGAGGGGTGGGTGTGGAGTCCTCCCAGCAGTGCCCTGAGACAGGAGGGGTGGGGGACTATCACTCACAGCAGTGCCCTGAGACAGGAGGGGTGGGGGCCTATCACTCACAGCAGTGCCCTGAGACAGGAGGGGTGGGGGCCTATCACTCACCGCAGTGCCCTGAGACAGGAGGGGTGGGTGTGATGCACAGTGTGAGCCTTGATCATTGATTGTGACATTGCCATCATTCCACCTGTGTACCCACTGTGGCACGTACTGCTTTTTCCCTCACCAGGGGATGATGTCCCTATGACAAAGGTGCAATGCGTTGGCTGCATGACATGCCTTGTTGTAACCAGCTAATTTGTACCCATATGTCTCTCTGTGACATGTGGCTGGTGTATTGATGTGGTGTCACTTGTTCCTCCTCACAGGTAGGCGCCACTGCCAAGGAGCAGATCTGGCTGACCGCCGTCAGTGCCGTGAGGGGTGTGGATGGTCGGAGGCGGAGCCTGCCCCAGGTGAGAAAACGCTGGCAGGATATCCGGTGCTGGACGCGGAGGATTGCACGGCTCCTGCTGGGGGACTCACCTGAGAGCCACAAGAACCGCGGCCGCCGCCGTCTGAGCCACCTCCACAGGCGTGTGCTGCCGGTGGTCTTTCCAGACCTGGAGAGGCGCTTACAGGCGATGCAACAGCCGGAAGGGGGTAGGTACATGTGTGTTTGTTGTGTGTCACCGGCATTTGTAAGGGCACAGTAGCATGAATTCACTGGCAGGGTTTAAAGGTGCTGTGCAGATCCTGTTTGCCCCAGTATAGCGCTGTGCCCCTGCCACCCTTCCCCTCCTTGCAATGTGTTCCCTGGTCTGTGTGTAGTCACTCCTTCACAAGGTGATGTAGGCTGGCGCTTTGTCCACGAGAACAATGACTGTAGCATCATGTGTGGGGGTGGTGTGTAACAGGTTGTGGGACCTTGCCTGTGCACTGTCAAGTTCACTGCATGTGGGTTCCATGTCAGTTGGCACTGATGCTGACTCCAGACATGGGAGTTGGTCTCTCATGTGTCATGCCTTACAGCGCGCATGTCCTATGTAGTGGCCTGTGACATGATGTGCATGAGTGTGCGATACAAATAGTGCAGGGATGGTGACGTGTGTTGCAGTCATTACCATTCAGTAGCATGTAGTTGCGTGCCCACTACTGTCCCCTGGGGCACCTTTTCCTCAGTGGTGTATGTGTCATCATAAACGTGGACAATCTCAGTGTCTACAGCGTAGGTTGTGCTCTGTGCCATTGTCCCCTGTCACCATGTATATAGACGTGCTATTTTGTACAGGTGTCCACTGTGCAGCCTGACCTGATTGTCCTTCTTCATACTCACAGTTGCCAGTGCCTGTGTGTCTTGTTATACTCATCTGAGGATGGGCACTGGTACCTCATTATTTGTACAGGCGCACCTTGGCTGTTTGGCGTACACTCTTGCTTTTTGCCTGCCCCTGTGTGTATCAGCCAGACTATGAGATGTTGGTGCCACCTGTGTCTCAACAATTTGCCTCGTGTAGGGTCTTGTTGGTGCGGGCAATGCCTATGTGTCAAATCCTGATTTCTACTTGCTGGGTCTGGGCAGTGTGTGATGTGTCTGGACACACACGCAATGTGCAGTGACCGAGTCATGTTGGGCATGTTTTCAGCATTACCTATGCAGCATGTGTCTCAAGTTCATGGATATGGTCCCTGGTCATCGGTATTTTCGCCAACGCTGTGTGGTGCAGATGCAGTGCTGGATTGTCCCCAGGGCCTGGGTGCTATGTCAGACTCCGTTTCCTGTGTTTAGCTATTGTCTCATGCTCTCCATGGTATTTCAGTGGCATGGTGGCTCAACCAACTGTGTGTTTCATGCCCTACATCGGTACCTTGTTTAGTAGATGTTAGGGAGCTTCCTTTTCAGGCTATGCAGTGTTACCTATGTCGATTGGACTCATGTGACTGATGTGTACAGCTGTCTGATTAATTTCTGTCTCTCCACCCTGCCCACAGCATCGTCGGGGGACACAGAGGGAGACATGGACACAGGCAAGGCGGAGGGACCGAGCACCAGTGCCAGCCGTGACATCGGGGCTGGCACATCGAGTGGGACAGAGGTGGAGGATAGTGCGGCCGAGGACCTGTCGACTGGCACGTCAGAATACGAAGCTGACAGGTCCGAGGAGGATGTCTCCGAGTGGGCGGTGGCTGCACCAGCAGCTGACAGCGGAACAACACCTCGCACCGCCCCCTCAGTTCCCACCAGCCGCCTCCCACTTGCTCGTGTCCCTTCCCAGCGTGCCCGGTCACAGCATGTCTCCTTCCTACCAGGCACCGCACCCCCTGCCCCTGTCTCCACTGCTGCCGCCAATGCAGAGTCTGTGGACACCCAGCGGCAACTGCAGGTTGGTCAGGCTGCGATCCTTAATGTCCTCCATGCCCATGGCAAAACCCTCACCAACATCGAGGCTTTCTTGGAGGGCATTCATTCATCGCAGGCTGACCAACGCAACTTGCTGAGGTCCATCGACTCAACACTGACTGCAGCAGTGGGTCTCCTGCAGCGCGACCTCCCCCCACCTACCCCTGCCCCATCCACACTTCCCACTCCCATGCCTGTCCCACGTACACTCAGACGTCGGCATGCACCCACATCAACGGACACGGGCACCACACCAGCAGGGAAGGTCCACCGCACTCCTCCTGACACGCACACACAGGGTGAGGTAGGCCCACCCACTGGGTCGGGGGGCAAACGTGTGACACGCAGCCATAGTGGGAGTCCGCATTCCACCCAGTCCACTCCCTCCAAATCCCCTCCCCTCAGCTCTCCTGGCCACATCTCCCCCAAGGACTCCTTCATGGCCGCTCTGTCCCTGAGCCCCACAGTTACACCACCACGCAAGCGGTCAAGGAGGTCCCCGGTCAGGGTGGTTGAGTCTCCCCCCCTGTCTCCACCCTCCCCCGGTGGCGCTGCGACCCATCCCTCTGACCCCCCCCCTCCTTGGGGCCTGAGGTCCCTTCGGGTGCAGGGGACTCCCTGGAGGACCTTGCAAAGGTGTGTAGTGCCATCCTGGCCTCCGCCTTTGGCACTGACCCACCCCCTGTGGTGGAGTCCTCCATCCCTGCACCCACAACGCCGCCCCTTTGCCCTGATGTCCCTGCGGTGCCTGTTGCTTCCCCCCCCCTGATGCCCTCACCAGTGTGGAAGACGATGCCATTTGACTGTGCAGGCAAGGTAGGGGACACGCATCCCACTGTGTCCCCCATCCAGCTGAGAATCATTGACTGCCCTATGGGCTTTGTGAAGATTGAACTGCCTGCGATCCACGGACATTGTGCTCATGCTGAATAAAGCTTAATTTTGTTTTCATTATCACACTACTGCTATGCTGGTATTGGTGTTGGTGGGGCTGCTACATGGTTTTTGGTGGTGTGTAAGGGTTTGGGTGTGTGGGATATGTAGTAGTGTACTGCTCATTGGTGGGACCCTGGGATCTGTGTGCCATCACAAGGTGTTGGCTAACTTTCTTTGTTCATGTAAGCAGTTACTGCATGGTGCACTTGTCCCAGGGTGTATTCCTTCCTCTGTGTACCCAGCTTTCTTCCCTGCAGGGTGTTCCCAATGTTTAGCGCAGAGCTGTGTCTACATGAGCTGTGTGTGTGACGGAGCCCTTCTACTTTGGCCATGCATGCAGGGCCATGTCTCCACCTGCAACAATCGTGGCATCCTTGGTGATCACTGTACTTGTGTGTGGAGTCTGTTGACATGAGTTCATGGGGACATGTTCCCTTGTAGCCAGTATGCATGTGGATAATTCTGGCCTCACACACATGTGTTACACCCCTCCTGTCTCAGGGCACTGGTGGGAGGACTCCACACCCACCCCTCCTGTCTCAGGGCACTGCTGGGAGTGATAGGCAACCGCCCCTCCTGTCTCAGGGCACTGCTGGGAGGACTCTGCACACACCCCTCCTGTCTCAGGGCACTGCTGGGAGTGATAGGCACCCACCCCTCCTGTCTCAGGGCACTGCTGGGAGGACTCCACACCCACCCCTCCTGTCTCAGGGCACTGCTGGGAGGACTCCACACCCACCCCTCCTGTCTCAGGGCACTGCTGGGAGTGATAGGCACCCACCCCTCCTGTCTCAGGGCACTGCTGGGAGTGATAGGCACCCACCCCTCCTGTCTCAGGGCACTGCTGGGAGGACTCTGCACACACCCCTCCTGTCTCAGGGCACTGCTGGGAGTGATAGGCACCCACCCCTCCTGTCTCAGGGCACTGCTGGGAGGACTCCACACCCACCCCTCCTGTCTCAGGGCACTGCTGGGAGGACTCCACACCCACCCCTCCTGTCTCAGGGCACTGCTGGGAGTGATAGGCACCCACCCCTCCTGTCTCAGGGCACTGCTGGGAGGACTCTGCACACACCCCTCCTGTCTCAGGGCACTGCTGGGAGTGATAGGCACCCACCCCTCCTGTCTCAGGGCACTGCTGGGAGGACTCTGCACACACCCCTCCTGTCTCAGGGCACTGCTGGGAGTGATAGGCACCCACCCCTCCTGTCTCAGGGCACTGCTGGGAGGACTCTGCACACACCCCTCCTGTCTCAGGGCACTGCTGGGAGGACTCCACACCCACCCCTCCTGTCTCAGGGCACAGCTGGGAGGACTCCACACCCACCCCTCCTGTCTCAGGGCACTGCTGGGAGTGATAGGCACCCACCCCTCCTGTCTCAGGGCACTGCTGGGTGGACTCTGCACACACACCTCCGATTTCAGGATATGTACGCTTGGCACATACACGGTGGGGGTACGCTCAATGCATTCGAGGTGAGGGTACGAGTCTACTTACACTGGTGTGGTGGGGGTACGCTCCATGCATACGCGGGTGAGGGTACGGGTCGAACTTACACTGTTGGGGTGGGGGTACGCTCCGTACGTCCGCGGGTGGGGGTATGGGTCGTACTTACACTGTTGGCATGGGGGGTACGCTCCTTGCATACGCGGGTGGGGGTACGGGTCGTACTTACACTGTTGGGCTGGGGGGTACGCTCCTTGCATTCGCGGGTGGGGGTACGGGTCGTACTTACACTGTTGGGCTGGGGGGTACGCTCCTTGCATTCGCGGGTGGGGGTACGGGTCGTACTTACACTGTTGGGGTGGGGGTACGGTCCGTGAGTCCGCGGGTGGGGGTACGGGTCATACTTACACTGTTGGGCTGGGGGGTACGCTCCTTGCATACGCGGGTGAGGGTTCGCGTCGTACTTGCACTGTTGGCATGGGGGGTACGCTCCATGCATACGCGGGTGGGGGTACGGGTCGTACTTACACTGTTGGGCTGGGGGGTACGCTCCTTGCATACGCGGGTGAGGGTTCGAGTCGTACTTACACTGTTGGCATGGGGGGTACGCTCCATGCATACGCGGGTGGGGGTGCGGGTCGTACTTACACTGTTGGGCTGGGGGGTACGCTCCATGCATACGCAGGTGGGGGTACGGGTCATACTTACACTGTTGGGCTGGGGGGTACGCTCCTTGCATACGCGGGTGGGGGTACGGGTCGTACTTACACTGTTGGGCTGGGGGGTACGCTCCTTGCATTCGCGGGTGGGGGTACGGGTCGTACTTACACTGTTGGGGTGGGGGTACGGTCCGTGAGTCCGCGGGTGGGGGTACGGGTCGTACTTACACTGTTGGGCTGGGGGGTACGCTCCTTGCATACGCGGGTGAGGGTTCGCGTCGTACTTGCACTGTTGGCATGGGGGGTACGCTCCATGCATACGCGGGTGGGGGTACGGGTCGTACTTACACTGTTGGGCTGGGGGGTACGCTCCTTGCATACGCGGGTGAGGGTTCGAGTCGTACTTGCACTGTTGGCATGGGGGG
The DNA here is from genome assembly GCF_964204655.1 of Triturus cristatus. NCBI lineage: Eukaryota > Metazoa > Chordata > Amphibia > Caudata > Salamandridae > Triturus > Triturus cristatus. The sequence continues at coordinate 145,206,332 of NC_140585.1, read as the reverse complement.
TACGCTCCTTGCATACGCGGGTGAGGGTTCGAGTCGTACTTACACTGTTGGGCTGGGGGGTACGCTCCTTGCATACGGGGTGGGGGTAGGGTCCGTACATATCCGTCCCCACGCTATGTGATGTTTGTGCGGCCCGTACCCAGGCCTTTGCCACGTGGGTGCGATCCATCCCGCCATTGTTGGGGTGACGTGTGTGGGCGTGGTCCGACTCGTACCCACGCTCTTCAGGCGTGGGTACGGGACGTACCTGTCTGGTTGTGTTGCCGGTTCGCGTGGTGACGGACTTCCGTTGTGGCGGTCGCTGGCTTATCAGGACACGCCCCCACCCCCTCGTGGTGACCAGGGCATGGGAGTCAGGTATGTCCAGGCCATGTGTGGTGTGTGACTTATGTGGTTGTTTTGTGGCCTGCCCTGGTCCTGCCACCCCCACCCCACCCCACTTTCCCCCCTCCCTTAGTTATTCTGACCTTCTGCGGCGTCTGCGTCGTAACCTGTAGAGGAGGTGTACTGCTATGAGGGCAGGGATGACTCGTAGGTTCGGGTCCATGTCTGTCCGTCGCGTACTGGTACTCCTTGCTCGCGTCGTCCTGTCGCGTACGGGTCCTCCTTGATCGCGACGTCCTGTCGCGTACGGGTCCTCCTTGGTGGCGTCGTCCTGTGTGTCCGTCACGTACTGGTCCTCCTTGTTCGCGTCGTCGTCTGTCCGTCGCGTACTGGTGGTCCTTGTTCGCGTCGTCCTGATTTCCCGGCAGTTTTTGGCTGCCGCAAAATATTCACCGTGCGGGGTGACGTCGGTGCGAATCGTGATTCCTGGGTCGTGAATGGCTGGCTGCGAGCGTCCCGACGTCAGGTCGGCGCTTTCCCGGATCGCATTGGTAGGTGTTTTTTTGTTCGGTCGGGCTTTTTTACGATTCGTACGGTAATGGTGTACCCGTGCGAATCGTAATTCCTTGTTTGTGAAAATTGACGACCGGGTACGCGTCGGGCGGAGATTGTGCTCCGTCCGACGGTTCGTACCCGGTTTTTGCAGGATCGTGATCGGCACCTATACATGCAAAAATTAACACTAATGTAATACCCTTAGGATATAGTTTGCTACCTGATAAGACTTCTGCAACATACTCTGAACTTTTATCAGTTCTTAAAAATAAAACTTCCAAAAGTCCTAGGAAAATAATAGTAGATTTTGAATTGAGCATGATCAATGTGATCACTAAAACGTACACAGATACCCAAATTCAGGGATGTTTTTTCCATTTTTCCCAGGCATTCTGGCGTAAGTTACAAAAAACATCCCTAGTTGCAGAATACTGTCGAGATAGCAAACTACAGTTTGAATTAAAAAAATTAACAGCACTTTGTTTTGTTCCTCCCGATAGTGTGGACGAGTACTACACTGCTATTACAGAATCTGAATATTTTACAAGTAATGAAGAAAAATTGGCACCCATTTTAAATTATTTCGAAGACACATGGATTGGGCACCTAAGCAGATCGGGTCGCAGGAGGAAGCCACGATTCCATGTGGAGTGGTGGAACTGTCACACGAGCTGTTTAGAGGGAGAAGCGAAAACAAATAATGCCATTGAGGGATGGCATAACTCCTTCAACCATACAATTGGCAAACCACATCCTAATTTCTACTCTTTCTTGGAAACTTTGAAGAAGGAGCAAAGTTTTCAAGAAATGAGACTTTCCCAAATACTAGCTGGTAGTCTAAACCCACGAGTAACTCTAAAAACAAAGGAAATGTCTGAGAGACTATTGGGTATTTTACAATAATTTACGTTGTGTGTGGCTCTAGACTACCTCGAAAATCTTGCTAACATTCTTTCTTTTGAAATATATATATCTACTTACTTTCCTGCTTTGCATTAAATTTAAATAACCATTAATTACAATTGGCATACAAATTTTTCTCAAACATTTTTTCCAAATTACTAGTCGGGTCTACTTATTTTTTACTTTTTGTTTTTTAATCTCCTTTTTTACAAACAACCAAAGTATCAAAAACAAATTCCCTAGAATATGTTTCCCTTTTTCCCATTATCAAAATCAAGATATGAATTACTGGTAAACATCCTTAATTACAACCACCAAAAAAACCAAAATGTCTCAACCTCTTCAAATATCCCTATGTCAAACCATGAAACAAAATGCTCAATGAAGCATACTCAACAGTAAAAATACATTCATTTTTTCACAAATGCCAAAAAGGCAAAACGTTTTTTTTTCTAAACAAAGTTTAAAATCTTTTCAATTTCAACCGAAGTGATTTAATGAACATTTTTGTACAAACTTTAATTATTGTAACACTTAAACATGATTTTTTTTTTTTTACATTTAACTTTCATCGACCCGACATAGGCATACACTAATGACATGACCGTGGACATGTTTTTTTACATTTAAAACATCAATTAGTTATTCCGCAACCTCTCCTTATTCTTTATTTACTATATGTATCCATTTTTAACTTTATATCTATAAATAAATGTAAAAAAGTTTCCTACCTGGACGCAGATCAGCTTCCTGCTGCTTCCTCCTCCGATGCTCTCCAAAATGGCGCCTTACGTTTACGTTCACGTCATGACGTCATCGCGTGCTGCAATGTTAAAAAGGGACTATTTTATTTACTGTTTCATTTTATATATGTTATAAATTATTAATAAATAATGTATTATTATTTTAAAAATATGTACATTATGTTATAAAAAAAGAATAAATCCTTAATGTTTTTCCTATGCTTATTTCAATGAAGAATTATTTTTTACACCTTATTTGTTTATGGTTATTTCTTATTAATTTGTTATTTAAAGATGTTATATTTATATTATAATTTCTAAATTTACTAAATTTCTTCCTTACCTCGACTCTATTTTCTTTTTTCTTTAAAACTTTACATTTCGTCTTTTTTCATTCCTTCCTTTCTTGTTCCGCGGGTTGTATCTTCTTAAGCTGCCAAAATAAATGAAGGACAATTATTCTCATAGACTTCAATACAAAAGCGTGGGAATTTTTTCCAAGTATGTTCTTTTTTCCTTTTTCTTAATTTTGTTGTAAATATTAAAAGTAATCATTTATTTTTAATACTCAAATAATAATATTTAAAATATTTATTATTTTAAATCATTTTTTTTTAATATTATTTTTTTGTTAATATTTAAATATATTAATTTTTTAACATATTCTTTTTAATATTAATATCTTGTATCAATACTATTTTTTTTATTATTTTTTTATTTATGCATCCTACTTATATATATGTTGTTTATATTTATTATTAGTACTCTAAAACTAAAAAAATACATATAATAATTATGTATTTATTAAATTTGTTTTTTATTTATAAATGTATTTAAATTATTTTTTTGTAGCTAATACTCAAGTATTTAACATTATCTTTATTTTTTATTTTTAAATAATCAACAAATGCTCAATCAAATTTAAAAAAAAATTATATTATTACTTACAAATACTATAAATACTCAAGTTTTATTCATTATTTATAATACTCATGTATTTTACATTATCTTTATTATTTCTTTTTTAATACTCAAAAATTACTCAATCATATTTTTAAATTATTAATATTATTACTTACATTTTAAATAAATACTCTATAAATGCTCAAGTATTATTCATTATTTATAACACTCATGTATTTTACATTATCTTTATTATTTATTTTTTAATACTCAAAAATTGCTCAATCATATTTTTAAAATATTAACATTTTTACTTACATTATAAATAAATACTCTATAAATACTCAAGCATTAATCATTAGTTATTTTAAAAATTCTTTTTTTTTTTTTGTTAATTAATATGTTTGCGTTGTAAAGGTCTATGCGTTGTAAAAGTACTTACCATATAAAAGCATGCGTTGTAAATGCATGCGTTGTAAAAGCTTTTGCGTTGTAAAAAATGCGTTGTAATAGCATTGCGTTGTAAAAGTTGCTTTGTAAAGGTTGTTTACCGTTTGGGTAGTGTAGGGGGTTGTGCTAGGGGTAGTGTTTTACGGTTTAGGGTAGCTCAGTGATGTTTGGGTTGTGTAGGGGTAGTGCTGGGGGTAGTGTTTTAGGGTACAGTGTAGTGCAGTGGTATTTGGGTAGTGAAGGGGGTCGTGGTAGTGATTTAGGGTCTAGAGTAGTCTAGTGGTGTTTGTTTAGTGTAGGGGTCTTGCTGGGGGTAGTGTTTTAGGGTTTAGGGTAGTGCAGTGGTGTTTGTGTGGTATAGGGGGGCATGCAGGGGTAAGTTGTTTAGGGTTTAGGGTATTGGAGTGGTGTTTGGGTAGTATAGGGGGTCATGTTGGGGGTAGTGTTTTAGGGTTTAGGGTAGTGCAGTGGTGTATGGGTAGTGTAGGGGTTCGTGCTGGGGTAGTGTTTTAGGGTTTAGGGTAGTGCAGTGATTTTTGTGTAGTGTAGGGGGACTTGCTGGGGGTAGTGTTTTGGGGTTTAGGGTAGTGCAGTGGTGTTTGCTTAGTGTAGGGGTTCGTGCTGGGGGTAGTGTTTTAGGGTTTACGGCAGTGATGTGGTGTGTGTGTAGTGTAGGGGGTCATGCTGGGGGTAGTGTTTCAGGGTTTAGGGTAGTACAGTGGTGTTTGGGTAGTGTAGGGGTTTTTGCAGGGGTAGATTTAGGGTTTAGGGAAGTGCAGTGGTGTTCGGGTAGTGTAGGGGGCCATGCTGGCGGTAGTGATTTAGGGTTTAGGGTTGTGCAGTGGTGTTTGTGTAGTGTAATGGGTCATGCTGGGGGAAGTGTCTTAGGGTTTAGGGTAGCGCAGTGGTGTTCGGGTGGTGTAAGGGGTCATGCTGGGGGTATTGTTTTAGGGTTTAGGGTAGCGCAGTGGTGTTTGGGTAGTGTAGGGGGTCGTGCTGGGTGTAGATTTAGGGTTTAGGGTAGCACAGTGGTGTTTGTGTAGTGTAGGGGGCCGTGCTGGGGGTAGTGCTTTAGTGTTTAGGGTAGTGTAGTGGTGTTTGGGTAGTGTAGGGGTCATGCTGTGGTTAGTGTTTTAGGGTTTAGGGTAGTGCAGTAGGATAGTGCAGTGGTGTTTGTGTAGTGTAGGGGTTCATTCTGGGGTAGTGTTTTAGGGTTTAGGGTAGTGCAGTGATGTTTGGGTCGTGTAGGGGTAGTGCTGGGGTAGTGTTTTAGGGTATAGGGTAGAGCAGTGGTGTTTCGGTAGTGTAGGGGGTCGTGCTAGGGGTAGTGTTTTAGAGTTTAGGGTAGTCTAGTGGTGTTTGTGTAGTGTAGGGGTCTTGCTGGGGGTAGTGTTTTAGGGTTTAGGGTTTAGTGAAGTGGTGTTTGTGTGGTGTAGGTGGTCATGCTGGGGTAACTGTTTTAGGGTTTAGGGTAGTGGAGTGGTGTTTAGGTAGTATAGTGGGTCACGCTGGGGGTAGTGTTTTAGGGTTTAGGGTAGTGCAGTGGTGTTTGGGTAGTGTAGAGGTTCGTGCTAGGGGTAGTGTTTTAGGGTTTAGGGTAGTGTAGTGGTGTTTGTGTAGTGTAGGGGATCGTGCTTTAGGGTTTAGGGTAGTGCAGTGGTGTTTGTGTAGTGTGGGGGTTGTGCTGGGGGTAGATGTAGGGCTTAGGGTAGTGCAGTGGTGTTTGGGTAGTGTAGGGGGTCGTGCTAGGGGTAATGTGTTAGGGTTTAGGGTAGCGCAGTGGTGTTTGTATAGTGTAGGGGGTCATGCTGGGGGAGTGTTTTAGGGTTTAGGGTAGTGCAGTGCTGTTTGGGTAGTGTAGGGGGTCGTGCTGGGGGTAGTGTTTTAGGGTTAAGGGTAGTGCAGTGATGTTTGGGTAGTGTTGGGGGTTGAGCTGGGGGTAGTGTTTAAGGTAGTGCAGTGGTGTTTGTGTAGCGGAGGGGTTCATGCTGGGGGTAGTGTTTTAGGGTTTAGGGAAGTGCAGTGGTCTTTTTTTGTAGTGTAGGGGGGTCAGGTTTTAGGGTTTAAGGTAGTGCAGTGGTGTTTATGTAGTGCAGGGGTCATGCTGGGGGTTGTGTTTTAGGGTTTAGGGTAGGGCAGTGGTGTTTGTGTAGTGTAGGGGGTCGTTCTGGGGGTAGTGTTTTAGGGTTTATGGTAGTGCAGTGGTGTTTGTGTGGTATAGGGGGTCATGCTGGAGGTAGTATTTTAGTGTTTAGGGTAGTGTAGTGGTATTTGTGTAGTATAGGGTGTCATGCTGGGGGTAGTGTTTTAGGGTTTAGGGTAGTGCAATGGTGTTTGTGTATTGTAGGGGATCATGTTTTATGGTTTAGGGTAGTGCAGTGGTGTTTGGGTAGTGTAGGGGGTCGTGCTGGGGGTAGTGTTTTGCGGTTTAGAGTAGTGCAGTTGTGTTTGGGTAGTGAAGGGGGTCATGCTGGGGCTAGTGTTTTAGGTTTAGGGTAGGGCAGTGGTGTTTGTGTAGTGTAGGGGGTTATGCTGGGGATAGTGTTTTAGGGTTTAGGGTAGTGCAGTGGTGTTTGTGTGGTGTAGGGGGTCATGCTGGAGGTAGTATTTTAGGGTTTAGGGTAGTGTAGTGGTATGTGTGTAGTGTAGGGGGTCATGCTGGGGCTAGTGTTTTAGAGTTTAGGGTAGTGCAGTGGCGTTTGTGTAGTGTAGGGGGTCATGTTTTAGGGTTTAGGGTAGTGCAGTGGTGTTTGATAGTGTAGGGGGTCATGCTGGGGGTAGTGTTTTAGGGTTTAGGTTAAAGAAGTGGTGTTTGTGTAGTGTAGGGGGTCATGCTTGGGGTAGTGTTTTAGGGTTTAGGGTAGTGCAGTGGTGTTTGTGTAGTGTAGGGGGTCATGCTGCGGTAGATTATAGGGTTTAGGGCAGTGCAGTGGTGTTTGTGTAGTGTAGGGGGTCGTGCTGGGGGTAGTGTTTTAGGGTTAAGGGTAGTGCTGTGATGTTTGGGTAGTGTAGGGGGTTGAGCTGGGGGTAGTGTTTAAGGTAGTGCAGTGGTGTTTGTGTAGCGGAGGGGTTCATGCTGGGGGTAGTGTTTTAGGGTTTAGTGAAGTGTAGTGGTGTTTTTTGTAGTGTAGGGGATCATGTGTTAGGGTTTAGGGTAGTGCAGTGGTGTTTGTGTAGTGTAGGGGGTCATGCTGGGGGTAGTGTTTTAGGGTTTAGGGTAGGGCAGTGGTGTTTGTGTAGTGTAGGGGGTCGTGCTGGGGGCAGTGTTTTAGGGTTTAGGGTAGTGCAGTGGTGTTTGTGTGATGTAGGGGGTTGTGCTGGAGGTAGTTTTTTAGGGTTTAGGGTAGTGTAGTGGTATTTGTGTAGTGTTGGGGGTCATGCTGGGGGTAGTGTTTTAGGGTTTAGGGTAGTGCAGTGGTGTTTGTGTAGTGTAGGGGGTCATGTTTTAGGGTTTAGGGTAGTGCAGTGGTGTTTGGGTAGTGTAGGGGGTCGTGCTGGGGTAGTGTTTTGCGGTTTAGGGTAGTGCAGTTGTGTTTGGGTAGTGAAGGGGTCATGCTGGGGGTAGTGTTTTAGGGTTTAGGGAGGGCAGTGGTGTTTGTGTAGTGTAGGGGGTCATGCTGGGGGTAGTGTTTTAGGGTTTAGGGTAGTGCAGTGGTGTTTGTGTGATGTAGGGGGTCGTGCTGGAGGTAGTATTTTAGGGTTTAGGGTAGTGTAGTGGTATTTGTGTAGTGTAGGGGGTCATGCTGGGGGTAGTGTTTTAGGGTTTAGGGTAGTGCCGTGGTGTTTGTGTAGTGTAGGGGTTCATGTTTTAGGGTTTAGGGTAGTGCAGTGGTGTTTGGGTAGTGTAGGGGGTCGTGCTGGGGGTAGTGTTTTGCGGTTTAGGGTAGTGCAGTTGTGTTTGGGTAGGGAAGGGGGTCCTGCTCGGGGTTGTGTTTTAGGGTTTAGGGTAGTACAGTGGTGTTTGTGTAGTGGAGGGGGTCATGTTTTAGGGTTGAGGGTAGTGCAGTGGTGTTTGGGTAGAGTAGGGGGTCCTGCTGGGAGTAGTGTTTTAGGGTTCAGGTTAAAGAAGTGGTGTTTGTGCAGTGTAGGGGGTCATGCTGGGGTAGTGTTTTAGGGTTTAGGGTAGTGCAGTGGTGTTTGTGTAGTGTAGGGGGTCATGCTGGGGTAGATGATAGGGTTTAGGGTAGTGCAGTGGTGTTTGTGTAGTGTAGGGGGTCATGCTGGGGGTAGTGTTTTAGGGTTTAGGGTAGGGCAGTGGTGTTTGTGTAGTGTAGGGGGTCGTGCTGGGGACAGTGTTTTGGGGTTTAGGGTAGTGCAGTGGTGTTTGTGTGATGTAGGGGGTTGTGCTGGAGGTAGTTTTTTAGGGTTTAGGGTAGTGTAGTGGTATTTGTGTAGTGTTGGGGGTCATGCTGGGGGTAGTGTTTTAGGGTTTAGGGTAGTGCAGTGGTGTTTGTGTAGTGTAGGGGGTCATGTTTTAGGGTTTAGGGTAGTGCAGTGGTGTTTGGGTAGTGTAGGGGGTCGTGCTGGGGTAGTGTTTTGCGGTTTAGGGTAGTGCAGTTGTGTTTTGGTAGTGAAGGGGTCATGCTGGGGGTAGTGTTTTAGGGTTTAGGGAGGGCAGTGGTGTTTGTGTAGTGTAGGGGGTCATGCTGGGGGTAGTGTTTTAGGGTTTAGGGTAGTGCAGTGGTGTTTGTGTGATGTAGGGGGTCGTGCTGGAGGTAGTATTTTAGGGTTTAGGGTAGTGTAGTGGTATTTGTGTAGTGTAGGGGGTCATGCTGGGGGTAGTGTTTTAGGGTTTAGGGTAGTGCCGTGGTGTTTGTGTAGTGTAGGGGTTCATGTTTTAGGGTTTAGGGTAGTGCAGTGGTGTTTGGGTAGTGTAGGGGGTCGTGCTGGGGGTAGTGTTTTGCGGTTTAGGGTAGTGCAGTTGTGTTTGGGTAGGGAAGGGGGTCCTGCTCGGGGTTGTGTTTTAGGGTTTAGGGTAGTACAGTGGTGTTTGTGTAGTGGAGGGGGTCATGTTTTAGGGTTGAGGGTAGTGCAGTGGTGTTTGGGTAGAGTAGGGGGTCCTGCTGGGAGTAGTGTTTTAGGGTTCAGGTTAAAGAAGTGGTGTTTGTGCAGTGTAGGGGGTCATGCTGGGGTAGTGTTTTAGGGTTTAGGGTAGTGCAGTGGTGTTTGTGTAGTGTAGGGGGTCATGCTGGGGTAGATGATAGGGTTTAGGGTAGTGCAGTTGTGTTTGTGTAGTGTAGGGTGTTGTGCTGGGGCTAGTGTTTTAGGGTTTAAGGCAGTGCAGTGGTGTTTGTGTAGTGTATGGGGTTGTTCTGGGGGTAGTGTCTTTGGGTTTAGGGTAGTGCAGTTGTATTTGGGTGCTGAAGGGGGTCGTGCTGGGGGTAGTGTTTTAGGGTTTAGGGTAGTACATTGGTGTTTGTGTTGTGTTGGGGTTCGTGCTTGGGGTATTGTTTTAGGGTTTAGGTTAGTGCAGTGGTGTTTGTGTAGTGTAGGGGTTCATGCTCGGGGTAGTGTTTTAGGGTTTAGGGTAGTGCAGTGGTGTTTGGGTAGTGTAGGGGTCATGCTGGGGGTAGTGTTTTAGGGTTTAGGGTAGTGCAGTGGTATTTGTGTAGTGTAGGGAGTCGTGCTGGGAGTAGTGTTTTAGGGTATAGGGTAGTGAAGTGGTGTTTGTGTAGTGTAGGGGTAGTTTTGGGGGTAGATTTAAGGTTTAGGGTAGTACAGTGGTGTTTGTGTAGTGTAGGGGGTCGTGTTTTAGGTTTTAGGGTAGAGTAGTGGTGTTTGGGTAGTGTATGGGGTTGTGCTGGGGGTAGTGTCTTTGAGTTTAGGGTAGTGCAGTTGTATTTGGGTACTGAAGGGGGTCGTGCTGGGGGTAGTGTTTTAGGGCAGTGCAGAGGTGTTTCTGTAGTGTAGGGTGTCATGCTGGGGGTAGTGTTTTAGGGTTTAAGGTAGTACATTGGTGTTTGTGTAGTGTAGGGGTTCGTGCTTGGGGTATTCCTTTAGGGTTTAGGTTAGTGCAGTGGTGTTTGTGTAGTGTAGGGGTTCATGGTCGGGGTAGTGTTTTAGGGTTTAGAGTAGTGCAGTGGTATTTGTGTAGTGTAGGGAGTCGTGCTGGGGGTAGTGTTTTAGGGTTTAGGGTAGTGCAGTGATGTTTGTGTAGTGTAGGGGGTCGTGTTTTAGGGTTTAGGGTACTGCAGTGGTGTTTGGGTAGTGTAGGGTGTCCTGCTGGGTGTAGTGTTTTAGGGTTTAGGGTAGTGAAGTGGTGTTTGTGTAGTGTAGGGGGTTGTGCTGGGGGTAGATTTAGGGTTTAGAGCAGTGCAGTCGTGTTTGTGTAATGTAGGGGGTCCTGCTGGGGGAGTGTTTCAGGGTTTAGGGTAGTGCAGTGCTGTTTGGGTAGTGTAGGAGGTCGTGATGCGGTGGTGTTTTAGGGTTAAGGGTAGTGCAGTGATGTTTGGGTAGTGTAGGGGTTTGAGCTGGGGGTAGTGTTTAAGGTAGTGCAGTGGTGTTTGTGTAGTGTAGGGGTTCATGCTGGGGGTAGTGTTTTAGGGTTTAGGGAAGTGCAGTGGTGTTTTTTGTAGTGTAGGGGGGTCATGTTTTAGGGTTTAGGGGAGTGCAGTGGTGTTTGTGTAGTGTAGAGGGTTGTGCTGGGGGTAGTGTTTTAGGGTTTATGGTAGTGCAGTGGTGTTTGTGTGGTGTAGGGGGTCATGCTGGAGGTAGTATTTTAGTGTTTAGGGTAGTTTAGTGGTATTTGTGTAGTGTAGGGGTCATGCTGGGGGTAGTGTTTTAGGGTTTGGGGTAGGGCAGTGGTGTTTGTGTAGTGTAGAGGGTTGTGCTGGGGGTAGTGTTTTAGGGTTTATGGTAGTGCAGTGGTGTTTGTGTGGTGTAGGGGGTCATGCTGGAGGTAGTATTTTAGTGTTTAGGGTAGTTTAGTGGTATTTGTGTAGTATAGGGGGTCATGCTGGGGGTAGTGTTTTAGGGTTTAGTGTAGTGCGGTGGTGTTTGTGTATTGTAGGGGGTCATGTTTTAGGGTTTAGGGTATTGCAGTGGTGTTTGAGTAGTGTAGGGGGTCGTGGTGGGGGTAGTGTTTCGCGGTTTAGAGTAGTGCAGTTGTGTTTGGGTAGTGAAGGGGGTCATGCTGGGGGTAGTGTTTTAGGGTTTAGGGTAGGGCAGTGGTGTTTGTGTAGTGTAGGGGGTTGCGCTAGGGATAGTATATTAGGGTTTAGGGTAGTGTAGTGGTATTTGTGTAGTGTAGGGGGTCATGCTGGGGGTAGTGTTTTAGGGTTTAGGGTAGTGCAGTGATGTTTGTGTAGTGTAGGGGGTCATGTTTTAGGGTTTAGGGTAGTGCAGTGGTGTTTGATAGTGTAGGGGGTCGTGCTGGGGGTAGTGTTTTAGGGTTTAGGGTAGTACAGTGGTGTTTGTGTAGTGTAGGGGGTCATGTTTTAGGATTGAGGGTAGTGCAGTGGTGTTTGGGTAGTGTAGGGGGTCCTGCTGGGGGTAGTGTTTTAGGGTTTAGGGTAGTGCAGTGGTGTTTGTGTAGTGTAGGGGGTCATGCTGTGGTACATTATAGGGTTAACGGTAGTGCAGTGATGTTTGGGTAGTGTAGGGGGTTGGGCTGGGGGTAGTGTTTAAGGTAGTGCAGTGGTGTTTGTGTAGTGTAGGGGTTCATGCTGGGGGTAGTGTTTTTGTGTTTAGGGAAGTGCAGTGGTGTTTTTGGTAGTGTAGGGGGGTCATGTTTTAGGGTTTAGGGTAGTGCAGTGGTGTTTGTGTAGTGTAGGGGGTCATGCTGGGGGAAGTGTTTTAGGGTTTAGGGTAGGGCAGTGGTGTTTGTGTAGTGTAGGGGGTCGTGCTGGGGGTAGTGTTTTAGAGTTTAGGGTAGTGCAGTGGTGTTTGTGTAGTGTAGGGGGTCATGTTTTAGGGCCCGATTCACAGAACAAACTTAAGACAAAATCCTAAACTTAGTACCATTTTGGTATTCACAGAATGCACTTACTACTTCTGGTATTCACAGAATGAACTTACTATTTTTGCGATTCACAGAATAAACTTACTACTTTTGCTATTCACAGAATGGATTTACGACTCCTAACTTTACGTCCGCACTCGGGCCGGAAATTCCGGCCCGGAGGCGGAGCTTCCTGCCCAGAGGCGGGGCTTCCGGCCCGGAGGCGGGGCTTCCGGGCCGGAGGCGGAGCTTCCGGCCCGGAGGTGGGGATTCCGGCCAGTGGCGGATCTCCACCACTGGCCGGAATCCCCACCTCCGGGCTGGAAGCTCCGCCTCCGGGCCAGAAGCTCCGCCTCCGGGCCGGAAGCTCCGCCTCCGGGCCGGAATTTCCGGCCCGAGTGCGGACGTAAAGTTAGGAGTCGTAAATCCATTCTGTGAATAGCAAAAGTAGTAAATTTATTCTGTGAATCGCAAAAGTAGTAAGTTCATTCTGTGAATACCAGAAGTAGTAAGTGCATTCTGTGAATACCAAAATGGTACTAAGTTTAGGATTTTGTCTTAAGTTTGTTCTGTGAATCGGGCCCTTAGGGTTTAGGGTAGTGCAGTGGTGTTTGGGTAGTGTAGGGGGTTGTGCTGGGGGTAGTGTTTTGCGGTTTAGGGTAGTGCAGTTGTGTTTGGGTAGTGAAGGGGTCATGCTGGGGGTAGGGTTTTAGGGTTTAGGGTAGGGCAGTGGTGTTTGTGTAGTGTAGGTGGTCGTGCTGGGGTAGTGTTTTAGGGTTTAGGGTAGTGCAGTGGTGTTTGTGTGGTGTAGGGTGTCGTACTGGAGGTAGTATTTTAGAGTTTAGGGTAGTGTAGTGGTATTTGTGTAGTGTAGGGGATCATGCTGGGGGTAGTGTTTTAGGGTTTAGGGTAGTGCAGTGGTGTTTGTGTAGTGTAGGGGGTCATGTTTTAGGGTTTAGGGTAGTGCAGTGGTGTTTGGGTAGTGTAGGGGGTTGTGCTGGGGGTAGTGTTTTGCGGTTTAGGGTAGTGCAGTTGTGTTTGGGTAGGGAAGGGGGTCCTGCTCGGGGTAGTGTTTTAGGGTTTAGGGTAGTACAGTGGTGTTTGTGTAGTGTAGGGGGTCATGTTTTAGGGTTGAGGGTAGTGCAGTGTTGTTTAGGTAGTGTAGGGGGTCCTGCTGGGGGTAGTGTTTTAGGGTTTAGGTTAGAGAAGTGGTGTTTGTGTAGTGTAGGGGGTCATGCTGGGGTAGATTATAGGGTTTAGGGTAGTGCAGTGGTGTTTGTGTAGTGTAGGGTGTCGTGCTGGGGGTAGTGTTTTAGGGTTTAAGGCAGTGCAGTTGTGTTTGTGTAGTGTATGGGGTTGTGCTGGGGGTAGTGTCTTTGGGTTTAGGGTAGTGCAGTTGTATTTGTGTGCTGAAGGGGGTCGTGCAAGGAGTAGTGTTTTAGGGTTTAGGGTAGTACAGTGGTGTTTGTGTAGTGTAGGGAGTCATGTTTTAGAGTTGAGGGTAGTGCAGTGGTGTTTGGGTAGTGTAGGGGGTCCTGCTGGGGGTAGTGTTTTAGGGTGTAGGGTAGTGCATGGTGTTTGTGTAGTGTAGGGGGTCATGCTGGGGTAGAATATAGGGTTTAGGGTAGTGTAGCGGTGTTTGTGTAGTGTAGGGTGTCGTGCTGGGGTAGTGTTTTAGGGTTTAAGGCAGTGCAGTGGTGTTTGTGTAGTGTATGGGTTCGTGCTTGGGGTATTGTTCTAGGGTTTAGGTTAGTGCAGTGGTGTTTGTGTAGTGTAGGGGTTCATGCTCGGGGTAGTGTTTTAGGGTGGTGGTTCGTCCGCCGGGCTCCTCAGCCCCGTTTTTCCCGCTGCTGCCTCCCGTGCGGCCCCGCCCCCCCCACACCCATTGGATTCTTCCTTCCCGCCTCCCAGCTGACCCCTCCTCCCCTCTTATGACACCCCGGAGCGACCGCGCAGCGGACGCGTGCAGCGGGCGCGCCGATTGTGCGCCAAAGGCGCGCCAAAAGCAAGCCCGTCTGCGCCCGTCCACGCCTGGACCGCGCCCAGCGCCAGAACCCCACCCGCCGGACTTACGCCGCCGCCACCCTCAACGCACTCAACACCGGCCGGACCCCCGGCTGCTACCGAGCCACCCCGAGACGCACCCACGGACCGTTCACCTGCCAATCCTGCAAGTTCTCCTGCATCCGGACCCGCACCGCACCCTCACCCGCCAAGCCGAGCACCAGCAGCAACCACCTGAACTGCATCCTGCTCAACACCCGCTCCGTCCACAGGCACGCCGTGGAACTCTGGAACCTCCTCGACACCACATCTCCAGACGTCGCCTTCCTCACGGAAACCTGGATGAACGCCTCTTCTGCGCCCGACATCGCCATCGCCATCCCGGACGGATACAAGATCACCCGGAGGGACCGCGTCAACCAGACAGGAGGAGGCATCGCCATCGTCCACAAGAACACCATCCGCATCACGACCAGCTCCGAGGACACCCTCACAGCCACCGAACATCTTCACTTCCAGATCCACACCGACCCCAAGACCACCCTCAGAGGCACCCTCATCTACAGACCCCCAGGACCTCGCACGCAATTCAGCGAAGACATCGCAGACTTCATTAGCCCACACGCCCTCTCCTCCGCTGACTACATCCTCCTAGGGGACCTCAACTTCCACCTGGAGAACAACAACGACAACAACACCACCACCCTGCTGGACAACCTCGCCAACCTCGGACTCAAGCAACTGGTGAACACCCCCACCCACTACGCCGGCCACACGCTTGACCCAGTCTTCTCCTCCAGCAAGTACGTCTCCTTCGGCTACTCCACCGGACTCCACTGAACAGACCACAGCTGCGTCCACTTCAGCTTCAGAAGGACCACGACTCACCACCACCCGCAACAGGTCCCCCGCAGGAGCTGGAACAAGATCACCACCGACCAGCTCACCACATCCCTGAACCAGAATCCTCCCGCCAACTCAACGAACCCCAACCAGGCAGCCAACAACCTCACACAGTGGATCACCAACTGCGCCAATGACCTTGCACCCCTGAAAAACCATCCCAGCAGACCCGGCAGCAAGAAAGTCTCCTGGTTCAATGACGATCTCAAGAACTCCAAGAAGAACTGCCGTACCCTCGAGAAAGCCTGGCTCAAAGACCCGACTACAGACAACATGACTGCCCTCAAGCACGCCACCCGCAAACACCACCAGCTGATCCACACCACCAAGAAGACAGCATTCAAGGAACGACTAGACAACAACGCACACAACAGCAAGGAACTCTTCAGCATCGTCAAAGAGCTCTCCAACCCCAGCGCCGGAACCAACGACATCACCCCCTCGCAAGAACTCTGCGACTCGCTCGCCTCGTTCTTCCACAGCAAGATCGCCGACATACACAACAGCTTCAGCGCACAGACCACGCACCCAACCACCGAACCAACGCCACCCACCACCACCCTCCGCGCCTGGACCCCAGTCAGCACCAAAGACACCATCCACACGATAAACACCGTCCACTCCGAATCACCAACCGACCCTTGCCCCCACCACGTCTTCAACAAGGCATACTCCGTCATCGCACCCCAACTCCGGGACATCATCAACTGCTCCTTCAACACCGCCACCTTCCCGGAGAGCTGGAAGCATGCTGAACTCAGCACCCTCCTGAAGAAGCCATCAGCAGACCCCACCGACCTCAAGAACTACCGCCCCATCTCGCTCCTCCCGTTTACTGCCAAAGTCATCGAGAAGACCGTCAACAGACAGCTCGCCGCCTTCCTCCAGACGAACGGATCCCGCGACCACTCGGCTTAAGAGCCAACCATAGCACTGACACCGCCCTCATCGCAGCCACTGACGACATCCGAGCCCTGCTCGACAACGGGGAAACAGCGGCCCTCATCCTCCTGGACCTCTCCGCAGCGTTCGACACTGTCTGCCACTGCACCCTAGTGCAGCGCCTCAGCAACATCGGAATCCAAGAGAAGGATCTAGAATGGATCATCTCGTTCCTCGCAGGAAGAACCCAGAGAGTGCGCCTCCCCCCGTTCAGATCCGAGGCCACCGAAGTCATCTGCGGTGTACCACAAGGATCATCACTCAGCCCCACCCTCTTCAACGTCTACATGAGCCCCCTCGCGGCCATCGCACGCCGACACAACCTCAACATCATCTCCTACGCCGACGACACCCAGCTGATCCTCTCCCTCACCAATGACCCTGCCGGCGCCAGAACCAACCTACACGAAGGGATGAAAGACGTAGCCGAATGGATGATGAACAGCCACCTGAAACTGAACTCAGACAAGACGGAAGTCCTCATCCTCGGATCTTCACCCTCTGCATGGGACGACTCATGGTGGCCCCCGGCCCTTGGCAGCGCACCCAAACCAACGGACCACGCACGCAACCTGGGATTCATCCTGGACTCCTCACTCTCGATGACCAGACAAGTCAACGCCGTCTCATCATCATGTTTCAACATCCTACACATGCTCCGTAAGATCTTCCGTTGGATCCCCACCGAAACCAGGAAGACGGTCACCCAGGCCCTCGTCACCATCCGACTGGACTACGGGAACATCCTCTACACCGGAACCACAACCAAACTTCAGAAAAGACTCCAACGCATCCAGAACGCCTCCGCACGACTCATCCTGGACATCCCCCGACACAGCCACATCTCCGGACACCTGAGAGACCTCCACTGGCTCCCCGTCAGCAAGAGAATCACGTTCCGACTCCTCATCCACGCACACAAGGCCCTCCACGACCTAGGCCCCAGGTACCTCAACAACCGCCTGACCTTCTACACTCCCACCCGTCAGCTACGATCGACCAGCCACGCCCTCGCCGCCGTTCCACGCATCCGAAAAGCCACCATGGGAGGAAGATCCTTCTCCTACCTGGCAGCCAAGACGTGGAACTCCCTCCCCATCCACCTTCGTCTGACCCAAGACCACCTCTCCTTCAGGAAGCAACTCAAGACCTGGCTGTTTGAGCAGTAGCAGACCTCCCCCCCCCTAGCACCTTGAGACCCTCCGGGTGAGTAGCACGCTATACAAATTTCTTGATTGATTGATTGATTGATTTAGGGTAGTGCACTGGTGTTTGGGTAGTGTAGGGTGTCGTGCTGGGGGTAGTGTTTCAGGGCAGTGCAGAGGTGTTTTTGTAGTGTAGGGGGTCATGCTGGGGGTAGGGTTTTAGGGTTTAGGGTAGTGCAGTGGTGTTTGGGTAGTGTAGGGGGTCGTGCTGGGGGTAGTGTTTTGCGGTTTAGGGTAGTGCAGTTGTGTTTGGGTAGTGAAGGGGTCATGCTGGGGGTAGTGTTTTAGGGTTTAGGGTAGGGCAGTGGTGTTTGTGTAGTGTAGGGGGTCGTGCTGGGGGTAGTGTTTTAGGGTTTAGGGTAGTGCAGTGGTGTTTGTGTGGTGTAGGGGGTCGTACTGGAGGTAGTATTTTAGAGTTTAGGGTAGTGTAGTGGTATTTGTGTAGTGTAGGGGGTCATGCTGGGGGTAGTGTTTTAGGGTTTAGGGTAGTGCAGTGGTGTTTGTGTAGTGTAGGGGGTCATGTTTTAGGGTTTAGGGTAGTGCAGTGGTGTTTGGGTAGTGTAGGGGGTTGTGCTGGGGGTAGTGTTTTGCGGTTTAGGGTAGTGCAGTTGTGTTTGGGTAGGGAAGGGGGTCCTGCTCGGGGTAGTGTTTTAGGGTTTAGGGTAGTACAGTGGTGTTTGTGTAGTGTAGGGGGTCATGTTTTAGGGTTGAGGGTAGTGCAGTGTTGTTTAGGTAGTGTAGGGGGTCCTGCTGGGGGTAGTGTTTTAGGGTTTAGGTTAGAGAAGTGGTGTTTGTGTAGTGTAGGGGGTCATGCTGGGGTAGATTATAGGGTTTAGGGTAGTGCAGTGGTGTTTGTGTAGTGTAGGGTGTCGTGCTGGGGGTAGTGTTTTAGGGTTTAAGGCAGGGCAGTGGTGTTTTTGTAGTGTATGGGGTTGTGCTGGGGGTAGTGTCTTTGGGTTTAGGGTAGTGCAGTTGTATTTGTGTGCTGAAGGGGGTCGTGCAAGGGGTAGTGTTTTAGGGTTTAGGGTAGTACAGTGGTGTTTGTGTAGTGTAGCGAGTCATGTTTTAGAGTTGAGGGTAGTGCAGTGGTGTTTGGGTAGTGTAGGGGGGTCCTGCTGGGGGTAGTGTTTTAGGGTGTAGGGTAGTGCATGGTGTTTGTGTAGTGTAGGGGGTCATGCTGGGGTAGAATATAGGGTTTAGGGTAGTGTAGCGGTGTTTGTGTAGTGTAGGGTGTCGTGCTGGGGTAGTGTTTTAGGATTTAAGGCAGTGCAGTGGTGTTTGTGTAGTGTATGGGTTCGTGCTTGGGGTATTGTTCTAGGGTTTAGGTTAGTGCAGTGGTGTTTGTGTAGTGTAGGGGTTCATGCTCGGGGTAGTGTTTTAGGGTGGTGGTTCGTCCGCCGGGCTCCTCAGCCCCGTTTTTCCCGCTGCTGCCTCCCGTGCGGCCCCGCCCCCCCCACACCCATTGGATTCTTCCTTCCCGCCTCCCAGCTGACCCCTCCTCCCCTCTTATGACACCCCGGAGCGACCGCGCAGCGGACGCGTGCAGCGGGCGTGCCGATTGTGCGCCAAAGGCGCGCCAAAAGCAAGCCCGTCTGCGCCCGTCCACGCCTGGACCGCGCCCAGCGCCAGAACCCCACCCGCCGGACTTACGCCGCCGCCACCCTCAACGCACTCAACACCGGCCGGACCCCCGGCTGCTACCGAGCCACCCCGAGACGCACCCACGGACCGTTCACCTGCCAATCCTGCAAGTTCTCCTGCATCCGGACCCGCACCGCACCCTCACCCGCCAAGCCGAGCACCAGCAGCAACCACCTGAACTGCATCCTGCTCAACACCCGCTCCGTCCACAGGCACGCCGTGGAACTCTGGAACCTCCTCGACACCACATCTCCAGACGTCGCCTTCCTCACGGAAACCTGGATGAACGCCTCTTCTGCGCCCGACATCGCCATCGCCATCCCGGACGGATACAAGATCACCCGGAGGGACCGCGTAAACCAGACAGGAGGAGGCATCGCCATCGTCCACAAGAACACCATCCGCATCACGACCAGCTCCGAGGACACCCTCACAGCCACCGAACATCTTCACTTCCAGATCCACACCGACCCCAAGACCACCCTCAGAGGCACCCTCATCTACAGACCCCCAGGACCTCGCACGCAATTCAGCGAAGACATCGCAGACTTCATTAGCCCACACGCCCTCTCCTCCGCTGACTACATCCTCCTAGGGGACCTCAACTTCCACCTGGAGAACAACAACGACAACAACACCACCACCCTGCTGGACAACCTCGCCAACCTCGGACTCAAGCAACTGGTGAACACCCCCACCCACTACGCCGGCCACACGCTTGACCCAGTCTTCTCCTCCAGCAAGTACGTCTCCTTCGGCTACTCCACCGGACTCCACTGAACAGACCACAGCTGCGTCCACTTCAGCTTCAGAAGGACCACGACTCACCACCACCCGCAACAGGTCCCCCGCAGGAGCTGGAACAAGATCACCACCGACCAGCTCACCACATCCCTGAACCAGAATCCTCCCGCCAACTCAACGAACCCCAACCAGGCAGCCAACAACCTCACACAGTGGATCACCAACTGCGCCAATGACCTTGCACCCCTGAAAAACCATCCCAGCAGACCCGGCAGCAAGAAAGTCTCCTGGTTCAATGACGATCTCAAGAACTCCAAGAAGAACTGCCGTACCCTCGAGAAAGCCTGGCTCAAAGACCCGACTACAGACAACATGACTGCCCTCAAGCACGCCACCCGCAAACACCACCAGCTGATCCACACCACCAAGAAGACAGCATTCAAGGAACGACTAGACAACAACGCACACAACAGCAAGGAACTCTTCAGCATCGTCAAAGAGCTCTCCAACCCCAGCGCCGGAACCAACGACATCACCCCCTCGCAAGAACTCTGCGACTCGCTCGCCTCGTTCTTCCACAGCAAGATCGCCGACATACACAACAGCTTCAGCGCACAGACCACGCACCCAACCACCGAACCAACGCCACCCACCACCACCCTCCGCGCCTGGACCCCAGTCAGCACCAAAGACACCATCCACACGATAAACACCGTCCACTCCGAATCACCAACCGACCCTTGCCCCCACCACGTCTTCAACAAGGCATACTCCGTCATCGCACCCCAACTCCGGGACATCATCAACTGCTCCTTCAACACCGCCACCTTCCCGGAGAGCTGGAAGCATGCTGAACTCAGCACCCTCCTGAAGAAGCCATCAGCAGACCCCACCGACCTCAAGAACTACCGCCCCATCTCGCTCCTCCCGTTTACTGCCAAAGTCATCGAGAAGACCGTCAACAGACAGCTCGCCGCCTTCCTCCAGACGAACGGATCCCGCGACCACTCGGCTTAAGAGCCAACCATAGCACTGAGACCGCCCTCATCGCAGCCACTGACGACATCCGAGCCCTGCTCGACAACGGGGAAACAGCGGCCCTCATCCTCCTGGACCTCTCCGCAGCGTTCGACACTGTCTGCCACTGCACCCTAGTGCAGCGCCTCAGCAACATCGGAATCCAAGAGAAGGCTCTAGAATGGATCATCTCGTTCCTCGCAGGAAGAACCCAGAGAGTGCGCCTCCCCCCCGTTCAGATCCGAGGCCACCGAAGTCATCTGCGGTGTACCACAAGGATCATCACTCAGCCCCACCCTCTTCAACGTCTACATGAGCCCCCTCGCGGCCATCGCACGCCGACACAACCTCAACATCATCTCCTACGCCGACGACACCCAGCTGATCCTCTCCCTCACCAATGACCCTGCCGGCGCCAGAACCAACCTACACGAAGGGATGAAAGACGTAGCCGAATGGATGATGAACAGCCACCTGAAACTGAACTCAGACAAGACGGAAGTCCTCATCCTCGGATCTTCACCCTCTGCATGGGACGACTCATGGTGGCCCCCGGCCCTTGGCAGCGCACCCAAACCAACGGACCACGCACGCAACCTGGGATTCATCCTGGACTCCTCACTCTCGATGACCAGACAAGTCAACGCCGTCTCATCATCATGTTTCAACATCCTACACATGCTCCGTAAGATCTTCCGTTGGATCCCCACCGAAACCAGGAAGACGGTCACCCAGGCCCTCGTCACCATCCGACTGGACTACGGGAACATCCTCTACACCGGAACCACAACCAAACTTCAGAAAAGACTCCAACGCATCCAGAACGCCTCCGCACGACTCATCCTGGACATCCCCCGACACAGCCACATCTCCGGACACCTGAGAGACCTCCACTGGCTCCCCGTCAGCAAGAGAATCACGTTCCGACTCCTCATCCACGCACACAAGGCCCTCCACGACCTAGGCCCCAGGTACCTCAACAACCGCCTGACCTTCTACACTCCCACCCGTCAGCTACGATCGACCAGCCACGCCCTCGCCGCCGTTCCACGCATCCGAAAAGCCACCATGGGAGGAAGATCCTTCTCCTACCTGGCAGCCAAGACGTGGAACTCCCTCCCCATCCACCTTCGTCTGACCCAAGACCACCTCTCCTTCAGGAAGCAACTCAAGACCTGGCTGTTTGAGCAGTAGCAGACCTCCCCCCCCCCCTAGCACCTTGAGACCCTCCGGGTGAGTAGCACGCTATACAAATTTCTTGATTGATTGATTGATTGATTTAGGGTAGTGCACTGGTGTTTGGGTAGTGTAGGGTGTCGTGCTGGGGGTAGTGTTTCAGGGCAGTGCAGAGGTGTTTTTGTAGTGTAGGGGGTCATGCTGGGGGTAGGGTTTTAGGGTTTAGGGTAGTGCAGTGGTGTTTGGGTAGTGTAGGGGGTCGTGCTGGGGGTAGTGTTTTGCGGTTTAGGGTAGTGCAGTTGTGTTTGGGTAGTGAAGGGGTCATGCTGGGGGTAGTGTTTTAGGGTTTAGGGTAGGGCAGTGGTGTTTGTGTAGTGTAGGGGGTCGTGCTGGGGGTAGTGTTTTAGGGTTTAGGGTAGTGCAGTGGTGTTTGTGTGGTGTAGGGGGTCGTACTGGAGGTAGTATTTTAGAGTTTAGGGTAGTGTAGTGGTATTTGTGTAGTGTAGGGGGTCATGCTGGGGGTAGTGTTTTAGGGTTTAGGGTAGTGCAGTGGTGTTTGTGTAGTGTAGGGGGTCATGTTTTAGGGTTTAGGGTAGTGCAGTGGTGTTTGGGTAGTGTAGGGGGTTGTGCTGGGGGTAGTGTTTTGCGGTTTAGGGTAGTGCAGTTGTGTTTGGGTAGGGAAGGGGGTCCTGCTCGGGGTAGTGTTTTAGGGTTTAGGGTAGTACAGTGGTGTTTGTGTAGTGTAGGGGGTCATGTTTTAGGGTTGAGGGTAGTGCAGTGTTGTTTAGGTAGTGTAGGGGGTCCTGCTGGGGGTAGTGTTTTAGGGTTTAGGTTAGAGAAGTGGTGTTTGTGTAGTGTAGGGGGTCATGCTGGGGTAGATTATAGGGTTTAGGGTAGTGCAGTGGTGTTTGTGTAGTGTAGGGTGTCGTGCTGGGGGTAGTGTTTTAGGGTTTAAGGCAGTGCAGTGGTGTTTTTGTAGTGTATGGGGTTGTGCTGGGGGTAGTGTCTTTGGGTTTAGGGTAGTGCAGTTGTATTTGTGTGCTGAAGGGGGTCGTGCAAGGGGTAGTGTTTTAGGGTTTAGGGTAGTACAGTGGTGTTTGTGTAGTGTAGCGAGTCATGTTTTAGAGTTGAGGGTAGTGCAGTGGTGTTTGGGTAGTGTAGGGGGGTCCTGCTGGGGGTAGTGTTTTAGGGTGTAGGGTAGTGCATGGTGTTTGTGTAGTGTAGGGGGTCATGCTGGGGTAGAATATAGGGTTTAGGGTAGTGTAGCGGTGTTTGTGTAGTGTAGGGTGTCGTGCTGGGGTAGTGTTTTAGGGTTTAAGGCAGTGCAGTGGTGTTTGTGTAGTGTATGGGTTCGTGCTTGGGGTATTGTTCTAGGGTTTAGGTTAGTGCAGTGGTGTTTGTGTAGTGTAGGAGTTCATGCTCGGGGTAGTGTTTTAGGGTGGTGGTTCGTCCGCCGGGCTCCTCAGCCCCGTTTTTCCCGCTGCTGCCTCCCGTGCGGCCCCGCCCCGCCCACACCCATTGGATTCTTCCTTCCCGCCTCCCAGCTGACCCCTCCTCCCCTCTTATGACACCCCGGAGCGACCGCGCAGCGGACGCGTGCAGCGGGCGCGCCGATTGTGCGCCAAAGGCGCGTCAAAAGCAAGCCCATCTGCGCCCGTCCACGCCTGGACCGCGCCCAGCGCCAGAACCCCACCCGCCGGACTTACGCCGCCGCCACCCTCAACGCACTCAACACCGGCCGGACCCCCGGCTGCTACCGAGCCACCCCGAGACGCACCCACGGACCGTTCACCTGCCAATCCTGCAAGTTCTCCTGCATCCGGACCCGCACCGCACCCTCACCCGCCAAGCCGAGCACCAGCAGCAACCACCTGAACTGCATCCTGCTCAACACCCGCTCCGTCCACAGGCACGCCGTGGAACTCTGGAACCTCCTCGACACCACATCTCCAGACGTCGCCTTCCTCACGGAAACCTGGATGAATGCCTCTTCTGCGCCCGACATCGCCATCGCCATCCCGGACGGATACAAGATCACCCGGAGGGACCGCGTCAACCAGACAGGAGGAGGCATCGCCATCGTCCACAAGAACACCATCCGCATCACGACCAGCTCCGAGGACACCCTCACAGCCACCGAACAGCTTCACTTCCAGACCAACACCGACCCCAAGACCACCCTCAGAGGCACCCTCATCTACAGACCCCCAGGACCTCGCACGCAATTCAGCGAAGACATCGCAGACTTCATTAGCCCACATGCCCTCTCCTCCGCTGACTACATCCTCCTAGGGGACCTCAACTTCCACCTGGAGAACAACAACGACAACAACACCACCACCCTGCTGGACAACCTCGCCAACCTCGGACTCAAGCAACTGGTGAACACCCCCACCCACTACGCCGGCCACACGCTTGACCCAGTCTTCTCCTCCAGCAAGTACGTCTCCTTCGGCTACTCCACCGGACTCCACTGAACAGACCACAGCTGCGTCCACTTCAGCTTCAGAAGGACCACGACTCACCACCACCCGCAACAGGTCCCCCGCAGGAGCTGGAACAAGATCACCACCGACCAGCTCACCACATCCCTGAACCAGAATCCTCCCGCCAGCTCAACGAACCCCAACCAGGCAGCCAACAACCTCACACAGTGGATCACCAACTGCGCCAATGACCTTGCACCCCTGAAAAACCATCCCAGCAGACCCGGCAGCAAGAAAGTCTCCTGGTTCAATGACGATCTCAAGAACTCCTAGAAGAACTGCCGTACCCTCGAGAAAGCCTGGCGCAAAGACCCGACTACAGACAACATGACTGCCCTCAAGCACGCCACCCGCAAACACCACCAGCTGATCCACACCACCAAGAAGACAGCATTCAAGGAACGACTAGACAACAACGCACACAACAGCAAGGAACTCTTCAGCATCGTCAAAGAGCTCTCCAACCCCAGCGCCGGAACCAACGACATCACCCCCTCGCAAGAACTCTGCGACTCGCTCGCCTCGTTCTTCCACAGCAAGATCGCCGACATACACAACAGCTTCAGCGCACAGACCACGCACCCAACCACCGAACCAACGCCCCCCACCACCACCCTCCGCGCCTGGACCCCATTCAGCACCAAAGACACCATCCACACGATAAACACCGTCCACTCCGGATCACCAACCGACCATTGCCCCCACCACGTCTTCAACAAGGCAGACTCCGTCATCGCACCCCAACTCCGGGACATCATCAACTGCTCCTTCAACACCGCCACCTTCCCGGAGAGCTGGAAGCATGCTGAACTCAGCACCCTCCTGAAGAAGCCATCAGCAGACCCCACCGACCTCAAGAACTACCGCCCCATCCCGCTCCTCCCGTTTCCTGCCAAAGTCATCGAGAAGACCGTCAACAGACAGCTCACCGCCTTCCTCCAGACGAACGGATCCCGCGACCACTCGGCTTACGAGCCAACCATAGCACTGAGACCGCCCTCATCGCAGCCACTGACGACATCCGAGCCCTGCTCGACAACGGGGAAACAGCGGCCCTCATCCTCCTGGACCTCTCCGCAGCGTTCGACACTGTCTGCCACTGCACCCTAGTGCAGCGCTTCAGCAACATCGGAATCCAAGAGAAGGCTCTAGAATGGATCATCTCGTTCCTCGCAGGAAGAACCCAGAGAGTGCGCCTCCCCCCGTTCAGATCCGAGGCCACCGAAGTCATCTGCGGTGTACCACAAGGATCATCACTCAGCCCCACCCTCTTCAACGTCTACATGAGCCCCCTCGCGGCCATCGCACGCCGACACAACCTCAACATCATCTCCTACGCCGACGACACCCAGCTGATCCTCTCCCTCACCAATGACCCAGCCACCGCCAGAACCAACCTACACGAAGGGATGAAAGACGTAGCCGAATGGATGATGAACAGCCACCTGAAACTGAACTCAGACAAGACGGAAGTCCTCATCCTCGGATCTTCACCCTCTGCATGGGACGACTCATGGTGGCCCCCGGCCCTTGGCAGCGCACCCAAACCAACGGACCACGCACGCAACCTGGGATTCATCCTGGACTCCTCACTCTCGATGACCAGACAAGTCAACGCCGCCTCATCATCATTTTCAACATCCTACGCATGCTCCGTAAGATCTTCCGTTGGATCCCCACCGAAACCAGGAAGACGGTCACCCAGGCCCTCGTCACCAGCCGACTGGACTACGGGAACATCCTCTACACCGGAACCACAACCAAACTTCAGAAAAGACTCCAACGCATCCAGAACGCCTCTGCACGACTCATCATGGACATCCCCCGACACAGCCACATCTCCGGACACCTGAGAGACCTCCACTGGCTCCCCGTCAGCAAGAGAATCATGTTCCGACTCCTCATCCACGCACACAAGGCCCTCCACGACCTAGGCCCCAGGTACCTCAACAACCGCCTGACCTTCTACACTCCCACCCGTCAGCTACGATCGACCAGCCACGCCCTCGCCGCCGTTCCACGCATCCGAAAAGCCACCATGGGAGGAAGATCCTTCTCCTACCTGGCAGCCAAGACGTGGAACTCCCTCCCCATCCACCTTCGTCTGACCCAAGACCACCTCTCCTTCAGGAAGCAACTCAAGACCTGGCTGTTTGAGCAGTAGCAGACCTCCCCCCCCCCTAGCACCTTGAGACCCTCTGGGTGAGTAGCACGCTATACAAATTTCTTGATTGATTAATTGATTGATTTAGGGTAGTGCACTGGTGTTTGGGTAGTGTAGGGTGTCATGCTGGGGGTAGTGTTTTAGGGCAGTGCAGAGGTGTTTTTGTAGTGTAGGGGGTCATGCTGGGGGTAGGGTTTTAGGGTTTAGGGTAGGGCAGTGGTATTTGGGTGCTGAAGGGGGTCGTGCTGGGGGTAGTGTTTTAGGGTTTAGGGTAGTACATTGGTGTTTGTGTAGTGTAGGGGTTCGTGCTTGGGGTATTGTTCTAGGGTTTAGGTTAGTGCAGTGGTGTTTGTGTAGTGTAGGGGTTCATGCTCGGGGTAGTGTTTTAGGGTTTAGGGTAGTGCAGTGGTGTTTGGGTAGTGTAGGGTTCATGCTCGGGGTAGTGTTTTAGGGTTTAGGGTAGTGCAGTGGTGTTTGGGTAGTGTAGGGTGTCGTGCTGGGTGTAGTGTTTTAGGGCAATGCAGAGGTGTTTTTGAAGTGTAGTGGGTCATGCTGGGGGTAGGGTTTTAGCGTTTAGGGTAGTGCAGTGGTATTTGTGTAGTGTAGGGAGTCGTGCTGGGGGTAGTACTTTAGGGTTTAGGGTAGTGCAGTGGTGTTTGTTTAGTGTAGGGGGTCGTGTTTTAGGGTTTAGGGTAGTGCAGTGGTGTTTGGGTTGTGTAGGGGGTCATGCTGGGGGTAGGGTTCTAGGGTTTAGGGTAGTGCAGTGGTTTTTGGGTGCTGAAGGGGGTTGTGCTGGGGTAGGGGTTTAGGGTAGTACATTGGTGTTTGTGTAGTGTAGGGGGTCGTGCTTGGGGTAGTGTTTTGGGGTTTAGGGTAGTACATTGGTGTTTGTGTATTGTAGGGAGTCGTGCTTGGGGTATTGTTCTAGGGTTTAGGTTAGCGCAGTGGTGTTTGTGTAGTGTAGGGGTTCATGCTGGGGGTAGTGTCTTTGGGTTTAGGGTAGTGCATTTGTATTTGGGTGCTGAAGGGGGTCGTGCTGGGGGTAGTGTTTTAGGGTTTTGGGTAGTACATTGGTGTTTGTGTAGTGTAGGGGTTCGTGCTTTGGGTATTGTTCTAGGGTTTAGGTTAGTGCAGTGGTGTTTTTGTAGCGTAGGGGGTCATGCTGGGGGTAGGGTTTAGGGTAGTGCAGTGGTATTTGGGTGCTGAAGGGGGTCGTGCTGGGGGTAGTGTTTTAGGGTTTAGGGTAGTACATTGGTGTTTGTGTAGTGTAGGGGTTCGTGCTTGGGGCATTGTTCTAGGGTTTAGGTTAGTGCAGTGGTGTTTGTGTAGTGTAGGGGTTCATGCTCGGGTAGTGTTTTAGGGTTTAGGGTAGTGCAGTGGTGTTTGGGTAGTGTAGGGTTCATGCTCGGGGTAGTGTTTTAAGGTTTAGGGTAGTGCAGTGGTGTTTGGGTAGTGTAGGGTGTCGTGCTGGGGGTAGTGTTTTAGGGCAGTGCAGAGGTGTTTTGTAGTGTAGGGGGTCATGCTGGGGGTAGGGTTTTAGGGTTTAGGGTAGTGCAGTGGTATTTGTGTAGTGTAGGGAGTCGTGCTGGGGGTAGTGCTTTAGGGTTTAGGGTAGTGCAGTGGTGTTTGTTTAGTGTAGGGGGTCGTGTTTTAGGGTTTAGGGTAGTGCAGTGGTGTTTGGGTTGTGTAGGGGTCATGCTGGGGGTAGGGTTTTAGGGTTTAGGGTAGTGCAGTGGTATTTGGGTGCTGAAGGGGGTCGTGCTGGGGGTAGTGTTTTAGGGTTTAGGGTAGTACATTGGTGTTTGTGTATTGTAGGGGTTCGTGCTTGGGGTATTGTTCTAGGGTTTAGGTTAGCGCAGTGGTGTTTGTGTAGTGTAGGGGTTCATGCTGGGGGTAGTGTCTTTGGGTTTAGGGTAGTGCAGTTGTATTTGGGTGCTGAAGGGGGTCGTGCTGGGGGTAGTGTTTTAGGGTTTCGGGTAGTACATTGGTGTTTGTGTAGTGTAGGGGTTTGTGCTTGGGGTATTGTTCTAGGGTTTAGGTTAGTGCAGTGGTGTTTGTGTAGTGTATGGGTTCATGCTCGGGGTAGTGTTTTAGGGTTTAGGGTAGTGCAGTGGTGTTTGGGTAGTGTAGGGTGTCGTGCTGGGGGTAGTGTTTTAGGGCTGTGCAGAGGTGTTTTTGTAGTGTAGGGGGTCATGCTGGGGGTAGGGTTTTAGTGTTTAGGGTAGCACAGTGGTATTTGTGTAGTGTAGGGAGTCGTGCTGGGGGTAGTGCTTTAGGGTTTAGGGTAGTGCAGTGGTGTTTGTTTAGTGTAGGGGGTCGTGTTTTAGAGTTTAGGGTAGTGGAGTGGTGTTCGGGTTGTGTAGGGGGTTGTGCTGGGAGTAGTGTTTTAGGGTATAGGGTAGTGAAGTGGTGTTTGTGTAGTGTAGGGGTCGGTCTGGGGTAGATTTAGGGTTTAGGGTAGTACAGTGGTGTTTGTGTAGTGTAGGGGGTCGTGTTTTAGGGTTTAGGTAGTGCAGTGGTGTTTGGGTAGTGTATGGGGTTGTGCTGGGGGTAGTGTCTTTGGGTTTAGGGTAGTGCAGTTGTTTTTGGGTACTGAAGGGGGTCGTGCTGGGGGTAGTGTTTTAGGGTTTAGGGTAGTACATTGGTGTTTTTGTAGTGTAGGGGTTCGTGCTTGTGGTATTGTTTTAGGGTTTAGGTTAGTGCAGTGGTGTTTGTGTAGTGTAGTGGTTCATGCTCGGGGTTGTGTTTTAGGGTTTAGGGTAGTGCAGTGGTGTTTGGGTAGTGTAGAGTTTCGTGCTGGGGTAGTGTTTTAGGGCAGTGCAGAGGTGTTTCTGTAGTGTAGGGGGTCATGCTGGGGGTAGTGTTTTAGGGTTTAGGGTAGTGTAGTGGTATTTGTGTAGTGTAGGGAGTCATGCCGGGGTAGTGTTTTAGGGTTTAGGGTAGTGCAGTCGTTTTTGTGTAGTGTAGGGGGTCGTGTTTTAGGGTAGTGCAGTGATGTTTGGGTAGTGTAGGGGTCATGCTGGGTTTGTGTTTTAGGGTTTAGGGTAGTGCAGTGGTGTTTGTGTAGTGTAAGGGGTTGTGCTGGGTGTAGTGTTGTAGGGTTTAGGGTAGTGTAGTGGTGTTTGTGTAGTGTAGGGTTTCATGCTGGGGGTAGTGTTTTAGGGTTTAGGGTAGTGCAGTGGTGTTTGTGTAGTGTAGCTTGTCATGCTGGGGTAGTGTTTTAGGGTTTAGGATAGTGCAGTGGTGTTTTGTAGTGTAGGGGGTCGTATTTTAAGGTAGTGCAGTGGTATTTGGGTAGTGTAGAGGTTCATGCTGGGGGTAGTAGTTTAGGGTTTAGGGTAGTACATTGGTGTTTGTGTAGTGTAGGGGTTCGTGCTTGGGGTATTGTTCTAGGGTTTAGGTTAGTGCAGTGGTGTTTGTGTAGTGTAGGGGTTCATGCTAGGGTAGTGTTTTAGGGTTTAGGGTAGTGCAGTGGTGTTTGGGTAGTGTAGGGTTCATGCTCGGGGTAGTGTTTTAGGGTTTAGGGTAGTGCAGTGGTGTTTGGGTAGTGTAGTGTGTCGTGCTGGGGGTAGTGTTTTAGGGCAGTGCAGAGGTGTTTTGTAGTGTAGGGGGTCATGCTGGGGGTAGGGTTTTAGGGTTTAGGGTAGTGCAGTGGTATTTGTGTAGTGTAGGGAGTTGTGCTGGGGGTAGTGCTTTAGGGTTTAGGGTAGTGCAGTGGTGTTTGTTTAGTGTAGGGGGTCGTGTTTTAGGGTTTAGGGTAGTGCAGTGGTGTTTGGGTTGTGTAGGGGGTCATGCTGGGGGTAGGGATTTAGAGTTTAGGGTAGTGCAGTGGTATTTGGGTGCTGAAGGGGGTCGTGCTGGGGGTAGTGTTTTAGGGTTTAGTGTAGTACATTGGTGTTTGTGTATTGTAGGGGTTCGTGCTTGGGGTATTGTTCTAGGGTTTAGGTTAGCACAGTGGTGTTTGTGTAGTGTAGGGGTTCATGCTGGGGGTAGTGTCTTTGGGTTTAGGGTAGTGCAGTTGTATTTAGGTGCTGAAGGGGGTCATGCTGGGGGTAGTGTTTTAGGGTTTTGGGTAGTACATTGGTGTTTGTGTAGTGTAGGGGTTCGTGCTTGGGGTATTGTTCTAGGGTTTAGGTTAGTGCAGTGGTGTTTGTGTAGTGTATGGGTTCATGCTCGGGGTAGTGTTTTAGGGTTTAGGGTAGTGCAGTGGTGTTTGGGTAGTGTAGGGTGTCGTGCTGGGGGTAGTGTTTTAGGGCAGTGCAGAGGTGTTTTTGTAGTGTAGGGGGTCATGCTGGGGGTAGGGTTTTAGGGTTTAGAGTAGCACAGTGGTATTTGTGTAGTGTAGGGAGTCGTGCTGGGGGTAGTGCTTTAGGGTTTAGGGTAGTGCAGTGGTGGTTGTTTAGTGTAGGGGGTCATGTTTTAGAGTTTAGGGTAGTGCAGTGGTGTTCGGGTTGTGTAGGGGGTTGTGCTGGGAGTAGTATTTTAGGGTATAGGGTAGTGAAGTGGTGTTTGTGTAGTGTAGGGGGTCGTGTTTTAGGGTTTAGGTAGTGCAGTGGTGTTTGGGTAGTGTATGGGGTTGTGCTGGGGGTAGTGTCTTTGGGTTTAGGGTAGTGCAGTTGTTTTTGGGTACTGAAGGGGGTCGTGCTGGGGGTAGTGTTTTAGGGTTTAGGGTAGTACATTGGTGTTTTTGTAGTGTAGGGGTTCGTGCTTGGGGTATTGTTTTAGGGTTTAGGTTAGTGCAGTGGTGTTTGTGTAGTGTAGTGGTTCATGCTCGGGGTTGTGTTTTAGGGTTTAGGGTAGTGCAGTGGTGTTTGGGTAGTGTAGAGTTTCGTGCTGGGATAGTGTTTTAGGGCAGTGCAGAGGTGTTTCTGTAGTGTATGGGGTCATGCTGGGGGTAGTGTTTTAGGGTTTAGGGTAGTGTAGTGGTATTTGTGTAGTGTAGGGAGTCATGCCGGGGTAGTGTTTTAGGGTTTAGGGTAGTGCAGTTGTTTTTGTGTAGTGTAGGGGGTCGTGTTTTAGGGTAGTGCAGTGATGTTTGGGTAGTGTAGGGGGTCATGCTGGGTTTGTGTTTTAGGGTTTAGGGTAGTGCAGTGGTGTTTGTGTAGTGTATGGGGTTGTGCTGGGTGTAGTGTTTTAGGGTTTAGGGTAGTGTAGTGGTGTTTGTGTAGTGTAGGGTTTCATGCTGGGGGTAGTGTTTTAGGGTTTAGGGTAGTGCAGTGGTGTTTGTGTAGTGTAGCTTGTCATGGTGGGGTAGTGTTTTAGGGTTTAGGATAGTGCAGTGGTGTTTTTGTAGTGTAGGGGGTCGTATTTTAAGGTAGTGCAGTGGTATTTGGGTAGTGTAGAGGTTCATGCTGGGGGTAGTGGTTTAGGGTTTAGGGTAGTGCAGTGGTGTTTGGGTAGTGTAGGGGTCATGCTGGGGGTAGTGTTTTAGGGTGTAGGGTAGTGCAGTGGTGATTGGGTAGATCGACAACAGTAGATCTCGCTAATCGTGCAGCGCAAGTGCTGCGTCGCTAGGTGAGACCTCAAAGCTTTGCACCAAGATGGCTCCTGCTTGTGTAGTTAGGTCCCGCCCAGATATATAAACAAATGTTTCCTTTAATATCTCAAAAACTACTGAACAGATTTACACCATTCAAAAAAATGGTCTCTTTATGAACCAAGGGCTACTTTTTGCCAAATTTGGTGCAATTCCGTTCAGCAGTTTCAGCTGTAACCTTGTCTAAAGTTTCTTATGGGAAATTGATTTTCTGACCTCTATTTTTAGGTCTCGGCTCGAAGGCTGCGCTTGCGCAGTCTCGCTCCGAGATTTAATGACTTGGAGAAGAGGGGCTTGAACCCGCCCCTCTTCTCCCCTCTTCTCCATTGGCTGGCCTCTTGAATGCTGGCCAGCCAATGGAGAAGAGGTTTGTCTCTCCGAACAGCCCCGTCCTTTTCGGATTCGGGGGTGTGTTTTTTGCTACTTTTCTAATTATCTCCTCCAGCCAATGGCAAGAGGAGAACACGCCCCCGAATCCGAAAGCGCAGCTGCCTTTCTCCGAGGCATTTCTGCTTCGCCTCGGAGAAAGGCAGTGGTGTGCTTGTCTCCTTTAGCCTTCAATTTCTCTCCTGTAAGACTCTTGCCCGTTCCTCTCCCCCGGAGAACGTTTCAAAGACAGAAATACACGTCTGAGTGTTTTTTTACTGAAATTACAGCTTTTATGCGTAGATCATACACCCCTGTCCATCCGCATCACTGTGAGCTCGCCAGCTCGCCCAACGCGCCGCTCCATTTATAGTAACGTAAGCAGTTAAACCTCAGAGCAGCCCTCAGTGCGCGTTCTCATGTCAGTGCGCGCTCTGGGGTTCGTGCGCGCCCCGGCGTTCGTCGCGCCCCGAGGACTATATAGACAACGACGAGAGACTACGATACTATCATGCTTGTTGCCAGTGGGTGGGAGAGGAAAACATCTATTACACAGCCGAGCAAAGCCTCGCCGCCGCCCCAAGACACGGAAGTATTGGGCCTGTGCGGGCAAGAGGGAAGCATCCGATGGCAGTGCTGGGGAATGCGGGGACGGCACCTATGCATTGCACAGCTTCATTTGGGAGTTTGTTGGGCACTTCCCGGTCACACAGGGCACTTCCAGGTCACACAGGTGGAGTTCTCCGTGGGAAGCGGATGGAGGTGAAGTGTTATTACTTTTTGTTTGCATACGGTTGTGAACATCGTGTTGCTGTTAGACGTGTGCTAAGGTGTGTACTGAACATTTCTTTCCTCTGCTTCTTTACTATGTTAAATCATTACTTATTGGTGTATGAAATTTGAATTTTAAAAGCTGAATTTGTATTGTGTTCTTTCTTGAGACATCTGTGTACTTTTGTGCATCGGGATCTTTTTTATAACAATGCGTGTTAAGTGTCAGAATAACTGGATGCTAATGCCACAGATTGAGACATCTGTGTACTTTTGTGCATCGGGATCTTTTTTTATAACAATGCGTGTTAAATGTCAGAATAACTGGATGCTAATGCCACAGATTGTGTTGAATAACTTGCTTTTGTGTGCAGAATATACAGCATCATTTCCGTATTCTTGGCGATTAAGTAAGTCAACCCTTCTGCCTAATTAAGTTCTCCACTGTAGCATGTTTCCAATAGGTCCTCCTAGAGCTCACGAGTAATACCAGTGTTATAGATTCCCCTATCCTAAAACTACAAATGGGGCGGGCGGGGTGTTGGAGTAGGTGAGATTGCAAGAGATCTGATCTTTATCTAAAGATTGTGTAACAGCTGCTAAGAACATTAGCCAAAAGGATCACAAGAAAATACTTCTAATGTGTAAGGAAACGTGAAGGAAACACCACCATCCTTTTGTGGTCTTTCTAGCTCTCTGCCTGCTGTATTACTGTATAGTCTTTCACTTTTTACCTCAAACATTTTATTTACTTTTCTCGTTATTTTACAGTAGCGCATCTGAAAACGTCGTACTGAGCTGCTCCCTCCTTCCAAAAAATAAAAAGATTGTTGAGGCTGGTGCCTATGTCCTCGGTAGTTTTCACACCCCTTAATGGAAGTCGCAGTTCAAAGCCTTGGAAAACGAGCTGGAAAACTACAATTTACATTGGTTTTCAGCACGCTTTCCCTGCCACCCTGTGATATTGGAGGCTCACCGGGAGACCGTGTGATGGTAGCCGATATCGTATATAACACAGTGACATCGTGTGAGTTGGCAGGTATGCAACTCAGTGAGAATGATCTAATACTTGAAGAATTTTTTCACTGTTCCTACCAGAACGGGTACATTTTGACTGCCCAGAACAGATTTTAGCGATAAATATATTACTACAAGAATTGTTTTCTGTATTTGAAACCATTGCAGCCCCAATACTTCATTTGACTTACTTAACATTTGAACAGGAGATGAAGTGGGTGCCACTTCTGCTTTGGCTCCCAAGATCAATGTGTATGTGTCTAGATCTATGTCTGTGGCTCTCTATGTGTGTGTGTGTGTGTGTGTGGCTGTTTGTGTGTGTATGTGGCTCTGTGTATGTGGCTCTGTGTGTGTGTGGCTCTGTGTGTGTGTGTGTGGCTCTGTGTGTGTGTGGGTGGCTCTGTGTGTGTGTGGGTGGCTCTGTGTGTGTGGGTGGCTCTGTGTGTGTGTGTGGGAGGCTCTGTGTGTGTGGCTCTGTGTAGGTGGCTTTTTTTGTAGGTGGCTCTATGTGTGGTGGCTCTGTCTGTGTGTGGGTAACTGTGTGTATAGGTGGCTCTGTGGGTGGCTCTATTTGTGTGTGGGTTGGTCTATGTGAGTTGCTCTTTGTGGGTGGCTCTGTGTGTGTGGGTGGCTTTGTGTGTGTGGCTCTGTGGGTGCAAATGCAATAGGTCTCGCATTTGAGAGTGATTAAGCTATTGACATTGTAAATAACGATGCAGTTTCTTTAAATGTTTTAAAAACAAAAACTAATGTCATGAGCAATGCCAATAGCTCTAACTTTAACAATGCAGAGACCATTGCATTGCAAATGCTTGTTTAAATTTCTCAGGAACTACTGAATAGATTTACTCCATTTAAAAAAAGGTCTATTTCTGAAACAAGGGCTAACTTTTTGCCAAATGTGGTGTAATTCCGTTCAGCAGTTCGAGCTGTAGCCGTGTCCAAAGTTTCCTATGGGAATTAACATGGAGAAAACACGTTTTGGGACCCCCCTTTTTTCTTGGCCCCCTCTTGGCGAATCATCCCGAATCTTTCAGGATAGGAGCTGACCGGAGCGCCCCACAAGTTTTGAAAATTTCGCAAACATTCGTCATCAAAAACAAAAAATAGAGGTCAAAAAATCTATTTCCCATAGGAAAGTTTAGACACAGTTATAGCAAAAACTGATGAACGGAATTACGCCAAATTTTGCAAAAAAATACTGCTTGGCTCAGAAAGCGTCCTTTTTAAAAATGTTGTAAATCCGTTAGGTAGTTTTTGAGAAATTAAGAAATAAAGATAGTGATATCTATGGCCGCGGTGGCACCCTCCCGATCACGAGCTACATTGAAATTGGCTGTCAACACTCCAAACCAGGAAGTGTTGGCAGCCATCTTGTGCCTCGGTAGAACCGAGGCACAAGAAAACAGAAAAACAAAGGCAAAAAACAAGAAAAGGGGGCGGGGTAGAAACACTCTGACCCCTAGGCTTGGTCAGGGGGGTCTCACAAGGGCACCTATGGCCAAAAAAGCATTTTTTTTTAAATCAGGAGAATACGCGCTGGGTGCGCGGATCCAGCTGCAAATATGAAAAAAACGAAGCGCGTACTCCCGCGCTTCATTATTAATTAGCCACCGGGTGGCCCAAGTCCCGGGGGCATGTGCAAAAATAGTTGTGGGGGCATGTGCAAAAATAGTTCCCGCCCTGTCATTGCAAACTGCTTTGCTTCATTAAAGCGAGAGCAGGAAAACCTGCTCTCGCTATAATGAAGCAAAGCAGATTGCTTTTCTTCATGGGGAACTGCATGTTAGCAGCTCCCCGTGTGGAAAAGCAATGCCGGCTCCCGAAGGTTGCGGGGAGCCGGGAGGGACCGTGGGGGCATTGGGACTGCCCCCACGGTCCCCAACGTGTGAGATAGGCCCCGGGGGATGGGGTCCCCGGTGCGAATAGAAGTTAATGATAGGAGCCAATTTTTTTTTTACGGAAAAATAAGGAGTCGCGTACCTAGCACGGCGCTCAGTGCGGCCCCCTAGTGTGCACACGAGGGGTATGCGACTCCTAGTGCGAAAAGCTATGCTGGCTCCCGAAGGTCATGGGGAGCCGGCGGGACCGTGGTGGCATTGGGGCTCCCCCCACGGTCCCCAAGGTATCAAATAGGCCCCAGGGGATGGGGTCCCAGGGGCGAATAGAAATTAATGGTAGGAGCCGGTTTTTTTTTTACGGAAAAATAAGGAGTCGCGTACCTCGCGCGGTGCTCAGCGCGGCCCCCTAGTGTGCACGTGAGGGGTACGCGACTCCTAGCACGAAAAGCTATGCTGGCTCCCAAATGTTGCGGGGAGCTGGCGGAACCGTGGGGGCATTGGGGCTACCCCCACGGTCCCCAACGTATCAGATAGGCCCCGGGGGATGGGGTCCCTGGGACGAATAGAAATTGATGGTAGGTGTCGGGTTTTTTTTATGGAAAAAAAAGGAGTTGCGCATCTAGCGCGGCGCTCAGCGTGGCCCCCTAGTATGCATGTGAAGGGTGCGCGACTCCAATTCGCTCTGGGTGCGCGACTCCAAGCAAACATATTAAAAAAAATAATAATAAAAACCTAGGTTTTATGGTTGGATATTGGGTGGCTCTAAAAAGAGCCCTTGTGTTTATTGGGAGCTTTTTATAGCTACATGTAAGTGCCAATGCAAAGTCTTAAGTTGTAGAGAAGAACTCTGTTTCTCTTATCTGTGAAATGTACACCATCAGTCCTGTAGATGCCATCCATATTAAAACGCAGATTGTTGTTGTATATGGACCCCATACTATGGTCTCTGAGACAAGCAGAAACAGCTTTATTTACATTTTTTCTAGCTTTCTCAATCTGTGGACAAAATTGATTGGACCTGTTCCATTTCTGTCTTTGGCATATGTTAGAGTACACAAAGGCAGTTTGAGGGAAAAGCAACATCAATTCTGCAAAGGTGTCCTTCATTAGCATTTCCAGAGCTAACCCAGTCAATGCGCCTAGGTCATTGCCACCACAGTGCACAATCATGAGGTCAGGTGGTTGGAGATGCAAAAAGGATTTTACCAATGGCATCAATTGGTGCCACTTTAATCCTCTCTGTCCAATCCATTTAATGTCTACATTTTGCAAAGCTAGGTCTTTGTCAATACCTCTGCTTTCAGCATTGCTTTTGCACCAGAAAATATAGCTGTTTCCAATAATCCACACAGAAAGCATCTTGAAGGGATTTCTGTAGGTAATCAGAAAATGTCTGCAGCTGAGGTAGGCAGGTGGAAGACTAAAATCTATCTAAAATGGTGGACAAGATGCTGTTTTTAAGAAAGTAGACAACACTCTACATTCAAAAATAGGGTGCATTTTACTTTGTTTAGAAAGCATGTTTCTTATTGGTTATTAATAAATGTTGGAAAAGTACAGCAGAAAGGATAAGGGCAAGCATTGCAAAGTCAACCACACCTGCTGTTGTCATTTGTAACATTGTGTGGTGAACTTGTGACCTGGCAGCTAAGTTGAATGTTGCATGAACTGTTACTATGGAAACTGACATTAAGGACAAGGTGTGAAGATGTCAGTTGAAAAGCGTTATTCTCAATGACCAATGGAAATTCGTTTTTCAATTTGAAAAACACTGGGAAGCAATGCCATTTGTTGTTTATGTCTATATGTATGGCAAAATAGAGGGAAAATTTGCCAATACTGGTTCACCCTTGCAGAGTGTGTTGATCTACATTCTCTGTGTGAAAAAGAAATCCTGAGTGAGTGTGTGAGATTTTTCATTCAACAGATTTATTTAAAGGTGAGTTACATATTTTTGAGGTTAATTTAGGAAAGATTTGACATTTTTATGAAACTGTGTTGTTTGAAATATATTATAAAATGCACAGATGTATATTGGGATTATTTTTATCGTACTTGAAGTTTTCTTAAAGAACAGTATGTACAGTAATATATTTATTTAAGTGTGTTGGAAGATATAGTTGAATGAAGGCTCTTATTTAACATTAATTGGTTAAATATGTACTAAGAAGGTGTATTTTCTAAAATATTAATATAAGGTGTAGTTTATTAGGCATGATTATTTCTTCTGTGTAAAAAGGTATAGTTTAGAAATATTTCATTATTATAGATAGTGTGGTAAAATGAGGTACAATTGTGCTGTTTGCAAGATGATCATATAAGGTGTTAATAATTATGAATCTGTTATTAGTTGGTACAGTTTGTGCAGTTTTAAAAATCCTTATTAAAAAAGTGTTCTTTATTACTGTTCTTCATTAAGTCTGTTGAGAGGTACAGTTTGATGAAGTTGCATATTTGTAGATTTAAAGGACAATATGTAGCTGCAAAGAAATTCAGTACATTTTATACTTTCTGGTATGTAGTAGTTTGTATGTCATGAGTCAGGTATTTGCTTAAATTATATTTATATTTGTATGAATTAATGATAGGTATCTAATATATTAGAGGACTGTAAAGGTGATGAAAATGTGATTTTATAATTGTATGAGAAGTGATTTTGTGGTTCTATATTGTGTAATTTCGTAGTTAGTAAATGTGCACAATCTATGCGGTGCCTTAACCCCCTGCACACTACTGATTCACTCCTACAAAAAATCCATACAGTAGCCATGCAGATAAGCAATCACGCTGTCATTCCCTGTCCAATCCTCCTATCATCCTGACAGCACCATGTCTGTATCTACTCTCTGTGCTGAAACACAAGCACTTAAAAACTCACCCTTCTGTCAGCTACCACCACTCTTACTATCTAGTCACTGTGCATACACCTATAGAATTCTTCAGGCATTAAGACACATAGTGTACAGTGAAATATGCGCAATGTATGCAGGCCTGTAGCCCCCAGCAGACTACTGATTCACCCTTGTAATAAGCCAGGTAGTATTCATGCAGTGCTCCACTCAGCCTATCAGACTCTGTCCACTCCTGCAATTATCCTGACAGAAGCATGTCCTTATCTAATCGCTCTGCCAACACACAATCAGTTACAAACTCACCCTCCTGTCAACTACCAGCACGCTCACTATCTAGTCACTGTACATAT
Organism: Triturus cristatus; assembly: GCF_964204655.1. Classification (NCBI taxonomy): domain Eukaryota; kingdom Metazoa; phylum Chordata; class Amphibia; order Caudata; family Salamandridae; genus Triturus; species Triturus cristatus. Next base: position 145,167,500 of record NC_140585.1, on the reverse strand, counting down.
ACCTGTAGAATGCCTCAGGCATTAAGACACATAGTGCTACAGTGAAATGTGTGCAATGCATGCGGGGTCTTTTAACCCCCTGCAGACTACTGATTCATCCTTGCAATAAGCCAGGTAGTATTCATGCAGTGCCCCAATCAGACTGTCACTCTCTGCCCACTCCTGCAATTATCCTGACAGAAGCATGTCCTTATCTAATCGCTGTGCCAACACACAAGCACTTATAAACTCTCCCTGCTGTCAACTACCACCACTTTAACTATCCTCCCCGTATTCATGCACTTGTAGAACGACTCAAACATTAAGACAAGCACTGGTACAGAGAAATGTGCACAATCTATGCAGGCCTCTAACTTCCAGCAGACTACTGATTCACCATTGGAATAAGCCAGGTAGTATTCATGCAGTGCCCCAATCAGACTGTCACTCTCTGTCCACTCCTGCAATAATGTTGACAGAACCATATCCCTCTGTAATGTCTGTGCCAACATAGAAGCACTTATAAACTCTCCCTGCAGTCAATGACAGTCAGTGTAATTTTCCAGTCACTATCCATGCACTTGTAGAGCGACTCAGGCATTAAGACACATTGTGCTACAGTAAAATGTGTACAATCTATGCAGGCCTCTAACCCCCTGCAGACTACTGATTCACCCTTGCAATAAGCCAGGTAGTATTCATGTAGTGCCCCAGTCAGCCTGTCACTCTTTGTCCACTCCTGCAATCATGTTGACAGAACCATATCCTTATCTAATGTCTATGCCAACATACAAGCGCTTATAAATTCTCCCTGCAGTCAATGACAAGCAGTTTAACTTTCCAGTCACTATCCATGCACTTGTAGAGCGACTCAGGCATTAAGACAAGCAGTGCTACAGTCAAATGTGCGCAATCTATGCAGGCATCTAACCACCAGCAGACTACTGATTCACACTTGGACTAAGCTAGGTAGTATTCATGCAGGGCCCCAATCAGACTGTCACTCTCTGTCTACTCCTGCAATCATCCTGATACAAGCATGTCCTTATCTAATTTCTGTGCCAACACACAAACACTTAAAAACTCACCCTCCTGTCAGCTACCAGCACTCTCACTATCTAGTCACTGTCCATAGACCTTTAGAATGCCTCAGGTCTTAAAACACATAGTGCTACAGTGAAATTTGTGCATTATATGCAGGCCTGTAACCCCCAGCAGACTACTGATTCACCCTTGTAATAAACCAGGTAGTGTTCATGCAGTGCCCCAATCAGACTATCAGTCTCTGTCCACTCCTGCAATTATCCTGACAGAAGCATGTCCTTATCTAATCTCTGTGCCAACACACAAGCACTTAGAAAGTCTCTCTGCTGTCAACTACCAGCAGTGTAACTATCCAGTCACTATCCATGTATTTGTAGAATGACTCTGGCATTAAGACAAGCGGTGGCACAGTCAAATGTGCACAATGTATGCAGGCCTCTAACCCCCAGCAGACTACTGATTCACCCTTACAATAAGCCAGGTAGTATTTATTGAATGCCCCAATCAGACTGTCACACTGTGTCCACTCCTGCAATCATCCACACAGAATCATGTCCTTAACTAATCACTGTGCAGAAACACAAAGATTTAAATATTCACCATTCTCTTTCATTGCAGAACTCAACTGATCCAGTCAGACCTATGTACTCATATAATGACCCAGAAACTAATACATGTAGTATTACAATCATCTATACAGTATTGATCCACTCCTCTTAACACGTAAATACTCGTTATTCAGTTCTGCAGTTACTCAGTTAGTACCTGTGTCTTGCAATAAATGGATAGTGATTTTAAAAGAAAACAATTAAATGATTTTTAGATATAATGTCTTTGTTTGGTAATACAATAGTATATTTTATAAATTTATTTTAATACAATTATATATATTTTTTTTAACAGATATTGCTCATCTTCAATAATTAAAAAAAACTTACAATGACTAGAATAACACAAAAGAAGAAACAACAAAGAAAGGTATATTATTTGAAGGAAACACAACAGAAAAAATTAGAAGAACTACATCATGTGGAAAAAAAGAAAAAGTCTTCCGGTAAGAGAACCAAAGAATTTATTAAAAAACTTTCAAAGGCTGAAAACAGTGTGCATAATGTGAAAAGTAGAAAGAATGCCTCAATAACTAACAAGAATAAAAAGAAAAAGAAGAAATTAATGGGAAAATATGTTCAGAAAAATCAATGTATGGTAAAAGAAGAAAGAATCAGTATGAAGAAATTAGAAAGAGAATGTTTTACAATAGAGTTATCTTTAATTTGTTGAAAGATGTGAAGAAATATAAAAGAAGACCAGCATTTTATAAAAAGAAGAAACAGATTGAAACTACTGTTCAAAAGGCGTTTGAATTAAAAAGGAAATGATTCGTTTTAGTATTAAACAGGATTCGAACACTGGATAAACCAATACGTTTTATAAAATCTAGACGTAAAAAGAAGAGAATAATTAACAGAACTAACTTTTGTGATATTTTTTGGGGTGAATGGAAACATAGTTCAAGTTCAGAGCCTTTCTTTAAGGAAGAAAGCTATTTTCAAACCAATAGTTAATTGCGTGCAGTTGATACCTCTGGTCGTGCTTATGAGGTTAAAAACGGTTGTCCAGTTGAAAAAGAAAAAATGGTGCCTAGAAATGTTGATGAAGTGGTAGCTGATGAAGTTCTAGGGAGACATACTAAATCCCCAGTGTATTCTTGGGATTGTAGTAGTATATGCAGTATACGTCAGGAATCTATTGATATTTTTCGGAACTTCTTACGAGAGTATAGTAAAAAAAAGTCTTAAACAAAAGATTAAGATGTTGCAAGGACTAGATCCTTGCATAGCGAGAAAAAATACTGGTTTGCAAGGTCATTCTCTGGCTTGTCTTTCTAGAAAAGTCTGTCAAAGTGTTTTTCATCATTTTAGAATGTTAGCAGTACATCATTCTCAAATGCGGAAGTTAGTCAGAAGATTGTATTACACAAAAAGTCCAGCAATATTTTTAAATGAATTAAACAGTGCGCTTTTGCATGGGTCAATATCAGATGTAAAAAAAAGTTTGTGATAAAAAAGAGTTTAGTTACTTTGGTCCTGAAGAAGAGAGTAGACAAAGTGAGACATTAATGGATGTAGGCATTGAAGAAAACGTGGAAAAAAATTGTACAGAGAAATTTGAAGAAGAAATTACAAAGTTTAAGGTAATTTCGTGTGAAAGGCCAAATTATAATTGTATTTGTTGTCGATGAACTCACTATAAGAATCAGACTAGGACTGTTGATCTGTATTTAAAAAGTGTAAAAGAAAATAATGACAAGTGGAAGGAATTTGCAACTTATTTGTTGGTAGCGGATTGCTTTGATTTGGGTACTAACCAACGTATTTGTAAATATTGTTATACACATTAGAGGATAATAAAATGCCAGGAAGAGCTGTCCATAATGAGCTGGAATTGGTACCTATTCCTCAAGAACTGATGGATTTAAACACGTATAAGTGTATTCTAATTCAATCTGTGCACCCGTTTCAGGCTATTGTTTGTATGGAGCCTAAAACAGGTAAATTGCCTCCCACAGATTTACAGAGAGGATTAAAAGGAAGAGTTGTATATTTACCTCTAGATTTAAAGAAAAATATTGAAACTATTGGTGTAGATAAAGAAGAAAGTGAACCCTTAATTATTCTTGTGAATGGTGTTCCTACTAAGAGTAAGACAATCTGGCAGGAATTAGTGGATGTCAGGAAAGTGCAAAAGGCAACATTGTATCTTATAAAGAATAATGAATACTACAAAAATGTGTATGTGGAAGAAGAAGAAATACTTTTAGGGGATGAGAAAGTGGACATATCCAAAAGTGAAGACATTTATGAACATTATAGTGTACATCCTTTACATTCTAAAGAAGTGTTGGGGAATAATATTGAATTATTCCAAATAAAGAAAGCGAAGGGGGATCCCTTGAGTGTTTGGGAAAAGAGTTTGGAAGCTCGATGTTTTCCCTAGCTGTTCCCAACTAGAAAAGGTGGACGATATGACGAACGATCAATGCAGATTCCTGCATCAGAATATCGAACAACAAGATTGTATGCAGAAGATCCTAGATTTCGACAATGTATCCCATTGTATCCCATATATATTTCATCTTTTGTTTGAGAGTGACTTGTCTGGACTTTCATATGGGGTCAACCATATATTAAAAACAGGGGTACATCTTCGAAATGTTTCTGCAAAGGAATTTATGGAGAAAGTACATCAGAGGGATGATCATTTGGAATCTCATCTGATTAATTTGATGGCATGTCAGTGTGGTACTAATGAGTATTGGTATTATTGTCATGGAGAACTTAAATGCATGCTAAGGAATTTAGGAACTCCAATGTGGTTTGTTACACTAAGCTGTGCTGAATACGCATGGGATGATTTCTTTCAATTTCTTCGAGAAGCAAATTCAAACATTAAAAACATTGAATTCAAGACTCCTGGAGAATTGTGTTCTTTGGATCCTGTAAATGTATGCAGATATTTCATTCATAGGTTTGAAGCTATGATGTCTTTTCTCTGCAACAAAAAGAATCCTCCTCTTGGAGAAGTTATGGATTTCTTTTGGAGAAAGGAGTATCAAGCTAGAGGTGCTCCTCATATACATATGCTTCTATGGATCAAGGATGCACCCAAATTTGGAACTGATTCGGATGACACTGTTTTATCTTTTATTGAAGATTATGTTACATGTGCTATACCTAAAAGAACAGAAGAAAAGACCTTAAGGCAACAAGTGTTACAAAGTGGGAAATACTGTTGACGGAAATACAAGTCAAAGGAAAAGTTTTATACCAAATGTCGTTTTGGATTTCCACGTCCAGTAATATCCAAAGGAAGAGTGAATAGTTTCATGTCAGCGGTGAGATATACCATCACTAGAAAATCTCCCAAAAATACGTACAATTTGAGAAGTAGTGAAGAATCGAAGTATATAAATGATTACAATCCAGTTATTCTCTCAATGTGGAATGCTAATATGGATATCCAGTATGTTGCAGATAATTCCATTGGCTCGGTATGTAATATCATACATAACAAAATCAGAAAAGATGGAGTTGAAAGAAATGTGGGAAGAAATTTCCCACGAGAAGAGCTTCAGTAAGAAATTCAGCTTTAGTTTGAAGATGCTGTCACATCGAGAAATTGGATCATATGAATGTTCGGATCGGTTATCTTCTGTAAGTTTATATTCAAAGTCAAGAGGAATTATTTGGGTTAGTCTAGGTCTTGCTGCAACGCGAAATTTAGTACTTAAATCTACACAGGAAAGTGAATATTTAGCATTAAATGAACCGGAAAACACAGATATAGTCAAAACAAACATGATGGATACATACTATCCAAATAGAAGTCCTCATCATGAGAACATATGTATCAATGAAGTACTGCAATATTACAGTTTTAAGAGAAATACTACAGAGAATATAAATGAAGGAAAATATGCGGTAATTGGTTCAGAAGGATGTTCGGTGAAACATACTAAAGGAAATCTCATTAATCATAGAAAACTGAGCTGTGATACACCTGATAAAAGAGAATTTTACTATTTAGCACATTTACGACTTCAAACATTGGTGTACGGAACTGGAATTACTTGGAGATTTTGAGTGCTATGAAGATTCTTTCAATGCATGTAAAGATAGCATTGAATACACAGTTTTTACAAATTATCTCAAAATGTTGAATGAAGAAATCGATCAAGAAGCTACTATTGCAGCTGTGATTGCTAGAGACAGTTCTCAAGATAGTCAAAGTTCTGCTCCACTGAGTCAGGATCCTCTAGGACAATCAATTCTTGAAAATGAAGCAGCCATCGCCATGAGTGAAGTGGAAACAGCAATGCATCAAGCTCAAGAAGATATGATGGACTTGGGAATCTTGGAAGAACAACTAAATATTGAACAGAAAGAAATATACCAGCAAGTGAAACAACAGATCGACCATGGTTTTCTTCATGAAAAGAAAGAATGCACATGCACATCATTTCAACCTATCCGAATGTATGTCAACGGTACAGGAAAAAGTTTCTTAATTAAAGTTTTGACCGGTTATCTACAGAAAACAATGGACTCAGATTTGTCTTGTGTTGTAACTGCTCCAAATGGGTTGGCAGCACACAACATTAAAGGAATTACATTGAATCGTTTACTAATGCTACCTGTAGAGAATGAAAATAAATTGGAATATCACAAGCTATCTGGAGAAGCTTGTTATGAAGTTTCAAGAGTGCTAAAGAAAATGAAACTTCTAATTATTGATGAGTTGAGCATGGTCTCAAACTTAATGCTTGTCTTTGTGTATTTAAGAATGCAGCAAATTTTTTTTAAAACAGAATACGATGTGTTATTTGAAGGAAAACATGTCATAGTTTTTGGTGATCTACATCAACTTACTCCTGTAAAAGGACAACCAGTATTTAAAACACTTCTGCATGAAGACACCAGAAAGTATTTGGGAAGCATTGGAAACGTTAACATTTGGTCTCATTTTGAATACAAAGAACTTATTAAAAATATGCGACAGGCAAATGATATAGATTATGGAACTATACTTCAAGATATAAGAATTGGAGTATTGACAGAACATGGCAAACAAGCTTTGGAAAGTCAGCTACTTACTATCTTGTTTGCAAATTAAAATATAGTTCCTAAAAAAATATACAAGAAAATTGCAGAAAAAAAATCTGTAATCTGCCTAATGCCAACACTGCGAGAGTGTTCTACATTTAATGAAGAACTTTTAAAGCTTGAAAATGAACAAATAATAAAAATGGAAGCGATTGATAAAATAGAGCATGAAGGAGTTACTATTATTTTAACAGAAAAATTACAAACAAAATTGGATAGTTTGGAAAAATCTATATCTAAAACTGCTGGTTTAGAAAAAAAGTATATGTATGTGTAAACTGTCGGGTCATTTTATGGCGTCATTTGAATGTGGAAAAAGGTTTAGTAAATGGAGCAATGGGAAAAGTGGTTGAATTTGTCAATTATCAAAAAAGAGATGGGATTGAATCTTTGAAAATCAAATTTGATCAGATTGAAGAAGTAAAGCAAATTGGTTGTTGTTCTGCTCGTTTTTTGATAGTTAAAGATTTGTATGTTCATAGGAAACAGTTTCCTCTTTCTTTGGCATATGCGGTGACTATTCATAAATCTCAAGGTTTAAGTGTAGACAGTTCTTTGGTAAACATTGGGAGTACCGTATTAAAAGAGAGTATGGCATATGTTGCTTTGTGACGAGTCAGAAGTTTATCTGGATTGTAGTTGATTGATTTTGATGAGAGAAAGATTAGTGCAGATTCAAATTGTATAAGAGAGTATACTCGGTTAAGAAGACTATATGCTCACAGTGTAGGTGAATATCCTGTATATGAAAAGCATGTAGTTGGTCGAAAACAGAGATATGAGAATATCTGTAGTGAAGTTAAAGAGAAGATAAAAAATCAGGATAATGTTGAGATTCCAAGCAAAAAGCACAAGGAAACTATTGAAGAGATTGTTGGATATCAATTAGAAAATAGTTCAGGTATCAACTGGTATGCAAATGTAGTGGTAAATGTTGTATTTTCCTTAGAATATCTGCAACAGCAAATTAGGAGCATTCTATATTTGAAAAATTGAAAACTGATAAAAGTAAAATCCAAAGTGTTTCTGATATTCGGAATGTTCTGGATATATGTTGTGGTTCTACACAATTTACACAGAATGTCCAACAAAATGCTCAGGAATTTCTAATGTATATGCTTGCAGTATTGGAAGATGAAGGAATAGAAATTGAAAATCTATTTGGACTTTGTTATAAATGGCGACATGAATGTGAAAATTGTAGATTTACTTCTACCACTAACATAGACACTGAGAGATTCATATATTTGACAATACCAGACTGTAAAACAGTGTCTTTCAACAAATTAGTTAAAGCAGGAAATCAAAACATGGAGTGTAGCCAATGCAAATCAGAAATTTTATCAACATTATTTATAGAAAGATTTGGAGAATATATAATTTTAATGATACAACATTGTACAGCTGATGGAAGAAAATTGGAAACTTTAATAAAAAATGTTGTTGCAAGTCAACTATCAATATCAGGAAGAACTCTTGTAGCAGTAGCAATTATTTTCCACGATGGACCTTCTACAACATCTGGACATTACACAGTCTATTTAAAATGCAATAAAGGATGGACATATTGTAATGATGCTCATTTGGTTTTTATATATCGTTTGCCTAAGGAATTACCAAATTCATACCTAATATTTTTAAAGCCAAAGTTCTAAGAACATAATTTGGCCTATTGGGAATATGTTAATATGTATTAATACCAATACTTTGGACAATTTCAGTAGGAATGTTTTCAGGAATATCACTTGGGCTACAAGAAAGTTATTAATATAAATTAAGCGGTTTTTCAGAGATAATCTGTCAGCAAATATTTTAAATGACATCATTTAGAGTATATGGAAATTATGAAGAATTGTTGATTGAATTATTGTTTATCTTCTTTGATATTATATTGAGAAAATTCTCTTAGAAAGAAGCATTTTATATATACGAGAGTTGCATTATAAAATATATTATTGAGGATGTTATTTATATGCAATGTGCAGAGATAGTTGACTATGTTTAAAATATTTTTGACACAGATTGTTTTTTTTTTTAAACAATCTTATTGATTGTTGTTTTTCTTGCCTGCTGTTATGTGATGAGTAACATTGAAATCACTATTAATAGTGAAATTCAATATATTCTGACAACAGCAAAAAAGGCAAACTAAATATTTTATATAATGGTAAAATTATATTGTGTTGTAAAAATTATAAGATTATATTTTATAACTGTATTTTTTCTTCTCTTTTACAGATCCTAATTCTAAATTTACACAATGACTCAGTTATTAAGACACGAAGTGCTACAGTCAAATGTGCGCAATCTATGCAGGCTCATAACCTCCAGCAGACTACTGAATCACTCTTTCAATAAGCCAGATAGTATTCATGTAGTGCCCCAATCACCCTGTCATTCTCTGTCCACTCCTCCAATCATCCTGATACAAGCATGTTCTTATCTAATTTCTGTGGCAACACACAAGCACTTATAAAGTCTCTCTGCTGTCAACTTCCACCACTCTAACTATTCCCTCAGTATTTGTGCACTTGTAGAATGACTCAGGAATTAAGACAAGTGGTGCTACAGTCAAATGTGCACAATCTATGTAGGCCTGTAACTCCCAGCAGAGTACTGATTCACCCTTGCAATAAGCCAGGTAGTATTCATGCAGTGCCCCAATCAGCCTATCAGTCTCTTTCAACTCCTGCAATTATCCTGACAGAAGCATGTCCTTATGTAAGTGCGTGTGTGCCAACACACAAGCACTTACAAACTCACACTCCTGTCAACTACCAGCACTCTCACTATCAAGTCACTGTCCTTACACCTGGAGAATACCTCAGGCATTAAGACACATAGGGGCATATTATCAAGAGAATTATCGCCGCTTTAGCGGCCGTTTTCGGCCGAAAAGCGGCGATAATTCTATCGCAGAATCAACAAGGGCACGCTTACGTGTGTTTCCTTGTTTAAGCAGCCCTTTAAACGCCACTTTGCATGTCAGAGATGAATATCGCTAATGACATGCAAAGTAGGCATTCCTTTCCATTGCTCAATGGAAATCCGCACTGACACTGTAGCGCAAGATTATCGAGCCTCGTGCAAACCCTCGATAAAATAAAATAAACCGCGCTAACCGCGGTTATCGCAGGTTTTTAACACCTGCTAAGAAACTGACCTAGCCATACTTTTAATGGCAGGTGGATTTACGCAATTCTGTTTCAAGCCGCTATCGCTGGATTTAATCGCCGTGGAGATTTGCATTGATAATAATGCGTTATATCGACGATTAAATCCGGCGATACGCGGCGTTAAACATAATCGCGCAAAGCGGGAAATGCGATATTTATCGTGTTTCCTTGATAATATGCCCCATAGTGCTACAGTGAAATGTGCGCAATGTATGCAGGTTCCTAACCCCCTGCAGACTACTGATTCACCCTTGCAATAAGCCAGGTAGTATTCATCTAGTGCCCCAATCAGCCTGTCAGTCTCTCTCCACTCCTGCATTTATCCTGACAGAAGCATGTCCTTATCTAATCGCTGTGCCAACACACAAGCACTTAAAAACTCACCCTCCTGCCAACTACCAGCACTCTCACTATCTAGTCAGTGTCCATACACCTGTAGAATGCGTCACACATTAAGACACATAGTGCTACAGTAAAATGTGCGCAATGTATGCAGGCCCCTAACCCCCAGCAGAGTACTGATTCACCCTTGGAATAAGCCAGGTAGTATTCAAGTAGTGCCCCAATCAGACTGTCAGTCTCTATCCACTCCTGCAATCATACTGACAGAACCATGTCCTTATCTAATCTCTGTGCCAACACACGAGCACTTATAAACTTTCTCTGCAGTCAACTACCAGCAGTGTAAGTATGCAGTTACTATACATGCACTTGTAGAATGACTCAGGTATTAAGACACGCAGTGCTACAATCAATGTGCGCAATCGATGAAGGCCTCTAACCCCCAGCAGAGTACTGATTCACCCTTGCTATAAGGCAGGTAGTATTCATTTGGTGCCCCAATCAGACTGTCAGTCTCTGTCCACTCCTACAATCATACTGTCAGACGGATGTCCTTATCTAATCTCTGTGCCAACACACAAGCACTTATAAAGTCTCTCTGCAGTGAAGTACCAGAAGTGTAAGTATCCAGTCACTATCCATGCACTTGCACAGCGATTCAAGCATTAAGACAAGCAGTGCTACAGTCTAATGTGCACAATGAAAAGAGGCCCGTAACCTCTAGCACAGTACTGATTCATCCTTGAAATAAGCCAGATAGTATTCATGCAGTGCCACAATCAAACTATCACTCTCTGTCCACTCCTGCAATCATCCTGACAGAACCATATCTTTCTCTAATCTCTGTACCAACACACAAGCACTTATAAACTTACCCTACTGTTAACTACCAGCACTCTAACTATACAGTCTAGGTATCCTCATGTCTATTACATATACTTCTCCATCACTTATCAACCACTATACATATCCTTTTACTCTGCCAATACCAGCAGTATCTTCTTATCCTATCACTCCGCCAATACCTCAGTACTCATAAATTGTCCATGTATTCTACTTGCAGCACCGTAATCATTCCAATTACTAGTAATGTATTTATAGAGTGGCTTAGCTACTAATACAAGTACACCTCGTTTTTTCGTCTTTCAATGCATGCTGCATTCCACAGCACATATTGAAGGACAAAAATGCCTTCAGTGATTATTTTTGTGCAGGAAGGTGTCCCTTCCTGCACAAAAACAATCTCCCCACGACACAGACATCCTTGCACCTTATCGAATCTTTGTGCCAAAACACAAGCACTTATAAACTCACCCTCCTGTCAACTACCAGAACTCTCACTATCCAGTCACAGTCCATACAGCTGTAAAATGCCTCAGGCATTTAGACACGCAGCGCTACAGTTAAATGTACACAATATATGCAGTCCCCTAATCCCATGCAGACTACTTATTCACTCTTGCAAAAATCCAGGTAGTACCCATGCAGATCAGCAATCACAGTGTCACTGTCTTTCCACTCCTTCAATCATCCTGACAAAACCATGACCTTATCTAATCTCTGTGCCAAAACACCAGCACGTATAGCTTTTCCTCTCCTTGTAAATACGGCCCCTTCACACGCAGCACTTTGTGTTGAAGGGGCGTTCCGTGGGTGTTGCTGTGTATGTTCCCACACAACACCCATGGAACAAGACACATCTCAAGATTTACAAGAAATCGTAAATCTGGAGATGCGTGTGAATGCTGCACCGCCCTAGATGTGGCGTAGCAAGGCGCAACAAGGAGAAATGTTTTAATTTCTCCTCATTTTTTCCTCCTTCAATGCTTGCTGCATTCCACAGCATGCATTGAAGGAGGAAAATGACTTTAGTTATTGTTTTTGTACAGGAAGGTGTCCCTTCCAGCACAAAAACAATCTCCCCACGACGCAGGCATCTTTGCACTATGGTGCAAGGGTGCCTGTGCCAGTGCACGGCTACAGTTTGTGCGCTAATGCAGAGGGAAGCACAGAGATGCAACATATTCATGTAAATATGTTGCATCCCTGTGCTTCGGAAGTGCCGCAGCGCGGTGCAGCCAAAGGGCTTGCGGTGCCACGCTGTAGCACTTCCTCATAGATCTGACCCTATAAATTAACCATACACTACTAATGCATTCTTTCAGTCAATCATGCTCTACACATATATTCAATCAAACTTTCAGACATTACCATGCAATAATAGTTCTTTTTTTTAACCAGATAAGGTAGTTCTGATAAGAACTTTTTGTTTCTTTCTTTTTTGGTTTTATGTTTTTTTTGTATTTTTTCAACGATTTTATATTTTTTTGGGTGTTTTTCTAAAATTTGAACAATAAAACGAAAAATAAAAACAGGTAACTTTTGAAATTAAAGATTATTCCAAAAACAACAAAAAGATCAAAAAAATTAACATTGGTGGTTGCGTTGAGCAGCACAAATAGCATCCACCGACTGCTCTCCGGAGCAAACTACTTTTTTGCACTTGATGCAGCGCTGCTCTAAAAAGGCAAATTCAGACCTTATATCCATTGATGTTGATGCTCCTGAAGTAGTTGCTCCAGCTGCTGTTGGATTTAATGCAGCTTTCCTTATCTCCTCCCGAGCAAGAATCAGAGGATGGATTGTCCGGAGGTGTTTGAACATGCTGGCAGTGCCGCATGAATACTTTTTTTCACTCCCTCTTGAGAGCACTCTTTCACAAATTGTGCATGTCACCTTTGTGGCATTTACTTTTTTCTGTCCAGGTGGAAAGGTGAAGAACTTCCACACTACAGATTCTGGTCTCTGTTTTCTTGGTGCCTCCTGCAAGAATTCTTCATCCGAAGATTCTTCCACTTCCTGGTGTTCTCCAGATGCCATTTTCTTCAGAGTTGAAAGAAAAACACCCAAAAAAAACAAAGAGGTTGAAGTTGAAGAAGAGATGCTTCTCTGAACATGGTCCAAGAAGAATGTTTAAAATGGGTGGGGTCCTTCAATAGTTACAGTGGGAAATGTTATAAACCAATCACATTTTTTTTGGAGGTCACATGGGATCCGCGCACCGTGTGCTTATGAAGCATGCACCCGACGCGACTTTGCGAAAATATATTTAAAAGTGATATAACTTTATTACAAGTAGAAATATATTATTTTTATGAATACCTTAGATAATCTCTAGCCCTAATATGTATATTAAAGACACATACATATCATTTTTAAACAAATTTAGCGGGAGTCGCGCACCCAGCGCGTCCAGGACGCATATGACATCACTTAGGGCCCACCATTGTGCAAGCGTTGCATACTGTAATGCTCATGTGTCACGAATGCACGGGAGCAGGTCTCGCGGACCAGTCGCATAGGAGGCACGCACACCACGTAACATTGTATGTGTGTAACGTAACTGCAAAAGACGCACCTGTTGCACACCGTACACGGATCCTCCACGACTTTTCCAAAATGGCGCCTGGTACGCGTACCCGCCGTGCTGGGTACGCTTTCGGTGCCCGACTTCAAAAAAACATTATTTAAAAAAAGAAAATAATAAAAATATATTACAATAAAAAATAATAAAAAATAATTTCCTATGTTTTACTTTTAATTTTTTGTTTTTTAAATTGCAAATTTCAGAAAACTATATAATATTGTTTAATAAATAAAATATTTAAAAAAAACAGTTAAAAAACTCCAGAAATTCAGTACAAAAAACATAGGTGTAATTAGTATTACACTTAAAAATTAGCATTTAAAAAACTTTTGAAATTCACTGAAAAAACCATAGGTATCAGACACATTATAGTTAGGAATTAGCATTTAAAAAACCTTAGAAATTCACTGAAAAAACCATAGGTTTCAGACACGTTATAGTTAGGAATTAGCATTTAAAAAACCTTAGAAATTCACTGAAAAAACCATAGGTTTTAGGGAAAGTTATAGTTACCTGGACATTTCACTCGTACAAAACCATAGAAATTCCTCTGTTATAGTTAGTTCTGCTAACTATAACTCGCGCGCCCGCAATGCACTGCTGATGATGTCACATATTACATCATTCATGACATGGTCAGTGACATCACTGATGACATCTCAAATGACATCACTGATGACATCATCCACGTAACAATCTGATACACCTCATCACACACTACTATAACCTTTCATCACTCACTGTAAAATCCAGAGTACCGTATTTGAAACCATTGACACACCAATACCACTTACTACATACCTACTCAATGATTCCTAAGTCTACACACACAACTACCCATTCACCCACAAAATCACTTCTATATGCAGTTACTGATCAATAGAACACTATCAAATGCACTTATACACCTATATAGACATTGACACACCAGCAGTCATCCTAGTCAGTTATGCAGTCATCCTACTCACTCATGAAAAAAAATCAATCACACTTACATTTACTCACCTACACAGTTATACACACAACACCTCATTTATTCATACACATAGTAACTACCAGTTACTATGTTAAAAAATCACTATTACAATTATACACTCATCCATACAGTTACTCTCACATTCACTGACTCTTACGTTTATTTATTTATATACACCAACTCTCATATAGAATGCCTTTATTTTTGTACTTTGTTGTAGAGGTACCACTGAGACATATATTCTGTCACCAACACACAAATAAACACACTCAGTCACCCAAACAATTGTTTCCACATGCACTCTTAAACCCATACACCTAGTTAATCAACCACTCACACATCTATGCAGACAATTACACACCACCCACCCAACTACATACACGCTCAGTCTCCCATACAAATACTCAGCCAACTAATCAATAACTAATATGGACATTCATGTAGTTAGTGACCAACTGATACAGCAGGTTATACAACAACAGAGACAGTGATGCACATATTCACATACTTTAGTTACTAACCCATGTATTTAGTGAGACACTTTTAATTACTTACTTAGACAGTCAGACAGCTACTAAATCCTCCATCCAGTTATATATCTACTCAATCTTCAATACAGATTGGTATATATATAATACATAGTTAAATTACAAACAAAACCACATTCACTGGATGATGTCATCAGTGATGTCATCATTGATCTCATTTGAGATGTCATCAGTGATGTCATCAGTGATGTCACTGACCATGTCATGAATGATGTAATATGTGACATCATCAGCAGTGCATTGCGGGCGCGCGAGTTATAGTTAGCAGAACTAACTATAACGGAGGAATTTCTATGGTTTTGTACGAGTGAAATGTCCAGGTAACTATAACTTTCCCTAAAACCTATGGTTTTTTCAGTGAATTTCTAAGGTTTTTTAAATGCTAATTCCTAACTATAACGTGTCTGAAACCTATGGTTTTTTTCAGTGAATATATATATATATATATACATATATATATTATCTACTGGCGGTCGCCAGTAGATAGTTATAGTTAGGACCGTGTTTCCATAGGAAATCCGCAACATTCTATTTGGAATAACTTTGGCGCCGGTTGACGAATCCTCGCGAAATATTCAAAATAGGTGGGGCACTCCGCTCCGCTCCTACCCTGAAAGTCTCGGGGGGATTCACCAAGCGGGGGCTGAGAAAAAAGGGGGGTCCCAAAACATGTTTTCCCCATGCAATTTTCCATAGGGACCTTTAGTCCAAGGTACAGCCCGAACGGCTGAACAGAATTACTTGAAATTTGGCAAAGAGGTAGTCCTCAGCTCAGGGATGTGCCTTTTGCATAGATGGAGTCAATCTGTTCAGTAGTTCCTGAGAAAATCAAAAGTAAAATCATATATATATCTGGGCGGAGCCTAACCACACATCTCATCCTGAGATCTGATTGGCTGTCAGCACTTCATCCAAGAAGTGTTGGCAGCCATCTTGGGACCAATATACATGATAGCACCTCATTAAAAAGCATTGCAGTTAATAGAATGTTTCAAGACTTTAGTTACATTATAAATCATTTGTTGATGGTACCATACTCATTTAAGGAATTGTGGTGTGTTCTAAGGTGATTTTACCATGTGAAAATGCCTTCTGCTGTGATATCATGAACCATTTTTTAGAGAAAACTATTTTCTCATGCTTTTCCCACAGAGGTTTGGAAGGTGATCTATAAGCTAAACTGAGAGCATATTTTCTGTAAATTCACATTATCTTTCTCAGTCATGTGAGAATGAAGTCTGACATTCTCAGTAAAACATGTACATCCAACAAGGGCAGAGACTGTCAGTTGATTCCTTTGTGTTCTACTGCAGCTTCCCAGAGTGGTCTAAAGAACAACTAGAGCGCTAACAGTCTTACTTATGATAAAAGTATGGCACACCTGAAGCCATCTTGATTGGAATAAAGTGGTAACACTTAAAACATTTAATTTACAAAGGAACAAAATGAGGGGGTTCATTTTGCCATATAAATTATGATTAGTGCTGCAAAAAGAAAAACACATTTTGACTTCTGAAATCCTCTTTTATTTCATAAAAACATTCTGACATGCAGACTGAAACATGCACTTTCAATACCAGCAGCAGATTTGCCTGGTGAGCAGTAGCTTTACTACAGTGATCTAATGAGCAACTAGAGTGCTAACATTCAGAATTTATGGCAAATGTGTGACATATCTGAATACCTTCTTGATGGAATCAAAGTAAAAAACTGAAAGCATTTCCTACTGAGGAGACTGCAGTAAATGAGGAAATTAGGAAACTTCATAACAAATAAATCTCCTAAAATGGCCACCAAAGACAAAAAAGCCCAAATGTAGCCCAAATGTAGCCCAAATATCACCCAAATGTAGCCCAAATGTAGCCCAACGACAGAAGTGTGCAAAACACTTATTTTTTGTGTATTTGCAGTTTTATATAGTGCAGACTTGTCAGGTATTGGAGTGCTTTACATGAGCATTGGTTACATCACACAAGATCAAATTCATTTTGTTTGTAGACATGGGGAGATTAAGTGATTTGACCAGAATCACAGAATGTTGTGCTGAAGCAGAAACTCCAACCTAGTTCCCCAGTTGCAAAGTCTGCAGCTCTGGAAGTAACACCACACCCTCTCCCCTTGGATGCAACATTTAATCAAGTGGTCAACTGGATAAAAAAACTAAGATTACAAATAATTTAAAAGTTCTTTGTCGCTATTTGAAAACTCAGAAAATATGTCCTCATTTTAGTTTTTTAGAGCACTAACAATAATTTTGATACAAATAAGACCATCTCATATATGTAATTTCTAAAGGAAATGCTCTAGGCATTACAGTTTTGATTACATCAAGATGACGTCAGGCGTTCCACACTTTTGTAATAAATATAGAATGTTAGCAATCTAGTTGTTCATTGGGATACTGTTGAGAGGCAGAGGCCAGGGGCAAGGACTCTGAAAATTGAAGGCAGGTAGGAGAGTGCAGAGGCAACAATTTGACCACACTAGGCAGGCAGGAAGGGCAGTGGCAGCACAACAGACTATGGAGGGCAGTGGAAAGGGGGGCAGGGGCTATAAACCAACAATACAGGACTGGCAAGAGAGGCTGTGGTGATGTAATAGACCATTGTGGGCAGAAGGAAGAGGCAGTGGTCATACAACCATACATGCCAACAGACCCGTTTCAGCCAGGAAACGTCCAATGTTTTTAAGCTCAAATGGGCTTAACTTGATCTGGTTCCTGTCTACAATCTTCTCTTTTTCAATGTAACTCAAAGGGGGAAATCAATACCCCAGATTTATTTCAAAATCTCCCTCTTACCAAGTTCAAAATGTTGGCAAGTATGGTACATTGGATCATGGTAGGCAGGAGGAATTGGGGTAGGGACATGGACTCGGATAACAGAGGACAGGAGGGACATTGAGAGGTGCACCAAACTGACCCTACAGGGCAGGCATCAGGGTTTGCAGCAGCACAATACACCACACAGGGCATGCGGGACAGGAGTGCAGCACAACAATCCATAGAAAGCAATAGGGAGGGGACAGGACCATGCACATGGACAACAGACAACAGAGGGGAAAGAGGCAATGGTAGCTAGCTGACCATAATGGACAGACAGGAGAGAAAGCTGCAGCATAACAGACCATAAAGGGCAGGAGGGACGGATCAGGGGCATTACAATGGAACCGACAAGCCAGGAAGGAGGGAATAGAGGTCTGCACATGGAAACAGAGGGCTGGGGGCAAGGGGCAGGGCAGGAGCAGCAAGATGACCATGGAGGTCAGGCAGGATGGGCACTAGAAACAAGACACACCATGGAGAGCAACAGTGAGACTGATGGCATACACACAGACCATGGAGGGAAGGTGGGAGGGGGTCAGGAGCAGCTAGCTGACCACACAGGGAAGGTGGGAGGGGCCATGGCAGCACAGAAAACCATGCATGGCAAGCGGGAGGGTTAGTCGCAGCACAATGGCTATGATGGGCAAGAAGGAGGGTGCAGGGGCATGCACAAAGGACCATGGAGGATAGAAGGGAGGGTCAGGACCTGGCCACAGACAAGAGAGTTCAGGGGAAGGGGCCTCACAACAGACAGGCAGGAGGAGCAGTTGCAGCACAACAGACCAGGGAGGGCAGAAGGGTGTGGCAGTAAAATGGACCATGAAGGACAGGAAGAAGGGGATGGGGGCATGGCATGTGGACAGGCAGGGTGGACGTGGCAGCGACAGGTTACAGTCATCTGACAATGCTAGGCAGGTGGGAGGGGAGTGGCAGCTCAACAGAACACTCAGAGTAGATAGGAGTGGCAGGTCCATGGAACATGGTGGTCAAAAAGGATGGAGCAGGGGCATGCACAAAGACATCGGAGGGCAGGGGGAAGGAGAATAGGGGCAGCAAGCTAAGCACAGAGGCTAAGCAGGAGGTCAATCATTGCCCATAGAATTGGGCAATGGAGGGCAGGAGGAGTGGACTGGTACATCATGCTAAATTGAGGGCAGTGGCAGCACATCAGACCATGCATGGCAGGAGGGAGGAGGCTAGTCCATGGATTCAGACAACAGAGGATAGGGAGGAGGTGGATGGGGCAGCAAGCTAACTGTTCATAGAAGGTGGGTATTAGGAACTTTATTGTTTTTAAAATGTGTGTCTGTGCGAACTACTTAAAATATGAACAAGTATGCAGCATAATCTCACTTTTATTCAGGAAGAAGAGGACGTTTGGGACTGTGACTCCGGGCTCACTGGGCAGAAACATCCCCTGACCTTCCACCCCCCATCGCAAAATGTAATGCCCGTGAAAAGGGTAGGTGGACGCAGTGTTATATAGAACATAGTCCTGAGAGCACGATTGAAAATGAAAACTAGATATAGTATATGGTATAAACTATGCACCAAAAAGTGTGATATAAGATGAACCGGGGCGTGAAATATAATATGCAATACATTGTGCGCAATGACAGATTCATTGGAGAGCGCGAGATAGCACAGGCACTAGCGCTTGCTATGTGATATGCGCCTTGGAGTGTAATATGCACAGGGCAGTGTTGTGTAACCTAAGTAGTCTCTAAAGTTGTAATATAAAATATGTGCTGGGTAGTGTAACATTGCATATGCACTGTGACAAAGATATGGATCCCAGATTGTAATAAGTATGGCATAGCGCTGTGCTTTATAACATAGGCATCGAGGAAGGCACGTTAGATGGGGCAATATAACCCATGCGAAGGCAAGTGTGGCATGACATATTCACGGGGTGGTGTTACAGTGCACATGGGCTAGAGAGTGTCATAGCATAAGCACTAGATGGTGGAATACAACACAGAGGTGTGTGGCACTCGGCAGGCAATGGTGGGTGTAACACAGCATTGGGCTCAGCCAGGAGCACGCTGTGACTCAAGTGAGGTTTGTCTCCTTTCCAGAGAGTAAAATAAAAAGTATTACACATCCGGCGGTGGATGTGTGTTTTATTAACCGTGAGGGGGTTTCTTGCATAGTTTGGTCGAATTTTTGTCGAATCCCCTTTGAATGGCTTGGTGTGCATGTGTATTAAATGTGCCCGTCAATAGCTACCCATGTTTGTATAAATAAACGACAAGGGTGTCTACTTGGAGAGTACCCACCAGCGGGGGCGCCGGGATTAGGCACGGTAGGGTGTCAGACATGTCAGAGTTTCACTAGCGGTGTGAATACATTCTACGTGGATTCATTGTATGCATAGTCGCCTTTTAATGAATATCACGCAAATCGTCATGGTGATAGGTACATATGGTTTGTCCAGCAACACAGCCCCCCTCCTAAAGAAGAAAATAAAAACAAACAAAAAAAGGCCATGACCCGGGGGTTGGGGTCCCCGGGGCCGATTAAGGCCTTGGGAGGGCCAAATTAATTTTTTACAACAAAAAAAATTAGGGTGCAGGCCCTGGGGGATGGGGTCCCCAGGGCTAATAAATTAGAAAAAGAAAGGGGGCCACACAGCCCTCCTTCTTAAAAATAAATAAATAAAAGACCGGCATCGCGCCGGAGGCCATGCCCCCTTCTTGCAGCACTCTGCAAATGCGCCCCCTGGCAAGTTGTAAGTTGAGGAATTAATTCCCCTTCAATACTGAGGGTCCCTGAGGGCCAACTAGCCCAACAGGTATCTCCAGTATGCGCCAGGGAGCTGCGTTGCAGACAGGTGTTCTGAGGCCACGCCACTTTTTACACCTCCATGCAACGCAGCTCTGTGGCGCTTACTGGAGGTACCTAGTGGGCTAGTTTGACCCTAGGGACCCTTAGGATTCAAGGGGACTTAATCTCTCAACTCAGAACGGCCACAGGGCGCGTTTACACAGTGGTGAAGGGAGGGGACGGGGCCTGAGGTGACGTGTGCAAACACGCCCTGTGGAACGTTTTTAAGTTGGGGAAATAAGTCCCTTTCAATCCTGAGGGACCCTGGGGTCCAACTAGCCCACCAGGTGCTTCCAGTAAGCACCACTGCTCTGCGTTGCAGATAGGTGGTGCAGGCCGTGCCACTTTTTACACCTCTCTGCAACGCAGCTCTGTGGCACTTACTGGAGGTACCTAGTGGTCTAGTTGGACCCTAGGGACCCTCAGGATTCAAGGGGACTTAATCTCCCAACTTAAAATGGCTACAGGATGTGTTTACACAGTGGGGAAGGGAGGGGACAGGGCATGAGGTGACGTGTTCAAACACGTCCTGTGGTGCGTTTTAAGATGTAGTTTTAATCCCCTGCCCTATTATATACTAGGGGCTTACAGAGGAGGTCATGCTAATCACAGGGGGACCCCAACGCATAGTATGCCCTAGTGTATGTAGGTGTTTTCACTGTATTCTGAGTGCCTTTTAACATAGCACTGGCTCTAGGACTGCTTAGGCAGACTCAGTTACCACCAGTATCCGTCTGAAAAAGTTGAGGGTACAGGATGATTTTGCAACAAGGCTTCTTTCTGCTCTTCTGTTTGTTCTTTCTGCACGTTATATTTCTTCCTGCACTTTTCTTCGTCTTTGAGGACTTCTGTTGCTTCTTTCTGCATTTCTTTTTTTCTTTCTGTGTGTTTTTCCTTCTTTCTTCACATGTCCTATCTCTGTAGGCATAGTTAGAAATTAGCATTTAAAAAACCTTTGAAATTCACTGAAAAAAACATAGGTTTCAGGCACGTTATAGCTAGGAATTAGCATTTAAAAAACCTTAGAAATTCACTGAAAAAAACATAGGTTTCAGGGGCGATATAGTTAGCTGGACTTTTCACTCGTACAAAACCATAGAAATTCCCCCGTTATAGTTAGTTCAGCTAACTATAACTCGCGCGCCCGCAATGCACTGCTGATGACGTCACATATTACATCACTCATGACATGGTCAGTGACATCACTCATGACATCACTGATGACATCATCCTTGTGATAGAGTGGCAGACCTCCTCTCCCCTAATATAACCTTTCATACACACATTCAAAAATAGAAATTAAAATTTTCAAAACAATGGACATACGAATACCAGTTACAACAACCTATTCAGTAATTGTAAGATCCACATACACATCCACTCATTCACCAACAGTCCTATACAGTCACTCATACATGCACTCACTCATCATATGTATTCATACACCTATACATTCTGTTACACAACACCACTCATCCATAAAGTTACTCACACACGTAGTCACTCATGCTAATAAAGAATCAAACATCCGTTTACCTGCATATTCAGTTATACACACACCACCACACTTACTTCTACAGAAACTTACACATACTTAGGGCCTCATGTAGGTAGCTAAATACCGGTCGGTAACGGCCGAAATTCGGTAAATATCCCGTTACCGACCGGTATTTAGCTATTTGAGATGTAGGAGGCATATGTCAGGATTCGGTATTTACCGAATCGGTAGAAATACCGAATCGGTAAATACCGAATCCTGAATCCATATGTAGGGAGCACTCTAAGGAGTGATGTTTAGGAATAAGAATTCGGTATTTACCACCAAATATAGGTTGGTGGAAAATACCGAATACATTGCAAAACGTAATAATTAGCAGATGTACAAGTGCCATGTGGCAGACATACATGCCCTTAGGGCATGTATGTGCGCCACATGTGCACACATGCAAGATTCAGGGGTGCAACAGGGTGTCAATGTGACACCCTGCCACCCTTGTATATGCTCCCCCATTACCGAATCGGTATTTACCGATTCGGTAATGAGGCATACCTTCCCATTGATTCCTATGTAGGAATCAATGGGAAGGTATGCCTCATTACCGAATCGGTAAATACTGATTCAAAATTACCGATTTTATCCGATTCGGTATATTTTACCGAATTATTACCTACATCGCATTTACCGATTCATAAATACCGAATCGGTAAAATTCGGTATTTATGAGTCGGTAAATGTGATGCTACCTACATATGGCCCTTAGTCTTTTAAACAATCACTTATAGAAACACATACTTATTCATACAGGAACTCTTTCAATCTCTCACTCTCACATATACTCACTTATATACACCAATAGTCACATATACTAGTTTAAAACATATGTAGTTACTCATAGAGACACTATTGAGACAGTCATTCACTCACTAACACACCCATGCACACACTCATCAACCCATACAGTCCTGCACACATGCTGTCTTCAACACATACAAACAGTGAGTCACTCATTCATGCACCTATGCACTACGTAATACCCCCACCGAACCATACAGACATCAGACACTCATACTGATACTCAAAAAATCAACTAATAACCTATATAGACACTCATATAGCTACTCACCAACCCATGCAGCCACTTATACACAAAGTGAGAGACTGATACAGATATTTACATATTTAAACATTACTCACTAAGATACACTTAATCAGTCAGTAATACAATCAATTTTTCAAAAAACAAATCATCCATTTAGACATTTATATACCCATTTATTCTTCCATCGACCTTGAGATATACATATATAAAACATATATAATTTTCAGAAAAACACACATTCACTGGATGATGTCATCAGTGATGTCATTTCAGATGTCATCAGTGATGTCATGAGTGATGTCACTGACCATGTCATGAGTGATGTAAGATGTGACGTCATCAGCAGTGCATTGCGGGCGCGCGAGTTATAGTTAGCTGAACTAACTATAACGGGGAATTTCTATGGTTTTGTACGAGTGAAAAGTCCAGCTAACTATATCGCCCCTGAAACCTATGGTTTTTTCAGTGAATTTCTAAGGTTTTTTAAATGCTAATTCCTAGCTATAACGTGCCTGAAACCTATGGTTTTTTCAGTGAATATATATATATATATATATATATATATATATATATATATATATTTATATATATATATTCAGTCATAAACAATCCAAGGTTGCCGTCTACTGGTCTCAGACTTTAAACAACATACATTAATTAGTAAGATTGCATAAATAAACGTAAAAAAATGTAAAACAGTTCATTATATTTACAAATTGTTACACTATGAAAAATAACTAATCAGACAGACTTAACTTACTTTAACAAAAGAAACAACTAATCTCTTCATGTAGATCGTTGTTTAGACAGGTCGTTGTTTAGACAGTTCGTTGTTTAGACTAGATAGTTGTAAATTCAGTAGTGATTCAGGGATCGTGGTTCAGGCCCCTCATTGTTAAAGAGTAGTGGTAATGGTCATTTCCCGTGTAAAGCTGCTTGTTTTACCAGTACTAATCATACAGTTTAGATTATGTGAAAAATAGAACCACACCGTGTAGTTATTTTTTTTATTTTTTTATTATAAACACTCACTAACACTTTGCAATTTCTGCTCCTAGGAGATATAATCACAATACACGTCAGTAATAGAACAGGTAAGTAGCACGGATACACAGTGGACTCCAGGAGGAGACCAAACCATATACTAGTAAAATGGAACGCGAACCACGACTGAAGTTGAGACAGGACCCAGAAGACGTAGAAGTGTTGGGGACCCAAGGAACCACCTATGGTAAGTACCCAGGAACTCCACAGAGGCCGTGTGCAGAGTGGGAACACGACTGCATGATCAAACCACGTCAATGAGGATCTCGCAGTTGCAGTTTTTCAGAAGAGGGACCCTTCCCAGTGGACCCTGAAGAAACCCCGTGGAAGATGGTTGGTTGGAGAGTCACCCCACCCGTATATACCCTGGGAAACAGGATACATACACCAGGGAAGTCGGGTGCATAGGTGCGAAGTGACGTCAGAAACCGTCGTGGACAACAATGGAGGACTTCAGTAAAGATGCCGCTGGCGAAGAAGGTGAAAGAGTCCGGTGGAATCCCAGGGTGGATTCAGGATGAGAGGTACCTACAAGCAGAGAGGACAGAGTCTATGCCACTCAGGAGTGACCAAGATTCACGGAAGATGAATGCCCACTGAGGTTGGAAGATGCAGGAGAGTTGACGGTGACCATTCAGAGCCATTCATGAGCTGTCCCACATTGGATGTCAAGAGCTAGGGGGTCGGTGTCCAGAGGGAGCATCAACTAGCCTGGGCAATGAAAAAGGTGCTATGTCGGGACCAGCAAGGTCCAATGGACTACCCACAAGCAGGCAAGCTGTGATGCACAGAAGGGCTAACCATGGTACAGGACACAAGTCACACCCATGGTCCACAGCAGACAGGGGGTTTACAGCTACTCCCAAGAGCCAGACAAGCAGGGTGGGTCCATTTCTGGCACCCCAGGGGTGCTGGACAGAGTCACGGAAGCCTCCGCCCTCAGGAGTAGGAACACTGCGGTGGTACAACAAGTTTGATACCTATAAAGAGTAGTGTCAATCTCCAGAGGAAATTGCTAGAATCTACAGGAAGAAAATGCCAGAATCTGAAGGGAATCTGCAGAATCTACAGGAATAAATGCCCATTCAAACTCGTCAGTTTTGTTTACCGAAACAATTGAAAAGAACAATTCACACTGCGGTCACTATTTATTTTCCAAAATTTCAGTTATTTAGAAAATGAAGCGATTTCCCAAGAGCAAGTTTTTTTGTTTTATTAATATATTAATTAACATTAATAAACGTCAGAGATGTATTGTAGTGACGGGCGATGAAGGGGGCTCAGGAGACCTGGTCCAGTGAAGGCCTCTCTCTGTATCCTTCCTCGCCACTTGCGCCTCTCCGTCAAAATAGTTCTGCTGTTGCATTCCAGCGGATGAATTCCAGAACCACACACAATTGCCCTTGACAACTATTACAGCTGCAGATTGTTTTTTAAATGTACTCCTCGACAGGTGGTATCTGGTTCCGTCACACAAATCCATGCTTTGTGAAAGGAGCGTTTCCAGTTAGGACAATCACTGTGTTCAGGTAACAGGGGTACGGCGAAGAGCTAAGCACAGCTGCCCCTTGCATCTCACTCCTCACTTAAGAGCAGGTGGAACACTCAGAACCACTGTCCTGAGTAACAGGGGTGAGTAGGGATACCTGTCGCTCCCCCATCCCGCTCTGTCGCTGGCACAGCATCACAGAAGCAGAAGACACTAAGAAATAGGTGCACTCACCTCACTCCAACACCCAGATGGTAAGATACTACCATCATGCCTTGCGAGTCCAACAGGTGTGCCGTACACGCTGCTTAGCCAAGGAGTAGCAGAATCTTTGATATAATGAAACTACAGAGGGCTGCGTCCCTCCAACTCAATAGACCCCCATCTGGATTTACCCAAATTCATTCCCAATAGAGAATCGGACAAAGCTTTGCCCTAAGTTTAGTCCTCAGCAGGCCAAGGCGTTGGGCGTGGCAATGACAACAAGCATTAAAAATGCAATAGGTCTCGCCTTTTATCATGTTAAAGCCATTTGCTTTGCATACAATACCATTAGCAAAGCAAATGGCTTTAACTTAATCAAAGGCGAGACCTATTGCATTTTCAATGCTTGTTTAGTTTAGCATAGTGGTGAAAAATGTTAGGTAAGAGCCCAGTCTGTGAGAAAGAATCCTGAGATGAGAAGAAACAGGGAGGGACAGGTTAAATATAAAAAAAAGAGATGGGGAAGTTGGGAGATGTGAGAAGAAACAGGGACAGGAGGGGATGGGTCTACATCAAATAAGTCTTAAAAATAGAGCTATGACTCAGCCACCTTTGACCGCGTCCCAGCTGAGAGATAGTACCTGAATTACAGCGCGAGAAGCAGATGGACAACAAAGGCTCACTAATCATAGTGCCAATATCGGCCACACTCACCAGCCCTCCCTCAGCAACAAACAGGTAGCATAAATAAGCAGACAAGACAACTTTTTGGTGGAGAAAATTGCTGCAGGTTTATTAGCATACCAAATATGCCAACATGGTGGGTTATTGTACAGGTGATCCAAAGGCAAGTCTCCCTTCGTGGCCTACCACCTGATGGGCCAACTTGCATCGTGGGCTTAGCCAATCGGTGCTTAGCGGTTGTGGTGAGGGGATAGCCCCTCCCACTTCCAGTGAACCATTGGTCCACCATATATGCCCCCCCTACGAGGGTCGGAGGGTTCAAGTGACCCCCGGTTGTACAGGTTTCCAACCACCCATAGGACAGATGAGGCGGCGGCGCACCCCAGGGTCCACCGCACAGACTTCCTGGGGAAATTCGGCCTCAGCACCGTTTGTGCTCCTGAAGAGGGTATCCCTGAGTACCTTTCCGCCTCTGGATCGCCATGTAACTCCACCTGCAACACAAATAAAAAGATTAGAACATCCTCCCCCCCACCCTGATTACACCGGGTAAGCGGTGGGTAGGGAAACGGCACCAGAGCGAGGGGACAAAGAGGCCGCCAGGTAGGTGGGGGAGGAATTTATACCTCCCCTCGATGCCAACCCCGGCCGGAAGTGATGAGCGGGACCCCAAAGGGGTCACTGGACACTAGGCTGCCCAGTGTACCATCCTGTGGCACTAAAGGGGCCGCCCTCATATGAGGGTCCCCTGCGGTGACTTTGTCGGTCAGCCCACATAGTGCCAATATCGGCCACACTCATCAGCTCTCCCGCAGCAACATACAGGTAGCATAAATAAGCAGACAAGACAACTTTTTGGTGGAAAAAATTGCTGCAGGTTTATTAGCATACCAAATATGCCAACATGGTGGGTTATCTTACAGGCGATCCAAAGGCAAGCCGCCCCTCGCGGCCTGCCACCTGATGGGCCAACTTGCATCGTGGGCTTAGCCAATCAGTGCTTAGCGGTTGTGGTGAGGGGATAGCCCCCGGTTGTGGTGAGGGGATAGCCCCTCCCACTTCCAGTGAACCATTGGTCCACCATATAACTCACACCCCCCACCCCTACGAGGGGCGGAGCGATCAAGTGACCCCGGTTGTACAGGTTTCCAACCGCCCGTAGGACAGATGAGGCGCCATCGCACCCCAGGGTCCACCGCACAGACTTCCTGGGGATATTTGGGCTCAGCACCCTTTGTGCTCCTGAAGAGGGTATCCCTGAGTACCTTTCTACCTCTGGATCGCCCTGTAACTCCACCACAGCCCTGGGTGAGGCGACCGTCGCAGCCAGGCCCCCCACCAAGGCCGGCATTCCTACTTACTTCCTGCTAATTCTAGGGCCTCTCCCCTATCCAGCAAGAACAGGTCCATGCTTATACTGGACAGATGTACCCCATCGTCCTAAAAACACCCTGTGAATTTGGCGTGTAGCACTCATGTCTAATGAAGCCAAACCCCGCTGCTCAGTGAATTTACGCATAGCGCAGATGAACCTCCTGCACGCAGGCTCCTTCGCCTACCCCCGACCGAGCTCCATGCCACGGGAGCCCGGGGGTGATTTCAGACCACTGAAGTTCACCTGTCCCCCACTGGTTGCTAATTTGCACCGTGTGGTCTTCGTGGTCTTCTTCTAGGGTGCATTACTTCGCCACATTGACCAGACAATTTCATAGTTCTTTTTGATTTATCCCTGGTGAACATAGTAATAGTGTCACAACAGGTTTGAGGGAAGAAGTGTATGGTGCCCGTTAGTAGACACTGCACCCTTTCGTGAAGTGACAACTTACGCAGCCTACCCTGCTTGCTGAATCTTCGACCGGTCACAGATGCCTGGTCCCTGCTATCCACCTGTGACCCTTGACACTTACACCAGTAATGGTTTCGGACTACAAGATTTTCGCTGTAGTCCCTTTGGTGGATCCGCTGGGACCCTTCTGTATCCCTGCAACCTCTGTGTCACGCACTATGGCCCTTTAATGTCCTTGCCCGTCCTTCAAAGACAACTGACAGCCTGATGGCCCCCGCAGCTTTGGTGAGGGGTTTTGGGCCCGGTACACCCAGTCTGTGCTTCTAACATTTACCTTACCTAGAGACGCCAGTTAGTGTGAGTGCCTGTCAATGGCCATTCCCCCTTTTGGTGACTATCCTGCCATGGGATATGTGACATAAGCACGGGTGTCCTTGTGTACCTGCTGTGTAAGAGGAGGAACAACATGATTGAATACTTGCCCCTTCTTGAGCAGTGGGAACGCTAAAACAATCCTTCTTCAAACATTTTAGCCAAATATGCTCTGACCCCATGTTCCCCTCAGCTTATTGCATCGCAACCCACAAGTTAGCTGGCAGCTTCTGCAAATGCCTGGCTCCCTGGCTATAGGGCAGGTCTTTTTGTCTGTCCTGGATGGTGTCGGGGATCCATCTCCTGGAGCATGCTTGCAGCCCTTAACATTATCCCATTAGTTGGACATGCCCACTGCCTGGCCACAAGCTTAGCTAACGTTGCCAACATTGGCGTTATGCCGTCTATGGTGTTTAGCTTCCCTTTGCTCCAGGGGAGAGCAGCCCTGTCTGGCGGTGTGTGCACTGGAGGAGATGTGTCCTGGAAGTACCATTGATACGAGCTCAAGTGTCACTACTTCGCAGTACTTGGTGTGTTTAATAAAACTAATAAGAGGTCTAATAAATCCATCGGTCATTCCCCGCTTAATTTAGGCTTGTTGGATTGAGGGGATCCTGTAAAATATGTCAGATATCTCCCTTGGCACACCGTCCCTTTAACACAAGGTTTACCGCTTTAGGTCTGTCACTAATTGTCTCCATCTTGCGTTTAAGGCTAGTTTGAGACCTGCTTAGACAACATCCCTTCTAACACACCGTGTAGAGTAACTATTCATAACTGTTCAAATTCTTGTTGTACTACATGCTACTTGGGATGATCGTTAGTTAGACCCGAAAGGGAGAGATCCTGTGAAAAGAGGTAGGGATCACCACCACCACCCCCAGCAGGTGAATCGGTCCTGGTTTACTTTGCCATGACCCCTCCTATGCCCTTGGGAATCACCATAAACAACCTGCAAGTGGCCATGTGGCAGGCACCCAGCGGGACCTGCCAGTCCTTTTTCCTTTCATCTCCTTGCCGCATAGCGGCAATCACTGCTGCAGGTGTCTTGTTGCAAACCACTACTCGCCACTCTTGACCTGTAATGTTTAAAATTGCTGAAGATTTGTAGTTACCTCTACCGGGTAGGTGGAACATATCGCATGTGTCCTGAATGCACAATATATGCGATGTTGTGCAGGTCTAGAGGAATCAACAGTAATAACTGTGCAGTTGTTTGCGCTCTGGCCTGTCAAAAGTAAATGTCTGTCCATTATTACTGTTGTGCAAGATCCAAAAGCCATTGGCTCTCCGTGTGTTTGTTCCCTGTCCTTACCGCATTATGAAGAAAGCTTGCCGACAGTGGTTGACCTGGGCTATTCCAAATATAACCTGGGCGTGTTTGCATACCTTCACCCCGAGGGATATCCTGGCACTGCTTAACAGATTAATATTGCTACCCAACTCGGAGGTACTCATTTTATTGGCTTTCGGAGGGTGAAAGGCTGAGGGGGGCGGCACACTATCTGATGGGATTTCATTAGAAAAGGGGCCCCCCAAGAACATTCAATCTGCCCCCTGCTAAAGGGACATATGTGTAAGACCTGTCTCCTTGAGTGCGGGGCATGCCAAGTACCTTCCTGCTAGCATAAAATTCTGGATGCCTTACCAATACCCCGAAAAAAACGTGTTTTACTTCAGATGCCCTAAAAATACGTCTTTGAACAAGAGCCGGGGGACAGGCGGTCCAATAAAAAGCAATGGTCTGACATGCTCTCCTCTGAATTCTTAGCTATGGGGGGCTTCAGTTAGTATCATGTGTGCTTAAATGTCTTTTCGTAGACCCAATGATCGTATATACGTTGGTGACTGTCCACATTATAGACTGCAGACCCGAGGCTTGTGCAACTTGTTGCTACCTCACCATAATGCCAATGGCCCTGAGTCTAAGAAAAAGGTCATGTTGTGATACAACCTAAGTTAATGCGGGTAAAGTTAAATCCGTCAGTTCATAGATCAGGCACCTGTGTAGTTCGACTGTAAAGTGTGTATCTTTACACAAAAGGAGGCTGAAGGTTGATTGAGTCCTTCCCCCTGCAGGTTCAAAACCTTATTGTGTAACACGTATACTACTCTGTGGGTAAAGCATGACAGTCATCAATGTACCTCACATTACTGCAAATAATATCTGACACCCCCCGATTCTTACTAATTGCTGGCTTTACTGCTAAGTGTGCCCAGTTCATACACTGCTATTCCTTTACAATTATTTTCTTTCAAAAACTGCAAAATGCAGGGAGATTGTAGGCCCCAGTTCCAATGTTGAAACAACTAAAATGCAAGCAGAAACTTGTCAGGAGACATTCAACCTCTGTCTTTGAACCTCCCTTTAGAAGGCCTGCCAGCCGGCTGACCACCACATAACATCAGTGTCCTTCAGCCCCCCCCTTAGCCTGGATACTAAACCAGGTATAGATATTATAATAGACAATGGCACATTTACAAAACTTTACAGAGCTGTAAGCTTGACCGTACTGTGCATCCACTGAAACTACTCGCCCTCTAGCATAATCGTTGCCTTTCAGCCTGCACACCTCCAGCAAATATATCCCAAAGATGTTTCTGGCTACCTCCATTGGTGGTACTCATATCCTCCCCAGGAGGATGAAATGCTGAGAGGACTGGAGGGACAAAATAGAGGTCTAAAGCCTTAGTGCCAATTACATACACTGTCAGTAACCTTCCTCACAGTGGGCATGTAAGAACTGCACTGTATCAATTAAAGCCGCTCCCGGCCGGTGCCCCCAATAATTAGGCCCAGGGCAGCTGGTAGTGCTCCAGCATATGCTGTTGACTATCAGTAAATGCACTCCTGACCTCAAACCTTCAAGCTGCTGTGTTCTTAAAGCATCAGAGCCCCCCACGCATGCTGGGGAAGGCTGTGCCTTGCCCAGTATTTAGCCTCTATATCATTGCATCCCTACCTTTACTACCAAAGGAGCACTGCACCTACAACAGGCCCATCTGTTGGCTTAGTCAATGCTTGTTAGGTGCATAAGATAAATAAGCCCCAATTATAGCTTTGTCGCATAGTCAACCAAGAGCTAGATGCCCCACCCATAGCTGCCCAAGTTTCAGATTGCTATGTGTGACATTTTCATCTCAGTGCAACTATGAGTGACATTTGAAAGACTATGAATGACACTTTATTGCTAGCATAATCCGGCTGCACTCTAGTAGGGGGGAAATGGCGCCAACCGCAGTCCCGCCCCTGCATATTTGGGCCAGAACCTCCCACCTGCAAACGACAGTGACGCGTCCAGCCACCAACAAAAGGAGGCCAATTGAGTCCCAGCGTGCAGCGCCTTCCCGTCTGTGCCGGAGAAACGCTCCACAGCACTGTGTCACCGGTTTTAGGTTTGCATTTACCAGCGACTCCAAGATGCTTCAAATGAGTGCTAGAGCCATCCCCGGCAGATTTGCAAAGGAACCTAACTCTTAATTTTAAAACACTGTGCTCCGAACCAAGTCGGATTCACCGCCGACTGTGAAGAGAAACACACGTGGCTTCTCCAAGGGACAAAGCACGCCTCAAATCATTCCAAAATCGTGAAACATACCAGTGGTGCAGGGCAGGAGCATTGTGCACCCGAACCCCGTTTATCCTTAGTCCCCGCATCACGGTTGAATGTGCATTCCCTATCTGCTGCAGATGCTCTGTGCGGTTTCTCTGTTCGGGGGGACAAACAGGCACCACGCAATTTGTGTGATATGGGAGACTTGGGTGCCCCACAATATGTCCTTGTGAGAGGTGGGGGGGAGCATCGATGTGCGTTACCTAGCTGAGGCATGGTGCAGTAGCGTAATTTCTTTGTTTCTGGTATCTAGCCACTAGGCCACCATCTCTACCTGAAATGGCACACAGTTGCTTCTGACTGATGTACCTCCGTGAGGGCTCTCCACTCACCTGGCCTTTAGCGTGCGTTGGCCATATTCTCTGGAAACCTGTGCCACAGTGTTCTTTCCATGCTAGTAATGGTGAAAACGGTGAAGCAGCGCCACCCGGTGGCCTGAATGACTCCAGGTGCAATGCTGGGCTCGATCTTTGTGGAGGAGAATGAACTCGAGAGTTGTTCCTCCGCCCACGCTGATAAATACTATTCTGAATGAGCAGAGATGCTGGAATTATGGCGGGACTAACACATGTTGTTAATTAAACACGTTCCCCCCCAGCAGGGTGACACATGGACCCTGTGAGGTTACATCCAAACACTTAAATCAAGTCCCACCGAACGATGAAAAACCTGATGGGTAGGGAGGGTACCTCGCAGCACACATTTAGAATAGGCGTCTGAAACCTCTATACTTTGACCACAGGGTGGGCCGCATGGGGGCATTGTAGCAATTGTGCATCGCTGTAAGTGGGTTCTTGTTCCATGACTAGAACCTGATTATGTATTGGAATGTTGTTACTTGAACGGGGAGTTCGGGAGGACATTATCGGTTGTACTTTTGGAGCTGCTTGTCCTTGATGTACTTAGCTCCCTTGGAATAAATACCTGAGCTACATTTTATCCGTGTTTCCACTTCATCATTTTCTCGTGATGACTTGGAGGTTCCTACACAATTTTGGCGACGATTTGGGATACAGACGTGATTACTCTCTTGAATTTTTTTTTTTGGATAACTTTATTCGATTAAAAAAAAAGAGAAGAAAGGTAAATGCAGCATGGAATTTCACCCATAACCGCCCACATAATAACTGGATCAGCAATACCCTGCGTCCACAGAGG
The DNA here is from genome assembly GCF_964204655.1 of Triturus cristatus. NCBI lineage: Eukaryota > Metazoa > Chordata > Amphibia > Caudata > Salamandridae > Triturus > Triturus cristatus. The sequence goes on along the minus strand of NC_140585.1, from coordinate 145,133,744 downwards.
AAGCGAAAGCGATCTCCCCTGCTCTTCATCGAGAGCACAACTGTCGATCGCTCTACTTTCCTTTCAGCTAAGTGACCGCTCGCACATGCGGTAAGCGTGTTTATTTTATTTAAGAGTGCTGCTTATGGGAAATGAACTCGTACTCTAGCAGATAACATCAATAGCGCAACTGACTTACTTTTAAAAGTCGCGTTGCCGCGCTCGTTAAATCCGCAAGCCTTCTTCCCGAACCTTGAACAGTCACATTGTCGCGCTCTCCAAAGACGCGAGTCTTCCTTTTTGAACGTGTTTCGTTTCAAGAATCCTACGTAGCTGCATCTGACTGGTGGCGTGCTGAACGTGAACGTACGTGGGGAAGGCGTCATTAAGCGTCACCACGTTACGCTTCAGGAGACCATTTTTGTTGTTGATTATGTTGCTATGACAGCAGCATACTAACGGGACCGCCTCACATGCTTCACTCACTGAAGTCTTCACATTGCAAGCGTGCAGTGGGAATTAAACGCGCGCTACTGAATTTTATCACTGATTACCACAAGGAAACCCTTTTAAAAGGACAAAGGTATTTAAAATAAAAATAAAAAAGAAAGAAGACAACATGTTTTGAAAATGTTTGTTACATTCAGCTCTTTACTCAAGCAGCTCTAAATTTTAGGTTCTGCTGGGTACATCAGGGAAATTTTCGTGAAGTTGACTTATTATAATTGCACAGCATTGCATACTTGGGGAAGTGGTTAATTCACAAGTTTACGAGAGGAACAGGTGTAATCACCAATTGTGTTTCACTTAAATTAATTTCTGGTTGCTATTGCCGCATTATTGACTAACATGCCGACCAACACGTCATCCACTGATACAAGGAATACTACTTCTGGGGATGGAAATTTCTTGAATCCACACATCAATTCACCAAAAGAATTTTTACCTACTCCTGGTGAACCAATAGTAGCATGGTTGGACTGGAAGGAGTATTTCATCAACTACATTGCAAATTTAAAGGACATCAGTGGAACATTTTCACCTGAAAGGAAAAAGAGAATGTTATTGTACTCCTTAGGCCCTGAAGGTTTAAGCATATTCAATGAATTGAATAAGATTGAGCGATCAGAGAGTGATCTGGATGTATTTAAATCAGCGATTTTAGATCTGGATGATCATTTTTCTCCTTCTGTGTGTATTGCTGTCACCAGACATTCTTTTTTCCACAGGAAACAAGAAAAACACGAAACTATAGAGGAATATGTGTCTGCATTAAGGAAATTAGCGAGCAAGTGCAGGTTTGCACAACTGCATGACGATTTTATCCGAGACCAGGTTGTCATGTACACTAAGAATAGAACCTTACAGGATAAGTTGTGGATTGAAGGGGAAAGTTGTCTTAAAGACATCATTGCTATGGTTACGAAAGGTGAACTATCAGAGCGTTGTGCTAAAGCCACACTTTCTCATGACAAAACTAACACAGGTGAAATTGTAGGCAAGGTGAGTGGGAAAAAAGTTGTGTACAAAAATAACGGAAACACAAGGTTTGATAAAGGCAAACCAGACGTCACTGGGAAAAAAAATTTGACAATGTAGAAACTAGAAGTGTTGGCAAAATGATCTGTTATAGATGTGGGAGTTATTCACACTCTGCAGCATATGATAAGTGTCCAGCCAAATCGGCTAAGTGCTTAGAATGTGGTCTGATAGGACGCTTCTCTAGAGTCTGTAGACGTAAACAGAACAAAAATTCTAAAGGGAGAGTAAAGTGCGTTCAAGAAGGAGATGATGATAGTTCCTCAACTGCCAGTGATGCAGAAGTACAGGTGAATTGTGTCCAAAAAATGAAAGTGGTACTAAATATCACTGGTAGTTCATCATCTAAACCTTTGTGCATGGTCTCTTTAGGGGGCATTGTAGTCCAATTAGCTGCTGATTCAGGATTTCCATTCACCATAGTCTCACAAGAGATATGGAATAATAAGTTCATTAGCAAAATGGGTGAATGGTTAGAACCTAATGATGTCTCTGCTGAAAGCTTCACGGGGGATAAAATAGACATGTTAGGCTTTAGAACACTAATTTTCAGGTTTAAAGAAAGACAAGCTGTGGGAAAGTTGTATGTAGCTAGAGAGGGCCCATCAGTTTTGGGATGGAAAGATCAGAAGTCATTAGACATCATTCTGAATCCGAATAGCAAAGAACAAGTATTAGTCTCATGTGATGGGGAAGATACTAAGAAATGGGTCTTACAAGATTTTCCAGAAGTTTTCAGCAATAGAATAGGTAGATTAAAGGGATTTACACATCGGATTCACTTAAAAGAGGGGGCCACTCCCAAGATTCACAAGGCTAGGAACATTCCATTTATTGTCAGGGATGAAGTGAAAGCGGAGCTTCAGAAAATGTTAGATAATAATGTCATTGAACCGGTAGAAGCTGCTGAATGGGTTTCTCCATTAGTCATAGCACGCAAATCTAATGGTAAGGCCCGTTTATGCGTGGACTTAAGATATCTCAACGACAATATCTTAGTGGACCAGTTTCCCCTTCCAAGGATTGATGAGATGCTATCTGTAACACGGAATGCAAAGTGGTTTTCCACTTTGGATCTATCAGCAGCTTATCATCAAGTTGTTTTGGAGAAAAGTAGCAGGCATCTCACCACTTTCTGTACACCATTTGGCTGTTATAGATTTAAACGCATGCCTTTCGGTTTGGCATCAGCCGCTGCGGTATTTCAGAGGCTGATGTCAAACCTTTTCAGCCACATTCAAGAAGTTGCAGTCTTCCAGGACGATATTTTAATTATGGGTAAAGATAGAACACACCATGACATGATTTTAAGAGAAGTTTTGTCCATTTTCAGAGACAATGGTTTGGTGGCTGAAGGCAGCAAGTGTAAGTTTGCTGAGAAATCAGTTACCTATTTAGGACATGAAATTGGCTGCTCAGGTATCAAACCAAAAAGTAGTCTGGTGAAAGCCATTCTCAATGCGCCCCCACCAAAATCTAAGGATGAACTCCGTTCTTTTCTTGGGTTGGCTGAATTTTATTCGAAATTTGTTAATAATTTTGCAAAAAAGACTTACAAAATGCGTACCTTATTGAAAGATAAGGCCATGTTTGAGTGGACGAGTGCATGTCAGAGCTCATTCATTAGCATTAAAGGGGCGATTGCTCATGCTCCCACCTTACAAGGTTTTGTCCGACAGGCATTTTCCATCGTCACGACTGATGCCAGTGGTACAGGTCTAGGTGGGGTCTTATCTCAAATATCGGACCAGGGGAAAGAAGTAGTCATAGCTTTTGCTTCTCGTTCTCTTTCTCCAACGGAAGAGAAATATTCAGCAATAGAACGGGAAGCTTTAGCCTGTGTATGGACCATGGAACATTTTAGTAAGTTTATATGGAGGAAGACATTTTTGTTACGTTCAGACCATAAACCTCTGATGAAACTACTGACGACTGAAGGTTTATCTAGAGCTTCAGCGAGAATTGCAAGGATGTCTATGCGACTCCAGGATTTTGTGTACGAGGTAAAGTATGTACCTGGCGCAAAAAATGTCATAGCGGATTTTCTCATTAGACTTCCCGTACCCATGAAAGAAATTGATCTGGATCCTTGGTGTGAATTTTCGGTAGCAGGAATGTTTGATGACACTTCTGGTTTGCGTAAAAATGATTGGCACAAGGAGTGTAGCATGGACAAAATTTTGGAGACAGTTAGAAATAGAGTCATCCAAGGTTGGTCCAATGATTGCAAATGGGATACGGCACTGAGAGCTTTTTGGGAAGTGCGTGATGAATTGAGCCTAGATGGGGATTTTGTTTGCAGAGGTGGGAAAATTATACCCCCACTAGGTATGCGAAACAAAATCATGGTCATTGGCCATGAAGGACACCCAGGAGTTTCTCGCACTAAGAGGAACATTAAAGCATTGTATTGGTGGCCGAGAATTGATTTGGAAATTGAAAGATTTGTAAGGGAGTGCATAAACTGCGAGTGCTCCGACAAAGCACAGAAAACACTTAATCCCCCTATGTCATCTCTGCCTTGCCCAAATTTACCCTGGGAAGAAGTCGCTTTAGATATAATGGGTCCTTTAGAGTGGCAAGATGGCGTCACTAAGTAAGCCAATACTATGAGCAGGAGATGACATAGGTCCGTGGGTGCCGGCACTACCAATGACTCTGCGGACCTGGCCGCTGCACTCTCTCAGCCACACCGAGGCTGCTATAAGAGGCATGCGAATCGCTGCCCCACCACACAACGCGTCGGGTGTCCTCAGGCCCCGGGCCTGGCTCCGCTATAGATTCCCTGACCCTCTGTGCTGATGTCAGGAGTATTCTGCTCACTCCTCCATGGCGCTGTGTAAACCAGGAGCGGGACTTCCCCACTCGACCCCCAAGAGCAGCAGGGAGCGGGCAACGCGGCGTACGCTACCCCCCCATATCTACTCCCGTAGGCCGGGGTTAGTTGGGGATCGTCCTGGAGTTCGTTGCCCCCCCGACCGGGGGGGGAAACTACCCCACCGAGGAGAAAGCAGGGGGGGCACCTTGCGACGCCTACTGCCCCCACACTGAACCTCAGTCATCAAAGCCCGGTCCGCCGGCTTCCCCGAACGGACCCAGGAGGAGGTGGAGCGTTGCTGCCTTCGCTGTTCTCTCCCCCCCCCGCATCATCGAGCCCGCGTGGGCCCAATACTGACTGTACAACCGGGAGGAGGGCAAGGCACAAGGTGGGTCAGCACACACTGGGGGAGGGGGGAGCATGACTTGCTGCCCCTCCCAGCCCCCCTCAAACAACCCACTCAGGCCTCGGCCCCTAATACCCACCTGGGTCGAGGCCCCTCGCAGCCGCGCCAGCTGCCCTACCCCCCTCCCCCCCAAAGCGAGGGGGGGAAGCGTCTCTAATGCCACTACCCTGAACTGGTGAACGGAGGTGGGGGTGCACGCTCTAAGCTGGCCCAACATTCCCCTTCCAGGTGGACCGCCCTGCCCTGGACATTACCCTTACCCACGTGGCAGATATTTGGCCTGAAATCAAACCTAGGTCGCCAGGTCCGAAAGGCACAGTAGCTCAAGCCCTGGACCACGTCTCCTCCCTGAGAGCCAGGGGCCCTGCGCGAGGGAAAAGCAGGCCTTGCCAATGCTCCCAAAATACTGGGGCACCAGCTGGGGGTGCCACGCGGGATCCGCTGCCCCCACCCACCGCCGTAGGACGACTGCACCGGACCCGGTGGTGACCGGGGCCTCGGTGCCCCACTCTTCCTCCCCGCCACAGCTGAGGTCTCCCCCCCAACCCTGCTGCTAACGGCAGACACCGCGAAGCAAAGGCCCCCGGGACGGACAAGGTGCAGGGTGCTGTAGAAACAGCTGGAGCCCCACAGGCCCGACCCCAGCCCCTTCAGACCACTCGGTGCCTGGGGCAGCCCATAGGAGACCCGAGGGAGCTGCCCAACTCCCCCCCTCAAGAGGCGGCTCGCGAGCATACCCGTGCCGCCCTGCGGGCAACCCTTATGGGGCGGCGGGGGAAAGCATATGGTGTGTACTCACCGTGCCACAGATCTCGGCTGCTCCCACGGGACACATCTAAATGGCGTCAGGGCGAGGGGACAAAGAGGCCGCCAGGTGGGCGGGGGAGGAATTTATACCTCCCCCCGATCCCAACCCCGGCCGGAAGTGACGAGCGGGACCCCAAAGGGGTCTCTGGACACTAGGCTGCCCAGTGTGCCATCCTGTGGCACTAAAGGGGCCGCCCTCTTATGAGGGTCCCCTGCAGTGTCTTTGTCGGTCAGCCCACAAAAGCTAATCAATCTGCACTTGGTCCATGCACCAGGACAAGCAAAGGAAGTGATGTAAAACAAGCACTGCCCAATGAAAAGGCGGCAGAGAAGAGCGACAATGACAGCATCCAATACTAAGCTATAGGCGGGATCCAAGACCATTATTGACTACAAGAGTCTGGCAAGCTCTCACAGGCTCGACCTAATAAGCACACCTTCCCATTAAAATTTCGATTTTGTTTATGGATGAACAAAAATATTTGTCAATTTGTATATTTTTCGATGTGCACTTGTTTCTGTCATTTTAGCGTTTTTAAATGTTTATGTCTTCGAAATACTTTAAGTGAGGATTCACAGTTTCCAATAGTGATGGGGGGGCATGGGGGGGATTATCAACAGAAGTCAAAATAATAACAACTATGCCATTAAGATGTGAAATATTCGTTATCAATGTGTTTAATACCGGGCACATCATTAAAGTAATTAATGTAATCAAACACATGAAATTCTGTTAAAAAACACATAAAATGGCAAATCAGCCGCATACTATGAAAATAGACAGTAAAAGCCACGCTTCCCTGACCGGGAATCGAACCCGGGCCGCGGCGGTGAGAGCGCCGAATCCTAACCACTAGACCACCAGGGAGATGCCATCGTGATCTGTTGAAAGGTATTATGAATGTTATGATGCGGCGGGTCCATCGCTTGCGTGTAGTCTGTATCAGGGTGCTCTTATTGTTTGCCTCCGTCCGACCGATGTCCCTAAGAGAAACCCAAACACAGTAAAGTATCACATAAAAGAAATACAAATATTTGTCAGGCTACGCAGTGAGGACGGCAAGGACAGAAACAACATCACACTAATAAGAAGACGAGACCAGGGCTGGGGATCCTGGGAAGAGGCGAAGGGATGGAGACACTGTGTTATTGACAGGAAGAGTAAAGTTTACGTTTACTCACACAACAGTTTTCAGTCGTAGTAGAGAAGCCCATTGCCCTTGTGTGCTTTTACTTGTACAGATTTGTGATACACGAATCACATACAAAAAGTTACACAAACTTAGGTCTGTTTCAGTAACCCCGTCACTCACCAGGAAGTCCCGACCCTAGCAACAAGCACCATCATCCCAGCAGAGCCTATCAGCCCCACAGCGCCCCATCACCACAGTAGCCCCCATCACCCCAGCAGAGCCTATCAGCCCCACAGCGCCCCATCACCACAGTAGCCCCCATCACCCCAGCAGAGCCTATCAGCCCCACAGCGCCCCATCACCACAGTAGCCCCCATCACCCCAGCAGACCCCATCGCGCCAGCAGGCCCCCATCACCACAGCGGCCCCCCCATTATCCCAGCCTCCCCCCTCACCCCAGCAGCCCCCATCACCCAGGCAGCCCCACATCACCCAGGCATCCCCCATAATCCCCGCAGGCCACTTTCACCACAGCAGCCCCCCAATATCACAGCAACCCCCATCACCCCAGCAATCCTCCATCACCCCGGCAGGCGCAGGCCTCAGTATCCCAGTAGCCCCCTCCCCACATTCGCCTAGCAGACCCCTCACCTGACCAGGCCCCAATCACCCCAGCACACCCCTGTAATCAGGGCACGCCTCAATCACGCGTGCGGGACCCTATTTATTTTCAGTGGGTTTTTGTCCTGGTTCAACCTGCATCTCACCTGCTGGGGCAGAATTTACACAATCACATTGCAATGTCATTGAAATCCTGTCTCCCCCCCCATCAGGAGTACGGCTGACCCGGCGAGAGCGGGAAGCTGCCGCCCAGATCATGCAACCAGCTGTAAAGAGCCGATGGACAAGTTAGTGAAACCCTCAGTGTGCAAGAGCCGAGCTGGCACGAGTGCTGAGGAGAGACCTGAGCTGTGCAGCGGTCAGTGATCTGCACTCAGTGAGAGCGCTTAGCTCTAGTCTGAACACACCTGAGCTGCACAGCGTTAAGTGATCTGGATTCAGTGAGAGCTCTGAGCTGCGAACAGAGGCCTGAGTTGTGTAGCGGCCAGTGATCTGAATTCAGTGAGAGCTCTGAGCTGCGAACAGAGGCCTGAGTTGTGTAGCGTTCAGTGATCTGGATTCAGTGAGAGCTCTGAGCTGCGAACAGAGGCCTGAGTTGTGTAGCGTTCAGTGATCTGGATTCAGTGAGAGCTCTGAGCTGCGAACAGAGGCCTGAGTTGTGTAGCGGTCAGTGATCTGAATTCAGTGAGAGCTTTTAGCTGTGAACAGAGAACCGAGCTGTGCGGGGTTTAGTGATCGGCACTCAATGAGAGCTCTTAGATGTGCAGAGAGACCTCAGCTGTGCAGTGTTAAGTGATCTGAATTCGGTAAGTGTTCTTAGCTGTGAACAGAGGCCTGAGCTGTGCGGCGTTCAGTGATCTGCATTCAGTGTCAGTGAGAGCTCTTTGCTGTGAACGGGACCTCAGCTGTGCAGTTAAGTGATCTGCACTCAGTGAGAGCTCTTTGCTGTGAACGGGGACCTCAGCTGTGCAGTTAAGTGAGCTGCACTCAGTGAGAGCTCTTAGCTGTGAATGGGGACCTCAGCTGCGCAGCGTTACGTGAGCTGCACTCAGCAAGAGCTCTTTGCTTTTACCAGAGGCCTCAGCTGTGCAGTGTTAAGTGATCGGCATTCACTGAGATGCTTATTAACTGTGAAGAGAAGTCTTTTTATCTGTGCATCATCTACTGCTGAGGGTTCACCGAGAGGCCTGTTAGATGTGAAAAGAGATCACTTACCCGTGTGGCCATCAGTGTTGTGCATTCAGTGGAAGAGATGATGCTTTTGCAGCATTCAGTTCTATGCATTCCGTGAGAGACCTCCTATCTGTGCAGGATTCAGTGCTATGCATTCAGAGAGATACCCCCTATCTGTGCAGCATTCAGTTCTATGTACTGAATGAGATACCCCAGTATAAAGTATTTATTACTGTGTGTACTGAGCTACTTTCGGCGCTGAGCACTTATCAAGGTCAAAGCTACGGACATGCAGGCACATGGGTTTCCGTAGTGTAGTGGTTATCACGTTCGCCTCACACGCGAAAGGTCCCCGGTTCGAGACCGGGCGGAAACATTTTTTTGCTCTTCACACTAACTCACTGCGGCTGATTCTTGAATTATTCTGATGCAGGTAGAACTGCACATGTACAGCACCGCATCTCAGAAACGGTCATTCAATACGTGTTTATACATTCAGCTGCTTCATGGACAGACTGACGTCCGACCCCTGTACCTTTACAGTCAGGCAGCAGGACAGCTGCTTCCATCCGCCACACACAGGCACTGCACACGCTGCAGGCGCTGACACAGGCAGACGCCAATGTTTACACAAACACAGGCACGAAATGTCCAGACTCTGAACACAGAATCATAAAGCACAAGTGAGCACAAGAGAGGGGGCTTCAGGGAGAATCAGGCACTGAGAGTGAGTTGAGAGAGAGTGAGAGTCAGGCACCAGAAGATATATACCGTCCAATTACCGTGACTATAAAGTTATTTTCCTATCAATAGTAGAATTGTAGAGCCGGGATGAGCGTGCAAATGGAATTCTGCGGACGTTATTTGGTCACCTGCATGCTAGCGTTATATCAAAATACATCCATGAATCGTGAGGTGCTGCCAGATTTGATGACATCAGTAGGGTTTATGAAAGCGAAGCCTGGCAAATAAATAAAATGAAGGGGGCACGTCAGCCTTCGAATGCCATGGGCGGTGTTGGAACTGGGCAGGCGATGCAGCGCGATGCAGCGCGATTATTGGAGGGTGCGAGGAGGATCACGCCGTCAACCAGGTCCCGGGGTTACCACGTCGCAGTGTCTAGGGCACATCGGTGATGAGGGAGTCTCCCCAGTCATTGTTTTAAATTGAGCCGTAGCTGACTTCACGTTATCGGGGCACTATGGTATACAAATTGCAGGAACAATTGTTGTTTGCTTGGTTTCTTGTCCCTTACATGTCTGCGAGAGGCGCACCGCGGCAAGGTGGCTCAAGACAGGTTGAGGACTGGTGCCAGCAGGCATGGTGGGGGCGTTCTGTGACAGTACGGTAACTAGGTGAGAGGTGTATGCAGTCTCCGCTGTGGGGTGCCCAGTTTGCTACTATGGGTGTGCGGTTTGAAGATTATATTTACACTGCCTCTGGGATAAGCCCTAAGGCTCTGACTAGCTACCTAGGGGGTGAGTAGGAGTTAGCTGTAAGGTGTACTCTCTTCTCCTGACTAGTGGGGGGTTCGGCCAGGCTCAGGTGCAGACCTTAACCAACCAGAAACTCCACTTATAACATTGGTAGAGAATGCCTAGAGTTGTTTGCAGTCCATTGGCAACGCCCCACAGAGTGAATGTTTTAGGCCACATGGCTTGTGAAGGGCTCTTGTGGTGGAGCCTGGTTCTAGAGCTAACGTCGGGCTAGTGTGTCTTGTGCTCTCATCGCACGGTTAAGTCCCAGTCATGAGCTGATTTAATCAGGGTGAGCTGGCTGGGGGTCTGGGAGTGCCGATGCATCAGAAGCACTGAGCAGCTTTCAGCCAAGGGGCTATAGTTGGTATCTGATGCAAGGGGCATCTGTTAGATTAGAGCTGTACTCCATTGTACTGCCTTTGGTGCTTGGAGGTCTGTTGTCACCACCGTTTCAATGGAAGCCATTGGAAAGCAGGTTGCTCTGAGTGGTGTATTTGCAGGCTTTATTAACATTATCAGCTACCAGTTCAAACGTGCATCTTTTACTAATCTATACAATGCAGAGCACAAGAACCAATTCCCAGGCTCCTGCAGTAGGTGCGTAAAAAGGTTGTAGCAACCTGGCAAGGGAACTGTGCCACGTGTGGTTGGTAGCTGGTCTCGTTTGGTTTGGGCATGAGCACGGCCTGTCCTTTCGCCGATGGTCGGCGAAGTTGGTGGCCTGTGCTCCCAGCAGTACTGTTTACTGAATTCGGGGTGACCATAATGGCAATTTTAAGTTATTTGTGGTAGGTCCCCTTGTTTGGGGTTAGCGGTCCGTTGGTCTAAGGGCCGGCCAGTGTGGCTTCCTGCACTCAGTTCAGTGAGCAATAACTTTGGGTGTTGTGGTGTCTGTGGTAAGTTCTGGGCAGGGAGACTCAGGCCAGTCCCCTCCCTTTTGTCGACCAGGACAGCCCGCACAAACTCCTTCAGCTGGGATCTTTTCAGGGATGGGTCATAGGGTTAAAAACTTGTCCGCAGGGACACAGCAACCCCCTAGTCACCCTGGCACAGGTATTCTAGCTTCCTGCAAGTTGAATTTAGGGTTATGATATAGAATGTATTATTAGGAGGGGCCCAGTGCGGGCACGCCATTGTCTATTATTCGGTGACTGGAATTTTGGCCACGTCAGGGTGGGCTAGTGCATAACAGCTACATGTAACATGTAAGTCTCTGTGGCGAGGTGAATAAGGAATGCTTGGTCTGCACGCATGGGCGGGCTATTTCTTTGTGGGCTTAGCTCTGCAGGCTACCTTGCGCCCTGGTTTTAACAGACTAGGATATGCAGTGAAATGTGTGGCAGGCATACGCCTAGAGATGGGTCTTCCGAGACATCTATACCTGGTTTAGTTCCTGGCTATGGAGTGGCGGCCTGACACTCTGGCGTGGGAGGTGGTCAGACGGTTGGCAGGCCTTCTAGATGTAGGTTTCTAGCTCGGGCATGTCCAAGTAAAGGTCAGGTGCCAGAAGTCGGCCCTGGGCTACAATTTCAGATCTGTGGAGCAGCAGAAATGTAAGGGTCTTGGGTTCGACCTCTTGTTTAGAAAGGGTAGGCAGCACCCACCAGTGCCCTGTTTTGGCTGCCGGGGTTTGCCCTCAGAGTGAGAAGTGGTTTAGGGCCATGGAAGTGATCTTGAGGGCCGGCACCCAAGCCAGTGCAACATGGGTTAGGTTCAGAGACAGAGATGGCCACTGATTATCAAAACGTGGCAGGGCTACTCGGAACCAAGGTAAAGGGACACAGAGTTCTGGCAGGACTCCTTGTCTGGGTTATGCAGGTGGATCTGCTAACAGCTTGGGCTTTACATGTTTCCAGGCATTGTCTGTGCACACCCATAAGTTTTCCAGCTAGGGGACGCACCACACATTTCCATGTAATAGGAGCAGTTAGTACCGGTGCATGTAAGCTCAAGAATGATGGGGCTTTTAACTCTGTATTTGCCTTGCTGCGCTTATAAGACAGGGGTTTGAATGTGAGGCTATGTCCCCGGATAAGTTCTGCTTGCATTTTAGTTTTAACAATGTGATTGGTGCTTCCAATCTCTGGACATTTTACAATCATAGAAAAAAAAAAAGGTAAGAAGTAGCAGTGTATGAACTGGGCACACTTATAGTAAGCGGCAAATATGAAGCACATATGTTGTAATCCTAAAGGGGATGCAGATGTTTCAGTTCAGGACCAGGTGGAAGCAGATTTTGGGGTCAGCTTGGTTGGCCTCTAAGGTGCAGTTTTCGGAGCTGATGGACCTTTTAAACTGAGGGCTGCTTGTGGCATCTAATGTCTCAGGCCTTTTGCCTCTCCGGGGTCACTAGCTTCACCTCAGACATTTAGGTAGGTCTAGGGTTCATTGCATGGCTTATTATGTTTTCATGAGCATAGACATCGATTACTCCTGCTCACTAGCGCTGATCCTAGCGGGGACTGTTACCAATGTATATATGGTCTTCAAGAGACATGTGTGCACTTTGTATATTAACTTGAGCATTAGCAGAGAGGTGTGGAATAACTGGGTTCCTTAAGTTGTCAAGTGGGGACAGGTTAGCAGGCCTCCTCTTGTCAGGGTTTGAGGTGTCGGTTAGATCGAGGATGAATAGACTCTATCCTGTCAGCTGGGTTGTGAGTTTGCCATTCCCAATAGGGTGCGGGTACCCTAATATTGGTGGAATAGAGGATTAGGTATAGAATGGTGTGCAGTGCTCAAAGGGGTTTTTGCAACCTAGCATTTCTTCAAGTTGCCAGGACCAACGATCGGGCCTTCCAGGCACCCTGTGAGTGGGGGTCCCAGGCATGCGCTGGAACAGCTTGCTGTAGAGGTTGCGACACAGACTAGGGGGGGTGTCTTCCCTCCCAACAATTTTGGCCATACACCTGGGAGGCATCGACTTGACTTTCCTGGGTAGGAGGACAATCAGGGGAAGCCATTGAGACCTCGTGCAGGAGGGTGAACAGCACCATGTTCAAATTCTCTAAGCAAAGGGGGTTTGGCTTCATCCGACATGGGTTACTGCACGCTACGTCCATAGGGTGTTTTGATGCAGATGGGTTACACCTGTCCAAAGTGGGAATGGACCTATTCTTGCTTGACCTGGGGGAGGCCTTGGAATCAGCAGGGTGTAGGTAACTAGGCCGATAGTGGTGGGGGCCCTGGGGTGACGGTGGCCACACCCAGTGCTGTGGCAGAGTTACAGGGCGATGCAGAGGCTATAAGGTACAGAAGAGTACCCTCTGCAGGAGCACAGTAAGGGTGCTAAAGCCAAATATTCCCAGGGAGGTCCTCGCGTTGGACCCTGGAGGTGCGACGGCGCCCCGTTAGTCCTACGGGCGGTTGTGGACCTGAGCAACCGGGGGCTGACTGCAACGCTCCGACCCCCTTAGCTGGGGGCGGTGTGAGTAAGGGGGTGGACTTGCGGTCCACCGGTGGGAGGGGCTAACCCTCCCCCAAATCTACCAAACACCGGTTGGCCAGGGCCACGGTGTAATCTTGCTCATCAGGTAGGCAGGCGGCGAGGGGCTGCCTGCCCTAGGATCGCCCGTAAGATAACCCACCATGTTGGCATATTTGTTATGCAAATAAACCTGCAGCAATTTTCTCCACTAAGAATGTGTCTTGTCTGATTATTTCTCCATATTATTGCTGTGGGAGGGATGGGGAGTGTTGCCGATATTGGCACTATGCAGGGCTGCCCCGGGCCCACAAAGGGGGCCCTCCTAAGAGGGCAACCCTCCTTAGTGCCACAGAATGGCACACGACGAGTCAGCCTCCCAGTGTTTGGGACCCTCGTGGTCCCCCATGCCCACGTCACTTCCGGCTAGGAGGGGGTGGGGGGAGAGGTACTTATACCTCTCCCGCCCACTGCTCGCCCTCTTTTTCAGGCTGCCTGACGCCGTTTCCCTCCCCACCGCTTACCCGGCGTACAGGCATGGGGGGATTGATCTAACTTATTATTTTGTGTTGCAGGCGGAGTTACAGGGCAATCCAGAGGCTGTAAGGTACAGAACGGTACCCTCTGCAGTAGCACAGTAAGGGTGCTAAAGCCAAATATCCCCAGGGAGGTCCTCGCATTGGACCCTGGAGGAGCGACGGTGCCCCGTTAGTCCTACGGGCGGTTGTTGACCTGAGCAACCGGGGGTTGCCTGCAACGCTCTGCCCCCCTTAGCTGGGAGGGCATGAGTAAGGGGGTGGACTGGCAGTCCACCGGTGGGAGGGGCTATCCCCTCCCCCAAATCTACCAAACACCAGTTGGCTAGGGCCACGGTGTAATCTGGATCATCAGGCGGGCAGGCGGCGAGGGGCTGCCTGCCCTAGGATCGCCTGTAAGATAACCCACTAGGTTGGCATATTTGTTATGCAAATAAACCTGCAGCAATTGTCTCCACTAAGAATGTGTCTTGTCTGATTATTTCTCCAGGATATTGCTGTGGGAGGGATGGGGAGTGTTGCCAATATTGACATTAAGAGAGTGAGACACTCAGGCACCAGAAGTGATTTAAGAGAGTGTTAAAGAGTGATAGACTCATGCACTGGGAGTGAGTTAAGAGAGTGTTAAAGAGTGAGAGACTAAGGCAACAGGAGTGAGTTAAGAGACTGTGGGAGATGAGACACTCAGGCATTGGAAGTGAGTTAAGAGAGTTAGAGACTCATGCAGCAGGAATGAGTTAAGAGAGTGTTAAAGAGTGTTAAAGAGTGAGAGACTCAGGCACTGGGAGTAAGTTAAGAGAGTGTGAGAGACTGAGGCACTGGGAGTGAGTTAAGAGAGTGTGAGAGATTGAGAAACTCAGGCACCAGCAGTAAGGTAAGAGAGAATGAGAGACACAGACACCGGAAGTGAGTTAAAAGAGTGAGATACTCTGGCACTAGGAGTGAGTTAAGAGAGTGTGAGAGGCTGAGAGAGTGAGAGAGGCACTGGGAGTGAGTTAAGAGAGAGTGAGAGACACAGGCATTGGGACTGAGTTCCGACAATGTGAGAGAGCGAAAGACACTGGCACTGGGAGTGAGTTAAGAAAGGGTGAGAGACTCAAGCACTGGAAGTGAGTTTACGAGAGAGTGAGAGTGAGAGACTCAGGCACCAGGACTAAGTTAAGAGATTGCGAGTGAGTGAGGGACTCAGGCACTGGGAGTGAGTTAAAAGAGTGTTAGAGAGCGAGACACAGACACTGTGAGTAAGTTACGAGAGTGTGAGAGGGTGGCGAGACTCAGGTACTGAAAAGACACAGAGGTAAAGAAATGGAGCATGTTACAGCTGCAGGACGAAGAATGATGCAGGTATTTGTAATAAAGGTCTCTAAATATGACATGCATGCACTGGTCACACAAATACACACACATTGTGTAGTCTCCAGCACTGATTACAAATACACGCATATTGTGTAGTCTCCAGCACTGATTACAAATACACGCATATTGTGTAGTCTACAGCACTGATCACAAATACACACACATTGTGCAGTCTCCTACACTGATTACAAATACACACACATTGTGGAGTTTCCAGCACTGTTCACAAATACACACACATTGTGCAGTGTCCTGCACTGATTACAGATACACACTAATTGTGTAGACTTCAGCACTGATTACAAATACACACACATTGTGTAGTCTTTAGTGTCAGCCCCTACGGGTTGGTGGTCTTCCAGATTTGCAATTTAATGAGTTTAATAAAATCTTTATTTTAGTTTAGCCAAACTATAAATGTGCTTGTCCATAAACAACAGACTAGTCTATTACTTACTATAGTTTGATGCCAGTAGTGAAGGTTTAACTAACCGGGCCACCGTACACCACACATATACAGTCTTTAACTGTGTAGAAAAGAAAACAAATGAACAGTAACATTCCAATATATACATATACACATTCACAAACACACATAGTGAGCACTTTAAAATTGTTATTAATATCGATTTTTTATTATGTATATTTTTGTCACGTGGTAGATTTTCATGCACACTCCTGTCCACCATGCGCACGCGCAGGTATTTGGCATATATTGTATATTTTACTTCGAATGTGCAAGACAAAAATATAGATATAGTGTATTTAATTTTTATTTTTGAAAGCGGAAAACAATTTCTAAATGGATAAATTCCCTTCCCATAAACTGCTCCTCCGACCTCATCAAATGCATGAATCTGATGCTCCTGAGGCAGTCGTGGTGGGGCTAGGAACCACAATCAAATGAGAAAAAACAAAGACCCCCTGAACAATGAATAGTTCAATTCCTAGGACAGGGACTTGAATAGTAATGACAAAAACTCCTAGGCAATGTCAATAAAGTAAACAAATTACACAATATCTATGACAATAAGAAGACCAAGGAAGACGGAAACAATATGTTCAAAGTTGTTACTATTTTAATAATTTCTTCTCATATTATTTAAACAAATGATATTTAGACAAAACATTTAAAAAATGAAACACAATATTTAACACATTACATTTAATCAATATGTATAAATAAAAGGTTAAAAAGTGGCAATATCTTTATTAACTCGAAGCGTGTTTCGGCGTATTACTAGGAACCACAATCTCCAGCCCTCTTTGCGGCTGCTGCCGCCTTCGAGCTCCGAAAGCGCCTGGAGGCGCATAAATTAACACCAGCACTCCCGCATTGCAGGATGCGCGCGGCGTGCCCGGGCCGCGCCCAGGCAAAGCCCGCGCCAAGGGCCCGTCAGCGACAGGAAGAGACAGGGCCACCCCCCTTTTTGGTCACCAATCGTCCAGAGGTGAGTGCCTCCAAGTCCAATATCTTGGCTTTTCTCGAAATGTATGAACTGATACAATTTACACCATGGGGAAGCGCATCGGGCAATTAAACGAACGTCCTATCAGCAGCAGCATTAACAGTATGCTAGAAAGGGTGGTTAACATCGTGTCAGGGGAAATTGAACTAACTGAGCGCCGCCTGCCTTTGGATAACGAGGGTTCATTGATTAATCCACATATCAGAGGGGCTTCATCTGATCCTAACTCTGTACTGTGCCCAGTACACAAACATGTCTTACCTCAGCCCCAAAACTCAGGCACTACCACCTCAATGCACGCCAGCATAAGTTCATCTGGCAATATACCAGAAATGCGATTAGTTATCAATGTTCCTACAATAGTGGAAAATCCGGTCACAAAACGCAAGAGGAAATGTGGGAAACCTGTCTGTGCCAAGAGGAAACAACCATCCAGGCTGAGCGCATCCAGTAACTGTCTGTCCGCATGGATGTAGTCATCTATAAGAACTGGTACCCCCGGGGAAGGTTATAATGGGGCTTCGCACCGTTCCATCAGCACACAGACTGAGGCACTGTTGAACAACGGGGGGTAGGAGACACAATTATGAACTCTGTTATTGATATTGATTCTGTGTTTAGGCAATTTAATGATTTTCTTGACTCTAAATTCACCTCCATCTTAGAACGCCTAGATCGCCTTGATACAGCTGTGGGAAAGCTTAGCCCACCAATGGCGACAGCACAACCTATGGCTGCCCTGAGGATGGTTTCATCGCTAACACCAGTCTAAACCCAGACTCAAATACCATAGCTATTGCTCCCACCCCCACTTCTGCAATCCCAGTACCTACTAGTCTCCACAGAAGTAGAGCCTGTCCCACATGCAAACAAGTTAGGGAGAGCTGCACAGTCAGGCCTGATGCGGTATTAAATCCTAATCTAAGGAGTAGTGCATCACCCACAGATGACCTGGTCACAACCTTGCATCCAGACTTCAGCCGAGTAGTACCTACCCTGAATGCTTACATGCCAGAATCATGCCAAGCAACCGAAGCAGGAGTACAATAGACACCTCAAGCAAAAACCATCTGAGGCCTAATACAGATGTTTTGAGTTTGCCCCTGGCCACTTGTCCATATGTATTAGTTTTGGCCGGTGTCCCTACCATTATAAGAGACCAGAGGGAGTCCTGGGTGGACCTACGTAACAAGTGTGTGGACTGGTTAATAAAGCACAAAAGGTTCCACCCATCTGACATGAACGAGATCATCATGGTTCGCAGAGTCGGTGGTTTGCCCCGTTCCCCAAGAACATAGACGGTGACTGTATTGTGATTAACTTCCGCAAGCCTCATATGGTACGATGCCTATTGAGAGCTTGCCAGTTTAACATCTAACCAATGTACCAACATCTGATCCTTACCACTGGCCTATTTTTATAAACCAACACTTAGGCCCATTGTAAATCAGCATGTATCCCCCACATCATATAATAGGTTTCAGGTTTTATCCAAACTTGATACCCAGGATTGACAACCACCCTCACTGGAACATCAACCAGACCCCCATGATAATCGGCAGGTGTTTGCGACCCCCTTCCCTGTAGCTAAGTTAGATGATCAGCAAGTGGTATCTAAGGCCCAGGCCAACACAGAATTGAGTCTCATGAGCTGGAATGTAGCAGGCTTTCAACTGAGCTTGGGGGACCCTGACTGGCTACACCTAGCAAATAAACAGGACATAGTCATGCTTCAAGGGACCTGGGCGACCCAGGAACTACACATTGAGGGGTTGCAATGTTACAACATTGTAGCTCTTACCCCTAAGTTTGGTCATTCCTCGGGGGTTTATCTATTTGGATTAACATAGCTGCCGGTGGTAGAATCAAGGCCCTACGCACCAATAGTAATAATTTTCAAGCCCTACTTTATAAAAGGAGCCTTTCTTTTTATCTGATCATTTTTTAAAATAATGACTTCCACTCAATTCCCAATGGAAACTTCATTAAGTTATTTGATTTCATCACCAACCTAGATTGTCAGCAAGAATCAGCCGAAACCACCGGTATTTTATTGGGTGGTGATTTTAATGCGAAATTATCGGATACAAAACATAGTACAGGGCTCCGTAGTTTTGGGCAAACTTGTCGTAGGAGTGCTGAGTTGGCAACATATCTGAATACACATAATCTCACCAATGTCATGGAAATTGTGGGCGCAACACATACTAACAACTATTTTGAGCCAACATTCAGAGGGAGGGGTTGCTCATCTACTATAGAATTTGTTTTCACTTCCTGTCTCCTTGAAGACTATCTAATGAAAGCAGAAGTTATCGCCACAAGCCAAGCGGACCACAACCCAATTAAAGCAGTGATGAGACTATCCCCCCGCCCACGTTCACTTTGGAATGTGGTGCCAGGAATATGATGCCCTCCACTGATAATCTAAGACTGACTTGGCGGGGTATCAATAATAACAAATTGTTTCAGACCCTAGCGAAGGCCAATATGCACCTTATAAACTCATGCTTATCAGCCCAGGACCCATACCTGGAGGCTATTTATGATTTTATCAAACTCTGCTTAGCAATCAAAACTTTATTATCAAAGCCTAGTCCCCATGTGAAACGTGGACCCAGATGGTTTGACCACGAGTGCTTTGAGGCAAATAGACAATTGCACAGAGCACTGTCAACCAACCCAAGGTGTAATTCAAATGTGAAATTGGCGAGGCAAAGGTATAAGATTGCGACTACCAACAGGAAAGGGGAAGTTTAAAAAGATCGCTGGGAAGCATTAACCAAAGCTGCTAGTATAAAAAAGGGAATACATTTTGGACAGCTGTCAAGGACCTGAGGGCAATAGGGCAGCTATTTACTCCCATAAACTGTACCATAACGAACAATGCCTAAATCTTAATCTAATTATGGGCAAATACAGCATAGCTCAGGACTCGCCAATCTCTCTGGTCTTTATGGATTTGACCTCTGCATTTGACCTTGTTAATAGGTCTAAGCATTGGTCCATCCATTTAGCCTATGATTTTGACGAGCCCCTGGTGCACTTTTTAGTGCACCTCCATAAATATCTTAAGGCCCGGGTCAGAATTAGCAGCGGGGGTGAAGTTACTGAAGCAATCAAAATAAGCAAGGGTGCAGACAGGGATGCGTCCTAGCCCCCCCCCCCCTTCATAATTTACATTAACAGACTGTACAAATCACTCAAAACATTGACCCATGAAGTTCCTAAAATAAATGGCAAATCACTCCCCGTGCTATTGAATGCCGATGATGCGGGCCTTATGGGCCGCTCTCCCAACTCCCTACGCATCTTAGTGCAGGTCTGATTTTAGCATATGGCTAGCCTGGATTTAAGTACCAAAAATCTTTTATAATGTCTTGTGGCCCAAGGAAACGTCATCTTAATTTTATATCCGTGGAAGACCAGAAATTGAAAAGTAGTAGCACCTTCCCGTATCTTGGGTTGGTCTTTGCTGCGAACGACTCCTGGACTGAACACATGGGGGCATATTCACAAGGATTTATCGCCGAGTCATCAGCACTTTATCGCAGCCAAATTGGCGATAAATTTAACTCCCCATTCACAAGCTGGTGCTAACAGCCCACAGCACCAGTTTACCCGCGATAGCAGCCGTAAAAAACATCGACACAGAGGATCCCCGCAACTATCGCTAATGAGATGCAGAGTGGGCGTTCCCGTGCCAAAAGCCGCGATCACACCACACCTCAACATTCTCAATGACCGGCCAGTTCAGCGATAAAAACACAAAACAGGCAATAAGGAGCGTTATCATCAGGAAATCTACACCTGCTCTGACCTGGTGTTAAGTCAGACAGCAGCCAGCACCACAAAAGGGAGACCAGCCCAGGGCCACATTGGAAGGGCAACAGATGCCATGGAGCCACCTATCATGCGGCCCGGACACCCAAGAGGGACACAACACCCACCGACACCACACCCAGGCCTGCAACACCCCACACACACCCCTCCCCGGGACCACCCCCAACCCCGGACAAAGAAACTGCACACCAACAGCACGAAACCCAATACAAACATTTTGCCTGATATCGCAAAAGCAGGTAATCCAACCGACCTGCATGGCCAGAAAATGGAGCCTCAGTCAAACAGCATGCAATCACAAACACAAAACACCATACAGTGAGATTGCACAAGCAACGCAAGGCCCCTCGGGCACCTGGCTCCCCATGCCAACATGTGTGTGTGTATCGCCATCCGTACACCATGAGCCCAAGGCCGTGTCCCAATCTCAGCGCCAAGGCCACATCACATCCCGCACACACAAGTAGTAGTCAGACTAACATCAGGGATGAAAGCTCCATTGTTCCAATGCAGAAGGCGGGAGGACACCCGCACCTCTGACCTTGGTCCAGAACGCGCCTGGAACACCCTGAGAGAGATGCCACGGCAGACCGGGAGGACTCCCACACCATGCATTCTACAAATGAACTATCCGACTCATACACACCCCACACACAGAAGCCCCTGACTGTGGTACCCCCGCATGGGATGTCCTTGACACACACGGAAACAGAAAGCCACTCTGCCCAACGTTGCACACACATTCGAATCATTGCTCAAAGCTGTGGCATATCCTCCACACAACTGCAGCAGTTCAGAAGAGTGCCGGTTCCACGAGATGCACCAACGCAATTGCAGGCCATACCGGGCACATGCACAACCCCCGTCACGTGGAACAGTACAGTGCATGTATGCTGCATTTACTGGGCGCAGTGCCACTGGCAGTGCTGCGGATCAGTTAACGGCTCAGCTTTCACATTGCCAACGTCACATGCGTCCAGCCCTGGTTCCACTGCCGAACATGCACATTCGAGTGTCCCATGGATGTCTGCATATCCAACACAACTGTTGATGAATTGGACTATGACTTGTGTCTGCGCCCCTTGTTAGATCACGAACAGGAGTGTAACCGAGACAGCCGTGCAAGGAATGCCCTGACATACTGCATATGTATTGGTAGTTGTGCATGGGAGATTGCACAATTTCTCATGTGCAGTGACCACATCGAGGCGCTCCCGTATTGGGCTGTGTTGCGGATTGGTGAAACGGCGTGAGCTGAGCACACCTGTCCGGACCACTTAATGGATTGGCTCACCCTGGTGTTCCTTGAACATGACAACAACGTACTATTGGAACACATTGCACATAAAGCTGCACGGGTATTCATGGACGAGTAACTACACTCCTGCAGCCACATCCGATTGGCAGCCACAGCACATGTCCCAACAACTTGTTGCATCGTGGGGTATGTTCATACATCCCACCACCTCACTGAAGACGTCTGCCTTCGTCCGGGCCCTGGATGCATGTGCGTGCTACAACGCCTGTGTACACACACTTGTACAAGGTGATGCAGGTCCATGCTCGGTGCAACACTGCGTTGTTTGGCCAAGTTGCCAATTCAGACACACTGCCGGGGAGAGCACACACATGGCAATGTAGCAGGACATGTGAACCTGTCGGACCCTCACACCTGATCACTGTCAGCAGAGCAGACAATTTGCGCTCTCCAGAGGCAGAGCACCATGCAGATCCCATGGGCAGTGAGTTATGCGCCCTCACACGGGGAAATGGTCAGACGCCAAACAAAATATGACTCATCCAGCAAGGCAAGGTGGACTGAGAGCGTTGCCATCCGTGATGAATGTTGCTCATTTTAGCCCCAACATTTCCTGAACCTCGACATGTACCCATGCTGTGTGTAAGTGTCTCAAGCATGTCCCTGCCTGGTGTGGCCGTTGCCTCATCTGTACTGACACGCACATGCCAATAAAGTAAATGCAACTCCACTGGTGTCTAACTGTGGGGGGTGTTGTTGGGATTGTCCACTCGAGTGCCACAATGAGCATCGTCCCTACACAGGGAAGAACTGACTGACGCATGTGCAATGGGGGTGTTTCCCTTTGGAAAGCTCCACATCTGTGAGCCAGGCAGTGTTTTTGGATTGGTGCTGAACCTCATGTGCACTTACGTGACTACAGCAATGTGAGTATGGTGTCCAGCCTCTGACCATGTTGAGCAATGTCTTTGCCTAGACTGAATAATGAAAAGTGAGTGATTTACCCATCCAATGACCAGCACACTGTGATGGTCACCAAATACATTCCTGAGGGAACCGGGCCTCGCGTTTTAACATGGTCGCTTACACCTTCTACCGACCGTCATTTGGGATCATTAGTGACCCGGGCTGAATACTTACTTCAGAATATGTTCCTTGAAGCGTAGCCATCCGTTTATGACAACGAACGAAAAATGTGGCCTCCTATTTTGGAACATAAAAGCACTTCATCGTGCCCGTTCTGCCTTTTTAATTAGGGTTAATTTTTTTGGAGGCATGGCCATTAATATTGGGGCATAATATAAGCACGAGCGGACACCAGCAGATTCAATCACTATTCGTCCGTTCGCACATGCACAGCCACGCCTATATTTGGGCGTCTCCCGGGTGTACATAGATATTTCCTTCAAGCCCACTCGCTCCGAGTGATCCGCCCTTCACCAGCAAATGCATCAATAGAACTTCTCTATTCACGCGCTACACTCCGCAACATAGAGCATGCGCGAACACCGGCCATCTTTTAATCAGGCACCCACACGAAGGACTCAGGAAATCGCGCACCTGATAATACCTTCCTTAAATAAACCCGCCCCTCACCAGCAAATACATTCGGTGGAACTTCTCCTTTCACGCGCTATACTCCGCAACAAAGAGCATGCGCGAATACCTACCATCTTCTAATCAGGCACTCGCACGAAGGACACAGGAAGTCGCGCACCTGATTACTTCCACAGCTGAATCATAGCTAGCTCAGAATACCGCACTGAATATGCGCGCGTGGCTGCCATGGTTAGATCAGGCTTCCCTTTCAGGGACACAGGAAACCACGCACCTGACAACACCTAGCATCACCTGCGAAGCACTTAACACCAATTAACTCAAGAGAGTGCACTATATATAGCGCAATGACTTTCTCCTCGTTCCTACATCGGGGAGGAATGGGAGCAGTCGTCTAGGAACCACACGGGAAACTTCCCTTGAGGCAGTAAGGGTTTGAATGAAGGCTGAATGGATGTACGGTTATTCTAACCACCCCAGGTGTGGATGAATGCTGTGTGAGCTTTTTCTTGTCACAGACCACAATTTTCACGCCAATTGTGATTTGTGTTTCTTTCAACAGGGTTTGACAACAGGGGTTTCCCCACCCCTCCTCCCATGGTACTTAGGGTAAGAACAGTGAGACCCTTGTGCTCACCATTTCCATCTCTGAAATCGTGTACACAAATTGAGTGTCATATGTCACACATGTAGTCACTCACGTATTACTGAAACAGTGCCTGTATTGTGTTCAGTACGATTATGGTTTGTTGTTATATATGTTTTTCTCAAATATTTTCTTTAACAGACTTGAATTTAGAAGCCGTCCAATTGTGGAGAGTGACACTGATCACGCCCACACAGTACTATTCTCTTGCCACCAGTTGGTAAGAACGGAGCCCCTCTCAATATATTTAGGTCCTGATGAATGCCCTGGACCTACCTGGGCCAACACAGCAGAAACATGTCGACCTCTCACATAACGTATAGGGGATACTAACTCCCCCACATCCCGTCACCTGATTTTAATGTCATATAGTTACCTTTCACATTATAAAACACAACAAGGATAACTATAATGATTTTTAACCAGACTCACTTGTACATGGGCCCCCACTTAGTTTAGAAGTGCATTCTTGTCGTCAGGTGTATGCCCTCCCTCTATCAAACCAACGTTTTAGAAGGCGAGGACTGGTCAATGATGAAGCATGACACCAAGTGGTGTGTGAGACCAGTCCGTTACATTTTGTGAGATGTCTCCACTCACAATATAACCCAAACCTCACAGTGGTCACCACTTTAGGAGCAGCTTTTTGTGGTTATCAACGAGCAATGTCATATATCGCAACAGAATGTGTCTACACAGCTGTGTGTGAGTAGGTATGCAACGTGAACTTCTGGTGTCACATGTGCTGTAGGACACCACTTCTGGCCTGCTTTCGTTTGGGTCAGTCCTACACACAGCCCTATTCCGTACATGGACGTGTGCCTACGTTGGGGGTTGTGAGATTGTTGTTGATGTGCAATGGGGACACAACTAGTACTCACCTCCTCAGTCAGCCAATTGTGTCTCAGGGATACGCATGCACATGGATGTCCATTACCAGGGTGTACCTTCATGTGCAAACATTGTTCCTACATCCAGCCACAACTCCATACGTGAACATAATGGTGACACATCTGTGTGATTTAGAATGTTTTATTCATATTCAGGTTATTGACAGATCTGGGGCTGTACATGGCCATCCAAGTGTTTGTCTTTCTCCTCTCCTTCAGCAGCAAGGCAACCACTGCAGGCCAATCCCCCAGGTCATGGACAGAACTCCACCTTACAGCTTTCCCAGTTCCTTCTCCTCAGGCAGACGTTCTTCTTGTCAAGCAGGATCTAATTTCTTGGGAGCAGGGTCCCAATACTTATACCCCTAATTCCTTTGTTCCTCTGGGGTAGAGGGGCCCTTGCCCAGTCCAATCCAGTTCCTGAGCACTTTGTTGACATGACTCTGAATTTCTATTCAGGGTGCAGGGCAGAGACATCAGCCGCTCCACAGGAGGTGGAGCCAGCATTGTGGTGGCAGAGCACAGCCCTATTCAGAGTCCAGGTGCACTCCTCTCACCCATCTGGATGTCAATCTCTCTATTCACCACCAGGCTACCTAGCCCTGCCCCTCTGGGTTTCCCCAGCCCTGTCACTCACACAAACCAGACAGGCAGATACACATCATAGCAGAGGCGGGCTGAAATGGTTAGGCAAGCAAATACCAACTTTCTAAAAGTGGTATTTGCAAACACAGAATATTAAAATAAACTTTACTAAAAGATGTTTCTTATTATTCTGAGTTCAGGCATACTAAACTAGAATTTCTACCATGTTCCCTGGGTCTGTTAGGATCATAGGATGTAACAATTCTAACAGCCCATTCTGGCCTATGGGAACAGGTAGCCTTGCAATAGTGAAAAACGAAAATGGCTGCAATTCACTATTAGGACAGGCCACACACACCAGGGCTTGTCCTACCTTATGCTTACAATGCACCCTGCCCAGGGCTTAATTTGTGCCGGTGCTTTCCGGTGCTAAGCACCGGCATTTATTTCTCAGGGCCGGGTCTACATGGGGCGATTGCCATTAAGACACTACAGTAAACAAAAGAAAAACCCACGAGCTGTTTCAGGCAGTACGTAACCTGAAACTCGTGTTTAAGCACTGTGAAAATGAATTCACAATGCAGCTGCCCATGTGTGAACCTGGAGGCACAAGGCAGTGTTGTATAATCAGGATGGTGGGCGCGGCATTTTACAATGCCCGTGTATTTGTTTCCGAAGGTCCATTAAGTCTTTTAGCCTGGGGCGGGGTACACAGCACCAGAGACAAGCGAGACAGGGTTGATTTATAGTAAACGTGTGAATCCCTTACCCACGCCCACCCCATGCTGGCGTGGAATGCCTTTGCCTCAAAGAGCAGGGGCTGGAGGAGGGGCCCACAGGGTATTTGGCAGTTAGCCCATGGGAGAGAAGTAACAGGAGCAGATCATTTTGTTAGCAACTCAGCATGGCGTGCATTGCTTTTGTCACCACTGTTGCCTCGACCTATCAGTGCTGCCAAATCCCTACTCCTTTGGAGCTGCAGTGTCTTTGTAGATTGGAGCCAGGCTGCGGAGCCAGGCTGCAGCCCCAGCCCGCACGTCGCCATTGACAGGATTGACTGTCTGGGAGAGCAGGACATCTGCATTAGGTATGTGATCCAAGCGCGCAACACCCATTGGACTCGAAGGGCTTCAGCCTCCCCCCACCCACCGTCGTGTGTGTCAGCCCGGGATGAGACAGCTTTCCGGCGCTCACACAGCCGCACCCGAGCACTTCACAGGTCTTTAAAAGACCATTTGTATGTTAATGAGGCCTTGCTGTTGTTTCACCCCTTCTAAGAGCCCCTGCTTCTCCACTCTGCCTATTGCTTAAAGGTTCAGCCCCCTCCGAAATTTTTTCTTAGCCCCCCCCCCCGAAATTTGGCTCTAGTAGCGCCTCTGATGTGATCATAGTAGCAGTAATGCTAAATTGTAAACAGCGTGTGTGGTGTAGCGGTCTAGCGGTTATTACGCTCGCCGCGTGATGTCACAGGACGTCCGGCGGCGGACATTTCCCGGCGAGTATTAGCGCCGAATTCAACAAGGAGAGAGCTCTGCTCTGGCGCTCCTGTGTAAGCTGATAAACGCAGTACACCACAACCTCGTGTACGCGTGATCATTTCTATGGGGCTGTAGTAAGCACTTCATTACAATGGCGACGAGGTGGTGAAGGGTGACGCCCACGCACCCTGGACCCGAGCCCCATTGACAACGAAGGAACCCAGCAGAGGCCACCACGTGCATAATGCAGGAGCGCGGCAGAGAAGCGGAGGACGCGCCAACCGACGAGGGCGCCAAGGACAGCGTGCTAAGCGCACCGAGCTCCTAGAATAGGCGAGAAGGGCCCGCAGAGTCAATCGGAGCGACCCAGAACAGGGGAAAGAAGGTACAGGACACCGCCAGGCGGGCATTGGCCAGCACCCTGGAGGTAGTCGGCGGCAGTCCCACGGCGAGTGGTGAGTCCGGTCAGGAAGACGAAGAGAGGGGCAGCGACGTCGGAGAGGAGGAGACGTTGGGCACGTCCACACCGAGAGGAAGACGCGCCGGAAGGGGGAAGAAGATGACCTCTCAGACGTGCTCCTTAACGAACCCGGTGCCTTTCTTGGCAAAACCAGGGGAGCCCGAAATGCCGTGGGAGGACTAGAAAAGGTATTTCCTAAACTACCTCGCAGCCCTGGAAGAGGAGGGTGACACCCCGTACACAAGCTCGCTGCGGAAGAAGATTCTCCTCCACCATTTGGGCCCAGCAGGGCAGCGAGTGTACCAAGACCTGGTGAAGGAAAATAGGACGGCAGCAGGCGACGACGTGTTTCAACATGCGATAGATGACCTGGATGCCCATTACCGCCCGGTGGTGTGCACGGCAATAGATAGGTATAACTTCTATCATCGGAAACAGAATAAAGGAGAATCCGTCGATGAATACGTGGCGGCCCTACAGAAACTGGCCCTAACGTGCAAGTTCGGTACCCTGCAGGAAGACCTAATAAGGGATCAAATCATCATGCACACGGTGAACACCACCATCCAAGAAAAACTGTGGACGAATGGAGACGCGCCACTGAAAACCGTCGTGGCCCTAGTGAAGAAAGCAGAACTAACCAGGAGGTGCGCAGAAGTGGCCAAACGCGAAAACCACCCGGAGCAGGCGGTATACAAGGTGGAAGACCGGAAACCACCTGACAGCAAACAACCGGCGTGGCAACAAGGCACACGGGCCCACAGAAGGTTCAATGCCAGGACGACGAGACCACAAGGGCAAAGACAATGGAACAAGACGGCCTGTTACAGGTGCGGCAGTGGCACCCATGCGGCCAGCGACAAGGGTTGCCTGGCATTTGGCGCCAAATGCTCGTATTTTGGACTCATAGGCCACTATGAAAAGGTGTGCAGAAGGAAGTCCCAGAGGCAAGAGGTGAAGTACGTAGCCGAAGGGCCGCGCAAAGAAGACGAAGAAGTAGTTAGAGAAGAGGACGATGTAATCCTGATAGTGGAGGAACAAGTATTGGGTATAGAGAGCATGGCGGACAAGAAGCCAAAGTGCGAAATGACGATAGGAGGTATAAGAGTCACCATGGTAGCGGACTCAGGATCGCCATACACAATCGTACAAAGGAGGATATGGGAGGAAGACTTCGCACCAAGCACAGCGTACTACTTGAGGCCCACTGACGTTCATCCGGTAACGTTCACGGGGGAACCGATACCCATGGTGGGGTATTGCCCGCTAACCTTCGAATTCCGAGGATGCACATGTGAGGGGAAGCTGTACGTGGCGGAGAAGGGACCGTCGGTGTTGGGCTGGAGAGACCAAGGAGCCTTGGGCATAAAGCTGAACCCAGGAGGGCACATGCAAGTCCTTATGACCGTCGAGGGGCAAGACCAGGAAGCCCAGCGATGGAGAGAAGAATTCCCGGAGGTGTTTAAAGACTCCATTGGACGCATGGCGAAGTTTACACACAAGATTCAACTCAGAGCGGGAGCCCGGCCGGTGTCCCACAAGGTGCGGAACATCCCATTCCGTACAAGGGTTGCAGTGCAAGAAGAGCTACAAAGGTTGGAGGACAACGGCGTGATAGAGGCCATTGACAATGCGGAATGGTTGGCCCCCTTAGTAGTGGGACAGAAACCCAACGGGAAGGTGAGGCTGTATGTCGACCTAAGGGAACTGAACAAGAACATTGTGGTGAACAAGTTCCCGCTTCCCAGGATCAACGAGATGCTAGCTAAAACCCAAGGGGCGCAGTGGTTCTCCACCGTAGATTTGACGTCCGCCTACCACCAGATTGCTCTGCACAGATCGTGCAACCACCCGACGTCGTTCATCACGCCGTTCGGGTGCTACAAGTTCCTAAGGATGCCGTTCGGTCTCGCCTCGGCAGCTGCAGTCTTCCAAAAGTTGATGCACAAGTTGTTCCACAAGAAGACAGGCATCCAATACTTTCAGGATGACATCTTGGTAATGGGAGCTTCCCGAGAAGAGCATCACAAGAGGTTAGCGGAAGTCCTGACGGAGCTGAAGCAGAACAGGCTCACTGCCCAGTGGGACAAATGCAAGTTCGGCTTGAACACAGTCACGTACCTAGGGCACGAGATAAGCCGGCACGGCATAGAACCCAAAGCGTCCAACGTCGCGGCAATCAAGGAAGCTTCCACCCCGTCGAACAAAGAAGATGTACGGACCTTCCTGGGGATGGTGGAGTTTTATAGCAAATTTGTTCCCCATTTCGTTTCCAGGACCCATCATTTGAGATCGCTCCTCAAAAACAAGTCCACGTTCCTATGGACGGGAGAACATCAACGAGAATTCGAGGAAGTGAAAAGGAACATCAGCGAGGCAGTGCCCATTCAGGGATATGACCCCGACGCTCCCACCATGTTGACTACGGATGCCAGTGACCGCGGACTGGGGGCAGTCCTGACGCAAAGGACGGCAGATGGGGCGATAGCCACGATTAGTTTTGCGTCACGAGCGCTAGCCCCGAACGAGAGCAAATTCAGCGTCATCGAAAAGGAAATGTTGGCGGCTGTGTGGGCAATGGAGAGATTCCGGCAATTCCTATGGGGCGGAAGGTTCCTGCTACGTACAGACCACAAGCCGTTGGTGAAGGTCCTCACGTCATGAACATGCCACGCCACGAATTGCGAAGATGACGCTCAGATTACTAGACTATGTCTATGATGTAGAATATCACCCAGGACACAGGAACAAAGTGGCGGACTTCCTGAGTAGAGCGGCGTCCAAGGAGGCCTCGGAAGTCCAAGACGAAGGCGGATGGGAGGACTACGCGGTTGCATTCACAGGCGACCATGAAAGAGCAATCAGTGCCCAAGAATGGGAAGAGGAATACGGAGAGGACGAGAGGTTGACCACCATAAAAGCGTACGTAACGAACGGATGGCCGGAGAAGAGATTGCTAGGAGAAGAGCTCAAACAGTATTGGGAAGTAAGGGAAGAGCTGTCTATAGGAGACAAGCCATGGTTCCTGTTACGCGGCAACAAGGTGGTTCCTCCGTCATCGTTGAGACAACGCATAGTGGCCATCACCCATGAGGGTCATCTGGGTATAGTGAAGACCAAAGGGAGAGCTAAGGAGGACTACTGGTGGCCAGGGATGGACATGGCAGTAGAACGCCACGTAAGAGAATGTGAGCAATGCTGCAACGCGGACAAGACTCAGAAAATGTTGAGGCCACCCCTGGGCAGATTTGCATGCCTGGAGAATCCGTGAGAAGAGATCTCCATTGATGTCCTTGGACCCATAACGGATACCAACGACATCCAGAAATATATCACCGTAGTGGTAGATCGCTATTCCAAGTGGCCGGAAGTCCATGTAGCGGACAACGCGGAAACAGAGACAATCCTGGAATTCTTGACAGAGGTCTTCATAAGGGAAGGTATCCCCAAAGGGATCCTGAGCGACAACGGCCCGCAGTTCACATCTAGCAAATGGGAAACCTTCATGGACAGGAATGGCATCACAGTTCGACACACCCCAATATACCACCCCGCCGGGAATGGCGCAGTGGAAAGGTTCAACAGAGTAATCATGGGGTCGGTACAAGCAGCGATCAGTCAAGGAAACAACTGGGAGAAGGAGTTGAAGCGACTGATGTGGGCCTATCGGATAACCCCCACTTCAACGGGGTACAGCCCGTTCCGAGTGCTAAGAGGACGAGAGCCGTTCACAAAAGACAACGTAGCCTGGAAACGCCTCACAGTTCAGAGCCGTTGGTCCCCAGCAGTAGTGCGCAAGAACCTGGAGAAAGCACAGACGGTGTACACCGAACACTATGACAGGACTCACAAAACTAAAGAAGTCGCACTGGAGAAGGGGGAATGGGTAAGAGTCAAGCTACCCATCCAGAAGAAGAAAGGAGACAGCAAGTTCACACCCCCTTTCCAAGTGTTGGAACCGTACTCAAGGTCAGCACTTCTCAGTGACGGAAAGGTATGGTCGCAGGACCGCATGGCGAGATGCATGCCCACAGAAGGGAAGAAGGCCCAGGGGGTGTTGACCCCTACAGGAACACCCAGCGGAAGGAAGAGCCCGGTGGCAGATCGGGCGAGTCTCCAGGGAGGAGTAGAAAGGAGTCCCCAGGCGGGAACAGGACAAGGAACCAGCGAGGAGAAGAGTGGTCTGGAAGAAGACGCCCTAGAGGGGACTAAGAACGATGAGTGGGGAGAAGCAGGAGTGGAAAGCAGTGAAGGGGCACCAGGCCAAAGGAGCGTGATAACCACTCCGAAAGCTGGCGAAACCAGTAAGTGGACACGACGAGGAAGAAGAATCATACTGCCCCGAAGGTTCGGGGAATTCAGCATGGACAACAAGTAAGACTGTTTATGTTCCACGGGGTTGTAAGTTTGGGTTGTGTTATAAAAGGGGGAGATGTGGTGTAGCGGTCTAGCGGTTATTACGCTCGCCGCGTGACGTCACAGGACGTCCGGCGGCGGCCATTTCCCGGCGAGTATTAGCGCCGAATTCAACGAGGAGAGAGCTCCGCTCCAGCGCTCCTGTGTAAGCTAATAAACGCAGTACACCACAACCTCGTGTACGCGTGATCATTTCTATGGGGCTGTAGTAAGCACTTCATTACAGCGTGTTGTTATCTTTTTTTAGTTTGGTATGGAGATGCCATTTGAAAATGGTCTAACAATGCTCCTGGTCTCCCTGCACATTTAAAGAGAAGTTTGCATTACATTAGTTGATATGCAATTTCGTCTTGGGCATTTTACATACGTTTCAATAAGGAAAGTCACAATTTTGCAGTAAAAAAACGCCCACTCTCCCATGTTTCAACTGCATTATTACTCTGCACAGACTACAGACGCTTTAAAGGCAGCAACGGCCCCTAGAAGTGTCCAGACCTGCTTCCAGTCTTTATTGCCCACTGCAATGAAGAGAGGCCAGGCGGGCACATTAATCACAGCTGCTGCCGGAAAGAGGAACTTGCAGGGTTCATTGTTAGACTCTCAGCGCATTAACAGTTTTAACCTTAAAAGTTCTGTTTTCAGAAAGACAGTGTTCCTCTAAAGGGATTTAATTTGTGGTCATGCATATCTATTATTCTACAGATTGCTGTGTGTGCTTTAAGTCTTTCCATTTTCTTTATTTATGAGTGCAGGTAGTAAGTGCTGCGCAGGGTGACCTGTGTGCATGTATGAGTAAAGGGTGAGCGGTGCGCCTGTATGAGTGCAGGGTGAGCAAGTGTGCCTGTATGAGTGCAGGGTGAGCAGTGTGCCTGTGTGAGTGTAGGGTGAGCGGTGTTCCTGTATGAGTGCAGATTGAGCGGTGTTCCTGTATGAGTGCAGGGTGAGCAAGTGTGCCTGTATGAGTGCAGGGTGAGCAGTGTGCCTGTATGAGAGCAGTGTGCCTGTATGAGTGCGGGTGACTGGTGTGCCTGTATGAGTGCAGGGTGAGCGGTGTTCCTGTATGACTGCAGGGTGAGCACTGTGCCTGTATGACTGCAGGGTGAGCACTGTGCCTGCATGAGTGCAGGGTGAACGGTGTGCCTGTATGAGTGCAGGGTGAGCGGTGTGCCTGTATGAGTGTAGGGTGAGCGGTGTTGCTGTATGAGTGCAGGGTGAGTGGTGTTCCTGTATGAGTGCAGGTTGAGCGGTGTTCCTGTATGGGTGCAGGGTGAGCAAGTGTGCCTGTATGAGTGCAGGGTGAGCGGTGTGCCTGTATGAGTGCAGGGTGAGTGGTGTTCCTGTATGAGTGCAGGTTGAGCAGTGTGCCTGTATGGGTGCAGGGTGAGCAAGTGTGCCTGTATGAGTGCAGGGTGAGCAGTGTGCCTGTATGAGTGTAGGGTGAGCAAGTGTGCCTGTATGAGTGCAGGGTGAGAAGTGTGCCTGTGTGAGAGCAGTGTGCCTGTAGAAGTGCGGGGTGACTGGTGTGCCTGTATGAGTGCAGGTTGAGCGGTGTGCATGTATAAGTGTAGGGTGAGCGGTGTGCCTGTATGAGTGCACGGTGAGCGGTGTGCCTGTATGACTGCAGGGTGAGCAGTGTGCCTGTATGAATGCAGTGTGAGAGGTGTGCCTGTATGAGTGCAGGGTGAGCAGCATGCCTGTATAAGTGCAGGGTGAGCAGTGTGCCTGTATGAGTGCAGGGTGAGCAGCGTGCCTGTATGAGTGCAGGGAGAGATGTGTGCCTGAATGAGTGCAGGTTGAGTGGTTCAAACAGAAAACTGCACAGGTGGACATTTCTGACTTGGGTCTGTGAAGTTTGCAGACCTACATTATATTCCCTGTAAAGCTTAAGTCATCTTCACATTTGAACAGTGTAATTTTCAGATACCACAGTATTACATACAGTGCATATACAAAGGGTCCGCATTGTATATTATAGGCATACCTGTGACACTGCATTTTACACAAGCTTATGATATATGCACATTTTGGAGACCTTATATATGCATATATTAAGAAGTTTCAGATGTCCATATTGGGCATATTACAGGATTGAATGATGTGCATAAATCAGTTACAGGTCGTGCATATGCCAGGGAGGTGCATATTGTGTATATAGCAGAGTCTAATATATTCTTAATGTGATTGAAGCCTTCATAGTGGGCTTGTATCACTGAGCTCTACAGTGTCACATATCCTTTGGCAACAAAATGTACATATATCAGTGATTGAATTCCCAAAGTTCTGAGAGCAAAATAATTGAGAAGTGTGTAAGGTGTGGCACTGTCTTTTACAAATAGTTTAGCAGTTTAGAATGTTATTTGAAAATCAAGCCTGAGGAGACACAAAATACAACAGAAGTAGAAGTAGTCATTTCAGCTTTACTTTAGTGTCAGGACTTTCACGGTCAGAAAAAGTTCATTATCTTCGGTTCCAAAAGTCATAACATCCAGTCTCTTTTGCGGTTTTGCCACACGTGTTTCAAGTCAACCATTATAGTACCAAAGTAGGAACTCAGACCAGGTATTCCATCTGGCTTTCAGCAGTGCCAGTTGAGGATGTGGGTGGAGCCAGTGAGGTAGTGGGTGGAGCTGGGGAAAGTGGGTGTGGCCTCCGACAAAATGTGAGCACCTGCCTTAAAATTTTACAAATTAAGCACTGACCCTGCCCTTGGGCCTACCATAGGGGTGACTAATATGAAGTTAAGGGAAGGTTTAGGGACTGGGAAGTGGGTGCACTTGCCCAGTCAGCATGACAGTACCAGACTGAACGCAGGTTCTGCAATGGCAGACCTTAGACACATTTTACTAGGCCGCTTCTGTGGGTGGCACAACCAGTGCTGCAAGCCCACCAGCAGCATTTGTATTTACTAGCCCTGGGCGCTCCTGGTGCACTTTACTGGGGTCTGACAGTAAACCAAATAAGCCAATCATGGAATCCAACCAACATATACATTTTAAATAGGGAGCACTTGCACTGTGGCACTGGTTGGCAGTGGCACAGTGCTCTGAGCAGCTAACACCAACAAAACACATAAGGCACAGCGACAAAAAGTGGAAGGGGGACTCACGCCAAGGTGCCAAGTCTAACACGTGTCCCCTCCAGCTAAAAAGTGGGGAGAACTACCCTACCCCAGGGAGTTCCTCATCACTAAGGCGGAAAAATCTGGACAGACCGTCAGCATTGGCGTGATCTGTACCAGGGCGATGTTCCACCGTGAAATCCATACCCTGTAGGGAAATGGACCACCTCTACAGCTTTGGATTCTCACCCCTCATATGCATCAACCATCTGAGGGGCCTGTGGTGTGTCTGAACCCGGAAGTGAGACTCAAACAGGTAGGGTCTTAGCTTCTTCAGCGCCCAGACCACAGCAAATGCCTCATGCTCAATAGCACTTCATCTCTGTTCCCGTGGAAGTAACCTCCTGCTAAGGAAGGCTACAGGTTGATCTAGGCCCTCTTCATTAATCTATGAAAGAACAGCCCCCACACCATGCTCTGAAGCGTCTGTCTGAACGATAAACTCTTTGGAGAAGTTGGGAGCCAAGAGCACGGGCGCCGTGCACATAGAAGCTTTCAGGGCCTCAAAAGCTTCCTGACAGGTGTCAGTCCAAATCACTTTCCTGGGCTGCTTCCTAGAAGTCAGCGCTGTCAAGGGGGCAACAATGTTGCCATACCCCTTGACAAACCTCCTGTAGTACCCGGTGAGACCTAGGAAGGCTCTCACCTCTGTCTGGGTTTTGGGCGACTCCCCATTCAGGATGGTTTCTATCTTGGGTTGAAGGGGCGCCACCTGGCCGCTCCCAACCTGGTGCCCCAAGTACACCACGGAACCCTGCCCAATCTGGCACTTACTCGCCTTGATCGTGAGGCCTGCCCTCCGCAGCGCCATCAACACTTCCCAGAGGTGGCGCAGGTGTTCTTCCCAAGTGGAGCTGAACACTGCGATGTCATACAGGTAGGCTGCACTGAACGAGTCCAGTCCAACCAACACCTGGTTGACCAACCTCTGGAAGGTGGCGGGGCATTCTTCCTCCCAAAGGGCATAACCCGGGACTGGTAGTGCCCATCTGGGGTGGAAAATGCTGACCTCTCTTTGGCCCCCTCGGTCAAGGCGATCTGCCAGTACCCAGACGTTAAATCAAACGTGCTGAGGTAGTTGGCAGCCCCTAGCCGATCTATGAGCTCATCAGCTCTGGGGATAGGGTGTGCATCAGTCCTGGTAACTGAAATTGAGTCCTCTGTAGTCCACACAGAACCGGAGTTCGGGTGTGGCTCCCGGCGCTGCAGCCTTTGGTACCAAGACCACTGGGCTGGCCCAAGGACTGCTGGAGGACTCAATTACCCCGAGTGCAAACATCTTGGAGACCTCCTCCTTGATGCAGGCCCTCACCCTGTCAGTCACCCTGTAGGCCTTGTGCCTCACAGGTGTACTATCCCCAGTGTCCACATCATGGACGCACCAATCAGTGACACCGGGAACCAGGGAAAACAGATCAGAAAATTGTCCCAGCAGCTGGCGACAATCATTCTGTTGCTCAGGGGTCAGGGCGGAAGAGAGGATGACACCATCCACTGACCCATCTTGCTCCTGGGCGGACAGGAGGTCAGGAAGAGGCTCGGTCTCCTCTTCCATCCCAGCATCTGTTGCCAAGAGCATGCCCACTTGGGACCTCTCCAAGTGGTGCTTGAGGCGGTTGACATGAAGGACCC
Source organism: Triturus cristatus (assembly GCF_964204655.1). Classification (NCBI taxonomy): domain Eukaryota; kingdom Metazoa; phylum Chordata; class Amphibia; order Caudata; family Salamandridae; genus Triturus; species Triturus cristatus. The sequence goes on along the minus strand of NC_140585.1, from coordinate 145,097,122 downwards.
TTAAGGGGTTCCTTGGAGACCGCAAGTCCACCAAATAGGTAACTGACTCTTGCGCTCCACAACCTCAAAGGGACCGGTCCACTTATCCTGGAGCGTGCAAGGCTCCACGGGGGCAAGACCCACACCTTTTGTCCAGGCTGCAGCTCTACCAGAGTGGCATTCTGGTCGTACCACCGCTTCATCTCCTCCTGGCTGGCTTCCAGATTTGCCTCAGCAAGTTGCCTGAATCGCCTAGTCTGATTTCTGAAGGCCAGCATGTAGCTATATACATTCTGGGGAGGTTTCCTGGGAGATTGCTCCCAGCCTTCTTTGACCAGACTTAGAGGTCCTCTCACTGGGTGGCCATACGGTACGCAAAGAGAAGGCATGGCAAGAGGACGTCCCACATACGCCTCATGGGTTCTTCCAGACCCATTATCATGCCCTTGAGGGTACGGTTGAATCTCTCAACCAACCCGTTTCCTTGGGGGTGGTAAGGTGTGGTGAACTTATAGGTTACACCACACTCTTGCCAAAGGGATTTCATATACTTGGATATGAAATTGGTACCCCGGTCAGACACCACCTCTAGAGGGAATCCCACTCTGGAGAAAATTCCCATCAGTGCACGTCCCACCACAGGGGCAGTCATTGGCCTCAGAGGGATGGCTTCCGGGTACCGGGTGGCATGGTCCACCAGGACCAGGATAAACCTGTTGCCCATGGCTGTCCTGGGGTCCAGGGGCCTCACAATGTCAATCCCCACTCGCTGGAATGGGGTACCGACCACAGGGAATGGTTGGAGTGGAGCCTTCTGCTTCCTTCCACTCTTTCCACTTGCCTGGCAAGTGTGACAGGTCCTGCAGTGAATGTCTGACCTCCTGCGCATTTGAGGCCAATAAAAGTGGGTGACAAGCCTTTCAAAGGTCTTGTCCTGCCCCAAATGTCCTGCCAATGGCACAACGTGAGCCAGCCCCATTAGAAAGGCTCTGAAGTCCTGGGGTACCACCAGCACAAGGGCTGACCCAGGCTCAGCAACCTTAGGCTCTGTATATAGGAGGTCGTTCTCCCAGTAAATGAAATGTGACCCAGACTGATCACCTGTGGCCTGGTCTGCAGCCTGCTGCCGCATACCCACGAGAGAAGGGCATTCTTTCCGTGCCTTACAAAAGTCCTCCCTGGAGGGGCCTCATTCCTGCTGCCAATGGGTCAGCTCAGGCAGGTCCCCCAGTTCAGCTATCTGTTCCCCGGTAGGCTCCAGGGCATCCCCCTCAAGGTCTGCTTCCTCCTGGGTCGTGGGAACTTCAGGGGCTGGTTTCCCGCGCCCCCTGCCTCTTCTCTATAAGGCCGGTCCCTGGGCCTCCCTCTCTGGCTCCAGGACCTCTTGAGCACCTCTACTTGCTGCCATGGACCGTGTGGTGACACACACCCAATCCGGCATACCCAACATCTCCAGGTGAGCACCCAGCTCCATCTTAGCCCAAGGTGAGGTCTCCAAGTCGTTCCCTAACAGACAGTCTACAGGCATGGCAGGCCTCACAGCTACCTGAAGAGTACCAGAGACCCCCCCCCCACTCAAAGGGAACCTGAGCCACATTGCGGTGACTCTCTGTGTTGTCAGCGGCAACAACTGGATAGAATGCTCCTGGGACAACCTGCTCTTGAGACACCAGGTGACACTTGACAGCTGTCACACTGGCTCCTGTATCTCTGAGAGCTTCCACCCTATGGCCATTGATGGTCACCCACTGCCTGTATTTCTTAGTGTTATCAGGCAGCTGGGTTTGGGGGACCACCTCACAGTCTCCTAATGAGACAAGGGACATATCTGCGGGACCCCACCCTCCTTGGACTGCCATCTCCTCCCCCAAGGCTACACTAGCCATCTGCCGGGGCAGAGCACCAGTGGGTGCTGATTTACCATACAAAGGACACTTTACCTCAGAGGCAAAATGCCCCATGTTACCACACTTGTAACATTTTATGGGCCCCTTTTGAACAGGTGGACCTGTCGGGGCCCCGGTCGGTTTCTGGGGTGGGGGAGGCTGAGAACCTTTCCCTTAGTTCCCTTGGGGATTACTTTGGGGTCTTCTTGGGAACTCCCTCTGTATACCCTTGTCCCCCCCCCACTCTTCTGCTGGGGACCCTGCCCACCTTTAGTGGAGTCTCCCACTGGACCCTTGTGGACCCTGGTACTGACCCAGCGGTCCGCCTCCTCAGCAAGCTTCCTAGGGTTAGTCAGCCTACTATCAATCAGGTGCTGGCGTAGCTCGGGAAAACAATTACTGGACAAGTGCTCCCATGCCATTAAATCAAGAAGCCCTTGAAAATCATTAACCTTGCTACCCTCCACCCAACCATCCAGTGCTCTGCAAAAAAAAGTCACATACTCAACATACGTACTGTTTGGAATCTTGGTGCAACCCCTGAACCTTTGCCTATACAACTCAGGGGTCAACCCATATCTAGTCATCAAAGCTGCCTTCATATGGGGATAGGAAGTATAATCATCTGAAGGCAAGTCTAGCAGTGTGTCCCGCCCCTCACTAAGGAACCGTCCCCACAACCCCGCTCCCCAATCCTTCTCAGGGACCCGGTGGGAAGACATGGCTACTTCATAGGCTTTGAACCACTGCCCTATGTCATCACTTAAAAAAAAATCTTTTACTACATCTTTTGGTATGTAAACTCTAGATTCTACAGGCATTGACGGTGTGCTGCCACCAGAGGGAGCAATTTCTAAACTCTGGGCTTTCAGCTCCAACTCCCTCAAACCCTTTTCATGTTCATACTGTAGCTTTTTTTCTTCTAGGGCTAATTTTCTACTTTGCATTTCAAATTCTAACTGCCCACTTAACTTGAGCTTGGTCAGCTCCAATTCATGCATCCTACACTCTTTTCTATCTGCCAGCTCCTCTGGAGATAGACTTTTACTGGAAACACTGCTACCGGCAGGGGAAGGGGTTCTCCTTCCTCTTGGACCCACTGGCCCATCCAGCTGTTCCTCTGCATTATCATTATCAGTGGCATTCCTTGCTTCTACCCAGGCCCTCAGCGTCTTGTAGAAGTCTGCCTTATTTTTGCATCCAGTAGTAGAAACATTACATTTCTTGCAGAAGAATTTCAGCTGCTTGGCAGTGTAGCTATCCAATTTCTCTTCTTCCCATTCAAACTCAGTATTCACAGAGACTATGGATGCTGCTTTCTCCACCATGGTTAAGCTTGGCAGTGCTCAAAAATAGAAAGTCCCAAAAAGAATCTACCAACAAGTATTGGTTGCGTTAAGGTCTGCACTCACTAAGTAGTGTTCACCAATTACTGTACACGAGTCACAAATGCAAGTCCAGAATCCTCACCGCTGACCACCAATGTTAGAATCCGGGTTCTCTGGTTGGCACAGGTAGGTACTTGTGACAAGCAGGGAACCTTTCCTCTAGTCAGGATAAGGGGGTACACTCCTAAAACAACCCCTGCTCACCCTCTAGGTAGCTTGGCGCGAGCAGACAAGGCTTATCTCAGAGCGTTATAGGTTAAGCATTTGTGAACACATACAGTAACCAAGTGACATCACTACAAATGGACACCACACAGGTTTTATATTAAAAATAAGGATTCTTTATATAGAGTTACCACAAGACCATTAAACGACAAAAATACACAATACTGTTACTTTAGATGGTAGAAGTTTGCTTAGTTCTATTAAGTTCTTAAATGCGACACTTTAAGTCAATGTACCTTTTAGATGCGACACGCAGGGCAATGAAAGTGTTGCAACGACGTTGATGCGATTAAGTTTTTGGTGCAAAGAAATACAGACGTGAAGATCTTCCAGATGCGTTACGCTTCTCCGATGTTGCGAGAAGACTCGAATCAATGCTTCAGTTGCAGCGGCGCCACACTTTACGCGATGCGACGACAGCGGCCTTGGCAGCGACACTCTTCTCCGACGTTTGCGAGACGCTACCGCTCGATGCGATGTTGCAGCTGCGACACCCCTTTACGCGATGCAACGACAGCAGCTCCGACGGCGGCACGCTTCTCCGTGGATGCGAGGCGTTTTTCTTGATGCGGTGCAATGCGACAGCTACGATGGCTGCGATGGCGACACGCTTCTTCCTCGATGCGAGACTCTTCTCTTGATGCGGTGCGATGCGTCAGCTACGATGGCTGCGATGGCGACACGCTTCTTCGGCGTTGCGAGACACTTATTGGATGATGCGAGATGCTTCCGCTCGATGCGATGCTGCAGCGGCGACACAATTTACAAGATGCGACGACAACAGCTCCGACGGCGGCACGCTTCTCCTCCTTGAGTCGCGCTTCCAGCTCCTTGCAACACGCAGTCCCTCAGAAGGCCCAACAACAGCAGCAGGCACTTCCAAAGAACTTTGGGGAGCTGGGGGGTGAAGTCTGTTGTTCCTGAGGCTTCAGCAGGAGGCAAGATCTATTCCAAGCCCTTGGAGATCTTTTTAAGCACAAGTTGAAATAAAGTCTTTGTAGTCTTTCTCCTCTCCTTCAGCAGCAAGGCAACCACTGCAGGCCCATCCCCCAGGTCATGGACAGTACTCCACCTTACAGCTTTCCCAGTTCCTTCTCCTCAGGCAGAGGTTCTTCTTGTCAAGCAGGATCTAATTTCTTGGGAGCAGGGTCCCAATACTTATACCCCTAATTCCTTTGTTCCTCTGGGGTAGAGGGGCCTTTGCCCAGTCCAATCCAGTTCCTGAGCACTTTGTTGACATGACTCTGACTTTCTATTCAGGGTGCAGGGCAGATACATCAGCCGCTCCACAGGAGGTGGAGCAGCATTGTGGTGGCAGAGCACAGCCCTATTCAGAGTTCAGGTGCACTCCTCCCACCCATCTGGATGTCAATCTCTCTATTCACCACCAGGCTGCCCCTCTGGGTTTCCCCAGCCCTGTCACTCACACAAACCAGGCAGGCAGATACACATCATAGCAGAGGCGGGCTGAAATGGTTAGGCAAGCAAATACCAACTTTCTAAAAGTGGTATTTGCAAGCACAGAATGTTAAAATAAACTTTACTAAAAGATGTATCTTATTATTCTGAGTTCAAGCATACTAAACTCGAATTTCTACCATGTTCCCTGGGTCTGTTAGGATCATAGGATGTAACAATTCTAACATCCCATTCTGGCCTATGGGAACAGGTAGCCTTGCAATAGTGAAAAACGAAAAGGGCTGTAATTCACTATTAGGACAGGCCACATACACCATGGCTTGTCCTACCTTATGCTTACAATGCACCCTGCCCTTGGGCCTACCATAGGGGTGACTAATATGAAGTTAAAGGGAGGTTTAGGGACTGGGAAGTGGGTGCACCTGCCCAGTCAGCATGACAGTACCAGACTGCACGCAGGTTCTGCAATGGCAGACCTTAGACACATTTTACTAGGCCGCTTCTGTGGGTGGCACAACCAGTGCTGCAAGCCCACCAGCAGCATTTGTATTTACTAGCCCTGGGCACTCCTGGTGCACTTTACTGGGGTCTGACAGTAAACCAAATAAGCCAATCATGGAATCCAACCAACATATACATTTTAAATAGGGAGCACTTGCACTGTGGCACTGGTTGGCAGTGGCACAGTGCTCTGAGCAGCTAACACCAGCAAAACACATGAGGCACAGCAACAAAAAGTGGAAGGGAGACTCACGCCAAGGTGCCAGGTCTAACACCAAGCCCACATCACATGGATGCCCAGTGGTGGGCCAAGCAGAGTCCTTTGGGGATTGCACAGTGATTGGGAAGAGGGGGAGTGCAGTCTGCAGCAGGATAGCTGTGTAATTGGCCTGCGGTGACGAAGTGGCAGTCCGTGTCGGGGTCCAGGGGAAAGCCGCAGAGTGTTCAGGGAGTCACTGGGAGGTGTTTCCCAGGCCATGATGCATAGGTCATAACCAGGTAGGGACAGGCCATACGGCGGTGATGGCTGCTACTGCCTCCTTCCTCACACAGTAGTTCACAACCCCTTCTTACTCCCCTGATACAGGTTCTGTGTCCGGTGTGTCCTGCAGGGTGATGGCTGCATCACTGTGTGCCACTGTCAAAACAGAATGCGAAGGTGATGGGGCAGCATCACTGTGTGCCACGGACTCATCAGGGGTCTGAGCTGTGTGTGTCGATGTTACTGCTGCAGTCATCTATGGCTGAGCATGGTGTGTCCCCGGGCTCATCCTCCTTTAAGTTCTGATAAGCTGTTTGCATTGTGGACCCTGGGGCTCCTCCACTCGGCTTAATGAGCATGTCTTTTAATGTTCGGTCTTTTTTGGGCCTGGTCGACGTAATCCTGCCGCGCGTTAGGAGGGGCTTGGTATTCAGTGGTATTTGGCTGTGTGGTGCTATCTGTAGCGGTTAGAACAACTCTGTGGGTCCAAACGACATGAGTCACTGAGTTCCAAGGCTGCGTGGGGTGGATCGGTCTGCTCGCGCGCCCCTCTGCTAGCTTATGGCTGTGGGCTGGGCAGGTGGTGCTAGGCAGAGGCAGCCATGTGCTACCCGCAGTGTTGGGCACACCCAGATCGAGCCCGCTGAGTAGTGTGGCCGGGGGGTTGGGCATGCGTCAGAAACCGCCTGAGTTCCCCCACTGTGTGGCTCTCTCTCTGTAGTGTGTAGAATGGACCCCAACCGGGGCCTCTGGTGGGGGGGTGGGCCCAGGGCCCTTCGTGTGCCCAAGCATGCCCCAAAACACGCAGCAGGCCTCCTCGCCTCCTTGCACTATATGGATTACTCCTAGGCCGATGCCCGCACCAGTCCATAGGCCTTTTGGCAGGAGCGGGAAGCCCCAGGAGGTCTCCCCCAGATGTCCCTCGCCCGGCAGCTCCTTGCACAGAGTCGCTGGCCACCACTAGCTGCTCCCGCTGAGTTTGGGGTTGCTGCAGCCCGCGACTGATCTCCAGTTGCTCAGGGCGGACTACGCTCCCCGAACGCGGGGATCTGGGGGGCCCGAGGCTCCACTGGCAGGTGATGTGTGAAGGGGTGGGGACCGCTCCTCCAGGCTGCTGGGGAGCCACGCCTAGTTCCGATCTCCACCTTAAGCCCCTGCTAAGTAGGTCTTTGTAAGATCTGTCTTCACAGGAACTCAGGAGGCAGAAGTAGAGGTTAAAGTATCTTTATTAGGTCGAAGACATCAGAGACCCCATCCAACACTGAAGACTGGTAACTGTCAACTGAACAGTTGCTCAGCCTTCCTTAGCAACCTAGGGATTCCACATTCTATGCAGAGTCAAAGAACAACCTGTTCTTAAAGTAAGACACTACATCACCCCACACCCGAATATAAACAATATAAAGCCCAAAACAGCAAGCAGCTGTACAAAGTAGAATGCAAACATTCAAACAGAAATAAGATTACAACAGAATGTGAAAACAGAGAAAGTAAAGAAAATAAAGAAACCAGGTACGTGAAACATGAAGCTTTACACAAAATCTTGCAACCTGGCAGGACGTCTGACAGCCCTGTGAGGTCTCAATCTCCCTTCCACAGGAGACATGGATGAGGTTGGAACAGAGCAATCAGACACATCCATAGGATGACATTTTGATACTCTTTGAGATTCCACACTATGTGTTCGCTGGGCATAATGGCATTCCTAAAAACCTTAATAACTTTAAATGGTTTACTAAATTTGGAACTACCTGTACACAGGCGGGCAGACTTAATTTTGATCCAGTCTCCCACAGACACAACTGTTTATTTTACAGCTTTACGGTCATTAAACCAAACTTTACGTTTTTCCAACACCCGCCTCTCCTTCTCTTTCCAACCTTCAACACATCAAACACTCATCAACAACATATCTCTTTGCTAAAACCCAAGAAGGATAAACTTTAATGTTAGGCACTCTTCCCTTGAACAGCCGGAATGGTGAATCTCCTGTGGAAGAATGTGGAGTAAACCTATATTCTCTTACTTCTTTCTCATAGCTAGTTCCCAGTTTACTCCTGACACAATCGCTTGCTGTAAGGATTCCATCAAGACCTTCACAAACCTCACAACCAAACCATTACTTTCAGGATGGTAGAGAGCTGCTCTTTTGTGCTTAATGGCTCTTGAAGACAGAAAATCTTAAAAAATCTTGGAAGTAAATTGAACGCCATTGTCAGACAACAAAGAAGACGGAAAGCCTTCACTCTCAAATAACTCGTCTAAAAACTCAATCACAACGTTAGACTCTACAGAGTTTACAATCTTGATTTCGGGCCAATGTAAGTGCATATCCATGCACATCAAAACATACCGATCACAAGTATTCCTTCTTACTGAGCCCAAAATGTCTATGGAAATGTCATACCAAGGTCCATCAGACTGCTCCCTTTTTACCATGGGCTGTGTCCTACATTTTAAGATCTTATCGCTGCCAGCACACTCAAAACAATTTCTTATAACCCTTTCTACATGTACATCAATTCCAGGCCACCAATAAGCTTCTCTTATTCTCTCTTTGGCCTTAACAATTCCCATGTGGCTAACATGAGCACACTCCAGCAAACGATCCTGGAGCTCACGGGGAGGAACTCATTTATTACCTCTCAAGAGAATACCATCAACCACAGACAAATCCTCCTTGACTTGCCAAAAGCCTTTAAGTTCTTCACAGCAGTCTTTTTTTATCACACCAGCAACTCAAGACCATCGAAACAACTTTCTGCAACAATTCATCATTAGTTAACAACTCCTTCCATTCTTTTTCAGAAATTAAGCCCTCACTGATGAGGCAGACATCAACTTCTTCATCAAGTTCCTCACCACCAAACCATTCGCCTTCACCCTGAATAAGCAACCTCTTCATAACACATGTTACCTGATCGAGATAAACAATCAGCTAAGGTGTTTCTAGCACCCGCAAGATAAGTAACCATAAAGGTAAATTCCTGTAGTGCTACAACCCATTTTCTAATGCGGTGAGACACTAAATCTATATCTTTCTTCGAAAACACCTCCTTCAAAGGTTTGTAATCAGATAAAACCGAAAACTGACAGACCCACAGAAACGTACGCAACTTGCGTATGGCCCAAAATATATCCAGTGCCTCCCTCTCAATGACAGAATAATTGAACTCTGCAGCTCTCAAAGGCCTAGACAAAAACAACATGGCTTTCTCTTCATCGTCAAATTTCTGAAGCAGCACAGCTCCAAGACCCTTTGAACTAAACTTCGGTCATTGGGTAAGACGCTTTCTTGGGGTCGAAGCTACCTAGGTCTGGAGCTTTGTTCAACAAGTCTTTCAAATTCTGAAATTCTTTATCACACGCCTTGCACCAAACAAACTCACACCCCTTTTTAAAAAGATTTCTTAAATGTTCCGTAACACCAGCAAAATTAGGAATGAACTTGTGATAAAATTCAGTCATCCGTAAACATTTTACACATTCATCTTTATCTTGAGGTGCCTTCAGATTGGCAATCGTATTAATCAGAGCAGGCTTGGGATTGATACCATTAGAGGACAACAAATGCCCTAGAGATTCAATTTCTGCCACATCAAAGTGACACTTGTCAGCTCTTAAGGTGAGACTTGCATGACACAATCTTCTTAAGACAGCTCTCATCCTACAATCATGCTCTTTGGTGTCAGTACCAAACACAAGGACGTCATCTTGGTAGATCTTCACTCCATCCACACCCCTCAAGATCCGCTCCATGACTCTCTGAAATACAGAGGCAGCAGAAATGAGGCCAAAAGACATTCTCAAAAATGTGAAAATCCCAAACGGCGTCACAAAGGCTGTGAGATTTTGAGATAAGGGATGTAGTTTGACCTGGTGGTAGGCGGAAGTCAAATCAAGGGAGGGGAAGTGCTTGCCACCACTTAACAAGCATAACATTTCACTGATGTTAGGTAGAGGGTAATGATCATCTATCACAGCCTTATTTAACTTCCTCAAGTCCACACAGAGTCTGGCCTCTCCATTGGCCTTGCAGGCCATGACAATGGGAGAAAGCCACTCCGTGGCTTCCACTTTTTGTATGATGCCGTTGGCTACCAACTTGTCAAGTTCCACTTTCATGCTTTCTTTTGCTAAAAGCGGTACACTCCGAACTTTGGCAATTTTCAGTACAGCATCATGCCTAACTTTTATGTAATGTAAGTAATTCTTGAGACACCCAAGTTTATTATCAAATACTTCGGGAAACTCCTTAACCCATAGCTTCCATCCGTCACCAACTTAGCTAACAGACGGAATTTCTTTCAAGCATACAGAGGGATTCTGATTGGGGTCCAAGATTACATGTAAATCACGTTGATGAAACCAGTTTATGAGAGAATCTCCCTTCATAGAAACTTACACTTTACCTGGAATAATTCTACTCTTAAAATCGATTGTTCCCCAAAAACAACCTAAAAGATTGATTATTTCTCCACCATACCCCTGAGGTTCTGGACTTTTAAGAGTCCAGAGGTGTCAGGGAAACAACACCCGAAGACCCCTGAGTTCCTTCCTGTCTCAGTGCACAAATAAACAGAGACGCGGGTTTCTCGATGGTGGCGTCAGAGACCAAGATTTATTCACTGCAGGGACACAGAAGTCATAGGAACCACACAAAGGCAGAATCTACGAGACTGTTCAAATTGCATTAAGTGGGTTGTTCCTTAAATACACAAAAAATGTCTTTAGGCAACATTACACAAATGTTTCTCATGCCCAACCCGGTATCCCAAACAAACAGTAAATAGACATCAAACAATAACTAATCGTAGGTTTTCGGTATTCGATCAGGTCCCCTTGTCAGTTTCCCATTCTTTGCCCGATCCTCCCCATCATAAAAATCGTAACCTCCCCATTGTAAAAGCCCAGAAGGAGAGGAGCAGAGCCAGGTGCAAAGGATTGAAAAATAGGATAAGAGGTGTTTATGGATCATAAACGGGCATGGCTACCGTCTTCGGCCTTTCAGTCAGGACAACGGACACGAGAACCAGTATAGCAGGACTGGCCTCAGGCAAGGGAGGCAGCTTGATTCTGCCTAGTCATGCAGCGTCAGCCTTTCTCGGGGCTCGAGCTTACGTATCCTTAACAAGGTGATTCTGCCGGGGTCATCGCCCGTTCATTGACTATGTGAGGGCAAGAAACAAAATGGATGCCGTAACTAAAATGGATGCCATGGCTTAACAACAGAATGCCCTATTTCTCAGTGAATTCATGCTAGTTGCGCAGCGAAAACACTGTCATGCATATAATGGATCATTTACGGTTCATTGGTACCAAAATCGTGTCAGTACTACGATACCGAATACACGGGTTCGGATCGCTACAGAACCTCAGACCATCCTTTTGCCCTTACATAGGCAATAACTTACTCTATGTCAGAGTACATTTCTATGTTCATCAGGTCACTGATATGTTGCTGAAGCATTACTCTATCCCGTGGCGTATCTCTAAAAACAGGTGGACTTCTTACGCATGTCGAAACACAAAGGCTACATAAGGCAGGACCACACTGAACAATGAGACAGCACGAAAATAAAAATACCAACGCAACACCAGTGACTATCAGAACCTTCCATCCCCACGCAGATAACAGACTCCAGAACCATCCCATTAATGACCAGTCACCTTCCTCTACATGAATAGAGTCAGAGATTTTATGTAACTTAGAGATGGCCTTATATCCCGTTGGCGCATTATCTGGGATAAAAACACAGCAACTCGACTGGATCATCTTACATACCCTACCTCGATCTGCAAGTAACACATCAAGGACCATACGGTTCTGTAACGTCATGAGGCGATCCGCTTGAAGCTCAGCTGTCAGGTTACTAAGGGCACCCGCAGTTTCGGTGATAGTGGATTCAACTACCCGTGTTAGTTGACGTAAGTTTCTACTGTTGGCCATAGGCCCCCAGAATGGAAGGAAACCTTTGAAGAAGTCTCCTGCTTCTTGGCCTGCAGTATCTTCTTTACTGAAAACACCTCTCACAACTCTAGTTTTGTGATAGTCCGGTGCAGCAGTGTATGTCGGAGGTAACAGTTGAGCGATATAACATGAGCCTGAGAAGTCAGCAGGCAGCCATGTGTATGCTCTGTCTTTGCAAACAAAATAGGTGCCCTTAGCAGCTAAAAATGCAGGGGAAGACTGTGACGGGAAAACGTATGTTTCGATACAGTCACTCTTCCCTAGTCGAGCTTTCGGATTCCTCCCATTTCCTTGCAAACAGACCTGACCTTGGTGGGGTACGACCCAGATCGGAGTCGAGCTTTTACGTTTGTTCTCACCCAAAGTAATGCCATATTCCGTAACATTCCAACCCATGTAAACTCGCAATTCATCCTTGGGAATGAACGGAGTGTTATTGACGTCTCTAACCATGTCAGTGATTCCCTTTACCAAGGCTCTATTAGCGGAGTTATACCTAGTGGAACGCGGAGGTCGTGGAGGATAGGTCTCTAGGGCATAAGCGAACATGGTCTGAAATGCCCAGAATGATCCATTATAACTAAAGGGCAGAACCAGATAAGGGATGCCCTTGTCCATGGTATGTGGTATCAAGCCACACACCCAGCAGTTCGTTGTGTTAACCACTAGTTGATGTTGGTGCAAGAGTTGAATGAAAGTGTTATTTATAAACTCAGAGCATCGAGCTTGCTCGTGGGCAGGAAAAGGATGGAAAGAATGAAGAGAAACAACAGTCGGAGAAACGGGAACACGGGGAGATACTGTAGATGTAACAGGTGTAAAGATCAACTGAATACCAAAAATAATTCCGCCTACCAAAGTTATTAAAACAATCAGAAGTGTCAGAGCACATTGCATGCGAAAACATTTGCTATACAATATGTCATATAGTTTTGTCTTGTGCACATTTATGATGTTAACCCGTCGCAGTTCAGGAAGCTCCATCTTCTACAACTGTTCGCAACGGATGGTTTGTACCTGTTAAAAAAATTGCCTCTGTCTACCCTGGGAGTTCCCAAAGTAAACAGAAGGAACCGACCTTGTGTTAAAACAAGGCACACGTTACGACCCTACGGTAACCCAGACGGCAAGGTGAGAGAACAACAAAAACAAAAAGATAAAAATTTAGAGCAAACTTCCTGACTGAATGGAATGCAATAAGATCAAAACAGTTTTCAAACAGAAAGGTAATTATGCAATGTCATTAGTTCATAGCGTGAGAACGTAGATTATATCTGTACTTCCCGGGTCTTGTCTGATCTTGGAATAGCTGGTCTACAGGTGCAGAAATGTTCGACTCCACAGGTGACAAATGTTCACTTTGTACAACACTCTGTCCAGGGTTCAAAGGAGCAGTTCCTGCTGAGGTGTCAAAGTTCTGCGTTTCAGTTCGTGGGTCCGTTATGTACTCTGCATCACTGAAAGGGATGAGCCTAGGAACAGGTTCTGTCTCGGATACACCAAATCGCTGTCTAACCCAGTTGTCATAAGGGAGTGGGAGAGGGACACGCTTCGTATGGCTAGCGTGCACCCAATTCTTCCTTCCAGCTATGCGTACAGCAGTTCTCGTTGTTAGGAGTACCTGGAACGGACCCACGAATCTTGGCTGGAGGTTCCGGGTTCGTTCAAAATTCCGTACCACCACTTGGTCTCCTGGTTTCAGCGTGTGGCCTGGACTCTCTGGCAGTTTAGGCAAGGATTCGAATACCTGTTGATGAATAAGGCTTAGTTTAGCAGTCAAGTCATAAAGATAATCAATCAACATTGGATATTCGATCTGTTTGAATTCCTTTGGCCTAGGGACTCCCCAAACATTAGCAGGACGACCGAACACAATCTCATATGGGCTAAGCCCTACTCGAGAGTGTACAGTCACTCTAGTGGACAGTAGAGCTAAAGGCAGGGCATCTGGCCAAGATAGACCAGTGGAAGCTTGAATTTTAGCAAGTTTCAGCTTCAGGGTACCATTGTACCCTTCAACCAAACCCGCTGACTGTGGGTGATTCGCACTGTGGAATTTCTGGGTGATACCCAGACCCGTACACACACTCTTCATGACTTTCCCTACAAACTCGCTTCCATTGTCCGACCAAACAATCCGTGGCATACCATACCTGGGGAAGTGTTCTTTGAGGAGGATTTTGGCAGTGGACATAGCAGTGTTATCCTTTAATGGATATGCCTCAATCCATCTTGAAAAGGCACAGACTACCACTAAGACATATTTAAGATTGTTACACCTGTCCATGTGGATAAAATCCAACTGAATCACTTCAAAGGGACAAGAAGGGGGAGCAAAATGACCAGTTGGGGTTGGGGTTCCCTTGCCAGGATTATGCATCAGGCATATCATGCAGTTTTTCACCACTCTTTCCGCACACTTAGTAATTCCATCATTCTTCCATACTGGAGCTAACATTTTACAGATCCCTTTCGAACTGATGTGCGCCGCTCCATGCGCCATCGTGACTACTGCGAGCACATACGCATCAGGTAACATCCAACGCTGCTGTTCAGACAAATCAACCCAACATCGACTTGAATCCATTTTACCCGTTTTCTCCTTCCATTTATTCTTCTCATTTTCAGTTGCTTCATTCTGGATTGCCTTTACACTTTCAATCGTATTCTCACACATCCCTGATTCAGCACTCCATCTTGCAGACGTTGCAACGTACATTCGGCTCGTCATGTTCTTGGCCGTTTCTTTGGCGACCTCATCAGCGAACGCATTCCCACGGCCAACATCATCCGTAATCTTTCGATGTGCACTGCACTTCACAATCGCAACTTCATTCGGTAGGGTCAGAGATTCCAATAGATCGCTGACTAACTGTCCATGTTGGATCTTAGTCCCATGGGACGTGAGAAAACCTCTTTCTTTCCACAGACGTCCAAAACTATGTGCTACGCCGTAGGCGTATTGGCTATCAGCAAACACATTCACTCTCTTTCCCTCAGCTAAAACACACGCTCTTGTTAATGCAATTAATTCTGCAGCTTGAGCAGAATTCTGACTTACTCTTGCGGTCTCAACAATCGTACTCAAAGTCGTAACTGCATACGCGGCCGTCACATCACCATTCTGTAGTTTAAAACAAGACCCATCGACATATAAAGTGCCATCTGGATCTAGTAACGGAGTGTCTTTTAAATCAATCCTACCTTTTGTCTCTTCCTTAGTTCTGAAACAACAATCATGGGGCTCTGAATCACTCGACTCCTGAGTAGTCGGCAACAGCGTTGCTGGATTCAATATGTTGCATCGCTTGATCTGAATGTGACTTGCCAATAGTGTCAGCTCATAGCCTGATAGTCTAGCACTGGTGAGGTGCTGAGTTTTTGTTCGATTCATGAGTGTATCCACAGCATGTGGAACCATGACTACTAACATGTTGTTCATGACTAGTCCACCAGACTGTCGAATAGACACTGCAGCTGCTGCTGTAGCTCTCAAACAACTTGGCAATGCTCTGGCTACCGGGTCTAATGTGGATGAGAAATATGCACAAGGCCGCTGTTTGTCACCAAATTGTTGCGTTAATACACTCAACGCACAACCTTCTCTTTCATGGACATATAAGGTAAACGGCTTACTGTAGTCAGGAGTACCCAACACAGGAGCTGAACACAGCGCATCTCGTAAGTCGGAGAAGCTCTGTTGACATTCATCAGACCATGGCAAAGGGCTCGGAACACCTTTTCCAGTCAGGGCCACTAATGGTTTCGCCATGAGAGAAAAATTTGGGATCCATTGCCTGCAGTATGACGTAATACCCAAAAACGCACGTACTTCTCTCTGTGTGCTTGGTATAGTCATCTGCGAAATTGCTTTGATTCTCTCTGGGGTCAACCTTCTTCCCTCCTTTGACAAAAGATGACCTAAGTAGGTCACTTCTTGGCAACAATATTGCAGTTTAGAAGGTGAAACCTTGTGATGTAAGTCTGACAAATGACGTAATAAAGAAATGGTAGCTATTTTGCAAGTTTCCTTGTCATCAGCAGCCAGTAAAAGATCATCTACATATTGGATCAGAGCAACACCAGGAGGAAGTACAAGAGCATCTAATTGACTCTTCAATGCTTGGCTGTAAATTGAGGGGCTCTCACAATAACCTTGTGGAGCGCGTTTGAATCTGAAGCTGCGACCTCCTAAGGAGAAACCAAAAATGTCTCTACTTTCCTCGGCTATCGGAATGCTGAAGAAGGCATTCTTCAAGTCGATCACTGTAAACCATGAGGCTGAGGCAGGAATCAACGTCAATAATGCAGTGATATCTGGTACCACAGGAAACTGCGGAATCACTATTTTGTTAACTTCTCTGAGGTCAATCACAAATCTGTAGATTGGAGGTTTAGACGGGTCAGTGCGTTTTAAAATAGGCAGAACAGGACTATTGCAGACATTTCCTCTAGTTTCCTCTATCACATCTTTCTGTATTAAGTCTTTCACAATCAGCAATAGTGCACGTTCGCCTTCATTCGAAATCCGATACTGTGGAATTCGTGGGAATCTAACATTCGCTTTCAGACTTACCACATAAGGGGGGGATTTCCAAAAGGCCTACATCGTTAGGACCAGTCGCCCAAAGAGTATCAGGGAGAGAACGCAGCTCCGGTGGGAGCTTATCCATCGACATATACATTGGAGAGATGACTCTTTTGCCTAATGTGAGCTGTACTCCTGAAGGAGAACAGTACAGTGTCGCATGCAGGCGTTTCAACAGATCTAAACCAAGCAGATTCTCATTACAACCGGTTGTTAGGATAAGGGGTGCTTCTAGTTCGCATGGCCCAACAGAAATTGATAAAGGACTAGAAACAGGATTGTGAACAGGGGCGCCTGAGAAACCTACTGAAGTGTTCGTTAAGCCAGACAAAGGTGCGCCAGGGAGTTTCGCATGCATAATTGAACTTTTTGCCGCACCAGTATCCAACAGAAACGGTTCGACCACGCATGATGTAACTACTGCGACATAAGGTCCACTCTGATCAACTGGAACTGATACTACTCCCTCTCTTTGCCTGTGGCTGTCCTAGTACTCGCTTCTCTGAATCTCTTCATTATGATCATAGTAATCTTCAACATGATACTGTGGAGATCTACCTAGTTGCACAGGTTGTACATTTCGCTGATCGAAATAATTTGATGGGCGATCGGCCTGTGGTGTCATTGTACCACATCCTCTACCTCTAGAAGCTTGCATAAACCCAACATTACCTCTCTGAGCTGGGACACCACTAGTCTGTGCGTGCAGTACCGGACACTCATTCTTATAATGACCCTCCTTTTTACAATAGGCACACTGATTCCATGCTAACTGTTGTCGGGAAAAACCATAATTAAATCTTTGGGACGTCCCTTGCTGGAATTGTGGCTGTTGCTGAAACTGGGGTCGCTGCTGTGAATCTGACTGATTCGAGCGAGGCGGATACGCCTGTTGCAATAGTACTTTAGTCTTCAAATCTTTTGTCTTCTTTTCTGACTTTTCCTTCTCTTCTTTCTCTCTATTCTCGTAATACTGAGCAGTTGCAAGTATCTGTGCTGTCGTCGACACTGCCCATGCACTTTCAGAATCCTTTAACTTGTTACTAAGCTCAGGTAGTAAATTAAACACGAACTTGTCGACGAACAACCTCTGGCCTCCCTCAGTACTCATATCTTGCCCACTGTGGTCTACGAAGGTCTCTTCAAATCTAGTGAAAAAGTCAGAGACGCTTTCGTCCTTCTTTTGCTTGCATGCCGATAGTTTATCCCAATTAACTCGTAACGCTGGCATCAGCATTTTCATCAGATTAATTATTCTGCCAGGTAAGGCAGCAATCAGAGGTTCAGGTTTAGCACCGCCAACTTGTTGCGCATCTGCTGCTACAATAGCTGGCCAATCACCTCCTAGGGCGACCGGGTGGTTCACTTGCCGAATCTTGGCCCATATAGGCTGTGGCACTACATTGCCAAATAGCATTTCAATGTCTGCCAAATTCATGACACACGCTTGAACTGTCTGTGTTAACTCTTTATAATAACCAGCAGGGTTTTTACGTGGGTCCGGCAGCGCTTGTTTTACTGCTAATACTTCGGCCCGCTTCCAAGGGATGTGTATCCACACTCTCTGGAATTGTGCCGGAGCAGCAGCAATACCATTAGCCCCATCAGCTTGAACTGCATCACGCCATATCGGTGGAACTTCCCTCATCGGATATTGACCTCGTCTTTTCCTAGTAATCGGTGAACCATCAGGGTCTCTTGGCGCTCGAAGAGGGAAATCATCCCTATAAGCTAAAATCAGTTCTATCGCTTTCCTTACTTCTGAACCTATCACCATTCCTGCTGCAAATTTCTGCTGAACATTTATCAGATCAGAGGGGACGGAATCTAAGTCATCATCTTCCCATTCCTCACGCACAAGAGAACACATCACGTCCAAAACGTAACGTTGAGTTGGTTCATTCCATTGCATAAAGGTATCTAACACTCTTCGTGCATCATACTTCGCAGCTTTCGACATCCACCTAAGAGCTGTCGAATCTAACATTTCTCGTTCCTGGGGACCAGGAAGCTGGCTACGTCTCTGTATAGAGTCAGAAACGGGGGTCCCAATAAAAGACCTGTAGAAAGGAGTTAAGATATTAGTTACAGAGTCGGTTATTTTCCGACGAACGGAAAGCGGAGTCAGAATGTCCACAGGGTTCGGGGACAGGGCAGCTGGAGCAGATGAAATAGTAAGGGTGGGAGTAGTAGGTAAAGCAGTTTGCGAAACGACAGGCAAAGGCGGAACAGGCGACCCAGGAAGAGGGGGTGCCGAAGGAACATTAACCACGGGAAGGACAGGAGCTGGAATCAAAGGAAGTGGAGCAACTATTCCAGGCTGACCAGCAGCTGGCTGTACAACAGGTAGTAACTGTGGTACTGTAATACCCTGTGCATACGGTGGAGGTGAATTCAACAGATAAGACAACAGAGGATCTTTTTGATGGTCCTCTATCGGCTTAGTAGGACAAGATGGCAATACAGGGTAACATTTATCAATTGCCAAATTATATTTTCTATTCGCCATCTCCATTGCTTTCTCAGTCTCGTTAACATGCAGCTGCCTAGCAGACTCCATTAAAGTCAACCCTTTCTCTTTCTGTTCTTTCTTCGTCTTCCTAATTTCTTTCTGTTTGGCTTCTTTACGCCATACGCGAAAAGAATCAAACATTGCCGGCCGGGCTTTTCTTTTAAACAACTTAATTTCTAGATTGTCTAGAATTTCACTTTCGAAGCTACCATGCGGTGGCCAACTAAGGACACCATCTTTTCTGGTATAACGGACCCATACTTCATTATACGCAATAGGACCTACACCATGTTTACAATAGAGCTCATATGTAGGAGTTCCAATCGGAGGAACCGAACACGAATCCTCCAACCGGGAATCCCCGTTGCAACGTAACCAGGACAGGAAACAATTACTACTGTTAGTCATGATAAACAAAGACAAATTCCAACCAAAATGCGCAGAGAACTTAGGCCTACCAAAATGAACCAATACCAAAACAAAGATTATCTAAACAAGGGCTACCAATGATAATCTACGAATTTAAACCAGAGCAACAAAGAATGACCAAACCAAACTGAGCGCAACCCACTTAATACTTAACTGAAATGTGGAAGACGTCACCAAGGAGAACCTGTCTACGTCTCGCCGTACTAAGGTCTGCACCTCGGGTCCAAGACAGGGCGACAGTCAAGGCAGCGGTCCTCTGTAGCCGTCTGGGAACGGGAACCCTCGTGGAAGAGATCGTCGGGCCACTTTTACGACATGCAGGGATCGATGAAGTGGGGTACCTCCCTCCGGAATCTTCACACGAAACTTCTCGAACTTTTCAGGCTTTGGACCGGTACCGGATGACGTTGGGCGCCAATTTGAGGTTCTGGACTTTTAAGAGTCCAGAGGTGTCAGGGAAACAACACCCGAAGACCCCTGAGTTCCTTCCTGTCTCGGTGCACAAATAAACAGAGACGCGGGTTTCTCGATGGTGGCGTCAGAGACCAAGATGTATTCACTGCAGGGACACAGAAGTCATAGGAGCCACACAAAGGCAGAATCTACGAGACTGTTCAAATTGCATTAAGTGGGTTGTTCCTTAAATACACAAAAAATGTCTTTAGGCAACATTACACAAATGTTTCTCATGCCCAACCCGGTATCCCAAACAAACAGTAAATAGACATCAAACAATAACTAATCGTAGGTTTTCGGTATTCGATCAGGTCCCCTTGTCAGTTTCCCATTCTTTGCCCGATCCTCCCCATCATAAAAATCGTAACCTCCCCATTGTAAAAGCCCAGAAGGAGAGGAGCAGAGCCAGGTGCAAAGGATTGAAAAGTAGGATAAGAGGTGTTTATGGATCATAAACGGGCATGGCTACCGTCTTCGGCCTTTCAGTCAGGACAACGGACACGAGAACCAGTATAGTAGGACTGGCCTCAGGCAAGGGAGGCAGCTTGATTCTGCCTAGTCATGCAGCGTCAGCCTTTCTTGGGGCTCGAGCTTACGTATCCTTAACAAGGTGATTCTGCCGGGGTCATCGCCCGTTCATTGACTATGTGAGGGCAAGAAACAAAATGGATGCCGTAACTAAAATGGATGCCATGGCTTAACAACAGAATGCCCTATTTCTCAGTGAATTCATGCTAGTTGCGCAGCGAAAACACTGTCATGCATATAATGGATCATTTACGGTTCATTGGTACCAAAATCGTGTCAGTACTACGATACCGAATACACGGGTTCGGATCGCTACAGAACCTCACCCCCTTGGTCTGATATCAGGTTTGGATAACATAACTTTCTTTGCTAAATAGTGTTCAAAGATTGACTTAGGAATCAAAGTCACCTTGGCCCCTGAGTCAAACAACATTTTCACTGGTGCATCATTAATTACAACAACCTCCATGGGCCATTGCCACCAGAACCTTTGACTTGACAATTGTTTATAATATCTGAATCAGAATCATTCTCATAAAGATCTACTTCCCTGATTTTCTTCAGATCTTTACCTGATCTGCAAGATTTTTTTAAATGACCTTTGCGTCCACACACATTACAAGTGGCTTTCAAACCAGGGCAACCTTTGAAATTGGACATGTGCCCAGGATTTCCACACCTGAAACACTTGCATGAGAACGTTTTGGGTCTAGTTGCTTTTACTTTCTTAATGACCAAAACACCATTATCATTACTTTTTTTTACAGGATCACTTTTACGAATAGTATCAACACATGCCTTTGAATGTTTTGGGTTTTAGCAATGGTAGGAACCTCATGTAGAGACGGATTGTCTTTCTTCCATAAGCTATCCCTGGCTTTGTCAGTACTACAGCCCAACATGGATTGATCATGAAGACGCTCATCCAAAGACGCTGCAAAATTGCAAGTGGCAGCAAGTTTGCACAATTCAGTAATGTATTGTTCCACAGACTCTTCTTGCCTCTGCATCCTCCTTCCGAAAAGGTACCTTTCAAGGACAGTGCTGATCTTCGGAAGATAATGTAAATCCAGTTTTTTTATAGAAATTTCAAATTCATTTAGACCAGTGGCATCCTCATCCGAGAGTTCGGGAAGATGCTCGAAAACTTCTTGTCCCTCATAACCCAAACAATAGAGAAGTTTTCCTTTCAGCGCTGAGAGACATGCCACAGACCCTAGCATAATGGCTAAAAACCTTCTTCCATTTGAGCCATGGAAGGGCAGGCTCACCGGGAGAAGATAAGAAAAAGGGAGGCGCAGGTACATTTTGCATGATTGAAAATAAATATGAATAACACACTTTACAGATATTGTATTACAAGAAAAGAATAAGATGTCATGCAGATAAGTGCTCTCACCTCTGTAGGAGTAAAGGTGACAATAAATGTAATATTAACATTTTTGTAACAGTGTGAAACATTGTTATGCAAAACCCAGTATCTATGTCTGTACTTGCACTGTAAACAGAACCAGAATTAGTAATTGTGCCTGTATAGTATACAACACATGTACTTATAACTGGGCTTGCACTCTGAAGTGAAACAAGTACCTCCTTTCTTTTAATGCAGGTATGCTGTGCGTGTCAGCGGGAGACGGTGCAGCAGACAAAGAAGATGATGTGCAGTGTGTCAGCGGTGAAGCTCCATGACACACATGAAATCAAAGATGAAGGGAGTAAAGCTGTTGTGTCAGCGGTTAATTGTGTTGACACGCAAAATGATCCACAATATTGTATAAAGAAATGCTGTGCGTGTCAGAGCTCGAGTTATAAAGAAATGCTGTGAGTGTCAGTGCACACGTTCCGTGAAACACACAAACCCAAACCAAGATGGCGGTGTTAGCATAATGACGTGCCACGTAGAGACGCTGTGCGTGTCAGCGTAGAATATCGGAGACACGCTTGAAGTTCCCAAACAAACATCAGGTATGTCGCGGATGTCAAAGGGACATCACTGCATAGAAACAGTCAGGATGTGCGAGAACATGCTGTTGAGCACGAGGAATGGTGGCCGGGGGACGCGGACGAGGGGTGGTCGCTGCGGGGCGGATGACACAACTTGAAGTCACCTAGCCACCAGTCGCTCTTACTATGGTATGACAGTTTATTACACACTTTATAACTTGTATCAGTAGAGCTCCCCTTTGTGTAAAATGTCCCAATATGAATCTCCACTAACCTCTTCTGAGTAGATCTGCTTACTACACAATAAGTAGCAGCATGAGTCAAGTAGATACACGCGTGCAGCGGGGTCTCACATCTGTGCAAATATCACACACATACGCCTCACCAGCTGCTGGATTCACAAGTGATCAGGAAATAGATGCGCAGGATACGAGGAGTCTGTCTTCCCCTCAGAAAGAGATGAGATGTGAAGTACACGTTGTTCCCCTTAAAGCGTCTTCTTTGAAATGGTGTGTTGGGGTCTCTGGGAGTAAGCGTGGGTGTTCTTCTATTTCCAGTCGTCGCCAAATGTAAGATCCGTCTTCACAGGAGCACAGGAGGCAGAAGTAGAGGTTAAAGTGTCTTTATTAGGTCGAAGACATCAGAGACCCCATCCAACACTGAAGACTGGTAACTGTCAACTGAACAGTTGCTCAGCCTTCCTTAGCAACCTAGGGATTCCACATTCTATGCAGAGTCAAAGAACAACCTGTTCTTAAAGTAAGACACTACAGTCTTCCTCGAGTGTAGTCTGTCCCGGGATCTATGCAGCATCAACCGAAACTCTGCCCATTGCCGGAGTGCAATCCGGTCCAGGGCCCAGGCAGGGTCCCAGCGATAGATGGAGAGCACGCCCTCCATCGCCTACCCCGAGCTCTCATGCCAGACACCGCCTCCTCTGCGGGCCAGCATGTGGGTTCCGAGCTGCCCGTCAGCTTCTCTCTCTCCCACCGCACAGGAGGGTCTCGGGGCAGCACGCCAGTCTAAGTAGCCCAATGGTTGGGTACTATGGATTCTCCTGGTGTTCCAGTATGTTTCTGGAGCCAGATGGGGGTGCTATGGACCCTGGATGGTGATTATTTGGGCAACTGCGCCAGAGAGACGAGGAGAGAAGTCTCACTCGGTC
Source organism: Triturus cristatus (assembly GCF_964204655.1). NCBI lineage: Eukaryota > Metazoa > Chordata > Amphibia > Caudata > Salamandridae > Triturus > Triturus cristatus. The sequence goes on along the minus strand of NC_140585.1, from coordinate 145,073,650 downwards.
ACCATGTTGGCCATGCCCCCTACAATGCTGTTTTAGATACAAATCTGGACCGCTCACACCCACCACTACAGGGAATGGCATCTGTCTGCCAAGCCAAAGCTCTAAGCACTTGGGCACGTGACTGGGAACTACAGGATGCTTGGCGTAAAAAACATGAGGGTCATCAAGAGTATTCCTTCTACCCCCCCCCCCCCCCACATGCACTGCATACACGTCTAGACCGCATATTCTGTACTTGTAACCTAATGCCACAGGTCACGCAAGTTACATACTTGGGGAAGACACTGTCCAACCATAACTAGCCACGACCATAAGTAGTTATTTGACAGAAAACACTAACACAGGCTCTTCCCGATCGGTCGAATGGGAAACGTTTAAAACGGTTGTCAGAGGGGTGTGATTGTGGGAGCACGGCAAACAGTTCATAGCAAGCTGAAATGAGTAGAGGAGAAACTTTGGTCACTAGAACAAGCGTCCTTAAATGACCCTGAAAAAGCAAAAGAGCGTATTGACTATGTGGACTTACAAGAATGGCTCCGTAATATAGATTATGACGCATACACACAAAAGATCCACACTGAGGCGGACAGAGGGGGCACTCCATTAGAGCAGATAATATGAAACACTCCACCTTCCACCCCCATATTGGAGGTTTCCACACCAAACAAAACAACAGTTAACACACAGAAAGAGATCAATGCAGCGTTCTGTAGCTATTATGAATCACTATACGACACCCCTCCAGAACCAGAGAACCAAGACATAGAGGATTTCTTGAACATTCTTAATATCCCACAATTACCAGAGACTGACCAAAAGGCACTAGTGGCCCCAATTACAAGAGAAGAGATAAGGGAAGCCATCAAAGAGCTACCATGCATTAAAACACCTGGCCTGGATGGACTCCCTGTAGAGTTTTATGCCACCTTCTTGGCACAATTGGTCCCCCATCTGGAGTGTTTATATCAAACAGCCTCGCAAATGGCAACCTGCCTGACACTACGATGCAGGCACCAGTGACCTCACATCCAAAACCGGGCAGAGACCCTAAAGGTGTGCAGGGAAACCGACCCCTATCCTAATTAAATACGGAATACAACATTTTAAGTAAAGTCCAGCCATGCGAGGTGGCGTGTCCAAGCCGCGGACCAAGATGGCCGCGCGGCATTGAAGCTCTGCCAGCCTTTCCAGTTCGGTAGCTATATCCCCCATGAAATCCAGGCAGACCGCCATGAGCATATCACCGCTAGACCCATGAGTGGTTCCTGCACACTGGGAATCCTTCCGCCTGAAAAACGGAGCTGCCAAGTTTAAGATCTCCGGCGCTGGACGGGATGGGCCCGAGCTACGTAATGGCGGTGGCGACTGCCTGACTCACCCGGCGCTAATAACCGGAACTCAAGCCTCGCACCTACATCGAGACACGGCGGGGAGGCGGAGGGACCGATGTGTGCGCCGGGCAAGGGGCTTATTTACCTACTGCCTTCCCTGCACTTGATGTATGCCAGGTTTGCACGGTGGTCCGTTTGACTGCCAGCGCGTCGTGAGGTGAGCCTGCCCTCAGTTCTCTGTGCCCCTCAGGGATAGGGCCTGTGGGTGTCCATCTGTTACAGCCTTCAGGTCATTGGCAGGCTCACGGCACTTGATCGTCTGGGGCCACACTATAGCCCATGCTGGGAGCCTCCCGCCTACCCCTGCTGCTCCTGTGACTAGTCCACTGCGCAGCTGCTTCACTTGGGCCTTCAGGGCTGGTGAGATCCGCACGCCAGGACCTCTCTCCATCGCGGCCTCCTCCTGAGCACCCAGTGCTTTGCGCAATTTGCAATCCTTTGCAAGTGGGCCCCGATTTACAACGGGCGCCACCTCCCCACCTCCTGCAGCCGCACAGCTCGCACCAGTTTGGACTCCACTGCGGCCACTTTTTCCATTGGCACCAGTCCCACTTCACCTACCAGGACATCATCTGCAAGCGAGCCCTCTGTTCTCTCGCTGCTCCCCTCAACTGAAGGACTTTCCTTGGCGTCATGCCTTTGCTGCCTGCCCTCTGAGTGTGACATTGAGCCTGGCCCCCTCTTGTCTTGAAGCTGCGCCACTGGGGTCGCTCTCTGGCTCCTGTCCTGATTCCGGTCACGCTTTGGTCTGCCCTCTTGCTACCTACCTCGTGTGTTGGACTGCGGCATGGGCCGCAAAGACCCGAAGCAGAGAAATTTGCTGAGACCACCCCGGAGATCGGTTCGAATATGGCGGAGGGCGGACGGGATGCGGGGCGCCCAGACGATTCCATGGGTCAGGTCAGCTCATTGCTGCGAGATTTGAGAGCGGGATTCAAGGCCCTTGATGGCAGGTCCAATGCTCTAGACAAAAATCTTGCTGACCTAGGGGCCAAAATCCAGGTGCACGAACGTCGCCTCGACGTCGCAGAGGCCCGTTTATCTGACATAGAGGATGGCACAGCGCAATCCCTCAAGAGGCGTGAATGAGTAGAAAGCATTCCCAAAGAGGTGGCAATCAAAAATGAAGACCTTGAGGCACGCAGTCGGTGGAACAACATACGCATTTTAGGTGTGCCGGAGTCCACCGCCTCGTGCCGCATGGACGTCTTCGTCGAGACATTGCTGGCAGACATGTTCGGGAGAGACTCCGTTACCGCTGGCTTCGTGGTGGAGTGGGCCCATCGCACTCTGGGGCCCCGGCCCAACCCGGGCTGCCCTCCAAGGCCCATCATTGCACGTGTAATGAACTTCAGAGACCCGGACACTGCGTTGCGCCTCACTCATGAATGAGTCAATACTATATGGCAGGGTTCTCAGTTGTCACTCTACCCGGACTTTACCATCATGGTCCAGAAGGCCCGCTGCAAATAAGTGAGTCAAGGCCACACTCCAAAACCTTGGCCTAAAGTACGGCATGCTATATCCCGCAAGACTGCGAATGGAGATCAACTGCAGGGCCTGCATCTTTGACTGCCCCACGGAGGTACAGGAGGTCTGCCGCAAGCACAAGCAAAACGTTTCGACAGTTGTGAGTGGTGTAGGGCCCTCCCCGCCAAACAGCAGCTCGGATGCCAGTATGGAGCTTTTCTCTGGGTCTGGCAATGGCTGAATTCACCTAGTTGCTTTCTCCATTACCGTCCGTGAAAACTTTGGGATATTACACTTCATCATTTTACACACCATATAACTGGTTGACTGTCGTGGCGTTGCCACCCCCCCTTGGTGTACACCATGGTTATATGTTTGAGTTTATGGACGTACCTTTTTTGGGTGTTTTGCATTTTCATGTTAAGTCGATTGGTACTGTTGGTATATTGGACAATTTTGGTAGTGCCTTACTTGTTGGGTAGTGAGGCTGGGTGGTGGGAGGGGGAGGGACAAATGCTATTGTTTGGTCACGTTTGGTTGCTCATGTGTCTAGTCACAGTCTTAGTCCACATTTCATTGCTGCAATATGCGTTCATCGTCCTTGTTTGGACCATTAAATGGCCCAGCTAGGTAGTATTGGAGGACCCTCGGAATTGTCCTTAATGTCATGGAATGTCCGTGGCCTCAAAAACAACTGCAAGAAGCGGCAGGTACTACATTACTTGCTGCCACATAAAGTTGACATTGCTTTTCTACAGGAGACACACTTGCCCACGTCGTACTCTGCTCTCTTCGATTCCAGTTGGGGTGCACACAGATATTTTGCCAATTTTAGCAATTACGCCAGGGGGACAGCCATTTTTAAACACAAGTGGGTCCCTTTTAGCCTCCGCACTGTGGTTAACGATGGCGAAGGCAGATATACCATTGTTGTATGGACATTGATGGGACACGGGGTGGCACTAGTGTGCATATACGGCCCAAATACCGACTCGCCTGACTTTTTTCATTCCTTGCTCACTAAGCTTATGAAGTTGGGCCCCTTGTTTTTTTTAGTAGGAATGGAACTTCAATGTTGTCCTTGATTCGGTCCTAGATAGCACCTCCACATCCTCGGATCCCAAACCCCGCGCACGCCGTGCTCTCCTTTCCCTCTGTGAGCAACTATCTCTACTAGATATATGGCGCGCACGCAATCCCTCCCTTACGGAATTCACTCATTACGTCGGCCACCACAACACTCGGACCAGAATCGATGATTGATTACTATCCCCATGCACCTCCAATTGGTATCACTCAATCAGGACTCTCCCGCGGATGTACTCTGACCATTCCCAGGTGTTGTTGCTTCTCAGGGTCCCCAGTCCGGAGGGATTTGAGAGACAATGGCGCTTTCCAGGCCGCGCCCTCTGAGGAACTACGATTTTCGATCACGTCGAACCGACCCGCCATTTTGTAACCCGCCGCCATTTTGTGTTGCTATCACTCAGGCAGCATGGCGAACGAAGTCTATTTTGCTTTTCCAGTAGCTTGGTGTCGAAATACGTCCTCGGCCTTGTTTGTGAAGCTGATGTTTGGACCAGCCGAATACACTAATCCGTGTCTGGCTTTCCTAATCCCTGTTTCAACTATCTGTAGGCTCACACCATTCTTTCCCGATCATATCTTATCGACTGGCCTTCACTGTCTCCTGCTAGCATTCTCTTGTGTCATGCCTGTCCTCCAATACACACAAACGTATCTCACCACCTGCAAGTCAGTTGTAATCTGTTAATAAATTAGTTCGGGGGTGGGATGACAAACACCGTTGGAGGAGAGGTCTCTTCGAGTCATCTGATCTTTCTGTTTTCAAACCCTTCTTACTGGTTCCGCTTTGTTTTCCACTTACCCTATTGGCTCTTTTCTTCTTTGCTTGGGGCGTTTGTTTTGTTAATAATTCTGTATTGTATGGTATTTAATCTGATGCGCCACAGAGTGAAGTGGCAGTCTCCTGAGAACCTACTTTGTGTACTTCTAGGATAACTGTACTAGCTGCAGCTAAATAAATCCAATCTTCTAACGCCGACAGAGTGTCCCGTGTCTCTGTGTAACGAAGCAGGTGAACCCAGAAGACGGAGGGCGTATCCTGCACCGCCAGGTCCAAAAGGTTCTGGTTCTTCAATTGGCGCCCAACGTAGGGCGGCTTCAGTGGTACCGGTTCTGCTCGAAGATCATGAGGAACCTCGCAAGAAAATTCCGGAGGGTTCGCGAACCACACTAAGCGACCCCTGTATGTCGAAAGTGGTCCGAAGGTCTTTTGCAGCGCGGTTACTCCTTCCTGACGGCTACTGGCGACCGCTGCCCTGACTGCTGCCCTGCTTTGGCCCATTCCTTTGGTGATGTATGGTAAAGCGAGACGATAGACTGGCCTCTGTTGGTGGAAGAAGACGTCCTTAGTTAAGTTAAGTATTTTCGTGGGTCGCGCCCACAAATTTTGGTTCTTTGTTTGATGTCCTTAGGTTACTTAGATTTAGTCATTGCAAAGACTAAAGCCGAGGGTAAGTGCATTTGTGCTGCGTAAACTGAGTTTTACTCCCTTGAAGTTTGTGAACAGTCCAGAGACATTGTGAAATGCCTGGTCTGACTAAGTTTGGAAGAATTTGTTGTCTTGGTTGTAATAGGGACTCCCGACTTGAGGACTCTTGTCCGATTCCTTCGGTTGGAACTCCCACATATGAGCTCTATTCGAAACATGGTATCGGCCCCATTGCCTTTAACGAGACATGGACTCGATACACGAAGAAAGATGGTGTTCTTAAATGGCCAGAAAACGGTAGTTTTGACCCTGATGTGCTAGATAATTTAGAAACAGTTTTGTTCAAAAGAAAAGCCCGGCCGGCAATGTTTGACTCTCTCCGCCTTTGGCGTAAGGAAGCCAAACAGAAAGAAATTAAACAAGCAAAACGAGCTAGGAAACCACAGGGTATGACGATTATACAGGCTGCCCAACAGTTCAAGAATGATGAAATTGACAATGCGACTGAAATTTCAGAAAGACAACATCGTATGGCGATAGAAATGCTATCCGGTGTTGCCTGTTTCTCCTTCTGATAACAAGAAAGATATAGAAGAAGATCCCCTAATGTCCCATTTATTGAGGTTGCCTCCGCCCTATGCGCAAAATGCCAATGTGCCTCAGCCGTTACAGCCTGCTCAGTTGCTGGTAGTACCTCCGCCGGTTCCGGCTCTTCAGCATTTGCCTCCTCCAGTACTACCGCCCTTGCCGGTTTTACCATTAGTTTCAACTTCTCAGCCTTCATCTCCTGATCTTAGCTTTCCTTTGCCTTCTGCTCCTCCTGTAATTTCTAGTTCTTCTCTTGATAATTCTCCTAATATTCTGTCTCCAGTTCTGATGTCTAATTCACCGTCTATGCGCAAGCGTCTCACAGATTCTGTCACTAGTATTTTATCTCCTTTCTTTGGAGCTCTTATTGCGTCTCCGGCTTTTGCTCGAAGACAATCTCGTAGTCAGTTACCAGATTTCGAGGAACGAGAGAAGCTAGATTCTCTTGCACGAAGATGGATCAAGCAGGGTCCACAATATAGTATGTCTGATATTATGCCTACCTTTTTGCAATGGAATACACCTATGCAAAGGTATGTTTTTAATGTAATGTGCGATATTCTCATTAAAGTATGGGAAGATGTGAGTTTGAGTCCGATCTCACAAGATTTGTTAGATGTCCAAGCCGATTTTGAAAAAGGACTTATTGTAGGTTCCAAAGTTGAGGAAGCTGTAAGGACACTCATCTCTTATAGAACCTTATTGTTCTCTCAGATTTTTCTTGATTCTGATCCGTCGGTTAAACTGACATCGAAAAATTACCCTATGAGAGAGGTTCCTCCAGTATGGAAGGAAGAGGTTGCGGGAGTAGGTGCTAATCCAGCTATTCCTGCTCACTTTCAGCGTATATGGGTACATGTGCCATGGAAGAGATCTGAAGTTTTGGCCCTTAAGCAGACTCTACCAGATCCTCGTAAGAACCCTGCAGGTTATTACAAAGAATTATCACAGACAATCGATGCTTGTATTATGAATCTGGCAGATATTGATATGTTAATGGGTAATGTAGTCCCACAGACAATATGGGCTAAGATTCGTAGAGAGGATCATGCACAGGAACTGGGTGCTACTTGGGATGTCATAGCTAATACAGATAGAGACCAAGTGGGTGGTGCAAAGCCTGACGCTTTGATCTCAGAGCTTCCAGGTAGAATCATTACATTAATGAAAACCATGATGCCTGCATTAAGAGTGAATTGGGATAAGCTAGCAGCATGCAAACAAAAGAAAGATGAAAGTGTCTCTGATTTCTTTACTCGCTTCGAAGAGACATTTATCGATCATAGTGGTCAGGACATGGCTACCGAGGGTGAACAGCGACTATTCGTGGACAAATTTGTATTCAATTTGCTTCCCGAGCTGTTACACAAATTAAAGGATTCAGAAAGTTCTTGGGCTGTTTCTTCTTCTGCCCAGATATTGGCTACTGCACAATATTATGAGAATAGGGATAAAGAAGAAAAAGAAAAGCAAGAGAAAAAGACGAAAGATTTAAAAACGAAGGTTCTCTTGCAGCAAGCTTATCCGCCACGTTATGTTCAGCCTCAGACTCAACAGCCACCGCAGTTTCAGAGATTGTATCAGAAACCTGAGCCATACATTCCGCGACCTTTGTTAGGTCCTAATCAATGTGCCTATTGTAGGGAGGAAGGTCATTTTAAGAGTAGTTGTCCGGTTTTATTGCAGCGCAATGGAGCGTTATCTGCTCCACAAGGTCGTGCTGGCCTCCAGTCAGCAAACAGAGGTAGGGGGCGAGGCATGTTGACTCAAGAACAGCGTGCCCTTCCTTCTCCCAATTCTATGAACTACTTTGATCAGCAGAATGTGAGATCTACTCAATATTAACATGAGGACCATTATGTTGAAGGCGAAAATGAGAGTCTTCATGCCAACTAGGACAGCCATGGACAAAGTAGAGGAGTTGTGCCAATCCCAGTAGATCAAAATGACCCTTATGTCAACGTCACTACAATGGGTGTATCAGAGCCATTTCTTCTAGATACTGGAGCAATGAGAAGTTCTATTATTCATTCTAAACTCCCTGGGGCACCTTTGTCTGCCTTAATGAATGTTTCTGTAGGATTCTCTGGCGCCCCTGTTCGCAATCCGGTTTCTTGTCCTTTGCCTATTTCCATTGGTTCTTATGACTTGGAAGCTTCACTTCTGTTAACGAATGGTTGTGGTGAGAATCTGTTGGGTCTAGACCTATTGAAAAGAATGCATGCTACAATATATTGTTCTCCTTCAGGCGTACATCTTACTCTAGGTCAAAAGTTGATCTCCCCAATGTATCTGTCTAAAGATCAGTTTCCTCCTGAGTTGCTTTCTCTTACGACAGCACTTTAGGCCACGGGTCCGAACGATGTGGGTTGTCTTGAGATACCGCCTTATATTGTTACTCTCAAGCCCAAAGTTGAATTACCACGTATTCCACAATATCGAATTTCTGCTGAAGGTGACAAGGCGCTTTTAGAAATCATTCATGATCTTATTTGGAAGGATGTGGTTGAAGAAACGAGAGGCAACACATGCAATAGTCCTATTCTTCCTGTTCTAAAACGTACTGATCCTTCTCAGCCTCCTGTGTACCGGTTTGTGATTGATCTGCGAGAAGTAAACAAAATTGTGATTCCACAATTTCCTGTTGTTCCAGATATCACTGCTTTGTTGACTATGATACCTTCCACAGCGACTTGGTTTTCTGTTATTGATCTAAAGAATGCCTTCTTCGGTATTCCAATTGCAGAAGAGAGTAGGGACATTTTGGGTTTTTCTCTTGGAGGCCGAAGCTTCCGATTTAAGCGCGCACCCCAAGGGTACTGTGAAAGTCCCTCCATTTACAGCCAAGCTTTGAAATGTCATCTTGATACTTTTCATTTGCCGTCTGGTGCCGCCCTTATCCAATATATGGACGACTTGTTAGTCGCCGCCGATTCAGAAGATATTTGTAAGGATGTCACTGTTGCACTGCTGCGTCACTTGTTTAAGCTGCATCACAAGGTTTCACCTTCCAAACTACAGTATGTTTGTCGAGAGGTTACCTACTTGGGTCATCTCCTATCAAAGGAGGGACGACGACTGACACCAGAGCGAATTCAGGCGATTGCTCGAATGTCTGTACCATCCACGCAAAGAGAAGTACGTGCTTTTCTGGGAATCACTTCTTATTGTAGACAGTGGATCCCTAACTTCTCTTTGATCGCTAAACCTTTGTTGGCACTCACTTTAAAAGATACGCCTCAGCCCCTTCCTTGGACTGAAGAGTGCCAAAAGAGTTTCACTGATTTACGCACTGCTCTGTGTTCTGCTCCTGTACTGGGTACCCCAGATTACACTAAGCCTTTTACGCTGTATGTTCACGAGAAAGAAGGTTGTGCATTATCAGTTTTGACACAACAATTTGGAGATAGACAGCGGCCATGTGCTTATTTTTCGGCTACGTTAGATCCCGTAGCTAAAGCATTGCCTAGTTGTCTGAAAGCCACAGCAGCCGCAGCAATTTCTATCCGACAGTCCGCTGGGATAGTGTTAGATAACACTCTCATTGTCATGGTGCCACATGCAGTGGATACCTTACTAAACAGAACGAAGAAACAGCATCTCACGAGTGCACGTTTAACTGGTTACGAGCTGACGCTATTGGCTAGTCACGTACACATCAAACGATGCAATACTCTGAATCCAGCTACTTTGTTGCCCCTTCCAAATGAGGAGAGTGTTGAGGATCAGCATGATTGTTTCGTCCGTACTGAGGAAGAGACAAAAGGAAGAATTGATTTGAAAGACACACCATTAGAGAATCCGGATGGGACTCTATGGGTAGATGGTTCTTGTTTTAAGATGCCTAATGGAGATACGGTTTCAGCCTATGCTGTAACTACCTTACATACGATTGTGGAAACTGCACGTGTTAGACACAATTCAGCGCAAGCAGCAGACTTGATAGCATTGACGAGAGCTTGTGTATTATCAAAAGGGAAAAGAGTGAACGTGTACACTGACAGTCAGTATGCCTTTGGTGTCGCGTTCAATTTTGGGCGTCTCTGGAGAGAGAGGGGTTTCCTAACTTCACATGGCACTAAAATACAACATGGCCAGTTAGTGACTGATCTCCTTGAGTCACTTGCTTTACCTGTCCAAATAGCGATAGTGAAAAGTAGTGCTCACAAGAAGATTACGGATGATGTTGGACGAGGAAATGCATTTGCTGATGAAACAGCAAAGAAAACAGCGAAAGATTCAACGAGTCGAATGTATATGGCAGGTCCTGCGAATTGGGTCAGAGAGAGAGGAATGTGTGAGAATACAGTGGAAAGCGTGAAAACGATTCAGAAAGAGGCTACAGAAAGAGAATTAAGCAAGTGGAGAGAAAGTACGGGAATGTTAGATGAGATGGGTTGTTGGGTAGAATTATCCGAACATCAACGTTGGTTGTTACCGGATGCTTATGTACTCCCAGTGGTTACTATGGCTCATGGTCCAGCTCACCTTAGTGCAAAAGGCATTTGTAAACTTCTAGCTCCAGTTTGGCAGAATGAAAATATCCCGAAATGTGCAGACAACGTAGTAAAGCATTGTATTGTTTGTCTGATGTATAATCCAGGAAAGGGAACCCCCACTCCAGCAGGTCACTTTGCTCCTCCGACATACCCATTTGAAGTGTTGCAAATCGATTACATTCACATGGATCGATGCAACAACCTCAAATATGTTCTGGTGGTAGTATGTGCCTTTTCGAGATGGATAGAAGCATACCCTTTGAAAGACAACACAGCTTTATCCTCAGGAGACTGGTTCCGGTCTCCTGAGGCGCAAAGCCGGGAGCTGCTGCATTTGGTTTTTATAATTTGTGTTTTTAAAACTGTGTGTGTTGAACTTTTGCACTCCAGCACTTTGGGGGGACGTGCAGCGGACCTAGCGCTGTCACGTGACACCCTCTACCGGCTCCCATCGCCGCTGGCCACGCCCACTTCTTGGCCACGCCCCCTTCCCGCCCTACTTATAGCGCTGAATTACGAGCGCTCTTCTGGTTCCGGTCTCCTGAGGCGCAAAGCCGGGAGCTGCTGCATTTGGTTTTATAATTTGTGTTTTTAAAACTGTGTGTGTTGAACTTTTGCACTCCAGCACTTTGGGGCGACGTGCAGCGGACCTAGCGCTGTCACGTGACACCCTCTACCGGCTCCCATTGCCGCTGGCCACGCCCACTTCTTGGCCACGCCCCCTTTCCGTCCTACTTATAGCGCTGAATTACGAGCGCTCTTCTGGTTCCGGTCTCCTGAGGCGCAAAGCCGGGAGCTGCTGCATTTGGTTTTATAATTTGTGTTTTTAAAACTGTGTCTGTTGAACTTTTGCACTCCAGCACTTTGGGGCGACGTGCAGCGGACCTAGCGCTGTCACGTGACACCCTCTACCGGCTCCCATCGCCGCTGGCCACGCCCACCTCTTGGCCACGCCCCCTTCCCGCCCCTACGGTCTACTACTTAAATGTGCATCCCCAGAACGCGCAGCGGACGTGCGCAGTGGGCGCGCCGTTTGCGCGCCGAAGGCGCGCCAAAGGCAAGCCCGTCTGCGCCCGTCCGCGACTGTCCGGGGCGAGGGGCACGCCACTCTGCCCTGCTTACCACCTATACCCCGGACCAACTACGCAGTCACCAGGGGCACTGGCCTATCACAGTCTCTATTTGCTCTCGCATTTCCTCCCTTGGTCTCTCCCCCGCCGCTCCCCCTCATATCCCCCTTCCTACAGTCGGCCCCTCTCTCTCGCCTTGTAGCATGGTTCTTCCTGCAGCCCCTAAAGTTCTTACGGTGTTTTATCTCAACACCCGGTCTGCAGTCGCCCATGCGCATGAACTTTCGGTCCTGCTGGATCTTCATGCCCCGGATCTTCTTCTCTTAACGGAGACCTGGTTCTGCGAGGACTCCCTCCCCGCCCTATTATCCACCTTACCGACCACTTACTATGCCCTTAGGGCTGACCGCCCTACTGGCAGAGCAGGGGGCGGCGTAGCGGTCATCGCACGTGCCGATCTTCCCTTTCAAATTCTATCCCTGCCTGATATCGCAACCACCGAATATCTGGTGATCCGCACCACTTCCACCTCCCCCCCTCTGACCTGTTTTCTCATTTACCGTCCTCCTCAAACCCCTCTACAGTTTCTCCCTGATTTCTTGGATGTTTTAGCCACTATCACAGTCAACAATTCCTCCATTCTGCTTCTTGGCGACTTTAATTTCTGGCCCTCTGACCCCGCTGAATGTCCTTCCTCTAAGTAATTTTCCGACACCCTCCAATCCCTCAACTTCACATCCTATGTTCACTCCTCCACCCACATCAAAGGTCATACGCTTGACCAGATCTGGTCCCTGAACTGCCCTGTGGAATCTCTCTCCATCTCGCCCTGCTCCTGGTCTGACCACCACCTGATTTCATTCTCCCTTCCTATTTTCTCCCCAGCTAAGCCCCCCCGCCCTAAAAACACCTGGGTCCGATCATGGGGCCGAGTCAATCCGGAAAATCTCTCCTCCCTTCTTACCTCCTCCCTTCCTTCCCTGCAGAGCCTTTCCAGTATCTCCCAGGTTAAGGCCATAGACCAGTGGCTCTCCTTCGGCCGCGATTCCGTCGCCCCGCTCAAGCGCATCTCCTCCAAGCGTGAGAAGGACGCCAATCGGTGGTTCAATGAAGAGCTTAAGTCCACCAAACTAAAAGTACGCCGCGCGGAACGGGCATGGAGGAGAAACTATTGCCCCACCCTAAAACTGGAGTATACCACCATCCTTACCCAGTATAAAAAAGACATCCTGGAGGGTAAAACATCATATTTTTCCTCCAAAATCCTAGCCGCGGAAAACCAGTCTAAGGAGATATTTACGATCGTCCACAATCTGGCGTTCTCGGACAGAACCACTCTTAAGCCTGCACCGTCCAAAGAACTCTGCCACTCCCTAAATAACTACTTTATTCATAAAATTGCTACCATTAAGGCCAACATTCCCCCCCCCCTTCTCCCTCCTTTGTCGACCCCCAATGTCCCCCTCCCAAGGGTGAACTCACCTCCCTTCCCCCCATCACTAGGGAATCTCTGACCTCCCTAGTTCCCCTGGTCAAATCTGGTTCTCCGCTCGACCCCTGTCCTGCCCACATTCTCCGCCATATCTTTGTTACCTGCCCAGACCCTCCCCTACATCTCCTTAACAGCTCTCTCGCTCAAGGTGTAGTTCCCTAACCCTTGAAGTCTGCGGTTATTGTGCCTATTCTGAAAAAACCTGGGGCAGACCCTTCTGTCCCTGCCAATTTCCGCCCCATCTCCCTCTTGCCATTTTTGGCTAAGGTGCTCGAGCGCCATGTCACCTGCGCTCTGAGCTCCTTTGTGGAGATGCATGGAGCTCTTGCTCCCCGTCAGGCTGGCTTCCGCCGCGCACACTCCAGGGAGTCCGTTGTCATCTCGGTCCTGGACAACCTCATGGAGGGTATGGATACCAATCAGCGCCAGGCCCTAGTGCTCCTCGATCTCTCAGCTGCCTTCGATACGGTGGATCATACCATCTTGCTTTCCCGTGTCAAGGCGGCGGGGATCGGGGGGACCGCTCTGGTCTGGCTCTCCTCCTTCCTGAGGGACCGCACCCAGGCTGTCCGCCTGGGTGACTTCACAGCGGACGTCCGGAATGTTCAGTGCGGGGTTCCCCAAGGCTCTTCCCTTTCCCCCCTTTTATTCAATCTGTATGTCGCTCCTCTTATCTTTTCTCTCCAACAGATGGAGGTCGCAGTATTCAATTATGCGGATGACCTCCAGCTTGTTTTCAATCTATCCTCTTCCCCCTCTTCTGTTCTAAACTTTCAATCTGTCATGCTCCATATCAGGGACTGGATGAACCACAATCATCTCAAACTTAACCCCGACAAGACCGAGCTGGTATTGACGGGTGGCTCATCCAGCCCCTGGTCTCCTCTTTTCTGGCCCCCTTCCCTTGGCCCCTCTCCTGTACCCTCTTCCTCTGTCAAAACATTAGGCATAAAAATCAATTCTCAACTCACCCTCCACTCCCAGGTTAGCTCTGTGGTATCTTCTTCTTTCCTTTCACTGCGTACTATACGCAGGGTGTCCCGTTTCTTCACTTTCCCCGCCCTTAAGCTCATCATCCTGGCCATGGTGGTGTCCCGCCTGGACTACGGCAACGCCCTATATGCCGGCATCCCCGCATATTGCCTGCGACGCCTACAGCAGATACAAAACCAGGCGGCCCGCCTGGCCTTCAAACTCCCTAAATTTCACCACTCGACCCCTCTTCTGAAATCCCTACATTGGCTCCCGGTGCGAGCTAGGGTTCAATTCAAGCTCGCCTCCATCACCTTCTTGTCCCGTCTTGGCCTAACACCGGCATTCATCTCTTCCGAGATCATTCCATACGTTCCCACCAGGGAACTACGCTCGTCCTCCCAGTCCCTCCTCTCCATCCCACGCTACCGGAGAAAGAAGTGGGGAGGTTCAAAATTTGCCACCCTTGCCCCGACCCTCTGGAACTCCCTCCCCCTTGAACTTCGCTCGATCACTTCGTACCCGCAATTCCGCAAACACCTCAAGACCTTCCTGTTCATGAAGTCCTTCGAATAACACGTCAGCAGCTTCCCCAGTCTTCTAGCCCAGGACCTTGTTAACTATAGCGCCAAGAAACCGCTGGTAGACGTGCGCTCTACAAGTAATTTTAAACTCAAACTCAAACTATCCACAGCCAAAATCCTTCTAAAAGAGTTCTTTCCCAGGTTTGGATTGCCACGCATTGTCTGGAGTGACAATGGGAGCGAATTTGTTGGCCAAGTCGTGCAGAAAGTTTGTGCAGGTCTTGGAATCAAGCAAAAGTTCCACGCGGCAAATCATCCCCAATCAGCGGGTTTAGTAGAATGTTACAATGGGACCTTGAAGTTAAAATTAGCAAAGATTCAAGCAAGTATGGGACTTAATTGGCCTGATGCTTTACCGTTAGCTCTGCTATCCACCAGAACTGCAGTACACTCTCGTCTGGGACTTAGCCCTTACGAAGTGGTGTTTGGCCGTCCGGCCAACATATGGGGAATACCTCGTCCTAAAAAGTTCTCGGATTTGCCCTACCCAATGTTGATTGACTATTTGCATGACCTTACAACTAAATTGCATGTCCTTCATCGACAGGTTCAGAGTGCTTTGCCGGAGGCTTCCACAGATCCAGGTCACTCCATCCGACCAGGTGACTGGGTCGGCACCCGAAATTTTCAGAAGAAAAAGAACTTGGAGCCCAGATGGCGGGAGCCCCGAATGGTCCTACTAACAACAAGGACAGCAGTTAAAGTTGAAGGAAAGAAAAATTGGATTCACGGTGTGCATTGCAAGAAAGTACCTTTGCCCTTGCCTTTTGATCAGTGGGTTCGTAGAGGGGTTGGTGACTGTGAAGGCGAAACAGTTCCACGATTTGTACCCTTTAGCGATGCACACCTGAATGGGATATTGTCTGAAAAAGAGGACGACGACATTTTACAGGAAGCAATTCCATTGCATCTTCGCTTAAATACGACTGAACCAAGAACATTGTTTCAAGATCAGAGTGTTCTGGGAAAGGAGCGATACAACCTTAGGTCCAGACAAAAGAACAATTGAACTTTCTTCTTCTCCTTTGTGTAGTGTTCTGTTTAGGTTGCAGGGTCACGGTAGGAGTCTAGGTCACGACCTGAGTAGTGACAATAGGTCTGCAGGATTTTCAGTGTCATAGGACGGTTGAGCATCGTGACTTCAGTGATTGAGGAAGATTGCCGTGAGCATCCACTAGTGAAAATGGAAACTACACCAAGTAATAAAGAGAGAAGAAATGAAATGAAGAAAGCATCTTGTAAAATAATGTACATTTGTTACAGTGTAACTCTATGTGTTTTGATATCATTATGTATTGCTTTGGCGATTATTGGTTGGATAGTTTATGTTTTGCAGCCAAGAAACACCTCCCCTTCCTCCTCTTTGCCTTCTTCTACTATCTCTCCACACCTCTTTCATACTTTTCCTTCACATGAACTTGTCAGAAGAACCGAGTATTACAACAATTCCTTTGTCCAACTATTACACCAGCATCAATTAGTGGTTAACACAACTGATTGTTGGGTATGTGGTCTTATGCCGCATACTACTGAGAAAGGAATACCATTTCTAGTTCTTCCTTTCTCCTACGAGGGTTCTGCTTGGGCATTCTTTGTTATTTTCTCAAATGCATATCAAAGTTAATTCAGATGTCTGTTGCTTCACAAATTAATTATCCGGATTTTAGTCATAGTTCTTTGATTAAGGGTATGGTAGTTATGGCTAAAATCATGGAGAATAGCAAGATTTCTATCGATGAAAGAAAAGCATACACAAATTAGAACGTCACCCAATACATGTCGAGTCTTAATAATAAAATGGGAAAGGAGAAATCCTCACCAATCTGGACTGTACCGCATCAAGGTAACTTCTGTTTAAAAATAAACGATCGCTCTTCTGACACTGCACCAAAGAGTAACTGTTCCTACACATACATTTATTCCTCTCTGAACTCACCTCCTCTAGTACCGTCTTAAGGCACCTATTTCATTTGTCATGATAGAGCTTATACCTGGTTGCCAACGGGTTTCTCTGGTACCTGCTACATAGCTTTCCTTCTTCCTCCTACTTACACTGCTTCTGCCAATTATCACCGAACCCGTCTCAGCCGAGGAATTATTGACTCAAAAGACACCACGGGACAAGAAGGAGGAGATTTCCTTAAAGGTTTTCTTCCCTTCTGGGGTCCAATGGCCAATAGCAGAAATATAAGGCAACTGGTCCGTGTCATAGAGTCTACAATAGACATCACTGTAGGAGCCTTGAGTAATATCACGGCGGAACTACAGGCGGATCGTCTTATGACCTTGCAAAACCGAGTTGCCTTAGACTTTATTCTTGCCGATCGTGGTGGAGTATGTAAATTGATTGGGTCAAGCTGTTGTATTTTCATTCCTAATGACGCTCCGACAGTATACCAAGCTATTTCCGAGTCTATTCATCAGGACGAAGGAGATTGGTCCTTAACGGAATGGTTTTGGGGACTACTGTCCAAATGGGGTTGGAAAGCATTGACATTCCTTGGAATAATCTTGACAATCTTATTTTCCTGTTGCCTTTGTATGCACTGTGGTCCCGCTATCTGTGATCTTTGTACTACCATGTGCATTTCAAGACCCAAACCTCAAGTAACAGAAAACATAGGGATGATGTTACAACAACAGCTTGATGATCTCATGGCTATTGATGTGGACTCAGATTAACGTGAGTCTATCTTGCCTGAGTTCTGGCAAAAGGAGGGTCTGAGGAACTACGATTTTCGATCACGATCGAATCGACCCGCCATTTTGTAACCCGCCGCCATTTTGTGTTGCCATCACTCAGGCAGCATGGCGAACGAAGTCTATTCTGCTTTTCCCGTAGCTTGGTGTCGAAATACGTCCTCGGCCTTGTTTGTGAAGCTGATGTTTGGACCAGCCGAATACACTAATCCGTGTCTGGCTTTCCTAATCCCTGTTTCAACTATCTGTAGGCTCACACCATTCTTTCCCGATCATATTTTATCGACTGGCCTTCACTGTCTCCTGCTAGCATTCTCTTGTGTCATGCCTGTCCTCCAATACACACAAACGTATCTCACCACCTGCAAGTCAGTTGTAATCTGTTAATAAATTAGTTCGGGGGTGGGATGACAAACACCGTTGGAGGAGAGGTCTCTTCGAGTCATCTGATCTTTCTGTTTTCGAACCCTTCTTACTGGTTCCGCTTTGTTTTCCACTTACCCTATTGGCTCTTTTCTTCTTTGCTTGGGGCGTGTGTTTTGTTAATAATTCTGTATTGTATGGTATTTAATCTGATGCGCCACAGAGTGAAGTGGCAGTCTCCTGAGAACCTACTTTGTGTACTTCTAGGATAACTGTACTAGCTGCAGCTAAATAAATCCAATCTTCTAACGCCGACAGAGTGTCCCATGTCTCTGTGTAACGAAGCAGGTGAACCCAGAAGACGGAGGGTGTACCCTGCGCCGCCAGGTCCAAAAGGTTCTGGTTCTTCACCTCGAGGATGACCTGTTTAAAAATTAGATACTGGAGGCAATCGGAGACTACTTTGCATTAACACCGGTTCCGTAGACACAATGGTGGTTCTTTGGGAGGGATTTACGACATACATAAGGGGTGTATGTATTGCTAAACATGGAGGGGTGCTCCGTGACCTGCGCACCACACTGTCCCGCTTAGAACGCTAGCTAATTAAATTGAACACTGGCCAGATACAAACACGCAATCCAGACAGTGATAGGAAGCACATGGCCCTTCTCACAGACTATAGGGACACTGCGGACCGGGAGATCCTTTTTATGGGTAAATACCATACTGATGAACAATACGGGGAGGGTGAGAGGCCGGGGCGGGTGCTGACACAAATGCTTCGGCCTCCATACAGAAAAGCCTACGTCACCGACTTGCGGTCATCCTCAGGCCAGTTGCTTTCTGACACCTCGGACATTCGTGACAATCTTCTGTCCTACTTCGAGACTTTATATACCTCCAAAATAGGGAGGGAACACACCACCCAAGAATCTTACCTGTCTGAGGTCGCATTAGTATATCTTAAGAAGAACATGCAGGACTTCCTTGCGGAGCCCATCTCCGAAAATGACATCCTTGGGGCTATTGACACTCTCCGGTCATCACCCCCCCGGGCTAAATGGGTTCACGGGTGACTTTTACAAGGCCTACAAGGATCTTCTAGCGACACAACTTATCGAGGTATACGTTGAAGCACTTGAGAAACAAGTACTGCCTCCCACTCTTCGGGAGGCGGTCATAATCCTTCTCCCCAAACCTGGCAAAGACCCGGAGTCGTATGGTTCATACAGGCCACTGCCATTATTAAATTTAGACCATAAAATCCTTGCTAAAATTATCGCAGGGCGTCTGTATCAATTAATGGAATACATCATTTTGCCTGCTCAATCTGTTTTGTCCCACACCGTTCCACATCGCTAAACCTCAGAACTCTTTTTTCCGTCCTACACAGAATAAATCCGGAAGTGCCAGCGGCCGCAATTTTACTTGACACAGAAAAGGCTTTTGATTCTTTAGAGTGGCCCTTCTTTATGTCGGTCATGCACCTTATGGGTATGCCTGTGTGTTTCATGGCCACCACAGCGTTACTTTATCGCCTTCAAACGCCACGCCTCCGGTTGAATGGCACACTCTCCCGGCCCTTTTCACTATCCCGCGGCACTCGCCAAGGCTGCCTGTTGTAGCCTTTACTGTTTATTCTTGCTATGGACCCCTTAATCAGACACTTCCAAGAAAAACACTTACAGAGAGGCCTGCAATTCTACACGGGCCCCCTCCTTGTCTCACTTTATGCGGATGATACCATCCTCTATGTTAGGGAGCCTCAGGTCAATCTAGAACCCCATACGTGAGATACTCTGCTTTGGTCAACACTCTGGCCTCAGCATCAACTGGCATAAGTCTGTGATCTCCACCTTAGCAGCTAGCACAGCACCCTGGGAGTGCGAATTCCCACTGGAGTGGTGCGTCGATTCTGTTAAATATTTGGGCATCCACATCTACTTAGACTCAGAGCAGATAATTCGCCTCAATTATGGACAAGCAATCAACACCCTTGAGACGCAAATTGACAGATGGCTGAAGTTACCACTGTCTATTTCAGGCAGGGTTACCCTAATCAAGATGGTTGTCCTCCCCAAATGTTTATACCTTTTCAATAATTGTCCCATTCCCCGTCCGAACAGTTATTTCGCGACGCTCAGGTCCCACTTAATATGTCTTGTGTGGGGTGACAAACGGGCCCGAGTTTGATGGCAAGTGCTCACTCTTCCTTACGACAGAGGCGGCTGTGGGGTGCCGGATCTCCATTTGTATTATTTAGTAGCTCAGTGCAGTTATGCACATGCTTGGTATCACCCAGACACCAGGATCCCCTTCCTTCGCCCAGAATCTGACCTGGTACTCCCCGAACAATTATCCACGGTCCTACCCAAAGGCCTCCCCGGAGACCCTGACGACTTTTAGACAGTTTCTACGACTAGTTGAGCCTGGGAGAAGCCCCGGCGGGTCACAAACACGACTGCTCTCTACTCAACAGCCCTACCACTTCCCAATGCCCGCTGGCTACCAATTGTAGGTGAGCGAGTAGTGCAACGCACCTTAACCAAGTTTGCTATTACAAAGACTGGGGACCTATTCCCAGATGGCCTTTATGGTGAGTGATGATGCTCGCTTTCCTAGCGCTACATTCATGGACAGTTTTGTGCTGGGTCGGGTTCAGTACGCTATGTGCGCCACATTCCCTGGCTTTCCCATAGAACCAGAATCATTTGCCCCAATGACTTTGATTATTGATAGTGAGCTGGGTGTCCACCTTATCTCCAAATTGTGCAAAACGTACTCTCAGCTCATCCCCGTCAGTGATGACAAGATCCGTAAGGATTGGGAGGGGGACTTGGGTCGCCCGATAACAGATGACCAATGGGCTACCTGCTGCGCAGCCACAAAAGATGTTTCCCTCAACAGCCGACACAAATTACTACACAATAAGTTCCTACGCAGAATATACATCACACCGGCTAGAGTCCACAAACTAGACTCATCCAAACCTAATTTCTGCCACAAAGGCGCTGCCCCTCAGGCTGACTTCGCTCATCTGGCATGGACATGCCCTCACTTATAACCATATTGGGAGGTGGTACACAAGACTTTGGGCAACATTATTACCTTACCACTCGCCCCTATACCCGTAATTGCACCCCTGGGATATGTGGCGAACTTGCCCAAGAAGGTTCGGAAGTTTGTGGCCCTTAGTTTTTTGTTGACCAAGCGTGAAGTGGCTATACACTGGGGCCGCAAGACAGTTCCTGCAGTTCAGAGTTGGCTGGATAGCATGGCTTCTTGCAGCACGAGAAAAGTGAGGTGTATTCCACCACAGTCCCCTCTTCATTACGGCCCAAAGACACATGGGGTCCTTTCAGAACATACCTTGCATCTCGACAGTGTGATTCCACCTCGCAGCTAGAGCAAGGCATAGTCCCCACCGGAGTGGGGTAGCTGCGATCCACATGCCGCACTGCCTGCTTATTGGCCCTCCCTGAGAATATCTTCTACCATGTTGATAGTTGTTATGTACTTTACTCTCTGCTTTGTCTATTCCATTTTATGATAAGGTGTGGCATTCCGCTGATTGTATGAACTGCTATGTAATAAATAGCCACTGTGTTGATGCTGTGCGGGACCTTTCCTGTGTCTGGATCCGATACATGCATATCTACGACTGTACTAGCCTTTTTATTAACGTCTGATGATGACTGTGTAAACTGCTGCATATGATGTTAAAAAAAAAAGTCCGTCTGTGCCGTCTGCTCCCATTGCTGCCGAGACTGATTCACTTAGACCAGTGTGGATTCGTACCAGGACGTAATACGTCCTAAAGTATACAGAGACTATATCACGTTATGGATGTTACTCCCACTGAGCTGAAATGGGAGGGGTGTATTTCCCTAGATATACGCCAGGCATTTGACACACTGGACTGGAATTACATGCTGGCAGCCATCGGTAAGTTTGGCAGTCCCCTGGGATACCTAAAATGGGTTAAACTATTGTATATGTCACTGACTGCAAGAGCGCCTACAGGGAGGCACATATTCCACACCTATGCAGTGAGACTGCCTACAGAGGTTCCAGATAAGGGAATCCGAACAGTGACTAACATAAAAGCATTATCTCTTTATGCAGATGACATTATTTTATAGGTCAAAAACTTGCAGGGAGATAACAGTCTCCTGGCCAATGCCTTTGTGCAGCTTGAACGAATTTCGAGCCTAACTATCAATGTAGATAAATCACACATCTATCTATTCAAGAGCGATCACCAAATCCAACACATAGCATTTGGGGACCAAAGACGGCAGGTTGCGCAACACACTTTCAAATATCTTGGAATTCAAATATATAGGACCCCCGGGATCTACTAGAGGGTAATCTCCAGAAAGCAATATAATCACTGCATCCTCAGATTTCTTTCTGGACATCCCTCCCTCTCACCGTAGCGGGATGCATAGCAATATCAAAAATGGTGATGCTACCACGTGTACTATATTAATTTACCAATTTACCCATAGTGATCCCTAATCACTACTTCACGGCACTGAACACACTATTAACATACCTGATATGGAGGACAGGTCGCAGGAGGGTGGGGTTAGCGAAATTACAATTACCGACTGAAAGGGGTGGCCTGGTTGCACCAGATTTTGCTCATAAACAAGGACTTCCAGACTCATTGTTCCTGATACACTCACACATTACCCGCTACGTCAAATTGCACTGGTCCCAGAGCGCACAGAACCACCCATGCATGAGCTTGTACATGCCACACACTGGTGGCGACGGTCCTTCCGCCATTGTAATGACCCCCTAAGGGCGCCTGGTATGCCCAGGCATGGGTCCTGGCTCACTATGCCACTGGATTCCAGCTCACCTGGCTGATGAGGGGTGATACCCCGAAATGGATCCCAGGATGCATTTTTCTGGTTCAAGAAGGACCTGGCTTGGCAGTTTGGGCTGGACTGTTAACATGAGGAGCATGGTCAAGACTGATTTGCAAATGGCTGGATCTAAACTGGGGTGGCATGGTGAGCAAAAGAACGATGGATTAAACCCAGATCTCTTGACTGGAGTGAATGTTTGATTTGTTCCACATTCGGTCCATCATCTGGGTGTCTTTTGGCCCATGGCAAAAGCACACTGTCTGTCTTGACAAAATTGCCACATGGTCAATCAACAACAAGGAAAGAGGCATGGACAAAAAAAAACACTTGCAGGTCTATGGAAACTGACGACACAAAATGGCCGCCGCCCACATGGTATGGGGAACAAAGACAAAATGGTGGCCTATGTAAAACACCGACGGGGAGGCGATGCGGATGTGTTTAAATGACACGGCTGGAAGCGCTGAAGATGACAAATGTCACAGTAGGCTCTACCACCCTCGACCTCCCATGGAGTAAATAGGATAGTGCTCTAGGGTTATTCGCGCAAGGACTATACTAGCGGGGTGTTTGATCCCTACAACCCCCGGTCTTTTAGTGGTTGATCCTTTATACTATAGGTAAAAGGCGGAGCCCTCCAACAACCCCTTGGTCCTGATGAATGCTATGTACCCTCCCGGGGACCTTAAAGCAGAAACATGTTGACCATACCTACCACAGTGAAGGGATAGTTGGTTCCCAAATCACCGCTCACTTCTTTTAATACCATGCAGTTGTACCTTTAATTAAATTAGTTTATTAACAACTGCAATGGTTTTTAGATCACTTTTTCACTAATTCACGGGCCACCACTTAGTTATAGAAGTGCAACCCTGTCTCCAGGTTTATGCCTGCCCTCCATCAAACGAAGTTTTTGGAGGGCGAGGACGGCCTATGATGAAGCATGACACCAGGTGGTGTGTGAGGACAGTCCTTCACTTTTTGTGAGATGCCCCCAGTGGACGCGCATCTCTATAAAACCTGTAGGAATCCCTATTAGGGACAGCCCTATTTGTGTTTAGACTGTCAATCGGAAGCCTGAGGGAACAAATCGAGAGGCTGTTACTTCACGAGGAAGACAAACTGGACTGCCAGAATACTCGACGAGGAGGAGGAGCTGCGCAAGTTGCGGAA
The DNA here is from genome assembly GCF_964204655.1 of Triturus cristatus. Taxonomy (NCBI): domain Eukaryota; kingdom Metazoa; phylum Chordata; class Amphibia; order Caudata; family Salamandridae; genus Triturus; species Triturus cristatus. The sequence goes on along the minus strand of NC_140585.1, from coordinate 145,049,950 downwards.
TGGTTCACAGAAGCTGCTGTAACCGCCGCTGAAAGCCGCTGAAAGCTACCACTGCCACTGCCGCCGCCGACCCGCCATAGGATCCACAAGCCGCCGGGCGGTCCTGGAGCAGGGCTAAAGTGTGGGGGAGTCCTGAACGGATTTGCAACAGCTGACGCGGACACGGACCCGGACCCTGTGAAAAAATCCGCGGCATGCAGCAGGCGACCTCCTGGCGCTTCACCTTGCCACCATTCACCAGCAATCACCACCAATCGCCTTTGCTGTTGTCGTTTCCTTCACTGCCGCAGTCACCATCAAACGCCCGCACGCCATACTGAGAGGCGGTAAGGAAATCGGAACGCTGCTTATCGCTTGGACTAGAGGCAACTGGCTGGTGAGGGTTGGCTGGTGAGAGCTGACTGCTGCATGCGTGTGGGGGGTGCTGTTCCCTTGCCCACCCCAGCTCCTTTTTTTTCTCGCCCCTCCCGGCCCGCCCTCCCGGCCCTCTGGTTCCCTCCTGCGCTGTTCCTAGTGCTAGCGCTACCCGCTGCCTCCCGCACACCTTACCCCGCTTGCCCCCGCTCTTGTTGTGCGGAGCCTTGGGGGGGGGAGCAGGTGGGGGTGGCAAGCGGAGGGACCCGCAACGAAAGTCACATCGGACGCAACAATGAGATCAGGGAAGACAAGACAGCAGGTGACGTCGAACCCCAACAGGGGAACGCGCAGGACAAAAAAGACTCCCGCCATAGAGAATTTAGAGAGCATAGAAGCTCATTCAACAGAGGAAAAGGGAACTCTCCTGATCTCCCCACTCTTTAGCAGCCCGCAGGTACCGCCGATAGTCAACATAAACAGTTCAACCACTGGGATCACCAAACTTAAAAACCACCAGCCAAAAAAATATATACCAAATTCTCATTTCTAAAAGACGCAGGATCGGTTCTATGCCTAGCCATCAACCCATCAAAACATTCTATACCGAAGAGCAGCAGCAGCTAGATAAAGGCTACGAGAGGCCTTCGCCCAGTAGGGATGTGCCAGGTGCTACAAGACTGCGCGAAATTAGCTCAGAAGATGAGAGGTACGAGATGTACGAAGGGAAGATGAAACAGGGGGACAAGGCATACGAGGAAGAAAAAAATATCAAACTGAACCAACTAGAGCTGACGCCGACGCCAAAAGTAAACACCCAGGAAAATATTAATAAAACTAAAGTAAGTGAAACAGCTGATCAAGCTCGGACCAACAGTCTTACAAGGGCTATGAAAGATGGAGAGAACACAAGCCACAATACTCACACATTTCTCAGCGACAACAAAGATGAAACCCTGATTGACTGGATACCACATACCCAGAGAAAAAAGGGATCAATGCACTATGAGTACGAGGAACAAGATCCAGGTGATCTTGCTAACAGCATTGCTGACAATCACAATAAAATTACTATCAAAAAGGCGGACTCAGTTACTCCTGAATTACTGCCGCTACAGGAGGAAAAAGCAACGGAAAAGCAAAACACAGATCCGCACACGGCAAAATAAATCTCCCTCCCACCTTTACCAGGGCTCGAGTCCAAGTTTGCAATGATGGGGAATAAAGACCCCTTGCATATGCCAACTCAAATGGCGGTGGGAGAAATTCAGATTACTCCAAAGGCAATATTGGAAGTATTCTCCCAACTTACACAGGAATGCCCGCAAGGTAGTCACGGCCAACTGACTACAAGATCTGTACAAGACGAACCAACAACACAAAATAACACACAACGGCAATCCTCCTTAATAACACAGGAAATTGAACCCGAATGCTCTTATCTGACACCGGAGGAATGGGAGGAATTAGTTGCCTCTTACTCTCTCGGTCCCCAAGTCGAACTCGAACGAAGAAATAGCTCACCAAGGAATAACACAAAACATTCAAAAGAAGAGCAAAAAGAACAGGAAAAAGACTGAAAAACAAGACATTTGGACTACTTTGCTACACACAATGCAAATGTCAGTTAACGCCATGCAATATCAGATAAGATGGATGTTCAACTGTCAGTTCTGAACTCCCTCTCGATTTTTGTGGCAAATATCGATGACAAATTGGCAGACCTTAATAATTTGATTAGAAGATCACAGGAAGAGACACAAATAACAGAGGCCAGCTGCACCTGTGCAACACTAATAGACAAGCTGGCTACCCTTCCGAAGGCAATGGACAATCTTTTATCTGACATAAAAGATACCGTGTCACAGAAGGCAACCCCGAAAGGGTCAGCCATAATAACAAGTACAGCAGAGCAACAACTTCCACGACTGACAACTGGGGACGTGAGGCAGGCCACTACGGACCAGAAACCAGACTCCAGCCCCCACGAAGAGGCCTCAGTCCCAACAAGCTCAGAGGAAAACAACCAAACAAGGTTTGGATCTCGGACACCTTCGCCGGGGCCAACAAAGCGCAACAAAACGAACTCTCCATCATCCAGCTCGCTTACCCGCAAGCAGCGAAGGAAGCTGATGAGGAAGAGGCGAAATCAGAAACTTACTGAACCTATTGAATTAAACCCCTCTGGTAGGGCTACGGTCCGAGACTCGGGGAAAGACTTCAGCACAGATCCACTAGATACTTCAGCCCAGTTGGGCGAGGCGACAGAGCGTCACCAGGAACCCCCAGAACATTTGGAAGAGGGGACAGGAGCGCAGGGAAGCAATTCCCCTAGAACACCCATAAGCGGGGGAGAAGCCTAAAAGATCTACCCCCCTGAAAAAAGAGGTTATGCTAAAGAGGGCATAACCGACGGCATGGTCCCATCCACCCCAAGAGAACCTCCTGAGCTAGTGGATACACTTAAAATCATCCAAGAACCATCTATAGTCCAAATTGCGCAATTGAACCCCACAACAATCATGTTCCACCCCGAATATAAGTCCAGGGGACGGATAGATATACTCAACAGAGGAAACATTCTACGTTTAATACACTCGATTAACAGCCTGAAGACCCTAAGATCCGAGGACCTAGAGTCAATAGAATTTGTGGAGTCCTCGGAGTATCCGGGGGTGGAAGCAACTAAAACAGATTGGGCCTCATCCACGGTAGCAGATACAATTTTAAAAGAACATGCTAAATTTAACACCTGGGGTATCAAGCTTCAGCCTTACTCCAAACCAAGATACCCGGAACCACTAATTAACATCTTGTCAAATCAAACAGGATCCGGGGGGACACAACTGAGCAATAAATCTTACTCAGTGCTTCGCGGAGCCCGCAGCGAAAGCCCAGAGTGCAATGAAACAAGGGACCAGCGTTACCCTATACCCAACGTAACAAAAACCACACCCCCACAAGAGTGGACCTGGTTATCGAGGACCATAAATACAAAAAACCAAAACCCGTGACACTCAAAGCTCTGTGTACCCAATGTCGAAATAAAAAATAAAACTCTTAAAATCTGTTTGTGGAACATTAACGGGGTTGGAGAGAAGATCTTTGACCGGGAACTGCAACTTTACTTAGAAGGCTTCGATATAATTTCGCTCCAGGAAACCTGGTGTGAAATTCCGCCAGCCCGGAATGGATTCAATTTGTTTTCCACACCTGCAACAAAAAGTGCCAAATTTGGACACAGCAAGGGAGGTCTGGCTACATACAGTTCCATAAAGAGGATTTACGCTCTGGAGTCAATGTCGCTCAACTTAACTCTCCCAAACATTATGCAAGTACTCAGATTAACCCTGCAATGGGAGGAAAAAAATGAGCCGGTAATTCTTATAAACCTCTATCTACATCCGCGCGGCAGATCTAAAGGAATCTTGCAGCTGAAGGAGAAGCTAGAAATTATTTTAACGGAACAGCAGACCAATAGGCTGATTATTACTGGGGACTTCAATGCAAACATGTTTAAGCGAACACCTGAAGAAACCGACATGGGGGATGATCCCTTTGCATGGTCCGCAATAATAAAAGATAATAACGTAGGCGGGAGTCACACAAAAACACCGAAAACACCGAAAACATCTCAGAAGCTTCTAGCAATCCTTGAACAGCTGGGCTTTAGATCACTAAATGGAAGATTTCCTGGAGACCGCCCACAGACTGCAACATTCCATAACTCAATAGCAAATACTACAATAGATTACACATTTGTTCCTCGCTGTATGTTTTCAAAAATAATTGATTATCACATCGGAATCTCTAATTACAGCGATCATCTACCACAGGAAATTACAATATGTTCATCCTTTACACCACAAACCTTGTCAGCAAACGTCCACAACTTAGAATTTACAGCTATGGAAAAGAGAATAAAATGCAAAATAGACGACCCTAAAGGGTTTCTCATCCTCGCAAAACTACTGATGGAAGAGGCACAACTTGCAGACTCTGACAGCCTAAGAAGTTGGGAGATGTTTACAAGGAAACTAGGAAACAAATACGGTGTAAAAAAGGAATCATATTCAAAGAGAAGCCCAGGCCTCGCTCAACCGAAATGCCCATTCCTTCATATTGAAAACAACGCGCAACTTAAAAATCTCAGAACATTGATAAACCGTACACTCCGGAGACTAAAGAAAGATCAACTGGACCACACGACCCTAGAAGAACTGAGGGCTCTGAAAGTCAAACGAAGGAAACTACTATGGCGCCTAAAAAAAGATGCTGAAGGGGCCTTCTGGGCAAAACTCCTGCACGATATTAAAAACAACAACAGCGCTCAATTCTGGCTAAAGGTCAACACACTTGCCAGCTCATCTAACTTAGGCATTAACTCATACGTTACTGAAGAGGCTTGGACAACCTTCCTACATACTCACTTCAATAAAGATCTGGAAACCCAACTTTATATCAATGCTCCCTCACCCGAAAGCGATCCCTGAACACCTCAACTGTCTACTAATCCAACTCCAGAACAATTTTTCAAAATTACGCGTAAACACATCTGCAAAAGGCAGGCGCAAGGGTGCCCCAGGCCCAAACGGGAGCCCGCCCATATTATACAAACAAGATCCAGAATATTGGGCATCCATATTAAAACCAACCTTTGACTCAATCATGCAAACTTCTACGATACCATCTTCATGGAGGGGTTCGATCATTTCCCCCACCCATAAAAACGGCAACCGGGACAACCCAAAAAATTATAGGTTGGTAGCTCTGCTTGATAACGAAGCAAAATACTACGCAGGACTGCTCCTACAAGAACTAACAACTTGGGCGGCGGAAACATCTGCAATCCCGTTAAATCAAACAGGCGTTTGCAAGAACATGGGCGCTACCACGAACATCATGACCCTTTCATTAGTGATAGATGCTGCACTCGCCAAAAAACAGCCCCTATATCTATGTTTTGTTGACTATAGCGCCGCATTTGATCACATAAATAGGAACTTACTGTGGCAAAAACTGGAAAAAATGAACATTCCATCACTACTCCTAAAACAGCTAGTCCTCCTGCATAGTAACACCTGGGTGCAAGTCAAACTGGGCAGAGGAGACCACTTATCAAAAAGGATCCCAACAACCATCGGATTAAAGCAAGGCTGCGTACTTGCCCCATTACTTTTTAATCTTTTTATGGCAGAGCTTTCAACTACCCTAAACGAAAATAACTCGCATGCACCAAAAATAGGTGTGCTCCAGCTATCTAATTTACTTTACGCAGACGACCTGGTACTAATAAGTCAGACACCGGTGGGTTTACAGCGCCTGCTCGACTCAACAACTCAGTACTCTGAGGGGAATAAACTCAGAATCAACAGAGAAAAAACAAAAACACTGTGTGAACTGGCGCAAAAAAAAGAAACAACCACAATGGTATCTGGCGTCACGGAAACTGGAGGCAGTTCAAAGCTACAAGTACCTGGGAATCATGATTGACGATAAAGGAAAGTACACAGCGCAAACTGAGGCCATAAAAAAAAAGGGGATTAATGATCGCTGTGGCGCTAAGGAACCTTAAGAATAACATCGCTGGTCCAAACCTCCTTCCCTTAATTAGAGTGATCCAGGCAAAACTTTTACCGTCGATAACTTACGGAAGCGAAGCCATGAGAGGGAGAGATGCTGATATACTGGACCACACAATAACAAAAGCAATTCGAATGATCGTTGGGCTACCAAGGTACACATCCCCCGCACAATTGAGGCTGGAGTTTGGGTTTCAAAGGCAAGAGCTTGTCCGTAGAGGGGCATTTATTAAAAGCTGGTTTAAAATCAAAAGGGGTCCGTCTGACTCCTAAACATGCACCTGTGGAAAGAACTGAAGAACAAGGGGACATGCCCAGCCCGAAACTATCTGGACAAATCACTCAGCCAACTGGGACTGCAGGAACTCTGGGAGCTACCAACATCGACTGCTAGTTTAAAAAAAATTGTAAATAAAGTGATAAAAAAAGAGTCACTTATAGTGGATAAAGCTGCCTTGTCAGAGCGCTCCCACGGCTGGTTCACCCTACAGACCTACAACATGGCCTCACCTCAAGTGTACCTCCTCCTAGCTTTTCAAGAGCGATAAAAGAGAAATTCCTGAAACTCCACTTAGGCATACTACCATCTGCATATCATATGCCACCTTGGCTACACCCCCCGTTGCCTGCAATCTGCCGCCTCTGCAGAGAAGGGGAGGAGGATATAGTGCACCTACTAACTATCTGCAAGGCCCTAAAATCGTTTGACGAACTCTGTTAAGACCCATCTTTAACATGAAAGCCATTCGAACCTGCAGACAAGCAGTAAAAGCATTCTTCTCTGGTGAGGACGTCCAACTAAGCTGTCGGCTGGTAAAATACTTATCTGTTGCAGAAACAATTATGAAAAAGGCAGGTTTCCAGGTCACAGATTGAATTACAGCTGAACTGCCTGCGGGCCCTTGAGTCATCCTACACAGGTCAACGCTTGCACTGCCGGCTTAACCAGGAAACATAGTAATATCAGGACTAGCAGATTCCGCGCTTTAAAGGACTGTACAGTTGCTGCAGAACTGTTATTTTAGTATACGTTAAAGATTAGTACATTATGTATCTAAAATGCTATTATTAGGTGGAAAGCCCTTTTAAATACCTCTCTTTCGATGGCCAAGCATCAGGCCAAACACAGATTAGTGTACTCTCCCCTATATTTTAGTAAGACCTTTGTAAAGTAGTACCCAGCATTCTACATGCTAGGTCAAACATAGACATTCTCTATTAATATCTTGCATGTGCAATATTAGTCGCCTTGCATTTTGTTCCCGTAATCCGCATAAAATAAACTCCCTATCCCGCCCTTGCACCCAAATATGCTGCTAGACTACATACCAATGCAACTGGGCACCTATAGCTGCCTGCCACGGTAAGCACTGACCTCTGCATCTATTTTTAGAAAGTCTATAGCTATAACTGTTCAGCCCCCTCCTAAGCAAGCATACAGGGCTTCAACATATAGCAAACACTCAGGAAAGGGACGATTAGCAATTCTGCTGCAGGACAAGCACAGCACTCTCGGTTTCCCTAAGTGGAAGTCTAGAAATAACAAACTGCTGCTCCGCACCCTGCACTTTCGCTCTCTATATCCCTAGCCTGTCCGATATCGTCTTTTGCAAACCTAATGTTACTTTTTGGGCTTTCCTTTTACTGTGATTTTCCCATTTTATTGTGTTTTAACAACTATTAATTTTAAGTATAAGGAAAAAAATTTTAATGTATGATTGTAAAGGTTTTAATTAACTGCACAATAAACTGAGACTTGAAACTATTTGTGTTTACATGTTGTGTTGGAGGCTGGCTAGTCCCTATGCCCTGTGCCTCTAGTTCCCATCCCTAGATAATACCTAGGGCTAGTGTGTGTGACTATGTGAAACACACACACACACTGATCAGACAAAGGAGGTATAACAAACAATTAAGAAAACACTACCATTAATTCAGCAATGCTAAAAACGAAAATTAAGTGAGGTAAAAACATTTTACACCAACAAACACCCTCTCAAAGCATCAGCTATGATCCCACCAATATACACTTTTTGCAGAAAAAATGTGAATTACATTTAAAAAAACACATTTTTCATTGAATACAATGCCATCCTTGGCATAATTGGTGCTTTGAAACAACATATACCAGAGAAACAGTTGTTTCATGTACCCAAAGACTAGTACTGTCTGGATGGCTCGTTGGCAGGCTAGGCCACATGGTAAAATAAATTAATGGTATACATTGAACAAACATGGAGAAAATGTACTGACTCTGCAACATTTTTCCTTTACAAAAGATAAAAAACTAAATGCTAAACAAACGAGGCCCCTACTGCAAGCCCAGACCACCCATCACAATCACATTTAAAATTTGAATAAAAATGTAAATAAATACTGTTGCATGCTCTCTATCAAAAAAATCAAACCCTTATACAAAAGATTTTGAACGTACTTGTGATGTCACCAAAACAAAGTCCTTGAAATCCAATAGTATGTATATACAGTAGGAATTTCAGACAAAGAAAGTGAACCTTTCACTTTGAAATCCAAAAGTGACCAGGAGATGGACGAAGCACTGGGAGAAACCTTCTGGAGAGGAAGAGGAAGTTGGAGCTTTTGGAAAACTTCCCTCCTGTTGAAAAAAAAGTAAACTAAAAAACAAAGTGAACGGTTCATGCAAGTTGAATTTTCAATCGAAAACGTATTTTCTAGTTGACTTAGCTGCTTTTCGGGTAGAGAATCTGCTTCAGATGCAGCCACTCATGCTTACCTGCATCATAAAAATGGCACCAGAAGGTAACTGTGGTAACTGAAAGTCACATTAGCGCCCAGCAAATCTCTCTCGCTAGTGGCCGGAAAATCTCGCTTGCGCATGCAAGCACCATCTATACAAGTCTCAAGCGCACCAATGAGTTTATAATTCCACCACACCCCAGAAAGCGATATTTAGCAGGAACTATCATCCATATTTCTAATAATCCATATTTGAAAAGCGCAAAAATATTGCCCCTTAAGGTTTCAAGGTGCCGGAGGCCATAGGGGAGATTAAGTGACCTATAGCCTGGAGTCACATGATGCTGAGCTGAGCTGCCGCTGGCATCAGGGAACCAACCATGAGCCCCGCGCTTTGGAGTCAGCCGCTCTAGTCGCTGGGTATCAGTATTTAGCAGAAACTCTACATTACCTCGAAATCCAAAGGAAAGTGACAAGGAGATGGACAAAGCACTGGGAGGAGCCTTCTGGACAGGAAGGAGATGTTGGAGTCCCTGTGGCTTTTCCTGTTGAAAAACAAATTAAAGGAAAAACTACCTAAACCGTCCGTTTGAGTAGAAAATCCACTCAAAAAAGTATTTTCGAGTTGATTTAGCTTCTTCTTGAGTAGAAAATCGACTTGAGAGGGAGTCCTGACTGCCAGTTTTAGAAAATGGCACTGGAAGGCTCCGTGGAAACCGGAAATCACGCAAGGGGTTGGCAAATCTCACTCGCGCTCGCAAGCGTGCATTGCCGAGCCTTGCGTTGTTCCGGTGAACATCACAAGGCTCAAACAGCAGAATAATTCCGCCAAGTGCCGATTGGCAGAATTTGGCAGGAGTTACTAAATTCCGCCAATTCTGCTGGTGGGGTTATAATTCTGCCCGAGCCTAACAATAACATGAATATATTAGATTCCTAAAATACACCGCAGCTTCATAAAGTCAACAAAAGACTAGTCAGAGATGGCTAACCAGTGGTCCGCGACCCCCGGGGGTCTGCAATGCCTACTCAGTGGTCAGTGACTGCAGAAAATTAAAAAAATATTAGTAGATTCATAAATTACTCAAAATTGTGGAGGGATTTTAAATCGAGGCCAAAAATGAAGTTGGAGCAGCTCAAGTGGCGCTCAGAGTGATGGGACGGGTGTTGGCCTCACAGAAGCTCTGTCTGTTCTGAGGGAATTACAGAGGCTGCCTTAGGAGCTTAAAAGATGAAGAGATATGGAAGAGCCCACTTTATGGGTTTATCTCTGAAAAATAAAAGCACCCGTTGAAAAACACCAACCGTCTCATTAGAATTTCGATTTATGTTTGTGGGTTACCAAAAATATTTCTTAATTTCTATAAATACTTGATGTATTTCTGAAGTTTGAGCATTGCTTTAGATTAACACCTTAGAACTTATGTGAGTGCCCAGGGCTTCCAATAACCCATTCAGTGGGGGGAGGGGGCGTCAACAGAAATCAAAAAGATTAATAAAAACAACTATGTCACTAAGATCGTTAAAATGTGAACCATAAATACATGCCTCGAATATTGGACCCATCATAAAGTAAGCAGTGTAATTCCACTTAAAATTATATTTAAAACAAAAAAAAAAAAGCACAGAAGTGAAATAACGAGTAAAAGTTACACTTCCCTGACCGGGAATCGAACCCGGGCCGCGGCGGTGAGAGCGCCGAATCCTAACCACTAGACCACCAGGGAGCGTGTCTGAATGGGACATTTCAGCGCTTAATGACTACAACAATGCAGCCCCCGTGATGCTACTCGTGCGTTGAATTTTGGATGGGGGTGCGATTTATATTCACATTAATCCTACCAATGCTTTTACAGAAAACACAGAAAAGTCTCATATAGCAGCGAAAAAAAACTGTTTTGCAGACTTCAACGCAAGGAGACAGACAAAACAAAGAGGCTGTTGGAAGAAGAGACCGAGGCCTGGGTGACTGGGAAAAGTCCAAGGGTCTCCATTCAATGAGAGCTCTGAGCTGTGCAGAGAGACCTCAGCTGCGTTCAGTGAGCTGCATTCAGTGAAAGCTCTTAGCTATGAACAGAGACCTCGGCTGTGAGAGCTCTTAACTGTGAACAGAGACCTCAACTGCGCAGCGTTCAGTGATCTGCATTCAGCGAAAGCTCTCAGCCGTGAACAGAGACCTCAGCTGCGCAGCGTTCAGTGATCTGCATTCAGTGAAAGCTCTCAGCCGTGAGCAAGGCGGACCTCAGCCGTGCGGCGTTAAGTGATCTACATTCAGTGATAGGAACATATGTGAACAGGGAGCTCTTATCTGTGCATCGGTCACTGGTGTTAAGTGAGATTCCTATTAGATGTGAATGTAGAACACTCAGCTGTGCAGGGTCAGTGATCTGGATTCAGTGAGAGCTCATAGCTGTGCAGCTTTCACTCGCGCATATTCATTGACCTGAATTTTAGCTGTGCAGGATTCAGGCATGAGAATCAAGTGAGAGCTCACATGCTTTGATGTTTTCAGTGACATGAAGTCAGTGAGAGTCTGCTTAACTGTGCAGTGATCAGTGAAATGTGCATTGAGTGAGCGATTCCTTACTCGTGCCGCCCACGGTGATGTGCATTCAGTGAGAGACACGATCCTTGTGCAGCACTTTAGTACTATGCATTCAGTGACAGACATCTTATCTGTGTAATCTTGAGTTCTACGCATTCAGTGAGAGAACTTTAGAAAAGCTTCCATACCACCGTGCCTATCAAGTGTTGCGTTCAATGCTTTCTGCTTATTGGAGGTGAAGGTGCTGCCCTGTTCTCCACATGGGTTTCCGTAGTGTAGTGGTTATCACGTTCGCCTAACACGCGAAAGGTCCCCGGTTCGAGACCGGGCGGAAACACTTTTTTTCCCTTTTAAAAAAGTAACTCACAAAAGTTAAGTATTTTATTATGGAATTCAATTTAAGGCTGAAAACGTAACAGCGCCAGTGTTCAACACACTTTCCTTTCCAATGTCCATCCACACGCAGCTGCTTCAAAGACAGACATCGGACTCTTTCTGTCCCTTTACAGACAGACAGCAGGACAGCCGCTGCCATCCATCACTCACAGGCACTGCACATGCTCCAGGCACTGACACAGGCAGACAGCAATGTTTACACAAACACAGGCACGAAATGGCCAGACTGAGCATTGAGGGAGACTCAGGCACCAGGAGTGAGTTAAGAGTGTGAGAGACTCGGGCACTGGGAGTGAGTTAAGAGTGTGAGAGACTCGGGCACTGGGAGTGAGTTAAGAGAGTGTGAAAGAGTGAGAGACTTGGACACTGACTGGAAGTGAGTTAAGAGAGAGTGAGAGACTCGGGTGCTGGGAGTGAGTTAAGAAAGTGTGAGTGTGAGAGACTCGGGCACCAGGAGTAAGTTAAGAAAGTGTGAGGGACTCAGGTGCTGGAGTGAGTTACGAGAGAGTGAGGGTGAGAAGCACAGACACGGAATGAGTTAAGAGAGTGTGAGATTGGACCGTGGCATGTGTTTTTTAAGAAACACTTTTGGTGGTAAATATAAGACCCGTGAGGGCGCATCACCTTTTACCTTTTGGCTCTAAGTTCGCTTTCAGCAAATTACATATTCCACTGTTTTTCTCTCAATTCATTCATCAGCATCTGTCTCACAAATAACAAGTTGTGGCAAAAAATTCAAAGTTATGAAAATAAAAAGTGGGGTCAGATTTGACATCCCTTTAAATATATGGAATACAATTCTCCCCTCCCTTGTGGAAACCTACTTGATAAATTGTTACAAACAGTAAATCAGGGGTTTCACCGAGACGCGAGCAGACAAGCGTAGTAAGGATAATAAAATAAACTGGTAGCGAAGCTCGACTCGGTCACCGTGCAGCACTGGCAGGAAGTGTGGTTTGGAATAAATTAGAAGTTTGCTTGTGGTCAGAGGGCTTTGGGGTTCGTTTTCAATGACTGAGACCATAGTCACAGGTGGCCGCGTAGGCAGAAAACTTCGATTGATTCAAAGTGGAAACTTCTATAACAGGTAGAGTCCTTACTGTTTTTTTTTTTTTTTTAAACCCGGATGACAACAGAGGAAAAGTTAGAGCGATAGAAATAAAAGAGTAAAAGGCAAAATAAATTAGAAAAACACCTCCATTTCAAATCTGCAGAATAACAGAAAAAAAATCTCTTCCGCCCGAATGGGTTCTTGAAACCTAGACCCTCAGATTAAAAGTCTGATGCTCTACCGACTGAGCTATCCGTGCTTCTGAGTTTGTCAGTGACCAGTGGTCTCCCTGATTATGTGCACAGTGTTCCTATGGGCACGTTATCTCAAAATCGCTCCTTGACTTTGAGCCCAGTGAGATTTCAATATCACAAATAAACATTGCACACTCCAGCTCCACTGCAGCCCGCGCCTGGAATCTTACTTTAAGAGTCCTTGGCGCTCAGCCAGTCTGTTTTCACAAACCAGCTACCATGCAGCTAGAAGCTGAAACACTTAAATGTGACGCAATGGTTACGTCTTGAAGTAAATCAAAGTACAGTGTGTGGGAATCAGTTCAGAGAAAACACAGACCAGGTGACTTCTGACCCAGATGGCATTAAAAGGTGCCAGACTCAAATGTGCAACCTTCCTGCACCGTGACAGATTAACAGAACTAACACGACTCTTCTCTGGCACACATACCCGTGCGGGCACCTGTTTACAGCACACTGACACAGTACAAGGGGCACCACCAGCTAAGAACAGGGCTTTGAGAGGGATGAAAAAACTAGGGGGTCTCTTAAAGGGGCGTGGCCAATGTGATTAAGGACGTGGTTTAAAACACCTAAACTAAATTAGCATAGTTTTAATTTTTAGCATATTTTATATAGCGCGAACCCCACCCGAAGGTATTGGAGCGCTTTACATGAGCACCGTATTTACATTACACATTCAAGCACGGGGAGATTATGGGGCATATCAACAACAACCGGCGATAATTATCTCTAAGCGCACTTAGCGCTAGGATAATTATCGCCGGCTAGCGTGAATTTTTATCGCTGAGATAGCGTGCTATTAGCAACGCTTATCTCAATAGCGATAAAAATTCTCACGCTAACAGGCTAACGTGAGATTATCGCTGGAAACCCAGCGATAATCTCACGTTACCTTGTTGATAGGGACAGACAAACTTAGCCATGATATCCTCCTTCCATAGGATATCATGGCTAAGTCAGAAAAATACCAGACGTAAAAAAGCAGCGTTAACCGCGGTTAGCGCTGCTTTTTTTGTCTCTAACAGGGTTAGCGACATTCTTGATAATAGGAGAAATGTCGCTTAGCGACATTTCTCCTATTATTTTACTCTGGAACGCCCCCTTTGCATCTCATTAGAGATGCATGGGGAAGCGTAGAGTAAAAGGGTGCTAACATGCAAATTTGCATGTTAGCACCCTGTTGTTGATAGGGCGCTAGTTTTAGCTCTGCTTTTTTGGCTTTTAAAGCCAAAAAAGCAGAGATAAAGCCCTTGTTGATATGCCCCTAAGGGGCATATCAACAACAACCGGCGATAATTATCGCTCAGCGCTCTTAGCGTGAGGATAATTATCGCCGGCTAGCGTGAATTTTTATCGCTGAGATAGCGTGCTATTAGCAACGCTTATCTCAATAGCGATAAAAATCTACACGCTAACAGGCTAACGTGAGATTATCGCTGGAAACCCAGCGATAATCACACGTTACCTTGTTGATAGGGACAGGCAAACTTAGCCATGATATCCACCTTCCATAGGATATCATGGCTAAGTCTGAAAATTAGCAGACGTAAAAAAGCAGCGTTAACCGCGGTTAGCGCTGCTTTTTTTGTCTCTAACAGGGTTAGCGACATTCTTGATAATAGGAGAAATGTCGCTTAGCGACATTTCTCCTATTATTTTACTCTGGAACGCCCCCTTTGCATCTCATTAGAGATGCAAGGGGAAGCGTAGAGTAAAAGCGTGCTAACATGCAAATTTGCGTGTTAGCATCCTGTTGTTGATAGAGCGCTAGTTTTATCTCTCCTTTTTTGGCTTTTAAAGCCAAAAAAAGCAGAGATAAAGCCCTTGTTGATATGCCCCTAAGTGATTTGCCCAGAATCACAGGATGTGAACCCTGGTTTCCTGCACCAAAGTCGGCAGTTTAGCCGTATTGTATTGTATTGTATTTTTCTGTTTTGGTCATTGCATTCAGATATGTGATACAACAATTAAAATCATACCCACAACAAGTCAGTATTATTAGCTTTGCCAATGGTTGTTAGTTGCACAAGATAAATGAGCAGCAACTACGGCTTGTATATATTATTGAAAAAGCTTCCACCTAAAGCCCTGGTGATACCACGACGATGTTGCTGCTCCTGAGTTTCAACAAGAGAAGGGAAATCCAGAGAGAAAACGACTCTCTTTAAAGGATTTCCCTTCACTAACAGCGCTCACCTGGCATGACGTCATGCCGTCACTTCTCCACTAGTGAGAAGTGAGCAGTGTGCTGTGCACATGGATGTGCCTGCTGTCACTGCAGTCGGGAAAAAACAGACCGCCTGTGCCAGGGCACAAAACAGAGCCGATAGAAACCCGTATCGAGGCCACATTAAAAAACTGCCGGTGCTCAGCACCGGTGAGACCCGGCCCACTTAAAGCACTGGCTATCAACATACTCAGACATTACTGGCTCTACAGGCAGTGGTACAAACAGCCGTGCACAGATTTGAGGAAATATGAATTTTGTGATCAGTTATGTCCCCTATCGTAGACCCCAACGGCTCCATGTGCATGCTATAAGTACATGTATGTTCCCTCCTATTCCACTTTTGAAGACGCAAATATATGTGTGTCCACCGTCAACATGTCCTCTTTCAGATCCGCCATGAATGAGTCAGATATTCCTTTTCTAAGTATGAAAGGCCACCGACTTTATATGGTTCACTTTCCACATTTTACAGATTCAGGCGAGTAGGCCCGAATTCTGTCATCAAGCCTTTTCCTGCCTTCTGCCTCTGAAAGCTCCAGTCTGAGCCCGCATCTGTGACCATGAACTTTGTCTTACTCCTTGCGCGGCTAACGGTGCCTGATCCAGCCTGTCGCCTGCCAAAAACTATATTTCACCTTCGAGATTATCTCCCTCGCTCCCCATCCGATGCATTCCTGTCTAGTAGTTTGGGTAAACACTCCTCCAGCTACCGTGCAAAGGGGCCAGGCCTCGCTGTCCTCATGCAAATAATTCATAGCCCCGTTACCATGGAATATTCCTACCCCCTCGCATCTAGTGTAGACACTTAGACGCTTGTACACGCACTAACAGTCAGTATAGTCAGTATAGAATAAGATTCTATCCTAAGAGACCTTTCCTTTTGGATAACACAGTTCTTTAAACATAGGATATTAGATATGATTTGGAATTAGGTTGACATAACCCCAGACTTCTGTCTCCACATGTAGAGCTAAATGTCAAGTCTCCTTCACCCTCTAGTTGCACGTCAATCACACGTCATGCGGCTGCGTGCGCATCCTTGCCAAACATTTCTGCTGACATTGCAGGATTCTTTTATGGATCCACCCACTAGTGACATCATGTTTAGTGACGTTTCTTGAATTACGCCCTCTATTAGCTACGTATGCACCTTTTATCAGCTGTTAAGCCTCTTGCATCTGTTTTACTGTAATGTATTTTCTATAAAACTGCCTATCTGTCAATAATATATGTTCCTTCCTTCCTGAACTTTCGTGGTGATGGAATAGAAGGCCCACAATTCGAATTGTCTTCCTTTGTATAGGAATAAAGCATTTTAAAACCTCTAATACCACGGATTCTGCCTCGTATATTTACTGAGTTATTCTTGATAGATTTTACCGCATAAAAAATAGTACCGGTAACGAAATATTTACCACATAAATTGGCGCCCGAACAGGGACACTTTCTCATCTCACGCGCCGGCGGTGCGTTGCAGGCCCGGTCTCCTGCCACAGCTGAACGGACAACAAAAACGCGTATCTGCAGGATTTCCTGTGTCTCCTTCTGGCCAAGCGGGGACGACTGAGGCTGCGATCAACACCCAGACGAGGCGGTGAGAAGTGCGAAGTATCCCGACCAGAGCCTAGCTGAGAGAGCAAGATCCGAGGTATACAGAGACCCGCCAGGTTCCGAAGTTCCGAGTCCAGTCGAGTCGAGTCCAGTCCGGTCCAGTTTCAGTTCCGTTCCGAGGCCTTCCGTTCCGAGCTACCCGGTGAGTACCATTACCGGGGAGGCATTTTACGTGCACATAGTCTGTGCCGGTCAAGACGGGTTTGGGTACACAAATCCGGTCTGCACTGTTTCAGCAGTGTATCTGTACTGTTTAGCAGTATATATAGTAATATAGTATGTCTTGCATATGAATAAGTATTATCTAGTGTCAGTATAATGTCAATAACTAGTTTTCTATTAGTTATCATTGTTCGTAAAACTGTTAAGCGTTACATGTTTTAATACGTTCTATATTTTTTGTGGTGTGAATGACTGTTCATTATTGTGTTTTCTTGTATAAAGTGTGTTCTAGAAAACAAGATCTAAAAATGCCGCTCTTTTCGAAACTAAGACAGATCAAAACTAGAAAAGGTGTACTCGAAGAAGCTGTTCCCATTCCACCTAGGGATACCCCAGGATACTTTATGTATCATAAGCATGGTCTAGATGCCGTATTATTTCTTGATTTATGGGTGGACTACACCAAAGAATTACCAGAGAGTCAGAGATGGCCCGCAGCGGGGACCTGGGATGCAGATTGCATCATGAGAGTAGAAGAAGAATTATGGAAAAAGAAAGCCAGACAGTCACAGAAAGATGCCATTGAATTATGGCGTAAAGAATCATATAGACGTACAGAAAAAGCACTTAGACAGGAAGGTAAGGGTAAGGAGAATTCAAATAAAGTCAGAGAAAATCAATTACTTGAGGAAGGTACTCGAGTAAAATCAGAACAAGTAGATAGACAAAGAAACGCCCTTATGAATGGTATGTATCCACTTCTAGCCGAAGGGTTACCTAAGGCTACTCCGGAAATACCAAAAGACTTGCCACCCCCATTGTTTCCGATAAAAGCACATCCCAAGGGGCATCCCAGAACCGCAGAAGATGTTTTCCTTTCCCGCTATTTAGATGACGCAGCTCCCGAGTATGCTAATACCGCACCACATAGGCTGCTTGCCGATGATGCTCATCGCCAAGAGCATTCGTCTGTACCTCCGCAACAACACGCTTCGACACACATTCCGACAAGCACATCTGTTTCTACAGCTTTTCCCGCAACGACGGTTGCTGTCTCACCCTCAATGAATCCTTTCGTGCCTAGCACCTCAGACGGTGCTACAGGAGGTACGACAGACATGTTTGCCACTCCGCCGCGAAATAAACAGACTCTTAGAGATTTAGCCCTCCAACGTACGCCCAAACTAGCAAATCCCGACATGCTTAAGGAACTTCTAGTAGATTGTAGATATGATCCTGTGCCCGGTAAACGGGACGAAATGCTGCTGTCATCATTACGTATTCGACGAGCTGCAATATATTTAACGAAGTTACCAGGAATGAATACACATTTAGAAAATATATATCACTTTGTCCAGTCAGGGCGAGGTCCTGAAAGTATTAGCAGAGCCATGGAGTATCAGAAAGCGGAGGTACAGGGACAATTGTTACGTTTCCTCATAAACTGTGTAATTAGAAATCAAGACCGGCCTGGGGTAAATCCGGAAGAAATGCAAACACTTGTCACTTGGGGCCGGAATATATCAGAAGGAAGACATGATAAACAGTTATGTATAGTAGCTATGTACCGAAAGATCCGCAAAGAAGTAGAACGAATACACGAAGAAAGATTAGAGGTAGACGCCGCTGATCTAAACAGAGAAGAGGAGGAGCAAGAGTCAGAGCAAGTAGAAACGATAGCTTATGTAGGTAGAGGAAGACCCCATAATAATACCAGAGGTTTTAATGATCCGGTACGTCCAATACGTCCAGAATATAATAGACATTTTCCAAACCCTATGTTAAATACAAAATCCCCCGAACACTTATTCCAAGCCGCTGATAAATTACTCCGAGATCGAAGGGGGTACCACATGCTCGATTCCATGGACGAACAAGAATTAGCCAGGTCAGCAGTACAATGGGCTGACAGTCCCAGCGAATACAATGACGATGTACTTGCACACACGTTTCTGAATCTAGACCCATATGAACAGCGTTTAGCTAGTATATACATGATTCAACACCTCCTTATATTATATAAAAGCCAACACTCTGATCCAGGACCCTTACCTGACATATTGACAGAACTACTCACAAACATATGGAGAGGGTCAGGTACTGATTTGATTAAGGAAATACTAGAATCCCGAAACCAATATTTAAATTTCGTATGCCCAGAACACGTCTCAGTTCCCATAATGGGAAGAAAAATGTATCACATAGATAGACAGAACCCGTTACGCGAAGTGCACCCGATCAGAGGTGCCGGCGATAATTTCACACGCGTATTTGTGTACACGCCTATAACTAAACTAGAATTATTAGAAATGAAGAAAGTAGTACCCAGCCATGACAAGGACCCAGCAGGTTTTCACCGTGAGATAAAAGACATGTTACTCATGGGAGAGTATACCTACCCCGACATTATGAAAATATTAAAAGTCCTACTACCCGCCGGTGTTTATGAAAAACTCAAAGAAAAAGAATGGGAGGTAGGAGACCAAAAGATAGATTGGACAGCATTAGAAAACGAAGAAAAGGCCCGAGCTGCAGGAGCAGGGCTTGGGGAAAAGACTACAGCACTAGCAGGATTATTAATACAGGTACTGCCACGTTTATTAACTACGAAAAAGGAAGACTGGGGTGCAATCTCAGCCTGTAAACAAAAACCAGACGAAGATACTAGTGATTTCTATTCCCGATTTGAAAAATGTTTTAGTATAAATAGTGGTATAAAAGCCAGTAGTGAGTCATACCCACATCTGTTTGTGACAAAATTAGTTGAAAATTCTCTACTACAAGTCAAGAATAGAGTATTGAAATTCGAAAGTACCTGACAAGGTAATACCCCATCACAGATGCTACAGATGTTACAATATCATCACAATAGAATTAAAGAAGAACAAGAACACGAACAAAGACGTATGAAAGATACAAAAATGAAAATGCTTGTTGCACAGTCGGTTCCAGCCGATAGTCATCAAAAGGGTGATTTCGCAGGCCCTGCAAAAGGGACATGCAACTATTGTAAACAACCAGGTCATTATATACACGATTGTCCAGTCCTGAAACATAATATTGCTACAGGTAGAACACATGAGAGACCACGTCCACCTAGACAGGATCAGAACCAACAACAAATACCTCAGCAAGCACAACCTAGGTTAGCTCCGCAACAGCTAGCTCCGCAACAGGCAGCTCCACAACAAATTGTAGCACCACCACAAGCGCAGCCTATTGCTGCAACACAAGCAACGACACAACAGATGTATCAGTATGCACAAGCAGATTATCATTATCCCGATTATCAGCGATACTCATGAAATAGCCTAGAGAGGGAAGTTGGCTTACCCCTTATTGAGGTTCCTGTAGACCAAGAGGGACCTTATGTACATAGCAAACTATTAGGGGAAGACAGAAAGTTTTTACTTGATACAGGGGCAAGCAGAACAACTATAAGACGTAGTGAAGTTCCAGGGGCACCCCTCTCAGGCTCACAGAATATTTCCCTTGGATTCTCAGGAAAACCTATAATTAATGATGTAACACAACCTCTTCCACTTACGATTGGTCCATTGACACGTACTACAGATTTATTGCTTACTAAATCATGTCCAGAAAACTTGTTAGGAATAAAAACATTGAAAGCTCTAGGAGCTATTATATGTTGTTCTCCGGAAGGAGTACGACTATTTTTACGTGACTTTAAAGGTCACTACGTATCCAGAGACATGGATCACCGACTGCAGAATTTACCTACACATTTATGGGCACAAGGCCCCACTGATGTTGGTTGCATGAACATTACACCATATCGAGTTACACTGAAAACAGGAATAGTACTACCACGAATACGAAAATACAAGTTACCACCCGATGCTGTTGTGGCTTTGCTACAAATCATTGACGAGCTCATTACACAAGGAGTGGTTGTCGAAACTGACTCCAATGTATGTAATTCTCCGATAATTCCGATTCTTAAAAGAACGGATCCAAAAGCTCCATCAGTATATCGATTAGTTATTGATCTGCGCGAATTAAATAAATGCATTGTACCACAATACCCTGTGGTCCCAGATATCTCTTCATTACTCACAGCTATTGACTCAGAAGCAACGTTTTTCACTGTAATTGATCTCAAGAATGCTTTCTTTAGTGTCCCAATCGATCCGGAAAGTCAATATTTGTTCGGTTTTAGTTTAAATGGACGAAGTTTTAAATTCACACGCGCACCTCAAGGATTTACAGAAAGCCCCAGCATCTATAGCCAAGCACTGAAACGAGAACTTGACAGTATCCACATGCCAGTTAACACTGCCTTGTTTCAATATGTCGATGATCTGCTGATCACCGCCCGAAGCGAACTTGAATGTGAAAAAGCGTCACTGACGGTTTTAAAATTTCTGGCTGACAAGGGGCACAAGGTGTCCCCTTCTAAGCTGCAATTCTGTGTCCAGCGAGTTGTTTACCTTGGGCACTCGCTGTCCAAGGAGGGAAGGCAGCTTACATCCGACCGCATCCAGTTAATTGCTAACATGCCACCACCCAAGACACAAAAGGAGGTGCGGGCTTTTATAGGCCTCACTTCATACTGTAGGCAGTGGATCCCTCAATATGCATTTCTAGCAAAACCACTCATCCAGTTGACAACACAGGAGGCAGCCACATCGACTGTCCTCCCTTGGACTCAAGAACATACACACGCCTTTGAAAGTTTAAAGAAAGCTTTATGCCAAGCACCTGTCCTAGCAACACCATGTTACAGCAAACAGTTTACACTCTTCGTTACAGAACGCGAAGGTACTGCTTTGTCAGTACTCACTCAGGAACAAGCAGGATCACACAAACCATGTGCTTATTTCTCTAGTACATTAGATCCAGTAGCTCAGGCACTTCCAGCGTGTCTGAAATCAGTGGCAGCAACAGCTTTAGCAATCAGACAAAGCGATGCCATAGTGTTAGGACACCAACTGACAGTACAAGTACCACACGCAGTAGAGGTTCTCTTGAACCGCACACAAACACAACACTTGACTATAGCGAGACTCACTGGTTACGAATTAACATTGTTTCAGCCACATATAGAAATCAGACGTTGTAATACGTTAAATCCTGCCACACTGTTACCAGTGGGCGGAACAGATCCATTGGCACATGATTGTGTTGAAGTTATCACTATCACGACGAAACCCAGACAAGACTTGACAGATATCCCTTTGTCAGATCCAGACTTGACATTGTATGTAGATGGGTCATGTATGAGAGCAAGTACAGGAGAGCTAGTGGCCGCTTACGCAGTCACAACAGACACTGAAGTCATTGAAACAAATTGTATTAACACTTTGTCAGCTCAAGCAGCAGAGCTCATCGCTCTGACACAAGCCTGTATTCAAGCCAAAAATAAAAAAGTCAATATATACACAGATTCACGTTATGCCTTCGGAGTCGTTCATGACTTCGGCGTACTGTGGCGAGAGAGAGGTTATTTAACTTCTCACGGTGCCCACATCCAACACGGATCCCTCATTCAAGCCCTATTGGACGCGATTCATCTACCTACTGCAATATCGATTATGAAATGCAAAGCCCACACAAAAGTTACCGATATCATTTCTCAGGGTAATGACCTAGCTGACAGAACAGCTAAACAGACTGCTCAGAATCAGACTCTCACAATTGACGCGACAAAGACAATAGTCCCGATACTAACACACTGCATGACAGTTAAGGATCCCGCCCTTGATGTAATTGACATTCAGACACATGCTACACCAGAAGAAATAAAGAAATGGACTGAATTAGGAGGGATCCAAACAGATCAAGGATGGATGACGAAGGAAAAATCTATATGGTTTCTTCCCGACTCAATGGTCCAAGTTATTATTAACACAATACATAGTCCAGCACACCTAGGAGAGAAAGCTATGCTAGACAGCATTCAACACATTTGGTTTAACAAACACTTGCGAGCTGCAGCTAAACAAAAAGTTCGTACCTGTATGATATGTTGTCAGTTTAATCCAGGTAAAAGCATCCCCGTAGAGCAGGGTGGATTTCAAACCCCCGATCATGCTTTTGAAGTCCTCCAGATGGATTATATCCAGATGGAACGATGTCGAGGATTCAAATATGTTCTCGTAGTTGTCTGTGCTCTTTCCCGTTGGACAGAAGCATACCCGGTTTCAGATTACACTGCCCCGACTACTGCCAAACAGTTAGTTCGAGAATTCTTCCCACGGTACGGTTTACCACGTGTTGTCTACTCAGATAACGGCCAGCCGTTCTCATCCGAACTAATGAAACACGTTTCTCTTCTATTAGGCTATCAATGGAAATTTCACTGTGTCCGACATCCCGAGGCAGCAGGTCTTGTAGAACGCCATAATCAAACTTTGAAAATTAGATTGTCCAAAATATGTAGAGAAAAAGGAGTCGATTGGATAGTAGCCTTACCAGTTGCGCTCTTTTACATGAGAATGGTAGCACATTCTCGAACAGGGCTATCCCCGTATGAGGTGATCTTCGGTAGACCACCAAATATGTGGGGGACGCCTATACCTCGTAAAATCACTGACGTTGACTGTAATATGCTGACAGATTACCTGGCTTCCTTGATGTCTGCACTACAATCTTGTCGTTCACAGGTATCCGCAGCTTTTCCCGACAATACTGAGGTGAAGCCCCATGACGTAGTTCCTGGTGACTTGGTGCTGGTCAGGAACTTTGACCGGAAGACCCAACTGGATCCTAGGTGGAAGTCACCGAAGTTAGTTCTACTCACCACAAGGACAGCCGTGAAAATCGAAGGAAGAAAAGGGTGGTTGCACTCGAGTCATATCAAGAAATTTTATGGACTACCACCCAGTATAGAGACTCACTCCTGTATTCCCTCACAGACAGACTCAAAGCTCCCTTTGGTTGAGCAATCGAACTCAGAACTATATAAACTAAAATTGAGGTCCAGTAAGTCAGACAATTTGATTGTTTAAGTCCTCTCCAAGGTGAATCGGTTGAATTTGTCTCTGACATGTATCCTCTAGACCGGAATAGAGAAAGAAATAATCAAATGCTGCTCAAGAAGCAAGCGTATTGTAAATCATTTCGTAGTCATTGTACAGTAACATTATTAATTTTGTTTTTTCTAAGTCTTTTGATCATCATTGTCAGCATCCTATTGCACATGTACTACCCTATTCCTAAGCATGCTTATAATATAACTGCAGAACATTCTTTTAGTGAATTACCTCCACATGAATTGTCTTATAGATTTGCGCTGCGCAATAACACTTTCATTAGTATGTTACATCATTCCCATCAAACCAGCAATGCCACAAATTGTTGGATATGTGGCCAACTCCCTCCCTATCAGAACTATAAGGGAGTTTTGCCCCTCTTTCCCTATCCGTTTACACACAATGGCTCCTGTGGAGCATGGTTTAGTTTGATTAATACCCTAGATTCAAATTCCGCAGTTTATAAAGACAACTGGGTATGGGGAAACCTGAACCTAGTTTTACTTAAAGTCTGCTACCCTAACAAGGAGGGACTTCCCAAAAGAACAGGAACTGATCTAGAAAATGAAGTATATGGATTAGGTAATTTTACACTTAACCTCATGATCCTGAACGTTGAATCTGAAGCTACACCAATCTTGCCCGCCATGTCAGTATTCCCAGTAAAAGGGGAATTATGTATAAGAAAGAATGGTTCCATACACATGGGCCATAGTAAATGCACCACTGTAATAAAATTCAGTGATCAAGGCAAGTCTACATTTAGAGCTTCCCATCATTCCTACTTCATATGTGGCCAGACCGCATTTATACGTCTACCTTTAGATTGGGATGGTACCTGTTACATAGCATTCCTTCTACCACCTGTTTTCCTAGCTCCTCCTGATTATCATAGAAATACCCATTTAGTACACAATAGACAGCAGAGAGATCTCCCAATTGTCGATTACACTGAAACAGCATGGGAGAAATACACAGATTTCAATAAAGGTTTCTTTCCCTATATAGGTACAGTCACTAATAGTAAGCTGATACGTAGATTAACGAGAACCCTTGAAGCAGTAGTGAATGAAACTATTTCCGCCTTAGGCAATTTAACAGAAGAGCAGTCTGCTATGCGGATTGTTGTGCTCCAAAATCGTCTTGTCCTTGACGTCATCCTGGCCGATAGGGGCGGAGCTTGTAGGGTCATCGGATCAAGTTGCTGCATTTTCATCCCAGAAAATTCGCCATCAGTATATAAAGCCATAACTCGCCTTCATAAGATTGTAAGCCAGATACACCAGAGTCCAGGCACCTGGACTTGGTCCGGTTGGTTCTGGGGCGTGTTGTCAGCCTGGGGATGGAGAATACTA
Organism: Triturus cristatus; assembly: GCF_964204655.1. NCBI lineage: Eukaryota > Metazoa > Chordata > Amphibia > Caudata > Salamandridae > Triturus > Triturus cristatus. Next base: position 145,024,697 of record NC_140585.1, on the reverse strand, counting down.
TCCTTCCTAGGTATTGGTTTTCTCATACTATTCAGTTGCTGCTTATGTCTGCAATGTGGGCCAGCGATTTGTGGTCTGTGTGCCACCTCGTGTATCCCACATCCAAGTTTTCATTCGAGATCCCGGAAGAAGAAAGAAGAACAAATGATGCTATATGAACAGATCGATGGATTGATGAAGATCGATATCTCCTAAGGGTCCGAAGGGGACAAGGAGGGAATGAGGAAATATGAATTTTGTGATCAGTTATGTCCCCTATCGTAGACCCCAACGGCTCCATGTGCATGCTATAAGTACATGTATGTTCCCTCCTATTCCACTTTTGAAGACGCAAATATATGTATGTCCACCGTCAACATGTCCTCTTTCAGATCCGCCATGAATGAGTCAGATATTCCTTTTCTAAGTATGAAAGGCCACCGACTTTATATGGTTCACTTTCCACATTTTACAGATTCAGGCGAGTCGGCCCGAATTCTGTCATCAAGCCTTTTCCTGCCTTCTGCCTCTGAAAGCTCCAGTCTGAGCCCGCATCTGTGACCATGAACTTTGTCTTACTCCTTGCGCGGCTAACGGTGCCTGATCCAGCCTGTCGCCTGCCAAAAACTATATTTCACCTTCGAGATTATCTCCCTCGCTCCCCATCCGATGCATTCCTGTCTAGTAGTTTGGGTAAACACTCCTCCAGCTACCGTGCAAAGGGGCCAGGCCTCGCTGTCCTCATGCAAATAATTCATAGCCCCGTTACCATGGAATATTCCTACCCCCTCGCATCTAGTGTAGACACTTAGACGCTTGTACACGCACTAACAGTCAGTATAGTCAGTATAGAATAAGATTCTATCCTAAGAGACCTTTCCTTTTGGATAACACAGTTCTTTAAACATAGGATATTAGATATGATTTGGAATTAGGTTGACATAACCCCAGACTTCTGTCTCCACATGTAGAGCTAAATGTCAAGTCTCCTTCACCCTCTAGTTGCACGTCAATCACACGTCATGCGGCTGCGTGCGCATCCTTGCCAAACATTTCTGCTGACATTGCAGGATTCTTTTATGGATCCACCCACTAGTGACATCATGTTTAGTGACGTTTCTTGAATTACGCCCTCTATTAGCTACGTATGCACCTTTTATCAGCTGTTAAGCCTCTTGCATCTGTTTTACTGTAATGTATTTTCTATAAAACTGCCTATCTGTCAATAATATATGTTCCTTCCTTCCTGAACTTTCGTGGTGATGGAATAGAAGGCCCACAATTCGAATTGTCTTCCTTTGTATAGGAATAAAGCATTTTAAAACCTCTAATACCACGGATTCTGCCTCTTATATTTACTGAGTTATTCTTGATAGATTTTACCGCATAAAAAATAGTACCGGTAACGAAATATTTACCACAGATTGACAATCACTACAGGCTCTACACTAGAGCATCCCTGATGCCGCACAGGCTACATGAAATGTACCCAGAAGTATCGGCACAATGCCACAGGTGTGTAACCCTGTATACAAACTTATTACACATGTTATGACCATGTCCGACCCTCTCTCTATATTGGACAAAAATGATAGAAACAATAAATGAAGTTGCTGGTGGAACGCGTCTGGGCACACTTGACAGCTGTATACTGTAGACCCAAGAACCCAAAGGTGCGATCTAAGGGGCATATTATCAAGCATGGAGTTAAAACTATCGCCGCTTTAGCGGCAGAAAACTGCCGCTAAAGCGGCTATAATGGGCTTTATAATATGCATTCGAGAATTCCAATAGAAGGCCATGTTGTCACCAAAACATGGGATTCTATGGGAATTCTCAAGGGCATATTATCAAGCCCATTATCGCCGCTTTAGCGGCAGTTTTCTGCCGCTAAAGCGGCGATAATTTTAAATCTGTTTCTTGATAATATGCCCTACAATGTGCAGATTACCGATAGCAAAACGACCAATAAAGAGGAGATGTAAATCACCCACTACACCAACCCTACAGACCTGGTGGGAAGAAGTGTCCCGCTGGGGGGGGGGGGGGGGGGGGGGGGGAGGGCGGAGAGGGAATCGCTACCTGTGAGGTCTGCCGAAAAAGCCAGTCTCGTTAGAATGGAACTTGATGCTAGAATCCTTCAAAGCACTAGATTTACAGGCAAGCCCCTTTTGCCTCTTTCCAAATTAACACTATCGACCCTACACATGACGTTAACGCTTCCAAGGACTGACGCATGCACTCGCCGTTCACTGGCAGGGATTGAGGCAACCAGCGCAGATTCCGCTCGTAAAAGCGCCCACAACAGTCCCTATAAACCCTCAGCTGTAGGAAAGAGGTCTCGACAAACCTACGAATTATTGTTACAACTCAACATGCCCGGTCTGTGCCCTGTGAATAGTCAACAAGTGTGGGCCAAGTACGGCCGGGGGTGGAGGGGGGGGGGGAGAGGAAAGGGTGGTTACAAGTTGTGATAATACAATGCATTTATTACAATCATTGTTTAAAATACCAAATTACATATTATTAATAAGCAATGTATAAGACATACATAAGAATATGATATGCGATATGAATGCTCATTGATAAATTGAGTGAAAATGTTTACGTTGCGTTTACATGTGCGCATCCCAGAAATGTCAACATCAACATTTGTTGGGAAAAAATGGCAGCCTGCGGTCAAGTTTGCTCTCTCTGTAGCGGCTGCTGCAGTCCACAAGTGACAAACGAATGAGGTGCCCTGGGTACACACTGTGCCATATACGAGTAACCTATAGGTATGTTCAATGTGCAAATTAGGAGTAGAACTCATCTCTCCATGCTTTAGGGGCCAGAACCCATGGGCAGAGATCTGGTTGGCAGAGTCACAGGGCACAGAGTAAAAACCACCAGCAATAAAAGTTCAGAAAATCAGGGGGAGATTATTCAAAAAGAGCTTTTATCCTACAGTAATCTGTGATTCAATACAAATAAATTGATGCACGTGTATCGTCCTCAAATTTGATTTGCGCCAATACGTGTGGAATATATCCTGATCTTTTGAGCTAACACCTGCGCGCTTCAGCACTACATGTTCAGTCACATCACTCTTAAGGTCAAATAATGGACTACTCTGTGGTCCTGGTAGTAAACCCTGCTGTTACTGACCAATGGTAAGACAATGGGCTTTGGTCCATATGGACCTACACGAGCAGTCTTCTCAGCTCAGACTCCATTGCTAAAATGCATTGCATTCCAAAACCATTAAAAGCATAGAGGATGGTGTCTTGTAAATCAGGCAGCTCCTGCCTTCATCCCACGACCATCAGTGAATTGCCTATGCTTGCTTTAATGTGTCTCTGGAGGCCAAAGTGCTACTCAGCATCTCTGACAGAGGAAGCCTTTATGCCAAATGCACTGGCTGGGATGGCTCGATCCCTGCCAGATATTGAAAGGAGGCTCCTTGTGCTAACAGTTTACACTTTATATAATAGGAACATTGGCTGTAATGCCGAGCAAAGTAATGATAGTTGGAAAATTGTTCAAAAAATGTACCTCCTACCACAGTAGCATGCGGCTAGAAAGGGTCGGCAAACTTTCAGGTTAATACATTGAGGAAGCTGAAACCTTTCCTGCCGGAAAAGGACTTCAAGCTGGCAGTAGCAGCTCTAGTTATCCCAAGAGTGGATTACGGGAGTGTCTCGCTCTGTGGCCTGCCCAAAGCTACAACGGGCCCTCTTAGAGCATCAATCAATGCAGCAGCGAGACTCGTCACTGGTGCTAAAAGAAGCTCCCACATTTCCCCAGACCTAAAATCCCTAAATTGGCTGCCCTTTGAAGCCACAATTCATTTGAAAATAGCATGTATGACTCATACAGCCGTGCATCACAGGCACCCGGCTATCTGGCACAGAAACGGACGCTCTCTGGTGGGGTCAGATCCTCAAGAAGCGCGGAAAATCTGCTACTGATACCGCAAAGATTCAACAAGAAGAAAACATATAACCGAACCTTTTCAGGGATGGCGCCCAGAATCTGGAATGCTCCACCCCCAGAAATCAGACTTAATCCCTCTACTTCATCCTTCAAAAAAGAAGTGAAATCGCTTCTCATGGCTAAATTCACCTGAGCATGGATTAAAGAAATTATGAGACGAAACGTACCCTCATTACTGTACTTTTTATGCCCACGGACCATCCAGGTATTCTAGATAGTATATCTACACTATGCCAGACATATCGGGAACGTTTCGTTTTGTACCTTATACTATGCATTTACGAGACTATGTGTATAGGAGCTTTGAATTGCATTTAATGAGATGTGTAAATAACTATACTCTGTAACCTAGACACGCACCTGGAACCTAGACACTACTCTGTAAAGAGCACTGATAGCCGACAGTCTTGTGATATAGGTTTCCGTAGTGTAGTGGTTATCACGTTCACCTAACACGCAAAAGGTCCCTGGTTCGAGACCAGACAAAAACACTTTTTTCCCTTTTAAAAAAGTAACTCACAACAGATAATTATTTTATTATCCTAATTCAATCTAGGGCTGAAAACGTAACAGCACCAATGTTCAACACCCTTTCCTTTCCAATGTCCTTATACATTCAGCTGCTTCAAAGACAGACATCGGACTCTTTCTGTCCCTTTACAGACAGACAGCAGGACAGCCGCTGCCATTCATCACTCACAGGCACTGCACCTGCTGCAGGCACTGACACAGGCAGACACCATTGTGTACACAAACACAGGCACGAAATGGCCAGACTGAGCATAGAGGGAGACTCAGGCACCAGGAGTGAGTTAAGAGAGTGAGAGAGAGTAAGAGACTCGGGCACCAGGTGTGAGTTAAGAGAGAGTGAGAGTCAGGCACTGTGAGTGAGTTAGAGTGTGAGAGACTCGGACACTGGGAGTGAGTTAAGAGAGATTGCCCGGATTACTTACCGGTAATCTTCATTACTCCGAGTCCTAGTCTTCCTCGCCACAGTATTCACCAATGAGCCTCCGGCTCCACACAGAACTCCAAGTAACTTAAAAGAGCAGCGCTCTAGTCTCCCCTCCCTCCTCCAACATGGCCCCCAGTGGCTTCAGCCAATCCCATAAAGGGATACAAACCAGCAAGCCCGATCTGATAATCAAAGCCGCAGACATGAAGCCACCACCAGGGCCGGGAGGGAAGGGAAACTATACTGTGGCGAGGAAGACTAGGACTCGGAGTAATGAAGATTACCGGTAAGTAATCCGGGCATTACCTCCTCGTCCAGTCTTCCTCGCCACAGTATTCACCAATGAGCCGATACCAAAGCAATCAGCTTCATGTAAGGAAAAGACCACAGCAAAGTGCAGTGAAACTAGATTTAATATACAGAGGTACAGCAATCAAATACAACCCCTCAAGGCATCCCCGCAGTCAACACAGAAGATGCAAATGAAACAGAACCCCCACCCCCAACCTGGAGGCGGTAATGGGACATGAATGTATGAGGTGAAGACCAAGTAGCAGCCCGGCAAACATCCTCCATGGACACCCCTTTGAAGGAGGCCCAAGACACAGCAACAGAGCGGGTGGAACGCCCCTGAACAGGAAGGGAGGGAACTTCAGCAACCGAAGCATACGCCAACAAAATGGCCTCCTTAATCCAGCGACTGATCGTCGAGAGGGAGGGTTTCAGACCCTGACGTGACAAACCATAATTGACAAACAAGTTGTCCACTTTGCAAAACGAAGACGTGCGCGATAAATATATCAATAAAGCACGCCGAACATCCAAGAGGTGCAACAGGGATTCCTCATCCGAGGAAGGATCAGGACAAAGACATGGAAGCACCACCTCAGAAGACCTATGAAAATAAGAACCCACTTTAGGAATGAACGTAGGATGAGGGCGCAACACCACCCTGTCCGGCAAAACCAACAAAAAGGGAGCAGAACGAAGGAATGCACCCAGCTCCCCCATACGTCTGGCAGAAGCAATCGCCACAAGAAACACCACCTTGAGTGTCAAAAACTTCAACTCCACCGACTCCAAAGGCTCGAACGGAGCCAACTGCAAGGAGCGCAAAACCAAAGGCAGGTCCCAAGGTGGAGGACACATAATAGGACGGGGGCGTTGGAAAGATAGAGACTTAAAAAGTCTAGCAACCAAAGGTGAAACAGAAATCAAAGGAAGGACGTGGAACGCCTGAATCGCAGCCCACTGAGCCCTAAGAGTCGAAATGGCCAAGCCTAGCACAAACCCATCATTCAAAAAATCCAAAATGCGAGCCGGATCCAAAGAAGCCACCGACAGATCGCGACCCAGACACCAAGAAACAAAATTATCCCAGTGTTTAGCATAGGACTTAAGGGTAGAAGGTCTCCTGGACTGCTGAATGACCCCAGCTACAGCCAAGGAACAGCCAGTTCGCATCAACGAATCCCTCTCAAGAGCCAGGCCCGCAGACCCAAGGACCGGAACACAGGCAGAGGAAGAGGAGGGCCCAACAGAGGGTAAGGACTGAATGGCAAGGCCCACCCCGGAGACACAGCCAATTCCAACATCAGGGGATACCAAGGGCGACGCACCCAACCCGGAGCAATGAGAAGCACAAAGGATCCCTCCCTCTTGATCTTCAGCAAGACCGCCGGAATCAGGGGAACAGGAGGAAAGGCATACAAGAGACCCTTCGGCCAAGGGAACGACAGGGCATCCACCCTCCAAGCATCCCGGCAAGGCATAATTGTGCAATAGCAACGGATCTTGAAATTGTCCCGGGAAGCAAAGAGGTCGACAATCGGACAACCAAACATCCGTCGCAACCTCCTGAAAATCACAGGCGTCAGGGACAAAGAGCCCATGGAGGGAAACACCCGGCTCAGACAATCCGCCACAGTGTTCTCCGTGCCAGGAAGATAAATGGCAGACAGGGACTCCAGATTCAACTCCGCCCAACCACAAATCTGACGGCCGAGGCAACTGAGGGATCGAACTCTGCACCCTCCCTGATGGTTTATATAGGACATCACAACCTGATTGTCCGTTCGAACCTGCACATGGTGACCCTGAACCAGACTCGAGAAATCCAACAAACCCAGAAGGACGGCTTTCAGCTCCTTGTAGTTGGAGGAACATGACACCACCGACTGAGGCCAAACCCCCTGAGTCGTCGAATCCCCCAGAGTAGCACCCCACCCCAGCAGGCTGGCATCGGTAGTGACCACGCGGGTGGGAACAATCAGAAAAGGGCGGCCCCTGGACAGATGACCGTCGACCAACCACCAACCCAGGACCACCCGAACCTCTTCCGACATAGGAATCAAAACAGTCATATCCAGGGAACAGGGGTCCCAATGCGACAAAATGTGCGATACCACCGGGTACATGTGAAGGCGAGCCCACGGCACCGTCAACAATGACGCCGACATCAGACCCTGAACCCTCAGCCATAGGCTCACAGGATGAGACAGTCCCACCAACAGGGCACGAACAGCAGACATCAGGGACAGAATCCTGGGAGGAGGAAGGAACACCATACCCAACTGAGTCCTGAACAGAGCCCCAATGAAAGTCAATTCCTGTGCAGGAACCAGGGAGGACTTCGGGACATTCACGAGGAACCCATGACGTTCCAGGACATGGCACACCCTCTTGACATGCAACTCCGCCTTGGGAAGAGAAGAAGCAGAAATTAAAATGTCGTCCAGATAAGGAAACACACTAATGCCCTCCCCATGCAATAGGCCAATAAGAGGAGCCAGAACCTTAGTAAAGACCCTGGGAGCAGAGCAGAGTCCAAATGGCAGTACCTGGAATTGGTAATGCTGACCCATCACGCAAAATCGGAGAAACTTCTGGGAATCCGGATGAACCGGGACATGGAGATAAGCATCCCTCAAGTCTATCGATGCAAGGAAGTCGCCCCGAGAAATCAGAGGAAGGATCAACGGAAGGGAAACCATCTTGAACTTCTCGTGAGGGATGTAAGTATTCACCCACTTCAGGTCCATCACAGGGCGAAGATCTCCAGTGCGCTTCGACACCAGGAACAGGATGGAATACACGCCCAGCCCCAACTGATCGATGGGAACAGGAACCACCGCACCCTTGACCACCAGTGAGTCGACGCCGTCCAAAAGCGCCAATCTCCTTACAGGATCTCTGGGACAAGGAGTAGCCCTGAAACAGTCTGGGGGAGTCAGGATAAACCCAATCCGCAAACCCTCTGAAACCACCTGCAGCACCCATTTGTCCGAAACAGACCGTCTCCAAGACTCCAGGAAGAAACGGAGGCGACCCCCAACCGGACCCATACCAGGAGCGATCCAGTCACGACTTAGGTGCAGGAGTGGAGGAGGAAGAGGAACCGGAGAACCGGGTCTTACCAAAGGAAGGAGCACCCCGGCCACGCCCCCTCCCACGAAAGGGCTGACCAGCACGACCCCTCCGAGAAGGGCCAAAAGCTCTCTGAGAACCAAAGGAACGGAAGTGACCCGCTCGCTCAGGAGCCAGTAGCTTACGGTCCTCCGCCGTTTTCTTAACCATGTCATCCATCAGTGACCCAAAAAGTTTAACCCCAGAAAAAGGAATCTTCATCAGGAGATTTTTCTGCGCAGCATCAGCCTTCCACGAACGAAGCCACAACTGACGCCTCGCAGCCACCGAAGACCCAGCTGCGGAAGCCGCAGCCCCTAAAGAGTCAAAGGAGACATCCGAAAGCAACCGAACCTGTTGCTCCATCATCGCCAGGGTAGAAGAAACATCCTCCCCTTGGTCCATCAATTCAGACAGGGACTGAAAATCCTTCAGCAAGGATTGTATAGTGTAAGATGCATAGGCAGCCGCCCTGATAGAGAAATTAGCAGCCGCAAAAGTGCGTTTCACCGCACCATCCACTTTACGGTCAACCGGGTCAGCAGGAGAAGAATCCTCAGACACCACAGTACCATGAGACACCATGCTGGCCAACAATGAATCAACCTTCACCGAAGAAGGGAACTTCACATCAAAGTCCTGCAGCGGGTATCGCTTACTCAAAAAGCGCGGAAAGGAGCCTCTGTCCACATCTTTCCATTCATTCTCCAGGACCTTCAAGACCGAAGAGTGTAAAGGCAAAGAATCAGGCGCAGGACGCTGGTATTGCGCAAAGAGATCGTCATCCAGAGGAACCACAGAAGTAGGAAACACCAAGTTCTCTCTAATGTGACCCAGCACCTCCTTCAGGTCGGCACCCTGCACAAAACGACCTCTGACATCAACATCCTCCTCAACGTCAGAATCAGCAGCCGCAGCTACCTCCACCTTAGCCCGCTTAGCAGGAGGAACAGGCGTCTGACTTTGCAGAGCAGCAGCAACAGCAGAATTGATCAGCTGCTGTAACACAGCCATAGACGGTATCTGGACACCAGAACCAGAAGCCTCAGGAGCAGAATCAGGAACATCACCACACTCCATGACAGCAACACACCAGTGAACGCACGAAGAGAACACAGGCAGAGGAGAAGACAACACGCCTGGCTTAAAAGGCCCCGGGGTTGCTAGGTAACCAAACCAGCCAGAACCCGTAACCAGACCAACCAACCATAAAGGGAGGAGAAACAGCCTCGCGCATGGTCACATACCCAGCCAGCGAGGACCGAGGCAGAGGTGAACAAGGAACACACCACGAAGAAGCCGTGAAAGAAACGCCCACGGGAGCCACCCGCCCCCACAGCACGCACACGCTCCAGGAACAGCAGGTAAGCAATGAGACCGGGAGCCTCGGGCCCCCAGATCAAAGGCATCCGGCCGCGCTACGTCCGCTGAGCAGGACGCGCGGCCGGGAAATGAAGCAGACCACGAGGGATCGTCAGTTTCACCGAACGACACAGGCCAACAAACAAACAAGACGAACGCCGCTGAAAGTCCGCTAGAGCAGGACCAGCGGCGTCAAAGGCAGTAGCAGGAGGTACAACACAACCATTTAATCGAACTACTACCCCCAAACTAAATACCCAAGGGCATAACGGGACCGCTGAAGCAGGAACCCAGCCCCACTCACCTGAGGACACCACCGGTCAACACAGGCAACGTAGCACTCGGAGAAGTGCAGAAAAAAAGAACAGATCGGGCTTGCTGGTTTGTATCCCTTTATGGGATTGGCTGAAGCCACTGGGGGCCATGTTGGAGGAGGGAGGGGAGACTAGAGCGCTGCTCTTTTAAGTTACTTGGAGTTCTGTGTGGAGCCGGAGGCTCATTGGTGAATACTGTGGCGAGGAAGACTGGACGAGGAGGTAATGAGAGTCAGGCACTGGGAGTGAGTTAAGAGAGTGTGAGAGACTCGGGTACTGGGAGCGAAGAGAGAGTGAGAGAGTGAGACACTTGGGCACTGATTGGAAGTGAGTTAAGAGAGAGTGAGAGACTCGGGTGCTGGGAGTGAGTTAAAAAAGTGTGAGGGACTCAGGTGCTGGGAGTAAGTTAAGAGAGAGTGAGGGTGAGAGGCACAGGCACTGGGAGTGAGTTAAGAGAGTGAGATACTCAGGCCCTGGGAGTGAGTTAAGAGAGTGTGAGGGTGAGAGGCACAGGCACTGAGAGTGAATTAAGAGAGAGTGAGAGTCACGCACTGGGACTGGAAGTGAGTTAAGAGAGTGTAAGAGACTCGGGTGCTGGGAGTGAGTTAAGAGAGAGTGCGGGTGAGAAGCACAGGCACTGGGAATGAGTTAAGGGAGTGTGAGATTGGACCGTGGCATGTGTTTTTTAAGAAACACTTTTGGTGGTAAATATAAGACCCGTGAGGGCGCATCACCTTTTACCTTTTGGCTCTAAATTCGCTTTCACCAAATTACACATTCCACAGTTTTTCTCTCAGTTCATTCATCAGCATCTGTCTCACAAATAACAAGTTGTGGCAAAAAATTCAAAGTTATGAAAATAAAAAGTTGGGTCAGATTTGACATCCCTTTAAATATATGGAAAACAATTCTCCCCTCCCTTGTGGAAACCTGCTTGATACATTGTTACAAACAGTAAATCAGGGGTTTCACCGAGACGCGAGCAGGCAAGCGTAGTAAAGATAATAAAACATAAACTGGTAGCGAAGCTCGACTCGGTCACCGTGCAGCACTGGCAGGAAGTGTGGTTTGGAATAAATTAGAAGTTTGTTTGTGGTCAGAGGGCTTTGGGGTTCGTTTTCAATGTCTGAGACCACAGTCACAGGCGGCCGCGGAGGCAGAAAACTTCGATTGATTCAAAGTGGAAACTTCAATAAGAGGTGGAGTCGTTACTGGTTTTAAGGAAACCGGGTGAGAATAGTGGAAAAGTTAGAGCGATAAAAATAAAAGAGTAAAATTTAAAAAACCCTCCATTTTAAATCTGCTGAATAACAGAAAAAAAAATATTCCGCCCGAATAGGGACTTGAACCCTAGACCCTCAGATTAAAAGTCTGATGCTCTACCGACTGAGCTATCCGGGCTTCATGAAAGGGACATGTGCAACTGGTCTCCATGTTTATACGCACAGTGTTCGTATGTGCATTTATCTCAAGATTACTTCCTAGCTTTGACCCAAGTGAGATTTCAACATCACACATAAACATTGCAAACTCCAGCCCCTGAAGCCAGCGCCTGGAATCCTACTTTCAGAGTTCCTGGCGCCCCGCCCGCCCGTCTGTTTTCACAAACCGGCTCCCATTCTGAGAGCACACAGAGGCGGGAGGTTTTCAAGTCTTACAACCACTAATGTGCATATTGACGATATTGCTAGAAGCTGAAACACTTAAATGCGACGCGATGGTGACGTCATTGAAGTAAATCAAACTACAGTGTGTGGGAATCCGCTCAGAGAAAACACAGACCAGGTGACTTCTGACCCAGATGGCATTAAAAGGTGCCAGACTCAAATGTGCAACCTTTTTGCACCGTGACTGGTTAACAGAACTAACACGACTCTTCTCTGGCACACATGCCCGTGCGGGCACCTGTTTACAGCACACTGACACAGGACAAGGGGTGCTGCACCCCCTCAGGCAGTGGTAAAAACAACCGTGCACAGATTGACAAACATTACAGGCTCCACAGGCAGTGATATGAGCCGCTGTGCCCACACACCCATAGGCATTAGAGAGGCAATACAGGCAGTGGTACAAACAGCCGTGCACAGATTGACAAACATTACAGGTTCTACAGGCAGCGACATGAGCCGCTGTGCCCACACACCCAGAGGCATTACAGGCTCTACAGGCAGTGGTACAAACAGCTGTGCACAGATTGACAAACATTACAGGCTCTACAGGCAGTGATATGAGCCGCTGTGCCCACACACCCAGAGGCATTAGAGGCACTATAGTGCCAATATCGGCAACCGTTATCATAGCACACATCAGTACATAATCATAATAAAACACATGACACTGAATGTAAGTGGAGAAATATTGCTGCAGGTTTATTAGCATAATAAATATGCAAACACGGTGGGTTATCTTACGGGCGATCCCAGGGCAGGCCAGCCCCATGCCGCCTGCCCGTCTGATAAGCCTAGAGTCACCATGGCAACGCCAATTGGTGTCTACCAAATGTTGGGAGGGTCCCCCCCTCCCATCCGTGGACCTCCAGTCCACATGCTTCACCACGCCCCCCCGTGATGGGTGGGCGGAGCATACATGGCAGCCCCCGGTTGCTCAGACCCACAACCGCCTGTCGGTTAGCGGGGCGCCGTAGGTCTTCCAGTGGACACGCTAAAAGATCCCTGGGTATCCTGGCTTAGCACCACACGGTGCTGCTGCATGCTATACCCCTTGGTATGTGCAGACCCTGGATCGCCCTGTAACTCCTCCTGCAACACAAAGTGAAAATTGTTAGAAAAAACCTCCCCCCCCTTCTTGTCCCTCCAGATGCCGGGTAAGCGGATGGGCGGGCAAGGCAAACGAGCGGACAAGAGGGCGAGGAGGGGGCGGGGACCGAATATGTACCCCCCCCCTTGGCTCCTCCCCGCCGGAAGCAGCTACCTGACTGGGGTCTCCCTAGGTCAAGCCCAGGGACACGACCTCCCACCCCTGTGCCTTCCTGTGGCACTAAGGCGGCCGCCCTCAAGGGGCGGGCCGCTGCGCAACCCCCCCCCGGGCAGCCTTACATAGTGCCAATATCGGCAACCGTTATCATAGCACACATCAGTACATAATCATAATAAAACACATGACACTGAATGTAAGTGGAGAAATATTGCTGCAGGTTTATTAGCATAATAAATATGCAAACACGGTGGGTTATCTTACGGGCGATCCCAGGGCAGGCCAGCCCCATGCCGCCTGCCCGTCTGATAAGCCTAGAGTCACCATGGCAACGCCAATTGGTGTCTACCAAATGTTGGGAGGGTCCCCCCCTCCCATCCGTGGACCTCCAGTCCACATGCTTCACCACGCCCCCCCGTGATGGGTGGGCGGAGCATACATGGCAGCCCCCGGTTGCTCAGACCCACAACCGCCTGTCGGTTAGCGGGGCGCCGTAGGTCTTCCAGTGGACACGCTAAAAGATCCCTGGGTATCCTGGCTTAGCACCACACGGTGCTGCTGCATGCTATACCCCTTGGTATGTGCAGACCCTGGATCGCCCTGTAACTCCTCCACAGCCTTGGGAGTGGCCACCGTCACTACCAGGGCCCCCCACCAAGGTAGACCTATTTCCTTACAACCTGCTGCAGCCAAAGCTTCCCCTAGGTCCAGTAGGAAAAGAACCGTGCCTAAACCAGGGAGGTGCACCCCATCTCCCTCCCGGCACCCTGTGGACTTGGCGTGTGTAAGACCATGCCTGATGAAGCCCAAAACCTCTTTGCTCTGCGCAACTGCGCATGGCTCCAGGTGGACCTTTTTACCTACAGCAGCTGATACCGGGCTTCTCCCAGGTCCAGCCAAGACAATCTACGCCCAGCTGGACCGGCGGGCGGCCTGCCCCACAGGACAGGTGCCCTCATCCTTTCTAACTCCCCCGTGGATTTTGACTGAAATGACCGTAAACCTAAAACTAGGCGTTGGTCCAATGTAGCCTTTGAATGGTTGAAGAACAATCCCCTTGACAAGACACTCGTGCCTGACAGTGCCAATGCGGGAGGGGTAAGAGTTGACAAGCCCGCCTTACCTCCTCCTTCACTCAGTTGGAGTATGTCCATCGCATTCCAAGAGTCACCACCAAATGAGAAGCCTTGCCCTCCCAAACTTTTGCTAGTATACCAGGGAGAGACAGGACTGAGTGACCACAGAGGAGGACCGACGTGTAAAATTCTTCACTATCTTGGATACTGGGTACGCCAATTGTTCTCCTGCTAATTGGTAGCCCAAAAGCATTACCCTGGGGTTTCCCTCAATCATGTGGACATATCGCCCCCGAGGAAGGCCACTTCCACAACCTGCATAGCTGCCAGCCAGTGCTGGAGGGCAGGATACGTTACCCGGTACCGATACTCGCGTCCATGGTACCTGTTTCGTCGAACTCAAGGACGGGCTACTAAGTGAGCAACCAGGCTCCGCCCACTCCTGCCTGGCAGAGCCCTTGCGGGAGGAGGTAAGGGTTGACAAGCCTACCTTCCTTCCTCTTTCACTCCGTTGGAGTACGCCCATCGTATTCCATCAGTCACCACCCAAAGTGAAGCCTTGCCCTCCCAAAATTCTGCTATTATACCAGGGAGAGACAGGACAGAGTGACCACAGAGGAGAACCACGTGTAAAATGCTTCTCTATTTGAATACTGGGAAAGCCAAATTGTTCTCCTGCAGATTGTAGCCCAAAGTGTTACCCTGGTGCTTCCCTTAATCATATGGACCATGGCCCTGTTGGAAGGCCACCTGCATAGCTGCCAGCCAGTGCTGGAGGGGGGAGAAGTTACCCGGTACTGATGCTCGCATCAAGGTACCTGTTTCGTCTAACTCAAGGGCGTGCTACTAAGTGAGCAACCAGGCTCCGCCCTAGAACCCCGAGGCCAAACCCAAGCCCCTCCAAGTTCTGCTGCCTCACCTGCCTGTTAACACGAATCCCAGGGCAGACCACCGGCCTATAATCCATGCTTGGCCATGCCGAGCTAAAATACCTCTGAACAGCCTGACAACAAGCTAACCACCAGCATTGAGTTCTGAATGTTTCTGACGCTGCCAAGAAACATGCCATAAAAGTAACAATTCAACCTTCTATGAAACAAACGTGCCCTTGTGGCGATCCGAGTAGTGCTCCCGCCAAGCCGGCAGCCCTACTCAGGCAACCCGCACCCTCTTGGCACTGACACACCCCCGCCCCAGCTGCCCTCGAGTGCCTGGTCGTGTGTAGCCACAACCTAGGTTTCATCACTGCGTCATACCGGGGTATGATGACCCATCTAACTCGACTGCTGAGTGCCTATTGCACCATCGCAAGCATGCCTTTGCCTGCTCAGAGTCTGGCTGAAAAGTTGGAAGGCATTGACCCCCCAGCCCAGGGTGAAGATGTCAGCATTACAGTACCTGGTGCTATAGACGGTCCCTGACCCTGATGGGACAGAAAGCAAATCCCTTGCTCCTGTTGAGCACGAACCCAAAACCAATTGCTCACCATGGGTTAATACCTTCCTGCTGCTAATCATTCCTAGCTGAATGTTGACAAATCCATGTTCTGTAATGGCACTACTTCGCAGCCTGCACCATTCTGCCAGTGCCGAAAAGACCTTTGGCATGCTGCCTGGCCTCATCAATCTTGCCCTGTTCTAGCAGCGCCCGCTTCAGCCGTGGAGCAAACAACTCGCCGGTACCCCCAAACTGGCCCTGATGCGAGACAAACCGGGCCAAGGCACAACAGTGGGTGTACTAACTAATAGCAGGTCTAACAGCGTCAACAGGCATCCTCAGCTTACAATAGGCGTGATGGAGTGAGGGTATCCAGTGAGAATCCAGATGACAACTTCCCATCTGACCGACCGTGGTGGGAACCACTCCTGTATATTCTAGTACACATGGTCCCAGTTCACCTGTCACTGCCTGATGCACGTGACCTAGGTACATGGTCCCCTAGCATGGCGGCATGCCATTGAGACCACCATCCAGTCCCCGATAAGTACCACTATCTGCCTATGCTACAATCTTGCCTGTTCCTTCCTGCCCAGATATACCACGCGATGGTTGCTCTCCTCCGACACTTGGCCCGACCACACCTAGCAGAACAAACACAGCGAGAGGAAGCAGCCTGTGACCTACCCCAAGACTCTACGAAATCCTCCTACCAAATGACGTGGGAGCTCGCGGACCCCTATTGCTCCAGGAATTGGAGGGGGGGGAAGGGGCCGTCCTATCTGGAGATGTGTGTAGAGGAGGACCGCGGCCTAGAGTACCTATTGTAGGGTGCAACGATCGCCTGATGTGTCTGATACTAATAACCGTAGTAACAACTCAATCAGCACAGGGCTAGTTGCCCCCCCCCCGTCTTACAACCGTGCGTGACAAGCGGGGGGATTAAAGGAAGGCTAACCCCGGTCAAACACAAAGCACCACCACGTGGCTGTGCCCAAAAAACCACCAACCCGCATCAAACCGACCCGATGGAAAGACAACCAGCGCCTAAAGCTCTACCCCCGCGGATGACCCTGCACATATATGAAACGCACACCCCCACGCATAGTCTGAGATAGGCCGCAAGATGACAGAAAACATCAACACCATATCTAATGTCGCTTTGACCGCCGACTGCGAGGAGACACGCATGCGGCAGCCCGGAGGACACCACACCTCAAATCGTTCCAAGACCGCGAAACATAGCCAGACAGGAGCATGTTGCACCCGCTCCCCATGATCAATATAAGGGAAATCGGGAACACAAATTAATGACTAGTGTAGCCAACCGAGTCGGTAGCTGTGCTGAACACCCAAGGCCTCCCCCAGGGCAAAGCCGGTCCTCACCCCGGAAGCGTGCTTTGCAGGCCGAGGCAACTTGTGCGTGCTTGCACCCCGTGACCACACCCGAGTGATGCACCCGGTGTCCCCTCTTGTGTCGCTGCAACCATAAAACATCATGTAAACCTGTCCCTGGTGACACCCTGAGTACCTGCACCCGGGTCCCCCTGTGCTTGAGGAAGCTATTCTGTGCCTAGGTGACGCCCCTCTCGACTGGTGATTTGCTGTTTCTGTCATTGCATGCCGATATATGATCCAGCAAGACATCCCCGGCACGTCAGGGGTGTAGGCTTAGTCACTGGTAGTTAGTTGCCTAAGAAATCAGCAGCAACTGGGCTAGTGAATAAAGTTGCAACGTTAGCTTAGAGCGCTGACTGTTGCTTAAGATGCAGGCCCCTGCCTAATATTGCTGCACATACCAAACATGATACCCCTAGCCATACATATAGCAGCCGGGCCGTTATGCCACACCCCTTCCCCGGCTGCCTACCTAGTTTGTCTCAAGTGCAAACCTATTAAAGACAAGAGCCTTCAGAGTCCAGGGTCTATAGAAGGATTGCCTCATATGCTGTGGCAACAGACGAATTTCCCCCCAAACAGTGAGCCACCCAAGAGAAAACTACAGCACCGCCCAGCAGCACTACACTCCTAGATAAGTTGGCAAATACTCCATTATCTTTAGCTTAATAAGGCGGTGCAAATATAAATTGAAGCACGCATAATGTGGGACCCTTTTCACGTACTAGCCCTTAAACCCTAGCTTAGGCGCTGCCACCCGTGAGCTGTGCAAAACCACCGATCGATCCCCGTACCGGCTGGCCGTAACAACCGTATCACTAAGAAGGGATGGCAACGGAGCGCTTTATATAATCGCGGTTGTTCCCTAATGCCCTATCCATTCTCCAATCTCCAGCTGGACTCGTTCTCTTCCCGAGCGAAGGTCAGCAGTATCACCCTGACCTATAATAAGAGATACAAAGAAAGCCAGTGACACGATGTGCACGTGCTGGCTCAGACCCAACCTACACCAGAGGAGCACAGGAGCCTTGCACCAGGTCTGATGCTTCTGATGTTGGTGTCTGAAGACATCACCATGCCTCCCGCTACGGTCTGGCCAGCTCCCCACTCCGAAAACGCCGGCTGACTTCACCGGATCGTGCTACCCCATCTCGGCGTGTACTACAAGACACCAAACATTCCTGCTTTATCATCAGCACTCAGACGCTAAACCGACGGTGGAGCCAACATTAACCCCGACCGTGCCCCATGCCTGCCGCACCCGCCTATGGGAGCGGCCTCCTAATGCCGGAAGATCTTAATTGCATACTCCCCCCTCATACTAGAGCGGATTCATTCCAGCGTGGCCCCATGACCGTATCAATGCCTGAAAACCAAAACTAAATGCCATTGCAGCGGCCCCCCCCTGTATGGGAGCGTCATCAGTATGCCTACAATCTATATCGCGCCTGACCCAATGGGGACTGAATACCATACCCCAGCGGCGAGACTTCCGTGCCGTGCGTTAAACCATTGGAGTAATTCGTTATCTGAACGAAGTTGCAAGAGAAATCAGATTCAACGAATGAAGTATGCCTCCATTACAAAAGATTCGCTGTACTCTACCTCCTGCGGCACACAAGCGCCGATCGCACCCACACATCATGGCCACTAAATGCAAGCATCAAAAGCTGTTTGTTCCGACACCCACTCTTTGTCTGCATATAGTCACCATCCGTTCTCACACAACATGGTTGCCGATGATTTACTTGTGCCCAGAACTCTGCCATGCTTTGTACAGCTAGCCTCCCGAAACTCTAGCGTGCGGCCTAGAGATAATAATTTGCCTTCCCTGCAACCAAGCACCACTGTAGCCGCTGGCACCGGCCCCAACTCCCGCCGCACAATTCACCTGGCTCACCCATCCCGGGCAAGAACCACGCCGTCTGACCCACCAGCAAGACGCGACGCTCCGATTCCGGCACCCGGGGCAGAGGAGGGAGTAGCGCCCCCTTGCCAGTTCCATACCCATACAAGAAACCAAGCGGGGCGCGGTTAACCCGCTCTATCTTTGTGAGGGTCATTCACCTAGGGGAACCGAATGAGGGCCAAAAACCATGGGAACGATGACATGCCTTACAAAGGAACCTGGAGGGGGGTCGCAGCCAGCGCGCTACCAGTGGACATGAATTCCAATCTACATCATGTGATCCGCGTTTGGCCAGTGATATACGATTTCTTACAGTACGCGCTTCGCTACTCGAGCATGCGCGACCCAAACCCTCGGTTTTGGTCAGCATCCAACTCACCCTTCCCCCTCAGGCCCAGCATGGTTCGGAAGGAGTGAGCCCGGGATCATATATGGCGCAAACCGCCAGAGGTTGGAGCGCTTACCTAGCTCCTTAGTACATTAGCCATTCAGTGCGGGGAGGACGAGAAATGCCAGGAGGTGGCAGAGGAGGGAATTGTATCGATGGGTCTCATGCACGCACAGCACGAGCTCTGCCACTGAGCTACCCTGCATATGGCAGGGGGGTGGAGGTGCGGGTGGCCCCCATGGCGACTCTCAGTAAAGGCCCTGGCAAGACGTGCTGGTCCACCAGAATGCGTGAATTCAGGGACCACCCTTTGCAGCATCGGTACCTAATCTGCGGGCTACTTGTACCCGGAAGGCGCTGCTGGCCATGGAGCTGCACCACATCTCCTCCCCCCCCCCCCACTGCATCCGCGATCATCGCTAACACCCGGACCGCCACCGCATTGACACCGGAGCCTGCACGGGCTCAGGACCATTCCGCACAGGCGCCGACCCAACATAGAGCCCTGGATGAGACCCGTTCCTGATAACGTGGACTGCCCGGGCCCCCGCTCCGCTGGGAGCTCGAGAAACACATGCATGAAGGCGCAGCTGCTGTCCCCCCTGCCGTATTGCGAACGGGCCAGGAACCAGGGGAAAGGGCGCCGCGCGGTGCTCTTCGCACACCCCCTTTCACAGAGGCGGTCTAGCGTGCCCGAGGCCCTCCACTGCCAAATGGGCACGGCCTCTCGCGCCTACCCCGAAAGCCATATCTCGCCTCTCATGCTGGAAGAGGAGGGAGCGACACGCAAGCCCCACCGCAATGGAGGGTGAAGGGATTGCGGGAAGGTTCATCCCTGCTGGCTACCTCCTCCCTAGATCCCCGTCAAGCCCCGGGGACCCGTCGAGCTGGTACCTTGCCAGCGCAGCCTGCTGTGTTCTCGGAGTGCGTCCCCCACCCTCTCACCACTGAGGGGGATCGCAGCCGTGGCCAGGCCGGCCAGTCCCAGATACTACCCTGAGGCAGGGAGATCGGGTAGTGGCGTAGTGCCTCACCGCGATAATTATGCCCAGCAGCTCTCACGAAGAGGACGACAGGGAGGTTGGAAAGGCGAGAGCCTTGGGCTGTATTAAGCAGCGCGAGACAGATTAATTTGTAGGGGTGCTGCACTAATCACACCACCCCGCACACAAACATCAGAGCACCAACATGCCCAGTATATATGCCCACAATGAAATTGGAGCGCTGCACTAGAGCCCCGCGTTTTCCCTGCGCAAACGGACTCACCGATGTGGACGCGCCCTCGAGGCTAAGGGGCATTCAAAATTCATCCTACCCGGCCTCACGCAAAACCTGGACACCTGTGGTACCAACGAACCACGTGAAACGACACGGCGTGGAGGCTCTGTGAAAGGGACAAAACACACCCGGACTACTCGGACTGTGCTGAACTGCTACACCCCGCCACCAAAATCCCCAGCAGGGGCAGGGCATGCGAGACGACCATACCAATAACATATCCTCCGAGCTACAAGCTCCGCGACTCACCGCACACAGAAGAGGCGCACCAGCCAGACCAGCGGGCCACCCCGTGGCATCTTGCCAGCAAACGATGGACGGCGAGCCGGGCCAAGGCGCGCGAGTCACGACCAGGCCCGGAGATACCAGCGACGAGACGACGCAAGCCCTTCAAGGCAAACGAGCGGACAAGAGGGCGAGGAGGGGGCGGGGACCGAATATGTACCCCCCCCCTTGGCTCCTCCCCGCCGGAAGCAGCTACCTGACTGGGGTCTCCCTAGGTCAAGCCCAGGGACACGACCTCCCACCCCTGTGCCTTCCTGTGGCACTAAGGCGGCCGCCCTCAAGGGGCGGGCCGCTGCGCAACCCCCCCCCGGGCAGCCTTACACAGGCAGTGGTACAAACAGCCTGCGCACACTGACAGACATCAGAGACTCTACAGGAACTTGTGCAAACGCATGGGCGTGGGAAGTGTGGGGGACGCGAGGATATATCCCCCCCCCCCCCCCCAGATTTTGTGATTTTGTAGTGGGGGGGACACGGGGGACAAAGGTGGGGGGCAGAGGGACAGAATAATGCCCCCTCTCTCTCCTGTGGGGGGCAGGGCCATTGACACCTGGAAGCCCTCGCGCGCTGAGGTGCCAATGGCCCCGCGGCTGACGGAAGAGAGAGGGGACATCTTTTGTCAAAGCCTTTCACGTGTCAGTGGCCCTTCCCTTTTGCTGCAGACCTCCTGGAATGTCCTCACCTCCCCCCCCCCCCCCCCCCCCCCCCATGGCTGCCTGCACTCTGCACTTCCAGGACAAAGCAGAGGCACTTTGTTGAATGCTGTCTGCGTCCCGCCCCTCCTCAGCCCCGACCCTGCCTTATTTTGACTGCTTCACACTGCGCACTGCAGCCGCTCAAAGGCTCATGTCTGGTGAAATGTTTATTTTGAGCAGTTGAACCTCGCCAGGGAACACAAAACAATTCGTATCAGACACTGTCTGAGCACACTTCTGTTGTGTGTCAGATGTGTTGGCCTGTCCTAATATTTACACAAATAACAATTTAGATACCACTATTTTGTCTGATTTCTTTATAGCGCCACTCAACCCAAGCCAGGGTGTCGGAGCGCCTTACATCACAAATGCACAATGACAATAAAGCATTTGTTTGTAAATCAATTTACTGGATGTGTTACATAAGCCAGGGTTACAAGGTTTAGGAGTCACATGTCCTGTCCTTCATAGCTCACTGTGCTATATTAGAAAGATTACAATTTATGAACTGCACGTAACTAAAGGATCTCTGTGTTAAAAGCAATAACCCACTTACCCAGCCACACAAAATAAAAATCTGTCATCTGTGTGTCACATGATGTTCTTTGTGGGAGACACATTAACCCTCCATGCTACTTTGACAAAACTGGGACTGGACAAAACCCCCGTCTCTCCAGCAAGCGCATTAACCTCCAGAGTTATCTTACCATTAATGTCATTCCCTCAGATTTACTGGGTACATAAGGATCTCTGCAGCAGGCACCTTAACCCCATAAGATATTTTAAAATGCAGACTTTGCAAACAAGCAGAACAGATGAACTGCCACGTTTCTCCTTGTTGCCAATTTCTTTCTGGCAGAGTTTCAATAAATAAATGTGTAAGCAGAGGCTTAGGTCTTGCGCCGGGGGTTGCAACACTTTTTTGGCACAATGTAAATGTAAAGGTACTTATAGAGCGCACTGTCACCAGACGGCCACCTTGCGGTGTCACCTTTGCAGTTTCCTGGCACTGATACTCATACTACTGTGGAACCCCTCCTGGCTTTCCCTGTGAAGTGTCCACTTCTGGGCACCCCCAGGGTGAAGCCAGGCATCCTTAGCGCTGTTGGGGCCAGTGTGGAGGCTAAGCAAGCTATTGCCCAGAGTTGCAGCATAGGGCCCATGATCAGAATAGGCACCAAGGCGAGAATAGACAGGTCCGAGGAAATTGAGCCCAAGGTGGGAATCGAACCCTGGTCCCTGGCCAGAACTCTGTTTCAGGGTCTGCCGCTCTAACCATTGAGCCACACTCTGACGCAAGATCTAATTTGTTAAATATTGCAATATGCTCAAATGTACTCCTGACAGACCTGCTTAACATATATGAGGTCTTAAAATCGGGTGTCATTTTTTATGATATCACTTCCTGTGAGGTCGTGGGTTGTGATGTCACGTGCTGTGATGTCACGTACATACTGTCTAACTTGGTTAGTGCCCCACTTCTTTTTTTTAGGCCTTGTGCCCTGGTGGGAGAAGTACAATGGAGAACTGGTGGTGGTGGTTGTAGGAGGCTGGCTTAGTATATAGTGTACTCGCAGGAGTGCTGCACCTTGCACTAATCCAGACAACCCTTATTGTGATTTTAGTGGTCTTTGATAACCATAGGAAGCTCTCATAGTGGTAGCTGTGTAGAGCAGCCGTCAGGCTTATCTTGAAGGAGTGTAAAGCAGCTTGTTTCACCACATTTAAACAACAGTGTAGATTAGATGAAAAAGAACCACACAGTGTTTATAAAAATAAGGCTATTTATTATGCTACACAATCACTAACACATTGGCATTTCTCCTACCCGGCGATATCAACAATACACACAAGAATACTTCAAAATAATCAGGTAAGTAGCACAAATATACACTGGTCTCCAGGGGGAGCCCAACCCGTATACTAAGAAAGTGAAATGCAAACTGCAAAGGAGAACGGGACTTGGACCAGAAAACTCAGAGGAGCTGGGGACACAAGGAACTATCCAAGGTAAGTACCCAGGAACCCCACGGAGGCTGTGTGCAGAGTGGAAACACAGCCCCGTACCCAATGGACGTCAATGGAGAGGTCATGGTTGCTGTTTTAAGGAAGAAAGACCCTTCCCAGAGGACTCTGAAGAAACCCTTTGGAAGATGGGAGTTTGGAAAACCACCCCACCAGGAATCAGGTTACCAGCAGTAGGAAAGCCAGGTACATAGGGTGAAGTGACGTCAGAACCTGCCGTAGATGACAATAGAAGACTTTGAAAAAGATGCCTCTGGAGAAGCCTGTGAAGGAGTCCGGTGGAATCCAAGAGTAGACTCTTCAAGAGAAGAACCTGCAAGCAGAGGGGACAGAGTATGCCACTCGGAAGTGACCAGGAGGCACGGAAGCACAATGACCACCTATGTCTGGAGGTTCAGGAGTGAAGCCAGTGACCTTGTCCGTGCAGCTGTGAGGACCAGGCAATGCTGTGGAAGACCAGGAGCTGTGCACAAGCTGGCCCACATCAGGTGTCAGTGTCCAGGTGTCTTGTGTCTGGCGGGAGCAGAAACAAGCCTTGGTAGTCACAACTGGAGTAGAAAGCGAAAAGATGCAAACGTTGGGACCAGCAAAGTGCAAGGGACTCATCAACAGCAGGAGAATCGGAGCAGGCCCTGAGCAAGCAGAGGAGCCCACTACAGCAGAGGAAGACCCTTGAGAGGACCCGCAGGCCGAAGGCACAGGAGTCGCAAGAGGACCTCGAGCAGCTCACCAAAGATGGAGGCCCACAGTGCAGAGGATGCAATGAGGATGCCGATCTTCCACAGATGAGGTACTGGAGGCTTGAGCTTCTTGTAGCCCAAAGATCTCTGGAACGCAGAGCCAACAAGTATTGGCAATAGCAAGTAGACGTGGTGCACAGGGTTTCAGTCCCAGCAGCTCCGACGAGGGATACTGTCCTCAAAATTGCAGAGAAGACAGGCCATGCATCTAGAGAGCTGCAGAATCACCACCTGTGTTGCTGGGCCTCAGGAAGCCCGTAGGACGACAGGAGCATCAGACCAGTAAGCTTTGTTGCGGTGCCTACAGATGCAAGGGAGTGACTCCTTCACACCAAGGGACATTACTTCAGATGTCCTTGATGCCCACAGGCCTTTTGGAGAACCTGGATGAAGCACAGACATAGACAACTCAGAAGACTTGAAGAACGGCAAGACCAGGAGCAGCAGGACCCTTCCTTGATGCAGTCTGGGTTCCAGTCAAAGCCCAACGAAGTTCTAGTGTCCAGACGGTCGAAGAGTGTTGTCTTGGTTTCAGAGGTGAGCCTTGCTCCATGATGAATCTGAGGACCCACCCACAAGGGAGCCCTTAAGTACCCTATGGAAAGGGTTGGAACAACACCAGGGTCCCTCCCAGAGGAGGGGCTGGACAGAGGGGAGGATACTCCTCTGTCCTTTGTCCAGTTTCTCGCCAGTGCGGGAACCAAGGGATCCTGGACTGGCTCAAACTGGAGTATGCAAAGAGGGCATCAAGTGTGCCCTTCATAACAGTCTCGTGGCCTGGAAGGTGACCCCATCCCAGCTCAATACAACAAATCCTGTCTGGGAGGGGGTCACAACTCCTGTGGCAGGAAACCTATTGTTCTACCTTCTGCTGCTTGAGCTCAGCTCAGCAGCAGAAGGGCAGAATCGTGTCTGTGGTTGGCAGCAGCACTAGCTTGCTGGCAGACCCTAAAAGGCTGTTACCGGGAGTCCATGGGGTGTGCCCTAAGGAGTCCCCCAGTACATGGGATCATACTTTTAGCACCAGAATCAGGACATTTCAGGTTTGGAGCAGAGCACATGGCTTGCTTCAGGTCATCAAATGCCTTCTGACAGCTAACTGTCCACTGAACTTTCTTAGGGGCATATCATCAAGGAGGCGATTAAAAATTATTGCCGCTTTTGTGTCCGTTTTCAGACGAAAAGCGGCAATAATTTTATCGCCTAATCAGCAAGGTCACGCTATCGCATGAAACCTTGCATTAGCGCCTGTTTTCTGAACGCCCAGCTTTGCATCTCTAATGAGATGCAAAGTCAGCATTCCTGCCCTGACATAACTGGAGAAATGTCGCGAAGCGACATTTCTCCAATTATCAATGGGCACGTTAACCTGCAGAGCGACAAGCAAAGTAGCGATAACCTCTGTTATCGCTACTTTCCTTACGCCTGCTTCAAGACTGACTTAGCCATGATATCCTATGGAAGGTGGATATCATGGCTAAGTATGCCTTGCCCTATCATCGAGCTATCGCCAAACTTTGTGAGATTATCGCTGGATTTCCAGCGATAATCTCACATTTGGCAGTTAGCGCTTGGAATTTTATCACTTTTGAGACAAGCATTGCTAATAGCACAATATCTCAGCGATAAAATTCCACGTTACCCGGCGATAATTATCCTAGCGCTTAGTGCGCTTAGCGATAATTATCGCCGGTCCTTGATGATATGCCCCTTAGGCTTTCTTTTGAAGGTGAGATCATTAAGGGATGTTGCTATGGATTCATAGCCCTTAAGAAACCTCCTGTTGTACACACTCAGGCCCAAGAAAGCTCTGACCTGAGTCTGAGTCGTGGGAGCAACCCAGTCCATGCTGGTCTGAATTTTGCTCTCCAATGTTTGAAGTTGGCCTCCAACTACAAGGTGGCCAAGCACACAACTTTACTCCGCCCTATCTGGCACTTTGTGATCTTGATAGTGAGGCCTGCCTTATGCAGGGCCTCGAGTACATTTCTGAGGTGGACCAGGTGATCCTCCCAGGTGGAGCTAAAGACAGTTATATCATCTAGATATGCTGCACTATAGATTTCCAGGCATGTTAAGACTTTATTCACCAGCCTCTGAAATGTGGCAGGCGCATTTTTCAAACCAAAAGGCATCACAATAAATTGATAATGCCCACTGGGGTTTGACAATGCTGTTTTGATTTGCATCCTCAGCTAGTCTGATTTGCTAATAACCAGCAGTGAGGTCAAATGTACTGACATATTTGGCAGAGGCCGAAGTATCAGTCAGTTCATCTGCCCTGGGAATTGGATGCAAAAACAACAATTGATGGACAGAATGCAGAACTGATGCTCCGTTCATCACCACCCCCCTTTTGTACCGCTGGGAATTGGATGGGCATCAGTCCTAGTGACTGCATTGAGGCCTCTATAGTCAACACAAAACCTAATCTCTCTCTTACCTTCAAGGGTAGGAGGTTTTAGTACAAGGGTTACAGGGCTAGCCTAAGTGCTGTATGAAGGCTCAATGACCCCCCCCCCCGCAACTCCAGCATCTTTTGGACCTCTTTTCTGATGCGATCTCTGACATGGTCAGGCTGTCTGTAAATATCGCTCTTCAGAGGTAGACTGTCACCTGTGTCCACTTCATGGGTGTACCAGGTGGTTTGGCTGGATGTCAGAGAAAGAGACCAGTAAACCGATTGAGAGCATGTCTGTAATCAGATTGCTGTTGATCGAGGTTTTCTGCCAAGACTACTCCTTCAACTGATCCATCAATAGGGTCCTGAGAGAGGAGGTCAGGGAGAGGGTCACTCTCTTCCTCCTATCCCTCATCAGAGGCCATGATCAACCTCATTTCAGCCTGTCAACAAAATGTTTCAGGTGATTCAAATGAAATACCCTGTGGGGACTTCTTAGAGTACCTAGGTCAACTAAGTAGGTGACCTCACCTTTCTTTTCCAGTATAGTGCGGAGGCCACTCCACTTGTCTTGAAAAGCTGCTGGAGTCACAGGCTCCAACACCTGCACTTTCTGTCCTGGCTGGTAAAGTCAGTACAGCCTTTTGGTCATGCCAAGCTTTCTGAAGCTCTTGGCTGGCCTCAAGGTTTTTGCTGGCCTTCTTCATGCACTCAGCCATGCGAGAACACAGGCCCAGTACATAATCTACTATGTCCTGTTTAGGAGGCTTGAGAGGTTGCTCCCATCCTTCTTTGACTACTAGACATAATGGACCCCTAACTGGATGTCCAAACTGAAGTCCAAATTGACAGATAAGGAAAGTTAATAAGACATCCCATTTTCATGTCAGCTTTTCTGGAAGTGCCACAATCATACCTTTGAGGATCTTGTTGAACCTTTCAAAAAGCCCACTGCCCTGTCGATGGTAGAGTGTGGTAAACCTACAGTTAATACCACACTCTTTCCACATAGCAGTGATGTACCTAGGCATGACATTTGTACCTCTGTCTGACAAGACCTTCTTAGGGAACCCAATTCTGGAAAAGATTCCAAGGTGGGCCCTGGCCACTACAGGGGCTGTAGTGGTCCTAAGGAAAATAGCCTCTGGATGCCTAGTGGCATGGTCTACCACCACTAAGATAAAACTATGTCCAGATGCTGTTGAGGGACCTACAGTGTTTATCCCTACCCTCTCAAAGGGAACCCAACCACTGGTAGTGGGCTTAAGGGGCCCTTTATAGTGCCACCTGACTTACAACTGGCTTGGCAGGTGACACAGGAGCAAAAAAAATCCTTGGTGTCTTCATACATGTGGGGCTAGTGAAAGTGAGGGGCACGCCTGTCCCAAGTCTTGCTTTGCCCAAGATGTCCTGCCAGGATCAATAGGAAACCCCTAAACATCTGAGGTATGACCAACCTCCTGGTGGCACCAGGCTTGGGGTCTCTACTTTAAGAAAACAGGAGCCCATCTTCCCAATAAGTCCTGTGGGGCCGACTGACATTCCCTGCTTCCTCGGCAGCAGCTTGCAGTCTGAGATGTTCAAGAGAGGGGCAGGCCTTCTGCTCCAGACTCAAGTCTTGCCTGGAAGGTCCGCTTACCCCCAGGAGCTCTGCCTTATCAGGCCCAAGCTCCTCTGGGACAGTTCCTTCACGAGTACTGAGATCATCTACATCAGGAGGCTGATTCTCACTGGGAGTCTAAGGGAAGGATACATCTTTACCTCCTGCACCGTCTCTTTGGAGATGGCTGGTCCATGTTTTCATGATCCAGGTCTCCCTCGGTGCCTAACTTCTTGGCAAATAGCACCAAGGTTTCTTGTTATAAGCGGAAGAAGATTAGGACCCACCCCCAGAGGAAAATGTTTGCGGCCATTCAGAAGACTCTTTCTTTTCTTTAGATATCTCCCTACCTTTCTTTTGGGCCTTAGAAGAATGTTGCTTCTTCTGGTCACCACCACCATGAGACTTTTGTTTCCCCCTGGTACGGACCCACTTGTCTGCCTTTATTCCTAATTCTTTGGGAGAGGTCAGATCCAAGCCCACCAGGTACTGGTGCAGTTGCTGATTCTAACAGTTAAGATGTGCGCCCTCACAAGTAAATTGTGAAGTCCTTCATAATCATGCACATTACTTCCATAAGGCCAGCTTTCCAGAGCCTTAATAGCACTATCTGCAAAATCTACCCAGTCTTGAGTGTGTGCTTCTATATGTCCCTAAACTTAACCCTGTATTGCTCAGTGGTTAACTCAAACTCATGTATGAGGGCACTCTTCAAGACGTTGTAATTGTCTGCATCTTCTTCCTCTACAGTCAAGAGTTTGTCTCTACCTTTGTTAGCAAATGAGAGCCACAGGATAGCTGCCCATTGTCCCTGAGGAATCTTCCGTATCTTCAGAACTTTACAGGCCCTCTCTAAAGCAGTAATCCACGTATGGATGTCATCACCCTCCTGGTAAGGAGGGACTATCCTGCTCCAGTTCCTAGTGTCAAAGGGATCTTCTGTAACTCTAGGTTCACTAGTCCTGCCGCCATGGTATTATAATTCCAAATTCTTCCTGGCCCTCTGGACTTCTAGGGCTAACTGTTCCTTCTTGATTGTTCGCTTGGCTCTCTCAAGTTTTAGCAGGTGGTATTCCCTTTCTAAAGAATTTTCCCTTTCTTGCTATACATGGAGTTCCCTATAGAAGTGACAGAGGAGGCTGAATTAACTGAGGAGGACCTGGACATCCCCTGAACCTTTTGTACCCTCCCAGGAGGAATACATGGGGTCATATCTGTAGGGCCTCCCTCTGTGTCACTAGAACGATTTCCTTCAGGACTAGAGTTCTTCAGTAAGGGGTCTTCAGAGTCCTCCTGGATATGCTTGGAAGCAGAGTTTGGCTCATCTTCTGGAGCATCACCATCCATATCCAAGTTATCCTACCCATCTGACCATTTTTCTTGGTAGCTATACCTGTTCCCCAAAGATTACTTCACTGTTAATACGCAGCTCTCCAAATGTCACTTGTCACTAGTCTTGAGCAAGGCCTCCATGCCATCGATCATTGTTCCAATTTAAATCTCAATATTTTGGCTAGAAAAATCCTAGCACGAGGCTTATTAGCTAGTTTGAGCATTTTTATAGTTTTTGTGAGCCTCTCATATAACAAAGCTTTTGTGCTTTAGTGCATCCCACTCGCTACTTATTTGTGACTTTCCACCCACTGTATTCATTTGTAAGCTTCACATTCAAACATCACTAACACCTCATATTTGAGCTTTCCCACACATCTGTACTGCAATAGTCTGTATTTTAACATTCAGGAGGGCTTAATACACAGGCTGCAGCTCCTGCAGAATGCCGCTGCTAGACTGGTGTCAGGCATTCCAAAATGCGCTCCAATAGCGAAAGAGATACGGAAACTGCACTGGTTGCCAGTCAAGAAGCGTACCCGGTTCAAAGCACTGTGTCTTGTTCACAAGGCACTTTATGGAGCAGGACCGGCCTATCTAAAAGAGCGGCTGTACTGGTATACTCCAAATAGACCATTACGTTCATCCGATGCCAAACTGGTTTATGTGCCGTTTGTAAAGAAGGCCGCGTGGGGTGGAAAAAGCTTCGTAGTTAATGCAGCCAGAGCTTGGAATAAGCTTCCTCTGTATCTGAGAGGTATGTCGATCCTTCTGGGCTTCCAACAAGCTTTAAAAACTTGGTTGTTTGCTTATTAGCATGACCTTGGTTTCGATCCTCAGGTAAGATTTCACATAGCGCCAGGACACCCATGGGTAACAGTGCGCTCAATAAATGTTATAATTATAATAATCTCGTTCTGTATATCTCACTATACCTATCTTCTGCGAGCATCTCATATGTGTCTCTCACAGCAGCTGTTTTACATCGGCAAGCATCTCTCTTCCACACAAACACTGTAAATCTCATTTTTGTGAGCACCCCACGCAAGGATAATTCTTATTTCAAATTCATCTCACAGGGTGTCTTATATTCTTGAGCAAGATAATGAGGTTTGGGTGCACTGTACACTCGTATCATTCATCTGCAATAATGCTTCCCATAGATTAGACAACAAAAGTTTTTGTATTGTGTTGTATACTTTGCGATGCATTGAGGGTTTCTCCCCCCTCCAGCCTCAGGAATGCAGGCGATAAACTTCCAGTGTTTGAGAAACTATTCTCACTCGCCTTCTTGTGCCCTGCTAAACCAGGGGTTTCCAAAAGGGATCAGACTGACTTAAATACTCAAACAGACACACAGCATCCTATACCATTCTGTTAGAGCTGTCAGCCTTAGGACGGTCTTCCCCCAAACTTTTTTGCCTGCTTACCTCCTCTTTTTGTGATTCTTTTTGTTGGCCTTAGGACTCTGAGCACTTTACCACTGCTGACCAGTGCTAAAGTGCATGTGCTTCTTCCTTAAAAATGGGAACATTGGTGTATACACAATTGGCCTTTTTAATTTACTTGTAAATACCTTGTACAGTGGTACACCATATACCCAGGGCCTGTAAATGAAATGCTACTAGTGGGTCTGCAGCACTGATTGTGCCACCCAAGTAGCCCTTTAAACATGTCTCAGGCCTGCCACTGCAGAGCCTGTGTGTGCAGTTTTACTGCCATGTTGACTTGGTATTAAAATCCCCTTGCCAAGCATTAAACTTCCTTTTATTACACATACGTCACCCCTAAGGTAGGCCCTAGGTAGCCCATGGAGCAGGTTGCTATGTTGCTAAAAGGTAGGACTTGTACGTTTATGTTTTGCATGTCGTTGTAGTGAAAAACACCTACATTCGTTTTTTATTAATGTGAGGCCTATTCTTCTCATAGATCGACATTGGGAATTCCTTAATACACTCTTTTAAGGTGTAATTCATGGTTAGAAAGGAGTAGCTGGGGCATGTTTTATAAGTTTGGAATGGCAATGATAAATCCTCTTTGCTGGTAAGGATGGATTGCACATTACTATTTTATATATGCCTCTTTTAGAAAGTGGACATTTCTCTGCTCTTACAGCCCTGTGTGCTTGTAGCCTGTCTTCAATACACTCCAATATTAGTACAATTGCATTTTGAGGTTTAGGAATGTCGCGAAGACCATTCAAATTATTCTTCCGTTTTGTCGTCCCACCTTTGTTTGCTTGGTGCATGAAGGTGTGGGATTCAAAAACAAGTTTTTTCACATTTGGTCTATTTACTTTGTGAATGTAAATAACAATTAAAGCATGCTTGCAAACTGTGACTACATACCTGCCTTTATCACTTTTACACTAAAAAACTATGAAATTGTATTCATTTAACAGAGCGTACGGCTCTCAAACAATGGGCGATTTGTATAGGGTCACTGGAAAGTCTAAAAGGTTGTCCCTGCCCCCCCCAGAATTTGAGTGTCTCCTACGCCCCTGTGCAAATGGACATGCACACGCTGACAGACATTACAAGGTCTAAATGTAGTGGTGCAAACGGCTGTGTGTGTACACTCAGTGTGAGACATGGGTGAGACATTTGGTCAGGACATGTGAATTTGGTGTTTGGACCTCTATTTTAATTGCACGTAACAGCTTTGTCTGGGCTATCAAAAGTGCCGTTAGTTTAAGAACTCCTTGTCTCTTACCTTATCGAGTGGTGGGCAAGTTAATTGGCTTGATTTCAGGGGACAGCCCTTGACCGGCTTCAGCGTGCTTGCCCCTCAAACCAGGTTTTGCAAGGGGATTGTCCCTTATAAAAGCATTTGTTTTTCTGTGCCCTCTGCATTATCTGTTATCATTGCGTTGTAGTGCCTGCTGCCCGAGCCATTCTTATAGTTTTGGGGCCTGGAATAGATGGAATTGTCACACTTGCACAAGTGTTCTTTTGATCTGAATGGAGGGGGGCTTGACTGTGGTGAGGGGGCCGTGGGTACCGGCTGGGCAGTCGCATGGGTGCCTTCAGGTAATGGAGCAGCAGGTATCTCTCCAAACCTGGTTCCATTCCAATCATCTCAAACTTAACCCTAACAAAACCGAAATCATTCTCTTCTCCCCTAAAAATAACCCTCTCCCTGTTCAATCCTGGATCTCTGACCTTAACGCACTCAACTGCTCACTCACCCTGTCCAACTCTGTCAAATCTCTTGGTATCTCTATCGACAACACCCTAACCCTTAACGTCCACATCAAAAACTCTGCTAAGGAGCGCTCTTCACTCTCAAGAAAATCAATCCCATTATACCTACCATTGACTTTAAACTTGTAGTTCAGTCACTTGTTCTTTCTCGTATTGATTATGGTAACGCCATTCTCAACGGAAGCCCCAAGGTCCACCTTGCTCCAATCAAAGCTGTGCTCAACCTTGCAGCCAGACTGCAAATGCTTCGATCATATATCCCCGGCTCTCAAATCTCTCAAATGGCTCCCTATTGAAGGCAGATCTGCCTATAAAACTGCCTGCATTACTCATAAAGTCCTCCACCAAACCTCTCCAAGAAACTCCTCATTGCGGGAACCATACGACCTCTGAGAAGCACCACCACCCTCCTCCTAATCCCACCACTTCATAAAAAGAAATCACACAATCACGCTCCTTCTCTGGTAATGCCCCTACCATCTGGAATGCCATCCCAAAAAACCTACGCTGTAACCCCTCCTATTTCAGCTTTAAAAAAGATCTCAAAATCCACCTTCTCAATTATTAGTGGGGATCCTAACCTGTGACCTGCACCTGATCTCCAATCACCATGTTATAGTTGTCCAGTAATATTGATCCAATTCCTGAACATCATCTACCTAATTACTTGAAGTGTTATAGCGCTTGTACCTGTTTTTCTATTTTGATCTGCATATTTCACATGTTGTTTCATTATCTTTTTCCACTTGTATGCCATGTTTGTTTTATATTATCTTTTTATGTAAAGCTCTCTGATACCTCTGGGTCTAGCCAGCGCTATATAAAACTTTTAAAATAAAATAAAATTAAAATAAATCTCTTCCGTCACTCTATTTCCAGACAAGTTTATCCCCCCCCCACCTTTTTGTTCTACCTGGTTGCGGTTTGTGTTTACGGCGGGATTAAGCCATTTGCTTTGGGACTTGCCCATCTCCTAGTCTTGTGCGGGCGGCGTGCTCCCTTGCCATGTCATGGCGCTGTTGCTTGTCTGGTAGGTTGGGTGGACAGTGCTAGGGTGCCAGGCAGAGGCATGCAGGGTGCACATGTGTGAGCTGGCCCACATTGGGCTGCTGGCTGTGTTGTCAGTTTTACCAGGTCCACACCCCAGTTGCGGCTCAGCATCCCCGTGCATAGGCACGCACTGATTTTGAGCAGAAATGCACATTTCTTTACGTCCTATGATGGAGTGTCGATGGCGGCCTAGTGGTTATTATACAACTTCAAAACAGGAGGAAATAACATTTAGAGAAAATTCTGGGTAACACCATTATACGTCATCTCAGCAACTATTCAAATGCCACCAAGAGATTCCAGCTCCTCTGGCAATCCAGCAGCTTTGCATTTGTTCACATGAAGGGCTTGTCGTTGTGTTGTCAGTCAATTTTAATTGAGAGGCGGTCGTACCTGGCACTGCATGTGTCAAAACAGTCGGGAGGCAGTTGCTCAGAGCCAGGTCTCTGGATCT
Source organism: Triturus cristatus (assembly GCF_964204655.1). Taxonomy (NCBI): domain Eukaryota; kingdom Metazoa; phylum Chordata; class Amphibia; order Caudata; family Salamandridae; genus Triturus; species Triturus cristatus. The sequence goes on along the minus strand of NC_140585.1, from coordinate 144,990,502 downwards.
ATGCAATGCCGCGGCGTATTTCTATTCAATTCAATTCAATCTTTATTTCGGTATAAAAGACCATAAAAGGTTAACAAAATAAAAAAACAGTACAGAAATTTCGACAATGCAAGAATTTTGACATTGCATTGTGTTGAGGATAGGAAGCAATACCGCTAGCCACACTGGATACTACATGGAATAATCAACCAATTTTGTGATGTTGGAAAGATATATAAAATGTTTTGCAATTTTGCATGGTAGTATAACAAATTAATAAAAACAGATATGAGGAATAAGCATGTCAGGTCATTAAAAAAATTCAACTGCACAGTTAAATAAATACCTCTAAAATAATATATAAAATAAAAACAACAATTGCTTCATTAATAAATACTAAGAATAATCTATAAATCATTATACATTTCATTTTATAATCATAAAGTGCACGTGCCAAGTTCATTATACTATTAATTCTTGTCAGCCTAGAGTTTCAGGTCTTCCCTTTTCCTTACCAAGCTTACGCCAAACAAATACCTGCTAATACTAAAAACCACTGTTTGCGTGGTATCAGAACGTAGTAATCTTTCTGCTTCAATGGCAGGATCTACTACCAAGAAGACGACAAATGGATTTAATCCATTTCTTCCTACATTGCAGATAGGCTGGGCAGAAGAACAGTAGGTGTGTTTCGTTCTCTATTGCACCTAAATCATATAGTACACATCTGCCCTCCTCTGTTTCACCAGGCGTCCATTTCACAGTATGACACCATAGCGGTATTTAAGGTATAAAGATTTAGCTAACTGTGGCTGTATCTCATCCAGAAAGGACTCGAACTTCCAAACTGTTTTTATTTGAAGGAACTACGATGTCAATGATCCCACATTAGATGAATGGGACGAAAAGCCATGTATAAAAGACCAATAGGCCAACTTTAAAAGCTTTTTTGAGGTCGTGGTCAAGCCAGAGGGCTCCTCCCAAAAATGCTTAAGTCCCAATTTAAAAAAACAGTCGTGTAAATGCTTTAGCCAAGTCAGACCTATGCCTTTATTAAGTTCTAGAATCTCCTCAAGCCCCTCTCTATAATGAATAAGCTCCTCCGTGCACCACAGGCGAACCCAAAATAACAGTGGTCTTAGGTTTGCCTGCTCGTCCACACGGTGACAATTTAAATCCATCAAAACAGGGGTCAGTGGTGTGCGTGTCGGAAGACTTAGGACTTTCCTGAGAAACTTGTTTTCACCCACCTTGAATGTATCATTCGTCAGGGGGCCCCACAGCTCAGCCCCATACAATGAAGCAGATTGCGCCTTGTATTTGTATACTTCAGGAGCGGGTGAGACTGCTTTGGATAAACTGCTTTCTATTTTTCTTATTAATGGGAATGTGTTTTGGAGTAGTATAGTTTTACTTTTTTCTAGCTGTGATCTCCAAGACATTTTTGAATCCAAAGTAATACCTAGGTAGTTAAAATCATGCACATTCTCGATCTTCTGGTTGTTCACGGTTACATTTTTCCTAAAGGTTTTATGTGGGTTAACTGCGATATATTTAGTTTTGCTAGAGTTTATTTCTAGCCCCTTAGCTTTGCAGTATACCCCAAATAGATTTATTAAATTTTGCAAACCTTTCGGAGTTTGGGAGATTAAAATCGTATCGTCAGCAAAGAGGAGTGTCGGTACAGGCGCCCCCCCAGCTTGGGAGAATCATGATCGCAACCCAGAAGGTATTCAGGGATGTCATTGATATATAGTGAAAATAAAGTGGGAGCTAAAACGCACCCCTGTTAACCCTAATCGGTTCAGTTAGTTCACCTGGTTGACCCCATCTGACCCTTGCCCAATTGTCTTCATGTAGTCTTATTATCTGTAGAAGAATTTCCCCCGGAACCCCCTCATTTTTTAAAGACTTCCAAAGGAGGTTTCTAGGGATAAGGTCGAACGCTGCCTTTAAGTCCACAAAGGCGATATACAAATGGCCCTTCCTTAATATTGTATATTTCCAGGCTATACAAAGAAATCTAAAAACCTGGTCAGTCGTGCTAGTCTTTGATCTAAAACCTGCCTGCTATTGTGATAAAATATTATATTCCTCAATCCAATTCGTTAGTTTAATTAAAATTTGCCTAGCATATATCTTCTGTAAAACGTCAATGAGACTAATTGGTCGATAGTGTGAGGGGTTGTGGCGATCGCCCTTCTTGAAAATAGTTGTAATCTCTGCCCCTTTCCAAGTTTCTGGTAGGGGTGCGCCCGAGGCAACAGAGTTGCACAACAGATTAATGTAAGGGCCCCAAACACCTTTATCATGCTTCCATAAGTCTCCAGGTATTTTGTCAGGACCAGGAGCCTTTCCTGGTTTTACTGGGTCTATAGCTGCCATTGTTTCCTTCAAACTAAAAAATAATGGGGCTAAAATTGGGGTCATTTCATAATCTAATGGGCAATAGTCAATGTCATTTGAGGGAGAGGAATAAAGACTGGAGAAATATTTTACCCAAATATTTGCATCCAGGAAGAGGTCTTTACTACTTCTTCCTTTCTTATTGCCCTTTGATACCAAACGTCAAAAACCAGTTTGGTATTTTGCTTTGGCTGCTACAAGTAATTCTACCCAAATGTTATCCTCCCATTATTTTCTGGTAGAGGCTAGTAGTTGCTTATATTTAGCCCTTTTTTTCCTTAAGGCCACTATATTTTTGGTTTTTGAAGCCGAAATAAGCTCTTTTTTTTACAGTACGGCATTCTTTGTTGCACCACGGGCTTTTCAACTCCGCAGCGGCTGTAATCCCATTTTTAGATTTCTTCGGGATTTTACTCAATATGGGTATCATGTCTTTGGCTAGTTTGCAATGAATTTCCACAATCGGAATTTCTAAAGCAGGTCGGTCTACATACGGGGAGACCCTGTGTGCAAAAATATCATAGATCTGCTTGATTGCCGCTACAGTTCCCCCTATCGAGGGCAATTTTAAAGCTCTCCGATTATTACTTAATAGTGGGGCTATGTTATCGCTATCAAGTTCTCTGGGCCTTGAGGTAATCACCGGAAAAGATGTACCACCAATGTTAAGCGTAATGGGTAAAGGTCACTCTCAATTCTGTCATCGACTACTAAGTAGAGGGCCATCGACCACAGCTCAATCGAAACTAATATATAATCTATGTGGCTCTTTAGATTACTTCTAGTAAATGTGGGGGCTTTTGGACTATCGGAGGGCAAACGGCCATTACAGGCTCATAAGCAGTACCCCGAGACGAGTCTTAGTAACTGTGCAACTGCTATTGTACAGGGCACTACCGGGGTGCTTTCCAAGGGCAGGATATTATTAGCCAGATCTTCTTCCTCAAAGATATTTTCTAGTCCAACCGTAGGTTCGTATTTACGGTTGAAATCGCCCCCCAAGATTATCAGGGCCCTTGAGTCAATCGAGTTTAGGAGATTGTCTAACTGCTCAAAGACCTTCGATTGTTTGCTTGTTGGATATGGCCTAGAGTATATATTTAGTATGTAAACTTCCCTTTTGTCGGGTGAGAAGAATTTTACTCCCAAGATATCCTGCGAGCAAGTTTCAACTAGTTTGACATCAATGCCTAGAGTCACCTTTACCCAGATAGAGAGGCCTCCTGAGGGCCTTCCTCTAACTGAGGGGATAGCATCTTTACTAAAGGTTTTGTAGCCTACTTTATAAGGAGGTTCTAATGCCCAATTTTCTTGAAACAAAATAATGTCACTCTGCCCAATATATTCCTGCCACACAACATCGTCTATGTTACTTTTAAGCCCTGCAATATTCCAGGAGATCAGTTTTATCTCTCCTTGACAGCCCACCTCACTTTGGGGCATATTATCAAGCCAGGCGATAAAATGATCGCCGCTTTAGCGGCAGAAAACTGCAGCTAAAACGGCGATATTTGGCTTGATAATATGCTCTATGAAGCCCATGTTAGACGTCCTTCACATTTAACATGGGCTTCAATTGGAATTCCATAGAGCATATTATCAAGCACATTATCGCCGTTTTAGCTACAGTTTTCTGCCGCTAAAGCGGCGATAATTTTATCGCCTGGCTTGATAATATGCCCCCTAGTTCCTTACGCCCATCTTTTGTACCAAAATTATAATTAGTGTTGTGATTTCCGATGTCCCCTCTATTCCTCTTAGGTGGATTAGCTGGCTCATTATTCAACTTAGCGGCCTTGGCCAGAACAAGCCCCTTCTCGTCCTCCATATGTGGCCTCTGCTGGTCATTGTTACCTTGTACTCTAGCTCTCTCTACATCAACTTGAGCCCTACTCGTTGGTAGCTTATTTTCATTTTCAGAAATCTTAAATATGGGCGCTTGTATTCCAACTACTAATGATCCTAGTACTTGGGGTGTAGATAATTGTCAGTCTGGGGCATCCAAATCTGAAAGTGCGTGGTATCTATTTATCAATAGTACAGGGAATAACCTAGTGTTTGAATGTCATGGCTGCGGTCTATAGAAAAACCCCAACGGGAGTGTACAAATGTTAGTATTCGTCAAGTGAGTTGTCTCAATTTTATTCAAAATATGGCGGACCAACTGAGGCCTACGAAAATTAACCACTATGCAATCTCCATTTATATTTTAAATGGAGTGTCCTATCCAGCCTACCCTACGGACCATTAATATCTCCTTAGTATCTGCTAATTGGAATCTTTTGTGTTTAGCTAGCCAATCTGTGGTTTTGTTCCGTAGGTATTCCTAGCTTTCTCTCTCGTTTACTCTAAGTGCGGGGACACCAGCTAGTATTAATGTATATGGGTATGAAGCAGGGGGCAGGTTTAGGATATCCAAATTGGCCTTTAGTTGATCATTAGTTGAAGTTTTGCTGGGATTCAGGGTAGGGGTAGGGGCCAGGGTATTTAGCCCTCTGTGTGCGTTGAGGCGTACTGTACAATTGCTCTGTGTGCCTAAAGGTTTAGGGCCTATTGATACCTCCTGGGGCCTATCTCCCGTGCTAACGTGCCTGGGTTTAGTGAAGATACCATCCGGAACTTCGCTATCGTGGTGTATAATTCTATCTGCCCTCTCGTAATTTCCCCTACTTAGCTCATCTATTACTCTGCCCTCCTTATTATGGCCTAAGTTTTCTATTGCTTTTTCTAAAAGATTCCATTTATCCCAAAGCTGTGTAAAGCCTTTGTTGAAAAGGTCTGAACATCATTAACCATTACAGCAGCAATTACACCGTTAGTGGCAGCATCAGTTCCTGTGGCAACTTCCTTGGTGTTGCTGCAGCTAGAATCAAGAAACACATGGACCATATCTGTTTGTGTGCCTACGGAAATGCTTTTAGATTGACGTGTAGTTATGTCTTGTTCTATATTTGAGCCATCCGTTGCTTGGAGGCCCATCATAAGTTTAGATTTCTTTGTAGGTGCCCCCCGTTTTCTTTTTGTAGGCAAAACTTCGGTTTTTCGTACTGTCACATTTTTCAATATGCAAAAACAACAATTGATGGACAGAATGCAGAACAATGTCATACATTCACCCCAGTACAGAGATCTGGGCCTAAATCCATCGTTTTTTTGCTCACCATGCCATTCCAGTTTGAACCCAGCCATATGCAAATCAGTCTTGACCCTGTGCCCCATGGGAACAGTCCAGCCCGAACTGCCAAGCCAGGTCCTCCCTGGACTGGAAACAAGCATCCTAGGACCGGTTTCGAGCTTTCAGCCCTCGTCAGCCAGGATAGCCTGATTCCAGTGGCATGGAGAGCAAGGGACTCACGTCTGAGCATACCCTTCCCACTCGGGGTGACAAATGCAAAAACAACAATTGATGGACAGAATGCAGAACAATGTCATACATTCACCCCAGTACAGAGATCTGGGCCTAAATCCATCGTTTTTTTGCTCACCATGCCATTCCAGTTTGAACCCAGCCATATGCAAATCAGTCTTGACCCTGTGCCCCATGGGAACAGTCCAGCCCGAACTGCCAAGCCAGGTCCTCCCTGGACTGGAAACAAGCATCCTAGGACCGGTTTCGAGCTTTCAGCCCTCGTCAGCCAGGATAGCCTGATTCCAGTGGCATGGAGAGCAAGGGACTCACGTCTGAGCATACCCTTCCCACTCGGGGTGACAAATGCAAAAACAACAATTGATGGACAGAATGCAGAACAATGTCATACATTCACCCCAGTACAGAGATCTGGGCCTAAATCCATCGTTTTTTTGCTCACCATGCCATTCCAGTTTGAACCCAGCCATATGCAAATCAGTCTTGACCCTGTGCCCCATGGGAACAGTCCAGCCCGAACTGCCAAGCCAGGTCCTCCCTGGACTGGAAACAAGCATCCTAGGACCGGTTTCGGGCTTTCAGCCCTCGTCAGCCAGGATAGCTTGATTCCAGTGGCATGGAGAGCAAGGGACTCACGTCTGAGCATACCCTTTCCACTCGGGGTGACAAATGCAAAAACAACAATTGATGGACAGAATGCAGAACATGAGGTACAGGGTCAAGACTGATTTGCATATGGCCATGTCTAAACTGGGGTGGCGTAGTGGGCAAAAGAACGATGGATTTAACCCAGATCTCTTGACTGGGGGAGAATGTCTGCATTGTCAGCATTCCGTCCATCATTTGTTTGTTGTAACATTTTTCAATACCCTAGTCCTGGGGACTCTGCCCGCAGCCACTTTTGGAGTGGTTTCTATGGTTGAAACAATGAGAGGAGCACAGGACGGGGATGAAGTATTAGTGGGGGAATTAGTAGTCAGGCCGTCATCCACACTGACTCCTATCCCAACTACCTGAGTGTCCACTAGATGGTCTCGTAGGGTTGATGGATCCAGAGAGAGACGTCGCTCAGTTAATTCAATCTCGTGGATCAGTAATGATTCTGCCCTTACCAAGAAAGCATCTAGTGTCCCCGCCACACCCTTGCGTTTCTCCATTTTATAATAAGTCTCAGTTGATAATATGAACAGCAGGAAACAGAGCAACAATGTGTAAGGGATCCACAATAAACAGTACCTTCATTTGGCAACAATTTTCCGATCTGTGGCTCTCAAAGGCTCTCAAAGGCAAGATGTTAAGAGTTTGCCCAGCCCAGCCTCTGCCGGGCTATGACGGGCGTGGATGGGCCCGCCCTTGGCCCGGACTTTGCCCGGGGGCACCCGCGCACGTCCCGCACAGCTTTATGCGCCGGCTGGTGCAATTCTGACGTGGCTCCGGCCGCGGTTCCCCCTGGGTCGTGGAGTCCTGAGCTGCAGCAGGCAGCAGCAGGAAGGCAGGGTCCAGAAAATAAGTTAAACACTTCCGGCGTATTTCATATAACCATGGAGCTGCCACATAATCCTTCTTCTCCAGCATGCTTTGCTGATTTTAGTTAGACATGTGTACCAGGAGGGGTGCGTATGTGCCTCCCTCCAGCACAAGTTATGTGGTGTGCCGCAGTGCAGGGAACACCCAGTAGGGTAGGGAGAGATACTGCAGCTGCCCAGATGAGCATCTTGGGGTGAATAGGAGCTCAATGAGGGTCGAACAGAGCTCTAGCCGGAGAGTTACCCACAGTCTACTTATATCGCAATTCACAGCCAGTCATGTTGGGATCGCATCTCACACTAGGGTGCACCATTTTTTCGAGGAGTCCAGCGTATGTCACCTGCTTTGCTTGCTGTGTTAGATCTATTTCACTACAGCTTCAGCTGGGTTGGGGCCAAAATCTCAGCAACCAATTTTCAGAGTGAATTTCAAATGCAGCTTTTGCTGCTGGACTCAATGAGAGTTTCTGTGGTGGAAGAGTGTTGCCTCTTCCAGCCACATGCATAGGTTCAAGTTCAAGGCCGGGAGGAAGCAGGGTATACCTCCAAAGGGTGGTTTTCATATACCTCCAGGTGGCTGTTCTCAGAGTGGTTGGTCCTCCTGATCCGGATGCTGCTTGGCATCCGAAGTCTCTTGCTTATTGCCTGTCTTGGTTTACCCAATTACATCACCCCAGAGACATTTAGATATGTCCTGGTTCATCGCGCTGCTTAGGAAGGTTTTCATTACAAGACATCCATGGCTTAGGCCACTTGCTCCGAATTGCAGCAGAAGCTGGGCAGGCACTTATCTTGTTGGAGACAGTCACCAACGTATATATGTCTTTTGGTCCACGGTAGAAGAACACGTACGCTCACTGTATACCAACGGGAGCGTTAGGGGATGAAGTGCCAAAGGGTAGTTGGACATGTACGCTAATTGTATACTAGCTGGAGTGATGAGGGGATTCAGTGCCACACAGTGGCACAACAAAATAATTTGGAACCCACAGGGAGTACACTGGGTGAGGTGCATGCTATGCAGGCCTTTTTGTATTGTGGTATTGGGTGTATTATCCGTACGAGTTAGCCTCAGTGATAATCTATACGTCTTGTAATTTTGAGGGGATGACTGGCTTATTTTCTTCTTGCCCTTGTCTATTATTTGTTTCTGATCCACCAGAGCCGGGTGTAGCAGATGGTACCCATCCCTAGATGCTCGGCGCCTAGCTGTCCCTAGGAGGATCCAGCGGGCTATCTTACTATAGGATTGGTTATCAATCAGTTGGCATCTCGTTTCCGACTCACATTTACATCTGGCCTTGGAGACCGGGTGACAGGGAGGGAAGTGTTTTTTTGAACTGTGCCTTTCATTTTGTGTTATGTATGTTATCTCTAAAAGAGGTTCCTTTAATGTTGCAGTACTTCAAATGCCGAGTTAAATGCCCTTGATTTCTGTCTCCTGGCTTTAATAGGGCGTTCACAAAGTGATTAAGGGACGTTGCAGCTGCTAGCCATCTAAGTGCTTAATCGGGTGCTGCTTTCCAGTACCAATCGGTCTACAGATTGCTTCACATGGAACATGAACTCTTTGTGCTACCTTAACAGCAGTATCTGTTTGGACAAATGCTCCTTTTAGTAAGAGAGCTCCGTGGGTTAAGGTGTGCACAGCAAGGATCTGGGGGTGACCAGCAGAGGTTTGCTTCCTGGGTTTGTAACGTTGATGAGATGGGCCAAGTTGGGATGCAAAGCACCATGCATAATCTATAGGTCACAGTTTTGAATACTAGCACATGTCCTATGCACAGTTATTATTAGGTTCTAATTCCTCTACTCCTGCACAACATCACATATATTGTGCACTCAGGACACAGGTTATACGTTCCACCGACCCTGATGAGAGGTAATCACACATCTTCATCGATGTCAATCATTAAGGGTCAATAGGGGCAAGTAGGGGTTGCAACAAGACACCTGCAGAAGGGAGTCCCACCAGGCGGCAAGGAGTTGGTGAGTAAATAGGACTGGCAGGTCCCGCGTGTGCCTCCCCCCGGCCACTGCAGGTTGTTCATGGTGATCTCTAAGTGCTTAGGAGGGGTCATGGCAAAGTAAACCTGGGCTGATTCACATGCGGGGTGTGGCGGTGGTGGTGGTCCCTACCTCATTTTACAGGATCACTCCCTGCGGGGTCTATCAAACGATCATCCCAATTAGCATGTAGTACTGCAAGATTTTTAATAGGGTCAAACAGGGGGGGACAGACTTGGTGAGCCACAAAAGACTTTCTCCAAGGGTACCGGACCAGGTCGCAAAATTGTTTCATTGCAGTTGTATCAACAATCCGGGGGAGGGGCCTCCTGTGGTCAGTCAACGGGATCGTCCCTCAGCATAACCAGGGTGGGTGCACTGGTACGTCTACACATACTCAGTCACATCCCATAGTCGGATGAGGATTAGAGTCTGTTCACTCTGTCCCCCCATTCTCACCACCCACTGGTCTGCTTCCTAGTATACACCAACACAGGGTTGGGTCAGGAGCAGGGTGACTCAGCATCTATAGTGCGCTGTCAGACGGTGAGGCACCTGCAGGCAATTAGAAAATACAGTGCTATGCTAGCCAGGGGCAATCTGCAGCGGAGCGCATCAGGCAGGTGTTACTCTTGCAGCCACTCATTCCGGATAGGGGCAGCTACCATGGCCTTTAGGGCTGGATTGCCAGCGGAGCGCATCAAACAACTGGGGCAGTGCAAGTCCCAGTGTTACAAGAGATACATCCGGTCTTGAGGTCACACAGCAATGCCCGGGTATTTGGGAAAGTGTGTAGGCGCTGGCAAGTGTTACGGGTGCGCGAGGGGACATGTTGCGGTGCCAGATGCCGGTGGCTTGCAGTGGAGTGTAATGAAGTGCAATTTTAGATGTCATGGTGTGCAGGCTTAAATAAAACAAGTTGGCAAACCTTCACCTCTTTATTTACCAGGAACGAAGGTCTGGGTGATTAGTCATTCAGGCGTCCTGAGGGTGTCACGGTGGGCGGAAAGCAGGAAATGGAGGAACGGCCTTACTGACACAGAGATTATTTGGCTGGGATTCCCAGACATGCGATGAAATCTTTTGATGTAGAAACTTCAACAGAGACTGGGGGGAACTCTCCGCCCAATGTGTTGGTGATTCACCTGGGAGGGAAAGATCTGGCTTCTCTGGGTAGAAGGGCACTGCTGCAAGAAATGAGGGCCATGATGTGTGAGTTGAGCAACAAACTGGGAACCTGTGACTTATGGTGGTTTGAAATAACCCCCCGGCAGGTGTGGCAGGGGGCGCGTTCAGGGGAAGCCATGGAGACCTCACACAGGAGGGTTAACAGCGCCATGTGTAAAATCACCGAATAAAGGTGTTTTGGTTTCATCCGGCATGGTTTACTACACGCCAAGTCTACAGGGTGTTTTGATGAAGACGGGATACACCTGTCCAGAGTGGGAATGGACCTGTTCTTGCTTGATCTGGGGGAGGCCTTGGAATCAGAAGGGTGTAGGTAACTAGGCCTATCATGGTGGGGGTCCTGGGGTAAGGGCGGCCACACCCAGTGCTGTGGCAGAGTTACATTGCGATCCAGAGGCTGTAAGGTACAGAGGGGTACCCTCTGCACGAGCACCACAAGAGTGCAAAGGCCAAATATCCCCAGGAAGGGTCCTCGCGTTGGACCCTGGAGGAGCGACGGCGCCCCGTTAGCCCTACGGGCGGTTGTGGACCTGAGCAACCGGTGGTTGCCTGCAAAGCTCTGCCTCCTTTCTGGGGGGCGTGAGTAAGGGGGTGGACTGGCGGTCCACCGGAGGGAGGGGCTATCCCCTCCCCCAAATCTGGCAAACACCGGTTGGCTAGGGCCACGGTGTCATTTGGCTCATCAGGTGGGCAGGCGGCGAGGTGCTGCCTGCCCTTGGATCGCCCGTAAGATAACCCACCATGTTGGCATATTTGTTATGCAAATAAACCTGCAGCAATTTTCTCCACAAAGAATGTGTCTTGTCTGATTATTTCTCCAGGATATTGCTGTGGGAGGGATGGGGAGTGTTGCCGATATTGGCACTATGGAGGGCGGCCCCCCTTAGCGCCACAGGATGGCACACAAGTCAGTCACCCAGTGTTTTGGGACCTGTGAGGGTCCCCATGCCCGTGTCAATTCTGGGCAGGAGGGGGGTGGGGAGCGAGGTACTTATACCTCTCCCGCCCACTGGTCGCCCTCTTTGTCCAGCTGCCTTGATGCCGTTTCCCTCCCCACTGCGTACCCGGCGTACAGATAGGGGGGTGTTTATCTAACTTAATATTTTGTGTTGCAGGTGGAGTTACAGGGCGATCCAGAGGCTGTAAGGTACAGAGGGGTACCCTCTGCATGAGCACCACTAGAGTGCAAAGGCCAAGTAACCCCAGGGAGGTCCTCGTGTTGGACCCTGGAGGAGCTATCGCACCCCGTTAGTCCTACGGGCGGTTGTGGAGCTGAGCAACCGAGGGTTGCCTGCAACGCTCCGCCCCCTTTCTGGGGGGCATGAGTAAAGGGGTGGACTGGTGGTCCACCGGAGGGAGGGGCTATCCCCTCCCCCAAATCTGGCAAACACCAGTTGGCTAGAGCCACTGTGTCATTTGGCTCATCAGGTGGGCAGGCGGTGAGGGGCTGCCTGCCCTGGGATTGTGGAAATATGGATTTTTTATGATCAGTTATGTCCCCTATCTTGGACCCCAACGGTTCTATGTGCATGTTACAAGTACATGTATGTTCCCTCCAGTTCCAGTTATGAAGACGCAAATACATGTGCGTCCACCGTCAACATGTCCTCTTTCAGATCCGCCATGAATGGGCTGGATATTCGATTCCTAAGTACGAAAGGCCACCGACTTTATATGGCTCAGTTACTCCATTTTGCAGTTCAGGCGAGTAGGCCCTGATTCTGCCATCAAGCCTTTCCCTGCTTTCTGCCTCTGACAGCTCCAGTCTGAGCTCACATCTGTATCCATGAACTTTGTCCTACTCCCTGTGCGGCTAAAGGTGCCTGCCTCGGCCGGTCTGCCTGCCTGCCAAAAACTGTATTTCACCTTCAAGTTATCTGCTTCGCTCCTCAGCCGATGCATTCTTGTCTAGTAGTTTAAGTAAACATTTCCTTAAGCTACCGAGCAAAGGGCCCGGTTTCTCTGTCCTCATGCAAGTAATTCATAGCCCCGTTACCATGGAAGGTTTCTGCCCCTTGCATCTCATGTAGACACTTAGACGCTTGTACACGCACACACAGTCAGTATAGAATAGATTTTGTCTAAAAATCCTTCCTTTGTGGATAACATAGTTCTTTAAACATAGGATGTTAGATATGATTTGGGATTAGGTTGACTTGACCCCCCAGACTTCTTGTCTCCACATGTAGAGCTAAATGTCAAGTCCCCTTCACCCCCTAGTTGCACGTCAATCACACGTCATGCTGCTGCGCGCGCATCTCTGCCAAGTATTTCTGCTGACATTGCGAAATTATTTCATAGGTCCACCCATATGTGACATCACAACCAATGACGTTTCCTTGTTACTCCCAATTACGCCTCTTTCAGCTACGCATGTGAAATGTTATCTTTGCTATCAATTGTTACGCCTCTTACATTGGTTTCATTGTAATGTCTGTTCTATAAAAATGATTACTTGTCAATAAAATATTGTACTCCACTTCCTGACCCCCCGTGGTGATGGAACTTGGAGGCCACGATTCGAATCGTCCATTGGAATAAAGTCCATTCTGAAACCTCTTATACCACGGATTCTGCCTCTTATTTTACTGAGCTATTTTACTAAGATTCCGTATCAAATTCAGTTCCGGTAATTAAATTATTTACCACATGAATGGCGCCCGAACAGGGACACTTTCTCATCTCACGCGCCGGTGGTGCGTTGCAGGCCCGGTCTCCTGCCACAGCTGGACGGACAACAACGCGTACCAGCAGGATTTCCTGTATCTCCCTCCGGTCAAGCGGGGGCGACTGAGGCTGCGATCAACACCCAGACGAGGCGGTGAGAAGTGCGAAGTATCCCAACCAGAGCCTAGCTGAGAGAGCAAGATCCGAGGTATGCAGAGGCCCACCAAGTTCCGAAGTTTCAGATGATCCGAAGTTCCGAAGTTTTCGAGTCGAGTCCAGTTCAAGTTCAGTTCCGTTCCGAGGCCTTCCGTTCCGAGCTACCCGGTGAGTACCATTGCTGGGGAGGCGTTCTGACGTGCACATAGGTTGTGCCGGTCAAGACGGATTTGGGTACACAAATCCGGTCTACACTGTTTCAGCAGTGTATATGTACTGTTTAGCAGTATATCGAGTATGTCTAGTATATGAAGTCAGAATTATCTAGTTAGTATCGAGTATTATGCTTAGTGAACGGCCATCATTGTTGTTCATTAAATATTAAATGTTAAATGTTTTAAATACGTTCTGCATATTGTGGTATGAATGACTGTTCATTATTGTGCTTTTGTATTAAGTGTGTTTAAGAATAAGTATCAGATCAGTTGTCAGTATGCCGCTCTTTTCGAAATTAAGACAGATCACAACTAGAAAAGGGGTACTCGAAGAAGCTGTTCCTATTCCTCCTAGGGACACTCCAGGGCACTTTATGTATCACAAACATGGCTTAGACGCCATATTATTTCTTGATTTATGGGTGGACTACACCAAGGAATTACCAGAAAGTCACAGGTGGCCCGCAGCTGGGACCTGGGATGCAGAGTGCATCGTGAAAGTAGAGGAAGAGTTATGGAAAAGGAAAGCTAGACAGTCACAGAAAGACGCCGTTGAGTTATGGCGTAAAGAATCGTATAGACGTACAGAAAAAGCACGTAGACAGGAAGAGAAGAGTAAGGAGAATTCAAATAAAGTTTGAGAAAATATATTAATTGAAGAAGGTACTCGAGTAAAATCAGAACAAGGAGACAGACAAAGAAATGCCCTTATGAATGGTATGTATCCCCTTCTGGCCGAAGGATTACCTAAGGCTACTCCGGAGATACCAAAAGACTTGCCACCCCCATTGTTTCCGATAAAAGCGCATCCAAAGGGGCATCCCAGAACCGCAGAAGATGTTTTTCTTTCCTCATATTTAGATGACGCAGCTCCCGAGTATGCTAACCCTGCACCACATAGACCGTCTGCTGGGGGGGTTCAACGTCAAGACCATGTGTCTGTACCTTTGCAACAACAAATTCCGACACAAGTTCCGGCAAGCACGTCTGTTTCTACATCTGTTCCCACGGCCGTTTCTACAGCTGTGTCCACACCTATAGTTGCTGTATCACGATCAACGAATCCTTTCGCACCCAGTACCCCAGATGGGGCTACCGGAGGTGCTACCAGCGTGTATTCTACGCCACCCAGAATAAATAAACTTACTTTTCAAGAATCAGCACATCCACGTACGCCCAAACTTATAAATACCCGCACACTTAAGGAACTTCTAGTAGATTGTAGATATGATCCTGTGCCCGGCAAAGAGGACGAAATGGTCCTGGCATCATTACGTATCAGACGAGCTGTGATGTTCTTAGGGAAGCTACCAGGAATGACTATGCATCTAGATAATATATATCATTTTGTCCAAACAGGGCGAGATTCTGAATGTATTAACAGAGCTATGGAATACCAGAAAGTGGAAATACAGGGGGAACTGTTACGTTTCCTCATAAATTGTGTGATCAGAAATCAAGACCGACCGGGGGTAAACCCGGAAGTAATGCAAATTCTTGCGAGAAGTGCACCCAATAAAAGGCGAAGACAATGAGTTTAAACGCGTATTTGTATATACGCCCATATCTAAAATAGAATTGTTAGAAATGAAGAAAGTAGTACCCAGTCATGACAAAGACCCAGCGGGTTTTCACCGAGAAATTAAAGACATGTTACTCATGGGAGAATATACCTATCCTGACATTATGACAATATTAAAGGTATTAATGCCTGCTGGCATTTATGAAAAACTTAAGGAAAAAGAGTGGGAAGTGGGAGACCAAAAGATAGACTGGACAGCATTAGAAGCAGAAGAAAAGGCCCGAACTGCAGGAGCAGGGCTCGGGGATAAAGTTAAAGCACTACCAGGTTTACTAGTACAGGTACTGCCACGTTTATTAACTACGAAAAAGGAAGACTGGGGTGCAATCTCAGCCTGTAAGCAAAAACAAGATGAAGACACTAGTGATTTCTATGCCCGATTCGAGAAATGTTTTGGTATAAATAGTGGCATAAAAGCAAGTAGTGAGTCATATCCACATCTGTTTGTGACAAAATTAGTTGAAAATTCCTTGCCCCAAGTGAAGAATAGAGTATTGAAATTCGAAAGTACCTGGCAAGGTAACACCCCGTCACAAATGTTACAAATGTTACAGTATCATCACAATAGAATTAGAGAAGAACAAGAACATGAACAAAGACGTATGAAAGACACAAAAATGAAAATGTTAGTCTCCCAGACAGTTCCAACTGACGGTCACAAAAAGGGTGTGACACATTCCGGAGATTCAGCAGTTCCTGTAAAAGGGACATGCAATTATTGTAAACAGCCAGGTCATTATGTACACGATTGTCCAGTCCTGAAACGTAATATCGCCGCAGGTATTGCAAAGGAAAGGCCACGGCCACTCAGACAGGATCAGAATGAACAAGGAGCTCCGCAGCATGCACAGTCCATGCCAGCTCCGCAACAGTCTATACAGTTTGTGCCAGCCGCACCAGTGCTGCCTGTTGCTGCCACACAAACCACGACACGACAAATGTATCAGGCCGCACAGTATGAATATCCTGAGTATCAACGATACGCATGAACCAGCCTAGAGAGGGAAGTTGACTTACCCCTTATCGAGGTCCCTGTAGATCAAGAAGGACCTTATGTGCACAGTGAATTATTGGGTCAAGATAGAAAATTTTTACTTGATACAGGGGCAAGTCGAACAACAATAAAACGTAGTGAAGTTCCGGAGGCACCCCTCTCAGGCTCACAGAATATTTCCCTTGGTTTTTCAGGAAAACCTATTGTTAATGAAGTATCACAGCCTCTTCCACTTACGATCGGACCCTTGACACGAACTACAGATTTATTGCTTACTAAATCATGTCCAGAAAACTTGTTAGGTATAAAAACATTGAAAGCTCTAGGAGCGATAATATGTTGTTCTCCGGAAGGAGTAAGATTGTTTTTGCGTGATTTCAAAGGTCACTATGTATCCCGAGACATGGATCACCGACTGCAGACTTTACCCACACATTTATGGGCACAAGGCCCTACAGATGTTGGTTGCATGAACATTACACCATATCGAGTCACACTAAAGGCAGGAGTGGTACTACCACGAATACGACAATACAAGCTACCACCAGATGCTGTAGTGGCTTTACTGCAAATCATTGACGAGCTCATTGCCCAAGGAGTGGTTGTGGAAACCGACTCCAATGTATATAATTCCCCGATAATTCCGATTCTTAAACGAACCGATCCAAAGGCCCCGCCAGTATATCGATTGGTTATTGATCTGCGCGAATTAAACAAATGCATTGTGCCACAATTCCCTGTGGTCCCCGATATCTCGTCATTACTGACAGCCATTGATTCGAACGCAACATTCTTTACTGTAATTGATCTCAAGAATGCCTTTTTCAGCGTCCCAATAGATCCGGAGAGCCAATACTTGTTCGGATTTAGTTTAAATGGACGAAGTTTTAAATTCACACGCGCACCTCAAGGATTTACAGAAAGCCCCAGCATCTATAGCCAAGCACTGAAACGAGAACTTGACAGTATCCACATGCCAGTCAACACTGCACTGCTTCAATATGTCGATGATCTGCTGATCACCGCCCGAAGCGAACCTGAATGTGAAAAAGCATCTCTGATGGTTTTACAATTTCTAGCCGAAAAGGGGCACAAGGTGTCCCCTTCTAAGCTGCAATTCTGTGTCCAGCGAGTTGTTTATCTTGGTCACTCGCTGTCCAAGGAGGGAAGGCAGCTTACACCCGATCGCATTCAGTTAATTGCTAACATGCCAATACCCAAGACACAAAAGGAGGTGCGGGCTTTTATAGGCCTCACTTCATATTGTAGGCAGTGGATCCCTCAATATGCATTTTTAGCAAAACCACTCATTCAGTTGACAACACAGGAGGCGGACACATCGACTGTCCTCCCTTGGACTCAGGAACACACACTAGCTTTTGAAAGCTTAAAGAAAGCTCTATGTCAAGCACCTGTTTTAGCAACACCATGTTACAGAAAACATTTTACACTCTTTGTTACAGAACGAGAAGGTACTGCCTTGTCCGTACTCACTCAGGAACAAGCAGGATCACGCAAACCATGTGCCTATTTCTCTAGTACATTAGATCCCGTAGCCCAGGCTTTGCCTGCGTGCCTGAAATCAGTGGCAGCAACAGCTTTAGCAATAAGACAAAGCGATGCCATAGTGTTAGGACATCCATTGACAGTACAAGTACCGCATGCAGTAGAGGTTCTTGTGAACCGAACGCAAACACAACACTTGACCATAGCAAGACTTACAGGGTACGAACTAACATTGTTTCAGCCACACATAGAAATCAGACGCTGTAATACATTGAATCCTGCCACACTTTTACCTGTAATCGGAACAGACCCACTAGCTCATGATTGTATTGAAGTTATTACAATAACGACGAAACCCAGACAAGATTTGACAGATGTTCCATTGTTAGATCCAGACCTGACGTTGTATGTAGATGGTTCATGTATGAGAACAAGTACAGGAGATTTAGTGGCCGCATATGCAGTCACAACAGATACTGAAGTCATTGAAACAAACTGTATAAATACCTTGTCAGCTCAAGCAGCAGAGCTTATTGCTCTGACACAAGCCTGTATCCAAGCCACAAATAAGAAAGTCAACATATACACTGACTCACGTTATGCATTCGGAGTTGTACATGACTTCGGCGTGCTGTGGCGAGAGAGAGGTTATTTAACTTCTCACGGTACCCACATTCAGCACGGATCCCTCATTCATGCTCTGTTAGATGCAATACATTTACCCACTGCAATATCGATTATGAAATGCAAAGCTCATACGAAAGTTACTGATATCATTTCTCAAGGCAATGATTTAGCTGACAGAACAGCTAAACAGACTGCGCAAATTCGCGCATCCGACATGACAAAGACAATAGTCCAGACACCAACACATTGTATGACGATTAAGGATCCCGCTCTTGATGTAATTGACATACAGACACATGCTACACCAGACGAAATAAAGAAATGGACGGAATTAGGAGGGATCCAAACGGACCAGGGATGGATGACGAAGGAGAAATCTGTATGGTTTCTTCCTGACTCTATGGTCCAAGCTATCATAAATACAATACACAGTCCAGCGCATCTAGGAGAGAAAGCTATGCTAGATAGCATTCAACCCATTTGGTTCAACAAACATTTACGAGCAGCAGCGAAGCAAAAAGTCCGTACCTGTATGATATGTTGTCAGTTTAACCCAGGTAAAAGCATCCCCGTAGAGCAGGGTGGATTTCGGCCTCCTGATCACCCTTTTGAAGTCCTCCAGATGGATTATATCCAGATGGAACAATGTCGAGGATTCAAATATGTTCTCGTAGTTGTCTGCGCTCTTTCCCGTTGGACCGAAGCTTACCCAGTATCAGATTACACTGCCCCGACCACTGCCAAGCAGCTAGTTCGAGAATTCTTCCTACGGTACGGTTTACCACGTGTTGTCTATTCAGATAACGGCCAGCCGTTCTCATCCGAACTGATGAAACATGTTTCACTTCTGCTAGGATATCAGTGGAAGTTTCATTGTGTCCGACACCCCGAGGCAGCAGGTCTCGTGGAACGACATAATCAAACTTTGAAAATCAGATTGTCCAAAATATGTAGAGAGAAAGGTGTTGACTGGGTAGTAGCTTTACCAGTTGCACTCTTTTACATGAGAATGGTAGCACACTCTCGAACAGGGCTATCCCCTTATGAGGTGATCTTTGGAAGACCACCGAATATGTGGGGGACGCCTATACCCCGTAAAATAACTGATGTTGACTGTAATATGCTGACAGATTACTTGGCTTCCTTGATGTCTGCACTACAATCTTGTCGTTCACAGGTAGCTGCAGCCTTTCCTGACAACACTGAGGTGAAACCCCATGACGTTGTTCCGGGGGATCTCGTTTTAGTGAGGAACTTTGATCGGAAGACTCAGCTGGATCCTAGGTGGAAGTCGCCGCAATTGGTCCTGCTCACCACAAGGACAGCCGTGAAGATCGAGGGCAGAAAAGGCTGGGTACATTCAAGTCATATCAAGAAATTTCATGGACTACCATCGGATGTAAATGCCACACCTCGTGTGTCTTCGCCCATTGACTCAAAGCTTCCTTTGGTTGAACTTAGTAGCTCGGAACAATATAAATTAAAACTCAGGTCTAATAAGTCAGACAATTTGATTGTTTAAGTCCTCTCCAAGGTGAAGCGGTTGAATTTGTCTCTGACATGTATCCCTTAGACCTGAATAGAGGAAAAACCCGAAATATGTTGAAACGACATGCGTACTGTAAATCACTGCGTAGTCATTGTATAGTGACGTTATTAATTTTGTTTTTCTTGAGTCTTATAATAATCACTGCAAGTATATTGTTGCACATATATTATCCTATTTCTAAACATGTCTATAATGTTACTACTGAACATTCTTTTAGTGACCTACCCCCGCATGAATTGTCCTATAGATTTGCGCTGCGCAATAACACTTTCATTAGTATGTTACATCATTCCCATCAGACTAGTAATGCTACCAATTGTTGGATATGTGGTCGACTCCCTCCCTATCAGAATTATAAGGGAGTTCTGCCCCTCTTTCCATATCCGTTTACACACAATGGCTCCTGTGGAGCATGGTTTAGTTTAATTAATTCTTTAGATTCAAACACAGCAGTTTATCAAGACAATTGGGTATGGGGAAATCTGAACTTAGTTTTACTCAAAGTCTGCTACCCCGACAAGGAGGGTCGTCCCAAGAGAACAGGAACTGATCTAGAAAATGAAGTATATGGATTAGGTAATTTTACACTTAATCTCATGATCCTGAATGTCGAATCCGAAGTTGCACCAATTTTGCCTGCCATGTCAGTGTTCCCAGCTAAGGGTGAATTGTGTGGAAGAAAGAATGGTTCCATACATATGGGCCATAGTAGATGCACTAATGTAATAGAATTCAGTGATCAAGGCAAGTCTTCGTTTAGAGCTTCTCGCCACTCCTACTTCATATGTGGTCAGACTGCATATATGCGTCTGCCTCTAGATTGGGATGGTACCTGTTACATTGCATTCCTTTTGCCACCTGTTTTCCTAGCTCCTCCTGATTACCACAGAAATATTCATTTAGTACACAATAGAGAACGGAGAGATCTCCCAATTGTCGATTACACTGAGACGGCATGGGAGAAGTATGTAGATTTTAATAAAGGTCTCTTTCCCTATATAGGTACAGTTACCAATAGTAAGCTAATACGTAGATTAACTAGGACTCTTGAAGCCGTAGTGAATGAAACTATTTCCGCCCTAGGCAACTTGACAGAGGAGCAGTTTGCGATGAGGATTGTTGTTCTTCAAAATCGTCTTGTCCTTGACGTCATCCTGGCCGATAGGGGCGGAGCTTGTAGGGTCATCGGATCAAGCTGCTGCGTATTCATACCACAAAATTCGCCATCTGTATATAAAGCTATAACTCGCCTTCATAAGATTGTGAGCCAGATACACCAGAATCCAGGCACTTGGACTTGGTCCGGGTGGTTTTGGAGCGTGTTATCAGCCTGGGGATGGAGAGTTCTATCCTTCCTAGGTATTGGCCTTCTTATACTATTCAGTTGCTGCTTATGCCTGCAATGTGGACCAGCGATTTGTGGTCTGTGTGCCACATCGTGTATTCCACATCAAGATTTTCATTCAAGATCCCGGAAGAAGAAAGAAGAACAAATGATGCTATATGAACAGATCGATGGATTAATGAAGATTGATATCTCTTGACGGGCAAGTAGGGGACAAGGAGGGAATGTGGAAATATGGATTTTTTATGATCAGTTATGTCCCCTATCTTGGACCCCAACGGTTCTATGTGCATGTTACAAGTACATGTATGTTCCCTCCAGTTCCAGTTATGAAGACGCAAATACATGTGCGTCCACCGTCAACATGTCCTCTTTCAGATCCGCCATGAATGGGCTGGATATTCGATTCCTAAGTACGAAAGGCCACCGACTTTATATGGCTCAGTTACTCCATTTTGCAGTTCAGGCGAGTAGGCCCTGATTCTGCCATCAAGCCTTTCCCTGCTTTCTGCCTCTGACAGCTCCAGTCTGAGCTCACATCTGTATCCATGAACTTTGTCCTACTCCCTGTGCGGCTAACGGTGCCTGCCTCGGCCGGTCTGCCTGCCTGCCAAAAACTGTATTTCACCTTCAAGTTATCTGCTTCGCTCCTCAGCCGATGCATTCTTGTCTAGTAGTTTAAGTAAACATTTCCTTAAGCTACCGAGCAAAGGGCCCGGTTTCTCTGTCCTCATGCAAGTAATTCATAGCCCCGTTACCATGGAAGGTTTCTGCCCCTTGCATCTCATGTAGACACTTAGACGCTTGTACACGCACACACAGTCAGTATAGAATAGATTTTGTCTAAAAATCCTTCCTTTGTGGATAACATAGTTCTTTAAACATAGGATGTTAGATATGATTTGGGATTAGGTTGACTTGACCCCCCAGACTTCTTGTCTCCACATGTAGAGCTAAATGTCAAGTCCCCTTCACCCCCTAGTTGCACGTCAATCACACGTCATGCTGCTGCGCGCGCATCTCTGCCAAGTATTTCTGCTGACATTGCGAAATTATTTCATAGGTCCACCCATATGTGACATCACAACCAATGACGTTTCCTTGTTACTCCCAATTACGCCTCTTTCAGCTACGCATGTGAAATGTTATCTTTGCTATCAATTGTTACGCCTCTTACATTGGTTTCATTGTAATGTCTGTTCTATAAAAATGATTACTTGTCAATAAAATATTGTACTCCACTTCCTGAACCCCCGTGGTGATGGAACTTGGAGGCCACGATTCGAATCGTCCATTGGAATAAAGTCCATTCTGAAACCTCTTATACCACGGATTCTGCCTCTTATTTTACTGAGCTATTTTACTAAGATTCCGTATCAAATTCAGTTCCGGTAATTAAATTATTTACCACAGGATCGCCCGTAAGATAACCCACCATGTTGTTATGCAAATAAACCTGCAGCAATTTTCTCCACAAAGAATGTGTCTTGTCTGATTATTTCTCCAGAATATTGCTGTGGGAGGGATGGGGAGTGTTGCCGATATTGGCACTAAGTCCAAGCACCTCCATTCGCTAAAAGCTCCTAGCTGTGATCAGAGGCCTCAACTGTGCAGAGTTAAGTGATCTGCATTCAGTGAAAGCTCTTAGCCGTGAACAGGGACCTCATCTGCATAGCGTTCAGTGATCTGCCCTCAGTGAGAGCTACACATGTGAACAGAGACCTCAACTGTGCAGCGTTAAGTGAACAACCGTCAGTGAAAGCTCTGAGCTATGAACAGATACCTCGGCTGTGAGAGCTCTTAACTGTGAACAGAGACCTCAGCTGCGCAGCGTTCAGTGATCTGCATTCAGTGAGAGCTCTGAGCCGTGAGCATGACGGACCTCAGCCGTGCGGCGTTAAGTGACCTGCATTCAGTGATAGGAACATATGTGAACGGGGAGCTCTTATCTGTGCATCGGTCACTGGTGTTAAGTGAGATTCCTATTAGATGTGAATGTAGAACACTCAGCTGTGCAGGGTCAGTGACCTGGATTCAGTGAGAGAGCTCAAAGCTGTGCAGCTTTCACTCGCACATATTCATTGAGGGATATTTTAGCTGTGCAGGGTTCAGGCATGAGCATCAAGTGAGATCTCACATGCACTGATGTTTTCAGACGTGCAGTCAGTGAGAGTCTGCTTAACTGTGCAGTGATCAGTGAAATGTGCATTGAGTGAGCGATTCCTTACTCGTGCCGCCCACGGTGATGTCTATTCAGTGAGAGACACGATGCTTGTGCAGCTTTGAGTACTATGCATTCAGTGAGGGACACGATGCTTGTGCAGCACTTTAGTACTTTGCATTCAGTGAGAGACATCTTATCTGTGCAACCTTGAGTTCTACCATTCAGTGAGAGATCTTTAGAAAAGCTTCCATCCTACCGCGTCTATTCAGTGCTGCATTTCGTGCTCTCTGCTTATTGGAGCTGAAGATCATTCCGCACGTTCCACATGGGTTTCCGTAGTGTAGTGGTTATCACGTTCGCCTAACACGCGAAAGGTCCCCGGTTCGAGACCGGGCGGAAACACTTTTTTCCCTTTTAAAAAAGTAACTCACAACAGTTCATTATTTTATTATTCGAATTCAATATAGGGCTGAAAACGTAACAGCACCAGTGTTCAACACCCTTTCCTTTCCAATGTCCATCCACACGCAGCTGCTTCAAAGACAGACATCGGACTCTTTCTGTCCCTTTACAGACAGACAGCAGGACAGCCGCTGCCATTCATCACACACAGGCACTGCACATGCTCCAGGCACTGACACAGGCAGACAGCAATGTTTACACAAACACAGGCACGAAATGGCCAGTCTGAACATAGAGGGAGACTCAGGCACCAGGAGTGAGTGAGAGACTCGGGTGCTGGGAGTGAGTTAAGAAAGTGTGAGGGTGAGAGGCACAGGCACTGGGAATGAGTTAAGGGAGTGTGAGAGACGCAGGCACTGGGAGGGAGTTAAGAGAGAGTGAGAGACTCGGGTGCTGGAGTGAGTTACGAGAGAGTGTGGGTGAGAGACACAGGCACTGGGAATGAGTTAAGAGAGTGTGAGAGACGCAGGCCCTGGGTGTGAGTTAAGAGAGTGTGAGGGTGAGAAGCACAGCCACGGAATGAGTTAAGAGAGTGTGAGATTGGCCCCTTGCATGTGGTTTTTAAGAAACACATTTGGTGGTAAATAGAATACCCGCGACGGCGCATCACCTTTTACCTTTCGGCTCTAAATTCGCTTTCAGCAAATTACACATTCCACATTTTTTCTCTCAATTTATTCATCAGCATCTGTCTCACAAATAACAAGCTGTGGCAAAAAATTCAAAGTTATGAAAATAAAAAGTGGGGTCAGATTTGACATCCCTTTAAAATATATGGAAAACAATTCTCTCCTCCATTGTGGAAACCTACTTGATACATTGTTACAAACAGTAAATCAGGGGTTTCACCGAGAGGCGAGCAGACAAGCGTAGTAAGGATAATAAAACATAAACTGGTAGCGAAGCTCGACTCGGTCACCTCGCAGCACTGGCAGGAAGTGTGGTTTGGAATAAATTAGAAGTTTGCTTGTGGTCAGAAGGCTTTGGGGTTCGTTTTCAATCACTGAGACCATAGTTACAGTGTTGGCCGCGTAGGCAGAAAACTTCGATTGATTCAAAGTGGAAACTTCTATAAGAGGTGGAGTCGTTACTGGTTTTAAGGAATCCGGGTGACAATAGTGGAAAAGTTAGAGCGATAGAAATAAAAGAGTAAAATTTAAAAAAAAACCTCCATTTTAAATCTGCGGTATAACAGAAAAAATATTCCGCCCGAATAGGGACTTGAACCCTAGACCCTCAGATTAAAAGTCTGATGCTCTACCGACTGAGCTATCCGGGCTTCATGAAAGTGAGATGGGCAACTGGTCTCCATGTTTATACGCACAGTGTTCGTATGCGCACTTATCTCAAGAGTACTTCCTAGCTTTGACCCAAGTGAGATTTCAAACACACATAAACATTGCAAACTCCAGCCCCTGAAGCCAGCGCCTGGAATCCTACTTTCAGAGTTCCTGGCGCCCCGCCCGCCCGTCTGTTTTCACAAACCGGCTCCCATTCTGAGAGCACACAGAGGCAGGAGGTTTTCAAGTCTTACAACCACTAATGTGCATATTGACGATATTGCTAGAAGCTGAAACACTTAAATGTGACGCGATGGCGACGTAACTGAAGTAAATCAAAGTACAGTGTGCGGGAATCCGCTCAGAGAAAACACAGACTTCTGACCCAGATGGCATTAAAAGGTGCCATGACTGAAATGTGCAACCTTTCTGCGCCGTGACTGGTTAACAGAACTAACACGACTCTTCTCTGGCAAACACACCCGTGCGGGCACCTGTTTACAGCACACTGACAGACATCAGAGGCTCCACAGGAACGGACATGCGCACGCTGACAAGTCAATACAGGCTCTAAAGGCAGCGGTGCAAACGGCTGTGTGTGTGTCAGGGCACAAGTCCTAAAACAAGCATTTACAATGCAATGGTCTCGGCATTGTTAAAGTTAGAGCTATTGGCACTGCTCATGACATTTTTTTTGTGTGTGTTTTTATTTTTAAAACATTTAAAGAAACGCCATTGTTATTTACAATGTCAATAGCGTAATCTATCTCAAATGCGAGACCTATTGCATTTGCACCCACACACAGAGCCACACACACAAAGCCACCCACAAACACAGAGCCACCCACACAGAGCCACCTACACAGAGCTATTCACATAGAGCAAACCACACACAAATAGAGCCACACAAATAGAGCCACCCACACACAGACAGAGCCACCCACGCATAGAGCCACCTACTAAAAAGCCACCCACACAGAGCAACACACACACAGAGGCACACACATACACACACAGAGCCTCCCACACACACACACACACAGAGCCACACATACATACACAGAGCCGCATACACATACACACACAGCCACACGCACACACGTACAGAACCACACACACACACATGGATCTAGACACATACACATTGATCTTGGGAGCCAAAGCAGAAGTGGCACCGTTGTTTCTAGATCTTTGCATTTATCACTAAAAATTAAGCATTTAAAAAATAAATGACTAATAAAAATTGACAGATTATCAGAAAGGTTTCTGAGGTGGCCATAGTGGGGGCGATTGGTCAGCGAACACTCATGCCGTAGTCGTTACTCTCTGCCTCGCAAAAGAACGGAAAGTTAAGGAAGCTGTTGAGGTTTTCTCTAGGTTTGCCATGATGATTACTCATTGGTCTCAGGATTTTGTATGGTTAGGTCTGAAACATCAGGAAGCTGCTGAGACGTGTTGGGTTGCTGGTAGCTGTCACTTTTTTCTCCTAATGGCTGAGAAGTTATGGAGACTGTGTAAAATGTGGGGGCATATAACGGCATTCCTCGAGTCTACACGTTATCTGACTGCATTTGACACAATATTACATACATACTTAGCACAGCAGAGAAAGGGTCCAGAAGAGGTAATTTTCAGTCGGGGTGATTACATGTTCTAGTGTTGCCCTGTGTGTTGTAGGTTCTATTGTTGCAGTTTGCAGAGTCATATGGTGTGCTATCATATTCCTTTCCAAGAAATGTGGCTCTGGTGCCTAGATTTGTGGTTGTCGCCATGTGGTTTATGGGTCTCTCTGGGGCCCACTCTTATGTTGTAACAACAGGATGACCAAAGTCAGCATAATCACATGTAATGTTCATGGCATGGACACCACACCTTCTGAGGCAAGGACGGGGATAGGAGATAGTGGGCACTGCCCAGAGTTGACAAATTGTGCTCTGTGTTGGCATCCTCGCAATCGGGTAGGTCGATTTGCCCTGAATTGCAGAAGGGTTTTCACAATTCGAGCACTTTATTAGAACAGTGCTCGCCAGTGGTGGTAAGATGTCAGTCGGCACCTCATCAGATATTCACAGTGTGGGGCTTTGAGTCATTGAGCTCCTCTCTCTGCAGAGAATATTAGGTCACATCTACCCGTTTGTATAAATGGTTGGGCCGGACGAAATGCCACCAGATCGCTCAATGACCACCTAATGCATGAAACATGTTGACCTATGGCTTTGACCTGAGCTTACTAGCAGGTCTGAGAAGCACTCTCACTTACAGAGACAGGGACCATTATATCCAGAGTTTCTTTGCTTTCATTTTAAGCTCAAATTCAACCAGGAATATCACATGAAAAGTTTTTTTTTGCAGCATCTGGATGACAGTTGATTTGATTCTCACACGTTTCACCAATCTTCTCAAGTTGTAGGACACACCATTCCCAACCCAGCAATGATGCATTTGTCACAACTGTTAAGCCTGGGCGTAGAACAGTGGCGGCTGATGACATATGAAAGTGGTGAGGCATAAAAGTTCGGGATGAGTGGCATGTGGCAAGCGAGCGTAGCGAGTGATCCCAACCGTTATAAGGGAGTTCGGGGGATGATTTGCAAAAACATTTGGAGTAGGGAAAGTAGTACTTAAGGAGTAATATTTTATGTACTCTTACATTTCTTTGTGACTCAGATCTCAAACGTCGAATTCTTTATTAGTAGAAGTGCAAAAAGGGCACCACTCCTTTCTATTTGAACTGATTGAGTATGCCTATTACCTTAATATTCTCATTTTATTCCCTTTTTAGATGTTTTGGGGACAGTTCACAAAGGCATTTAACAGTATGTAAAAGAGTACTACAGGAGTAGCAGCCCCGTCTGAACTGTTATTTATCTGTCTTAAAAAACCCACAACATGCTCCCAGCAGAAAGTGCTGGCGGTGTTTAAGAAAGCTAAGTGTCTGGCTGGCTTCAATTAACACCCTGTGATTATCTGGTATTCCAAGCAGCAAAAAGGGAATAAATTGCATCTAATTAATGCTTCTCGGTGACACTGATCGGAGGCTGTGAGGACAGTGAGGCAGGGGGCGCCCTGGCAGCAATGTTTGTTTTTTCCATCTTCGGTGGCAGGGGTGGCTCAGTGAGGGAAGGGTTGCGCTCCTAATGTTTGTTCAATCCACCATCTGCGACTTTAATTCAAATTTTAAACAATAAGAAAGTATGAGGCACAGGTAACTGATGCATGTACCTGACCTTGTTTCAGCTGTACCACCCGATTAAAAAAAAAAAAAAAAAAAAAAAAAAAAAAAAAATTTAAATTAAAGGTGTCCGATCGTAAATGCTGCGAGTGTCATTCCAGGCCGTAGAAAGGCCACTGCGCACAAAATGGAGAATTTGCCGGTACCGATTTCTTTTTTAGGGGGGCGGGGGGAAGCTGGGGACTGAAAACACTTTATCCTTAAATCAGCTGATATTTTTAATAGGCAGAATGTCTTTCCGGTTCATTTTCTACAATGTGGCACTATTAATGCTGTGCACTGGCTGAAATGAGTGCTCAGTGAAAAGGCTTTTTCTTTTAAAAATTCAGCAGTGAAACCGAACTACTGCTCAATCTGAAGGTTTTTTTTAGCAGCAATAACAGTATGACACTCTAAGTTACGGATATTTTCTATCTGCTGTGTTACGCCTTTCTTCAACTGTTAGAACGGAATGATGAATAGGGGAATCAGCCCTGCTGGACCTCGATTCTGAGCTTTGCACACGGACCGCCGTAGCACGCGCTCACCTCTTTGAGCCTGTGTAGTGGACGCACTCTTAGATGAAATTTGTGTCACATCGTCTATGCGTTTGTGAAGTAAAAGTAAACTAGTATCAGTTGTTTAGTAGACGCAGTGAACACATGTTTGATTCACAGACATGGTGGAAGAATGGGATGACATGACTAATTGCAGTTTAACAAATCTAACCTCCGACAGCTGGTTAGTGATACTGACGGCTGCAGCGCAGTCTTACGCAGACCTTTCCCTGCTCGACGATGCACAGATTATCATGCCACAGTTACCGCGCATAAAGAACACCGGATGTTTGTAACTGCCAATGACTGAAAATAATGAACGTTGTCAGGAATCTGAGGCGCATGTGGAGCGGGAGTAAAGGCAGCGGCATTTTCGGATTGGGGGGCGTGTTTTAGGAGTTAACGAAACGGAACGCAAAAAACACGCCCCCCGATCCGAAAAAGACGGGCCTTCAACGGAGTGACTGGACCTCTTCTCCAGTGGCTGGCCAGCATTTAAGAGGCCAGCCAATGGAGAACAGGATAGAAGAGGGGCGGGTGCAAGCCCCTCTTCTCAATAACATTAAATCTCCGGACTTCCGGTCTGCCGACCGGATGGTCCCGAGACCTAAAAAGAAGTGGGGGGACGCTGTCACCGGAAGTGACGTCACAACAGGAATCTCATGAAAAGAAGTGGGGGGACGCTGTCACCGGAAGTGACGTCACAACAGGAATCTCATGAGTATTCATATGCCTTTAGATGACGGGGCATTTCACAGCACTGCTACCCCTGGTCTGTTCCTCGATGTCCTTTGCAACCCTCCCTCCCCCCCACTCCCCCGAGGGGGTGCCCCAGTTGCACAACAAAGTGCTCAAAAGTGCACAAGATACAGAAGGACACACATTCCAAGCGTTAACCGCCAACGCCTGCTCGCTCCGCCTCCCAATCACTCCAGCCTGCACACACCACCGGTGCCTCTTAAAGTCTCCAATTACAAATATTAGCATATCTTTGGTAATTTACGGGAAACTTCCCTCCCACCCGGGCTCTCTGCTCACACAATGCTGTCCAACTTTTGGGCAGGGGGGACGGCGTCCACCCGGAAAAACCTGGTAAAATAAGTGGGGGGACGCCGTCCACCCGCGTGGTACCCCGACTCGAGCCCTGGTGTGTGTACACTCATAGTGCCAACATGGGCGTAGGAAGTGTGGGGGACGCGGGGGATATATCCCCCCCAGATTTTGGAGTGGGGGGGGGGCACGGGGGACAAGGGTGGGGGGGAACGCGGGGACAAGGGTGGGGGGGACGAGGGGACAAAGGAATTTCCCCTCTCCCTTCTGTTATCGCAGGGCCATTAGCACGCGAAAGCGCTACCTAATGGCCCTGCACTTGACCTGCCTGGAGTCAGAGGCCACCCGCCCTCGGCCTTTTGTTCTGCTGCAGGAAGGCTCAGCCGTTCTGGGAAGGGCAGAGAACGGAGAAAAAATAAACGCTGTCTCTTTTCCTTCATGGCAAGGACCATGTCCACTCCTCCTGACCTGCCTCTGGCGGCTGCCCTCCTCTCTTTATTCCTCCATCTCTTTCTGTCTCTGTCTCGCTCCTGCTTACGTGCTGATTTCAAGAGGTAGCTCTTAAGGTACTCTCTCTGGCCTCTCCTTTTCTTTATTTGTTCCCCTGTGAAATTGATCCAAAAAAGGCTGAACACTTTGGCTGTAAATGTCCTCATTTTCTGACCGTTTTCTATTGAAAAGAAAAACCTCGGAATGGAGAGAAAAAATAGTTATATATCTAAATAAAGCAATACAGAGTGGACAGCAGACAGGCCAGACTGTTATTTACACCCACACACATTAGCGCCACTTTACAGAGTTTGCCAGTGAAAGCGCTACTTTCTTTTTATCTTCTTCCTTTGAACAACATTGTTTTCCAAGGGTGGGTCAGTGCCCCTTTCCTAAAGGGACTGCAACACCTGGTTGATGGGTAGAGTGGAAACGTTTAATATGATCGTTTTCAACTTTTTAATTATTTTAGCTTATAAAATGCGGCTCTGTGTTTGGGGATGTGGTCTTTTTTAAACCAAACTGCATACATTTTGAAAGGATATAAGCAATGGACATTGAAAGGGGTCCCTTCCTGGTCCTGCAGCCATGTCTTGAACTTTTCAGGCAAAATCACTTACTGATTTCTGAATAATGAGTTTAAAACCGTTAAGGTAACCATGTTTTTTCCTGATTACAGTTCACATGCTTTGCTTATTCTTGCATTCCCTATGAGTGTTTGCTTTTTCCAGGATGTTATTCATTTTTTTCAGGCAGCATTTTACTGTTGTCTAATGCATAATTTGAATTTAGTCGCAGCACAGTTGAGTTGTGCTGAAGGCAGTGCGAGTTTCTCTCAGTGGAGCAATATGGTGTTCAGTGTGGGAGAGGATGTGGCACTCTGGCCAGAGCTGCTGAATTTGGAACTGGAGAACCATGTTCAGACCTTCATTACCAGTTCACCATACCACACAGAGCTTATAGACCTTAGAAGCCCAGGTGTTTTAGCACCCGCAGGTGGACCTGTCCACCACAATCCATACTGCAGTTCACTTCCAGTCTTACGGGCAGGCATATGAAGAAGCACATCCTAGATCGACAGTGAATCTGTCACTGAGGTCACAAGACCCTTGAGGCCAGTCCACCTCATCCATTGGTACCTCCATTGGCCTTTTTCCAGCACTAGCAGTGCAACTTGCCAGGGGTTGGCAATGTAGGATTTGCATGCACACCAAACTTAGGGGGTGATTATAATGGCAGTGGGACCGCCACGTCACCCCGTCGGTGGCGGTCCCACCTCCATTGGTGACTGCATCACAGCCCGCCATAATACAATGGCGGGTGGTTACCTGGCGGTCGGAAAGACCAACCTCCATGCACCCGACGGGCTTCTTGAGCCCGCCGGTGTGGTGGAGGGGCTCGTGGTTCCTACAATGCTGGTGGTGCCTACCATGCACCGCAGCAGGGATTACGATGTCCCTTACCCGCCAGCTTATCAATGGCGGTTCACCTGCCATGGAAATGCTGGCAAAAGGGACATTTGGGGCCCGTAGCAGGCCCCTTTACCCCTGGCCCCCAGACATGGGTCCTGGGGGGCATCTATGATGCCCCACAACATATCACTGCACCATGTGGCAGGCACCGAAATATTTAACATGTTCCTTTTTTTTAACTTTGCGGCGGATGATGCAGCCAGCAGCACCTGCTGCAATGTAAAAGATAGGCACTGTGAACACCGTAGTGGCAGTCGCATTGTAATGCCTATCGTGGGGCCTCCACCTTGAAGGCCAGCGGTCCCATTCCCCGATTCGATGGCGGTGGTACTGAAGTCCGCCTGCCATCGTAGTCAGCCCCTAAGTTTGCATTTTATGAATATGATTCAGCGGGAAATAAATTGATGTTTGCAATTTAATTGACTTTGGTTGGCCTGTTATCTATGAGATTTCCCTGTTGAATGTGCCTTTACATTATACATTTTCGGTTGTATGAATAGATTGCATACTACACTCTCCTACAGGTATTAATTTGAGTGTCATTAGGAGTGTCTGGGACCAATCATTTTCTTAGGAATTGTTTTCTTTACTAACCTTTGCAAAGGGCCCTAAACTTCACAGCAACACAAGTTACATTTCTTTTAGTAATTTGGGATCCGTTTGAGCTACAAAATTGTTTTGGAGGAAATCGTTAGATTATGCAGCAGATGATGTATTATGTGGCAAATATGATACAGCCATAGTTAAGTGGAAAACATTTTTCCACTTAATTTTGCCCCAACATTGTAGTTGATCAATTTGTAAGATCCCCAAACCCAAAAGTCGAGTTTGGGCACAATTTGCATTTTAAAAGCAGCCCTATAACACAGGGCTACTTTTAAACTGACCCCAGGCTTCAGCAGTGCAAACATGCAAGCGCAGAAAGGGCTGCTGGCCTCTAAACTGCCATGCCTTATTATATTCTAGGGACTTAAAAGTAGTTCTAATCCCCCTGCCCTATTATGTACTAGGGCCTTATAGGAGAGGTCATGCCAATCATAGGGGTACCCTAACCCATAGTGCACCCTAGTGTATGTAGGTGTTTTCACTGTATTTTTAAGTGCCTCTTTCAGAATAGCACTGGCTGTTTAGGCAGAGGCCAGGGTCAGTCAGTCAGGTACCACCAGTACCAGTCAGCAAAAAGTTGGGGAGTGCCCAGGGCAGCTTTGCAACCCTAGAGAAACACAAACTCAGAATGTAAAACATAACACCATGGTTGGGGGGTTCTCTTCAATAATCAGAATTGATTTCTATCCTAATGAACCCATTTTCCAACATTAGGATAGGGAAAGACTGGGGAAAAATCATAACGTTCTAATCTATACATTGAAGTTTTTATGCAGCTCTTTGATGACGGTTAATAGCTCACTGTTCAATGTTAGGATTTTAACTTATAAACTTCAAATACCAAAAGAATATCTCATACAAAAGCAGTAACTCACTGACCTTTTGAATTAAAACTTTCACTAGACAAGCCTTCGATCTCTCTAAAAAAAACAGAACATTAATCACCAAAGTTATCTTCACATTTTTATTGTTGCCTGAAAATTGCTGGAGACCAGGAATGCAGCAGCAGGTACTTTTCAAACCATAATGCACTTGCAAACACGACGCCCCCACCCTAAGTCAGCGGCCTTTGTTTGCTTTGTGCATTAAGATGCAAGATTCATATATATGTTTTTTTTTAAACATTTGGTCTCATTACTATATGAATGTAAATAACAATAAAGCATACATGCAAACTGTGACTACATGCCTGCTTTTCTCAATATTTCACTTCGAAAGTATGCAATTGTATTTGTTTAACGGGCGGTGATTTGTATAGGGTCACTGGAAAGTGCACAAGGTTGTCCCTGTCCCCCCCCGAATTTTAGTGTCTCCTACGCCCCTGAGTGCCAATATCGGCAACTGTAGTCACATAACACACATAATACATCAATAAACCACACAACACTTTTGTAAGTGGAGAAATATTGCTGCAGGTTTATTAGCATAACCAATATGCAAACATGGTGGGTTATCTTACGGGCGATCCGATCCCAGGGCAGGCCAACCCCTATGCCGCCTGCCCGTCTGATAAGCCTAAATTACACAGTGGCAGTCGCCAATTGGTGCATACCCAATCTTGGGAGGGGCCACCCCCTCCCATCCATGCACCACCAGTCCACTTGATTACTCACGCCCCCCCCAAAAGAGGTGGGCGGAGCGTATTATGGCAGCCCCCGGTTGCTCAGACCCACAACCGCCCGTAGGACTAACGGGGCGCGGTAGTTCTTCCAGGGGACAACCTAAGACATCCCTGGGTATCCTGGCTTAGCACCACGCTGTGCTGCTGCATGAAGTACCCCTTGGTATCTGCAGACTCTGGATCACCCTGTAACTCCTCCTGCAACACAAAATAACATGTTAGAAAACCTAACCCCCCTCACTCCTTGTACCTCCGGCTTCCGGGTAAGCGGAGGGGTGGGCAAGACGAGACGTCGAAGGACAAGAGGGTGAACATCGCGCGGGGACAGCCTAAATACCCTTGTCCCCTCCCCCTTCCCCAGAAGTGGGTCCGCCGGACATCCTCCCTGGCCGTGGCCCAGGGACTAGACTGGTGTCTCCAGTGCCTTCCTGTGGCACTAAGGCGGCCGCCCTTTTAGGGGGGGTTGCAGCCTTGCATAGTGCCAATATCGGCAACTGTAGTCACATAACACACATAATACATCAATAAACCACACAACACTTTTGTAAGTGGAGAAATATTGCTGCAGGTTTATTAGCATAACCAATCTGCAAACATGGTGGGTTATCTTACGGGCGATCCCAGGGCAGGCCAACCCCTATGCCGCCTGCCCGTCTGATAAGCCTAAATTACACAGTGGCAGTCGCCAATTGGTGCATACCCATTCTTGGGAGGGGTCACCCCTCCTATCCGTGGACCACCAGTCCACTTGATTACTCACGCCCCGCCCCCCCCCGAAAGAGGTGGGCAGAGCGTATCATGGCAGCCCCCGGTTGCTCAGACCCACAACCGCCCGTAGGACTAACGGGGTGCCGTAGTTCTTCCAGGGGACAACCTAAGACATCCCTGGGTATCCTGGCTTAGCACCACGCGGTGCTGCTGCATAAAGTACCCCTTGGTATCTGCAGACTCTGGATCGCCCTGTAACTCCTCCACAGCCTTGGGAGTGGCCACCGTCACTACCAGGGCCCCCCACCAAGGTAGGCCTTTTTACCGACAGCATGCTGATACCGGGCTTCTCCCAGGTCCAGCCAAAACAAGTCTTAGCCCAACCGGACCGGCGGCCAGCATGCACCATCAGGACAGGTGCCCCCATCCTTTCTAAACTCCCCGTGGATTTTTGACTGAAATGACCTGAAACCTATAACTAGGCGTTGGTCCAATGTTACCTTTGCATGGCTGAAGAACAATACCTTTGACAAGACACTCCTGCCAGGCAGTGCCAATGCGGGAGGAGGTAAGAGTTGACAAGCCCGCCTTACTTCCTCTTTCACTCAGTTGTCTGAATCTAGCACTAGTCGGAGTATGTCTATCGCATTCCGTCAGTCACCACCCAATGTGAAGCCTTGCCCTCCCAAATTCTGAGACAGGACAGAGTGACCTCAGAGGAGAACCAACGTGTAAAATTCTTCTCTATTTTGAATACTGGGAAAGCCAATAGTTCTCCTGCTATTTTGTAGCCCAAAAGTGTTACCCAGGGGTTTCCCTTAATCATATGGACCATATCGCCCTTGTTGGATGACCACTTCCACAACCTGGTACTAAGTGAACCTACCAGGATCTGCACCTGAACCAGAGGCCGGACCCAGGCCCCTCTAAGTTCTGCCGCTCGACCTGCCTGTTAACATGAATCCCAGGGCAAACCACAGGCATCTAACCCATGCTTGCCATGCCTGAGCTAAAACACCTCTGGGAGGCAAAACATAGGCTAACCACCTAAATGCATTCTGAATGTTTGCTGACAACTGCCATGGGAAACACACATAACTGAAGCAACTGGTGCCATGCCATCAAATCTGAATTCCCCCTACTCTGACTGCAAAATGTGCTCTTGTGGTTGACCGGCTTAGTGCTCCCTTCCATCCCTATGATTATAGAGCCGCTGCAGCAGATGCTAATGATGGGATAACGAGCACCGCCAAACAGACATGGAGTGATCCTGGGAAAGAAAAGGTTGGACCACAACCACCACCATACCCCGCCTCTAATCAGTAAGGTTTACTTTGCCATCTGCAGTAGTGCAGCCACAATTTGCCGCCATCCAACCTGTGCAGTATCCTGTTCTGGGCAGCCCCCACATTCTTCCACTGGGCATCTCTGCCTGATGTAAGTGACCTAGGTAAGATGTCTCCCTGCTAGGCAGCCTGCCATTGAAAAATACATCACCTACACCGTGAGTACCCTACCTGCCTTTGCGATTTCGCTCAAATCTTGCCTGGCCTTCCTACCTTCCCGGATATCCAGCAAACTTTGCTGTACTCGGTCGATTGACCTGACCAAACATCAAATCCACCAGTTTGGGCCACATAACCTGCCCCCCAGACTCTGCTGCAACAACCAATGAGCAGGATATGACAGAAGGGAAGGGGCTCCCGGTAGTACTTAAAAGTTTCCTACTGCCCAACCAGCTATGCCCCTTGGAAGGCTACCACAATCGCTTTGGATATGAGCTTCACTCAGCACAACCCTTTCATCCTGGACCTACCTCCAAATTGGTGTGTAATTGAGCGCGCTGAACCTTAGGGGTCAGCATCCCATCTGACCAACAGTGGTGGGACCACTCCTGTCTATTCTACTACTCGTCGTCCCTGTTAACCTGGCACTGCCTGATGTGTGCCTAGGTACATGGTCCCCTTGCATGGTGGCCTGTCAGCGAGACAAATATCCAATACAAGACGAGTACCACTCCCTGCCTTCGCTAGAATCCTGCCTGGCATTCCTGGATGCCCAGATATACCAAGCGATGACGGCTCTCCTTATTCAATTGACCCGACCACAGGAGCTTGTAGACAACCCCCCGCATAAAACCAAGGTGACAAACAGGGAGATAACAGTCAGGCTAACCCCAATCTGCCGAAGAAGGACCCACCACACGGCTATGCCCCAATAACAACCATCCCGCAGCAAACCGACACTATGGATGACAACAGGAGTCTCACACTCAACACCCGCGGAAAACACCGCAAGTAACGGCTCGTCTACTATCGAATAAATAACAACGGACACCCTTTCCGCATCTGACGCGATCGCCGTTTCAGAAGCGAACTGGGACCCCAAGGCCACTAGCATCGGTGCAGACCTTGGCCCTTATGGTGTGTGTGATCTTTGCCCACTTTAGTGTGAGCCTGGCCCCGCGATGCATACTTTCTTCAAGACGAAAGCACACGTAAACCACCATAGCTGCACCGTGACGCCGGGTCATCCTACCCTATGGAACCCTTCTAAACGACCCGGGAACATTGACTCACCCTCAACACCCAAGCTTAAATCTTTGCTTAGCCTAGGTGCTGCAGGCGATGAGTACACCTTCCCCCTATTCCCGGACACAGCGGAGAAGAGACCCCGGAGAACCTGGCTAGTAAGAAAGACACCAACAAAGCCGAGGAAGCCCTGCACAAGCTGCAAGTATCGATTTAAGAGTTAAAACTGGTCTGCCTGGCTCTCCAGCTAGCTCAGGCAATGACTATGGCATGCAGCCCGGCCACCAGCACACCGTACATTTGCTAGGTGTCCCGCTCGATGAAAGGCCTGACTGATCACCATCCATGGCGTTAATCTAACGCGCATTGAGAATTACATCTCAGTTATACAAATGAAAATGTGTGTGAACACAAAGGTGTAGAACGTTAAACATGAGCGCCAGATGCATGCCATACTGAGCACATGTCGCTGCATCCCTATATTAACTACAATTAGCACCACCTACCACAAGGCCATCTATTGACTAACCAGCTGAGACCAGCAAAAGCGAATAAAGCACAGGGTCACAGTGCGCGTGCCCGACTTGGAAAGCAGCAGCCATAATGTAGCCGGACAGGCGATGTGCCGCTAGCACTGGCGATGCCGCCGACCACCTTCTAGCCGGCTGCCGCTAAGAGCCCCTTCCTTGCCTGGAGGACCCTGAAGCACCGCCTACCTACACCACAAAGATCCAGGCGGGCTGTGCGTAACTGCACACCGGAAAGGACGTACACTGCGGCTTCGTTGCCGGGTTGAAATGGTTACCAGTCCCTCCCCCTGGAGTCCATAATTGAAGCAGGATAAACGTAGCAGGCTGGAGATGAGCAAAAACAAGGAGTCTGGGCGACGTGACAGCAACGTATTCGTGCATGTTCGATTCTGTCGCGCGGACACGGGCACCAAGCTCATAACGACAGATACAACCAATTAAACGAAGAGCCCACCTCTTCGCTGACACTAATTTTTGTCAAAATTCCCCTAAAACGGGTGCTGACCCAAGCAGATTAAACCTCCCGCCTCACCTGTGAGGACCGCACAGCCAATCCACTTCCGCTGTGCTGACCAGAGTACACGGATGACAATCTCAGCAAGGCACCCTGACCATTTATGTACATTAATCTGGGATTGGCCGTAAATGACAGAACTATTGGCTAACCAGCTGAACCAACCGAAGCGGATTAAAACAGGGTCACACGTGCACGTGCCGTGGGCCCACTGGAAAGCAACAGCCATTACGATGCCTGACTGGTGATGTACACTCCTTGCGCTGGCGGTGAAGCCGACCACCTTCTAGCCGGCTGCCGCTCGGGGCCCCCCTCATTGCCTACGAGACCCTGAAGCACAGACCTTCCTTACACCCTTACGGTCTTGGGGTGCTGGCCGTTACTGCACCGCCGTACAGCACGCAACACAGCGGCTTCGTTGACAAAGTTGAACGGTTAACAGCCCCTCCCCCTGCAGTCTTCCATATCTTAAAGCAGGAAACCGGAAAAGGCTGGAAATGGGCAAAAAGAACCAGGGTGACGCGACAGCAACTTGATTATGCCTGATCGATTCAGTAGCGCGGACCCGGGGCTCCAAGCTCATACGAACGGTAAACCCTGACCAAAGGCACGACCAGGCAGCGTGGTGCCCGGGGCATCCGCCAGGCATTCAAAGATCACCTGGCCACTACTGCTGAAGCGTGATCACTTGCCCCTATCACACGCCCCTTCACTCCGAGGGATATCCTGATCACTTGCCACTGTCTTGTGCCCCTACAACCCGAGGGATATCCTGCCACTGCCTCATAGAAGTTGCTTGCTACCCCTAATTTACGGAAATTAGCAACCCCTGGAGGAAGAAATGCTGGGTGGACGGCGCACTCTGTGGTGGGATGGCTGATACTAATAGCTGCCCCTAAGTCCACTTTTCCTCGCAGGGAAGACTAGTGTGCAGGTTACTCTGCAGTGCTCTGTCCTCAATCTTATCACGCTGGTTAAATCCCAGCAATTTGAGTGACTCTTGGACATGACCCTGCTGTAGCTTTGAAATGCGAAGGCTGTGCAAGATCCTAGAACCTGCTACAGTTACGAAATGACAAGGCTGTGCAAGCTCCCGTTCAGACACTATTGGGGTCACTATTGAAGATACATCACCGGCAAAGCGGTCTTACAAACTACCGTATTCGCTGCGTTATACCAGATCGCGCACCCAAAACGCGAGCTACGGTCGACACCCAAGCTACAGCCACCACGCCTTCTGCTGCTACACTCCTCCTCCTCCTTGGAGCAGCTGCACTGAAAAGCTGTCCCACAAGCATTGTGGGCATGAAAACCAGGTAACATTCGGACCGGTTGAGAAAAACAGTGGAGCCGTGCCACCTAGTGGCCTGACACTTTAAGCCAAAGAGGGGGAACAACAACCCCCTTTACCTAAAATGCAGTATAAAACCAACCAGACTGACCACCTACCCCTGGATTCTCTGGAGGACGAATGCCCGCCATGGCGTAGTACCTCAGAAGAAGTCGCCTTGGGTAATCTATTCAGCCTGTAACAGTGCCGCTGCTGGAGGTACATCATACCCCCCGACAAGCTGGAGCGACGCGGGACACACTGAGGTCCGGATCACAACGCCTTGCAATGTAGCCAATATAATCACCACTGGTGCCAAATCTGCCCTTTACCCCAGTTATTGCTGGCAGAAAACACCTAACGCGCACCCGTTTGCCCTGCTGTAATTCACTCTGCCTTTATGCGAAAGGGCACCTCCAACATCCGCGCCGCAGAAGCAACCCCTACGTCACCCCTTACACCCAGTCCCAGAGTGGCTTGCAAGACCTGGCTGGACCCAAAACGTAGGAGCCCTCCCAAAACCACTGAGTCAACTTTTGACATCGGCAAAAACATATCTAAGAAAGATAAGCACCGAACGAATCGCTCAACCAAGCGAAAATCAATCCAACAGACAAGGAACTTGAATGTCCTACCCATATTACATCATGCAAGAAAAGGGGGGCGTCAACAATATAGACATCTTCAGCCTGAGAAGTTTTTTTTTAAAATTTTTTTTTTTTATAAAGGATGCTGCAAAGCTTTATGGTTACTGTGATAAAAAATTAAAGTAACCGTCACCTGTTCCGACCTTGGCTTGGTGCTAGCCCGCCCCCACCCCAGTGCGCAGCCCGCAGACGGGCCTGCCCGGCCTGGCAAGGCATGGGGCACCCCACCCAAGAGAAAGTCCTGTGTGCGCGGATGACTGAGGCTCGCCGCGCCACCCCCACGACACAAACTGGCACACACGACCCTCAAGCTCCGGTCTTTTTTTATTTTTTTAAGATTAAGCAAGCGATTGCCCAGAGTCACCTGGTGCTGGGATAATATGCCGTAGGCGCCGGGGATCGAACCGTGATCCCTAGATTCCGGAGTCAGTCGCCCGGCCACAGCGCCACACCACTATACCATTTAATTAATGTAGCAGTTATATATAGCGCTGACCTGCCGGGTCCAATCCGATATCAGAACGCTTTACATAGCACCAGTTGCGTTACATAGGGGACGCACATTATTAATATGTTGGGCACGAGGAGATTGTGATTTGCCCAGAATCACGGAGGATCAGCGCCAATGCCGAACTCGAACCCAGATCTGCGCACGAGCGCCCTATCCGTTAAACTAACTCCTGTCCCCTAGATGCTCCACGATCT
The DNA here is from genome assembly GCF_964204655.1 of Triturus cristatus. Classification (NCBI taxonomy): domain Eukaryota; kingdom Metazoa; phylum Chordata; class Amphibia; order Caudata; family Salamandridae; genus Triturus; species Triturus cristatus. Next base: position 144,949,511 of record NC_140585.1, on the reverse strand, counting down.
TACAGGTTCCTGCACCCGACAGCAGGGTCGCATCAGGCGGACCACACACCCTCCCAGGACCCAAGCCACTGCCTCGAAGAGGTGAGCGGGTGAAGGGGCCGCGTGGACTCGCTGCCCTCACAGCTCCCCTTTCGTACCTAATCCCTACAGCTCCCCGACAAGCGTCTCGCATGCGCCGGCCAAGGCGTGTGAGTGGCGCCAGTATCCCAATTGTCAAATCCAAAAACCAACATGGAGGCTCGACAGGTCCGAACCCGAGATCTACGAAAAAACCTGTGCGCACATAGTTTTTTGCTTCCCCTAAAAGAAAAGTGCACTGTAGACGCTGGCGGTTGAACCCGAGGCCTCATGCATGCAAAGCATGCGCTCTACCACTGAGCTACCGCTGGTAGCAATGCCTGCGGCACCCAGCTGATCCTGCGCGAAGGACGCCGACACACCCGTACTCCGTGCAGCAGCGAATCGCACCGCTTATAAATTGTAGGATTACGTTTCATCAAGGAAGCGTCCAATAACCCATAATTAAACAAGGTATTGGAGCGCTGAACACGGGCACCGTAATTACATACCCATTCAGGTACGGGGGGATGACGTGAATAGCCCAGAAAGTGGACGCGACCTCGAGGCACGAACCCTGGTAGCCTGCACCAAGGTCGGCAGCGCAGCCGACAGACCCCATCTCCTCCCCAGGTTGCAATCAAGTGATTTGCCCAAAATCACACCATGCAGCGCCGAAGCCACTCGAACGATGTGCTCCAGCGCCACAGTCCGCAGCTCTACCCATAAGGCCACATCGTCTCTCGAGATCGAAGCCTTACCACTTGGCCACCGAGCCACGACCCAAGGCTGCCACAACCAGGGCTGGGAAAGGGGGGGGGGACGCAGGCCCGGGGGTCCCGGAGGAGGCACTAGCAAAAGGGATCGACCGGAACAGAGACAGTTGCTTTGAACCTGTAACTTTGTACGTGAAAGTCTCAGGCCTGAACCATTAGGCCACGGTAACTCTGATGGCACTGCCGAAGCCCGACCGATAATCAACCGCACCCGTGCCCCCACCCCACGCCGCCCGTGCAACCTCACTGGCCGGCGACTTGGGCCTGGCTTTGCGCCCGCAACCTCCCCCGCCCGTGGTATTCCGACCACAGGGCCCCGTCACCTGGTGCTGCCCAGGTACGGGGCCGGGGCGGGGAGAGGATGCAGGCGGACTCACCGCGAACGACGAGGCTCCGAGGCCGCTGCGCGCGTGAATGACGAAGCGCGCGGACGGACGAGCTGGGACCTCCAAGGCGAGACGTCGAGGGACAAGAGGGCGAACAGCGCGCGGGGACAGCCTAAATACCCTTGTCCCCTCCCCCTTCCCCGGAAGTGGGTCAGCCGGACATCCTCCCTGGCTGTGGCCCAGGGACTAGACTGGTGCCTCCAGTGCCTTCCTGTGGAACTAAGGCGGCCGCCCTTTTAGGGGGGGCTGCTGCGCAACCCACCCCCCCCCCCGGGCAGCCTTGCAGAAACATCACAGGCTCTACAGGCATCGGTACACACAGCCGTGACACACTCAGAGGTATCACAGGTTCAACTCTACAGGCACTGATGCAAACAGCTGGGCTCACACACACAAACATTACATGAAATGCAGGCAGTGGTACAAACAGCCGTGTGCACACTGAAAGACATTACAGGCTCTACAGGATGTGGTGCAAACAGCCGTGCGTACACTCACAGCGCAGGGCTGGAGCTAGGCATGCGCAGCTGTCCAGGGTCCCGCGCTCAACCCACCGATATGGGCCTCGCGCCATTGTCTTCCAGGCCCACCCGTGCCTCACACCTATGCTGCCTCACTGCGAGGCCCAGGGGAGGGGCATCTCTCTCCTCGGCCTCGCAGGCATAGTGCCAATATCGGCCACACTCACCAGCCCTCCCGCAGCAACATACAGGTAACATAAATAATCAGACAAGACACCTTTTTGGTGGAAAAAATTGATGCAGGTTTATTAGCATACCAAATATGCCAACATGGTGGGTTATCTTACAGGCGATCCAAAGGCAAGCGGTCTACCACCTGATGGGCCAACTTGCATCGTGGCCTTAGCCAATCGGTGCTTAGCGGTTGTGGTGAGTGGATAGCCCCTCCCATTTCCGGTGAACTATCGGTCCACCCCCTTACTCACGCCCCCCCTACAAGGGGCGGTGCATTCAAGCGACCCTCGGTTGTACAGGTTTCCAACTGCCCGTAGGACAGACGGGGCGCCGTCGCACCTCAGGGTCCACCCCAAAGACGTTCTGGGGATATTAGGTCTCACCACCCTTTGTGCTCCTGAAGAGGGTACCCCTAAGTACCCTTCCGCCTCTGGATCGCCCTGTAACTCTGCCACAGCCCTGGGTGTGGTGACCGTCGCAGCCAGGGCCCCCCACCAAGGCCGGCATTCCTACTTACATCCTGCTATTTCTAGGGCCTCTCCCCTATCCAGCAAGAACAGGTCCATGCTTACACTGGACAGATGTACCCGATCGTCCTCAAAACACCCTGTGAATTTGGCGTGTAGCACCCATGTCTAATGAAGCCAAATCCCGTCTGCTCAGTGAATTTACGCATAGCACAAAAGAACTTTCTGCGCGCAGGCTCCATCGCCTACCCCGACCGAGCTCTATGCCACGGGAGCCGGGGGGTGATTTCATAATTTCATAATAGGGAAGGGAACTCTCAAAGAAGAAGCAACTCTGACTCTTTCAGCCCTCGATGACCTGTGAAAGAGATGCTCATGTAATCGCCACACTCCAAGCTGTACAGAGGCGTAAAAGGCCATAGAGTCATTATCGGCAACTTACCCCCACCCACCGTCTGAGCATCCATGAATAAATAAATACACAAGACAACTTTTGTTCTGGGAAACTATTGCTGCAGGTTTATTCCATACAAAGTATGCATTATGGTGGGTTATCTTACGGACAATCCAAGGGCGGACAGGTGTACCAACCTATGCTGCCCCTGCCCGCCTGATGAGCCAGCACTGTGGGATACCCAGACAGTGCTACATCTTTGGTGATCCTCTTCCGGATCACGTGACACGTTGGTCTCGTATTACTCACGCCCTTTACGGGGCGGAGCGTAGCAGGGCAAACCCCCGGTTGGTCAGGCCCCCAACCGCCCGAAGGACTAACAGGGTGCTGTCACGGTTTTCCAGTAACCTGCCCTGAGGCCCCCGGTCTTTGGCTCTGGCACCCTTACTGTGCCGCGCAGAGGTACCCTTACTGTAGCTGTCTGCTTCCAGATCGCCCTGTAACTCCACCACAGCTCTGGAGGCGGCCCCCGTTGCCAACATAGCCCCCCCACCAAAACAGCTCATGTTTGACCTGCAACCTGCTTTCTAGGTCATCGTGCATGTCCAGTGGAAAGTTTCCATGCTCACCTGTGACAAATGCACCCCATGTATGTCAACCTGACCTAGACCTGGATGGTAATGGTGACAATGTACCCCATCTTTAGCAAAGTAGCGTTTTACATTAGCCTGAATCAGCTCGTGTCTGATGAAAACCAGGCCCCTCTGGTCTGTGAACTTAGGCCATGAACAGTTCCATCTTACAGGGATGTTCAATGGCCGCCTCTGACTTAGCTCCGACCTCTGCGGTGGATCATTCGGAACACCAGAGCTCACATTGACTCATGTAGTTGCTGATCTCACCAACACAGCGCATTTCTCATCTGCAAATGCTCATTCCCAGGCCTCCTGCAAACCTGAGGGAAGAGATCCCTCCCTACTGGTGATAGATGAACCCCATCTATATCACAATAGCTCTTGGCGTTAGCCTGGATCAACAATTGTCTGATGAAACCCAAGACCCTTCTGGCCTGTGAACCTGTGTCAAGAACTGTTCACCCTCCTGCGGGAAAGTTCCCCTGCATCACATGACTCAGCCCCGTGCCAACTCTGGGTGGGACACTTTAAGACACCAAGGCTCATATTGCCCCATCTATTTCTTGATCTCACCTAGCTGCCGTCCTTCTAGCACCGTGTGTGCCTGAACACCTGTGTTCCCCATCTATGGGACAGCAGCCCATTTGTTAGGTAATCGCTCCCACCCCGCCTGCCGCTTTGGCTAGTCGGGCGAGGAGGATTCTGCGTAACTTTTGTACAGTCCCTTTGCTGTCTAAATCATGATGCCCAGGAATGTTCATAACTAGAAGTATGTGACAATGAGCAAGGGTAGTAGTGTAATACTTCATTGCATTAATCGTATGAGCGATGAGCAAGGGTGCCCTCCTGGCCTTGCCATGCATCCCTTATTCCTTATGGGAATTCCACCAGATCAGCTCCCTCTGTGGTGAAACCCCCTAGGCACACCAGCTAAGAGAATCTGTCTGATTTAATACAGTGCGCACTGAGAGATTTGGTGCCTAAAATTAAGGATTGACTAAGTCCTACTTAACCCCCATCCTAGAATATTCCCGAAAAGGGAGGCAGGGGCGTTTACACTGCCCACCCTGCGCCGCCCCAGCGGTGGAAAATTACCTGCTCCGTTAAATTTTAATCATTGTTGATCACTGGACGGGCCAAATGTTCTTTACATAGTAGCCTTTTGTGCTTGACACCCTGTTTCCCCATTTCATGAGACGGCAGCACACTATGTTGGCTGACCGCGTCACCCCCAGCGAGGCTACTATAGCTAACCGGGCGGGCATTTGAGCTTAACTGCAGGAACATGTCACCTACCCGTGGTTCTGGGGTGCACTCACTTCGCCCTGTTGACCAGACGCTTGCACAAACCCTTTGATTGCTAAACCCTGGTGAACACCTTACTGGTATCAAAGCTGGTTTGAAACAATATTTGTCTTGTGCCCACTGTTGGAGACACCTCACCCTTTCGTGCAGTGACAACTTACGCAGCGCACCCCGCTTGCATAACTGCCGTTGGATCATGGTTGCACAGTACCTACTGTCCATCTCCGACCCTGGCTGCTTTAATCTTGCTAAAGTGACGGAAACCAAGATTCCCAGTTCCCTGTTTAGCTGCAGTGCACCTTCAGTGGATCCGCTAGGAGATACCACAAACCGCATTGGTCATGCGAACCTTAAGTACACAATTTCCACCTGGGCGTACCTCTAAACGAGACAGGCCCCACACAGCTGTAAGGCCAGAGACACACATATATGTATTGTGCCCACTATTGGAGACAACTCACCCCTTCGTGGAGTGACAACTACACATGTGCCTACACAAGTCACCCAACAGACAAGTTGGCCCTGACTACCTTGTGTTCTGGTGCCAGATTTGGAAAGAGCTTTGCCTACACTTGCTGCCACCTGGGGAACACCCAATGCCCGTGCTCTGGCCGCCACGCAGCGATGCCCTCATGTTGCATCGAACCCCTGGTCAATAGAAGAGTGCCACTCCAACTACTTAAACCTACACCTTGACCATGGGTGGAGTCTACCTCTCCCCAAACTTATGCTGGTGTAACCCACGGACACGCGTCCTGTTCAGTTCAGTTTAGTAATTCATGGCACTGCAACCACAAAGGCCTACTACTGGGCTGTCTAAATGCGGCCCAGGGTGACCTTAAACAATTGGCTTGGTGTGGATGGGTGCTAACATTACCTGGCTAAGTGCAATCCCTTTGACAATCACTCCTGGAGATGTGCCAATGCAATTAGAAGCAAGAGTTATCCAGCCCGCCTTAATTCCTGTCCCAGTTATCTGAGTAAATTAGTGAAAGATGCACGTTTGAACTGGTAGCTGATAGTGTTACTTACGCCTGCAAATGCTCTGCTCAGAGCAGCCCGCTAGACAGTGGCTTCCATTGAAAGGCGGTGCCACAGCTCTCCAAGCAACTCTGAGTAGGGCTCTAATCTAACAGATGCCCCTTGCATCGGATACTGCCTCTGGCTGTAAGCCACTCAGTGCTACTGATGCCTTGGCGCTTCCTGACCCACAGCCAGCTCACCCTGATAGAATCCGCTCATGACTGGGACTCATCAGTGCGTTGAAAGCACGAGACATCCTAGCCTGACCTCCGCTCTTCACCAGGCTCCCATACAACAGCCCTCCACAAACGTTGTGGCCTAAAACATTCGCTCAGTGGGGCGGTTGCGAATCGACTGCAAACCACTCGTAGGCATTCTCTACCAATGTTGTAAATAGAGTTTCTGATTGGCTAGGGTATGCACCTAAGCCTGGCCGAACCCACCTCTCTAGTCGGGAGAAGGGAGCACACACTTAGGCTGACACCTGCCCACCCCTAGGTGGCAAGGCAGAGACTTTCCCAGAGGCAGTGCAGATTTTAATGTGCCAACCGCACTCCCACAGTGGAACACTACAGAAGAGACTCTATACCAATTTATTTTAATTACCCTTCGTATCATCCATACAAGAGAGACTTAGTACCATCTGCCCCGATTACCCTGTGCTACCAAGCCTCATCATGACATCACAGGGATTCATAACTCGGGCCACCGTCCTACAGCTCAGGAGTGAGAAAAGTCTTTCTAATGTGGCTAACCGACGGTTTATACGTAAGTGACTGCCCCTCTTATGGTACGACCAAACCAAGGGTGAAGCGATGGGAGGATGAGGCCTTAAGCAATGGGTGTCTTTGTGTACTGGAAACATTAATTAACCACGCAAAGAACCATGGACATCCCCTTAAATGCGAGTCACCAGATCATCAAAGAAATATTGATGGATTCGAGACATAGGCCCCATCCAAACTTCTGAATTAAAATTGGCGAGAATAGTTCTTTTAAAGAACAGCATTGAATGAATCGCTCATCAAAGTCAAAGGACATATCAAACCGCTTTGGTCTACCTTGCTGAGAAGGATGGAGCAATGCGCATTATTGGTATTTGCGAATGAAGACATTATTCAATCATGTGCAGCCAAAATGAGAAACACTGCCCCCAAGTGGCCTTCCCACTTTATGGCACACTGGCCGTACAAATTGGTTTAACGCACCAATAATCAACCCCAAACTGATATACTGTTTTGCCCCACCCAGGGCACCCTGTCCGGTTACTGCCAAGGCAGACGCCCGCAACACAAAATGAAATCAAGTCTGTGATGTCATAGTCGCTACCTCTGGCATATTCTCATAAATCGCCATAAATGACTGACACCGCACTCTCATCCTATGCTATGTGTGATCTTGGCCCACTTTAGTGTGAGCAGAGACCCGCGATGCATTCTTGGTTTTATGGTCAATAATGCACACGTAAACTACCCTAGCTGCTCCTTGCCGCTAGGTCATCCTACCCTATGCAGCCCTTCAGAAAGACCAGGGAATATTGTATCACCCTCAACACTTAAGCTTAAATCTTTGCTTAGCATAGGTGCTGAAAGCGATGTGTACACCTTCCACCTGGTCCAGAACACAGTGGTGAAGAGTTCCAGAAAGACCTGGCCAATATAAAAGACACCAACAGAGCTGAGGGAGTGCTCAGGCAATGACTATGGCATTCAGACCGGCCACCAGCACACTGCACGTTTACTGGGTATTCTGCTCCCTGAAAAGCCTGACCGATCCGCCATTCATAGCGTTAATCTGAGGCGCATTGAGAATTACATTTACATATATAATCCCCCTTCCCACAAATAAACTAATCAATGGACATTCCTTACCAAACCAAGTCAGGTAGTTCGTCGTGTTTTGACACTGGGGCACAGTTTGCAAGCAGGCCGCTAAATATACGACGACACTGCTGTAAACCTAAGCAGTGTAACCGACACCTCTCACAAATGCACCTAAAACCAGCCTGTGGCCATGTCAGATTTTTTTTTTTTGCCATGTGTCGGCTCAGATTTTACCATACGCTTTGAGGCCAGCGTGGCTCAATCACACGACCGTATCGATACCAGCTTTACACTTCACAAAAGAGTGGGGGTAGGGGCCCCCTTATGAAGAAGAGGCTGTAGACAAATCAACCAGCGCAAGAACCGGCTTCAGGAAAAACGTATTCTCCAGTGATGGAGTGATGCACGAGTATGTGTAAGACCCCTTGAGTCAACAAAGCATGGGATGCGCAGTGCCACCTGGTGGCCTTGATACTTCGTGGCACCCCACTACTTGCACGACTTCGAGGTGCTCATGTTTTCAGTCTCCAAGCGCAAATGGCATCGTGGCTGCAAGAAGGCACTACAATGAAGGTCAATCAGCAGCCTCTGCTCTGACATAGATGGTGCAGTGATATGCTGCGGTGGGTGAAGTTGACAGACTTCGCTCTATGTAAAGTGTGTGCAGTTTGTTAGTCAGGCTGCGGTCACACTGGGTCACTTTTTAGCTTGTACACAGCGAAGCACTTTTCTCTGCCCTGCAGCCCGAAATAAAGCCATAAACTATCCCGCGGATCGTACCACCGTCAGCGTGAGGCGAAACCTTTGCTGTGACTGGGCTAAGGAAACCTGCCTCAGAGCAGAGCTAGTGGCAGGGAAATTGTTCCACCGCATTGTTAGATTTGGGGGTCTCTAGTTAGCATAGGTAGGTACCTGTGACAAATAGGGACCCTTGCGTCTAGTCAGGGTAAGGGGCTACACTCCTAAAATAACCCCTGCTCACCTCCTTGGTAGCTTGGCACGAGCAGGCAGGCTTATCTCAGAGGCAGTGTGTAAAGCATTTGTGAACACATACCGTAATACAGTGACAACACTACAAATGGAAATCACACAGGTAGTATTATAAAAATAAGTATTTTTATATAGACTTAACACAAGACCAAACGACAAAAATCCACAATACTGTACAAAACAATAGTCTCTTAAATGTCATAAAATAGCTCAGTTCTCTTAGGTTGTAAATGCGACACTTTACTCTCAATGTACCTTAGGTGCGTAGCGCAAAGAAAACAAAAGGGTTGCAGGGAAGGTGATGCGTCGGTCCCTTACACGCAGGGGAGTGGATGCGTCAGGTCCTTACTGCTGCGCAGGGGAATTGATGCTCGCTTCCTTACTGTGTGGGGAGTTGATGCGTCGGTTTCTTACTGCTCTCCGGTGTGATGCGACACGTTGGCACCTCGATGCGATACTCTTCTCCGGCGTGATGCGACAAAATGGCGTCTTGGTTGTGATGCGACAATGTTGGTGTGATGCGACACGCCCGATGGCCGTGCGGCGACTCGATGCTCTTTGGAGCCGCGACAGGCCCTGCGACACGCTTCTCCGGTGATGCGACATTGACCTCTGTGGCAGCGTCCCGCTTCTCTGGTGATGCGCCGCGCTTTGGCGATGTGATGATGACAGCGGCAGCGGTGGCTCGCTTCCTCGGCGATGCGATGACAGCAGCTGTGGCGGCGACACGCTTCTCGTTGTTGCGTCGCGCTTCCAGCTCCCAGAGACATGCAGTCTCTCAGAAGGCCCAGCACAACAGCAGTCACTTCAATTCCCAGCAAGGGAATTCAGGGGGGAGCTGGTTGGTGCAGTGTTGTATCCCTGAGACTTCAGGCAGGAGTTCAAGCCCTTGGAGATTCTTCTTCAAGTTGATAGAAAGCACACTCAGTCCTTTTCTCCTCACTTTGGCAATGAAGCAACCACTGCAGGTAAACCTCCAAACACAAAGCACAGGGGTAGTCTCCTCCTTCAGCTTCCTGGTTCTTCTCCTCAGCAATGATTTGTCTTGATTCCCAGAAGTGATCTAAAGTTCTTGGGTCTGGGTCCCAATATTTATACTCCTTTTTCCTTTGTTCTCTGAAGGCAGAGAGGCCTTTGCATAGTCCAAACCAGTTCTGGTCAGTCCTGGAGCACTTTGTTGACATGTCTCCTACTTTCCTTTCACAGTGCAGGGCAGGGACATCAGACACACCACAGGAGGTGGAGCCAGCATTGTGGAGGGAAGTAGGAGACATGTCAACAAAGTGCTCCAGGACTAACCAGAACTGGTTTGGACTATTCAAAGGCCTCTATTCAGGTCCCAGGTGCAACCCCTCCCACCCATGTAGATGCAGATCTCTCTATTCAGCCTTGTGCTGACTCACCCTGTCTCCTGGAATCCCCCAGCCCCTGTCACTCAAACTCCAGACAAGGAATACACAGCCTAGCAGAGGCAGGTTTGGATGGTTAGACAAGAAAATGCCTACTTTCTAAAAGTGGCATTTTCAAACCCAGAATGTTAAAACTAACTTCACTAAAAGATGTATTTTATCATTCTGAGTTCAGGCATACTAAACTCTTATTTCTACCATGTTCCCTGAGTCAGTTAGGATTATAAAATGTAATAACCAAACTACCCATTTAGGCCTATGGAGAACAGGTAGCCTTGCAATAGTAAAAAACGAAAATGGCTATAATTCACTATTAGGACATGCCACACACACCAGGGCATGTCCTACCTTTTACCTACAATGCACCCTGCCCTTGGGCTTACCATAGGGGTGACTAATATGTATAAAAGGGAAGGTTTAGGGACTGGCAAGTGGGTGCACTTGCCCAGTCAGCATGGCAGTACCAGACTGCACACAGGCTCTGCAATGGCAGTCCTGAGACACGCTTTACAAGATGCTCTGGTGGGTGGCACAATCAGTGCTGCAAGCCCACCACCATTATTGGTTACAAGCCCTGGGCACACGCAGTGCACTGTACTAGGGTCTGACAAGTAACCCAATCAAGCCAATCATGGAGTCACTAATCCATACATCAATTTACCATATGGAGCACTTGCACTGTGGTACTGAACAGCAGTGGCACAGTGCCCAAAGCATCTATAACCAGCAAAAAAACATGAGGCAACAGCAAAAAAAATGGAAGGGAGGCCCACGCCAATGGTGCCAGCTCTAACATGTGTCCCCTCCAGCTGAAATGTGGGGAGAACTACCCTACCTCCTGGGAGTTCTCATCACTAAGGCGGAAAAACCTGGACAGACCATCAGCATTGGCGTATTCTGTACCAGGGCGGTGTTCCATCGTGAAATCCATCCCCTGTAGGGAAATGGACCACCTTAACATCTTTGGATTCTCACCCCTCATCTGCATCAACCATCTGACGGGCCTGTGGTCTGTCTGAACCCGGAAGTGAGTCCCAAACAAGTATGGTCTCAACTTCTTCAGTGCCCAGACCACAGCAAATGCCTCCCGCTCAATTGCACTCCACCTCTGTTCCTGTGGAATTAACCTCCTACTGATGACAGCTACAGGTTGATCTAGGCCAGGGTTACTCATAGTACGGCCCGCGGGCTGCCAGCGGCCCGGCAAGCCTTCCTCGGCGGCCCGCGGACCTTGCAGACATCCTACATGTGTTTTAAAAAAAAATTAAATAGTGTAAACACTGCCGGTTGCAGCAGCCCGGACTCTGAGACTCTGCTCTGTGGGGGCCGGGGGATTCCAGTGATTGTCAAAGTGGAGATGCAGGGGCGCTAAGAGGTGAAATACAACAAAGCTTTATTAACATGTAAATGGTCTTTTAAAGACCTGTGAAGTACTCGGGTGCGGCTGTGTGTGAGTGCTGGGAAGCTGTCTCATGGCAGCTGTGTGTGCGCGCTGGGAAGCTGTCTCAGCCCAGGTTGAGGGCTGACACACACACGGGTGAGATGACAGAGGGTGACGGAGAGAGGGGGAGGGAGACAGAGGGAGAGGGAGGGAGACAGAGGGAGGGAGAGAGACCGGGAGCGATAGAGGAGGGAGACAGAGAGAGAGAGACGGAGGGAGGGAGACAGAGGGAGGGAGGGAAAATAAGTTAGGGCAGGAGGGTAAGGAGGTAACGGGCAGTGGGTGTGGGTCCCAGGAGATCAAGACAGAGATGGGAGTAAGGTGACAGCCAACACAGCTGGAGGGCCATATGGTGCTTGGGATCCCCAGGTGGGAGCAGCCATTGACGGGGAATGAGACCGGTGAGCGAGGCCGGTAGAAAGGTGGCAATACCATTGGGGCACAAGATGGCCTCAAGACGTTGGCCTGAAGCAGCAGGAGGGGCTGCAGCGTCCCACCCCCTGCCGAGGGCTTGCGCGCAAGGTCTGGCAGCCAAGGATGGCCCTGGGCGGAATGAATCATCTGTTCAATGGAAAAAGAGTGTGGTGCAGGAGCCTGTGTGGGATTCGGAGCTGGTACTTGATTATGAGAATGATAGTGATGAATGGGAGGAAGGAGAGTAACATGATGAAGAAAAGGATGCAGTGGGGATACCTGGGGCAGCGGCGCAGACAACCAGAGACGTTGGTGTTTTTCAGGTGGCAAGCGCAACCAAAGGGTGCGTGTACCGATACATGTGGAGCCTGTGATGTCTCTGAGTGTATGCATGGCTGTTTGCACCACTGCCTTTAGAGCCTGTAATGTCTGTCAGCGTGCGCATGTCCGTTTGCACAAGTTCCTGTAGAGTCTCTGATGTCTGTCAGTGTGCGCAGGCTGTTTGTACCACTGTCTTGTAGTGCCTCTAATGCCTCTGGGAGTGTGCACACAGCTGTTCATGCAACTGCCTGTAGAGCCTGTAATGTTTGTCAATCTGTGCACGGCTGTTTGTACCACTGCCTGTAGAGCCAGTAATGTCTGAGTATGTTGTTAGCCAGGGCTTTAAGTGGGCCAGGTCTCACCGGTGCTGAGCACCGGCAGTTTTTTAGGTCTCGCCTGACCCAGAGCATGCGCTGGTCTGGCGAGACTTTTTGTGAGGGCTCAAAAAAGTGCTACCACTGTAGCCTAGAGCTACTGTGCATGTGCACGGGCGCTTTGATGTTTGATCGCGATTGCGATCACTTTGACTTTAGCGGCCGCACGGCAGCTTTGATGTTCTCCGTGAGCCAGGTTTTTTTTCTCCTGTTTATTACTGTTTACTGTAGCAATGATGGTACCCATGCGCCGCGATTACTACAGAGCAGTAATAAACAGAAACAAGCATTGGCATAGCCAATAGGTCTCGCTTTTGGGACCTCATAAGCAGTGCTTTAAATGGAAAAAAATAAGTGCAGGTACTTACCAAATTGAGATGTAGACTAGGGGGCGGGGCTTTGGGTGGTGCTAGGGGGCGGAGTTATGGGCAGCGCAAAGGGATCCGGCCAGGGGCACCCGTTTAAGCATTCCTATTGCTCATTACAACACTCATTTCAGAGCATACCCAAATCCCCTCTTTCCCCTTACCCCTCCTACCTGGGCCCTATTCTGTCCTTCAAGGGTCTGCTATTGACCCTCATGCCACATTGTTTTTGCTCTACGGCCTTATTAGTTCAACTATGCAGATGACACTAAAATCATCTAGTAATTCGAACAATAACCCAACGTGGGCATTTGCACGATAGGCCCGCGTCACTGTGCAGTTGAAGACTGAAGGACCAGAAACACCCGAAATCAACCAGTAAAAAGACTGACATCCTGTAATGCAGCACTGGCCTTATGTTGAACTGGTAACGGTCTTGAGTCGGCCTGCGGTGAGCTAAGTTGCATGTATTTATCACTGACTTTGATGAAGAAGGTGGAGGTCAATTTGCGCGCCGTGGTCATTTCAGGGGCCACTGGAGTTAAGGGCCCACTTCTAATGAGGGCATCAGTAGTTTAGTTCTTCTTCCACCTCCGGAGTCTCCTCAGGAGGATATTCACTTTCCTCGGATTTCTATAAACAGTGCAGCTTCCGATCACACTTGTACTTTCTCGTCAGTTCTACCTGCCAATGGACTCTATATCTGCTTTCTTCTTTGGTGGTGTTTGCAGAAATGAAGGGCCCAATATCCAGAGGCCATGGTAAAAAGTAGCGTCTGCAAACTGCATTTCAAACGATTTGCGACCCAGGCAGCATTTTACAGGCAATTAATGTGCTAGCCTGTGACATAGCAGAACGAGGATTCACAGGGGGTGGCAAAACACTGTGGGTCGGCCCCCTCCCAAACTTCCTGCCAGCTCTGCATGAACGCCTTCTGAAGGCGTCTCAATTAGCATACTGAAAGGCGAGATTAGCACTCCATCAGAGTGTTTCACATAACAGATCCACTCGTGTCAGCTGTGTTGCGCTTCTTTTTGAAAATGCCAATTTCACTGAACTTGGCTCACATCCCCATGAGTACCGGTACTCTCTTTGGACAAAGAGAAGTTCCGGTACTTAAGGGCCAAAAATTTAGAAGTGCTGGTACTCAGTACCGGTGAGTACCGGCCCATTTAAAGCACTGCTTATAAGTATTTAGTTATGCAACTGTTGCATGGCTAAACACTTATAAGGTCCCAAAAGCGAGTCCTATTGGCTTTGCCAATGCTTGTTTAAAGTGGGCCTCGAAACGGGTCGCTATCGGGCTCTGTTTTGTGCCCTGGCACAGGCGGTCCGTTTATTTCTGGACTGCAGTGACAGCAGGCACATTGAAGTGCACAGCACACACTGCTCACTTCTCACTAGAGGAGAAGTTACTGCGTGACGTCATGCCAGGTGAGCGTTCTGGGGGAAGGGAAATCCTTTAAAGAGAGTCATTGCCTCTCTGGATTTCCCTTCTCTTGTTGAAACTCGGGAGCAGCAACATCGTCGTGGTGTCACCAGGGCTTTAGGTGGAAGCTTTTTCAATAATATATACAAGCCGTAGTTGCTGCTTATTTATCTTATGCAACTAACAACCATTGACAAAGCTAATAATACTGACTTGTTGTGAGTATGATTTTACTTGTTGTATCACATATCTGGATGCAATGACCAAAACAGCAAAATACAAGTTGAGCAGCACACTATGCAAAGCACAGATTTTTAGCTTAGGTGTTTTTAAGCCATGCCCTTAATCACACTGGCCACGCCCCTTTAAGAGACCCCCTAGTTTTTTCATACCTCTTAAAGCCCTGTTCATAGCTGTTTGTGCCCCTTGTCCTGTGTCAGTGTGCTGTAAACAGGTGCCCGCACGCGTATGTGTGCCAGAGAAGAGTCGTGTTCGTTCTGTTAATCTGTCACGGTGCAGAAAGGTTGTACATTTGAGTCATCTGGGTCAGAATTCACCTGGTCAGTGTTTTCTCTGAACTGATTCCCACACACTGGGGCAGATTTATGACGACTGGCGCATCCCTGCATATCAGCAGGGATGCGCCAGTTATGATGCGGCACTGCTGCGCCACCATGGATGCGCCGCATTTATAATGCGGCGCACCATGGGGCAAAAACGGCACAGATGCGTGACGCATCTGTGCCGAAAAGTGGCGCATTGCTGGAGTTGCATCGCAAGCGCGACGCAGCTCCAGCAATGATCTGGGGGGCCCTATCTGTACAATGCTGCGTCAATCCTTACGCCTGCTTCAAGCAGGCGCAGGGTTTTGACGCAGCATGGGCCTAAAAGTGACTGAGTGAAATCTTGTAGATTTCACTCAGCCACTTTTAGGAGGCGTTCCTGCGCCGGAACGCCCCCACCTGCCCTGGAACGCCTAAATGTGGCGCAGGGCTTTACAACGTGACGCATCTGGGAGATGCGTCACGTTTGTAAATGCCCCGCACCATGGCGCAGGATTTGCGCCGCTGCTGCGTCACAAAAGTGACGCAACGGCGGCGCAAAAGTGCCGCAAGTGCAACATAAATCTGCCCCACTGTACTTTGATTTACTTCAAGACGTAACCATTGCGTCACATTTAAGTGTTTTAGCTTCTAGCTACATGGTAGCTGGTTTGTGAAAACAGACTGGCTGGGCGCCAAGGACTCTTAAAGTAAGATTCCAGGCGCGGGCTGCAGTGGGGCTGGAGTGTACAATGTATATTTGTAATATTGAAATCTCACTTGGGTCAAAGTTAAGAGGCGATTTTGAGATAACGTGCCCATAGGAACACTGTGCACATGATCAGGGAGGCTAGTGGTCAGGGAGTGTTTCAGAAGCCCGGATAGCTCAGTCGGTAGAGCATCAGACTTTTAATCTGAGGGTCTAGGGTTCAAGTCCCTATTCGGGCGGTGATTACTTTTTTTCTGTTATTCAGCAAATTTGAAATGGCGTTTTTTTTCAAATTTATTTTGCCTTTTACTCTTTTATTTCCATCGCTCTAACTTTTCCTCTGTTGTCATCCGGGTTTTTTAAAACCAGTAAAGACTCTACCTGTTACAGAAGTTTCCACTTTGAATCAATCGATGTTTTCTGCCTACGGGGCCAACTGTGACGTCCAACTCTCTGCATTTGATACATTTATGGTCTCAGTGATTGAAAACGAACTTCAAAGCCCTCTGATCACAAGCAAACTTCTAATTTATTCCAAACCACATTTCCTGCCAGTGCTGCACGGTGACCGAGTCGAGCTTCGCTACCAGTTTATGTTTTATTATCCTTTCTACGCTTGTCTGCTCCCGTCTCGGTGAAACCCCTGATTTACTGTTTGCAACAATGTATCAAGCAGGTTTCCACAAGGGAGGGGAGAATTGTGTTCCATATATTTAAAGGGATGCCAAATCTGACCCCACTTTTTATTTTCATAACTTTGAATTTTTTGCCCCAACTTGTTATTTGTGAGACAGATGCTGATGAATGAATTGAGAGAAAAACTGTGGAATGTGTAATTTGCTGAAAGCGAACTTAGAGCCAAAAGGTAAAAGGTGATGCGCCGTCACGGGTCTTATATTTACCACCAAAAGTGTTTCTTAAAAAACACATGCAACGGTCCAATCTCACACTCTCTTAACTCATTCCGTGTCTGTGCTTCTCACCCGCTCACTCTCTTAACTCACTCCCAGGGCCTGAGTCTCTCACACTTTCTCAAATCACTCCCAGCACCTGAGTCTCTCAAACTCTCTTGACTCCCAGTGCCTGCGTCTCTCACACTCCCTTAACTCATTCCCAGTGCCTGACTCTCACTCGCTCTTAACTCACTCCTGATGCCCGGGTCTCTCTCACACTCTCTTAACTCACTCCCAGTGCCTGACTCTCACTCGCTCTTAACTCACTCCTGATGCCCGGGTCTCTCTCACACTCTCTTAACTCACTCCTGGTGTCCGAGTCTCTCACACTCTCTTAACTCACTCCCAGTGCCTGACTCTCACTCTCTCTTAACTCACTCCTGGTGCCTGAGTCTCTGTCTCTTAACTCACTCCTGGTGCCCGAGTCTCTCACTCTCTTAACTCACTCCTGGTGCCTGAGTCTCCCTCTATGTTCAGTCTGACCATTTCGTGCCTGTGTTTGTGTACACAATGGTGTCTGCCTGTGTCAGTGCCTGGAGCAGGTGCAGTGCCTGTGTGTGATGAATGGCAGCGGCTGTCCTGCTGTCTGTCTGTAAAGGGACAGAAAGAGTCCGATGTCTGTCTTTGAAGCAGCTGCGTGTGGATGGACATTGGAAAGGAAAGGGTGTTGAACACTGGCGCTGTTACGTTTTCAGCCCTAGATTGAATTCGAATAATAAAATAATTAACTGTTGTGAGTTACTTTTTTAAAAGGGAAAAAGATGTTTCCGCCCGGTCTCGAGGGCGAACGTGATAACCACTACACTACGGAATCCCATGTGTCAAATATTGCAGCACCTTCACCTCCAATAAGCAGAGAGCACTGAATAGACGCGGTGGCATGAAAGCTTTTCTAAAGTTCTTTCACTGAATGCGTAGAACTCAAGGTTGCACAGATAAGATGTCTCTCACTGAATGCATAGTACTCAATGCTGCACAAGCATCGTGTCTCTCACTGAATGTACATCACCGTGGGCGGCACGAGTAAGGAATCGCTCACTCAATGCTCATTTCACTGATCACTGCACAGTTAAGCAGACTCTCACTGACTGCACGTCACTGAAAACATCAGAGCATGTGAGATCTCACTTGATGCTCATGCCTGAACCCTGCACAGCTAAAATATCCGTCAATGAATATGTGCGAGTGAAAGCTGCACAGCTTTGAGCTCTCTCACTGAATCCAGGTCACTGACCCTGCACGGCTGAGTGTTCTACATTCACATCTAATAGGAATCTCACTTAACACCAGTGACCGATGCACAGATAAGAGCTCCCCGTTCACACGTGTTCCTATCACTGTATGCAGATCACTTAACGCCGCACGGCTGAGGTCCGTCATGCTCACGGCTGAGAGCTCTCATTGAATGCAGATCAGTGAACGCTGCGCAGCTGAGGTCTCTGTTCACAGTTAAGAGCTCTCACAGCCGAGGTCTCTATTGATAGCTAAGAGCTTTCACTGAAGGTGGTTCACTTAACGCTGCGCAGCTGAGGTCTCTCTGCACAGCTCAGAGCGCTCATTGAATGGAGATCCTTGGACTTTTCCCAGTCACCCAGTCCTCGGTCTCTTCTTCTAATTACGTGTTTGTTTTGTTTGTTTCCTTGCGTTGTAGTCTGCAAAACAGTTTTTTTTCGACGTTATTTGAGAATTTCCTGTTTTTTGGGTTTTGTGTAAAAGCATTGGTACGATTAATGTGAATAGAATTGCACCCCCATTCAAAACTCCGCACACAAAGGTGGAGCGTCGCAGGTGCTGCATTGTTGCAGTCATTAGGCGCTGAAACGTCACATACAAGCACGTTCCCTGGTGGTCTAGTGGTTAGGATTCGAGTGCCGCGGCCCGGGTTCGATTCCCGGTCAGGGAAGATCGACTTTTACTCGGTATTCCACTTCTGTGCTATTGGTTGTGCTTTGG
Source organism: Triturus cristatus (assembly GCF_964204655.1). Taxonomy (NCBI): domain Eukaryota; kingdom Metazoa; phylum Chordata; class Amphibia; order Caudata; family Salamandridae; genus Triturus; species Triturus cristatus. Next base: position 144,931,050 of record NC_140585.1, on the reverse strand, counting down.
TGTTTTTTTACAAAAATATAAATTTATTTTGAATTACATTGCTTACTTTATGGTGGGCCCAATATTCGAGGCATGTAATAATGGTTCACATTTTAACGATCTTAGTGACAGCTGTTTTTATTAATATTTTTGATTTCTGTTGACGCCCCCTCCCCCCACAGAATGGGTTATTGGGCACTCGCTTAAATACGTTCTAAGGTGTTAATCTAAAGCAATACTCAAACTTCAGAAATACATCAAGTATATATAGAAATTAAGAAATATTTTTGTTAACCCACAAACATAAATCGAAATTCTAATGAGACGGTTGGCGTTTTTCATCGGGTGCTTCTACTTTTCAGAGACAGACCCATAAAGTGGGCTCTCCCATATCTCTTTATCTTTTAAGCTCCTAAGGCAGCCTCTGTAATTCCCTCAGAACAGACAGAGCTTCTGTGAGGCCAACACCCGCCCCATCACTCTGAGCGCTACTTGAGCTGCTCCAACTTCATTTTTGGCCTCCGATTTAAAATCCCTCCACAATTTTGATTTACTATGTGTATGTAATTTATGAATCTACTAATATTATTTTAAATGTTCTGCAGTCACTGAGTAGGCATTGCAGACCCCCGGGGGTCGCGGACCACTGGTTAGCAATCTCTGACTAGTCTTATTTGTTGACTTTATGAAGTTGCGGTGTATTTTAGGAATCTAATATATTCATGTTATGGTTAGGCCCGGGCAGAATTATAACCCCACCAGCAGAATTGGCGGAATTGAGTAACTCCGTGTTATAGTTGTGACGCGGAACTCCTGCCAAATTCTGCCAATCGGCACTTGGCGGAATTATTCTGCTGTTTGAGTCTTGTGATGTTCACCGGAACAACGCAAGGCTCGGCAATGCACGCTTACGAGCGCGAGTGAGATTTGCCAACCCCTTGCGTGATTTCCAGTTTCCACGGAGTCTTCCAGTGCCATTTTCTAAAACTGGCAGTCAGGATTCCTTCTCGAGTCGATTTTCTACTCAAGAAGAAGCTAAATCAACTCAAAAATACTTTTTCCAGTGGATTTTCCACTCAAACAGACGTTTTAGGTAGTTTTTCCTTTAATTTGTTTTTCAACAGGAAAAGCCACAGGGACTCCAACATCTCCTTCCTGCCCAGAAGGCTCCTCCCAGTGCTTTGTCCATCTGCTGGTCACTTTCCTTTGGATTTCGAGGTGAAAGGATCACTCTCTTTGTTTGCAATTCCTGCTGCATATATCACTGGATTTTAAGGACTTTGGGCCTGATTTAGATCTCGGAGGACGGGTTACTCCGTCACAGCGGTGATGGATATCCCATCCACTAAAATATAAATCCTATACATCCTGTTGTATTTCTAAATCCGGTCCTTTGTTTTTGTGACATCACAACAAGTAAGTTATTAAACTTCTGGATAAGGGTGTTTTTTTGATAGAGGGCATGCACCAGTATATATTGTACCTTTCAGGAATTTTTCAAATTTGATTGTGGTTGTGGTGGTTGGTCTGGAATTGCAGAAGGGGGCTATTTTTTTGCATTACATTTTTCAGATTTAATGAGGGAAAAAGGTTGCACAGTTAAGTAGCTTTTCTCCATGTGTGTGAAATATGCACTATTCATTTATTTAACCACGTGGCCTAGTCTATCCATGGGCCATACAGCCAGTACTAGTGGGCATTGGGTAATGAAGCAACTGTTTCTGTGGTATTTGTTGTTTTACAACATCTCTGATTTAGGGATGGTATTTAAATTAGGACTGGGCGGAATTTTAATTTTGCTTGCGGAGTTGGCAGAATTCGGGTAACTCGCTCTACCCAGTAATGTGGAGTTTCTGCTAAATATTGATATCCAGCGACTAGAGCGGCTGACTCCAGAGCGCGGGGCTCATGGTTGGTTCCCTGATGCCAGCGGCAGCTCAGCTCAGCATCATGTGACTCTAGGCAATAGGTCACTTAATCTCCCCTATGGCCCCCAGCACCGTGACTCCTTTAAGGGGCAATAGTTTTGCGCTTTACAAAAATGGATTATTAGAAATATGGATTATAGTTCCTGCTAAATACCGCTATCTGGGGTGTGGCGGAATTATAATCTCATTGGTGCGCGTGAGACTTGTATAGATGGTGCTTGCATGCGGGAGCGAGAATTGCCGGCAGCCAGCGAGCAAGATTTGCCCGGTGCTAACGTGACTTTCAGTTACCACAGAGCCTTCTGAGTCCTTGTTTTTTGACGCCGGTAAGTGCGAGTGGCTCCTTCTCAAGCAGATTCTCTACCCGAAAAGCATCTAAGTCAACTAGAAAATACCTTTTAGATTGAAAATTCTATTTGCATGGACCGTTCATGTTGTTTTTTAGTTTGCAAAGCATTTATTTTATTTTGGGTTTTTTCAGCAGGAAGTATGTTTTCCAGAAGCTCCAACTTCCTCTTCCTGTCCAGATCGTTTCTCCCAGTGCTTTGTCCATCTCCTGGTCACTTTTCATTTGGATTACAAAGTGAAAAGTTCACTTTCTTTGTCTGAAATTCTTGCTGCATATACATACTATTGGATTTTAAGGACTTTGTTTTTGTCACATCACAAGTAAGTTCAAAAACTTTTCTATAAGGGTGTGTTTTTTAAAAAAAAGAGTATGCAACAGTATTTATTTATACCTGTATTCAATTCTTAAATGTGATTGTGGTGGGTGGTCTGGACTTGCAGTAGAGGAATAAGTTTTTTTGCATTTAGTTTTTTAAATCTTTTGTAAGGGAAAAAAAATGCACAGTTCAGTACATTTTCTCCATGTTTGTTCAATCTGTACCATTAATTTATTTTACCATGTGGCCTAGTCTGCCCACGGGCATCCAGCCAGTTAGTAAATGAAACAACGGTTTCTCTGGTATATGTTGTTTTAAAGCATCAATTAGGCCAGGTTTGCCAATGGATTCAATGAAAAATTTGTTTTTTTTAAAGTGTATTTCACATTGTTTTTCTGCAAAAAGTGTATATTGGTAGTCAAAGCTGATGCCGTGAGATGGTGTTTGTTGGTGTAAAATATTTTTATCTCACTTCATTTTCGTTTTTAGTATTGCTGAATTAATGGTGGTGTTTTCTTAATTGTATGCTATGCCTCCTTTGTCTGATCAGTGTGTGTGTGTTTTCCATAGGTCACCATTTTGTCTTTGTTCTCCATCCTATGTGGCCGGCGGCCATTTTGTGTTGTCAATTGCCATAGACCTGCATGTGCTCTTTTTGTCCATGCCTCTTTGCTTCTTGTTGTTTGACCATGTGGCAATTTTGTGAAGCCAGACAGTGTGCTTTTGCCATAGGCCAAAAGACACACAGACGATGGATGGATTGTGGAACAAATGAAACATTAACTCCAGTCAAGAGATCTGGGTTAAATCTATCATTCTTTTGCTCACCATTCCACCCCAGTTTAGAACCAGCCATATGCAAATCAGTCTTGACCATGCTCCTCATGTTAACAGTCTAGCCTGAACTGCCAGGCCAGGTGCTTCTTGAACCAGAAAACTGCATCCTGGGATCCATTTCGGGGTATCCCCCTCATCAGCCAGGCGAGCTGGAATCCAGTGGCACAGTGAGCTCAGGACCCACATCTGGGCATACCCGGCGCACTTAGTGCGAGAAAGCAAAAGACACATAGGCCCGCAGTTGTTCTCTGTTGTGTCCATGCCTCCTTCCTTGTTGCTTAACCATGAGGCCCGTGGCCATTTCGTGTACCCAGCCAGTGTGCTGAATGAGCTCTTTGTTGTCCATGCCTCTTTGCTTGTTGATGAACATGTGGCCAGTGTATTGAATACATCATTTTTTCCCAGCTGTCAAAGCCATTTTCTAGAGACATTGAAGAAATGAAAATAAAATGTATAAAGCGCTCTAAAACCCAGAGGAGTCTAGGCGCTAGCCGAAAAAGCGAAAGCCTACCAGATGGAGTGGTGGATAAGCCCAATTCCTGAGTCTATTGTTTAAGAAGCCACATTTTCAGTTCCTTTCTGAAAGCCAGCAGATCAGACTTCACCTTAAGACTGAAGGGCATGGAGTTCCACAGCCTGGCGGTGCAGGTCACAAGGTGTGCAGACATAATATCGAGTTTTTAATATCGACTGGCAGATATATCAAGTCATTAATATTGTGAGTGAGAAGTATCGACAGCAAGAAAATCGTGGTCAAGAATATCGTCGTAAGGTAAGTAATATCGATTTTAAAAATATTGAAGTGTTTAATATTGTTGCATTCACTGCAGTGGGAATAATCATTTTTACCCCTTCACTATCCAATACTTAATCGACTGTTACACTGACTTGAGTTGGAATAGTAAATTGTATACCTACGCTAACCAATACTTTCCCTACTGTTGCACTCACTGGAGTGAGAATAGTAATTTTTACCCCTTTGGTATCCAACATTTCCCTACTGTTGCACATACTGGAGTATGAATAATAATTGTTACCCCACACCCTATCCAACACTTTCTCTACTGTTGCACTCACCGGAGTGGAATATTAATTTTTACCCCTCTGCTATTCAACACTTTCCCTACTGTTGTACTCATTGGAGTGGAAATAGTAATATTTACTCCTCCGCTATCCAACACTTTCCCTACTGTTGCAGTTGCTAGAATGGGAATAGTAATTTTACACCACTCCGCTATCCAACACTTTTCCTCCTGTTGCACTCACTGGAGTGGGAATAGTAATTTTTACCCCTATGCTATCCAGCACTTTCCCTACTGTTGCGCTCACTGGAGTTGGAATAGTAAATTGTATACCTACGCTAACCAATACTTTCCCTACTGTTGCACTCACTGGAGTGAGAATAGTAATTTTTACCCCTTTGGTATCCAACATTTCCCTACTGTTGCACATACTGGAGTATGAATAATAATTGTTACCCCACACCCTATCCAACACTTTCTCTACTGTTGCCCTCACCGGAGTGGAATATTAATTTTTACCCCTCTGCTATTCAACACTTTCCCTACTGTTGTACTCATTGGAGTGGAAATAGTAATATTTACTCCTCCGCTATCCAACACTTTCCCTACTGTTGCAGTTGCTGGAATGGGAATAGTAATTTTACACCACTCCGCTATCCAACACTTTTCCTCCTGTTGCACTCACTGGAGTGGGAATAGTAATTTTTACCCCTATGCTATCCAGCACTTTCCCTACTGTTGCGCTCACTGGAGTTGGAATAGTAAATTTAATCCCTACGCTATCGAATACTTACCCTACTGCTGGACTCACTGGAGTGGGAATAGTAATTTGTACCCCTTCACTATTCAACACTTTTCCTACTGTTGCACTCACTGGAGTGGGAATAGTAATTTTTACTCCTCTGCAATCCAACACTTTCCCTACTGTTCCACTGACTGGAGTTGGAATAGTAAATTTAATCCCTCCGCAATCCAACACTTTCTCTACTGTTGCACTCATTGGAGTGGGAATAATAATTTGTACCCCTCTGCTATCCAACACTTTCCCTACTGTTGCACTCACTGGAGTGGCAATAATAATATTTACTCTTCCGCTATCCAACACTTTCCCTACTGTTGCACTCACTGGAGTGGGATAATAAGATTAAGCAAGCTGTTTCCCAGAGTCTCATGGTGCTGCACTATGAGACTCTGGGAAACAGTTCGCTTAATCTTCCTGATGCCCCCCAGCTCCTTGACACCCATGGGTAATTGTGCACTTTACAACTACTGGATTTCATTTCAGCTCTGGTGTCTTCCCTTCAATTCATCTGAACAGAAGTCTTACCTGGAGACTTCTTCACTTCAGAAGCCTCGGGGAAAAAAAACACGGAACCTGAATCAATTACCATGTTTGTGGTCTTACGTTGTTAGGGAAGGAAGTCAAGGGGGCTTTTATGCACCTTATGAAGAACCAATCACCATTATGAGGGAAGGGGTTTTGCAGGCAGGGATATTCGCTAACTGCGGCGTTTAAGTAGAGTCAGCACCCCGTCTCCCCTTTAAAGCGATTAGGCGCACCCGTACCTCTGTTAGCCATGCTCCTCCAGGAACATGGCTCTCTTGTGTGTGGTTTCTCTACATTTCTCAGTCTTCCTACGGTAGTCGGACTCTCTCTCTGTGGTTCCCGCTTCTGCGTTGCTATCTTTGGTTACTGCAATGGTCTTGTTTCTATGGTCCGCACTGGTCTGAACTCTGAGTCTTCTGGCGGAGTGTCCATTGCTGTTGTCTTGTTCTGGCATTTCCTGCAAGGCACACACCTCTCGGGGTTTCTTCCTGGCTTTTCGTTTGAGAATCCCTCATCTCCTATTGTATCAGGGAATACGCTGTATGTAATGAATTCTGTATGGGCGGAGTTTTGATCCCAGACATGGGTTCCCTTAAAGGCGCCAGAGTACAATCCCATGGGCACAAACGGGGATGTCGAGAGATCTCCACTCTGAAAGAACAAGAAGGGCAGGGCATGGCCAGGTAGGGCATTTTCCTCAGGGTCACAAAATGTATGCTGGCTAGAGGCCCAGTGACACACCCCACCACCAGACTTTTCCTGTTCGGGGAAATAGGGTATCCGAGACAAAAAGTCAGCTTTCCCATTTGTGGAGCCCTTCAGATGTCGCACTTGAAAGCTAAAAGGTTGAAGGGAAAGGAACCAGCGTATAACCCTAGGGTTGTTTCCCTTTATTGCGACTCATCCACAACAGAGGAGCATGGTCCGTATACAATGTAAAGGAGGATCCCTCCAGATAATACCGTAGTTTTTCTTCTGCCCATTTGAGGGCGAGACATTCCTTCTCTATTGTGGAGTATTTACGTTCCCTGGGGGAAAGTTTCCTGCTTATAAACTGAATGGGGCGTTCAACTCCTTCATCTGATAGTTGGGAAAGCACAGCCCCCAATCCTAGGTCAGACTTGTCAGTTTGGAGGATAAAGGGCCTGTTGAAATTAGGGGATACTAAAACAGAACGGGATGTTATGGCCTTTTTTAGGTGGGAAAAGGCTTTCCTGGCTTCTGGAGGAGTATCAGAAAGATCTATGTTTTCCACCTCTTTCTTTAGTAGGTTTATTAGGGGAGTGGCTATGTCAGAATACCCAGGTATAAACCTGCGGTAATACCCGAGCAGTCCGAGAAAAGCCCTGACCTCTCTTTTGGTGGTTGGAAATGGAGTGTCTATGATGGCCCTAATATTTTCTTCTTGTGGTCTATAACGCCTTTTCCCAGGATGTATCCCAGGTACTTTACTTTTTGATATGCCATTCTCGACTCCTGGCATTAATGTGAAGACTGGCAGTTTTGAGGGCACGAACAACCTGTCTTAAATGTATAAGGTGTTTCTCCCACGAGGCGCTAAACATTACAATGTTGTCAAGGTAGGCGGAGGTGTACTCTTGATGTCCCTTGAGGACTGTATTCATGACCCTCTGGAATGTGGCAGGGGCCCCGTGTAACCCAAATGGGAGTACTGTAAATTCGTACAGACCATTTGGGGTGGCAAAGGCTGTCTTTTCCTGATCTTCTTCCTGCAGGGGTACCTGCCAATAACCCTTGGTATGGTCTAGTGTGGAAATGTATTGGGCCTCCCCAAGTTTCTCGATTAGCTCATTGATTCGCAGAAGCGGATAGGCATCAAACTTGGAGACAGCATTTACGGCTCTAAAGTCTATGCAGAATCGTATTGAGCCGCCCGGTTTTCGGACCAGGACTATTGGAGAGGACCAATTGCTTTGTGATGTGCGTATGACACCCATTAACAGCATATTCTCTATTTCTTTGTCAATGGCAGGCTTCGGGCCGCGGGTATCTGATAAGGGCATTGCTTTATCACTTCCCCGTGTTTAGTGATTATGGAATTCTCTGCCAGGGATGCCCTACCAGGGAGATCTGAGAAGATACCGGGAAAGGGACATAAAACGTTCTTCAATTCCATTCTTGGGGGGTTGTGAGTGCATCATTAGCATCCAGGTGCTCTAGGGTAGAAGAGGCGGTGGGGTGGAGGAGTTTTAGGAGGTTTGTAGATTTGGGAGGGGGCCCTATCCACATCTTTAGTAGGTTTATGTGGTACCTTTGGGTCTTTTTGGGACTTATTTGTATGGAATAGTTGGTACATCCTATTGTCTCTATTACCCTATGTTGACCCTTCCAGCTTGCTTTCCCTTTTGTTAAAGCAGGGGGAAGCGATACTAAGACCTAATCACCATCTTGCAGTTCTCTCCACTTCTTCCCTTTATCGTAAAATGTTTTTTGCTTCATTTGGGCTTTCTCCAGGTTGGAATAAGCTTATTCCCTCAACTTCCCTAATTTCGATTTCAGAGCCTTGGGTTTCTACTGATTTCTCCTGTTCCCACACCTCCTTTGTCATTTCAAGAAGCGTCCTGGGTTGGTGGCTATACAGAAGAACAACCAAGACTGCTCTGTTTCTGCCCTCGAATGACAAAGAGGGTAAGGGCCAGGAGTAGGTCCCATTCTTTTCCCTCACTGGCCCACATTGTTTAAGGATTAAATGTAGTGTTCCATTATACCTCTCACAGACACCGTCGGTTTGGGGATGGTATACTGAGGATTTTTTTGTGGTTAATGTCTAACAATTTGCAGCCTTGCTGCATAAGGCGTTTCGGGCGGTGTACCCTGATCTGTTAGGATTTCCTTTGGAAAGCCTTCCCTGGAGAAGAAGTCCACCAGTTTCTCCGCAATGTCGGTTGTGGTTGGGGATCTAAGGGGATATCTGGTCGCATAGTCTACAGTGACTAGCGCGTATTGGTTTCCTTTTACTGACTTAGGGAGGGGCCCAATAAGATCCATTTCCCACTGCCTCAAACAGGATTCCTAGTATGGGAAGAGGTAGTAGGGATATGGCAGGGGGCTTGTAAGAGTTTTTCTTCTGGCACACCTCACATTCTTGACAGTACCTCGAAATGTGAGCAAGGATGCCGGGCCAGAAAAAAATGTTTTAAGATACTTTGCCTAGCCTTCTTGGCCCCTGCAAGGAAGTGAGAATGGGCAAAGAAAATAACTTGATCTTGAGTGGCTGTGAAGGCTCTCCTGGTTTCCCTACACGAGACCTGGATGAACCCCTCCTCGGCACCCGACATCGCCATAGCCATCCCCGACGGCTACAAAATCATCCGGAAAGACCGCACCAACCGCATCGGAGGAGGCATCACCATCGCACACAAAAACTCCATCCGCATCTCGACCGACACCGACAACTCACTCCCCGACGCCGAACACCTCCACTTCATGATCCACAGCGACCCCAAAACCACCCTCAGAGGCACCCTCATGTACAGACCACCAGGACTTCGCACCAAGTTCAGCGAAGACATCGCAGACTTCGTCAACCCTCACGCACTCTCATCCACCGACTACATCCTCCTAGGAGACCTCAACTTTCACCTGGAGAACCTCACCGACAACAACACCACCGCCTTACTGGACAACCTCGCCAACCTGGGACTGAATCAGCTAGTCAACACCCCCACCCACGACGCCGGACACACGCTCGACCCCATCTTCTCCTCCAGCAAACACATCACCTTCAGCCACACCACCGAACTCACCTGGTCGGACCACAGCTGCGTCCACTTCATCTTCAAGACGACCACCGTGCCCCACCACACCCAGCAACCACCAAGAAGACACTGGAATCGTATCACCACGGAACAGCTCGCATCAACCCTCTCCCAGAACCAACCCACCAGCACCACCGACCCCAACGTAGCCGCCAACAACCTCACAAACTGGATCTCCGACTGCGCCAACCTCCTGGCCCCCCTGAAGACTCAAGCCAGCACCAACAACCACAAGAAAAACTCCTGGTTTATCCCCGACCTCAAGAACTCCAAGAAAGAATGCCGCGCCCGCAAGAAGACGTGGCGCCTTAACCAGACCGAAGAGAACATGTCAGCTCTCAAGGACGCCACCCGCCAACACCACCAACACCTCCGCGCCGCACGAAAAACAGCCTACCGGAACAGACTTGACAACAACGCCCACAACAGCAAGGAACTATTTGGCATCATCAAAGAGCTCTCCAACCCGGAAGCAGAAAACAACTCCATCCCTCCCTCACAGGACCTCTGCGACTCACTCGCAACCTTCTTCCACCACAAGATCACCGACATATACAACAGCTTCCCGACCGCCGACACAAGCCCCCCTCCGGAACCCGCCACCGACACCACCACCATCCTCACCTGGAACCCTACCACCACCGAGGAGACCACCCGCATAATGAACTCGAACCACTCCGGATCCCCATCGGACCCCTGCCCGCACCACATCTACAACAAGGCCGACGACATCATCGCACTGCACCTCCGAGACGTCATCAACGCCTCCCTCACCGCCGCCACCTTCCCGGAGAGCTGGAAACACGCAGAGCTCAACGCCCTCTTAAAGAAACCTATAGCAGACCCCACCGAACTCAAAAACTTCCGGCCCATCTCTCTCCTGCCGTTCCCCGCCAAAGTGATTGAGAAAATCATCAACGCTCAACTCACCAACGCCCTGGAAACCAACGACTCCCTCGACCCCACACAGTTCGGTTTCAGGGCCAACCACAGCACCGAAACCGCCCTGATCGCAGCAACGGACAACATCAGAGCCCTGACCGACAAGGGAGAGACCGTGGCCCTCATACTCCTGGACCTCTCTGCAGCCTTCGACACGGTCTGCCACCGCACCCTGATACGCCGCCTCAGCAACGCCGGCATCAGAAGCAAGGCCCTGGAATGGATGGTCTCCTTCCTCTCCGGAAGGACTCAGAGAGTCCGCCTTCCCCCCTTCAGATCCACAGCCACGGAGATCATCTGCGGCGTACCTCAAGGATCCTCCCTCAGCCCCACTCTCTTCAACGTCTACATGACCCCCCTGGCGAACATCGCACGCAAACACGGACTCGACCTTATATCATACGCCGACGACACCCAGCTCATCTTATCCCTCACTAACAACCCCACATCAGCTAGGACCAGACTACATGAAGGAATGAAGGAAGTGGCGAACTGGATGACAGACAGCCGTCTGAAACTGAACACAGACAAAACGGAGGTCCTCATCCTCGGCCCCACTCCCACCGCATGGGATGACTCCTGGTGGCCCCCGCCCTAGGCAGCACTCCCCAACCCACCGACCACGCGCGCAACCTCGGCTTCATCCTGGACTCTTCCCTCACCATGACCAGACAGGTGAACTCGGTGACCTCGGCATGTTTCAACACCCTCCGCATGCTCCGCAAGATCTTCCGCTGGATCCCCACCGACACCAGGAAGACCGTCACCCACGCCCTCGTCACCAGCCGCTTGGACTACGGGAACACCCTGTACGCCGGCATCACCACCAAGCTGCAGAGGAAACTCCAACGGATCCAGAACGCTGCCGCAAGACTCATCCTGGACATCGCTCGCCACCACCACATCTCCGGACACCTGAAAAAACTCCATTGGCTACCCGTCAACAAGCGGATCACCTTCCGACTACTCACCCACGCACACAAAGCCCTTCACAACCTCGGACCCAAACTCATCAACAACCGCGTCTCCTTCTACACTCCCCCGCGCACTCTGCGCTCCACCGGACAAGCCCTGGCAGCCGTACCCCGCATCCGCAAAGCCACCGCCGGAGGAAGATCCTTCTCTTTTCTAGCAGCGAAGACCTGGAACTCTCTGCCCAGCCACCTTCGCGCCATACCTGACCACCTCTCCTTCAGAAGGCAGCTCAAGACCTGGCTCTTCGAGCACTGACCCCCCCCCCCAGCACCTTGAGACCCTTGATGGGTGAGTAGCGCGCTTTATAAATGCGATTGATTGATTGATTGATAGAGAAGGTCATTCTGTATTTGGAAACATGGGTATGTTGGAGAAGGATCGTTCTTTCTGGCTTGATCCCACACAAACCGAAGGGTGGGGTTGTTGCTTTGGGCGAACCTGAAGCTGCGATCAGAGGACCATGGGGTTTAAGTTAGTAAGCTTGGGGACGGTCTAATGTCTTTTAGTGCATCTTTACACCACACAGCGAAGTTGGGGTTGTCAGTCCCTATGATGACCTCTTCTGGTAGCCTGTCCATTACGCCTAATCTAAGCACCATAGGAGCGTTATTGGGTAGTTCAAAGGGGACCTCGGCTATGGGATAAGGGATTCGTTAGTGAGAGGACACAGTATAACATGCAGCTGCAAAGGTATGTGATTACGAGGAGAGGATCAGGAGTATATGTAAAGCAAGATGGGTAAAATCAACGGGGACATTAGAAGGGGTGCATAGCAGTTTGTTCACACTAATTATTAGGTGAAAATTAGGAGGATTAACAAGTGGGTCTGTGGTGTTTCAGGCAAAAGCAATCCAGCTCAGTACTTAGAGGGAAAGCGCTGCATAAAAATATGGCATTGTATTGTTAGTGCAGGAATGTAGATTGTTTATGATAACGTAGTGAAACTATATTCTAATGGCAATGTTTTTTGATTTGTAGAGAGCCCCTGAAGAAGGGCTTTTGAGCAGCCCGAAATGCATTGGGTCATTTAAGATTTGCAACTGAGAATGTTTGATGTCTTTTGGCGTGCCTGGGAAAAGGCTTGGGTTGGCATACCCACGGCATGAGAAACAGTTTAAGATACAAGTGTCTCACGAGTGAGAAGATCTAATGAAATAAAATCATGAATTTAAAAAATTTCAGATTACATGGACTAATTATTACCAAAAACGTCATTCAAAGGTAAAACGTTAAAGAGCGTGTTAATTACGACACAAGCTGTGCGCCTGGACAGGAGTGTATTTCGCTCCATTCCTTGATAGGTTTTTATGTCCCCATGTATGCACAGTATCGGTATGATTGACGACACCCTGAATCCAAAAGAGCAACTACTTGTTTCTTTTTGACAGGGAGACTTACATAAACACTCGCCCCAAGTTCCTCTGAATGCAGTACATCTTTTGGGAGATAACTAATGTCCATGGGTTCATCGGTTGCTTTCTTTTGCGTACAGAACCGAGCGATGTGTCCCCACTTACCACATTCAAAACATTGGGGCCCACGCAATGGTACAATCTCGGTCTTGTGGTGGTAGGTTTTGGGAGGGGGCTCTGGTGTTGGTTTTGTTGGGTTCTTTTCAGGTTTTGCGGGTGGTACGGGTTTATGGGATTCTCGGCATCCCAGGGAAAGGACCGGGGTTGGGCCAGGGAAAATTTAGTTGCCATTTCAACAGCTTATTCAACAGTCAAGTTAGTGTGCTGTTGTAACCATTTTTGCGTTGGTTAGGGCAATGCTTCCAAGTTTTCAATTTAAATAAAATGGTTAAACATCTCTGTCTTACTCAAACAGGGTTGATCCCCGCTTGGTGGTGTTGGCAGACCTTTGCCGACAAAAAGTGAGATAAAGCATGAAGCTCAGATTCAATCAATCGATATGAGGAGAACTTCCCAAAAAGAGAGGTTTATGAAACTCGATAGAGTTTCAGCAAACAAGGCAAAATAATCATGCATTTGCAGTAGCAAACTGCAATCAGCAATAGGTTGGAGCAAGCTCAAGACTGATTTCCATATCGCTCGGTCCACACTGAGGTGGCGTGGTGTGCAAAATAACGATGGATTGGGATGAGGCTCTGGGTAATTACCAGTGGCTGAGATTAACTCAAGTATTCTACTGTTTTGTATATTTACTGTTAGAACCATCAGTCAATTAATCAGTGATTATTAAGCGTGACTACTCACCCGTGAGGGTCTCAAGGCACTGGGGGGGCTGCAGGCCCTGATAGGCGCTGAGGTTCAGTTTAAGAGCCAGGTCTTGAGATCCTTCCTGAATTTGGTCAGCGACAGGGATAGCCTGAGGCGGAGAGGCAGGGTTTTCCAGGCTTTGACAGTGAGGTAGGAGAACAATATTTCTATTGTCCTGGTCTTGTGTATCCAAGGGACAGTGGCAAGGGCCAGTTCAGTGTAGCAGAGGTGTCAGGTGAGTACATGGAAACAGAGGTGGTGGTTGAGGTATGCTGGCTGGCATCGTGAAGGGCCTTGTAGGCGTGTGTGAGGAGACTAAACGTGACTCTTTTGTTGACTGGGAGCCAGAGGATTTCTTGCAGGTGTTTGGAGATAGGTCTGCAGTGGGGGAAATTGAGGACCAGTCTGGCTACGGCACTCTGACTGTTCTGTAACTTTCTGAGGAGTCTCTGAGTGACGCTTGCGTGGAGTGTGTGGCTGTACTTGAGTCTGGTGCTGATGAGTGCATGGGTGACCATCTTTCTGGCCTCAGTGGGGATCCATCTGAAGGTCATTTGAAATAGATGAAGAGTGTGGAAGCAGGATGACGAGACAGTGTTGATCTGTTGGTTCATTATGAGCGAGGAGTTTAGTATGATGCTGAAGTTTCGTGCGTGGTCCGGGTGTTGGGGGGTTTCTAACACGGAGAGCCACCAGAAGTCTTCTCAAACAGGGTGGATCGGCCCCAGGATGAGGACCTTGATCTTCTCCGAGTTGAGCTTGAGGCAGCTGTGACTCATCTAGGCAGCTACAGCCTTCATCCCGTTATGGAAGTTGTTTCTGGCGATTGTGGGCTCGTTGGTGAGGGAGAGGATCAGCTGGGTATCGCCGGTATAGGAGACAATGTTTAGTTCATGGTTACTGACTGTGGTTGTGAGCGGGCCATGTAGACGTTGAAGAGGGTGGGGCTGAGGCAGGAGCCCTGGGGTACTCCGCAGCCGATCTCTAAGGGTTAGAAGAACGGTGGTAGTCTGACTCTCTGTGTTCTACCGGGGCGGAAGGAGCAGAACCAATCCAGTGCTTTGTTGCGGATGACAGCGTCTTGGAGTCTCGTGCTTAGGGTGCGTTGGGGGACTGTGTCGTAGGTGGCCGAAAGGTCCAGGAGAATGAGGGCTGCTGTTTCTCCTTGGTCGAGGGGGGAGCGGATTCCATCGATGGGGGCGATGGGGGCAGTCTCGGTGCTATGGTTGCTTCGGAAGCCAGATTGAGAGGACTCCAGGACACTGTTGGACATTGATGGCCTTCTCTCGATGGCCTTGGCTGGGAAGAGGAGGAGGGAGATGGGTCTGAAATTCATGAGGTCTGTCAGGTCAGTGGACGGTTTCTTCAGCAGGGTCTCTGTAAAGTCAGTGGACGGTTTCTTCCACAGAGCTGCCACCTCTATCGCTACCAAATTATTTTGGTGTGGGCAGGGGTCCGAGGGTGCTCAGGAGTGATTGCTCTTCAAGGTCTTGAGGGTGTCATCCATGGTGAGCGGGGTCCAGTTGACCAGGATTGTTGGGGGGCTTTGTCATCGTGTGTTGTAGTGGGGGGAGTGATCTGCGGGTCTTTGGTGTTGAAGCTGTCATAGATCTGCTTGATCTTGTGGTGGAAGTAGGTGCCGAGTTTGTTACGGAGGTCTTGGGAGGCTGGGACTTCTGTGGTCTCGCTGTTGGGTTTGTCGAATTCCTCTGCGATGGTGAAAAGTTCTTTGTTGTTGTGTGCTTTGGTGTTGATTCTATCTTGGAGGACCGTTTTCTTTGTGGTTTGAGGAGGTGGTGGGCAGTGACGGAGGGTTTGAAGTCTGCGTGGACTTCTGAGGTTTTGCTGTACCTCCATCTCTTCTCAAGCCACCTACAGGTGTGTCTGGACTCATGGAGGGTGGCAATGAACCAACTGGCTTTCTTTCTTGAGGGGTGCCAGTGAGTCGGAGCAGTTGGATATCCATCGATGGAGGTTGCGTGCTGCGGTGTTGGCGTCTGTGGATGTCTGCGGTACGGCTGTGCTGAGCCGTTCTTTGGTGACCTTGTTCCAGTTACGGCAGGGGGCGGTATGTGCAGTGGTGTTCGGTGAGTTTGGTGAAGGCCAAATGAACGCTGCAGTGGTCGATCCAGAGCAGTTCGAGGTTGTGGCTGTAGGTGGTGTTTTCACTGGTGGGGAAGACAGGGTCGAGCGCCTGTCCTACTGCATGGGTCAGAGAGGTGACTATCTGCTTGAGACCAATGTTGGCAAGGATCTACAGAAGGGATGCGGTGTTCTGGTCATTGGGGTTGTCCAGGTGGAAGTTGAGGTCGCTGGGTAGGCTGTAATTGGTAGATGCGAGAGTCTAGGGTGCGATGAAGTTGATGATGGTGTCGGTGAAAGGCCAGGCGGGGGCAGGCGATCTGTAGACGAGGGAGCTGTGGTGTTGGGTTGGTCTGGACCTAGCAGTGGCGATGTTCCATGGTAGTCATTGGTTTCTTGTGGACGATGGCGATGCCACCTCCTGGTCGGTCGGTTTGGTCCTTGTGGGTGATCTTGTAGCTGTAAGGGATGGCGGTGGCGATGTTCGAGCCTGAGCTGGGGTTCATCCAGGTTTCTGTGAGAAAGGCGATGTCAGGGAGACGGAGTTGAGGAGGTCCCAGATTTCTGTGGCGTGTTTGAGAAAGGAGTGTGTGTTGAGAATGAAGCGGCTGTGCCGGTCGGGTACGCTGTGGGTCTGCCGGGTGGTGGGGGGAGCTGGAGTGTAGAGGTGGGTGATGATGCAGCTGCAGTGTCGGCAGGAGAAAGTTTCTTGGATGCCTTTCAGTGATGAAATGTGGTAGGCGGCATGGGGTCTGGTGTTGAGGGTGAGTCGGGTGCTGGCGTCGTATTGGTGGAAGGTCTGAGAACTAGGGTCTGTAGCACCGGAAGTGGTCACTGATGGGAGCAGACCGGCTTGCCTTTGGCATGACCACGCAGCAGCTGCCTTTAAGTACTGTCTGAGACGTGGGAAATGCAGCGCATGAAGGGGTCGGGCCACGGGGTTGAACAGGGGCACTGCTCAAAAAGAAGAGATTGAGAAGTGAGGAAAAAAGTTAAACAAGTAAGCAACAAAAGGAGAAAACAAGAAAGAAGTAAAAATATTGAAGAGGCAGAAAGCACAAGGACAGAAGGCAGCAAAGGTGCTTCCCACTAGTTCACCAGGGATGAGGCACAGGCAGGAGCCTGGAGGTGGAGGAGGGCCTCGAACACCAACCAGCCAGGGTTAGTAGACCTGCAAGGGGAAGGAGCTACCAGGCGGAACTGAGCAAGGAGGGAAGCAGTTCACTGACAAGGGAGAAAGTTGGTATTTTCCTGCTCGCAGCCCTTTGTGCCCACAACCTGTCTTGTGCCACATGACTGGGTGTAGCTGACAGTTAGACTTTGTGAATTCCTCCTAGACAGTCACACAATTGAGAAATTAGGTGTACCTGAATGAGCAATCTGCTGGCAGGATGGGGATGGGGTGGAGCTGAGTACAGCCCCACTTACACCTGAATAGCCTGTGCTCTTCCTTCACACAAAAGACCTAATGACCCTATATTGTCGTTGCAGCCAGCTTGGAGGCAGGGAAGGGGAGTCAGTAAATTCCAAGTACTTCAAAGAACCTTTCCAGAAGCTTCTCTCACCTTCCAGAAGAAGGTCAGCAGGGTATAGGACCTTCATACACACTCCTCAGTTCACTACTAGACCTGCGGAAGGACTCTCTGAGGACTGCCTGCTGCAGTGACCTGCTGTGCACTCTGCCAGACTGCTGCTGTACCTGGAAGGACTGTTTGCTGTCTGGAGTCTGCCTTCAACCCTCAGAGGCCAGCCCTGCTGTTGAGTTCTGCATCTTTACCTGCACCCAGGGCTACCAGAAGTGACTCCACCGGCTATTTTGCTGGTTTCCTGTTCAAAGTCAAATGGACACAACAGGCTCCCACAATTTTGAACCCACATCTGGACTCAGCCTGAGTGAGTTCTGAACCCTCAAGTGGTGTCCCACCAGTCCTTGACCCCTCCTTGTTGTGCTAAAGGTGACCAGACACAATGTATCCAAAAAGTGCTCTAAAAACCAGGAGGAGACCGTGGCCAATTTTCTTGCCTATCTGCCCGAGGTGCATCTATGGTCGGATTGAATTTGTGGCTTCTACGGCTACATTCTTCTCCACAACAGCAAATCTGTTTCAGCGGTCCTTCACCAAAGGGGTATTTGACCTTTTGGAACTGTTGTCGGCTTCAGCCCTCTGCTTCGTCCCCCTGGAGTTTTTTGACTTCCATTTCGATGACTGAGTTTAAATGTAGAAATCTTCACTGCTTCTTCGACCCACTGCCATCTAACGACAGCACTCCCTCCTCCGACACCTCCTGCAACCTTGCCCCACTGAACTTTACCTTCTCAGACATTTTTCTTCAGAAAATGTTCTAAGTCTGACGGTAAGTGCTGACCAGGCCCAATACTCTTCTTGTATCCCACACATACTCCATCACGGTATGCCTTAACTTTCGATTTTGGCCCGGTCTCGTGCAAATAGGTGTCTGCAGTTGGCACTTTGAACATTTAGGCGCAATTTTGAACCTTAAACTTTAAAAATTCATAAATCCTGTTCTACTGATTGGATTTTTGTCGTTTTTGTGTCAAATAATTTATTAAAATGTACTATGTTTTTCTACGTTTGTTTGGAATTTTTCTTGTGTTGTGTTTTCCCTTTATTACTGTATGTGTGCTGCATACATACTTTACACATTGCCTCTAAGTTAAGCCTGACTGCTTTTTGTGCCAAGCTGCCCAGTTTTAGGCACAGGTTAATTTAGTGACTTTTTGTGGTTCACCCTGCAACGCTTTGTGGCTGTTGCTTGACCAAGGCTCACACCCCAGTCAACCAACAACCTTGGGTTAAAGCCAAAGACACAGTCAGCATGTGATGGGAGGATTAGATGGTTTGTGGACTGTGACTGCATCATGATATAGTACTTTTTTTTAAATCTGAGTAGTCCGCTGTTTTCTAACCTGGAGCTGGGTTTGGGCTGTACGTCTGTGTTGGAAAACCACTCCCACACTAGAAGGGGTGGTGGTGGTCTTCCGGACACACTGTGGTAGCTTGGCTCGAGTGGTCAGGAATCAGGCTCCGTGCTAAGCATACAACATACCCAAACAATAACCATGCGTGCATCCGTTCCAAAAACGACTCTACACCGTAAAAATTATGAAAATACCTTTCTTTATCTTCTTTTTCTCTTAGTTGCTGATTGGATAAAATAAATAACAATCACAATATACAAACCTTTTGAAAGTGCAGGTCAATTAAATACTGGCTTAATGATTCAATAAATAGGGGTGATCATAAATACTGAAGGCATAAATACAAGTGCAATACAGACAGGCAATTAAATATTCTGAGGCAATAAATACTGTAACCAATAAATATTGTGCATCAATAAATACTGTGGACCAATAAATACAGTGGAACAATAAATAGGTTAAATACAATAAATACAGTGCCCCTAATAAATACTTAAAAGCTGACAGTGACACTCATGGAATCAGATCACTTTTGATTCCTAAGGGCTGATTTGGCCCAGGCACAGCTTGTGGGGATGTGGAAGGCTTGAGGGTGTCTACTCCCTGGCTTGGACAAGGCTGAGGCCTAAGCTGAGGTAGATAAAGGGGGGAAATACCAGAGACCTGGCTCTCTCTCTCCACACAACCTCTCTAGATTAGTCCCAGTTCACCCCTGGCACCTTAGAGCAGTCTCTCAGGTCTCCACAGGGCCTTAGGCGCCCTCTACTCCACTTACTGCCCTTTTTCTGATGCTCCGACGCCGCTGGAGTCGTGTCGATGCCGTGAGGCGGTTCCGGTTCGATGTCGGCGGCCTCGGCCCAATGTCAGTTCTTTGACGACGCCGGCAGGCGGCTCCGGTCTCGATGTCGGCGGCCTCGGTTCGATCTCGACCTCCGATTCGATGGCGTCGGGCAGTCTTTACTCGATGTCGACTTCGGGCGGCTCCGGTCCGATGGCGACCTCAACTTCGATGACGTCGGCCGGCCTTGACTCGATGTCGACTTCCGGCGGCTCCGGAGTGCGATCCTCACTCCCGACCTCCGGTGCTCCTCTCCTTAGGTTTCCGGCGACTCCGGAGTGCGACCTCCACTCCCGACCTCCGGCACGATTCTCACAGGTTCCGGCGACTCCGGAGTGCGATCCTCACTCCCGACCTCCGGTACACCTCACCTCGGTCTCCGACGACTCCGGAGGGCGGACTTCACTCCTCCGATGACGCCGCTCACTCGACCTCGGGTGACTTCCTCCTCGACCTCTGGTACTCCTCACGACCTCTGACGGCGCCCTCTCTCGACCTCTGGCGGCTCCGGGTACGACGTCTGCTTTTCCAGTCAGCGCCGCTTCTCCACCTCGGGCTCCAGGTCTCAGGCTACTCGACGTCGGACTCCAGGGAAACCAGTTTCCAGGTCAGGATCTTGCTGTTCTCGGTTTCTAAGGCCTGTTCCTGCTGTCCAGGTCCTTAGGATGGTTTTTCTGACTTCTTCCCACACAGGGCTCCAGGCTGGGCTCAGTCAGTAGGGACTAGTATCAAGGGTGGGTTTATGGACCCCACTCCAGGCACAAGTTTCCACCCCTGCTGCTTCACTCCTTCCTCCTTCAGGTTTTTGCTGCTCACTCTTCACCAGTCAGGTGCCAACTGCCAGCTCCAACTGCCAACACTCTGTCTTAGCTTCCCAACATTCTAAACCGCCTCCAACTGTCACAGGGTTCTGGAATGTTCTGGAAGGTGCTAGCAGGTTCCAGTGGATGCTGGTGATGTCACAGGTGGCCACCATTTTGTGCTCCAGGCCCTCAGACAGAAGTTTCAGGGGTAACTAAAATGGCTCCCTGAATCTGCAGCAACACGAAAAAGTCTGGTGGTTCCCAAAAAGGAAAAATTCAAACAGGGTTTGAGGCAAAAGTGGGACAAAATAAATAATGATGAGGAGGGACCACCCAAAGGGCTGACAGGTCTAACACGCGTCCCCCCCAGCTGAAAGTGGGGAGAGCTACCCAACCCCTTGGGAGTTCTCATCACTAAGGCGGAAATACCTTGAGAGACCGTCTGCATTGGCGTGGTCCACTCCAGGCCGATGTTCCACCTGAAAGTCCATTCCCTGTAGGGAAATAGACCACCTCAACAACTTGGGATTCTCCCCCTTCATTTGCATCAGCCAACGAAGGGGTCTGTGGTCGGTCTGAACCAGGAAGTGCGAGCCAAACAGGTATGGCCGCAACTTCTTCAGAGCCCATACCACTGCAAAGGCTTCACGCTCTATTGCACTCCACTTCTGTTCCCTGGGAAGTAGTCTCCGGGATAGGAAGACCACGGGTTGATCCAGACCCTCTTCGTTGAGTTGCGATAACACTGCCCCAATGCCATGTTCTGATGCATCTGTCTGGACAATGAACTCCTTGGAAAAGTCTGGGGCCCTTAAGACCGGGGCCTCGCACATGGCTTTCTTCAATCTCTCAAAGGCTTGCTGACAAGCCTCCGTCCAGACTACCCGTCGAGGTTGTTTCTTGGACGTGAGCTCCGTGAGGGGGGCTACGATGGTTCCGTACCCCTTCACGAAGCGGCGGTAGTATCCCGTGAGGCCCAAAAATGCTCGGACCTCAGTCTGAGTCTTGGGGGGTTCCCAGGCCATGATGGCCTCGATCTTCGCCTGGAGGGGTTGCACCGCTCCCCTACCCACCAAGTGTCCAAGGTACACTACCGACCCCTGCCCGATCTGGCACTTGCTGGCCTTGATCGTCAATCCAGCTTGTCTCAGGGCCTGGAGAACAGCTTGCAGGTGACGCAAGTGATCCTCCCAGCTGTTACTGAAGACGGCTATGTCATCCAGATAAGCAGCAGAGAAACTCTCCATTCCGGTGAGGATCTGGTTTACCAGGCGCTGAAACGTGGCAGGTGCGTTCTTGAGCCCAAAGGGCATCACACAGAACTGGTAGTGGCCATTGGGCGTGGAGAAGGCTGACCTTTCCCTTGCTCCATCAGTCAAAGAGATCTGCCAGTACCCTGAAGTAAGGTCAAAGGTACTTAGATATTGGGCAGCTCCCAGCCGGTCAATCAATTCATCCGCCCTAGGGATCGGATGAGCATCAGTTTTGGTCACTGAATTCAGTCCCCGATAGTCCACACAGAACCTCAGTTCTGGTTGGGCACCCGGTGGTGCAGCTTTTGGTACTAACACCACCGGACTGGACCAGGGGCTGCTAGAAGGTTCGATCACTCCTAGCTCCAGCATCTTAGTGACTTCACTATGAATGCTGGCCTTCACCTTGTCTGACATCCGGTAGATCTTGGACTTCACAGGTGGGCTGTCTCCTGTGTCCACGTCATGGACGCACAGGTGAGTCCTACCCGGGACAAGGGAGAACAACGAGGAGTACTGCCCCAGGACCTGGCGACAGTCCTCCTGCTGTTCAGGAGTTAGAGATGGGGAGAGAATCACTCCCTCCACCGACCCATCCTTCTCTTGAGACGCAAACAGATCAGGGAGAGGCTCGCTTTCCACGTCCTCTCCTCCGTCAGTCACCATCATCAAGATGACTTCGGGCCTCTCGTGGTGGGGTTTGAGGCGGTTGGCATGCAGCACCCGCAGGGGCTGACGAGGGGTCTTCAGGTCCACCAAGTAGGTAGCCTTACCCTTCTTCTCCAACACCTCAAAGGGTCCTGACCAGCGATCCTGGAGGGCACTAAGCTCTCCTGGTTCGATCACCCACACCTTCTGGCCAGGCTCCAACTCCACCGGGTGAGCGTTGTGGTCATACCACGCCTTCATCACTGCTTGGCTGGCCTCCAAGTTGTCAGAAGCTTGCTTCCACAACTTAGCCATTTGGCGCCGGAAGGCCAGCATGTAGCTCACCACATCCTGGGGAAGCTTTCTGGGAGTTCTTTCCCATCCGTCTCTCACCAGGTTGAGAGGTCCACGTACAGGGTGCCCATACAGAAGCTCGAAGGGGCTGAAGCCCACTCCCTTCTGTGGCACTTCCCTGTAGGAAAAAAGTAAACAGGGTAGGAGGACGTCCCATTTCCTCCGCAGGCTTTCAGGCAGACTTCTGATCATGCCCTTCAAGGTTTTGTTAAACCTCTCCACCAGACCATTTGTCTGGGGGTGGTAAGGAGTGGTGAACCGGTATGTCACTCCACACTCCTTCCACATGGCCCGCATGTACGCTGACATGAAGTTGGTCCCCCTGTCGGACACAACTTCCTTGGGAAAACCCACTCGGGTAAAGATTCCCATCAGGGCCCTAGCCACAACAGGTGCTGTTATGGTCCTCAGAGGTATTGCCTCTGGGTACCGTGTGGCATGATCCACCAGAACCAGGATAAACCTGTGACCAGCTGTAGTCGGTGGATCTAACGGACCCACAATGTCGATGCCCACCCTTTCAAAGGGGGTGCTAACGACAGGAAGTGGTTCCAGGCGAGCTTTCAGCTTCACCCCTGTTTTCCCACTGGCTTGGCAAAACACACATGTCCGGCAGTAGGTATCGGACGACACTTTCATCTGAGGCCAATAAAAGTGTGGGACAAGACGGGCGAAGGTCTTGTCTTGCCCCAGGTGTCCTGCCAATGGTATCTCGTGAGCCAACTCCAGAAGGAAGGCTCGATAACGTTGAGGGACTACCAAGGCTCGTGACGATCCATGTAGGGGTGCCTTGGGTTCACTGTAGAGGAGGCCGTCCTCCCAGTAAACACTGTAGTTCCCTTCAACGTTCCCTGCTGCCTGGGCCTCGGCCTGTCGCCTCAGCCCCTCAAGGGTAGGGCACTCCCTCTGGCCCTGGCAGAATTCCTCCCTGGACGGGCCTCCCTCCACGTGCCACTCGGCCGGGATGGGTAGGTCCTCCAGTTTGGTAACGTCCCCCACCGCAGACTCCTGGTCCACCACCTCCGGTGGCCTATCCGTCCTACGGGGTGGGGACGCCGAGGCAGGCTCCTCCTGTCCTCGGTTCTTCCCTTGACTGGCAGCTGGCTGGGCCTTTGTTCCAGGCTCCAGCCGAAATGAACTCCCTCTTCGGGTAGTCGCGGACCTTGTGCTAACACAGGCCCAATCAGGTGTACCCAGCATCTCGGTGTGAGTCCGGTATTCCACCTCCTTCCAAGCGTTGTGCTCCATGTCATTCCCCAGCAGACAATCGACTGGCACGGCAGGGCTTACGGCAACTCGAAGTGAACCTGCAACCCCCCCCCATTCAAAGGGAACCTCGGCCACTGGATAGTGGCCTGTTCTGCCGTCAGCCATCGCGGCTGGGTGGAGTACATCGGGAATTACCTGCTCTGGAGACACCAGTTGGCTACGCACCATAGTCATACTGGCTCCTGTGTCTCTCAGAGCCTCCCCTCTTTGGCCGTTGATGGTGACCCACTGCCCATACTTTGCGGTATTTGCGGGCACCTGGATCTTAGGAACCATCTCCCGTTCTCCCAGGGACACTAAAGTGACACCCGCCCACTCCCTTCCCTTAGTTAAGGGCATCTCCTCCCCGAGCACTACACTAGCTACTCCGGGGGTCTTTCCTCCAGTGGGAGGGGGTGGTCGTTTCAAGCACTTCGGATCTCCTTTATAGTGTCCAACGCCACCGCACTCATAGCAATGGACAACCCTTGGCTGCTGACTCTGGCCAGGATTAGGGTTTCTGGGTGGGTTAGCCCTAGGGGTGAATCCTGTTCCCTTCCCTTGGAAGTTATTTTGGGGGCCTTTGGAGAACTCCTTTTTCTTTTCCCCTCCCTCTTTCTTCTGGGGGGCGCCCTGTCCGGCCTTTTGAGTATCCCCTCCAGTCCCCCTTGTGGACACCCGGGTACTAGCCCAAATGTCCGCCTCCTCAGCAAGCTTCCGGGGACTGGTCAGCTTGCTATCCACCAGGTGTTGCCGCAGTTCAGGGAAACATTTCTCGAGCAGGTGTTCCTTCAGTACTAGGTCAAACAACCCCTCGTAGTTCCTCACTTCACTGCCCTGAATCCAACCTTCCAGTGCCTTCTTTGCATAGTCCAGGAAGTCCACCCAATTCTGTGTGCCCAGTTTGTGACTACCCCTGAACTTCTGTCTGTACTTTTCAGGTGTTAGTCCAAACTTCCTTATGAGCGCCAGTTTCATGGTGGGGTAGTGGGTCTGCTCATCCTCTTCGAGGGCCAATAAAGCATCCCTACCAGCTGGAGGCATGTACTTGTACAATCCCCCTCCCCAGTACTTCTCTGGTACCCCATGGGCCCTCAACGAGACCTCATAGGCCGCTAGCCACTTGGCGATATCGTCGCCCACTCCATAGCTAGCTACTATGTCCTTTGGCAGGTATGGTTTAGGTTCCCTGGTGATCTCTTGGGTTTGGCTGCCACCATTAGGAACAGGTTGTGCCCCGATTCTCAGGATCTGAAGATCTATTTCTTTCAGTCGTAATTCATGGGCCATCCTCTGCTCCTCCTTCTCCTTCTCCAGCCTTGCTAAGTCCCATGTGAGCTGTCTTTTCTCCCTCCGGTCTGTTAACTCCACTTCAGACAAGCCACCGCTAGAGGCACTGCTGCCCTTCCTAGAAATGGTTCTGGGCCCCGCTGACAGGTTCCCCACCTCAGGTTGGTACATCTCAGCCCCCTCGGTGTCAGGCTCTCTCTCCCTGTCCTCCTCCTCAGCCTTGCTTTCTCGGCGTGCCTCCCCCCAAGCCCTTAAGCTGGTTTGGAGTGCACCCTTCTTTGCTCCTGGGGGACAGTACACCCCCTCCCGCTGGCAAAACTCCCTGAGTTGGGCCACAGTGTACGTTTCTAGATTTTCTAGTACAAACTCCATCTCGCCCACTCAGGTTAGAGGACAGGTTTTGTGCAGTAACTATGCAGGGGGGGTACCTTTAATAATACCTCCTCCCACCACCAGAGTAAATTTGGAAAAAACAAAAACCCACAATTAGGAAGGCCGCTTTGAGAAAACTCCCAGTGTAGGCCTATGGACTACCCACAGTTATTGTTGAGTATACGTAGGCACAGCTCTATCCCACCACTGAACACCAATTTATGTTGGAAAACCACTCCCACACTAGAAGGGGTGGTGGTGGTCTTCCGGACACACTGTGGTAGCTTGGCTCGAGTGGTCAGGAATCAGGCTCCGTGCTAAGCATACAACATACCCAAACAATAACCATGCGTGCATCCGTTCCAAAAACGACTCTACACCGTAAAAATTATGAAAATACCTTTCTTTATCTTCTTTTTCTCTTAGTTGCTGATTGGATAAAATAAATAACAATCACAATATACAAACTTTTTGAAAGTGCAGGTCAATTAAATACTGGCTTAATGATTCAATAAATAGGGGTGATCATAAATACTGAAGGCATAAATACAAGTGCAATACAGACAGGCAATTAAATATTCTGAGGCAATAAATACTGTAACCAATAAATATTGTGCATCAATAAATACTGTGGACCAATAAATACAGTGGAACAATAAATAGGTTAAATACAATAAATACAGTGCCCCTAATAAATACTTAAAAGCTGACAGTGACACTCATGGAATCAGATCACTTTTGATTCCTAAGGGCTGATTTGGCCCAGGCACAGCTTGTGGGGATGTGGAAGGCTTGAGGGTGTCTACTCCCTGGCTTGGACAAGGCTGAGGCCTAAGCTGAGGTAGATAAAGGGGGGAAATACCAGAGACCTGGCTCTCTCTCTCCACACAACCTCTCTAGATTAGTCCCAGTTCACCCCTGGCACCTTAGAGCAGTCTCTCAGGTCTCCACAGGGCCTTAGGCGCCCTCTACTCCACTTACTGCCCTTTTTCTGATGCTCCGACGCCGCTGGAGTCGTGTCGATGCCGTGAGGCGGTTCCGGTTCGATGTCGGCGGCCTCGGCCCAATGTCAGTTCTTTGACGACGCCGGCAGGCGGCTCCGGTCTCGATGTCGGCGGCCTCGGTTCGATCTCGACCTCCGATTCGATGGCGTCGGGCAGTCTTTACTCGATGTCGACTTCGGGCGGTTCCGGTCCGATGGCGACCTCAACTTCGATGACGTCGGCCGGCCTTGACTCGATGTCGACTTCCGGCGGCTCCGGAGTGCGATCCTCACTCCCGACCTCCGGTGCTCCTCTCCTTAGGTTTCCGGCGACTCCGGAGTGCGACCTCCACTCCCGACCTCCGGCACGATTCTCACAGGTTCCGGCGACTCCGGAGTGTGATCCTCACTCCCGACCTCCGGTACACCTCACCTCGGTCTCCGACGACTCCGGAGGGCGGACTTCACTCCTCCGATGACGCCGCTCACTCGACCTCGGGTGACTTCCTCCTCGACCTCTGGTACTCCTCACGACCTCTGACGGCGCCCTCTCTCGACCTCTGGCGGCTCCGGGTACGACGTCTGCTTTTCCAGTCAGCGCCGCTTCTCCACCTCGGGCTCCAGGTCTCAGGCTACTCGACGTCGGACTCCAGGGAAACCAGTTTCCAGGTCAGGATCTTGCTGTTCTCTGTTTCTAAGGCCTGTTCCTGCTGTCCAGGTCCTTAGGATGGTTTTTCTGACTTCTTCCCACACAGGGCTCCAGGCTGGGCTCAGTCAGTAGGGACTAGTATCAAGGGTGGGTTTATGGACCCCACTCCAGGCACAAGTTTCCACCCCTGCTGCTTCACTCCTTCCTCCTTCAGGTTTTTGCTGCTCACTCTTCACCAGTCAGGTGCCAACTGCCAGCTCCAACTGCCAACACTCTGTCTTAGCTTCCCAACATTCTAAACCGCCTCCAACTGTCACAGGGTTCTGGAATGTTCTGGAAGGTGCTAGCAGGTTCCAGTGGATGCTGGTGATGTCACAGGTGGCCACCATTTTGTGCTCCAGGCCCTCAGACAGAAGTTTATGGGGTAGCTAAAATGGCTCCCTGAATCTGCAGCAACACGAAAAAGTCTGGTGGTTCCCAAAAAGGAAAAATTCAAACAGGGTTTGAGGCAAAAGTGGGACAAAATAAATAATGATGAGGAGGGACCACCCAAAGGGCTGACAGGTCTAACAGTCTGGATATGGGGATATAATTCCAGATCCTTGGTGCATAGATCGGACAGGCCATTTGCTTGATGTTTCTCTTCTTGGTACATCTTCTTCCGTGTGAAGGTGTCCTTGCTGCAGGTGTGTGGAGAGCCACTGGAAATGGCGAGCTTTTCATATGAGAAGGCAGGGGTGTCAGTCGTATATGGCAAACCAAAAGTGGCAGCGCACTCTACAGGCTCAATGACAAGCATAAAATCAAGGAGTGATAAGAAAAGGTTGCTGGTTCGTTGACTGTTAATGCATTGTGATGGCTTTCCAGATGATTCAGCTGGGTTTAAAGATTGTGTGGGCTGGCAAGGGGAAATGTTGGAGGTCCACCACAGTGGAATAATGTGGTCATATTTTTTCATGCCCTAGAGAGATGCGCTGCAGCATGCAGAATGCCCTTTAGTGAGGCCAGTGTGGATTTAAATTCAAAGATGGTTTCCCAGGTACCCAGTGCAAGATACGATAAGGGCAAGAAAGATTTGAAAGCAAATAGAACATTTGAAAACTGCTTGACTTCAATTTACTCATCACCCAAATCACTGTAGGATACTAGAAACTACCAAAATATTATCTTATATAGGCTTAAAGGGTTTAATGTCATGTGCCATGAGACATGGCTACAACACACCATTCAACGTTCTCTAAATCCTTTAAATGTTCAAATACTAATAATTAGTATACACTTACATAGCTACCGAGTGAATTTTAAAGTCGCATGATGCAGATTCAATTCACAGATTTGAGATACATCTCCTTTCATTTGATTTGTCTCAATTGTGAACAACATCTGGAGAGCACACGTTCAAATGCAATTAAATAATTCTGTCAGTCTGGCACAATAACTTGCCCTTTTTCTTGAGCCTCTCAGTGCTGGACTATGGGTGCAAGGCCCAGGTGAGGGATGCCAGGCCTCTAGGGCTGTGTCTGGTCAGTATTGTACTGACCTAAGATTAATTCAATGACTCCATTGATCACTTTTTTGTATACTTTAATGTGCTGTCCTATAAGGGACATGTATGCCCAGATGTGGGCCCCGTGCACAGTGTGTCACTGGAACCAAGCTATACCTGGCTGATGACCGCCAACTCGGACAAAACCGGTCCTGGGTTGATTGTGTTCTGGTTCAGGGAGGACTCGGCCTGGCAGTTCAGTCTGGACTGGTACAGTTGGAGCAGGGTCGAAACTGATTTACATATGGCTGTGGCTAAACGGAGGTGGCATGCTGTTAAAAAATACTGATGGACTGGGATGCGTCCCGGAGTGATTACCAGTTGCTGAGATTAATTCAAGCATTCCATCCATCACTTTTTGTATACTTTGATATTGACAGTAAAATACAGCCACACTTTGGGTACATTGGACCCATAACCACATGAGGCCATGGTCCCATTGCACTTGCTGCACAATTGATAGCTACACCTTTCAGAGGGGACTCTTGCCCTGGGCATCCCTGGACCTTGCTGCTATGGGCCAGTGTTACAAGGCCCAGAACAGCAGGCTTCCTGCCTTGGGCCTCTCAGCACTGGGGCATGGCTTGTTGACATTGGGAACGATGGTCCTTTCCTGGGCCTTGCAGCTCTAGCTCATGATTGTGCAGTGCATGGGGGAAGGGACTAGTGGCCTAGCTAATTAGCCCTGAGCCCTGATGCAAGAAAATGATGCTGGGCAGTAAAACACAGCCATTATTTGGGTTCATTGGGTCCCTACCTTTCATGAGCCCTGGTGCCTCAGCACCTGTTGCACTTCTGATAGCTACACCTCATAGGCCTCACAGCCACACTCCTGTGCTTCTAAGCTCATGGGTTTATGCCTCCTCCCCTGAGAGTCCAACCATGGCCGGCTGCTAGGCCCAGGGGAGAGAGGGACTCTCGCAGGTCTCTCAGCTCTGGAACATGGCCTTTAGGCCCATGGAAGAGAGGCAAATTAAAAGCATCTCCTAATTCATGTTCACTGGCTGCACATTAAAATAAAATCATAATTTGAAATATTGAGCACTTAATACCCCTGGACCCAGTGCCACTGCACCTGCTGCACTACTGTTTACTATGCCCCTGACTGATGGATATGCCCAGGCAGAAAGGGAATGTATGAGGCCCCTCTAATTTGCATACAGTGTGAAATCACAGGACATTACATCACAGGACATGGACTCTGACATGGACCCATGCACAGAGCCATAGGACAGAGCTGTGGGGCAGCTTCAATAGGGCCCACGTGAGGCACGCCCTTAAACATAGTGTATTGCTGAGGGAATTAGAGGAGGGAGCCTACTAACCCATGTACCTCCCAGCACATAAGCATAGCTAAGAGACTTAGGGGGTGTTGCGGGGATTCTGCTCATGCAAAGAACCATGCGCAGGAAACCAGGACCTCAGTGAATTGTAGTGTACCAAAAAAACTCACCTCAGTACCTAGAACCCCTATCCGACTAGCATCAGTGTCTCATTCGTTCTCCGTACTATATCGAAGCTACCAATGATTAGACAACCCAGAACAAGCGACTTAGAATACTCTCAGGAATGCTGGGAATCAAGAACACATTTTCGTTGTTATTCTCATATCAGTCCACAATGTGAGTAATCAGAGACACGGAAAAGTTTAAAATGTTTATTTTTAACTACGTGCTCTAAGATGCAGTATTTTGGCTAACATAAGCAAACAAATGATTAGAAATAAAACCATCAGCATTGTTACAATTCCATAGAAAACAAAGTGAGAAATCATATTTTAATGATAATGCAAACAGGTCCTATAATACCTTGTGTACCACCCTCCCCTGGCTAATAAGCTAGTTTTATAATAATAATAATAGAAGGTCTCTAGGTTTGAATGGGGAACCCCATACCTCTAAGATATGCTTAGGTGAATCACATCACAGGATCAACACTGCTCTCTGTGTCTGGAAAGTTTTTCTCCAAGCGTGCCAGCATCATGCATGCAATACAATATTAAAGGCACCCGAGTTTCAGATATTTGCAGCTGTGTGCTTGTTGTGTCTAGAGCGTGGGCCGATCAACCTGAATTCAACAGCATACATTGTTATTTGACCATGACGGTTTCTGCACACAGTGTTCAGCCTAAGGCCGCAGGGCACGTCTAGGGATGTGAAAAACAGACCGTTCTCATGTGAAGAAAAGCAAGCAAGCAGTTTTACTTCTAATAACAGCTACCTGTAGTGTCGTGTGCAAAAGCAGCAAAGTGGAAAGATGGCGTTAACATCTAAAACGCTTATGCTAACACAGCAATGTGTGTGGGCAAAACCCTGTCTTCACTACACCCTCCCTTGATCGGACCACGAACCAAATAGGTAAGCAATGTAGGAACGCAGAGTTCAAGTTCGAATGAGTCAGAACCAAGTTCATAATTTACCAATCTGGATAATTGGTAGTGAAAGGTTCGAAAGTTTCTGTCGGGAAAAAAATAAAAAACAAAAAGATCAATCAGGGGCGGTATACAGCCCATTCTGGAGTAAAAAATCTAAAGTAAAAAAAAAATTGAGTTAGTAGGTGCGGAAGATGGACAACTGCCAATTTAATCCAGCAACATATAGGCACAGTATGTTGCAACAGCCTCCAAGAGGAAGTCATTGTAATCTTCAGTAAATAATTCAGCCATCCAATCCAATAAAGTAAATGAACATACATGTTCTTCGATTACCGGAGCCTCTAGCACCATCAGAGGACAACTTGCATGTTCTTCGAGATAACTTTGCGACAGGAAATCATGGGCTGCTGCATATATATCTCAATTTCCTAGGATTCCGTGCGCAGCTGCACACGCCATAATCCCGATACCAGAACAGTCCAACTCATGAGCCACTAAAGGACTCATCAGTCAATCATAATCCGGGGCAGGAGACGCTGTGTTTGACAGGCACAAATCCAGAGCCCATTCAAATGAACAATCTAGGCAATGGAAAATAGGTTGCACGCAAGTAAAGTATGAGAACCGGAAGGATAATCCATAGGCTACGCTCAAAGGGGCCAGAGCCAGGGCAGACTGTCGTGTGACACAGATCGTGCAGCCATTGCGTAGCAAACAAACCAACAGCAGCACACCAGCAGTCAAGGCGAGGATTAACGGAAGCCCTCCGAAGACGCTGGAAAAATAGAATAAAGAAAGCCGGTATCACACCAAATATTGTTTGGAACGAGGTCACAAGGCCAGAGCCCACAACTTTGAAAAAATGTGCCAAGCCAGTTGTTGACGAGGCATTGAATATAGTGTGAATCAGAGCACCGAAATGAAGTGGGAGATCAGTATTTAAAAGAGCATGCACCTCCGTGCGGGTGTTAGCTACGTGAAGGACAAATGTTGCACAAGAGGAAGTTAGGGCGACTTCTTTTTGAGACAATAGAGCCCTTATTCTGCTCAGCTTGTTGAACTCTGCTTTCAAGGTTGGTATGGAAGGCCAGATGGATACATCGAGTCTCCCATGCGGGGGTGGGAAAAGCACATTCTTACAACAGCTACTTGTTGGGAGACAGTTACAATGTACGGAGTCACTGCTAGCATCCCGCAACATGCCTCATTATTTAAAAGCAAATAGCTACCGTTAGCTAATAACATGAAAGTTGGTGTAATCGCTGGCACAGGATTTCCCTTCAAAATGCAAGCTAAATTTGGTGCATGCACGTTGCAAGCGCCATGCAATTGGATCTTCCTGCAAACTACTGAGTGATCAGGTGTGGAAGTGCACTCCTCTCCTTTTAGATACACCTCTTTACCCTCTCTCAGGCACCTGTATGTAAATGGGAGTGACCAAACTTCATGGAGAAAAGCGGGAGCTAGTGGTTCACATCTGCCTAAGGCATAGAGTTTCATACACAAACTGAACTAAAACAATGGAAAAGGTAGTGTGATTAACCCATGGATAAGCCACACAGCTAAGTTTGATTCGGTCACAGAGAATGGTAAAGGTTCCAACTTTTCAATATGCAATAGTGAATATGTCGCATCCTTCATGGACATGAACTGTTGTTTATCAGTCAGATTAAACGGCAGGAATAAAGATGATGTATTCATGTAGTCCCAGGGAACTTTCCCAGCCTTCAATGTTTGTAAAGTCCATGCAAACTACATTATAGAACGCAATTGATTTTGACCACGGTATAGGACACACATGTCATCTTGTACAATATCCACAACAGATGAAACAATATTATCTAATGTGTAAATTCTGGAAGAAAGAGTGTAAATGCTATTATCAATGACAGCAAGCACTTTTTCCAAATTTGCTTGATCAATAGCTCTTAATCTAGAAGTAGCTTCAATTTGAGATAATTTCCAAACTTCATTGTAAACAGCATACACCCATCTTTTGGACCTGCCACCCACAGGGCCCTTTACAAAATCATTCAAATCCACATTGTCAGTTAATTTGGACAAATGAAGCTTAACTGACGCTAAGGTGGAATGTTTAAACCAGTTTTAACACAATATTCCTACTGAATAGGTAGTAACAGAATGGGAGGTTTCAAACCGGGGGTCAACCCTAACCTGTGTGTAGCCGGATCCCAGTCCCAGAAACCGATGTTGACAAGAGTCTGAAGTTTTTTGCCATATCAACCATACTTGAGGATCTACGCTGGAAATATTGAAGGATGTATTTGTAATCAGTGACTGCAATTCATCAAAGGACAGATCTGTGTTATTGTTCCAGGAAGGATAAGCACCCAGATCAGGGGCGTTCATCTTTTTAGAAGTAGCCAATCCAAGGCAGGTGGTCTGACAAATAGTAGAATTCAAAAAAACAACATATGGTTTGGGATGAGGCATGCACGATGCAAAGCTTCCGAACCTTCCACTTGCCATGCTTTAGAACCCAAAACAGATTTAACATCAATGGTATCTTTCCACAGCTCATAGCCCCCTATAGCTAATTCATCCATAAAGGACTTTGAATACAGTACTTTAGTGTGTGTAAGCCTAACTTTGGCAGTGGATTTAGCAGAGTTTTGGAACTGCCTTCAATGGGAGCTGGACAATTTTCTCATTGTGTATAATTAACGACATTTCTAAATGTATTTGCTTTATGCAGGAAATGATTGCCATAGTGTTGGTAGGAAAACAACTCTCCATAATTCGCTGAGTCTAAATACAAATCTTCAGTATCAAAAGCAGTATAATATTTCAAATCAGAAAAAAGAGCCTCTACGACTTGGACATCCCAATCATCAGAGCGTATGTTTTGTTTCACAACATCCCCCACTGAAACACGAAGTACATTGGGGACATTAATCAACTCTGTAGGGCCATGAATTTGGAATTTAACAGCATCCCATACAATCCCATCTAGCACATGCCAGGCAGTAATATTAACAAAAGTCTGGTCCCTCTTCATGATGTGTGATGAGGAGTGGGGTGCCAAAGTTCCATCAATTAATCTAATTGCAGATCTTTCGGTAAGATAATGTCCATTCACTAGGTGAAAATAAACAACCACAAATCCATTCGACATAAACAAAAAAATAGATATGAGCACCAGCCAAATGTAAGTCCAAGGGGGAATTAAAAAATGTCTTTTAAACTAAACAACAAAAATAGAAATTTTCGATGGGGCATTCGATGTTGTAGAGTTAGTGTCAAATGAAAAACGTGACTGGTCAACTGCACTTGATTGCACGCCAGGCAACAACACAACTGTGGGATAGGTATAATCAGTATCTTCATGGGGACCACCAGCCGGTGGAGTCAATAAAGGATTAGTAACTGTATGCATCTCTATGGCAATGTCAGGCCTGAACGTATTTGCCGGAGCTAAAACAGAATTTCTCAGCATTGCTGGGCAAAAGACCGCTGGAGTCATACTAAGAATAATCAGCCACTCGTTGTAGTTTGACATTGTCAATGAAGATGCATCTGTTATCCTTGTGACCAGGAAGTGGAGGTAAAATTACTGTTCTTGTACCCTGCACGCCAAGCACTGGAACAGGTCCACGATAAGAGGGGCAGAACTCCTTCTTGTTCTTCACCTTCTCACAGACCAGGTCACCAACTCGAGGTAGCCAGCCAACTACCGGAATCTGAAGTGCAGCATCAGTTGTGGAGGGCAAGTGTTCCTTTGCAAGACTCTCTTGAGCCTCTTGTAGATTCTGTAACACAGCAGAATGATCATCTACGTCAAAGGGTGTGGCCGACGCCGCCATGTCTAGATCATCAAGGTCCGGGACAAACATTTTTATGCCAAAGAGCATTTCGTATGGGGTCCGCCCACCCAGAGAACTTCTAGGGAGATTATTAAGTGCACGTTGAACGCTATACAAATGGGCCAACCAGTTCCTGCCAGTACCTAAATCCCTAGCTGTCAAGGATTGCTTTAAGTCACGGTTCATTCGCCCCACAACAGAATTGCCCTCTGGCCTATATGGAGATGAAAATTTGAATTGGACCCCCAAAGAACTCATGGTATCCTTGTACGCCTTAGAGGCGAACGCCGGACCCTGGTCCGAATGGAAGGTACCACATGCAAAAATTCCCACAAAGACACGCAAATCCCTGATGACAGTTTGAGCATCAGCACTCCATTGTGGCTAGACCCATAGAAAACGTGTGCACAAATCCACTGCAACTAAGATGTACTTATACGCAGTATCAGAGGTAAAAGGACCGCAGTGATCCAAATAAACACACCCAAGTGGTTTATTAGATATGTACAACTGTGTTTACTTTTGGATCTTGTAACTGCTGCTACCAGATATGCTGCCACTGCTGTTTTCGCTGCTTCATCAGCTAAACTGTTGCCAACAGCGTGTATCCCTACATGCTGGTGACCAAGAGTATTAATTACATTCAACCTTACAACCTTGCAATATTTGACCTAGACGGTTTCTGCACACAGTGTTCAGACTAAGGTCACCGTGCAAGTCTAGGGATGTGAAAAACAGACCGTTCTCATGTGAACAAAAGCAAGCAAGCAGTTTTACTTATAATAACAGCTACCTGTAGTGTCCTGTGCAAAAGTAGCAAAGTGGCAAGATGGCGTTAACATCTAAAACGCTTATGCTAACATAGCAATGTGTGCGGGCAAAACCCTGTCTTCACTACAGGGGGAAGGGCCTTCCCGAAGTCCTTGCAATGGCCTCATTACTATGAGGCATAGGGTAGGTGCCTCCACTCCCACATGCCTCACAACAGGAGAGGATCCTCCATTAGGATGAAGGAGCATCGCCCCACTGCCCAAAATACGCCCCAGGGTTGAAAAATAAAATGGAAATAAAGTTAGTTTATTACCATTTTATTTTCCTTCCTCATCATTCTGAACCGGTTCTCAGGACGGGGCAGGGCCATTGCAACTGTGTGGCAGCAGGGAGCTGTGCACTTCAGTTTAAAGTGCGCATGTCTTTTCGGCCGGCTCTTTTGCGACGGCCAGCCATATATGCACATTTTAAACTTCTCTAACCTAGTTGTCTTCAGACTGCTGGGTTAGAGAAAGCACAGGCCTCCAGAGCTATTAAAAGCACTGAGAGAGGCTGCTCCCTCCAATCCTGGCGCGTCTCTCATGCTGGTTACAGCATGAGAGCAGCACCAGGATTGCCTAAGGGAATTTACTGGAGTCCCAGGAATCAGGAGCGAGGAGGATGTCGGACGTTGGAGGCTGTGCAGCAAGCAAGGTACGTTTTTTACCTTCTTATTTACACACCACTCAGTTTGCATGCATGCACGTAAGACTCCAGATATGCCTGCCTACATGCCAGCCGCCACTGCTCACAACTATGATCTAGTGCTTCGAGGCCCAGGAGAGGGGACCCAAAATGGGTGCGGGGTCTCTACAATTGGTCTAACAACAATCGAGTAGCAATGCATGTCCAGTGGAAGGGTATTCAGTCTGGTCCCCAGTCATCACAGTGTAGGCCAACTACTGCGGCCAATTCTCCATTACCACTTCAGCGGACAAGTTGTGCCTTTAGAGAAACCCCGCGCCTGTGGAAGCATGTTGTGTGTGCAAAGACATCAGAAGATATTTATTGGGGAGCAGGGGAACTATGAGTCAGACATCAGATTTTGGGAGTTTCATTTGAAACCTGCCCTCTAATGCAGGCCATGACAGAAGCTAACTCAGCTGGAGATCACGTTTGTGATTGTGATTACTCTTCATACTATATCTAAGTTCCAACCCCCTTACCACCTCCTGTAGAAAGCCTTGACTGCGCGCTATTGCACATTTTGAGCAAAATGTTTAGAAAATGAACTCTGGTATCCAATTAGAATGAAATAGTCTTCAGCTTTCAAACTCCAGCGGTAAATATCAAGATCTACCACGCATAGTGTCCAGTAAGCGCCCCCGCCCCAGGATCTGGTCCATTCGGTACGTTTTAACCTCGAATGAGTAAAAACAAACACCATTTTCTAAAGCTAGGTAGGGCTCATAATAACAGAGCACCAATTCCTGGAGGGCCATTCCCTTCAACTTGTCATCAGTATCACTGACACCCCAGTTGTAGTGCAACTTTTCTGAACTCATTGCCATGGCTACGAGAATTATGAGGTTGCTGCATTTTTCACATAATTATGGATTGGCCGCATGTGCCACATAATCCATCATCTACCGCATAGTGTGCAAATTTTAACAAAAACATTTTTCTAGCTGAAATAGTTCAAAAGTCACTATAAACACAGCAACATGTGAACAGTCGAAGAGCATTTGCAAAGCTCGACTGGTAACGCTTCTGTTGCTTATTGCTACGTTTGCATGTTAAACCAGCACTAATGAGATGCAACCAATTCCCAGGCAGTGTGAACAAGTGTAAAAATGACAATATAATGAAGTAATACCATCATCAAATGTGTCACGTTGCGCTGCATAATTTGCCTTTTCTTACCACAAAATTTACTCAACCCTGCTGCACAATTTACCCTCCCCAGCTGCACAATTTCAGTAGCCCTGCTAAGTGCTCTGCTTCTCCCTTTGTGGCAAGATTGGAAGTAATTTTGTTCAACAAACTGTGTGATCTTGGGCAAATAATACACTCTCTGTGCCTCCTCCATTGAACTGACAGTATGGAAGCACTTGGAAAGAGCCTTAATGTGATAAATAGACACCAAGGGTATACTGCCTGGCTCTGGCTCAGCTCGAGGTCCAGTTGGAACCTCGAGCCCATTAAGAGTCAATCTAGGTTGTGGCTTTTGCCGTTCACCCTTCCTCTACCCAGGATGTGGCGTTATGGCTAGAGCTGCCAACTTTGAACTGGGGAACTGGTTCCAGTCTTGGCATCACCTCAACATCCTGTGATTCAGTGCAAATCACTTAGAGCCCGCTTCATAAAAGTAATCTGAGACAAAATCCTAACTTTACAACTTTCGGTATTCACAAAAGGCAATTAGGAGTAGTAAAGTTAGGAGTCCTAACTTTACTACTGTAGTAAAGTTAGGACTCCTAACTTTACTACTCCTAAATGCCTTTTGTGAATACCGAAAGTCATAAAGTTAGGATTTTGTCTCAGTTTAGGAGTAGTACAGTTAGGAATCCTAACTTTACTACTCCTAAATGCCTTTTGTGAATATCGAAAGACGTAAAGTTAGGATTTTGTCTCAGTTTAGGAGTAGTAAAGTTAGGACTCCTAACTTTACTACTCCTAAATGCCTTTTGTGAATATTGAAAGTCATAAAGTTAGGATTTTGTCTCAGATTAGGAGTAGTAAAGTTAGGAGTCCTAACTTTACTACAGTATTAAAGTTAGGATTCCTAACTTTACTACTCCTAAATGCCTTTTGTGAAAACCGAAAGTCGTAAAGTTAGGATTTTGTCTCAGATTACTTTTGTTAATCGGGCCCTTAATCTCCATGTGCCTTAGTGAATAATGTGTCCTTGTGTATGTAACTGGTACTCATATAAAGTGCTACAAATGTAAGACTGCAAAAATGGGCTTCATTCACTCATTCAGAGCTATTTGCATCTAGTTGCCACCGGACTGGTTTTCTACCAGCAGCACCAGTGATTTAAATGCCTCTGCTTGTACAAAAGTAAACAGAATCACCTAAAGCCGTTATTTTTAGCCCCAATCTGTACATACTTCAAACAGCAAATATAAATAGAAAACACTTGTTATTGTTTTTTACAGCTGCACAATTCCTGACTAATAATTAAAGCAAACAAAGGCAAAAAAGTCATGTTACAAATTAATAAATACAATTTTCTTTAAGGTCCCATTTAGTAGCCTGTCCAGGCCTTTGCAGACACTCAAAACAACAACAAATGGAGGGCATTTTTCTCTTGAAAGGTAACAACCCTATTTGCATCCGAATAGTTAAAGGGGATCCTGCACTTTCATGACGCAGGACCCATCCTGTGCAGCAAGAACCGTCCCAGGCCCTGACAAGCATTTCTTTCACCTGTGTGGTGCAGGACCCCTACTGTGCACAATACCCCCTCCCAGGCGCTGAGCAACATCTCTTTCACCTGCATGGCGCAGGACCCCTCCTGTGCAGCAATGCCCCCTCCCAGACGCTGACAAGCATTTCTTTCACCTGTGTGGTGCAGGACCCCTACTGTGCACAATACCCCCTCCCAGGCGCTGAGCAACATCTCTTTCACCTGCATGGCGCAGGACTCCTCCTGTGCAGGAAAGGCTCTCCCAGACACTAACGAGCATCTCTTTCACCTGCATGGCACAGGAGCCCTCCTGTGCAGCAATTCCCCCTCCCAGACGCTGACAAGTATCTCTTTCAACTGCATGGAGCTGAACCCCTTCTGTGTGGCAAGGCCCCCCCTCAGATGCTGACAAGCACCTCTTTCAACCTGCATGGTGCAGGACTCCTCCTGTGCGGCAGGCGCCAGGGCTAGAATGGGAACAGCAACCAGCCCAGGCAGATTGCTGCCCGACCGTCCCTGGGGGCAGGGAGGGTGCTAGCTAGAAGCACCACTTCCGCACTGCTGCAAAACCAGCCCCCAGTGACAAAACTGGCCTCCATGGGAACAAAACCAGCCCCCACCCTTCCGGCCCAAAATGGAAATGCCCAGTGCCTGCTAGGGCCAGTCCAGCCCTGCCAGACACCGACAAGCATCTCTTTCCCCTGCATGGCGCAGGACCCCTCCTGTATTGCAACACTCCCCTCCCAGATGCTGACAAGCATCTCTTTCACCTGCATGGATCATGACCCCTCCTTGCGACAAGGATCCCTCACAGACGCTGACAAGCATCTCTTTCACCTGCATGGTGAAGGCCCCCTCCCAGACACTGACAAGCATCTCATTCACCGGCATGGTGCAGGAACCCTCCTATGCCACAAGGCCCCATTCCAGAAGCTGACAAGCATCTCTTTCAGCTGTACGGCACAGGACCCCTCCTATGCAGCAAGGCCCCCTCACAGACTCTGACAATGCTAGCCCATGGGGGAAGGGAAGGTCGCAGACCAGTCTTCCCCGGGACGCTTTGTGTGGGGTTGGAAGGACAAGGCGGGGATAGGGCAAGTTAGGGGAGGGTGTAAGAGAGTGCTATATAGGTGTCAGGAGAGGAGTATCCGGCCTCTTCCTGTCACCAAGCACCACCGGGAAGAGCTTCAGAAAGTTAGCTCCTTGCTGTGGCCTCCCTTAGTGCGGCACATCCTAGGAAAGAGGCCGGCATGTGAATGCCGAACAGCGACACAGTCCAGGCGGCACTAATCACGTTCGGTGAGGCAGGTAGTGAAGATTTACTGCAGCCGGGCGTCCTGGACCAGGCCTGGGTCAGGATGCATTGCCCAACGTACTCCGCATCGAGCGGGGTCATTGCTGCGGTGGCGGCTCATCTGCCCAAACCGCCATCTGCAGGGAAATCAATGGGAGGCATGGGTGAGGCACCAAGCGGGAGCCCGGGGGAGCGCAGCGTGGAGACTGCGACCATGGAATCAGTGCTGCAGCGGACAGGCGCTTGGAAATGCACTGAGGAAATGGAGCTCCCGGGGGCAATGGGCCAATTGATCTCTCGATGAGCGCCCCCACTGGGAGTACAGAGAGGCGAAGAACTGGGCCACTAGGACGTGCTGAGGAAATATGAATTTTTATGGTCAATTGTGTCCCCTATCTTAGACCCCAACGGCTCCATGTACATGCTACAAGTACATGTATGTTCCCTCCAGTTCCAGCTATGAAGACGCAAATACATGTGCGTCCAACGTCAACATGTCCTCTTTCAGGTCCGCCATGAATGGGTCGAATATTCCATTCCTAAGTATGATTGGCCACCAACTTTATATGGTTCACTTTTCACGTTTCACAGTTCAGGCGAGCAGGCCCTGAATTCTGCCATCAAGCCTTTTCCTACTTCTGCCTCTGAAATGCTCCAGCTTGGACCTGCATCCGTATCCATGAACTTTGTCCTACTCCCTGCGCGGCCAACGGTGCCTGACGCGGCCTGTTGCCTGCCAAGAACTGTATTCAGCCTTCAAGTTATCTGCTCCGCTCCTCATCCAATGCATTCCTGTCTAGTAGTTTTAGGTAAACATCCTTCCAGCTACCGAGCAAAGAGCTCGGCCTCGCTGTCTTTATGCAAGTAGTTCATAGCCCCTGTTACCATGGAAGATTCCTGCCCCCTCGCATCTCATGTAGACACATAGACGCTCGTACATGCACTAACAGTCAGTATAGAATAGATTCCGTCCGAGAGACCTTTCCTTTTGGATAACACAGTTCCTTAAACAAAGATATTAGATACGATTTGGGATTAGGTTGACCTGACCCCCCAGACTTATTGTCTCCACATGTAGAGCTAAATGTCAATTCCCCTTCACCCTCTAGTTGCACGTCAATTACACGTCATGCGGCTGCGCGCGCATCTCTGCCAAATATTTCTGCTGACACTGCAGGATTCTCCTATGGATCCACCCACTTGTGACATCATTTTAAATGACGTTTCTAGTATACGCCTGTTATTACGCCCATTTTCATTACGTATGTGTATTCTTATCTGTACTATCAGCTGTTACGCCTCCTGCATCTGTCTTAATGCAATGCTTTTCATATATATATTGTTACTTGTCAATAATGTATTGTCTATCCCTTCCTGAACCTTCGTGGTGATGGAATAAGATTGCCTGGTTCGAACTATGATTCCTTTGTAAGGAATAAAGCCCTTTTCAGAACCTCTAATACCACGGATTCTGCCTCTTATTTTGACTGAGTTATTCTTACTAGACTTTTCCGCATAAAAAATAGTACAGGTAATTTAAATATTTACCACATAAGTTGGCGCCCGAATAGGGACACTTTCTCATCTCACGCGCCGGAGGTGCGTTGCAGGCCCGGTCCCCTGCCACAGCTGAACGGACAAAAACGCGTACCCGCAGGATTTCCTGTATCTCCCTCCGGCCAAGCGGGGGTGACTGAGGCTGCGATCAACACCCAGACGAGGCGGTGAGAAGTGCGAAGTATCCCGACCAGAGCCTAGCTGAGAGAGCAAGATCCGAGGTATACAGAGGCCCACCAGGTTCCGAAGTTTCCGAGTCGAGTCGAGTCCAGTCCGGTCCAGTTCAGTTCAGTTCCGAGGCCTTCCGTTCCGTGCTACCCGGTGAGTACCATTGCTGGGGAGGCAGTTAGACGTGCACATTGGTTTGTGCCGGTCCTGACGGGTTTGGGTACACAAATCCGGTCTGCACTGTTTTAGCAGTGTATCTGTACTGTTTAGCAGTATATCCAGTATGTTCATGTATATAATCTAGTATTATCTAGTATTAGTATTATGTCAGTAGTTAGTTTTCTCTTAATTATCATTGTTCGTTAAATGTTAAATGTTAAATGTTTTACTGTGTTCAAAAAATTGTGGTATGAATGAGTGTTCATTATTGTGTTTTTCGTATTAATTGTGTTCAAGTCCAGTTTGAGTAAGAATCAAGTAGCAAGGTTTAAAGATGCCGTTCTTTTCAAAATTAAGACAGATCAAAACTAGAAAAGGAGTACTCGAAGAAGCTGTTCCCATTCCACCTAGGGATACTCCAGGGTATTTTATGTACCATAAGCATGGCCTAGATGCCGTATTATATCTTGATTTATGGGTGGACTACACCAAGGATTTAGCAGAGAGTCAGAGATGGCCCGCAGCTGGGACATGGGATGCAGATTGCATCATGAGAGTAGAAGAAGAATTATGGAAAAAGAAAGCCAGACAGTCACAGAAAGATGCCATTGAACTATGGCGTAAAGAATCGCATAGGCGCACAGAGAAAGCGCTCAGACTGGAAGAGAAAAGTAGGGAGAACTTAAATAAAGCCCGAGAAAATATGTTAATTGAGGAAGGTACCCGAGTAAAAACAGAACAAGTAGACAGACAACGAAACACTCTTATGAATGGTATGTATCCTCTCTTGGCCGAAGGTTTACCTAAGGCCACCCCGGAAATGCCGAAAGATTTGCCACCCCCTTTACTCCCGATTAAAGCACATCCCAAGACCGCAAAAGATATTTTCCTTTCCTCCTATTTAGACGATGTAGCTCCCGAATATGTTAATGTTCCACCACACGCACCACCTGTCGATGGTGCTCAACGCCGAGATCATCCGCCCCCAACTCCGCAACCACAAACTCCTCCGCAAAATTCAACTTTTCCTGCATCCACAGTTTCTACCTTACATCCCACAAATCCTTTTATGCCTAGCACCTCAGAAGGTGCGACAGGAGGTGCGGCAGCAATTTTCGCCACGCCACCATTACGAAGCAAATCGTCTCTTAGAGATTTAGCAAACCAACGTACACCACAAATAGCAACGTCCGACATGTTTAAGGAACACCTTGTAGATTGTAGATATGATCCAGTGCCCGGTAAAAATGACAGAATGCTGCTATCATCACTACGTATACGACGAGCTTCAACGTATTTAATGACATTACCAGGAATGATTAAACATTTAGACAATATATATCGCTTTGTCCAAACAGGGCAAGGCCCTGAAAGTATTGACGAAGCCATGGAATACCAGAAAGTGGATGTACAGAGACTACTGTTACGCTTCTTCATAAACTGCTTGATCAGAGACAGAGATAGGTCCGAGGTAGATCAGGATGAAATGCAAGTCCTTACCAGATGGGGTCAGAATATATCAGAGGGAAAACACGATAAACAG
Organism: Triturus cristatus; assembly: GCF_964204655.1. NCBI lineage: Eukaryota > Metazoa > Chordata > Amphibia > Caudata > Salamandridae > Triturus > Triturus cristatus. The sequence goes on along the minus strand of NC_140585.1, from coordinate 144,887,290 downwards.
ACATGTATAGTAGCTATGTGCCGAAAGATCCGCAAGGAAGTAGAACGAACACATAAAGCCAGATCGGAGGCAGACAAAACTGAATCAGAGGGAGAGGAGGAGGAAGAATCAGAAATGCCCACAGGACAATTAGAAACGATTGCTTATGTAGGTAGGGGAAGACCTTGTAACAATACCAGATACTTTAATGACCCGATACGTCCGATACGTCCAGAATGTAACAGACATTTTCAAGCCCCTATGCTAAATGCGAAGTCCCCTGAACACTTATTCCAGGCTGCTGATAAATTACTCCGAGACCGAAGGGGGTATCATATGCTCGATTCTATGGATGAACAAGAATTAGCCAGGTCAGCAGTACAATGGGCTGACAGTTCTGAAAAATACAGTGATGATGCGTTAGCACACACGTTTTTGAATCTTACCCCAGACGAACAGCGTTTAGCTGGTATATACATGATACAACACCTCCTTATATTGTATAGAAGCCAACGTTCCGATCCTGGTCCCCTACCTGATATATTGATAGAATTACTCACGAATAAATGGAGAGGTTCAGGTACTGATTTAATTAAAGAAATTCTAGAATATCGACACCAGTACATTGTCTTCGTATGCCCAGAACATGTTTCAGTTCCCCCCAAGTTGGAAAGAAAAACGTACCACATAGACAGACAGAATCCCTTACGCGAAGTACACCCAATCAGAGGTGAAGACAATACTTTTAAACGCGTGTTTGTATACACGCCCATAACAAAAATTGAATTATTAGAAATGAAGAAAGTAGTACCTAGCCATGACAAAGACCCAGCAGGTTTCCACCGTGAGATAAAAGACATGTTACTCATGGGAGAGTATACTTATCCGGACATTATGAAAATATTAAAAGTTTTATTGCCTGCCGGTATTTACGAGAAACTCAAAGAAAAGGAATGGGAGGTGGGAGACCAAAAGATAGAGTGGACAGCATTAGAAAACGAAGAAAAAGCCCGAGCTGCAGGTTCAGGGCTTGGGGAAAAGACTACAGCATTACCAGGATTATTAGTGCAGGTACTACCACGTTTATTAACTACGAAAAAGGAAGACTGGGGTGCAATTTCAGCCTGTAAACAAAAACAAGATGAAGACACTAGTGATTTCTATTCCCGATTTGAAAAATGTTTTGGTATTAATAGTGGCATAAAAGCAAGTAGTGAGTCGTATCCACATCTGTTTGTGACAAAATTAGTTGAGAATTCCCTGCCCCAAGTTAAAGGTAGAGTATTAAAATTCGAGAGTACCTGGCAAGGTAACACACCGTCACAGATGTTACAAATGTTACAATATCATCACAATAGAATTAGAGAAGAACAAGAACATGAACAAAGACGTATGAAAGACACGAAAATGAAAATGCTTGTTGCTCAGTCCGTTCCAGCTGATGGTCATAAAAAGGGTACGACACAGTCCAATGATTCAGTAGGTCCTGTTAGAGGGACATGCAACTATTGTAAACAGCCAGGTCATTATATACACGATTGCGCAGTTCTAAAACATAATATCTCTACGGGTATAACGAAAGAGAGACCACGTCCGCCTAGACAGGATCAGATCCAACAACAAGTACCTCAGAATATACAGCCTATGCCAGTTCCACAACAGACCGCACCACAACCACAACAACAACCACAACAACAGCCACAGCCTATTGCTGCAACACAAAACACGACACAACAGATGTACCAGTATGCACAAAATGACTATCCAGAGTATCAACGCTACACATGAAATAGCCTAGAGAGGGAAGTTGGCCTACCCCTTATTGAGGTTCCCGTAGATCAAGAAGGTCCTTACGTACAGAGTCAAGTATTAGGGAAAGACAGAAAGTTTCTACTCGATACAGGGGCAAGCAGAACTACTATCCGTCACAGCGAAGTCCCAGGGGTACCCCTCTCAGGCTCACAAAATATTTCCCTTGGTTTTTCAGGAAAGCCCACTATTAATGAAGTATCGCAACCGCTTGCATTAACGGTCGGTCCATTAACACGGACTACAGATCTATTGCTCACAAAATCATGCCCAGAAAACTTGTTAGGTATAAAAACATTGAAAGCTCTAGGAGCTGTAATATGTTGTTCTCCGGAAGGAGTACGACTATTTTTGCGTGACTTTAAAGGTCACTATGTGTTTAGGGACATGGATCATCGGTTACAGAATCTACCTGCACATTTATGGGCACAAGGCCCCACTGATGTAGGTTGTATGCACATTACACCATATCGAGTCACACTCAAAACAGGAGTAGTATTACCACGAATACGTACGACAATACAAGTTACCGCCAGATGCTGTTGTGGCTTTACTGCAAACCATTGACTAGCTCATTGCACAAGGAGTGGTTGTAGAAACGGACTCCAATATATGTAATTCCCCGATAATTCCGATTCTTAAACGAACTGATCCAAAAGCACCACCAGTATATCGATTAGTTATTGATCTGCGAGAATTAAATAAATGCATTGTACCACAATACCCCGTGGTCCCAGATATCTCTTCATTGCTAACAGCCATAGATTCAGAAGCAACGTTCTTTACTGTAATTGATCTCAAGAACGCTTTCTTTAGCGTCCCAATCGATCTGGAAAGCCAATATTTGTTCGGATTCAGTTTAAACGGACGAAGTTTTAAATTCGCACGCGCACCTCAAGGATTCACAGAAAGCCCCAGCATCTATAGCCAAGCACTGAAAACAGAACTTGACAGTATCCACATGCCAGCTAACACTGCCTTGCTTCAATACGTCGATGATCTGCTGATCACCGCCCGAAGCGAACCTGAATGTGAAAAAGCATCACTGACGGTTTTACATTTCTTAGCCGACAAGGGGCACAAGGTGTCCCCTTCAAAGCTGCAATTCTGTGTCCAGCAAGTTGTGTACCTTGGACACTTGCTGTCCAAGGGGGGAAGACAGCTTACACCCGACCGTATCCAGTTAATTGTTAACATGCCGACACCCAAGACACAAAAGGAGGTACGGGCATTCATAGGCCTCACTTCGTACTGTAGGCAGTGGATCCCTCAATATGCATTTCTAGCAAAACCACTCATTCAGTTGACAACACAGGAGGCAGCGACATCGACTGTCCTCCCTTGGACTCAGGAACATACGCAAGCTTTTGAAAGCTTAAAGAAAGCTTTATGTCAAGCACCTGTTTTAGCAACACCATGTTACAGCAAACGTTTTACACTTTTTGTTACAGAACGTGAAGGTACTGCTTTGTCAGTACTCACGCAGGAACAAGCAGGATCACACAAGCCATGTGCTTATTTTTCTAGTACATTAGATCCCGTAGCTCAGGCTCTTCCTGCGTGCCTGAAATCGGTCGCAGCAACAGCTTTAGCAATCAGACAAAGCAATGCCATAGTGTTAGGACATCAATTGACAGTACAAGTACCACATGCAGTAGAGGTTCTCTTGAACCGGACCCAAACACAACACTTGACCATAGCAAGACTGACGGGTTATGAATTAACATTGTTCCAGCCACACATAGAAATCAGACGTTGTAGTACATTAAATCCTGCCACACTTTTGCCAGTAAGTGGAACAGACCCATTGGCACATGATTGTATTGAAGTCATTACTATTACGACGAAACCCAGACAAGACTTGACAGATATTCCATTATCAGATCCAGACCTGACATTGTATGTAGATGGTTCATGCATGAGAACAAGTACAGGAGAGTTAGTGGCCGCTTATGCAGTCACAACAGACACTGAAGTTATTGAAACAAATTGTATAGATACCTTGTCAGCTCAAGCAGCAGAGCTCATCGCTCTGACACAAGCCTGTATTCAAGCCAAAAATAAGAAAGTCAACATATACACAGATTCACGTTATGCATTCGGAGTCGTCCATGACTTCGGCGTGCTTTGGCGAGAGAGAGGTTATTTAACTTCTCACGGTGCCCACATCCAGCACGGTCCCCTTATTCAAGCTCTGTTAGATGCAATACATCTGCCGACTGCAATATCGATTATGAAGTGTAAAGCCCATACAAAAGTGACTGACATTATTTCTCAGGGTAACGACCTAGCTGACAGAACAGCTAAACAGACTGCTCAGAATCAGACTCATACAACTGACACGACAAAGACAATAGTTCCGACACCAACACGCTGCATGACAGTTAAGGATCCCGCCCTTGATGTAATTGACATACAGACACATGCTACACCAGAAGAAATAAAGAGATGGACTGAATTAGGAGGGATCCAAACGGATCAAGGATGGATGACAAAGGGAAAATCTATATGGTTTCTCCCCGACTCAATGGTTCAAGTCATCATTAACACAATACATAGTCCAGCGCACCTAGGAGAGAAAGCTATGCTAGACAGTATTCAACACATTTGGTTCAATAAACACTTGCGAGCAGCAGCTAAACAGAAAGTACGTACCTGCATGATTTGTTGTCAGTTCAATCCAGGAAAAGGCGTACCTGTAGAACAGGGTGGATTTCAACCCCCCGATCACCCTTTTGAAGTCCTCCAGACGGATTATATCCAGATGGAACGATGTCGAGGATTCAAATATGTCCTCGTAGTTGTATGCGCTCTTTCCCGGTGGACAGAGGCGTATCCCGTCTCAGATTACACTGCCCCGACTACTGCCAAACAGTTAGTTCGAGAATTCTTCCCACGGTATGGTTTGCCCCGTGTCGTGTACTCAGATAATGGCCAACCGTTCTCATCCGAGCTAATGAAACATGTTTCACTTTTGTTAGGCTATCAATGGAAATTCCACTGTGTCCGACATCCCGAGGCAGCAGGTCTCGTGGAGCGGCATAATCAAACTTTGAAAATTAGACTGTCCAAAGTATGTAGAGAAAAAGGTGTCGACTGGATAGTAGCTTTACCAGTTGCGCTCTTTTACATGAGAATGGTAGCACACTCTCGAACAGGGCTATCCCCGTATGAGGTGATCTTCGGTAGACCACCAAATATGTGGGGGACGCCTATACCCCGTAAAATAACTGATGTTGATTGTAATATGCTGACAGATTACCTGGCTTCCTTGATGTCTGCACTACAATCTTGTCGTTCACAGGTAGCTGCAGCTTTTCCCGATAACACTGAGGTGAAGCCCCATGACGTGGTTCCGGGAGATCTTGTACTGATAAGGAACTTCGACAGAAGGAACCCGCTGGAGCCTCGCTGGCAGTCGCCTAAACTCGTCTTATTGACCACAAGGACAGCTGTGAAGATTGAGGGACGTAAAGGGTGGTTGCACTCGAGCCATATCAAAAAATTTCATGGACTATCATCCGACTTGAATTATCAGCCCCGCATTCCCTCACAGACTGACTCAAAACTCCCCCTGGTTGACAAGACAGAAAAGGAACACTATAAACTGAAACTAAGGTCTAGCAAGTCAGACAATTTGATTGTTTAAGTCCTCTCCAAGGTGAATCGGTTGAATTTGTCTCTGACATGTATCCTCTAGACCGAAATAGAGAGAGAAATAGACAGAAACAGCTCAAGAAATATGCGTACTGTAAATCACTTCGTAGTCACTGCATAGTGACATTGTTAATTATGTTTTTTCTAAGTCTTCTGATTATCATTGCCAGTATATTATTACACATGTATTACCCTATTTCCAAGCGTGCTTTCAATGTTACTGCCGAACATTCTTTTAGCGAATTACCCCCGCACGAGTTGTCCTATAGATTTGCGCTGCGCAACAACACATTCATTAGCATGTTACATCATTCTCATCAGACCAGCAATGCTACAAACTGTTGGATATGTGGCCGACTCCCTCCCTATCAGAAATACAAGGGAGTTCTGCCTCTCTTTCCGTATCCATTCACCCACAATGGCTCCTGTGGAGCATGGTTCAGTTTGATTAATTCCCTAGATTCAAATTCAGTAGTTTACCAAGACAACTGGGTTTGGGGAAACCTGAACCTAGTTTTACTTAAAGTCTGCTACCCTAACAAGGAGGGACTTCCCAAAAGAACAGGAACTGATCTAGAAAATGAAGTATATGGATTAGGTAACTTTACACTTAATCTCATGATCCTGAATGTTGAATCTGAAGCTACACCAATCTTGCCCGCTATGTCAGTATTTCCAGTTAAAGGCGAATTATGTGTAAGAAAGAATGGTTCAATACACATGGGCCATAGTAAATGTACCACTGTAATAGAATTCAGTGATAAAGGCAAATCTACATTTAGAGCTTCTCGTCACTCCTACTTCATCTGTGGTCACACCGCATACATACACCTACCCCTAGATTGGGATGGTACCTGTTACATTGCATTCCTTCTGCCACCTGTTTTCCTAGCCCCGCCTGATTACCATAGGAATACCCATTTAGTACACAATAGACAGCAGAGAGATCTCCCGATTGTCGACTACACCGAAACAGCATGGGAGCAATACACAGATTTCAATAAAGGTTTCTTTCCCTACATAGGTACAGTCACTAATAGCAAGTTGATACGTAGATTAACTAGAACCCTTGAAGCAGTAGTGAATGAAACTACTTCCGCCTTAGGTAACTTAACAGAGGAGCAGTCTGCGATGCGGATTGTTGTTCTTCAAAATCGTCTTGTCCTTGACGTCATCCTGGCCGATAGGGGCGGAGCTTGTAGGGTCATCGGATCAAGTTGCTGTGTTTTCATACCAGAAAACGCGCCGTCAGTATATAAAGCCATAACTCGACTTCATAAGATCGTAAGCCAGATACACCAGAATCCAGGCACCTGGACTTGGTCCGGTTGGTTCTGGAGCGTGTTGTCAGCCTGGGGATGGAGGATCCTATCCTTCCTAGGTATTGGCTTTCTCATTCTATTCAGTTGCTGCTTGTGTCTACAATGTGGGCCAGCGATTTGTGGTCTGTGTGCCACATCGTGTATCCCGCCTTCGAATTTTCATTCAAGATCCCGGAAGAAGAAAGAAGAACAAATGATGCTATATGAACAGATTGATGGATTGATGAAGATGGATATTTCATAAGGGTCCGTAGGGGACAAGGAGGGAATGAGGAAATATGAATTTTTATGGTCAATTGTGTCCCCTATCTTAGACCCCAACGGCTCCATGTACATGCTACAAGTACATGTATGTTCCCTCCAGTTCCAGCTATGAAGACGCAAATACATGTGCGTCCAACGTCAACATGTCCTCTTTCAGATCCGCCATGAATGGGTCGAATATTCCATTCCTAAGTATGATTGGCCACCGACTTTATATGGTTCACTTTTCACGTTTCACAGTTCAGGCGAGCAGGCCCTGAATTCTGCCATCAAGCCTTTTCCTACTTCTGCCTCTGAAATGCTCCAGCTTGGACCTGCATCCGTATCCATGAACTTTGTCCTACTCCCTGCGCGGCCAACGGTGCCTGACGCGGCCTGTTGCCTGCCAAGAACTGTATTCAGCCTTCAAGTTATCTGCTCCGCTCCTCATCCAATGCATTCCTGTCTAGTAGTTTTAGGTAAACATCCTTCCAGCTACCGAGCAAAGAGCTCGGCCTCGCTGTCTTTATGCAAGTAGTTCATAGCCCCTGTTACCATGGAAGATTCCTGCCCCCTCGCATCTCATGTAGACACATAGACGCTTGTACATGCACTAACAGTCAGTATAGAATAGATTCCGTCCGAGAGACCTTTCCTTTTGGATAACACAGTTCCTTAAACAAAGATATTAGATACGATTTGGGATTAGGTTGACCTGACCCCCCAGACTTATTGTCTCCACATGTAGAGCTAAATGTCAATTCCCCTTCACCCTCTAGTTGCACGTCAATTACACGTCATGCGGCTGCGCGCGCATCTCTGCCAAATATTTCTGCTGACACTGCAGGATTCTCTTATGGATCCACCCACTTGTGACATCATTTTAAATGACGTTTCTAGTATACGCCTGTTATTACGCCCATTTTCATTACGTATGTGTATTCTTATCTGTACTATCAGCTGTTACGCCTCCTGCATCTGTCTTAATGCAATGCTTTTCATATATATATTGTTACTTGTCAATAATGTATTGTCTATCCCTTCCTGAACCTTCGTGGTGATGGAATAAGATTGCTTGGTTCGAACTATGATTCCTTTGTAAGGAATAAAGCCCTTTTCAGAACCTCTAATACCACGGATTCTGCCTCTTATTTTGACTGAGTTATTCTTACTACACTTTTCCGCATAAAAAATAGTACAGGTAATTTAAATATTTACCACAGTGCGATAAAAAAGACAAAATGGGCCATGTTTGGGCCAAGGCTGGTAGGGCCGGTTGGGGAGGGGCCCCTATGAGGTGCCTGGGTTTTGAGGCCAGCACACAGTGGGGGGGCTGCCCCCAGGTATACCCAGAGCAGTAAATGGCAGGGCATTGACCTGGAGGCGTGGATATGGGAGCAGCGCCTCCTCATACAGCAGACAGAGGAAAGGTGGGCACGCATGTGTGACGCCAGCAAGAGGGAGCCCGCCCTCCCACCTGTGTTGGAGGATCCCAAACCCAAAGATGCCCAGGGAAAAGAAGTTTGGCAGGAGGGTGAGGAGGTAACGGGCAATGGGTGTGGGTCTCAGAAGATCAGGACAGGGAGGGGAGTACGGTGACAGCCAACATGGCTGGGGGGCCCTATGGTGCTTGGGACACCCCAGGTTGAAGTAGCCTGGTGGGGGAGGGAGGAAAGAGAACGGCGAGTGAGGCTGGTAGAAAGGTGGTGATGCCAATGGGGCATAAGACGGCCTCAGGACGTTGGCCCGAAGCAGCAGGGGAGACCACTGCGGCCTATCCTCTGCCGAGGGCTTGCACACAATGCCTGGTGGCCAAGGACGGCCCTGCGCGGAATGAATCATCTGTTCAATGGAAAAAGAGTGTAGTGCAGGAGCCTGTGAGGGATGAGGTTGAAGGAGATGTAGAGCTGGTACTTGATTATGAGAATGATAGGGATGAATTGGAGGAAGGAGAGTTACATGATGACGAAGAGGATTCAGTGGGGCGGCGGCACAAACAACCAGAGAAGTTGGTGTTTTTCAGGTGGCAAGCACAGCCAAAGGGAGAGACTAGCCCAAGGGGCCCCGGAGCAGTGAAGCTCGACGCAAGGACAAAGCTGTTCGCAGTGAAGTGGTGCCAGGTAAAAGTGAGTGGTGGACTGCATGGGATGTGGAGGATGCGGTTGAAAAAAGAACCCTTGCAAGTCAGTGGGGGTGGGGGATGGGGTGGTGGGGCTACAGCGGGTCATGCAGGCAGGCATAATGGTGGTACCTGTGGAACTCACAATAGAGGACGGCGGTAAACAGCTGGTAGGTACCGGGGTCCAGACAGACGGTACAGTGGGGGCAGATGGGAAGGAAGAAAAGGCAGAGGATAAATATAAATTGGCCTACATGGATTTGGCGATGCCGTTGGGGTCTCATTTGTCCAAAAAAACAAAAAATAGAATTTGTAAGCATGGCGCGAAAGGTGAATAGGGTTTTTTCAGGTGGGGCAGGTAACCGCCCTCTGGGGGTTTCCTGATTGGCGGTACTTTGAAGGGGTGGTGAGTCAAATACAGCAGATCCACCCCTCGGTAGGGGGGAGAGTGCACAGGTGACTGACGGCGGGGCACGGGATGCAATGAGCAACGGAAGGAACTTCAAGGGAGGATGTTTACAGGGCAAATGAAGGAGAGATTGGAGATATGGAATGAGGTTAGCAAGTGAAATGGCGAGGAGTGAGGCTAATGAGATGATAAGTTGAAATTGCATGGGGAGAATTAAACGGTACCAGTCATCAGGAATTAGATTTGGAATTGTTAATTTTAATAAAGTACATTAGTATGTTAGCAACCTTATCCTAATAAATGCGGCTGTTCGTTGCCCCTGCAGGGGGCCATCCCAACGGGCGGCCCTTTAGTGCCATTTGGGCTCGCTTTGTTCGTCCTAAATTGGCAGGGTATGCCCAGACGTGGGTCCCTTGCTCACTTTGCCACTGGATTCAAGATAGCCTGGCTGATGAGGGTTATGAACCCGAAACCTGTCCCAGGATGCTTGTTTCCGGTCCAGGGAAGACATGGCTTGGCAGTCCGGGCTGGACTGTTCCCATGAGGCACAGGGTCAGACTGATTTGCATATGGCCATGTCTGAACTGGGGTGGTGGAGTGAGCTAAAGAATGATGATGGATTAAACCCAGATCAGTTGACTGGGGGTGAGTGTTTGATTTGTTCAAGCGCTCCATCCATCATCCCCTTTGGTATCGCTTTGTTTGCCCTAAGTTGGCAGGGAATGCCCAGACGTGGGTCCCTTGCTCACTTTGCCACTGGATTCAAGATAGCCTGGCTGATGAGGGTTATGAACCCGAAACCGGTCCCAGGATGCTTGTTTCCCGTCCAGGGAAGACATGGCTTGGCAGTTCGGGCTGGACTGTTCCCATGAAGCACAGGGTCAGACTGATTTGCATATGGCCATGTCTGAACTGGGGTGGTGGAGTGAGCTAAAGAATGATGATGGATTAAACCCAGATAAGTTGACTGGGGATGAGTGTTTGATTTGTTCAAGCGCTCTGTCCATCATCCCCTTTGGTATCGCTTTGTTCGCCCTAAGTCGGCAGGGTATGCCCAGACGTGGGTCCCTTGCTCACTTTGCCACTGGATTCAAGATAGCCTGGCTGATGAGGGTTATGAACCCGAAACCGGTCCCAGGATGCTTGTTTGCGGTCCAGGGAAGACATGGCTTGGCAGTTCGGGCTGGACTGTTCCCATGAGGCACAGTGTCAGACTGATTTGCATATGGCCATGTCTGAACTGGGGTGGTGGAGTGAGCTAAAGAATGATGATGGATTAAACCCAGATAAGTTGACTGGGGATGAGTGTTTGATTTGTTCAAGCGCTCTGTCCATCATCCCCTTTGGTATCGCTTTGTTCGCCCTAAGTCGGCAGGGTATGCCCAGACGTGGGTCCCTTGCTCACTTTGCCACTGGATTCAAGATAGCCTGGCTGATGAGGGTTATGAACCCGAAACCGGTCCCAGGATGCTTGTTTGCGGTCCAGGGAAGACATGGCTTGGCAGTTCGGGCTGGACTGTTCCCATGAGGCACAGTGTCAGACTGATTTGCATATGGCCATGTCTGAACTGGGGTGGTGGAGTGAGCTAAAGAATGATGATGGATTAAACCCAGATCAGTTGACTGGGGGGGGAGTGTTTGATTTGTTCAAGCGCTCCGTCCATCATCCCCTTTGGTATCACTTTTAGAAAGTAGGCATTTTCTCGTCTAACCATCCAAACCTGCCTCTGCTAGGCTGTGTATTCCTTGTCTGGAGTTTGAGTGACAGGGGCTGGGGGATTCCAGGAGACAGGGTGAGTCAGCACATGGCTGAATAGAGAGATCTGCATCTAGATGGGGGGGGGGAGGGGTTGCACCTGGGACCTGAATAGGGCTGGGCCTTCCCTCCACAATGCTGGCTCCACCTCCTGTGGTGTGTCAGATGTCCAAGCCCTGCACTGTGAAAGGAAAGTAGGAGACATGTCAACAAAGTGCTCCAGGACTGACCAGAACTGGTTTGGACTAGGCAAAGGCCTCCCTGCCTTCAGAGAACAAAGGTAAAATGAGTATAAATATTAGAACCCAGACACAAGAACTTAAGATCACTTCTGGGCCTCAAGACAAACCTTTGCTGAGGAGAAGAACCAGGAATCTGAAGGAGGAAACTATCCCTGTGCTGTGTGTTTGGGGGTTGGCCTGCAGTAGTTGCTTCATTGCCAAAGTGTGGAGAAAAGGACTGAGTGTGCTTTCTATCAACTTGAAGAAGAATCTCCAAGGGCTTGAACTAGAGCTTGCCTCCTGCCTGAAGTCTCAGGGATACAAGACTTCACCAACCAGCTCCCCCCTTAATTCCCTTGCTGGGAATTGAAGTACCTGCTGTTGTGCTGGGCCTTCTGAGAGACTGCGTGTCGCTGGTAGCTGGAAGCGCGACGCAACAACGAGAAGTGTGTCGCCGCCGCAGACGCTGTCATCGCATCGCCGAGGAAGCGAGCCGCCGCTGTCATCATCGCATTGCGGAAACGCGGCGCATCGCCGGAGAAGCGAGACGCTGCCACAGAGGTCATCTTCGCATCCCTGGAGAAGCGTGTCGCAGGGCCTGTCGCGGCTCCAAAGATCATGAGTCGCTGCATGGCCATTGGGCGTGTCGCATCACACCAACGATGTCGCATCACAACCAAGACGCCATTTTGTCACATCGCATCGGAGAAGAGTATCGCATCGAGGTGCCAGCATGTCGCATCACACCAGACAGCAGTAAGAAACCGACGCATCAACTGCCCACACAGTAAGGAAGCGAGCATCAATTCCCCTGCGCAGCAGTAAGGACCTGACGCATCCACTTCCCTGCGTGTAGGGAACCGACGCATCACCTTCCCTGCAACCCTTTTGTTTTCTTTGCGCTACCCATCTAAGGTACATTGAGAGTAAAGTGTCGCATTTACAACCTAAGAGAACTGAGCTATTTTATAACATTTGAGAGACTATTATTGAGTACAATATTGTGGATTTTTGTCATTTGGTCTTGTGTTAAGTCTATATAAAAATACTTATTTTTATAATACTACCTGTGTGGTCTCCATTTGTAGTGTTCTCACTGTATTACGGTATGTGTTCGCAAATGCTTTACACACTGCCTCTGAGATAAACCTGCCTGCTCGTGCCAAGCTACCAAGGGGGTGAAAAAGGGTTATTTTAGAAGTGTAGCCCCTTACTCTGATTAGACGCAAGGGTCCCTATTTGTTACAGGTACCTACCTATGCCAACTAGAGACCCCCAAATCTAACATTGGTGGTCAGCGGGGAGGATTTGGACCTGCATTTGTGATTCATATACAGTGATTGGTGTACACTACTAGTGAGTGCAGACCATAATGCAACCACATACTTTGAGAAAAGTTTTCCTTGGAACTTCTCCTCTATTTTTGATCCCAGAGAACTGCCAGTTTTTTTGCTACCATGAGCAAGTCAGCATCCGTAGTATCTGTAGACATTGTGTTGGAAGAAGAGAGAATTGATACTTACACTGCGCCTCATCTCAAAGCTTTGTGCAAGAAATTTAAAATCTCTGTGAAAGGCCTCACCAAGAAAGAGGAATTCCAAAAGGCGCTGAGGGCCTGGGTGGAATCTAGGAATGCCCTTGAGCATCCTGAGGAGCCAGCCGTGGAGGCAGAGGATTTAAATGGCCAGCTTGTGGGGCCAGTGGGCCTAGCTGGAGAGAAAACACCTTCAGGGGCGGGCAGCAGTGTTTCTTCCAAAGGATTGTCCGCAGGAGAGCTGGAGGACAGAGCAAAGGAGAGGATGCATACGTTGGAGCTGGCTAGGCTCAAAATGAATGGTCAGAAAGACATAGGGCCTCATGTAGGTAGCCAAATACCGGTCGGTAACGGCCGATTTTCGGTAATTTTACCGTTACCGACCGGTATTTTGGCTAATGGTATGTAGGGGGACATTTTTTGGTGTCGGAATTTACCGAATCGTTAAAATTACCGAATCGGTAATAATACCGAATCGGTAATGTTACCGAATCGGTAACTTATCCGAATCGGTAATTTTACCGATTCGGTAAATTCCGACACCAAAATCGAGATGTAGGGGGAGTGTGTGGGTGTGTGTTAGAGTCGGTATTTACCACCAACTTTTAGTTGGTGGTAAATAATTAAAGTATGTATTTATGCATTTTGACGCGCGTAGCAGTGTGCAATGTGGCATACATACATGCCCTTAGGGCATGTATGTGTGCCACATGTGCACACATGGCCGAATCAGGGGTGCAACAGGGTGTCAATGTGACACCCTGCCACCCATGCAAGTGTTCCCCCCATTACCGAATCGGTATTTACCGATTCGGTAATGAGGCATACCTTCCCATCAATGGGAAGGTATGCCTCATTACCGAATCGGTAAATACCGATTCGGTAATTACCGAATAGTAACGAATCGGTAAAAAATACCGACTCATTACCTACATACGAGTTACCACTTCTAAAATACCGATTCGGTATCGTTCGGTATTTTAGAAGTGGTAACTGGTATGCTACCTACATGAGGCCCATAGAGAGCAAGAAAATAGAGCTTGGTATGGAATTAGAGATGAAGAAGTTAGCCTTAGAGGAAAAGAGAATGCATTTTGAGCATGAGAGAGGATTGAGGGAATTGGAACTCAAGGCCAAAAGTTTAGAGGTTCCTCCCTCTGGTGGCAGCATACCGCCAGTGCATGTAGAAGCAAGAGCTTACATCCCCAAAGATGTAGTTAAAGATTTCCACAAGAATGAGGATATAGTGCAGTGGTTTAGGGCTTATGAAGCTGCAACGTTGGCCCACCGGGTCCCTGAGAAGGATTGGGGAGCGGGGCTGTGGGGCCACTTTGTTAGTGATGGGAGGGACACTTTGTTGGATTTGCCTACAGAGGAGCAGATGTCCTATACCCACATGAAGGGAGCCCTAATGTCCAGGTTTGGTTTGACCCCAGAGTTATACAGACAAAGGTTTAGAAATTGCAGAAAACTGGAGTGTGATGATTTTGACCTCCCCGGAGCTACAACCGGTCCCCCCCCCCTTTTCTTTCTTAGACAGTCAGTACAAAGTCGAATGTTATCTTAGGACCAAAAGAGGTAGGAACACTCCAGTCCATTTACTGGGGAGAAAGAAACGATCAGGGCAGTGATAACTCAGAGACACAGTCTGTGATACGAGAGTGTCCAACAAGAATATTCAACGAGGTACAATGGGGTCCGGTATGCGCTTCCTCAGGTCCCTCTTCTTACAACAGCTTCCCTCCAGCTCTTTTGCAGGGTCTCTGATTGGCTTGGCGTCCCCGGGAAAACAAAGAAAAACACAAAACAACCACTGGTCAGTAATCTGGCTTATATTCCTCCTATTGAGTGATGTTGATCCTCCACCTGATTGGACTAGCACCACGGTTTGTGAGGGCAAAGGGCGTGAGGGACAGAGCGGTCCTATCTAGTGCCCGAATTAGGTTGTCCTCCCTGTTCTCCCCTTCCCGCCAACCGTTTGAAATAGTGCAGGAAAGGCACTGACCTGAAGCTACGATCCTCCAGGACCGTAGCGTGGGGTGTCTCGGCGTCCTGTTTCTCCAGGGGACGTCTGGACACAGAGTCGATACAGGATGGGGTCCCTTGGCCCTCCGATTCTACCTCTTGGTTGCTCCGCTGGTTCCTTTCACTGCACAGCTCTCCCACAGGATCCGGGTCTTGATTTCTCGCCGCTTCGTTGTCCTTCGCGCCCGCTGCTTCTCCTCTGTCCTCCTTTCTCGCCGCCGTCTCCAACCACTTCCGTGTTCCTTCCTCCCCTCTTGTTCTGGCGCGCGAAGTCAGGCCCGCGTCAGCCAGCGTAACTAGTCCGCTGACCTCGTCCTCTGTGGATCGGGACGCCGCCATCTTGAAGGGCACGGACGGTTCTTCCTGCGCAACGCCCGTATTACATGGAGTCTACCACTTGGGTGGAATATGTGTCTTTCATTTTCAGAGCATTGGATGGTTGGGTAAAGAGTAGCAAAGTGGATACGTTTGAAGCGCTCTATGGTTTGTTAGCATGGGAGCACTAATAACTGTTTTCCAGAGCAATGCCAGCATCTTATTGATAGCAAGCTAACTAACCCTAGGAAGCTTGCTGAGGAGGCGGACCGCTGGGTGAGCACCCGGGTCCTGAAGGGTCATGTGGGAGACTTTGCCAAAGGTAGGCAGGGTCCCCAGCAGAAGAGTGGGGGGGACAAGGGTAAACAGAGGGAGTTCCAGAAAGGGCCCCAAAGTAATCCCCAAGGGAACCAAGGGAATGGTTCCCAGCCTCCCCCTGAGAAGAAGGCAGTGGGCCCGACAGATAGGCATGTTCATAACGGGCCCAAGACCTGTTTTAAGTGTGGCTAGGTAGGCCACTGTTCTTATGACGCTAGATGACCCTTGTATGGGAAGACGGCACCCATTGGTGCACCACCCCGGCAGTTGGCTAGTGTAGCCCTGGGGAAAGAGATGGGTGCCCAAGGTGGATGGGGTCCTGCAGATATGTCCCTTGTCTCCTTAGGAGACTGTGAGGTGGTCCCCAGGACCCAGCTGCCTGATAACACTAAGAAACACAGGCAGTGAGTGACCATCAATGCCAAGAGGGTGGAAGCTCTTAGAGACACCGGAGCCAGTGTGACAGCTGTCAGTTGTCGGCTGGTGTCTGCAGAGCAGGTAGTCCCCAATGCATTTTACCCAGTTGTTGCTGCTGACAACACAGAGAGCCACAGCAAGGTGGCACAGGTTCCCTTTGAGTGGGGGGAGGGGAGTCTCAGGGACTCGTCAAGTAGCTGTGAGGCCAGACATGCCTGTTGAATGTCTGTTAGGTAATGATCTGGCAAGCGCCCCTTGGACTAAGGTGGAGCAGAGGTCATTTAGAGATGTTGGGTTTGCCTGAGTGGGCCTGCGTGACCACTCGGTCTATGGCAGCCAGTAAGGGTGTTCAAGAGGACCTGGAGCCTGAGAAAATGGCCCAGGTACCTGCCTTAAAGAGAAGAGGTAGGGGGCGCGGGAAACCGGACCCTGAGATTCCCACGGCCCAGGAGGAGGCGGACGCTGAGGGAGATGCCCTGGAGCCTACCGGGGAAGAGATTCCTGAACTGGGAGACCTGCCTGAGCTGACCCATTGGCAGCAGGAAGGTGGTCCCTCCAGGGGGGAGTTCGGTGAGGAGCAGAACAAGTGCCCTTCTCTTGTGGGTTTGCGGCAGCAGGCTGCAAACCAGGCAGCAGGTGAACAGCCTGGATCATATTGGATCTACTGGGAGAATGGTCTCCTGTATAGTGAGTCTAAGGTTGCTGAGCCTCGGTCAGCCCGTGTGCTGTTGGTACCCCAGCGCTTCAGAGCCTTCCTACTGGGGCTGGCTCATAATGTGCCTTTAGCAGGACATTTGGGGCAGGACAAGACCTTTGAAAGGCTTGTCACTCACATTTATTGGCCTCAAATGTGCAAGAGTTCAGACACTCATTGCAGGACCTTTCAGACTTGCCAGACAAGTGGAAAGAGTGGGAGGAAGCACAAGGCTCCTCTTCAACCCTTCCCTGTGGTCAACACCCCCTTTGAGAGGGTGGGCATTGACATTGTAGGGCCCCTGGATCCCAAGACAGCCATGGGCAACTGGTTCATCCTGGTTTTGGTGGACCATGCCACCCGGTACCCGGAAGCCATATCTCTGAGGACAGTGACGGCCCCATGGTGGGACTAGCGCTGATGAGATTTTCTCACGAGTAGGATTCCCTAGAGAGGTGGTGTCTGACTGAGGCACAAACTTCATTTCTAAGTATATGAAGTCCCTGTGGCAGGAGAGTGGTGTAACCTACAAGTTCACCACTCCTTACCACCCCCAAGGAAATGGGTTGGTTGAAAGGTTCAACCGAACCCTAAAAGGCATGATAATGGGTCTTGAAGAACCTATGAGGCGTAAGTGAGACATCCTCTTACCATGCCTTCTCTTTGCATACCGTGAGGTGCCACAGAAATCTCTAGGGTTCAGTCCCTTTGAGCTTCTCTATGGACACCCAGTGAGAGGACCCTTGAGTTTGGTCAAGGAAGGCTGGGAGCAATCTCCCAGGAAACCTCCCCAGTATGTATATAGCTACATGCTGGCCTTCAGGAACC
Organism: Triturus cristatus; assembly: GCF_964204655.1. Classification (NCBI taxonomy): domain Eukaryota; kingdom Metazoa; phylum Chordata; class Amphibia; order Caudata; family Salamandridae; genus Triturus; species Triturus cristatus. The sequence continues at coordinate 144,869,644 of NC_140585.1, read as the reverse complement.
AAACTAGGCGTTTCAGAAAACTCGCTGAGGCGAACCTGGAAGCCAGCCAGGAGGAGATGAAGCGGTGGTACGACCAGAATGCCACTCAGAGAGTGTGGGTCATGGCCACCGTGGAGCCCTGTGTGCTCCAGGATAAGTGGACCAGACCATTTGAGGTGGTGGAGCGCAAGAGTCCGGTTACCTACTTGGTGGACTTACGGTCTCCCAGGAACCCCTTGCGGGTCCTGCATGTCAACCGCCTGAAGCCCCACTTAGAGACATCCGAAGTGGGCATGCTCCTAGCAACAGATGCTGGAATGGAGGAGGAGGCTGAGCCTCTTCCTGACCTCCTATCTGCAACAGACCAAGATAGGTCAGTGGATGGAGTAAACCTCTCTACAAACCTGACCCCTGAGCAACAGAATGACTGTCACCAGTTGCTGGGACAGTTTTCTGACCTGTTCTCCCTGAATCCCAGTGGCACTGATTGGTGCATCCATGATGTAGAAACTGGGGACAATCCTCCTGTCAAGCACAAAACCTACAGGGTGAGAGCTTGCATGAAGGAGGAGGTCTCCAAGATGCTTGCGTTAGGGGTGATTGAGTTCTCAAACAGTCCTTGGGCCAGCCCATTGGTCTTGGTCCCAAAGGCTGCCGTACCGGGTGTCACGCCAGAACTGTGGTTCTGTGTGGACTACCGAGGGCTCAATTCAGTCACCAGGACTGACACTCACCCCATCCCCAGAGCTGATGAGCTCATTGATTGGTTAGGGGCTGCCCGGTAACTCAGCACGTTTGACTTAACGTCTGGGTACTGGCAGATCGCCTCGACTGATGGGGCAAGAGAGAGGTCAGCATTCTCCACACCAGATGGATACTACCCAATTCTGGGTTATGCCCCATGGGATGAAGAATGCCCCTGCCACCTTTCAGAGGTTGGTCAACCAGGTGTTAGTTGGGCTGGAAGAGTTCAGTGCCGCCTACCTGGATGACATTGCAGTGTTCAGCGCCAGTTGGGAAGAACACCTGCGCCACCTCTCGGAAGTGTTGCTGGCGCTGCGGAGAGCAGGCCTCACGATCAAGGCGAGTAAGTGCCAGATCGGTTGGGAGCGGCCAGGTGGCGCCCCTACAGCCCAAGATTGAAACCATCCTGGATTGGGGTCCCCCCAAGACCCAGACAGAGGTGGGAGCCTTTTTAGGACTCACCAGGTATTACAGGAGGTTTGTCAAGAAGTATGGCAGCATTGTTGTACCCTTGACAGAGCTGAATTCCAGGAAGCAGCCCAAGAGAGAGATTTGGACTGACACCTGTCAGAGAGCTTTTGACGCCCTTAAGCCATGTGCACGGCGCCCGTGCTCCTGGCACCCAACCTCTCAAAAGAGTTTATTGTGCAAACAGATGCTTCAGAGCATGGTGGGGGGGCTGTTCTATCACAGATTAATGAAGAGGGCCTAGATCATGGGTACTCACAAACTTTCTCTCGGGGGCCAAATTTACAGTGTGGTTTGTGGCCGAGGGCCGCACCGGTGGGGGCGGGGTCAGAGGGGGAGGGGCGGGGCTAAAGCAAAACAAAATTGTGACCATGAGGTTGATCAGAGGTCCCTGCAGCAGACGCCTTCGTCCACTGAGCCACCAGACCCAGCATACACAGATCTCTCTCTCTCTCTCCCTCTCCCACTCCCTCTCTCTCCCTCCCCCTCCCTCCCTCTCTCTCCTTCCCTCTCCCTCCACCTCCCTCCCCCTCCTTCCCTCTCCCTGTCTCTCTCCCCCTGTCTCTCTCCCCCTGTCTCTCTCCCCGTCTCTCTCCCTGTCTCTCTCCCTGTCTCTCCCCCTGTCTCTCTCCCTCCATCACCCTCCCTCCATCACCCTCCCTCCGTCGCCCTCCCTCCGTCGCCTTCCTCCCTCTGTCGCCCTCCTCCCTCTGTCGCGCTCCTCCCTCTGCCTCCCTCTGTCGCCCTCCCTCTGTCGCCCTCCCTCTGTCTCCCTTTGTCTCCCTCCCTCCCTGTCTCCCTCCGTCTCCCTCCCTCCCTCTCTCTCCCTCCCTCTCCCTCCCTCCCCCTCCTTCCGTCCCCCTCCATCTCCCTCCCTCCCAGTGGGGAGGCTCACCGAGAGGTCAATTGGCCCGTTCCCCCCGGAAGCTCCATTCCCTCAGTGCATTTCCCAGTGCGTGTCCGCTGCAGCACTGGTTCCACGGTCGCAGGCGCCGCCCTCCTCTAATTAATTTCCCGAGGGGAGCCGCACCGGGAGGCTGTTCCTCCTGCCTCCGCGCTGCACTCCCCCGGGCTCCTGCTTGGTGCCCCGCCCATGGCCTCCCATTGATTTCCCCGCAGACGGCGGCTCGGGGGGGGTGAGCTGCCACCTCAGCAACAACCCTACTCGATGCGGAGCACGTCGGGTGATGCATCCTGACCCAGGCCTGGTCCAGGACGCCCGGATGCAGTAAATCGGCGCTACCTGCCTCGCCTAAAAAAATGAGCGCCGCCCGGAATGCGTTGCTGTTCGGCATTCACATGCCAGCCTCTTCCCCAGTATGTGCCGCACTAAAAGAGGCCACAGCAAGGAACTAACTTTTTGAAGCTCTTCCTGGTGGTGCTTGGTGTCAGGAAGAGACCGGATACTCCTCTCCTGACACTTATATAGCACTCTCTTACACCCTCCCCTTCCCCTAATTTGCCCTATTTGTATTTATTTATTAACTGTACAATTATTAAAATCATTACAGTAAAAATACATTAAAAGAGAAAAGACAAAAGAATAGACAAGTAGTGGAGTCTCAGATGGAATTTAGTTGATGCGCTGGCCCCTCCTCCCTCAGCGCCCACGCGGTCAGCCTGCGCCTATGGTCATTGTTATTATCACGTGTCCTTGCTCAAGTTTCTGGGGACCCCCAATGCACCATGGGAATTGTCTACTTCCCACTGTCTGTAAGCCGTTCTCCTTGGCCTTCTGTTGAAAAACATAATATGGTACAGTCTCAATGGGATGGGTATGGGGGCACAAGGTCTCAGTATTTGTGGGGCGCCAGGCTGCTTTCTCCCACTGGCTTTGCCGTGCTCGTCGCCATGGTTAGATTGTGTTCATTAGTGGTCTTTAGAGCAATCCTGATCTGGTGTGAATTTCCCCAGTCTCACTAGGGTCATCATGGTTGTTGTGGAGAAGCACAAGGTTGACGCTTCACTACATGTCTTCGTTCCCTTGGTAATACAGATGTGGCGAAGCAGTTGCCGACGTTCGTTTATGAGGTCAAGGCAGCAGCACAGGAGATGTAACCAAGATTCCCTCATGTAGGAACACAGTCTGCACTTTATGGATTCCCCCTGCGAGCCCATGAGGGTTAAAATCGGTGAAGAGTGGAGGATTTTTCTTCCTTGTTGCGTGTGTTGCTAGGTGTGCTAGCGCAAGTACATTGTCTATGGTCGAAGACTGTGATCTGAAACCGGTCTGGTAGGAGGGAATAATGCTTTTCTCTTAGTCCCAAGCCTCCAGATCCGTCAATAGAAGGCAAGCATAGGCCTTGGCTTCGAGATCGAGCAAGGCGAAGAGCCTGTAATTCGATGGCTTCGACCAGTCCCCTTTTTTGAAAATAGTGACTAATATGGAGTCCCTCCAGGAATCTTGAGTTTTAGCTGTCATAAAAGAGTAGTTATAGAGTGAAGTAAGAATAGTTGCCCAGAAATAGGGGGCCTTTTAAAAAAACGGTGCAGGTATTGAGGGTTTGTCTGTTCTGGCGGTGTGCAGTGCGTCTCTGCCTGATATCCCTGCCCCCCGGGGGGGATTGTAAGGGCTAGAGATCGTTTCTCCAGTCTTTATGCTGAATTGGTGAAGTTGATCCACCCCGCGGCTGGACTCTACTGTACTGCCTTTGTTTGTGGGGTCGATGGAGTATATGTGCTTCACGTGGACCAGCCAGTCTTGTTCTGCTACTCCATTTTCTCTTTGGGCTCCTCTACTGCTCAGCTAGCTGATATGTCTCCATAGACCTGATGGGTTCTTCTGTTTAAGCAGGCAGAAAACGTTGATCCTTGCTCTCTCTATGTGGGCTTTTCTGTGTTCCCAACATTTCTTCCTTAAGGCTGCTCAGTGATGCGACCGAAGGTCCATCTGTTTGTCTGCCCCCTCTTTTCTTTATTGCAAGGGCCTTGCGCAAGAGGCGTTTACTTTCGCGTCTGTCTTTAGTTGGTCAAATGCTTCCAGCTGTTGGTTGCACTTTGGGCCGAGGGCGTAGTGACTTGGGGTGACCCAGCTTCACTTGTAACTCCTCTACAGTGATCTCCCAGTCCTTTATTGGTGAAAACGTTGTTGCGAGGCTCCCTTCCTGTTTTAGATCCAACCAGTTTTGCAGCTTCGTGCCTACCTCGCCTGACCATCTCATCCTCCTGAGGAGACTATGATTTTCATCCCCTCTGGACTCTCAGACGACTTGGAGTGTGGTAGCTGACGGTACTTCCAGCTGAAACACTGCTATTAGTGGCCTGTGCTCGCTTTCCGCCCTGTCCTCGACTATAAAGTCTTCCGGACTGGCCGCCAATGCTTCACTGACCATGATGTAATCGATCCCTGAGATGTCCCAGTAGGTCAGTTGTGGGTGCCCAGAGTTCGAGCGTGCTTCTTTCACTGCATGAGTTGTGGTTAACTTGTGATTACTGAGTAGATGGTGAAGGGGTGCAGCCCCGCCCGACCCCCGAGATGGGGGTGCGGCTTTGTCAAGGTCCTTCAGGTTAAAGTCCCCAGCTAGAATAACCTGGTGAAATTTGAATATATTTATGAGGTCGTCTAGTTTTCGTGTCAGTGCCTCCATCTGGTCTTTCATGGTGGTCTGTGCCGGGTTTATATAACAGTTTATGATCAAGAGGCGCATTGGCTGTGAGTTATGCTTCAGGCCTTCGATTTGTGGGACTTGCAGCCCGGGTGAGTTCAGGTTGATTCCTGACACAGCAAGGGAGCTTGCATGTTTTATGAAAACTGACAGGCCACCAGACGGGCGGCCGAAGAGGTTCCTTTTTATTGCTGGGACATGGTGTTCATAGAACCCTGCCAGTGGAGTGCTAGATAATGCCCACGTCTCTTGAAGGATGAGTATGTCTCCTGTTTCCAGGAACTGCTTCAAGATTTCATTATCACTGATCTTGCTGCTCCCAGCGATGTTCCATGAGATTATGGTTAATTGCTGTTTAGAAGGTAATCCTCCCCTGGCCGCGCACCTGCCAGGCCAGGTGTCGCTGCTATTAGGAATACTTCTGCGTACTTCTTGAAGTTCCGATTTGGTCCAGGGCGAAAGGGGTTGCACAGATAACCCTTTGGTTGTTATGACATGAGATCCTGATGCCTATGCCGTCCTTCGATCCCTTCCAATGTTTCCCAAGGAATCCTGAGCTGTTCATCCCGTGCAGCACCGACCAAGGCCCCTTGCCCCCTTTCTCTGGTGCTACGATGTGTGGGTATTTTGGGTGGGACAAAGTCTGGACATCAATGCCTCACTCGGCGAGTTGTGCGGAATTGTTCAAGACAGCTTGCAGTGTTTCCTTTTTCTTCAGGCCCACCACTGTTGAGTTGCCATGTGTGTCCCCCTTGATGTGCAAGAATCTCACCCATTCTAAATCCCCAGTTTGTAGCTGGTCTAGGGTGGCGAGGTGTTTAAAGAGGCGGAGAATGTTGCCCCAGTTCAGAATGTCGTACTGTCCTGTGCTGTGAAATCTCGGGGTAAGGACTACTTCATGAACAATAGTTGGTGTGCCTGGGGATCGGGCCATTTTGCCCCTTCCTAGGTCATGCGCAGTCAGGATTGATCCAAAGGATATGCTTCCTTGTTTGATTGTACTTGACACGGGTTTGGGTCTCGTGCTCTGGCCTTGACTGTTCCTAGTGCCGGGCTGGGGCATGAGGCTTAGCTGGGGTGAGTTTGTGCTGTGCTGCTGTGGCGGTGCTATTGCCCCCGGTAGCAGTGAGGGTTTTTCGGCAGGTGTGGAGCTAGTTTCCACTGCCAATTTATTCCCTGGGGAGCGACTGTACTTATTTGCGGCTTTTGACCTGTTGCAATGGGGTTGCTTAATATGACTGACTGTATTTGCTGTTGTCCAGGAAGCTGGAACATGTCGGGTGACTTTTTGCCCCAGTTTTTAGTTGTGAGGATTGGGTAGACCGGTTATGGGATCCCCTTGTGGACCATCGGTCTTACTTAACTGTAATTGCCTCCCTCTTAACTTTGTTTTTTCTGTTGTTTCTTCATCCTCTTTTTTGCTCTTCTTGATAGTGGAGGTTCGGAAATGCCAGTTTTACTGGGAGCAAGTTTTTGCAATTCGATTGTGGGGTCGTCACTGCACTTGCTTTCCCCGCTTTTGGGGCTTTGTGTTCCTTGCGTCGTTTTAGTTCTATGAGCAGAATCCTCGCACCTGTGTGCCCCTTTTCGATCCTGTCCGGCTGGTGTCTTTGGGCCAGATTCAGTTACGTCTGTTTGTATCACAGCAAGGTAGTAGCTGCTGCGGTAGCCCTATCGGCTGTGTAACTCGAGGATGGCATTTCCCTGCTTCCTTTGACTGTCTTTACTGTGTCTGCTAGGATCTCGGGAAGTGACACCCATTTTTCCAAGAGGATTGAGCAGGAGGAAGACATTCCTCTGGGTTGAAGTACTGGGCGATCCTGTTTTCCAGTTACTCCACCTGCTCAACTGGACCCCACTCACCACGGACGACACTCTCAAGACCTTGAAGAGCATTCACTCTGGAGCACTCTCGGTACCCTGCCCGCACCACATCTTCCACAGAGCTGCCACATCCATTCCCCCCGAATTACACCACGCTATCAACTGCTCCATCAAGACTGCCACTTTCCCCGACGACTGGAAACACGCTGAGCTCAACCCCTTGCTGAAGAAACATTCCACTCAACTGACAGACCTCAAGATTTTCAGACCCATCTCCCTGCTCCCCTTCCCAGCAAAGGCCATCAACACTCAACTCCCCGAGTTCATCGAAGCCCACCATGTTCTGGACTCCTCTCAATCTGGCTTACGAAGCAACCACAGCACCGAGACCGCCCTCATCACCGCCAAGGATGTCACCCGCTCCCTCCTTGACCAAGGAGAAACAATAGTCCTCATCCTCCTGGACCTCTCGGCTGCCTTCAACACTGTCTCCCACCGCACAATAAGCACAAGATTCCACGACGCTGGCATCCGCACCAAAGCACTGGGCTCCTCACCGGTAGAACACAGCGAGTCAGACTATCACTGTTCCTCTCAGAACCCACGAAGATCATCTGTGGAGTCCCCCCGGGCTCCTCCCTGAGCCCCACCCTCTTCAACGTCTACATGGCCCCGCTCACAGCCATAGCCAGGAACCACGGACTCAACATCGTCTCCTATACCAACGACAACCAGCTGATCCACTCCCTCACCAACAAGCCGCAATCACCAGAAACAACTTCCCGGATGGGATGAAGGCCGTCGCTGCCTGGATGAGAGACAGCTGCCTCAAGCTCAACTAGGAAAACAGTGAGGTCTTCATTCGGGGGCCCAACACCTCTGCTTTGAAGACTCGTGGTGGCCTGCTGCGTTAGAACCCCCCCAACACACAGACTACGCACGAAACCTCAACATCATACTAGACTCTTGCCTCCCAATGAACTACCTGATCAATGCTGTCTCCTCATCATGCTTCCACACTCTTCACATGCTTCAAAAGACCTTCAGATGGATCCCCACTGAGGCCAAAAAGACGGTCACCCATGCACTCATCAGCAGCAAACTCGAGTACAGCCAGGCACTCCACGCAGGCGTCACCCAGAAACTCCTCTGGAAGTTACAGAACATTCAGTACACCGCTGTCAGACTGGTCTTCAGCATTCCCTGCCACAGCCACATCACGGAACACCTGCGAGAACTCCACTGGCACCCGTCAGCAAAAGAGAGTCATGTTGAATCTCCTCACACACGCCTACAAGACCCTCCACGATGATGGACTAGAATACCTCAACCCCCGCCTCTCATTCCACATACACAACAGACACCTCTGCTACGCCAAACTGGCCCTTGCCACTGTCCATTGGATCTACAAAACCAGGACCAGAGGAAGATCATTGTACTACCTAGTTGCCAAAGCCTGGAACACTCTGCCCCTCCACCTCAGGCTATCCCAGTCGCTTTCCCAATACAGGAAGGATCTCAAGACCTGGCTCTTCGACTTAACCTCAGCTCCCATCAGGACCTGCAGCCCCCCTCCCCCCAGCGCCCTGAGCCCCTCACGGGAGACCAGTCACTCACAACACAGTTTTGGATGGAATGCTTGAGTTAATCTCTGCCACTGGTAATTACTCGGCTGCATCCCAATTCATCGTTATTTTGCACACCACGCCACCTCAGTTTGGACGGAGCTATATGCAAATCAGTCTCGACCTTGCTCCAAAGGGAACAAACAGTCCGACCCAAACTGCCAAGGTAGGTCCTCCCTGAACCGGAACACAAGCAATCCATGACCGGTTTCGCCCTTGCTGCATTTGCCCTCCTAAGTGTACCGGGTATGACCAGACATGGGCCTCAGGGTCACTGTGCCACTGGAACCAAGCTATACATGGATAAAGCGCCCTAACTAGAGCAAAACTGTCCCTAGGCTCCTGTGCTCCGGTGCAGAGAGGACCTGGTCTGGGAGTTCAGGCTGGACTGTTCCCACGAGGAATGGGGGCAAAGACTGACTTCGATATAGCAAGGTTCAAACTGAGGTGGCATGGTGGGCAAAAAATTATGGATTGAGTTTTAATTAGTTTTAAGAATTTTATTTTCATGAAGAGGTCAGTAAAATGTCTTTATTCAGTTAGTTCGATATACATGTCAAATAACAGAACTGATAATAAAAATAAAGTTAGATCAAATCGTAACAACAATGCATCAAGCGCGTTACATAAAGGAAAGAATCCCTATTCTAGGAATGGAACAAAAACAGTGTTAGCCATTGCGGCACTTTTAGCTCCTGTGGATATTTCTAATCATATTTCCTTTGAACAGCTTGGTGTAACTCTTTTTGGTGTTTCGTTTATCTGTCTCCTCATTGGCAAATCCATGAATGAAATCACACTCACTGGCTTGATGTTCAATAATTATATTTTCTTTTCTAGGTTCGATTATGGGAGTAGTCCTGACGGGAGCTCTGGGGCAATTAATTTTATCCCCATACAATGGGACAACAGCACCTAAGGTCACTGGTATTGCCAGTGCTTCAGGATGTGTATTCAACTGGGTTATTTTCTGTATCAAATCATCTCTAATCTTATTTATTGCTTCTCTTTCTTTTTCTTGGCGTACCCTCTCCTTTATTGGTTCATGCATACCTGTGGAACCAGAGGTGTTCCCAGAACCGGGGCACTTGGAGTAACTCTATTGGGTCCTTCCTGATAGGGTGGTGGATTTTTTATTGAAATGTCACCCATAAACCCATCTTCTGATTCCCCACTCCCTGTCCTTGTCAAATGTTTGGTCTTTCTGTACATTTACTTCCTGACTGTTCCTCGGTCATTAACACAGGATTCAGTCCTTCTGCAATCATTGCTTGTCTCCACTGCTTCATCTGATTTTCTCGAGACTCACGCATCTGTCTGGGAAAAACTCCTCTATAACCTCTACTACTTCTAGATCTGTCCCGCTCAAATGCCTCAGTCTCTCATCCTTCTAATGTATCATACTGTGTTAGTCTGGTCTGGGCTCTAATTAATTCATTCGCAATCTCAATTTATGGAGAATTCTCCCCTTAAACGTACCATTTTCTGGAAAAACGAATACTCCATCATTCTTTGTGTATTCTATCCAATTTTCTAACCATACACAGGTATAATCGCCTCTCTCCATCATCATAAAGGAGGCAGGCGTCTTCGGTGGTGGGATAAGAATTCCCTCTCTAGTCTTAATGGGTTTATCTTTCTTGAAGTAATTTTTAATTTTCTGCATAAACAACATTTTTCTCTTTTCTCCATACATTTTGGGTAATCTTTTTAAATACTCGTCTCTAGCGAATCCCAAATAACTTCTATCTGGGCGTTTCCCTATTAATGTTGGATCGTATTTCCACATACAAATTCCACAATCCAGTACTATTACGGCTTCTATTTTGAAAACCAATAAGATTCTTGCTCACATTAGAGGTTTGACCAATCCTACCGCGGCTTATTTATTCTGGCCAATCAAACTCGGGTTCACGCTAGTCATCTAGCCAATAGTAGCGCGGCCTTTTGTGATGTCAGTATCACTCCCTACTACTGACCTCTCCTGTACAAATTCGCATCAGTCACACACCCGCTGTTTCAACCAATCCCAGCGCGGTCCTATGTGATGTCAGTGCTACTCCGGCAACTGACCCTCCCTTCACAAGGTAAAACGAAAACTTATTTTCTTACAATTTCGCATCAACATTTTCATTAATAACAACATAAAAACATTTGCTACTCTGTCTGTTCAACTAAACCACAAATAATCTTACTTCTTTTTCTGCAAGTAAAACCTTCCGTTTATCCTTCATACACTACAAGTAAAACTTTTCCGCTTACCATTCACTAAAGCTCAGACGAACCTGTTATTCCTTCGGTATTACCCTTTCTAGGTGATATAAGACCAAAGTTTCACCAGCGAACTCTTTTGCTATCAATCACTCTCAATGTTAAACGAAAGAAAAATAGTCCCTAATTTAACACTGCCAGCCCTGCATAGCTTCTCAGTGCTATTCCAACAGACAAGTAACCTCACTGAAGTATGGTTTCCATTTACCACCTGCTATTCACTTCCCGAGAATTCTCCTGACAACATAAAGCAAATTTCAAACAATTTTGTTAACACATAAAAATCAATACTCAAATATTTATCACTAAAAACAAACCCTAAAAGCCATACTGATCCAGCGGGTTAACAACCTGTGACACTCGTACACCAAATAATCACCTGGGCCCATAAACACACATTCATTTAGACTATGAAACTCCGCTGGAATCAAATTTGTCAATGGATCATTTAGTGGCGGTGATGGTGATAAAGACATACATTTATGATCTGACCATTGAAATAACCAAAGACTCAGGAACATTTTAAACGTTTATCTAGTTAAATCAAGTGAGCAAAATTACAGTATGAGCTCAGCATTTCCAAGGAAAGAAATCAAACAGTCTAATCCCTAGTTACCTATCCAGAAATAAAGCTCACAATGACAGTGACCTGAAAAGAACGGATAGAAAGAGCAGTACAATGACATACTACACAGACATATATTTACCTAGAATGGTGTGGAAACCAACCCCTTAGCCAAGGAATTGGAAGGGCCCCCTGGGACAGCTCAGGTGACAAAACCTCAGGACAGGATAGGTGACCTCTTCTAGATGTGACGCCTTCTTCTGCATTCGTTCAGCTCTCGGACAGCATCCCAGTGTCTCGTGTGGTCTCTGTGCGTGAACAACAATGTGACTAACTACACTACCTCAATTATACATTTCTATGCTCATGTACCACCCTCCAAATGTTTCAACTTTATGAAACCCCTAATTCTGATTGCTCAGTGCAAGGGGAGATGGTCATCACACCATACTAAGTTTTATTAATTTTCTTTAGTTTCTTTGTTTAATGTTCCCGCCCATTAATTATTTTCCCATGCTTTATTTTCCCACCCGCATTTCACATCTTTATCAATAAAAAAAATACATCTAACATTTGTTCCATTCAATATTCAGGATGTTCAGCAGGTTCCCAGGACATGTTGCAAAGGCGTCCTTGGACGGGATTCAAGAATCCGTTCATGGCTTTTGGGCTTGTTATTACTGCGGTTGCGTGGAAGTCACACATGGTACAGGCTTTACTCCTGCTCGGTGGCCCTAATACGAACTAATGAAGAGGCCAAAGAAAACAAGCATATTAAAATCAAAATAAAACGATTTCACTGTATACCACCTATATCTACTGTAATTCCCATTTACTCAATTTTAACTTCCCACGCATTAGTATTTAGTAAATAGCTTGTTTAGTTTCAGGCAAGCAGATGCAATGCATGTGAGCTTTCAAGCGGCCATATTAGATGCGATTGTGCAGGTGCAGAAATTTCCCTCCATGCAAAGACTTAGTCATACTACGTAGATGCAGTTGACGCATGCGTAATACAGATTCCCGCGTTAGCAGCCATTTTAATTTCCATATCGGGTTACTTGTTAGTAAAACACATAGGCAAGCTTCTTTTCTATACTATAAATGTGAATAATGTGGTGTATATTAGTTCAAATAACGAAATTAGTACGGCATTAGGAGTTATATGAGAGGATTGCTTTCGAGCAAGTCCCTTTTGAGCGAGTCCTTGCTCCATCAACCCTGAGGAAGATGCCCTACCTGACCATGCCCTGCCCTTCTTGTTCTTTCAGAGTGGAGATCTCTCGGCATCCCCGTTTGTGCCCACGGGATGTACTCTGGCTCCTATAAGAAAAACCATGTCCGGGATAAAAACTCCGCCCAAATGGAATGTGTCACATATAGCATATTCCCTGATCCAATAGGAGACGTGGGATTCTAAAACAAAAAGCCAGGAAGAAGCCCCCAGAGGTGTGTGCCTTGCAGGAACTACAAGGAGATGCCGGAGCAAGACAACAGCAACGGAAAGCACGCCAGAGGACTCAGAGTTCAGACCTGGACGGAATGGAGAAACAAGACTGTCGCAGTAGCCAAAGGACGCAACACAGAAGCGGAAACCAGGAGAGCAGAGTCCAACGAACCGCAGGAGGACCGAGAAACCACACATAAGCAAGCCTCGTTCCTGGAGGAGCATGGCTAACAGAGGTACGGGCGTGCCTATGGGCTTTAATGGGGAGGCGGGGAGCCGACTCTACTTAAACGCCGCAGTTAGCGAATATCCCTGCCTGCAAAGCCCCTTCCCTCACAATGGTGACTGGTTCTTTATAAGGTGCTGTGGCCTGGGAGCAAACGACATGGACAATCATTACGGTTTTAAGGGGCATTTTATTGTTAACAAAGTTCTGGAGGGTATAACTGTTTATCCAATGTTCTTCCTTCCTGGATCTGGCCCACTTCTTACTGTGTCAGTTTGTTAGATTGGCTTCCTCCAGTTCAGGGACAGCAGGCGGTCCTCCGAATATAACGGAATGAACAAAAAGAAAACACAATGAGGTGCTGTCCGGTCCGTACTACTGCTAGCGGGAAGAAGGAATGTTGTGAATTTGCACCCGTTGTCCATCACCAGTGGCTGTGTAACATGCGGCGCATCGCAACTTTTGCATACTTTGTGTGCACGGCGTTTTAGCACTTGTCACCCTGTTTTGGGCACCCCCCTCCCGCCCCATCTAACGAAGAGCTATGTGCTTGCGGCTCGCGGCTCCCTTCTCCAGAATCCTCTGAACCGGGCTCGTACCTGTGAAACCCATGCTCCTCCAGGAGCGTGGCTGGCCAACTCGCGTTGAGGGAGAGGGTCCGACTCCCTCTTGGGTTCCCCTCCGGTGTCCTCGGTGTGTCTCTCCTCTTGAGTGGGGAACACGGCGTTCTCTGGTGCGCGGGCTGCTTCATGCTTTTCAGCCTTTCTCCTCGGTTCCTCCTCCAGCTGGTTGTTACACGGGTCTGGTACGTCCAACGTCTACTGTAGAAAACACACCCACTTTACGTTGTTTCCTCGTAGATACTCCGCATCCATTGGGGCACGTGACAATGTCAGGTGGGCGGAAGACTCTTCCGTCACAGGCAGGTCCTTAAAGGTATCATACCGATGTTCGAGAGCTGTCACCAGAGGGGACTGAAAATAGAGGAGAGGAGAGATAACAGAGGGGAATAGTTCAACGTCCTCCTCCTCAGCTCGGGTTCCGTTAGGCATTTTATGAGAAGTGCATAAAACCCCATCACTTCTTTCCCTAAAAGGTTTTTTAATGTTGTAGATTGATATTAATGATGTAGTTTGTAAAAGGTATCTATTAGGCTGGTTTACGATGGCTGACCAGAATGGAAGCAGTAGTATGTCAATCAGTGGGATAGTATTTCTAGAGTGTGATTGGCTCAAATTTTATTGCTTTAATCTGATTGGTCAGGAAACAGGTTGTGGCGGGGCCGGTGAGACAGAGACTACAAAACAAGTGGATGACGTTTGGGTTGAGTGCTTTATTCTCAACGTTATATAGGGGCTCTCCCAACTGAGTACTGTACAATGATAGGATGTCCCGTGGTCTTCCGTGCTTTTCTCGCTGTCTGGGGGCACCCGTAGTGAGGGGTTCGTCCGTAGGCTCCTAGGCGGTCTTCTGGCCAGTCCTCGTCTGCTGATGCCGAGTACGCGGTGGGGCTCCCTCCGAAATGGCACTCCGTTTATGGAAACAAAAGAAAGGAGAACCAGGAATTAGGACAGGGGTTCTCGTGAGCCGGGGCAAGAGGGTCCGGGAGTGAGGGAAACCCAGTGCTTTTAGTGCGTTCTCTCGGTTGTGGGTGTGAAAGGGGTGCACGTGTGAGGGGTACTCTAGGGCAGGGTACAGGATACCACACAGGTATTACAAGTCTGGGTTTAACAGGAGAAGTGAGACGGGTTTCCCTAGCCAGCCCGCTACCCTTCCACGTACCTGCTCGAGCCACGCTCCTCCCCTGGGAACGTGGCCGGGCGCTTCGCGGTATCGTTGGCCTCCTGGCTTGTCGGGGTCGTCTCCGTCCGGTCTCTCCTCCAACGTGCTGCAACCTCTTCTTCTCCACTCAAGAATCGTCCTCCTTCTCCGCTCTGAATCACCTTCCACCTCCAGGGAAACGCCGTCCGCCGTCTTCCGGGTTACCACGGGTTTTGTGTATCCCAGCAACGTGACGTCCTCGGTGGGCGGGGTCTCGTCGTCCCGAAAGGCGAAATTAAAGGAGCCCTGTTCACTTCCCTCGGGCCAGTCCTGTGAATAATAGGGATACCTCTCTTCCGGTTGTCCTGGCACCTCGGGTTGCTGCAGGGGAAAAGAAGGGGTCAACGAGGCGTCTTTTGAACGGCAGTTCTGTTCATCGGTGAGTGGTCTTGCAGTGTCTAACGCCCCGTCACACTCCTCCCCCCCTGGATTCTCCCGTTCGGGGAGAGGGAAGACCCTTGATAAGAAATCAGCGTTTCCATTCTCCCTACCCTTCCTATGTCTGATGGTGAATGCGTATGGCTGCAAGGCTAGAAACCAGCGTAGGATTCTTGGGTTCTGACTCCTATTTTTATGCATCCATTGCAGGGGGGCGTGATCGGTATATAGGATGAATGGCTTCCCTTCCAGGTAATATTGGAGCTTATCTATGGCCCACTTTATGGCCAGGCATTCCCTTTCAATAGTTGGATACTTGGCCTCCCTCGGGAACAGTTTCCTGCTGACAAATAGTATGGGGTGTTCTAACCCATCCCCTCCCTCCTGAGACAACACCGCCCCTATACCCAGGTCTGATGCGTCTGTGGCCAATATAAAGGGCTTGGAGAAGTTCGGGGATAATAACACCGGGTGTTTTTTGATGGTGTCTTTCAAATCTGAGAAGGCGCGCAGAGCCATAGGACTTGGCTGTAGGAACTCCCGTTGTTTTACCCCCTTGCGTAGCAGATCCGTAAGAGGGGCAGCAGTGTCTGCAAAGTTGGGGATGAATCTACGATAGTATCCGATAAGCCCTAGGAATGCCCTCAGATCTCTTTTGTTATGGGGAAAAGGGGTTCCTTGAATAGCTCGGACCTTGGAGTTTTGGGGTGTGATGGAGCCCTCACCAACACAAAGCCAAGATAGTTGACTTTTTTAAACGCTGCTCGGGATTTCTTGGCGTTTATGTGTAATCCGGCTTTTTGTAGCGCGGTGAGGATCATTTTTAGGTGTTCCAGATGTTCCTCCCAAGTGTCGCTATATACGACTATGTCGTCAAGGTAAGCTGAGCTAACTGACGGGAAGGGTTGTAGAATCGCATTCATGAGTCTTTGAAAGGTAGCCGGGGCCCCATGAAGGCCAAAGGGTAGCACGGTGAACTCGAACAACCCTTCGTCCGTGATGAATGCAGTTTTCTTCCTGTCGGTTTCTCTGAGGGGTACCTGCCAATATCCCTTTGTCAGGTCTAGCGTGGTTATGAAGGCGGCTTCTCCGAGCTTTTCAATCAGCTCGTCTACGCGCGGTATGGGATAGGCATCAAACGTTGATATGGCATTCAGGGCTCGGAAGTCCATACAGAAACGACGCGAGCCGTCTGGTTTCGGTACCATAACAATAGGTGATGCCCAGTCACTATTCGAGGGTCGAATCACCCCGAGATTCAGCATCTCTCTGACTTCGTTCTTTATGGCCTCTCTTCGAGCCGCCGGGATGCGGTAAGGTTTTTGTTTTACCTTCTGTCCAGCCGGGGTCTCGATGTTATGTTCTACTAATGATGTTCTCCCTGGTCTGTTCGAAAATATATCCTGAAACGGGAGGAGAATTCCCTGTAGCTGCTGCTGTCGTATTCGTGGAAGTTCCTCACTTATAACCAGTTCGTTCAGGGTGGAGGGTTCTTTTTGTGGTAGTGGTAGGAGCAAGTGGGCGCCTGTTGGGGGAGGTCCTATCCATTTTTTTAATAGGTTTATATGGTATGTTTGTAGTTTTGATGGAGAAAGTCGTAATCGATAGGTGGTATCTCCAATGGTACCAACCACCTCATAAGGCCCCTTCCACTCACTCTTTTCTTTGCTGGCGCAGGCCGGAAGCAGGATCAATGCCCAATCCCCTACGTTTAGTGTCCGTAGTTTTTTTCCCTTGTCATAACATCGTTTTTGCTTCTGTCTTTGTAACTCCAAATTGGTATATGCCAAGCTTCGTAATTTTCCTATTTTGGAACGGAGCTGCTGTGTGTAGTCGAGGAGGGTCCTTTGTTCTTGTTCACCTTCCGTCTCCCATGCGTCCTTGGTCATTTCCAATAAGGATCTCGGATGTCTGCCATATAGGAGCTCGAAGGCTGAACATCCCAAGCTACTCTGTTTCTGTGCTCTCAAGACGTAGAGGGCTAACGGTAGGAGGCGGTCCCACTCAGGCCCTTCAGCCGAAAGCATTTTCTTTAGCGTGGTCTTCAGGGACTGGTTATACCGCTCGACGAGTCTGTCCGTCTGCGGGTGGTACACCGACGTCCGTAGGTGTTGTATGTCTAAGGTTTTACAGACTTCCTTCATCAATTTCGAGGTGAATGGTGTACCTTGGTCTGTTAAAACCTCCTTCGGGAATCCGACTCTGGAGCATAGCTCGATCAATCTTTCGGCTATATTAGCTGTTGTGGGTGCCCGTAGAGGGAAGGCCTCGATGAATCTGGTTGCATAATCAACAAGTACCAGTGCGTACACGTTACCTTTTGAGGAACGTGGCAGCGGTCCGATTAAATCCATTCCTATTCTTTCGAAGGGCCGTCCTACGATGGGTAAAGGGACCAGAGGAGCTGCTGGGGGACGATGTAGGTTCCTTCGCTGGCAAATCTCGCACTTCGCACAATAGTCCTTCACCTGTTTATAAATCCCGGGACAGTAGAAATACCGTAGTATACTATCCGTGGTTTTCTCTGTCCCACTGTGTCCGGCGGTGAGGTGGGTATGGGCGAAGAATAGAAACCTGATCTCGGAAAGACATGGGCACCACTAACTGAGGGTCCCCCCCCTCTACCCCCTCCCGGTATAGGAGATCCTTGGTTATGAGGAATCTCGGATATCTCGGGGTGTCCTGGTCCTGGGACATGTGTGCGCTTTCCCATGCATTGAATAGAGTGGAGTCATTGGCTTGGGCGAAACGAAAACTGCGGTCCGTGACCCATAGCTCGGGAGAGATAAGGGTCGTTACTGGCCTAGGGGCTGTCGCAGTGGATACAGATCTATTAAAGAGGGACAAAAACCCCGGATTATCCACCCCCAGAATCACATCCTCCGGCAGGGAATCAACCACTCCTACCCTTACAGTGCACGGGTCTTTATCATAGGGTTTCATAGTGACCTGTGCAAGAGAGTAGGGCCTAACATCCCCATGGACGCACTTTATGTGTACTAGAACATCCCGGACATATTGATGTGGACGTATCAGCCTTTTCTGGACTACGGATTGTCGGCATCCCGAGTCTAGGAGGGCTTTTACTGTTCTACCGTTTAGCCACACACTCGCGTAAAATGAGGGTCCGGTTTCGGCGGCATACATTATGGTTTTGGGGAGATATCCAACCTCCATAGGCTCTTCGGTCGTTCGTTTCTTGGGGCATAGACGAGCTATATCGCCCCACTCTCCACATTCGAAACACTGGGGCCCTCGGAGCGATGGCCCCTCATGTCTTAGGGTTCTAGGTTTCGTTGCATCCGGTACCGCTTTCTTCTTCTCGGTTTTGATGGGAGTATGCGTCTTTGTCCCCTTCTCATAGTCCCACCCCGTGACTTTAGGTTGTGCTCGGGCATAGTTAGCTGCCATTTCGATGGCTTGTTCCAGTGTCAACCCGGGGTGTTGTTTGAGCCACCTCTGAGAGGCATACGGCAAGGCCTCCATGAACTGCTCTAAGTATATTTTGGTCATTACTTCCTCCGTAGTGCTGGTGGCCGGTCTTAGCCATTTATCCGCGGCCATCTTCAATCGGAAAAACAGAGTTTTGGGGTTCTCGCCAGGTGTACCCCTCTCTTTCCGGAAGCGGAGTCTGTAGGCCTCACTATCAAGCCCTAGATGATCCAAGATAACTTCTTTGATTGTTGTATAGAGCGTATTGCCCGTGGGGTTGGCCACCTGATATGCAAACTGCGCCTCCCCTGACAGGAGTGGCGCCAAGAAGAAGGGCCATTTTTCCTCCGGCCATCCCATTGCTCGAGCGGCCCTCTCAAAGTTCATCAAGAACACGTCTGGGTCCTCCCCCGGGGTATATTTCTGTAAGGCTATTCCCGAGGGGTGAGGAGCGGAAAGGTGTCGAGCCTCCAAGGGTGTTTGGGCTATTGCGACCGGAGGTGGCTTTTGCAGGCTCTCCAAGTGGGCCGCAATAGTGTTTTGAAAAAGGCCCCGGTCTGCTTGTGCTGACGTCATCTGCCTCTGCACCGCTCATTCCAATTTTTCCTGTCCTTTGACGAGATGCTGGATAAGGGCTTCCATCTTGTCTTTCAGACGGACCGTGAATCCCACTTCTGACACCAGTGTGGCGGGGCCGGTGAGACAGAGACTACAAAACAAGCGGATGACGTTTGGGTTGAGTGCTTTATTCTCAACGTTATATAGGGGCTCTCCCAACTGAGTACTGTACAATGATAGGATGTCCCGTGGTCTTCCGTGCTTTTCTCGCTGTCTGGGGGCACCCGTAGTGAGGGGTTCGTCCGTAGGCTCCTAGGCGGTCTTCTGGCCAGTCCTCGTCTGCTGATGCCGAGTACGCGGTGGGGCTCCCTCCGAAATGGCACTCCGTTTATGGTAACAAAAGAAAGGAGAACCAGGAATTAGGACAGGGGTTCTCGTGAGCCGGGGCAAGCAGGCGCGTAGCTAGGGGGGGGCGGTGGGGGCGGTCCGCCCCAGGCGGCACTATTGTTGGGGCGGCAGCCGCGCGGCACTGGTGGCCCGTTGCGGTGGCCTTTATAATTTATTTGGGGACACTGACACTACTGTTACAGTAGTGTCAGTCAGTGTCCCCAAATAAACTATAAAGGCCGCCGCAACGGGCCACCAGTGCCGCGCGCGCGGCCCTGTTTGAAATGCAAGCGCATGCGCACCGCCACCACCTAGCATAGGCCCGTGACGTCGCAGGACACGAGCTTCTGCAAGGTTGACAGCGATCCGGGCGGAGGTAGTGGCAGGCCGACGGAGCTGCAAGCAGAGAGGAGATACAGAACGCCGGGCGCAAGTAAGTGATGTTAGATGAAGGGTAGAGGATGTGGTCCGTCGGCCGGCCTAAACTGCCGCCTTTGGTGTTCGAGCCTCGAGGTCACCACACCGGGTGCTGGCTTCCTGGGGGCGCCGTGTTTGAGTCGAGTTTTATTATGCTTTTGAAGCACCTGCTGCAGCATTTCTTCTCCCCATTCCCCCCAATTACCAGGCCTCACATAAATGTCAAGATAACTCGTGTGATTAATTACCTTCCTGGCGAGAGATCAGCATTTTGTATAGTTGAGGTTTTGATTTAGGTGAAGTTAGTGCAGAGGGTTAGTATTCCTGCTGCAAAGAACGTGTACCAAGTAGATTACAGAGTGCGTATGATGTAAACAGATCAGCAGGTTACTGCTTTCAAAAGAGACATCCTTTTGTTACTTGCAATTTATAACTTAAAGTCCTAATATATAGTATAGTGAGCTATTAACTTTAATCCTGGAACTGTATACAGACTGCAAAGTATACATTATTAGAACATTAATTAATGTTGCAAAAAGGGTTAATTTGGCTTGAAATCGATTCTTATTATTAAAGAAAACTCCCAACTATGCGGTTTCATTTTCGCCTCGGAGTTTGTGCTTTTCCACACCAAGCACTCTTAAACTATACTGCCTATCATTATGGATGACATGTGACTCCTACACTTTTAGTCCTTTGGCTTATGTAACATTTCCTACACACTGATTTACACGCGTATGATTGATTGTCTCTGTGTAATGTGTGTGTGATGTAAAGTGCTCGGACACCCTACACTGGTATGAGTGGCGCTATAACTAATTCAGTGCATCTGAGAGAGTGTGGTTATGGAGACTTGGTCACTGTTAAAGGGTGCTAGCGAGAGATACCTGTGGTGGTGGAGGTGGTCATTGGGGGGGGTCGCCAACAAACATTGTCGCACAGGGCGCCACCAGCACTTAAGCCAGCCCTGGCTCTAATACCTTCGGGTCGAGTTTGCGCTATATAAATATGCAAAAAAAAAAAAATGTCAAAGTACACAAGTTTTGTGAGTTCTGCTATAAGCACAGTTGCTCCAATGTGCTTCCGTGTTCACACTCCACTGAGTGGGGGTGAAGGAAGGTGTGTTTGTGATATGTTTATAGCTTCTTTAGTTTCTTGAATTAAACTTGCCATGGGTTTATGGGGAGCCTGTGTGTCAGTGTTGAGCTGTGATATCTAGCAACCATATGCATGACGTTACACATTCTGCAGTAAACATGTGGTAGGTGCATAACATCTTGAAATAGTTTTTCACGTGTGATGCACTGGACAGTCCATGAACTGATTGGCTACAGACCGCCACTGTTTCACAGCCTAGCTAATGCATGCAGTAGATGACCCGAGGCCTGGTGATTGTGTGCGAGTGAGCAGGTGATTGTGTGCGAGCAGGTGATTGCTTGGAAGTGAGATCACAGAGAGCCATCACTGGGTCTGATCTGTGGAAGTTCTGCATGCTTTCACAGATACACAGCACCAAGTGACAATGGCTGTCTCTTCAAAGCACCAGCCATAGTCTGTGCCTACCTGCTCCACAGGGTTGTATGTGATTTCATAGAAAAACGGTTAAATGCCACATAAACTGACTGTTGGAAACTTTCGGGATGAATTGCATTTACCATTTCATAGAAACCGATGAATAGATTTAGCATGCTTATTGTTTAAGGTGTAAATCAAACCCTTCAGGATGTCATGATTGCAAAAAAAATCACAATATCAACACTTTTGTAAAAATGCCTCGCATTTTACAAAAGTGCCTGTGAAATTTTGATAATGCTTAAACTTTTGCCCTCCCCACCGCCCGCTTGTGAGGTTGGATCACTGCATTTCTAAAATGTTTTAGTGGCGCAGGCCCTGCGTCTTCTGCAGCAAAGCAACTCTTTCTCTCCTCTTCAGCGCGAATATCCAAAACCAGCCTTACCCCAGCTAATTTAGCAGCAGAAGTAGGCTCCAGCCCCTGAAGGTGGGGCTAATATGTGCGTTCTCTCTCTTTAGTAATATAAAACCTGCGGGACTGTGAGACTGAATAGCTCCTCCGCACTTCTTTCTGGACTGATTAGTTATGTTTCAAAATGTGCACACACTGCACTACGATGCCGAAGGAGTGGGTGGAGGAGTGGTAATACGTCAGCAGCCAGCAAGAAGGCCCAGCAAGTTAAGACCTCTAGTTTTACCTGCAGGTCAGAAGTTTGAATCGCAGTAAAGTGGATCTTAGCCTTTCATCCTTTCAAGGTTGATAACCAGAGCACTCTGTGAGTAATTATAGAATATGTTATTTAATTTGAAAAAAAATCCAATTTACTTTTATTGTAGTAATGCTTCAGGTGCCAATAACTCTTATTTATTTGAAGTTTTTGAAAAGTGCTCTTACAATTGTCCTTTCTCACATTCTCCATGTATCCAAGGCTGACATTCAGTTCTCCAGTGTGCAGCATTGAAGTAACAATTACCATGCAGCACTGTACCCTGCCTTCTCATCACACCTCATTCCACCCTGGCCCACTCCTTCCTGTCCCACCCTATACCACAACCCTACCCTGTCCCATCAAACCAAACCCCCACCATGCCCATCTCATCCCTTACCCTCACATCTCATTTCTTCCCTCACATCTCACCCCACCCCATCCCATTTGCATCAAATCCCACCTCACCATCTTCTCAATCCATCCCATCTGAACGCTACAAGATCAAACCCCAACCCCACCTACCCTCTCCTCATCTCATCACATCACCTCGCATCATAGCCCATCCCAAAGACCACCCCATCCCTTTTACTTTCCCATCCCCTATCCCATTGCATTCCATCCCACCATTCTCCCATCTCTTTCCATCCACTTACATTCCATCCATTACACTTCAGTCACCATTGCATCTCCCTTCCCCACCATCCCTTTTCCCATTTCATCCCATCTTCTCACGCCCCATCTCACTCACCTGATTCCAGGGGCGTAGCTAAGAGGGGGGCGGTCCGCCCCAGGCGGCACTATTTTTGGGGTGGCGGTCGCGCAGCACTGGTGGCCCGTTGCGGCGGCCTTTATAATTTATTTGGGGAATCTGACATTACTGTTACAGTAGTGTCAGTGTCCCCAAATAAATTATAAAGGCCACTGCAATGGGCCACCAGTGCCACGCGCGCGGCCCTGTTTGAAGTACGAGCGCATGCGCACCGCCACCTGCTGCTTGCAACTGCTGCCTGCAGCGTACGCACGCCGCCACCACCACCTAGCATAGGCCCGTGACGTCGCACGAGCTTCTGCAAGGTTGACTGCACACTGGGCGGAGGCGTCCGGGTTCATTGTGCGCGCCGCCTGGGGTCTGGTCCGGGTTGGGACACAAAATAGTGCTTGCGCTTCCTGTGGACGGCGCGGTGCAGCGGAGCTTGGGGTGCGTTGGCTTGGGGTCTCCTGGTGCTTGCGAGGACGGGACATTTAAACCTGGAGCACTGTTTGTGGAATGTAGCGTGAGGGGAGCTTCATTCAAACAGGTAAGCCCCGGCGCAGTTCTTGTCTATTAGGTTCCTCTTGTGAGAGAAATGGGGACAGGGACAGGAAACGTTTATCCTTGCACACAAAGGCTTTCTTCGTTACTTTTTAATATAATTATGTGAAATGGTGACAGGCTGTGCCCTTACAGCCCTAGATGATGCAGACTTGATACATACAACAGTGTATTCCTGGTGTACCTACATAGAAGTTTGATTCAAACTGTTTGAACGTCAATATTCAAGCTTAATTTGGGAAATTTTATAAAAAAATAATGGAAACACAATTGTAAGCAGCTAAATAAAAAAAAAAATTGACAAGGACAGTCATTTTGATTTCTTTTTTTTTTTAAGTGGAACGGTCTCTTAAAGCTTCGCTAATTCACACACAGCATAGGGACAGTATGGACAGCTGGTATGCAACGTTTCCAAACACACAGAGAATTTTTTAGCATGTGTAGCAGCAGTTCTGTTATGTTGACCTGCCAGATATGGTTCAGAGTTAGCCAATTACTTGGCCTCGGCACTTTATGCAGACATCAGTCTGCGTTTGTGATTCATCCATCAGAGGTTTTCCAGTAGAGGAACTGAATCACATTAATGTGGGTGGCTGGCTTGGAAGACATTGGTTATCCTCATAGAGCTGTTCTATAAAGGGAGTTGGGGGGGAGGAGAGACTCTTGACACTTTCCAGCCTAACCTGTGTTAATGTTGAGTGTGTTTGGGGGTTCTGCATGGTGGTTCACAGTGGAGGTTAGGGTCTTGAATCCTTCCCCCTAATTAGTGTCAGCTATGGTAGTGTTGTTTGAAAGTAATGCCATGTGCCCTTCTAAATGACACAGGTGGTTGATGTAAGAGTCATTCTAGTGCAATATTTGTGGATTTTATGTTTCTCCTTTGGTATGCATTGTTCCTCATCTAGGTTCAAATTCAAAAATTCCACCCTAGGTTCTTATTTGCCTGTATCCTTGTAGTTGGAACTGGCCTGTCTCTTGCTTTCATGGTCTCTGTTGTCTTGTTCTAGCCTTCCATTTCTACTCTGCCTAATGTTTCCCAGCCTAAAGCCGCTCAATATTGAGGTCACTCTGTCTCCAAGGCCTATCTATTGCGTCTCCCGGTTCCTTTGTTTTACCTGTCCCACTAAAGTATGAGAGGCTCTCTTTCTCCAAACGCCATCCTGAAAGCATTAGTTCCCGAACCCCTCTTGTTCACTGGTTCCCTGTTCCCTAGTTGCTTAGACACCGTGCAGACAGATTGTCAGAAGGACAATCACCTATTCAGGGATAGCTCAGCTGCTATTAAGGCATAGCTTTGCTCCCTGTAACTTGTTTGGGAATGCTCTGTTGTCTGGTGAGAGTAGCTCTGCTGACAAAAACCTTAAAGGATAGATTTGCTGTTTGTACTGAGTAAGAAATTAACCAGAAGAGCAAGGGATTGATCAGATGAATGGTACTAATCAGCTGGCTTTGACATGTGATGATAGCTGTGGTCACTGTGGCACGTAAGTAGTCTTTTTGCTATCTGTGACATATGAGTGATACTTGTACTATAAGTGCTGAGTGTGGAATAAGTCTTCATCTGAGCTAGTGGTGGCTGTGCTGTTAGCGCCAGTTAGACATGTGGGCTATTGCACCTGTCTCTGGGTAAATGTCAGTCTGTACCCTGCCCTTATGTTGATGTCTTCTTGTAATTCTCCTCAGGAAACAGCAGGGATAAACTGACCTCTCTGCTTCCATTCTCTCATTAATACATTTACCTGCGAGCACAGGCAAGCCTTTCTACTCTCTCTTCCTAAATAATGCACTCATCTGTAGAGCCTAGAGTTCTAGAGAGAGTTGAAGGTTGTGTGAGCTATTTACCTTAAGCATTTTGGCTTGTGAGAGGAAAGGAACATAAAAGATTGAGATACAAGATACAAGAGAAGAACCTGGTATTCTCTGATCCCAGGGCACCAGGGCCTAGGTTACGAGAGCTCCAGTTGTGATCGCAGGTTGCCAGTGTGATTGCTCCAGTTAGTCAGCAGTTGTTTAGGCGCATCCAGGTCTGTGTCCACTAAGGTTATGAACCTTTTGAAATGCGTAAGGGATCTGATGAAGGGCTTTATTCCCGGATGTCTGTGAGTAGAGCGATACCAGTAGTAGCAAGCTACCACTGTCCAATGATTAAGCCGTGGACATTTTGAAACACACATGCGTAAAAGCACACATAACTTACTTCATATCCGGACTTCTTTTAAGTGGTTATTTTTCTCCAGACCTTGGTTCTGCCATACCTACATTCGGGTCTGGGAGGCAGCTGAAGACGTGTGTTACAGGGACGTGTGTTACACAGCCTTGGCGTTCCATACTAGACACGTTATTATGATTTTACTGTTTTTGCGGACTTTTAACACTTGGTTACCATGAAAGTAATGTGAAAACAAAATTGCTGAAAAATGTAATGTTTCTTGTTTCTTCTGATTATTCACGGAGTCCCTGGATAGGGTTGAACATGTTCCCATGGCCCCTACAGCTGTGTTTAAGGATTGTGATGACAATGTGTCTCCACTCCCTATATTTTAGCTTTGGGCCCCCTGGGTAGGCTGTGCACCATGTGTGTGCTGAGGCTGCTCTGAAGGAGAGATGCACTATTACAAGCTGGCTTTGGGTCCCAGGGAGTTGGTTGCTGCTGCTTAGAAGTAATGACAGGGCGTGATCCCTGGTTGTTGCCATTGGGCCACCAGAGAGGGCTTTGTATCTGGTCTGTGTTGGCAAGGTTGTGGAGCTGACTGACCCCTTTGTGCTGCGTTTAGTTCTAAGGGCACACAGTGAGTCATTACCTGTGAATAATTAATTTGCTGTTTTTGAAAGATAAAGAATTACAGGCTTCGACACTGTTAAGTTGGCTCTAGGTCCTTAGAGCACATCACGTTTGTGCACGTCCCCACTGCTTTAATGGGGGGGACCATGATATTTGGTCATTTATTGTCAGCTGTAAATGACGGATCCCCGAACAGTGTCATGTATGTGCATGTTTACATTGTGCTGAGGTGATAACCAGGTAATCGTTCACGCAGCTTTCTGATAGATGTCGTACGTGGTTTTTCTGAGTCCCCAGATAGATCATGCAGTCTGTGTGTCCTCCTTTGTACTGCCGGTCACTGGTGTATTCAACTGTGTAGCCTTGGACCGTGTCATGTATGTGCATGTAACTTGCATGATCGAGGTAACTATTAGCGGCGATGCTACGTGTCTCTCGGACCTCTTTCAAGTGCGTGCTGTCCTTTCTCCCCCCCCCCCCGCACCGGGGCGGCAATCTGAGGGATAGCCCCGGGCGCCACAAGCTCTAGCTACGCTACTGGGGGCAAGAGGGTCCGGGAGTGAGGGAAACCCAGTGCTTTTAGTGCGTTCTCTCGGTTGTGGGTGTGAAAGGGGTGCACGTGTGAGGGGTACTCTAGGGCAGGGTACAGGATACCACACAGGTATTACAAGTCTGGGTTTAACAGGAGAGGTGAGACGGGTTTCCCTAGCCAGCCCGCTACCCTTCCACGTACCTGCTCGAGCCACGCTCCTCCCCTGGGAACGTGGCCGGACGCTTCGCGGTATCGTTGGCCTCCTGGCTTGTCGGGGTCTTCTCCGTCCGGTCTCTCCTCCAACGTGCTGCAACCTCTTCTTCTCCACTCAAGAATCGTCCTCCTTCTCTGCTCTGAATCACCTTCCACCTCCAGGGAAACGCCGTCCGCCGTCTTCCGGGTTACCACGGGTTTTGTGTATCCCAGCAACGTGACGTCCTCGGTGGGCGGGGTCTCGTCGTCCCGAAAGGCGAAATTAAAGGAGCCCTGTTCACTTCCCTCGGGCCAGTCCTGTGAATAATAGGGATACCTCTCTTCCGGTTGTCCTGGCACCTCGGGTTGCTGCAGGGGAAAAGAAGGGGTCAACGAGGCGTCTTTTGAACGGCAGTTCTGTTCATCGGTGAGTGGTCTTGCAGTGTCTAACGCCCCGTCACACAGGTTTAAATAGGGAGTAGCATCCAGAGACGATTACCGCTTGGGATTTATCGGGCCCGCGGCAGGAGAGAGGATCGCTGTGAAAGATTATGGGAAGGTCGACTGCTAGTAGTTTTTGTTAGGGGATATCTTGAACTCATAACAGTAAAATATAACATTATCTTTATTAAAAGTGGAGGGACTAATAGTCTTTCATTGGTACTTTGTGCCTTTTTTGTCGCAGAGTGAAAGATTTTGAACTTAGTGAAAGGAGGAGGACTGAAGGATTTCAGAAAAATAATAATTGATTATTTTCAAGGTATGCTTCGAACTCTTGACTGTCAGTTAACAGATTGAGTATGTTTTTGAGAATAAAATGTTGATGGGATATTTCAACCGTGAACTGACTAATGGATAAGTCTGATCATTGGCGTAATTGGTAGGTGTGGAAAATGTTTGTCTTACACCCTGTGAAAAATTTGGAAGTTTGGGTGTTCGAGACCGAGTTGGGGATAATTCCATTCCAGAGAAATAATAATTGATTATTTTTAAGATATGTTTTGAAATCTCGAATGACAGTAGTTGAGGTAATGGATGACTTTAGATAAAAACAGTCTAGTTGAATAATATTTTTTGGATGGCAGCATTGTGATTAATTATCTGGTTCTTGGATTTTGATTTTTTACACAGTGATTATCTTTTGAACATAGTGAAAAGAGGAGTATTGAAGAAATTATGAGAAATAAGAATTAATGGAATTCAAGGTATGTTTGAGCTTTCCCATTGTTCACCTCTCGATTTTAGTAAATACTGCTAGGTACTAATTCAATGGGGACCTTTTATTTTCTTATTATTTTTTAGAGACTTAATGAGGAATTAGGTGTGAGACGTTTCTATTTCAAAGATCAATTTAGGTTAGTGCGACCTTTGTTAATATAAAAGTAAGGAGTTCTTGAGTAGCCTTAATTGGAAACTATCAATGATATTAATGTTTAAGACAGGTATTATTCCTCATCCATCACAGAGATTTGGGGGCACGCTGTTAATTAGGGACCAGTAACATTTCATTTTCAGAACAAGAAGAGGGATCTTTATTATAAGAACAAAATAATTATGTATGTATTTATGTAGACATAAGTTCATATATCAGGTTACACTGGTTCAATGAGTAACGTTAGGGAATGTGATTTTCTAACATGTAAGAAAGGGAGATGGATGAATTCTTTTAAACTAAATGGAGAAGAGAATTTTCAATACATGTTTCATTTCCCATTGACTACAGATATCTGGTTGCGCGCCACAAATTTATGACACAAAGGCGTCGATTACGATCCGGTAAAAAACGGGTACGAACCGTCGGTCGGAGCGTATTCTCCGTCCGACTCGTACCCGGTTGTAAAACATTACAAACATGGAATTACGATTCGCACGGAAATACCATTTCCGTACGAATCGTAAAAAAAAACACCGACCGACGAAAACATGCATACGAATGTGATCCGGGAATGCTGCGACGTGACGTCGGGACGCTTCCAGGCAGCGTTTCACGACCCAGTAAGTACGATTCGAACCGACAGCAGTCCGGACGGCAATATTTTCACGGCACCCAAAAAGTGCCGGAAAGCGAAGTACGGCGCGAAACGACCAGAGTAGGTGGCCCGGTAAGCGCCGTACCCCCCCCAGCCCCCGTACGTTTGAGTCGACCCCCCCAGCCCCTGTATGTTTGAGTCGACCCCCCCAGCCCCCGTACATTCGAGTCGACCCCCCGTGTATGTACACCCGAGTACGTGTCGAACTGTACGTGTCAAACCCCCTACGCACTGGGGGTACGCACCGTACATACACGGGTGGGGGTACGACTCGAACGTACTCGGGTGTACATACACAGGGGGGTTTGACACGTACAGTTCGACACGTACTCGGGTGTACATACACGGGGGGTTCGACACGTACAGTTCGACACGTACTCGGGTGTACATACATGGGGGGTTCGACACGTACAGTTCGACACGTACTCGGGTGTACATACACGGGGGGTTCGACACGTACAGTTCGACACGTACTCGGGTGTACATACACGGGGGGTCGACTCGAACGTACGGGGGCTGGGGGGGTCGACTCGAACGTACGGGGGCTGGGGGGGTCGACTCGAACGTACGGGGGCTGGGTGGGGGTCGACTCGAACATACAGGGGCTGGGGGGGGTTCAGCGCGTACATACGGGGGCTGGGGGGGGTTCGGCGCGTACTGGGCACCTGTTTGGACGTCTCCATTGTTTGCTATAGGAGTTCGGTGCGGACAGTCTTTTAACCATACGGTTGTAAAATCGGACGGCCGGGACGGATCGTACTTGCACGGTCGGACTTCGCTTTTCACGTTTGTACGGTAAATCGTCCGAGGACGTGTCGGACACTTTTTCCGACCCGAGGACGTGTGGGGAATTATTCCCAATGCGACTCGTATGGGCTTTTTACCATGCGAATCGTGATTGCCAGTTTGTACGGCACTTGTACGATTCGTACGGTAAAAAGACCGGATACGAGTCGTACGGGAATTTTTTTTACCGGATCGTAATCGGCACCAAAGTATTCGATGTTTAGAAAAAGAAGAGAATTCTTCTCTCTAAAATACAAGGTGTGTGAAGTTTAACAATCATTACTATAGTTTATTGGAAACTGTTAATTTATTAAGTTTATAGAAGTCACTGTTGCCTTTTTAATTTGGTGAGGGTGCTATATATCATTAGTATAGGAAGTGTCTGTATTAGAATCATGTCATTTAAACTAAGGTGCCGATCACGATCCGGCAAAAACCGGGTACGAACCGTCGGACGGAGCATAATCTCCGTCCGACGCGTACCCGGTCGTCAATTTTTACAAACAAGGAATTACGATTCGCACGGGTACACCATTACCGTACGAATCGTAAAAAAGCCCGACCGAACAAAAAAACACCTACCAATGCGATCCGGGAAAGCGCCGACCTGACGTCGGGACGCTCGCAGCCAGCCATTCACGACCCAGGAATCACGATTCGCACCGACGTCACCCCGCACGGTGAATATTTTGCGGCAGCCAAAAACTGCCGGGAAATCAGGACGACGCGAACAAGGACCACCAGTACGCGACGGACAGACGACGACGCGAACAAGGAGGACCAGTACGTGACGGACACACAGGACGACGCGACCAAGGAGGACCCGTACGCGACAGGACAACGGGACAAGGAGGACCCGTACGCGACAGGACGACGCGATCAAGGAGTACCAGTACGCGACGGACAGACATGGACCCGAACCTACGAGTCATCCCTGCCCTCATAGCAGTACACCTCCTCTACAGGTTACGACGCAGACGCCGCAGAAGGTCAGAATAACTAAGGGAGGGGGGAAAGTGGGGTGGGGTGGGGGTGGCACGACCAGGGCAGGCCACAAACAACCACATAAGTCACACACCACACATGGCCTGGACATACCTGACTCCCATGCCCTGGTCACCACGAGGGGGTGGGGGCGTGTCCTGATAAGCCAGCGACTGCCACAACGGAAGTCCGTCACCAAGCGAACCGGCAACACAACCAGACAGGTACGTCCCGTACCCACGCCTGAAGAGCGTGGGTACGAGTCGTACCACGCCCACACACACGTCACCCCACAATGGCGGGACGGATCGTACCCACGTGGCAAAGGCCTGGGTACGGCCCGCACAAGCATCACATAGCGTGGGGACGGATATGTACGGACCCTACCCCCACCCCGTATGCATGGAGCGTACCCTCACCCCAAGAGTGTAAGTACGACCCGTACCCCCACCCGCGTATGCAAGGAGCGCACCCCCCACCCCAACAGTGTAAGTACGACCCGTACCCCCACCCGCGTATGCAAGGAGCGTACCCCCCACCCCAACAGTGTAAGTACGACCCGTACCCTCACCCGCGGACTCACGGACCGTACCCCCACCCCAACAGTGTAAGTACGACCCGTACCCTCACCCGCGTATGCAAGGAGCGTACCCCCCACCCCAACAGTGTAAGTACGACCCGTACCCCCACCCGCGGACTCACGGACCGTACCCCCACCCCAACAGTGTAAGTACGACCCGTACCCTCACCCGCGTATGCAAGGAGCGTACCCCCCACCCCAACAGTGCAAGTACGACCCGTACCCCCACCCGCATATGCAAGGAGCGTACCCCCCACCCCAACAGTGCAAGTACGACCCGTACCCCCACCCGCGTATGCAAGGAGCGTACCTCCCACCCCAACAGTGTAAGTACGACCCGTACCCCCACCCGCGTATGCAAGGAGCGTACCCCCCACCCCAACAGTGTAAGTGCGGCCCGTACCCCCAACCGCGGACTCACGGACCGTACCCCCACCACACCAGTGTAACTAGACCCGTACCCTCACCTCGAATGCATGGAGCGCACCCACACCGTGTATGTTCCAAGCGTACATATCCAGAAATAGGAGGTGTGTGTGCAGAGTCCTCCCAGCAGTGCCCAGAGACAGGAGGGGTGGGGCCCTATCACTCACAGCAGTGCCCTGAGACAGGAGGGGTGGGGGCCCATCACTAACAGCAGTGCCCTGAGACAGGAGGGGTGGGTGTGGAGTCCTCCCAGCAGTGCCCTGAGACAGGATGGGTGGGGGCCTATCACTAACAGCAGTGCCCTGAGACAGGAGGTGTGTGTGCAGAGTCCACCCAGCAGTGCCCTGAGACAGGAGGGGTGGGTGTGGAGTCCTCCCAGCAGTGCCCTGAGACAGGAGGTGTGGGGCCCTATCACTCACAGCAGTGCCCTGAGACAGGAGGGGTGGGGGCCTATCACTCACAGCAGTGCCCTGAGACAGGAGGGGTGGGGGCCCATCACTAACAGCAGTGCCCTGAGACAGGAGGGGTGGGTGTGGAGTCCTCCCAGCAGTGCCCTGAGACAGGAGGGGTGGGGGCCTATCACTAACAGCAGTGCCCTGAGACAGGAGGTGTGTGTGCAGAGTCCACCCAGCAGTGCCCTGAGACAGGAGGGGTGGGTGTGGAGTCCTCCCAGCAGTGCCCTGAGACAGGAGGTGTGGGGCCCTATCACTCACAGCAGTGCCCAGAGACAGGAGGGGTGCTGCCCTATCACTCACAGCAGTGCCCTGAGACAGGAGGGGTGGGGGCCCATCACTAACAGCAGTGCCCTGAGACAGGAGGGGTGGGTGTGGAGTCCTCCCAGCAGTGCCCTGAGACAGGAGGGGTGGGGGCCTATCACTAACAGCAGTGCCCTGAGACAGGAGGTGTGTGTGCAGAGTCCACCCATCAGTGCCCTGAGACAGGAGGGGTGGGTGTGGAGTCCTCCCAGCAGTGCCCTGAGACAGGAGGGGTGGGGGCCCATCACTAACAGCAGTGCCCTGAGACAGGAGGGGTGGGTGTGGAGTCCTCCCAGCAGTGCCCTGAGACAGGAGGGGTGGGGGCCTATCACTAACAGCAGTGCCCTGAGACAGGAGGTGTGTGTGCAGAGTCCACCCAGCAGTGCCCTGAGACAGGAGGGGTGGGTGTGGAGTCCTCCCAGCAGTGCCCTGAGACAGGAGGTGTGGGGCCCTATCACTCACAGCAGTGCCCAGAGACAGGAGGGGTGGGGCCCTATCACTCACAGCAGTGCCCTGAGACAGGAGGGGTGGGGGCCCATCACTAACAGCAGTGCCCTGAGACAGGAGGGGTGGGTATGGAGTCCTCCCAGCAGTGCCCTGAGACAGGAGGGGTGGGGGCCTATCACTAACAGCAGTGCCCTGAGACAGGAGGTGTGTGTGCAGAGTCCACCCAGCAGTGCCCTGAGACAGGAGGGGTGGGTGTGGAGTCCTCCCAGCAGTGCCCTGAGACAGGAGGTGTGGGGCCCTATCACTCACAGCAGTGCCCTGAGACAGGAGGGGTGGGGGCCTATCACTCACAGCAGTGCCCTGAGACAGGAGGTGTGGGGCCCTATCACTCACAGCAGTGCCCTGAGACAGGAGGGGTGGGGGCCCATCACTAACAGCAGTGCCCTGAGACAGGAGGGGTGGGTGCAGAGCCCTCCCAGCAGTGCCCTGAGACAGGAGGGGTGTGTGCAGAGTCCTCCCAGCAGTGCCCAGAGACAGGAGGGGTGGGTGCAGAGTCCTCCCCAGCAGTGCCCAGAGACAGGAGTGGTGTAACACATGTGTGTGAGGCCGGAATTACCCACATCCATACTGCCTACAAGGGAACATGTCCCCATGAACTCATGTCAACAGAATCCACACACAAGTACAGTGATCACCAAGGATGCCTCGATTGTTGCAGGTGGAGACATGGCCATGCATGCATGGCCAAAGTAGAAGGGCTCCGTCACACACACAGCCCATGTAGACACTGCTCTGCGCTAAACATTGGGAACACCCTGCAGGGAAGAAATCTGGGTACACAGAGGAAGGAATACACCCTGGGACAATTGCACCATGCAGTAACTGCTGACATGACCTAAGGAAGTTAGCCAACACCTTGTGATGGCACACAGATCCCAGGGTCCCCCCAATGAGCAGAACACTACTACAAATCCCACACACCCAAAGCCTTAAACACCACCCAAAACCATGTAGCAGCCCCACCAACACCAATACCACCATAGCAGTAGTGTGATAATGAAAACAAAATTAAGCTTTATTCAGCATGAGCACAATGTCCGTGGATCGCAGGCAGTTCAATTTTAACAAAGCCCATAGGGCAGTCAATGATTCCCAGCTGGATGGGGGACACAGTGGGATGTGTGTCCCCTACCTTGCCTGCACAGTCAAATGGCATCGTCTTCCATACTGGTGAGGGCATCAGGGGGGGGGAAAGCAACAGGCACCGCAGGGACATCAGGGCAAAGGGGCGGCGTTGTGGGTGCAGGGATGGAGGACTCAACCACAGGGGGTGTGTCATGGCCAAAGGCGGAGGCCAGGATGGCACTACACACCTTAGCAAGGTCCTCCAGGGACTCCCCTGCACCCGAAGTGACCTCAGGCCCCAAGGAGGGGGGGGGGGTCAGAGGGATGGGTAGCAGCGCCACCGGGGGAGGGTGGAGACAGGGGGGGAGACTCAACCACCCTGACCGAGGACTTCCTTGACCGCTTGCGTGGTGGTGGAACTGTGGGGCTCAGGGACAGAGCAGCCATGAAGGAGTCCTTGGGGGAGATGTGGCCAGGAGAGCTGAGGGGAGGGGATTTGGAGGGAGTGGATTGTGTGGAATGCGGACTCCCACTCTGGCTGCGTGTCACACGTTTGCCCCCCGACCCAGTGGGTGTGCGTACCTCACCCTGTGTGTGCGTGTCAGGAGGAGTGCGGTGGACCTTCCCTGCTGGTGTGGTGCCTGTGTCTGTTGTGGTGGGTGCATGCCGACGTCTGGGTGTACGTGGGACAGGCATGGAAGTGGGAAGTGTGGATGGGGCAGGGGTAGGTGGGGGGAGGTCGCGCTGCAGGAGACCCACTGCTGCAGTCAGTGTGGAGTCTATGGACCTCAGCAAGTTGCGTTGGTCAGCCTACGAAGAATGAATGCCCTCCAAGAATGCCTCGATGTTGGTGAGGGTTTTCCCGTGGGCATGGAGGACATTAAGGATCGCAGCCTGACCAACCTGCAGTTGCCGCTGGATGTCCACAGACTCAGCATTGGCGGCAGCAGTGGAGACAGGGGCAGGGGGTGCGGTGCCTGGCCGGAAGGAGACATGCGGTGACCGGGCACGCTGGGAAGGGACACGAGCAAGTGGGAGGCGGCTGATGGGAACTGAGGGGGCGGTGCAAGGTGTTGTTCCGCTGTCAGCTGCTGGTGCAGCCACCGCCCACTCGGAGAACTCCTCCTCGGACCTGTCAGCTTCGTATTCTGACGTGCCAGTCGACAGGTCCTCGGCAGCACTATCCTCCACCTCTGTCCCACTCGATGTACCAGCCCCGATGTCACGGCTGGCACTGGTGCTCGGTCCCTCCGCCTTGCCTGTGTCCATGTCTCCCTCTGTGTCCCCCGACGATGCTGTGGGCAGGGTGGAGAGACATAAATTAATCAGACAGCTGTACACATCAGTCACATGAGTCCAATCGACATAGGTAACATTGCATAGCCTGAAAAGGAAGATCCCTAACATCTTCAAAACAAGGTACCGATGTAGGGCATGAAACACACAGTTGGTTGAGCCACCATGCCACTGAAATACCATGGAGAGCATGAGACAATAGCTAAAGACAGGAAACGGAGTCTGACATAGCACCCAGGCCCTGGGGACAATCCAGCACTGCATCTGCACCACACAGCGTTGGCGAAAATACCGATGACCAGGGACCATATCCATGAACTTGAGACACATGCTGCATAGGTAATGCTACAAACATGCCCAACATGACTCGGTCACTGCACCTTGCGTGTGTGTCCAGAAACATCACACACTGCCCAGACCCAGCAAGTAGAAATCCGGATTTGACACATAGGCATTGCCCGCCCCAACAAACCCCTACACGAGGCAAATTGTTGAGACACAGGTGGCACCAACATCTCATAGTCTGGGTGATAAACACAGGGGCAGGCAAAAAGCAAGATTGGACGCCAAACAGCCAAGGTGCGCCTGTACAAATAATGAGGTACCAGTGCCCATCCTCAGATGAGTATAACAAGACACACAGGCACTGGCAACTGTGAGTATGAAGAAGGACAATCAGGTCAGGCTGCACAGTGGACACCTGTACATAATAGCACGTCAATATACATGGTGACAGGGGACAATGGCACAGAGCACAAGCTACGCTGTAGACAGTGAGAGTGTCCACGTTTATGATGACACATACAACACTGAGGAAAAGGTGCCCCAGCGGACAGTAGTGGGCACGCAACTACATGCTACTGAATGGTAATGACTGCAACACACGTCACCATCCCTGCACTATGCGTATCGCACACTCATGCACATCATGTCACAGGCCACTACATAGGACATGCGCGCTGTAAGGCATGACACATGAGAGACCAACTCCCATGTCTGGAGTCAGCATCAGTGCCAACTGACATGGAACCCACATGCAGTGAACTTGACAGTGCACAGGCAAGGTCCCACAACCTGTTACACACCACCCCCACACATGATGCTGCAGTCATTGTTCTCGTGGACAAAGCGCCAGCCTACATTACCTTGTGAAGGAGTGACTACACACAGACCAGGGAACACATTGCAAGGAGGGGAAGGGTGGCAGGGGCGCAGCGCTATACTGGGGCAAACAGGATCTGCACAGCACCTTTAAACCCTGCCAGTGAATTCATGCTACTGTGCCCTTACAAATGCCGGTGACACACAACAAACACACATGTACCTACCCCCTTCCGGCTGCTGCTTCGCCTGTAGGCGCCTCTCCAGGTCTGGAAAGACCACCGGAAGCACACGCCTGTGGAGGTGGTTCAGACGGCGGCGGCCGCGGTTCTTGTGGCTCTCAGGTGAGTCCCCCAGCAGGAGCCGTGCAATCCTCCGCGTCCAGCACCGGATATCCTGCCAGCGTTTCCTCACCTGGGACAGGCTCCGCCTCCGACCATCCACACCCCTCACGGCACTGACGGCGGTCAGCCAGATCTGCTCCTTGGCAGTGGCGCCTACCTGTGAGGAAGAACAAGTGACACCACATCAATACACCAGCCACATGTCACAGAGAGACATATGAGTACAAATTAGCTGGATACAACAAGGCATGTCATGCAGTCAACGCATTGCACCTTTGTCATAGGGACATCATGCCCTGGTGAGGGAAAAAGCAGTACGTGCCATAGTGGGTACACAGGTGGAATGATGGCAATGTCACAATCAATGATCAAGGCTCACACTGTGCATCACACCCACCCCTCCTGTCTCAGGGCACTGCTGTTAGTGATAGGCCCCCACCCCTCCTGTCTCAGGGCACTGCTGTGAGTGATAGGCCCCCACCCCTCCTGTCTCAGGGCACTGCTGTGAGTGATAGGGCCCCACCCCTCCTGTCTCAGGGCACTGCTGGGAGACATCAGGCACCCCCCCCCTGGTACCCCCCCGACAGTACATGGCATGTGTGTCACACCAGGACACAATGCCTGAAGTCACAGTCACAACATAGGGAGAGTCTGTGGCAGTGGCCTATGCACTCACCTGATACCCTGGTCGGCCATACAGCATGGAGTACTGTGGGAGGATCACATCCAGCAGAGCCATGTTCTCCTCCAGGGTGAATGGCTGTGTCCTCTCCACAGCCCTTGACATGGTTCCAGGGAATCAGTTGCAGCAGCTGGGTCGACGAATGCAAAGATGTGCAGGCAAGTACTCCCTCATGGGACCTGGCTGCCTTATATGTGCCCTTCTGCCCAGTCTCATGCACAGGAGTACAGAGTGATTGGTCACTCACATTTGCATCCTATGTTTCCACCAATCCCTTCAAACCTAGCAGTCTGTGGGTTCTCTATCGGTTTCATTCTCCTGCATGATGTCAGCCCCACAAACACATTGCAACAAAGTAGAAGAATTCCAACTGACTTCTGCTGTGCACCTTCCAGAACAAATTCGAAATTTGAACGTGGTCTCCATGACAACCAGCATGCATGTAGGCCTTAATACTTGTCCCCTATGTAATTTGGAGCATCACACACAGGTACGGTGCGTTTCGGGGCCCTAGGGCACCCCAAATGCATGGCAACGGCCCGTACATGCATGCCTACGTTCACAATCACTATGGGTCTGCACGCGTATGCGTACCCGTAGTGGTACGGACCGTACACACGCATCTACGCTCACTATCACTATGGGTCTGCACGCGTATGCGTACTCGTAGTGGTACGGCCCGTACACTCGCATGTACGCTCACTATCACTACGAGTACGCATACGCGTGCAGACCCATAGTGATAGTGAGCGTAGATGCGTGTGTACGGTCCGTACCACTACGGGTACGCATACGCGTGCAGACCCATAGTGATAGTGAGCGTAGATGCGTGTGTACGGTCCGTACCACTACGGGTACGCATACGCGTGCAGACCCATAGTGATAGTGAGCGTACAGGCATATGTACGGTCCGTACCACTACGGGTACGCATACGCGTGCAGACCCATAGTGATAGTGAGCGTACAGGCATATGTACGGTCCGTACCACTACGGGTACGCATACGCGTGCAGACCCATAGTGATAGTGAGCGTACAGGCATATGTACGGTCCGTACCACTACGGGTACGCATACGCGTGCAGACCCATAGTGATAGGGCCGTACACACGCATCTACGCTCACTATCACTATGGGTCTGCACGCGTATGCGTACCCGTAGTGGTACGGACCGTACATATGCCTGTACGCTCACTATCACTATGGGTCTGCACGCGTATGCGTACCCGTAGTGGTACGGACCGTACACACGCATCTACGCTCACTATCACTATGGGTCTGCACGCGTATGCGTACTCGTAGTGATAGTGAGCGTACATGCGAGTGTACGGGCCGTACCACTACGAGTACGCATACGCGTGCAGACCCATAGTGATAGTGAGCGTAGATGCGTGTGTACGGTCCGTACCACTACGGGTACGCATACGCGTGCAGACCCATAGTGATAGTGAGCGTACAGGCATATGTACGGTCCGTACCACTACGGGTACGCATACGCGTGCAGACCCATAGTGATAGGGCCATACACACGCATCTACGCTCACTATCACTATGGGTCTGCACGCGTATGCGTACCCGTAGTGGTACGGACCGTACAAATGCCTGTACGCTCGCCATCACGATGGGTACACATACGGCAGCACTCCCACAGTGATTTTGGAACATACACAGGCCCTCTTAGCAGCAGTACGGCGGTTTTTACACATCACAGTGGTGATAGGCGACACACAGGTAGGAATAGGGCGGACATACTTGTCCATGGATGGACATACTTGTCCATGGATGGACATACTTGTCCAGGAATGGACATCAAGGCATCGTCTGTGCATTACTACATGTGTGGGGCACGTGTGTGACAGGCTGTGATGTGGAACATGACTCCTGAGTGGAGAAGGCACCAGATGTATGATGAGATGTGTATAGGTGTACTGTGTGACGGTGCAATGTGTGCCAGGCATGCCCTTGACTCCTTTGACAAGTGTGCATGTCGTACTGCGCACTTGGGGTGAGCGTCACTGGCATGGCACGGACACCAACACACGGAAGTGTCCCATGATGCCCGGTACAGGGGTCATGACACATGACTTGTCACTACCCACAGTGCACAATGTGACTATGTCATTTATGTGTCCGGGATTTTCATCAGGTTGATGTTGTAGCACCCTCAAAAGCTGCAGCCGTTGCAGCAACCAACATGTGTCTGTGTGTAGATTGTCATTGCACACTGTTCCGCACACCATGCCACATGTGTTATCGGATGTGAGGTGCACATGTATGCATGGGACACAGAGTAGCGTGACAAGGCCATGTCAGCATCCTCACAAGGAATGTGTGGTGAGTCATGACATGTGCTCCTTCATGGCAAGGTGTGTGGGCTGGACTAGTGTTATGTCATGTGACCTGTGGCTCCAGTGTTCCGCTACCAGTCTCTGCAATCGGCATCCTACTGCTGCTGATGTGTGGGCGTATGTCACTCCTGTCTTGCGTCTGGCTGTTCAATTGCACTGGGACACAGCTATTCCCATGGCGTGGCATGGGGAGGTTCTCAATCTCCGTGTGTAGCTGGGTCTTGGTAGGAGGGTCACCTGGCAGCCATGCGTGTCCTGGGCATGTAGCACATACCTGACTCCCTATGTGGCATGTGTGTTTTGCCAGATTTACATGTGCTCAGTAGACATGAGTTGTTGTCGTAGTGCACTCACTCTTCCTTGTCACTTCCAAATTACTGCAGAGCGCCGCCTCTTGCCCGAATAATTCCAGACTTGGCTGCCATGCAGGAGAATGACAGGATCCGGCTCTACCGCTTCACCCAACCGTTGATTCTGGAGCTGACGGCGAGACTGGCACCACACCTGCAACCGCAGCACAGGTATCCTACGGCACTGACACCACAGCTGAAGGTAATGGCTGCCCTACATTTTCTTGCCACGGGTACCTTCCAAAATACCATAGCTCATGTTGGTGGCATGTCCCAGAGCATGTTCAGTGGTGTGCTGCATGATTTCTTGGAGGCCATGTTGATTCACCTGGATGACTTCATAAAGTTCCCAACCCCTGAACAGATGACTGAGGTCAAGCGTGGATTCTATGCCCTGGGAGGGATGCCCCATGTCATTGGGTCCATAGATGGGACACATGTAGGTTTGGTACCACCACACGCACGGGAGGTGGCGTACCGCAATCGGAAGCACTACCACTCCATCAATGCCCTTGTGGTGTGTCTGTCCAACATGGTGATTTCACATGTCTGTGCTCGTTTCCCAGGATCAGCACACGATGCCTACATCATGAGGCGTAGCGGGATGCCTGATATGATGATGCAGCTGCGCAACGAACGGGCATGTGTTGTTGGTGGGTACAGTCTGTCTGTCCTGTATTCTGTATAGCCGACCAGCACGACCGCTTCGCCAGTTCTAACGATATCCATGTGCATTCCATGTAGGGGACGCTGGCTATCCCAACATGCCTTGGCTGCTCACACCTCTCCGCAACCCCATCACGCCGGCCCAGCTCCGCTACAACACCGCCCATGGCCGGACAAGGCGAGTGATAGAGAGGACGTTTGGCATGCTGAAGAGCCGATTCCGGTGCCTCCACAAGACCGGCGGCGCACTCCCATATGCCCCTGCGAAGGTTTGCAAGATCTTCATGGTCTGCTGCATGCTGCACAACATGGCAGTTGAAAGAGCTGTGCCACTCATCCTGAATCAACATGACGAGGACCATCCACCCGTGGAGGACGAAGGGCTTGGCAATGGGGCTAGTGATGTGGAGGATGTGGAGCCGCAAGAGGACATCCGGACTCGGCTCATACGCGACTTCTTTGCTTAGTGGTGAGTACCAGTGTCTGAGTGTGCACGCCTTGGTCCCCGTGTGGCATGTGTTGTGATGTGTGTCTCCACCTGCATGTATGGCACGTGAGTCAGAGGTGTGTGTGGGTGTGTCACTGGAGTGATGGTGGCAGTGATGGTAGTATTTCCCCAGTCATAATTGTGACCTAGCATGTTGTCATCCATACATGTGTCGAGTAAATGCACATGCAAGTGGCTGTGCTTTTTGTGGCTGACTTCTTGTGTGTCTCTCTTCCCCAGGTACCTGCGCATGCCATCTGCTGGTTGCATTGTTGTGGCACTGCTATTCCTCATGGACATGGCATCGTGGGCTGACTCAGCGTTACAGGCACGGACACGTTTGGAAGTCTCCATGGGGTAAGGGATGCATCTGGGGTGTATTGGGTGTGGCAGTTGTTCACGATGTGTGCACACTGCCCCTGTCGGGGTTTGGTTCATCTGCAGACATGTCGCATCCCCATGGGACACGACATGCAGCTGGGTACACCTGAATAGATGGTCTGCCTGGTTGACAGTCATCAGTGATGGGATAGTGGATTGTGATGATGGCATCAATGTGTGTGACACTGCCCTCGGACACATACGGTTAGCATTGGCTTGACATGGCGTGGGACTTCCACATCAGCGGATCTATGGTGTATGGCAGGCTCTCCGTGTGCAGCTGTGGGTATTTAGCTGTTAGCCGACGCTTGTGTGCCAGTACCATGGCTATCACGCATTTGTGCTGCAGAAGGGGGGTGCCAGTGTTGGACTCACATGTCACTCCACATGATGTGTTCATCTGTACTTCGAGTTGGCTCTGCAAACCCGAATACATGACTAATAAAGGTGTCCCTATGCCTCCAAGGTGCCTCTTCTCAGTCAATGCTGGTGTGTTGGCAAGGTGCATCCTGCATGTCTGGCATGGTATTCCCTGATTGTGGCTATGTGTCAATGTGTCGAGTGGCAAGATGCACGCTGTGTGTGTGGCCTGAGACTGTGTATTGGGCATGATGTCCATGACTGCGTGGGTATTGTGACATGTGCCATCCCCATGCATCCAACGTTGGCCAGGCCCCCATTCTCTGCATCCACCGGACTCAAGCTTGCAGGACATGGTTCTGCCACCTGTCTAGACATACCTGGGTGCCCCCCAGGACACTGGACTGGATCCCTGACCTGTGCGCATGACTGTTGGTGTACTCAATGTGTGTGTCAGCACGGTTGTTCGGCCACCCCCTCAGCTGGTTGTGCCCATCACGGGTGTGTATGGTGCTCCATGTCTGTCTTGCCTAATAAACTGTGACCCATGTGTCCTGTGCCAGACTCAGGCCCCAGGGTGTGGATGGTTGAAGAGGAAAGATGACTCAGGCATGTTTAGACTTTACAACACACATGTTAGGTAATAATGCGACCAGCAGGCATCTACTCTTAATAGTGTGATTTATTATTGGGGGGGGGGGGGGGGGGGGGGACAAAGTGAGGGGCTTTCCGGGATTAGGGAATCCAAAGTTCAGTAGGGGAGTTGGTGTCCTTGCCATTGGAAATCCTCAGAGTCCATGCCACAGTCTTTGTCAACATTGGTCAGCCAGTGACCAGCAGGGCCATGTGGCAGAGAATGTCTCTTCATGCTGTGATGCTGTTGCTCCAGTGGGCCAGGTGCCAGGCCAGGTGTCCTGGGAGATGGTGATGTAGCGCCGACCCTCACGGTCCTTTCCGTGGACGACCCGGCCTCCTGCGGGGAACCTCAGCAGCAGCCCGTGACGACGTCTGGGATGCTCCGTCGGATGTTTCCTCCTCCTCCTCCTGGACCCTCCCTGTGGGTGGTGATGTTCTCCGCCTTCTGGCACAGGGAGGGTCGGCCATGATGTCGGCCTTCCGACGGAGTGTAGCGTGAATCCCCTCGAATGCCGTCACTTGCTCAGCCTGTCTGTCCTCCATCCTCCGTTGGTGTTCCAGTAGACAGGCATGTTGCTGGGCCTGCTGTGCCTTGATCCCCTCGAGGACGGACACAACCTGGGCCATGCCCGTGGTGTCCTCCCGGTATGTGTCCAGGATGTTACGGACATGGGACAATGCCAGATCCCCAGCCAACTGGTCAGGCTCGCGCCTCCGCCGTCCTCCACTCCCACCACCCCTGCCCACTTGCGCCTGGCCTGCCCTTGTGGGCACATGGGGTCTCCGAGACCCCTGAGGGGTGGCATTGGCGTTGTCGCCTGCCTCCTCCTGGGTGCCCGGGACACCGTGTCCCTCCTGGCGAGCCTGGCTGCATTGTGGTGTTGGGGCAGGGATCCTGGGTGTCTCCTGGGATGTGGCAGGAGTGGGGGTGGTGGTTGGCACAGTTGTACCTGACGCAGGTGCTGCAGGTGGTTGGACACCAGAGGGGCCAGGTCGGTCGGGGTCGTCCGCAGAGTGGTGAGAGTGGTCGCTGCCGGTGGGATCGGGCTCCTGCAGATCCAGGTCCTGTGAGTGTTCCCCCCCAGTGTTGGGGGGTGCACCACGACGTTGACCTGTGTGTGAGAGAGACAATGTTAATTTTGGTCCATGCAACATCCATGTTTCATCATTTTCAAAGTTGACACATTTCCTCTTGGAATTAGGATCTGTCTTGCATTCCACTCACAGTGCACTTGTGCATGGGTGTGTCCCTTGGCCACCACTTTGGCCCCTTTAACTATGTGT
This sequence comes from Triturus cristatus, assembly GCF_964204655.1. Taxonomy (NCBI): domain Eukaryota; kingdom Metazoa; phylum Chordata; class Amphibia; order Caudata; family Salamandridae; genus Triturus; species Triturus cristatus. Next base: position 144,825,792 of record NC_140585.1, on the reverse strand, counting down.
GGCACAGTCTTACTTGCTGCGTCAAGTGTGACTGCAGTCAGCAGTGGAGTGTGCAGGTGTGGCGAGCCATGCATTTGCGCCTTCCTTGTAGCACTGTACATGTGCACATGGAGTGGATCCACACACTTATATGATCCAGGTAGCTGTCCTTGTGCTCGTGTACAGGTTGTGACATGGCCCTGCGTTTTGGCATGGTGAAGAGGGGGGGTTCTGGCACTGGCCACCCTTGTCTACATGCACGCAGTCTACCTGCTGACGAGCAGCCATTCGCACACGCCACACGGCTGATTTGCTCTCCCTGTGTCTCGCTCCATCTCTGTCCCCCTCTCCCTCCATCTCTGTCCCCCTCTCCCTCCCTCTCAGTCCCCCTCTCCCTCCCTCTCTGTCCCCCTCTCCCTCCCTCTGTGTCCCCCTCTCCCTCCCTCCGTGTGTCAGCCTCCTCCCTCTGTCCGTCTCCCTCCATCTCTGTCCCCCTCTCCCTCCATCTCTGTCCCCCTCTCCCTCCCTCTCAGTCCCCCTCTCCCTCCCTCTGTGTCCCCCTCTCCCTCCCTCCGTGTGTCACCCTCTGTCACCTCAGCCCAGCTTCCTGGGCACACACTGTTAGCAGATCTTTGAGTGGCCCTTGGCTTGTTGATGTGAGTTTGTTTCTGATCTCCAGGCACCCATTTGGTGTGATGTGTGTCTGTGCGCTGCTGCTGTGGTGGTGTGTGCTGCCACTCTTTCACAATGTTGGCTGTTCATTAGCTACCGTCATGTGCAAACCAGTGCCTTCACCCCCATGTGTTGATGCAAGGCGTCCGGCATTTGCTGGCAAGTCATTCCTGTGTTGGGACACACTGTTTGTCTGGCTGTGACCTAGGCCATATGGGCAGAGGGCATTATTGTCTGCTTTGGAGTCGCACTATGTGATTTTTGGTGCCCAGCCTCCCGCCATCCGGGTTACCGTGTCATGTGTTGTTGTCTTCTGTGGCCTGTGACTTGACATTGTCCAGCTGGGTGCATGGGGCATGGTGGCAGCAGTGGCATGTGCCTGCTCATGGGGTGTGGTTGAGTCATGCGATGGCTTGTGGTGGTTGCGTGCCTGTTAGTGATTTTGGTTGTGGTTGCAGTTCCCCCCATGTGAGGTGCGTTGTTTGTGTACTCACCCGGGTCTCGGAGTCCTTCTAATCCTTCGACTGCCTCCACCGGCAGTATGGCCATCACCCTCTCCTCCCAGGGATGGTACTGTACGGGTCTGCGAGAGGGCCCTCCTCCGGTGGCGTTGGCCTGGTCGTGTTCCTCCTGCCTCTTGGCTCTGACCCTCCTCCGCAGATCGTACCACCTGTTCTGGCATTCCTGCTTGGTCCTCCTGGTGTCCGCAACAGCATTCACAGCATCGACGATGGTCTGCCACATGGCTGTTTTGGCTGCCAGGCTGGTGCTTCTGACCAATGTTCCAAAGATCTGTGGCTCGACTCTGAGGATTTGATCAACAAGGACCTCCAACTCTCGGTGACTGAACTTTGGATTCTTGGTAGTGGGCATGGTGAGGGGTGTGGGTGGGGATGGTGTGGGTGTGGGGGGTGTGTGGATGTTGGGGGGGGTGTGGATGGTTGTGTGTGTGTGTGTGTGAATGTGATGAGAGGGTGTTTGTGAGGGTGGTCGTGTGAAGGTGTGCAAGTGTAAGGTGTGGTGTAGCTTGTAGTCTGGTTCTGTGGTGTCTGGCAGCAGTGAGTCTGTTGCAAAGGCTCATGGTTTGTGTGTGTGGGCCCTTTGTATTGGTCAATGGGTGGGTGTGGCAGTGTTTGAATTTTGGGTGGGTGTGTTATAAGGAGTGGTGGTGTATTGGGCCTCTGTTTGTTTTTGGCAGTTGCAGGTCAGTGATTGTGTTATTTTAGTGGTTGTTGGCCATGTTTAGTGCCTTTGTGCCTTTCGAATGGTGTATTCTTGTGTTGTTTTGTTTTGTCCTGGTTGTGTACGTGCGTTTTGAGCGTGTGTACGGTGTGTACATGGGCCATTTGGTTGTACGGTGATGTCCTTGTGTGTGGCTTTGTACGACTCGTACATGCGGTTGTGATGTTGGGGCATGGGGTGCGCTCCGTACTTAGGAGGTTGTGTTGGGGGTGCGCCAGGAACTACTGGGGTGTACATAGACGGTGGTACGACACGTACAGGGGTGGGGGGGGGTACATGGACGGTGGTACGACACGTACTGGGGTGGGGGGGTACATGGACGGTGGTGTGACACGTACGGGGGTGGGGGTACGACTCAAACGTACAGGGGTGTACATTGACGGTGGTACGACACGTACAGGGGTGGGGGGGTGTACATAGACGGTGGTACGACACGTACAGGGGTGGGGGGGTGTACATAGATGGTGGTACGACACGTACAGGGGTGGGGGGTGTACATTGACGGTGGTACGACACGTACAGGGGTGGGGGTACGACTCGAACGTACAGGGGTGTACATTGACGGTGGTACGACACGTACAGGGGTGGGTGGGTGTACATTGACGGTGGTACGACACGTACTGGGGTGGGGGTACGACTGGAACGTACTGGGGTGTAGGTACACGAGGGGTATGACACGTACTGGGGTGGGGGGGTGTACATTGACGGTGGTACGACACGTACTGGGGTGGGGGTACGACTGGAACGTACTGGGGTGTAGGTACACGGGGGTATGACACGTACTGGGGTGGGGGTGGGGCTCGAACGTACTGGGGTGTACATAGACGGTGGTACGACACGTACTGGGGTGGGGGTACGACTGGAACGTACTGGGGTGTAGGTACACGGGGGGTATGACACGTACTGGGGTGGGGGTGGGGCTCTAACGTACTGGGGTGTAGGTACACAGTGGTACGACACGTACTGGGGTGGAGGTACGACTGGAACGTACTGGGGTGTAGGTACACGGGGGTATGACACGTACTGGGGTGGGGGTACGACTGGAACGTACTGGGGTGTAGGTACACGGGGGTATGACACGTACTGGGGTGGGGGTGGGGCTCCAACGTACTGGGGTGTACATAGACGGTGGTACGACACATACTGGGGTGGGGGTACGACTGGAACGTACTGGGGTGTAGGTACACGGGGGGTATGACACGTACTGGGGTGGGGGTGGGGCTCTAACGTACTGGGGTGTAGGTACACGGTGGTACGACACGTACTGGGGTGGGGGTACGACTGGAACGTACTGGGGTGTAGGTACACGGGGGTATGACACGTACTGGGGTGGGGGTGGGGCTCGAACGTACTGGGGTGTACATAGACGGTGGTACGACACGTACTGGGGTGGGGGTACGACTGGAACGTACTGGGGTGTAGGTACATGGGGGATATGACACGTACTGGGGTGGGGGTGGGGCTCTAACGTACTGGGGTGTAGGTACACGGTGGTACGACACGTACTGGGGTGGGGGTACGACTGGAACGTACTGGGGTGTAGGTACACGGGGGTATGACACGTACTGGGGTGGGGGTACGACTGGAACGTACTGGGGTGTACATAGACGGTGGTACGACACGTACTGGGGTGGGGGTACGACTGGAACGTACTGGGGTGTACATAGACGGTGGTACGACACGTACTGGGGTGGGGGTACGACTTGAACGTACTGGGGTGTACCTAGACGGGTGGGGGTATACATACACGGGGGGTACGTGTCGGACGTACGGGGGCTGGGGGGAGTGTTGGGCACGTATGCGGGCACATGTCTCCATGGTTGCTATTGGAGTTCGGTGCGGACGGTGTTTTTTCCATACGGTTGTACGCTCGGACGCACGGGATGGATCGTGATTCCTCGGTCGGACTTGGCTTTTCACGTTTGTAAGGTAAATCGTCCGAGGACGTGTCGGACACATTTTCCGACCCGAGGACGTGTGGGGAATGATTCCCAGTGCGGTTCGTATGGACTTTTTACCATGCGAATCGTGATTGCCAGTTCGTACGGCACTTGTACGATTCGTACGGTAAAAAGACCCGATACGAGTCGTACGGGGACATTTTTTACCGGATCGTGATCGGCACCTAAATGTTTTTTGCATCACATGGTTTTGGTATATTGTGAAAATCGGGTGTAAATTGTATGTTTATTTGTTTATTATTACAGCCCTGATGAAGTCCTAAGGGAAGGACGAAACGCGTAGGCAGAAAGGCTGTTGATCTATAGAAAATGCAACTGTGATCTACAAATCGATTTTGGATTGTCGATTGAAGCAACTTGTTGAAGAATCAGCAAATTTGAAATAAGAAAAAAATAAAAGGTTACTGAAACCTGAAGGAAAGATTTCATGGACTCTATTTTTTGATGTTCCTTCCTAACTGTACTCTTTTATTGATTGTGGTTTTGATGACAGTGAACCACAGGAAGTTGAGCATCTAACATTTTTCAATTGGGTGGTACTGTATGTGTTAGTTGCGCACATTGTGTTCCCTTACTGTCATTGTTCTCAGAGTCTTTCCCTAACAACATAAGACCCCAAACGTGGTTATTGATTCAGGTTCCGTGTTTTGTGGGTTTTTTCAAGGTTTCTGAAGTGAAGAAGACTCCAGGTGGGGCTTCTGTTCTGATGAATTGATGGGAAGATGCCAGAGCTACACTCTCTTTATAAAAAGGAGGAACCTATATGTGTTTTTTTCCAATCATTAAATTCTGAAATAACGAAAGAAAAGCACCTCCTTCCATCTATCTGCCCTGCTCAAGTCACAAATGTTGGAGAATGGGGGCATAGACTTCCATTAGGAGACAATAATGGCGAATTTGATACAACAACTCATCAAAGGGCAGGAAAAGCTGGAATGGGCCCTAGAAAGACAGATGACATCGGGACAGGCCGATAGAGACCTCTTTAGGGACACTATGGTCCAACAGGTCGAATGTATCCACAAGGTTGCTGAAGACTAGGTTCAGTTGACCACCCAGTTGCAACACCCTAATACCTCTACTTGGTTCCCGAACATCTCTGTACAAAAAAACGTACTTGTGGAAGACCACAACACATTTCTCTTGAACTTTGAGAGAGCAGCACGGGCCTGTGGCTGGCCAGTAGCCAAGTGGCCATTTTTTTCTTGCTCCCCTATTAACCAGCGAATCGCAAGCCCCCTACCAGGTGGCAAACAAGGACGGTAATGCCCCTTATGGTGAAATCAAGACACTCATACTCAATCACTTAGGTATGGACACAGAAACCTACTGTGTCAAGTTCTGTAAAGAAAGATGGTCACGTGGAGATAATCCCAAGACACTGTCTTTAAAGTTAAAAGCAGCAGCAGAGAAGTGGCTAAGACCCCGCGAAAACACAAAAGAAGACATAATGGCCCTCATCTACTTAGAGCAATACTTGGAAGCATTGCCCTACCCAACGCAAAAATGGTTACAACAGCACACTGACTTGACTGTCGGACAAGCTGTTGAACTGGTAAATACATTTTCCCTGGCCCAACCCCGGTCTTTCCCTGGGACGCAGAGAAACCCCATAAACTCGGACCACCCGCAAAACCTGAAAAGAAACCAACAAAACCGACACTGGAGACCCCTCCCAAAACCTACCAACCCAAGACCGAGATTGTACCATCGCGACGGCCCCAATGTTTTGAATGTGGTAACTGGGGACACATCGCTCAGTTCTGTACGCAAAAGAAAGCGACAGATGAACCCATGGACATTAGTTATCTCCCAAAAGCTGAACTGTATTCAGAGGAACTTGGGGCGAGTTTTTATGTAAGTCTCTCTGTCAACAAGAAACAAGTAGTTGCTCTTTTGGATTCAGTGTGTCGTCAATCTGTCATCCATTCTCGTCTAGTAAAAAAAAAATGCTGGTACCTGGCCTAACCATACCGATACGGTGCATACATGGGGACATAAAAAGCTAGCCCATAGCTGAGGTCCCCATTGAACTACCCAATAGCGCTCTTATGGTGCTTAGATTAGGCGTAATGGACAGTCTACCAGAAGAGGTCATCATAGGGACTGACAACCCCAACTTCGCAGTGTGGTGTAAAGATGCAATAAAAGATAACAGGCTGTCCCTGAGCTTACTAACTTAAACGCCATGGTCCTCTGATCGCAGCTTCAGGTTCGCCCAAAGCAATGGCCCCACGCTCTGGTTTGCGTGGGAACAAGCCAGAAAGACCGATCCTTCTCCAGCACACCCATGTTTCCAAATGCAGAATGACCTTCTCTATTGCGTAGTGAAACCAGGGGACCCTCCACAGCTACTCCTTCCCGAAAGCTTTCAAGATCAAGTTCTTTTCATTGCCCATTCTCACCTCCTTGCAGTCCATAGCAGGGCCGAGAAGACTAGGCAAAGTATCTTGAAACATTTTTTTCTGGCCCAGCATCCTTGCTCACATTTCGAGGTTCTGTCAAGAATGTGAGGTGTGCCAGAAGAAAAACCCTTACAAGCCCCCTGTTATACCCCTACTACCTCTTCCCATAATAGGAATCCCGTTAGAGAGGGTGAGAATAGATCTGATTGGCCCTCTCCCTAAGTCAAAAAAAGGAAACCAATACGCACCATTCATTGTAGACTATGCAACAAGATATCTTAACGCTTTTCCCCTTAGCTCCCCAACCACAACCAACATAGCGGAGAAACTGGTGGACTTCTTCTCCAGGGTAGGCTTTCCCAAGGAAATCCTGACAGATCAGGGTACACCATCCGTTTCACGCCTTATGCAGCAAGTCTGCAAATTGTTAAACATTACTCACATCAAAACCTCAGTATACCATCCCCAAACCGACGGTCTCTGTGAGAGGTATAACGCAACACTAAAGTTAACCCTTACAAAAATGTTGGCCAGTGAGGGAAAAGAATGGGACCTACTCCTGCCCTGTGCCCTCTTTGTCATTCGAGGGCAGAAACAGAGCAGTCTTAGTTGTTCTTCATTCAAACTACTGTATGGCTGCCAACCCAGGACGCTTCTTGAAATGATAAAGGAGGTATGGGAGCAGGAGAAATCAGTAGAAACCCAAGAGCTCTTTGATATATGAAGGTTCTGAAACTGAGATTAGGGAAATTGAGGGATTAAGCTTATTCCAACCCGGAGAAAGCCCAAGTGAAGCAAAAAAAACGTTTTTCGATAAAGGGAAGAGGTGGAGAGAACTGCAAGTTGGTGATTGGGTCTTAAAATCGCTTCCCCCGACTTTCACAGAAGGGAAAACAGGCTGGAAGGGTCAACATAAGGTAATAGAGACAATAGGACGTACCACTTATTCCATGCAAATAAGTTCCAAACAGACCCAAAGGTACCACATAAACCTACTAAAGAAGTGGATAGGACCCCCGGATCAGTGACTTAATATCGAGAGACAGAATATCGACAACACACAATATCGACGACAAAATATCTTAGACCACAATATCAACCACCAATACTTAATTAAGAATACACCAAAATATCGAACCCACTATATCGACTAAACTAAATATCGTTTCTAACATTATCGAAACACCAAAAATCGATTATACAAATATCGATATACATACAGTTAACTAACAAAGCACCATAATATCGAAAATCAAAATACAGACAGCCTACAATATCGACCCTACCATATTATCGACTAATTATAAAACACATTACAACATGTAAATGCATATAAAACTGACTTTTTCCCAACATAAACATACATAATACAATTAATTAATATAAATCCATTTTACAAACACATGAAAACCAAATAAAATACCTTTTACTAAAACCACTTGTAAAATTATAAATAGATATACTAACCTAAACAAACACCAACATATAAAACATCAAATTACTTATAAAAAACATTCAAACAATGAAATATACTTAAAATACATGACTACTACTTAATTAGCATCTTCCATATATGGAAACACCAAGAAACAAAAATTCAAACTGAACACAACAACAAATCAGAATCGAAGACTAACTAAACCAACCAATGAAACGAAGTAACCACTTAATACAACAGTATAAAAAAATATATATTTACTCTACTCCACTTCAAAACTACAAGAAAACTGAAGAAAAACGCTACCAGATTTGTTCCTAACAACAAGATATACTAAAGAAACAAAACCTCTAACAGAAACAAGTAAGTAAATAATGTTTGGTAAAACGTTAATTGTACTAACTATTTGTAAAAAATGCATACAATTTATATGTAACTAAAATACACTTTCATTTACTTATATTTCCACTACAGATACTTCCAAACACAAGAAAATTCCTCTACAAATAAAGAAACACAGCTAATCAAAAAGTAAGTAATTTTTTGTTTATAAAACATTAATAATGGGAAAAAGTCGTAAGAAATACTATGAAATTAAAATAAACTACTAAATGCTTTCATGTATTTATATCTCCACTACAGACACTTCCAGCAATCTCCAAAATTATCTACAACAACAGAAAAAATAAAGCTAATCAAAAAGTAAGTATTTCAATTAATGACTTTAAAATAAATAGATATTATCACTAATTAAAACAAACCCTTTCCCAATTCCCCTATCATCTACAACAAATAATTGAAAATGTATTAACATTACATTTTATTTATCAACAGATATACCAACTCTATATGAAAATTAACAGCCAACAACCACCAAAAGAAAATTCTTTTCCACATCTACATCAAAATTGTAAGTATATATCAACAAATATATATCTTTCTAACACATTATTTCATTACATGATATTAACTTAATTATATCTACATTTTCTTTAGAAATAAAGACATCACCATGACTGAAGGCGCAGAATTCATCCAATCACAAAAAGGAAAAATGCTCCTATGTTACATGGGTTATGTCTATACGCAAGAAAGACAGAAAGATTTAAAAGTCTTCGGAAAATGTAACAAGTACTATGCTAACAAATGCTACGGAAGAGCCACAACTCAAGAAACTACTGTATTATCTGTCAATGAACACAAGCACCCCCCAAATATTACTGAAATAGAAATTAGAGGAGCAATAGAAAATATCAAAGAAGCAAGCACTAGTACAGAAAAACCCACTAGTGAAATATTAAAAGAACAGCTACTACAAATACCCCAACATGCATCTGGACCATCCATTGATGCATTAAAAAAAATGATCATTAGACAAAAAAAGAAAACCACATCTCCCATACCTATCCCTAAAACTTTCCAAGAAGTTAACATCCCACAAGAACTAAGCATTACCCATAATAAAGAGCCATTTATTTTCTTTGACAATAAAAGCAGTGAAAAACGTATTATAATGTTTGCCACTGCAAATAACTTAACTAAACTCCAACAATGCAACACCTGGAAGATAGATGGCACATTTAAAATATGTCCTAAGCCATTTTATCAACTGTACACAGTACATGCTATGTACCAAAACACTAACATTCCCTTCATCTACTGCTTACTCCCAAATAAAACTCAAAGTACCTATCTAGAAATTCTCAACAAAATACAATCAGAAATTCCAAATTACTTCCCACATAAAATAATAATGGATTTTGAAATAGCCATGATTCATGCTATTTTAAAAACATACCCCCATACATCTATACAAGGATGCTACTATCATTTTAATCAATGCCTCTGGAGATTTCTCCAAAAGTCAACACAATGGTGCCGATTCCGATCCTGGAAAAACCGGGTATGAACCGTCGGTCGGAGGGTTTTCTCCGTCCGACTCGTACCCGGTAAAATAACCCTACAAACTTGCAAGTACGATTCGTACGGAAACACCATTTCCGTACGAGTCGAAAAAAACACCGACCGACTGTAAAAACACATACCAATGTGATCCGGGACAGCGCCGACGTGACGTCGGGACGCATGCAGGCTGCATTTCACGAACCAGGAAGTACGAATCGTACCAACACCAGTCTGGACGGCAAGATTTTTACAGCACCCAAAAAGTGCCGGAAAAGCAAAGTACGGCGCGATGCGAGCGGAATTGGGGGCCCGGTACGCGCCGAACCCCTCCAGACCCCGCGGATGTACGTGCCGTACCCCCACCCGTGTATGTACACCCGTGTATGTACGAGTCGAACCCCCACCCGTGTATGTACGAGTCGAACCCCCACCCGTGTATGTACGAGTCGTACCCCCACCTGTGTATGTACACCCGTGTATGTACGAGTCGTACCCCCACCTGTGTATGTACACCCGTGTATGTATGAGTCGTACCCCCACCCGTGTATGTACACCCATGTTATTATGAGTCGAACCCCCATCCGTGTATGTACGAGTCGAACCCCCACAAGTGTATGTACGAGTCGAACCCCCACCCGTGTATGTACGAGTCGAACCCCCACCCGTGTATGTACACCCGTGTATGTACGAGTCGAACCCCCACCCGTGTATGTACGAGTCAAACCCCCACCCGTGTATGTACACCCGTGTATGTACGAGTTGTACCCCCACCCATGTATGTACACCCGTGTATGTACGAGTCGTACCCCCACCTGTGTATGTACACCCGTGTATGTACGAGTCGTACCCCCACCTGTGTATGTACACCCGTGTATGTACGAGTCGAACCCCCACCCGTGTATGTACGAGTCGAACCCCCACCCGTGTATGTACGAGTCGAACCCCCACCCGTGTATGTATGTACGAGTCGAACCCCCACATGTGTATGTACACCCGTGTATGTACGAGTCATACCCCCACCTGTGTATGTACACCCGTGTATGTACGAGTCGAACCCCCACCTGTGTATGTACGAGTCGAACCCCCACCCGTGTATGTACGAGTCGAACCCCCACCCGTGTATGTACGAGTCGAGCCCCCACCTGTGTATGTACACCCGTGTATGTATGAGTCAAACCCCCACCCGTGTATATACGAGTCAAACCCCCACCCGTGTATGTACACCCGTGTATGTACGAGTCGTACCCCCACCCGTGTATGTACACCCGTGTATGTATGAGTCGTACCCCCACCTGTGTATGTACACCCGTGTATGTACGAGTCATACCCCCACCTGTGTATGTACACCCGTGTATGTACGAGTCGAACCCCCACCCGTGTATGTACGAGTCGAACCCCCACCCGTGTATGTACGAGTCGAACCCCTACCCGTGTATGTACACCAGTGTATGTACGAGTCGTACCCCCACCTGTGTATGTACACCCGTGTATGTACGAGTCGTACCCCCACCTGTGTATGTACACCCGTGTATGTACGAGTCGAACCCCCACCCGTGTATGTACGAGTCGAACCCCCACCCATGTATGTACCAGTCGAACCTCCACCCGTGTATGTACACCCGTGTATGTACGAGTTGAACCCCCACGGGTGTACATACACGGGTGGGGGTATGACTCGTACATACACGGGTATACATACACGGGTGGGGGTACGGCACGTACATACACGGGTGGGGGTTCGACTCGTACATACACGGGTGTACATACATGGGTGGGGGTATGACTCGTACATACACGGGTGTACATACACAGGTGGGGGTACGGCACGTACATCCGCGGGGTCTGGGGGGGTGTTCGGCGCGTATGCGGGCACATGTCTCCATGGTTGCTATTGCAGTTCGGTTCGTACGGTGTTTTTTCCTTACGGTTGTAACTTCGAACGCACTGAACGGATCGTACTTGCGCGCTCGGACTTGGGTTATCACATTTGTACGTAAAATCGTCCGGGGACGTGTCGGACACGTTTTCCGACCCGAGAACGTGTGGGGGAATTTTCCCACTGCGATTCGTATGGACTTTTCCCCATACGAATCGTACTTGCCAGTTTGTACGGTACTTGTACGATTCGTACGGAAAAAAATCCGGATACGAGTCGTACGGGGAATTTATTTAACGGATCGGAATCGGCACCTGAGTGTAGAATACGTCACAGATAGCACCTTAGCATACAATATAAAAAAACGAATAGCCCTAGCCTATGTCCCTGTCACTGACGTACCAGAACACTATAACCTACTAATAGAGAGTCCATTCTACAAAAGAAATGAAGAAAAGTTAAGTCCACTACTGGATTACTTTGAGGACACATGGGTAGGGAGACTACACCGATCAGGCCACAGAAGATTACCAAAGTTCCACATACCATGGTGGAATGTGTACCTCAGCACCCTAAACAAAGAAGCCAAAACTAACAACGCTGTTGAAGGATGGCATAACGCCTTCCAGGCAACAACAGGGAGAGGTACACCCACACTTCAAAAACTACTACAAAGTATTCAAAAGGAGCAAAGCTACCAAGAACTAAGGATACAACAATCCATTACACTAATTAAACCTAAAGTAAGTAAGCAAACAAATAAAATGTATGAACTGCTCCAAAGCCAAGTTACACTCTATCCTACACCTCGAGGCTTAGAATACTTATCCCTAATTGCAAAAAGCATCCTTTAATTCCAATTTAAACATAAATGAAAACATTGTCATATAAATCACAACATATGCATAAATAAAAAACTTCCATACTTTCATGAAACATTATTAATTTGTCAAATATATACAATTGATAAAATATTAAAAATATATTGACAAAATAATAATAATTAACAAAATACAATACATAGCAAAACAGAAATAAATGACATTTCCCTGCCACATACCATTAAAACAATTACTTACAGTTGTTGTAGCACCAAATCCAATGAAAGAGAAGGTCAAAGTCCATCCAGGTCTCAATCTATCCCAAACAACGTTAAATAAGCCCAAAAAAATATGCAAAAATGCAAACATGTCCAAAAACAATTCCTCAAATAGATGAATCCAACTTTAGATGGCATAAAAAACCCGAAAAAATATAAAACGTAAAAAACGCTCCAAGAAAATGGCAAAAATAAAGTGTGTGTTAAATAAAGATTAGCTTACAAAACGAACACACACCTTCTCCAAAAAAAAACCAGAAACTGATCCAAAAAAACATCATTTGGCGATAAATCCAATTGGCAAACCCTTCAAAAACCCGAAAATGCTTACAAAGTAAAAAACACTCTATGAAAACGCGGAAAATTAAGAGTGTGTTAAATAAACATTAGTTCACTAAACTAATACACACTTCTTAAAAAAAAAAAAACCCAACATTCTCCAAAAAGCGACGTCGTCAAAGAGAAACCTGTAAAACAAAAAAAAACATACCCACCCACACAAAAATACATAAACACAACTTCAAAAAATGTATAATAACATTTAATAACAATACACATAAAATTATCTACAAACACTACTACAGAAACACGAGTCCTAAAACACGTAACCTACTCGAAAATTCCCACAACTAAACACGCACCTAAATCACACCAGAAACACAACCACCAAACTCTAAATACACTACAAACCAACAAACTACATCCAAATTACCTGTAAACCTAATTTAAACAATAATAAATAACTCTTACCTGCCTCCAAGCGACACAGCTCCCAACCGCGATCTTATCCCGGCGAAATAACCCAAAACGACACTAAGCGGTTACAAAAATAGTCCCCTTCAACAAAAAGGATTGACTAAATAAAAAGGTTACACTTAAATATAATAAAACATACAGTAAACTTACCGAAACTTTTACCAAAATATTTTCTAAAAGGTTAAAAAAAATGATTAATTTCCCAAAATTTTGTAAAACTAGTACAACATTAATAATAAATAATAGAACACATATATTAATTTTTATTATTAAAAATCAGTAGGATTATTAACTCTACATATCAAAATATAAAATAAATACATAAGTTGACACCAAAATACTAAACACTTAAATAATGTAAATATTATTATTATTAAATAAAAAATATTAATAATATTAATTCAACATATCTACTATATATAAAAAATATACAATTAAAGTTATATTATGTTTTGTTAAGGGCAATTAAATGAAAATGCAATATTCCTTTTACAACAATAATAAAAATATAACCAATTTATTTATTAATACTATTAATAATACACATATTAATAATATTAATACTCTATTAATTATATATCTATTTAAACTGTTACATGAAAATATGATCATTTTCTAAACTACAATATAAAAATGCTATATTGTATTAATCAATACTATTCCAACTCCACTCAGCATTAAATCATGGAAGGTACTGGATAGTAAATCTATATAATTTACTATTCCAACTCCAGTCAGTATTAAATAAGGGAAGGTGCTGGATAGTAAATAAATATAATTTACTATTCCAACTCCAGTCAGTATTAATTTAGGGAAGGTGCAGGATCGTAAATAAATATAATTGACTTTTCCAACTCCCGTCAGTATCAATTTAGAGAAGGTGCTGGATAGTACATAAATATAATTTATTATTCCAACTCCAATCAATATTAAATCATGGAAGGTGCTGGATAGTAAATAAATATAATTGACTATTCCAACTCCACTCAGTATTAAATCAAAGAAAGTGCTGGATAGTAAATAAATATAATTTACTACTCCAACTCCAATCAAGATTAAATCAGGGAAGGTGCTGGATAGTAAATAAATAAAATTTACTATTCCAACTCCAGTCAATATTAATTTAGGGAAGGTGCTGGATAGTAAATAAATATAATTGACCATTCCAACTCCAATAAATATTAAATCTGGGAAGGTGCTGGATAGTAAATAAATATAATTTACTATTCCAACTCCAGTCAGTATTAATTTAGGGAAGGTGCTGGATAGTAAATAAATATAATTTACTATTCCAACTCCAATAAATATAAAATCTGGGAAGGTGCTGGATAGTAAATAAATATAAATTACTATTCCCACTCCACTCACTTTTAAATGACACAATATTCTGTATATTTAAAAAACATATGTCTATATGAATTTTAATTAAAATATTAGTAAATATGTTATATATCTATTCCCACTACATTCTAATATAACAATTTACTATCAAATATTCTAACATATCAAAAATCAAAATCTTTTATTTACAAATAGAAACTGAAAAGTTATAAATGTCCATTATTAGTAATTTTATCTAAATGAACATTGATTATATTTCTAAAACTTTTAATTATTTCACCAGTCATTTATTTTATGTTTAAATATATCTTTTAATCTCAAAATATTTAATTATTAGTAAATAATTTACTATTGTGGTGCCTATTCCGATCCTGGAAAAAATGTCCCCGTACGAATCGTATCCGGATTTTTTTCCGTACGAATCGTACAAGTACCGTACAAACTGGCAAGTACGATTCGTATGGGAAAAAGTCCATACGAATCGTATTGGGAAAATTCCCCCACACATCCTCGGGTCGGAAAACGTTTCCGACACGTCCCCGGACGATTTTACGTACAAATGTGAAAACTCAAGTCCGAGCGCGCAAGTATGATCCGTACCGGGCGTCCGATGTTACAACTGCATGGAAAAAACACCGTACGGACCGAACTCCCATAGCAACCATGGAGACATGTGCCCGCATACGCGCCGAACCCCCCCCCAGCCCCGTATGTACGTGCCGAACACCCCCCCTGCCCTTGTATGTACGCGCCGAACCCCCCCCTGCCCCCGTATGTACGTGCCGAACACCCCCCCTGCCCCGTATGTATGCGCTGAACACCCCCCCTGCCTCCGTATGTACGCGCCGAACACCCCCCCCTGCCCCCGTATGTACGGGCCGAACACCCCCCCTGCCCCCGAATGTACGCGCCGAACCCCCACCCCTGCCCCCGTATGTATGCGCTGAACCCCCACTCCTGCCCCCGTATGTACGCGCCAAACACCCCCCTGCCCCCGTATGTACGCGCCGAACACTTCCCCTGCCCCGTATGTACGCGCCGAACACCCCCCCTGCCCCCGTATGTACGCGCCGAACCCCCTCCCTGCCCCCGTATGTACGCGCCGAACACCCCCCCTGCCCCCGTATGTACGCGCCGAACACCCCCCCCTGCCCCCGTATGTACGTGCCGAACACCCCCCCGCCCCCGTATGTACGCGCCGAACACACCCCCTGCCCCCATATGTACGCGCCAAACACCCCCCCCTGCCCCCGTATGTACGCGCCGAACACCCCCCACTGCCCCCGTGTTTACGCGCCGAACCCCCACCCCTGCCCCCGTATGTACGCGCCGAACACCCCCCCCTGCCCCCGTATGTACGTGCCGAACACCCCCCCTGTCCCGTATGTACGCGCCGAACCCCCACCCGTGTATGTACGGACCGTACCCCCAGCCCCCCGTGTAAGTACGGACCATACCCCCACCCGTGTATGTACAGACCGTACCCCCACCCGTGTATGTACGGACCGTACCCCCAGCCCCCCTGTGTAAGTACGGACCGTACCCCCACCCGTGTATGTACGGACCGTACTCCCAGCCCCCTGTGTAAGTACGGACCGTACCCCCACCCGTGTATGTACGGACCGTACCCCCAGCCCCCGTGTATGTATGGACCGTACCCCCACCCGTGTATGTACAGACCATACCCCCAGCCCCCCGTGTATGTACAGACCGTACCCCCACCCATGTATGTATGGACCGTACCCCCAGCCCCCCGTGTATGTACGGACCGTACCCCCACCCGTGTATGTACGGACCGTACCCCCAGCCCCCCCGTGTATGTACGGACCGTACCCCCACCCGTGTATGTACGGACCGTACCCCCACCCGTGTATGTACAGACCGTACCCCCAGCCCCCTGTGTAAGTACGTACTTACACGGGGGGCTGGGGGTACGGTCCGTATATACACGGGGGGCTGGGGGTACGATCCGTACATACACGGGTGGGGGTTCGTCGCGTACATACGGGGGCAGGGAGGGTGTTCGGCACGTACATACAGGGGCAGGGGGGTGTTCGGCGCGTACATACGGGGGCAGGGGGGGTGTTCGGCGCGTACATACGGGGGCAGGGGGGTGTTCGGCGCGTACATACGGGGGCAGGGGGGGTGTTCGGCGCGTACATACGGGGCAGGGGGTGTTCGGCGCGTACATATGGGGGCGGGGGGGGGTGGTCGGCACGTACATACGGGGGCAGGGGGGGGTACGGCGCGTACCGGGCCCCCTATTCCGCTGGCATCGCGGCGTACTTAGCTTTTCCGGCACTTTTTGGGTGCCGTAAAAATATTGCCGTCCGGACTGCTGTCGGTTCGAATCGTACTTCCTGGTTCGTGAAGCGCAGCCTGAATGCGTCCCGACATCACGTTGGCGCTTTCCCGGATCACATTTGTATGGATATTTTCGTTGGTCGGTGTATTTTACGGTTCGTACGGAAATGGTGTTTCCGTGCGAATCGTACTTGCATGTTTGTAATATTTTTTTCCCGGGTACGAGTCGGACGGAGAAAACACTCCGACCGACGGTTCGTACCCGGTTTCTCCAGGATCCGAATCGGCACCTTTGTCTATAATTTAACCATGGCCAGCTTTATACCTTTACAACACAACAAACCACTACAAAATTAGACATAACAATATTAATCATAGAACATTTATGTAAAACACCACAACACAAACAACCAAGAAAAATTAAACAAAAAAACAAAATGTACAAATTGTCTATAAATGTAGAAAAGTTGTAATATTCAAAATTATAAAGATAGTAAAAATATTTATTAACATTAAATTATCTTTTAGAAACTCTCAACAAATATTACTTATTACTAACATATTAGAAATGTACAACTTTTGAAAACAGTACACACCCTTACCCACTAATAACACAACATCACACTCCTAAAATTTCCATAACTCATAATATATTTATATATTAAAAATATAATGATCTCATAAATATATATTTACTCTCAACAATAAATAATTTATATTAACATATAAAATAGGATATTTTTAAAAAAAATCCCCACCCTTATACACTAATAACCCAACATCCCACTCCAATTATTTATATTATAAATAACCTTTCTAAAAAATGAATATATTATTATTATCTCATAAATATATATTTACTCTCAACAATTACAAATTATAATTTACATATTATTTATATATGTATTTTTTAAACACTCCCCACCCTTATCCCCTAATAACCCAACATCCCACTCCTATTATTTATATTATAAATAACCTTTCTAAAAAAATAAGATATTATTATTATCTCATAAATATATATTTACTCTCAACAATTACAATTTATAATTTACATATTATTTATATATATATTTTTAAAACACTCCCCACCCTTATCCCCTAATAACCCAACATCCCACTCCTATTATTTATATTATACATAACCTTTCTAAAAAAATTATATATTATTATTATTATCTCATAAATATATATTTACTCTTAACAATTACAATTTATAATTTACATATTATTTATATATATTTTTTAAAACACTCCCCACCCTTATCCCCTAATAACCCAACATCCCGCTCCTAAAATTTATAATACTAAGACTTTTTTACATATTTTTAATCTATTATTATATATACTATTTAGAATTTATTATTATAACATTCGTAAAATGTTAATATTTTCAAATTCTAATTTTTGCTATAATTCGACATTATCATATTCGATATTACTTACCTTAACAAAATAACTATATTTTGTCCTTTTGATATTTTAGACTCGATATTTTGACATTCGATATTTAAAATAAAAATAAAAAACGATATTTAGGCATTCGATATACTGAATAACGATATTTTGGTACATTCGATATTACAAACTCGATATTATGTCATCTCGATATTTAAAAGTCGATATTATGTCCATTTACCAGGACCCCCTCCCAAATCTACAAACCTCCTACAACTCCCTCACCCCAACACCTATTCTCCCCTAGAGCACCTGGATGTTAATGATGCACTCACAACTCCCGAAAGAATGGAATTGACCGTGTTTTACGTCCCTTTTCCGGTATCGTCTCATATCTCCCTGGTAGGACATCCCTGGTAGAGCATTCCATAATCACTAAACCCGGGGAAGTGATAAAGCAACGCCCTTATCGAATACCTGCATCCCGAAGGCCCACCATTGACAAAGAAAAAGAGAACATGCTGGTAATGCGTGTCATACGCCCATCACAAAGCAATTGGTGCTTTACAATAGTCCTGGTCCCAAAACCGGACTGCTCAATACGATTATACATAGACTGTAGAGCCGTAAATGCTGTCTCCAAGTTTGATGCCTATCCGCTTCCGTGAATCGATGAGCTAATCGAGAAACTTGGGGAGGCCCACTACATTTCCACAATAGTCCTTACTAAGGGTTATTGGCAGGTACTCCTGCGGGAAGAAGATCAGGAAAAGACAGCCTTTGCCACCCCAAATGGTCTGTAAGAATTTACAGTAATCCCACTTGGGTTACACGGGGCACCTGCCACATTCCAGAGGGTCATGAATACAGTCCTCAAGGGACATCAAGAGTACACCTCCGTCTACCTGGATGACATTGTAATATTCAGACCCTCGTGGGAGAAATAACTTATACATTTTCGACAGGTTGTTCGTGCCCTCGAAACAGCGGGTTTTCACATTAATGCCAAGATGTTGAGAATGGCATATCAAAAAGTAAAGTACCTGGGATACATCCTGGGAAAAGACGTTATAGACCACAAGAAGAAAAAATTAAGGCCATCATAGACACTCCATTAAAAAAGCCATTATCTCAGCCAAGGCCACCTACTTTTCGGCAAAAATCACAAAGTCGAGTAACAAATCAAAGGACATCTTCGCCATAGTGAACGAGCCATCCAATGCTGAGAGAATCCTCCCCAAGCCTGTGGTCACTCAAGACCTGTGTGATTCCCTGAACAAACACTTTTTGGAAAAAATTGTCAATATCACAGCCAGTATCTCTATCTCCTGTCCCAAGGAGGACTCCCCAGCCACAATATTTAACTCCCGACTTCTTGACCACTTTCCACTCATAGATGCTCAGTCTCTTCAGGTTCTACTGGCCAGGGTGAAATCTGGTTCACCAAGGGACTGCTGTCCCCCGCACATCTTAAAGGACGCCTTTTCGGCCCTTTCTCTCCCTATCCTGACCTTCCTAAATGAATCCTTATCTCAGGGTAGGGTCCCCAGAGCCTTCAAGGATGCAGTCCTAGTCCCCCTCCTAAACAAACCAGGAGCTAACCCCCAAAATCTCTCCAACTACAGGCCCATTTCTCTGCTCCCCTATTTGACGAAGGTCCTTGAAGCTCATGTAGCAACGTGTCTGTCTAACTTTGTCGAGCAGTCTGACTACTTAGACCCCCATCACGCAGGGTTCCGCCCTGCTCACTCCACTGAGACATTAATTCTCGCAGTATTGTATGCCCTAAGAGGAAATGCTGATAAAGGAATCCCTCAGGCCTTGGTCCTTCTGGACCTCTCGGCTGCGTTTGACACGGTCGACCATGCCATCTTAATGGACCGTGTCAAACAGGCCGGCATCCGTGACTCGGCCCACAGTTGGATCAGGTCCTTCCTCGGCGACCGCACTCAAGCGGTACGCTTAGCCCCTTTCACTGCTCCTAAGCTACCCACAACATGTGGGGTCCCTCAGGGATCCTCGCTGTCCCCCTTGCTGTTCAATTTGTATCTGATACCCTTGATTCAGTCCTTGAAGGAACGTAAAACTATCACCTTTAACTATGCGGATGATCTCCAGTTGATCTTCACAATAGACAACTCCCCTGAATCAATTCGGGATTTCCAGGGTACCATGCTTCACATTCGGCAGTGGATGGACCAAAACCATCTGAAGCTGAACCCCGGTAAGACCGAGCTAGTCCTGAACGAGAACAGCCAAATCTTCTGGGGCCCACACTACTGGCCTACAGAACTTGGTGCTCCCCTCATCCCATCCTCCTCGCTAAAAATTCTAGGGTTGATCATCAATAATGATCTATCTCTAAAGACCCAGGTATGCACGGTTGTGTCCTCCTGCTTCTTCCAGCTCCGCAGGATCAGGAAGATCAGTCGCATGTTCACCCACTCGGCCTTGATTCAGGTTGTAATAGCCCTGGTACTGTCACACTTGGACTATGCCAACTCTATATACCTAGGCCTTCCACTCTTCCTCAGCCAGATTGATCCATCAGCAACCACGATGGAAATCTGCCAGACCCTTCCTAATAAAACTCCACTGGCTCCCCATCCCCCAACGCACTGCATTTAAGACGGCCTGCATCATCTTTAAGTCCCTCCATGGCCGCAGCCCCAAATTCATCAAATTACTTCTTCCTAGGTATATCCCCTCCCGCAACCTCCGTTCCGCCAACCTCCAAGTCCTGGCCACTCCGCCTTTTAAGCTTCAACGCCAGGGCGGACGCAGGTTTGCGACTCTGGCTCCCAGACTATGGAATTCCCTTCCGTTGGAAATCCGTTCCTGCAACAACCTCCCAAACTTTAGGAAAATGCTTAAAACTTGGCTATTTACACAGGCCCACGTGTAACTCCTGCTTGGTCCCGGCACATGTTAGAGCTAGCGCCATGAAACCTCCCGGTGAACGTGCGCTCTACAAGAAATTATTAACTTTAACATTCCCAACTACCAAAAGAGAGGTCAGGGCTTTTCTCAGACTGCTCGGGTATTACCGCAGGTTTATACCTGGGTATTCTGACATAGCCACTCCCCTAATAAACCTCATCGCAACATCCTTTACATCGCATGTCATTACAATGCAGCCCTTACATCGCATGTCCCTACAACGCATGTCATTACAACGCATGTAACTGCAATGCAGGCATTACATCGCAAGTCATTACAACGCATACCATTACAACTCATACACTATCTGACTCTTACCCTTCTGTTGCACTCACTGGAGTTAGAATAGTAAATTTTACCCCTACACTATCCAACACTTACCCTACTGTTGCACTCACTGGAGTTAGAATAGTAATTATTACCTCTACACTATCCAACACTTACCTTAAATGCGATGTAATGGTATGAGTTGTAATGGTATATTGCGATGTAATGGAATGCGTTGTAAAGGTGGTTTCTAAAAATGCGATGTAATGGCATGCGATGTAAAAGAATGCGTTGTAAAGGATGTTGCGATGTAAAAACTGTGTTGTAAAGGCATGCGTTGTAAATGTATGCGTTGTAACGTAATACATTCGTTCTAGTGTTCCACGATTTCAACAAGCCCTTTATCCTCCAAACTGACGCGGCTGACCTAGGATTGGGGACTGTACTTTTCGAACTATCAGATGAAGGTGTTGAACGCCCCATTCTGTTTATAAGCAGGAATCTTTTCCCCAGGGAACGTAAATACCCCACAATAGAGAAGGAATGTCTCGCCCTCAAATGGGCAGTAGTAAAACTATGGTATTATATGGAGGGATCCTCTTTTACGTTATACACCGACAATGCTCCTCTGTTGTGGATGAGTCGCAATAAAGGAAAACAACCCTAGGGTTTTACGCTGGTTCCTTTCCCTTCAACCTTTTAGCTTTGAACTGCGACATCAGAAGGGCTCCGCAAATGGGAATGCCGACTTTTTGTCTCGGGTCCCATATTTCCCCGAATGGGAAAAGTCTGGTGGCGGGGTGTGTCACGGGGCCTCTAGCCGGCGAACACTTAGTGACCCTGAGGAAGATGCCCTACCTGACCATGCCCTGCCCTTCTTGTTCTCTCAGAGTGGAGATCTCTCGACATCCCCGTTTGTGCCCACAGGAATGTACTCTGGCTCCTTTAAGGGAAACCATGTCTGGGATAAAAACTCCGCCCATACGGAATGCGTTACATACAGCGTATTCCCTGATCCAATAGGAGATGAGAGATTTTCAAGCGAAAAGCCAGGAAGAAGCCCAGAAAGGTGTGTGCCTTGCGGGAACTACAAGGAGACGTCTGAACAAGACAACAGCAATGGACACCACACCAGAGGACTCAGAGTTCAGACCTGGACAGACCGGAGAAACAAGACCATCGCAGTAACCAAAGGACGCAACGCAGAAGCGGGAACCACGGAGGCAGAGTGCGACGTACCACAAGAAGACAGAGAAACACAGAGAAACCATGCACAAGTGAGCCACGTTCCTGGAGGAGCGTGGCTAACAGAGGTACGGGCGCACCTAAGGGCTTTATGAGGGAGGCATGGTGCTGACTCTACTTAAACGCCGCAGTTAACGAATATCCCTGCCTGCAAAACCCCTTCCCTCATAATGGTGATTGGTTCTTTATAAGGTGCATAAAAGCCCCTTGACTTCCTTCCCTAACAACGTAAGACCACAAGCATGGTAATTGATTCAGGTTCCATGTTTTTTTCCCCCGAGGCTTTTGAAGTGAAGAAGACCTCAGGTGAGACTTTTGTTCGGGTGAATTGAAGGGAAGACACCACAGCTGAAATGAAATCCAGTATATTGTAAAGCGCACAATTACCCGAGGTTCTAAAGGTGCTGGATGCGGTCAGGAAGAATAAGCGAGCTGTTGTCCAGAGTCTCATGGTGCTAGGCTAACCTGAGGGGTCAGTGAGAGGCCTATGAGATGTGAACAGAGATCGCTTACCCGTGCAGCCGTCAGTGGTATCCGCTCTGTGAGAGACAGGATGGTTTTGCAGCATTAATTTATATTCATTCAGTGAGCGCCCTTCTATTTGTGCAGCACTAAGTGCTATGCATTCAGTGAAAGACCTCCCATCTGGACAGCATTCAATGTACTGCGTACACCAAGCTGCACTTGGCGCTGAGCGCTCATCAGAGAAGAAGCCACCAAAGCTTCTCCCTAAGGGTTTCCGTAGTGTAGTGGTTATCACATTCCCCTAACATGCAAAAGGTCCCGGGTTCAAAGCTTGGCAAAAACACATCATATCTTATTTAAAAAGAAACTCAATGATCAACCACATTACCTCTTCCTCCTTTTTATTAAAACTGCTCAAGAAAGTTCTTTCTTTCATCCCACAAGAAATGCAGAAAGCAGCAGCTTCCGCTCTCAGCGTCTCTAAATTTGACTACTGTAATGGACTTTTCACCAACAATCAGAAAAGATATTCAAACAAGCTGCAAATTTTACAAAATGCGGCAGCCCGCCTGTTTTTAGGCATGCCTAAACACAAATCTGTGTCACAAGCCTTGGCACAGCTTCAGAGGCTGCCTATTAAGAGGTGCATTGACTTCAAGGCTCTCTGTATCGCCTTCAAGTATATGAAAAATGTAGGTCCTGAATATGTCAAATGACAATTTCGGTGTTACACTTCATCCAGACATCTTCCATCAGCTTTCTGCCTATAAACTATTGATTCCCAAATTCAAGAGATCAAACTGGGCTGGCAGAAGGTGTGTGACCTGGGTTCACTGACACAACATCGATGTCAGAAATATCGATGTAAAAAATATCAAAGAAAATATATAGAGTACAAAAATATTGACTCCCTCTACTTAAACGGTTAAGTACAAAAACATTGACTAAAAAATATGGATGTAAAAAATATAGAAGTACAAAATATCGATTTATATATACATATATTAAAATAATATACATTAAATGTATTAAATATTAACATGATTTAACACAATAAAATACATTTCATATACATTTTAACAAAATATAACAAATAAACTTATTTTTTTTAAAATATTAAACTTACATTTCCTAATACAGTCAATGCAACAGTAGGGAAAGTGTTGGATAGCGGAGAGGTAAAAATTATTATCACGCTCCAATAAGTACAACAGTATGGAAAGTGTTGGACAGCAAAAGGATAAAAATTACTATTCCCGCTCCAATGGGTGCAACAGTGAAGAATGTGTTGGATAGCGGAGGGATTACATTTACTATACCAACTCCAGTCAGTGCAACAGTAAAGTGTTGGATAGCAGAAGGGTAGAATTTACTATTCCCACTCCAGTGTGTGCAACAGTAGAGGAAGTGTTGGATAGCGGAGGGGTAAAAAATCATTATTTCCACTCCAATGAGTACAACAGTAGGAAACGTGTTGGATAGCGAAGGGGTAAAAATTACTATTCCCACTCCAGTGAGTGCAACAGTAGGGTACGTATTGGATAGCGGAGGGATAAATGTACTATTCCAACTCCAGTGAGTGCAACAGTAGGGAAAGTGTTGGATAGCGGTGGGATA
The DNA here is from genome assembly GCF_964204655.1 of Triturus cristatus. Taxonomy (NCBI): domain Eukaryota; kingdom Metazoa; phylum Chordata; class Amphibia; order Caudata; family Salamandridae; genus Triturus; species Triturus cristatus. Next base: position 144,800,882 of record NC_140585.1, on the reverse strand, counting down.
AAAATTACTATTCCCACTCCAGTGAGTGCAACAGTAGGAAAAGTGTTGGATAGCGGAGGGGTGTAAAAATTACTATTTCCACTCCAATAACTGCAACAGTAGGGAAAGTGTTGGAGGGCGGAGGCATTAAATTCACGGTTCCAACTCCAGTCAGTGTTACAGTAGGGAAAATGTTGGATAGCGGCGGGGTAAAAATTACTATTCCCACTCCAGTGGGTGCAACAGTAGGGAAAGAGTTAAATAGCAGAGGGATATAATTATTATTCACACTCCAGTCATTTTAAAAATTTAAAAAAAAATCGATATTTAAAAAAATGTATATAATGTAAAAATAAATTAATATATAAATATGTTGAAAATTAAAATACCAATATATTTAATATATAAAAAGAAAGCATATTATATTATTAATTACATATAACAAATATCTACAAATATTATATACATAAACTAAATAATACATTTCAAAAATATAAATATTTCAAAATAGAAAATATTTACAAACAAAAACGTCAATTATTACATAAATGTATTTATTTGATGTCCTACCCTCTAACTCCACAAAAATCACAACACATATCTAAATTTTTGAAAAAATGTCCATAATTAACATAATTAATTATCAATTAAAAACATGATTATTAATAAAACTAATGAAAATGAATAAACTACCCACACTTTAATCCTATAATCGCCACAACACACACCTAAATTAAACTGTAAAATAATCAAATACACAATTAAAACTTTTCTCAATGAAAAACTATTACTATTAAAAAACTAATTATATATATATATATATTTAAAATCGATATTACTTACCTTAAGGCAATATTCTTGACCACAATAATCTTGCTGTCGATACTTCTCACTCACGATTTTAATGACTTGATATATCTGTCAGTCGATATTTAAAACTCGATATTATGTCTGCACACCTTGTGACCTGCACAGCCAGGCTGTGGAACTCCATGCACTTCAGTCTTAAGATGAAGTCTGATCTGCTGGCTTTCAGAAAGGCTCTGAAAACGTGGCATCCTAATCAATAGACTCAAGATTTGGCTTTCTCCACCACTCCAGCTGGCAGGCCTTTTCTTTTTTGTTAAGGCCTAGACACCTCTGGGTTTTAGAGTTCTTTATACATTTTATTTTCGTCTCATTTCTTCAATGTCTCTAGAAAATGGATTTGACAGCCGGGAAAAAAGATGTATTCAATACACTGGCCACATGTTCATCAACAAGCATTGCGGCATCGACAACAAAGAACTCATTCAGGCCTATGGCAAAAGCACATTCCCTGACTACACAAAATGGCCTCAGGTCTCATAGTCAAACAAGCAATGAGGCATGGACAACAAACAATACATGCAGGCCTATGTCAAATGCATATTGGCTGGCTACACAAAATGGCCACAGGCCTCATGGTCAAACATCAAGCAAAGAGGCATGAACACAACAGAGAACAAATGCTGGCCTACATGTCTTTTGCTTTCTCACACTAGTTGGCCGATTACGATGGCCGACATACTGGAGTCCGTCCGCCTTCGTGGTGGTGACTGGGACCGTCTGCAATACATGCGGTGGTCCCGCACACCCAATTAGAATGGGACCGCTACCATGGCGGTCTCATTTTGCACTTTAACATTGTGGGGGGGGGAGGAGCCAAGATGGCGACCGGAGCAGACGCTTGAGCGCCCGGCTCCGTCGGTCCGTGGCCTCGGACTACTATCCTGATGCCCATCCTCGCCGATTCTCGAGGTGCACCGTGTGCGAAGACGCGCTGACCGCGCTGCTGCTTTCCCGGAGTCTCAACCCGCCCGGATGCCCGAGTTCTGGGTGCTTTTGTCCTCGGCACTGAAACCCTGCGCCCTTACGGCCTTTGCCGGCCTCCTGGAAGCTCTGCAGTTACCGGACCAGCTAGCGCTAACCTGAGCCCCGCGGTCCCGATCTCGCCTCGCACCATGGATCGTTGCCGGATGAGCCCGGGGAGAGACGGCCGGACACCTTCTGCACCCTGTGCCTGACGGGCTGGAGCTGTGGGGTGGGCCCCGGTGCGGTGAGTCTCCTGCCCCGCTCTGAGGACCGAGCTGTGGGGGGCTGCTGCCCCCTTTGTCTATTGCCTAGCCAGCGGCGAGGGGGACCGGCGAGAAGATAAGCGACTGTCGGCCTTTCCTGTTGCGGCGTAGACCTGAGGGGAATTGACCCCTTGCCACGACCCCCCCCCCCTGGCCACTGCACCGTATAGCGGCAAAACATGGCGTTGAATGCCTGCTCGCGGCTGGGGGGTGATACTCCGGTCTCGCCCGCTGCCCACTTCGCCCTCCCTCTTCCGGACACCAGCTCCACAGTGCCGTCCCGGATTGCTGCCGATGTTGGGGCCCAGCTTCCGCTGACATGCGGCTCCGTTCTGGCTGTCCTGCGGGACTTTCAACTACAGATGTGCGCTGGCCTGCAGGCGCTGAGTGAGAGGTTTGACCCCATACTGTCGGCTGCGGGCCGTGAGCGCACTGTTTGTCATCCACAGGGCGTGGGTCCTCCGGTGCTCTTGTCCTCTTGCGGGGACGCAGCGGCGGTGTATGATTGTGCTACACTGGTGCCTTCATCTAGCGCTCCCGGCGCCCAGGGTCCACCGCTCTCCACCTCAACTGCGGATACTTTGTCCCCCTGGTCATGGCTGCCTGCTTCATTGTTCCCTGCCTCACCGCGTCCGCGAGGCTATCCTGCTGAGCGATACCTAACGGCTTCGAGGGACCGTCCGCGGTGGCCCACTGCTGCCTTTTTGTGGAACTCCTGTACCTTACTTGCCAGGTTTGGATTTTATGTGGTGCAACGAGGGACCTCAATCGATGGTCGGCGGCCATTTCGTGATCCTACTTCACCATCCTCTCACAAGCGGCCATCTTGTCTTTGTCTGCTCGGGACACGGGGCCTTCACGCAGGAGCTGGTTTAATCCCAAGCCCGCGATCGGGCCAGGGCTAGACTGACTTCTATCGCTATGGTTTATGGACGGGCTGGCCTGGGACTGGGACTGTATGTATGTTTTGCGCGCACTCGTCGCGACTTGTATCCCTTGCTTAAACTGTGGTGCCATGGTATCTTTGCATGCCGTTTTTTGGCGTAGAGGGCTCTCAGTGTGTGGGGGCCATAACTGGCTGATGGTTCGGGGCGCTCTGGTGTCCAGTGGGCTCCTCCCCACCTTCTTTTCTGTTTTCTTCCCTTCTTTACTCTGTTCCTACTTTCTCTCTTCTCTATATTTCGGGTTCATTGGGCGACAGGCACTATGCTGGGGGGGGGGTAGGCCGTAGCCTCCGCATTGGTGTAGGGTGGGGGGGTAATACTCTGTTCTCAATTAGTTCTATGGGCCTTTCTTCTTTTATGTCTCTGTGCTCTACTTTCTTCGATTCGGGGTCCGGGTGTGGGGTGGATCGAGTGGGGGCGGCTCTGGAGGGGCGCGTACTTGCTCATGTGACTATCCTGATATATCTCTGCACCGCCTCACTGATTGAGATTTTACTCCCATTGTTGTTCTTACTGATGTTGCTGCTCGCCCGTGTGGTGAAGCTATCTTGCGGACTCGAATCTACTTTGCTCTTATCCTTCATTGACTTTTTTCTCTGATAAAATTATCAAAAAACTTAAAATTAACCTTCACCTCTCCTTCCCCGGGTTTCAAAGATATCTCCAGTATGTGACTCATAACCTGTTGTTAATCCTGACCGTTGATGCACGGGGGCTGTAATGTGGGTATCAGTGCTTTACTGTATCGTGGCCGGCCTGACGGTTGTAGGCCCGTATTTGTTCTTTTAAGATGCACGAATAAAGGTTTTTTTTTAAAAAAAAAAAAAAAAAAAAAAAAAAAAACATTGTGGCGAGTGCTGCTGACTACAGCACAAACAGCGATGTTCAAAATGCATGTTGTGCATTTCACTGCACTACGTGGCAGGCACCACAAAGTGCTTGCCACTTGGTGCAGTGAAATGTAAACCCCCGTGCACAAACACCACCCCCAGACACAGGGGGGGCTTGCTAAAGGCCCCCAAAACCAATCCCTGCCAGCCTTTCAATGGCGTTTACCCGAAACGGAAAGGCTGGCGGAAGACAGCATCCTAATTTGTCGGACGGTTACCGCTAGGCACCACCACCATTTTATGGATGCAGACCGGTCCGCCAGGCAATTGGAACGATTGCCTGTGGCAGTTCTGTGGCTGTCTTTGCCTGCCATGGTGCAGTCTGAATCCCCCTGCCATCGTAATGTGGCGGGGTTCAATCGCGGTCCGATGACGAAAGGCCAGCCACCGCATGGCTGGTGGTGACGGTCCTTCTGCCCTTGTAATGACCCCCTAAGTGAGCCTGGTATGCCCAGGCATGGGTCCTGGATCACAATGCCACTGGATTCCAGCTCACCTGGCTGATGAGGGGTTATACCCCGAAATGGATCCCAGGATGCATTTTTCTGGTTCAAGAAGGACCTGGCTTGGCAGTTTTGGCTGGACTGTTAACATGAGGAGCATGGTCAAGACTGATTTGCAAATGGCTGGATCTAAACTGGGGTGGAATGGTGAGCAAAAGAACGATGGATTAAAGCCAGATCTTTTGACTGGAGTGAATGTTTGATTTGTTCCACATTCGGTCCATCATCCGGGTGTCTTTTGGCCTATGGCAAAAGCACACTGTCTGTCTTGACAAAATTGCCACACGGTCAATCAACAACAAGCAAAGAGGCATTATTAATATTAGTCCGATTTGTAACGCGCATGGCTGCCCCAGCAACGGGGCGTCCCAGCGCGACCCTAACCAAGACCAACGTCCCGGAGACAGAAGCAAGATATAAGCTAAACAGGTGATAATTTAGCCAAGCCAGAGAAGAGCCAGGTTTTTATGGCTTTGCGAAAGGCCAAATGCTTCTGAATTACTCTGATAGAGACAGGCAGTGAGTTCCAGAGTTTGGCGGCCAAATTCCGAAAGGAACGGCCGCCTGCTCTGGCTTTGAAGACACGGGGGATACAGACTTGGGCGCAGCCAGCCGATCTCAATAGGCGTTGTGGAGCATACAACTTGAGTAAGTTGGACAGGCCCACAGGGGCCTGACAGGACAAGATTTTGTGCGCCACACATAAAGCCTTAAACTGAATGCGTTTTTCTACAGGCAGCCAGTGCAGCTTAGGGAGCAGAAAGGCCACTGAGCTAGACTTTGGGAGTGCTACCAGCAGCCGCGCAGCAGCATTCTGGACCCTCTACAGACGCTTAATACTGGCCTTATTAGCACCCAAGTATAGGACATTTCCATAGTCCAGCCTGGACAGGATTAAGGCCTGGACTATGGTTTGTCGTACTTTAGGGGGAAAGAAGCCTATCACGGGTCTTAAACCCCATAAAAGCCCAAAACACACCCCAGCCACTGTTTTAGATTGCGCTTCAAACGTCAGACCCTGTTCAAGCCATATCCCTAAGTTCTTCACAACCTTCTTGGGAGAGGGCGCAGGTTTAAGACGCTCGGATCAGCACTGTTCGGACCATAGTTCACGGTCCTTCCGGAACAGTAAGATCTCTGTTTTGCTGGCGTTAAGCTGCAAGTAATTGGCCGCCATCCAATCAGCCACTGCTAAAAGGCATGGACAAAAAAAAACACATGCAGGTCTATGGAAACTGATGACACAAAATGGCCGCCGGCCACATGGTATGGGGAACAAAGTCAAAATGGTGGCCTATCTAAAACACCGACGGGGAGGTGATGCAGATGTGTATAGGTGACACGGCTGGAAGCACTGAAGATGACAAATATCACAGTAGGCTCTACCACCCTCGACCTCCCATGGAGTAAATAGGATGGTGTTCTAGGGTTATTCGCACAAGTACTATACTAGCGGGGTGTTTGATCCCTACAACCCCCGGTCTTTTAGTGGTTGATACTTTACATTATAGGTAAAAGGCAGAGCCCTCCAACAACCCCTTGGTCCTGACAAATGCTATGTACTCTCCGGGGACATTAAAGCAGAAACATGTTAACCATACCTAGAACGGTGAAGGGATAATTGGTTCCCAAATCACCGCTCACTTCGTTTAATACCATGCAGTTGTACCTTTAATTAAGTTAGTTTATTAACAACTGCAATGGTTTTTAGATCACTTTTTTACTAATTCACGGGCCACCACTGAGTTATAGAAGTGCATCCCTGTCTCCAGGTGTATGCCCCCTCCATCAAATGAAGTTTTTGGAGGGCGAGGACGTCCTATGATGAAGCATGACACCAGGTGGTGTGTGAGGCCAGTCCTTCACTTTTTGTGAGATGCCCCCAGTGGACGCACATCTTTAAAAATCCTGTAGGAATCCCTATTAGGGACAGCCCTATTTGTGTTTACATGTTGTATTGGAGACTAGCTAGTCCCTATGCCCTGTGCCTCTAGTTCCCATCCCTAGATAATACCTAGGGCTAGTGTGTGTGACTATGTGAAACACACACACTGATCAGACAAAGGAGGTATAACAAAAAATTAAGAAAACACTACCATTAATTCAGCAATGCTAAAAACGAAAATTAAGTGAGGTAAAAACATTTTACACCCACAAACACCCTCTCAAAGCATCAGCTATGATCCCACCAATATACACTTTTTGTAGAAAAAAGTTAATTACATTTTAAAAGAATACATTTCTCATTGAATTACAATACCATCCTTGGCCTAATTGGTGCTTTGAAACAACATATACCAGAGAAATACTTATTTCATGTACCCAAAGACTAGTACTGTATGGATGGCCCATTGGCAGGCTAGGCCGCATGGTAAAATAAATGAATGGTACACATTGAACAAACATGGCGAAAATGTACTGAACTGTGTAACATTTTTCCTTTATAAAAGATAAAAAACTAAATGCAAAACAAACTAGGCCCCTACTGCAAGCCCAGGCCACCCATCACAATCACGTTTAAAATTTGAATACAAATATGAATAAATACTGTTACATGCTCTCTATCAAAAAAATCAAACCCTTATACAAAGATTTTGAACGTACTTGTGATGTCACACAAACAAAGTCCTTGAAATCCAATAGTATGTATATGCAGTAGTAATTTCACACAAAGAAAGTGAACCTTTCACTTTGAAATCCAAAAGTGACCAGGAGATGGACAAAGCACTGGTAGAAACCTTCTGGAGAGGAAGAGGACGTTGGAGCTTTTGGAAAACTTCCTTCCTGTTGAAAAAAAAGTAAAATAAAAAAAAGCTTTGCAAACTAAAAAACAAAGTGAACAGTTCATGCTAGTAGAATTTTCAATCGGAAAAGGTATTTTCTAGTTGACTTAGCTGCTTTTCGGGTACAGAATCTGCATCAGAAGCAGCCACTCTTGCTTACCTGCATCATAAAAATGGCACCAGAAGGTAACTGTGGTAACTAAAAGTCACGTTAGCGCCCAGCAAATCTCTCTCGCTAGTGGCCGGCAAATCTCGCTTGCGCATGCAAGCACGCATCCATACAAGTCTTAGGCGCACCAATGAGTTTATAATTCCACCACACCCCAGATAGCGATATTTAGCAGGAACTATCATCCATATTTCTAATAATCCATATTTGAAAAGGGCAAAAATATTGCCCCTTAAGGTTTCAAGGTGCCGGGGGCCATAGGGGAGATTAAGTGACCTATTGCCTAGAGTCACCTGATGCTGAGCTGAGCTGAGCTGCCGCTGGCATCAGGGAACCAACCATGAGCCCCGCGCTTTGGAGTCAGCCGCTCTAGTCGCTGGATATCAGTATTTAGCGGAAACTCCACATTATAGGGTAGAGCGAGTTACCCGAATTCTGTCAACTCCGCAAGCAAAATTAAAATTCCGCCCGGGCCTAATTCAAATACCATCCCTAAATCATAGATGTAGCAAAACAACAAATACCACAGAAACTAAATACCACAGAAACAGTTGCTTCGTCACTCAATGCCCACTAGTACTGGCTGAATGGCCCATGGATAGACTAAGCCACGTGGCCAAATAAATGAATAGTGCAAATTTCACACACATGGAACAAAGGTACTTAACTGTGCAACCCTATTCCCTCATAAAAGCTGAAAATTTGAATGCAAAAAAATAGCCCCCTTCTGCAATTCCAGACCAACCACCACAACCACAATCAAATTTGAAAAATTCCTGAAAGGTACAATATATACTGGTGCATGCCCTCTATCAAAAAAACACCCTTATCCAGAAGTTTATTAACTTACTTGTTGTGATGTCACAAAAGCAAAGGACCGGATTTAGAAATACAATAGGATGTATAGGATTTATATTTTAGTGGATGGGATATCCATCACTGCTGTGACGGAGTAACCCGTCCTCCGAGATCTAAATCAGGCCCAAAGTCCTTAAAATCCAGTGATATATGCAGCAGGAATTGCAAACAAAGAGAGTGATCCTTTCACCTCGAAATCCAAAGGAAAGTGACCAGGAGATGGACAAAGCACTGGGAGGAGCCTTCTGGGCAGGAAGGAGATGTTGGAGTCCCTGTGGCTTTTCCTGTTGAAAAACAAATTAAAGGAAAAACTACCTAAAACGTCTGTTTGAGTAGAAAATCCAATCCAAAAAGTATTTTCGTGTTGATTTAGCTTCTTCTTGAGTCGAAAATCGACTCGAGAAGGAGTCCTGACTGCCAGTTTTAGAAAATGGCACTGGAAGGCTCCGTGGAAACTGGAAATCACGCAAGGGGTTGGCAAATCTCACTCGCGCTCGCAAGCGTGCATTGCCGAGCCTTGCGTTGTTCCGGTGAACATCACAAGACTCAAACAGCAGAATAATTCCGCCAAGTGCCGATTGGCAGAATTTGGCAGGAGTTCCGCGTCACAACTATAACACGGAGTTACTCAATTCCGCCAATTCTGCTGGTGGGGTTATAATTCTGCCCGGGCCTAACAATAACATGAATATATTAGATTCCTAAAATACACCGCAGCTTCATAAAGTCAACAAATAAGACTAGTCAGAGATTGCTAACCAGTGGTCCGCGACCCCCGGGGGTCTGCAATGCCTACTCAGTGACTGCAGAACATTTAAAATAATATTAGTAGATTCATAAATTACATACACATAGTAAATCAAAATTGTGGAGGGATTTTAAATCGGAGGCCAAAAATGAAGTTGGAGCAGCTCAAGTAGCGCTTAGAGTGATGGCCAGGGTGTTGGCCTCACAGAAGCACTGTCTGTTCTGAGGGAGTTACAGAGGCTGCCATAGGAGGTTAAAAGATGAAGAGAGATGGGAGAGGCCACTTTATGGGTTTATCTCTGAAAAGTAAAGCACCCGATGAAAAACGCCAACCGTCTCATTAGAATTTCGATTTATGTTTGTGGGTTAACAAAAATATTTCTTAATTTCTATATATACTTGATGTATTTCTGAAGTTTGAGTATTGCTTTAGATTAACACCTTAGAACGTATTTAAGCGAGTGCCCAATAACCCATTCTGTGGGGGGAGGGGGCGTCAACAGAAATCAAAAATATTAATAAAAACAGCTGTCACTAAGATCGTTAAAATGTGAACCATTATTACATGCCTCGAATATTGGGCCCACCATAAAGTAAGCAGTGTAATTCAAAATAAATTTATATTTTTGTAAAAAAACACCAAAGCACAACCAATAGCACAGAAGTGGAATACCGAGTAAAAGTCGAACTTCCCTGACCGGGAATCGAACCCGGGCCGCGGCGGTGAGAGCGCCGAATCCTAACCACTAGACCACCAGGGAATAGTGCTTGCATTTGACGTTTCAGCGCCTAATGACTGCAACAATGCAGCACCTGCGACGCTCCACCTTTGTGTGCGGAGTTTTGAATGGGGGTGCAATTCTATTCACATTAATCCTACCAATGCTTTTACACAAAACCCAAAAAACAGGAAATTCTCACATAACATCGAAAAAAAACTGTTTTGCAGACTACAAAGCAAGGAAACAAACAAAACAAACACGTAATTAGAAGAAGAGACCGAGGACTGGGTGACTAGGAAAAGTCCAAGGATCTCCAATCAATGAGCGCTCTGAGCTGTGCAGAGAGACCTCAGCTACACAGCGTTAAGTGAACAACCTTCAGTGAAAGCTCTTAGCTATGAATAGAGACCTCGGCTGTGAGAGCTCTTAACTGTGAACAGAGACCTCAGCTGCGCAGCGTTCAGTGATCTGCATTCAGTGAGAGCTCTCAGCCGTGAGCAGGACGGACCTCAGCCGTGCGGCGTTAAGTGACCTGCATACAGTGATAGGAGCACGTGTGAACGGGGAGCGCTTATCTGTGCATCGGTCACTGGTGTTAAGTGAGATTCCTATTAGATGTGAATGTAGAACACTCAGCCGTGCAGGGTCAGTGGCCTGGATTCAGTGAGAGAGCTCAAAGCTGTGCAGCTTTCACTCGCACATATTCATTGACGGATATTTTAGCTGTGCAGGGTTCAGGCCTGAGCATCAAGTGAGATCTCACATGCACTGAGGTTTTCAGTGACCTGCAGTCAGTGAGAGTCTGCTTAACTGTGCAGTGATCAGTGAAATGAGAATTGAGTGAGCGATCTCTTACTCGTGCTGCCCACGGTGATGTGCATTCAGTGAGAGACACGAAGCTTGTGCAGCATTGAGTACTATGCATTCAGTGAGAGACACGAAGCTTGTGCAGCATTGAGTACTATGCATTCAGTGAGAGACACGAAGCTTGTGCAGCATTGAGTTCTACGCATTCAGTGAAAGAACTTTAGAAAAGCTTTTATGCCACCGTGTCTATTCCGTGCTCTCTGCTTATTGGAGGTGAAGGTGCTTCAACATGTGACATATGAGTTTCCGTAGTGTAGTGGTTATCACGTTCGCCTAACACGCGAAAGGTCCCCGGTTATAGACCGGGCGGAAACATCTTTTTCCTTTTTAAAAAAGTAACAACAGTTCATTATTTTATTATTCGAATTCAATCTAGGGCTGAAAACGTAACAGCGCCAATGTTCAACACCCTTTCCTTTCCAATGTCCATCCACACGCAGCTGCTTCAAAGACAGACATCGGACTCTTTCTGTCCCTTTACAGACAGACAGCAGGACAGCCGCTGCCATTCATCACACACAGGCACTGCACCTGCTGCAGGCACTGACACAGGCAGACACCATTGTGTACACAAACACAGGCACGAAATGGCCAGTCTGAGCATAGAGGGAGAATCAGGCACCAGGAGTTAGTTAAGAGAGAGTGAGAGTCAGGCACTGGGAGTGAGTTAAGAGAGTGTGAGAGACTCAGGCCCTGGGAGTGAGTTAAGAGAGTGAGCGGGTGAGAAGCACAGACACGGAATGAGTTAAGAGAGTGTGAGATTGGACCGTTGCAGGTGTTTTTTAAGAAACACTTTTGGTGGTAAATAGAATACCCGTGACGGCGCATCACCTTTTACCTTTTGGCTCTAAGTTCGCTTTCAGCAAATTACACATTCCGCAGTTTTTCTCTCAATTCGTTCATCAGCATCTGTCTCACAAATAACAAGTTGGGGCAAAAAATTCAAAGTTATGAAAATAAAAAGTGGGGTCAGATTTGGCATCCCTTTAAATATATGGAAAACAATTCTCCCCTCCCTTGTGGAAACCTGCTTGATACATTGTTGCAAACAGTAAATCAGGGGTTTCACCGAGACGGGAGCAGACAAGCGTAGAAAGGATAATAAAACATAAACTGGTAGCGAAGCTCGACTCGGTCACCTTGCAGCACAGGCAGGAAGTGTGATTTGGAATAAATTAGAAGTTTGCTTGTGATCAGAGGGCTTTGAAGTTCGTTTTCAATCACTGAGACCATAAATGTATCAAATGCAGAGAGTTGGACGTCACAGTTGGCCCCGTAGGCAGAAAACATCGATTGATTCAAAGTGGAAACTTCTGTAACAGGTAGAGTCTTTACTGGTTTTAAAAAACCCGGATGACAACAGAGGAAAAGTTAGAGCGATGGAAATAAAAGAGTAAAAGGCAAAATAAATTTGAAAAAAACCTCCATTTCAAATCTGCTGAATAACAGAAAAAAGAATCTCTTCCGCCCGAATAGGGACTTGAACCCTAGACCCTCAGATTAAAAGTCTGATGCTCTACCGACTGAGCTATCCGGGCTTCTGAAACATTCTCTGACCACTAGCCTCCCTGATTATGTGCACAGTGTTCTATGGGCATGTTATCTCAAAATCGCCTCTTAACTTTGACCCAAGTGAGATTTCAATATTACAAATAAACATTGTACACTCCAGCCCCACTGAAGCCCGCGCCTGGAATCTTACTTTAAGAGTCCTTGGCGCTCAGCCAGTCTGTTTTCACAAACCAGCTACCATGTAGCTAGAAGCTGAAACACTTAAATGTGACGCAATGGTTACGTCTTGAAGTAAATCAAAGTACAGTGTGTGGTAATCAGTGTAGAGAAAACACTGACCAGGTGACTTCTGACCCAGATGACTCAAATGTGCAACCTTCCTGCACCGTAACAGAACGAACACGACTCTTCTCTGGCACACATACCCGTGCGGGCACCTGTTTACAGCACACTGACACAGGACAAGGGGCACCACCAGCTATGAACAGGGCTTAAAGAGGGATGAAAAAACTAGTGGGTCTCTTAAAGGGGCGTGGCCAATGTGATTAAGGGCGTGGCTTAAAAGCACCTAAGCTAAAAATTTGTGCTTCGCATAGTGTGCTGCTCAACTTGTATTTTGCTGTTTTGGTCATTGCATCCAGATATGTGATACAACAAGTAAAATCATACCCACAACAAGTCAGTATTATTAGCTTTGTCAATGGTTGTTAGTTGCATAAGATAAATAAGCAGCAACTACGTCTTGTATATATTATTGAAAAAGCTTCCACCTAAAGCCCTGGTGACACCACGACGATGTTGCTGCTCCTGAGTTTCAACAAGAGAAGGGAAATCCAGAGAGAAAATGACTCTCTTTAAAGGATTTCCCTTCCCCCAGAACGCTCACCTGGCATGACGTCACGCAGTAACTTCTCCTCTAGTGAGAAGTGAGCAGTGTGTGCTGTGCACTTCAATGTGCCTGCTGTCACTGCAGTCCAGAAATAAACGGACCGCCTGTGCCAGGGCACAAAACAGAGCCCGATAGCGACCCGTTTCGAGGCCCACTTTAAACAAGCATTGGCAAAGCCAATAGGACTCGCTTTTGGGACCTTATAAGTGTTTAGCCATGCAACAGTTGCATAACTAAATACTTATAAGCAGTGCTTTAAATGGGCCGGTACTCACCGGTACTGAGTACCAGCACTTCTAAATTTTTGGCCCTTAAGTACCGGAACTTCTCTTTGTCCAAAGAGAGTACCGGTACTCATGGGGATGTGAGCCAAGTTCAGTGAAATTGGCATTTTCAAAAAGAAGCGCAACACAGCTGACACGAGTGGATCTGTTATGTGAAACACTCTGATGGAGTGCTAATCTCGCCTTTCAGTATGCTAATTGAGACGCCTTCAGAAGGCGTTCATGCAGAGCTGGCAGGAAGTTTGGGAGGGGGCCGACCCACAATGTTTTGCCACCCCCTGTGAATCCTCGTTCTGCTATGTCACAGGCTAGCACATTAATTGCCTGTAAAATGCTGCCTGGGTCGCAAATCGTTTGAAAGGCAGTTTTCACACGCTACTGTTTACCATGGCCTCTGGATATTGGGCCCTTCACTTCTGCAAACACCACCAAAGAAGAAAGCAGATATAGAGTCCATTGGCAGGTAGAACTGACGAGAAAGTACAAGTGTGATCGGAAGCTGCACTGTTTATAGAAATCCGAGGAAAGTGAATATCCTCCTGAGGAGACTCCGGAGGTGGAAGTAGAACTAAACTACTGATGCCCTCATTAGAAGTGGGCCCTTAACTCCAGTGGCCCCTGAAATGACCACGGCGCGCAAATTGACCTCCACCTTCTTCATCAAAGTCAGTGATAAATACACGCAACTTAGCTCACCGCAGGCCGACTCAAGACCGTTACCAGTTCAACATAAGGCCAGTGCGGCATTACAGGATGTCAGTCTTTTTACTGGTTGATTTCAGGTGTTTCTGGTCCTTCAGTCTTCAACTGCACAGTGACGCGGGCCTATCGTGGAAATGCCCACGTTGGGATATTGTTCAAATTTCCAGATGATTTTAGTGTCATCTGCATAGTTGAACTAATAAGGCCGTAGAGCAAAAACAATGTGGCATGAGGGTCAATAGCAGACCCTTGAAGGACAGAATAGGGCCCAGGTAGGAGGGGTAAGGGGAAAGAGGGGATTTGGGTATGCTCTGAAATGAGTGTTGTAATGAGCAATAGGAATGCTTAAACGGGTGCCCCTGGCCGGATCCCTTTGCGCTGCCCATAACTCCGCCCCCTAGCACCACCCAAAGCCCCGCCCCCTAGTCTACATCTCAATTTGGTAAGTACCTGCACTTATTTTTTTCCATTTAAAGCACTGCTTATGAGGTCCCAAAAGCGAGACCTATTGGCTATGCCAATGCTTGTTTCTGTTTATTACTGCTCTGTAGTAATCGCGGCGCATGGGTACCATCATTGCTACAGTAAACAGTAATAAACAGGAGAAAAAAAACCTGGCTCACGGAGAACATCAAAGCTGCCGTGCGGCCGCTAAAGTCAAAGTGATCGCAATCGCGATCAAACATCAAAGCGCCCGTGCACATGCACAGTAGCTCTAGGCTACAGTGGTAGCACTTTTTTGAGCCCTCACAAAAAGTCTCGCCAGACCAGCGCATGCTCTGGGTCAGGCGAGACCTAAAAAACTGCCGGTGCTCAGCACCGGTGAGACCTGGCCCACTTAAAGCCCTGGCTAACAACATACTCAGACATTACTGGCTCTACAGGCAGTGGTACAAACAGCCGTGCACAGATTGACAAACATTACAGGCTCTACAGGCAGTTGCATGAACAGCTGTGTGCACACTCCCAGAGGCATTAGAGGCACTACAAGACAGTGGTACAAACAGCCTGCGCACACTGACAGACATCAGAGACTCTACAGGAACTTGTGCAAACGGACATGCGCACGCTGACAGACATTACAGGCTCTAAAGGCAGTGGTGCAAACAGCCATGCATACACTCAGAGA
The DNA here is from genome assembly GCF_964204655.1 of Triturus cristatus. Taxonomy (NCBI): domain Eukaryota; kingdom Metazoa; phylum Chordata; class Amphibia; order Caudata; family Salamandridae; genus Triturus; species Triturus cristatus. The sequence goes on along the minus strand of NC_140585.1, from coordinate 144,785,808 downwards.
CATCACAGGCTCCACATGTATCGGTACACACAGCCGTGACACACTCCTGACAACCGGTACAAATTCATTCTCCCGCGCCATTTCAACTCACCATCTCATAAGCCTCACTCCTCGCCGTTTCACTCGCTGACCTCATTCCATATCTCCAATCTCTCCTTCATTTGCCCTCCAATCATCCTCCCTTGAAGTTCCTTCTGTTGCTCATTGCATCCCGCGCACGCCATAAACCACCTGTGCACCTCCCCCCCCCCAGGGGTGGATCTGCCCGTACGTGACTCACCACCCCTCCAATGTACCGCCAACCAGGAAACCCCCAGAGGGCGGTTACCTGCCCCACCTGAAAAAAACCTGTGCACCTTTTGCGCCAGACTTCCAAATTCTATTTTTTGCTTTTTTCAGACAAATGAGACACGAACGGCATCGCCCAACCCATGTAGACCAATTTCTTGTTATATTCATCCTCTGCCTCTTCTTCCTTCCCATCTGCCCCCACTGTACCGTCTGTCTGGACCCCGGTACCTACCAGCTGTTTACTGCCGCCCTCTTTCTTGAGTTCCTCAGGCGCCTCTATTGTGCCTGCATGCACGGCCTGCGGTACCCCCACCACCCCATCCCCCACTGACCTGCAAGGTTACTTTTTTGCACCCGCATCCCCCACATCCCATGTAGTCCACCACTGGCTTTTACCTGGTATCACTCCGCTGCTGACAGCTTTGTCCTTGCGTCGAGCTTCACTACTCCGGGGGCCATGGGCTTTTTCTCACCCTTTGGTTGCGCTTGCCACCTGAAAAACACCAACGTCTCTGGTTGTCTGCGCCGCTGCCCCAGGTATCCCCACTGCATCCTTTTCTTCATCATGTTACTCTCCTTCCTCCCATTCATCACTATCATTCTCATAATCAAGTACCAGCTCCGAATCCCACACAGGCTCCTGCACCACACTCTTTTTCCATTGAACAGATGATTCATTCCGCCCAGGGCCATCCTTGGCTGCCAGACCTTGCGCGCAAGCCCTCGGCAGGGGGTGGGACGCTGCAGCCCCTCCTGCTGCTTCAGGCCAACGTCTTGAGGCCATCTTGTGCCCCAATGGTATTGCCACCTTTCTACCGGCCTCGCTCACCGGTCTCATTCCCCGTCAATGGCTGCTCCCACCTGGGGATCCCAAGCACCATATGGCCCTCCAGCTGTGTTGGCTGTCACCTTACTCCCATCTCTGTCTTGATCTCCTGGGACCCACACCCACTGCCCGTTACCTCCTTACCCTCCTGCCCTAACTTATTTTCCCTGGGCATCTCTGGGATCCTCCAACACAGGTGGGAGGGTGGCTGCCCTCTCCCTGGCGTCCCTGTCTGCTGTATGAGGAGGCGCTGCTCCCTTATCCGCGCCTCCAGGTCAATGCCCTGCCATTTAGTGCCCTGGGTATACCTGGAGGCAGCCCCTTTCACAGTGTCCCTTGCTTCAAACTCCAGGCACCTCACTGGGGCCCCCTCCCAGTGGGGAGGCTCACCGAGAGGTCAATTGGCCCGTTCCCCCCGGAAGCTCCATTCCCTCAGTGCATTTCCCAGTGCGTGTCCGCTGCAGCACTGGTTCCACGGTCGCAGGCGCCGCCCTCCTCTAATTAATTTCCCGAGGGGAGCCGCACCGGGAGGCTGTTCCTCCTGCCTCCGCGCTGCACTCCCCCGGGCTCCTGCTTGGTGCCCCGCCCATGGCCTCCCATTGATTTCCCCGCAGACGGCGGCTCGGCGGGGGGTGAGCTGCCACCTCAGCAACAACCCTACTCGATGCGGAGCACGTCGGGTGATGCATCCTGACCCAGGCCTGGTCCAGGACGCCCGGATGCAGTAAATCGGCGCTACCTGCCTCGCCTAAAAAAATGAGCGCCGCCCGGAATGCGTTGCTGTTCGGCATTCACATGCCAGCCTCTTCCCCAGGATGTGCCGCACTAAAAGAGGCCACAGCAAGGAACTAACTTTTTGAAGCTCTTCCTGGTGGTGCTTGGTGTCAGGAAGAGACCGGATACTTCTCTCCTGACACTTATATAGCACTCTCTTACACCCTCCCCTTACCCTAATTTGCCCTATTTGTATTTATTTATTAACTGTACAATTATTAAAATCATTACAGTAAAAATACATTAAAAGAGAAAAGACAAAAGAATAGACAAGTAGTGGAGTCTCAGATGGAATTTAGTTGATGCGCTGGCCCCTCCTCCCTCAGCGCCCACGCGGTCAGCCTGCGCCTATGGTCATTGTTATTATCACGTGTCCTTGCTCAAGTTTCTGGGGACCCCCAATGCACCATGGGAATTGTCTACTTCCCACTGTCTGTAAGCCGTTCTCCTTGGCCTTCTGTTGAAAAACATAATATGGTACAGTCTCAATGGGATGGGTAAGGGGGCACAAGGTCTCAGTATTTGTGGGGCGCCAGGCTGCTTTCTCCCACTGGCTTTGCCGTGCTCGTCGCCATGGTTAGATTGTGTTCATTAGTGGTCTTTAGAGCGATCCTGATCTGGTGTGTGAATTTCCCCAGTCTCACTAGGGTCATCGCGGTTGTTATGGAGAAGCACAAGGCTGACGCTTCTCTACATGTCTTCGTTCCCTTGGTAATACAGATGGGGCGAAGCAGTTGCCGACGTTCGTTTATGAGGTCAAGGCAGCAGCACAGGAGATGTAACCAAGATTCCCTCATGTAGGAACACAGTCTGCACTTTATGGATTCCCCCCTGCGAGCCCATGAGGGTTAAAATCGGTGAAGAGTGGAGGATTTTTCTCCTGGTTGCTTGTGTTGCTCGGTGTGCTAGCGCCAGGACATTGTCTATGGTCGAAGACTGTGATCTGAAGCCAGTCTGGTAGGAGGGAATAATGCTTTTTTCTTAGTCCCAAGCCTCCAGATCCTTCAATAGAAGGCAGGCATAGGCCCTGGCTTCGAGATCGAGCAAGGCGATGAGCCTGTAATTCGATGGCTTCGACCAGTCCCCTTTTTTGAAAATACGGACTAATATGGAGCCCCTCCAGGAATCTGGAGTTTTAGCTGTCATAAAAGAGTAGTTATAGAGCGGAGTGAGAATAGTTGCCCAGAAATAGGGGGCCTTTTTGAAAAACGGTGCAGGTATTGAGGGTGTGTCTGTTCTGGCGGTGTGCAGTGCATCTCGGACTGATCTCCCTGGCCCCCGGGGGGATTGTGAGGGCTAGAGATCGTTTCTCCAGTCTTTATGCTTAATTGGTGAAGTTGATCCACCCCGCGGCTGGACTCTGCTGTACTGCCTTTGTTTGTGGGGTCGATTGAGTATATGTGCTTCACGTGGACCAGCCAGTCTTGTTCTGCTACTCCATTTTCTCTTTGGGCTCCTCTACTGCTCAGCTAGTTTATATGTCTCCTTAGACCTGATGGGTTCTTCTCTTTAAGCAGGCAGAAAACGTTGATCCATTCTCTCTCTATGTGGGCTTTTTTGTGTTCCCACCATTTCTTCCTTAAGGCTGCTCAGTGATGCCACCGAAGGTCCATCTGTTTGTCTGCCCCCTTTTTTCTTTATTGCGAGGGCCTTGTGCAAGAGGCGTTTACTTTCGCGTATGTCTTTGGTTGGTCAAATGCTTCCAGCTGTTGGTTGCACTTTGGGCCAAGGGCGTTTTGACTTGGGGTGACCAGCTTCACTTGTAACTCCTCTACAGTGATCTCCCAGTCCTTTATTGGTGAAAACGTTGTTGCGAGGCTCCCTTCCTGTTTTAGATTCAATCAGTTTTGCAGCTTCGTGCCTACCTCGCCTGACCATCTCATCCTCCTGAGGAGACTATGATTTTCATCCCCTCTGGACTCTCAGATGACTTGGAGTGTGGTAGCTGACGGTACTTCCTGCTGAAACACTGCTATTAGTGGCCTGTGGTCGCTTTTGCCCTGTCCTCGCCTAAAATCTTCCAGACTGGCCGCCAATGCTTCACTGACCATGATGTAATCGATTCTTGAGATGTCCCAGTAGGTCAGTTGTGGGTGCACAGAGTTCGAGCATGCTTCTTTCACTGCATGAGTTGTGGTTAACTTGTGATTATTGAGTAGATGGTGAAGGGGTCCCCGAGATGGGGGTGCGGCTTTGTCAAGGTCCTTCAGGTTAAAGTCCCCAGCTAGAATAACCTGGTGAAATTTGAATATATTAAAGAGGTCGTCTAGTTTTCGTGTCAGTGCCTCCATCTGGTCTTTCATGGTGGTCTGTGCCGGGTTTATATAACAGTTTATTATCAGGAGGCGCATTGGCTGTGAGTTGCGCTTCAGGCCTTCGATCTGTAGGGCTTGCAGCCCGGGTCAGTTCATGTTGATTCCTGTCGCAGCAAGGGAGCTTCTTGCATGTTTTATGAAAACTGACAGGCCGCCAGACGGGTGGCCGAAGAGGTTCCTTTTTATTGCTGGGACATGGTGTTCGTAGAACCCTGCCAGTGGAGTGCTAGATAATGCCCACATCTCTTGAAGATGGAGTATGTCTCCTGTTTCCAGGAACTGCTTCAAGATTTCATTATCACTGATCTTGCTGCTCCCAGCGATGTTCCATGAGATTATGGTTAATTGCTGTTTAGAAGGTAATTCTCCCCTGGCCGCGCACCTGCCAGGCCAGGTGTCGCTGCTATTAGGAATACTTCTGCGTACTTCTTGAAGTTCCGGTTTGGTCCAGGGTGGAAGGGGTTGCACAGATAACCCTTTGGTTGTTTTGACATGAGATCCTGATGCCTATGCCATCCTTCGATCCCGTCCAATGTTTCCCAAGGAATCCTAAGCTGTTCATCCCGTGCAGCACCGACCAAGGCCCCTTGCCCCCTTTCTCTGGTGCTAAGATGTGTGGGTATTTTGGGTGGGACAAAGTCTGGACATCAATGCCCCACTCGGCGAGTTGTGCAGAATTGTTCAAGACAGCTTGTAGTGTTTCCTTTTTCTTCAGGCCTGTAAAAAGGTAGGCAGTTTCAGTCGATAACCTTTAAATATTGCCCGGCGGTAATCGCCTCTCATACCATTTGATAATTATCAAACAAAGAGGCAGGCGCTGGAGACTGGAAGGCAGGAAACAAAGGTTTTATTCCGACGGAGCAGAACACGTCTGATCGGACAGCAAGGTATCGTTTCGAGGTGCTCCGTCTGCGTCTCTGAGACCTGGTCTCTTCTTCACAATTTTATTACTTTATTACAGGTTTATTATACATGGCACATTCCTGAGATTGCTTTGATACATGAAAGGACATCCTCGGAGTCCCCGCCTCAGGCCCGTTCCCACACATAGCTACAGCAGAAGTCCCCACCCACAGTAGGGGATGGCTATCACACAGCTGGACATCCTGCCGATTCACGGAATGTGTGCGACTGGTCTGGTCTCATGGGGTGGGGGGCCTTGATCAACTGTAACACCTTTGAAGAGGGGTGATTCCTTACAGTGGGAGCAATAAACTGCATCCGCAGGGCTAGGTGATGGCCTGGGATCGGCTCAGACAATCGGGCACAGAGGAAGGGGGTTATCAAAAGGGTGTGTGATCATGTAAGGGATGAAGGGAGGTGTTGGTCAGGCACGGGATGTGGTTCCAAGGCAGAGTCGCGCAGAAGGAGAGGTTTTATGGCCCGTGCATGAGAGAGCGGGGGTGGTCAGCGCGTGGGGGGATGTTCGCAGCGCCAGAGGGACGCGCTGGCAATCGGCAATGAGCAGGGAGAGAGGCCATGGTGCCTAAAATGGCTGCCGTGTGTTTTTACGTACGGTGCTGGGGAAGAGGCAAGATGGCGCAGATAATGTTCAGTTACAAATTAAATTTCGACAGTCCTCCCTTTTAACATATCTCGCCAGCTTGTTAGTTCGGATCTATCCCCATAATATTACGTATTTCTACCTCATACAGAGCTTTCATACGTTCGGCTTCAAAGTCCAGAGTCTTAGGGCAGATACAGTTTGCAAAAAGTGAACACAGAGGTGGCAAGCATTGAATACCCAGGCAGCATCCGCATAGTATCACGATTGGTATTAGGATAAATGTAAACAACCTCCACCCCGAGTTTTTCACAGTGTCCCAGAACCAGCTACCAAGCGACCATCCTTCTTGTTCCTGATGAACCTCTGAGGAAAGTCTGTGGAGGTGTTCAATTGCTTTGTAGACTGAGGGTGAGTTATCCGGTACGTAGGTACAACAGCTGGATCCAATGATGCGGCATGCTCCTCCACGGTCAGCCAGAACCACATCTAGAACGAGGCGGTTCTGAAGAGCCACCAGGCGGACGGCCTGAAGCTCGGCGGTGTTGTTGGTGAGGATGCCAGCTGTAATGTTCATTGTTGTCTCAACTGCCTGGGTCAAGTGTCGGATGGCACGGCTGTTCGCCATCGGACCCCAAAGTGGAACAAGTCCCTTTACTGCATCCAGGAACTGTGCTCCGGTGGAGTCGGCTCGCTCAATGTCCCTTGCACGCTTCTGCCGGTGGATGTTTGCTGGAGCCACATACGTCGGAGGAAGGATAAAAGCGATATAACAGGTGCCCCCCCAGCCTTTTGGAAGCCAGGTGTAGGCCTTAGTACCACATACGAAGTACATGTTTGGGGAGGTAACAAAAGAGGGTGGATCAACTGAGTCTAATGTTCGGATGATGTGGCAGGAACTGCGGCCCACCAACTGCGTTCCCAGGCCTTCCATGCATACAAGACCTGAGACGTTGACGACAGACTGGGCCACTGTCAGGGTGGCGGCTGTTCGTTTCCGGAGGTAAGAGAAGGTGGGTCTGGCTGGATTGTTGAACACCTGCATTTCAACTCGTTCTTTGGCAGGGATGTCCATGGGAAAAGAGGCGTTTGATGTCAGAGGGCAAAAGGGAGCAAAAGTTCTTCCTGTTTTGTTCAGCCAGAACCCATGATAGAAGTGTGACGCAGTTTTGCTGGAAGTGGCATTGTCCTTGTAACTCTCTTGTAAGAAGATCAACCAAGCGAGGCAGGAACCATGGACAGAGAAAGGCGAAGGGATGAAAGGGATAGAGTGTCCAGTGGCATGTGGTAGCAATCCACAGATCCAGCAATTCGTGGCATTAGCGGCAAGATTGTTTTGGTCAAGAGTGGCGGAGAAGTAGGCACAAGGGCGTTGCTTGGGGCCTATGGATTGAGTTAGAACAGACAACGCGCATCCCTCCCTTTCGTGGGTGAAGAGGGAAAAAGGCTTAGTGTAGTCTGGGGTTCCTAGGACTGGTGCTGAGCAAAGGGCATCTCGCAATTCTTTGAAGGAGGATTGGCATTCGGGGGTCCAGGGGAGTGGGAAGGGGACATCTTTAGCCAGCAGGGAAAGCAGAAGTTTTACGATAAGGCTGAAGTTTGGCAACCACTGTCGACAGAAGGAGGTGAGGCCCACCAGAGAGCGAACTTGCTTCTGAGTTTTGGGAGCAGGGGTTTCCAGAATGGTCTGAATTCGGTCAGGCGTAAGCTTCCTCCCGTCTTTGGACAGGAGGTGGCCTAGGTATGTCACTTGGGGTTGGCAGAATTGCAACTTCTTCCTGGAGACCTTGTGACCGTTCTCCGCGAGGAAGTGGAGGAGTTGGATGGTGGCTGTGACTGCAAGCGGAGTGGTGTCGGCCGCCAAAAGAATATCATCGACGTACTGTATTAACACCACTCCATCCGGTAGCTGGACAGCGTCCAGCTGTCTCTTGAGGGCCTGGCTATAGATGCTGGGACTTTCAGTGTAGCCTTGGGGTGCTCTACAAAATCTGTACGAACAGGCTTTTAAGGTGAAACCAAAGAGGTAGCGGCTGTCTGGGTGGATGGGGATGGAGAAGAATGCGTTCTTGAGATCGATAACAGAAAAGGTGGTGGCAGTGGACGGAATCAGGGTCAGAATGGTGGTGATATCTGAGACTACGGGATACTGAGGCACAACCACTTTGTTAACCTCTCGTAGGTCAATGATGAAGCGGTACGCTTTCTCATCTCCCTCGCCTTGTTTCTTTACAATGGGTAGGATAGGGCTGTTACAAACATTACTAACTACTTCTTCTACCACTCCTGCATCGACTAGGGACTGGATAATCTTTACCAATGCCTTCTCACCCTCGGGCGATATCCGATACTGTGGAAGTTTTGGGAGCACTGCGTCTTGTCGAACAGTTATATGTACAGGGTCGATCATCATGCGTCCTACGTCTGAGTCAGTTTTGGCCCATAGGTACGAGGGTAAAGTGTCGAGTAGGGACAAGTCAGCATCGGTCATGGAGAACATACGTCGTGTAAGACAAAGCCCAAACAGATTTGGGTTATCATACAGTATGACTCGAACTCCGTCTGGGGAACACCTAATGGTAGCTCGGAAATGTTTTAGCAAGTCAAGACCCATAATGGCGTCGGGGGTGTTGGAGGAGAGCAGAAATGTCGTGTCAGTGGTGTTATTTTCCAAATCAAAGGAGATCGGTGTGGACAAGGGATTAGTGGAGGGCGTTCCATCAAAACCTATTGATGTTACATGTGAGCCAGACAAGGGTGCCCTTGGAATCAGTCGTTTAGATAACGCACTACGTGTCGCCCCAGTATCTACCAAAAATGGAGACTTCGTGCCCAGGACCTTAGCGGTGACGTAAGGACCTTGCTGGTCAACACAGAGCTCGACTGGATCCCTCCCTTGCCCCTGGCGGTCCTATGCAAAGTCATGGGTGTTCTCGTAGTCAGACTGTTGGTACTGGTTCTGTCAGGGACGGTCAAATGTGTTCGGTCTACCTGGCCTGTCGTTGTTGGTGTCATTCGGGTACCCTCGTCCCTGTCTTCTATTTCTGGGGCCATTCGCTACGTCTCTCGCTTCTCTATTTTTGTTCATTTCCAGAAGAGCCGGGCACTGAGATTTCCAATGTCCGAATCCCTTGCAGAACGCACACTGATTCTCATCTAAGTCCTTACGTCCAGCATAGGGTGCGGATGTATGGTCTCTAGGGGGTAGTTTTCTAGGAGCAGTTGGTTGATAATTTCCCTTGGAAGGTTCCCTTCCTATTGTCACCCCTTGCAACTGTGCGATCATTACTCTTTCCTTCAGGTCCTTTTTCTTTCTCTCGGACGCCCTATCGTTCTCGTTCTTTTGGTGTTCGTAGTACTGGGCCATCTGAAGGATAGCCGCGGGTTTGGAGGCCGCCCAACTACTCTCACTAGTCTGTAGTTTCTGAGAGACTTCCTGCGACAGACCCTTAACATAATTCTGGACAAAAAGGTGATGTCCGGTTGCAGTGGTCATGTCCTGGCCACTATAATCGGAAAACACTGTCTCGAATCGTGAGAAGTATTCCAATACGTCTTCCTGGGGTTTCTGGCGGCAAGCCGTTACTATCGACCAGTCTACCTTCTTGTCTGGGATCAGGGTCTTTAATTTCTGGACAATCTTGTCTGGGAGTTCTAATATGGCCTTTAAGGGTTTCTGTCCAGGGTCTCGCTGTTTATCTATGGCATCGAGTTGTACCCAGGTATATCCGAACGGCTCAAAGTGGTCGACTCTCCGGATTTGCTTCCACACATCAGCTGGCAGACATAACCCGAAGAACAAATCGATGTCCGCTAGGGTCATTATTGTTGAACCTAAGGCTGTGCCTAGTTCAGTGTAAAAGGCAGTCGGGTTCTTTCTCAAATCGGGTAAGGCCTTTCTGAAAGTCAGGATGTCTTGTCGGTCCCATGGCTGATAGACCCAGTTATACACAACCCTCCCCTTCGCATCTTGGTGGTTGATGTCATCGTGTGTTCCCTGACCTCGTGGGGGGACCCAGTAGGGAGCGACTTCCTTGATGGGCATCATGGTATCAGTTTTTTCTGCCTGGGGTTCAGTCGCTACAGGGGTTTCTGTTTTGGCTTTCTGTCTTTGTTATTTGAGGTGGCGGAAGACTTCAAGCGTACGCGTGAAGAGGTCCGTCACATCGCCCTCGCCCTCATCACCAATGTCAACTTTTCTATACAAAGTCGCTAAGCTCTCAGGACCCTTATCCTGGTATCTATCCTCATAGGCATTTAGGGTGTGGTAACAAAACCGCACGACAAAGTGTCGTCTGTGGCTATTGGCATATGAATTGTACATATCCGTCGCATATTCCTCACTTTCCTTCCGTTCTACTAATGTTCTCACTACCTTATCGATTCTGGCTCGTTCACCTTTGGTCAGCCGATTCATTCTGGCGGAATCCTTCTTTCTAGTCTCAGGGTCATCTAATGTTACCACTAACGTTGTGTTCAGTGCAAGGGGTTCGGCCGGCGCGGAGGCCGTGAGGACCGAGGCCCTGGCACTACTCTCGCTTGTGTTCGGGGATGGTGGGTGCTGTACTAAGGGTTGGGAGGGAGCGTATGGAGGGGGCATGTAGATAATTGGGGGGCCTAATAGCAAATCATCGTCGCTCGTTGTTTGGAAGGTAACTCAGGGTAGAGCGTAGAGGGGGTCCTAACAGGGCACTGGCTTGATGTTTCAGACTCTTGTTTTAGTTTAGCTTCCTCTCTCTCTTTTATTTCTTCTTCTAACTTTCTAGGCAAGGTGAGCTGCTTTTCGTAACTCTTTTTCTGCTTTCACTTCTTCTCTCTTTTTCCGTTGTGCTGCTTCTTTGCGCCACATGCCGATACTATCAAGCATGGTGGGCGTTGTTTTATTACTGCGAAGAGCTGTTTCTAGCGTTTCTATTTTACGATCATCAAAGGATCCTATCAGTGGCCACTGACTTTCGGGGTCCTTCTTTGTATATTTATGCCATAGTTTGCTATGGGCTACGGCGACTAGTCCATATTTAGTGAACATGTCCTCATTAGGGGTGCCTTCCAGTGGAGCTGGATGGTTCATCTCTAATAAGCGGTCCGGGCTGAACCAACTACCAATCAGTGGGGAGAAGATAGGCATGACAGATTACAAAGGGGGACAAAGGTCCGCACTACCTATCCTTCACTACTTGCAAAGACTAGACAGAATATTTCTATTCTACGTTATTTGCAAACAGAGAATATCTCAAAAAGAACTATTCTTCAAACAATCAATGTTCGGACAATCAATCAGTGGGGAGAAAAATAGGCACGACAGATTACAAAGGGGGACAAAGGTCCGCGTTACCTACCCTTCACTATCTGCAAAGGAAGAGGGAGTATTTCTACTCTTCCCCGTTTGCAGGCAGCGAATATCTCAAAGAATAACCAAATAAGCAATACTAGTATTTTCAATCAATCAAACAATCATCTCGCAATTCGTCGTGTTACACGACCTTACCCGGACCGCATGGACAGTTTCTCGTCTTCCGCTTCTTGCGCCCGATCGTCCTCTACTCTCCGTTATTGCCGCGGCACTCCTGATGGTTCCCAGTCAGGACCGTAGATCACTCGAGAGAGGTCTGCTCGGAACGAGTGAAGTTCGGATGATCGGCCGCCAGACGAGGGTCTATCGGGCGGGAGCTCTTCCCGATCGTTGCAGTCGTTCACTCTGTCGTCAGGACCTCTCCCGCTGGATCCACGTGTCGCTGATGGGCCCCACGTTTGGGTCGCCAATTGTAAAAAGGTAGGCAGTTTCAGTCGATAACCTTTAAATATTGCCCGGCGGTAATCGCCTCTCATACCATTCGATAATTATCAAACAAAGAGGCAGGCGCTGGAGACTGGAAGGCAGGAAAAAAAGGTTTTATTCCGACGGAGCAGAACACGTCTGATCGGACAGCAAGGTATCGTTTCGAGGTGCTCCGTCTGCGTCTCTGAGACCTGGTCTCTTATACACAATTTTATTACTTTATTACAGGTTTATTATACATGGCACATTCCTGAGATTGCTTTGATACATGAAAAGACATCCTCGGAGTCCCCGCCTCAGGCCCGTTCCCACACATAGCTACAGCAGAAGTCCCCACCCACAGTAGGGGATGGCTATCACACAGCTGGACATCCTGCCGATTCCCGGAATGTGTGCGACTGGTCTGGTCTCATGGGGTGGGGGGCCTTGATCAACTGTAACACCTTTGAAGAGGGGTGATTCCTTACAGTGGGAGCAATAAACTGCATCCGCAGGGCTAGGTGATGGCCTGGGATCGGCTCAGACAATCGGGCACAGAGGAAGGGGGTTATCAAAAGGGTGTGTGATCATGTAAGGGATGAAGGGAGGTGTTGGTCAGGCACGGGATATGGTTCCAAGGCAGAGTCGCGCAGAAGGAGAGGTTTTATGGCCCGTGCATGAGAGAGCGGGGGTGGTCAGCGCGTGGGGGATGTTCGCAGCGCCAGAGGGACGCGCTGGCGATCGGCAATGAGCAGGGAGAGAGGCCATGGTGCCTAAAATGGCTGCCGTGTGTATTTACATACGGTGCTGGGGAAGAGGCAAGATGGCGCAGATAATGTTCAGTTACGAATTAAATTTCGACAGGCCTACCACTGTTGAGTCGCCATGTGTGTCCCCCTTAATGCTCAAGAATCTCACCCGTTCTAAATCAACAGTTTGTAGCTGGTCTAGGGTGGCGAGGTGTTTAAAGAGGCGGAGAATGTTGCACCAGTTCAGAATGTCATACTGTCCTGTGCTGTGAAATCTCAGGGTAAGGACTACTTCATGGACAATAGTTGGTGTGCCTGTGGATTGGGCCATTTTTTCCCTTCCCAGGTCATGCGCAGTCAGGATTAATCCAAAGGATATGCTTCCTTGTTTGCTTGTGCTTGACACGGGTTTGGGTCTCGTGCTCTGGCCTTGAACGTTCCTAGTGCCGGGCTGGGGCACGTGGCTTAGCAGGGGTGATTTTGTGCTATCCTGCTGCGGCTGTGCTATTGCCCTCGGTAGCAGTGAGGGTTTTTCGGCAGGTGCAGAGCTAGTTTCCACTGCCAATTTATTCCCTGGGGAGCAACTGTACTTATTTGCGGCTTTTGACCTGTTGCAGTGTGGTTACTTAATATGACTGACTGTATTTGCTGTTGTCCAGGAAGCTGGAACATGTCGGGTGCCTTTTTGCCCCAGTTTTTAGTTGTGAAGATTGGGAAGACCGGTTTTGGGGTCCCCTTGTGGACCATCGGTCTTACTTAACTGTAATTGCCTCCCTCTTAGCTTTGTTTTTTTCTGTTGTTTCTTCATCCTCTTTTTTGCTCTTCTTGATAGTGGAGGTTCGGAAATGCCTGTTTTACTCGGGGCAAGTTTTAGCAATTCGATTGCGGGGTCGTCACTGCACTTGCTTCCCCCGCTTTTGGGGCTTTGTGTTCCTTGCGCCGTTTTAGTTCTATGAGCAGAATCCTCGCACCTGTGTGCCCCTTTTCGATCCGGTCCGGCTAGTGTCTTTGGGCCAGATTCAGTTACGTCTGTTTGTCTCACAGCAAGGTAGTAGCTGCTGCGGTCGTCCTATCGGCTGTGTTACTCGAGGATGGCATTTCCTTTGAGTGTCTTTACTGTGTCCGCTAGGATCTCGGGAAGTGACACCCATTTTTCCAAGAGGATTGAGCAGGAGCAAGACATTCCTCTGGGTTGAAGTACTGGGCGATCCTGTTTTCCAGTTACTCCACCTGCTCAACTGGACCCCACTCACCACGGACGACACTCTCAAGACCTTGAAGAGCATTCACTCTGGAGCACTCTCGGTACCCTGCCCGCACCACATCTTCCACAGAGCTGCCACATCCATTCCCCCCGAATTACACCACGCTATCAACTGCTCCATCAAGACTGCCACTTTCCCCGACGACTGGAAACACGCTGAGCTCAACCCCCTGCTGAAGAAATATTCCACTCACCTGACAGACCTCAAGATTTTCAGACCCATCTCCCTGCTCCCCTTCCCAGCAAAGGCCATCAACACTCAACTCCCCGAGTTCATCGAAGCCCACCATGTTCTGGACTCCTCTCAATCTGGCTTACGAAGCAACCACAGCACCGAGACCGCCCTCATCACCGCCAAGGATGACACCTGCTCCCTCCTTGACCAAGGAGAAACAACAGCCCTCATCCTCCTGGACCTCTCGGCTGCCTTCAACACTGTCTCCCACCGCACAATAAGCACAAGATTCCACAACGCTGGCATCCGCAACAAAGCACTGGGCTCCTCACCGGTAGAACACAGCGAGTCAGACTATCACTGTTCCTCTCAGAACCCACGAAGATCATCTGCGGAGTCCCCCCGGGCTCCTCCCTGAGCCCCACCCTCTTCAACGTCTACATGGCCCCGCTCACAGCCATAGTCAGGAACCACGGACTCAACATTGTCTCCTATGCCAACGACAACCACCTGATCCACTCCCTCACCAACAAGTCGCAATCACCAGAAACAACTTCCCGGATGGGATGAAGGCCGTCGCTGCCTGGATGAGAGACAGCTGCCTCAAGCTCCACTAGGAAAATAGTGAGGTCCTCATTCGGGGGCCCAACACCTCTGCTTTGAAGACTCGTGGTGGCCTGCTGCGTTAGAACCCCCCCAACACACAGACCACGCATGAAACCTCAACATCATACCAGACTCTTGCCTCCCAATGAATTACCAGATCAATGCTGTCTCCTCATCATGCTTCCACACTCTTCACATGCTTCAAAAGACCTTCATATGGATCCCCACTGAGGCCAAAAAGACGGTCACCCATGCACTCATCAGCAGCAAACTCGAGTACAGCCAGGCACTCCACGCAGGCGTCACCCAGAAATTCCTCGGGAAGTTACAGAACATTCAGCACACCGCTGTCAGACTGGTCTTGAGCATTCCCTGCCACAGCCACATCATGGAACACCTGCGAGAACTCCACTGGCACCCGTCAGCAAAAGAGAGTCATGTTGAATCTCCTCACACACGCCTTCAAGACTCTCCACGATGATGGACTAGAATACCTCAACCCCCGCCTTTCATTCCACATACACACCAGACACCTCTGCTATGCCAAACTGGCCCTTGCCACTGTCCCTTGGATCCACAAGAACAGGATCGGAGGAAGATCAATGTACTACCTCGTTGCCAAAGCCTGGAACACTCTGCCCCTCCACCTCAGGCTATCCCAGTTGCTTTCCCAATACAGGAAGGATCTCAAGACCTGGGTCTTCGACTTAACCTCAGCTCCCATCAGGACCTGCAGCCCCCCTCCCCCCAGCGCCCTGAGCCCCTCACAGGCGAGCAGTCACTCACAACACAGTTTTGGATGGAATGCTTGAGTTAATCTCTGCCACTGGTAATTACTCAGGGCCTCATCCCAATTCATCGTTATTTTGCACACCACGCCACCTCAGTTTGGACGGAGCTATATGCAAATCAGTCTTGACCTTGCTCCAAAGGGAACAAACAGTCCGACCCAAACTGCCAAGGTAGGTCCTCCCTGAACCGGAACACAAGCAATCCAGGACCCGTTTCGCCCTTGCTGCATTTGCCCTCCTAAGTGTACCGGGTATGACCAGACATGAGCCTCAGGGTCACTGTGCCACTGGAACCAAGCTATACATGGATAAAAACTGGCCCTAGGCTCTTGTGTTCCGGTGCAGAGAGGACCTGGTCTGGCAGTTCAGGCTGGACTGTTCCCATGAGGAATGGGGTCAAGACTGACTTCAATATGGCAAGGTTCAAACTGAGGTGGCATGGTGGGCAAAAAATGATGGATTGTGGTACTTAGAAATTGTAATGATAAACCATTTCGGGAATCAATTTAAATAAAATGTTTTAACATCTCTATTTTACTCAAACAGGGTCGATCCCTGCTTGGTGGTGTTACTCCGTGACAGACCTTTGCCTACAAAATTGTAATCACAAATCTATTTCTAAGTTCAGTCAATAATGAGAGTTTTAATTAGTTTTAAGGATTTTATTTTCATGAAGAGGTCAGTAAAATTTCTTTATTCAGTTAGTTCAAAATATATGTCAAATAACAGAACTGATAATAAAAATAAAGTTAGATCAAATCGTAACAACAATGCATCAAGCGCGTTACATAAAGGAAGGAATCCCTATTATAGGAATGGAACAAAAACAGTGTTAGCATTGCAGCACTTTTAGCTCCTGTGGATGTTTCTAATCGTATTTCTTTTGAACAGCTTGGTGTAACTCTTTTTGGTGTTTCGTTTATCTGTCCCCTCATTGGCAGATCCATTAATGAAATCACACTCACTGGCCTGATCTTCAATAATTATATTTTCTTTTCTAGGTTCGAGTATTCATCCCCATACAATGGGACAACAGCACCTAAGGTCCCTGGTATTGTCAGTGCTTCAGGATGTGTATTCAACTGGGTTATTTTCTGCATCAACTCATCTCTATTCTTATTTATTGCTTCTCTTTCTTTTTCTTGGCGTACCCTCTCCTTTATTGGTTCATGCATAACCTGTGGAACCAGAGGTGTTCCCAGAACCGGAGCACTTGGAGTAACTCTATTGGGTCCTTCCTGATAGGGTGGTGGATTTTTAATTAAAATGTCACCCATAAACTCGTCTTCTGATTCCCCACTCCCTGTCCTTGTCAAATGTTTGGCCCTTCATACACTACGAGTAAAACTTTTCCGCTTACCCTTCACTCAAGCTCAGACAAACCTGTTATTCCTTTGGGATTACCCTTTCTAGGTGATATAAGACCAAAGTTTCACCAGCGAACTCTTTTGCTATCAATCACTCTCAATGTTATACGAAAGAGAAATAGTCCCTAATTTAACACTGCTTCTCAGTGCTATTCCAACAGACGAGTAACCTCACTGCAGTATGGTTTCCATTTACCACCTGCTATTCACTTCACGAGAATTCTCCAGACAACATAAAACAAATTTCAAACAATTTTGTTAAAACATAAAAATCAATACTCAAATATTTATCACTCAAAACAAACCCTAAAAACCATAGCTCTGCTACCAGCAAACTGATCCAGAGGGTTAACAACCTGTGGCACTCGTACACCAAATACTCACCTGGGTCCATAAACACACATTCATTTAGGCTATGAAACTCCGCTGGAATCAAATTTGTCAAAGGATCATTTAGTGGCGGTGATGGTGATAAAGACATAAGTTTATGATCTGACCATTGAAATAACCAAAGACTCTAACATTTTAAATGTTTATCTAGTTAAATCAAGTGAGCAAAATTACAGTACGAGCTCAGCATTTCCAAGGAAAGGAATCAACCAGTCTAATCCCTAGTCACCTATCCAGAAATAAAGCTCACAACGACAGTGACCTGAAAAGAACGGATAGAAAGAGCAGTACATTGACATACTACACAGACATATATTTACCTAGAATGGTGTGGCAACCAACCCCTTAGCCAAGGAATTGGAAGGGCCACCTGGGACAGCTCAGGTGACAAAACCTCAGGACAGGATAGGTGACCTCTTCAAGATGTGACGCCTGCGTCGTACCCCTCTCTGACACTATCTTCCTCCTCGGTTCTTCCGCGTTCTTCGTCTAATTATGTGCCTCCTCGATTCTTCCGCGATCTTCTTCTAATAATTGGCTTTATTTCTAAGACCGCAAGTAGATTCTTCTTCTGCATTTGTTCAGCTCTCGGACAGCATCCCAGTGTCTCGTGTGGTCTCTGTGCGCGAACAACAATGTGACTAACTAAACTACCTCAATTATACATTTCTATGCTCATGTACCACCCTCCAAATGTTTCAACTTTATGAAACCCCTAATTCTGATTGGTCAGTGCAAGGGGAGATGGTCATCACACCATACTAAGTTTTATTAATTATTTTCCCATGCTTTATTTTCCAACCCGCATTTCACATCTTTATCAATAAAAAGAATACATCTAACATTCAGGATGTTCAGCAGGTTCCCAGGACATGTTGCAAAGGTGTCCTTGGACGGGATTCAAGAATCACTTCATGGCTTTTGGGCTTGTTATAACTGCGCTTGCGTGGAAGTCACATGTGGTACAGGCTTTACTCCCACTCGGTGGCCCAAATACGAACTAATGAAGAGGCCAAAGAAAACAAGCATATTAAAATTAAAATAAAACGATTTCACTGTATCCCACCTATATCTACTCTAATTCCCATTTACTCAATTTTAACTTCCCATGCATTAGTATTTAGTAAATAGCTTGTTTCGTTTCAGGCAAGCAGATGCTATGCATGTGAGCTTTCAAGCGGCCATATTAGATGTGATTGCGCAGGTGCAGAAATTCCCTCCATGCAAAGACTTAGTCATACTACGTAGATACAGTTGACGCATGTGCAATACAGATTCCCGCGTTAGCAGCCTTTTTAAATTCCACTCAGGTTACTTGTTAGTAAAACACATAGGCAAGCTTCTTTTCTGTACTATAAATGTGAATAATGTGGTGTATATTAGTTCAAATAACGAAATTAGTACGGCATTAGGAGTTATATGAGAGGATTGCTTCTGAGCAAGTCTCTTTTGAGTGAGTCCTTGCTCCATCAACCTTGAGGAAGAGGCCCTACCTGACCATGCCCTGCCCTTCTTGTTCTTTCAGAGTGAAGATCTCTCGACATCCCCGTTTGTGCCCACGGGATGTACTCTGGCTCCTATAAGAGAAACCATGTCCGGGATAAAAACTCCGCCCAAATCGAATGTGTCACATACAGCGAATTCCATGATCCAATAGACGTGGGATTCTAAAACGAAAAGCCAGGAAGAAGCCCCCTAGAGGTGTGTTGCTTGCAGGAATAAGACAACAGCAACGGACACCACGCCGGAGGACTCAGAGTTGAGACCTGGATGGAACGGAGAAACAAGACCGTTGCAGTAGCCAAAGGACGCAATGCAGAAGTTGGAACCAGGAGAGCAGAGTCCAACGTGCCGCAGGAAGACCGAGAAACCATGCATAAGCGAGCCTCGTTCCTGGAGGAGCATGGCTAACAGAGGTACGGTCGCGCCTAAGGGCTTTAAGGGGGAGGCGGGGTGCTGACTCTACTTAAACGCCGCAGTTAGCGAATATCCCTGCTTGCAAAGCCCCTTCCCTCACAATCGTGACTGGTTCTTTATAAGGTGCTGTGGCCTGGGAGCAAACGACATGGACTATCATGAAGGTTTTAAGGGGCATTTTATTGTTAACAAAGGTCTGGAGGGTATAACTGTTTATCCAATGTTCTTCCTTCCTGGATCTGGCCCTCTTCTTACTGTGTCACTTTGTTAGATCGGCTTCCTCCAGTTCAGGGACAGCAGGCGGTCCTCCGAATATAACGGAATGAACAAAAAGAAAACACAATGAGGTGCTGTCTGGTCCTTACTACTGCTAGCGGGAAGAAGGAGTGTGGGGAATTTGCACCCGTTGTCCATCACCAGTGGCTGTGCAACATGCGGCGCATCGCAACTTTTGCATGCTTTGTGTGCGCGGCGTTTTAGCACTTGTCACCCTGTTTTGGGCACCCCCTTCCCATTCCATCTAATGAAGAGCTATGTGCTCGCGGCTCCCTTCTCCAGAAGCCTCTGAACCGGGCTCATACCTTTAAAACCCATGCTCCTCCAGGAGCGTGGCTGGCCATCTCGTGGTGTAGGAGAGGGTCCGACTCCCTCTTGGGTTCCGCTCCGGTGTCCTCGGTGTGTGTCTCCTCTCGAGTGGGGAACACGGCGTTCTCTGGTGCCATTTTTTTCTTGCTCCCCTATTAACCAGCGAATCGCAAGCCCCCTACCAGGTGGCAAACAAGGATGGTAATGCCCCTTATGGTGAAATCAAGACACTCATACTCAATAACTTAGGTATGGACACAGAAGCCTACCTTGTCAAGTTCTGTAAAGAAAAATGGTCACGTGGAGATAATCCCAAGTCACTGTTCTTAAAGTTAAAAGATGCAGCAGAGAAGTGGCTAAGACCCCACGAAAACACAAAAGAAGACAAAATGGCCGTCATCTACTTAGAGCAGAGTTCTACAATCTGTTGCCCCCCACCCCCCCACCCCCTACCCCCCGGGGGCGCAACACCTTCTCCGGGGTGGCGCGCACTCCACCCTGAAATCTTACCTTTGTTTGCCTTTTCCTGTCCCGTGTCGCAAGTCTTTCCCCCATTTCAAATGGAAATTTTTGTTGGGCAGAACTCCTGTAACAGAGGGTTGGAGGGGGGAGGGAGGGAATTAGATGGGGCTCATGCTTTGTCATGTTAAGAGCAAACAGTTATTTTGAATCCTCCCAGAGGGGTTAATTCGTAGCGCTGAGCAGCTTCAGCTGCAGTGGAAGGTGAAAGTCTCCTCTGATAAAATCGAAAGCAAACAGACCGTCCTTTTCCTTTGATTCCATTTCATAGAGCGGAGGTGATCAGCTGAAATGACTGTTACTTTCTTTCAGTTTTAGGAGACCTCCTGCCTCCCACTGCAGCTGAAGCATTTCAGCTCTATGAATTTAACCCGTCCTGGGAGGGTTAGCTCTTAGCAGAAAGGAGAGAAAGCTTTTTTTTACAATTACACAGGCAGGCACACGATGCCCCACAGGGCTAAAAGGGCTTCAAGTTGCCAAAAGAAAAATGCCAGCCAGCCATGTGTTGTTTAAACAGCCTGCAAATTACTTGTCTTGACATTAAATATGCTTTTAAATAAAGAAGTATTTATTCCTTTGTAATGTTACTTTTCTGTCTTTCTTCCCTTTTATTATCAGTCATGGATCATTCAAGCAGCCCTAGAACATAATTAAAAGTGTTTTCTATTTATATGTGCTGTTCGAAGTATGCACAGACAAGTGCTGACAATACAGCTTTAGGTGACTGCTTATTTTTATACCTCCTGGGACATCAAAATAATGAGCTGGCAACCCTAATTATAAATCTGGAAGTTTTTTTGCAAGATCAGCACTTTTATTTCCTCCACCCTGAAACCTGGTTAATGCAATAATAGCAATAGTTTAACATATCTGAAACCCTACACTGCCGTCAATAACCTGCTGAGTTACTTCAAGTGTCTGGGAATGCACCATGCATTCAGACAACTCGCTCCTCATTCTCGCCCTTCACTTTCATGCTCACCCTGCACTCACAGCAATCACAATACACTCACACTGATCACCATGTGCTCACACCATTCACCCACTTACCCTGCCCTCACAATGACCACACTGCACTTATGACACTCGCCCTGAACTCACACCAATCTCCCTTCACCTACCCTGCAGTCACATGAGCACACCGCTCACTCTGCACTCACAGTGATCACTCTGCACTCACTTGCGCGGTTCACCCTGTACCTCACCCTGCAGTCACACGAGCACACTACTTAACCTGCACTCATATAACACTTCACTCACCTGTCCCCCACACTGCTCAATCTGGAATCTCACTCAAATAAGCCCATCATTACCCATACATTCATTCATCCCACTCTGCACTTACAATCGCACCCAAATTCATATGGTCACCTCACTCACCCTTCAGTCACTCCTCTTACCCTACTTACCCTGGCTCACCGTGCACTCACATGGGTAGTCCTGCCTCCCACACAGCGCAGAGGGTTAATATGCCTGCTACAAAGAATGTGTACCATGCAGATCACAGAACTGAATGTGAGTAAACAATAAGTGGTGCTATAAAAAAATGAAATGTTTGCCAGAAAAGTGCTATAGAGAGATGAGGTGCATTGTTAGAGAGTGGCAGGGAGGGAATTCATGGAGGAAATGGAGGAGGGGGCCCCAAAACAGACTGTTGCACTGCGTGCGATAAGTGCTAGAGCCAGCCCTGTCTGGAAGTGTTAGCCTCCAACTGAAGTTCGGGTCTAGTTGCGCCCCTGTACACAAGTATGGGTATGTCGTGACCCATCAAGGTTTTTGTCCTAAATTACAAAAGGACACATTTACATGCACTGAAATCCAGCCTTTCAGGGGGCCCCTTGATAGAGGCAGCTCTGTTTTGCCCTGATGGCCTGGAATAATTCCTAAACAGATTCTTGTAAATACCGTTTTGTTTCATTTCTGTTTAATGTGATCGATGTGAGAGAGTCTATTACTATTTGCAAAGAAATGTTTTGTTTCATGTAACAACCATAAAAAAGTTTATTTTAGATCAAAATGGGTCCTCGTCTATGAGATATTGGAAGATATCACAGATATTTGCGGTAAAATTAGTGGGCTCCTGCTTTGTTACAACAGTGAAACCAGACATCACTATCTCTGAATATTAGATGTAAACACTTTTAGAATTTACAGTCACTGTTTTGGCTGAAACTGTCTGCAGAATATTCAGCTTTGAGAGAAACTGCTATCAAAACTCTCTTGCCTTTCAGCATGTCCTATTTATGTGAGATTGGGTTCTCAGCACTTGTGGTATTAAAGACTGAGTACCGTTCAAGACTGGATGTGGAGCGCAACCTGAGGAGGGCAGTAGCAAGAATCCATCCACAGATTGACCGTCTCTGTGGCGAAAAGCAGGCACACCGTCACATTTATGCCATGGTCCTCTGATCGCAGCTTCAGGTTCGCCCAAAGTAACGGCCCCACGCTCCGGTTTGCGTGGGAACAAGCCGGAAAGACCGATCCTTCTCCAGCATACCCATGTTTCCAAATACAGAATGACCTTTTCTATTGCATAGTGAAGCCAGGGGATCCTCCACAGCTACTCCTTCCCAAAAGCTTTCAAGATCACGTTCTTTTCATTGCCCATTCTCACCTCCTTGCAGGCCATAGCAGGGCCGAGAAGACTAGGCAAATTATCTTGAAACATTTTTTTCTGGCCCAGCATCCTTGCTCACATTTCGAGGTTCTGTTAAGAATGTGAGGTGTGCCAGAAGAAAAACCCTTACAATCCCCCTGCCATACCCCTACTACCTCTTCCCATAATAGGAATCCCGTTTGAGAGGGTGAGAATAGATCTGATTGGCCCTCTCCCTAAGTCAATAAAAGGAAACCAATACGCACTAGTCATTGCAGACTATGCGACCAGATATCTTAACGCTTTTTCCCTTAGGTCCACAACCACATCCAACATGTCGGAGAAACTGGTGGACTTCTTCTCCAGGGTAGGCTTTCCCAAGGAAATCCTGACAGATCAGGGTACACCACCCGTTTCACGCCTTATGCAGAAAGTCTGCGAATTGTTAAACATTAGCCACATCAAATCTCAGTATACCATCCCCAAACCGACGGTCTCTGTGAGAGGTATAACGCAACACTAAAGTGAACCCTTACAAAAAATGTTGGCCCGTGAGGGAAAAGAATGGGCCCTACTCCTGCCCCTTGCCCTCTTTGTCATTCGAGGGCAGAAACAGAGCAGTCTTAATTGTTCTTCATTCAAACTATTGTATGGCTGCCAACCCAGGACGCTTCTTGAAATGACAAAGGAGGTATGGGAACAGGAGAAATCAGTAGAAACCCAAGAGCTCTTTGTTATATGAAGGTTCTGAAATTGAGATTAGGGAAATTGAGGGATTAAGCTTATTCCAACCTGGAGAAAGCCCAAGTGAAGCAAAAAAAACATTTACGATAAAGGGAAGAAGTGGAGAGAACTGCAAGTTGGTGATTGGGTCTTAAAATCACTTCCCCCGACTTTCACAGACGGGAAAACAAGCTGGAAGAGTCAACATAAGGTAATAGAGAATATAGGACATACCACCTATTCCATACAAATAAGTCCCAAAAAGACCCAAAGGTACCACATAAACCTACTAAAGAAGTGGATAGGACCCCCTCCCAAATCTACAAACCTCCTACAACTCCCTCACCCCAACACCTATTCTACCCTAGAGCACCTGGATGTTAATTATGCACTCACAACTCCCCAAAGAATGGAATTGACGCATGTTTTATGTCCCTTTTCCGGTATCTTCTCATATCTCCCTAGTAGGACATGCCTGGTAGAGCATTCCATAATCACTAAACCCAGGTAAGTGATAAAGCAGCGCCATTATCGAATACCCGCGTCCCGAAGGCCCGCCATTGGCAAAGAAAAAGAGAACATGCTGGTAATGCGTGTCATACGCCCATCACAAAGCAATTGGTGCTTTACAATAGTACTGGTCCCAAAACCGGACGGCTCAATACGATTATACATAGACTGTAGAGCCGTAAATGCTGTCTCCAAGTTTGATGCCTATCCGCTTCCGTGAATCGATGAGCTAATCGAGAAACTTGGGGAGGCCCAATACATTTCCACAATAGACCTTACCAAGGGTTATTGGCGGGTACTCCTGCGGGAAGAAGATCAGGAAAAGACAGCCTTTGCCACCCCAAATGGTCTGTAAGAATTTACAGTAATCCCACTTGGGTTACACGGGGCACCTGCCACATTCCAGAGGCTCATGAATACAGTCCTCAAGGGACATCAAGAGTACACCTCCGCCTACCTGGATGACATTGTAATATTCAGCCCCTCGTGGGAGAAACAACTTATACATTTTCGACAGGTTATCCGTGCCCTTGAAACGGCCGGTTTTCACATTAATGCCAAGATGTCGAGAATGGCATATCAAAAAGCAAAGTACCTGGGATACATCCTGGGAAAAGACGTTATAGACCACAAGAAGAAAAAATTAAGGCCATCATAGACACTCCATTAAAAAAGCCATTATCTCAGCCAAGGCCACCTACTTTTCGGCAAAAATCACAAAGTCGAATAACAAATCAAAGGACATCTTCGCCATAGTGAACGAGCCATCCAACGCTGAGAGAATCCTCCCCAAGCCTGTGGTCACTCAAGACCTGTGTGATTCCCTGAACAAACCCTTTTTGGAAAAAATTGTCAATATCAAAGCCAGTATCTCTATCTCCTGTCCCAAGGAGGACTCCCCGGCCACGATATTCAACTCCCGCACCTGCAAAACCTGAAAAGAAACCAACAAAACCGACACTAGAGACCCCTCCCAAAACCTACCAACACAAGACCGAGATTGTACCATCGAGTGGGCCCCAATGTTTTGAATGTGGTAACTGGGGACACATCGCTCGGTTCTGTACGCAAAAGAAAGCGACCGATGAACCCATGGACATTAGTTATCTCCCAAAACCTGTACTGTATTCAGAGGAACTTGGGGTCAGTTTTTATGTAAATCTCTCTGTGAACAAGAAACAAGTGGTTGCTCTTTTGGATTCAGTGTGTCGTCAATCTGTCATCCATTCTAGTCTAGTAAAAAAAAACTGCTGGTACCTGGCCCAACCATACTGAAACGGTGCATACATGGGGACATAAAAAGCTATCCCATAGCTGAGGTCCCCATTGAACTACCCAATAGCGCTCTTATGGTGCTTAGATTAGGTGTAATGGACAGTCTACCAGAAGAGGTCATCATAGGGATCCCAACTTCGCAGTGTGGTGTAAAGATGCAATAAAAGATGTTAGGCTGTCCCTGAGCTTACTAACTCAAATGCCATGGTCCTCTGATCGCAGCTTCAGGTTCACCCAAAGTAACGGCCCCACGCTCCGGTTTGCGTGGGAACAAGACGGAAAGACCGATCCATCTCCAGCATACCCATGTTTCCAAATACAGAATGACCTTTTCTATTGCATAGTGAAACCAGGGGATCCTCCACAGCTACTCCTTCCCAAAAGCTTTCAAGATCACGTTCTTTTCATTGCCCATTCTCACCTCCTTGCAGGCCATAGCAGGGCCGAGAAGACTAGGCAAAGTATCTTGAAACATTTTTTTCTGGCCCAGCATCCTTGCTCACATTTCGAGGTTCTGTCAAGAATGTGAGGTGTGCCAGAAGAAAAACCCTTACAAGCCCCCTGCCATACCCCTACTACCTCTTCCCATAATAGGAATCCCGTTTGAGAGGGTGAGAATAGATCTGATTGGCCCTCTCCCTTAGTCAATAAAAGGAAACCAATACGCACTAGTCATTGCAGACTATGCGACCAGATATCTTAACGCTTTTCCCCTTAGGTCCACAACCACAACCAACATAGCGGAGAAACTGGTGGACTTCTTCTCCAGGGTAGGCTTTCCCAAGGAAATCCTGACAGATCAGGGTACACCATCCGTTTCACGCCTTATGCAGCAAGTCTGCGAATTGTTAAACATTAGCCACATCAAAACCTCAGTATACCATCCCCAAACCGACGGTCTCTGTGAGAGGTATAACGCAACACTAAAGTGAACCCTTACAAAAAATGTTGGCCCGTGAGGGAAAAGAATGGGACCTACTCCTGCCCCTTGCCCTCTTTGTCATTCGAGGGCAGAAACAGAGCAGTCTTAATTGTTCTTCATTCAAACTATTGTATGGCTGCCAACCCAGGATGCTTCTTGAAATGACAAAGGAGGTATGGGAACAGGAGAAATCAGTAGAAACCCAAGAGCTCTTTGTTATATGAAGGTTCTGAAATTGAGATTAGGGAAATTGAGGGATTAAGCTTATTCCAACCTGGAGAAAGCCCAAGTGAAGCAAAAAAAACATTTACGATAAAGGGAAGAAGTGGAGAGAACTGCAAGTTGGTGATTGGGTCTTAAAATCGCTTCCCCCGACTTTCACAGACGGGAAAACAAGCTGGAAGAGTCAACATAAGGTAATAGAGACAATAGGACATACCACCTATTCCATACAAATAAGTCCCAAAAAGACCCAAAGGTACCACATAAACCTACTAAAGAAGTGGATAGGACCCCCTCCCAAATCTACAAACCTCCTACAACTCCCTCACCCCAACACCTATTCTACCCTAGAGCACCTGGATGTTAATTATGCACTCACAACTCCCCAAAGAATGGAATTGACGCATGTTTTATGTCCCTTTTCCGGTATCTTCTCATATCTCCCTGGTAGGACATGCCTGGTAGAGCATTCCATAATCACTAAACCCGGGGAAGTGATAAAGCAGCGCCATTATCGAATACCCGCGTCCCGAAGGCCCGCCATTGGCAAAGAAAAAGAGAACATGCTGGTAATGCGTGTCATACGCCCATCACAAAGCAATTGGTGCTTTACAATAGTCCTGGTCCCAAAACCGGACGGCTCAATACGATTATACATAGACTGTAGAGCCGTAAATGCTGTCTCCAAGTTTGATGCCTATCCGCTTCCGTGAATCGATGAGCTAATCGAGAAACTTGGGGAGGCCCAATACATTTCCACAATAGACCTTACCAAGGGTTATTGGCGGGTACTCCTGCGGGAAGAAGATCAGGAAAAGACAGCCTTTGCCACCCCAAATGGTCTGTAAGAATTTACAGTAATCCCACTTGGGTTACACGGGGCACCTGCCACATTCCAGAGGCTCATGAATACAGTCCTCAAGGGACATCAAGAGTACACCTCCGCCTACCTGGATGACATTGTAATATTCAGCCCCTCGTGGGAGAAACAACTTATACATTTTCGACAGGTTATCCGTGCCCTCGAAACGGCCGGTTTTCACATTAATGCCAAGATGTCGAGAATGGAATATCAAAAAGCAAAGTACCTGGGATACATCCTGGGAAAAGACGTTATAGACCACAAGAAGAAAAAATTAAGGCCATCATAGACACTCCATTAAAAAAGCCATTATCTCAGCCAAGGCCACCTACTTTTCGGCAAAAATCACAAAGTCGAATAACAAATCAAAGGACATCTTCGCCATAGTGAACGAGCCATCCAACGCTGAGAGAATCCTCCCCAAGCCTGTGGTCACTCAAGACCTGTGTGATTCCCTGAACAAACCCTTTTTGGAAAAAATTGTCAATATCAAAGCCAGTATCTCTATCTCCTGTCCCAAGGAGGACTCCCCGGCCACGATATTCAACTCCCGCACCTGCAAAACCTGAAAAGAAACCAACAAAACCGACACTAGAGACCCCTCCCAAAACCTACCAACACAAGACCGAGATTGTACCATCGAGTGGGCCCCAATGTTTTGAATGTGGTAACTGGGGACACATCGCTCGGTTCTGTACGCAAAAGAAAGCGACCGATGAACCCATGGACATTAGTTATCTCCCAAAACCTGTACTGTATTCAGAGGAAGTTGGGGTCAGTTTTTATGTAAATCTCTCTGTGAACAAGAAACAAGTGGTTGCTCTTTTGGATTCAGTGTGTCGTCAATCTGTCATCCATTCTAGTCTAGTAAAAAAAAACTGCTGGTACCTGGCCCAACCATACCGAAACGGTGCATACATGGGGACATAAAAAGCTACCCCATAGCTGAGGTCCCCATTGAACTGCCCAATAGCGCTCTTATGGTGCTTAGATTAGGTGTAATGGACAGTCTACCAGAAGAGGTCATCATAGGGATCCCAACTTCGCAGTGTGGTGTAAAGATGCAATAAAAGATGTTAGGCTGTCCCTGAGCTTACTAACTCAAATGCCATGGTCCTCTGATCGCAGCTTCAGGTTCGCCCAAAGTAACCGCCCCACGCTCCGGTTTGCGTGGGAACAAGCCGGAAAGACCGATCCATCTCCAGCATACCCATGTTTCCAAATACAGAATGACCTTTTCTATTGCATAGTGAAGCCAGGGGATCCTCCACAGCTACTCCTTCCCAAAAGCTTTCAAGATCACGTTCTTTTCATTGCCCATTCTCACCTCCTTGCAGGCCATAGCAGGGCCGAGAAGACTAGGCAAAGTATCTTGAAACATTTTTTTCTGGCCCAGCATCCTTGCTCACATTTCGAGGTTCTGTCAAGAATGTGAGGTGTGCCAGAAGAAAAACCCTTACAAGCCCCCTGCCATACCCCTACTACCTCTTCCCATAATAGGAATCCCGTTTGAGAGGGTGAGAATAGATCTGATTGGCCCTCTCCCTTAGTCAATAAAAGGAAACCAATACGCACTAGTCATTGCAGACTATGCGACCAGATATCTTAACGCTTTTCCCCTTAGGTCCACAACCACAACCAACATAGCGGAGAAACTGGTGGACTTCTTCTCCAGGGTAGGCTTTCCCAAGGAAATCCTGACAGATCAGGGTACACCATCCGTTTCACGCCTTATGCAGCAAGCCTGCGAATTGTTAAACATTAGCCACATCAAAACCTCAGTATACCATCCCCAAACCGACGGTCTCTGTGAGAGGTATAACGCAACACTAAAGTGAACCCTTACAAAAAATGTTGGCCCGTGAGGGAAAAGAATGGGACCTACTCCTGCCCCTTGCCCTCTTTGTCATTCGAGGGCAGAAACAGAGCAGTCTTAATTGTTCTTCATTCAAACTATTGTATGGCAGCCAAACCCAGGACGCTTCTTGAAATGACAAAGGAGGTATGGGAACAGGAGAAATCAGTAGAAACCCAAGAGCTCTTTGTTATATGAAGGTTCTGAAATTGAGAGTAGGGAAATTGAGGGATTAAGCTTATTCCAACCTGGAGAATACCCAAGTGAAGCAAAAAAAACATTTACGATAAAGGGAAGAAGTGGAGAGAACTGCAAGTTGGTGATTGGGTCTTAAAATCGCTTCCCCCGACTGTCACAGACGGGAAAACAAGCTGCAAGAGTCAACATAAGGTAATAGAGACAATAGGACATACCACCTATTCCATACAAATAAGTCCCAAAAAGACCCAAAGGTACCACATAAACCTACTAAAGAAGTGGATAGGACCCCCTCCCAAATCTACAAACCTCCTACAACTCCCTCACCCCAACACCTATTCTACCCTAGAGCACTTGGATGTTAATGATGCACTCACAACTCCCCAAAGAATGGAATTGACGCATGTTTTATGTCCCTTTTCCGGTATCTTCTCATATCTCCCTGGTAGGACATGCCTGGTAGAGCATTCCATAATCACTAAACCCGGGGAAGTGATAAAGCAGCGCCATTATCGAATACCCGCGTCCCGAAGGCCCGCCATTGACAAATAAAAAGAGAACATTCTGGTAATGCGTGTCATACGCCCATCACAAAGCAATTGGTGCTTTACAATAGTCCTGGTCCCAAAACCGGACGGCTCAATACGATTATACATAGACTGTAGAGCCGTAAATGCTGTCTCCAAGTTTGATGCCTATCCGCTTCCGTGAATCGATGAGCTAATCGAGAAACTTGGGGAGGCCCAATACATTTCCACAATAGACCTTACCAAGGGTTATTGGCGGGTACTCCTGCGGGAAGAAGATCAGGAAAAGACAGCCTTTGCCACCCCAAATGGTCTCTAAGAATTTACAGTAATCCCACTTGGGCTACACGGGACACCTGCCACATTCCAGAGGCTCATGAATACAGTCCTCAAGGGACAACAAGAGTACACCTCCGCCTACCTGGATGACATTGTAATTTTCAGCCCCTCGTGGGAGAAACAACTTATACATTTTCGACAGGTTTTCCGTGCCCTCGAAACGGCCGGTTTTCACATTAATGCCAAGATGTCGAGAATGGCATATCAAAAAGCAAAGTAGCTGGGATACATCCTGGGAAAAGACGTTATAGACCACAAGAAGAAAAAATTAAGGCCATCATAGACACTCCATTAAAAAAGCCATTATCTCAGCCAAGGCCACCTACTTTTCGGCAAAAATCACAAAGTCGAATAACAAATCAAAGGACATCTTCGCCATAGTGAACGAGCCATCCAACGCTAAGAGAATCCTCCCCAAGCCTGTGGTCACTCAATACCTGTGTGATTCCCTGAACAAACACTTTTTGGAAAAAATTGTCAATATCAAAGCCAGTATCTCTATCTCCTGTCCCAAGGAGGACTCCCCGGCCACGATATTCAACTCCCGCACCTGCAAAACCTGAAAAGACACCAACAAAACCGACACTAGAGACCCCTCCCAAAACCTACCAACACAAGACTGAGATTGTACCATCGAGTGGGCCCCAATGTTTTGAATGTGGTAACTGGGGACACATCGCTCGGTTCTGTACGCAAAAGAAAGCGACCGATGAACCCATGGACATTAGTTTTCTCCCAAAACCTGTACTGTATTCAGAGGAAGTTGGGGCGAGTTTTTATGTAAATCTCTCTGTGAACAAGAAACAAGTGGTTGCTCTTTTGGATTCAGTGTGTCGTCAATCTGTCATCCATTCTAGTCTAGTAAAAAAAAACTGCTGGTACCTGGCCCAACCATACCGAAACGGTGCATACATGGGGACATAAAAAGCTATCCCATAGCTGAGGTCCCCATTGAACTACCCAATAGCGCTCTTATGGTGCTTAGATTAGGTGTAATGGACAGTCTACCAGAAGAGGTCATCATAGGGATCCCAACTTCGCAGTGTGGTGTAAAGATGCAATAAAAGATGTTAGGCTGTCCCTGAGCTTACTAACTCAAATGCCATGGTCCTCTGATCGCAGCTTCAGGTTCGCCCAAAGTAACGGCCCCACGCTCCGGTTTGCGTGGGAACAAGACGGAAAGACCGATCCATCTCCAGCATACCCATGTTTCCAAATACAGAATGACCTTTTCTATTGCATAGTGAAACCAGGGGATCCTCCACAGCTACTCCTTCCCAAAAGCTTTCAAGATCACGTTCTTTTCATTGCCCATTCTCACCTCCTTGCAGGCCATAGCAGGGCCGAGAAGACTAGGCAAAGTATCTTGAAACATTTTTTTCTGGCCCAGCATCCTTGCTCACATTTCGAGGTTCTGTCAAGAATGTGAGGTGTGCCAGAAGAAAAACCCTTACAAGCCCCCTGCCATACCCCTACTACCTCTTCCCATAATAGGAATCCCGTTTGAGAGGGTGAGAATAGATCTGATTGGCCCTCTCCCTTAGTCAATAAAAGGAAACCAATACGCACTAGTCATTGCAGACTATGCGACCAGATATCTTAACGCTTTTCCCCTTAGGTCCACAACCACAACCAACATAGCGGAGAAACTGGTGGACTTCTTCTCCAGGGTAGGCTTTCCCAAGGAAATCCTGACAGATCAGGGTACACCATCCGTTTCACGCCTTATGCAGCAAGCCTGCGAATTGTTAAACATTAGCCATATCAAAACCTCAGTATACCATCCCCAAACCGACGGTCTCTGTGAGAGGTATAAAGCAACACTAAAGTGAACCCTTACAAAAAATGTTGGCCCGTGAGGGAAAAGAATGGGACCTACTCCTGCCCCTTGCCCTCTTTGTCATTCGAGGGCAGAAACAGAGCAGTCTTAATTGTTCTTCATTCAAACTATTGTATGGCTGCCAACCCAGGACGCTTCTTGAAATGACAAAGGAGGTATGGGAACAGGAGAAATCAGTAGAAACCCAAGAGCTCTTTGTTATATGAAGGTTCTGAAATTGAGAGTAGGGAAATTGAGGGATTAAGCTTATTCCAACCTGGAGAATGCCCAAGTGAAGCAAAAAAAACATTTACGATAAAGGGAAGAAGTGGAGAGAACTGCAAGTTGGTGATTGGGTCTTAAAATCGCTTCCCCCGACTGTCACAGACGGGAAAACAAGCTGGAAGAGTCAACATAAGGTAATAGAGACAATAGGACATACCACCTATTCCATACAAATAAGTCCCAAAAAGACCCAAAGGTACCACATAAACCTACTAAAGAAGTGGATAGGACCCCCTCCCAAATCTACAAACCTCCTACAACTCCCTCACCCCAACACCTATTCTACCCTAGAGCACCTGGATGTTAATGATGCACTCACAACTCCCCAAAGAATGGAATTGACGCATGTTTTATGTCCCTTTTCCGGTATCTTCTCATATCTCCCTGGTAGGACATGCCTGGTAGAGCATTCCATAATCACTAAACCCGGGGAAGTGATAAAGCAGCGCCATTATCGAATACCCGCGTCCCGAAGGCCCGCCATTGACAAAGAAAAAGAGAACATTCTGGTAATGCGTGTCATACGCCCATCACAAAGCAATTGGTGCTTTACAATAGTCCTGGTCCCAAAACCGGACGGCTCAATACGATTATACATAGACTGTAGAGCCGTAAATGCTGTCTCCAAGTTTGATGCCTATCCGCTTCCGTGAATCGATGAGCTAATCGAGAAACTTGGGGAGGCCCAATACATTTCCACAATAGACCTTACCAAGGGTTATTGGCGGGTACTCCTGCGGGAAGAAGATCAGGAAAAGACAGCCTTTGCCACCCCAAATGGTCTCTAAGAATTTACAGTAATCCCACTTGGGCTACACGGGACACCTGCCACATTCCAGAGGCTCATGAATACAGTCCTCAAGGGACAACAAGAGTACACCTCCACCTACCTGGATGACATTGTAATTTTCAGCCCCTCGTGGGAGAAACAACTTATACATTTTCGACAGGTTTTCCGTGCCCTCGAAACGGCCGGTTTTCACATTAATGCCAAGATGTCGAGAATGGCATATCAAAAAGCAAAGTAGCTGGGATACATCCTGGGAAAAGACGTTATAGACCACAAGAAGAAAAAATTAAGGCCATCATAGACAGTCCATTAAAAAAGCCATTATCTCAGCCAAGGCCACCTACTTTTCGGCAAAAATCACAAAGTCGAATAACAAATCAAAGGACATCTTCGCCATAGTGAACGAGCCATCCAACGCTAAGAGAATCCTCCCCAAGCCTGTGGTCACTCAAGACCTGTGTGATTCACTGAACAAACACTTTTTGGAAAAAATTGTCAATATCAAAGCCAGTATCTCTATCTCCTGTCCCAAGGATGACTCCCCGGCCACGATATTCAACTCCCGCACCCACAAAACCTGAAAAGAAACCAACAAAACCGACACTAGAGACCCCTCCCAAAACCTACCAACACAAGACCGAGATTGTACCATCGAGTGGGCCCCAATGTTTTGAATGTGGTAACTGGGGACACATCGCTCGGTTCTGTACGCAAAAGAAAGCGACCGATGAACCCATGGACATTAGTTATCTCCTAAAACCTGTACTGTATTCAGAGGAACTTGGGGCGAGTTTTTATATAAATCTCTCTGTGAACAAGAAACAAGTGGTTGCTCTTTTGGATTCAGTGTGTCGTCAATCTGTCATCCATTCTAGTCTAGTAAAAAAAAACTGCTGGTACCTGGCCCAACCATACTGAAACGGTGCATACATGGGGACATAAAAAGCTATCCCATAGCTGAGGTCCCCATTGAACTACCCAATAGCGCTCTTATGGTGCTTAGATTAGGTGTAATGGACAGTCTACCAGAAGAGGTCATCATAGGGATCCCAACTTCGCAGTGTGGTGTAAAGATGCAATAAAAGATGTTAGACTGTCCCTGAGCTTACTAACTCAAATGCCATGGTCCTCTGATCGCAGCTTCAGGTTCGCCCAAAGTAACGGCCCCACACTCCGGTTTGCGTGGGAACAAGCCGGAAAGACCGATCCTTCTCCAGCATACCCATGTTTCCAAATACAGAATGACCTTTACTATTGCATAGTAAAACCAGGGGATCCTCCACAGCTACTCCTTCCCAAAAGCTTTCAAGATCAAGTTCTTTTCATTGCCCATTCTCACCTCCTTGCAGGCCATCGCAGGGCTGAGAAGACTAGGCAAATTATCTTGAAACATTTTTTTCTGGCCCAGCATCCTTGCTCACATTTCGAGGTTCTGTCAAGAATGTGAGGTGTGCCAGAAGAAAAACCCTTACAAGCCCCCTGCCATACCCCTACTACCTCTTCCCATAATAGGAATCCCGTTTGAGAGGGTGAGAATAGATCTGATTGGCCCTCTCCCTAAGTCAATAAAAGGAAACCAATACGCACTAGTCATTGCAGACTATGCGACCAGATATCTTAACGCTTTTCCCCTTAGGTCCACAACCACAACCAACATAGCGGAGAAACTGGTGGACTTCTTCTCCAGGGTAGGCTTTCCCAAGGAAATCCTGACAGTTCAGGGTACACCATCCGTTTCACGCCTTATGCAGCAAGTCTGCGAATTGTTAAACATTAGCCACATCAAAACCTCAGTATACCATCCCCAAACCGACGGTCTCTATGAGAGGTATAACGCAACACTAAAGTGAACCCTTACAAAAAATGTTGGCCCGTGAGGGAAAAGAATGGGACCTACTCCTGCCCCTTGCCCTCTTTGTCATTCGAGGGCAGAAACAGAGCAGTCTTAATTGTTCTTCATTCAAACTATTGTATGGCTGCCAACCCAGGACGCTTCTTGAAATGACAAAGGAGGTATGTGAACAGGAGAAATCAGTAGAAACCAAAGAGCTCTTTGTTATATGAAGGTTCTGAAATTGAGATTAGGGAAATTGAGGGATTAAGCTTATTCCAACCTGGAGAAAGCCCAAGTGAAGCAAAAAAAACATTTACGATAAAGGGAAGAAGTGGAGAGAACTGCAAGTTGGTGATTGGGTCTTAAAATCGCTTCCCCCGACTTTCACAGACGGGAAAACAAGCTGGAAGAGTCAGCATAAGGTAATAGAGACAATAGGACATACCACCTATTCCATACAAATAAGTCCCAAAAAGACCCAAAGGTACCACATAAACCTACTAAAGAAGTGGATAGGACCCCCTCCCAAATCTACAAACCTCCTACAACTCCCTCACCCCAACACCTATTCTACCCTAGAGCACCTGGATGTTAATGATGCACTCACAACTCCCCAAAGAATGAAATTGACGCATGTTTTATGTCCCTTTTCCGGTATCTTCTCATATCTCCCTGGTAGGACATGCCTGGTAGAGCATTCCACAATCACTAAACCCGGGGAAGTGATAAAGCAGCGCCATTATCGAATACCCGCGTCCCGAAGGCCCGCCATTGACAAAGAAAAAGAGAACATGCTGGTAATGCGTGTCATACGCCCATCACAAAGCAATTGGTGCTTTACAATAGTCCTGGTCCCAAAACTGGACGGCTCAATACGATTATACATAGACTGTAGAGCCGTAAATGCTGTCTCCAAGTTTGATGCCTATCCGCTTCCGTGAATCGATGAGCTAATCGAGAAACTTGGGGAGGCCCAATACATTTCCACAATAGACCTTACCAAGGGTTATTGGCGGGTACTCCTGCGGGAAGAAGATCAGGAAAAGACAGCCTTTGCCACCCCAAATGGTCTGTAAGAATTTACAGTAATCCCACTTGGGTTACACGGGACACCTGCCACATTCCAGAGGCTCATGAATACAGTCCTCAAGGGACATCAAGAGTACACCTCCGCCTACCTGGATGACATTGTAATATTCAGCCCCTCGTGGGAGAAACAACTTATACATTTTCGACAGGTTATCCGTGACCTCGAAACGGCCGGTTTTCACATTAATGCCAAGATGTCGAGAATGGCATATCAAAAAGCAAAGTACCTGGGATACATCCTGGGAAAAGACGTTATAGACCACAAGAAGAAAAAATTAAGGCCATCATAGACACTCCATTAAAAAAGCCATTATCTCAGCCAAGGCCACCTACTTTTCGGCAAAAATCACAAAGTCGAATAACAAATCAAAGGACATCTTCGCCATAGTGAACGAGCCATCCAACGCTAAGAGAATCCTCCCCAAGCCTGTGGTCACTCAATACCTGTGTGATTCCCTGAACAAACACTTTTTGGAAAAAATTGTCAATATCAAAGCCAGTATCTCTATCTCCTGTCCCAAGGATGACTCCCCGGCCACGATATTCAACTCCCGCACCCTTGACCACTTTCCACTCATAGATACTCAGTCTCTGCAGGTTCTACTGGCCAGGGTGAAATCTGGTTCACCAAGGGACTGCTGTCCCCCGCACATCTTAAAGGACGCCTTTTCGGTCCTTACTCTCCCTATCCTGACCTTCCTAAATGAATCCTTATCTCAGGGTAGGGTCCCCAAAGCCTTCAAGGATGCAGTCCTAGTCCCCCTCCTACAAAAAACCAGGAGCTGACCCCCAACATCTCTCCAACTACAGGCCCATTTCTCTGCTCCCCTATTTGATGAAGGTCCTTGAAGCTCATGTAGCAACGTATCTGTCTAACATTGTCGAGCAGTCTGACTACTTAGACCCCCATCAAGCAGGGTTCCGCCCTGCTCACTCCACTGAGACATTAATTCTCGCAGTATTGGATGCCCTAAGAGGAAATGCTGATAAAGGAATCCCTCAGGCCTTGGTCCTTCTGGACCTCTCGGCCTCGTTTGACACGGTCGACCATGCCATCTTAATGGACCATGTCAAACAGGCCGGCATCCGTGACTCGGCCCACAGTTGGATCAGGTCCTTCCTCAGTGACCGCACTCAAGCGGTACGCTTAGCCCCTTTCACTGCTCCTAAGCTACCCACAACATGTGGGGTCCCTCAGGGATCCTCGCTGTCCCCCTTGCTGTTCAACTTGTATCTGATACCCTTGATTCAGTCCTTGAAGGAACGTAAAACTATCACCTTTAACTATGCGGATGATCTCCAGTTAATCTTCACAATAGACAACTCCCCTGAATCAATTCGGGATTTCCAGGGTACCATGCTTCATAATCGGCAGTGGATGGACCAAAACCATCTGAAGCTGAACCCCGGTAAGACCGAGCTAGTCCTGAACGGGAACAGCCAAATCCTCTGGGGCCCACACTACTGGCCTACAGAACTTGGTGCTCCCCCCATCCCATCCTCCTCGGTAAATATTCTAGGGGTGATCATCAATAATGATCTATCTCTAAAGACCCAGGTAGGCACAGTTGTGTCCTCCTGCTTCTTCCAGCTCCGCAGGATCAGGAAGATCAGTTGCATGTTCACCCACTCTGCCTTGATTCAGGTTGTAATAGCCCTGGTACTGTCACACCTGGACTATGCCAACTCTATATACCTGGGCCTTCCACTTTTCCTCAGCAAACATCTCCAACTGGTCCAGAACCAGGCGGCCGATTGATCCATCAGCAGCCACGATGGCAATCTGCCAGACCCCTGCTAATAAAACTCCACTGGCTCCCCATCCCCCAACGCACTGCATTTAAGACGGCCTGCATTATCTTTAAGTCCCTCCATGGCCGCAGCCCCAAATTCATCAAATGCCTTCTTCCTAGGTACATCCCCTCCCGCAACCTCCGTTCCGCCAACTTCCAAGTCCTGGCCACTCCGCCTTTTAAGCTTCAACGCCAGGGCGGACGCAGGTTTGCGACTCTGGCTCCCAGACTATGGAATTCCCTTCCGTTGGAAATCCGTTCCTGCAACAACCTCCCAAGCTTTAGGAAAATGCTTAAAACTTGGCTATTTACACAGCCCCACGTGTAACTCCTGCTTGGTCCCGGCACATGTTAGAGCTAGCGCCATGAAACCTCCCAGTGAACGTGCGCTCTACAAGAAATGATTAACTTTAACATTCCCAACTACCAAAAGAGAGGTCAGGGCTTTTCTCCGACTGCTCGGGTATTACCGCAGGTTTATACCTGCGTATTCTGACATAGCCACTCCCCTAATAAACCTCATCGCAACATCCTTTACATCGCATGCCAATACAATGCAGCCCTTACATCACATGTCCCTACAAGGCATGTCATTACAACGTATGTCACTGCAATGCAGGCATTACATCGCAAGAAATTACAACGCATACCATTACAAATCATACACTATCTGACACTTACTCTTCTGTTGCACTCACTGGAGTTAGAATAGTAATTTTTACCCCTACACTATCCAACACTTACCCTACTGTTGCACTCACTGGAGTTATAATAGTAATTCTTACCTCTACACTATCCAACACTTACCTTAAATGCGATGTAATGGTATGAGTTGTAATGGTATATTGTGATGTAATGGAATGCGTTGTAAAGGTGGTTTCTAAAAATGCGATGTAATGGCATGCAATGTGAAAGAATGCGTTGTAAAGGATGTTGCGATGTAAAAACTGTGTTGTAAAGGCATGCATTGTAAATGTATGCATTGTAATGTAATACATTTGTTCTAGTGTTCCACGATTTCAACAAGCCCTCTATCCTCCAAACTGACGCGTCTGACCTAGGATTGGGGGCTGTACTTTTCCAACTATCAGATGAAGGTGTTGAACGCCCCATTCTGTTTATAAGCAGGAATCTTTTCCCCAGGGAACGTAAATACCCCACAATAGAGAAGGAATGTCTCGCCCTCAAATGGGCAGTAGTAAAACTATGGTATTATCTGGAGGGATCCTCTTTTACATTATATACCGACAATGCTCCTCTGTTGTGGATGAGTCGTAATAAAGAAAAACAACCCTAGGGTTTTACGCTGGTTCCTTTCCCTTCAACCTTTTAGCTTTGAACTGCGACATCAGAAGGGCTCCGCAAATGGGAATGCCGACTTTTTGTCTTGGGTCCCATATTTCCCCGAATGGGAAAAGTCTGGTGGCGGGGTGTGTCACGGGGCCTCTAGCCGGCGAACACTTAGTAACCCTGAGGAAGATGCCCTACCTGACCATGCCCTGCCCTTCTTGTTCTCTCAGAGTGGAGATCTCTCGACATCCCCATTGATGACCACAGGAATGTACTCTGGCTCCTTTAAGGGAAACCATGTCTGGGATAAAAACTCCACCCATACGGAATGCGTTACATACAGCGTATTCCCTGATCCAATAGGAGATGAGAGATTTTCAAACGAAAAGCCAGGAAGAAGCCCAGAAAGGTGTGTGCCTTGCGGGAACTACAAGGAGATGCCTGAACAAGACAACAGCAATGGACACCACACCAGAGGACTCAGAGTTCAGACCTGGACAGACCGGAGAAACAAGACCATCGCAGTAACCAAAGGACGCAACGCAGAAGCGGGAACCACGGAGGC
Source organism: Triturus cristatus (assembly GCF_964204655.1). Classification (NCBI taxonomy): domain Eukaryota; kingdom Metazoa; phylum Chordata; class Amphibia; order Caudata; family Salamandridae; genus Triturus; species Triturus cristatus. The sequence goes on along the minus strand of NC_140585.1, from coordinate 144,746,483 downwards.
AGAGTCCGACGTACCGCAAGAAGACAGAGAAACACAGAGAAACCATGCACAAGTGAGCCACGTTCCTGGAGGAGCGTGGCTAACAGAGGTACGGGCGCACCTAAGGGCTTTATGGGGGAGGCATGGTGCTGACTCTACTTAAACGCCGCAGTTAACGAATATCCCTGCCTGCAAAACCCCTTCCCTCATAATGGTGATTGATTCTTTATAAGGTGCATAAAAGCCCCTTGACTTCCTTCCCTAACAACGTAAGACCACAAGCATGGTAATTGATTCAGGTTCCATGTTTTTTTCCCCCGAGGCTTCTGAAGTGAAGAAGTCTCCAGGTAAGACTTCTGTACGGATGAATTGAAGGGAAGACACCACAGCAGAAATGAAATCCAGTATTTGTAAAGTGCACAATTACCCAAGGTTGTAAAGGCGCTGGATGTGGTCAAGAAGATTAAGCGAGCTGTTGTCCAGAGTCTCATGGTGCTAGGCTAACCTGAGGGGTCAGTGAGAGGCCTATGAGATGTGAACAGAGATCGCTTACCCGTGCAGCCGTCAGTGGTATCCGCTCTGTGAGAGACATGATGGTTTTGCAGCATTAATTTATATTCATTCAGTGAGCGACTAAGTGCTATGCATTCAGTGAAAGACCTCCCATCTGGACAGCATTCAATGTACTGCGTACACCAAGCTGCACCTGGCGCTGAGCACTCATCAGAGAAGAAGCCACCAAAGCTTCTCCCTAAGGGTTTCCGTAGTGTAGTGGTTATCACATTCCCCTAAAATGCAAAAGGTCCCGGGTTCAAAGCTGGGCAAAAACACATAATATCTTATTTAAAAAGTAACTCAATGATCAACCACATTACCTCTTGCTCCTTTTTATTAAAACTGCTCAGGAAAGTTTTTTCTTTCATCCCACAAGATATGCAGAAAGCAGCAGCTTCCGCTCTCAGCGTCTCTAAATTAGGCTACTGTAATGGACTTTTCACCAACAATCAGAAAAGATATTCAAACAAGCTGCAAATTTTACAAAATGCGGCAGCCCGCCTGTTTTTAGGCATGCCTAAACACAAATCTGTGTCACAAGTCTTGGCACAGCTTCAGAGGCTGCCTATTAAGAGGTGCATTGACTTCAAGGCTCTCTGTATCGCCTTCAAGTATATGAACAATTTAGGTCCTGAATATGTCAAATGACAATTTCCGTGTTACACTTCATCCAGACATCTTCCATCAGCTTTTTGCCTATAAACTATTGATTCCCAAATTAAAGACATCAAACTGGGCTGGCAGAAGGTTTGTGACCTGGGTTCACTGACACAACATCGATGTCAGAAATATCGATGTAAAAAATATCAAAGAAAATATATAGACTACAAAAATATTCACTTAAACGGTCAAGTACAAAAATATTGACTAAAAAATATTGATGTAAAAAATATAGAAGTACAAAAACTCGATTTATATATACATATATTAAAATAATATATATTAAATGAATTAAATATTAAAATTATTTAACACAATAAAATACATTTAATATACATTTTAACAAAATATAACAAATAAACGTACTTTTTAAAAATATTAAACTTACATTTCCCAATACAGTCAATGCAACAGTAGGGAAACTGTTGGATAGCGGAGAGGTAAAAATTATTATCATACTCCAATAAGTACAACAGTAGGGAAAGTGTTGGACAGCACAAGGATAAAAATTACTATTCCCACTCCAATGGGTGCAACAGTGGAGAAAGTGTTGGATAGCGGAGGGATTACATTTACTATACCCACTCCAGTGAGTGCAACAGTAGGTAAAGTGTTGGATAGCGAGGGATGTAAAAATTACTATTCCAACTCCAGTCAGTGCTACAGTAGGGAAAATGTTGGATAGTGGAGGGGTAAAAATTACTATTCCCACCCCAGTGGGTGCAACAGTAGAGAAAGTGTTGCATAGTGGGGGTAAAATTTACTATTCCCACTCCAGTGATTGCAACACTATATAAAGTGTTGGATAGCGGAGGTGTACAATTTACTATTCCCACTCCAGTGAATGCAACAGTAGGGAAAGGTTTAAATAGCAAAGGGATATAATTATTATTCACACTCCAGTCATTTTAAAAATTAAAAATAAATCGATATTTTAAAAAATGTATATAATGTAAAAATAAATATATAAATATGTTGAAAATTAAAATACTAATATATTTACTATATAAAAAAGAAAATATATTGTATTATTAATTACATATAACAAATACCTACAAATATTATATACATAAACTAAATAATGCATTTAAAAAACAAACATTTAAAATAGAAAATATTTACAAACAAAAACATTAATTATTAAATAAATATATTTATTTGATTTTCTATCCTATAACCCCACAAAATCCCAACACATATCTACATTTTTGAAAAAATGTCCATAATTAAAATAATTAATTATCAATTAAAAAACATGATTATTAATAAAACAATAAAACTAATGAAAATGAATAAACCACCCTCACTTTAATCCTATAATCGCCACAACACACACCTAAATTAAACTGTAAAATAATAAATTACACAATTAAAACTTTTTGCAATTAAAAACTATTACTATTAAAAAACTAATTATATAAATATTTTTAAAATCCATATTACTTACCTTAAGTCGATATTCTTGACCACAATAATCTTGATGTCGATACTTCTCACTCACGATTTTAATGACTTGATATATCTGTCAGTCGATATTTAAAACTCGATATTATGTCTGCACACCTTGTGACCTGCACCGCCAGGCTGTTGAACTCCATGCACTTCAGTCTTAAGATGAAGTCTGATCTGCTGGCTTTCAGAAAGGCTCTGAAAAAGTGGCTTCTTAATCAATAGACTTAGGAATTGGCTTTATCCACCACTCCAGCTGGCAGGCTTTTTCTTTTTTGGTTAGCGCCTAGACAACTCTGGGTTTTTGAGCGCTTTAAACATTTTATTTTCATCTCATTTCTTCAATATCTCTAGAAAATGGATTTGACAGCTGGTAAAAAAGATGTATTCGATACACTGGTCATATGTTCATCAACAAGCATTGCGGCATCGACAACAAAGAACTCATTCAGGCCTGTGGCAAAAGCACTTTCCCTGACTACACAAAATGGCCTCAGGTCTCGTAGTCAAACAAGCAAAGAGGCATGGACAGCAAACAATACATGCAGGCCTATGTCAAAAGCATACTTGCTGGCTACACAAAATGGGCACAGGCCTCATGGTCAAACAACAAGCAAAGAGGCATGAACACAACAGAGAACAAATGCTGGCCTACATGTCTTTTGCTTTCTCACACTAGTGGGCCGACATAGTGGAGACCGTCCGCCATCGTGATGGTGACTAGGACCGTTCGCAATACATGCGGGGGTCCCGCACACCCAATTAGGATGCGTCCGCTACCATGGCGGTCTCATTTTGCACTTTAACATTGCGGCGGGTGCTGCTGACTGCAGCACCCACCACGATGTTCAAAATGCATGTTGTGCATTTCACAGTGCCTGCCAGTTGGTGCAGTGAAATGTAGACCACCCGTGCACAGACACCACCCCCGGACACAAGGGGGGCTTGCAACGGGCCCCCAAAACCAATCCCTGCCAGCCTTTCAATGGCGTTTACCCGCCACGGAAAGGCTGGCTGAAGACAGCATCCTATTTTGCCGGACGGTTACTGCTAGGCACCACCACCATTTTATGGAAGCAGACCGGACCGCCAGGCAATTGGAATGATTGCCTGTGGCAGTTCTGTGGCGGACAGTCTTTGCATGCCACGGCGCAGTCTGAATCCCCCTGCCATCGTAATGTGGCGGGGGGAATCGCGGTCCGATGGCGGAAGGCCAGCCACCGCATGAATGGTCGTGAAGGTCCTTCCACCATTTTAATGACCCCCTAAGTGTGCCTGGTATGCCCAGGCGTGGGTCCTGGCTCACTATGCCACTGGATTCCAGCTCACCTGGCTGATGAGGGGTGATACCCCGAAATGGATCCCAGGATGCATTTTTCTGGTTCAAGAAGGACCTGGCTTGGCAGTTCGGGCTGGACTGTTAACATGAGGAGCATGGTCAAGACTGATTTGCAAATGGCTGGATCTAAACTGGGGTGGAATGGTGAGCAAAAGAACGATGGATTAAACCCAGATCTCTTGACTGGAGTGAGTGTTTGATTTGTTCCACATTCGGTCCATCATCTGGGTGTCTTTTGGCCTATGGCAAAAGCACACTGTCTGTCTGGACAAAATTGCCACATGGTCAATCAACAACATGCAAAGAGGCAAGGACAAATAAAAAAACACATGCAGGTCTATGGAAACTGATGACAGAAAATGGCCGCCGGCCACATGGTATGGGGAACAAAGTCAAAATGGTGGCCTATGTAAAACACAGATGGGGAGGCGATGCGGGTGTGTATAGGTGACACGGCTGAAAGCGCTGAAGATGACAAATGTCACAGTAGGCTCTACCACCCTCGACCTCCCATGTAGTAAATAGGATAGTGTTCTAGGGTTATTCGCACAAGTTCTATACTAGCGGGGTGTTTGATCCCTACAACCCCCGGTCTTTTAGTGGTTGATCCTTTATACTATAGGTAAAAGGCAGAGTTCTCCAACAACCCCTTGGTCCTGACAAATGCTATGTACCCTCCGGGGACCTTAAAGCAGAAACATGTTGACCATACCTAGCACGGTTAAGGGATAATTGGTTCCCAAATCACCGCTCACTTCTTTTAATACCATGCAGTTGTACCTTTAATTAAATTAGTTTATTAACAACTGCAGTGGTTTTTAGATCACTTTTTCACTAATTCACGGGCCACCACTTAGTTATAGAAGTGATTCCCTGTCTCCCGGTGTATGCCCGCCCTCCATCAAACGAAGTTTTTGGAGGGCGAGGACGGCCTATGATGAAGCATGACACCAGGTGGTGTGTGAGGCCATTCCTTCACTTTTTGTGAGATGCCCCCAGTGGATGCGCATCTCTAAAAATCCTGTAGGAATCCCTATTAGGGACAGCCCTATTTGTGTTTACATGTTGTATTGGAGGCTGGCTAGACCCTATGCCCTGTGCCTCTAGTTCCCATCCCTAGATAATACCTAGGGCTAGTGTGTGTGACTATGTGAAACATACACACACACACTGATCAGACAAAGGAGGTATAACAAACAATTAAGAAAACACTACCATTAATTCAGCAATGCTAAAAACGAAAATTAAGTGAGGTAAAAACATTTTACACCAACAAACACCCTCTCAAAGCATCAGCTATGATCCCACCAATATACACTTTTTGCAGAAAGAATTTGAATTACATTTAAAAAAACACATTTTTCATTGAATACAATGCCATCCTTGGCCTAATTGGTGCTTTGAAACAACATATACCAGAGAAACAGTTGTTTCATGTACCCAAAGACTAGTACTGTCTGGATGGCCCATTGGCAGGCTAGGCCACATGGTAAAATAAATGAATGGTACACATTGAACAAACATGGAGAAAATGTACTGAATTGTGCAACATTTTTCTTTCACAAAAGATAAAAAACTAAATGCAAAACAAACTAGGCCCCAACTGCAAGCCCAGACCACCCATCAGAATCACATTTAAATTTGAATAAAAATATAAATAAATACTGTTGCATGTTCTGTATCAAAAAAATCAAACCCTTATACAAAAGATTTTGAACGTACTTGTGATGTCATAAAAACAAAGTCCTTGAAATCCAATAGTATGTATATGCAGTAGGAATTTCAGACAAAGAAAGTGAACCTTTCACTTTGAAATCCCAAAGTGACCAGGAGATGGACAAAGCACTGGGAGAAACCTTCTGGAGAGGAAGAGGAAGTTGGAGCTTTTGGAAAACTTCCTTCCTGTTAAAAAAAAAGGAAAATAAAAAAATGCTTTGCAAACTAAAATAAAAAGTGAACGGTTCATGCAAGTAGAATTTTCAATCGAAAAGCTATTTTCTAGTTGACTTAGCTGCTTTTCGGGTAGAGAATCTGCTTCAGATGCAGCCACTCGTGCTTACCTGCATCATAAAAATGGCACCAGAAGGTAACTGTGGTAACTGAAAGTCACGTTAGCGCCCAGCAAATCTCTCTCGCTAGTGACCGGCAAATCTCGCTTGCGCATGCAAGCACGCATCTATACAAGTCTCAAGCGCACCAATGAGTTTATAATTCCACCACACCCCAGATAGCGGCATTTAGCAGGAACTATAATCCATATTTCTAATAATCCATATTTGCAAAGCGCAAAAATATTGCCCCTTAAGTTTTCAAGGTGCTGGGGGCCATAGGGGAGATTAAGTGACCTATTGCCTAGAGCATGGGTACTCACAAACTTTCTCTGGGGGGCCAAATTTACAGTGTGGTTTGTGGCCAAGGGCCGCACCGGTGGGGGTGGGGTCAGAGGGGGAGGGGCGGGGCTAAAGCAAAAATAAATTGTGACCATGAGGTTGAACGCAGGTCCCTGCAGCAGACGCCTTCGTCCACTGAGCCACAAGACCCGGCATACACACATCTCTCTCTCTCTCCCTCTCTCCCCGTCCCTCCCCATCTCCCTCCCTCCCTCCCACTCCCTCCCTCCCACTCCCTCCCTCCCACTCCCTCTTCCCCTCCCTCTCTCTCTCTCCCCCTCCCTGTCTCTCTCTCCCTGTCTCTCTCTCCCTGTCTCTCTCTCCCTGTCTCTCTCCCCCTGTCTCTCTCCCCCTGTCTCGCTCCCCCTGTCTCGCTCCCTGTTGCCCTCCCTCCGTCGCCCACCCTCTGTCTCCCTCCTCCCTCTGTCTCCCTCCTCCCTCTGTCTCCCCCTCTGTCTCCCCCTCTGACGCCCTCCCTCTGTTGCCCTCCTCCCTCTGTCTCCCTCTCTGTCTCTTTCTCTGTCTTCCTCTCTCTGTCTCCCTCTCTCTGTCTCCCTCTCTCTGTCTCCCTCCCTCTCTCTGTCTCCCTCTCTCTGTCTCCCTCCCTCCCTCCATCTCCCTCCCTGTCTCCGTCTCCCTCCCTGTCTCCGTCTCCCTGTCTCCGTCTCCCTCCCTCTGTCTCCCTCCCCCTGTCTCCCTCCCTCTGTCTCCCTCCTTCTCCCTCTCTCTATCCCTCTGTCTCCCTCCCTCTGTTTCTCTCCCTCTGTCTCACTCCCTCCCTGTATCCCTCTCTCTCTCCCTCTGTCTCTCTCCCTCCCTCCCTCTTCCTCCCTCTCCCTCCTTCCGTCTTCCTCCCTGTCTCCGTCTCCCTCCCTCTGTCTCCCTCCCTGTCTCTCTCTCTGTATCCCTCCCTCCCTCTGTCACCCTCCGTCTCCCTCCCTGGCTCCCTCCCTCTCCCTGTGTCTCTCTCCCTCCGTCTCCCTCCCTCTTCATCCCTCCGTCTCCCTCCCTCCGTCACCCTCCCTCCCTCTCTCTCCCTCCCTCTCCCTCCCTCCCTCTCCCTCTGTCTCCCTCCCTCCCTCGGTCTTCCTCCCTCCCTCTGTCTCCCTCCATCTCCCTCCCTCCATCTCCCTCCCTCCCTCTGTCACCCTCCATCTCCCTCCCTGTCTCCCTCCCTCTCCCTCTGTCTCCCTCCCTCTGTCTCCCCCAGTCTGCGCCTCTCTGTCTCCCTCCCTCTCCCTCTGTCTCCCTCTCCCTCCCTCCCTCCCTCCCTCCCTCCGTCACCCTCTGTCATCTCACCGCGTGTGTGTGTCAGCCCTCAGCCCCAGCTGAGACAGCGTGCATACACAGCCGCACCCAGTACTTCACAGGTCTTTAAAAGACCATTTACATGTTAATAAGCTTTGTTGTATTTCACCTCTTAGGCCCCTGCATCTCCACTTTGACAATCACTGGAATCCCCCGGGCCCCCACAGAGCAGAGTCTAAGAGTCCGGGATGCTGCAGTGTTTGCTAACACTATTTTTTTTTTTTTTTTTAAACACAGGTAGGATGTCTGCAAGGTCCGCAGGCCGCAAAGGAAGGCTACTATGAGTAACCCTGGCCTAGAGTCACATGATGCTGAGCTGAGCTGCCGCTGGCATCAGGGAACAAACCATGAGCCCCGCGCTTTGGAGTCAGCCGCTCTAGTCGCTGGATATCAGTATTTAGCAGGAACTCCACATTACAGGGTAGAGCGAGTTACCCGAATTCTGTCAACTCCGCAAGCAAAATTAAAATTCCGCCCGGGCCTAATTCAAATACCATCCCTAAATCATACATGTTGCAAAACAACAAATACCACAGAAACAGTTGCTTCATCACTCAATGCCTACTAGTACTGGCTGAAAGGCCCATGGATAGACTAAGCCACATGGTCAAATAAATGAATAGTGCAAATTTCACACACATGGAACAAAGGTACTTAACTGTGCAACCCTTTTCCCTCATAAAAGCTGAAAATTGTAATGCAAAAAAATAGGCCCCTTCTCCAACTCCAGAACAACCACCACAACCACAATCAAATTAGTAAAATTCCTGAAAGGTACAATATATACTGGTGCATGCCCTCTATCAAAAAAACACCCTTATCCAGAAGTTTATTAACTTACTTGTTGTGATGTCACAAAAACAAAGGACCTGATTTAGAAATACAATAGGATGTATAGGATTTATATTTTAGTGGATGGGATATCCATCACCGCTGTGACGGAGTAACCCGTCCGCCGAGATCTAAATCAGGCCCAAAGTCCTTAAAATCCAATGATATATGCAGCAGGAATTGCAAACAAAGAGAGTGATCCTTTCACCTTGAAACCCAAAGGAAAGTGACCAGGAGATGGACAAAGCACTGGGAGGAGCCTTCTGGACAGGAAGGAGATGTTGGAGTCCCTGTGGCTTTTCCTGTTGAAAAACAAAGTAAAGGGAAAAATAACTAAAACGTCCGTTTGAGTAGAAAATCCATTAAAAAAAGTATTTTCGAGTTGATTTAGCTTCTTCTTGTGTAGAAAATTGACTTGAGAGGGAGTCCTTACTGCCAGTTTTAGAAGATGGCACTGGAAGGCTCCGTGAAAACTGGAAATCACGCAAGGGGTTGGCAAATCTCACTCGCGCTCGCAAGCGTGCATTGCCGAGCCTTGCGTTGTTCCGGTGAACATCACAAGGCTCAAACAGCAGAAAAATTCTGATTGGCAGAATTTGGCAGGAGTTCCGCGTCACAACTATAACACGGAGTTACTCAATTCTGCCACTTCTGCTGGCGGAGTTATAATTCTGCCCGGGCCTAACAATAACATGAATATATTAGACTCCTAAAATACACCGCAACTTCATATAGTCAACAAATAAGACTAGTCAGAGATTGCTAACCAGTGGTCCGCGACCCCCGGGGGGTCTGCAATGCCTACAGTGGGTCAGTGACTGCAGAAAATTTCAAAAATATTAGTAGATTCATAAATTACATACACATAGTAAATCAAAATTGTGGAGGGATTTTAAATCGGAGGCCAAAAATGAAGTTGGAGCAGCTCAAGTAGAGCTCAGAGTGATGTGGACGGCTGTTGGCCTCACAGAAGCACTGTCTGTTCTGAGGGAGTTACAGAGGCTGCCTTAAGAGCTTAAAAGATGAAGAGAGATGGGAGAGGCCACTTTATGGGTTTATCTCTGAAAAGTAGAAGCACCCGTTGAAAAACACCAACCTTCTTATTAGAATTTTGATTTATGTTTGTGGGTTAACAAAAATATTTCTTAATTTCTATATATACTTGATGTATTTCTGAAGTTTGAGTATTGCTTTAGATTAACACCTTAGAACTTATTTAAGTGAGTGCCCAGGGCTTCCAATAACCCATTCAGTGGGGGGGGGGGGGGGGGGGGCGTCCACAGAAATCAAAAATATTAATAAAAACAACTATGTCACAATGGGGCATATTATCAAGCCAGGCGATAAAATTTGGCGATAATGGGCTTGAAAATATGCCGCAGAGAATTCCAATTGAAGCCCATGTTAGACGTCCTTTACATCTAACATGGGCTTCAATTGGAATTCCATAGAGCATATTATCAAGCCCATTATCGCCGTTTTAGCGGCAGTTTTCTGCCGCTAGAGCGGCGACAATTTTATCGCCTGGCTTGATAATATGCCCCTAAGATCGTTAAAATGTGAACCATGAATACATGCCTCGAATATTGGGCCCATCATAAAGTAAGCAGTGTAATTCAACATAAAAGTATATGTAAAAAAAACGCTAAAGCACAACCAATAGCACAGAACTGAAATAACGAATAAAAACTACACTTCCCTGACCGGGAATCAAACCCGGGCCACGGCGGTGAGAGCGCCGAATCCTAACCACTAGACCACCAGGGAGCGTGTCTGCCAGGGACTTTTCAGCGTGTAATGACTACAACAACGTAACACTTGCGACGCTGTTTGTTTGTGTGTGAGTTTTGGATGAGGGTGCTATTTATATTCACATTAATCCTACCACTGCTTTTACACAAAACCCAAAACACATGAAAGTCTCATATACCAGCGAAAAAAAACTGTTTTGCAGACTACAACGTAAGGAAACAGACAAAACAAAGAGGCTCTTGGAAGAAGAGACCGAGGCCTGGAGTGACTGGGAAAAAAGTCCAAGGATCTCCATTCAATGAGAGCTCTGAGCTGTACCGAGAGCCCTCAGCTGCGCAGCGTTCAGTGAGCTGCATTCAGTGAAAGCTCTTAGCTATGAACAGAGACCTCCCTGTGCGGCGTTAAGTGATCTGCATTCAGTGAAAGCTCTTAGCTGTGCACAGAGACCTCCCTGTGCGGCGTTAAGTGATCTGCATTCAGTGAAAGCTCTCAGCCGTGAGCAGGACGGACCTCAGTCGTGCGGCGTTAAGTGATCTGCATACAGTGATAGGAACACGTGTGAACGGGGAGCTCTTATCTGTGCATCGGTCACTGGTGTTAAGTGAGATTCCTATTAGATGTGAATGTAGAACACTCAGCCGTGCAGGGTCAGTGATCTGGATTCAGTGAGAGAGCTCATAGCTGTGCAGCTTTCACTCGCGCATATTCATTGAGGGATATTTTAGCTGTGCAGGATTCAGGCATGAGCGTCAAGTGAGATCTCACATGCTTTGATGTTTTCAGTGACATGCAGTCAGTGAGAGTCTGCTTACCTGTGCAGTGATCAGTGAAACGAGCATTGAGTGAGTGAGCGATCTCTTACCCTTGCAGCCCACGGTGATGTACATTCAGTGAGACACGATGCTTGTGCAGCACTTGAGTACTATGCATTCAGTGAGGGACACGATGCTTGTGCAGCACTTTAGTACTTTGCATTCAGTGAGAGACATCTTATCTGTGCAACCTTGAGTTCTACACATTCAGTGAGAGAACTTTAGAAAAGCTTCCATAGCACCGCGTCTATTCAGTGCTCTATGCTTATTGGAGGTGAAGGTGCTGCAGTACATGAGATATGGGTTCCGTAGTGTAGTGGTTATCACGTTCGCCTAACACGGGAAGGTTCGAGACCGGGTGGAAACAATTTTTTTCCCTTTTAAAAAAGTAACTCACGACAGTTCATTATTTTATTAGTCGAATTCAATCTAGGGCTGAAAACGTAACAGCGCCAATGTTCAACACCCTTTCCTTTCCAATGTCCTTATACATTCAGCTGCTTCAAAGAGAGACATCGGACTCTTTCTGTCCCTTTACAGACAGACAGACAGCAGGACAGCCGCTGTCATCCATCACTCACAGGCACTGCACATGCTGCAGGCACTGACACAGGCAGACAGCAATGTTTACACAAACACAGGCACGAAATGGCCAGACTGAAAATAGAGGGAGACTCAGGCACCAGGAGTGAGTTAAGAGAGTGATGGACTCGGGCACCAGGAGTGAGTTAAGAGAGAGTGTGAGTCAGGCACTGGGAGTGAGTTAAGCGAGAGTGAGAAACTCGGGTGCTGGGAGTGAGTTAAGAGAGTGAGCGGGTGAGAGGCACAGACACGGAATGAGTTAAGAGAGTGTGAGATTGGCCCGTTGCATGTGTTTTTTAAGAAACACTTTTGGTGGTAAATATAATACCCGTGAGGGCGCATCACCTTTTACCTTTTGGCTCTAAGTTCGCTTTCAGCAAATTACACATTCCACAGTTTTTCTCTCAATTCATTCATCAGCATCTGTCTCACAAATAACAAGTTGGGGCAAAAAATTAAAAGTTATGAAAATAAAAAGTGGGGTCAGATTTGACATCCCTTTAAATATATGGAAAACAATTCTCCCCTCCCTTGTGTAAACCTACTCGATACATTGTTGCAAACAGTAAATCAGGGGTTTCACCGAGACGCGAGCAGACAAGCGTAGTAAGGATAATAAAACATAAACTGGTAGCGAAGCTCGACACGGTCACCTTGCAGCACAGGCAGGAAGTGTGGTTTGGAATAAATTAGAAGTTTGCTTGTGGTCAGAGGGCTTTGGAGTTCGTTTTCAGTCACTGAGACCCTAAATGTATCAAATGCAGAGAGTTGGACGTCACAGTTGGCCGCGCAGGCAGAAAACATCGATTGATTCAAAGTGGAAACTTCTGTAACAGGTAGAGTCTTTGCTGGTTTTTTAAAAACCCGGATGACAACAGAGGAAAAGTTAGAGCGATGGAAATAAAAGAGTAAAAGGCAAAATAAATTTGAAAAAAAACCTCCGTTTCAAATCTGCTGAATAACAGAAAAATACCTCTGCCGCCCGAATAGGGACTTGAACCCTAAATCCTCAGATTAAAAGTCTGATGCTCTACCGACTGAACTATCCAGGCTTCTGAAAGATCAGTTGACCACTAGTCTCCCTGATTATGTGCACAGTGTTCCTATGGCCATGTTATCTCAAAATCGCCTCTTAACTTTGAGCCAAGTGAGATTTCAATATCACAAAAAAACATTGCACACTCCAGCCCCACTGCAGCCCGCGCCTGGAATCTTACTTTAAGAGTCCTTGGCGCCCAGCCAGTCTGTTTCACAAACCAGCTACCATGTAGCTAGAAGCTGAAACACTCAAATGTGACGCGATGGTGACGTCATTGAAGTAAATCAAACTACAGTGTGTGGTAATCAGTTCAGAGAAAACCCTGACCAGGTGACTTCTTATAAACCAAAGGGGGGACGCGGAGCCAAGTTTATAAAGGTCCTGCTCGTAAGGCCCCAAGGAAGTATTGAATACAAAATGAGCAGTTCCTGGGGGTTACTGTCTAAGACAGGGGAAAAGGAGGGAGGGGAAGAACAGGTCTTTCTTCGAAATGCCCTCACACACCCCGAGGGATGTCATGCTTCATCATTTGGGCATTTGCCCCTCGTCGGGCCGGCGCTGCAATGCCTGACAGGCTCCCGAAGCCGGGGCTCTTTATCGGGGATCTTTTGAAGAAGCCGTATGGGTGCGTGTGGGTGTGAGGGCCAGGTAGTGCACAAAGAGTGGGAGGAATAAAAAAGGTTTTAGAGCCGTCCTACTAAATTCAAGTTTTAATTATTGAGGTAGCTCCAACCTTATTAAAAATATGTAGAAGCCCTGTGTAGGAAATGATGTTCCCTAAAGGCTAATCTAGCGTAGGTGTGGTCAACATGTTTCGTGCCCCAACTGCCCCAGAAGGGGTCAATGGCACTTCATCAGGACCAAGTGTGAGGGAATTAAGTGCACCACCGTATAGCACTAGTTGCTAATTACGGTAGGGGTAGTTACTGAAGAACTGGTACTGGGATGTACCGGGACCTGTAGGAGAAGGGATAAAAACCAAGGGGAAAGGGAGAGAAAACAAAAACAGCAGTTGAACCTACCAAGAGGCATACACTACATGTACTGGTGGGTGGTGTAGTGAGAAACACACTTGTGACACGTGAGTTTAAAACGCTGTATAACATACAAAACCGGCCAGGTAGTGCAGCTTGACTAGGTGGATTCAGCGTGATTTAAAACGATGCTCGAGTGCCAGAAGTCGTTATTTGGCTGAAGGTCAAGTGAACAGAGCATTATAAACGGTCTCATGTAACTTTGTGGAGGAACAAAAATGATCACTAGTCGTTGGGTGATAAGAATCTCTCACCACGCTCAGCACTTGCACACGTGTATTGGCAACATACATATAGCAAAGTTTAAAAAGGTTTGTTAAGGAGGTCGGGCGTGCAACGGGAACTGCAAGACACTAACAGTAGAGACCAAAGGGCTTAAAAATAGAAAAATAGAGCGAATAGATTGAATCGTGACTAACGTGAAAACATGCAGACTAGACACGTTAGTGTCTGAAAGGTAACGCGTCGGACACACGCTCAGGACTCACCCCCAGTAACCTAGTTCCAGCTGACGGGGACGAACAGAGCACAATAGTTGCTCCGGAGTCTATAAAAACATTTAAGGAGACAAGAGAGGTCTGATAAAGTGCAACACTTAGGCGCAAAATCATGAGCTTACCGTCTACGTCCAGACAAACAGTAGAGTACTCACAGCGGTAGTCGTGCAACTTGCCGGTGTCCTACCCTCGCTCTGGGCCCCGTGAGGTTTTCTTCCGGTGGGAGTTCTTAAATAACGCTGTATGTGGAGCGTCCTCGAACGTGGCGGCCATTTTGGAACGGGCTATCTTTGCGAGTTCATGCTTGATCACATCCGGGAAGTGCTAGTGACCACAATAGTTATATGGCAGCCATATTCTAACGGGGAGGGGGGTCAATTGCAAGAAGCTACACAGCTATATTGTGATGATATAATTATCTCAGAAGATATGTATTTGCAAATCGTGGTGTTACCATAAGGGGATGGTAAATGTCTGCTGTAGAATTAAATTAAAAGGTGGACTTCATGCAGAGTGTAAGGGGGATGCTATTTGACTCAGTATAGCCCAAAATATGTCGTCATCCAACCCTTAAAGGTGGTCCTACTGCAACCTAAAATGTTCAGATTGTAAGATCAAAAGTAGGTTCGAGGGGGATGCTATTAGATTCAGTTTAACCCGAATAGTGTCGTCATCCTACACCCTCAAGGTGTTCTACTGCAAGCCCAGAGTACTCAGAGGATAAGGTCAAGTGTAGGTTCGAGGGATTTAGAGATGTGAGTGACCTCATACCGGATTTCCTACAAGGATTAGTTGTTTGAATTTAATTCTGCCCACGGTATGTCATCGTTCAAACCCCTTATATGGGACCCCAACTTAAAGACCCAGCCTTGATCTTTCCTAAACAGGGCTTCTTTTGTGATAGTAGAAAAAGCTTCAAGAATAGTCCAGTTTAGGTCGTTAGGCGAATGATTTTGTTCCGCATAATGTGAACACATTTTGGTATTGGTTTTTTTACACCGTACATTGCTTCTGTGTTCAGTTATTCTGGTTTTGGCTTGGCGTGTGGTCATCCCAATGTATTGTAAGGGGCAAGGACACGTAATGAGGTAAATACAGTTACGTGTGTTACAGTTAGTGTGTTTTTTCTGGGTCCAACTCCAATTGCTCGTAAGTTGAACTGTTTTTGTAGCTCGTGTTAGTGGGCACGCCACGCATTGACCGCAGGGGTAATGTCCACTAACCGGAGGTAGGTTCCATAGGGTGGTAGGACCCACAGGGTCTGTTTTTTTCGGTCTGGTATTAATGAGTAGATCCTTGAGGTTAGATGTACGTTTGAAGGCAAACCTAGGTTTGGGTAAAGACAATTCGCCCGAACCTAGTATTCGCCAATGTTTATTGATGACCCTTTTTAACAGATTTGACTCTGTAGTAAAAGTTGTCACACATGTGATCAGGTCTGATTCGGGTTTGGTTTGTGATTCCAACAGGGTAGATCTGTTGGTGTTGCGTGCTCGTTTTTGTGCGTTGCCAATGATGCGAGCAGGGTATTGTCTCTGTGCTAGATTGACACTAAATTCAGAAGCTTGTTTTTTATAGTTTTCTGTCTGGCTGCAGTTCCTGCGGATACACAAGAACTGCCCATAAGGAAGGTTATCCTTAAGTGCCTTGGGATGAAAACTGTTGTATTGTAGGGGACAATGGCTGTCAGTGGGTTTTTTATATGTGATAGTCTCCAGGTAGCCCAAATGGTTAATGATAGTCAGGTCAAGGAATGGTAGTTCCCGTTCAGAACAGTTAGCAGTGAAATTTAAAAAGGGATTAAGATCATTAATCAATGACATGAAGTTTGGAATACTATCCATGTTGCCCTTCCAAAAAATTAAAATGTCATCGATGTAACGCTTCCAAAGGAGCACGTTACTCGAGAAAGGGTTGGTATCCGTGAGCACATACCTCGCCTCAAAATCTGACATGTAGAGGCATGCCAGGCTTGGGGCGAAGGTACTGCCCATCGAAGTACCTTGGGTTTGATGGAACATCTGTTTCTCAAATTGAAAAAAGTTTTCAGTGAGGGCGATGCTAGCACACTCCATGACAAAGCTTACGGGAGTTGGTGAGTCCCAGTTGGTACTGAGCAAGATCGTCTCAACCACCTCAAGAGTGTTGAGCTGAGGGATATTGGTGTAGAGGGCCTCAACATCCACTGTAAGGAGTACATCTGGATGTGGGCCCTCCAAATTGGTTAGCTCAATTAATTTTAGAACATCTCTGGTGTCTTGGAGAAATGTGGGGGTAGTACGAACTAGTGGTCGTAAGAAATGGTCACAGAATTTGGATAGTGGTTCCAAAAGGGATCCTATGCCAGACACAATGGGTCTTCCAGGGGGAAAAAGTACCCCCTTGTGAATTTTTGGCAGTGTGTAGAAGTAGGGTACTTTTGGGTTGGTGTTCATTAGAAACTCTGCTTCATTTTTTGAGATCCATCCTTGTTTT
The DNA here is from genome assembly GCF_964204655.1 of Triturus cristatus. Taxonomy (NCBI): domain Eukaryota; kingdom Metazoa; phylum Chordata; class Amphibia; order Caudata; family Salamandridae; genus Triturus; species Triturus cristatus. The sequence continues at coordinate 144,729,781 of NC_140585.1, read as the reverse complement.
TTTGCCGCTGTGACCATTGAACTTATTTTGGTAGAAAGGCGTGGCGTAGGGTCCGCAGTAAGTGGTGTATAGTAGTTGGTGTTCTGTAGTTGGCATAGACATTCCGTCCGGTAGTCTGAGGTAGCCATTATTACTATAGCACCACCTTTGTCTGCTTCCTTGATTGTTATGGAAGCGTCGTTGGCTAGTGTTTTAATAGCCAATGACTCTTCGTTGGTGATGTTGGAGAATTTAGAAGTCTGGCGTGGTTTGGAAGTTTCTTTTAGTACTGCTTTTTCGAAAGTCAGGACTTCAAGAGGGACCATACTAGTGGTGGGAGTAAAAGTCGACGGTTTTCGTAAACCGGTGTCAGTTGGACGTAAATTAGGTTGCTCACCAAAGTAAGCCTTAAGGCGGATTTTCCTAAAAAGATTGAACTTCCAGATTAGTGCGGAAGAGATCCACTTTTGGAGTGGGAACAAATCCTAGGCCTCTTTTCAGGACATTGGTTTCTGTATTGGTGAGAAGGCGACTTCTTACCCAGACGACTCAAATGTGCAACCTTTCTGCACTGTGACAGATTAACAGAACTAAAACTACTCTTCTCTGGAAAACATACCCGTGCGGGCACCTGTTTACAGCACAATGACAAAGGACAAGGGGCACAAACAGCTATGAACAGGGCTTTAAGAGGGATGAAAAAACAAGGGGGTCTCTTAAAGGGGCGTGGCCAATGTGATTAAGGTCGTGGCTTAAAAACACCTAAGCTAAAAATCTGTGCTTCCCATAGTGTGCTGCCCAACTTGTATTTTGCTGTTTTGGTCACTGCATCCAGATATATGATACAACAAGTAAAATCATACCCTCAACAAGTCAGTATTATTAGCTTTGCCAATGGTTGTTAGTTGCATAAGATAAATAAGCATCAACTACGGCTTGTATATAGTATTGAAAAAGCTTCCACCTAAAGCCCTGGTGATACCACGACGATGTTGCTGCTCCTGAGTTTCAACAAGAGAAGGGAAATCCAGAGAGAAAATGACTCTCTTTAAAGGATTTCCCTTCCCCTACAACGCTCCCCTGGCATGACGTCATGCAGTAACTTCTCCTCTAGTGAGAAGTGAGCAGTGTGTGCAGTGCACTTCAATGTGCCTGCTGTCACTGCAGCCTGGTAAAAAACGGACCACCTGTGCCAGGGCACAAAACATAGCCCGATAGCGACCCGTTTCGAGGCCCACTTTAAACAAGCATTGGCAAAGCCAATAGGTCTCTCTTTTGGGACCTTATAAGTGTTTAGCCATGCAATGGTTGCATAACTAAATACTTATAAGCAGTGCTTTAAATGGGCCGGTACTCACCGGTACTGAGTACCGGCACCTCTAAATTTTCGGCCCTTAAGTACCGGAACTTCTCTTTGTCCAAAGAGCGTACCGGTACTCATGGGGATGTGAGCCAAGTTCAATGAAATTGGCATTTTCAAAAAGAAGCGCAACACAGCTGACACAAGTGGATCCGTTATGTGAAACACTCTGATCGAGTGCTAATCTCGCCTTTCAGTATGCTAATTGAGACGCCTTCAGAAGGCGTTCATGCAGAGCTGGCAGGAAGTTTGGGAGGGGGCCGACTCACAGTGATTTGCCACCCCCTGTGAATCCTCGTTCTGCTATGTCACAGGTTAGCACATTAATTGCCTGTAAAATGCAGCCTGGGTCGCAAATCGTTAGCAATGCAGTTTGCACACGCTACTGTTTACCATGGCCTCTGGATATTGGGCCCTTCATTTCTGCAAACACCACCAAAGAAGAAAGCAGATATAGAGTCCATTGGCAGGTAGTACTGATGAGAAAGTACAAGTGTGATCGGAAACTGCACTGTTTATAGAAATCCAAGGAAAGTGAATATCCTCCTGAGGAGACTCCGGAGGTGGAAGAAGAACTAAACTACTGATGCCCTCATTAGAAGTGGGCCCTTAACTCCAGTGGCCCCTGTAATGACCACGGCGCGCAATTTGACCTCCACCTTCGTCATCAAAGTCAGTGATAAATACACGCAACTTAGCTCACCGCAGGCCGACTCAAGACCGTTACCAGTTCAACATAAGGCCAGTGCTGCATTACAGGATGTCAGTCTTTTTACTGGTTGATTTCAGGTGTTTCTGGTCCATCAGTCTTCAACTGCACAGTGACGCGGGCCTATCGCGGAAATGCCCACGTTGGGTTATTGTTCAAATTTCTAGATGATTTTAGTGTCATCTGCATAGTTGAACTAATAAGGCCGTAGAGCAAAATAAATGTGGCATGAGGGTCAATAGCACACTCTTGAAGGACAGAATAGGGCCCAGGTAGGAGGGGTAAGGGGAAAGAGGTGATTTGGGCATGCTCTATAATGAGTGTAGTAATGAGCAAGAGGAATGCTTAAACGGGTGCCCCTGGCCGGATCCCTTTGCGCTGCCCATAACTCTGCCCCCTAGCCCCACCCAGCCCCGCCCCCTAGTTTACATCTCAATTTGGTGAGTACATGCACTTATTTTTTTCCATTTAAAACACTGCTTATAAGGTCCCAAAAGCGAAACCTATTGGCTATGCCAATGCTTGTTTCTGTTTATTACTGCTCTGTAGTAATCGCGGCGCACGGGTACCACCATTACTACAAAGAAGTAATAAACAGGAGAAAAAAAACCTGGCTCACGGAGAACATCAAAGCGGACGTGCGGCCGCTAAAGTCAAAGTGATCGCAATCTCGATCAAACATCAAAGCGGCCATGCAGCCGCGAAAATGAGGCGCGCGCGCCCGCGCACATGCACTGTAGCGCTAGGCTACAGTGGTTGCACTTTTTTGAGCCCTAACAAAAAGTCTCTCCAGGTCAGCGCATGCTCTGGGTCAGGCGAGACCGAAAAAACTGCCGGTGCTCAGCACCGGTGAGACCTGACCCACTTAAAGCCCTGGCTAACAACATACTCAGACATTACTGGCTCTACAGGCAGTGGTACAAACAGCCGTGCACAGATTGACAAACATTACAGGCTCTACAGGCAGTTACATGAACAGCTGTGTGCACACTCCCAGAGGCATTAGAGGCACTACAGACAGTGGTACAAACAGACTGCGCACACTGACAGACATCAGAGACTCTACAGGAACTTGTGCAAACGGACATGCGCACTCTGACACTCAATACAGGCTCTAAAGGCAGTGGTGCAAACAGCCATGCATACACTCAGAGACATCACAGGCTCCACATGCATCGGTACACACAGCCGTGACACACTCCTGACAACCGGTACTAATTCATTCTCCCGCGCCATTTCAACTCACCATCTCATAAGCCTCACTCCTAGCCATTTCACTCGCTGACCTCATTCCATATCTCCAATCTCTCCTTCATTTGCCCTCCCTTGAAGTTCCTTCTGTTGCTCATTGCATCCAGCGCACGCCATAAATCACCTGTGCACCCCCCCCCCCCGGGGTGGATCTGCTGTATGTGACTCACCACCCCTCCAATGTGCCGCCAACCAGGAAACTTCCCTCCCTGTCCTGATCTTCTGGGACCCACACCCACTGCCCTTTACCTCCTTGTCCTCCTGCCCTAACTTCTTTTCCTTCGGGCATCTTTGGGTTTGGGATCCTCCAACATGGGTGGGCGGGTGTCTGCCCTCTCCCTGACCTGCACATGCGTGACCACCTTTCCTCTGTCTGCTGTATGAGGAGACGGTGCTCCTGTTTCTGCGCCTCCAGGTCAATGCCCTGCCATTTACTGCTCTAGGTATACCTGGGGCAGCTCCCCCACTGTTTCCCTTGCCTCAAACTCCAAGCACTGCATAGGGCCCGCCTCCCCAACCAGCTCCTGCACGACACTCTTTTTCCATTGAACATATGATTCATTCCGCGCAGGGCCGTCCTTGGCCACCAGTCCTTGTGCACAAGCCCTCAGCCGAGGGTGGGCTGCCTCAGACCCCCATTCTGCTTTGGGCCATCATCTTGAGGCCGTTTTGCTCCGTTGGCATTGCCACCATTGTACCGTCCTCGCTCACCAGTCTCGTTCCCCCATCCCCCACCAGGCTGCTCCAACCTGGGGGTCCCAAGAACCATAGAGCCCTCTAGCCGTGTTGGCTGTCACCTTACTCCCCTCTCTGTCTTGATCTCCTGGGACCCACACCCACAGCCCGTTACCTCCTTACCCTCCTGCCCCAACTTATTTTCCCTGACCATCTTTGGGATCCTCCAACACAGGTGGGAGGGTGGCTGGCCTCTCCCTGGCGTCCCTGTCTGCTGTATGAGGAGGCGCTGCTCCCTTATCCGTGCCTCCAGGTCAATGCCCTACCATTTACTGTCCTGGGTATACCTGGGGCAGCCCCTCTCACTGTGTCCCTTGCTTCAAACTCCAGGCACCTCATTGGGGCCCCCTCCCAGTGGGGAGGCTCACCGAGAGATCAATTGGCCCGTTCCCCCCGGAATCTCCATTTCCTCAGTGCATTTACCAGTGCCTGTCCGCTGCAGCGCTGGTTCCACGGTCGCAGGCCCCGCCCTCCTCTAATTTATTTCCCGAGGGGAGCCACTCCGGGAGGCTGTTCCTCCTGCCTCCGCGCTGCACTCTCCCGGGCTCCTGCTTGGTGCCCCGCCCATGGCCTCCCATTGATTTCCCCGCAGATGGCGGCTCGGGAGGGGGGGTGCGAGCTGCCACCTCAGCAACAACCCTGCTCGATGCGGAGCAGGTCGGGTGATGCATCCCGACCCAGGCCTGGTCCAGGACGCCTGGCTGCAGTAAATCGGCACTACCTGCCTCGCCTAAAATAATGTGCGCCGCCCGGACTGCGTTGCTGTTCGGCATTCACCTGCCAGCCTCTTCCCCAGGATGTGCCGCACTAATGGAGACCACAGCAAGGAACTAACTTTTTGAAGCTCTTCCTGGTGGTGCTTGGTGTCAGCAAGAGACCGGATACTCCTCTCCTGACACTTATATAGCACTCTCTTACACCCTCCCCTTCCCCTAACTTGCCCTATATGTATTTATTTATTAACTGTACAATTATTAAAATCATTACAGTAAAAACACATTAAAAGAGAAAAGACAAAAGAATAGACACAGTAAAAGTAGTGGAGTCTCAGATGGAATTTAGTTGATATGCTGGCCCCTTGTAATGAAGATGCAGGAGTCGGAATTAAAGTAGAGTATTCTTTTAATAACTCGAAGAGCAGGCCAGCATACAAACAGTCCTCCTCAAGTCCTCTAACTGTCTCCAATACAAATGAATACATTCCGTAATGACCTAACACGTTCTACTAAGAACACTCAGCTGTCATCATACAGAATTAAGAACTAAGAACACGCTAAGAATGTAAACACAACACATCCCCCTTTTTCCCAAACAAAAAAATGAAGGCTAAAAAAAAAAACATAAAAAAATAAACATAAAAACCCACTTAAAAACACTAACATTCCCTAATAGTTAACACCATAAAAAAAACAAATAGATATGAACATTAAATAACATAAGCGACACTAAACCTACTTATTGGTGACAATGTAATCTTTTAACCAAGAAGGCACCACCCTCTTCCTTGACGAACGTCGATGAGAAATAGATTCATCAATAGGAGAAAAAGAGTCAGAAACAGTAAAATCCGAGGTTACAGAGCCTTGTGCAGAAACCCCAGTGTTTACATTAACATCAGACATGGTAGTATTTGAACAATTGTCCTGAGTATAGACGGAAGGAACTTCTCCAGAATTACAATCATCTAAATCATCAGGCATCCAATTATAATTAGCAAGGTCATTCTTGCACTTGGCAACTCTGGTTAAATTCCAAACCCTACCATCACTAACCCTCACAGAGTTAAGTAGAACTTCAATCACTTTAATGGGTTCAGAGAATTGAGAAACTCCCTTTTGAACCTTGAACGGTTTTTTAATACGTACCCAATCACCTACATCAATGACAACTTCTTTAGCACTATGTTTCATGTCATAATAAGCCTTGTTCCTATCATGCACCCGTTCCATACGAGCACTCACTTCTTCCCTAGACCAAGGTTGCACCTCACTCGAAAATAACCACGTGGGAATAGCCTTAGACCTAGGATTTCTCCCTTTCATAAGTATAAAGGGAGAATATCCAGTAGAGTCATTTACAGTAATTCGATAATTCCACACTGTTTTCCCCACTTGAGTTGGCCAGTCAAGATTACTCTTCAGTGAAAGTTGAATAGTGTTTTTAAGAACCCTGTTGAATCTTTCAACCATTCCATTGCCACTAGGGTTATAAAGTGAAGTAGTTTTATGTGTAATGCCTAATTTTTTTAAATACATGGTAGCTTTTAAAGATAAAAACTGTACCCCATTATCAGTGAGTATATATGAAGGAATACCCTCAATCACAAATGTCTCATCCAAAAATAGTAGAACTGACTCTGTATCTGCACTTTCCACAATTTTAACAACCGGCCACCTAGAAAATAAGTCAATAAGGACAAGCAAATAACAATGAGAACCATCTCTATTACTAATAGGTCCCATGATGTCAACTGCAATGCACTCCCACGGGTTTTTAGGTACAAAACCCGTAGCCATTGGAGGACGAAAAGTTTGCAAAATTTTATCCGAAGAAGCACAGATGGTGCAATCTCTTACTACCCTTTCAATGTGAGAGTCAACGTTTGGCCACCAAAACAATCTTTTAACCAGTGACTTCGTCCTAACAATTCCTGGATGACCTTCGTGACATAAATCTACAATTCCTTCACGCAAGTTGCCCGGTGGAATTATCCTTTCCCCCCTCAGAAGAGAATTATGAGAAATAGACAACTCAGACCTAACCTCCCAATACGGTCTATAGTCTGCATTCAATAATTTTTTATCCTTAGGCCAGCCATTAGTGATAAAATAAATTACTGCTTGGAGAATGTTGTCATCCAAATATTGCTTATCCCACTCTTCTCTATCAATAGCAGAAAAACCCTGATCTTGTACAAAGGCAATATGTAATTCATTCCATTCATTGTTTTCACATTGTTCCAACATTAAGGGCATTCTTGATAAAAAATCTGCAACCACATTACTTTTGCCAGGTACATAAACCACCTTATACAAAAAAAATTGCATTCTCATAGAGATCCTAGCTAACCTTGCAGAAGCAGTGATAGCACCTTCTGTAGTTAAGATCTTAATCAAAGGCTTGTGGTCACATCGAAGAACACATGGTTTCCCCCAAATAAAAGATTTGAAATGCTCTAACGCCCATGCACACGCTAATGCTTCTCTTTCTATTATTGGATATTTCTCCTCACAAGGTGACAATGACCTGGATGCGTAAGCTATAATTTTGTCCTTGCCCTGATTGTCAACCTGAGATAAAACAGCTCCAAGGCCCCGGTTACTAGCATCTGTAGTAACTACACTATTTAACGAAGGATCAAAACTATGAAGTGCAGTAGCTTTTGCTATGGCTTCTTTAATGGTCTTAAAATCAGTGTCACATTCTTGTGACCACACAAAGGTACTGTTTTTTTTTAAAAGTTGGCGAATATTGTATGTTTTTGTTGCAAAATTTGACACATATTTTGAACAAAACTCTGCCATGCCTAAAAAGGATCTAACATCGTCCTTATTGGACGGTTTAGGAGCTTCAACAATGGCAGAAACTAAAGAAGGTTTAGGTTTCACCCCTTCTTCATCAATAATATGACCTAAATAGGTTACACTTTTTTGTGCAAATTTACACTTCGAATGCTCCACCGTAAGACCATTACTTTGCAGAATGCTTAACACTTTTTTTAACCTAGCCATATGCTCTTCCTCATCACAGCCAGAAACAAGAATGTCATCTTGAAAAAACATAACACCATGTTCCTCCTTGAAAAGATGGTACATCAACCGTTGAAAAACAGCAGCGGCTGAGGCCAAACCGAAAGGCATGCGTTTATATTGAAAACACCCGAAGGGGGTGATAAAGGATGTAAGTTTCATTGATTCTGGGGACAAGGAGATCTGATGATACGCTGATGACAGATCTATGGTCGAAAACCACTTTGCATTGTTTAAATTAGCAACCATTTCATTAATTTTTGGTAACGGAAACCTGTCCACAACAATATTGCTGTTCAGGTACCTCAAATCCACACAGAGCCGAATTTTTCCGTTACTACGTCTCGCTACGACGATCGGAGAAACCCAGTCTGAGGCCTCAATTGGTTCGATAATATTATTAGACACCAATTTATCCAATTCCTTACTAACTTCCTCCCTAACCAAAATAGGAATATTCCTGCATTTGTGTACTTTGGGAGACGCATCCTGTTTTAGAATTATTTTGTGCTCAAATTTTCTAAGATTACCTAGAGCACTACTAAAAACGTTCGGAAATTCCTTTAAAATTTCCTTACTCACTGTCTTACTGTCATCAACAACCAACACTTGTTCACTACTGTTGGGGTCCAAAATTATATGTAATTGTTTTTGGTCAAACCATCCGAGAACTGGTGGTCCCTTTTTTGCAATATATAATTTCCCTCTGCACTCTCTTCCTTTGAATTTAAAAACAAACCAACGATAACCCAGAAGATCAATGGTTTCACCACCATACCCTTCAGGGTGAATGTCAGGTTCCAATAACTGTGAACCCACCTTCTGTATAAAAGAAGATTTCCATAATTCTTCATTAATGATTGTGAAAGGTGAGCCTGAGTCTGCGTAGATTTTGATATCTACCCCACCAATATCCATCCAACACATTGGTTTGTTTACCATGGTTCCCTCATCAATATTTAGTTCTAATTTATCATGTAAATTCATGACCAAATCCCCCTCATCACCATTTCCTTCAGTCTCACTAGCACCTTGATAGCTTTCATCTGAGTTGTTGACAAACCTTACACTGTTTTTACGTCTTCTACAGGCTTTAGCAAAATGACCTTTAAGTCCACAATTAGTACATTTGAATTTAAGTGCAGGGCACATTTTGTTATCTGCTAAATGTTCCAAACTGTTGCATCTATAACATTTAGGTTTAGATGCATTAGGAGGTGTATATTTAGTAAAAGCAGGTTTAAAATTCGAATAACTTTTCTTTTTTTCACTTACATTAACCTTACTTACTACATCAGCAATACTATTATCTTGTTTGAGAACAGTAGCACATCTGCCCGAAATTTCTGCTTTGCGCACAATTGCCAGAATATCATCCAACGGTGCGTCACCATTAATCCATAGTCTATCTTGTATTGTGGGGTTAAAGGCATGCATTACTATTTGGTCCCTTATTAGATCTTCTTGTAACACCCCAAATTTGCAATCTAAAACCATTTTTTTTAAATCCGCTAAGTAATGATCAATACTTTCGTCTTTAGTTTGCTTCCTAGAAAATAATTTATACCTCGTAACGCCAATGCAGACCTTGGGCGCAAAATAGGTATCCAAATGTAGTAAGGTCAAAGCATATACATTCATATCACCTGGAAAACAAGGTTTAGACATTCCTTCATACACTTTTAACCCAACTGGACCCAATGCATGTAACAGTAATCTTTTCTTTTGCGCATGAGACATTTTCCCTTCTTCATCCAATGCATCAATGTAATTGCAAAAGTAAGGTTTCCACTCCAACCATTTCAAAGGAGGTTCTGTTCCTGAAACCCAAAATGCTTGTGGGGCCGTAATATTATAATTGGGCTGACTCATAATGTGTAAGTTATTACTTGCTTAGTCTCAAGATAGAACTTTTAAAATTGTATATAATACTCCTCGTTGAAATCCGGTTAGATTACCGGCAAGTACGTACGCTGTTTGTGCTGGAGTAATTGTAACCGAATATCCTTGAAGCAACCCAAAAAAATTATATAAAAAAAAAAATCCTCTAAACTGGATCCACCACGCTTTTGATTCAGTGCAAACGTAGCGTTGACTTCTAATTCCTCATCGCGCTGTGTTAAATGTGTTGAAACACTGCTCTGCGCGTTATTCCCTTGTTCTGCCACGGAGTGAGGGTATCCTAGCAAGGCGTACACAGGGTTACGCACGCACGTTGCTATGACGCTTCCACGCTCGGTGATGATCGCGCACACAATGCAGGCACCGCAATGGCGAAAACGAGCTCGAGACTCAACGGACTCAGGTAGGTTCTCACGTCAATTACTTGACTTCCTTCGTTTTACTTCGAAGATTCAGCTCCGTTGTCCGCTCTGCTCGCTCCGGTTCCCTTAAATCTTCCGATGCTCCCGGACAGCATAAGTTCGTAACATCAGATCCAGCTTGACAATTTCCTTAATTGTGCTTCCAAGGTTAACGTGGGTTCATCCGCTCTTCGAAACTCGTCGCCAGTGTAATGAAGATGCAGGAGTCGGAATTAAAGTAAAGTATTCTTTTAATAACTCGAAGAGCAGGCCAGCATACAAACAGTCCTCCTCAAGTCCTCTAACTGTCTCCAATACAAATGAATACATTCCGTAATGACCTAACACGTTCTACTAAGAACACTCAGCCATCATCATACAGAATTAAGAACTAAGAACACGCTAAGAATGTAAACACAACACCCCTCCTCCCTCGGCGGCCACGCGGTCAGCCTGCGCCTATGGTCATTGTCGTTATCACGTGTACTTGCTCAAGTTTCTGGGGACCCCCAATGCACCATGGGAATTGTCTACTTCCCACTGTCTGTAAGCCGTTCTCCTTGGCCTTCTGTTGAAAAACATAATATGGTCCGGTCTCAATGGGATGGGTAAGGGGGCACAAGGTCTCATTATTTGTGGGGCGCCAGGCTGCTTTCTCCCACTGGCTTTGCCGTGCTCGTCGCCATAGTGAGATTGTGTTCATTAGCGGTCTTTAGAGCGATCCTGATCTGGTGTGTGAATTTCCCCAGTCTCACTAGGGTCATCGCGGTTGTTGTGGAGAAGCACAAGGCTGACGCTTCACTACATGTCTTCGTTCCCTTGGTAATACAGATGGGGCGAAGCAGTTGCCGACGTTCGTTTATGAGGTCAAGGCAGTAGCACAGGAGATGTAACCAAGATTCCCTCATGTAGGAACACAGTCTGCACTTTATGGATTCCCCCCTGCGAGCCCATGAGGGTTAAAATCGGTGAAGAGTGGAGGATTTTTCTTCCTTGTTGCGTGTGTTGCTAGGTGTGCTAGCGCCAGTACATTGTCTATGGTCGAAGACTGTGATCTGAAGCCAGTCTGGTAGGAGGGAATAATGCTTTTTTCTTAGTCCCAAGCCTCCAGATCCTTCAATAGAAGGCAGGCATAGGCCCTGGCTTCGAGATCGAGCAAGGCGATGAGCCTGTAATTCGATGGCTTCGACCAGTCCCCTATTTTGAAAATAGGGACTAATATGGAGCCCCTCCAGGAATCTGGAGTTTTAGCTGTCATAAAAGAGTAGTTATAGAGCGGAGTGAGAATAGTTGCCCAGAAATAGGGGGCCTTTTTAAAAAACGGTGCAGGTATTGAGGGTGTGTCTGTTCTGGCGGTGTGCAGTGCGTCTCGGACTGATCTCCCTGGCCCCCGGGGGGATTGTGAGGGCTAGAGATCGTTTCTCCAGTCTTTATGCTTAATTGGTGAAGTTGATCCACCTCGCGGCTGGACTCTGCTGTACTGCCTTTGTTTGTGGGGTCGATTGAGTATATGTGCTTCACGTGGACCAGCCAGTCTTGTTCTGCTACTCCATTTTCTCTTTGGGCTCCTCTACTGCTCAGCTGGTTTATATGTCTCCTTAGACCTGATGGGTTCTTCTCTTTAAGCAGGCAGAAAACGTTGATCCATTCTCTCTCTATGTGGGCTTTTTTGTGTTCCCACCATTTCTTCCTTAAGGCTGCTCAGTGATGCCACCGAAGGTCCATCTGTTTGTCTGCCCCCTCTTTTCTTTATTGCGAGGGCCTTGTGCAAGAGGCGTTTACTTTCACGTATGTCTTTGGTTGGTCAAATGCTTCCAGCTGTTGGTTGCACTTTGGGCCGAGGGCGTTTTGACTTGGGGTGACCAGCTTCACTTGTAACTCCTCTACAGTGATCTCCCAGTCCTTTATTGGTGAAAACGTTGTTGCGAGGCTCCCTTCCTGTTTTAGATTCAATCAGTTTTGCAGCTTCGTGCCTACCTCGCCTGACCATCTCATCCTCCTGAGGAGACTATGATTTTCATCCCCTCTGGACTCTCAGATGACTTGGAGTGTGGTAGCTGACGGTACTTCCTGCTGAAACACTGCTATTAGTGGCCTGTGGTCGCTTTTGCCCTGTCCTCGCCTAAAATCTTTCAGACTGGCCGCCAATGCTTCACTGACCATGATGTAATCGATTCTTGAGATGTCCCAGTAGGTCAGTTGTGGGTGCACAGAGTTCGAGCATGCTTCTTTCACTGCATGAGTTGTGGTTAACTTGTGATTATTGAGTAGAGGGTGAAGGGGTGCAGCCCTGCCCGACCCCCGAGATGGGGGTGCGGCTTTGTCAAGGTCCTTCAGGTTAAAGTCCCCAGCTAGAATAACCTGGTGAAATTTGAATATATTAAAGAGGTCGTATAGTTTTCGTGTCAGTGCCTCCATCTGGTCTTTCATGGTGGTCTGTGCTGGGTTTATATAACAGTTTATTATCAGGAGGCGCATTGGCTGTGAGTTGCGCTTCAGGCCTTCGATCTGTAGGGCTTGCAGCCCGGGTCAGTTCATGTTGATTCCTGTCGCAGCAAGGGAGCTTCTTGCATGTTTTATGAAAACTGACAGGCCGCCAGACGGGTGGCCGAAGAGGTTCCTTTTTATTGCTGGGACATGGTGTTCGTAGAACCCTGCCAGTGGAGTGCTAGATAATGCCCACATCTCTTGAAGATGGAGTATGTCTCCTGTTTCCAGGAACTGCTTCAAGTTTTCATTATCACTGATCTTGCTGCTCCCAGCGATGCTCCATGAGATTATGGTTAATTGCTGTTTAGAAGGTAATCCTCCCCTGGCCGCGCACCTGCCAGGCCAGGTTTCGCTGCTATTAGGAATACTTCTGCGTACTTCTTGAAGTTCCGGTTTGGTCCAGGGTGGAAGGGGTTGCACAGATAACCCTTTGGTTGTTTTGACATGAGATCCTGATGCCTATGCCATCCTTCGATCCCTTCCAATGTTTCCCAAGGAATCCTGAGCTGTTCATCCCGTGCAGCACCGACCAAGGCCCCTTGCCCCCTTTCTCTGGTGCTAAGATGTGTGGGTATTTTGGGTGGGACAAAGTCTGGACATCAATGCCCCACTCGGCGAGTTGTGCAGAATTGTTCAAGACAGCTTGTAGTGTTTCCTTTTTCTTCAGGCCTGTAAAAAGGTAGGCAGTTTCAGTCGATAACCTTTAAATATTGCCCGGCGGTAATCGCCTCTCATACCATTCAATAATTATCAAACAAAGAGGCAGGCGCTGGAGACTGGAAGGCAGGAAACAAAGGTTTTATTCCGACGGAGCAGAACACGTCTGATCGGACAGCAAGGTATCGTTTCGAGGTGCTCCGTCTGCGTCTCTGAGACCTGGTCTCTTATACACAATTTTATTACTTTATTACAGGTTTATTATACATGGCACATTCCTGAGATTGCTTTGATACATGAAAGGACATCCTCGGAGTCCCCGCCTCAGGCCCGTTCCCACACATAGCTACAGCAGAAGTCCCCACCCCACTCACAGTAGGAGATGGCTATCACACAGCTGGACATCCTGCCGATTCCCGGAATGTGAGCGACTGGTCGGGTCTCATGGGGTGGGGGCCTTGATGAACTGTAACTCCTTTGAAGAGGGGTGATTCCTCACAGTGGGAGCAATAAACTGCATCCGCAGGGCTAGGTGATGGCCTGGGATCGGCTCAGACAATCGGGCACAGAGGAAGGGGGTTATCAAAAGGGTGTGTGATCATGTAAGGGATGAAGGGAGGTGTTGGTCAGGCACGGGATGTGGTTCCAAGGCAGAGTCGCGCAGAAGGAGAGGTTTTATGGCCCGTGCATGAGAGAGCAGGGGTGGTCAGCGCGTGGGGGGATGTTCGCAGCGCCAGAGGGACGCGCTGGCAATCGGCAATGAGCAGGGAGAGAGGCCATGGTGCCTAAAATGGCTGCCGTGTGTTTTTACGTACGGTGCTGGGAAAGAGGCAAGATGGCGCAGATAATGTTCAGTTACGAATTGAATTTCGACAGTCCTCCCTTTTAACATATCTCGCCAGCTTGTTAGTTCGGATCTATCCCCATAATATTACGTATTTCTACCTCATACAGAGCTTTCATACGTTCGGCTTCAAAGTCCAGAGTCTTAGGGCAGATACAGTTTGCAAAAAGTGAACACAGAGGTGGCAAGCATTGAATACCCAGGCAGCATCCGCATAGTATCACGATTGGTATTAGGATAAACGTAAACAACCTCCACCCCCAGTTTTTCATAGTGTCCCAGAACCAGCTCCCAAGCGACCATCCTTCTTGTTCCTGATGAACCTCTGAGGAAAGTCTGTGGAGGTGTTCAATTGCTTTGTAGACTGAGGGTGAGTTATCCGGTACGTAGGTACAACAGCTGGATCCAATGATGCGGCATGCTCCTCCACGGTCAGCCAGAACCACATCTAGAACGAGGCGGTTCTGAAGAGCCACCAGGCGGACGGCCTGAAGCTCGGCGGTGTTGTTGGTGAGGATGCCAGCTGTAATGTTCATTGTTGTCTCAACTGCCTGGGTCAAGTGTCAGATGGCACGGCTGTTCGCCATCGGACCCCAAAGTGGAACAAGTCCCTTTACTGCATCCAGGAACTGTGCTCCGTTGGAGTCAGCTCGCTCAATGTCCCTTGCACGCTTCTGCCGGTGGTGGTTTGCTGGAGCCACATACGTCGGAGGAAGGATAAAAGCGATATAACAGGTGCCCCCCCAGCCTTTTGGAAGCCAGGTGTAGGCCTTAGTACCACAGACGAAGTACATGTTTGGGGAGGTAACAAAAGAGGGTGGATCAACTGAGTCTAATGTTCGGATGATGTGGCAGGAACTGCGGCCCACCAACTGCGTTCCCAGGCCTTCGATGCATACAAGACCTGAGACGTTGACGACAGACAGGGCCACTGTCAGGGTGGCGGCTGTTCGTTTCCGGAGGTAAGAGAAGGTGGGTCTGGCTGGATTGTTGAACACCTGCATTTCAACTCATTCTTTGGCAGGGATGTCCATGGGAAAAGAGGCGTTTGATGTCAGAGGGCAAAAGGGAGCAGAAGTTCTTCCTGTTTTGTTCAGCCAGAAACCATGATAGAAGTGTGACGCAGTTTTGCTGGAAGTGGCATTATCCTTGTAACTCTCTTGTAAGAGGATCAACCAAGCGAGGCAGGAACCATGGACAGAGAAAGGCGAAGGGATGAAAGGGATAGAGTGTCCAGTGGCATGTGGTAGCAATCCACAGATCCAGCAATTCGTGGCATTAGCGGCAAGATTGTGTTGGTGTAGCAGCTGCACAAAAGAGTTATTCCAGAACTCCTTACACCTTTCTCGGAGTTGAGGTGAAAGTGAGATCAGATGGTGTTCTTTCATGGTGGTAGGTTGAGCAGTGGTTAGCAATGTCTTATGAGCGGGTGCGCTCTCTTCCACAATCCAGAAGGTGGCCATGAGGAGGAGGCAAAAGAGAAGGGCGATGAAAAGTGCAATAGTCTTTGAGCTGTGCATTTTGTCAGTCTTTGGGTCTTTGTAGTGGATCTTCGGACGTCCGGTTGCTTCCATCATCTTCGTATCGGGCGCTTCCATCATCTTCAAAGGACTCGGTAGCGGGCAGAACCACAGACTTTGTTTAGCTTCTCTTCTGGAGGCCTTTGTTGTGTTCAGGCTACCGCTCTGAGATTTAACTTAGTCAGTGGTCTGCTTAGCTGAAATTCCCTCCTTTCGACGCAGGTTATACCCTTCTTTGGATGGCACAGTGGGATCGGGAAATTTTGCCAATTCAAGTGTCTCTGTATCAGGGTAACAGCTCAGGGATGGTCGGTCTTTGTCCAGGAGCTCCTCTTGGGTGGTGACGTTTTCAGTTGTCGTCAGAGTCAAGGGTATCTTCTTGCAGTGATGTGCATGCAGCCAGTTACGCTTCCCCTCCACTCGAAGAGCTGTTCGGGTGGTGATCAAGACTTGCCAGGGGCCCGTCCACCGGGGCTCCAGACTCTTTTCGCGCTGGAAATTTCGCACTAGGACGAAATCACCGGGTTGGATGTCGTGTCCGGGGCCCCTGGAAGCATCGGGGATGGCCTGCAGCACCTGTTGATGGATAACAGACAGCGTTTTAGTCAAATTATACAAATAGTCAGACATGAGGACGTCCGGGACGTCGTGAATGGATGTCGGTTTCGGTGCAGTCCAGAGGTTCATGGGTCGCCCGAAGACGACCTCGTAGGGGGTTAAGTGGTGTTTGGTAGGGGTGGAACGCATTGATAGCAATGCCAGTGGGAGAGCGTCTGGCCATTTCAGTCCCGTGGTGGCTACTATTTTTGCTAGTTTGAGCTTCAGTGTGGCATTGTGTCGCTCAACCAAGCCTGCAGATTGGGGGTGGAAGACCGCTCGAAACTTTTGCTTTACACCCAATCCCTTCAAGATGAGTTGGATAACTTCGGCTACGAAGTGGGGGCCGTTGTCGCTCCACAAAATTCGACAAAGGCCGTAACGAGGGAAGAATTCCTTCAGTAGTACCTTTGCGGTAGTCATGGCAGTGTTGTCGCGGGTTGGATAGGCCTCCACCCACTTGCTAAATGCGCACACAACAACAAGCACGTATTTCAGGCCTTGGCACCTTTCTAATTGGATGTAGCCCATTTGAAGGACTTCAAAGGGATGGCCAGGGACCCCAAACCCTCCCCGGGGTACAACAGTTCCTTTCCCAGGGTTGTGTTGCAGACATATTAGACATTGTTGAACCAGGCGTTTAGCTGAGTCTGGGATCCTGTCATTGTGCCAAACTTTGGAGATGAGTTCGATCATGGGGGCAGATCCTATGTGTGCGGGGGAGTGTACCATGGTCAGCATGGGAATCAGGTATGAGTCGGGTAGCAACCATTTGTTTGTGTCTTTAGTTTGCCAGCAGCCTTCATCGTCTTTCAATCCCACCCGTGCCCATTCAGTCAATTCGTGTGGTGAGCTGGCCAATTGGATGTCCCTAATGGTTTCCCTAGCATCCTTCCATTTTTCAGCTTGTGACCTAGTCACGTACATGCGTGTCGTCGTCCTATTCTCGGCTGTGGTTCGGGCGGTGATGTCAGCCAGCGCATTTCCCTGTCCAATAATGTCCGTCACCTGTTTGTGTGCCTGGCATTTGATCACAGCTAGCCGTTTGGGGAGGAGGACTGCTTCAGTCAGAGCGGAGACTAGATCTCCATGCAGGATGGGTGTGCCATGAGAAGTCAGGAATCCCCTCTCCTTCCACAAGAGCCCAAAATGATGAACCACCCCGAAGGCATACTGGCTGTCTGTGTAAATGTTTGCGGTCGTCCCTGCTGCTAGAATGCACGCTCGTGTGAGAGCAATCAGTTCTGCCGCCTGTGCGGATCGCTGTGTGATGCGGGCTGTCTCAATTACCGTTCGGGCCATGGTGACTGCATAGGCAGCTGAGGTGGTGCCGTCGGGGAGCTTGATGCAAGAGCCGTCTACCCATAGCTCTCCGTCAGGGACTGGGAAGGCAGTGTCTCAGAGGTCAACCCTACTCCTAGTCTGTTCGACCGTGAGGGACACACAGTCATGTATAGGGGACACATTGGGATCAGTGTCAGGGAGAGGTAACAGAGTGGCTGGGTTCAGAGTGGTACATCGTTTCAGTGTGATGTGGGGTGCAAGCAGAGTCAGTTCGTAACCAGTCAGTCGTGCGCTAGTCAGGTGTTGAGTCTTAGTCTGGTTCAGGAGGGTGTCAACCGCATGGGGTACTAACACTGTGAGGGAGTTCGAAAGTACGATCCCCTCACTTTGTCGGATAGAGACAGCAGCGGCGGCTACTGCTTGGAGGCAGGCAGGCAAAGCTCTGGCTACGGGGTCAAGAGTGGTGGAGAAGTAGGCACAAGGGCGTTGCTTGGGGCCTATGGATTGAGTTAGAACAGACAACGCGCATCCCTCCCTTTCGTGGGTGAAGAGGGAAAAAGGCTTAGTGTAGTCTGGGGTTCCTGGGACTGGTGCTGAGCAAAGGGCATCTCGCAATTCTTTGAAGGAGGATTGGCATTCGGGGGTCCAGGGGAGTGGGAAGGGGACATCTTTAGCCAGCAGGGAAAGCAGAGGTTTTACGATAAGGCTGAAGTTTAGCAACCACTGTTGACAGAAGGAGGTGAGGCCCACCAGAGAGCGAACTTGCTTCTGAGTTTTGGGAACAGGGGTTTCCAGAATGGTCTGAATTCGGTCAGGCGTAAGCTTCCTCCCGTCTTTGGACAGGAGGTGGCCTAGGTATGTCAGTTGGGGTTGCCAGAATTGCAACTTCTTCCTGGAGACCTTGTGACCGTTCTCCGCGAGGAAGTGGAGGAGTTGGATGGTGGCTGTGACTGCAAGCGGAGTGGTGTCGGCCGCCAAAAGAATATCATCGACGTACTGTATTAACACCACTCCATCCGGTAGCTGGACAGCGTCCAGCTGTCTCTTGAGGGCCTGGCTATAGATGCTGGGACTTTCAGTGTAGCCTTGGGGTGCTCTACAAAATCTGTGCAAACGGGCTTTTAAGGTGAAACCAAAGAGGTAGCGGCTGTCTGGGTGGATGGGGATGGACAAGAATGCGTTCTTGAGATCGATAACAGAAAAGGTGGTGGCAGTGGACGGAATCAGGGTCAGAATGGTGGTGATATCTGAGACTACGGGATACTGAGGCACAACCACTTTGTTAACCTCTCGTAGGTCAATGATGAAGCGGTACGCTTTATCATCTCCCTCGCCTTGTTTCTTTACAATGGGTAGGATAGGGCTGTTACAAACATTACTAACTACTTCTTCTACCACTCCTGCATCGACTAGGGACTGGATAATCTTTACCAATGCCTTCTCACCCTCGGGCGATATCCGATACTGTGGAAGTTTTGGGAGCACTGCGTCCTGTCGAACAGATATATGTACAGGGTCGATCATCATGCGTCCTACGTCTGAGTCAGATTTGGCCCATAGGTACGAGGGTAAAGTGTCGAGTAGGGACAAGTCAGCATCGGTCATGGAGAACATACGTCGTGTAAGACAAAGCCCAAACAGATTTGGGTTATCATACAGTATGACTCGAACTCCGTCTGGGGAACACCTAATGGTAGCTCGGAAATGTTTTAGCAAGTCAAGACCCATAATGGCGTCGGGGGTGTTGGAGGAGAGCAGAAATGTCGTGTCAGTGGTGTTATTTTCCAAATCAAAGGAGAACGGTGTGGACAAGGGATTAGTGGAGGGCGTTCCATCAAAACCTATTGATGTTACATGTGAGCCAGACAACGGTGCCCTTGGAATCAGTCGTTTAGATAACGCACTACGTGTCGCCCCAGTATCTACCAAAAATGGAGACTTCGTGCCAGGACCTTAGCGGTGACGTAAGGACCTTGCTGGTCAACACAGAGCTCGACTGGATCCCTCCCTTGCCCCTGGCGGTCCTATGCAAAGTCATGGGTGTTCTCGTAGTCAGACTGTTGGTACTGGTTCTGTCGGGGACGGTCAAATGTGTTCGGTCTACCTGGCCTGTCGTTGTTGGTGTCATTCGGGTACCCTCGTCCCTGTCCTCTATTTCTGGGGCCATTCGCTACGTCTCTTGCTTCTCTATTTTTGTTCATTTCCAGAAGGGCCGGGCACTGAGATTTCCAATGTCCGAATCCCTTGCAGAATGCACACTGATTCTCATCTAAGTTCTTACGTCCAGCATAGGGTGCGGGTGTATGGTCTCTAGGGGGTAGTTTTCTAGGAGCAGTTGGTTGATAATTTCCCTTGGAAGGTTCCCTTCCTATTGTCACCGCTTGCAAACTGTGCGATCATTACTCTTTCCTTCAGGTCCTTTTTCTTTCTCTCGGACGCCCTATCGTTCTCGTTCTTTTGGTGTTCGTAGTACTGGGCCATCTGAAGGATAGCCGCGGGTTTGGAGGCCGCCCAACTACCCTCACTAGTCTGTAGTTTCTGAGAGACTTCCTGCGACAGACCCTTAACATAATTCTGGACAAAAAGGTGATGTCCGGTTGCAGTGGTCATGTCCTGGCCACTATAATCGGAAAACACTGTCTCGAATCGTGAGAAGTATTCCGATACGTCTTCCTGGGGTTTCTGGCGGTAAGCCGTTACTATCGACCAGTCTACCTTCTTTTCTGGGATCAGGGTCTTTAATTTCTGGACAATCTTGTCTGGGAGTTCTAATATGGCCTTTAAGGGTTTCTGTCCAGGGTCTCGCTGTTTATCTATGGCATCGAGTTGTTCACAGGTATATCCGAACGGCTCAAAGTGGTCGACTCTCCGGATTTGCTTCCACACATCAGCTGGCAGACATAACCCGAAGAACAAATCGATGTCCGCTAGGGTCATTATTGTTGAACCTAAGGCTGTGCCTAGTTCAGTGTAAAAGGCAGTCGGGTTCTTTCTCAAATCGGGTAAGGCCTTTCTGAAAGTCAGGATGTCTTGTCGGTCCCATGGCTGATAGACCCAGTTATACACAACCCTCCCCTTCGCATCTTGGTGGTTGATGTCATCGTGTGTTCCCTGACCTCGTGGGGGGACCCAGTAGGGAGCGGCTTCCTTGATGGGCATCATGGTATCAGTTTTTTCTGCCTGGGGTTCAGTCGCTACGGGGGTTTCTGTTTTGGCTTTCTGTCTTTGTTCTTTGAGGTGGCAGAAGACTTCAAGCGTACGCGTGAAGAGGTCCGTCACATCGCCCTCGCCCTCATCACCAATGTCAACTTTTCTATACAAAGTCGCTAAGCTCTCAGGACCCTTATCCTGGTATCTATCCTCATAGGCATTTAGGGTGTGGTAACAAAACCGCACGACAAAGTGTCGTCTGTGGCTATTGGCATATGAATTGTACATATCCGTCACATATTCCTCACTTTCCTTCCGTTCTACTAATGTTCTCACTACCTTATCGATTCCGGCTCGTTCACCTTTGGTCAGCCGATTCATTCTGGCGGAATCCTTTTTTCTAGTCTCAGGGTCATCTAATGTTACCACTAACGTTGTGTTCAGTGCAAGGGGTTCGGCCGGCGCGGAGGCCGTGAGGACCGAGGCCCTGGCACTACTCTTGCTTGCGTTCGGGGATGGTGGGTGCTGTATTAAGGGTTGGGAGGGAGCGTATGGAGGGGGCATGTAGATAATTGGGGGGCCTAATAGCAAATCATCGTTCGCTCGTTGTTTGGAAGGTAACTCAGGGTAGAGCGTAGAGGGGGTCCTAACAGGGCACTGGCCTGATGTTTCAGACTCTTGTTTTAGTTTAGCTTCCTCTCTCTCTTTTATTTCTTCTTCTAACTTTCTAGGCAAGGTGAGCTGCTTTTCGTAACTCTTTTTCTGCTTTCACTTCTTCTCTCTTTTTCCGTTGTGCTGCTTCTTTGCGCCACATGCCGATACTATCAAGCATGGTGGGCGTTGTTTTATTACTGCGAAGAGCTGTTTCTAGCGTTTCTATTTTACGATCATCAAAGGATCCTATCAGTGGCCACTGACTTTCGGGGTCCTTCTTTGTATATTTATGCCATATTTTGCTATAGGCTACGGCGACTAGTCCATATTTAGTGAACATGTCCTTATTAGGGGTGCCTTCCAGTGGAGCTGGATGGTTCATCTCTAATAAGCGGTCCGGGCTGAACCAACTACCAATCAGTGGGGAGAAGATAGGCATGACAGATTACAAAGGGGGACAAAGGTCCGCACTACCTATCCTTCACTACTTGCAAAGACTAGACAGAATATTTCTATTTTACGTTATTTGCAAACAGAGAATATCTCAAAAAGAACTATTCTTCAAACAATCAATGTTCGGACAATCAATCAGTGGGGAGAAAAATAGGCACGACAGATTACAAAGGGGGACAAAGGTCCACGTTACCTACCCTTCACTATCTTCAAAGGAAGAGGGAGTATTTCTACTCTTCCCCGTTTGCAGGCAGCGAATATCTCAAAGAATAACCAAATAAGCAATACTAGTATTTTCAATTAATCAAACAATCGTCTCGCAATTCGTCGTGTTACACGACCTTACCCGGACCGCATGGACAGTTTCTCGTCTTCCGCTTCCAGCGCCCGATCGTCCTCTACTCTCCGTTATTGCCGCGGCACTCCTGATGGTTCCCAGTCAGGACCGTAGATCACTCGAGAGAGAGGTCTGCTCGGAACCAGTGAAGTTCGGATGATCGGCCGCCAGACGAGGGTCTATCGGGCGGGAGCTCTTCCCGATCGTTGCAGTCGTTCACTCTGTCATCCAGACCTCTCCCGCTGGATCCACGTGTCGCCGGTGGGCCCCACGTTTGGGTCGCCAATTGTAAAAAGGTAGGCAGTTTTAGTCGATAACCTTTAAATATTGCCCGGCGGTAATCGCCTCTCATACCATTCGATAATTATCAAACAAAGAGGCAGGCGCTGGAGACTGGAAGGCAGGAAACAAAGGTTTTATTCCGACGGAGCAGAACACGTCTGATCGGACAGCAAGGTATCGTTTCGAGGTGCTCCGTCTGCGTCTCTGAGACCTGGTCTCTTATACACAATTTTATTACTTTATTACAGGTTTATTATACATGGCACATTCCTGAGATTGCTTTGATACATGAAAGGACATCCTCGGAGTCCCCGCCTCAGGCCCGTTCCCACACATAGCTACAGCAGAAGTCCCCACCCCACTCACAGTAGGAGATGGCTATCACACAGCTGGACATCCTGCCGATTCCCGGAATGTGAGCGACTGGTCGGGTCTCATGGGGTGGGGGCCTTGATGAACTGTAACTCCTTTGAAGAGGGGTGATTCCTTACAGTGGGAGCAATAAACTGCATCCGCAGGGCTAGGTGATGGCCTGGGATCGGCTCAGACAATCGGGCACAGAGGAAGGGGGTTATCAAAAGGGTGTGTGATCATGTAAGGGATGAAGGGAGGTGTTGGTCAGGCACGGGATGTGGTTCCAAGGCAGAGTCGCGCAGAAGGAGAGGTTTTATGGCCCGTGCATGAGAGAGCAGGGGTGGTCAGCGCGTGGGGGGATGTTCGCAGCGCCAGAGGGACGCGCTGGCAATCGGCAATGAGCAGGGAGAGAGGCCATGGTGCCTAAAATGGCTGCCGTGTGTTTTTACGTACGGTGCTGGGAAAGAGGCAAGATGGCGCAGATAATGTTCAGTTACGAATTGAATTTCGACAGTCCTCCCTTTTAACATATCTCGCCAGCTTGTTAGTTCGGATCTATCCCCATAATATTACGTATTTCTACCTCATACAGAGCTTTCATACGTTCGGCTTCAAAGTCCAGAGTCTTAGGGCAGATACAGTTTGCAAAAAGTGAACACAGAGGTGGCAAGCATTGAATACCCAGGCAGCATCCGCATAGTATCACGATTGGTATTAGGATAAACGTAAACAACCTCCACCCCCAGTTTTTCATAGTGTCCCAGAACCAGCTCCCAAGCGACCATCCTTCTTGTTCCTGATGAACCTCTGAGGAAAGTCTGTGGAGGTGTTCAATTGCTTTGTAGACTGAGGGTGAGTTATCCGGTACGTAGGTACAACAGCTGGATCCAATGATGCGGCATGCTCCTCCACGGTCAGCCAGAACCACATCTAGAACGAGGCGGTTCTGAAGAGCCACCAGGCGGACGGCCTGAAGCTCGGCGGTGTTGTTGGTGAGGATGCCAGCTGTAATGTTCATTGTTGTCTCAACTGCCTGGGTCAAGTGTCAGATGGCACGGCTGTTCGCCATCGGACCCCAAAGTGGAACAAGTCCCTTTACTGCATCCAGGAACTGTGCTCCGTTGGAGTCAGCTCGCTCAATGTCCCTTGCACGCTTCTGCCGGTGGTGGTTTGCTGGAGCCACATACGTCGGAGGAAGGATAAAAGCGATATAACAGGTGCCCCCCCAGCCTTTTGGAAGCCAGGTGTAGGCCTTAGTACCACAGACGAAGTACATGTTTGGGGAGGTAACAAAAGAGGGTGGATCAACTGAGTCTAATGTTCGGATGATGTGGCAGGAACTGCGGCCCACCAACTGCGTTCCCAGGCCTTCGATGCATACAAGACCTGAGACGTTGACGACAGACAGGGCCACTGTCAGGGTGGCGGCTGTTCGTTTCCGGAGGTAAGAGAAGGTGGGTCTGGCTGGATTGTTGAACACCTGCATTTCAACTCATTCTTTGGCAGGGATGTCCATGGGAAAAGAGGCGTTTGATGTCAGAGGGCAAAAGGGAGCAGAAGTTCTTCCTGTTTTGTTCAGCCAGAAACCATGATAGAAGTGTGACGCAGTTTTGCTGGAAGTGGCATTATCCTTGTAACTCTCTTGTAAGAGGATCAACCAAGCGAGGCAGGAACCATGGACAGAGAAAGGCGAAGGGATGAAAGGGATAGAGTGTCCAGTGGCATGTGGTAGCAATCCACAGATCCAGCAATTCGTGGCATTAGCGGCAAGATTGTGTTGGTGTAGCAGCTGCACAAAAGAGTTATTCCAGAACTCCTTACACCTTTCTCGGAGTTGAGGTGAAAGTGAGATCAGATGGTGTTCTTTCATGGTGGTAGGTTGAGCAGTGGTTAGCAATGTCTTATGAGCGGGTGCGCTCTCTTCCACAATCCAGAAGGTGGCCATGAGGAGGAGGCAAAAGAGAAGGGCGATGAAAAGTGCAATAGTCTTTGAGCTGTGCATTTTGTCAGTCTTTGGGTCTTTGTAGTGGATCTTCGGACGTCCGGTTGCTTCCATCATCTTCGTATCGGGCGCTTCCATCATCTTCAAAGGACTCGGTAGCGGGCAGAACCACAGACTTTGTTTAGCTTCTCTTCTGGAGGCCTTTGTTGTGTTCAGGCTACCGCTCTGAGATTTAACTTAGTCAGTGGTCTGCTTAGCTGAAATTCCCTCCTTTCGACGCAGGTTATACCCTTCTTTGGATGGCACAGTGGGATCGGGAAATTTTGCCAATTCAAGTGTCTCTGTATCAGGGTAACAGCTCAGGGATGGTCGGTCTTTGTCCAGGAGCTCCTCTTGGGTGGTGACGTTTTCAGTTGTCGTCAGAGTCAAGGGTATCTTCTTGCAGTGATGTGCATGCAGCCAGTTACGCTTCCCCTCCACTCGAAGAGCTGTTCGGGTGGTGATCAAGACTTGCCAGGGGCCCGTCCACCGGGGCTCCAGACTCTTTTCGCGCTGGAAATTTCGCACTAGGACGAAATCACCGGGTTGGATGTCGTGTCCGGGGCCCCTGGAAGCATCGGGGATGGCCTGCAGCACCTGTTGATGGATAACAGACAGCGTTTTAGTCAAATTATACAAATAGTCAGACATGAGGACGTCCGGGACGTCGTGAATGGATGTCGGTTTCGGTGCAGTCCAGAGGTTCATGGGTCGCCCGAAGACGACCTCGTAGGGGGTTAAGTGGTGTTTGGTAGGGGTGGAACGCATTGATAGCAATGCCAGTGGGAGAGCGTCTGGCCATTTCAGTCCCGTGGTGGCTACTATTTTTGCTAGTTTGAGCTTCAGTGTGGCATTGTGTCGCTCAACCAAGCCTGCAGATTGGGGGTGGAAGACCGCTCGAAACTTTTGCTTTACACCCAATCCCTTCAAGATGAGTTGGATAACTTCGGCTACGAAGTGGGGGCCGTTGTCGCTCCACAAAATTCGACAAAGGCCGTAACGAGGGAAGAATTCCTTCAGTAGTACCTTTGCGGTAGTCATGGCAGTGTTGTCGCGGGTTGGATAGGCCTCCACCCACTTGCTAAATGCGCACACAACAACAAGCACGTATTTCAGGCCTTGGCACCTTTCTAATTGGATGTAGCCCATTTGAAGGACTTCAAAGGGATGGCCAGGGACCCCAAACCCTCCCCGGGGTACAACAGTTCCTTTCCCAGGGTTGTGTTGCAGACATATTAGACATTGTTGAACCAGGCGTTTAGCTGAGTCTGGGATCCTGTCATTGTGCCAAACTTTGGAGATGAGTTCGATCATGGGGGCAGATCCTATGTGTGCGGGGGAGTGTACCATGGTCAGCATGGGAATCAGGTATGAGTCGGGTAGCAACCATTTGTTTGTGTCTTTAGTTTGCCAGCAGCCTTCATCGTCTTTCAATCCCACCCGTGCCCATTCAGTCAATTCGTGTGGTGAGCTGGCCAATTGGATGTCCCTAATGGTTTCCCTAGCATCCTTCCATTTTTCAGCTTGTGACCTAGTCACGTACATGCGTGTCGTCGTCCTATTCTCGGCTGTGGTTCGGGCGGTGATGTCAGCCAGCGCATTTCCCTGTCCAATAATGTCCGTCACCCGTTTGTGTGCCTGGCATTTGATCACAGCTAGCCGTTTGGGGAGGAGGACTGCATCAGTCAGAGCGGAGACTAGATCTCCATGCAGGATGGGTGTGCCATGAGAAGTCAGGAATCCCCTCTCCTTCCACAAGAGCCCAAAATGATGAACCACCCCGAAGGCATACTGGCTGTCTGTGTAAATGTTTGCGGTCGTCCCTGCTGCTAGAATGCACGCTCGTGTGAGAGCAATCAGTTCTGCCGCCTGTGCGGATCGCTGTGTGATGCGGGCTGTCTCAATTACCGTTCGGGCCATGGTGACTGCATAGGCAGCTGAGGTGGTGCCGTCGGGGAGCTTGATGCAAGAGCCGTCTACCCATAGCTCTCCGTCAGGGACTGGGAAGGCAGTGTCTCAGAGGTCAACCCTACTCCTAGTCTGTTCGACCGTGAGGGACACACAGTCATGTATAGGGGACACATTGGGATCAGTGTCAGGGAGAGGTAACAGAGTGGCTGGGTTCAGAGTGGTACATCGTTTCAGTGTGATGTGGGGTGCAAGCAGAGTCAGTTCGTAACCAGTCAGTCGTGCGCTAGTCAGGTGTTGAGTCTTAGTCTGGTTCAGGAGGGTGTCAACCGCATGGGGTACTAACACTGTGAGGGAGTTCGAAAGTACGATCCCCTCACTTTGTCGGATAGAGACAGCAGCGGCGGCTACTGCTTGGAGGCAGGCAGGCAAAGCTCTGGCTACGGGGTCAAGAGTGGCGGAGAAGTAGGCACAAGGGCGTTGCTTGGGGCCTATGGATTGAGTTAGAACAGACAACGCGCATCCCTCCCTTTCGTGGGTGAAGAGGGAAAAAGGCTTAGTGTAGTCTGGGGTTCCTGGGACTGGTGCTGAGCAAAGGGCATCTCGCAATTCTTTGAAGGAGGATTGGCATTCGGGGGTCCAGGGGAGTGGGAAGGGGACATCTTTAGCCAGCAGGGAAAGCAGAGGTTTTACGATAAGGCTGAAGTTTAGCAACCACTGTTGACAGAAGGAGGTGAGGCCCACCAGAGAGCGAACTTGCTTCTGAGTTTTGGGAACAGGGGTTTCCAGAATGGTCTGAATTCGGTCAGGCGTAAGCTTCCTCCCGTCTTTGGACAGGAGGTGGCCTAGGTATGTCAGTTGGGGTTGCCAGAATTGCAACTTCTTCCTGGAGACCTTGTGACCGTTCTCCGCGAGGAAGTGGAGGAGTTGGATGGTGGCTGTGACTGCAAGCGGAGTGGTGTCGGCCGCCAAAAGAATATCATCGACGTACTGTATTAACACCACTCCATCCGGTAGCTGGACAGCGTCCAGCTGTCTCTTGAGGGCCTGGCTATAGATGCTGGGACTTTCAGTGTAGCCTTGGGGTGCTCTACAAAATCTGTGCAAACGGGCTTTTAAGGTGAAACCAAAGAGGTAGCGGCTGTCTGGGTGGATGGGGATGGACAAGAATGCGTTCTTGAGATCGATAACAGAAAAGGTGGTGGCAGTGGACGGAATCAGGGTCAGAATGGTGGTGATATCTGAGACTACGGGATACTGAGGCACAACCACTTTGTTAACCTCTCGTAGGTCAATGATGAAGCGGTACGCTTTATCATCTCCCTCGCCTTGTTTCTTTACAATGGGTAGGATAGGGCTGTTACAAACATTACTAACTACTTCTTCTACCACTCCTGCATCGACTAGGGACTGGATAATCTTTACCAATGCCTTCTCACCCTCGGGCGATATCCGATACTGTGGAAGTTTTGGGAGCACTGCGTCCTGTCGAACAGATATATGTACAGGGTCGATCATCATGCGTCCTACGTCTGAGTCAGATTTGGCCCATAGGTACGAGGGTAAAGTGTCGAGTAGGGACAAGTCAGCATCGGTCATGGAGAACATACGTCGTGTAAGACAAAGCCCAAACAGATTTGGGTTATCATACAGTATGACTCGAACTCCGTCTGGGGAACACCTAATGGTAGCTCGGAAATGTTTTAGCAAGTCAAGACCCATAATGGCGTCGGGGGTGTTGGAGGAGAGCAGAAATGTCGTGTCAGTGGTGTTATTTTCCAAATCAAAGGAGAACGGTGTGGACAAGGGATTAGTGGAGGGCGTTCCATCAAAACCTATTGATGTTACATGTGAGCCAGACAACGGTGCCCTTGGAATCAGTCGTTTAGATAACGCACTACGTGTCGCCCCAGTATCTACCAAAAATGGAGACTTCGTGCCAGGACCTTAGCGGTGACGTAAGGACCTTGCTGGTCAACACAGAGCTCGACTGGATCCCTCCCTTGCCCCTGGCGGTCCTATGCAAAGTCATGGGTGTTCTCGTAGTCAGACTGTTGGTACTGGTTCTGTCGGGGACGGTCAAATGTGTTCGGTCTACCTGGCCTGTCGTTGTTGGTGTCATTCGGGTACCCTCGTCCCTGTCCTCTATTTCTGGGGCCATTCGCTACGTCTCTTGCTTCTCTATTTTTGTTCATTTCCAGAAGGGCCGGGCACTGAGATTTCCAATGTCCGAATCCCTTGCAGAACGCACACTGATTCTCATCTAAGTTCTTACGTCCAGCATAGGGTGCGGGTGTATGGTCTCTAGGGGGTAGTTTTCTAGGAGCAGTTGGTTGATAATTTCCCTTGGAAGGTTCCCTTCCTATTGTCACCGCTTGCAAACTGTGCGATCATTACTCTTTCCTTCAGGTCCTTTTTCTTTCTCTCGGACGCCCTATCGTTCTCGTTCTTTTGGTGTTCGTAGTACTGGGCCATCTGAAGGATAGCCGCGGGTTTGGAGGCCGCCCAACTACCCTCACTAGTCTGTAGTTTCTGAGAGACTTCCTGCGACAGACCCTTAACATAATTCTGGACAAAAAGGTGATGTCCGGTTGCAGTGGTCATGTCCTGGCCACTATAATCGGAAAACACTGTCTCGAATCGTGAGAAGTATTCCGATACGTCTTCCTGGGGTTTCTGGCGGTAAGCCGTTACTATCGACCAGTCTACCTTCTTTTCTGGGATCAGGGTCTTTAATTTCTGGACAATCTTGTCTGGGAGTTCTAATATGGCCTTTAAGGGTTTCTGTCCAGGGTCTCGCTGTTTATCTATGGCATCGAGTTGTTCACAGGTATATCCGAACGGCTCAAAGTGGTCGACTCTCCGGATTTGCTTCCACACATCAGCTGGCAGACATAACCCGAAGAACAAATCGATGTCCGCTAGGGTCATTATTGTTGAACCTAAGGCTGTGCCTAGTTCAGTGTAAAAGGCAGTCGGGTTCTTTCTCAAATCGGGTAAGGCCTTTCTGAAAGTCAGGATGTCTTGTCGGTCCCATGGCTGATAGACCCAGTTATACACAACCCTCCCCTTCGCATCTTGGTGGTTGATGTCATCGTGTGTTCCCTGACCTCGTGGGGGGACCCAGTAGGGAGCGGCTTCCTTGATGGGCATCATGGTATCAGTTTTTTCTGCCTGGGGTTCAGTCGCTACGGGGGTTTCTGTTTTGGCTTTCTGTCTTTGTTCTTTGAGGTGGCAGAAGACTTCAAGCGTACGCGTGAAGAGGTCCGTCACATCGCCCTCGCCCTCATCACCAATGTCAACTTTTCTATACAAAGTCGCTAAGCTCTCAGGACCCTTATCCTGGTATCTATCCTCATAGGCATTTAGGGTGTGGTAACAAAACCGCACGACAAAGTGTCGTCTGTGGCTATTGGCATATGAATTGTACATATCCGTCACATATTCCTCACTTTCCTTCCGTTCTACTAATGTTCTCACTACCTTATCGATTCCGGCTCGTTCACCTTTGGTCAGCCGATTCATTCTGGCGGAATCCTTTTTTCTAGTCTCAGGGTCATCTAATGTTACCACTAACGTTGTGTTCAGTGCAAGGGGTTCGGCCGGCGCGGAGGCCGTGAGGACCGAGGCCCTGGCACTACTCTTGCTTGCGTTCGGGGATGGTGGGTGCTGTATTAAGGGTTGGGAGGGAGCGTATGGAGGGGGCATGTAGATAATTGGGGGGCCTAATAGCAAATCATCGTTCGCTCGTTGTTTGGAAGGTAACTCAGGGTAGAGCGTAGAGGGGGTCCTAACAGGGCACTGGCCTGATGTTTCAGACTCTTGTTTTAGTTTAGCTTCCTCTCTCTCTTTTATTTCTTCTTCTAACTTTCTAGGCAAGGTGAGCTGCTTTTCGTAACTCTTTTTCTGCTTTCACTTCTTCTCTCTTTTTCCGTTGTGCTGCTTCTTTGCGCCACATGCCGATACTATCAAGCATGGTGGGCGTTGTTTTATTACTGCGAAGAGCTGTTTCTAGCGTTTCTATTTTACGATCATCAAAGGATCCTATCAGTGGCCACTGACTTTCGGGGTCCTTCTTTGTATATTTATGCCATATTTTGCTATAGGCTACGGCGACTAGTCCATATTTAGTGAACATGTCCTTATTAGGGGTGCCTTCCAGTGGAGCTGGATGGTTCATCTCTAATAAGCGGTCCGGGCTGAACCAACTACCAATCAGTGGGGAGAAGATAGGCATGACAGATTACAAAGGGGGACAAAGGTCCGCACTACCTATCCTTCACTACTTGCAAAGACTAGACAGAATATTTCTATTTTACGTTATTTGCAAACAGAGAATATCTCAAAAAGAATTATTCTTCAAACAATCAATGTTCGGACAATCAATCAGTGGGGAGAAAAATAGGCACGACAGATTACAAAGGGGGACAAAGGTCCACGTTACCTACCCTTCACTATCTTCAAAGGAAGAGGGAGTATTTCTACTCTTCCCCGTTTGCAGGCAGCGAATATCTCAAAGAATAACCAAATAAGCAATACTAGTATTTTCAATCAATCAAACAATCGTCTCGCAATTCGTCGTGTTACACGACCTTACCCGGACCGCATGGACAGTTTCTCGTCTTCCGCTTCCAGCGCCCGATCGTCCTCTACTCTCCGTTATTGCCGCGGCACTCCTGATGGTTCCCAGTCAGGACCGTAGATCACTCGAGAGAGAGGTCTGCTCGGAACCAGTGAAGTTCGGATGATCGGCCGCCAGACGAGGGTCTATCGGGCGGGAGCTCTTCCCGATCGTTGCAGTCGTTCACTCTGTCATCAGGACCTCTCCCGCTGGATCCACGTGTCGCCGGTGGGCCCCACGTTTGGGTCGCCAATTGTAAAAAGGTAGGCAGTTTTAGTCGATAACCTTTAAATATTGCCCGGCGGTAATCGCCTCTCATACCATTCGATAATTATCAAACAAAGAGGCAGGCGCTGGAGACTGGAAGGCAGGAAACAAAGGTTTTATTCCGACGGAGCAGAACACGTCTGATCGGACAGCAAGGTATCGTTTCGAGGTGCTCCGTCTGCGTCTCTGAGACCTGGTCTCTTATACACAATTTTATTACTTTATTACAGGTTTATTATACATGGCACATTCCTGAGATTGCTTTGATACATGAAAGGACATCCTCGGAGTCCCCGCCTCAGGCCCGTTCCCACACATAGCTACAGTAGAAGTCCCCACCCCACCCACAGTAGGGGATGGCTATCACACAGCTGGACATCCTGCCGATTCCCGGAATGTGTGCGACTGGTCGGGTCTCATGGGGTGGGGTGCCTTGATCAACTGTAACTCCTTTGAAGAGGGGTGATTCCTTACAGTGGGAGCAATAAACTGCATCCGCAGGGCTAGGTGATGGCCTGGGATCGGCTCAGACAATCGGGCACAGAGGAAGGGAGTTATCAAAAGGGTGTGTGATCATGTAAGGGATGAAGGGAGGTGTTGGTCAGGCACGGGATGTGGTTCCAAGGCAGAGTCGCACAGAAGGAGAGGTTTTATGGCCCGTGCATGAGAGAGCGGGGTGGTCAGCGCGTGCGGGGATGTTCGCAGCGCCAGAGGGACGCGCTGGCAATCGGCAATGAGCAGGGAGAGAGGCCATGGTGCCTAAAATGGCTGCCGTGTGTTTTTACGTACGGTGCTAGGAAAGAGGCAAGATGGCGCAGATAATGTTCAGTTACGAATTGAATTTCGACAGTCCTCCCTTTTAACATATCTCAACAGTTTGTAGCTGGTCTAGGGTGGCGAGGTGTTTAAAGAGGCGGAGAATGTTGCACCAGTTCAGAATGTCATACTGTCCTGTGCTGTGAAATCTCAGGGTAAGGACTACTTCATGGACAATAGTTGGTGTGCCTGTGGATTGGGCCATTTTTTCCCTTCCCAGGTCATGCGCAGTCAGGATTAATCCAAAGGATATGCTTCCTTGTTTGCTTGTGCTTGACACGGGTTTGGGTCTCGTGCTCTGGCCTTGAACGTTCCTAGTGCCGGGCTGGGGCACGTGGCTTAGCAGGGGTGATTTTGTGCTATCCTGCTGCGGCTGTGCTATTGCCCCCGGTAGCAGTGAGGGTTTTTCGGCAGCTGTAGAGCTAGTTTCCACTGCCAATTTATTCCCTGGGGAGCGACTGTACTTATTTGCGGCTTTTGACCTGTTGCAATGGGGTTGCTTAATATGACTGACTGTATTTGCTGTTGTCCAGGAAGCTGGAACGTCGGGTGCCTTTTTGCCCCAGTTTTTAGTTGTGAAGATTGGGAAGACCGGTTTTGGGGTCCCCTTGTGGACCATCGGTCTTACTTAACTGTAATTGCCTCCCTCTTAACTTTGTTTTTTTCTGTTGTTTCTTCATCCTCTTTTTTGCTCTTCTTGATAGTGGAGGTTCGGAAATGCCAGTTTTACTCGGGGCAAGTTTTTGCAATTCGATTGCGGGGTCGTCACTGCACTTGCTTCCCCCGCTTTTGGGGCTTTGTGTTCCTTGCGCCGTTTTAGTTCTATGAGCAGAATCCTCGCACCTGTGTGCCCCTTTTCGATCCGGTCTGGCTAGTGTCTTTGGGCCAGATTCAGTTACGTCTCTTTGTCTCACAGCAAGGTAGTAGCTGCTGCGGTCGCCCTATCGGCTGTATTACTCGAGGATGGCATTTCCTTTGAGTGTCTTAACTGTGTCCGCTAGGATCTCGGGAAGTGACACCCATTTTTCCAAGAGGATTGAGCAGGAGCAAGAACATTCCTCTGGGTTGAAGTACTGGGCGATCCTGTTTTCCAGTTACTCCACCTGCTCAACTGGACCCCACTCACCACGGACGACACTCTCAAGACCTTGAAGAGCATTCACTCTGGAGCACTCTCGGTACCCTGCCCTCATCACATCTTCCACAGAGCTGCCACATCCATTCCCCCCGAATTACACCACGCTATCAACTGCTCCATCAAGACTGCCACTTTCCCCGACGACTGGAAACACGCTGAGCTCAACCCCTTGCTGAAGAAACATTCCACTCACCTGACAGACCTCAAGATTTTCAGACCCATCTCCCTGCTCCCCTTCCCAGCAAAGGCCATCAACACTCAACTCCCTGAGTTCATCGAAGCCAAACATGTTCTGGACTCCACTCAATCTGGCTTATGAAGCAACCACAGCACCGAGACCGCCCTCATCACCGCCATGGATGACACCTGCTCCCTCCTTGACCAAGGAGAAACAACAGCCCTCATCCTCCTGGACCTCTCGGCTGCCTTCAACACTGTCTCCCACCACACAATAAGCACAAGATTCCACGACGCTGGCATCCGCAACAAAGCACTGGGCTCCTCACCGGTAGAACACAGCGAGTCAGACTATCACTGTTCCTCTCAGAACCCACGAAGATCATCTGCGGAGTCCCCCCGGGCTCCTCCCTGAGCCCCACCCTCTTCAACGTCTACATGGCCCCGCTCACAGCCATAGTCAGGAACCACGGACTCAACATTGTCTCCTATGCCAACGACAACCACCTGATCCACTCCCTCACCAACAAGCTGCAATCACCAGAAACAACTTCCCGGATGGGATGAAGGCCGTCACTGCCTGGATGAGAGACAGCTGCCTCAAGCTCAACTAGGAAAATAGTGAGGTCCTCATTCGGGGGCCCAACACCTCTGCTTTGAAGACTCGTGGTGGCCTGCTGTGTTAGAACCCCCCCAACACACAGACCACGCATGAAACCTCAACATCATACCAGACTCTTGCCTCCCAATGAACTACCAGATCAATGCTGTCTCCTCATCATGCTGCCACACTCTTCACATGCTTCAAAAGACCTTCATATGGATCCCCACTGAGGCCAAAAAGACGGTCACCCATGCACTCATCAGCAGCAAACTCGAGTACAGCCAGGCACTCCACGCAGGCGTCACCCAGAAATTCCTCGGGAAGTTACAGAACATTCAGCACACCGCTGTCAGACTGGTCTTGAGCATTCCCTGTCACAGCCACATCACGGAACACCTGCGAGAACTCCACTGGCACCCGTCAGCAAAAGAGAGTCATGTTGAATCTCCTCACACACGCCTTCAAGACCCTCCACGATGATGGACTAGAATACCTCAACCCCCGCCTCTCATTCCACATACACACCAGACACCTCTGCTACGCCAAACTGGCCCTTGCCACTGTCCCTTGGATCCACAAGAACAGGATTGGAGGAAGATCAATGTACTACCTCGTTGCCAAAGCCTGGAACACTCTGCCCCTCTACCTCAGGCTATCCCAGTTGCTTTCCCAATACAGGAATGATCTCAAGACCTGGGTCTTCGACTTAACCTCAGCTCCCATCAGGACCTGCAGCCCCCCTCCCCCAGCGCCCTGAGCCCCTCACAGGCGAGCAGTCACTCACAACACAGTTTTGGATGGAATGCTTGAGTTAATCTCTGCCACTGGTAATTACTCAGGGCCTCATCCCAATTCATCGTTATTTTGCACACCACGCCACCTCAGTTTGGACGGAGCTATATGCAAATCAGTCTTGACCTTGCTCCAAAGGGAACAAACAGTCCGACCCAAACTGCCAAGGTAGGTCCTCCCTGAACCGGAACACAAGCAATCCAGGACCCGTTTCGCCCTTGCTGCATTTGCCCTCCTAAGTGTACCGGGTATGACCAGAAATGGGCCTCAGGGTCACTGTGCCACTGGAACCAAGCTATACATGGATAAAAACTGGCCCTAGGCTCTTGTGTTCCGGTGCAGAGAGGACCTGGTCTGGCAGTTCAGGCTGGACTGTTCCCATGAGGAATGGGGTCAAGACTGACTTCAATATGGCAAGGTTCAAACTGAGGTGGCATGGTGGGCAAAAAATGATGGATTGTGGTACTTAGAAATTGTAATGATAAACCATTTCGGGAATCAATTTAAATAAAATGTTTTAACATCTCTATTTTACTCAAACAGGGTCGATCCCTGCTTGGTGGTGTTACTCCGTGACAGACCTTTGCCTACAAAATTGTAATCACAAATCTATTTCTAAGTTCAGTCCATAATGAGAGTTTTAATTAGTTTTAAGGATTTTATTTTCATGAAGAGGTCAGTAAAATTTCTTTATTCAGTTAGTTCAAAATATATGTCAAATAACAGAACTGATAATAAAAATAAAGTTAGATCAAATCGTAACAACAATGCATCAAGCGCGTTACATAAAGGAAAGAATCCCTATTCTAGGAATGGAACAAAAACAGTGTTAGCCATTGTGGCACTCTTAGTTCCTGTGGATGTTTCTAATCGTATTTCTTTTGAACAGCTTGGTGTAACTCTTTTTGGTGTTTCGTTTATCTGTCCCCTCATTGGCAGATCCATTAATGAAATCACACTCACTGGCCTGATCTTCAATAATTATATTTTCTTTTCTAGGTTCGAGTATTCATCCCCATACAATGGGACAACAGCACCTAAGGTCACTGGTATTGCCAGTGCTTCAGGATGTGTATTCAACTGGGTTATTTTCTGTATCAAATCATCTCTATTCTTATTTATTGCTTCTCTTTCTTTTTCTTGGCGTACCCTCTCCATTATTGGTTCGTGCATAACCTGTGGAACCAGAGGTGTTCCCAGAACCGGAGCACTTGGAGTAACTCTATTGGGTCCTTCCTGATAGGGTGGTGGATTTTTCATTAAAATGTCACCCATAAACTCATCTTCTGATTCCCCACTCCCTGTCCTTGGCAAATGTTTGGTCTTTTCTGTACATTTACTTCCTGACTGTTCCTCAGTCATTAACACAGGATTCAGTCCTTCTGCAATCATTGCTTGTCTCCACTGCTTCATCTGATTTTCTCGAGAGTCACGCATCTGTCTGAGAAAAACTCCTCTATAACCCCTACTACTTCTAGATCTGTCCCGCTCAAACGCCTCAGTCTCCCATTCTTCTAATGCCGCATACTTTGTTAGTCTGGGTCTGGGCTCTAATTCATTCATCCGTAATCTCAATTCATGAAGAATTCTCCCATTGAACGTACCATTTTGTGGAAAAACTAATACTCCATCATTCTTTGTGTATTCTATCCAATTTTCTAACCATACACAGGTATAACACCTCTCTCCATCATCATAAAGTAGGCAGGTGTCTTCGGTGGTGGGATAATAATTCCCTCTCTATTCTTAATGGGTTTATCTTTCTTCAAGTAATTTTTAATTTTCTGCATAAACAACTTTTTTCTCTTTTCTCCATACATTTTGGGTAATCTTTTTAAATACTCGTCTCTAGCGAATCCCAAATAACTCCTATCTGGGCGATTCGCTATTAATGTTGGATCTTATTTCCACATACAAATTCCACAATCCAGTACTATTACGGCTTCTATTTTGAAAACCAATAAGATTCTTGCTCACATTAGAGGTTTGACCAATCCTACCGCGGCTTATTTCTTCTGGCCAATCAAACTCTGGTTCACGCTATTCATCTAGCCAATAGTAGCGCGGCCTTTTGTGATGTCAGTATCACTCCCTACTACTGACCCCTCCTGTACAAATTCGCATCAGTCACACACCCGCTGTTTCAACCAATCCCAGCACGGTCCTATGTGACGTCAGTGCTACTCCGGCAACTGACCCTCCCTTCACAAGGTAAAACGAAAACTTATTTTCTTACAATTTTGCGTCAACATTTTCATTAATAACAACATAAAAACATTTGCTACTCTGTCTGTTCAACTAAACCACAAATAAACTTACTCCTTTTTCTGCAAGTAAAACCTTCCGTTTACCCTTCATACACTACAAGTAAAACTTTTCCGCTTACCCTTCACTAAAGCTCAGACGAACCTGTTATTCCTTCGGTATTACCCTTTCTAGGTGATATAAGACTAAAGTTTCACCAGCGAACTCTTTTGCTATCACTCACTCTCAATGTTATACGAAAGAGAAATAGTCCCTAATTTAACACTGCCAGCCCTGCATAGCTTCTCAGTGCTATTCCAACAGACGAGTAACCTCACTGCAATATGGTTTCCATTTACCACCTGTTATTCACTTCCCCAGAATTCTCCAGACAACATAAAACAAATTTCAAACAATTTTGTTAAAACATAAAAATCAATACTCAAATATTTATCACTCAAAACAAACCCTAAAAGCCATAGCTCTGCTACCAGCAAACTGATCCAGCGGGTTAACAACCTGTGACACTCGTACACCAAATACTAACCTGGGCCCATAAACACACATTCATTTAGACTATGAAACTCCGCTGGAATCAAATTTGTCAATGGATCATTTAGTGGCGGTGATGGTGATAAAGACATAAATTTATGATCTGACCATTGAAATAACCAAAGACTCGGCAACATTTGAAATGTTTATCTAGTTAAATCAAGTGAGCAAAATTACAGTATGAGCTCAGCATTTCCAAGGAAAGAAATCAAACAGTCTAATCCCTAGTCACCTATCCAGAAATAAAGCTCACAACGACAGTGACCTGAAAAGAACGGATAGAAAGATCAGTACAATGACATACTACACAGAAATATATTTACCTAGAATGGTGTGGAAACCAACCCCTTAGCCAAGGAATTGGAAGGGCCCCCTGGGACCGCTCAGGTGACAAAACCTCAGGACAGGATAGGTGACCTCTTCTAGATGTGACGCCTTCTTCTGCATTCGTTCAGCTCTCGGACAGCATCCCAGTGTCTCGTGTGGTCTCTGTGCGCGAAAAACATTGTGACTAACTACACTACCTCAATTATACATTTCTATGCTCATGTACCACCCTCCAAATGTTTCAACTTTATGAAACCCCTAATTCTGATTGGTCAGTGCAAGGGGAGATGGTCATCACACCATACTAAGTTTTATTAATTTTCTTTAATTTCTTTGTTTAATGTTCCCGCCCATTAATTATTTTCCCATGCTTTATTTTCCCACCCGCATTTCACATCTTTATCAATAAAAAGAATACATCTAACATTTGTTCCATTCAATATTCAGGATGTTCAGCAGGTTCCCAGGACATGTTGCAAAGGCGTCCTTGGACGGGATTCAAGAATCCGTTCATGGCTTTTGGGCTTGTTATTACTGCGCTTGCATGGAAGTCACACATGGTACAGGCTTTACTCCCGCTCGGTGGCCCTAATACGAACTTATGAAGAGGTCAAAGAAAACAAGCATATTAAAATCAAAATAAAACGATTTCACTGTATACCACCTATATCTACTCTAATTCCCATTTACTCAATTTTAACTTCCCACGCATTAGTATTTAGTAAATACCTTCTTTAGTTTCAGGCAAGCAGATGCTATGCATGTGAGCTTTCAAGCGGCCATATTAGATGCGATTGTGCAGGTGCAGAAATTTCCCTCCATGCAATGACTTAGTCATACTACGTAGATGCAGTTGACGCATGCGCAATACAGATTCCTGCGTTAGCAGCCATTTTAAGTTCCATATCGGGTTACTTGTTAGTAAAACACATAGGCAAGCTTCTTTTCTATACTATAAATGTGAATAATGTGGTGTATATTAGTTCAAATAACGAAATTAGTACGGCATTAGGAGTTATATGAGAGGATTGCTTTCGAGCAAGTCTCTTTTGAGCGAGTCCTTGCTCCATCAACCCTGAGGAAGATGCCCTACCTGACCATGCCCTGCCCTTCTTGTTCTTTCAAAGTGGAGATCTCTCGACATCTCCGTTTGTGCCCACGG
The DNA here is from genome assembly GCF_964204655.1 of Triturus cristatus. NCBI lineage: Eukaryota > Metazoa > Chordata > Amphibia > Caudata > Salamandridae > Triturus > Triturus cristatus. Next base: position 144,690,484 of record NC_140585.1, on the reverse strand, counting down.
GATGTACTCTGGCTCCTATAAGAGAAACCATGTCCGGGATAAAAACTCCGCCCAAATCGAATGTGTCACATATAGCGTATTCCCTGATCCAATAGGAGACGTGGGATTCTAAAACGAAAAGCCAGGAAGAAGCCCCCAGAGGTGTGTGCCTCAAGGACTACAAGGAGATGCCAGAGCAAGACAACAGCACCGGACAGCACGCCGGAGGACTCAGAGTTCAGACCTGGACGGAACGGAGCAACAAGACTGTTGCAGTAGCCAAAGGACGCAACACAGAAGCGGAAACCAGGAGAGCAGAGTCCAATGAACCGCAGGAGGACCGAGAAACCACACATAAGCGAGCCTCGTTCCTGGAGGAGCATGGCTAACAGAGGTACGGGCGCGCCTATGGGCTTTAATGGGGAGGCGGGGAGCTGACTCTACTTAATCGCCGTAGTTAGCGAATCTCCCTGCCTGCAAAGCCCCTTCCCTCACAATGGTGACTGGTTCTTTATAAGGTGCTGTGGCCTGGGAGCAAATGACATGGACAATCATTACGGTTTTAAGGGGCATTTTACTGTTAACAAAGTTCTGGAGGATATAACTGTTTATCCAATGTTCTTCCTTCCTGGATCTGGCCCTCTTCTTACTGTGTCAGTTTGTTAGATTGGCTTCCTCCAGTTCAGGGACAGCAGGCGGTCCTCCGAATATAACGGAATGAACAAAAAGAAAACACAATGAGGTGCTGTCCGGTCTGTACTACTGCTAGCGGGAAGAAGGAATATGGGGAATTTGCACCCGTTGTCCATCACCAGTGGCTGTGCAACATGCGGCGCATCACAACTTTTGCATACTTTGTGTGCACGGCGTTTTAGCACTTGTCACCCTGTTTTGGGCACCCCCCTCCCGTCCCATCTAACGAAGAGCTATGTGCTCTCGGCTCCCTTCTCCAGAATCCTCTGAACCGGGCTCGTACCTGTGAAACCCATGCTCCTCCAGGAGCGTGGCTGGCCAACTTGCGGTGTAGGAGAGGGTCCGACTCCCTCTTGGGTTCCGCTCCGGTGTCCTCTGTGTGTGTCTCCTCTTGAGTGGGGAACACGGCGTTCTCTGGTGCGCGGGCTGCTTCATGCTTTTCGGCATTTCTCCTTGGTTCCTCCTTCAGCTGGTTGTTACACAGGTCTGGTACGTCCAACGTCTACTGTGGAAAACACACCCACTTTACGTTGTTTCCTCACAGATACTCCGCATCCATTGGGGCACATGACAATGTCAGGTGGGGGGAAGACTCCTCCGTCACAGGCAGGTCCTTAAAGGTATCATACCGATGTTCGAGAGCTGTCACCAGAGGGGACTGAAAATAGAGGAGACGAGAGATAACAGAGAGGAATAGTTCAACGTCCTCCTCCTCAGCTCGGGTTCCGTTAGGCATTTTATGACAGGTGCATAAAACCCCATCACTTCTTTCCCTAAAAGGTTTTTTAATGTTGTAGATTGATATTAATGATGTAGTTTGTAAAAGGTATCTATTAGGCTGGTTTACGATGGCTGACCAGAATGGAAGCAGTAGTATGGTAATCAGTGGGATAGTATTTCTAGAGTGTGATTGGCTCAAATGTCATTGCTTTAATGTGATTGGTCAGTAAACAGGTTTAAATAGGGAGTAGCATCCAGAGACGATTACCGCTTGGGATTTATCGAGCCCACGGAAGGAGAGAGGATCGCTGTGAAATAAGATTGATAGGTGAGTAAGATTATGGGAAGGTCGACTGCTAGTAGTTTTTGTTAGAGGATATCTTGAACTCATAACAGTAAAATATAACATTATCTTTATTAAAAGTGGAGGGACTAATAGTCTTTCTTTGGTACTTTGTGCTTTTGTTGTCGCAGAGTGAAAGATTTTGAACTTAGTGAAAGGAGGAGGACTGAAGGATTTCAGAAAAATAATAATTGATTATTTTCAAGGTATGCTTCGAACTCTTGACTGTCAGTTAACAGATTGAGTATGTTTTTGAGAATAAAATGTTGATGGGATATTTCAACCATGAACTGACTAGTGGATAAGTCTGATCACTGGCGTAATTGGTAGGTGTGGAAATAATTTGTCTTACACCTTGAGAAAAATTTGGAAGTTTGGGTGTTCGAGACCGAGTTAGGGATAATTCCATTCCAGAGAAATAATAATTGATTATTTTTAAGATATGTTTTGAAATCTCAAATGACAGTAGTTGAGGTAATGGATGACTTTAGCTAAAAACAGTCTAGTTAAATAATATTTTTTGGGTGGCAGCATTGTGATTAATTATCTGGTTCTTGGATCTTGATTTTTTACACAGTGATTATCTTTTGAACATAGTGAAAAGAGGAGTATTGAAGAAATTATGAGAAATAAGAATTGATGGAACTCAAGGTAGGTTTGAGCTTTCCCATTGTTCACCTCCTGATTTTAGTAAATACTGCTAGGTACTAATTCAATGGGGACCTTTTGTTTTCTTATTATTTTTTAGAGACATAACAAGGAATTAGGTGTGAGACGTTTCTATTTCAAAGATCAATTTAGGTTAGTGCGACCTTTGTTAATATAAAAGTAAGGAGTTCTTGAGTAGCCTTAATTGGAAACTATCAATGATATTAATGTTTAAGACAGGTATTATTCCTCATCCATCACAGAGATTTGGGGGCACGCTGTTAATTAGGGACCAGTAACATTTCATTTTCAGAACAAGAAGAGGGATCTTTATTATAAGAACATAATAATTATGTATGTATTTATGTAGACATAAGTTCATATATCAGGGTACACTGGTTCAATGAGTAACTTTAGGGAATGTGATTTTCTAACATGTAAGAAAGGGAGATGGATGAATTCTTTTAAACTAAATGGAGAAGAGAATTTTCAATACATGTTTCATTTCCCATTGAGTATAGATATCTGGTTGCGCGCCGCAAATTTATGACACAAAGTATTCGATGTTTAGAAAAAGAAAATAATTCTTCTCTCTAAAATACAAGGTGTGTGAATTTTAACAATCATTACTATAGTTTATTGGAAACTGTTAATTTATTAAGTTTATAGAAGTCACTGTTGCCTTTTTCATTTGGTGAGGGGTGCTATATATCATTAGTATAGGAAGTGTCTGTATTAGAATCAGGTCATTTAAACTAAATGTTTGTTGCATCACATGGTTTTGGTATATTGTGAGAATCGGGTGTAAATTGTATGTTTATTTGTTTATTATTACAGCCCTGATGAAGTCCTAAGGGAAGGACGAAACGCGTAGGCAGAAAGGCTGTTGATCTATAGAAAATGCAACTGTGATCTACAAATCGATTTTGTATTGTCGATTGAAGCAACTCGTTGAAGAATCAGCAAATTTGAAATAAGAAAAAAATAAAAGGTTACTGAAACCTGAAGGAAAGATTTCATGGACTCTATTTTTTGATGTTCCTTCCTAACTGTACTCTTTTGTTGATTGTGGTTTTGATGACAGTGAACCACAGGAAGTTGAGCATCTAACATTTTTCAATTGGGTGGTACTGTATGTGTTAATTGCGCACATTGTGTTCCCTTACTGTCATTGTTCTCGGAGTCTTTCCCTAACAACATCAGACCCCAAACGTGGTTATTGATTCAGGTTCCGTGTTTTGTGGCTTTTTTCAAGGCTTCTGAAGTGAAGAAGACTCCAGGTGGGGCTTCTGTTCTGATGAATTGATGGGAAGATGCCAGAGCTACACTCTCTTTATAAAAAGGAGGAACCTATATGTGTTTTTTTCCAATCATTAAATTCTGAAATAACGAAAAAAAAGCGCCTCCTTCCATCTATCTGCCCTGCTCAGGTCACAAATGGTGGAGAATGGGGGCATAGACTTCCATTAGGAGACAATAATGGGGAATTTAATACAACAACTCATCAAAGGGCAGGAAAAGCTGGAATGGGCCCTAGAAAGACAGATGGCATCGGGACAGGCCGATAGAGACCTCTTTAGGGACACTATGGTCCAACATGTGGAATGTATCCACAAGGTTGCTGAAGACCAGGTTCAGTTGACCACCCAGTTGCAACACCCTAATACCTCTACTTGGTTCCCGAACATCTCTGTACAAAAATACATACTTGTGGAAGACCACAACACATTTCTCTTGAACTTTGAGAGAGCAGCACGGGCCTGTGGCTGGCCAGTAGCCAAGTGGCCATTTTTTGTTGCTCCCCTATTAACCAGCGAATCGCAAGCCCCCTACCAGGTGGCAAACGAGGACGGTAATGCCCCTTATGGTGAAATCAAGACACTCATACTCAATCACTTAGGTATGGACACAGAAGCCTACTGTGTCAAGTTCTGTAAAGAAAGATGGTCACGTGGAGATAATCCCAAGACACTGTCTTTAAAGTTAAAAGCAGCAGCAGAGAAGTGGCTAAGACCCCACGAAAACACAAAAGAAGACATAATGGACCTCATCTACTTAGAGCAATACTTGGAAGCATTGCCCTACCCAACGCAAAAATGGTTACAACATCACACTGACTTTACTGTCGGACAAGCTGTTGAACTGGCAAATAAATTTTCCCTGGCCCAACCCCGGTCTTTCCCTGGGACGCAGAGAAACCCCATAAACCCAGACCACCCGCAAAACGTGAAAAGAAACCAACAAAACCGACACTAGAGACCCCTCCCAAAACCTACCAACACAAGACCGAGATTGTACCATCGCGTGGGCCCCAATGTTTTGAATGTAGTAACTGGGGACACATCGCTCGGTTCTGTACGCAAAAGAAAGCGACAGATGAACCCATGGACATTAGTTATCTCCTAAAAGCTGAACTGTATTCAGAGGAACTTGGGGCGAGTTTTTATGTAAGTCTCTCTGTCAACAAGAAACAAGTAGTTGCTCTTTTGGATTCAGTGTGTCGTCAATCTGTCATCCATTCTCGTCTAGTAAAAAAAAAAACTGCTGGTACCTGGCCTAACCATACCGATACGGTGCATACATGGGGACATAAAAAGCTATCCCATAGCTGAGGTCCCCTTTGAACTACCCAATAGCGCTCTTATGGTGCTTAGATTAGGCGTAATGGACAGGCTACCAGAAGAGGTCATCATAGGGACTGACAACCCCAACTTCGCAGTGTGGTGTAAAGATGCAATAAAAGATGTTAGGCTGTCCCTGAGCTTACTAACTTAAACGCCATGGTCCTCTGATCGCAGCTTCAGGTTCGCCCAAAGCAATGGCCCCACGCTCTGGTTTGCGTGGGAACAAGCCGGAAAGACCCATCCTTCTCCGGCACACCCATGTTTCCAAATACAGAATGACCTTCTCTATTGCGTAGTGAAACCAGGGGATCCTCCACAGCTACTCCTTCCCAAAAGCTTTCAAGATCAAGTTCTTTTCATTGCCCATTCTCACCTCCTTGCAGTCCATAGCAGGGCCAAGAAGACTAGGCAAAGTATCTAGAAACATTTTTTTCTGGCCCAGCATCCTTGCTCACATTTCGAGGTTCTGTCAAGAATGTGAGGTGTGCCAGAAGAAAAACCCTTACAAGCCCCCTGCCATACCCCTACTACCTCTTCCCATAATAGGAATCCCATTAGAGAGGGTGAGAATAGATCTGATTGGCCCTCCCTAAGTCAATAAAAGGAAACCAATACGCACTATTCATTGTAGACTGTGCGACAAGATATCTTCACGCTTTTCCCCGTAGCTCCCCAACCACAACCAACATAGCGGAGAAACTGGTGGACTTCTTCTCCAGGGTAGGCTTTCCCAAGGAAATCCTGACAGATCAGGGTACACCATCCGTTTCACGCCTCATGCAGCAAGTCTGCAAATTGTTAAACATTACTCACATCAAAGCCTCAGTATACCATCCCCAAACCGACGGTCTCTGTGAGAGGTATAACGCAACACTAAAGTTAACCCTTACAAAAATGTTGGCCAGTGAGGGAAAAGAATGGGACCTACTCCTGCCCCTTGCCCTCTTTGTCATTCGAGGACAGAAACAGAGCAGCCTTAGTTGTTCTTCATTCAAACTACTGTATGGCTGCCAACCCAGGACGCTTCTTGAAATGACAAAGGAAGTATGGGAGCAGGAGAAATCAGTAGAAACCCAAGAGCTCTTTGTTATATGAAGGTTCTGAAATTGAGATTAGGGAAGTTGAGGGATTAAGCTTATTCCAACCCGGAGAAAGCCCAAGTGAAGCAAAAAAAACGTTTACGATAAAGGGAAGAGGTGGAGAGAACTGCAAGTTGGTGATTGGGTCTTAAAATCGCTTCCCCTGACTTTCACAGAAGGGAAAACAAGCTGGAAGGGTCAACATAAGGTAATAGAGACAATAGGACGTACCACCTATTCCATACAAATAAGTCCCAAAAAGACCAAAAGGTACCACATAAACCTACTAAAGAAGTGGATAGGACCCTCTCCCAAATCTACAAACCTCCTACAACTCCCTCACCCCAACACCTATTCTCCCCTAGAGCACCTGGATGTTAATGATGCACTCACAACTCCCCAAAGAATGGAATTGACGCATGTTTTACGTCCCTTTTCCGGTATCTTCTCATATATCCCTGGTAGAGCATTCCATAATCACTAAACCCGGGGAAGTGATAATGCAACGCCCTTATCGAATACCTGTATCCCGAAGGCCCACCATTGACAAAGAAAAAGAGAACATGCTGGTAATGCGTGTCATACGCCCATCACAAAGCAATTGGTGCTTTACAATAGTCCTGGTCCCAAAACCGGACTGCTCAATACGATTATACATAGACTGTAGAGCCGTAAATGCTGTCTCCAAGTTTGATGCCTATCCGCTTCCGTGAATCGATGAGCTAATCGAGAAACTTGGGGAGGCCCAATACATTTCCACATTAGACCTTATCAAGGGTTATTGGCAGGTACTCCTGCGGGAAGAAGATCAGGAAAATACAGCCTTTGCCACCCCAAATGGTCTGTAAGAATTTACAGTAATCCCACTTGGGTTACACGGGGCACCTGCCACATTCCAGAGGGTCATGAATACAGTCCTCAAGGGACATCAAGAGTACACCTCCGCCTACCTGGATGACATTGTAATATTCAGCCCCTCGTGGGAGAAACAACTTATACATTTTCGACAGGTTGTTCGTGCCCTCGAAACAGCGGGTTTCCACATTAATGCCAAGATGTTGAGAATGGCATATCAAAAAGTAAAGTACCTGGGATACATCCTGGGAAAAGCCGTTCTAGACCACAAGAAGAAAAAATTAAGGCCATCATAGACACTCCATTAAAAAAGCCATTATCTCAGCCAAGGCCACCTACTTTTCAGCAAAAATCACAAAGTTGAATAACAAATCAAAGGACATCTTCGTCATAGTGAATGAGCCATCCAATGCTGAGAGAATCCTCCCCAAGCCCGTTGTCACTCAAGACCTGTGTGATTCCCTGAACAAACACTTTTTGGAAAAAATTGTCAATATCACAGCCAGTATCTCTATCTCCTGTCCCAAGGAGGACTCCCCAGCCACGATATTCAACTCCCGCACCCTTGACCACTTTCCACTCATAGATGCTCAGTCTCTGCAGGTTCCACTGGCCAGGGTGAAATCTGGTTCACCAAGGGACTGCTGTCCCCCGCAGATCTTAAAGGACGCCTGTTCGGTCCTTTCTCTCCCTATCCTGACCTTCCTAAATGAATCCTTATCTCAGGGTAGAGTCCCCAAAGCCTTCAAGGATGCAGTCCTAGTCCCCCTCCTAAAAGAAAACAGGAGCTGACCCCCCAAATCTCTCCAACTACAGGCCCATTTCTCTGCTCCCCTATTTGACGAAGGTCCTTGAACCTCATGTAGCAACGTGTCTGTCTAAATTTGTCGAGCAGTCTGACTACTTGGACCCCCATCAAGCAGGGTTCCGCCCTGCTCACTCCACTGAGACATTAATTCTTGCAGTATTGGATGCCCTAAGAGGAAATGCTGATAAAGGAATCCCTCAGGCCTTGGTCCTTCTGGACCTCTCGGCCGCGTTTGACACAGTCGACCATGCCATCTTAATGGATCGTGTCAAACAGGCCGGCATCCGTGACTCGGCCCACAGTTGGATCAGGTCCTTCCTCAGCGACCGCACTCAAGCGGTATGCTTAGCCCCTTTCACTGCTCCTAAGCTACCCACAACATGTGGGGTCCCTCAGGGATCCTCGCTGTCCCCCTTGATGTTCAACTTGTATCTGATACCCTTGATTCAGTCCTCGAAGGAACGTAAAACTATCACCTTTAACTATGCGGATGATCTCCAGTTGATCTTCACAATAGACAACTCCCCTAAATCAATTCGGGATTTCCAGGGTACCATGCTTCACATTCGACAGTGGATGGACCAAAACCATCTGAAGCTGAACCCCGGTAAGACCGAGCTAGTCCTGAACGGGAACAGCCAATTCCTCTGGGGCCCAACACTACTGGCCTACAGGACCTGGTGCTCCCCCATCCCATCCTCCTCTGTAAAAATTCTAGGGGTGATCATCAATAATGATCTATCTCTAAAGACTAAGGTAGGCACGGTTGTGTCCTCCTGCTTCTTCCAGCTCTGCAGGATCAGGAAGATCTGTTGCATATTCAACCACTCTGCCTTGATTCAGATTGTAATAGCCCTGGTACTGTCACACCTGGACTATGCCAACTCTATATACCTGGGCCTTCCACTCTTCCTCAGCCAGATTGATCCATCAGCAAATCTGCCAGACCCTTCCTAATAAAACTCCACTGGCTCCCCATCCCCCAACGCACTGCATTTAAGACGGCCTGCATCATCTTTAAGTCCCTCCATGGCCGCAGCCCCAAATTCATCAAATGCCTTCTTCCTAGGTACATCCCCTCCCGCAACCTCCGTTCCGCCAACCTCCAAGTCCTGGCCACTCCGCCTTTTAAGCTTCAACGCCAGGGCGGACGCAGGTTTGCGACTCTGGCTCCCAGACTATGGAATTCCCTTCCGTTGGAAATCCGTTCCTGCAACAACCTCCCAAACTTTAGGAAAATGCTTAAAACTTGGCTATTTACACAGGCCCACGTGTAACTCCTGCTTGGTCCCGGCACATGTTAGAGCTAGCGCCATGAAACCTCCCGGTGAACGTGCGCTCTACAAGAAATTATTAACTTTAACATTCCCAACTACCAAAAGAGAGGTCAGGGCTTTTCTCAGACTGCTCGGGTATTACCGCAGGTTTATACCTGGGTATTCTGACATAGCCACTCCCCTAATAAACTTCATCGCAACATCCTTTACATCGCATGTCATTACAATGCAGCCCTTACATCACATGTCCCTACAACGCATGTCATTACAACGCATGTCACTGCAATGCAGGCATTACATCACAAGCCATTACAACGCATACCATTACAACTCATACACTATCTGACACTTACCCTTCTGTTGCACTCACTGGCGTTAGAATAGTAATTTTTACCACTACACTATCCAACACTTACCCTACTGTTGCACTCACTGGAGTTAAAAAAGTAATTTTTACCCCTACACTATCCAACACTTACCCTACTGTTGCACTCACTGGAGTTAGAATAGTAATTATTACCTCTATACTGTCCAACACTTACCTTAAATGCGATGTAATGGTATGCGTTGTAATGGTATAATGCGATGTAATGGAATGCATTGTAAACGTGGTTTCTAAAAATGCGATGTAATAGCATGAGATGTAAAAGAATGCGTTGTAAAGGATGTTGCGATTTAAAAACTGTGTTGTAAAGGCATGTATTGTAAATGTATGCGTTGTAACGCCATACATTCGTTCTAGTGTTCCACGATTTCAACAAGTCCTTTATCCTCCAAACTGACGCGTCTGACCTAGGATTGGGGGCTGTACTTTCCCAACTATCAGATGAAGGTGTTTAACGCCCCATTCTGTTTATACCACAATTAAACAAACAGGGGTAACCCTATAACCCAAGGAACCTGGGCTTTATCGACAAAATATGAACAATGGTTCCAAAAGGGGGAAGCAATTATTTATACTTGAGAGAAATCAAACTTCACAAAACACAGCATTAGTAGAACAAAAAAAAGAATTAATCAATATTACACAATGAGTTATTCACAAAAAACCAAATAATTTATTTTTCGAGATTCATTTGAGTATGAACTCATTTATCAATTCATTGAAATATGAACGGAGAATGAAGAAGGCTGTATATACAATAATATTAACAAAAAAGCGACGCAGTGACAAAGTGAATAAGGTGACTAAGTGTAATAGTGAAGATGCAAGTATTTACAATATATATAAGTGATAATCAATAAAATACACAAGCAATTTTTGCAGAGATTCGCAAAAAAACGTCCTCAGCTTGATTATGGAGAAAGGAAAAACCTTGTAAGCCACATGTCCTAATTGTTTTATAGTATATACAAGGAGTTCCAATTGATACGGGACTGTAGAACCGTCAACGTTTCGACCCTATAGTAACCAGTTGTTGTGCATAGTCGTATCGGGTCTTCTTCAGGACATAGGTGTTGTATAACAGCCTAAAATTCAGGAGACAAGACAGATTTTTCAGATTGCAATTATTGCCACTCGATTCCAATCCGAAGGCACTGCCAGAAAAGTAGATGGTCCAGATTCGTCTTAGTCTAGTTTTTTAGGTTTTTCTTTCTTTATACTCTGATTGCAAGGACCTGACTTCAGGGTAGAGGTTTGGATTATAGTGCTGTAGACATCAGGACACAAGTTCAGCTGATGTCTTTCGTATTCATCTTCTAATTACAGGGAGTCCGTCTGCTGCATGCATGAACTTGAGTAAGTTGGACAGGCCCACAGGGGCCAGACAGGACAAGATTTTGTGCGCCACACATAAAGCCTTAAACTGAATGTGTTTTTCTACAGGCAGCCAGTGCAGCTTAGGGAGCAGAAAGGCCACTGAGCTAGACTTTGGGAGTGCTACCAGCAGCCGCGCAGCAGCATTCTGGACCCTCTACAGACGCTTAATACTGGCCTTATTAGCACCCAAGTATAGGACATTTCCATAGTCCAGCCTGGACAGGATTAAGGCCTGGACTATGGTTTGTCGTACTTTAGGGGGAAAGAAGCCTATCACGGGTCTTAAACCCCGTAAAAGCCCAAAACACACCCCAGCCACTGTTTTAGATTGCGCTTCAAACGTCAGACCCTGTTCAAGCCATATCCCTAAGTTCTTCACAACCTTCTTGGGAGAGGGTGCAGGTTTAAGACGCTCGGGCCAGCACTGTTCGGACCATAGTTCACGGTCCTTCCGGAACAGTAAGATCTCTGTTTTGCTGGCGTTAAGCTGCAAGTAATTGGCCGCCATCCAATCAGCCACTGCTAAAAGGCATGGACAAAAAAAAACACATGCAGGTCTATGGAAACTGATGACACAAAATGGCAGACACAGTAGGCTCTACCACCCTCGAGTTAGTTTATTAACAACTGCAGTGGTTTTTAGATCACTTTTTTACTAATTCACGGGCCACCACTGAGTTATAAAAGTGCATCCCTGTCTCCAGGTGTATGCCCCCTCCATCAAATGAAGTTTTTGGAGGGCGAGGACGTCCTATGATGAAGCATGACACCAGGTGGTGTGTGAGGCCAGTCCTTCACTTTTTGTGAGATGCCCCCAGTGGACGCGTATCTTTAAAAATCCTGTAGGAATCCCTATTAGGGACAGCCCTATTTGTGTTTACATGTTGTATTGGAGACTAGCTAGTCCCTATGCCCTGTGCCTCTAGTTCCCATCCCTAGATAATACCTAGGGATAGTGTGTGTGACTATGTGAAACACACACACTGATCAGACAAAGGAGGTATAACAAAAAATTAAGAAAACTCTACCATTAATTCAGCAATGCTAAAAACGAAAATTAAGTGAGGTAAAAACATTTTACACCCACAAACACCCTCTCAAAGCATCAGCTATGATCCCACCAATATACACTTTTTGTAGAAAAAAGTTAATTACATTTTAAAAGAATACATTTCTCATTGAATTACAATGCCATCCTTGGCCTAATTGGTGCTTTGAAACAACATATACCAGAGAAATACTTATTTCATGTACCCAAAGACTAGTACTGTATGGATGGCCCATTGGCAGGCTAGGCCACATGGTAAAATAAATGAATGGTACACATTAAACAAACATGGCGAAAGTGTACTGAACTGTGTAACATTTTTCCTTTATAAAAGATAAAAAACTAAATGCAAAACAAACTAGGCCCCTACTGCAAGCCCAGGCCACCCATCACAATCACATTTAAAATTTGAATACAAATATGAATAAATACTGTTACATGCTCTCTATCAAAAAAATCAAACCCTTATACAAAGATTTTGAACGTACTTGTGATGTCACACAAACAAAGTCCTTGAAATCCAATAGTATGTATATGCAGTAGTAATTTCACACAAAGAAAGTGAACCTTTCACTTTGAAATCCAAAAGTGACCAGGAGATGGCCAAAGCACTGGTAGAAACCTTCTGGAGAGGATGAGGACGTTGGAGCTTTTGCAAAACTTCCTTCCTGTTGAAAAAAAAGTAAAATAAAAAAAAAGCTTTGCAAACTAAAAAACAAAGTGAACGGTTCATGCAAGTAGAATTTTCAATCGAAAAGCTATTTTCTAGTTGACTTAGCTGCTTTTCGGGTAGAGAATCTGCATCAGATGCAGCCACTCGTGCTTACCTGCATCATAAAAATGGCGCCAGAAGGTAACTGTGGTAACTGAAAGTCACGTTAGCGCCCAGCAAATCTCTCTCGCTAGTGGCCGGCAAATCTCGCCTGCACATGCAAGCACGCATCTATACAAGTCTTAGGCGCACCAACGAGTTTATAATTCCACCACACCTCAGATAGCGATATTTAGCAGGAACTATCATCCATATTTCTAATAATCCATATTTGAAAAGCGCAAAAATATTGCCCCTTAAAGGAGTCACGGTGCTGGGGGCCATAGGGGAGACTAAGTGACCTATTGCCTAGAGTCACATGATGCTGAGCTGAGCTGCCGCTGGCATCAGGGAACCAACCATGAGCCCCGCGCTCTGGAGTCAGCCGCTCTAGTCGCTGGATATCAGTATTTAGCAGAAACTCCACATTATAGGGTAGAGCGAGTTACCCGAATTCTGCCAACTCTGCAAGCAGAATTAAAATTCTGCCCGGGCCTAATTCAAATACCATCCCTAAATCATAGATGTAGCAAAACAACAAATACCACAGAAACAGTTGCTTCGTCACTCAATGCCCACTGGTACTGGCTGAATGGCCCATAGATAGACTAAGCCACATGGCCAAATAAATGAATAGTGCAAATTTCACACACATGGAATAAAGGTACTTAACTGTGCAACCCTATTCCCTCATAAAAGCTGAAAATTTGAATGCAAAAAAATAGGCCCCTTCTGCAATTCCAGACCAACCACGACAACCACAATCAAATTTGAAAAATTCCTGAAAGATACAATATATACTGGTGCATGCCCTCTATCAAAAAAACACCCTTATCCAGAAGTTTATTAACTTACTTGTTGTGATGTCACAAAAACAAAGGATTTAGAAATACAATAGGATGTATAGGATTTATATTTTGGTGGATGGGATATCCATCACCGCTGTGACGGAGTAACCCGTCCTCCGAGATCTAAATCAGGCCCAAAGTCCTTAAAATCCAGTGATATATGCAGCAGGAATTGCAAACAAAGAGAGTGATCCTTTCACCTCGAAATCCAAAGGAAAGTGACCAGGAGATGGACAAAGCACTGGGAGGAGCCTTCTGGACAGGAAGGAGATGATGGAGTCCCTGTGGCTTTTCCTGTTGAAAAACAAATTAAAGGAAAAACTACCTAAAACGTCCGTTTGAGTAGAAAATCCAATCAAAAAAGTATTTTCGTGTTGATTTAGCTTCTTCTTGAGTAGAAAATCGACTTGAGAGGGAGTCCTTACTGCCAGTTTTAGAAGATGGCACTGGAAGACTCCGTGGAAACTGGAAATCACGCAAGGAGTTGGCAAATCTCACTCGCGCTCGCAAGCGTGCATTGCCGAGCCTTGCGTTGTTCCGGTGAACATCACAAGGCTCAAACAGCAGAATAATTCCGCCAAGTGCCGATTGGCAGAATTTGGCAGGAGTTCCGCGTCACAACTATAACACGGAGTTACTAAATTCCGCCAATTCTGCTGGTGGGGTTATAATTCTGCCCGGGCCTAACAATAACATGAATATATTAGATTCCTAAAATACACGCAGCTTCATAAAGTCAACAAATAAGACTAGTCAGAGATTGCTAACCAGTGGTCCGCGACCCCCGGGGGTCTGCAATGCCTACTCAGTGGTCAGTGACTGCAGAAAATTTAATAAATATTAGTAAATTCATAAATTACATACACATAGTAAATCAAAATTGTGGAGGGATTTTAAATCGGAGGCCAAAAATGAAGTTGGAGCAGCTCAAGTAGCGCAGAGTGATGTGGCGGGTGTTGGCCTCACAGAAGCACTGTCTGTTCTGAGGGAATTACAGAGGCTGCCTAGGAGCTTAAAAGATGAAGAGAGATGGGAGAGCCCACTTTATGGGTTTATCTCTGAAAAATAAAAGCACCCGTCGAAAAACACCAACCTTCTTATTAGAATTTCGATTTATGTTTGTGGGTTAGCAAAAATATTTCTTAATTTCTATATATACTTGATGTATTTCTGAAGTTTGAGCATTGCTTTAGATTAACACCTTAGAACTTATTCAAGTGAGTGCCCAGGGCTTCCAATAACCCATTCAGTGGGGGGAGGGGGCGTCAACAGAAATCAAAAATATTAATAAAAACAACTATGTCACTAAGATCGTTAAATGTGAATCATTAATGCATGCCTCGAATACTGGACCCATCATAAAGTAAGCAGTGTAATTCAACATAAAATTATATGTCGAAAACACAACACCAAAGCACAACCAATAGCAGAGAAGTGAAATAACGAATAAAAACTACACTTCCCTGACCGGGAATCGAACCCGGGCCGCGGCGGTGAGAGCGCCGAATCCTAACCACTAGACCACCAGGGAGCGTGTCTGCTAGGGACTTTTCAGAGCGTAATGACTATAACAATGCGGTCCCTGTGACGCCACTTGTGAGTTTGGGATGGGGGTGCTATTTATATTCACAATCCTACCAATGCTTTTACACAAAACCCAAAAAAGAGGAAAGTCTCATATAGCAGCGAAAAAAAACTGTTTTGCAGACTACAACGTAAGGAAATAGACAAAACAAAGAGGCTCTTAGAAGAAGAGACCGAGGCCTGGGTGACTGGGAAAAGTCCAAGGATCTCCATTCAGTGAAAGCTCTTAGCTGTGCAGAGAGACCTCACCTGTGCAGCGTTCATGGATCTGCAGTCAGTGAAACCTCTTAGCTGTGCAGAGAGACCTCACCTGTGCGGCGTTCAGTGATCTGCATTCAGTGAGAGCTCTCAGCCGTGAGCAGGACGGACCTCACCTGTGCGGCGTTCAGTGATCTGCATTCAGTGAGAGCTCTCAGCCGTGAGCAGGACGGACCTCGGCCGTGCGGCGTTAAGTGATCTGCATACAGTGATAGGAACACGTGTGAACGGGGACCTCTTATCTGTGCATCGGTCACTGGTGTTAAGTGAGATTCCTATTAGATGTGAATGTAGAACACTCAGCCGTGCAGGGTCAGTGACCTGGATTCAGTGAGAGAGCTCAAAGCTGTGCAGCTTTCACTCGCGCATATTCATTGAGGGATATTTTAGCTGTGCAGGGTTCAGGCATGAGCATCAAGTGAGATCTCACATGCTTTGATGTTTTCAGTGACCTGCAGTCAGTGAGAGTCTGCTTAACTGTGCAGTGATCAGTGAAATGTGCATTGACTGAGCGATTCCTTGCTCGTGCCGCCCACAGTGATGTGCATTCAGTGAGAGACATGATCCTTGTGCAGCACTTGAGTACTATGCATTCAGTGACAGACATCTTATCTGTGCAACCTTGAATTCTATGCATTCACTGAGAGAACTTTAGAAAAGCTTCCATACCACCGCGTGTATCCAGTGTTGCATTTAGTGCTCGATGCTTATTGGAGGTGAAGGTTCTTCGGAACGATCTACATGGGTTTCCGTAGTGTAGTGGTTATCACGTTCGCCTAACACGCGAAAGGTCCCCGGTTCGAGACCGGGCGGAAACACTTTTTTCCCTTTCAAAAAAGTAACTCACAACAGTTAATTATTTTATTAAACGTAACAGCACCAGTGTTCAACACCCTTTCCTTTCCAATGTCCTTATACATTCAGCTGCTTCAAAGACAGACATCGGACTCTTTCTGTCCCTTTACAGACAGACAGCAGGACAGCCGCTGCCATTCATCACTCACAGGCACTGCACCTGCTGCAGGCACTGACACCGGCAGACAGCAATGTTTACACAAACACAGGCACGAAATGGCCAGACTGAGCATAGAGGGAGACTCGGGCACCAGGAGTGAGTTAAGAGAGTGTGAGAGTGTGAGAGAGTGAGAGACTCGGGCACCAGGAGTGAGTTAAGAGAGTGTGAGAGAGTGAGAGAGAGACTCAGGCACCAGGAGTGAGTTAAGAGAGTGTAAGAGAGTGAGAGACTCGGGCACCAGGAGTGAGTTAAGAGAGTGTGAGAGACTCGGACACCAGGAGTGAGTTAAGAGAGAGTGAGAGTCAGGCACTGGGAGTGAGTTAAGAGAGTGTGAGAGACTCGGGCACTGGGAGCGAAGAGAGAGTGAGAGACTCGGGCACTGGGAGTGAGTTAAGAGAGAGTGAGAGACACGGGCACTGACTGGAAGTGAGTTAAGAGGGAGTGAGAGACTCGGGTGCTGGGAGTGAGTTAAGAGAGTGTGAGATTGGCCCGTTGCATGTGTTTTTTAAGAAACACTTTTGGTGCTAAATATAAGACCCGTGACGGCGCATCACCTTTTACCTTTTGGCTCTAAATTCGCTTTCAGCAAATTACACATTCCACAGTTTTTCTCTCAATTCATTCATCAGCATCTGTCTCACAAATAACAAGTTGTGGTAAAAAAATTCAAAGTTATGAAAATAAAAAGTGGGGTCAGATTTGACATCCCTTTAAATATATGGAAAACAATTCTCCCCTCCCTTGTGGAAACCTACTCGATACATTGTTGCAAACAGTAAATCAGGGGTTTCACCGAGACGCGAGCAGACAAGCGTAGTAAGGATAATAAAACATAAACTGGTAGCGAAGCTCGACACGGTCACCTTGCAGCACAGGCAGGAAGTGTGGTTTGGAATAAATTAGAAGTTTGCTTGTGGTCAGAGGGCTTTGGAGTTCGTTTTCAGTCACTGAGACCCTAAATGTATCAAATGCAGAGAGTTGGACGTCACAGTTGGCCGCGCAGGCAGAAAACATCGATTGATTCAAAGTGGAAACTTCTGTAACAGGTAGAGTCTTTGCTGGTTTTTTAAAAACCCGGATGACAACAGAGGAAAAGTTAGAGCGATGGAAATAAAAGAGTAAAAGGCAAAATAAATTTGAAAAAAAACCTCCGTTTCAAATCTGCTGAATAACAGAAAAATACCTCTGCCGCCCGAATAGGGACTTGAACCCTAGACCCTCAGATTAAAAGTCTGATGCTCTACCGACTGAGCTATCCGGGCTTCTGAAACACTGCCTGACCACTAGTCTCCCTGATTATGTGCACAGTGTTCCTATGGCCATGTTATCTCAAAATCGCCTCTTAACTTTGAGCCAAGTGAGATTTCAATATCACAAAAAAACATTGCACACTCCAGCCCCACTGCAGCCCGCGCCTGGAATCTTACTTTAAGAGTCCTTGGCGCCCAGCCAGTCTGTTTCACAAACCAGCTACCATGTAGCTAGAAGCTGAAACACTCAAATGTGACGCGATGGTGAAGTCTTGAAGTAAGTCAAACTACAGTGTGTGGGAATCAGTTGAGAAAACACAGACCAGGTGACTTCTGACCCAGATGGCATTAAAGGTGCCATGACTCAAATGTGCAACCTTTCTGCACCGTGACAGATTAACAGAACTATCACGACTCTTCTCTGGCACACATACCCGTGCGGGCACCTGTTTACAGCACACTGACACAGGACAAGGGGCACAAAGAGCTATGAACAGGGCTTTAAGTGGGATGAAAAAACTAGGGGTCTCTTAAAGGGGCGTGGCCAATGTGATTAAGGGCGTGGCTTAAAAACACCTAAGCTAAAAATCTGTGCTTAGCATAATGTGCTGCCCAACTGGTATTTTGCTGTTTTGGTCATTGCATCCAGATATGTGATACAACAAGTAAAATCATACCCACAACAAGTCAGTATTATTAGCTTTGCCAATGGTTGTTAGTTGCATAAGATAAATGAGCAGCAACTACGTCTTGTATATATTATTGAAAAAGCTTCCACCTAAAGCCCTGGTGACACCACGACGATGTTGCTGCTCCTGAGTTTCAACAAGAGAAGGGAAATCCAGAGAGAAAATGACTCTCTTTTAAGGATTTCCCTTCCCCCAGAACGCTCACCTGGCATGACGTCATGCCGTCACTTCTCCTCTAGTGAGGAGTGAGCAGTGCACATCAATGTGCCTGCTGTCACTGCAGTCGGGGAAAAAACGGACCGCCTGTGCCCGGGCACAAAACTGAGCCCAATAGCGACCCGTTTCGAGGCCCACTTTAAACAAGCATTGGCATAGCCAATAGGTCTCGCCTTTGGGACCTTATAAGTGTTTAGCCATGCAACAGTTCATGTTGTAGCACCAAGGATATTGTGCTGCATAACTAAATACTTATAAGGTCCCAAAAGCGAGACCCATTGGCAATGCCAATGCTATGGATGTTGTTGCATGTTTTATACCTCACGAATAAGGCAGGCATGTTTAAACTGCATGTGATACTCCAAGGATACCAGAGAAGCAACATTAAAACAGGTGTGACCTGCACATGCTTTCTGACTCCTAATTATAATTTCTTCACTAATAAGGGGATGGCGAATTGAGGCGCTGACACCTACTGGCTAGGGCTGGGAGTGACGCGCTTGCGATGACACTTGCTGGCCTTGGCTTGTGGTGCTGCTCTACCGTGGTCCCTACTGGAGAGGGATGCGAGACCCACTAACAATCCATGGCAGCTCTGCCCTTCGAGCGACTCACTTGTGGCAAGGAATTTGGAGCTCTGCTACTGCTGTCAGGAGGGCTCCTGAGGCAGTGGCTGGCAAAGACTGGGAGTATGGCCTGTACACAGTGACACCTGCTGGCCTGAGCAGGAAGTGCTGCCTTTCCAGTAGCATCTGCTTGCAGTGGCTAGTAGTGCTGCACTGCAGTGGCACCTGGGGGCCAGAGAAGGGTCTCTCTCTCATACTAATAACATCGGAGCAAGTCTGGAAGTGCTGCTCAGCCACTGACACCCAACAGCTAGCGGGTGCTTTTACTGCTATACCTGCAGCTCGGGACTAGGAGTGCTGCTCTTATGGTGACCCAGCTGGCTGGAGCTGGAATTTTGGCTCTCACAGTGACGTCTGCTGGCAGGCAGTGTTGCTTTTACAGTGGCACTTGTTGGCCGGTCATTGAACAGCTACACCTGCTGGCCGGGGATGGAACTGCCGTGTCTGCTGCTGTCTGGTTAGGGTGGTATGAAGCGATGCCCACTGGCCCACGATGAAACCTTGAGCACATTTATCAGAGTTCTGACCTGAGCGTGCAATCCAGTGATATTACATTCAGTACAAATGTGTGACTCACTTAACATACACCTGCCTTTCTTTAAGAAATGCGCACATAAGATCGGTATGGTAAAAATGTAGATCGGTATGGTAAATATGTAAACAAATTTAAAAAACACAGTCACGTAAAAAAAAACTTGTGCAAACAAAGGTCTATCATCACCATGTTTAAGTCCAGATATATGACTACAAGAAATTCACAAGAGTTTAGGCTTCAAACTGCAAAAGATGCCACTATCTAGGAGTACTCCTCGTGATCATGATACACGTTTATCACGCAAGTGCACATTCACTTGTTAAAATGTTACTTTTCAGGGGATATTGCTGCGCGCGCATCCCTCGCGCGCTTAGCACGTCATCGCGCTCGAGGTGAAAACGAAAGTGACCGCGATGACGTGCTAAGCACGCGAAGAATGTGCGCGCAGCAATGATTGGAGAGGTGGAGCGAGGCGCGCGTGCTTGTGCACGGAACCGTAAGCTGGTGGCCGGCAGGTTGCAGTTTGAAAAGCCCCTTACTAAAGTCGAGCATGCAGCGCATGCGCTGCTCTAGGCTCGACCTAAAAAAACTGCTGGTGCCCAGCACCGGTGAAACCCGTCCCACTTAAAGCCCTGGCTATCAACATACACAGACATTACTGGCTCTACAGGCAGTGGTACAAACAGCCGTGCACAGATTGACAAACATTACCGACTCTACAGGCGCGCACACTCCCAGAGGCATTAGAGGCACTACAGACAGTGGTACAAACAGCCTGCGCACACTGACAGACATCAGAGACTCTACAGGAACTTGTGCAAACGGACATGCACACGCTGACAGACATTACAGGCTCTAAAGGCAGTGGTGCAAACAGCCATGCATACACTCAGAGACATCACAGGCTCCACATGCATCGGTACACACAGCCGTGACACACTCCTGACAACCGGTGCGAATTCATTCTTCCGCACCATTTCAACTCACCATCTCATAAGCCTCACTCCTAGCCATTTCACTCGCTGACCTCATTCCATATCTCCAATCTCTCCTTCATTTGCCCTCCAATCATCCTCCCTTGAAGTTCCTTCTGTTGCTCATTGCATCCGGCGCACACCATAAACCACCTGTGCAACCCCCCCCCCAGGGGTGGATCTGCTGTATGTGACTCACCACCCCTCCAATGTACCGCCAACCAGAAAACCCCCAGAGGGCGGTTACCTGCCCCACCTGAAGAAAACCTGTGCACCTTTTGCGCCAAGCTTCCAAATTCTATTTTTTGTTTTTTCAGACAAATGAGACCGGAACGGCATCGCCCAACCCATGTAGGCCAATTTCTTGTTATATTTATCCTCTGCCTTTTCTTGTGATGTCACAAAAACAAAGTCCTTGAAATCCAATAGTATGTATATGCAGTAGTAATTTCAGACAAAGAAAGCGAACCTTTCACTTTGAAATCCAAAAGTGACCAGGAGATGGACAAAGCCCTCTAGAGAAACCTTCTGGAGAGGAAGAGGAAGTTGGAGTTTTGGAAAACTTCCTTCCTGTTGAAAAAAGTAAAATAAATAAAATGCTTTGCAAACTAAAAACAAAGTGAACGGTTCATGCAAGTAGAATTTTCAATCGAAAAGCTATTTTCTAGTTGACTTAGCTGCTTTTCGGGTAGAGAATCTGCATCAGATGCAGCCACTCGTGCTTACCTGAATCATAAAAATGGCGCCGAAGGTAACTGTGGTAACTGAAAGTCACGTTAGCGCCCAGCAAATCTCTCTCGCTAGTGGCCGGCAAATCTCGCCTGCAAATGCAAGCACGCATCTATACAAGTCTTAGGCGCACCAATGAGTTTATAATTCCACCACACCCCAGATAGCGATATTTAGCAGGAACTATCATCCATATTTCTAATAATCCATATTTGCAAAGCGCAAAAATATTGCCCCTTAAGGTTTCAAGGTGCTGGGGGCCATAGGGGAGATTAAGTGACCTATTGCCTAGAGTCACATGATGCTGAGCTGAGCTGCCGCTGGCATCAGGGAACCAACCATGAGCCCCGCGCTCTGGAGTCAGCCGCTCTAGTCGCTGGATATCAGTATTTAGCAGAAACTCCACATTATAGGGTAGAGCGAGTTACCTGAATTCTGTCAACTCCGCAAGCAAAATTAAAATTCCGCCCGGGCCTAATTCAAATACCATCCCTAAATCATAGATGTTGCAAAACAACAAATACCACAGAAACAGTTGCTTCGTCACTCAATGCCCACTGGTACAGGCTGAATGGCCCATGGATAGACTAAGCCACATGGTAAAATAAATGAAAAGTGCACATTTCACACACATGGAATAAAGGTACTTAACTGTGCAACCCTATTCCCTCATAAAAGCTGAAAATTTGAATCCAAAAAAATAGGCCCCTTCTGCAATTCCAGACCAACCACCACAACCACAATCAAATTTGAAAAATTCCTGAAAGGTACAATATATACTGGTGCATGCTCTCTATCAAAAAAACACCCTTATCCAGAAGTTTATTAACTTACTTGTTGTGATGTCACAAAAACAACGGACCGGATTTAGAAATACAATAGGATGTACAGGATTTATATTTTAGAGGGTGGGATATCCATCACTGCTGTGACGGAGTAACCCGTCCGCCGAGATCTAAATCAGGCCCAAAGTCCTTAAAATCCAGTGATATATGCAGCAGGAATTGCAAAAAAAGAGAGTGATCCTTTCACCTCGAAATCCAAAGAAAAGTGACCAGGAGATGGACAAAGCACTGGGAGGAGCCTTCTGGACAGGAAGGAGATGTTGGAGTCCCTGTGGCTTTTCCTGTTGAAAAACAAATTAAAGGAAAAACTACCTAAAACGTCCGTTTGAGTAGAAAATCCAATCAAAAAAGTATTTTCGTGTTGATTTAGCTTCTTCTTGAGTAGAAAATCGACTTGAGAGGGAGTCCTTACTGCCAGTTTTAGAAGATGGCACTGGAAGACTCCGTGGAAACTGGAAATCACGCAAGGGGTTGGCAAATCTCACTCGCGCTCGCAAGCGTGCATCGCCGAGCCTTCCGTTGTTCCGGTGAACATCACAAGGCTCAAACAGCAGAATAATTCCGCCAAGTGCCGATTGGCAGAATTTGGCAGGAGTTCCGCGTCACAACTATAACACGGAGTTACTCAATTCCGCCAATTCTGCTGGTGGGGTTATAATTCTGCCCGGGCCTAACAATAACATGAATATATTAGATTCCTAAAATACACGCAGCTTCATAAAGTCAACAAATAAGACTAGTCAGAGATTGCTAACCAGTGGTCCGCGACCCCCGGGGGTCTGCAATGCCTACTCAGTGGTCAGTGACTGCAGAAAATTTAATAAATATTAGTATATTCATGAATTACATACACATAGTAAATCAAAATTGTGGAGGGATTTTAAATCGGAGGCCAAAAATGAAGTTGGAGCAGCTCAAGTAGCGCAGAGTGATGTGGCGGGTGTTGGCCTCACAGAAGCACTGTCTGTTCTGAGGGAATTACAGAGGCTGCCTTAGGAGCTTAAAAGATGAAGAGAGATGGGAGAGCCCACTTTATGGGTTTATCTCTGAAAAATAAAAGCACCCGTCGAAAAACACCAACCTTCTTATTAGAATTTCGATTTATGTTTGTGGGTTAGCAAAAATATTTCTTAATTTCTATATATACTTGATGTATTTCTGAAGTTTGAGCATTGCTTTAGATTAACACCTTAGAACTTATTCAAGTGAGTGCCCAGGGCTTCCAATAACCCATTCAGTGGGGGGAGGGGGCGTCAACAGAAATCAAAAATATTAATAAAAACAACTATGTCACTAAGATCGTTAAATGTGAATCATTAATGCATGCCTCGAATACTGGACCCATCAGAAAGTAAGCAGTGTAATTCAACATAAAATTATATGTCGAAAACACAACACCAAAGCACAACCAATAGCAGAGAAGTGAAATAACGAATAAAAACTACATTTCCCTGACCGGGAATCGAACCCGGGCCGCGGCGGTGAGAGCGCCAAATCCTAACCACTAGACCACCAGGGAGCGTGTCTGCAATGGACTTCTCAGCGCGTAATGACTATAACAATGCGGTCCCTGTGACGCCACTTGTGAGTTTGGGATGGGGGTGCTATTTATATTCACAATCCTACCAATGCTTTTACACAAAACCCAAAACAGAGGAAAGTCTCATATAGCAGCGAAAAAAACTGTTTTGCAGACTACAACGTAAGGAAACAGACAAAACAAAGACGCTCTTAGAAGAAGAGACCGAGGCCTGGGTGACTGGGAAAAGTCCAAAGGTCTCCATTCAATGAGAGCTCTTAGCTGTACCGAGAGCCCTCAGCTGCGCAGCGTTCAGTGATCTGCATTCAGTGAGAGCTCTTAGCTGTGCAGAGAGACCTCACCTGTGCAGCGTTAAGTGATCTGCATTCAGTGAAAGCTCTTAGCTGTGCAGAGAGACCTCACCTGCGCAGCGTTCAGTGATCTGCATTCAGTGAAAGCTCTCAGCCTTGAGCAGTACGGACCTCAGCCGTGCGGCGTTAAGTGAGCTGCATACAGTGATAGGAACACGTGTGAACGGAGACCTCTTATCTGTGCATCGGTCACTGGTGTTAAGTGAGATTCCTATTAGATGTGAATGTAGAACACTCAGCTGTGCAGGGTCAGTGATCTGGATTCAGTGAGAGAGCTCATAGCTGTGCAGCTTTCACTCGCACATATTCATTGAGGGATATTTTAGCTGTGCAGGATTCAGGCATGAGCATCAAGTGAGAGCTCACATGCTTTGATGTTTTCAGTGACGTGCAGTAAGTGAGAGTCTGCTTAACTGTGCAGTGATCAGTGAAATGTGCATTGAGTGAGCGATCTCTTAACCGTGCCGCCCACGGTGATGTGCATTCAGTGAGACACGATGCTTGTGCAGCTTTGAGTACTATGCATTCAGTGAGAGACACGATGCTTGTGCAGCATTGAGTACTATGCATTCAGTGACAGACATCTTATCTGTGTAATCTTGAGTTCTACGCAGTCACTGAGAGAACTTTAGAAAAGCTTCCATACCACCGCGTCTATCCAGTGTTGCGTTTAGTGCTATATGCTTATTGGAGGTGAGGGTGCTTCCGGACAACCTACATAGGTTTCCACCTACATAGGTTTCCGTAGTGTAGTGGTTATCACGTTCGCCTAACACGCGAAAGGTCCCCGGTTCGAGACCAGGCGGAAACACTTTTTTCCCTTTCAAAAAAGTAACTCACAACAGTTAATTATTTTATTAAACGTAACAGCACCAGTGTTCAACACCCTTTCCTTTCCAATGTCCTTATACATTCAGCTGCTTCAAAGACAGACATCGGACTCTTTCTGTCCCTTTACAGACAGACAGCAGCACAGCCGCTGCCATTCATCACTCACAGGCACTGCACCTGCTGCAGGCACTGACACCGGCAGACAGCAATGTTTACACAAACACAGGCACGAAATGGCCAGACTGAGCATAGAGGGAGACTCGGGCACCAGGAGTGAGTTAAGAGAGTGTGAGAGAGTGAGAGACTCGGGCACCAGGAGTGAGTTAAGAGAGTGTGAGAGAGTGAGAGAGAGACTCAGGCACCAGGAGTGAGTTAAGAGAGTGTAAGAGAGTGAGAGACTCGGGCACCAGGAGTGAGTTAAGAGAGTGTGAAAGACTCGGACACCAGGAGTGAGTTAAGAGAGAGTGAGAGTCAGGCACTGGGAGTGAGTTAAGAGAGTGTGAGAGACTCGGGCACTGGGAGCGAAGAGAGAGTGAGAGACTCGGGCACTGGGAGTGAGTTAAGAGAGAGTGAGAGACACGGGCACTGACTGGAAGTGAGTTAAGAGGGAGTGAGAGACTCGGGTGCTGGGAGTGAGTTAAGAGAGTGTGAGATTGGCCCGTTGCATGTGTTTTTTAAGAAACACTTTTGGTGGTAAATATAAGACCCGTGACGGCGCATCACCTTTTACCTTTTGGCTCTAAATTCGCTTTCAGCAAATTACACATTCCACAGTTTTTCTCTCAATTCATTCATCAGCATCTGTCTCACAAATAACAAGTTGTGGTAAAAAAATTCAAAGTTATGAAAATAAAAAGTGGGGTCAGATTTGACATCCCTTTAAATATATGGAAAACAATTCTCCCCTCCCTTGTGGAAACCTACTCGATACATTGTTGCAAACAGTAAATCGGGTTTCACCGAGACGCGAGCAGACAAGCGTAGTAAGGATAATAAAACATGAACTGGTAGCGAAGCTCGACTCGGTCACCTTGCAGCAGTGGCAGGAAGTGTGGTTTGGTATAAATTAGAAGTTTGTTTGTGATCAGAGGGCTTTGGGGTTCGTTTTCAATCACTGAGACCATAAATGTATCAAATGCAGAGAGTTGGACGTCACAGTTGGCCGCGTAGGCAGAAAATATCGATTGATTCAAAGTGGAAACTTCTATAACAGGTGGAGTCTTTACTGGTTTTAAAAAACCCGGATGACAACAGAGGAAAAGTTAGAGCGATCGAAATAAAAGAGTAAAAGGCAAAATAAAATTGAAAAACACCTCCATTTCAAATCTGCTGAATAACAGAAAAAAGGTAAATGCCGCCCGAATAGGGACTTAAACCCTAGACCCTCAGATTAAAAGTCTGATGCTCTACCGACTGAGCTATCCGGGCTTCTGAAATGCTCCTGGACCACCAGTCTCCCTGATTATGTGCACAGTGTTCCTATGGGCACGTTATTTCAAAGTCACTTCTTAACTTTGAGCCATGTGAGATTTCAATATTACACATAAACATGCACACTCCAGCTCCACTGAAGCCCGCGCCTGGAATCTTACTTTAAGAGTCCTTGGCGCCCAGCCAGTCTGTTTCACAAACCAGCTACCATGCAGCTAGAAGCTGAAACACTTAAATGTGACGCAATGGTGAAGTCTTGAAGTAAGTCAAAGTACAGTGTGTGGGAATCAGTTGAGAAAACACAGACCAGGTGACTTCTGACCCAGATGGCATTAAAGGTGCCATGACTCAAATGTGCAACCTTTCTGCACCGTGACAGATTAACAGAACTATCACGACTCTTCTCTGGCACACATACCCGTGCGGGCACCTGTTTACAGCACACTGACACAGGACAAGGGGCACAAACAGCTATGAACAGGGCTTTAAGTGGGATGAAAAAACTAGGGGGTCTCTTAAAGGGGCGTGGCCAATGTGATTAAGGGCGTGGCTTAAAAACACCTAAGCTAAAAATCTGTGCTTAGCATAATGTGCTGCCCAACTGGTATTTTGCTGTTTTGGTCATTGCATCCAGATATGTGATACAACAAGTAAAATCATACCCACAACAAGTCAGTATTATTAGCTTTGTCAATGGTTGTTAGTTGCATAAGATAAATGAGCAGCAACTACGGCTTGTATATATTATTGAAAAAGCTTCCACCTAAAGCCCTGGTGATACCACGACGATGTTGCTGCTCCTGAGTTTCAACAAGAGAAGGGAAATCCAGAGAGAAAATGACTCTCTTTTAAGGATTTCCCTTCCCCCAGAACGCTCACCTGGCATGACGTCATGCCGTCACTTCTCCTCTAGTGAGGAGTGAGCAGTGCACATCAATGTGCCTGCTGTCACTGCAGTCGGGAAAAAAACGGACCGCCTGTGCCCGGGCACAAAACTGAGCCCAATAGCGACCCGTTTCGAGGCCCACTTTAAACAAGCATTGGCATAGCCAATAGGTCTCGCCTTTGGGACCTTATAAGTGTTTAGCCATGCAACAGTTCATGTTGTTGCACCAAGGATATTGTGCTGCATAACTAAATACTTATAAGGTCCCAAAAGCGAGACCCATTGGCAATGCCAATGCTATGGATGTTGTTGCATGTTTTATACCTCACGAATAAGGCAGGCATGTTTAAACTGCATGTGATACTCCAAGGATACCAGAGAAGCAACATTAAAACAGGTGTGACCTGCACATGCTTTCTGACTCCTAATTATAATTTCTTCACTAATAAGGGGATGGCGAATTGAGGCGCTGACACCTACTGGCTAGGGCTGGGAGTGACGCGCTTGCGATGACACTTGCTGGCCTTGGCTTGTGGTGCTGCTCTACCGTGGTCCCTGCCGGAGAGGGATGCGAGACCCACTAACAATCCATGGCAGCTCTGCCCTTCGAGCGACTCACTTGTGGCAAGGAATTTGGAGCTCTGCTACTGCTGTCAGGAGGGCTCCTGAGGCAGTGGCTGGCAAAGACTGGGAGTATGGCCTGTACACAGTGACACCTGCTGGCCTGAGCAGGAAGTGCTGCCTTTCCAGTAGCATCTGCTTGCAGTGGCTAGTAGTGCTGCACTGCAGTGGCACCTGGGGGCCAGAGAAGGGTCTCTCTCTCATACTAATAACATTGGAGCAAGTTTGGAAGTGCTGCTCAGCCACTGACACCCAACAGCTAGCGGGTGCTTTTACTGCTATACCTGCAGCTCGGGACTAGGAGTGCTCCTCTTATGGTGACCCAGCTGGCTGGAGCTGGAATTTTGGCTCTCACAGTGACGTCTGCTGGCAGGCAGTGTTGCTTTTACAGTGGCACTTGTTGGCTGGTCATTGAACAGCTACACCTGCTGGCCGGGGATGGAACTGCCGTGTCTGCTGCTGTCTGGTTAGGGTGGTATGAAGCGATGCCCAATGGCCCACGATGAAACCTTGAGCACATTTATCAGAGTTCTGACCTGAGCGTGCAATCCAGTGATATTACATTCAGTACAAATGTGTGACTCACTTAACATACACCTGCCTTTCTTTAAGAAATGCGCACATAAGATCGGTATGGTAAAAATGTAGATCGGTATGGTAAATATGTAAACAAATTTAAAAAACACAGTCACGTAAAAAAAAACTTGTGCAAACAAAGGTCTATCATCACCATGTTTCAGTCCAGATATATGACTACAAGAAATTCACAAGAGTTTAGGCTTCAAACTGCAAAAGATGCCACTATCTAGGAGTACTCCTCGTGATCATGATACACGTTTATCACGCAAGTGCACATTCACTTGTTAAAATGTTACTTTTCAGGGGATATTGCTGCGCGCGCATCCATCGCGCGCTTAGCACGTCATCGCGCTCGAGGTGAAAACGAAAGTGACCGCGATGACGTGCTAAGCACGCGAAGAATGTGCGCGCAGCAATGATTGGAGAGGTGGAGCGAGGCGCGCGTGCTTGTGCACGGAACCGTAAGCTGGTGGCCGGCAGGTTGCAGTTTGAAAAGCCCCTTACTAAAGTCGAGCATGCAGCGC
Organism: Triturus cristatus; assembly: GCF_964204655.1. Taxonomy (NCBI): domain Eukaryota; kingdom Metazoa; phylum Chordata; class Amphibia; order Caudata; family Salamandridae; genus Triturus; species Triturus cristatus. The sequence continues at coordinate 144,661,506 of NC_140585.1, read as the reverse complement.
ATGCGCTGCTCTAGGCTCGACCTAAAAAAACTGCTGGTGCCCAGCACCGGTGAAACCCGTCCCACTTAAAGCCCTGGCTATCAACATACACAGACATTACTGGCTCTACAGGCAGTGGTACAAACAGCCGTGCACAGATTGACAAACATTACCGACTCTACAGGCAGTTATATGAACAGTTGCGCGCACACTCCCAGAGGCATTAGAGGCACTACAGACAGTGGTACAAACAGCCTGCGCACACTGACAGACATCAGAGACTCTACAGGAACTTGTGCAAACGGACATGCGCACGCTGACAATCAATACAGGCTCTAAAGGCAGTGGTGCAAACAGCCATGCATACACTCAGAGACATCACAGGCTCCACATGCATCGGTACACACAGCCGTGACACACTCCTGACAACCGGTACGAATTCATTCTTCCGCACCATTTCAACTCACCATCTCATAAGCCTCACTCCTAGCCATTTCACTCGCTGACCTCATTCCATATCTCCAATCTCTCCTTCATTTGCCCTCCAATCATCCTCCCTTGAAGTTCCTTCTGTTGCTCATTGCATCCCGCGCACACCATAAACCACCTGTGCACCTTCCCACCCCCGCAAGGGGTGGATCTGCTGTATGTGACTCACCACCCCTCCAATGTACCGCCAACCAGGAAACCCCCAGAGGGCGGTTACCTGCCCCACCTGAAAAAAACCTGTGCACCTTTTGCGTCATGCTTCCAAATTCTATTTTTTGGTTTTTCAGACAAATGAGACCCGAACGGCATCGCCCAACCCATGTAGACCAATTTCTTGTTAGATCTATCCTCTGCCTTTTCTTGTGATGTCACAAAAACAAAGTCCTTGAAATCCAATAGTATGTATATGCAGTAGTAATTTCACACAAAGAAAGTGAACCTTTCACTTTGAAATCCAAAAGTGACCAGGAGATGGACAAAGCACTGGGAGAAACCTTCTGGAGAGGAAGAGGAAGTTGGAGTTTTGGAAAACTTCCCTCCTGTTGAAAAAAAAGTAAAATAAAAAAAAAGCTTTGCAAACTAAAAAACAAAGTGAACAGTTCATGCAAGTAGAATTTTCAATCGAAAAGCTATTTTCTAGTTGACTTAGCTGCTTTTCGGGTAGAGAATCTGCATCAGAAGCAGCCACTCTTGCTTACCTGCATCATAAAAATGGCGCCAGAAGGTAACTGTGGTAGCTGAAAGTCACGTTAGCGCCAAGCAAATCTCTCTCGCTAGTGGCCGGCAAATCTCGCTTGCGCATGCAAGCACGCATCCATACAAGTCTTAGGCGCACCAATGAGTTTATAATTCCACCACACCCCAGATAGCGGTATTTAGCAGGAACTATAATCCATATTTCTAATAATCCATATTTGCAAAGCGCAAAAATATTGCCCCTTAAGGTTTCAAGGTGCCGGGGGCCATAGGGGAGATTAAGTGACCTATAGCCTAGAGTCACATGATGCTGAGCTGAGCTGCCGCTGGCATTAGGGAACCAACCGTGAGTCCCGCGCTTTGGAGTCAGCCGCTCTAGTCGCTGGGTATCAATATTTAGCAGGAACTCCACATTACTGGGTAGAGCGAGTTACCCGAATTCTGTCAACTCCGCAAGCAGAATTAAAATTCCGCCCGGGCCTAATTCAAATACCATCCCTAAATCATAGATGTAGCAAAACAACAAATACCACAGAAACAGTTGCTTCATCACTCAATGCCCACTAGTACTGGCTGAATGGCCCATGGATAGACTAAGCCACGTGGCCAAATAAATGAATAGTGCACATTTCACACACATGGAACAAAGGTACTTAACTGGGCAACCCTTTTCCCTCATAAAAGCTGAAAAATGTAATGCAAAAAAATAGGCCCCTTCTGCAACTCCAGACCAACCATCACAACCACAATCAAATTTGAAAAATTCCTGAAAGGTACAATATATACTGGTGCATGCCCTCTATCAAAAAAACACCCTTATCCAGAAGTTTATTAACTTACTTGTTGTGATGTCACAAAAACAAAGGACCGGATTTAGAAATACAATAGGATGTACAGGATTTATATTTTAGGGGGTGGGATATCCATCACCGCTGTGACGGAGTAACCCGTCCGCCGAGATCTAAATCAGGCCCAATCAGGCCTTAAAATCCAATTATTTATGCAGCAGGAAATGCAAACAAAGATAGTGATCCTTTCACCTCGAAACCCAAAGGAAAGTGACCAGGAGATGGACAAAGCACTGGGAGGAGCCTTCTGGACAGGAAGGAGATGTTGGAGTCGCTGTGGCTTTTCCTGTTGAAAAACAAAGTAAAGGAAAAAATAACTAAAACGTCCGTTTGAGTAGAAAATCCATTCAAAAAGTCTTTTCGAGTTAATTTAGCTTCTTCTTGAGTAGAAAATCGACTTGAGAGGGAGTCCTTACTGCCAATTTTAGAAGATGGCACTGGAAGGCTCCGTGGAAACTGGAAATCACGCAAGGGGTTGGCAAATCTCACTCGCGCTCGCAAGCGTGCATTGCCGAGCCTTGCGTTGTTCCGGTGAACATCACAAGGCTCCAACAGCAGAATAATTCCGCCAAGTGCCGATTGGCAGAATTTGGCAGGAGTTCCGCGTCACAACTATAACACGGAGTTACTAAATTCCGCCAATTCTGCTGGTGGGGTTATAATTCTGCCCGGGCCTAACAATAACATGAATATATTAGATTCCTAAAATACACCGCAGCTTCATAAAGTCAACAAATAAGACTTGTCAGAGATTGCTAACCAGTGGTCCGCGACCCCCGGGGGGGGGAGGGGGTTGCAATGCCTACTCAGTGGGTCAGTGACTGCAGAAAATTTCAAAAATATTAGTAGATTCATAAATTACATACACATAGTAAATCAAAATTGTGGAGGGATTTTAAATCGAGGCCAAAAATGAAGTTGGAGCAGCTCAAGTAGCGCTCAGAGTGATGTGGCGGGTGTTGGCCTCACAGAAGCACTGTCTCTTCTGAGGGAATTGCAGAGGCTGCCTTAGGAGCTTAAAAGATGAAGAGAGATGGGAGAGCCCACTTTATGGGTTTATCTCTGAAAAGTAAAAGCACCCGTTGAAAAACGCCAACCTTCTCATTAGAATTTCGATTTATGTTTGTGGGTTAACAAAAATATTTCTTAATTTCTATATATACTTGATGTATTGCTGAAGTTTGAGTATTGCTTTAGATTAACACCTTAGAACTTATTTAAGTGAGTGCCCAGGGCTTCCAATAACCCATTCAGTGGGGGGAGGGGCGTCCACAGAAATCAAAAATATTAATAAAAACAACTATGTCACTAAGATCGTTAAAATGTGAACCATTAATGCATGCCTCGGATATTGGGCCCATCATAAAGTAAGCAGTGTAATGCAACATAAAAGTATATGTAAAAAAAAACGCTAAAGCACAACCAATAGGACAGAAGTGAAATAACGAATGAAAACTACACTTCCCTGACCGGGAATCGAACCCGGGCCGCGGCGGTGAGAGCGCCGAATCCTAACCACTAGACCACCAGGGAGCGTGGCTGCATAGGTATTTCCAGCGCCTTATGACTGCAACAACGTAGCACTTGCGACGCTGTTTGTGAGTGTGTGCGTTTTGGATGTGGGTCAGAGGCGCAACTAGAGCCAAATTTCGGGGGGGGGCTGAGCAAAAATTTCGGGGGGGGGGGGCTGAACTTTAAGCAATTGGCAGAGTGGAGCTGCAGGGGCTCTTAGAAGGGGTGAAACAACAGCGAGGCCTCATTAACATACAAATGGTCTTTTAAAGACCTGTGAAGTGCTCGGGTGCGGCTGCTTTTTTGCCCGGGAAGGTGTCTCATCCCGGGCTGCCACACACGACGGGTGGGGGGGGGCTGAAGCCCTGCGAGTTCAATGGGTGTTACGCGCCTGATGTGGGTGCTATTTATATTCACATTCATCCCACCAATGCTTTTACACAAAACCCAAAACACAGGAAAGTCTCATATAGCAGCGAAAAAAAACTGTTTTGCAGACTACAACGTAAGGAAACAGACAAAACAAAGAGGCTCTTGGAAGAAGAGACCGAGGCCTGGGTGACTGGGAAAAGTCCAAGCATCTCCATTCAATGAGCGCTCTGAGCTGCGCAGAGAGACCTCAGCTGCGCAGCGTTCAGTGAACAACCTTCAGTGAAAGCTCTTAGCTATGAATAGAGACCTCGGCTGTGAGAGCTCTTAACTGTGAACAGAGACCTCAGCTGCACAGCGTTCAGTGATCTGCATTCAGTGAGAGCTCTTAGCTGTGCAGAGAGACCTCCCTGTGCGGCGTTCAGTGATCTGCATTCAGTGATAGGAACACGTGTGAACGGGGAGCTCTTATCTGTGCATCGGTCACTGGTGTTAAGTGAGATTCCTATTAGATGTGAATGTAGAACACTCAGCCGTTCAGGGTCAGTGACCTGGATTCAGTGAGAGAGCTCAACGCTGTGCAGCTTTCACTCGCACATATTCATTGAGGGATATTTTAGCTGTGCAGGATTCCGGCATGAGCATCAAGTGAGATCTCACATGCTTTGATGTTTTCAGTGACGTGCAGTCAGTGAGAGTCTGCTTACCTGTGCAGTGATCAGTGAAATGAGCATTGAGTAAGCGATCTCTTACTCGTGCCGCCCACGGTGAAGTGCATTCAGTGAGGGACAGATGCTTGTGCAACCTTGAGTTCTACGCATTCAGTGAGAAATCTTTAGAAAAGCTTCCATAGCAGCACGTCTATTCAGTGCGCTGTGCCTATTTGAAGGGACAGTGCTCCACGAAGTTTCACTTCAGTTTCCGTAGTGTAGTGGTTATCACATTCGCCTAACACGCGAAAGGTCCCCGGTTCGAGACCGGGCGGAAACACTTTTTTTCCCTTTTAAAAAAGTAATAACAGTTAATTATTTTATTATTTGAATTCAATCTAGGGCTGAAAACGTAACAGCGCCAATGTTCAACACCCTTTCCTTTCCAATGTCCTTATACATTCAGCTGCTTCAAAGACAGACATCGGACTCTTTCTGTCCCTTTACAGACAGACAGCAGCACAGCCGCTGCCATCCATCACTCACAGGCACTGCACCTGCTGCAGGCACTGACACAGGCAGACAGAAATGTTTACACAAACACAGGCACGAAATGGCCAGACTGAGCATAGAGGGAGACTCAGGCACCAGGAGTGAGTTAAGAGAGAGTGAGAGACTCGGGCACCAGGAGTGAGTTAAGAGAGAGTGAGAGACTCGGACACTGGGTGTGAGTTAAGAGAGTGTGAGAGAGTGAGAGACTCGGGCACCAGGAGTGAGTTAAGAGAGTGTGAGAGACTCGGACACTGGGTGTGAGTTAAGAGAGTGTGAGAGAGTGAGAGACTCGGGCACCAGGAGTGAGTTAAGAGAGTGTGAGAGACTCGGACACTGGGTGTGAGTTAAGAGAGTGTGAGAGAGTGAGAGACTCGGACACTGGGTGTGAGTTAAGAGAGTGCGAGAGACGCAGGCACTGGGAGTGAGTTAAGAGAGAGTGAGAGACTCAGGCCCTGGGAGTGAGTTAAGAGAGTGAGGGTGAGAAGCACAGACACGGAATGAGTTAAGAGAGTGTGAGATTGGCCCGTTGCATGTGTTTTTTAAGAAACACTTTTGGTGGTAAATATAAGACCCGTGAGGGCGCATCACCTTTTACCTTTTGGCTCTAAGTTCGCTTTCAGCAAATTACACATTCCACAGTTTTTCTCTCAATTCATTCATCAGCATCTGTCTCACAAATAACAAGTTGTGGCAAAAAATTCAAAGTTATGAAAATAAAAAGTGGGGTCAGATTTGACATCCCTTTAAATATATGGAAAACAATTCTCCCCTCCATTGTGGAAACCTACTCGATACATTGTTGCAAACAGTAAATCAGGGGTTTCACCGAGACGCGAGCAGACAAGCGTAGTAAGGATAATAAAACATAAACTGGTAGCGAAGCTCGACTCGGTCACCTCGCAGCCCTGGCAGGAGGTGTGATTTGGAATAAATTAGAAGTTTGCTTGTGGTCAGAGGGCTTTGGGGTTCGTTTTCAATCTGTGAGACCATAATCACAGTTGGCCGCGTAGGCAGAAAACATCGATTGATTCAAAGTGGAAACTTCTATAACTGGTAGAGTCGTTACTGGTTTGAAAAAAATAAACCCGGATGACAACAGAGGAAAAGTTAGAGCGATCGAAATAAAAGAGTAAAAGGCAAAATAAATTTGAAAAAAACCTCCATTTCAAATCTGCTGAATATCAGATAAAAATATTACCCGCCCGAACAGGGACTTGAACCCTAGACCCTCAGATTAAAAGTCTGATGCTCTACCGACTGAGCTATCTGGGCTTCTGCACGATTGAATGACCACTAGCCTCCCTGATCATGTGCACAGTGTTTCTATGGGCACGTTATTTCAAAATCGCTTCTTAGCTTTGAACCAAGTGAGATTTCAATATCACAAAAAAACATTGCACACTCCAGCCCCACTGAAGCCCGCGCCTGGAATCTTACTTTAAGAGTCCTTGGCGCCCAGCCAGTCTGTTTCACAAACCAGCTACCATGTAGCTAGAAGCTGAAACACTTAAATGTGACGCGATGGTGACGTCATTGAAGTAAATCAAAGTACAGTGTGTGGGAATCCGCTCAGAGATAACACAGACCAGGTGACTTCTGACCCAGATGGCATTAAAGGTGCCATGACTCAAATGTGCAACCTTCCTGCACCGCGACAGATTAACAGAACGAACACGACTCTTCTCTGGCACACATACGCGTGCGGGCACCTGTTTACAGCACACTGACACAGGACAAGGGGCACAAAGAGCTATGAACAGGGCTTTAAGTGGGATGAAAAAAGCTAGGGGGTCTCTTAAAGGGGCGTGGCCAATGTGATTAAGGGTGTGGCTTAAAAACACCTAAGCTAAAAATCTGTGCTTCGCATAGTGTGCTGCCCAACTTGTATTTTGCTGTTTTGGTCTTTGCATCCAGATATGTGATACAACAAGTAAAATCATACCCACAAGTCAGTATTATTAGCTTTGTCAATGGTTGTTAGTTGCATAAGATAAATGAGCAGCAACTACGGCTTGTATATATTATTGAAAAAGCTTCCACCTAAAGCCCTGGTGACACCACGACGATGTTGCTGCTCCTGAGTTTCAACAAGAGAAGGGAAATCCAGAGAGAAGATGACTCTCTTTAAAGGATTTCCCTTCCCCCAGAACGCTCACCTGGCATGACGTCACGCAGTAACTTCTCCTCTAGTGAGAAGTGAGCAGTGTGTGCTGTGCACATCAATGTCCGGAAAAACCGGACCGCCTGTGTCAGGGCAGAAAACAGAGCCAGATAGAGACCCGTTTCGAGGCCCACTTTAAAACAACCGCCAGTGTTCAGCACCGGTGAGACCCGGCCCACTTAAAGCCCTGGCTATCAACATACACAGACATTACTGGCTCTACAGGCAGTGGTACAAACAGCCGTGCACAGATTGACAAACATTACAGGCTCTACAGGCAGTTATATGAACAGCTGCGCGCACACTCCCAGAGGCATTAGAGGCACTACAGACAGTGGTACAAACAACCTGCGCACACTGACAGACATCAGAGACTCTACAGGAACTTGTGCAAACGGACATGCGCACGCTCACACTCAATACAGCCTCTAAAGGCAGTGGTGCAAACAGCCGTACATACACTCAGAGACATCACAGGCTCCACATGCATCGGTACACACAGCCGTGACACACTCCTGACAACCGGTACAAATTCGTTCTCCCACGCCATTTCAACTCACCATCTCATAAGCCTCACTCCTCGCCATTTCACTCGCTGACCTCATTCCATATCTCCAATCTCTCCTTCATTTGCCCTCCAATCATCCTCCCTTGAAGTTCCTTCTGTTGCTCATTGCATCCCGCGCACACCATAAACCACCTGTGCACCTTCCCACCCCCGCAAGGGGTGGATCTGCTGTATGTGACTCACCACCCCTCCAATGTACCGCCAACCAGAAAACCCCCAGAGGGCGGTTACCTGCCCCACCTGAAAAAAACCTGTGCACCTTTTGCGCCATGCTTCCAAATTCTATTTTTTGTTTTTTCAGACAAATGAGACCCGAACGGCATCGCCCAACCCATGTAGGCCAATTTCTTGTTATATTTATCCTCTGCCTTTTCTTGTGATGTCACAAAAACAAAGTCCTTGAAATCCAATAGTATGTATATGCAGTAGTAATTTCAGACAAAGAAAGCGAACCTTTCACTTTGAAATCCAAAAGTGACCAGAAGATGGACAAAGCACTGGTAGAAACCTTCTGGAGAGGAAGAGGACGTTGGAGCTTTTGGAAAACTTCCTTCCTGTTGAAAAAAAAGGAAAATAAAAAAAATGCTTTGCAAACTAAAAAACAAAGTGAACGGTTCATGCAAGTAGAATTTTCAATCGAAAAGCTATTTTCTAGTTGACTTAGCTGCTTTTCGGGTAGAGAATCTGCATCAGAAGCAGCCACTCGTGCTTATCTGAATCATAAAAATGGCGCCAGAAGGTAACTGTGGTAGCTGAAAGTCACGTTAGCGCCCAGCAAATCTCTCTCGCTAGTGGCCGGCAAATCTCGCTTGCGCATGCAAGCACGCATCCATACAAGTCTCAAGAGCACCAATGAGTTTATAATTCCACCACACCCCAGATAGCGGTATTTAGCAAGAACTATAATCCATATTTCTAATAATCCATATTTGCAAAGCGCAAAAATATTGCCCCTTAAGGTTTCAAGGTGCTGGGGGCCATAGGGGAGATTAAGTGACCTATAGCCTAGAGTCACCTGATGCTGAGCTGAGCTGCCGCTGGCATTAGGGAACCAACCGTGAGTCCCGCGCTTTGGAGTCAGCCGCTCTAGTCGCTGGGTATCAATATTTAGCAGGAACTCCACATTACTGGGTAGAGCGAGTTACCCGAATTCTGTCAACTCCGCAAGCAGAATTAAAATTCCGCCCGGGCCTAATTCAAATACCATTCCTAAATCATAGATGTAGCAAAACAACAAATACCACAGAAACAGTTGCTTCGTCACTCAATGCCCACGAGTACTGGCTGAATGGCCCATGGATAGACTAAGCCACATGGCCAAATGAATGAATAGTGCAAATTTCACACACATGGAACAAAGGTACTTAATTGTGCAACCCTTTTCCCTCATAAAAGCTGAAAATTTGAATGCAAAAAAATAGGCCCCTTCTGCAACTCCAGACCAACCACCACAACCACAATCAAATTAGAAAAATTCCTGAAAGGTACAATATATACTGGTGCATGCCCTCTATCAAAAAAACACCCTTATCCAGAAGTTTATTAACTTACTTGTTGTGATGTCACAAAAACAAAGGACCGGATTTAGAAATACAATAGGATGTACAGGATTTATATTTTAGAGGGTGAGATATCCATCACCGCTGTGACGGAGTAACCTGTCCTCCGAGATCTAAATCAGGCCCAAAGTCCTTAAAATCCAATGATATATGCAGCAGGAATTGCAAACAAAGAGAGTGATGCTTTCACCTCGAAATCCAGAGGAATACTGACCAGGAGATGGACAAAGCACTGGGAGGAGCCTGATGGACAGGAAGGGGATGTTGGAGTCCCTGTGGCTTTTCCTGTTCAATAACAAAGTAAAGGAAAAACTACCTAAAACGTCCGTTTGAGTAGAAAATCCAATCAAAAAAGTATTTTCAAGTTGATTTAGCTTCTTCTTGAGTAGAAAATCGACTCGAGAAGGAGTCCTGACTGCCAGTTGTAGAAGATGGCACTGGAAGGCTCCATGGAAACCAGACATCACGCAAGGGGTTGGCAAATCTCACTCGCGCTTGCAAGCGTGCATTGCCAAGCCTTGCGATGTTCCGGTGAACATCACAAGGCTCAAACAGCAGAATAATTCCGCCAAGTGCCGATTGGCAGAATTTGGCAGGAGTTCCGCGTCACAACTATAACACGGAGTTACTCAATTCTGCCACTTCTGCTGGCGGAGTTATAATTCTGCCCGGGCCTAACAATAACATGAATATATTAGATTCCTAAAATACACCGCAACTTCATAAAGTCAACAAATAAGACTTGTCAGAGATTGCTAACCAGTGGTCCGCGACCCCCAGGGGGGGGGAGGGGGTTGCAATGCCTACTCAGTGGGTCAGTGACTGCAGAAAATTTAAAAAATATTAGTAGATTCATAAATTACATACACATAGTAAATCAAAATTGTGGAGGGATTTTAAATCGGAGGCCAAAAATGAAGTTTGAGCAGCTCAAGTAGAGCTCAGAGGGATGTGGCGGGTGTTGGTCTCACAGAAGCACTGTCTGTTCTGAGGGAATTACAGAGGCTGCCTTAGGAGCTTAAAAGATGAAGAGAGATGGGAGAGCCCACTTTATGGGTTTATCTCTGAAAAGTAAAAGCACCCGTTGAAAAACGCCAACCGTCTCATTAGAATTTCGATTTATGTTTGTGGGTTAGCAAAAATATTTCTTCATTTCTATATATACTTGATGTATTGCTGAAGTTTGAGTACTGTGTGAGAAGTTATCGCTTCGCTTCCACATCTGCGTGTTTAGTACATTTCTATATGGAATAGGCTGTTTTGATGCACGGGGGACAATTTAATGTTCAATTAATAAACAAAAAATGTTCTTTCCGGGTCGAGTTTTTTCTTGTCCCAGTACGTGCCTTTAAATGATAAACAAATTCCTATAGCAATACATGCTGACCGGTATCTATTTACATTGTTATTTAACTAGGATGCATATTAATCTGAACGGACCGGCAGTTCAAGATGGCCGCCGTGCTGGCTGTCTTTACTCATAACTATATGGTGCTTAATACTCGAATGCTCATGGGCATCCATCATGGCCGCCGTACTTTGGAGCGGTCTAGGCTTCATTTGGCAATCCTAACTACAGCTGATCTTAATCAACTTGCGTATACCAAGTATAAAAGATGAGTCTTTCGGTCCCATGAAGTCGAGCTAGTGGGACCCGGACAATATTTTATGACGCGTACGCGCTTTTTCACGGTGAGGCAGACGGGGATTGTTCGTTCGTTTCTAATCACGTTTGCTCTGCAACTTGTTGAGTGGACAGAGGCACTTTATTATAGTACTTTTTAAAAAAAATAAATGTGTCTTGGGCTCTGAATTTAGAGTTCCAAGTTCTGGTTTCGTTAGGGTTTAGACAGCAATGTGACTGACTGTGATTTCTCACAGGGTTCCACATAGGTGACCTAACGCACTTGACTAATTTCGCAAGAGTACAAGATTGCTATACTTTTTGCGGAGAAATTGGTCTCTAATATTGAGGCTGACCCGTAATGAGGGGTCGGCAAATATGTAAATAATTTTGTCTTTAGATCATACTTGTTTTTAGATCATACAAGTTTAACCAATGTATTTTGTGCTGTTGGGCTTCTTTATGGTCTTGAACATTATGTCTGACCAAATACGATTAGTTGGTTGTAAAATACATACAAAATATTTGTTTTGTCCTCAGGCTATAGGAGTGTATCCACCGTGTTTTAAACTGTGAGGGAAGAACAGAATCTCCCACCCACTTCGTCTATATTCAAATTATTATGAGGTTTTCGATTCATCAAATCCTCTAAGGTAATTCCTATATATGATTGAGTTTGAGTCCTCTTGAGAAACATTAAGAATTAAAGAATTTTACTACAGAACAATATGAAGTAGAATCTCTGTTTTTTTTAGATTAATTATCTATCAAATACCTAGACTGGCATCAAAGGAATACTGTCACACAAGACGATATCAGGTAACCTTTTGTGGTGTCGTAAAAATCAGATTAGAGAATTCATTCTAGCCTTGAGGCAACTCTAATGCCCGAAATTATTATTTTTTAGACTATTGGGCTTACTGACCGTTATTCGACTCCTTTGAGTAATCTGGATGAGGTACAAGGAGGAGGATAGGATCCCTTCATAAGACTTCGTTTAAACATCTCGTGTGTATAAGGTACATGAATGAAGTTCGATGTGACTCTTCTACAACCAGGACGAGTGTATAACTACTCTTGTGTATTGTGTGCATGAATATTTGTATGGATGATCACCAGGAGAATAACACTATGCCATTATTGTCTTTATTCATCCCTGTGTTTGACAATATGTCATCTACATATACCCAAGAAATTTAGTAGTGGATGTTTATAGGATCGATTACTTGGATACAATTTAAGTCTCGAATTTACTGTTCTGTGTCTAATTTACCACTGCAAGAAGAAGTGTCTTAATATGTATACTTTGTTATTCAATTTAGACTGTTTTCTGACGACGTGGGAGAATATTATTACTTGTCCTGAAGAAGGTGGTCGCTTATCTTCAGATTTCCACCGAAACGCGTCGACGCAATCGTAGGAGGGAGAGTATAGATTGTTGTGACTCCTAAGTTCCGAATTACTTGAATGTTGATACAATCAACTAGGAAAATAGCAGATCATGATCATATGTCTCCTTACTCCTGTTGATAAGAGAACAAAAAGTGTTTCTAACCGAGTCTCCCTTTGTTAGGCACTAATGTATGTGTACTGTTGTTCATGTAAAGGTATTACACTTTGTATTGTTTTTAAATAATTGTTAACCGTTTTTATTGTGTATATTATGAATTTCTGTGTGATCATATATGACTAATTATTTTTAATAATAAAAACAAATTGAATTTTTCACATATAGTTTGCTCTGGGGATGATTTTTGGTGTCTTGTCCTGGTGACTGATTGTACAAAGGTGTGAATATGTTGATGAACTCTGCTGTTCCAAAAGGGGAATTGTTTATTTGACCTTTGTCTGCTGGTGCTCCACCCCTTTTGTGGTACGGGGCCCCTCTCTTTTGATTTGTTATATTTTTAATTTCTATATATACTTGATGTATTGCTGAAGTTTGAGTATTGCTTTAGATCACGGGTACTCATAATACGGCCCGCGGGCCTCCAGCGGCCCGGCAAGCCTTCCCTGGCGGCCCGCGGGCCTTGCAGACATAGTGCCTGTGCCCTGTGCTTGTCAGCGAACACCGCCGTTTACAGCAGCACGGAGCTGTGAGGCCGGGCGATTCTTTTAAAGGCCATTTACTTGTTAATGAGGCTTTGTTGTATTTCACCTCTTCTTAGCGCCCCTGCATCTCCCCTCTGATTGAGAGGAGATGCAGGGGCGCTAAGAAGAGATGAAATACAACAAAGTCTCATTAACAAGTGAATGGTCTTTAAAAGACCTGTGAAGTACTTGGGTGAGGCGGCCGTGTGCGTTCCCTGGAAGCAGTCTCAGCGCGGGTGAGGTGACAGGGGACAGCAGGGTGAGGTGATGGAGGGCAGCAGGGAGTGAGAGCAGGGGGTGAGGTGACAGCGGGAGGAAGACAGAGTGCGACAGAGGGAGGAAGAGGGAGGGAGAGGAGGAAGACAGGGAGAGGAGGAAGACAGGGAGAGTAGGAAGACAGGGAAAGGGGGGAAGACAGATAGAGGGAGAGAGAGAGAGGGAGACAGAGGGAGGGAGACAGAGGGAGAACAGAGGAGGGAGGGAGACAGAGGGAGGGAGACAGGGGGAGGGAGACAGAGGGAGGGAGAGCAATAGAGAGAGGGAGGGAGAGGGAGAGAGGGAGGGGGACAGAAAGAAAGGGAGACAAACAGTGAGTGAGACAGAGGGAGGGAGAGAGAGGGAGGGAGATGGAGAGGAAGGGAGGGAGAGAGGGAGACAGAGAGAGTGAGGGAGAGAGAGGCAGGGAGACAGAGGGAGGACAAAGGGAGGGAGGGAGACAGAGGGAGGGAGGGAGACAGAGGGAGGGAGACAGAGGGAGACAGAGACAGAGGGAGGGAGACGAGGACAGAGGGAGGGAGACGGAGACAGAGGGAGGGATAGGGAGGGAGGGAGACAGAGGGAGGGAGGGAGACGGAGAGAGAGAGGGAGGGGACAGAGCGAAAGGGAGACAAACAGTGAGTGAGACAGAGGGAGCGAGAGGGAGAGAGAGAGGTAGGGAAACGGAATGAGAGGGAGAGAGAGGCAGGGAGACAGAGGGGGGACAAAGGGAGGGAGGGAGACAGAGGGAGGGAGGGAGACAGAGGGAGGGAGACAGAGGGAGACAGAGGGAGACAGAGACAGAGGGAGGGAGACGGAGACAGAGGGAGGGAGACGGAGACAGAGGGAGGGATAGGGAGGGAGGGAGACAGAGGGAGGGAGGGAGACGGAGAGAGAGAGGGAGGGGACAGAGCGAAAGGGAGACAAACAGTGAGTGAGACAGAGGGAGCGAGAGGGAGAGAGAGAGAGGTAGGGAAATGGAATGAGAGGGAGACAGAGAGGGAGGGAGACAGAGAGAAAGGGAGACGAACAGTGAGTGAGACAAAGGGAGCGAGAGGGAGACACAGAATGAGTGAGACAGAGTGAGGGAGACAGAGAGGGAGGGAGACAGAGAGAAAGGGAGACAAACAGAGTGATGGAGGGAGGGAGAGAGAGATAGAGAGAGGGAGGGAGACGGAGCGAGAGAGAGGGAGGGAAACAGAGAGAGATAGATAGATAGATAGATAGATAGATAGATAGATAGATAGATAGATAGATAGATAGATAGATAGATAGATAGATAGATAGATAGATAGATAGATAGATATGTGTGCATACCGGGTCTGGTGGCTCAGTGGATGAAGGCGTCCGCTGCAGGGGCCTGTGTTCAACCTCATGGTCATATTTTGTTTGCTCTAGCCCCGCCCCCTCCCCCACTGGCCCCGCCCCCACCGGTGCGGCCCTCAGCCAGAAACCACACTGTAAATTTGGCCCCGAGAGAAAGTTTGTGAGTACCCATGCTTTAGATTAACACCTTAGAACTTATGTAAGCGAGTGCCCAGGGCTTCCAATAACCCATTCAGTGGGGGGAGGGGGCGTCAACAGAAATCAAAAAGATTAATAAAAACAACTATGTCACTAAGACCGTTAAATGTGAACCATTAATGCATGCCTCGAATATTGGGCTCATCATAAAGTAAGCAGTGTAATTCAACAT
The DNA here is from genome assembly GCF_964204655.1 of Triturus cristatus. Lineage (NCBI taxonomy): Eukaryota > Metazoa > Chordata > Amphibia > Caudata > Salamandridae > Triturus > Triturus cristatus. The sequence continues at coordinate 144,646,457 of NC_140585.1, read as the reverse complement.
AAAATTATATGTTAAAAAAAACACCAAAAAGTCACGCTTCCCTGACCGGGAATCGAACCCGGGCCGCGGCGGTGAAAGCGCCGAATCCTAACCACCAGGAAGTATGTATGCAATTGACTTTTCAGCGCCTAATGACTACAACAATGCAGCACGTGCGACGCTGCTTGTGTGAGTTTGGGATGGGGGTGCTATTTATATATTCACATTAATCCTACCAATGTTTTTACACAACACCCACAACACAGGAAAGTCTCATATAGCAAAGAAAAAAAAACTGTTTTGCAGACTACAACGTAAGGGAACAGACAAAACAAAGACGCTCTTAGAAGAAGAGACCGAGGCCTGGGTGACTGGTAAAAGTCCAAGCATCTCCATTCAATGAGAGCTCTGAGCTGTGCAGAGAGACCTCAGCTGCGCAGCCTTAAGTGAACCACCTTCAGTGAAAGCTCTTAGCTATGAACAGAGACCTCGGCTGGGAGAGCTCTTAACTGTGAACAGAGACCTCAACTGCGCAGCGTTAAGTGAGCTGCATCCAGTGAAAGCTCTTAGCTGTGCAGAGAGACCTCCCTGTGCGGCGTTCACTGATCTGCATTCAATGAGAGCTCTCAGCCGTGAGCATGACGGACCTCAGCTGCGCAGCGTTCACTGATCTGCATTCAATGAGAGCTCTCAGCCGTGAGCAGGACGGACCTCAGCCGTGCGGCGTTCAGTGACCTGCATACAGTGATAGGAACACGTGTGAACGGGGAGCTCTTATCTGTGCATCGGTCACTGGTGTTAAGTGAGATTCCTATTAGATGTGAATGTAGAACACTCAGCTGTGCAGGGTCAGTGATCTGGATTCAGTGAGAGAGCTCATAGCTGTGCAGCTTTCACTCGCGCATATTCATTGAGGGATATTTTAGCTGTGCAGGGTTCAGGCATGAGCATCAAGTGAGAGCTCACATGCTTTGATGTTTTCAGTGACGTGCAGTCAGTGAGAGTCTGCTTACCTGTGCAGTGATCAGTGAAATGTGCATTGAGTGAGCGATCAATTACTCGTGCAGCCCACGGTGATGTATATTCAGTGAGAGACACGATGCTTGTGCAGCATTGAGTACTATGCATTCAGTGACAGACATCTTATCTGTGCAACCGTGAGTTCTACGCATTCAGTAACAGAACTTTAGAGAATTTTCCATACCACCCTATCCGGTGTTGCATTTCGTGCTGTATGCATATCAGAAGTGAGGGTGCTGCGAAACCTGAATTATGGGTTTCCGTAGTGAAGTGGTTATCACGTTCGCCTAACACGCGAAAGGTCCCCGGTTCGAGACCGGGCGGAAACACTGTTTTTTTCCCTTTTAAAAAAGTAACAACAGTTAATTATTTTATTATCGAATTCAATTTAAGGCTGAGAACGTAACAGCGCCAATGTTCAACACCCTTTCCTTTCCAATGTCCTTATACATTCAGCTGCTTCAGACATCGGACTCTTTCTGTCCCTTTACAGACAGACAGCAGGACAGCCGCTGCCATTCATCACTCACAGGCACTGCACCTGCTGCAGGCACTGACACAGGCAGACACCATTGTGTACACAAACACAGGCACGAAATGGCCAGACTGAGCATAGAGGGAGACTCGGGCACCAGGAGTGAGTTAAGAGAGTGTGAGAGACTCGGACACCAGGAGTGAGTTAAGAGAGAGTGAGAGTCAGGCACTGGGAGTGAGTTAAGAGTGTGAGAGACTCGGGCACTGGGAGCGAAGAGAGTGTGAGAGACTCGGGCACTGGAAGTGAGTTAAGAGAGTGTGAGAGACTCAGGTGCTGGAGTGAGTTAAGAGAGAGCGAGGGTGAGAGGCACAGGCACTGGGAATGAGTTAAGGGAGTGTGAGAGGGTGAGAGACGCAGGTACTGGGAGCGAAGAGAGAGTGAGACACTCGGGTGCTGGGAGTGAGTTGAGAAAGTGTGATAGACTCAAGGTGCTGGGTGTGAGTTAAGAGAGTGTGAGGGTGAGAAGCACAGACACGGAATGAGTTAAGAGAGTGTGAGATTGGACCGCTGCATGTGTTTTTTAAGAAACACTTTTGGTGGTAAATATAAGACCCGTGACGGCGCATCACCTTTTACCTTTTGGCTCTAAGTTCACTTTCAGAAAATTACACATTCCGCAGTTTTTCTCTCAATTCATTCATCAGCATCTGTCTCACAAATAACAAGCTGTGGCAAAAAATTCAAAGTTATGAAAATAAAAAGTGGGGTCAGATTTGACATCCCTTTAAATATATGGAAAACAATTCTCCCCTCCCTTGTGGAAACCTACTTGATACATTGTTACAAACAGTAAATCAGGGGTTTCCCCGAGACGCGAGCAGACAAGCGTAGTAAGGATAATAAAACATAAACTGGTAGCGAAGCTAGACTCGGTCACCTCGCAGCACTGGCAGGAAATGTGGTTTGGAATAAATTAGAAGTTTGCTTGTGGTCAGAGGACTTTGGGGTTCGTTTTCAATCACTGAGACCATAAATGTATCAAATGCAGAGAGTTGGACGTCACAGGTGGCCGCGTAGGCAGAAAACATCGATTGATTCAAAGTGGAAACTTCTATAACAAGTAGAGTCGTTACTGGTTTCAAAAAACCCGGATGACAACAGAGGAAAAGTTAGAGCGATCAAAATAAAAGAGTAAATAAATTTGAAAAAAACACTCAATTTCAAATCTGCTGAATATCAGAAATAAATCTTTCCCGCCCGAATAGGGACTTGAACCCTAGACCCTCAGATTAAAAGTCTGATGTTCTACCGACTGAGCTATCAGGGCTTCTGATATACTCCCACACCACTAGTCTCCCTAATTTTGTGCAAAACCTATCAAAGTTTAGTTTAGAAGCAGAGTTATGCTAACACATATAAACTTGATCCTTATTGGAAGATAGACACGTGGTAATTCTCATACACAGAAGAGTTTCGATTGAGTTACGCGAGTGTAGAAACGTCATTTTGACGTGAACCAATTACAACATGTTTATAATCGTACAGACACGTGAACTTCCATAAGCCTGTCGTTTATTGGCAGACTTGAGCTGGTTTGAACCAATCAGGACACGTTTAAATAGCATAGATATGTGAACTTCCATAATCCCGGTTTCCATTGGAAGACGGATACGCGACAGTTTTACATCAGGAAGTAAGTACAGATTAGGACACGCGAACAGAGAACAGCTAGGTTATCGGGTTTAAATACTTTTACATCTTTAAACATCTACATACTTTTAACTAGACGTACTCAGATATAGAGAACTACATAAGAGGTCAAAAATAACATGAAGGATTTAAATACACTGTTTTTGAGTTAGAGTTTAGACATTTCAACAAACAGTTATCAATCTGCGAGATCAAAGGAGGTTGTTTTTATTCACTTTTTTGTTAAATATTGAAATTGTTTTTCTTAGACCGCCCAATATTACATTTTAACGCCATTAAATTTAGAGATGTGTAACTTTCCACGATTAGCGAGGTATAAGCAATAGATTGTTCATTAAATAATCAGAATATTTCATGACTATTTCGTACTCACTTAACATTGAAATAGGCTGAATAGCCCTGAAAATTTCCTTTTTTCTTTTCCATTCACAGACCCCTGAGGAAGGGTCCACTTATCAACCCGAAATGCATTGGGTGATTGTAAAATTGTAAAGGATATAATATTATAGCAAAGAATGAATTTACAATGGAGACACAATGAAACATATGTGAATAAACATAAGGATGACAATTCAAGAGTACGACTCTGAAAGAATTTCTTTTGAAAGCTTTTACATGGATTAGACCTAACATAGGTCTCAGTATACCTGTGCGCGCCCCCAACTCGAAAGCGGAACTAACCACTTTCTTTCAAATTGACTTGTTTCAAGACAGTGTTTCGAGACAAAACACTGGGAGGAAGCAGCACAAAGCAATAGGAGTAATAACCAGAGAACATAACTTACATGAGTGCCAGATGGACCATTGAATTAGAATTTGCTGTGACTAGGTCACAGGCTAAAATGTCAAAAGCTGGGCAGGCCCTGGATTCTGGAATAATGGACCAGGTGCCTCACAAGAGGAGGAGCAGTAGGGTTAAGGCAGTGCCGTCCCACCTGACTCAGAGTACTGATCAGTCTCCTCAGGGAGATGATCTTGAGCCTGAAGAAGGAACTATCCCAGAGGAGCTTGAACCTGATCAGGTTGAGTTCTTGGGCACAGGGGGCCCTTCCAGGTCTGGCCTGAGCCAGGAGCAGAAAACCTGCCTCTCTGTTGAAACCCTCAGACAGCAAGCTGCTGATGAAGCTGCTGGAAATGCTAGTGGCACCCATAAAGTTTATTGGGATGATGAACTCCTGTAATTAGAGAGTAGAGACCCCAAGCCTGGTGCATCCAGGAGGTTGGTTATACCTCTGAAGTTTAGGGGTTTCCTATTGACACTAGCCCATGATATTCCCCTAGGAGGACACTTAGGCCAGAACAAGACTTGGTACAGACTTATCCCTCACTTTCACTGGCCACACATGTCCGAAGACACAAAGGAGTTTTGTCGCTCCTGTGTAACCTGCCAAGCCAGTGACAAAGCAGGTGGCACTACAAAGGGCCCCCTGATACCACTACCTGTGGTGGGGGTTCCCTTTGAGAGGGTTGGGATTGACATTGTTGGTCCCATGGATCCTCAAACAGCATCTGGGCACAGGTTTATACTGGTGGTAGTGGATCATCAGGTATCCAGAAGCTATTCCCCTAAGGACCACTACAGCACCTGTAGTGGCAAGTGCTCTCTTGAGTGTGTTCTCAAGAGTAGGTTTTCCTAAGGAGGTAGTATCTGAAAGAGATGCAAACTTTATGTCAAGTTACTTAACTGCAATGTGGAAGGAGTGTGGAGTGAATTACAAATTCCCCACACCCTATCACCCACAATGCAATGGTTTAGTTGATACGTTCAACAAAACCTTAATGGGCATGATCAAAGGACTCCCATAGAAACTTAGGCGAAAATGGGACCTTCTCTTGCCCTGCCTTTTATTTGCATACAGGGAGGTGCCTCAGAAGGGGGTTGGCTACAGCCCATTTGAACTTCTGTTTGGTCACCCTGACAGGGGTCCATTGTGTTTGGTGAAGGAAGGATGGGAGTTACCTCTCAAGCCCCCAAAGCAAGACGTAGTGGACTATGCACTTTGTCTCCGCTCCCGGATGGCTGAGTATATGAAAAAGGCAAACAAAAACCTTGAGGCTAGCCAGGAACTGCAAAAAGCATGGCATGACCAAATGGCTGTACTGACTGTTTATCAGCCAGGACAGAAAGTGTGGGTGTTGGAGCCTGTGTCCCCAGCAGCTCTCCAGGACAAGTGGAGTGGACCCCACACTATTGTTGAACAGAAAGGGGAGGTTACCTACTTGGTAGACCTCGGAACCCCTAGGAGTCCCCATAGGGTTCTCCATGCCAACAGGCTAAAGCCATATGTGGACAGGGCTGACATGGGCTTTCTCATGGCAACTGATGAGGGACAGGAGGAAGAGAGTGACCCACTCCCTGACCTCCTCTCACAGAACCCTGATGATGGGTCAGTAGATGGTGTTGCCTTGGCAGGCAGCCTCACTGCCCAGCAGCAAACTGATTGCATACAGGTTCACAATCAGTTCAGACACATGTTTTCACTGACTCCAAGTCAGACTACCTGGTGCACTCATGAAGTGGACACTGGGGACAGTCTGCCTATTAAAAATAAGATTTATAGGCAACCTGACCATGTCAGGGACTGTATCAGGACAGAAGTCCAGAAAATGTTGGATCTGGGTGTGATTGAGCCCTCAGATAGCCCTTGGGCTAGTCCAGTGGTCCTTGTGCCAAAACCTCACACCAGTGGTGGAAAAAGAGAGATGAGGTTTTGTGTGGACTACAGAGGCCTCAATGCAGTCACTAGGACTGATGCCCATCCAAGCACAAGGGCAGATGAGCTTATTGGTACTTTGGCTTCAGCCAAGTACCTTAGCACATTTGACTTGACAGCTGGCTACTGGCAGATCAAATTAGCTGATGATGCAAAGCCAAAAACAGCATTTTTTACCCCTAGTGGGCATTATCAATTTGTGTTAATGCCCTTTGGTTTGAAGAATGCACCTGCCACTTTCCAAAGGTTGGTGAATACAGTTCTCACAGGCCTGGAAGCCTTTAGTGCAGCATATCTAAATGATATTGCTGTCTTTACCTCCACCTGGGAGGATCACCTGGTCCACCCAAGGAATGTTTTGGAGGCCCTGCAAAAAGCAGGCCTAACAATCAAGGCTACCAAGTGCCAGATAGGGCAGAGTCAGGTTGTGTACCTGGGCCACCTTGTACGTGGAGGCCAGGTTCAACCATTGCAGAAGATCCAGACCATAATGGAATGGACAGCTCCCACTACCCAGACTCAGGTGAGAGCCTTCTTAGGCCTGACTGGGTACGATAGGAGATTTGTCAAAGGGTATGGATCAATAGTGACACCCTTGAATGACTTAACCTCTAAGAAAATGCCCCAAAAGGTACAGTGGACAGCTAGCTGTCAAAAGGCATTTGATGACCTGAAGTAGGCCATGTGTACTCATCCATTCTGCAGAGTCCTGAATACTCCAAAACGTTCATTGTTCAAACTGATGCATCTGAATTGTGGGTTGGGGCTGTACTGTCACAATTGAATGAAGAAGGTCAGGATCAGCCAGTAGCTTTCATAAGCAGAAGGCTGACCCCTAGAGAGAAACGTTTGTCAGCCATTGAGAGGGAGGTCTTTGCTGTGGTTTGGGCTCTGAAGAAGTTGAGGCCATACTTGTTTGGTACTCACTTCCTTGTTCAGACAGACCATAAGCCCCTCTTATGGCCAAAACAAATAAAGGGTGAAAACCCCAAACTGCTTATGTGGTCCATTTCCCTACAGGGATGGACATTACAGTGGAACATAGACCTGGGAGTAACCATGCCAATGCAGATGGACTCTCTAGGTATTTCCAGTAAGAAAATAAAGACTCAACTGGTCAAGTTTAGTTTAATGTCCCTGCGTTTGGGGGGGGCGGTTGTGTAGGAGAGTAGGATCTGCTTCTTATGGTTACCACCACTTTTTGCTGGTGTTTCACTATTTTTCGACCTTAGTCTGGCTTTGGCCCTGCTAATCAGGACAACAGCCTAGCTGCTTCCTCTCTAAAATGGTTTCCATGTACATTAGGTACATATCTAATTGGATTCTGGAGTGCCTTATAAGCCCCTAGTGTATGGTATACTATGTACCTAGGGAATAGGTACCTCAGAGGCCTACCAGGGGCTGCAGCATGTATTATGCCACCCCTGGGAAGCACTCCAAAATGACACCATAGGTCTGCTACTGCAACCTGGGGAATGTGTGCTTGCACCCCTTACTGTGGTATAGGCTACCTATATCACTACCTTATACAGACACATTAAAACCTATAAGCCACTCCTATGGCAGGCCTTAACAATCCTGAAGGCAGAGTGCTTGGATTTATGTGAGAGGGTGCCCAAGCATGAGCTGAACCCCTCTGCAGCATTTAGAAATACTTCCTTATGCCTGTTCTGTGATACAGCCATACCATATTCTCTTAAGTGCATTATAACCTCGCGGTAAATGCTAACTTTGGGATGGCTGCATCAAAAAATGTCGTGTTTGGTGCCAAACGCTTTGGAATACTACCCCCCTGCCAGTTCTGGTGGTGGGGGTAGCATTCCACCCTTCTAGAGGGAGAGACATGTTCACACTGGCTAAACCCGGTTAAAACTTTCCAAAGCCCTGGCATCACAAAATGGATGCCACTGCCACAGACACAGGTCTGGCCTCCTGCTGCTGGGGGAAACTCCGGCAGGGGAGGCCTGGAAAATAGGTTTCCTGTCACAGGGAGGTGTAACCACCTCACCAGACAGGCTGATGTGTATTGGGGCAGGGTGGGTGCATTCAGAGAATGCTTTTGAGACACTGCCTGGGACACAATGTGTCCCTGTGCATAGCCCAGTTCAAACCGGTTGCAGGGGCACTCAGTCCCTGCTCTGGTGCGAAACTGGACAAAGGGAAAGGGGTGTAACCACCCCCACCCCAGGCCCCCCCATAGGTGGGGCCTTAGAGCTAGTCCATCCCCTAATCTTTGTATAAGTATAGGAATCCAGTCCCTAGGACTTTAGATTACCCTGGATGAACCTATGAAACATATATCCTGGACCTTCGACTTTCTATCACGACTAGAAGGCGGAAGAAATCTCCCTTGGGGTGAAGGAGTGACTCCCCTGCTTGGCAGACACCAAAGAAGCAACTGACTGGCCTGCATTACTGAAGCTCCTGCTGGATGCCAAAGTCTCTGCATCCCCAGAGGTAGATTTCCAGACTTCCCAGAGGCTACCCTGAGTCCACAGCAAAGCTGATATCCATGGCTATCGTGGGTAACGTGGAACTGTGACCCCTGGACACCATAAACATTTGCAGCAACAACACCTTCCTGGTCATCCTCGAAGTTATGCTTTGGGCTGAGAGTAGCCCCAGCCCTGAGCACCTCCTGCAATGAAGATTGTTGGCCTCCACTCCACGAGTGACCCGTGGGCCAGCTCCAAGTGCGACCACTTGAGGCTCCTTCGCGATCACTAGACCGTTGGCTAGCAGGTTTCCACGAAGGCAACTCCACTTCTACTTGAGTTTTTCTAGTTGCTCCAGACTTGCTCTTACATACTTTTGCTGGGTGAGTCCATCAGACCATGCTGGTCTGCACCGCAGCCCTTTCTCTGATTTCCTGAGACTTGCTGTTGCTAAGGCTTGTTGGATCCTTTCTGGTCGCCAACACCAAAGCAATCGACAGACTTTATGGCGCAGCTCGAATCCAACTTGTGGACTTCGACAACACCTCCTGGACCTCATGGCTGAAGAGTCAAGACACCCATCAACTCACCTGAAGCACCCGACATCTGTGGGTATTGGTCCATCCTGCCCTAGGTCACCGGAAAGTGACCCAGACTCTGTTCCCTCTGCTTTCAGGTTCCTTACATCCTAGATCCAGGCTTGGATCTCTCCTGACACTTCTCGTCTTCACGGCAGCAGCAGTTCTTTGCAGGCTTCCATTGGAAACGACGACGCGACCCGACACCAAAAGGCACCTATGCGCTTCCCTGGGTGAGGTAACTCGAGTACTCCGGTACTCTCGTGGGTGCTAGCCCTAGAACTGTCTAAGTCCAAAAGGGTTTGGTCCTGACTCGATTAGAAGTGTCCCTAATCTTTACAATTCCAACCGCGACATTCCCCATAGAAAGTGATTGGAACCCGCGGTTATGTTTCAACATTGCATACAGTTCCCGTGGGTCCCCTATGTCGGTACCTTGGGTGATTCTTTGGGGTCCCAGCGATTCTAGAGGCAATAGGCACACTGCCTATTTCAGTCGTGGTACTTATACCACTTTTTTAGTATATGGTTTGGTACGCCCCTAGGGCCCAAACGTATATTTGTGCTTTTACTGATGCTTAAACACTTGTAACTAAAGTACTTCAAACTCCAGTCTCATAAAGAGACTAGAGGGGTGTGTATTATCTTAAATACATATATTTTGAATATATACCTGGTGTGGTTGTCTTTTTATTTGATCATTCAAGAGATTATAGACTGGTAAAACAAACTGCTTTACATTCCTTCAAGATTTAGCCTGATGGCTGCTCTCCATAGCTACCACTAGGATAGCTTTCACATAAGGTTGTCCTTAACCTATCACCATAAGGGGTTGTTTGGACTGATACAAGGTGCCCACTAGAACTAGTGGACAGCATATATCAGGCCACCTTCTCACACCCGCCCACGGCCTCCCATTGATTTCCCTGCAGATGGCGGCTTGGGAAGGCAAGCCGCCACTGCAGCAGGGACCCCGCTCAATGCGGAGCACGATGGGCGACGCATCCCTACCCAGGCCTGGCCGAGGACGCCCGGCACTACCTGCCTCGCCTAACGTGATTAGCTCCGCACGGACCCCGTCGCTCTTCGGCGATGATATGCCGGCCTCTTCCCCAGGTTGTGTCGCACTAAGGTAGGCCACAGCAAGGAGCTACATTTTTGAAGCTCTTTCTGGTGGTGCTTGGTGTCAGGAAGAGGCCGTATACTCCTCTCCTGAAACCTATATAGCCCTCTCTAACAGCCTCCCCTTCCCCTAACTTGTCCTATCCACACCTTGTCCTTCCAACCCCGCACAAAGCATCCCGGGGGAAGACTGGTCTGTGACCTTCACTTCCCCCCAGGTGCTAGCATTGTCAGAGTCTGGGAGGGGTCCTTGCTGCACAGGAGGACTCCTGCACCATGCAGGTGAAAGAGATGCTTGTCAGTGTCTGGGAGGGGGCCTTGTAGCATAGGAGTGTTCCTGCACCATGCATGTGAAAAAGATGCTTGTCAGCCTCTGGGAGTGGGCCTTGCCCAACAGCAGGGGTCCTGTGCCATGCAGGTAAATGAGATGTTTGTCAGCGTCTGGTAGAGGGCTTTCGCCGTGCAGGTGAAAGAGATGCTTGTCAGTGCCTGGGCGGGGGTCTTGCTGCACAGGAGGGGTCCTGCGCCATGCAGGTGAAAGAGATGCTGTCAGCGTTTGGGAGGGGCGTTGTGCACAGAAGGGGTCCTGCACCAAGAAGATGAAGATGTTTGTCAGCGTCTGGTAGAGGGCCTTCGCCGTGCAGGTGAAAGAGATGCTTGTCAGTGTCTGGGAGGGGGCCTTGTAGCATAGGAGTGTTCCTGCACCATGCATGTGAAAAAGATGCTTGTCAGCCTCTGGGAGTGGGCCTTGCCCAACAGCAGGGGTCCTGTGCCATGCAGGTAAATGAGATGTTTGTCAGCGTCTGGTATAGGGCCTTCGCCGTGCAGGTGAAAGAGTTGCTTCTCAGTGTCTGGGAGGGCATTTTGCTGCACAGCAGGGGTCCTGCACCATGCACGTGAAAAAGATGCTTGACAGCATCTGGGAGGGGAGTGTTGCAGCATAGAAGGGCTCCTGCGCCGTGTAGGTAAAAGATATGCTGATAAGAGTCGGGAGTGGGCATTGTCGCACACGATGACTCCTGAGCCATGCTGGTGAAAGAGATGCTGGTCAGCGTCTGGGAGGGGGCCTTGTCGCACAGGAGGGCTCCTGCGCCATGCAGGTGAAAGAGATGCTTGTCGGTGTCTGACAGGGCCAGACTGGCCATAGCGGGCACCGGGCATTTCCCTGTTGGGCCGAAGGGGTGGGGGCCAGTTTTGTGCCTGTGGAGGCCAGTTTTGTCACTGGGGGCTGGTTTGCAGCAGTGCTGCAATATCGCCCCCCTGTAACAAAAGCGGGAGCGGTGTTTCTTGCTAGCAACCCCCCACCCTGCTCCCTGTGCTCCCAGGGCCAGTCGAGAAGCAAACTGCCAGGGCAGATTGCTGTTCACAATCTAGTCCTGGCGTTTGGGAGGGGACCTTGCCACACAGGAGGGGTTTAGCTCCATGCAGGTGAAAGAGATGCTTCTCAACGTCTGGGAGGGGTGCGTTGCAGCATAGGAGGGGTCCTTCAACATGGAGGTGAAAGAGATGCTCATTAGTGTCTGGAGGGGTCCTTGCAGACCAGACAGTTGCTTCTTTGGTACCTGCCAAGCAGGGGAGTCACTCCTTGAACCCAAGGGAGATTTCTTCAGTCTTCTAGTTGAAATAGAACGTCGAAGATCCAGGATATATGTTGCAGAGTTTCGTCCAGGGTAATCTAAAGTTGCAAGGACTGGGTTCCCATACTTATACAAAGTTTGGGGGTTGGACATACTCTAGAGACCCACCTATGGGAGGGTTTGGAAAGAGGGGTGGTTACACCCATTTCCTTTGTCCAGTTTCGCACCAGAGCAGGGGCAGGTAGCCCCTGCAACCGGTTTGAACTGGACTATGCACAGGGACACCAAGTGTGCCCCCAGTGCAGGACTTCAAAGCAAAAGAGAGGGCTCCCGCCCAGCCCCAATACACATCTGCCTGTCTGCTGGGGAGGTGGTTACACCTCCCTGGGACAGGAAACCTTTTGTCCAGGCCTCCCCTGCCGGAGTTTCGGTCAGCAGCAGGAGGCCAGACCCGTGTCTGTGGCAGTGGCATCCATTTTGTGATGCCAGGGGTTTAGAAAGTGTTTACCAGGTTAGACCAGTGTGAACATGTCTCTCCCTCTAGAAGGGTGGAATGCTACCCCCCCCGCCAGAACTGGCGGGGGGGGGGGGGTAGTATTCCAATGTGTTTGACACCAAACATGACATATTTCCATGCAGCCATTCCAAAGTTAGCATTTACTGTGAGGTTATAATGCACTTAAGAGTATATGGTCAGGCTGCACCACAAACAGCATCAGAGGAGGTACTCCGAACACTGCAGAGGGGCTGTGCTCATGCAGGGGCACCCTCTCACATAGAAACCATGCAATCTGCCTTCAGGATTGTTAAGGCCTGCCATAGGAGTGACTTATAGGTTTTTTATGTGTGTGCAATGGTAGTGATATAGGTAGCCTATACCACTGTAAGGGGTGCAAGCACCAACTTACCCAGGCTGCAGTAGCAGACCTGTGGTGTCATTTTGTAGTGCTTCCCAGGGGTGGCATAATACATGCTTCAGCCCCTGATAGGCCTCTGAGGTACCTATGCCCTAGGTACATAGTATATCATATACTAAGGGCTTATGAGGCACTCCAGAATCAAATTAGAAATGTACCTAATGTACATGGAAACCATTTTAGAGAGGAAGCAGCTAGGCTGGGGTCCTGATTAGCAGGGCCACAGCCAGACTAAGGTCGAAAAACAGTGAAACACCAGCAAAAAGTGGGGGTACCCATGTGAAGCAGATCCTATTCTCCTACACAACCCCACCCCCAAACACAGGGACATTAAACTAACCTTGACCAGTTGAGTCTTCATGTTCTAAGTGGAAATACCTAGAGAGTCCATCTGCATTGGCATGGTTACTCCCAGGTCTATGTTCCACTGTAAAGTCCATCCCCTGTAGGGAAATGGACCACCTAAGCAGTTTGGGGTTTTCACCCTTCACTTGGTTTAGCCATAAGAGGGGCTTATGGTCTATCTGAGCAAGGAAGTGAGTACCAAACAAGTATGGCCTCAACCTCTTCAGAGCCCAAACCACAGCAAAGGCCTCTCTCTCAATGGCTGAGCAACATTTCTCTCTAGGGGTCAGCCTTCTGCTTATGAAAGCTACTGGCTGATCCTTACCTTCAACATTCAATTGTGACAGTACAATTCAAATGCATCTGTTTGGAAAATGAACTTCTTGGAGTAATCAGGACTCTGTAGAATGGGAGCAGTGCACATGGCCTTCGTCAGATCATCAAATGCCTTTTAACAGCTAGCTGTCCACTGAACCTTTTTGGGCATTTTCTTAGAAGTTAAGTCATTCAGGGGTGTCACTATTGATCCATACCCCTTGACAAATCTCCTATAGTACCCAGTCAGGCCTAAGAAGGCTCTCACCTGAGTCTGGGTGGTTGGAGCAACCCAGTCCATGATGGTCTGGATTTTGCACTGCAGTGTTTGAACCTGGCCTCCACCCACAAGGTGGCCCAGGTACACAACCTGACTCTGCCCTATCTGGCACTTGGTGGCCTTGATAGTGAGGCCTGCCTTTTGCAGGGCCTCCAAAACATTCCTTAGGTGGACCAGGTGATCCTCCCAGGTGGAGCTAAGGACAGCAATATCATCTAGATAAGCTGCACTGTAGGCTTCCAGACCTGTGAGAACTGTATTCACCAACCTTTGGAAAGTGGCAGGTGCATTATTCAAACCAAAGGGCATCACCACATATTTGTAGTGCCCACTGGGGGTCGAAAATGCAGTTTTTGGCTTTGCATCATCAGCTAGTCTGATCTGCCAGTAGCCAGCTGTCAAGTCAAATGTGCTAAGGTACATGGCTGAGGCCAAAGTATCTATAAGCTCATCTGCCCTTGGAATTGGATGGGCATCAGTCCTACTGACTGCAGTGAGACCCCTGTAGTCCACAGAAAACCCTCATCTCTCTTTTCCTACCACTGGTGTGAGGATTTGGCACAAGGACCACTGGACTAGCCCAAGGGCTATCTGAGGGGTCAATAACTCCCAAATCCAACATTTTCTGGACTTCTGTCCTGATACAGTCCCTGACATGGTCAGGTTGCCTATAAATCGTATTTTTAATAGGCAGACTGTCCCCAGTGTCCACTCCATGAGTGCACCAGGTAGTCTGACTTGGAGTCAGAGAAAACATGTTTCTGAACTGATTGAGCACCTGTCTGCCATCCGTTTGCTGCTGGGCAGTGAGGCTGCCTGCCAAGGCCACACCATCAACTGACCCATCATCAGGGTTCTGTGAGAGGAGGTCAGGGAGTGGGTCACTCTATTGCTCCTGTCCCTCATCAGTAGCCATGAGCAAGCCCATGTCAGCCCTGTCTACCTATGGCTTCAGCCTGTTGACCCGGAGTACCCTGTGGGGACTCCTGGGAGTTCCTAGGTCTACTAAGTAGGTAACCTCTCCTTTCTGTTCAACCATAGTGTGGGGTCCACTCCATTTGTCTTGGGGAGCTGCTGGGGCCACAGGCTCCAACACCCACACTTTCTATCCTGGCTGGTAAACAGTCAGTACAGCCTTTTGGTCATGCATGGCTTTTTGCAGTTCCTGGCTAGCCTCAAGGTTTTTAGTTACCTTTTTCATGTACTCAGCCATCCTGGAGCGGAGACCAAGTAAATAGTCCACTATGTCCTGTTTAGGGGGTTTGAGAGGTAACTCCCATCCCTCCTTCACCAGACACAAAGGACCCCTAACCGGATGGCCAAACAAAAGTTCAAAAGGGCTGTAACCAACCCCCTTTTGTGGCACCTCCCTGTAGGCAAACAAAAGGTAGGGCAAAAGGATGTCCCATCTGTGCCTAAGCGTTTCTGGGAGACCTTTGATCATGTCCTTTAAGGTTTTGTTGAATTTTTCAACTAAACCATTGCATGTGGGTGATAGGGTGTGGTGAACTTATAGTTCACTCCACACTCCTTCCACATTGCAGTCAAGTAACTAGACATGAAGTTTGTACCCCTGTCAGATACTACCTCCTTAGGAAAGCTTACTCTTGAGAATACACCCAATAGAGCTCTTGCCACCACAGGTGCTGTAGTGGTCCTATGGGGAATGACTTCTGGGTACCTGGTGGCATGGTCCAACACCACCAGTATAAACCTGTGCCCAGATGCTGTCTGAGGATCCATGGGACCAACAATGTCAATCCCAACCCCCTCAAAGGGAACCCCCACCACAGGTAGTGGTATCAGGGCGGCCTTTGTGGTTCCACCTGCCTTGCCACTGGCTTGGTAGGTCACACAGGCGCTTCAGACATGAAGGGCGAGCGAAAGTGAGGGACAATTCTATCCTAAGTCTTGTTCTGGCCCAGGTGTCCTGCTAAAGGAATATCATGGGCTAGTGTCAATAGGAAGCCCCTAAACCTCAGAGGTATAACCAACCACCTGGATGCACCAGGCTTGGGGTCTCTACACTCTGAATAAAGGAGTCCATCATCCCAATAAATCTTATGGGTGCCACTAGCATTCCCAGCAGCCTCATCAGCAGCTTGTTTTCAGAGGGGTTCAAGAGAGTGGCAGGTTTTCTGCTCCTGGCTCAGATCAGAGCTGGATGGGCCCCCTGTCCCCAAGAACTCAACCTGGTCAGGTTCAAGCTCCTCTGGGACAGTTCCTTCTTCAGGCTCAAGATCATCTCCCTGAGAAGACTGATCTGCATTCTTAGTCAGGGGGAAGGCACTGCCTTGACCCTACTGCTCCTCCTCTTGGGAGGCACCTGGTCCATTATTCCGGAATCCAGGGCCTGTCCAGTGTTAGACATTTTGGCCTGTGACCTAGTCATAGCAAAGACATGAGCATGGATCCCTAAAATTTCTGCATGTTTCATGAGCTCCACTTCAGCCCAGGCTGAAGTTTCTAGATCATTGCCAGGCAAGCACCGTACTGGTAGGTCTGCACTTACCACAACCTTCTTAAGGCCAGTTACCCCTCCCCAGGAGAAGTTAACAACTGCCAGAGAATAGTCTGTTCTGACATTGCTAACATTGGTCACTTGGTACATTTCACCAAGTATAATCTGCCCAGGATCCACAAGATCTTTTGTCACCATTGTGACACTTGCTCCTGTGTCCCTGAATGCCAAAGCCTCTTTTCCATTTATCAAAGGCTGCTGTCTGTATTTGCCCAAATTACTGGGACTCACAAAGGGGGACATATCCATGCCCCATCACAGACTAAGACAGCCTGAGTTGGAACTCTGACTAGGTCAGAGTCCATTTCAGAACCCAGGGTCAACCCTACTACACCCTTATTCTGAACATTACCACCACCAATTGTAGCTATACTAGGGGTAACAGTTGCCTTAGGGGCAATGGTGGTTGGAGTTGATTCTTTGGACTTGGTGCAGTCACTTGTCCAGTGAGTTTTCTGCTTACAGAGTTTGCACCATGGTTTCTTTTGTCCTTTCCCCTTGTTAGACTGTGAATCCCCACCTGAAGAAGATTTTTGGGGCCCTTGTGAAGACTTCTGGTCTTTACCTTTCTCCCCACCCTTGTCAGAGATTTTAGGATCTTGCTTCTTGAGTTCACCACCTCGGTTCTGTAACTTCTGCCTCACACTGGTTCTGACCCAGTTGTCTGCCTTCTTTCCCAATTATTGGGGAGATGTCAGATCTGAGTCCATCAGGTACTGGTGCAACAGCTGATTTTGACAGTTATTAAGGATCTTCTCCCTCATAATCAAATTGTACAATCCTTGATAGTCATGCACTTTGCTGCCAAGTAACCAACCCTCCAGAGCCTCAGTAGCACAATCTACAAAGTCTACCCAGTCTTGATTCTGTGCCTTTTGGGTATCCCTGAACTTTAACCTGTACTGTTCAGTGGTTAGGCCAAACCCTTTAATTAATGCACTTTTCAGACTGGTATAATAATCTGCCTCCTCTTCTCTAACAGTGAGGCGCTTATCTCTACCTTTGTCTGCAACGGAGAGCCATAAAATTGCTGCCCACAGCTCCTGGGGGACCCTTTGAACTTTACAGGCCCTTTCCAGTGCAGTTATCCATTCGTGGATGTTATCCCCACTCTGATAGGGAGGGACAATCTTATTCAGGTTTCTATGGTCATAAGACCTCTCCCTATCTCTAGGGATTTTGCTGCCACCATGGGACTCTAGTTTCAACTTTTTACTAGCTCTGTAGAGATCTAGGGCCTCCTTATCTAGGGCTACCTGCTGCTTTCTGATTTCAATCTGACCTTCCTCATAAGTAAGCATTCTCTCCCTCCTCCCCTGAGAGGTTTCCCTCCTATGAGAAGAGATAGAGGTCCCTATAGATGAACCAGAATGGTTAGATTCCACTGATGGAGATCAAGACCTTCTAGGCCCACCACCAACTCTTCCAGGAGGGACAAAGAGGGGGCCAGTGTGGCCCTCCCCCTCATCTTCAAGGGGAGCTGGATTTTCCAGGGCAAGATCATTGTCATCTTCCTGGTCAGCATTAGAGGTCAAGTCATGGGGAATTTCACCCCTAGGCCCTTCCTCATGTGCTGTCCCACCCACTCTGCCTGCCCGTTCAGACCCTATAGGTCTTCTGAGATCATCCAGCCTGAGTACCTCTTTGAGATGCTGGGTGGTTGGACGTTTGCCTGTCCTCAGTTTCCTAGCTGTGCATAATACTCTCAGTTCCATGAATGGGAGGTTATCATACTTGGAAACTAGAAGCCCATTGACTTCTGGCAGGGACCCACTAGTTCCTGGCCTTGAAGACATTACTAGTGAGGTGTGGTGTATTGCACTACCTACTCTAGGGTGGGCTACTAAACTCTCTTGAGTTGTAGAAAGGGTGTGCTAAGCCCTTAACACACAACTCTAAGTTCACTAGAACATACTGTATTCTAAAGCTTGTATGATATGTACCTAGGGCACCTTTAGTGGTTTTCAGTTAGTCACTCAATTGAGATTATCTGGTAAAACAATAGCATGCTGGAATCCCACATGCTGCACACCAATGTGACAAGTTGGCCTGGTATATGCTGTCCACTAGTTATAGTGGGCACCCTGTACCAGTCCAAACAACCCCTTATTGGTTATAGGTTAAAGACAACCTTTATGAAAGCTATCCTAGTGGTAGCTATGGAGAGCAGCCTTCAGGCTAAGTCTTGAAAGAATGTAAAGCAGCTTGTTTTACCAGTCTATAATCTCTTGAATGGCTAAATGAAAGACAATCACATCAGGTATATATATAACATATATGTATTTATTTCTAAACACACCCTCCTAGTCTCTTTATGAGGCGAGAGGTAAAAACACATAAGTTACACTTCAAATATGACAGTAAGAAGCACAAATACACGTTAGGCCCTAGGGGCGAGCCAAACCATATACTAAAATAGTGGTATAAGAACCACGACTTAACTAGACACAAGGCCTAGAGCTTGCAGAATCGCTGGGACCCCAAGGAACCACCCAAGGTAGTGACACAGGGGACCCACGGGGCCGTGTGCAATGTGAGAACACAGCCGCGAGCTCCCGTTAGCTTCTATGGGGAAAGTCGCGGTTAGATTATTAAAGATTAGGGACACTTAGAAACGAGTCAAGACCAAACCCTTTGGGACTTAGGAAGTTCTAGGGTCAACATCCATGGGAGCTCCGGAGTACTCGAGTTACCTCACCCAAGGAAGCCGGGTGCATAGGTGTCAAATGGTGTTGGGTCATGTCGTCAATTTCAATGGGAGCTGGCAAAGAAGTGCTGCTGCCGGGAAGATGCGAAATGTCCAAAGAGATCCAAGCCTGGACCAAAGTCGAGAAGAACCTGAAAGCAGAGGGGACAGAGTCTGGGTCACTTGCCAGTGACCAGGAGGACGATAGGCAGATGCCCACCGATGTAGGGTGATTTCAGGTGAAGAAGGTGAAGATTGACTCTTCAGCCACGAGGACCAGGAGGTGTCGAGGACAACCAGGAGCTGGATTCCAGCTGTCCCACAAAGGATGTCGAGTTCTGCAGTGACTGTGCCTGGATTGGACACAACAAGCCTTGGCAACAGCAACCCACACAGAAAGAGAAAAAATGCTTTGGTGTAGACCAGCAAGGTCTGAGGGACTCACTCCTTGGTTGGGTGTCAGGGCACATCTAGAGCAACCATGGAATCCCAAGGAAAATCAAAGTTACCCCCTCAGGGACATACCAGTCAACAGACCAAGGATCGCAAAGGGACCTCAAGAGGAAACACAAAATGGCAGCCCACGGGTCACTTGGGTGACTAGGCCAACAATCTTCAGAGGATCTTCTGCTCGAGGTGGGGGCTAGAAGTAACCCCAAGAACGACTTCAAGAGACGTCGAGAAGTCAATGCACTTGCAAAAGTGCACAGTGACCAGGAGTTCCAGTTCTACGCTACTCACGAGGGCTGCGGGTTTCAGCTTTGCTGGGGACTTGGGTCGGCCTCTGAGATGTCTGGAAATCCTCTTCCTGGGCTGCAAATACTTCGGAGTCCGGCGGGACCTTTGGAAATGCAGACCAGCAAAATGCTTTGTTAGTGCCTGCCAAGCAGGTGAGTCACTCCTTGACTCCAAGGGAGATATCTTCAGTCCTCTAGTCTTTAGAAGAGAATCGAAGGTCCAGGATTCAGCTTCAGAGTTCGTCCAGGGATGGTTACAGAGGTTCCTTACTTATACCTAAGGAAGGGTTTGGACTAGCTCTAGGGATCCACCTATTGGAGGGTTTGGAAAGAGGGGTGGCTACACCCATTTCCTTTGTCCAGTTTTGCACCAGAGCAGGGGCTGGAAGCCCCTGAACCAGTTTGAGCTGGACTATGCACAGGGACACCAAATGTGCCCCCAGTGCAGGACTTCAAAGCACTCAGAGAGTGCTCCCATCCAGTCCCAATACACAGAAGCCTGTCTGGGAGGTGGTTACACCTCCCTTTGACAGGAAACCCTTTGTCCAGGCTTCCCCTGCCGGAGTTTCGGTCAGCAGCAGGAGGCCAGACTCGTGTCTGTGGCTGCAGCATCCATTTTGTGATGCCAGGGCTCTGTTAGATTTCTACCTGGTGTACCAGTACTGCCATGTCTCTCCCTCTAGAAGGGTGGGATCATATCCTCACATCAAGAACTGATGTGGGCGTTTGACACCAAACACGACAGGTTTCCGTGCAGCCAGTCCAAAGTTAGCATTAACCGTTTAAGATATAATGCACTTAAGAGTAAATGGTCAGGCTGCACCACTGACAACCCCAGAGAAGAGATTCCGAAGGCTGCAGAGGGACTCAGCTCATGCCTGGGCACCCTCTCACATATAACCAAGCACTTCAGGATTGTTAAGGCCTGCCACAGGAGTGACTGATAGGTTTTTATGTGCAGTGATAGGTGACATATAGTGAACCTATACCTCAGTAAGGGGTGCATGCACCACCTTACCCAGGCTGCAGTAGCAGACCTGTGGTGTCATTTTGGGTGGCTTTCCAGGGGTGGCATAATACATGCTTCAGCCCCATGTAGGCCTCTGGGGTACCTATGCCCTGGGTGCATAGTATACCATATGCTAGGGACTCACAAGGGTACCTCAGGATCCAATCTGTGGTGTACCTAGAGTACATGCAATCAATTTAGAGAGAAAGCAGCTAGGATGGGGCCCTGAATAGCATGGTCCCAGCCAGACTAAAGTCGAAAAACAGTGAAACACCAGCAAAAAGTGGGGGTAAATATGTGAAGCAGATCCTACTCTCCTACAGCGGCCATTTCCGGAAGATAACCCTTCCGTGTCAAGTGTTTCCACAGGACGAGAAGTATTGGTTGAACCCGGGGCTAAGAGGTGGAGCTGGCCCCGGAAGGAGCATCAAGAAGGGACAGAAAACAGACGAAGGGGAGATGAGGAGAGAGATCCCGGAATCGCTGGAGCAGAACGGAGACAGAATGATAGGAGCTGGCCTACAGCCCAACCAAGAAGAGGGGACCCGAGAGGGCAGCGATGCGGAGGAAGAATTCGAGAGGTGGAGCAAAGAGTGGTGGTTCCCACCGGAGGATGCGGAAGTGCGGCCGCAGCTCAGGAGAGTTGCGGCGGAGCGGGGAAGTCCTCATGGGACGGGTGGATAATTACTCGGGGAGAAAGCACGTCGAGAAGGTAGGGGAAGGGAGGCACTGAGGGAAGAGCACCAACACTTGTTTTCCCAGTCCACACCTAGACACGTCCCACAAGCCCCTCACCACTGATTCACTACTAAAAAAACAGCACTTTTTCGGCACATAATGACTGCGTCCAGCAAGTCACCAACGCCAGGCAGACGACGTTATTTGATGTAAACCACGGGTGGGTAAAAGACCTGCATACTATTCTGACATGTGAACGAAGGTTCATTGCTAGTATTTTCTTTCTTTCTGCCTTTTTGGTTGTAAAAATCCCCCTATTTATATGGATGCACCGAATGGGTGAGATGAAGGGTGAACGTCTCTCACACTAGATCCATTTTACTAACTGCTCCTTCTTCTCTTCATTTCTGAGTCTCTGGGAGTGATGGAGCAGGTAAAGCAAAATGTTGTATCCCTCCTCTATCTTGCATGAAAATACTAATTACTTAATTGACTTTTATTATAATTTGATTTAACTGAGTGGTGTGTTATACTAACCAACATTTTGCAAAACACAAATTACACGTGGGACTAATTGCTATTTGCATGGCAGAATAACTCTGAAAACTAATTGTGGTACGCCTATTAATAGAAGTACGTGTGGTAATCGAATATTGCATGATTTATGT
Organism: Triturus cristatus; assembly: GCF_964204655.1. NCBI lineage: Eukaryota > Metazoa > Chordata > Amphibia > Caudata > Salamandridae > Triturus > Triturus cristatus. The sequence goes on along the minus strand of NC_140585.1, from coordinate 144,624,691 downwards.
TGCTTTGGTGACGTTTGCGTTCCCGTTTGGACCGAATGGTGAGTTTTACTGCTTCAAATGTCGTTATAAGCTAGGAAAATACTAATACATAAAGGGATTAGTGAGGGTTTAACATTAGAATCTTCATTTCTGTGTATTAATTACTCTTTTGTGTTTGTTTTGCTTAAGTTGGCATTTGGGCCTACCAAACCATGACATCCAAAATGGAGTTCAGAAGTAGCCACCGTCTCGTGAGCGCGATCTCTACTGCGCAGACTCGGATGGCTCCGTAGACCTCCAGGCACCCTCAAGTCAGAGCACAGTGTTCTTGGTCAAGGATAGGAACATGGAGGACTGCCAAACTTCAGTTAGTGAAAATCAATGCAATGAACAATGGACTTCCACAACCAGGAAGTTGACAATGTTGCACGGAGATGTCATGAACCGAGGAAGTGACCCAGCACTTCTTTGAGAACCAAAAGTCTGGGAAAGTTTGACCATGTTAAAATTTTCTTCAAATGGACCAATCGGATTATAGCAGTGTCAAAGAAATGTTTCACGTTATCCCAAATTTTATTATAAAAAGGGTAGTAGAATAGGGAGGAGTTAGCCATTTTCCGCACACCCCTACCGACCCCACAGGCGATGACAGATGAGCTAGATACTTGCACGATTCCTGGTCCTTTGGAGATCTTTGGGACTGTGACGTGCTGAGCAAAGAACTTTTTACGGACTTTGAGCCTTGGCCTGCTTTATTGGGACAATTGAGCAGAAAAATTCCGTTTATGAAGAGCCAATTGAATTCGAAAAGACACCAATAGCAAGAATAGGTAAATATAAAATGTCATGCGATTTGTGTTATTTGACTAAATTTCAACTTTGATTGACCGAAATACTAATGATAAAATTGCAAACAAGATTTAGATAAATAATAATTTGATTAACAGAAATCATGAGTTTGTGATTTTTTTCCATTAGGGGATTAAAGGAATCTGAAGCTTAAATGTGTTTTAGCTGGTTCTAAATCACCATCAACCAGTCCAACTAATTGGCCCGTCGACCAAGTGGTGGAGTGCCTTGATCTTAAAGTTAGTATCCTATAGGTGGTGATGCAAATATGTATATTCTGTAATATATCTTTTCTTTCCTATAGGTAATAAGGTACCCCCCATATGTCCAGCGCATCATTTCTCCTGACCTGTGAGAGAAACGTATGAGTGTTGGTGTTATGGCCCCACCAATTAATGCGTGTGTGAATGAGATAGCATGACGTCGGGTCTGTGACGCAGGGAGGATCTGTAAAATTTGCCCCTTTTCGCGCTGGATCAGGAGGACCACCTCATCGGAAGACAGCCAGAAGACGGAGAAAGTCGGCCTGAAGCAAGAGAAAAGCCATGATACACCGAGGAGTCCCTTAAAACTGGTCTATATACTTGAGAGACTTAATAAACCTACCACCATTAAGAAATATATACAGCCTCCGTGTCTGTTTATACGGCCCACCTGCCCCCCAACAAACGCAAATAGCTCTAACTCTCCCAAATGCGAAACCTATTACATTGCAAATGCTCCTTTAACTAGTAGTTGCGCTTGCAGAGTGGTGGAGAAAGGGTGCTGGGCCTCCGACCAGCACTCAGGAATTCCGATGCATAGGACTTACATGAGATACCAGGAGGGCTTCTTGGACCCCAAAGTCGCTCAGGAGTAAAGTGGACTTCATCCCCTAACCCATAGTGGGTCAGGAGGAGTGTTTGCAGAGTGGTGGAGAAATGGGGGCGTGGCTTCCGAAGACCTCTTACCAATCTCACTGCGTGGGACTTACTGGAGGTAACAGGAGGAGTTGTTGGCCCCCTAGGACATCTTTGGGAACCAACTGCCCCTCCTATTACCTCCAGTAAGTCCCACACAGCAGCATTAGTAAGTTCTCAAAGCAGGCCACGCCCCTTTTGCCCACCACTCTGCAAACGCGCTCCCTGGCACGCTCTTGGATGAGGATTAAAGGCCCCTTTGCTGCTGGGGGGGGTTAGGGGTCGACTAGCCTACCTGACACCTCCAGTAATCCCAAGATAGTGGGATTGCTGAGACATGGACACAGGCCACCCCCCCTTTCTCCACTACTCTGCAAACGTGCCGCATGGCGTGCTCTTGGTTGGGGGATGAAGTCCCCTTGCCTCCTGAGGGTCCTTGGGGGCCAACTAGCCCTCCTGTTATCTTTAGTAAGCCCCAAACAGCTGGATTGCTGAGAGTGGTCCGCGGCTATGCCCCCTTTTTAAACCACTATGCAAACGCACCTCCTGGCGCACTGCTGCTCTGGCGATGAAGTCCACTTTAGTACTGAGGTTCTCAGGGCACAAGAGGACCTCGTCGCCCCACCGCAATGTGCCAAGAGGCCCACTGTGAGGGGCTTACTGGAGGTGTCTGGTGGGCTAGTTGGCCCCTAAGGACCCTTAGGATTCAAGGAGACTCAATCCCCCAACCTAGAATACGCTTGCAGAGTGGTACATGGAGGGCGAGCGGCGTTCGGTAGGATGCCAGCTTCTCTTTTCTTTTTTTTTTTTTTTAGAAGGGGGCTGTGTGGCCCCCCCTTCTCCTAATATTTTTTGGGCCCTGGGGACCCCATCCCTCAGGGCCTGACTCATTGTGTATTTTTTTATTAAACTGGAAGAGGGGCCGCATGGCCCCCCTTCCCAGGGCCAATTTTGGCCCAGGCGAACCCATCCCCCGGGGTCTGGCCTCACATTAGGGACCGCGGGGGAGCCCCATTGCCCCCTTGGTCCCTGCCGGCTCCTCGCCTGCTGCGGGAGCCGGCATTGGTTTTGGACAAAGGGAGCTGCAACCATGCAGCTTCCTTTGCCCAAAAGCAAATCTGCTTTGCTTCAGGGAAGCGAGAGCAGGTTTTCTGCTCTTGTTTCCATGAAGCGAAGCAGAAGTTTGCCATGGCAGAGCAGGAGCAGTGCTCCCGCCCTGCCATTGCTAACTGCAATGTCATTGGGGGGTAGGCACCCTAGGACATTGCTGGAGCCGGCCCTGGGGGGTTGGCAGTCCCCAGGCCCATTGAAGGCTCTAGGAGGGGCTCCCCTCCCAACTGGAACATAGCCCTGGGGAGGTGGTGGTCCTTGGGGCCGGGGGTCTGCAACGGACCACCGTATTTGAATAATTAGTGCCCCGGAGACGTGGTGGTCCCCGGGGCTGCGTGGGAGGGCTCGAGCCCCCCACACTTTGTTTTTAATTTAAGCCCCAGGGAGGTGGCGGTCCCAGAAACAGTGTAGGGGAGGCAGGAGCCCCCCATCCATTTAAAATAAAAAAATCGCCAGCGAAGTGGCAGTACCCGGGGCTGCGGGGGTCCACAAAGGCCCCCGCACATATTTTCCTCATTGCCCCAGGGACCTGGCCTACCCAGGGGCTTATTAAAACAAAGCACGGGAGCATGCATTTCGTTTAAAAATAAAATAAATAGCAGGGATTCGCGGATCCTACGTGAATCCCGGCGAAAAAATAAAAATCTAAAATGCTTTTTTTGGCCCTTTGGGATCCCCTGAGTAGGCCTAGGGGCTCAGGGTGTTTCTACCCTATCCCCTTTTCTTCATTTTCAACCTTTTTTCTTGTGATTCGGTTCAACACTTTTTGGTTTGGAGTGTTGGCAGCCAATCAAACTAAAGCTTGTGCTCGGGAGGGTTCACGGATCCACCGCGGTCACCAGATATTGTTATATTTTAATCTTCAGCAGTTTGGACTGTAGCCTTCTCCAAAATTTCCTACGGAAATTAACATGGAGTAAATGCATTTCGGGACCCCCCTTTTTTCTCGACCCACGCTTGACGAATCACCCCAAAACGTTCATGACAGGAGCTGACCGGAGCTCCCCATTATTTTTGAAAATTTTGCATAAATTCATCAACCGGCGCTAAAGATATTGGCAAATCCAAAAGCTTTTTTCCGATGGAATCAAATTCCTAACTATAACTACCTACTGGCATTAGGCTACATATATATATATTATTTGGGAAGAAAGTGAGAGTGAACTTTTTACCTTTTACGACACTCTCAATGAGAACAGTATGAATTTAAAGTTTACGATGGTACATAGCCAACATACCATAAATTTTTGGGACATTAAACTCATGGTCAGCAATAATATCTTGACAACCACTCTCTTCAGAAAAGAAACTTCTGGAAATAGCATTTTACATGCTACCAGCTGCCACCTACCAAGCTTTAGGTGGAGTCTACCCTATGGGGAATTCCTCAGAGCAAAACGAAATTGTAGTACTGAGAGAGAATATCTAAACACCAAAGGAATGATGGTAAACAGACTGAGGGAGAGGGGCTACACTGGGAAAATGCTCATGAAAGGTACAAATAAAGTAGACAATATCAGTAGAACTGAGGCCCTTTTTAAAGTATCTACAAAACCAACTAACGCCCCAACTGATTTGACACCGATCAGATTTGTAACCACCTTTTCTTCACAAACTAATCAGTTGAAGAATATTCTGAAAAACAGGTGGGACATTCTAACACAGGATAATATGCTATCAGTCAAAATTGGATCTTGCCCTTCTTTTTCCTTTAGAAAGTGTCCATCCCTGAAAGACATGTTGGTCAATAGCCATCTGAACCCCAGAAAAGGAACTTGGCTGGAACAGGGAAAGGGTTTTAAGCGGTGCAGGAAATGCAAAGCTTGTAGCCACTCTGAAGATATGAAAGAAGTGGTACTACAAAAAACAGGCAAAGTGTGGAGGATCCCGAAATTGATCCACTGCAACACTGACCATGTAGTGTATGCCATTACATGCCCCTGCCCCAAATGGTATGTAGGGTCCACTACATTCCCAGTAAAAAAACGAATCTTGGAGCACTGGCGGGCTATAACGAATCAAGATCTGAGTTATAGCACTGCCAGGCACTTCAAGGAGCATCATTCCAGTGATTGGATGAAAGCGAGATTTTTTGCACTAGACAGTGTGCCCAAACACCCTAGAGGTGGGAATAGAATACAATCACTGAGGCGACTCGAATCTCGTTTTATTTTACAAACAGGCAGTCTGTTTCCAATTGGTCTTAACAATGATGAGGAAATGTATTCACATTTGTAAATATTATTGTATTACTGTTTGCTGAAAGAGGCTTGAGGGAAAGTTTCATCCCCCCCTCGCTCCCCCTCTTTCCCCCCCCCCTTTTTTATTCTGTTTCCCTCGCTGCTATAGTAACCAGTTTTAAAACCTGAATTCTGATGACTGTTTACCCTTTTTGGTTATTGATTGTATGGTTCTGTTCTCAATTGAATTATTACGCTTTCTGTGTGTACCCTATGGCCGGATACAAACATGGGTTGTTTAGTGACAGTTTGTTTTTAACGTAACATACACTAACGATTTACTATCCCTTCTCTTTTTCGTTTCTGCAGCTTGGGGCCTATGAATAGATGAATTCATCACCAATAGTCACCGATAGAATGTACTGGCTAAGTCCTTGGTATGCGCACATTGTTCACTTTATGGGACTCGTACAGAGTTTTGGGGTACTATACCTATATTTGGATGCACTTATTTCCAGTTGTGGCCTTCTCCAATAAATATTAGGCTCAAGCACTCCCTGGTACTTTACCAGTAGCTTTGATATTGATTATTGGACATATTGATTTTTGGACATATATATATGTGACCACAACCTTGGGAATTTTTTTCTACCTGCCACTGCGCTTACTAGACTATATCACCCAGCTGCAGGATTTTCGATATAATTTCATGTATCAACAACTTTTGTGTGAAAACTGAATATTGACTGTCACGAACAACATTAAATCAAGTATAATGCAAAAAATGTTCACAACATTTGTAACTTGGTCGTTTAATATGGATACATAAGGGAAAGCATTAATGTATCGAATGTAATTTGTTTTCAACCACGAATTTATTGTGTTAGATGAAAGACTGAGATTAAGTCTGTTTTTACTTTTGTTTGTGCACGCTGCGACGTGCCCGGAACCAATTACGATATATACTTCCTGGTTCAGGAGCGAGGTCATGTGACCAAGGCTGCTTGTCAGCCGAAACGCGTCGTCTGGTGTGAATAAACTTTACACTTTTCCTGCAGACTACGGAGTGGCTCGTCTTTCTTCCTAGGATATTGGGGAGAACTTCAATGCAATATATATATATATATATATATATATATATATATTATTGACAAAGACATCTGCGAAGCCGAAACATGTCTCTCCTGTTGCGAGACCCGAGGAAATCAAAAAGGCCATATTCCTGCAGCATTGGGTGCGTGCCTTCTTCTTTGTTGAAGCTGGATTGTATCTTTGAGATATACATATATATATATAAGGTAACCAAGGCCACAGACGTGGTCAAAACGCTTTCTCTTGTCAATCTAAAATAAAGCAAACTTTACATACTTGTTGGAGTGGGCTCGTGGATTTCCTATCCAGGCATCCTGTTTCTTGTGGAATATATATATATATGTATATATTCACTGAAAAAAACATAGGTTTCAGACATGTTATAGTTGGGAATTAGCATTTAAAAAACCTAAGAAATTCACTGAAAAAACCATAGGTTTCAGGGCTGTTATAGTTAGCTGGACATTTCATTCGTACAAAACCATTGAAATTCCTCCGTTATAATTAGTTCTGCTAACTATAACTCGCGCGCCCGCAATCCACTGCTGATGATGTCACATATTACATCATTCATGACATGGTCAGTGACATCACTGATGACATCACTGATGACATCTCATATGACATCACTGATGACATAATCCAGTGAATGTGGTTTGGTTCGTTATTTAAATATGTATTATATATATAGCAATCTGCATTGAAGAATGAGTGGAAATATAAATATAAATATCTGGATGGAGGATTTAGTAGCAGTGTGACTGACTGTTTACTTGACTAATTTATAGTGTCTCACTAAATATATTGGATAGTGACCAAACTGTGTGAATATCTGTATCACTTTGTCAGTTGTTGTGTAAACTCCTGCACCAGTTGGTTTCTAGCTATGTGAAAGTCTATATTAGTTATTGATTAGTTAACTGAGTATTTTGTATGGGAGAGTGAATGCGTGTGTGGTTCGGTGGGGGTGTGTGACTGTCCAAAGATGTGTGAATAGTTGATTCAGTGGGTATATGAGGTTAAGACTACAGTTGTTTGGGTGAGTGAATATTTTTATGGGTGTGGTGATGAGCAAATATATCTCTCAATGGTACAAGTCCAACAAACTAGAAAAATAAAAGGCAGTGTATGTGACAGTTGTTGTATATAAATAAGTATACATAAGACTCAGTGATTGTATGAGTGACTGTATGGATAACTGTATACTTGTAATAGTGATTTTATAACACACTAAGTATGATTTACTATCTATTTGAATAAATGAAGTGGTGTTTGTATAAGTGTGTAGCTGAGTAAATGTAAGTATGATCCACTATTTGCATTAGTGAGCAGGATGACTGCATACGTGAATAGGATGTGTGCTGGTGTGTAATGTTGATATAGGTGTATAAGTATATTGGATAGTGTTCTATTGATCTTTGACCGCATGTATGAGTGAATCTATAAGTAAGTGATTAGATGTGTGTGGATGATGTCATCAGTGATGTCAACAGTGATGTCATTTGAGATGTCATCAGTGATGCCACTGACCATGTCATGAATGATGTAATATGTGGCATCATAAGCAGTGGATTGCGGGCGCGCAAGTTATAGTTAGCAGAACTAACTATAACGGAGGAATTTCAATGGTTTTGTACGAGTGAAATGTCCAGCTAACTATAACAGCCCTGAAACCTATGTTTTTTTCAGTGAATTTCTAAGGTTTTTTAAATGCTAATTCCTAACTATGACATGTCTGAAACCTATGTTTTTTTCAGAGAATTTCGAAGGTTTTTTAAATGATAATTTTTAAATGTAATAATAGTTATATGTATTTTTGATACTGATTTTCTACAGTTTTTTAACTGTTTATTTTTGCATATTTTTTTTTTAATTACATTATATATTTATGATATAAATGGAAATAAAAATGTTTTTTAAAATATTGAAATTGAAATATTGCTTTTTTTGTTGAATGTATAAGTGTAGAACTATAAGTGTGTTGGTTAGTTAGGGGACTGCATGCATACTGGATTGGGGTTTGAAGCAGTCCATGTGCTAAGGACTGGCTCAGTGCATGAGTACTTGGGTACTGACTGAATGATTAGAGTACTGCAAGGAGAGTGCCTGAGTGAATTTATAAGTGTTTGGGTTTTGTCGCAGTGAATGGATTAGTACATGGTGCTGAATGGGTCACTAGAGGAGTGCTAGGGGAGTGACAGGGTGTTTGCTGGAAGTGTATGGATACTGATTGGGGAATTGAAGGTGTGAAAGACAAGTGTGTAGGTGGTTAGAGGACTGCCTACATAGTGGATAGGGGTTTGAAGCAGTCCATGTGCTAAGGACTGGCTCAGTGCATGAGTACTTGGGTACTGATTGAATGATTAGAACACTGCAAGGAGAGTGCCTGAGTGAATTTATAAGTGTTTGGGTTTTGTCGCAGTGAATGGATTAGTTCATGGTGCTGAATGGGTCACTAGAGGAGTGCAAGTGGAGTGACAGGGTGTTTGCTGGGAGTGTATGTATACTGACTGGGGAATTGAAGGTGTGAAAGACAAGTGTGTAGGTGTTTAGAGGACTGCATGCATAGTGCATAGGGGTTTGAAGCAGTCTATGTGCTAAGGCCTGGCTCACTGCATGAGTACTTGGGTACTGACTGAATGATTAGAGTACTGCAAGGAGAGTGCCTGGGTGAATTTATAAGTGTTTGGGTTTTGGCGCAGTGTTTGGATTAGGTCATGGTGCTGGATAGCTGACTGAAGGAATGCATGGGGAGTGACAGGGTGATTGCTGGAGTGTATAGGTACTGCCTGGGTAATTGAAGGTGTGAAAGACAAGTGTGAAGGTGGTTAGACGACTGCATGCATAGTGGACAGGGGTTTGTAGCAGTGCATGTGCTAAGGCCTGGGTCACTGCAGGAGTACTTGGGTACTTACTGAATGCTTAGAGTACTGCAAGGAGAGTGCCTGTGTGAACTTACAAGTGGCTGGGTTTTGGCACAGTGAATAGATTAGTACATGGTGCTCAATGGGTCACTGTAGGAGTGCAAGGGTAGTGACAGGGTGTTTGCTGGAGTGTATGGGTACTACCTGAGTAATTGAAGGTGTGAAAGAGTAGTGTGTAGGTGGTTGGAGAACTGCATGCATAGTGGACAGGGGTTTGTAGCAGTGCATGTGTTATTACCTGGGTCACTGCAGGAGTACTTGGGTACTGAAAGAATGATTAGAGTACTGCAAGGAGAGTGCCTGGGTGAATGTATAAGTGTTTGGGTTTTGGTACACTATTTGTATTAGTACATGGTGCTGGATGGCTGACTGGAGGATTGCATGGGGAGTGACAGGGTATTTGCTGGAGTGAATAGGTACTGCCTGGGTAATTCAATGTGTGAAAGACAAATGTGTAGGTGGTTAGAGGACTGCATGCGTAGTGGACAAGGGTTTGTAGAAGTACATGTGTTAAGGCTTGGGTTACTGCATGACTACTTGTGTACTGACGGAATGATTAGAGAACTGCAAGGAGAGTGCCTGGGTGAATTTATAAGTGTTTGGGTTTTGGCGTAGTGTTTGGATTAGTATATGTGCTGGATGGCTGACTAGAGGAGTGCATGGGGAGTAAAAAGGTGTTTGTTGGAGTGTATAGATACTGCCTGGGAATTGAAAGTGTGAAAGACAAGTTTGTAGGTGGTTAGAGGACTGCATACGTAGTAGATAGGGGTTTGTAGCAGTCTATGTACTAAGACCTGGGTCATTGTATGAGTACTTGGTGACTGACTCAATGATTAGAGTACTGCAAGGAGAGTGTCTGGGTGAATTTATGAGTGTTTGGGTTTTGATGCAGTGAATGGATTAGTACATGGTGCTGGATGGCTGATTGGAGAAGTGCATAGGGAGTGACAGGGTGATTGCTAGAGTGTATAGGTACTGCCTGGGTAATTGAAGGTGTGAAAGACAAGTGTTTAGGTGGTTAGAGGACTGCATGCGTTGTGGACAGGGGTTTGTAGCAGTGCACGTGTTAAGGCCTGGGTCATTGCGTGAGTACTTGGGTACTGACTGAATGATTAGAGTTCTGCAAGGAGAGTGCCTGGGTGAATTTATATGTGGTTGTGTTTTGGTGCAGTGAATGGATTAGTACATGGTATTGGATGGCTGACTGGAGGAAAGCATGGGGAGTGACAGGGTGTTTGCTGGAGTGTATGGGTACCACCTGAGTAATTGAAGGTATGAAAGACAAGTGTGTAGGTGGTTAGAGGACTGCATGCGTAGTGGATAGGGGTTTGTAGCAGTGCATGTGTTAAGGCCTGGGTCACTGCATGAGTCCTTGGGTACTGACTGATTGATTAGAGAACTGCAAGGAGAGTGCCTGGGCGAATTTATAAGTGTTTGGGTTTTGGTGCAGTTTTTTACAATTTTTTCGGATGGGTACTGGTGGTAACTGACTCTGACTAACCAGTCCTAGAGCCAATGCTATGCTAAAAGACACTTAGGAAACAGTTGAAACACCTACAGACACTAGGGAACACTATGCATTGGGGTACCCCGGTGATTACCATGGCCTCCTCTGTAAGACCCTAGTACATAATAGGGCAGGGGGATTAAAACTACCACTGGTGAAGGGGGGGGGGCTGAGCTGACGTGTGCAAACACGCCCTCTGGCCATTTTAATTTGGGAGATAAAGTCCCCTTGAATCCGGAGTGTCCCTTGGGTCCAACTAGTCCACCAATTATATCCAGTCAGCGCCACAGAGCTGCACTGCAGAAAGGTGTAAATAGGACCACCTCTCTGCAACGCAACACAGTGGCGCTTACTGGAAGCACCTGATGGACTAGTTGGCCCCCAGGGGCCCTCAGGACTGAAGGTGAATTATTTCCCCAACTTAAAACGCGCCACAGGGCGTGTTTCCACACATCACCTCAGGCCCCATCCCCTCCCTTCACCACCGTGTAAACGCGTCCTTTGGCCGTTTTAAGTTGTGAGATTAAGTCCCCTTGAATCCTGAGGGTCCCTAAGGTCCAACTAGCCCACTAGGTACCTCCAGTAAGCGCCACGAAGCTGCGTTGCAGAGAGGTGTAAAAGGGGCACGGCCTGGACCACCATCAAGTTCAACAAAGATTGGAGTGATATTGCTTGCATTTGCAGTAATTCAGCTATGAATATGAAAAAGTTGTGTGAAGACCTGTTAAAATCGATACCTGCGCTGAAGTGCTTCCATGTAAGAGATCCTTGCCACTTGCTAGATGGTATGCTCAAAGCATCTTTACAATCTATCTTTAGAAGTAATGAAGAGTGCTATGTATTCCATTCTGGTGCACTGTTTTGTTATGCACGGGAACTAAAACGCAAATATTTCTCATTTTGTGCTTTGTGTTGCATCAAAGAAAGAGTCATCCCAAATGTGTCATTTAGCCAGTGGTTCTCAGTCCTAGAGGCCATAAATGCTACATTATCCATCTGGCGACCATTTATAGAATTTTTGCTTAGTCATGATGCCAAAGGCAAGAAATGTGAGGATCTTTGGTTGCATATTGACAGTAATGTGAAAAAAGTACACTCTACTGCATTCTTAGATTTTCACAGGAAAGCATAACTGCTGTAGTGGACATATTAAAAAAACTAGAGTCTGAAAATACCCTTGTATACCAAGGGCCTCATTTATGAAAAGTGACGCATCACTGCGTGAAAACAGTGATGCGTCACTTTTCACTGCGCCCTCCCTGCGACTCCAATGATGCGTCATATTTACAGAATGACGCATCATGTCGCAAGGAGTCACAGATACGTCAGTATTTCTGACGTATCTGTAGGCGCAAAAGTGACGCATTGCTGGAGTGTGTCACAAAAGTGACGCAACTCCAGCAATGTGTCCTTTCACATGGGGCAAGCCCCATGTGAAAGGGCCTGCGTCAGTCTTACGCCTGCTGTGAGGCAGGCGTAAGATATTGACGCATTTGCACCCTAGAAGTGGCGCAGTGAAATCTCGTAGATTTCACTGCGTCACTTCTACGATGCTTACTTACGTGGGAACGCCCACCCTGCATACATTATACCTGACGCAGGTATAATGTAGCGCAGGGGTTTACAAAGTGACGCATCTAGGTAGATGCGTCACTTTGTAAATATGGCGCATCATGGCGCATGTTTTACGCCACTGGTGCGTCACAAAAAGTGACGCACCGGTGGCGCAAAAGTGACGCTGGGGCTCATAAATGAGCCCCCAAGTGTTCAGCATAATTTGTGTAGATGTGAAACATCTCCTTGAGAGTAGGCTGGGTGGCACTTTTAGTGACTTTGGCACTGCAACATGTTCTATATTAGAATTCTTGCCACTCGGTAAGCAAAGAACTGTTGAGGAGCAATTCAGCAGTTTTTACTTTACCACACATGAGAAATGGCTTGCAATGATGCATTAAAATGCCCCTTCACCAACCATGGTATTCAAAGTCAATGACGCCTCATTCAGGTACTCTGCACAGGTTCTAGAACCCTTTCATACAGGGGAATTGTCTCCAGAGTTTGAAATGTGCTGCTTCATTTTTGACCGCTTCAATCACTGAGGGCATATGCCCCAGTTCAACGCATATGTTGCAGAACCTGTTCCAGAGAAACGCAATCTTCAGGTGCACCAGTATTGGCTTGGAAGCTTTTGTAAGTGGCCAGAATGAGCAAATTGTGTACTGGCTGTTTTGGCGTTGCCTGTCTCAAGTTCCAATGTAGAGATGGCCTTTCCACAGATAAATGTTTACATGGGAAGGAAAGAGCGAGGCACATGACTAAAGACTCTCTAAAGATGTACTGTATGGTGTACTAAAATGTTTGATTTATAAAATGTTATTGGACCTCATTTACCTTGTATGCACATTGTCTATACACTTGCACTATCAGTGCAGAAAGCAAGCAATAATAAAAGCAAAACATTCCATAAACACAGGAAAAACACTGTTTCCGTTGCTTTAAATAACACAAAACTGTGTAACAAGTGATAACCACTGTTTTTTTTAAGGTATTGAAAACACTGAAAAAACCCCACCAGAGTTTACCAAAAATAGAAACTGAAAATCAGAAAGCCTACTTATATGTATAACATGCATTTGCAATGCAATAGGTCTCGCATTTCCGAGAGTTTGAGCTTTTGGCAATGCAATATATTAAACTCTCGCTATTGTGAGACCTTGCATTGAAAATTACTAGCGCCCATGCGGCACTTTCACATTCATGAAGGCCACGCCCCTTTCGTTAGACAAGCCATGTCTAAAGAAAGGGGTGTGTCCAACATTAAAGTGAAACCGCGGCATGGTTGCTTTGACAAAAAAAAGCATCCGTTTGTCAAGCTGATGAATAGATTTTTTTTGGGGGGGGGTAAAAGCACCCATGCTGCGCTTTCACTTTAATGTTGTACACGCACCTTTCTTTAGACGTGGTTTGTGTAAAGAAAGAGGCGTGGCGTCTATGAATGCGAAAGTACCGCATGGGTGATAGTAACCTAAATAAATAAATAAGCACGGCCCCTATATTGAAAGCAGACGCATGCAGCCTCTATAGTTAAAGTGGGCCGCCATTAGTAAATAAAATAAAAGCGGGTGGCGTGCTGCGAGGTAGTGAGCAATTAAATAAAATAGTGCTGAGAGCCAAGATAAAGCAGACCGTGTAACAGGACAAGTAAAAGGTCCAGTTGTTATGGGCGGTAACGAATGCAGACAAGGTGGTACCAAGGAGGCACTAACAAGCCTAATAACGAATCGGAAGCCAGTGTTTAAGAAGGACAATGACACAAGCCAATTACAAATATGGGCGGAGAGTGGGTGGGGCTTCAAGTCCATGCTCCACTACTGCATGCATTGCAGCAGCGTATGCGCTGTCAAGGCTCGACCTAAAAAGAGCAAGTAATTTAGAGGCCCTGGGCATATATAGGGCATTTTACTAGGGGCTTTAATTAAATTAAATGTGATATTTGTGGATACACTAATGTTACCATGTTTAGAGGGGAGAGCACATGCACTTTAGCACTGATTAGCAGTGGTAAAGTGCTCAGAGTTCTAAGGACAGTAAAAATGAAGTCAGAAAAAGAAAAGGAGGAAGTCAATAAGTTTGGGGTGTCCCTGCAAGGAAGGCGAATTTTCAACAACATCTATTACTGGATGATGGAATTTGACCAACCACTGCATTCCCTGGAAACTGTAATACTCATAGTTGGAAACACACCAGCTGACAAAATGCAATTCAGAGGACCTGAGGAACTAGGGGCCACCACAGTCCCAGTCTAGTCAGAGCAAAATCTTGCAGTGTGGTTTGACCCTCACCTGATTCTTTACACACTAAATCTCAACAGTGTTCAAAACATCCGCCAAAACTCATGATAAGAAAGTTCCAACCCATTCCATCCGAGTGAAAACACTGCATCGGGCTTACTAGAGGTTTGGCGTTATTAAGACTTGATTACTCTAATCTGCACCGCGAGACCTAAAAAAATAAAATTAAACGCTGAAGATATTGTAGAACAAAGGAACAGATGGGTACACAACACTGAAACTCACCACACCCAATAACCTGAAGCCATCCAGACTTGATAGTCTTCAAAAACAAGCATTGACAAAGCTGATAGGTTTTGCCTTAAGAACCTATTGGCTTTGCCAAAGCCTTTTGGTGAGTCCTAACAGTTTTGGGCTTTTTTCACAATTTTGTGCAGCATAGCCAAAAAATCTATTAACTAAATAAAAGCTGTGATGACACAAATGCTGCCGGCGGTCATGTCACTGAACAGGCATGCATGCTTGATGGCGTATGCAGGTACAAGCAGAATGACGCAGGCGCCATTTGCTTACATTTTTTCATTACTATTCCAAGATGGAAGAACGGATCAGTCCAAAAAAAAAAAAAAAAGATTATTTTAGCCTGAATCTCAACCTAAAAACAAACAAGCATTGAAAATGCAATAGGTCTCGCCTTTGATTAAGTTAAAGCCATTTGCTTTGCTATACAAGACCATTAGCAAAGCAAATGGCTTTAACTTAATCTAAGGCAACACCTATTGCATTTTCAATGCTTGTTTTAACAAGTGTTTTCTACATTACCTTCAATTTTATTTCACGTTGCTACAATGGTCCCAGGTGAGATTTAATGCTTCAGATTGTATACAGTTCCCCTTCTGTCTGCCTCTAAATGGCGGGTCCTAAAATTGTGCTATGTGTGCACATAAAACTGGATTGAATATAGCGCTTCCCAGTAAACCGGACCCCTCGCGGTGCTTACGCGGGTTTCACGGCACCACTCAGGCCAGTTTCTCAATGCATGTCTCTCGCCGTCAGACTGGTAGAGGGTAGCGGTGGTGAAGATTGGACGGGGGAGGGGGGAGAGGAGCGAGAAAAGAGTGGGGGGAGAGAAACACTCGCAGAGCTCGTGCGGCAGAGGGAGCGGTTTAAAACAAGCATTTACAATGCAATGGTCTCGGCATTGTTAAAGTTAGAGCTATTGGCATTGCTTATGACATTATTTTTGTTTATGTTTTTGTTTTTAAAACATTTAAAGAAACAGCATTGTTATTTACAATGTCAATAGCTTAATCTCTCTCAAATGCGAGACCCAGAGACGTCCCAGCCCTTCCTAATTTTTCCAGGCCCTGTGAGGAAGAGAGGGAGACCCGCCTCAACTTTAACAACAAACACAGACACTTCTCAGCAGACCCCTGCACTCTTTAGACCTCGGACATGTGAAAAGGCTGCAGAAACTGGCCCCACAAGTTACTGCTGACCAGGAGACCCCTGCCGGCTTTCTGAACTGGAAGATCAGCCTCCACTTTCAGACCCAGTCCAGCTTACTGCACGTTCAAGTGTTTTTCTTTTTTCTCCCTGGGTTTGTAGTCTTGTTTGACATTTAATTCATTCAGCCCTACAAGGACCAGAATCAAGAAAAGTATCCGAGCGCTTTACACATGCACCAGTTACTGTTTTTGACAATATCCTTGTGTATTTCGCTGCATCAAAAATCATAAATCTCAAAACGTCTTTTCCACCGATAATCTGTCAATTTTTATTAGTCATTTATTTTTTAAATGCTTAATTTTTAGTGATAAATGCAAAGATATAAAAACAACGGTGCCACTTCTGCTTTGGCTCCCAAGATCAATGTGTATGTGTCTAGATCTATGTGTATGTGTCTAGATCTATGTGTGTGTGTGTGGTTCTGTATGTGTGTGTGTGTATGTGTGTGTGTGGTTGTGTGTGTATGTGTATGTGGCTCTGTGTATGTATGTGTGGCTGTGTGTGTGTGGCTCTGTGTAAGTGTGGGTGGCTCTGTGTGTGTGTGGGAGGCTCTATGTGTGTGTGTGTATATGTGTGTGCCTGTGTGTGTGGCTCTGTGTGGGTGGCATTTTTTGTAGGTGGCTCTATGCGTGGGTGGCTCTGTCTGTGTGTGGGTAACTCTGTGTGTGTGTAGGTGGCTCTGTGTGGGTGGCTCTGTGTGTGTGGGTGGCTTTGTGTGTGTGGCTCTGTGTGTGGGTGCAAATGCAATAGGTCTCGCATTTGAGAGAGATTAAGCTATTGACATTGTAAATAACAATGCCGTTTCTTTAAATGTTTTAAAAACAAAAACAAACAAAAATAATGTCATGAGCAATGCCAATAGCTCTAACTTTAACAATGCCGAGACCATTGCATTGTAAATGCTTGTTTTGCCTTTTGGAGGCAAGAGAGCTGCGAAGCCACCACTGCGAGAAAGTACTAGGGGGCGTTCGCATTTCACGGCAATTGTGGGGGTGCTCAGACCCCCACAGACCCCCCCCCCACTTAAAGCCCTACTAGCCGCTACCTGACCTTCCTGGTAGAGCGCCCCACGGTGGTCCACCCACCCCTGCCAGGAAGAGCCCTGCTGCATACTCCCAGCACCGCCTCCACAAAATTTTGGAGGTGTCAAATTCTTCCAGCAATAAGCAGAGTGGAGGTGAAGGGGTGTAAAAACAACAAAGCCTCGTTAACAGGTAAATGGTCTTTTAAAGACCTGTGAAGTACTCAGGTGCGGCTGCGATAAGCTCAACAACTGTGTGTCTGCGCTCCCGGGAAGCTGTCTCAGCCCGGGCTGACACACACACGACATGGGGGTGGGGGGGAGGGGCTGAAGCCGTTTGATAGTGAATATCTGTCAGCCTGGTTTTCCAACCAATAGACAATGGCATTCTGGGACTCGTAGTTTCACTGCTCTCACATTTAATATAAGCGTACAAGCCCTAAAAGACAAACTCAAAGAAAAGTAGTGGCCAAACAAAACAAACAAGAGGCGCGTAGGCGGATTAAATGAATATACAAGGATAGCGCTTAGAGAGGAAGGGAGAGAGAGAGAGAGACATGCTCGTGGGATGCCGCCAGCGCCAGACAGGGATAGCACAGGGATAGGTGGGAGGAAGGGAGCGACATGTCCATGGGATGCAGCGAGTGCCAGAGACTGCTTCGAGGCCGGCAGTGCACCCACCCCCCCACACTGTCTCACCAGCAGCTCTCTGCAGCGTCCGCCATCAGCACCCTGTTCCCCGGCGGCTCATTCTCCCGGCTCACGCAGCCAGCACACTGCCCTCCGATGCCATGGACACCCCTGCGCAAAAGTACATGAGTGAATGAGAGTGAAGGAAACGGGGAGAGCTTAAGGAAATAAAATAAGAAAGGAAGAATGTAGGGTAACGAAAGGGGTTCGCAGCAAGAGGGGAGCAAGAGCAGGTGAGAGCGCGAGACTATGGAGAACCAAGAGAGGAGAGGGAACTAGGAGGGAAGAAGGGAGAGAAGAAAGAGTGAGGAAAAAAGCACGAGGGAAATGGAGAGGAGATTAACACAGAGCGAAGGAAAGAAAGGGGGAGGGGTTCTAGAGAGTAGAGAGAAACATACTCTACTCCCTCTTGGCACCTCTTCCCCTTCAATGCGCCCTCCTCCTCTCACCACTCACTGGAGCCTTCCCTGGACAGTCCCCTTCGGGGAGGGCTGTGCTGTTCTCTTTCAAAGCCGCTTAGTCCTTTCTCCAGAGTCACCGGAGATGACTTTATTTTTCTGCTCTCTTAACAGGCCATTGAAAGACAGCCGAGCTCTTTACAGTCGCGTGACACTCCTTCAATTTGACTTGCACGTTACAGTCTAAGATAGCTCTGCTGTCCAGAGCACGACAAAGTTCCTTTAACGACCCAACGTGCAAACACCTAAAGTATGTGTAAGTGAGTTAATTTACATAGTGTACACTACAGAACAGCCCGTCTTGCGGCGCCAGATGCCACAGGCGGAGATAGCTCTGCTGTGTACTGCTGAGAAGGACCGCATTAGTTGTTACAAGTAAAGGTAGCGCTGCCACTTACTTCATGGAGCACAAGGGCACCGCAGTCCCGGCCGCAGACCGGAAGGGGGCTGCTTGGCAGTCCCCCTGCTCCTCTGACGGCGTTTTTCATCGCTCTCTGAAGTGCGAGTGCTGTGGAGAAGTGCTGTATAAATGCGAGGCTGGGACGAGGGTGACTCACTTCTGAGAGAGCGCCGAGGCGGCGGTGGGTGTGCAGCTCGAAAGCAGCTTGGCAGTTGGGACGGATCCGGGCCCGGAGGACCGTCCGATGAAGGAGGTCGGTTCACAAGCGCTGCCACCATACCGGTACGTGTAACCGCCGGTCCTGGCGGGAAGGAAGTCCAGGGCTTATCAGAGCGGGGAGTGTTTTGCTCATGCTGCCTGCACGCGCCAGTAGGCTCTCTGATTGGTTGACAAGGTCCACCAATCACAGTGCTTATTTGGTAGTTGCCAACCAATCAGAGAGCCGACTGGCGCATGTGGGCAGCGTGAGCAAGACATGCTGTCTTGTGGGAGTGTATTAAAAAAAACACGCCCAGAGAAAGAATCGCAAAAACACGCCCCCGAATTCCAAAAGGACGGGGCCTGTTTGGAGAGACAAACCTCTTCACCAATGGCTGACCAGTATTCAAGAGGCCAGCCAATGGAGAAGAGGAGAGAAGAGGGGCGGGTTCAAGCCCCTCTTCTCCAAGTCATTAAATTTCACGAGCGAGACTGCGCACACGCAGCCTTCACTAGCCGAGAACTAAAGAGAGGTGGAAAAGAACATGCGGGCAATGGCGGTGCCGTGAAATTAAAGACGAGACGGGGTAGAAAGATGGAGAGAAAGGCACATACCCTTCTGAGAGAGGCGAAGAAATGAGTGAGGGAGAAGGGGAGAGGAGGCTGGAGGCACGGGAAGACTAAGAATTAAAGACTTTAAGGGAGAGACGTCTGGTTGAGGAGTGATGGAAGAAAAAGAGGCATTAAAATATAGAGCCAGGGCAGAGACTTCCCCGAAAGGATTAACACGGCGCAGGGAGCGTCATTGCAGGGGGACACGTTTTGTGCGCATGGCAGCAGGGCTCCTCTCGTGCGTGATAACCCAAACACGGGGGCCTTAAGGCAATGAGGTGCGCGGGATCCAGATAGATTAACCAATGACTCGTGCCCAGTACCAGAGTGTGAAGCCACTCTTAATATTAGTGCTGCCCTGTTAAATCCTGGCGTGCCCACTAGCAACGCGACTGTGACGGATTTGCGCCATAGAAAAGGTAAAGAGGTTGTATAGAGCGCCCCCATGCTTTGATTGATACTGACAGTGCATTTTTTGTGTGCAGTTTTATATTGAGTACACGACCCAAAGGTATTGGAGCGTTTTACATGAGCACCAGCTATGTTACACAGGGACACCTTCATTTTGTGGGGGGGGGGGCACGGGGAGATTAAGTGATATGCCCAGAATCACAGGAAACTGAGCGGACGCCAAGGTTCGATCCTGGTTATCCCAGCTCCAAAGTCGGCAGCTCGACCGTAAGGCTATGTGCGTTAGAGGTGCATGCACAGCGCTGCCAGGAGGGAGTGGTGCCCATCCCTGCAGCTGGTAGCCTGGCCTATCCGTGATTTCAGCCTAACGAGGGGAAACACCCGCATCCCACTAGCAGCTCACATGATGGGCCAGATGTCTGTCTACGTGCTACCGGAAGCTTATCTCTTGGGGCTTGGTTTTGAAACTTATTGAACGTTCTCAAATTACATTACCAGCCTTTATAAAGTGCCTTGTACTACTAGTAAGGAACTGAAGCGCTTCCGTAAAGCGTTCGGAACACCTCTTTGTTTGGGCTCTGGTGGTATTTCCGTCCATTATGTGTGCTTGTTTTTGTTTAGGAGAGACTAGCTAGACGTTTAGTAACCGTTTGTATTTTTTTAATAATATAGTTAAATTAGTTTAATGCCATACGGATATTGGTAATGTGTTTCCTGTGTGAAGGGGTGTGCAGAAGGACTTTGAGCATCTTCGCTGAGTTGGCCCCCATAGGTGGTCCAATGCCGGTCTCTGCAGATTATCTTGTGGTCACCATTGCAGGCTGCCTGTGTTGCTGGTTGGAATTGGTTATTGACATGTAATGGTGTCTATTTCTTTCAGCTGTTTTTTTTTTTAACCGGAAAGAAATGTTAATTCAATTTTCATGCGTAATCCCGTTTCCAAACCCCATGCACGCAGCTGGGTCCAGCATAAACCGTGTCACGGGTCAGCCGGACTCTGCACTGTCCGAGGGCTGTACCCCATGTGCCCTGCCCCCGTCACCAGGTGTCCGAGGTCGCAGACTTGAAGCCCTCGCTGCCGCGGAGCTCGGCTCTGCCGATTAGGCCGCGAGTTCCCCGGGAGGTTTCAGCTTCCCACGTACATGAGGCAGCCAGCCCTGCAAGGCGCAGCCCCGCAGTTTCAGCTTTCAAACCGTCGGCATCTCTCCCTTCTGCTTTTAAAGGAATAGAAAAAAAAACTCGCAGTGAGAACTGCGAGACGGAAGCAGCGGCCTCACTTCAGCCCAGCCAAGAGAATTCCTTCTCGCTGCCTGCGGGGCAGCGAGCCATGTCTCCGTTGTGGTTTCGGGCCAGAGGAGACATGGGGTATGCGGTGCATGCATGGTGGCGGTTTGTTGGCCTTTCTATGGCTAGAGCCTGCCACTGCTCTTTAGAGCTGTGAGCTGACTGGTGCCACTTGGAATAAATAGGGGGTAGATGCGGTGTTCTGTGCTCTTTAGGGTTCCAGCTGTGTGCTATTGTGGCACTGTGGTATAAAATGCTTTTGGGATGGTACGGGCGGCTGGTGGCACGTTGCCAGTCGGCAGGGGTGGCTGCTGTTCGTGGGCTGGCGGGGACTGGTTGATGAGGCAGGGTGTGCATCAAGCCCTGATCAAGGACAGGGCACAGAGGAGCGTGTGCTGGCAAAGGATGCGTGTCAGATTACACCCATCCTTCACTGCTGCGTATCACCTCAAAAGATGCGAGCCGCGCGGGGGCTTCTGGGAGGGGGCGTTTTAGAGGCACTAGAGATGCGCTGGAAGATAGGTCAATAATATGCAAATCTATCCTCGCCTGAGACCTCTGTGTGTTGTTACAAAAGAGCTCAGAGATGCTGGCAAAACCCCAGAGTTCAGCACTGATCACACACCATGGAAACTGCCATGAACAGGCTCCACTCACAGTGAGACAGCTCAGGAAGCTGTAAATGCTGCAGTGATCCGAATGAAACCTGCAGATCACGTGTTCCAGTGCTTGTGAGATAGCTTGCTGTGCCAAAGCGCGTTGATAGCAGCAGCTGCTCCTGGCAGCATATCGGGCGCTGCGACCTCAAACGCTACAAAAAAATAAAATAAAGGGCGGTCCCGAAAGTGAAAGAGTACCCCGCTGCAGACGATTTCTTGTCTTTATGGGGCCATGTGTTTAAACATATGGACCCATAAAGATAAGAAATCGTTTGCGACGAACGGAAAGCAGACGAGCCCGTCCAAGTGGGCCGTCTGAAAAAGCCATAAGTACACGACGCAAAAAGCTCTTTTCCACTGGCTGGCCACCGTTTAGCATAAACGGTGACGCCAGCCAATGGGAAAGAGGGGCGGGGCTTGAAGCCCTTCACTGAAAGTCCTCAAAAACATTAAATCTCGCCGAGCGAGCTGCGCATGTGCGCAGCCACGCTAGCCGAGACCTAAAAAGATGAGCATGATGCTCAGGGTAGCATTTACTGTCACAAGGAAAACATCAGAAGACACACATACAACACACAACATTGAGGCGGACCATGAAGAAAGAAACGTTCTGCACCTTAAATAGACTGAATTCAGATGAGAATTTCCAGCAGTCAAAGATGTACAAGAGCCTCATAACACACTAAATAGTGAAGAGGAAAAACATCAATTTACAATTAACCAAGATAATTCGTAATTTCCTTTCTAGGGCTCAGTGCTTCTTCTCAGGGGCCCCTGCAGGAGGGCAGCTCTCAAATTTCCCAGGTGCGCACGAGCATGAGCAGCTCCCCCTGTACAGGGTTGTAATTAAAATGCTGGGACTTCATTCCTATTTTATGATGGTATACAAATAGGACTACAAGTCCCAGAATGCAGTTTAACTACCTAATCTAGATGTGGTATTCATGCCTGGACCTAGGAAAAATAAAAACTCTGATGAGGATGGTGGGGAGTGTACGTCCGGACCAGTAGTTCTTTTACTTTCACAATGTGTCTGTAAGTTATAAACCGTTTCATTTCAATAGGTGAAAAGCTTCTCCTGCGTATAAAACAATTCCCCTTTCAGAGCCAGCCCCAACATTCTATTTAGTTAGCATTAAAAAATAATTACTTCACTGCATTTTATTCATCATGTAGGTCTTTGATTTTTCATCACGCGTTTCCTTTTTCAAGAAGGCACATAGGGCTTAAAATTAAAAGGCACACATGCTGTCCAAAAGGTAAAACACTCAGAAATTGCCCGTGATATAGTTTGAAAGGTATGGCATTGAAGTGCTAAATATTTTAACTTACGATGTGAGGCCATAAATAAAAAGTCTTAGCACTCTATAGTACTAGTATCACATTAATAATTGCATTTAAAACAGATTTTTACGTAGTCCTACGTGTACAATGTGGTTTGGAATTAAAAAAAAAAAAAAATAAGAACCCTCCCCGTCGGGGAATGACCCCGGTCTCCCGCGTGACAGGCGGGGATACTGACCACTATACTAACGAGGATCCGATGAAATTTCCGCTGCTGAGCAGCTACTTGTCGAAGCCTCATTCCGCCCTGTCCTGCCTGTGACTGATCCTTCTCATTTACCAGCTCCTTGACACCAACACAGGGGGTCACAGGCTCAACAAACACACACACTACCTCCCACAATACACACACAAACACACTCCTACCTCACACCTCACAATAACCTTCTCACCTCCTAGCAGAGCTCTCAGCAGCATCACCTGATGCCAGAGTCACAGCAACCAGCTCCCAGGGCTGCTTCTGACGGCCCCCTGGCTCTTCAGCCCAGGGGCCACTGGGTCTGTCTGATGATGGCGGGTTGCAGCGGGGGCTGCACACAGGGAGTGCGGAGGGAGACCCTCCGACTCCCCAGCCGGAGGAGGGAGCTGGATTGTAAAGGTGAAGAGAGGAGGCAGGAAAAGCCCAGGTGTGTAAGTGTCTGAGAAAGAGGCGCTTTATATTGTAAAGCAGAGGAAAAAGGGTTTGCAAAAGTCCTTCGAGCCGGATTTGAACCAGGGACCTAAGGATGTCAGTCACTCCACTGCCGTCCTCCACTCTACCAACTGAGCTATCGAAGGCCCGGCTATGTGGAAGTGACAAGGTGCTATATGGCATGAGAACTGGACCCTGATGCTGCCCATCAAGGTAGCTTTCTGTTTCCAAACCCCAACTCAAGGGCTCGATAAAGCTGCAAAGCCCACAATGATGAGTTTCCTTTACACAGCAACACCCCTACCAGTGCTTTAAATGGGCCGGTACTGTCCGGTACGGAGTACTGGCACTTTTTTATTTTGAGAGGGAGAAATGCTATACTTTTAATTGGAGAGTACTGGCACTTCTCAGAATCAAGCAGGTACTCTGCTACAGTGTACCTGCACTATTTTTCCATTTCAAACACTGCCCCCTATATACAGCTCAAAAGGGCTGAAAAGAAACAAGCACATCACCCATTTCACTTTTTACCAATCCACAGACACAGAGATTTCTCAGACACATTAAAATGGGGAATAACAACCCCTAACCTTTGCAATAGCTCTCCCCTTGGATGGTTCAGGGCTGTCTGTGTTGACACTTTCAGGATCTCACCCTCTGAGCGCTTGTTGCTACTGACACTGGTCCCTGCCTGCTGACACTGCTCCTCCATGCTGACACCGGCCCTTGCCTGCTGACACCGATCCTTGCCTGACACTGGTCCTCGCCTGCTGGTCCTCAACTGCTGACGCCGGTCCTCACATACTGATGCTGGACCTTGCCTGCTGGTGCCTGTCCTTACCTGCTGACATTGGTCCTCGCCTGCTGACGCTGGTCCTGACCTGCTGGCACTGGTCCTCAAATGCGGACAATGGTCCTCCATGCTGTCGCTGATCCTCGTCTGCTGGTGCTGGTCCTCGCCTGCTGGCGCTGGTCCTGAACTGCTGGCACTGGTCCTCAAATGCTGACATTGGTCCTCCATGCGGTCGCTGGTCCTCGTCTGCTGACGCTGGGCCTTCGTCTGCTGACACTGGTTATTCGCCTGCTAACACTGGTCCTCTCCTGCTGACGCAGTTCCTCACCTGCTGACGACGGTCCTCCCTTCTGACACTGGTCCTCACATGCTGACGCTGGTATTCGCCTGCTAACACTGGTCCTCGCCTGCTGACGCAGTTCCTCACCTGCTGACGACAGTCCTCCCTTCTGACACTGGTCCTCACATGCTGACACTGGTACTCACCTGCTGACACTGATCCTCCCTACTGACACTGATCCTCTCTGCTGACACTGGCCCTCCCAGCTGACGCTGGTCCATCCTGCTGACGCTGGTCCATCCTGCTGACACTGGTCCTCCCAGCTTACACTGGTCCATCCTGCTGACACTGGTCCTCCCTGCTGACACTGGCCTTCCCTGCTGACACTATCCCTCCCTGCTGACACTGGTCCTCACCTGCTGACACTGATCCTCCCTGCTGATACTGGTCCATCCTGCTGACACTGGTCCTCCCTGCTGACACTGGTCCTCCCTGCTGACACTGGTCCTCCCTGCTGACACTGGCCCTCACCTGCTGACACTGATCCTCCCTGCTGACACTGGTCCTCCCTGCTGACACTGGTCCTCCCTGCTGACACTGGTCCTCACCTGCTGACACTAGTCCTCACCTGCTGACACTGGTCTTCACCTGCTGACACTGGTCTTCACCTGCTGACACTGGTCCTTGCCTGCTCATGCCGCTCCTCGGCTGCTGACACTGGTCCTTCACCTGCTGATACTGGACCTCCCTTCTGACATTGGACCCTGCCTGCTGACACTGGTCCTTGCCTGTGACACCAGTCCTCCCTGCTGACACTAGTCTGCACCTTCTGACACTGGTCTGCACCTGCTGACACTGGTACTCGCCTGCTGATACCAGTCCTCCCTGCAGGCACTGGTTCTCCTTGCTAATGCCGCTCCTCCCTGCTGACACCGATGTTCACATGCTGACGCCAGTCCTTCACCTGCTGACATTGGTCCTCTACTGCTGACACTGATCCTCGCTGCTGACACTGGTCCTCCCTGCTGACACTGGTCCTCGCCTGCTGACGCTGGTGCTTTGTCTTCTGACACCGGTCCTTCCTGCTGGCACCGGCCCTCACCTGCTGATGACGGTCGTCACCTGCTGACACTGGTCCTTCCGCTGAGGCTGGTCCTCACATGCTGACGACGGTCGTCACCTGCTGACACTGCTCCTCACCTGCTGACACTGGTCCTCGCCTGCTGACTCTGGTCCTCGCCTGCTGACGCTGGTCCTGAACTGCTGGCACTGGTCCTCAAATGCGGACAATGGTCCTCCATGCTGTCGCTGGTCTTTGTCTGCTGGTGCTGGTCCTCGCCTGCTGGCGCTGGTCCTGAACTGCTGGCGCTGGTCCTCAAATGCTGACATTGGTCCTCCATGCGGTCGCTGGTCCTCGTCTGCTGACGCTGGGCCTTCGTCTGCTGACACTGGTTATTCGCCTGCTAACACTGGTCCTCGTCTGCTGACGCAGTTCCTCACCTGCTGACGACGGTCCTCCCTTCTGACACTGGTCCTCACATGCTGACACTGGTACTCACCTGCTGACACTGATCCTCCCTGCTGACACTGATCCTCTCTGCTGACACTGGCCCTCCCAGCTTACATTGGTCCATCCTGCTGTCACTGGTCCTCCCTGCTGACACTGGCCTTCCCTGCTGACACTATCCCTCCCTGCTGACACTGGTCCTCACATGCTGACACTGATCCTCCCTGCTGATACTGGTCCATCCTGCTGACACTGGTCCTCCCTGCTGACACTGGTCCTCCCTGCTGACACTGGTCCTCCCTGCTGACACTGGCCCTCACCTGCTGACACTGATCCTCCCTGCTGACACTGGTCCTCCCTGCTGACACTGGTCCTCCCTGCTAACACTGGTCCTCACCTGCTGACACTGGTCCTCACCTGCTGACACTGGTCTTCACCTGCTGACACTGGTCCTCGCCTGCTTATGCCGGTCCTTGGCTGCTGACACTCGTCCTTCACCTGCTGACACTGGACCTCCCTTCTGACATTGGACCTTACCTGCTGACACTGGTCCTTGCCTGCGACATGAGTCCACACCTGGTGAATCTGGTCCTCGCCTGCTGACACCAGTCGTCCCTGCTGACACTAGTCTGCACCTTCTGACACTGGTCTGCACCTGCTGACACTGGTACTCGCCTGCTGACACCAGTCCTCCCTGCAGGCACTGGTTCTCCTTGCTAACGCCGCTCCTCCCTGCTGACACCGGTGTTCACATGCTGACGCCAGTCCTCACCTGCTGATGTTGGTCCTCACCTGCTGACTCTGGTCCTTTCTCCTGGTACTGGTCATTCCTGCTGACGCCGGTTCTCCCTGCTGTCACCGATCCTCGCCTGCTGAAGCCAATCCTCACCGGCTGACACTAGTCCTCCCTGCTGACATTGGTCCTCCTTGCTGAAATCGATCCTTCCCTGCTGACACCGGTCCTAACCTGCTGACACTGGTCCTGGCTTGCTGACACTGGTCCACAACTGCTGACGCCAGTCCTCATCTGCTGATGCCGGTTCTCGCCTGCTGACACTGGTCCATAACTGCTGACGCTGGTCCTAACCTGCTGATGCTGGTCCTCGCCAGCTGACATCGGTCCTCAAATGCTGACAATGGTCCTCCATGCTGTTGCTGGTCCTCGCCTGCTGATGCTGGTCCTTCGGCTGCTGACACTGGTCTTCACCTGCTGACACTGGTCCTTGCCTGCTCATGCCGCTCCTCGGCTGCTGACACTGGTCCTTCACCTGCTGATACTGGACCTCCCTTCTGACATTGGACCCTGCCTGCTGACACTGGTCCTTGCCTGTGACACCAGTCCTCCCTGCTGACACTAGTCTGCACCTTCTGACACTGGTCTGCACCTGCTGACACTGGTACTCGCCTGCTGATACCAGTCCGCCCTGCAGGCACTGGTTCTCCTTGCTAATGCCGCTCCTCCCTGCTGACACCGATGTTCACATGCTGACGCCAGTCCTTCACCTGCTGACATTGGTCCTCTACTGCTGACACTGATCCTCGCTGCTGACACTGGTCCTCCCTGCTGACACTGGTCCTCGCCTGCTGACGCTGGTGCTTTGTCTTCTGACACCGGTCCTTCCTGCTGGCACCGGTCCTCACCTGCTGATGACGGTCGTCACCTGCTGACACTGGTCCTTCCGCTGAGGCTGGTCCTCACATGCTGACGATGGTCGTCACCTGCTGACACTGCTCCTCACCTGCTGACACTGGTCCTCGCCTGCTGACTCTGGTCCTCGCCTGCTGACGCTGGTCCTGAACTGCTGGCACTGGTCCTCAAATGCGGACAATGGTCCTCCATGCTGTCGCTGGTCCTCGTCTGCTGGTGCTGGTCCTCGCCTGCTGGCGCTGGTCCTGAACTGCTGGCGCTGGTCCTCAAATGCTGACATTGGTCCTCCATGCGGTCGCTGGTCCTCGTCTGCTGACGCTGGGCCTTCGTCTGCTGACACTGGTTATTCGCCTGCTAACACTGGTCCTCGTCTGCTGACGCAGTTCCTCACCTGCTGACGACGGTCCTCCCTTCTGACACTGGTCCTCACATGCTGACACTGGTACTCACCTGCTGACACTGATCCTCCCTGCTGACACTGATCCTCTCTGCTGACACTGGCCCTCCCAGCTTACATTGGTCCATCCTGCTGTCACTGGTCCTCCCTGCTGACACTGGCCTTCCCTGCTGACACTATCCCTCCCTGCTGACACTGGTCCTCACATGCTGACACTGATCCTCCCTGCTGATACTGGTCCATCCTGCTGACACTGGTCCTCCCTGCTGACACTGGTCCTCCCTGCTGACACTGGTCCTCCCTGCTGACACTGGCCCTCACCTGCTGACACTGATCCTCCCTGCTGACACTGGTCCTCCCTGCTGACACTGGTCCTCCCTGCTAACACTGGTCCTCACCTGCTGACACTGGTCCTCAGCTGCTGACACTGGTCTTCACCTGCTGACACTGGTCCTCGCCTGCTTATGCCGGTCCTCGGCTGCTGACACTGGTCCTTCACCTGCTGACACTGGACCTCCCTTCTGACATTGGACCTTGCCTGCTGACACTGGTCCTTGCCTGCGACATGAGTCCACACCTGGTGAATCTGGTCCTCGCCTGCTGACACCAGTCGTCCCTGCTGACACTAGTCTGCACCTTCTGACACTGGTCTGCACCTGCTGACACTGGTACTCGCCTGCTGACACCAGTCCTCCCTGCAGGCACTGGTTCTCCTTGCTAACGCCGCTCCTCCCTGCTGACACCGGTGTTCACATGCTGACGCCAGTCCTCACCTGCTGATGTTGGTCCTCACCTGCTGACTCTGGTCCTTTCTCCTGGTACTGGTCATTCCTGCTGACGCCGGTTCTCCCTGCTGTCACCGATCCTCGCCTGCTGAAGCCAATCCTCACCGGCTGACACTAGTCCTCCCTGCTGACATTGGTCCTCCTTGCTGAAATCGATCCTTCCCTGCTGACACCGGTCCTAACCTGCTGACACTGGTCCTGGCTTGCTGACACTGGTCCACAACTGCTGACGCCAGTCCTCATCTGCTGATGCCGGTTCTCGCCTGCTGACACTGGTCCACAACTGCTGACGCTGGTCCTAACCTGCTGATGCTGGTCCTCGCCTGCTGACACAGGTCCTCAAATGCTGACAATGGTCCTCCATGCTGTTGCTGGTCCTCGCCTGCTGATGCTGGTCCTTCGGCTGCTGACACTGGTCTTCACCTGCTGACACTGGTCCTTGCCTGCTCATGCCGCTCCTCGGCTGCTGACACTGGTCCTTCACCTGCTGACACTGGACCTCCCTTCTGACATTGGACCTTGCCTGCTGACACTGGTCCTTGCCTGCGACACGAGTCTACACCTGCTGAATCTGGTCCTTGCCTGCTGACACCAGTCGTCCCCGCTGACACTAGTCTGCACCTTCTGACACTGGTCTGCACCTGCTGACACTGGTACTCGCCTGCTGACACCAGTCCTCCCTGCAGGCACTGGTTCTCCTTGCTAACGCCGCTCCTCCCTGCTGACACCGGTGTTCACATGCTGACGCCAGTCCTCACCTGCTGATGTTGGTCCTCACCTGCTGACTCTGGTCCTTTCTCCTGGTACTGGTCATTCCTGCTGACGCCGGTTCTCCCTGCTGACACCGATCCTCGCCTGCTGAAGCCAATCCTCACCGGCTGACACTAGTCCTCCCTGCTGACATTGGTCCTCCTTGCTGAAATCGATCCTTCCCTGCTGACACCGGTCCTAACCTGCTGACACTGGTCCTGGCTTGCTGACACTGGTCCACAACTGCTGACGCCAGTCCTCATCTGCTGATGCCGGTTCTCACCTGCTGACACTGGTCCACAACTGCTGACGCTGGTCCTAACCTGCTGATGCTGGTCCTCGCCTGCTGACACCGGTCCTCAAATGCTGACAATGGTCCTCCATGCTGTCGCTGGTCCTCGCCTGCTGACGCTGGTCCTTCGGCTGCTGACAGTGGTCCTCACCTACTGACACTGGTCCTTCGCCTGCTAACACTGGTCCTCGCCTGCTGATACCGGTCTTTGTCAGTCACACCACTACAGTTCTCAGCTCTACCAACTGAGCTATCAAAGGCTAGGCTGAGCGAAGATGACAAGGCACTATATGGCATGAGAAGTGGGCTCTGAGCCTGGCAGCTTTTTGCTTCGAAACACCAACTCAAGGGCTTCATAATGCGCCAAACCCCACAATGGAGACTTTCCTTTCCTAAACAAAGCCAGCAAAGGATAAAGGGCTGAGACGACCGGCCAAACCCACATGAGCAGCGAAGGCAGTGCTCAGCACTCCTCACCCATCCTGTCGCCACTTTGGTCCCGCCTCCAAGCCTCAGCAAAACAAACAAAAAAGATAATAATTATCCTTTTATTTTTCACACTTTTAAAAGGGCTCACCGAGCCTAGGGGGTGGGGGGTGGGAGCCATAACGGAGGAACTGCCTCTGGTTTTAAAAATTGTTTTCCTTTAATTTATTTTTAATGCAGGTAATGTGTGAGAGCCTATTACAGACATTTTGCAGAGATATGTTGTGTTTATAGTTCATGCAAAATCAATTAAAAAAAGCATGTCCCTATCCCGGAATATTAGATATAAATACATTTGGAATGTGGAGAGTGTGTCTTGGTACTGTCAGTGACCTGGCCAAAGAGGGCATGAAAAAGCTGAAACTGGATCATAAATTTAAAGCTCTTCTAAACAGAGCCGCCAAGTATATGTTTGGCCCTAGACCCCAAAACCCTTACATGTCCCTGCCTGAGAGAAGAGACAATGAGGGACAAAGACATTGCTCGAAAAAAGGCCATGGAAGCCTTAAACCGACAGAGACAAAAATTGTCAGATTAATAGTTACAAGGGGAGAGAATGTCCCGTTAGGGGCAGAGCTGCTGACCTTGAAAATGGGGAACCAGGTTCGAGAATCAAAGTAAACTCAACATCCTGTGATTCTGGGCAAATCCCTTAGAGACATACTTATCAAACTTTCTCGCAGCTCAGCAAGTCACCTTGCTGCGCTGTGTCAAAGAAAGAAAGGGAAAAGGCAGAAATGCATCGTACCTAACATTATACAGCGCATTCCTGTCCTTGCCTTACTGCCTAGTGCCAACGCAGGCACCCTTAAGCATGGTGCAAGGGGGCCTGCACTGCAGACAGGATAGTTTGCAGGCAGGAAGGGACACTTTCCTGCAGATATAATCTGAGGCAATTTCTGCTTTCTATGTGTGCTGCAGAACACAGCACACATTGAAAGAGGAAAAAACAAGGAAAAATAAAGATATTTCTCCTACTTATGCCTGACCATGGGATGTGTAGCATTTAGAAGCATTCCCAGGTCTACCAGTAATGGTGAAAATTGGGAATACGCCAAAATCCAAGGGTGAATGCGTGGGAACACACCACGCTCAAACCATGGAATGCTTTCCTGGCTCAGAGGGATACAATGCAGTGAATTGTGTTGCATTGCATTACTCTAGATCACGGGTACTCATAGTATGGCCCGCAGGCTGCCAGCAGCCCGGCAAGTCTTCCTTGGCGGCTCACGGACCTTGCAGACATCATACCTGTGCTGTTTTTTTTTTAAGTGTGTCCGCAAACACCGCCGGTTGCAGCAGCGCGGAGATATGGTGGCTGGGCAATTCTTTTAAAGACCATTCACTTGTTCATGAGGCTTTGTTGTATTTCACCTCTTCTTAGCGCCCCTGCATCTCCCCTCTGAGCGGAGATGCAGGGGTGCTAAGAAGAGGTGAAATACAACAAAGCCTCATTAACAAGTGAATGGTCTTTAAAAGACCTGTGAAGTACTCGGGTGCAGTGTGTGCCCGGGAAGCAGTCTCAGCCTGGGGACGGGTGACACACGCGGGGTGAGGTGACAGAGGGTGACGAGGACAGCAGGGTGTGAGAGCATCGGGTGAGGTGACGGAGGGCAGCAGGGAGTAAGAGCAGTGGGTGAGGTGACAGAGGGAGACAGATGGGGACAGAGAGAGGGAGATGGAGGGAGGGAGACAGAGGGAGGGAGACAGAGATAGACAGAGGGAGGGTGACAGAGAGAGAGGTGGGGACAGAGAGAGAGGGAGACAGAGAGAGAGGGAGGGAGACAGAGAGAGGTATGGAGACAGAGGGAGGGAGACAGAGAGAGAGGGAGACAGAGAGAGAGGGAGACAGAGAGAGGGATGGAGACAGAGAGAGGGAGGTAGACAGAGAGAGAGGGAGACAAGCAGAGTGAGTGAGACAGATCGAGACGGAAGGAGATGGAAGGAGACAGACAGAGAGGGAGGGAGAGAGTGATAGAGAGAGGGAGGGAGATGGAGAGAGAGAGGGAGAGAGAGACAGAGAGAGGGAGGGAGAGGTAGCGAGAGAGAGGAGGGCGACAGACAGAGGGAGGGAGACAGACAGAGGGAGACAGAGGGAGGGTGAGATCGGGAGGGAGACAGAGGGAGGGAGACAGAGAGAGGGAGATGGACAGAGGGAGACAGACAGCAGGAGGGAGACAGAGGGAGGGAGACAGAGACAGAGGGAGACAGAGAGAGACAGAGGGAGGGAGACAAGCAGAGTGAGTGAGACAGAGGGAGACAGAGAGAGGGAAGGAGAGTGAGAGTGATAGAGAGGGGGAGAGAGGCAGAGAGAGAGAGGGAGGGAGAGATAGAGAGAGGGAGGGAGAGATAGAGAGAGGGAGGGAGACAGAGCAAGAGAGAGAGAGAGAGAGAGAGAGAGAGAGAGAGAGATAAATAGAGAGAGAGATGTGTGTATGCCAGGTCTGGTGGCTCAGTGGACGAAGGCGTTCGCTGCAGGGGCCTGTGTTCAACCTCATGGGCATAGTTTTTTTTTTTGCTCTAGCCCCGACCCCCTGCCCCACTGCCTCCGTCCACACCGGTGCGTCCCTTGGCCATAAACTACACTGTAAATTTGGTCCCAGAGAGAAAGTTTGTGAGTACCCATGCTCTAGATTTATGAAGCCACTCAGTGACATGCAAGGTGTCCTTGTGTGGCTTGATAAATCTAACTTTAGTGTTGCGTCGTCCTTGCGCCCCGTTGTGTGGTGCAAGAGCGATGCAACACTATGATACGTTTGGCTCTTAATCTAAAAAACGAAAGTGACCTTGTGTAATGCAACTGGCGCTCGTGCAGACCTGCCAACTTGCAAAAATATTTCACCATGTGAAACGGAGGTGGGGCCTGGTACCAAGAGCCGCCTAAGAGGGACTCTGCCAACTCCCTCCACCAACCTCATTCTCAAGAGAACACAAAAAGAAAACGCCTGCGGAGGCTGTCGCCGATGCCCAGGGGCGTTTGCACAACCCTTACTGGATATCTGCTAACCACAGCCTCCAAAACAGAGCTGGAAATCCACTCTTTGCGGTGGTTTTCAGCTCGTCTTTCCTGCCACTGTGTGATATTGGCTCCTCACCAGGGTGACCGGGAGCTGATGTCATGTGGCACCATGTGAGCTGGCAGTTCTGGCGCATGTAAACCGCTTTGGTACCTGCAGGTCGAGTTTGAACTCTACCGGACTTTATATGTTTTGGGCCTTGGAAAGATATGTGTAATTTCCATTGTGGAAATTACGTAAAAATGTAGAATATTTACGCACACTGTTAGAACTGCTGATCTGGCATTTTGCACTATTTTTTTTTAGAGTGAAATGCATCCTTGCATTCATTTTATTCATTTTAGATATAAGGATGCATGTTGCACTTTTTTAGAGCGAAATGCATCCTTGCATTCATTTTAGATACAAGGATGAATGTTGCACTTTTTTTTAGAGTGAAATGCATCCTTGCATTCATTTTAGATATAAGGATGCATGTTGCACTTTTTTTTAGAGTGAAATGCATCCTTGCATTCATTTTAGATATAAGGATGCATGTTGCACTTTTTTTTAGAGCGAAATGCATCCTTGCATTCATCTTAGATATAAGGATGCATGTTGCACTTTTTTTTAGAGTGAAATGCATCCTTGCATTCATTTTAGATATAAGGATGCATGTTGCACTTTTATCTTAGAGTGAAATGCATCCTTGCATTCATTTTAGATATAAGGATGCATGTTGCACTTTTTTTTAGAGTGAAATGCATCCTTGCATTCATTTTAGATATAAGGATGCATGTTGCACTTTTGTTTTAGAGTGAAATGCATCCTTGCATTCATTTTATTCATTTTAGATATAAGGATGCATGTTGCACTTTTTTAGAGCGAAATGCATCCTTGCATTCATTTTAGATACAAGGATGAATGTTGCACTTTTTTTTAGAGTGAAATGCATCCTTGCATGTTGCACTTTTTTTTAGAGTGAAATGCATCCTTGCATTCATTTTAGATATAAGGATGCATGTTGCACTTTTTTTTAGAGTGAAATGCATCCTTGCATTCATTTTAGATATAAGGATGCATGTTGCACTTTTTTTTAGAGCGAAATGCATCCTTGCATTCATTTTAGATATAAGGATGCATGTTGCACTTTTGTTTTAGAGTGAAATGCATCCTTGCATTCATCTTAGATATAAGGATGCATGTTGCACTTTTGTTTTAGAGTGAAATGCATCCTTGCATTCATTTTATTCATTTTAGATATAAGGATGCATGTTGCACTTTTTTAGAGCGAAATGCATCCTTGCATTCATTTTAGATACAAGGATGAATGTTGCACTTTTTTTTAGAGTGAAATGCATCCTTGCATTCATTTTAGATATAAGGATGCATGTTGCACTTTTTTTTAGAGTGAAATGCATCCTTGCATTCATTTTAGATATAAGGATGCATGTTGCACTTTTTTTTAGAGCGAAATGCATCCTTGCATTCATCTTAGATATAAGGATGCATGTTGCACTTTTTTTTAGAGTGAAATGCATCCTTGCATTCATTTTAGATATAAGGATGCATGTTGCACTTTTATCTTAGAGTGAAATGCATCCTTGCATTCATTTTAGATATAAGGATGCATGTTGCACTTTTTTTTAGAGTGAAATGCATCCTTGCATTCATTTTAGATATAAGGATGCATGTTGCACTTTTTTTTAGAGTGAAATGCATCCTTGCATTCATTTTAGATATAAGGATGCATGTTGCACTTTTTTTTAGAGCGAAATGCATCCTTGCATTCATTTTAGATATAAGGATGCATGTTGCACTTTTGTTTTAGAGTGAAATGCATCCTTGCATTCATCTTAGATATAAGGATGCATGTTGCACTTTTTTTTAGAGTGAAATGCATCCTTGCATTCATTTTAGATATAAGGATGCATTTTGCACTTAAAAAGTAATACAGAATCGCATGTGACGCGATGAACAGCCGCATACATTCTGTTTGATCACCTTGTCCCCATGCTTTGAATATCAATTCCATGATGTGGCATCGTATTGTAAACACAGGCGTTTCATGTAACAGGCCAGGCCCTGCCGCTAACTCCACGCAACGAACGGTCGAAGGCTGTGCGTGGCGCAAGATCGGCCTTCTTAGATATGGTAATAAAATATTACATTCTGTCACAAAAAAGCAGAAAGTCTCTGGAAAAAAAACAAAGGTAAAGTGACGTTAAAGCTAGCTGGATTTATCAGTTACAAACTTCCTCGCCATGTGCTATTTATGATCTCATATATTACATCATTGTTGATATCTGATATGACATCATTGTTAACAATACTGTGCATGGCGGGGGAGCGAGTTATAGTTTCTTCAGGTAACTATAGCTGGTGAATTTCAGTGGTTTTTGAAGTTTAAAATGTGATGTTTTTGCAGAGATATTCTCATAACTATATTGAGGAAATATGAATTTTTATGATCAATTGTGTCCCCTATCTAGACCCCAACGGCTCCATGTACATGCTACAAGTACATGTATGTTCCCTCCACTTCAAGCTATGAAGACGCAAATACAATTGTGTCCAACGTCAACATGTCCTCTTTCAGATCCGCCCTGAATGGGTCGAATATTCCGTTCCTAAGTACGCCTTGCCACCGTCTTTATATGGTGTACTTTTCACGTTTTTCAGCTCTGGCAAGTTAGGCCCTGAATTCTGCCATCGAGCCTTTTCCTGCCTTCTGCCTCTGAATGCTCCAGCCTGGACCTGCATCTGTATCCATGACCTTTGTCTTACTTCCTGCGCGGCTAACGGTGCCTGGCCCGGCTTGTTGCCTGCCAAAACTGTATTCAGCCTTCAAGTTATCTGCTCCGCTCCTCGAGAAATACATTCCTGCCTGGAGAAGGAGGAATTTAAACATGACCCATCTGCAAAGGAGAAAGCCTAGCCTTTCTGTCTCTTTTTGTGTGATTACAAAGCTCACGTCAGTGAAAAGCCCATAGCCCCCGTGCAAGACCTCTGCAGTAAATGAAGTAAATGAAGAAATAGATGCCACATCGGCTTTTGGTGATGAGCAACCTATGTCACAAATCAGTCCCTGTTCCAGACATCAGATATCAGATAAAACAAGATGTGCTGGTCGTCCTGACACTGAAGGCCTCACTTCCAGACTTGTCCGGTTGCATAGCAACCCTCCCCACGTCAGTTACACGTCATGCTCGAGTTGAGCACAAGTAAGGCAAAGTTCCAGTACAATTCCAGCAGATCACGCAACCCCCTCCAGGTATCCACCCACACATGACAAATTACCTATTATCATCAAGTGGACGCCCACATGGACGCCCACCTTCACACCCTCTTACACGCCCACATGCTCTTATCTCACTCTCTTTTGCTCTTTTCGTTTCCGATGTATATATACTGTACTCTGTGAATAATGTTTTGAGAATATTGAGAATACTTTTGAGTCCCTTCCAGATCCTTTGTGGTGATGGTAATATTCTCCCTTTGACTCGAGTTATTGGAATAAAGCCCTTTTTGAACCTGATACCACAGACTCAGCCTCTTGCTTTATGCATGATCTTATTAATATTCTGAAATTCTGAGAGCGTAATATTTTATTTACGACAATATAGTCACTTAAACTTTTGTTTTTCTAGTCATATAGATTGAAGGACCGTAATATGACGTGGAGATAATATAATGAAATGGAATTGGCACTTATTTTGCGCTGAAAGAGCATCTTAGTCAGCGCTCGAGTCGGGGTACCACGCGGGTGGACGGCATCCCCCCACTTATTTTACCGGGAGCTCGATAACTGGAGCAAATGGAGCCACACATTCACTCTTTGGCCTCTCTGGGGCGAGATCGGAGCTCATTCAGAACGCTGCTCACGTGCTAGCTTCTCTGATGCAATCGTATCTAAGGGGTGAGCGAGGGGAGGCAATGAGTGTGATGGTGCAAGCCAACTTTCGTGACATCACTTCCTGTCATGACGTCAGCGTCCCCCCACTTCTTTTTTTAGGACTTGTGCACTAATCTTAGTACGGAACTACTAAAACAGCAATTTATGGAGGATAAAAGACAAATCTACACAATCTATCATGCTTCGATTATGAGACCTACTTGGAAGCGTCTTCTTTTTTTTAAAACGCACATTATTTTTCTCTTCACTTTCCTCACAGAAGCCCTGAAGAAGTGGTTGGTGAGCCACGAAACACATGCTGGCTGTGACTGAATGAGAGTATCAAGAACTATTCATGGGACTTGTACTTTCTTTAAATGTGATTAAAAAGGTACCAATAAAAATACATTTTGGATGAAATGTACTGGTATAACAAGTTAAAAGGGTTTTTGAAAAGCGATTTTAAAACAAAATAGTTTTTCAATAAAAGAAAAAGCGAGAAGAGGGAAGGTGTATGAGTTAATGTATATGTAGCAAGTAGATAATGGCTCCCCGCTGATGCGAATTTGTGTTTTCTTGCAAGAAATCTGATTATTGGGTTACTGATGTAGTGGGTAGTAGCCTAGTGCAGGCCCACTCACATCTTTAACCCATAATATAATCAAAGTGGGAGAAGGGGGCATGGCCAGTGAGGTTTAGGCTGCGGTGTCCCAAGAAAAATTGTTGGCACCTGCATTTTTTCAGGTCTGACTTGCAGAGGAGCTGTCCCCAGACATTACATGATCAACAGAAAGAGAGTTTTCCAAAGTGCTACCAAGACAGAGGCTTTGGCTAAATGTTAAATTCTATGAGTACAGCTTATGATTGGGAGAAGCTGTGGGCTTCTGCTGCAAAAGAGGAATTGTGCTGCATTGTTTGCCCTGTGGGAAAGATTATAATCAGTACAACATAATAGAATTTGTTGTGGTGGCCAGCCAATGACGAAGGCTATTGGCTGGATTTGTTTATTAATTGAAGTGACAACAAAGGCAGTAGGTCTGACTTATTTATTGTGAAAGAATACCTTAAATCCAATAGGAATTCAAGGGTTAATTGATATTAGACTGTGGCAAAGCCAGTAGACCTATTCTCATGCATGGAACCTCAGATTGCCATCGTCGGCATGGGTTTTGGGGATTGTTGCCCCCCCTCTGACAAGTACTAGGAGTATAATATGTTCACTGTGATAATCCTTGCCGTGTCATTTTAGGACAGAGTGTATATTGTTTTGTAGCCACAAGTCTGTTCCTATTTTAGTTTTATAATTGTATGTCTGATGAATGCTTTGAGGGAAAGGTTATAATCAATACAGTAGGACTGAGTTGGCTATAGTGGCAAATCAATGATCAAGGATATGAGCCCGATTGTTTCACAGGGAAGAGTTCTGTAGGAGGCCACGGGGCTGATATATTTATTATAAAAAGTTACAACAAAGTCAGTAGAAGTGAGTAATGCATACGTGGGCACCAAGAGGTATAAGGATCCAGTGTTATTACACTGCTTTAGATACTATAGGCAGCTTTTTGTGCATGGAATCTCACAGATACCTGCATTAGGCAAGAGTTTGTGTTTTGCTTCCCGTCTGAGAACCCCTTGCAGATGAAGATTTGAGCTGTGAGGATCTTTATTGGGGTGAAGTATATTGGTTTGTTCACTGCTGTTAAAATGATTTCAGGTTTCCATTTTGTGTATCAATAATGAATATTAATATGTCTTTTTACACTTTTATTTGCATATTTAGACTGAATGAACAACATTGCAATTGAATTGAGTTTCAGGGGATGTGTAGAAATGTGCTTATTAATGTGTTTTAGTTATGCCACATTTCCTATGTAAAGCACCATTTGTATAAGATGGATGCCATCTCCATCCCCCGCTCCTGCT
This sequence comes from Triturus cristatus, assembly GCF_964204655.1. Classification (NCBI taxonomy): domain Eukaryota; kingdom Metazoa; phylum Chordata; class Amphibia; order Caudata; family Salamandridae; genus Triturus; species Triturus cristatus. Next base: position 144,585,391 of record NC_140585.1, on the reverse strand, counting down.
CCTCCCCATGCATGTTCTTCCCCCACAAGCTTTGCAGAGCACATGGGTGAGCTGATGACATCATGGTTATTTCCACTGCTGCTGTTGTCCTGCTAGTGATGACTTGCTATGGTGCAGATGTAAAATTGCAGTAAATAATATTTTACCTTCTTTGTTTTTACACTGGATCCATTTATTGAGAAAAGGTCCTATGGTAAATGTTTCATATTATTTAGAATATCTTCGGATGACATTAGCATATGGGGTCGAATAATGTTTATTGAAAACTGGGGTGGTGCTTAGGTGTTAAGGTAATGATGTGTACGTTTCTTGTGTTCTGATTTGCTGAAGAAATTATACTTTTGCTCACACCATGATGAGTTTGCAGTTTCTCCAATTTGCTATGCAGGAATTGTGTTTAAGAACCCATAATTGTGGGACTGAGACAGAGAGTGTGAGCTTTACTCGATGCTACTGTGGATGCTGTTGACGTTCTTACTCATTTGGGGGCATATCAACAACAACCGGCGATAATTATCGCTCAGCGCTCTTAGCGCGAGGATAATTATCGCCAGCTAGCGTGAATTTTTATCGCTGAGATAGCGTGCTATTAGCAACGCTTATCTCAATAGCGATAAAAATCTACACGCTAACAGGCTAACGTGAGATTATCGCTGGAAACCCAGCGATAATCACACGTTACCTTGTTGATAGGGACAGGCAAACTTAGCCATGATATCCTCCTTTCATAGGATATCATGGCTAAGTCAGAAAATTAGCAGACGTAAAAAAGCAGCGTTAACCGCGGTTAGCGCTGCTTTTTTTGTCTCTAACAGGGTTAGCGACATTCTTGATAATAGGAGAAATGTCGCTTAGCGACATTTCTCCTATTATTTTACTCTGGAACGCCCCCTTTGCATCTCATTAGAGATGCAAGGGGAAGCGTAGAGTAAAAGGGTGCTAATATGCAAATTTGCGTGTTAGCACCCTGTTGTTGATAGGGTGCTAGTTTTATCTCTGCTTTTTTGGCTTTTAAAGCCAAAAAAGCAGAGATAAAGCCCTTGTTGATATGCCCCTTAGATACTCATTTGAGACTTTAAATAACTTTCTGAATTTGTATTCTGTATAGTTTTGCCTTTGAGACCCTTTATCCACTGATTTTGTACCACTAATTTCAAACTTTTGTAATAAAACCCTTTTCACATCTCATTGATTTAGAACTCAGTTATTGAGTGGGCTCCATTCTTTATTGAATTGTTTTACTCTGCTAAGTCATGTTTTGGGAGGTGGTTGAGAGTGGATCATCGAGAAAAGTGGATTAGACTCCAAGTGTGATATGTACGGAGTGGGTAATCCTTTTGTTGGATTTTAATGCCCTCACACACCCTTTCAGGTGTCATGCTTCATCATCTGGGCTGCTCCTCGTCGGGCCGGCGGTGCAATGCCCAACGGGCTCCCTTAAAAAGGGGCACTTTGTCGGAGTTCTTTTATCCAACAGCCGTTTGGTGAAGTGCGGGTATGGGGGCCTGATTGATGTAGATTGTTGTTGTGATTCAGAGACTAATTATTGAGATAGTCCCCACCCATTTGTAGATAGTTTTGTTTATAGGTCCTGACGAATCGCGAGTGCACGAGCTCTAAGCGAGAAACATGTTGACCACTTACACTGTTTTTCGAACACTCTAATTAGAGACATTATACTCTACCGAGTGCTAAATACACCTTTTTAATCAGGGAAGGAGACCTTTAGAATAAAATTGATTCCCTATACTGGTACTCTCGACCCTGTTTTAAATCACTTTTGCTAATCTACATCAATCAGGCCCCCATACCCGCACTTCACCAAACGGCTGTTGGATAAAAGAACTCCGACAAAGTGCCCCTTTTTAAGGGAGCCCGTTGGGCATTGCACCGCCGGCCCGACGAGGAGCAGCCCAGATGATGAAGCATGACACCTGAAAGGGTGTGTGAGGGCATTAAAATCCAACAAAAGGATTACCCACTCCGTACATATCACACTTGGAGTCTAATCCACTTTTCTCGATGATCCACTCTCAACCGCTTCTTTCTTTTGAGGAACAACAGGCAACTCTTCCTTTGCTAGTCTAGCTATTGGGGCACCCTACCTGTTTGGACCTCCTGCTCCATTTTGAGCAGAAAAAGCCCCCCCTTCTCCATCCCCCTTGTTTGAAACCAATGTTTTGGGAGGTACCTTAATGCCGGGACATCATGCTTTATGACACTGAATTACACCACTGCCTTCGATCCAGCAAACTATGGGAGAGCTGAATGAGGTAAATGTTAAGGTGCTTACATTTTGGGGTACGGTTTCACTGCCACTGCAATTTTGCGTGTAGTTTGATTTTATGATTGCTTGCCTGAGATGGCCTTGGGGGAAAGCTCGTGCTCAGTATGGTGGCCTGAGTTTCTTATGGCAACAGCCCCATATTACCAGTTATGAGCCTTCTTTTGAAAAAGCCTCATCTATTTATTATAAATGTTATCTAAAAGTGATAGGCTATATTTATTATAACAAAAAGAATGTCTTAAAGTTAATATGCTCTCATAGGTGGATTGTTATTCGACTTTGCTCAAGTTTGTAAACAAGTATTTTCTCACTTGGAATCTCATACTTTTCCTAATGCGTAAGTGGCTGGTGTTGGCCCTTTTGACAATCCCTGGGGTAGATTTGCAGGAGAATCCTTGTCAGGCCCTCTTAAAAAGAGAGGATTGCAAATTGTTTTCACCTGTAATTTTGCATGCGCTTATCATTTTATGTTTGTCTGCTAATGGTTGCCTTGAAGGAAAGAGTATGTGCAGTGCAGGAGGCCTGGCTTGGTTAAGCTGAGAAGCCAATGACACAATCTGTAGACCTGATTGGTTCATTGAGAAGCATGCCAGGGGCCACACCTCACACATCTGTTTAATATGGAGAGGTTCCAATAAAGTCAGTAGGCCTGACTTCTATCTTGTCAAAAGCACATGTTAAAGCCAATCAGCCATTAAGGGTGTATTGTTATTACACTGTGTTAAAGGCAGTAAACAGGTAACTTGTTACATGAAATATCACAAATTATTATACTAGACAAGGGTTTGGTGTTTGTTAAACCCTCTTACAAAGTCTTGGGGTAGACGGTACGTGCTGTTATTATGTGTGTAGGCCCTCCTGACAGGGGATGCATTGTTTTGGCAATAGTTATTTTTTTTTATACTTGTAAGTTTAGAACTGCATGCCTGATGGTTTTGTCAGAAAGCTTATGCACCATACAGAAGAGCTGAGTTGGCTATAGGGACAGGCTGATGATAAAAGCTAAGGCTTGACTGGGTCATTGGAATAAGTTATGTCAGATGCCGTAAGTCTGATCTCTTTTGATTATCAAAAGTTATGACTAACGAGGTAGGCTGGACTCATTTGATATGAAATGCATTTTTTTTAAATCCACTAGGCCGTTAAGGGTGGATTGTCATTATTAAAAAATACAAGTCTAGATGTGTCCGGAAAGACAATGGTTCCTGCATCCAAAAACATATATCGCCTACATATTTCAGCAGAAGACAATCTGACCATAACGGCCACTCGGCGTCCTTCAGGGTTAAAGACCCCCTGCCTACCTATAACGACATGTTAACCTATTAAATAAAGGGGAATCCTCGGTTTAATCAAAGGTATTTTTAACTGGAACCCTGCACTTGTCCAGAGAAATATCTTATCTTTGGCACCCAAATTTACCCTACATAGTTGAGCCCATTCGGGTGGCATTCACCTACCCTAGTGAGAGGAGGCGCCTATGATGGAGCCATATGACGGGTGAGGTGTCGCCTCTAATATCTACAAGACACACCTGTGGGATGTTATGTTGGGCCATTAATAGAGGGCTGACCGATATGCAGGCCTTTGAACTTTTTGTTGAGGGCATTCGCCCCAATGTATCATTTTTTATCAGTGCAAAACGGCCAACACTTTGCTTTCAAACATATCACTCCTGATGCAACTTTAAACAATGAAACTCTGTGTACAATACTATTGCAAGAAAGGAACCCACTGCTAAGTCTAATTGTTGTTTTCTACTTTTATTCTTTTATGTTGCATAAGCTGGTTGAGCTGTCTTGTTCTAATGTGGATGAGTAAGTAGGTGAATGCAAGAATGATTCAGTAGGTGAATGAATGGATGAGTGCCAGGATGAATATATGATGACCTATTGAGTGCCTAAATTCAAAACTGGCTGAAGAGATGCTTTCCCTTATAAGTCATACCTATTGGCATTGCCAATGCTTGTTTAGAAATCAAGCACTTGACAGTATGCTTTGGGAGTACTCCCTATCCGGACTGCAGAGATTCCACTCCACAGTATCACATAAAACCAGAGCTCGCCCCACCTCCCCAACACAGTCCCTGTCTTCCTGTCTCCATCTCCCCAAGGAATGAAACTCACACCCAGGAAGAGAAACAATAGTACAAACAGAATAAAAAAAAATCTAGCTATCGTGACAAAGAATTTTCAATTCTATTAAGGACACGGAGGCAAGGATTATGCTTCTCTCTGCTTTACTGCAAAACACAGCAGCCAATAAACAACAACTTTAAACAGCATGCCCCCGGAAGTACAACCCCCTCCATGGTATGCACCAATCACCAACAGTCCAATATTGTATATAGTCTGCAGAGATCATAACTCTTCCTCTTTCTTTGCAAAAAACATAACAGAGTCCACAAATTGAACTGCCGAACACCGGACCTCCGATTCCTCCATCGACGAGAGTCCAGACTTGACCTCGGAATGTCCTCCTGTCAGCTCCGATAGCTTTGAGTAGAATCCGTTGACCACCTCGGAGTTGGTTCGTTGCACAAAGGGTTCCACCCCTTGATTGTTTCCTCTCTGATTGCTATTATAGCACAAGAGATAGATCGGATCAAGTGAGGGAAGGAAAGGAAGGGGACAGCGGGGAGGGAGACCTGTAAAAATAAAAGTACACAATTAACCAACTTAATCTATGCGTACAATACTTAAACATCAGCAAGGGAATCTACACATTGGAGGTAGGCAGTACCTATAAAAGAAAATAACTATGAACTTCATTAATGCCATGAACAGTTCTGTTCTTTAATGTGGTTCACGTGTCTTGTTTGGCCCTTTGGTTTACACACCCCACAAAGAACAGGTAGCGTTATCCCCAACAGAACCAATAAGTTTTTGCATGCCTTTCGTTAGAACCTCTTTCCAAGACATAACAATCTCTCAGTTTATGGACTCCACCGTTTCTCAACACGGTTTCGACAACAGATTTTTATGCACTATAGTTGCCGGTTCGAAACCCGGCTTCGGCCCTCAGTGCTCCACCCGGTATTTATGAACTCAAAATTCACTCTGATCATACCTTCTGGACAATGAGGGGTTCTATGCGTATATCAAATGTCATAGCCGTTCACCTCACGGCATCGCTCTCGCACTCACTCATTCATGTGATCACACTATATTCCACAGACCTGACTTGCACCCCGCTCGACCGTTTGGCCTCTTTGGTTTTCCTCCGTAGTTGAATCGGAAATGAGCGGGCAGAAGAGAAACACATTCACCTAGCAGTTATACGCTATACGCTCCAATGACAGTTATATAAGCTCCAATGATCCAGTGGGGACGATACCTCCTTTCCCCCTCCTACCCTTGATATCTCTCTCTCTCTGGTTTGATGGTGCATGTGCACCCTTACCCAACTGCCACGGACTGCCGAAACGGGCTCTCACCGACCTACAGCCTCTGGACCTCAATCAGGAATAAATCTGGAATATCCGGCTTGGCGTGTCTGTTCCTCCTTTCACTGCGCGCAAGCCGGAAATCACGGTGTGCGTCGGATGTGACGTCAGCGCGCGACGATATGCCGCACTGCCCTCTGGGTGCTGTAGTTATGCAATGCGTTGATCTCGCCGGACAACGTTCCAAGTCGCGCTTCCGTAACAGTACATCCCTCCCCCGAGGGACGTTGTCAGGGTTTTGGTTTCAAGGGATTTTGTGTGTGGAATTTCTTAATCAGTCGAGGAGCGTGGAGTGCATCTGTGGGCTCCCAGGAGTCTTCCTCCTTTCTTGGAGTCCACCACTGCTCGTACCTCATATTCCGGTTCGTTGTCGATCAAGATTGGCTCAGGGTGTCTGGGTACCGGAGTGTGGGCTGGCTTTAATAAGGATACATGGAAGACTGGATGGATACGCATGTGATTTGGCAACGCTAGTTTGACCGCTACCGGGTTGAGTACTTTAAGAATCTTGTAAGGACCGATGTAGCGAGGGTTGAAGATGCTATAGCGCCGAAAGCGTATATTCCTGGTTGATAACCATACCGCATCACCTTCCTTGTACAACGGTTCGGGCCTCCGATGTTTGTCTGCTTGTTCTTTATACTTGGTCTTTGCTTTTTGAACATTTCTTTGGGTGTCTTCTAGAATTCTTTGAATTCTTTTGATTCTGGTTTGCACTTCTGGTACGTGCATTGTTTCTCTGGGCAGTATGAATGGTAGGAACCGGGGGTGAAAGCCATATGTAACAAAAAACGGGGCTACTTTTGTGGTGCTATGCTGAGCACTGTTGTAGGCTATTTCAGCTAGCCATAGCCACTCTACCCAGGTTTCTGTAGTGCTTTGAACGTAGGCTTTCAGATATTGTTTGAGAGTTTGGTTCAATCTCTCCGTTTACCCATCTGTTTGTGGGTGAAAGCTAGTAGACATGTTGGAATCGATTTGCAAGGCTGAGCACCATACTCTCCAGAACTGTGACGTGAATTGCGGGCCTCTGTCTGTCACGATAGTCTTGGGAAGGCCATGTAGGCGTACCACGTGAGTCAGCAATAGCTTGGCCACTTTTCCGGACGTAGGTAGACTGGAACACGCAATGAAGTGGCCCATTTTAGTTAAACTATCGATTACTACCAAGATCGTGGTATAGCCTTGATCCTTCAGCAACCCGACAATGAAATCTAACGTGATGTGTTCCCACGGCGTGTTTGGTGTTGGCAAAGGACGAAGCAACCCATAAGGTTTCCCTCGATCAGGTTTGGTTTGCATACAGACTTGGCAGCTCTGTACGAGCGCTTTCACATCGCTAGTCATTGTAGGCCACCAGAATTGTCTTAGAAGCCTTTCTTGGGTTTTTTCTCTTCCGTTGTGTCCCGCTGTGGGAGAAGTATGACACCAGTGTAGTGCTTCCTGGCGTAAGCTCGGAGTAGGTACAAATAACTGAGTCCCTTTCATGGGGAGGCCTTCTCGAACCTTCCATTCCTTGTGGTCTAACAACCACCTTTGCCATCTTGTTTTTTTCAGTTCTGTCTTCACCTTAGTGAGGAATTCTTCGGTTTTCACCACACAGATCGCCTGATCAGGATGTCTAATGGATCTTGCGATTGTTTCTGAGGGCTCCGGTGTGCTTTCCTGCCTCGAGAGGGCGTCTGCCTTTTTGTTTGCACTACCAGGTCTGTAAGTGAGCACAAACCGAAATTCTTCGAAGAAGAGCATCCACCTCAATTGTCGGGGAGAGAGGAGGCAAACCGATGTCATGTATTGTAAATTCCGATGATCGGAATATACAGTGGTTGTATGTTTGGCCCCCATTAAATAGTGTCGCCACTCCTTGAAAGCGTCTCGTATGGCGAGCAGCTCTTTCTCTGCTATGGTGTACTTTATCTCAGATCCACTCAGTTTTCTAGACATGAAAGCGATGGGGTGCAAAAGCCCGTTCTGAGGATCTCTCTGGGAGAGCACTGCTCCAATGGCTATTTCGGATGCATCGGCCTCTACCAGGTATGGACTTTCCGGATCTGGGTGTGCAAGAACAGGTGCCGTTGTGAACGCTTCTCTAAGCTGAACGAACGCCTGTTGTGCCTCAGGAGTTCAAGCGAATTTAACCTTTTTTCGTAGTAGTTGGGTTATCGGGGCTACTATATCTGAGAATCGAGAAATGAACCGTCTATAAAAGTTGGCAAATCCCAGGAAGGATTGTACATCCTTTACATTTGTAGGGGTTGGCCATTTCTGTACTGCCGAGATCTTTCTTTCTGCCATGGTTTGTCCTTGGGCTGACAACATCACCCCCAGAAACTCAACCTGGTCTACGTGAAACTCGCATTTACTGAGCTTACAGTACAAGTAATTTGCTCTCAAGGCCTCCAACACCTTTCCTACGTGTAGCTGGTGCTGATTGACGTCTTCCGAGTAGATTAGGATGTCATCTATGTACACTATTATGAACATGTCTAAATATTCCCTCAACACTTCATTCAGAAAGAATTGGAAAGCGGCAGGTGCGTTGCAGAGCCCGAATGGCATCACTTGATATTCGAATAACCCATATCTGGTGCGAAAAGCCGTTTTCCATTCATCACCTCTTCTCATACGGACAAGGTGGTAAGCACCCCGTAAATCCAGTTTGGTATATACCACTGCCTTCTTTACTTGGTCCAACAGAACTGATATCAAGGGAAGTGGGTAGCTATTCTTCATTGTCACCTTATTCAAGGCGCGAAAGTCTATACAGGTCCTCAACTCGCCGTTAGCCTTTGGAATAAAAAAAAGGGGCGACGCTGCTGGGGATTTTGATGGTCTAATAAACCCATTGGCCTGGTACTTTTCAAGATATTCACGCAAATGTTCATTTTCTCTTTCCGACAGAGCATAGATTCTCCCACATGGCACCACAGCCCCAGGAACCAAATCTATCTGGCAATCATATGGGCGATGGGGCGGAAGTAGATCAGCCTGCTTTTCGTTAAAGACATCTAAGTATTCCCTATACATATCGGGTAATACTATATCTTTTTCCGCTGCTATAGCTATAGTATGCTCTTCATTCCAAAAACAGTTTTGACTACCGAACGGGGATGTGAATGTTACACTGTGTTCTATCCAATTTATGGTAGGATTATGTTTGGTTAACCATGGTAATCCCAAGATCACCCCATACAAGGGGGTTTTGATGATATTGAATGCCAACAATTCTTTATGGGTTCCCCACACACTACCTCAAGGGAGGGGGTCCCAAATCCAATGGGTCCTGAAACCAAATTCCTACCATCTACTGTTAACACATTTTCCAGATGTTCTTTAGCCACCTTTGATATCCCCAAAGTCTGCACTAACTCCTCATCCATAAAGATGCCGGTCGCGCCGGAATCCAGAAGAGCAGTAACTTCTACTGGTTTCCCCTTTAGAAGTAACTGGAGACGCACATAAAAATGGTCTTTCCGACCTATCACAGAAGGTATTTCGTAATGGCCCTTGGAATTTCCTCCCCCAATCCCTGGGCCTCTTAGTTTTCCGCCTTCCCTCCTGTCATCGGGGTAGCTCTCGCATAACCACCTTCTCTAGTCTTGGGTTTTGCCAAGCACTCCTTTACATAGTGCCCTTTCTTCCCACAATACATACATAGGCCTTGCTTTCTCCTCTGTTCCCTTTCTTCCTGAGTTAAGGCCGCTCGTACTGTACCTATTTCCATAGGTTCAGCCGCTGGACCAGAAAAATTTCCCTGTAAGCGTGGTTTCTCACCCCTTAGGGAAGGACGATCGAATTTCTTTCTGTCCCCCCTTCTTTCTGAGAGACGATGATCCAAACGTCTAGCTAGGTTGATGCAAGACCGAGGTTGTGGATCAATTTGGGCTATTACATCTTTCAACTCATCCTTAAGACCATGGTGAAATACCGCTGCTTGCTTTTCCTCGGGCCAATGCGTTTCTGCCACTAATCGCTGAAAAGCGTTTACATATACCAATAATTCACGGTTCCCTTGCTTTAGTTCTAACAACTCCCTATCCACCGAATAGGAGTGAGCTCTGTGGTCAAAAACACCTGTACCTTTTTTTCGTCCCTATGGAACCGTTCTGGTGCGGCCAAGGGAATCGGGGTTGGAATTTCGAGAGTAAAAGGAGCGGGATGTGGTGGGGACGATCCCCCTACCCATGTGTCTTCACGAACGGGTCGGCTCCCAACTGCGTCAAACGGATTACGCTGGAGACGTTCTACACGATCCTGTAATGCAGCTGTTTCTACTCTGGAGGCTGCTACCTCTGCTTGTACTATTTGTAAAGCTGCAAGAACGTCTTCTAGGGTGGCCATTGTGCTCCGAACCAACTGAGTTGGTTTGTTGCACAAAGGGTTCCACCCTTATAGCACAAGAGATAGATCGGATCAAGTGAGGGAAGGAAAGGAAGGGGACAGCGGGGAGGGAGACCTGTAAAAATAGAAGTACACCATTAACTAACTTAATCTATGCGTATGATACTTAAACATCAGCAAGGGAATCTACACATTGGAGGTAGGCAGTACCTGTAAAAGAAAATAACTATGAACTTCATTAATGCCATGAACAGTTCTGTTCTTTGATGTGGTTCTCGTGTCTTGTTTGGCCCTTTGGTTTACACACCCCACAAAGAACAGGTAGCGTTATCCCCAACAGAACCAATAAGTTTTTGCATGCCTTTCGCTAGAACCTCTTTCCAAGAAATAACAATCTCTCAGTTTATGGACTCCACCGTTTCTCAACACGGTTTCGACAACAGATTTTTATGCACTATAGTTGCCGGTTCGAAACCCGGCTTCGGCCCTCAGTGCTCCACCCGGTATTTATGAACTCAAAATTCACTCTGATCATACCTTCTGGTCAATGAGGGGTTCTATGCGTATATCAAATGTCATAGCCGTTCACCTCACGGCATCGCTCTCGCACTCACTCATTCATGTGATCACACTATATTCCACAGACCTGACTTGCACCCCGCTCGACCGTTTGGCCTCTTTGGTTTTCCTCCGTAGTTGAATCGGAAATGAGCGGGCAGAGGAGAAACACATTCACCTAGCAGTTATACGCTATACGCTCCAATGACAGTTATAAGCTATAAGCTCCAATGATCCAGTGGGGACGATACCTCCTTTCCCCCTCCTACCCTTGATATCTCTCTCTCTCTGGTTTGATGGTGCATGTGCACCCTTACCCAACTGCCACGGACTGCCGAAACGGGCTCTCACCGACCTACAGCCTCTGGACCTCAATCAGGAATAAATCTGGAATATCCGGCACCGGCTTGGCGTGTCTGTTCCTCCTTTCACTGCGCGCAAGCCGGAAATCACGGTGTGCGTCGGACGTGACGTCAGCGCGCGACGATACGCCGCACTGCCCTCTGGGTGCTGTAGTCCTGCAATGCGTTGATCTCGCCAGACAACGTTCCAAGTCGCGCTTCCGTAACACCTCCATAGAAACCAAATCGTTGTCATCCAAGTCTTATGCCGGCTTGTTCTGTTCTCCTGAAACGAGAATAGATGTCGTAATATACCATTCACCGAAGGTATGTACACAACAAAATGGGCGGGATGAAACCCCATAGAATCAACATACAGTTAAACACAATATGTTCAAAACCAATAACATAGTGCAAAAACACAGTTTCATGGGTGGGATAATCCTCGCCTCCGTGTCCTTAATAGAATTGAAAATTCTTTGTCGCGATAGCTAGAACATTTTTTATTCTATGTCAGTCCACGGAGGCTCAGATTATGCTAGTTTAAAGTTGACCCACCACAGAAGTAGCCACATCTATAATTAGCTTGTGATAAAATGTTTTGAATGTAGAATCTGAAGACCAATCCGCCGCGGGCATGATATCCTCTAATCGAGACCCTGTAGCCAGAGCCTTGGAAGCCATAGCTCCCCTCACAGAATGAGCGCCAAAGGCTGAAGTATCAATACCTGCCAGCTGTAACAACCAGGAGACCCACCAAGCTAAAGTTGCGTAAGAGACTGGGCGGAAAGGTTTCTGTAAAGAAATCAACAACTGTCCTGCAACATTTGTCCTAAACTCACGAGTACAGTCTTCATAACACTTCAAACATTGAACAACACATAATTTACTGTGATGTGGATATGCAGGATAAGAAATACATTGAGAATTAGTTTTAGTACGTTTGGAAATAGTAAACGAGACCCCCGAAGGAGTGAAAACTCTACCTGCTATGTCCAGAGCATGAACATCAGAGACACGCCTACATGAGATCAAACATAATAAAAGTGTCAATTTGGCCGATAATTGCTTACGTGAAAGACCTTCATTCAACGGCCAATTCTTAAGGAAACGTAACACCACATTCACATCCCACAACTGAGAATATCTGGGCGTGGGGGGGGTTGACCAATCTGATACTACGTACCACATTACAAACCAGTGGATGCTCCCCCACTGGTTTGCCATCTACATGATGACCTGCTGAAATCGCTGACCTGAAAGTGTTGATCGTTCGATACGCTAAACCTGTACTGGCCATGTTGGATAAAAAATAAACAATAATGCCAGAAGTCCTTGGCTATCTCCACTAGCAAACGTGACCTTGTGCCACCTAGATGATTGATATAGCATACTGCTGAAACATTGTCCATGCGAAGCAGTATGCAACAACTCGCTTTGTGCGGAGACAGAGTCCGAATCGCAAAGGAACCCGCCAAGAGTTCCAGGCAATTTATGTGGAGTTTCAATTCTTCCTGGGACCATCGGCCCCCGGTCTCCACTGACCCGCAGCGGGCTCCCTAGCCCCACCTGCTGACATCCGATTCGATCACTATTTCGGGGACTGACGCGAAAATGGCCCTGCCATTCCATGCATCCATGTGGTCTAACCACCAAGAGATCTCCGTCCTCGCCTCCTGAGTTATCAGAATCTGTTCCGTATAACTGAGGCCCTTGCGTAAACGTAATATTTTCAGCCTCTGGAATGCCCTGTAATGAAGGGGACCCAGGAAAATAGCCTGAATGGACGAGGCTAGCAGACCCACCAGTCTGACCAAAGTCCTCAATGATATAGTCTGCGCAGACAACGCTTTCCTCAACTCCTTCTTGATAGCAATGCGTTTCTTGAGAGGCAACAACAGTTGGGCAGAAACTGAGTCCACTTGGAACCCTTGGAATTCCATTGACTGCGATGGTATCATGACTGACTTGTCCGTATTGATGACGAACCCCAACTCCTGAAGGAGTTGCGTCGTCCAGGCTAGATGACGAAGAACTGTAGTGACGTTCTGAGCCATTATCAGGATATCGTCCAAGTAGATGATAAGCCTGACCCCCCGCTCCCTCAGAAATTGCACTACCGGCCTGAGGAGCTTGGTGAAACACCAAGGGGCAGTCCGAATGGCAGAGCGGCGTACTCGTACCAAACGCCTCCCCACTGAAACTGCAGAAATCGCCTGTGGGGTGGAAATATAGGGACTGCTAAGTAGGTGTCTTTTAGATCGAGACGCACCATCCAATCCCTTCTAGGAGCAGATCCCAGAGCAAGTGTATGCCCTCCATCTTGAAGTGGCGGTACACTACCCAAGAATGGAACTCTTTTAAATTCAAAACCAGTCGATAACCTTGATCCTTTTTGGGTACGAGAAAAACTGTGCTGGTGAAGCCGTGGGGGTGTGGCGTAGTTTGCACAATAGCCCCTTTCCGCATCAGAGATGCCACTTCGTCGTCTATGAGAGACCTCTCGACATGGGTAAAATGGAGTGGCTGAGGAACATGAGACTGTCTGGGAGTGTTGTAGAAATCTATCTGAAAACCCTGAACCATTTGTAAAATCCAAGGGTCGCTTGTCAGGGTACTCCACCTGTTGACGAACCCAGCAATCCGACCCCCCACTTTGATCACTTCCCCTTGAAGTAAATTTACCTGAATATGAGGCTTCTCTGTCATTGTTGTGACCTCGGTATCCTCCTTTCTGTCCTCTGCCTCTACCTCCACGATTTCTGGTGAGATAAAAGTTGGAGCGGTGGGAGCCCCCACGACCGCATTGTTCTGAGCCTCTTGAGGTCTGATTGACACCACGGCCGGCCGCCCGATCCCTGTCGCGACCGGCTGTGGTAAAAAGGCCAGCATTGAAGACATTCTTGATATTATTCTGAACTTTGTCAAGGGCTGAAAAGGTGGAGACATATTTTCCTAGTTCCTTCACAAATGTATCCCCAAAAGCAGATCATTCGCCATGATACCTGCCTCCGTAAAGGCCATGTCTGCCAGTTGAGGATCTATACGCATGAGAAATGAACGCCACTGTTCCGTAGACACGGCACAATTGGCGTGTCCCAGAAAGCAGAGAGCCCTCTGCGCCCATTCCAGAACCTCCGTTGTATCCAGTGGTGTGTTGGACTCTTCGGCCTGCACCGCTGCGTCCAAAATCTTTGAGACGGGTCCACACACGTTGAGGAGCTTATCCTGACAACCCCGCCATGCCCTGTCCAGGCCATTCTTGGGGTCTTTAGAGAACTTTTTAAGGAAAGTGGCCATATTGGGGTCCAATTCAGGGATCTCTGTCACCTTGCCCACAAGGGCGACCTAGGGCACTTAGATCTCAGGACGACGCGTACCTCGTGCTCAAAGCCCTGCCGTATATTACCTTGGACATAGTGCGCTACCTCTATGCACGGCACCCGCTCGGTGGATCTAGGGTGTACAATGTTGTTGGGGTTGAAGAGCAAGTTCCTGCTGGGTGGGAGGGAACTTTCGGGTTGCGCTTTGCTCTTCTTCTTCTGTGGTGCCTTTTTGGGCGCTTCCGACTGGTCGGGTTCAGACGTGTCAGGGAGTGAGGAGGAAGTGTCACCGTCATCCCTCTGATACTGCAAGGATGCACTGGCTGAGGGACGAGAACTCCCATTGCCCCCATGGTCTTTAAGGACATTTGCTGCCATCTTGGCCAGCACTTCAGGGGATTGATGATGTGATGGCCCACTATGGAGAGACTTAAACTTACGTTTGCCATAGTTTTGTAAAGGTTGCATGTAAGGTTTGAATGCATTACTTAATGCCTTATTCACTGAACCCTGGACGTGGAATCAAGAGCTTCTACCAGTTGTTCCTCCAGGTGGTGTTCATATGGCACCTCATCATACTCCACATCATCAACATATTTGGCCCACTGGTCTGCCTCCTCGGCGTAGTACGCCATCTGTGCAATATATAGAAGGTTGGTGGAATTTCAGGGGGGAAAAGCCCAGGGGTGACACTGACAGGCTTAATCCAACAGATCAACTTTAAATAAACTTAGCCTCAGTGTAGATATGTAAGTGTGGAGGGAGCCACCCCTATTTCCCCTAAGGCAGAGCCTTGTACCGCTTTTGCGCCCCGTCGGGCGTTCAGAAGGACTGGGAGTGGATGCAGGAGCGGTCCGCGATGCACGAAAACCCAACCGGGAATGAAAAACCCGATACGGGAGTTCGCGCATACGCAGACCGCATTGAAAGCAAAAGCGGACTGCCTCCCAAGTGCGCAATGCGCATCTGTCCCGCTTCCGCTCCACGGGGAAATGAACCGCTAAAGACAAGCGCCGGAGCGCCAAGGGGAAAGCAAACAAAGCGGGACGCGTGACCCGCACCAAGCCTGTAACGTGCCGAAGCACCTCCGAAGGTATGGCAAGCCTGCCGACACTGGAAATAAGTACACACGCGCGTTAGCAATCAAAGCGCCATAACATCAGTGCATTCAACAGTCGCTCATAGCCATCTCATTAAATACCATCAATAAAGGAAAAACACTTAACTCGCTGCTGCAGCAGCAAAGAAAGAGGAAGAGTTATGATCTCTGCAGACTATATACAATATTGGACTGTTGGTGATTGGTGCATACCAATGGAGGGGGTTGTACTTCCGGGGGTATGCTGTTTAAAGTTGTTGTTTATTGGCTGCTGTGTTTTGCAGTAAATCAAAGAGAAGCATAATCTTCGCCTCCGTGCACTGACATAGAAGAATCAATGCATAAAAGTGTGCTGCAGTGTACACACCTTTCACATAGAATGAGTGAAAGCAGAGTGTGTCCCAAGTTATAGTACACAAGTAAGATTACAGAACTGCATTTCATGAGTGAGGTGATACTTTACTCATAGGAGTGAGAATACACTCCACGAGGGGAACGTCACAATACGTGGGGCTTGGTGATGCCCAAATGACAAATATTCGCTGAAACCCCATTTGCACACATTGTCGCTTGTGCGTTATATAGTTTTATCAGTAAACTGTATGTCCGAGAATTCTGTGGCAATTTAAAACAAAAATGTGTCTGTAACTCACAATGCACTACAATACCACGCGTTTATAATATATCTGTGACAGTCAAAGAGGCTCTTCCAACTCGGGAGAGCCGATGGTATGGCGGGGAAGCTGGGGGCCATGATTTTGGTGGCGCTCGCCCTGTGTCATCAAGGATGGTCTAGGGGGAGGCTGGCCAGTTTAATAGTCACCCTGGAAGCACTAAAATGCTTCCGGGGCAAGCGGCAATCACAGGCCAAAGGTTCCGCCCCTTAAAAGGCTACACACGGCAGCAAGTGGGTCTCTTTGTTTCCCATTTGCCGCCAGAACAAGTTGCTCTCAGCACGCCTGCTCTCTGGAAGCCACCAGCACCAAATTCCAGGAATGCTGCAGCGCTGCCGATAGCCTCTTCATTACTGCCCTCCAGGAGTCGCACGGGCTGAGTGCTTGTTTACTGGATTTCAAATTTGAGGGCGCTTTCTATTTTGATAAATGTATGCCCATGGGCTGTTCGGTCTCCTGTGCTTACTTCAAGAGGTTTAGAAATTTATTGGAATGGGTATTCCAACGGAGTTTGGGTCACCAGTGGGTATTACATTATCTAGATGATTTCCTGTTTCAAGGTTTCCCAGGCACAGTGGAATGTGGGAAGGCTTTAGAAGCTTTTCAGAAACTGATGGGAATGTTTAGGGTTGATCCAGCACCAGTCAGGGATCGATAATCAATAATGACACAAATACAGGCCCATACACATTCACTAAACTCGTACAAATCCCTGCTGCGCTGTGATTCAAGTTTGACAAAAATCAGTTGTTCATAATACAGGCTCATCTAACACTTAAATACATAACTGAGCCTGTATATCAACTCCTTTCCTCTGGTCGACAGACCTAAAGTTGAAAAGTTGAGGGTAATAATTAGTTCTATCTGTCTATCTGTCTATCTATCTATCTATCTATCTATCTATCTATCTATCTATCTATCTATCTATCTATCTTTCTAAATACTCACAAACTCAGTGTAAGGTTAACAATGTTTATCACCAAATAATGTGAAGATAAAAAGCTCAACATGTAGAGGTTTACAAAGCAAACAAAGCATCAATCACAGAGAGAGAGAACATTATCAATGCAAACAGTGTCAAACTCATATCAAAATAAATAAACACAAATGAAGGAGTGGATAGGCGAAGAGACAGTAGTTTCAGAGACAAAATACATTAGCAAATTATTATGCAAAGTACGGATCATTTAGCTATACTAAGGAAATATTGAAGAAATACCACCCCCTGGCCACGGGGATAGCAGGGGTCCCCTGAGACAGATTCAGGGAACAAAGATTAATCAGGATACACGATTCAGGACAGGAACAGGAAACAGGTAGGCCTCTATCAGCAAACTGACGGACAGCGACGATCTCCCTCTAGCAAAGCTTCCTTGCACTCTCCCTAATCGCTCCCCAACAGCTCTAACCATACCCCCAAAGGCCCCTCAATTATACCCTAAAACCTACATGTCCAACCCACACTTGTTGAAACATTTACAGAAACTCAGTCTCTCATTGGCTGATTTAGGGGGTGTTCTATCACACCACGATAGTCATGTTCATAGTTTTCATTGCGTTCTTTGTTTTACACTTTTCACATTACGTTAGCCACATCTCATGAATACACCTTTCCTCCAGCAAGTAACATGTTGCAAGTCTCTGCACTTCCATTGTTCATCTCTGCCGCGTCTGCAGAAGAAGTTTGTACATTTCCTCTTGATCTCACAGCCATCCTTCCGTTACTTGGCAGACATACAATATTCCTTAAAGGTTATCAGCATTTGCCTTCTCCATTCTCTCTCAGAGCTTGAATTTTCAGCTTATTTATTCATACTTATTTTCTTTAACCCTCAACCTGCATGCAGAAATGTAGGCCCATGCTTGCTACACTACGATGAACAAAACACAGACATTATTAATTTCACGAAATGTACTACTCACTGTTTACCACCCTCCATTGCACTATCCCACGTTATATTCCTAGCAAGAGCATTAATCTGCAAAAGCGGCATTATTTTAATTTTATTCCAAAGCAGAATGCACATGCAGCCTAGTCTTTGCATTAGTGCACACATGTGCGAAGCATTTCCCCATGTTTTACGTGTTTTTGCACATTACTTCCACAGCACACTGTTAGTAAATATTTATGAGGACCTAATCCGAGCAGGTTTTATTTTCTCAAAACCCTGCTTCATCAGTGTTTCACTAGCGCAGCCAAAGACATATGGGCCAACTACAATTGAATTCCTCTGGATAGAAGTGGATTCCAAGGCTAGCGTGTCTATGCTTGCTCAGAAGAAAGTCAAGCTGTTGAAAAGGGTGTTGGAGGAATGTTTGGGGTCCAAGTAAGTGTCATTGTATCAGTTACAGACGGTGAGGAGGCAGCTGAATTTTGCTCCACGTATCATACCCATGGGCCGCTCATTTTACAGGTCATATGAGCAGGCCATGTCTGACCTGAACTTGATACACCATCATCCTAGGTTGTCAAGTGAAGTTCAGCAGGATAGGAGAATCTTGGAGGCATTTTTGGAGGATTTCAATAAGGCAGTGGTATGGCCAAGCCTAGCTAAGACCAGTAGGGAGTTAAGCTTGTTTACAGATTCCGCAGGCAGCGTTGGTTTTGACACCATCTTGGGTGCATCTTGCAGTGCCAAACAAAAGCCGAGAGACTGGGTTGAGTCTGGGCTGGTGCCAAACATTGGTTTCTTTGAGCTCTTCCCCATGATGGTGGCCCTCACAATCTGGCCAGAGCAGTTCTGCAATCAATCAGTGGTATTCTGGTCAGACAACATGACTGTAGTGCATGGGTACTTACAGACATGTTTCCAAAGGCCAAAAAGTATGGTAGGTGATGTAACCAAGGGCTGAGTGGATGCCAGCGGTGTGGTGGTCAAGCAGAGATTGGCGGTAAGCTTGATGTAGGGGAAGCTAAGCATGTTCATCTAGTGACTAAATTGCACAATATGAACCTAGAAACCTAGTATTAATCCCTGCTTCCCCACTTTACCAATTTGTGTTATCCTAGGCAATTGTTTTATTTACATTTTCTCTCCTTTTTCATTATGATCACGTATATGAAGACCTCAAAATTCATAATTTCAAGATGCGTACTGTACAAAGCCTTCTCCTGTGTTTGATTTAATAAATATAATGTTGTTCATGTATAAAAGGAACCAAGGCCACCCAAAGAGTGCACATAACAACCGACTTGCCTCTTTAGTTCACTATTAGCATTGTTGTCGGGTGGGGGACGAATCAATGTTTCTAAATTCTTGTTTGAAAACTAACACGTACAATAATACTTACCTAGGAACTGATATAATCTGATGTACTAAGGTGAAAAGGTTCTTTACTATATTTTTACACTTTTGCTGCAATATGTTTTAAAAAATTAAGGTGGTCGCTAGTTACTTCCCTTATTTAACACTAATTAAGCTTTAAATACATGCCTTCCTGTTTATTTAGCATCTTTTTGTTAGTTCTGAGTCATGTAAACATCAGGTCAGCACTACTATTGAACTGTGAGCCAAATGTAAAGGTCAACAGACCTGCATGCGGCCCCCTGGGCCGTACCTTGAGTATAAGTGCTGCAGTGGAATGCATTAACAACTAGCGGCCAAGTGTAAGATGATCTTGACTGCTGAAATAAAGCATACTGCTATGTTAGAGGCTGAATGTCAATTTTACATCCAAAAATGTGCCTGGCCATGCAGCAGATGCTCTGTCTCGTTTTAAGATGCAGGCCTTCAGTTACCACCACCCAGAAGCAGCGGAGTTCCCTTCACTGTTTCCGGACCAACTATGGCGACGTGGTGCACCAGTCTACCACACCTCGTACCTGCCAGATTAGCGCCCAGGACAAGGCGTGACTATAACGGGGCATGTATCGCAGGTTTCAGGAAAGCAAGGGGGTTGGGGAATTGTTTTTACCCAAGTCAGTAATTGCATTTCTTGAGGCCTTGAGAGGGGAAGGGCGACTGGTGATATACGCTAGGTGGCATACTGTGGCAATTTCCTTCTTTGCAAAGATGCAATCTTTTTCCTGGTATAAAAGGTACTGAAGGGAGGGATAACTATGTCCAAACCGTCGTCATCCCCTTGCTCATCCTCTTTCTTTGCGCGGGTACGCCATTAATCCTTCTCTAGTTGTCCTGTTTCCCGGTGTCTGCTCCTAGAAACCAAAGAACAACATCAGAACTCGGAATGACG
This sequence comes from Triturus cristatus, assembly GCF_964204655.1. Lineage (NCBI taxonomy): Eukaryota > Metazoa > Chordata > Amphibia > Caudata > Salamandridae > Triturus > Triturus cristatus. Next base: position 144,565,129 of record NC_140585.1, on the reverse strand, counting down.
GCGTTGAAAGCAAAAACTTGCAAACAAGGGTATCGACAAGAGAACTTTAAAGAACAGAAATCATGCTGAATACAAATGAAACATCGAATCCGGCTATGACCAGAATACTTAATCAAAGCATGCACCAGCAAACGCCCATTAAACCATAAAGAAAAAACTACTTACTCTCAACAGGCGGGATATCTCGCAGAGAACTATGGGAGGGATAATCCTCGCCTCCGAGTCCTCAATTGAATTGAAACTTTCTGGTACGTTAGCTAGGAAATTTCTCATTCTATGTCAGGACGGGAGGCTTCGGATTATGCTAGTTCAAAGCTTACTTACCATCAAATGCGCCATATCGATAATAGGCTTAAAATAAAACCACTTAAAGGTTGAATTTGAGGACCAATCCGTCGCATTCATGATGTACTCCAGACGAGCCCCTAGGGAGAATGCTGGAGGCCATCGCGCCTCGTGTGGAATGAGCTCCAAATTGATGTAGGCTAATGCCTGCCTCCTACATAACCCACCGCACCCAGCATGCGATAGTGGGCAAGGACACCGCCTTGTGTGGCTTCCAGAGAGCAATCAAAAGCCGTCTCCCCACAGGAGGTCTGAGCTCTGAAGACGTCTCCTCATAAGCTTTCAAACAGCGCACCACACACAGCTTGGGAGAGTATGGAAATGCTGGGTATTCAATGATACGTGTATGATTCTTGGTCCTGCGACTGATAGTAAACGACACCCCCGTAGGGGAAAAAACTCTGCCCGTGATGTGTAAGGCCCAAATGTCCGACACTCGGCGTCACGAAATCAAACAAAGAAGCATTGCTATTTTCGCCGAAAGCTCTTTATGCGATAGATACTCATCAGGTTGCCAAGACAGGAACAAATTAAGCACTCTGTTAACGTCCCACTGCTCGGAGTACCAGGGCTCGGGGGGTAGAACTAGGCACACCTTAGACATGCTAAAACTGGCTAGGATCATGGCCAGCCTTGAGGTGTGCAGGCCACCAATGGAGGTTCGCCTTTTCAGGGCATCTTTCTCCCTGGCATTCTATGGAGCACTAATGGTGGGGGCACAAGGAGCAAAAAGGACAGAAGTCGTGGTTTGAAGTTAGCGGATATTCAATGGTGAAATGGTCCCTTGGTGATCACCATTACCCGCTCTAAGACCAACCAAGGGGATGGAGGGGCCATATACTGCAGCACAAGGCCCCAGTGAATAAGTGTTGTCCGTTGGGGAATTTGATGGTTTTTATGGCTGACCGGGCACAAGGGGCTGTGGGTCCCCTTTTTGTTCACAAGGATGGGACGCCACCCATAAAGTTCCAATTTCCAAGGTGTTCAGTAGGGCTCTGGTGTCAGCAGGGTTAGATCCTGTGGAGTAAAGTTTGCATTCATTTCGGTTTGGCGCAGCCATTGTGGCGGCAGGCATGGGACTGGTAGGACAAGCAGTTCAAAGGATAGGCAGGTGGAAGTCTGACTCCTACAAGCGCTATGTGAGATTGAACATGTTGCAATGTTTTGACATTCATTTTCCCATCATTTACGGTATTCTTCAGTCAACACTGGTGGAGGAGGCGATAAGGTGCTGCGGCAGCTGGATACTTCATTGCCACCTGTCAAGGTGGGAGCAAGAGGTGTTACAGATATGCTGGTGTCAGTTCACTCTAACGCGAGTGCGCAAAGGTTTTTTATTCTGCAGGTGACTCTGCAACGTGGGCAAGGAAGGCCAGATTTCAGTTGACCTTCTGCAGTCAGGGAAGGCTGCGCTTCGTCAACTTGAGAACTGCATTGAACAGAATTCTGCCCCCGAGGCTTCCGCTTCCAGGGGTGGTAATCATACATTTGGAGGTAATGACTTGGCCAAGCGAAGGTAAAAAAGACTTATTGGAACTGATTGTCTCTGAAATATTTTGCCTCTCTAAGATGTTTGCTGATGCCCTAATAGCCTAGTCCAACATTGCCCCGGGGTTGAATTGGAAAGGTGGTAAGTTGGGCGGGCCCACAATGAGACAAGAAAATGGGTGAACAGGAGGGTTAGTAAGCGGTTTATCATCTATACCTCACGGGTGCATCAAGGGGGAGCGTGTTCCTTACAGTTTGGCAAACACTTATCACAGGAAGGTAACTCGTTGTTTATGGAGAACTTGCTGGCCTGGCCAACGCACACAGTACAGGGGAGGGGCAGATTGAGGGGGGGGGAAAGGGGGAGACTATGCTGACCTGCGGGGCGTGAGGTCATGATTGGTGGGGACACTTGTGGGCCCCTACGGCTTTCCTTCTAACCAATAAACAACATAAACATCACTGGACCTTCAAAGGGGTGCTGGCAGCAAGTCGACACAAGGTTGTAGAGGCGCAGGGGGTTGGGGGTAGTCTCTGACTGGCGGTCCTCACCTGTCTCAAAAACAACAAAGTCCGTGTGAATTCAACAGAAACTCTTTGGGTCAAAGGAGCACGTGTCAGCTGACTCAAAGCAACCCTATATATTGTATAGGGAGAAAGGAAAAGCAACCTACATCGGTTTTATAGGTTTGATATAAAGCCCTCACTCGCCAACCTGGTTGGTGACATGCTTCATCATCGGGCTCCACTGGGTATGGCCGAATGCCATCCCAGTGTGCTACAACGCCAGGTTACTGCGGAGCAGGGTTCGTGTGAGGTGACAGTGAATTTAAAAACATCCAATTGAGTCAAAAAGAGAAATTTTATTAGTTTTGCTAATTGGAAATATTAAAAGGAAGAGTGAGGGTCAAATATTAGAAGACCGGATTCACTCTGTGGCGGCCAACATGTTTCTGCCTAGATGTATGGTAACAGGCTTTCATCAGGACCAGAGTGGAAGTGCAGAGTCCCGGCGGTATGAGCGCGCTAAGGCCCACCCTACCGAGGACTGTAAATGTGAAAAATATATACAGTGAAAAATCCGCCAACGAATTATAGTGGTGGAGAGGAACGAGTTTATTCTGGTAGTTGACAAACACACAATAAAAGACAAAACATGAAAGAATTATAAGTATTGATGTAAAACTCGTAATCAATCGCTGTCAGGTCAGCCAGACAGCCAACAGGGTGCTCAATCGATGATGTGCCATTAAGGTCCTCACCTGTCAACCAACCACAATTGCGCAGTTGGCGCAAACTAGCACAGGCCCGTTAGGGATGAAGAACTTGGGTGCAGGGGTTGCCCTGAACAAGAGCTCCCGGTGCAGGAGATGGAAGGTGGGGACCTCCAATAAGGAGGGTCCCATCCTTTAGAGGGGGAGTTTTAGAGGAGGGGTCATGGAACCAGTCATGTTGTTGTTTACACAAGAACAAACTAGTTACGGTTAGGTGACTCCCATGTACTAGTTTCTGTTAAGGTTCGGTTTTCACCTGTGAGCAATATGTAAATAATGTGGTTACTGTGCAAATGTTAATCTCTGATAAAAATGTGTCTGTAAAATATATATGGGCAGGGAAGTTTGTGAGGGTGTGCAACCATGGGACATAGGGGCCTCCCTGGCCATATGTACTCCTACATGGAGTACCAGCTATATACCACACCCTCACCACTCTCCAGCTGAAAGGGCGCGGCTCATTTGCAGCACCTGGTCTTTGGTGCCTGGGATCCCACAATCCCTATGAGGTCAGTGATGTGTCACTGATGGCCGCACGCCCAGTGTGGAAATTGTTCCAGCGATACTATACCGAGCTCCAAGGCCACGGAGTGTGATTGGACTCCTTGGGTGAGACTCTCACAATTAGGCAACCATTGAGTGAGTGTTAATGGGCCCCTGGTCTGAGACTCACACAATTAGGCACCCATTGAGTGTGATTGGCCCCTGGTGTGAGACTCACACAATTAGGCACCCATTGAGTGAGTGTGATTCGGCCCCTGGTGTGAGACTCACACAATTAGGCTCCCATTGAGTGTGATTGGCCCCTGGTTTGAGACTCACACAATTAGGCACCCATTGAGTGAGTGTGATTCGGCCCCTGGTGTGAGACTCACACAATTAGGCACCCATTGAGTGTGATTGGGCCCCTGGTGTGAGACTCACAAAACAAGGCTCTCATTGAGTGTGATCAGGCCCCTGGTGTGAGGGGGTACGAGTGGTGTTGAGCTTGAATGTGCATGGCTGTCTCTCACTGGATGTGATTGTGTCTACAGTCTGCGAGTCACATCACAGAGCGCCCAGGGCTGTCATTCAAAGAGTGCGACTCAGCATGAGGTGTGACACTCACTATTAGCAGGATTGTGCCAGAAGTTGATACGTTTGTGAAAACCGTGTAAATAACGAAAATGAGGGCAGACGAAAGCAATGAAGGGCAAGGGAATGGGGGGGGAGGAAGGAAGGAAAGATAGGAAGAGACAAGAGGAGTTATAGAACGGAGAGGAGAAAGAAAAAAAGAAAGAAAGAGAGGCGTGAGGGAAAGAAGGGAGGGACAAAAGCAATGATTGGATGGAGCCAAAGAAAAAAGGTTTACTGTTGTTAAAGCCGCCTGTAACGGCCAATATGTAAAGGTTGATTTTACAGTCAATAAAAACCTTCTGCCGAAACCCGGGATCGAACCAGGGACCTTTAGACCTTCAGTCTAACGCTCTCCCAACTGAGCTATTTCGGCGCCTTCTATGGTACTCTTATTTATGTTCTAATTTCAGTAAGGGCACAGTGAAGGCTCTGTGCAATAACAGTAAATTGTTAGGATTGGCTGAGGAGACAGGGATTATTCATTTTTAATGTATATTGTGTTCATAAACAACGGCTGTTCTGCTCATCTCTAAATAAGATAAGCAGCGCCACCATGTGGCAGACTGTCTAAAGCACCTGTTGACAATTAAATGCTGGTGATGCATCGGAAACCAATTAAGTGCTGGTGCTGAGCACCGGAAACCACCGGCTCAAATTAGGCACTGAACTGCAGAGCCAGGCTGGCTCACCCACCACTTCATCTCCATGCTCCGTGCCCCAGTGCTAATGCCAACTGCTCCACACCTCAAGACAGGGCCCAGTGAGCAGTTCAATGGAGAGACTGCCCACAGAGCAGGTGCTGCTCCACCGCCTAATGTGGACGCGGCAGCCACTCTTATATATGTACATGCGCACATGTGCATGCTGCTTCTAGGGCATGCCTCTGCATAATCGCAACCTCACCTCCACGAACTGCATTGCCACGTCATAATTATTTCAGCCTAGATGCATAAGATGCCATCAAACTGCACTGTTTTTAAATTTATTATTTAAACCTGGGGGTCGCAAGCAGAGTGGCAGGGGTTGCAACACATTGCTTAACGACTGCTGTTGCGACCCTTGGCGACCTAAAATTGACGTCCATGACGTACACTTTAAGTTAAGAAGGGGCGATTGAGAATAAACTGTTGAAATGAATAGAAGGTTTACTCCAAATCCCAGGGGATCATCTCACCCACAGAACATATTCTGATGTATGGTCCTTAAATTAACAGCTGGAGTGGTTCAAACGCATCACATACAGTACAGGGCATGCGACACTAACAGCGTTTGTATAGTGTCCTTATTACATTTATATGTCCTCCAGGAGCTTCCTTGTGCTGTGAAAGAAAAAGATCTCAGGCTTCACTTTGTAATCTTCGTTTTGCATAAATATGACTCAAAACCACAGCGCTGCTTTCCCCATTGCCTGTATTTCAGTATACATGTACCTTATTAGCACCACTTCCTTTACATTTTTGTTGTTACAGCAAAGTGCTGTCCAAATGTATTGCTGACAGGTTCCAAAAGGGAACAAGCCCATTGGTCGATGAGGACCAATGCCATTTTATACCAAGAAGGAACATCCTCATGAGATCCAGGGGCATATCAGCAAGGGCCGGCGCTAATTATCACTCAGCGCTCTTAGCGCGAGGATAATTCTCGCCGGCCAACTCTGAATTTTATTGCGGAGGTAGCGTGCTATTAGCAACACTTATCTCCAATGCGATAAAATTCAGAGCGCAAGCTGCCAAATGTGCGATTATCGCTGGAAATCCAGCGATAATCACAACTTTTGGTGATAGCTTGCTGATAGGGCCTCACATACTTAGCCATGATATCCACCTTCCATAGGATATCATGCCTAAGTCAGTTTCAAAGCAGACATAAGGAAAGTAGCGATAACAGAGGTTATCGCTACTTTTCCTGTCGCTATGCTGCTTTGCCTGAGGCTTGATAAAAGGAGAAATGTCGCTTCACAACATTTCTCCCGTTGTCCTGGAGAGGAACGCCCACTTTGCATCTCATTAGAGATGCAAAGATGGGCGTTAAGGTAAATGGCGATAAGGCAAGCTTTCACGCGATAGCGTGACCTTGCTGATAAGGCGATAAAATGATCGCCGCTTTTCGTCCGAAAACGGACGCAAAAACTGCGATAAGTTTTTTATCACCTGCTTGCTGATATGCCCCCCAGTGCTTAACGCACATTTTGAATGAGATGCAAGTCAAAGGTGGAAGCAGTATTAGTAGCCTTAGCTATAGAACAGGTGTTTGATATCTGGACTGGGGTAACGCGAGCAGTGCTTCAGAAAATGGGGTTTGGGCCCAAGAATCTGGTTTGGGTCTAACCTACTAATTTGTATCTCCCTACTATATTCTGATCCCAAGTCACAAGTTAGATCGGGAGGCCACACCTCACACTGCTGTTCCCATTCGAGCCAGTGGCTATTCACTTGAGGAGTGTGGTGGGGGAGTCGGGCATCCCCGTGAGAGATACTGCCCAAGTAGTCTTGTTATATGCAGGCGATGCTCTCCTCTGCCTCCAGCAACCTCTGATCCTAATTCAGTGGGCACAGTCCTTCAGAGAAGCATGAGGTATATGTTTCAATACAAGCAAATCATTACTGTCTCCACTAGCAGGGCTGAGCGCATGCCCGTTGGACAGACTCTCCAGCCTGGACCTGAGATGGACGGAATACGTTTACATTATCTGGTGATCCAGGTGGCACACTCACCGGAGAAACAATTTGTTTAAAATAATGGTAAAACATTCCATGCTCTTCTGAAACACATTACCTTTGTCAGTAGTGGGGCGGATTGCAATAAAAACAAGCATTTGCAATGCAATAGGTCTCGCATTTACACGAGTTTGAGCTTTTGACATTGCAAATGACAATGGCTTTTATTTATGTTTCCGTTCTTAAAACAGAAATAAAAGGCATTGTCATTTACAATGCCAATAGCTTAAACTCCTGTAAATGCGAGACCTATTGCACTGCAAATGCTTGTTAAAGATTGGGACTATAATGGCTTATTGCCAGGAATCTGGCAAATGTATTTACAAGCAGCGTTTATGGAGAAGAAGGGAAGATGGCAGATTGAGTCTGCCGTGGTGAGACTGCTCCTGCATCGCCATGCCTCCCGTCTGACATGGTCTGATTCGACACAGATCCACCCCCCCCTTTGTAGTCTGCTACAAAAGATAACACTGTGCCTTGCATACCTTTCTTTTAAAGAAGAAAACGAGCATCTTCAATAAAAGGTCTTTCCTTTCTGATGTGGTGGCAGTAGACCAGGAGCCTTTGCAGTCATATGCTGCAAGTCAGGGTGGCGAGGTGGCAGATCTGTCTGTCTCTGCTGTTCTATCCTCAACTGGCAGAATCCCGCACCGGCAATGGCTCCACCACGGTCAAGTGCTTAGTGTGAAGGACGAGGGGGCATCTCCAGCATTTGCAACAGCTGTAATCTGTGCGCTTCAGCAGCGGAGCTAGGAGAAAATGACGGGCAGCTGCGTGCTGCAGAGGAGGTGCCTGGCTCCCGGGTTGGACAACCAATTCTGAAACTCCTTCAATTTGACAATGCAGCCGGTCTCATTCATGCCTGTATTGAAGAGCTTAGCGTTTCTGTAACATCCTTTGTGGATGTGCTGCTGAATGCGGTGCAGAGTGTGGATGGAGCAACATCTCTGAAACTTCTCTCGTGAATCAGAGTTGTGGCACGTCTCACTGAAACTTCTCTCGTGAATCAGAGTTGTGGCATGTCTCGCTGAAACTTCTCTCGTGACTGAGCGTTGTGCAGTGCTCGGGACCCGGCGGGACCTCGTCCTGCTCCGTCACTTGGCTGACAGCACCGAGACTGGGCTTGGAGGCTGCACACACACCCGCTGTGAGTGAGTCAGTGGCCACTCTTCCAGACCCCGCAGGGAACGTGCACCAGACGGGGCTCGGTGCGGGCACGTGGGATCTGTGCGTGTCCTCCGAGAGGGGCCTCCGCACGCAAACCTGAGCCCTGTTACTCACATGGCGGCTTCATCACTGCAAAAGAATGCAAGCAGTCTGTCTGTCTGTCCCAGAGTAGAGACACTGCACCGTCCATGCACCTCGAGCCAGCACTCACTGCGTGTGAACGCACAAAGCGCCTAGCGGGCAGACTTTCAAAAAGCTCTCTGTTAACAACATCCGTAGCGACACTAGTGCAAACAGAGGAATAGCACATAGAACGGAAAACATACAGAGCATACTGTATGAACACACTAAGCACAGACACCGCTTATCACATGCGTGGTACGGCAAACTGAGTAAGTGTCACTCGTTCTAAATTAATTACATACATGACAAGCCCGCGAGTGGTGCGCCGCACGCGCCCCAGCGAGCGATCTGTTTTCAATTATCGCGCCCGTGTCTGGGCACGATAATTGAAAACAGATGTCGGCGTGCGGGTAACAGACACCAATAGGCCATGGGCAGAGCAACACGACCGTCTTTGACCTATTGCGTGCTGTCTTTCTAAAAAAGACTACCGCAAACGCCAATCCCGTGGACCAAAAGGAATCGCACACGCACTAGCATATGCGATTTCAGGGTCCATTTTGGAACCCTCCACAAAAGGGCTGTCGCCTGCGCGAGCAGTGCTGCGCACTGCATCGCTAAGGGCAAGCCCTAGAAAGGACCAAAGGGTTGGGAGGAGCGAATGGATAAAGCTGGTGGGGTGAGGAGGGGGAAAGCATTGCATGAGGTAGACAGAAACATTGGATCAATGTGAAAAGCACACATGGAAAGAAGAACTTAGAGTGCAGAAGAGAGGGAAAGAGGGGTACACAGAGCACGGGAGAGCAAGGGAGCAGCACATGAGAGCGAGATGCAGAGGAAAGTGACAGCAATATAGAGAGCGTGGGAGAAGCAGGTCACAATAGCAGATTTCAAAGAGAGGCAGGGCAAATGATCACAAGAAAGATGGTGTGTATGGTGGTATTTGGAGGGAGCATACATGGGAGAGTAAGAGTAAGCTAGAAAACACATTCACTGTCATGGAGTGCTTAAACAGAAAAGAAATCTGTAAAAAAGAGCAGCGGTAGGATAAAGGCCCGTCCATCAAAGAGATGGTAAAGAGGCTGGCTCCAGGGCAGGCACAAACACAAGATAAACAAGCTAAGACAAGGGAAGACATTGAATAAGAAGCAAGCAAATGATAGAGAAAATAAAGCCAACCAGTGATAATTAATGGGCCGGCTGCTAGTCCCTGTGGGTTCTTGGCAAACTCACAACTGGCCACCTGGACGTCTTGACATGACAAAAGAACCTCTTCAAAGAAGCTTCCTCGTCACAACCAGTTGATTCCTGGCCTGGCCAATCAGTCCCACCTCTGATGTAGCACAGGCCCACCTCTTCATTCATTCCATCTTGGAGCCTACGGCATGTACCTGGCATCCCCTGTTTCTGTTTTGTCCCCCATGCACTTTGTCGCTGGCAAGGGATGACAAATACATTCTTATGGTGTTTAACTCTAGCGCTGCAAACTGCATAGTGCCACTTTTGGCAACACACCTCACCTCACCCACACAAACACATAGCATGCATGCTAAATAAATAAATACACAACACAACTTTTGTTTGGGAAAATATTGCTGCAGGTTTATTCCATACAAAAGTATGCAATATTGTGGGTTATCTTACGGGCGACCCAAGGGCAGGCAGCTGTAACCAAACTGTGCTGCCTGCCCGCCTGATGAGCCAAGCAGCACTGGGGAGAACCCAATTAGTGCAATACCTTATGGGGTGATCCTCTTTCTGGATCACGTGACACATTGGTCCCTTATTGCTCACGCCCCTTTTAGGGCGGAGCGTATCAAGGAAAGCCCCTGGTTGTTCAGGGCCACAACCACCTGAAGGACTAACGGGACACCAACGCAGTTTTCCATGAACCTGCCATGAGGCTCCTGGGATTTGGCTCTGGAACCCCTATTGTGCCCTGCAGAGGTACCCTTCTGTACCCATTTGCTTCCAGATCACCCTGTAACTCTGCCTGCAACGAAAAAGAAAACATTACAACATTCCATGTATCTTGCCTGCTACCCCCATGCCGGGTAAGCGGTAGGGTGGGAGACATCATGTCCGGCGCAACAGAGGCCCCAAGGATGGCGGCTGAAGACCTATATACCTTCCTCCAATCCTAGGCGCGCAGGAAGTGATGCGCCTAGCGCACCACAGGCAAGCAGGGTGGACTCCTCCCTGAGTCCCCGCATTAGAGAGGGGGGTGGGTTGGTACACAAATGTCACTAGAGGGCCGCCCGTTTTTAGTGGCCCCCTGCGTGGGCCGTGGGCAGCCACATAGTGCCACTATTGGCAACACACCCCACCCACACAAACACATAACGTGCATGCTAAATAAATAAATACACAATGTAGGAGAGTAGGATCTGCTTCACATGTTTACCCCCACTTTTTGTTGGTGTTTCATTGTTTTTCGACTTTAGTCTGGCTGGGACCCTGCTATTCAGGGCCCCAGCCTAGCTGCTTCCTCTCTAAAATGATTCCATGTGCTTTAAGTACATTACAGATTGGAGCTGAGGTGCCATTATAAGTCCCTAGTATATGGTATACTATGTACCCAGGGCATAGGTACCCCAGAGGCCTACTAGGGGCTGAAGCATGTATTATTCCACCCCTGGAAAGCCACCCAAGATGACACCACAGGTCTGCTACTGCAGCCTGGGTAAGGTGGTGCTTGCACCCCTTACTGTGATATAGGTTACCTTTATCACTATACATATACACACATATAAACCTATAAGTCACTCCTATGGCTGGCCTTATCAATCCTGAAGGCAGAGTGCTTGGTTCTTATGTGAGAGGGTGCCCCTGCATGAGCAGAGCCCCTCTGCAGCATTCGGAGACCCTTCTCTGATGCTGTTTGTAGTGCAGCCTGACCATATACTCTTAAGTGCATTATAACCCAACGGTAAATGCTAACTTTGGACTGGGTGCACGGAATATGTCATGTTTGGTGTCAAACACCTTGAAATCATACCCCCACACCAGTAACTGGTGTGGGAGTATGATCCCACCCTTTTAGAGGGAGAGACATGGCAGCAATTGTATACCCGGTAGAAATTTAATAGAGCCCTGGCATCACAAAATGGATGCTGTGGCCACAGACACTGGTCTGGACTCCTGCTGCTGACCAAAACTCTGACAGGGAAGGCCTGGACAATAGGTTTCCTGTCTCAGGGAGGAGTAACCACCTCCCAGACAGGCTTGTGTGTATTGGGGCTGGGTGGGAGCACTCTCTGAGTGCCTTGAAGTCCTGCACTCGGGGCACATTTGGTGTCCCTGTGCATAGTCCATCTCAAACCGGTTCATGGACTTCCAGCCCCTGCTCTGGCGTAAAACTGGACAAAGGAAATGGGTGTAGCCACCCCTCTTTCCAAACCCTCCCATAGGTGGGTCCCCAGAGCTAGTCCAACCCCTTCCTTAGGTATAAGTAAGAAACCTCTGTAACCAGAACTTTAGATTACCCTGGATGAAACTCTGAAGCCAAATACTGGACCTTCGATGCTCTACTAAAGATCAGAGGACTGAAGAAATCTCCCTTGGGGTCAAGGAGTGACTCCCCTGCTTGGCAGGCACCAACGAAGCATTTGCCCGTCTGCATTTCCGAAGCTCCCACCGGACTCTGAAGCATTTGCAGCCCAGGAAGAAGATTTCTAGACATCTCAGAGGCAGACCCGAGTCTCCAGCAAAGCTGAGACCCGCAGCCCTCGTGAATAGCGTGGAACCGGAACTCCTGGTCAGCGGGCACTTTTGCTAGTGCATCCACTTCTCCACATGTCCTGAAGTCATGCTTGGGCTGACTTAAAGCCCTTACCTCGAGCACTGAATCCACTGAAGATTGTCAGCCTGGTCACTCCGAGTGATCTGTGGGCCACCATTTTGTGTTTCGTCTTGAGGTCCCTTTGTGATCCCTGGTCTGTTGACTGGTGGGTCCTTGAGGGGCTAACTCTGAATTTCCTTGGGCTTTCCTGGTTGCTCCAGACGTGCCCCAACTCCCTACCAAGTGGTGAGTCCCAAAGACCTTGCTGGTCTGCACCGAAGCATCTTTCTTATTTCTATGTGGGTTGCTGTTGCCAAGGCTTGTTGTGTCCAATCCGGGCACCGATGCTGCAGCACTCGACATCCTTTGTGGGACAGCTTGAATCCAGCTCCTGGTCATCCTCGACGACCCTGGTCCTCGTGGCTGAAGAGTCAAGCTTCACCTTCTTCACCTGAAATCACCTGACATCGGTGGGCATCTGCCTATCGTCTTCCTGGTCACTGGCTAGTGACCCAGACTCTGTCCCCTTTGCTTTCAGGTTCTCCCCATCTTCGATCCAGGCTTGGATCTCTTCAGACACTTCGCATCTTCACGGCAGCAGCACTTCTTCGCCAGCTCCCATTGAAATCGACGACGCAACCCGACACCAAAAGACACCTATGCACCCGGCTTCCCTGGTAAGGTAACATGAGTACTCCTGTGCTCCCGTGGGTGTTAGCCCTAGAACTTCCTAAGTCCCAAAGGGTTTGGTCCTGACTCAATTCTAAGTGTCCCTAATCTTTAAAAATCTAACCACGACTTTCCCCATAGAAGCTAATGGGTGCTCGCGGCTGTGTTCACACACTCACACGGGCCCCTGTGGGTCCCCTGGGCCACTTCCTTGGGGGGTTCCTTGGGGTTCCAGCGATTCTACAGGCTCTAGGCCTTGTGTCTAGTTAAGTTGTGGTTCTTCTACCACTATTTTAGTATATGGTTTGGCTCGCCCCTGGGGCCTGACGTGTATTTGTGCTATTTTAATGTGATTATTGATGTTTAACTTATGTGTTTTGACCTCTAGTCTCATAAATAGACTAGGAGGGTGTGTTTAGTAATAAATACATATATTTTATATATATACCTGGTGTGAATATCTTTCATTTAGGAACTCAAGAGATTATAGACTGGTAAAACAAGCTGCTTTACATTCCTTCAAGACTTAGCCTGAAGGCTGCTCTCCATAGCTACCACTAGAAAAGCTTTCGATAAAGGTTGTCTTTAACCTATAACCAATAAGGGGTTGTTTGGACTGGTACAGGGTGCCCACTATAACTAGTGGACAGTATATACCAGGCCAACTTCTCACACACAACACAACTTTTGTTTGGGAAAATATTGCTGCAGGTTTATTCCATACAAAAGTATGCAATATGGTGGGTTATCTTACGGGCGATCCAAGGGCAGGCAGCTGTAACCAAACTGTGCTGCCCTGCCTGCCTGATGAGCCAAGCACTGTGGAAAACCCAATCAGTGCTACACCTAATAGGGTGATCCTCTTTCCGGATCACGTGACACATTGGTCCCTTATTACTCACACCCCTTTCAGTGCGGAGCGTAGCAAGGCAAGCCCCCGGTTGTTCAGGCCCACAACCACCCGAAGGACTAACGGGACGCCAACGCGGTTTTCCTGGAACCTGCCATGAGGCTCCTGGGATTTGGCTCTGGCACCCCTATTGTGCCCTGCAGAGGTATCCTTCTGTGCCCATTTGATTCCAGATCGCCCTGTAACTCCACCACAGATCTGAAGGCGACCCCGTCGTCTAAAGAGCCCCCCCACCAATACAGATAATTTCTCACCTGCAAGCTGCTATTTCCTGGGACTCCATCATTGCCAGTAGGAACAGGTCTATTCCCACCTGTGACAAGTGCACCCTCAACTTTCAACAATCATCTTTGGTGTTCGTCTGGATTAGCCCATGCCCGATGAAGCAAAGCCTCATGGCTCTGTGAACTTGCGCATGGCACTGTTCATCCTTCTCCGGGACTGTTCAACTGCCTCACATGACCTGTAAGAATGTGAAGGCCACCCACGAGGGAGTTCTACTCTTAGCCATAGCTATGTTACCATTCAAGCCAACGTAGGCTCCAACCTCCTGCAACCTGTGGCTGCTATCCCTGCTATTTTGTGCCTAACACCTGTTCCCCTCATTTATGGAACAGCAGCACACTTATTTAGATGACTGCTTCCACAACCAGCCTGTCTACTATGGCTATGATGGCGCTGAATTTTATGCATAACTGAAGCAACCCATAACCTGCCCATGGAGTAGAGTGAACATATTTTGCTGCAGTTGACCCGACATTTGCACAGTCCTTTTTGATTGCTAAATCATGGTGCACAGGAATGTTCATAACTAGATGTATGTGACAATGAGCAAGTGTGTCCTCATGCACTTGCCATGCATACTTTATTCCTTATAGGAATCTCGCCTGCTCAGCTCCCTCTGTGGCGAAACCCCCTGGGCTTACCAGCATTCTTCACCCTCCTCTACAGGAGCGGGAATGAAAGATGGTCTGGGGCAAGTCAAAATAGGCCAATAAGCTGCAATCCTTTCATGGCGTGGAGCGCCGCCCAGTTCTGGCTCTCATGTCCTGCATTCATGTATTTAAACAACCTGTGACATTGGACCATTCGCCAACCCTGATATTGCCTTTGTCAACGGCTGATAGTTGCATAGGCTGCGTCTGTAGAAATTCCAGAGTCACCAAGCTCCCTCATGCAGGCTACTAATGTAACCCCCGCCTGCAACTACTCGGTCCTGACTCAACAGACACATCAGCCCTGCAGGGACCCGATGAGGAATGCTACCCTGCCCCAAACTCAACGGAAACAACAACATGCGCGAGCTTTGTAACAGTTATCTGGGGAAACATGCCAACTAACAAACCCTCCCTAGCACCCGGGGGTCATGCAGCCACTCCTTGACCTGGAGACTGACCATGTTAAGGTTAAGGATGGTAACAGAGGACCTGACTCTCGTCGCATGCTTGCAACACTTACCCTGCATCGCCCCACTCAGAAAACCTAATGCTGGCTGGCATGCAGAGCTAAACCCACGCAGAAATCACCGCCCGTGCGGGCCGACCCAGCAATCATTGCTCCCCAAGCCCTCTGGATTGTCGAAGATGATCCTCGGCTGGCATTCTGATGCTTAACCTGCATAACCTCAGTGTGACTTGCTCTTAGACCCGCCGGAATCTTGTCCGGCATGCCTTGTGCCCAGATATAAAGGAATGCTACTGGTCGGTATCTGAGGCTGTGCATGGCTATAATGAGTCTTTCCCCACACCAGCCTCCCCAAAAACAATTCGACCCTCACGAACCTTGTGTTCTCGCGCCAGGTTTAGAAAGAGCATAGCTTTCGCTTGCTGTCCCCTGGGGCAATCCAATGCCCACCCCCGGCCGATGACCACAGGGTCCCCGCGATCCTCGAGCAATTGGTCAAATACACTTACCAACACAAAATAACCTCCGCCTAGGCGATAGTGTATCCACCCAGAAGGCACCTGAGAACACGCCTAGCTCACTTCCCACTTAGGCAGGCCCATGTTATTGACCTTGCTATGCCTAACATGACATGTGTTAGTGCTCACCTTCACCACCCAAGGTATCTCCTGACCCTGCTTGCAGGTGTTAATGCTACCCAATGGTACTCATTCTTTTGCCCTCGGAGGGTGAAAGGCTGAGTGGCGGCACAGCTCCCGATGAGATGTCCTTAAGGACTGGATGCCTATATGTAATCGCAATATACCTAACCTTTCTTGAAGGGAGGACTAGTGTCCAAGTTGCCATTGCGGTGTTCTGCCCACCGTCTCACCAAGCGAGCTTACTTGCTAACAATGGGAGTGGTTTAATCACACTGACGTTTTAAATTGAATAGTCACAGAATCTCATTTCCCTCAACCCACCTTATTGTGGATGCTCGTGGTGAAATTGGAGGACCTGGGAAGTTTGTGACTGTCTTGGCAGAGCCAGTAGTTATTCTATTCCAATAATTCACATTTTTGGTTCAGGCGGCGGGTCAGTGATACCCCGTGCCACTTGCATGCCCAAAACAAGATGTGGATTTTGTATGCCATACGAAGGGGCAATGTAGGTGTTACCACTGCAACCCGAAAATTGCAAGATGCGTTGGCGAGGGAGTCTTTACACATTACCAGGAATGGGGTGCTCTCCACCTTTTGCTGCACCCAACCGCAGCCATCACCTCTCTATCACGAAAGCTTTCTATCGCGATTTTAAGTGGGGGGGTGGGGGACGGGCATAAACTACCGCCCTGTCCGTGGGACTATTGACCCTGGGGCAGTTGTAAAGTCATGCACACCACATTGCCCTCGAAGCCAACGGGAGACTAGCCGGGGCCCCACAGCCACTCTCTGCTAAGTTTATAAATGCTGCATGGTAACGCAAACGACCATCTCCCTGCACCTGCCTGTAACAAAACCGGTACCTCACCTATGTCAGCACAATGCAATGCGGCATGCAAAGCATGGCCCGTGGAGAAACGTTGTTCAAGGTTAACACCTTTAAAGGTGGCCTGACACTGTAAGCCATAGGGGGGAATGCAACCCCTTCTTTTACAACCAAAGATGCAGGATAACTCAAACGGAACAGCCACCTACCCCTGACTTCTATGGAGCACTAATGCCTGCAGACCGGCCACGGCGTTGTGCCTCTGAAGAAGTCACCCGGGGTAATCAGTTCAGACCATAACAATGCCGCTGTTAAAGCTACTTCATACACTTGACAAGCTGCAGCGACGTGGCACCCACTGAGGCCCGTCTCAGACTGCCTGGCAATGTATTCACATAATATCACACATGCCATTCTGCCCTGTACCTCAGAAATGCCAGCAGACGTCACCTTACGATCCCAGCGAAAAAACATACAGACTCGAACCAACCCGAAAACCCACTTTAAAAGTGTCTCGCTTTCTGCTAACTATATGTATTTAAAATGCATCATCCCTTTCACACCGTCCCCTTACACTGTCAAGGTACCCCGTCCCGGACAACCCAACGCTTCCCCTACGGGACCCAAGTCCAAAAGGAGGGACATTGAAGTCCTCTATGTAGCGCGGTTCCGCCCAGGACGCTTGTACCCAACCTCACAATTATATTCCAGGTCAATGCGTCAAACACCCTGCAATCCCCGAGGAAGGCTGTGCTTTGCCAACCTTGTGAAGGAAGTCAGCCACTCGGTGAGCCCATGTAAGATACAGGGAGCCATAGCTTCACGCGACAGCTGTAAAAACATGTGCTTGCCTTGTAGTGAAAACACCTGGTGGGAGACGGCAAAGAAGCTTATATCTCCGCGTTCTGTAGCAGCCTTTCCTAGTTAGAGGCATCCTGCAGCTATGTGCTAAATGCATAGTGCCAATATCGGCAACTGTTGTCACATAACACATAGTAAATACATAAATAAACCACACAACACTTTTTGTAAGTGGAGAAATATTGCTGCAGGTTTATTAGCATAACCAATATGCAAACATGGTGGGTTATCTTGCGGGCGATCTGATCCCAGGCCAGGCCAACCCCTAGCAGCCTGCCCGTCTGATAAGCCTAAATTACACCATGGCAGTCGCCGATTGGTGCATACCAAACCTTGGGAGGGGCCACCCCTCCCATCCGTGGACCACCAGTCCACGTGCTTACTCACGCCCCCCCCCGAAAGAGGTGGGCGGAGCGTATGCTGGCAGCCCCTGGTTGCTCAGACCCACAACCGCCCGTAGGACTAAACGGGGCGCCGTAGTTCTTCCAGGGGACACTCTAGTATCCTGGCTTAGCACCACGCTGTGCTGCTGCATGAAGTACCCCTTGGTATCTGCAGACTCTGGATCGCCTTGTAACTCCTCCACAGCCTTGGGAGTGGCCACCGTCACTACCAGGGCCCCCCATCAAGGTAGCCTTATTTCCTTACAACCTGCTGCAGCCAAAGCTTCCCTTCGGTCCAGAGGAAAGGATCCATGCCTAAACTAGAGAGGTGCACCCCATCTCCCTCCAAGCACCCTGTGGACTCGGCGTGTATAAGACCATGCCTGATGAAGCCAGAAACCACTTATTGCCGGGCTTCTCCCAGGTCCAGCCAAAACAAGCCTTAACCAATACCGGACCAGAGGCCATCATGCCCCATCAGGACAGGTGCCCCCATCCATTCTAAACTCCCCATGGATTTATGACTGAATTAACCTGCCTAAAAATAGGCGATGGTCCAATGATACCTTTGCCTGGTTGAATAACAAGACCTATTCCAAGCCACTCCTGCCAGGAAGTGCCAATTTGAGTGTAGTTAAGAGTTGACAAGCCCGCTCTACCTCCTCTTACCTCAGATAGCTGAGTCTAGCACTAGTCGGAGTATAACCATCACCTTCCGACAGTCACCACCCTAAGTGAAGCCTTGCCCTCCCACACTTCTGCTAGCATACCAGGGAGCCGACAGGCCAGCGTGACCCAGGGGGGAACCAAAGCATAAATACCTCTCTCTGTTGAATACTGGGAATGCCAGTAGTTCTCCTGCTACTTAGTAGCCCAAAATGTTTCCCGGGAGTTTCCCCCAATCATATGGACCAAATCGCCCTTGTTGGAAGGCCACTTCCACAACCTGCATAGTTGCCAGCCAGTGCTGGAGGGCGGGAGAAGTTGCCCTTTACCATTACTCCCATCAATGGTACCTGTTTCGTCTAACTCAAGGACGGGCTGCTAAGTGGGCTTACCAGGATCCACCCTTGAACCAGAGGTCAGACCCAAGCCCCTCTAAGTTCTGCTGCTTCACCTGCCCGTTAACACGAATAACTGGAGCAACTGAACCACTTATCGCCGTGCTACCTGTCCTATAGGACAGGTGCGCGGGCACCTGTCCAAGCATCCAAACGCAACCAGAAAGTCGGACCGTACCCAGAACGGTAAGCCCCAACTTGCTTCGAAGTGAAACAGACCATGCTACTGCCTCAACAAGGTATGTCCTGTGCCTATTCCGTGTCTGGCTGTAAGGGTTAGACATTGCCAGTCCCAGTCCCGGGTGAAAATAGGAGCTATACAGCTGCAGGTGCTAAAGATGGAACACGTGGCCTGATGAAGCAGACTGTAATTCCCTTGCTACTGTTGTGCACAAACCCACAACCATTGGCTCTCCATGGTACAATACCTTCATGCTAATCATGGTTTCCTAGGAGGATGTTGAAAAGTCTATGTTCAAGAAGTCTAACCGTGTCCTGAACAGTAACCCCCAACTGGCCCTGAACCGAGACAAACCATGCCAAGGCACATAGGAGAATTTAATAACTAATAGCAGGTCCAACAGCGTAAACAGGCATCCTAAGCTTACAATAGGAGTGTTGGAGTAAGGGTATCCAGTGAGAATAAGGACGACCCTCCCATCTGACCAACCGAGGTGGGAACCACTCCTGTTCATTCCAGTACATATGGTCCCTGTTGACCTGTCACTGCCTGATGTACGTGACCTAGTTACATGGTCCCTTTGCATGGCGGCATGCCATTGAGACAAACATCCATTACCCGATAAGTACCACTACCTGCCTACACTACAATCTTGCCTGGCAATCCTCCATGCCCAGATATACCATGCGATGATTGCTCTACTCCGTCACTTGACCCGACCATACTTCGAAGTGTAATGCAGGACATGTGTCCTAGAGTACCTATTGTTTGGGTGCAAATATCCGTACCACAAATACCTGATGTGTTCAATACTAATAACAGTACTAACAACCCAATCATCGTCTTAAAACCGCGTGTGACAAAGCGGGAGAATAAAGGCAGGCTAACCCCAGTGTGACACAGAAAGACGCAGCTGTGCTCCAAAAAACCACCATCCCGCATATCACAGACCCGATGGAAAGACAACAAGAGCCTAACGCTCTACACCCGTGGATAACCCAGGAAACAACCACTAAGACTTGCGTAAATAACAACGGACATCCTTTCGGCGTCTGAAGGTCTAGCCCTTTCAGAAGTGACCTGGGGACCCAGGGCCAGGTACAGTGCAGGCCTCAGCACCTGTGGTGTGTGTGATCGAGGCCCACTTCAGTGTGAGCCAGGCCCCGCGATGCATACTGTCTTCAAGGTTAAGCACCAGCATTGCATTCTGAATGTTCCTGACACAGCCAAGAAACATGCGCATAACTACAGCAACTGGCACCCTGCCATAAAAGTATCCATTCTGCCTTCTATGAACGCAAAATTTGCTCTTGTGGCGATCCATATTAGTGTTCCCTCCAAACCAGCCGCCCTAACCAGGCAACCCGCACCCTCTTGGCACTGGCACACTCCCGCCCCAGCTGCCCTAGAGTGCCTGGTCGAGTGTGGCCACAACCTACGTTTTATCACTGACGTTATATCGGGGTATGATGACACTCAACTAACTATACTGCTGAGTGCCCGTTGCACCATCGCAAGTATGTCTTTGCCTACTCAGTGGCTGGATGTAAAGTTAAATGACATTGGCAGCCCAGTCCCGGGCGAACCTAGCAGCTATACAGTTTCTGTTGCTGTAGACCATACCTGTAGCTTGATGAACCGAATGCAATTCCCTTGCTCCTGTTGAGCACGGAACCCACAACAATTTCTCACCATGGTTCAATACCTTCACGCTGCTCATCATTTCCTAGCAGAATGTTGACAAATCTATGTTCTGCAATGGCGCTACTTCGCAGCCTGCACCATTCTGCCAGTGCCGAAAAGACCTTTGTCCTCCCGATTACAAGGGATACTGAGCACTAGTCATGCGTCCCTATCTTAACTACAAATTAAGCACTCCCTACAACCAACCCCTCTATTGGCTAACCAGCTGACCAACAGAAGCGTATGAAAACATGGTCAAACGTGCACGTGCCGGGGGCCCACTGGAAGGCAACAGCCTTAAGACGCCTAACAGGTGTCCCGCTCTGTGGAAGACAGCATGATCACCATTCATAGCGTTACTCTAATGCGCATAAAGAAATACATTTTGATTATAAAAATGTCTGTATGTGAGCGCAAAGGTGTTGAAACGATAAACATGAGCTCCAGTTACATGACATACTGCGCACCTAGCATTGCATCTCTATATTTACAACGCGAAGAGCACTACCTACCGCAGCCCATCTATCGGCGATCAGTGCTTATAATTGCATATAGTGAAATAATTCACCATCATGGCTTTGTTGCAGGGCCCACCAAGAGCTATTCTACCTCATGTCAGCCTGCCTGCGAGTACGACAGCTGGGCTGTCCCCCCACACCAGTAAACAGCCAATTCTTTAGTAAAAAGACACCATCAGCGCAAGCTACAAGTATTGAATAAGAGTTAAAAACTGGTCTGCAGGGCTCCCCAACTGGCTCAGGATTCCGTAGGAGGGAGACGCGATAAGTCCTGCAGCCCACTTGTAGCATGTAATGTACAGGTCCTAGGTACAAATAGCACTATATAATAAGTACTTATTAGTAAATTAAGTGTACAAAATAGGTGTTTGGAATTCACCAGGTTTACGTGGGAGAGCACAAGCCTTTTACTTATGGTTAGCAGGAGTTGAAGTGTACAGAGCCCTGTGGCCGACTAAAACAGGTTCTGTCACAGAAGGCAAAACATTTACGGGATGCCACACAAATGGTAATGTCCTATAATCTGCAGCATAGCAATAACTGGTATAAAATTACCATACACTTATCCAACATTTCAAATGTCACTGTGCTAAGTATGTCACATCTTGATAAAGAAAAGGGGCACTGCCTTCCAATGGCACTGGGTGTGAAGCCATAAATATTAGAGATATTCCAAAGTCAATCATTATGGGGAAATTAGGCAGGTAGACGGGAAATGCAGTTCAATGAATCCTGCGATACGAATAAGAGTATGAACGAATTTCAGGTATTTTAATGAGATAAATCACCTCCATTGAGTGACCATTCCAATCAATGATACGGTGCTACATGTGACGGTGCAGTGGACATGAAGGTAAATGATAAAATAGTACAGGATATATACAGTGTGCAATACATAAGATAGTCTTACCACCAGCACAATCTTTTAGAATAGAGGAACCGTAGACTTAATCAGTTCCTTCATAATGAAAAGTGGTTAAGACATAATAGTCGTCGTTTAAATCCCAAGAGCATCCGGCCATCCTCCACCTGCAAGTAGAAGAAGCTGTGCATCAAACAGCCCTACCGGCCCCAAAGAAAAGCCGAAGATACCGGAAGCAGCTGTGGAGGAAAAGCCCAGGCAGGGAAGGAGAGCACTGAAATATCTCAACCTTGACCACATATGAAATACGGCGCCAATCTCTTACCTGGGCAAACCCCCACATTTATATGCTGCCTTACTGTCAAATTCTGACTAATGAATGAAGTCACTGCCGGCTAGAAACATGTAGAGTGATGTATGTCCTGCAGATAGCTACGAGCCCATGCCTCCCCCAAGACCACATGATGCCTGTGAGTTACACCGTTGTTTATAGTTGTGCTGCATCGTGAAAGACCCGCGTTTGGCCAAGCACGTGGCACATCACAGGCTGTCTTATCCGTAGCTCTAAATTATACCAGCAATTTAATTTTGACCAATTTCCAAGAGTGGCCTGTAATTATATATTGTACAAACACTGCGGGGGGGACGCCCAGCCGCAGAGTACTTGCTCTTAGTCATCCCCCCCACAGTCGCCCAACTAGTCGGGACTCGAGGTCACTGCTCCCATTGTGGAGCTCCCACCCAAGGACTTCTCTTTGCAGTGCCGTGCCCGGCAGCTCAAGCCTCTCCGCCCGTGCAACCACTGGGTGGGGCCACGGGACGAATAGAGTGGGGGGGGCGTAAATGGGCCACATTTACCAGATAACCCAACGCCCGCAATAACGGCCAGCCTTGCGGCGTGACCCGTCCGCAGGGCACGAAAAGGATGCAAGGCTGCCACCAGGCCCGGATTCATACCGTACACCCCCTCTGCCCTCGGGACACTTAGCGTCGAGCGGTCTATCTAGGCAGTCTCCACCTACCCATGAGCAACCCTGCCGCTCGTCCATGTGCAAAATAGTTTGCGTCTTCGTTTTGCACGATCGGTTGGGTCAGCCCTCCACGAGTCTTTGATCGTCCACCTAGGTATTCTTGGCGCTGCGCCAAGAAACTGATACTATTCTGCTGCACACACTGACGGCTTGTGTAGTGCTTGGTACAGTGAGGGGAGGACTATCACCCCTAACCCACCCCCTAGCGCTAGTCAAAAGGGGGGCTGTACTTCTAATAACCAAAACGACGGCTGTCCCTGCCCGCAGCACCGCGTAAACACACTATTTCAGGCTGGAGTACTCTGGTATGTATGTGCCAGAACGGTGCCATGGTTAGCCGCACCAAACGGGGAAACACAATAATTCCGGGGGCAGCAGAAACAGGGGCACAACAAACCCGATCCGGTTTATATACAAGCACGAACTGAAACTAACCGACACCTGCGCATCGCTGCACTGCCCTAAACATCATTCTCCTTCAGAACAATGCAGCGAAGGGCTCGATGTGCTTCATTTGAAATGTGCGCATTATCAACTTTCAAAGTACAGAGCTCTGTGAACACAGTAAGCATAACGCCAACCTAACACAGAAGCAGCGGACATAGACATTAACTGTATACAGCAACCCAATGCCCCTTCAACGTCTAGCCCCAACAAGGACGAGCAGTCTGTTCGATGGTGGCCCAGGCGCAAAGTGATTTGGCCAGAAACACAGGGTGTTGAGCCCACGCTGAGACAGAGGCCCGCATACTCTGCACCCCCGTCATCGGCACAGCCAATGCGCCACCGCATTGCTTGGCACCACGGGGACCGCTACATGAAGCAGAGGTGAACAACTGGCACGGCATATTGCAATGCACACACTGCGAGTTAAACACCACTTGTATATGCTCATTGAAATACACAGCTATCTGATATTATTCGGAACGGAGCACACCTGGAGAATTCGGGCATCGATCCTGCTACCCCTCGCATGCTGAGCTGACGCACTCTCAGTTGGGCTAGTTCACCTACCACAGAGCGTGCGAGTATCCGGATGCACCAAACCCCACAGTAATTTTATCCAAATCTCCCCACAATCTCGCCTGTGCCCCCAGGGTGAAGAAGGCAGATACCCGGAGAGGGGGGGATGGAGGTGCGACTCTCCGTAGAGGCCCTGACAAGACGTGCTGATCCAGAGTAAACGCATTCTGGTGGGACTACAACCTTTGCAACATCGGCACTTTAGGCCCCGCAGTTGCAAATCTCATTCCCGCCACGCACAAGTGATCCCCTGAGGGTGGGGGGGAAGCCAAAACCCAGGGTCTCCAGCCAACGAAATAAAGTTCCCACACCTTATTGAACTGCACTGCCACAGCGAGATAGTAAAGGCTCCAGGCATATCCACCCCATGACCACAGCGAAAGGATCGATCCGCGAAGCAACCGAGCAGCCCAAGAAAGCCTGCGCGCCGGCTGCTGGCCCACTCACACACCACGTTGGGGGCAGGGGGCCACACCTCCAGGGAAAGCCGAAACGGCTCTCTGCAGGCAGCTGAGGCTGACCCCCTATGCGGTTCATCCCCCCAGCGATCGGGCCCAACGCGCCGCAACTTGCCCGTTGCTTTAACGCCACCACCACTCCAGGGCACGAAACCGTAAAGGGGTGCGGCGTGAGGAAAAGGTAAGCGGTCTGATATAATGCTGCTTTGTTTTAGGTGGTCGACTGTGCGGCATGAGGCCGAGGAATAAGTACCCCCTCTTACCCTGTCCTCGGCACAGTCACACCACAAACCCACCAGCAGGCACCGACACCGACGGACCGAGTGCCGGGGGCTGGACCCGGGGAAAGGCAGCTTCGACGGGGTCCCACCGGGGCATAGCCTAACTTGGTGGGACAGGAGGGGAGGGACTGCTTCCCCCAGTGTCGCACTCACCACGCCTCGTGCGCTACCGATCTCACGACCTAGGACAGCATGTTTAGCAGCAGGTAACAGCACGACCAAAAAGGACGGCATGACTCCGGCGAAGGAACCCCTATGCCGGCCACGCAACAACACCACAAAGACTCTCCCTCTCAACCATCACCAACACTCACCGGGACAACCGGGATCACGGGACATCCCTACAAAACCCGCCGCAAGACCCGGAGTAGCGAACGGCGTCAAGGCGCGACGAGAGGGACAAGAGGGCGAGGAAGGGGCGGGCACAGCCTAAATACCCTTGCCCCCTCACCCAACGCCGGAAGTAACCATTTGCCGGATGTCTTCCCTGGCTGAGCCCAGGGACTAGACCGGCTGCCCCCAGTGCCTTCATGTGGCACTAAGGCGGCCGCCCTGTTAGGGGGGCTGCTGCGCAACCCCCCGGGGCAGCCTTGCATACTCAAAGCTACCGGGGAGGCATGCGATAAAGACGATGTCAGGAGTGCTAAAGACTGCGCGCTGTACACCATTACCGTACAAGGCACTCTGCCGCACGTGCTAACATAAGCAGCGCCATGAATTATCACCAGGTGTTGAGCCGCTGCGGGGGGACACTGTTCCCCAGTGCCATAGCTGGCTACTCACACCCTTAGACCGCATTTCTCCCTACAACCTCTGCTTTTGAACCCAGGCTTTTGCCTTACAGTTGCCAGCGTATTTAGCATCTAGGCATGATTTCTGTCCCTGTCGCATACGCGGCTGTGGGCAACACGATTGGCGATATACCTCACTGCCACAAAAGTTGTCTTATTTCGGGGTTATATCAGCAATGAACGGCAATGAATAATGCAAAGCGTGCTTAGCGCTTTGTTATTCATCGCCATCTATCTCAAGAATTTATCGCCCTGGTAGCGCGTTATCAACAACGCGTTGCTCCAGGGCGATAAAAATTTCAGAGATAGCGGGAGAAATCACCGTTTTGCAGGGAACATCGCTGGTTTTCCAGCGATGTTACCTGCAAAAGGGCGATAACCTTGCTGATACGACCCTGTGTCATAGCAGTATAATCCACCCCCTATGTTAGGGATGGATAAGCCAGGATTTTAGCAGATGTTAGTTTTTGGAGAAAACAGCGGTTTTCTCCAAAAACTAACATCTGCTAAAATGCTGGGGCAGCCTTGTAAATATCGTGATGTGCACATCAGCGATATTTGCAAGGCTGTACTGCGCAGTGACACCCACTTTGCATCTCATTAGAGATGCAAAGAGAGGCATCAGGAAAAAGGGTGCTACCATGCGATTATGCATGTTAGCACCCTCTTGTAAATAGGGCGATGGTTTTATCTCCGCTTTTTTGGCTTTTAAAGCCAAAAAAAGCTGAGATAAAGCCCTTGTTAATATGCCCCAGCGTTTTTGTGCATAAAGCATACCTCACTTTGCCGATCTTATCAAAGCAATGCACCCTAGCAACGCCATTTAGGCGGCCCAATGGCATCGCCAATCAACCGGCCCAGTAGACTGAGCGTGAGGGCAAAATAAGTAAAATAGCGTAACAAGTCTGCAGATAAAGCAAAACAAGAGTCAGATCTGTTTACAAACAGACAGAGCAACTGAGTTCACGGCTTAGACGTAAACTCGCGAAGGAGCGAGACGGTCTATGGTTTTCTTCTTACGGCAAATTATTCCACGCAATAACCACACAGACCGCAAAACATCTGGGGGGTGTGAGGGAGGCAGACTGCATCCAAACCGATCTAGACACTTGTTGGCAGTGCACGGTGTGAAATCATTCTGCAAGGATGTCAGTGGTCGTTTTATCGAAACCAAATCTAAGTAACCTTCTCCCGGTACTAATAACCAATATAGCAAGGGGCCAGCTCCTAGCGCCCCACCCTTATCGGCCGATAGCCTCATAGAGATGATAGAGGCAGTCCCAGGTCGATCCGTACAACCATGCCCCCCTGCTCACCGGTGAATACGCGCAAATGTACTGCATTTGTTCGCAAAACTGTGTGTTGATGAAGGCAACTTCTTACAATATTGCACATCTCTCCAACCATATTGCACATATCCCCACAATTTGATTAGGCCACAATGGAGGAAGACAGACAATATCCCAAATTCTCATTAAACGCAAATTTAGGTGCCTTAATGGGTGTTTTGTCAAAGACCAACCGACAAGTGTGGGTCAAAAGCAGTGCTCAATCACCACTCTTCCTCTCCTCTCCGACAAAGGGTACCCGGAGTAAAACACGCCTCCATAAATGATATGACCCGACAACCGGCGAATGGCAGAAAAAAACCACCGGAGACCGTTAAAGTGGTCTCTACAACTCCAAAGAAACGTGAAGTGCACTTAATTACGACAGCGCGGACACTCCCGGCGCCTCTTTGTTACATACAAGCGCGCCTAATCAGTTGCAGTGCCCTTTTGCCATCACCACAGCGCGCCGCCATTACCGCTGCCCCCACATATGGGCGCAGCACCCGCCTATAGTACCCCGCATCCTTTCCTACTGTACACTCGTCAGCCATCACCGCACCTCCCCGCCTACACAAGCGGCCTCATCCCTGGAGTAAGGGCTTGTCTTTACCCCCCTCGCTTATGGGGGCAGCTGCCTTGCAGTGCGGCTACGATACTGATAATACTCAAATGCGCTATTAAAATGATGAGCAGCATCCAATAGACCCGCACCACGCGTCACCCGCTCAACCATGCCTGCCTCCCTGGCACTGGGGACCTAATAGCACCAAGTGCAGCCCAAACTCTAGCTGAACAAGCGGACTCCCGCACTTTCGCAGCCTCAAGCCCGTGGTCCCTCCCTGTCACCAAGAGGGCCGGAAAACAATTCACAGGCTGCACGAGGTGTGAGTAGGGAGGTCGGACCCTGGTGCTGCAGTTCATATCAGGGTGGGAGAAGCCCCCAGTATGCAGCGGACTCGGAGCACCACTGAAGCACTACCGGCGCGCCAATGCCACACAGTAGGGGAGGTGCATGGCAAAACTGCAACACCCCTACCAAGACGGGACAAAAAGTGCGCCCGGCCCGACCACCGCAGAACCCAAGGGGTAGTAATTGGCCCCACGCTCCCCAAACCGGTAGGCGGGCCCCCACAACAGGCGCACACAAAGAAACGAAGCCAGGCCCAGCCTGGCCCGCTCACCTCCTCGCTATGCTGATTTGTTCAAACTCCTCTGCTGCTGCCGTGATCGGGCGAGGATCAAGAACGAGATGACCACAGCGTGACTAAACAGCGTGCCCTCGGCAGTGCAACCCACGATCTCACACAATCAGCGTGTCAGGCGCAACAGAGGACACCAGGATGGCGGGGGAAGACCTATATACCTTCCCCCAATCCTCAGTGCGCCGGAAGTGATGCGCCTAGCGTGCCACAGGCAAGGGGCGGACTCCTCCCTGAGTCCCCGCATTAGAGAGGGGGGTGGGTTGATGCCCAAATGGCACTAGAGGGACTGTCTCAAGTGCCATGTGTTGTAGTAAGCGTGGATGCTGGGTTAACAGTGGGCTCTCCTGCTAGGATGCCAGAGGAGGGTTTAATTGGCACACTTGCGGATTTGCATCCAACTGTGGCTGGGTCACTGCTGTCGGGGTCGATAAATATTGCTACCCTTACTAGCGTGGGGGAGAGCTGGAAAGATGGCTTACAGTCTGAGAGAATATTTCTTCGGCGGTGCTGGTAAATCCCGAAATGGAAACAACCCTACCGGGGGAAATATGCTTGTTGGAGTCTGCGCAACTGAACGCTCAGGAAACGGTGGGAGCCCATGCAATGGGAGACATTGAACAGTATGGCGGAAACACTGAGCCTCAGATTACTGTTGGAGATGTGCCATCTCATCTTTCACCATCAAGTGATCTTAATGGTTTAGGTGGCCATTCATTTGATGAAGACAGTGGCTCTATATCCAGCTATGTATCTGCCAAAAAGAAAAAATGTGATCTTAAAGCTGCCAAACAAACTAAAGTCGGTCAGACGGCCGTAGAACCAAATAGTATTAGTAAGATAACTCTAAAGCAAAGTGCCCTGTCGACAACTACTAATTTAAAAGCTAAAGTTAAAAGTCAGGATAGCCCACTACGTAAATGGGGGGCTTCAAAGGGGAAAGTAAAAGCGATTGTATCACGGCTATCTGGGCAAAATCCGGCTTCTGGTGGCGGCCAGAATAACTTTTTCTCTCAGTCTATGTCAGAGAGCTCGCTAAAATCCGCCAATCCCAGTGGGGGTCATCAACTTGTTGATTTAACACGTTCGGCAAAGGAGATACCTGGACAAGCGAATGCATCAGTAGTCGCAAACACAACAGAAGTAACATTAGCCCCAGAACCCTCTTTAGCTTCAATTATGCAGGCATTAACCGCACAAAGGGCGGAAGCACAGGAGCGTTATAACCAGCTTAGAGCAGATAACGTTACAATTCAGCAAACACTGGACGCAGTAACTGGCAAAATCGCAGCACTTACAACTGAGATGACCAAATTACAACAAAGACTTTCTGATAATGAGGAGGCAGTGACACATTCTACTAATCTGCTACGTGAAGATGATACTCAGCTAAATGTGCTGCAAGAAAAGGCTGCAGATCTTGAGAACCGGCAGCGTCGGAATAACTTGAAAATATTTGGGGTCCCGGAAGGAAGAGAAGTCTCTGATCTGTGAGCATTTATGTTTCAACTATTCCAGAAAGCTTTCCCAGATTTAGCTGCCTGGGATTGGGATTCCCAAATTCAACAAGCTCATAGGCTTCCAATCTTCTATAATCAAACAAAGTAGTCTTATTTTCATCAACCTGGACCTATTCTGATTTTTATAGGTAGTTTTCTACTGCGTCAAGCTATTGCCTTCAAATCTCGGCCTACCACTCCTGTGACAGTTGAATCGTTCTCCATCACTGTAAGATCTGATTTATGTAAAATCACAATGGATAAGCGATGGAGGATGCGACAGCTTATCGATCCTTGGAAAGCTGTCGGCGCTTTGGTTTATCTGCAAGAGCCTGCTCCATTGAAGGTTGTCAGGGATGGCCGCTCACAGCTTTTTCACTCTGATCAGGAGGCTAAGTCGGTGCTTCTCAAAGCGCAACAGAGCTTTAAATAGAAGCTTGCATAGAAAGACTCAAGCATATTTAAGGAGCTTAAAGATGGGATGCTTTGTATATTGCTTATAGGCTATGATATGTTGGGTGCTAATTGACTCATTGTGTACTTTCTGTTTATCTTTCTAACGGCATTCTTAAATTGCCTTATAATCACAAATTAAGTTGGGAGACTCTCGGAGGGCTCTGCCTCTCTTTTGTTCGCTGTCTTAGATCGACAGCAGGTTAGCGGGGGATGATTCCTTTTCTACGCTACTGGGGGGGTTAGGTGGGAATCAGGTCTGATTTAGGGGGGGGTTGAAGTTGAAACTTTAAATGACCGATGGGTGGAAGATAGAAGGGTATTGGTGCTGGGGGTGTAAAAAACAGGGGGTACAGGTAATTTAAAAGTGAGTACGAAGATAAGATTTGACAATATAAGGAGACATGGGATTGAGAGTATGCTCATCACTACTATACTTCAAAATGTTTGGCTTTTTATTCTCTTTTGGAGGGACAGAATTGTTGGGCAAGCTAAATTAGGTATGCGCCTGAATTATTACATGTTTTATTATGGGGATAGTTAGATGCATCAGCTGGAACGTGGCTGGGTTAAATTCTTCTACTAAGAGACATCTGGTTAGAGAAGAGCTTAAGATACATAAACCACATCTAGTAATTTTGGTAGAGACACACTTAGCTTATAAGGACAGAGGTTTGTTCAAACAGCTAGGTTTTGAGATGATGGAGTATACCTCACAGGGGACAGCTATTAGAGGGGTAGCTATACTTAAAGATAAACGCTTGGTTTGCAAGATAATTAAAAAAACTTCTGACCCAGGTGGCAGATGGGTCATTGTGCAGCTTGAAATTTGCAACAAAAAAGTGGTTCTTTGCGCATTATATGGACCAAATACGGATGATCCTACCATTTTTAATAGATTAATGCTGGAGCTGCTTGGGTGGTAGGGAGAAATAATTATCATGGGGGATTTTAATTGCATATTAAATCATGCCATAGATTCAACAAATAGATCTGCTTTCCCGCGAATGAGTAGGGTTCGCAAATCAATCTGGGAATTGGCACGGGTTCACAGGCTATCAGATTTATGGCGGACACTACATGCAACAATACCAGGCTACATGTATTATTCCGGCCCTCATAGGCCTCATTCAAGAATAGACTTAGCTTTTGTGAACAACAACATTTTGGAAACTTCACGAATGGAGGTTTGTCTGCGGATAACATCCGACCACAATCCGCTATGGGTCTGCTTCCAATTGTCAGCCCAGGATAAGAGCAGTCGCAAATTTTCATTTCCTAGATATTTGCTGTCTGATTCTCAATATATTTTACATACTGAAGGGACAAGGAGTTTCTACAGTATAATATGGATACTGCTTCTCCGTGTATTATATGGGATGCAATGAAAGATTACATACGTGGTACTACCCAGCAGTATATATATCATTCCAATAAGATCTTACAAAATAGCTTGAAGGAAGCATGTGAAACATTAAAAAAAATTGAATTCGGACATGCGGAGGAGCTTATGTCTAATGGTACAAACAGCGAGGAAATAGATACTGCTTTAATAAATACACAGACGTCTTTAACTAGGCAACTTAAAGAAAAGAGTGCAGCTGCTTATAATAAAATTTGCATTAATCAATATGAATATGGGGAGCAAGTTGGGAGGTTATTAGCTTATCAGATTGCTGACAAAATAGCTAAGACACATATTGATTCAATTAAGGGTAAGACTGGCCAGCTACATACTTCTACTGGTTCCATTTTGGAACAATTTACTCAATTTTACATTGAGTTATATACTTAGTCTGATGTTCCTGATCTAACACAGGTGGAAGAATATCTACAATTAGGGAACCCTCGCTCTCTTAATTTGTAGGCTGAGGAATACCTTGAACAAGAGATAACTGAAGAAGAAATTCTATCTGCAATAGCTGTGCTGCCATCTGGTAAAGCCGCTGGAGATGATGCAATACCAATCGAATTTTATAAAACTTTTAAAGCTATTATTCTCCCTCTACTTTGATTGGTCATGCAGCAGATTGCGGTACATATGGAAATAACTAAGTCTTAGAACTTAACTAATATTGTTTTTTTCTGTAAAAAAGGAAAGGCAGTGGATGAATGTGGGTCTTATCGGCCTATATCACTCATCAATGCAGATGCAAAAATCTTTTCTAAAGTGCTGGCTAATCGCCTTGCACCTTATATGTCTGGCTTAGTATCTAAACATCAACATGGATTCATCACTGGTAGGGATACCACTGAGCATGTTAATACAGCTATAACTGCTTTTGATATTGCTAAACGGAAATCCTGCAATTTGGGGATGATCCTGATGGATGCTGAAAAAGCATTTGACCAGGTGGCATGGGATGCTTTATGGAGGATACTGATTAGTAATGCTCTACTTAGTCGGTTCTTGAAATGGATCCGTGCGCTCTATATTAACTCACAGGCTCAACTTATATATGCTAACTTGCATTTTTCTCAATTTTTAATACAGCGTGGAACAAGACAAGGGTGTCCACTTTCTCCCTTTGCTGTTCGCGTTATATATTGAGCCATTATTAATGCATTAAATTGAAATAATTATATCACACCATTTAGACACGGAATGTATCAACTGAAGGCTGTCGGGTACGCAGACGATATTGCGGTTTTTACACCTAATCCAAGAACAGCATTGGGCATAATTAAGGAGGAAGCAAAAAGCTTCGGGTCCTTTTTTGGATATAAATGACATGCAAATAAAACCCAAGTCTTGCATAATATTAAGTCGACAACACCTATAATCAGGAGCTGCACTGTGGTAACATATTTGGGGATTCGGATCTCTGCTGCCGTGGAATAAACATGGCGATTGAATTATGAAACACTACTTAAATCGGTGGAAAAAAACGAAAGACCTGGAATAACCTCCCAGTTACTATTATGGGTAGAAGTAACATAATTAAAATGAAAATCTTGCCAAAATTCTTATACTTATTTCGGGCTATTCCTATACGTGTTCCAAACTACTTCGTTAAAAAACTTGAAGGTGTGATTAGCAGCTTTATCTGGGGCTACAAACAGGTGTGCCGGGCGATACGCTTTCTTAAATTTCCTTTTAAATTTGGAGGCCCGCAACGTCCGGACTTCAAACTTTACTTTTGGGCAGCATTTACTAGGCGCTTACAAAGTCTTTTAACAGATAAACAGCCTTATTTCGGCCTCATCCTTGCCCTTGGCACTGATAGCAATACATTTTTGTATAGGATTAACGACACCAACTATTACAAGAGAGTGCGGTTTAAGACCATTAGGGACATGGTTGGTATGTGGCGTGAAATCCCCGATTACTTTTCCCTTACTCAGGAAAATTTGATAAAACACGACCAACTTAAATTATGGAACAATCCATCTCTTCCGATTATATTTCAGGATTCGGCTGCTGGTAGTTGGGGAGGATTTGGAATTGAGAGATTAGGCCAGCTGTATGATCATACAGGTTTCTCTTTTCCATTTTTACGTTCTTCTTTTGGTCTTCCGCATCAGGCCTTTTTTTAATATTTGCAAATTAGAGACTAATTTTTGAAACAGCAACTGTCGCAACTACCACACTCTCATGAATTTATAACGTACCTGCAAAATTCCGCACATAAAGCTAGAATAAGCAATACGTATTTACATCTCTGTCATCTGAGGAGAACGGATAATGGTTATATAGCGAATAAATGGAGTCGGGTACTTGGTATAGCTATGGATGTCTCTGAGATTGTGCTGGCTTTTGAGACTTTAAATAACTCCATACATTTTCTCAATATAAAGTTGCAGCAATTTCGCACTGTCTGTATGCTATATTATACTCCTGAGAAGAGTTGTAAATGGCAACTACCAGCACAGGGATCTCTTCGAGGTGGGGTTGATAAGACATGCTGTCCTAAGTGTGGTCAAAGGGGTGCTGATATTCTTTACATGTTTTATATCTGCTCTATGTTACGGGACATTTAGGAAAAGGTCATACAATATGTTGGTCAATGTGTAGGATTTAGCTTATCCTTTACTACGAAAGAGATAATGTTGGGGTTAAAGGTGTGTGAAAATCTTGCTATCAGGAGTTTTTTATCTATTGTGTTAGTAGAGGCTCGTTTATGCATTGCGAGAGAGTGGATCTCGCAGAATCCTCCTACTTTCTATGATTTTCTGATATTTATGAAAGATATTTATGAAAGAGAACGAGCACTAGCTAAAACAAGAACGTGCGTTGCAAAAATGTGGTCGAATATGGCAATGCTTCGTGCATGATTTATGTGTAACTATAGACAATTTTTGAATTATTATTTGTGTTGCTGGACCTAATTTTAATTTTATTGAAAAGGTAGCTTCTGATGCTATAGTGCTTGTTATGATTACTTCTCTTGTTATCTCTCGTATCTCTCTTTTTATATATATGACTCTTAAACATATTGTACCCTCTGACAAAATGCTGAAATAAAATAAAAATAAAGAAAAGAGAAAGAGACTGTGGGAGAAGGAAAGTGTCAGGTGGGACTGATGAGATGCAAAGATGATAAGTGTACCATAATATGTGTAAGAACACCAACCAGGCCACACCTTCACCAAACACAAATTGCATTATGTGACTTGTAGTCTCACAATTACTCAGGGTGGCTTGCAACTACAAGCCAGGCAATACCAAATCACGTTTTTTTTTTTTTTTAAACGGATTGGGTCAGGAACAAACATCAATAACAACGGTTCGAATCGGTGGCATTACAGTATATTTCGAAGTACAAGTGATATATATATATATATCCAGGGGGGAAAAATACAAAAACCTGATTTTGTTCTTTTACAATCGTCAAATTTACTAACTCGCAAGTTGTTACTTAGGGACTCCTCTGTGGTGACATACACGCATTTTCTTTTCCTTCCAAAAACTTTTCTTCATTTGCAGAGGCTTCAGGTCTGGGGGCGCCTGGCTGGACATAAACAGCGCTCCACCTCCCTCAATACACAACAGGCTGGAGTTCAAAACAGACACTTACCTCCTCGAAGCACCGTTCCAACGACCCTAGAGAGCCCGGCATAATTCCAAAGTGAAAATCCTGGTGTGCGAGCCCAGTGGCTCCGTTCGTCAACTATTCACCTCGAGAGGGCTCTTGGCACGATTGACAAATATCAGATTTGTATTATTATCCGATTTCATAGAACTGATTTTATCAATTTCAAAAACTGGAATGGTGAGCAGAACCACCGATCTTTCAAACTATTGCTATGTGATTACGGAACTGTGTCTGCAATAGATGCATCAACCTACTGAGCTACCAGTTACGTGGGCATAAAAAAGGATGCTTCTTGTTAAACGTAGAAACGAGAATTGGTAACATTAGCATATATATTTCAATAACTCAAAATAGGAATACTGAATACGACTTGGTGTTAATCAGAGTTCGATTTTCTCCAAAGGGGTCATTCCATTTCATGAGTGTCCCCTCTATTGCTTTATCTCTGAACAATATTGTTAGCCAAACATGCAATAAATAAAACAAGCGCTTCTTCCTCTGTGTTATAGAGGCTGATAACAAAACGGTCATCGTATATTTAAAGTACATAATAGTAAACAATACACCGTTGTTACCTTTTCTTGTCAAATCCAAATTTGTTCAGAAGGATGAAAATGTAATGGTGCTTTGCAGGCAAGTAAGGCGAAGCAACGGCAGGTAACGTGTTGCTTCTCTTGGGCGATGCGACTGTATTTTAAAATGTGTTTAGTGTAGT
Source organism: Triturus cristatus (assembly GCF_964204655.1). Classification (NCBI taxonomy): domain Eukaryota; kingdom Metazoa; phylum Chordata; class Amphibia; order Caudata; family Salamandridae; genus Triturus; species Triturus cristatus. Next base: position 144,529,302 of record NC_140585.1, on the reverse strand, counting down.
ATTGCCACCGTCCTGCAGATGCTTTGATCTGGCTATGCCCAGATGTGATGCTTAAACTACCTCACAAATCGTCTGCGCGCCCTTACCTGCTGTGCAGAAGCGGAAAGCCTGGTCTCTGTGCCGGGTGAGTTGTTCAGCCAAATTGCTTTTGAGGGGACCCGTCTTTAGCACAGCGCCGTTCACCCCTCACGGCTCTTTCAGTGAAGTCCTAGTCGCAGCCTCCCGGCTCTCAAACCACGCTCAACTCAGCTCGTAAGGGGTATCCCTAATTCACTGCTTGATTCATTCATGGGGAATCTGAAAACTAGAAGTGAACAGCTATGGCCGGAATGACCTGGAGGTTAAGGCACACCTTGCAAATAACTGGCGTTGCTCTGTAATAAATGCCTCTTCGAGGCGAGCGGCGTTTGTATGGTCTGAGTCCAGCTGGAAACTAAAGTATGCCCCCCTGCCTAAAACATCGGCCCTACTAGACAGATGAGAGGAAGCGCGAACTTTTCATCACTTGAACTCCTGGCGCCAGCTGCTGCGAGCGGGCTTTTTATCGGATCATAAATGTGACCATAATTTCTGTGATCGGCACTGAGATCGCGGGGAGCACAACTCATTGGCAAGCCTGTGCCAGCGATGTGAAAGCCCCCCTCCTAGCCACGACTTCAGGCATCACCAACGTCAGGTGAAAACATCAATGAAAACTAAATAGAAAGACAAAGTGGTGAAGTTTGCAAATCGGCAAATATGCCGGACCTCTGACCCCATTGGCAAGCCTGTGCCAGCGATGTGAAAGCCCCCCTCCCAGCCACGACTTCAGGCATCACCAACGTCAGGTGAAAACATCAATGAAAACTAAATAGAAAGACAAAGTGGTGAAGTTTACAAATCGGCAAATATGCCGGACCTCTGACCCCGGAGCGCGGCTGCTGTGTTTACAACAGTTATTTTGATGAGGATTTGGAACAAATGTGTTTATGACAGCGCTGTGCTTTTTTGTGCGTGCCGCTGCGTAAACATCGTGACTCCAGGGCCCAAAGGATATGTTTCATTACAACCACGGCCTTCAAGAGGGGGAGAGACACTGCGAGGGAGACAAGCGTGGCCGCGCTAATTAAAAACAGATGGCCCCTGCGTGCTGCTGCTGGCTACCGAGAGCAAAACGTTCTGGGTGTAAACATTTCCCACAAAACCTGGGACCTACACACGCCTTTGGCCAATTGCGTACTAAAGCCAGATGCAAAGGCCAATCGCGTGTGAGCACCACACGCACAAGCTTTTGGGAGAGGATGTGGTCCGTCGGCTAAACTGCCGACTTTGGTGCTGGAAACCAGAGTTCAAGCCTTGAGGTTGCGTCCACATCCTGTGATTCTGGGCAAATCACTTAATCTCCCTGTGCCTGAATGTGTAATGTAAATAAGGTGCTCATGTAAAGCGCTCCAATACTTTCGGGTCCAGTTCGCGCTATATAAATATGCAAAAAAAAAAAAGCTTTTACAAAAGCTGAAGAAAGCTGAAGTGATTCCAAGAGGTCGATTCTAGGGTAGCGAATGCGCGCTGCGCTAGGCTCGACTTCAGAAAGGATTGATTTTTGAACAATGAATGTAAATAAATGTTGGTAATCCATGTCAGCGATTTCGTATGGCATATTACACTTGTATAGTGCATACTTTCAACTGACTGTCCTTCAAGGACTTATAACTGGTCACAACTGAGCACTGGGAGTTGAGGCTGAAGGCCAATAGGTCAAAAAGGTGTTCAGAATACATGCTCATCCAATCCTTGGTCTCTCTGCATTGTGTACAGAGCAGTGGTCATGTACTTCAGTTGCAGTTCTGATTCTATACAAATGTGAGTGAAGGAGGTAAACAGTTGTCAAAATATTTACAAGGCAAAAGTAAAAGAAAATGCTGTGCTTGTAGATGAGTGGGTGCTGGTGTGTGTTTAGGGGTGAGAAAGTGAAGGAGCTGCAAGGACGTGCATTCAGGAGAGAGTGAAAAGACTAAACGGGTGCTGAAGAAAAGAGATGGGTGCTAGATATGCAAACAGAGGAGATATGGAGAGACAAGCATAAGTATTTAGTTATGCAGCACAATATCCTTGGTGCAACCACATCAACTGTTGCGTGGCTAAACACTTATAAGGTCCCAAAGGCAAGACCTATTGGCTATGCCAATGCTTGATGTGGTTGTGTGTGTGGTTGTGTGTGGTTGTGGTCATGTGTGTGTGGGGTTGTGGGTGTGGTTGGGGTTGTATGTGTGGTTGTGGGTGTGGTTGTGTGTATGTGGTTGTGTGTGGTTGTGGTTGTGTGTATGGTTGTGTGTGTGGTTGTGTGTGGTTGTATGTGTGGTTGTGTGTGGTTGTGTGGTTGTGTGTGGTTGTGTGTGGTGTTGTATGTGTGGTTGTGTGTGGTCGTGTGGTTGTGTGTGGTGTGTGTGTGGTTGTGGTTGTGTGTGTGGTTGTGTGGTTGTGTGGGGTTGTGTGTGTGTGGTTGGGTGTGTGGTTGTGTGGTTGTGTGTGTGGTTGTGTGTGGGGTTATGTGTGTGGTTGTGTGTGTGTGGTTGTGTGTGTGGGTGTGTGTTTGTCATGTGGTTGGATGTGGTTGTGTGTGGTCGGGTGTGGTTGTGTGTGGTTGTGTGTGTGGTTGTGGTTGTGTGTGTGGGTGTGTGGTTGTGTGTGGTTGTGTGTGTGTGTGTGTGTGGTTGTGTGTGTTCTTGGGTGTGTGGTTGTGTGTGTGGTCGTATGTGTGGTTGGGTGTGTGGTTGTGTGTGTGGTTGTGTGTGTGGTTGTGTGTGTGTGGTTGTGTGGGTGGTTGTTGTGTGTGGGTGTGGGTGTGTGGTTGTGTGTGTGTGTGTGGTTGTGTGTGTGTGTAGGTGTGTGTGGTTGTATGTGTGGTTGTGTGTGTGTGGATGTGTGTGTGTGTGGTTGTGTGGTTGTGCATGTGGTTGTGTGTGTGGTTGTGGTTGTGTGTGGTGTGTGTGTGTGGTTGTGGTTGTGTGTGTGACAGTAATACTAAAAACATATCAACATAAAGGAACACAAACATTGAGTTTGTGGAAAGAGAAAGCACATTGTAAGTCAAACGGGCGCAGCAAAGCATTAACACAACAATATGTTCTTTGATGTTTGATGTTCTTTGGACGAGAACATCAAAGGGGTGCGGCAAAAGTGATCGCGGGCAAAAGTGAAAGTGATTGCGGTCGCTTAATGAGCATGATAAGGTTTGCCATATGGTGCCTCTGCTCCTCTGCGCGCGCCCGCGCACATGCACTGTAGCTCTAGGCTGGCCATGGTAGAATTTTTTGAGCCCTCACTAAAAGTCTCACCAGGCCAGCGCATGCGCTGGGTCAGGCGAGACCTAAAAAAGGAATACATGTGTAACACAGTCAACCTAACAGGAGTGATTGAAACACTGTAGAGACAACAAGACTCAGTAATGCTTAATTCACAGTCTCACAATTTCAGATTTTAAGCATTTTCAATATTAATTATTAAAAAGAAAATCATTGCTGTTACTCATTATCTTAAATGTTTGGCCGCCATTGACAAATCCAATAGTCCTAGCTGGTTTTAGCCATAGAACAATTGTTGTTTTATATATTTTGATGCAATAACAGAAGCTTGGGGAGGAGCCAAAATACAGGTTGGGTGGCACCCTATCGGAATCGCAGAAATGTAGTTTAGTTGTTTACACCACGCGGTTAGCCACGCCCCTTTTATAGAGCCCCACTGTTTTTTCATGCCCCATAAATCTCGCGTCCACGCCTCCTTCCTAGTTCATAAAATGCCGTTCAGGGGAGGAGGACACCAGGTAATGTCACTTAATAGCGGGGGCGGAGCCTACCACACAGCAGCATTGTGGCGCTTTACAAATGAAGGGGCAGATTTATGAGCCCCTTGCGCCACTTTTGCGTCACTTTCCCAAGTTAAAAGTGACGCAAAAGTGGCGCAAGGGGCTCATAAATCTGCCCCGAAGTGCGTACCATAATCACGTACCAAACATGAGCAGTGTGTTTGTAATCTAGTCAGGGACACTCCTTTTCGCTATGCTATAAATCATCACAGAACAAATATTCAAAGCACTCGAAGGGTGTTGTAGGATAGGATGATCAGTGATCTGCTTGCACTTCTCGCACAAACACGGAAAGACGACGTCACGGTTTCCAGTGGGTAAACATAAAGAATAAGTATATGTAGTCTAAGATCCATATTAATAAAAAGAAATCCGATTGGAGATGCCGGGGATTGAACCCGGGGCCTCATACATGCAAAGCATGCGCTCTACCACTGAGCTACATCCCCTGACATGGATGCTCGCTACCGTTCAGATTTTATATATGAAAAATTTATGTATACACGTAGCTTTGTTGTTTATTAATATGGTTTTATGTTTTTCATGATTTCACGTCACGTTCTTGCCCAGGATCACACTGTATGTCTCTGATGCTCACGGGCGCAGGTTCACTGCAGCGCTTCTGTACACAGTGTCCCTTCCTTGCCATCCCTGCGGTGCTGGGCACTGCAGCCAGTCCAGGCTTTGTAGACACCTCTCTCCACATTGGGGTGTCGGCCCCTGTTAGCCGTGTTAGAGGAAAAGCTACAAGTCCCCTTTACTCCTACTTCTGCCCCGCCAGCTCCCTGCCCTCCTCTCATAGAGTCCCACAACCGCCTAACCACAACCTGCCCGGAAAGGAAATGTAAACTGCCACAGGCACGTTACCGCGGGGGGGGGGGGCTCTCATGAGAAACTAAAGGATCCGCCATGTGATCATAATTTCACTATATAGGAAACACGGAGAAAAAAATATAAAAAGAAGTCCTTCGAGCCGGATTTGAACCAGCGACCTAAGGATCTCTGATGAGCATCTACAGTCCTCCGCTCTACCAACTGAGCTATCGAAGGGACTTGCCGTCACAGCCTGCCTTCTCTTTTTTCATCTCATGCCAGTACGGATGATTTTGCCGGTTTGGACTCCTTTATGTTTGGACATGCACATATGTTCACTGAGAGCTGCAGAGAAGTGTTCGGCTGCTTCTAGGCGCTAGAAATACCACCAGTTACTGCTGCATGATTATAAAGCTAGGCAAGGTCCACATAAAATCGGGCAGATAGACTTATGCGACTGAAATGCTCATGACGTCGTAGGTTTGGGGCAGCCACATATTCTTTTTAAGGGAGGTGAGCTGCAGCTAAGCTGTGAAGTCTGCGCTTTGACAGATATTAAAAAACATCTGCTTCCTGATGACACACATTTATTCTTTTTGCGAGGTAAGGGAGCTACCCTAAGCTGCGAAGTGTGTACTTTTAAAAGACAGTTACTAAAAAAATGCATTGCTTACAGTCTGGGTATTACTAAAAACAATATTTTGGTAGCACTTTTTTTTATCTTAAAAATTTTTGCGCATTTTGTAGCAGCCTATTTTATACTGTGTCCAATGCAAGTTTATGATAATGACTTGCATATTCACAGTGCCTTCTGTCACCTTGTGGCACTAAACATACACAACTATTCTCCATGCACCTAGATGGTAAGTATGGGAGGAGCCTTCCAGGCCAGCCAAAATATTTTTGGGTGACCTTGTTACTGTCTACATGCGGGGTCCTTCAGAGGTGCTTGCACCCCTCTTTCAAAATAAAAACAAGCATTGGCAAAGTCAATAGGTTTCTCTTTTCACATAAGATCTATTGGCTTTGGCAATGATTTACCTGCATGTACTTTTCCAGTGTTCTTCTCTTCCACCCTCCATCCCTCCCTCCCTCCATTTGGCCTTGTCCTCCAACACACTCCCCCCTGAGAAAAACAACAAGCATTGAAAATGCAATAGGTCTCGCCTTTGATTAAGTTAAAGCCATTTGCTTTGCCAATGGTATTGTATAGCAAAGCAAATGGCTTTAACTTAATGAAAGGCGAGACCTATTGCATTTTAAGTGCTAAAGGGGACTAAAAATGACTTGTTTTATATAGTTATTTCTGTCATGGCCTTGCAGCTGGTATGTGCTATTGAACTACAACACAGCGATGCACATGTTATCGACTGAGAGCATTTCCAGTCTGCAAATCCTCTATGATATGTTGTCAAACTCCAGTATAATCCGCATTGATCGAGAACAATTAGCTGTCTTCCGCATCGATCCACCAGTGGAGACTCCCCCAGTAGAAATGCGGCTTATGGAGAAGATGACATGGCCACTCTCTTGAGAGGATCACCCATGAGCGTCCTTCTCTAGAACGTTATACGCTCTTTATCGTTTGACCGCATTGCATTACACATGCTGCTTCCTGCACCCCTCAGTATTTGTAATTCCTGTGCCCAATCAGACTACCAAAAGGGGAATTAATGGGACTTTAGAGAGCATTTGGCACATTTCTGTCGATGAATAGGGTGTTTTAGCAGCAACGTTTTGGGAGTTTGTGTTAATTGTATGTTCTCCTCCACTTCTCTCATGCCAGTGTAATCCCGCTTTTACCCAGCATGCACTTTAACATTGTTGTGAGACCCATGATATTTTCATTCAGGTGGTGTTTCCTCCAAGTGATGCAAAAAGACTAGTCACTGCAGCAAAAGTGAGGTGACATCAGAGATGAGTTTGTGTGCCCTCTCCTCAGAGCAGACTGGAGGGTGGAAGGAGTAGGCAGTAGAGTATATGGAGAGGTTCAGGTATACCTTCAAAGCCAGAGAGCTTCAACCAAGAGATCTGTCTTTGACATCACGGGGATTCCTCGTCTGACATGGAATTACTTTGGAGCAATTATCATTTTACTGTGGAAACATTGTAAAAAACACGCACATTTACAACTGAAAATGAAGAAAGTGATGAAACGCAACACAAAAATAGGGAGAGTTGTGGCGGGATGTAGGATTTTTTTTTAATTGTGTGGAACATTACATAAAAGAGGAACTTGTGCGGTAAATAGCTCTGACACAGCAATCAAGAGGGGAGGCGTTTGAAAAGAAGTCGCTTTTCTCTCTGAAGGACAGGCGACCCCACCATCCCCTTTATTTCCACACAGTTCATGAAACTGGCATTACAGGCTCTGAAATCTTTGTACCTCACATGTGCCTAATGCACGGTGTCAACACCAAGAGCATGGCCACCTGAAATAATAACATTACAAAGGCAAGCTAATCTCTTCAACAAGAAAATGATTGTTTTATCTTCTGGCAGATACAGCCATGACTATTAATCACTAAAACCTCCAGATAGGGGAAAACTAATATCAAAACTAATGATTTATTTTATGTTAATGACATCTAAGTATCCCGCTACCCTTAGTTGACATTTCCTCCCCTAATGCTACACTGGCTGTATTGTATCCCCGTGTGATTCCTAGTGAGTCGATTGTGGAAGACTGTATTCCTATTCCTACTGCTATCACACTTCTAAGTACAGACAGTATAGCCTCTTCACCTGTGGCCACTCACACTAGACAGTCCAGGATCAAAAATGTTATTAAGTGTAATGGGGGTAAAATTGTCACAGGTAAAAGAAAAGCTAATAACAACCCTGCGGGAAATCGAAAGCAGGCAAAGCAACCAAGGACTAATACCTCTGTTTCTGGGTCGGAGGAAGTTAATTCTAGCTCTCTTCACTTAGACAGGGCAGATTCTAGCGAGAGTAGGCGTGCTAGTCCCAACGTAGATGTGGACCAGAGCAGGGAGACACTTATGTCTAGTATTATCACAACTATGGAAGCACATCTCACTTCACTTATTCAGCCCCTAATAGTCACTCTGAAACGTATTGAGGATCGTATTAGTATTATGGAATCTCACCTTAGAAGCAAAGTGCCCCAAACAGGCTCAAACATTGTAGTAGGGGATACATTAAGTACAATCACGGCTTCTGTAGATAACTTGTTGAGTTCCATGATTACTCCCTCACAACAACCAGTCCCTCCTGTAGTGCCCAACTGCTCAGGATCTAATACTTTCCAACCAGTTATAGACAACTTAGGCAAGACCCTAGGAAAGGAAGGGCAAATGCAGATTAAGGAGGGGGGCCCATATTTTCCTGTACCTCAGCAAGGAGGGGATTTTTCCTTACATTTACCGGCTGAGGCATGCCCCTACACTATTATTTTAGCCAATGAGCCCAAACTGGAGCATGATAAAAAGGAACATTGGACCTCTTTGAAAAACAAGGCTCTTCATCACTTGTCTAATAAAACGGTTCTGGGCCATCATCTTAATAAGCATTTTATGATGATCAGAAGGGTACCATGGGTTGGAAAGACTGTTAAACATCTAGAGGGCGACTGTATTGTTATAAGCTTCAGATCCCCAGGGCTGGTAAATGACATTTTAAGACAGGCAGGGTCTGTGAGAATCCATAAAGACTACGTGAATATTCTCCCCTTGGGTTTCTTTTATCCTACATCCCACATTGGATCAATATCCTCTATCCAACCAACTAGACTCGGTCCTAGACTCGGTCCTATCAATAACTTTGCTGTCCCTGTCTCTAATAGATTTGATGTCTTCTCCAATTTGGATGAAATTGAGTGACTAAAGACTTGTGATCAAATCATCACTCCTGATACACAAGTTCCTGTCCTTCTAGCTGTGAAACCCCCAAATCTTGGTTCCATCTCACTAGGACCAAATCAGGAATCACTGGGTCTTTCTTCCGAATTTATTTCTTGGAATATAGCTGGTCTTAGAAGTAAATTAGATGATCCTGTTTGGAGAGATCTAATTAGATCGGGTGATATTATTGGTTTACAAGAGACATGGGACACAGAGGACACGTTGTACATTGATGGGTATGAGAGTCTTTTTGTATCCGCTACCCCGTCTAGTTCTGGGAGGGCGAAGGGTGGGCTGGTTACGTTAATCTCAGCATCTATACCTGGCTCATTCTCTCAACTAGAAACAGGATCGCCAAACTGCTTGGCTATTTTTATCCTGATGAATGAGGGACCTGATTTTTTGGTAATTAATTTTTATAACTCATATGATAGAGTTGCCACGACCGATCACCTGGCCGCATTAAACAGTTTTCTAGCCGATCACAAGGAGACTAATAAACTTAACAGTAAGAATTGCCTTACTATAGTGATGGGTGATTTTAACATCCATGGCTGTCCACTTCATTGTCTCTCCTCGGATCCCTTGGGACCGATCGAATCAAGGGCTGCACATTTCGAACACACAGTGGCGAGACATCTTCTCGAATCCATTTTGGCAGACCACGGTTTGTTTCTCCCGTCTATGGAGGGCGAAATTATTCCCACTTTTAAAGGAACTGGGAAAGACTCAGTTATTGATTACATCTTTGTTAGTTCTGTTTTGGGGGCTAATATTAAAAATTACATGACGACATGGTCCCATTTTAGTGACCATAACCCCGTGACTCTAAGTCTCTACGACCTTTTTAATAAACCGGCTAAACTTCCAACAACAGTGGATAAATCCGATATTCGCCCATCAGATCAGGCTCGTAGAATTAGATGGAGCAAAGTAATTCCAGGCGACATTTACAACAACTTAAAAAGTAAGGTAGGATCTGAGTTAAAAACTTGCTTGGACCTCGAAGCAGGGGATGATGAGGTTCTAGCGGCATATTCAGCTATCTGTAGTCAGATCTTAGCAGATTTAAGCCGTCCTGGAAAACACAAGGATAAGGCAGAGCTAGGCTGGTTTGATAAAAGCTGCTCAACCGCTAACAGAAAGCTAATGGCCGCCTTGAAATCTAAGCCAGTAAACAGGATCTTGGTCTCGGGGTTGAGAAAAGAATACAAGAAAACTTTGGATGCCAGGAAAAAGGTGATTAGGGAGGAAGCATGGGAAGAACTTTCCAGTGTGGATGTAATAAGAAATAGTGCAAAGTTTTGGTCAGTGGTCAACAAACCCTTTTTTTCCGATACAGGTAATGATCAACTAGACTGCGGCATTGGGAAACAATCGTGGCACTCTCATTTTAAATCAATCTACGAAATGGGAACTTGTGGTGAATTGAGTATTTCCTCCACCATCGTGAACTCATATACTTTATTAGTCTCTAAGCAAGAGGTGGTTGAGGCCATCGATAAAATGACAAGTAATAAGGCCCCTAGCCCCGATGGCGTACCAGCGGACCTCTTTAAATCTGATCCTGAGACTTGGTCCATAGTTCTAACCAATGTTTTTAACCGGGTATGTGTCGCTGGGATTCCTGACACCTGGGCCAAATCAGTGATCATACCCATTTTTAAGAAAGGCAACAGGGGGGACCCCAGCTGCTATCGGCCTATCTCCCTTATTGATTCAGCTGTGAAGGTTCTGGGGCGTGTGGTCCTGGGCAGACTAACTGATTGGTTAGAAGACACAGCTACTCTCTCGTGTCTACAATATGGGTTTCGTAAGGGCCGCGGAACCATAGACCAGAGCCTGAACCTTCAACTTCTAATAGGCAAGTATACCATTGCAAAAAAAGGGGCCTTGTATTTGGCCTTTATGGACTTGTCCTCGGCGTTTGACCGAGTGAATCGTTCAAAATTGTGGGGGTTACTACTTAACTGTGGAATAGATGCCAATATTGTTCACTTCCTAGCGGATTTGCATAGAGACCTCACCGCCACGGTCAGATATGACCGTCATGGCAATTCCACGGATAAGATAGGAATCACTAACGGCGTTAGGCAAGGATGCATTTTAGCCGCCCTGCTTTTTACATTATGTATTAATGATTTGGGTTCTACATTAACTAAGTCTTGCAAGGATATTCCCAGGGCAGGCAAATTTGCCATCCCAGCATTATTGTATGCTGACGATGCCGCACTCTTAGCTCGTACGGCTGTAGGGCTCCAAAATCTTTTAGATTCTTTTGCTAAATTCATGATTGCACTTGACCTTGGAGTGAATTTCTCCAAATCCCACGTGATGTTTGTGGGTTCCAATTCAAAGAGAGTTAAAACTATGTTTTGTGAAGGTCATGTTTTATCACGGGTCACAAGATTCCCTTATTTAGGTGTCATTTTTGACGACAAGTCCACCTGGGCCCCACAATTGGCTGCCAAACGCAACGCTTTTGCTAGGGCCACACTTGCTGTTCTGGAGTTTGGACGCAAATTGGGGGTGAAGCCCATGCAAGCCATGTTGAAGGTCTACGTAGCAAAATGCACCTCCATTGCACTATATGGGGCTGACTTGTGGGGATTTAAAAATATCTCTGATCTACAGGTTGTAGAAAATAGATTCTTAAAATCATTATTATCCCTTCCCTGTTCAACATCGGGCTATATTGTCCACCAAGAGTGTGGGATTGACTACTTAACTGATCGCATAGCTATTGCCCCACTTTATAAATGGATTTCAATTTGGCTAAATCCTGAACTAGAACTGAACCATGCAATTTTAAAAGACTGCTTTTCTTTAGAGTATGGTAAAACTATACCGTGGTTGAACCATATTAAATATCTAGCCAGGTACCTGGGCCGACCTGAGTTATTTGAAAATCCAAGCATCATAGTAAAGGGGGATTTAAAATGGGCTAAAGTCACCTATAAACAGAGGGCTATGTTAATAAGGGAAGAAAGGGAATTACTCAAACCCACTGTAAAGGCACACCAGTTGATTACTACATCTAACAGTTTAGAGCCTTACTTGGGTATTGTTAACAAGATGAACCATCGTTTTTTATTAACCAGGTTCAGAATGAACAAATTCCATCTTTTACTTACTGACTCTCCTGGTTGGACTAAGGAGAAGGATTTGGGGATCTGTTCGTGCGACAGATTCTCCATAAAAGACACTACGCACTTTATCTTCTTCTGTGACCACCTGTCTTTAATCCGTAAAAAATGATGTTATATAAGAGATCAGCAGACACTTGGGAACATACTGAGATGCTAATGGAAATGGTAACCTTACTACTTGACAACAATGTATTCCTATTTCAGGGAGAATGGTACAGACAAAAACAAGGTGTCGCGATGGGCTCCAGATTTTCTCCCTCGTACGCTAATCTCTTTATGGGATGGTTCGAGGCGACGAGGATCTGGGGCCCGTCTGGCACGAAGTGGAATGACTCGATATTATACTGGGGGAGGTACATAGATGATTGTTTTATGATATGGACAGGATCCCAAACCAAACTCACTGAATTCATCACACATCTTAATTCTAATGATCAGAATATTCACTTTACCACTGAGCAGAGTAAAGATAAAATCTCATTTCTGGACGTGGAATTTTATGTACAGAATAGATGTCTACAGAGCAGATTGTTTAGGAAGGAAACAGCCTGTAATTCTCTACTACACGCATCCAGCTCACACCCACAACATCAGATTAGGTCCATCCCCTATGGAGAACTAGTTAGGGTGAGACGCAATTGTAGTACGAACAGTGACTTTGAATTGCACAAGAGGAGCACCCTCAACAGATTCAGGAACAGAGGTTAGAGTTACGAGACCCTGAGGAGGGCTGAGAGGAGGATTGATGCAGTCACAAGGGCAGACACTCTGAAAGAGAGAACAGTGACTATCCAAGATGACAACAAGATAAGACTAGTTACTAGCTTTAGCGACTGGTCTGGTATTCTAAGACGAAGCCTCAATAAACATTGGCACCTATTAAAGGCAGATAAATCCCTTAGTGAGTTTATCAATGACAAACCAGATATCACCTTCAGACGAGGGATCTCACTGAAGAATATTCTTAGTCCAAGCTATCCCACACCTAAGAATAGAGAAAATTGGTTAACTCTACACTCTTGCGGCTTTTCTGGCTGTGGACAATGCACGGCATGTAAGTGGGCACACCCTAAAATTACAGAATTTCAAGGTCCAGGTGGGAGAACTTACAAGATCAGGACTAACATTACATGTCTCACCAAATTTGTAATTTATGCTATAGAGTGCAAATGCCGGAGGAGATATATTGGCAGTACCATCAGGCCACTACGAGACAGGATCAGGGAACACATACGAGCAGTCAGAAATGGGGATATGAGATACCCTATAGCAGCACACATATCTATCTGCACAGAACAAACCACCAACAAATGTTTCCAATTCTACGGAATTGACCATATACCTAGACACCCTAGGGGTGGAAACCGTGAATTGACTTTGAGACGCAAAGAGGCACTATGGATTTTGAAATTGAGGAGCACAGAATGTGGCTTAAATATTGATCACTAGCTGCACTACTTTCTAGGTAGATACATTTTATGTTGCCCCACCTGCGAAATGAGAACTGTATCTATTGTAAATAATACATTGACTCTAATGTGGATCTTTGTATGTATTGATGGACGGATGGACATTTACTTTGGCATCTAAGAATGTGGGTACTATATGTATCATATATGACTCAAATGTATATGTCCTTGAATTGCATAATATTATATAGCGAATGTACGTCTATAATGCTAGGTTGTTTGACTGTCTAAACCTCATATACAGATTATATCATCACTTATGATTAGGGTGATATTTTGGCCGCTCGGTACTTTGACCTAACTAATGGAGAGACTTGAGGATACACTATAGGCACTTTTATCAGGAGGCAATGATCTGAATGAATGCATCCGATATTTATAGTCGTCGATTTCACGACATAGTCACCTACTTACTGGCTCGACTAATCTGAGATATATACGCTTTTACCTTATAGATTGGATAGGAGGCACCTATTATGGCTTGGCATGTGCGGAAGACCGAACGCACAGATTTGACGAATTCATAACGGAATATGTATAATATTTAATTGTATGTTAGGAGTCTTTACAATTGTTTCGGGAGATCTCAATCAAATTGGTATACATAATATAGGAATATGTGCACAGTAATGATTAGATAGTAGGGAGACACCGTGGAGTCCTGTTTCTATGCTCAGGAACGTAACGCACCACGTGACACGCCACCCGGAAGTCTATTACCACGTAGCGCAGATTGGACTCGATTCACACTTGAGCAACGGGCTGCTGTACTCGGCGAACCCGCACCGCTCCGGATACACGAGGACGAGGGCACGGGATACGGGCTGATATCGGAGGTAAGGGGACGGTCGGTTATGTCTAATGACAGAGGTGTAATGAGTGGACACGGATTGAGGACTTGATTTTGCAATTGAATCAGTTAGGATGTTGGATTCCAGTTTATTTGGAAACAGTTACTTTAGCCCCGCCACGAGATATTAACCCATTGACATATGTTTTAGTGTATTAGCCTTTTTGAGGCTACGGATACCTTGGAGGAGTACTGATGCACGTACATTTTATTATTTCAGAATTTTGCCACACACGAGCCTTGTGGTTACAGGAATATAAATTTCCCCGCTCCTCGCCTAGACGTCAGACCCCCATGTGGGACGGAATTACAACCACATTTCAAGTAGGTTTTTCCCGCTTAGACTTGTGACGGTAGCATGGATAATCTACAGTCAGAGGCACAATATGTGATTGTGATAATTTCGCTCCTTTTTCCACTTAACAGAATACTTCTTGTGAGAAGATAGGTAAATATTAGGCCTTGATGCCTATTTTGCGATGGGAATCTGCACCGGTTGGCATGCGGTTTAAGGTTCACTCTCTCACGACTATTTTGATCATTGGTGCCATTTCACTTGACTTCAAAAAACGCGTAGGCACCACACGTAAAACTCACGGTTACGTCTTCTTCTCTCTCCATTCTTTTGGGTCCTGTATTACAACACTCTAATTCTAACTTTTACTATTAATTTTCAATTTACATAGACATGTAAGAATTCCGACTTCAAACACCAAATTTTTCTACAGTTTCTCTTTCTTGCAAAAGTATCTATTGGTTATTGTTGATGTACCCTTATCGGTTTATGTCACTAGGTGATATATAATTTTCATTTACACAGCCTTGAGAAAGTCGTGGGACTACATTTCCATTGCGACGAAACACCTGTTGGCTGTGACTTTGATGTTTCGCTTGAACAATCCTAAGCAATAAAGAAGACAAGAAGAAGACTTCTCATATAAAATTCATTCGTGTTCTGTTCTCATTGTATTGATGTTTCCTTACAATATATAGATTGAAAGTTTATACTATTTACGTGTGCTGAGGACTTAGAAATTATTGTTGCCAAGCTTTTGCTTACCATTGTAGAGTGTGTGGTTTCTCTACGCCTTACAGCACCGTCATATAAGTGAAGTAAAAGAACTGATGTGCACTTTCTCTGAAGCGCCATTATACCTATAACCCATACCACAGATCTGTCATAAGAATTCAAACGGAGCGCGCAAAGATACAGCCAGACGTGTGACCGCATAAATAAGTGAAAGATATAAGCGGCTGAAACACGCAAGTCAAGCCAGTGCGCCTAAGCTTAGGGGCATTAATGGACTGTAGCCATTAAGATTTCACACGGCACACGCAAACACATAACCAAAAGTGTCATCATAATTCACTACCTTGAAATCCCCAATTGTGAATCTTGATTGTATTTTATAACCAGTCTCCATAGGCCGTCCCCAAAAGGGGAAAGGGCGGTAACAACAAAGCCCGATATCCAATCACGTGCCACCGTTTACCATAACGGATGACGCAAGCCAATCGGAAAGAGGGGTGGGGATTCAAGTCCCTTTCTAAAACTTGTTTACTGCAGCTCTCGCAGGCGAGGAGTGGGGTGGGGCAGAAGAGGCAACATGAGTGGAAGGCGGAAGAAAAGGGTACGCTTTGGCAGCTAAACATAATTTCAAAAGCGCTGACACAGCCAGTGCTAAATAGCTTTAAAAAAAAGTGTCACTTTTTTATTTGTTTTAGCCATGCTGTACAGCAGCAGTGCCGCAGCACAGCAAGGATACAAATCAAAGCAAACAGCTTGCATAGGATAGGAGAGACCTACTGGCTTTGCCAATGCTTGTTTTTATTTTGAAAGAGGGACTCGTGCTCCTGTGAAGGGCCTCACGCGATGATAGGGACCAGGGTCCCTGTGAAAGCTTCTGTCTGGCCTGGTGTGACGTGCACAAGAAGAGGTAGGAAAGTCCACGGAAGCTGCGAATAAGCAGCAAGTAAATAAGAGTGACAGTGAAGTCAACCAATGGTGAGCAATGGGCGGGCTCTATGCCCACTGTTACGTAACAAATGATCTCACAGCCCATGCACGGTCTAAGGCGAGAGCTAACAATGTCCTTAAACAAAAACGGATTCTTGTTGAGTGTATGGTGTAACTCAGCTATCAGGGGCGTGCAGGGTGGAGGGGTGAGATAACCATGGTTCGGGTTGGACTGTTTTCATGAGGAACATGGTCAGTATTGTTTTCCATTAGGTTGGCCTCTCTCTAGAGTGGCACAGTGGTAGAAAAACAGTGGGTTGGAATGCTACCCAGAGCGTGTGCCACAGGTTAAACTATTTGCAAGCATTCATCCCATCACCTTTTGGGTGTTTGATTGCCAGTAGTGTGCCTGGAAACCTGAAACTGGGACAGATTTTCAAGCCTACTACTGCCGATGTCTGTGGATTCCAAAAAGTAGTACATTTGCACCCATTCAAGGTGTGCTTCTATGGGTGAATTCTACTCCTATCTAAAAACATATATTTCTTTAACATGAAAAAGCATTTAATGTTAGTACATTACATTATATCACTGCATAGGCGAGACATTTCTTAAAAGTGATAGTTTTTAGAAGCATTCATGTCTCGCCCCTCCACCAAGGACAATGCCATTAGTGAACCAAGAGGCACGTCAGTAGCCATGTAAACCCTAAACGCAGGCTAGATTCTTAATAAAGATGGAGCAAAATTATATTCTATTAGATCAAACATAAGAGGTTTTTGTATAGCGCACATCCTGAACTCAAGTATTTAAAAGTGCGGTCCTATATGTGATAATAAAGAAAAAGGAGGCTCGGTGAAATAAAATATGTGGCTAGGATCACACAGTTTGGACAAGGAGGGCAGGAGGTATTGATTTCAGGTTATATGATTGCACATTTTGGTTTGGGTATCTCTGCCTCTCTCTTATTCCTATTTACATTAAAGGTCACTGTTTTGTCTTTCACGCTTGGCTCATAATTAGAACAAGCATTTGCAATGCAATCGGTCTCACATTAGTGAAAGTTAGAGCTATTGGGATTGCAAATAACATTGTTTCTTAGTTATGTTATTTTTTCAAATACATCCCAGCAGTAGCTTAAGCAATTAAAGAGTTTTCAAGAAGCAGAGAAGGGCTGCAGTACCACAGGCTGTCTTCTTATAGCCTATTAGACTGCAGTTTCTGGGTATGAAAACGTACAGGTTTTCTGTAATACAGAGCATGCACGAAATAAAGCGTTAACATATAAAATATAGTGGCCTTCATTTTTGTTTTTGACCTCACTAAATAATGAAGTAATACTATTACAAAATGTGCAGCACTAAGCTGCACAATTTGCCTTTTCTTGCCGCATAATTTACTCAGACCTGCCACATAATTTGTCCCTTTCCTGCTGTATAATTCCAGTGGCCTTGCCTATAAGGTAAATAGGCAGTGCCAGATGGGCTGTTTAGTGAGGTCAATGAAAGGGCCGGTGTGTTGACTGTTTGTGTGCCTGGTTTATGTTCTGGTGGGATAACAAGCCAACTGTTTTCAGTTAGTGCAGTACAGTTGCGTAACAGTGTTATTTTTTAAAATTGTTATTTGTTTATCGGAAACACAAGCTGTGTGCAAATCACGGATTCTTTTACTGACTCAAGTCACTGTATTAGAAATGCCTCACTTAAGTAGGGACCACAGCATTTAATATCAACAGCTCGATGGTTTGATGACTTATGCTCCCTTGCCAGTAGGCGTTTGTGGGTGGCACCGTTTACAAATCCTAGAAACATAGGGGCATATTATCAAGCATGGTGTTAAAATTATCTCTGCTGTAGCGGCGATAATGGGCTTGATAATATGCCCTCAAGAATTCCCATAGAAGCCCATGTTGACACCAGATAATTTTAACGCCGTTTCTTGATAATATGCCCCATAGATGGTTGAGCACACTAGAAACTTGCCCTTAAAATGGCCAATACAGAGCTTAAGCATTAGAATTGGGATCGTGTTTTGTAGGCTTTACAGAGGCGCAGTCCAAATCTCTTCTAGTGGACGATCAATTCAATTAGGGTAAGTGTTTGCGTTTTCACCATAAAAACCACTCAAACCACAGACGCTCAGTGGGTTTCTCATTTTAAGGTCATTTATAGTTTCAATGCTGCTACTACCGCTTATGTTCAAGGTAAACCTCTTGGTGAAGCTGCTGGTTTTAACTTGAGCTTTAATTATGACAAAGCCTTCTTAGCCTTGTAGTGGCCCCCTCAGCTGGTCCCGAGGTTGTACTGATACGAAAACCCTACTGCCTCTCTTGCACCCCTTCCCAAACTCTCCCCATGGTGGGACAACATGCCAACTGTTTTTAGAAATGTTTTGTATAGTGTGATGTCTGCACATGTAATGGTTGAGAAGCTTGCGCTAATGTGGTGCCAAAGAGTTACTTGTGCAGGACTGTACATAGCTACTCACGCCAGTTTTTATATTTCCAAAAAGTATTTTAAGCAAGTCGAGCCTCCTGACATGCAGCCTGCAGAGCAGGAATGTATAATGGATTGTAAGCTATCACACCAAACGGCAACCTGCGTATAATTCATTTTAAATTTATTCATCAGGTGTATCATACCCCTGTTAAGTTGCATAAAATGAGCCTTAGAGACTCTGCCAAATGTAAACGTTGTGGTCAAGATAACGCTGATTTTATCCATCTCGCTTGGCAAAGTGGCCCTGTATTTCACTATTGGGAGTCTATTGTGGAGCGCATTCACACCATCACGGGTATTTCAACTTGAAATATAAGGAGTACACAGGCTGCGGGTTATTATGCCACTGCTGAAACTTCATACTGTATAGAAGTTTTCAGAATGTTGGAATTCTCAAAACCAGAACTGTAAAAACAGTATATGAAATTACGTTTTGCCTTACTGTGAAGCCCTGAAGAAGTCTTGTTGTGAGACGAAACGTGTTGGCTATGGCTATGATTCTTTGACTTCTGGAAAATAAAGAAAAATCTTTAAAAAAAAAGAAAAATAAAGAAAAACCACTTCAAGAAATACACATCCTGGATGATTCATTTGTGTGCTAATTGTTGTGAACTTTGATATGTTACACATATGCTATATAGTGCTGAACCTTTGTGCATCAAATGTTATTGTAGGACTTTTTCCTAAATAAGGAGTATAGAGGGGAGTACTCCTTGGTTCTTTGCGTTATTTCGTGACTTTAGACACTACTCATCTGTTGGGTGCGGATTCTAACAGCCTCTACTCTCATCTCTGTGTTTTTTACCATCACGGGTATTGTCTTGCAATGTACACCGAAGGAGTGCCTACTTGGCTGTGTCCCCCAGGCGAAGGCCGTCATGGGTAGATTTGTGAGAGTGGCACTCCTTCTGGCTAAAAGGCGGATTATGTTCACATGGGAGAGCAGGTTTGCCCCAAAGGTTGCCGAGTGGATGAAAGACCTGATTTATTGTCGAGAACAATTGGAAACGTACGCTGAGGAATTGCCAGTGGCATCTAGACCTACTGATATTTGGGCTCCCTTGAGGGAATATTTGTTGTCCCAGACTTCAGCGGTAACTGTGTAATGTTGATTGATGATGTGTAATTCTGGGTCAGCATATTACTCAATGTGTTTGTATTGCTCCACCAAAGCGGGACCCTATCACCGCACCTCTCTGATCAACAACTGTACCCCAAAACCGGTCAGGATGCTTGTTTCCAGTCCAGGGAGGACCTGGCTTGGCAGTTCGGGCTGGACTGTTCCCATGAGGCACAGGATCAAGACTGATTTGCATATGGCTGGGTTCAAACTGGAATTGCATGGTGAGCAAAAAAACGATGGATTTACGCCCAGATCTCTGTACTGGGGTGAATGTATGACATTGTTCTGCATTCTGTCCATCAACTGTTGTTTTTGCAAAAATAGATAAGAAACAATGCAAAAAAAAAAAACGGGAAAGAGACATGAGAAACAGTGCTAAGCAAGAATGCAGCAAAATTACTTTTGCTCCATACATAAAACGTAGCTCTTATGCAAGAGCGTGCTTTGGGGCAGGGCTGATTTCCAGGGGCTGCTTATAAGAGGCGCTGAGGCATGTGCACATCAGACAGCGGGGGAGAAGTTAAAACATTAGGGGTTGTTTATAGGCAATGGCATGTGAGAATCGACATCACACAAACTTATCAGAGGGGGCATTTACAAGAGGTGCCTAGTGAGAAACATTAGACGCAGCTATCAAAGTGGGATATTGTGAGCTGTCACTTATTAGAGCTACTCTGTAAACAAGGTGCTTTATCGCTGCTGCAAGTGTGCGCATAGGTGCCTGTTTACAAGAACTCTGTTAAGTCTGGAACATATTGTGCAGCTTAACCCCTTCGCTGCTAGGCCTCCCCCCCCCCTTCCTCCCCCCGTGCTAAGCCTTTTTTTGGCTATTTGGGGTAGTTAGAGCTTAGGCCCCTGTAACTTTTTGATCACATAAGGTATCCACGCCAAATTTGCGTCATTTTTTCCAACATCATGTGGATTCTAAAGGTCCCCAGGGTTTGTGATTTCCCCTGGAGGGAACCCAGAAATTAGCCAAAATACAGCTACATTTTGTTTTTTGTGTGGAAAAATGGGAAAAAAGGGCTACAGATGATAGCGTCTGTTTTTTTCCATGCAAATGGCATCAAAAAAGGGATTCACAGTTTCAGGGGCAAGCAGACTTTTGTCAGAAAACCAAATGTTTTTACACAGTTTTGGCATTTTTACACATTGTCTTTCATTTGGAAGGCAGAAATGCACCGAAAGTCAATAGGTAATAACAGTTGTTCTACAATTCTGTGTTAACCTAATTCTCCCGATACAAATGGTACCTCACTTGTATGTATGTGTGTTCTTATATAGCGCTCGACTTACCCTTGGGCATCTCGGCGCTTGCATTGGGAACCCATCCTGGTTTTTCCCTGTGAGATAACCCGTACTGGGCATCCCCAAGGTGAAAGCCAGGCATCCCGCCGCGGGTGGGCTGTTGTGGAGATTAAGCAAGCTTGTTGCCCAGAGCTGCATAGTGTGAACTCGTGCTTAGAGTGGGCACCGAAGCGAGAATTATCGAGTCCGTGGACAATTGGGCTCCAGACCCTGCCGCGTCGGGAATCGAACCCTGGTCCCGGGTCTGATCTCTGCTTCAGGGTATGCCTCCTCTAACCAGTGAGCTACACTTCTCCACTTGTGTGGGTAGGCCTCGTGCCCGCATTAGGAAACGGCTTAAAACGTAACCTGGACACACTTTATTTTTACAGTGAAAACTGACCCTCTTTTTGCAAAGTTCTTAGCTGTTGATTGTGAACCCTAGCTCTGCCGGCACCAAGGGAAACCTAGCAAAACTATACATTTTTAAAAACTAGACATCCAGGGGAATCCGGGATGGTGTGTCTTGACTGGCTCTCACCAGGTTCTATTACCCAAAATGCCTTGCAAACCTAAACATTTGTAAAACAAAAAACACATTTTCCTCACATTTCTGTGGTGGAAAGTTCTGAAATCTGCGTGGATTCACAAATTTCCACCCACCCCGTGTTCCCCAAAGTCATTCAAGAAAAATGGTACCTCACTTGTGTGGATAGGCCTAGTGCCCGCAACAGGAAACGACCCAAAACGCAATGTGGACACACCACATTTTCACAGTGAAAACTGACCCTTTTTTTGCAAAGTGCCTAGCTGTAGATTTTGAACCCTAACTCTGCCAGCACCTAGGGAAACCTAGCAAACCTATACATGTCTGAAAACTAGTCACCCAGGGGAATCCAGGATGCGGTGACTTGACTGGCTCTCACCAGGTTCTGTTACCCAGAATTCCTTGCGAACCTAAAAATTTGTCCAAAAAAACACATTTTTCTCACATTTCTGGGGTGAAAAGTTATGGAATCTGCGTGGATCCCCAACGTTCCACCCACCCCACATTCCCCAAAGAATTCTGAGAAAAATGGTACCTCACTTGTGTGGGTAGGCCTAGTACCCGCGACAGGAAACAGCCCAAAAAGCAACCTGGACACACCACATTTTCACAGTGAAAACGGACCCTTTTTTTCCAAAGTGCCTAGCTATAGATTTTGAGCCCCATCTCTGCCAGCACCTATGGAATCCTAGCAAACCTATACATTTGTGAAAACTAGACACCCAGGGGAATCCAGGATGGGGTGAGTTGACTGGCTCCCACCAGGTTCTGTTACCCAGAATTCCTTGCAATTCTAAACATTTGTCAAAAAACCACATTTACCTCACATTTCTGTGGTGGAAAGTTATGGAATCTGAGTGGATCCACAAACGTCCACCCATCCCACGTTCCCCCAAGTCCACGGAGAAAAATGGTACCTAACTTGGGTGGGTAGGCCTAGTGCCCGCGACAGGAAACAGCCCAAAACGCAACGTGGACACACCACATTTTCACAGTAAAAAGTGACCCTTTTTTTTGCAAAATGCCTAGCTGTAGATTTTGAACCCTAGCTCTGCCGGCACCTAGGGAAACCTAGCAAACCTAAACATTTTTTAAAACTAGACACCTAGGGGGATCCAGGATGGGGTGACTTGTCTGGCTCTCAACAGCTTCTGTTACCCAGAATCCCTTGCAAACCTAAAAATTTGTTAAAAAACAACAAGTTTTCCTCACATTTCTGTGGTGGAAAGTTCTGGAATCTGCATGGATCCACAAAATTCTACCCATTCCGCGTTCCCCAAAGTCTTCAGAGAAAAATGGCACCTCACTTGTGTGGGTAGGTCCATTGCCCGTGACAGGAAACGTCCCAAAACGCAACATGGACACACCACTTTTTCACAGTGAAAACGGACCCTTTTTTTGTAAAGTGCCTGGCTGTAGATTTTGAACCCTAACTCTCCTGGCACCTAGGGAAGCCTAGCAAACCTATAATTTTTTTTAACTAGACACGCTGAGGAATCCAGGATGGGGTGATTTGACTACCTCTCACTAGGTTATGTGACCCAGAATCTTTTGCAAACCTAAAAATGTGTACAAAAAAATACACATCTTTCTCACATTTCTGTGGTGGAAAGTTATGGAATCTGCGTGGATCCCCAAAATTCCACCCACCCCACACTCCCCAAAGTCTTCTGAGAAAAATGGTACCTCACTTGTGTGGGTAGACCTAGTACCCGCAACAGGAAAAGGCCCACAACGCAACCTGGACATACCACATTTTCACAGTGAAAACTGACCCTTTTTTTGCAAAGTGCCTAGCTGTAGATTTTGAACCCTAGCTCTGCCGGCACCTAGGGAAACCTAGCAAACCTATATATTTGTGAACACTAGACACTCAGGGGAATCCAGGATGGGGTGAGTTGTCTGGCTCTCACCAGGTTCTGTTACCCAAAATCCCTTGCAAACCTCAAAATGTGTCCAAAAAAACACATTTTGCTCAAATTTCTGTGTTGAAAAGTTCTGGAATCTGTGTAGATCCACAATATTCCACCCACCCTGTGCTCCCCAAAGATTTCCGAGAAAAATGATATCTAACTTGTGTGGGTAGGCCTAGTGCCCGCGACAGGAAACGGCCCACAACGCAACCTGGACACACCACATTTTCACAGTGAAAACTGACCCTTTTTTTGCAAAGTGCCTAGCTGTAGATTTTGAACCCTAGCTCTGCCGGCACCTAGGGAAACCTAGCTAACCTATACATTTGTGAAAACTAGACACCCAGGGGAATCCAGGATGGGGTGAGTTGTCTGGCTCTCACCAAGTTCTGTTACCCAGAATCACTTGCAAACCTCAAAATGTGCCCAAAAAAACACATTTTCATCACATTTCTGTGTTGGAAAGTTCTGGAATCTGCATGGATCCACAGAATTGCACCCAGCCCGTGTTCCCCAAAGACTTCCGAGAATAATGGTACCTCACTTGTGTGGGTAGGCCTAGTGCCCCGACAGGAAACGACCCAAAACGCAACGTGGACACACCACTTTTTCACAGTGAAAACGGACCCCTTTTTTGCAAAGTGCCTAGCTGTAGATTTTGAACCCTAGCTCTGCCGGCACATAGGGAAACCTGGCAAACCTATACATTTTTGAAAACTAGACACCCAGGGGAATCCACGATGGGGTGGCTTGTCTGGCTCTCACCAGGTTCTGTTACCCAGAATCCCTTGAAAACCTCTAAATTTGTTTTAAAAAAACACATTTTCCTCACATTTTTGTGGTGGAAAGTTCTGGAATCTGTGTGGATCCACAAAATTCCACCCACCCCACATTCCCCAAAGCCTTCCGAGAAAAATGGTACCTCACTTGTGTGGGCTGGTCAAGTACCCGTGACAGGCAAGGGCCCAAAACCAATTGAGGCGACATCAAAATTACCCACCACAAAACAACCTGGTTTTGCAAGTGGGGGTCCCATGAGTTTTTAGCCCCAGGTTCAGTGGCCATCTAGGGAAA
The DNA here is from genome assembly GCF_964204655.1 of Triturus cristatus. Taxonomy (NCBI): domain Eukaryota; kingdom Metazoa; phylum Chordata; class Amphibia; order Caudata; family Salamandridae; genus Triturus; species Triturus cristatus. Next base: position 144,504,915 of record NC_140585.1, on the reverse strand, counting down.
CCTACCAAATCCACACATTTCTGAAAACTAGACACCTGGGGGAGTCCAGAAAGGTATGGCTTGCGTGGGTCCCCCAACATTTCCCTACCCAGAATCCCCTGCAAACCTCAAATTTTGTTGAAAAAATACATTTTTTCTCACATTTCTATGTGAGAAAGTTGTAGGATCACCGGGCTGACACAAATTTCCTACTACCCAGCGTTCCTCCAGGTCTCCCAATAAAAATGGTACCTCACATGTGTGGGTAGGCAGGCTGCCTGCAACAGGAAATGGCCCAAATCGTACTGTGGAGACTTCAAATTACCTATGACAAAACGACCTGGTTTTGAGGGGGGCACCTGGTTTTTTGCCCCAGGACTCACCGCCTTCTAGGGATACCTACCAAACCCACACATTTCTGAAAACTAGGGACTGGGAGTCCAACGAGGTATGGCTTGCATGGATCCTCCAACGTTTTCCTACCCAGAATCCTCTGCAAACCTCAAATTTAGCTGAAAAAAAACACATTTTCCACATATTGTTGCGTGGAATCACCGTGCCGTCACAAATGTACTACCCCACAGCATTCGCCTTGGTGTCCCGAGTAAAACGATACCGCACTTGTGTGGGTGTCCAATGCAGAATTGGCTAAAAACACATTTTTTTTAAAATGTAGCGCTTAGAATTGTCAGTGCTATACCCTAAAACCCTATGTTTTGGGCTCTTCCCGGTAACAGGCCCTTGACCTACCCACACAAGTGAGGTATCATTTTACTCAGAAGACTGAGAGGAACGCTGTGGAGTAGGATATTTGTGTTGGGATGGTGATTCCACCCAAAAATATGTGAGAAATGTGTTTTCTTTAGCTAAATTTGAGGTTTGCAGGGGATTCTGGGAAGGGAAATGTTAGGGAGGGGGTGGGTGTATTGTCTTGCCCATTTTGGGCAGCCCCCACCCCTACACGAATAAAAAAAAAAAAACCTGGTTTCTAGTGGGGTTTCTGCCCCTCCGGGGGCAGATTGGGGGCTGCTGCCCCCATATGAACCCCAGGCGGGGGCAGAAAGACTGGCATTTTTGCGGGTGTGGGTGGGGGCATTGGCATGCCCATTTTGGGCAGCCCCCACCCCTGATTCAAATTGGCAAAAAAAATCCCTTGCATCTAGTGGGCTTTCCCCCCCCCGGGGGGGGGCAGATTGGGGGCTACAGAAAGGCTGTCATTTTGGTGGGGGTGGGGGCATTGGCATGCCCGTTTTGGGCAGCCCTCACCCTAATTCAAATTGCCCCTAAAAAGATCCCTGGCGTCTAGTGGGCTTTTTGCCCCCCCCTGGGGCGGCAGATTGGGGGCTGCTGCCCCCATCTGCCCCCCAGGGGGGCAGAAGGGCTGTAATTGTGGTGGGGGTGGGGGCATTGGCATACCCGTTTTGGGCAGGCCCCACCCTAATTAAATTATACAAAAAAAATCCCTGGCATCTAGTGGGCTTTCTGCCCCCCCTGGGGGGGCAGATTGGGGGCTACTGTCCCCGTCTATCCCCCAGGGGGAGCAGAAAGGCTGTTATTGTGCGGGAATGGGTGGGGGCATTGGAATGCCCGTTTTGGGCAACAATTGTGCAAAAGAAAATCCCTGGTGTATAGTGGGCTTTCTGCCCCCCCCCCCCCGGGGCGCAGAAAGGCTGTTATTGCAGCAGGGGGTGGGGGCATTGAAATGACAGTTTTGGGCAGCCCCCACCCTAAAAACAATTGCGCAAAAAAAATCCCTGGCGTTTGGTGGGGTTTCTGCCCCCCCGGGGGGCAGATTGGGGGCTACTGCCCGAAAGACTGAATTTTGCCCTTTTTTGTGGGGGGGGGGGGCGAAGGCCCTTGCCAAGGGGCTGCTCCTGCCTCCCTGGTGGCTAGTGGGTGGATCCCTGCTTGGGGATCGCCCTCCTGGGGCCATCCCCAAGCAGGGATCCACTGGGGAGGGGTACAATTAGAAAGGGGAGAGTCTCATATTTCCAATGATACCTCTCCCGTCTTTCTACGTGCTCAGGGGGCTGAGATAGACCCCTGAGCACGTAGAAAGTGAAACTGAAATAAGCCTAAAGGCACATTTCAGTTTTTTTTTTAAATGACGTCAGCACGACGTGCGCGCTGATCGTCATTTCACAGAAACGCGGGGGCCTCGGGAGCTGGGGAAGCTCTTCTCCAGCTCCCGAGGCTTTGGGGGAGTAAAAGAAATCCTTCTGGAGCCTGCACCAGAGGGATTTCTTCAGCAATGGCGTCGGACGCGCGGGAGCCGTCCGACGCACATGAGAACTTATGCGTCGGACGGCTCCCACGCATCCTACGCATGGAAGGGGTTAAGTAGATGTGGCGGAGCCACAGAAAGCTCCAGACAGAGACCAAGCTTTCAAGTGGCTTCTGCCAGCAAACCCACGCTCTAACCTCAAGCACCAACAATTGAAGAAGACCTCAGTCTGTTGAAACATTGATTGTTAAGACAATTCAGCACACACACAACGACACTGAAATATAACAATTATAGGTAAAGGTTTAGCACGAATCCGACGTTAATAACCAATTCCTGCAGAACGCCCTGCGGACTCAGGAGGCAGCTAGCATCCTCGGTGTGGATGAAATAATTCCTGAAAGATGAAAATGTGGAGAAACTCACAAACATCCTCCACCAGGGTTTCCATCACAAGTCAAGCCAGCCACCTACTACAGCAACAGTAAATGGCAGCCTCCTGACGGACGCAGAGAAGAACAACGTTGGAGCTATGATTGAATGGACGCCAGGAAAGCTACTCTGTGATTGGGTATGGGTATGGGAGGCAAGGGTGATGTCCACTCTGTAATTGGCCATCTGTTCACACCTTCGGATTTGTCTGGTGTAGATATGTTGGAGAAAGATTTGTGAAAAAGAGTTTTAGGGGGAGCAAAAAAGCAAAGGAAAGACAAAATTCTCAAATGAGGCTAGTTCGTGAATAATAAAGACTGCTTTTGTCAAGGGAGTGGGGGAAGAAACAGATACGAAAGGGAGAGGATGTAGGTAATGGTCAGAGCTCCCGACTAGGGAGCTGGGGAACCAGGTTCGAGTCTCGGCATCAGCTCAACATCCTGTGATTCTGGACAATCACTTAATCTCACCGAGCCTCTACCAAAAATGAATGTTACCGTGTGCAATGAAACTGGTGCTTGTGTAAAGTGCTCCAATACCTGCGGTTCGAGATCGCTTTGTATAAAACTGCAAAAGAGGAGGGGGGAATCAATACACAGTGGAGCGGAAAGAGGCCTCTGAACGCAGTGACCTCGGAGGGCAAGTGGGAGTGGTGAAATAATGTTGGGCAAGGCACTTGAGATCGGGGAGATGAGTCATGGGCTAGTGGAATAAAGCAGCTGGGAAGGCTTATAGGAAGTAAACTAAACAAAACATTTAACAGGAGCAGAAACAGGCTAACCAAAAAAAAGTGCTCTGGAAGTTTTGTAAGTAACCTTCAGCGTTACAGCACATGTAATAGGGCCAGTCCTCATGGGACGTTACAAATGTTGAAGAGGAGGGACAAATGAGCATATTAACTAATGAAAAGCAACCATTTACTAAGGACAGTAAAAGGAGGCAATTAGAAAGATGGGTGTTTCTTGATGCCAGTATCCTGAACACAACATGTTTCAAAGAGACAGCGCAAGCGCTGCCTAGGCGAGACCTAAAAAGGAGGCTCTGTGAAATAAAATATAAGGCTAGGATCACACAGTTTAGACAAGGAGGGCAGGAGGTATTGATTTCAGGCAGTGCTTTAAATGGGCCGGTACTCACTGGTACTGAGTACCGGCACTTCTTATATTTATCAGTCGGAGTACCGGCACTTCTCTACTGCTGAGGAGAGTACCGGTACTCATGAAACGCTGGCGGCCTTTTTTTTTTTTAGCTAAGGCACTTCTATAGACCTGCGCCGAGCCCAGCTGAACAATTCAGCATGGGCTCATTTGCATACCATCTGGGTGTTCACAGACATCGAGGCAGCCCAGTGATTAGCGTAATTAAGAAAGGGAGGTAACCAGGTTCAAATGGCTTTTAAGCGTACCCGATTCTTTTGTTCAGTGTCTGCTTATGTTTGCTTGTCTGTGATTGTTGAAAAAAACGAGAGAAAGGGGGGGACAATAGAGACACTCTTGGAAGTTATAGTAGCGGAAATGTGTGGAATGTTTTGTGGGTGCATGTCTGCTTGTTTCTTTCTGTGTCACTCGAGAACAGCAAAAATGTATGTTGCACATTTTACAAAACAACGAAAAGTTGAAGTATGGCCGCGTTTGGGTTTCGTGTTCTTTGTTGTAAGTAAACAAACCTGCTTTGTTCATTGAAAGACATTTCCCATGTCTGTGCTGCAAGTCGTATCGAAGTCAATAAGTATCGGCATGTCTTGCTCTAAGCCCCGCCCCCAAGCCCCGCCCACTCGCCACATTTAAATGAGTGCCTGCACTATTTTGCCCCCATTTAAAGCACTGGCATTGAGTGAGCGATCTCTTACTCGTGCCGCCGACGGTGATGTGCATTCAGTGAGAGACACGATGCTTGTGCAGCTTTGAGTACTATGCATTCAGTGACAGACATCTTATCTGTGCAACCTTGAGTTCTACGCATTCAGCGAGAGAACTTTAGAAAAGCTGCCATGTCACCGCGTCTATCCAGTGTTGCATTTAGTGTTCTATGCTTATTGGAGGTAAGGGTGGTTCAGGATGATCCACATGGGTTTCCGTAGTGTAGTGGTTATCACGTTTGCCTAACACGCGAAAGGTCCCCGGTTCGAGACCGGGCGGAAACACTTTTTTCCCTTTTAAAAAACTAACTCAAAGACAGTTCATTATTTTATTATTCGAATTCAATCTAGGGCTGAAAACGTAACAGCAACAATGTTCAACACCCTTTCCGTTCCAATGCCCTTATACATTCAGCTGCTTCAGACATCGGACTCTTTCTGTCCCTTTACAGACAGACAGCAGCACAGCCGCTGCCATACATCACTCACAGGCACTGCACCTGCTGCAGGCACTGACACAGGCAGACAGCAATGTTTACACAAACACAGGCACGAAATGGCCAGACTGAGCATAGAGGGAGACTCGGGCACCAGGAGTGAGTTAAGAGAGAGTGAGAGTCAGGACCTGGGAGTAGGGTGACCAGATTCTCAAAACAAAAAACGGGGACAGGTCATAGACATAGAAGTAGGACTATGGTTTGCAGTAACCATCGACATAAAAGTAGGACTATTTGACAGCTGTCATAGACATATAAAAAGGACTACAATTACAGCTCCCTCCACAGACCGAGATGAAGCCTTACAGACAACAAATCCGCGGTCTTTTATTGGCAACCCTCTTCTTCACACAGCAGCATTAGTACTTTTTATTACATTTACACTTTTAAGGACTATAGCATATATTTGCCAAAAATCAATAAAACATCACAGGCCACACTGTCCTCCCACATTTGCGTAGTTACTGCTGAGATGTCATGTTACCTTACTGGGGTATGTATAGTGCACTCTAGCCATTGGTATCATCTCATAGTGCAATAGTGTGAAGACCTGAGCAAAAAGCTCGAAGCGCTGCTCGCCTCTCCCACAGGGGTTACCTCTGCTCTTTTAAGTCCTTTCCAGCTAAACAGTTTGCCGTGATCTGAAAGGTCAGTCAAAGGGTCAAGTCATAGCTTTGATATGGAGAACACAAAGCATGCATCAATTGGTTATGAATAAAACATGCAATGAGCAATGCATTAATCCTTGCACGGTATGCATAAGGGCTACTGAAAAGTTTGTATGACTATGAATACAAGCTACAGGACGAAGAAATATTGTTTTATCCAAAGAAAAAACTTTGGCTGGCACGATGACGTAGGTGGCGCTGCGTGTTAAATGTCTCTCTTCAAAGGATTTCCCTTCGTGCTACAGCGCTCACCCCAGTGATGACACATGCCGTAAACAGTGGAAAGAGAGCAGACGCGCGCATGCTCAACCAGAACAATGAAAAACAGGGACATTTCTGTGTTTAACGGGGACACTGTTTGAAAACAGGGACATTTGAGTCACTTGGAGAAAAGTGTCGGGACACGGGGACACTTCCCCAAAAACGGGGACCGTCCTGGGAAAACGGGGACGTCTGGTCACCCTACCTGGGAGTGAGTTATGAGACAGTGAGAGACTTGGGTGCTGGGAGTGAGTTAAGAGAGTGTGAGAGAGTGAGAGACTCAGACACCAGGAGTGAGTTAAGAGAGAGTGAGAGTCAGGCACTGGGAGTGAGTTAAGAGAGTGTGAGAGACTCGGGCACTGGGAGCGAAGAGAGGGTGAGAGAGTGAGAGACTCGGGCACTGGGAGTGAAGAGAGAGTGAGAGAGTGAGAGACTCAGGCACTGGGAGTGAGTTAAGAGAGTGTGAGAGACTCGGGCACTGGGAGCGAAGAGAGAGTGAGAGAGTGAGAGACTCAGGCACTGGGAGTGAAGAGAGAGTGAAAGAGTGAGAGACTCGGGTGCTGGGAGTGAGTTAAGAGAGTGTGATAGACTCAAGGTGCTGGGAGTGAGTTAAGAGAGAGTGCGGGTGAGAGGCACAGGCACTGGGAATGAGTTAAGGGAGTGTGAGATTGGCCCCTTGCATGTGTTTTTTAAGAAACACTTTTGGTGGTAAATAGAATACCCGTGACGGCGCATCACCTTTTACCTTTTGGCTCTAAATTCGCTTTCAGCAAATTACACATTCCACAGTTTTTCTCTCAATTCGTTCATCAGCATCCGTCTCACAAATAACAAGTTGTGGCAAAAAATTCAAAGTTATGAAAATAAAAAGTGGGGTCAGATTTGAAATCCCTTTAAATATATGGAAAACAATTCTCCCCTCCCTTGTGGAAACCTGCTCGATACATTGTTACAAACAGTAAATCAGGGGTTTCACCGAGACGCGAGCAGACAAGCGTAGTAAGGATAATAAAACATAAACTGGTAGCGAAGCTCGACTCGGTCACCTCGCAGCACTGGCAGGAAGTGTGGTTTGGAATAAATTAGAAGTTTGCTTGTGATCAGAGGGCTTTGGGGTTGGTTTTCAATCACTGAGACCATAAATGTATCAAATGCAGAGAGTTGGACGTCACAGGTGGCCGCGGAGGCAGAAAACATCGATTGATTCAAAGTGGAAACTTCTATAACAGGTGGAGTCGTTACTGGTTTTAAGAAATCCGGATGACAACAGAGGAAAAGTTAGAGCGATCGAAATAAAAGAGTAAAAGGCAAAATAAATTTGAAAAACACCTCCATTTCAAATCTGCTGAATAACAGAAAAAAAAAATTCTTGCGCCCGAATAGGGACTTGAACCCTAGACCCTCAGATTAAAAGTCTGATGCTCTACCGACTGAGCTATCCGGGCTTCTGGAATGGTGTCTGACCACCAGTCTCCCTGATTATGTGCACAGTGTTCCTATGGGCATGTTATCTCAAAATCGCCTCAACTTTGAGCCAAGTGAGATTTCAATATCACAAATAAACATTGCACACTCCAGCCCCACTGCAGCCCGCGCCTGGAATCTTACTTTAAGAGTCCTTGGCGCCCAGCCAGTCTGTTTCACAAACCAGCTACCATGTAGCTAGAAGGTGAAACACTTAAATGTGACGCGATGGTGACGTCATTGAAGTAAATCAAAGTACAGTGTGTGGGAATCAGTTCAGAGAAAACACTGACCGGGTGACTTCTGACCCAGATGGCATTAAAAGGTGCCATGACTCAAATGTACAACCTTTCTGCACCGCGACAGATTAACAGAACTAACACGACTCTTCTCTGGCAAACACACCTGTGCGGGCACCTGTTTACAGCACACTGACACAGGACAAGGGGCACCACCAGCTATGAACAGGGCTTTAAGTGGGATGAAAAAACTAGGGGGTCTCTTAAAGGGGCGTGGCCAATGTGATTAAGGGCGTGGCTTAAAAACACCTAAGCTAAAAATCTGTGCTTCGCATAGTGCGCTGCCCAACTTGTATTTTGCTGTTTCGGTCGTTGCATTCAGATATGTGATACAACAAGTAAAATCATACCCACAACAAGTCAGTATTATTGGCTTTGTCAATGGTTGTTAGTTGCATAAGATAAATAAACAGCAACTACGGCTTGTATATATTATTGAAAAAGCTTCCACCTAAAGCCCTGGTGACACCACGACGATGTTGCTGCTCCTGAGTTTCAACAAGAGAAGGGAAATCCAGAGAGAAAATGACTCTCTTGAAAGGATTTCCCTTCCCTAACAACGCTCACCTGGCATGACGTCACGCAGTAACTTCTCCTCTAGTGAGAAGTGAGCAGTGTGTGCTGTGCACTTCGATGTGCCTGCTGTCACTGCAGTCCAGAAATAAACGGACCGCCTGTGCCAGGGCACAAAACAGAGCCCGATAGCGACCCGTTTCGAGGCCCACTTTAAACAAGCATTGGCAAAGCCAATAGGTCTCGCTTTTGGGACCTTATAAGTGTTTAGCCATGCAACAGTTGCATAACTAAATACTTATAAGCAGTGCTTTAAATGGGCCGGTACTCACCGGTACTGAGTACCGGCAGTTCTAAATTTTCAGCCCTTAAGTACCGGAACTTCTCTTTGTCCAAAGAGAGTACCGGTACTCATGGGGATGTGAGCCAAGTTCAGTGAACTTGGCATTTTCAAAAAGAAGCGCAACACAGCTGACACGAGTGGATCCGTTATGTGAAACACTCTGATCGAGTGCTAATCTCGCCTTTCAGTATGCTAATTGAGACGCCTTCAGAAGGCGTTCATGCAGAGCTGGCAGGAAGTTTGGGAGGGGGCCGACTCACAGTGATTTGCCACCCCCTGTGAATCCTCGTTCTGCTATGTCACAGGCTAGCACATTAATTGCCTGTAAAATGCAGCCTGGGTCGCAAATCGTTTGAAATGCAGTTTGCACACGCTACTGTTTACCATCCCTCTGGATATTGGGCCCTTCATTTCTGCAAACACCACCAAAGAAGAAAGCAGATATAGAGTCCATTGGCAGGTAGAACTGACGAGAAAGTACAAGTCTGATCGGAGGCTGCACTATTTATAGAAATCCGAGGAAAGTGAATATCCTCCTGAGGAGACCCAGGAGGTGGAAGTAGAACTAAACTACTGATGCCCTCATTAGAAGTGGGCCCTTAACTCCAGTGGCCCCTGTAATGACCACGGCGCGCAAATTGACCTCCACCTTCTTCATCAAAGTCAGTGATAAATACATGCAACTTAGCTCACCGCAGGCCGACTCAAGACCGTTACCAGTTCAACATAAGGCCAGTGCTGCATTACAGGATGTCAGTCTTTTTACTGGTTGATTTCGGGTGTTTCTGGTCCTTCAGTCTTCAACTGCACAGTGACGCGGGCCTATCGTGGAAATGCCCACGTTGGGTTATTGTTCAAATTTCCAGATGATTTTAGTGTCATCTGCATAGTTGAACTAATAAGGCCGTAGAGCAAAATAAATGTGGCATGAGGGTCAATAGCAGACCCTTGAAGGACAGAATAGGGCCCAGGTAGGAGGGGTAAGGGGAAAGAGGGGATTTGGGCATGCTCTGAAATGAGTGTAGTAATGAGCAAGAGGAATGCTTAAACGGGTGCCCTGGGCCGGATCCCTTTGCGCTGCCCATAACTCCGCCCCCTAGCCCCACCCAAAGCCCCGCCCCCTACTCTACAACTCAATTTGGTGAGTACCTGCACTTATTTTTGTCCATTTAAAGCACTGATTTCAGGTTATATGGTTGTGCATTTTGTTTGGGGTGTCTCTGCCTCTCTCTCTATCCTAATGTAAAAGTAAACGTCACTGTTTTGTCTTTCATGCTTGGCTCACAATTAGAACAACCATTTGCAATGAAATAGGTCTTGCATTTGCAAGAGTTAGAGCTATTGGCGTTGTAAATGACAATGTCTTCTCTATGTGCTTTCCTTTACAGTACAGTGGCCTTTGTGACCTTATAAGTGTCTAGCAATGCAGTATATTATCCTGGGTGCTGTCTGTGGTGTTCATCGGAGTAATCAGCTGGTTAATAATCAAAGTGGTTTTGTGTAATAGCAGCAAACACTGCGCTCTGCAAGCATTGTGTTTTTTCATATGCTTGCGAGCATGTGCTCAAGGGGTTGGAATGCCAAGGATACACTCGGCGAGAGAGAGCCTTTTCAATGTGACCTAAATTTAGTTTGCAATGGCCTACCGCCATGCCTGCCCAGATCTAGAAGACTTTTTTATTCAGCCTTGAACATAAAACAAGTTGAGCACCTGTGTGATCCTGGGCAAATCACTGTATCTAATAATGCTGCACTACCCCTATCTGCTAAACACAGGTGCCAGAGAACACAGTAGGTGCAGCATTGCTTCTTTTATTTCCTTGTATTTTAGGGGCTGCTGAGTGTACAAATGGACTGCTAGGGGTACAGAGAGATAAGAAACACAGGGCATTTGGGCGGGTGGACAGATGATGACAGTGGGTCTTTAAAGAGTGTTTAAATGGCCTGGTGGCAGTGTGTTGAAGGTGACGACACTAATTTTAGTTTAGCCTAGCTACCTCCAAAGAATCGAGCTGGAGGCTCTCTCTGTTTGACTGCTGTAAATCGTTGTTATGAGGCCTGTGTGAATAACTGGCGCATGTGCAAGTAACCCACGACGACTAGACAGCCAGATTAGTAGTGAATCCAAGTGGCAGGAATTCATTACACAGACAACACTAAGATGGCTGTACCTGCTCTGAGACATGGATACAATTAAAATGTGTTGTGCCTCAAATAGTGAAAGGCCTTCTTACCTAACTATAAAATCGATCCTGCTGAAGCACGACTGTTGTGACGCTGAACCAAGCATAAACTGACTTCTTTCACTGGGTGATTCTTCAGGCGAAGCACCCTTCCTCTCTGGAACTAATATCCAACTAATGTCAGGGCTGAAACCAAACGTCTGACGTTTAGCTAACTACTAATGATCTGTTATTCAAACAGATCCTAACAGATGCAACTGAAGTCATGCTGCTTGCAGACTGTGTCTGTACAATGTGCTGTCTTCTAAATGATTCCATTAGGCTGACTGTCTCTTATCTTCACCCGGAGACCCCAGATGTTATTTTCTAAGCAGGAGATGAAAAGCCTTTTCTCCAGACTCTGTCTCGATGGCCCCTTTTAAGCAATGCACTCCCGTCGTCTGCCTATCAATATACATCAACTCTTAGTATGGATTGGCGACTTCACTTGTGGGTCATATTAAAATACTGCTTTTTCAACCTATTAAACTTAACTTTGATTTAAACATCAATACATATAACAATGTGACGTTACCCTTTAACCAGTAGCATTTCTAAGGGACAAAATACAAAACCATGAAAAATGCAACCTTTTTTTAGGTCCCGCCTGGCGTTAGCAGCGTGCATGCACTGCCCTCACCATGCGAGGGCTTCTTAGAATCAATACGATTCCAGAAGTCGTGTCTCACCTCCGCCCCCAATTTTCATTCGTGCGTGTCATTTGTCGTCACGGATTATGCTAAATATAGTGTAATTATTATAAACAACCGCAATGGACCGCACTCCGCTAGCTCCTCCTCCGGGTCGCCCCAAGGGAAGCTGGTACATGAAGTTCTTGAGTGGTTCACCCCAGTGGGTGCAAGTAAGTACTTGTTGAACTGATGATCTCTGATGGAGTTCTTGAGTGGTTCACCCCAGTGGGTGCAAGTAAGTACTTGTTGAACTGATGATCTCTAGACCCGATACATGTCCCGGGTTTTAAAATATCGCCCGAGACATGGCTCGGGTTTCGGGATAACTTCCCTCCTCAGTAGAGAAAATAGTTAGGGGTGGAAGAGAGGGCCGCCAAGCAACCGTCAAGGGCCTCAGTGCCCGCACAGGCACGCAGGTGCGTCGTCCAGGAGCTCGTCAACCCAAAGCTCGAGGGAGCCATTTTTATAAACAACCGCAATGGACCGCACTCCGCTAGCTCCTCCTCCGGGTCGCCCCAAGGGAAGCTGGTACATGAAGTTCTTGAGTGGTTCACCCCAGTGGGTGCAAGTAAGTACTTGTTGAACTGATGATCTCTGATGGAGTTCTTGAGTGGTTCACCCCAGTGGGTGCAAGTAAGTACTTGTTGAACTGATGATCTCTAGACCCGATACATATATAGTGTAATTATTACACCGGAGGCATTTTAATCCCTCCTGGTTGCCACCCTTTGCTCTTTTGGTCCCTCCCCCTGGGATTGGGTGTTTTACTGGCGGCGGTAGACACTGTCTTCTATTAGTGGGTAAGCACTTTTTCTATTCTATTCCGCAGCTGCAAACGGTCACAGGAGGCAGTGTGTTTGTGTACACTAGTTTTGTTTAGTTCTTGAAGCACGCTACGCATGCTTTCACTTTCCCACTTTCACACTCACCACTAGCGGGACGGACTGCGCACCTCGTCGAAAACTTTTTTCTCTTCCTTTGGAATAACTCAACCCTTCCGCTCCCCGCCGAGGTTTTAGTGAAATGGCATGTCAGCAGCTAGCAGGGTTTTGTCAACAAGCGCCTCAACAGTCTTTCGATTCTAAGAGCATACGTAGCGCCATAGGCAAAGTCCTGTGAAGCGGACACAGCTTCTATATGACATCTTCTCAACGTAAAAGACTTGCGTAAATTCTGGTAACACCACCACACATCCTGTTCATAAGGATTCCCCATTCTGCTAGGCATGGAGATAGAGGGAAAGGGAAGGAACCGGGAGGGCGACGGTATCTGCTCAAGTTCACACAGTTTAGTGAAGTGAAGCGAGTGGATGTCTGTTTACAGTTAACCACTGTGATGGCGGGTGTAGATGTGTACCCTAACTGTGTTCAGAGCATAGCACGAAACCCCTTTGTTGTATGCATAAGTGGAAGGAATATTTAGAACACTGCCTAATACCGTATCCTCATGCCTTCATGATGTACAATGTTTCTGCCTGCACCAAAGACGCACCCAAGTAGGGGCTTTGCAGTCTTACATTTAAACTATTTATCTAGGTCGCCAATGGGCAACAGCAGGATTCACAGTGAACAAAGAAATCCTCGTAGAAACAAAGGGAAATTTAGCCCCCTCTAATCGGACACTTTTTTTTCATTAATTGTGAACTGGATGTACAGTCTTGAACAACGACAGGAGGAAGCATAAAGGTTTTAGGCACGTTTCCGGTAACAATACAGAAACAAGGAATTGTTTACATAGAATGCAACATATTTATATTTCACACAGAAATTAGAAATATTACTACTGGCGTACAGGCTCGTAGCTCGGGAAAGCTCAGAAACGGCTGCATATGTTAATCAGTAAAATGAGTAAAATGAATGTCTGCAGACACGCGCGTGCTGGTGTGAGAGAACCTTCAAGAGAGAAGGAGATGGTATAGAGGAGATGGAATGGAGGGGCGAAAGATGAAAGGTGGGAAAGGGGGTAGGCATGACTAAAGTTCGAGGAATGATGAAGCTAGTAAAAGAAGGCAGACCGAGTGAGGAAGACAGAAAGAAGGAAGAGGGAGAGAGACAGAGGAGAAGAGGGGCAGGGGCGAAAGAAACAGAGGAACAGTGCAAGATTGACGTGTAGGGAAGGGATAGAGAGAGGAGCGAGAGAGCTGAGAGTGTAGAGTGTAGAAAGAAAGAGTAGGTGAGAGTAAGAGAGAAAGGGGACGTGGAGTAAGACAGCTGGAGGAGAGGGGGAAAATAGTGACAGACAGAGGGAAGATTAAGCGGGTGGGGAGGGGGGAGCAGCAAAGTTGTAGTTACTGATTTCACTCAATTTTGTATTTCATCCTGAATGTCCGTAACATCCAGCGATCCACCTACCCTATTTGGCTTTAAAGCTCACCCCCATATCATATAATATCTTAAGCTGGACTCTCATTTCCCATTAGGGCTGAAAGCGGGGACACTTCAGTGAGTGTGAATACACCAATTACCCCTCCCCCCCCCCCCCCCAAGAGATTGTGGTGGCTCACGTTATTTTATAGTGTTGCTACCTGGCTATTTTTTACTGGACCAGTCTGTATTTTAAGCCAAGGCTAGAAAAAATATGAAGTGAAATCCTATATTTTTCCCTCCTGAAACATAAATTTAAATCAGACAACACAAAGAAATCCGTTAAAAAAGTATTTGAGAGCTGTCTAAATTGTTTCAGGATGATTACTGCAGTCAAAGGGGGCGTCATTGCCACCTACATAACTGTGGTGTCTTGGGCCCTAGGCCCACATACCAGCGAACTAATCACACACACACACACGGTTGAGCTACTGGTAACTGGCCCAGGGCTCATGCGCAGTGTTGCCAGATTTTTAGACCCGGCCCAAGCCCAATGCAGCTCAAATACAAGCCCAAAATAAGCCCAATCAGACCAGTTCCAGCCCAAAAACCAGCCCAAATTAGCAAGTGTCCAATTAAGCGCAAATCGACATCAGAACCAATTTTAACGACAAATATACATTCTATTCAATATACAGATGGTGGGAGGGTGTTAACTGGGCACCTGCCTTAATGCTACTCATTTTTAAGACCAGTTCTCCCTGTGACTTTGTCATGTGAAATATTTAAAAATGCACTTTGCAACCTATTCTGCATAACAGATGTAGTAAAATGCTTCTCCGTATTGCCACTTCCATTTCTGCTACTTTAAACTGCCTTAAATGAAATGTGTTCCAAGTGAGGAAAGGTGCACAGAAAACCTCACTCTCTTTTGCTTCTAGGAAACAAACAACCCGTACATTTAAATATGGGGATCTAAGTTGGCGGGCATGAATATAGCGCAGAACTTTCAAGCAAGTGGAGGAGACCTGTTTACACGTTCTCGCGGTGGGGGTTTAAAGATTATGCACCCTATTTTGAACAAGCATTGGCATAGCCAATAGGTCTAGCTTTTGGGACCTTATAAGTGTTTAGTCATGCAACAGTTGATGTTGCACCAAGGATATTGTGCTCCATAACTAAATACTTATAATGTCCCAAAAGCGAGACCTATTGGCTATGCCAATGCTTGTTTACTTGTGGTATTCTATGTCTGGATACAGTGACAGAAGCAGCAAAATACCAGTCAGGTGGCACACTATGCTATGCATAGATTTTCAGTTTACGTGTTTCTGTGACACAAACAAATACATGATCAAATGTCTTTAAAGTTAAAAGAATGCATTTCTGTAACATGTAGGCGCATTTCAGAGCTTTCCGAACTCGTGCATTGTGTCCAGGCCCGGTTCTAGAGGGTGGGGCAGGCCCACCCAAACATGAGCCTGGCCCACCCAAACATGAGCCATGGCCCTCGCAGTGAGGACATGAAGGGCAATATAAAATGAGCGCTTTAATTTAAAACGTTCCTCCAAACGTTGTTTTTCTTCATATTCTGGGAGATGCGTTATTGGGCCTGGGCTCAGGTGGTCCATGTCAAGTACAATAGGGGCATGGCGAAGGGAACAAATTCTTTATTTGACACCGAGTAACTTTTGCCTACCGTCCTGTGCTGCGTGGATATTTCCATTTCTGTTCAGCATTTGAGAAAAGAAGTTTGTTTATTCTCATTCACCTTTCCTGACTACTGCAACTGCTTATCAGATCAGGCGGTGACACAAGGAGTAGGTAATCAAATGTATTACTATTTGTTTTTATTTCAAAAATTTGCACAAGCCCAGCAAGGCACATACTTTGCATATGCTTCATTTAAATTGTTTTTATCATTAACATGGCCATGGATGCAAGGCAACAATAAAAAATGTCCAGCGAACTGGTGATTAATGATCCTGCTGGAGAGCAGCCCTTTGCCTGTTTGTAGTTTTGAAATGCAGATAGGCTGTATTTTATTTGGATAGCTCAGTGGGTTACTGCCTTTGTCACAGAGATTCTTGTGTTACTTGCAGTTCAGAAATTACAATCCTAACATAGGACAGTGACCTATGAACTGTCATCAAAGAGCTACATACAAACATGGATGGTATAGTTAGAACTTTTTTTTGTGTTACTATATAGTTAGAAATTCCCCAGTCTTTCTTTATTTTAATGTGGCTCAAATGAGTTTGGGTCGATATACATTTTTATTAGTAAAGCCAACCCCCAACCACTGGGTATGCTTTAAATCCCGAGTTTGTGCTTTCCCAGCCCAAACCCTCTCAAAATATACTGCCCAACAGTATGGATGACATTTAATTCCTACACCTTGTAATCCTCATTGACTTATGTGACATTCCCTATAGACTGAATGACATACTTGTATGATTCATTGTCTCTGTATATTGTGTGTGTGATGTAAAGTACTGTGAGTGACACCCTACACTGATATGAATAGCGCTATACAAAAAATGAAATGCATATGATAGGGGGCTACACACAGAGACATGAAGGCACTGTTGGAGGTTGGTAGCAATGGTATCTGCTGAAAAAGAGGTCATTGATGAGGCGCCAAAAAAGACTTTTGCACAAGCGCACCGCTAAAACACGATTGTGTCATGATGTCTCACTGTCACTTACCTGGTCGCTGGTGAGTCACGGGGTCACCGGTGGTGCGTGGCTGGCAGACTGGACACTAACGCTGCCTGGCAGGCTGGCAGCAGGCACGGTGGCAGTGGCTGGGCCTGGCCGCTGGCGGGCCTGGGGGCTGGACTCTGAGTGGCTGGAGTCACTGGGGGGGGGGGCTGGAGTGACTGGGGCTGGGGCTGGGGCTGGAGCTGGAGCGAGGTGGGCCTGGGCCTGGGCCCAGGCGGCTGGGCCTGGGCCTGCTGATGAGTGCAGTGGTCTCGGACTCGTGTCGTCGTCGTTACTCGTCTCTCTCTCTTTCCTCAGTCTCACACTGTAAGTAGACGTGACGTCACGTCTTCACTGCCTGCGCGCTACTGCACAGTACTGTGTGAGTGTGACTGCTGCCTGTGCAGTGCTGCACGCTGGCCCCGCACTGACTCCGCACAGTCACTCGTCGTCATCAAGCAAGCAGACAGACACACTACTCAGACTGTCACTCTCGGACTCCGTTAGATCACGCTGCTCACGCACTGTGACGCCAGCATAGAGAACCGCAGGGGCTGGCCCAAAAATGAAACCCAGGGCCGTCATTGGTAGCGTTTTCGCGCGCTACTGGATTGACGGCCCTGGGGAACCCCACATTGGCCCGCACACGACGCATGTGCAAAGTGCACTGAACGCGACGGACTCCTCGGGACCTCGAGGTCGGCGCCCGCCCAATCCACAAAATTGCGCACAACCTTTTAAATATAGCCCAAAAAGTAGCCCCCCGCCAGGCATGGTTTTTTCCCGCACAACTGGGAAAAAAGTCGCCCAATTGTGCGGGAAATAGCCCAATCTTGCAACATTGCTCATGCGCCCGGCCACTTTTATTTGCAGGGTCACCTGACCGGTGACGCCTGTGGTGGGTGGGAGTAAAGTGTGGGTTAGCACTAGGCAAAACACTAGAATGTGTCCAGCCGGGCACTACAATAACAATGCTGGCAATTTTAGAAGAATTATTTTACACCTACCATCACTTGACTGTTCTAGAATAACAAAACGTAAATAAATGGCCAGTATTTCTGCAAAGAAAGGAGGCAACCCTAACTAGCAGGGTGAGCTTTCTTTTGTAATATAAAGAATACAATTGGTTTTGGTCGTGCGTGACCTGGGCCAGGAGCTGGCTGTCCTCCTGCCCTCCCCCTTAGTATTAGTAATCACCACTCGGAGGCTGTTGGAAAGTGTCTTAGAAATACATTACGCATGCGCGGGTTTCTTCCCATGATGATGACGGTTTTCCCAAGGGGACGTGACACGTGAGAGGAGAGTCATGGGGAAGCGGTTTGCACTCGTGTGCACAGAGGCAAAAATATAAAGGAGTGAGGGAGTAGAGAGGATAAAAAAAAGTGTACTGGAGATGCCGGGGATTGAACCCGGGGCCTCATACATGCAAAGCATGCGCTCTACCACTGAGCTACATCCCCTGGTAGCACGGAAGCGATCTAGTATTATAAAACTGTGTATCAGTTAGTGATGCGTTTTCGTGTTCAGTTCTTTGTTATTCTGCTCACAGGTATGTGCTTAGGTTACAGAACGGGTATTTTCGTTGTAATTAAAGTCTTTGCTGGAGCGAAAAATATTAAATCAAGTTAGTATTTCTGTTAAAAACAAGAAATCGCCAAGAAGCAGCATATTTCTCCTCTATAAGCACAGTATGCGGTTGTGGCAGTTTAAACACTATAAATCGGTTCATGTTTGGACCGCGCCCCTTTACTAATAGACCTGTTTCATTCAATATCGCCCTATTTATATATCAGCCGTAAAATACTCTCCTCTCACTATTAACTGATACTGTCTCTCCTAGCCTCCTACTCACATTGGGCGACTCACAAATTCAAGGTACCAGTAGAACGGGAACGACTTGGTAGTTTTTCAATACATTTAATGTGCAGTTTATCCTTTGACTGAGAACCAAAATACGTTCTGGAAAAAAAATGTCCTGCGAGCCGGATTTGAACCAGCGACCTAAGGATAACAGACACTCCTCTAGAGTCCTCCGCTCTACCAACTGAGCTATCGAAGACCCTGGAGGGAGAGGTTTGAGTGACTTGTGTTATCGGTGAGTCACCAGTGCGGATGAGTATTCATGAACTGTATACGTGATAGCGGTTCCAGCTGATGTTTACTAATGTTATGCTGGAACACCTTTCTAATAGGGCAGCCACACTATCTGGCAGTCGAGTGCTTGGGGTGTAGCTACCTACAGCCCAAATAAAATAGAGTCCTTGTCCCTCTTCCCCGCTCTTATGGCCAGAAAAAGTCACCAGGCACAAGTATTACTTGGTCTCAGCCCTCCAAAATGGCAGACTCGATGTTTCTATCACGTGACTAGCATGAACTGTAAGTCGGTCAGCTACCTCACTTCCTGTTCTTTTGTTTCTATATAGGAATTGGTCATCAGACGCAGTTATATCATAATCTGAGTTATTTACAAATGCATTTTTTTAATTATGAGTATATGGGTTGCTGGACAGGAGGTATTTGAAAATGTATCTGAGATTGTCCCATCTGAGATTGATCTACTGGGCAATTTTTAGCGTGGGCTAAGATATTATGCAAAAAGAACACAACGAATTCACAGAGGAACCTAGTGTCATGGTGGAACAGCATGGAGTTTCTTGCGGAAACGACTAGAACAAGAGACTATTGAAAAATGCATCACTGTGTTGTACGACAGGGAAATGTGGAGAGGCATCGCGGGGGGCTTTAACAAACAAAGTTCCTTGGGGCTGAGGGGCCACACTCCCTTACCCTTTGCCCCTCAAGAACAGTGTCTCTCAGGCTGGGCAAAGGTCAGCCTAACAGACACTGTTAATTTTCAGGTCAGGCAGCCAGGAGCCAGACATGCGCTAAATGCGCAGGCTGCTGGCTGCCTGGGCTGAACTTTGCTGGGTTGAGAATGTCACAGCCCCCGTGGGCATGACCTCTTCAGCTCAGCAATGGTCCTTGAGGCCCCCCTCTTCGGTGATGGGGGGAAGCGTCTCTCATTGCCTCACACCTGGGCACTTCAATTTTAAGCCCTAAAGCACCCAGGTTTGAGAGTCAATCAGTGACACTTCGTCATAGTGGGGTGGGGTCAGCAGTCTCACTGACCCCATCCCCCTCTGTGACAATGAAGGGACTGCTTCCTTCCCTCACTGGCTGATCTAAGGTCAGCCAAGGAGGGAAGGCAGCAGTCCCAAGCCTCCTGGGACCTACGAGGCAGAGCTGCAGTTAAGTGTGATTTAATTTTTATTAATGTTTGGGGCATGTGTGTATTTTTGTTTGAGTATTCTGTAATGAGTGTTGTGAATGCATTAGTGTGCACGCGTGTGTGAATGCAGGGTTGTGAGATTGCATGTGTGTACGTCTCGTCCGCTCCCTCCCTCCCAAAATTTCCTTCTGCCACTGACCTGCCAGTCTTCTGCTCGTCGGTCTTCTGCTCCTAAGACTGGGCACATGCTGAAGCTCCCAGCCCTCCCTACAGCCAATCCAGAGGCTGCTCTCATATCGCAGTGTCGGGATTGGGCGGAGAGGGCTTGTTTTGCACTCCATCAGGAGCTGGTAGCCTGTGACTGCTGGTCTGTCCATCCAGCAATGCAGCTGGCTTGGAGAGATGTCAGTGCGCATGACGGTTTGGCCATCCTAAGATGGCTGGTCAAACCGTCATGCGCACTGACAGCAGGGCCCACCACTCCTCCTCGCCCTATTGCAGTGCTGTGGCCACACTCTGCAAGACTCAGCCACAGGACAAAAAATACAATTATCTGCATTTAGATGATTTTCTTTTTCGCTTGCCTCTGTGGGCAGTGGGGCGATGCCTGCTGCTTTTTCATTGTTACTCAAAGAAAATACAGGAAAGGTTATTAGCATTTAGAAATCAAACTCTAGGAGAAGTCATTGGCATAGCTAAAGGAATAGATTGTTCATTGTTGTCTGCAAAAGTAATGTCATCTGATAATTCACAGTTGCTGTCTGTAAATATTGATTTTAAAAGGGGTGATGATCTTTCAATGCTTAATACGGATGTTAGACAAAACAAAAAGTCTCTGTAAAGAAGAGAACTTTGTGTTACAGATGTGTATCTAAAACACATCTTGGAAATTATGGTGGATGTCCTGCTAAAGAAAACAAATGTCTGAAATGTGGTGATTTTGCAGCTATGTGCAAGAGTAGTGATAGAATGAATAGTAATGTGAGAAATAGTACGGAGAAAGAATTTAACAGGAATTGTGTTTTAGCATGATGATTACTGTTGACATAAAACCAGGTAAAGTTAAAGGGACTTTAGCTATAGTCCACATTGGAGAAGTTGAATTGTACATGATGGCCGATTCAGGTTCCCAATTAACAATCTGAGCAGATCACACCTTTTACGAACATTGGAATAGGGTTGACTTGTTATAGTCATGTGTAAATCTTTAAGGGTTTGCTGAATCTGATATTACCATGATATAGGTTATTTTAATGATATTCTTTAATTTTCAAGGATGTTTAATTAGAACAAAAATGTATGTGACTGTAAGGGGAAGGAACATTGTTGTACTCTCTTATGGCAAGATTAGCCATTCAGGGTGCTATAATTTCGAAAGAGGTTGCTCCGACTGACTCCGTCGATAAGGGGATAGATCTGGCAGTGAAAGAACAAAAAATGTAATTGAACAATTGTGACAAAGTTTTCGCCACACTCAATGTTGTTCCCTCAAATAGAAGAATGCAGACTCCTAGGGCCAATCATTCAAAAATCCTCCAAAAGACCAATTGGAAACACAGAAAGGAGGAGCATAAACAGATAAACTTATTGTTATGAATACATAATGTAATTTGTTCACTAGAAAGGGCAACAAAAGGAGACTGCAACAACACAATAAAAATATTAAACATCACAAGATCTATGTTATTTTAGAGAAAATATATCTTTTATTCCTTCTTTTTTCCACATAAAGATAGGAACAAGAATACAGCCAAGGACCCAGCCAAAGGCACAGCCAACACGTTTCGCCCTTATACCCAAGGACTTCCTCAGGGCAGATTTTCTTGTTCTCTGTAACCCATCATTACCAGGCTTCTATTATTCCTCCAATATTCACCAAAACTTAGGGGGGAATTCCATGTATCCGGCACTCCAAGAGATGCCCATGAGTACCACTCCTCCTTATTGCAGCCAAATACTTTCCATTTCTTTTTTACATTTTTTGTTTATTATTGGCAAACCAGTCAAACGCCCGACAAAGTTTAGATGGCAGGACTACCTTTCCTCAGGAGCCGGCGTCCACTCCACACTAGTGAAACAAGCCTACGCTACTTCTAATTTTTCGATCAGAGCAGCAGCCTACTCTAGTTATACAATTAAATCATTTAATAAGGATTTTCAAAGACTGGTGGAGCTCCCGGAGCAAGGAGCAGAGCTAACTTTTATATTATGGTGATACAGGATGGGATCCAGACCTTGCTGCCGAAGGCAATAGTACCAGACATTTTTTATCAGAGGGAAAAAGGAGTGCACTCAATCTTGCGTCTAGTACAAAAGTCGCCAGCAGATTTCAGACCTGCACCAGATCTAAAGGCAGTGACCGCTTAGATCCTTATGGGAAGTTCAAGATGCAGATGCTTCGAGTAATTCTGCCATTCGTAAGTAAGGGAGCTTTCCTAGAATCCTTGATCCTACTGGACACAGATCTTCATGTGCTGGTCCATCCAGCATCTCAAATATATCAATGCATTTGTGCCCTTGGGAAACAATTTCAGTTCAATGAACTTCCATTTGGCATTTCATCTTCCCCTAGAGTATTGAAAATGTTTAGTTCCTTTGATATGGGTAATAGATTCCAGGGGAATTGAGTCGTTTCCTCGCTTGAGTGACTGGCCTGTTTGTTGTTCTTCTTTTCCCAAGGCACAGCAGCATGTGGAAGAAGTATGGAAGCTGCTTCAATGACATGGATTATGGTTAAACCATGCGAGGTTCTATCTCCATTTGACTCAAGTTCTTCAGTTCCCTGAATCTTCCTTCAAAACAGTCATGAGAGGTGCACCTGCCTGGAGCAAGGAAGCTGAAATTAATCAAGTAACTATCATCTCTGCTGACCTGCACACTTCTGTCAGCCTGGGAATGGTTGAGAATACAAAGACTGATGGCATCTGCTCTCACCATCATGCCCTGATCCAGGACACACAAGTATCTCCTAGGAACAACCTGTGGAGCTACTGAGACCAAAGGTCAGTAGCAAGTGACAATGAATCCACAGATACAGCAGGCACTGCAGTACTGGTAGAAAGAGAGGAAACTGTCTCAGGGATTTATCTTGCAGATGTTCCTCCAATCCAGAATAGTCACTATAGATTCTCGCGGGTTGAAGTGGGGTGCCACTCAGAAAGAATCCCCAATACGGCTGAAAGGGTCCGTCCAGTAATCAGTCTCTTCATCCATTTGTAGGGAACTGAAAGCTGCTCACCTGGAACCCTTGAAGGTGGCTCCAACGCTACTAAATCAGCACACGAAACAGAGTATCATCCAGGTGGTTGGCGAGTTCGGGCGCTAAGTGTTCTGGCACTGGAGATTGGGCTATGAGCAGAAGTCAACCTGCTATCACCAAGGACAGTGTTTCCAACAGGGAGACAGAAATTGTCAGCAGAGCCTCTGAGCAGAGTGTTTCTTCTGAAGAACTTGTTCATTGATGCAGGGTCTGTTCCAGCAGATACTGACAATGTTTGGTCTTCAGGAGGCAGACATCTTTGCTTTGCAGAAGAATGTTGGACTACTTTATTTCTGCACAATTACTCGCTGACCAGAGGAATGGTAAACGGATAGAATGCCATCCAAGTGGCCCAAAACCATGGTACATGCTTCACCTCCTAGTTCCATTCTCCGAGGGTGTTACAGAAGATCATGGAGAACAACGCAACGCCACTATTAGTGGTTTTGTGCTAGAAATGACCTCCCTGGTTCCTACTGCTCTTACAGTTAGCAGTCCAATCTCATTGGGTAATCGCTATATCCCCTCACCTCCTGAAGGATCCCAGCTCCCACAGCCAATGTTATCTAGACTCCATCTGTGGTTATGGCTATTGAAAGGCTACATTTAATAGCTAGGAGTTATTCCTTTATTAAACAGTCTGGGCATCCCTCTACATAAAAATCTTATTTGCGCCACTGTCAATTGTTTGATAAGGGGAGTAGAGACAGAGTCTCCTGAATTGACAGTAGATCCTATTAGGGTCCTGGATTTTTTAAAGGATGGATTCGTGCTGGGATTACCAACCTCTACTCTCCGTGCCCAGTGAGCAGCAGAAAGAGCATTCAGAAGTCCTCAGCTAAAGATGGGTGTTAAGAGGGCTCTAATTATTTATTTGCCAAGAATAGAGTCATGTAGGAAGGTCAATGTTCTGTTTGCTAGTTTTGGACTAGCTGGACAGTGTTTATAGCCTTTAGGTTCTACGCTCAGTGGACTGAGCAAACAGATGAATATTTCTCCTTATGAAATGCAAGGAAAGACTTTGATGGGATATTTAAAGCAAAGGTCACCAAGAGAAATTGTGGCTTCCTGGGCGTCATTGAAGGTTGCATCTATCTTGGACATATGCAGTGCAGCTGCCTGGTCGACTCCCACACATGCATAAAGCATAAGGATTTCAATTGGAGAGGGGCTGTCTCTACTGCATTCGGAAAGTCTGTTTTGGGTTCCATGGTGAACCGATAATGCTTACTTTATCTTATTTCTCACGTATCTGTTAGTTAATTTATAAGCCACAGCAATTATTTAGCAAGTGTCATTTCTGAAGTTGAAGAGTGTGCTTGGGTTCAGCTAATGGCTTAGAACTGTGGCAAGGATTGATTGATGAGCAGGTAATGGTCCAGTTACTTACCGGTAAACTTCATTACTCTGAGTGAAGGTCTTCATCAAAGTTTCCCGTCCCTCCCTTCCAAGTTGGCTACAGCTTCAAATAGACTATATTGCCTGGGTTTCCAGGAGGTGAGGTGGGCTGACTCCTGTTAGTCGTGGGATATATGAGGAAACTGGCCATATTAATAGGATGGGAATTATAAAGTATTTTAGCTTGGTAACTTTCTGTCCAAAAGAGTATTCGCTCATGTCAGAAGAACTATGACAAGGAAGGCCCAGAATTGAAGTAATGACAATTAATGATAAGCAATGTTGGACTGGAATTTGTGGCAGCCTGGTACTGCCAGATGTGCCAACTAGAAAGGGCCAGCATGTCGCTGTTGCTTGGAAGACATTTTGTTAGTTTACACTGGGCTTAGAGCCCGTCCATTGCTTAATATTAATTGGCTTCATTGTCACTCATTTCCTTGCTTCTCGTTGGTCAGCGCCTGCTGGCTTCATTTCCTCTTCATGTGTTTGTCACTCCTCTGGCGCATGGCTGAAGTGCTTGTGTATTCTCACTGTTGTGTAGTTCCTACTAATCCGTAGGATCTGTGCATTGTTTGGACAACATAAACTAAGGGCTTGGTGCCAAGACTGATTCCAGACATCCCCGCAGGATTTGTCGGCCTATAGACCAGCTACCTCACAGTGCCGCCATAAGCCCCCTAACCTTACCAGGAAGTGAATGAACTCTGGCCACCACTGAAGGATCGTTGAAACAGTACTGAATCTTTTGCTCAGTCAATCATGCTTGCTTTCTCTCAGAGAAGTATACAGAATACACAGTGGGACGTTTTCAATATATTTATTGAACCAATGTTATTCTTGTATAAAACACTTGTGCTGCAATGATCAGGAGACAGAAGCAAATAAAGGAGATTACAAGCACTGAAAGAGTGAACAATAGATACCTAGTGCGTAGAGAAGCCAATGCGTCGTGATAATATTGTGCGAAGCTTGATGTGTAAAAAAACTAGTTTCAAAGAAACTAATCCAACATTGTTGTGCATACATATGTTCGTAGCAGAATTAACATTTTCTAGGACAATGTAAGAAATAGGATGCTTCACTACATGAGCCTAACACGGGAATATAAAACCACTGCTCAAGCTTTTGGAGCTACTTTTTTTGTTTAGTTGAACCACTCCATAAGAATTTGTGCTTGCAACCCATCTCCCCCTGTGACGCTCTCTCATATGCAAGTGCTTTTGCCCCTGTTGTAAAGTCATCCTATAGTGCCCTGGCCACCCCCATTTGTTGCTGACTGGTACTGGTGGTAACTGACTGACTGTCCCTAGGCTCTGTCTAACCAGGCCCAGACCAGTGTTATTTTGAAAACACAGTGAAAACACACACATGCATTAGGGTACACTATGTATTAGGGTACACTTACCATTGGCATGACCTACCTTATAAGTCCCTAGTAGATAATAGGACAGGGGGATTAAGACTACCTATAAATCCCTAGTATTTAATTGGGCATGGCAGCTTTGAGGCCAGCATCCCTTTTTGTAGTTGCTTGTGTGCACTGCTGAGCGACTGAGGTCATTTTAAAAGCAGCCCTGTGTTGCAGCACTGTTTTGAAAAGTAAATTAACTTCAAAGTCGACTTTGGTGGTAGGGACACTTGAAAAGTGATAATTTACAATATTTCTGCATGTTCAGTACCCCCAGGATGCCCTAGGGGTGGGGGGTCATGTAATCATGAGCAAGGTCCTTATTAAAGAGGCTTTATATGTCCTGGGAATAGACAAATTGCACATTTCACTTCCCCCATTGTAGTAAAGTGCCTCCCAAAATCGACTTGGTGCTATGTGGAGCGAGGATCTACACTATTCTTACAAATTCAGGACCATCAGTGTCTACCCTATGTGTCCTAAGGGTGTGGGGGTCATGTAACTATAAGCAGGGCCCCTATAAAAGATGTTATAAATGCCCTGGTGATGGAGAAATTGTAGATTTCAGTTTCCTCATTATAGATGCCTATAAAATATGTTTTAAATGCCCTGGTGATGGAGAAATTGTAGATTTCAGTTTCCTCATTACAGATGCCTGTAAAATATGTTTTATATGCCCTGGTGATGGAGAAATTGTAGATTTCAGTTTCCTCATTACAGATGCCTGTAAAATATGTTTTAAATGCCCTGGTGATGGAGAAATTGTAGATTTCAGTTTCCTCATTATAGATGCCTGTAAAAGATGTTTTAAATGCCCTGGTGATGGAGAAATTGCTCATTTCGGTTTCCTCATTATAGATGCCGCGCTCAATTGGATAATATTGCAATAGTTCATGAACGCATAAGTCTTGCTAGGAGGGAATAGATATCATTCAAGGACTTAGAAGAATGGGATTGATAAATCCAATAATATGCTATAGTTGAATTTATCCTAACTTGTACAGAAAATAAGTTATAAGACGTTGTTGTCTGTAAGCCAAAATTCAGCCATCATGCAGTCTTCCCTGATTGGTCAGTTAACAGGATTATCCAGGCTGCTTTGATGAAGTGATATGTGGCTCACCCAGGGAGAGGCTGTCTGCTGGAGAGAGATCCGCTGTATAGGAATGCCAGAGAAGGGGGAGGGGTCATAAAGCATGAAGCTTCAAAGGAGGAATAGGACAGGCAGCGAATGCCATGTCCATCTACCCCATCCCCTCTGACCCAGCAGATAGGAGGCTTAAGAGCTATGGAAATGAGGCGTAATGAGAGTTGGTTTAGTTAGCTCTTCATACGCTACTGAGACTTCAGCCATGTTGAATAGTGCTTACTGGGAGATTATGCCACAATTTGAAGGAAGAGGTCATGCTCTGGGGTTTTGCCTTGCACCCCATTGGACAGGAGTGCCCTCTTACGTGGCCCCAGAGAACACTGAATAAATATGTGAGAGGGGCAGAGTCTCTCAGCTCTGCTGCTTGAAACTAGAAAGAGAAGAAGGGTTGCCAAGCTGGAAACTTGATTTGAATGAGCAGGCCCTGCATTCTGACTGTATCTGCTGCATTATCTGGAGCTACAGCCCTGTGGATGTACTTTGCTTCTGAAGGATCAAAGAGGGAACTCCTTGCAAGCTACAGGTTAACATCCCCACCAAGAGTCCACTGCCGGGAGTGTGTCCAGTGGATGTTTAAGGGTTTTGTTGAGATGCATTGTGGGAATTGTGGTTCCAAACTTTCAAGGAACATCTTGGAGCTTCCAGACTCTTGGATTGTGTTTTGGACACTTTGGACCCTCAAGAGAAATAAGTTCCAGAAGTTTGGAAAGTTTGGAGCAACTTTGGAAACAAGCTTCATAAGGGCACCGACTCAAGAGCGAGGACTGAGTCGGCCACCTTCAACCATGACCCGGCCCGAATTCCAGGTTCGTCCCACTGAAGAGATTTACCAGGAGATCCCTGGAAGTCAAGCCAGTGAACTCTCATCTAATCTGGACTGGTGAGGAGCATTGAGGGACCTGGTGGAAAAAGCTCCAGAAACGTTTTTATGTCTAAAGGTAATATTTTGACCAGGGCCCACCGCTCAGTGTTTCCTCGCAGGGCTCCGTCGCGTTTGGCATGAAAGTTTGACTTTGCCCCAGAATGGCGCTATAGGTTTCTAAGTGCTATAAAGTGATTGATCTTTAAAATTTTGTCGTTTTGGTGTCATTTTAAAGATAAAGATATTTCCTATTTTTAATAAATTGGGGTGGGATTTTTATTGTATGTTGTGTCTTGATTATTTACTGAATTGGTGTTTTCAAATGTTTTACATACTTGCTCGCTGCGAAGCTACAAAGGGTTCAGCATGGGAATAATTTATTGAGACCTATACTGGACCCTATATGGTGTTGGTGACCTTATTGCTAGTGGTAGATGTTTTTTTACCATTACTAATAACCTACTTTACAACAGTCCCTCTCTTTGTTGTTGCACCCATATCCTTGAACACATGGAGCAGGGAAGGTATATTGATAATTGAAGACCTATTAACGAAGAGGAAACTCCAATCATTTATAGACCTACATAAGAACTTTGACCATCCCCAGTCGCAATGCTGGAAAAATAAATGATCGACACACTGCCTGAGACAACTACTGGGACCTCCTCATCTGTGGTTAATTTGTAAAAAAATAATGAGTGCCGGGCTCTCGTCAGGAGGCAGATTGCACCAGCCGATTTCTCCTGCTAGTGCGCCGAAAACAGAACCAACAATGTGGAGAAGTGTAGCTCACTGGTTAGAGGAGGCATACCCTGAAGCAGAGGTCAGACGCGGGACCAGGGTTCAATTCCCGATGCGGCAGGGTCCGGAGCCCAATTGTCCATGGACTTGATAATTCTCGCTTCGGTGCCCACTCTAAGCACGAGTTCACACTATGCAGCTCTGGGCAACAAGCTTGCTTAATCTCCACAATGGCCCCCCTGCGGAGGGATGCCTGGCTTTCACCTTGGGGATGCCCAGTACGGGTTATCTCACAGGGAAAAACCAGGACGGGTTCCCAATGCAAGCGCCAAGATGCCCAAGGGTAAGTTGAGTGCTATATAAGAACACATAATAACAATGTACCATGAAAGTGGGGAGAAGATGTGGTGTAATGACCAGAGCTGCAGACTTTGAAACCAGGTTTGAGTCTCTGTGTGGGCTCAACATCCTGTGATTCTGGGCAAATCACTCAATCTCCCCAATCTCCCCATGCCTACTATAAATTAATGTTTCCGGTTCCCTTGAAAAGTGCGGTGGTGATGACTAAGTGCTGGGTCTGAGCACCGGAAACTAGTGGCTCAAATTAAGCACTGAACCTCAGGTACCTTAGACCAACCAGACATTAAAAGGTACTTCCATAGATGGGGCATGTAAATTGAATTGTCTCAGGGCTCTGTTGCTTTGCACAGTCCGCTCAGTCCCTCCTGTACCACCACCAAATAAAAAGTGCTATGACAGCCTGCTGCACAACATTGTAAGACCTATTGGCTTTGCCTACTACTAGAATTAAGGCAATATTTGATGTCACTTATCACTATAACCTTTATGTCTTTGATTTAGTGTCACAGGACCGCAGGACCGCATAGAGCTGGTTCGGTACCTGTGGTCCGAGGATCCCTGGGAATCCTTGAGAACTGCTCAAGGGATCTTTGACTGTGTTACATAATACATTAAAATGAATATGGCTAATTAAAAAAACAAAATAAAATAAGAAGAATTGAAAATGCAAACACATTTTCTATAGTTTATTGTGAATTAAACAAAATAATTAAACATTTGTTTGGGGCCTTCTTGTATTTTATGTGTTGTTTTGGGGGGTCAAATCATAGAACTTGCTTAGCCTGAGGGTCCCCAGCTTCCAATAAAGGCTTTGGGAGGGTCCCCAGATCCAGTAATGATTCAGTATGAGTTCAGAATTCAAAAAGTTAAGAACTGCTGTAATCGAGCAAATAGGATTACTTTGACAGATAGGTATGTTTACAGATTCACCGACACCAGATAGCTATGAACCCGTTCCCTGAGGACCCCATCCCACAAGGCTGAAACTAAATTAAAGGGTAAGGGGGCATGCAGCTCCCCTCCCGGAGTCCTGAAAGACTCGGTACTCTTCATCCGGGGCCACTATTTTAAATGGGTAGAGTGGTGTATGGTCCCCCTCGCCAAGCTTCAAAAGGTTCCTGGGACCCCATTCCCCAGGACTGGATAAATTATTGTGTCCTGGGGAGCTGACGTTCGCACCCGTGCCCTCGACTTGTATGCTCTCACCCATCGGGAGCTGCAGAAATGGACCCACCGGATGGGAGCAAACATTTTTTCCCTCCCTTCACTCTTGCGAGAAAAGAAACAGAGGTTGCTCCCACCCACCAAAGTAAGCAGAGAAAAGCAGAGAAAAAAAGCTACTCCCACTCCTTGGAACTACAGGGGCCAAGGGCCTCCCATCATGCTCCCCCAATGTTGTGTGTTGTGGGTGCCCTGGTTGGGTATTTCAGGCTGGACTGTTCCCATGAGGCACAGGGTCAAGACTGATTTGCATATGGCTGGGTTCTAACTGGAAAGGCACGGTGAGCAAAAAAACGATGGATTTAGGCCCAGATCTCTGTACTGGGGTGAATGCATGACACTGTTCTGCATTCTGTCCATCAACTGTTGTTTTTGAATTTGTCACCCCGAGTGGGACAGGTATGCTCAGACGTGAGTCCTGTGCTCTCCATGCCACTGGAATCAAGCTATCCTGGCTGAAGAGGGGTGAAACCCCGAAACCGGTCCTAGGATGTTTGATTCCAGTCCAGGTAGGACCTGGCTTGGCAGTTCGGGTTGGACTGTTCCCATGAGGCACAGGGTCAAGACTGATTTGCATATGGCTGGGTTCTAACTGGAATGGCCTGGTGAGCAAACAAATGATGGATTTAGGCCCAGATCTCCGTACTGGGGTGAATGTATGACATTGTTCTGCATTCTGTCCATCAACTGTTGTTTTTGCTGGTTGGGATCAGGGCACCCACCCTAGGTCGCATGCCTCATCTGGGGTCAGTGATGGATCGGGAAAGAGGACCACACACTCCCTTTCCCTTTAAATGAATGTTAGCCCCGGGGAAAGGGGTCCCCAGGGCCAGTTTTGGCTCATGGAGGGGGCTACTCGCCTATTCTCCTTTAAATGAATTTTGCCCCCTTGCCATACACTGCTAATTAACTCACAAATTACATCACAAATGATATGTTCTATAACATTATTGATAACATCACTGCAACATCTGAAATGACACAATTTTTGACTAGACTGTGCATGCTGGGAGCGTATTTTACGGTTACTTTAGAGCACAAGTCATAGTTACTTTAGATAACTATACCTGGTGAATTTCAATGGTTTTGTTGGTGTAAAATAGTATGTTTTAACAGACATTTTCACCAAACTATAACGTCCCTTTAACCTTTGCTCTTTTCCGTCACTGATAAAAACAAAAAAATAAAGGTTACTGGGATGTTACAGTTAGGAAATAGAATTTAAAAAAACTCAGAGATTCACTACAAAACCAAAGGTTACATGGACGTTATAGCTAGGTTCAGATTTTACACGCACAAAAGCATAGAAATTCAGCAGTTAGAGTTATCTCAAGTAACTTTAACTTGTGCCCCAAGGTAACTATAACTCGTGCCCCATCTCCTGGGGCCCAGCCATATTGTTAACAGGGAAGGGGCATGCAGACCCCCTCCCCAGGCCAATAGTAAAGAGGGACCTTGCTGATCCCATTGTGAGCCCAATTTTGGCCCTGGGTACCACATCCCCGGGGTCCTACAGTGCATTCAATGGTAAGGGAGACAGTGAGGCCCCCCTCCTGGAGCCATTAATGACCCTGGGGACTCCATCTCCCAGGGCTGGCTCATGCTATGTCCCGGGGTGCCCACCCCTGGGACATAGCGGTCTCCATGCCGGCAATTTCCCCTTTGCTTCTGTCGCTAGGCCCCTGGCGATGGGGTCCCTGGGCAGAAATCTGCCCTGGAAGGGGGGCCTCGCGGACCATTAAACCTTCCTGTATTCGGCTGGGTCTCAGGGGATGGGTTCCCAGGGTCTGAAATCAGCCTGGGAAGGGGCGCATCCCCTCCCTTAATTATATATATGAATCCACCCCCAGGGACCTGCCCGCCCGTGGGGCATAGACAAAACAAATTTGAAAAGAGAAATATACATATCAACAACACCTGTTAAAGCAATTCATTGCTGTTGTTGATGTGTATATTTCTCGTTTCAAATTTGTGTCCAATGCGGTAATTTTTCTTGTTCCTTTCTCTCGCGGTAGTCCACTAAGCCACACTGACTTTTGTGGGACACCTGTGGGATCACCCAATAACACTATTATTTTTACATTTGGGCCCTCTGGGACCCTCCCCCCACATGGTTCAGCAGGTCGGAGTATCCCAAACCTGCCTTTTTATACTTTGTTTTATATTTTCAGGACATAGGGACTGAGTTTCCGCTTCCTGAAATAGTGGCTCCAACATTTTTCTTCATGCTACTGCCAGCCAATCAGAGCTCAAGCTCCCGTGGGACTCGCAGGAGTATCTCGCTACCACAGAAGCATGATGGCTGATGGGAAAAAAGCACCCTCAACCAATCAGATGACTCCATTCTTTAATTCATGGGTAAGGCTGGGCGGATAACTCCGCTCCACCAGTGAAATTTGCGGAGTTTTAAAACTCTGCACTCCGTTTGGAGTGCAAGGTTTTCCAAACTCCGCAATCGCAGAGGAGCGGAGTAAGACTTACCGTCTTCCTCCCAAGGTGTACTGCTCCTGCCTGCTCCTGCAGTGCTGTGGCTCCATTCACCTTCCGCTGCGCTGCTCCGGTTGATTTAATTAAAAGGAAAAACTGCAGTGCGCATGGCAAGCTGAGTTGGTTAGAGCGACAAGCCAACGACCAAGCCTAATTTTTTGTTTTGGGAAATGTTTTGTAAGAGACCAGGGGTCTGATATATTTACTATAAAAAGCTACAACATCAGTAGGCCTGTGAAAACCATATTGTGACACTGTTGCTTGAGTTTGAAATCTCAGAAAAAACAGAAGACAAGAGGTGTTTGGCAAAACAGGAACAGTTTGTTTAATTAAACATTACAGCCAGGAGAACAGTTACAGACACAGGGTTTTGGGACTGTCTAAATTTATACTTCACTTATACTCTTTTTATATACAAAATGTGTCAAGTTGCAAAAGTTTACGGTGTACCATATATGGTGAAGAATGTTGGTTGCTGCCTTTGGAGACATAAAATAATGGGCAAATGGTTACTACAGGTGGGTCTCAAACTTGCGTAGACACAATGTGGCCAGTGGATGATGTGTCCAGATGTCCAGTGTGGGGAGCGTGTGATCACTATGTGTGCTAGGTCCTCATTGGCTATGTGTCGCTAACTCATGTGGCATCTGACTTTTATGGTGTTTTAGGAACGCGCGTACTCCCTCCAGCCATGTACTCTTTTTGGAACAATCTCCCGTGACCCTTTGTGATGCCGCTGCACTTATCTGTAGGATTGATCAAGACATTCCTGACTGAGCATTAGCCTGCCAGCTAGGCACCCTCACTCCTGTGAACTTTTAATCAGCAATCTCGGGCCTAGATCCCAGGGCCTTCTTCACAACATATTTGTGATTCGAGGTTGATGTAGAGTTCACAACGGGTGATTTTGTTCATAAGGAGGAGATTTCATTTTCATTGATAAATGCTTTGATGCCCATATTAACAATGCCAACAGGTACTAAGAGCTTTTTGTTATCACACTGTGTTAAAGACTGTAGATGACTATTTTTTTAAATAGAATCTCACAGACATATTAGGCAATGTTTTCGTTATCCCTTCGAAAAACCCTTGCGGGAGAAGATGTGCACCGAGAGAATCGTTATTAGGGGCTGTACATTGCTTTACTCACCACAATTTAGTATGTAGTTTTAATTTTGTGATTGTTTGACTAATGATTGCCTTGAGGGAAAGCTGATGCTCAATTTAGTAGGTCTGAATTTCTTATAGCGACAGTCCCATATTAGTGCCTATCAGCCTTCATTTGGAAAATTCTTATCTGTTTATAATGAAATGTTATGATAAATGGGGTAGGCCTGACATTTATTGTGGAACAGATATGTTAACGTCAACAGACCTTCATAGGTGGATTGTTATTATACTGTGTTAAAGTCTGTAGACAGGTATTTTTTTACTTGGACTCTCATAATTACCTGAGTAGGCACGTGGTTGGTGTTAGTAAGCCCTCTGACAAACCGTGGGATAGAAGATTTGCACAATGAGAATCATTTTCAGGCCATCTAAAAAGGGGTTACAAATTGTTTTTCCAAGTAACATTTTGCATACACTATTGTTTTTATGATTGTACGGCTAATGATTGCCTTTGTGGGAGACAGCATGTGTAGTGCTGTAGGCCTGGGTTGTTTATGGTAAGAAGTGTAGGAACGTGTAATATTATGTGGTATGGCTGAGTAGCCTTACCATGTAATATTATCACAATACCCCAAAGATGGTCCTTGGATTCACAAGCATAAATCCTTAGCTCAGCCTTGGTACAGTGGCAAAGAGCAGTCAGCCGTTATCAGAGGAATATATGTTAAGCATTTTACAGTACCATTATGGTTCAAAAGTAATTGACATGACTTGATAGAAATCCAACACCAATTTATAAGAATAGAGTATATTTGTATCCTAAGTTAGGCGCCGTAACGATCAGAATAGCGAACATGTAACCGGAGTTATGGATTTTCAAAGCAATGTAAAATCAAGCAGTAAAATACAGTGAGACTTTCTCCTTGCGTTGAATGGCAAAAACTACTAGTGAAAGTCGGTCACTAAGGGGTTGTGTTGCCTTGTACCCTTTTAGTGTAAAGGTGGTGCAGTCCCAGGACCAGGCCCCAATAGTCAGTTCAGTCTTACTTAGCCCGTGGAGTCCGGTGCAGAGTTGTTCTGGCTGTCTGTGGTGCTGAACGGGACCAGCGGTAAAGCTGCTTTTTCCACTGAGAGGGGTCGTTGCTGATGTAGGTCACAGGTGTTGTGGAATGCCCTCTTAATGCAGTGTCGAGTTAAGGGGTCGGTTACCGAACTGGTGACCAACAAGCCTTGGTAGCGGTAAAAGTAGCAAAAAAGTACTTTGACGTCTGGAGGTCTAGGGGAATGCGGTAGCAGCTAGAAACTTCAGGGAAGGCCGGACCACAACTCCCACAATGCACTACACCATCTGGATTTGGGCAATCCCTCTGAGAGCCGAGGGCCAGCAATTCTTTGATTCCTGAGCATTATTTTACCTGCAGTTTGCAGGGAACTAGTCCCTCTAGTCCAAGAGAGTCAGAGTGTGCTTTGGATTCTACAGCAGTCCCTCTGACAGAGAGTGCCGAGTTTTAGCAAAGGACGAGGGTCATGCTCTCAGTGCCAAGTCTGTTTCCTCAGGGACACAGTAGCCCTCTTTTTCTTTGTGCAGTGGGCAAAGCCCTGTTGTCGGTGTCACAGGTCTCCTCTTGGTCCTTCTTTAAAGTAAGTTGTTCAAACATGAGGTTCTAGTGATGTGGGGGGTCCCTCAAGTACTAGATTTAGGGGTGTTAGTTGTGTGGGAGCTAGTAGCTAATGGGCTTCTAGTCCCTGCAGCTAGTCAGCCCCTGCGGTGACCACATACGGGGTGTAGTTCACCTTTTCTACTCAGAACTCACTATTTCTGCCCTCCTAAAGATGGCAGAATTCTGTTTTATGTGTACAGATCAGGCTACTCACCCTGGAGGTGTGTCCAGCCTTCCTGTGGTTTACACCTCCTGCGAACTGACCTTTCCAGCTTGCCCGGGTATAAATGCACCTGGAGTCTTCCACAAGGGGACATCCCAGATGTATATCAGAGATGTTGCATCATTTGAAGCTCACCACTCTTTTGTGTCACTTCACTAGCCTGCTGTGGAGGAGGGAGGTGTGACCTCCTTTCTTCCCAGACTTTGCTCCTGACTCCTGGGAATGATCACACTGCCTGGCAGGTGGTCAGAATCCTGTCTTGGTGGCAGCAGGTGCAGGAAACTGTGGGCTGGTCAACCAGAGCACAGTGAAGCTGGGGAAACCAGGTGGGCAACATCTAAGGTACCACCTGGGTACACCCCAGCCTTCCCCTTACACCAGATTCATGTCAGGGTAAAGAGGGCATGTTGTTTGACATCAAACTCAACATATTTAGGTGGTACAATAATGGAGCTAGCAACCCGGGTCTGCCCAGGTGCAAGTCTTATGTTATCCTGTGGACCGACTATCACGTATAGTGTACTTTAATCGAAAAGACACTGTAGCAACATATAAGCGTGCACTTACATACCTACACTCTTAATATACTGCACTCTGATCCTGGGCAAAGGAAGCCTTTTCTCTGGGTGACTGACATATACTAAAAGCAGGGCATTTGGCTGTGCCGTACATGGTGAGGGCACAGTCGAGTTCGAGCAGTTTGCACCGCTCCTGCAGTCTGCAATGGCAGGCCTGCTGTCAGTAGTTTGCTTGAGTCACTCAGGATGGCACAAACTATGCTGCAGTACCGGGGATCCCTTTGCAACCTATGCCCTGTGTACACCTGTAACCATATACTAGGAACTTATGAGACAAAGTCCTGGCAAATGTGTGCTACCAATTCACACATAACCGTTGTGAGGAGAGACCTCTGGCACTGGAGCCTGGTCACAGTCGAAATCCAGTATCTAGTAGTTCAAATGGGGGGCAAAAAGTGTGTGGGGGGGAGTCCTGTTTTCTTACCATGTGAAAGCTCTGTGATCATAGCAATTGAGTTATCACAGCATTGAGGGCCAACTGTACGTGAATACATTTTCCGGATGACTCCACCAATAGAACTAAAGGCAAAATGCCCCGTGTTGTTTCAAATGATCGATTTCAGGTTTGTTAATTCTATTGGATCAGCTGAGTTGCAACACACTACAACTCCCAGAAATCAGTGTGGTATTCATTTATATAACCCTCGAGAGAGGTCTGCGCCCTCTGATAATCTTAACAATAAAGCCTTTTTATACATGAAAAGAAACATTGAACCGCACACCGGAGAGGAGTTCTGCATTTCCATTTCAGCCACAGCGCTCGTGGCCGAGCTGCTGAGTCACGTTTGCTTCATGCCTGTTGCCTGGCATGGGCAGTCTGTTGGAGAAGTATACGGCGCATGCGCAGCACCTCTGTCTGGCACTGTGACGTCAGAATGTAACACTATGGCTGAGCGAGGGGTGCTTGCTTCTCTCATACAAGCGGAGAAGAAAACTCCAATGAAATCCCTTAAACAACTTTGTAACATAAAAATACTGCACTGGAGATGCCGGGGATTGAACCCGGGGCCTCATACATGCAAAGCATGCGCTCTACCACTGAGCTACATCCCCTGGCTATCATGAAGCTTACCACGTCTTGTTCTAACTCCTGCTGCAGACAGCCCTCTGGCGACCGCATCTGCTGTCTGTTCATGTTTCCTTCTCTGAGGTGTTTTTAATCTAGTTAGACAGAGCCGAGTGTGTGCTTTTTTGCCCTTTATCTCATCATTATGCTCACAGGGCGGTAGCGGAAGTGCAGTCTAGATGGAATATCTGTACAACCCCCATTTCTCACCTCCACTGCAATATTGGGTGCCAGGACCGAAGAGCATTCTAATCTTCAGTGTGGGGGCCCTGCTAAATAGCATACTTGGCCCAGCACACTTGATGCAAAAAGAAAGACGCACGTGGGAAAGATAGAAAAAAAAGTTTAAAAGAAGTGGAGATGCCGGGGATTGAACCCGGGGCCTCATACATGCGAAGCATGCGCTCTACCACTGAGCTACATCCCCTCGTGAGAATTTTCTCTGAGACATTATGTATCCGAACACTGAACCGTTCTGGAGCATGACCGACGTCATGTAGAGGTGTGTATTAAAGTGCTACATTCAAACTACAATGTAGGTTGTATTTCTCTATGCCTTATGTTTATGCTCCTGCTCCCTGGGCCGCTTCCAACAGGGGAGGAATGTTTGCAGAGATGTGTGTACCGGATCTTGACGCTGCAGTTCTTGCCCCTTTCTGTATTTGTGGCCATGCCTCCAGGTAACTTTGTAACATGGCACATTTCCTTACACGAACCCTTTCAATGAGAACAGGGCCCTGGCACACGAGACTTGCTTTTCTGTCTAACAGATGACTTCACCAAGCGCTGACAGAGCTCTGAAAAAATTCAACCCAACGATATTTGAAAACCCCACAGGAGGTGACATCACACGGCCTTGAACATTAATGCCTACACAGGAAGATGAGACAGGCCATCAAGAAGAACAAACATTGGCAAAGCCAATAGGTCTCGCCTGTGAGAGCTACGCATGGCTTCTGCAATGTTTTGTGCCATGCTTTGCAGCAACGCAGATGCCTTGCACTGTCTAAAACTAATTTAAGAAAGTGCTCAGATGCAGCCAGGGCTAATGAACTTTCTTTTTAAAGTGCATTAGCTCTGAATGCATCAGAGTCTTTTTTTATTATATATTTTTTTTAGCCATGCTGCCCAGCAGTCACACTACTATACAGCACAACTACAGATCACTGTCAAAGCCAGCATTGCCCATGCTGTACAGCATGAACAAAAGACAATGGGAAGGCCAATAGTTTCAAAGGCGATAGCTATTGACTTTGTCATTGCTTGTTAGGTCTTGACACAACACCCCTGTGATTCTAAGCAAGTCAGTATTCTCCTCATGTGTGAAAACTATATAAAAAATATAGCAATTGGCAAAAAATCCTTAACACTTAAAGAAAGGAATTGCATCTATGTCCATGTCTTCGCAAAAACACATTTGGAAGTAGATTACACCTGTCTTAACAATAAAAGCATATAACATCTGTTGTCACAATAAACATCAATTTCAAAGGACTAAAGGGCTTCCTTGAAGTGTGTGTGGCATACAAACGTAGCTACAAAGGGCAAGAGGTTCAACAGGGTGACATGGAAGAAGAAAAATAAGAGCAGTACCTCAATATTAGCGCAATCAGCAGAAGGACAGCAATAATGTTAAAGTAATCGGTGATTGGTCCATGCTCTAGCCGAAAGAAGAGAAAGTAAAGCCAGCACACACTGGCCAATTAGAAGGCAGCAAATAAGAGTGAAAATGATGCCAACAAATGAGCAATGGGCAAGCTGAAAGCCTCTTTTTGTGTACAATATCTCTTGCAGGCTACACCTCAAAATAATCGGCCAGAAAATCTCACATAGCAGCACATCACAGAACAGAAGATACAGAATGCGACCTGTGTTGGATTGGAAGAGGAGGAAGATGGACCAGTGAAGGTGCTGTAGAGAGGGAAGGACTGGCAGTAGGACATGCCTTGAATAGCCAATCAGGGAGGCATGCTCATGCAACAGTATGGGGGGTGCTTCAATGTGACTTTAAGAAGTGGCAGCTACAACTATAAAAATATGGTGAGGTGCTAAGGCAACAAACTCACCATATACTGCTCCCCCGGGTGTGCACCTCTTACCCTGATTAGCGTCCACAAGCAGGAAAGGGAAGGACTTCCTTCCTCATCAGTGGACACACATACAACCAATCCTGGAGCTGCTCCCATGCAGAGAACAGCTCCAGGATTGGTAGGAGCAGGCTAACCCAGCACTCATTTACCGTGCACATGTTAGGCTGGCCATAGCAAAAGTGCTGACCAACCCGACATGCGCACTGCAAGGGCAGCTGTAATCCTGCAATTGCAGGATTCAGCCCTGCCCTCGCACTACGACATTTAAGTAAAATGGCATTGACATGCCATTTTAACTAATCTGTGTGTGCCTGCTGCACTTGCAGCAGGCGGGGTGACGCTCCCCTGCTCAAACAGAGGAGCCCCCCTTGACTTTAAGCTGTGACAGTTG
Source organism: Triturus cristatus (assembly GCF_964204655.1). Lineage (NCBI taxonomy): Eukaryota > Metazoa > Chordata > Amphibia > Caudata > Salamandridae > Triturus > Triturus cristatus. The sequence goes on along the minus strand of NC_140585.1, from coordinate 144,465,223 downwards.
GAATCAGTCTGTGCCTTGCAACATCCTGCCTTGCAAGGCTCCAGCACTGCTCAGTTTGTTCACCATTCGCGTTGCTGCAGCATTGCTGTGTTCTTCCCTCCATTTCATGTTCCCTGTTTTTAGGTTTCATGACTCAGTCGCTGTACTTCAATTCAGCTGATTCCTGAGCTCCCAATCTCAGAGTGGGCCTTCTGATGCTCTTTGGGGTTGATAATGGCCACATACCTGGAGCATGGAGTAGGTCTATGCACTGACTGCACTTACCTAAAATATCAGATACTGAGGGGTTTCTATTTCCTCTAAGAATTCACCCTTGAGCTTCACCTGAAAGAGCTACTCCTCATCCTGAAGTCAGTAGAGAAGGGGCTACAGCTGTGTGGTCTTCTTTCTATTCTTATTCCTTTGGCTCCTTTCCCCCCCTCTCAAGGTGAGCTGCTATATCTAAGTTCACTGGCCTGTCGTCTCAGGGAGGAGATTTGTGGATCATCATCAGATCCTGTTTCAAAGAAGCCCCTTTAGCCGATTTCTGACATCTATCCCGCTTGTGCTTATATTTACTCTTTGTTGATTTCTGCACAGGGGTAATAGGAGAGAGAGGGGTATATCACATGCCATTCCTATATGTCCTCTTGAAACCTGTTTCTGGCTCAGCATGCCCAGCAAACTACTTGAGGTGTTGGTGAATTGAAAAAAGTAGGACATCTGAACCTGTACGTAGGCATCCTTCTTTCTGGGGATGCTGACTCACTACTTATTTCATGAACTGGGCCTTGGCCTCTTTTGCAGAGGAAATCGCATTTACACTTTAAACTGGATTACAACATTTTTTAGAGAAAAATAATAAACGTGCCCTTACAACACGTTCAAGAAAAAAATAGCAAATTTAGAGAATTGTAGTTACTGCATCGTAAGAGCATGCAGACAAAGATTTAGACTAGATTATATAATTCGTACAAATAATATAGACTGTGATTTATTAATTTAATAAGTATTATTTTCACTAACTTGTGTTAGAAATGTGTACATGGTGAACTCTCACGTTATGGATGTTTACATCTAATCATTATTATTTTCATTTATATAAATGTATGACTAAAAAGATGTTATCAAATGTTATAAATAATCCTAGTAATGAGGATAAACTTTACTAAAATTGACCATTTAAGTGTAAACGTGTGCACCGAAATGTTACACGTTCCTAATTAATGATGCTTCCCTGAGACTTTCAGAGATTGTATTTTGTACATATACTAATATTGCGCACGTTTAATGAAAACTTAAAAACGTAATCTGGAATATTTTTATACGTCAATACTTGCAATGTAGCAGTGCTTCATATTGACACACATTATTTGTAACCGCACTAAGTGATGCTAAGTGCATTAGAGTTATACTAGAATCATGACATCTTTATCTATCCTATGAATGTATGCTTAATAATATATATCTTATGTTATATTACCACAATTTAATGTACGCCTAACTGTATACGTGAAGTTTCTTGACTTGCTCAAACTATTGCTTGTGAGAGAATTTCTCAATATAACAAATAACATGAAACAGTGTTTTCTTTCCTGAGATCTCATGTACCGTACAAGATGCGTTGCTACATTTTTTGATACAACACAATGAGCTGCCTGGGAAACTGTCCTCTTGAACTTGCTCATGTGCTCTTGCTAAAGGATCATTGTTCCAACGTTTCACCTATTGGATTGCTTAAGGACTGCGTAATTGTACCACCTATTTCTCTACATTTTGTGTCTTCTTTATGTCGCTTGACACACATCGTAAACGGACTGGCCAAAGGACTGAGTGGTCTGACCAGATGAGGTGACTCCAGGAGGTGTCACCCGCGGAACTTTAAGAATATAATATTGCTTGATGAGTGAGCGGGAGAGAGAATCTTTGCGGACTGGCGAACTGGCTGGCTGATGAACTGGCTAACACATTGCGAGTGTTGGACGTACTGCCAGTTATTCCCTTTCTATCGCTGACTGAGATTTGCAGAACTTCCATTACATCTTTGATTAACCTGGTGCAGATTCACCTGGCTTACTTTTTGAACTGGCACATATGCACATGCGCCTGGTGGTCTCTTACTTTCTGGGAGACTGCTTCAACTGGCCTATTCCACAACCCTTCCTGAACTCTTGAACTCTGGTATATCTACTTTGACTCTGGAAATTTGTCAATGCATTAAAATTTTGGCCCACCTACATTTCTTCAGGAGATTTGGGCTCGCTGTGATAATTCTTTATCTTCATAGCATTGTATTAAGAGTAATCTATGTGACCTTAATTTCTAATTTGTAGTTCAGTTATCCAATTCCTGGTCCTCATTGGATGAATGCTGGCTCTCTTATAGCCAACCACTCTTGGCACAAAACAAGGTCCATCAGAGGACCAAGAGAGTGGTATGCTCACAAACACATCAAGAAAACATGGACACATCACAGACACATACAGCTATATAGTCACAAACACGCACGGGACAAACAGGAGCACACGCACAAAGCCAACATGCACAGATATAATACAAAAATGCACTGAACATACACGAACACACACAGCAAGCAAACACCCACACATTTCATGCACACACATATAACAAAAAGCATGCAAAGGCAAGGAGCAAATATGAGTTATTCCACACACAACCACATACAACATGCGGCCAGCCCCTGAAGCCCCTATCATTAATGACACAAGAGCAGGTGCACTGAGCATGGCGCACTTCCATCCAGCTGGCAGCGGTACATATTACACGTTCAAGTGAGAGGGTCCACTGACGCAGCCACGCGGAATAAATGACCTGAGTCATTGCCTCGAATGAAAGGATCATTTTGGTTGTGAGAGAGCAAGGTGCGCCGCGCACAGCGAGGGTAAGCGCGCTGCAGTGCCTGTCTCTTCAGAAAAGAGATGGCAATGACATCACAGGGGCAGCACTGAAAGAAATATCCAAAATGAACCAAATAGCCATAAATAAACCACCTGGGACCGAAAGCCTAACCAAAGAAGGTCCTGAATGAGACTGGGGGAGGCAGAGTTGAGAGCAGGAGCCCACAGACACACATTCATTTACTTCACTTTTTTAGATAGTCCAGCTTTAAAACCGTTCCAGACATTCCAGGAACTACCAGGACAGAGTTATTGATAACTGAGTTGAGATGTGTTAGAAAGAATAAAAACAAGCATTGGCATAGCCAATAGGTCTTGCCTTTCGGACCTTATAAGTGTTTAGCCATGCAATAGTTGATGTTGTTGCACCAGGGATATTGTGCTGCATAAATAAATACTTATAAGGTCCCAAAGGTGAGACCTATTGGCTATGCCAATGCTTGTTTAATGTTCCTGCTGATACAGGTCTTAGGGAAATCACCTAAAGCTGATATTTTCCCAATCAGTACATAGTTTAAACAGTAAATCCGAATAGAAAAAAACTGGATTGGAGCAACTAGCCATGCATGGACCTGAGAAACTTGCCAGGGCTGAGTTTAATGTTGTATGAGAACAACCTAGGTCACTTATAGGGTTCACATGCCAACCGACTTGCCTCTTGTTTCACTGTACACTTTGTCGTCTGGGTATGGGGGGGTCATGAATGTCTCTAATTATATGTTTGGAAACTATTACTTCTAATAAATGCCACTTAATGCAGGGATATAATCTGCAGTACTAAAGTATTTTATTGCTTGCTCATAATTGGCTGTCGGGCTTCAGACACTTTACTATGGCGTTGAGACTGGCTGAGGGAAAGTTTGTCGGTTGTTCATTGGCTACTCTGTGATATCACTGAGTGTGTGCATGGTGCACCAGTACAGAATTTGCCTGCTGTATGTCTTGGGCAGGGCTCTCTTACTCTTTTCTGAGTGACTGTCTGTCCCAATTATTCAGCCTGAGTCTGGCCCTATGGCACTCGAAGACAGTTGTGCTTGTTAGGATCAGTGCGGGTTTACTGACTCTTTGCCAAGGCAATGTGAGTCTTTGTGGAATCTCACTCCACCATCACAATCTTCTTTGAGCCCAGGCCACAACATGGGTGGTGAGTCTACATGCTTTGCTGTCCCTCCGTCTTAGTCTTCTATATGTATTTATTTGAAATGTCAACATGGGAAATGTTTTAATTTCTGCCTGAGATATGGTATTTATTGGCAATTAATATTGTGTTTACTGTCCATGAAGCACGTTACTGATGTGGGCTCTGGGATTTTTTGGTAGGCCATGCATTGCGTTGAAGTTCTGTTGTTGCACTAAATTGTACATCCCGTGAATTGTGCACGTCCACAGATCTCTTACTTCCCTCGTGGCTACTTCGCAAGCATACTCCGGCCCCCTGCCACACCAGATATTATTAATGAAGCTGGGATAATCTGCTTGTTACCTCTTAATTGACACCTGGGATGGCACTATTTCCTTTCTAAATTCCGATGCGGATGTTGCAATAGTATGGTTCCATCATCTTGTCAGGCTAAGCATGCCTCTCCCTCCCTCAGCTGATCAAAGCCTAATATAACCCATCAGTTTGTTTTTGTTTTGCATAGAACGCTTGTTTTCATAAATGCCAAAAATAAAAACCTTTTTTGAAAAGCAGTATGAAAGCGGAAAAGTGAGAAATAGTCCTTTTCAAAACAAAATCCCTCTTGTAGCTTACAGTTAACATTTAATGGTTCTAAATATTATTTCTTAACAACCATGATTGATCATATGTGTGCCAATTTCTATCTTCACACAGTTTTAAAAGACAAGCCTTTTGCTAGCATTAAATATGAAATGATTCCTCTTGGATCCCCTACCATCATCAGAAAGGGGCAGTAGGTTAGTGACTTTACAATTCAGGGGTTTTGCAGCAGTTTGAAAGTCTTTCCAAAGCTTATTATTGTTTAAAAAGGCGTAATTTCTGATATGTATCCCTTTCCATGGACCTAAGTGCTTGGTTTTATTTGTGGGAAAAAATGTCTCCGTTACTGAGAACTCCTGTGAACAGCAGTTAGTGCCCTTCCCTTTCTGGTGCTTTGCAGCAATTTTAAGATCTTCTTAGAGCTTCTACTTTCTCAAATGTGCGTAAATTCTGATATTTATATGTTTGTTTCCCTCATCTTCATTGCTTGAGTTTGCTCGTGAAAAAGTGTCACTCATAGTCGTTGAAATTTCACTGATGATTACACTGAAATTATGAAAATGTCACACATAGCAATCTGAAACCTGGGCTCTTAGAGTAACTCCAGACCCTTGATTTTGGTCGGCTCCACATGCTAATTTGTTAGTGTGTCCACCTGTAATGTTGAGGCATCCAGTAGATGGAAATTTTGTTTCAATAAAGAAATAGTAAACAATGTAAAATAATGTATACATTTTGTAAAAAAAGTATATCAACACTGGAAAATAATTTTACACACCGGAATAAACTTTAAAAACAATCTTGAACAAACACCTAGAAATGATTGATGAGGGCCTCCCAATGCTTGTACTATTTTTTTTTGTATCTCAGATAATATGTTTAAGCAAGGATTCTGAATCTGATTTGCCCAACAGAACATCGACCACAGAAGGCCACTGTCTAAAAAGAAGTAATGTTTCAGTCTGGCTTTTGGTAGTTACCGGTCTAAGATGGCCGCCATGGTACTGATGTCCCCGTCCTATTTCTACTTCCGCTTTATCTCAGTCTGCCTTCCTGTGTTGTTGTTTCTGTAGTTTGCAGCGTGGGGGAAGGGCTTGTGCCGCAGGTGGCCTGCCCCGGAACCGGAAAAGGAAGGCAGAGGAGACGCAGGTATTTTGTTTTGGGTCAGGCAGTTGAACGCATCTGAGGTTCTACCGCTCTTTATAGGAAGCGGGATCTCGGTTTCCTGCGGGCTAAAGCTGGTGCTGTTTCTGGGTGAGGCGGGGTGCCACCCGTCCGTTAAATCACATCCGGCACGGTGTGTTCTCTTGCTATGATTTTTACTTCCGATCCTGGTAAGTTCTCTTTTGTGACTAATATGGCTAATTATTACATACCGGCTGATAGCACATTTTTTCAGTTCTTTCGTGCTCTTGTTTTGTTTAAAAAACTGTTTGCTTTGTCTCTTTTGATGTTGATTATTATTATAATACAGAGTTGGTAAGTTTTCAGTTTGCTTATGTGTGACATTCAGATGTGTGGAGTGTGTTTGTGTGACATTAACAGGTTTTTTGTAAGACACTTTGAGTGACACTTTATTGAGAGTAAAAAAGGCAGTTGCGTCCATATCAAAATGCGATGGTCAAGAAGAATTAAACCCTTTTCACATATGCAGTGGTTGAAAGGGACCTTAAAAGCCACAAAACGCAACAGTGTGGACAGTGGCATATGAGAAAGGATCCTGGGATGCATAGAGCTTTCATTGCTTAAACTGAGAGCCTATTCTGTTGCATCCTAGTTTATGAACATACAAGCAACGGGGAAGAGTCTGTTCAGAGCATCAGGGACCAACATAGTTGGCTCCTGGACCACCAGTTACTAAACTGACATCCTGATACTGAAAGTAAACAGGTTGTGTTAATAGAATGGTTTAGGAATTCCAGCCTCGCCGTTTTTTCATCAAATTTAGTACCTCCTTAAAAAGAATTGGGGAGTTCTCATTGATAACCTTCCTCTAACTCCAGTCTTTACACTGAGAGATCACAAGGAGGCCAAGTTAGTGTTTTAGGGCACTGTCGGCTGTTTCCTTTTAGAGACCAGGAAACTCATAGTACCCTTTCTCTTGCCTCCTTTCTTCAACCTTTGCTTTGGCTTCCACACTTCCCTCACCCATTGTCTCTTTCATACTCTACAATTTTATATTCCATCCGTTTTTTTCCTATACTGCTCTGCTTTCATCACACCCTCATAATCCGTCTCAATTGCATTTCTCCTCATTCTTTCTACCCTTTCTTTATCCTCCCCTTCTCCGTTTTGTCTGCACCCTTCTTACCATTCACTTCTTCATTTTGTTCAACCTTCATCTTTCTATGTTTCACCAGATCTTATCCTCCCTCCTGTTCATTCCTCTCTTCTACACCTGTATTTCTATTTTCTCCATCCCCTCTTCCTCATGTCCTCACTCGTTTCTTCACTCTTTCCTTCCCTCAATCCCCTCCTTTGTGTCTCCTTCCCTATCTCCCTGCTTCTGTCTACCCATTTCCTTCATTTGATCTTCCCCCTCATTTTGTTTCTTCTTTCCCACACTTCCCTCTTTCTCTCATCATTCCAGTTATAGCTACTTAATTTACTTCTCTCTCCTTCTGCAGCTATCTAATCCACTGCAACTCTTCTTAGTCCATGCAGTCTCTCTACCCTTAGTTCTCCCCCACCACTTATTTGTTTATTTTGTTAGTCTTTTTCCCTCCTCATCTTGCCCTCTCAATGTTTTGCCTCTTTCCTCCTCGTGCACCACATATATCCCTTTTTGTCTCTCTAGAGTGCTAAATGAAAACATAAATGCTAATAAATCTTGTTTTTTATTTATGCCTGACAATAATGTGATGACTTTAACATTTACATGATAATATAAATAAAAATATGCAGCTTCTTAAAGCAACAACTTTGCTACTTAAGTTCTATCTGGGCCATGGGTGTGGCAGATGCTATGTCTGCTATGATATATTTATTGCATATCTATGATTGCATAGATATGAAAACTGGATGTACATTGCAAACAGTGGTCGAAGTGGGGGTATCTGAAGGGTGCTACCTGCCCATATTTTGTTATTAATTTTAGAAGAACAGTTCCCCAACGTTTTGTGAAAAGACGATTGTGCCGGGATGGTTAATTCCGACAGTTGGAATGCTTCAGCTGAAGTTTAAGACCGAAAGTCTCCTGTGCTTGGAAATCGAGGGAGGGGTGGACAGGTCAACGAGCCTTCATTTTTTTTTTGTTGAAACATTTTTTATTGTTTTCATAGCAACACCACAGTACAAACCCACTTCCTCCACAGCCAAAGAATGTTTAGTACACATAAAGTTACCAGCCAACAACCGGGAGAATGAGCTTCCGGCCCCTGCCGGCCCTCCCCCCTCCCTCCCCACCCCATGTCAGTGTGCCTCCTGTCTTTCACCTCGCTCCCGATGTGCCCCTTCCCTGTCATAAATCAGACATGGGTACTCGCCCTCCACTAGGAATCCCTGTCTTTCCCTTACACTTTAGCCACAGCCTCGTTGCCAGCGATCACTACTACTCCCCCTCTACACCCCATTCGCCACCTCCTCCTGCCCGCCAGATGTGTCCCCCTCTGCCCCATTGTCAGCCATCAGCCCCTGAAGTTCCACCACCAGCGCCTCCCACGCCCGGTCAACGAGCCTTCATGCTAGGGTGCCTGCTTCCCTGAAAGAAATGTAAATTAGCGCAACTGGTCAATCTCCAAATGTAAAGGGTGCTTTGAAGCCGGCATCGGCTTTAATTAATGGAATCTCTTGAAGCTTCATCATGACATGCACTTATTCTTTTTTAGAGGTACTGTAAGGAAAGTGCTTAGCTGTGGAGTGTGTATTTTTCAAAGACTGTTATAAAAAAATTGCTAAAATCTATATTTTGTAAGCACTTTTTTTATCTTAAACTTTTGGGCGCATTTTGTAGTAGTCTATCTTTTCCTGTGTGTAATGAAAGTTTAAAATACTGACTTGCATGTCGCGGCGCTTTGTGTCACGGATTGGGACCTCCTAGCACTAAACATACACAGGTCACTATTCCCACTGCACCAACCAGTATTCAATTTTGTGGCTCTCTGGTGCAGTGCATTTACTAATCCTACTCCACCTCAGCACGGCCTTCAATACGGTGTTACAGTACGTCCTTCTGGAAAGTGTGTTGAACTGGGGTGTTCAAGAGAAGGCTCTATTGTAGATAAACTCTTTTCTGGAAGATCACACCTTCTAAGTTTTCTCGGCCAGCACAAAGTTTAGTCCACGTGCTCTTACCTTAGGAGTCCCTCGAGGATCAGCCCGAAGTCTGATGTTATTTAATATCTACTTCCGTCCATTAGCAGACTTGGTCGAAAGCTGCAGCCTTTTCCTGTTCTCGTACACAGATGATACTCCAATTATCTTCTCTTGGTCACCTGCTCAGGACTACAACTATGGGGCCCTGAACTCCTGCCTGGTTCTGATCTCCACAAGATGAACACCATCTCATCAAAACTTAATGGCGACAAGACAGAGGTATTGGTGCTGGATAAGAACCCCCTGCTTTGGGGTCCACAGCTATGGCCTAAGACCTTAGGTGTTCTTCCTGAAACAGCCTACAAGGTAAAGAATTTAGGTTTCTGGCTGGATACCAAGTGGTTGATAAACCCTCAGGTTGCTAAAGAAGCCTTGACTTGCAGTGCAGTCCAGAAATGGTTGGAAAAGATCATTTGGATGCTCCCTTTTTCAGCCCGAAGGACTGTTATTCAGACTAGATTAAGGAAACCTCTTCTAACTTGGGGCAGACCAGGCCTACCACACTAAAATGTTAGCCAAACCCCTGATGTGTGGCAAGGTTGATTATATCAAAATAACGCTGAGGGCAGACTGGCTTTTGCTATAGTTTCAGTTCCGTGCAGGTCAAGATTTCACCAGGGTTTAGTACATGTTGGCTTAGTGCTGTGTTGTTTCTTTCAAATACGTGATCCAACCATATTAGAAGCATTGCACGCTCGGTTATAAGTCTTTTGCATCATTTGCAGTCTCTTGTGAAAACAAAAGCAATGTCCAAAGGCCGCATTTTTGTACGAGTAGATTTATGTTTTTTTGTTTTAAACACATCCCATTTTCCTTTTTTGTGGAAAATGTGCTGCTAATAAAAACAATCTTTATTCAAAAGCAAACACAGAAATGGTGGTCTGCTGAACCAAGCAGGCCACAATCCCTCTGATGGCAACAAATCAGTGCGTCACAGTTTGTGACCCACCTCATTAATATTCATGAGGTAGATTGAGCTATAACCCTCTACGATTCTGTGTTTTTTTTAACCAACCTATTAATGCATAGGTCTGTTCGTGAAGTATGAATACGTGTGCTAAAAGTCAGTGCACAAAATGCAACCACTTTTACCAAATTGTTCGTAGTGCATAAGGCCCATAGTGCTTACTAAGTACTGGGGCCCAAGCTATTGCTGAGTAGCCCGCACCAGGCACTGATGAATGATGAGGTTGCCAGAGACTAAGGCTGCAAAATCTTGATCCCAGTTCATGTCTCATTTATTCACCACCCTATACTTCCTGTCTCTTTATCTCCGGATTTCAGGTTCTTTTTGGCTCCTTTATCTCCCTTTGTCACAGTTTTTGTCAGTCCCCAACAATGATTGCTGTTGGTCCCCCGCTGTGACCACTGACTCAACGTACACACTGGACAGTAAGAGATGGAGTCTAACTAAGATTAAGAGAGAGAAGGCAGTGACAGAAGAGCTTGATGGTGTGTGCAACAGACAGATGCTGACAGGATGGTGGAGTGACTCGTAGAGGAGGCAGTTAAGTGACACTGAGGGACTCTAGATGGTTGACAGAAAGAGAGTGGGAGAGTGTCATTGAAAGAAGTACTTGGCATTGATCAGTGGGATGTATAGCCATTGATTGCGTGAAGTGGTCTGACAATGAGTCATGGTAGTGGAAGGGTTCATAGAGGGGCATAATGGAGGTTTGAAACATGCTGGAGTGACTTTGTGTGACTTAAGAGGAATTAACAAAAGTGCACAGAGGAGACAATTGGTGAGATGTATAGAAAGCCGTTGTTGGTCATATGTGACCAGAGGTGGGGCGGCAACAGTTTAATAACCGGAAATGCTAACTTATTTTATCAAAGGCTTGCTATCACACTTAAGCCACCTGTAAGAACTATAGATAACAAGTGTTCCTTTTACACTGTTGAATGGTACTCCGCTTAGAGACCTTGAAAGAATGGAATATCGAGTTGGCATTAGATGAATTTGAAGCCATGACCTGCACATTACTAGATGTCTGTGGTGTGTTTTGAATTCTCTTAGACTTTTTGCCAATGACAAAAGAAAAGGTGGGGAGCAAAAGGTACAGGGGATATGGTAATAAGGATGGTAGTGCATCTGGACGGATGAAAGATTGCTTTGAAATATTTGTATTGTTTGGCGTTAAACAGCAAATCAAAATTATTTTGCCAACAGTGACATACAGACAATGGTCAGTATGTTAACCTCTTCGGTGCCCGTGACGAGCTGGACTCGTCATGGGCCGCGGTGGCGCTGTGCCCATGACGAGTCCAGCTCGTCACAAACCCCGCCCGCTAATGTAACGGCCGGCACAGGGCGGGGAAAGGGGCGGGCACCGAAGGGGTTAAGTTAAACTTACCAATAACTAATGCCCGCTTTAAAAAATAAAGCATATTGGTTTACACCTTTCAGTGTTTCTTTCACTGTTGGCTTTATCGTGATTAGTTCCTACCCAATCAACAGCAACTCTGTGTCTGTATCAAAATGATAAAAGATGGGGTTGAGCAACAACATTGGGGAAGTATGATTACCTGGCACAGACTATTCATGCAAAGTTCGGTGCAAGGGAAGGGTACTGGAACTCGAAGAATAGTTACAAAATGTGAAAGCTATCAAACTGCTGCTATTTGTACAACTTGACAGGACGTAGATGACGAGAGCCAAGTTAACTGTAATGGGGTGACAAGGTAAAAAGTGGGTGACAGATTACACAAGAAATGAGTGTTCACACTGGACTGATGGGCGGAGACCTCCGCAAGACAGAGGGATGTGAACTGATTAACTAAGAATGAGGGGCAGAGTTGAGATAGTTGACCAGCTGACTTTGGGCAGATGATGTGTGGCAGCTAATGGATATTCGGAGCGGAGAGGGACTGGGAGGTGATGCGGTATAGGTTGCAGATGAGGAGGGAGCAGAAAATAGGAGCCATAACAGGAAAGGATTTGAGATGCATGACAGAGTGGTTGAAATGAGTACATTAAAGGAGGTATCAAGCACGGGACTTGTAACACAGTAGATGGTACTAGTAGTGCATAGCTCACAGGACGAGGCAGGGTTGATTTACTGAAGAGCTGGGAGCTTTGGTGTCTAGAGGGGATGGTGCCATAAACTAGAGGGGGGAAATTTAGGAAGAGGAGGACAGAGATAGGAGTGGGATCTGTATTAGGAAGCTTGAGTTTTAGCAGGGGATCTATGATGAGGGTTAGTTGCAGAAAAGGCTGGGAGACAGTAAGTGACAGAAGGATGATAGGTATATGTGATAGGAAGATGTAAGTAATAGGTGAAGATATTATGATGGCTTTTGGTGGGTTGAGGTGTTTAGCAGGAAAAGAGGCTTGGCCTAGTCTACTTATGAGAATTCTGGCATGCTATCTTACCTTGCCCAGTAATCTTTAGACATACAAATTAGATAATGATTTCTGTATGCTACACTCTTGTTCTTGTTGGACATGAACAAGCTTCCCTCTGTGGTATTCCTATGCTCGTTCACCAGCACAAGCAGCTAGATTATGCGGCTCTTGAGCTTTGGGTCTACTAGAAGCGGTGACTGATTATACCCCAGTCATGCCTGAGCACACTGATTTACTACTTAGTTTCCAGTTTCTAGCAGCCTGTATGACTGGGCTGCACTTGGCCACTTGGTGCTACTAAAAAATGCTCTCAAAAGCCAATTTCCTTTGAGCCCCATCGGAAACACTTCACTGCTGCGAACCAAGACCCTTGTTACTTTATTGCTAGGTCAGCAGCCCAGTGTCCGTGAGGAATACTATTAGCCTATTAATTCATCATTCAAGAGCACACCGGTAGAACAACAAACCAGTATTCACTAGCTCGTTATGTGCCCAGTCTCCATTGATGGTAAGTAATACAAACTCATTTTTGGGGTATTTCATAGCATGTAAATGCATCCACTCTGCTGACTACAAGTTTTCTGGTCAGAAAAAGCTCCGTCACTGCCTTTGACCCCTGCTACTTGTGATTAATGTATCCAGCCAGAACCTACCACCATGTAGGAAAAAAATAAATGCAGTCTGAATATGCACACAAATGAAACATAAACAGTGCACCCTTTGGAGGAGATGCAATTATCAAAACATTGTGATCGCGTGGTGTACTACTGGTTACTTGTTGTCCCAGAGGGTGTGCCCTGCTTAAGAGACTAACGATGGCAGTTAAAGGCGCAATAACGAAAAACTGATTTCAGTCTCAAAATAATAGATTGTTTCAAAGGAACTCTTGGCAGTTGGAAAATGGGACTGCAATGGCTTCAGGCCCTTCTCCCATATGGACTATGTCTAATTCCAGTGAGGACTGTATGGCATGTACCAAAATCAGACTATCTTATGACTATGCGTAGTCTGGAGCATTCTTTTGGTGGCTTATGGTTATGTGATGAATCTAGCTACTGCCGTGTAGTATGTTTCTTCAACATAATTTCCCTAGTGGCATCTGAGCGCCAAAATTCCGAAATCAAGACTGTCATTCGAGAAGTATGTGTTGTTACACTGAGAGGATATGGTTTCAAAAGGCTATTCATCCCGTCACATCAAAGAATGTCTAGCCCTTTAGAGTCAGGGTCTGTAGTTTGAAAACCCTATGTCTGATAAGTCTCGGTTTCAGCCTGCGGCTCTAATAACCACTCCTCAACCACCACATGCATGACAATCTAGGTGATCGTATGCAAGCCCTCTCCTACTAACTCCAAGTAGTTGATTGAAGTACTTCACAGCAAACTGGCTGTTGAAAATTCAGGTCAGATGGGTGGTAGAAGTAGTCTAGCAGGGTTATCAATTGAGATTTTTCCATGTGTATGTAAAACTTTTTTTGTCCTTCAGAAGATCCATAATTGCTGATTCCGCCACTGCAGGTCTTATACTGCATTTTCAAATTGACAATATGGATCATTTAGACAATTATTATTATTTCAGAAGCCTTAAAATCAAGATCATCTGGTGTATTTGTAACTCAACTGCAGTTAGCCTTGGACAGTCATATTTCTGTAAATGTATTAGAGCTATGAAAAGACTCATAGCCCTTCCTTCCACTTGCACTGTCTTAACCACACTCTGCAAACCTAGAAACACCTTTATAGAAATAACTCAGAAACGCACACCTAGCCTTAGTACCTCCTTCAAGCTCCACCCCAGGTTCTTCACCAAAGGCTAACCAGCAGAAATATTCCTCACTATGTCGAGACCCAGACCATTCCCAAATTCAAGGTACCTCTGTAGTGGTTTCAATAGCATTGAGACCCTACTTATTACAGTATTAAACTCATTTGCTATCGCCCTTCTTGCAAACAAAATACCCACAGCGCTAACTCATTCGCTGACCACTTACCTCAACAAAGCCATGCCTAGATGGATTGTTTGTGTGATTTAATATTTTATAACAAGAACTTCAACCAGTAGTTTTGCTGTTGATGCCTACAGTAGATGTTCGCTCCAAGTGTTAATGCTTCTTCGCCACAACTGATTCTAGCAAACACCGCTGGCTTGGTACTTACTCATTTTAGTTAAAAGTGATAAACGCTGATTTTCCTTGCTGTAGTCCTACATTGGATGCTGTAGAGATTCAAGATTGAAGGCCTGTATCTTCTAAAGTAGCACTGAAGAATACAATACAATTAATGGACAGAATGCTTGTATTAATCTGAGCCACCAGTCATTACCTACTGCATCCTAGGCTGCCTGTCCGCTACGATTACACTCAGCCATACGAAAATCCAGTTGCGAGTGGCTGAGATTAATTCCACCATTCCATCCATCTCTGGGAAGTTCTGACTGCTGTGGACCATACGCATAATCTTTTGTATTTAAACAAAAGTCTTAAAAGGGGCTTTGAACCCCCCCCTTGTTTACCTATACTTACCATTGGCTATCTCCCACATGGCTTCTGTGTCACTTTACTTACTATTGGCTGGCTCTCATGTGGCTGGCTCTCATGTGGCTCCCTCCTCACTTTACTTACCATTGGTTGGCTTCCACAGGCACCTGCATCACTTATTTAGTTTGCTGGTGAGCGCCGCATCCGTGTCCTGGGTGGGAGCCTGGGTCAAGAACTGCTTCCTGTGGCCAGTGTCCGCAGGCATGCAAAGTTACTTTTTTATTTTATTTTGAAGTGTAGCACTCCATCAGAGTGCATTGTTTGCAGGCTGTCTCTACGCTTGCTTTTGTACATGCATGTGTGACACCCAGCTACATGAATTTTGACTTTCATCAGCACTTGTCTTACATGTTTCTTCCTTTTAGGGAATGTAGGAACATCTGAAGGCCATTTTGTCCCCAGCTTGAGTCTGCGCCTGCAGTGCTCACATTTGCCCAGCAAAGCTCCACTGCTGAATGGACACACTGGAGCATGTCATTTCGGTCCTTTTATTTATACAGAGATGCTGCGTTCTGTAGAGATGGAGTTGTCAAACAGATTGCACTTCTGTTGACCAATTGGCAAAGGGCCTTAGATCTAAATTTAACCTTCGTATATTCCCACACGGACCAACAGAGAGCAGAATCTTTTAGTGGCTGTGTGTTTGTCATCACAGCTGAAAATAGGTTCTGGTCTTAAACACACATTTTTAATTCATGATTAGGCTATCTCAAACAACAATTAAATCAAGATGGGTTTTGTGGACCACTACAGCAGATCATGTTTCACAAAACTGGAAATGTACAAAATGCATATGACTAATACTTGACGCACCACTTGTTTTCCATCTTGTGGAAGATTCCAGCAGTTCTTTGTAATGGCACATAAAACAAACACTGGCACAGTCAATAGGTTTTGCCTATTTTATTTATTTATTTTAGAGTTTTATAGAGAGCGAACCAGACCCGTGAGGGTATCCGAGCGCTTTACAGGATTGACAGGTGGTATAAACAGACTTAGGATGGGTAGATACAATTGGGATAAGAACAGGTAGATGCATTATACAAGGAAAGAAATAATAGGCAGTAACATATCCCTGATACAGTTGGGATAAAAACAGGTAGATACATTATACGAGAAAACGAGTGGTCTCAATTCCCGGGTGGGATGCCCAGAAGTGCCGGGTACGTATAATCGGAAGAACAACGGGTAATGCCGTAATGGAAGGAGAAACAAAGTCGCTGAGGTGATTGAAATGCAAGCGTTAGGAGAGGAATTTTCCCATACGGAAAGTTTTGGCCTCCTTTTTAAAATGTGTGCCAAAGATGGAAGTCTTCTGATGGTGGGTGGGAGTGAGTTCCATATTCTTGGGGCGGCCCCAGAGAAGGCCCGATTGTACTTTTTTTTCCCCCGCAAGCGTGCTGGTTGGAGCAAAAGGTCTCTGCGGGATCGTGAGTTTCTGGCTCCTCCGGATATCAAGAGGTTCTGGGTGAGAAAAGCTGGGGAATTGGAGTATAGAGCCTTGTGAGTGATGCAAGCCAGCTTAAGTTGGATTCTGGCCTTGAGAGGAAGCCAGTTTAGAGCTTTAAGGCGGGGAGAGATATGGTCAAATTGCTTTGAGCTTGTTAGGAGTCTGGCGGCGGCGTTGAGGCAGGCTTTCAATGGGGCCATAGAGTTCTTGGGTAGACCTGCGAGGGAAGAGCATCCATATTCTAGTCTGGCGATGACTAGTGCCTGGGTTGCCATTTTTAGGTCGGGGTGTCGAGGAAAGGCTTTCGGTGTCTTGGGAAGCTCAGGTGAAATCTGGCAGTTTTGGCCATCGAGTTGATATGGCCACGCATATTCAAGTTGCAGTCAAGGGTTATTCCCAGGGATTTAGCAGAGTCCACAATGGTAGCAGGACAGTTTAACGCTGTGTTAGCCTTGATCCATTCCTGAATGTCTGAATTGGTTTTGGGTGGGGAGATGAGGAGAAATTCCGTTTTTTTTGTTGGTTTTTTGTTGCGTTAAGGTTGAGCTAGTTACAGGTGAGCCAATGCACCGTCAGCTTCAAGGCCTCATTCAGGGAGCGAATGTCTTCAGGAGAAGAGATTTTAATGTAGATCTGTGTGTCTTTGCGGTGGTTGGCGATGTTGGCGGTGCGTAGCACCTCTGTGAGCTGTTCAAGGTAAAGATTGGAGAGGGTAGGGGACAAGGTTGCTCCTTGGGGGCCTCCAAGCGTGATCGGAGAGGGAGCGGATAAGTTACAGTTGATTAGGATTCTCTGTGTGATTCTGGAGGAAGGACCTACACCATTCAAGAACGGTGCCATCCAATCCCATCCGGCGTTTGAGGCGTTCCAGGAGAGTTTCGTGGTTGACCGTATCGAAAGCCGAGGATAGGACTAGGAGACAGGTTTTGTCTTGGTCAAGGGCTTGGCGGGCATCATCCACGATGTGGAGGTGGGTGGTTTCCGTGCTGTATCCAGGTCTGAACCCGGATTGGAAGTCATCAAGTAGGTGGAAGTTGGTAATGTGTTGGCTCAACTGCTGTTGCACACATTCTCCAGCACATTCGCTAGGAGTGGGATGTTAGATATCGGTCTATAGTTGTCAGGGGAAGCAGGATCCAGTGTAGGTTTTTTTAAGATGGGGACGACTTGGCCGGCTTTAAGAGAGTCCGGCATCGATCCCTGTAGGTGGGATGTGTTGATTATTGCAGTCCAAGAAGGGATGATCGCCATAGAGGCGGTGGCTAGGCAGTTAGAAAGGAGAGGATCATTGTAGTCATTCTTCGGGTTTAAGGAGAATAGTCAGTGCTCGTCATAGACTTTAAAGTTGGACCAGTGCGCTAGGTTTTTGGGTGAAGTGTGGGAGGGCAGCGTGGAGAGAAGAGGTAAAGCCGTCGTAGTTTGGGAGCGTGTTGCGGAATTAAGTTTCTTCCGTGGGCAGTGCTTTTGTCACAGAAGGAGGAAAATTCCTCGCATGATATTAGAGATTTAGGGGGTTTCTTTGGAGGTTTTAGCCAGCTTGTTAGACTGATGTTTGACCAGGTCGAATAGTTCTTGGTGTTCTCCAGTTCTGTTCTGAAGAATTCTTTTTTTGCATTGAGGATTTTTCTGGAGTGATTGAGAAGTTTTAGATGGGCTGCTGACGGGTGCTGTTTCCAAATACGTTCTGACTGCCGGAGGGATCGCCTGTCCATGTTGAGGGAACCGTTGAACCAGGGGTTCCTGTCTTTGATCTGGGTTCTTTTTAGTTTTAGCCGAGCAAGGTCATTGAGAGTGTTGGATATAGTTGTGGAATAATGATCAGTGAGGTTGCTGACCGTAGTGAGATGAGGGGAGGGGTTGGGGTGGAGGTACGACTCACAGCAGGCACCAGTTTCCTGAGGTCAAGGTTCTTGGTATCTCTAACCAAACGTTTGGAAATCACGGGTTGTGGTGTCCAAGTCTTGTGGGTGTCCGGCAGAAGGAAGGTGATAGCGTGGTGGTCAGACCAATCACATTGGTCTGTAGAGATAAGTTTGACCGCTGAATCCTTGGCGATGATCCAGTCTAGAGTGGCGCCTTTCGAGTGAGTTGGGAGTGATCAGGCTTGGGTAAGGCCTTGGTCGGCCAAGAAGTTTCTGATGGCAATGACCTGAGGGTCCTTGGGGTCGTTATAGTGCAAGTTGAAGTCGCCAAGGAAAATGTCATTAGTTGGGGGAGGCCTCGACTGTGATGATTTCCATGAGGAGGCCAGTGAAGGTGTCATTCGTGCGTGGGGGGGTGGTAAAAGATGTACAGTCTGCAAGGTTGGGTGGTGGTGTTGCATATGGATAGTGCAAGGTATCCGCAGGAGTCTGTAGGATCAGCCAGAAGTTCAGTAACCTGGAGGTCAGAGCGGTAGAGGCAGGCAATGCTTCGCCCTTTTTTATGGGATTGTCTGTCCAGTCTTAGGATGTTGTAATTGGGCGGGACTAAGAGGTCTAGGCAGGGCGATGAGGATTCATTGAGCCAAGATTCAGTCAAGACCGCTAAGTCCGATTTTCGACTCCAGGTGAGATCGGCGACATCAGAGGCATGCTTTACTGCTGAGCGGCAGTTAATTAGGAGGCCGGATAGAGGGGGGGGGGGTCGGAGTGTGTGTCGTGAGTAGTGGCAGAGATGGGTACTAGCGCTAGGTTGCTGTTGATCACTCTTCTGTTGCGGAGGCTAGCTGATCAGTTGGGGTTGGTTCCAACCGAGGGGATAGGGTGTTCATCACTCAGATCTAAGGGGTATGGGCTAATCGGGGTCGAATCGTTGCTAATGAGGAGGTCTACAACTCCTTCCGCCGTGAGGTCTAGAGGGCTAGGCGTTACAGGGGCAGGTTTATAGGTACGAAGGAGGGCCAGAGTTTCCTCCTCTGAGAGGTGGCGTGGCTGCTTGCGAGGGCGCAGGTGTCTCCGGGATAGCGGTAAAGGGTGAAAGAGGGGCTTTGAGGAAGGGGGGGGGGGAGTAGAGTTCTGAGAGAGCTTGAAGTTCGAGAAGGAGAGTTCTGTGAGGCACAGGAGTTTCTTTAGATCCAGAATGGAGTTGTGAATGGTAAGGGTTAGTTCGGTAGCTCTGTGGTGGAGAGTATCCATATCCCTATAGGAGGGATGCTCTTGCGGGCAGGGGGCCGGAGGAGTGGGAGCGACTCTGATGGGATGTGCTGGTAGCCTAGTAGTGAATCTGAGTCGACCAGTGTCATGAACCCTTGCAGGAGTTTCAATATCCCTATGAGGTAAGATTTTGCGGGTTGGAGGTCAGAGGTTTTTGGGCGCATTTGTTGGCAAGAGCTGGTACATTGTTAGAAGGGCTGGGTCGGCAGAGTCGAGAGTCCTAGGTGGAGTTTCAGAAACCATGAGAGAGGGAACAACTTGCAGGCAGGAGGTCACAGGTTTAGGCACGCATCGGTTGGCATGTGCCGGTGGCATGGTGGTGTGGCTAGGTCGACCTGTGTCGTGAGCCCTAGTAAGGGTGGTTTGTGAAAGGCTAGGCACGCTTGGCGGCTTGGGCAAGGGATGGTGCGGGAGGAGCGTGGACGGAGGTGGGTCGTGCACATATTTTTTTAAGGAGGGTGCAGAGGTCTGCGAATTTATTGAGGTCTTTGGGTGGAGCTTGGATCAGGATGATGCCATTTTTAGGTCTCGCCAAGACAGCGCTCATGCGCTGCTCTAGGAGATGACCTTTAGAAATTGGTCGGCTCTTTTCAAGCACCCGTGCTTGTGCTGGCATCCACCTTGCGGGAGCGAGCAGTGGCGCGCGTGCTAGTTGACAACAGATGGCTCTCGCGTCGCTGCTCGCTCCCGCAAGGTGGATGCCAGCACGAGTGCTTGAAAAGAGCAGTCGTGCAGCGGCGCGTTTTCAATTAGCTTCGGCCGTACTTCCTTGCTCCTCCACTGCCTGTTTCACCCTCGCTCTCACTTGTTCTCTCTTGCGTGTGTGATGCTTTTCCCCTCTGCTCCATTCCCATGTTGCCCCCCTCCCACCTTCTCCTCAGCAAACTACTTGCAGGCATGTAAACATTTTTTATTATTATAATTACTTTTTTTGTAGGGCCCTGCAGCCACTAATTGCAGCCGGGCTGTGTGGAAAAGTGCTTTTGCTCCACTATTGTGATTTGTAGCATCTCACCCCGTCGGCACTTTGATTTAATTCCCAAAAATAGTGATCTTTAATCGTCATTCCGCTCCAAAGTCTCCGGGCAATTCAAGTGTCGGACGGAGCGGAAAGCCTGCAGGAAAACACCCTTCAGCAGAACTGCGGGCAGCAGAGCATGAGGTCCTCTGTAGCTTTGGTCCTCGGAAACCTGCATGCCCTAACTCTCAATTTCTTGACAGTTCCCCAACAATACCCTGTCGCCGCTGAGCAGTTTCAGTACAGAAACCCCTAACAGCAGGGGTGAACCGCTCTGCAGCATGCTGACTGCCGTCCAGCTAGCAATAATATACATTGCTTTCTGTGCTTTTTAAACAACCGACCACGGGAAAGCGCAGGCTCTCACAGAATGTTTCCTCCCATCTCCCTGTGCTCCCCCCTCTCCCAGGCCACACACTCGTGCTCCGAGTCCTCCCCCCCTCTGCGCCTCGTGCCCATTTTGCAGCAAGGTTGACATATTGGGCTACATCTCCCACAATTCGGCAATATTTTTCCTAACTTAATTGTGCAAGGGAAAATCAAGTTGGACCGACAGCCATATTTTGGGCTACAATTCACGCAATGTATGTCCGATTCCAGAATTGTGCCTTGCAGCCATGGGTTGCTTCACCACGCCCCACTTCCACTCTGCCTCTCCACAGTAACACCGCAAACATACATCCAGGCTCCCACAGCATGTTTCCTCCCCTCTCTCTCTGTGCTCCCAGGGCCGGACTGAGAGCCAAAAGCAGCCCTGGCAACTTTTGTCGGACCAGCCCCCTCCCTGCATAGTCCGTCTCAGGCAGCTCCGTTCGGCTGAACTGAGGCTTATATTTTCATTGCACTGCACTGCTGGCCTACATTGAGAGCGACCCCTTAAGGGAAATTCGGCCCCCTGGCCTCCAGCCTACCGGGGAAACTCCCGATGCCCAGCATGGCTAGTCCGGCCCTGCGTGCACCCCCTCCCCCAGCCCGCACACGCGTGCTCTGAGTCCTCCACCCCCCCCTCCCCATCTCGCATAGCGCCCATCTTGCAGCAAGGTTGCCATATTGGGCAACTTCTCCCACAATTCTGCAATATTTTCCCTACCCTAACTTAATTGTGCAAGGGAAAATCAAGTTGGGCCGACAGCCAGATTTTGGGCTACAATCCACGCAGTGTATGTCCGATTCACAGAATTGTGCCTCGCAGCCATATTGCAGCCTGGGGTTGCTTCGCCACGCCCCTCTTCCACTGTCTGCCTCTCCACAGTAGTACTGCAAACATACATGCTTTGCTACACAAGCAATTCCTTCCTATGAGGGTGTTGCTGTTCTTGCATTGGCCTTTGGCCTGCCCCTATAAACCTGCAGACCTGCCCTTTTGTTCCTTTGAACCAATTGTGCTCAGATGCATACCTCGCTGCTTGGGCATGCCAGCACTTGTAAAGCCCCGCCCTAAACCTTTTTGCCCTTTATTGTTTCAGGCTCACCCCCCTACTTCCTTCTTTATACCTGCCTGCAACTTCTGCGACCACCACTCACCACCCTAATTAACGAAGGAGGCCTCCTACCACCTGACGCCACATGTCCCAGTGTCCCAGATGAATCTTGTCTTGCTCTTATCTAGTCTGTTTATGGTTCTTTCTCACCTCCAAACCAATTCAGCGCCAGGATACTCCTCGCGGAGTGATAGTCGCGCTTTACAAGTACCTAATCAAAATCAAATCAAATGTGTTGGAAATCAGATCTGCCCCCCGTAGTCATTTGTTTGCCTCGGGCCCAGGAGTTCTGCGCCACCCCCAGCTACTTCAAAGGAAAGTAAGTTAAAGGGAGAGTGCCTTTCTGGTGTTTAACTTTCAGCACCACGGCAGCGGCGTGTTTAACAAAAGCTGCTCTTATGAGTTCAGTTAAAAGGTGCGAGAAAGCTATTACTTCGCCTAGTAATGCTCAATAAGGTTTCTGCTAAGAAATATTTACAAAGCCTATGTTACTTAGTAATACAATTCTGCTAATTACAAAAAATACATGCAGTGCTCTGTTGTGGTGTGAGGCCATCCCACCCATGTTTTAGGAGTGGTGTACAAGAGGGCTACACCTCTGGCTCGGTTTCTGTAATTTTCTTGAATGTGTGAGAAGGAATTCGCCTGAGAGGTGGGGCACATTCAGTGGGGTCGGGGACGCTATAAGTAAAAGCAGCACTGTGTCCTTGTGTAAATATGTAACTGCTGCTCATACATAGCGCTCCAATACCCTTTGGTTAACTTCCCGCTTTATACATATGTAAACATGCTTTATCTCATGCAGGCTGAACCAAACACACAACCAAAACTTTCATCAATCTACCAAACACATTGTCCTTGGAATCCCCAACAATTGTCCCCTATCTACCAAGCCACGCCACCCACTCGACAAACAGCATGCAGACAACAAAAATTCTATATAGGGTGATGGTGAGGTCGGCACGCAGGTTTGCGGAGGGTCCGATTCTGAGTTAATAGCTGTATGTAATGTTCCTGGCTTCGTGTACCTTAAGGAGGTTTGAGAAAGCTTTGCGCCATAGGGATGTTTTCCTGGAGTAGAAGATGAGGTCATTAATGACTGTGCCCTTGTCCGCGCTGAATCGCAGGTCGGATACCAGGGTCTCAGGATGACTTTTCAGGATTTAATGTTGGAAGAATTTAGCGGCGGTTTTGGAGAGATTAGGAGGATAGACCATGGTGTAGGTGTTGTCACCCATGGAAGTCAAGCAGGGTCCTGCCATGCTGGGGGGGAAGTGGGGAGGCCCTCGCCAAGGAGGTCCGCAAAATTGCCGGGCTCTGGCCGTGAGGAACAAGCCTGGGGGCCTGCACAGGAAGACGTCTAGCAGGTAGTCCCGACGGACGGGGGCAGCAAAAGATCCAGTGGCTGGACGGAATGCGATAGAGTAGGATGACTTGGGGGAATTTATTCGCTTTATCATTGTTTTTTTGTACATTGCATAGCAGCTCCTGTGTACCATGGCTTAAAGTATAAAAAACGTTATGAGACTGTCAAAGCTGGCCACGTCATAGCTTTAACATTTTTGTTTTACTTTAAGCCATGTTGCACAGCAGGTCAACTGCTGTTGACCATGTAAAAAACTATTGACAAAAACAATAGATTTTGCATAGTCAAACCCTGTTGGTTTTACCAATGCTTGTTCTGTTAGAAGCCTTACTTTCTTTTACTCTCGGGCCGTTCTAGCATGAAACTGCTCTATTGCTGGAAAGTAGCGGGAGAGGGTGACCAGTTTCAGAAGGAAATATTTTCATTGAAATGTAGGCTTCTCAAAATGGTGGCCATGGTGCTGTTCTATTTGAAGTTTTTTTTTCCTTTATATGATTGACATGTCGGACTTTGATTCAGATGCACATTATGCACATATATCTCCTCTTTGATTAATATGTCGACAACTCTGTTTTTATTCTTTCTGCAGGTGATTGATAGCCAATAGGCTAGTGCTGCCTGAGAAGACATCTTTATGGCACACTGAATTCACCAAAGGTACATTTGTAGGTTCTTCGTGGTTTTTTTTTTGTTTTTTTTTTTTGTAAGAGTTCAGTAAAAATGCTGGAGGATGGGAAGAGTTGTCTATTATGGGATAAAATGTGTGCTTTGCGGGTTTGTAGGAAGTCATTATGTTGAGGGTTGTTTTCTGTTCTGCAAGCGTATATGTAAACTGAAACAATTTATAAACCAATACAGTCTCAGACTTTACTGGTACATCGACCAGTTTTACCCATACAGTACCTATTTATGAGCTGCAATAAGTAAAACTTTGCTTCTCAAAGATAAACCAGGAAGCACCACCCTGCTGTGTGCAAGGCTTACTGGTAGTGTTTTTGGGGCAGTGAGGAAAACGATACAAACATAAATCCGCAACCTATTTAAGGTATTTTTGTAGTTCGTTTAGACAACACAGCACAATGCCCCGCAGAGTCAAGATCGCCGAGGACTATGTAAGAGAACACAAAGATTTAGCAGTGGAAGAGGTGAATGGAAGAAAATTGTTAATCTGCAAGCTTTGTAGAGTGCGTATCCCAATAATAACTGGGAAGACTGCAAGCCGTATTACAGATCATCTGGCATCCAAGACCCATTGGAAGTTGTCTCCAGGAACTCACCGGAGGTAAGAGTATTTTTTTTCTCTTCTAGTGAAATTGTTTGCAGGACGTGTCTACAGGACGTGCTTTAAATAAGGGTTCAGGGTGAGAGAGTGGTTGCTGATTATGGGCTTAAATATTTGGCAAACAAAGATTGTCTCAGTTGTTGCTCATACATACGACTGATGACCCTCTTCTACCACCAGTATCTGTACTTAAGGTCCCAAAATGTATGTGGCTTCTTGTGGGTACTTCCAATTACAAGTAAAATAATGCTGAGGAGCAGTGCTTCTAGTGTCCATGCGATCTGTGAGAGTTGCTGGTAGTTTATGGGGCTTGGTGAGTCAGAAATGGGGGAAATAAAGCGAGCACAGAATTGTCAAATTCTAGGATAACTAATTTACTATTTTTGTTATCCCAGCCGGACACAGAATAGCCCTCGCAGACTCAAGAATGCCGAAGATTATGTAAGAGTAAATCCAGATTTGTCAGTGGAAGAGGCATCTGGAAGAAAACTGTTAATGTGCAAGTACTGCCAAGTGTCTGTTCCAATTATATCTGGAAAGACTGCAAGCAGAATCAAAGATCATCTTTCATCAAAGACCCACTTGAAATTGAAACTCATGTACAGTTCTGATGATGATCTTGGCCAGGTGCCTGTGGCAGAGATGAAGACCTGTTTTAAAAGAGAACACGAAGAAAAAGACTTAGCACATGAATTTACTCGTGCTTTAGTGCAGTCGGGAACCAGTTTAAATCAGGCTGATGGTCCTATTGGGGATCTCTTCCGCAAATTTGCTCATGCAGGAGAAACAATACCTACATGTTCTGAAATGTACTGTAAATACCTACCAGAGGTTTTTCAAACAGACCTTGAACACATTGCTGCATTAATCTCTGATGGTGTCAAAATTTCTGTCACAGTTGATGAGACCGCAGAGATGCACGGGGATCCAGCGGTGGCAGTCCTATTCACATTTTGTGATGCAGAAAATGGATGGGTTCGTCGTACTCTTATGGCTGACCTGGATGTTGTAGAGACTTGCAACGCATTCTCAATTTCAGCATTGCTCCAGAAGGCGCTTGAGAGGTTTCACAAGAGCTGGAGTGATGTTGTATGTATTGGCAGTGATTCTGCTACTAATATGAAAAAGATATGTGATGATCTAGGAAATAGTATGCCCGATTTCAAGGCTATCCAAGTGCAAGATCCTTGCCGCTTACTGGATGGTGTGTTGAAAGCAGCTTTAACTTCTTCAGAACTAATGAGGAGCACAGTTGACTTTGTAGTACATGCTGGCACACTTTTTCGATATGCTCGCAAGCTAAAACAAAAATACTTCTCGTTTTGCACTTTGTATGGCATGACCGGGAAAGTGATCCCAACTGTGTCCTCACGCTGGTCATTCTCACTGCTGGATGCAGTCAATGCAATACTATCCATGTGGCGACCATTTACAGAATTTGTCCTAAGTGATTCTTCAGGCAAGAAGTGTGACTTTCTTCGGACACACATAGATAATGATATTAAAAAAAATACAGTCTACTGTACTCTCCGGTTTTTACAAGAGAACATGCCTGCATTACATGACATAATAAAAACATTAGAGTGTGAAAACACATACATCTACAAAGTGTACAACGCGGTTGGTGTGAAAGTCAAACTTTTACTTGAGGAGAAGTTGGGGGACAGTTTCAATGACTTTGGTTATGTAACCTGTGCATTGCTAGAGTGTCTGCCACTTGGGCAACAAAGAACTGTTGAAGAAATGTTCCGTATATATTATTCAACATTGCATGATAAATGGCAGGTGATCATGTGTCGTAATCTCCCATCAGCAAACATGTCTTTCGAAGTGAACGAAGCCTCATTGTGGTACTCGGTGCAAGTTCTTGACCCCTTCCATAAGGGAGATATGCCTCCGAACTTTGAAAAATATAAGTTTATTTTTGATCGTTTTGATAGCAGAGAATGTATAATCCATCAGTTTAATGAATATGTTGCAGAGGGCGTACCTGAGTATGACCATCTACAGGTGCATGAATATTGGTTGGCAAAACGACAACAGTGGCCTGAGCTGGCTGCGTGTGTGTTAAGTATTATTGCCCTTCCAGTTTCCAGCGCCGATGTTGAGCGGTCCCTTTCAGAGATACAAGCTTTCATGGGAAGGAATGATCTGGAAAGGATGAGTAGACTGTCACTAAAAAGGTATTGCATGGTTTATTACAATCATTTTGAGTTATAGGATTATAAATGCAATACTTCCGAGACTGTATTTGTTACATGGCCACTTGTGGCCAGATGGATCTATTTCCTGAGGGCCTCATAAAAAGTACCACTTAATCTCCTTCCAAGACATGGGTTAAGACCTGGCTCCTTGCAAAGGATTGACAGAGGCAAGCTTCTTTATTTTGAAGTGTGACCTAGATCTATAGCAACACCTGAGTTTTGTTGACACTATTCAGCTCTGGATGTGCATTACTATTCTATTCATGGTACATGTAATTTAACCCTGCGCACTATCTTTTGAGAGTTGATAAATTAAAGTTCATGAATGAGGTCACTGTTCCTGTGTTGTAATCCGTGCTAGGGAGTCGCAGGAGTAAGAGGATTAAAGGGCGGAGAAAACAAGGTTTATGTTGGTGCATGAGGCAAGGTTACTGAAGATTGTGGGACACCTTGGATAATTTAGATTCTCAACCAAATTGGTAAAAAACTGAAAGCATGGATAAGACTTCTATATATTTCAGCTATTGCTGCTAAGAAGGTGAAGTTCCTGTGGTGTTACAGGCTGCTGGGTAGGGTCTAAGATGATGGAGGGTGTCATGGCTGTGAATGTCTGAAATGGATCTAGGTACCATTAGTGGGGGTTAGAACATAGATGCAAA
Organism: Triturus cristatus; assembly: GCF_964204655.1. Lineage (NCBI taxonomy): Eukaryota > Metazoa > Chordata > Amphibia > Caudata > Salamandridae > Triturus > Triturus cristatus. The sequence continues at coordinate 144,437,813 of NC_140585.1, read as the reverse complement.
TATAGCAGTGGGCAATCAGGAATGCTAAATTGGCTTTTTCTCTGTACTGTGACACACTCTGTGCATATTGTACTTTGATCAATCAAATCTTCCAAATCCATTTCTCGACCAGGTTCCATGGATGTTGTGGAAGGGAGTGTCTGACCTTTCCTTTGAATACCCCCAGGTGGGTTCTAGGAGATATGTATGCTAATTCATAATCTGTGTACTACAGCATGAGGTCCTACAGGATAGTGTAGTACACCAGTCCACCTTAAAATTGTGTCTTATTGCTGAATCTATGTAAGTCATGTGCTTGTACTACACCTGTAACCTGATTAACCTAAATGACCATACTGGCTAAAGTAATTTTTAGTGGGTCACCGATGCTCAAGTTAGTAATACCGATCAATTGGGCTTTTCGTTCTGACAGACATAGGGTGATAGTAGCACTTAATTGGATTAATTCTGCTGTTTTCTTCTGTTGTGGGTCTGCTTAATGAATAATTGTGTCTTTCCCAGATTCTGAGCTGCCAGGACATACGTGATATTATGCATTTCGTGATAGGTACACATATCCGTATCTCCACTGCTTTGTATTCGTTCTAATTTCGTAGGTTATTAACCCATGCTCAGGAGACCAAACCAGGATGCCCACTGCCTCCCTGCTGACCTTGTCATCGACCCCAAGGCTTGCCTTAACTTTGATAAGCATCCAAGTAGGGCTATTAACGTCCCCTTTAAGAACACTATCATTATTCTCTCTCTCACTATTGTCTTTTTGTGCCTGACAGCTGGGTGTCAATTTGAATACACTGCTAGATGAAATTGCACCTTTTGAGGTGCATTAAGGTTAAACTTAGAAGCGTTATATTTTTCCACTTTTCTTTGTGGTGAAGATTGGGATTAAACCAGTTTCTGATTGCACAAAGACTCTTTTGTATTCCTATCTGTTGTGCATGAATGATGTAACTGGACTCTAATTTTTGGGAAGAATTTGTATAATATGCAAATAACCTGTGTTTGGGGACTGTTTAATTTCGATGTAACCTATATTAAGACAGGCACATGTAACATACTTTATATTTCACGCCTACGCTCTTATACGTACTTTCTTAAGGTCAAACCTGTGCTAAGCTTTGTGATTTCCTGTTTCTCCCATTTAAATTTTAGAATTTGCTATTGTAGTTAACTGGACTGTTAGGTTGCTTTCTATGCGACTATTTGGTTGGCTCAAGAACCACTCATTGCCACGTCCATTTCAGAGGCTGTGAACCGTCCGCGTGAACTGTTCAAAGTAGTCAACACTTTCCTTCCCCCCCCCCCTCCCCCCCATGGCAACTAAAAACATCCTCACTCCTATAGAACTTTGCGAGGGCCTCTAAGGCATCTTTCATTGGAAAATTCAAGCCACTTATGAGCAATTTCCTGGATGGAGTACTAGTAACCAAGCATCACCTCTTCCACTCCGTTATTGTATAGCTTTCCCCCGATTTCTCTTGAATCTGCAGTTGGCCTCGCATGGTGCAAGTCAGGCTCCCCTCTTCACCCCTACTATCAGTCTTGCTGCACCGGTGGTGAATCCCTGTTTGAATAGGCTGCTCAGCGATTCTCATGACCAGGAGCGTGTCCCCTCCTGCTACTGAAGAAGACTTCAGCCGACTCCAATATCTTTGGCAACTTAGGACCCATTTCACTTCTGGCCACAGTTGCTAAACTTCTTGAGAAACATAAATAGGCAGCTATCAAACTATCTGGAATGAAACCACTTGCTACACGACTTTCAATCAGGTTTTCATGCTGGATACAACACCAAGACTGCTGAACATGAAGTCTCGGAATAAATCAGAGTTCACCTTGATTTAAACACTCTGGCCATGGTGATACTTCTGGATCCCCTCATGCTATTTTGCTGGAGGGACTTGATAAGGTCGGTGCCGGAGGTTGAGCCCTACAGTGGCTTAAACCCTTCACTAGCAGGCGCTCCCATGCTGCCTTCCTTGCCCCTTTCACTTCTGGGGCTAAACCCATAGAATGTGGAGTCTCTTAGGGCTTGGCTATTACCTCTTATCTTTTTAAATATTTATCTGGAGCCCCTGGCTAAGTTAGTTGAGTCCTGGGGAGTGAGAGTTATACTGTATGTGGATGATACTCCACTCCTCCTAGCTTTCCAGGAACATGTGTCCACATCCCTTGACTCCTTTAAACTCTACCTGAAATCTGTGGTGGACTGGATGAACGCAAGCTGTCTGAGACTTAACACAGACAAGATCGAGGTTCTCTTTTTCGGCATTAAGTCCACCCCGTCAACCAGCCTCAGGTGGCCATCGGAGATGGGTGTACCCCCAGCTATGCATCCCCCACTCAGACTTGACCTTTGAGCACTATCCTCCTCCTGTTTCTTCACACACTGGTCTCTGAGAAGGATGCTGCACCTTTTCCCCGTAGGGCATCACAAGACTATCGCCCACGCCTCAATAACCTCTGGGTTGGACTATTCCGACAATCTCTAGTTGCGTCTCCCGGCCTTCCTGATTTAGTGCCTTCAAACACTTCAGAATGCTGCTGCCTGGCTGATTCCCAAGATCCCTCTTAGGGTCTCAGTATAGGGTCATCTACATGACCATCACTGGCCTCCTGTCTATAATAAGATCCAGTTTAAAGCACTGATCCTGGCCTTTAGGGCCTACAGCCACAGGGCCCCTCTTTACCTTAGGAGCCGTTTTGAGATCCCTCTTATCCACAGGATCAGAAGAGGAGGAAGATTGTTAATCCTCCTGGCAACTAAGCTACGGAACACACTTCCTCTTGATCTGAGAACCAGCCCTTCTGAAAATACTTTTAGAAAGTCCTTAAAACCTTAATTTTTGATTCCTTTATAGGTATCTGTTAACCTTTTTTATGCTGTTTGTCTGGGTGTTCTTTTTTGTCCAGGATGCCTCCTCTTCGGAAGTTGTGTGCTCTACAAATGGGATTGGATTGTATATCTGGTTTTTTTGCTACCTTAACATCTGAGCTCAGTCTCGTTACTTCAGAGCAACAGAGATTATTGGTCACATATACAGACAGACAAAATAATTTACATTGTGTTATTGATACAATTAAAATGTAAATTGACTCAATTTCTGCACCTGCAGTGTCAGTTTTATTTAGATTTACAAAGCAATTTGTCCAAGGGGTGCTTTTCAGATGGTGGAGTTATTATTATTAATATTATTATTATTTCATAAACTTATAAGGCGCAACAGCTACCCAAAAAGGGTTTCCCGGCGCCGAGTTACCATCAAGAAAGTCAAGGAAGTCAAGAAAGTTAGGGGTGAAGAGACTGGCTATTCACGTTAACATTCGAATAGCCAAGTCTTAACATTTTTCCGAAATCTGCCATAGTTGTCGTCTTTACGAATAAAGGGAGGGAGAGTATTCCAAAGTGCCGGACCCAGGTAGGCAAATGATTTACCACCCATTCTTGCCAATTTAAATCTAGGAACACAGAAGTATGAGAGAGATTGTGAACGGAGGTTACGTTTGGGAAGATAAGGGTTGGCCAAAGCAAGGAGATATTTAGGCGCTGTACCTGCCTTGATTCTAAACATGTACGTCAAGGCTTTGAAGCGGATTCTGCTGTCTACCCTGAGCCAGTGAAGCTCACGGCGGTAGCTAGAGACCTCAGAGTTTTTGGGAATTTTACACAGCAGTCGGACTGCGGCATTTTGAACAAGTTGTAGTCGATTGACAACAGCTTTATTTGATCCAAGGTACAAGATATTTCCATAGTCAAGCCGCGAGGTGACGAGGGCATTGACTACAGTCTTCTGGGTTGAAGGGGGCAGCATCCAAATAATTTTCCTCAACCATTTAATGATGGTGAGGCACAACCCAACAACTTTATTGACCTGTTTGCTCATTGAGAGGGCACTGTCCAAAATGTAACCCAGATTTCGGACTTGGGTCACTGGTATTGGAAGAGCGGCCAGCTGGTCAGGCCAGTGGGCAGGAGTCCAAAGTTCTTGTTGTTTCCCTAAAAGGAGAACCTCAGTCTTGTCTCCGTTGAGTTTCAGTTGATTACTCGTCATCCAGTTAAGGATGTTTTGAAGGCCAAGTTTAAGGGGAGATAAAGAGGCGGGGCCTGGTTCGGATAAGGAAAAAATGATTTGAGAATCATCTGCATAGGTCATCAGAGAGAGTCCAGATTTTTCTGCAAGGTCAGCCAAGGGTCTAAGGTAGATGTTGAAAAATATGGGGCTCAGAATGGATCCTTGAGGTACGCCGTGGGGGGCGCTGAATGATTCAGAGCAGGCCAAGGAAGATGTTATTTGGAAGGTCCGGTCATCCAAAAAAGAGCGAATCCAATCAAGTGCTTTACCCCGGACACCATTTCTATATAGTGTCTTAACAAGAATGTCGTGTGATATAGTGTCAAAGGCCGCGCTCAGATCGAGGAGCGCGACCGTCTGACTTTTGTCGAGGAGAGAGCGGATATGCTCCGTAACTCCCAGAAGCGTGGTTTCCGTCGAAGCCAACTCGGAAACCATATTGTGAGGGGTGTAGGAGAGAGTTCTTTTCGACAAAGGTGGATAAAGCCGTATGAACGTGTCTCTCTAAGCACTTGGAGAATACCGGGAGCAGGGAAATTGGTCTGTAATTAGCCAGGCATTCCGGATTAGCTGTAGGTTTTTTCAGCAGTGGCGTTTCCAAAGGTTCGGAACTGAGGAAAGTTCAAGGGAAGCGTTGAGCGTATCGACAATGACTCCTAAGGACTGATCGTCAAGTTGTTTGAGGATTTTAATAGGGATAGGGTCCCTAGGGGAACCAGATTTGATGTTTTTAAGAATTAATTTCATTGTGTCAACCTCAATGGATGGCCACGCTTCCAAGATAGTTCCACCGGGTGGAGCACAATCCACATCAATGGAGGGGATACTTATGGTGTTGTAAGATTTAATGTCCTTGATAATTTTTTCAATTTTGTCAGAGAAGAAACAAGCAAGGTCTTGGCATTGTTGTGAGTTGAGTGGAGGGGTCACGGCTGTGGTGTGGGCACCAGCTAAATCCTTGACCATGTTAAAAAGAGTTTTAGATTTATTGGATGCTTCGGTAATAGCCTGGGACACGAAGGCCGCACGGGTTTTGGCACAGGCAGAGTGGTATGAATTCCTGGCCACATGGTAGTTATTTTTAGCTTCAAGGTCATAGTCTTTGCGTCATTTTCGCTCCAATGCCTTACATTTTGATTTTTCGATTTTTAAGAGGTCGTTAAACCATGGGGCAGGATGGCGATGTCTATGATTTTTAATGGAAGAGGTAGATAGGCAGTGATCAGCAGCGACGCTGAGCCATCTATGAGTGGCATCAGCCAGGCTATTCATGTTCTGGCTCATTTTAGGAGGATTTTCATGAAGTGCCTCATTTAGTTTGACAATATCAAGTGACTTCCAATTTTTTCTAGGAACGACGGGCGTATCAGATGTCGAAGCAGTGGTAGGTGGAAATGTAATACTTAATTCGATTAGGTAGTGATCTGACCAGCAGATGGGAGACGTATTATGCCATTTAAGCTCAATAAAGTTGGAAAAGATGGGGTCAAGTAGATGACCTTTGTTGTGAGTCGGCCCAGTGTTGATTAAGGTCAAGTTTAGGGCCTTCAGGTCATCAAGCAGATTAGTACAGGCGGAAATGGAAGGATCCTCCAAATGCAGGTTAAGGTCACCGATAAGGGAAATTTTTTTAGAAGCCATATAGTAGGGAGTAATATGGCTAGCTAAATTTGAAGCCCAAGTGGCAAAATTTCCAGGGGGCCGATACATCAGTATGCCGGACATTGTACAATTGGGATTCAGGGAGATTTTAAAAAAGCCCGCTTCACAGTCCGGGATGGAAATTTGTTCAAAGGTACACTTCACAGTTCTATCAAAAATAATAGCAATTCCACCGCCGGACTGGTTTTGTCTGTCAATTCTAGTGATAGCGTAATTAGAGGGGGGGGCGGAAGCCACATCAGGGCCCGCACTCTCGTGGAGCCAAGTTTCTGTAAGAAAGAGAACACTGGGATTAGCTTCTAGTAGGAGATTAAAAATGTCGAGTCTATGCTTGGGAAGTGAACGGCAGTTTGTGCTATACAGCATGAATTCCTTCCCCACGACAGGACGAGGTTGTTTGAGTTTCCTGTGTCGTCTAGTGCCTACAGGAAATGGTTGAAGAATAGTTGTGGTAAACTTACACTTGTTACATGACACCACTCCGGTGCTGTGGAGGTTTAGTGTAGGGCAACTTACGTTAGATGATGGGCGTAGCGCACGCAGTTCAAGCGAGGATCTGACCGACTGTCTGAGAATGGGAGGTGTAAAATCTTCTGCCCCTAGCCCCGTACTGGCCCAGACGGGCTAGTCTTTGGCGTGTCTTCGGCGTGCGGAGTGCGTGTCCGCTGCGCCTGTCCGCTGCGCTTCCAGGGCGTGTGCATACTTTAAAGGTCGGGAAGGGGGCGTGGCTAACTAAAAGGGGCGTGGCCCGGCGATTCGTGGGCGGCAATGGCGGGAAAGGACTCGCCCTCCTCGTTCCAGCACTGGCTCTACTAAAATAGAGGATGACTGGCCCTAGAGCACCGGCAACACAGGTAAAAACAAATCAAATAATGAACAAGTAATTCTGTGCAAATGAGCATGAAAGGTTAAAAGTTAGCAAAGTCAACACCCCCGGCTTCCGCCTCAAGGGTAGCTTGTAGTAACACCGGCTCGTAATTCAGCAGCGGCGTTTAAATGCGTCGGGAAGGGGGCGTGGCTAACTAAAAGGGGCGTGGCGGCAATGGCGGGAAAGGACTCGCCCTCCACGTTCCAGCACTGGCTCTGCTAAAATAGAGGATGACTGGCCCTAGAGCACCAGCAACACAGGTAAAAACAAATACAAATAATGAACAAGTAATTCTGTGCAAATGAGCATGAAAGGTTAAAAGTTAACAAAGTCAACACCCCCGGTTTCCGCCTCAAGGGTAGCTTGTAGTAACATCGGTGTCCAGACTTGCAGGGTTATTGATTGGTCATTTCTTGCCCCTCAAACCCGATATGAGAGTGGTCCTGCTGTGTCCTGGAGGTTGCTAGGCTTTGCAGGCTGATGACTAAAAAAAATAGTTGCCATGTCTTGATTTAGAGACCTTGGTTCGAATAATAGTTGACATAAAGTTGTAGCACACGGAAGAGTAGTATTTTTAAAGTATTTTTCCATGCCGTGGGACATAACTTTTAACTTAAGAACGAATTGCTGATTTTATAGACGTGTACACCTTTTACATTTATTGTATTCTCATAGTTTTTCCATTGCATGGATCAGGCATTAGTGACGTTAAAGCGCTGTTTAGAGAAAAAGATTTACAGTACAGAGGTTAGTTTTTTATTCTTGGATCTACCACTGCTGAGCGTTCTCTTATTGTTCTGTTCATATAGTGGTGTTTACTTACTGCTCATTGTATTGTACTGTGTTCCTAGATGGCATTGTGCAGTAAGTTCTTATTTCACCCCCTTTTGTGGAACACGTCCCTACTACTGGAAATCTTTAAAAAAAAAAAAGACCTGGTTTAGGGTTTACTCTGATTGCTTGTCCATAATGGGTTTGGAGAGAGTGAGATGAGCTGTGTGTACCAGATCTTGAAATGCGGCATCTTTTAAAAATATTGCGCCTGCCACGTCTTGGAATTGTCTTAAACAGGAGAACTTCAGTTCCTTTTTCTATGTCTAGAGATGAATAGGCAGAAGCAATAGTTTCGCACTGCCAAAGGAAGTTTGAGGTATAGTTCATTCTCTCTTGAAGGCCGGTAGTGAATTTGAAATGGCGATAGTTTCAGTTTTTTTGCCAGATAGCTGGGAATGGCTGAGTGCAATGTTTTTTGTTTGATGCAAGCTGACTTCACACTGGGGCAACAGTAGTGTTCAAAGCTCTGGACTTAGCTCTTGCATTCTGAAACAAATTGTATTGCTGCGTTCAACAGTTTTTGAAATTTTTAAATCTCACTGAGTTTTATGAGTGTATTGGTTTTTAAGGATGGCCCCTAAACATTCCATTCGTTCGATATTGACTTTAGTGGGGGAAATGATGAAGCTTTGGTGGAGGTGCACCTTGTTGTAATCAAACCACACTAGAGAGAGATCCCAATATTAACAACTTGGTACCAGTTAATCGGGTACGAAGTGAACCATTAAGTACTTCACCCTCAATGACCTTTCGGCCTGAGGATATTGTTCAACAAGGACTGATTTACTCTGTAAAATGCTGCAGAGAGATCAAGGACCCGAGAAAGCCAGAGTTTCTTGTGTCAAAGAATCCTAGCATTGTCAACACTATGAAGTTGGGCAGCTTCAGTGCTGCACTCCTGGCAAACATCTAAATTACACTTCTCAAGGACATCATTGTCTGTGGTGTGTAGCGATAACTGTAAAAAGACTAACCCTGAGCGGACAACTACGCTATGCTTGCGAAGTTTGCGTAGTTTGTGCTACTTCGCGTTACGCGAATTGCACATAGCACAGTGCAAAATCGCGAAGCGTAGTTTGCATTTTTTGCTCACTTGCGGTCCTCCACGTCAAGTTGGCGAGCGAGCAAAATTACATCCCGGTGAGACTTTTTACTCGTTCGCGATCAGCAACATCAAGTTGGCGATCGCAAGTGTGGAAAATAAACCTTCTGGTGAGATTCTCAACGCGGGGAGGTCAGGTTTCTCATTGCGAGTGGTTGCGTATGCTTGCGACTGCTCGCAATGAGAAACTACCAGTCGGCGTTGAGAAAGCTGCCGCTCGAGTAAAAATCTACTCAAGCGGCAGAAAACGACAGCTCGCACTGTACAAGATGCCGTTTTCAATGATTGCACAGTGCAGACAAGCATCCGGCACTGTTCAATCATCACAAACAGCGCACTACGCAGTTCAACTTGCTGTTAAAGTGTGAATGTTTACTTTCTAGCCTTACGTAAGAGTGATTAATTTTGTATTTTTTTGTGAGACTGGTCTGTAATTGTTTTGAAGAGGTTTTAGCCGATAACATTTTTAAAGAATTGGTAAATACGTCTTCACTTCACTTTACTTTTTTGGGTGTAGGAAATGAGAGGTTCCACCACTCCACTGTGTTTCCTACTAAGTAGTGCAATCGTGGATTTGAAAGTGGGTAGCTTGCTAGTTCTTCGAGATTATTTGCTGGGCATTGGGGAGGGTATGTGTGAAAATTAAGCACACACAGATGTAGTACAGGTGCAGCCAAGGCAAACCTGTCTGACCATGGAAGTGCTCCTGAAACAGCCAAGGCCGGTCCCCTGACTGTTTTTGTCCAGATCAGGCTACTTGAATATGTTATGTGGCACAGGATCTTCTTGAGCTAGGAACATATGGCTTTTCTGAGTCGAGCCAAGAATAACTTTATTTCGACTCTGAGAACCATAAACGGATTTACAAAATAAAAAGATAAAAATAAAATACATACAAGATTCATAATAAAAAGTTAAAGTCTCTATACAGATTTTACTCCTAATGGTTTCTGATCGCAATGGAACCTCTTATGTAAGTAGCTACTGCAATACAGATTTCAGCATTAGCCAAAGACTGTAAAAAGTATTCCTTAGTAATGGGAGCAGAAATCTAGTTCTCTCCGATTTATACAATGTGCAAAATAATATAAAGTGCCTAGTGCTTTGAACGGAGATATGATCACATGGGCAGGGCATAGGCTTGTTTGACCACCCTCCTTGGCAAGTAAATGCCAGCAAAAAGTGCACAGTGTATATGGGAATCTGGTTAGATAAAATCGGAACTGAGACTTAGTAGAAAAAGATAGATACAATTTTGCAGGGGCAGAAAGCAAATGAGGGTCTCTTATATCGTCATGTTGGTAACTAATAAGCCTGTTGCCCCTGGAGCAGTACGCCTCCTTGATAATACCTTTTGGCATTCAGAGGAATTCCTTCACGGTTTTCAAAAATTTATTCCAGACCAATCTCATGGTATTTCCTCCTTAAATATTGAAACCATGGAATCTTTAAAACATTGTCTGATTATAGGCAGTCTTTAAAAACATCACGTGAAAACATTAAGTCCTCGGAGGTTCATATCTTGGCCCATAGGAGCAAAGGCGCACTGCCTATGCGGTCTTCTATAGATTCTAGGCCAAGTTCCGTGTGGCAGAATAGGGTAGGAGTTCTTTTCGTGAGCATATGTAATCTTTTCGTAAATTTATTTTCGATCACTACAAGCTGTTGGCTTTTAGCGTAGCCCCAAACCCCAGCTCCATACGTGGCAACCGAGAGACATTTGGCTCTATAAAGGGTAAATATTTTCTTCACAGGCTTATGCCCCAATTTACAAGCAAAACGGAATAGTGCATCCATCGCCCTACTTGTCTGCTGCGCTCGTAAGGTTGAAAGTTGTACCCAACTCAACTGGTTGCTAAAAAAATTGCCCAAGTATGAGAAATTACTGACCTTTTCCATCTTTCCCTTCATAATAAACGTTTTGGTGTTAGTGGTTTTAGATCCACTTACCATTGTATATGAATCGATAAAATTAACTTTTAAATCAAGCGAGGTTAAAAAATCAGTAAAAGCATCAAGAGATTTCTGCAAACTCATAGCTGTCCTTGCTAATAAAACGGCGTCATCAGCATAAGATAAATGCAGGGCAGGTTTATTTCCAACTTTGGGAAAATCAAGTTCCTTACTTAATAAGAAAGCCTCCAACCCATTTGTATCAATTATAAACAGGAAGGGGGCTAGGATGCATCCTTGCCTAATTCGCTCTGTAGAAATAATTGGGTGTGTTTTTTCCCCATTTACTGCGGAGTAGGGTTACTAATGCTTTTTCCACATCCATGCCTTCCAGCATATCCCATAATTTATCTTGGTTGACAGGGTCAAAAGCGCTAGATGGGTCCATGAAGGCCGGATGGATAGAGCTCTTCATGGACCTTACATGCTTATTAATGATTGGAGATAAATTAAGACATTGTTCAGTTGTACCCCGCCCTCTTCTAAAGCCATATTGAGTATTGGACATAATCCCATTTTCTGATGCCCAGTCTTCCAAGTGTGCAAGGAGGACCCTGCCCAAAACCTTGGCCGTGGCATCTATCAATGAAATGGGCCTATAGAATGCCAGGTTACTTCTTGTGCCTTTTTTTTTTTTTTTTTAAAGATTGGGTCTTTCTTTGCAACCTTCCATGATGAGGGCAATAGGCCAAGAATGGCTCCTTTTGAAGATATTCGTAAGCAAAGGTGCCCAAAGCTTAATGTTATTTTTACAGAGGTCAAGGGGCACCCCATCGGGGCCAGAGGCTTTCAGACAAATGCCCTGTGATAGGGCAGCTTCCACCTCGTCCACCCTTCCACCTCGTCCACTGTAATGGCTAGACTTCTATAAGGGGCCAGAGAATGAAACATCGGAAACAGCCATTGACCTAACTTTAGCCACCGAACTAAGGGGTTCAAAAGTCCTGTAAAATGGGTGTCCCATGTTTCTCCTAGGATCGGTGAGTCCACCTGCCTCACCTCTTCTGTAAACAATGCGCAGTTAATGATTTCCCAGAATTTTTTAGAATCTTTGAGTGAGCCAGCGTGTTGCAGGTCCTCCCACGCCATCTTCCTTAATTCCCTTTTCCTATCTTCAATCACCTTTTTGTATTTACTCCTTGTAGCTTTGATTAGCTCCCTATCACGGGGGGTATTACGTAGTGCACTTTTTAAATCCTTGTGGGCTTTGGAGCATTCTGTATTGAACCACCTCGCCTCAAGCGGTTGCTTTTGAGTGATCTTCCTAGTCAGCCTCTGTGCTACATCATGGCAAAATAGCTCAAATACCTGAACCACCTCTGTTGGGGAAGAATCCACTGTAAACATCTGTCTATTAGGTTATAATTAGTGTTATCCTCAAATTGTACCGGATTTACATGTCCCCAGTTCAGCCTACATCCTTTGTTGGGTTTAAAATGGATTGGGCGATTATCACCACACCCTCTATTTGGTTGCAGATCACAAGAAGCAATGAGAGGGTAGTGATCATTAGCACAATTTGGCTTGACCTTAAAATCCTGGTCCAAAGTGGTGAAATGCTTGGAAATTAACTTAAAATCAATCGAGCTAGCCCTATCCCCACCAGTGAAAGTTGGGTGATCCAAAGGAGGCTTGCAACCATAGTTATTTTTTTTTAAAAAAAACAACAAAAAAAACTTGGATCATTGGCCATAAGAATCGAATTTAGTGCATCGCCCTGGGGAGAGTGAGTCAGGGGCACACACACACACACATACACACATACACCTACCATAATTTCCACTTGCAGGGACTCTATTACATGACAATTCCCTTTGTCAAAAATGTTATGGCACCAATTTACCAATACTATTTCAACCTTGGCCAGAGCCGAGATGGTTATTAGTTGGAACCAAGGAGATATACTTATACATTTGACTACTATAGATACATATTTAACCCCAATAAGCACCATAATACCACCCTTAGCTCTCCCTGATGAGGATTGAGTTGCGGGAACACAAGGAGCGGTAGCCATAAATCAAAATATTATCTAAAGACCAGGTTTTTTTATAAACATAAAAGGTCAAAGCCTTTAATAAAACCCACAGAGTCCTCATCCCCAATTTAGAGTGAATGCCTGCTATGTTCCATGATAGTGTTTTAAAGATTTCTGTGGCAACAACTGCCTGCTGAGCAGGGGCCTGGTTTAAGCTGACAGGCACCTCAAATATGCCATCAACTGGAGTAACCTCTTCTACAGATACATTTACCTCCTCACATGTCATACCCCGAAGATTTTTACCTAAGTTGGGCAGGTTTCCCTCATTGTCTGGTTGACCGGGTAAATCCTGCAGTCAATCGAGATCTGTTAGACCAGAAAACACTTCAAAATGATTTGACAGGGTGATGGGCTGGGAGTTACTAAAATTGCCTTGTTTGGGTCTGGATTGATTTTGCCTTTCTCTGAGGTATAATTCCATCATATAGGGAGGATAAAAGAACCCTTGGGGGATATGCCCTTATGGGACCGTTCTCCCCCAACACATCCTTAATGCACTGCAACACAAAGAATGTACATCTAGGGTCCCTATAGGTGAGGACTACACAGTCAAGCCCCACGGATTTCGGTGTGTGTGGCCTAACCAGCCCACCCGTCGTGCCACAATGATGTTATTGAGCAACTTAGTCTGGCAGTTTATTTTGCTAGTGCACCAATAGATTTGTTTATATGGCTTTGGCAGTTTTTATGCGACCCTGATGGCAGTGGGGTGGACTCCAGCTAATACCAGGGTATAGGGGGTGCAGTCAGGCGGTATATTTAATACATTTTGCCAACCTTATCCGCCCCTGTCAGTAAATGAGTAGTGGACAATTGGAGTATGCATGATACAATCTCCCATTGGTCCGCTTGGTCTGACCAGAAGTGCCATCCTCTTGGCACACCTCCAGTGTTCTCCTAGATGGAACTGTTACCCAGAGATCCTGATTAATTGGAAAATTAGACTTATTGGGGCCAGCTGCATTCGAAGTGGGGGGAGTGTGTGATAGTCAAGAGAGCGCTTTTCTCAGTGGGTGCGGGTCATGGTTATCCGTGTGGTTAGCCGCATCCCTTACCTGGCTGTGTGATTTTTCATTTTTCAGTTCCTCACCAATAAACAGAGCTGGTCTTCAATATGACCCAGATGTTCGAAAATAGGGTTCAAGGCCTCTACCATCATTTGATTTACTTTGGTCAGGAAGGAAGTATCCAGTGTCTCTAGCGAGGCCCCCCTCCCCAAACCACTTCTTGCCCTGTTGGCACTCCCCTTTAAAGGCTCCTTCCTGGTTTTATTAAGCACAGGTTACTTACCCTTTGACTTGGGATCTATCTCTGCCCCCACCCTTTTCCCTCCTATATCCTCCCCCATAGACAGGTTAGGTGTTGGTGAGTTTGAATCAACATCTTTACAACAGTTACCTTTGACTATAATGTTCACCTCTGGCAAAAGTTGTAATGGGGGCCTGAACTCAGTGTCACTGATAAAAATGTTCGAAGAGGCCAGAGGAAAAACTGATGGAATAGGGACAAGTGGAAGTCTTTGCTCCGTCATTTCAATGTGCTTTTTAATTAACCTCCCAGCCTTCTGCAGTAAACCATTCAGTGTGGCACTAGCGGGGGTTGCAACTGCTGCACCTTTCCTTCTTCCCATTATTACTATCCTCAGTTGATCATGGCCGATTAGCATCCGCAGAACAAGGCTTTGCCTCTGCTTAAATCTTCAGAGATTCTGTGACAGGAATTTAAGAACAGGATCCAGACACGACAGCTAAGAGAGATGGACTGGCCGCTGACGGACCCGCTCTTGGCCCGGCCCGCGAGCACCTTGCGCTATGGGAACCCGGTGGCCTTTTAACTAGCGCCACCTGGTGCGGAAGGGACTCCGCGGCTTCCTCTGCCGCGGAGATGGCTGGGGTTTGTGTTCTGTCAGACCACCATTACTTTGCTGATGGCCTCAAAGGGCTCTTCGTACCGTACGTGGGAAACCTCTTAAAGACAACACAATACAAATTACTCCTCACGCAATACAAAAAAGCTATCACTGCAGCCAAAACCTCTTATTTCACTGGGAGAGTGGCTTTGGCTGCCAACAAGCCCCGGGAAATATTTTCCTTGGTTAATGCCCTAGCTACATCCGACCGCTCCACCCCCGGCCCTGTTCCTTCACAAACCCTCTGCTCCGCACTCCATGATTTCTTCATTGACAAAATCTTGAAGATCAAAGCTAACATTCCCCCTGTGTCCCAACCCTGCCTGGTCTCTTCCCCCCCACCCTCCTCCCTCTTCCTTTATTTCCTTTCCTCCCATTTCTCCTGATCTATTCTCTAAACTCCTGGCCAAAGTCAAGTCAGGCTCCCCCGCCGATTGTGCGCCAGCCCGTATTCTTAAAATTCTATTCACTAACTGCTCTGCCCCTCCTCTTGCTCTTCTCAATTCTTCTTTGGCTTCGGGCTCTGTCCCCTCCTCTTTCAAATCCGCTATTGTCCTTCCCATCTTAAAAAAAACTGGTCTGGATCCCGCTCTTCTTTCCAACTTTCGTCCCATCTCCCTTCTCCCTTATCTTGGCAAAATTCTTGAAGCACACGTCACCTCTTGCCTCTCTTCTTATGTCGAGCATAATGGCTTGTTGGCATCTCACCAGGCAGGCTTCCGTCCGGGCCATTCCACGGAGGTGGTGGTCCTAGCGGTCCTGGATGAGCTCAAGGGGAAAGCCGATCTCAATCTTCCCCAAGCTCTGGTCCTCCTCGATTTGTCCGCTGCATTTGACACGGTCGACCACTCCATCCTTCTCGACCGTGTCAGATCAGCTGGTATTCGGGGTGTGGCCTTCTCCTGGATTGCGTCCTTTCTTCAGGATAGGTCCCAGGCGGTCCACCTCTGGTTTTTCGGCCCCTTCCCGTCCGGTTACCTGTGGCGTTCCTCAGGGTTCCTCTCTTTCCCCTCTTCTTTTTAATCTTTATATCCAACCCCTCATTACTTCCCTCCTCGAGCTGGGGGTCTCTGTATATAACTATGCCGACGACCTTCAGCTCATCTTTGACTTATCCTCTTCTCCCGATTCCCTTCCCAAATTCTGTTCCACCCTAGTTTTTATCTCTGAGTGGATGAGCGCCAACCATCTGAAACTCAATCCTGACAAGACGGAACTTGTCCTCACGGGTGGTCCCTCTAACCCTTGGTCCCCTGCTCATTGGCCCCTTTCTTTTGGCCCCCCCCCCCCATTCACCTGTTTCCTCTGTCCGCACTCTTGGCATTAAAGTCAGCCATGACCTTTCGATGCACAGCCAGATTAGCTCCGTGGTATCTTCCTGTTTTCTGTCCCTTCGTCTCATCCGGAAGATCTCTCGGTTCTTTTCCACCGATGCCCTCAAAACCATAGTCTTGGCTCTTGTCATCTCCCGCATCGATTACGGAAATGGCCTGTACGTCGGCATCCCTGCTTTTCAAACTCGCCGACTTCAGGCCATTCAAAATCAAGCTGCCCGCCTTATTCTCTCCCTCCCTAAATCTTCTCACATCACTCCTGCACTTAAATCCCTTCACTGGCTCCCCGTCCACTCTCGTTCAATTTTTAAGTTGGCCTGTTTAGCCTTTCTGGCTCATTCTCGGTCCGCTCCTCTCTTCATTACTTCCCTCATCTCTTCTTATGCCCCCTGCCGCACTCTTAGTTCTTCTTCCATGTCTCTCCTGTACATCCCCCGTTTCCGCAAATCCAGAACCGGGGGCACTCGCTTCTCGGTTTTGGCTCCTCAGCTCTGGAACAGTCTTCCCCTATCTATCCGCTCTATCCCTATCTATTCCCATTTTCGCAAAGCTTTAAAAACCTTCCTTTTTTCTCAGGCTTCTTCTCCCTAAACTCTTCGGTTTGATTTATGTGAGTCTTGATCAGGTTTTAGCGCCAGGAAGCCGCTTGGTCGCAGTGCGCTTTATTAAATACCTTTTTCATTTCATTTCACAATAGTGGAAAATTTAGAGATTGAGTCAATCCACAGTGCTACTATCAGTGTATGTCATATCAATAAGCAGAAGTTTCCCTAGGATTGTTGTCTGTGTGTGAGTGTATTGCCTGTGCGAGAGTGTCCTGATTGGTGAGAGT
This sequence comes from Triturus cristatus, assembly GCF_964204655.1. Taxonomy (NCBI): domain Eukaryota; kingdom Metazoa; phylum Chordata; class Amphibia; order Caudata; family Salamandridae; genus Triturus; species Triturus cristatus. Next base: position 144,421,205 of record NC_140585.1, on the reverse strand, counting down.
GATTGCTTGATGGTTTGATTTTGGGGTTATATGTATGAATTCATATAGTGATTTTTCATGTCTTTCCGTGTATTTTATATGTTTTTGGTTTATGTGAAATATGAAATGTTTTCTACCAAACTGACATTTGTAATTAATTGTACATGTCTGCACTGTTTGATGTTTTGAACAAAAAATATGACAATGTTGACTATAGATGAAATAAAAAATGAATTTTGTACAATCTTGAATGGAAAGACTATTTGTTGTGGAATAGCCCGGTATGAAGAGCCCTTTGAGGCCATCAGCAAAGTAATAGCGGTCTGATGAGAGTACTTGTAAGAGTATTTGTTGTTTCCCCCCCCCTCCTTACTCTTGGATCTTTAAGCATATATAGGGGGTACTTTTTTTGGATATGGGGCTTGTGCTCAGCCCACTGTCAGCAACAACAGCAACGGCTACCGTGCTGCGGGAGCCCGGTGGGCTTTTAACAAGCACCTCCTGGCACGGAAGGGACTCAGCGGCTCCCAGCAGCTTCCTCTGCCGCGGAGATGGCTGGGGCTTCTGGTCCGCCTCCTCTCAGCAACAGCAACGGCTTTTCTGAGTCCATTGATTCAGATCTTATTTTCTGATTCAAATTTCAGCTGAATGTTAATGTTGATTTTTAAATGACATCTGCTTCTCTCTCCTAAAGAGTCTAGAGATTTCCCCTCCCATCTTCACCCCCATTACTCAGAAAGAACATTAAGGGTAATTATGTATTACCTTTTTCATGCTGCTTTACTAAGTATGAGATCCTAACCACGCATTGCACAAAAATATATTACATTTTATGCACAGAGCTCGACTTATTTCACTTAACTGAGACATGGATTCAGGAACAAAGTGAACCAGATATTGCACTTGCTGTTCTGGAGGGATTTAAAATGTTCCTTATTAAAAAGGAGTCGGGGAGAGGAGGAGAAGTAGCAGTGCTTTTCATAGAAACCCTGAGGAATAAGTCCTCTTTCGCAGTAACTTGGCTGAGGTCTTGGCTTTTAGTTTTTCTCCTTCCTCATCAGTCCCACTGGGGACTACCACAGACTTTGGACTTTAATTTGTTTCACAGATACCCTCTGTGTTAATCCAATATATTGACACTAGGGTTTTTTAAAAATATTAAATAAAAAGGTTTCTGCAGTCACCAAAATTGGTATTGATTTATGCAGTACTAATAGTTCAACACAAGTTATTGATTTTTAGACACATGTAGCAAGCCACAGTTTGGACTTGCTGTTTGTGAAAAACCATTTTATTTCTCAGATTAGGCACATACTGGTATGATCAATTACTGATGTTTTTCAGCATAACTTTGATATCTGCTCCTGTTAGTAACAGTCCCCAACCTAAAAGTGGTATTACACGGAATTTGTCGTAGCTCACTCAATGAGGTATGTACTTTATTTGAAAAGACCCTTCTTCGACCCTCCCCCCCCCCGCCCCCTGCCCCCGCCCTCCCAATGGCAGCTGCCTTTATATGTAGGTGCAGGTACCATAAGCTGCTGGACATCCAACTGCATTTAGGAAATTGCCTCACCTAGAGTGGTAAATAAGTTGAGGAAGACCCTTCTGTTACCTTAGTTCTCTGATGTATAAAAAAAATCTAAACTTGTATGCAAAGATTTAGAATACATTTGGATTATAGTCCGATTAGTTTTGCAACTTCTAGGCCGATGTTAAAGGAACACAGCAAGCATTTAAAACGGTGAGATCTGTGTATTATGTGACTAGGATTACTAAATAATACAAAGTCTTTAAAGTCGTGGAAGAATTGGCTGGCCCTGATATAATAAAACTTTCCTCTCGTAGTTTTGTGTTGCGTTGTCTCGTTTTCTTTTTAAGATTGACATAATCTATGCAGAGCTCACTCAGCATCCAATATCCACATACCAGTTAGGATGGTAAGCAGTCATCCCCAACTCTGGGAATATAAGCTGTAAAAGTCCCAGCTCTAGGATTTCTTAGCAACTCTCTATTCAGATGACATCTCCAGCAGTTATCCATCTCTCCTCCCAGCAACTGCTCCTCCTAGCTACTGCTCCACCCTACCTTCCAATAGATGTGATATGGAATCCCCTGGTCACCTAGGCAACCATCATTACTAACATCTCCACATATCCCCCTCCCTTTACAATTTCATAGTAAACCATAAGAACAAACAATATGGAAATTAACCACACAACTAAAGCCAAACAATGATGTATAGATTCACAAAATAACTTCGAATGATAGATAAATCACTACATTAGTAACCTTTTCTTCCTACATTTCATATAGATGATATAATGCATGTTAAACCACAATTGTCTAAAGTTTGTAAGCGTTGAATAGATTGCCCATACTCCCAAGTAGTGCCCTTGTCTAACACTACTACATAACCTTTAACCTCCTTAACCTTTTGAGGACCAGAGTGTCTGTTCTCACCCTTGCGAACTACTCCATTTTTCCGTACCATTACCCAATCACCACTTTCCACCCACAGTGCACGCCCCATGCAAATGAGGGAATTCCTTTGCATCTGCGCCCACATCGTATTACCGACGCGGGCGCAGAGGCAAAGGAGCTGTCGGTGCGCTCCTTGATGGCAGCCCTCTGGAGGGAGGATGGGGACCTCCAGACATCCCCTTGCAGGCGGGTGCAGTTACTAACTGCACTTGCCTGAAAGGGCTGATCTCGAGTCCCTTGTAAAAGTGCAGGCGGGAGCCGCATGCAGTGAGAAAAACACTCTGTGTTTTCACATGAATGCAGTGGGAGTTCACCGTAATAGGGCGCACTTTCATTGTTTGCACTGGGCACACCTTTTAATAGGTGCGCCCGGAGCAACCAATTAAAATGCATAATACGCCCCTAGCTTGAACTTGTCCCTGTTAGCACACACATGGCAGGTCTTTACTATAATATCCGTATCCATGCCAGGCCACCAAAATGACAGTTTCACTCTGCTTTTGGTCATACTTCGCCCCGGATGCCCTTCATATGCAATAGCCATAATTTGTTTACGACTTCCACAAGGAGGTATAATCTGTCTTAATTTCTTTACTTTTCCCTCACTTAAATTTAATTCATTCTTCACCTTAAAAACTCCTTTATTTCTTCACACTATCCCCATGACTCCATCCTTGTACAATTTTCTCCTCCACCATTCTCAACACAGAATAATTTTCCTTTGCACGATGCTACTCCTCCTTGCTCTAGGCCATTTTACCTTCTCCATCATTCACAGTATCATGGCATATCTCTTCAGTGCCTTCAACTACAGGCATCCTTGACAGGTAATCTGTAATTCTGTTTTTGCTTCCTTTCATGTATTCAACCATAAAAATGTACTCCATCACTGATAACATCCATCTAGAACAGAGGTCTTCAAACTTTTGTAGGTTGAGCCCCCCCCCCTCCCCCCCCAGCTGAATTTTGTTTAGATGTTGGGCCCCACCACCACCTGTCAGAGATTTCTGGAATCTGGTACACTACGTAATCGACCACCATCCGCATATCCCGTACCATATCTGGCAAATAACTGATTGAACATACTACATCCACAGCCACTTTGAAACATTAGCTCAAAACTTTACTGCTTGAAGCTCAGTAGAACAAAACAAATTACAATGTCGTTCAGCACATTAATCCTTGCACATAATGTTCATATCATTAGATTTATGAAACCATTTCTGTATATTTTATTAAAAAGGAGAAAGAAAGAGATTGTTGGTTCCTTGCTATATAGATCACCATGGAGTGCACCGGTTTTATGGTTCAGGAAGTTCTAAACTTTCCCTTCTTGGAGGTTTAGGTGCTGTGCATGTTTGGTATTCTCCAGCTTTTTTTACAAATTGATGCTTTTATCTAGTCTGCTTTCCCTGATTCCTCAATTTATCCTCACGTGTTTTGCTGCTGGGCCTGGGCTACTAAAAACTCTTCTGCCGCTGCTCACCCTAAGCCTGGTCTTTTGATGTTAAATTTGGATTATGCTAGCTTGCTCTCCGTGGCCTTTCTGCCCTACATTGCCGTGAAGAGTAACTGGACTACAGTGGACAACATAGTCAACACTATCTCACTGAGCTCCAATGCTGACTTGGCGTACTTTTCTAAATAACTGAAATGGATGCTCCTAACCCTGCCTGTTGCCACTGTCCAGGAGCTCCAGCCTGCCCTATCCTTTTAGGTGGGTACACCTTGATGCTTGTTGGGAAATCTCAGACTCCCAAACCCCTGACATTATTGAAAAGCTATGCCTCCAAATGCACATTCCTCTGGAAGAACAAATAATACAGCAGTGCTGCCAGGTATTTTCGTGCTTTCTTCACCTTTATCTAAAAACAGAAGAACTGTTGAACAAACAGAGATTAGCACCCACCCTTCCCATTGCAAAAAGACTAACTCTGAGTGAACCTCAAATTCGCCTATTCCAAAAAAGGAGATGCCTTATCTCATGGCAGAAAGCAAGATGCCACCACTGAAATGTCTTAAATGTATCGCTTGTGGAGTTCCTTACTGACCAGCCTTTCTTATTTACTACCACGGATAATGCATGTTAAAGTAAAGGTTGCACTCCACTCCTGACTGAATCTACATACATCCACAAGTGCTCAACGTCTGTGACCAACTAGTAGTGGACCCTCTCTTCCCCCGGAAGTCCTGGCTACTCGCCTCTGGCTACTCCATTTCCAGGCCTTACTCCTCTGCTACCGTCATATAGTGGCTTCTGCTGCTTCCAATGGGACCATGAAGGGCAGTGACTACCTGGGCTACAATCAGTTTGTACTACCTGCATTTGGAGTACAAACATCCAGCAGGCATAGGTGCTTTGGTGATGGAAAAGTTATACACAATTTTCAATACCTCATTGAAAAGTTGGGTTGGCAGTCACCATTGTCCTCTGCTAAAATGACTTGGGTGCGTAAGTTCCACAGCTGTTGGGCATACCTCTTAGATCTGCTTGGAGGGCAAAAGCCAGACCACCAGAACTTTGACCCCAATGGCAACACAGGAAGAGACATCACATGGCCTTTGACGAAGTGACATTATGTCTTTTGTACTCAACTAAACGGCTATCATTTTATCGACCTCAGAAACATGTATGGCTGAGTAGACCTACAGGGAATCGAACATGTGACCAAATACATTTCCTAGATAAAGAATGGGGCTGGTACAGCAGTCAGAAAAATACACAGAAGTACATTTTCATAATGTAACTGCACTAGGACAGCTGCAACTTTTCAGTCACAGTTCTGAAAAACACGGACGGTGGATAATTAGCAAAAGAATACACAAACTTGTTGAATGGCGGCGGTTAAAAATCTAGTGAGCACCTGAGTGTTTTCATCCACTGGGCTCTGATCTGTATTTACAGATTTCTAAATCTCAGCCATTTGATTGGGAGAGGTGAGGCACAGAATAACTCATTTGACTTTTTACTTAAATAGAAAACAGGCAGGCTCACTGTGTGTATGCACGTGTGCTGTTTTTGTGCGGAAGAGGGCACCTTTTCTTACCCTTCGGAATTGCTGTCATGTCTTAATGACACAAGGGCAGCCAATGTGCACTGGATGCAGAGGCGCAACTAGGGCCAAAGTTTGGGGAGGTGGGCTAATTATTCCAGCAATCGGCAGAGTGGAGGTGCAGGGGCTCTAAGAAGTAGTGAAAAAAGAACAAAGCGTAATTAACAAGCAATTGGTCTTTAAAAGACCTGTGAAGTACTCAGATGCAGCTGTGTGTGTGTGCCCGGGAAGCTGTCTCAGCCAGGCTGACACACACATTGGGGGGGTTGAAGCGATTTGAGCTTAATGGGCATTGCACGCTTGCCTGCACGTCGGTGTCTGAGAGGGAGGTTTGGACCAGACCCCATTACATTGTCAGTCGCTGAGAGAGCTGAAGACAGTAGGAAAACGTTTTGATTAAATTTCAAAAGAATGGCACGTTGTAAGTGTACTTACTACATGGGACGGTGGGAAGGTGAGATTTTAAGCTGGAACGTGCCCCCCTCAAGATGATGTCGTGCCCCCACAGGGGGGGCGTGCCCCACAGATTGAAGAACTCTGATCTAGAAATTTGTGGGGTTATGCTACCCTCCAATCCTTGTCCTCCCTTGAACACATATGTTAGAGGTTTGTGGTCTGTTCGTAATTTAATAGGTATGCTCCACACATGAAACCTGAAGTGATTTATTCCCAACAGAAAGCCAAAGCCTCTCTTTCAATGACATTCTGCTCCTTGCAACCTCCTAAAGGCAAGCCCAGTGATTTGCTCTTACCCTTCTACTACCTGCATCATTACTGCGCCAATTCATATGTGTTAGAAATGGGATTTCTAGTTGACCAGGGCTTGCGCCAAAGCCAGGCAGAAACCACCACTCTAGTCAGGGCAAGGGAGTTACACACTGAAGATAACCCCTGCTCACCCCCTTGGTAGCTTGGCACGAGCAGTCAGGATTATCTCAGAGGCAATGTGTAAAGCGTTTGCGCAACACACACACACACAGCAGCAACACACTAGGCACACTACAAAAGAAACTCCACACAAGGTTATGTAAAAAATAGCCTTTGTATTATCCTAAACACATTAGAAACATAATCACACATTTACACTGTGCCAACTGGCACAGGCAATATTCACAGGGGATTATATACTCGACCAGGCCACTCGGGCCACGGTCAGAACCATCAGAACAGGTAAGTAACTGTAAAACACAACCAGTAACTACTGGTAAATCATGACCTAAGCATTATCACATTAGAGTTAGACACCATCCTAACATATCATACCATGACATTAGGCATTAGCAGTAGGCATAAAACACATTAGGCACCCAAACCCTCATTAGCATAAACACATTACGCAATAGGCCTCACCACCATAAACACATTACGCCTAACCTCCTAAGCATAAATACATTACCCATTAGGTATCACCAGCATAAACACATTACGTCTGAATCACAATTAGGCCGAAATATTGTACATACATAACCTAAGCATAAACAAACACTGTAGGCATGAACATTATGCACAAACATCAGCAGTAAACGCATGAGGGGCAGACATCACCTTCCCCTAGGGCCTTGCACCCTTCTGGTACATACGGGTACCCAAATGACCCCCAGGCCAACTGGCCTTCTCTAGGGGGTCCCAGTGTCCTTTGTCCAGAATGTCAGGGCGTAAGGTAGGGCCTTTTACCGGCCCTCTGGCTGCTAATGCAGCAAATCCACTGCGCACAACGTGCTGGGGCATGGGGCGCAACTCACCCGTTTCTCACCTACTAAGAAGTGGCCCCAAACGTTGCAGCTGCCCAGCGCTCTCGCGGGGCAGCTGTAAAAAAAAATGCGGCAGTAAGGTCAGGCACCTCTTGAGTCCCATAGGGACTCCCAAAACAAATGTGGCCCCATGTTGCAGCTGCCCACTGCCAGGCGGGGCAGCTGTAAAACTAGCATGGGCACTGCGGTGCCTGTAGAGGGACACCGACAATGTGCCCCAACGTACCCAGTTCACCAATGAGCCCCACTCAGCGGGCTCTGCTGCTGCGAAGTCTCCGCTCTCTCTGCAGCTCGGGCAGGACTCTGTTCTTCACCCGGTCCCGCTCCTGTGACCGGGACTTCTGCAAGGAGCGTGCAAGGCTCCGTCATCCTGGGTTGCTCTCGGGGCTCCTCCCAACAACACGGGAGCCCCGTTCGGGCCGGCAGCCACCTCCTTCCTTTCGGCGGCCTCCTGCTTTTCTTCGGCACCGGAGCGCGGGGTAGGCTCCCGTCCGTTCCTCTTTGGGCACTGGAGCATGAGGTAGGCTCCCGTCCGCTTCTCTTCTTTGGGCACCGGAGCGTGGGGTAGGCTCCCGTCCGCTTCCTCTCTCCTCGCTGTGGCACCCCGCCCACAAACGGGCAGCTCTGCCTGACTTCTGGGTCGCCTGGCAGCAGCCTGGCGGCAATTTCTTTTCTCCTGCTGTGGTGGCAATACGGGGTATGCTCCTGTTCTAATTAAGACACTTGCGGGGTGGGCACTTGCTCGATGGTACCAAAGGCAGGGTGGGCACCCGCTGTGGAAATATGCAACAGAAATGCGGAAAACGTGGGGTGGGCACCCGCTCCCACCGGCAGCCCGGGGGAATCCCCACGTCGGGATTCCCTCGATAATCACCACAGCAGCGCGCTGCACGCCACCAGCTCCTGTTCCTTAGGTCAAATTAAAATAAAGCGTTCCCGAGGTGCTTGAAGCCAAAAGTTCTAGCCGGCAAAGTGCTGGGGGTGCAAGGCTTGGATCAGGCATGCCAGCACACAGGAAGGTAGTCCCTCGTGGCGGTTCCTCCTGGAGCCCAGCAGCAGCAGCCCCCAGCCTCAGAACAAGCGCAGGAATAGTACCCCTTCTATGGGGTCACATCCCCTACATTTATACCAAGATTTTCTTTGTCTGCAGAGCACAGGGCTTGGGAAGACCAGCCAGAACTGGTTCTGGAGCACTCTGTTTGCCAGGCTCCTCTTCCCTATTGTTAGGTGGGACTCGTCATCAGACACACCACAGGGGGGCGGAGCCAGCATTCACTAGGGCAGGCACAATCCTATTCAGGGACTTCCCCTCCCACTACTCAAAATGTAGATGTCCCATTCAGCCTAGCCCTGACTCACCATGCCCCTCCTGGAGCCACACACACCTCACCAGCCCCTGTCACTCAAAAGCCAGACATGCAAGTCACATCAGGCAGGCAAACACATAGCAGAAATGCCAACTTCTAAAAGTGGCATTTCAAAAATAGTTATAATACATCTGCGCACACCATTGCATAGCATTTATTATCACTATTCCAAACATACCACACTTGACCACGCTGCGCCTCCCATATCAGGAATCACCACTGAAACACTTATCAGGGAATCCCCAATGCATTTCTATGAGAGGGCAGCCCCACAGTAGGTACATGTCCTATCTTTTACCTACAATGCACCCTGCCCATAGGGCTAGCTAGGGCCTACCTTATGGGTGACTGACGTGTAGTAAAAGGGGGGTTACGGACATGGCACACACTTTAGGTGCCACATCACAGCGGCAGTCACTCTGCGCGCACAGGCCCTGCAATGGCAGAGGCCCGAGATAGGTTTGAAAAGCTACTTTGGTGGGTGGCGCAATTAGCGCTGCAAGCCCACCAGTAGCATTTAATTTACCAGCCCTGGGTTTATGAGATACCACTTTACAAGGGACTGACAGGTAAATTAAATAGGCCAAACAGGTGTAGACCAATCTTTATCATATTTAACACACGCACTTTACACTGGACAGCAGTGCTAAAGTGCGCAGAGTCCTAGAACCGCCAACACCATGTCAGGAAAAAAAGGCTAGGAGAAAGGCAAAAAGTTTAGGGATGACCCTGCAAAAAGGGCCAAGTCCAACAATACTCCACTAGTATCAGTAATAAAATGTTTTACCAGACACTTCAAATGCTCTGGTGTGGGTGCGTGACGTCTACTTTCCATGATCATTCTGAAAGCCTTCTCACATTCATCATCCCATACAAGTATTGCCTTCTTCATTATTCTTCTCAATGGTTGCACTATCTCAGAAAAGTTCCTCCCATATTTTGCACAATATTCTGCCAATCCAAGAAAAGATCTTGGCTCACGCTAATTGGTTGGTTCGGGTGCCATTCTCATAACAATGCTTTTCTTCAGCCTTCTGCCAACCGTTGTTATTTTATGACCAAATTAATTTACTGTCTCTTTTCTTAATTGACACTTTTCCTTTTTGATTGTTAAGTCGTGCTTCTTCAAATGCGTCACCTCCTGAAAATACTCTGTCATGCTCACACTCCTCCTTCCCTGCAATCAGGATATCATCCTGGAAGCACTCTTTGGAGTAACGCCAAAGCTAATCCAAACGGCAGTCTTTTATATCAGAAAGCTGGTGACACAAATGAGGTTAAATGCCTTGAATCTCTTTTGTAGGTCTCGCCTGAGTCAGCGTGCATGCGCTGCTCTGCGAGACTTTAAGTAAGGGCTTTTCAACTCTAAACAACCGCTATTGGCCTTTGCATGCGTCTTTCTTAGAAAGACAGCACACAGTTGGCCCAAGGCGGGTGCATGTCCTGCCTTCTGTCTACTGTGGCCTAGGGTGCTCGGGAGCGAGCAGTAGCACCATCTGTTTCTAATTATCGCAATTGGAAACAGATGGCGGTCAGCGCTGGTCACGCTGGTTTTCCCTTGCAGTGCGCGTGCACACCACTCACGGTTAGTTTTCTAGTGCTTGTTTGCTCTGTCCTGCGCTTGTAAACTTTCCTGTCGCATTTGCTACGATGTTGTCATTTGTGTGTGCCATGGTCTTTTTGCGCTGTGCTGCCCCTTTAAGCTGTCCTCTTCCCTCTCCTGCCCTTGTTATTACATTTCCTGTGGGTTTGCTGCGGTGTCGTTATTCCTGGTTGCCGCCGTCTTTTCGCCCTGGCCTGGTTTGTTTCCCTGCCAGATAAAGTGTTGCAATTTCTTTGGTTGGGTGTGTGTGGTGTTGTTCTGAGCCCTCTTCGCTGCGGCGGTTTCCATTACTCGATGCGGTCGTAAGTGGTTTTGGCAGGCGCGGCCCTCCTGTCAGTGATGTGCGGCTCCTGGAGCCGAGCGAGGGTGGTTGCCATCACCTATCCGTCTTACGCTGCCTCGGTCAGACAGCTGGACGCTCTCACCAGCTGGCAGAGAAAATAAACACTGACATGTTTTATGCAATCTAGAGAAGAGCGAAGAGATGAATACTGTTGAAAGTTTGAATACGTTTAATATTGCGAAATAAATGCTGCAACTCAGCCCCGGTCTACTGTGCGCTTGCGAGGAAGTACGCACGACGAAGGCCAGCAGAAAGCATGATAGATGTAATTTCTGCAAAATTGCCCAATGAGCTCATCTTTGGCCGTTAGTTACCGCGTAGAAATTTGTACTGGAGGATGTATTTTGAGTATATATATCAAACGATACCCCTCTGGCTCCCTTTTGTGGCGTGTGTCTGGCTCAGACAGCATCTTGTGCACGTGCAGGACTAATGACCTCAGTTGCAATTTATTAACAAAGTGTTGATTTACTTTTAAACGGCCATAAGGTCTCCAAGTAGCTTTTAGAATGGCGGCTGTTACGTCATCCGATTGTGTCTCTCGGCAGAAGCTCTAAACTGAGTAGGCGCTGCTCGTCTCCCTCAGCTTTGGTGCCTGCCCTTTGTTTTCTCAGCACATCCCAGAGTATGAGGCTTGTTTAAGGGACTCCCTTTGATGAGCAAGATCAAACAGAAACGGGATCCCAGGTCTTAATCGGACCTCAGCAAGGATGGCGTTTTTTTTTTTGTTTTTTTCTACAAACGCTCAGTTTGCTTGGCTTTTAGCAGGTCATCACGTACATTGTGCACAACAAAGTTGTCCCGTTGGATGTCAGGTAATCCGCACTGAAGCGTCCGCCTCTTCACAAATCCATTCACACTACAATGGCCTCTGTTTGGTTTTCTTTGCCGTGCCATTTCAGAAGCAAACACAGGCGGGGGTGTTCTGACGTAATTAAAGGGGGGTGATAATAGGGCAAGATGATTACAGCGCGAAAATGGACTATATGTGAAATTCACTAACGCCCTGCACATCTGGTGCAGCATGTGGGAAACCAACTCTCCTCGCTCCTCCTAGTAGAACTTCAATTACGTGCTAACCTGCACGGGCTTTCGTTTGCTCCTCCGCCCAGCCCTCCCTCCCGTTGTCTGTGCCTTTCACTCCCCCAACCCTCCCTCCCAATGTCTGTGCATTTAACTCCCCCCCCCCCCCTCCCCCCCTCGTTGTCCGTGCCTTTAAATTTCACCGTTGGCCGTGATGTCTCCCCCCTCCCGTTGTCCGTAATGCCTCCCCCTTAACACTTATAAGGTTTCAAAGGCGAGACCTATTGGCTATGCTAATGCTTGTTTTTATTTTTTTATTCATTCTTATTAAACAAAAAGTAGGCTTCACATCTTGTTTTGAGTGGCATAGTCCGGTGATTACTCATGTGCTTACGTCTTTATCATCACAATTCCCCATATCATACATGTTCCCCACGGATTTCGAGTCGATTTTACGGCCATACCCTTCCCCGGTCTCTAGCCCCTGTAAGTTCTCCATTGCCTCGAATCTTCATGGAAGTTCAGGAACATGTGATGGATCCTGATACTTACAATTTACTGGACACTGACCCTACGATTGATTTCCAAAGAATATTGGCAGAGATTCTCAAAAAAGCTTTTGAGTTAGGATGGATAAATGAGAACACTAAGAAATGTTTAACATCTTAGTTTCCAGCACGTCCGCATATTTATATGCTGCCTAAAATGCACAAGAATCCTAATGATCCACCGTTTCGTCCAATTGTCGCAGGATGCGGTTCAATACATGAACCAATAGTAAAATATATTGATCACTTTTTGCAACCCCTTGTGCAGGGCTAGGTATCTTATGTTCAAGATAAACCAGACTGTTTAAATAAGTTGAGGCAGGTACAAGGCCATATTGCAGAAGACACATGGTTATGCACGATTGATGTTGTAGCTGTTTATACATCAATACCGCACTCTGAAGGTATGGAAGCAGTGGATTGGATGTTGTTGAGAGGTTGACTTTGAGGAGTTCCAGAATATTTTTTCACTTGAGCTGTTACAATTCAGTATTTACTAAAGCTATTTCTCATGGAAGGATCAATTCTTTCTGTAACGCACGGGCACATCAATGGGCTTTGCGGGGGCACTCAATTATGCGAATATTTGTATGGCAAAATACGAGGACACTTACATACTGAATGATCAATCATGGACAGATCATCTAATGCTATACCTTCGATACATCAATGATATCTTACTGCTGTGGAAGGGTCTAAAAGAACATCTTTGAAGAATGTAAAACATTGAATACTCATCATCCCCATATCAAGTTCACCTTTACAATCAGTAATTCCAACATTAATTACTTGGACATCAACATTGAATTTCAACAAGGTGGTTTTAAAACACAGGTTTACAGGAAGCCAACAGATCGGAATAATACATTGCATTTCAAAAGTTTCCACTCTCTCTCTAAAAAGCCACCTGCCACTGTCTCAGTATATTAGGATCAAACTCATAACTACTGATGATGCAACAAGCAAAAAAGACATTGAAGCTATGTCTCTACAATTTGAACAACGGGGACACCCGGGTGAAATTCTGGAAATAGCCAAACAGAAAGTATCGCAACTACAGCAAGAAAAACTGTTGAAGAAATGTAAATGTAAATCCTGTATTTGTAAAGCGCGAACAGTTACCCGAAGGCATCGCCGAGAAGATTAAGCAAGCTATTGACCCGAGTCACATGGTGCTGGGCTGACCTGCCTCCGGTGCCGGGGATCGAGCCGTGAGCCCCAGATTCCAGTGTCAGTCGCCCTGGCCGCGGCGCCAAACCTCTTCCCTTGAGAAAGTCAAGTTAGAGAGGGAAGTCTGCGGCATTAAATACTCTGCAGCCGCATCAGCCATCAAACGGAGCATTCTGAAAAGAAGGGAAATCCTTGAACTAGAACATGATTTTAAGGAAATGTTTGTCGCTCCACCAATGTTTGCGTACTCCAGATCTAAAAACCTACGCGAACTGTTGAAGAAACGTCAGGTTGCTCAACTCCAAATAAGACACTTAGGGATGCGCAAATGCTTTAACTGCGGACACTGTGGGAACGTGATCGCAGGAAACTTATTTGCTCACCCACACACTGGCAAAGCAATAAAACTGAGACATAGTTCCGATTGCAACTCAGAAATTGTGATTTATGTCATTAAATGCCCTTGCGGGCTAGTGTATGTTGGTCGAACCTCACGCAAAATAAAGGTCAGACTCACCGAGCAGAAAAGCACTATCAGGACAGCAAACATTAAATCGAGTTTAGCAGCATACTGGGTGGAACAAAAACACCCAATACCACAGTTACATTTCACTATACTTTAGAAAATCATAGTGACACCCCACATGGATGCTCACAAGCATCTGGTGCAAATAGAAACATACTGGATACGCACTCTCAACACACTCCTACCACATGGTCTGAATGATAAGCTAGAAATGGTCTGTTTCTTGCAAACTACGTTGATCATATTCGTGAATTTTGCAGATGGACTGTCTGTTCGCATTTGTATTATTCCTGTAAAAGAACATTGTATTGTGGATGGTTTCAAGCTTCTCATGTGGAAGATTCTAACACTAGGGATCCGGTAATTGGGCCGATATAACTAATACAAACTAGGGAGAGAACCATACCTACCTTTAGAGTAGTTAGAATTGTAAGCACACATGTGAACAGCAGCAGATATTATATTGATGAAGCATATTCCTATACAGGTATGAAGCGTTCATAAACTGACTTGGGTTATATTTGTTCGGCAGCAGTAGTGTGAATGTAGCTCACCATGTTAGTTGTATGAACTTGAGTCTCTGTTTTCTAGAGATCGAGTGGCCTCTCCGCATTTTCACTTCATTCATTTTTTAATTTTAACTGGTATCTATTTTTTCTTTTTTCATTGAAGTGACGGTTTAGATAGGGTATTTCAACTTTTTAAACTTGCATCGTTTATGAATCTAGTTGCATATGCAACACTACCCAGTGGTAGTGATTTGGCAGTATGTCTTTCATATTTACTATACGAGGTGCACGGAAGCTTTACGCCACTTCCTGGTTTAAATGGACCACGTTCTAGGTGGGAATAGTACAGAAGGAATACACGGCGGATGTGAGAGGAGGTTATACATTGCGGCGATAAGAACTAAGTAAGTAGGAGTTTGATCTGTGTGTGGGCATACTGGGGCTCCAGGACGAATGTATTTGTAACGAGTTTGTTCCTGTTTTTCTGCAGTTTGGTTTGAGGGTGGAGATCAAAGCTTTGTTGAGGTTTTCATAAAGGAAGGAATCCTACGAGGTAACTTTTGACTCCCTAAATTAATGGAAGGGTGATGGAGCGGAGAGGCAATAAGGCATGGGTTTGGATAGTAATGGGACCTTCATTATTATTTTTCATAGCCTCGGTGGAAGAAGTGAAGTTAGGAAATTTGGCAGGCAAAAGGATCGTCCCCTCTTTATGTGAGTTATAATTTTTTTTAAAGATACCCAAGCAGTACTGGGTTTTGACATATGCCAGTTAGAATTTTAATTTAGCTCTCGAGTGTGGCGTATTAATTTATGTTCCCCTTTCCTTTTTTTTTTTATATAAATGTTCAGTATATGTAGCTTCATACTTGGATAGGTGAGTCATTAGGGAACATTGGGCACCCATTGAAAGTCTTGGGCTATAAGGTGCATCTTTTCCCAACATAATAAGTGCCAGTTAGGCATACTCCATCTATGTGCACAGCTCTGGTTCATCTCTGTTCATATATGCTCTGAGTAGCATTTTGTTAATCATTTACACAATTTTACAGGTGATAAGCTTGAAAAATACAGATATTTTTTATTACTTAACTGCTTGCCTGCAGAACACGGGTCTGTTTCTGACAAGCATTTAGTGTGATATAATGTTATACATTGATTTTTGATCAAAAAATTAATTTAGTTATTTTCAGTGTTCCCCTGACGAAGGGTCTTCCCGAAATGCATTGGGATATGTAACACTACATGGAATTTGGGACTTGAAAAATGAATGCGCACAAAGATTTATTGATCTAGAAGTATAATGCTTATGGATCATTAATCTTGTGCAATCATTGATTGTGGGAGTCAATTTGAGACTGACTCTTGTAATATTCGGATGTATGACGTTACAACGCATGCTTTTACACCGCATGCCGTTACAACGCATTTTTTACACCGCAAGATCTGTTACAACGCAAGCCTTTACAACGCATGCTTTTACAACGACGTACACTAGATGGAGTGCTGACATTAGAAATGTATAATTTACTATTCTAACTCCAGTCCACGTTGCAGTAGGGAAGGTGTTTGGATAGTAAAACTACACTATTTCTAATGTTAGCGCGCCATCTAGTGCATTTCGTTGTAATGGCATGCGTTGTAATGGCATGCGTTGTAACAGATTTCGCGTTGTTACAGTTTCGTTGTAATGGTAGTGCGGTGTAAAAGTTGCATTGTAAACGTTGTATACCGTAATATTCGCACATTAGACTTTTTGATATGTGTATAAATTTAATTTGTTTATTTTGCATTTTGTATAATCATTGAAATTGTATAGCACCATTTTGAATTGGACTGGCAAAGTGCACCTTGTATTCATGTGACAGTTCATGTTCTCATGTTATTTTGCTTTGTCCCAACTTAACCACACTTTCCATTTTCACATGTGCCGCAATCATTGCAACTTCTTCTTTTGTATCTACGTCTACCACCCCATCAATTGTCAGTACAATTGTTTTACACAATCTCGCATATATCATCCACTTCCTGGGTTTTCTTTTTCTTTGATACTCTTGTTCTGCAAACGTTTTTGCTAAAGGTCCCCTCCTTCCACAGTTTCTGCATATGACGTTTCAATTTGAGCTTGAAGTAATGTTTCCTGGGGCACCACACCAAAAACACTTCATCTCTCAAGAAGAAAGGTTTTTCCTCTCACTCTTCCCCTTTGAGAATTCCAGTGTCGTTTTTTACACGTTTCTTTTTATTTCCTTCATCTTCCACCGTTTCTTACTTACTACTTGGTGTACCATCGATCTCCTTCAGTCACATGGTTGTTTGTGTTCTATCTCCTTTGCTATTAGAATAGCGTCTCCTAGCGTAGGATTTTTCATTAAAAGTTTTTCTTTTATCTCATTTTATTGGTTCACTGCACTATTTTATCCCTTATCAGCGAGTCTGTTAATTGCTGACATCGCCAGGATAAAACTAGGCTCCTCAACGGCGCTACATAAGATGCAATATCTTCATACATTTTTTGTACTCTTGAAAAAAACTTGTGCTGCTTGAGCGCTACATTGTTTAGGGTGTAAAATACAAATCTAACATTTGAATAGTCACTTCATACACAATGTTAGGTTGGCCATCCCCCATACCTAACGATTTCTCAGGTAAATCCTCATACACTCTTCTTTCTTCCATGCCAAACTGATGAAATAAAATGGCTTGTTTTTGCACCGGCCCGTATTTATTCCCTCCAATCTCTAGTACATATGTTAAAAATTATTTTTTCCACTGATTACAGTGATTTGATTTATTTTATTAACTGTGCGATTACTTAAAATCTTTACAGTATATGCTTACAGTGTATTATCAATCAATCAATCATAGGCATTTATAGAGCGCTCTACTTACCCGTAGGGTCTCAAGGCGCTGGGGGAGCCGGAGGGGGGGTGCTGCCACTACCCGAACAGCCAGGTCTTGAGCTTCTTCCTGAAGGCGAGGTGGTCTTGGGTCAGGCGCAGGTCGGTCGGGAGGGAGTTCCAGGTCTTGGCGGCCTAGTAGGAGAAGGACCTTCCTCCTGTTGTCGTTCTTCGGATGCGGGGGACGGCGGCGAGGGCGTGACTGGCTCATCGGAGGTGTCGTTTGGGAGCGTAGAAGTTGATGCGGTTGTTGAGGTAGCTCGGGCCTTGGTCGTGAAGAGCTTTGTGCGCGTGGGTGAGGAGACGGAAGGTGATTCTCTTGTTGACCGGGAGCCAGTGCAGGTCTCTTAGGTGTCCGGAGATGTGGCTGTGTCGTGGGATGTCGAGGATGAGTCTGGCTGAGGCGTTCTGGATCCGTTGGAGTCTTTTCTGGAGCTTGGCGGTGGTTCCGGCGTAGAGGGCGTTGCCGTAGTCCAGTCGGCTGGTGACGTGTGCCTGGGTGACAGTCTTCCTGGTCTCGGTGGGGATCCACCGGAAGATCTTCCGTAGCATGCGCAGGGTGTTGAAGCATGACGAGGAGACGGCGTTGACTTGCTTGGTCATGGAGAGGGAGGAGTCCAGGATGAAGCCCAGGTTGCGTGCGTGGTCTGTCGGTTTGGGTGCGATGCCCAGGGCGGGGGGCCACCAGGAGTCGTCCCAGGCGGAGGGCGAGGATCCCAGGATGAGGACTTCCGTCTTGTCCGAGTTCAGCTTCAGGCGGCTGGTCGACATCCACTCGGCTACCTCTTTCATTCCTTCGTGAAGGTTGGCTCTGGCGGCGGCGGGGTCGTTGGTCAGGGAGAGGATCAGCTGGGTATCGTCGGCGTAGGAGATAATGTTGAGGTTGTGTTGGCGTGCGATGGCCGCGAGGGGGCTCATGTAGACGTTGAAGAGGGTTGGGCTCAGCGAGGATCCTTGAGGGATGCCGCAGATGACTTTGGTGGCCTCTGACTTGTACGGTGGTAGACGGACTCTCTGTGTTCTTCCGTCGAGGAAGGAGATGATCCATTCCAGTGCCTTCTCCTGGATACCGACGTTGCTGAGGCGCTGCACTAGGGTGCGGTGGCAGACGGTGTCGAAGGCCGCGGAGAGGTCTAGTAGGATGAGGGCCGCTGTTTCTCCGTTGTCCATCAGGGTTCGGATGTCATCGGTGGCAGCGATGAGGGCGGTCTCGGTGCTGTGGTTGGCTCGGAAGCCAGACTGTGAGGGGTCGAGGGATCCGTTCGTCTCGAGGAAGGCGGCCAGTTGCTTGTTGACGGTCTTCTCGATGACTTTGGCTGGGAACGGGAGCAGCGAGATGGGGCGGTAATTCTTGAGTTCGGTGGGGTCCGCTGTTGGTTTCTTGAGTAGAGCGCTGAGTTCGGCATGCTTCCAGCTCTCAGGGAAGGTGGCGGTGGTGAAGGAGGTGTTGATGATGTCCCGCAGGTGGGGTGCGATGACGGCGTCGGCTTTGTTGAAGACGTGGTGAGGGCAGGGGTCGGTCGGAGATCCGGAGTGGATGGAGTTCATCATGCGGACGGTTTCTTAGGTGCAGATCGGGGTCCAGGCGCGGAGGGTGGTGGTGGGGGGCGGTGGTTCGGTCGAGTTGGACGTGGCGTTCGTCGGTTGGGTGTTGAAGCTGTTGTGTATGTCCGCGATCTTGTTGTGGAAGTAGGAGGCGAGGGAGTTGCAGAGTTCTTGCGATGGGGTGATGTCGTTGTTTCCGGCGTTGGGGTTGGAGAGCTCTTTCACGATGTTGAAGAGTTCCTTGCTGTTGTGTGCGTTGTTATCCAACCGGTTCTTGAATGCAGTTTTCTTGGTGTCGCGGATCAGTTGGTGGTGCTTCCGGGTGGCAAGCTTGAGGGTGGTCTTGTTGTCCGGTGTTGGCTCCCTTCTCCAGGCTTTCTCGAGGGCTCGGCAGTTCTTCTTGGAGCTCTGGAGTTCGTCGGTGAACCATGGGGCCTTCTTGCTGCCGGGTCTGCTGGACGGGGTCCTCAGTGGGGCGAGTTCGTCCGCGCAGTTGCTGATCCACTTCGTGAGGTTGTCGGCGGCCTGGCTGGGGTTCGCTGAGCTGGCGGGAGGGTGCTGGCTCAGGGAAGCGGTGAGCTGTTCGGCTGTGATCTTGCTCCAGCTTCTGCGGGCGACTTGTTGCTGGTGGTGGTGGGTCGTCGTTCTTTTGAAGGTGAAGTGGACGCAGCTGTGGTCCGTCCAGTGGAGTCCTGTGGCGTGGCTGAAGGCGATGTCTTTGCTGGAGGAGAAGACGGTGTCGAGTGTGTGTCCGGCGAGGTGGGTGGGGGCGGTCACCAGTTGCTTGAGTCCGAGGTTGGCGAGGTTGTCGAGCAGGGTGGTGGTGTTGTGGTCGTTGTTGTTCTCCAGGTGGAAGTTGAGGTCCCCCAGGAGGATGTAGTCAGCGGAGGTGAGGGCATGCGGGCTGACGAAGTCGGCGATGTCCTTGCTGAATTGGGTGCGTGGTCCCGGGGGTCGGTAGATCAGGGTGCCTCTGAGGGTGGTCTTCGGGTCGGTGTGGATCTGGAAGTGTAGGTGTTCGGCGGTAGTCAGGATGTCGTCGGTGTAGGTCGTGATGCGGATGGTGTCCCTGTGGATGATGGCGATGCCTCCTCCAATCTGGTTGGCGGTGCGGTCCCTCCGGGTGATCTTGTAGCCCTCTGGGATGGCGATGGCGATGTCGGGCGCTGAAGAGGCGTTCATCCAGGTCTCCGTGAGGAAGGCAACGTCAGGAGCAGTGGTGTCGATGAGGTTCCAGAGTTCGATGGCGTGTCTGTGGACTGAGCGGGTGTTGAGCAGGATGCACTTGAGGTGGTTGCTGCTGGTGTTCGGCTTGGCGGGTGCTGGTGTGGGGCGGGTCCGGATGCAGGTGAACTTGCAGGTGCGGCAGCTGAAAGGTCCGTGGGTGCGTCTCGGGGTGGCACGGTAGCATCCCGGGACTCGTCCGTCGTTGAGTGCGATGAGGGTGGCGGCGTCGTAGGTCCGGCGGGTGGGCTGGGGTCTGCGGGGGCCAGGGGTCCTGGCACTGGGCGCGGTCCAGGCGCGGACGGGCGCAGACGGGCTTACCTTTGGCGCACCTTCGGCGCTCAATCGGTGCTCCCGCTGCGCGTGTCCGCTGCGCGGTCGCTGAGGGGGCGTCATAAGAAGGGAGCCGGGAGGGCGGGTCAGCTGGGAGGCGGGGAGCGCGTGGTCCTATCAGCAGGCGTGGGGGCGGGGTCGCGGCAAAACCGGCGCGAAAATCGAGTCGGTCGGCCCTGCGGCGGCTGGGGCGCCGGGCAGGAACGGCGATCGAGGCGGGCGGCCCTGCGGCGGCTGGGGCGCCGGGCTGGAGGCGTCAGCTGGTAGGAGGCAGGCAGCAGGCAGTGGGCGTGGGGGCAACCAGGCCGAAGGCACAGTGGTCGCTGCAGAACCTGGGTCGGGGTCCCCTTAAGAGGGGAGCCGGGAGGGCGGGTCAGCTGGGAGGCGGGGAGCGCGTGGTCCTATCAGCAGGCGTGGGGGCGGGGTCGCGGCAAAACCGGCGCGAAAATCGAGTCGGTCGGCCCTGCGGCGGCTGGGGCGCCGGGCAGGAACGGCGATCGAGGCGGGCGGCCCTGCGGCGGCTGGGGCGCCGGGCTGGAGGCGTCAGCAGGTAGGCAGCTGGTAGGAGGCAGGCAGCAGGCAGTGGGCGTGGGGGCAACCAGGCCGAGGGCACAGTGGTCGCTCACCAGGAGACATTAATAAAAATGGCGAAGAAGATGCCATACTTTGATCTGCCATGGTACCTGAAAAATAATACACAACAAAAACTCAAAATAAAGAATTTAAATAAATATCTAACACAATTAATTACTATAACAATTTAAAATAACAATCTAACATCGTAAACTCATTCACCTGAACTGTTTTGTTTGACCTGCTATATTCTGTATTAATATATACTCCCCACTTGTATCTATCTCCTGTAATTGAATGTCCTGTAAATGACCCCTGTCTACCCACCTCCTGCCTTTATATTGCTTATATTTTATGAATGTTTCCTGCGCATCTCTGTAATACCTCCTGTAAACAATGAATTTGTAAGGCACTCTGATGCCTTCGGGTCTAGTCGCGCTATGTAAAAATAAGAACAATATATTCTAATAGCAATATCACTGTTGCTCCTTCTTATGTTTCCTGTGATTGTTTCCCTGCTCTGTGGTCCTTCCTCTGTTTTTTTTATCGCTCCTCCTTTTCCTTTTGTGAATGTCAACACTTAACAACTTTCCTCTAATGCTCTTCCTTGGCTTTATACTTTGTCCTAATTTTGTACTTTTTTTTTTTTTTTTTCCTCCTCCTCTACGTTTCCCGACAGCTTCTTCATCAGGGAATACTCCTCACCAGGATAGTATCATAGTCCCATTATGGCATCACACCCTACCCCTACCACAACAGAGTATGCATGCATAAATAAATACACAACACAACTTTTGTTTGGGAAAATATTGCTGCAGGTTCATTCCATACAAAAGTATGCAATATGGTGGGTTATCTTACGGGCGATCCAAGGGCAGGCAGCTGTACCAACCTATGCTGCCCTGCCCGCCTGATGAGCCAAGCACTGTGGAGAATCCAATCAGCGCTACCCTTATGGCGGGTGATCCCCTTACTGGATCACGTGACACATTGGTCCCTTATTACTCACGCCCCTTTCAGGGCGGAGCGTAGCAAGGCAAACCCCCGGTTGTTCAGGCCCACAACCGCACGAATGACTAACTGGGCGCCGACGTAGTAGTTCCAGGACCCTCCACACGAGGTTCCTGTGATTTGGCTCTGGCACTCCTATTGTGCTCTTGCAGAGGTAACCTTTCTGTACCCATATGCTTCCAGATCGCCCTGTAACTCCGCCACAGCTCTGGAGGCGGCCACCGTCGCCTAAAGAGCCCCCCCACCAAAACAGTTCCTTTCTCACTGCAACCAGCAACTTCACGGGCCATCTTCATGTCCAGTAGGAACAGATCCAAGCCCACCTGTGCCAAGTGCACCCCAACTTTGTAAAATAACCTTTGGTGTTCGCCCGGCATGGCTCATGCCTGATGATGAAGCCCCTTGCTCTACGAATTTGCGCATGGAGCGGTTTATGGTTCTCTGGGAAAGGACCAGTGCCTCACATGCCCTGCAAGGATGTGATGGCCTCCCAGGAGGGGGCTCTACTCTTAAACATAGCTATCTTCCTTCAAGCTGAAGTGGCTCCCACCTCCTGAACCCTGTAGTTGCAGCTCTCTAGCCTTATGTGCACCCTATCACCTGGTTCAATGGAACCGCAGCCCACTCGTTTATAGGAACGCTTCCACAACCAGCCTATATACTTGGCTATGTGGACGGGGCATTTCGTGCATCACTGAAGCGACCCGTAGCCCGACCTGGGAGCAGAGTGCACCTCTTAGTTGAGGTTGACCCGACATGTGCAAAGACCTTCTCTATAATTATCCATAGCGAACAAGACTGTTTTCGGCCTAGCGCACTATTGCAGTCACAACAACAATTTGGAGAGAACTTACGCCTACTACCAGACTTGCTTGACTAACGCTCTATCACAGATGCCAACGTCCCTGCTAACCAGCTGAGATCCCTGATGCTCTATAGGTCTTGCCCCCACTCTATTTATGCAGTTTCCTGCAATGTACCCTTCTGCCCTTGTATGGACGGTAAAATACCTACGACATTGCAAAACCCACTGAACTCGCATTCGCAGGCAGTTCGGTGGGGGAGAGGGGTCCTTAGGATTGGCTCTGCTACATTGCCTGGCCTCCCAGTCTGCAAGCACTCTCGTCTGGCAGCAGCCTATCTGCTGTGTTGCCCATGCAGTATCCGCACCCTGGCGCAAGCCGTCCCGTTCTATACCTCTGCTAACAGACTACCTTCAGTGAGGCAAGGGTGAACGGTTGTATGTTGTGCGTCTGGCCATAAGAACCTTGGTTTGCTTTGGCAGGGATCAAATTGCTGCATCTGTCACCCCCACAATAGTGGCATGTGCAGTTATATTGCCTTCTACACTTCAGGGTGGGACTAACATACCCCACGAGACCACAGAATCGTGTGTGTCTTCCAATGATTATTAGGATCCGAGGTTCCCGGTGACAGTTGGTGACTATCCAACTGGTGTGGATGGGTTGTTAACCATGCCTGGCAATACGTATTACCTTATACAAACCTCTCCTGACCTGCATCTATGTCCTTCTTACCCATTTTACTGGTTTATGCCACATGGCACCCTGCTGGTTGGTGATACGGAACCTCCTACCCAGCATAAGCTGAAAATCCTGTGTTGCCATTACGCCACCTGTGTATCTTGGGTCACACTCCTGTGTCACCTAACCTTGGTTCTAGAGTGCACTTAATCTGCACCGTTTGCCAGGTGATTGCACAGCCTTCTTTGATTGCTAGACCCTGGTGAACACATTAATGGTGTTGAATCTGGTTTGAAACAATATATGCATTGTGCCCTCTGTTTGAGACAACTCCCCCCTTCGTGGAGTGATGGCTACACAGGTGCCTGCACAAGTCCCCCAACGGACAAGTTGGCCCTGACTACCTTGTGTTCTGGTGACAGATTCGGAAAGAGCCTTGCCTTCAATTGCTGCCCCCTGGGAAACACACAATGCCCGTGTTCGGTCTGAGACGCGGTGATGGCCTCATGTAGCCTCGAACCCCTGTTCAAACAAGAGTGCCAACTCCAACTAATTAAACCCACACCTAGACAATGGGTGGGGTCTAGCTATCCCCAAACTTCTGCTGTTGTAACCCACGGTCACACGTCCTGTTTAGTTCAATGTAATAATTAATGGCACTGACAACCACACTGGCCTAATACTGGGCTGTGTAAATGCGGCCCAGGGTGATCTTACACAATCTGCTTGGTGTGGATGGGTGCAACTTTACCCGGCTGAAGTGCAATCCCTTTGACAATTACTCCTGACAAGATGTGCCAATGCAGGTAGAAGAAAGTTATCCGGCCCGCCTTACTTCCTGTCCCAGTTATCTGAGTAAATTAGTGACAGAAGCATGCTTGGACTGGTAGCTGATACGGTTACTTACGCCTGCAAAAACGCTCAGCTCAGCCCGCTAGACAATTGTTTCCATTGGAAAGCGGTGCAAAACAGACCTTCAAGCACTTAAGGCGGTACCTTGGAGTAGGGCTCTAATCCCCCGATGCCCTTTGGATAGGGTACCACATCTGTCTGTAAGCCGCTCAGAGCTCCTGATGCCTGGCGCTTGCTGACCCACACCCAGCTCTCCCTGATACAATCCGCTCATGGCTGGGACTCAACGGTGCGGCGAAAGACCGAGACCTACTAGCCTGACCTTAGCTCTTCACCAGGCTCCCAAACCAGAGCCTACCCCAAACCTAGTGGCCTAAAACATTCTCCCTGTGGGGCGGCTGTGAATGGACTGCAAACAACTCCTAGGCATTATCTACCAACAATGTAAATAGCGTTTCTGGTTGGTTATGGTATGCACCTAAGCCTGGCTGAACCGCCTCTCTAGTCAGGAGAAGAAAGTACACAATTAAGCTGACACCTGCCCACCCCGTAGGTGGTTAGGCAGAGATACCAGGTTATCCTAGAGGCAAATGTAATGTGCCAACCGCACTCCCAGAGTGACACACTATGCACCCTACAGAAGAGACTCCATACCAGGTTATTTTAATTACCCATTGTATCGTCCATCCAAGAGAAACTTACTTCCATCTGCCCCTATTACCCTGTTCTATCAACCTCATCATGACATTACAGGGATTACCTAACTCATTGGGGCAATCCGACCACCATCCTACAGCTCAGTTAACACCACCCTGTAGTTGCTGCTAGGAACTGTAAATAGCATAACACCTTATGCATCCACTCAATCAGCAGTGTATCCTACTAACACTTGTAGCAGGGCGCATATCATAAGTACCTCATGCCCAACTGAGGCATCACATATCTCATATAACGCACGGACACACAGACCCTTCTGCGATTAGAATTACCACCTCGTGTGCCTAGCAGCGCCCGGACGCATCAC
The DNA here is from genome assembly GCF_964204655.1 of Triturus cristatus. Taxonomy (NCBI): domain Eukaryota; kingdom Metazoa; phylum Chordata; class Amphibia; order Caudata; family Salamandridae; genus Triturus; species Triturus cristatus. Next base: position 144,395,903 of record NC_140585.1, on the reverse strand, counting down.
GCAGACCAGCCAGTAGAAATGCCGGTGAAGACCGGGGTAAAGCCCAAAGCAAACCAGTCTCACTGACACTAAGTCAGTCACTAATACAGTAGCTAGCCAATGTGCCGGTTGAAAAAGACTAAGATTTCCCTCCTCCGGTCCGAAGCCCTGCACACGTTGATTTCATTGGTCAGTTTCCAATAGTCTCTGAGCTCTCGGTCGGTCGTTCTGGTCATCAACCACATCCACTCACCCCATGTATAGCATCCTGCGGCGCAGGACAAGCCTCACGGCCAGGCATAAAAACAGCATCAAAACACCCCGCGGTGCTGCTCCAAACCAGTCCAGTCACACTGCAGAGATCGTCCCAAACTCTGCCCAGGGTGAGCCGAGAGCCAAGGTATGATGCCCCCTGGACATCTCAGATAAGACCCTTAAAGTGTCTAGCGGCGCTAGAACGCCAGCAGCTAAACAGCAGGGGCCGCACTACAAGACTGCCTCCTCTAAAGCCTGAGGCATCAGTGCCTGCAGCTTGGTCACATACGTGACTGGTGGCCCTTGGCTGTATAATCCCCCCAGAGTGTGGCAAGACCCATAATTTGCCTTCCCAAACCGAGAACCGAACAATGCCAGGCTTGTGTAACAAACTGTTGCAGGGATTCTGCTTATGCACAGAACTATGCGCAGGAAACCAGGACCTCAGAGAATTGTGGTGTACCAGAAACTCCCCTCAGAACCAAGAACCCCATATCCGACTAGCTTAGTGTCCCATTCGTTAGCCTAGATCTAGCTAGGCGGTCCCAATGTATAGACAACCCAGAACATGCGACTTAGATATTTCTCAGGAGTGGTGGGAATCCGAAATACCTGTTTGTATTTATTTAGCAGTCCACAACAGAATAATACAGACACGGTAAAGTTTAAATAGTTTATTTTATAAACCTCGCGTCCTAAGATACAGTACTTTAGCTAACACTAGCAGACAAATGGTTAAGATCAGAACCATCAGCATTGTTACAATAACATACACAATGAAAGGAGCAATCATAATAATAATGACAGTGGTAAACAGCCACACTCCTTTCTCTAGTAACTAATCGGTTTATTATACTAATAGAAGGTCTCTTAGGCTAACAGGGGGAACCCCATACCATATAGATCAGCTTAGTAGAATCACATCACAGGATCACCTAGGCTCTCTCATGCATCATCTCATCTGTTCGAATGAATCTAAAACATTCTGTCCTGTCATATTAAAAGCACTTGTCCTTCAGATATTGGCAGCTGTATGCATGATATGTCTAAAAAGTGGTACGATCAATCTGAACACAACACTCTGCACCGTCTAGTGTCCTAGACTTGTTCTTTACATGATGTACAGACGAAGGTCGCGGCACAGTGTTAAGAATGTTAAACAACAAACTGTTATCCTGTAAGGCAAAGTCGAGTAAGCATTTCTAAAATGAATAATATATAACAACAGTGTCGCGTGCAAAGCAGCAGAAACGGCAAGCTGGGTTTCTAACAGTTGGCTCGGTTATGCTAACTTAGTGTTGTAAATAGGGAGTGGCTAACCCACACTACACCCCCCTTTGATCGGACTACTAACCACTAGGGGCGCACTTATCGAGAACGCAGAGTTCAAGTGATATAGAACAGAACCAAGGGCATGAACTATAAGTCCATATAAGGTAAGTGTAAAGTTCGAGAAAAAAAGAAGAAGAAAAAAAATCGTGTAAAAAATAAAAACGATGTTCTAGAGAAAAAACCATAAAAAAAATTACGATAAAAAATTGACATCTATGAATGCATCCTGTCTTGACTATGTGAAACAGTCAATCCATCAAGGTATATGCACCGTAAGTTGCAACAGCTTCCAAGAGGAAATCATTGGAGCGTTCCGCAAAAGTATCTGCCATCCAATTTAGCAAGGGAAAGGAACACACGTGTTCTTCAATTATCGGAGCATCCAGCACCATAACAGGACAACTGTCAGCATCCTCGAGGAAACTCCGTTCAAGGAATTCAATAGCGGCCTCTCCGATATCCCAGTTACCAAGGACTCCTTGTGTAGCACCCAAAGCCATAAACCCAATTCCAGAACAAGCAAACTCATGATCCAGTAATGGACACATTAGTTCATCAAAATCCGGGTCAGGTGACACCAAGTTTGACAGACACAAGTCCAGAGCCCATTGGAAGGGACAATCTAGGCAATGAAAGACAGGTTGCACACAGGTAAAATAAGCCAACCGGAATGACAATCCATACTTGACGCTTAAGGTCGCCAGAGGTAAAGTGCCGTAGTAATCAAGCATCCGGCTACGAAGATGGAGCAGGTGGGGCATTCTGTCTTGTAACCCCAGGCATGCAGCCATAACGAAACGCGCAGCTCAACAAGAGGATCCCGGCCCCAAGAGCGAGGAGCAAGGGAAGCCCTCCGAAGACACTTGAAAAAATAGAATGTAAAAACGCGGGGATCACACCAAAAATAGTTTGGAATGATGTCACGAGGCCTGAGCCGACAATTTTAAAAAAATTAACAAGGCCAGTCGTAGACGAAGCATTAAAGATTGTCTGTATCAACGTTCCAAAATGTAGGGGGAGGTCAGTATTTAAAAGAGCTTGTACTTCAGTGCGTGTGTTTGCTATGTGAAGAAGAAATGTTTCACGGGACGAAGTCAAAGAAACTTCTTTCTGAGACAAAAGAGCTCTTATTCTACTCATCCTGTTGAACTCTGCGTTCAAGGTTGGAATCGCCGGCCAGATGGATATATCGAGCCTGCCGTGCGGGGGTGGAAAAAAGGACGTTATTACAGCAAACCACCCTTTGTGAAACGGTGACTATGTAAGGAATACCCACTAGCATCCCACAGCAAGCTTCATTATTTAAAAGCAAATAACTACTGTTGGCAAGCAGCTTAAAAGAAGACGTTATAACTGGCATTGGAATACCTTTTAGGACACAGGCTAAATTAGGAGCGTGCATATTGCAAGCGCCATGTAATTGTATATGTCTACAAACCACAGAATGATCAGGAGCGGAAGTGCATTCTTCACCTTTTATGTAAACTTCCTTGCCATCCCTCACGCATCTATATGTGAAAGGAAGTGACCAAACTTCGTGCAGGAAGGCATTACCAAGCTGTTCATATCTGCCTATGGCATAATGCTTCATGCACGAACTGAACTTAAACCTTGAAAAAGGCAACGTGATCAATCCGTGTACAAGCCACACAGCCGAATTCAACTCAGCAATAGAAAAAGGTAAAGGTTCTAGTTTTTCAATGTGCAGTAATGCGTAAGTTGCGTCTTTCATGGACATGAACTGCTGTTTATCGGTCAAATTAAAAGGAAGGAATAACGAAGACGTATTCATGTAATCCCAAGGGACTTTTCCTGCTTTTAACGTTTGGAAGGTCCATGCAAATTGCATAATTGAACGCAACTGATTTTGACCATGATATAACACAGACACTTCATCTTGCACAATGTCTACGACAGATGAAACAATATTATCTAATGTATAAATTCTAGAAGACAAGGTGTTAATACTATTATCTATAACAGCCAATACTTTCTCCATATTGGCCTGGTCAATAGCACGTAGCCTGGAAGCAGCTTCAATTTGCGATAACTTCCAAACTTCATTGGAAATAGCATAAACCCATCTCTTGGACCTGCCACTCGCAGGACCCTTAATAAAATCATTCAAATCAATTTTGTCATTTAACCTTGATAAATGAAGCTTAACTGAAGCTAATGTGGAATGTTGCAACCATGACTGGCATAACTTACCTACCGAGTAGGTAGTTACCGTGTGTGACGATGGAAAACGAGGGTCTGCCCTGAATTGTGTATACCCTGGTGTCAAATTCAGAAACCGACGTTGACAGGAATCTGAACCCGTCTGCCATACCAACCATCCCTCGCGATCTATTGCTGAAATATTGAAGGTGGTGTTGGAGACGAGGTACTGCAACATAGTAAGGGACAGATCTGTGTGATTCGCCCAATTAGGATAAGCACCCAGATCCGGGATTGTGGGGGAATTCAATTTTTTAGATATAGCCAATCCAAAACAGGTGGTCTGAAAAATAGTTGAATTCAAAAATAACATATGATTTGGGATAAGACAGGCACGATGCAAAGCTTCTGTTCCTTGTACCTGCCACGGTTTAGTTCCCCAAACCGATTTAAGATCGATAGTAGCTTTCCAGAGGTCATAACCTCCAATAGCCAATTCATCCATAAAGCATTTGGAATATAATAATTTGGTCTGTGTCAGTCTAACCTTAGAAGCTGGTTCTACCGCCACCTTAAAATAAAAAGAGTTAGGGTCAGACACACTAAAATCCGAAAAGTATGTGAATTTTTTCACTAAAGTGGCAGAACTGCCACTCATAGGGACAGGACAATGTTCCCACTGAGTGAAATTAACAAAATTCCGAAAGGTATTTGCCCTGTGTAGGAAATGTGTGCCATAATGTTGATAGCAAAATTTTATGGCATGACACGGATGCCAACATTATGCAAATCTCCTTTATTGCGCAGCTCACAGCAGCAACAATGAAGAGATCTAGAACTTCGTAAACATTCCAACATAGTATAAAGTCCATGTGCACGTAGTCATCTCCCTTCTTTGTTGCTGCTGCTCACAAGATAAGTACTTAAATTTGTCTATCCTTGATCTGTGTTTGTTTGCACATGTTTGCTGATTTATATGACTGCCTTATGATTGGATGGATATCCCTTCCCTCTCCCCACCCTCTGCTCCACACCGAATTCGTCTGTTTCCTTTTATTCATGCTGATTTCATAACTTGTGCTTCTAGCTCGTTTTCACGCTTTGCGAACGCTTTTACCCCTACTTTGGGACTCACGTTCACTGTACACCTCTTTGAAAGGCTGCCTTCGCCGATTGTTTCGCTTCCTTTTCCCCATGACACTTGCGCTTTTCTGACGTTGAGACAGAGACCTTGCGTCTCCGCCTCCTGTCTCTTTCCCATTTAGGAACCCGGACGGAGGCACTCTCACCTCCGTCCGACCCCCCTCCCCCTTTTCCATAACTCTCCTCGGCTCTTTCAGGCCGAGGAGAGCTCCTCTCATGCGGGACCGGCGTCTTTCAAACGCCGATCCCGTGTTGGGTGTCGCGTTGCTGCTCTCGTCTCCCTGGTAACCCTGCGGCCTCACCCGAAGCTCGAGGGCCGCGCAGGGTTACCACGGAGACGGGAGACGAGAGAGATCTCCGTTCAGACCCCGGGGACTTTAATAAACTAAAAATAAACAAAATAAACTATTCAGGGTGGCGCTTTCACTTAACTCCCGATCGCGCCTTTCCTGCTCCCGACGAAAGAGAGTCGACATTAATAAAAAATAAAAATAAAAAAGGGAGAAACTGAAAAGGGACAACTAATGGAAGTGGAAAACAATGTCTAAACACCACTACAACTAAAAAAGGACTACCACCTTTAATACCTCAATTTAAAGAAAGACCCCTAGCAAGCACAGGCATCCATTTTGTAAACTCAATTTTTTCCAAAAAAGAGACAGCCATCTTATCTTTCAAACTGATTTGCCAGTTTAACTCCCACCACTCATTTCATAGACCTGTGCTGTTTTTTCACCTTTCTCCATGTCGTCAGACCCTTCATCCAGCGCAATGGAAGATAAGATAGAGGGTTTAATCAACAAAGCCTTAGAAAAGGTTATAGGTTCTCTAGACGACACCATCAAGAAGAAAATTGAGAGCCTATCTAACAGGACCTGGCCACCCACAACCTCTCAGGGTGAACCGAAAGACATGGCACAAAGAAAAAGGCCAATTATTGATAACCCCCAGAAGGGTACCAAGGGTAATAAGAAAGCTAAACACTTAAACCCTGCAACTCTGAGCTCACGCGCTGGCGGTGACAATGACAGTGCCTCGGGCACAATAGATGGGCAGAGTAAAGGCCCGAATTATCCCATCCCCATTGATAGTGACGAGGAGGTGTATGAGATTGTCCTTTCCTACTCATCAGAGTTTGACTCTGTGGTAGAAGGCGAAATTGTGGACACACCAAGAGAGGCATCTAAGGCCTCTGGGTCTACCATGGGAATCCTTGACCCCTTTGGAGAATACATGTTCGACCCGCTCCTTATTAAGCACCCCCTCTCCCCCGAATGGGTCCCCTCCCAACACATAGGGGAATACCTTTCATTCTGGCTCCGTAAGGAGATACCCAAAGTAGTAAGATCGCGACTTAGATCTCAATGCCCTCGACCCTCCCTCCCTGACAAGGTAGCTATGACCCCCGACCTTGATAGTAAGGTGGTGGCATTCATTGCCAAAACAGGAAGAGACCCGAGAAAAGGTCTTGACAAGGGACTTAAATCTTGTCAAGATAGACTGCTAGACATTACGGGTCCCCTGACTAAAATATTCGAACTGGCGGAAACAGGCTACCTCAATAACAGCCCCATAGATGCTAAAGAGCTGCGCCAATGCGCGCAAAGAGCAATCTGCCTGTTAGGCAACGCAAACACCGCACTCTTTAACGAGAGACGCAAAAGTGTGCTATTAAAGATTGATCCAAAGCTTGTCGAACTGGCTAACAAAGAAGGGGGACCGTCCTCCCAAGGGCTTCTCTTTGAAGAAGAGTTCATCAAAGAAATGGCCAAATACGTTGGAGTATTTAACTCTATCCAAAAATCTCAAAAGGACATTAAAAAAGTTTTTAATAGCAGAGTTTTTACCAGGGCCGGGAGAATGCGGGGTCGACTCCCGGCCGAGGAAATTTTTCTTCAAGACCATTCGTGGAAGATTTCCCCACTCTACCTTTGCGGCCCAGTCCTCATTTTACCCCCAGAGACAGAGATTCCGTCCAAGAGGCTTCAGGGGTGAAAGAAAACAAAGAGGTTTCTCAGCAGGTAAGCCTTACCAAAGACCACTTAGATACCCCTATAAAGGTGGGAGGGAGACTAGCCCTATTTTATGGGAACTGGAATATGGTGACTCAAGACCCTTGGGTGTTAGATACTGTCGAGGGCTACAAAATAGAATTCTTAAATTCACCCATTCAGGAAAGATTTCCCAGGGAAATTCGTTTTTCAAAAAAAGACTCCGGTCTAGTCTCTCAAGAGGTAAAGGACCTTTTCACAAAAGGGGCAATACAAGAAGGCAAAGAGATTGGCTTCATCAGCAATGTCTTCCTAGTAGAAAAGAAAGACAAAAAGATGAGACCTGTAATAAATCTAAAAGAACTAAACCAATGGGTGGTCTATCGCCACTTCAAAATGGAGGGGATATACCTTCTCAGGGACATCCTAAGGAAAGGAGATTGGCTCACTCGTCTAGACCTAAAGGACGCTTACCTAACCATTCCCATATGGCCCGCACACCAAAAATTCCTCCAATTTCTGTGGGAAGGAAAGCTATGGCAGTTTTCAAGCCTCCCCTTTGGTCTATCATCAGCCCCTTGGTGCTTTACCAAGATACTCCGTCCAGTAGCGGCTTGGCTAAGAAACCAAGGAATAAGACTAATTCTATATCTGGACGACATTTTATTAATGGCACAGTCCAAAGAAGTAGCCTCTCAACACACAATTCTGACTATAAAACATTTAGAATATTTGGGTTTCGTGATAAACACCCAAAAATCTTCAACAACCCCAACCCAAGTCACTCAATTCCTTGGTTTTACGGTAGATACAGTTCAGGCAGAATTAAAACTCCCCGGGGAGAAACTAAGAAAACTCAGGAAAGGGTTAAGGAAAATTCTAAGGAAACAATCCTTTCCCTTAAGATCCCTAGCCAGAATACTGGGCCTCCTGTCCTCGACTATCCAGGCCATATATCCAGGCCCATTATATTACCGGGCCCTTCAGAGACTCAAGGCAAAGGCCCTGAGAAGCAATCCTTCCTACTCTCAGATCGTGTACCTGGACTCAGACTCCAGGAAAGAGATACTTTGGTGGTTGAGGAATGCAGAAGCGTGGAACGGCAGAGCCATCTTTGGGGAGGAACCGGACCTTGTAATAGATTCCGATGCGAGCCTAGTAGGTTGGGGTGCCACGTGCGGCAACTCGTCAACAGGGGGCCTTTGGACTCCTCAAGAGAAACAGCTACATATCAACTGCTTAGAACTACTGGCAGGATCCTTTGCAACCTGGAGCTTTACCAAGGAAATGATGAAGTGTTCAGTCATGCGCCGCATGGACAATGTTTCTGCCATGAGATACGTGAACAAAATGGGGGGCCCTCACTCCAAAGGTCTTTCGGACCTGGCCAAGAATTTTTGGGCCTATTGCCTCAACAAAGGCATCTCAGTGGTTGCAGAACACATTCCAGGCCTGAACAATGGGGTCGCAGACTGGTTCTCCAGGAATTTCAAAGATTCCAGCAATTGGAAACTGGACAGACAAGTTTTCCTGTCTATTCAATCCTTATGGGGTCCCTTTGGAATAGATCTGTTTGCAGACCGACTCAACTGCCGAATTTCTTCAGCTGGAGACCAGACCCTCAGGCCTTAGCGGTAGATGCCTTCCTTCAGAACTGGCTTGGTCTGAACCCTTATGCCTTCCCTCCTTTTGCCATGCTCCCTCGTTTTCTTATTCAAGTCCGGAGAAACAAGGATCCAGTGGTAGTAGTAACCCCACTTTGGAGATCCCAAGCTTGGTTCCCAATTCTAATGGAAATGTCCATAGACTTTCCAATACTCATTCCTACGTTCGGGACGATAATCTCAGGTCCTCACGGAGAACGCCACCCCCTTGTGATTCAAGGCCTCCTGTCATTGATGGCTTGGAGGATTTCAGGAGACAATGGCGCCTCCCAGGAATTTCGGAGAACGCTTTCAGACTCATATCAGAGTCCTGGGCACCTGGGACAAGGAAAGCTTATAGACTGGCTTGGCGTAAATGGGTTTGTTGGTGCGTTCGACGGAATTACGATCCCATTTCAGTCGATCTAATTCAAGTTATTAATTTCTTGTCTGAAATCTTCGCCTCAGGCCTAGCTTATCGTACCGTTAACGTCTATAGATCGGCCATTGCAGCAGGCCACTGCCTACTAGATGGTACCTTGGTAGGTCAGAACCTACTAACCAAAAAAATCATGCGTAGTATGCGTGTCCTAAATCCACCCTTACCCAAATATTCCGCATTATGGGATGTCAGGGACGTTCTCAGATTAATTACAAGTTGGGGTGAGAATTCTTCCCGCTCTCTAAAAAGACTCTCCTATAAACTCACTGTTCTATTGTGTCTTGTCTCCTTCAGAAGAACATCGGACGTCAAGGCCCTAGACATCTCTAGTAGGGCTTTTCAACCTGAGGGAGTTTGTTTCTTCTTTAAAAAAAGGACTAAAACTATGTCAACTTCGGTCTTCTATCCCTCTTTTCCTCAGAACGAAAGCTTGTGTGTTGTCAAGTGTTTGTTAGAATACGAAAAAAGAACTTTAGGGTTGAGAAATTCTGTTGACCAATTATTAATATCTCATAGATCCCCTCATAAAGCGGTTTCTTCCCCCACTTTAGCTAGATGGGTTAAGGATGTTATGAAAGAAGCTGGGATTGATACTTCCATTTTTGGTGCTCATTCTCTTAGAGGTGTTCATCTTCAAAAGCTTTTGTTTTGGGTGGTGGCCTTCAAGATATCCTTAGGGCCGCAGACTGGTCAAATGAATGGATTTTCAAAAGTTGTTATTTTAAACCTGTAACAAATGCTATTGATAATGTGTTGAATACACTTTGAACTTGCATAATGTTGGCCTCCGTGTCATGCCATAAAATTTAGATTTTTCACAGCCTGGTGGGCAGAAAATCTGGATTTTATTAAGGACACGAAGGCCAAGATTATCCATCCACATTTAAACCCACCCTTGTAATATGATTCTGTTCTCTTTTCTTTCAGATTAAATGGTTTCAGAGACCTTTCTGACGTCTTCTCTAAATAAGTTATTTGAAAAGAATGTTATTTGAAAAGAATTTTAAAGTTATCTTGTTCGCTGCACAAAGAAGGGAGATGACTACGTGCACATGGACTTTATACTATGTTGGAATGTTTACGAAGTTCTAGATCTCTTCATTGTTGCTGCTGTGAGCTGCGCAATAAAGGAGATTTGCATAATCTTGGCCTCCATGTCCTTAATAGAATCCAGATTTTCTGCCCACCAGGCTGTGAAAAATCTAAATTGTTCATCGTAATTTGCAGTATTTAAATACAAATCTTCAGCATCAAATGCAGCATAATATTTCAAATCAGAAAACAGTGCTTCTATCGCTTGCACATCCCAATCATCTGATCGGATGTTCTGTTTAACTACATCACCCATAGAAACACGAAAAACAGTGGGCACATTAATCACTTCGGTGGGACCATGAATTTGAAAGTTCACAGCATCCCAAGCAATTCCATCACGTACAGGCCAGGCAGTGATGTTCACAAAAGTCTGGTCCCTTTTTATGATGTGTGATGAGGAATGGGGGGCTAAAGTTCCATCAATTAATCGAATTGTAGATCGTTCATTCAGGTAGTGTCCATTGATCAATTTAAAAAACACTACCATAAAGCCAATGGACATGAACAAAAAAATACTTATTAGCACCAGCCAGATGTAAGTCCAAGGTGCAACCAAAAAATGTCTCTTGAACCAGGCAAAAAATGTAGAAATTTTGGAAGGGGCAGTGGAAGTCAATGATTCAGTTTCAAAGGAAGAATGTGACTGGGCAATTGTTGTTCAATTTAATAGAGGTAAAGGGACTTCTGTCTGATAAGCATACTCGGGATCATCAGGTAAACCACCACCATTAGATGCCATAGAAGGACGAGTAACTGCAAGCATCTCAATGGAAACTTCAGGCAAGATGTTAGAGGGTGGCACCACAACAAAGTTTCTCAGCATTGAAGGGCAAGAAACTGAAGGTGTCATACTATGGACAATCGGCCACCCGCTGTAGCTTGACATTGTCAATCGAGATGTACCTGTTATACTTGCGACCAGGAAGTGGAGGTAAAACAACTGTACGTGTACCCAGGACTCCAAACACCGGGACCGGTGCATGATAAGAGGGTCCGAACTCCTTCTTGTTCTCCACCTTCTCGCGGTACAGAATACTCACAGTTCGGCTCTCGTTGATAGTCTTGTGAGAAAACGGTTTACAACCACACTTGACATTTCCAATGGCTTTTACAGCCATAATCTGTCCCCTCAGAGTAGTGAGTGGACGGCTTTTACCTCGGGCGGTAAACAAAGAAGTTTAAAAGGCTTCCTATGGGCTATAAGAACAGCCCTGGGGTCTTTGCTGCTCGAGTGGTCTCGCTCCTAGAGTATATGGACCCGGATGCATACTCGTATGTTGATGACATCTATCTAACAGACGACGAGTTGCTTCCACACCTTGCTCGCGTGGATAGCATAATAACTATGTTTGCAGACTTCGGTTACAAATTCAATTTTGCGAAGTGCCACATTGACGAGTTTACGGTGTTGTTCTTGGGGTACGAACTCAACAGTGAGGGTCGCGGCTTGGCTCCGCAATTCCTTGAGAAGTACGCACGCCTTTGTACTCCTACAACGCTGAAAAAATTGCAATCATTGCTGGGCTTTTTGAATTTCGGTCGTACCTACATTCCTGATTATGCCCAGCGTATCAAGACACTTTATGCCTTGGTACAACCTACTTTTACCAAATCATGCTGGCTGCCAGAGCATACAGCTGCATTGCAAACTTTGCAGTCTGATCTTCTTGCTTCAAAATACTTACAAACTCGTGATAACCACACTAACCAGGTCATTAGAATTGTACCGGGCGCGGTGGGTTTCACGTACGTAACGTTCAATGAGGAGCGACACCGTTCCCATTGCTTACAAATCTCATCTGTACACTTCAGCTGAGCTGCGCTTTTCCGCTGTCGAAAAAGTACTGACAGCAGTTCAGATGGCGATCCTGAAAGAACGAGCGCTATCACAAGGAAAGCACATGCTGGTGGTAACACCGTACCCTGCCCTGGAGGCAGTCACAAAAGCTAGTGTACCAAATTCTACGGCTTTGCATCCAAGGTGGATACAATGGGCAACTTCCTTAGCTTCGCAAGACGTCACATATATCTTTGACGCGGCGTTGCCGTCTCAGGAGTTTTTGGATTATGAATTCGTTCATCCGACTCCTTCGACATTGCGCCCACTTGAGGAGTACCGTTGTGTCATTTACACTGATGGGTCTGCGCAACCCGCTACTGGATCGAAGCACGCCTATTCAGCTGCCTGCGCAATTGTTGTGGGTACTTTCGTGAATGGAGAGTTCCAATCTGAAGCTGTGCATACACAGACATTGGGTGATTGTACCGCACAGTTGGCTGAAGTTCGTGCTCTAGTGCTTGCACTGGAGTATGCTGACCTTCGAGTCCCCACTTCCGCGGTGTGTGACTCATTCTATTGTGTTCAATCTTACAATGACAATCTACATTTTTGGATTCAGAATGATTTTCATGATTCCAAAGGTAGCACAATAAAGCATAAAACGCTTTGGGTTCGAGTGGCAGCACTTAAAGAACTGCTTCTACTCGTGAATGTAATTCACACTCTTGGTCACCAACGAGTTGGCGTCCATGCTGTCGGTAACAGTCTTGCTGACGAGGCAGCAAAAACAGCAGTGGCGACATATCTAGTAGCAGCAGTTACAAGATCAAAAAGTAAGATCGATGATGAAATCTTGGCGGCTATTGCTGCTTCCGAGACCGGGAAAAAGTTTCCGAAGGGTTTCCCTTCTCGCTACCATTATCGCTTAAGTCCTGATAACGTCCCGTTAGTGAGGATTAACGACGTTGGTGACAGATTGATTCCCAACGCGGACTGCAGACCATCTTTGATTTCAGCTGCCCACGAGGGTGTTGCGTCTGCGCATGCCAGAGTGTCGGCTACTATATCTCTTTTGCAGCAACGTTACTGGTGGTACGGTTTGTACAAACAAGCGCGGGCATACGTTCTTAATTGTGACATTTGCCAACAGATTAAACCTTCTTCTGCAGCGCGCCCACCACAAACACAGTTGCATATATCTAATCAACCACTTGCGTGCGTTTATTTAGATCACTGCGGTCCTATTACCTCTGATACTGCGTACAAATACATCTTGGTTGCAGTTGATTCGTGCACACGTTTCCTGTGGGTATGGCCACAAAGGAGTGCTGATGCCAGAACTGTCATCAAGGATTTGCGTGTCTTTATAGGGAGTTTTGCATGTGGTACCCTTCATTCTGATCAGGGTCCTGCGTTCGCCTCAAAGGCGTACAAGGAGGCCATGAGAGAACTGGGGGTCCAAGTCAAATTTTCGTCTCCATACCGGCCTGAGGGCAATAGTGTTGTGGAGCGGATGAACCGTGACCTAAAGCAATCTTTGACAGCGAGGGTATTAGGTACAGACCGGAACTGGCTCTCCCACTTGTATGACGTACAACGTGCACTTAATAATCTCCCTAGAAGGTCTCTGGGTGGGAGGACCCCGTACATGATGCTCTTTGGAGTGAGAATGTTTGTCCCGGACCTTGATGGTCTAGACATGGCGGCAGCAGCTGCCCCTTTTGACCTAGATGACCACTGTGCTGTATTGCAGAATCTACAAGAAGCCAGAGACACTCTAGCGAAAGGACACGTACCCTCTACATCCGAAGCTGCGCTCCAGATTCCGGTAGTCGGCTGGCTACCTCGAGTTGGTGACCTGGTCCGTGAGAAGGTGGAGAACAAGAAGGAGTTTGGCCCCTCTTATCGTGCACCGGTCCCGGTGCTTGGAGTCCTGGGTACGCGTACAGTTGTTTTACCTCCACTTCCTGGTCGCAAGGATAACAGGTACATCTCGATTGACAATGTCAAGCTACAGCGGGTGGCCGATTCTCCATAGTATGACACCTTCAGTTTCTTGCCCTTCGATGCTGAGAAACTCTGTTGTGGTGCCACCCTCTAACATCTTGCCTCAAGTTTCCATTGAGATGCTTGCAGTTACTGGTCCTTCTATCCATCTAATGCTGGTGGTTTACCTGATGATCCTGAGTATGCTTATCCAACAGAAGTACCTTTGCCTCTATTACATTCAACAACAATTGCCCAGTCACATTCTTCCTTTGAAACTGAATCATTGACGTCCACTGCCCCTTCCAACATTTCTAAATTTTTTACCTGGTTCAAGAGACATTTTTTGGTTGCACCTTGGACTTACATCTGGCTGGTGCTAATAAGTATTTTTTTGTTCATGTCCATTGGCTTTGTGGTAGTGTTTTTTAAATTGATCAATGGACACTACCTGAATGAACGATCTACGATTCGATTCATTGATGGAACTTTAGCCCCCCATTCCTCATCACACATCATGAAAAGGGACCAGACTTTTGTGAACATCACCGCCTGGCCTGTACGTGATGGAATTGCTTGGGATGCTGTGAACTTTCAAATTCATGGTCCCACCGAAGTGATTAATGTGCCAACTGTTATTCGTGTTTCTATGGGTGATGTAGTTAAACAGAACATCCGATCAGATGATTGGGATGTGCAAGCGATAGAAATACTGTTTTCTGATTTGAAATATTATGCTGCATTTGATGCTGAGGACTTGTATTTAAATACTGCAAATTACGATGAACAATTTTGCTATCAACATTATGGCACACATTTCCTACACAGGGCAAATACCTTTCGGAATTTTGTTAATTTCACTCAGTGGGAACATTGTCCTGTCCCTATGAGTGGCAGTTCTGCCACTTTAGTGAAAAAATTCACATACTTTTCGGATTTTAGTGTGTCTGACCCTAACTCTTTTTATTTTAAGGTGGCGGTAGAACCAGCTTCTAAGGTTAGACTGACACACACCAAATTATTATATTCCAAATCCTTTATGGATGAATTGGCTATTGGAGGTTATGACCTCTGGAAAGCTACTATCGATCTTAAATCGGTTTGGGGAACTAATCCGTGGCAGGTACAAGGAACAGAAGCTTTGCATCGTGCCTGTCTTATCCCAAATCATATGTTATTTTTTAATTCAACTATTTTTCAGACCACCTGTTTTGGATTGGCTATATCTAAAAAATTGAATTCCCCCACAATCCCGGATCTGGGTGCTTATCCTAATTGGGCGAATCACACAGATCTGTCCCTTACTATGTTGCAGTCCCTCGTCTCCAACACCACCTTCAATATTTCAGCAATAGATCCCGAGGGATGGTTGGTATGGCAGACGGGTTCAGATTCCTGTCAACGTCGGTTTCTGAATTTGACACCAGGGTATGCACAATTTAGGGTAGACCCTCGTTTTCCATCGTCACACACGGTAACTACCTACTCGGTAGGTAAGTTATGCCAGTCATGGTTGCAACATTCCACATTAGCTTCAATTAAGCTTCATTTATCAAGGTTAAATGACAAAATTGATTTGAATGATTTTATTAAGGGTCCTGCGAGTGGCAGGTCCAAGAGATGGGTTTATGCTATTTACAATGAAGTTTGGAAGTTATCGCAAATTGAAGCTGCTTCCAGGCTACGTGCTATTGACCAGGCCAATATGGAGAAAGTATTGGCTGTTATAGATAATAGTATTAACACCTTGTCTTCTAGAATTTATACATTAGATAATATTGTTTCATCTGTCGTAGACATTGTGCAAGATGAAGTGTCTGTGTTATATCATGGTCAAAATCAGTTGCGTTCAATTATGCAATTTGCATGGACCTTGCAAACGTTAAAAGCAGGAAAAGTCCCTTGGGTTTACATGAATACGTCTTCGTTATTCCTTCCTTTTAATTTGACCGATAAACAGCAGTTCATGTCCATGAAAGCCGCAACTTACGCATTACTGCACATTGAAAAACTAGAACCTTTACCTTTTTCTTTTGCTGAGTTGAATTCGGCTGTGTGGCTTGTACACGGATTGATCACGTTGCCTTTTTCAAGGTTTAAGTTCAGTTCGTGCATGAAGCATTATGCCATAGGCAGATATGAACAGCTTGGAAATGCCTTCCTGCACGAAGTTTGGTCACTTCCTTTCACATATAGATGCGTGAGGGATGGCAAGGAAGTTTACTTAAAAGGTGAAGAATGCACTTCCGCTCCTGATCATTCTGTGGTTTGTAGACATATACAATTACATGGCGCTTGCAATATACACGCTCCTAATTTAGCTTGTGTCCTAAAAGGTATTCCAATGCCAGTTATAACGTCTTCTTTTAAGCTGCTTGCCAACGGTAGTTATTTGCTTTTAAATAATGAAGCTTGCTGTGGGATGCTAGTGGGTATTCCTTACATAGTCACCGTTTCACAAAAGGTGGTTTGCTGTAATAACGTCCTTTTCCCACCCCCGCACGGCAGGCTCGATATATCCAACTGGCCGGCGATTCCAACCTTGAACGCAGAGTTCAACAGGATGAGTAGAATAAGAGCTCTTTTGTCTCAGAAAGAAGTTTCTTTGACTTCGTCCCGTCAAACATTTCTTCTTCACATAGCAAACACACGCACTGAAGTACAAGCTCTTTTAAATACTGACCTCCCCCTACATTTTGGAACGTTGATACAGACAATCTTTAATGCTTCGTCTACGACTGGTCTTGTTCATTTTTTTAAAATTGTCGGCTCAGGCCTCGTGACATCTTTCCAAACTATTTTTGGTGTGATCCCCGCGTTTTTACATTCTATTTTTTCAAGTGTCTTCAGAGGGCTTCCCTTGCTCCTCGCTCTTGGGGCCGGGATCCTCTTGTTGATCTGCGCGTTTCGTTATGGCTGCATGCCTGGGGTTACAAGACAGAATGCTCCGCCTGCTCCATCTTCGTATCCGGATGCTTGATTACTACGACACTTTACCTCTGGCGACCTTAAGCGTCAAGTATGGATTGTCATTCCGGTTTGCTTATTTTACCTGTGTGCAACCTGTCTTTCATTGCATAGATTGTCCCTTCCAATGGGCTCTGGACTTGTGTCTGTCAAACTTGGTGTCACCTGACCCGGATTTTGATGAACTAATGTGTCCATTACTGGATCATGAGTTTGCTTGTTCTGGAATTGGGTTTATGGCTTTGGGTGCTACACAAGGAGTCCTTGGTAACTGGGATATCGGAGAGGCCGCTATTGAATTCCTTGAACGGAGTTTCCTCGAGGATGCTGACAGTTGTCCTGTTATGGTGCTGGATGCTCCGATAATTGAAGAACACGTGTGTTCCTTTCCCTAGCTAAATTGGATGGCAGATACTTTTGCGGAACGCTCCAATGATTTCCTCTTGGAAGCTGTTGCAACTTACGGTGCATATACCTTGATGGATTAACTGTTTCACATAGTCAAGACCGGATGCATCCATAGATGTCAATTTTTTATCGTAATTTTTTTAATGGTTTTTTCTCTAGAACATCGTTTTTATTTTTTACACGATTTTTTTTCTTCTTTTTTTCTCGAACTTTACACTTACCTTATATGGACTTATAGTTCATGCCCTTGGTTCTGTTCTATATCACTTGAACTCTGCGTTCTAGATAAGTGCGCCCCTAGTGGTTAGTAGTCCGATCAAAGGGGGGTGTAGTGTGGGTTAGCCACTCCCTATTTACAACACTAAGTTAGCATAACCGAGCCAACTGTTAGAAAGCCAGCTTGCCGTTTCTGCTGCTTTGCACGCGACACTGTTGTTATATGTTATTCATTTTAGAAATGCTTACTCTAATAGTATAATAAACCTATTAGTTACTAGAGAAAGGAGTGTGGCTGTTTACCACTGTCATTATTATTATGATTGCTCCTTTCATTGTGTATGGTATTGTAACAATGCTGATGGTTCTGATCTTAACCATTTGTCTGCTAGTGTTAGCTAAAGTACTGTATCTTAGGACGCGAGGTTTATAAAATAAACTATTTAAACTTTACCGTGTCTGTATTATTATGTTGTGGAGTGCTAAATAAGTACAAACAGGTATTTCGGATTCCCACCACTCCTGAGAAATATCTAAGTCGCATGTTCTGGGTTGTCTATACATTGGGACCGCCTAGCTAGATCTAGGCTAACGAATGGGACACTAAGCTAGTCGGATATGGGGTTCTTGGTTCTGAGGGGAGTTTCTGGTACACCACAATTCTCTGAGGTCCTGGTTTCCTGCGCATAGTTATGTGCATAAGCAGAATCCCTGCAACATGTTGCAACTTACGGTGCATATACCTTGATGGATTGACTGTTTCACATAACCGAGCCAACTGTTTCAAAGCCAGCTTGCCGTTTCTGCTGCTTTGCACACGACACTGTTGTTATATGTTATTCATTTTAGAAATGCTTCCTCGACTTTGCCTTACAGGATAACAGTTTGTTGTTTAACATTCTTAACACTGTGCTGCGACCTTCGTCTGTACAGAACAAGTCTAGGACACTAGACGGTGCAGAGTGTTGTGTTCAGATTGATCGTACCACTTTTTAGACATATCATGCATACAGCTGCCAATATCTGAAGGACAAGTGCTTTTAATATGACAGGACAGAATGTTTTAGATTCATTCGAACAGAAGAGATGATGCATGAGATTCCTAGGTGATCCTGTGATGTGATTCTACTAAGCTGATCTATACGGTATGGGGTTCCCCCTGTTAGCCTAAGAGACCTTCTATTAGTATAATAAACCTATTAGTTACTAGAGAAAGGAGTGTGGCTGTTTACCACTGTCATTATTATTATGATTGCTCCTTTCATTGTGTATGGTATTGTAACAATGCTGATGGTTCTGATCTTAACCATTTGTCTGCTAGTGTTAGCTAAAGTACTGCATCTTAGGACGCGAGGTTTATAAAATAAACTATTTAAACTTTACCGTGTCTGTATTATTATGTTGTGGAGTGCTAAATAAGTACAAACAGGTATTTTCGTATTCCCACCACTACTGAGAAATATCTAAGTCGCATGTTATGGGTTGTTTATACATTGGGACCGCCTAGCTAGATCTAGGCTAAGGAATGGGAGACTTAGCTAGTAGGATATGGGGTTCTTGGTTCTGAGGAGAGTTTCTGGTACACGAAAATTCTCTGAGGTCCTGGTTTCCTGCGCATAGTTCTGTGCATAAGCAGAATAAGTACAGACAGAATAAGGCGCTACGTCCCACCATTCCGTAGGCTTTTGCAATAATCTTTGCAAATTCCCTGGGCCTGTCGGCAGGATCCACAAGTTCCAGCATATTGCCTACTTGGAACTGCATGGCATCTCCTTTTAGGTTCCCCATCACCATGGAACAAACCACATAGAAGCTGTCGACAAGCCTCATTCCCAATTCAATGGCTGCCTCTGCACCATGATTTTCCTGAACTTTCTTGATGACAGAGGGTAGTACAGACATAGACGGAGTGCCATAGCACTTCGAATAGGTCGCAGCAAAGACCTTGCCCCAATTGTTACAATCGACAATATCAGGTACTAGATCTTTCGGCAAAGTAATGGTGAGTATCCTGTGTTTATCCACAGGAGAAGTGTTTGGAAACACGGCTTCCAGTTGATCAAACTTTTCAGCAAGCCAGTAAGGAAATTCATCCTTACTTTGGGGGCGCTTGCCTACAACCGCATTAACCATCACGGGACCAATGACCACGGCTCGGTGTTTATTCGTGTGACTCGCAACAGCAGGTACCCCCACCTGCACGTTGCGAGACACGTACTGCACTAAAGCCCTATGGACCGTAATCAGGGCAGTGTGTAGTACTCGTAAGTCTGCCACCCCAACCGTCAAGTAGTTGGGGTGGGGTGTAAAACCGGCCAGCACCGGCCAATCAGCCCCTGCAATTGACAAAGGGCCAAGTCTTGGCGGTGCCACTGTATGGGGAAGGGCGCCATTAAACCAAATGGTATGCTGCCAGGCAGAAATAGGTATTTCTAGTGTCCTATACGGAGCATAAGCTGCAGGTACTTGTGTGGCAGTGCAGGTGTGGAACGTATCATCGTCCGCATTCACCTCTGGAAAAGTCACCCAAGAGTAAAACAACTCATAAGGGTGAGCCGCGTCAGCAGCTACCACAAAGACCACAGCCAGCCCGTCATCAGGCACCCCATACGTCCTCAAATGCTGACGTAGAGGAACCCGACTATGTGCGGCTATATCGACCGCCATTAGGACACACTAAAGAATAACGACAAGTTCTACAGTAGCACTTGGGTTCAGTAAAAAACTAATCTTTTTTATTTTCAAGCGTGAACGAACCTTTAGTCGAAACTCAGGTAGATTAAGCTGTCACTCCCGTTATCCGGAAACCAGAGTGAGGGCGTTGTGGACTAATAAAAGTACTAGTAAGGCTTTTCAGACCATAACCACGTTGGGCGCCATGTTGCAGGGATTCTGCTTATGCACAGAACTATGCGCAGGAAACCAGGACCTCAGAGAATTGTGGTGTACCAGAAACTCCCCTCAGAACCAAGAACCCCATATCCGACTAGCTTAGTGTCCCATTCGTTAGCCTAGATCTAGCTAGGCGGTCCCAATGTATAGACAACCCAGAACATGCGACTTAGATATTTCTCAGGAGTGGTGGGAATCCGAAATACCTGTTTGTACTTATTTAGCACTCCACAACATAATAATACAGACACGGTAAAGTTTAAATAGTTTATTTTATAAACCTCGCGTCCTAAGATACAGTACTTTAGCTAACACTAGCAGACAAATGGTTAAGATCAGAACCATCAGCATTGTTACAATACCATACACAATGAAAGGAGCAATCATAATAATAATGACAGTGGTAAACAGCCACACTCCTTTCTCTAGTAACTAATAGGTTTATTATACTAATAGAAGGTCTCTTAGGCTAACAGGGGGAACCCCATACCGTATAGATCAGCTTAGTAGAATCACATCACAGGATCACCTAGGCTCTCTCATGCATCATCTCTTCTGTTCGAATGAATCTAAAACATTCTGTCCTGTCATATTAAAAGCACTTGTCCTTCAGATATTGGCAGCTGGATGCATGATATGTCTAAAAAGTGGTACGATCAATCTGAACACAACACTCTGCACCGTCTAGTGTCCTAGACTTGTTGTTTACATGATGTACAGACGAAGGTCGCAACACAGTGTTAAGAATGTTAAACAACAAACTGTTATCCTGTAAGGCAAAGTCGAGTAAGCATTTCTAAAATGAATAACATATAACAGTGTCGCGTGCAAAGCAACAGAAACGGCAAGCTGGCTTTCTAACAGTTGGCTCGGTTATGCTAACTTAGTGTTGTAAATAGGGAGTGGCTAACCCACACTACAAAACAGGCGAGTGTTCTAGATGTCCATTTCTTGAAATCAGGCTATGACAACTCCTGGGTGCCCTCACGCCGCGTTAAGATGCGTGGTAACCCATTCAACAGACTGTCCACTCTACGTCGTCACTAGACATTGCCGCCCTCTCTCTGCCAATAAGCCGATTCAAGAGTCATAAATGATTTCCTTGTCACTGTTGGCATGATCATTCTCGCTACTAAGGCTCATGGATAAGAATTCCCGGGAAAAGCAAGTGTGCCACTCTTTTCTGCTCCCCCGTTGCATCTCACTCAGTCATGCATGCCTCAAGTACACAGAGGCAGGGCAGCTCGCCCCAAAGGCACTGCCAGGGGCCTCAAGAGAAATCAAACTCAATAACCTCACAGGGGGTACAATCCCTGCTATAGGGAAACAAATTGACACATGTTGGCATCTGTCCCCACTATGCTTAGTCTGCACTATGCACTAACCTTTCTCCATAACCATTAACGAGACAACCTGCTTGATTCCAGAAAGCCATTTACCCTGAATGCAAAGATCAAAACCTTACCTGATTGTGACTAGCTGGCACAGTAACCTATAATGCTGTGAAATTATGTAACAGCACCAGCTGACTGATACCACGCTACAGGGATACAGCTCCCTGCACAGACCATCACATAGGCGGCGAGCATGTCAGGAACCAGGGTATCATACCTGTCCTGTACCAGCGACAAGCTAACCAATATATATACCAAGCGCAAGGCAGCAGGTGCGCACAGCTCACCGCTAGGAACATTGCCCCTTCAGGGCACACAAGCAGGCCCACCCGGCGAGAGCATAGCCAACATCACCAACGACCTCAGAAATGGAGCGACGCCCTTATACAAGTGCAAGCATGATACCAAAAGCGAGGCCCAAGGTGCGCCTTTTAAATCATTACAGGACAAACCCATTAAATAGGAACACCGGAGGGTACTTATATGGTGCAGGGCAGCAATGTCCTCTAGTCCTCTTACCCTTAGGTGACGCCCCATGAAAAAACACAGCCACAGGACGCACAGAGCCCGAAACACGTCTGTCCCAGGCTCCAGCAAGCACGCTTCGATGTCTATTCTCAATTATACTGTGCTTTCAATCCCCTTTTCAGGTAGGCACACTCTCAGCCCTTGCACTGTTATCCCGGGGTACAACTCGTGTCTTGAGCTCTATCCTCACCTCAGGGGGGCCATCCTCACCCAGACTGACTGCATGTCCTGCCATACCCAGGATGGTCAAGACGCTGAGGGGTTGTCGTTCATTAGACTTGCAGCCAGACGCAGGGATATGATAGGGCTTTGTGTTCGCCTGTGGGGCAGTAGCAACAGTACCGCAAACCACTCCTGGAATTTTTCTAACAATATTGTTTATGGAGTTTCTGGTTGGCCAGGGTATGCACCCAAGCCAGGCAGAACCCCCCACTCCAGTCAGCGGAGCCAGCGAGGATAATCTGCCGCGACTGAACACTGCAACACAGCCTGTGCTGCAACGAACCCAAAACATGCCTCAACAGGGCCCAATGGCCAGCCTGACCTAGAGCAAAGGAACCTGCTTGGCTTTTAACAATGCCATCACCAGGGTAAAAGGCACCAGTGTAGCACCAGTGCGCACCTGGTGCACTTGGGCCACTGCCAACAACCCTAGGGCCAAGCGCCGCGTTGGATTCCCATAAATGCAATCACTTGCCGGTTGGGCGAAATTATAGCGAACGAACACATCCGTTGAAGGCCAACAAATATCCACATCACCGTTGAAGAGTACTAGGCGCGGCGTTGAGAAACCGGAGCATCACATCAAGTTACGGTACAGTAATAACACGCCTGTGTTCAATGGGATCTCAAACATTTCTATCATGTGAGCTACTTGTGCCTAATGAAGCTTGTCCCAGGCCACAACCTTATTAATGCTTTAATAACGACCACATCAAACAGGGTTACATTGGTGGCCCCCCTGGGCAAGATTACTAGCAATGAACACATCTGTGCAGTTCTAAGGTTTGCTAGCAGACTGCCCAACAGACGCGAGACCCTGACGATTCCCACTACTTGGTGATCGCCCCCCCGAGCACCACAAAAGCCGTGCCCGGTCGCGAGCCCTCCACTTGCCGCTTCCTCGTGAATTTTTTATTTTTTTGCATATTTATATAGCGCGGACTCGACCCGAAGGTATGGAGCGCTTTACATAGCACGGTATTTACATTACACATTCAGGCACGGGGAGATCAAGTCATTTGCCCAGCATCTCAGGATGTGGACGCGACCTCGAGGCTCGAACCCTGGTTTTCCTGCATGGTTTCCCGTTTGGCCATGATGACCCTCCCCACCCCCACGGATGGAGCCGCTTGATGGTGGCTTCCCCCGCCACGGCCCCTGATCGACCGTGCTGCTCCGGCTGGGCACCCCATTCACCGCGTGGGCAGAGGGCCCCCAAAATGGTTGGGACGCTCTACTCTGCAACAACCTGCTGGTTGTCCGATGCTAGCGAAGCCACTAGGTGCCAGAAGGAAGCGGGCCAGCAGTCTTCCGGACCCCAGATCCCCCCCCCACACCAGCTGCCGCACTCCGCCCATATTCTTGCCGGGGGAGGAGGGCCCGTTCAGAGTTTAGGATTCTGCGGAGGGACCTGGAGGTTGGGCACCCCAGGTAATGGCGAGGCAGTTGCCACCGGGCCCACGCAGCCTCTAATACCTGCTGCCGTACACCACAAGCGTTGGAACAACGGTGTTTAAACACATAGCCTTTACCGTCATAATGGAAGACCTTAACCCCTAGCCACCGTGACACATGAGGTTTACACCCCGCCCGTCAGCACCGCCTGCCAAGTCATGTTGGGACCATGTGAGGCCCGACCCGCTGACGGGCGAGGCCTCCCCCATTGCCATTGCCTGTAATGTTAAACTCGTACACCCCAACGTTGAAACAGCGTTTTTTTTTCTTTTTGCTGCATCTTTTATATAGCGTGGACTCGACCCGAAGGTATTGGAGCGCTGTACATGAGTACCGTATTTACATTACATATTCAGGCACGGGGAGATTAAATGATTTGCCCAGGATCACAGGACGCGACCCCGAGGCTCGAAACCTGGTTTCCTGCACCAGAGTCGGCGGCTGCACATGAGCACCGTATTTACATTACATATTCAGGCACTGGGAGATAAGTGATTTGCCCAGGATCGCAGGACGCGACCTCGAGGCTCGAACTCTGGTTTCCTGCACCAAAGTCGGCAGCTGCACATGAGCACCGTATTTACATTACATATTCAGGCACGGGGAAAATAAGTGATTTTCCCAAAATCACAGGACGCGACCTCGAGGCTCGAACCCTATTTACCTGCACCAAAGTCGGCAGCTGCACATGGGCACTGTATTTACATTACATATTCAGGCACGGGGAGGTTAAGTGATTTGCCCAGGATGCGACCTCGAGGCTCGAACCCTGGTTTCCTGCACCAAAGTCGGCAGCGCAGCCGACGGACCACATCGCCTCCCCGAACACATACGGGCTGCAGATAGGGGCTTGCGGGTGGGGGCCTGCGATTGACCCGGCTTGCTTCACAGCTCCCACACATGTATAGTCCAATCTCCCTCCTAGCCCTCCCATCGTCAGTCCGGAATCGCCACCGGAGCAACTTACTTGCTGGGGCGATGCGCCTCTCTACCCGTGTGTAACGTCCGCTGCCCTCTCCCCAACCCAAGGTGCCTCCAGGGCAGATGGCGGGAAGGGGAGGCAGGTGCTGGACATAAATGTTCCAGGCCCCCCTCCGGTTGCCCGATGCATCTCTGGCCGAGGAGCATTCCGGTGCCTGGCTCTCACAAAATATTGCTGCAGGTTTATTCAGAAACCCGCTCCGTGAGCTAATCCCCATCCCCTCCCTCGGCGGACCGGGAATGAGCAATGGCCTATACCGGCCGCACATACTAGTGAGGGGAGGGGGTGGGGAAGGGGATACACTCACCCGAGGTCTGATCGGCACGGACTTGTGGAGAGGCGGGGCAGACGGCGTGTCCAGGACACCTCCAGAGCGAGCGGTAGCGACGGCGTGTCTGGCGCAAAGAGGACGCCAAGAAGGCCGGGGGAGGCATACAAATACCTCCCCTCCTCTACGTGCCGGAAGTGACGCGTCTGATAAGGGGACTCCTCCTAGAGTCCCCCATTATTAGTGGGGGTGGGGAAATGCCCAAATGGGACTAAGGGGGGCTGCCCGTTTAGGGTGGCCCCCTGCGGGGGCCGCGGGCAGCCGCGGAATCACTGGTAAATTGCAACCGCTCACTCTGTTCAAATATACTCACGCCATCCTATCGGTGCGCCATACTCCATATCAGCAGCCTATCATACAGAGAGTCGCAGCTCCCACGTGCGCTTTGCGCAAGCTCATGCATCTTTATATCATATATGCGCATACAGCGACCTCCACGCGCCTTGATCCTGCGATGAAGTTCTGTATTACATGCCATGACGCGCTAGGGTTCTGTGACGCGAGTTGTGCTAAATGCGCTTTTCAAATGCATTTCAAACTTGGCACATGGCACTTGCAATCCACAGGCCCATGCGCATCGCAACACTGTTACTGCCCTGATGTCCATTACGCGCACAAGCCCGCGGTGCCTGGCAGTAAACAAACTTACCACTTTTTGAGATCCACGTGCTTTAGGCAGCATAATTCAAAACAACTCCAGTCATTTCACTGATGTTCATTACCCGCATAAGCCTTGGTGACTGCGATGCCTGGCAGCAATTTGAGGTAGCTTCTAATCACCTCAAAGTGAAACACACTTCTTACTCTCTCTTAGTTTCCCCAACTTCCATTTACACGTGGTTCCCTTCCCAGTCTGACAAAATTTAAACTCCTTACCAGCATCCAGTTTTTGTAGTCCCACCAGGCAATAGGCACCAGATAGGCACAAACACTACAATGCCTGCTTTTCAGTGCTCGCTTTGGTGCTTAATGCCTTTACCTGACTTTTCTAGGGGTGGAGATGTCTTCTATCTATCCCCTGCACAGGATCTCATCCTCGCCGCCATGTAAAAAGACCCAGCTCTAGGACGTCTAATTAGCTCTTTATTCAATTGACATCTTCATCATAGCTAGCAGCTATCCTTCTCTCCTCCCAGCAACTGCTCCTCCCTACATTCCAATAGATGAAATGTGAATCCTCTGGTCACCTGTGTGTCCATTGTTACTAATCTCTCCCCATAAGCCTATCACAATCTACCCCCACTCCAATCCACCACCGTCTACCACTCTCCAATCTACCCCACTCATCTACCCCACTCCACTGAACTCCAGTCTGCCCCACTCCACTCCAGTCTACCCCACTCAATTTCCACACCACACCCCCACTCAAATCTACCACACTCCAGTCTACCCCACTGCAGGCTACCCAGTCTGCCACATTATTCTACCCCAATCCAATGTACCCCAGTCAACTCCATTACAATCTACCCTAATCTACTCCATTCCAATCTACCCCATTCATCTACCCCCCTCCAGTTCACTCCAGTCTACCCCACTCAATTTCCTCACCACACCCCACTCAAATCTACCACACTCCAGTCTACCCCACTGCAGGCTACCCAGTCTGCCACATTATTCTACCCCAATCCAATCTACCCCAGTCAACTCCACTACAATCTACCCCAATCTACTCCACATTAGTCTACCTCATTTTACCCCAGTCTACTCAACTACAGTCTATCCCATTCTACCCCATTCCTCTCTACTCCAATCTACTCCTCTCTATTCTAATCTACCCCTCCACATGCCACTAACTTTAAGCCATGCTGAACAGCATCCACACTGGCTAAAAACACATTGGGAGACCTATTGCCTTTGCCACTATTTTGTTATTTTTGGGAGACGTAATTTTCCGTATTTATATTGGTAAAGTAAAATATCATTAACAAGTAGATAACCACTCCAATCAGTACAGTTTAATGGTATTTCAGCAGAGTTTAGAGTGGTGGGTACTTAAGATACAGGGACAGAGATAACCACATGGTTTATTCCAAGTGCATACATCTGCTTAGCGACCTGCGACAGTGCAGGCGGACAGAAGTAGTTTGTGACTATAGGAAGTTGACTTTTTATATAGTGGACCAAAAAGAGGTGCACTGTGTAAAGAGTTCAGGCAAACCATAAAGGAAATACAGAGTCACAAATGACATCCCAAATACTCTCTTTTGTGGTAGTGTGGGCGAGCAGTGAGGCATATCAGATGGTAGTGCTAAGCATTTATTACACACACAAAGGCTGTAGGTGAGACCACACTCAAAAAACAAATCCAACTGCAATGTATGGAAATAATGTACTTGTATATAAATTTAGATACCAAGATCAAATGCTTTAGAGTTATGAATTTTGACAATTTTCAGATATGGAGACAGTGCATCTTCTGGATCAGCAATGTTATCCTATGGAAGAAGAACATGCATTGCATTTTGGCACTTACAGGACTGTTCTTCGGGACTTAAGGTGAGCATGGAGCAAGCGCCAAGGCCACACCAACAGATCACATTGGAAAGCTTTGCGGCGTCCTGGTGCAGAGGTGTCATGGCTTTTGGTGCCCCATTAATTTTTAACATAGAACTGTCTGGTAACAAAAAGGCTGCAAGCTGGGACTAGGGGACCAGTCTGGGGTAAACCTCAGGTGAGCTCAACCCTTAAGATCCTCGAGTACACAGGGACATCCTTGGTCCACTTCTCCTTGGGCTGTGGGGCTCGAGTGGAGTGTGGTGTCTTTTGGCGTCGGATCCGATGCTGGAGTCTCTCTTGGTTTGAGGAGACCTGCAGAAAGAGGCTGCAGGGGGCGACTGGAAGTCTAGTCTGGGCAAACCCAAGGATCGGATATGGAGTTGTGGGTCTGGGGACCCCGTTGGCACTGTCCCCTCCCTTGACCTCTGGCTCGTGGGGCGCAGGTGCATGGACGCTTTGAGGCTACGGTGGTGAGAGTCACAGCTGAGCCACTCATGAAATGGGTCTCACTGTCCCTGAAGTCCCTCAATGTGCAGGTCGGTCTTCCCCGGTGTTGGTGTTCGGTCTGGACACTACTACCCTTAGCTGCTGCAAGGGGTCCAAAACCCCAGGTATTAGTCCTGTACAGCTCTGGTTGGTCCTGGTTAATCTCACTCGGTGGGAGGACAGATCTGACCATCAGGAGCACGCGGTCCTCTTCCTGGGGAGCTGCTCTGTCGGGCTAGCTGTGGAGCAAAAGCTCAGTGGAACGTACCTTGATTCTTTGGTGCCTGTAGCTCCAGGGGATTAGCTCCTCTACTTCAACAGAGTTTCTTCAGGCAATTGGCAAAGCACTGGCAGCCCTCCGGGTTTCTTGGAGACTGCACAGTGGCAGGACAAGTCTGCTTCTTCTACGATTGTTGGGGGCAGCTGTCAGCCTGGCAGGGTTGTCGCCAAGTCAGTTGTTGCTCTTCTGTTCTCATGGCAGGACTCTTTTTCGTCCACTCCTTTTCTTGATTCGTCACAATCTCAAGTACTGGTATCAGGGGTTCCCCTAAATGCTCAATCGAGGACATTAATCAGAATGAGCGGTAGTGGCCAATGGGCTAATTACCCCTGGGGGCACTACACCTCCTAGATGACCACTTAGTTTGGGGGAGTGGGCTTCACCCTGTCCCAGAATGGCTAATTCCACCACACACAAGATGGTGGAATTTCTAAAGTGGTATTCACTTCCAGCTGGTCACCTTAGAGGTGTGTCCAGCCTGGCAGTGCAACACACCTCCTGCATAGCTAATTTTCCCCGCCTTGTCCAGGTGCCAAAGGAGCCCTGGTCAAGGGTGGGCGGGGAGTGGGGGGGGGGGGGACGGTCTGCATCGTCTTCTGTGAGGGAAGCCAAGAGGGAAGCCAGATTTGCATCCCAAAAATGGTGGGCTATTTGAAGTCACCTGCCTTGGAATGCTAATTTGCAGGTCATTGTTTGGGAGGGGGTGTAACCACCCTCTGCCCAAGGACACTTTGTCTCTGGAGTCCCGAGAGCCAAGGCCCTCGCCCCTGTGGTCAGAAACTCTTATGTGGTGGCAGGCCGGCTAAGACCAGTCCATCAGCACACTGGTAGTTGGTAGGTTTTCAGGGGACAACTCTATGGTGCCCTCTGTGTGCATGTATTACTAAATCTGACACTAGCATCAGTGTGGGCTTATTAATACGAGGTGTTTGATACCAAACACCATATGTTTCCATGAAGATGGTCAAGGCGTTCTTACCAGTGGCCAGTACATACCTTAAGACGGCTTCCCTGCTCACTTACTATATCTAGTAATAGAACTAGACAACACAAGGGCATATCTGCTCATTCAGATTTGTCCGCACATAAAATATAAATCACCCTTAGGGCTCAAAGGCCTGCTATAGGGGTGTGTTAGAACTCGGGGTCTCTAGTTGGCTGAGGTAGGGACCTTGGTACAAATAGGGACCCTTGCTTCTAGTCAGGGAAAGGATGGACACACTCTTCGATAACCCCTGCTCACCCTCCAGTAGCATGGCACGAGCAGCCAGGCTTCTCTCCAAGGCAATGTGTAAAGTATTTGCAACCACGCTCCCAGTAACACAGTGATAATTCCACAAATGGACACAACACTTATTTTACAAAAAATAGCGGTAGCTTTATCAAAAGAAATACGATGAGACCAAACGATAGATATCCAACATATGCGTATCCGTAATATTTCACTTTGCCGGTTTTTAGGCCAATAATCACTTGTAGGTTCTTGCGGTATTAATGAGCAGTTCATGATGATCAAATGCAGTCCTAATGCAATGCTATGCAGTTCGTAATTCAGTTCGTAATGTAGAAATAAGACAGTCCTTAATGCAAGGACTAATGCAGTTCGTAACGCAGGAATAAGGCAGTTCGTAACACAGGAATAATGCGGTTCATAATGCAAGAATAGTGCGGTTCTTAATGCAAGAATAATGCAGTTCTTTGTGCAAGAATAAGGCCGTTCTTAATGCAAGCATGAGGCAGTTCTTAATGCAAGGAATAATGCTATAAGCCAATCTGCGCTGTCAGCTCGGGCACCACTAGGCCCCAACAACAGACAACGGTTGTAAACTTAAAGGGGCGGCCCGGGTCCTGCTGGGCAGGTACGGGCCGCTCAGGGACTCAACGCGTCCAACATGGTGCAGCGGGAGAGAGATCGGAGTACACCTCCTGCACGCCTCCCCAGGCCACACACGCTTGCAGGTCCTGACCCGAGTCCAAGCCTTACCTGAGGGGTGCGCTGCCTCGCTCTCTCTCTCCCTGCTCGTCGGACATCCTGCTGGGCGGTCCCAATGACGTTGCAGCTCCGTTGCTAGGCGACGCTGTAGCCGGACGGTTACAGCGCTGCCTTCTCCATTGACGATCTTGGGCAGATTCCTCTTGGTGGACAACGATCACAATCCCTTTCCTTAGCTTCAAGAAATCCTTTAGCACATTGCGGCTCGGGGCGGCAGCGGCGTTCCTTACTCACAGCCTCCGTTTCGATGACGGCTCGGGCCGCAAACAGCAATGCAGCAGTATGGACGATGTTTCACGCTGCGGGGGCAATGCGGTCACGGGGCACCTCGTAAACAGTACCACAGACCACACGGCAGTCTCAGGCATGCAAAGGCACACACACCAAGCGTCGCTGAGACACGGTTGGAAACATTGATGTTCCTGAGTTTCCACAACAGGGGACCGGCTCTCCTCGGGCCCTTGGAGACAAGTTACTTCAGGAAAGAGCATACAGCAAAGTCCTTTCAATCAGGGGAACACAGCACACAGCAAAGTCCCTTGTCCTATCCTTACTCAAATCAGCAAACTGCAGGCCAGCCCCAGAACACAGCAAGGGCAGTCCTTCTCTTCAGTGTCTTCAGCTGTTCTTCTTTGGCAGAGGTTCCTCTTGATCACAAAGTAGTTTCAATCCTTATTCAGTCTTGAGTTCAGTCTTGAGTTCAGGGGTTTCAGCTCTCACATTTATATCCCTAAATGCCTTTGAAGTCTTTGTGTTCAGGGGGCTCTGAACCCGGTCCAAACCAGTTCTGGGTGTCTTCCTGCCAGTGCACACCCTCTTCCTTTGATAGTGATGGCCTGGGCCTCAGACGCTCCGCAGAAGGTGGAGACAATTTGACAATTTTAATAATAAACTGCATGATTACTTAAAATCTTTACAGTATAAGATAAAATAAAAAAAGAAAAAAAGAAGCTTTATGAACGTCCCGACTCACCCCCTCACAAGTCCCATCCACACATAAAAGTGAAAGTCACTTTGGGTTAGATAATAACATATTAGTCCTGATTAGCTGTCCAAAGCAGAGTTCTTTTAAAAGGAGTGATGTATAGGTTGTACCAGTATTTCCCAACTGATAAGGGGAGGCACATGAAAGTTCGGTAGAGTCAGTACATGTACCAAGGGCTGTTGACGAAAGATGGATTCTTCGTGGGTCTTTAAACCAGCCCAGGTTAGATAACTGGGGCGGAGGGCTTCCAGTTACTTTGCAGGCAGTGCCGTTAAGTGGGAGTCGAGTGCCATTTTTACCTGGTGTATAAATTTCGCAACTCTGGCTATCAAACAGGTCGTGGAGACTGAGAGGCACCAGTCTGAAGCCTCTCTGCAAGTTCTATAGTCCGTATTCCGTAAAATCGGAAGCAGCAAGCGATGGCGCTCATTGGCCAGCTTTGTGCAGCAGCACAGCAAGTGTAGCCAGGATTCTCTGCGGTAATTGCATAGACGACAGGCCAGGGTGCCATCCGTACGGGCCCATTTGGGGTTGAAGTCCATGATCCTGAGGGCCAAAAGTCGAAAGTACAAAATTTTCTTCCTCGCGCAAGTGGATACTGGATCTTGCAGGTAAGGTTGGGGTTTACCTGGAATATATGATTTGTCCAGGGCCTGAGTTAGTGGATTTTGCCGAAGAGATGCAAGGTCAAGACCAAAGGAGATGATCCGGACTTGGCGCTTAACTGCTTGGGCCCAGGCTGAGAAAGGAATTTCGTGCAGGGGCAAACTCCTTCTTTCGATTTTCAATGCTGCAATAGCTTGTCCTAGCTTTGAGTACCAGGGGGAGCCCACCTCATCAAAGATTGATTTTAGGGAGTGCTTTAGCGAATGTTCTGGTGCTTTCAATACTCTAATATAGAGTTTTAAAAGGTCCCCCAGTAATTCCAGCTCAGGTCGCTTAAGGCCTATTTCTAGCCTTAATCTGGTGTTCCTTGCGTATCTAGGGGCCTGTAGCACCATCTTATAGGCTTTCGCTTGGGCCGCGTTTACCACTTTGTCAAATGCACCAGGGTAGGCTATATGCCCATATGCAATGGCAGGGATCAGTTTTGCCCGGAGCACTGTCAACATTGGTTCTGCTGAGGGACTGTCCAAGCGGTGGCATAAGCGTCTTAGCGACAGAATGGTTTTGTTAATTTTAGGTTTAAGCTCCTTCAGATGTTTGACTGCAGAGGCACTCTCAGAGACCCAGGTGCCCAGATAGTTGTAGGATGGGGCAGTGACGATACGGTGCTCCCCCAGAGACCATGAAGCTTCTTTTTTGAGGGGGTATTTGCCAAAAATGACGATTTTGGTCTTGCTCACGTTGATCCGTAGGTCATTTGACTTATTGTATAGGGCCAAACTGCTTAAGGCTCTTTGGAGCCCCACCCTAGTGTGGTCCATGATCACCGTGTCGTCTGCATACTGGAGAGTTCCCAAGGCGAGCCTCCCCAGTTTTGGAGGTGCTAAGTTGGCATCTTTCAGAGCTAACCCCATGTCCGCAGTATACAAGTTGAAAAGCATGGGGGCCAAGACGCACCCCTGCTTGAGGCCCGAGTTGGTTTCAATTCTTTCAGTTGTTATTGTGGGGCATAGCTTCACCTTGACCCAGGTGCCCTCATAGAGCGCTTTTATAGCTTTTAGCAGAGCCTGTGGTAGCCCCCACGAGTCAAGTTTTGCCCAAAGCCGGCCCCTGTTCACTCGGTCAAAGGCTGTGGAGTAGTCTATGAAACAGCAGAACAGGGGCGGTTTGTTCCTCGTATTGGCCTTCTTCGCGAGGTAGGAAAGGGCTAAGATGTTGTCAAGAGTTGAGCTATGGGCCCTAAAGCCGGTCTGTGTGGGCGGAAGAATGCCGTTCTTGTCCACCCAATCCTCCAGATCCCTGAGAAGAAGGCGGGCGTATATCTTTGCTTCTATGTCGAGGAGAGCTATCAGCCTGTAATTGGCCGGGTTCGTGTGGTCCCCCTTTTTATGGATGGGGAATAGAATAGAACCTTTCCAAGAGGATGGCAACATTGCCGTGGCAAAAGAATGGTTAAATAAAGGGGTGAGTCTGGATGCAAAAAAGGCTGAGGCGGTTTTCAGAACCTGGGCCGGAATCCCATTTGGGCCTGGAGCGCCGTCAGTTCTTATGGCCTTGATGCACTTTAGTACCTCCATTTCTGTGAATGATCCGGTGCAGGTCGAGTTTACGCCTTCTGACGTAGCTCTTTCGGATACGATAATATCCGCCGCCACCTTGGACCACGCACGGCTTCCTGCAGTGGCCTGATTTGACTCGCAGGTATACAGCCCCTTGGCATACTGTTCCCACGCTTTCCCTGCAACACTATTTTCCTTTTGCTCTCCTCTGGGGGTCAGACTGTTGATGAAACGCCAAAGCTTGCTATTGTCATTACCTTTAATTAAGGAGAACACAGTCAACCAATTCTGTTCAGTCTGCAGTTTTTTGTGGGCCCAGACTTTCTTTTTATAGTCTGTTCGCAGAGCAGCAATGGAGTATCTCCCTGACAAATGAGTGCCTTTCTTTTGTGCCCTGATTGCCTTATTTAGAGCACGCTTACACTGTGACAGGCACCACGATGTTGCACGGCGAGGATCAGAGTGGAATTGGCGACTTCTTGGATGAAGGTTATTGCCCAGATGTTCCAATAAGTCGGAGGTCAGAGTTTCCCAGAGGTGGATGATGTTCTTAGTTTGAACTGGGTTAGGTTCTTCCTCCCTTCTAGCTACATATTCTAGAAGGCTATGACTGAGATTGGTTGACCATTTTATTCTTTTAAGCACATTGTGATGTTCCTCCCCCGTGGTAGTTCCAATAACTGCATGTAATTCTGCTTGGACCCGCGCCAGATTGAATGTGGCGCGGAGGGGCCTATGATCGCTTTCCTCTCTGTCGTCCACAGTGAAGTTGCAAAGATTGTGGGCAAGCCCTTCATTGATAAAGATGTAGTCTATAGTAGAGACATTTCTAAAGGTCGGAATGGTGGTCCATTCAGGTTGGGTCTTTTTTTGTATTCTATGGGTGGAGTGCAGCTTAAAATTTGCGAGAAATTCAGTCAGTGGGACTGACTTCTTGCTTGATGGAGTCTCCGAGATTAAACCCAAGCCTCTGTGATTGAAGTCGCCCGCGATTATTACGTCTTGGTCCTTCCAATTTATTAAAAGATCTTCCAAAATTGAAATAAGTGATTCCATGGCCTGGGAGGATTGATACTTAATTGGGTTGAAATAACAATTAATTAGTAGAAAGGGGCGAGATTTTCGACCCGATGACAACCCACTGATTAGGATGGCTTGAAGATCAGGAGACCCCAACTTTAATTCAGTTGTGTTAATTTTGCACGCATGACTTACGTAGATAGAGAGGCCCCCTGACGGGCGTCCAAAGATTGTCCTTTTGGTCGCTGGTTTAAAATGTTCGTAAAAGCCACCGATGGCAGTCGTTGCCCTTGCCCAGGTTTCCTGAATACACAGTATGTCCCCCTGTGCGAGGTATTCAGGTGTAGTTATGTCCCTAAAGATGTTGCTCATCCCCGCAATATTCCATGAGATAATGGTTAACTCGCGGACTAGGCCCCTGAGTGGATTTGAGCAGGCGTTGTTTACATGGCTGTTTATTAGGTTAGGGACACTGTCTCCATGTGGCCTCCAGGTGATCCGATGACTGGAAATGCCGCTGCACGCTCCGTTGCCCGTCATTTTGCTGGATTTTGATTTTTAGCGGGGTTTTTGCCCGCCCTGATTTCGCCCCTATTTCTGGGCTGGTGTGCCTTATGCCTTTAAGAATGGATGACGGTTCTGGGGTTTCCTGTTGCGGCATAAGGACGTGTGGATATTTCAGTGTACTTGGTGCAACAACATCAATGCCCCATTCAGCGAACTGTGTTGCTTCCTTAAGGACAGCCTGTTGGACTTGCTGACTCACAAGTCCGATTATGGTGGAATCGTCATGAGTGTCTGTCTCCAGTCTCTTGAATTTCACCCACTCAATATTTTCTGAGGTGATTTGGGCCAGGGAGGCAATATGGCCAAACAGGCGGACAATGTTGGACCTGTTCAAGATGTCAAATGAGCCTTTTGCTATGTACCTTGGGGTTAACTGCAGCTCATAGGTGGATTGTTTGTTTTTTTGTGTGATGGACCACAAACTCACCCCTTCTCCCTGGAGCTTTAGCCTCTGGTAACTGAAATTTAAAGGGTTTTTGTGAGTGGGTTCTGGCTGCTGCCCATTGGGCCCCATGCTTGATTGGCCTTCCACACTCGGACATCCTTGCCACTCCCCCTGGTCTGATGCTAAATTTAGGTGATTTTTGAGTGCGACTCCTGGTTGCTGATTCCCCTGCCCCTCAGTTTGTAGACCTACCACTCTAGACTGTACTGGCTGTGCGCCCTGTTGTAGTTTGGGATTTGTTACAGACTCATGTTTCAGAACCCAACCAGAAGGGCTGGGGGCACTTAATGGAGCGGCGACGGCCACCTGTGAAGGCCTTTGTTGGAGAGGCTCATTGGTTTGACCCTCCATGCGAGGGATTTGTTGACTTTGGGCCTCACCGCGAACAAGAGGTGCGTCACATGACTTGCCCATTTTAGACACCTGCTTGGGTATGAAAATGGGGAAGAGTGGTTTAGGGATACGTTTAGTTTCAGTGTCGCCCAGAATTGATACCACCGAGGGTGTGTTTCTGCTTCTAGCTTTGGACTTCTTAAGTTGTTTTTTGAGTCTTTTTTTGGCTCTCCTTGATAACGGAGCTTTGGCACTTGCTAATGCACCTTCGACCCTCTCCACCTGAGAGGTAGTAACAGACAGGTCATCACTAACGGTCTCGAGATCCGAGACCTCGGGGTCACCATTCCCTTTATTAGCCAAAGTAAAGTTAATGCGGGGCCCTACTAGGGGAACCTTTGAGGCGCTATTGCCCGTTGTGCTAAGGGTTGCTGTTTCGGCATGCTCTGTCGTCTGTGGTGGTGGCTTTTGTGCGGCCTGTTCTTGCGTGGTTGTCTCGCCCTGACCCTTGGCTAATGCAAGCATCTCTTTTAAGACTTCAGGTAGACTTGCCCATTTATCAATTAAGACGTCACAGGAATTGGTGCTGGCGGCATGAGCTTGTTGGACGTTAAGTTGGACTTCCAGCTTTGCCAGCTTATCATCTTGGCACACCAAATGCTGGGCTATCGACTGCAAAAGCTCGATTTGGAGTTCCATCTTTGCGGACTGCCATAGCAGTGCCCTGGCCATTGTGTCCTGGACTTCTCTTATTGCTGACAAGTTAAGGTCTTTAGAGGTGGGTTCATCAATTGGGTTGGTTGAGTCTTGGTGATGAGTTAAACTCAGCGGACTCCAACCCTCCGTTTGTGCAGTTCTCGGGGCCTTAGCTCTTCCTAAATTAATAGGGGTAGTTTCAAGTGTTCGTTCAATGGTCTGTTCCAATTTTAGTAAGAACGAAGTTGTTGGAACCTCCGTACCTTGGGGGGTTGGCCTCTGTATTTCCCTAGGTGTCACAATTGCATTCAGATCCTTGCCTGTGCCTGTGCTCTTTGGGGAGGAGGATGCGACAGCCTCGCATGTCCTCCCAGTATCTGAATCCACGTTTGCCCCCAGATTTGGCCTATCGTGAATGTCGGCAGTGACCCTAATCGGGCTCTTTGTCCTGGCCTCAGGCTGAAAACAAGCATCAAGGCTCCCAGGTGATTCGAAGTTAGCAGACTCGCAGGAGTGAGAGTCCCTTAGGTCCAGGTGGATCTTTGGGATCCCCGGTATGGCATTGGTCGCGGGATCTTGTGACGTTTCATCCAAAGGTGAGGGGCAGTTTGAGGCCTGAAAGAATTGAGTGATAAGGCCTTGGGGGAGGGAATTGCCAGAGACCAGATCCTGGGATTTTTGGGTGCTTATGCTTCTGGTTACCCTTCTTTGTGCTAGACTCTCAGGGTTCACTTCCCCCTCATCCTCCGTGCAGGATTTAGTCTTCCTCAGCGTCATCTCTTTTTGCGCCGTTTGCTGGGGCTAGGCTTGTTTGTGCCTGATTGTGCTGAGGGGGGGGGAATACCAGTACTAGTGCTGATGTGGGCCCCTGGGTTGAGCTGTGTTTTTTGTTTTGGGGGCACGGAGGGGTGGAGGGGGATAGAGGGGGTTAGCAAGCGGTGCACACGAGGGGGGCTGCAAGCTGGAGACCTAGTCTACCAACCCCTCAGACCGCACCCTCTGGCTCTTACTTAGCGGCGACCTCTAACGGCTGCCACGCTTGCCTCCACCTCTTACCTCTTGTCTCCCGCGTCGGCAGATACACAGATGTACAGGCTGGTCTCAGTGGCTCCTGCGACTCCCACCGCCTCAGGGGAAGCCCTCGCTGCTACTGTTCCTGCTGCTGAGTGTTCCCGCGGCTTCTGGAATGCTCCTGCCGCTGTTGGGGACCTTGCTGCAATCCTCTCCGCTTTCCAGGCTGGCCCTGAGCTGACCAAGAGCTCTCGTGGCCCCGGCCGGCTGCCTGCCGAGGGCTCCCGCCGCGACCGGGCCGTTCCCGAATTTTGCCCGCGGCCGCTGCTGCAAAGGCTGCGAGTTCTGGCGGCCACCTGCGGTCGCGCTCCCGCGCTCTGGTCTGCACTGCGCACCACAGGGGAGGGGGGGCAGGGAGCAACCAGCCTGTGAGCCGTTTGAATCGGCAGATGGAGACGAGTGACAGGTGTGAAGCCGAGGGCCGGCCGCCCGACCGGCAGCCTGCTTTCCCTTCCCTTTCTCACTGCGGTGGCTTTCCGCTTCCCTCTGTGGCAGCAGTGCACTCGCCTCGAGGCAATGGCGTTCTGGTGTGCACACAATTCAGCTCTCTGGCTCCCTCTAGTGCACACTACTTCCTTCCTTCCTGGAGCCATCCTTTTGTGGGAGCAGCACAGCCCTCTTCACATCCAGGGGGCCACTCCTCCCACCACACCAAATGCAGGCCAGCCTGTTGCTGTCTCACCTACTCCTCTCTGGTGTCAGAACACCTCCCCAGACCCTGTCACATCCAAAACCAGACAATCAATACACAACCAGGCAGAGGCACGCAGGATGGTTAGGACAGGAAACCAGCCACTTCTAAAAGTGTGGTTTCTAAACACACAATTTAAAAACGATCTTCACAAATAGATGTGTTATTAAATTCTGAGTTCAGGCACACTAAACTCCATCTCTCCATCTTATGCCGATAGGAAGATATGCTGGAAGCATATTAAATAGCATTCCCCATTCTGTCCTATGGGCAAGATGGCCTTGTAACACTGAAAAACGAAATTGGCAGTATTTCACTGTCAGGACATGGTACACACCACAGTACATGTCCTACCTTTCACAATCACTGCACCCTGCCCGGGGGGGGGGGGGGATTCCTTGGGCCTACTATAGGAGTGTCTGATGTGCATAAAAAAAGGGAAGGGTAAGGCCTGGCAAGTGGGTGCACTTGTCAGGACAACAAGGCAGTTAAACTGCACGCAGGCACTGCAGTGGCATTCCTGATATCTCTTTTTAGGGCTACTTATGTGGGTGGCACAATTAGTGCTGCAGGCCCACTAGTAGCATTTGCATTACCAGCCCTGGCACATATAGTACACTTTACTAGGGACTTTACTAGTAAGACAAATATACCAATCATGGACAACCAATTACCATAACAATTTACACAGAGAGCATATGCACTTTAGCACTGATCAGCAGTAGTAAAGTTCCCAGAGTCATAAAACCAACATAAACTTGTCAGAAACAATACAGGAGGAAGGCGAAAAGTTCAGGGATGACCCTGCAAAAAGGGCCAAGTCCAACAGGGAGATTTTGGCATGACAGACAGGAGTGTGTCATGTCATGTTTTCACTCCTGGTTTGCACCATGACTTGCAGCCTCAAAGGGAGGGTGGAGTGTAACTGCACAGTACTTTAAAAAGGCCTCCTCTGATCTCTTGCAGCAGAAACCACGAACCCTCTCCAGGAAACAACTGAAATAACAATGTTATGAAGATTAATTGTATTCATGCCAAAACCCTTCTCTACAGACTTTTCAAAGCTCTGTTGCATAGCCTAGAAATTGAGTATGCAGACTTCTTGCAGCCTGAAGTAGGATGGTGACGTTGTTGGAAGGTTGTTGAAGCTTGTAGTGTTGCTTCTCGAAAATGAACAGTGCAAACCCACTCGGACGGTGCTAACCAGAACTTGATGATATAATACAAATATGTTCACATTGAATGTAATCTAACCTTTTAACCCCTTGCATGCTCATAACGGAACCACTCCGTCATGAGCCACGGGCGCCGTGTGCTCATGGCGGAGTGGTTCCGTCATGCTGCGGCCGTTGGCGGCCGCTCCACCCACGCGGCGCTGTTTCCCCGCCTGTGCGGGCGATCAGCGCAAGTGGGTGGAGTCATGACGGAACCACGCCGTCATGAGCACAGCTCGCCCGTGACTCATGACGGCGTGATTCCGTCATGAGCATGGCGGCGCCGCGCTCACCCCAAACCCCCCCCAGCGCTGCGGCGGAATTCGCGCCGCAGCGAAGGGGTTAAAAGCAAACTCCTCTTCAAAGAAAAAGTAGAAGAGGCAGAGATTATCCACTTCTCAAACTGCAGTCATGAACTTGGAGGTTTGACAATGTGCAATAATTGTTACTGATCTTAAACTCTGTAATATCTCAAGCGACCATTTTCTGCATTTCTAGCTCTTATTTTTCTCTGCAGGCTGAAATCCTTTAGATGATTAGTCCAAGACATCTTGAAGGTGTTTCACTGGTTCATTAAAAAGAGCTCGTAAATTAAAATGGAGCATGCCTGCCCTGGAAATTTACTTTTGTGAACTGTCTCCAGACCCAAAGAAGCTAAAGACATCAAGGATTGAGTCTTTCTTTCTGACCCAGAGCTATAAATAAAAAGAGACACCAGGTGAAGGAAATATGAGGCGCAATGAAGTGGGAAATCATGGTGATTCATGTAGAAAATGCAAATCAAGAACAAATTGTCTGTTAGTTGTGGCAGGTAATGAAAACACAGCGTGTACCCCACCATGCATTCCCCACAGCCCTCTAGTCTGGACTGTCACCTTCACTCATGCAGTTCTCCATCATGAGACCCTCATCACGCTCAGACCCATTCAATATCTCTGTGCATGGGCAGCATTCAGAAACAACAGAGAGAAAATGTTTCCAAGAATAAACTTCTACATTAAGGCAATTTTTATTTTATGTTTTCATGTAAATAAATGTGAAATAACATTCGGAAAATGGAAGTACATGAATAAGTTGAAAATGTACATTAAGATAAATTATTGCACTAAATGTTTGTTCTCTCTTGTTAAACAGATTAAAGAAAATGCTTCCACAGCATGTCTTTGCACAGTTTATTTCTTTCTTTCACTCTTGCTGTTTTGTCCCTCAGAGGCTGTTTTCTGTCAAACTTGTCCACTTATGTTTGGGGCCTATCAAAAATGAGGTACTATTCCCTCAAGTCCCTTTCAGAAACGAGGTACTGTGACCTCACGCCTCTAACTCAATCCACTCTCCTCAATATGAGGGTTTTTCTTGTGGACTTGGAAGTTAAATTTGTTTTCTGTGGAAGGACAAAATCTGAAAGGAACACTGTTCCCGACCGTATCTGCACTCTTGTTTGTGGATCTTAACCATTTTGAAAGGCATCTGAGGGGAGACAGCCTTTACTACTCTGTCTTTACAATGGGATGTCTTTACCACAAAAGCTAAGTATATTTAAGGTTTGTGTTTGGTGCTTTTAGGGCTTAGGGGTGGGTAAGGTTATTGGGTGGCAAGGGTGTTTTTAGGTTTAGGGATGGGTAAGAGTATAGGTAGGTGCTGATAATGGTGTTTTTAGGGTTTGTTGGTGAGTAAGAGCATAAGGCAATAGGGTGTCTTTGGGATGGGTAGGGATATAGGATCGTAAAGGTGTTTTAGGGCTTTGGTGTGGTTAAGGGTATAGAGAGTGGTTAGGGTGTTGTTGGGTAGGGGTAAGGGGTGGTGTATGGGTGTTTTTTAGAGTTTAGGGGTGTGTAAGGGTATAGGTTGGGAACGCTATCATCACAAGACCAGAGTCGGAGGAAGATCCTTCTCCTACCTGGTCGCCAAGACGTGGAACACCCTGCCTCTCCACCTCAGGTAATCCCCGTTGCTAACCCAATTCAGGAAGGATCTCAAGACCTGGCTCTTCGACTGAACCCCAGCTCCCAATTGGATGGTCAGCCCCCCCTCCCAGCACCTTGAGACCCTCACGGGTGAGTAGCCCTGCTTTATAAACTTCTGGTTGATTCATTATTTTTAGGTTATAGAGGTGAGTATGGGAATAGGGTGATAAGGTTACAAAAAAAGTGGAAGATCCAGCGAAAAAAAGAAAAAAATGTTTTTATAATAGTAATAAACTGGGGTGTATATAAACTAGGGGTTTCACTTTATTTTCATTGCATGGTAAAGGCATGCGTTGTGAACTCATACAACCGGGCTAGGGCAGCAAAGGAACAAGGGAGAGCAAGCCCTAATTCAGTTCTCTCTACAACACCCCTTGACACCCTTCTGTGGTTCCTCAGGAGCTTTGCCACAATTTCCTTGATCATGATGTGGAAATGTGCTTTTAATGAGCATACCGGTGCAAGGGTCACCCTTCTCTGTCCACGGGTCTGGAGACCAACAAAATAGAGATTGGCACTGAAGCTGGAATTCAAATAACAAGTTTATTAATCACTCATGAGTGGGACTACGTCCACACAGCACTCTCAAGTGCTGCCTGAGGTAGTACATTGAATACACAGACCATGGTGCTTATATACAGAGTGTGTTGCAGAGTATGCATGTAGTTACAAATAGAAGGTACAAGCATACATAGGAATAACTACCGACAAACATGGGCAGATGGGAGATCACTTGGTCAGCAAAGTGGGAGGGGGAACAGAACTGTTTAGATCAGCAGAAAACAGTTGACAGTTATATCTTTAGCCAGGTGCATTCTAGCAGCTACACAGCTACAAGCCTTTTCTCAGCACGTACATTGCTTTCGCTCTGTACAGAAGAAGAATGACATAGCTAACAAAATGGATGCCACAGACAAGATGGCTTCAGCTTAAGGTAACGGAAATTATTTCCGATTCCCACATTTCTGTCATTGTGTTGGAGTTGTTGAGGACGACAGCGAAGGTGCCTCAATGTTAACGGTACTTTGAAGTTGAGGCCTCTTGAACTGATTGATGATTTGACCTCTGGCTCTCTTACAGCCCTTGAAATCAAACTTGTCAACTTTGGATGGTCACAGAGAAGTCATGCATTTCTGTACAAAACATGTACATGTACGTTTGTGTATATTACAGAAGCACAGATGTGCCTCTGTAGTTAGTAAGATTGATCGCACTCGCCAAACAAATGCAATATTTGTACCCCCTAATACCTCCCGACCGATTTGCATTGAGTTATATAAAATGTTTAGTAGGACATCGAAGAACGAGCCACGTTTGGTGCAAGATGGTGAAACAACACACAGGTTATAAGGTAGGAGGGATGCCCCCACAGTCTTTCTGTCGTGATAAAATTGGCTTTGCCATCAGAGGGTTTTTGTTGTAATGAAAGGAGGATCCATCTCCAAGGTGGCTTAGGTAGTATTTATTAAGATGGTAAGATTAAGAGTAAAAGTTCAGAGAGACCCACCAGGAGCAGCTTTCCTGCTGCTGAGTCCATACACCTGCTGCCAACCTCACTCATCCAACATTCCACAGCATCACCATGCACCATCATTCCACACCACACTCACACTGGCTGAGCGGCAAGTATAACACAACTCCCTTCTTACAGTGAACAGTGAACAAGAAGACAATGCAATGGTCCAAGGAAAAATATGTATTGGAAAAAGGTACATGCATAGAAATAACATGAGGACCAATTGCACAGACCTGAAGATACCTAAAGGGCATACAAATTAAAAGCAAAAGCAAAGAAAGCACATGTCTAGTGGGCATACAAGTTAACATCAAAATGCAAAGAAAGCACAGAAGGATGTAACAATTAACTGTCAACATAAGATATGAAGTGATGGAAAATGCCAATGCCCACTCATGTACTCAACATTAATAAAAACAACAAACTGGGAAAAAATAAAAAACGGTCTTTAAGATGGCAAAAAGACACCACCTACCCACATCTTCCCCCTTTCAACACAAAACCAAACAAAACAGGCATTCTACTACACCGCGCACAATCAACCAAACCCCATATGCCAC
The DNA here is from genome assembly GCF_964204655.1 of Triturus cristatus. NCBI lineage: Eukaryota > Metazoa > Chordata > Amphibia > Caudata > Salamandridae > Triturus > Triturus cristatus. Next base: position 144,352,223 of record NC_140585.1, on the reverse strand, counting down.
AAGCATACCAGTTGGCCAGACTGACATGAAAGGGAAAACACAGGGAACCAAACACCAACGGTGCAATAGAAATCATTCCACAGTAACAACAATAACACTAACGCGAGAGACCAACCCACAACCACACAAAAGAGGAAGTACTGCGCAAACAGCTCTCAACTATTACGCCAAAAGAAGTGGGTGATACCTAAAGTCAACCACCAACCACACAAAGGCGGTAGACGCGAGTGACTCCTACCTAGTCAACTCGAACACCACATCAACAGGGTGATTTACCTAAAGCAACCCATACCCACAAAAATAGTCGAAGACCAGAGTGGCTTAGCACCTGAAAAAAAACATCAAACAGCCTATGCCTCAAAAGTGCGTTTGTCGACTATCACCAGAAGTAAAGATTTCAGCACGTCAGCAGCACGTATGCTAAGGGCATCCAGGGTGGCTCCAAGCACACACATGCTGCACTGCGTAATGGGTTCTCACCACTTCACGAGCTCCCGACGTCACGGCTTGCTCTGGACCAAGAGAAGACACAGTGCACAAGCTGAAGCTGTTGAAGACAGGTTAGTGCGAGAATTTAAAAAACAAAAAATCAATTAAAAAAATCACAGGTGCAGCGGTCGATCGTTTCCTTAGTTGCACCTACACTGCATGTTAAAAATGACACATGGGAGGGTGTCAACTTCCTCGTCCTCGTCGCTCACCACAACACAAAATCTGAGCATTTAGCCGAATGCACAGCACCACTTTCTGTCACAGACGGATCAAGATGACACAGGGGAGGGGGTCAACCTCCCCCTCCTTGTAGCTCCACACAACACGGACTGTGAGGAAGTCACTGAAACAGCTGCGTAGTTGGTTCACACAACTGCCATGGACGCAGATCAGTATCTCCTGTGCCGCGAACACAGTCCGCACGCTGGTCATGATGTAGTGGCCCAAATCCACACATAGGGCTGGCAACAAGCATCACTGGAAATGGTGAAATACTCAGGGACACACACACACAGCTGGCTTAATGTGTTGCAGCAAGTCCTCACACACCGCGGTTGCGGCAGACCGATCCAAAGGTCAAACTTGAGATAGGACACTTCCACACCAGCCTTATTCACTGCAGTTCCACTCCACAAGTCCAGGAAGACACAGAATGATCTGGCACGCCCGGGTTGGGGCCGACCGGTCTGAAGGTCACTGGTGAGGCTCAGGGCTTCCAGCTTGCTGTTACACATAATGTGCTTAGTTTCAAGAGGGGGTTCTTCATTGAGCAGTTACTTCAGGCTTCAAATTCCAGTAGGTTATGTTTCACTTAGTCTCCCCTTCCATCACGTTCTCACACGCAGGTTCTTTTAAAAATGATCCCCAAAATGTTGTACAGTAGAAGATGGTAAGATCAACAGTAAAAGTACAGAGAGACCCACCAGGAGCAGCCTTCCTGCTGCTCAGCCCATTTACCAACTGCCAACCTCACTCATCCAGCATTCCACACCACACTCACACTGGCTGAGCAGCAAGTATAACAGTTTTCTATGAAGATACCTCTGAATCTGCCGAGAAAATGGGCTCCCTTCAGAGCCTTTTGCTGTGTTAAGCGAAATCGGTTCAGCCATTTTGGAAATAGAAGAAAGACTATGAGTGTCCAATATGCATGTGAAGGTAGATATACTTATCAGATTGTCTGTAAAGTCCTAATCACAGCCAGTAAGAGTATACTGCTCTTGCACAACACTCTGCACGTTTATTCGACACATGCAGGCCTGTTGCTTCCAGTGTTGGCAAAGTGTGAGAGAAACAAAAAAGGAGGATGTACAGTGCTCTTTGGGGTATCTAGCCATCCAGGGAGAGATGTGCACTGCCTTGCCTGGCCTTGAGCCAGGGGCGTTATCCAGACTTTGAGGGGTTGGTGGGGGCGTTAATTAATTCCCTGTCCAACCTTACCTCGACTAATGGCCTAGTATGGTGGATGCAGCCCATATTCGGCTGCCTTGGCTAAGGAAAGAGGACAGTTTTAACTTGTTCCACTGACCTGGTGTGTGCCCTCTTACCCATCCCGTACAACTTGCAAAGTCTGCCTAGTACATACACTGTGCCCCTTTTTGCCCTCAGGCGAAGCAAGGGGGCATATACTAGCTTGCCCATGGGGGAAGTAGTTAACACCACAAACAACTCTCCCCCTCCCCTCACTGTCCCCATGGCTATTGGGTAAGGCAGGAGGGTAGATGGGAGGGCACACAGTAACAGGGCCTCTTGGTAGGTCACAAGTAGTTGATCTAAGAAAAGCATCTGAGGATCACGGCAAACAACAAAGTTGTACATTTCCATCACCTTGCACAGGGGTGTGATGTGCAACCACCATCCTTAACACCAGTATTAGTAACACTGACATTATTAGAACGTTACACCACACCCATAGCTGCCAAGGTTTCAGATTGCTATGTGTGACATTTTCATAATTTCAATGTAATTCTATGTCATGACCGGAGGCTTTGGATTATGCTCATCCTTTCCATGCTTTATTCCAAAAGCATATGGTTCACTTTGGCATTTCTCTTCTATAATGCAGTGCGGCAGCTTAGTGCACGAATTGAGGCACTTTCTCGCAGAATCTATGATATGCCGTGGTGGGATGGTACACGGCGCTGTTCCGCACGCAACATTTTGGCAATTTCAGCAAAAATTCAAAGACATAAGGGAAGGTGTGCAGCCGCAATAACCTTTTCTGCTTCGCAATGTTTCATCATCCCGATGCGAGCATGCACCCCAATGGTTTACAAGGACGGCAGACAAAAAGTATTTGATTAAGTGATAAGCGTCATCCCGGAGACAGAGAAACAACAGACATTTCGAATGTTTTATGGACGATATGGCACGTTAACTGATCTAAGAATGTGGGGCAGCCTCTGATTGTGTAAACTTGCATTTTGATCAACAGCATGACGTTTTGTTTATTTGTCATACATTTTGTGTTTTAAGCACATAGATGGTTTTGCACTTTTGTTTATGTTTTGGCATGTAATGTTTGATGCTTATGTAGTTTAGTCACTTGCAGCAAGCGATCGCTATAATTGATGGGAATTAGCGCGGGTGGTGTTACTTTGGTTTGTTCTCGTGTAGAGGGTAGAGTGCATTATGGGATGTGTAGGTTTTAGCTTTGGTTAACGCGCACGCCCAAGAGTTTTATTTTTATTCAATTTAGAAATGGGATTAGTTTCACGTGTGAGAACCAGTTAAAAACTGAGCCAATTGGGGAGAGAGAATGATGTTTGATCTTTTTAGTTAACAGCGTGGCATGTAAAGGTCGAGTATGCCGGATTCAGCATTTTAAGGTAATAAGAGAATTTTCATTTGAACGTAGTGGGGAGTTTAGGAAAGGTGGTTTGTATTTCATTTTCCGTTACAGTTATGGTAAGGGGGAGGCAACAATAAAGTATGGTAGACTCGTAGAGGTTAAAGTTTAGACTAATGCAAGTGTTGATAACACCATGTGAGATTTTGAGAGCTCATGTTTGTATGGTTAGTTAAAAGTGATTTTCGATTTTGTTTTTACAGCAAACCCCTGACGAAGAACATTATTGTTCGAAATGCATTGGGTTATTAAATGTGTCCGCATCGAAATTTTATTGACAGCACATGCTAATGTTTAAGCCTGGATGGGCGACAGAAGGCATCTGAATATGCGAAAATAAATAATTTTGGTCAATATGGCTGTCTCCGGAGTGATTCTCTAAGTATAAGCGGAGATGGATGAAAATTCAGTCTACATGATGGTTTACAATGGATTACTTGGTTTACAATGGATGCTATGGTTCACTTTGGCATTTCTCTTCTATAATGCAGTGCGGCAGCTTAGTGCACGAATTGAGGCACTTTCTCGCAGAATTTATTCCAAAAGCAGCCATTTTAAAACTTGCACTGAGACCACATTTCCCAAACACCCTTGGGAAAACAACAAAACAAAGAACGGACAACATATCCCTTAGTCCAAACAGCCAATCACAGTCCAGGATCAACAGTCCAAACCATCGTCATTCCCTTGCTCATCCTTTTTCTTTGTTGCTCGCAGCCAGAAGATGAGTGTCCTTGTTTTTCTCTTCATGTAATTCATTTGTTGTTGATTGTATCGGCAGCCGCGTGACTGCGCTTCGCGTCCCACACCTGCCGTTTTCTTATGGAGGTTTAGTTTTTCACTATTGCCATTTATGTATCTTGCCTGTGGCATTATTGGTTGTATTGATGGCGCTGGATCGCTGTTGCGACCCACCTCAGTGAGGAGTTAATCTCTGAGGGGCAACATCAGCGCGCTACCGTTCTGCCCCAGAGCTGTGTGCAACCCCGGTTTTCTGCGTGTAAGTGCTGTCGGTAACTCACTGTTTGGTCGCAGCTGCGGCCCGTGGGCCTGTTATCAGTCCTACGCTGGACCGCCTTCCACGTACTGCAGTGGGACGCGGTCTTCACCCCCGACCGCTAGGGGCGCTGTTGCGCGTCTCAGGCCCGTATGCTCCTCTCGCTGGCAACGGCGTGTGGAATTTGACCTTTGTATCAGTTTCTTGCATTCCGCCCGCTGTTGCCTGGCTGCCTCGCACCCCTGGAGACACATGCCCTCGCAGAGGGTCCGTAGAGATTTGTTCTCAGGCCAATTGACGCTCGATCTCAGTTGAGTAGGAGTGAATGTGCAGTGCATTTTATTTTGACGCCCGCTGGGTGTATTTTGGTATTGGCAGTGGTTCAGGCTGAATTGGGGCCTGCAGGGACACATTCCCAGGGTTAATTGGAGCAAGTAGAAAATCTGCTTTTGCTCATACTTGGTGCAGGGTGTCCCAGGCTCCTTGTGGTGCCTTTCATTTGATTGGGGTTCTACCCTGTCGAATTGGCTGGTCCCCAGCAATTGATTAAGCAGCCGGTTGACTGCGGGGGTGCCACTAGGCTCAAACTTCGGCGCCTGTGGGTGGAGTCTTTGTACTCATCATGTCATAGCAGGGGGACATACACTGGGAGGAGGATCCTCTTGAGCAGCTACCCTGGGATGACGCTGTGGATGCGTTCATCTACCGCGCCGTAGAAGAAGTCATGGCTCCCATGGAGGAGCGTTTATGCCAAAAGTTGAAGCAGTATTGTTCTAAGTGGGCCCCACCGGCTGGGGCGGCTCCCGCTATGACGCAAGCGATGTCCATCAGTAACCCTGTGCCCGTTAAGCGTTCTAAGGTGGACGGTGTAGACCAAGACGCTATTGAGCGCTTTAGAGAAGCATTTTTTGCACACAATCCTCAGCAACCCCCTACTCTTATCCCCTTCTCCTTCCTCAGCGCATATTGATCCGCCCAGTCCTTCCCAGGGTTTGTAGGATGATGCTCAAGGGGACACGGATGAGGAACCTCTAGGCTGTGGCGCCCGGCCCCATCCCCCCGCCCCACGGATCAGCAGGGTACCAGCGAAGACTCCGATATGCTGGATCCTGAGCTGTTATGCATCCAAAGTCATCGGAATGGGCACCTTCCTCCAAGGTGGCTGGTTATGTAGCAAGCAGGATCCGCACAATGATGGGTAAGGAAGCTCGCAGCCGCCTTCGCTCAGAGTGCCCTCGCTCCTCTCTGGACGGGAAAGTCGCACAAACACCGGAGCTCGATCCTTGGATGGCAACCTTTCTCGTGGAATTCATCAAAGATCCTAAAAAAGGATAGATCGGTTGTGGAGGGCATGCCAGGATAAGCTCCTGGATGCTCTGGGCCCCATCACCATGATATTAGACATGGCGGAGGATGCGAAGTTTACAGGAGCTGCAATTTCTCCAGACGCTCTCTCCAAGTGGGCGCAAAGGGTAGTAGTGTTTCTGGGGAACGCCAATTGTGCTCTCTCAACTGAGCGTAGGAGGTCGTTTTTGATTAAAGTGGATCCCAAGCTGGGAGACGTGGCCGATTCTGAGGCCGGAGTGGTTGCCCAGGGAGGTTTGTTTGAGGAACCTTTTATAAAGGAGCTGGGTAAGTTTGTGAACATGTTCACATCTTTGCACAGAGCCCAGTCTTCCATTAAAGTTCTTCCCTCCCGGGTTTTCCGCGGGCCGGTTGAGGAAGGGGCCGCTCGATTGGCCAGGCCCCCAATAACAACCCTTTGATGAAGAAAATGAGTTTCTAGTCACATTGGATATCGTGAGTCTTTACTCCAATATCCCACAACAAGACGGTTTGGAAGCCCTTGAAGTCTTTCTAGAAAAAAGACCAAGACCTCACATTGTACCAACTCTGGCAATACTAAAATTTGCGGAAATTTGTTTAAAACACAATTTTTTCAAATTTAATGATATTCAATACCTGCAAACCATGGGTACTGCTATGGGTTGTCCATTTGCGCCGGAAATGGCTATAATGTTCATGGCATTATTTGAAGAAAAGTGGATATACAACAACAATCCCCATGACGGACACATCAAAATGTGGCGTCGGTATATAGACGATGTGTTCATGCTCTGGAGAGGAAATATAGATCAACTACATTCTTTCTTGACATGGCTAAATGACAGAAACCAAAACATCCAATTCACCATGAATTCAAACAAAACAGAGATGAACTTTCTAGACATTATGGTGAAACACGAAGAAGGCCGTCTATATACCACACTATTCACGAAGAATACTGATAGAAACACCTTCTTAGAATTTTCAAGCTTCCATCAACGAAATCTACGAGAAAATCTACCATTCAGTCAATTCTTAAGGATAAGACGCAATTGCTCAAAAAAGGAAGACTATTTCAAAAATGCAACAGAACTCTTGGAAAAATTAAAAACCCGTAGCTATCCCAAAAAACTTCTAAAGAAAGCGATGAAAAGAGCCTGGTACACTCCACGAGAGTCTCTTCTCATCCCAAAGGACAAGCAGGACGACACTCCATTGGTCTGTGTTACAACTTTTTCAGGACGCACCAACGAAATACAAAAAATCATCCGAAAAAACTGGAATACAGTGAAAGACTTGCACCCGTTTAACCAAACTCCAATCTTTGCCTTGAAAAAAAACACAAGCATAAAAGAAAAACTAGTACGAGCAAATACCAACCTGCCAAAACCTGAAACAACCCTACGTACTCTGTGGTCTATGCCACCGATAAAAGGCCACAGAAAATGCGGGAACTGTACTTCATGTGAAAGTACCATTGAGGGTACTAAATTCATATATGGGATGAAATTCGTGAACCACGAAAACTTCACAAACTGCAACACCCATAATGTTGTATACTGCGTTGTGTGCCCATGCTCTTTAGCATATGTCGGAAAAACATCACAAGCCATAAAAAACAGGATCTCCCAACACAGGTCACGCATCAGATGCAGGACACCAAATGCACCCATGGTGTCACACTGTACCGAAAAAAATCATGGACCAGATGAAATTAAATGGACAGTATTACGACACATAAAAGGAAGTAACACAGATTCACGCCTGTCTAGGACAGAAGCCAGAATGATTATGTTACTGAACACAATGGACAATGGCCTTAACGAGATGACAGAACTCGGGAATATAATATAACCACCCTAAACGCAAGCTCTGCCTCCACCCACTTCTAAGATTATACCCTAACACAACTAACACAACTCACGTTATTGAAAAAAAAGGGGATAAGAGTCCAAATACTCTTCAAAAGGAGAACCAATTAGTATAAGATCACAAGCCAGCAACACATATGCTTGGATTTTTCAAGAACCACTTGGGAGATGTAACCATGACGACAGTGAGGTCGGATAACAACATCAGCATCCATCCACTGCTGTCCGGATAACTTTATTGTTCCCTTTAAACTAAATTCAAATAAGACTTACGCCGCTGTCAGCTCAACATATCGATTAACAAAAGAAATTGATATAAGCAAAGTCGACAGAAGACACGTATGGTCGCTTTGCGAATATACTTGGCTAAACAACGGAGCCATTTTGCACGATGCTTTATTGTTTCATTAAAGGAAAACATACTCTACCATGGTTACACGGACGCTAAAAACTCCCGCTGTCAAATGACGATAGACCAATGAAATCTCCAGCAACAAACCACGCAATGACGTTGCGACGTCACGCACCAGTCAAGTTACGAGGACGAACCAACCCAGGATGCGCTGACGGCTCCACAGCAGCGAGAACGCGAGGACTACGAAGAACGAGACCGCGAGGATCAGGAAGAGAGAAAAAGGAACTTTAAGCCTTCTCCCTCGAAGAAATCGTAAGTTGCTTTCAAAATAACGGAAACTACCGTTCACTTTAACTTCACGGCGGTGTCCAACATGGTGTAAATGAGTACTGACCCAGAGCCTACATCAAGTAATACTAACGCATGGAGCAATATAAAAGTTAAAACCAGGAGCTAGGAAGCACGTTGTACAGCCACTACACAACCTCAAAAAAAAACCCTCTCCCCTTGAACACGGGTGCTAAAGCATGCAAATAAAGGAACAGAGGACTGTAAGAAAAACATCCTAAACATGACGATCTTTTTTCAGAAAACTTCAAACGGCTTTTTGGAATCCTTATAACAACATAAGAAATAACAACAAAGAAACGCACAGGCATCCTCCATCGATTTGGAAAACAGCCTGGTAGGTGCCCACTAACATCGAGGCAAATAGAGCATAAACCATACTAGCTTTTTGCCAAATGAAGCACTAATACAGACACATTTATGCTATTACAGGCCAAGAAAACAACACCGGTTTGAGCCACATGAGCTAAATAAGATTATAGGTACGTAACTTTGATCATGATCCATCAGATCTAGCATAAATTACACGATTGCACACCCTAAATAAGGTTCACTGTCATTTTTGCAGGAGACCGGCAAGATCACATGTCCATATCACAACAAAGCAAGCCCTGAAGAAGACCTTTCCACGACTTTGTAGGTCCATTTAAAGGTCGAAACGCGTAGGCTATATATAAAAACCAGCCTAGCAGAGATCCTGAAAAACAGGAACAGTGGAAACAACTCCCTTTTTGTTTTCCCTCCCCTAAATAATAGGAACCCAATTTAAGATAAGGTTACCCCTTGCCTGAACATCGCAAACTTTGTTACTGACTCTGCTCAGGACCAACAAAATCAAAATATCTTGAGGAATAATCAGCTTAAGGTCCCAAGGTTATAGAATATTGGACTTTTCTCTTATGAAAAACTAACGGTGTACAACTTAGCTACATAACGTCTTATTATTTGTTTTTTGTATATGTCTGTGTAAATAAATGGGCTATATATAAAAACCAGCCTAGCAGAGATCCTGAAAAACAGGAACAGTGGAAACAACTCCCTTTTTGTTTTCCCTCCCCTAAATAATAGGAACCCAATTTAAGATAAGGTTACCCCTTGCCTGAACATCGCAAACTTTGTTACTGACTCTGCTCAGGACCAACAAAATCAAAATATCTTGAGGAATAATCAGCTTAAGGTCCCAAGGTTATAGAATATTGGACTTTTCTCTTATGAAAAACTAACGGTGTACAACTTAGCTACATAACGTCTTATTATTTGTTTTTTGTATATGTCTGTGTAAATAAATGTAAATATTATGTACAGGATACTTATGTGAATAGCGAAAAAATATAGGAGCCTATTGTTGTAGAGTTTACCCTGTATATAGAAAATTGTGAAAATAAGCAAAATGATATTGGTTCTCTCAGCCAAATAAAAAGGACTGATGATCAAATATTTCTTGCAATTTATGGGTTCAGAGGTAAATATATGTTCATAATACCCAATAACAACAGCAACTTCTGGAGGCATGGCTCCAGGCAGAGGCAATACCAAAGCCAGGCATGGTATTCCAACTTTTACCCATCCCGAGGGCGACGTTCCAGAGGCCGAGGTTTCCGTGGAAGTGACAACACCTCTAACTCTGACAAGTGTTTCCACTACTTCTCTGGTGCGAGTGGGGGACCGTCTAGCCGATTTTCTGAATGTCTGGAGAACGATCATGTCCGATGCTTGGGGTCTGCAGACGGTGCAAGGTTTTCAAATAGAGTTCTGTGGCGATCCCAAGCAAATGTTTCGACCCCACCCTATTCGGTTTTCCCATCAAGAGGAAGGACAAATAGACGTCTCCGCGCTCTTAGAAAAGGCGCTTTTTGTCACACCGTCTTGCATCACCAGGGATTTCTAAGCAATATGATCATTGTAGACAAGACGGATGGGAGAAGCAGCCGGTTCTCAACCTCTGCGATTTCAACGAATGGCTGGTGTACCGCCATTTCAAGATGGAGGGAATTCACCTCCTGCGAGACGTGCTCAGGCAGGCAGATTGGATGGTCCGCTTGGATTCAAAGTATGCCTACATGGCCATCCCTATTTTTTCCCCCCACAGGAAGTTCCTTTAGTTTCTCTGGCGCGGACAAGCGTATCACTTCACGACTCTTCTTCCCTTCCGTCTCTCATCCGCCCCGTGGTCCTTCACGAAGGTTCTCAAACAGTCGGGGTGCTTCGCGATCAGTTACAACTGGCAGTGAATCTGTTGGAGAGTTTGGGGTTTGTCATAAACTCCAGGAAGTCCCTGCTGGTGCCGTCCCAGCGAGTCACCTTTTTGGTTTTTGTAATAGACTCCTCAGACGTGACCCTCAGTCTCCCAACACGAAAGTTGGCGAAGATTCGCCACCAGCTCAGACGCACCCTAACCAAAGGTACGGTTCCCCTTCGGCAGATCGCCCGCATTGTGGGGTTGCTCTCAGCCTTGATCCAGGCAATTTTCCTGGGTCTGTTGCACTATCGGGCCTTGCAACGCCTGAAGGCCAAACATCTCCTCAAGGGGGTCCCATACTCCCATCCGGTTGCCCTGTTGGACGAGGCGCTAGGAGAACTTCACTGGTGGCTCTCTCACATGGAGGCTTGGAATGGAAGAGTGATTTTCGGCACTGCCCCAGACCTAGTTGTAGAGTCAGACACCAGCAGTTCAGGCTGGGGTGCACGATTTTTTTTTTTTTAAACATGTTTTTTTTATTGCAACATTTTCAACAACATAACCATTGGGGCAACCGGCACCCCCTACAATCTCCGATCATATTCTTCGGTGTAGCAATGCACACAGCCATTCAGCCCACATCCCGGGGGCCGGGCGGCATATATATACAGTTAAGCAATGTAACACAACTATTGCCTCACAGCGGTGCCTGGATCAAGCCCCATGGGAGCCTCTGCTTTTCTGTCCCAACAGCTACATTAATATAGCATTACCCTCCCACCTCAAGAACTCCCCCCCCCCCCCCCTCCCATCCCACCCCCCAACTGCTGCTGTTGCGGGCCCCTCTAGTGGTCCCTAACTCTAAGTCGTGCCATCCATCAGGGGTACATCTATTGTCCTCAGCCTCAAGGAACTCCGTTCACCTCACGCTCCCGTTCCGCCCGCTCGAGCCGGCAATCCTGCAGGGCCTGCTCGATCTGCTCCCATGCCCTTACCCACTCTAACCCCTTTTCATTGTCCGCCTAATCGCTTGGCGCCGTCTGACTTCACTCTCACATCTAGACCATTTTAATAACTCGGAGATCCACCGCCCGATTGATGGGCCCTCCCGGGACTTCCAGTGCCACGTAATCTCTCTCTGAGCCAACATAAGCCCCAAGTCAATAAATTTACTCGTCACTTTTGTCTTTGCAGTGTGAGGGAACCAGAGCAGCAGGCACGCCCCCATATCAAACTCGATCTCCCTGTCCGTCGCAGTATTCAAGATCTCTCCCACCTCAGTCCAGTACGACCCGAGCTTCGGGCACCCCCACAGCATATGCTCTAGTTCAGCACCCAGTGTGAGGCAGCGCGGGCAAGCGGCCTCCTGCACCTTAAAGTGCCGGCTAATCTTTCCCGGGGTCAAATACGCCCTGTGAATGATGAAGAAGTGCACCTGCTGAAAGCGGGCATTCCCGCTACCCTTCCATGTCCTCCGCATGATGTGGCTCCAGATCGTGTCCGGAATGGGTTTGCCTATGCTTTCCTCCCACCGCTCCTTCAATGCCGCAAGCGGTTCCAACCCCTCCTGCAGCAGTCTAGCCTGTAGGCATGTCACCGCCTTAATCGTGCCCGCCGCCATTGCCACGTACTGGCAGGTTAGAGCCACAGAGGGCTCCTCCAGCCCCTTTCTCCAGTGTTTTTGTATTGCCGCGCTCACCGCCGCGTGCAGGAGATAACTCCCATCCGGGAGGCCAAACTGCTCCTGCAAAGCCCCGAAGGGGGCCAGCACCCCATCTATATAGAGGTCCCCCACCATCTGCAACCCCAGCTCCTCCCACTCCGCTAGCGGGGACCAGTCGCCTCCATGCGGCAGCGCCGTCAGCATCCCCAGCGGGATCTCCGGTGCATAAGGTCTCACCGTCTTTGCTCTCCGCATGCCCCTCTGCCAGCATAGCCGGAGAGTCCGCTCCTCGATGGACAAATCTCTCAGGCCCAATTTCTGTTGCATGACTATGTAAGACAGGACATGTCTCTGGATGCCCGTCCCTCGTCCCAGCTCCGGGCCCCGGAATACCCTGGCCACATTCTGTGTCAGCACTTGTAGCTGCGCCGCCAGGTAGTATAATTCAAAATCGGGGACCGTCAGTCCCCCCTCCAGTTTAGGCCGCATCAGAACCGTCAGGGCTACCCGTCGCCGTCCCGTCCCCCATAGGAAGCTGATGATCTGCGACTTCAATTCTTTAAAGATCCTCTGCGGGATCCATATCGGCAGTGTGCGGAAGTAATAGAGCAGTCGGGGCAGAGCCACCATCTTCAGCAACGCGACCCGGCCCAGCACCGAGAGCGGGAGGGCAGCCCAGAAGGCCATGCACCCCCTCAAAGCCCTTATGCAACGCCCTACATTACCGTCCAAGAGATTTTCGACATCGTGGTATATCCGGACTCCCAGGTAAGTAAAGCATTTAGCTTCCCATACCACATCCCGAGTGGGAGGGCAATACGGGACATCCGCCCGCAGCGGGAAAACGCAAGTTTTGGTCCAGTTGACCCTGAGGCCCGAGAGCACGCCAAAGCGCGAGAGCATCTCCACAGCCCCCTCCAAGGCATCACCAGAGTCCTCCAGGTACAGCAGGAGGTCATCCGCGTACAGGGATATATAATGTTCCTCCTCCCCACAACGAACCCCGCCGTACACCGCTCCTGTCCGCGCTTGCGCCGCCAAAGGCTCCATCGCCAAGGCGAACAACAGGGGAGATAACGAGCAACCCTGCCGCGTGCCCCTGCGCACTGGATATGCTGCGGACACGACCGCTCCCAGCCGCACCCTGGCCGTAGCAGAGGAGTAAAGGACCCGCGTCCAACGTCCGAACCCCTCCCCCAGGCCGGACTTCTTGAGCACCGCGTCGAGGTATCCCCATTCGAGGCTATCGAAAGCCTTTTCGATGTCCACGGCGAGCACTGCCGGCCGCTGTGCTGGGTCCCAGACGCTGTCCATGATACGGACCAGGCGGCGAATATTCCAGGCTGTGCTCCTGGTGGGGATAAAACCGGCTTGGTCCCCGTGAACCAGTTTGGTCATGTGCGGTAATAATCTAGTGGCCAATATGCGACTCAATATTTTGTAGTCGACCGTCAGCATAGACAAAGGTCGATATGACGTCACATCCGAGGCATCCCTGCCGGGCTTCAACAACGGCACCACCAAGGCCTCCCTCATCGACTGGGGGAGTCTCCCCAGCTCCATGGCCTCAGTGTAGACCAGCAAGAGCCTGGGCGCTAAGGCATCCACAAACTGCGCGTAAAATTCGATCGGCAGGCCATCCACCCCCGGCGTTTTGTTTCTGGCCATCTGCTTAATAGCCACCCGAATCTCCTGCAGCGTAATGGGGCCTCCCAGCGCCATCGCAGTTTCCGCATCTACCCGGGGGAGGCAAAGAGTCGCCAGATAATCAGTTATCTCGGAGTTCTCCACCCCCAACTGGCTCTCATAGAGGACCGAATAGTATGACCTGAACCGCTGGAGCACCGCCCCCTGCGAGTAAACCATCTCCCCCGTCTCCGTTCTAATGCTTAGAACCGGGCAGCCCCGGGGCTCCGGGTTCGCTAGTCTAGCCAGTAGCGTTCCTACCTTGTCCCGTTCCGCATGCACTCTGATGAGATACCGCTTGTAGTCAAAGCCCCGCAGCCACTCAGTTTCCGTCGCTACCACCTCCTTCGCCTCAAGCAGCCTGTCCTGCAACTCTGGTCGCTCAGGCCTACGCTGCTCCAGCTCCCTCAACACCCCTTCCGCCTTCTCCAGAGCCGTCAGGATAGTAGTCCTCACATTCGCAAATGTTCCCATACAAACGCCTCTGGTCACCACCTTCATGGCATCCCATTCCATCGCCCTCGTGGCCGTTGAACCCTCATTCTCCGTAAAGTACTGCTCTACGCCCCGCTTGACCGCATCACTAAACACTGGATCTTCCAATGCCTCTGGCCTCAAGCGCCATGTCGGGACCGCCGATCTCGGCCGTCGCCACTGCAACGTCAACAGCAGCGGGTTGTGGTCCGATATAGTTCTAGTGAGGTACTCCGTGTGGGCCATCACGGGCGCCAAGTCCCTGCTGCACAACATAGCATCTATCCTAACGTGTAGCGCGTGTAACGCGGAGAAGTAGGAATAGTCCCTGTGTCCCGGATGCTGCTCCCTCCACACATCTATCAGCCCCCACCTCTCCTGCCAGTCCGCCCTGTGCGCCGCTAATCGGCGCACCGGCGAGTCAGCCAATGGCGGATGCGACCGGTCCAGTGCCACATCAGTGATCGAGTTGAAGTCCCCTCCTATCAATATGGGGCCCGCCAAGAAGTGCGCCAAGGAACCCGTCAAGTTAACAAAAAGGCGGGCCTGATCCGTGTTGGGGGCATATATACTGCATAAGGCCACATCCTGACCATAGAGCTTCCCTCCCACCACCACAAATCTACCCCCCGGGTCCACCAACTGAGTCGTGGCCTGAAATGGGATTCCTGCCCGCACCCATATCAACACTCCCCTGGCAAACGCTGAGCATGTAGTCCCAAACACCTGGCCACGCCATCTCCTCTGCAGCGCAGTGAGTTCCTGTTGAGTTAAGTGAGTTTCCTGCAGGAGTGCGATTTGTATGCCTCGCCTCACCAAATGGGCATGGACCTTGTGTCGTCTTGACATAGTGCGGAGGCCACGAACATTCCACGTGAGGCATTTCAAATTAGGTAACGACCCCATTGCAACCAGTACCCCCCCAGCACACCAACATCCCCGGCCCACCTACAGCAGCGCGACAGAACCCCGCAACCAGAACAACCCCACAAACTCCCCCCCACCCACTCCCCAGAACAGGACCTAATAACGCACTATCAGCCCCCATCCAAACCTGCAACCCACCAAACCGTTCCTACTCTGTGGTCGTCTCCACAGAAAGCCTTAAGGGCCGCTCGAGGGTGGTCAGAACCGACCTAGGGCAGGCCAAGCCCCCCGCCCCGCACCCAGCATCCCCCGAATGTCTCAACACCATACCTGCAAGTCCGTCGAGCACCGGGACCCCCAGTCAGAACCCGGAGTCACAAATGTGGCCCTACCCTCCGCATCACCCGTTAAATAGTCCATCCGCCGTCTGTGGGGTGACCACCGGCCCCCCGGAGCTGTCCACCTCCGACATCTCTCCGCCGGACTGCCCGGCCTCCTCGCCAGAATCCGAGCCCACTGAAGTCTGCTCCCCTTGAGAGCCCGTTATGATCGCCGTCGCTGCCAGCGCCCTCCGCCTGTCGTCCGCCATCTGTCCATCCCGCTCCGCTCTCTGAAGTTTGTTGCGCTTGCGGATACGTTGAGATTTCCGCACTTGGACCGGTTTCTGCCTCCCTTTTTCCTCCGACCTTCCCCGGGCCGTGCCCGCCCGATACGACTCCAGCCATGTCCACGCTTCCTCAGGGGTCTGAAAGAAGTGGGTCACCCCGCTCAGGATTACTCGCAGTTTCGCTGGGAACAGCAGGGAGTACTGTAGGCCCTCGATCCGTAGTTCCTTTTTTACGGCCAGAAAGGAAGCCCTGTTCTTCTGTACCTCCTGCGTGTAGTCTGGGAACACCGTGACCGAGCTGTTGGCCACCTGGAAGGGGCCATTTGCACGCGCCTTTTGAATCAGTAGGTCCCTGTCCCTATAATGCAAAAGCCTGACCAGCATGGGTCTGGGAGGGCGGCCCTGCGCCGGCGGGCGAGCCGGGACCCTATGCGCCCGCTCCAGGGAGAAGAAGGGGGAGAGGCCCTCCGGGGCCACGGTCTTCCTGAACCAGTCCTCCATATATGCCACGGCGTCATCCCCTTCAACTTTTTCCGGCAGGCCCACCACCCTCACGTTATTTCTCCGATTGCGACCTTCGGCGTCTTCCGCTCGCCTCTCCAGCGTCGCCAAACGGCCCAGGATCTCAGCGATTTTGCGTTCTGCGGTCGCCGCCGCCGGCTTGAGCTCCCGGATCGCCACCTCGTTGTCTTTGACTCTGTCCGCCAGTTTGGCATGATCGGCCCGTAAGAGTCCCAGCCCAGTAGCAACCTTCGCTATGTCCTGATGCAAGGCCTCCTTGGTCGCCGTGATGGCCTCCAGGATCCCATCCAGCCGTTTGTTTAAGCGCCGTTCCTGCGCTGTGTCCCCCGGGTCATCTTGGGGTCCTCCATCTGCGGCCGATTCCGCCGCCCGGTCGTGCCTAGGGGGCACATGCGGCGCGACACCCTTCGTGGCCATCTCGCCCTGCACCAGCTCCAGTTCAGGGCCCCACCAGCAGGCAGATCTATTTCGCCGTCCGTCCACTCCGGGAGCGAAGAGCCGGGGCCCGGCACCCGCTCCCCGTTCTCAGTGTACTCCTCGGGGCGGTCCGCTCCCCCAGGGCCCGGCAGCCCAGCAGCTCAGGGCCCCTCCGCTCGTAGCCAGCAGGTCGTCCTCATGCCAAGGCCACCCGCCACCAGCGCACGGGTCCTCCGCGGCTTCACCCAACGACAGCGTACAGCGCGGGCTCACCACCTTCCTGCTCCAGCGCCGGGGTCGCTCCCGCTCAGTTCACCCCAATGGGTCAACCTCACCTCCGGGGGGAGGGCGCCTCCACGCGGTCCTCAGGCCCTCCGTTCCGCAGCGCTCCCGCAGCCCAGCGCTGCTATCTCTTCAGGCCGCCATCACCATCCGCCACCACCAACGGGCGCGAGTCGTCCGGCTCCGCCGCCAGCTCCTCCGCAGCTCTCGCTCTCGCCCCCTCCGCAGCCCAGCTGCCGCGTTCGCCAGCGGGCAGGCGCCTTGCTCCGGTGTCCAGCGCCGGCTCCGCTGTCCCCTCCGTAGTCTGTGTCGGGTGCCCCGAGGGGGGAGGGGCCGGCGGGATCCGTCGTCACCGCTACGGCGGAGAGCGCCGCGCCCCAACACCGTGGTCCCGGAGCCCCGGGCAATAGGCGAACAGCCCCGCCCCGCTACACCATCGGCCGGCTGCTCTGCGGTCACCAGCCTCCGTCTGGGGCTGTTTACCCTTCTCCGTCTGGGGCCGCCGCCATCTTGTGCAGCATACGCCGTTCGTCCCGCTCCGTGTTCCGGCTCTAGCACCTCGCCTGGGCCCCCGCCGTCTCGTGCACGGCGTCCACCGTCGTCCCGGTGCTCAACGCAGCAGGTTCGCGCCAGCTGCGGCGCGTTTTGGCCGGAGTGCAGGATAAATATCGGGGATTAGGCACGGAGCTGCAGGCTCACGCCGCCATCCCGATCGGCGTCCAAACCACGCCCCTTCAGGCTGGGGTGCACGATGTCGAGAGTTCTCCACAGGTGGCCTATAGTCCCCGCAGGAGCAAGAACTTCACATCAATTGCCTGGAGCTTCTGGCAGGTTACTTCGCTGTGCTTTGTAGGACCAAAGACAAGGTCCAGTCTTGTGTCCTCCTAAAAATGGACAATGTGTCAGCGGTCCATTACATCAATCACCTTGGGGGAACTCGCTCAAAGGCGCTTTCGGACCTGGCAACAAGTCTTTGGCAGTTCTGCCTCGACCATCATATCTCGGCGACGGCAGAATATCTCCCGGTTCTAGAGACTCTGGTGGCAGACTGGCAATCGCGACACTCCAAAGATTCCAGTCTATGGAAGTTGCATCCGGGCATTTTTGCTCCGGTGCAGGACCTTTGGGGTCCGTTTTCCGTAGATCTTTTTGCTTCGAGATTGGATCATCAGCTTCCTCGCTTTTTCAGCTGAAGGTCGAATCCCCTGGCTTCACCCACGGATGCGTTCCTTCAGGATTGGATGCAGGAATGGCCCTATGCGTTCCTGCCCTTCGCCATGATCACCAGAGTGTCAGCTCAGATCAGGCAACAGGCCAGCATGGTTCTCATTACTCCCATTTGGAGGTCGCAAGTTTGGTTCCCAGTTCTGCTGGAACTTTCTTGGGATTTTCCAATCCCACTCCCCCACTTTCCAGAGCTTCTTCTCAATCCTCACAACCACCCTCATCAGATTGTCCTCGACGGGTCTCTTCACCTCATGGCATGGAAGATTACAGGGGTAGATGGTCGCTCCCAGGCCTTTCGGAGTTCGTTGAGAGCCTCTTTTCCAAGGCCTGGTCGGACAGTACCGTCAAGCGTTATCGCTCAGCCTGGGGACGATGGTGTCGTTGGTGTGTGCGACGGACTTGTGATCCCATGGGCATAGATTTAGTCCACATTTTGAATTTTTGGGCACACCTGGCCCGGCAAGGTTTGGCTTATCGATCGGTCAACGCTTTCCGCTCGGCGATATCAGCAGGACATGTCCCGCTAGATGGCAAGCCGGTGGGGGAGCATCCTTTCGTATGCAGGCTCTTGAGGGGCCTCCGCTTGTTTCTACCCCCTGTGCCCCGGTACTCCGAGCAGTGGGACGTTAACAGAGTGCATAATTTGTTCCTGTCTTGGCAACCTGATGAGTATTTATCGCATAAAGAGCTTCCGGCGAAATTAGCAATACTACTTTATTTGATTTCGTGCCGCAGAGTGTCGGACGTTCGGGCCTTACACATCACAGGCAGAGTTTTTTACAGGGGTGTCGTTTACTATCAGTCGCAGGACCAAGAGTCATACGCGTATCATTGAATACCCAGCGTTTCCAGACTCTCCCAAGCTGTGTGTGGTGCGCTGTTTGAAAGCTTATGAGGAGATGTCTTCGGAGCTCAGATCTCCTGGGGAGAGACCGCTTTTGATTGCTCTCTGGAAGCCACACAAGGTGGTGTCCTCGCCCACTATCACATGCTGGGTGCGGTGGGTTATGCAGGAGGCAGGCATTAGCCTACGTCAATTTGGAGCTCATTCCGCACGAGGCGCGATGGCCTCCAAGGCATTCTCCCTAGGGGCTCGTCTGGAGTACATCATGAATGCGCCAGATTGGTCCTCAAATTCAACCTTTAAGTGGTTTTATTTTAAGCCTATTATCGATATGGCGCATTTGATGGTAAGTAAGCTTTGAACTAGCATAACCTGAAGCCTCCGGTCCTGACATAGAATGAGAAATTTCCTAGCTAACGTAACAGAAAGTTTCAATTCTATTGAGGACTCGGAGGCGAGGATTATCCCTCCCATAGTTCTCTGCGAGATATCCAGGCCGTTGAGAGTAAGTAGTTTTTTCTTTATGGTTTAATGGGCGTTTTGCTGGTGCATGCTTTGATTAAGTATTCTGGTCATAGCCGGATTCGATGTTTCATTTGTATTCAGCATGATTTCTGTTCTTTAAAGTTCTCTTGTCGATACCCTTGTTTGCAGGTTTCTGCTTTCACTGCCGTCATTCCGAGTTCTGATGTTGTTCTTTGGTTTCTAGGAGCAGACACCGGGAAACAGGACAACTAGAGAAGGATTAATGGCGTACCAGTGCAAAGAAAGGGGATGAGCAAGGGGATGACGATGTTTTGGACTGTTGATCCTGGACTGTGATTTGCTGTTTGGACTAAGGGATATGTTGTCCCTTCTTTGTTTTGTTGTTGACCACTTTTTCCCGAGGGTGTTTGGGAAATGTGGTCTCAGTGCAAGTTTTAAAATGGCTGCTGTTGGAATAAAGCATTGAAAGGAGGAGCATAATCCTCGCCTCCGAGTCCTTAATCGAATTGAAACTTTCCGTTACGTTAGCTAGGAAATTTCTCAGTATGAGTGACATTTCAACAAACATGAGTGACACTTTCTCACAGGCAAAATCAAGGAATGAAGATGAGGGAAACATACACATATCAGAAATAACATCCATTGAGCAATAAGAAATTCTAAGTTAACTGCTGCAAAGCACCAGAAATGGAAGGGTAATAACGTAGTGCCCTTCACAGACTGAGCTGCCGAAACAGGATATATGAGGCCCCAACAACAAACTCTGGTGCCTAGTGTTGTGCGAAAGGCCTTCGGAAAACCAAAACACAGATTGCCAGCCTCTGTGTGGACCCCATCCCCGCTGGCAAAATCAAAATCAGTAGAGCACCAGGAGTTGATAGCGTAGCGGGCAGTAATAGAAAAAAGGTGCAGAAAGCAGCTTACATGCACTTTAGTAAATTAAGTGCAGTATATGGAATGTTTGGTACCTTGTTGCATAGTCGTGATACAGATTTTCTTGCAGTATATTTAGCACTATATTGTATTACAATGAACTCTTAGGTGCTAGTTGACCCAATGTGCCCACATCTGATGGGTGGGAAGTATAGCATGGCGCGTCCCTTTGGGCACCTACTTCACCATATATTCCCATAAGCTGCTTGCGGGAATTTCTCTGAAATAACCCTTTTCCTCCCCAAGAATTATGGGCTGTCACTGCCTATGTCTAGCATGCCCTCGGGGGTTGCTATGGCGACATTACTTGGTCATGGAGCAGTCCGAAGAGTGGACGAAGTATGGTGGGACCCGGTGGTCCGGTCCGGAAGTCCCTCACCTCCTATTTTCTCCTGTCTCCATGTGCTGATTCTCTAATGTCAGAGCCCCCCCTCCACCGGGCAGCACAGAATTACAAGGCTGCACCCAGCAAGCCTCATTCTGGCAGAGGCGCACAGTCTCATAGTCTGGTCACAGCTGGCAGCCAGGGCACTATAATAATATTTTACAAATTACACCAAAACAATTGGTTAGCGGCCTGGTCGGCGCGCCGCTATGTGCCCACCTGCCAGCGGCTCAGATTGCCTTATTGAGTCAACACAAAAGTCGCCGACTAACAGCTGCCGCAGTAGAGAGCACCCAGCATTGATTGAGGAAAAGAGACTGATACAGACACGCAAAGCGTGGCAACTGAGTGAGCCAGGGTGCTATTTGATTTCAAGTACGTTGCAGCAAGCCATGCTATAATTTAAAGCAGATTTTTGACACATTAACATGCTCCAGAGGCGCACTGTGAAGGAAACTGTAGTGTTGATATTCAACTTACTTAAATTGCTAAGCGAGCTGTGGCTGGGCAATCTGTTTATGGTCGGGCTGCCTGGCTCCGCAGAGTGAGTCCAACAGGCTGCAACAAACGACTGGACTGCCTCAGCAAACATGCTGCCCGGGCTGCATTTAAGGCTCAGCAGCAGGTGCACTGTAGTGTGTGCCCAAATTCCAACGGCGGTTGCGGGGTTTACTGTACGGTGGTGAGAGTGATGCAGCGGAAGCATTGGGGGATTTTTTTTGTTAGCTTACCTATCCACGCCTACCACTATACAATAATCGGAAACGTAACTCTAATGACGGGCCCATAAGTCAATATCACTCAGTTAGCAATATCAAAGGTCCTCCGATGAATCTTTGGTAGAGCTAAAAGGGACTAAATAATGAAAGACGAAATGCTATTTCTCCACGAGGACCGACAATGGAGAAATACGCGAAACATTGGTCATTATAAACAGATCCAAAAAACTCAGTAACTCCGTAATAAAGACAAACACTGTTCTTTTCTTGTTAGTTTTTCTTGTTATTTCATAAAATGAATGGTCAATCACAAATACAAGTTAGAAGTTCATAATTCGGTTAATAAAAATACAGATTAGATTCACAATAGTCATACAGCT
Source organism: Triturus cristatus (assembly GCF_964204655.1). Taxonomy (NCBI): domain Eukaryota; kingdom Metazoa; phylum Chordata; class Amphibia; order Caudata; family Salamandridae; genus Triturus; species Triturus cristatus. The sequence continues at coordinate 144,330,315 of NC_140585.1, read as the reverse complement.
TAATTATGAAAACATTAGAGATAGAGAAGTGAGAGAGAGAGAAAAACATCAGCGAAACACAGTTCACATACGAAAACGAAATACTAATGCACAACGTGCGATTAGTTTGAAAAGCTAACCCCACTGCTGTTAGGGTATAGCGAGAGCAGCATCACCAGCTGATGATGTGCAAAGTCTCTAGAAAAGTCTCTTTAGGATAGCAGGATATGCCAGCCAGAGAATCTGTTATCAGCACGGATTGCAGCATTCCATGAACGCAGGGCAGGTCACCAATCTTGTGAACGAGCCGAGGAATACTTTCCCACAGGAATCTTTATAGTATGCTACTTCTGATAAAATGTTGCATTCTGTCTCATCAGCAAGCCTCTCTATTGGTTATTCCCGATGGTATGACAATCTACTGACTGACTTTACTGCTATTTTCTAAACTCTATGTCTAAATATTGTACAACTTCCAAGAGAGGAAGAGGAAAAGAACCTGGCTACAAATGTATTCTAAACAGTAAAGTAGTTACATCCATCATCTACAACCCTCGCCTACACAGGAAAGAACTTTAAAAGACTTTTGGAAACAGGCTAAATATCTGTACTCTAAGGAAGCATTTGTAACATTTGAAGGACAGGAGCATGGAAAGTACATCCTCTAACAATTCTAAGGCCTACATTATTTTTGCAAAACAGAGAATAATTTTAAAGCCTACAGTACTTTCACGAAGAATAAAGCTGTTTATTTTGTCGTTTATTTTCTGCAGTTAGGAAGACAGAATAACATTCAGTTAGCGTTATTCTCATAATGTTGACTAAGAAATCAAACTATTCTGCCTTGTGCACAATTTTACGTGTTGTACACTCTTGTGTTATATGTTAGTACTTCCACTCATGTTATTAAAACATTCGTGTGAATTACATCGAGCAGATTTTATTTACAAAAATCGTGCTCCATCAAGAGCAAAGCCATTGCCGCCGCCAGACTCCCAAAACTTTTAGCCAGCGGCTCACGCCGCAGCAGGAGGTGGCAAAAGGACGTAATGTGCGGCACAGCGTTAATAGCCATTGGGCACAGCGTCTCCTGACACAGATCAGTCTCAGTCAGAAGGTAATGCCACGCCCAGGAATACTATTCTGATATTGTAGCCAAGCTCCCTTCAGCCATCCCCCAAAGCGAGCCTGGAGCAGCGTGCTCGGTACATCGCCACTCCACCTACTAGTTTCACAGCCAGCATAGATGGCAGCGCGCTTGGCTTGGCAGCCGAGGCAGAAGCAATGGCTATTATGCGTGACTTGCATTTCAGTGTGGTGATGCGGATCAACACACATGGCTATTATGCGCGACTACCATTTCAGTGCGGTGATGCGGATCACCACACTGAAATGTGTTAGCCTAATGCGTGGTACTTGGCAGGACTGCACACCACCATTATGACGTCCACCATTCCCATCATGATTATCACCGCCAGCATCACAATTAACATCCGCCTTATCAACACATGCAGTATCCTTTGCCCACACAGCCATCATCAAATGCCTTGACACACACCAACATGCCCACTGCTATACATTCATACACGCAGCAAATAATGCAAATTGAGAAAACCATTAAAAAAAATTGGAATCCATATAAAAAAGTTAATAATATTAAAAGGGGGCCGGTGTTGGCTAATATGTTGAGCGTTGTTTTGACATAAAAACTGAAGTCAGGGAATTCACAACTATTGGTGCTTCTTACGCCTATCCTGACTCTGCTGTACCAAGTCACCCTTAACTCCCAACCTTGTATTAAGAAATGTTAAAAAGAGATTTGTTTCAGAAGATAATCGATTATGTTCATAAATGTATAAAAAGATCCTATGATGGTGTCAGTAATTTCTTAGAATAACACTGCAAAGCGTTGGTAAATGGTGACTGTATGGTGAGTGATTTGTCCTATACTGGTGGGTGTATGATGCGTGCACGAGCAAAAGGTCTTCGATTAGGTTTCAGATTGTGTAAGACATTGTATGATGGAAGCACTAAGTTCTTGAAGAAATGGTGTAGACCATTGGGAGCTGTGTGGGTATAGGATTTTCCTTGTGTTGGCATATGATATCGGATGTGTGTGTGTGTAGGATGGTGGGTATAAGGCTTGTGTGGGAGTATGATGGTGGGGTCTAGGGGTTGTGTGAGTCTATGATGGTGGAGTCTAGGGGTTATGTGGGTGTATGATGGTGGGGTCTAGGGGTTGTGTGGGTCTATGATGGTAGAGTCTAGGGGTTATGTGGCTGTATGATGGTGGGGTCTAGGGGTTGTGTGGGTCTATGATGGTGGAGTCTAGGGGTTATGTGGGTGTATGATGGTGGGGTCTAGGGGTTGTGTGGGTCTATGATGGTGGAGTCTAGGGGTTGTGTGGGTGTATGATGGTGGGGTCTAGGGGTTGTGTGGGTCTATGATGGTGGAGTCTAGGGGTTATGTGGGTGTATGATGGTGGGGTCTTGGGGTTGTGTGGGCGTGTACTGATGGCTGTGTGGGCGTGTACTGATGGCTGTGTAGGCATATTATGTTGAGTGTGCGTTCATATATGATGTTGGGTGGGTGGCTAATAATTTGGCATGTGATGATGGGTGGACGTTTTTGTGAAAGGGCATCTGTTTGAGTATTATCACAGATGTTTGTTGTCATATAATGCTGGTTGTGTGAGCTTATGATGGTCGTTGCGTTCGTGTATGATGTTATTAATGGAAATTGTGTAGTGTGCTACTTGTGTTTGAAATGTGTGTGAGATTGTGGAGCATGTATGCAGGGTCAGGGCTTAAGGTTGGCTTAGTACTGTGGGGTTTGGACGCGAGGTCAAAGGCAGCATCTTGTGAATTTCCTTCCTTTTTACATTTTATTTCAAAGCCAGTGTTAAGGAATGAATCGACGTTACGTCGACTTGTGTATAAATGGGTATCTGCATATGACTGCTCCCTTCACGTCTTCGCTGGACCAAAAATAGTGCTTGGTGGGTGTAAGATGCCCGACACTGTGGACCTAGCGCATCATTTGCACATGGGGACACCTCCCAAGCCTTAGGTACATTGTGTTTTAAAGTCTGCACCAAGTGTCCAGATGGAGTCAGAGCTCTCCCAGCGGGCACTCTCCGGGTGCACCATTGGTTCTTGAGTCAAGGCTCTCCCAGCGGGCTCTCTCCGGTGCACCATTGGTTCTTGCGTCGGGGCTCTCCCAGCGGGCACTCTCTGGGTGCACCATTGGTTCTTGATTCAGGGCTCTCCCAGCGGGAACTCTCTGGGTGCACCATTGGTTCTTGAGTCGGGGCTCTCCCAGCGGGCACTCTCCGGTGCACCATTGGTTCTTGATTCGGGGCTCTCCCAGCGGGCACTCTCCGGTGCACCATTGGTTCTTGAGTTGAGGCTCTCCCAGCGGGCACTCTCCGGTGCACCATTGGTTCTTGATTCGGGGCTCTCCCAGCGGTCACTCTCCGGTGCACCATTGGTTCTTGAGTTGAGGCTCTCCCAGCGGGCACTCTCCGGTGCACCATTGGTTCTTGAGTTGAGGCTCTCCCAGCGGGCACTCTCCGGTGCACCATTGGTTCTTGAGTCGGGGCTCTCCCAGCGGGCACTCTCCGGGTGCACCATTGGTTCTTGAGTCGGAGCTCTCCCAGCGGGCACTCTCCGGGTGCACCATTGGTTCTTGATTCGGGGCTCTCCCAGCGGGCACTCTCCGGGTGCACCATTGGTTCTTGAGTCGGGGCTCTCCCAGCGGGCACTCTCCGGTGCACCATTGGTTCTTGAGTCGAGGCTCTCCCAGCGGGCACTCTCCGGGTGCACCATTGGTTCTTGAGTCGTGGCTCTCCCAGCGGGCACTCTCCGGGTGCACCATTGGTTCTTGAGTCGGGGCTCTCCCAGCGGGCACTCTCCGGTGCACCATTGGTTCTTGAGTCGGGGCTCTCCCAGCGGGCTCTCTCCGGGTGCACCATTGGTTCTTGAGTCGGGGCTCTCCCAGTGGGCACTCTCCGGTGCACCATTGGTTCTTGAGTCGGGGCTCTCCCAGTGGGCACTCTCTGGGTGCACCATTGGTTCTTGATTCGGGGCTCTCCCAGCGGGCACTCTCTGGGTGCACCATTGGTTCTTGAGTCGGGGCTCTCCCAGCGGGCACTGTCCGGTGCACTATTGGTTCTTGAGTCGGGGCTCTCCCAGCGGGCACTCTCCGGTGCACCATTGGTTCTTGAGTCGGGGCTCTCCCAGCGGGCTCTCTCCGGGTGCACCATTGGTTCTTGAGTCGGGGCTCTCCCAGCGGGCTCTCTCCAGGTGCACCATTGGTTCTTGAGTCGGGGCTCTCCCAGCGGGCTCTCTCCGGGTGCACCATTGGTTCTTGTGTCGGGGCTCTCCCAGCGGGCACTCTCTGGGTGCACCATTGGTTCTTGATTCGGGGCTCTCCCAGCGGGCACTCTCTGGGTGCACCATTGGTTCTTGAGTCGGGGCTCTCCCAGCGGGCACTCTCCGGTGCACCATTGGTTCTTGATTCGGGGCTCTCCCAGCGGGCACTCTCCGGTGCACCATTGGTTCTTGAGTTGAGGCTCTCCCAGCGGGCACTCTCCGGTGCACCATTGGTTCTTGATTCTGGGCTCTCCCAGCGGGCACTCTCCGGTGCACCATTGGTTCTTGAGTCGGGGCTCTCCCAGCGGGCACTCTCCGGTGCACCATTGGTTCTTGAGTCGGGGCTCTCCCAGCGGGCACTCTCCGGGTGCACCATTGGTTCTTGATTCGGGGCTCTCCCAGCGGGCACTCTCCGGGTGCACCATTGGTTCTTGAGTCGGGGCTCTCCCAGCGGGCACTCTCCGGTGCACCATTGGTTCTTGAGTCGAGGCTCTCCCAGCGGGCACTCTCCGGGTGCACCATTGGTTCTTGAGTCGGGGCTCTCCCAGCGGGCACTCTCCAGTGCACCATTGGTTCTTGAGTCGGGGCTCTCCCAGCGGGCTCTCTCCGGGTGCACCATTGGTTCTTGAGTCGGGGATCTCCCAGTGGGCACTCTCCGGGTGCACCATTGGTTCTTGAGTCGGGGCTCTCCCAGCGGGCACTCGCCGGGTGCACCATTGGTTCTTGAGTCGTGGCTCTCCCAGCGAACACTCTCCGGGTGCACCATTGGTTCTTGAGTCGGGGCTCTCCCAGCGGGCACTCTCCGGTGCACCATTGGTTCTTGAGTCGGGGCTCTCCCAGCGGGCTCTCTCCGGGTGCACCATTGGTTCTTGAGTCGGGGCTCTCCCAGTGGGCACTCTCCGGTGCACCATTGGTTCTTGAGTCGGGGCTCTCCCAGTGGGCACTCTCTGGGTGCACCATTGGTTCTTGATTCGGGGCTCTCCCAGCGGGCACTCTCTGGGTGCACCATTGGTTCTTGAGTCGGGGCTCTCCCAGCGGGCACTGTCCGGTGCACTATTGGTTCTTGAGTCGGGGCTCTCCCAGCGGGCTCTCTCCGGGTGCACCATTGGTTCTTGAGTCGGGGCTCTCCCAGCGGGCTCTCTCCGGGTGCACCATTGGTTCTTGAGTCGGGGCTCTCCCAGCGGGCACTCTCTGGGTGCACCATTGGTTCTTGATTCGGGGCTCTCCCAGCGGGCACTCTCTGGGTGCACCATTGGTTCTTGAGTCGGGGCTCTCCCAGCGGGCACTCTCCGGTGCACCATTGGTTCTTGAGTTGAGGCTCTCCCAGCGGGCACTCTCCGGTGCACCATTGGTTCTTGATTCGGGGCTCTCCCAGCGGGCACTCTCCAGTGCACCATTGGTTCTTGAGTCGGGGCTCTCCCAGCGGGCACTCTCTGGTGCACCATTGGTTCTTGAGTCGGGGCTCTCCCAGCGGGCACTCTCCGGGTGCACCATTGGTTCTTGATTCGGGGCTCTCCCAGCGGGCACTCTCCGGGTGCACCATTGGTTCTTGAGTCGGGGCTCTCCCAGCGGGCACTCTCCGGTGCACCATTGGTTCTTGAGTCGAGGCTCTCCCAGCGGGCACTCTCTGGGTGCACCATTGGTTCTTGAGTCGGGGCTCTCCCAGCGGGCACTCTCTGGGTGCACCATTGGTTCTTGATTCGGGGCTCTCCCAGCGGGCACTCTCCGGTGCACCATTGGTTCTTGAGTTGAGGCTCTCCCAGCGGGCACTCTCCGGTGCACCATTGGTTCTTGATTCGGGGCTCTCCCAGCGGGCACTCTCCAGTGCACCATTGGTTCTTGAGTCGGGGCTCTCCCAGCGGGCACTCTCTGGTGCACCATTGGTTCTTGAGTCGGGGCTCTCCCAGCGGGCACTCTCCGGGTGCACCATTGGTTCTTGATTCGGGGCTCTCCCAGCGGGCACTCTCCGGGTGCACCATTGGTTCTTGAGTCGGGGCTCTCCCAGCGGGCACTCTCCGGTGCACCATTGGTTCTTGAGTCGAGGCTCTCCCAGCGGGCACTCTCCGGGTGCACCATTGGTTCTTGAGTCGGGGCTCTCCCAGCGGGCTCTCTCCGGGTGCACCATTGGTTCTTGAGTCGGGGCTCTCCCAGCGGGCACTCTCTGGGTGCACCATTGGTTCTTGATTCGGGGCTCTCCCAGCGGGCACTCTCTGGGTGCACCATTGGTTCTTGAGTCGAGGCTCTCCCAGCGGGCACTGTCCGGTGCACCATTGGTTCTTGAGTCGGGGCTCTCCCAGCGGGCACTCTCCGGGTGCACCATTGGTTCTTGAGTCGGGGCTCTCCCAGCGGGCTCTCTCCGGGTGCACCATTGGTTCTTGAGTCGGGGCTCTCCCAGCGGGCACTCTCTGGGTGCACCATTGGTTCTTGAGTCGGGGCTCTCCCAGCGGGCTCTCTCCGGGTGCACCATTGGTTCTTGAGTCGGGGCTCTCCCAGCGGGCACTCTCCGGTGCACCATTGGTTCTTGATTCGGGGCTCTCCCAGCGGGCACTCTCTGGGTGCACCATTGGTTCTTGAGTCGAGGCTCTCCCAGCGGGCACTGTCCGGTGCACCATTGGTTCTTGAGTCGGGGCTCTCCCAGCGGGCACTCTCCGGGTGCACCATTGGTGCTGGTTCAGTTCACACCACAAGACGTTCAGTGATGATTTGGGACTTAGTCAAGGAGCAAATGCGTCTATCCGGGTCCCTGAGATCCCATCCTGTTTTGTTCAGCCTTTAGATGGGTTCTTTTAAAAGACCTGGATTGGTCCTCTTTGTTAGCAAGTTGTGGTTGAATAAAACTCTTCTCTTTGTTAGCAAGTTGTGGATGAATAAAACTCTTCTCTTTGTTAGCAAGTTGTGGATAAATAAAACTCTTCTCTTTGTTAGCAAGTTGTGAGTGAATAAAACTCTTCTCTTTGTTAGCAAGTTGTGGATGAATAAAACTCTTCTCTTTGTTAGCAAGTTGTGAGTGAATAAAACTCATCTCCCTTCCACTGAAACGCTGCAAGCGCTACTGGTGGGCGTGGGTGTTTACGCCTTGTCTTTAACCGGAAGGGTTCAGTTCTCAAACCCTACCCTTTTGAATATGTAGTCTCGACTGGTGCCTGCATATAGTGTCCTCCTTGCCGGGAGAGCGGTTCTCCAAGAGCCGCCTCTGGAGTAGTCATCTCCGTCGCATCAGTATCTCGTGATCAAAGAGCGGCTGGTATTGTTCGTCACCAGTTAGTTTAATAATAGAACAGAACTTTTACTCCAGATGTAATCTCCATTCGATTACCCCAACAAAAGGGTGTCTTTTGATTTCTTTCTGTTTTACTTCCTTAAACTACTCTCTTCATCTTCTTGGTAAGAAGGTCGTGAGTACAGAAATAAACAGAAGCAGGGCAAGCAAGGATTGCATCGGACTGCTGGTTTATTACACGATAAACCTGCAATACCTGTGAGCGAGACCTGTGAACAGCTTGCATAGAATTCTACAATGCATGGAAATACCTGAAAAGAAAGACTGTTTTTTTATTGCAATCCGCCCCACTACTGACAAGGTAATGTGTTTCAGAAGAGCACGGAATGTTTTACCATTATTTTAAACAAATTGTTTCCCCGGTGAGTGTGCCCCCTGGATCACCAGATATGTAAACCTATTCAGTTCCCACCTCAGGTCCAGGCTTGGAGAGTCTGTCCAACGGGCACGCGCTCAGCCCTGCTAGTGGAGACAGTAATGATTTGCTTTTATTGATACATAGACCTGATGCTTCTCTGAAGGACTGTGCCCCCTGAATGAGGATCAGAGGTTGCTGGAGGCAGAGGAGAGCATCGCCTGCATAGTACCCCCAGGGGCACCCCGCTTTCCCCCCTCCCCCAAATTAGGTTACCCAAAGAAGACACAAGAAACAGTTGTAAATGGGTAACGAATGCTGCAGGATTTATTACATAATTCCAGGATATGTAATAGGTGGGTTATCTTACGGGCGATCCAAGGGCAGGCGGCCATCTACTTCACCTGCCCCGCCTGATGAGCCGGGCAGCACGGGAACGACCCGCAAGTGCTGCCCCCCCAAGTGATTCTTTTTTCGATCACGTGCCGTTGAGATTCTACTCACACCCCCCCTCTCGGGGCGGAGCGTCGCATAGCAAGCCCCCGGTTGTTCAGGCCCACAACCGCCCACAGGCCTAGCGGGGCGCCGACCGGCTTCCGGGACCTCTCTGGAGGCTCCTCGTTTTGGCTCAGGCACCACATGGTGCCGCGCAGAGGTACCCTTTGTACCGGCCTGCTTCCAGATCGCCCTGTAACTCCGCCTGCAACGAAAAGAAAAACATTAAAACGTTCACCAAAAAACCCCCACCCCACCACACCACGCCGGGTAAGCGGTAGGGAGGGTAAAAGGCGAGGTGGGCGACAAAGAGGTCGCCAGTGAGGGTGGGGGAAGGCTAAATAGCCTTCCCCTCACACCTGGGCCCGGAAGTGACGCGCCTTTCGCGTCACTTCCGGCCCCCGACGCGGAGGGGGGCAACAATCAGGATCCCCGCCCCCGCCCCCCCCGAAGGAGGGAGTGGGGAGGGGTGACCGGGGCCCCGGGGCCACTAAGGCGCCGACCGCCGAGTGGCCCCCTGCGGGGGCCGCGGTCAGCGGCATAGTACCCCCAGGGGCACCCCGCTTTCCCCCCTCCCCCAAATTAGGTTACCCAAAGAAGACACAAGAAACAGTTGTAAATGGGTAACGAATGCTGCAGGATTTATTACATAATTCCAGGATATGTAATAGGTGGGTTATCTTACGGGCGATCCAAGGGCAGGCGGCCATCTACTTCACCTGCCCCGCCTGATGAGCCGGGCAGCACGGGAACGACCCGCAAGTGCTGCCCCCCCAAGTGATTCTTTTTTCGATCACGTGCCGTTGAGATTCTACTCACACCCCCCCTCTCGGGGCGGAGCGTCGCATAGCAAGCCCCCGGTTGTTCAGGCCCACAACCGCCCACAGGCCTAGCGGGGCGCCAACCGGCTTCCGGGACCTCTCTGGAGGCTCCTCGTTTTGGCTCAGGCACCACGTGGTGCCGCGCAGAGGTACCCTTTGTACCGGCCTGCTTCCAGATCGCCCTGTAACTCCGCCACAGCCCTGGAGGCGGCTAACCGTCGCAGCCAGGGCCCCCCACCAACCTAGCTCTTTACCTGCACCCTCTATTCACCAATGCTTCGCTTAAATCCAATAAAAACAGGTCCATGCCTATTTGGGAGAGGTGTACTCCATCCAAGTCGAAGTACCCCTTTACATTCCCCCGAATCATCTCATGGCGAATAAAGCCCAAACCCCTTTGGGCTGTGAACTTACGCATTGCTCCATTAATGCGCCTCCTGGAGTGCTCTACCGCTTCTAAGGATTTAGCTCCCCGCCAAGACCTGCGGGGGATGATCTCTGACCACACGATCTCACACTCGCCCAGACGTTTGCAGATTTCCCCTAAGTCTCTTTTCATGGCTAATAACAGCAATCGTCTCCCTAGGGTAACAAGGTCGTTACCACCCAGGTGTATCACCAACAGGTGGGGCAAGGTGGACCCGTGTGCTCTTAGTCTCTGCTCGATCTTATTCCTGAGTTCGAACCATCTCATCCCCGGCACCCCCATCCATTCCACTTCGGTCTGAGGGAAGTGTCGCATCCAATTTCGGTGCAATGCCCATTGGGCCGCCCGGGCGACAAATGAATGCCCGATCACCCACACCACTCGTCCTAATAAAGAGGAGACATGGTGTACACACAAGTTATTTAATCAGAAAGGGTGATTTCAACGATACACACCATAAATCACAAACACATTACTAAAAGCTGCCTCACGGGCGAACATATATCTTATAGCAATCAGATTCCCAACGCCCCAGTTTCTTCACCTGAGCGGCCTCTAATCCCGCCAGGTGAGCGGCGGTGGCAGCGCCAATGCGGAAGGAGTGGCTGGAATACCTTCTGTCCGGCCGGGCGAGCCCCGCCCTGGCTAAACTGGCCCTGATTACCTGCTCGAACTGGTATCTAGTTACAGGGGTACCATTTGAATGCAACAGGAGATAACCAGGGCCAGGCGGTCTGTGCTCCAAAAACGCCTTTACCCATTGTACTGGGCAGAACCTGGGGTCACCTAGGGGCTGGAGAACCACCCTGATCCCCCGCCCCGCCTGATCAGTCTTGGACTTGCGTAAAAGAATGGTCAGTGACCCGGAAATAGACACGTCTGAAATTGCCAGCGCATCCCCTGAACAGTCGACCTTGGACCTAGCCACTAACTCACTGACTCTGAAAGCCCCGAAGAATGCTAAGCAGAATGTGGCTGAAAACAGCGTGGCCTCGTAATGAGAGTAGGTGACTAACTCGAGAGCCCCTAGCATGCCTTTCAGGATTTCAAAATCAATGGGCGCTCGATTATCAGGGGCCCTGGGCTCCTCCCTAGCCCAACCCTTCAAGGCGGCCCGGATGGGATAGGAGTTAGTGGGATCCGCCCCGCCAGACAACCTAGTGTCGTGGCTTACGGCTGCCAAGTGACTGCCCACCCATGAACGGCTCTTCCCTTGTCCCCTAGCCCACACCAGAAATGCTCGGACCTGGGACACCAACGCAGCCCCTGAAGTACCCAGTGCTACAGAAGTTGCTCTGAATGTTGCCATGTGGGCGCTGTAACGCTTTCTGGTACCTGGGGCCAGAGCTCTTTCTCCCATCGCTTTCAGGCTCAGTCCCACTGCAGGATCCTCCATAGATGGTCCGGGAATGGGGTCATCTGCGCTCTCGCCCGCGGCCAGGCCTCCCTGAATCGGAGCCACTGAAAACGAGAAAGAGCGTCAGCTGCCACATTTTGAATCCCCTCAATGTGCCTGGCTTTAAACTCCACATTGATGCGCAGGCATGCCCGGACCAACTCCCTTAGTAAGCACAGCACCAGCCGGCACCTGGCGGACTGGTTGTTAATTGCCTGAACGACCGCCATGTTGTCAGACCAGAACACCACCTTTCTGTCTGACAATGCCGCCGGCCATAGGTGTAATGCAACAACAATCGGGAAGAGCTCCAACACAGTAACATTTTTGGTGATCCTACGCCTGCGCCAAACATTGGGCCATCCCTGCGCGCACCATTCTTCGCCCAAGATAGCCCCAAAACCTTCCCTGCCTGAGGCATCTGTGAAAAGACAAAGTTCCTGACTATCAATCCAGGGCTGCTTCCAAATAACCGTCCCATTAAAGCAGGCGAGGAATTCGCTCCATACCACCAGATCCTGCTTCAGCCCTGTCCCCAGCTTGACCCAGTGATGTTTCTTTTTTATACCAGCAGTCGCCCTAGCTAACCTGCGTGCAAAGACCCTCCCCATGGGTATGACCTTTACCGCAAAATTCAGGGTCCCTAGCAGGCATTGGATTTCACCTAGAGTAGCCTTGTCCCTACCCAGTAGATCGCAGATCTCCTGACGCAAGGCCTGTACCTTATCCGCAGGGAGTCGGGACACGCCCTTTACCGTGTCCAACTCGATGCCCAAGAATACCAAAACCTGCGCCGGACCCTCGGTCTTACCAGGAGCTAAAGGTACGCCCAAGTGTCCTCCCAATTCCTTGAAACATTGCAGCGCCCGTGCACAATCTTGCGAGTCAGCTCCCCCGATGAAAAGGAAATCATCCAGGTAGTGGGTCACTCCCTCAATGCCATACCTGTTTGTTAAGGCCCACTGTAGGAAGGAGCTGAACGCCTCAAAGTACGCACAAGACACCGAGCATCCCATGGGCATACACCTATCATAAAAGACCTGGTCCCCCCACTTGAAGCCCAGAAGGTGTTGGCTGTCCGGGTGTACTGGCAGGAGCCTGAAGGCCGATTCGATATCAGACTTGGCCAACCAGGCTCCCTTCCCTGCCCTCCTGATCATGTCGACTGCCAGGTCTAGGGAGCAGTAAGACACTGAGCATTTACCTTCGTCCAACCAGGAATTCACGGAGTCCCCTTCTGGGTGTGATAGGTTGTGGATAAGTCGGAAAGCCCCTGGCTCCTTTTTTGGTACCACCCCCAGGGGAGAAATCACAAAGTGGGGCATTGGGGGTGAGGAAAATGGGCCCGCCACCCTGCCCACAGACACCTCCTTCGCTATTTTATCCCGCACTACCTCCGGGTGTTCCCTAGCTGATTTCTGATTTTCTGCATCCCTGCTCACTAAGGGGCCTTGATAAGGAATGCGGAAACCGTCTAAGAAACCCTCAGAAATGAGGGACCCTTCCTTGCTAGTGTAACCGCGGAGTGCGCTGAGGAGGTTCTTTACGCAGATGGGAGAGGGCCCTTTCACATGGTCGTGTGGGGCTAGGTCATACGCGCTGGCAGCTGTGTACGCAGGGGGCCAAAGCGCAGGAGGGGGAAACCCCCCCGGGCTACTTGCTCGATGAAGGCTTGTCGGGAGTGTCGCGCTTGGAGCATGCGGTGGCGGCATGGGGTGCCCCGCACACGCTGCAGTTGTGGGAGAAACGGCATGATTTGTCCCAGGAGCAGAACCCTGCATTGAAGAGCCTGCAAGTTCCAGAAGACCGTGCCCGAAAGCCAGGCCTGCGACCCCCCCCACGACCGCCCCGAAAGGACTTCCTGTTCTCCCATTTCCTCTCCTTTTTATCCTCTTTCTCTTTGCTCTTTACACCGCTCTCTGTACCTGACTTCGCCGTAGACCCCTCAGTATGCTTGCCCATGTGTTTTACCCATAAACGGACCTCCAACTGGTCCCATTCAAGATCTGGGCAGATTGCTCTCTGTCTGCGGAAGTCACAGTCGTAGTGGTACCATCCCATGCCCCCACCCTTAGCAGCCTCTTCAGTAATCACGCTTGCATAGTGGAAGAGACCTGGCCCTTCATCTGGGAATTTCTCCACTATTACTGCCGCAAAAATGGCAAAGGCCTGACCCCAAGTCACAATATTTTTGGTGGGATATAAATGATACCGCACCCTCTTGTCCTCTTCCTTGTTGCCCATCCTCCTGGTATCTACCCCCTCCGCCCCATGCATGAGAAGGGTGAAGATATCAATAAATTCCCTGCGCCAAATCCCTTCTTTGGCCACTAAAGGGACCATCCAAGCGAGTGAACAGCGGCCCGATACTAGCGGGGCCGTGGTAACTAGAGGCTTAGGTGCTACGGCTAGTGTTGGTGCCGGCGTCGGTACCACTGGGGGAACCACTACTGCAGTATCGACCGCACTTGCCGCGCTCTCGGCCACAGCAGCAGCTGGGGGTGTGGGCCGCGGAGGAGGTTCCAACGCAGCCGGCGGCTGACCCCAGACCTGCGTGAAGCCCCCCGGCGCCGGGAACACACTCGGCGGCGGTGGGGCGGACGGACCAACCCCTAGGGGTGACCTGGCAAGCAGCAGACCGGATCTGACCTCAGCCATGAAGTCTTTTAAAGTGTCTGAAAGCTTACCCAGATCCTCTGCTGAGGCAAATGTCGCCTGGGGCGGGCAAGGCAGTCCGTTGTGCGCCCCCGTCCCCAAGCTAACCGCCGCCTGGGGGGGCGCTGAGGCCCTGTGAAGAGGGGCCGCTCTATTCCGAGCCGGTGGTTGTTCAACCGGAAAGTCTTTGCTCGTGGGGCGGCGGATTCTTTTCGACCGTGACGGGCCCGCAACCTCCCCTACATCCTTATCCGTAGCCGGACCGTCCATCGCTATCCCAGAGTCTGGGGGGGTACTGGCTTTCAATAGTTCCGTCGCCCAAGCTAAACCCTTGGCCCTCGTCAGCTCCAAGAAAGCGGCAATCCGTGCTTCCTCCGAAGTGTCCGGCACGGACTCCTCAACCTGTGTCCCTGGTGTGAAAAGGGGGGGGGGATAATCCTTGGCTGTCCATCACTTAGCAGTTGTTCTCTCTTATCTGCAATTGGGAAAGAGAGAAAGTTAACTGCCTGTTCGCCCCCTTTGAGGCTGATTCTTCGCTCCTGAGTGCCATATGCTACTCCGAACGGTACCCCCGTCCCCCACCTGCCCGTACTTACTCCCTTCCGAGCCCCGAATACGGATGATGTTTGGCTCGCGTCTCTCAGTCACCAATTGATAAACCTCCAGTCACCGAAAGCGGACGAATGTACTGAAAGAGAAACCAGCATAAGCACAAGAAATATGCATACACGAAAAGGCGTGACTGAACCGCAGAAAAAAGGGAAGGGAGGGGGGAGGGGGGAGGGGGGGAAAGGACACAGGTGCTCATACAAATCACTTTTAACCATGCACACCCTGTTCGCGTTTGGACCATTTCCCCACCTCGAACCTGGCAAGCAGCATGGTGCTCGCTGGCGCCCCACCCCCATACTACTTTCCTGGTGCCCATTTGGCCCAAAATCACTGTCTCGCGTGAAGCGAACACGTCAAAACTCCATTCATTCGCCTTTATATAGCGTGCACTTTGAAATTATTGGCGCGCTTTACATTACATATTCAGGCACGGGGGCCCTCAATCTGACTACAAAGCAACTACGCGATCCCCTGCCGGTGACCCGCGCGCGGCATTGCTGCACACAAAAGCCTTTGTTTAGGTTGCCGCCTCAATATTGCATGAGGTACGATGTACTGACGTTACTCTCGCTCGCCATGCATTGGCGCCCGGGATCGGCCCCCTGCTTCTTACTACCCGCACCCTTGCAGGGCAAAGCAGAGGGAAGCAGGGCCGTTTCTACCATTAGGCAAGCCTAGGCGGCCGCCTAGGGCGTCAAAAGGGGGAGGGCGGCAAAAAACTTGAGTTTGGCCCAAGACTCCAGAGGCTCTGGGGTCACAGAGACATTTCTGACTTACGACGTGACTACTTGTGTGATCTTTGCCCAAGAGAGCCTAAAACAAAGCAGCGCCTTCTTTGGATGGCTCAAATGAGGGACTTAATTGAGGGCCAGTGATGTTCGTGCCAGAATGAGACACAGCAGCAGACCCAAGTGCATGAGGTTCACGGGTGAGACGCCCCCACCCTGCTCCTATGAGACAGTCAGTGATTTATCACCTGGAGGAAGAGATGGGCATGAATGGGGGCCCTGGGTCAGGGGAGGGGGAGCAGAGCAGCCTGTCACCGCTTGCTTCTTCCCAGCGCCCAGAGGGACCAAGCTGTTCCTAGAAGGGTGGGCGCTGCCCAGGCCTTTCTTACAGCCGGTAAAAAGGCCGGCACAGCGCCTCGGCCTGTGCGCGCTGCTGTCCAACAGCTGTAAATATTAGCGCCTGAAAGGGCCTGTGCAGGGAGGATGATGTTCATTGGCAAAAGGGGTATTCAAATCTGGTCCTTATTTTATTTTCGCCGTCTTATTTTCCCCAAAGTTAGTGGTCGGATTTTAAAAGTCTGATCCTATCTCTCATTGAATAACATTTGTCGCCCTCTAGTTGCATTTGCCATGAAAGTATGCTACAGAAGGGGTACTCGCACACACCTCCGGCCCCCTCACCACAGCCCACCACGGCCCTCTGTCCCCATGTCCTGCCTCCTTGGCCTGTGCTATGGGTTTCATATCTAGCCCATACCTTTCCTGAGTGTCTCCGACTGTTACCCCAACAGTTCGCCTCTTACTTATTTACCTGTTTCTTTTTGTTTTCCTAGTGCCCACCTATTCACATACACAGACACCCACAGTGCCCTCTGCATAACTCCCAGCCCTCATGCACACATCCTTAGTTATCAGATACCACAAAACATGCTTAAAATTACATGTTTTATCAACACTCCAGACAAGAATATTTACCTTTGTCACATTACGAAGCAGAAATGCTTACTTTGGTCGCGAGGAAACCTTTGCCCATTCTTCCAGAAGGAATATTCTGCCCTTCGTTCTTTAACTCTCCTTAGTAATAGAATTCCAGTTCTGTACAGGTCTCATGCTACATTAAAATCTGAGTTACCTCCAACATTAAAACATGAAGTTCTGTAATATGTAATTACATTCTTTATCATCTGTAAAATACCACCAATCCTTTCGAGTCAGTGAACTTTAACTGTAACCTTTTATGTAGGAGCCTCGTGTATGTTTCAGACAGAGACAGGTTTTGCTTCCTACTGTTGTTGTTTCAGAAACGGTAGGGTTGTCAAAAAGCACAGCGCCCGTCGCGTGGAGTGCGCTCTGGGTGATCTGGGCCCAGTCGGTGGGCCGAGGAGGAGGGAGGGAGAAGGGCGAGTGAAAGCACGCCAGCGGGATGTGGCTTCGGATGTTGTAGGTACACACACTCTTTGCCACCTAATCTGACACCTGCAAAAAGTCACAGATCTGGGTTAAATCCATCATTTTTTTTGCATGCCACGCCATTCCACTTTAGACCCAGCCACATGCAAATCAGTCTTGATGCAGTGCCTCATGGGAACAGTCCAGCCCGAACTGTCTGGCCAGGTCCTCCCTGGACCAGAAACAAGCATCGTGGGACCTGTTTCGGGGCATCACCCCTCATTTGCCAGGCTAGCTTGAATCTGGTGGCGTAGCGGGCATGATGCGACCCACGTCTGGGCATACCCTTCCCACTTAGGGTGACAATTGCAAAAAGAACATATGATGGATGGAATGCTGAGCCAATCAAACATTCACCACCAGTCACAGATCAGGATTCAAGCTAGCCTGGCTGATGAGGGGTGAAACCCCGAAACCGGTCCCAGGGCTCACATTTCTGGTCCAGGGAGGACCTGGCCTGGCAGTTCAGGCTGGACTGTTCCCAACAGGGGCAAGACAGATTTGCATATGGGTGGGTCTAAACTGGGGTAGCACGGTGAGCAAAAGGACGTCAAATTTAACCCAGATCTCTTGACTGGGTTGAATGTTTTAATTTATTCTGCATTCTGTCCATCATCTCGGCAGAAGGGCCTTGAAGTTAGGGACAGGTTCCTTGGAGAACAAGCACTCTCAAAACCGTAACAGGGCTTAGGCCGCACTGAGAGTTGAAATCTCAGCCCATGGGAGGCAGAGACACGGTACATTCGGAGACTCTCTTTAACACCCAGCCTGTGTTCTCAGACCTTCCATCGCCTAGTGGCTCTGGCCTTCTTGGAGCTCACTGCCTCTAGCAGGCCCCTGCCCCTTGGACCACCCAGTGCCACGGGGCAGTCTCTCGGAGCTACCACCAGCCCTCTCACGGATCCCTTCCTCTAGCTGCTGCGCCCCCCAGTCCTCCCAGAGCCTATGTCTCCTTGTAGCCTCGTCCTCTTAGTTCCCGTCAAGCAGTCCTGGTCTTCTCGAAACCCTTTTTGTCTGTACAGATCCTGTCCTGGCCGTTAAAGGGCCCACACTCTAGCAGCTCGAGTCGTATCAGAACTACCTACCCCTAGCAGCTCGGGCCTTCTCCGGAACCTACGGCATTCTTAGCTCATGTCCCAGAGCTTCCGGTCCCTCAGACCTCCCATCCACTAGCAGCCTCGGCACCTTCAACTCTCGTCCTCTAGCAGTCCCAGCCCTCTTAGAGCCCCCGTCCCCTAGCAGCCTCAGTCCTCACAGAGCTCCAGTCCCGAGCTCCCAGGCCATCTTCAGCTCTGCTTCAATTCATTTTCACAACAAAAATATGCTGTTTAAATATTTACTTTTATATTGAAAAGCCTGGATGACAGGGGGAGAGAGTGATGGTAGAAAAAGGGAGGGGGCGGCATTTTTCAATTCTCGCCTAGGGTGGCAAAACACCTAGAAACGGCCCTGGAGGGAAGGCGGCTACCCGCTCCCTGCTGGGACACCCGAACTCTCCTACTGTGGGGCCGGGCCTTAGCTACGCTTGCTGGGTGCCGTTCCCCCCCCCGATCCCACAAAACAAACCAAAACCGGGCAGTGGCAGGCCGCAAGAGGGATACAAATTGCATATTTATGTAAATAGAAATTGCCCCGTATATAGTCAGTGCTTGCATGTGGGCACCGCATTTACATTGCACATTCAGGCCCGGGGAGACAATAAACGATTTGGCCGGAATCACCGGAGCAGACGCGACACCTTGCCCAACCAGGCCCGGAGAGATAATTGATTCGGCCAGAATCACCGGATAATACTTGATTCGCCCAGAATCACCGGAGCAGACGCGACACATAGCGCATTCATGCCCGGGGAGATAAATTCGTTTGCCCAACCTCGCCGGAGCAGACGCGACCCCGAGGCTCAAAGGCTGGTTTCCTGCCCATAGACGGCAGTCCAGCCTGCATCCCCTTCCTCTCCCCTGGCTCACCGCGTTAAGACACACGCAGCTCCGCGACCGAGGCGGCGACAGAGTTGCAAGGTAATGGTCAGATCAGCGACCCGACCTCCCCGGACCGGGGGTCATGAAGGTGGGTTTACTCCTGAATGCAACGGGCAGATCGCAAGCCTGGCCCCCCGCCTAAAACCGGGGAGCACAGCGAGCCCCTGTGACATGGTGACACTATGCAAGGATCGCTCATTAACCCCTTACCCGATTTAATGTGGTTTTATATAGCGCGAAGGTATTAGAGCGCTTTAAATGTACACCGGTTACCAAATGTCGGTGCCCTGGCGCACGCGCGGGCCACAGCTCACCCCCACATATTTATAAAGCGCGAAATCGACCGAAGGTATTGGAGCGCGTGGCACCGTATTCACCTACTTATGTAGCCCAGTATACGTTTTGCTCCTAAGCATAACTTCAATCTCTAGCGCGAACTCGACCCGGAGGTATTGGAGCCCGTCGCGCCGCATTTACATACATATAGGCACGGGGAGATTAAGTGATATACCCCGCATCACAGGAAGCGACCGCGGCCCCGAGACTCGAAAACACCAACCCATTCGAGATTGAGGACCTGAGCCTCAGTCCCAATATACGTTCACTCTTATGCATAAAGCTTTCTCTAACGAGAACTCGATCTTGTCGCACCGTATTTACCAACATATAGGCACGGGGAGATAAAGAGAACAGGACGGGGCCGGACAAGAGCTCTCACTAACCCCTGTGCCGCAAGGAGAAACATGTTCTGCCCCACACCCAAGATGGGAGCCAGTATGCCCCCACACCCAAGATGGACGCCGGATTGCCGGCCGGTTGCGTCCCGCGATCGACTCCTCGCGCCCACCTGCGCTAGCCATCCGTGGCAGGGAAACGCACAAAACACAGCTTCCCCCAACGATCGCACGCTCCGTTAAACGGAAATAAAACACGAGCCTTGCTCCGTGCACGGTCCCCCCCCGCCCGTGGCACTCCGACCACAGGGCCCCGTCTCCTGGTACTGCCCAGGGACAGGGCCGGGGCGAGGGGGCAATCCGGCAACTCACCACAAATATTCAGGAGTTCCACAGCAAGGTGACGACGACGACCCCCGCGAAACGACGCGGCGTCCGAATCGGCGTCCAAAAGGCGAGGTGGGCGACAAAGAGGTCGCCAGTGAGGGTGGGGGAAGGCTAAATAGCCTTCCCCTCACACCTGGGCCCGGAAGTGACGCGCCTTTCGCGTCACTTCCGGCCCCCGACGCGGAGGGGGGCAACAATCAGGATCCCCGCCCCTGCCCCCCCCGAAGGA
Organism: Triturus cristatus; assembly: GCF_964204655.1. Lineage (NCBI taxonomy): Eukaryota > Metazoa > Chordata > Amphibia > Caudata > Salamandridae > Triturus > Triturus cristatus. The sequence continues at coordinate 144,310,476 of NC_140585.1, read as the reverse complement.
GGGAGTGGGGAGGGGTGACCGGGGCCACTATGGCGCCGACCCCCGAGTGGCCCCCTGCGGGGGCCGCGGTCAGCGGCATATAACAAGACTCCTTGGGCAGCATCTCTCACGGGGATGCCCGACTCCCCCACCACACTCCTCAAGTGAATAGCCACTGGCTCGAATGGGAACAGCAGTGTGGGGTGTGGCCTCCCGATCTAACTTGTGACTTGGGATCAGAATATAGTATGGAGATACAAATTAGTGGGTTAGACCCAAACCAGATTCTTGGGCCCAAACCTGATTTTTTGAAGCACTGCTGGCGTTACCCCAGTGCAGATATCAAACACCTGTTCTATAGCTAAGGCTAGTGAGACTGCTTCCACCTGTGACTTGCATCTCATTCAAAATGTGCGTTAAGCGCTGGATCTCGCGAGGATGGTCCTTCTTGGTATAAAATGGCATTGGTCCTTATCGACCAATGGGCTTGTTCCCTTTTGCAATCTGCCAGCAATACATTTGGACAGCACTTTGCTGTAACAACAAAAATGTAAAGGAAGTGGTGCTAATAAGGTACATGTATACTGAAATACAGGCAATGGGGAAGCAGAGCTGTGGTTTTGAGTCATATTTATGCAAAACGAAGATTACAAAGTGCAGCATGAGATTTTTTTCTTTCACAGCACAAGGAAGCTCCTGGAGGACATATAAATGTAATAAGGACGCTATACAAACACCAGGCGCGCAACACCCATTGGACTCAAAGGGCTTCAGCCCCCCCCCCCCCAGCTCCACTCTGCCTATTGCTTAAAGTTCAGCCCCCCCCCGAAATTTTTGCTCAGCCCCCCCCCCCCCCCCGAAATTTGGCTCTAGTTGCGCCTCTGACAAACAGTTAGCGTCGCACGCCCTGTATTTTATGTGATGCGGATGAAACACTCCAGCTGTTAATTTAAGGACCATACATCAGAATAGGTTCTGTGGGTGAGATGATCCCCCTGGGATTTGGAGTAAACCTTCCATTCATTTCAACAGTTTATTCTCAATCGCCCCTTCTTAACTTAAAGTGTACGTCATGGACGTCAATTGTAGGTCGCCAAGGGTCGCAACAGCAATCGTTAAGCAACGTGTTGAGACCCCTGGCACTCTGCTTGCGACCCCGAGGTTTAAATTAAAAATTAAAAAACTGTGCAGTTTGATGGCATCTTATGCATCTAGGCTGAAATCATTATGAAGTGGCAATGGAGTTCGTGGAGGTGAGGTTGCGATTGAGGCATGCCCTAGAAGCAGCATGCACATGTGTGCATGTCCATATATAAGAGTGGCTGCCGCGTCCGCATTAGGGGGTGGAGCAGCGTCTGCTCTGTGGGCAGTCACTCCATTGAACTGCTCACTGGGCCCTGTCTTGACCTGTAGAGCAGTTGGCGTTAGCACTGGGGCACGGAGCATGTAGATGAAGTGGTGGATGAGCCAGCCTGGCTCTGCAGTTCAGTGCCTAATTTGAGCCGGTGGTTTCCGGTGCTCAGCACCAGCACTTAATTGGTTTCCGATGCATCACCAGCATTTAATTTTCAACAGGCGCTTTAGACAGTCTGCCACATGGTGGCGCTGTTTATCTTATTTAGAGATGAGCAAAACAACCGTTGTTTATGAACACAATATACATGAAAAATGAATAATACCTGCCTCCCCAGCCAATCCTTTAGCTTGAACGTCCTGACAATGTACTCTTGGTACACTGTGTCCTCACTTAAATTAAAAGATGAACCAACGAAGCACAGAAGTGGCCGAAATAGCTCAGTTGGGAGAGCGTTAGACTGAAGATCTAAAGGTCCCTGGTTCGATCCCGGGTTTCGGCAGAAGGTTTTTATTGACTGTAAAATCAACCAATTACATATTGGCCTTTACAGGTGGCTTTAACAACAGTAAACCTTTGGTGCTCCATCCATTCATTGCTTTTGTCCCTCCCTTCTTTCCCTCACGCCTTTCTTTCTTTCTTTCTCCTCTCCGTTCTATAACTCCTCTTGTCTCTTCCTATCTTTCCTTCCTTCCGTTTTCCCCCTCTTCCCTTGCCCTTCATTCCTTTCGTCTGCCCTCATTTTCGGTATTTACACACGGTTTTCACAAACGTATCAACTTCTGGCACAATCCTGCTAATAGTTAGTGAGTGTCATACCTCATGCTGAGTCGCACTCTTTGAATGACAGCCCTGGGCGCACTGTGATGTGACCCGCAGACTGTAGACACAATCACATCCAGTGAGAGACAGCCATGCACCTTCAAGCTCAACCCCACTCATACCCCCTCACACCAGGGGCCTGATCACACTCAATGGGTGCCTGATTGTGTGAATCTCACACCAGGGGCCCAATCACACTCAATGGGTGCCTGATTGTGTGAGTCTCACACCAGGGACCCACTCACATTCAATGAGTGCCTAATTGGGGGAGTCTCACACCAGGGGCCAATCACACTCAATGGGTGCCTAATTGTGTGAGTCTCACACCAGGGGCCAATCGAACTCAATGGGTGCCTGATTGTGTAAGTCTCACACCAGGGGCCAGTCACACTCAATGGGCGCCTAATTGTGTAAGTCTCAGACCAGGGGCCCAATCACACTCACTCAATGGGTGCCTGATTGTGTGAGTCTCACACCAGGGGCCCAATCACATTCAATGGGTGCCTAATTGTGTGAGTCTCACAGCAGGGGCCAATCACAATCAATGTGTGCCTAATTGTGTGAGTCTCACACCAGGGGCCAATCACACTCAATGGGTGCCTAATTGTGTGAGTCTCAGACCAGGGGCCCAATCACACTCACTCAATGGGTGCCTGATTGTGTAAGTCTCACACCAGGGGCCCAATCACATTCAATGGGTGCCTAATTGTGTGAGTCTCACACCAGGTGCCAATCACAATCAATGGGTGCTTAATTGTGTGAGTCTCACACCAGGGGCCAATCACACTCAATGGGTGCCTAATTTTGTGAGTCTCACACCAGGGGCCAATCACACTCAATGGGTGCCTAATTGAGTGAGTCTCACACCAGGGGCCAATCACACTCAATGGGTGCCTGATTGTGTCAGTCTCACACCAGGGGCCCAATCACATTCAATGGGTGCCTAATTGTGTGAGGCTCACACCAGGGGCCTAATCACAACCACTCAATGGTTGCCAAATTGCGTGAGTCTCACACCAGGGGCCAATCACACTCAATGGGTGCCTGATTGTGTGAGTCTTACACCAGGGGCCCAATCACACTCAATGGGTGCCTAATTGTGTGAGTCTCAGACCAGGGGCCCAATCACACTCACTCAATGGGTGCCTGATTGTGTAAGTCTCACACCAGGGGCCCAATCACATTCAATGGGTGCCTAATTCTGTGAGTCTCACACCAGGTGCCCAATCACATTCAATGGGTGCCTAATTCTGTGAGTCTCACACCAGGGGCCAATCACAATCAATGGGTGCCTAATTGTGTGAGTCTCACACCAGGGGCCAATCACACTCAATGGGTGCCTGATTGTGTCAGTCTCACACCAGGGGCCAATCACACTCAATGGGAGCCTAATTGTGTGAGTCTCAGACCAGGGGCCCAATCACACTCATTCAATGGGTGCCTGATTGTGTGAGTCTCACACCAGGGGCCCAATCACATTCAATGTGTGCCTAATTGTATAAGTCTCACATCAGGGGCCAATCATACTCAATGGGTGCCTAATTGTGTGAGTCTCACACCAGGGGCCAATCACACGCAATGGGTGCCTAATTGAGTGAGTCTCACACCAGGGGCCAATCGCACTCAATGGGTGCCTGATTGTGTGAGTCTCACACCAGGGGCCCAGTCACATTCAATAGGTGCCTAATTGTGTGAGTCTCACACCAGGGGCCCAATCACACACACTCAATGGGTGCCTAATTGCGTGAGTCTCACACCAGGGACCCACTCACATTCAATGAGTGCCTAATTGGGGGAGTCTCACACCAGGGGCCAATCACACTCAATGGGTGCTTAATTGTGTGAGTCTCACACCAGGGGCCAATCGAACTCAATGGGTGCCTGATTGTGTAAGTCTCACACCAGGGGCCAGTCACACTCAATGGGCGCCTAATTGTGTAAGTCTCAGACCAGGGGCCCAATCACACTCACTCAATGGGTGCCTGATTGTGTGAGTCTCACACCAGGGGCCCAATCACATTCAATGGGTGCCTAATTGTGTGAGTCTCACAGCAGGGGCCAATCACAATCAATGTGTGCCTAATTGTGTGAGTCTCACACCAGGGGCCAATCACACTCAATGGGTGCCTAATTGTGTGAGTCTCAGACCAGGGGCCCAATCACACTCACTCAATGGGTGCCTGATTGTGTAAGTCTCACACCAGGGGCCCAATCACATTCAATGGGTGCCTAATTGTGTGAGTCTCACACCAGGTGCCAATCACAATCAATGGGTGCTTAATTGTGTGAGTCTCACACCAGGGGCCAATCACACTCAATGGGTGCCTAATTTTGTGAGTCTCACACCAGGGGCCAATCACACTCAATGGGTGCCTAATTGAGTGAGTCTCACACCAGGGGCCAATCACACTCAATGGGTGCCTGATTGTGTCAGTCTCACACCAGGGGCCCAATCACATTCAATGGGTGCCTAATTGTGTGAGGCTCACACCAGGGGCCTAATCACACACACTCAATGGTTGCCAAATTGCGTGAGTCTCACACCAGGGGCCAATCACACTCAATGGGTGCCTGATTGTGTGAGTCTTACACCAGGGGCCCAATCACACTCAATGGGTGCCTAATTGTGTGAGTCTCAGACCAGGGGCCCAATCACACTCACTCAATGGGTGCCTGATTGTGTGAGTCTCACACCAGGGGCCCAATCACATTCAATGGGTGCCTAATTCTGTGAGTCTCACACCAGGGGCCAATCACAATCAATGGGTGCCTAATTGTGTGAGTCTCACACCAGGGGCCAATCACACTCAATGGGTGCCTGATTGTGTCAGTCTCACACCAGGGGCCAATCACACTCAATGGGAGCCTAATTGTGTGAGTCTCAGACCAGGGGCCCAATCACACTCATTCAATGGGTGCCTGATTGTGTGAGTCTCACACCAGGGGCCCAATCACATTCAATGTGTGCCTAATTGTATAAGTCTCACATCAGGGGCCAATCATACTCAATGGGTGCCTAATTGTGTGAGTCTCACACCAGGGGCCAATCACACGCAATGGGTGCCTAATTGAGTGAGTCTCACACCAGGGGCCAATCACACTCAATGGGTGCCTGATTGTGTGAGTCTTACACCAGGGGCCCAATCACATTCAATGGGTGCCTAATTGTGTGAGGCTCACACCAGGGGCCCAATCACACACGCTCAATGGGTGCCTAATTGTGTGAGGCTCACACCAGGGGCCCAATCACACACACTCAATGGGTGCCTAATTGTGTGAGTCTCACACCAAGAGGCCAATCACACTCAATGGGTGCCTAATTGTGTGAGTCTCACGCCAGGGGCCAATCACACTCAATGGGTGCCTGATTGTGTGAGTCTCACACCAGGGGCCCAATCACATTCAATGGGTGCCTAATTGCGTGAGGCTCACACTAGGGGCCCAATCACACTCACTCAATGGGTGCCTAATTTTGTGAGTCTCACACCAGGTGCCCAATCACACTCACTCAATGAGAGCCTGATTGTGTGAGTCTCACACCAGGGGCCCAATCACATTCAATGGGTGCCTAATTGCGTGAGGCTCACACTAGGGGCCCAATCACACTCACTCAATGGGTGCCTAATTTTGTGAGTCTCACACCAGGTGCCCAATCACACTCACTCAATGAGAGCCTGATTGTGTGAGTCTCACACCAGGGGCCAATCGCACTCAATGGGTGCCTAATTGTGTGAGTCTCACATCAGGGGCCAATCGCACTCAATGGGTGCCTAATTGTGTGAGTCTTACACCAGGGGCCAATCACACTCAATGGGTGCCTAATTGTGTGAGTCTCAGACCAGGGGCCCAATCACACTCACTCAGTGGGTGCCTGATTGTGTGAGTCTCACACCAGGGGCCCAATCACATTCAATGGAGTCCAATCACACTCAGTGGCCTTGGAGCTCGGTATAGTGGCGCAGGAACAATTTCCACACTGGACGTGCGGCCATCAATGACACATCACTGACCTCATATAGATTGTGAGATCCCAGGCACCAAAGACCAGGTGCTGCAGATGAGCCGCACCCTTTCAGCTGGAGAGTGCTGAGGGTGTGGTATATAGCTGGTAGTCCATGTAGGAGTACATATTGCCAGGGAGGCCCCTATGTCCCATGATTGCCCACCCTCACAAACTTCCCTGCCCATATTTTTTTTTTTTTTTTTAATTTGTTTAATGCCCGTATTTATTTTACATACACGTTTTTATCAGACATTAACATTTGCACAGTAACCACATTATTTACATATTGCTCACAGGTGAAAACCTAGCCTTAACAGAAACTAGTACATGGGAGTCACCTAACCGTAACTAACTTGTTGTTGTGTAACCAATAACATAACCGTTCCTGAATGAGATCATGACTGGTTCCATGACCCCTCCTCTTAAACTCCCCCTCTAAAGGATGGGACCCTCCTTATTGGAGGTCCCCACCTTCCATCTCCTGCACCGGGAGCTCTTGTTCAGGGCACCCCCGGCACCCCAGTTCTTCACCCCTAACGGGCCTGTGCTAGTTTGCGCCAACTGCGCAATTGTGGTTGGTTGACAGGTGAGGACCGCCAGTCAGAGACTACCCCCAACCCCCTGCGCCTCTACAACCGTGTGTCGCCTTGCTGCCAGCACCCCTTCGAAGGTCCAGTGATGCTTATGTTGTTTCTTGGTATAGAAGGAAAGCCGTAGGGGCCCACAAGTGTCCCCGCCAATCATGACCTCACGCACCGCAGGTCAGCATAGTCAACCCCCTCCCCCTCAATCTGCCCCTCCCCTGTACTGTGTGCGTTGGCCAGGCCAGCAAGTTCTCCATAAACAACGACTGTGATAAGTGTTTACCAAACTGTAAGAAACACGCTCCCCCTTGATGCACCCGTGAGGTATAGATGATAAACCGCTTACTAACCCTCCTGTTCACCCATTTTCCGTCGCATTGAGGGCCCCGACCAACATAACACCTTTCCAATTCAACGTCGGGCAATGTTGTGCTAGGCTATTATGGCATCAGCGTCTTTCTTAGAGAGGCAACATATTTCAGAGACAATCAGTTCCAATAAGTCTTTTTTACCTTCGCTTGGCCAAGTCATTGCCTCCAAATGCATGATTACCACCCCTGGAAGCGGAAGCCTCGGGGGCAGAATTCTGTTCAATGCAGTTCTCAAGTTGACGAAGCGCAGCCTTCCCTGACTGCAGAAGGTCAAATGATATCTGGCCTTCCTTGCCCACGTTGCAGAGTCACCTGCAGAATAAAAAACCTTTGCGCACTCACATTAGAGTGAACTAACACCAGCATATCTGTAACACCTCCTGCTCCCGCCTTGACAGGTGGCAATGAAGTATCCAGCTGCCGCAGCACCTTATCGCCTCCTCCACCAGTGTTCACTGAAGAATACCGTAAATGATGGGAAAAGGAATGTCAAAACATTACAACATGTTCCATCTCACATAGCGCTTGTATGAGTCAGACGTCCACCTGCCTAGCCTTTGAACTGCTTGTCCTACCAGCCCCATGCCTGTCGCCAAACCGAAATGAATGCAAACTTTACTCCACAGGATCTACCCTGCTGACACCAGGGCCCTACTGAACACCTTGTAAATTGGAACTTTATGGGTGGCGTCCCATCCTTGTGAACAAAAAGGGGACCCACAGCCCCTTGTGCCCATTTCTACACATCCCATGAAACTCAATTCAATTGCAATGTTGTTCATTCAGTCTAAATGTGCAAATCAAAGTGTAAAAAGACATATTAATGTTCATTATTGATACACAAAATGGAAACCTGAAATCATTTCAACAACAGTGAAGAAACCAATATACTTCACCCCAATAAAGATCCTCACGGCTCAAATCTTCATCTGCAGGGGGTTCTCAGACGGGAAGCAAAACTCAAACTCTTGCCTAATGCAGGTATCTGTGAGATTCCAGGCACAAAAAGCTGCCTATAGTATTTAAAGCAGTGTAATAACACTGGATCCTTATACCTCTTGGTGTCCACGTATGCTTTGCTCACTTCTACTGACTTTGTTGTAACTTTTTATAATAAATATATCAGCCCCGTGGCCTCTTACAGAACTCTTCCCTGTGAAACAATCGGGCTTATATCCTTGATCATTGATTTGCCACTATAGCCAACTCAGTCCTACTGTATTGATTATAACCTTTCCCTCAAAGTATTCATCAGACATACAATTATAAAACTAAAATAGGAACAGACGTGTGGCTACAAAACAATATACAATCTGTCCTAAGATGACTCGGCAAGGATTATCACAGTGAACATATTATACTCCTAGTACTTGTCACAGGGGGCAACAATCCCCAAAACCCATGCCGACGATGGCAATCTGAGATTCCATGCATGAGAATAGGTCTACTGGCTTTACCACAGTCAATTAACCCTTGAATTCCTATTGGCTTTAATAAATTCTTTCACAATAAATAAGTCAGGCCTACTGCCTTTGTTGTCACTTCAATTAATAAACAAATCCAGCCAATAGCCTTCATCATTGGCTGGCCACCACAACTCATTCGATTATGTTGTACTGATTATAAGCTTTCCCACAGGGCAAACAATGCCACACAATTCCTCTTTTGCACCAGAAGCCCACAGCTTCTCCCAATCATAAGCTGTACTCATAGAATTTAACATTTGGCCAAAGCCTCTGTCTTAGTAGCACTTTGGAAAACTCTCTTTCTGTTGATCATGTAATGTCTGGGGACAGCTCCTCTGCAAGTCAGGCCTGAAAAAATGCAGGTGCCAACAATTTTTCTTGGGACACCGCAGCCTAAACCTCACTGGCCATGCACCCTTCTCCCACTTTGATTATATTATGGGTTAAAGATGTGAGCGGGCCTGCACTAGGCTACTACCCACTACATCAGTAACCCAATAATCAGATTTCTTGCAAGAAAACACAAATTCGCATCAGCGGGGAGCCATTATCTACTTGCTACATATACTTTAACTCATACACCTTCCCTGTTCTCGCTTTTTCTTTTATTGAAAAACTATTTTTGTTTTTAAATCATCTTTCAAAAATCCTTTTAACTTGTTATACCAGTACATTTCATCCAAAAAGTATTTTCATTGGTACCTTTTTAATCACATTTAAAGAAAGTACAAGTCCCATGAATACTTCTTGATACTCTCATTCAGTCCCAGCCAACACGTGTTTCGTGGCTCACCAACTGCTTCTTCAGGGCTTCTGTGAGGAAAGTCAAGAGAAAAATAATGTGCGTTTTAACAAAAGAAGACGCTTCCAAGTAGGTCTCATAATCGAAGCATGATAGATTGTGTAGATGTGTCTTTTATCCTCGATAAATTGCTGTCTTAGTAGTTCAAGTTCAAGTTTTATTGTTTGATTACTTAAAATCATTACAACCCCCCCCCCCCCCCCCCCCGGAACAAGTAAATAAATATTACATAATCTGGAACCTTGTTGTTCTGAATAAAATCCACATCACTTGTCAATAAAATGTAAGTTTTAAAAATGCTTACATTAGCAACTTTAAACTTGGAACAGCAGAGTTATTAAAGTAAAAAACCCGGTGAGGACACTGATAATCTCATTATACTCATATTATTTAGTATCTCCGTCGGCTTGCCTTAAAAGTCTACTGGCTAAGTTCATGTATTTAATTCCACGGCATGCCAGTATAATCGACGTACCCTCTAACCAGCAAATCACCGCTTGCCTACTGGAGCGAATGTTCAGCTCATTGAAGATAGATTTCAAATACTGTCTCCTTTGGTCTAAAACGGCTGTACAGGCACATAATAAGTGGATTAAGGTTTCCTTTTTAAAACCACAAAGTCTGCAGGATTCTGATTTAAATGGCTTTTTCCACTGTGGATATAAGTCCTTTTCCTCGTGCACGCCCATTCGAAACTTTAAAAAGCTCGTTTTTAACTGTGAGTTAAAATGGGCGGATAAATATGGTTGTGGCCTCAGAAATCTGTAAGAATTTATGACTGTCCACCCGTGCCGCCGCTTGGTAAGCGCTTTTTTGTCAGCCCACAAAGATTTCTTTTTAGCTGCGCTGTTTACTATTTTACCAAAACTTTCTCTGTCCAACCCATTGGTCCATGCTGCTTGTAAATCCATCTCAGCCAGGGACTCTCTCAGAAAGCTTCCCCAGGAGTTCGGTGTTACTAAATCCCCCTGGTGCTTAATTTCTTCCCAGCATAAGCTGTTCAAGGTATCCGGGTCAGAAGAGCGTATTGCATAGCAAAGTTTAATAAAACAGCTCATTCCTCGGAACTTCTGATGCTGGAGGCCGAATTCCAGTCTGACCTGGGAGGGCAAAGCAGATTTTGGCAAATCAAAGACTGCTTTATAGTTCTTTGTCTGCAGTTTGTTCAATAAGTGCGCTTCTTTACCACACCAAGGGGCCAAGCCGTAGGACAAACTGGGCTGTATTTGGGCGGCCATTATTTTGAGCAAGTGAGAGAAGTTTGGGCAGTCCATCTTTTTGCGTAGTAATTTATATGCATAAATTAACGAGTGTGCCTTTGCTTTTAGTGCCAGTTTGTGTTCTTTGTGGGTTGCGCCCTGCCCAATTATTACATCCAGATATTTATATGAACTGACTTCTTCAACAATTGCCCCCTTGGCCATCCATTTGAACTTAAGTTTCTTGCGATCCACTAGGCGCACTATTTTTGTTTTCTCTTTGTTTAACTCCAGTTGTTCCTTGTCCAGGTAGGCTACAAGGTTGTTTATTGATCTCTGTAGGCCGATGGGAGTTTGGCTCAACAGAACTATGTCATCCGCATATTGTAGTATGGCAATTGGCACATTGACCAGTTTCGGAGGATGTGACTCTGGTTTTTCGATGTAAGGTGCAATGTCAGACAAAAACAAATTGATTAGACTGGGGGATAAAACGCAGCCTTGTTTTAAGCCGCTTTGCATCTGAATACTTGCAGTTGGACTCGAGCCATTGCCCAACTTGACTCTTGCCCAGGTGTCCGTGTGCAAGGTAATTATAGCGTTGAGCGTTGTAATTGGCAGGCCCCATTCTTTAAGTTTCTTCGAGAGCTGGCTCCTGCACACTCTGTCAAATGCGGATTTAATGTCAATAAAGCAAGCAAACAATCGAAGATTCCTTTTTTGCGCTTTTTCTGTTAAAAGAGCAAGGGTTACGAAGTTGGTTGTAGTGCCCATACCTTGCCTGAATCCTGTTTGAAATTTTGGGAGTATGTTTTTTCCCTCCATCCAACATTTCAGCTGAATTAACAGGCAGGAGGCGTACAGTTTTGCTTCCACATCTATCAATGAAATTAATCTATAGTTTCCAGGCTTACGATGGTCTCCCTTTTTAAATATGGGGTGAATGATGTTCCCCCTCCAAGAAGCCGGGATTTTGGACTGATTGTAAATCCCATTGAAGAGCGGGGTAAAATAAGAAGACCAAAACTCTGGGTCATTCTTGAAAAAAGCGTTGGGGATACCGTTGGGGCCGGCCGCTCCCTCGGATTTAAGTTTCCGAATAAGCCCCCTTAGCTCATTCCCGTTTGTCAAAGTGTTTGTCCCGCACGTAGTTGACAGTGATTGTAATGAGCTATCTTCCTCATAAGCTGGGATGGTGGAGTCTAGTGTTTCTTTTTGGTCGTAATCTTCCCCGGGGGGCCTTCCTGCAAGTCCCGTCCCTGTCTTGTTATACAATGATTGCACGTGTCCAGCCCAGATGTCTGCTCCGATTCCTGCTTCTTGCAGCAGCCTTGGACCAATTGACAGTTTGTTATTAATACCCCAAAACTCACTGCTGTTGGGCTTTTTACTAGCGGATAATAAGTTCTGCCAAATGGATCCTCTATACGCTGTTTTGGCTTTCCACAGATTCCTCCTGTAGGTGCGCCTCAGTACATACAGCTTCGTTTTTCCTGTTTTGTATCCCATTTTTTCTGCTTGTAATTGCAGATTCACTTCTCTTGCAATCGCTCTTTTTTGATGTATGAGGTCCTGGTTAAACCAGGGATCATTTCTGGTCGCCATTCTTGGAATACGTCCTGGGGAGGCCGGAAAATTGTGAACTAAAAACTGAGCTAAATGCTCCCAACTTTTAACACGATCCTTCTCTGGTTTGCAGCCCTGTTCAGCCACGAAAACCTTGACTGTCTCCTGAATGGCTTGGGGTACCACTCCTCGCCATTTTAGCACGATAGGTTTGTTTTTTTGTGCATTATTAACTTTTTTGGTCATGTTTAAAACTAGAGGCAAATGGTCACTTTCAGCTCGTGGAGTAATACAAAGTTTGTTAATTTCTGTGAGTATGTTGTTATTAATGATTATAAAGTCTATTGTTGAAGAGGTTTTTCCACTTAAATATGTTATGGCAGCTGGGCTGTCCCCCATGACGTTTCCGTTCAGAATTGTCAAGTCGTGAGTATCTAAATTATTCACAAATGCTCTAATTCCATGAGTAGCTCTTCTTTTACTTCCCTGCTGATTAACTAAAAGGTTGCTATTGAAATCTCCTGAGATCAATACTTGACAGTTCTCATGGCTTCTCTGCATTGATTTTATTAGTTTAATTACATTCTTGTGTTTTCCCTTCTGCTTTTTTCTTTCTGGATGGATATAAACATTGATTAGTAGAAGTTGCCAGTTTAGTTCGTTAGGCGTCTGATTACTACTTACTTAGATCATTTGAATCCAATTTACCCCGGTGTCTAATTCTTCCGTTGCCCAGTTCAGTTTGTGTGAAAAAAATGTTGATAGGCCCCCTCTCGGATGTCCGAAGCATGAATATCTTTCTGCCATACAATGATGATCTATGAATCCTGGAATTGAACTCGCAACCAAGTTCCAGGTTTCCTGGAGCAGGATGATGTTGTGTTGACTAAAAAATTGTTTGGTTTCTTGATCTTGCCCCGTGTCGTTAAATCCGTGAATGTTCCATGAAGAGAGCGAGATGTTGACTGTGCACGCGTCTTCCACTTGGATGGCCGTCCACCTCTCTGTGTTTTTTTTTGTCATTGGTTGGTCAGGGATGCTTATTGTTTAGTATTCTAGGCACCCAGGACCAGTCCCTAGATTCCTGTGAGCTGCCCACAGTAATATCGGGGCGTTCTCTTGTATCAATTCTGTTGTTGCTGGGGGAGCTGTTAGAGAGTTGGCACGTGCTCCCCATACACAAGATAGATGTTTTTTTCCCGATCTATTCACTTCATTTAGGTTTTTGAGAAGGGGGTGCGGATACCTTGGGCGTTCGTAGGCCTTTAACATAATTCCCCATTCTCCAAACCTTCCGCTCATTGATACTATTTTTTTCACCAGGTCCTTTGAGGACCAAGTTGTCAAAGTCTCTTCTGTTCCCAGCCCGGTAGTTTCTATGAATTCAACCGAAGTTAGGTCACTGGAGCGGGTTCCTTTTAATTCTGGGATTTCGCTAAACAGCCTCAAAAGATTTCCTCTGTTTAGTGTATCTTGTGTTCCCTTTGACAAATATTCTGGTATGAACGATAATTTCAATTCGAACTCGTCCGATTGGATGTACTCGGTATGCAAGAGGGGTCCTTTTTCCTTTCTTCCACCTTCGGTTGTTAGGGTTAATGGAGTATTATTTTCACATTACGGAACGTACACGGGGAATCCGAAGTTGTTGCCTCTGTACTCAATTTCGGAATTCCGGGGCTTATTTGAGATGTTTTCCTTTTATGCGGCTCCCGTTGGTCCTGGTTGAGAAGTTTGCATAGGCGAGACTTTCCCCTTATCGTTACTGCAATTGATTTTAACAAGTTTTAAGGCTTGTGCGATGTTGATTGACCCAACTTCTTCACTGGAAGAGTGTTGTAATTTTCCAGTGCTAACTCATTATTTCTTTCGTCTTGTTGTAGATCGCGTTGTTGAATACTCCGGCCTTTACCTCTCCCCGGGGTGCTACTTCCTGAAGTGCACGAAAGTTTTTCTTGACCCACTCCTTTAATGCCCCCTGTTTTTCCTCCTTGGTGCTGGGCTGTCGAAATTACTTTTTGAACTCTTTCGGCCTTTTGGTGGGTGTTTTCGACCCATTGTGTAGTTTGAGGAGAGGTTTGAAGTGGGGCGGATTGACTCGTGCCCTGTTGCTTTTGGTAGGCCAGCTGATGACCTTGAGGTTGAACACTTACGGGGCAAACCACCTGATACGGGGAACGAGTGTTCTTTTTCTTTTCCCTAGATGATTTTACTTTGAATAACGGGAAAAGATTTTCCGTTGCAAGGCTGGGTTGTTTGTTGTTTTTGGGCTGAGCCTTTCTTGCACGTTTTCTTTCCCTTCTTGTTGGTTTAACAACCTCAAATACTTGTTTAGGAGGACTCTCTAGAGCATCTGTTAAGTTAGATTGAGTCTCGGTCTCTGTTTTTACTAATTCGTCGATGGTATAATTTAGTTTGTGTGCTGTTTTTTTAGTTTGATTAGTACTTTTCTCTTGAACTACAGTTTTTTTGGGGGGGGTTTATAAGTTGCTTGCTGGTGCATGATAGTTTTACTGCCCCTAGGACATCCTTTAAAATTTCAGGGAGTGTTGCCAGTTTCTCAATTATTGGACTACAGCAGCAGATTGACTTATTTTTATTTATATGCATTTGTTGCTCTAGATTTTCCCTTCTTGAGAGGAGGGTAGTTATTAAATCTATTTTGCTGTTTACACCGGAGATGTGACTAGCAATAAGATTTACAAGATCAATTTGGACGTCCATTTTGTCCGACTGATAGTTTAATACCCTTATAGCTTGTTCGGGGGTCTGAATCAGAGTTTGCGCCCATTGCGTATGGGGATGATCTTCAAAATGCTGCACCGGGGCCTCTAGCCCAAGGTCTGATCCACTTTCAGATGAAATTGTTATTGGTAATGAGGGGTTTAGACCTTTTAATTGTTGCTTGATCGTTGTCGGGCAAAGACTTGTCTCCACTAGTTCTGGACACTGGGGATTTTTTTCGCCCCGAGAGCTTAACGGTGTAGATGAAACAAGCTTAGATCTCCTTTGCAGGGTTTTTTTATTTGGACCTGGGCTAAAACAGACAGTGTCCTGGTAGTTAGATTCTAGTAATTCCAAAATTTCTGTCAGATTTGAATCATTTATGTTGGTGTATGATTTACTGCACACTGATTCCTTAGGCACTGGGTTGGCTGCAAGTTTAATTAGATTTATTTTTTCATGTTCGGACCATTTAGTATCAGGTTGGCCTGCTTCCTTGAGACTAGGTGGTTGTTTGCCGACCTTTGGGGCCGTGATTGTGAGGTCTCCTTTCGGTGCTACTTTAGGAAGGGTGCAACTGAAATTAAGTTTTTCGTGCTCAATGTTTCCCCCGACGTAGATCACAGACGTTTTCACAGAGTCTGCTGTTGTATTTATCTTTATACCGCTCTCAGTTGGAGTTTGGGCAGGTACTTCGGATTTTGTTCTAAAAGTTGTGACAGAAGTTGTGGGGGCTGCCTGGTGTACCTGAGCTATTATTGCCCCAGGTTTCCTGATACCTGTGGATGGACCTTGTTTTTCCCCCACAAGTAATTCTATTTGTGTTACATTGGTGGGTGCATTGGTGGAGGTTACAGGGGTCCACAGAGCAATGGCTTCCGGTTTATCTGGCTGAATTGGGCTTGGTAACTGGGACAATTCTTTTGAAGGGGCATATATTGCCGCCATTGGATCTTTTAAGAAAAAGAATTTTCGAATCCCTGTTTGGTTATTTGAGTTTGACAGTTGTGCTGTTATTGGTGTGGGCACTGAAATCAGACTCTCCCTTTGTCCTGCCCCGTTTACAGATTCATTATGTAAAAGGTCCTCCTCTTTTGCTGAATTAGATTTTGGATTTTTAACTTTTTTGTTTGTTTTTTTACATAATTTCTTGCCAATCGCAGCTTGTCGAACTGTCCCTGATCTCATTTGGACAGCCCTGCCCTAGGCCCGAAGTAGGGGCTCTCTAGACAGGTTTACTGTTTTTTTGTTTGGGGCTGGAAGGTCTTTCGTTTATTCTTCAGCCCATATAACCCCGGGGGACGTTAACCATAAAACCACTTCAGCACTAGGCAATGCAGGCTAGTGGTTGAGCACCCGGCCCGACCCCTAACTTCTGGCTCCAGACGCTCCCAATCCTGCTCATGCTAGGCTCCACAGCCGCAGGCTCCTGTGTTCCGTCTCGGTCTCCCAAAGAGCGCACAGGGCATGCACCGCCGACCCGCTCCGCCGGCACAAGAACCGCTGCGTGTGTCTCTCATGAGCTGCTCCCTGCTTCCCTGCTCGCCACCGCACACTACTGCACACCACAGCTCACCCCCTGCGGCTCCGCTGCTCCAATTCCCCGAGTCTCCTTGCCTCCTCGGCCCAGCAGCTCCGCAATCCACAATCCGCAATTCCGCGGGGGCTTGGGCAACAATTTTGGTGGATTTTGGTGGATTTTTGGGCTCGGCTCAGCCCGGCTCAGCCCGGCTCAGGCAGCAGCAGCAGCAACAACTTCGCCAGCACCCGCTCCGGCTCCGCCCTCATCTCCCGCGGGCTTACCCAGCTCCTCCTCCAAAGAATCGAAACTCCTACACAATGTCAGCACGGCAAACGAAAACCAGGCTTCATGACTTCATGACTTGCCCCTGCCAACTCCTACCGCGTTGTAAAATACCCCCGCGGCTTCGGGCGTGCTTGGAAAATGGTCTACAGCTCCTGCCGCGTTACACAGACTTTTCGCGGCAGCCGGGCAAACTCAGCGCAGAGGTTCTTGTCTAGGTGTGGGAGGGCCAGTTGGGGCTTCGGGTAAGCCAAGTGGGAGAGCGCCAATCCCGTCTGTGGCTTTCTGGCTTCCTGCTTTCCTGCGGTCCCCAGCAGCAACGGCTGTGTTTTGGAGCACTCAGCCCGCTCACCCTTGCTCCTCGCTCCCACAGTCCGAAAAGCGTGGAATGGACCAGGCGACCAGGCAGCCAGGCAGCCCGCAACCCTGTGAGCCTGCTGACCTGCTGGGTTCGAGGGCCGCGGCTTCGGCGGTCGCAGCGGGAGCGGGAGCCTGCAGGAGCTCTACCGCTCTGCCACTTAAGAAGTTTCAAGGAAGCGCTCCGCTTGGAAGTAGACTGAAGGCTTGGCAGCAGCAACACGGAGCAAAGTAGTTCCGTACTAAGATTAGGGCACAAGTCCTAAAAAAATAAGTGGGGGGACGCTGACGTCATGACAGGAAGTGACGTCACAAAAGGTGGCTTGCACCATCACACTCATTGCCTCCCCTCACTCACCCCTTAGATGCGATTGCATCAGAGAAGCCAGCGCATGAGCAGCGTACTGAATGAGCTCCGATCTCGCCCCAGAGAGGCCAAAGAGTGAATGTGTGGCTCCATTTGCTCCAGCTATCGAGCTCCCTGTAAAATAAGTGGGGGGACGCCGTCCACCCGCGTGGTACCCCGACTCGAGCGCTGACTAAGATGCTCTTTCAGCGCAAAATAACTGCCAATTCCATTTCATTATATTATCTCCACGTCATATTACGGTCCTTCAATCTATCTGACTAGAAAAACAAAAGTTAAAGTGACTATATAGTTATGAGAATATCTCTGCAAAAACATCACATTTTAAACTTCAAAAACCACTGAAATTCACCAGCTATAGTTACCTGAAGAAACTATAACTCGCTCCCCCGCCATGCACAGTATTGTTAACAATGATGTCATATCAGATGTCAACAATGATGTAATATATGAGATCATAAATAGCACATGGCGAGGAAATTTGTAACTGATAAATCCAGCTAACTTTAACGTCACTTTACCATTGGTTTTTTTCCAGAGACTTTCTGCTTTTTTTGTGACATAATGTATATTTTATTACCATATCTAAGAAGGCCGATCTTGCGCCACGCACAGCCTTTGACTGTTCGTTGCGTGGAGTTAGCGGCAGGGCCTGGCCTGTTACATGAAACGCCTGTGTTTACAATACGATGCCACATCATGGAATTGATATTCAAAGCATGGGGACAAGGTGATCAAACAGAATGTAAGCGGCTGTTGATCGCGTCACATGCGATTCTGTATTACTTTTTTAAGCGCAACATGCATCCTTGTATCTAAAATGAATGCAAGGATGTATTTCGCTCTAAAAAAAAAAGTGCAACATGCATCCTTAAATCTAAAATGAATGCAAGGATGCATTTCACTCTAAAAAAAAAGTGCAACATGCATCCTTATATCTAAAATGAATGCAAGGATGCACTTCACTCTAAAAAAAAAGTGCAACATGCATCCTTATATCTAAAGTGAATGCAAGGATGCATTTCACTCTAAAAAAAAAAGTGCAACATGCATCCTTATATCTAAAATGAATGCAAGGATGCATTTCACTCTAAAAAAAAGTGCAACATGCATCCTTATATCTAAAATGAATGCAAGGATGCATTTCACTCTAAAAAAAAAAAGTGCAACATGCATACTTATATCTAAAATGAATGCAAGGATGCATTTCACTCTAAAAAAAAAGTGCAACATGCATCCTTATATCTAAAATGAATGCAAGGATGCACTTCACTCTAAAAAAAAAAGTGCAACATGCATCCTTATATCTAAAATTAATGCAAGGATGCATTTCACTCTAAAAAAAAAAAGTGCAACATGCATCCTTATATCTAAAATGAATGCAAGGATGCATTTCACTCTAAAAAAAAAAAAGTGCAAAATGCCAGATCAGCAGTTCTAACAGTGTGCGTAAATATTCTAAATGTTTACGTAATTTCCACAATGTAAATTACACAAATCTTTCCAAGGCCCAAAATATATGAAGTCCGCTAGAGTTCAAACTCGACCTGCAGGTACCAAAGCGGTTTACATGAGCCAGAGCTGCCAGTTCACTTGGTGCCACAGGACATCAGCTCCCGGTCACCCTGGTGAGGAGCCAATATCACACAGTGGCAGGAAAGATGAGCTGAAAACCACCGCAAAGAGTGGATTTCCAGCTCGTTTTTGGAGGCTGTGGTGAGCAGATATCCAGTAAGGGTTGTGCAAACGCCCCTGGGCATCGGCGACAGACTCCGCAGGCGTTTTCTTTTTGTGTTCCCTTGAGAATGAGGTTGGTGGAGGGAGTTGGCAGAGTGCCTCTTAGGCGGCTCTTTGTACCAGGCCCCACCTCCGTTTCACATGGTTAAATATTTTTGCAAGTTGGCAGGTCTGCACGAGCGCCAGTTGCATTAAACAAGGTCACTTTCGTTTTTTAGATTAAGAGCCAAACTTATCATAGTGTTGCATCGCTCTTGCATCACACAACGGGGCGCAAGGAAGACGCAACACGAAAGTTAGATGTATCAAGCCACACAAGGACACCTTGCATGGCCCTGAGTGGCTTGATACATCTGGAGCATGGGTACTCACAAACTTTCTCTCGGGGGCCAAATTTACAGTGTAGTTTATGGCCGAGGGCCGCACTGGTGGGGGCGGAGGCAGTGGGGCAGGGGGGCGGGGCTAGAGCAAAAAAAAAACTATGCCTATGAGGTTGAACACAGGCCCCTGCAGCGGACGCCTTCGTCCACTGAGCCACCATATCTCTCTCTATTTCTCTCTCTCTCTCTCTCTCTCTCTCTCTCTCTCTCTCTCTCTCTCTCTCTCTCTCTCTCTCTCTCTCTCTCTCTCTCTCTCTCTCTCTCTCTCTCTCTCTCTCTCTCTCTCTCTCTGTCTCCCTCCCTCTCTCTATTTCTTCCTCCCTCTCTCTATCTCTCCCTCCCTCTCTCTCTCTGTCACCCTTCCTCTCTCTGTCTCACTCACTCTGCTTGTCTCCCTCTCTCTCTTTCTCTCTGTCTCTCTCCCTCTCTATCTCTCTGTCTCCCTCTGTCTCTGTCTCCCTCCCTCTGTCTCCCTCCCGCAGTCTGTCTCCTTCCCTCCCTCTGTTCGTCTCCCTTTCTCTGTCTCCCTCCCTCTCTCTCTCCCTCCCTCTGACTCCCTCCTTCTCTCTCCCTCCCTCTGTCTGTCTCCCTCCCTCTGTCTGTCGCCCTCCTCTCTCCCTCTATCTCTCCCTCCCTCTCTCTATCACTATCTCTCTCCCTCTCTCCCTCCCTCTCTCTCTGTCTCCCTCTGTCTCACTCACTCTGCTTGTCTCCCTCTCTCTCTGTCTCCCTCCCTCCCTCTCTCTCTGTCTCCCTCCCTCTCTCTCTCTGTCTCCCTCCCTCTCTCTGTCTCCCCCTCTCTCCCTCTGTCTCCCTCCCTCTATCTCCCTCCCTCTATCTCCCTCCCTCTATCTCCCTCCCTCTATCTCCCTCCCTCTATCTCCCTCCCTCTGTCTGTCTCTGTCTCCCTCTGTCTGCCTCCCTCCGTCTCCCTATATCTGTCTCCATCCCTCTGTCAGTCTCCCTCCCTCTCTCTGTCTCCCCCCTCTCTCTCCCTCTGTCTCCCTCCTTCTATCTCCCTCCCTCTGTCTGTCTCTGTCTGTCTCCCTCCCTCTGTCTCCCTCTGTCTGTCTCTGTCTCCCTCTGTCTTTCTCCCTCCATCTCCCTCTATCTGTCTCCCTCCTGCTGTCTGTCGCCTTCCTCCCTCTGTCTCCCTCCCTCTGTCTGTCGCCCTCCTCCCTCTGTCTCCCTCCCTCTGTCTCCCTCCCTCTGTCTGTCTCCCTCCCTCTGTCTCCCTCCCTCTGTCTGTCTCCCTCCCTCTGTCTGTCTCCCTCCCTCTGTCAGTCTCCCTCTCTCTGTTTCCCTCTCTCTGTTTCCCTCTCTCTGTTTCCCTCTCTCTGTTTCCCTCTCTCTGTTTCCCTCTCTCTGTCTCCCTCTCTCTGTCTCCCTCTCTCTGTCTCCCTCCCTCTGTTTCCCTCCCTCTGTTTCCCTCTCTCTGTCTCCCTCCCTCTGTCACCCTTCCTCTGTATGTCTCCCTCTCTCTCTCTGTCTCCCTCTCTCTCTATCTCCCTCTCTCTCGGTCTCCCTCCCTCTGTCCCCCTCCCTCTCTCTGTCTCCCTCCCTCTCTCTCTGTCTCCCTGTCTCTCTCTGTCACCCTCCCTCTGTCTGTGTCTCCCTCCCTCTCCTTCCCTCCATCTCCCTCTCTGTCCCCATCTGTCTCCCTCTGTCACCTCACCCGCTGCTCTTACTCCCTGCTGCCCTCTGTCACCTCACCCGCTGCTCTCACACCCTGCTGTCCTCGTCACCCACTGTCACCTCACCCCGCGTGTGTCACCCGTCCCCCGGCTGAAACTGCTTCCCGGGCACACACACAGTTGCACCCGAGTACTTCACAGGTCTTTAAAAGACCATTCACTTGTTAATGAGGCTTTGTTGTATTTCACCTCTTCTTAGCGCGCCTGCATCTCCACTTAATCAGAGGGGAGATGCAGGGGCGCTAAGAAGAGGTGAAATGCAACAAACCCTCATTAACAAGTGAATGGTCTTTAAAAGAATCGCCCGGCCCCCATATCTCCGCGCTGCTGTAACCGGCGGTGTTTGCGGACACACTTAAAAAAAAAAAGCACAGGTACGATGTCTGCAAGGTCCGCGAGCCGCCAAGGAAGACTTGCCGGGCTGCTGGCGGCCCGCGGGCCCTACTATGAGTACCCGTGATCTAGAGTAATGCAATGCAACACAAATCACTGCATTGTATCACTCTGAGCCAGGAAAGCATTCCATGGTTGGAGCGTGGTGTGTTCCCACGCATCCACCCTTGGATTTTGGCGTATTCCCAATTTTTTTACCATTACTGGTAGACCTGGAAATGCTTCTAAATGCCACACATTCCATGGTCAGGCATAAGCAGGAGAAATATCTTTATTTTTCCTTGTTTTTTCCTCTTTCAATGTGTGCTGTGTTCTGCAGCACACATAGAAAGCAGAAATTGCCTCAGATTATATCTGCAGGAAAGTGTCCCTTCCTGCCTGCAAACTATCCTGTCTGCAGCGCAGGCCCCCTTGCACCATGCTTAAGGGTGCCTGCGTTGGCACGAGGCAGTACACTGTGCGCCAGTGTAAGGCAAGGACAGGAATGCGCTGTATAATGTTAGGTACGATGCATTTCTGCCTTTTCCCTTTCTTTCTTTGACACAGCGCAGCAAGGTGGCTTGCCGCGCTGCGAGAACGGTTGATAAGTATGTCTCTAAGGGATTTGCCCAGAATCACAGGATGTTGAGCTTACTTTGAGACTCGAACCTGGTTCCCCATTTTCAAGGTCAGCAGCTCTGCCCCTAATGGGACATTTTCCCCCCTTGTAACTATTAATCTGACAATTTTTGTCTCTGTCTGTTTAAGGCTTCTATGGCCTTTTTTCGAGCAATGTCTTTGTCCCTCATTGTCTCTTCTCTCAGGCAGGGACATGGTAAGGATTTTGGGGGTCCAGGGCCAAACATATATTTGGCGGCTCTGTTTGAAAGAGCTTTAAATTTATGATCCAATTTCAGCTTTTTCATGCCCTCTTTGGCCAGGTCACTGACAGTACAAAGACACACTCTCCAAATTCCAAATGTATTTATATCTAATATTCCGGGATAGGGACATGTTTTTTTTAATGGATTTTGCATGAACACAAGATATCTCTGCAAAATGTCTGTAATAGGCTCCCACACATTACCTGCATTAAAAATAAATTAAAGGAAAACAATTTTTAAAACCAGAGGCAGATCCTCCGCTATGGCTCCCACCCCCCGCCCCCTAGGCTCGGTGAGCCCTTTTAAAAGTGTAAAAATAAAAGGATAATTATTATCTTTTTTGTTTGTTTTGCTGAGGCTTGGAGGCGGGACCAAAGTGGCGACAGGATGGGTGAGGAGTGCTGAGCACTGCCTTCGCTGCTCACGTGGGTTTGGCCGGTCGTCTCAGCCCTTTATCCTTCCCTTGCTTTGTGCAGGAAAGGAAAGTCTCCATTGTGGGGTTTGGCGCATTATGAAGCCCTTGAGTTGGTGTTTCGAAGCAAAAAGCTGCCATGCTCCGAGCCCACTTCTCATGCCATATAGTTCCTTGTCATCTTCGCTCAGCCTAGCCTCTGATAGCTCAGTTGGTAGAGCGGAGAACTGTAGTGGAGTGAGTGACAAGAACCGGTATCAGCAGGCGAGGACCAGTGTTAGCAGGCGAAGGACCAGCGTCATTAGGCGAGGACCACTGTCAGCAGCCGAAGGACCAGCGTCAGCAGGCGAGGATCAGCGACAGCATGGAGGACCATTGTCAGCATTTGAGGACCGGTGTCAGCAGGCGAGGACCAGCATCAGCAGGTGAGGACCAGCGTCAGTAGTTGTGGACCAGTGTCAGCAGGCGAGAACCGGCATCAGCGAGTGAGGACTGGCGTCAGCAGTTGGGGACCAGTGGCAGCAAGCTAGGACCAGTGTCGGCAGGTTAGGACCGGTGTCAGCAGGGAAGGATCGATTTCAGCAGGGAGGACTAGTGTCAGCAGGTGAGGATTGGCTTCAGCAGGCGAGGATCGGTGTCAGCAGAGAGAACCGGCGTCAGCAGGAATGACCAGTACCAGGAGAAAGGACCAGAGTCAGCAGGCGAGGGCCAACATCAGCAGGTGAGGACTGGTGTCAACATGTGAACACCGGTGTCAGCAGGGAGGAGCAGCGTTAGCAAGGAGAACCAGTGCCTGCAGGGAGGACTGGTGTCAGCAGGCGAGTACCCGTGTCAGCTGGCGCAGACCAGTGTCAGCAGGGAGGACTGGTGTCAGGAGGTGAGGACCAGATTCAGCAGGCGCGGACCAGTGTCTGTAGGGAGGACTGGTGTCAGCAGGTGAGGACCAGATTCAGCAGGTGTGGACTAGTGTCAGCAGGCGAGGACCAGTGTCAGCAGGCGAGGACCAGTGTCGGCAGGCAAGGTCCAATGTCAGAAGGGAGGTCCAGTGTCAGCAGGTGAAGGACCAGTGTCAGCAGCCGAGGAGCGGCATGAGCACGCGAGGACCATTGTCAGCAGGTGAGGACCATTGTCAGCAAGTGAGGACCATTGTCAGCAGGTGAGGACCATTGTCAGCAGGTGAGGACCAGTGTCAGCAGGTGAGGACCAATGTCAGCAGGTGAGGACCAATGTCAGCAGGTGAGGACCAGTGTCAGCAGGGAGGATCAGTGTCAGCAGGTGAGGGCCAGTGTCAGCAGGTGAGGGCCAGTGCCAGCAGGGAGCACCAGTGTCAGCAGGGAGGACGAGTGTCAGCAGGGAGGACCAGTGTCAGCAGGATGGACCAGTTTCGGCAGGGAGGATCAGTGTCAGCAGGTGAGGATCAGTGTCAGCAGGTGAGGACCTGTGTCAGCAGGGAGGGATAGTGTCAGTAGGGAAGGCCAGTGTCAGCAGGGAGGACCAGTGTAAGCTGGGAGGACCGGTGTCAGCAGGATGGACCAGCGTCAGCTGGGAGGGCCAGTGTCAGCAGGGAGTACCAGTGTCAGCAGGTGAGTACCAGTGTCAGCAGGTGAGGAACTGCGTCAGCAGGCAAGGACCAGTGTTAGTAGGCGAAGGACCAGCGTCAGCAGACGAAGGACCAGCGTCAGCAGACAAGGGCCAGCGACCGCATGGCGGACCAATGTCAGCATTTGAGGACCAGCACCAGCAGTTCAGGACCAGCGCCAGCAGGCGAGGACCAGGGGCAGCAGACGAGGACCAGCGACAGCATGTGGGACAATTGTCCGCATTTGAGGACCAGTGCCAGCAGTTCAGTACCAGCGTCAGCAGGCGAGGACCAGTGTCAGCAGGCGAGGACCAGTGTCAGCAGGCGAGGACCAGTGTCAGCAGGTGAGGACCATTGTCAGCATGTGAGGACCAGCCTCAACAGGAAGGACCAGTGTCAGCAGGTGATGACCGTCGTCAACAGGTGAGGAACGGTGCCAGCAGGAAGGACCGGTGTCAGAAGACAAAGCACCAGCTTCAGCAGGCGAGGACCAGTGTCAGCAGGGAGGACCAGTGTCAGCAGCGAGGATCAGTGTCAGCAGGAGAGGACTAATGTCAGCAGGTGAAGGACCAGCGTCAGCAGGCGAGGACCAGTGACAGCATGGAGGACCATTGCCAGCAAGTGAGGACCGGCCGCAGCAGGTGAGGACCAGCGCCAGCAGTTCAGGACCAGCGCCAGCAGGCGAGGACAGGCATGAGCATGCGAGGACCAGTGTCGGCAGGCGAGGACCCGTATCAGCAGGTAAGGACAGGCACCAGCAGGCGAGGTCCAGCATCAGTATGTGAGGACCAGCGTCAGCAGTTGAGGACCAGCAGGCGAGGACCAGTGTCAGACAAGGATCGGTGTCAGCAGGCAAGGACCGGTGTCAGCATGGAGGAGCAGTGTCGGCAGGCCGGGACCAGTGTCAGCAGCAACAAGCGCTCAGAGGGTGAGATCCTGAAAGTGTCAACACAGACAGCCCTGGAACCATCCAAGGGGAGAGCTATTGCAAAGGTTAGGGGTTGTTATTCCCCATTTTAATGTGTCTCAGAAATCTCTGTGAATGTGGATTGGTAAAAAGTGAAATGGGTGATGTGCTTGTTTCTTTTCAGCCCTTTTGAGCTGTATATAGGGGGCAGTGTTTGAAATGGAAAAATAGAAGTGCAGGTACTCTGTAGCAGAGTACCTGCTTGATTCTGAGAAGTGCCAGTACTCTCCAATTAAAAGTATAACATTTCTCCCTCTCAAAATAAAAAAGTGCCGGTATTCCGTACCGGACAGTACCGGCCCATTTAAAGCACTGGTAGGGGTGTTACTGTGGAAAGGACAGGGCCGTTTCTAGGTGTTTTGCCACCCTAGGCGAGAATTGAAAAATGCCGCCCCCTCCCTTTTTCTACCATCACTCTCTCCCCCTGTCATCCAGGCTTTTCAATATAAAAGTAAATATTTAAACAGCATATTTTTGTTGTGAAAATGAATTGAAGCAGAGCTGAAGATGGCCTGGGAGCTCGGGACTGGAGCTCTGTGAGGACTGAGGCTGCTAGGGGACGGGGGCTCTAAGAGGGCTGGGACTGCTAGAGGACGAGAGTTGAAGGTGCCGAGGCTGCTAGTGGATGGGAGGTCTGAGGGACCGGAAGCTCTGGGACATGAGCTAAGAATGCCGTAGGTTCCGGAGAAGGCCCGAGCTGCTAGGGGTAGGTAGTTCTGATACGACTCGAGCTGCTAGAGTGTGGGCCCTTTAACGGCCAGGACAGGATCTGTACAGACAAAAAGGGTTTCGAGAAGACCAGGACTGCTTGACGGGAACTAAGAGGACGAGGCTACAAGGAGACATAGGCTCTGGGAGGACTGGGGGGCGCAGCAGCTAGAGGAAGGGATCCGTGAGAGGGCTGGTGGTAGCTCCGAGAGACTGCCCCGTGGCACTGGGTGGTCCAAGGGGCAGGGGCCTGCTAGAGGCAGTGAGCTCCAAGAAGGCCAGAGCCACTAGGCGATGGAAGGTCTGAGAACACAGGCTGGGTGTTAAAGAGAGTCTCCGAATGTACCGTGTCTCTGCCTCCCATGGGCTGAGATTTCAACTCTCAGTGCGGCCTAAGCCCTGTTACGGTTTTGAGAGTGCTTGTTCTCCAAGGAACCTGTCCCTAACTTCAAGGCCCTTCTGCCGAGATGATGGACAGAATGCAGAATAAATTAAAACATTCAACCCAGTCAAGAGATCTGGGTTAAATTTGACGTCCTTTTGCTCACCGTGCTACCCCAGTTTAGACCCACCCATATGCAAATCTGTCTTGCCCCTGTTGGGAACAGTCCAGCCTGAACTGCCAGGCCAGGTCCTCCCTGGACCAGAAATGTGAGCCCTGGGACCGGTTTCGGGGTTTCACCCCTCATCAGCCAGGCTAGCTTGAATCCTGATCTGTGACTGGTGGTGAATGTTTGATTGGCTCAGCATTCCATCCATCATATGTTCTTTTTGCAATTGTCACCCTAAGTGGGAAGGGTATGCCCAGACGTGGGTCGCATCATGCCCGCTACGCCACCAGATTCAAGCTAGCCTGGCAAATGAGGGGTGATGCCCCGAAACAGGTCCCACGATGCTTGTTTCTGGTCCAGGGAGGACCTGGCCAGACAGTTCGGGCTGGACTGTTCCCATGAGGCACTGCATCAAGACTGATTTGCATGTGGCTGGGTCTAAAGTGGAATGGCGTGGCATGCAAAAAAAATGATGGATTTAACCCAGATCTGTGACTTTTTGCAGGTGTCAGATTAGGTGGCAAAGAGTGTGTGTACCTACAACATCCGAAGCCACATCCCGCTGGCGTGCTTTCACTCGCCCTTCTCCCTCCCTCCTCCTCGGCCCACCGACTGGGCCCAGATCACCCAGAGCGCACTCCACGCGACGGGCGCTGTGCTTTTTGACAACCCTACCGTTTCTGAAACAACAACAGTAGGAAGCAAAACCTGTCTCTGTCTGAAACATACACGAGGCTCCTACATAAAAGGTTACAGTTAAAGTTCACTGACTCGAAAGGATTGGTGGTATTTTACAGATGATAAAGAATGTAATTACATATTACAGAACTTCATGTTTTAATGTTGGAGGTAACTCAGATTTTAATGTAGCATGAGACCTGTACAGAACTGGAATTCTATTACTAAGGAGAGTTAAAGAACGAAGGGCAGAATATTCCTTCTGGAAGAATGGGCAAAGGTTTCCTCGCGACCAAAGTAAGCATTTCTGCTTCGTAATGTGACAAAGGTAAATATTCTTGTCTGGAGTGTTGATAAAACATGTAATTTTAAGCATGTTTTGTGGTATCTGATAACTAAGGATGTGTGCATGAGGGCTGGGAGTTATGCAGAGGGCACTGTGGGTGTCTGTGTATGTGAATAGGTGGGCACTAGGAAAACAAAAAGAAACAGGTAAATAAGTAAGAGGCGAACTGTTGGGGTAACAGTCGGAGACACTCAGGAAAGGTATGGGCTAGATATGAAACCCATAGCACAGGCCAAGGAGGCAGGACATGGGGACAGAGGGCCGTGGTGGGCTGTGGTGAGGGGGCCGGAGGTGTGTGCGAGTACCCCTTCTGTAGCATACTTTCATGGCAAATGCAACTAGAGGGCGACAAATGTTATTCAATGAGAGATAGGATCAGACTTTTAAAATCCGACCACTAACTTTGGGGAAAATAAGACGGCGAAAATAAAATAAGGACCAGATTTGAATACCCCTTTTGCCAATGAACATCATCCTCCCTGCACAGGCCCTTTCAGGCGCTAATATTTACAGCTGTTGGACAGCAGCGCGCACAGGCCGAGGCGCTGTGCCGGCCTTTTTACCGGCTGTAAGAAAGGCCTGGGCAGCGCCCACCCTTCTAGGAACAGCTTGGTCCCTCTGGGCGCTGGGAAGAAGCAAGCGGTGACAGGCTGCTCTGCTCCCCCTCCCCTGACCCAGGGCCCCCATTCATGCCCATCTCTTCCTCCAGGTGATAAATCACTGACTGTCTCATAGGAGCAGGGTGGGGGCGTCTCACCCGTGAACCTCATGCACTTGGGTCTGCTGCTGTGTCTCATTCTGGCACGAACATCACTGGCCCTCAATTAAGTCCCTCATTTGAGCCATCCAAAGAAGGCGCTGCTTTGTTTTAGGCTCTCTTGGGCAAAGATCACACAAGTAGTCACGTCGTAAGTCAGAAATGTCTCTGTGACCCCAGAGCCTCTGGAGTCTTGGGCCAAACTCAAGTTTTTTGCCGCCCTCCCCCTTTTGACGCCCTAGGCGGCCGCCTAGGCTTGCCTAATGGTAGAAACGGCCCTGGGAAAGGAAACTCTTCATTGTTGGATTTGCAGCTTTATCGAGCCCTTGAGTTGGGGTTTAGAAACAGAAAGCTACCTTGATGGGCAGCAGCAGGGTCCCGTTCTCATGCCATATAGCACCTTGTCACTCTCATACAGCCGAGCCTTCGATAGCTCAGTTGGACGAGGGGGGGGGACTGACATCCTTAGGTCGCTGGGGAGGGCTGCAGTGGAGTGACTGACATCCTTAGGTAGCTGGTTCAAACCCGGGTCGAAGGACTTTTGCAAACTCTTAACCCCTTTTCCTCTGCTTTATAATATAAAGCGACTCTTTCTCAGACACTCACACACCTGGGCTTTTCCTGCCTTCCTCTCTTCCCCTTTACAATCCAGCTCGCTCCTCCGGCTCTGGCGGATGGGAAGGTCTCCCTCCCCACTGTCTGTGTGCAGCCTCCGCTGCAATCCTCCATCATCAGACAGACCCAGGGGCCCCTGGGCTGAAGAGCCAGGCGGGGCACCGCGGAAGCAGCCCTGGGAGCTGGTAGCTGTGACTCTGGCATCAGGTGATGCTGCTGAGAGCGCTGCTGAGAGCGTCTGCTAGGAGGTGAGAAGGATCTTGTGAGGTGTGAGGGAGGAGTGTGTTTGTGTGTGTATTGTGGGAGGGTGTGTGTGTGTTTGTTGAGCCTGTGGGCCCCTGTGTTGTTGTGAAGGAGCTAGAAAATAAGAAAGATCAATCACAGGCAGAACAGAACGGAATGAAGCGTCTATGAGTAGATGCTCGGCAGCAGTATGTTCGTCATATCCTCGTTAGTATAGTGGTCAGTATCCCCGCCTGTCACGCGGGAGACCGGGGTTCAATTCCCCGACGGGGAGGATAAGTTTTGAATTTTTTTAATACTTTCAAACCACATTGCAAACGTAGGACGATGTAAAAATCTGTTTTAAATGCAATTATTAATGTGATACTAGTACTATAGAGTGCTAAGACTTTTTATTTATGGCCTCACATCGTAGGTTAAAATATTTAGCACTTCAATGCCATACCTTTCAAACTATATCACGGGCAATTTCTAAGTGTTTTACCTTTTGGACAGCATGTGTGCCTTTTAATTTTAAGCCACTATGTACCTTCTTGAAAAAGGAAACGCGTGATGAAAAATCAAAGACCTACATGATGAATAAAATGCATTCAAGTTAGTATTTTTTAATGCTACATAAATAGAATTTTGGGGCTGGCTCTGAAAGGGGAATTGTTTTATACGCAGGAGAAGCTTTTCATCTATTGAAATGAAATGGTTTATAACTTACAGACACACTGTGAAAGCAAAAGAACTACTGGTCCGGACGTACACTCCCCACCATCCTCATCGGAGTTTTTATTTTTCCTAGGTCCAGGCATGAATACCAAATCTAGGTGAGGTATTTAAACTGCATTCTGGGACTTTTAGTCCTATATGTATATCATCATAAAATAGGAATGAAAGTCCCAGCATTTTAATTACAACCCTGTACAGGGGGAGCTGCTCATGCTCGTGCGCACCTGGGAAATTTGAAAGCTGCCCTCCTGCAGGGGCCCCTGAGAAGAAGCACTGAGCCCTAGAAAGGAAATTACGAATTATCTTGGTTAATTGTAAATTGATGTTTTTCCTCTTCACTATTTAGTGTGTTATGAGGCTCTTGTACATCTTTGACTGCTGGAAATTCTCATCTGTATTCAGTCTATTTAAGGTGCAGAACATTTCTTTCTTCATGGTCCGCCTCAATGTGGTGTGTTGTACAAAGGCGCAACTAGAGCCAAATTTCGGGGGGGGGGGGCTAAGAAAAAATTTCGGGGGAAGCTGAATCTTTTAAGCCATAGGCAGAGTGGAGCTGCAGGGGCTCTTTGAAGGGGTGAAACAACAGCAAGGCCTCATTAACATGCAAATGGTCTTTTAAAAGACCTGTGAAGAGCTCGGGTGCAGCTGTGTGTGCGCCGGGAAGCTGTCTCATCCCGGGCTGCCACACACGAGGGGGGGGGGGGAGGGGGGCCTGAAGCCCTGTGAGTCCAATGGGTGTTGCGCGCCTGGTGTTGTATGAGTGTCTTCTGATGTTTTCCTTGTGACAGTAAATGCTACCCTAAGCATCATTCTCATCTTTTTAGGTCTCGGCTAGCGTGGCTGCGCACGTGCGTAGCTCGCTCGGCGAGATTTAAAGTTTTTGAGGACTTTCAGTAAAGGGCTTCAAGCCCCACCCCTCTTTCTCATTGGCTGGCGGCCAGCCAGTGGAAAAGAGCTTTTTGTGTCGTGTACTTTTAGCTTTTTCAGACGGCCCACTTGGACAGGCTCATCTTCTTTCCGTTCATCGCAAACGATTTCTTATCTTTATGGGTCCATGTTTTTAAACACATGGCCCCATAAAGACAAGAAATCGTCTACAGCGGGATCTTCTTTCACTTTCGGGACCGCGCTTTTTTTTTGTGTAGCATTTGAGGTCGCAGCGCCAGATATGCTGCCAGGAGCAGCTGCTGCTATCAATGCGCTTTGGAACAGCAAACTATCTCACAAGCACTGGAGCACGTGATATGCATGTTCCATTCATATCACTGCAGCATTTACAGCTTCCTGAGCTGTCTCACTGTGAGTGGAGCCTGTTCATGGCAGTTTCCATGGTGTGTGAGCAGTGCTGAACTCTGGGGTTTTGCCAGCATCTCTGAGATCTTTTGTAACAACACACAGAGGTCTCAGGTGAGGATAGATTTGCATATTATCGACCTATCTTCCAGCGCATCGCTAGTGCCTCTTCAACACCCCCCTCCCAGAAGCCCCCGCGCGGCTCGCATCTTTTGAGGTGATACGCAGCAGTGAAGGATGGGTAAAATCTGACACGCATCCTTTGCCAGCACACGCTCCTCTGTGCCCTGTCCTTGATCAGGGCTCGATGCACACCTTGCCTCATCAACCAGTCCCTGCCAGCCCACGAACAGCAGCAACCACTGCCGACTGGCAGCGTGACACCAGCTGCCCGTACCATCCCAAAAGCATTTTATACCACAGTGCCACAATAGCACACAGCTGGAACCCTAAAGAGCACAGAACACAGCATCTACCCCCTATTTATTCCAAGTGGCACCAGTCAGCTCACGGCTCTAAAGAGCAGTGGCAAGCTCTGGCCATAGAAAGGCCAATAAACCGCCACCATGCATGCACCGCATAGCCCATGTCTCATCTGGCCCGAAACCACAACGGAGACATGGCTCGCTGCCCCGCAGGCAGCGAGGAGGAATTCTCTTGGCTGGGCTGAAGTGAGGCCGCTGCTTCCGTCTCGCTGTTCTCACTGCGAGTTTTCAAAAAAAATTCCTTTAAAAGCAGAAGGCAGAGACGCCGACAGTTCGAAAGCTGGGGCTGCGCCCTGCAGGGCTGGCTGCCTCTTGTGCGTGGGAAGCTGAAACCTCCCGGGGAACTTGCGGCCTAATCGGCAGAGCCGAGCTCCGCGGCAGCGAGGGCTTTGAGTCTGCGACCTCTGACGCCTGGTGACGGGGGCAGGGCACACGGGGTACAGCCCCAGGACAGTGCAGAGTCCGGCTGACCCGTAGCATGGGTTATGCTGGACCCAGCTGCGTGCATGGAGTTTGGAAACTGGATTACGCATGAAAATTGAATTAACATTTCTTTCCGGTTAAAAAAAAAACAGCTGAAAGAAATAGACACCATTACAGGTCAATGACCAATTCCAACCAGCAACACAGGCAGCCTGCAATGGTGACCACAAGATAATCTGCAGAGACCGGCATTGGACCACCCATGGGGGCCAACTCAGCGAAGATGCTCAAAATCCTTCTGCACACCCTATCACACAGGAAACACATTACCAATATCCGTATGCCATTAAACTAATTTAACTATATTATTAAAAAAATGCAAACAGTTACTAAACGTCTAGCTAGTCTCTCCTAAACAAAAACAAGCACACATAATGGACGGAAATACCACCAGAGCCCAAACAAAGAGGTGTTCCGAATGCTTTACGGAAGCGCTTCAGTTCCATACTAGTAGTACAAGGCACTTTACAAAGGCTGGTAATGTAATTTGTGAACGTTCGATACGTTTCAAACCCAAGCCCCCCGATATAAGCTTCCGGTAGCACGTAGACAGACATCTGGCCCATCATGTGAGCTGCTAGTGGGATGCGGGTGTTTCCCCTCGTTAGGCTGAAAGCACGGGTGGGCCAGGCTACCAGCTGCAGGGACGGGCACCACTCCCTCCTGGCACCGCTGTGCGTGCACCTCTATCGCACTTGGCCTTACGGTCGAGCTACCGACTTTGGAGCTGGGATAACCAGGATCGAGCCTTGGATCTGCTCAGTTTACTGTGATTCTGGGCTTATCACTTAATTTCTCTGTGCCCCCCCAAAAAAATTAAGGTGTCTCTGTGTAACGTAGCTGGTGCTCATGTAAAGCGCTCCAATACCTTTGGGTCGTGTCCTCAATATAAAACTGCACACAAAAAATGCACTGTCAGTATCAATCAATGCATGGGGGCGCTCTATACAATCTCTTTACCTTTTCTATGGCGCAAATCCGTCAGAGTCGCGGTGATAGTGGGCACGCCAGGATTTAACAGGGCAACACGAATATTAAGAGTGGCTTCACACTCTGGTACTGGGCACGAGTCATTGGTTAATCTATCTGGATCACGCGCGCCTCATTGCCTTAAGGCCCCCGTGTTTGGGTTATCACGCACAAGAGGAGCCCTGCTGCCATGCACACAAATCATGTCCCCCTGCAATGATGCTCCCTGCGCCGTGTTAATCCTTTCAGGGAAGTCTCTGCCCTGCCTCTATATTTTAATGCCTCTTTTTCTTCCATCACTCCTCAACCAGACGTCTCTCCCTTACAGTCTTTCATTCTTAATCTTCCCCTGCCTCCAGCCTCCTCTCCCCTTCTCCCTCCCTTGTTTCTTCACCTCTCTCAGAAGGGTTTTTTCCTTTTTCTCCATCTTTCTACCCCGTCTTGCCTGTAATTTCACTGCACCGTCATTGCCCGCATGTTCTTTTCCACCTCTCTTTTTAAACCGCTGCCTCTGCTGCACGAGCTCCTCTCCCCCCTCCCCCGTCCAATCCTCACCACCGCTACCCCCTACCAGTCTGACGGCGAGAGACATGCAGTGAGAAACTGGCCTGAGTGATGCCGTGAAACCCGCGTAATCACCGCGAGGGGTCCGGTTTACTGGGAAGCGCTATATTCAATCCAGTCTTATGTGCACACATAGCACAATTTTAGGACCCGCCATTTAGAGGCAGACAGAAGGGGAACTGTATACAGTCCGAAGCATTAAATCTCACCAGGGACCATTGTAGCAACTTGATATAAAATTGAAAGTAATGTAGCAAACACTTATTAAAACAAGCATTGAAAATGCAATAGGTCTTGCCTTTGATTAAGTTAAAGCCATTTGCTTTGCTAATGGTATTGTATAGCAAAGCAAATGGCTTTAACTTAATCAAAGGCGAGACCTATTGCATTTTCAATGCTTGTTCTTTTTAGGTCTCGGCTACTGTTGCTGCGCACATGCGCAGCTCGCTCAGCGAGATTTAATGTTTCTGAGGAGTTTCAGGAAAGGGCTTTAAGCTCCGTGCCTCTTTTCCATTGGCTGGCGTCACCGTTTATGCTAAACTGTGGCCAGCCATTGGCAAAGAGCTCTTTATGTCGTGTACTTTCGGCTTTAGGCTTTTTCTTCCGGCCCACTTGGACGGGCTTGCCTGTTTTCCGTGCGTCGCAAAAGGTTACTTATCTTATGTTTCAAACACATGGCTCCATAAAGACAAGAAATCGTTTTGCTCCGGACGAAAGTGAAAGTGGACCGTGCTTGTTTTTCACTAGAAGTGCTGCGCATCATGTGCTTGGTGTTAGACACGAGCTGAGAGAGCCACAGAAGTTCACGGGAGAGCCCTTCCGAAGTGCGCGCCGACGTCTAGGCGCAGAGTACTTGGGGCCGCTTTCAGTGCACTGAGAGTGAGTTTATAAGGGGGGTACAAACAGAAATGTGTTTGACACCTGAGTGAGGACTTTTCACTTATTTACAGATCGCTTGTTGGCACGTTTGTTGTTGTACGGACGTCATGTTCTGCATGCTTAGTATAATGGTCAGCGGGGGATATGTTTGGTGTGGGGCTGGCAGAATGTTCCTGAAATTTTCGTTTTTTGCTGTTAAGTGGTTTGATGGAAGGAATGATGTTTAACTTCCAATAGACTTCAGCGTGTGCCTAGAACGATCGTCTCTGCGTTGGATATGTTTGATGGCGAGGGTCACACGGACCAACAACGAAACTCGAGAAAGGTGGCATGTTGTTCCAGTATTAAAGATTTCGTGTTCCCCTTGTTGTGCGCATGCCTGGATCGGGGGGTGGGTGGAGTTGATGGGGACTCCCTAGAAGAGTCTCCTTGAGGGTCCAGCGGTGAGTCCAGGTTCTCTGAGACAGTTGGGGTGTATGATATTGTCACCCGCTTCCTTTGCCTTTTGGGTTGGAGGGGGTGATGAGGCAGGCTGCGTCAGGATCTGAAACAGAGTGGGATTGCTTTTATGTGTGAAACTTTGCATTTCTTTGTCACGGAAAGCACAGATGGGTTAGTAGATGAAGCCATCGCTGGTGAGGAGTCTGGGAGGGAAGGAGGTGAGTGAATTACGTGAGGAGCAGAACACGTCAGTGTGAAGCTCTCGAGCATGTTAGTGCATTTCTTGTTCGTGGAGGGGGCGGAGCGTGGCTCGTGCAAGCACTGTGATGGCCAGGCACATTTTAGGGCAGGGGGTGCGTCATCCGCGCATCTCTTGGCATCTGTAGGGGTCAGACAGGGCAGCCCCTCACCCGCCGGTCTGTGTGGGAATCCTCACTAGTGCACCTTCACGCGTCCGGCGGGAGAAGGCTCCGCCTAGCCGCAGGCGCTCCCATTCTCACTCATTAAGTGTGAGCCTGACACTTCGGAGAGCAGCCAAACTACCCTTGGCTCGAACTCTTACAACGAGTCTCACACATTGACATTGTGAATTTTATTCAAATCTGAAAACAGCCATGGTGTCTGGACAGAGAGGGAGGTTTCTGCAATGGTGTTCTTGGAGATGACCTGTTTGCGGAACTGCACTGGTTGGCTTGAACGAGTGTGGCCTTGGTGAGGAAAGGGATGGTGTCAATATGAGGGCGCAGAAAAGATAAGCAGGGTCTGCGTGTGGACATAGGGGTGC
This sequence comes from Triturus cristatus, assembly GCF_964204655.1. Taxonomy (NCBI): domain Eukaryota; kingdom Metazoa; phylum Chordata; class Amphibia; order Caudata; family Salamandridae; genus Triturus; species Triturus cristatus. The sequence goes on along the minus strand of NC_140585.1, from coordinate 144,274,540 downwards.
AGTCTTGGTCACAGGTTCCAGTCGCAGGACAAGAGGGGCTGATGATGTCAGAGGAGGCTGGCCTCAGGCCTCATGCACCCTCTCTTGTGTGAGGAGAATTTGAGGTACACTGGGGAATACTTGGGCTCGGGTGAGGGGGCTGCTCAAACTACTGGTTGTAAAGCACTGGGCACCTGTGGATTACGGACGTTGCGTAATACAGGTGCACGAAAGTAAATTTAGTTTCCAGATGACGGTCTGCTTGTGTGGAGTTCAAGGGAGGAGGAGTGGAGGGGCGTCCACATGCCCACATACAAAGTCACATTTAATAAAAGTGCAATTCGGGGACCCGCATCTTCAAACCTCAGCTTTACTACAACCACACACCCCTCCAACTACACGTAATGACTGGACTGCGGTTACTCCGACGCTAGTGTCAGTTCGACGCTAGATAAACACTAGATAGCTTGAATTCATCTAGCGCTTGCACCGGACACCATTTTAGTCTTGGTGCGCTATAGTAGGTCAATATCATGCTTTGTGGTGAAGTTAGGGTGCCTGCCTGTTGACTTGGGTAGCGGCACACAGCAGTGTACATGTGGGATTGAGAGGGAGCGCGTGCAATGCCGCCGTGGCAACCAGTAAATGCACGTACGCATCGATCTGCCACTATCCAGTGCGTTTCCATTATTAAACAATATACTGGTCTATTCTAACCTGCCGTTGTCCGGTGTGATTCACCACTAAACAATACGTAACACAGGCAAATACAATGTCATTGGATCACTTTGACTCAGGTGAGCTAGAGTACCTTGTCCGTAAAGGATGCCCAGATTCCGAAAGCGCCACGGGACCGTGAAAAATGTAATAAGCGCTATAGAAAAAACCCATGCCATAACGTGGGTGGCACGGCCCCGCAGGGCAGGCACCTTGGCATACTATCCAAGGGATGGCACGGAGCACCTGTGCTGCTGCAGCAGAGCGTGTTCGGTCTCTGCAGACATATGGCGCTGAGAGGCCGAGAAGCGCTATAGAGAAGCACATGACATAACATGGGTGGCAATGCCCCGCAGGCAGGCACCCTGGCATCCTATCCGAGGTATGGCATGGGGCACCTCTGCTTCTGTCCAAGAGCGTGTCTGAGGTCTGCGGAGAAGCCGCTTCTCGAGACAGACCGACGGAAGTAGCACCATCATGGCAAATGTCCCCCCCCCCCAAAAGCTTGAATGCCCGCAAATAAATACACACCACTGCTAAAAAAGAACCGCTGAGAGGCAGAGAAGCGCTATAGAAAAGCCCATGACACAACGTGGGTGGCACGGACTCGCAGGGGAAGGCCCCCTGGCATCCTATTGGAGGGATGGCACGGGGCATCTCAGCTGCTTCCCGATAGCGTGTCCGGTCTCTGCAGACATATAGCGCTGAGAAGCGCTATAGAAAAGCACATGACATAACGTGGGTGGCAATGCCCCGCAGGGCAGGCAGACTGGCATCCTATCCGAGGGATGGCACGGCGCACCTCTGCTGCTGCCCGAGAGCGTGTCTGAGGTCTGCGGAGAAGCCGCTTCTCGAGACAGACCGATGGAAGTGGCAAATGTCCCCCCCCCCCAAAGCATGAATGCCCGCAAATAAATACACACCACACAACTTTATACTTGGGAAAAAACTGCTGCAGGTTTATTACATACAACGTTATGTAATCTGGTTGGTTAGCCTATGGGCGATCCAAGGACAGGCAGCCTTCTCTCCACCTGCCCGCCTGCTGAGCCTAGCAGCACCGTGGCAAACCACTTTGTACTGCACCTTCTGGTGATCCCCTTCCCGGATCACCTGACCACCCTAGGTCCATTATAATCACGCCCCTTTCTGGGCAGAGCGTAGCTAGGCAAGCCCCTGGTTGCTCAGGCCCACAACCGCCCGAAGGACTAACGGGGCGCCAACATAGATTCCGTGAACCTCCCATGAGGCTCCTAGGGTTCGGCTCCAGCACTCCTATGTGCCGCGCAGAGGTACCGTTCTGAACCATATGCTTCCAGATCGCCCTGTAACTCCGCCACAGCCCTGGAGGCGGCCAACCGTCGCCGCCAGGGCCCCCCACCAACCGCTCTAGTCTATTATCTGCAACCCTTTTGTGCTAGTGCCTCCTGCAAGTCTAACAAGAACAAGTCCATCCCCACTGGAGTGAGGTGTACCCCGTCAGCCTCGAACTATCCTTTGACCCTCTCCTGAATCATTTTGTGTCTGATGAATCCCAGGCCCCTCTGCTGAGTGAACTTGCGCATGGAGCTGTTCACCCGTCTCATGGACTGCTCCACCGCCTCGCCAGACTTTGCCCCCTGCCAGACTCTCCGTGGCACAATCTCTGACCACCAGAGCTCGCACTGACCCAAGTGCTTGCTAAGTTCCCCCAAGTCAGGCTTCATGGCATGCAGGAGCAAAGTCCTCCCAGAGGCAGTCAGGTCATTGTCCCCCAGGTGAATCACCAAAAAAATAGGCAGGGCACCCAGCGCTGCTAGCAAGTGCTCCAGTCTGTTCATGAGGCTGCTCCATCTCATCCCTGGAAAACCCAACCACTCTAACTTTGTCTGCGAGAATCGACGCATCCAGTTCCTGATCGATGCCCAACGGGCCAACCGGGAGATGGCAGAGTGCCCAATGACCCACACACATGACCCTGATGAAACAAAGGACACGTTTCAACTCAAAAAGTTTATTACCATAAACAATATGCCATTGCACTTAAAACCACAAAACACATAAAACATGTGGCACACAACACTGCACACTACAGTACTATTTACACTAAGCAGGCCCCTTCAGGGGTGGATATATCGCTTATAACACTGTGACTCCCAGCGCCCCACTTTTTTAACACATGCAGGTTCCAAGCCTGATGTGAATGCAGTGGTGGCTGCCCCAATCCTGAAAGAGTGGCTTGAATATGTTTTATCTGCCTGGAGGAGGCCGGCCCTGGACAAGCAAGCCCCCATTACACGCTCCACCTGGAAGATGGTTAGGGGAACTAAGTCTGTGTGTATCAATATTCTTCAATAAGTAACATGGTGCTACTGGGCGAAGTGAGACGTATTCCCGGACCTTGGCAACCGGGCAGTATCTGGGATCTCCTAAAGGCAGTAACTCCACCTCCACCCCTTCCCTTTCTGGTCCGTCTTCGACCTCCTGAGGTGGATGGTTAACTTACCCTCCAACCCAATATCCACTATGCCCAAAGCATCTCCTGACCTATCTGTTTTGGACCGGGCCACTAACTCACCGATACGGAACGCTCCATAAAATGCTAAGCAGAAAGCGGCGGAAAAGAGGGACGCCTTGTAGGGCGAGGGGGTGACTCCTCCTAGGACGTCCAACATGGCCTGCAGGATGGGGAAGGTGATGGGGGACCTGTTGTCTGGAACCCAGGGCTTGTCCCTGGCCCACCCCTTCAGTGCCGCCCTGATGACAAAGAACTTGGTTAGGTCCTGTCCTCCCCTCAGCTTAACATCATGGCTGACCGCCGCTAAATGACCGCAAACCCATGAGTGGCTCTTCCCTTGTTTTTTAGCCCACAAACGGCTGTACCTTGCCCTCCATGGGTTCCCCGGACAGGCCCAAGGCATCCGCCACTTTGTTGAAGGAGGTCATGTGTGCCAGGTACCGTTCCTAGTACCGGGGGCCAAGACCCGTTCCCCCATGGCTCTCAACTTTTGTTCCACTCAAAGATCCTCCAGAGGGTTGCCAAGAAGGGGGTCATCTCTGCTCTCGCCTGCGGCCAGGCCTCCCAGAAACGGAGCCACTGAACACGAGAGAGAGCGTCAGCAGCCACGTTCTTGACCCCCTCAATATGTCTAGCTCTAAATCAAAGTTGCAGTGCAGGCTCCCTCTGGCGAGCTCCCTGAGCAAGCAGAGCACCAGCGGTCACTTGGCAGTCTGCCCGTTGATGGCCTGTATGACCGCCATGTTGTCCGACCAGAAAAGAACCTTTCTGTCCGACAAGATCGCGGGCCACCGGTGGAGGGATATGACAATGGGGAAAAGTTCCAAAACTGTGATCTTGGCAGTGATGCCGCGCTTGCGCCAGGCGTTGGGCCACTCCTGTCCACACCACTCCTCGCCCAGGATTGCCCCAAAGCCCTCCCTCCCAGATGCATCCGTGAAAAGGCTGAGCTCGGGACTGTCCGCCCAGGGAGCCCTCCAGATGACCATCCCATTGAAGAGAGACAGGAACTCCCCCCACAAGTCCTTCGTCAAGCCTGCTGCCAACTTAACCAGGTGGTGTTTTTTAGACACATTAGCTGTGGCCCTGGCTAATCTCCTGGCGAACACTCGCCCCACCGGGATGACTCTGCCTGCAAAGTTGAGCTTGCCCAAGAGGCTTTGGATGACACACAAAGGAGCCTTGTCTTTCCCCAGCAGTGACTGGATGTCCTGTCGCAAAGCCTGCACCTTCTCTGCAGGGAGTCTAGACACGCCGTCACCGTGTCCAGCTCTATGCCCAAAAAGGTGAGAACCTGCGCAGGACCCTCCGTCTTACCAGGTGTTAACGGCACCCCAAGGTGTCTTGCCAATTCCTGAAAGCATTGTAGCTCCCTGCTGCACTCCTGCGTACCCGCACCCCCAATGAACAAAAAATCGTCAAGGTAGTGGGTCACCCCTTCTACGTTAAATCTGAGAGAGCCCACTGCAGGAATGAACTGAAGGCCTCAAAGTAGGCACACAACACCGCACACCCCATTGGCATTCACTTGTCGTAGAAGAATTCACCTTGCCACTTGAATCCAAGAAGGTGCTGGCTCTCTGGGTGGACAGGGAGAAGACGGAAAGCGGACTCAATGTCAGCCTTGGCCAACCACGCTCCCCTGCCCGCCCTCCTGACCATGTCCACTGCCATGTCGAGTGAACAGTAAGAGACCGAGCAAGAACCCTCCTCCAGCCAGTGGTTCACTGAATCCCCCTCCTGGTATGACAGGTGTTGGATCAACCTGTAAGCCCCTGGCTCCTTCTTAGGGACCGCCCCCAAGGGAGAAACCACAAAGAAGGGGGGTTGCAGGAAGGGGCCCGCCACCCTCCCTAGGGCCGCTTCCTTCTTGATCTTTGCCCCTACGACTTTGGGATGGTCCCTGGCAGACCTGAGGTTCCCAGAATCCCTGTTGACCAGTGGCCCCTGATAGGGAATTCTGAAGCCTTCCAAGAACCTGTGGGCTAGAGACATTCCATCCTTAGCAATTTTTTTTTTCAAATTTAAGTTTATTATGTTTTGGCTCTCAAAGAGGGCCACATAAAATAAAGACACAATTATACAACAATACTTACAATAAAATCACAGACAAACAGTTGAGAAGAAGATACATCATATACACTGGTCAGACAATTGACAGATATTTCTCTATATTTCATTCAATAAATATTTAAAAAACCTTTAAAAAAGTTAAAAACATTAAAACAGAACATTTCATTTGGAGGACAGTAAAGTGCATGAAAAAAAATGTTTACATTTAAAATTCCTAATTGTAAACAAATAGGTTTCAACCATTTATAACGCAATGGGCGTAAAGCAGGACAGATAAACAGAACGTGATTACGATCCTGTACAGCATTATGACAAAGATTACATATAGGAGATACACCAAACCATTTAGCTAAAAGTTGATTTAGTGGAAGCAAATCTTGTCTTAACAGGTACCATAACCTACGGACTCTGTGGGGGATATTCCATGTGAGGTATTGTTGTGGCAGCTTTAATGTATATGTGTTTAAAAGAAGTTGCCTTTTCGATTTTCCTTGTTGGGCAATCATATCCAATTTATAACTGAGCTCCCAAGATGCATTTTTTAATTTAGACTTTAGTTCAGAGGGAGTAAGTAGGAACAGAGTACTTACATCCAACTCTAACAGAATTACTGCTTCTCTAAAGTTTTTTACTAACAGGGAAAACTCATTGAAATTGCCCAGAAGCTCATTTTTTATGGCTTCCCGTAAGGAATCCTTTTTACCTCTAGCTATGCAAGCTACCCACCTTACCAGAGCTATCAGCCCCTGTACCCAACAACTTCGGAGTCCGAACTCCAATCTACATGAGGATACAGAACAAGCTGTATTAATGGAAGTAATTCTTCTTAATATCTTTCCTTCCATTCTATGTAAAAATCCCCAGTGTTTTAACTCTACTAATTCTAACCCATACAATAAAGTTGCAGGGATCTTTGCCCTAAATACCTCCATAAATAGTGTAAGGTGTCTCTTCCCTGTAGCCTTGTACAAGGAGCATAATCCCATACCATGGGCTAATGCTTTACGCGAGTTATGATCTGTATGGAGTTTCTCACTTAAGTTTGCCGAGATTATTTTACCCAAAAAGGTGTAGGTTTTTACCACCTCTAACTTATGTCCGCCTATGGCCCATCCACAATTTACAGACCTACATTTTTTCTTTCCAAAAATACACATGATTTTACTTTTCGAAGCATTAATCTTCATAAAATTTGCTTCTGCAAATTGATTTAATGCACATAAGCGGTTAGACAAGCCCTTCGGAGTTAAATCTAATATGAGGATATCATCTGCATACATTAAAATTGATACAGGAGATCCTCCAATTATCGGGGCTATCCCACCGCACACTGAAATGGAAGAAGGAAGGTCTGCCGTATAGAGAGAAAACAATATAGGGGCCAATATGCACCCTTGTTTCAGCCCATTAGGTGAGGGAATAGATTGAGACAAACCTCTTTCTCCACCTTGTAATACCTTACACCACGTGTTCGAGTGAAGGGCTTTTACAAGTTCGAGTAAATATAACGGCATCCCTAGAATAGCGAGTTTTCTCCACAGGGTTGGTCGGTCGACCTTATCAAACGCTGTGGAGAAATCAATGAATGCCGCATATATTCCACCACCGCGAACACGTACATATTTATCGACAATCACCTGTAATGCTGTTAAGTTATCAAGTGTACCATGCTCTTTACGAAATCCAGTTTGTTCCAAAGGTAGGATGTCATTCGCTTCCATCCATTCAGAGATTAAAATCAAAAGACATTTTGCAAAAATTTTCCCTATCGAATCTAAAAGAGCAATTAAACGATAGTTCCCAGGGCTATCCCTGTCTCCTTTTTTGAATATCGGGATTAATATACTTCCCCTCCAAGAATTAGGGACTGATCTCTGTAAAAAGCACGCACGGAATACTGGAAGGAGAATCCTACTCCAGGATATAACGTCTTGCTTTATTATAGACATGGGCAGCTCATCCGGGCCCATAGCTCCGGACGCACTCATACTCTTTATCACCGAAGCGATCGTTTTCTCAGATGGGAGCTCTATATTAGGCTGACTATTTAGGGCTGAATCCCAGCTGTCCCCCTCTACATTATTAGAAGCATACAAACTGGATATAAATGATATCCAGACATTTTCAGCAATAGAGATAGGGATAGGGGAAGTTCTTACTCCACATCCTTTCCCTATTAGGGTCCAGAATTCTCTAGATTTATTAAAGGCCGATGCCTCTCTTAACCTGATCCAGAGAGAATCTTCTTTTTCTCTTTTTAATTTGATTCTAAGTCTAGCTCTCCTTCTTCTTAATAAGGCTATCTTATACTCATTTTCCTTAGTTCTACTAATGAACTGTTGCCTTACGAGTTTATTTATTTCCTTATTTAGGGGTAATAATAAACTAGGAGGGAGATATGGCTTTTTAGGTTTACTTAATTTCCTAGCTCTCATGGTAAGGGTTTCCTTAAGAGTTTCAAAACATGAAAATTCCCTACCCTGCCAATCATCTAGTTCAAGTAAGGTTTGGGCGAGAATATTTTGTACATCTTTCATAGTGGAAGGGTCCCAGAAACACCTTCCAGACTTGCAATGAATAGAAACACCTTTATTAATTATAGACCATGATTCAGTATCTGGGGTTTGTATTGAAACTATTATATTAATCACATTATGATCGCTCAAACAAGATTGAGAGACCACCATGTCCTGAACATAAGAAAATGAATCATAATCCGTAATTACATAGTCCAAGATAGATTCACCCCTAAAGGAATTATGTGTAAACTTAGCCGGAGTGTCAGAGGGCATCCTACCATTTACAATTAACCCCTCTACATAGCTAAGTTCTTCAAGTAATATCTTTCCTCTTTTGTTAGTTTTCATTTTACTAGGAAAGATTGCTTGGGGTATATTGTATGCTTCTTCCTTAAATTTACTTCTAAACATGTCTACACTCGAAGTGGACACTTTACTATTCAGGTCACCCATAATTAAAATATATGGGGGGTGATCGAGCTCTAGTAGTTGTTTGACATAAGAAAACATTCGCTTCAGAACGGTATTAAAAATCTCTTCAGGTGGTATATATGCATTAAGAATTACAAGAGAGGACCGTCTACCTGTGGACACTAGATTATTAATAGTAATTGATTGAAAAAGATTACTAGTGTCCTTATAATGGGAAAATTGCCATTGTAATGTGTTTGATAAAAAACAGGCTATTCCTCCTTTCGCGTGCCCTTTTTTTGAGGGTGTGGCAGGGGCCTCAAATACAAAATAATTTTTCCCCCCCATAAAGAGAATCTTTGCACCATGTTTCCTGAATACATAGCACATCTGCATTCAGAGAGAACAGATAATCAAACTTCTGGGGACAATTATGTAATCCTGCAGCATTCCAGGATATAATTTTTAATTGACTGTTAAAGATGTAAAAGCGGTCTTAAGTTGTTCGATGTGTTACTGGATAAAACTCCAGGAAGCCAATTCCAGTGTTGATTATCTTCTGTCATGGAAATAAGTAGATTTTCAGGGGGAGAAGGTACCTGAGAGACCATACGCTTTCCTCTAGAAACCCGTATCTTTAGATCTTTATTTTGAATGGTTGGGTCTTCTTGCCCAAATCCCAGCTCAGAAACTCCTTTTCTAAAGAGCATATGATTTCCATTATTAATAAAGGGCAGCACATCAATCCCTCTATGTTGAAATGATTCCGCTTGTTGGAGGACAAGATTCGCAATTATTTTTGAACAAAATTTTACCCTTACGCGCGGACCATTATCAAACCCCATTATTGAAACCAAATCAATGTCGCTTGACAAAATAAGTTTTAAACATTCAATGTCCTTGAAGGAATTCAGCAACCATGATCTGTTCATATTAAGGTCTAAATCGAATAAGGGGAGAAAATCCAGTAACAAAGTATCCACACATGGGTTGGAAGTTTTTAGTGTTACAGTAGATGAATTAGTGGTCACATGCGCTAAAGGCCAAAAAGTAGATGCCGATGGGTTAAGTGCTATTTTTTCAATAGGCATATTACTTGTGACTTCATCCCTTGGTTCAAGAGGTTCTATCCCACCAGCCTCAGAACAAAGGGGTCCTCCATCCAAAGTGCTGACACCAGGGGGGCTTTCAGCTAAAGGATCGGTGAGGCCACCAGCAACCTCTATAGATGAAGTCTCCTGTATTAAACTATCTGAAGTTTCTATAACATCAGTTACTTCTGTATTTACATGCTTTTGAAAAATAATTTTCCTCTGTCTTTTCTTCTTATGTTTGCGAACTGGTTTCCTATTTTTCCCTTTAATCTTTCTGCTTTTTTCTATTACTGTCCCAGTAGTCACCACAGTACCTTCAGGTTCTTTTTTATCCTGGATAAAAATAGGAAAAAATTTGCTTCCAGCGGTTGGGTTAACCACTGCCGATTGTTCTTCCTTCAAAATCGGTTCTAATTCTTTCCTCAAAGATGCAGAGATTGGTAGAGAAGAGGTTGAAGGCTCATGAATATCTACTTTTAATACCAACCCCGCAGAAACATTTTTTCTTAATGCAATGTTACTATCAATAACGTTCTGGACAACAGGTTCGATAGGAAAAATAGACCTGTTCACAGCATTTTTGGCAGTTAATACTTTCAATATTTCAGTAACTGAATCCATAATACAGTCAGTGCTCCCAACGAATTTATTCAATAAACCTAATATGGAGGTCAGCAGATGCTCAAGTGCTATCAGAGAATCAGAAATTGGTTTTTCATTTTTTATATATTCAGGCGCAGTAAGAGAGCAGATACCTGATAGGTTAAGTTGAGGAGATTTCAAATCGCTCTGCAATGAAAAAATATCATTAGATGTCATAGAGGGGGTGCTACTATATAGCCGTAATCCTGAAGGCGTTGCTCCGTTTAAGGAAATACAAGGATCAGGCTGTTTCACAACCCTCTCACCCATATAGCGACCACACAATTCTAGATCAATACTAGACGGAATAGAGATTTCTTTTATATCCTCCACCTTCTCTTCTGTGACCTTAGGAGTATTATACTGAAAACCTTTCAAATCTGCCTTCAGTAAGACTGAATTATCTCCTTTAGGAGGACATGCTAGGATGTCTACATCTTTAGTCAGGAGTAAGGTGGGAGAAACTTTTTCCGTAGCTGACCTAGAGTTAGTGTCGAAGGCTGCTTCTAACTGCGGTTCCGTCGTAGTTATTGTCTCATTGTCAATAGTGACTGGAACTTCCATATGTTTATTCTCTGGATTTTCCCATAATTTAAACAACTGCATCTGTCCCTTCAATTGTAGACTATGTTCAAAATTATTCCTCAGGGGGTTGGACCTAGTTTTAATACATGATCTCCCCCCTAAGACTCTTCCAGAGCGTAGTTTTTTGGCTGTCATTTTGTATCAAATAAAAAGATAAAAACAAGAACTAATACACAATAAATTAACCAATAATATGCTAAGAATCAACAGTCAATGTATAGTTTATATATGCGACCAGTCAATAGTTGTATAGTTGTGAGGAAATATGAATTTTTGTGATCAGTTATGTCCCCTATCGTAGACCCCAACGGCTCCATGTGCATGCTATAAGTACATGTATGTTCCCTCCAGTTCCAGTTTTGAAGACGCAAATGCATGTGCGTCCACCGTCAACATGTCCTCTTTCAGATCCACCATGAATGGGTCAGATATTCCATTCCTAAGTATGAAAGGCCACCGACTTTATGTGGTTCACTTTCCACATTTTACAGATTCAGGCGAGTAGGCCCAGAATTCTGTCATCAAGCCTTTTCCTGCCTTCTGCCTCTGAAAGCTCCAGTCTGAGCCTGCATCTGTATCCATGAACTTTGTCCTACTCCCTGCGCGGCTAACGGTGCCTGATCCAGCCTGTTGCCTGCCAAAAACTGTATTTCACCTTCAAGATTATCTACTCCGCTCCTCATCCGATGCATTCCTGTCTAGTAGTTTAGGTAAACATTCCTCCAGCTACCGTGCAAAGAACCAGGCCTCACTGTCCTCGTGCAAGTAATTCATAGCTCCGTTACCATGGAATATTCCTACCCCCTCGCATCTCATGTAGACACTTAGACGCTTGTACACGCACTAACAGTCAGTATAGAATAGATTCTACCCGAGAGACCTTTCCTTTTGGATAACACAGTTCTTTAAACATAGGATATTAGATATGATTTGGGATTAGGTTGACATAACCCCCAGACTTCTGTCTCCACATGTAGAGCTAAATGTCAAATCCCCTTCACCCTCTAGTTGCACGTCAATCACACGTCATGCGGCTGCACGCGCATCTCTGCCAAATATTTCTGCTGACATTGCAGGATTCTTTTATGGATCCACCCACTTGTGACATCATGTATGATGACGTTTATTAAATTACACCCATATATCCGCCTCTATTAGTTACGTATGCACCTTTTATCTGTACTATCAGCTGTTACGCCTCTTGCATCTGTTTCACTGTAATGCATTTTCTATAAAACTGCTTATCTGTCAATAATATATGCCCTTCCTTCCTGAACTTTCGTGGTGATGGAATAGAAAGCCTACAATTCGAATTGTATTCCTTTGTATAGGAATAAAGCCTTTTAAAACCCTCTAATACCACGGATTCTGCCTCTTATATTACTGAGTTATTCTTACTTGACTTTACCGCATAAAAAATAGTACCGGTAATGAAATATTTACCACATAAATTGGCGCCCGAACAGGGACACTTTCTCATCTCACGCGCCGGCGGTGCGTTGCAGGCCCGGTCTCCTGCCACAGCTGAACGGACAAAAACGCGTACCTGCAGGATTTCCTGTATCTCCCTCCGGCCAAGCGGGGGCAACTGAGGCTGCGATCAACACCCAGACGAGGCGGTGAGAAGTGCGAAGTATCCCGACCAGAGCCTAGCTGAGAGAGCAAGATCTGAGGTATACAGAGGCCCACCAGGTTCCGAAGTTCCGAGTCCAGTCAAGTCGAGTCCAGTCCGGTCCAGTTTCAGTTCCGTTCCGAGGCCTTCCGTTCCGAGCTACCCGGTGAGTACCATTACCGGGGAGGCACTTAACGTGCACATAGTCTGTGCCGGTCAAGACTGGTTTGGGTACACAAATCCGGTCTGCACTGTTTCAGCAGTGTATCTGTACTGTTTAGCAGTATATATGGTATGTCTTACATATAAATAAGTATTATCTAGTGTCAGTATTATGTCAGTAACTAGTTTTCTATTAGTTATCATTGTTCGTTAAAACTGTTAAATGTTAAATGTTTTAATACGTTCTATACATTGTGGTGTGAATGACTGTTCATTATTGTGTTTATTTGTATTAAGTGTGTTTAAGATTAAGTAACCAGATCTAAAAATGCCGCTCTTTTCGAAACTAAGACAGATCAAAACTAGAAAAGGTGTACTCGAAGAAGCTGTTCCCATCCCACCTAGGGACACTCCAGGGTACTTTATGTATCATAAGCATGGCCTAGATGCCGTATTATTTCTTGATTTATGGGTGGACTACACCAAGGATTTGCCAGAAAAACAGAGATGGCCCGCAGCAGGGACCTGGGATGCAGATTGCATCATGAGAGTAGAAGAAGAATTATGGAAAAAGAAAGCCAGACAGTCACAGAAAGATGCCATTGAATTATGGCGTAAAGAATCATACAGACGTACAGAAAAAGCACTCAGACAGGAAGAGAAAGGTAGAGAGAATTCAAATAAAACTCGAGAAAATCTATTACTTGAGGAAGGTACCCGAGTGAACTCAGAACAAGTAGATAGACAAAGAAACACTCTTATGAATGGTATGTATCCTCTTCTGGCCGAAGGGTTACCTAAGGCAATCCGGGAAATACCAAAAGACTTAACTCCTCCATTGCTCCCGATAAAAGCACATCCCAAAGCACATCCCAAAACAGCAAAGGACGTTTTCCTTTCCTCCTATTTAGATGACGTAGCTCCCGAGTATGCAAATGCCATGCCACCCACACCGCTTGCCGATGGTGTTCAACACCAAGAGCATCCGTCTGTATCCCCGCAACTACAAATTCCTACACAAGTTCCCACAGGTCCGTCCGTTTCTACAGTCTTTCCCACATCCACAATCTCTATCCTACGTCCAACGAATCCTTTCGTGCCTAGTGCCTCAGATGGTGCTACAGGAGGTACGACAGACATGTTTGCTACCCCGCCGCGAAATAAACAGACCCTTAGAGATTTAGCACTCCAACGTACACCCCAATTAGCGACATCCGACATGTTTAAAGAACAGCTTGTGGACTGTAGATACGACCCAGTGCCAGGTAGACAGGACAAATTGCTCATATCATCACTACGTATACGACGAGCTACATTATATTTAATGACGATACCAGGAATGGTTGAACACCTAGACAATATATATCGCTTTGTCCAAACAGGGCGAGGTCCAGAAAGTATTAACGAAGCTATGGAATACCAGAAAGTGGATGTACAAAGACAACTACTACGTTTTTTCATAAATTGTGTAATTAGGAATCAAGACAGGCCCGGGGCAGATCACGATACCATGCACAGACTTGTCAAATGGGGTCAGAACATATCAGAAGAGAAACATGATAGACAGGCGTGTATAATCGCCATGTGTCGAAAAATCCGCAAGGAAGTAGAACGAATACATAAAGAAAGATGAGAAACAGACAGAGTAGAATCAGAAGAGGAGGAGGAGCAAGAGTCAGAACAATTCGAAACAATAGCTTATGTAGGTCGAGGAAGACCCCATAATAATACTAGAGGCTTTAATGATCAGATACGTCCAATACGTCCAGAATATAATAGACATTTTCCAAATCCTATATTAAATACAAAATCCCCAGAACACCTATTCCAAACCGCTGATAAATTACTCCGAGATCGAAGGGGGTACCATATGCTCGATTCCATGGACGAACAAGAATTAGCTAGGTCAGCAGTACAATGGGCTGACAGTCCCAGCGACTATAATGATGATGTACTTGCGCACACGTTTCTGAATCTTGACCCCTACGAACAGCGTTTAGCTAGTATATACATGATTCAACACCTCCTTATATTATATAAAAGCCAACACTCCGATCCAGGACCCTTACCTGACATATTGACAGAACTACTCACGAATATATGGAGAGGGTCAGGTACTGATTTGATTAAAGAGATTCTAGAATTCCGAAACCAATATTTAACTTTCGTATGCCCAGAACACGTTCCAGTTCCCATCATAGGAAGAAAAATGTATCACATAGATAGACAGAACCCGTTACGCGAAGTACACCCAATCAGAGGTGACGGTAATAATTTTACACGCGTGTTTGTGTACACGCCTATCACTAAACTGGAATTATTAGAAATGAAGAAAGTAGTACCCAGCCATGACAAGGATCCAGCAGGTTTCCACCGTGAAATAAAGGACATGTTACTCATGGGAGAGTATACCTATCCCGACATTATGAAAATATTAAAGGTCCTATTACCCTCTGGTGTTTATGAGAAACTTAAAGAAAAGGAATGGGAGGTGGGAGACCAAAAGATAGATTGGACAGCATTAGAAAACGAAGAAAGGGCCCGAGCTGCAGGAGCAGGACTTGGGGAAAAGACTACAGCACTAGCAGGATTACTAGTGCAGGTACTGCCACGTTTATTAACTACGAAAAAGGAAGACTGGGGTGCAATATCAGCCTGTAAACAAAAGCCAGATGAAGACACTAGTGATTTCTATTCCCGATTTGAAAAATGTTTTGGTATAAATAGTGGCATAAAAGCCAGTAGTGAGTCATATCCACATCTGTTTGTGACAAAATTAGTTGAAAATTCTCTGCTACAAGTCAAGAATAGAGTATTGAAATTCGAAAGTACCTGGCAAGGTAATACCCCATCACAGATGTTACAGATGTTACAATATCACCACAATAGAATTAGAGAAGAACAAGAACACGAACAAAGACGTATGAAAGATACAAAAATGAAAATGCTTGTTGCTCAGTCAGTTCCAGCTGATGGTCATCATAAGGGTGATTCCGCAGGTCCTACGAAAGGGACATGCAACTATTGTAAACAACCAGGTCATTATATACACGATTGTCCAGTCCTGAAACATAATATTGCTGCAGGTAGAACCCAGGAGAGACCACGTCCACCTAGACAGGATCAGAATCAACAACAAATCCCTCAGCATGCACAACCTAGGTTAGCTCCGCAACAACTAGCTCCGCAACAGAGAGCTCCACAACAGACCGTAGCACCACCACAAGCGCAGCCTATTGCTGCAACACAAGCAACAACACAACAGATGTATCAGTATGCACAAGCAGATTATCCCGATTATCAACGATACACATGAAATAGCCTAGAGAGGGAAGTTGGCTTACCCCTTATAGAGGTTCCTGTAGACCAAGAGGGACCTTATGTACATAGTGAACTATTAGGGGAAGACAGAAAGTTTTTACTTGATACAGGGGCAAGCAGAACAACTATAAGACGCAGTGAAGTTCCAGGGGCACCCCTCTCAGGCTCACAGAATATTTCCCTTGGATTCTCGGGAAAACCCATAATTAATGACGTAACACAACTAGGGGTGGGCGGAATTTGCGGAATTAACCTTCGCAAATTATCGCGAGAATGTTTAAAATTATCGCAAACAAGCAGAAATATCGCAAAGATGCAGAAGTTTTTTTCCGGCATGTTCGCGAGATTTTCTGCATGGTTGCGGGTCGCCAACTTACCCATGTGGTTGCTTGCGGGCGCGGCCATCTTGTTTTGAGTTGTTCTCGCGGTGCATGATCGCGAGAAGAAAGACGTGATCGCGCGACGCATGACGTCACTGCGGGCGCGAACTGTCGCGAGACAGCGCAAATGGCTAAAAACAATACAACATCTCATGGAGAACGCGACCGGATCAAGAAAACTTGTCGGCGAACGCAGGGATTCAGGTAAGGCGATCGCGCACGCGCGAGAATGTATCATTTTACAGCGCGAGCAAGAAACAAATTATCGCCAAGCTGCGGAAACCGGAATTTTTGACATTTTCGCGCTCTCCGCGGAACGCAAAAATGTCAAATTATCGCAATTTCCGCGAACGGAACGAAATTTTTGCCCAGGCCTAAACACAACCTCTTCCACTTACGATCGGTCCATTGACACATACTACAGATTTATTGCTTACTAAATCCTGTCCAGAAAACTTGTTAGGTATAAAAACATTGAAGGCTCTAGGAGCTATAATATGTTGTTCTCCGGAAGGAGTACGACTATTTCTACGTGACTTCAAAGGTCACTACGTGTCCAGAGACATGGATCACCGACTGCAGAATTTACCTACACATTTATGGGCACAAGGCCCCACTGATGTTGGTTGCATGAATATTACACCATATCGTGTCACACTAAAAACAGGAGTATTACTACCACGAATACGACAATACAAATTACCACCCGATGCTGTCGTGGCTTTGCTGCAAATCATTGACGAGCTCATTGCACAAGGAGTGGTTGTCGAAACCGACTCCAATGTATGTAATTCCCCGATAATTCCGATTCTTAAAAGAACGGATCCAAAAGCACCACCAGTATATCGATTAGTTATTGATCTGCGCGAATTAAATAAATGTATTGTACCACAATACCCTGTGGTCCCAGATATCTCGTCATTACTAACAGCTATTGATTCAGAAGCAACGTTCTTCACTGTAATTGATCTCAAGAATGCTTTCTTTAGCGTCCCAATAGATCCGGAAAGTCAATATCTGTTCGGATTCAGTTTAAATGGACGAAGCTTTAAATTCACACGCGCACCTCAAGGATTTACAGAAAGCCCTAGCATCTATAGCCAAGCACTGAAACGAGAACTTGACAGTATCCACATGCCAGTTAACACTGCCTTGCTTCAATATGTCGATGATCTGCTGATCACCGCCCGAAGCGAACCTGAATGTGAAACAGCGTCACTGACGGTTTTAAAATTCTTGGCTGACAAGGGACACAAGGTGTCCCCTTCTAAGCTGCAATTCTGTGTCCAGCGAGTTGTTTACCTTGGGCACTCGCTGTCCAAGGAGGGAAGGCAGCTTACACCCGACCGTATCCAGTTAATCGCTAACATGCCACCACCCAAGACACAAAAAGAGGTACGGGCTTTTATAGGCCTCACTTCATACTGTAGGCAGTGGATCCCTCAATATGCATTTCTAGCAAAACCACTCATCCAGTTAACAACACAGGAGGCAGCCACATCGACTGTCCTCCCTTGGACTCAAGAACATACACACGCCTTTGAAAGTTTAAAGAAAGCTTTATGCCAAGCACCTGTCTTAGCAACACCATGTTACAGTAAACAGTTTACACTCTTTGTTACAGAACGCGAAGGTACTGCCTTGTCAGTACTCACTCAGGAACAAGCAGGATCACACAAACCATGTGCTTATTTCTCTAGTACATTAGATCCAGTAGCTCAGGCTCTTCCTGCGTGCCTGAAATCGGTGGCAGCAACAGCTTTAGCAATCAGACAAAGCGATGCCATAGTGTTAGGACACCAACTGACAGTACAAGTACCACATGCAGTAGAGGTTCTCTTGAACCGCACACAAACACAACACTTGACTATAGCGAGACTCACCGGTTACGAATTGACATTATTTCAGCCACACATAGAAATCAGACGTTGTAATACGTTAAATCCTGCCACACTGTTACCAGTGGGCGGAACAGATCCATTGGCACATGATTGTGTCGAAGTCATTACTATCACGACGAAACCCAGACAAGACTTGACAGATATCCCTTTGTCAGATCCAGACTTGACATTGTATGTAGATGGGTCATGTATGAGAACAAGTACAGGAGAGTTAGTGGCCGCTTACGCAGTCACAACAGACACTGAAGTCATTGAAACAAATTGTATTAACATTTTGTCAGCTCAAGCAGCAGAGCTCATCGCTCTGACACAAGCCTGTATTCAAGCCAAAAATAAGAAAGTCAACATATACACAGATTCACGTTATGCATTCGGAGTCGTCCATGACTTCGGCGTACTGTGGCGAGAGAGAGGTTATTTAACTTCTCACGGTGCCCACATCCAACACGGACCCCTCATTCAAACCCTATTAGACGCGATTCATCTACCTACTGTAATATCGATTATGAAATGCAAAGCCCATACAAAAGTTACCGATATCATTTCTCAGGGTAATGACCTAGCTGACAGAACAGCTAAACAGACGGCTCAGAATCAGACTCACACAACTGACATGACAAAGACAATAGTTCTGACACCAACACATTGCATGACAGTTAAGGATCCCGCCCTTGATGTAATTGACATACAGACACATGCTACACCAGAAGAAATAAAGAAATGGACTGAATTAGGAGGGATCCAAACGGATCAAGGATGGATGACGAAGGAAAAATCTATATGGTTTCTTCCCGACTCCATGGTTCAAGTCATCATTAATACAATACATAGTCCAGCGCACCTAGGAGAGAAAGCTATGCTAGACAGCATTCAACACATTTGGTTCAACAAACACTTGCGAGCAGCAGCTAAACAAAAAGTTCGTACCTGTATGATATGTTGTCAGTTTAATCCAGGTAAAAGTATCCCCGTAGAGCAGGGGGGATTTCAACCTCCCGATCATGCTTTTGAAGTCCTCCAGATGGATTATATCCAGATGGAACGATGTCGAGGATTCAAATATGTTCTCGTAGTTGTCTGTGCTCTTTCCCGTTGGACAGAAGCCTACCCGGTTTCAGATTACACCGCCCCGACTACTGCCAAACAGTTAGTTCGAGAATTCTTCCCACGATACGGTTTACCACGTGTTGTCTACTCAGATAACGGCCAGCCGTTCTCATCCGAACTAATGAAACACGTTTCCCTTTTGTTAGGCTACCAATGGAAATTCCACTGTGTCCGACATCCCGAGGCAGCAGGTCTCGTGGAACGTCATAACCAAACTCTGAAAATTAGACTATCCAAAATATGTAGAGAAAAAGGTGTCGATTGGATAGTAGCCTTACCAGTTGCGCTCTTTTACATGAGAATGGTAGCACATTCTCGAACAGGGCTATCCCCGTATGAGGTGATCTTCGGTAGACCACCAAATATGTGGGGGACGCCTATACCTCGCAAAATCACTGATGTTGACTGTAATATGCTGACAGATTACCTGGCTTCCTTGATGTCTGCACTACAATCTTGTCGTTCACAGGTAACCGCAGCTTTTCCCGATAATACTGAGGTGAAGCCCCATGACGTGGTTCCTGGTGACCTGGTTTTGGTCAGGAATTTCGACCGGAAGACCCAACTGGATCCTAGGTGGAAGTCGCCTAAGTTGGTTCTACTGACTACAAGGACTGCCGTGAAGATTGAGGGTCGCAAAGGGTGGTTGCACTCGAGTCATATCAAGAAATTTTATGGACTACCATCCAGTGTGAATACTCAACCCTGTATTCCCCCACAGACAGACTCAAAGCTCCCCTTGGTTGAGCAATCAAAACCAGAACTTTACAAACTAAAATTGAGGTCTAGTAAGTCAGACAATTTGATTGTTTAAGTCCTCTCCAAGGTGAATCGGTTGAATTAGTCTCTGACATGTATCCTCTAGACCGGAATAGAGAAAGAAATCAACAGATGCAGCTGAAAAAACATGCGTATTGTAAATCACTTCGTAGTCACTGCACAGTAACATTATTAATTTTGTTTTTTCTAAGTCTTCTGATCATTATTTTCAGCATACTATTGCATATGTATTACCCTATTCTTAAGCGTGCTTACAATGTAACTGCAGAACATTCTTTTAGCGAATTACCTCCGCATGAATTGTCCTATAGATTTGCGCTGCGCAACAACACATTCATTAGTATGTTACATCATTCCCATCAGACCAGCAATGCCACAAATTGTTGGATATGTGGCCGACTCCCTCCCTATCAGAACTATAAGGGAGTTTTGCCCCTCTTTCCATATCCGTTCACACACAATGGCTCCTGTGGAGCATGGTTTAGTTTGATTAATTCCCTAGATTCAAATTCCGCAGTTTACCAAAACAACTGGGTGTGGGGAAACCTGAACCTAGTTTTGCTTAAAGTCTGCTATCCTAACAAGGAGGGACTCCCCAAAAGAACAGGAACTGATCTAGAAAATGAAGTATATGGATTAGGTAATTTTACACTTAACCTCATGATCCTCAACGTTGAATCTGAAGCTACACCAATCTTGCCTGTCATGTCAGTATTCCCAGTAAAAGGGGAATTATGTGTAAGAAAGAATGGTTCCATACACATGGGCCATAGTAGATGCAACACTGTAATAAAATTCAGTGATCAAGGCAAGTCTACATTTAGAGCTTCCCATCATTCCTACTTCATATGTGGCCAGACCGCATATATATGTCTACCTTTAGATTGGGATGGTACCTGTTACATAGCATTCCTTCTACCACCTGTTTTCCTAGCCCCTCCTGATTATCATAGAAATACCCATTTAGTACACAATAGAAAACAGAGAGATCTCCCAATTGTCGATTACACTGAAACAGCATGGGAAAAATACACAGATTTCAATAAAGGGTTCTTTCCCTATATAGGTACAGTCACTAATAGTAAGCTGATACGTAGATTAACCAGAACCCTTGAAGCAGTAGTGAACGAGACTATTTCCGCCTTAGGCAATTTAACAGAAGAGCAGTCTGCTATGCGGATTGTTGTGCTTCAAAATCGTCTTGTCCTTGACGTCATCCTGGCCGATAGGGGCGGAGCTTGTAGGATCATCGGATCAAGTTGCTGCATTTTCATACCAGAAAATTCGCCGTCAGTATATAAAGCCATAACCCGCCTTCATAAGATTATAAGCCAGATACACCAGAGTCCAGGCACCTGGACTTGGTCCGGTTGGTTCTGGGGCGTGTTGTCGGCCTGGGGATGGAGAATCCTATCCTTCCTAGGTATTGGCTTTCTCATACTATTCAGTTGCTGCTTATGTCTACAATGTGGGCCAGCGATTTGTGGTCTGTGTGCCACATCGTGTATTCCACCTCCAAGTTTTCATTCAAAATCCCGGAAGAAGAAAGAAGAACAAATGATGCTATATGAACAGATCGATGGATTGATGAAGATCGATATCTCCTGAGGGTCCGTAGGGGACAAGGAGGGAATGAGGAAATATGAATTTTTGTGATCAGTTATGTCCCCTATCGTAGACCCCAACGGCTCCATGTGCATGCTATAAGTACATGTATGTTCCCTCCAGTTCCAGTTTTGAAGACGCAAATGCATGTGCGTCCACCGTCAACATGTCCTCTTTCAGATCCACCATGAATGGGTCAGATATTCCATTCCTAAGTATGAAAGGCCACCGACTTTATGTGGTTCACTTTCCACATTTTACAGATTCAGGCGAGTAGGCCCAGAATTCTGTCATCAAGCCTTTTCCTGCCTTCTGCCTCTGAAAGCTCCAGTCTGAGCCTGCATCTGTATCCATGAACTTTGTCCTACTCCCTGCGCGGCTAACGGTGCCTGATCCAGCCTGTTGCCTGCCAAAAACTGTATTTCACCTTCAAGATTATCTACTCCGCTCCTCATCCGATGCATTCCTGTCTAGTAGTTTAGGTAAACATTCCTCCAGCTACCGTGCAAAGAACCAGGCCTCACTGTCCTCGTGCAAGTAATTCATAGCTCCGTTACCATGGAATATTCCTACCCCCTCGCATCTCATGTAGACACTTAGACGCTTGTACACGCACTAACAGTCAGTATAGAATAGATTCTACCCGAGAGACCTTTCCTTTTGGATAACACAGTTCTTTAAACATAGGATATTAGATATGATTTGGGATTAGGTTGACATAACCCCCAGACTTCTGTCTCCACATGTAGAGCTAAATGTCAAATCCCCTTCACCCTCTAGTTGCACGTCAATCACACGTCATGCGGCTGCGCGCGCATCTCTGCCAAATATTTCTGCTGACATTGCAGGATTCTTTTATGGATCCACCCACTTGTGACATCATGTATGATGACGTTTATTAAATTACACCCATATATCCGCCTCTATTAGTTACGTATGCACCTTTTATCTGTACTATCAGCTGTTACGCCTCTTGCATCTGTTTCACTGTAATGCATTTTCTATAAAACTGCTTATCTGTCAATAATATATGCCCTTCCTTCCTGAACTTTCGTGGTGATGGAATAGAAAGCCTACAATTCGAATTGTATTCCTTTGTATAGGAATAAAGCCTTTTAAAACCCTCTAATACCACGGATTCTGCCTCTTATATTACTGAGTTATTCTTACTTGACTTTACCGCATAAAAAATAGTACCGGTAATGAAATATTTACCACAGTTGTATCACCCTCACCGTTTTATCGCCTTCAATAGCTGTGGAGAATGTACATGCGGTGAGCAGCAATATGGAAATAACGGGGCCCTGCCCGGCCAACCTCGGCCACTGAGGGCCACAGAGGGCCCGCCCTTTGCCCGGGCTTAGCCCGGCGTCCGCCCGCGCGCGTCCCGCGACGCGGGAGGTGTGCTTGTTTTTATGGGACCTCCGGGCGCGTGATTAGCGTCACCTGCTCCTGGGGCTGGGGATTCTGGGGGCTGAAGTTTTTCTCCTCTCGGCAGCCGCGTAGTCAGCAAAGCGGCGGCGGGAGAAATAAGAGCCAGCAGCAACCACAGGACAAGCAGGGAGAGCAGGTAACTATCTGCAGGGTTCCAATTTTCGTAATCAGCTCAGGGCAACACCCGCTCCCCCGGAGGTGTGCTTGTTTTTATGGGACCTCCGGGCGCGTGATTAGCGTCACCTGCTCCTGGGGCTGGGGATTCTGGGGGCTGAAGTTTTTCTCCTCTCGGCGGCCGCGTAGTCAGCAAAGCGGCGGCGGGAGAAATAAGAGCCAGCAGCAACCACAGGACAAGCAGGGAGAGCAGGTAACTATCTGCAGGGTTCCAATTTTCGTAATCAGCTCAGGGCAACACCCGCTCCCCCGGAGGTGTGCTTGTTTTTATGGGACCTCCGGGCGCGTGATTAGCGTCACCTGCTAGCTAGCGGTAGCAGGTTGGAGGTGACAATGGGGGATGGACCTTTGCCCTGGCAGTCCCCGGAGGGTGCAAGTTGGGCTGACCTGGGGGGAGGGGGGAGGGGGGGGGGAACCTGGCCAGGGAAGGCCGGCCCAGGGGCCTACTTATCGTGTCTGGCCGGCATGGAGGCATGCTCGCGTTTGTCGCAAGAGGTGGCAGAGTGTGGGGAGCCGCACTTGCTGCAGGTGCGGGAAAATCGACAGGCTTTGCCCCAGGAGCTTGCCCCTGCAATGAACATCCTGCACGTTCCACTGAAGACTCTTCTGGGTCCCTGCTTCTGGCCCCCACCACGGCCTCCCCGAAAGGGCTGCTTAAACTGACCCTTCCTGTCCTGCCTCTGGCCCTTGCTCGGCTCCCCCTTCTTCACGCTTGTGCTAGACTTCTCGTCGGCCTCAACCCTGCCCTTGCCCATGTGCTGGACCCAGAGACGCACCTCCAACTGGTCCCACCCCAGTTCCGGACACATGGCCATCTTTTTACTGAACTCGCAGTCATACCTGTATCAGCCCATCTCGCTGTTAGTCTCCGCCTCATTGGTGATGATGCCGGCGTATTGGAACAACCCCAGCCCTTGTTCTGGGTATCGCTCCAGGATAGCGAAGGCCTGCCCCCATCTCTTAATTGTTTTATCAGGCCATGCTTGGAAGCGAACCTTCTTGTCCTCCTCCTTGCCACCCATTTTCCTGGTGTCCACCCCTTCTGCCCCGTGCATCAGAAGCGTAAAAATGTCGATGAATTCCCTCCTCCATATTCCTTCCTTGGCCGCAAGTGGTACCTCCCACGCTAGTGAGCACCGGCCTGACAACACATGGGCCAATGTGACTAGTGACGCGGGATCAGGGAGCACGGGAGGCATCGTAGCGGGGGGGTGGAAGTGCCTGCTGCTGGGGACGCGGGCGGAGATGTCGTGGCGGCGGCAGGAACCGCGGGAGGTGCGAATGTGGCTGCGGGCGGGAGGGCTGGCTCTGTCCATTGCTGGCCGCCTAGATCAGGTGAGGTCCCCCCTGGTGCTCCGGCTCCCGTAGGAGTGTGGTGTGTACTCAATTGCCCCGGGCTCTGGCACTGGCACTGAGACCCCTTGCTGCAGGCTGCCATGTGGCAACTATGCTCGGTGACTGCCCCCCCACCTCCACCCCAAAGGTTTGTGACTGAAGGGGCACTTGGTGCCTGCGTGGGTGGTGCTGGTCTAGCTACCCCCACGCCACTGTTCGCTATGTTGACCACGCTGGGGTTGTTAACTGCCAGGAGGCCAGCTCTGACCTCCGTCATGAAGTTCGTTAACGTGTCAGTGAGCTTACCCAGGTCGTCACGTGTGGCAAAGTTCAGTGGCGGCGTTGTGTTGACCAGGGGGGGCACTGGTCTGGCTGCGGGGGGCAGTGGTGCATCGGCCACCGGCAAGGCCACAGTCCGCACAATGCCCGTGGTACGGCTCTTGGCTTGCAGCGGATCTGCTGGAAAGTCCTTAACTGTGGGCCTGCGAACCCTCTTAGATCTGGTGGGACCATTCTCCTCGGCGGGTTCCTGACCCGTGCATGGGGCAGGCATGGAGATACCAGAGTCATCCGGACTGTGCGCCATCAACAGCTCAGTGGCCCAAGCCACTCCTTTAGCCCCGACCATCTCCATAACAGCTGACAACTGTGCATCTTGGGGGTTCCTGGCTGGGAATCCTCCACCTGGGAAATCAGCGAGAAAAGCGGAGGGGATCCCTGACTATTCATCCGGACGGTTCTGCGACAGCCCACCTGGAAAAGAGATTGAACTGTGAGCCAAATACCTAGCTGCTGGTGCCAGATCGACATTCCTGTCCTGGCCTTCGACGTTCGGTCCCAAACCCTCGACCCCTTACTTACTTTCTGTTAGTTGCTACACTCTTCCTGATGATGCTCATCTTGTCGTGTTGCCTGGGGAGCATCTTGATGAACTCTGCGTGCGGATGATGGAAAAAATTGTTAACCATTGGACAATCATGGTCTGCCGGCCGCTGGCACGGCTCCCATTCCCTGCCTGCCCATCTTGTCTCCTTCCCCCCCTTCGCTGGTAGTGCTCTTGCGTACCACCCCACCTTGCACCCTCGGACGTGCTCCCCGTGCGTTACCTCTGTAAACACCTCTAGCAAGAGGGCTTGTGCTGCACCCTGCACCTCGGTTAGAGTCCGGGAGCGCGATTTGTGGCTGAAAAACAAAACAGCGTGCCGTAAGATGAATGGGGTGAGTTTTTCCTCATCCTGACTACTGTCACCCCGGTATGGTGACACTGGCCATGTGGCGCGCGCACCCTGACCTGTTGAGTGGACGCACGCGCCCTGCGCCATACTGGTTGGCGTCTAAACGCCCTTTGTGCTACCTTGTCCCTAGCGGCTCTTACCCATTACCTGTGCGTGTCATAGCAAATCCTTAGGAGGGGGGGGTGCGTGGCGTGGCATCAGTCCCTTCCTGCATAAACAAACAACTCACGTTAATATATTCGCACAGGACCGGACCTGTCGCAAACAAGGCATTAACGGCAACCATCCGCATGTGCACAGTGGTTCCCCTATAGCTAGTGTCGAGTACCTTGAGCTGACGAGTTTCCACAGGAGCTGATGCTTGCTCTCCACTCCCCTACTCCACTACTGCGAGCACTAGGCTCACGAGCAGCAAAGAGGGGGAAAGGGGAATTGGACAGAAAAGAGAGACTGCACTGTGTCTTCTTCCTGGACTGGTCTCGGAACTTCTTCCTTAGACTCCTGAAAGGAGAATTACTAAGCAACAACTCTACAAGAACCAATCCATAGATTCATTTATGACATTGACCCAAACTATACCTGTCCTGACACAGTGGGTAGCTGCTCTCTGTACTCTTTCTGCTAGTACCTTTAGTGAATGAGGGGCTGAACAGTTGACAAACCGCTTCTCCTGCAAAAAGAATAAACATGTAAACCCAGTCTGCCTGAGTTCCCTCCCAACCTCCTTGTGACAGTCTTTACCTATTTGTCTACTAGTAGATATCCTATCTTTTAGCCCATGAAGGTAAATGTTCTAATAGGAATGTTGATTAGATTCTTCTTTCCTTTTCCAGAGCTCTGTGGATTTTGCCGGTTGAATTGTACCTTATATATATATATATTCACTGAAAAAACCATAGGTTTCACACATGTTATAGTTAGCGGAAATTTTACTGATTAAAAAACCAATGAAGTTCCCCCGTTATAGTTAGTGCAGGCAACTATAACTCACGCGACCGCAATCCTCTGCTGATGCTAATACTGTATTTAGACACTTATTTGCCCATGTCTTCTTCCATACATTTTTAGCTATACATATATTACAAATATTTTTTTTTCATAAAGACACATATGTCATCAGCAGAAGATTGCGGTCGCGTGAGTTATAGTTGCCTGCACTAACTATAATGGGGGAATTTCATTGGTTTTTTATCAGTAAAATTTCCGCTAACTATAACATGTGTGAAACCTATGGTTTTTTCAGTGAATTTGCAAGGTTTTTTAAATGCTAATTCCTAACTATAACGTGTGTGAAACCTATGGTTTTTTCAGTGAATTTGTACGGTTTTTTAAATGCTAAGTTACTTTACGCCATTCGTGGCGTGCGCGCCCACTTAACGCAGTTCGTTCCGTGCGCGCACGGTGCGCTTTGCGCACCGTGCGCGCACATTGAGCACGCGGTGCGCTTCGCGCACCGCGCGCCCACTTTACGCAGTTAGTGCCGTGCACGCACGGTGGGCACGCGGTGCGCTACGCGCACCGCGTGCCCACGTTACGCACCGTGGGCACATGGAGGACATATTATGCGCTTCCTTGTGATAGGTAATCTGTTAAATTTAATTTGTAAGTGATGACAATAATATGCCATGCACA
Source organism: Triturus cristatus (assembly GCF_964204655.1). NCBI lineage: Eukaryota > Metazoa > Chordata > Amphibia > Caudata > Salamandridae > Triturus > Triturus cristatus. Next base: position 144,247,345 of record NC_140585.1, on the reverse strand, counting down.
GAGTGTTTTTTTTTTTTAATTAAAATTTTTAGCGTAAGCGCACCGTACGCGTACGGTAAGCGTAATCGGCGAAATTTTCAAAAAATAAAAATTTACCGTTTTTGGCCTTGGGGGATCTTTGAGGACTCAACTAACATGGCTATGTGCATGGGCGCTGTCTAAACAGCCCCTTTATATGTTTTTTGCCTTTGTTTACAGCCCCCCCCTCAGAGTGCGAGAGAGAAAATGGCGGCCGCCGCTTCCTGGTTTCGACCGATTCGAATGTTTACTTAGATGTAACAGCCAATCAGAATCGCGCTCGCGCACGCCACCGTACGCGTACGGTAAGCTTACGGTAAGCGTACCGTAAGCTGGCTCAGATATATATATTGATTTAAAGGCTATTTTCTCAGAATCTACTGAACAGATTTACACCAAACCTACAAAAGGCACTTCCTTGACCTGAGGACTACCTCTCTGCCAAATTTCTAGTAATTCTGTTCAGCCGTTCGGGCTGTAGCCCTGTCTAAAGGTCCTATGGAAAAATGCATGGGAAAAACGCGTTTTGGGACCCCCCTTTTATCTCAGCCCCCGCTTGACGAATCCCCCCGAGACTTTCAGGGTAGGAGCGGAGCGTAGCGCCCCACCTATTTTGAGAAATTCGCGAGGATTCGTCGACCGGCGCCAAAGTTATTCAAAATAGAATGTTGCGGATTTCCTATGGAAACAGGGTCCTAACTATAACTACCTACTGGCGACCGCCAGTAGGTAATATATATATATATGTATATAATGGCTACTGCATCGCTATCTCCCTCGGCGAATGTCTTTCTCTAAACTCTCGTCTTTACAGTCTTTTGAAATTCGATGAAAGTAGAACTCTGCTCTTGCTGACTGACTCTTTGCTGCTGCGAAAACGTTACAGGACCATGACTCAAAGTTTCTCTGAATTAAGACTTGCTGACTGACTCTTTGCTGCTGCGAAAACGTTACAGGACCATGACTCAAAGTTTCTCTGAATTAAGACTTGCTGACTGCCTGAACTTCCTGTCTTTCTCCAACTGCAAGTCACTGGGGTCTTTACTGAGATGAGAGCAATTCGAATAGTAATGGAAGGCTTCACTTACTTCTCAGAATGTTCGCTTCCTGAACTTGCCCTCGCAAATCTTCAGCGGAGCTGACACCTTACGGGACTCCTTGAATGATCAAGTACTTTACTCACAGAAACGTGTTTACTTGAGACGAACTCTAGGAACGCTCGGACTGGAATCTCCTGAAGAGCAAGGAGCTCAAAGAAAAAACTCCTCACAACGGGGGTTTGACGGTTGAAGTGCGCCGCGTTCTAAACACGCGCGCGCTAAATCAACTCTAAAACACTGTACCGCTACCAGAGCGGAATAACCAAGGAGGAGGAAGGACCTACCAGCGGCCATCTTGGAAAGGTAGGGGAAAATGAATGAGCCTAAGCGATCAATGAGCGGAGAATGGCGGAGAGCGATCTTACTGATACGCTTCTGCGCCTTCCCCGCACAAACCTGACCAGACCACTGGGTCGTAGCCTCAACGTGGGGAATCTAGCCCTAAACGAACCAGACCTGACAGTACCCCCCACCAAAACCCCCCTCCCCTCCTCCTTGGGCTTAGTGGGATGAGTACGATGGAACTCTTGAAGCAAACGTGAAGCATGAATATTGGATCGTGGCTCCCAGGATCGTTCTTCTGGACCATAACCCTTCCAGTCAACTAAATAGAAAATCTTTCCTCTTTGCAGTCTCGAATCCAAAATTCTCTTTACCTCAAATTCCTCACTACCCTGCACCCAAACATATGGGGGAGACTGCCTGCCTCTAAATCCCTCTGGACTACGCTGGAGCAGGGAAACATGGAATACTGGACGAATCTTCAGCCTGGGAGGAAGGCAAACCTTTACACTGACTGGATTTACCATTCGGTCCACCCGAAAAGGGCCAACAAACCTCAGCTGAAACTTACGGTTCCCCCTGAGGCGTAAATTTCGAGTGGAAACCCAAACCAGATCTCCCTTCTCATAAACTGGATTTGGCCGCCTCTTCTTGTCTGCCTGCTTCTTATAGGAGATCTTAGCCTTAGACAAATTCCTAGAAGCTAATTAGTAGGCCTCGTGTAATTCTTGAACCACTGTCTCTACTGCTGGGACGTTACTGATTTCCTTGTCTACCAGGGAGTTTGGATGTCTACCAAAGTTCAAATAAAAAGGGGAGAAACCTGTGGAAGCATGTCTAGCATTATTGTAAGCGAACTCTGCTGCCCAAATCAGGTCTGGCCACTCTCCCTCCTGATCCATCACGAACAGGCGCAAGTATTGCTCCAGCTCTTGATTAACTCTTTCCGTCTGTCCATCCGTCTCTGGATGGAAGCTGGTGGACAGACGGGAGTCAACTCCCAATCTTTTCAAAAAAGATCTCCAGAAACGAGAGACAAACTGAGGGCCCCTGTCGGAAATGACTGTCTTGGGAATACCATGTGCCCTTACTATGTGTTGTGTGAATAATCTGGACAGCTGTGTGGCATTTGGAAGGGCCTTCAATGGGACAAAATGGCTCATCTTGGAAAAATGATCCACCACCACCCAAATGACCGAAAGACCTCCACTGGATGGAAGTTCCACTATGAAATCCATGGAAATGGTGTGCCAAGGGTAAGGGGCAATAGGTAATGGCTGTAGAAGACCTTGTGGAGCCCTCCTAGGGGTCTTTCCCTTGATACATATCTCACAAGTGGATACATACTGCCGCACCTGAGCTTCCATTGCCGGCCACCAAAACTCTCTTTGAATCAACTCCAACGTCTTCTTCACACCCTTATGACCTGACAATGGCTCATCATGGAAATGTCTTATGATTAGTCTCTGCAATTCCAGATTTGACACGAAAAGCTTGTCCTGATAGTAGGGCCTTCCATCAATGACTTGGTACTTTTCCCCCTTAGCAATCCAATTCTTCTCCTCTTCTTGCGACAGAGAATCTTGTAGTTTCTTTTCAATGTCTGGGAAGGTGAGAGTTCCAATTATTCGATCAACTGGAATGATGACTCCCTTTTCTGCAGTCTTGACCTCGTCACTCACATTCAAACGAGATAAGGCGTCCGCCTTCCCATTTGCTGAGCCTGGTTTGGAAGTTAAAACAAAATCATAATCTGCAAAAAATAGAGACCATCTCAATTGACACGGGGTAAGGGTACGAGCCGATTTCAAAAACTGAAGATTTCGATGATCCGTGAAAGCGGTCACCACGTGCCTGGCCCCCAATAAATAGTGTCTCCATTCTAAGAAAGCATCCTTGACTGCCAGCAGTTCCTTATCAGCGATGGGGTAATTAATTTCTGCAGCTGTTAATTTCCATTAACGAAAGGCCACAGGATGTAACTGGCCCGTTTGCTTATGGCGCTGAGACAGAATTCCCCCAATGGCCAAGTTGGAGGCGTCTGCTTCCACAAAAAATGGTTCTCCAGGGTCCGGATGGAGCAGCACCGGGGAAGATGCAAAAATTCTCTTGAGTTCATTAAATGCGGATTCAGTTTCAGCATTCCACTCAAACTTGGTCTTCTTTTTCAACAGTCGGGTAAGAGGACAAACTCGCTCAGAAAAATCTTTTATGAAACGCCTATAAAAATTGGCAAAACCAAGAAAGCTTTGAACTTCTTTCACGGTGCTCGGGGAGGGCCACTCCTTGATGGCTCTAACCTTTGATTCATCCATAGAGACTCCCTTGGGAGACAAAACAAATCCCAAAAACTCAACTTGTGTGGAATGAAACACACACTTCTCCAATTTTACAAAAAGTTGGTTCTCAAGCAACTTCTTCAGGATGGATCTGACATGCTGGATGTGTTCAGTCATGCAAGACGAGAAAATGAGGATGTCGTCGATGTACACAACTGCACATCGATCCAAAAACTCACGCAAAACATCATTTACAAAGTGCTGGAAGGCTGCGGGAGCGTTGCATAACCCAAAAGGCATGACTTGGTATTCGAACAACCCAAAACGAGTACGAAAGGCCGTCTTCCACTCTTCTCCTTCAGCCATGTGCACCAGATGGTATGCGCCTCGCAGATCCAACTTTGTATACACCTTCGCTCCCTTTACTTGATCCAAAAGTTCTGAAATCAAGGGTAGAGGATAACGATTCTTTTTAGTCACCAAGTTGAGAGCGCGATAGTCTATGCAGGTTCTCAGCTGGCCATCCTTCTTTGTAATAAAGAAAAGTGGAGATGAGACCGGAGACTGTGAAGGTCGGATAAAACCATTGGCCAAATAACTACTCAGGTATTCTTTGAGATGAACATTTTCTGCTTCCGACAGTGCGTAAATCCGACTACAGGGCAAGGAAGCTCCTGGCTCCAGCTCTATTCGACAATCGTACTCACGATGAGGAGGTAAACGTTCCGCTTCCCTTTCATCAAACACTGGGGCGAGGTCTTCATATTCCGGTGGAATTTCTTGTGTATCTACAGCACAAATAGTCATTGGAATACTGGCTAAAAATTGGGATTGTGAACCTACTGATGGTTCTGGATTAGAGTGAAAACAATGTTGCAAACAGTAGTCTGAATTCATGAGAATAGATCGTCGCGCCCAATCTATCTGAGGATTATGCTCTGTGAGCCAAGGCAGACCCAAAATAAGTTGAAATTGCGGAGCATCGATGAGACTGAATTGCAAGGAGCTACAATGTTGGCCCGGCCCACACAACAACATCTCCTCCGAATCGAAGACAATGGGTCCGGAGGACAAACTTGTTCCATCTACTGCTCGCACTGGCTCCGGTCGTTCTTTCCTCACAAAGGTGATTCCCAGAGCCTTTGCAAAACCAATGTCGCAAAAATTTCCGGTGGCCCCTGAATCGATCATGACTGAAATTCCTTCCTTGATTCGCCCTCCAAACCTTATTTGAACCGATAAAATTAGATGTGGGGCAGAAGATTGCAAGGTATTTGCCACTAATTTCAAATCGGGAGTTGACTGTTCCTTCGCTTCCACCAGGGCAACCCCTTCTACTGGTGGAGCCGATCTTTTACCCAGGAATTATTCTTTGGCTTCTTTGGGCATTCCTTCACAAAATGGCCAGAGTTCCCACAGTACATGCACAGCTTGCCCAGACGTCTTTTCTCTCTTTCTTCTTTAGTCAAAGGTCCTCTTACCGAACCAATCTGCATTGGCTCGTCTTCGGATGCTGTTTCCTTGGACTTGGATCCTTCTGTCTTCATTCTATCAAACCGAGGAGGAATATACCGAACATCTTTTCGCCTCTCGCTCTTCCTCTCACTTTGACGCTGGTCAATCTGAAGGACTAAGTCAATCAATTCGGAAACCTCTGTGGGACGCTTGGGAATTTGTGATAAACCATCCTTGAGCTCATCTTTCAGACCTCGATAAAAAATTGCAGCTAGTTTTGCTTCTGGCCAATTAGTCTCCACCACTAGTTTGTTAACTTGAGCCAAATATGCTACTAACTCACGAGTTCCCTGTCGGAGATCTAATAACTCATTATCCGTGGACTGAGAGATGGACCGTCTATCAAAAATCCTTAGAAATTCTCTTTTGAAACCTTCAAATTCGTACAGGATGGGATCCTTGTTGTTCACCAAAGGCATCGACCAAGCGGCGGCATCTCCACTCAGGTACGACAGCATGAAAGCCACCTTGGACTGGTCTTCCTTAAAAATAATGGGCCTACAGAGATAATGCAAGGAACATTGTGTGAGGAAAATTTGGGCCTTATTTGGGTCCCCACTATACCTTTCAGGAGCAGCCAAGGGAATAGTTGGGGAGATCGCATGGATAACCTGAGTGGTGAGTTCAGCAGCTGATGGGGCTGGGGCAAACGAGGGGGTCTTCTCTTCCAGGACTGTAGGACGAGCCCCCCCGGAGAACTCTTCAAACTGTTGCCGCAAATGACGTGCATCTTGTGCTGATTTCCTAACCTCCTCTCTCAAGGACTTGTTCTCTTCCATAGTATCACTTAACTGCTTTTGTATACTATCTAACACAGTAGCTAAAGCCTTCACATCAATTCCCTCAGCCATCACGCTCAGGTGGAAATCAGTTTTTAGGGCACTTCAATCTGTCGAGTACCTTGAGCTGACGAGTTTCCACAGGAGCTGATGCTTGCTCTCCACTCCCCTACTCCACTACTGCGAGCACTAGGCTCACGAGCAGCAAAGAGGGGGAAAGGGGAATTGGACAGAAAAGAGAGACTGCACTGTGTCTTCTTCCTGGACTGGTCTCGGAACTTCTTCCTTAGACTCCTGAAATGAGAATTACTAAGCAACAACTCTACAAGAACCAATCCATAGATTCATTTATGACATTGACCCAAACTATACCTGTCCTGACACAGTGGGTAGCTGCTCTCTGTACTCTTTCTGCTAGTACCTTTAGTGAATGAGGGGCTGAACAGTTGACAAACCGCTTCTCCGGCAAAAAGAATAAACATGTAAACCCAGTCTGCCTGAGTTCCCTCCCAACCTCCTTGTGACAGTCTTTACCTATTTGTCTACTAGTAGATATCCTATCTTTTAGCCCATGAAGGTAAATGTTCTAATAGGAATGTTGATTAGATTCTTCTTTTCTTTTCCAGAGCTCTGTGGATTTTGCCGGTTGAATTGTACCATATATATATATATATATGTATATAATGGCTACTGCATCGCTATCTCCCTCGGCGAATGTCTTTCTCTAAACTCTCTTCTTTACAGTCTTTTGAAATTTGATGAAAGTAGAACTCTGCTCTTGCTGACTGACTCTTTGCTGCTGCGAAAACGTTACAGGACCATGACTCAAAGTTTCTCTGAATTAAGACTTGCTGACTGACTCTTTGCTGCTGCGAAAACGTTACAGGACCATGACTCAAAGTTTCTCTGAATTAAGACTTGCTGACTGCCTGAACTTCCTGTCTTTCTCCAACTGCAAGTCAATGGGGTCTTTACTGAGATGAGAGCAATTCGAATAGTAATGGAAGGCTTTACTTACTTCTCAGAATGTTCGCTTCCTGAACTTGCCCTCGCAAATCTTCAGCGGAGCTGACACCTTACGGGACTCCTTGAATGATCAAGTACTTTACTCACAGAAACGTGTTTACTTGAGACGAACTCTAGGAACGCTCGGACTGGAATCTCCTGAAGAGCAAGGAGCTCAAAGAAAAAACTCCTCACAACGGGGGTTTGACGGTTGAAGTGCGCCGCGTTCTAAACATGCGCGCGCTAAATCAACTCTAAAACACTGTACCGCTCCCAGAGCGGAATAACCAGGGAGAAGGAAGGACCTTCCAGCGGCCATCTTGGAAAGGGAGGGGAAAATGAATGAGCCTAAGCGATCAATGAGCGGAGAATGGCGGAGAGCGATCTTACTGATATGCTTCTGCGCCTTCCCCGCACAAACCTGACCAGACCACTGGGTCGTAGCCTCAACGTGGGGAATCTAGCCCTAAACGAACCAGACCTGACAGTTAGTTACTCAATGTATCCCGCATACTCCCGCACGCCAGTAAGAGGGCTGGATGCTCAGGTGAGTCCGGCTGGGGCACCCAGGTCTACCGAGGCTCGTGCCCTGGATACCCGCCCGAGGTCGCGGAATCCAGTTCCCACCGCCAGCCATTGAAGATTCTGGAGCCCTGGGGAAGGCGGGAGACTGGGAGCGCGAGGGCCAAGCCACAGCTTGCATGCAGCGCCCCACTGCGCTCCCGGAAACAGCCCACCGCCATCCCGATGCCGTCTCACAGCGGCCGGACGGAGAGCGCGTCCAACCTCAAGTAAGTACCATTGCTTACTCCTAGCATTGTACCCCAGACAGCGGCGATTGACCCCGAACCTTGGGGGTAAGAGTCTCAGCCCATCTATTAGGCCGCAGTGACTCTGGGGGTATGCAGGCAGTAACGCTGCGCGGTCGGGAGAGACCCAGAGGGACGGGGGCACACGGGCTGCTGGCCATGCCCATCGCGGCCTAGTGTTCGCCCACGGGCCCAGCTACATACCCGTGGTGTGTGTGAAGGGCAGGTGGTAGCGCCGCGTGGTGGATTAGGAGCCCAGGGGAGGGGGGGCACGCGATCTGTTGGAGGGGCCCAACGTATGCAATACGGCGCATGAGGACGGGGCAATGCTGCGGCCACGACCCAGCCCGGGGTTCCTTCGCGCTTAACAGTAAGTGGAACACCTGGGGTCGGATCGCAGCGTGCCCGGCGTGCCGAGGCCACCGGTGGGGACCCCCACGGAGGTGCACCCCGCAACCCCCAGAGAGGCACTGTCCGGCGGCATACGCAGAGCAAGCATCCCCGCAGCAAGCGGAGCAAGCATCCCCGCAGCAAGCGGGGCCCGCAGAGTGGGCGACCGACGGCATGCCCAGCGGACCCCGGCGCCCACTCCCAGAGCTGCACCCTGCTCCAGCTGTCCCCGGCAGCCTCGAGCTTAGGCTGGACCGCCCACCCTGAATCACCCACATGGGGAGATCCGGCTTGACGGGGGGGCATGGCCTGCACACACCATGCAAAGTCGAGTCAGCTCCTAGCTGCGAGGGAGCGTGTGGGAGACGTGGTGTTCGTGGCGCCTCCGGTGCACAAAGAGGCAGAAAAGGTGGTGGGGGGACCTATGTACCCCTCACCCTGCCCCGCGCACCGGACATGACGCGGGACACCCGCGACCTGATGGGGACTCCTCCCCCAGCCAAACACCCCCCAGGGAAAAGGGGGGGAGAAAGGTGGGGTGGCGAAGCCCGATGCCACTACAGGGCCGCCCTCTTGAGTGTCCCCCTGTGGTGGCCTCAGGCAGCTGCAAAACCTGTGGCAGCTAAGCTGCTGCCGGCACGGCAGGCATCCGTTGCCTCCTCTTACAGTAATACCTGGCTGCGGGCATTACAAGCTCACACTGGGAAATGACGGTTCAACACATAGTCTTAATATCCATGCACTGTAAAATCGCCACCTCTACACCAAACCATTGAACCAACAAGTGCTTCCGGATTTCTGCAAAGCGCTGTTTGTTTCTCAATGAAGAACAGATGCAGTAGGCGGGTGGGGGAGGGAGAAACATCCACTGACATGTGGGTTTAATTGAAAGAAAGGAAATGCCAGAGGAAGACAGAATGTGTGTGTGTGTGCTTTTTTCCCTTTACAGAAGCAGCCTTCTTTTAAAGCTGAACGGAAGGAGGGTTGCATTCCAACGTCATTTTGTTTTTCTTTTTAAATTAACATGCCTTGTTTTGCATCCTACCAGTAATTCTGTAAAGCAGGGCTTTTATGACGTGTTTACTGTGTAAAATACTAAGGGGCATATTAACAAGGGATTTATCTCCGCTGCTTTGGCTTTAAAAGCCAAAGAATCGGAGATAAAAATATCGCCCTATCAACAACAGGGTGCTAACATGCAAAATCGCATGTTAGCACCCTTTTTCACTACGCTTCCCTTTGCATCTGTAATGAGATGCAAAGTGGGCGTTCCAGAGCAAAATATTAGGAGAAATGTCGCTAAGCGACATTTCTTCTATTATCAAGCTTCACGCTAACCCTGTTAGAGACAAAAAAAGCAGCGCTAACCATGGTTAACGCTGCTTTTTTACGTCTGCTAATTTTTAGACTTAGCCATGTAATCCAATGGGAGGTGGATTACATGGGCTGTCAACAAGGATATCCCTATCCTTGTAGTTTTATCGCTGCATTACCAGCGATAACCTCCCAAAAAGCTGCTATAGCTGGAATTTTTTTCGCCTAGGCGGTTAGCGTTGTTAATAACGCGATAACCATGCAATGTTATCCAGCGATAGCAGGCATTAAAAAAATTAATGCTAATCGCCCTTAGAGTTAAATTTCCCTGTTCCTTGTTAATATGCCCCCAAATGCTAGTGCCCAAAGCTTTTCATAGTAGCCCTCGGCCGGTGGGTCGGAGGTGCCCATTATTACCCCGACCTAATTGTCATAGGGGCATATTATCAAGAAACGGCGTTAAAATTATCGCCGCTTTAGCGGCAGAAAACTGCCGCTAAAGCGGCGATAATGGGCTTAATAATACGTCCTTGAGAATTCCCATAGAAGACCATGTTCTGGTGTCAACATGGACTTCTATTGGAATTCTCTGTGGCATATTGTCAAGCCCATTATCGCCGCTTTAGCGGCAGTTTTCTGCCGCTAAAGTGGCAATAATTTTAACGCCGTGCTTTATAATATGCCCCTTGGTTCCACATCATATTAAAGCATAAAAAAGTGATGAATGGATGGCATGCTGGAATTAATCTCAGCCACTGTTAAATCACTCAGGGCCGCATCCCAAACCATCTTTATTTTGCACACCATGCCACCGCAGTTTGGACCCAGCTATATGCAAACCAGTCTTGACCCTGCTCCAATCAGAACAGCCCACCCCGAACTGCCAAGCCAGGTCCTCCCTGAACCAGAACACTAGCACCACAGGACAGGTTTCACCCTATTTATGGGCTCATCAGCCGGGTACAACTTGGTTACAGTGTGCACGGTAGCCACACCTGTGCATACCCGTCCCACTTAGGGCGGCACACTAAAGTACACAAAAAAGTGATGGATGGATGAAATGCTTGAATTAATCTGGGCCACTGGTAATCACTCCAAATTGTGCCCATTTCTTCCAAACCCTACCTTTCCTTCCTCATTATCTTACACTTTTAAAAAAAGAATTTTATATAGTGCAAACTAGACCCGAGACATCGGGTATCAGAGCACTTTACATGAGCACCAGTTTTGTTACAGATGGACACATTCATTTTTGTTAGGCAAGGGGAGATTAAGTGATTTGCCCAGAATCACAGGATGTTGAACTTGCTGCCGAGACTCGAACCAGGTTCCCCAACTTCGAGGTTGACTGCTCTACCCGTAAGGATACATCCTCTCCCCTTTTTCATCCCTACTTTCTCTCTTTTTCTGCTTTTTCGACTTTCTGAGAAATAGTTTGGAGGCACTAAAAAAGTACATATAAACAGTAGTTGTATTAAGAAAACAGTCCATGTTAGAATGTTTAGTTGTAGTGCTTGTTTTCTTATTATATTTGCAGAGATTTATATTATTGCTGCTGCCGATGTTTGTTACAGAGGCATATGTAGCTAAATCCTTTTGATGTCAAAGCCAGCAATGTCACAGAAGACAAGCCTATGTTGATATTGTAGTTGTTGAAGGCCATTTTGTTAGTACTGATACAGCCGACACGTATTTCGCCTTGTAGATGCCTTCTTGGCTTTTCAATCCTAGAAACAGCTTGTCAGAATATAGTGGCTAATAAGCGGATGTCAGTTGTGAGGGTCTGTGTGCCGCTCATGAAATTGAGTGAAGAATTGTGAAATGGTTGTCATTTCTAAGAAAGTCGTATAAATAGCTGGGAAGTTGAGTGGAGAGCTTGCAGTAGGTAGCAAGGCCTTTAGGCCATGATGGGTTGTAAGTCTCCGTGTTAATTTCTTTTTTTTGCCTTTCTCTGTTTTGTTCAGGGTCAAAGCCTGATGATGAAAAACAAGTCATGGTCCCCAAAAATGAGGGGGCAGCTCCATAGCATACGCATGAGTCCAGCATTTTTGGGATACATAAATGCCGCCTGCGGAAAGTATTTATGCATATCGAGCGCAGTTAGGTAGGCTATGTGGAGTACTAAGTACTGTATTAATTTACATTCGGCATTTCTATATATAAACTGGGAGACCTCTAGAGTGAGAGACCATTCCTTATCATGAAAGACTCTACCTGCCTCTTCCTTACACCTCGCTCTAAGGCGACCTGAAGAACCGGGCTTTTAGAACCCAGTGGCGCCAGGCGCACGCCCAAAGTCTTCGGGTTCACCTGTCTTAGAATACAGAGACACAGGATACTTCTGGATGGCGTCAGAGATCGTATTTATTGGCTGCAGCCAGTAACAGAAGTCCTAGAAGTCATCACGATATGAGTTCTCAGGAGACTGCTCAAATTTACAAAGCAAGTCATCCCTTTTTATGCCAGAAACATCACATTCCAGACAAACACCCATTATTTTACAAATTGTCCAATCGCATGTAACCACACCAAAAGTATCGCATGACGGTAAAACCCACTTTTCAGTTGTCCGGCCCATGATCAATCATCGAACAATCCCAACATTCTTCTTTAGACAAGCCGGACAGACCCATAATAAAGAGACCACAACCCATATCGTAAATGGACCACAAAAGAAGAAACAGAAACAGATAGAAGTAGGATGGGGCATGTTTGTGTGCAATAAAACTTTACGAGATCCCGTGCTCTGACCCTTAATCAAGATCAGCTAGCGGGCGGGAACGGGTTTGGCAGGGTCGGCTTCAGGTAATGAGGTCAGTTCACTCAAGTCATGTAGGAGTCAGCACAAACTCGAGCTAAGGTGCGCCTGACCAAAAAAAGGCTCGTTTGACCACAGTCATCGGCCTATGTGAGGGCAACCACAAAATGGCTACCATGCGCAAAATGGAACCCAGGGTTCGGAACGAAAACCCTAAATACGCAGTGAATCCATTGGTGTAATGTGACGGAAACACACGTACTAGCCGAACTCACCAGTTATGGTTCGCTGTTACCAAAATCGTAACGGAACCATGATATTTATAACGCAGATTCAGATTTCACGGAACCTCAGACCCTCCTTTTGCCCTTACATAGGCAATCTCAATCTGCATCTGAATTGATGTCTATATTCATCAAATCATCAAGGTGCTGTTGAAGCATCATCTTATCTCTCTGTACCTTTCTCAAGACAGGTGGTCTCCTAACACACGTAGTAGCACAAAGGCCACATATGGCCGGACCACACTGTACACAGAGACAACACAAGAAAAGAATCGCTAAAGCCACACCAATGATCGTCAGACTCCTCCATCCCCAAGCGGATAACAGTACCCAAAACCATCCAGTTAACGACCAATCTCCTCCGTCCATATGTATTGACTCGGAGATCTTATGTAGCCTGGAGATGGCCTCGTATACTGTTGGAGCATTATCTGGAATGAAAACGCAGCAACTCGATTGGATAACTTTACATACTCCACCTCGATCTGCAAGTATGACATCTAAAACCATACGATTCTGCAATGTCATAAGGCGATCCGCTTGAAGCTCAGCTGTCAAATTACTAAGGGCACCGGCAGTTTAGTTTATGGTGGATTCAACCACTCTCGTCAATTGCCGCAAGCTCCTACGGTTAACCATAGGTCCCCAAAACGGTAGGAAACCCTTAAAGAAGTCTCCCACTTCTTGTCCAGCGATATCTTCCTGATCGAAGACACCCCTGACAACTCTCGTCTTGTGGTAATCTGCGGCAGCAGTATACGTAGGAGGCAACAAATATCCAACATAACACGTTCCCGAAAAATCAGGGGGCAACCATGTATATGCTCTGTTGTAGCAAACAAAATACGTACTCTTGGCTGCCACAAACGGCGGGGAAGACTGAGACGTAAAAACATACGTCTGAGTACAAACACTCTTCCCTAACGGAGCTTTCGGATTCCTGCCAATACCTTGCAGACAAAAATGACCTTGGTGGGGTACGATCCAAATCGGAGGTGACCTCTTTCGTCTCTGCTTTTCACTCAGGCTAACAGCCAACATAAGCTAGTAACTCGTCCTTGGGAATAGTACTATACGTATCGATATCCCTAATCATATTCGCAATTCCCTTCACCAAGGTTTTATTACTCGAGTTATCTCTTATGGAACGCAGGGGATAGACTTCGATAGCATAAATGAACATCGTCTGGAAAGCCCATAAAGACCCATTCTGACTAAACGGCAGAACCGGATAGGGAATACCTCTATCCGTAGTATGTGGCCTAAGACCACACACCCAACAATTAGTGATGTTCACTACCAACTGATGTTGATGCAGAAGCTGTACAAATGAGTTATTTACAAATTCTGACCTTCTAATCTGCTCGTGTTCGAGTAATATATGAAAAGAATGCAAAGAAGTTGTAATAGGAAAAGACGTAGGTTGGGAAGTGGGTGCAGAAGTCAATTGGGTAGAAAAAACAATCCAACCCACCAAAGCTAACGTCATGCTAAGAAACACATAATACATGTAATCGGAAAACATTTGAGATGCATTATCCTGCATAGTTTCATCTTAAAGTTTGTTTTCTCAACAGCTCTCTTGACCTCAAAAAATTCAATCCTCTCACCGTGCTGTTCGCTGCGGTTGGTTTTCTTCTGCTAAGGAGTGCGTCTGTCAGTCCAGGGAACGCCCTATAACCAACCAGAACCATCGACCTTGTGTCTACACGGCTGCAATCCCAAGTCTTTACACCGCGACCTTACAGTTGAACCCGGATGGTGGTTCGAAAAAAAGGAAAAAAAAAGGATCAAAAACGGTTCCTTGGCTGAGAGAGTGCTGTTCTCGAAATGAAAGGAATTATTTGTTCTTTATTAGTCCATTGTCTCTAGACCGCAGGTTATAACGACTTTTACCAGGCTCTGTCTGACTTTGAAACAACTGTTCAGGTTCAGTGGTGTCCAATCTTAAAGGTGAAGGCACAGCTGCTTGCAAGATCTCGTCATTTCCTTTCTCAGACCTTGTCCATACCAATTCAGCGTAGCTAAACAGTGTGAGTTTCGGTATTCTCTCAGTTTCGGTGTCTGCGATGCCTTCGCGGATCCACTGGTCGTACGGCAGTGGTAAAGGTACCCTCTTACAGTGTACGCCGGGGATCCAATTTCTTTTTCCGAAGACTTTTACAGATGTCCTTGTAGGCAACAACACCTGGTGAGGGCCCGTCCAACGGGGCTGATCATTCTTGGTCCTCTGAAAATTCTTTACCAGGATCCAATCACCAGGATTGATAGTATGACCTGGGTCCACAGATGCTGGTGGCAAGCTATCATGAACCTGTTGATGCAAGACACGCAATTTAGCCGTCAGGTCATACAAATAGTCCACCAACACAGGATAATCAATGTCACTAAATTTTGTTGGTCTCGGCACTCCCCACACATTTGCCGGTCGACCAAAAACAATTTCATACGGACTAAGTCCAATTCGGGAATGCACTGTAGTTCTAGTTGACAAAAGTGCCAATGGCAAGGCATCGGGCCATTGGAGACCAGAACTCGCCTGAATCTTGGCTAACTTCAGCTTCAGAGTGCCATTATAGCACTCCACTAAACCAGCTGATTGGGGATGATTCGCAGCGTGGAACTTCTGCTTTATGCCCAAACCCTCACATACTCTCTTCATGATCCTGCCCACAAACTCACTTCCGTTATCACTCCACACCATCCTTGGCAACCCGAACCTAGGGAATTATTCTTTGAGCAAGTCTTTAGCTGTGAACCAGGCAGTATTATCTTTTAGGGTGTATGCCTCTACCCATCTAGAAAAAGCGCAAACAACTACAAGGACGTATTTCAAATTGTTGCATCTTTCCATGTGGATAAAATCCAATTGCAAAACCTCGAACGGATACGTCGGAGGCGCGAAGTGACCAGCTGGAGTTGGGGTTCCCTTACCAGGATTATACATCAGACACACCCTACAATTTTTGACCACATTCTCCGCACACTTGGGAATTCCTCCATTCTCCCACACTGGAGCCAACAGCTTACAAATCCCTTTCGCACTGATGTGAGACATTCCATGTGCCATCGTAACCACCGCAAGCACATACGCATCGGGTAACATCCATCTTTGGTGTTCCGACAACTCAACCCAACAACCAGTCGAATCCAATCTACCCGTAGTTTCTCTCCACACGTTTTTTTCACTCTCCGTAGCTTCGGCCTGAATCGATTTCACACTCTCAATCGTATCCTCACACATTCCAACCGCACCAATCCACCTCGCAGGGCCTGCAACATACATTCGACCCATCACATTTTTCGCTGTTTCTTTCGCAACTTCGTCCGCAAATGCGTTACCACGGCCAACATCATCCGTAACCTTTCGGTGAGCACTACACTTCACAATCGCAACTTGCTTCGGCAGAGTAAGTGACTCAAGAAGCTCATTCACCAACTGTCCATGTTGGATTTTAGTCCCATGCGACGTAAGAAATCCTCTCTCTCTCTCCACAAGCGTCCAAAACTGTGTGCTACACCAAACGCATACTGGCTATCGGTATATACATTCACTCTCTTTCCTTCAGACAAGACACACGCTCTTGTTAACGCGATCAATTCCGCTGCTTGTGCTGAATTAAAGCTCACTCGTGAAGTTTCAACAATCGTACACAATGTCGTCACGGCATATGCCACAGTCGTATCACCATTCGGGAGCTTGTAGCATGACCCATCAACCCATAGCGTACCATCTGGATTTGAAAGAGGAGTATCTTTTAGATCAACTCTACCCTTCGTTTCCTCTTCTGTCCTAAGAAAGCAATCATGCTGTTCTTAACCATTCCTATCCACAGAAATCGGCAACAATGTCGCTGGATTTAATACGCTACACCGTTTAATGTGCACGTGACAGGCCAAAAGCTTCAACTCATAACCCGACAACCTTGCACTAGTAAGATGCTGAGTCTTTGTTCTGTTCAATAAAGTATCCACTGCGTGTGGAACCATCCCCACCAACGTATTATCCATCACCAACCCAGCAGACTGTCGGATAGAAACAGCCGCTGCTGCTGTAGCTCTCAAGCAACTCGGCAACGCTCTGGCTACCAGATCCAAAGTCGACGAGAAATACGCACATGGACGCTGCTTCTCACCAAACTGCTGCGTCAAAACAGACAATGCACAACCCTCTCTCTCATGAACGTAGAGTGTAAAAGGCTTACTGTAGTCAGGAGTACCCAACACCGGAGCAGAACACAACGCGTCACGCAATTCAGAAAAACTTTTTATGACTCTTCAGGGGTAGTGTTCCAGTTGGAACAATTCTTCGATGAGAAAAAACAGGTAGATGAAAACTATTCCTTACTTTGCACATGTATGACAACTATCCTGGACGTCCATGCCCCTTTAAAATCTCGCAGTTGTAAGGGCAATGACTCCGCTCCTTGGTTCAATGAATCCTTAAAAGATCTGAAGCAATGTTGTAAACAAGCCGAGAGAAGGTGGAGACGTGACTATTCAGAAACTTTTAAGGAGCTGTGGAAAAATAAGGTTCCTGAATATAAGAACCTGATTAATGAATCAAAAGCGGATTATTATTCCTCCACGATCTGTAATTCCACCAACAGCTCCAGAAACATCTTTAATATTCTGAATAGTGTCACCAATCCAGAATGCGCCAAAAATTCCATCATCCCCTCGCAAGAACTCTGTGAGAACCTTGCTGCTTTCTTCAAGGAAAAAATTGAGCTGATCATTAAGGACTTGGGAGTCTCGCTAGACTGTATCCCTCCTCCTGATCTGAGATTGGGATCCTTAGTGGACCCTTTTGTAGGTCCTAAGCTGGCTTCTAATGATCTTTTACTCGAGTTTCCTCCTCTTACGTATGAAGCTTTTGGTAAATTAGCCAGGGAGATTTCCTCGGGTTCTCCCTTAGACCCTGTTCCACAAAAAATTTGGAAGTAATTTGAGAAGGAACTTTTCCCATCCCTCCATCTTATTTGCAATCAATCTGTTGCGACTGGGACTGTTCCAGCTCAATGGAAGCGGGCGCTAGTATCTCCTTTACTTAAAATGCCCTCTCTTGACCCGGACTGCTCAAAAAACTATCGTCCCATCTCTCTGCTACCATTTCCAGCTAAGATTGTCGAGAGATGGGTTAGCAACACCCTCTCCAATCATTTGGAACGTCTTCAACTATTAGATGCTGATCAATTTGGCTTCCGGCCCGCTCACGGTACCGAGACCGCCCTTATCACCGCTATGGACGAACTCCAAAGGCGCGCAGATAGAAAGCAGGCGACGTTTTTGATCCTGCTTGACATGTCTGCCGCCTTCGACACGGTGAACCATAAGATTTTGTTGAAGCGGCTGTCTGAGGCGGGAGTACGAGGGTTGGCAGTGCAGTGGTTCCACTCATTTTTACAGGATAGGCAGCAGGCGGTGTCTATCCCTCCTTTTCAGTCAGCCTTTACTTTGATCTCACACGGGGTCCCTCAGGGCTCTGCAATTAGCCCAATCTTTTTTAACCTTTATCTTAGACCCCTGATTTCGCGAATTAAAAGTTTTGATATTAAAATTGTCAACTACGCCGACGACACGCAAATGATCCTCTCGCTGGAGGGTGAGGACTCTTCTTCGGTTGAGATCTTTCACAACTGCTTGCGTGCCACCTCCCGTTGGCTTAGGGACAACTCCCTTCAGTTTAACGCAGGGAAAACGGAGGTGCTCTTCTGCGCTGGAACTAAGATTCCCCGACCCTTCCCTGATAATTTCTGGCCCCCTGAAACGGGGACCACTGTCCGGCCGGTGGAATCAGTGCGTAACCTTGGGGTCATGCTAAATTACAAGCTCAGTTTGGAGACGCATATCCATAAGACTACTGCTTGCTGCTTTGCCATCCTCCGTTCCCTAAGGAAAGTCCTTCCTCTCCTTCCCCCACATGCTCGTGTTCAAGTGGTAAGATGCACCATCCTCATCAGATTGGATTATTGCAATGCCCTTCTGCTGGGATCCCCTGGATTCCTGCTGGACAGGCTCCAAAGGGTTCAATCAGCAGCTGCTAAGCTGGCCTTGGGGCATCCGAGAAGAGCACACGGGCTCTCCTCTCTGAGTAAACTACACTGGTTACCGGTGAGGCAGAGAGTACAATTCAAAGCCCTTTGTATAGCATTTAGGGCGCTCCATGGGACTGGCCATGCCTCCCTACAATCGAAATTTACGTGGTACACTCCAGCCAGGCAGCTTCGCTCCTCTGAGGCCAAACTGATAGTGGTTCCCAGATTCAAGAGAGTTAGATCTGGAGGCAGATCCTTCGATGTAACTGCTGCCAAGCTTTGGAACTCGCTCCCTGCCGATATTAGGCATATTTCTGAACTTCTCCCATTTAGGAGAAGGATCAAAACCTGGTTATTCCCCAAATCCTCTGTCTGATAACTTTCGTTTTTTTTTTTTGCTTCATTTTACGTCTCTCTTGATCCAGTCAGAGCCAGGATGCCTGCAATGGTGACAGTGCGCTTTATAAATGCCGAAAATAAATAATAAATAATAAATAATCGTCAGACCAGGGAAGAGGACTCGATGTGTATCCTTACAAGTCAAAGCCAACAAAGGTTTTGCCAACAAGGAAAAATTCGGAATCGAATGTCTACAGTACGTAGTGATACCCAAGAAAGTGCGTACCTCTCTCTGTGTACTAGGCACAGTCATTTGAGCAATCGCTTGGATTCGTTCTGGGGTCAACCTTCTTCCCTCCTTCGACAAGAGATGACCTAAGTAGGTCACTTCTTGGAGACAGTACTGTAGCTTTGAAGGTGACACTTTATGATGCAAATCAGACAAATGTTGTAACAACGAAAGAGTAGTTTCTTTACAAGTTTCCTTATCATCAGCAGCTACTAACAGATCGTCAACATACTGAATAAGAGCAGCACCCGCAGGTAACACAAAGGTATCAAGCTGAGTTTTCAAAGCCTGACTATAGATGGACGGACTTTCGCAATAGCCTTGAGGAGCGCGCTTAAACCGGAAGCTTCATCCTCCCAAAGAGAAGCCAAAAATATCTCTACTTTCTTCGGCGATTGGAATACTAAAGAAAGCGTTCTTCAAGTCTATGACGGAGAACCAGGCAGCTGAAGCTGGAATCAAAGTCAACAAAGCAGTAATGTCCGGAACAACAGGAAACTGGGGCACAACAATCTTATTAACCTCTTGAAGGTCAATCACAAACCGATACTCAGGCTGCTGAGAAGAATCAGTACGCTTCAAGACAGGCAGAACAGGACTGTTACACACGTTACCTCTCGTCTCTTCGATCACACCTTTCTCAATTAAATCATAGATGATCGCTAGAAGCGCTCTTTCACCATCACTCGAAATCCGATATTGGGGAATACGTGGCAATCTAACATTCGATTTGAGCGTCACAACATATGGTGGAATCCCCAAAAGACCCACATCATTAGGACCAGTAGCCCAAAGAGTATCAGGGAGACAACGCAATTCCAGTGGAAGCTGATCTCTAGACAGATACATCGGAGAGGTCACTCTCTTACCCAATGTAAGGTGTACTCCCGAAGGAGAACAATACAATGTCGCGTGCAGTCTCTTTAACAAATCCAGACCCAACAAATTCTCACCACAACCTTTCATTAAAATAAGGGGTACTTCCAATTCACAAGGCCCAATAGAAAGAGACAAGGAACTAGAAACTGGATTACAAACCGGGGCGCCAGAAAATCCCACTGATTCGTTAAGCCAGACAAAGGTGCGCCAGGGAGTTTAGAGTGCATGATAGAACTCTTCGCTGCACCAGTATCCAAAAGAAAAGGCTCTACCACACCCGATGTAACCACTGCAACATAAGGTCCATCCTGGTCTACTGGAACTGACACTACTCCCTCTCTTTGTCCTTGGCTGTCCTAGCAATCATTATAGCCAGTACTCTCACTCTCAACATAGCAATCGTCAACGTAATATTGCGGAGATCTGCCAGTCTGTACGTTCTGCTGATCAAAATAATTCATAGACGTCTGTGGGGGAAAAGAACGTTCGCTCTGAGGGAACGCGCCGTGTCCTCTACCCCTAGAAACCTGCTGGAAACTACCACGACCTCTTGGAGCCAACATACCGCTCGCACGTTGTCGTAAAACAGGGCACTCATTCTTGTAATGACCTTCCTCTCTACAATACGCGCACTGATTCAGACCCAAAGGTGGTCTTGGAGGAAAATACTCAGGTTTCTGTGACAGTCTCTGAAACGATGGAGGTTGCTGAAACTGTAGACGTTGCTGTGATTCTTGCTGATTCGAGCGAGGCGGATACGCCTGCTGCAGAAGAACCTTCGTTTTTAAGTCTTTTGTCTTTTTCTCTAATCTATCTTTCTCATCCTTATCCCTATTCTCATAGTACTGTGCAGTCGCCAATATCTGGGCCGACGAAGAGACAGCCCAAGAACTCTCAGAATCTTTCAACTTATTACACAGTTCGGGAAGTAAATTAAAGACAAACTTATCTACAAACAGTCTCTGGCCACCTTCCGTACTCATATCTTGACCGCTATGATGTATAAAAGTCTCTTCAAACCTGGTGAAGAAATCAGACACACTTTCGTCCTTCTTCTGCTTACATGCTATCAACTTGTCCCAATTCACTCGTAACGCTGGCATCATCGTTTTCATCATATTAATAATTCTACCGGGTAAATCCGCAATTAGAGGCTCAGGTTTAGCTCCTCCTATCTGTCTGGCATCTGCGGCCGCAATATTCATCCATGTATCACCTAATTCTACCATATGATCCTCGTGGCAAATCTTCGCCCACAACGGTTGAGGTACTACATTACCCAATAACATATCCACATCAGCTAGATTCATAATGCATGCGTCGACTGTCTGGGACAACTCCTTATAATACCCCGCGGGATTCTTACGGGGGTCGGGTAAGGTTTGCCTAAGAGCCAAAACCTCAGCTCTCTTCCAAGGGACATGTATCCAAACTCGTTGGAAATGAGCCAAAATAGGTTGATTAGCGTTTGCGTCTCCCTCTCTCCAAACTGGAGGAAACTCTCTCATTCGATATTGTCGTACCTTCTTTCTAACTGAGGCATCAGGCTCAAACAATGTCTGGGGAGGAAGTGCAGATCTATATGTAAGAAGTGTCACTACCGCATCCTCGACACCAGCTCCCACTATCGTCCCTTTGGCGAACTCACTCTGAATATCAAGCAATCCAACAGGAGCCAACTCCAATTCATCATCTTCCCATTGTTCCCGAAGCAAAGTACACATTGTATCAAAAACATACCGCTGCGTCGGCTCTTTCCACTGTAGGAACGTATTCAAAACCACTCCCGGATCATACCTAGAAACATTCGTAACACACCTACGAGCCAACGAATCCAACACTCCACGCTCCACAGAACCAGGGAGCTGACTACGTCTCTGTCTGTCATCAGAAACGGGGGTCGTGACTAGCGACCCAAATAGAGGAGTTAAGAAATTAGCAACAGTGTCAGCTACTCGCCGACGAACAGAAGGGGAAGCAGTTATAAGAGAAAAGGTACCTTGCGATGGCAAAGGTAAAGACGCAGGAGTGGAGGAAGTCGAAGGGACCGGAGCAAGAGTCATAGCAGTCTGAGTCAAGGCAGGCAAAGGTAAAGTAGGCAACCCAGGAAGAGGGGGTGTCGGAGGAACCTAAACCAACTGTGTAACAGGAAAAGGGACTAAAGGCTGACCAGCAACCTGTTGTACAACAAGCGGTAATATCGGTGCAGTAGCACCTTGCACGTAAGGGGGAGGTGACTTTAACAAATAAGACATTAATGGATCCTTTTCGGGATCCTTAACAGGATTCACAGGAGGGGTGACAAAACTGGATAACATTTGTCAATAGCCATATGATGTTGCCTATTTGACACCTCAATCGCCTTATCTTCTTCATCTTCTTTAAACTGCCTAGCAGCTAGCATTATCGATACACCCTTTTCTCTCTTATCTCTTTTAGCTTGTTTTATCTCTCGTTGTCTGGCTTCTTTGCGCCAAAGGCGGAAGGAGTCGAACATTGCCGGCCGGGCTTTCTTCCTAAATAATTTCGCTTCCAAATTGTCTAAAATCTCTGTATCAAAACTACCATGTTGGGGCCATCGTAAGACACCATCTTTCCTAGTGTAGCGGACCCATACTTCATTGAACGTAATGGGGCCCACGCCGTGTTTAGAGTAGAGCTCATAAGTCGGAGTTCCAACTGGAGGTATCGGACACGAGTCCTCCAATCGGACCTTTCTGTTATAACCACAACAAAACCAAGTACCAATTTTGCTACGATTAGGCATCTTCGCTCACTAATCGAGCTTCAAACTTCAAGGGACTATCTCTACCGATACACTCGTAAATATGAGAGACCCTCGGCTTTGGAAATTGCAATTTTCACATCAAAACTAAGGACCAAACAAACTAAGAACCAAACTAAGAACCAAGCAAAATCAAGAACCGCTCAAACTAAGGACCAAGTAAAACTAAGAACCAAACAAGTTAGTGGGAGCGACCCACTTATACTTAACCAAGTTGTCTGCTACGCCACCCAGAAGATCCGTCGATCATCTCGCCTTACGAAGTCTCACAAAAGGGGGGGTTGTCCAAGACAGGGCGACAGTCAGGGCAGCGGTCCTTACGTAGCCGTCAGAAGGGGGAAATCTCGTGGAAAAGACCTTCGGTCCACGTTTTCGACATGCAGGGGTCGCTGAAGTGGGGGCCCTACTCCTGAGTTTCCTCACGAAGTTCCTCTCGATCCTCGGGCTTGGACCGGTACCGCTTGATGTCGCCCCACGTTGGGCGCCAACTGAAGAACCGGGCTTTTAGAACCCAGCGGCGCCAGGGGCACGCCCAAAGTCTTCGGGTTCACCTGTCTTAGAATACAGAGACACAGGATACTTCTGGATGGCGTCAGAGATCGTATTTATTGGCTGCAGCCAGTAACAGAAGTCCTAGAAGTCATCACGATATGAGTTCTCAGGAGACTGCTCAAATTTACAAAGCAAGTCATCCCTTTTTATGCCAGAAACATCACATTCCAGACAAACACCCATTATTTTACAAATTGTCCAATCGCATGTAACCACCCCAAAAGTATCGCATGACGGTAAAACCCACTTTTCAGTTGTCCGGCCCATGATCAATCATCAAACAATCCCAACATTCTTCTTTAGACAAGCCGGACAGAGCCATAATAAAGAGACCACAACCCATATCGTAAATGGACCATAAAAGAAGAAACAGAAACAGATAGAAGTAGGATGGGGCATGTTTGTGTGCAATAAAACTTTACGAGATCCCGTGCTCTGACCCTTAATCAAGATCAGCTAGCGGGCGGGAACGGGTTTGGCAGGGTCAGCCTCAGGCAACGAGGTCAGTTCACTCAAGTCATGTAGGAGTCAGCACAAACTCGAGCTAAGGTGCGCCTCACCAAAAAAAGGCTCGTTTGACCACAGTCATCGGCCTATGTGAGGGCAACCACAAAATGGCTACCATGCGCAAAATGGAACCCAGGGTTCGGAACGAAAACTCTAAATACGCAGTGAATCCATTGGTGTAATGTGACGGAAACACACGTACTAGCCGAACTCACTAGTTATGGTTCGCTGTTACCAAAATCGTAACGGAACCATGATATTTATAACGCAGATTCAGATTTCACGGAACCTCAAGCATAGAGATGCCAAGTGGAGAAAAGTTCTATAGAACCATGAGATGTACCATGAGTTCTCGATCCATGTTATATAACACTTGGATGAATGAGTGAGGTTCACGGATGGAATCTGAGATGTGCCAAAGCCGCTGCAGGGCACAATGGAAAGTATTGCAGAGTAAGAATTGGCCCAGACGTAGCTTGTGTCTATGAGCTCTATAAAGAGGAGCCAGTGTTCCTCACCAAATAGGTCACCCACTGTCAGGAGGTTAGACTTGTGCCACTGAGTAAGAGAGGTCATGGTAAGTGGACCGGTAGGTGTAGAGAGACCCAGCATATAAATTGGCAGTCCATATGGGGTGAGTTTCTTAGGTGCAAAGCATGCAAGTAACAGTACAGCGCAGTCTGAGAAGACGAGGCTGGAAATGGGATCGCCGGGGATCCGAGAGTAATCATTTATGTTCAGGTTTTTGTATTTCAGCAGTGGTGAAAAAGTAGATGTCTCTTCAAAGGAGAGGCCTGAAACATTAAACTTGGGCGGCGAGACAGTAGATCTTTAGATGTGGAGCACTAAAACCACCCTGTTAGAAATGGGGGTCTCTAGTTGGCAATGGCTGTCCACTGTCCAAGTAGGGACCCTTCTTCCTAAGTCAGAGTAAGAGGGCTACACCCTTTGATACCCCTGCTCAACCCTGTGGTAACGTAGCACGAGCAGCTAGGCATTGTGTGAAGCATTTATGACCAGACACAGTAACACAGTGAAGAACACTACAAAGGGACACCACACAAGTAGTTATAAAAAATAAGTATCTTTATATATAGACTTAACACAAGACCAATAACGGTAAAAAGCCACAATAGTGTAAAAATAGGATTACTCTTGAAATGCTGCAAAAATAGGTCAATGTGTGCAAAGAGGAGTTCAGTTCAAAGCAGTGGTCTCTGCGACCCTTTTACTTACAAAGTACCTGGATTTTGTAGCAAATCCAACACAATGTCACAAAGAAGCTTTAGCGATGATTTTCTGCACGCGAGGCCGGCGATGTGATGAATCCTTGCCGCGAGGGAGGAGACGATGCGCCGATCTGCTGATGCATGCGGGGACAAGGCGACAAACTTCTGCACGCTAGGCCGTTGATAAGATGACTCCTTGCCGCGAGGGAGGAGACGAGGTGACGATCCTGTTGCGTGTGCGATCGGGTTGCGATGCGAAGAAATTGCACTCCGCGAGGGAGCGACAATCCTGATGTGATGTGAGGAAAATGGCAGACGCTGGCGTCCGCGCTGCGATGTCGTGATGCGATTATCTCAATGCGATGATCTGTGGGTTTAACGAGCACTTGGCAGCCTGCAAACGTGCGATGCGATGATCTTTGGATTTAGCGAGCGCTTGGCAGCCCGCAAACGTGCGATGTGATAATGTTTGATAGTGAGCACTCAGCGACAGCAGCGCGATGATTTTCCGGTGCGCTTTCAGCTGCGGCGGCTCGCAAACGGGCCTTAGCGACGATTTCAGCACTCTCTTCTCTGTAGTAGAACTAGAGGCCCTGGAACTCACAGGAGCCTCACCTGCAGATAGAAATCCTCGCTGGGATGAATCAGGAGGCTGGTGGTGAAGTCTGATGTGCCTGAGACTTCAACAGGAGGCTAGCTCTCTCCTAGCCCTTAGGTGATTGCTTTAGCAAGAGTAATGAAAGTTCCCTCAAAGTCCTTTTCCCTCTTCTTCCAAGTCCAATGGTAACATTACACTGGCGACGATTGCGGGATTGAAAAACGGAGGAATAGAAATCAACACCTCAACATCAAGCTGTGACCATATTGTGACGCGTCCCTGCCTCTGTTGCATGGTCGAGAAAATTAACTGCCTACAGAAATTCTTTAAAATCGGTTTATTGGGACAAAGGAATGCAGGTGGTTCGGACCCATAAGGTACTGTGAAACTTCTTTCCTCTTAATGTGTGTGGCATTTTGAAGAGAAGAAAGGAGTTAGCTTTACAGAATTACCGTGCTGCCTAAATTCGACTTTTATCTAATTTGCGCATTTAATGACAGTGTGAAGAGGGCAAAGTCTGAAAGTGCGTGAATACTGTGAGGAAACGCGGCGGGTGTGGAACAAGAAAAGAACCCTGCTAATCACATTCATACTCCCACCTCCTCCAACGGCTGTATCATTCGGAAGAGAAGGCAGTTTTAACACTTCTCCTGCGGCTGTTTACATTTACATACATTCACATGTAACCGATGAGGAGGTCAGCGGGAGGGGCTGGTGTCTGTCTGCTCTAATTGGCACATTTTGTTGGGAAGTTGCTCTTGTGCGGCAAGCTGCTGAAGTGAAGCATTTCTCTGTAGCGATCGTACTGAGGGATCGTTAGAGGACGGAGCTCTTTCCCCTTGAGTGTGTTGCAGTGACTGGTGACGTATTGGAATCCTGCTGAGGGATTCGGTGATTATCACGCATCATCAGTCTTCTGAACTCCTTCTGCGTCAGTGATTAAAGGCAAAGTGACGTTTTGGAATTTGATTGGAGGCTGTTCAGCTTTGTGTCTGCAAAGTGTTGGAAAAGCTTGTATGCACAGAACGCTTTACATATTTTGAAAGGAAAACTTTATGCGCGTCTTCACTGCTAAGGGGCATAACCCTTGCACTGCGCCTAACCGGTGGAACTCATTATCCAGCCCCCCGCCCCACTGGCGACCCCAAGAAACTTAGCCAACAAGGATGGTACAGTTGTGGTCGTTGTTGGCCGCAGATTTTATTATGGTTACATACATATTGGCATGACTTCGGTCATATTGGGTTATTTGCGAACTGCCATGTCTTTGGACACAAAGCCGTGCCCCCCCATTCGTAGTTTGTTGTACATCCAGTTCGTAAATGACCCGACCCCCCCAACCAGTTCTGTTGTTGGTCCTTGGTAGTCCTTCTTTGGTCCTGTTACCACCGGGACCACCATTTGGTTGGTCACCCACGTTCTCTGCGTGTAGGGAGGGGTAGCTTTTTCTCCCTGGAGTTAGGCCCCAACTCGCTACCTTTTGTGCCCTGCCGACAGGCCGGGTCTGGGCCGCGAGCGCCGTCTCCGTTTGCTACCCCCCTTTGTTGGCCAGGCCACATCACCCTGCCGTGCAACATCCCAAGGTGAGCGGCCCTCCTCCTACACACCGCCCTGTCGGTGTGTCTCGTTAGCCAACCATCGTACAGTTTTCCGCCAACGCTCGTGTTGCTGTCCAGCACTGCGACACTGCTGCTTCGTAGGTGTGGGTGGGTGGGTTTGCAAGAATCCACGCCGGTGCGCCGCTCTCCCCGCTCCACGAAGTTAGGAGCTGCTTGGGAGAGCGGTTCCTTATATTCTCCTTTTTGCTTCCCGCCGTTCCGGGCACGCACCCCCATTGGGAGGTTTGTACCCTGCATCGCCCCCCCATTGGATGAGGGGGGGGGTTAGTCGCCACCAGGCTGGCCTGCGGGTGGGATGGGCTACCACTTGCCGCTTCCAGTCGCCGGAGGCGCCCAGAACCGGTTTTCCTACCACCTTTGGCGCGGCGGGGGTTATGGCGCCGGCCCCTGAGCCTCTCCCCCCCTTCGGGGAGGAACGGCGGCCTCTGCAATAACCCTCGCACTGCGCCTAACCGGTGGAACTCATTATCCAGCCCCCCGCCCCACTGGCGACCCCAAGAAACTTAGCCAACAAGGATGGTACAGTTGTGGTCGTTGTTGGCCGCAGATTTTATTATGGTTACATACATATTGGCATGACTTCGGTCATATTGGGTTATTTGCGAACTGCCATGTCTTTGGACACAAAGCCGTGCCCCCCCATTCGTAGTTTGTTGTACATCCAGTTCGTAAATGACCCGACCCCCCCCAACCAGTTCTGTTGTTGTTCCTTGGTAGTCCTTCTTTGGTCCTGTTACCACCGGGACCACCATTTGGTTGGTCACCCACGCTCTCTGCGTGTAGGGAGGGGTTGCTTTTTCTCCCCGGAGTTAGGCCCCAACTCGCTACCTTTTGTGCCCTGCCGACAGGCCGGGTTTGGGCCGCGAGCGCCGTCTCCGTTTGCTACCCCCCTTTGTTGGCCCGGCCACATCACCCTGCCGTGCGGCATCCCAAGGTGAGCGGCCCTCCTGTGTCTCGTTAGCCAACCATCGTACAGTTTTCCGCCACTTCGCAGGGAGGCTCACGTCTTATTGCGGCTCCCCCCCCCTACGCTCTTGTGGCCCCCCCGCTTTTTTTTTTTTTTTTTTTTTTTATCTGCAACCTGCCAAGGCCATAGCTCCCCATAGGTTGTCCCAGAAGACCTTCATCCCTTCCTCTGATAGATGAACCCCGTCGTGGCCATACATGTCTTGGCACCCGAGGTGGATCAGACCGTGTCTGATGGACTCCATGCCGTTGGTGCTGCAAAATTTGTGCATGGCGATGTTCAGTTTCCTTCTAGTATTTTCGACTGCTCTATGCGATTCCGCACCCCTCCATTGCCCCCTGCTGATCATCTCGGACCATATGATGGTTGTGCCCCTAAAAATTGCAGATGCCCTTGTGAGGTCCTCCTGGATGGTGTGACTTAATGCTTTCCTTCCCATGCTGGTCAAGTCATTGCCTCCGAGGTGGATGATCAGTATATCCGGGTGCCATGCTGCATCTGCCAGCAGGTTTCTAAGTGTCGTCATCAGCTGGCTCCATTTCATCCCTGGTTGTCCGAGCCACCGGATACACGTGCCTCTGGGCTTGCCTGCCAGCTTGTGGCCCGTCTGCCGCCACCAAGTTCGCATCCTGGCAACAAATGAATGGCCCACTACCCACACCAGCCGGGGGCGCTCTCCTGTTGAACAAGGAATCGCATAACAGACAGTCATCTTAGCAGCCAGCGGTACTTTTTTTTTTTTTTTTGTGAACACCCTGCCGTGCGGCATCCCAAGGTGGCATGCTGTGCCCACTCACCCTGCCGTGCGGCATCCCAAAGTGAGTGGCACGACCCTCCCCTGCAGGGTCTAAAGCAACTGTGGCCTGATGTATGTTTTGTATGCCCTGGACCGCCACCGGCCCATTTCCTGAATTCTAGCCCCTGGCATTCCGTGTTGTGACGCCGCTGTCGCTGCGCCGATCCTGAAAGAGTGAGGAGCGAATGCTCTCGGGGGCAGCCCCGCTTTGTCAAGGGCCTGGCGCATCAGAGCCGTAAATTGAAATCTGCTCAGGTTACTTCCGTCCTGATGTTTGAACAGTGCCCCCCCGCCTGCTGGGCGAGCCTCCATATATCCGCGCAAGCAGCATACTGCGCATGACTTGTTGCCTTGGATGCATCTCAACTGCACCACTGCGCCCCTTCCCGCCTGGTCCGTTTTTGACCTTCGTAGCAGGATTTCCACTGAAGCTGCCCCTGGCTTGACGTCCTCAGCCTGGATGCACAGCTCCGCCGGGCCCTGCCTCCTGGGAGCAACTAGTTCGCTAATGCGGAACGCACCAAAGAATGCTATGGCGAAAGCCGCTTAAAACAGGAGCAGCTCAAAGTTATCTTTTGTACACCACGCCAAGGCCTCCAACAGCTTGCCAAGTTTCTCAAAGTCTATGGGCTTCCTGCCATCAACCTTCTTCCCTTCAGTTCGCTTCCACCCTTTCATGGCCGCCTTGATGTACAAGGATGCCGTTGGGTCCTCCCCTGTATAGATTTTTGCATAATGGGCCATGGCTGCTAGGTGTGCCTGCGCCCAGGACCTAGTCTTTTTGTTGGCGAATGCCCACTGTATAAATCGCTCCACTGCCCTTCTTGTCCCATCCCTGTCCGTCAGGGATCGTACGCCACCTATCTCCATCACTGTTAAGGCGTATTTCTTGTAGCGTCTAGCTGCCTCTGGCGTGAGGGCCTGGTTCACCAGTATGGATAGATCTACCCCCCAGGTCCCACAGGTGCGCTGGGAAAGGCATCATGTTCTCGTCTGCCCCAGGTGCCAGTTCCCTGAAACGGTCCATCTGTGACCTGGACAAGGCGTCTGCTACCGTGTTGTCCACCCCCGGGACATGGCAGGCCTTCACATCCAGGTTCCCTTCCAGCTGTAATTTAACCAACTGACGCATTAGTCTTAGGATGTTGGGGCACCTTGCCGCCCCCTTGTTGATGGCCTGCACCACCCCCTTGTTGTCAGACCACAGTGTCAGCTTCATGTCTTTTAGCTCATGTTTCCATATGGTCAGTGCCACTATAATGGGAAATAGCTCCAAAATGTTTATGTTGTCTATGATACCCATTCTATTCCATTTCTCTGGCCACCGACTAGCACACCACCTCTTGCCGAGAATTGCCCCGAAACCTGTGCTACCCGCAGCATCCGTAAATAGGGCTATCTGTTTGGCTGTTACCCAGCCCCCCCTCCATATGAGGATGCCATTAAAGTCCGCGAGGAACTTGTCCCACATCAGTAGGTCTTGCTTGACCCCCATCCCAAGCCTTACGTGGTGATGCTGGTGTGTGAGGCCTGAGGTCAGATGTGTGAGGCGCCTTGCAAAAACCCTACCCACTGGTATGACCCTGGCTGCGAAATTGAGCTTCCCAATTAGCCTCTGCAGTTCCTTGAGCGCTGCTTTGTTCCGGCCGCATAGGCCTCGTACCTCCGCCCTGAAATCCTCCACTTTGTCCTCAGGGAGCCTGGTTGTACCTGACACTGCATCTAGCTCTATGCCCAAGAATGTGAGTTTTGTGGAGGGGCCCACAGTTTTATCTGGTGCCAGGGGGATCCCCAGAGCCCCTGCCAGGTCTTCAAACGCTGCCAATGTGCTCCCGCAGATTGGTGACTGGGGAGGGCCTGTGAACATGAAATCATCTAGGTAATGGAGCTTCCCCCCTTGCGGGTGTCTGATGTGTAGGGCCCACTCAACAAAGGTGGCAAACAGTTCGAAGTATGCGCATGATATGGCGCAGCCCATTGGCATGGCTTTATCAATATACAGGTCCCCCTCCCATTGGACACCCAATAGATGAAAGCTGGAGGGGTGGACAGGTAGAAGACGAAAAGCGGACTCGATGTCTGCCTTAGCCATGAGAGCCCCCCGCCCTGCAGCCTTCACCATGTCAATTGCGTCGTCCACTGATGCATAGCTCACAGAGCAAGCCTCCGTGCCTAACCCGTCGTTTACTGACGACCCCTCTGGGAAAGAGAGATGGTGTATGAGCCTAAATTGCCCCGGCTCCTTCTTGGGAACGACCCCCAGTGGGGAAATTACCAGGCCTCTTTGCAGATGCGGTGGTAGGGGACCCTCTATCCTTCCTAGGGACTTCTCCTTCTCTAGTTTCTTGGTTACCACCCCAGGGTGCTGCCTTGTGGATTTCAAGTTCTCTGCCCCTCCCAGGGGCAGTGGGCCATTAAATGGTATCACAAAACCTTCCTCAAAACCTTTTACCAGTGTCACTGCGTCTGCTCTGTTGGGGTATCGATTCGCTAACTTGCGCAGCTGATGTACGTTAATTGGGGATCTGGCTAGCTGGCAATCGCCCAAGCCCCGCATTGCTAACTTAGTGCTTTCTTTTCTTGTCCTTTTTATCCCTTTTCTGCTCTTGCTTGCCCCGACACCCAGCTGACGGGTGCCCGCCCCCGCAATTGGAACATGCGTGCAGGAATTTGCATGCTGCGCCCCACGTGCATTCCCCGGCATCAAACCTCCAGAAAATTGCTGGGGGGCCATTAGACGAGGATGGTTTTCCCGTATTGGGCTTGGGCCTGTGAAATGCCTTCCCCTTCCCTCTGAAAGAGCTCCGAAAGGGCTGGTCATTCTTTCCCGCCCAGGCCTTCACCTCCTTTGCCACTAGCATTTTGTGTATGAACCCCGATACATCCTCCTCGTTCCATTCCATCTCTGGATGCCTTTGCATCTTCAGCCTGAAACCGTTGTCATATTCCAACCATGCGTCGCCTGGGAATTGTCTCTGAGCCCAGTGAATATTGGACTCATATAACCATAAGTCTGCTGCACAGCGCGGGAACTTTTCTACTATGATGCATGCCATAATCCTAAACGCATCCAACCAATTGTCAAAGCTTCGCTCCTTCCTAGCGCCGCGCTTCTCCCTCTTGTCTTCCTCTTTCTTATCGCAAGTTGTGAGGTCCAACCCTTCCATCTGTACCTCTAGCAAGGAAAAAATGTCTATAAACTCCTTGCGCCATATTCTTTCTTTGACTGCCACAGGGATAAGGCTTGCTAAGCCAGTGGCTCTTGTGGTGAGGGACGCAGGGCCAGGGGATGGCCTGGTGTAGCCCTCTGCCGCCGGAGCTTCGCTCGCTGGGCCGCTTACGCCACCCGTGTCCCCCATGCCGCTAGAGGGGACCCCGAATTGCCCTGGCCCCTCTGCCCTCCTTGGCCATGTAGTGTCGACTGCCGCACCCAACCGGGGTCTATCAAATGCCATGACAAGCATGTAGTGTCATCTGCGCGCTGAGCCCCTGTTTCCCGGCCCCCTGCCCTAGGCCCTTAAGCAACAGCGGCGCCATTGATTTTAAACATTCTTGCACAATGCTCGTTATATGCTCACCGCCTGGTGCTCCGCTGGGGCCTCCACCGCTGTCACCTGTTGGTGCACCCCTTGATGGCGTGTTCCTCCTTTGCGGCTTCTTCCTCGGGACCTTCCTCTGCCCGGGTGCCGCCGTCTTCAGTTTCTTGGGCGATGATGGGCGAGCGTCGTCCCTTCCCTGGGCTTCTATTCTTTCGCCTCCGTCCTGGCCCAAGTGTGGCTGCAGCCACTCGCTGCCATGGACCGCCGCTGCCTCCCTGATGCATTTCAGGAGCTCTGTGATCTCTTCTGGTTGACCTTCTGCCATCGTTGCTGGCGGGGTGCTGCCGCCCTCCGATGCACCAAATGACGCTCTTTCAACTCTCTGCTGTGGGTTTTTTTTTTTTTTTTTTTTTTTTTTAATAGAGCCTTGTTCCCAAATTCCCTGTCTTGGCGTGCCTTCCTTCTGTTGGTGCCCTGAATGCTGTGCCGGATGTGCCTGTTCACTCCTTAGACCGTGGCTGTCCCTGCTGGGCAATGCCTCTCGTGTTCCTTAAGCGGCGTTACTCTGATGCCGGTCCCCTTCCAGTGATGGTCTTTCTCTTCTAGCTCTAGGCCGCGGTGCCTCTGCCCTCCTGGGCGTCTCTTTTCACCTGCCACACCTGAGGCCCACTCGCACCGCCCCCGGAGCCCTCGGGACCTGCCGCGCACACCAGCGACTGGTGCGCATGCGCCGTTTAGCACTGAAACACTGCCGAGGTACCTCTCGCAGTCACGGGGGCAGGAGCGGGTCTCAATCGAATTCAAATGCTGGTGACGTCCTGGCGAGACCCGGCAGGTCTTCGATCTGTGCCCCGGCTGCTCCCGACTCACAGGATGGTCCGCGTTCCTCCCGCGACTCGACCGCAGCTGTGCTCTGCGCCGGGGGAGCGGGAGCGGGAGCGTGAGTGTTTTCGCCGAGGCCCAATGCCGGGACTCAATCGTATTCAAATGGTGGTGGCGGGAGGCACAAGACGTCTCTGGTCGAAGGACGGCCCGGGGACACTGGTACCGTCGTCGATGTCCTGGCGAGACCCGGCGGTGAGTGCCACGGCCGCTCCCGACTCACCGGATGGTCCGCGTTGCTACCGCACCTCGACCCCAGCTGTGCTCTGCGCCGGGGGAGCGGGAGCGTGAGTGTCTTCGCTGCGGCCCAATGCCGGGACGTGGTCGCTACACCAGAGCTGCCTGCTCGTCCGCCTTCACTCGGTTGAGGAGGGCATAACAGCGAGTTAGACCGAGCCGGGATCCACTTCGTGACTCGGACTTGCGGAGGAGGCGCACCTGGGCAATCCGGGATACTTTCGCGCAGTACTTCGTCCTTCGAGTACTTCGTCCTTCTTCCTCCTTCTTTGCAAGAATCCACGCCGGTGCGCCGCTCTCCCCGCTCCACGAAACCGATCTTTAGTCCACTCTGCCACCCCAGTTCGGACATGGCCATATGCAAATCAGTCTGACCCTGTGCCTCATGGGAACAGTCCAGCCCGAACTGCCAAGCCATGCCTTCCCTGGACTGGAAACAAGCTTCCTTGGACCGGTTTCTGGCATTTCAGCCGTCTTCAGCCAGGCTTGCTTGAATCCAGTGGCAAAGTGAGCAAGGGACTCACGTCTGAGCATACCCTGCCAACTTATGGCGAACAAAGCGGTACAAAAGGGGGTGGTGATGGACGGAGCATCAGAACCAATCAAACACTCACACCCAGTCAACAGATCTGGGTTTGATCCATCACCGTTCTTTAGCCCACTCTGCCACCCCAGTTCGGACATGGCCATATGCAAATCAGTCTGACCCTGTGTCTCATGGGAACAGTCCAGGGAAGGTATGGCTTGGCAGTTCGGGCTGGACTGTGATGGCAGAGTGGGCTAAAGAACGGTGATGGATCAAACCCAGATCTGTTGACTGGGTGTGAGTGTTTGATTGGTTCTGATGCTCCGTCCATCACCACCCCCTTTTGTACCGCTTTGTTCGCCATAAGTTGGCAGGGTATGCTCAGACGTGAGTCCCTTGCTCGCTTTGCCACTGGATTCAAGCAAACCTGGCTGAAGACGGCTGAAATGCCAGAAACCGTTCCTAGGAAGCTTGTTTCCGGTCCAGGGAAGGCATGGCTTGGCAGTTCGGGCTGGACTGTTCCCATGAGGCACAGGGTCAGACTGATTTGCATATGGCCATGTCCGAACTGGGGTGGCAGAGTGGGCTAAAGAACGGTGATGGATCAAACCCAGATCTGTTGACTGGGTGTGAGTGTTTGATTGGTTCTGATGCTCCGTCCATGAACACCCCCTTTTGTACCGCTTTGTTCGCCATAAGTTGGCAGGGTATGCTCAGACGTGAGTCCCTTGCTCGCTTTGCCACTGGATTCAAGCAAGCCTGGCTGAAGACGGCTGAAATGCCAGAAACCGGTCCAAGGAAGCTTGTTTCCGGTCCAGGGAAGGCATGGCTTGGCAGATCGGGCTGGACTGTTCCCATGAGGCACAGGGTCAGACTGATTTGCATATGGCCATGTCCGAACTGGGGTGGCAGAGTGGGCTAAAGAACGGTGATGGATCAAACCCAGATCTGTTGACTGGGTGTGAGTGTTTGATTGGTTCTGATGCTCCGTCCATCACCACCCCCTTTTGTACCGCTTTGTTCGCCATAAGTTGGCAGGGTATGCTCAGACGCGAGTCCCTTGCTCGCTTTGCCACTGGATTCAAGCAAGCCTGGCTGAAGACGGCTGAAATGCCAGAAACCGGTCCTAGGATGCTGGTTTCCGGTCCAGGGAAGGCATGGCTTGGCAGTTCGGGCTGGACTGTTCCCATGAGGCACAGGGTCAGACTGATTTGCATATGGCCATGTCTGAACTGGGATGGCAGAGTGGGCTAAAGAACGGTGATTGATCAAACCCAGATCTGTTGACTGGGTGTGAGTGTTTGATTGGTTCTGATGCTCCGTCCATCACCACCCCCTTTTGTACCACAATCGTAAGACAGACTGCGAAGTACAATATGTATGATGTTAGCAGTAAGATCAAATAATACTGAAATAGCATGGTTTGTAGCTATGACATATATTAATCAAAATACATACATAGATAACATAATGCTGAAATGTGATACTCATCTGATGCTTCTAAATTGTTCTATCCCAGTGTACCTAACCTAAGTGGAGTACGAGGTTTGAAGTAGGTGCTATTTATAAAGCAGAGCTAGCTATATTTTAGTTTAGCCAAGGGTTGCCAAAAGTTTCTCTAAGTTCTAGTCGGCTCCATTCCTGAGAATGAGAGAGGTTGGAATCTCTTTTCTGGACTCGATAGTCTAACCCCCCGCAAGGGAAGTCAGAGAGCAATGGAACTGGATTCTCTGCAAGGAGGATAGCAGCGTCAGGTCAGTGCATCAGGCTGGAACTCGATCTCCTTCCGAAGTTGCCGTGGTGAACCGCATAGTCTGGGTTGGATCGAATCGCCCGGGAACCGCAATTTGCCAGGGCAAGTGCTGGTATATTTATACCTTGAAGGTGTCTAGGAATGCCAGTATTGACGTAAAAGTCGGGCAGAGGAACGTCATGAATGAACCCCTAAGGAATAGATGTTCATGCATACTTAATGAGTTCTTGGTGAAATCAATATTCAAGCTGAGGGAAATTCCTAAAGGCTTAAGGGTCTGGTTTTCCAAGAATTCGTTGTGACGTGGATGGACGGATGTAGGTGGCCATGCCTGTATTTGGTTTGTATGGACAATGTCTAAATAAGGGCCGGATTTCTATGTCCAAATAAGGGCAATGTGAATTGTACCTATATAAGGGCATAAATCGGGAAACCTATATACGGAATCTGAATCTGCACACAACAGCCTTTGTCACAGAGACTCTGCATGTTCCCCCTTCTTCCTACCTGAATTACATTGGATTGGTGCATCTGGTAATTTTCCTGTATTAACCAGTCGACTTTTGAACTCTATGCGTATAGTGAGCAGGTTACTCTGTGATAAGTATGAATGCCTCCCTCTTATTTTGCATTTTCTTCCGCCTCCTAACATTATGGGGTCTCGTCCCGATCCACTGCCAGAATGCGACATATTTTACCTTAGTAGTGTTGGCATTACTAATATTGCCTTCTTGGAGGATTTTACTGTTTTTACGAGGATTCCCAAAGAATTCAGTTGGACTGACACGTTTTTTGGTCTAAAGAACCGCCTTCTCTTCACACCTCGTTTGGCTGCTTTACTTTAGTGCATGATGAGTGGTTGATTTCACTTCCAGCACACACTCTAATCCCAGGGCCTTTTTGAAAAAGTCCCCCCCCCACCAAAATGCGATTACTCATGGCAGTGCACTGCTCATACAGCTCGCATCTGCATGTTTTCCCACAATAGCTATGGACAATTTAATTGATTATTTTGTCTCACTCCCACTTCCACAATCAGCATGAATGCATGATTCACGCTCGACTATTTCTACATGTTCTTGATAAATATGTTTCTGAGACCTGATTTATACTTTAACTTTCCCCTTTAATTCTGCCTTCTTTTCCTCTGCTGGTCTTAGCTTATTTATAGTTTTTGCATATTATGTAATCGGGCATATATTTCTGTAGTCCTGATGGTGATCTTTTGTTAATAATGGATCAAAACATCTTCGACCTAAAAATACTCTGACCCTCAAAATATGTATATTTGACTCTTGGGTGCAGTAGTGTTCTGTCCTAGGAATAAGGAACCTCTATTGTGTACATTATTGATGGTCATCTAATGTTCTTGGCCTGTTTGTTCCGTGGTTTTAACACTTATTGAGGATTACCCAAGCGGGGTTAAATAACTGACTAACATATCAACCACTCAATTAACTTTCATGTTTCACTATACAAATTCAACACTAATCCTTATGGGTTCCGGAGTAGCGTGCTACTAGCCAAAAGAGCGCTTCAAAACCCCATCAGGGGTACCAAGCGCTATATAAATGCAACCCTCCTTTCCCTCTTCTATCTCACCGCTACCCTTCTCAATCCAAATAACTGAATAACATATCCATCACTCAAATTACTTTCATATTTCACTATCCATATTTTCAACACTGATCCTTTATGGGTTCCGGAGTAACGTGCTACTAGCCAAAAGAGCGCTTCAACACCCCGTCAGGGGTATCAAGCGCTATATAAATGCAAACCTCTTTTCCCTCTTCTATCCCGCCGCTATCCTTCTCACTCCAAATAACTGACTAATATCCACCACTCAAATTACTTTCATATTTCACTATACCAATTCACCACTAATCCTTTATGGGTTTCCGGAGTAGCGTGCTACTAGCCAAAAAACAAAGAAAGTGCTTCAACACCCCATCAGGGGTAACAAGCGCTATATGAGTACAAACCTCTTTTCCCTCTTCTATCCTTCCGCTATCCTTCTGAATCCAAATAGTTGACTAACCTATCCACCACTTAAATCACTTTCATACTTCACTATACTAATTCAACACTAATCCTTTATGGGTTCTGGAGTAGCGTGCAACTCACCGAAAAAGCACCTAAACGCCTCGTCAGGGGTAGTAAGTGCTATATAAATGCAGTTACAATACAATACATTACCTTCTGAACAATCAACACGAAGAGGCCTATTTACATCATAAATGGGGTTCAAAGTGGGGAGATTTGCATATTAAAAGAAAGTCGAGGCTTGTGTGAAACCATACAACGCAGTGGACTTAATAGGATACAAAGCGAGGCAGTATAGCCCATTGTGTCAATGCGCCTGCTGCTGCTGTGTGCAACATTCTGCTTAGACGGACATTCTTACCGGACCAGCTTTGCCTTTCATCCCTCTGAGTTTGAAATGGGCACGGTGAATTCGGGGTGATATGTACCCACAGATGACCTAGTCCTGTATGGTCGTTCCCTGAGAATGAGTTACAATAGGAAACAATACTGTGGCGCTCGCCTAAATCCTTCTAGACAGCACTCTCCATTCAAACAAACATCCTTCAAAAGGATCATTTTAATTTAAAATAAACACAAGATTTACTGCACCACTGTCCCCTACAGGTACAAACATACATACAAAAATATACATAAAAAACAATAACTTTTGACTTTTTACAAAGTCATGCAATTGATAACATATATTCAAAAGATCGATTTGTGATTTTTACACAGGTACTTTCAGTCCAGAAGTCTATCTATTCGAAGCTTTTCATTGGCATGCTGCACCTATCACTTTACACCAAAGCCCTTCACAACCAATGGCAAGTCGGAACACTGATGTGGACATGCGGGGAAGACATACGTTAGGGACAGTCATGTTCATTCATTGCATTGGTTATGTGCTGGAAGCCTGCACAGTGGGCGTGTCTTTTTAAGTGCTTGCTGTGAACGGGTGGCGGACAGGGTCTGTCTGAAGGACAGCCAGAGGGTTCACACTGCAGAAATGCTTATTTTCTTTTGTATGGTGCACATGTGTCCGAGTTGACGTCAGAGGCATTGAATAAAAGACACAATAGACACTGTACATTCAGAGCTGAAACAACGAAATATCGATGCCTCATCAGAAGTAGTAAGTGCTATATGAATAAATTACCATTCACACGTGTCCTCATTTCAGAAGTGCTCTCTCG
The DNA here is from genome assembly GCF_964204655.1 of Triturus cristatus. Lineage (NCBI taxonomy): Eukaryota > Metazoa > Chordata > Amphibia > Caudata > Salamandridae > Triturus > Triturus cristatus. Next base: position 144,208,059 of record NC_140585.1, on the reverse strand, counting down.
ATGAACGAAGGCTATGAGTGAAGAATTTGAAGACCTGCAGGACGAGGGAGCGTCATGGCCAGAAGAGGCGTGAGATTTAAAACAAGCATTTGCAATGCAATAGGTCTTGCAATTGCTAGAGTTTGAGCTATTGGCATTGTAAATGTGTTGGTTTTTAAAACATAAATGAAAAGGCAGTGTCATTTACAATGCCAATAGCTTAAACTCTTGCAAATGCGAGACCTATTGCATTGTAAATGCGTGTTTAATTAATTAGCATTCGTTTCATTAGGACAACTGTGGAACATACTTTAAAGTGCGTGCTAATTATAATTACTGCTATGTTCAATGTTTAAAGTTTGGAGGTGATTTTACTAATGTTTTTTTACCAAGAATAATGAAAGTGGAACCAGTTGGTGGCTGGTATGGGGCTGTGGATCAAGGTTAGCTGTGAGATAAGATGCACTGGAAAGGGGTGGTAGAAAAGTGGATGATCAGGCCTGTAAGGGAGTGCACTGCAGGGTCAGGGGTCAGGTGGAGGTAGCAATGAAGAGGGATTCTCCCTGAAGGCTTGCACAGAAGGAGCCTGAGTAGTGTCACTTGCCTGATACTCCCACCTCAGAGACCTCCTCTTCCCATCAAAGGGACATTACGTGGAAAAAAACACTTTTTGAGAGGGATAACATTGAAAAAGAGATTTGGAAAAGAGTGCATTTTACTGGTCTTTTTAAGACTAAGAAGAGATAAAGGGGAGGAGGAGCCAAGATGGCGACCGGGACGGCAGCGTAGACTCCCGGCTCCGTGAACCTCCGCATCCCGCACGGATATCCTGCCTGAGATCCTCAACCTGTGCTACGTGGTCGTGTTTCTGAAGGAGGGGGGCTCCCGACTGTCTGACTCCGAAGTTGCTAGCTGCGGTATCGCCGGAGAAAATCGCATCTGAACTTTGCGGCCGACGCGGCCCTGGAGCCGGGACATCGAGTGGACGCCGTGGCCGGGTGGCAGTGCGACAACAGCGGCCAGTGGTGACTGGGTGGAGTCGGTCACCGGAGCGGTGCCGGACTCGGCCTACATTTCGACATGGTCACTTCTACTGTCCAGCGTAGCGGACCGAGTGCATGACCGGGGGTGCAAATTTTGGATCCTCCGGTGGCTGCCCCTGCCTTGATGGTGAGCTGCCCGGCCGCCGTCCGTATTCTGCCCCGATCGCGGCGGGCCGCCCCCGGATATCTGCGGGGGCTGGTCCGTGGTGGGGACGACTGTTGCCCGTGACCAAGGATAGTTTTTTGCTTGCCCCCGGAACCCGGCCACCCGCGACGTGGACACCGCGACGTTTGTCTCGGCCCCGGTGAGGGTCGGGCATACTTGGCGGCCATCTTTGGGCAATGAAGCCTACCATCCTGTCCGCTGGGTCGCGGCGGGCCTGTGAGCGTACGACTTCTGGGAGTATGGCGGCAAGAGCGCAGAGAGCTGAGCTGGGGTACGGCGACCTCCTCGAGGCTCTTGGTACTCTTCACTCCTCCTTTGTTCATGGTTTCGTGATCCTAGGGAATAGGCTCGATGGTGTTGCATCGGAGTTGGGGCAGTGGCGGCCCGCCTGTTCACACGAACGCAGAGACTACCCACACTGCGCGCAGGAGGATGCTGTGGCGGCCGCCCCTGAGGTTAGTGCACGACTAGACGCCCCGGCCAGTATGCTACAGGGTGTTCGACCTTCTGAGGGCCTGATCTCTCCCGGAGGCGATGGACCTGTGTGTGCTGTGGTGGCCTCGTCCCGTACATGCCCTCCTACGACTCAGGGACAACTCCAGCAACTAATGTCTGCTTTGGCTGCTTCTGCCTCCCTGAACCCTGCATGCAGTACAGATCCTAGGGCAGCCCTGGGAAGCCAGTTTCTTCACGCGGCGGACTGTGTTCCTCAGAGACTTCCACCCCACCTGTGTGTGTCGCTTCTCTGTCGTTGTTGGACATTTCTCTGCCTGGGAACATTGGGTGTGATGCTGGGTCGAGGGGTTGGCGTGGGCAGAATTCCGAAGAGTGGTCAGGGATGAGGCTGCCCCTCTGGGGTGGTCGCCTAGTGGACGGGCGGGCTTAGGGGTGGCGTGCTCTCCTTACGTGGCTACTGGCACAATAGGTGCATAATGCTCCCCATCGTGGTTTGAGAAGATTGTCTTGGTGCTGTTCCTTGTTCACTTTAGGGGAACCTTACCGTGCGGGAGGGAGAACGCCGGGGGTCTGTTATGAAGGCCCTCCTCCAAGTTTATAAATACTTTCTTTACCCCCCCGCCCGGTGGGGGTCCTTTCCTACCTCTTTTTCCCTACTCTTCTATATTTCGGGTCTGGTTCCAGGGCGACAGGCACACTGCTGGGGGGGGGGGGGGCCGTACTCATTTGCAGAGGTGCAGGGTGGGGGGTTGGGGGAGGGGATTCTGTATTCTTTCATCTCCTTTTCCATGGCCTCCTTTTTCTTCTCTGACTCTTTTTGTTTTTTCTTTTTCCGGGATCAGCGTGATACACTCCCTGTTGTTATGCCTCGTTGCCGTTCCATGCGTTCACAACTTCCGAGGGGTTCTTGGGGAGTTTTGGCGGGGGCCTGCGGGCGCAACTGTATATTATGTTCTTCCCCATCCTGATGTTCTTGTGTTTGCGCCATCGACCTAACAGATTGCTGTAAATCGCTAACATCCATTACTCTGCAGATCCGTGATTGTTGTTTTAAAATTGCTTGTCACCTGATCCTACTGCCTTGTCTCATTATAAAATGAAAACCTTTTCTCCTGGTGCCCTACTTACGCTGTTCACAGTAATAATAGTACGATTTTGCTCCCCGAAGTGCTGCCTGTGTTTGTACTTGTCGTTATTGCCCTGATTGCTTAGCGGCCGGCCCTGGGGGGTTGTAGGCCCATACTTGTTCTTATTGAACTGTTCAATAAAGGTTTTCAAAAAAAAAAAAAAAAAAAAAAAAAAAGAAGAGATAAAGGACGGCCTAGAGCAGGCCTGGCTAGACATATAAGTGACAAATCGGGGCCCACAGTGGCTCACCTGAATGCACCCTTGGCCCACCCAAATAAAAATTCCTGGAGCTGGGCCTGTTAGAGGTAATCTTCCTCGCAATACTCACACCTATTTTACTGGTGAAATTGGGGTTGTCACAGTACAATTAAAAACAGCTGATGGGGGGCAACCCCACATTAATACACAGTAGACCCGCTAGGAACCAAATATAAATATCTAGTATGACACTGGCCCCTCAGACAAAGCCTGTCTGGAGTGTTACGCTGGCCCTCGTGGGCATAGGGAAACGTTCCTTATGTATTCCAGTGTTTGGAAGGGCTGGGTCTCTTCTTGTGAGGCAGCGTGGCTCGCGATGCCCAGTATACCAGTGCTTCAGTGCACGCAAACACGGTCTGCGAGCAGCAACCTAGAAATAGGACCGAAGTCCGAGCACTAAGACGCTCCGCTCCCTACCTCCTTAGCGCCCATGTCGAGAGCGACTAATTCGGTAAAGCCCTCCGGCATTAAATGCATCCAATTGCGGAATTTCAGTAAAATAAGACCAAAGAAATGAGTAGCAAAGCACTTAACTTTGATGCATAGCAGTAAAGAAAGAGGAATGGAGATGACGCTTTGGGACTTTGTCTGCAGTATTGTCGGATGATTGGTGTACTGGTAAGCCTGGGCAGTGAACTACGCTCTGCTCGCGGAGCTTGCGAAGTTTAGGTAACTTTGCGATTCGCGTAGAGCGCGAAGTTGCAGATTGCTACTCAATCAACAGCGTAGCGTAGTTGTTTTGCTTCTTCGTGCGCTCAATATTCCTTCTCGCGCGCACGGTAACGTCTTACCGTGATTCTGCGTTCGCCAACTCGATTTTCTTTAAGTTCGCGTGCGCCACGAGATTTGTAATATGGCTGCCCGATCCCGCGAGAGTGTGTGAATGCGAACACGTCATTTGGACGCGCGAGCTGACTTCTGGCGGCTGTCTTGGTAAGATCGCGATCCTGAACATGCAAAAACTACAATCTGGCGAAGAATATCTCTCGAGCATCATAAAACTTTCTCGAAAATGATCATTTTGCTCAGAAAAACTCCTCAGATTGTGATTTGGCTGTAGTCTTTTGTGCAAGGAGTCCTTTTTTTGTTTTTACTCTTTTTTTCAAGAGGGAGGAAGTGCCCCTGAGTCTACAACTTCCTGTTCCTGTCCAGCAGGCTCCTCCCAGTGCTTTGTCCATGTGCTGTTCACTTTCATTTGGATTTGGAGCTGGAAGGATCACTTTTTGTGTCTGTCTGCTGGATCATATCATTGGATTGGATTTATTTGAGGACTATTTGATTTGAGATTTAATTTTACAAGTAAGTTGGAGAATTGGTGTACATGTTTGTTTCATTGGGGCTTGTTTGTACCTATATTTTTCTGGGATTTTCATTGTTTTTAAAAACTATTATTGTGGGTGGCCTGTACTTTCAATAGGGGCCTAGTTGTTTTTCTTTGCAATTTCAGCCAGTAGGGTACCCATGGGTCTATGTTTCTGTGGTGTCTGTTGAATTTAAACATCATGTAGGGCATGGATGGCATAGGATTGAATTGCTAAATGTGGTTGTGGTGTATTTCACTGTTTGGGTGTGTGTGTGTTAAATACCTTTGTTAGATGTGTGTGTGTACTTGATGTGTAACTTCTTTCCAATCCTTTCGTAGCTGTGTTGATTTTCATTTTTGTATTAAAGCTGTGTTGTTTAGCAGGCCTCCTTTGTCCGGTCATATATAAGCCTGCTTCAGTTCATTGTTTTCCATGGCCTGTTGTGACTGTGAGTGCCCATGTGGCTTGTGGCAATTTTGTGGTGGTAGTTTAGTAGTGTGCTTCTTTTTCCATAAAGGCCTGCATGTCTTTTCTTTGTTCTCCTTGGCTTATGCTTGTTGTTGTTGTGTCCTGGCCATGTGTGTGGTGGCCATTTTGTGAAGACAGGCAGTGTGCTTTTGGCATAGGCTTACATTGTCTGTCTTCCATTTCTTGTTGTTGTGCTTGCTTTTGCCATTCTGTTCCAAGCTTGTGGCCTAGTCTGCCAGTAGACCCAGTGGTAGTCATCATCAAATCCTGGGTGCATAAAAACTGTTTGTGTTTCTGTTGAATTTTAACACCATGGATGGCATTGGATTGAATTGCAAAAGGTGGTTTTTGGGGTGGAATTGCAGTTTTTGGGTGTGTGTTAAATAAATAGGGCTGTTCAGCCAGTAGGTAACCCTAGGAATTCAGCTCGCGTACTTTTGGCAACTCTGCACAGCGCGACAACGCAGACTTACAGTTTTTGTAATTTTTGCACTCTTAATATGCGTGTTCGCGCACGCGATAACGACTTTTTGTACAGTTCGCGATGCTGAACATGCAGAATTTGCAATCTGGCAAACAATATCTCGCGAGCAACATAAAACCTTTTTGAAAACGATGATTTTGTGCATTTTGCTAAAAAAACTCCTCAGGTTGTCATTTTGCTATTTTGCTGTAGTTTGGAGCACGGAGTCACTTTTATTTTTTTTTAAACAAATTTAAAAGAGGAAGTAAGTTCCACAGAGACTCCAACTTCCTGTTCCTGTCCTTTGTATTCACTTTTTTGTTATTATTGTGGTGGGTGGCCTGAGCATGTGGGTGGCGGCCATTTTGTGAAGGCAGGCATTGTGCTTTTGCCATAGGCCTGCATTGTCTGTCTTGTATTCCCTGACTTTTTCTTGTTTTTGTGAGTGGCCTGGCCATGTGGTGGCGGCCATTTTGTGGGACCAGCCACTGTGCTTTTTTCATAGGCCTCCAAGCTTGTGGCCTAGTCTGCTAGTAGGCCCAGGGGTACTACTCATCAATCATCATGGGTGCATGGAGGTTAAACAACTGTGTTTGTGTTGTGCGTTGAATTTCAACATAATGCATGGCTTTGGATTGAATTGCAAAATGTGGGTTTTACTTTTTTTCTGGGGTATATTTCACTTTTTGGGTGTTGTAAATAAATGCCTTTTTATGTGTATATGTTCGTTGTTGTTGCTCCCTGATGCTGCATCCATCCCATGTGATTCACACATTTTTATTTGGGGCAGACAAGCTACACTACATTTATGTTTTTGTTCTTTGCTATTCTTATTCTTCCTGAGTGTACACAGTACAGTAGTACACCAGGAGCCCTGGCCTTGTTGTCAGTCTCATAAATGGCTACACTGTTGTTATTCACTGACTTAATAACATTTAATAATTGTGACCACCCACCACACACTAAGAAGTTATATATTATATTAGTTTGATTGTACTATCTTTTGACTGATGTTCTTCTGGCTTCTTTGCTTTTAGGTGCACAAAAGACTGAGGAGGAGGTGTGTCATCAGCGCCCGTTTTGGTGCCAGACCGACGTCCTGCTGCTGTACATGACGTGACGTGTGAGTGACCTGACCTGCCATCTCTGCAACTTGTGCAACTGAGTGCTGTTGACATCTGAAGAAGATGCCCCCAAAGAAAGCAGGTAGCAGGTCCTCCAGTACCAAGAAAGTTGCCATTGAGAAGAAGGAACAGAAGAAGAAGGAAGTGTCACTTAAGTCTGGTGTGCCGCCCAAAACCTTTTTTGGGACACCAAAAATGACGCCTGCAGCAGCGGTGTCCGGGGGCCAAGCTGGGGGCAGCACCTCCGCATCAGTAGGCCCAACCCACCAACCCAGGCCCAAGCAGATAGAGTGTGGAAGAGGTAGCCAGCCTAATGGTGGAAAGCAGTGATGCTGAGCCTGAACTAAACTTATCGCTACCTCAAAGTAGTACACAATCTACGCAGGAGGGAACACAGCAGATAAGTGGTCAACAACAACAGCCGCAACCACCGCCCGCAATAGTAGTTGTTGTTCCTCCCAAAGTAGGGGCAGTTCAGGAAATTGAGCCTCATGCAGAGGAAGAAGAGGAAGCCACTCCTTCAGAAGTTCCATTGTCTTCCAAATCCCCAACAAGGAAAAGGAGGGTTAGTCCATCAAGTTCTTCGCCAAGCCCCCCTTCTGATGATCTAGATGCCACTTGGAAGCCACAAACTGAGTCTGAGGGGGAGACACATCCCATGAGCAGGCATGGGAAAAGGAAGGTTCCAGAAAGCCTTACACTTATGGAGGTTGATGTAGAATAGCAGGATGCTAATGATTATGAGCCAGTCATCACGAACATCACTCCCGGCCCAGAGGAGATGGAAACCAACATTTTTACCCTATCCAAAATGGCTGCGAGGGATGTAGCACGCATACCTCCAACACAGGTAACACCAACACGACCTCCAGCTTCCATATTTACATTAGCAAAGGGCCGGCAGCGTCCTACATCCAGCACAAGCACCACCTCAGCAGAAGTAGGTAGTGGTACTGCACATAGTCAAATTCAACGCATACCCTCCAGTTCATCCGGCATTGAAAGTGGCACCTCCTGCAGGAGACAAAAGTTAAGCTACCCAGTGTGGAACTTCTTTACGGTTAGCGAAAAGGAGGAGAACATTGCTAAATGCTCCATTTGTCATACTTCTGTTAGTCGTGGTAAGCTTGGTACAAACTATGGTACCGGAGGCCAAATGACCTATCTGAAAAAACACCACGTAATCCAGTGGGAGGAGCACCTTCGTCGCATAAAAACTGGAACCATTGCTGTTGGTGGGGTTAAACGAGTAGAAGGTCCTCTCACGGTGGAACAGGAGGAAGAAGAAGAGGGAGAGATTCTCTGTGGTAGTGGTACACAAAGTAGCCCTGTCCCCAGCACTGCAGTGGTAACGCCCATACCCTTAGCAACATCTCAGTGGCCCAAGAGTAAGAGTCAGCCTGAGACACCAAGGAGTACTGCTTTTAAAAAAAGTGCGACGTTGAGCATACCAGGAAGGAATACCACGCAGCCTACCATTCTTAGCATGTTTACTAGGCCGGAGGGGCAGTACGAACGCAACCACCCAATAGCACGTTTGTACAATGCGAAGCGGGCTAAAATGTTAGCACTGGACCTTCTCCCTTTTTCTTTTGTTGAAGGGGTGGGTTTTCTGGAATTTGTGACAACCATCTGCCCAAAATGGAAGGTTCCCAGCCGCTACTATTTCACCAGAGTTGCTGTTCCAGCACTACATCACGACATGCTGGAATTGCTTGGAAAAGCCTTAAAACAGAGTGCTGTTCAGAGTATCCACCTGACAACAGACATGTGGACCAGTTGCCAAGCCACTGATTACATGTGCATCACTGCACACTGGGTCTCTTTTTCGGGTGTTAAAGATAAGATACCTGTAGGTGTTGTTGGCATTGCTGAGATTTTTAATGACACTCGCAAACATGCACTGTAGCCATGTTTGCTGTGGAGAAATCTCATACTGCTGCAAACATTTTGGATGAGTTTAACATTAAGGTGTTTGAGTGGCTGCGACCAAGAGGGCTTAACATTGGTTTTGTTGCCACGGACAATAGCAGTAATGTAGTTAGGGCCATGAAAGATGGTGACTATTTCAGGGTCCCGTGTTTGGCACACTGCATTAACATTGTTGTTCAAGACTTTCTGAAAAATGAAAGCAAAGTCAGCAACTTACTGACCACCTGCAGAAGAATATGCACACATTTCAACCATTCTTTTAAAGCACGGAAGCAGCTGAGGGTCATTCAACAAGAGGATAAAATGCCAGTCAAAGCACTCATCCAGGAGGTGCCAACACGTTGGAACTCAACTTATTACATGCTTGGGCGTCTGTTTGAGCAGTACATACCACTCAATGCTTATGTCATGAAAAGGTCAGGAGATCCTACTGAAAGGCATTACCGTTGAGATGGCCCAATGGGACCTCGTTAAATGCCTGACAGAGATGCTACTTCCTTTTGAGGTCTTCACACATGAAGTCAGCAGGGAGGACTGTACTATGGGCCAAGCTATCCCATTTTTGTACATGCTAGAGCAGGAGCTGAAGGAGGTATCTGAAATGTACGCAGGTGTGGATGACAAAGTAGACGCATATTATTTGGCAGACACCTTAGCTGTTCGCTTATCTGAAAATACAAGGATTCAAAATAACATTGTGTCACATCGACATTACATTACTGCCTCAATTTTGGATCCACGTTACAAATTATTGCTGAGCAGTAATGAAGTAATTCCTTTTTCCGAAGTGGATGTTGCCAAGTACAAAACTTTGATAGCTGAGGAAGCCACTGACTTTGAAAACGAATGACTTTTAATTAGAGGCCCGCCACCCCAGACCAGAAAAAGTACTACAGGGCACACAGAGTCAAGTTCTACTTCAGAGCCTGACAGCAGTGCGTTTTCCTCTCAGCAGTCACCAACACTACCAGCAATAACATCAACAACAGCACCAACAGGATCATCAGCCACATTTTAAAAAACGGCAGGTGATTGGTTTCTACGGAAAGGGTTTTGTACGTCCCTTACCGATGCAAAGGCAAAAGAGGCCAAGCAAATCGGAGCACCCCTGAACATTGAGCGGATGGTTAGGCCTATCTGGATGACACAACAGAGGTCTTCATGGAGCAAAGCCCATTGGTGCATTGGTATGGGAAAAGAAGGTAATGGCCATTCCTCAGCAGGCTGGCGATAAAGTATGTGGCTTGCCCTGTTGCAAGTGTCTCTTCAGAGCGTGTTTTCAGTGCTGCTGGTGCCATTGTTGCTGTGAAAAGGACCAGTCTCTCGCCCAAAAGCGTGGAGAGGTTAACCATGATCAAAATGAATCAGCACTTTATACCACCGGAGTACAAAATACGTGAATCACAGCAGGAAGAGGAGAGCGACTTCGATGACATAAGTAGTGGGTTACATGACGTACTTCTGTCCGAACCACCAGAGTTTGAGGACGAGCTCCTCTTCCCTGACAACTAGGCTTTCAAATTGTTCTTCCTTCCTTTATTTGTATGTGTATCTATTTTTCTGGTTCAAATCTAATCACAACAAATCCATCAACACCGTCTCCTCTTTTTATTTCCCTATTGGAGTTGCACGTCTGTGCATAACTGTCCACTCCTCAGAGTCATGCTCCATCTTCCATACTCTCCCTAAATACATTTCAAGCAAGCCAGACATTGGATGGAGTTGGAGAATAGTACAATACATGTTGCCTCTAACAGTCCCTCCATAAGAAGTGAAACGTGACTACAGCTATCTTCCGTTTTGTTTCCATGCCAAAACTCATCACTGTCAGAAGGCTAGGCATCTGATCTGACAGCCAAAGAGAAGAGCAAGACAGGTAATGATTATTATGAATGATGGCATGCATTGCATTGGATGCTTGCTGACTACGAGTGAATGAGCATGAAGTCGAACTATACTAGTTTATCTACAAAGTAAAAGTGACACAAGTGACAGTCAATGTTTCCTTGTTGTTTAATAACCACATTGTACTCCTACTACTGCAGGTGCAGGCCAATATCCGTTGCAATTTTGTAATATGGAATATATTATAAACTTAATCAGAGTCACTATAGACTGAGTTGGTGTTGGAGAACACATACCACACCGTCATGATGCTGACCATACTATCTTTGCACACAGTCAGTCAGTTGGATCGGAGATAATTGATTGAATAACTGCGTTTCATGGACTGGCATAAAAGGTAAACACAGTAATTCAACAAGAACCTCAGCAGACCTAGGCTACATGTCCGTGTAGTGGTGTGAACTGGAGTAGAGTGTAGTGGTATGAGTGACAGTGGCTCATTGATTTAGTCACTTGATTTGAAAAATGCTAGGTTGCTGCATATGCCTTTTGTCTGGCTCTGTCAAAATTTAAGGTAAATGGGGGTTGGGTGCCGGGCCTGGCCTGGCCTGTGCCGTGGTTGGCCTGTTCTGTGCTGGCTCCTGTCCTGTTGTTGTTGTAGCTTAATGTTGTAGAGTAGACACGATGTATCCAAGCCGCCTCAGTCTGAAAGTGTTCTCTCAAGAGTCTTGTCTTCTCTTCTTGCACTCCACTGTAATTTAGTTTATTTTTATTAATTCAGTTATTTTTCAATACCCCTTTTGTTTTTCCATCTACACTTACAGGCCGGCCTTTACCCTGTGCTATAGTGGGAGAAACAACTCACACTTACCTTATCAATCCGCATCAGGCAGGCAGTGGTACCCAAGATTGATGTGCGGAGTGTCCATGGAAGGGAGGACCCAGATGAATGACGAGAATGATGCAACTCCTCAATTGGACCAGGATAATACAGTAACTTTAGTATCATTCGTCTTTAAATTTATTTGATTCCTTTTTTCTCTTCAATCATTACGACTGTGTGTTGTGATTTGTTTGGTAATTGATCCCTACAACTATTTTTTCATTTTCTTTGCTAGCTTTAAAAATAATGGTAAGCTCGGTACAGCATGTAATTTGGTTCACTCTGAGGGCAGACAGGCAAGGGAAATTTCATATTAATTATTTCTGCCCTGTACTGTCTATTTGTGTAGTAGTAGTTAGTAAGTACAACTCATTAACCATCAAGTTCTCTTCATCATCATGCATGCATTTCCTTTTTCTCCCTTTATAGATTTCTTGTATAATGGATCATGGTCATCTTCCAAGATTGTGTTTTACTTTTGTTGTGTCCATGCATACTGTCTGTTTTTCTTTGTCAAACCTTTCCCCAAACCCCCCTTCCCATCCATTCATCAATCCCTAACCCTCTTCCCCCGGGCTGTGTGATTTATATTGAGGTGTGATGTGACTACATTAAATGTACACCAACAATTGATCACACACTTGCTGGGGCAGATGTGGTGAAAGCAACACTAATTGAATTTCAAGGCAGGGCAAGGATTTTCTTCTGCTTGCCCACCCATGCTGTACTTTACTTTGTTCTACTACTCCTCCCACAGTCTCTCTCAGGCAAGTGACTGTCTCTTTTTTTTTTTTTCAAATGCTAGTGCCAGTGTCTACTACTACCACCACAACCATGGCATCTTCTCCATTCACTTGGGAAACCAACCATGCAGCCATCACTGTGCCGAACTTAATCATCATCAATCACAGGTAAGATACGTTTGGTGGGAGGTATAATGGACTAGGAGTAGAGACTGACAGTACTAGTAGGACCAATAAAATAACTCATTGAGGGGTTCAGCATCTATCTGTTTGTGTGTTACAAAATCGGCAGATCTTTTAAATCAAACACTGGCTGCGGGCATGCAGCAGCAAGGAAACTAAGTAACAAACCATGTGATGTAAATTTGTAAAACAGTAACCCACCCACAAAACATTAACATTCTATGTTTAAGTAAATAATATATAATTTAATACCCTAACAAAAATAAACTATCCCACTCTGACCTGACCCACCCCCCTCCCTAACCCCAACCAATGTCCAAAAGTGAAAGTCCCAAATGTCCAGAAAAAACCCCAACGCCCAAAACCCACCCACCAATAAAAGGAATTAAAAAAGGGGCAAATCAACAAGGTCCTAAATTCAGCGGGCTTTCAGGTGTTTGTCAACCAGGATCTTCACCCGCTCCTCTAGGTGCTCCTCCAAGCGGGCCATCTGGAGGATCATCTGGTGGCGAAATGCCCTGCAGTTACATCCAGGGTGGGGGGCAGTAGTGCTTGATATTGAGGCATGGCGGCGGGGCGGCTGCCTGACCACGGCGCGGTAAAACTAGAGGCGGGGCCTGACTGGGGCCCGGGGCATTGGAGGAGGCTGCAGCTGCAGCCGCCTCCTCCTCCTCCGCCTGAGCCACCAGCCGCCGGTATTCCTCGCAAATGGCCTCCAGTTTACGGTGCCGGGCCCTGGCTGCCAACTCCTTCCTCGTAGGTTTTGGTTGGGAAGGAGGATCTATATCAAGAAAGAAAAAGAACATTGTTGTAACCAATACTCTTAGCAAAACAGTAACACAAAATTCATTCAACACATAGTGGCACAGTATCACTAGCAAGCACAGTACATAACATTTGTGGTAAGTATCTATCCTCCTACTTCCTCGGACTCTAACATTTGTTGGAGTTTCCGGCATTATACTAGCACTATGTACTCCAGTCCACACCAGTCGTCTTGTTCTTATCTCTAGTTTAGCAAAATTACATAATCTTGTGGTAGCCGGCATGCCAGCTCAGTCAGCTAAGCTTGCACCCAAGAGAAACAGATACGAGTCACATGATGCAGACTCAGGTTAGTTTTATTTACTACTACTGTCTGCAGGTGGGGAAGCTCATATTTTTGTATTACGGGTGACACTGGCCATACTCTCTCTGTTACATGAGGGCAATTGCTCAATTTCACTTTCACCCTGCCCTGGGTACTACAAAAAGGCAGATTATTTATCGGATCCAATGATCATTGCTTATATTATAGATGGTAACACGACATCAGGTCAGTAGCAGTCGGTGGTGGGAGTGCTGCCGGGCGGTGACATGGGGAGGTGCAGTGTGAGGGTAGTAAACTATGGATTACGGACAATCACAGGTAATTAAACAATACCTGTAAATAAATAAATCAAATTTCGTTGCATGGACTGCATCGCATTTGGCGGTGCAGTGCGCACAATGAAAATAATTTTATTTATTTTTATGTTTACTTACCTGTATTTGGCCGTTATACATAGTTTACTTCCCACCCACCCTGCCCCTCCCCACGTCACCGCTTGCCAGCACTCCCACCACCGACCGCTACTGCATAGGGTAGTTTGCTTTCATTGATTGTGTAACCAACAGATAGGCCACCCTTTGCAGGCTGGCTGACATAATCGAAAATACATTAACATAGGTAGGGAGTGGTCCTCGGAGTCGGAGGAAGGCGCTTGATAATATATATATATAAGATGTGCTTGCAAACTACTGTGAGTCAACTGTATTCTGAAAATACTACTTATATTCCCCTTCGCTTTGCTACTCTGGCGCAGTTTCTTTTACATTCTCTTCAAAGTAAGACTCTCCAGGGACAGTCTCCACCTATGCTGTCTATTGATGATAGTTCATCCAGGCATACATCCATTAAAGTAAATGTCTATCATTCTTTTTTGTATATCTCTTAACAAACCTTAGTTGGTTTCACCAACAACCACCCATGCGTCCGCTCCTTCCTTGCTTGCCTTGGTTTTGAGTTTGAACCAAACGCCGCTGATGATTCTTGCTATCTAGTATCCACCCATACTGTGTCGCCCACCCAGGCAGGCATCCTCTTTCACCTTCCACCCATCCTTCAACAACCCATGCATCTGATCTGATTCCTATCAGCCACCTATGCATGCTTCCAACATACCCTTCTCTGGAGGTCATATTACATCTCGCCCGTCCTTCCACCCTTCTTTCCCTCTTTGTTCAACACATCCATCAAGGTCATCTGATCTGAGTTTTAGTCTTCTCCATAAAACCATCAGAGCTGAGTTGGAGTCAGATAGAAGAGGCCATTGGTTACTCAACTCACGCTGCTAATGCTAAGTAAAGAGTGTCTTCTTCAACCGTTGCATAATGTTCATTACAACTTAATAATAAGTCTCACAGTACAGTGAGTGAAGTGAACACACTTCCATCTAGTAGTAATGTCAAGAAGTAATAATTATAACTTACCACCACCTGCCACTGCTGCTGTCTCCCCCCGTAGCTCCTGCAGGTACCGCCTGGTCTCCCGCCACCTCCGGAATGGCCGCATCGCCATCGTCGCTGGCCCTGCCGGCACTGGTGGTTGGTAGTATGCCTAGAGAAAACATTACACATTTTTAGATGCCTGGAAACCTCCCCCTATTTTATTAGTGTTCACTAGGAAGATTGAAAAAAAATGTTAATACAACATACATCATCACTAGTCCAAATTGGGTACTAGAGAAGTAGAGTCAGTAGACAGACACTAGTAGTGTTATATGGTCCCTAGGGTCATCTAGTCCTACTCTACTCTTTGGAAAGTTAGCCTGAGCCATGTAACCCTTTAGATTCATCATGTCTACTACTCTTTTTGCGCATAATATTATACCTCGCAGCTTATTGTGCAGTAGACGCCTTTGAGGCCACATGACGGTTGCGTACAAGTGAAGAGGTCGAAAAACAAGCCACTTTGTTATGGAGTTCGGTTAGTCCGTATTGCTTAGCCATCACATGTACATGTTACACTTTTTGCCATGACTGCGAAATGCTTGCATTATAATAGGTGGAAAATTCCCTTCTACAAACCAGAGATTTGCAGAGCTTATGATGCATGATGTAACCAGTATTTCTACGTTCTACGGTGTGGGGTCTTCCAGAATTCACACAGATCTTTTGTCTTGTTCTTGTCCTGCACTTGTAAATGTTTACTATTTTAATCTTATGCTTTTTGCTGTTTACACTGGCTGTAGTAAAATTTCATAGAATGACGTACAGAGCTTGTTACTTATTTGAAAATAAACATTTTGAACATACACATAGACTCTGTGGTATTTTGTGTGGTGGGGTGGACTTACACAAGTGAGTGAGCAAAAGGGTGTTATTATGTTCTGGGTTGTCTGTCTCATCATCATAGTGTATCTTCTTCGTGTGGGGGGTCGGGAGTGGGACCTAATGAGACACTATAGCTAGTCGGTCAGGGGATTGTGGGTTCTTCTGACTCAGGTGTGAGTAAGGTCCAACCTCCCATCACAAACATCCTATTTTCTTGTGCATAGTTCTGCATGTGGCTCTGCAGAATCACTACAACAGTAGTAGTATGTACTATCCAATCCAAAATACTAGTCAAATATCTGGTTGGGCATTTTGTTGGTGGGAATTGTCAAAGCCTCAAGATTAAGAAGACTAGAAGAGGACAACCCAAAGGACAGGACACAGTGGCTAGAGCTATTGGTCAATCTGAGTTTTATTCCAAAGACAACCTTCAATAAAGAGTGGCCAACTAAGCAAGCTTAGCTACAGACAGACTAACAGTAGTAGTAGTACAGAGCGTCATAGCAGAGGCAGTTAGAAGGAACTTAGAGGCAGGGATAACCAGAATTTGGAAACAGATAGTCAAGGTCAAAGAAGCTTTTGTAAAAAATAGAATTAGAAAGTGGAACCATAATAGTCGAAAAAAAAGATGCAGTAAAACTTAGGGAAATATAATTGTTAATATTAACCACTGGAGGACTTACTGGGGCCAGCAGCAAGAGCCTCGGTAGAGGAGCGGTCCTCTCCTGGTTGCTGTTGTCCCGTCGACTCGGACCCTGTCTTCTTGCCCCTGGGTGGTATTGATGTTCATGTAAGATATAATAAAGAAAGAGACAAACATTAAGGAGTGCTGTGAAACAAATAAATCATTTGAAAAAAAAGTCAAAAAACATTTTAGGAAACAACAGTTGCAAGAAAATTGACCTATCTAATCAGATGGATCGACTACTGGGCTGCTTGCTGGATTCACGGATCGTCTACTTATTTATGAACACTCCAGTGTTCCATAATCATTCTGATTCCAAATACTAACGAAGCCTAAGTACCACCTGACCTAGACCACCTATTCCAGACCGGCCAATTGTTCACTAAGTCTTCATTTCCATTTGTTTTAGCCATCAAATGCATAGATGAGATGGAGGACACATGCATAAATTTGTGCATAACTGCATACACCAAATTGTGGATTGGTTGCATCTGATCTTGTTCTGCTACTGACTGACCCTGCTAAGCCTACCACTCACTAAACAAACTACAAAAGGTTCTACGGAGGACTGGGGTAAGCAGCACTCAGTGACAGAGGAGGCGTCACGCAGACCGTAAAACAATTATTAACTAATACTAACTAAACCTACCACTATTTCACAGGAGGACAATGGAAGGACTAGAGTCTCTCTAGCAATAGCATTACCTAACTTCAGTTCTCTAAAATAAACTCTTACATTAATCAGCCCAAGCTAGTGCAAAGTTGCAAACAAGTAAGAGTAGCACCGAGCACCTGGATCCTAAAATCACAGAAGACTTTGAAACGTAATTTACCAGCAACGAACTTAGCAGCAGTAATCTTGTTATTCGTCAATACTTATACTAAGTTACTCACCAAGCCCAACGACCTTGACACCTAGCAGGTCCAACAGGTCCTGCTCCCGGTCCAGGATGTCAGACCACCGGTGGGCCAGCTGATTAAGGGTGCGCCGGACCCCTGAGCACCGAAACACTGCCAGTTACACCTTCACCCACCAACGGTGACACTCCTGGGTAGCGTACCCGGAGCCGGGCCTGCCGTCTGCTGCCAAGGTCAAGGGGAGGTGGCGCTGGATGAAAAAAACAAGGGCGGCCACCTCCGCCTCACCAAAAAGTTGCCGGGCCTGCACCCCTGCAGGACACATTCTGCCGCAAGGCAGGCGGCTCTTGGGCACAGGCCCCTTGCCCTTTGAGCCATTAGTGGCAGTGCCCTTGGCCATAGTTCTGGGGTGGGTGGGAGGCGGAAAAGAAAAGTTGGAAGGGAAAAAAGAAAGTTAGGGGGAAGAAGTAAGAAAGAAGTAATAAAAGTGAAAAAAACCACAGTAAAAGTAGAAATAAAATGCATAATATAAACTTAGGGACAGAGAGGGATAGATGATAACTAAAAGAAAGTCAGAAAAACTGTGTAAAAACTAAGGATTCCAAAGATTAAGGGAGGATAGAAAAGTAGGCCCAGAACCATAGCTTAGAGTGAAAAACAAGATGGCCGCTCCATTCGCGACCGTGTGGGTAAGTTTGCGCGATATTTCTCGCGAACATGCAATAATCGTCGCAAACAAGTAAAATGCGCTCCCGAACACGGCATGCGCATCGCGAACACGCTATACGCAACCTGGAACAGGAATAAGGCATCGCGAGCAGGCGGGACAATTGAAAAACAATATGGCCACGCCCATTGGCGACCGCATGGTTAAGATCGCGAGATATTATCCCCCGAGCATGCAAACAGCTCCCCGAACAAGAAAAAGGCATCGCGAAAGGGCGCCCAGGCAACTACGCACGCTCACGAAGCTGCGCGTAGCTCGCGTTGTGCAAGAACATCTTCACGTAGCTTCGCGTAGCGCGACTACGTGAACTACGCCCGGGTTTAGTACTAGTAATTAATAGTAATTCCATCATATGAAGAATGATGGCAAATTTAGTTTTTTCAATTGTTGCATTTTATTTGGCTGCTGTGAAATTTTCCTAATAAAGAGCAAAAAAGAGAAAGCACAATCCGAAGCCTCCGCCCCTGACATGCAATCTCCACTACCACTGTGCAGCTCCAGCTGCAATCCCACATCATCAGACAGTGCGGGTGAGGGAGTGGGACTTTGGGGGGGGGATAAGGCCAGCTGGGCAGCTGAAGCAGCCCTGGGAGCTGATTGTTGTGACTCATGCATGTGATGCTGCTGGGGAGCGCTGCTGGGAGCGTCTGCTAGGAGTTGAGAAGGTCAGTTGCGGCCAGCATTAATTGCAGGCGGTGGGGCAGGGGGATTACATGGGGGAAGGGGGGTTGGGAAATGTAATAATACATTTTAAAAATGTACCTGTACACCGGCCGAGTCCTGCGTTTTCTCAGCTCCTGCTGCTGCTCTCTTGCAGGAACAGGAAGCAGGCAGCCTCCCTCCACTCCCATAATCCAATCACAATGTTACAATGGTAGCATTGTGATTGGTTCGGACGGCGCCCAGTCAGGCGCCTATGGGGAGGCCATTTTCTCCATGTAGGCTGCATTGCAGCCTGCATGGAGAAAGGGCAGAGTGCACATGACTGGTTTGTGAGGCCCCAGAGTGCCAACTAAACCAAACCATTCATGCTCACTCAGGAGTGACAAATGCAAAAAGAACAATTGATGGACAGAATACAGACCAATGTCATACATTCACCCCAGTACAGAGACCTGGGCCTAAATCCATCGTTTTTTTGCTCACCATGCCATTGCAGTTTGAACCCAACCATGTGCAAATCAGTCTTAACTCTGCACCCAATGGGAACAGTCCAGCCCGAACTGCCAGGTCAGGTCCTCCCTGGACTGGAAACAAATATCCTAGGACTGGTTTTGGGGTTTCACCCCTCATCTGCCACGATAGCTTGACTCCAGTGGCATGGAGAGCACGGGACCCACCTGCCACTCGGGGTGACAAATGCAAAAAGAACAATTGATGGACAGAATGCAGAACAATGTCATACATTCACCCCAGCATAGAGACCTGGGCCTAAATCTATCTTTTTTTGCTCACCATGCCATTTCAGTTTGAACCCAGCCATATGCAAATCAGTCTTGACCCTGTGCCCAATGGGAAAAGTCCAGCACGAACTTCCAGGCTAGGTCCTCCATGGACTGGAAACAAACATCCTAGGACCGGTTTCAGGGTTTCACCCCTCATCAGCCAGGAAAACTTGACTCCAGTAGCTTGGAGAGCACGGGGCCCATGTCTGGACATACCCGTCCGACTCGGGGTGACAAATGCAAAATTCAACAATTGATGGACAGACTAGCGCAAGCGCTGGGTCAGGCGAGACCTAGAAAGAACAATTGATGCACAGAATGCAGAATAATGTCATACATTCACCCCGGTATAGAGATCTGGGCCAAAATCCATCGTTTTTTTGCTCACCATGCCATTCCTGTTTGAACCCAGCCACATGCAAATCAGTCTTGACCATGCGCCCAATGGGAACAGTCCAGCCCGAACTGCCAGGCTAGGTCTGCCCTGGACTGGAAACAAACATCCTAGGACCGGTTTCAGGGTTTCACCCCTCATCAGTCAGGATAGCTTAACTCCAGTGGCATGGAGAGCACAGGACCAACGTCTGGGTATAACCGTCCAACTCGGGGTGACAAATGCAAAAAGAACAATTGATGGACAGTGTGAGAAGTTGGCCTGGTATGTGCTGACCACTAATTAAAGTGGACACCTTGTACCAGTCCAAACATATTGATGATTAGGTTAAAGACAACCTTTATTGAAAGCTATCCTAGTGGTAGCTATGGAGCGCAGCCTTCAGGCTAAGTCTCGAAGGAATGTAAAGCAGCTTGTTTCATCAGATCAGAACCTCCTGACCGACCAAATGAAAGAAGAACCACACAAGAGATATATAAAATATATGCATTTATTACTAAACACTCTCTACTAACCTCTTTATGAGATTAGAGCCAATTGATGGACAGTGTGAGAAGTTGGCCTGGTATGTGCTGACCACTAATTAAAGTGGACACCTTGTACCAGTCCAAACATATTGATGATTAGGTTAAAGACAACCTTTATTGAAAGCTATCCTAGTGGTAGCTATGGAGCGCAGCCTTCAGGCTAAGTCTCGAAGGAATGTAAAGCAGCTTGTTTCATCAGATCAGAACCTCCTGACCGACCAAATGAAAGAAGAACCACACAAGAGATATATAAAATATATGCATTTATTACTAAACACTCTCTACTAACCTCTTTATGAGATTAGAGCATAAAACACACAATTATAAATCACTAGAACGACAGAAAATAGCACAATACACAGCGGGCTCCAGGGGGAGACCGAACCATACACTAAGAAAGTGGTATAACAACCACGACTTAACTAGACACAGTGCCTAAATCATGTAGAATCGCTGGGACCCCAAGGAACCACCCAAAGTAGTGACACGGGGGACCCACGGAGAACGTGTGCAGTGTGTGAACACAGGCGTGAGCTCCGTACAATCCTATGAGAAAGTCGCGTTGGAATTTTAAAGATTAAGGACACTTCGGAGAGGACTTTAAGCAAACCCTTTCAAACATTGAAGGTTCTAAGGACATCACCCTTGAGAGTACTGAGATACCTGTGTTACCTTTCCCAGAGGAGCCGGGTGCATAGGGGTCAATTGATGTCAGAAACTTTTGTCGTTTTCAATGGTGTGATGCGGAAAAGTGCTGTTGCCGGGAAGATGAAAAGTGTCTGGTGGGTTCCAAGCCTGGCTCCGAGGTGAGAAGAACCTGAAAGCAGAGGTTACAGAGTCTGGGTCACTTCAGGGTGACCAGGGGCACAATAGACGAATGCCCACCGATGTCGGGTGCTTCAGGTGATATGATGCGATGCTTGACTCTGCAGCCACGGGGACCAGGAGATGTCGATGACAACCAAAGTCCAGAGGTGAGCTGTCCCACGAAGGATGTCGAGTGCTGGGGGGTGAGTGTCCAGATGGAGCACCAACAAGCCTTGGCAACTGCAACCCACACGGGCAGAGTAAATAAGCTTTGGTGAGGATCAGCAAGGTTCTGGGGACTCTCCAAGCTATGGAGAGTCAGGACACATCTGGAGCAACCAGGGAAGCCCACTGACAGTCATAGTTACCTTCATATGGACCCACAGGCCAACAGACCAGGGATTGCAAAGGGACCTCGAGCTGAATCACGAAATACCAGCCCACGGAACACTAGTGGAGTGTAGGACGGAAACCTTCAGATTAACTATTGCTTGGGGTCAGGACTACAAGTAGCCCAAAGCACAGCCTCAGGGATTGCCGAAGAGCAAGACACGCCCACTAACCCCGGAACAGGTGAGCGGTTAGCGCTCTAACAGCTTTTCACTCAGGCTATTTAGGCGGCGAGGAGGCCTGGCCGATTGCGGTAAGGGGAGGACAGTGGCAGTGTCCCCCGACCCCGCTTGGTGTCAGGTAATTTTTCAGAGCGGAGCGTTTCTGAGCAACTGGCATAAGAACTGTGTCACTGTGAATCAGGAATTGAGATTTTAAATCACTTGCGGCGTATTTTAAAAATTGCACTTTGAAGCATATTACTCCACATCGTGCGGTGTATTGTTTGCACAATTAATTGCCTACTTGTTACTTAATCTGTTAGCACTCTGACGATCTTACCGCTACTGTAGGGGTTCTAGGGGCCAGGTTCTGTCTCTGCTCACTATTCCAGCCCACCCGCCCTGGTCCGACTCGGTAGCCAATACCGTTGAGCGGAGGGCGGGTGGACAAGAGCAAGACACGCCCACTAACCCCGGAACAGGTGAGCGGTTAGCGCTCTAACAGCTTTTCACTCAGGCTATTTAGCCCCTCGTCGGCCTAAGCGTGCAGCGGTTGCGCGCAGAGGGGCGCCATTGACGGCGCCGAAGACAAGCCAAAGACCTGCCCGTCTGCGCCCGTCCGCGACAGGACGGGGCTAGGGGCCATGGGGACTGCCAGGACCTACACACAAAGACATCCATCGGTGAGGCTCACTTATAGCTCACAGGCACTAAAGGGATATAACATACAATCGTTAAAGGGTGGCAGGGTAAATGAACACCCTGAGGTAGATGTGCTTCTGCCATGCAAACAACGGCGCACTGAGAGCACCATTTTTTCACAAGATCCGCCTGATATTGATTGTTCTATTTTTGTCGACCCAGATATTAGTGGGGCTTCAGGAAGCAATCATACTCTTTTTGGGAGGAAAAACATCCTGTGTAACATTAGGTCGCTCTCGAAACATAGTGCTGAAGTTTGGGACTTAATCTCTTCCAAACAACCAGATTTATGCTACCTCACAGAAACGTGGTTGAAACCACATTCCACTCCTGCCATAACCTTGGGAGTCCCTAGTGACTATAAAATAGTTAGGCTGGATCGCCCCACTAAAACTGGTGGGGGGATCGCAATTGTACATAAACAGGAAATTGGTATATCTGTTTTAGACGAAATAAGTTCCCCAGAAATTGAATGACTAATTTTTAAAATAATACTGCCATCAAATGATACTCAAAAGGGTGCATTAGTACATAGACCCCCTGGATCGTACAATAATTTTTCTAGCTTATTGACTGAGCTACTTGCCCCATATGTCAATAGTGACAGCGATTTTATTTTAGTCGGAGACTTTAATGTACACTGTGATAAGTCGGACTGTTGCGAGGCCCAATCCCTACTACTTGACCTGTCCTCATTAGGCCTTATGAAACGTAATTCTGGGCCCACACATCAGGCGGGCCATACCATTGACTTGGTATTTTCCAATTTTATGCTGGTCTCTTGTCCACCAGCAAGGCAGGTTAACTGAACAGACCACTATGTTGTGGAATTCCTTACTCCCTACCCGAAACGTATCTCCTCTCGAACTAAACAATTACCGAGGATACGTAGACAGTGGCACAAAATTACCGACACTATTTTTAAAAATAATTTTTATTGCCCACCTTTTGTTCCTCACGAAAATATTGATATGGCCGTTAAAAATTGTGAAAAAGCTATTGTGGAAACTATTGACAAGATTGCCCCTCTTAAACAATTTAAACCCAGACCTACAAAGAAACAAGAAATCTGGTTTACTGATCAACTTAGGACGTTAAAATTACATGCCAGGAAACTTGAAAAGAGATGGAGAACCTCTCATTTGATCGAGGACAAAAACAAATACTGGGACTCACTATCTATATACCATAAAGCCATTCGTGTTGCCCGCAAAACTCACATTGCATCGCAAATTACAGCTGCAGGAAACTCTTCAAGGATTTTATACCAAGTTCTACAATCCTTTGTTAAACCGGCAGCATGTGAATCTTCGGATCTTGCATCCCAACAGCTGTGTGACGACATCTCTTGCTTTTTTACGAACAAAATAGATACAATCTATGACAAAATAGTTTGTACTAATAACAAACTGACCACAGATATGGCACCACTGGAAATAGATGCTGACCCCAAACTGCATAAACTTACGTTAAGCTTGTTTCCACTCATTTCTTTACAAGAGACATCTGCACTAATATCACGGATTAAAAGTGGCAGCCCTGACGATATCATCCCAGCCAGGATTATGCCTGTCCTGACTGACGAGCTGTGCCCCATGTTCCAAAGGTTGGTGAATCTCTCTCTGGGCTCAGGCACTGTCCCAAGAGAGTGGAAACGTGCTCTTATCAGGCCTATTAGGAAGAATACTGCTATCCCATGGTCCGATCTAACAAATCTCAGGCCCATATCCCTATTACCATTCTTAGGGAAACTGATCGAAAAATATGTTAATTGTCATCTGTCCAATCACATTGAACTTGTTGGCGGCCTGGACTATTCACAATCAGGGTTCAGGCCGAAACACAGCACGGAGTCTACCCTGCTGTCTGTTATGGACGACCTACATATGTATCAGGACAAGGGTTTCTCAGTAATCCTAGTTCTTTTAGATCTTTCAGCAGCGTTCGACACCGTGTCCCATACCATTCTTATTGACCGGTTGTCGAACGCTGGATTTGAGGATAAAGCCATTGATTGGCTAAAGAGCTTCCTATCTGGGCGTTCCCAGAGAGTGATCATGGACACGTATCGATCAGCGGAGGTGGAGATATCTAAAGGGGTGCCACAGGGCTCTTGTTTAAGCCCTACCTTATTTAACATCTATGTGGCACCCCTGGCAAGAGTGATGCGCAGCTATGGATTCATCCCTGTATCCTATGCTGATGACACCCAGCTCCTCTTCCCTTTTAAGACCATGTCCGCAGAAATTAAAAACTCCTTTTCTGCGGGCATGAAGGCGGTGGCTCATTGGATGTCTTCCAACTTCCTTCAATGCAATGTCAGCAAGACGGAACTAATGTTGTTTGGAGAAGCCAAACTATTGTGGACCCCTGATTGGTGGCCTCCCGATTTGGGAGTAGCTCCGGAATCCAAACAGGTTGTGAAGAGTTTAGGGATTCGGTTGGATCAAGACCTGTCATTTGGACAGCATGTTAACCATACTGCTGGAATTTGCTTCCATACGATTGGCCTGCTACGCAGAGTTTTTCCCTTACTACCGGACTCTTTTAGAAGAACTCTGGTCCAAACATTGGTTCTGAGTCGTATTGACTACTGTAATGGCCTGTTGCTTTCTGCCAACGAAAACGTGCTGGCCAAGCTTCAGGTCATTCAAAACACCGCGGCTCGTCTTGTCCTTAATGTTCCTCCAAGAACTGCGTCCAAACCTCTTCTGGAGAAACTGCACTGGCTTTCCATTCGCCAAAGATCTGAGTTCAAGATATGCTGCTTGATCCATAAATGTTTAAATGGACAAGGGCCTACTTATCTTCAGAACAAATTTGTTCCTTATGTCCCAAGTCGTTTACTTAGGTCCAGTAACTGTCTTCTTCTGGTGACTCCCCGTGCAAAGAAATCTAGACACGGTAGTAAAGCACTATCTATCGTAGGCCCTACCCTATGGAACAGACTTCCTCTTTACCTGAGACAGTGCACTGAACATCTCACTTTCAGGAAACTCTTGAAGACTGTGTTGTTCAGAAACGAGATCTAGCTCCCTTATTCCTCTGTTCTACCGGCATCACAAAGCGCAGAGATACTCCAGCTGGACTCGATTCTAGCGCTATATAAACACACAAAATAAATAAATAAAATATGCTGCTGCAAAAGTACACGGTGCACAGGGGTTCGTGTCACACCTCCCTGTGACAGGAAACCTATTGTCAAGCCTTCCCCTGCTCGAGCTTGGCTCAGCAGCAGGAGGGCAGACTCGTGTCTGTGGCAGGCAGCATCCATTTTGTGATGCCCAGGTCAAGAAAGCTGGTACCGGGTATACCAGTGTGTCACATAAGTCCCTCTAGAAGGGTGGAATCCTACCTACCACACCAGTTACTGGTGTGGAGGTATGATTCCAAGGTGTTTGACCCCAAACACGACATGTTTCTAAGCAGCCATTTTAAAGTTAGCATTCACTGCGAGGTTATAATGTACTTAAAAATATATTGTTGGCTGCATCACAACAACCCCGGAAAATAAGTTCCGAAGGCTGCAGAGGACTCTGCTCATGTAGGTGCACCCTCTCACATAAAACCCAGCACCCTGCCTTCAGGATTGTCAAGGCCTGCCATAGGGGTGACAAATAGGTTTATATGTGCAGTGATTTAGAATAGATATAGTGAACCTATATCTAAGTATGGGATGCATGCACCACCTTACACAGGTTGCAGTAGCAGACCTGTGGTGTCAGTTTGATTGGTCTCTCAATTGGTCTCTCAGGGGTGGCATAATACATGCTGCAGCCCCTGGGATGCCTCTGGGGTACCTATGCCCTGGGTACATAGTATACTATATACTAGGGACTGATAAGGGTACCCCAGAATCCAATCTGGAGTGTACCTAAAGTACATGCAATCAATTTAGAGGAGAAATCAGCTAGACTGGGGTCCTGGATAGCAGTCAATGTAAGTCGAAAACAGTGATACATCAGCAAAAAGTGGGGGTAACCATAAGAAGCGGTTCCTACTACCCGACATACAGAATGCAGAACAATGTCATACATTCACCCCAGTACAGAGATCTGGGCCTAAATCCATAGTTTTTTTGCTCATCATGCCACTCCAGTTTGAACCCAGCCATATGCAAATCTGTCTTGTCCCTGCGCCCAAGGGAACAGTCCAGCACGAACTGCCAGGCCAGGTCCTACCTGGACTGGAAACAAACATCCTTGGACCGGTTTCGGGGTTTCACCACTCATCAGACAGGATAGTTTGACTCCAGCGGCATGGAGAGCATGAGACACATGTTTGGGCATACATGTCCGACTCGGTGTGACAAATGCAAAAAGAACAATTGATGAACAGAATGAAGAACAATGTCATACATTCACCCCAGTACAGAGATCTTGGCCTAAATCCATCATTTTTTCGCTTACTTTTGTGTGTCTTTTGCACTCAGGAGTGGGCACACCACTTCTCCCTTTCCCAGCCCTGCTTGTAGAGCAGCCCCGCCCACCCGCCTGCTTTCAACCAAACACTTCTGGTTTATCACAGTGCGAGAAGCAGAAACATAAAATTGTAGTTTTACCATTTTATGTTTCTGCGTCTCGCACTGCGAGAAAGCAGTGGGGAAACGCTCCTCTGCCCTAATTGAGGAGCCGCCCCTGGAGAAGGTTGTTGTGAGGTGTGAGGGAAGAGTGTGTTTGTGTATGTTTTGGGCGAGGAAGGGAGAGTGTGTGTGTCTGTTGAGCCTGTGGCCCTTTGTGTTGGTGTGAAGCAGCTGGTGAATGACACGGATTGGTTGCATAGCAGGAAAAGGCAGGTTGCAGGCCACATGGAAGAGTTGCTCAGCAGAAACGTTGTACCTATCCCTCGTTAATATAGTGGTCAGTATCCTCACCTCTCACGCATGAGACCCTCCGATGGGGAAGACAATGTTGTTTTTTTAAGCATGACAATTGAACATCTATTTTAAATGTAATCTAGAATGTGACACTCCTGTCATTGAGTAATGTTTAAGTTGGACACTTTTTGGAAAGGATTTCTGCCTTTTCATTTTAAGCTTCTTTGTACTATCTTGAAAAAAGGAACATGCATGGAAGGTTATTATTTGCATAAAAATCAAAGTACTACATGATACATGAAATGTATTTAAGCTACTGTTTTTTTCACACTACTTAAATAAAATGATGGATCGGGTTCTGAATGAGGAACTGTTTTGAAATGGTTTACAACTTACAGGCACATTGCGAAAGCAAAATTACCACTGGCCTGTACGTGCACTCCCCACCACCCTCATCAGAGATCTTATATTCCCTAGGTCCAGGCATGACTACCAAATTCAGGTCAGGTTATTGCAATGTGTTCTAGGACTTGTAGTCCTGTTTCTAACACTCCAAACTGAGGGCTAGCAAAGCAAAGCCCTGGGCTGGGTGAAGTGCACATGCTTGGATCTGGGAAACTTGAGAGTTTTATCCAGCCCTCGGACGAGCTGCAGGGATCCCCTACAAGATCTGCTTGCCCTCTTGCAGGGATCCTTGAGAATGTTTGATCCCCCCCCACTGGTGCCCTGAGAAGAGGCGCTGACCTCTCGCTGGTGGCCTTAGAAGAGGCGCTGACCTCCTGCTGGTGCCCTGAGAAGAGGTGCTGACCCCCTCATTAGTGCCCTGAGAAGAGGCGCTGACCTCCCGCTGGTGCCCTGAGAAGAGGCGCTGACCTGGAATGGTAGCTGGTATTTTTCTGTGGGGTTCGTGCTGTTTTTGCTCTCCAGTTCGTTGTGTGTTATGAGGGTCACATGCATCTTCCACGCTTGTATACTCTCTACATATTTCAGTCTATCTAAGGTGCAATAAATTACTTTCTTCACATTCTGCCTCAAAGTAGTGTGTTTTCTGTTACGGTTGCTGTTTTCCTAAGTTTAGTAAACAGTAACTTGAGAGTGTTACATTGATTAAGACCTATCAACAAAAGAATTACCCTCAAGCTCCTCAAGCACGCCTACAAAGCCCTCCGAAATGCCAGACCTGCATACCTCAACCACTGCCTCTCCTCCTACACTCCGTCCAGACATCTCCACTCCACCAATCTGGCCCTGGTCACCGTCCCATGGATCCGCAAGATTATGGTTGGAGTAAGATCCTTCTCCTACCTCGCTGCGAAGAGCTGGAACTCTCTGCCTCTGCACCTCAGGCAATCACCGTCGCTGCCGCAATTCAGGAAGGACCTCAAGACCTGGCTCTTCGACTGAATCACAGATCCACAACCACCCCCCTCCCCCCCCGCACCTTGAAACACCTCACAGGTGAGTAGTCAGGCTTTATAAGAACTTGATTGACTGATTGATTGATGTGTGTTTTTTCTTCCTACTTTAGTTGATGGACAAAACTATCACTGATACTGTGTTTTGGAGCTCATGCTCTGAAGCGTATAGAATGCTTCCTGGTCGTCTAGTGGTTAGGATTCGATTCCCAGTCAGGGACGGTGACTTTTTTCCTGTTTTTAGTGTATGGTTCTATTCTCGTCAAAGAAGGATATGGTTTCTTTGATCGCTTTTTATCATATCTAAACATTTTTTTGAATTTTTTATTACACAAGTATTTTTTTAGATGTATTTCTTATTTACGTGACTGGCCACCTGGCAATAATAATGTGACCTTACAGGGACAGAGACAAAGCACTGATCAGTGGTGGCTGCCACAAAAAAAGGGATGAAAGAAGTAGCCGAATGGATGAAGAACAGCCGCCTGAAACTGAACTCGGACAAGACGGAATCCTCATCCTGGGATCCTCACCCTCCGCCTGGGACGACTCCTGGTGGCCCCCCGCCCTAGGCAGCGCACCCAAACCAACAGACCACGCACGCAACCTGGGCTTCATCCTGGACTCCTCCCTCTCCATGACCAGACAA
The DNA here is from genome assembly GCF_964204655.1 of Triturus cristatus. Taxonomy (NCBI): domain Eukaryota; kingdom Metazoa; phylum Chordata; class Amphibia; order Caudata; family Salamandridae; genus Triturus; species Triturus cristatus. The sequence goes on along the minus strand of NC_140585.1, from coordinate 144,179,154 downwards.
GTCAACGCCGTCTCCTCGTCGTGCTTCAACATCCTGCGCATGCTACGTAAGATCTTCCGGTGGATCCCCACCGAGACCAGGAAGACGGTCACCCAGGCCCTCGTCACCAGCCGTCTGGACTACGGCAACTCCCTCTACGCCGGAACCACCGCCAAACTCCAGAAGAGACTCCAGCGAATCCAGAACGCCTCAGCACGACTCATCCTGGACATCCCCCGTCGCAGCCACATCTCCGGACACCTGAGAGACCTGCACTGGCTCCCGGTCAACAAGAGAATCACCTTCCGACTCCTCACCCACACACACAAAGCCCTACACAACCAAGGCCCAGGATACCTCAACAGCCGCCTCAACTTCTACGCTCCCAAACGCCAGCTTCGATCGACCGGCCACGCCCTCGCCGCCGTCCCCCGCATCCGAAGAGCCACCACAGGGGGACGGTCCTTCTCCTACCTCGCCGCCAAGACATGGAACTCCCTCCCGACCCACCTCCGCCTGACCCAGGACCACCTCGCCTTCAGGAAGCAACTCAAGACCTGGCTGTTCGAGCAGTAGCGGACCCCCCTCCCCCAGCGCCTTGAGACCCTCTGGGTGAGTAGTGCGCTATATAAATGCTTTGATTGATTGATTGATTGTGTGGGGTATAGGGAATGTGGGAGGAGTGCGGGGGTGTTAGAATATATATATATTTGCTAAATAACTTACCTTGAGGTGCCGGCAGCCTCCCGCATTAATCTTCCTCTACTCTCTATTGTCCCAGCAGACGATGGCACCACGTCACAGACTCCCAACAAATCCCCGCGCAGGAGAGCAGTGTGGGGGTTGGCCTGAGTGAGCTGAAAAGACGCTCTGCTCAGGCCAGGGAGTCTGTGAGTGTTTCTCCAGCCCAGCTGTACAATGTAGCCAGGCTTGAGAAACCAACCTGCTCATGTGTGTTTTGGTCAACCTGATTCGGCCGGCCAAACACATATGCGCACTTAGGAAGTGCAGATAGCACTCCTCCTGTGCTCCGCCCGCCCCGCCCCGCCCCTCCCCGCACAAGCTGGCTCAGAGCTGGCAAATAAAAGCTAAAACGATGCTAGAACATTTTTATATTTTTCATTGGCCTGCTCTGAGCCAGGCAGAGGGTCGATGTTCCTCCGCTATTGGCACTGATTGAAAAGTGAATGCTGTTTCACCAAGCTTATTCTTCTCAACAGATGTATGGAAGAAGCATTGGCAAATACAGGTGGCCTGTTTCTTTCCCTTTGCGAGCTTTGCTCAGAGAAACACCACATTGATGGGCACTTCATTGTAAATCATGCAAACATGGAGATGTGTAGCCAGAGCAAGACAGAAGCAATCCTCCCTGAACACACATAGCAGCAGCAAGCGTGCAGAGGGTAAGATCCTGTAAGTAAGTGTCCACGCAAACAGCCCTGGAACCATCCAGGAGGAGAAATACTGCAAAGGCTAAGGGTTGTTATTCCCCATTGTCATGTGTCTGAGAAGTGTCTGTGCTTTTGAATTGGGAAAAAGTGAAATGGAAGATGTGCTTGTTTCATTTCTGCCCTTTCGAGGGGCACGAGGAGGTGTTGCTGTGGAAAGGAAACTCTCCATTGTAGGCTCTGCAGCTTTATTAAGTGAGTTAGTATTTAGAAACAAAATGCTACCTAGATGAGCAGCCTCGGGGTCCACGTCACATGCCATGTAGCGCCTTGTCACTTGCTTGCAGTTGGTAGAGCAGAGGACTGAAGTGGGGAAGCTGACATCCTTAGGTCGCTGGTTCAAATCCAGCCCGAAGGACTTTTGCAAACTCTTAACTTTTTTCCTCTGCTTCACAATATAAAGCACCTCTTTCTCAGACAAAGCGGTACAAAAGGGGGTGGTGATGGAAACTCACACACCTTACACCTTGGCTTTTCCTGCCTCCTCCCCTCTCCTTTACAACCCAGCTTTCTCCCCCGGCTGGGGGGGAGTCTCCCTCCCCTCTCCCTGTGTGCAGCCCCCGCTGCAAACCCCCATCATCAGACAGAGCCAGGGTCCCCTGGGCTGAAGAGCCAGTCTGGGGCCCCGTCGGAAGCAGCCCTGGGAGCTGGTTGCTGTGACTCTGGCATCAGGAGATGCTGCTGAGAGCGCTGCTGAGAGCGTCTGCTAGGAGGTGAGAAGGTTCTTGTGAGGTGTAAGGGAGGAGTGTGTTTGTGTGTGTATTGTGGGTGGGAGTGTGTGTGTTTGTTGAGCCTGTGGCCCCATGTGTTGATGTGAAGGAGTTGGGCAATGACACAAATTCGTATTCCTACATAAGGAGCGGCCAGCTGATATGGTATCTGTTCCTCGTTAGTATAGTGGTCAGTATCCCTGCCTGTCACGAGGGAGACCGTGGTTCAATTCCCTGACGAGGAGAAAAATTTGATTTTAAAGCATATTAATTATATCTCATTTCCTATAGGTAAAATAATTGCTAATGAGATCACATACCTTTTCAAAATCTATCACAAGCAGTTTTTAATTTTAAGCTACTGTGTACTTTCTTGGAAAAGGAAAAGTTTAAACGGGGGAGTTATGTTGTAATCCATACTTGGTATGCCCCGTCCCCACCCCCTCTCCTCCTTCCCGTGGTACGTGCCAGCATGGCATACACGAACATTCCACAGCTGACTCCAGCTGACTGGAACCTGTGATGGTGTGTAGACGCACTAAAGAAGACTTCTAATATTACAGTGTGCGTCTCTACTTTGCAACACTGGCGACGAACAACCGTGTGGGGACGGTCAACACCATCACCCCCAATGCGTACTCCAGGACAGCTGGTATGCAGTAAAGGCAAGAAGCAGTGAGTACTATCTTACCTTGGATCTGTGAGCTCGTCTGGAGTGATGAGTCCAGGACTGATGGTTAACAATGGTGCGATCAGTAAAGTAAGAACCGCTCCGTTGGTGGGCACTTTTCCTGTGATGTACGGTTTCCCGAACGTTTCTGAAGGGAGAGATTGACTGGCACATCGGTAGCTTTGTTGTGCCCATCGGTCAACGGACTGAGCGTGTGTTTTCCTTTCTTTGGCGCAAGTTAGGGAAGTTGCCGTGTGTCCAGACTGGGTTGACAGTGCAGTGGACCGGTGTGCGGTGACTGGCAGATGTTTGGCGCAGCAGTGGGAATGTGTTGACGAGCCCAGTATTGCCAAGGATTGCTTTGGCCAAGTATTGTGGAGAGTGACTAGGGTCGAGCCGTCTCTGGCATCATATGCTGGGAGTACAGCAGAGATTGCGGCGTTGAGGTCACACGCCGTAGCACGGCCATCTGAAGTCCAGAAGCAGAGTGTGGCGTCACCTAGAGTTGCCTCAAGAGGTTACGGACCTGTGTGGTTCACCGCAACACTGCCGTCGTGTAGTCCCTGGCCGCAAGAGTGAAGTGCGCGGAGTTGGCTAGTGTTACCTCAGAAGGTGGAGGGTAACGAAGGTTAAGCTGACTCTGGTGCCTACGGCCGCAGAAGGTGCGTGGACATCGTGGCATTGTAAGCCGTGAAGAACCGGCCCGGTGCTCTCGAGTGAGGATTTCAGCAGTCGAACGTTGGTGCCGGTTGAGGAATCTGCTCCTCACAGAGCACTCTGGCCTTCCAGTTTCCGCGTCTGCGCGCTGCCCTCGTAGGCGAAACAGCTGTGAGGATACCATGTTAACCCTTTCCTCACTCTGATTGCGAGAGACCAGAGTTAACCCATTCCTCTATCGGATGTTGGGATGTTGTTCAGACTTTGGCAAGAGCTGTGAGGAGATCGAAGTTAACCCTTTCCTCACTAGGTTTTATGATTCAAGTACTGTTTTTAAGAGTTTTTGCACTCGTTTGACTTTCTGTGCACCTTGTGTTGCTTTTGATTCCATTACTGGTGCTTCCTAGCTTCCCCTTCCCCTGTGGTGGTTATTCAACGCTGACAGGCACAGCTGACTAGAGAGTTTTGTACCTCACCACGCCTGTCACCAATTCAGGACGCGGACTGGCACAGCTAGATACTCTACTCTGGCGACTCTACCAATCTCTGGCGCCCACGCGCTTTTTTTTTATCTTGGCAGGGGCACACTTTAACAAGGGAAGGAACACCGTCCTGTGCTTACTGTGGGTGGTGAGAGTTTATTAGGCATTTCTTCCACGACATGGCAAGCACAAACATGTCGTTCCTAAATGAAGTGGGAGAACCACAGCTACCGTGGAAACAATGGTTTGGGCTGTTAGAATCCTACTTGATAGCAATTGGAGGGGAAAGATTTTCAGCCCTACGGAAATTACATACCTTGCTCCATAACTTGGGTATTGAAGGGCGTAAAACATATGATAATATTTCATCAGAAACAGAAGAAGACAGTGACGATGATGAGAATGTGTACCTAGCAGCAGTTAGTAGACTTGAAAAACACTTTGGTAAAACAATAAATGTAGTGTTGGAAAGATACAAATTATTTTCAAGGACACAGGGAAAGAATGAAAAAGTCAAGACATACATTGCTGCCCTCAATGGTCTAGCTAACACATGCGAATTTGAGACCTTACAAGACTCACTCATTAGGGTTCAATTGGTAAGGAGAACCAACAACACCAAGATACAAGAAAGGTTGTTGGTTGCTAAGCCTGACCTTAAACAAGCTATAGAGATAGCGGTTGGAATTGAGCACACTGCAGATTGCATGGTAGCAAAGAAAGGGGATGGAGATAAAAATGCAGAAGTGCATGCTATAAACAAGCAAGAGGTCACTAAGGATAGCAGGAACCAAGATCCTAGTGTTTTTCCCACAGGCGCCAAACTCAAATGCTATGGGTGCGGGAACCCTACACATCTAGCCAACTTTACAGGGTGTCAAGCCAGATCTGTTATATGTCATAAATGCGGTAGAAGAGGTCACTTGGCCAGGATGTGTAAAGATTACCAACCCAAATCGGTCTTGACCATAGAGCAGGAAACCCCCCAAGAAAACAAACTAGTGTTCCAACTAAAAAATGGCGAGAAGACGAATGACTTTCCGTCATGCACCATCACATTGGACAAGAGAGAGGTGACGGTCTTCGCTGATTCATGCTCGCCCTATACACTAGTGGAGGCGGAAGCATTTACTAAGCTGTTTCCATCATGGCAACAGGGCATGCAACCGCCAGACATACATCCAGGGGGCTACAACGGGGACCCTATACCCGTGATAGGCATGACAGCTATGAACATAGGGTTCAAAAGGAGGAGTACAGTGGGAAAAGTCTACATTACACAGAAGGGGTCCAACTTGTTGGGGTGGAAACACCAGAGGGAACTGGGCATCAAATTAGATCCCAATGACCCTGAACAAGTCCTTCTAGTAGACCCGTCAATGGGAGGAACTGAGGTTTGCAATGAATTTCCTGAGGTTTTCACAGACAAACTGGGCCTTCTGAGGAACTATCTACACTCGATCAAACTTAAAGCTAAGGCAAGACCAGTAGCCCATAAGGTTAGACCCATACCACACATGATGCAAACACCCCTCGAAGCAGAATTAGACAAACTTCTCTCTCAAGCCGTCATTGAGCCTATAGAAAGCTCGCAGTGGTTGGCCGCCATTGTCCTTACGACGAAGGCGACCAGCAAAGAAATCAGGTTATGTGTGGACCTGAGGGACCTGAACAGTAACATATGGGTGGATAGGCATCCCTTGGCACGCATCCACAAGATCCTCACTCTAATTAAGGACGCAAGCTGTTTCAGTGTGCTAGACCTCTCCTCCGCCTACCTCCAGGTAGAGCTACTCCCCAACTCACGACATTTGACCTCATTCATAACCCGTTGGGAGCGTTCCAGTACAAGCGCATGCCCTTTGAATTGGCCTCGACAGCCGCAGCCGTCCAAAGGATCATGCAACATGTATTAAAGGACATTCAGTGTACCATGTGCTTCCAGGATGACATCCTCATTTACGGAAGAGACCTGGAGGAACACAATAACATTTTGAGGGTTGTACTGGCAAAATTAAAAGCGGCAGGTTTGACCTTAAAGAGAGAAAAATGTCGCATTGGCGTAGGGTCTGTTGAGTATCCAGGCCATACCATATCCCAAGATGGAATCAAACCTAAGATTGACCTTGTAGAAGCTATTCAAGGAACTGCTGCTCCGGAGTGTGTAGAAGACTTAAAATCGTTCTTGGGGTTGGCAGAATACTACGCTAAGTTAGTCAGAAATTATGCTTGCATTGTTGAACCATTAAGGGCTTTACTTAAAGCAAGAACCCCTTTCATATGGAGCAAAGATTGCCAAGCGGCGTTCTTCACAGTGAAGGAGAGCATTGCCACCGCCCCATCGTTGGGCAGATTTGACCCCACCAAGCCCACAGCCCTATACACTGATGCGAGTAACATAGGACTGGGCGCGAGTCTCACCCAAATCGTCAACGGCAAGGAACAAGTGGTGGCGTTCGCTTCTCACGCCCTTAAAGGAGCAGAAGATAATTACTCAGTAGTCGATAAAGAAGCGCTTGCGTGTGCATGGGCCATCAAACACTTCCGGGTTTTTTTGTGGGGCATTCCCTTCACTGTGAAAACCAACCACAAACCCCTCATGTATGCTTTTACCACTAAGGGGTCTGAAAAGACAACACCCCGGATAGCAAGGTGGATCTTTGGGCTGGAAGGGTACAACTACGACGTTAAGTACATGCCGGGTTCAAAAAACGTGGTGGCGGATTTCCTCTCTCGCTCATCTGTGGATATGGATGACTGTTCATATCATGTTGAAACTGATGTAATTTTGAAGGTATCTTACCTAAAAAAGAGGAATGGGAAGAGTGTGTACGCAATGATGGGGAAATGAAAATCCTTATAGACCTTATTGTCAAAGGGTGGCCCAATGAGAAATGTAAAGTAGCCTCTTCTGTGAGAAGGTTCTGGGACGTAAGAGTGGAACTAAATATACAAGAAGGGACGGTTTGTAGGGGAGATAAAATTGTTCCACCTGTAGCAAATTGTGGACCTCGCCCATGTTGCCCATCTGGGGCGTAGCCTCACAAAAAACAAAATAAGATTGGACTACTGGTGGTCGGGGATGGATACTATGGCGGAGAGAAATGTAGGGACTGTCTTGAATGTAGCCGCTCAGACAAAATACAACAATCTAGGAAACCTCCCCTGTCCCCAGTCACTGCGCCTAACAAACCATGGTCAAAACTTGCACTGGACATTATGGGGCCCCTCAACCTTAAGTCTTTGAAATGAACGTTTCCTATTAGTCATGGTGGGCTACCACGCTAGGTGGGTGGTCTAAAAGTGCGTGCACCAGATTGACACTAAAGTAATGATAAAATTCCTGAAGTATGTTTTCTTTGAGGAGGGGATCCCAGACACTTTGGTAACAGATAATGGGGTACAGTTTACTTCAGAAAGCATGTTCGAATTCCTCTCCAAAATGGGCATCACCCACCACAAGACGGCCCTATATTGTCCCCGGGCCAACGGGTTGGTAGAACGTATGAATCGCATGATAAAAGAGTGTTTACAGCAGGCGGAAATCTTAGACATCTCGGCTGAGGACACCTTGCAAGACACACTTTGGGCCTATCGTACAACCCCTAACTTGGTCACCAGGGTGTCCCCATTCAGTTCCCTGAATGGCGGATTTCCCAAAACCAGACTCTCCCCTCCCCTTAAAAGAGAAAGCACCTGTGCTGTGAATCGTGACGAGATTAGGGAACGCATTGCCAGTCATCAAGCCAGGTACAAGAACAGATATGATGCCAATAAACACTCAAAGTCTAGCACAATCAAGGAAGGGACCTGGGTCCATGTAGATCTCCCCAAACAACGCAGGAGGGAGGCCACAAGATTTTCAATACCCATGAAGGTAACCAAGGTGGGAAGGAATGTAGTTACGCTGACCAATGGGCAAACTTGGAGCATGGAAAGAATTGTCCTTCACAGGGAGGCACCCATCCCACAAGTCAACACTCCTATTGGGGGCCAGGCCAACATAGCCCATAGGAGATCAGTAAGACCTATGACTGCGCCCAAGTGGGCGAGAGATTATTGTTTCACATAGTTCTTTATGGTGGGTTCCGCCATGTATTGTGATTGGTATTTCTCTCAACCTTTGCATGCATTACTGTTGTATTCTAATCAAGCTGTTCTTCCCTGGTACCCCTTTCCCTTTCCCTCATCCTTCCCTATGTAAGGAGATGTGTTGTAATCCATACTTGGTATGCCCCGTCCTCCCCCTCTCCTCCTTCCTTTGGTACGTGCCAGCGTGGCATACACGAACATTCCACAGCTGACTCCAGCTGACTGGAACCTGTGATGGTGTGTAGACGCAATAAAGAAGACTTCTAATGACAGTGTGCGTCTCTACTTTGCAACAAGTTATTATTTAGATTTTATTATCAAAGTAGTACATGACAATAATGCATTAAAACGAGTATTTTTACTTGCCAAATAAATGAAATGTTGGGGCAGACTGAATGAGGAATTGTTTTGTACGAAAGTGAAACTTTTTATCTATTTAAGTGAAATGGTTTATAACTTACAGGCACATTGTGAAAGCAAAAGAACCACTGACTCGCACATGCACGCCTCACCATCCTCTCCAGTTAGTTGTGTGTTATGAGGGTCTTATACATCTTTGACGGCTGGTAACTCTCCACGATATCCATCTATTTATGATGCAGTAAATTCCTTTTTTCATAACCTGCCTCACTGTAGGGTGTTTTCCTTGTCTGCTGCGATGAGACCTATGAACCTGGGATGAGACCTGTGAACCAGTGATGAGACCTGTAAACCTGGCTATGAGACATGTGAACCTGGGATGAGACCTGTGAACCTGGCGATGAGACCTGTGAACCTGGCGATGAGATCTGTGAACCTGGCGATGAGACCTGTGATCCTGGCTATGAGACCTGTGAGCCTGGGATGGGACCTGTGAACCTGGCGATGAGACCTGTGAACCTGGCTATGAGACATGTGAACCTGGCGATGAGACATGTGAACCTTGCAATTAGACCCGGGAACCAGCGATGAGACCTGTGAACATGAGACCTGTGAACCTGGGGAGGAGTCCTTTGAACTCTTCAGTGATGTACAGGAATTCCATGGTGTCTTCATTCAAATTAAAACAGACACATGTTTTACCTATTACATACTGGCTGAAATAGCTCGGTTGGGAGAGCGGTAGACTGAAAATCTAAAGGTCCCTGGTTTGATCCTGGGTTTCGGCAGAGATTTTTTTGACTGAAAAGTCTTAGAAACTTGAGAAAATAAAATGTGGCTTTAACAACATAGACCTTTTTTCTGCTCTTCCTTCAATAACTCCATTCCCCCCTTCCTGTCCTTCATTCATCCCCTATTTTAATTATTTACTTTTCTCACAATTATACTTCCTTCTTTCACAATCCTACTAAATACTCTGTGAGATTCACCTTATGCTCAGTCGCACTTATTGAATGACAGCCCTGGGCTCACTCTCTCTCTGCTGTGACTAGCAGACTGAAGACACAATCACATCCAGTGAGTGACAGCCTTCAAGCACAACCCCACTCAGGCAGACCAGGAGCCCAACCACATTCAATGCAACTTCACCATCAGTCCCTGGGACCTCAGAAAGGCTGGAGGGGGGGTGGGAGGGTCGAAAGCCCCCCTCGCCTATAAAATTAATTGTGTCATTCCCCCCCAGGCCCTGGCTCAACCCGATGGCTTTGTTTGAGAACACAGGAGCTCGCACTTAAAAAAGAAGTTAATAATACTGATATTTGTAATACTGATATTTGTAAAGCACGAACAGCTACCTCATGAGGAGGTGTCCGGGCGCTATAGACTGCTGGGGAACCCGTCCTGGCTATCCCTGTGAGATGGTCCCTTTCTGGGTATCTCCAAGGTGAAACCAGGCATCCCCAGCGTCTGTGGGGGGCCGTTGTAGAGATGAGGCAAGCTTAATGCCCAGAGTTGCCAAGTATGTTCCTGGTTAGAGTAGGTACCGAGGCGAGAATTATCGAGTCCGTTTTGACCCTGGTCCACAACCCTGCCGCGTTGGGAATTGAACCCTGGTCCCTGGCCAATTCTCTGCTTACAGGTCTGCCGCCTCTAACCAGTGAGCCACACCTCTCTAGATACTGTAGATTTGCAGAACCACAGTAAATTTGCGGTATAAAAAAATGTTTTTGGCCTCAGGGTTGTGCCTCTGGAAACCCTCCTCCCCATCCCCACGATGCCTAGGGGGCTGGTGTATCCGTACCCTGCCTCCTTATATCTTGTTTGTACTTCCATTGCTAGGGACTCAGTCCCCAAGCCCTAAAATCTTTGTTGATGTTGTGGCAGCCAATCAGATATTATCTCTGGATCTGTCTGTTCCTCGAATCCTCCTCGAATGTGATGTACACTTAAATTTGTAACCTCAATTTCTCAAAAACTACTGAACAGGTTTACACAAAATCACAAAAAGCATGCTTTCTGAACCAAGATCTTGCTTTCTGCCAAATGTGGCGCAATTCTGATTAGAATTTAATAATTCCTATTAAAAAATGAATTGGGAAAACATGGTTTGGGACCCCCCTTTCAAGGAGCAGAGGTGGATGAGATTTTTTTATTTAAGTTTGGTAACGATTCAGCAAACTTTTAAGCAAACCAAAAATGCTTTTCCTATGGAACGGTAGACCTAACTATAACTACCCAGGGGCAGCTGCGACTGGGTAATATATAAGAGATGAAGAAATGCTCTGGCAGCAGGCATTGCGACGTCAGAACTCGACAAAAATAACCTTTTAATTGAAGAGTTCTGCCATCTTCTCTTTATATTCTGTGACTTTGTGCATCACAAGTCGCTGATTATAAAGAAATTAGTGACAGCCGTTTATACAGGGATCACAGAATCCCATGTAATATATTGAGTTATATATTCACAGAAAAAACAAAGGTTAAAGTGACACTGAAATTCAATCAATCAATCACATATTTGTAAAGTGCACTAATCACCCGTGAGGGTCTCAAGTCGCTGAGTGGGGTGAGGGGGCAGCTACTGCTGGAACAGCCAGGTCTCAACTCAAGGACCTATAACTCGTGCACCCGCCATGCACAGTGTTGTTGTCTATGATGTCATTTCAGATCTCATCAATGATGTTATCATTGATGCGATAGAACCTGTCTGAGTGATGCAATATGTGAGGTCATTGACAGTGTGTTGCAAGGGCGCTTTTAACTGATATTTTCACATAACAATAACATCACTGTAACCTTTGTTTTTTTCAGGTAATTTCTAGAATGTTTTGTAACCTAAAATAATATTTTATTACCATACCTTAGTAGGCCTGCCTCACGCCTCGCACAGCCTTTAGCCGTCTGCGGGGCTAAGGTGGCCGCACGGCCTGGCCTGTTATGTGATATGCTTGAGACTGTAAATCAGTCAAACATGGAGATGTGTAGGCAGAGCAAGACAGAAGCAATCCTCCCTGAACACACATAGCAGCAGCAGAAGCAGGAGCAAGCGCGCAGAGGCTAGGATCCTGGAAGTAAGTGTCCACGTAGACAGCCCTGGAACCATCCAGGAGGAGAGCTACTGCAAAGGTTAAGGGTTGTTATTCCCCATTGTCATGTGTCTGAGAAGTGTCTGCGCCTTTGAATTGGGAAAAAGTTAAATGGAAGATGTGCTTGTTTCATTTCAGCCCTTTCAAGGGGTATGAGAAGGTGTTGCTGTGGAAAGGAAGCTCTCCATTGTAGGCTCTGCAGCTTTATTAAGTGAGTTAGTATTTAGAAACAAAATGCTACCTAGATGAGCAGCCTCGGGGCCCACGTCACATGCCATGTAGCGCCTTGTCACTCACTTACAGTTGGTAGAGCTGAGGACTGTAGTGCGGAAGCTGACATCCTTAGGACGCTGGTTCAAATCCGGCCTGAAGGATTTAGCAAACTCTTAAATTTTTTCCTCTGATTCACAATATAAAACGCCTCTTTCTCAGACACTCACACACCTTACACCTTGGCTTTTCCTGCCTCCTCTCCTCCCCTTTACAACCCTGCTTTCTCCCCCAGCTTGGGGGGGGGTCTCCCTCCCCTCTCCCTGTGTGCAGCCTCTGCTGCAAACCCCCATCATCAGACACAGCCAGGGGCCCCTGGGCTGAAGAGCGAGGCCGGGGCCCCGTCGGATGCAGCCGTGGGAGCTGGTTGTTGTGACTCTGGCATCAGGTGATGCTGCTGAGAGCGCTGCTGAGAACGTCTGCTAGGAGGTGAGAAGGTTGTTGTGAGGTGTGAGGGAGGAGTGTATATTGTGTGAGGGAGTGTGTGTGTTTGTTGAGCCTTTGGCCCCATGTGTTGATGTGAAGGAGTTGGGAAATGACACGAATTCGTATTCGTACATAAGTAGCGGCCAGCTGATATGGTATCTGTTCCTCGTTAGTATAGTGGTCAGTATCCCCGCCTGTCACGCGGGAGACCCTGCTTCCTTATATCTTGTCTGTACTTCCGTTGCTAGGGACTCAGTCCCCAAGCCCTAAAATCTTTGTTGATGTTGTGGCAGCCAATCAGATATTATCTCTGGATCTGTCTGCTCCTCGAATCCTCCTCGAATGTGATGTACACTTTAAATTTGTAACCTCAATTTCTCAAAAACTACTGAACAGGTTTACACAAAATCACAAAAAACATGCTTTCTGAACCAAGATCTTGCTGTCTGCCAAATGTGGCCCAATTCTGATTAGAATTTAATAATTCCTATTAAAAAATGAATAGGGAAAACATGTTTTGGGACCCCCCTTTCAAAGAGCAGAGGTGGATGAGATTTTTTTATTTAAGTTTCGTAAAGATTCAGCAAACTTTTAAGCAAACCAAAAATGCTTTTCCTATGGAACGGTAGACCTAACTATAACTACCCTGGGGCAGCTGCGACTGGGTAATATATAAGAGATGAAGAAATGCTCTGGCAGCAGGCATTGCGACATCAGAACTCGACAATAATAACCTTTTAATAGCAGAGTTCTGCCATCTTCTATTTATGTTCTGTGACTTTGTGCATCACAAGTCGGTGATTATAAAGAAATTAGTGACAACCGTTTATACAGGGATCACAGAATCCCATGTAATATATTGAGTTATGTATTCGCAGAAAAAACAAAGGTTAAAGTGACACTGAAATTCAATCAATCAATCACATATTTGTAAAGCGCACTAATCACCCGTGAGGGTCTCAAGGCGCTGAGTGGGGTGAGGGGGCAGCTACTGTTCGAACAGCCAGGTCTCAACTCAAGGACCTATAACTCGTGCACCCGCCATGCACAGTGTTGTCGTCTATGATGTCATTTCAGATGTCATAAATGATGTTATCATTGATGCGATAGAACCTGTCTGAGTGATGTAAAATTGTGAGGTCATTGACAGTGTGTTGTAAGGGCGCTTTTAACTGATATTTTCACATAACAATAACATCATTTTAACCTTTTTTTTTCCAGGTAATTTCTAGAATGTTTTTTAACCTCAAATAATCTTTTATTACCATACTGTAGAGATGTATACTGCTTATGTCATAGGCCTGTTACTTAGATACAAATAGAATGGAAGTGATGATATGTTCCAGGATAAACAGTTAAAAGAGAGAGATTGAAGTTGAAGAAGCAACTCTCTGCTGGGATGCTGCTTGATGAATAAACTACCACCAAACTTCAAGAAACCTGTGAAGGCTCTTCTTCATTTCATGGCGACAAGGAAAAAGAATAGAAATACTGGGAATGTGTTGGATGACTCTAAAATGTAAAAGTGAAGCAGTTAGGGGTAGAGTATATATTACAGATTTTGGGTCGGATCTCCTTGGATGGCGTCATCAGAGGGACTTAAACATCATTGTTGACCAGAATGCCAAAGAACCTGTTATGGTCCTAGAAAAGGCAACTGTTCAAGATATATGTGATGATAACAAATTGTTTGAAAAATATCCTAATGTCTTTAGTTCAAGGTTAGGACTATCAAGAGGATTTTCACATAAGATTATTTTGAAAGAAAATGCAAAACCTGTTGTCCATAAAATAAGAAATGTACCTAATCGATGTTAGAGCCTCTGCGTCAAGAGATTGATAATCTACTGAAGCCTCCGAGTGGTTGGCTCCGATCGTGATTGCCCCAAAGGATGGAAAAAAAAATCTGTCTCTGTATTGACTTGCGCGATCTCAATAAAAACATTTGGGTGGATAGGGAACCGTTGCCTAACATATCTGAAATGCTATCAACCATGGGGGTGTGGAGGTGTTTTTAGTGTTTTAGATATATCAGCTGCGTATCATCAGATTAAATTGCATGAGTCATCGAGACATTTAACTTCCTTTGCTACGCCTCTTGGTGCATTTAGATACAAGAGGATGCCATTTGGTTTGGCATCGGCTTCAGCCGTCTTTCAGAGAGCAATGAAAAACATTTTTGGTGACATGAGGAAGGTTTGGTGTTTCCAGGATGACATCTTAATTGCTGGAAATGATTATTTTGATCATGACAAGTTATTTGAAGAGGCAATGATAAGACAGGAGAAATATAATTTAACTATAAAAAGAGAAAAATGTCAATTGAGGAAGACCAAAGTTGATTATTTAGGACATGAAGTTCAGAGGGCATAAGACCAAAAAAAAGTATTATTAAAGCAATTACGATGGCACCCGAACCAACAAATAAGGATGAACTTAGATCATTCTTAGGACTTGCAGAGTATTGCTCGAAATATGTAAATAGTTTTACTGAGATTGTTGAGCCCTTGAGGGAAATTATGAAAAAAATGTTAGATTCAAATGGTCTAATAAATGTAAAGAAGGTTTTGAACTCATAAAAAAAGGATATCTGAAGCACCCACATTAGGACGCTTTAAAGTCGGTGGGAGAACATTCTTAACCACTGATGCTAGTGGTGTTGGCATTGGGGCAGTGTTGTCACAGATGGTTGGTGGTGAAGAAAGAATCATTAGCTTTACCTCAAGAAGATTACAGGGGGCGGAAAGGTCTTACTCAGTAATTGAGAGGGAAGCTTTAGCGTGTTGTTGGGGAATGTGCCACTTCAAGTTTTATCTATGGGGTCTTCCTTTCAGAATGCGTACTGATCTTAAGCCATTATTGTAGATCTTCAAAGGCGGAAAGGGATTGGAAGGAAGTATAACCCCAAGAATTTGTAGATGGTTACTATCTGTTATGGAATTCAATTATGAAGTTGAGTATGTTAAGGGAAATAAAAATGTGATTGCTGATTGTTTATCAAGAATGCCTTTGGATGAAGATTGTAATGAAATTTGTGGTGATATAAATAGTGAGATTTGTGGGAAGACAGGAGTCCTTGCTTTGTCATGTGAAGGATGGAGCAGGGCCATGGAAAGTGATTCAGTATTGAAAAAAGTGGAATCTAGGATTGTTGAAGGTTGGAGTTTTGAGGATAACAAGGATTCAAATTTAATGGAATTTTTTAAGGTCAGGGAAGAATTGAGTCTATGCAATGGGAACATTATGAGGAGATGGCAAATTGTGCCTCCTAGAGACATAAGGAAACATATTCTTGAGATAATTCATGAAGGTCATCCAGGTCAGGGAATGTCAAAACGAAGAGTTCGGGAATCCTTCTGGTGGCCTGGGGTTGATACTGAAGTTGAAGCCTTAGTGAAAGATTGCCAGTTTTGCTTGAATAGTGATAAGTCCAAAGTTGTAAAATGGATTGTCTTGGAGACAAAAGTTGAGGAAAATGATGTGGATCCCCATTCCAGTACTGGAGTAGCTCCTTTTGTGTCTCTAAAGGGAAGAGAACCATGAAAAAAAGAATGTCCTGTATGGTTGTGTAAGAAGGAAAGGATATGGGTTGACCGTGAACAAGTGTTGAAAAAAGTGGAAGAGGGTCAAGAAAAGATGAAAAGTGTATACGACTCCAGAAAAGTTGTAAAACAAGTGCATATTCAAGTGGGAGATTGGGTTGTTGTACGAAAAAATGAATGGGTTCGTAAAGGTGAAAGCAAATATATAGGACCTTTTCAAGTCAAAGATGTAAAATCTAATGTTGTCAATTTGGAAGATGGTACAACTTAGAGTTTAGGGAATGTTTGCAAAGTATGTCGACCATAAGATATCAATTGGAAAATGTACCTGGAGAATATTGGGTATAGATTCTCGAAGTTTATTTTTATATTTTATTATACTGATTAATCTCTTTATTTTGTTCTTTACTTATATCCTTGTAATTGTTTATTCTCATGTTGTTGTACTGTATGAAAAGGAGATATGTAGAGATGTCTACTGCTTATGTCATAGGCCTGTTACTTAGATACAAATAGAATGGAAGTGATGATATGTTCCAGGATAAACAGTTAGAAGAGAGAGATTGAAGTTGAAGAAGCAACTCTCTGCTGGGATGCTGCTTGATGAATAAACTACCACCAAACTTCAAGAAACCTGTGAAGGCTCTTCTTTATTTCACATACCTTAGTAGGCCTACCTCACGCCTCGCACAGCCTTTAGCTATCTGCGGGGCTAAGGTGGCCGCACGGCCTGGCTTGTTATGTGGAATGCTTGAGACTAAAAAATGATGCCACATCATGTAATTGAGATTGTGTTTGGATAAAAATCTTATTGCGGCAGCTTGGGAACAACGTGATCCAACAGAACGCAAAAATATGATCTAACAGAAGACTAGTGCATGCTATTTGCATCGCAGGCAATGCTGCATTACTTTTTTCAGCGCAAAATACGTCCACACATAAAGAAAAAATTGCAAAATGCCGGACTGGCATTTCAAACTATATTGCGTCATTTTTCTGGGATTTTACATACTTTGGGGAATATAAATGACTCAAATTTTCCTTCGGCAACTGTTATTCTGACAATTTTTGTTTCTGTCTGTTTAAGGCCTTCCTCGCCTTTTTTTTCTAGCAATCTCTGTTTCTTTCATTGTCTCTCGTCTCAGTGAGACTTTACATGCTACTCATAATGTTTGTGCTGATTCCACCAAACTCTCATTCTGGTCTGCATATGTTGTCCAATGTGAACGGAGTTTAATTTTGTCTCCAGTTGGGTCATGACATGGTCTGATGTCATTGGTAATCATGGATGCTTCCGTCAATCTTGGTAGGAGTGTCGCCAGCCTGTTCCATGGACACACTTGGTAAATGTATAGCCTCTTTTTGCTGGGTGTAGCATCCTCCATGGGTTACTTGGGGACAGTAAGACATGACATCTCCAGACAATGTCTTTCTTTGTCATGGGTAAGTCTGGTCCGCCTGATCCATCCATCAGGAGCCCAGGGACATATTCCAGTGAAAATACCGCTTCAGCCGCACTCTTTTTTTTTTTTTGCGGTTAGCGTAAATTGGCCCATTGCCATTAGAGCGCTTTACGTGAGGAGCAGGTTCAATTTCAGTGTTTGGCCAACAGTTTTGGTGAAATTGTCATCACCCTTCATATGTTGAATAGTTACCAAGAAAGTGCAGAAATAAAAGAAAGAACATTTCTATTTTATATCTGGTAACACTTTATTAAAGCCTTTCTTTTACACACTGGTTTGCCGTTTGTGTGTCTCCTTGTAAGTTATGCGGCGTGGAGGGTGCGTGGAGTCCGATCCACACTGTGCGTGTTACTGCTGTGCAGCCACAGGAGAAAGGTGTCTACACAGACACAGAAATGATGAAACACCCGTGTGGAGCATCACGTGATGCTCAGCACCGCCTAAAGATAATGTATATATGTCCACAGAGACCAGGAGGATGAAAACAGGAAGGGAGGGGTCATCTGAGAGTGAGAAATGGGCTCTCTGGTCACTGCTAAATACCTAGAATAATACAAAACAAATTAAGTAAATAACAAAACAGCTCAGGTCCCACCGAGATTTGAACTCGGATCACTGGATTCAGAATCCAGAGTGCTAACCAGTACACCATGGAACCACCTCTACCCTGCACCTGTCACATTTACATCATCTAAAGACACAGGATGCAGCTGTCGGTCACTTGTAGACTTTCTATTGCTCAGCAGTGTATGTTAAACGCGGCACCAAAGAAGTCTATTTCACAATTAAGCCCTTAAAACACCATACACCAAACTTTTGTTTACCCAAACACATGGAAAATGACACATTTGGTGCTTTAAACTGTCCTTTTAGGGCAGTACTCTCACTTGCTCTAAGAGTTTGTGTAAGGCGGAAACTTCCTACATCTTAATCTTCTAGAAATCAACACAGAGCAGGTTTAATATCATAAAACAGACTCTAAAACACAAGGCACAGGATTTATGTCAGAAAACAGAGTCTGAAACCGCCTCTTCCGTAGCACGGGCGGAGCAGGAAATAAAACGAGCATCTTCCACGGTGAGAACAAAGGAAACTGGGGGCATATTATCAAGCCAGGCGATAAAATTATCACCGCTTTAGCGGCAGAAAACTGCCGCTAAAACGGCGATAATGGGCTTGATAATATGCTCTATGGCATTCCAATTGAAGCCCATGTTAGATGCCCTTCACATCTAACATGGGCTTCAATTGGAATTCCATATAGCATATTATCAAGCCCATTATCGCCGTTTTAGCGTCAGTTTGCTGCCGCTAAAGCCGCGATAATTTTATCGCCTAGCTTGATAATATGCCCCTTAGGGGCCTATCAACAAGGGCTTTATCTCTGCTTTTTTGGCTTTAAAAGCCAAAAAAGCAGAGATAAAACTAGCACCCTATCAACAACAGGGTGCTAACATGCAAATTTGCATGTTAGCACCCTTTTTCACTACGCTTCCCCTTCCATCTCTAATGAGATGCAAAGGGAGCGTTCCAGAGTAAAATAATAGGAGAAATGTCGCTAAGCGACATTTCTCCTATTATCAAGAATATCGCTAACCCTGTTAGAGACAAAAAAAGCAGCGCTAACCGCGGTTAACGCTGCTTTTTTACGTCTGGTATTTTTCTGACTTAGCCATGATATCCTATGGAAGGAGGATATCATGGCTAAATTTGTCTGTCCCTATCAACAAGCTAACGTGAGATTATCGCTGGGTTTCCAGCGATAATCTCACGTTAGCCACTTAGCGTGAGGATTTTTATCGCTATTGAGATAAGCGTTGCTAATAGCAGGCTATCTCAGTGATAAAAATCAACGCTAGCCGGCGATAATTATCCTAGCGCTAAGTGCGCTTAGCGATAATTATCGCCGGTTGTTGTTGATATGCCCCTTTGTGCTTTGTAATCCAGGCGCTATTTATATATAATCTGTACTCTTTGTTGTGCAATAAAAGACAAACAACGAATAACGCTTCGTAGTATTAATCTGACGTTTGTTCCTCAGGATCATTATTACTACAGCAGCTGTGCAGCAAGGGCTGGGGTGCAAACCTCAAAGGGCTTTAGACTGATAGCAGCGGAAGAGAAGGAAGGGAAATGTATTAATATTTAGGGTCTTTTAGGTTTGTAGGAAATAAGAGGAAGTTTAATATGTCCCTGTAGTAAAATAGGTGATCTTCCTATACTGGGAGTCGAACCCAGGCCCCTAGGGTGAAAACCAGGAATCCTAACCGCTAGACCATATGGGAGGTTGCATAACATGGCACAGCTCAGTTTCTGTGAGAGAAGTCTCTCCTGTCAGACTCCATTCTGTACACTTCAAGTTACATTGCCAACCTCAGGGTCTGACAATCAATGGGGTAACATGCACCCCACTCCTGACAAACCAGAAGGAATGAGGGGTCATGATTTGTTCAACAACCTGCTCATGTCTCATTATTTACAACCCTGGAACTTCTCCAGACACAGAGCCCAGGACCAGAGGACAGCAGCAGCCCCAGCATTGCCTCTTACTGCCCCCCCCACCAGCCAGACAAAGCCACGCCCCTCTCCCCAGGACACCCCTTCACTCCTGTGTCTCCTCACCTGGCTGAGGGCCCCACAGACCCCTCTCCAGTTACCTTCCAGCAGATCCTTGAACCACACTCTCCCTGCACCTGTCACAGGCCCCAGGCTGCCCTCCAGGGGGCTTCAGTTGCACCCCCTCTCCCCCTACTAACAGCACCGACCCCAGTCCTGACACTCGATTGGTTCACACAGAGGAGGACCAGCTCAGGTGCACCCTGGCTTCTTCCCAGGTATCTTCAGATGCACAGGGTGACCGCCAGGGGGCAGCACTCACAGCCCACAGGGCCATGGAGCAGCAATGGGACATCAGTAGCCTTGAGGGGTGCAGACCCCGAATAATCCGGCCCTGCCTTCTGCGAGAGCGGAGGAGGAGCCTCTGCGGTGTGTTTTTACAAAACTAAACATATGAGGTTAAAAACAAGTAAAGACACATTTGCAGTCATTCTCTGCTGTGTTGTTCCTCTCTAAAATTCAAATCAATTTAAAAGACTCGAATGGAGAAAACTTTAAAAATAGCTAGGCCTGGGCAGGCAGATTAAACATTCTGAAGTACAAATGTTTCCAAATTTATTCATGTAAAATGTAAACAAGTTCATCAATATATGTATCTATGTTTACAATGGATGTAACAAGTGTGCGCTAATAGGGTCAGGGTGCACTTTATTGTCCCCATTTGTTCCTTTCATCCATGTGGCCCCAAGTAAGCTTTTGGCTGCTCTGTCTTGTTTTTCTGAGAGTCAGATGCTAAAAGGAGGGCTTGGTCCCTAGTTTGGGGCCCCAGAGTACGGAGGCCCTGGGGCACCGGAAGTAAACACCCCTCCTTGATACAACTATGGCCCAGTAACCTCTGATTGCCCTCTGACCACCACAGACTGGATTTCTGGCAGACATCTTTTATAGAGGAGGTGACACTGACGTTGAGACGATGCTGCCGAGGGGCAAAGGGCTGACAATGGCTCAGCATTTCAACCCAGTCTCCTCCTATTACCATGTTTGTTACACCCACAGCATATAAGAGCTCTGATAGGTCAGAGGGGAAATCCCTCTTGTCACCTTCTGGTGTTTAAACAGATCCTATTACAAGGACCAGTCCCTACGGACCAGAAACATAAAGTGTAACACTTGATGAAGTTTGACATTATATTGTTTAATAAGATAACATTGAACCCCAGAATACATGAATACCATTTTTTAAAATTAAAATGCACAATCCGCAAAAACACTTTTAAGAATTTAATGTTACAAAGAACATCTGGACCTTAAAAGTGAACCCTTAATACACCATAACAAAGGTTACCCAGGATCTACAGCAAGAATGTATCCTAAAGTAAACAGGAAACACCCTAAATAAATTAAAAATCAAATATAACTGATCCAATACCAAGAAACCTGGTGTTGGAGCGCTATACATATATCTATATATATATATATATATAACTAGATAACATAACCCAATTATTAACTTCTGGATCCCAAAATAATAAATGAAATATATCATCAAAAGCAGTCACTGCTCACCCATTCTCAGGGCTTTAAGTGGGACGGGTCTCACCGGTGCTGAGCACCAGCAGATTTTTTAAAGGAGGCCTCGAAACGGGTCTCTATCGGCTCTGTTTTGTGCCCTGGCACAGGCGGTCCGTTGTATTTTGGACTGCAGTAACAGCAGCACATCGGTGTTCCCTGCTCACTCCTTACTAGTGGAGAAGTTACGGCATTGTAACGGTCTAGTTGTTACGCTAGCGGGAGACCCCCGGAAGCACACACACACTATGTATCACTCTCTGGCCAGGCGTGGCCAGAGAGAGTATAAATAAAAGGGCGGAGGTCGCTCGGGACCTTCCGGCCCAGACCAGTACACCTGCCTCATGTGTCCTTATTTCTCCGCCGTCCTCACCACGTGGCCCGGCATCAGTAGGCCTCACTGGTAGCGGTGTCCCCACGCTGGCGCATCTCCACAGGCATGACGTCATGCCAGGTGAGCGTGTAGGGGAAGGAAAATCCTTTAAAGAGAGTCATTGCCTCTCTGGATTTCCCTTCTCTTTTTGAAACTCGGGAGAAGCAGCATTGTCATGGTGTCACCAGGGCTTCAAGTGGAAGCTTTTTCAATATTATATAAAAAACATAGTTGCTGCTTATTTATCTATGCAACTAACAACCATTGACAAAGCCAATAGTGCTGACTTGTTGCAGGTATGATGTTACTTGGTGTATCATATATCTGGATGCAATGAGAAACAGCAAAATACAAGTCTGGCGATACACTATGGGAAGCCAGACTTTTAGCTGACGTGTTTTTAAGCCACGCCCTTTAATTATTATACCACGCCCCCTTGAGAGACCCCCCCCAGTTTTTTCATTCCACTTAAAACCCTGTCCATTCTCCCTATAAGTTAAATAGCTAAATATCTGTCGGGTTTGCAGCTTTACCAAGTGATTAGAAACAGAAAGATGTCTAGAAGGGCAGCCTCTGTGTAAGGCTGCCCGGGGGGGGGGTTGCGCAGCGGCCCGCCCCTTTGAGGGCGGCCGCCTTAGTGCCACAGGAAGGCACAGGGGTGGGAGGTCGTGTCCCTGGGATAGACCAAGGGAGACCCCAGCAGATAGCTGCTTCCGGCGGGGAGGAGCCAGGGGGGGTACATATTCTGTCTCCGCCCCCTCCTCGCCCTGGTATTGGTTAAGACTTGTTTTGGCTGGACCTGGGAGAAGCCCGGCAATAAATGGTTTCTGGCTTCATCAGGCATGGTCTTATACACGCCGAGTCCACAGGGTGTTTGGAGGGAGATGGGGTGCACCTCTCTAGTTTAGGCATGGATCCTTTCCTGTGGACCGAGGGGAAGCTTTGGCTGCAGCAGGTTGTAAGGAAATAGGCTACCTTGGTGGGGGGGCCCTGGTAGTGACGTTGGCCACTCCCAAGGCTGTGGAGGAGTTACAGGGCGATCCAGGGTCTGCACATACCAAGGGGTATAGCATGCAGCAGCACCGCGTGGTGCTAAGCCAGGATACCCAGGGATGTTTAGCGTGTCCACTGGAAGACCGACGGCGCCCCGCTATCCGACAGGCGGTTGTGGGTCTGAGCAACCGGGGGCTGCCATGTATGCTCCGCCCACCCATCACGGGGGGCGTGTGAAGCAAGTGGACTGGTGGTCCACGGGTGGGAGGGGGGGACCCTCCCAACATTAGGTATACACCAATTGGCGTTGCCATGGTGACTCTAGGCTTATCAGACGGGCAGGCGGCATAGGGGCTGGCCTGCCCTGGGATCGCCCGTAAGATAACCCACCATGTTTGCATATTGCTTATGCTAATAAACCTGCAGCAATATTTCTCCACTTACATTCAGTGTCGTGTGTTTTTATTTATGTACTTATATGTGTTGTGATAACTGTTGCCGATATTGGCACTATGTAAGGCTGCCCGGGGGGGGGGTTGCGCAGCGGCCCGCCCCTTTGAGGGCGGCCGCCTTAGTGCCACAGGAAGGCACAGGGGTGGGAGGTCGTGTCCCTGGGATAGACCAAGGGAGACCCCAGCAGATAGCTGCTTCCGGCGGGGAGGAGCCAGGGGGGGTACATATTCTGTCTCCGCCCCCTCCTCGCCCTCTTGTCCGCTCGTTCGCCTTGCCCGCCCATCCGCTTACCCGGCATCCGGAGGGACAAAGGGGGGGCCAGGTTTTCTAACAATTCTCACTTTGTGTTGCAGGAGGAGTTACAGGGCGATCCAGGGTCTGCACATACCAAGGGGTATAGCATGCAGCAGCACCGCGTGGTGCTAAGCCAGGATACCCAGGGATGTTTAGCGTGTCCACTGGAAGACCGACGGCGCCCCGCTATCCGACAGGCGGTTGTGGGTCTGAGCAACCGGGGGCTGCCATGTATGCTCCGCCCACCCATCACGGGGGGGCGTGTGAAGCAAGTGGACTGGTGGTCCACGGGTGGGAGGGGGGGACCCTCCCAACATTAGGTATACACCAATTGGCGTTGCCATGGTGACTCTAGGCTTATCAGACGGGCAGGCGGCATAGGGGCTGGCCTGCCCTGGGATCGCCCGTAAGATAACCCACCATGTTTGCATATTGCTTATGCTAATAAACCTGCAGCAATATTTCTCCACTTACATTCAGTGTCGTGTGTTTTTATTTATGTACTTATGTGTGTTGTGATAACTGTTGCCGATATTGGCACTATGCCCACTTCTCATACCATATACCGCCCTTTGTCACATCACCCCAGCTGAGCCCCTGATAGCTCAGTTGGCAGATCGGAGGACTGCAGTGAAGTGCTGGACAGCCTTTGGAGGCTGGTTCAAATCCGTCCCGAAGGATTTTTGCAAATTCTTAACTCTTTTACATTAGAAAGCGCCTCTTTCTCAGCCACTCACACACCTGGGCTTTTCCTGCCTCCTCTCTTCTCCTTTACAACCCAGCTCTCTCCTACTGCTCGGGTGGGAGGGTCTCCCTCGCCACTCCCTGTGTGCAGCCCCCGCTGCAATCCTCCAGCATCAGACAGAGCCAGGGGCCCCTGGGCTGAAGAGCCAGGCCGGGCCCAGTCAGAAGCAGCCCTGGGAGCTGGTTGCTTTGACTCTGGCATCAGGTGATGCTGCTGAGAGCGCTGCTGAGAGTGTCTGCTAGGGGGTGAGACGGTTCTTGTGGGGTGTGAGGGAGGAGTGTGTTTGTGAGTGTATTGTGTGAGGGAGTGTGTGTGTGTTTGTTGAGCCTGTGGGCCCCTGTGTTGGTGTGAAGGAGTTGATAAATGGCACAAATTCGTAGCATATGAGAATGGACAGGCGGGTTTTCAGCCACAGGAGGAGCGGCTCAGCGAGATCAGGTGCAGCTGTTCCTCGTTAGTATAGTGGTCAGTATCCCCGCCTGTCACGCGGGAGACCGGGGTTCAATTCCCCGACAGGGAGGATTCCATCGCATTTTTTAAAGCATGACAACTCTACCTTTATT
Source organism: Triturus cristatus (assembly GCF_964204655.1). Lineage (NCBI taxonomy): Eukaryota > Metazoa > Chordata > Amphibia > Caudata > Salamandridae > Triturus > Triturus cristatus. The sequence goes on along the minus strand of NC_140585.1, from coordinate 144,154,423 downwards.
TACAATGTCATCTAGAATCTGACGCTTTTCATTAATGACATCATCTCCTAGAAGTCAAAGATTTACTAATGCAGTCTCATAACTTTTCAAATCAATCACGGGCAATTTTTAAATCTGACACTTTTTGGGAAGGATGTCTGCCTTTTCATTCTAAGCTTCTGTGTACTTTATTGAAAAAAGAAACGTACACGAAGGTTTATTATTTACATCAAAATCGAAGGACTACATGATCTATAAAATGCATTGAAGGCTGTTTTTTTTCAAGTAACAAATTAAATGATGGCTCGGGCCCCTAATGAGGAATTGTTTTATATGAAAGTGAATCTTTTTTAAACTCTTTGTGGCAGATTCACAAGCCCCTTGCGGCACCTTTACGCCGCAGTTGCATCACTTTTGTGACGCAGCGGTGGCGTAAACAATGCGCCACTATGCAACATTTTTACAACGTGACGCATCTAGCGAGATGCATCACGTTGTAAAGCCCTGCGCTACATTATACCTGCGTCAGGTATAATGTATGCAGGGTGGGCGTTCCATCGCAAGGAAGCCCCGTAAAAGTGACGCAGTGAAATCTACAAGATTTCACTGAGTCACTTTTACGTCCCAGCTGCGTCAAATCTTTACGCCTGCTTGAAGCAGGCGTAAGGAGTGACGCAGCATGTATGGTATAGGGCACCCCTGGGCAGTGCTGGAGTTGTGTCGCGCTTGCGACACAACTCCAGAACTGTGTCACCCTTACGGCAACAGATGCGTCACGCATCTGTCTATCCTTGCGCCACAGTGCGCCGCGTTTTAAATGCGGCGCATCCATGGTGGCGCAAGGGGCTTTCTGAGTCACGCAAAATAACTGGCGCATCCCTGCTAATATGCAGGGATGCGCCTGTTATTGTAAATCTGGCCCTTTAAGTGTAATGGTTTAGAACTTACATTCACGTTGTGAAAGTAAAAGTACCACTGAGCTGGACGTGCACTCCCCACCTTCCTCACCAGAGATTGTATATTTCCCAGGTCCAGGCATGACGACTAAATGTAGCTCAGGTGTTTAAACTGCATTCTGGGAGTTGGTTATGTTTGTTCATGTTTATGGGATTTATAGAGTGCAAAGCTGCCAAAGGGCTTCCCAGCACTGGGTGTCCGATAAGAGACAGAAGTTAGAGGGGATTAGTGGCGCTGCTGGAAAAGTCAGGTTTTCACCTTTTTTTCGGAAAGTTGATTCTGATTCCAGACGCTTAAATTCATGTGGAAGAGAACTCCACGGCTTGGGTGCCAGACGCGCCAAGGATCTGCCACCCCATCTGGCTCGCTTGATTATGATTATTTTTAATAAGCGATCAGAGCAGGATCTGATGCTTCTGTTAGTGACATAAAGGCCCACCAAGCTACTAATTTTACTGGGGCCCCTGTTGTGTATGGCTTTGTGTGTCAGACAGAGTGCTTTGAATTTAACTCTGGCCTCGATCAGCCAGGATAGCTTGACTCCAGTGGCATGGAAAGCACGGGACCCAAGTCTGGGCATACCCATCCCACTTGGGGCGACAAATGTAAAAAAGAACAATTGATGCACAGAATGCAGAATAATGTCATACATTCACCCCGGTATAGAGATCTGGGCCTAAACCCATTGTTTTTTTGCTCACCATGCCATTCCAGTTTGAACCCAGCCATATGCAAATCAGTCTTGACCCTGTGCCTCATATTAAACAGCTTTTTCAGCGCAAAATATATCCACACATAAAAAAAAATTGCAAAATGCCAGACTGGCATTTCAAACTATATTGCGTCATTTTTCCTGGATTTTACATACTTTGGGGAATATAAATGACAAAAATTTTGCTACGGCAACTGTTATTCTGACAATTTTTGTATCTGTCTGTTTAAGGGCTTACTCACCTTTTTTTTCTAGCAATCTCTGTTTCTTTCATTGTCTCTCGTCTCAGGGAGACTTTACAAGCTTCTCATAATGTTTGTGCTGATTCCACCAAAGTCTCATTCTTGTCTGAATATGTTGTCCAATGTGAACGGAGTTTAATTTTGTCTCCAGTTGGGTCATTATATGGTCTGATGTCATTGGTAATAATGGATGCTTCCGTCAATCTTGGTAGGAGTGTCGCAAGCCTGTTCCATGGGCACACATGGTAAATGTATAGCCTCTTTTCACTGGGTGTAACATCCTCCATGGGTTACTTGGGGACAGTAACACATGACATAGCCAGACAATGTCTTTCTTTGTCATGGGTAAGTCTGGTCCACCTGATCCATCCATCAGGGGCTCAGGGACATATTCCAGTGAAAATACTGCTTCAGCCGCACTCTTTTAAAAAAAAAAATTTTACGGTTAGAGTAAACATTGGCCCATTGCCTTTAGAGCGCTTTACGTGAGGAACAAGTTCAATTTCAGTTTTTTGGCCAACAGTTTTGGTGAAATTGTAATCAACCTTCATATGTTGAGTAGTTACCAAGAAAGTGCAGAAATAAAAGAAAGAACATTTCTATTTTATATCTGGTAACACTTTATTAAAGCCTTTCTTTTACACACTGCTTTCCAGTCTGTGTGTCTCCTTGTAAGTTATGCGGTGTGGAGGGTGCGTGGAGTCAAGTCCACACTGTGTGTGTTACTGCTGTGCAGCCACAGGAGAAAGGTGTCCACATAGGCACAGAAATGATGAAACACCCGTGTGGAGCATCACATGATGCCCAGCACCGCCTAAAGATAATAGGGCAGATTTACAAGCCCCTTGCACCACTTTTGCATCACTTTTAACATGGGAAAAGTGACGTAAAAGTGGCGCAAGGGGCTTGTAATTCTTCCCCAATGTATATATGTCCACAGAGACCAGGAGGATGAAAACAGGAAGGGAGGGGTCATCTGAGAGAGAGAGAAATGGGCTCTCTGGTCACTGCTAAATACCTAGAATAATACAAAACAAATTAAGTAAATAACAAAAGCAACTCAGGTCCCACCGAGATTTGAACTCGGATCGCTGGATTCAGAGTCCAGAGTGCTAACCATTACACCATGGAACCGCCTCTGCGCACCACCTGTCACATTTCAATTATCTAAAGACACAGGATGCAGCTGTCGGTCACTTGTAGACTTTCCATTGGTCGCAGTGTATGTTAAACGCAGCACCAAAGAAGTCTATTTCAAAATTAAACCCTTAAAACGGCATACACCAAACTTTTCTTCACCCAACACACGGAAAATGACACATTTGGTGCTTTAAACTGTCCTTTTAGGGCAGTACTCTCACTTGCTCTAAGAGTTGGTGTAATGCGGTAATTCTTAATCTTCTAGAAATCAACACAGAGGATGTTTAGTGTCATAGAACAAACTCTAAAACACAACAAGGCACTGGATTAATGTCAGAAAACAGAGTCTGAAACCGCCTCTTCGGTAGCACGGGCGGAGCAGGAAATAAACACGCATCTTCCAGGGGGAGAGCACAGGAAACTGGTGCTTTGTAATCCACGCGCTATTTATATATAATCTGTACTCTTTGTTGTGCAATAAAAGACAAACAACGAATAACCATTCATAGTATTAATCTGACGTTTGTTCCTCCCGGTCATTAATATACAGCAGCTGTGCAGCAGGGGCTGGGGCGGGAACAGGAGCTGTGGGGTCGTGCAAACCTCAAAGGGCTTTAGACTGATAGCAGCTTGAAGAGAAGGAAGGGAAATGTATTAATATTTAGGGTATTTTAGGTTTGCAGGAAATAAGAGAAAGTTTAATATGTCCCTGTAGTAAAAGATATCATCTTCCCATACCGGGAGTCGAACCCGGGCCGCCTGGGTGAAAACCAGGAATCCTAACCGCTAGACCATATGGGAGGTTGTATGACACTATCACAGCTCTGTTTCTGTGAGAGAAGTCTCTCCTGTCAGACTCCATTCTGTACATTTCAAGTTACATTGCCACCCTCAGGGTCTGACCATCAATGGGGTAACATACACCCCACTCCTGACAAACCAGAAGGAATGAGGTGTCATGATTGTTTCAACAACCTGCTCATGTCTCATTATTTACAACCCTGGAACTTCTCCAGACACAGAGCCCAGGACCACAGGACAGAAGCAGCCCCAGCATTGCCTCTTACTGACCCCCCCGCCACCCCCACCCAGCCAGACATAGCCACGCCCCTCTCCCCAGAACACCCCTCCACTCCTGTCTCTCCTCACCTGGCTGAGGGCCCCACAGACCCCTCTCCAGTTACCGTCCAGCTGCTTCCTTGAACCACACTCTCCCTGCACCTGTCACTGGGCCCAGGCTGCCCTCCAGGGGGCTTCAGTTGCACCCCCTCTCCCCTTACTAACAGCACCGACCCCAGTCCTGACACTCGATTGGTTCTCACAGAGGAGGACCAGCTCAGGTGCACCTTGGCTTCTTCCCAGGTATCTTCAGATGCACAGGGTGACCGCCAGGGGGCAGCACCGCCACAGCCAAAAGGGCCATGGAGCAGCAATGGGACATCAGCAGCCTTGAGGGGTGCAGACCCCGAAGAATCCCGCACAGCATTCTGGGAGAGTGGAGGAGGAGCCTCTGCGGTGTGTTTTTACAAAAGTAGACATTTGAGGTTAAAAACAAGTAAAGACACATTTGCAGTCATTCTCTGCTGTGTTGTTCCTCTCTAAAATTCAAATCAATTTAAAAGACTCGAATGAAGAAAACTTTAAAAATAGCTAGGCCTGGGCAGGCAGATTAAACATTCTGAAGTACAAATGTTTCCAAATCTATTCATGTAAAATGTAAACAAGTTCATCAATATATGTATCTATGTTTACAATGGATGTAACAAGTGTGCGCTAATAGTGTCAGGGTGCACTTTATTGTCCTCATCTGTTCCTTTCATACATGTGGCCCCAAGTAAGCTTTTGGCTGCTCTGTCTTCTTATTCTGAGAGTCAGATGCTAAAAGGAGGGCTTGGTCCCTAGTTTGGGGCCCCAGAGTACGGAGGCCCTGGGGCACCGGAAGTTAACACTCCTCGTTGATACAACTATGGCCCGGTAACTTCTGATTGCCCTCTGACTCCCACAGAATGGATTTCTGGCAGACATCTTTTATAGAGGAGGTGACACTGACGTTGAGACGATGCTGCCGAGGGGCAAAGAGCTGACAATGGCTCTGTATTTCAACCCAGTCTCCTCCTATTACCATCTTTGTTACACCCACAGCATATAAGAGCTCTGATAGGTCAGAGGGGACATCCCTCTTGTCAGCTTCTGGTGTTTAAACAGATCCATTACAAGGACCAGTCCCTGTACTTTAAGACCAGCACCTGGGGCCCCCTGGGGTCTGAGTGTGTTTCACATTCACAGACAGGGACTCGCTGACATTGGTGACCTCCAGTGACTGAATCACCTTTACCAACATTACAGAGCAACAACATAAAATGTAACACTTGATGAAGTTTGACATTATATTGTTTAATAAGATAACATTGAACCCCAGAATACATGAATACCATTTTTTTTTATTAAAATGCACAATCCGCAAAAACACTTTTAAGAATTTAATGTTACAAAGAACATCTGGACCTAAAAAGTGAACCCTTAATACACCATAACAAAGGTTACCCAGGATCTACAGCAAGAATGTATCCAAAAGTAAACAGGAAACACCCTAAATAAATTAAAAATCAAATATAACTGATCCAATACCAAGAAACCTGGTGTTTGAGCGCTATACATATATAACTAGATAACATAACCGAATTATTATCTTCTGGATCCCAAAATAATAAATGAAATATATCATCAAAAGCAGTCACTGCTCACCCATTCTCAGGGCTTTAAGTGGGCCGGGTCTCACCGGTGCTGAGCACCAGCAGATTTTTTAAAGGAGGCCTCGAAACGGGTCTCTATCGGCTCTGTTTTGTGCCCTGGCACAGGCGGTCCGTTGTATTTTGGACTGCAGTAACAGCAGCACATCGGTGTTCCCTGCTCACTCCTTACTAGTGGAGAAGTTACGGCATTGTAACGGTCTAGTTGTTACGCTAGCGGGAGACCCCCGGAAGCACACACACACTATGTATCACTCTCTGGCCAGGCGTGGCCAGAGAGAGTATAAATAAAAGGGCGGAGGTCGCTCGGGACCTTCCGGCCCAGACCAGTACACCTGCCTCATGTGTCCTTATTTCTCCGCCGTCCTCACCACGTGGCCCGGAATCAGTAGGCCTCACTGGTAGCGGTGTCCCCACGCTGGCGCATCCCCACACTGGCGACGAGGGTGGGCCCACACCCTCATCATCATCTTACCCCGCAAGGCAGAACCACGTCCCTGAGTCCGGCGAACGCGCCGAGAACTGTGCGCACCGGCGTTGGCAAGGCAACCGTCTGCGGGAGCAGCATTGTATCCTGTACACGAGCGGCGGCTGCCCAGGCACAGAGCACGTCAGCGCCCGTGCTTGAAGAAACGTGCTCCGGCGGAGGACTGTGAACGCAAGGCTGGCGCTCTCATCACCGTGACGGCGCAGTGCCTGTAAGCAGAGGAGCTGACACGTGCGCTGCAGAGCGCTCATGCTGCATGAATCGGGGGAAGTTTTCTGATGCCGAATTGAGGGCACGGCCCAACACAACAAGCACTTGCTGCCACAAGGGAAGTGTATGTCGGGCGTGACCTTATGTAATCCCGTAAGCCTGTGAATGAGTGCCAAATAAGCATTGGCAAAGACAACCAGCTAACTTCACATACACTCCCAGTGCGGTGCACTCGGAAGGGACTAAATTAGTGCATACTCACAGTGTTTTGTCAGCAGACAGCGCAGGGTGACTGACACAGAGCACCACCCAGACTACAGATACCACAAGCGTTGGCCACCACAAATATCAATGTCGGTGAGGGGTAAACCACGCAGCTGAGACAACGCAAGGGGCACAGCGCGCGCTAAATCTTGCTGTTAGAGACTTGTGAAGGAGCGCTGGAGGTGGCACGACAGTGAATCAGCGGTCAACATGGTGGACCAAGCGGTGGAAGGAACGAGCCGGCAACCAGTGACACCAGCTCCACTAGTGACGCCCACACACTCACAAGTAAGCGCATTACCCCCATTTAGTGAATTAATTGACCCCGCAACGGCGTCTCCAAGATGGAAGGTATGGCTGGGCCGCGTCGATAACTATTTCATAGCAACGAGGGAAACCGACGACAAGGTCAAAAGATCACTTCTATTGCAATTCGCAGGGGACGGAATCTATAAATTGTTTGCACACCTGCCAAACACAGGGCAAGCAACGGACTATGACGCAGCAGTCAGAGCATTGAACGCACACTTCGATCCTCAACTAAACCCCAACTATGAGCGGTTTAAATTACGACAAGCACGTCAGCGAGACGGTGAATCTATGGATGCATTTCATGCCCGTCTTCGAGAACTAGCTAGTACATGCACAGAGGATGACCAAGTGAAGGAGGCACGTGCACAGTTAATTCAAGGGTGCCGGAACAAAACCTTGAGGACCCTGATCCTCCGCCAACCCCGCATCTCCCTAGAAGGCATCTTGATATTAGCAAGGTCGCACGAACTATCAGATGTCCGGGCGTCGGCAATGGAAGCAGCCCTTCATACCGCAGCAGAACAGACAGTCACTGTCAAGACAGAGAGAGCCGATGTGCTGCGCACGATGCCGCGTGGAGCCCGTGGAAGGTGGCCCACCAGAACACCACGAAGATCGCAGTGTGGGTACTGTGGAAAAGAGGAGCACCCGCAAGACAACTGCCCGGCAAGAGGGAAAACATGTACCAAGTGCGGCATCCCTAATCATTTCGCAAGTGTGTGTAGAGGTGGTGCAAGACCGAGAGGATCGTTGGGAAGGAAAACACCGTACAGACAAGTAAAACAACTATCGTTAGACGAACCGACTCAAGCAACCACACACAGCTCAGGGCCTGCGCATCGACAATACCTGGAAGACTCATCATCAGAGGAAGAAGAGGAGTGCCACTTTGTGTCATTTGTAAATGACCTAAAACGACGAGGTCGCCCACAGCCAACCTGCGAAGTCAAGATAGCTGGACCACCAGTCACTGCCTTAATAGACACGGGAGCATCCGTTAACGTCATGAGTTACCAACACTATCAGACACTCAAGGCCAAACCTCAGCTATCACCTTCGAAAGTGAAAATCCTCACATATGGGAGCCAGGTTCCGCTCCCACTGAAAGGAAAAATACTAGTAGCAGTCCAATCAGAAGATTAGGAGGTCACCACGGCATTCCATATAGTGGACAAAGAAGCGGACATTCTACTTGGGAGTCACACAGCTGAAGACCTCAGTCTAGTCTGCAAGGAGTCATAAACGTAAGCGACGATATCCTGATACACTCAGCGACGCTGGAAGAGCACCACCACAGACTCAAAGCAACTCTAAAGCGGATAGCCGAACATGGGGTGACACTACATAAGGACAAGTGCCGGTTCTTTCAGGGCTCTATTGAGTTCTTCGGATATGTCTTTGGTCCGGAAGGAGTGAAAGTTGACCCAAAGAAGTCGGAAGCAATTCAGCTAGCAACTGCACCCAACACCACCTCAGAGGTTAGGAGCTTCATGGGTATGGCCACATACTGTGGTAGGTTCATCCCGAACCTAGCCACCATCGCCGAACCTCTACGCAGGCTAACAAAGAAAGACGCTGTGTGGCAATGGACCTAAAGAGAGGAGGAGGCATTCCAAAACGTTAAATCAGCCCTGTTAGCCAGTACGACAATGGCATACTTCGACACCAACCGACAGACAGAACTGATAGTGGATGCTAGCCCCGTAGGGCTGGGGCGGTGTTGACCCAAGAAACAGAACCGGGAACCTGGGCACCGCTAGCGTTTGCCAGCAAAGCGCTCACAGCAACTGAAGCCAGATATTCTCAGATAGAGCGAGAGGCTCTCGCCATCAAATGGGCATCCAATCATTTTCACTTATATGTCAGCGGGCACCCGTTCCAAGTGGTGACGGATCACCAACCACTCATTCCATTGTTCCGAGGGTCGGCGACACATCCCCCACCGAGGATCGAACGATGGGCGATACAACTCCAACAATACCAGATGGAACTAGTATACCGTCCTGGCACCAAAAACCCAGCTGACTTCCTGTCATGACACCCGGCACAACAGGAAGAAACAGATAGAAATCAAGAACGGAAAACCGAAGAATTCATCAATATGATATCTCAATGGGCCTGCCTGCAGACAGTCTCACAAGATGAAGTAACGTCACATATGGAATCAGACATGGTCCTCAAAAGAACAATGGACGCGATAGCGAGAGGATCATGGGATGGTTTTCTCCACAACGTCCATGGGTGGAATGAAGCAGAAAGAACACGACCCCCTGTGCCTGCACAGACGGACGCTCCCTCCCACTGCTGCTACCTACCTGCCTCCGCTGACCACCTACCTGACGCCGCTGCCTGCATCTCGCCTCCGCCGCCTCCCAGGTACCGCCTGCTGCTTCCTGGTCGCCACCCACGCCGCTACCTTCACTCCCCACGCCCGCTGACCACCGCCACTTACCTGGTCACTCCTTGGGCTCCGTCGCTTCCCGCCGATTTTCCCGCCGTTTTCTCGGCACCGCTGCCCCAGGCGCACACTCCCACTCCCGCCTCCTCCTTCTGTCCCGCCCCCCCTCCCTGCCCATTGGCCACCCCGCTCCCGCCTCCCGCTGACCCTCCCTCCCGGCTCCTTATTTAAGGGGACCCCGCGTGCTGGTCAGTGCGACCCCCTGTGCCTGCACAGACGGACGCTCCCTCCCACTGCTGCTACCTACCTGCCTCCGCTGACCACCTACCTGACGCCGCTGCCTGCATCTCGCCTCCGCCGCCTCCCAGGTACCGCCTGCTGCTTCCTGGTCGCCACCCACGCCGCTACCTTCACTCCCCACGCCCGCTGACCACCGCCACTTACCTGGTCACTCCTTGGGCTCCGTCGCTTCCCGCCGATTTTCCCGCCGTTTTCTCGGCGCCGCTGCCCCAGGCGCACACTCCCACTCCCGCCTCCTCCTTCTGTCCCGCCCCCCCTCCCTGCCCATTGGCCACCCCGCTCCCGCCTCCCGCTGACCCTCCCTCCCGGCTCCTTATTTAAGGGGACCCCGCATGCTGGTCAGTGCGACCCCCTGTGCCTGCACAGACGGACGCTCCCTCCCACTGCTGCTACCTACCTGCCTCCGCTGACCACCTACCTGACACCGCTGCCTGCATCTCGCCTCCGCCGCCTCCCAGGTACCGCCTGCTGCTTCCTGGTCGCCACCCACGCCGCTACCTTCACTCCCCACGCCCGCTGACCACCGCCACTTACCTGGTCACTCCTTGGGCTCCGTCGCTTCCCGCCGATTTTCCCGCCGTTTTCTCGGCGCCGCTGCCCCAGGCGCACACTCCCACTCCCGCCTCCTCCTTCTGTCCCGCCCCCCTCCCTGCCCATTGGCCACCCCGCTCCCGCCTCCCGCTGACCCTCCCTCCCGGCTCCTTATTTAAGGGGACCCCGCGTGCTGGTCAGTGCGACCCCCTGTGCCTGCACAGACGGACGCTCCCTCCCACTGCTGCTACCTACCTGCCTCCGCTGACCACCTACCTGACGCCGCTGCCTGCATCTCGCCTCCGCCGCCTCCCAGGTACCGCCTGCTGCTTCCTGGTCGCCACCCACGCCGCTACCTTCACTCCCCACGCCCGCTGACCACCGCCACTTACCTGGTCACTCCTTGGGCTCCGTCGCTTCCCGCCGATTTTCCCGCCGTTTTCTCGGCGCCGCTGCCCCAGGCGCACACTCCCACTCCCGCCTCCTCCTTCTGTCCCGCCCCCCCTCCCTGCCCATTGGCCACCCCGCTCCCGCCTCCCGCTGACCCTCCCTCCCGGCTCCTTATTTATGACGCCCCCTCAGCGACCGCGCAGCGGACGCGCGCAGCGGGAGCGCCGACTGAGCGCCGAAGGTGCGCCAAAGGTAAGCCCGTCTGCGCCCGTCCGCGCCTGGACCGCGCCCAGCGCCAGACCCCCTGGTCCCCGCGCCCGCCAGCCCCCCCGCAGGACCTACGACTTCGCTACGCTCATCGCACTCAAAACCGCCCGAGCCACCGGATGCTACCGAGCGTCCCCGCAACGCACCCATGGACCCTTCGCCTGCAGATCCTGCAACTTCTCCTGCCTCCAAACAAGCACCACGCCCACCAAGACAGACAACAGCAACCACCTCAAGTGCATCCTGCTCAACACCCGCTCCGTCCACAGACACGCCGTGGAACTCTGGAACCTCCTCAACACTGCATCTCCAGACGTCGCCTTCCTCACGGAAACCTGGATGAACGACTCTTCAGCCCCCGACATCGCCATCGCCATCCCGGACGGCTACAAGATCATCAGGAAGGATCGCGTCAACCAGACCGGAGGAGGCATCGCCATCGTACACAAGAGCACCATTCGCATCTCGACTGACTCCATCGACGTATTCAACGCCGCCGAATACCTGCACTTCCAGATCCACACCGACCCCAAGACTACCCTCAGAGGCACCCTCATCTACAGACCCCCGGGACCACGCGCACAGTTCTGCGAAGACATCGCCGACTTCATCAGCCCTCACGCCCTCCCCTCCGCCGACTACATCCTCCTCGGGGACCTCAACTTCCACCTGGAGAGCAACAATGACCGCAACACCACCGCCCTGCTGGATAACCTCGCCAACCTCGGACTTCAGCAACTGGTCAACACCCCCACCCACTTCGCCGGCCACACGCTCGACCCACTCTTCTCGTCCAGCAAGCACGTCACCTTCAGCCACTCCACCGGACTTCACTGGACCGACCACAGCTGCGTCCATTTCAGCTTCAGAAAGAACACGGTCCACCATCACCCGAAGCAGGCTCCCCACAGAAACTGGAGCAAGATCACCGCCGACCAGCTCGCCACCTCCCTCAGCCAGAGCCCACCTGTCAGGACCACGGACCCTAACACAGCTGCCCTCGACCTCACGCAGTGGCTGACCTCCTGTGCCGACGACCTCGCGCCACTGAAGAACCCCCTCACCAGGCCCAGAAGCAAGAAGGCCCCCTGGTTCACCGACGAACTTAAGGACTCCAAGAAGGCCTGCCGCACCCTCGAGAAGGCCTGGCTCCTCAACAAGACCGCCGACAACAGAACAGCACTGAAACTCGCCACTCGCAGACATCACCAGCTCATCCGCACCACCAAGAAGAAATCTCTGCGGGAACGACTGGACAAGAACGCCCATGACAGCAAGGAGCTCTTCAACATCGTCAAGGAGTTCTCCAACCCCAGCACCGGCAACAACGACATCACTCCCTCACAGGACCTCTGCGACTCCCTCGCCTCGTACTTCCACCGCAAGATCGCCAACATCCACAACAGCTTCGACATTTCACCCCCGCACCCATCGGTCGTACCTTCGCACCCCGCCGCCACCCTCCAGACTTGGACCGAGGTGACCCCCGAAGACACGTCACGCATGATGAACACCATCCACTCCGGATCTCCGACCGACCCGTGCCCCCATCATGTTTTCAACAAGGCAGCCTCTACCATAGCACCCCACCTCCGAGACATCATCAACACCTCCTTCAACACAGCAACTTTCCCGGAGAGCTGGAAGCACGCCGAACTCAGCGCTCTGCTGAAGAAACCAACAGCGGACCCGACCGACCTCAAGAACTTCCGCCCCATCTCGCTCCTTCCTTTCCCCGCCAAAGTCATCGAGAAGGTCGTCAACAAGCAACTGGCCGCCTTCCTCGAGACGAACGGATCCCTCGACCCATCACAGTCCGGATTCAGAGCCAACCACAGCACCAAGACCGCCCTCATCGCAGCCACCGACGACATCCGAGCCCTGCTCGACAACGGCGAAACAGCGGCACTCATCCTCCTAGACCTCTCCGCAGCATTTGACACTGTCTGCCACCGCACACTAGTCCAACGCCTCAACGACACCGGCATCCAAGGGAAGGCTCTGGAATGGATCATCTCATACCTCTCAGGCAGAACACAGAGAGTACGCCTCCCTCCGTTCCGCTCCGAGGCCACCGAAGTCATCTGCGGCGTCCCGCAAGGATCGTCGCTCAGCCCCACTCTCTTCAACATCTACATGAAACCCCTCGCTGCCATCGCACGCCAACACAACCTCAACATCATTTCCTACGCCGATGACACCCAGCTAATTCTCTCCCTCACCAGAGACCCCGACACCGCCAAAGCCAGCCTGCACGAAGGGATGACAGACGTCGCTGAATGGATGAACATCAGCCGCCTGAAACTGAACACGGACAAGACAGAAGTCCTCATCCTGGGACCATCACCCTCCGCATGGGACGACTCCTGGTGGCCCCCGGCACTAGGCACCGCACCTGAACCGACGGACCACGCACGCAACTTGGGCGTCATACTGGACTCCTCCCTATCGATGACCAGCCAAGTCAACGCCGTCTCCTCAGCCTGCTTCCACAACCTCCGCATGCTCCGAAAGATCTTCCGATGGATCCCAACCGAGACCAGGAAGACGGTCACCCACGCTCTCGTCACCAGCAGACTAGACTACGGAAACACCCTCTACGCCGGTACTACGGCCAAGCTTCAGAAAAGACTTCAGCGAATTCAGAACGCCTCCGCCCGACTCATCCTGGACGTCCCCCGACGCAGCCACATCTCGTGCCACCTGAGAGACCTGCACTGGCTCCCGGTCAACAAGAGGATCACGTTCAGACTCCTCACCCACGCACACAAGTCCCTCCACGACCTAGGCCCAGGGTACCTCAACAGCCGCCTCACCTTCTACACGCCCACCCGCCGGCTACGTTCCGCTAACCTCGCCCTCGCCGTCGTCCCTCGCATCCAGAGAGCCACCGCTGGAGGAAGGTCATTCTCCTACCTGGCAGCTAAGACTTGGAACTCCCTACCCGTCCACCTGCGGATGACCCAGGACCACCTGGCCTTCAGGAAACAGCTCAAGACCTGGCTGTTCGAGCAGTAGCAGACCCCCTTCCCCAAGCGCCTTGAGACCCTTACGGGTGAGTAGTGCGCGATATAAGTTCCATGATTGATTGATTGATTGATTGACTAGGAAAGATATGGAGAGTCCGGGACGAACTAAGCACGACAGAAAATGGTATCCTGCTAAGAGGGTCACGTATTGTCATCCCTCAGAGCCTGCAAGACCGAGTCACTGTCCTGGCACATGAAGGTCATCAGGGCACCGGAAGAATGAAGTCCCGACTGCGGGAAAAACTGTGGTTCCCCGGGCTAGAGGATGCCGCGGAGAGGGTAGTCAAAAACTGCCGAGCATGTCAACTGACCAGGAATGCAGAAGCTCCGGCCCTGGTGATCACGGAAGACCCTGCCCCAGCTCCCTGGTCGTGGGTGAGCCTGGATTTCGGGAGCTTCCCCGATGGGAGGGTCACTGCAGTGCTAATGGACAGTTACACAAAGTACCCCTGTGTCGAGATCTTACCATCCACAGTATTCAATCATTTAGCCCCGGCACTCCTGAAAATATTTGCACTCTTTGGCCTACCACATTTCATCAAGACGGACAATGGACCTCCATTCCAGGGAGGTGAATTCAGAGAGTTCCTGTCGAGGTTAGGAATAAGACACCACCGCATAACTCCACAATGGCCGCAAGCCAATAGCGAAGTGGAATGGTTCATTCTGACAATTAACAAAAGCTTGCGCATAGCCGTAGCGGAACAAACAGATCCAGAAGTAGAACTACAAAAGTTCCTGAGGGAGTACTGCAGCATACCACACTGCACAACTCAGAGAACCCCGTGGTCGTTGATGCTGGCCGGGCCACGGCGGGACAGTTTTCCAGTAGCAGACAACGTACACCGTACAACGCATCAGCGACGCAGCTCCGAAGAACCACGACCAATGAAAAAGCAAGCCAACGGAGGCGAGCCAAAGACCGTACCCTGAGGCCAGGATGTAAGGTACTAATAAGAAACCGGAGAAGTGGAGGAAAATTCCGAACACCCTATGAAGATGGTCCATGGTCGGTGCAGGAGGTCCGAGGAACGGCAGTAACGGTGGAGCGGAATGGAGAAGTGATAACCAGGAACATCTCGTGGTTCAAAGAAATTCCAGAGACAGAACATGAACGTCAGGAGTCTGGACATGCACCAAGTCCAGATGTGACCCTGAATGAATCGAGACTAACTCACACCGATGAACCACAACAAATCTTGCAACCGGCAAGAGAAGAAGGGGAGACTGACGTGCCAGGGACAAACATCGAAGCTGGAACTGTCAGTCCCACTAGAGGAATGAGCGCAGTGCGACACAGGTACAACCTGCGTCCCAACCCACGACCTAATAGCCAACTAACAGAATTCGCATGGAGTGCGCAAGTTGGTCGGAAAAGAAAAGAACTGATTTGGAATGGGATGTAACGGTCTAGTTGTTACGCTAGCGGGAGATCCCCGGAAGCACACACACACTATGTATCACTCTCTGGCCTTCCGGCCCAGACCAATACACCTGTCTCATGTGTCCTTATTTCTCCGCCGTCCTCACCACGTGGCCCGGCATCAGTAGGCCTCACTGGTAGCGGTGTCCCCATGCTGGCGCATCTCCACAGGCATGACGTCCTGCCAGGTGAGCGTGTAGGGGAAGGAAAATCCTTTAAAGAGAGTCATTGCCTCTCTGGATTTCCCTTCTCTTTTTGAAACTCGGGAGAAGCAGCATTGTCATGGTATCACCAAGGCTTCAAGTGGAAGCTTTTTCAATATTATATAAAAAACATAGTTGCTGCTTATTTATCTATGCAACTAACAACCATTTACAAAGCCAATAGTGCTGACTTGTTGCAGGTATGATGTTACTTGGTGTATCATATATCTGGATGCAATGAGAAACAACAAAATACAAGTCAGGCGATACACTATGGGAAGCCAGACTTTTAGCTGACGTGTTTTTAAGCCATGCCCTTTAATTATTATACCACGCCCCCTTGAGAGGCCTCCCAGTTTTTTCATTCCACTTAAAACCCTGTCCATTCTCCCTATAAGTTAAATAGCTAAATATCTGTCGGGTTTGCAGCTTTACCAAGTGATTAGAAACAGAAAGATGTCTAGAAGGGCAGCCTCTGTGCCCACTTCTCATACCATACCGCCCTTTGTCACCTTACACCAGCTGAGCCCTTGATAGCTCAGTTGGTAGAGCGGAGGACTGCAGTGAAGTGCTAGACAGCCTTTGGGCGCTGGTTCAAATCCGTTCTGAAGGAATTTTGCAAATTCTTAACTCTTTTACATTAGAAAACGCCTCTTTCTCAGCCACTCACACACCTGGGCTTTTCCTGCCTCCTCTCTTCTCCTTTACAACCCAGCTCTCTTCTACTGTTCGGGTGGGAGGGTCCCCCTCCCTCCCTCCCCACTCCCTGTGTGCAGCCCCCGCTGCAATCCTCCATCATCAGACAGAGCCAGGGGCCCCTGGGCTGAAGAGCCAGGCCGGGCCCCGTCGGAGGCAGCCCTGGGAGCTGGTTGTTGTGACTCTGGCATCAGGTGATGCTGCTGAGAGCGCTGCTGAGAGTGTCTGCTAGGAGGTGAGAAGGTTCTTGTGAGGTGTGAGGGAGGAGAGTGTTTGTGTGTGTATTGTGTCAGGGAGTGTGTGTGTGTGTTTGTTGAGCCTGTGGGCCCCTGTGTTGGTGTGAAAGAGTTGAAAAATGACACGAATTCGCAGCATATGAGGATGGACAGGCGGGTTTTCGGCCACATGAGGAGCGGCCCAGTCACAAGAGGTACACCTGTTCCTCGTTAGTATAGTGGTCAGTATCCCCGCCTGTCACGCGGGAGACCAGGGTTCAATTCACCCATGGGGAGAATTCCTTCGCGTTTTTTAAAGCATGACAACTCTACCTTTATTTACAATGTCATCTAGAATGTGACGCTTTTCATTAATGACATCATCTCCTAGAAGTCAAAGATTTACTAATGCAATCTCATAACTTTTCATATCAATTACGGGCAATTTTTAAATCTGAAAGAATGTCTGCCTTTTCATTTTAAGCTTCTGTGTACTTTATTGAAAAAAGAAACGTGCACGAAGCGTTGTTATTTACATCAAAATCAAAGGACTACATGATATATAAAATGTATTGAAGCCTGTTTTTTTTCAAGAAACAAATTAAATGATGGCTCGGGCCCCTAATGAGGAATTGTTTTATATGAAAGTGAATCTTTTTTAAACTCTTTGTGGCAGATTCACAAGCCCCTTGCGGCACCTTTACGCCGCAGTTGCGTCACTTTTGTGACGCAGCGGCAGCGTAAACAATGCACCACTATGCGACATGTTTACAACGTGACACATCTAGTGAGATGCATCACGTTGTAAAGCCCTGCGCTACATTATACCTGCGTCAGGTATAATGTATGCAGGGTGGGCGTTCCATCGCAAGGAAGCCCCGTAAAAGTGACGCAGTGAAATCTACAAGATTTCACTGAGTCACTTTTACGTCCCAGCTGCGTCAAATCTTTACACCTGTTTGAAGCAGGCGTAAGGAGTGATGCAGCATGTATGGTATAGGGCACCCCGGCGCAGTCCTTGAGTTGCGTCACGCTTGCGACACAACTCCAGAACTGCGTCACCCTTACGGCGACAGATGCGTCACGCATCTGTCTATCCTTGCGCCACAGTGCGCCGCGTTTTAAATGCGGCGCATCCATGGTGGCGCAAGGGGCTTTCTGAGTCACGCAAAATAACTGGCGCATCCCAGCTAATATGCAGGGACGCGCCAGTTATTGTAAATCTGGCCCTTTAAGTGTAATGGTTTAGAACTTACATTCACGTTGTGAAAGTAAAAGTACCACTGAGCTGGACGTGCACTCCCCACCTTCCTCACAAGAGATTGTATATTTCCCAGGTCCAGGCATGACGACTAAATGTAGCTCAGGTGTTTAAACTGCATTCTGGGAGTTGGTTATGGTTGTTCATGTTTATGGGATTTATAGGGTGCAAAGCTGCCGAAGGGCTTCCCAGCACTGGGTGTCCGATAAGACACAGAAGTTAGAGGGGATTAGTGGCGCTGCTGGAAAAGTCAGGTTTTCATCTTTTTTTCGGAAAGTTGATTCTGATTCCAGACGCTTAAATTCATGTGGAAGAGAACTCCACAGCTTGGGTGCCAGACGCGCCAAGGATCTGCCACCCCATCTGGCTCGCTTGATTATGATTATTTTTAATAAGCGATCAGAGCAGGATCTGATGCTTCTGTTAGTGACATAAAGGCCCACCAAGCTACTAATTTTACTGGGGCCCCCTGTTGTGTATGGCTTTGTGTGTCAGACAGAGTGCTTTGAATTTAACTCTGGCCTCGATCAGCCAGGATAGCTTGACTCCAGTGGCATGGAGAGCACGGGACCCAAGTCTGGGCATACCCATCCCACTTGGGGCGACAAATGCAAAAAAGAGCAATTGATGCACAGAATGCAGAATAATGTCATACATTCACCCCGGTATAGAGATCTGGGCCTAAATCCATTGTTTTTTTGCTCACCATGCCATTCCAGTTTGAACCCAGCTATATGCAAATCAGTCTTGACCCTGTGCCTCATATTAAACAGCTTTTTCAGCGCAAAATACATCCACACATAAAAAGAAATTGCAAAATGCCGGACTGGCATTTCAAACTATATTGCGTCATTTTTCTGGGATTTTACATACTTTGGGGAATATAAATGACTCAAATTTTGCTACGGCAACTGTCATTCTGACAATTTTTGTATCTGTCTGTTTAAGGGCTTCCTCGCCTTTTTTTTCTAGCAATCTCTGTTTCTTTCATTGTCTCTCGTCTCTGGAAAACTTTACAAGCTTCTCATAATGTTTGTGCTGATTCCACCAAACTCTCATTCTTGTCTGAATATGTTGTCCAATGTGAACGGAGTTTAATTTTGTCTCCAGTTGGGTCATGACATGGTCTGATGTCATTGGTAATAATGGATGCTTCCGTCAATCTTGGTCGGAGTGTCGCAAGCCTGTTCCATGGACACACATGGTATATGTATTGCCTCTTTTCGCTGGGTGTAGCATCCTCCATGGGTTATTTGGGGACAGTAACACATGACATAGCCAGACAATGTCTTTCTTTGTCATGGGTAAGTCTGGTCCACCTGATCCATCCATCAGGGGCTCAGGGACATATTCCAGTGAAAATACCGCTTCAGCCGCACTCTTTTTTTTTTTTTACGGTTAGCGTAAACATTGGCCCATTGCCTTTAGAGCGCTTTACGTGAGGAACAGGTTCAATTTCAGTTTTTTGGCCAACAGTTTTGGTGAAATTGTCATCAACCTTCATATGTTGAATAGTTACCAAGAAAGTGCAGAAATAAAAGAAAGAACATTTCTATTTTATATCTGGTAACACTTTATTAAAGCCTTTCTTTTACACACTGCTTTCCGGTCTGTGTGTCTCCTTGTAAGTTATGCAGTGTGGAGGGTGCGTGGAGTCAAGTCCACACTGTGCATGTTACTGCTGCGAAGCCACAGGAGAAAGGTGTCCACACAGACACAGAAATGATAAAACACCTGTGTGGAGTATCACATGATGCCCAGCACCGCCTAAAGATAATGGGGCAGATTTACAAGCCCCTTGCGCCACTTTTGCGTCATTTTTAACATGGGAAAAGTGACGTAAAAGTGGCGCAAGGGGCTTGTAAATCTGCGCCAATGTATATATGTCCACAGAGACCAGGAGGATGAAAACAGGAAGGGAGGGGTCATCTGAGAGAGAGAAATGGGCTCTCTGGTCACTGCTAAATACCTAGAATAATGCAAAAACAAATTCAGTAAATAACAAAAGCAACTCAGGTCCCACCGAGATTTGAACTCGGATCGCTGGATTCAGAGTCCAGAGTGCTAACCATTACACCATGGAACCGCCTCTGCACACCACCTGTCATATTTCAATCATCTAAAGACACAGGGTGCAGCTGTCGGTCACTTGTAGACTTTCCATTGGTCAGCAGTGTATGTTAAACGCGGCACCAAAGAAGTCTATTTCAAAATTAAACCCTTAAAACACCATACACCAAACTTTTCTTCACCCAACACACGGAAAATGACACATTTGGTGCTTTAAACTGTCCTTTTAGGGCAGTACTCTCACTTGATCTAAGAGTTGGTGTAATGTGGTAATTTCCTAATCTTAATCTTCTAGAAATCAACACAGAGGATGTTTAGTGTCATAGAACAAACTCTAAAACACAACAAGGCACGGGATTAATGTCAGAAAACAGAGTCTGAAACCGCCTCTTCCGTAGCACGGGCGGAGCAGGAAATAAACAAGCATCTTCCAGGGGGAGAGCACAGGAAACTGGTGCTTTGTAATCCACGCGCTATTTATATATAATCTGTACTCTTTGTTGTGCAATAAAAGACAAACAACGAATAACCATTCGTAGTATTAATCTGACGTTTGTTCCTCCGGGTCATTAATATACAGCAGCTTTGCAGCAAGGGCTGGGGCGGGAACAGGAGCTGTGGGGTCGTGCAAACCTCAAAGGGCTTTAGACTGATAGAAGCTTGAAGAGAAGGAAGGGAAATGTATTAATATTTAGGGTATTTTAGGATTGTAGGAAATAAGAGAAAGTTTAATATGTCCCTGTAGTAAAAGATGTCATCTTCCCATACCGGGAGTCGAACCCGGGCCGCCTGGGTGAAAACCAGGAATCCTAACCGCTAGACCATATGGGAGGTTGCATGAGAATATCACAGCTCTGTTTCTGTGAGAGAAGTCTCTCCTGTCAGACTCCATTCTGTACATTTCAAGTTACATTGCCACCCTCAGGGACTGACAATCAATGGGGTAACATGCACCCCACTCCTGACAAACCAGAAGGAATGAGTGGTCATGATTTGTTCAACAACCTGCTCATGTCTCATTATTTACAACCCTGGAACTTCTCCAGACTCAGAGCCCAGGACCAGAGGACAGCAGCAGCCCCCGCATTGCCTCTTACTGCCCCCCCCACCAGCCAGACAAAGCCACGCACCTCTCCCCAGGACACCCCTTCACTCCTGTGTCTCCTCACCTGGCTGAGGGCCCCACAGACCCCTCTCCAGTTACCGTCCAGCTGCTTCCTTGAACCACACTCTCCCTGCACCTGTCACAGGGCCCAGGCTGCCCTCCAGGGGCCTTCAGTTGCACCCCCTCTCCCCTTACTAACAGCACCGGCCCCAGTCCTGACACTCGATTGGTTCACACAGAGGACCAGCTCAGGTGCACCCTGGCTTCTTCCCAGGTATCTTCACATGCACAGGGTGGCCGCCAGGGGGCAGCACCGCCACAGCCAAAAGGGCCATGGAGCAGCAATGGGACATCAGCAGCCTTGAGGGGCGCAGACCCTGAAGAATCCCGCACAGCACTCTGGGAGAGCGGAGGAGGAGCCTCTGCGGTGTGTTTTTACAAAAGTAGACATTTGAGGTTAAAAACAAGTAAAGACACATTTGCAGTCATTCTCTGCTGTGTTGTTCCTCTCTAAAATTCAAATCAATTTAAAAGACTCGAATGGAGAAAACTTTAAAAATAGCTAGGCCTGGGCAGGCAGATTAAACATTCTGAAGTACAAATGTTTCCAAATTTATTCATGTAAAATGTAAACAAGTTCATCAATATATGTATCTATGTTTACAATGGATATAACAAGTGTGCGCTAATAGTGTCAGTGTGCACTTTATTGTCCCCATTTGTTCCTTTCATACATGTGGCCCCAAGTAAGCTTTTGGCTGCTCTGTCTTCTTATTCTGAGAGTCAGATGCTAAAAGAAGGGCTTGGTCCCTAGTTTGGGGCCCAGAGTACGGAGGCTCTGGGGCACCGGAAGTAAACACCCCTCCTTGATACAACTTTGGCTCGGTAACTTCTGATTGCCCTCTGACCCCAACAGACTGGATTTCTGGCAGACATCTTTTATAGAGGAGGTGACACTGACGTTGAGACGATGCTGCCGAGGGGCAAAGGGCTGACAATGGCTCTGCATTTCAACCCAGTCTCCTCCTATTACCATCTTTGTTACACCCACAGCATATAAGAGCTCTGATAGGTCATAGGGGACATCCCTCTTGTCACCTTCTGGTGCTTAAACAGATCCATTATAAGGACCAGTCCCTGTACTTTAAGACCAGCACCTGGGGCCCCCTGGGGTCTGTGTGTGTTTCACTTTCACAGACAGGGACTCGCTGACATTGGTGACCTCCACTGACTGAATCACCTTCACCAACATTACAGACCAGAAACAGAAAATGTAACCCCTGATGAAGTTTAACATTATATTGTTTAATAAGATAACATTGAACCCCAGAATACATGAATACCATTTGTTTGAATTAAAATGCACAATCCGCAAAAACACTTTTAAGAATTTAATGTTACAAAGAACATCTGGACCTAAAAAGTGAACCCTTAATACACCATAACAAAGGTTACCCAGGATCTACAGCAAGAATGTATCTAAAAGTAAACAGGAAACACCCTAAATAGATTAAAAATCAAATATAACCAGTGCTTTAAATGGGCCGGTACTCGTCTGTACTAAGTACCGGTACTTTTTATTTTTACCAAGCCGAGTACCGGCACTTCTCCACTATCAAGGAGAGTACCGGTACTCAGGTTCTGGCTGATAACGGGGGCACTGACTGGTGCCCGAGGGCCAGCTGAGTGACTATTTTTTGGCAGCATGTTGGCCGTGGCGTCTGTATTATTTAGTTGTGACAACTGGCAAGCTGCCTGATGGGGCCTGAACGGCCAATTGGAGGCCTGCCGCTGGGTGGTCTTGTTTGCCGTGGAAGAACGAAGGTACAAAGGGTCATTTTCACCAATTGGCCTCCCAGTGGGATCTGATTGTCTTTCTCCTCTCTCACTTTCCCCTGCAGATGCCACCCCCGCCCGCCTGCTAGGATATTGAGTCCATGATGGGCAGGGATGAGGTGGTGGGCTCCCTGGGGCCCAGGTGAGTTGGGAGGAGGTCAACTGACCTTTCCATTAGAGGCCAGTATTGTTCTTCCCCTGATTTCTACCCTGCTGGCCTCAGCATATTCTCGGGACCCTGCAGTGCTCACTGCCTGACACTGCAAGCTATCGGGCCCTGGGGCTTTCTGCCGAGGGGAGAGGAGGGAACATGAGGGTGAGTGAAGGTGAAGAGTGAGGTGGAAGGAGCAGAGAGTTTAAAGTACGGAAATATAGAGAGGCTGAAGGGGTAAGCGCAGATATGGATATGTAAGAGATCCAGACAAGTTACAGAAAGAGGTAGAGAGGCGCGGAGAGGGCAGATTAGAAATAGAAAGAGTGATGGTAGAGAGAGTGATAGGATACAAATACAATAGGGGACAGAATTAGCTACAAACGGGAGAGAGATGAGTGTGGGAGGTATCACGAGGTTTGAGATGTGAAGACAGTGTATGTTTGAGAGGAACAGAATCGGGACGTATTTGAAAAGAAATGCGAGAAATGCTTGTTCGTTTGTGTGCAATCTTGTATATATAAGGATTGCGCCAGATGCAAGGAAGTAGGAACATTAGAATTATTATTTTAAGAAGTTGTAAATATTACAAAACAAGAAAACATGAACATTTGGCGTTTGGCCTTCATTTTGGGAAACGAGTTAACACATTTTGTTTGGACTGAGACATTTCTCACATGTTTTGTTCTGTCCTGCAACCGATGTAAGTGGCAGAGTCTCTCTCGCCCTAGAGCACATTGAAAATTAGCCTGAAAGTGCTCAAAGTACTTTTGATGGCTTGGCACATTCAGGGTTTTAGGTAAAAATCTGCAAATATGGAGAGTTTGAGACCACTATCCAGGAAATGCAAGGGCAAAATGAATACTCAATAGAAGTGTTTTTGTATCATGTCTCGCTCCGCCTCTAACCCCGCCCACTTGCCACGCCCCTAGCTCAATTTATTGGGTACCTGCACTTATTTTTTCCCATTTAAAGCACTGAATATAACTGATCCAATACCAAGAAACCTGGTGTTTGAGCGCTATACATATATATATTCACTTAAAAAACCATAGGTTTCACACATGTTATAGTTTGGTGGACATTTCACTCATAAAAAACCAATGAAATTCCACCGTTATAGTTAGTTCAAATAACTATAACTCGAGCGCCCGCAATCCAGTGCTCATGACGTCACATATTTCATCACTCATGACATGGTCAGTGGCATCACTCATGGCATCACAGATGACATCATCCTTGTGATAGAGTGGCGGTCGTGCGAGTTATAGTTATCTGAACTAACTATAACGGTGGAATTTCATTGTTTTTTTACGAGTGAAATGTCCACCTAACTATAACATGTGTGAAACCTATGGTTTTTTAAGTGAATTTGCAAGGTTTTTTAAATGCTAATTCCTAACTATAACGTGTGTGAAACCTATGGTTTTTTAAGTGAATTTGTACGGTTTTTTAAACGTTTTTTTTTTGTTAATGGTTTTTCACCGTGCGTGCACCGTACGCGCACCCCGCGATTTAAAAAAAAATGTTTTTTCACCCTTCGGAGTCCTTTAGGGACCCCCTGACAAAGGCTAGGGGGTCAGGAACTCTCTACCCTGCCCCCTTTTCACGTTCGCCACCGATCTTTTTCACTCTCGCACCCACAACAAACGAAATGGCGTCCGACACTTCCTGATTTCGACCGATTCGAACGTTGACTGACATGTAACCACCAATAAGAATTACGCTCGTGCACGTTAGGGTGCGCGCATGGTGCGCGCACGGTGCGCGGCTATAGATATTTATGTGCTTTAACTGCACTTTTCTCAGGAACTACTGAATAGATTGACTCCATATATGCAAAAGGCACTTCCCTGACCTGAGGACTACCTCGCTGCCAAATTTCAAGTAATTCTGTTCAGCCGTTCGGGCTGTACCTTCGACTAAAGGTCCTATGGGAAAATGCATGGGGAAAATGCGTTTTGGGACCCCCCTTTTTTCTCGGCCCCCGCTTGACGAATCACCCCGAGTCTTTCAGGGTAGGAGCTGAACGGAGCGCCCCATTAGTTTTCAAAATTTCGCGAGGATTCGTCAACCGGCGCCAAAGTTATTCAAAATAGAATTTTCAGATTTCCTATGGAAACACGGTCCTAACTATAACTATCTACTGGAGACTGCCAGTAGATAATATATCTATATATATAACTAGATAACATAACCGAATTATTAACTTCTGGATCCCAAAATAATAAATGAAATATATCATCAAAAGCAGTCACTGCTCACCCATTCTCAGGGCTTTAAGTGGGCCGGGTCTCACCGGTGCTGAGCACCAGCCGATTTTTTAAAGGATGCCTCGAAACGGGTCTCTATCCGGCTCTGTTTTGTGCCCTGGCACAGGCGGTCCGTTGTTTTTTGGACTGCAGTAACAGCAGCACTTCGGTGTGCCCTGCTCACTCCTCACTAGTGGAGAAGTTACGGCATAACGTCATGCCAGGTGAGCGTGTAGGGGAAGGAAAATCCTTTAAAGAGAGTCATTGCCTCTCTGGATTTCCCTTCTCTTTTTGAAACTCGGGAGAAGCAACATTGTCATGGTATCACCAGGGCTTCAAGTGGAAGCTTTTTCTACATTATATAAAAAACATAGTTGCTGCTTATTTATCTATGCAACTAACAACCATTGACAAAGCCAATAGTGCTGACTTGTTGCAGGTATGATGTTACTTGGTGTATCATATATCTGGATGCAATGAGAAACAGCAAAATACAAGTCAGGCGATACACTATGGGAAGCCAGACTTTTAGCTGATGGCGTTTTTAAGCCACGCCCTTTAATTATTATACCACGCCCCCGTGAGAGACCCCCCCAGTTTTTTCATTCCACTTAAAACCCTGTCCATTCTCCCTATAAGTTAAATAGCTAAATATCTGTCGGGTTTGCAGCTTTACCAAGTGATTAGAAACAGAAAGATGTCTAGAAGGGCAGCCTCTGTGCCCACTTCTCATACCATATACCGCCCTTTGTCACCTTACCCCAGCTGAGCCCCTGATAGCTCAGTTGGTGGAGCGGAGGACTGCTGTGAAGTGCTGAACATCCTTCGGACGCTCATTCAAATCCGTTCCGAAGGAATTTTTCAAATTCTTAACTCTTTTACATTAGAAAACGCCTCTTTCTCAGCCACTCATACACCTGGGCTTTTCCTGCCTCCTCTCTTCTCCTTTACAACCCAGCTCTCTCCTACTGTTCGGGTGGGAGGGTCTCCCTCGCCACTCCCTGTGTGCAGCCCCCGCTGCAATCCTCCATCATCAGACAGAGCCAGGGGCCCCTGGGCTGAAGAGCCAGGCCGGGCCCCGTCGGAGGCAGCCCTGGGAGCTGGTTGCTGTGACTCTGGCATCAGGTGATGCTGCTGAGAGCGCTGCTGAGAGTGTCTGCTAGGAGGTGAGAAGGTTCTTGTGAGGTGTGAGGGAGGAGAGTGTTTGTGTGTGTGTGTGTGTGTGTGTTTGTTGAGCCTGTGGGCCCCTGTGTTGGTGTGAAAGAGTTGAAAAATGACACGAATTCGTAGCATATGAGGATGGACAGGCGGGTTTTCAGGCACATGAGGAGCGGCTCAGCGAGGCCAGGTGTAGCTGTTCCTCGTTAGTATAGCGGTCAGTATCCCCGCCTGTCACGCGGGAAACCGGGGTTCAATTCCCTGACGGGGAGGATTCCATCACATTTTTTAAAGCATGACAACTCTACCTTTATTTAGAATTTCATCTAGAATCTGACGCTTTCCACTCATGACATCATCTCCCAGAAGTCAAAGATTTACTAATGCAATCTCATAACTTTTCATATCAATCACGGGCAATTTTTAAATCTGACTCTTTTTGGGAAGGATGTCTGCCTTTTCATTTTAAGCTTCTGTGTACTTTATTGAAAAAAGAAACGTGCACAAAGCTGAGTTATTTACATCAAAATCAAAGGACTACATGATATATAAAATGCATTGAAGCCTGTTTTTTTCAAGAAACAAATTAAATGATGGCTCGGGCCCCTAATGAGGAATTGTTTTATATGAAAGTGAATCTTTTTAAAACTCTTTGTGGCAGATTCACAAGCCCCTTGCGGCACTTTTACGCCGCAGTTGCGTCACTTTTGTGACGCAGCGGCGGCGTAAACAATGCGCCACTATGCGACATATTTACAACGTGACACATCTAGTGAGATGCATCACGTTGTAAAGCCCTGCGCTACATTATACCTGCGTCAGGTATAATGTATGCAGGGTGGGCGTTCCATCGCAAGGAAGCCCCGTAAAAGTGACGCAGTGAAATCTACAAGATTTCACTGAGTCACATTTACGTCCCAGTTGCGTCAAATCTTTACGCCTGCTTGAAGCAGGCGTAAGGAGTGACGCAGCATGTATGGTATAGGACACCCCTGGGCAGTGCTGGAGTTGCGTCGCGCTTGCGACACAACTCCAGAACTGCGTCACCCTTACGGCGACAGATGCGTCACGCATCTGTCTATCCTTGCGCCACAGTGCGTCGCATTATAAATGCGGCGCAAGCATGGTGGCGCAAGGGGCTTTCTGAGTCACGCAAAATAACTGGCGCATCCCTGCTAATATGCAGGGATGTGCCAGTTATTGTAAATCTGGCCCTTTAAGTGTAATGGCTTAGAACTTACATTCACGTTGTGAAAGTAAAAGTACCACTGAGCTGGACGTGCACTCCCCACCTTCCTCACCAGAGATTGTATATTTCCCAGGTCCAGGCATGACGACTAAATGTAGCTCAGGTGTTTAAACTGCATTCTGGGAGTTGGTTATGGTTGTTCATGTTTATGGGATTTATAGAGCGCAAAGCTGCCAAAGGGCTTCCCAGCACTGGGTGTCCGATAAGAGACAGAAGTTAGAGGGGATTAGTGGCGCTGCTGGAAAAGTCAGGTTTTCATCTTTTTTTCGGAAAGTTGATTCTGATTCCAGACGCTTAAATTCATGTGGAAGAGAACTCCACAGCTTGGGTGCCAGACGCGCCAAGGATCTGCCACCCCATCTGGCTCGCTTGATTATGATTATTTTTAATAAGCCATCAGAGCAGGGTCTGATGCTTCTGTTAGTGACATAAAGGCCCACCAAGCTACTAATTTTACTGGGGCCCCTGTTGTGTATGGCTTTGTGTGTCAGACCGAGTGCTTTGAATTTAACTCTGGCCTCGATCAGCCAGGATAGCTTGACTCCAGTGGCATGGAGAGCACGGGACCCAAGTCTGGGCATACCCATTCCACTTGGGGCGACAAATGCAAAAAAGAACAATTGATGCACAGAATGCAGAATAATGTCATACATTCACCCCGGTATAGAGATCTGGGCCTAAATCCATTGTTTTTTTGCTTACCATGCCATTCCAGTTTGAACCCAGCCATATGCAAATCAGTCTTGACCCTGTGCCTCATATTAAACAGCTTTTTCAGCGCAAAATACATCCACACATAAAAAAAATAGCAAAATGCCGGACTGGCATTTCAAACTATATTGCGTCATTTTTCTGGGATTTTACATACTTTGGGGAATATAAATGACTCAAATTTTGCTACGGCAACTGTTATTCTGACAATTTTTGTTTCTGTCTGTTTAAGGGCTTCCTCACCTTTTTTCTAGCAATCTCTGTTTCTTTCATTGTCTCTCGTCTCTGGGAGACTTTACATGCTTCTCATAATGTTTGTGCTGATTCCACCAAACTCTCATTCTTGTCTGAATATGTTGTCCAATGTGAACGGAGTTTAATTTTGTCTCCAGTTGGTTCATGATGTCATTGGTAATAATGGATGCTTCCGTCAATCTTGGTAGGAGTGTCGCAAGCCTGTTCCATGGACACACATGGTAAATGTATAGCCTCTTTTCGCTGGGTGTAGCATCCTCCATGGGTTACTTGGGGACAGTAACACATGACATAGTCAGACAATGTCTTTCTTTGTCATGGGTAAGTCTGGTCCACCTGATCCATCCATCAGGCTCTCAGGGACATATTCCAGTGAAAATACTGCTTCAGCCGCACTCTTTTTTTTAATTTTATTTTTTACGGTTAGCGTAAACATTGGCCCATTGCCTTTAGAGCGCTTTACGTGAGGAACAGGTTCAATTTCAGTTGTTTGGCCAACAGTTTTGGTGAAATTGTCAACAACCTTCATATGTTGAATAGTTACCAAGAAAGTGCAGAAATAAAAGAAAGAACATTTCTATTTTATATCTGGTAACACTTTATTAAAGCCTTTCTTTTACACACTGCTTTCCAGTCTGTGTGTCTCCTAGTAAGTTATGCGGTGTGGAGGGTGCGTGGAGTCAAGTCCACACTGTGTGTGTTACTGCTGTGCAGCCACAGGAGAAAGGTGTCCACATAGGCACATAAATGATAAAACACCTGTGTGGAGCATCACATGATGCCCAGCACCGCCTAAAGATAATGGGGCAGATTTACAAGCCCTTTGCGCCACTTTTGCGTCACTTTTAACATGGGAAAAGTGACGTAAAATTGGCGCAAGGGGCTTGTAAATCTGCCCCAATGTGTATATGTCCACAGAGACCAGGAGGATGAAAACAGGAAGGGAGGGGTCATCTGAGAGAGAGAAATGGGCTCTCTGGTCACTGCTAAATACCTAGAATAATACAAAACAAATTCAGTAAATAACAAAAGCAACTCAGGTCTCACCGAGATTTGAACTCAGATCACTGGATTCAGAGTCCAGAGTGCTAACCATTACACCATGGAACCACCTCTGGGCACCACCTGTCACATTTCAATCATCTAAAGACACAGGATGCAGCTGTCGGTCACTTGTAGACTTTCTATTGCTCAGCAGTGTATGTTAAACGCGGCACCAAAGAAGTCTATTTCAAAATTAAACCCTTAAAACACCATACACCAAACTTTTCTTCACCCAACACACGGAAAAGGACACATTTGGTGCTTTAAACTGTCCTTTTAGGGCAGTACTCTCACTTGCTCTAAGAGCTGGTGTAATGCGGTAATTTCCTAATCTTAATCTTCTAGAAATCAACACAGAGGATGTTTAGTGTCATAGAACAAACTCTAAAACACAACAAGGCACGGGATTAATGTCAGAAAACAGAGTCTGAAACCGCCTCTTCCGTAGCACGGGCGGAGCAGGAAATAAACAAGCTTTTTCCACAGTGAGAGCACAGGAAACTGGTGCTTTGTAATCCACGCGCTGTTTATATATAATCTGTACTCTTTGTTGTGCAATAAAAGACAAACAACGAATAACCATTCGTAGTATTAATCTGACATTTGTTCCTCCGGGTCATTAATATACAGCAGCTGTGCAGCAGGGGCTGGGGCGGGAACAGGAGCTGTGGGGTCGTGCAAACTTCAAAGGGCTTCAGACTGATAGCAGCTTGAAGAGAAGGAAGGGAAATTTATTAATATTTAGGGTATTTTAGGTTTGTAGGAAATAAGAGAAAGTTTAATATGTCCCTGTAGTAAAAGATGTCATCTTCCCATACCGGGAGTCGAACCCGGGCCACCTGGGTGAAAACCAGGAATCCTAACCACTAGACCATATGGGAGGTTGCATGACCTTATCACAGCTCTGTTTCTGTGAGAGAAGTCTCTCCTGTCAGACTCCATTCTGTACATTTCAAGTTACATTGCCACCCTCAGGGTCTGACCATCAATGGGGTAACATGCACCCCACTCCTGACAAACCAGAAGGAATGAGGGGTCATGATTTGTTCAACAACCTGCTCATGTCTCATTATTTACAACCCTGGAACTTCTCCAGACACAGAGCCCAGGACCAGAGGACAGCAGCAGCCCCCGCATTGCCTCTTACTGCCCCCCCCACCAGCCAGACAAAGCCACGCCCCTCTCCCCAGGACACCCCTTCACTCCTGTGTCTCCTCACCTGGCTGAGGGCCCCACAGACCCCTCTTCAGTTACCTTCCAGCAGATCCTTGAACCACACTCTCCCTGCACCTGTCACAGGGCCCAGGCTGCCCTCCAGAGGGCTTCAGTTGCACCCCCTCTCCCCCTACTAACAGCACCGACCCGAGTCCTGACACTCGATTGGTTCACACAGAGGAGGACCAGCTCAGGTGCACCCTGGCTTCTTCCCAGGTATCTTCAGATGCACAGGGTGACCGCCAGGGGGCAGCACCGTCACAGCCAAAAGGGCCATGGAGCAGCAATGGGACATCAGCAGCCTTGAGGGGTGCAGACCCCGAAGAATCCCGCACAGCATTCTGGGAGAGCGGAGGAGGAGCCTCTGCGGTGTGTTTTTACAAAAGTAGACATTTGAGGTTAAAAACAAGTAAAGACACATTTGCAGTCATTCTCTGCTGTGTTGTTCCTCTCTAAAATTCAAATCAATTTAAAAGACTCGAATGGAGAAAACTTTAAAAATAGCAAGGCCTGGGCAGGCAGATTAAACATTCTGAAGTACAAATGTTTCCAAATTTATTCATGTAAAATGTAAACAAGTTCATCAATATATGTATCTATGTTTACAATGGATGTAACAAGTGTGCGCTAATAGGGTCAGGGTGCACTTTATTGTCCCCATTTGTTCCTTTCATACATGTGGCCCCAAGTAAGCTTTTGGCTGCTCTGTCTTCTTATTCTGAGAGTCAGATGCTAAAAGGAGGGCTTGGTCCCTAGTTTGGGGCCCCAGAGTACGGAGGCCCTGGGGCACCGGAAGTAAACACCCCTCGTTGATACAACTATGGCCCGGTAACCTCTGATTTCCCTCTGACCCCCACAGACTGGATTTCTGGCAGACATCTTTTATGGAGGAGGTGACACTGATGTTGAGACGATGCTGCCGAGGGGCAAAGGGCTGACAATGGCTCAGCATTTCAACCTAGTCTCCTCCTATTACCATCTTTGTTACACCCACAGCATATAAGAGCTCTGATAGGTCAGAGGGGACATCCCTCTTGTCACCTTCTGGTGGTTAAACAGATCCTATTACAAGGACCAGCCCCTGTACTTTAAGACCAGCACCTGGGGCCCCCTGGGGTCTGAGTGTGTTTCACATTCACAGACGGACTCGCTGACATTGGCGGCCTCCAGTGACTGAATCACCTTTACCAACATTACAGAGCAACAACATAAAATGTAACACTTGATGAAGTTTGACATTATATTGTTTAATAAGATAACATTGAACCCCAGAATACATGAATACCATTTCTTTAATTAAAATGCACAATCCGCAAAAACACTTTAAAGAATTTAATGTTACAAAGAACATCTGGACCTAAAAAGTGAACCCTTAATACACCATAACAAAGGTTACCC
Source organism: Triturus cristatus (assembly GCF_964204655.1). Lineage (NCBI taxonomy): Eukaryota > Metazoa > Chordata > Amphibia > Caudata > Salamandridae > Triturus > Triturus cristatus. The sequence goes on along the minus strand of NC_140585.1, from coordinate 144,122,213 downwards.
AGGATCTACAGCAAGAATGTATCCAAAAGTAAACAGGAAACACCCTAAATAAATTAAAAATCAAATATAACTGATCCAATACCAAGAAACCTGGTGTTTGAGCGCTATTATATATAACTAGATAACATAACCGAATTATTAACTTCTGGATCCCAAAATAATAAATGAAATATATCTTCAAAAGCAGTCACTGTTCACCCATTCTCAGGGCTTTAAGTGGGCCGAGTCTCACCGGTGCTGAGCACCAGCAGATTTTTTAATGGAGACCTCGAAACGGGTCTCTATCCGGCTCTGTTTTGTGCCCTGGCACAGGCGGTCCGTTGTATTTTGGACTGCAGTAACAGCAGCACATCGGTGTTCCCTGCTCACTCCTTACTAGTGGAGAAGTTACGGCATTGTAACGGTCTAGTTGTTACGCTAGCGGGAGACCCCCGGAAGCACACACACACTATGTATCACTCTCTGGCCAGGCGTGGCCAGAGAGAGTATAAATAAAAGGGCGGAGGTCGCTCGGGACCTTCCGGCCCAGACCAGTACACCTGCCTCATGTGTCCTTATTTCTCCGCCGTCCTCACCACGTGGCCCGGCATCAGTAGGCCTCACTGGTAGCGGTGTCCCCATGCTGGTGCATCTCCACACTGGCGACGAGGGTGGGCCTACACCCTCGTCATCATCTTACCCCGCAAGGCAGAACCACGTCCCCGAGTCCGGCGAACGCGCCGAGAACTGTGCGCACCGGCGTTGGCAAGGCAACCGTCTGCGGGAGCAGCATTGTATCCTGTACACGAGCGGCAGCTGCCCAGGCACAGAGCACGTCAGCGCCCGTGCTTGAAGAAACGTGCTCCGGCGGAGGACTGTGAACGCAAGGCTGGCGCTCTCATCACCGTGACGGCGCAGTGCCGGTAAGCAGAGGAGCTGACACGTGCGCTGCAGAGCGCTTATGCTGCATGAATCGGGGGAAGTTTTCTGAAGCCGAATTGAAGGCACGGCCCAACACAACAAGCACTTGCTGCCACAAGGGAAGTGTATGTCTGGCGTGACCTTATGTAATCCTGTAAGCTTGTGAATGAGCGCCCAATAAGCATTGGCAAAGACAACCAGCTAACTTCACATACACTCCCAGTGCGGTGCACTCGGAAGGGACTAAATTAGCGCATACTCACAGTGTTTTGTCGGCAGACAGCGCAGGGTGACTGACACAGACCGCCACCCAGACTACAGATACCACAAGCGTTGGCCACCACAAATATCAATGTCGGTGAGGGGTAAACCACGCAGCTGAGACAACGCAAGGGGCACAGCGCGTGCTAAATCTTGCTGTTAGAGACTTGTGAAGGAGCGCTGGAGGTGGCACGACAGTTAATCAGCGGTCAACATGGTAGACCAAGCGGTGGCAGGAACGTGCCGGCAACCAGTGACACCAGCACCACTAGTGACGCTCACACACTCACAAGTAAGCGCATTACCCCCATTTAGTGAACTAATTTACCCCGCAACGGCGTCTCCAAGATGGAAGGTATGGCTGGGCCGCCTCGATAACTATTTCATAGCAACGAGGGAAACCGACGACAAGGTCAAAAGATCGCTTCTATTGCACTTCGCAGGGGACTAAATCTATAAATTGTTTGCACACCTGCCAAACACAGGGCCAGCAACGGACTATGATGCAGCAGTCAGAGCATTGAACGCACACTTCGATCCTCAACTAAACCCCGACTATGAGCGGTTTAAATTACGACAAGCACGTCAGCGAGACGGTGAATCTATGGATGAATTTCACGCCCGTCTTCGAGAACTAGCTAGTACATGCACAGAGGATGACCCAGTGAAGGAGGCACGTGCACAGTTAATTCAAGGGTGACGGACCAAAACCTTGAGGACCCTGATACTCCGCCAAACCCGCATCTCCCTAGAAGACATCTTGATATTAGCAAGGTCGCACGAACTATCAGATGTCTGGGCGTCGGCAATGGAAGCAGCCCTTCATACCGCAGCAGAACAGACAGTCACTGTCAAGACAGAGAGAGCCGATGTGCTGCGCACGATGCCGCGTGGAGCCCGTGGAAGGTGGCCCACCAGAACACCACGAAGATCGCAGTGTGGGTACTGTGGAAAAGAGGAGCACCCGCAAGACAACTGCCCGGCAAGAGGGAAAACATGTACCAAGTGCGGCATCCCTAATCATTTTGCAAGTGTGTGTAGAGGTTGTGCAAGACCGAGAGGATCGTTGGGAAGGAAAACACCGTACAGACAAGTAAAACAACTATCGTTAGACGAACCGACTCAAGCAACCACACACACCTCAGGGTCTGCGCATCGACAATACCTGGAAGACTCATCATCAGAGGAAGAAGAGGAGTGCCACTTTGTGTCATTTGTCAATGACCTAAAATGACGGCGTCGCCCACAGCCAACCTGCGAGGTCAAGATAGCTGGACCAAAAGTCACTGCCTTAATAGACACGGGAGTATCCGTTAAGGTCATGGGTTACCAACACTATCAGACACTCAAGGCCAAACCTCAGCTAACACCTTCGAAAGTGAAAATCCTCACATACGGGAGCCAGGTTCCGCTCCCACTGAAAGGAAAAATACTAGTAGCAGTCCAATCAGAAGATCAGGAGGTCACCACGACATTCCATATAGTGGACAAAGAAGCGGACATTCTACTTGGGAGCCACACAGCTGAAGACCTCAGTCTAGTCTCGTTCGCCAATACTGTGAAAACCACACAAACGGAAGACATCCTAGGACAGTTCCCACAACTATTTCAAGGACTAGGAAGTATAAAGAGGCCTCCTATAAAACGACATATTGACACAGCAGTGCAGCCGGTAGCCCTACGACATCGACGGATACCCTTCTATATGAGACCACTAGTCGAACAAGAGCTACTGAAACTCGAACAGCAAGGAGTCATAGAAAAGGTGTCAGGTCCGACTCCGTGGGTGTCCCCGATGGTGATTGCTGAGAAACCTCGTCAACCAGGAAAGATCCGGATATGCATCGACATGAGGATGCCTAACCAAGCAATCAAAAGGGAACGACATTTGACGCCTACCGTGGATGACATCCTAGCAGATCTGAATGGATCACAATGGTTTTCCATGCTAGATTTAAATGCAGTATACCATCAGCTAAAGCTGGACAAAGACAGCAGATACATAACAACGTTTTCGACACACCTGGGCCTGCGAAGATACAGGCGGTTGAACTTTGGGATATCCTCAGCCTCCGAGATATTCCAGAATGCCGTAAAGGAGGTATTAACAGGTCTGCAAGGAGTCATAAACGTAAGCGACTATATCCTGATACACTCAGCGACGCTGGAAAAGCACCACCGCAGACTCAAAGCAACTCTAAAGCGGATAGCCGAACATGGGGTGACACTACATAAGGACAATTGCCGGTTCTTTCAGCGCTCTATTGAGTTCTTCGGATATGTCTTTGGTCCGGAAGGAGTGAAAGTTGACCAGAAGTAATCGGAAGCAATTCAGCTAGCACCTGCACCCAACTCCACCTTAGAGGTTAGGAGCTTCATGGGTATGGCCACATACTGTGGTAGGTTCATCCCGAACCTAGCCACCATCGCCGAACCTCTACGCAGGCTAACAAAGAAAGACGCTGTGTGGCAATGGACCAAAAGAGAGTAGGAGGCATTCCAAAACGTTAAATCAGCCCGGTTAGCCAGTACGACAATGGCATACTTCGACACCAACCGACAGACAGAACTGATAGTGGATGCTAGCCCCGTAGGGCTGGGGGTGGTGTTGACCCAAGAAACAGAGCCGGGAACCTGGGCACCGCTAGCGTTTGCCAGCAAAGCGCTCACAGCAACTGAAGCCAGATATTTTCAGATAGAGCGAGAGGCTCTCGCCATCAAATGGGCATGCAATCATTTTCACTTATATGTTAGCGGGCACCCGTTCCGAGTGGTGACGGATCACCAACCACTCATTCCATTGTTCCGAGGGTCGGCGCCACATCCCCCACCGAGGATCGAACGATGGGCGATACAACTCCAACAATACCAGATGGAACTAGTATACCGTCCTGGCGCCAAAAATCCAGCTGACTTCCTGTCACGATACCCGGCACAACAGGAAGAAACAGATAGAAATCAAGAACGGAAAACCGAAGAATTCATCAATATGATATCTCAATGGGCCTGCCTGCAGACAGTCTCACAAGATGAAGTAACGTCACATATGGAATCAGACATGGTCCTCAAAAGAACAATGGACGCGATAGCGAGAGGATCATGGGATGGTTTTCTCCACAACGTCCATGGGTGGAATGAAGCAGAAAGAACACGACTAGGAAAGATATGGAGAGTCCGGGACGAACTAAGCACGACAGAAAATGGTATCCTGCTAAGAGGGTCACGTATTGTCATCCCTCAGAGCCTGCAAGACCGAGTCACTGTCCTGGCACATGAAGGTCATCAGGGCACCGGAAGAATGAAGTCCCGACTGCGGGGAAAAACTGTGGTTCCCCGGGCTAGAGGAAGCAGCGGAGAGGGTAGTCAAAAACTGCCGAGCATGTCAACTGACCGGGAATGCAGAAACTCCGCCCCGGTGATCACGGAAGACCCTGCCCCAGCTCCCTGGTCGTGGGTGAGCCTGGATTTCGGGAGCTTCCCCGATGGGAGGGTCACTGCAGTGCTAATGGACAGTTACACAAAGTACCCCTGTGTCGAGATCTTACCATCCACAGTATTCAATCATTTAGCCCTGGCACTCCTGAAAATATTTGCACTCTTTGGCCTACCAAATGTCATCAAGAAGGACAATGGACCTCCATTCCAGGGAGGTGAATTCAAAGAGTTCCTGTCGAGGTTAGGAATAAAACACCACCGCATAACTCCACAATGGCCGCAAGCCAATGGCGAAGTGGAACGGTTCATGTTATGTTATGTTATGTTATAAGCATTTATAAAGCGCGTCTGTTACCAAAAAGGTGTCCTGGCGCTCAGAGAAGACCCAAAGAGGAATAGAATGAGAGAGATGAAGGCATATGGAAGATCAATACTTGAAAAGAAAGGTTTTTGAGGACAATTAACAAATTCTTGCGCATAGCCGTAGCGGAACAAACAGATCCAGAAGTAGAACTACAAAAGTTCCTGAGGGAGTACCGCAGCACACCACACTGCACAACTCAGAGAACCCCGTGGTCGTTGATGCTGGCCGGGCCCCGGTGGGACAGTTTTCCAGTAGCAGAAAACTGGGAGCCAGAGCCGTACAACGCATCAGCGATGCAGCGCCGAAGAACCACGACCAATGAAAAAGCAAGCCAACGGAGGCGAGCCAAAGACCGTACCCTGAGGCTAGGGTGTAAGGTACTAATAAGAAACCGGAGAAGTGGAGGAAAATTCCGAACACCCTATGAAGATGGTCGATGGTCGGTGCAGGAGGTCCTAGGAACGGCAGTAACGGTGGAGCGGAATGGAGAAGTGATAACCAGGAACATCTTGTGGTTCAAAGAAATTCCAGAGACAGAACATGAACGTCAGGTGTCTGGACATGCACCAAGTCCAGATGTGACCCTGAATGAATCGAGACTAACTCACACCGATGAACCACAACAAAGCTTGCAACCGGCAAGAGAAGAAGGGGAGACTGACGTGCCAGGGACAAACATCGAAGCTGGAACTGTCAGTCCCACTAGAGGAATGAGCGCAGTGCGACACAGGTACAACCTGCGTCCCAACCCACGACCTAATAGCCAACTAACAGAATTCGCATGGAGTGCGCAAGTTGGTCGGAAAAGAAAAGAACTGATTTGGAATGGGATGTAACGGTCTAGTTGTTACGCTAGCGGGAGACCCCCGGAAGCACACACACACTATGTATCACTCTCTGGCCAGGCGTGGCCAGAGAGAGTATAAATAAAAGGGCGGAGGTCGCTCGGGACCTTCCGGCCCAGACCAGTACACCTGTCTCATGTGTCCTTATTTCTCCGCCGTCCTCACCACGTGGCCCGGCATCAGTAGGCCTCACTGGTAGCGGTGTCCCCACGCTGGTGCATCTCCATAGGCATGACGTCCTGCCAGGTGAGCGTGTAGGGGAAGGAAAATCCTTTAAAGAGAGTCATTGCCTCTCTGGATTTCCCTTCTCTTTTTTAAACTCGGGAGAAGCAGCATTGTCATGGTATCACCAAGGCTTCAAGTGGAAGCTTTTTCAATATTATATAAAAAACATAGTTGCTGCTTATTTATCTATGCAACTAACAACCATTGACAAAGCCAATAGTGCTAACTTGTTGCAGGTATGATGTTACTTGGTGTATCATATATCTGGATGCAATGAGAAACAGCAAAATACAAGTCTGGCGATACACTATGGGAAGCCAGACTTTTAGTTGATTTGTTTTTAAGCCACGGCCTTTAATTAATATACCACGCCCCCGTGAGAGACCCCCCAGTTTTTTCATTCCACTTAAAACCCTGTCCATTCTCCCTATAAGTTAAATAGCTAAATATCTGTCGGGTTTGCAGCTTTACGAAGTAATTAGAAACAGAAAGATGTCTAGAAGGGCAGCCTCTGTGCCCACTTCTCATACCATATACCACCCTTTGTCACCTCACCCCAGCTGAGCCCCTGATAGCTCAGTTGGTAGAGCGGAGGACTGCAGTGAAGTGCTAGACAGCCTTTGGGCGCTGGTTCAAATCCGTTCCTAAGTAATTTTGCAAATTCTTAACTCTTTTACATTAGAAAACGCCTCTTTCTCAGCCACTCACACACCTGGGCTTTTCCTGCCTCCTCTCTTCTCCTTTACAATACAGCTCTCTCCTACTGTTCGGGTGGGAGGGTCTCCCTCCCCACTCCCTGTGTGCAGCCCCCGCTGCAATCCTCCATCATCAGACAGAGCCAGGGGCCCCTGGGCTGAAGAGCCAGGCCGGGCCCCGTCGGAGGCAGCCCTGGGAGCTGGTTGTTGTGACTCTGGCATCAGGTGATGCTGCTGAGAGCGCTGCTGAGAGTTTCTGCTAGGAGGTGAGAAGGTTCTTGTGAGGTGTGAGGGAGGAGAGTGTTTGTGTGTGTATTGTGTGAGGGATTGTGTGTGTGTGTGTGTGTTTGTTGAGCCTGTGGGCCCCTGTGTTGGTGTGAAAGAGTTGAAAAATGACACGAATTCGCAGCATATGAGGATGGACAGGCGGGTTTTCGGCCACATGAGGAGCGGCCCAGTCACAAAAGGTACACCTGTTCCTTGTTAGTATAGTGGTCAGTATCCCCGCCTGTCACGTGGGAGACCGGGGTTCAATTCCCCCATGGGGAGAATTCCATCGCATTTTTTAAAGCATGACAACTCTACCTTTATTTACAATATCATCTAGAATGTGACGCTTTTCATTAATGACATCATCTCCTAGAAGTCAAACATTTACTAATGCAATCTCATAACTTTTCATATCAATCACGGGCAATTTTTAAATCTGACTCTTTTTGGAAAGAATGTCTGCCTTTTCATTTTAAGCTTCTGTGTACTTTATTGAAAAAAGAAACGTGCACAAAGCTGTGTTATTTACATCAAAATCAAAGGACTACATGATATATAAAATGCATTGAAGCCTGTTTTTTTTTCAAGAAACAAATAAAATGATGGCTCGGGCCCCTAATGAGGAATTGTTTTATATGAAAGTGAATCTTTTCTAAACTCTTTGTGGCAGATTCACAAGTCCCTTGCGGCACCTTTACGCCGCAGTTGCGTCACTTTTGTGACGCAGCGGCGGCGTAAACAATGCGCCACTATGCGACATATTTACAACGTGACACATCTAGTGAGATGCATCACGTTGTAAAGCCCTGCGCTACATTATACCTGCGTCAGGTATATTGTATGCAGGGTGGGCGTTCCATCGCAAGCAAGCCCCGTAAAAGTGACGCAGTGAAATCTACAAGATTTCACTGAGTCACTTTCACGTCCCAGCTGCGTCAAATCTTCACGCCTGCTTGAAGCAGGCGTAAGGAGTGACGCAGCATGTATGGTATAGGGCACCCCTGGGCAGTACTGGAGTTGCATCGCGCTTGCGACACAATTCCGGAACTGCGTCACCATTACGGCAACAGATGCGTCACGCATCTGTCTATCCTTGCGCCACAGTGCGCCGCATTATAAATGCGGCGCATCCATGGTGGCGCAAGGGGCTTTCTGAGTCACACAAAATAACTGGCGCATCCCTGCTAATATGCAGGGATGTGCCAGTTATTGTAAATCTGGCCCTTTAAGTGTAATGGCTTAGAACTTACATTCACGTTGTGAAAGTAAAAGTACCACTGAGCTGGACGTGCACTCCCCACCTTCCTCACCAGAGATTGTATATTTCCCAGGTCCAGGCATGACGACTAAATGTAGGTCAGGTGTTTAAACTGCATTCTGGGAGTTGGTTATGGTTGTTCATGTTTATGGGATTTATAGGGCGCAAAGCTGCCGAAGGGCTTCCCAGCACTGGGTGTCCGATAAGACACAGAAGTTAGAGGGGATTAGTGGCGCTGCTGGAAAAGTCAGGTTTTCATCTTTTTTTCTGAAAGTTGATTCTGATTCCAGACGCTTAAATTCATGTGGAAGAGAACTCCACAGCTTGGGTGCCAGACGCGCCAAGGATCTGCCACCCCATCTGGCTCGCTTGATTATGAGTATTTTTAATAAGCGATCAGAGCAGGATCTGATGCTTCTGTTAGTGACATAAAGGCCCACCAAGCTACTAATTTTACTGGGGCCCCTGTTGTGTATGGCTTTGTATGTCAGACAGAGTGCTTTGAATTTAACTCTGGCCTCGATCAGCCAGGATAGCTTGACTCCAGTGGCATGGAGAGCACGGGACCCAAGTCTGGGCATACCCATCCCACTTGGGGCGACACATGCAAAAAAGAACAATTGATGCACAGAATGCAGAATAATGTCATACATTCACCCCGGTATAGAGATCTGGGCCTAAATCCATTGTTTTTTTGCTCACCATGCCATTCCAGTTTGAACCCAGCCATATGCAAATCAGTCTTGACCCTGTGCCTCATATTAAACAGCTTTTTCAGCGCAAAATACATCCACACATAAAAAAAGAATTGCAAAATGCCGGACTGGCATTTCAAACTATATTGCGTCATTTTTCTGGGATTTTACATACTTTGGGGAATATAAATGACTCAAATTTTGCTACGGCAACTGTTATTCTGACAATTTTTGTTTCTGTCTGTTTAAGGGCTTCCTCGCCTTTTTTTTCTAGCAATCTCTGTTTCTTTCATTGTCTCTCGTCTCAGGGAGACTTTACATGCTTCTCATAATGTTTGTACTGATTCCACCAAACTCTCATTCTTGTCTGAATATGTTGTCCAATGTGAACGGAGTTTAATTTTGTCTCCAGTTGGGTCATGACATGGTCTGATGTCATTGGTAATAATGGATGCTTCCGTCAATCTTGGTAGGAGTGTCGCAAGCCTGTTCCATGGGCACACATGGTAAATGTATAGCCTCTTTTCGCTGGGTGTAGCATCCTCCATGGGTTACTTGGGGACAGTAACACATGACATAGCCAGACAATGTCTTTCTTTGTCATGGGTAAGTCTGGTCCACCTGATCCATCCATCAGGGGCTCAGGGACATATTCCAGTGAAAATACTGCTTCAGCCGCACTCTTTTTTTTAATTTTATTTTTTACGGTTAGTGTAATCATTGGCCCATTGCCTTTAGAGCGCTTTACGTGAGGAACAGGTTCAATTTCAGTTTTTTGTCCAACAGTTTTGGTGAAATTGTCATCAACCTTCATATGTTGAATAGTTACCAAGAAATTGCAGAAATAAAAGAAAGAACATTTCTATTTTATATCTGGTAACATTTTATTAAAGCCTTTCTTTTACACACTGCTTTCCGGTCTGTGTGTCTCCTTGTAAGTTATGCGGTGTGGAGGGTGCGTGGAGTCAAGTCCACACTGTGTGTGTTAATGCTGTGTAGCCACAGGAGAAAGGTGTCCACATAGGCACAGAAATGATAAAACACCTGTGTGGAGCATCACATGATGCCCAGCAACGCCTAAAGATAATGGGGCAGATTTACAAGCCCCTTGCGCCACTTTTGCGTCACTTTTAACATGGGAAAAGTGACGTAAAAGTTGCGCAAGGGTCTTGTAAATCTGCCCCAATGTATATATGTCCACAGAGACCAGGAGGATGAAAACAGGAAGGGAGTGGTCATCTGAGAGAGAGAAATGGGCTCTCTGGTCACTGCTAAATACCTAGAATAATACAAAACAAATTCAGTAAATAACAAAAGCAACTCAGGTCCCACTGAGATTTGAACTCGGATCACTGGATTCAGAGTCCAGAGTGCTAACCATTACACCATGGAACCGCCTCTGCGCACCACCTGTCACATTTCAATCATCTAAAGACACAGGATGCAGCTGTTGGTCACTTGTAGACTTTCCATTGGTCAGCAGGCACGGGATTAATGTCAGAAAACAGAGTCTGAAACCGCCTCTTCGGTAGCACGTGCGGAGCAGAAAATAAACAAGCATCTGCCACAGTGAGAGCACAGGAAGCTGGTGCTTTGTAATCCACGCGCTGTTTATTTATAATCTGTACTCTTTGTTGTGCAATAAAAGACAAACAAAGAATAACCATTCGTAGTATTAATCTGACGTTTGTTCCTCCGGGTCATTAATATACAGCAGCTTTGCAGCAAGGGCTGGGGCGGGAACAAGAGCTGTGGGGTCGTGCAAACCTCAAAGGGCTTTAGACTGATAGCAGCTTGAAGAGAAGGAAGGGAAATGTATTAATATTTAGGGTATTTTTGGTTTGTAGGAAATAAGAGAAAGTTTAATATGTCCCTGTAGTAAAAGATATCATCTTCCCATACCGGGAGTCGAACCCGGGCCGCCTGGGTGAAAACCAGGAATCCTAACCGCTAGACCATATGGGAGGTTGCATGAGAATATCACAGCTCTGTTTCTGTGAGAGAAGTCTCTCCTGTCAGACTCCATTCTGTACATTTCAAGTTACATTGCCACCCTCAGGGTCTGATAATCAATGGGGTAACATGCACCCCACTTGTTCAACAACCTGCTCATGTCTCATTATTTACAACCCTGGAACTTCTCCAGACACAGAGCCCAGGACCAGAGGACAGCAGCAGCCCCCGCATTGCCTCTTACTGCCCCCCCCACCAGCCAGACAAAGCCACGCCCCTCTCCCCAGGACACCCCTTCACTCCTGTGTCTCCTCACCTGGCTGAGGGCCCCACAGACCCCTCTCCAGTTACCTTCCAGCAGATCCTTGAACCACACTCTCCCTGCACCTGTCACAGGGCCCAGGCTGCCCTCCAGGGGCTCCAGTCACACCCCCTCTCCCCCTACTAACAGCACCGACCCCAGTCCTGACACTCGATTGGTTCACACAGAGGAGGACCAGCTCAGGTGCACCTTGGCTTCTTCCCAGGTATCTTCACATGCACAGGGTGACCGCCAGGGGGCAGCACCGCCACAGCCAAAAGGGCCACGGAGCAGCAATGGGACATCAGCAGCCTTGAGGGGTGCAGACCCCGAAGAATCCCGCACAGCATTCTGGGAGAGCGGAGGAGGAGCCTCTGCGGTGTGTTTTTACAAAAGTAGACATTTGAGGTTAAAAACAAGTAAAGACACATTTGCAGTCATTCTCTGCTGTGTTGTTCCTCTCTAAAATTCAAATCAATTTAAAAGACTCGAATGGAGAAAACTTTAAAAATAGCTAGGCCTGGGCAGGCAGATTAAACATTCTGAAGTACAAATGTTTCCAAATTTATTCATGTAAAATGTAAACAAGTTCATCAATATATGTATCTATGTTTACAATGGATGTAACAAGTGTGCGCTAATAGTGTCAGGGTGCACTTTATTGTCCCCAGCTGTTCCTTTCATACATGTGGCCCCAAGTAAGCTTTTGGCTGCTCTGTCTTCTTATTCTGAGAGTCAGATGCTAAAAGGAGGGCTTGGTCCCTAGTTTGGGGCCACAGAGTACGGAGGCCCTGGGGCACCGGAAGTAAACACCCCTCGTTGATACAACTATGGCCCAGTAACCTCTGAGTGCCCTCTGACCCCACACACTGGATTTCTGGCAGACATCTTTTATAGAGGAGGTGACACTGACGTTGAGACGATGCTACCCGAGGGGCAAAGGGCTGACAATGGCTCAGCATTTCAACCCAGTCTCCTCCTATTACCATCTTTGTTACACCCACAGCATATAAGAGCTCTGATAGGTCAGAGGGGACATCCCTCTTGTCAGCTTCTGGTGTTTAAACAGATCCTATTACAAGGACCAGTCCCTGTACTTTAAGACCAGCACCTGGGGCCCCCTGGGGTCTGAGTGTGTTTCACATTCACAGACAGGGACTCGCTGACATTGGCGGCCTCCAGTGACTGAATCACCTTTACCAACATTACAGACCAGAAACATAAAGTGTAACACTTGATGAAGTTTGACATTATATTGTTTAATAAGATAACATTGAACCCCAGAATACATGAATACCATTTTTTTTAATTAAAATGCACAATCCGCAAAAACACTTTTAAGAATTTAATGTTACAAAGAACATCTGGACCTTAAAAGTGAACCCTTAATGCAACTTAAGAAAGGTTACCCAGGATCTACAGCAAGAATGTATCCTAAATAAAAAAAAATACAAAAAATAACTCTGATGCAATACCTAGAAACCTGGTGTTTGAGCCCTATATATATATATATATATATATAACTAGATAACATAATCCAATTATTAACTTCTGGATCCCAAAATAATAAATGAAATATATCATCAAAAGCAGTCACTGCTCACCCATTCTCAGGGCTTTAAGTGGGCCGGGTCTCCCCGGTGCTGAGCACCAGCCGATTTTTTAAAGGAGGCCTCGAAACGGGTCTCTATCCGGCTCTGTTTTGTGCCCTGGCACAGGCGGTCCGTTGTTTTTCCGGACTGCAGTAACAGCAGCACATCGGTGCGCCCTGCTCACTCCTCACTAGTGGAGAAGTTACGGCATGACGTCATGCCAGGTGAGCGTGTAGGGGAAGGAAAATCCTTTAAAGAGAGTCATTGCCTCTCTGGATTTCCCTTCTCTTTTTGAAACTCGGGAGAAGCAGCATTGTCATGGTGTCACCAGGGCTTCAAGTGGAAGCTTTTTCAATATTATATAAAAAACATAGTTGCTGCTTATTTATCTATGCAACTAACAACCATTGACAAAGCCAATAGTCCTGACTTGTTGCAGGTATGATGTTACTTGGTGTATCATATATCTGAATGCAATGAAAAACAGCAAAATACAAGTCAGGTGATACACTATGGGAAGCCAGACTTTTAGCTGACGTGTTTTTAAGCCATGCCCTTTAATTATTATACCACGCCCCCTTGAGAGGCCTCCCAGTTTTTTCATTCCACTTAAAACCCTGTCCATTCTCCCTTTAAATTAAATAGCTATATATCGGTCGGGTTTGCAGCTTTACCAAGTGATTAGAAACAGGAAGATGTCTAGAAGGGCAGCCTCTGTGCCCACTTCTCATACCATATACCGCCCTTTGTCACCTTACCCCAGCTGAACCCTTGATAGCTCAGTTGGTAGAGCGGAGGACTGCAATGAAGTGCTGGACAGCCTTTGGAGGCTGGTTCAAATCCGTCCCGAAGGATTTTTGCAAATTCTTAACTCTTTTACATTAGGAAACGCCTCTTTCTCAGCCACTCACACACCTGGGCTTTTCCTGCCTCCTCTCTTCTCCTTTACAACCCAGCTCTCTCCTACTACTCGGGTGGGAGGGTCTCCCTCCCCACTCCCTGTGTGCAGCCCCCGCTGCAATCCTCCATCATCAGACAGAGCCAGGGGCCCCTGGGCTGAAGAGCCAGGCCGGGCCCAGTCGGAAGCAGCCCTGGGAGCTGGTTGCTTTGACTCTGGCATCAGGTGATGCTGCTGAGAGTGTCTGCTAGGGGGTGAGACGGTTCTTGTGGGGTGTGAGGGAGGAGCGTGTTTGTGTGTGTATTGTGTGAGGGAGTGTGTGTGTGTTTGTTGAGCCTGTGGACCCCTGTGTTGGTGCAGGGGCGGCTCTAGGCTCATGGTGGCCCTGTGCAGGGAGCGTAGGTAGGGGGCCCCGGAACAGGGGGTCCGGGCGGGGCGGAGCTCAGGAAGGTGTTTTAATAAAACGTCCAGAAAAGGCGTTAGATGACCAGTACCTGCGGCTGCTCCTACCCTTCCAAATTCGTCTCAGAACGATAACATTTAGGAGGAGGAGGGCATTGTGACACACGACGTGAGGGACTGGCACAGACGGCTGTAGGGCCATGACAGGGGGGCCCCGGACCCACAGCCCCCCACAGAGAAAGAATCTGTGGTTCTTTACCCGGAAACAGTAATATTAATACCATATAGAATATGGTGTCTTATGCATGGCCATGTCCGTTGCAGACACTGCATAGCCGCCTTGTGACACAAGCGTTTAACTTTTTCCAAAATTTGCCGCCGCGTTTTGCCAGCTTTCGCTGTTGCCACCAGGCACCCCGTGGAGGTAGCAGCAATACCCAGCTTTTTTTTTATTTGTTTGTTTTTTATGTTATGTTTTTTAACTTTTTCTTTTACTTTTTTACCTTTTTGTGTTTTACTGTTTGCTATCTCTTCTATATTGTTTCCACTTTTCCAATTCCATTTTCCTTTTTTCGTTATCTTACCACCTGTGTTTCTCATTTCTGCATACTTAGTGAGTAGCAACATAGCGAGTCTGATTAAAACCATGGAAAACCTCTTGCGTACTTCTTTATGAGAGGAAGTCAACTTTGCGAGCCTTCTGTGCTGCAAATTCCCTGATAAGCTGTCCGTAATCCAGAGATCTAGCAATGTCATGTTCAATTGATAACAGGGCCAAATGATTCAGTCTCTCTTGAGTCATTGATGTCCTCAAACAATTTTGAATCAATTTCAGTTTTTCTTTCCCCTGAAGCCACTGTAACTGGGATTGTCAACGCAATGCGTAAAGCCACTGCAAGATTTGGAACTGCAGTGTTCAGTTTGTTTTCATAAATGAATTGTAATGTTTCCAAAGCTGTTGCATTATTTGGCACCAAGGAGGAGAACATTCGCAGATCTGTATGTGAATCTCCGGGATCAACATATGAGTCACTGCAGCCTGGGTAAGGTGGTGCATGCAGAACTATATTATTGTGTATCTTGGACTCTAATCTCATAAAGAGATTAGTAGTGAGTGTTTAGAAATAAATACATATATTTTATATGTACCTTGTGTGGATCTCCTTTCATTTAGTAATTCAAGAGGTTATAATCTGGTAAACCAAGCTGCTTCACACTCCTTCAAGACGAAGCCTGAAGGCTGCTCTCCATAGCTACCACTACGATAGCTTTCAATAAAGGTTGTCTTTAACCAATTCATCAATAAGGGTTGTTTGGACTGGTACAAGGTGCCCACTATAACTAGTGGACAGCATATACCAGGCCAGCTTCTCACAATCTGCATGGTACATGTTCTTTGCAGCGGGCACATTAACCCTCTGAGCTACCTTTCCATGAATCAAAACTTCCACTAGACAAAATGATCTCTCTCTAGGAAGAACATTAAACACCAGAGTCATCATGACATTTTTATTGTTGCCGAAAATTGATGGAGGCCAGGAAGGAGGCAGCAAGCGCTTTTAAAACCTTAATATACTTGCAAACATATTGCCTTCACCCAAAGTCAGCACCCGGTGCAGTCACACCGGTTGCACTGCCCTAGAGCTGGCCCTTCTCAAGTGTCCCGTGACCTCAGTGACTCTGCTCTAGGGTGTGCTGCTTCATAGGCCTGTCTGCAAGACTTGAGGTGAACTTCAGTATGGCTTGTGGTGGACAAACCTTGAAGGTTAACCCACACTTGCCACTGCTAGGGTCCACCTGCTGGTGCTAAAACACCAGCGCTTCTAAGCTCTTGCGAAACCTTCTAAGGCCTAGCATGGGAATGTGCTCCCTCATGAGAGTGGTCAGGTGGACTGGTCATTAAGGCTGACCCTGGTTCCCCAGTTCTAAATTAAGCAGCTCTGGTCATAGTGCCACATCCTCTCCCCCAGTGAACACCATACTGCCCCAATGAGAAAAACTCACACTGCCTTCAACTACAACCCAATTGCTGCCAACTATAAACACCTGGATGCGGCTCAATTTAAATGATGCACTAGACAAGAGCAATATGCGGCCTACAAAAAAAAGTAACAACATCCTGGAAAAAGCAAACCCTCATAGGGAATGCAAAATTTAGCAAACCATGTGAAATGTAAGCAGGAACAACATGGTTACCTTAACGCTTTTACACTCACCATTCAGAAATCAGTGAGTGCTTTTTTCTGAAAAGTTAAGAACATGACCACAGGGCCCTGAATGGACCCATTTCAATGTCCATTGCTTATATCCTTACAAAACATGAGCAGTATGGTAAAAAGACCACATCCCTCGACGCAGAGCCGCAGTACACATTTTGTTTTCCAATCCACACTTTGAAGTCCCTCCAGGATTGGGGCACTAGTTGCAAGCCCAGGGAAACCAAAGACAAGAAAACAAAAATAGCGCTTTATTGGCAAACTCTGTAAAAGTGGCGCTAATGTGTTTGGGTGTGAATAAAATCAATCTGGTCAGTTTGCTACCACTCTGTCTTACTTTATTTAGTTATTTTTCATATTTTTAACCTTTTATTCCAGATGCTGCACTTAGGAATTAAAATACCACATTTCCAGCAAAAGTGTTTTTCTTTTTTGGATCCATTTCACAGGGGAGCAAATAAAAGAAAGGAGAGGAAAGAGAGTGAGAACCCCGTCTTGAAGTAACGGTTTTCAGGAAGAGATGAACTGCTAGACAGAAAGAGAGGGAAGAAGGAAAGAGTGGGGGGGGGGACGCTGAAGCGGCAGAGCAGAAGTGGACACTGTCTTTGCCTTCTCTGGGCGAGAAGGAAAAGACAGAGTCCTGTTACTTCTCTGCCGCCTGTCCTCGATAGTTATTGGAAGCCGGAGGCCGCCAAATCCCTGCCAGGAGCCGCCACGAGGAATCGGATACAATTCATATCCATATATACATATTATTATTTTTTCAAGAAACAAATTAAATGATGGCTCGGGCCCCTAATGAGGAATTGTTTTATATGAAACTGAATCTTTTTAAAACTCTTTGTGGCAGATTCACAAGCCCCTTGCGGCACTTTTACGCCGCAGTTGCGTCACTTTTGTGATGCAGCGGCGGCGTAAACAATGTGTCACTATGCGACATATTTACAACGTGACGCATCTAGTGAGATGCGTCACGTTGTAAAGCCCTGCGCTACATTATACCTGCGTCAGGTAAAATGTATGCAGGGTGGGCGTTCCATCGCAAGGAAGCCCCGTAAAAGTGACGCAGTGAAATCTACAAGATTTCACTGAGTCACTTTTACATCCCAGCTGCGTCAAATCTTTACGCCTGTTTGAAGCAGGTGTAAGGAGTGACGCAGCATGTATGGTATAGGGCACCCCTGGGCAGTGCTGGAGTTGCGTCACGCTTGCGACACAACTCCCGAACTGTGTCACCCTTACGGCGACAGATGCTGCACGCATCTGTCTATCCTTGCGCCACATAATGCGGCGCATCCATGGTCACGCAAAATAACTGGCGCATCCCTGCTAATATGCAGGGATGCGCCTGTTATTGTAAATCTGGCCCTTTAAGTGTAATGGCTTAGAACTTACATTCACGTTGTGAAAGTAAAAGTACCACTGAGCTGGACGTGCACTCCCCACCTTCCTCACCAGAGATTGTATATTTCCCAGGTCCAGGCATGACGACTAAATGTAGGTCAGGTGTTTAAACTGAATTCTGGGAGTTGGTTATGGTTGTTCATGTTTATGGGATTTATAGGGCGCAAAGCTGCCGAAGGGCTTCCCAGCACTGGGTGTCCGATAAGACACAGAAGTTAGAGGGGATTAGTGGCGCTGCTGGAAAAGTCAGGTTTTCATCTTTTTTTCGGAAAGTTGATTCTGATTCCAGACGCTTAAATTCATGTGGAAGAGAACTCCACAGCTTGGGTGCCAGACGCGCCAAGGATCTGCCACCCCATCTGGCTCGCTTGATTATGATTATTTTTAATAAGCCATCAGAGCAGGGTCTGATGCTTCTGTTAGTGCCATAAAGGCCCACCAAGCTACTAATTTTACTGGGGCCCCTGTTGTGTATGGCTTTGTGTGTCAGACAGAGTGCTTTGAATTTAACTCTGGCCTCGATCAGCCAGGATAGCTTGACTCCAGTGGCATGGAGAGCACGGGACCCAAGTCTGGGCATACCCATCCCACTTGGGGCGACAAATGCAAAAAAGAAGAATTGATGCACAGAATGCAGAATAATGTCATACATTCACCCCGGTATAGAGATCTGGGCCTAAATCCATTGTTTTTTTGCTCACCATGCCATTCAAGTTTGAACCCAGCTATATGCAAATCAGTCTTGACCCTGTGCCTCATATTAAACAGCTTTTTCAGCGCAAAATACATCCACACATAAAAAAAGAATTGCAAACTGCCGGACTGGCATTTCAAACTATATTGCGTCATTTTTCTGGGATTTTACATACTTTGGGGAATATAAATGACTCAAATTTTGCTACGGCAACTGTTATTCTGACAATTTTTGTTTCTGTCTGTTTAAGGGCTTCCTCACCTTTTTTTTCTAGCAATCGCTGTTTCTTTCATTGTCTCTCGTCACAGGGAGACTTTACATGCTTCTCATAATGTTTGTGCTGATTCCACCAAACTCTCATTCTTGTCTGAATATGGTGTCCAATGTGAACGGAGTTTAATTTTGTCTCCAGTTGGGTCATTATATGGTCTGATGTCATTGGTAATAATGGATGCTTCCGTCAATCTTGGTAGGAGTGTCGCAAGCCTGTTCCATGGGCACACATGGTAAATGTATAGCCTCTTTTCGCTGGGTGTAGCATCCTCCATGGGTTACTTGGGGACAGTAACACATGACATAGCCAGACAATGTCTTTCTTTGTCATGGGTAAGTCTGGTCCACCTGATCCATCCATCAGGGGCTCAGGGACATATTCCAGTGAAAATACTGCTTCAGCCGCACTCTTTTTTTTTATTTTATTTTTTACGGTTAGCGTAATCATTGGCCCATTGCCTTTAGAGCGCTTTACGTGAGGAACAGGTTCAATTTCAGTTTTTTGGCCAACAGTTTTGGTGAAATTGTCATCAACCTTCATATGTTGAATAGTTACCAATTTCTATTTTATATCTGGTAACATTTTATTAAAGCCTTTCTTTTACACACTGCTTTCCGGTCTGTGTGTCTCCTTGTAAGTTATGCGGTGTGGAGGGTGTGTGGAGTCAAGTCCACACTGTGTGTGTTACTGCTGTGCAGCCACAGGAGAAAGGTGTCCACACAGGCACAGGAATGATAAAACACATATGTGGAGCATCACTGTTAAATGGTAGCGGCAGTTTCAGTCGATAACCTTTCAAGTATTTGCCCGGCGGTAATCGCCTCTCATACCACTCAATAATTTACCAATGAAAGAGGCAGGCGCCGGAGACTGGAAGGCAGGAAACAAAGTTTTATTCCGTCGGAGCAGAACACATCAGATCAGACAGCAAGGTATTGTCACGAGGTGCTCTAACTGCATCTCTGAGACCTGGTCTCTTATACACTGGTTTATTGCTTTATTACACATAGTACATTCTTGAGGTTCCCTTGATGTATGGGAGAATATCCCCTGAAGCCCCGGTTCAGATCCGATCCCACACATAGATACAGTAGAAGTTCCCACCCCACCCACAGTAGGAGATGGCTATTGCGCAGCAGGGTATTCCGCCAATTCCTGGGGGTGTGTGTGACCGGTCGGGTCTCAGGGGGTAGGGGCTTTGATCTACTGTAATCCCTTTGATGTGGGGTGTTTCCCTTACAGTAGGGGCAATAAACTGCATCCGCAGGGCTAGGTGATGGCCTGGGACCAGTTCAGACAATGGGGCGCAGAGTAAGGGGGTTATCAAAGGAGAGGCATGACCATGTATGGGATGTCGGTCGGATGTGGTTCCGTAGCAGGGTCGCGCAGAAAGAGAGGGTTTATGGCCTGTATGAGAGAGCGGGGGTGGCCAGCGCGCGGGGGATGCTCGCAGCGCCAAGGGGAACGCGCTGGCGATTGACAATGAGCGGGGAGAGAGTGGGGTGCCTAAAATGGCGGCCGTGTATTCGCTGTGCGTGGCGCTGGGGAGAGGCAAGATGGCGCAGATAATGTTCAGTTTGCAAGCTAAATTTCCACAGTCCTCCCTTTTAACATATCTCGCCAGCTTGTCTAGTTCGGATTTATCCCCATAATACTACGGACTTCCACCTCATAAAGGGCTTTCATCCGTTCTGTTTCAAAGTTCAAAGTCTTAGGGCAGATGCAGTTCATAAAAAGCGAACATAAAGGTGGCAGACACTGAATCCCCAAACAACATCCACATAGTACCACAATCGGTATTAGGATAAATGAAAACAGCCTCCATCCCCAACTTTTAATAGCGTCCCAAAACCAACTCCCCAGCGACCATTCTTCTTGCTCTTGATGGACCTCTGTGGACAGTCTGTGGAGGTGTTCAATTGCTTTGTAGACTGAGGGTGAGTTATCTGGTACGTAGGTACAACAGCTGGACCCAATGATGCGGCATGCTCCTCCACGATCTGCCAGAACCACGTCTAGAACGAGGCGGTTCTGAAGAGCCACTAAGCGGACGGCCTGGAGCTCGGCGGTGTTGTTGGCGAGGGCGCCAGCCGTAATGTTCATTGCCGTTTCGACTGCCTGGGTTAAGTGGCGGATGGCACGGCTGTTTGCCATTGGACCCCAGAGTGGAACAAGGCCTTTTACTGCGTCCATGAACTGCGCTCCGGTGGAGTCGGCTTGTACAATGTCTTTGGCACGTTTCTGTCGGTGATGGTTTGCTGGAGCCACATATGTCGGGGGAAGGACAAAGGCGATGTAGCAGGTGCCTCCCCAACCTTTCGGGAGCCAGGTGTAGGCCTTAGTACCACAGACGAAGTAAATATTCGGGGAGGCAACAAAGGAGGGTGGGTCAACTGAGTCCAATGTTCGGGTGATGAGGCAGGAGCTGTGGCCCACCAGCTGTGCCCCCAGGCCTTCGAGGCATACAGATCCAGTGATGTTGATGACGGACAGGGCCACTGTTAGGGTGGCGGCCGTCCGTTTTCGGAGGTAAGAGAAGGTGGGTCTGGCTGGATTGTTGAACACTTGCATTTCAACTCGTTCTTTGGCAGGGATGTCCATGTGAAAGGAAGTGTTCGATCTCAGAGGGCAGAAGAGGGCGGAAGTTCTACCAGTTTTGTTCAGCCAGAACCCATGGTAGAAGTGTGACATGGTTCTGCCGGAAGTGGCATTGTCCTTGTAGCTCTCCTGCAGGAGGATCAGCCAGGCGAGGCAGGAACCATGGACAGAAAAAGGTGAAGGGATGAAAGGGATTGAGTGCCCAGTGGCATGTGGTAGCAATCCACAGATCCAGCAGTTAGTGGCGTTGGTGGCAAGATTGTGTTGGTGGAGCAACTGCACAAAAGAGTTATTCCAGAACTCCTTACGCCTTTCTCGGAGTTGGGGTGAAAGTGAGATCAGATGGTGTTCCTTGGTGGTGGTAGGTTGAACGGTGGTCAGCAATGTCTTATGAGCGGGTGTGTTCTCCTCCATGATCCAGAAGGTGACCATGAGGAGAAGGCAAAAGAGAAGGGTAATGAAAAGTGTAATAGTCTTTAAGCTGTGCATTCGGTCAGTCTTTGGGTTTCTGTAGTGGATCTTCGGACGTCCGGTTGCTTCCATCATCTTCATGTTGGGCGCTTCCATCACCTTCAAGAGACTCGGTAGCGGGCAGAACCACAGACTTTGTTTAGTTTCTCTCCTGGTGGCCTTTGAGGTGACTAGGCTACCGCTCTGAGATTTCCGCTTAGCCTGTGGTCTGCTTAGCCGAAGTTCTCTCCTTTCGTCGCAAGTTATAACCTTCTTTGGATGGCACAGTGGGATCGGGATATTCAATCAATTCAAGTGTCTCTGTATCCGGGCAGCGGCTCAGGGATGGTCGGTCTTTGTCCAGAAGTTCCTCTTGGGCGGTGACGTTGTCCGTGGTTGTCAGGGTCGGTGATACCTTCTTGCAGTGGTGTGCATGCAGCCAATTGCGTTTCCCCTCCACTCGAAGAGCTGTTCGGGTGGTGATCAGGACTTGCAGGGGGCCCGTCCACCGGGGCTCCAGACTCTTGGTGCGCTGGAAGTTACGCACTAAGACGAAGTCACCAGGTTGGATGTCGTGCCCGGGGCCCCTGGAAACATCGGGAATGGCGTGCAGCACCTGCTGATGGATGATAGACAACGTTTTAGTTAGATTGTACAGATAATCAGACATGAGGACGTCCGGGACGTCGTGGATGGATGTCGGTTTTGGTGCAGTCCAAAGGTTCATGGGCCGCCCGAAGACGACCTCGTAGGGGGTTAAGTGGTGTTTGGTGGGGGTGGAACGCATTGATAGCAATGCTAGTGGGAGAGCGTCTGGCCATCTTAGCCCTGTGGTGGCGACTATTTTTGCTATCTTAAGCTTCAATGTGGCATTGTGTCGCTCAACCAGGCCTGCAGATTGGGGATGGAAGACCGCATGGAATTTCTGTTTTACACCCAACCCTTTTAAGATGAGTTGGATAACTTCGGCTACGAAGTGGGGGCCGTTGTCGCTCCACAAAATTCGACAAAGCCGTATCGGGGGAAGAATTCCTTCAGTAGTACTTTTGCGGTAGTCATAGCGGTGTTGTCATGGGTTGGGTAGGCTTCCACCCACTTGCTGAAGGCACACACAACGACAAGTACATACTTTAAACCTTGGCACCTTTCTAGCTGGACATAGTCCATTTGTAGGACTTCAAAGGGCTGATTGGGTGCCCCAAACCCTCCCCGGGGTACAGCAGTTCCTTTCCCAGGGTTGTGTTGGAGGCATACTAGGCATTGTTGGACCAGACGTTTGGCTGAGTCTGGTATTCTGTCGTTGTGCCAGACTTTGGAGATGAGTTCGATCATGGGGGCAGACCCTATGTGTGCGGGGGAGTGTGCCATGGTCAGCATGGGGATCAAGTATGAGTCGGGTAGCAACCATTTGTTCGAGTCTTTAGTTCGCCAACAACCGTCATCGTCCTTCAATCCCACCCGGGCCCATTCAGTTAATTCGTGTGGTGTGCTGGCTAGTTGGATATCCCTAATTGTTTCCCTAGCATCCTTCCATTTCTCAGTTTGTGACCTGGTCACGTACATACGGGTCATGGACCTATTCTCGGCTGTGGTTCGGGCAGTAATGTCAGCTAGTGCATTTCCCTGTCCTATAATGTCTGTCACCTTCTTGTGTGCCTGGCATTTGATCACAGCTAACCGTGTGGGGAGGAGGACTGCTTCGGTTAGGGCAGAGACTAGATCTCCATGCAGGATGGGTGTGCCATGAGAAGTCAAGAATCCCCTCTCTTTCCATAAGAGCCCAAAGTGGTAACATGCCATGGTCTCACCTCTTCTTAAGAAACCATCGGCAGATCCAAAAATCCTGGCAAATTTCCGCCCAATATCTCTCTTACCTGCTTTCTCCAAAGTTATGGAAAAACATGTTCATGGACACCTCGCTAGTTTCTCAGAGGAAAACAACATACTCCATCCCTCCCAATCGGGCTTTCGCCCTGGTTTTTCAACAGAGACCACACTGCTGGGTGTGACGGAAAATCCTCGCCTCCTAGTTGACAGAGGTGAGACCGCCGCACTGATTCTACTCGACCTCAGTGCGGCGTTTGACACTATCTCCCATGACACTTTGTTAAACTCACTTTCCACTATAGGTATCAGGGGCACAGCATTGGACTGGATATCATCCTTCCTAACTCTTAGGACTTTTCAAATCACCTCCAGTAATGCGACCTCGAATGTCCACCTATCCCCTCATGGTGTCCCCCAAGGTTCGGTATTAAGCCCTCTGCTCTTCAACCTATATGTCACTCCGCTTGCTCAGATCGCTGAAGCAGCAGGTCTAAACATGTTTACTTATGCTGATGATTCACAAATTATTTTCTCACTCTCCAATGGTGACCAGGACTCCCCCTTCCTTCTGAAGTCTGGTCTTAGGAACATCTCCACCTGGATGAGCAAAAATATGCTCAAACTCAATGGTAGCAAAACGGAGGTTGTAATCGTGGGCCCAAATCAAACCCTTTGGAACCCAAGACACTGGCCATCCGAAATGGGTTCCCTACCCACTCCTTCACAAAAAGTTCGTAATCTAGGCATTATCATTGACAATGGCCTAACCATGGAGCCCCAGGTTATTAACCTAACATCCACCTGTTTTACCATCCTGAGGTGGCTCAGGAAAATCATCTGGATGCTACCGGACGACACCCAAAAGTCTGTGGTAAATGCATTAATCACCTCCCGTTTTAGACTACGGAAACGTTCTCTACCTGGGGTCCTCACAGGCAACCATGCGCCGCCTACAATTGGCGCAGAATGCTGCAGCAAAGTTGCTCTGCAAATGCAACAGAAGGGAACATATGTCAGGACATCTTAAGGCACTCCACTGGCTACCGATCGGAAAAAGGGTCAAATTTAAAACACTCAGCTATATGCACAGAATCAAATGGGGCAATGCCCCTAGCTATCTGCAAACCCTTGTGCGAACCTACATTCCGGCTCGCTGTCTGAGATCATCAAAACAAGGTTTTTTCTGTGTACCTAAAGTTCGCCTAGCAAGGATGGGGGGCAGATCTTTTTCCCTATTGGGTCCTAAGCTTTGGAATTCCCTTCCTCAGCACTTACGTTTGGAAACCAACTATACGCGCTTTCGCAAAGCCATCAAAACCTGGCTCTTTAGCCAGTAATCTGCTCCAACCTCTCCTCTAAGTTTCTAGTTCCCTCAAGTGGTCCATATCTTTAGCGCCGGGAAACCCTTTTTGGGTAGCTGTCGCGCTTTATAAACTTAACAATAAATAAATAAATAAATAAAACTACCCCAAAGGCGTACTGACTGTCTGTGTAAATGTTTGTGGTTGTCCCTGCTGCCAGGATGCAGGCTCGTGTGAGGGCAATTAGTTCCGCCGCTTGCGCGGATCGCTGTGTGATGCGGGCTGTCTCAACAACTGTTCGAGCTGTGGTGACTGCATAGGCAGCTGAGGTGGTGCCATCGGGGAGCTTGATGCATGAGCCATCCACCCACAGTTCTCCGTCAGGGTCCGGGAAGGCAGTATCCCGGAGGTCAACCCTACTCTTGGTTTGTTCGTCGGTGAGGGTCACGCAATCATGTATAGGGGATGCATTGGGGTCAGCGTCAGGGAGAGGCAGTAGTGTAGCTGGATTCAGAGTGGTGCATCATTTCAATGTGATGTGGGGTGCAAGCAGAGTCAGTTCATAACCAGTCAGTCGTGCGCTAGTCAGGTGTTGAGTCTTGGTTTGGTTCAGGAGGGTATCAACAGCATGGGGTACCAATACTGTGAGGGGGTTCGAGAGCACGATCCCCTCACTTTGCCGGATAGAGACAGCAGCGGCGGCTACTGCTCGAAGGCAGGCGGGCAAAGCTCTGGCTACGGGGTCAAGAGTGGCAGAGAAGTAGGCACAAGGGCGTTGCTTAGGGCCTATGGACTGGGTTAGGACAGACAACGCACATCCCTCCCTTTCGTGGGTGTAGAGGGAGAAAGGTTTAGTGTAGTCTGGGGTTCCTAGGACTGGGGCCGAGCAGAGGGCGTCTCGTAATTCTTGGAAGGAGGATTGACATTCGGGTGTCCAGGGGAGGGGGAAGGGGGTATCTTTAGCCAGCAGGGAAAGCAGAGGTTTTACGATAAGACTGAAATTTGGCAACCACTGACGACAAAAGGAGGTGAGGCCCACTAGGGACCGCACTTGCTTCTGAGTTTTGGGAACAGGGGTTTCTAGGATGGTTTGAATTCGATCAGGGGTAAGTTTCCTCCCGTCTTTGGATAGTAGGTGGCCTAGATACGTTACTTGGGGCTGGCAGAATTGCAATTTCTTTCTGGAGACCTTGTGACCGTTCTCCGCAAGGAAGCGGAGGAGGTGAATGGTGGCTGTGACGGCAAGTGGAGTGGTGTCGGCCGCCAAAAGAATGTCATCGACGTACTGTATCAACACCACTCCATCGGGTAGTTGGACTGCATCTAGTTGCCTCTTGAGGGCTTGGCTATAAATACTAGGACTCTCAGTGTAGCCTTGGGGTGCCCTGCAGAATCTGTACGAACGGGCTTTTAAAGTGAAGCCGAACAGGTAGCGGCTGTCTGGGTGGATGGGGATGGAAAAGAATGCGTTCTTGAGATCAATAACGGTAAAGATGGTGGCAGTGGATGGAATCAGGGTGAGGATGGTGGTGATGTCTGAGACCACGGGGTACTGGGGTACGACTACTTTGTTAACCTCTCGCAAGTCAACAATGAAACTGTAGGCTTTCTCATCCCCCTCGCCTTGCTTTTTTACAATGGGTAGGATAGGGCTGTTGCAAACATTACTGACTACTTCTTCTACCACTCCTGCCTCGACTAGGGACTCGATGATTTCCACCAATGCCTTCTCGCCTTCGGGTGATATCCGATACTGTGGAAGCTTTGGGAGCACTGCATCCGGTCGGACGGTTACGTGTACCGGGTCGATCACCATGCGCCCTACGTCTGAGTCGGTTTTAGCCCATAGATGTGAAGGTAATGTGTCGAGTAGGGACATATCAGCATCGGTTATAGAGAGCATACGCCGTGTGTGACAGGGTCTGGACAGATCTGGGTTATCGTGTAGGATGACTCGAACTCCGTCTGGGGAGCATCTGATGGTAGCTCGAAAATGTTTTAGCAAATCAAGTCCCATAATAGCATCGGGGGTGTTGGAGGAGAGCAGAAAGGTCGTGTCGGTGGTGTTATCTTCTAAGTCAAAGGGGATAGGTGCTGATAAGGGGTTAGTGGAGGGCGTTCCGTCAAAGCCTATTGAGGTTACGTGTGAGCCAGACAAGGGTGCCCTAGGAATCAGTCGTTTAGATAACGCACTACGTGTCGCCCCAGTATCTACCAGGAATGGAGATTTTGTGCCCAAGACCTTAGCGGTGACGTAAGGACCTTGCTGGTCAACACGGAGTTCGACTGGATCCCTCCCTTGCCCCTGGCGGTCCTATGCGAAGTCATGAGTGCTTTCGTAGTCGGACTGCTGACACTGGTTTTGTCGGGGGCGATCAAAGGTGTTTGGTCTGCCTGGCCTGTCGTTGATGGCGTCGTTCGTGTGCCCTCGTCCCCGTCCTCTATTTCTGGGGTCATATGCTGTGTCTCTGGGGTCCCTATTTTTGTTCATTTCCAGAAGGACCGGGCACTGGGATTTCCAGTGTCCGAACCCTCTACAGAACGCACATTGATTCCCATCTAAGTCTCTCCGTCCGTTGTAGGGTGTAGGTGTATGGTCTCTAGGGGTAGCTTTCTAGGGGCGGTTGGTTGGTAATTCTCTTTCGGGGGTTCCCTTCCTATTGTCACCCCTTGCAACTGTGCTATCATCACCCTCTCCTTTAATTCCTTTTTCTTCTTCTCTGATGCCCTATCGTTCTCGTTCTTCTGGTTTTCGTAGTATTGGGCCATCTGGAGAATTGCTGCGGGCTTGGAGGCTGCCCAACTACTCTCGCTGGTCTGTAGCTTCTGGGAAACTTCTTGTGACAGACCCTTTACATAATTCTGGACAAAGAGGTGGTGTCCGGTTGCGGTGGTCATGTCTTGGCCACTGTAATCGGAAAACACAGTCTCGAATCGGGAGAAGTATTCAGACACATCTTCCTGGGGTTTCTGGCGGCAAGCCGTCACTATCGACCAATCTACCTTTCTTTCTGGGATTAGAGTCTTCAGCTTTTGTACAATCTTGTCTGGGAGCTCTAAGATGGCTTTCGGGGGTTTCTGTCCTGGTTCTCGCTGTTTATCTATGGTATCGAGTTGTACCCAGGTATATCCGAACGGCTCAGCGTGGTCAACTTTCCGGATTTGTTTCCACACATCAGCCGGCAGGCATAGCCCAAAGAACAAGTCGATATCTGCTAACGTCATTATCGTTGAGCCTAAGGCTGTACCCAATTCTGTGTAGAAGGCAGTCGGGTTCTTTCTCAAGTCGGGTAGAGTCTTTCTAAAAGTCAAAATATCTTGCCGGTCCCACGG
Organism: Triturus cristatus; assembly: GCF_964204655.1. Taxonomy (NCBI): domain Eukaryota; kingdom Metazoa; phylum Chordata; class Amphibia; order Caudata; family Salamandridae; genus Triturus; species Triturus cristatus. The sequence continues at coordinate 144,094,022 of NC_140585.1, read as the reverse complement.
CTGATAGACCCAGTTATATACAACCCTTCCCTTCGCATCTTGGTGGTTGATGTCGTCGTGTGTTCCCTGACCCCGTGGGGGGACCCAGTAGGGGGCAGCTTCTTTAATGGGCATCATGGCATCAGCCCTTCCTCCCTGGGGTTTAGTTGCTATGGGGGTTTCTGTTTTGGTGGTCTGTCCATGTTCTTTAAGGTGTCGGTAGACCTCGAGTGTACGAGTGAAGAGGTTCGTTACATCGCCCTCTCTTTCTTCCCCAATGTCTACCTTCCTATATAGGGCCGCTAAGCCCTCGGGACCTTTATCGTGATATCTGTCCTTATATGCATTCAGGGCGTGATAACAGAGCCGTACGACGAAGTGTCGTCTGCGGCTGTCGGCATACGAGTTATACACGTCTGTTATATACTCCTCACTTTCTTTTCGCTCCACCAGCGTCCCTACTATCTTATCAATTCCTGCTCGTTCATCCTTAGTTAATCGATTCATTCTGGTGGAATCTTTCTTTCTCATCTCATGGTCATCTAGCGTTATAGCCGACGTTGGGTTTGGCACAAGAGGCTCAGCCGGCGCGGAGGCCGTGAGGGCCGAGGCCCCTGTACTGCTTTCGCTCGTGTTCGGGGGTTGTGGGTGTTGTACTACTGATTGGGAGGGTGCATACGGAGGGGGCATGTAAATGATCGGGGGACCTAACAGTAATTCGTCATTCGTTCGCTGCTTGGAGGACAACTCAGGGTAGAGCAAAGAAGGGGTCCTAACAGCGTACTGGCCTGAGGTTTCGGGCTCCTGTCTTAGTTTAGTTTCCCTTCTCTCCTTTATGTCTTCTTCTAACCTTCTAGCGGCAAGGTGAGCTGCCTTTCGTAATTCCTTTTCTGCTTTTACTTCTTCCCTCTTTTTCCGTTGCGTTGCTTCTTTGCGCCACATGCCGATACTGTCAAGCATAGTAGGCGTCGTTTTATTGCTACGCAGAGCTATTTCTAGCGCTTCTATCTTATGGTCGTCGAAGGATCCCATCAGTGGCCACTGACTCTCGGGGTCCTTCTTGGTATATTTATGCCACAGTTTGCTATAAGCTACGGCGACTAGTCCATATTTAGTGAACATGTCCTTATTAGGGGTGCCTTCCAGTGGAGCCGGATGGTTCACCTATAATAAGCGGTCCGGGCAGAACCAACTACCAATCAGTGGGGAGAAGATAGGCATGACGGGTTTCAACGGGGACAAAAGTCAGCACTACCTATCTTTTCACTGCTTGCAAAGACTAGACAGAATATCTCTATTCTTCGTTATTTGTAAGCAGAGAATACCTCCAAAGAACCAATATCGAACAACTGGTGTTCGGACAATCAATCAATCAATCAATCAATGGGGAGATAAAGATAGGCACGACGGGTTTCAACGGGGACAAAAGTCTGCGTTACCTACCCTTCACTATTTGCAAAGACTAGACAGAATATTCCTATTCTACGTTATTTGCAAACAGAGAATATCTCAAAAAGCACTATTCTTCAAAACAATCAATGTTCGGACAATCAATCAATGGGGAGATAAAGATAGGCACGACGGGTTTCAACGGGGACAAAAGTCTGCGTTACCTACCCTTCACTATCTGCAAAGAGAGAGGGAGCATTTCTACTCCTCCCCGTTTGTAGACAGCGAATATCTCAAAGAGAACAATCAATGAGCAATACTAGTATTTCCAAAGCTTCAAACAATCAATCAATTATTTCGCAATTTTTCGTGTATCACGACCTTACCCGGACCGCGTGGACAGTTTCTCGTCTTCCGCCTCCAGCGCCCGATCGTCCTCTACTCTCCGTATTTGCCGCGGCACTCCTGATGGTTCCCAGTCAGGACCGTAGATCACTCGAGAGAGGTCTGCTCGGAACCAGTGAAGTTCGGATGATTGGCTGCCAGACGAGGGTCTATTGGGCAGGAGCTCTCCCGATCGTTGCAGTCGTTCACTCTGTCGTCGGGACCTCTCCCACTGGATCCACGTGTCACTGATGGGCCCCACGTTTGGGACGCCAATTGTTAAATGGTAGCGGCAGTTTCAGTCGATAACCTTTCAAGTATTTGCCCGGCGGTAATCGCCTCTCATACCACTCGATAATTTACCAATGAAAGAGGCAGGCGCCGGAGACTGGAAGGCAGGAAACAAAGTTTTATTCCGTCGGAGCAGAACACATCAGATCAGACAGCAAGGTATCGTCACGAGGTGCTCTAACTGCATCTCTGAGACCTGGTCTCTTATACACTGGTTTATTGCTTTATTACACATAGTACATTCTTGAGGTTCCCTTGATGTATGGGAGAATATCCCCTGAAGCCCCGGTTCAGATCCGATCCCACACATAGATACAGTAGAAGTTCCCACCCCACCCACAGTAGGAGATGGCTATTGCGCAGCAGGGTATTCCGCCAATTCCTGGGGGTGTGTGTGACCGGTCGGGTCTCAGGGGGTAGGGGCTTTGATCTACTGTAATCCCTTTGATGTGGGGTGTTTCCCTTACAGTAGGGGCAATAAACTGCATCCGCAGGGCTAGGTGATGGCCTGGGACCAGTTCAGACAATGGGGCGCAGAGGAAGGGGGTTATCAAAGGAGAGGCATGACCATGTATGGGATGTCGGTCGGATGTGGTTCCGTAGCAGGGTCGCGCAGAAAGAGAGGGTTTATGGCCTGTATGAGAGAGCGGGGGTGGCAAGCGCGGGGGATGCTCGCAGCGCCAAGGGGAACGCGCTGGCGATTGACAATGAGCGGGGAGAGAGTGGGGTGCCTAAAATGGCGGCCGTGTATTCGCTGTGCGTGGCGCTGGGGAGAGGCAAGATGGCGCAGATAATGTTCAGTTTGCAAGCTAAATTTCCACATCACATGATGCCCAGCACCGCCTAAAGATAATGGGGCAGATTTACAAGCCCCTTGCGCCACTTTTGTGTCACTTTTAACATGGGAAAAGTGACGTAAAAGTGGCGCAAGGGGCTTGTAAATCTGCCCCAATGTATATATGTCCACAGAGACCAGGAGGATGAAAACAGGAAGGGAGGGGTCATCTGAGAGAGAGAAATGGGCTCTCTGGTCACTGCTAAATACCTAGAATAATACAAAACAAATTAAGTAAATAACAAAAGCAACTCAGGTCCCACCGAGATTTGAACTCGGATCGCTGGATTCAGAGTCCAGAGTGCTAACCATTACACCATGGAACCGCCTCTGTGCACCACCTGTCACATTTCAATCATCTGAAGACACAGGATGCAGCTGTTGGTCACTTGTAGACTTTCCATTGGTCAGCAGGCACGGGATTAATGTCAGAAAACAGAGTCTGAAACCGTCTTTTCCATAGCACGTGCGGAGCAGGAAATAAACAAGCATCTGCCACAGTGAGAGCACAGGAAGCTGGTGCTTTGTAATCCACGCGCCATTTATATTTCATCTGTACTCTTTGTTGTGCAATAAAAGACAAACAACGAATAACCATTCGTAGTATTAATCTGACGTTTGTTCCTCCTTGTCATTAATATACAGCAGCTGTGCAGCAAGGGCTGGAACAAGAGCTGTGGGGTCGTGCAAACCTCAAAGGGCTTTAGACTGATAGCAGCTTGAAGAGAAGGAAGGGAAATGTATTAATATTTAGGGTATTTTAGGATTGTAGGAAATAAGAGAAAGTTTAATATGTCCCTGTAGTAAAAGATGTCATCTTCCCATACCGGGAGTCGAACCCGGGCCGCCTGGGTGAAAACCAGGAATCCTAACCGCTAGACCATATGGGAGGTTGCATGACACTATCACAGCTCTGTTTCTGTGAGAGAAGTCTCTCCTGTCAGACTCCATTCTGTACATTTCAAGTTACATTGCCACCTCAGGGTCTGACAATCAATGGGGTAACATGCACCCCACTCCTAACGACCCAGAAGGAATGAGGTGTCATGATTTGTTCAACAACCTGCTCATGTCTCATTATTTACAACCCTGGAACTTCTCCAGACACAGAGCCCAGGACCAGAGGACAGCAGCAGCCCCAGCATTGCCTCTTACTGCCCCCCCCACCAGCCAGACAAAGCCACGCCCCTCTCCCCAGGGCACCCCTTCACTCCTGTGTCTCCTCACCTGGCTGAGGGCCCCACAGACCCCTCTCCAGTTACCTTCCAGCAGATCCTTGAACCACACTCTCCCTGCACCTGTCACAGGGCCAAGGCTGCCCTCCAGGGGGCTTCAGTTGCACCCCCATCTCTCCCTACTAACAGCACCGACCCCAGTCCTGACACTCGATTGGTTCACACAGAGAAGGACCAGCTCAGGTGCACCCTGGCTTCTTCCCAGGTATCTTCAGATGCACAGGGTGGCCGCCAGGGGGCAGCACTCACAGCCCACAGGGCCATGGAGCAGCAATGGGACATCAGCAGCCTTGAGGGGCGCAGACCCCGAAGAATCCCGCACAGCATTCTGGGAGAGCGGAGGAGGAGCCTCTGCGGTGTGTTTTTACAAAAGTAGACATTTGAGGTTAAAAACAAGTAAAGACACATTTGCAGTCATTCTCTGCTGTGTTGTTCCTCTCTAAAATTCAAATCAATTTAAAAGACTCGAATGGAGAAAACTTTAAAAATAGCAAGGCCTGGGCAGGCAGATTAAACATTCTGAAGTACAAATGTTTCCAAATTTATTCATGTAAAATGTAAACAAGTTCATCAATATATGTATCTATGTTTACAATGGATGTAACAAGTGTGCGCTAATAGGGTCAGGGTGCACTTTATTGTCCCCATCTGTTCCTTTCATCCATGTGGCCCCAAGTAAGCTTTTGGCTGCTCTGTCTTCTTATTCTGAGAGTCAGATGCTAAAAGGAGGGCTTGGTCCCTAGTTTGGGGCCCCAGAGTATGGAGGCCCTTGGGCACCGGAAGTAAACACCCCTCGTTGATACAACTATGGCCCAGTAACCTCTGAGTGCCCTCTGACCCCACACACTGGATTTCTGGCAGACATCTTTTATGGAGGAGGTGACACTGACGTTGAGACGATGCTGCCGAGGGGCAAAGGGCTGACAATGGCTCAGCATTTCAACCTAGTCTCCTCCTATTACCATCTTTGTTACATCCACAGCATATAAGAGCTCTGATAGGTCAGAGGGGAAATCCCTCTTGTCACCCTCTGGTGTTTAAACAGATCCTATTACAAGCGCCAGTCCCTGTACTTTAAGACCAGCACCTGGGGCCCCCTGGGGTCTGAGTGTGTTTCACATTCACAGACAGGGACTCGCTGACATTGGTGACCTCCAGTGACTGAATCACCTTTACCAACATTACAGACCAGAAACATAAAGTGTAACACTTGATGAAGTTTGACATTATATTGTTTAATAAGATAACATTGAACCCCAGAATACATGAATACCATTTTTTTTAATTAAAATGCACAATCCGCAAAAACACTTTTAAGAATTTAATGTTACAAAGAACATCTGGACCTTAAAAGTGAACCCTTAATGCAACTTAAGAAAGGTTACCCAGGATCTACAGCAAGAATGTATCCTAAATAAAAAAAAATACAAAAAATAACTCTGATGCAATACCTAGAAACCTGGTGTTTGAGCCCTATATATATATATATATATATATAACTAGATAACATAATCCAATTATTAACTTCTGGATCCCAAAATAATAAATGAAATATATCATCAAAAGCAGTCACTGCTCACCCATTCTCAGGGCTTTAAGTGGGCCGGGTCTCCCCGGTGCTGAGCACCAGCCGATTTTTTAAAGGAGGCCTCGAAACGGGTCTCTATCCGGCTCTGTTTTGTGCCCTGGCACAGGCGGTCGGTTGTTTTTCCGGACTGCAGTAACAGCAGCACATCGGTGCGCCCTGCTCACTCCTCACTAGTGGAGAAGTTACGGCATGACGTCATGCCAGGTGAGCGTGTAGGGGAAGGAAAATCGTTTAAAGAGAGTCATTGCCTCTCTGGATTTCCCTTCTCTTTTTGAAACTCGGGAGAAGCAACATTGTCATGGTGTCACCAGGGCTTCCAGTGGAAGCTTTTTCTACATTATATAAAAAACATAGTTGCTGCTTATTTATCTATGCAACTAACAACCATTGACAAAGCCAATAGTGCTGACTTGTTGCAGGTATGATGTTACTTGGTGTATCATATATCTGGATGCAATGAGAAACAGCAAAATACAAGTCAGGTGATACACTATGGGAAGCCAGACTTTTAGCTGACGTGTTTTTAAGCCACGGCCTTTAATTATTATACCACGCCCCCTTGAGAGGCCTCCCAGTTTTTTCATTCCACTTAAAACCCTGTCCATTCTCCCTATAAATTAAATAGCTAAATATCTGTCGGGTTTGCAGCTTTACCAAGTGATTAGAAACAGGAAGATGTCTAGAAGGGCAGCCTCTGTGCCCACTTCTCATACCATATACCGCCCTTTGTCACCTTACCCCAGCTGAACCCTTGATAGCTCAGTTGGTAGAGCGGAGGACTGCAATGAAGTGCTGGACAGCCTTTGGAGGCTGGTTCAAATCCGTCCCGAAGGATTTTTGCAAATTCTTAACTCTTTTACATTAGGAAACGCCTCTTTCTCAGCCACTCACACACCTGGGCTTTTCCTGTCTCCTCTCTTCTCCTTTACAACCCAGCTCTCTCCTACTGCTCGGGTGGGAGCGTCTCCCTCCCCACTCCCTGTGTGCAGCCCCCGCTGCAATCCTCCATCATCAGACAGAGCCAGGGGCCCCTGGGCTGAAGAGCCAGGCCGGGCCCAGTCGGAAGCAGCCCTGGGAGCTGGTTGCTTTGACTCTGGCATCAGGTGATGCTGCTGAGAGTGTCTGCTAGGGGGTGAGACGGTTCTTGTGGGGTGTGAGGGAGGAGCGTGTTTGTGTGTGTATTGTGTGAGGGAGTGTGTGTGTGTTTGTTGAGCCTGTGGACCCCTGTGTTGGTGCAGGGGCGGCTCTAGGCTCATGGTGGCCCTGTGCAGGGAGCGTAGGTAGGGGGCCCCGGAACAGGGGGTCCGGGCGGGGCGGAGCTCAGGAAGGTGTTTTAATAAAACGTCCAGAAAAGGCGTTAGATGACCAGTACCTGCGGCTGCTCCTACCCTTCCAAATTCGTCTCAGAACGATAACATTTAGGAGGAGGAGGGCATTGTGACACATGACGTGAGGGACTGGCACAGACGGCTGTAGGGCCATGACAGGGGGGCCCCGGACCCACAGCCCCCCACAGAGAAAGAATCTGTGGTTCTTTACCCGGAAACAGTAATATTAATACCATATAGAATATGGTGTCTTATGCATGGCCATGTCCGTTGCAGACACTGCATAGCCGCCTTGTGACACAAGCGTTTAACTTTTTCCAAAATTTGCCGCCGCGTTTTGCCAGCTTTCGCTGTTGCCACCAGGCACCCCGTGGAGGTAGCAGCAATACCCAGCTTTTTTTTTATTTGTTTGTTTTTTATGTTATGTTTTTTAACTTTTTCTTTTACTTTTTTACCTTTTTGTGTTTTACTGTTTGCTATCTCTTCTATATTGTTTCCACTTTTCCAATTCCATTTTCCTTTTTTCGTTATCTTACCACCTGTGTTTCTCATTTCTGCATACTTAGTGAGTAGCAACATAGCGAGTCTGATTAAAACCATGGAAAACCTCTTGCGTACTTCTTTATGAGAGGAAGTCAACTTTGCGAGCCTTCTGTGCTGCAAATTCCCTGATAAGCTGTCCGTAATCCAGAGATCTAGCAATGTCATGTTCAATTGATAACAGGGCCAAATGATTCAGTCTCTCTTGAGTCATTGATGTCCTCAAACAATTTTGAATCAATTTCAGTTTTTCTTTCCCCTGAAGCCACTGTAACTGGGATTGTCAACGCAATGCGTAAAGCCACTGCAAGATTTGGAACTGCAGTGTTCAGTTTGTTTTCATAAATGAATTGTAATGTTTCCAAAGCTGTTGCATTATTTGGCACCAAGGAGGAGAACATTTGCAGCTCGGTATGTAAATCTCCGGGATCAACATCTGAGTCACTGCAGCCTGGGTAAGGTGGTGCATGCAGAACTATATTATTGTGTATCTTGGACTCTAATCTCATAAAGAGATTAGTAGTGAGTGTTTAGAAATAAATACATATATTTTATATGTACCTTGTGTGGATCTCCTTTCATTTAGTAATTCAAGAGGTTATAATCTGGTAAACCAAGCTGCTTCACACTCCTTCAAGACGAAGCCTGAAGGCTGCTCTCCATAGCTACCACTACGATAGCTTTCAATAAAGGTTGTCTTTAACCAATTCATCAATAAGGGTTGTTTGGACTGGTACAAGGTGCCCACTATAACTAGTGGACAGCATATACCAGGCCAGCTTCTCACAATCTGCATGGTACATGTTCTTTGCAGCGGGCACATTAACCCTCTGAGCTACCTTTCCATGAATCAAAACTTCCACTAGACAAAATGATCTCTCTCTAGGAAGAACATTAAACACCAGAGTCATCATGACATTTTTATTGTTGCCGAAAATTGATGGAGGCCAGGAAGGAGGCAGCAAGCGCTTTTAAAACCTTAATATACTTGCAAACATATTGCCTTCACCCAAAGTCAGCACCCGGTGCAGTCACACCGGTTGCACTGCCCTAGAGCTGGCCCTTCTCAAGTGTCCCGTGACCTCAGTGACTCTGCTCTAGGGTGTGCTGCTTCATAGGCCTGTCTGCAAGACTTGAGGTGAACTTCAGTATGGCTTGTGGTGGACAAACCTTGAAGGTTAACCCACACTTGCCACTGCTAGGGTCCACCTGCTGGTGCTAAAACACCAGCGCTTCTAAGCTCTTGCGAAACCTTCTAAGGCCTAGCATGGGAATGTGCTCCCTCATGAGAGTGGTCAGGTGGACTGGTCATTAAGGCTGACCCTGGTTCCCCAGTTCTAAATTAAGCAGCTCTGGTCATAGTGCCACATCCTCTCCCCCAGTGAACACCATACTGCCCCAATGAGAAAAACTCACACTGCCTTCAACTACAACCCAATTGCTGCCAACTATAAACACCTGGATGCGGCTCAATTTAAATGATGCACTAGACAAGAGCAATATGCGGCCTACAAAAAAAAGTAACAACATCCTGGAAAAAGCAAACCCTCATAGGGAATGCAAAATTTAGCAAACCATGTGAAATGTAAGCAGGAACAACATGGTTACCTTAACGCTTTTACACTCACCATTCAGAAATCAGTGAGTGCTTTTGCCTGAAAAGTTAAGACAATGACCACAGGGCCCTGAATGGACCCATTTCAATGTCCATTGCTTATATCCTTACAAAACATGAGCAGTATGGTAAAAAGACCACATCCCTCGACGCAGAGCCGCAGTACACATTTTGTTTTCCAATCCACACTTTGCAGTCCCTCCAGGATTGGGGCACTAGTTGCAAGCCCAGGGAAAACAAAGACAAGAAAACAAAAATAGCGCTTTATTGGCAAACTCTTTAAAAGTGGCGCTAATGTGTTTGGGTGTGAATAAAATCAATCTGGTCAGTTTGCTACCACTCTGTCTTACTTTATTTAGTTTTTTTTCATATTTTTAACCTTTTATTCCAGATGCTGCACTTAGGAATTAAAATACCACATTTCCAGCAAAAGTGTTTTTCTTTTTTGGATCCATTTCACAGGGGAGCAAATAAAAGAAAGGAGAGGAAAGAGAGTGAGAACCCCGTCTTGAAGTGATGGTTTTCAGGAAGAGATGAACTGCTAGACAGAAAGAGAGGGAAGAAGGAAAGAGTGGGGGGGGGACGCTGAAGCGGCAGAGCAGAAGTGGACACTGTCTTTGCCTTCTCTGGGCGAGAAGGAAAAGACAGAGTCCTGTTACTTCTCTGCCGCCTGTCCTCGATAGTTATTGGAAGCCGGAGGCCGCCAAATCCCTGCCAGGAGCCGCCACGAGGAATCGGATACAATTCATATCCATATATACATATTATTATTTTTTCAAGAAACAAATTAAATGATGGCTCGGGCCCCTAATGAGGAATTGTTTTATATGAAACTGAATCTTTTTAAAACTCTTTGTGGCAGATTCACAAGCCCCTTGCGGCACTTTTACGCCGCAGTTGCGTCACTTTTGTGATGCAGCGGCGGCGTAAACAATGTGCCACTATGCGACATATATACAACGTGACGCATCTAGTGAGATGCATCACGTTGTAAAGCCCTGCGCTACATTATACCTGCGTCAGGTAAAATGTATGCAGGGTGGGCGTTCCATCGCAAGGAAGCCCCGTAAAAGTGACGCAGTGAAATCTACAAGATTTCACGGAGTCACTTTTACATCCCAGCTGCGTCAAATCTTTACGCCTGTTTGAAGCAGGTGTAAGGAGTGACGCAGCATGTATGGCATAGGGCACCCCTGGGCAGTGCTGGAGTTGCGTCGCGCTTGCAACACAACTCCAGAACTGTGTCACCCTTACGGCGACAGATGCTGCACGCATCTGTCTATCCTTGCGCCACATAATGCGGCGCATCCATGGTCACGCAAAATAGCTGGCGCATCCCTGCTAATACGCAGGGATGCGCCTGTCATTGTAAATCTGGCCCTTTAAGTGTAATGGTTTAGAACTTACATTCACGTTGTGAAAGTAAAAGTACCACTGAGCTGGACGTGCACTCCCCACCTTCCTCACCAGAGATTGTATATTTCCCAGGTCCAGGCATGACGACTAAATGTAGGTCAGGTGTTTAAACTGCATTCTGGGAGTTGGTTATGGTTGTTCATGTTTATGGGATTTATAGAGCGCAAAGCTGCCAAATGGCTTCCCAGCACTGGGTGTCAGATAAGACACAGAAGTTAGAGGGGATTAGTGGTGCTGCTGGAAAAGTCAGGTTTTCACCTTTTTTTCGGAAAGTTGATTCTGATTCCAGACGCTTAAATTCATGTGGAAGAGAACTCCACAGCTTGGGTGCCAGACGTGCCAAGGATCTGCCACCCCATCTGGCTCGCTTGATTATGATTATTTTTAATAAGCGATCAGAGCAGGATCTGATGCTTCTGTTAGTGACATAAAGGCCCACCAAGCTACTAATTTTACTGGGGCCCCTGTTGTATATGGCTTTGTGTGTCAGACAGAGTGCTTTGAATTTAACTCTGGCCTCGATCAGCCAGGATAGCTTGACTCCAGTGGCATGGAGAGCACAGGACCCAAGTCTGGGCATACCCATCCCACTTGGGGCTACAAATGCAAAAAAGAACAATTGATGCACAGAATGCAGAATAATGTCATACATTCACCCCGGTATAGAGATCTGGGCCTAAATCCATTGTTTTTTTGCTCACCGTGCCATGCCAGTTTGAACCCCGCCATATGCAAATCAGTCTTGACCCTGTGCCTCATATTAAACAGCTTTTTCAGCGCAAAATACATCCACACATAAAAAAAATAGCAAAATGCCGGACTGGCATTTCAAACTATATTGCGTAATTTTTCTGGGATTTTACATACTTTGGGGAATATAAATGACTCAAATTTTGCTACGGCAACTGTTATTCTGACAATTTTTGTTTCTGTCTGTTTAAGGGCTTCCTCACCTTTTTTTTCTAGCAATCTCTGTTTCTTTCATTGTCTCTCGTCTCAGGGAGACTTTACATGCTTCTCATAATGTTTGTGCTGATTCCACCAAACTCTCATTCTTGTCTGAATATGTTGTCCAATGTGAACGGAGTTTAATTTTGTCTCCAGTTGGTTCATGACATGGTCTGATGTCATTGGTAATAATGGATGCTTCCGTCAATCTTGGTAGGAGTGTCGCAAGCCTGTTCCATGGACACACATGGTAAATGTATAGCCTCTTTTCACTGGGTGTAGCATCCTCCATGGGTTACTTCGGGACAGTAACAAATGACATAGCCAGACAATGTTTTTCTTTGTCATGGGTAAGTCTCGTCCACCTGATCCATCCATCAGGGGCTCAGGGACATATTCCAGTGAAAATACTGCTTCAGCCGCACTCTTTTTTTAATTTTTTTTTTTTACGGTTAGCGTAAACATTGGCCCATTGCCTTTAGAGCGCTTTACGTGAGGAACAGGTTCAATTTCAGTTTTTTGGCCAACAGTTTTGGTGAAATTGTCATCAACCTTCATATGTTGAATAGTTACCAAGAAAGTGCAGAAATAAAAGAAAGAACATTTCTATTTTATATCTGGTAACACTTTATTTTTTTTTTTTTTTTTTTTTTTTTTGAAAAACCTTTATTAATGTTTCAATCATTTACACGTATGGGCCTACAACCCCCCGGGGCCGGCCGCTAAGTAACCAGGATAATAATAGCAAATGTCAACACAGGCGGCACCTCGGAGAGCAAAGTCTTCAATCCAATATAGTCCGGCCAATGAGCCGCGCAGGTAGGACACCAGGAGAGAAAGGGTTTTCCATTTTATGATAAGACAAAACAGTAGGATCAGGTGCCAAACAATTTCCAAACAGCGAGAAGGGGCAAGTATAAGAGACGTAACCAATAAGCAGCACTACATTAAATCAATGGCGCAGGCGCGGGAAAGTACGGATGAGGAGAAATATCAAAGATAGTTGCGCCTACAGGTCCCCATACCTCAAGCCCAGCGAACCCCCCGGAAACTGTGGCACACATGAAGAGCAAACGATTCACAATCAGGGTGGTGTATCGCACTGATCCCAGAAACAGAAAGCAAAAAGAAACAGAAAAGAAAACGGAGGCCATGGAAAAAGAGATAAAGACTAAAGCGTCCCCTCCCCCATCCCCCCACCCTGCACCTCTGCGAATGAGTATGGCCCCACCCCCCAGCAGTGTGCCTGTCGCCCTGGAACTAGACCCGAAATATAGAAGAGACAGGGAAAAAGAGAGTGAGAAAGAGCCCCCCCAGACGGGGGGGCGGAAAGGATATAATAAACTGGAGGAGGGCCTTAAAAACATACCCCCGGCTTCTCCCTCCCGCACGGTGAAGTCTCCCCCCAGCAAACGATTAGCAGCACCAAATCGACCATATCAAAAAAAAAAAAAAAAAAAAAAAAAGGGGGGGGGGGGGAATGGGGAGCATTATACACCAACCATGCGAATAACCACGAGAGCGCGCAACCATGAGTCCGCCTGTCTACTAGGTGACCACCCCCGAAGGATCAGCCTCAGCCTTGACCGCTTTTTGCGATTCTGCCCATGTCTGTCCCTCGACCCAGCACCATGTCCGATGTCCCAAGGTACAGGAGTGTCCAAAAACAGTCGGGAAGTGCCGCACACAGATGGGGTGGAAGTCTCTGAGCATCCGCACAGACCGCTTCATGGAGGGGCGTCTTTTCCAGTGTCGCCCCAGGATCTGCACTGCACACAAGGTCCAGACAGGCTGAATCAGCCAAATGAGACACACGTTGCTGGAATTGTCCCTGGGCCGCCGGAGACCGCACACGGGACAAGGCCACCCACTTCCGCTCAGGTCCGATACCTCCGGAGCAAATCAAGTCCACAGTTAGCCGATCACACGGTAGCATATTGTCCGGAGTGTACGGCTGTACACTAATCGCGGGGGGGGCCGCAACATCTTCCTCTTGTGTGCAGTGTGGAAAGCCACTGTGTACCTGTGGACCAGCATGCCGCCACTGTCCCAACGCTGTTACCACAACATCTAGCTTCCCCTCCAGGACCCCGGCGCCATGAGCCAAGGAGTAATGAAGGGCACCAAGGGCCTCCAGGAGGTCGCCGTATCCCAGAGCAGCTCCCTCCGATCGCTCCGCCACACTCCCGAAAGTCACACACCCCCAGTCTCGTTGCGTCCCAGCGGACAGGATGGTAGGCTGCATCGCGACAAAATGGCCGCTGGGAAGGCCCGACTCGTAGTTGGGCCAGGACCCCGGGAACAACTCCTCAAGGTCCACGTCGCTGAAGACAGGGATCCTGGGGCAGGCACAGATTCAGCCGTTGCGCGGTCACGGGCAACAGTCGTCTCCGCCACGGACCAGCTCCCGCGAAAAGCCGGGAGCAGCCCGCAAGGATCAGGGCGAGCCAGGGACGGCGTCTGGGCAGCTCACCATCAAAGGCAGGGGCAAGCGCCACGGAGTCCGAGAATTGCACACCCGGGCATGTCCTCAGTCCGCAACGTTCAGCAGGGGGGAGCGGCCGCAGCAAAATGCAGGCCGAAGGGAGCTCCACTTCGGTGGACCGACTCCACCCAGTCACCACAGGCCGCTGTTGTTCAACTGCCACCCGGCCAAGGCGTCCACTCGAGGTCCCGGCTTCGGGACCGCACGGGCCGCAAAGTTCAACCGCTGATTTCTCCGGTCGTACGGCAGTCAGAGACCTCGGAGTCACACAATCGGTTGCCACTTTCGTTCACGAACACGATCTCGTAGCGCAGAATAAGGATCTCATGCAGGATATCCGTGCGGGATGCGGAGGTTCACGGAGCCGGGAATCTACGCTGCCGTCCCGGTCGCCATCTTGGCTCCTCCTACCTGGTAACACTTTATTAAAGCCTTTCTTTTACACACTGCTTTCCGGTCTGTGTGTCTCCTTGTAAGTTATGCGGTGTGGAGGGTGCGTGGAGTCAAGTCCACACTGTGTGTGTTACTGCTGTGCAGCCACAGGAGAAAGGTGTCCACATAGGCACAGAAATGATAAAACACCTGTGTGGAGCATCACATGATGCCCAGCACCGCCTAAAGATAATGGGGCAGATTTACAAGCCCCTTTCGCCACTTTTGCGTCACTTTTAACATGGGAAAAGTGACGTAAAAGTGGCGCAAGGGTCTTGTAAATCTGCCCCAATGTATATATGTCCACAGAGACAAGGAAGATGAAAACAGGAAGGGAGGGGTCATCTGAGAGAGAGAAATGGGCTCTCTGGTCCCTGCTAAATACCTAGAATAATACAAAACAAAGTAAGTAAATAACAAAAGCAACTCAGGTCCCACTGAGATTTGAACTCGGATCGCTGAATTCAGAGTCCAGAGTGCTAACCATTACACCATGGAACCGCCTCTGCGCACCACCTGTCACATTTCAATCATCTAAAGACACAGGATGCAGCTGTCGGTCACTTGTAGACTTTCCATTGGTCAGCAGTGTATGTTAAACGCGGCACCAGAGAAGTCTATTTCAAAATTAAACCCTTAAAACACCATACACCAAACTTTTCTTCACCCAACACACGGAAAAGGACACATTTGGTGCTTCAAACTGTCCTTTTAGGGCAGTACTCTCACTTGCTCTAAGAGTTGGTGTAATGTGGTAATTTCCTAATCTTAATCTTCTAGAAATCAACACAGAGGATGTTTAGTGTCATAGAACAAACTCTAAAACACAAAAAGGCACGGGATTAATGTCAGAAAACAGAGTCTGAAACCGCCTCTTCAGTAGCACGGGCGGAGCAGGAAATAAACAAGCATTTTCCACGGTGAGAGCACAGGAAACTGGTGCTTTGTAATCCACGCGCTGTTTATTTATAATCTGTACTCTTTGTTGTGCAATAAAAGACAAACAAAGAATAACCATTCATAGTATTAATCTGACGTTTGTTCCTCCGGGTCATTAATATACAGCAGCTGTGCAGCAAGGGCTGGGGCGGGAACAAGAGCTGTGGGGTCGTGCAAACCTCAAAGGGCTTTAGACTGATAGCAGCTTGAAGAGAAGGAAGGGAAATGTATTAATATTTAGGGTATTTTAGGTTTGTAGGAAATAAGAGAAAGTTTAATATGTCCCTGTAGTAAAAGAAGTCATCTTCCCATACCGGGAGTCGAACCCGGGCCGCCTGGGTGAAAACTAGGAATCCTAACCGCTAGACCATATGGGAGTTTGCATGAGAATATCACAGCTCTGTTTCTGTGAGAGAAGTCTCTCCTGTCAGACTCCATTCTGTACATTTCAAGTTACATTGCCACCCTCAGGGTCTGACCATCAATGGGGTAACATGCACCCCACTCCTGACAAACCAGAAGGAATGAGGGGTCATGATTTGTTCAACAACCTGCTCATGTCTCATTATTTACAACCCTGGAACTTCTCCAGACTCAGAGCCCAGGATCAGAGGACAGCAGCAGCCCCAGCATTGCCTCTTACTGCCCCCCCCACCAGCCAGACAAAGCCACGCCCCTCTCCCCAGGGCACCCCTTCACTCCTGTGTCTCCTCACCTGGCTGAGGGCCCCACAGACCCCTCTCCAGTTACCTTCCAGCAGATCCTTGAACCACACTCTCCCTGCACCTGTCACAGGGCCCAGGCTGCCCTCCAGGGGGCTTCAGTTGCACCCCCTCTCCCCTTACTAACAGCACCGACCCCAGTCCTGACACTCGATTGGTTCACACAGAGGAGGACCAGCTCAGGTGCACCCTGGCTTCTTCCCAGGTATCTTCAGATGCACAGGGTGACCGCCAGGGGGCAGCACCGCCACAGCCAAAAGGGCCACGGAGCAGCAATGGGACATCAGCAGCCTTGAGGGGCGCAGACCCCGAAGAATCCCGCACAGCATTCTGGGAGAGCGGAGGAGGAGTCTCTGCGGTGTGTTTTTACAAAAGTAGACATTTGAGGTTAAAAACAAGTAAAGACACATTTGCAGTCATTCTCTGCTGTGTTGTTCCTCTCTAAAATTCAAATCAATTTAAAAGACTCGAATGGAGAAAACTTTAAAAACAGCTAGGCCTGGGCAGGCAGATTAAACATTCTGAAGTACAAATGTTTCCAAATTTATTCATTTAAAATGTAAACAAGTTCATCAATATATGTATCTATGTTTACAATTGATGTAACAAGTGTGCACTAATAGGGTCAGGGTGCACTTTATTGTCCCCATTTGTTCCTTTCATACATGTGGCCCCAAGTAAGCTTTTGGCTGCTCTGTCTTCTTATTCTGAGAGTCAGATGCTAAAAGGGGGGCTTGGTCCCTAGTTTGGGGCCCCAGAGTATGGAGGCCCTTGGGCACCGGAAGTAAACACCCCTCGTTGATACAACTATGGCCCAGTAACCTCTGAGTGCCCTCTGACCCCACACACTGGATTTCTGGCAGACATTTTTTATGGAGGAGGTGACACTGACGTTGAGACGATGCTGCCGAGGGGCAAAGGGCTGACAATGGCTCAGCATTTCAACCTAGTCTCCTCCTATTACCATCTTTGTTACACCCACAGCATATAAGAGCTCTGATAGGTCAGAGGGGAAATCCCTCTTGTCACCCTCTGGTGCTTAAACAGATCCTATTACAAGGACCAGCCCCTGTACTTTAAGACCAGCACCTGGGGCCCCCTGGGGTCTGAGTGTGTTTCACATTCACAGACAGGGACTCGCTGACATTCGTGACCTCCACTGACTGAATCACCTTTACCAACATTACAGAGCAAATACATAAAATGTAACACTTGATGAAGTTTGACATTATATTGTTTAATAAGATAACATTGAACCCCAGAATACATGAATACCATTTTTTTAAATTAAAATGCACAATCCGCAAAAACACTTTTAAGAATTTAATGTTACAAAGAACATCTGGACCTAAAAAGTGAACCCTTAATACACCATAACAAAGGTTACCCAGGATCTACAGCAAGAATGTATCCAAAAGTAAACAGGAAACACCCTAAATAAATTAAAAATCAAATATAACTGATCCAATACCAAGAAACCTGGTGTTTGAGCGCTATTATATATAACTAGATAACATAACCGAATTATTAACTTCTGGATCCCAAAATAATAAATGAAATATATCATCAAAAGCAGTCACTGCTCACCCATTCTCAGGGCTTTAAGTGGGCCGGGTCTCACCGGTGCTGAGCACCAGCAGATTTTTTAAAGGAGGCCTCGAAACGGGTCTCTATCGGCTCTGTTTTGTGCCCTGGCAGAGGCGGTCCGTTGTATTTTGGACTG
The DNA here is from genome assembly GCF_964204655.1 of Triturus cristatus. Classification (NCBI taxonomy): domain Eukaryota; kingdom Metazoa; phylum Chordata; class Amphibia; order Caudata; family Salamandridae; genus Triturus; species Triturus cristatus. Next base: position 144,076,173 of record NC_140585.1, on the reverse strand, counting down.
CAGTAACAGCAGCACATCAGTGTTCCCTGCTCACTCCTTACTAGTGGAGAAGTTACGGCATTGTAACGGTCTAGTTGTTACGCTAGCGGGAGACCCCCGGAAGCACACACACACTATGTATCACTCTCTGGCCAGGTGTGGCCAGAAAGAGTATAAATAAAAGGGCGGAGGTCGCTCGGGACCTTCCGGCCCAGACCAGTACACCTGCCTCATGTGTCCTTATTTCTCCGCCGTCCTCACCACGTGGCCCGGCATCAGTAGGCCTCACTGGTAGCGGTGTCCCCACGCTGGCGCATCTCCACACTGGCGACGAGGGTGGGCCCACACCCTCATCATCATCTTACCCCGCAAGGCAGAACCACGTCCCCGAGTCAAGGCAACCCTCTGCGGGAGCAGCATTGTATCCTGTACACGAGCGGCGGCTGCCCAGGCACAGAGCATGTCAGCACCCGTGCTTGAAGAAACGTGCTCCGGCAGAGGACTGTGAACGCAAGGCTGGCGCTCTCATCACCGTGACGGCGCAGTGCCGGTAAGCAGAGGAGCTGACACGTGCGCTGCAGAGCGCTTATGCTGCATGAATCAGGGGAAGTTTTCTGAAGCAGAATTGAAGGCACGGCCCAACACAACAAGCACTTGCTGCCACAAGGGAAGTGTATGTCTGGCGTGACCTTATGTAATCCTGTAAACCTGTGAATGAGCGCCCAATAAGCATTGGCAAAGACAACCAGCTAACTTCACATACACTCCCAGTGCGGTGCACTCGGAAGGGACTAAATTAGCGCATACTCACAGTGTTTTGTCGGCAGATAGCGCAGGGTGACTGACGCAGACCGCCACCCAGACTACAGATACCACAAGCTTTGGCCACCACAAATATCAATGTCGGTGAGGGGTAAACCACGCAGCTGAGACAACGCAAGGGGCACAGCGCGCGCTAAATCTTGCTGTTAGAGACTTGTGAAGGAGCGCTGGAGGTGGCACGACAGTGAATCAGCGGTCAACATGGTAGACCAAGCGGTGGCAGGAACGAGCCGGCAACCAGTGACACCAGCACCCCTAGTGACGCCCACACACTCACAAGTAAGCACATTACCCCCATTTAGTGAACTAATTGACCCCGCAATGGCGTCTCCAAGATGGAAGGTATGGCTGGGCCGCCTCGATAACTATTTCATAGCAACGAGGGAAACCGACGACCAGGTCAAAAGATCGCTTCTATTGCACTTCGCAGGGGACGAAATCTATAAATTGTTTGCACACCTGCCAAACACAGGGCCAGCAACGGACTATGACGCAGCAGTCAGAGCATTGAACGCACAATTCGATCCTCAACTAAACCCCGACAATGAGCGGTTTAAATTACGACAAGCACGTCAGCGAGATGGTGAATCTATGGATGCAATTCACGCCCGTCTTCGAGAACTAGCTAGTACATGCACAGAGGATGACCCAGTGAAGGAGGCACGTGCACAGTTAACTCAAGGGTGCCGGAACAAAACCTTGAGGACCCTGATACTCCGCCAACCCCGCATCTCCCTAGAAGACATCTTGATATTAGCAAGGTCGCACGAACTATCAGATGTCCGGGCGTCGGCAATGGAAGCAGCCCTTCATACCGCAGCAGAACAGACAGTCACTGTCAAGACAGAGAGAGCCGATGTGCTGCGCACGATGCCGCGTGGAGCCCGTGGAAGGTGGCCCACCAGAACAGCACAAAGATCGCAGTGTGGGTACTGTGGAAAAGAGGAGCACCCGCAAGACAACTGCCCGGCAAGAGGGAAAACATGTACCAAGTGCGGCATCCCTAATCATTTCGCAAGTGTGTGTAGAGGTGGTGCAAGACCGAGAGGATCGTTGGGAAGGAAAACACCGTACAGACAAGTAAAACAACTATCGTTAGACGAACCGACTCAAGCAGCCACACACAGCTCAGGGTCTGCGCATCGACAATACCTGGAAGACTCATCATCAGAGGAAGAAGAAGAGTGCCACTTTGTGTCATTTGTAAATTACCTAAAACGACGACGTCGCCCACAGCCAACCTGCGAGGTCAAGATAGCTGGACCACCAGTCACTGCCTTAATAGACACAGGAGCATCCATTAACGTCATGGGTTACCAACACTATCAGACACTCAAGGCCAAACCTCAGCTAACACCTTCGAAAGTGAAAATCCTCACATACGGGAGCCAGGTTCCGCTCCCACTGAAAGGAAAAATACTAGTAGCAGTCCAATCAGAAGATCAGGAGGTCACCACGACATTCCATATAGTGGACAAAGAAGCGGACATTCTACTTGGGAGCCACACAGCTGAAGACCTCAGTCTAGTCTCGTTCGCCAATACTGTGAAAACCACACAAACGGAAGACATCCTAGGACAGTTCCCACAACTATTTCAAGGACTAGGAAGTATAAAGAGGCCTCCTTTAAAACGACATATTGACACAGCAGTGAAGCCGGTAGCCCTACGACATCGACGGATACCCTTCCATATGAGACCACTAGTCGAACAAGAGCTACTGAAAATCGAACAGCAAGGAGTCATAGAAAAGGTGTCAGGTCCGACTCCGTGGGTGTCCCCGATGGTGATTGCTGAGAAACCTCGTCAACCAGGAAAGATCCGGATATGCATCGACATGAGGATGCCTAACCAAGCAATCAAAAGGGAACGACATTTGTCGCCTACCGTTGATGACATCCTAGCAGATCTGAATGGATCACAATGGTTTTCCAAGCTAGATTTAAATGCAGTATACCATCAGCTAAAGCTAGACAAAGACAGCAGATACATAACAACGTTTTCGACACACCTGGGCCTGCGAAGATACAGGCGGTTGAACTTTGGGATATCCTCCGGCGCTGAGATATTCCAGAATGCCGTAAAGGAGGTATTAACAGGTCTGCAAGGAGTCATAAACGTAAGCGACGATATCCTGATACACTCAGCGACGCTGGAAGAGCACCACCGCAGACTCAAAGCAACTCTAAAGCGGATAGTCGAACATGGGGTGACACTACATAAGGACAATTGCTGGTTCTTTCAGCGCTCTATTGAGTTCTTCGGATATGTCTTTGGTCCGGAAGGAGTGAAAGTTGACCAGAAGAAGTCGGAAGCAATTCAGCTAGCACCTGCACCCAACACCACCTCAGAGGTTAGGAGCTTCATGGGTATGGCCACATACTGTGGTAGGTTCATCCCGAACCTAGCTACCATCGCCGATCCTCTACGCAGGCTAACAAAGAAAGACGCTGTGTGGCAATGGACCAAAAGAGAGGAGGAGGCATTCCAAAACGTTAAATCAGCCCCGTTAGCCAGTTCGACAATGGCATACTTCGACACCAACCGACAGACAGAACTGATAGTGGATGCTAGCCCCCTAGGGCTGGGGACGGTGTTGACCCAAGAAACAGAGCCGGGAACCTGGGCACCGCTAGCATTTGCCAGCAAAGCGCTCACAGCAACTGAAGCCAGATATTCTCAGATAGAGCGAGAGGCTCTCGCCATCAAATGGGCATGCAATCATTTTCACTTATATGTCAGCGGGCACCCGTTCCGAGTGGTGACGGCTCACCAACCACTCATTCCATTGTTCCGAGGGTCAGCGCCACATCCCCCACCGAGGATCGAACGATGGGCGATACAACTCCAACAATACCAGATGGAACTAGTATACCGTCCTGGCGCCAAAAACCCAGCTGACTTCCTGTCACGACACCCGGCACAACAGGAAGAAACAGATAGAGATCAAGAACGGAAAACCGAAGAATTCATCAGTATGATATCTCAATGGGCCTGCCTGCAGACAGTCTCACAAGATGAAGTAACGTCACATATGGAATCAGACATGGTCCTCAAAAAAACAATGGACGCGATAGCGAGAGGATCATGGGATGGTTTTCTCCACAACGTCCATGGGTGGAATGAAGCAGAAAGAACACGACTAGGAAAGACATGGAGAGTCCGGGACGAACTAAGCACAACAGAAAATGGTATCCTGCTAAGAGGGTCACGTTTTGTCATCCCTCAGAGCCTGCAAGACCGAGTCACTGTCCTGGCACATGAAGGTCATCAGGGCAGGGGAAGAATGAAGTCCCGACTGCGGGAAAAACTGTGGTTCCCCGGGCTAGAGGAAGCCTCGGAGAGGGTAGTCAAAAACTGCCGAGCATGTCACCTGACCGGGAATGCAGAAGCTCCGGCCCCGGTGATCACGGAAGACCCTGCCCCAGCTCCCTGGTCGTGGGTGAGCCTGGATTTCGGGAGCTTCCCCGATGGGAGGGTCACTGCAGTGCTAACGGACAGTTACACAAAGTACCCCTGTGTCGAGATCTTACCATCCACAGTATTCAATCATTTAGCCCCGGCACTCCTGAAAATATTTGCACTCTTTGGCCTACCCCATGTCATCAAGACGGACAATGGACCTCCATTCCAGGAAAGTGAATTCAAAGAGTTCCTGTCGAGGTTAGGAATAAAACACCACCGCATAACTCCACAATGGCCGCAAGCCAATGGCGAAGTGGAACGGTTCATGTTATGTTATGTTATGTTATGTTATGAGCATTTATAAAGCACGTCTCGTACCAAAAAGGTGTCCTGCGCTCAGATAAGACCCAAAGAGGAATAGAATGAGAGAGATGAAGGAATATGGAAGATCAATACTTGAAAAGAAAGGTTTTTGCGGACAATTAACAAAATCTTGCGCATAGCCGTAGCGGAACAAACAGATCCAGAAGTAGAACTACAAAAGTTCCTGAGGGAGTACCGCAGCACACCACACTGCACAACTCAGAGAACCCCGTGGTCGTTGATGCTGGCCGGGCCCCGGCGGGACAGTTTTCCAGTAGCAGAAAACTGGGAGCCAGAGCCATACAACGCATCAGCGACGCAGCGCCGAAGAACCACGGCCAATGAAAAAGCAAGCCAACGGAGGCGAGCCAAAGACCGTACCCTGAGGCCAGGGTGTAAGGTACTAATAAGAAACCGGAGAAGTGGAGGAAAATTCCGAACACCCTATGAAGATGGTCCATGGTCGGTGCAGGAGGTCCGAGGAACGGCAGTAACGGTGGAGCGGAATGGAGAAGTGATAACCAGGAACATCTTGTGGTTCAAAGAAATTCCAGAGACAGAACATGAACGTCAGGTGTCTGGACATGCACCAAGTCCAGATGTGACCCTGAATGAATCGAGACTAACTCACACCGATGAACCACAACAAAGCTTGCAACCGGCAAGAGAAGAAGGGGAGACTGGCGTGCCAGGGACAAACATCGAAGCTGGAACTGTCAGTCCCACTAGAGGAATGAGCGCAGTGCAACACAGGTACAACCTGCGACCCAACCCACGACCTAATAGCCAACTAACAGAATTCGCATGGAGTGCGCAAGTTGGTCGGAAAAGAAAAGAACTGATTTGGAATGGGATGTAACGGTCTAGTTGTTACGCTAGCGGGAGACCCCCGGAAGCACACACACACACTATGTATCACTCTCTGGCCAGGCGTGGCCAGAGAGAGTATAAATAAAAGGGCGGAGGTCGCTCGGGACCTTCCGGCCCAGACCAGTACACCTGCCTCATGTGTCCTTATTTCTCCGCCGTCCTCACCACGTGGCCCGGCATCAGTAGGCCTCACTGGTAGCGGTGTCCCCACGCTGGCGCATCTCCACAGGCATGACATCCTGCCAGGAGAGCGTGTAGGGGAAGGAAAATCCTTTAAAGAGAGTCATTGCCTCTCTGGATTTCCCTTCTCTTTTTGAAACTCGGGAGAAGCAGCATTGTCATGGTATCACCAAGGCTTCAAGTGGAAGCTTTTTCAATATTATATAAAAAACATAGTTGCTGCTTATTTATCTATGCAACTAACAACCATTTAGAAAGCCAATAGTGCTGACTTGTTGCAGGTATGATGTTACTTGGTGTATCATATATCTGGATGCAATGAGAAACAGCAAAATACAAGTCAGGCGATACACTATGGGAAGCCAGACTTTTAGCTGACGTGTTTTTAAGCCACGGCCTTTAATTAATATACCACGCCCCCGTGAGAGACCCCCCAGTTTTTTCATTCCACTTAAAACCCTGTCCATTCTCCCTATAAGTTAAATAGCTAAATATCTGTCGGGTTTGCAGCTTTACCAAGTGATTAGAAACAGAAAGATGTCTAGAAGGGCAGCCTCTGTGCCCACTTCTCATACCATATATCGCCCCTTGTCACCTTACCCCAGCTGAGCCCTTGATAGCTCAGTTGGTAGAGCGGAGAACTGCAGTGAAGTGCTGGACATCCTTCGGACACTGGTTCAAATCCGTCCCGAAGGAATTTTGCAAATTCTTAACTCTTTTACATTAGAAAACGCCTCTTTCTCAGCCACTCACACACCTGGGCTTTTCCTGCCTCCTCTCTTCTCCTTTACAACCCAGCTCTCTCCTACTGTTCGGGTGGGAGGGTCTCCCTCCCCACTCCCTGTGTTCAGCCCCCGCTGCAATCCTCCATCATCAGACAGAGCCAGGGGCCCCTGGGCTGAAGAGCCAGGCCGGGCCCAGTCGGAAGCAGCCCTGGGAGCTGGTTGCTGTGACTCTGGCATCAGGTGATGCTGCTGAGAGCGCTGCTGAGAGTGTCTGCTAGGAGGTGAGAAGGTTCTTGTGAGGTGTGAGGGAGGAGAGTGTTTGTGTGTGTATTGTGTGAAGGAGTGTGTGTGTGTGTGTTTGTTGAGCCTGTGGGCCCCTGTGTTGGTGTGAAAGAGTTGAAAAATGACACGAATTCGCAGCATATGAGGATAGACAGGGGGGTTTTCGGCCACATGAGGAGCGGCTCAGTCACAGGAGGTACACCTGTTCCTCGTTAGTATAGTGGTCAGTATCCCTGCCTGTCACGCGGGAGACCGGGGTTCAACTCCCCTATGGGGAGAATTCCTTTGTATTTTTTAAAGCATGACAACTCTACCTTTATTTACGTCATCTAGAATGTGACGCTTTTCATTAATGACATCATCTCCTAGAAGTCAAAGATTTACTAATGCAATCTCATAACTTCATATCAATCAAGGGCAATTTTTAAATCTGACTCTTTTTGGAAAGAATGTCTGTCTTTTCATTTTAAGCTTCTGTGTACTTTATTGAAAAAAGAAACGTGCACGAAGCGTTGTTATTTACATCAAAATCAAAGGACTACATGATATATAAAATGCATTGAAGCCTGTTTTTTTTCAAGAAACAAATTAAATGATGGCTCGGGCCCCTAATGAGGAATTGTTTTATATGAAAGTGAATCTTTTCTAAACTCTTTATGGCAGATTCACAAGCCCCTTGCGGCACCTTTACGCCGCAGTTGCGTCACTTTTGTGAGGCAGCGGCGGCGTAAACAATGCGCCACTATGCGACATATTTACAACGTGACGCATCTAGTGAGATGCATCACGTTGTAAAGCCCTGCGCTACATTATACCTGCGTCAGGTATAATGTATGCAGGGTGGGCGTTCCATCGCAAGAAAGCCCCGTAAAAGTGACGCAGTGAAATCTACAAGATTTCACTGAGTCACATTTACGTCCCAGCTGCGTCAAATCTTCACGCCTGCTTGAAGCAGGCGTAAGGAGTGAAGCAGCATGTATGGTATAGGGCACCCCTGGGCAGTGCTGGAGTTGCGTCGCGCTTGCGACACAACTCCAGAACTGCGTCAACCTTACTGCGACAGATGCGTCACGCATCTGTCTATCCTTGCGCCACAGTGCGCCGCATTATAAATGCGGCGCATCCATGGTGGCGCAAGGGGCTTTCTGAGTCACGCAAAATAACTGGCGCATCCCTGCTAATATGCAGGGATGCGCCAGTTATTGTAAATCTGGCCCTTTAAGTGTAATGGCTTAGAAATTACATTCACTTTGTGAAAGTAAAAGTACCACTGAGCTGGACGTGCACTCCCCACCTTCCTCACCAGAGATTGTATATTACCCAGGTCCAGGCATGATGACTAAATGTAGGTCAGGTGTTTAAACTGCATTCTGGGAGTTGGTTATGGTTGTTCATGTTTATGGGATTTATTGAGCGCAAAGCTGCCAAAGGGCTTCCCAGCACTGGGTGTCAGATAAGACACAGAAGTTAGAGGGGATTAGTGGCGCTGCTGGAAAAGTCAGGTTTTCATCTTTTTTTCGGAAAGTTGATTCTGATTCCAGACGCTTAAATTCATGTGGCAGAGAACTCCACGGCTTGGGTGCCAGACGCGCCAAGGATCTGCCACCCCATCTGGCTCGCTTGATTATGATTATTTTTAATAAGCGATCAGAGCAGGAACTGATGCTTCTGTTAGTGACATAAAGGCCCACCAAGCTACTAATTTTACTGGGGCCCCTGTTGTGTATGGCTTTGTGTGTCAGACAGAGTGCTTTGAATTTAACTCTGGCCTCGATCAGCCAGGATAGCTTGACTCCAGTGGCATGGAGAGCACGGGACCCAAGTCTGGGCATACCCATCCCACTTGGGGCGACAAATGTAAAAAAGAACAATTGATGCACAGAATGCAAAATAATGTGGAGGAAAATTCCGAACACCCTATGAAGATGGTCCATGGTCGGTGCAGGAGGTCCGAGGAACGGCAGTAACGGTGGAGCGGAATGGAGAAGTGATAACCAGGAACATCTTGTGGTTCAAAGAAATTCCAGAGACAGAACATGAACGTCAGGTGTCTGGACATGCACCAAGTCCAGATGTGACCCTGAATGAATCGAGACTAACTCACACCGATGAACCACAACAAAGCTTGCAACCGGCAAGAGAAGAAGGGGAGACTGACGTGCCAGGGACAAACATCGAAGCTGGAACTGTCAGTCCCACTAGAGGAATGAGCGCAGTGCAACACAGGTACAACCTGCGTCCCAACCCACGACCTAATAGCCAACTAACAGAATTTGCATGGAGTGCGCAAGTTGGTCGGAAAAGAAAAGAACTGATTTGGAATGGGATGTAACGGTCTAGTTGTTACGCTAGCGGGAGACCCCCGGAAGCACACACACACACTATGTATCACTCTCTGGCCAGGCGTGGCCAGAGAGAGTATAAATAAAAGGGCGGAGGTCGCTCGGGACCTTCCGGCCCAGACCAGTACACCTGCCTCATGTGTCCTTATTTCTCCGCCGTCCTCACCACGTGGCTCGGCATCAGTAGGCCTCACTGGTAGCGGTGTCCCCACGCTGGCGCATCTCCACAGGCATGACGTCCTGCCAGGAGAGCGTGTAGGGGAAGGAAAATCCTTTAAAGAGAGTCATTGCCTCTCTGGATTTCCCTTCTCTTTTTGAAACTCGGGAGAAGCAGCATTGTCATGGTATCACCAAGGCTTCAAGTGGAAGCTTTTTCAATATTATATAAAAAACATAGTTGCTGTTTATTTATCTATGCAACTAACAACCATTTAGAAAGCCAATAGTGCTGACTTGTTGCAGGTATGATGTTACTTGGTGTATCATATATCTGGATGCAATGAGAAACAGCAAAATACAAGTCAGGCGATACACTATGGGAAGCCAGACTTTTAGCTGATTTGTTTTTAAGCCACGGCCTTTAATTAATATACCACGGCCCCATGAGAGACCCCCCAGTTTTTTCATTCCACTTAAAACCCTGTCCATTCTCTCTCTATCAGTTAAATAGCTAAATATCTGTCGGGTTTGCAGCTTTACCAAGTGATTAGAAACAGAAAGATGTCTAGAAGGGCAGCCTCTGTGCCCACTCCTCATACCATATACCGCCCTTTGTCACCTTACCCCAGCTGAGCCCTTGATAGCTCAGTTGGTAGAGCGGAGAACTGCAGTGAAGTGCTGGACATTCTTCGGACACTGGTTCAAATCCGTCCCGAAGGAATTTTGCAAATTCTTAACTCTTTTACATTAGAAAACGCCTCTTTCTCAGCCACTCACACACCTGGGCTTTTCCTGCCTCCTCTCTTCTCCTTTACAACCCAGCTCTCTCCTACTGTTCGGGTGGGAGGGTCTCCCTCCCCACTCCCTGTGTGCAGCCCCCGCTGCAATCCTCCATCATCAGACAGAGCCAGGGGCCCCTGGGCTGAAGAGCCAGGCCGGGCCCAGTCGGAAGCAGCCCTGGGAGCTGGTTGCTGTGACTCTGGCATCAGGTGATGCTGCTGAGAGCGCTGCTGAGAGTGTCTGCTAGGAGGTGGGAAGGTTCTTGTGAGGTGTGAGGGAGGAAAGTGTTTGTGTGTGTATTGTGTGAGGGAGTGTGTGTGTGTGTGTGTTTGTTGAGCCTGTGGGCCCCTGTGTTGGTGTGAAAGAGTTGAAAAATGACACGAATTCGCAGCATATGAGGATGGACAGGCGGGTTTTCGGCCACATGAGGAGCAGCCCAGTCACAGGAGGTACACCTGTTCCTCGTTAGTATATTGGTCAGTATCCCCGCCTGTCACGCGCGAGACCGGGGTTCAACTCCCCCATGGGGAGAATTCCTTCGTATTTTTTAAAGCATGACAACTCTACCTTTATTTACGTCATCTAGAATGTGACGCTTTTCATTAATGACATCATCTCCTAGAAGTCAAAGATTTACTAATGCAATCTCATAACTTCATATCAATCACGGGCAATTTTTAAATCTGACTCTTTTTGGAAAGAATGTCTGCCTTTTCATTTTAAGCTTCTGTGTACTTTATTGAAAAAAGAAACGTGCACGAAGCGTTGTTATTTACATCAAAATCAAAGGACTACATGATATATAAAATGCATTGAAGCCTGTTTTTTTTCAAGAAACAAATTAAATGATGGCTCGGGCCCCTAATGAGGAATTGTTTTATATGAAAGTGAATCTTTTCTAAACTCTTTATGGCAGATTCACAAGCCCCTTGCGGCACCTTTATGCCGCAGTTGCGTCACTTTTGTGACGCAGCGGCGGCGTAAGCAATGCGCCACTATGCGACATATTTACAACGTGACGCATCTAGTAAGATGCATCACGTTGTAAAGCCCTGCGCTACATTATACCTGCGTCAGGTATAATGTATGCAGGGTGGGCGTTCCATCGCAAGGAAGCCCCGTAAAAGTGACGCAGTGAAATCTACAAGATTTCACTGAGTCACATTTACGTCCCAGCTGCGTCAAATCTTCACGCCTGCTTGAAGCAGGCGTAAGGAGTGACGCAGCATGTATGGTATAGGGCACCCCTGGGCAGTGCTGGAGTTGCGTCGCGCTTGCGACACAACTCCAGAACTGTGTCACCCTTACCGCGACAGATGCGTCACGCATCTGTCTATCCTTGCGCCACAGTGCGCCGCATTATAAATGCGGCGCATCCATGGTGGCGCAAGGGGCTTTCTGAGTCACGCAAAATAACTGGCGCATCCCTGCTAATATGCAGGGATGCGCCAGTTATTGTAAATCTGGCCCTTTAAGTGTAATGGCTTAGAACTTACATTCACGTTGTGAAAGTAAAAGTACCACTGAGCTGGACGTGCACTCCCCACCTTCCTCACCAGAGATTGTATATTTCCCAGGTCCAGGCATGACGACTAAATGTAGCTCAGGTGTTTAAACTGCATTCTGGGAGTTGGGTATGGTTGTTCATGTTTATGGGGTTTATAGAGCGCAAAGCTGCCGAAGGGCTTCCCAGCACTGGGTGTCCGATAAGACACAGAAGTTAGAGGGTATTAGTGGCGCTGCTGGAAAAGTCAGGTTTTCATCTTTTTTTCGGAAAGTTGATTCTGATTCCAGACGCTTAAATTCATGTGGCAGAGAACTCCACAGCTTGGGTGCCAGACGCGCCAAGGATCTGCCACCCCATCTGGCTCGCTTGATTATGATTATTTTTAATAAGCCATCAGAGCAGGAACTGATGCTTCTGTTAGTGACATAAAGGCCCACCAAGCTACTAATTTTACTTCACCCAACACACGGAAAAGGACACATTTGGTGCTTTAAACTGTCCTTTTAGGGCAGTACTCTCACTTGCTCTAAGAGTTGGTGTAATGTGGTAATTTCCTAATCTTAATCTTCTAGAAATCAACACAGAGGATGTTTAGTGTCATAGAACAAACTCTAAAACACAAAAAGGCACGGGATTAATGTCAGAAAACAGAGTCTGAAACCGCCTCTTCAGTAGCACGGGCGGAGCAGGAAATAAACAAGCATTTTCCACGGTGAGAGCACAGGAAACTGGTGCTTTGTAATCCACGCGCTGTTTATATATAATCTGTACTCTTTGTTGTGCAATAAAAGACAAACAACGAATAACCATTTGTAGCATTAATCTGACGTTTGTTCCTCCGGGTCATTAATATACAGCAGCTGTGCAGCAAGGGCTGGGGCGGGAACAAGAGCTGTGGGGTCGTGCAAACCTCAAAGGGCTTTAGACAGATAGCAGCTTGAAGAGAAGGAAGGGAAATGTATTAATATTTAGGGTATTTTAGGTTTGTAGGAAATAAGAGAAAGTTTAATATGTCCCTGTAGTAAAAGATGTCATCTTCCCATACCGGGAGTCGAACCCCGGGCCGCCTGGGTGAAAACCAGGAATCCTAACCGCTAGACCATATGGGAGGTTGCATGAGAATATCACAGCTCTGTTTCTGTGAGAGAAGTCTCTCCTGTCAGACTCCATTCTGTACACTTCAAGTTACATTGCCACCCTCAGGGTCTGACCATCAATGGGGTAACATGCACCCCACTCCTGACAAACCAGAAGGAATGAGGTGTCATGATTTGTTCAACAACCTGCTAATGTCTCATTATTTACAACCCTGCAACTTCTCCAGACACAGAGCCCAGGACCAGAGGACAGCAGCAGCCCCAGCATTGCCTCTTACTGCCCCCCCACCAGCCAGACAAAGCCACGCCCCTCTCCCCAGGGCACCCCTTCACTCCTGTGTCTCCTCACCTGGCTGAGGGCCCCACAGACCCCTCTCCAGTTACCTTCCAGCAGATCCTTGAACCACACTCTCCCTGCACCTGTCACAGGGCCCAGGCTGCCCTCCAGGGGGCTTCAGTTGCACCCCCTCTCCCCTTACTAACAGCACCGACCCCAGTCCTGACACTCGATTGGTTCACACAGAGGAGGACCAGCTCAGGTGCACCCTGGCTTCTTCCCAGGTATCTTCAGATGCACAGGGTGACCGCCAGGGGGCAGCACCGCCACAGCCAAAAGGGCCACGGAGCAGCAATGGGACATCAGCAGCCTTGAGGGGCGCAGACCCCGAAGAATCCCGCACAGCATTCTGGGAGAGCGGAGGAGGAGCGGAGCCTCTGCGGTGTGTTTTTACAAAAGTAGACATTTGAGGTTAAAAACAAGTAAAGACACATTTGCAGTCATTCTCTGCTGTGTTGTTCCTCTCTAAAATTCAAATCAATTTAAAAGACTCGAATGGAGAAAACTTTAAAAATAGCAAGGCCTGGGCAGGCAGATTAAACATTCTGAAGTACAAATGTTTCCAAATTTTTTCATGTAAACAAGTTCATCAATATATGTATCTATGTTTACAATGGATGTAACAAGTGTGCGCTAATAGGGTCAGGGTGCACTTTATTGTCCCCATTTGTTCCTTTCATATATGTGGCCCTAAGTAAGCTTTTGGCTGCTCTGTCTTCTTATTCTGAGAGTCAGATGCTAAAAGGGGGGCTTGGTCCCTAGTTTGGAGCCCAGAGTACGGAGGCCCTGGGGCCCCGGAAGTAAACACTCCTCGTTGATACAACTATGGCCCAGTAACCTCTGATTGCCCTCTGACCCGCACAGACTGGATTTCTGGCAGACATCTTTTATGGAGGAGGTGACACTGACGTTGAGACGATGCTGCCGAGGGGCAAAGGGCTGACAATGGCTCAGCATTTCAACCCAGTCTCCTCCTATTACCATCTTTGTTACACCCACAGCATATAAGAGCTCTGATAGGTCAGAGGGGAAATCCCTCTTGTCACCCTCTGGTGCTTAAACAGATCCTATTACAAGGACCAGCCCCTGTACTTTAAGACCAGCACCTGGGGCCCCCTGGGGTCTGAGTGTGTTTCACATTCACAGACAGGGACTCGCTGACATTGGTGACCTCCACTGACTGAATCACCTTTACCAACATTACAGAGCAACAACATAAAATGTAACACTTGATGAAGTTTGACATTATATTGTTTAATAAGATAACATTGAACCCCAGAATACATGAATACCATTTTTTTTTATTAAAATGCACAATCCGCAAAAACACTTTTAAGAATTTAATGTTACAAAGAACATCTGGACCTAAAAAGTGAACCCTTAATACACCATAACAAAGGTTACCCAGGATCTACAGCAAGAATGTATCCAAAAGTAAACAGGAAACACCCTAAATAAATTAAAAATCAAATATAACTGATCCAATACCAAGAAACCTGGTGTTTGAGCGCTATTATATATAACTAGATAACATAACCGAATTATTAACTTCTGGATCCCAAAATAATAAATGAAATATATCATCAAAAGCAGTCACTGCTCACCCATTCTCAGGGCTTTAAGTGGGCCGGGTCTCACCGGTGCTGAGCACCAGCAGATTTTTTAAAGGAGGCCTTGAAACGGGACTCTATCCGGCTCTGTTTTGTGCCCTGGCACAGGCGGTCCGTTGTATTTTGGACTGCAGTAACAGCAGCACGTCGGTGTTCCCTGCTCACTCCTTACTAGTGGAGAAGTTACGGCATTGTAACGGTCTAGTTTTTACGCTAGCGGGAGACCCCCGGAAGCACACACACACTATGTATCACTCTCTGGCCAGGCGTGGCCAGAGAGAGTATAAATAAAAGGGCGGAGGTCGCTCGGGACCTTCCGGCCCAGACCAGTACACCTGCCTCATGTGTCCTTATTTCTCCGCCGTCCTCACCACGTGGCCCGGCATCAGTAGGCCTCACTGGTAGCGGTGTCCCCACGCTGGCGCATCTCCACACTGGCGACGAGGGTGGGCCCACACCCTCATCATCATCTTACCCCGCAAGGCAGAACCACGTCCCCGAGTCCGGCGAACGCGCCGAGAACTGTGCGCACCGGCGTTGGCAAGGCAACCCTCTGCGGGAGCAGCATTGTATCCTGTACACGAGCGGCGGCTGCCCAGGCACAGAGCACGTCAGCGCCCGTGCTTGAAGAAACGTGCTCCAGCAGAGGACTGTGAACGCAAGGCTGGCGCTCTCATCACCGTGACGGCGCAGTGCCGGTAAGCAGAGGAGCTGACACGTGCGCTGCAGAGCGCTTATGCTGCATGAATCAGGGGAAGTTTTCTGAAGCCGAATTGAAGGCACGGCCCAACACAACAAGCACTTGCTGCCACAAGGGAAGTGTATGTCTGGCGTGACCTTATGTAATCCTGTAAGCCTGTGAATGAGCGCCCAATAAGCATTGGCAAAGACAACCAGCTAACTTCACATACACTCCCAGTGCGGTGCACTCGGAAGGGACTAAATTAGCGCATACTCACAGTGTTTTGTCGGCAGACAGCGCAGGGTGACTGACACAGACCGCCACCCAGACTACAGATACCACAAGCGTTGGCCACCACAAATATCAATGTCGGTGAGGGGTAAACCACGCAGCTGAGACAACACAAGGGGCACAGCGCGCGCTAAATCTTGCTGTTAGAGACTTGTGAAGGAGCGCTGGAGGTGGCACGACAGTGAATCAGCGGTCAACATGGTAGACCAAGCGGTGGCAGGAACGTGCCGGCAACCAGTGACACCAGCACCACTAGTGACGCCCACACACTCACAAGTAAGCGCATTACCCCCATTTAGTGAACTAATTGACCCCGCAATGGCGTCTCCAAGATGGAAGGTATGGCTGGGCCGCCTCAATAACTATTTCATAGCAACGAGGGAAACCGACGACCAGGTCAAAAGATCGCTTCTATTGCACTTCGCAGGGGACGAAATCTATAAATTGTTTGCACACCTGCCAAACACAGGGCCAGCAACGGACTATGACGCAGCAGTCAGAGCATTGAACGCACAATTCGATCCTCAACTAAACCCCGACAATGAGCGGTTTAAATTACGACAAGCACGTCAGCGAGATGGTGAATCTATGGATGCATTTCACGCCCGTCTTCGAGAACTAGCTAGTACATGCACAGAGGATGACCCAGTGAAGGAGGCACGTGCACAGTTAACTCAAGGGTGCCGGAACAAAACCTTGAGGACCCTGATACTCCGCCAACCCCGCATCTCCCTAGAAGACATCTTGATATTAGCAAGGTCGCACGAACTATCAGATGTCCGGGCGTCGGCAATGGAAGCAGCCCTTCATACCGCAGCAGAACAGACAGTCACTGTCAAGACAGAGAGAGCCGATGTGCTGCGCACGATGCCGAGTGGAGCCCGTGGAAGGTGGCCCACCAGAACACCACAAAGATCGCAGTGTGGGTACTGTGGAAAAGAGGAGCACCCGCAAGACAACTGCCCGGCAAGAGGGAAAACATGTACCAAGTGCGGCATCCCTAATCATTTCGCAAGTGTGTGTAGAGGTGGTGCAAGACCGAGAGGATCGTTGGGAAGGAAAACACCGTACAGACAAGTAAAACAACTATCGTTAGACGAACCGACTCAAGCAACCACACACAGCTCAGGGTCTGCGCATCGACAATACCTGGAAGACTCATCATCAGAGGAAGAAGAGGAGTGCCACTTTGTGTCATTTGTAAATGACCTAAAACGACGACGTCGCCCACAGCCAACCTGCGATGTCAAGATAGCTGGACCACCAGTCACTGCCTTAATAGACACGGGAGCATCCATTAACGTCATGGGTTACCAACACTATCAGACACTCAAGGCCAAACCTCAGCTAACACCTTCGAAAGTGAAAATTCTCACATACGGGAGCCAGGTTCCGCTCCCACTGAAAGGAAAAATACTAGTAGCAGTCCAATCAGAAGATCAGGAGGTCACCACGACATTCCATATAGTGGACAAAGAAGCGGACATTCTACTTGGGAGCCACACAGCTGAAGACCTCAGTCTAGTCTCGATCGCCAATACTGTGAAAACCACACAAACGGAAGACATCCTAGGACAGTTCCCACAACTATTTCAAGGACTAGGAAGTATAAAGAGGCCTCCTATAAAACGACATATTGACACAGCAGTGAAGCCGGTAGCCCTACGACATCGACGGATCCCCTTCCATATGAGACCACTAGTCGAACAAGAGCTACTGAAACTCGAACAGCAAGGAGTCATAGAAAAGGTGTCAGGTCCGACTCCGTGGGTGTCCCCGATGGTGATTGCTGAGAAACCTCGTCAACCAGGAAAGATCCGGATATGCATCGACATGAGGATGCCTAACCAAGCAATCAAAAGGGAACGACATTTGACGCCTACCGTTGATGACATCCTAGCAGATCTGAATGGATCACAATGGTTTTCCAAGCTAGATTTAAATGCAGTATACCATCAGCTAAAGCTAGACAAAGACAGCAGATACATAACAACGTTTTCGACACACCTGGGCCTGCGAAGATACAGGCGGTTGAACTTTGGGATATCCTCAGCCGCTGAGATATTCCAGAATGCCGTAAAGGAGGTATTAACAGGTCTGCAAGGAGTCATAAACGTAAGCGACGATATCCTGATACACTCAGCGACGCTGGAAGAGCACCACCGCAGACTCAAAGCAACTCTAAAGCGGATAGCCGAACATGGGGTGACACTACATAAGGACAATTGCTGGTTCTTTCAGCGCTCTATTGAGTTCTTCGGATATGTCTTTGGTCCGGAAGGAGTGAAAGTTGACCAGAAGAAGTCGGAAGCAATTCAGCTAGCACCTGCACCCAACACCACCTCAGAGGTTAGAAGCTTCATGGGTATGGCCACATACTGTGGTAGGTTCATCCCGAACCTAGCTACCATCGCCGAACCTCTACGCAGGCTAACAAAGAAAGACGCTGTGTGGCAATGGACCAAAAGAGAGGAGGGGGCATTCCAAAACGTTAAATCAGCCCTGTTAGCCAGTTCGACAATGGCATACTTCGACACCAACCGACAGACAGAACTGATAGTGGATGCTAGCCCCCTAGGGCTGGGGGCAGTGTTGACCCAAGAAACAGAGCCGGGAACCTGGGCACCGCTAGCATTTGCCAGCAAAGCGCTCACAGCAACTGAAGCCAGATATTCTCAGATAGAGCGAGAGGCTCTCGCCATCAAATGGGCATGCAATCATTTTCACTTATATGTCAGCGGGCACCCGTTCCGAGTGGTGACAGATCACCAACCACTCATTCCATTGTTCCGAGGGTCAGCGCCACATCCCCCACCGAGGATCGAACGATGGGCGATACAACTCCAACAATACCAGATGGAACTAGTATACCGTCCTGGCGCCAAAAACCCAGCTGACTTCCTGTCACGACACCCGGCACAACAGGAAGAAACAGATAGAAATCAAGAACGGAAAACCGAAGAATTCATCAGTATGATATCTCAATGGGCCTGCCTGCAGACAGTCTCACAAGATGAAGTAACGTCACATATGGAATCAGACATGGTCCTCAAAAGAATAATGGACGGGATAGCGAGAGGATCATGGGATGGTTTTCTCCACAACGTCCATGGGTGGAATGAAGCAGAAAGAACACGACTAGGAAAGACATGGAGAGTCCGGGACGAACTAAGCACAATAGAAAATGGTATCCTGCTAAGAGGGTCACGTTTTGTCATCCCTCAGAGCCTGCAAGACCGAGTCACTGTCCTGGCACATGAAGGGCACCGGAAGAATGAAGTCCCGACTGCGGGAAAAACTGTGGTTCCCCGGGCTAGAGGAAGCCGCGGAGAGGGTAGTCAAAAACTGCCGAGCATGTCACCTGACCGGGAATGCAGAAGCTCCGGCCCCGGTGATCACGGAAGACCCTGCCCCAGCTCCCTGGTCGTGGGTGAGCCTGGATTTCGGGAGCTTCCCCGATGGGAGGGTCACTGCAGTGCTAACGGACAGTTGCACAAAGTACCCCTGTGTCGAGATCTTACCATCCACAGTATTCAATCATTTAGCCCCGGCACTCCTGAAAATATTTGCACTCTTTGGCCTACCACATGTCATCAAGACGGACAATGGACCTCCATTCCAGGGAGGTGAATTCAAAGAGTTCCTGTCGAGGTTAGGAATAAAACACCACCGCATAACTCCACAATGGCCGCAAGCCAATGGCGAAGTGGAACGGTTCATGTTATGTCATGTTATGTTATGTTATGAGCATTTATAAAGCACGTCTCGTACCAAAAAGGTGTCCTGCGCTCAGAGAAGACCCAAAGAGGAATAGAATGAGAGAGATGAAGGCATATGGAAGATCAATACTTGAAAAGAAAGGTTTTTGCGGACAATTAACAAAATCTTGCGCATAGCCGTAGCGGAACAAACAGATCCAGAAGTAGAACTACAAAAGTTCCTGAGGGAGTACCGCAGCACACCACACTGCACAACTCAGAGAACCCCGTGGTCGTTGATGCTGGCCGGGCCCCGGCGGGACAGTTTTCCAGTAGCAGAAAACTGGGAGCCAGAGCCGTACAACGCATCAGCGACGCAGCGCCGAAGAACCACGGCCAATGCAAAAGCAAGCCAACGGAGGCGAGCCAAAGACCGTACCCTGAGGCCAGGGTGTAAGGTACTAATAAGAAACCGGAGAAGTGGAGGAAAATTCCGAACACCCTATGAAGATGGTCCATGGTCGGTGCAGGAGGTCCGAGGAAAGGCAGTAACGGTGGAGCGGAATGGAGAAGTGATAACCAGGAACATTTTGTGGTTCAAAGAAATTCCAGAGACAGAACATGAACGTCAGGTGTCTGGACATGCACCAAGTCGAGATGTGACCCTGAATGAATCGAGACTAACTCACACCGATGAACCACAACAAAGCTTGCAACCGGCAAGAGAAGAAGGGGAGACTGACGTGCCAGGGACAAACATCGAAGCTGGAACTGTCAGTCCCACTAGAGGAATGAGCGCAGTGCAACACAGGTACAACCTGCATCCCAACCCACGACCTAATAGCCAACTAACAGAATTCGCATGGAGTGCGCAAGTTGGTCGGAAAAGAAAAGAACTGATTTGGAATGGGATGTAACGGTCTAGTTGTTACGCTAGCGGGAGACCCCCGGAAGCACACACACACACTATGTATCACTCTCTGGCCAGGCGTGGCCAGAGAGAGTATAAATAAAAGGGCGGAGGTCGCTCGGGACCTTCCGGCCCAGACCAGTACACCTGCCTCATGTGTCTTATTTCTCCGCCGTCCTCACCACGTGGCCCGGCATCAGTAGGCCTCACTGGTAGCGGTGTCCCCACGCTGGCGCATCTCCACAGGCATGACGTCCTGCCAGGAGAGCGTGTAGGGGAAGGAAAATCCTTTAAAGAGAGTCATTGCCTCTCTGGATTTCCCTTCTCTTTTTGAAACTCGGGAGAAGCAGCATTGTCATGGTATCACCAAGGCTTCAAGTGGAAGCTTTTTCAATATTATATAAAAAACATAGTTGCTGCTTATTTATCTATGCAACTAACAACCATTTAGAAAGCCAATAGTGCTGACTTGTTGCAGGTATGATGTTACTTGGTGTATCATATATCTGGATGCAATGAGAAACAGCAAAATAAAAGTCAGGCGATACACTATGGGAAGCCAGACTTTTAGCTGAAGTGTTTTTAAGCCACGGCCTTTAATTAATATACCACGCCCCCGTGAGAGACCCCCCAGTTTTTTCATTCCACTTAAAACCCTGTCCATTCTCCCTATAAGTTAAATAGCTAAATATCTGTCGGGTTTGCAGCTTTACCAAGTGATTAGAAACAGAAAGATGTCTAGTAGGGCAGCCTCTGTGCCCACTTCTCATACCATATACCGCCCTTTGTCACATCACCCCAGCTGAGCCCTTGATAGCTCAGTTGGTAGAGCGGAGAACTGCAGTGAAGTGCTGGACATCCTTCGGACACTGGTTCAAATCCGTCCCGAAGGAATTTTGCAAATTCTTAACTCTTTTACATTAGAAAACGCCTCTTTCTCAGCCACTCACACACCTGGGCTTTTCCTGCCTCCTCTCTTCTCCTTTACAACCCAGCTCTCTCCTACTGTTCGGGTGGGAGGGTCTCCCTCCCCACTCCCTGTGTGCAGCCCCCGCTGCAATCCTCCATCATCAGACAGAGCCAGGGGCCCCTGGGCTGAAGAGCCAGGCCGGGCCCAGTCGGAAGCAGCCCTGGGAGCTGGTTGCTGTGACTCTGGCATCAGGTGATGCTGCTGAGAGCGCTGCTGAGAGTGTCTGCTAGGAGGTGAGAAGGTTCTTGTGAGGTGTGAGGGAGGAGAGTGTTTGTGTGTGTATTGTGTGAGGGAGTGTGTGTGTGTGTGTGTGTGTGTTTGTTTTGCCTGTGGGCCCCTGTGTTGGTGTGAAAGAGTTGAAAAATGACACGAATTCGCAGCATATGAGGATGGACAGGCGGGTTTTCGGCCACATGAGGAGCGGCCCAGTCACAGGAGGTACACCTGTTCCTCGTTAGTATAGTGGTCAGTATCCCTGCCTGTCACGCGGGAGACCGGGGTTCAACTCCCCCATGGGGAGAATTCCTTCATATTTTTTAAAGCATGACAACTCTACCTTTATTTACGTCATCTAGAATGTGACGCTTTTCATTAATGACATCATCTCCTAGAAGTCAAAGATTTACTAATGCAATCTCATAACTTCATATCAATCACGGGCAATTTTTAAATCTGACTCTTTTTGGAAAGAATGTCTGCCTTTTCATTTTAAGCTTCTGTGTACTTTATTGAAAAAAGAAACATGCACGAAGCGTTGTTATTTACATCAAAATCAAAGGACTACATGATATATAAAATGCATTGAAGCCTGTTTTTTTTCAAGAAACAAATTAAATGATGGCTCGGGCCCCTAATGAGGAATTGTTTTATATGAAAGTGAATCTTTTCTAAACTCTTTATGGCAGATTCACAAGCCCCTTGCGGCACCTTTACGCCGCAGTTGCGTCCAAGAGCTCTGTTGCTAGAGTATTACAAAACAAACCCTATAATTAAATAAAAGCACTTCAAATAAATGCACACAATACAATAACAGATCTTCAAATTAATCCATATAATGCAATACCAACACCAACACCCTCCTTGTTGTGAGTAGGTGGGCACCTATTCACATCTGGAGACCACCCTTGGTATCCATCAGGAGGCAGTGCACCAGAGCCAACTGATCTCTGGTCACCACTTTTTCATGTCGTACGTTCCTTGACACGGGGACTGTAAGTCCGGTCTTCTAGCAGTCATGTCATGCCACTATGTACAAATAGTATGGAGTGGAGTCCTTGGCATAGGGCCACGTTGTACGCCAGGGAGTCTTTGGGGGGGGGGGGGGCTGGCTGAGCGTTATCTAGTTTGTTTTTACCTAGTGAATTTCCCATTGTGAGAGGTGAGTGTGGAGTGTGTCAAGTGCAAGCGCTAAACAGGGACAGGGCAGACACACCGGACAGATGGGTGGGGGCCTCGCGCCGGACAATGGACAGACACCACCACAGTGGGTTAACGTACGTGATCATACTCTTCTCAGCCACTCTCCAGCTGATGTGATAGCAGAGGGAGCCATTCGTCAGGCAAACAGACAGATCAGTTACTTCAAGTTCACCCAAGCGGTTATAAGTGAGAATGAGAAATAGTTCTGGGTGCTAAATACTGGCGTCCCATGAACGGAAGAAAAGGTGACAGAATAGTGTCGGAAGGAAGGTTAGTAATTCCGCCTCCTTGCAGTCTTCCGTTATCCCATAAGCTGGCGGAAGGGGCGGCTAGGCGGAATTGGAGTCTGTCAGGCAATCCACTAGATAGTGCAGGGTGGTGAACTCTACATTCAGTGCAGGCAAACATATGAAACAAAACACATCCCTGCGCGCAGCGCTGTCAAAGAGGCTGTGTACTAAGAGTATGTGTATTGCCCTTACGCTAATCCCAAAATAGTAACGGGGGGACTTTTATTACCTCAAGAGTTCTCAGGGACAGGACGCAGAGGGTCACTTGCCCTGTATATTATTATTGAACGATGGCGTAAAGGACAATTGATATGGGGCAGTCAGACAGATTAGCAGCGTCAAATGTTAGTGGTGTTAGCGTCACAATACCCAAAGAAGAGATAACATCATACAGAGACTAGTAAAGCTCTGGGACCCTAACCAAACCTTGCCACTATATATAAGAAGCCTATGTGGTACACAAAAAAATGCAAGGAATCCCCATAGCAACAAACAAATCAGCAACCACGAATAAATCAACAACAAACAGGTCAACTACAACAAATAGGTCAACCGATACTCCCCCCCCCTTGTGCCTAGGAAATTCCCTAGGCACAGCTGGAGACCGCATCAGGCGTCCAGTAGGAGGCAGCGCCCCACTGGGTACCCGGGTCCAGCGGCGCTGAGGTGAGGCAACTTGGCCCAGACCTGAGTACAGGGACCTGGAGAACTGGCGCCCTAAGAAACCGTTGCAACCAAAAGAGGGGCAGTCCAGGAACCGCCACTCCCACGATATCGTACCTGTACCAAACAGGATGCGCGCTGTCAGGGGTGCAAAACCGCCACCACCTGAACCTGGGGAGCCAAACTGCCACAACTCTAAAACGAGGGGCTACCTGCTACCACCCAAAACCTCGGGAGCATAACTGCTACAACTCTAAAACGAGGAGCTACCTGCTACCACCCAAACTGGAGTACATAACTCCCAAAGGAAACTTACCAGCGTCTGTTGAGTCTGGCAAAGCGTACCGACCTCTGTTCAAGTCAACGGGAAAAATCTGTGAATGTCCTGCCCCCCCCAACGGCTCGGGACTCTCTGCTAGCAAGACAGGGGGGTGCAGTAGGTCGCCCTCCTCGGCACGCCATCAGCCAGGTGCTGCCTGGCACCAGGGAGTCACTGCGTGCTGGGAACCTGCAGAAGGGCGCTGTCACCGGCCAGGTGGGGAGGAAATCCGGACCAGGAACTGAACGGTAGAGCAAAAATGCACATGTAAAAATTCAGGCAGAGAGCGGCAGCAATGTCAGAGATCAAGAGCTACGCACGGAACCAGAGGAGAAAGCCTGTCTGCATCCTCTAACGAGGGGCAGACACAAAACAGGAACTCAGTCCACATCCGAATGATGACAGACCGCAAAGTAAATCACAAGAGCCACAAAAAGAACACAGAAGAAAGTGATAAGTACAGGCGTAATGATAGCCATTGAGGTTTCCCACAAGTCGGGGAAGCAGACCTTATATATGTCGCCCGGGCACAAGCATATTACCCTTGACATAGGAGAGAGAGAGAGAGAGAAAGGAAAAGGGAGCAGGAGCCAGAGGCAAAGCGAAGTCAACAGACGGGCAGACAGTCCCCCAGCGTTCCAAGGGAGGCGGAGGAGAGAGGAAGGCAAATGGAAATCGTCCTTCATCCACACGTCTCCGAACCCTGATGGAAGCTGGAGTCCAGGCCGCCAGTCCTTGAAATCGCCAGTGGTCTGGAAGCTGCATTCTCCACCAAATGTGGAATCTGAAATATAAGCAAGAAATGAATCCACACAAACGGTCCTCAGTCAAGGGTAAGATAACAGCGTTTATTAGAAACCAACAACAGATTAGCGTGCAGCACGGGGGCACCCAGCAAAGTCACTGAGTGCCCAAAGATGTGACATTGGTGATAGCTTTTATAAGCCAAAACCACAAAGGATACGGCATCATCACATACGTAGCACAAATTAAGCATAGTTCATTTGACCAATTTGCAAGGGCCTAGATAGTTATATACCATTTAAGGTCCGAAAAGTACTGTTGCAGACTGCGTGACCTAGGTCTGCTTCTGGGACTTTCCACTGTAATGTAAGATATAGGTCTGGTGCTTTTTCAGTTAATAGTTGCAACATAATAGAATGGACCAGACATATTACAAAATGTGCTATGCTGAAATGTCTGTGTCTACATGAGCAACTTCTGTATTATTCTTGATCGAACCGTGTGTTACAAAAGCTGTGTCTCTGAAGCGAATGGTAAAGTACGGGCATTTTGTGCACTGCTTTTCATGTCAATTTAGCAGGGCCTAGAAGCTTACAGCATTTGGTATCATACAAAAAAGATGGCTTCTACAACACTTTATTAAAGGTTTTCTTTTACACACTTCTTTCCCGTCTGTGTGTCTCCTTGTGAGTTATGCGGCGTGGAGGGTGCGTGGAGTCCGATCCACACTGTACGTGTTACTGCTGTGCAGCCACAGGAGAAAGGTGTCCACACAGACACAGGAATTATAAACCACCCGTGTGGAGCATCACGTGATGCCCAGCACCGCCTAAAGATAATGTATATATGTCCACAGAGACCAGGAGGATGTAAACAGGAAGGGAGGGGTCATCTGAGAGTGAGAAATGGGCTCTCTGGTCACTGCTAAATACCTAGAATAATACAAAAACAAATTAAGTAAATAACAAAAGCAGCTCAGGTCCCACCTAGATTTGAACTCAGATCGCTGGATTCAGAGTCCAGAGTGCTAACCATTACACCATGGAACCGCCTGTGCACTCCACAGGTCACATTTAAATCATTCAAAGACACAGGCTGCTGCTGTCAGTCACTTGTAGACTTTCTATTGGTCAGCAGTGTATGTTAAACGTGCCACAAAAGAAGTCTATTTCAAAATTAAACCCTTAAACACCATACACCAAACCTTTCTTCACCCAAACACACGGAAAATGACACATTTGGTGCTTTCAACAGTCCTTTTAGGGCAGTACTCTCACTTGCTCTAAGAGTTGGTGTAATGCGGAAACTTCCTAATCTTAATCTTCTAGAAATCAACACCGAGCAGGTTTAATGTCATAAAACAAACTCTAAAACACAACAAGGCACGGGATTAATGTTAGAAAACTAAGGGGCATATTAGCAACGGCCAGCGATAATTATCGCTGGCCGTGCTTAGCGATAATTTTATTATCGCAAGCTATCTCTGGAATTTATCGCCCTGATAGCGCGTTATTAACAACGCGTTTCTCCAGGGCGATAAATATTCCAGAGATAGTGAGGTTATCTCCGTTTTGCAGGGAACATCGCTGGTTTTCCAGCGATGTTCCCTGCCAAACATCGATAACCTTGCTGATACGACCGTATCAGCTTAATCCACCCCAATGCTGGGGATAGGTAAGTCTGCATTTTAGCAGACGTTAGTTTTTGGAGAAAACAGCTGTTTTCTTCAAAAACTAACGTGTGCTAAAATGCTGGGGCAGGCTTGTAAATATCGCGATGTGAACATCAGCGATATTTGCAAGGCTGTACATCCGGGGTACGCCCAGTAACGCCCACTTTGCATCTCATTAGAGATGCAAAGGGAGGTGTTTG
The DNA here is from genome assembly GCF_964204655.1 of Triturus cristatus. Lineage (NCBI taxonomy): Eukaryota > Metazoa > Chordata > Amphibia > Caudata > Salamandridae > Triturus > Triturus cristatus. Next base: position 144,049,858 of record NC_140585.1, on the reverse strand, counting down.
GAAAAAGGGTGCTAGCATGCGCTAATGCATGTTAGCACCCTCTTGTAAATAGGGTGATAGTTTTATCTCCGCTTTTTTGGCTTTTTAAGCCAAAAAAACGGAGATAAAGCCTTTGTAAATATGCCCCAGAGTCTGAAACCGCCTCTTCCGTAGCACGGGCGGAGCAGGAAATAAACAAGCATTTTCCACGGTGAGAGCACAGGAAACTGGTGCTTTGTAATCCAGGCGCTATTTATATATAATCTGTACTCTTTATTGTGCAATAAAAGACAAACAACGAATAACCCTTCCTAGTATTAATCTGACGTTTGTTCCTCCGGGTCATTAATATACAGCAGCTGTGCAGCAGGGGCTGGGGCGGGAACAGGAGCTGAGGGGTCGGTGTAACCTCAAAGGGCTTTAGACAGATAGCAGTGGAAGAGAAGGAAGGGAAATGTATTAATATTTAGGGCCTTTTAGGTTTGTAGGAAATAAGAGAAAGTTTAATAGGTCCCTGTAGTAAAATATGTGATCTTCCCATACCGGGAGTCGAACCCGGGCCGCCTGGGTGAAAACCAGGAATCCTAACCGCTAGACCATATGGGAGGCTGCTGATATGTTGTACATCTTAGTATTTGTGAGAGGTGTCTGTCCTGTCAGACGCCACTCTGTACACATCAAGTCATACTGCCAGTGTCAGGGTCTCACCATCAATGGGGTAACAGACCCCCCACTCTTGGCAAACCAGAAGGAATGAGGGGTCATGATTTGTGCAACAACCTGCTCAGGCAGGCAACTAGAGCCAAATTTCGGGGGGGGGGCTGAAAAAGATTTCGGGGGGGGGGGGGGGCTAAGTCTTCCAGCCATAGGCAGAATGGCTGTAAGAAGGGGTGAAAACACAACAAAAGCCTCATTAACGAGTAAATGGTCTCTTAAAGACCCGTGAAGTACTCTGGTGCGGCTGCAATTAGATGGACGCCAGCCCGCCAGGCTGTCTCGGCCGGGCTGACAAACATGATGGGTGAGCCCAATGGGTGTTGCGCGCCTGAACCTGAACCTGCTCGTCTCATTATTTACAACCCTGGAACTTCTCCAGACAGGGAGCCCAGGACCAGAGGACAGCAGCAGCCCCCGCATTGCCTCTTACATCCCCCCTGGAGCCAGAAAAAACCACGCCCCTCTCCCCAGGGCACCCCTCCACTCCCGTGTCCTGTCACCAGGCTGAGGGCCCCACAGACCCCTCTCCAGTTACCGTCCAGCTCCTTCCTTGAACTACACTCTCTCCCTGCACCTGTCACAGGCACCAAGCTGCCTCGCCCCCCCCCCCTCCCTCCTTAGCTCCAGTTACACCCGGGCACCAGAAGTAAACACTCCTCCTTGATACAACTATGGCCCAGTAACCTCTGAGTGCCCTCTGACCCCCACAGACTGCATTTCTGGCAGACCTCTTTCATAGAGGAGTTCAGTTGAGACGATGCTGCCGAGTGGCAAAGGGCTGACAATGGCTCAGCATTTCACCCAGTCTCCTCCTATTACCATCTTTGTTACACCCACAGCATATAAGAGCTCTGATAGGTCAGAGGGGACATCCCTCTTGTCACCTTCTGGTGGTTAAACAGATCCATTACAAGGACCAGCCCCTGTACTTTAAGACCAGCACCTGGGGCCCCCTGGGGTCTGAGTGTGTTTCACATTCACAGACAGGGACTCGCTGACACTGGTGACCTCCACTGACTGAATCACCTTTACCAACATCACAGACCAGAAACATAAAATGTAACACTTGATTAAGTTTGACATTATATTGTTTAATAAGATAACATTGAAACCCAGAGTACGTGAATACCATTTTTATAATTAAAATGCACAAATCCCCAAAACACTTCTAAGTATTTAATGTTTCAAAGAACATTTGAACCTAAAAAAATAACTCTTAAAACACCATAACAAATGTTACCCAGGATCTACAGCAATAATTTGTCTAAAAGTAAACATGAAACACCCTAAAAAAATAAAAAACAGATATAACTCTGATCCAATACTGAGAAACCTATGGTGTTTGAGCGCTATACATATATATATATAACTAGATCATATAACCCTATTATTAACTTTTGAATCCCCCAAATAATAAATGGAAATCTACAATCAAAATCAGTCACTACTCACCCATGTTACCTATTAGTTAAATATCTGGCGGCTTTGCAGCTTTATCAAGCCCCTGAGTTGGTGTTTACAAACAGAAATCTGCCTAGGTGGGCAGGTCCGGGCCAACTTCTCATGCCGTATAGCGCCTTATGAACATCAGTCCCCTGAGCCTTCGGTAGCTCAGTTGGTAGAGCGGAGGACTGTACCCTGAGCCTTCGATAGCTCAGTTGGTAGAGCGGAGGACTGTAGTGGGAAAGCTGACATCCTTAGGTCGCTGTTTCGAATAAGGAACTTTGCAAACTCTTAACTCTTTTTCCTCTGCTTACTCAGACACTCACACACCTGGGGGCAGATTTATGTTTCCTGGCGCATCCCTGCAAATCAGCAGGGATGCGCCAGGAAAGATGCGTCACGCAAGTTTACCCTTGCCCCACCACAGATGCGCCGCATTCACAATGCAGCGCATCGTGGCGCAAGGATAAACAGATGCGTGACGCATCTGATGGCGTAAGGGCGGCGCATTGCTGGAGTCGTGTCGCAAGCACGACGCAACTCCAGTAATGTTTAGGGGCTGCCCATACCTTACATGCTGCATCATGCCTTACGCCTGCTTCAAGCAGGCGCAAGGTTTTGACGCAGCAGCGTCGGAAAAGTGACTGAGTGAAATCTTGTAGATTTCACTGCGTCACTTTTCCGAGGCTTTTTCCGCTGGAACGCCCACCCTGCAAACATTAAACCTGACGCAGGTTTAATGTGGCGCAGGGCTTTACACCGTGACGCATCTATGGAGATGCGTCACGATGTAAATAGGGCGCAACGTGGCGCAGGATTTACGCCGCCGCTGCGTCACAAAAGTGACGCAACGGCGGCGTAAAAGTGGCGCAAGTCTAACATAAATCTGCCCCCTGGGCTTTTCCTGCCTTCTCTCTTCTCCTTTACAACCCAGCTTTCTCCTTTGGCGCGGGCGGGTGGGAGGGTCTCCCTCTCCACTCCCTGTGTGCAGCCCCCGCTGCAATCCTCCATCATCAGACAGAGCCAGGGGCCCCTAGGCTGAAGAGCCAGGCCGGGGCCCCGCCGGAAGCAGCCCTGGGAGCTGGTTGCTGTGACTCTGGCATCAGGTGATGCTGCTGAGAGTGTCTGCTAGGAGGTGAGAAGGTTCTTGTGAGGTGTGAGGGAGGAGTGTGTTTGTGTGTGTTTTGTGTGAGGGAGTGTGTGTGTTTGTTGAGCCTGTGGCCCCCTGTGTTGGTGTGAAGGAGCTGGGAAACGAGAAAGATCAGTTACAGGCAGGACAGAGCATAGTATCGTCATTGGCATCCACTGTACGCCCCTCCCACCATATATACATTTCCCAATAATAAACACACAACACAGTTTGTTAGATTGGGTATAAATGCCGCAGGTTTATTACATACACCGTTATGTAATGGTGGGTTATCTTACTGGCGATCCAAGGGCAGGCAACCAACTGGGCCGCCTGCTCGCCTGATGAGCCGGGCAGCACTGGAGCGAAGCCCGCCTCTGCAGCCCTACCAGTGATTCTCTTACAGGATCACATGACCGTTGGTAACTTCTTACTCACGCCCCTTCCAGGGCGGAGCGTCGCATAGCAACCCCCGATTGTTCAGGCCCACAACCGCCCGAAGGACTAGCGGGGCACCAACACGGCATCCAGGACCCCCCCCATGAAGCTCAGCGAATTTGTCTCTGGCACCCCCTATGGTGCTGCGCAGAGGTACCCTTTGTACCGGCCTGCTTCCAGATCGCCCTGTAACTCCGCCTGCTACGAAAAAGGAAAACATTACAATACTCTCTACCACCCCCACCTGCCACCACCACGCCGGGTAAGCGGAAGGGAGGGATGCGCCGAGCAGGGCAAAGAGGTCGACCTCATGGTGGGGGAGGGCTATATAGCCTCCACTCAGGCCTCGATGCCCCCGTAAGTGACACCCATCGCGTCACGCCCAGGGAGGAAGAGGGGGGCCTCACCGGAGTCCCTGCCCCCAAGGGTCGGCGGGGAGGGGACTCTGGTGCCCACACGACACTAGAGCGCCGACCGCTCTATTGGCCCCCTGGGGGTGCCGCAGTCAGCGGCATAGTATCGTCATTGGCATCCACTGTACGCCCCTCCCACCATATATACATTTCCCAATAATAAACACACCACACAGTTTGTTAGATTGGGTACAAATGCCGCAGGTTTATTACATACACCGTTATGTAATGGTGGGTTATCTTACGGGCGATCCAAGGGCAGGCAACCAACTGGGCCGCCTGCCCGCCTGATGAGCCGGGCAGCACTGGAGCGAACCCCGCCTCTGCTGCCCTACCAGTGATTCTCTTACAGGATCACGTGACCGTTGGTAACTTCTTACTCACGCCCCTTCCAGGGCGGAGCGTCGCATAGCAACCCCCCCGGTTGTTCAGGCCCACAACCGCCCGAAGGACTAGCGGGGCGCCGACACGGCATCCAGAACCCTCCCATGAGGCTCCGCGGATTTGGCTCTGGCAACCCCTATGGTGCCGCGCAGACGTACCCTTTGTACCGGCCTGCTTCCAGATCACCCTGGAACTCCGCCACAGCTCTGGAGGTGGCCCCCGTCACCGCCCCCCACCACAGCTGTCGCCTACCTGCAACCTCTCATCTCTAGCACCTCACTCAGGTCTAAAAGAAAAAGGTCTATGCCTACTGGTGAAAAGTGCACCCCATCTTTGTCAAAGTACCCCTTCACATTCTCTTTGATCATCTCATGTCTGATGAAACCTAGGCCCCTCTGGTCAGCGAACTTGCGCATTTCCCCATAGAGACGCTTCCGGGAATGCTCCACTGCCTCAACTGGTTTGGCCCCTCACCATGTTCTGCGTGGAATCATCTCAGACCAGAGGACATCCCACTGCGCTACGCGCTTGCCGATCTCGCTTGGGTCCCTTTTCATGGCCTGCAGGAGAAGCCTTCTACCCAGAGCAATGAGGTCGTTCCCGCCCAAGTGAATCACTAAGATTTTGGGGGGAGCCCCCTGCTCCACCAGTCTCTGCTCCAGTTTGTTCCGGAGCCAACTCCATCTCATGCCAGGGAAACCCATCCACTCAAACTGTGTCTGTGGGAAGTGCCTCATCCAGTTCCGGTGCGACGCCCATTGAGCCACCCTGGAGATAAATGAATGCCCGATCACCCAAATCGGTAGCCCTAGTAACTAGAGACACGGTTTACACTCCTAATCATTTAATAACTCTGTCAATACACGCACAATAAAACAATAACCGCTACAATACACTGCACACAAGAATTGGTAAGGTACATTACGGGCGAACGTATCGTTTATAGCAGTCTGACTCCCACCTCCCCACCTTCTTCACACTCTCGGGCTCCTAGCCTGCCTTGAAAGCAGCCCCAATCCTGAATGAACGGCTGGGGTATCTCCTCCCAGGCTGAGCCAACCTACAAACTAGCCCTGGTGATTCTTTCCATCTGATATCTGGTCAGGGGGCCCTGGTCCACATGCATCAGCAGATAACCCGGGGCAGGGGGACAAAAAGTCTGAAGATACCAGGGATTGAACCCAGGGTCTCATACATGCAAAGCATGCGCTCTACCACTGAGCTACATCCCCACGACCCAATTGTGAATGCCCAATGGTCTATAATACCTTGTCATCATTTGTGCTCTACCATACTTTTTTGCACCGCAGCTGACAACTACCACAACACTCCTGCTACCCTGGCTAAAGCGCGGGTGAATATGTCTTAACTTAGGTGGCCTGTGACCTGCCCTTGTTTGCAGAGGGCACATTTTAGCTGCATCGACCAGACATAGCCAGACGTGACAAGATTGCGACCCCAGTCCCACACACTGGAATTAAACATAGTCCATCAGGGGTCGAGGCCTTGCCTTTGCCCTCTGTGGTGTGACCTGGACTGCGAAGACAGGGCGTCATGAGATCGCACAATCACGGGTATCTATCCTCTTGTGCTACACCCGCTGGGGGATTAGTATGCCCCCCACCTGCTTGCTCGAAATTAGTGATGGTCCCTCAAGGGGTGAAAGGTCAGGGCCTTCTCCCTGAAGCTTGTCCATCCAGACTTCTACAAGAAATCTACCGCATTGCTTTGTAAAGCTGTTGCTGGTTACACTATTAATTATGGTCGATATGCTACATCAGGTTTGAACCAACATCCTAGCTAATCGTATGCCTGCCTAATTCCCAGGGCTGGCTGGTCAAATGGTTTACAAATGAAACCCCACCAATGAGGCCTTGCACTGAATCGCAACTGGGTGGTCTCACTTCCTTTCAAAGCCGGAAATGCCCACCAAGTGTACATGGTACCTGTTTGTATATGGTACCAGCAGGTGTTCCTCATCAAGGACCTTGTAGCCAATTGCACAATGCAGTCTCAACAATGTTTCGCAGCACCTCACTGCATTGTAGTTGCCCAGAGTAAGTGTAAAATTGTACTTTCCCAACCTTGGGCTGGTAACCGCGGAAAAGAAAGACAGAACCTGGGCATAAGATCCCAGTTTCATAAAGTAAAACAATAATTATCCTGCACCCTTATCAAATGTGCCAAAGGCACCCATGCCCTATCCACCTGTTGCTATGCAGCTGTCATCCAATTCAATGACATTGGCGATATATCAACCAGTTCTCGCCTTCGTGGTCAACAAAATTCCATATGCCGGGATTTCTCCACTAGTACCTATGATGCTGAACCTGGGTTTGTAAGGTGCACGTGAGGTTCGGCGACCAGTGCTAGCCGCCATGTTTCAAACTTACCAATATTGACCGACTTAGTTAGGGCACTACGAGGACTCGTGTGACGGAATCGAGGGATAAAGCAATAGTGCCAATTAAGAAATCGCCAGGCAACATCGACATCATGCAGGAACTAGCCAGTGGGGCCACTTCCCCGAAACCCGGCCACAATCCAGTACCCCCATAATACCGCAACCCAGATATTCACCCAGGGGGCAAACCGGCGACTATGGTGAAGGGGAAAGAACGTGCAAATTTCTTCCCTGCAACACGGGCATAATACTAAGTTAGAACCGCACATCACTATAGGCAAACAAAAGGAAAGCCGAACGCAGTCGTGGCATATCCAAGAAGAACCATCTACCGTTTAAAGCCCACTGAGGGGAGAAGTGCAGTCTGAGCGTACTTTGAAACCAACACACTAAAGAGAAAGTGGACCACTCTGGAGTGCCCCACCTTAACCCCCAAACATGCACCAGTGCTAGGGGGGGTGGGGGCAGGGAAACAAGGACCTACTGATGCCCCAAGTGGGCGTGCATTCCTAGTCGCGGCAGGAGCACACACTGCGTCCCTGGGCGAACCTGGCTCCGCATATCCATCACAGACCATGCCCATGGTGCCTTCCTGATGCACCACGCCACATGCTCTGCACAGCCCCCAGCGTATAGGGGTGGGTGCATACCCTGTGCTCCATGAGTGGCCATTGGCAACAAAACTAGCTGCTCCTGTGTAACAGATTTGAAGGCGTGTCACCGTACTCGCATATTGGATGTAAACATTCGTAATTTGGACGAGTGTGTCTGTGCCCGTCCTCAAAGTGGGCATGAAAGAACAGAGCAGTATCAATTAAAAGCCGTTCGAAACAGGTGCTCCCAATAATGTTTGCCCAGGGCGGCTGGTAGTGCTACAGCATTTGCTGTTGATTACAAGTAAATGCACTTCTGACCTCAAACCTCCAGTATGCAGTGTTTTAAATGAGTCAGTGCCCCCCAAGCATGCTGAAAAGGCCATGCCTTGCCCTTGCCTGGTATTTTGCCGCTATGTCATTGCATCCCTATATTTAATACAAAAGGAGCACTACACCTACAAAAAGTCCATCTTTTGGCTTAGTCAGTGCTTCTATTTGCATCAGATAAATAAGCCACAGTTCTAGCTCAGTTGCATAGCCAACCAAGAGCTAGCCGCCCCCATCCATAGCTGCCAAGGTTTCAGTTTGCTATGTGTGACATTTTCATCATTACAGTGCAACTAGGAGTGACATTTAAAGGACTGTGACTGACACTTTCTTGCGAGCAAAATCAAACAATGAAGATGAGGGAGACATATCAATATCAGTAATTACACCCATTAGACCAACGCGACACTCTAAGCATCGAGACCGCCTTAAAAGTATTGCCTAGCCAGTAAGATGTGACAACGTCCCTATCTAGTAAAAACCCGTAATGTAATTGAATTTACTACATTGTTGTTCTTGACCCCTTGTAATCCCTGAGACAATCGGCCCGTTACGTGTGAGAGCAAACTATATTTCAAACCTGTGGACCCTTTGTGGAAAAAGGGGAGGGGCTGCCGAATACAGCCGCGAGCACTGGTGCCAGAAATTCTAGATCCCCCCCCTTCAGTTGGGAGCGTAGTGTAACTGCTTACGGTTTAACCAGGGCTTTGTGCATAAACAGGCACACACAGCGTTTGCACCAGAGTCTGACCCCAGAAAGAAAGCGCTTGCGATCATAAATGCATCAACCATACCCACTGAGCGCTACCAACAACCACCCCCAGTTGCACTTCCTGCGAGAGGCAGGCCCCATTTTGCCCCACCCTTCCAAAAACAGCAGGCCCCAGCTACGCTGCCGGCGGCCCTCGGTTACCCTACCAGCAAAGTAAATATCCCGGCACAATCCTCTACCAAAAACTCCTAGAGATTCGTGGGAGGATCGGGAGAGCAGCTTAAGGACACAGCCCCCCGTCTAGGGAGACTTCAGCGGCCGTGATACTGCCACTGCACCAAGCTACATCCACTGGTGACTCTTGTATTCTAATGAACCAGTGTTGCTGTGCTATCACCTTAACTGTATACATTAAATCTGCCAAACCAGATTAACTATCCATACCCTTCTTCCTACAACTACCACTTGATTCTAGGCCCATGGTACGCCGCTTGATAAAATGCAGGAGGAAAACCGATTAAGTGGTAATGCCAAGACTCTGCAAGGAGAGAACAATCGCAAAACCGAGGGACAGTGCCATCCAGTGGCCTAAACACCTCACTGCACCAGGAGTCTACATAAACGATCGGTGGTGTAAGAGCTCCTTTGTAAACTCTCTTTACCACGATTTCTAAACATTCTCCTCACCCGGCGAGGAGCTGGTCCAACATGATATCCGTGAATCTTACCTGTGTCGCAATGTGTTCGCACGCTGTAGCGCCCCCCACCTGCGACCACGTGGGCGGTGGGCCCCTTACTCCTAAAACGTTCTGTCGCGCGGCACCAGGCCCCCCCTGTAACTGCGAGGGGGGGGCGGGCACTTGTACCTCAGCTCCCGAGCACCTAGGGAGCACCTCGCGAATGTTTTGGAGAGGACACTGCAGCAGGTGCTCCATCCATGGAGCTTTTGGACCAAATCTCTGTATTGGGACGTGGGGGGGGGGGTCAACGCCCGGTCCTTGCTGACAAGCGATATTGAACACTAGAACACACCAACATTTACTGGATGAATATTTAACATGAAATCTTCTGTAGACAAGCATGAATTGAAAGATCTCTTCTCCGCGACGGGACACATTAGTCACTTCAATTCTTTGTGCTAGAAGGCATTCGTCACACTCCATAGGGGTGTGTGCTAAAGTATTCCAACGACCCCGGGGGCCCATGGCTTTCCACATTCCGCCCTGGAACACCCATAAATCTCCCCAGGCCAATAATTCTGTGCCACCCTTTAGGGTGATCTATTGCAGACTAAAAGAGATTGTCTTACTTATGATTTACCAAAGCCCATTTAAAACCTCTGGTTATTTATAAACTAGCCTGTGTCGAAGTCATTCACATCTTTCTTACTGAAGTGGACTGAAGACGACTGAGACGACCCATCAAACACCAGGCGAGCTACTGTGAGAGTGCCAATTCTCCGGTCAGGCCTCCCGCATCCCAATGCCTTTCGGTCCGCATGAGGTCCGAGGTTGAAAGGAAGGCCCCCAGGATATCATGGGCACAGCCGAGCCCAACTAATTCACTTGAGACCGCCCAAGCCTCCCCCAAACCCGGGCCCGAGTGCATGCAGCTCTGGCATACAATCTGACCCAGGAATCCAGATATCCTCAATCCCCGGACAACAACAAGGGGGGGGGACTGGCCGGCCCCGACAAAGGCCCCCCGGCATCTCCAGGCCCGCACTCACCGCCTAATTCGACGACGCGATGAGGACAACCGCGATAACACTTGAGATAAAACATCACCGTTATGTAGCATTGTCTACAAACACGCATTGATAAGGGCCATAGATCTTTAGCACTCAGATGATTTTAATAGGTTGGAGATCAGATTCCCCAGGATGTATACACGGGCTAAACAGTAAGCGTGTATCCATGCGTTGTGACAGTTCACATTGGACCACACTGTTATGGCCTCGTGCCGGCAGCAGAGTGAGCCATTTCCCGATGGGTAGCTTAGTCGGTCCATGCGCAGCACCAGGGGTTATGGGCCGTCGGCGGATGCCAGGCTGAGCACACTTTCGTCTGTAAGGTATACAACCTGCGCACCATGGTGGTGGCCTAACCGTGGTCATTATTAACAACACAATTGCGACTGCACTCTATACTACAATCGGGGTTCAACTATTGAAATCCCACCACAAAGCCAGGTGCAATTTGAACGAGTTTGGGTGTGGGGGAGGAGAGATGTTATACATTAAGACATCCCCTGGTCCGCGTGCCCTAACACCATCGATTGTATCGTGCCAAGAACCCCGATACGGGAGTCTGCGCTATATAACCGTTTGGAGTCAGCCAATTACAATGTAGCACCTAGGAACACGGAAACAGCCCGCTACCTCGCGGGTGGCAGCCGTCTGTACAGCGGAACAGCACCAAAGAATATCCAGGGCCGTTCAAAGCACCTGAACCTGTAACAGCAAGCGCGGTGCGTAGCCTCTACCCCAGGGATCGAACAGCCATCAACCCTTATACAAATGAAAACACACAGCCTGCATACCGGGGAACAACTGACACCCCATATACCGGACCCAAAACGAAGGTGCCACCTCACGCCGCCGAGTCTGCCGGCACCCAGTGCTGCCCAACATGGGCTGGGCGGCAGGCGCAGGTCACCACAGGCCGCGCGGCCTCCGTGCGGGAGGGCCAGCCACTAACTAAATCTGCCTTAAATGCCCCTCTAGCCTAGATACATGCCCCCGCGGGGGGGGGAGATCCATACAGGGAGCGTTCCCCCCTCTCCCTCCATGCAGGCACCCAACCGTGGCGATGACCGGGTGTTGGTCACACTCGCCATTAAAAGGAGGGGGGCCATTGCTAAGGACTCACCGCGCCAAGAGCTCCCGGACCCGACCAAGGGAACGACCAGATGGCGTGAAGAACGGCGACAAGGGTAGTAACCCACTAGACGGCGTGTCCGGCGCAAATGCGGCGAGCGTGGCAACGAGGTCGACTTCATGGTGGGGGAGGGGCTATATAGCCTCCCCTCAGGCCACGATGCCCCCGGAAGTGACGCCCATCGCGTCACGCCCAGGGAGGAAGAGGGGGGACTCACCGGGGTCCCTGCCCCCAAGAGGGGGCGGGGAGGGGACTCTGGTGCCCAGACGACACTAGAGCACCGACCGCTCAATTGGCCCCCTGTGGGTGCCGCGGTCAGCAGCAGATTGAAGCCTCGACAGACGAGGAGCTGCTCAGTGACAGGTAGCATATCAGATCCTTGTTAGTATGATGGTCAGTATCCTCGCCTGTCACGTGGGAGACCGGTGTTCAATTCCCCGACAAGGAGACAGTGTTTTTTTTTGTTGAAACTGAGAAAACATTTTGAAGATGGAACCGTTCTTAAATGCAATTTATAATGTTATACTGATATTACAACGTGCTGATACTTTTTATTTAGGGCCACACCTTTACAAGTTAAAATATTTAGAAGTGTTTTATCTTTTCAACAGCATTTGTGCCTTTTCCTTTTAAGCTTTCTTGAAAAAGTAATTGAGGCTTATTATTTATATAAACATATATGATACTAAAATCAAAGGACTACATGGAAAATGCATTTCAACGAGTATTTTTCATGCTAATTAAATGAAATGTTGGTGGCGGGCTTCCTTTTTTAAAAAAAATACTCTACATTTTTTAAGTATGACGAGTGAACATTTATTTTAAATATAATGTATAATGTGACACTGATACTCTAGTGTACGAACACTTCATTAATTACCTTACCTCGTTAAACTATTTCCTAATTCAATCACATAACTTTCAAAATCTATCACGGGCAATTTTAAGTGAGACACTTTTTGTAAAGGATTTCTGCCTTTTCCTTTTAAGCTTCGATGCACTTTCTTAAAAAAACTGAAACGTGCACAGAGGGTTATTTACATAAAAATCAAAGTTCTACGTGATAAAATGCTTTTAAGTTAGTGGCTATTACACGCTACATAAATTAAATAATGGATCGGGCTCTAAATGAGGAATTGTTTTATATGAAAGTGAAACTTTTTAAAAATCTTTAAGTGTAATGGATTAGAATTTACAGGCACATTGTAAAAGCAAAAGTACCACAGAGCCGGACGTGCACTCCCCGCCATCCTCATCAGATAGTGTATATTTCCAAGGTTCAGGCACGATGACCAAATCTAGGTCAGGTGTTTAAACTGCATTCTGGGACTATTATATATGTATAGATATATATATATATATACTGAAAAAATATAGGTTTCAAAATTCCACAGTTTAAGGGGCATATCAGCAACAACCGGCGATAATTATCGCTAAGCGCACTTAGCGCTAGGATAATTATCGCCGGCTAGCGTGGATTTTTATCGCTGAGATAGCGTGCTATTAGCAACGCTTATCTCAAAAGCGATAAAAATCCTCACGCTAACTGCCTAACGTGAGATTATCGCTGGAAACCCAGCGATAATCTCACGCAATGTGGCGTTAGCTTGATGATAGGGACTCACAAACTTAGACATGATATCCACCTTCCATAGGATATCATGGCTAAGTCAGTCCTGAAGCAGGCGTAAGGAAAGTAGCGATAACAGGGGTTATCGCTACTTTTCTTGCCGCCATGCTTCACAGCATAGAGCTTGATGACAGGAGAAATGTTGCTTAGCGACATTTCTCCTGTCATGTCAGGTCAGGAACGCCCACTTTGCATCTCATTAGAGATGCAAAGCTGAGCGTTAGGAATTCCTACGCTAACGCAAGTTTTCACGCGTTAGCGTGAGCTTGCTAATTAGGCGATAAAATTATCGCCGCTTTTCGGCCGAAAACGGCTGCAAAAGTGGCGATAATTCTATCGCCTCGCCTTGCCCCTTAGTTAGTTCAGCTAACTTTAACTTGCGCCCCCGCAATGCACTGCTGATGACGTCACATATTACATCATTCATGACATGGTCAGTGACATCACTGATGACATCATCCAGTGACTGTGTGTTTCTGTAAAGTTTAAATATGTAAAGTTTAAAATATGTTTTACATTTATATATATGCCAAGGTGTATTGAAGAATGAGAATGAGTGGATGTATAAGTGTTTGAATGGATGATTTAGTAAGTGCATGACTGTCTGTATAAGTGAGTAATTAAATATGTCTTAGTGAATGACTGAGTTAGTCACTAAACCATGTAAATGTCTGTATCAGTCTGTCAGTTGTTGTGTAAGCAGTTGCATGGGTTGGTGAGTAGCTAAATGAGTGTCCATATGGGTTATTGATTGGTTGTCAGAGTATCTGTATGGGTGCCAGAGTGTCTATGTGGGTGGGTCGGGGTGTGTGACTCCATGCATGGGTATATAAATGGGTGATTCAGTGGGTGTATGGGTTGAAGAGTACATCTGTGAAGAGCGGTATAAATGGGTGACTGTGTGTATGGTTGTGTTTGTGAGTGAATGGATGTCTCAGTGGTACATTTGTGAGTAACTACATATCTGAAAAGCAGTATATGTGAGTGATGGAGTATATAAATTAACTATATGTGAGAGTGAGTGATTGTGAGAGTGGTTGTATGGATGAGTGTGTGGTTGTTTCAGTGGTTGTATACGAGAGTAAGTATGTGTTTGTGTCTGTAAGTGAGCTTGTTTTTTAATAACTGTATAGGTGTCTGAATGGAAGTGTGATTGATCTTTTGCATGACTGACTAGGTGTGTGAGTAACACTATGGATGAGTGGTGGTGTGTGAGTGTCTGTATAGGTGTATGAGTACATGTGATAGTGCTGTATATATCGGTGAATGAGTGGATGTGTGTGAAGATCTAGAATCAGTGAGTGGTTATGTAGTAACTGGTATTGGTGTGCCTATGGTTTCGAAAATGGTAGTCTATATTGTAGAGTAGGTGTATGAAAGGTTATATTAGGGTGTGAGGAGGTGCTTCAGATTATCACGTGGATGATGTCATCAGCAATGTCATCAGCGATGTCATCAGTGATGTCATCAGTGATGTCTCTGACCATGTCATGAATGATGTAATATGTGACGTCATCAGCAGTGCATTGCGGGGGCGTGAGTTATAGTTAGCTGAACTAACTAAAACGGTGGAATTTGTATGGTTTTTTAAGAGTGAAATGTCCAGCTAACTATAACGTACCTGAAACCTATGGTTTTTTCAGTGAATTTCAATGGTTTTTCAAATGCTAATTTCTAACTATGACATCCCTATTAAGTTCCCTTGAATCCTGAAGGTCCCTGGTGGCCAAGTAGCCCGCCAGGTACATTCAGTAAGCGCCACAGACCTGCATTTCATAGAGGTGTTCTGAGGCCATGCCCCTTTTTACACCACACTGCAAACACGGCTTCTGGCACACTGCTGCTCAGAGGATAAAGTCCACTTGTGTCTTGAGGTTCTCAGGCCACAAGAGGACCTCATCGCCCAACCAGCAGTGCACCAGAAGCAGCGTTTGCAGAGTAGTGTAAAAAGGGGCATGGCCTCGGAGCACCTCTCTGCAACGCACCCCTGTGGCGTTTACAAGAGTAACAAGTGTGCAAACGCGCCCTGTGGTGCGTTGTAAGTTGGGTGATTAAGTCTCCTTGAATCCTGAGGATCCCTGAGGGCCAACTAGCCCACCAGCTACCTCCAGTAAGCGCCACAGAGCTGCGTTGAAGAGTGGTGTAAAAAGGGGGCGTGGCCTTGGCCTTGTCCTTGGCCTTGTCCTTGGCTGTTATCCATGTCATTTACAAATGTTGGCTAGTTATTGCTGCATTTGTTTAAATGTCCCTCCTTTGTGTGCTTAGCTCCCTCGCTGGTGATTTCACTAAGAGAATGTTTTGTTTCACCATCACACTCTTATAGCGTGTGATGGCCTCTCCTCTCTCCTCCTGTATGGGCATTGCAGCCTAACACAGCTTGGTTCCCTCCCAGCTGCACCGGTCTTATTCGTAAGTATTTCTCAAGGTTTGTTTTTGTTGGCCTGCCTTGCAGTGAGAATTGATCGTGTTTTGTTTACTTACTTGCTGTGTGTTTATTGTTTCCTCACGGCCACGCTCGATGTTTAGATTAGACATGCTGAGTTCATATTTTATTTCCCAGAGCTCAACGTTTGAGGACCGCGAGGCGTGGGACACGCTGCTGCTCTGGAGTTTGGAGGGCCTCCTGCAGCATCGCATCCTCCTCAGCCGGCAACCTACAGAGAAGCTCTGAAGGGCCGCTGTTAGACCTGGCATCCTATGGCATGTTTCCCCAGTCTTTTTGCTTTCTGACCGCCTGAGTATGACTCTGTTTTTGCTGGTTTAGTGTCTCTGTGAACTTTCTCACTGCTGTTCAGTGTTAAAGTGAAGGTGCTACCATGGTAAATAAATTATGTTATGGATTGGTGTTTCCATGATTGGCATGTATGGTTTAATGTGCACTGAGAATGCCAGGGCCTGTAAATCAAATGCTGCTAGTGTGCTGCACTGATTGTGCGATCCACAGAAGTAGCCCTGTAAAGGTATCTCAGACCTGCAACTGTAGTGTCTGTGTGCAGGTGTGACTGCCCTGTCGACTTGGCAAGTGCACCCACTTGCCAAGCCCTAAGCTTCCCTTTTATTACTTGTAAGTCACCCCAAAGGTCGGCCTAAGGAATCCCTATGGGCAGGGTGCAGTGTATGTGAAAGGTAGGACATGTACTGGTGCCTGTGACATGTCCTGATGGTGAAATACAGTGTATTTCGTTTTTCAATATGGAAAGGCTATCTGTCCCATATGATAGAATGGGAGGTACTTTGTAACATCATACAAGTATAACTTCCCATTGGGACAAGATAGAGAAATGGAGTTTAGTATGCCTGACCTCAGAATGTAAAAAAGCATCTTTTAGTAAAGATGATTTTTATGTTGTATGCTTGAAAATCCCACTTTTAGAAAGTGGGTATTTTCTTGGTTAGCCATCCTATGTGCCTATGCTGGGTTGTGGATTGACTATCTGAGTTTTGAGTGATAGGGGATGGGGATGTGCATTCTCTTCAGACAGCAACTGGGGGGTTGAGGAGTGTCCTGCCTCTCCTTGGCTGAATAGACCTGGGCTGCATTTAGAGTGGTGGGAGGAGATTTCCTTGCACCTGAATAGGCCTGATCTGCCTTGGACAATGCTGTCTCCAACTCCTGCCAGGAAGGTGGGCGGAGCGGGCCTGGAGGAGAAACTATTGCCCCACTTTGAAACTGGAATACTCTAACATCCTGAGCCAGTACAAAAAAGACATCTTGGAGGCTAAAACATCTTATTTCTCCTCCAAGATTTTAGCAGCAGAGAACCAGTCTAAGGAGATTTTTACCATCGTTCACAACCTGGCGTTCTCAGACCGAATTACTCTAAAACCAGTCCCGTCTGAAGATCTTTGCCTCTCTCTCAATGATTATTTCATTCACAAAATTTTAACCATCAAGGCCAACATCCCTCCTCCTTCCCCCTCTTTTGATGCTCCTCGATGTCCTCCCCCCAAGGGCGCACTGACCACCCTTCCTCCAATCACTAAGGAAAATCTCACCTCTCTGATCCCTTTGATCAAATCTGGTTCCCCACACGATCCCTGTCCTGCCCATATCCTCCGCCACATCTTTGTCTCTTGCCCAGACCCTCCCCTTCATCTCCTAAATAGCTCCCTCTCTCAAGGTATAGTCCCCAGCTCCCTGAAATCCGCGGTAATTGTGCCCATTTTGAAAAAAACGGGGGCAGACCCTTCTGTCCCAGCCAATTTCCGCCCCATCTCCCTTTTGCCATTTTTGGCTAAAGTGCTCGAGCGCCACGTCACTCGCGCCCTGAGTTCCTTTGTGGAGAAGCACGGAGCCCTTGCCTCCCGCCAAGCTGGCTTCCGCCCCGCACACTCTACGGAGTCCGTTGTTATGTCGGTTCTAGACACCCTCAGGGAGGGCATGGATCAGCACCAGGCCCTTGTGCTCCTCGATCTCTCAGCCGCCTTTGATACAGTGGATCATAACATTCTACCTTCCTGTATCGGAGCGGCGGGGATCGGGGGGACTGCCCTGGTCTGGCTATCCTCCTTCCTGAGCAACCGCACCCAGGCTGTCCGCCTGGGTGAATTCACAGCGGACACCCGGAAAGTTCAGTGCGGGGTCCCCCAAGGTTCCTCTCTCTCTCCCCTTCTGTTTAATTTGTATATTGCCCCTTTAATTTTTTCTCTTCAACAGATGGAGGTCACCGTTTTCAATTATGCGGATGACCTCCAGCTGGTCTTTAATCTCTCTTCTCCCTCTGCTGTCCTTAACTTCCAAACTGTCATGCTTCACATCAGGGACTGGATGAACCACAACCACCTGAAACTCAACCCTGATAAAACCGAGTTGGTGCTGACGGGCGGTTCATCCAGCCCCTGGTCCCCTCTTTTCTGGCCCCCCGCCCTTGGTCCCTCTCCTGCTCCCTCTTCCTCAGTTAAAACTTTAGGCATAAAACTTAATTCTCAACTCCCAGGTCAGCTCTGTGGTATCCTCTTCTTTCCTCTCTCTGCGCACTATACGCAGGGTGTCCCGCTTCTTCACTTTTTCTGCCCTCAAACTCATTATCTTGGCCATGGTGATGTCCCGCCTGGACTATGGTAACGCCCTGTATGCCGGTATCCCCGCATACAGTTTGCGTCGCCTACAACAGATACAAAACCAGGCGGCTCGCCTGGTCTTCAATCTCCCTAAATTTCACCATTCCACCCCACTTCTGAATTCACTACATTGGCTCCCCGTGCGAGCTAGAATTCAATTCAAGCTCACATCCATTACCTTTCTGGCCCGATCGGGCTTGGCGCCAGCCTTCATTTCTTCTGAAATTGCCTCTTATATCCCCACCAGGACTTTACGTTCCTCCTCCCAGTTCCTCCTCACCATCCCACGCTTCCGGAGAAAGAAGTGGGGAGGATCTAAATTTGCTATCCTTGCCCCTACCCTCTGGAATTCCCTTCCCCTTGAACTTCGTTCCATCACCCTCTATTCACAGTTCCGCAAATGCCTTAAAACCCACTTATTCGCTAAATCTCTTGTATAAACACTCCCCCTTCCCTCCTTGTTTTTTAACCTCAGTTTCCCGTCAGCCATAGCGCCAAGAAACCGCTGGTATACGTGCGCTCTATAAATACTTTCAAACTCAAACTCAAACTCTGGGCCAAAGAGAACAGAACTGGTTTGGACTGAGCACAGACAATCTCTGCCACAAGAGAATCAAGGGAAATGTGGTTTAAATATTGGGGCCCAGACCCCAGAACTTTAGAACTCGCTTGGATCAAGGAACCTGCCAAGGAGAAGAGCTAGAAGAGCTGCCAGGAGGAGTACTGCCCCCTTGCTGTGTTGCTGCTTTGCTGGGTTGGCCTGCAGTGCTGCTTCTGCATTGGGCAGTGAAAGGACTGGACTGAACTTTCTTCACCTGTTGCTGAGTATTTCCAAGGGCTTGAGATAGAGCTTGCCTCCTGTTCATGAAGTCTCAGGGAGAGCAAAGACAGTTACTTACCTCTGGGTACCGCTTCTGGGACCGTGTGTCTCAGTTGCCACAGAGGGAAACTGCAACTTGACGGCGCACCACAACCCTTGTCTCACTGATGATGACGACCACAGCTGCTACCGAGCCGCTACTGGCACCACGACCTATGGCCACCACACTCCACACTGCCTCGCTTTGCTCCAGCGCTGTATACCATAAATCCCCTCGCTACAGACCAGACCACAGATCTTCTTCTGCAACCATATTTCATTCACTCGTTCACTGGTGGGGCCCATAACACCAATCATTCATTCTACTTTCAGAGCAATGGTCCTCGAGAGAGGAGAGTTCTTTCTTTATTCCATGCGCTAGAAATGGGAGGAAGATTGCACCAATCACCTGATGAGTAACAAAAAGTTTACCTATACCTCCCTACCTTACCAGGATCTCAGTACATTATAACCTAACAGTTCCTCCCATACTGTTGGCCATGGATCAGCCAGTTGCTGGGAATAGCAACACTTATTTCTTCTAAACAATATAAATTGAAATACTTCAAATAATAACCCGACACAGTTCTTTAAATGAAATAATATGTTTATCTAATTAAAGCATAAGGAAATCATATAGCATTCAATATTTTTGGTCCGCATATTTACCTAATCTGGCTAAATGGCGTCCTCTATGTCAAATTCAGATCTTTGGTCTCTATGCCCATAAATCAAAGAATCAGTTCGTAAGTTAATTGGGCATCTGATCAGTCCATTAGAGTCTCTGGTAAGCAGCTGTCCAGCAGTGTCACCGTTCTCTCCGTCAGCATAGCGTCGGGCAATCTGGTAAAGTGAAGGTGTGCTCGATATGTAAGTGGTAATGTCCTACTCTCTCTAGTCTACTTTTATAGTAAAATTTTGACAACAAATGTTTCAATACATGTTTTAGAACAAATTTGATTGGTTAAACCAGGATCATTCTTCCTGATTCCTATGCATTAGATGTTGCATTAGATGCAGCTCTCCATTTATTGATAAAGTAGCAACAGTTTCTAGTCCATTCAGGGCATGTTGATTCCCATGCGGGGTTGTGTCCTTAGTGTCATCAATTATAACAGTTCATAGTTTAAGAAAGTCCTTTGTTTGAGGCTTGGCACTCCTCCCAGGATGTCCTTCACGAGTACAGTCTGCCTGGGGTCAGGACGAGGTTATTGTTGCTCATCTTTTGGCGCAGGCGCACTTCACTCAGTGACTTCTATGTCTTGTCTGTGCATCAAAATAGGGATGGCAGCCATTTTGTGGCCACTCCAGAAAGGTCAACTTAAGCAAAGAAACATAAAACGTAATTAATACATGGAAATGACTATCAAAATGTTATTCCCTCACTAACCCCTCTATGTGTGTGTATTTATCTAGCAAAACCATCACGCATTGCAGTTTATACTCACAATTTAAAGCACGATTCACAAATGACATCACAGAAGCAACATATAACATGCAAATTCTAAATATCTGACATTAGTATGCGTACAAAATTAGTTTATGTATCAATTAGGCCATGCAAATGCGATTCCCACGTGTATTTTCTAATTAGTAATGTTGATTAATTAAACACAGCAAACAATTATTACTATTAATGTTAATCAATTATTCATGTTAATTCAAAATGATGAAATGGAGGAGGTATACAATTCTTAGGGAAAACCTCGCTCCAGCAATCCCCCCTCTGGTGATTTTATCACCACAAACACCCAAATTTAGTACCCTTTTACGGAAATTTGAAATGACTTCTTATTCATAGCTCAAAATTCAGTTTCTTCATATTCATCTCTTTTTACTTTCTTATACATTTTGTCTTTCCACTTATCTAAGGCTATCTCTTCAAAATCCTTTTCTGGATCTTTTCCTTTTCTCTTAAGTTTATCTCTTTTTATTTTATTATTTGTTTTCTTTTTCCTGCAACACATACACCCTAATCTTATCACTAATACTGCAACTATCACACATGTTAATGGAAACAGAATTTTACCTATAACAGTACTACCTTTTTTTAGCTAAGAAATTTTTAATAGCAGCTATTTTCTTTCCCATTCTTGTCCATACATCTTCAACCTCCAGTGGTACAAGTTCATCGTGCAATTCAGTAATATTTTTAATGTAAACCTTTAGATCTTTACTTTCATCTGGAATGTAAGTGCAACAATGTTGAACTTTCAGCATTCCACAGACTCCACCCTCTTTTGCCAAAAGAATGTCAAGGGCAAGTCTATTTTGCATCACCATAGCACGCATTGCAACCATTTCAATATTAACCAATAAGAATCCATGAGCAGTGCTTGTTGACAAGCGATCCACTACTGTAGATAATCTTCTAATTTTATTTGCATTCAGAGTTATTCCCCCTGCCGGTATCAATGCACAAAAGATGTCACCCACAATTTCTGCCCAAGATTCTCTCTTTCTTCGCACTAAATGACTATTTAAACTATTTACACCCTCTTCTCTGTCCATGTGAAAGATTTTTGGAAATACCAGGCCTACATAACATGTGCCATACCAATGGTCTGGCAAACAATAATATGCCCTGTTCCCACGGATAAAATATATTCCAGGAAATACTGGATCTCTTCCACCTTTGAATCCCCATCCACCCATGATTCGGTATGTATCATGGCACTCACTATTACCTACAAACAGGTTATCATATGCAGTTTGATTCCTTCTTATACAAAGTTTCCCTTTCTGAGGCCTATCTAAAGCTATTGTTGGTGTTGACTCTCCTTATGTCAGGTGTTTCTCCATTTCTATGTCCCAAGCTGTTTTCTCAACCTTTCCTTCTGATGCCTGTTTGTGCATCTTATGCCTTCTTTCCTCAACCATATTCAAAAATGTCTTTTCTTCTTTCTGCAAACTGCATGTCAAATTATATTTAAACACAGCTTCTAATGTTAGTTCACTAGTCTCTAGGAAAAATTCACCTAAAACCTTTGCAGGTCTTACCTTATTTAACTTATTATTAGCAGGCACTAATGCAAAAATGTTATCTACATCTGAAAAATAATACTCTAATTTCCCTATCTCATAAAACAAACTAGCTATTACACTACATGTTATTCCATAAGTAGCTGGAAGGTGATGATAAGTCACTCCCTCTGCCACAGAAGCAGGTAACTGCATGCAGATGTAGCAGTCCCTTACGTCCATAGTCTTTACATATTCATACAATAATATTGAAAATACATTATTAGAGAAATCATTAATAGACCTATCTTTATGCAAATGAATGTTTGTTTCTACAGTCGGTATTACCTTTGAGATTTTACCTATGTTAGTTTTGTTTTGACCATTTCCTTCTATTGTATCTATTGTGACTTTAAATGATATTACAAGAGCTAGGATGCTCCATAGAAACATTAATAATCCTGTACAACAGCAACATGTTTTACACCATCTCTTCATGAATGTACATCTACTTTTACTGCCATCTGTGTTAGCCATTTTACTAAATAGACCGTGTCTTTTGACTTAGCCTCTTCTATTTTGTGACCAGTTTCTACCCCAAAGCTTCTAAGCTTCTACTTGGTTCCACTAGTTTTCTACTTCTTCTCTTTTATTATCGTTTTCCACGTCAACAGCTTCTTTGTCTATTCAGTTTGGCATCTCATCATCCTTTGCCTCCTTCTCCCAATCAGGATACAGAATCTCCTGAATCTCCGCTTCTTCTTCTCCAATGTCGGACAAGAGAACTCTCAGGAATTCTGATTCTTCTTCTTCTTTAACCACTTTCAGTAAAGCCTCCTCTGGATTTCCTTGACTATCTGCCTCTCGGGATTCTTCAGGCAGGGCCACATACGTCCATTCCGGCGACTTATACTTCTGGTTAGGTTTTCTTGTTCTTCCAGATTCTTTTCCTACAACTGTTTCTTTTTCCTTTGATTTTTCCTGACTCGTGACTTCATTCACCTGTTCAGCTCTTGGTGATTTCACTCGAGACAGTCGATATCTTAGTCTTTTTATTTTGTTCGGCCAAACTCCTGGTTTTACAGTTCTTCTCAATTTACTTTCTTTGACATTCTTTTCATTCTTTTCTTCTCTCCAAGCTCTCTTTCTCAGAACTCGACCTTCAGGTATTTCGTTCCCACTCTCTTCTGATTCTGTCCCAACTTGCTTTTCTTTTTCACCGGCTTCTTTATCCACCACTTGTTCTGGTTTCCCTACTTCTTTCCCTCCTCCGATCTCCGGCATGCAATCTTCCTGCTGACTACTTGTCCCTTCACCTAGCTGGATTTTGCAGTTCCCTACACCTCCTAGGGGGTCTTCCGCAATCTGTCCCTCTCTCTCTGTAACTATCCCTTCTTCATTCAGATCTATTAGTTCAGGTGGAATTTCTCTTAAATTTTCATCTGGGATTTGTTCCCTTTGACTTTCTTTTACTGCTTCCTCTTTGTCTTTTCCTTCTTTCTTTTTAGGTTCTTTATTGGGACCTTTCTTTCTCTGCTTGTCTTCAGAATCTGAGCTGTCAGAAATCTGCAATCTACTTCTCGGAGAGACACTTCTGGGGACCAGAATCAGCTTTGGTTCATTTTTCCCCTTTCAGGATCTTCACGTGTTTTTGGTTCTTCGTGATCTGATTCAGTACTTGACTCTGATTCATCATAGTACTCTTTCTCCTTGCAATCCACCGGATTTGGTATTCTCAAGGTATGGCTGGCATGGATCCAGTTTTTCAGTCCGGCACACTTCACAGCTGTCGTCATGGTCAGAATGACTTGTCTTGGTTTTCCCCACCTGGGAACCAAACAGTTTTTTCTTCTGTGGACCTTTACCCTCACCCAATCTCCTGGGCTTAGATCATGGGCTTTCTTCTTTTCAAGGGTGGTGGCATCCGCTCCAACCTGATGAAACACAGAATGAACTGCGTCAGCCAGGCCTTTACAGTACTCCAACACCATGTCATCAGAAATCGTCATCAGTTTGTTGACTGGTATGTAAGCATGCCTCATCGCACGTCCCATGATTATTTCATGAGGACTTAGCCCTGTGGTTCTATCTGGGGTTGCACGTATGGTCATCAAAACTAGAGGCAAGACATCAGGCCATTTCATTCCTGTGGCTAAACACATTTTCCCAATTCTGTTCTTGATTGTACCATTCCTTTGCTCAACCACACCAGAAGCCTCTGGTCGGTAAGCACAGTGCAGTTTCTGTTGTAAATGTAATGCTTCACTGACCAATTTCACAATCTCATTATAGAAATGCCCTCCTCTGTCTGATTCAAGGGTCACTGGGAACCCGAACCTGGGGATGAATTCCCTCAAAAGTAGCTTTGCTACTGTCAATCCATCATTTCTCCACGTCGGGTATGCTTCTACCCACCTGGAGAATAGGCAGACTATGACCAGAACGTACCTCAATCTGTTACATGTTGGCATCTCAATGAAATCTATTTGCATTCTAGTAAAAGGCCCTCCTTCTCGGCCTATAGTTCCCAGGCTCACCACTGTCTTTCTCCCAGGATTGTACTGCTGACAAATTAAACATCTCTGACATAGGCTCTCTGATATGATTCTGAATTTTGGGTTGTACCAGGTCTGCTTAAATGACCTGATCATGGCATCTCTCCCTATGTGTCCCTGGCCATGATACATCCGTGCCATGGTAGACAACATGCTATCAGGCATGACTGGTCTTCCATCTCGATAGACCCACACATGATCCTTTTCCCTTGGTGCACATCCTGCTTTTACCCACTGCCTTGTTTCCTCATCTCCTGCTTCCTCCTGCAATTGTCTTACTTCTTCCCATGTCCCTACAATGTTAGTAAACATTAAGGAATAGGAAGTCATTTCTTTCTCCTTTGCCCGATTGACTGAATAATGATTTCTGGCACAGTACTGTGCCATGTCATTGGCATAACGATTGCCAACAGTAACACAATCCTCCCCTTGGTTATGGGCAGCACATTTTACCACAGCCAATTGTTTAGGCAGCTGTATCGCCTCAATCAACTTTCCAACCACTTCAGCATTCTTTATAGGAGTTCCACTTGAGGTCAGGAAACCTCTTTGCAGCCACAACTGGCCAAAATCGTGAACAACTCTGAAGCCATACTGGCTGTCAGTTATCACAGTCACTCTCACACCTTTCCCAATTTTGCATGCTCGAGTCAGAGCCACTAACTCTGCTACTTGGGCAGATTTCACTCCTTTCAGATAGGATGCTTCCATCACTGTGAAAACCGTACACACTGCATATGCTGCACTCAACACTCCTTCTTCTGTTCTCAAACATGACCCATCAACAAACATTACATAATCATTTTCTGCAAAAGGTACATCTTTTATGTCTGGTCGTGGTTTCGTACAATACTCAAGCACATCCAAACAATCATGATCTGCTTCATCTCTTACTTCCACATTCTCACCATCAGGTAACAACGTTGCTGGATTCACATTCACACATCTTGCAAGGCTCACATTCGTTGCACCTAATATGACTTTCTCATACTTAGTCAGCTGACTATGTGTCATATACTGAGTACGACTCCTTGTTAAAAGAATCGCCACATCATGAGGTACAAACACTTTCAAAGGATATCCCATCACGATTCCTCCACTCTGCTCCAAACTTCGACATGTTGCAGCCACCGCTTTCAAACATCCAGGTAAAGCTACAGCTACTGGATCAAGCATTGATGAAAAATATGCAATCGGTCTCCTCAATCTTCCATACTTCTGGATTAACACAGAAAGTGCGCATCCATTCCTCTCACTGCAATATAACTCAAATTATTTTTCATAATCAGGCATACCCAATACTGGGGCTTCACACAACCCATCTTTCAATCGTTTGAATGCTGCCAATTCTTCCTTGTTCAATTCAAGGGGATCTTTTACATCACTCCTTGTTAGCCGAACCAGAGGTTTTGCAATCAGCGAAAAGTTGCTGATCCACTGGCGGCAGTACCCTACCATTCCCAGAAACATTCTCACTTCTCTTTGAGTCATGGGGGCTCTCATTCCTTTTATGATTCTGATTCTGTCTATTGTTATTTTCCTCAATCCCTTTTCAATGTTACGTCCCAAATACTGTACTTCCTTGTTACAATACTGCAATTTGGCTGGGGACACTTTTAGTCCTCCATCTGCCAGGTGATTTAGTAAGGCTATAGTGTCTACTTCACAAGCTTCACGAGTTTTCGACGCCACAAGGAGGTCGTCGATGTACTGCACTAGTACTGAACTCTCAGGCATTTGCAGACTCTCCAATGACTTTTTCAACGATTGATTAAATATTGAGGGGCTTTCTATATACCCCTGTGGGGTTCGGCACCATGCCAAAATACGGTCTCCAAACCGAAATGCAAAAATTTGCTGACTGTCGTGATGTAATGGAATGGAAAAAAACGCATGGCACAAATCAATTACTGTGTACCATTCTGCATCATGGGGAATCTGATACAAAATCACTGATGGATTTGGCACAATGGGACAGCATGGTACAACGATTTTGTTTACCTTTCTCAGGTCTTGTACTATTCTGAATTTCCCATTTGGCTTTTTCAGGCCCGTTATGGGTGAATTACATGGACTGCTCAATATTTCTCTCAGAATTCCTTGCTTGATCATTTTCTCAATTATTGGAGTTACTCCTTCAATTATTTCAGGTGTCAATCTATACTGAGGAATGTTTGGATAACTAACTCCATCTTTGACAGTAATTTTTACTGGGTCCACGTTTCTCATTAGCCCTAAATCTTCTCCGGTAAAATCCCAAACCTCTGCTTTTACAGACAGTTTCAATTCTCTGGGTAGTTCATCTGGATTAAATACTGCATATGTTCCAATAGTTTCACATTCTCTGTTAGCTATGGTCATTTTGTACAATACATCCTCATCTGGTGTTTCAAAAGCTATTCCATCTGGAGTACAAAATATAGTGCAGTTCATCTTGCACAGCAGGTCCTTACCTAGCAAATTCACAGGACTGGTGTCACACACCACAAATAGGTGCATGTCAGAAAATTTCCCTATACTAACCTTTACGGATTCTGTAAGGTACGTTTTTAACTGTTGGTTAGATACACCAACTACTTGGATTGTTTCATCCGAAAGAGGAAGGTTCTTAACATCTGCTGATCTAACAGTTGATCGAGTAGCGCCAGTGTCCACTAGGAAAATAATGTTATCATCATTAATCTTCCCATCTACAAATGGTCCTGTCTGGTCTACTTCTAGAGCTGCGCCAAGTACGCACTCTTCTTCCTCCCTTCGGCACCGTCAATAATCCATTTCTGAATCACTCTCATCATGTTGCAGCCAGTACTGCGAAACAGTGCGAGCGCGTGATGGTTTATTTACCTGTTCTTCATTGTAGAATCCCGATTCTTTACTATACTTCTGTGAGTTTCTGTTCTGTGGAAAAGGTGGTTTTGGCACCTGGTTCTGGGAAGTAACCACCTGCTGCTGTTGCTGCAGTTGACCACCCACCTCTTTCCGCACCTGTGGATTCAACGATCGATTTTCAATATTAGTATTTGGAGGGTTCTTACACTCGGATTTCCAATGCCCTAACTCACCGTAATTGTGACATGGGAATTTATTTTTAGCTTCTTCTATATTACCTTTCCCTTTCCCTGTACCAAATCGGGGTCTTACTCCTGGATTGTTCGCTTGTTCTACCAATTGAGCTTCCTGTCGTTCGGCTACCTTTACCTGTGCCCAGATTGCCTTTTCTTTCAGCTTTCGTTGTTTTGCCTCAATCTCGTCACTGAAATATTTTGCATGTCTCAAAACTTCATCTATTTTCTTATTTTGCCAATCAACTGTATGCTGCTTTATCATATCACCAATTTCTGGGCGTAAACCATATACAAACCTGTATACGAAATGGCTCAAGTCTTTAGCACTCAGGTTCTCATCTCCACTGAACTGTTTAAAAGCCTGAATTAGTCTCTCATAATATGCATGTAGTGACTCCTTGCTTTCCTGTTGGGTCCAGTCAATTTTTACCCAATCAGTCTCTTTAGGGGGTACCTTATTTTTCAGAAATGCCATAACCTGCTCATATTTCTTCATTACCTCTGGGTCAGGAGCTCCTGTCTTAGGGTCCCTGGGATACTCTTGAGTGGGCCAATTTATCATCAGCTTGCACTCTGTCCATAAATCTCCTGGTACTAATATATCGAATAGACTATTCAAATCTATCCATAATACCTTTGCCAATTTTACAAATCTGTCTACATGCCGGTACCACTCGACGGCTTTTTCACGTAGTCGAGGGAAATCATTTGTGAAAGACAAAATGTCCTGCCTTGTCCATGGAACATGGACATACCCTCCCCCTGGAATCTCTCTCATGGGGTATTCTGTTGTTACCTTCTCTTTCTCTCTAACAGGGAATGCTGAAACTGTCTTTTCTGTGATATTATGACGTCTTCTACACCACTTGCTTCTCCATCTGTCAACATCTCCCCATTTTCTCAATAAACCAATTATGTCCTTAATTTGACCTATCCTTCCTGTGGTATTCATGTTCTCTATATCCTTCTCGGTGAAATCAACTCGATAGGATTTTTGCAGTGCTTTTACTCTGCCAAAATCTATTCCCATTTCACTCGCAATTTCCTCTAATCTTTCATGCAAGTTTTTCGCTCTCCAGGTTGCACTCTTACAAAGGAACAACAATTCCTCATCCTGGTAATTTTTCAATTTTTCAGTAGGGATGGTTCCTACTATTCATTCTTCCAATACCATTCATAATTTTGCCACATCTATTGACTGGGATTCTTGATCCTTTTTCTGTAACTCTCTGATCCATTCGTTTAACTCATCTATGGAAGGTCCCACTGGATTGTTTACATTATTTTGTTCTTGGGCCTTTTGTGGTTCTAATAATGTTTCCATTGTCATTCTGCTCTTTTCAGCATAAATCTGATTTACAAATGGATTATTTGAAACATTCGGTTCAAACATATTCATTGTCGGTCCCCACGGATTGTCAATTTGACTCCGTTCAGTATTTTCAATTGTATTTTGGCTTCTGTATGGCACTGTCAAACAATGTTCAGTATCTTTTTGTTCCTCAAATATGGGTATTACTGGACCAATCGTTACTGGAACGGTTACAGCTTCTAGATTCTTGGTCAATTCTCTTATTTTCTCAGTTAATTCTAGGGTAGTTTTGGCCAGTTCTACTGAATTCTCATCATTTACCCTACTTCCTGTCTGTTTTTCTATCTCCCTTGCAGAGTTACTTTTCCCTAGTTCTGGTGACATGGTCTCTGTTTTAATTATTCGTAATGTTTCTCTCATTGGGGCACTTGGTGTCAATGCCTCTGGTTCTGGTCGATACGGTGGTGGGTTTTTGTAAAACACTTCATCAAGAACATCATCTTCTGATTCATTCACTTCATACCCACTCAAATCCGTATTCCGCCTTTTCTCAGTGCATTTTCTCCCTCACGGGATACATACCATCAGTCATACTTGCATTTCGCCACCTTTTCATCCTGTCTTCATGTGTCTCATGTCCGTATGATCTACCAAACATGTATCGATAACCCCTACCACTTCTCTGTTTTTCTCGTTCATGCATTTCGTCTTCCCATTCCGTCAATGCCTCAAACTGCTTCGGTCTAGGTCTTGGTTCTAAGTTCATCATTTTGTCTCGGAGGTTTCTCAAGTCAGCCAAATTAAAGGAACCATGTTCTGGAAACGCCAGGACTCCATCGTCCTTGGTGCGTTTTACCCAATTATCCAACCAAATACAAGTATGATACCCATATTTCGCAATCATTGTAGATGCGGGGGTTTTCGGTGGAGGAAGTAACTGTCCTTCCCTAGTCTCAACTACTTTATCTTTCTTGAACCACCTTTTAATTTTCCCAAACCACGATTTCTTCTTTTCTGGTGGTTGGTAATACATTTTCTCGTTTTCCGTATACCGTTTAGTCCTCTTACAATGGTACCGCTATTCTGTCCACTCACAGCGCGACTCTTACTAACGCACCAATCAGGAGTGTCTACGTCACTATCACAATCCTCCAATCTCAGCGCGACTCACACTAACGCACCAATCAGGGAGCGTTTACGTCACTCTATATTCTTCCACTCCTAGCGCGGCTTTACACTAACGCACCAATCCGGAGTGTTTTACGCCTCCAACCTACTGTCCAATCCCAGCGCGGTCGTTCTGACGTCAGCAGCCGCTGCGGCAGCTCGCTCTGCTCTGCTCCCGTCTACCCCTCCTTTACAAGACCGCTCTGTGAACTCTTACTGTAACTTTTACGATTCGATTAGTAACAACACTAAAACATCTCCATTGTCTGCTTCGCTAACCAAAGAACAGCAAAGGACCTTTCTCACGAGAATTCCGTCTGTCCCGAGAGCAGAGCTTACCTCTGCCCTACTACGGAATCGTTACTCCCGTTGATAAAGTAGCACATCCCTCTACTTCACCCTTCTAGCAAGCATTAGCTAATTGTTTCTCTGGTATTTTAGAAATAACCTAGAGTTTCGCAATCAACCCAAATGCCTTTTCATTCACACTCGTTCATACAAGAAAATGTAGTACATACGCACAGAATCCTGTCTTTCCCGAGAACAGCGAACAGTCTGTCCTACTACAGAATTATGACACTCATTAACAAAGCAGCGCTTCCGGATACACGCAGCGCATGATGAACCCGCTTTACGAATGGACAGGGCGATGCTGGGACTACACGGAGTCCTCCAAGCCTTATATGTTAAATCGGGGACAAATAAGCTGCAAGGCCCCACAGCGCACACGGTACAGATATGGCGCACGGCACAGCGCAGGTTGGGATGGGAGGGGGTGATTACGCAGCAGACATCGCTATGGATCTCCCCTAAGATAGGTATGGGTCACTTACGTAAAGAATTCGAGGGGTGGGACCTCATAGGCATCTCCAGGGTCGGTGACCTCTGGAGGAAAGGTGGGGTGATACCATTTGAGAAGCTGCAATCAGAGTATCATATGAACCGGACCGAGCATTTTAAATTCTTACAAATACAACATGCACTACAGAAAGCTATACCCAAGGGGACCACCCTACCCGAGTCCTCCCCACTAGGGGATCGGCTGCTCACAGACCACCTCACCAAGAAAGCTATATCATTGACCTACCGTAAACTGGTGAATCATCAAAAAGATCCCACGGAGATCCTTAAAAGAAAGTGGGAGGCAGCAGTGGGGCCCATGGACGAACTAGAATGGTTTGAAGCGTTGGCGTTTCACCGAGAGGTGGCCATCCCATCCAAAATAAAACTGGTGCAGCTTAAAATACTGCACCGGATATATTACACTAGAGACACACTCCATAAAATGGGGAGGGCACTTACTCCGCTCTGTCTGCGGGGGTGTGGCCTACAGGGCACCTACTTTCGCACTATATGGGAATGTCCTGACATTACCTTGTACTGGGGGGAGGTCATGGCGACGATCTCACGGGTTACCGTTCATGATGTCCCACCAGAACCTCGGATGTGTTTACTGAATGTGTGGGACGCTACTGATCTTAACCAGGCTGACCAAACTTGGGTGACCGTCGGACTAGCATTGGCAAAGAGGAATATTGCGCAATACTGGGGGGCGCAGTCAGCCCCCTCTCACGTGAGGTGGTGCCGAGACCTAGATAGTGCCATGACGGCGGAGAGGGTGGTGTGCGCAAACAGGGGTTGCCCCCGGAGATGGCAGAGAATCTGGGGAAAGTGGAACGCATTTAGAGGCAATATATGTGAACCCCCTGTAACGGACTCAGAGTCCGAGCTGAGCGAATGAAATAGAGACATCATCACGACATAAGAATCGACTCGGAGAAGAGTGGGTGTATGAGAAGGGTGGTGGATATATAGGCTCGGATGTAACTGTATGACAGTTTCACTAAATGTCAGAAATTGATTAATATCACAGCAAACTGTACCACACGGATGCAACATGTACTGACGAAAGGTGTACTTTTGTTCTCTGTTTGTCTTAATAAAAATTGTTTTAAAAAAAAAAACAAAGCATGCTTCCCTCTACTTTGTCCTTCTAACAAGCGCAGAGAACACCTGCTACCTTTTCAGTGATAAGCGTTATCGGTATGCCAATTGGTTTCCTGGTACTTAAAGACCAAAATTTCACAGGTAACCTTCGCTATCATACACACTTCTCTCATACAGAAAATGTCTCTATTGGCAACACACGACGATGTCACCGAATCGAACCCAGACAATGCGCCGTGCAACTTCACTTGTCACACGTTTCCCCTGTATACCTAAAGGGCTACAACAATCCCGTCTTTCCCGAGAGCAGCATCTGCCTCTGCTCTACTACGGAACTGTTAAACTTCCGACTTCCTACATCCCAGAAGCCGTGCAAACAACATATAACTCGACGACTTAACATAGAGTGTTAGTACATAAATCAATACCAATCAATAATCAATAAGCTTTTTACAAGCAATCGTCGCTAAACCCAAAACAATAGCTAACCATCATTCTGCTACCAAGAAAACTGCTCCAGCGCTGTATACCATAAATCACCTCGCTACAGACCAGACCACAGATCTTCTTCTACAACCATATATCATTCACTCGTTTACTGGTGGGCCCATAACACCAATCATTCATTCTACTTTCAGATCAATGGTCCTCAAGAGAGGGGAGTTCTTTCTTTATTCCATGCGCTGGAAATGGGAGGAAGATTGCACCAATCACCTGATGAGTAACAACAAGTTTACCTATACCTCCCTTCCTCACCAGGATCTCAATACATTATAACCTAACAGTTCCTCCCATACTGTTGGCCATGGATCAGCCAGTTGCTGGGAATAGCAACACTTATTTCTTCTAAACAATATACATTGAAATACTTCAAATAATAACCCGACACAGTTCTTTAAATGAAATAATATGTTTATCTAATTAAAGCATAAGGAAATCATATAGCATTCAATATTTTTGGTTCGCATATTTACCTAATCTGGCTAAATGGCGTCCTCTATGTCAAATTCAGATCTTTCGTCTCTATGCCCATAAATCAAAGAATCAGTTTGTAAGTTAATTGGGCATCTGATCAGTCCATCAGAGTCTCTGGTAAGCAGCTGTCCAGCAGTGTCACCGTTCTCTCCGTCAGCATAGCGTCGGGCAATCTGGTAAAGTGAAGGTGTGCTCGATATGTAAGTGGTAATGTCCTACTCTCTCTAGTCTACTTTTATAGTAAAATTTTGACAACAAATGTTTCAATACATGTTTTAGAACAAATTTGATTGGTTAAACCAGGATCATTCTTCCTGATTCCTATGCATTAGATGTTGCATTAGATGCAGCTCTCAATTTATTAATAAAGTAGCAACAGTTTCTAGTCCATTCAGGGCATGTTGATTCCCATGCGGGGTTGTGTCCTTAGTGTCATCAATTATAACAGTTCATAGTTTAAGAAAGTCCTTTGTTTGATGCTTGGCGCTCCTCCCAGGATGTCCTTCACGGGTACAGTCTGCCTGGGGTCAGGACGAGGTTATTGTTGCTCATCTTTTGGCGCAGGCGCACTTCACTCAGTGACTTCTATGTCTTGTCTGTGCATCAAAATAGGGATGGCAGCCATTTTGTGGCCACTCCAGAAAGGTCAACTTAAGCAAAGAAACATAAAACGTAATTAGTACATGGAAATGACTATCAAAATGTTATTTGCTCACTAACCCCTCTATGTGTGTGTATTTATCTAGCAAAAGCAACACGCATTGCGGTTTATACTCACAATTTAAAGCACGATTCACAAATGACATCACAGAAGCAACATATAACATGCAAATTCGAAATATCTGACATTACTATGCGTACGAAATTAGTTTATGTATCAATTAGGCCATGCAAATGCGATTCCCACGTGTATTTTCTAATTAGTAATGTTGATTAATTAAACACAGCAAACAATTATTACTAGTAATGTTAATCAATTATTCATGTTAATTCAAAATGATGAAATGGAGGAGGTATACAATTCTTAGGGAAAACCTCACTCCAGCAGCTTCACTCCACCACCTTGGTCTCACCAATGACTCCGTTGCCAGATGACATTGCTGCTGTGATCTGCACTGTGGTCTGGGGGCACCACTAGTAAGCTACACTCGGCACTGCCCCGTCCCACACAACAGCCGCAGCCCACCGACGCCAGCCCCATTGACCACCGATCCTCGACAGCTGCCGAATCGTGTACCGTGACCGTCAGCACCGCAATGAGCACTGCCTGCTTTGCACCGCAGCCCTGGTCTCACCGATGCACCTGGACGACCGCCACCGAGCCGCTGCATGCAGCATGACCTCAGGACACCTCATGCCGCAGCTCGTTGGCTTTGTTCTTTGGGATGAATCAGACCAGGGTCAGATTCTCCCCCCAGAACAGAGCCAACAAAGATCTAGGTGCATTATTGAGGTCTTTCTTAGGCCAGAACATAAGAGGCAACAGAGGGGAAGGTCAGGGGGGAGAGGCAGGGACCATCAAAACCAGGAGCAAACATGGCAGTCATACTCACCCCGGATCACCCCGAGCAGGGGCAGAACGCCCCTGTAAATAATATAGTGGTTAACTTATCTGACCACCAACTATCTCCTGCATAAAGGGCTGAGATACGTACCGACCCACAAACATGACAGCTTTTAAGTTTAGGGCTGAGTTTTTTTTAACTAATTAGGAAAATAAAACTCCACAAGTTCTTTGCAGATAAGGCACCAGACCCACCCTCCGTGTTTTGGACCAATTTACATCGTCTCTCTGTGTTTTGCCCACCGGCTTCCTCTGTAGGTCCCGAGGTGGTAGTTTTGGAACAATGTGTACTTAAAGACATTGCCTCCTTGGAACAGTCGTGTAGTCAACTTAAATTTCAAAACTTGAGCAAAACGGATTGGCTAGCGATTAAATCACTACAGGAAAACGAGATGCTAACAATAAAACAGGCTGGCAAGGGCGGTGCGGTCGTGGTTATGAACACCAAAGACTATGAAGCTGAGGTTTTTTAATTGCTAGGGGCACGTGTCAATTATAAACCCTTGGTGAAAGACCCCACGGGAGAGCTTCAGGACATGATCAGGGCTATGGTGGCGGATGCCAAAGAGAAGAAGTGGATTACCCACAAGGAAGCTGAATTGTTGATGAATCCAAAGCCAAAGACCCCGGCATTTTATATCTTGCTGAAGATTCACAAGGCACAACGTCCACTACCGGGCCGCCCAATCGCTTCGGGGATCAAGTCATTACTGGAACAGCTCTCACAGTTCGCTGACTTTTTCTTGAGGGAATCCATCATTAATCAATCCCTATTTGTCCAGGATACAACTGACATCCTCAATATTCTAGGCTATGATCCAGAACACCAATGTTTGGTGACAATTGATTTTGAATCCCTGTATACCAGCATTTCCCAAGATGCCACGTGGGTGGCAGCAGCGTGGGCACTTGGGTCCGGGGAGTGGTTTTACGATACACCACCGTCCTTTTTGTTGCAGTGTGTTGAGTTGGCACTTACACATAACTTTTTGGGCTATATCTCCAGGTCTCCAGGACCTCCATGGAGGCCACCTTTGTGCCAAGTCTGGCTTGTATTCACGTTGGTCAATTTGAGGAGAACTTTATTCATCATGTCTCCAACACCTTCCAACAGAACATCTCTCTTTGGAAGAGATTTATTGACGACGTGTTGTGCATCTGGACTGGGCCAGAGGACAAATCGTATGACTTCCTTAGATGGCTAAATGAGGCAGACAGCTGCCTCCGTTTTACATGGACCACCAGTAGGCATTCGGCTGTCTATTTAGATCTGGACATTGCTGCAATTAACAACAAACTTCACACTACTGTCCATCAAAAACCTACTGATAGGAAGTCATTGTTACATTATCGTTCCTTCCACCCAAGTGCCTTGAGGGATAATCTTCCAGTGGGGTAGTTTTTCAGGTACCGAAGGAACTGTACATCTACAAACATGTACTTAGAACAATCTGAGCACCTGATGAAAAGGCTTGAAAACAGAGCCTATCCACCTTCAGCTAAGGTGGTAAAACGGGCACGCAAGAGAGCGCTCAACACCCCTCATGAGGCGTTGCTAGAAAGAAATAAGAAACACAATAAGGCCTGTCTACCGGTGGTCACTACTTTTGACCCCTGTCTACCAAAATTAGGCAGATTATTAGAAAGCAATGGACATTGCTGGTCACGAGTCAGACAAAAATACCTCCCCCAAAGTTTGCATTTAGAAAAGCACCTAACCTAAGAGACCGGCTGGTCCACACCCGCCCAACTCACCATAAAAGAGAATCAGGTATACCATCAGGGCACTTCCCATGTGGGAGTTGCATTGTGTGCGATCTCACTCAGGCGTCCAAAAATGTCCAGTAGACGGACGGCAGAATCTGGCATCAAAATAAATACAGATACTGGAACACCATTAATGTAATTTACAAACTTACTTGTGCGTGTGGATTGCATTACATTGGCCTCACGTTCCGCAAAGTGAAGGTGAGGATACAAGAACATATCAGCACCCTTATGGCAGGGAAATTGACTACACAACTGGTCAGGCATTACCAGGAGCAGAAACCTAATTTCAGGGATCTGAAATGGACGGTGTTGGAGAGAGTAGTGGGAGACGCACATAGTGCTGAAGACATATAGATCAGGAAAGAGGCACGTTAGATTTTCATGGAAAAGGTGGATCAAATAGGCTTGAACAATTGCATTGAGTGGAATAAGGTGGGCAGATGGGTACCTGCCCCGTTTGGGGCATACCTGAGACACTAGCATGTGACGAGATATGGTGAGATTAGGTTGGAAGAGGACTGGATATGGGGACCAGGAGGAGGCAGATTCCATGACTCTATTCTATACTGGGGGCGCTACATCGATGATTGTCTAATGATTTGGACAGGCAGCCCTGAAAAACTCACGGAATTTTGCACATACCTGAATTCAAACAGTTCACATATGCAGTTTACACAAGAATCAAGCAGCATGAGTATCAAATTTTTGGATATTGAAATATTCATTAAAAACAATCAATTGCACACCAGACTACATAGGAAAGACACCGCATGTAATGCGATCCTACACGCAAAAAGTGCACATCCACCGCACCAAATCAATGCCATTCCACTAGGCGAATACACCAGGGCCAGACGGAACTGCAGTATTGACACAGATTTTCGACTTTGTTTACGGGACATGGAAACCAGATTCATCAAAAGGGGATACAACAAATCTGTAATCCAGAAAGCAGGGAACAAAATCAGAAACACTGACAGAACCAAAACTATCACAGACAAGGAGAAGAAACCCGCAGACACATCAGTCAGGCTGATCACCAATTACGATGATCACAGTAGGGCCCTATCCAAAAGCCTACAGAAACACTGGCACATCCTCACAAATGACCCCTCTTTGTCAAAATTCATTAACAAAAGACCACAGATTACTTACCGAAGGGGCAAAACTTTACGCGCACGCCTAAGTCCGAGTTATACACTTAACGCATTCCCAGATACATGGCTTAGCGTAAGATCCAAAGGTTTTTTCAAATGTGGCTTTTGTGGCATTTGTAGATGGGCTGATGACAAGAAAAGGACGTTTCAAGGCCCAAATAAAGAATATGAGATCAGGGTGAACATTAATTGCAATACCAAATTTGTAGTGTATGTATTAGAATGTACATGTGGAGGTAAATATGTAGGCAGCACTATAAGATGCCTGAAGGAAAGGATTGCAGAACACGTAAGAGCCTTGAAACAGAAAGATTCTAGATACCCCATGGCATTACACATTTGGGAGTGTCCCACACAAGGCCAGACCAAGAAGTTTAAATTCTATGGTATAGATTTTTGCAAACAGAACCCTAGAGGAGGTAATAGGGAGCTTAACTTGAGGAGACTGGAAGCCTTTTGGATCATGCGCTTACGAACCTACGACCTAGGTTTTAATAGTGACAATGAGATGCACTATTTCCTAGGAGACTGATAGGTTCCTTATCATTTTGGAGTCTGAGAGGTTATTGATTTTGGAGTATGGTCCATAGCATGTGATCATCTCGAGAATGTACACACACTGGAATGACCACAACTGAACCATACACTGTATTAAAAATGAATAGTAACATCATGTATTAACAATCACACTACACTGTACGTTCAAAAAAACAAATGTCACCATAACTATCTAATGAGGGTAGACCAAGAA
Organism: Triturus cristatus; assembly: GCF_964204655.1. Taxonomy (NCBI): domain Eukaryota; kingdom Metazoa; phylum Chordata; class Amphibia; order Caudata; family Salamandridae; genus Triturus; species Triturus cristatus. The sequence continues at coordinate 144,011,663 of NC_140585.1, read as the reverse complement.
CGATATCAGATGGATAACAATGTGTAATGTAGACTTTGGTATGAAATTTTCTGCATCGACAAATTATTGTGGCCTATATTCTTCTCCAATGTGCACTTGACTGTTCTGCTTTTCGCTACGATGTGTTTTCTATACTAACCGTAATTTACATGCTCATTGCATATACGATACTTGGCTGCAATTTGTACCGCTTCTCTATTATAATCCGTCAAGTGAATTTATTCTTTTAGATTTTGCATCGACTTTTGGCCATGTATTCTCATGTAAGAATTGTCCTAATTCCTTTCTCGAGATTCACGTTTCTTGACAAACTTTGAGATAAACACACTTTAACCTAACGCATGCGCACCACTTGACGCATTCACATTCACACGTTCTAGTGTTTGACTTAGTGTCCCAATATAAACACTTCCGGGTATGCGCACTAAAGACACGCAAACACACGCGGAGAACACCGAGCACCTACGGATAGACGTACTCGTCAACGGGTAAGAATCAGTCCCGATCCTGGGGATTCCTGTTTAATTTGCGGCCCTATTCGATTTTTTAGAGCGTGCGAGTGACCGATACGTATTATTCTTTACAGAGCCTGAGTGTCGAAATTGAACAGTGTGACAAACTCACAGACTTGGTTGGACCTTTGGGTAAACAACTTCTGATAACGCTGAATTACACCGGTTGTTTTTTTTGGAATATAAGACCCCCTGGGTCGGAATTATCACCAGGTGGAAGGTAAGCCTGGATTCGAAGTACTTACTCCACCACATGTGGTGAACTAGTGTATCATAGGACTCTTTAGTGTTTGTGTATGGCTAATTAATAATCAAGAAATGGATCGTGATAGTGTGTGGATTATTTTTACTTGCTTATAGGTCTGAATCATTGGCCGTACTACGATAAGGTAGGGGTACTTCGATATCGGCTCGCACGTTTATAACTTTTTCCCTGAGCGGGGCTAATGATAGAATTTTTCAACACTCACTTGGTTCACTCGGTCTAGTACAATCTTAAACCATGATGTTTGAATACACAAGATTCTCACATGTAACACTGTTTCAAAATAGAGGATATATCCGTTCACGCGGCACTTGCTGTGAAGGGGTCTTCATAGTATTTTCACGCCCTAAGGACGACGTATACTTATACATATTTTCCTATCTCTTTGTTTTGGTCAAGAATACTCAAATCACAATCTTTTATTTCTATACTTACTCATGGGTGATTAACCCTTAACACCTGGTTACCGTTTTGTAGACCATGGTGCATTTTGACCATTGTCGGCTTTTCCCACCTTCCGAGTTAGATTGCTAACTATATTTCTGTATGTCATTACATTCAGATACTTGCCTGTGATATATACTTTGTATATGTTTTCTTACCAGCCCTAAAGAAGTCGGGGGGTGTGTGTACCCCATGACGAAACACGTGTTGGCTGGCTGGATTTTTCTGAATTACACCATAAAACCGAAAACTGAATCTACTTGATCGTCCTGTGATCCCTCATTATTCAATTATTGTATTGCATGAATCTTGTTTGATACAAATGGTAACATACCTTAAATACTGTGAAATTAACGTGTGCACAGTCTTGTCTTTCTGTTCGTATAGCGGGCTTAGGCCCACTTATAGAGGGTTTAGGGGTTGTTTTCCCTCTTCTGTTTGCACCGTTACTGATTTTTTTCAACTTGAGACAAGAACGCATAAAAGAGAGCGCTCGTCAATAACCTGGCAGTGTGAAATAATACCCCCATTTGGCTAATTAGGTAGAATATATGTCCGTAACGCATAGGGCATGCCTGAGAAGGATAAGATGCTGTCCCCATCAAGACTATAACATAGGCTCTAACACATGGTGGGCAGGGTGTGGGCATACACAAATACATTAGATGGAGCCGATAGACCGAAATCGACCAGGAGTCCCTTTCCCCTCTAACATTAACAAAACACGGCACAGCGTCCAAACTATGCTGGACCCAACAACAATTTGCAACAATCATACAACAGATAACGGTGTGTTCGCTCATAGGGGGGTCGCTGCCACCAGCCATGGTCGTGTCTATGCCGAGGCCAGAGTCCCGGCGGCTCTACGGAACCCGGGGGGTGGGGGGTGTAACTATTCGTGTCCGAGACATCCTTACCGCTTAAGTAATCTGGTATAGGCTACAGCCGGTGTCTCAGCACAGCAGTGATAAGTTCGCGGGGGCACAGTAGCCATCTGTCAGTATGTGCTCAGGAGATGACCCACACACATTACATAATTATACAAATTAACGCTAGCATTAATGTTCAATACGTGAAAAAGGATATAATGAATACAGGAAATCGGGGTCTGCATCTTCTGCACAAGAGTTCAAAGTATAAAGTAGCTTGTGTTATTTTATAAATGTTGGGTGACCATATTGTGTTTCAAGTGTCAATTATGTCATCAGCTGCTCGGGTGTGATGGTTGGGAACAGAGTAATACTATACTAATACTATGTTCCGAGTCTGAATTTATAGTGCTATCCTCAGAGTCTGTGGGGATCCTGGTAGAGTCCTCTCGAAATGTCCTGGCCACAGCCAGGGCCCCTTCCTGGTCGAGTCGCTGTTGTTCATGCGATGGTCCAGCGCTGCCTTTGTTCTGAGTGGATTTCTGTGTTCGTTGGTAATGAATTAAAATGAGTGTTAATGTGTATATATCCACAGGTTGATGATCGACGACTGCTACTTTCTGCAGGGGATGCGTGGCTAAGATTTGTACGTGTTCCCTTCAAGGTGTGTTGCTGGTACGAGCTCTGTGAGCAACCACTGGGTAATTATGGAATTACCTCATACATTTGCCTGCATTAATGTCTTGGAAATATTGCCAGTAATCCATAATTGTAATATGTTTTTAAATGTTTGGCACCATTTTTTTTTTATCGTTTGTCAATCACCACAGATTGTGCTTGAAGTATCGGTGAGTTGGAGACCGTTCCCCAAGCCATGATGAAATTGCCGAAAATAAGTGGCAATGAAACATGTCAGCCTTTCTAACTGAAATGGTCTAACACATGCCGTTCTTTTAACCTGAGTGTGATCACTGCGATCAATAAAGTATGCATAACTGCAAGTGAGTCACAACTCATTTTAGCTTGGAGAAGCAGCTTTCTTCTTTCACACTACGGGGTCCGATGGGTTGGGAATGACATAAGCATCGACACTGCATTCTGTTTCCACTTTCTAGGTTTTTCTTCACCTCTTAAAAACTAGGGCACTATCTTTTTTCTTTCTTTACGGGCATGTAAGTTACCAATGATGATAGTGTGAGCAAACTGGTGAGTACCAACCAGCAGCTCCTTTGGTGATGCTTACGTGACGTACTTTCTGACCTCTCACACCCTTTTCTGGTTTTGCTCATGAGATGAGACGATATTGGGTGTATTGACAAACTTTTAAATTTGAACACTGGGAACTGGGCATGACTGGCATTCTGGCGAAGCAAGCTTCCTGGCAGAGATAGTTTCTTACTTCCCACGGTGCTCTACAAAAGTATAGTGTTCCTCCATAATCAGGTCATTTGTTGTATGGTTCAGTGAGTGGAGGGTGACTGTAGTATCGCGATAGACGATGGGATAGCCCACGCCTCGCGCCACTAGAGGGGGAGTGTTGAACAAGGAAGACCCCGTAGACTGAGTGATTAGGAGTGGTCTCGACTGAACATGAGGTCACGTGATAAAGCTAATAAAGTGCCCAGGGCTCTGGGCGGGAGTCAGTCCACTACTACCCCGTAACTGAGTAACTGTGTCCTGCGTAGTTATTGTTGTGCCCCGGCCCCACGTGCCCACAACTTTACAGTGACCTAGTTATTTTCCCCTCTATTGCTCCTGTAGTGATAACATTACAGCTCCCCTTTTGTTGATGTAGTTGTGATACAGTGTGTGGGATAGATTTACAACCCCTGCGTAACTGGTGGATTCTTCATATATGGGACACTACAGACTTTTTTCTTTCAATCAACTTTATTGACATTACCCACTCCTACACATCACGAGTTGCATACCTGTGAGGTATTTTTTGGATATCTTTCATGAATCTTTTCTTGAACCTTAAAACCTTTTTAAAAAAAGAGGTATTTTTCGCCGATCACATTAATTAGTTTTTCACACCCAATTATTTTTGACGGCTTCAGTCTTTCTACACTGCCAGTCATGATTTTATAGCAAGGCCCGGAGGCCAATGTTATGCACAACATCCTTTATTACTACTCGAACAGCAGCAACATCACAAGGAATTAGAATACAATAAACACTCTAGAACCCTGAACATGCATATAATCTCTGAACAGGCAGCCATCTTCCTCTTTTGTTGCTGCTCGAACAAAAAGATAAGTACATTTGTGTTGAGCTGTTTTGAGAAAGATTAGATGGTTTAATTGGTAATGTTGATAAAATTAAGAATCAATATTAGGTTTTATGTTAAGGGGTGAGCCCTGAATGGTTTTAAAAAAAAAAAAAAACGGAGCGATTTTAAATGTAAATATGTTGAGTAAATAATCGTGTGAGATATGAAAGGAGAGGATCATTTTGAGATCAGGATGTGGACGATATATGCGTAGAAAGTAAGTAATCCATGATTTATAAGAAAGTTTACCGTTGGATTTGGGAGTCCGTTAGGAGCGCGAGAGATGAGGGTGCGCGCGAGAGGAACCAAGGTGAGCCTGACTGTGCGCGAGACAACGCGTGCAGAGTAAGGGGCTCGAGCGCATGACAGCTTGCGCGTTTGGCTAGAAAGGTCAAAGGGATTGAGTATTGAAGCCACCGTACGAACGTGACGTACGGTGGCCATTTTGTGAGTTTGGGTAAGACCAGTGTAGGTGAATGGGGAAAGTTCGGCCATCTTTAGGGAAATCAGAGGTTTGTCAGTTTCAGTCAGGGAGATCGTTTTTTTAATCAAACGAGGGTCGAGTTTAGGTGAGAGAGGTAGCGAGGTATTAGTGAGAAGGAAATTGGAAAATTAAAGAGGAAAAGAAGATTTTTGAAGGAGGAATTAAGCTTGGATAAATTTGAAGGGAGAATATTTATATATTTAAAATTGGTGAAATTTTTTCATTAAGAAATTAAAAAGATGGAAGGAGCTGAAGGAAATGTTGAGGAGAAAATGAGGATTTATAGGGAAAAGATGTTTGATGGGTTGTCAGCATCAATAGATAAAAAAATAGAAGAAACTTTTGAGAAAGGTTTAAGGAAAAAAGATTGTAGACAAAAGAGTGGAGAGGAAGAGAGTTATTGGACGACTGAGGATGTCGAGGTCGAGGTTGTGGCAGGAAAATCTGGTGTAAGTGGGAAAAGGAAGGAAAAAAGGAAAAATGTGGAGAAAAGTAAGAAAATAATGGATGACGAACGTAAGGTTCGAAAGGAAAAGGCTATAAAGGCCAAAGTAAGCGCAAAAAAGGCGCAGAAGAGGAAACACAGTGCGGTGTCCTGTGATTCGAGTTCATCTTCAGGTGATGTGGAACTGACATGCAGTTCTAGCCTGGATGATTCAGAAGTGGAGGAGGTGCCACATAAGAAAAGGAAATATGATGAAAAAGAAATAAAGATGGAAATGGGAGAAATTTTGGATCCTCAAGGGGAGGATATGTTCGATCCACTGCTGATACTGCATCCATTGTCACCTCAGTGGACTCCGGCAGAACACGTAGCCAAGTATATTAGACTTTGGATTAGGCGGGAGATACCTAAGGAGGTGAGAACAAGGATGCGTTCAGAGTGCCCAAGGCCTAGTTTAAACAGTAAGGTGGCTTATGCACCGGAGTTGGATCAGAAAATGATGGCATTCATAAATAAAGGTGGAAGAGACCCAAGGAGAGGTCTCAATAAGGGCTTAAAAGGGTGCTAGGACAGGCTTTTGGACGTCTTGGGCCCGCTGACGAAAGTTTTTGATATGTGCGAGGAGGCACATAGTAGTAATACTGGTGTTGATTTAAATGAGATGCGCCAATGGCTACAAAGGGCGATCTGTTTACTTGGCAATGCTAATGCAGCATTATGCTTAGAAAGGAGAAAGAGTATTCTATTTAAAATAGACCCGAAGCTTGCTGAATTGGCTGGCAAGGAGTTGGGTGAGGAAAGCGAAGGCTTATCATTCGGGGATGATTTTGTGAAGGACATGGCCAGATATGTTGGCACATTCAATAGCCTACAAAAGGTCCAGAAGGACATACGTAAGGTTTTTGGAACGGCCGGGCGAACGCGGGGTCGGTTTCCCGGCCGAGGGCAGAGCTTCACCAGAAGCAATTTTGGAAGAGGCACAAGACCCTATGGTGCGAATTATGGAGGAGGATATATGTTCACAAGAACAGATCAGGGAAGTTTCTTTCCACAAAGACAAAGGGGAAGAGCAAGAGGCTCGTGTGCTGAGAGGAGGCCAAGAGGATATTCAGGTAAGATTTCTAGCGGGCCATTCTGTTACTCGAGTAAAGTTGGGCGGCAGACTAGCTCAATTTGTTTCACGTTGGGAAGAGATAACTCAAGATCCTTGGGTGTTGGAAACTATTGTTGGGTACAGGATAGATTTTATCAGGACTCCGGTACAGGTGAGGGTACCAAAAATGTTAAGATTCTCAAGAGAGATGGAGTTGCTTGTGACAGAAGAGGTGTTGGCATTGGAAGAGAAAGGTGCGATAGAGCCTGCAAGGGAAGTACAGGGAAATTTCATAAGCAATTTGTTTCTGGTAGAAAAAAAGGACAAAGGAATGAGACCGGTAATAAATTTGAGGGAGCTGAACGATTGGGTTGGTTACAATCACTTCAAGATGGAAGGTATACACATGTTGAGGGATTTGTTGAGGAAAGGAGATTGGATGACGAGGTTAGATTTAAAGGATGCTTATCTAACGATTCCAATGTGTCAGGAGCAAAGGGACCTTTTGCAGTTCAGGTGGAAGGGGAGAAGATGGAGATTCAAGAGTCTTCCGTTCGGACTAACGTCAGCTCCATGGTGCTTTACCAAGGTGATGAGGCCGGTGGTGGCCTGGTTAAGATCAAGGGGAATACGTCTGATTGTGTATCTGGACGATATTTTGATTATGGCAGAGGAAAAGGATATGGCGAAGGATCAGACGGAGTTTGCAGTGAAGGTGATAGAGGATCTGGGTTTTGTAGTGAACAAGGAGAAATCTTGTGTCTTACCTCAACAGGAAATGACATTTTTAGGTTTTCAGATACTGACGTTGGAATGTGTATTGAAGTTGCCGATGGAGAAGGTAAGGAGAATCAGGAAGGAAGTGAGGAGAGTCAGGAATGCAGAGTGGATAACTCTGAGACAATTGGCACGTTTGCTGGGACTTCTGTCATAATCAATTCAGGCAATTTTCCCAGCACCTCTGCATTATCGTGCTCTACAGAGGTTGAAGGCATATCATTTAAGAAAGGATGCGAGATATTCGCAGAAAGTGAGAATGAATCATGAGACACAGGAGGAGTTGGATTGGTGGATAGTGAATTTGGAAGCATGGAACGGAAGGGCAATTTTTGGACAGATGCCAGAGATAGAGATAGAGTCGGATGCGAGCATGCATGGATGGGGTGCGAAATGCGAAATGGTTGCGACAGGGGGACGGTGGTCCAAGGAAGAAGGAAAGATGCATATAAATTGTTTGGAGCTTCTGGCAGGATCTTTTGCGATAAAGAGTTTTGTAAAAGATCAGATGAGGTGTTGTGTACTTTTGAAAATGGACAATTTGTCAGCGGTTCGGTATGTGAACAAGATGGGAGGAGCACGGTCAAAGGGGTTGGCCGAACTAGCGAAGGAATTTTGGGAGTTCTGCTTGGAAAGGGAGATAAAGGTACAGGTACAGTATATACCAGGGCTGAACAACGTAGAAGCGGATTGGTATTCAAGGTACCTGAAGGATGTGAGCAATTGGAGACTGAAAAGAGAAGTTTTTCTGAGTTTGGAGAGTTTATGGTGTCCGTTGAAGGTGGATCTTTTTGCAGACAGGTTGAATGCTCAGTTGGAAGAGTTCTACAGTTGGAGGCCGGATCCGGAGGCAAAAGGAGTGGATGCATTTCTACAGATATGGAAAGGGGGAAGGAGTTATGCGTTTCCTCCATTTTCATTGATTCAGAGAGTTCTGAACAAAGTCAGGAGGGAGCAAGCAGAATTAGTATTGATAACACCCTTTTGGAGGGCTCAGGTTTGGTTTCCGGATGTAATGGATCTTCTGGTGGAGGTTCCAGTGGTCTTGCCAGACATGAGGGAAATATTGCAGGATGTTCAGGGGAATGTTCACGAATTGGTGGTGTCAGGGAAGTTACGGTTGATAGCGTGGTTGATTTCAGGAGAATATGGCAGATGCATGGATTATCAAAGAGAGCGGAGGATCTTGTGTCTAAATCCTGGTCAAGGGGGACTTCGAGATCATATGGTTCAGCATGGAGAAAATGGAATGATTGGTGTATTAAGAGGGGTTTGGATCCCGTATCGGCACCTGTGGTAGAGGTTGCAGACTATTTGTCAGAATGTTTTGAAGAGGGATTGGCGTATAGTACAGTGAATTCAAGCAGGTCGGCGATTTCAGCTGGTCATGCATTGGTGGATGGAATTCCTGTTGGACAGCATGCTTTGATTAAAAGAGTTGTTAAAAGCGTGCGTATTATGCATCCTCCACGGGCGAGGTATTCTTCTCTGTGGGATGTTTCAGTAGTTTTAAGGGAGATGGAGAGTTGGGGTGCGAATTCTAGTCTAGATTTGAAACTCTTGTCATGGAAGTTGGTTATGCATTTGTGTCTGGTTTCCTTTAGAAGGGTTTCGGACGTAAGAGCTTTGGAGGTAAATTCTAGGTTTTATCAGCCAGAAGGGGTTTGTTTTGAGATAAAGAAAAGAACAAAGACTATGTCTAAAACGATTTTTTATCCTCTTTATGAGGGGAATATAGTTTTATGCGTGGTGAATTGTTTAAAGGAGTATGAGAAAAGAACTTTGGGATTGAGATTGGTTAATTGTTCACAATTACTGATTTCATATGTTAGACCGTTTAGGGCTGTATCAACGCCAACTTTAGCAAGGTGGATAAGAGGAGTGATAATTAAGGCTGGTGTGGATATTAGTGTTTTTGGAGCACATTCAGTGAGAGGGGCTATGGCTAGTAAGGCTTTCATGAGAGGTTTTAGCTTAAGTGATATTATGAAGTCGGCTGATTGGTCTAATGATGATACTTTCAGGAAGTTTTACTTTAAGCCTGTGGAAAATGTGTTGGATTCGGTTTTGGAATGACTTTGAACATGCATAATATTTGCCTCCGGGCCTTGCTATAAAATGCAGATTTTCCACAGTTTTAATGTAAAGAAAATCATGATTTTATTAAAGGCACGGAGGCTAATATTATCCCTCCACTGTGCCCTCCCTTGATTGTTAATAAGTTTGTTTATTTTGTAGGTTAACAAAGAAGAAGAGATTTGGCGTTAAGTCAGAAGAATTTGGAGAATGAAGGAGTTTGCTTTTGGAGATTTGGTTCTTCGCAGCTACAAAGAGGAAGATGGCTGCCTGTTCAGGGGTTATATGCATGTTCAGGGTTCTAGAGTGTTTATTGTATTCTAATTCCTTGTGATGTTGCTGCTGTTCGAGTAGTAATAAAGGATGTTGTGCATAATATTAGCCTCCGTGCCTTTAATAAAATCATGATTTTCTTTACATTAAAACTGTGGAAAATGTGCATCACATGACTCGCACTTCCGCTTTTTAAACACTTTTTAAACCGTTCGATCAATTTTGTTTCCCATTGACCGCGAGGACCCCAGCGTACGGACATACACCACGCTATCACGGTGAGCATATGCACGATGGACGCTTAAAACTTTCTTTACATTCTGGTCGGAAACATAGTAAAATCTTTACGTTACGTTTCCTTTCAGGTTCTAACAATTGTATTGGATGGTCTGGAAAGACTTAACCGTGAGTTTGTTTTAATTTAACCTCGTGTGCACACTGTTGGTTTTAAGACACATTCGACCGGCTTTCAGACTCGGATTTCATTCTAAGTTTTTTTCACTTTTTTTTCTTCTGCAGGTATTCGTGTACACCAATGACATGAATGGAATGTTAATCATTCAGTGAGTTACCTTATTAGTATCGGTAATCTCTGCACATGTTCGTTTTTTAAAGCGTTACTGTCGAACTAACCGAGCCATTCACCTTCACTATTGAATTACTTCGTTATCACTTTCACGCATTGTGCAATTCGGTTCACAATACAACGTGAACGGGATTACTATCATTAAACGCTCGGGCTATATGCCCCAGTAGACCTGTATCTTACCACCTCGATTCACTGACTATATACGCCACTAATCCACTTTTTATTGGCATGTCACGTTGCGAGCACCATGAACAGAATTATGATACACAGTAAACTCATTGGCATGAGGTTCCATCGTTACAGGCTTTTCGCCAGAGCTCACAGGAGGTTTAATCTTCTTAGCATGCAAAGATGTCACCAAGGTTACCACCCAATCAGAAGCAAGAATCACAAATGTTTATCCTGTACCTTTTTATCATTTGTTTTTAGTTATTAATTCCCCTGATGAAGGGTTAAGCCCGAAATGCATTGTGCAGAAATGAATGAATTATCATGCAAGTCAAGTATACTATGGAAATAATAGTACTGAACTGAATCAAAAATAAAATATGACCTTCTGAACAATTTACGGAAATTATTATTGAAACTCATTCGAAGGAGTGTCTTTTGGGGACGTTACTCTCACGAGAGATAACGCTTGTGGAGCACACTACAGACCTCACTCATAAAGAGCAAATCTGGGTAACTATGGGAATAATGATCGCCAAACGCAACATAGCCAGGAGATGAGGAGTGTCAAACATACCAACTCTGACTGAATGGAAGAAGGACATGGATTGGTGCATGGTTGCTGAGAAAGCGGTCCATGAAAGCAGAGGGTGCCCCAAGAAATGGGAACAAATTTGGGGAAAGTGGAACACCTATCGGGGTAACATATGTTCCCCCTTCAGCTGCTAGATCCCGGTGGGAGACTCTGAGAACGACCCCCCATGACGTACAGGACAGCCCAACTTGAGTTCAATTGTGTGCAGGGTAGTGCAATAAATGTGCGTACTTGTACTTTGTTGGTTTGAAACAACAATGGATGTATGTGTACTTGGCTGTTTTAAAATGATAACTGCGATTTGCTCTGTCTTATGGTTAAATAAAAAGAAGATTAAAAAAGAATCAATACAGAAGGCAAACAATGCAACGGTCAGTTAATCAATTCTAAATATTGCAAATTGCAAAAAAAACCATTAAATATCATTGAAAGCCGAAACTGAACTCTATTTTAATCAACTGTCAGAACCAGCTCTGTTCTAGCACAGGGCAAATCAATTAATCAAGCAATCAATATTTGTATAGCGCTGCACTGTCACCCCGAGGGGTATCTGGGTGCTGAGGGTGCCGCGTCTCTGTCGAAGAGCCAGGTCTTGCATTGCTTCCTGAAGTCGGCCAGGAAGGGTGCTGTTCGGAGGTCGTTCAAGGTCTTGGCGGAGATATAGTAGAAGGAGCGTCTCCGGCTGCAACTGCTATCGATGTAGGGGGTGTGTGCAAGGGCGAGTGAGCCAGGTGGAAGTTCAGTCACTAGTTGATGTAGGATGATCCAAGGATGTGTAGCAATTTTATGCGAGCGTGAGGATCTTGAACTGGCATCTCTTCTGCATGGGAAGCCAGTGGAGGTCTCTTAGGCGGGTGGTGATGTGGGTCCATATGGGGAGGTCCAGGATGAGTCTGGCTGAGGTGTTCTGTATGGTCTGCAGTCTCGTCAGGAGTCTGGAGGAGATTCCAGCGTAGAAAAAGCATTGCCATGGTCGAGGCGGCTGGTGACGAGAGCTTGTGTAACGGTCTTTCTGGTGTTGATGGGGATCCATCTGAAAAGTTTGCAGAGCATGTGCAAGGTGTGGAAGCATGAGGAGGCGCCTGGGTTTATTTGATGTTTCACTTGTTAGTTGGCTGTCTAGGATGATGCCCAGGTTGTGTGAATGGTCAGTCGGTGTGGGTATTGGTCTGAGTTCTGCTTTCCACCAATTGTGGTCCCATGCAGATCAGTGCTTCTCTTTTATCAGAGTTCAGTTTGAGGCAGCTGTCCCTAATTCACTTGGCTACATTGGACATTGTATCGCAGAAGTTAGTTTTGGCATTGAAGGGGTCCTCGTGAGCGAGAGGATGAGTTAGGTGTCATCAGCGAAGGAGATTATGTTGAGTCTGTGGGATGTGACGACGTCTGTGAGGGGGTCATATAGATGCTGAACAGAGTGGGGCTGAGGGATGATCCTTGGGGAACACTGCATATGATGTCCTTGGGCGCTGAGGTGAAAGGAGGTAGACGATGCTCTGTGTGCGTCCTGAGAGGAAGGAGGCGATCGCTTGAGGGTGTGTTGCTGTATGCCGATGTTGTGGAGTCTGTTGATGAGAATGTGATGGGAGTCGAGGTCGAGGAGGATCAAGACCGCACTTTCTCTCTGGTCAAAGGCAAATGAGATGCATTTGTTATGCTGCTCAGTAAAGCCTAGAGTAAGATATTTGAAAATTATTCTAAGTGCAGATTGATAAACAGACTGACATAGATTCTGCTCTCTTAGAGGACTGGGAAAGAACCTGCCTTGTTTCCCAAATGCTTCGTTTTTACAAACTTGTGACAGAGAAACTCTACAGTCATAGTGGTTTGATGAAGAATTCGAATTACAGAGCCCAATTGCAAAACAGAAAACACATCACATGCTCAGGCAACACTGTATTATCTCGTACGGAAAAAAACAATTCAACATTATAGTACCTGCGTTCGGCCTAGGGAAGCGGCCTTCAGTTGTGAACAGTTATGAATCCGTCTACTCCAGGAATATCATGAACCGAAAAACACAATGTAATAATATTACAGTGCAAGCAAGACTGTAGAGCTACTGAATTTCGTAGAATTAATCAAGTTATGAAGGTCACATTTGAGGCTTCTCGGTGCACAAGCAGGAGGGGAGAGTACAAGTTAGTGTCAGAATCTGTGCCTCGCGCATTTGAAATGTGCAGTTTGAAAACTGTGGTACGTTCAAGGCCCACTCGTGCCCAGAGTAACATTTTCACGATATAAAACACAGTAAAACGCTGCATCTGTTATTCTATGGTAATAATTAAATCACATCAGGGCATATTATCAAGCCAGGCGATAAAATTATCGCCGCTTTAGCGCCAGAAAACCGCCGCTAAAGCGGCGATAATGGGCTTGATAATATGCTCTATGGAATTCCAATTGAAGCCCATGTTAGATGTGAAGGACGTCTAACATGGGCTTCTATGGGAATTCACAAGGGCATATTATCAAGCCCATTATCGCCATTTTAGCGGCAGTTTTCTGCCGCTAAAACGGCGATAATTTTATCGCCTGGCTTGATAATATGCCCCAGAATTATTAATTGTAGAGGCTTTTTGTGCAACTGCACAACTACAGCAGTGAAAATAGCATTAAATAAAAATAGGAGAGCCAGGAACACTGCATGACCACAGCAGAGACAATAACACTGCATAACTACAGCTGAGCCAATAACACTACATGACCAGCAGAGATAACACTGCATAACTACAGCAGAGCCAGTAACGCTGCATGACTACAGGAGAGCCAGTAACGCTGCATGACTACAGCAGAGCCAGTAACGCTGCATGACTACAGCAGAGCCAGTAACGCTGCATGACTACAGCAGAGCCAGTAACGCTGCATGACTACAGCAGAGCCAGTAACGCTGCATGACTACAGCAGAGCCAGTAACGCTGCATGACTACAGGAGAGCCAGTAACGCTGCATGACTACAGCAGAGCCAGTAACGCTGCATGACTACAGCAGAGCCAGTAACCCTCTACCCCTCTACCCCTGTATCCCACCCCTCTACTGCCCCTCTATCCCACTAGCCTACTACCCCTCTACTACTCCACTACCCTACTATGCCTCTACACTACTACCCTACTACCCCTCTACTACCCCACTAACCTACTACCCTACCACCCCTCTAATACCCCACTACCCTACTATCCCTCTACTACCCCACTACCCCTCTAATACCCCACTACCCCTCTACTACCTCTCTACTACCCTACTACCCCTGTACCCCACGATCCCTCTACTACCCTACTACCATACTACCCCACTACCCTACTTCCCCAATACCCCCATACTACCCTACTACTCACTACCCCTCTACCCTACTACCCCTCTACCCCACCCCTCTATTACCCCTCTACCCTACTACCCCTCTACTACCCCACTTCCCTATTAACCTACTACCCCTCTACTACTCCACTACCCCTCTACTACTCCACTACCCCTCTACTACCCTACTACCCCTCTGCTATCCCACTACTACCCCTCTACTATCCCTCTACTACTCCTCTACTACCCCACTACTTCTCTATTACCCCTCTACTTCCCCTCTACTACCCCACTACCCCCCTACTACCCTACTACCCCACTACCCTACTGCCCTTCTAATACCCCACTACCACTCTACTACCTCACTACCCCAATACCCTACTAGCCCTCTACTACCCCACTACCCTACTACTCTACTACCCTACTACCCCTCTACTACCCCACTATTACCCCACTACCCCTCTACCCCCTACTATCCCACTACCCCTCTACTACCCCTCTACTTCCCCTTTACTACCCCACTACCCCTCTACTACCCCATTACCCCTCTACTACCCCACTACCCTACTACCCCTCTACTACCCCTGCTATCCCACTACCCCTCAACTACCCCACTACCCCTCTATTACCCCACTACCCCTTTACTACCCTACTACACCTCTACTACCCCACTACCCCTTTACTACCCCTCTACTACCCCACTACCGCTCAACTACCCCACTACCCTCCCACCCCACTACCCCTCTACTACCCCACTACCCCTCTACTACCCCTTTACTACCCCTCTACTACCCCACTGCCCTTCTACTACCCCTCTACTACCCCACTAACCCTCTACTACCCCTCTACTACCCCATTTTCCCACTACCCATCTACTACCCCACTACCCCTCTACTACCCCACTACTACCCCTCTACTACCCAACTAACCATTTACTACCCCTCTACTGCCCCTCTACTACCCCACTACCCCCCTTCTACCACACTACCCCACTACCTTACTACCCCACTACCCTACTATCCTACTATCCCTCTACTACCCCACTACCCTACTACCCTATTACCCCTTACTACCCCACTACCCCTGTACTACCCTACTACCCCACTACCCTACTAACACTCTACTACTCCACAACCCTACTACCTATCTACTACCCTACTACCCCTCTACTACCCCACTACCCTACTACCCCACTACTACCCCTCTAATTCCCCTCTACCCCTCTACTACCCCACTACTACCGTACTACCCCACTACTTCTCTATTACCCCTCTACTTCCCCTCTACTACCCCACTACCCCCCTACTACCCTACTACCCCAATACCCTACTGCCCTTCTAATACCCCACTGCCACTCTACTACCTCACTACCCCAATACCCTACTACCCCTCTACTACCCCACTACCCTACTACTCTACTACCCTACTACCCCTCTACTACCCCATTATTACCCCACTACCCCTTACTATCCCACTACCCCTCTACTACCCCTCTACTTCCCCTTTACTACCCCACTACTCCTCTACTACCCCACTACCCCTCTACTACCCCACTACCCTACTACCCCTCTACTACCCCTGCTATCCCACTACCCCTCAACTACCCCACTACCCCTCTATTACCCCACTACCCCTTTACTACCCTACTACACCTCTACTACCCCACTACCCCTTTACTACCCCTCTACTACCCCACTACCGCTCAACTACCCCACTACCCTCCCACCCCACTACCCCTCTACTACCCCACTACCCCTCTACTACCCCTTTACTACCCCTCTACTACCCCACTGCCCTTCTACTACCCCTCTACTACCCCACTAACCCTCTACTACCCCTCTACTACCCCATTTCCCCACTACCCATCTACTACCCCACTACCCCTCTACTATCCCACTACTACCCCTCTACTACCCAACTAAACATTTACTACCCCTCTACTGCCCCTCTACTACCCCACTACCCCTCTACTACCCCACTACCCCATTTCCCTACTACCCTACTACCCCACTACCCCCTACTACCCACTACCTACTACACTACTACCTCACTACCCCCTACTGCCCCTCTACTACTACCCCTCTACCACCCCACTACCCCTCTACTACCCTACTACCCCTCTACTACCCTACTACCCCTCTACTACCCCACTACCCTTCTACTACCCCACTACCCTACTACCCCTCTACTACCCCGCTACCCCTCTACTACCCCACTACACCTCTACTACCCCACTACCCTTCTACCTCTCTACTACCCTACTACCCCTCTACTACACCAATACCCCTCTACTACTCCAATACCCCTCTACTACCCCAATACCCAATACCCTTCTACTACCCCAATACCCTACTACTACCCCAATACCCCTCTACTACCCCAATACCCCTCTACTACCCCAATACCCCACTACACCTCTATTACCGCAAACCCCACTACTACCCCAATACCCCTCTACTACCCCACTACTTCCCCTCTACCCCCTACCCCCTCTACCCCCTATACCCCCCTCTATCCTCCCTCTACCCCCCTCTACCCCCTTGACCTCCTCTACTATCCCTCTACCCCTCTACCCCTCTACTCTCTACCCCTCCCTACCCCTCTACCTCTCCACCTCTACCTCTCTCTACCTCTCTACACGCGCACATATGCACATATATATATATATGTATATATATATATATATATATATATATATATATATATATATATATATATATTCCAAAAAACGATGACGCAATGTGTGGTTTAAACATTTATTTTTCTGCCGCCACCAAACGCATTTCGACTGCCAAGCCGTCTTGCTCACTGGTACAAGTAATATATATATATGCATTTATATATGTATGTGTATATACATACATACATATATAAACATATATATACATCTGCATGTCTATATAAATACAAATATAAATGCATGCATACATATACATATACATATATGCGTGTTATGTACATGAATAGTTTGAAAAACACTAATAAAAGCAAAGCTAAAAAGGAACCTAATTACACAAACAGAATTGCTTTAACTTAAACAAGGGTGAGACCTATTGCATTTTCAATGCTTGTTTCCGGACTGCAGTGACAGCAGGCACATCGATGTGCGCGTGCTCACACTGCTCACTTCTCACTAGTGGAGAAGTTACGGCATGACGTCATGCCAGGTGAGCGTTGTAGGGAAAGGGAAATCCTTTAAAGAGAATGATTTTCTCTCTGGATTCCCCTTCTCTTTTTGAAAGTCAGGAGCAGCAACATTGCGGTAGTGTCACCAGGGCTCTAAGTGGAAGCTTTTTCAATATTATATGAAAAACATAGTTGCTGCTTATTTATCTTATGCAATTAACAACCAGTTCAGCGACTCCATCGCCGACCTCGCCAGCACCCACGCACTCGCCTCCACGGACAACATCCTCCTCGGGGACCTGAACTTCCACCTCGAGAACAACAACGACGTCAACTCCACCACGCTGATCGGCAACCTCGCCTACCTCGTCCTCAGACCACTCGTCACTGCACCCACCCACGCCGCCGGCCACACGCTGGACACCGTCTTCTCCACAAGCACCCACGTCACCTTCAACCACACCACCGAACCCCACTGGACCGACCACCGCTGCATTCACTTCACCTTCAAGAAACCTACCACGCACCACCGCACCCAACAGCTGCCCCGCCGTGGATGGAGCAAAGTCACCGAAGACCAACTGCTCACCACCCTCTCCCAGAACCCACCCACCAACCCAGACGCCGCAGCCCGCAACCTCAGACAGTGGATCGATGACTGTGCCAACACCCTCGCCCCACTGAAGAAACCTCCCAACAGCCATGCCAGCAAGAGAGCCACCTGGTTCACCGACGAGCTCCTGGCCTCCAAGCACGCATGCCGGAAACTGGAGAAGAAATGGCTCCACGAACGTACACCGAACAACCACGCAGCACACAAGGACGCCACCCGCAGACACCACCAACTCATCAGATCAGCCAAGAGATCCTCCTTCAAAGACCGCCTGGATAACAATGCACACGACAGCAAAGAGCTCTTCCGCATCGTTAAAGAACTATCCAACCCCAGCGCCAACACCAACGACATCCCGCCCTCACAGGAACTGTGCGACTCACTGGCCATCTTCTTCCACCGCAAGATCGCTGACATCCACAACAGTTTCAACACCGACCCGACCACGCCAGACTCCACCCCTCCTCCGAACACCAACAACGCCAACCACCTTACCTCCTGGTCCAACGTCAGCGACGACGAGACACGCAAGGTCATGAACTCCATCCACTCAGAATCTCCGACAGACCCGTGCCCACACCACATATTCAACAAGGCAGACGCAGCCATCGCCCCCCAACTACGGAAGGTCATCAACATCTCCTTCGAAACAGCGACATTCCCGGAAAGCTGGAAGCACGCCGAAATCAACGCCCTCCTCAAGAAGCCCAAGGCGGTCCCCAAGGACCTCAAGAACTTCCGGCCCATCTCCCTACTCCCGTTCCCGGCGAAGGTCATCGAGAAAATCGTCAACATGCAACTGACCCACCACCTCGAAGACAACAACATACTGGACCCATCCAAATCCGGATTCAGACGAAACCACAGCACCGAGACTGCCCTCATCGCCGCCACAGACGACATCAGGTGCCAATTAGACAACGGCGAAACATCAGCCCTCATCCTCCCAGACCTCTCGGCCGCCTTCGACACGGTCTGCCATCGCACTCTAAAAACACGCCTCCAAGAAGCCGGCATCCAAGAGAAGGCCCTCGACTGGACCACATCCTTCCTCTCCGGCAGATCCCAGAGCATCCGCCTCCCACCCTTCTGATCCAAAGCCACCGACATCATCTGCGGCGTCCCCCAGGGCTCCTCCCTCAGCCCTACGCTGTTCAACATCTACATGGGCCCACTCGCATAAGTGGCCCGCCACCACAACCTCAACATCATCTCCTACGCCGACGACACTCAGCTCATCCTCTCCCTCAGCAAGGACCCGCGCACCGCCAAAACTAACATCCACGACGGAATGAAGGCCATCGCCGACTGGATGAGGAGCAGCCGGCTGAAACTGAACTCGGACAAGACGGAGGTCCTCATCCTTGGACCCAACCCCTCGGCCTGGGACGACTGCTGGTGGCCGACCACTCTCGGGACAGCACCGACACCCACCGACCACGCACGCAATCTAGGATTCATCCTCGACTCCTCCCTCTCCATGTCCAAACAGGTCAACGCCGTCTGCTCCTGCTTCAACACCCTCTGCACGCTTCGCAGGATCTACAAGTGGATCCCGACCGAAAGAAGAAGAACGGTGACACAGGCCCTCGTCAGCAGCAGGCTGGACTACGCCAACGCACTCTACGCCGGAATCCCAGCCAAACACCTACGACGACTACAGCGCATCCAAAATGCCTCCGCCTGACTGATCGTCAACGTCCCCCACCGCAGCCACATCACCCCCCACCTGACAAACCTACACTGGCTCCCCGTCGACAAGAGGATCACCTTCAAACTCCTCACCCACGCACACAAAGCATTTCACGACACCGGACCAGCCTACCTGAACATCAGACTCAGCTTCCACACCCCCACCCGCCAGCTCCGCTAGCCTCGCACTCGCCGCCGTCCCCCGCATCCAACGAACAACCTCCAGTGGCAGATCCTTCTCCTACCTCGCCGCCATGACCTAGAACACCCTACCTACCCAGCTACGGCAGACCGAAGACTTACTCGCCTTCAGAAGTCTCCTCAAGACCTGGCTCTTCGAGCAGTAGCGCAACTCCCCCCTCCCCCCCTCTCAGCGCCTTGAGACCCTCACGGGTAAGTAGCGCGCTTTACAAATATTATGATTGATTGATTGACAAAACCAATAGTCCTGACTTGTTGTAGGTATGATGTTACTTGTTGCATCATATATCTGGATGCAATGACAGAAGCAGCAAAATACAAGTCAGGCGGCACACTATGCGAAGCACAGATTTTTATCTTAAGTGTTTTTAATCCACGCCCTTAAATACATTGGCCACGACCCTCTGAGAGACCCTCAGTTTTTTTATCCCACTTAAAGCCCTGACTGATGCAGTGTGTGATCCTCTCCTACAATAATCAGTGAAGAGCTGTGTGTGATGAGTGTTTCCTTTCTCTTTGTCGTTTTGAATAAAAGGAAGCAGGTATTTGCTAAAAGCAGATTATCTGAGTCAGGAGACCCTGCCATGGAGCGCCCTTCTGTCCTTTGGGAATCCTGGGCTGGTCTAAGGCGGGAGCTAGAATAAGCATTAAAGAAGATAGAGTTCCGCTGATTGTGGATACTACATGTATTAAGTTGAGGACTCATATAATCAATTGGCTCGTTGGTCTAGGGGTATGATTCTCGCTTAGGGTGCGAGAGGTCCCGGGTTCAAATCCCGGACGAGCCCTCTTTTTTAAAAAAAAAACATATTTCAATAAATGGACACTTTGAAAAGGGGCGAATAACAAAACAAGTGATTTTGAAACAGCCTGGGCTGGTTTTGCATTTGATTCCAGAACCTGCCACTCTCAAAGCAAGAATGTGAGCCCTGGACCACCGAGTCTGCTACAGAAACAGCTGGGGGGAGGGGGAGGAGGCAGCGAGCGCGCCACATCAGCAGCGAGTGGGGGTATTTTGGATGTTACAGGGGACTCAAAACTTTCATGTACGCCACTGTCTGGGGAACAGCAGGGTGAGCAGTGGGAGTGAGACACACTGGGAAGTGTGAGTGGGTTGTGAAGACACCAGCAGCAGGGTTGAGACCCCAACCAGCTAAAGGGGGCGGGGCTCTCTAAGAAGTACCTTAGTTACATTTGTAATGATCGGGTTGTTTCTGCACAGAGTGGATTTAGAAGGACGGTCGCTGCCCTCCTTCACTCTGATTGGTGCATCAAGAGATGCGGGAATTCTGTGGCACATTAAATGTCCCATGTATTCTATTTGGCACAATAATTCGGATTGACGCGTTTGAAACACCTTGGTTCTGATTGGCACATTCTGTGGCACAGTCCACCTGGCGGTGGGAGGGGGGGCAATCTTTGGTGCAGAGGTGTATTTCAAAAGCTTATTCTTTGGCACAGTCATTGTGATGTGTGTTTTTATGGGGTACTATAATGACCCCAGGCACCCTTCGTAGTGATATCCTGTAGCAGTGGTTGTGATGGGCATATTCTGTGCACCAGGATCCTGGCAAATGTTAAGAAAGCGGAGCAGGTACTCACCAGTCTGAGAGAGGGGCAGGTGATAAATGAAACCTGTACACCCGGAAACAGCTGCAGGGTATCTTCACTAAAATAACAACAGTGACATTTCATGTCCACAAGTGGCCGAAATAGCTCAGTTGGGAGAGCGTTAGACTGAAGACCTAAAGGTCCCTGGTTCGATCCCGGGTTTCGGCAGATGCTTTTTGTAGACTAAAAAATCATACATAACACGCTTAGAAACGTGAAAAATAAAACGTTGATTTAACAGCCTTAACCTTTTTTTTTCTGCCCTTCCTTCCTTAGCCGTCATTCCTTTCTTCATTCCTTCCTCCTCATTTTCATTATTTCTACGTTTCTGGTACAATCTCTTTAATTGTTTGTGGGTCTCACACCTTGTGCACAGGAGCGCTATCCCACAGGGTATGACGTGACACCCACGCTGCACGCACAATCACGCAAAGTGAGTTGACCACCCAGTGCCTCAGAGCAGAATCCCACTGATTGTGTGTGAGCCTCACGCCCTGGGCCCAATCACCCCCAATGACCTTCTGCCTCAACCCGCTTACTGTGACGTCCAGAGCGTGGAACATATCCCCACTCCTAGGAATAAAGGGCCATACTTACGAGCGGAGTTGTGTCGCTGTGATATGAGAGTGAAGCAAGTACAGAAACTGGGGCATATATTTACAATAATGTGGAGTAGGGCAGCGCTGCAACCCTTCTGGCTGCGTTGCCCTAAGTCAAAAGAAAAGAGGAGAAATACGCCGTATCTTCAAGATATAGGGGCAGATTTATGTTGCACTTGCGGCACTTTTGCGCCGCCGTTGCGTCACTTTTGTGACGCAGCAGCGGCGCAAATCCTGCGCCATGGTGCGGGGCATTTACAAACGTGACGCATCTCCCAGATGCGTCACGTTGTAAAGCCCTGCGCCACATGTAGGCGTTCCAGGGCAGGTGGGGGCGTTCCGGCGCAGGAACGCCTCCTAAAAGTGGCTGAGTGAAAGTCACTTTTAGGCCCATGCTGCGTCAAAACCCTGCGCCTGCTTGAAGCAGGCGTAAGGATTGACGCAGCATTGTACAGATGGGGCCCCCCAGATCATTGCTGGAGCTGCGTCGCGCTTGCGACGCAACTCCAGCAATGCGCCACTTTTCGGCACAGATGCGTCACGCATCTGTGCCATTTTTGCCCCATGGTGCGCCGCATTATAAATGCGGCGCATCCATGGTGGCGTAGCTGTGGCGCATAATAACTGGCGCATCCCTGCTGATATGCAGGGATGCGCCAGTCGTCATAAATCTGCCCCATATTCTACATACATAGGGGCAGATCTATATTGGAGATGCGCCACTTTTACGCCGCCGTTGCGTCACTTTTGTGACGCAGCGGCGGTGTAAACCCTGCGCCACGTTGCGCCATATTTACATCATGACGCATCTATGGAGATGCGTCACGATGTAAAGCCCTGCGCCACGTAAAACCTGCGTCAGGTTTCACGTGGGCGTGTCGACAGAGGGGGGGGGCGTTCCGTCGCAGGAACGCCCCTGAAAAGTGACTCAGTCAAATCTATAAGATTTGACTGAGTCACTTTCCCAACGCTGATGCGCCAAAACCCTGC
This sequence comes from Triturus cristatus, assembly GCF_964204655.1. NCBI lineage: Eukaryota > Metazoa > Chordata > Amphibia > Caudata > Salamandridae > Triturus > Triturus cristatus. Next base: position 143,988,675 of record NC_140585.1, on the reverse strand, counting down.
GCCTGCTTGAAGCAGGCGTAAGGCTTGACGCACCATGTTAGGGATAGGGTAGGTTGGAACAGTGCTGGAGTTGCGTCGCGCTTGCAACGCAACTGAAGCACTGTGCCAACCTTACGCCATCGGATGCGTCACGCATCTGTTTATTCCTGCGCCATGATGCGCCGCATTGTAAATGCGGCGCATCATGTGTGGCGCAAGGGTAAACTTGTGTGACGCATCATTCCTGGCGCATCCTTGCTGATTTGCAGGGATGCGCCAGGGAACATAAATCTGCCCCATATTCTTCAAGATATGGCACATTCCTGTCCTGTCTGCCAGCGCCGGTGCTCAGGCCCCCAAACTGCATCCGAGCGCCAACGCAGGCACCCTGGCACCATGATGCAAGTGTGTCTGTGTCGCTGGCATGATTGTTTATTTGAAGGAAGGCACACCTTCCTGCACAAAAGCAATCAAAGGAGGCGTATTCCTCGTTCTATGTGTGCTGCAGAATGCAACACATGTGGAACAAGCATTGGCATAGCCAATAGGTCTCGCCTTTGGGACCTTATAAGTGTTTAGCCATGCAACAGTTGTATAACTAAATACTTATAAGGTCCCAAAAGTGAGACCTATTGGCTATGCCAAGCGTCCGTGCGGCCGCGAAAGTGATCGCGATAGCGATCAAACACCAAAGTGGCCGTGCGGCCGCGAAAGTGAAAGTAATCGCGGTAAAGCGCGGCGCGCGCGCCCGCGCACATGCACTGTAGCTCTAGACTGGCCTGGTAGCACTTTTTGGAGCCCTCTCAATAAGTCTCGCCAGACCAGCGCATAAGCTGGGTTAGGCGAGACCTAAAAAGGAATCAACGAGGAACATTTGTCCTATTCTTTCCTTTTCCCCATGTCACTCCTGCTTTGGGAAGGCGTTAGTTTTGGCGCTGCCCCAGATTTATGCTATGTTGTAAATCTGGAAGGAGAGCAGATGATGGACGAAATGCTGAACCAACCAAACATTCACCCCAGTTACAGATCTGGGGTTGAATCCATCATTTTTTTGCATGCCACGCCATTCCAGTTTAGATCCAGCCATATGCAAATCAGTTTTGACCCTTCACCCCATGGAAACATTCCATCTGAAATGCCAGGCCAGGTCCTCCCTGCAACAGAAACAAGCATCCTGGGACCGGTTTCATGGTTTTATCTCTCATCAGCCAGGCTAGCTTGAATCTGGTGGAGTAGCGAGAACATGACCTGCGTCTGGGCATACACTTCCATCTTAGGGCGACAAATGCAAAAAGAATCGATGATGTATGGAATGTTAAACCAATCAATCATTCACCCCCGTCACAGATCTGGGTTAAATCCATAATTTTTAATTTGCATGCCACACCATTCCAGATTAGACCCAGCCATAAGTAAATCATTCTTCACCATGCTCCCCATGGGAACTGTCCAGCCTTAACTGCCAGGTCAGGTCCTCCCTGGACCAGAAACAAGCATCCTGGGTCCGGCTTCTGGGTAATACCCCTAATCAGCCAGGCTAGCTTGAATCTGGTGGCGTAGCGACCACGGGACCCACGTCTGGGCATATCCTTCCCAGTTGCGGCGACAAATGCAAAAAGAGCAGATGATGGACGGAATGCTGAATTAATCAAACATTCACTCCCAGTCACTGATCTGGGTTAAAACCATGGTTTTTTTGCACGTCATGCCATTCCAGTTTAGACCAAGCTGGGAGAAGTTGACCTGGTATATGCTGTCCACTACTTATAGTGGGCACCCTGTACCAGTCCAAACAACCCCTTATTGGTAATAGGTTAAAGACAACCTTTATTGAAAGCTATCCTAGTGGTAGCCATGGAGAGCAGACTTCAGGCTCAGTCTTGAAGGAATGTAAAGCAGCTTGTTTTACCAGTCTATAATCTCTTGAGTGGCTAAATGAAAGACAACCACACCAGGTATATATATAAAATATATGTATTTATTTCTAAATACACCCTCCTAGTCTCTTTATGAGTCTAGAGGTCAAAACACATAAGTTACACTTCAAATATGACAGTAAAATAGCACAAATACACATCAGGCCCTAGGGGCGAGCCAAACATTATACTGAAACAGTGGTATAAGAACCATGACTTAACTAGACACAAGGCCTAGAGCCTGTGGAATCGCTGGGACCCCATAGGAACCACCCAAGGTAGTGTCACAGGGGGGACCCACGGGGGCCATGTGCAGTGTGTGAACACAGCCGCGAGCTCCCGTTAGCTTCTCTGGGGAAAGTCGCGGTTAGATTTTTAAAGATTAGGGACACTTAGAAACAAGTCAGGACCAAACCCTTTTTGACTTAGGAAGTTCTAGGGCCAACACCCATGGGAGCACCAGAGTACTCGTGTTACCTCACCCAGGGAAACCGGGTGCATAGGTGTTAAATGGTGTCGGGTCGTGTCGTCGATTTCAATGGGAGCTGGCAAAGAAGTGCTGCTGCTGGGAAGATGTGAAGTGTCCAAAGAGATCCAAGCCTAGATCAAAGTCAAGAAGAACCTGAAAGCAGAGGGGACAAAGTCTGGGTCACTTTCCAGTGACCAGGAGGACGCTAGGCGGATGCCCACCGATGTCGGGTGATTTCAGGTGAAGGAGGTGAAGCTTGACTCTTCAGCCACGAGGACCAGGAGGTGTCGAGGATGACCAGGTGCTGGATTTGAGCTGTCCCAAGAAGGATGTTGAGTGCTGCAGCATCGGTGCCAAGATTGGACACAACAAGCCTTGGCAACAGCAACCCACGCAGAAAGGAGAAAGATGCTTCGGTGCAGGCCAGCAAGGTCTGTGGGACTCACCAATTGGTAGGGAGTCGGGGCACATCTGGAGCAACCAGGGAAGCCCAAGGAAAATCAAAGTTACCTTCACAGGGACCCACCAGTTGACAGACCAGGAATCGCAAAGAGACCTCAAGAGGAAACACAAAATAGAGGCCCACTGGTCACTCTGGGTGACTAGGCCGACAATCTTCAGTGGGTCTTCTGCTCGAGGTAGGGGCTACAAGTAACCCCAAGCACGACTTCAAGAGACTTCGAGAAGTCAATGCACTTGCAAAAGTACATGGTGACCAGGAGTTCCGGTTCCACGCTGCTTACGAGGGCTGCGGGTCTCAGCTTTGCTGGGGACTCAGGTCAGCCTCTGAGATGTTTGGAAATCCTCTTCCTGGGCTGTAAATACTTCGGAGTCCGGCGGGAGCTTCGGAGATGCAGACTAGCAAAATGCTTCGTTGGTGCCTGCCAAGCAGGGGTGTCACTCCTTGACCCCAAGGGAGATTTCTTCAGTCCTCTAGTCTTGAGTGGAGTGTCGAAGTTTCAGGATTCAGCTTCAGAGTTTCGTCCAGGGATATCTAAAGTTCTGGTTACAGAGGTTCCTTACTTATACCTAAGAAAGGGGTTGGGCTAGCTCTGGGACCCACCTATGGGAGGGTTTGGAAAGAGGGGTGGCTACACCCATTTCTTTTGTCCAGTGCTGGAAGCCCCTGAACCGGTTTGAGCTGGGCTATGCACAGGGACACCAAGTGTGCCCCCAGTGCAGGACTTCAAAGCACTCACAGAGTGCTCCCACCCAGCCCCAATACACATAAGCCTGTCTGGGAGGTGGTTACCCCTTCCTGTGGCAGGAAACCTATTGTCCAGGCCTCCCCTGCCGGAGTTTCGGTCAGCAGAAGGAGGCCAGACCCGTGTCTGTGGCTGCAGCATCCATTTTGTGATGCCAGGTTCTATTAGATTTCTACCAGGTATACCAGTACTGCCATGTCTCTCCCTCTAGAAGGGTGGGATCATATCCTCACATCAAGAACTGATGTGGGGGTATGATTCCAAGATGTTTGACACCAAACACGACATGTTTCCGTGCAGCCAGTCCAAAGTTAGCATTAGCCGTTTTAGATATAATGCACTTAAGAGTATATGGTCAGGCTGCACCACTGACAACCCCGGAGAAGAGATTCTGAAGGCTGCAGAGGGGCTCAGCTCATGCCTGGGCACCCTCTCACATATAACCAAGCGCCCTGCCTTCAGGATTGATAAGGACTGCCATAGGGGTGACTGATAGGTTACTATGAGCAGTGATAGGTGAGGTATAGTGAACCTATACCTCAGTAAGGGGTGCATGCACCACCTTACCCAGGCTGCCATAGCAGACCTGTGGTGTCATTTTGAAGGGCTTTCCAGGGGTGGCACAATACATGCTTCAGCCCCTGGTAGGCCTCTGGGGTACCTATGGCCTCGGTACATAGTATACCATGTGCTAGGGACTCACAAGAGTACCGCAGAATCCAATCTGGAGTGTACCTAAAGTACATGCAATCAATTTAGAGAGGAAGCAGCTAGGCTGGGTCCCAGCCAGACTAAAGTTGAAAAACAGTAAAACACCAGCAAAAAGTGGGGGTAAACATGTGAAGCAGATCCTATTCTCCTACACCAGCCATATGCAAATCAGTCTTGACCCTGTTTCCGAAGAGCACAGTCCATCCCAAACTGCCAGGTCAGGTCCTCCCTGGAAAAGAAACAAGCATCCTGGGACCGATTTCGGGGTAACACCCCTCAGCAGCCAGGCTACTGTAGGTGTAGCAAGCACGGGATCCACATCTGGGCATACCCTTCCCACTTAGAGCGACAAATGCAAAAAGAACAGATGATGTACGGAATGCTGAATTGATCAACCATTCACCCTCAGTCACAGATCTGGGTTAAATGAAGATCCATAATGTTTTTGCACTCAACGCCATTCCAGTTTAGACCCAGCCGTATGCAAATCAGTCTTGACCCTGTTCCGCATGGGAACATTCTAGCCCGAACTGCCAGGCCAGGTCTTACCTGGACAAGAAACCAGCATCCTGGGACCGGTTTCGGGGTAACACCCCTTATCAGCCAGGATAGCTTGAATCTGGTGATGTAGCGAGCACGGGACCCACGTCTGCGCATACCCTTCCCACTTTTGTAAATCTGGGGCAGTGTCCATAACCATGGGTGTTGTTTGGGAACAGTCACAATGCAACACCCATGGAATGCCCCTTTCACACAGAGTAAGGCATAGCCCTACTACATATTTACAAGGCCATGCAAAGCCACTCAGGGTTGCTTTGCTTGGCCTTGTAAATATGGACTGGAACAATGCGCCTCTGCCTTGTCACAAAAGTGACGCTTTGGCGGTGTAAAAGTGCAGCGGGGGCATTGTAAATATGCCCCTGAGATTTATGAAGCCATGTAAGGCCATTTGCATGGCCCTGAGTGGATTCATAAATCTGGAGTAAAGCAAGGCAGGGAAAATCGCTGCATTGCCTTACTCTGCGCTAGGGGGGCATTCCGTGGGCATTGCATCGGTGTGCCCATGCAACTCCCATGGTTTTGGACACATTGCCATATTTACCGGAACTGGTAAACCTGAGAATGCGCCAAAATGCTAAGCCTTCCCAGAGAGGCTTAATGAGGGGAAATATATTTATTTCTCCTCATTACTTTCTCTATGTGTGCTTCATTCTGCAGCACCCTTAGAAAGGGAGAGGAGTTGGCTTAACGGCTAGTGTTGTCGACCTCAAATCTAGGGAACTGGGTTCGAGTCTCGGCAATGACACTGAACATCCTGTGATTCTGGGCAAATCACTTAATCTCCCTGTGCTTTTCCTTATGTAATGCAGCTGGTGCTATGTAAAATGCTCTGATACCCGATTCGGGTAAAGTTTGCGCTATATAAAACTCTATTAAAAAAAAGAGGAATATGCCTCAGGCGATTGTTTTTGTATAGGAAGGCACCTTCCTGTCCAAAAAGAATCCTGCATGCAACACAGGCACTTTTGCACAATGGTGCATGGGCACTTGAATTGGCACTAGACAGCCAAAATAGCACCAGCGTAGGGGGAAAGGCAGGGAAACACCGTATTGCCTTAAATATGGAGCAGTCCTGCCCTTTACTTGTAATGCTGTGCAGCGCAGCAAGCTACACTGTGTGACTTTTTCATAAATCTGCCCAAAGTGTCTGTCCCTCATTGTTTACGGGTGTAAACAAGTGGAGTTAAGCCTTACTAACTGAGTGTTACTTATGTACCCAAGAGCGCACTGTGACTAGTATACAGTGCAGCACATTCTAAGCATGAATTCTATTGTTTGTACTGTTATTTCGCTTACTGAGTGAGTTTCACTCCTGGAGAGGAGACAGAGAAAAAAGGGGGGTTCCAAAACCCGTTTTCTCCATGTTAATTTCCGTAGGAAACTTTAGACAAAGCTACTGCCTCAACTGCTGAATGGAATTACACCAAATTTGGTAAAAAGGTAGCTCTTGGTTCAGAAAGCGACCTTTTTTTAAATGATTTAAATCGTTTTTATTGAATGTGTGGCAAGTGAGAACATTACACCCACCTACAACAGCTGACCGGCGGGGAGCTGTGTAGTCAATTTTCAAAATTTGTTAAAGAAAGAGAGGGAGAGTCAAAGAAGAGTAAAGGAAAGCAGAGACAAACTGAGGAAAGCAGAAGAGAGAAGAGACAGGAGTCCACCCGCAGCTGGAAGTACGACCTGGTAGGGATCTAGGACAGATTTTCCTCCGGAGGGAGTGGCGCCTCCGCGGGGGGGCCTTGGGAAATCGCAGGACCCTTAAGTACCGAGGGTAATGAAGCTCAACAAACTCGGAGGATAGGTATGCCACAGTGGACCCCCAGGTCTTGTCAAATTTAGGCAACGGCGATTAATCCCCTCAGTGATCCTTTCCATCCATACCACCTCCCACAGTCTGTACAGCCAGTCTAGTTTAGTTTGGGATGTCCTCCGTGCCCCATTTTGCCAGGAGAACCTGCTTAGCTGCCCCCAGCGCTAAAGTAATCGCCCTACCCCTACAGGACCTGAGAGGGTATGTGAGAAGGTTGGGAAGTCCCAGCAGGATGGAGCTAGGGAATCTGGGGAGTTCTGTCTGGTATATGTGGTCAACGAAGGGCAGTATAGATTCCCAGTATGCATATATCTTAGGGAGGTGCCATAGAATGTGGGACAGTGTGCCCGCCTGTCCGCATTTTCGCCAACAAAGATCGCTGCTGCGTGGCCGCCACTTGGCGATACGCTCCGGGGTATAATATCAATAGTGCGCAATTTTTAGGAGCATCTCCTACCGCACGATGAGGCCCAGGCCCTGTGAACGATGTCTGTCCACTCTTTCGAGGAAAATTACCGACCCAGCTACGACTCACACCTACGCTGTGCTGGGGACTTAGCTTGGTTCTTAGCCTTGTTGAGAAAATTATAGATATCTGACAGGAGGCGTTTGTTTGAGGTGCAGGTAATATACCAGAGCTCAATTTTTTAAGGTGCCGACCTGCGTGTACCGGGACTTGGGGCCGTGTGACCCAATGGCACAGTGCCAAGTACTGCCAGTACGCTTCCTTGGGATCCCATAGTGAGTTACCAGTTGGGGAAAGTCCATGATTCCCTGCAAATCGAAAAGGTCGCCAATACGTTTACAGTTTGCTTCTTGCCATTTCAAGTAGGCGTTCCCTAAGAGAGCCGGGGGGAAGTCTGGGTTCCCTATGAAAGGCGTCAAGGGCGACACGGCCATGGACAGCTGACATTTCTCCTGGACCTTGTCCTATACCTTCATGGTGGCATCCAAAACAGGGGAGATGTACACGCTCTGCGGGCGATGTCGTTTGGGGAGCCAGAGAATCTTTCATATGTGGATCCCTGCCACACCCCTATCCATGAAGCACCAGTGTTTTTCCGACTCTAGTTGGTACAATTCTATCATCCAGCGCAATTGCGCCACCTCATAGTAGCGCCCAAGATGTGTGTACCCAAGTCCCCCTTCCTCCTGTCTCAAATACGTGAGGCGGTGAGCCATGCGCACTCTCTTTCCCCCCCAAATGAAGCCATTGATTAGTTGCTGCATTTGGCCCACTATCGTAGACGGCGGACATAGGGGGAGTGTCTGCATTATGTAAAGAAGACGGGGCAGTGTCGTCATTTTAACTGCAGCTATCTTGCCCAGCCATGAAAGGACATGTTTCTTCCAGTTGTTCAGTTTGTGACGAATCTTGGCCAGTATTTCCAAATAGTTCACCTGGGCAATCTTCGCAGTGGTCGAGAAAACCCGGAGCCCCAGGTATGTGATGTTGCTAGTAGCCCAAGTGACTGGGAAGTGCAGCTGGTGTTGATCCGCTGCTGGCAGTGTGAGGCTCAGAGCATGAGTCTTTTTCAGGTTGATTTTGAATCCCGACGCCGCGCTAAAGGCATCAACCTCCACCAGCAAGGGGGGGAAGAGATAGCAACGGGCAGGTTAAGAAAAGGAGCACGTCGTCTGCATATAATGAAATCTTGTGCTCCCTAGCTCCCATCCGGATCCGGGTGACCGTGGAGAGCTGGCGGACCCTTTCGGCAAACGGCTCCATATAAAGCGTGAAGAGGAGAGGGGACATCCCTGCCGCGTGCCGCGCCAGATCTGGAAAGGGCGGAAGACCACCCCGTTAACCCGAATGCGGGCCTGCGGACCATGGTAAACACAGTTCACCCATTTCCTGAAGGACCTGTTGCAGATAAGGCCAATGGACCCGGTCAAATGCCTTTTCAGGATTAGAGTATTGCCGGGGTCTGGGTGTGTTGCATCTTGTCCAGTAGGTGACATAGTCATCGAGTCCCATCTCTGCAATTGTGGTCCGGGATGAAACCCGACTGGTCCGGGTACACCAGACCTTGCTTGTGGGGGGAGAGTCGGGACGCCCAAATGCTGGTGAAGATCTTCAGATCCATATTAAGCAAAGAGATGGGGCGGTATGAGGCGCATTCTCGAGGATCCTTCCTCGGCTTGGGAATGACCACTACCTCTGCCAAGGACATCGATGGGGCAAGTTTCCCGGTTATGCTAAAAGTGTTGAACAGGTGCACCAGCAGGGGAGCGAGGTCCGGAGCGAAGATTTTATAGAAGTCGACCAGAAAGCTGTCTTTGCCCGGTGCCTTACCAACAGAAAGTCCCTGAATGGCTCGTAAGACTTCATCAGGGCGGATATCTGCGTCCAAGTTGGCCGTGGCTGAGTCCACTAGCGGAGTCACTGGCGCCGCCTGCGTATACTCCTCGGCCGCAGTAGGGTCCAGGTTCTCAGCTGAGTAAAGAGCCGTATAAAAGGCCTCAAATTCAGACTCAATGTCTCCATCCGCCCGCAGGGTCTCTCCCCGGCCATTCTTAAGTTCCGTGACCCGACGTGACGCCGTCTCGGCCTGGAGAGCGTGTGCCAGGAGTCTCCCAGCCTTGTTACCCTCCTCGTAGTAGCGTTGCTTAGTGCGGAACAGAGTATATTCAGCGCGGTCAAGGTCAAGCGCCCGCAGCTGCTTCTTTGCCTTCGTGAGTAACAGCCGTGTTTGGACCGCCCCGTACGGCGATGAACCCCCTCCAGCTCCTTAATTTGGTCCTCCAATTCCCCCCTCTTAGTCTTACGGTCCTTGTTCAGACGCGCCGCGATAGCAATACAGCGTCCGCGGAGGACAGCCTTCAGGGCGTCCCAGAGCATGTCCACCCCAACCGAGCCTACATCATTCACTTCCAAATATGCTTTGATAGCGCCCTGCAGTTCAATGATATTGGCATCGTATGTGCGCAATTTGTGATTTAAGCACCACACACTCTGCTGCGGGGAGCAGCCAGGGAGGCGCAAAGTTAAGCTGATCGGGGAGTGGTCAGAGAGCGCTGCCACCCCGATAGATATGTCATCAGTGGACGCCGTGACTCTAGGCGAGGTCCAAAAAAGATCTATGCGGGAGTACGTTTGATGTGCCGCCGAGAAAAAGGTGTACTCCCGTGCAGTCGGAAAGCGATGGCGCCAGGCGTCTGTAAGACCAGCTTCCCCCAGTCTCTGAAGCATCGTATCAGAGATCGGACCCGAGTGTCCCACCCTAATCATCGACCTGTCCAACTCTGCTGCCGGAACCAAGTTAGTCACCCCCGATTACTAAGTCTTTGTCAGGGGACTCCAGGAGCAGAGTTATTATATCACTTAAAAAGGCCTCTTGGTGCTCATATGGTCTATAGAACGAGGCTATCGTGTGCACTCGCTCTCCTAGCAACATCCGTAAGGCCAGGAGGCACACAGCGACATCCGTGCGGGTTCCCACTACTGTCCCCTGAAAGTGCGTGGCCAAAAGGATCGCCACTCCAGCCTTCTTCCCCGGCCCGATGAGAAGTATTGTCCATCGAACCATTCATATCTAAGCCACTTCCAGTCAGCCTGCATGAGGTGAGTCTACTGTAGGAGGCAGCTATCGCACTTAGCATCTCTCAACAAGGCAAGAAGCGCTAGCCGCTTTACAGGCGAGTTAAGACCCCGAACATTGAAGCTCATGATAACTACTTTAAGTCTTGTCATGGGATATTGTGAGGGGGCACATTTGCGCACTTATCTAGCACTTCACTCAGAAAGCCAGCAGCGACAGGGTACTTGCTCCCCCCTTCCCGTGCCCCTTCCATGGACCGCCACCCAGGCACTCCCGCTCCCTCCCAAAGTGCCTCGCAGTGTCCCTCTAGCCTGATGGAGCAGGCCCTATGTGTGTTGAGGGGGTAAGCCTAGGGCACCAGGCCAAGCATCCAGCGCAACTTTTAAGAGAAAGAGCAAATAGGACACTCAGACAGTGTGCCTCCAGTGAGTACAGGGGCCCCATCCTCCTCCCCAAGGGTGTCCCGTCCTCTCTGCCCCCTCTCGCCGCCCCTGGCCACCAATATCGATGGTTCACCCTACCTGTCTGTGGGATGGCTGCAGATCTCTGGTGGGTAGAGAAGAAAGGAAAGAAGAGAGAGAGAGAAAGGAATAGAAGAGAGAGAAGGTGAAAAACACAGAAAGACTTCAATGTCATCTTCCAACAGGAACAATTCGCACCGACGTGCAAGGGTCCATGGGTCCGATGGTCGGTCATCACCATTCTGAAGATGGGGCTCCCCCCACCAAGACCGATATCTCAAACCGCTGGGCTCAGACCATTCGTCTTACCACTAGGTCGCAGGACACCGACTACCAGGGTCATTCAGTGGTTTTGGTCACCGGAGCCCTCCCGGTCCTGCAGCTGTAGCAGCACAGCTTCTCATTCTTTTTGGCACTCCTCCTCCGACGGCTTAGTTTGGGTACCTGTCTCCTGCCCGCTTTCGACAGTTTTCCTGTTGATGGGCCTCCCTCCGCCGCATCTGAGTCATCCGCCACTGTCAGAGCGCTACCAAGTATGGCCTTCGCTTCCTGTAGATTCCACACCCCATGTGCTTCGTTATTCCAGACGAAGGACAGGTGTAACGGATGCCCCCACCGATACCGAATTCCCTGCTGGCGGAGGAGGGACGTGGCTGGTCATAGCTGGAAGGTGAGGGGCGAGAGATCCTGGAAGATTCCCACCTGGAGGCCCTCGAATTCCACTGTCGGTCGGTCACGTGTGGCGGACATAATAATCTCCTTCTGCCGGTAGGAATGCAGGCAAGTCAGGATATATATTGTGGTTGGCCGGGGCCTGAGGCGGGCCGCCCGGCACTGTGGGTGCGATCCAATGTGACCTCCTTGTCCCTCAACTCAGGAGCCATGTGTTTAAAAAGGCAAAGAACCCATTCTTCCACCTTGCTGCCACCTGCTTGAAATGGTGCGCCCTTGATGCGGATGTTAGAGCGCCTCGAGCGGTTTCCCAGGTCTTCCAACTTGAGGTATAGCCCCTCATTCCATTTGCGGAGGTCAATTAGTTCCCAGGCCTTGGCAGTGAGCTCTTCCCCATTGCGCTCTAGGGTATCCACTTTGTCCCCCACCTAACTGAGCTCCGTCCTGAGCTGCTTAATATCGGAGGCCATCTCTTGTCGCAGGCCAGCGAAGTCATCCCGGAGCGAGCTGAATAGCTGTTCCATGAACTCGTTCGTGACCGGTTCAGCAGCGTGCTTTGTATAGGAATCCGTCCCCACCTTGCCAGCCTTCTTCCCGCCTGTTTTCTGCAGCAGGTCCTTAATTGAAGGGTCCTTACTCATCTTTCTTGGAACGTTGTGCAGCCATGGCTATGATCGACGTGGCACAGGACTACGAGGCCTCCACCCAGCGTAGCCTCAAATGGGGGACAATTGCTCCTTCGACTGCCACCAGTCCTGATCACCAGACGTGCAGCAAACCCCCACGAGGGGGTGCGTGTATAGGCCACCACAATATCGTCATCACTGGTGTCCCGTAGGCCCCACCTGGCTGCCCCCCTCCGGCTGTTGCCGCAGGGCCGGTCAAAGTGGGACCGAACTCAGTGGATTCAGCGTCTTAACCTTTGAGCGGAATCTGCCGCCGTTGTGCACCTGTCAATCTGCCCCCGCTCTGGGGTAGCTCGCCCCCAATCATGGAAGGGGCCGGTCTCAGCGTCAAGCCTCCAGGCCTGATCATGAAATGGTACCAAGAGTGCGTTCAATTCAGGCCGCTGCAACACTGTGCGGGTCCCGGCCCCACTTCACACCACCCACCGTACCTGCTGCAAAGGCTCCACGCTGCTTAGGCCAGAGGTTGTGGGAGGGGTGTGACCGCGGTGCAATTTAAGGGCCGATTCCGTCCAGGGCCCACGAGGCCTCAAGATTGCGCCACCCACCGTGGCTGTTGTGATGGCCTAGCACTTTCTGTTCACAGCTATGACCGCACCGAACAAGCGTTCATCCTCTGGGCTGTTACTCTGTGGGCCTGTCTCCACTTCACCCAGGACCCGACTGCAAGTCCTGGCACCGGGGGCCTTGCGCCTCCCCGCAAGCTCTCACTACGGAGCTCCCAAGGACTCCAGACCCGCGGGAGAAGGCTGCCCGCTCAGCCGGGGCACACTCCTCCTCCGGTGCTGTCACCAGGCCTCACCTCAGCTCCACCGCCGTCTTGTGGGCCAGGACTCCAGTGCAGGCTCCGAGTCACAAGAAAAAAGGTTAAAAATTAAGAAAAGGGGTAGGGTAGAAACACCCTGACCCCTAGGCCTGCTCAGGGGATTCCACAGGGAACCCCAGGGCCAAAAAAGCATTTTTTTAAAACATTTTGGTGGGCTTTGCGAACCCAGCAAGAGTCCCGGTATTTTTTTATTTTTTTTAAATGAAGTGAGGGCTTTGTTTTCTAGAAGCCCCCAGGTTGGCCAGGTTCCTGTGGCAATGCACAATTATCATGTGGGAGCCAGCAGGGGCCCCCACAGTGCTGGTGACCGCCACCTCCCCCGGGCATGATTAATAATGTGCGGGGGACATCCAGCCCTCCCACGGCCCCGGGGACTGCCACCTCCCCAGGTTGATCCTTTATTGTGGGTGGGGGGCCTCGAAGGCCCCCCAAGTCCCGGGAACCGCCATCTCCCTGGAGCCATCCTTTATTATGGGCAGGGTGGCCTTGGGGGGGTCCCCCAAACCACAGGGACCTCCACTTCCCCGGGGCGATTCTTTATTATGGGTGGGGGGTCTCACGGCCCCCCCCCCCAAGCCCAGGGGACCGCCGCCTCCCCGGGGCTTTAAGTTAATTAAAGAAGTGTGGGGACACTGCCCCGGGACCGCCACCTTACTGGGGCATTGAGTATGTAAATACAGGGGTCCGTTGTGGCCCTCCAGCCCCAGGGACCACCACCTTCCGGGGCTTTAAACACTAAGGGAGGTGGGCCGCCCGCCCCCCCCTTCTGGAGCCCTCCTTGGCCCTTGGGACCACCACTCCCAGGGCTGGCTCCAGCAATATCCCGGGGTGCCCACCCCTGGGACATTGCAGTTTGCTATGGCAGTGCAGAAGAATAGCAAACTTATGCTTCACTTCATGGAAGCGAGAGCAGAAAAACTGCTGTCACTTCCATGAAGTGAAGCAAAATTGCTTTTAGACAAGGGGAGCTGCATGTTTGCAGCTCCCCTTGTACAAAAGCAATGCCGGCTCCTGCAGGAGGTGGGGAGCCAGCAGGGTCCATGGGGGCATTGAGGCTCCCCCCGTGGTCCCCAACGTGGGGCCAGGCCCCAGGAATGGGGTCCCGGGTCTAAAAGTAGCCCAGGGATGGGGTGCCACGAGGCCCCCTCCCTTTTGTTATTAGTTTAAATAAATAAATCAGGCCAGGCCCCAGGGGATGGGGTCCCTGGGGCCAAAATTGGCCTCAGGAGGGGGGCCTTGTTGCCCCCCTCCAAGATGTTTAAAAAAAAAAGAAAGGCTGACCAGGCCTCGGGGGGGATTGGAGGGCCAAGAGAGGCACAGGGAAGGGGGGACACACGGCCCCACTTCCAAAATTACATTTTTTGCTGGGCCGCGGGGGGTGGGGTCCTCAGGGCCTTAATCGGCCTCAGGAGGGGGGCTTAATGCCCCCCTCCTTTTCAATAAAAAAATGGCTCAGGTCCAGGGGGATTGGGTCCCCGGGGCCCAAAAGGCTCAGGATAAGGGGGGCCACACAGCACCCTTCTTAAAACAAAAAACAAAAACGGCAACTTGCCGGAGGCCCCACCCCCTCCCTGCAAGAGTCTGCAAACGCACCTCCTGGTGTGCTTTGCATTAGGGGATTAAGTCCCCATCATTACTGAGGGTCCCTGGGGGTCAACAAGCCACCAGGGACCTCCACGAAGCCCCACACAGTGGGATTCCTGAGAGGTGGTACTAGGCCATGCCCCTTTTTACACGACTCTGCAAACACGCCTCTTGGCACGCTGCTGGTGGAGTGATGAGGTGCCCTTGTGTCCTGAGGACTCCAGGACTAAAGTGGACAATATCCCCCAAGCAGTAGTGCACCAGGAGACACGTTTGCAGAGTGGTGTAAAAAAGGGGGGATGGCCTCTGACCACTCTCAGCAATCCAGCTGTGTGGGGCTTACTAGAGGTAACAAGAGGGCTAGTTGGCCCCCAGGGACCCTCTGGAGTCAAGGGGACTTCATCCCCCAACCAAGAGCACGTTAGGAGGAGCATTTGCAGAGTGGTGAACAAAGGGGGCAGGGCCTATGTCCACCTCTGAGCAATCCCACTGTGTGGGGCTTACTGGAGGTAACAGGTAGGCTAGTTGGCCCCTAAGGACCCCCAAAAGTGAAGGGGACTTTAATCCCCATCCAAGAGTGCGCCAGGGAGCGCGTTTGCAGAGTGGTAGGCAGAGGGGGCGTGGCCTGCATGAGAAATTGCCAATCCTGCTGTGTGGGACTTACTGGAGGTAATAGGAGGGGTAGTTGGCCCCAAAGATATTCTTGGGGGCCACCTACCTTCCTGTTACCTCCAGTGGGATTGCTAAGAGGTCTTTGGAGGCCACGCCCCCCTTTCTCCCCAACTTTGGAAACACACCTCCTGGCAAACTACTGGTTGGGGTATGAAGTCCACGTTGCTACTGAGGGACTTTGGGGGCCAAGAAGCCCTCCTGGTACCTCCTGTAAGTCCTACGCAGCGTAATTCCTGAGCACTGGTCGGAGGCCCAGCCCCCTTTCTCCACCACTCTGCAAATGCAACT
Organism: Triturus cristatus; assembly: GCF_964204655.1. Lineage (NCBI taxonomy): Eukaryota > Metazoa > Chordata > Amphibia > Caudata > Salamandridae > Triturus > Triturus cristatus. The sequence continues at coordinate 143,973,290 of NC_140585.1, read as the reverse complement.
ACTAGTTAAAGAAGCATTTGCAACGTAATAGGTCACGCATTTGCTAGAGTTAGAACTATTGGTGTTGTAAATGTAAAAGATTTTTACTAAGGTTTTTTGAAGTGAAGTGGATGTATGTTGTGTGTAGTGGAATTATGTGGTATGCTGTGCAGTGATATTATGTGGATAGAAAGTATGTTGTATTTAGTGTACAGGAATTATGTGAAGTGTGATTATGTGTTATGGAGAGTAATTATGCGGTATGGTAGTCTGTGTTGTGGAGTGGTAACCTCAGGTTTAGTCTTCCTTGTTTCCATAGAAGCTAAACTATAAACTCAATGAGACAAAAAAAGAAGGAACCACTGAGGAACACTTCTGGACCTAGTCAGAGGTATGAGCAAGGCCACTGGAATTATGCCACTTTTTGGCTGCACCGACTTTCGCGCAATTATACATATTCTGCATATACCACATAATCCATCATCTGCTGCATAATCTTCAGATTTGAACAAAAAAAGTCTTGTTTCTAGCTCAAACAGCTCAAATGTCCCCCAAAAATGCAGTGACAAATTTTACAGCGTAGTGGAAGGCCCTTTACAAACATAGAATGGTCACTTGTTACTTATTGCTAAATGTTGGTGTTAAATTGGTACTAATGGTGTGCCCTTCTCTTGCCCCTTTCTGGACATCTCTTCAGCTTTCTGCTTCTCCCTTCTTTCTGCACCTCTCTTGCTTCTTTCTGAACCTCTCTTGCTTCTTTCTGCACTTCTCTTGCCTCTTTCTGCGGCCCTTGTGTCTCATTCTGCACCCATTTTGTTACTTTCTGCACCTATCTTGCATCATTCTGTACTTCACTTAGTTCTTTCTGTACCCCCTTGCCTTTTTATTCACTCCTTCTCTCTTTCTTCACACCTCTTCCCTCTTTCTGCATCTCCCTAGCCTCTTTCTGCACATCTCTTGCCTTTTTCTGCACCACTGTTGTTTTTTCTGCACTTCTCTTACTTTTTTCTGCACCTCTCTTGCTTCTTTCTGCACCCCTGTTGCCTCTTTCTGCACTTGTCTTCCCTCTTTCTGCACATCTCTGGTCTCTTTGTGCACCTCTTTTGTCTCTTTGTGCACCTCTCTTGCTTCTTTCTGTACATCTCTTGCTTCCTGCTGCACCTCTCTTGCCTCTTTCTATAGTTCTCTGACCTCTTTCTGTACCTCTGTTGCTTCTTTCTGCACCTCTCTTGACTCTTTCTATAGTTCTCTTACCTCTTTCTGCAACTCTGTTGCTTCTTACTGTACTTGTCTTGCCTCTCTCAGCACCCCTCTTGCCTCTGTCTGCACCAATGTCAGTTCTTTCTGCAGTGCTCATCTCTTTCTGCACCTCTCTTGCCTTTTTCTGCACTTCTATTGCTTCTTTCTGCGCATCTCATGCTTCTTTCCGTGCTTCTCTTGCTTCTTTCTGTACTTCTCCATCTTCTTTCTGCACTTCTCTTGCCTCTTTTTGCACCTCTCTTGCTTATTTCTGCACTTCTCTTGCCTCTTTCTGTATCCCTCTTGCCTCTTTCTGCACCTATGTTGCTTCTTTCTACACTCTCTTGCTTCTTTCTGCACCTCTTTTGCTTCTTTCTGTACCCCTCTTTTATCTTTCTGTACCCCTCTTGCCTCCTTCTGCACCTCTCTTGCCTCATTCTACAGTTCTCTTGCCTCTTTCTGCACCTCTCTTGCTTCCTTATGCACTTCTCTAGCCTTTTTCTGCACCCCTCTTGCCTCTTTCTGTACCTCTCTTCCCTCTTTCTGCACCCTTGTTCCCTCTTTCTGCACCTTTCTTGCCTGTCTCTGTACCTCTCTTGCCCCTTTCTGCACTTCTATGGCCTCTTTCTGCACCTCTGTTGGTTCTTTCTGTACTTCTCTTGCCTCTTTCTGCACCCCTCTTGCCTCTTTCTGCCTCTTTCTTGCCGCCTTCGTCCCCTCTCTTGCCTCTTTCTATAGTTCTCTTGCCTCTTTCTGAACCTCTGTTGCTTCATTCTGCCCGTCTCTTGTCTCTCTCTGCACCCCTCTTGCCTCTGTCTGCATTAATGTTGCTTCTTTCTGCAGGTCTCTTGCCTCTTTCTGCACACTCTTGCTTTTTTTCTGCGCATCTCTTGCCTCTTTCTGTACCTCTCTTCCCTCTTTCTGCACCCCTGTTCCCTCTTCTTACACCTCTCTTGCCTGTTTATGCACCTCTCTTGCCTCTTTTTGTACTTCTGTTTCATCTTTCTGTACCTCTGTTGGTTCTTTCTGCGCTTCTCTTGCCTCTTTCTTCAACCCTCTTGCCTCTTTCTACACCTCTGTTGCTTCTTTCTGCACTTCTATTGCTTCTTTCTACACGTCTCTTGCTTCTTTCTGCACCCCTCTTGTCTCTTTCTGCACCTCTCCTTCCTTGTTTTGTGCCCCTCTTCCCTCTTTTTGTACCTCTCTTGCCTCCTTCTGCACCTCTCTTGCCTCTCTCTGCATCTCTCTTTCAGCACCCCTCTCGCTTCTGCCTGCACCACTCTTGTCTCATTGTGCACCTCTGTTGTCTCTTTCTGTACCTCTGCTGCTTCTTTCTGCACTTTTCTTGCCTCTTTCTGTATTTCTGCTCCTTCTTTTAGCACTTCTCTTGCCTCTTTCTGCACCTCTGTTACTCCTTTCAGCTCTTCTCTTGCCTCTTATGTCTCGTCGTGCACCTCTGTTCCCTCTTTCTGTACCTCTCTTGCCTGTTTCTGCACCTCTCACCTCTTCCTGCACCCCTGTTCTGTCTTTCTGTACCTCTCTTGTCTATTTATGCAACTCTTATGCCTCTTTCTGAAGTTCTCTTTCCTCTTTCTGCTCCTCTCTTGCCTCTTTCTGCTCCTCTCTTGCTTCTTTCTACACTTCTCTTGTCTCTTTCTACACTTCTCTTGCCTCTTTCTGCACTTCTCTTGCCTCTTTCGTCACAATTCTTACTCTTTCTGCACCTCTCTTGTTTTTTTTCTTCACGTCTCTTGCTTCTTTCTATACTTCTCTCCCCTTTTTCTATATTGAAATGGGAAGTGCAAGCTGTCAAGTTTAAAGGTCTGCGTGCGGTATATGTCTACTTGTACATGTACTTTCACATGTGTTATGGACCTGAAGACGGTAGCTTAAAAAGCGGGTAGCTTCTCGTATAGGTGGTCAAAACTTCTTTATTCTGCTCTGTCATTCGGTTGCACAAGCAGACATGTCTTATGTATATAGGTGTTATAGAGGCCCTCAAATGTACTATTGAATACGCATGTGGCCTGTATTATGAGCAGAAAGAAATACATACACCTTCTTGTACACAAATTTACAGAGTATGCTGTTTGAAACACGTATATTCAAGTATTTGTATGTTTATTTTTATGTAACATGTCACCAGGTAAAAGCAGAGACACACGCATGCTTAGCTTCACAAACTTGTTCAGACTTACAACAGTGATATGGTTGGGATTGCTGGTTTACATTTGGTAGGCTTAACTTTCTGAATAGTCGATGAATAGTGAACCTTCAAGAGAAAAGTGAGGTTTAAGACATCTTGAGAGAAGGATTAGTGATTAGGCTACTTTGTATGAGTCTGTGGAAAGGTACGGTCAAAGTAGGACTCTTTCTACACCACTTCTTTCTACACTTCTCTTGTTTCGTTTTGCATCTATCTTCCTCTTTCTGGACTTCTGTTGCCTCTTTCAGCATTTTTCTTGCTTCTTTCCACACCTTTATTCCTCTTTCTGCACCTCTCTTCCCTATTTCTGCACTTTTCTTGCTTCTTTCTGTGCCTTTCTTCCTCTTTCTGTACATGTTCTACCTATGTAGGCATAGTTAGAAATAAGCATTTAAAAAACCTTAAAATTCACTAAAAAAACCACAGGTTTCATGGACGTTATAGTTAATGATTAGCATTTAAAAAACCTTAGAAATTCACTGAAAAGAACACAGGTTTCAGGTATAGTTAGGCTGACATTTCACTTGTACAAAACCAGAGAAATTCGGCTGTTATAGTTAGCTGAGCTAACTATAACTCAAGCCCCCGCAATGCACTTCTGATGACGTCACATATTAAATCATTCATGACATGGTCTGTGACATCACTGATGATATCATCCACGTAATATCTGATGCACCTCCTCACACCCTAATATAACCTTTGATACACCCACTCTAAAATACAAGCAACGATCCTCAAAACCATAGACACACCAATACCAGTTAGTACATACCCACTCACTGATTCATAGGTCTACATACACATCCACTCACTAACCCATACAGTCACTCCTACACGCATTCACTCATCAAAACAGCCACTGATATATGCACTCATACAACCATACAGATACTCACACACCACCACTCACCCATAGAGTTACTCAATCACCTAGTCAGTCATCCAAAGAATCAATCACACTGCCATTTACTCACCTATACAGTTAGACACACACACCACCTCACTTATTTATACAGATAGTAACATATACTTCTACACTCTCTTCTACAATCACTGACAGAAGCACACACTCATCCATCACGATCACTCACTCTCACATGTAGTCACTTAGATACTACAAAACACACATATACTGCCTTTCACATATGTAGTTACTTACACATATACTACTAAGACATCCATTCACTCACCAACAAAGCCATACACACACTCACTCACCCATACAGCCCCTTGCAGATGCACTCATGAATCACCCACTCACACATCCATGCAGGAAGTCACATCCCCCACCCACCCACACAGACATGGACCCATAGAGGTACTCAGACAACCAATCATTAACCCATATAAACACTCATGTAGCTACTCACCAACTCATACAGCCCCTTACACACCAACTGACAGACTGGTACAGACATTCACACAGTTTAATCATTTACCCATGCATTCACTAAGACACATTTAATCACTCATTTATACAGTCAGTCATGCACCCACTAAATTATCCATTCAGACACCCATACACCCACACATTCTTCAACATACCTTGCCATATATTATATAAAATTCTTAAACTTTTTAAAAACACTCAGTTACTGGGTGATGTCATCAGTGATATCATTTGAGATGCCATCAGTGATGTCACTGACGATGTCATGAGTGATGTAATATGTGATGTCATCAGCAGTGCTCTGTAAGGTGGGAAATCTCATCAAAAAAACATTTTTCGAATATAGGCGCAGAAAAAGAAATGAAGAAGATAGAAGGTTCCTGTAGCACAGGGTTCCTCATAGTACGGCCCGCGGGCCGCTGGCGGCCCGCCCGGCCTTCATTGGCGGCCCGCGGACCTTGATGTTCATCCTTCCCATGACGGTCACGGCCCCCAGTCCCAGTGCTTCCATCTTCCTTCCGAGTCCCGTTACCTCGAAGTAGTTTTCTTTCAGAATCCACCCATTTGTTCGTGATGCCCAGAGGGCTGCGCTTGAATTCACCGCGCATCCTCCGCCCTAGACAACCTGCAAGGGAATTTGTAAATCTGAAGGTGGCACTGGTAGTTAGGACAGTGCAACAAGTGCAGTATCCGGGTAGCCGAGAGGGAGAGTGTACGGCGTACCTAGAAGGACACACGTGCAGGCAGTGCATAGCGCTGGTCCTGGGAAGCCGTGGGTAATGCGATTGTTAACAGATGACAGAAGACAGGCGCCACCCTCCCCCTGCACACGGACCTCTCGCTGCTAGTCGAGCTGTCTGATCCGCAGTGCACTACTAATCCTAACCGAACCAAGGCTCGGGTCGATGACTATAGAGGTGGGTGGGGGTGGACATTTGAAAACCTGAAACGCGAAAGATAACACAGCGCAACGCAGCGTCCACCAGAGTGTACGAGATCGTGACCTGATGTGGGTAATTACTTGCTATAGAATTTCAGTGAGTGAAGCTAGGTGCAGTGACTGCCGCCCGGGCGTCCGACTGCTGCTGACAGCCGAGCCTGGCACATTTAGGGCACTGCTGCAGTGTTTCCACAACGAGGCACGCTTGGACGGTGGGATCGCCAGTGGCTTCACGAGGCTCATGAGCTGGGCACCCACCAAAGTTTCACCAGGCAGGGCTGGGAACCAAAACCCCCTCTGGTAATGTTATGAGACCAACCCTCATATTGCACTTAGCGAGAGAACCTGACCGCTGCAGACTGAAGGGGTGTGGGGGGGTGCGGGTGCTCCCCGACCCCCAGTGGGGGGAGTCCACCCAGACCCCCCCCCCAGATATTGTAAATATGATGCGTTTTACAACATATTTTTGTCATAGAATCTTGTCCAGTCCTTGAATGGAGATTGGAGACATGGCTGCATGGCTCAATGAATGAATGAATACTTGGATGGCGAGGAGTGGAGGATGAATTAATTCAAGAATGGATTACAAGGAACAAGTACCTTTAGCTACGTGGAGCAAATGGTCTTAATGCGCTGACCCCGGGGTGTGCTCTGGTTTTATTTTAACTTCTGCATTAAAACATCACCCTCCCCAAACACCACGAGTCCATGCGAATCATGAGAGTTTTTTGTTGTTCAAATGGGTACAATTTCTGGCATTTATATTTGTCCCTCGTCTTCATTTCTTGATTTTGCTCGTGAGAAAGTGTCACTCTTGGTTGAATTGTCCCTCATAATTACACTGCAATTATGAAAATGTCACACAATACCAGCTTGATGGGTGAATTGGAAAACAAAATGTATACAACGTCTGTATGTTTACAAATATGATTTTTTTAAGCCATACCGCCTATGTTTTGAAAGGATATAAGCAATGGGAACTAAAACGGGTCCTTTCCGGGCCCTGTATTCATGGCCTTACCTTTTCATGCGAAAGCACTCACTGCTTACATTTCACATGCTTTACTTAACCTTGCATTCCCTATGAGTGTTTGCTCTTTCTAGGATGTTGATTTTTTTTAGGCAGCATATTGTTCATGACAAGTGCGTAATTAGACTTGAGTCACATCCAGGTGTTTATAGCGGGTCAGCGCACTGCAAGTTTCTCTAAGTGGGGCAGTATGGTGATTTGATTGTGAAATACAGCATTGTCTAATGTTTTGAAAGGTTTTTTATTTTTTTACTCTAGCTCCGCCCCCCACTGATCCGGCCCCCACTGACTCCACCCCTATCAGTGCGGCCCTCGGCCACTAACCACACTGTAATTTTGGCCCCCGACAGAAAGTTTGTGAGTACCCCTGCTGTAGCACATACTTTTTATACGGTTGAAACATTGAAATGTGCTGGCTTGGTTGGCCCTCCATCCTCAGGTCTCCGTAACAATTAAAATAGAGTGGCCAGATTTTCAGAAGGAAAAACCGGGACAGCATAGACATAGAAATAGTACAATGTTTTGGCCAGGTCCGGATCACAATCCACGAGCCACTGGTCACAATCTTGATTAATGCATGGAGCTTTTTAATCCCCTTTCGTGAGATTGAACTTCACTCTCACCTCTCAGCGGTTTCTTCTTCCTCAATTTAAGAGGAGTCGTGTTTACCATTATGGACTTGACCCAAAATTTCCCCTGATGAATGACAGATTGTCCGAAATACATTGGGAATGATGAATTATTACATTCAGAAGAAATTGTTGTGATGCAACAATGAAAAGATTTACAGAACTATGAATGTGCATGGAGATTGAGTGAGTTTAATACAGAACCATAAAGTTTGTAATTTATTAAGGGCTAAGGGCTTATTGCCCATGATATGAAGTGCGGCTTGGGACTATAATTATCCTTAATTATAGCATCTTTAATTTGTCTTTCTCTTTATTAGTTTCAATTTTCTTATTATTTGTCCATGTTTTTATCAGTCAGACGAAACAATCCTATTCCAGCTAACATTTCCTTTCTCGATGCTTTTCTTTGCATTCGCCTTCCCTTATCTATCTAGCATCACTGATTTACTAACCCGACCTTTCAACATTCATTCATTGCCTCGAACTCCAGGTCTAGGCTGAGGTTTCACCTCATACGTATCACGTCTCAGATACTCAGGGCCTGATTCACAAAGGGCCTCTGCACTCGTGGCAGAGGGCCCACAGTTGTGGGAGAGTCTCCGCACTTGTGGTGGAGGTCCGCACTCGTGAGGGAGTCTCTGCACTCGTGGTAGAGGCCCCACACTCGTGGTGGAGGCCCCCACTCGTGGGGGAGTCTCCACACTCGTGGCAGAGGCCTGCAGTCATGGGGGAGTCTCTGCACTCGTGGTGGAGGTCACGCACTCATGGCGGAGGCCCGCAGTCGTAGGGGAGTCTCCGCACTCGTGGTGGAGGCCCGTAGTCGTGGAGAAGTCTCCGCACTCGTGGTGGAGGTCCGCAGTCGTGGGGAAGTCTCTGGACTCATGGCGGAGGTCACACAGTCGTGGGGGAGTCTTTGCACCGGTGGCAGAATCCCGCAATGAGAATTTTTACTATGGAGATTCTGCCCAGACTGTGGAGACTCCCCCACAAGTGCGGGCCTCCATTATATGTGCGGAGGCCCCTTGTGAATCAGGCCCAAAGCCTTTCTCACGTTAAAAGCACCATTAGAAGGGAATTGGGTATATTTATCATCTTATGTCATTCACGGAGCCATAGGCAAGTATGAAACCCTGAATTTATCATCATTTCATGGGTGGGTGATCCTTCAGATGGAACTGTATCTCTCTCCCAAACATCAGCTGCAGACTTTTTCAGAGCTGCACCCATTTTCAATCAAGTTAGGTTATGCAATTAACCAACCACAAGTCAATTTTAAAATGAGACATGACACGCAAACTTAAAAATTCAAAACAAAGAGACTTTGTCTGCTTATCGATATACGGAAAGGGACTCAAAATCACTACTAGTGAGGGAATATACTAAATCTAAACTTTTAAGCATACTAAGGTAAATATCTGACCAGCGGCAAATTTATCGCTGAGTCTATGCATTATTTTCCGTACACAAAGAAATGAAAGACAAAACCCTAATTAGTTCAAACGCAATCAGACCATTAAGGACTAATAGTAGAAAAACCTTTTGATGTGTCGATGAACGCCTTCCGCAGATAATCTATATAAATATTTGTATCTCGAGATTTGGGATTACTTCGAAACCGATAACCCGAAAAATAAAACCACTTCAAAATTTGATGAAACATAATTCAAGACAATTACAGAAATTAATATAAAACAATTACAATGCAGTGCAAATATCAACTTCGATGCAGTTGATGTGCAAACACGCGTCGGTCTTGCCATAGATTATACAATTTACAAAACAGACATGATCACACTGCAGAACAGTTATTCACTCAGTCACACAATGTGCATCGCAAACTACACACCACAGCACCACACTGCACGCAAGACAAGCCATATATACACCTACTTAAAGATCTCTCTAGCCGACACCTTAAACAGGACCAGTACATCTATGTGATGCAAGGAACTGGGACTAGGGAGAATTTAAATTCCATACCTCTAACTAGTGATGCAAATTTTAAAGATTAACACTATAATTTGCACAGACTTAAAAAACCAACCTGTGCTACCAAAAATCATTGGTACTTTTTACATCCAACTGGCTGTAAGAAATTAGGTTATTGGTTGGCTGGTTTGTGAGCCCCGATCAAGCAGTAACCACAATCCTTGTCAGGGTAAGGTACAACTAAGCCCCAAATTACCCTGTGCTAAACCCACTGGTAACTTGGCACAGAACTATCGGCCTTAACTTAGAGGCAAGGTGTAAATTATTTGTGCAACACTTCAAACAATAAAACAGTGAAACCACAAAACAAAAAGGGTCCCACACCAGTTCTGAAAAATAGAGCTTAATTTAAAAAATAAAACAAGACCAAAACAACAAACATCCAATCAGTAGAACTGGAGATATTTAATGTTCACGATTTTAGAGAAAATAGTGCAAAAAAGCACAAAGCCCAACTGTGGGTATTGGTCGCACCAGACTGAGACAAAGTCACACGTTCAGGCTGACTGCAATGGAGCATGAGCCCAATTCAGGCACCCGGTTAGGCCCGCTAAACAAATTACTATAAATCGTGGTTTGCAGAGTGTTGTGTAGATCCGCGTTGAAGATGCTTTGCGCTGCCGAAGCGATGCATCGGTTCCAAGATGCAGCGAGGCTGCAATGCGAGGGCCTGCATCGTCATCTAGAATCTTGTTGATGACGCTTGTGATGCAAACTCCGGTGTCAAGAATGCAGCGTGAAGTCTGGGTGTCAGTTCCAATGAACTGAGGTAAGGAGTCCTTCATGGTCATAGAGGCTGCCGTCGATGAGGGGTGGAAGGTCCTGCGACGAAGATCCATCGTGCAGTCGGGGTAATGCAGGAGTTTTGAAAATCTGCAATGCGACGCGGGTCTTTGCGACAGGCCCAATCCACGCAGTGGCAGCGATCCATTGGTTCTGCTCGGGTTTGCACCTTGCAACAGAGGAGATGCGTTGGCTCTGCTGGATCCACAGAGGCTGGCAAAGCATCTTAAGCCCACTTAGGTCCAGGACTGGGACGGCACCACTTAGCAGGGTAGACTCACAGATGGGAGAGACCAGGTGCAGAAGCAAGGTGGTTGAAAGCCTGTTATGTTTCTGAGGCTTCAGATCTGGAGTCCAGCCAACTAGCCCTTGGAGTCACTCTGGATTCAAGAGGTGTAGGTCCAGCCCTTCTCACACAGGCAACAGGGAAGCAGGTCAGGACAGAAAGACAGCAGTCAGTTCCTTCGGAGCAGCAGTCCAGCAGCAAGGCAGTACTTTCAGGAGCACAGAAGTCCTTCTTCCATGTAGAGTATCCACGGGACCAGAAGTGTCCTGAAGTTGTGGTGTCTGAGGTCCAGTATTTATACCCAGTTGTGCCTTTGAAGTGGGGGAGCGGCTTCTACAAGTTTCCCTTTGAAGTATCCAGGCAATCTGCTTTGCATGTCATCGGCATACATTAATACCGGTAAAGTCCGATCCACTATCCTGGGCAAATCCTCGCCCTTCCGCTGAAGAGTTGGATCAGGGAAGTTAATATAAAGAAGAAAAGGGGCTAAAATGCTCCCCTGACTCCCTTGTTAACTTTAAAGGTGGGCGTAGACTCCCCGTTGTGACAGAAATGTACCTGTGCTACGGTGTCCCAGTGTAAGCACTGAAGGAGTTCAATCAGACTCACATCCACCCCAGCCTGACTCATATGGTCCCACAACTGACCCGTGTCGACGAGGTCGAACGCACTAGACGAGTCCATGAAGCCAAGATGCAGTGGCGTGATTCCACATTCAAACATATAAACAGCACTACCTTCAGTTGTGAACAGTTGTAAATCCGTCCACTCCAGGAACATCATGAACAGAAAAACATAAAATGTAATAACATTACAGTGCAAGCAAGACCATATAGCTACTGACCTGTGTACAATTAATCAAGTATTGAAGGTCGCATTTGAGAGATCTCGGTGCAGAGGCAGGGAGGGGGGAAACAAGTTAGTGTCAGACACTGCGCCTCGCATGCATTTGATATGTGCAGTTTGAATACACCAGTAGGTCCAGGCCTACTCCTGTAAAGGTTGACATTTTTGCTATATTAAACACAGTAAAGCATTGCATTTGTGACTCTCTGGTATTAATGTAAGCACAGAATGTTTAATTGTGGTATCTGCTCCCACAATTGTATGACTAAAGCAGAGAAAAAAACACACCAGCTATGGAAACGATCTCATCCAACTTGGGGCATCATTGTCCCCAGATATTCCTGGGAGACCTCAATCTTCATTGGAATGACCCGAATGATCAGGCTGTGAATAGTCTTAAAAACGTCCTGTGGACCTCAACTTGACTCCATTCTGTGACAGCCCAACGCACAACTTAGGTTCGACCCTTGACCTAATCATCTCAAATCCCAACTCCATTCAGTTGGGATGGAATACCCCTTGTTACTGGTCCGACCACTACTATATCACCTTCCTCCTTTTAGAATGCTTGAACATCAAAGGATGCCAACCCAAGAAACAGAGACACTGTAAAAGATCGTTGAAAATACAAAAGTGAACAAGCTCATTTCTCGATATAATCTGTCCCTGCCTCCACCTACGGTCATGTCCGATGTCCACAAATTCACTAAACACTACAACAACTCCATGCTGAAAGTACTCGATGCAATTGCAACTGTAAAAAAAGTCCAACAAAGATTCCAATCCGTGGTTCAATGATAGTTTAAACTCAGACAGATGCAACCTGAGATTAGCAGAACGTGCATGGAGAGCCTCTCCATCGCCCGAACTCCTTAAGCTTCTGAGACTCAAAAGGAGTATGTACAGCAAACACATCAGAACGGCGAAAGCGTCCTTCTCCAGAAACCCACTGGGCAAAGCCAAAAATCACCCTAAAATGCTGTTTGATCTGATTAAACATCAATCCAACAACACTACCACCCAATCAACACTCATCTCCAGTCCACAACCAAATTGCAAGGACTTTTCCGCCTTCTTCCTTGAAAAATTGAACAAGATCGAATCTGATCTAACGTTGGCCCCGGTCGAGCTACCATTCTTATCAGACTACCCCCTCCCCTCGCAGTCCAAGCTGTTTGCAAGTCACTCCCCTAAAAACAATGCCTTTTAGAGTCAATTTGCTCCCTTCAGTGACACACACATTCTCAACATTCTTTCTACCCTGAAACCCTCTAATCACTTCAATGATCGCCTTCCCTCTTTTATCTTCAAAGATCTGATAAGGTCACTAGTCCCTCTCTGGACCAAGATTATTAATGCCTCCCTTCTTCAAGGTGAGATCCCCGACTGCTTAAAGTCCCGTCTGGCGCTGCCTATTCTCAAAAAACTTCCGACCAATCACAAACATCCCCACTCTGACAAAATTCCTTGAGAAATGTGTTCAGGTACAACTATGTAACCACATTGAGGAATTCCAACTGCTGGATCAATTCCAATCGGGCTTCCGTCAGGGTCACAGCACCAAAACTGCCATCACACATATAGTTGACGACGCTCTTACAATTGTTGACCAGAGAGAATCCTGCCTTTTAAACCTACTCGACCTCTCATCAGCTTTTGACACCGTTAAACATGATAACCACCTGAACCTTTTGGAACATAAGATGGGGTTCTCTGGCTCAGTTCTAAAATGGTTTGCCTCTTTTCTCCATAACAGAACTCAAAGAGTTAAAACCAATCAAACCCTCTCCAATTCCGGTCCTAGCACTCTGGGGGTCCCACAAGGGTCTTCTCTCCCCCCCACTCTTTTCAACCTATTCACTGAATCTCTTACTGAAATCCTCAAAGCATCTAACATATATTACAACATGTATGCGGATGACACTCAGTTATACATAAACATCTCTTCACCGGGACGATATCAAGACACTCAACGGAACCCTGCACAAAACCCAAAACTGGTTGACCTTCAACCATCTCAAGCTGAATGCACTCAAAACGGAATTCCTCCTTATCTCACCTTCTAAGCAAGCCCTCATCGTGGAACAATTTATAAAAAATCTCTCCCCTCTCAACTGCACAGCACATATTGTAGATTCTACGAGATATCTGGAAATAGTGCTGGATAAGAACTTGAACATGCAAGCGCACATCAGCGCATCTACCAAAGGAGCAAACTTTCAATTTAGCATCTTTAGGAAAATAAAACCCTTCCTTCCCCTGATGACTTCAAATCTGCTGAGCAAGCACTAGTTATCTCTCGACTGGATTATGGCAGTGCAACCCTCTGTGGGCTACCAAGGTACAGGCTGGCCCCTCTCAGGGCCTCACTGAATGCTGCTGCAAGGATCATCACGGGCGCCAAGAAATCCAACCACATTTCCCCGATTTTGAAATCCCTAAATTGGCCACCATTCGAGGCAAGGATAAAACTACAACTTGCCGGTATGACCCACAAAGCACTTCATTTCAAGACTCCTCTGTACCTTGCAAATAAGCTAGTCCATTCTGGAGGTACACGCGCCCCCAGGAGTTCCAATACCTTTTTGTTGAAAACAAACAAAGGTAAAAAAATGAAAACCTACAAACGAGCCTTCTCAGGTGTTGCCCCGAGAATCTGGAACTCTCTACCTACGGAAATTAGACTGATTCCATCAACAGAGTCCTTCAAAAGGGAAGTGAATGCTTTACTTATGAGTACTTCTCTGTGCTAAAAGCTCAGTCTATGCCTTCCTTGTTGGCACCGCTGCCTACCTATGGTATTTTGCAATTTCATGGCTCCGATATCCTCCATTATTTTATCTTTTCCTTCCTGTTACTACTGTTGTATACTACTGTTACTGTACATTACTTGCTTTGCCACTATTGTCTCTCCGTTTGTCTGTCGCACCGCTTTTGTAAAGCATTCTGATACCCGCTTGGGTCATGTTTGCGTTATACAAAACTTTTTTTTTTTTAAAAGGGGTTCGTTAAGCTCAGCTACTCACCCGTGAGTGTCTCAAGGTGCTGGAGGTGGGGGCTGCAGATCCGTCTGAGTGCTGGGTTCAGTTGGAGGTGGGGGCAAGGTGGGAGCAAGGTCTTCCAGGTCTTGGCAGCGAGGTAGTAGAAGGATCTTCCTATGGTTCTGGTCTTGTGGATCAGTGGGATGGTGGTCATTGACAGTTGGGCGGAGCGCAGAGGTCTGTTGAGTGCGTGGAATGAGAGGCAGTGGTTCAGGTATTCTGGTCCGACGTTTTGGAGAGCCTTGTATGAGTGGGTGAGGTACTTGAAGGTTATTCTTCTGTCGACTGGGAGTCAGTGGAGTTCACGCAGGTGTTGTGTGATGTGGCTGTCACGGGGGATGTTTAGGACCAGTCTGGCTGTGGCGTTTTGGACGTTCTGGAGCTTCCGGAGGAGATTCTGGGTAACTACGTTATAGACAATAACAATGCATAACTAAGCAGAGCAAATAACACTGCATGACTACAGCAGAGACAGTAACACTGCATAACCACAGCACAGCCAATAACATTTCACAACTACAGCAGAGACAATAATGCTGTATAACTACAGTAGAGTCAACAACACTGCATAGCAATTGCAGAGCCAAAACCACTGCATGGCTACAGCAGAGATATTAACCCCTTCGATGCTCATGACGGAACGGTTCCGTCATGAGCATCGGTTGAGCTGTGCTCATGACGGAACCGCTCCGTCATGAACACAGCCACTGGGGGAAGCGCTGGCGCTCCCCCCCTGGGGCACCGATCGTGCCCCCACAGATGGGGATGGCAGCGGAAGAGTTTCCGCTGCCACCCCCGAGCCCCCCCACGCTTCCTGGTAACGTCAGCGCGCACAGCGCGCGCTGGCGTCATCAGGAAGCGTTGGACGCGCTGGAATTCATTTCTTCCAGCGCGTCCAACGAGGAAGGTAGGTGTTTTGCTGCAGTGTGGCGGGGGGGGGGGACGGAATTCCAGGGCCTTGAGGCATCGGGGGAGAGGAAAGAGTATTTCCTCTCCCCTGATGTCTCAATGCTGGGCATTCCTGTTCCACGATCGCGCACAGCGTCGCGATCGTGGGACAGGAATGCCCCCACTAGACCCCAGGGATGTTGTTTTCGGCCATTTGGGAAGCGACCCCTTGGGCAAGGGTCGCTTCCCTGGGGGACAATATTGTAACAGACTTTTCTGCCCCCCCTGGGGCAGATCGGTCCACTTTCGTTCCGTTTCTGCCCCCAGGGGGGGCAGAAAAGCCCACTAGACACCAGGGATGTCGTAATGGTGAATTTGGAAGCGACCCCTTGGGCAAGGGTCGCTTCCCTGGGGGTTAAATTTTGGCAAAGACTTTTCTGCCCCCCCTGGGGGCAGATCGGTCCACTTCCGGTCCGTTTCTGCCCCCGGGGGGGGCAGAAAAGCCCACTAGACACCAGGGAATTTTGATATATTGATATGGGAAGCGACCCCTTGGGCAAGGGTCGCTTCCCTGGGGGTGAATTTTTGCAAAGACTCTTCTGCCCCCCCTGGGGGCAGATCGGTCCACTTCCGGTCCGTTTCTGCCCCCAGGGGGGGCAGAAAAGCCCACTAGACACCAGGGATGTCGTAATGATGATATGGGAAGCGACCCCTTGGGCAAGGGTCGCTTCCCTGGGGGAGAATTTTTGCAAAGACTCTTCTGCCCCCCCTGGGGGCAGATCGGTCCACTTCCGGTCTGTTTCTGCCCCCAGGGGGGGCAGAAATGCCCACTAGACACCAGGGAATTTCGATATATTGATATGGGAAGTGACCCCTTGGGCAAGGGTCGCTTCCCTGGGGCTGAATTTGGGAGAATTTGTGCACAGACTTTTCTGCCCCCCCTGGGGGCAGATCGGTCCACTTCCGGTCCGTTTCTGCCCCCAGGGGGGGCAAAAAAGCCCACTAGACACCAGGGAATTTCGCAATTTTGTTATGGGAAGCGACCCCTTGGGCAAGGGTCGCTTCCCTTGGGGAATCATTTTTGCACAGACTTTTCTGCCCCCCCTGGGGGCAGATCGCTCCACTTTCGCTCCGTGTCTGGCCCCAGGGGGGGGGGCAGAAAAGTCCACTGGACACCAGGGAAGTAGTGTAAATAAAAATGGAAGTGACCCCTTTGGCAAGTGTCGCTTCCAGGGGGCAATTTTTATAATGTGTATTTGGCCCACCCGCCCCGGGACAGAGTAGCCTTTTTTTTCCTGCTGTTTTCTGCCCCACCTGGAACATAACGATTGACCATTTGGGTAGTAACATAGAATGTTGTTATGTTTATTGTTTTTTTTTTGTGAATTGCAATAGTAATTTTTTTTTTTTTTACTTTTTTGTTCTAGGTGAAGGCTTTTGCTCTTTTGAGTTTGCCGTGTTTCTGGCGGTTCTGCTGTTTGTGTAGTTTGGTAAGAGACTCTTTTTTGTACAATGTAAATGTGTTTGATTTCTCTGCATGAATTATTTTTGCAAATGGTGTAATAATAGCAGTATGTTTGTTTTTTGAGTGTCAAAAACTTTTTGCATTGGTGCTCGATGTGTATTTTGTTGTCTTGTGAGTAATGTGTTTTTTTTTTCTTCTTTCTAGTATGATATCGTTGGTTTTTGCTGTGTCACTGCAGAGTTAGTTTCTGGTGAGTGCAGCTGTCTCTTGTAATTGGATTGTATAGTTTTTGAGTACATTGATCTTTGTGATAAAGGTACACATTTCTTTACTTACTTGGTTTGCACATTGTTGGTTGTTGTTGACTTGTTTGTGCAGTCTTCTATCTTAGTAAGTAAAATGGCTAGCCGCAGGATGACTGCTCAGCAGGTTGTTGGTTTGCTGTTTGAGTCTTCCTCTGATATTGGTTCAGAGACTGACTCTGCATCTGAGGGAGAGGAGGCAGGGGACGATTCTGGCAGTGAGTTGTCTCTCCGTATGGAGTCATCGGATGATGAAGATACTCTTAGTGCGGATGAAGTGCCTGTGTTAGAGGAGGAGACTGATGTGCCACTAGTGCGGCAAGAGGCATCTGGGTTGCAGGCTGGGGCTGCAAGGCTTCCCGTTGGTGTAGTGCGGCAAGAGGCTTCTGGGCTGCAGGCTGGGGCTGCTAGGCTTCCCTTTGAAAGTGATGACCTCTGGGTTGCCCCTGGCATGGTGCAGCCGGCATTGCTAGAGTTTACTGGTGTTCCAGGGTCTAGAGTGAATACTGAAAACTTTTTGCCGGTCAATTTTTTTCAGTTGTTTATGGATGATGTGTTTTTTGCAGAGATTGTTGAGCAGACTAATTTGTATGCCGAACAGTTTTTGAGGGACAACTGTGCCAGTCTTAAGCCACACTCTAGAGCTACCCGGTGGACTCCCACAAATGTTGAAGAGATGAAGAAGTTCTTGGGTTTAACTTTTTTGATGGGCTTGCTAAGGAAGCCATCAATGGCTTCATATTGGTCTAGCAGTCCCTTGATGGCAACGTCTATTTTTCCGGCAGTCATGACTCGTGACAGGTATTTGCTTCTGCTTCGGATGATGCACTTTGTTGATAATGGTTTAGCGTTGCCACAAGATCACCCTGATTGTGACCGTCTTTTTAAGATTAGGCCTGTCCTTGATCACTTTGTTGATCGATTTCCTGAGATCTATGCTCCTGGGAAACAAATTGCAGTGGATGAGTCTTTGGTGTTGTTCAAGGGCCACTTGGTTTTTAGGCAATACATTCCTAGTAAGAGGGCACGCTATGGAATAAAGCTGTATATGCTGTGTGACAGTAGGACTGGATATGTCTCTAATTTCAGGGTGTACACCGGTAAGGAATCTAGATTTAATCTCCCTGGTTGTCCGTCCACTTTTGGAGTGACTGAGAAAATTGTTTGGGAACTTGGAAGAGGATTTTTTAACAAAGGCCACCATTTATATGTAGACAACTTCTACACTGGTGTGCGGTTGTTCAGGGAATTGGCCAAAGTGGACACTCTTGCTTGTGGCACAATCCGCTCTAACCGTAAAGGTTTCCCGAAAGAACTTGTGTGTCAAAAGCTTGTGCGGGGACAGTGCAGTGCGTTGCGTTGCCAGGAGCTTCTTGCTGTGAAGTTTACTGACAGGAGAGATGTCTACATGCTGACTACCATCCATGATGAAAGCACTGCACCTGTGACTGTTTGGGGTCAGGTCGCTGAGGCGCGCAAACCTGTGTGCATTTTAGACTATAATAGGCACATGGGTGGTGTTGACAGAGTAGATCAGAGGTTGGAACCTTACACTGCTCTTCGTAAGGCTTACATTTGGTACAAGAAGTTGGCTATCCATCTTTTCCACATGGCAATGTTTAATGCTTTTGTTGTGTTCCAGGATTCTTGCCCTGAGTCAAAGATGACTTTTGCTAAGTTTCAGGAGTCTGTAATAGGCAGCCTTGTTGTAGTGGAACAGGCAAGTGTTCCTAGAGTTGGACTGGTGGAGGATGTTGCTAGATTGAAAGAACGCCACTTTCCAGATCACATTCCTCCCACACCCGCAAAAGATTTTCCCAGTAGGAGATGTAGAGTCTGTTGGCGAAAAGGTTTGCGGAAGGAGAGTCGTATGTACTGCCCCGACTGTCCTTCTCATCCTGCACTGTGTCTCTCTGCTTGTTTTAGAGCGTACCACACCCGAAAATTTTTTGGGGAGGATTCTTGAGTGGTAAAGTGAACTGCCTGGTCTGTATTCTTTGGATAATTTGATTCTGTTTCAAGGTTGGTGTTAGTGCAATGTATTTAGTTGCTGATTTTCTGTTAGAAGATTTGTATCTATTTGCAATTTGTTTGTGTTTTTTTAAAAAAAAATCCTAAATGTGATGGCGGTGTTTGTTGGCTTGCGCTTGGCTGTTGGTGTGTGTGGACTGGCACTTGGTTGGTGGTGTGCGTGAAATGGTGCTTGGCTGGCGGTGTGCATGGACTGGCGGTGTGCGTGGACTGGTGCATGGCTGGTGGTGTGCGTGGAATGGTGCTTTGCAGGCGGTGTGCGTGGACTGGTACTTGGCTGGCGGTGTGCGTGGACTGGTGGTGTGTGCGGACTGGTGCTTGGCTGGTGGTGTGCGTGGACTGGAGCTTGGCTGGCAGTGTGCGTGGAATGGTGCTTGGCATGCGGTGTGCGTGGACTGGTACTTGGCTGGCGGTGTGCGTGGACTGGTGGTGTGTGCGGACTGGTGCTTGGCTGGTGGTGTCTGTGGACTGGCGCTTGGCTAGCGGTGTGCGTGGACTGGTGTTTGGCTAGCGGTGTGTGTGGACTGGTGCTCTGCTGGCTGTGTGTGAGTATTGACTTTCTGCTGGTCACTACACACACTGCTAGCTGAGTGCCACTCCACGCAATCCATCAGCCTGTGTAGTTGCTGTGTCTGGATTGTGGGCGTGTGAAAGTGATGGGCCCTTGAATGGCGCTGTGTGCTGGTGTGAGTTTTGTTATGTGATGGGCCCGCGGCTGGCGGTGTGAATGGTTTTGTATGTCTCACACGTATGAAAGGTGTGTGAATGGCCTGTAAAGAGGTTGGTGCCTTGTCGTGGCTTTACAGCTCACGAGCTGTGAGTCAATGGTTCAGTTTCTCGCCCTTTCAATTATTACCAGTGCATTTCATTTCTGTGAAATCACTTGCTAATACAATTGTATCTACTGAACCA
The DNA here is from genome assembly GCF_964204655.1 of Triturus cristatus. Classification (NCBI taxonomy): domain Eukaryota; kingdom Metazoa; phylum Chordata; class Amphibia; order Caudata; family Salamandridae; genus Triturus; species Triturus cristatus. Next base: position 143,953,328 of record NC_140585.1, on the reverse strand, counting down.
TCACTCACCCTCGTGCCAAATCCAACCAGTATGTGTGTGTGCTTGCGGATTAGATGGCTGTGCAGTAATATTTGTCTTTCTGAAGCAGGGTGTACCTTGTCCCTTTTTGGTGAATTTTGTAATGTGTTGCTTTTGTGCCTGGTGGTGCGAATGGTCTTGTTTGTATCACGTATGAAAGGTGTGTGAATGGCCTGTAAAGTGGTTGGTGCCTTGACGTGGCTTTACAGCTCACGAGCTGCGAGTCATTGGTTTGGTTTTTTGAGAATTTAATTATTGACAGTGCATTTCATTTTTGTGAAATCTCTTGTTAATAAAATTTAATACACTGAACCATGACTCGCCCTCGTGCCAAATCCAACCAGTATGTGTGTGTGTTTGAGGAATAGATGGTTGTGCAGGAATCTTTGTCTTTATTTTCTCTGGCAAGGTACACTTTCCATGCAAGAATAACCCACCAACTGTAGATATTGTCGAAAACCCTTGGGAGTTCATGGTGATGTCTCTCTAGTGAATTGAAAAATATTTTTTATCCCCATTGTCCTGTAAACCTCAAACTGTCTGCCACATTTTCTTTGCAGTATTATTCCAAAATTCTCACGCTGTAGTAACAATAGTTAATCTGGTTTTGCAAGGGGGGTTACTTTGGTTTTTTGCCCGGTGCTCGGCGGCCATCTAGGGAAACCTACCAAACCCACACATTTCTGAAAACTAGACACCCGGCGGCTTCCAGGGAGGTATGGCTTGCGTGGATCCCCCAACGTTTCCTTACCCAGAATCCCCTGCAAACCTCAGTTTTTGCTCCAAAAAATCACTTTTTTCACACATTTTGGGGTGGGAAAGTAGTGGCATCACCGGGCTCACACAAATTTACCACCACCCAGCGTTCCCCCAGGTCTCCCGGTAAAAATGGTGCATCACTTGTGTGGGAGGCCCAAGTACCCGCGGCAGGCAAGGGCCCAAAACGTAGTGAGGCGACATCAACATTGCCTATCCCAAATGTCGCCTCACTACGTTTTGGGCCCTTGCCTGTCGCGGGTACTTGGGCCTCCCACACAAGTGAGGCACCATTTTTACCGGGAGACCTGGGGGAACGCTGGGTGGTGGTAAATTTGTGTGAGCCCGGTGATGCCACTACTTTCCCACCCCAAAATGTGTGAAAAAAGTGATTTTTTGAGCAAAAATTGAGGTTTGCAGGGGATTCTGGGTAAGGAAACGTTGGGGGATCCATGCAAGCCATACCTCCCTGGAAGCCGCCGGGTGTCTAGTTTTCAGAAATGCATGGGTTTGGTAGGTTTCCCTAGATGGCCGCCGAGCACCGGGCCAAAAACCAAAGTGACCCCCCTTGCAAAACCAGGTGGTTTTGCGATAGGCCATTTTGATGTCGCCTCACTACGTTTTGGGCCCTTGCCTGCCGCGGGTACTTGGGCCTCCCACACAAGTGAGGCACCATTTTTACCGGGAGACCTGGGGGAACGCTGGGTGGTGGTAAATTTGTGTGAGCCCGGTGATGCCACTACTTTCCCACCCCAAAATGTGTGAAAAAAGTGATTTTTTGAGCAAAAACTGAGGTTTGCAGGGGATTCTGGGTAAGGAAACGTTGGGGGATCCACGCAAGCCATACCTCCCTGGAAGCCGCCGGGTGTCTAGTTTTCAGAAATGCGTGGGTTTGGTAGGTTTCCCTAGATGGCCGCCGAGCACCGGGCCAAAAACCAAAGTGACCCCCCTTGCAAAACCAGGTGGTTTTGCGGTAGGCCATTTTGATGTCGCCTCACTACGTTTTGGGCCCTTGCCTGCCGCGGGTACTTGGGCCTCCCACACAAGTGTGGTAAATAATTTAATTACCGGGACTTAATTTGATACAGAAACATAATAAAATAGCTCAGTAAATAAGAGGCAGAATCCGTGGTATTAGAGGTTCGGAATGGGCTTTATTCCAATGGTCGATTATAATCGGTTGCTCCAGGTTCCATCACCACGAAGGTTCAGGAAGTGAAGTACATACATTATTAACAATCAATTACTTTTATACAATAGGCATTACAGTGAGGCAAATACAAGAGGCGTAACAATTGATAGTGGTGATAATATATTTGTACGTAGCAAAAATAGGCGTAACTGGGAGTGGTTTAAAGAACGTCATCAGATGTGATGTCATAAGAGGGTGGTTACATGAAAGAATTTCGCAATGTCAGCAGAAATACTTGGCAGATATGCGCACGCAGCAGCATGACGTGTAATTGACGTGCAACTAGGGGGTGAAGGGGGACTTGACATTTAGCTCTACATGTGGCGACAGAAGTCTGGAGGGTCAAGTCAACCTAATCCCAAATCATATCTAACATCCTATGTTTAAAGAACTAAGTTATCCAAAAGAGAGGTTTCTTCGAGTAGAATCTTATTCTATACTGACTATACTGACTGTTAGTGCGTGTACAAGCGTCTAAGTGTCTACACTAGATGCGAGGGCGGAATCTTCCATAGTAACAGGGCTATGAATTACTTGCATGAAGACAGAGAAGCCGGGCCTTTGCTCGGTAGCTGGCAGAATGTTTACTTAAACTACTAGACAGGAATGCATTGGGCAGGGATCGGAGCAGATAACTTCGAAGGTGAAATACAGTTTTTGGCAGGCAGCAGGCTGATGTCAGGCTTCGTGAGCCGCGCAGAGAATGAGACAAAGTTCATGGTCACAGATGCAGGCTCAGACTGGAGCTTTCAGAGGCAGAAGGCAAGAAGAGTTTGATGACAGAATCAGGGCCTACTTGCCTGGACTGTAAAATGGTATAAGTGAACCATATAAAGCCGGTGGCCTTTCATACTTAGGAATGGAATATCCGGCCTATTCATGGCGGATCTGACAGAGGACATGTTAACGGTGGACGCACATGTATTTGCGTCTTCATAACTGGAACTGGAGGGAACATACATGTACTTGTAACATGCACATAGAACCGTTGGGGTCCAAGATAGGGGACATAACTGACCAGAAAAATCCATATTTCCACATTCCCTCCTTGTCCCCTACTTGCCCGTCAAGAGATATCAATCTTCATTAATCCATTGATCTGTTCATATAGCATCATTTGTTCTTCTTTCTTCTTCCGGGATCTTGAACGAAAATCTTGATGTGGAATGCACGATGTGGCACACAGACCACAAATCGCTGGTCCACATTGTAGACATAGACAGCAACTGAATAGTATGAGAAGGCCAATACCTAGGAAAGATAGGACCTTCCATCCAAAGGTAGATAATACACTCCAAAACCAACCGGACCAAGTCCAGGTACCTGGATTCTGGTGTATCTGGCTTACAATCTTATGAAGACGAGTTATGGCTTTATATACAGATGGCGAATTTTCTGGTATGAAAATGCAACAGCTTGATCCGATGACCCTACAAGCTCCGCCCCTATCGGCCAGGATGACGTCAAGGACAAGACGATTTTGAAGCACAACAATCCGCATAGCAGACTGCTCTTCTGTTAAATTGCCTAAGGCGGAAATAGTTTCGTTCACTACTGCTTCAAGGGTTCTAGTTAATCTACGTATCAGCTTACTATTAGTAACGGTACCTATATAGGGAAAGAGACCTTTATTGAAATCTGTGTATTTTTCCCATGCTGTTTCAGTGTAATCGACTATTGGGAGATCTCTCCTTTCTCTATTGTGTACTAAATGAGTATTTCTGTGATAATCGGGAGGAGCTAGGAAAACAGGTGGCAAAAGGAATCCAATATAGCAAGTACCATCCCAATCTAGAGGTAAACGTACATATGCCGTCTGACCACATATGAAATAGGAATGGCGGGAAGCTCTAAATGTAGACTTGCCTTGATCACTAAATTCTACTACAGTGGTGCATTTACTATGGCCCATGTGTATGGAACCATTCTTTCTTATACATAATTCACCTTTTACTGGAAATATTGACATAGCGGGCAAAATTGAAGTAGCTTCTGATTCGACATTTAGGATCATAAGATTGAGCGTAAAATTACCTAATCCATACACTTCATTTTCTAGATCAGTTCCTGTTCTCTGGGGAAGTCCCTCCTTGTTAGGGTGGCAGACTTTAAGCAAAACTAAGTTCAAATTTCCCCATACCCAGTTATCTAGATAGATAGCAGAATTCGAATCTAGAGAATTAATTAAACTAAACCATGCTCCACAGGAGCCGTTGTGTGTGAACGGGTATGGAAAGAGAGGTAGAATTCCTTTATAATTCTGATAGGGAGGGAGTCGGCCACATATCCAACAATTTGTAGCATTGCTAACCTGATGGGAATGATGCAACATACTAATAAACGTGTTATTGCGCAGTGCAAATCTATAAGACAACTCAAGCGGAGGTAATTCACTAAAAGAATGTTCAGCAGTAACATTGTAAACATGTCTAGAAATAGGATAATATATGTGCAACAATATACTTGCAGTAATTATTAAAAGACTTGAGAAAAACAAAATTAATAACGTCACTATGCAATGACTACGCAGTGATTTACAGTACGCCTGTCGTTTCAACATTTTTCGGGTGCTTTCTCTATTCAGGTCCAAGGGATACATGTCAGAGACAATTCAACCGCTTCACCTTGGAGAGGACTTAAACAATCAAATTGCTCGACTGATTGGGCCTGAGCTTTAATTTATAATGTTCGGACTCACTTTTTTCCACAAAAGGAAGTTTTGAGTCAATGGGTGAAGACACACAAGGTGTGGTATTCACATCTGATTTTAGTCCATGAAATTTCTTGATATGACTTGAATGAATCCATCCTTTTCTGCCTTCGATCTTCACGGCTGTTCTTTTGGTGAGCAACACCAGCTGAGGTGACCTCCACCTAGGTTCCAGCTGAGTCTTTCGATCAAAGTTCCTCACGAGGACCAAGTCTCCCGGAACCACGTCATGGGGTTTCACCTCAGTGTTGTCAGGAAAAGCTGCAGCTACCTGTGAACGACAAGATTGTAGTGCAGCCATCAAGGAAGCCAAGTAATCTGTCAGCATGTTACAGTCAATATCAGTTATTTTGCGTGGTATAGGCGTCCCCCACATATTTGGTGGTCTGCCGAAGATCACTTCATACGGGGATAGCCCTGTTCGAGAGTGTGCTACCATTCTTGTGTAAAAGAGTGCAACTGGTAAGGCTACTACCCAGTCGACACCTTTCTCTCTGAATATTTTGGATAATCTTATTTTCAGAGTCTGATTATGTCTTTCTACGAGACCTGCTGCTTCGGGGTGTCGGACACAGTGGAATTTCCACTGATAGCCTAACAAAAGTGAAACGTGTTTCATTAATTCGGATGAGAACGGCTGGCCGTTATCTGAGTGAACAACACGTGGTAAACCGTATCGTGGGAAGAATTCTCGAACCAACTGTTTGGCAGTAGTCGGGGCAGTGTAATCTGAAACCGGGTATGCCTCCGTCCAACGGGAAAGAGCACACACAACTACGAGAACATATTTGAATCCTCTACATCGTTCCATCTGGATATAATCCATCTGGAGGACTTCAAAAGGATGATCAGGAGGATGAAATCCACCCTGTTCTACGGGAACGCTTTTTCCTGGGTTGAACTGGCAACAGATCATACAGGTACGAACTTTTTGTTTGGCTGCAGCTCGTAAATGTTTATTAAACCAAATGTGTTGAATGCTATCTAGCATAGCTTTTTCTCCTAGATGTGCTGGACTATGTACAGTGTTAATTATAACTTGGACCATTGAATCAGGAAGGAACCACACAGACTTTTCCTTCATCATCCATCCTTGATCGGTTTGGATCCCTCCTAATTCAGTCCATTTCTTTATTTCGTCTGGTGTAGCATGTGTCTGTATGTCAATTACGTCAAGAGTAGGATCTTTAACCGTCATACAATGTGTTGGCGTCGGGACTATTGTCTTTGTCATGTCGGATGTTTGAGTTTGAGCAGTCTGTTTAGCTGTTCTATCAGCTAAATCATTGCCTTGAGAAATGATATCGGTAACTTTCGTATGAGCTTTACATTTCATAATTGATATTGCAGTGGGTAGATGTATTGCATCTAATAAAGCATGAATGAGGGGTCCGTGCTGAATGTGGGCACCGTGAGAAGTTAAATAACCTCTCTCTCGCCACAGCACGCCGAAGTCATGTACTACTCCGAATGCATAACGTGAATCAGTGTATATGTTGACTTTTTTATTTGTGGCTTGAATACAGGCTTGTGTCAGAGCGACGAGCTCTGCTGCTTGAGCGGACAAGGTATTTATGCAATTTGTTTCAATGATTTCAGTGTCTGTTGTGACTGCGTAAGCGGCCACTAGTTCTTCTGTACCTTTTCTCATACATGAACCATCTACATACAACGTCAGGTCTGGGTCTGATAATGGGACATCGGTTAAATCTTGTCTGGGTTTCGTCGTGATTGTAATAACTTCAATACAATCATGTGCTAGTGGGTCTGTTCCATTTACAGGTAAAAGTGTGGCAGGATTCAATGTGTTACAACGTCTGATTTCTATATGTGGCTGAAACAGTGTTAGTTCATACCCTGTAAGTCTTGCTATAGTCAAATGTTGTGTTTGCGTTCGATTCACAAGAACCTCCACTGCATGTGGTACTTGTACTGTCAATGGATGTCCTAACACTATGGCATCGCTTTGTCTGATTGCTAAAGCTGTCGCTGCCACTGATTTCAAGCACGCAGGCAGAGCCTGAGCTACGGGATCTAATGTACTAGAAAAATAAGCACATGGTTTGTGTGCTCCTGCTTGTTCCTGAGTGAGTACTGACAAGGCAGTACCTTCGCGTTCTGTAATAAAGAGTGTAAACTGTTTACTGTAACATGGTGTTGCTAAAACAGGTGCTTGACATAAAGCTTTCCTTAAGCTTTCAAAAGCTTGTGTATGTTCCTGAGTCCAAGGGAGAACAGTCGATGTGGCTGCCTCCTGTGCTGTCAACTGAATGAGTGGTTTTGCTAGAAATGCATACTGAGGGATCCACTGCCTACAATATGAAGTGAGGCCTATAAAAGCCCGCACCTCCTTTTGTGTCTTGGGTATTGGCATGTTAGCTATTAACTGAATGCGGTCGGGTGTAAGCTTGCTAAAACAGGTGCTTGACATAAAGCTTTCCTTAAGCTTTCAAAAGCTTGTGTATGTTCCTGAGTCCAAGGGAGAACAGTCGATGTGGCTGCCTCCTGTGCTGTCAACTGAATGAGTGGTTTTGCTAGAAATGCATACTGAGGGATCCACTGCCTACAATATGAAGTGAGGCCTATAAAAGCCCGCACCTCCTTTTGTGTCTTGGGTATTGGCATGTTAGCTATTAACTGAATGCGGTCGGGTGTAAGCTGCCTTCCCTCCTTGGACAGCGAGTGTCCAAGATAAACAACTCGCTGGACACAGAATTGCAGCTTAGAAGGGGACACCTTGTGCCCCTTTTCGGCTAGAAATTGTAAAACTGTCAGTGATGCTTTCTCACATTCGGGTTCGCTTCTAGCGGTGATCAACAGATCATCGACATATTGAAGCAAGGCGGTGTTAACTGGCATGTGGATACTGTCGAGTTCTCGTTTCAGTGCTTGGCTATAGATGCTGGGGCTTTCTGTAAATCCTTGAGGTGCGCGTGAGAATTTGAAGCTACGTCCATTTAAACTAAATCCGAACAAATATTGGCTTTCCGGATCTATTGGGACGCTGAAAAAGGCATTTTTGAGATCAATTACAGTAAAGAATGTTGCTTCGGAATCAATAGCTGTCAGTAATGATGAGATATCGGGGACCACAGGGAATTGTGGCACAATACACTTGTTTAATTCGCGCAGATCAATAACCAATCGATATACTGGCGGGGCCTTCGGATCTGTTCGTTTGAGAATCGGAATTATCGGTGAATTACATACATTGGAGTCTGTTTCTACAACCACTCCTTGGGCAATGAGCTCGTCAATGATTTGTAGTAAAGCCACTACAGCATCTGGTGGTAACTTGTATTGTCGCATTCGTGGTAGTACCACTCCTGCCTTTAGTGTAACTCGATATGGTGTAATATTCATGCAACCAACATCAGTAGGGCCTTGTGCCCATAGATGTGTAGGTAAAGTCTGCAATCGGGGATCCATGTCTCTAGACACATAATGACCTTTAAAATCACGTAAAAACAATCTTACTCCTTCCGGAGAACAACATATTATAGCTCCTAGAGCTTTCAATGTCTTTATTCCTAACAGGTTTTCTGGACATGATTTAGTAAGCAATAAATCTGTAGTTCGGGTCAAAGGTCCTATCGTAAGTGGAAGAGGCTGTGACACTTCATTAACAATAGGTTTTCCTGAAAAACCAAGGGAAATATTCTGTGAGCCTGAGAGGGGTGCCCCTGGAACTTCACTACGTTTTATAGTTGTTCGACTTGCCCCTGTATCGAGTAAAACTTTTCTGTCTTGGCCTAATAATTCACTATGTACATAAGGTCCTTCTTGATCTACAGGGATCTCGATAAGGGGTAAGTCAACTTCCCTCTCTAGGCTGGTTCATGCATATCGTTGATAATCAGGATAGTCATACTGTGCGGTCTGGTACAGTTGTCGTGTCGTGGTTTGCGTGGCAGCAACAGGCAGCGCTGGTGCAGCTGGCACAAACTGTATAGTCTGTTGTGGAGCTGGCATGGACTGTGCATGCTGCAAGGCTCCTTGTTCATTCTGATCCTGTCTAAGTGGCCGTGGTCTTTCTTTTGTAATACCCGTGGCGATATTACGCTTCAGGACTGGACAATCGTGTACATGATGACCTAGTTGTTTACAATAGTTACATGTCCCTTTTACAGGTCCTGCTAAATCGCCAGAATGTGTCGTACCCTTTTTATGTCCTTCAGCTGGAACTGTCTGGGAGACTAGCATTTTCATTTTCGTGTCTTTCATGCGTCTTTGTTCATGATCTTGTTCTTCTCTAATTCTATTGTGATGATACTGTAACATTTGTAACATTTGTGATGGAGTGTTACCTTGCCAGGTACTCTCGAATTTTAATACTCTATTCTTCACTTGGGGCAAGGAATTTTCAACTAATTTTGTCACAAACAGATGTGGGTATGATTCGCTACTTGCTTTTATGCCACTGTTTATACCGAAACATTTTTCAAATCGTGCATAAAAATCACTAGTGTCTTCATCTTGCTTTTGTTTACAGGCTGAAATTGCACCCCAGTCTTCCTTTTTCGTGGTTAATAAACGTGGCAGTACCTGTACTAGTAAACCTGGTAGTGCTTTAGTTTTGTCCCCAAGCCCCGAACCTGGACCTCGGGCCTTTTCTTCATTTTCTAATGCTGTCCAATCTATCTTTTGGTCTCCCACCTCCCACTCTTTTTCCTTGAGTTTTTCATAAATGCCAGCAGGCATTAATACCTTTAATATTGTCATAATGTCGGGATAGGTATACTCTCCCATGAGTAACATGTCTTTAATTTCTCGGTGGAAACCCGCTGGGTCTTTGTCATGACTGGGTACTACTGTCTTCATTTCTAATAATTCTATTTTCGATATGGGTGTATATACAAATACACGTTTAAACTCATTGTCCTCGCCTTTTATTGGGTGCACTTCTCGTAAGGGATTCTGTCTGTCCATGTAATACGTGGTTCTTTCCTTAATGGGCAGTGAGACATGTCCTGGACATACAAAAAGAATGTACTGCTTTCTTGATTCTAGTATTTCTTTAATTAGCTTAGTACCTGAACCTCTCCATTTATTCGTGAGTAATTCAGTCAATATATCAGGTAACGGACCAGGATCTGAATGTTGGCTTTTATATAGTATAAGAAGTTGTTGAATCATATAAATCCCAGCTAAACGCTGTTCATCTGGGGTGAGATTCAAAAATGTGTGTGCTACTGTATCATCACTATACTTCCCGGGACTGTCAACCCAATGGACAGCTGACCTGGCTAATTCTTGTTCATCCATAGAATCGAGAAAATGATAACCCCTTCGTTCTCGCAGTAATTTGTCAGCGGCTTGGAATGAATGCTCGTTAGACCTTATATTTATTATTGGTGTTTGAAAATTCCTGTTATTTTCTAGACATATCGGACGTATCGGATCAGTAAGACATCTAGTATTATTACAAGATCTTCCTCTACCTACATAGGCTATAGTTTCTGACTGTCCTGTGGGCAGTCCTGATGCTTCTTCCTCGTTTTGTTCGAACTGGTCTACCGCTAATCTTTCTTCGTGTAGGCGTTCTATTTCTTTACGGATCTTTCGGCACATGGCTATTATACAGTTTTGCTTATCATGTCTCCCTTCTGATATATTCTGGCTCCATCTGGTAAGAATTTGCATTGCTTCCGGGTCTACCCCCGGTCGGTCTTGATTTCTGATCACACAATTTATGAGGAAACGTAACAGTTCCCCCTGTATTTCTACTTTCTGGTATTCCATAGCTCTGTTAATACATTCAGAATCTCGCCCTGTTTGGACGAAATGGTATATATTATCTAGATGCGCAGTCATTCCTGGTAACTTCCCTAAATACACCGCGGCTCGTCTGATACGTAATGATGCTAGGGTCATTTCGTCCTCTTTTCTGGGCACAGGGTCATATCTACAATCTATAAGAAGTTCCTTAAGCGTACGGGCATTTATGAGTTTGGGGGTACGTGAATGTGCTGACTCTTGAAAAGTAAGTTTATTTATTCTAGGTGGCGTAGAAAAGATATTGGTAGCACCTCCGGTAGCCCCGTCTGGGGTATCTGGTGTGAAAGGATTCGTTGAACGTGATACAGCAACTATAGGTGTGGATACAGCTATAGAAGTAGCTGTAGGAACAGATGCAGAAACAGATGTGCTTGCCGGAACTTGTGTCAGAACTTGTTGCTGTAGGGATACGGGTACTGGATCTTGGCGTTGAACCTCCCTGGCAGGCGGTCTATGTGGGGCGGGATTAGCATACTCGGGAGCTGCGTCATCTAAATATGAGGAAAGAAAAACATCTTCTGCGGTTCTAGGATGCCCCTTAGGATGTACCTTTATTGGAAATAATGGGGTTGGCAAGTCTTTTGGTATCCCTGGAGTAGCCTTAGGTAATCCTTCGGCCAGAAGGGGATACATACCATTCATAAGGGCATTTCTTTGTCTGTCTACTTGTTCTGATTTCACTCGTGCACCTTCTTCAATTAATAGATTTTCTCGGACTTCATTTGAATTCTCTTTACTCTTCTCTTCCTGTCTACGTGCTTTTTCTGTACGTCTATACGATTCTTTACGCCATAATTCAATGGCGTCTTTCTGTGATTGTCTAGCTTTCCTTTTCCATAATTCTTCCTCTACTTTCACGATGCACTCTGCATCCCAGGTCCCAGCCGCGGGCCACCTCTGACTTTCTGGTAATTCCTTAGTGTAGTCTACCCATAAATCAAGAAATAATATAGCGTCTAAGCCATGTTTATGATACATGAAGTACCCTGGAGTGTCCCTAGGAGGAATAGGAACGGCTTCTTCGAGTACCCCTTTTCTTGTTGTGATCTGTCTTAATTTCGAAAAGAGCGGCATATTGAAAACTGATCTGATACTTGATTTTGAACAAACTTAATGAGAACTGATCTGATACTGGATTTTGAACAAACTTAATACAATAAACACAATAATGAACAGTCATTCATACCACAATATGCAGGACGTTATTAAAACATTTAACATTTAACATTTAACTGAGCAACGATGATGATGACGATCTAAGAAAAACTTAATCACTAAACATAATACCCGACTTGGACTGAATTATTCTGAATTTATATACTTGATATACTAGATATACTGCTAAACAGTACAGATACACTGCTGAAACAGTGCAGACCGGATTTGTGTACCCAAACCCGTCTGGACCGGCACAACTTATGTGCACGCCAGAACGCCTCCCCAGTAATGGTACTCACCGGGTAGCTCGGAACGGAAGGCCTCGGAAACTGAACTGAACTTGAACCGGACTGGACTCGACTTAGGACTTCGGAAAACTGGTGGGCCTCTGTATACCTCGGATCTTGCTCTCTCAGCTAGGCTCTGGTCGGGATACTTCGCACTTCTCACCGCCTCGTCTGGGTGTTGATCGCAGCCTCAGTCGCCCCCGTTTGACCGGAGGGAGATACAGGAAATCCTGCTGGTACGCGTTATTGTCCGTCCAGCTGTGGCAGGAGACCGGGCCTGCAACGCACCGCCGGCGCGTGAGATGAGAAAGTGTCCCTATTCGGGCGCCATTCATGTGGTAAATAATTTAATTACCGGGACTTAATTTGATACAGAAACATAATAAAATAGCTCAGTAAATAAGAGGCAGAATCCGTGGTATTAGAGGTTCGGAATGGGCTTTATTCCAATGGTCGATTATAATCGGTTGCTCCAGGTTCCATCACCACGAAGGTTCAGGAAGTGAAGTACATACATTATTAACAATCAATTACTTTTATACAATAGGCATTACAGTGAGGCAAATACAAGAGGCGTAACAATTGATAGTGGTGATAATATATTTGTACGTAGCAAAAATAGGCGTAACTGGGAGTGGTTTAAAGAACGTCATCAGATGTGATGTCATAAGAGGGTGGTTACATGAAAGAATTTCGCAATGTCAGCAGAAATACTTGGCAGATATGCGCACGCAGCAGCATGACGTGTAATTGACGTGCAACTAGGGGGTGAAGGGGGACTTGACATTTAGCTCTACATGTGGCGACAGAAGTCTGGAGGGTCAAGTCAACCTAATCCCAAATCATATCTAACATCCTATGTTTAAAGAACTAAGTTATCCAAAAGAGAGGTTTCTTCGAGTAGAATCTTATTCTATACTGACTATACTGACTGTTAGTGCGTGTACAAGCGTCTAAGTGTCTACACTAGATGCGAGGGCGGAATCTTCCATAGTAACAGGGCTATGAATTACTTGCATGAAGACAGAGAAGCCGGGCCTTTGCTCGGTAGCTGGCAGAATGTTTACTTAAACTACTAGACAGGAATGCATTGGGCAGGGATCGGAGCAGATAACTTCGAAGGTGAAATACAGTTTTTGGCAGGCAGCAGGCTGATGTCAGGCTTCGTGAGCCGCGCAGAGAATGAGACAAAGTTCATGGTCACAGATGCAGGCTCAGACTGGAGCTTTCAGAGGCAGAAGGCAAGAAGAGTTTGATGACAGAATCAGGGCCTACTTGCCTGGACTGTAAAATGGCATAAGTGAACCATATAAAGCCGGTGGCCTTTCATACTTAGGAATGGAATATCCGGCCTATTCATGGCGGATCTGACAGAGGACATGTTAACGGTGGACGCACATGTATTTGCGTCTTCATAACTGGAACTGGAGGGAACATACATGTACTTGTAACATGCACATAGAACCGTTGGGGTCCAAGATAGGGGACATAACTGACCAGAAAAATCCATATTTCCACACAAGTGAGGCACCATTTTTACAGGGAGACCTGGGGGAACGCTGGGTGGTGGTAAATTTGTGTGAGCCCGGTGATGCCACTACTTTCCCACCCCAAAATGTGTGAAAAAAGTGATTTTTTGAGCAAAAACTGAGGTTTGCAGGGGATTCTGGGTAAGGAAACGTTGGGGGATCCACGCAAGCCATACCTCCCTGGAAGTCGCCGGGTGTCTAGTTTTCAGAAATGCGTGGGTTTGGTAGGTTTCCCTAGATGGCCGCCGAGCACCGGGCCAAAAACCAAAGTGACCCCCCTTGCAAAACCAGGTGGTTTTGCGATAGGCCATTTTGATGTCGCCTCACTACGTTTTGGGCCCTTGCCTGCCGCGGGTACTTGGGCCTCCTACACATGTGAGGCACCATTTTTACCGGGAGACCTGGGGGAACGCTGGGTGGTGGTAAATTTGTGTGAGCCCGGTGAGGCCACTACTTTCCCACCCCAAAATGTGAGAAAAAAGTGATTTTTTGAGCAAAAACTGAGGTTTGCAGGGGATTCTGGGTAAGGAAACGTTGGGGGATCCACGCAAGCCATACCTCCCTGGAAGCCGCCGGGTGTCTAGTTTTCAGAAATGCGTGGGTTTGGTAGGTTTCCCTAGATGGCCGCCGAGCACCGGGCCAAAAACCAAAGTGACCCCCTTGCAAAACCAGGTGGTTTTGCGATAGGCCATTTTGATGTCACCTCACTACGTTTTGGGCCCTTGCCTGCCGCGGGTACTTGGGCCTCCCACACAAGTGAGGCACCATTTTTACCGGGAGACCTGGGGGAACGCTGGGTGGTGGTAAATTTGTGTGAGCCCGGTGATGCCACTACTTTCCCACCCCAAAATGTGTAAAAAAAGTGATTTTTTGAGCAAAAACTGAGGTTTGCAGGGGATTCTGGGTAAGGAAACGTTGGGGGATCCACGCAAGCCATACCTCCCTGGAAGCCGCCGGGTGTCTAGTTTTCAGAAATGCATGGGTTTGGTAGGTTTCCCTAGGTGCCGGCAGGGCTAGGGTTCAAAATCTACAGCTAGTCACTTTGCCAAAAAAAGGGTCATTTTTCGCTGCAAAACCACGTTGCGTTTTGCGCCGTTTCCTGTCGCGGGCACTAGGCCGACCCGCACAAGTGAGGTACCATTTTTCTCTTAGGACTTTGGGGAACGCGGGGTGGGTAGAAATTTGTGGATCCACGCAGATTCCAGAACTTTCCATCACAGAAATGTGGGGAAAATATGTTTTTTTTAGTCAATTTTTTACGTTTGCAAAGGATTCTGGGTAACAGACCATGGTGGGAGGCAGTCAAGTCACCCCATCCTGGATTCCCCTGGGTGTCTAGTTTTCAAAAATGTATAGGTTTGCTAGGTTTCCCTAGGTGCCGGCAGGGCTAGGGTTCAAAATCTACAGCTAGTCACTTTGCCAAAAAAAGGGTCATTTTTCACTGCAAAACCACGTTGCGTTTTGCGCCGTTTCCTGTCGCGGGCACTAGGCCGACCCGCACAAGTGAGGTACCATTTTTCTCGTAGGACTTTGGGGAACGCGGGGTGGGTGGAAATTTGTGGATCCACGCAGATTCCAGAACTTTCCATCACAGAAATGTGGGGAAAATGTGTTTTTTTTGTCAATTTTTTACGTTTGCAAGGAATTCTGGGTAACAGACCATGGTGGGAGGCAGTCAAGTCACCCCATCCTGTATTCCCCTGGGTGTCTAGTTTTCAAAAATGTATAGGTTTGCTAGGTTTCCCTAGGTGCCGGCAGGGCTAGGGTTCAAAATCTACAGCTAGTCACTTTGCCAAAAAAAGGGTCATTTTTCGCTGCAAAACCACGTTGCGTTTTGCGCCGTTTCCTGTCGTGGGCACTAGGCCGACCCGCACAAGTGAGGTACCATTTTTCTCGTAGGACTTTGGGGAACGCGGGGTGGGTGGAAATTTGTGGATCCACGCAGATTCCAGAACTTTCCATCACAGAAATGTGGGGAAAATGTGTTTTTTTGTCAATTTTTTACGTTTGCAAGGGATTCTGGGTAACAGACCATGGTGGGAGGCAGTCAAGTCACCCCATCCTGGATTCCCCTGGGTGTCTAGTTTTCAAAAATGTATAGGTTTGCTAAGTTTCCCTAGGTGCCGGCAGGGCTAGGGTTCAAAATCTACAGCTAGTCACTTTTGCCAAAAAAAGGGTCATTTTCCACTGCAAAACCACGTTGCGTTTTGCGCCGTTTCCTGTCGCGGGCACTAGGCCGACCCGCACAAGTGAGGTACCATTTTTCTCGTAGGACTTTGGGGAACGCGGGGTGGGTGGAAATTTGTGGATCCACGCAGATTCCAGAACTTTCCATCACAGAAATGTGGGGAAAATGTGTTTTTTTTGTCAATTTGTTACGTTTGCAAGGGATTCTGGGTAACAGACCATGGTGGGAGGCAGTCAAGTCACCCCATCCTGGATTCCCCTGGGTGTCTAGTTTTCAAAAATGTATAGGTTTGCTAGGTTTCCCTAGGTGCCGGCAGGGCTAGGGTTCAAAATCTACAGCTAGTCACTTTGCCAAAAAAAGGGTCATTTTTCGCTGCAAAACCATGTTGCGTTTTGCACCGTTTCCTGTCGCGGGCACTAGGCCGACCCGCACAAGTGAGGTACCATTTTTCTCGTAGGACTTTGGGGAACGCGGGGTGGGTGGAAATTTGTGGATCCACGCAGATTCCAGAACTTTCCATCACAGAAATGTGGGGAAAATGTGTTTTTTTTGTCAATTTTTTACGTTTGCAAGGGATTCTGGGTAACAGACCATGGTGGGAGGCAGTCAAGTCACCCCATCCTGGATTCCCCTGGGTGTCTAGTTTTTAAAAATGTATAGGTTTGCTAGGTTTCCTTAGGTGCCGGCAGAGCTAGGGTTCAAAATCTACAGCTAGTCACTTTGCCAAAAAAAGGGTCATTTTTCGCTGCAAAACCACGTTGCGTTTTGCGCCGTTTCCTGTCGCGGGCACTAGGCCGACCCGCACAAGTGAGGTACCATTTTTCTCGTAGGACTTTGGGGAACGCGGGGTGGGTGGAAATTTGTGGATCCACGCAGATTCCAGAACTTTCCATCACAGAAATGTGGAGAAAATGTGTTTTTTTTTGTCAATTTTTTACGTTTGCAAGGGATTCTGGGTAACAGACCATGGTGGGAGGCAGTCAAGTCACCCCATCCTGGATTCCCCTGGGTGTCTAGTTTTCAAAAATGTATAGGTTTGCTAGGTTTCCCTAGGTGCCGGCAGGGCTAGGGTTCAAAAACTACAGCTAGACTCTTCGCAAATAAAGTGTAAATTTTCAGTGTGAAAATGTGGTGCGTTCACCTTAGGTTTTGAGCCACTTCCTGTCGTGGGCACTATGCCTACCCACACAAGTGAGGTACCATTTTTATCGGGAGACTTAGGGTAGTTCAAATTTGTAAAGCAACTGTTATTACCTATTGATTTTTGATGCATTTCTCCCTTCCAAATGAAAGACATTGTGTAAAAAAAAAATCATTTTGAAAAATGACCAATAATTGTCATGCAAATATGAGTATTCCCAATTTCGAAAATGTGCAAATATGCACTGTTTCTAAACTCTGTAATTTGTTCCCATTTCAGAAATACATAGGTGACTTTCATACCGATTTTTCCATGTATACATTTTCCCACAATAATTGCTATATACCCGGACCAAAAAAAAAAAACATTACAAAATGCTGCTCAGTTTTCTACTCTGGGTTCGTTGGGCTCTTGGTGAACCTACAAGTCCTGTATGTCCCCACAACCAGGAAGGTCTACCGGATGTAACGGTACATTGCTTTCAAAGAGATGTCATAATTCGAAGAAGTTACAGGTGAAAACGTTGACTCAAAAGGCTGCTTTTTTCAACAAAGTTTTAATTTTTCCTATATTTACCTGTAAATTTCTATAAAGAAACCTTGATGGATCTACACAAATGACTCCTTGCTGAATTCAGAATTTTGTCTACTTTTCAAAAATGTATAGCTTTCCAGGATCCATTATTGTTTTTGTACCCATTTCTACCGTTAACTGGAAGGAGGTTGAAAGCACAAAAAATAGCAAAAATAGGGAATGTCCCAGAAAAATGCCAAAACTGTGTAAAAAATGTTGGTTTTCTAACAAAATTCTGTCATTCCCTAAAAGCTGGAGAAATTGTGATTTCAGCCCCACAAACCCTTTTTTGATACCATTTGCAGTGAAAAACCCAGAAGCTTTCATTTGCAGCCCGTTTTTCCCATTTTTCACCCAAAAAAAATTTTTTGCTGTATTTTGACTAATTTCTGGGAACCCTCTAGGAGAATCCACAAACCCTGGGTACCTTTAGAATCCCCAAGATGTTGGAAGAAAAGGACGCAAATTTGGCGCGGATACCTAATGTGGTCAAAAAGTTACAGAGGCCTAAGCGCGCACTACCCCAAATAGCCCAAAAAAGGCTTAGCACAGGAGGGGAAAAGGCCTAGCAGCGAAGGGGTTAACACCGAATAACCACAGCAGAGTTAACAACACTGCATTACCATAGTAGAGAACTCACTCCTCTCGGATGTCTGCGGGTAAACTATGATGGCCCAAGGACAACAGATACCCCCTGGCAGGGAGAGGGGACTTTCACTTGTAGGAATGCACCAGACATTGTGACAGCCCAAATATAACAGACACAACATAGAGGGAACACACAACTAGGGTAGGGTGAGTGTGAATTCTGAGGCCCCGGATAGGTAGATGCCCCCTGGAGGAGAGGTCAGACATTGCACCTGTATGTGCCCCATAAACCCCGATGCCCTTTCACGCTGCTCTGGAGCAAATCCATCTGTCCCTTTCCTGGCCGTGCTTTATCTCCCATTAGTGTTATACTGTGACGTCCCAACCAGTTAGTTTCTTTGGTCTTTATCAGACTGATGTTAACTTTCTTAATCTGCTGCCGAGCCATTGATAATGTAGAAAGGTCCCTTTGAGAGAAATACATTTTTGTACGGGTGAAATAAGGACTTAACTTTTATAAACTTGACAGACTCAATGTGTGATTCTGACAAATAATCTGTAGAGGTGTGTGGTGGATTTTCCTTTCTTTTTGCAGTTTTGACTTAAAGGAAGCAGGTATTTGCTAAAAGCAGATTATCTGAGTCAGGAGACCTTGCCATGGAGCACCCTTCTGTCCTTTGGGAGTCCCGGGCTGCGTCTAAGACGGATTGAAACAAAAAAAATACAAATATATAAAACACACTAAAGAAAACTAAAGACTATACATACAGAATAGAAACCGTCCTTAGTTGGCTCGTTGGTCTAGGGGTATGATTCTCCCTGTGGGTGGGAAAGGTCCCGGGTTCAAATCCCTGACGAGCCCTCAGTTATTCTCCTAAACAAAGTCACATTTCGATAAATGGAAAAGAGAAGAATTAGGAAACAAACGATGTTGAAATAACCAGGGATGGTTAGGTCTACCTTAGAGCCAGAGCGCATGCGCTGCTCTGCGCCGTGGGGACGTCAAGTCCTGCTGTTGGAGTTGTGGCAGGTTAGCTATTGGTTTGCGGGAAATCATGGTGCTCGCAGCCAGCGCTGCCTGCTCGCATGGTGGCTCAGTCAGCTGTAGTAAATCAATGACCCCTGGCGCCATAGTGAATTCAATTGTCGAGGGACACAAAGTGACCACAGTCAATAGACAGGACTCACTGAGGAAGCGGGCGGCAACTCAAATTTCCACGCTGGCTCGCAGCCTGATCCTGCCTCACAGAGTCCACTTTATGAAATTTGAAACGTAAGTGAGACAGTCTGCATTGGTGAGTGCAGACACCCAAGTGTGTATGTTAATTAAATTACAAATTCAGGCAGTGCGCGATTAGGTAGCTGTCGTGTTACAGAAATTACTGTAACAAGTAAAGT
This sequence comes from Triturus cristatus, assembly GCF_964204655.1. Classification (NCBI taxonomy): domain Eukaryota; kingdom Metazoa; phylum Chordata; class Amphibia; order Caudata; family Salamandridae; genus Triturus; species Triturus cristatus. Next base: position 143,934,012 of record NC_140585.1, on the reverse strand, counting down.
CAGACCTCAGTTGCCCCGCAGACACACGCACTCACGATTTCAAGTAATTGTTGGTGAGTGCAGTCGGCCTTCTGGCGGCCTTGCTTGGTTTACGGCATTACAGTGGTGGCAGCATGCACCAGCTCAAGCAGCGGGTGTAGCTCTGGAAGCAGCATTATGTCCAGTGATTGATGTCCTTTGTTATCAGAACAAGTCCGTTGCGTGTGTGTGTCCAGCCGCCAGCAGTGGCCAGCTGTCTCTTGCTCACTTTGCCACTGGATTCAAGCTAGCCTGGCTGAAGAGGGGTGTTACCCCGAAACCAGTCACAGGATGTTTGTTTCCGGTCCAGGGAAGACCTGGCTTGGCAGTTCAGGCTGGACTGTTCCCATGAGGCCCAGGGCCAAGACTGATTTGCATATGGCTGTGTCTGAACTAGGGTAGCGAAGTGAGCTAAAGAATGCTGAGGGATTCAACCCCGATCTGTGACTGGGGGTGAGTGTCTGAAAAGTTTTAGTGCTCCGTCCATCATCTCCATATGTTTGCCAGCTGTCGCCAGCCATATCAGAAGCAATCCTCAGGAGGAACCACTAGCCACCCATGGTTGTGTGTTCCCTCCTGGTGGGCGTCTCTGTGGGAACAGCTGACACCAGTACTGGCATTTCATGCTACTCTTGGGGCAGAAGTAAACTACCTTGATGGAGTGGACCGTCTTCATAGTAGCAGCCGCCAGCAGGTGGGGGCAGTGTTTCCTACTCCTAAGGCAGCGTTTACTAGCCACAGCCCTGAGTAATGCCTTGTGAGCTGCAGCCACTAACAAACATATTTATTCTGCTTTGTGAGCAGCACATGAAGTAGCCATAGCTCTGTTGTGGCCTGGGAACAGCCATGGGTAAAGCTCACGCTAGCAATAAAGGCCGAAAGCACAGGAGTAAATAACGTATCATAGGGTCTGCCCTGATTTAGGGCTCACGGCCATGAGCCGTGGTCGTGTTGAAGCCACAGGTGCAGCCGTCACCAGCTGCCTCAGGGTGTGCTGTCGTGGAGGTTGCAGACACTATTTGTGGCGGTGAATGCTGCCAGTGGGGTGGCAAAAAACACCATACACATTTCCAATGCCCTGAAGGCAGCAACGCTCAGCCCCACAGTGCCCTAGTGACAGTAGTAAAGTATCATATCAGTGCATGCTGCCCAGAGAGTCACCGGCAATACTAAAAGTGGTTCCTTTGGGCAAGGAACAGATGACTACAATAGTGTCTTCTGGTCCAGGAAAAGCAACACCAACAATGATAGGGAACTATTTCAACAGGGTTAGTAGTGAACTGTCAGAGTGGGGTGAGTAGAAGAAACTCCTCATTGCAGAGGGAGTAGCCTCATCACTAGTACTCGCACTGAGTGCTACCCTGTGCATCACTACCCAACCATAGCGGTGTCTGTTGTCCCTACGGTACCCAAACAAAGGTCTGTGTACTGTCCAGGGGCATGTAGCCCCAAGCAAAGGCATGACCTACATCACTAGGCAAGCAGTAAAGATCCCTTAGTGGTGTGCTTCCCTGGGGCTGCAATAACCTTCCCTTCTGGTGCAGCGCAAAATTGCCCACTCCTTACACGTCACAGAAACCCTGATGACAATGATCTACACAGTGTAAACTCTAATTAAAGACAAGATCTGGCACATAAAATGAACGTGCACTTCGCACATGAGTCCTATGTGTCTATGATTTTTTACACGTTACACTCTTCCATTTCTGTTGCTTTGCAGCAGTTTTAAGATCTTAGGGGCATGTCAGCAACAGGCGGCGCTGAATATCGCAAAGCGCGCTAAGCGTTTTTATATTTATCGCCGCCTATCGCTGTAATTTATCGCCCGAATAACGTGTTATCAACAACGTGTTTCTCCAGGGCGATAAATTGTACATCAAAACCAGCGTTATGCAGGAATATCGCTGTTAATCCAGCGATATTCCCACAGCGATAGAAGAAATCTTGATGTGGATTCAGCCACTGAATCCACCTCCCATGTCATAGACAGGGTAGTCATAAAAAATAGCTGACTTAAAATCCCAGCGATAACAGCGGTTAGCGCTGTTTTTTGTATCGCTATGGGTGTCCTGGGCCGTATTGTAAATATGGAGAAGGACAGTTAGCGATCATTTTCCCTTCGTTTTTGCAGGGAACGCCTACTTTGCATCTCATTAGAGATGCAAAGCGAGGCGTGAGCTAAACGGGAGCTGAATCAAGGAAACATGCAATAGCGTGTCCTTGTAAATAATGCAATATAATTATCGCCGCTTTTCGCCCAAAAACGGACGCTAAAGCGGCGATAATTATATTGCCAGCCCTTATTGATATGCCCCTTAGATTTTCTTGTCGCTCAAATGGGTGTAATTTCTGATATTTATGTTTCCATCGTCTTCATTGCTTGATTTTGCTTGTGGGAAAGTGTCACTCATAGTTGTTGAAATGTCACTCATAATTATGCTGAAATTGTGAAAATGTCACACATAGGCATTCTGAAAGCTTGGCAGCTATGAGGCAGACTAACCTTTCCAGCCAGCTCGGGGTTCTGCATACACTCCATAATGGACATATCAATGTAACCAGATCTCAACAGTACGAATTTTTATATGTTTTCATAGGCTGTTATTCAATGTTCTTGCAGTTGCACACAGAATGTTATAATGAGGCACTTGTCTTTTTGTCTAAACATAAAAAAGCCTTGTGTTGTTGCAATTCTTACTCTTTCTCTTCACTCCCTCCCCTGTAGTTATTTTAAGCTTTAAAATTGTATTTACTATGAGGTAATGGTGGTGCTGTTGTGTTTAAGCTGATTTATATGTACGTTTATTTCGTTGTTTTGGCTGCCAACGAGTTGCACTTTATCGTCTTGAGAGGATTTCAGACACTGGAAGCAGATGGAATTTCAGAAAAGAAATGTCAAAGATTATAAAATGCAATTAGTGCAGTAAATCGCCTGAGAACCGTGCACCATTTCAGCATCAGCACACCACCACCTATGCGTCACCTCAGTCTGCCTAAAGAATCTGGCATCTGTTGATTCTCCCCTATTGTCCATCCACTGCTGATGTTGTAATTCAGGTACTATTTCCCAACCTCCACCCTCCAGTTGTTTATGTCCCGCCCCATAATAAAAAAAAAACTATAACAAACAAGCATTAGAACAGCCGGAAGAAGTTGCCAGCATTTCAAGGACAGAAAAACTAAAAGACGTATATGTTGATTCTTTTTTAGGTCTTGGCCTGGCGAAAGCAGCACATGCGCTGCCCTGCCATGCAGAGGCCTTTTGGAATCGATACAATTCCAGCGTGCATGCAGGGAGACAAACTAGACAAAAGATGTGCACGAGGGGATTGGATGCTTTACTGGCGGCGTGATACACTGGGGACTTTTTTTTTCGCCGCCAGTAAATACAGTCCCCGCGCGCACATCTTCTGTCCCTCCCATGATGGGCCGCGCTTGTTTACATTAGCAGCTTGTTAACAAATAGTCAGTCCGGGAGTGAGCAGTTTCGCACGCCAGCTGCATTCCGCATGTCAGGTTACACACAAGAGCACTCTCACCTTTCTCTCCTGCCTCGTGGAATCTCTTGCGGGGGCAGAACCACGTCTGTGATCTGTGAGCCCAAGCTTTCTGGTACGCCACTACCCTTTGTCAGCTGACTTCGGGGCCTCCACTATCTCCTGATGCAATTCGGCGGTGAAGCCAACGCCGTCCCGGCTATTGCACTCTCGGGTCCAACTCTGAGACTTCCGAGACTCAGTTTTGCAGCCGCCCAGCTATGCCAATGCTTGTTATGTCAAGGAACTCTCTGTGTAAAAAAGTTTCAGTGTATTTCTGAGGTGTTCAGAATTTCAGCAGGGAGAGTGGTGGGTGATTTATTACTACTTTGCCAGGGCTACACGGTTTGTTCAATTGGAGCTGCATGGATTCTTAACTAAGGTGTCTGACTTCCACACTCCGAAAACGTAAGCATCAGACCACGTGCCCCAACAGCATGGGCTGTATTTTTTTTCTTCATATGTAGGCATCGCCGCCTAAAGCGCCTCAGCCGGCGCCTTTTCTCAACCCCTGTAAATTAAACTCACAACCGTTTTCTGGACCCCAGGCCCTCCTCACAGCACTCGAGGCAGGGCATTACATGCTGCTGGCGCATGGGGAGGTGGCACTGTAGAATGTGTGCTCCTCTGCATACTGAGCACTTGACAAAGCAAAACCAAAGGGGATGATGGATGGAGTGTTGAACATTGCAAGCACTCACCCCCAGTCAACTGATCTGGTTTTAATCCATCATCAGTCTTTAGCTCACTCCGCCACCCCAGTTCAGACATGGCCATATGCAAATCAGTCTGACCCTGTGCATCATGGGAACAGTCCAGCCCGAACTGCCAAGCCATGTCTTCCCTGGACCGGAAACAAGCATCCTGGGACCGGTTTCTGGCTAATCAGCCGTCATCAGCCAGCCTAGCTTGAATCCAGTGGCAAAGTGAGCAAGGGACCCACATCTGGGCATACCCTGCCAACTTAGGGTGAACAAAGCAAAACCAAAGGGGATGATGGATGGAGTGTTGAACATTGCAAGCACTCACCCCCAGTCAACTGATCTGGGTTTAATCCCTCATCATTCTTTAGCTCACTCCGCCACCCCAGTTCAGACATGGCCATATGCAAATCAGTCTGACCCAGTGCCTCACGGGAACAGTCCAGCCCGAACTGCCAAGCCATGTCTTCCCTGGACTGGAAACAAGCATCCTGGGACTGGGTTCTGGCTAATCAGCCATCATCAGCCAGGCTAGCTTGAATCCAGTGGCAAAGTGAGCAAGGAACCCACGTCTGGGCATACCCTGCCAACTTATGGTGAACAAAGTAAAACCAAAGGGGATGATGGACGGAGTGTTGAACATTGCAAGCACTCACCCCCAGTCAACTGATCTGGGTTTAATCCATCATCATTCTTTAGCTCACTCCGCCACCCCAGTTCAGACATGGCCATATGCAAATCAGTCTGACCCTGTGCCTCATGGGAACAGTCCAGCCCGAACTGCAAAACCATGTCTTCCCTGGACCAGAAACAAGCATCCTGGGACCGGTTTCTGGCTAATCAGCCGTCATCAGCCAGGCTAGCTTGAATCCAGTGGCAAAGTGAGCAAGGGACCCACGTCTGGGCATAACCTGCCAACTTAGGGCGAACCAGGCAAAACCAAAGGGGATGATGGACGGAGTGTTGAACATTGCAAGCACTCACCCCCAGTTAACTGATCTGGGTTTAATCCATCATCATTCTTTAGCTCACTCCGCCACCCCAGTTCAGACATGCCCATATGCAAATCAGTCTGACCCTGTGCCTCATGGGAACATGACGCGTGGGAATTGCAGGCCTGTCGCTGGTTTTCGCTGTTTTTTGTATCGCGATTGGCCTCATCGCAGCTTTTTTTGCGTTCGTGTTTTGCATTTTTTTGTGGCATCGCGTTTACTTTATCGCGGACATTTAACGCATTGTCGTGGGTCTAGCACATGGTGCCGCCATGTTGTGAATACCACGTTAACACAGTGTTATTTTCCCGCAATAGACTGCGATGTGAAGAGTAGCGTTAAGCTACTTTTGCTGTAGTTATCACACGTTCTTGAGAATATGCCCCTTTGTCTGATTATCGGAATATGGGAAGGGACACAAAATCTTTACTAATTCTGGGATGTATTAAATCTAAACTTTCATACTAATTCTGGGATGTATTAAATCTAAACTTTCAACCATAAAAAAAGATAAATATCCGACTAGCGGCAAATTTATCTCTGAGTCCATGCATCTATTTCCCATCCACAAAGACGTGAAGGACACAACCCTAATTAGTTCAAACGCAATCAGGCCATTAAGGACTCATAGAAGAAAAACCTTTGGTGTGTGTTGACGCACTCCTTCAGCAGACAATCAACTTATACAATTGTATGTTAAGATTTTGGATTGCTTTGGATTTGATGACCCAAAAACTAAAAACACGTCAAAACACAAAATTTCAGGAAACACAATTCAAAACAATTACCACAATTAATATAAAACATTCACAATGCTATGCAAATATCAACTTCAATGCATTCTTGTGCAAGCACACGTTGCACTTGCCATAAATTACACAAACCATTTGACAAAACAGGAATCATCAGACCGCAAAACAGTTATTTAGTCATTCACACAATTTGCATCACAAGCTACACACCACAGCATCATTATTTGTAATCACATAAAGATCTGTCCAACAACTTCATACCAAACCAACACATCTATGCGATTCCAGGAACGGGGACTAGGGAGAATTCAGATTCCCTACCTCTAATCAGGAATGCTAATTTTAAATATTAATACTTTATTTGGCACCGGCACAAAACTAGCCTCTACTACCAAAAAATGTTGCCACTTTTTACATCAAAACAACTGTAAGAAATTGGGATATTGATTGACTGTGGTGTGAACCCTGGTCAAGCGGTAACCACAATCCTCCTCAGGGTAAGGCACAACTAAATTATTCTGTCCTCAGAACCAAGTGATAAAAATCCAATTAGTAGAACCCTAGGTGTTCCATTTTAAAGATTTTAGAGAAATTATCTTTAAAAAGCACAAAGAGCCAACTGTGGAAATGTGGTCGCGCTAGACTGGGACAAAGTCCCAAGTTCAGGCCGACAGCGATGGAGCGCCGGCTGGCTACAGGGACCCAGTTGAACATAGTACCTTAAATCCGAGTTTGCGTAGCGTTGTGTTGAAGATGCATCACACGATGTATTTGTTCTGAGATACGGCGAGGCCTGCATCGTCATTGATAATCCCATTGACGGGGCTTGTGATGCGTAGTCCGGCATCGAGTATTCAGCGCGCAGTCTGGGCGAAGCATTGGTTCTGAAGTACTGTGTTGCGGAGTCCGACGGAGTCTGGTGTCACATTTGAGGTTGCCATCGCTGAGGGATGCGAGGCCTCTGCCGAGGATGCATTGCGCAGATTGGGCAATTCAACGGTTCCAAAGAGGGCGATGCGACATCGGTCTTTGCAAGAGGTGTAATCCGCACAGGTTTGGCGATGCATCAGTACTGCTCGGATTTGCACAGTGCAGCACTGGAGATGTGTTGTGTCTGCTGGATCTACAGAGGCTGGCAGGGCACCTTAAGCCCTCTTCCAAGGGTCTAGGATTGGGTTGGCAAGTTGTTGGAAGCCTGTTATATCCCTGAGGCTTCAGATCAGGAGGCCAGCCAACTAGCCATTGGAGCCACACCGGGTTCTGGGTTCAAGAGGCTTGGGTCTAGTCCTTCTCACTCAGGCAAGAGATCAGCATGTAGGGAACAGCAGGACCAGTGGCGGTGCGTCCATTAAGGGTGCTGGTGCGTTGCGCCACAAGCCGCCCGCACCGGCAGCTCCCTCGGCGTCGAGGGAGAATTTTCTGACAATCATGTCAGTCACAGTCAGCATGAACTCGAACTGCCCACCCCCTTCAGAGTCTGAAGGGGGAGGGCGGCCCGACGTCATGCTGCTGAGTGACTGACATGCAGCAGACCAGGGGTGGCGCAGAGCGCACAGCAGGCAGCAGTGCGCATGCTGGGTGAAGGAGGCGAATTTTCGCTCCGTGCCCAGTCATGCGCACTACTGTCTGCTGTGGCTGGCGCATGCCCATTAGGAGAGCGAGGGTTGAGCAAAGGCTCAAACCTCGGTCTCCTAATGGGCAGGCGGGCGGTGAGTCACCCTGCTCTAAGCCAATGCTGGCGCTGCTGGAGCAGCGTCAGTATTGGCTTAGAGGGGTTGCCAACCAGTGCTGTTCCTTAGAAGAGGCGCCAACGGGACCCGGCCGAGAAGCAGAGGCGCCGCGCGGACTTGGTCTGGTAAGCTTAGCTTTCTTTTTTAAATTGTAACCCCCCCCCCTTATGCGTAATTGCACTACACTTGAGCCATTGTTGTTGTGTAGTCTTTAGAAAGACGTTGCATTTAATTGTACGTTTTTCAAAGTAATTTTGAAGTCGTTGCTGCGGTAGTTTAGATTTGTAATTTTAAAGCTTAAGTACAAAGGTGAAGTCACCGATCTTAAAGTAATCGGGTCAAGACCATCAGGCATGGCAAGGAGTTGGAGAGGTTTTGTTTTCCTGTTGACATGAAAAGGAACGGTTGCCAGGGAAGAAAGTATTGAAGAAAGCGCCGAATTCACATAACAGGTTGATATTGAAAATAGTTACTTTTGAGTGTTAGTTATTCATAAAAATCAATTTGAAGACGTCCGCAGTAGTGTCATGAATGTAGGTGAGTTAGTAGGTATAGCGTGATGCGCGGCACCACGCTGTTCAGGGCAGTGCCGCACTTAACAAACCGTTAATACATTGAAAATGCGTCCGTGCATAACCCTTGCCATGGTTGCTTAGCCTTACGTAGAGGCAGAGACTGCACAGCTTTCTGTTTGTTTCTGTACTTCAAAATTCAATGAAAAGAATTTTATAAAAAAATGGGCCTTACGCTTAATCAGTTGTTTCTCATTGGCGCTGCTTGCTTGGTTGAGGTAGTAATAACCGAGTGCTTCTCGGATGCAACTTCCATGTGTGTTAAATGTATTACATTTAACACAAATACTCCTGTTAGGGGTATTTGTGTTAAATGTAATACACTTGGGGGCAGATCTATGTCGGAGATGCGCCACTTTTACGCCGCCGTTGCGTCACTTTTGTGACGCAGCAGCGGTGTAAACCCTGCGCCACGTTGCGCCATATTTACATCGTGACGCATCTATGGAGATGCGTCACGATGTAAAGCCCTGCGCCACGTAAAACCTGCGTCAGGTTTCACGTGGGCGTGTCGACATAGGGGGGGGCGTTCCGTCGCAGGAACGCCCCTGAAAAGTGACTCAGTCAAATCTATAAGATTTGACTGAGTCACTTTCCCAACGCTGATGCGCCAAAACCCTGCGCCTGCTTGAAGCAGGCGTAAGGCTTGACGCACCATGTTAGGGATAGGGTTGGTTGGAACAGTGCTGGAGTTGCGTCGCGCTTGCAACGCAACTGAAGCACTGCGCCAACCTTACGCCATTGGATGCGTCACGCATCTGTTTATCCCTGCGCCATGATGCGCCGCATTATAAATGCGGCGCATCATGTGTGGCGCAAGGGTAAACTTGCGTGACGCATCATTCCTGGCGCATCCTTGCTGATTTGCAGGGATGCGCCAGGCAACATAAATCTGCCCCTTGGTGACTGCGCTTACAATTGTAGCAACTAACAAAAAAAAAAAATGTGTTATTCCTTCTCATATCCCTAGTTTTGGCTTTAGGGATGTGCAGATGTGTGCAAAGTATGTTAAAAAAAAACATTTTAGGGTAGCATTCAAAATTACATCGAGAACGTGCTTGCTCACATTATTATATATTCCGTTTCTCGCCTGTCTGTGCGTGACACGTGCCAGCTGCAACACCTGGAGCCATGGCATGTTGTATGCCAGTCAGCCAGACATGATGGTCCACAGATTGATTTGTTTGCCTATAAAATGGAATAAAAGGGGCTCACTGTCAACAGGTCTTTTAGTGCGGTCCTCCATCTGCATATGAATAATTATTTGTAAAGCCATGTTGTCAGCATTGTGTTGTAACACAGTCTTTGTCAGTATTATAATCGTGTGCTGCTGCTGTAAAGGAGGCCAATCATGCTGACATTGCAGCGTTCACCTTCTGCGTTTTTCTATGTGTTTCTCTAGTCAGTGCTGCCGGTAAATTCGCTGCAAGGGCCCTCCACACTTTCCGGTGCCCCTTCTGAATCTATTATGAATAAGTTGGTCGCACACTGCTCGTCACACCAGCAAGTTGCCCCAAAGGACTGTGGTAAATGTAGTGGCGACGGCGGGTACGCCTATGCCACGATGTGTAAAAAGAACAGTATGTGTTGTATTTAGCCATCCCTGGACACGTGTTTCGAGGTAGTTGCCTCTCATCAGCAGGGAGCAGGTCAGTGTAAAGGGGTGCCGTGTGGACTGCCAAAATGTAATTAAAACAGGTCAAGTACCTCTCATGGCCCCTTCTGAATCTAATTGCTTCACCTTCCTGCTCCTGGCTGTACCAGTGAGTGAGTATCATTTCAGTCCGTGCAGCTAAGTGAATAGCAGGCTGCACTGCTCGCTTGCTCAAGGTGCACTGCCACTGAGACAATAAAAGTGCATCTTCAAGAGTGCTAACAAGACAACTTCCGGTCTCGGCAGACATTATTTAATATCAGTAAGTTTTAGACTCGTTTATAATCTTGTCTGTCATTTACATTAGAAGAACATGGCATATTTCTTTGCGGAGGAGTGTTTAATGTATTCCTCGCCTTTAAATAGTATTCAGGTTCTTAGGAGGCAGCTTCAAGCCTTTTAAATGCCACGTGTGTCTGTAATGTATCCGTGCCATCGATTTGGTGAGTTTGAATTTGAAATGTCATCAATAAAGTCTAATTTCTTAAAGTAATCGCTTCATTTCTGAAGCTATGAGGTGGGTGATTAGGGGCACAGGGTGGTGGTTCGCTCCTCCGGGATAGGTTTGCAAGTATGGCGTTGGATGCACCTTGAAATGCATCAGGTCACCACATATAAGTAAAATAACTTGTTCCTTCATGTGCGCACACTAGAGAGGTGGCTGCTAGATGTCGCTCTCTAGAGCACTTTTGTCAAGGGCAGCAAAAACCTTAGGACTGCTGACTATCAGGTCTCATAGATCAGCTGTGGTGTCGGCGCCTCACTTCAGTTTCTTGTCTGGGCTGGCCTGTTGCTGATGGATGATGTTGTTTATTTGCACTCTCTCCTACTCCTTTCTGGTCTTCCCTTTCTCTGCCACACTACTCCTTCTTTATCTCTATTTTCTTCAGTATCCCCATCTCGCTCTCTCTCTCTCTCTCTATTGTCCTCTCTCGTCTGTCTGTCCCCACTGACTCACTTTCTCCTTTTCTCTTCCCTCCTTTCTCCACTTTTCTTCCTTTGCACTTCCTTTCTCCCCCTCTCTTTCTCTTGCCTCTTACCGTCTCTCCCTCCTAGTGCCTGTGATAGGAAAGGCAGTCTCCGCTAATGTCCCCAATGCCCGCACTCTGGTGGTGGGGGTGCCCCACTCCTGATACCCATTATTGGCAGCCCGTGGCACTGCCAGGTGCATGAAGATCCCATTTAATAAGAGTGATTTCAAATCCCTTAAAAGTTCCCGGCTAATGCACTTGGTTCAGGGAAACAGGTCTTGAGCCAGAAAAAGTCTGACTTATTAGACATTATCCTCCCGGCAACCACTGCCAACCCCTGCCAGGGTCCTCTCCTGTCAGAAAGTGGACGAGAAATAACTGCTATTGTTTCTCGGCCTTTTGGCTCAGATCAAGTGTGTGTGTGTACTGCTAGTGCCTAGAGGGCCCTCTCCTGCCAGAGAGAGAGCAAAGATAGGATAGTGGAACTGGGTGTATTGCCAGCAGATTTGCTGACGGTCTTGGGAGTCTGATAGGACAGTGAAGCTGGGGCAGTGTCTGTAGACTTACAGGTAGGCCTGGAAGTATGAAAGGATAGTGGAGCTGGGGCAGTGACGTTAGACTTACTGGCAGGCCTGGGAGTGCTAAAGGGTGTACAGGAGTCTGTAAGGACAGCTGAGCTGGAGCAGTGCCAGCAGATTTTCTTGACAGGCTTGTGAGTCTGAAAAGACACTATGACCATTGCTTTATTAACCTTCTTGCTTTTGCAAATATGCTTTAAAATGCACCATTTGCCCACTCTTTTTTCAAAATTTACTCGGAGGGCGAACCCCCCGAACCCTCCCTATGACATTGAAGAAGCCACCGCACACTCACCACAAACTCTCTGCCCTACCACTTTCAAATGTCACCAGCCGCCACTGACCAGGACAGTAGTTCCTTCAAATCAGCAGTCCAGCAGAGCGGCAGTCCTTTCAGAAGCACAGCAGTCCTTCTTCCTGGCAGAGTATCCACTGGTCCAGAGTGCACTGAAGTGGTGGTATCTGAGGTCCAATATGTACGCCTGGTTGTGCCTTTTAAGAGGGGAGAAACTTCTAGAGGTTTCACTTTGAAGTCTCTGGACATCCTGCCTCCCCTGTCCTGCTCCAAGACTAACTACAGGGGGTATGCAGCCCTTTGTGTGGAGGGAGGACACAGCCTATTCAGGTGAAATGGGGCTACACCTAGCTCCTCCCTGCCATCCTGCCAGTGGTGGCCCATCCAGGCACACCTAAGCTCCCTATTGTGTGTAGCTGTCTGAGGTGTACCCAAAGCCAAACTGTCAGCTACACCCAGTCATGTGACCAGAGACAGACTACAGGCACTAAATGGCTAAGGAAGGAAAATACAAGCATTCTGTCTTGTATCCCAAACAGTGAGTTTGTATCCACTTTTGACAGAGACTCTGTACAGTCCCAATGGTTTGATGAAAAGAGTTACATTATATAACTCAATAGTAAAACAGAGAACATGGTCAAATGAATAATGCTGTATTAAGTCTTGGAGAGAAAACAATTACACATCCAAGAATATAAACAACGCCTTCTTTCTTCCAAAATCTCAGTTCTTGGCTTTCAGTTGGTTACAGTTGTAAATCCATCCTCTCCAGGAACATGATGAACAGAAAACTATATAATTTAATAATGTTACAGTGCAAGCTAGACCACAGAGCTACTGACCTGCGTGCAGTTAATCTAGTAATGAGGGTCACATTTGAGGCTTTTCGGTGCACAGGGAGGGGGGAAACAAGTCAGTGTCAAGCTCTGTGCCTCACATGCATTTTATATGTGCAGTTTGAACACACCAGTAGGTCCAGGCCTACTCATGTCTAGCTTAACATGTTTGTTACATTGAACACAGTAAAGCATTCCATCGGTGACTCTTTGGTATTAATTTAAGTACAGAATTAATTTTTATTGTGATATCTGCTGCAACAATTGCATAACTACAAGAGAGTCAGTAACACTGCACAACTACAGCAGCGCAGAGCTATTAACATAGCATAACAACAACAGATACAATAACAATACATAATCTCAGCAGCGCCAATACCACTGCATGGCTACAGCAGAGCCAACGACACTGCATAACTATAGCTGAGCCAATAATATGACATAAGTATGGTGCATGGTTGCGAACCCTGGGCACACACATACTCGGATCACGCACCAGTCCTGCTTGAGTTGTAATTACATAGCCCACACCCAACTGCATTAGTGTGGCGGTTCCCACAGTGCTCCCTACTGGACAAAGTGTTCAAAGAGGAGCTTGTGCAGGCAATAGATGACGTTTCCCATCTCAATGTTGGCTTGTTACCCAAATATGCAATGATCTGGGAGACATTTAAGGTCTATATTAGGGGGGTCACTATTTCTAAATGTGTGGGTGTCCTCCGATCCCTGCATGGTGGTTTGGCTAGGTTGGAGGTAGAAATTGGAGGATTTGAGCAGAGACATTGGGAGACGCCAGGCCTAAGCTTATTGGCTGACATTCAGGCCAAGTTAGAAGACTATCATGACGGGCGGGTGTATGAAGAACGGGAGAGGGCGGGGGCCATCCTGGTGACACTTCTAATCCCCAGACATGAGGGTGACACACTCTTAACATTGCATGACAAGCACGCGACACTAATGTATGCAGCCAAGCAAATTTATGAACGGTTCCGCTGGCACTATGCAGACTTATCTACCTCAAGACCTACGCAGGAGGAGGGAGCCACAGTGGCCTACCTCACACATATCACTATGAAATGGCTCTCAGTGGAGAATGGGGATAACCTTATGGCCCCTCTAAGCCCAGCCGAGGTTGTGGTGGTTCTGAAAGATATGCCTAGCGATATGACACGGCACCAGGAACCGTTGAGTTACCTGTAGCCTATAATAAGGCTTTTCAGGCTAAACTTGTTCCCCACAGAATAACTCTCTACGAGGAGATGGTAGAGGACGGTTGCATGCCACCCTCAATGCATAAAGCCTTTTTGGTCACCCTGTTAAAGCCCGGTAAGCCAGCCAACAGTTGTGCATCCTACAGACTGCTGTTGCTAATCAATGTTTACACCAAAATATAGGCAAAGATACTGGACAACCGATTGGAATGCGCTCTCCCGGGCATAGTGGTCCCTAAACAAGCAGGGTTTATACAAGGTAGAACATTATCGACTAACCTCCGGACCCTTTGTGGTGCGATCACACACGTAGACCCAGAGGTGAGGGCGGCAGCCAAGTTCCTTAATGCTGGAAAAATATTTGATTCGATGGAAAGGGGTTTCATGCTCTTGGTACGGAGGAGTATTGGACGGGTAGAAGTGTTTTTGCTCTTAATGTAGGTGCTTTATACCAGACCGACAGCGTGTATATGGATAAACTGTAAAGTCACGGACCCGATAGTTGTTACCAGAGGGGCCAGGCAGGGATGCCCCCTGTCACCGTTGCTGTAAGCTCTGGTGGCGGAATCACTAGTCTACGCTCTTTGGGGCATATTTGCAACAGGCAGCGATAATTATCGCTGACCTTGTATACCGCATTTTTTTCTATCGCTGGAATATTTCGCCATGCTAGCGTTGTATTAACAACGCTTAGCGCCATGGCAATGTATATTCCAGCGATAGCGCCCTTTTCCATGGAACATCGCTGGTTTTCCAGTGATGTTCCATGTAAAACGGTGATATGCTTGATGATACGACCCTGTGGTCGTATCACATGAATCCACCTCCCATGTTAGGTATGCCTTACTCAGTAATTTAACAGACGTTAAATTCCTGCGTTAAGGCATACTTAGCGTGATTAAAATAATCACTTCCCCGCATTGTAAATATCGCAAAGCTGCCATCGCGATATTTACCCATGTTGTTTCCACAGACACACCTACTTTGCATCTCATTAGCGATGCGAAGCTAGGCATGCTGGAAACAGGAGCAAAATCAGCAAAAGACGCGATAGCCTGTCTTTGCTGATAAGGCGATAAAATTATTGCCGCTTTTCAGCCGAAAACGGCCTCAAAAGCGGCGGTAGTTTTCTATCGCCGCATTGTTAATATGCCCTTTAGAAAACATCAGGCCCATATGGGCTTATGATTCCCAAGCTACAGTTTAGTTATCTCAGCTTAGTCGAATGACACTCTTCAATATATACACAACCCAGAGCGTAACTTGTCACCAATTCTCTGAGAGGTAGTACTCTTTGGTGGACACTCCGGTTTGATCATAAATTGGGACAAGTCCTTAATTTTCCCCACTCACAGTAACGATGACATCAGTGCCACTAGACTACCCGCTACAGTGGACCCCGGACTTGGTGCACTACTTAGGAATACAGGTGCATACTGACCTGACGGTGGTCATACTGGTAAACTTTGGCAAGGCACTGCAAAGACGCTCGGAAGAGGAGGAACGCTGGATACGGCTCCAGCTATCGTTTACTGGTCGTACAGCAATTACCGCAATGGTGGTTGTACAGCGATTCTTGTCTCTATTTGCGAATATTACAATCTGGTTGCCACAGGAAGTGTTACACGAGTAATTCTGACCAGACTAGCATGGGGTGGGAAGCAGCCTCGTGTGAATTGGGATACGCTTACCTTTCCATATGACATGGGAGGGCTGAATGCTCCGGACCTGGAGGCTAACTACTACGCCATGCCATGCGTGTTTACCCACTATTGGTTGCATGAGCCAGAGGACCTAGCACATCTCTGGTTCAAGTGGATCTTAAGGAGATAGTAGGCGAGAGTATGGCGATGACACCTCTGCTTGCCTTACTAGGTTATGACAAAGAGATACGGCTGGAATGCGGTGACTGCTGGCCATAGGCTTGCTGTAAGCACTTGGGGGGGGGGGCATTAAGTCCACTGCCGATGGTAAAGGAATGGCATGCAGGAATGGCATACTGCAAGACACAGTCAGATGTTTACTGAGAATCATTATCACTGAGTAGTCGATCAAAAGATATTTGGGGTCCTTACCTGGCCTACCTGATGTGTACTGAGGCAGACGCAGGGTCTAGTGAGGGGGAAGCGATCTCGAGACGAGTTCATAGCAGAGTGTGCTGGCTGGAGCCTACAAATAGGGGTACCCGAGATATGAGATAGAGTTGGGAAGCAACCCAGGGAGGTACAGGGGGCGAGCAGTGACTGCTACGTGTGTTGTGTGGGACCAAGAGACTGCAGTTACACAGGGGCGGCTCCTCCACCTGGGCGGAGCAGCATCGCCCCACTGCTTTCTCTTGGTGTGAGAAGCAGAAACATAAAATGGTATTATATATACCATTTCATGTTTCTGCTTCGCACACCGAGAGAAAGCAGAAGGGTTTAGTAGGGGGAGGGTGGGTGGGTGGTCCTGCTCTAGGGCAGGAAAGGAGTGACTTGCCCACTCTGAAGGCGCTGACTGTTTGGTCGGCCCCAAAGCCGAGCAAACCAGGCATAGGCACTCTGCCTTTTCTCCAGCCTACATGGAGAAAACGGCCTCCCCATAGACGCCCGGCTGGCCGGCGTCCCGATCAATCACAACGCTGCCATTGCAGCTTTGTGATTGGCTTAGGGGAGGGGAGGGAGGCTGCCTGCTTCCTGTGAGGAGCAGAGACAACGCAGAACTGGACTGGGCCAGTGATGGTAAGTTAACTTTTAAATTTGTTTTAATTAAACCGCCCCGTGCGACTCGCCGCCCTACCCACCCGCGAGTCATGCCAGCCGCGACTGGTCCAGAGGAAATGTGCCCAACCGGTTGCTGGAGCCATTCTTCTGTATAAGATAAATATACTGCTCTGCACCTTATTGATTAATTGACAACATCTGAAAGTCTGCTTTTCTTCATTGCACGACACAGGTGATGTAAGTTATGGTCGATGCCACGCCAATGGTATCTCAGTCATCACACCATGTTAGGCTGTAAAACTTCAAAATAAAGTTTAAAAAAAAAAAACATGACGGAGCTACAGCACTGCATGATACAGAACAGCGAACAACACTGTACAAATACAGCTGAGCCAGTAACACTGCATAACTACAGCAGAGCCAGTAACACTGCATAACTACAGCAGAGCCAATAACAGTGTATAACCACAGCACAGCCAATTGCACCGCATGAGTACACAACAGACAATAACACTGCACAACTACAGCAGAGCCAGGAAAAACTACAGCAAATCGAATAGCACTGCATGACTACAGCAGAGATAACACTGCATGACTACAGCAGAGATAACACTGCATGACTACAGCAGAGATAACACTTCATGACTACAGCAGAGCCAGTAGCATTCTATAACCACAGCAGAGCTAATAACGCTGCATAACCACAGCAGAGAGCTCATTCCACTGGGCGGTCTGCGAGTGAACTATGACATATATCACGGCCAACAGACACCCCCTGGCAGGGGATGTGACTATCATCTGTATGAATGCACCAGAGATTGTGACAGCCCAAATATAGCAGACACAACACAGCGTGAACACACAACCAGTGAATGGTCAGTGTGAATTCTGAGACCCTGGGTACCAAGACTCCCTCTGGCAGAGAGGTGACTTTCATCTGTAGGAATGCACAAGAGATTGTGACAGCCCAAATATAGCAGACACATCACGTAGTGCTGCCAATATCGGCAACACTCCCCAACCCCCATACAGCAATCTTATGCAGAAATAAACAGACATGACACATTTCATTTTGGTGGAGAAAATTGCTGTAAGTTTATTCGCATACAAATATGCCAACATGGTGGGTTATCTTATGGGCGATCAGAGAGCAGGCAGCCCCTCTGCCGCCTGCCCACCTGTTGAGCCAATACACCATGGTCTTAGCCAATCGGTGCTTACCAATTTTGGGGGAGGGGGTAACCCCTCCCACCGGTGGACCGCCAGTCCACCCCATTACTCACACCCTCCCGAGGGGGCAGAGCGTTCCAGACAACCCCCGGTGGCTCAGATTTACAACTGCCCGTAGGACTAACGGGGCGCCGCCGCTCCTCCAGGGTCCAACGTGAGGACCTCCCTGGGGATATTTGCCATTTGCACCCTCTGAGTACCTTTCAACCTCTGCATCGCCCTGTAACTCCTTCTGCAACACAAAATAACAAGTTAGAGATCATCTCCCACCCCACACCCTGCTGGAACGCCGGGTAAGCGGTAAGGAGGGAAACTGCGTCCGTCAAGGGCCATGGCAAAAGAGGACGCCAAGTGGGCGGTAGAGGTACTTATACCTCCCCCCTTGCCCACTTCTGCCCAGAAGTGACGCGGGCGTGCGGACCCCTAGAGGGTCCCCTGACACTGGACTGGCTCGCCTGCCATTATGTGGCACTAAGGCGGCCGCCCTCTTAGGAGGTTCTCCTTCATGGACCACGGGCAGCCCACATAGTGCCAATATCGGCAACACTCCCCAACCCCCATACGGCAATCTCATGCAGAAATAAACAGACAGAACACATTTTCAACAGCGTCAAGGGTCGTGGCAAAAGAGGACCCCTAGAGCGTCCCCTGACACTGGACTGGCTCGCCTGCCATTATGTGGCACTAAGGCGGCCGCCCTCTTAAGAGGGTCCCCTTTGTGGACCACGGGCGGCCTACAGAGTGAACACACAACTAGAGAATGGTGAGTGTGAGTTCTGAGGCAACGGATACGGATACGTAGATGGCCCCTGGCGGAGAGGACAGACATTGCATCTGTATTTTTATTTCTCTTTTACAGATTTATATAGTGCGAACTCGACCAGAAGCTATTGGAGCGCTTTACATGAGCACCAGTTACGTAACACAAGGACACATTCATGCATGTTCTCCATAAACTCTGATGCTCTTTCACATTGTTCTGGAGCAAACATTATCTGCCCCTTTCTTGGCCAGGCGTTATCTCTCATTAGTGTTTACCGTGGCGTCACAACCAGTTAGTGTCTTTAGTTTTTATCAGACTGACATGGTCTTTATCAGCCCAAACACCACGCAACACCTCTGCAGCGGACCCATTTATAATGTAGAAATCTCTTTAAGAGAATCATGTTTGCACTTTCCTAATGAAGGCCCTTCAGGTGCCTGTGAAATAATGACTGAAGGTTTATAAACTTGACAGACACAATGTGTGATCCTATCACACAATAATCTACAGAGGTGTGGTGGGCGTTTCCTTTCTGCAGTTTTGAACAAAAGGAAGCACGTATTTGCTAAAAGCAGATTATCTGAGTCAGGAGGCCCTGGCATGGTGCTCCTTGTGTCCTTTGGCAGTCCATGGTGACATATGTGGCAGAGGAAAACAAACAAGACAAATGTAAAACGTTCTGATACAGAACACTTGACTACATAAATACACAATGCTGCTATCGGCTGGCTCGTTGGTCTAGGGGTATGATTCTCGCTTTGGGTGCGAGAGGTCCCGGGTTCAAATCCCGGACGAGCCCACTATAATTTTCCTAATCTCACTCATTTTTTAAATCACATTTCGCAGAATGGAAAAGAGAAGAAATCAGGAAACAAAATAATTTGAAATAACCGGGGCTGGTTTTGGATTTGAACCGAGTACGCGCCGGACCCAGAGCAAGAATGTGAGCCCGGACCAAGGAGTCAACCACAGAAACAGCTGGAGGGGGAGGGGTGTTGGATGCCCGTTAAAATCACACTCTCGGGGGCAGAAGAGTGAGCCGTGAGAGTGAACACAAGTGTGAGCCACACTGGAAGCGTGAGGAGTTGTGAAGACTCCAGGGGCAGGGCTCAGGGCAGCCCCTCCCCCCCGCACATGTCTATACTTACATAGATGGGAGGTAACCGGACTGGGCCGACCTAGTGAAGGAAGAGGGTAGACACCTGTGAAGCCGGTGACGCCCCAATCACCCAGTGGCTGAGGTCTGTCGGGTGGCGGCGGCGGCGGCGGCGGCGGGGATTGACTGAGTCTAACCGGTCAGACACCGAACGTGCCCCGTGACAAGGGTGTCAGTCGGAGGGACTGATTGAGGTGTGAGGGGTCAGACACCCAACGGGTCCTGGTGAGAAGAGGGTCGGTGTGGAAGGACTGATTGAGGTCTGAGGGGTGAGACACCCAACGGGTCCTGTTGAAAGGGGGGTCAGTGTGGAGGGACTGATTGAGGTCTGAGGGGTAGGACACCCAACGGGTCCTGGTGAGAAGAGGGTCGGTGTGGAAGGACTGATTGAGGTCTGAGGGGTGAGACACCCAACGGGTCCTGTTGAAAGGGGGGTCAGTGTGGAGGGACTGATTGAGGTCTGAGGGGTAGGACACCCAACGGGTCCTGGTGAGAAGAGGGTCGGTGTGGAAGGACTGATTGAGGTCTGAGGGGTCAGACACCCAACGGGTCCAGTTGAAAGGGGGGGTCAGTGTGGAGGGACTGATTGAGATCTGAGGGGTAGGACACCCAACGGGTCCTGGTGAGAAGAGGGTCGGTGTGGAAGGACTGATTGAGGTCTGAGGGGTGAGACACCCAACGGGTCCAGTTGAAAGGGGGGGTCAGTGTGGAGGGACTGATTGAGATCTGAGGGGTAGGACACCCAACGGGTCCTGGTGAGAAGAGGGTCGGTGTGGAAGGACTGATTGAGGTCTGAGGGGTGAGACACCCAACGAGTCCTGTTGAAAGGGGGGTCAGTGTGGAGGGACTGATTGAGGTCTGAGGGGTAGGACACCCAACGGGTCCTGGTGAGAAGAGGGTCGGTGTGGAAGGACTGATTGAGGTCTGAGGGGTGAGACACCCAACGGTTCCTGTTGAAAGGGGGGTCAGTGTGGAGGGACTGATTGAGGTCTGAGGGGTAGGACACCCAACGGGTCCTGGTGAGAAGAGGGTCGGTGTGGAAGGACTGATTGAGGTCTGAGGGGTCAGACACCCAACGGGTCCTGTTGAAAGGGGGGGGGAGGGGGTCAGTGTTAAGGGACTGATTGAGATTTCCGTGAGGGGCACTAGTAAGAGGCTCGGTGTGGAGGGACTAATTGAGGTCTGACGGAGCAGACACTGAACAGACCCTGATGAGAAGGGGGTCAGTGTGGAGAGATTGATTGAGGTCTCTCTGAGGCAGTAGCGCACCTAAACGTGAGGGGACCCCCCCTGCAAGATATGCTGAAGGGGCCCCCTCCAGTATGGGTAAGCCTGAGGGGGTGCCTTTGTTACGCCCCTGCTCTGAGGGGCACCGGGAAGGGTGTCTCTCTGAGGGGCACCAGGGAGGGGAGGAGGGGCCGGGGTTAGGGCGGGTGCAGTTTTACCTGCTCGGGTTTAGTTGAGCTTTGGGAAGGGTCACGGTGTTGATGACGTCACTGCTTATAGTGTCAGCTCTGTGTCGGTTCTTCACTGCTGGGAGGAGAACAGCGACCTACAGCGAGGCCTCTGTCAGCGTAACGGCGGAGGTGGTGGTGGATGAGACCCCTGAACCTGGGATGAGACCCCTGAACCTGGGATGAGACCCGTGAAGTTTATGATGAATCCTTTAAACTGTTCCGTAATGCACTGGACCTCCGTGGTGCATTCACTCTAATAAGAACAATTATGGCATGCAGGAACAAGTGGCCGAAATAGCTCAGTTGGGAGAGCGTTAGACTGAAGATCTAAAGGTCCCTGGTTCGATCCCGGGTTTCGGCAGATGTGTTTTGCTGACTATAAAGTCAGATATATGCATTAAAACTTGGGAAAGAAAATGCTGCTTTAACAACATAACCTTTTTTTTTTTTTCTTCGTGTGTCTCTTCTTTCTTTCCTTCATCCCTCATTCTTTCTTCCCTTCTTTCTGCTCTTCCTTCAATAACTTCACTCCCCCCTTCCTGTCCTTCATTCATCCCCCATTTTAATTATTTACTTTTCTCACAATTATAGCTCCTTCCAGCACAATCCCACTGCATAGTCTGTGAGATACACCTTCTGCTCAGACGCACTTATTGAATGACAGCCCTGGGCTCACTCTCTCTGCTACATCCATTGAGTGACACCTTCAAGCAGAACCCCAACAGGGCAGACCAGGAGCCAACCACACTCAATGCAACGTCACCATCGGTCCCCGGGGCCTCAGGGAGGCTCTGGGGTGTACCTCTGGAACCCCCCTCACTGCCGGGCCTAGGGCAGTGTATCCCTACCCCGCCTCCTTATATCCTGTCTGTAAATCCATTGCTGGGAAGTTCTAAAATGTCTGCAGCCACATCGATGTTGTGGCAGCCAATCAGATATGATCTCTGGATCTGTCTGCTCCGTGTATCCTCTTCGGATGTGATATACACTTACATTTGTGACCTTAATTTCTCAAAAACTACTGAACAGATTTACACAAAATCACAAAAGGCACGCTTTCTGAACCCAGACCTTGGTTTCTGCCAAATTTGGTGTAATTCTGTTTAGCAGTTTCTGTGGTATCACTGTTCTATGTTCCTATTTAAAAATGAATGGGGAAAACATGTTTTGGGACCCACCTTTCAAGGAGCTGAGGGGGATAAGATTTTTTTAATTAAGTTTTGTGAAGATTCAGCAAACTTATAAGCAAAGCTAAAAGTATTTTCCTGTGGAACGGCAGACCTAAAGATAACTACCCAGGGGCAACTGCGACTGGGTAATATATAAGAGATAAAAAAATGAAGTACATTGAAAGGTTTAATAAGCATATAGAGCAGAGGTCTTCAAACTGTGGGGGGCCCCCCTCCCTTGGGGGGGAGCATGGATGGGTTCCCAGGGGTGCGCAAAGGCAAGTACATGTAAATGAAGATGGTCTGTAAGTGCGGCAATGTTTATTTGCTGCATTTCCAGGCTGTCTTCATTTACGTGGGGCCAGTGGTCAGTGAGTGTACTGCTGTGGGCTCGGCTGGGCAGTATCTGGAGTCTTATCTCCAGACGGCTGAGTTTTTCATAGGTCTTTAAATACCATTTGCATACCTTTGTAAACTGGTTACTGAGGCTTAGTTTTTTTTTCTGTTTCCAGTACCCCCAAGGCCCCCAATCTGCCTATTTCTTACATTTCTATTTTACATTTACTAATGTAGTGTGAAAATGCATTTTGTTAAAAGGAATATTAAGTAGGGTTGCCAATAGAAACAAGCATTGGCATAGCCAATAGGTCTCGCCTTTGGGACCTTATAAGTGTTTAGCCATGCAACAATTGCATAACTAAATACTTATAAGGTTCCAAAAGTGAGACCTATTGGCTATGTCAAGCGGCCGTGGGACCGTGAAAGTTATCGCGACTGCGATCAAACATCAAAGCGGCCGTGCGGCTGCGAAAGTGAAAGTAACCACGGCGCACGCGCCCACACACATGCACTGTAGCTCTAGGCTGGCCTGGTAGCACTTTTTGGAGCCCTCTCAATAAGTCTCGCCAGACCAGCGCATGCGCTGGGTTAGTCGAGACCTAAAAATGGCAGCCATGTATGTTTAAAGAGCCTGCAAAGACCTTGTCTTGACACTAAATAGGGTTATAAATAAAAAAGAATGTATTCATTTGTAATGTGACTTTTCTGTCTTTTCCCTTTAATTATCAGTCATTAATCATTTAGGCCACCCTATAACACAATTAAAAGTGCTTTCTATTTATATTTGCTGTTCGAAGTACACACATATAAGTGTTGAAAATAGGGCTTTAGGTGACTGTTTATTTTTGTATCGTCTGCAACATCGAAATAATGAGCTGGCAATCCTAATCATAAAACTGGAAGTTTGTTGCAGAATCAGCACATTATTTTCTTCACCCTCAATCCCTGATTAATGCCATAATAGCAATAGTTTAATTTATATCTGAAACCGTACCCAGTCAATAACATGCTGATTTACTTCAAGTGTCTGGGAATGCACCCTGCATTCACATAACTCACTCCTCATTCTCACCCTTCACTTTCGCGCTCACCGTGCACTCACAGCGCATAGTTATGGATTTCCTACATTTGCCACATAATCCATCTGCTGCATAATTTGCAGATTTAAAAAAAACTTGTTTCTAGCTCAAACGGTTTAAAAGTTACCAAAAATGCAACAACACATGTTACCTGACAGTGGACGGCCCTTTCTGAAGGTTGGCTGGTCACCTTTATGCTGCTTATTGCAATATGTGGGCCTTAATGTGGTACTTATGAGGGGCAATAAAGGCCAGGAAGGGTTGACAAGTGTAAAAATAGCAAAATAATGCAGTAATTCTATTAAAAAAAATATGCAGCATTAGACAGCATAATTCGCCTTGCTGCAGAATTAAGTCAACCAGGCGGCATAATTTGGACTTCTACTGACGCATAATTCCAATGGCCCTGTTCATAGCGCTATGAGGTCCCAGTCTGTGGCAGAAAGCACTGTAAATATGTAAGTCATTATTTTAAAACAGTATTTAATTACTCTAAGTTAGGCTGCTGCAAAATGATGCTGTGATTGAGATAAAACAAGTTCTTACAAAATATACTTTTTAGTAATAAGTAATCAAACTGTATCTAATGCAGACATGTTTGTAAGTGTCTCCACTATTCCAGATCTCCGCTGATAACAGCCTTACATTACATCTAAAAAAGAATAGATCTTTGCCACCATGAAGCTTTAAGCAGAGCCACTGGAATTATTCAGCAGAAGATGACAACATTATGGGGCAGGTTTGACTAAATTATGCAGCAAGAAAAGGTAAATTATGCGGCACAAGCCTCATTTTGTGGTTAGCATTACTTCATTATTTTGTCATTTTAGCTCAAGGTAACGCTGTCAGGTGAAATATTTCACCTCATTAGTACCAGATTAACACCCAAATACAGCAGTAAGCAACTACAAGATTACCAGTCAATCTTTGGTAAAGGCCTTCCACTGCTCCGAAACACTTTGTCATGCTTTAAGTAACTTTTGGTCAGTTTGAGCTGAAATCAAGGAGGCAAATTTACAAGCCCCTTGCGCCACTTTTGCGTCACTTTTAACATGAGAAAAGTGACGCAAAAGTGGCACAAGGGACTTGTAAGTCTGCCCCAAGGTTTTTTTGTTAAAATCTGCAGATTTTGTAGCAAATGCAGTAAACTGATAATTATGTGGAAAACACTGCTGCTGCAGAAACTCATAATTCCAGTGGCCCTGGCTTTAAGTGACTCAATCCATTAACGGCTGGTAAGAAGGCTGGTTTCTTTTTTAACTTTCTGCACTACCAGCACACCCTTCAATTTCAGGCAGAGGCATCTCAAAGTTAGCATTAACCATTCAGGGGCATTGTGAAAGCTGGGCCCATGGGGTGGCAGGAAGAAGGCCAGCAGGGTTGTATTCAGATGCAGAGCCCTAATCCTCTCGATCCCTGGGGCCTCACAGTAATGGTCTAGGAGACAGAAGAAAGGAGCAAGATTCATAGATATTGTCAAGGAGAAGGCCCAGAATAGGGAGCACTGTCTGGGGACTCATTTTTGTGTTTACATATGGCCAGAGACAGCTTCTTCAGAGAGATACCCCAAAGAAGGGGACAATATACGTGTTTTTTGATGAGGGACATTCATTAGTGAAGCTGGTACTGGGGCCAAGTGTGTAAGTGGCCCTGCTGGTTATCATTAAGGAAGCAGATGCAGCAGGACTGGGGCCCAGGGATTTGGGGGGCCCACTGCATCACAGTTATGACAATCTACCTTTAAAGAAGGGGCATCAGAGCTTATTTTCCTTTCAAGCATTAGGACCGAGGTGATGATCCGTCATGGTGGGGAACAGGTAAAAGATGCAGAGGAGATAGCCTGCTACTCAGGACTGCAGCTATCATTAGTGCAGCAGGTATAGTTACATTGGGGTCAAAGAGTGTGAGGGGCTCACAACAACCCAATTATGGGGAGCAGTTTGTTTGGGATAATATCTGTTTTTGTTTGATGCATTTGCTGTTTTATAAGTCTCATATTTAGTGTGGTTCATAAGCTTTGGAAAACGTATTCCTGAAATCATCTCATTAGCCCCGCTTCCTTCACACAGCCATGCCCCTCCCACTCCCTCAATCCTTGCCATAACGTTTTGGAGGGGGGCTGGACCTCAAAACATTTTGCTCAGGTGGGGGCTCAGAGGTGAAAAAGAGAGCATGTTTCCAAACATGAAGAATATAAAAATAAAACCTCTAGTGAAAAATGAAACGCACCAAAAACCTGTTCGATACTTGATGCAATTTAGATATTAGATGTGGTTTAATATGTCAGTTTATAAAAAGAAAAAGGTGCAGTAGCTCGGAACGTGCAGAAACATGCAGAAAGATTCTATCTTTTCTCTATCTACGGAGTGCACAAAATAAACATATGGCCTCTGCTTGTCATCATAAGCTATTAAATAGAGCAGAAGAAAGAATAGTAACATTCCTTCGGTTGCTTTAAAAAGATGCTTTAATATTGCACTGTGACCTGACCTACCTTTCACCTCAGCTGCCTTTCACCTCGGCTGCTGGCTCTGACAGCAAAACACACAAGATGATGGACGGAATGTTGCACATTGGAAAAACAGTCACAGATCTGGGTTTAATCCATCGTTATTTTGCTCACCACGCCACCCAAGTTCAGACATGGCCATATGCAAATCAGTCTTGACCCTGTGACTCATGGGAACAGTCCAGCCCGGACTGCCAATTTATGTCTTCCCTGGACCGGAATCAAGCATCCTAGGACCGGTTTCGGGGTTTCACCCCTCTTCAGCCAGGATAGCTTCACTCCAGTGGCATAGTGAGCACGGGACCCACGTCTGAGCATACCCTTCCCACATAGGGCGAACAGCAAAACACACAAGATGATGGACGGAATGTTGCCCATTGGCAAAACATTCGCCCCCAGTCACAGATCTGGGTTTAATCCATCGGTCTTTTTCTCACCACGCCACCCCAGTTCAGAGATGGCCAATAGTTCTTTTTGCATTTGTCATCCCGAGTGAGACGGGTATTCTCAGACGTGAGTCCCGTGCTCTCCATGCCACTGGAATCAAGCTATCCTGGCTGAAGAAAGCAGTGACAGATGTTTATACAGGGATTACCGAATCCCATGTATTATACTGATAAAAATATTCACTGAAAAAGCAAAGGTTAAAGTGACACTGAAATTCACCAGTTATCGTTCACTCAGGGACCTATATCTCGTGCACCCGCTATGCACAGTGTTGTCGTCTATGAGATCATTTCAGATGTCATCAGTGATGTTTTCATTGATGTGAAAGAACCTGTCATGAGTGATGTAATATGTGAGGTCTTTAACAGTGTGTTGCGAGGGCGCTTTTAACTGATATTTTCACGTAACTATAACGTCACTTTAACCTTTGTTTTTTTTCCGTGAATTTCTAGAATGTTTTGTAATGTAAAATAATATTTTAATATCATACCTTAGTATGCCTACCTCACGCCTCGCACAGTATTTGGCTGTGTACAGCAAAATGCATGAGATTAAAAAATGAGACCTCATCACATAATTGAGATTGTGTGTGGATAAAAGTACTGTTATGGCAGCTTCGAAACAACGCGATCTAACATAACGCACGTGCATGCTGTTTGCTTCGCAGGTAATGCTGCATTACTTTTTTCAATGTAAAATGCGTCCTCACATCTAAAATGGACGTGAAGATGCATTTTACGCTAAAGTAAGAGTGCAATATGCTGGATTGGTATTTCAAACAATTTTGAGTAATTTTTCTAGAATTACACGTAATTTTTGCAATGCAAATGACAAACATTTTGCCCACACCAATTGTTACTCTGCCAATTTTTGCTTATTTCTTTTTAATGGCTTCCCTCACCTTTATTCTAGCAATCTCTGTTTCTTTCATTGTCTCTCCTCTCAGGGAGGCTTTACCCGCTGCCCATAATGTTTGTGCTGAATCCACCGAACTCTCTTTCTTGTGTGCATATGTTGGCCAATGTGAGCGGAATTTACTTTTGTCTGCAGGTAGTTGGTAACTAGACGGATTAATGCGTCATGGGTACCCATGCCTATCTCCAGTTGGGTCATGTTATGATATGTCACTGGTAATAATGGATGCTTCCTTCAATCTTGGTAGGAGTGTTGCTGGTAGTAGAATGCGTCGATACGTGAGCCTCTTCCATGGACACATGGTAAATATCTATTTAAATTTTATTTACAGGCCCCTTGTTAAAAGTGATGCGCCGGCGGCACAGGGGGCTTGTAAATCAGCCCCTAGTCTCTTTCCATTGGGTGTAGCATCCGCCATGGGTCTCTAGAGGACGGTCAGTCATGACATCTTCAGACAATGTCACTCTTTGGTCATGGGTAAGTCTGATCCATTAATCAAGCGCCAAGGGCCATATTCCAGTGAAAATACTGCTTAAGCCGCATCTTCCACTTTTTTTTGGTTGCAGTTAGCGTAGGGTGACCAGGCGTCCCGGATTTGCCTGGACGGTGTCGGTTTTTCACTTGCTGTCCTGGCCGATTTCAGGAAACTTAGCTCCTGTCCCGGTTGTTAGAGAGGGGCGACTGAAAACTGTGGGGGGTGCTTTTGTATGTTTTACAAAGCAGGGATAGTTAGCAGTTGTTTCAAGAAAACAATCTAATTAACAGGCAAGCTTCTGAATTTAAAAATTGCATTTTATGTATATTCTAACTGCATGTTCTGTAATTCTCTGCTGAGGAGCGCTGTCATTCTGTGCGCTCGCTTGAAGTAAAACTGCAGTCCTTCTTCTATTTTCGTGAAATGTCCCGGTTTTTGGCTTTAAAATTATGGTCACCCTAAGTTAGCGTAAACTATGCCCACTGGCATTAAAGCGCTTTACGCGAGGAACAGATTACATTTCACTTTACTTTTTTGGCCAACAGTTTTGGTGAATTGTCATCACCCTTCATATGTTGTGTAGTTACCAACAAAGTTCAGAAACAAAAAGCATTTTTAATTTGTATTCGATAACACTTTATTAAAGCCTTTCTTTAACACACTGCTTTTCCGTCTGTGTGTCTCCTTGTAAGTTATCCGGTGTGAAGGGCGCCTGGAGTCACATCCACACTGTGCATGTTCCTGTTGTGCAGACACAGGAGAAAGGTGGGGGCATATTAACAAGGGCCGGCGATAAATATCGCAAAGCGCGCTTAGCACTTGCATATTTATCGCCGACTATCACTGGAATTTATTGCCCGGTTTGCACGTTATCAACAACGCGCATCGCCCAGGCAATAAAAATTCCAGAGATAGTGTGGATATCGCCGTTTTCCATGGTGGAAAACGGCGATATCCGAGATGCTAGGGCCTGTAGTCTTAGCCACAGAATCCACCCCCCATGTTAAGTATGCCTTAGTCAGGAATTTAACAGACATTAAATTCCTGCGTTAAGGCATAGTTAAATATTCGCTACCCTTCCTTGTAAATATCGCAAAGCTGTCTTTGCGATATTTTCCCTGGTTGGTTTCACAACCACGCCTACTTTGCATCTCATTAGCGATGCAAAGTTAGGCGTGCTGGAAACGGGCGCTAAGTCAGCAAAACACGCAATGGCGTGTCTTTGCTGATAAGGCGATAAAATTATCGCCGCTTTTCGGCTGAAAACAGCCGCAAAAGTGGCGATAATTTTATAAAGCCGCCTTGTTAATATGCCCCGTGTCCACCTAGCCACAGGAATGATAAAACACCTATGTTGCCCAGCACCGCCTAAAGAATAATGTATAGATGTCCACATAGACCAGGAGGATAAAAACAGGAAGAGGTTAGCATATGTCAGAGAAACAAATGGCTTCCGTGCTCAAGACCTAGAAGAATATAAAACTAAGTAAATAATAAAAGTATCTCAGGTCCCACCGAGATTTGAACTCGGATCGCTGGATTCAGAGTCCAGAGTGCTAACCATTACACCATGGAACCACCTGATAGCTCCTCCTCTCACTTTTAAATCATGAAAGGATGCAGCGTCAGTCATTTGCTGACTTTCTATTGGTCAACAGTGTGTGTTAAACGTCCAACTAAAGAAGTCTATTTTACAATGAAATCCTTAAAACATGGTACATTAAACTTTTATTTAACCAAACACATGGATATTGACACATTGGTGCTTTAAACTGTCCTTTTAGGGCAGTACTTTAACTTGGTCCTAGTGTTGGTGTCAGGACTCAAAGGGCTTCAGCCCCTTCTTCCCTCGTGTGTGGCAGCCTGGATGAGACAGCTTCCCAGGAAAACACACAGCCGCACCCGAGCACTTCACAGGTCTTGAAAAGACCATTTGCATGTTAATGAGGCCTCGCTGTTGTTTCACCCCTTCTAAGAGCCCCTGCAGCTCCACTCTGCCTATTGCTGAAAGATTCAGCCCCCCCCCCCCGAAATTTTTTCTTAGCCCCCCCCCCCCCGAAATGTGGCTCTAGTGGCGCCTCTGGTTGGTGTAGTGGCATTACAATAATGCGGAGAAACGGCGGCCACTGCAAGCAGGAGCTGCGTCCCACAGATGAGAGAAACCAGGAACTTCCTGAATCTTCATCTCCTGTAAACCAACACAGCGCCAGATTAATGTTACACAACAGAGTCTGAAACACAAGACAGCGGGTTATTAATGTCACAACCCAGACTCTAACACCCCCTCTTCCGTAGCACGGGCGGAGCAGCAAATATACGAGCATTTTCCACAGTGAGAGCACAGGAAACTGGTGCTTTGTAATCCACGCGCCCTTTATATATAATCTGTACTCTTTGTTGTGTGATAAAAGGCAAACAACAATAACCCTTCATAGTATTAATCTGTTGCTTGTTCCTCCAGGTCATTAATACTACAGCAGCTGTGCAGCAGGGGCTGGGGCGGGAACAGGAGCAGAGAGAGGGGTCGGTGTAAATCTGAAAGGGCTTTAGACTGATAGAAGCGGAAGAGAAGGAAGTGAGAGTTATGAGGCCTTTCAGAGCCATTTTGGTTTGGAAAGAATAAAATACATTTTATAATGTTGGAATAGCAAAAGCTCTGTTCTTCCCATACCGGGAGTCGAACCCGGGCCGCCTGGGTGAAAACCAGGAATCCTAACCGCTAGACCATATGGGAGGCTGATGATAGGGCATGGAGGTTGATGGTGTTGTAGTCTCTGTATGAAGTGTCTCTCATATCACAGACTGTTTGTTACATTACCACACTCTGACAGTCAATGGAGTAACAGACACCCCACTCTCGGCAAACCAGAAGGAATGAGGGGTCATGATTTGTGCAACAACCTGCTCATGTCCCATTATTTACAATCCTGGAACCTCTCCAGACACAGAGCCCAGGATCAGAGGACAGCAGCAGCCCCAGCATTGCCTCTTACTGCCCTTCCCCCCCTTCCCCCCCGCCCTAGCCACGCCCCTCTCCCTAGAACACCACTTCACTCCTGTGTCTCCTCACCACGCTGAGGGCCCCACAGACCCCTCTCCAGTTACCGTCCAGCTGCTTCCTCGATCCACACACCCGCACCTGCCACAGGCACCAGACTCCCGCCAGGGGGCTCCAGTTACACCCTTCTCCCCCTGCACCTGTCACAAGCCCCAGGCTGCCCTCCACCCCCCACGTCGCCGCCATTCACACCCCCTTCCGCCCACCCCCTACTAACAGCACCGACCCCAGTCCTGACACTCGATAGGTTCACACAGAGGAGGGGTGCACCCTGGCTTCTTCCCAGGTATCTTCACATGCACAGGGTGACCGCCAGGGGGCAGCACCGCCACCACCGCCACAGCGCTCACAGGCAACAGGACCACGGAGCAGCAAAGGGACATCAGCAGCCTTGAGGGGCGCAGACCCCGATGAATCCCGCACAGCATTCTGGGAGAGCGGAGGGAGGAGCCTCTGCGGTGTGTTTTTACAAAAATAAACATCTGAGGTTATATAAACAAGTGAACGCCCATTTGTAGGCATTCTCTGCTGTCTTGTGGCTCTCTGACATCATTTCAATTTAAAAGACCAGAATGGAAAAACTTTTATAAAAAACCGTGTAGGATGAGATACGACTGCAGCATGGGAGGGCAGGTTAAACATTCAGAAGTACAAAGGTCTCCATATTTATTCATGTCAAATGTAAACAAGTTATAAATGAAAATATGTATCTATGTTACACCGGATGTAAAAATTGTGCGCTAATAGGGTCAGGGTGCACTTTATTGTCCCCATTTGTTCCTTTCATACATGTGGGTTCCAAGTGAGCTTTTGGCGCTCTGTCTTGTTATTCAGAGAGTCAGATGCTAAAAGGAGGGCTTGGTCCCTAGTTTCGGGCCCCAGAGTACGGAGGCCCTGGGGCACCGGAAGTAAACACCCCTCCTTGATACAGTTATGGCCCAGTAACCTCTGATTGCCCTCTGACCCCCACAGACTGGATTTCTGGCAGACCTCTTTTATAGAGGAGGTGACACTGACGTTGAGACGATGCTGCCGAGGGGCAAGGGCTGACAATGGCTCAACATTTCAACCCAGTCTCCTCCTATTACCATCTTTGTTACACCCACAGCATAAAAGTGCTCTGATAGCCATGCCCCGTTGTAGCGGGTGGGCCAGGCCCACCCAAACAGGAGCCTTGGCCCCCGCAGTGAGGGCTTGAAGGCAGGGGCGCAAAGCACACGTCATGTGTGTCAGCCCGGGCCGGAAAAGCTTCCCGGGCACCCACACACACAGACAGTTTTTAGAGATTATCGCAGCCGCACCCGAGTACTTCACAGGTCTTTAAAAGACCATTTGCATGTTAACGAGGCTTTGTTTATTTTTTCACCCCTTCATCCCCACATGGCAAAGGCGACAATGTTCTGCTGCGTGGATATTTCTTTTTCTATGCAGCGCAGGAGAAAAGAAGTTTGTTTATTCCTATTCACCTTTCCTGACCCCTGCAGCAGCTTATCACAACAGGCTGTGACACAAAGTTTGACTAATGGAGAAGGTAAGAGATGTGTTACTATTTGATTTTCTTTTTAAAACCTGCACAGGCCCAGCAGGACACATACTTCGTGTGTGCTTCATTTAAACAGTTTTTATCATTATCGTGGCCGATGCAGGACAACAATCAGACAATACAGGGTGGCAGTGAGGGAGGCCGAGGAGGAAGTCATGAGGAGGATGGGCTACAGATCAATCAATCAATCAATGACACTTATAAAGCGCGCTACATACCCGTAGGGTCTCAAGGCGCTGGGGGGGGGGGGGGGGGGGCCGTTACTGCTCGAACAGCCAGGTCTTCAGCTTCTTCCTGAAGGAGAGGTGGTCTTGGGTCAGGCGCAGGTCGGGAGGGAGGGAGTTCCAGGTCTTGGCGGCCAGGAAGGAGAAGGACCTTCCTCCTGTAGTCGCTCTTCGGATGCGGGGGACGCCGGCGAGGGCGTGGTTGGCTGATCGGAGGTGGCGTTTGGGAGCGTAGAAGTTGACTCGGCTGTTGAGGTAGCTCGGGCCTTGGTCGTGTAGGGCTTTGTGTGCGTGGGTGAGGAGGCGGAAGGTGATTCTTTTGTTGACGGGGAGCCAGTGAAGGTCTCTCAGATGTCCGGAGATGTGGCTGGTTCGTGGGATGTCGAGGATGAGTCTGGCTGAGGCGTTCTGGATCCGCTGGAGTCTCTTCTGGAGCTTGGCGGTGGTACCGGCGTAGAGGGCGTTGCCGTAGTCCAGTCGGCTGGTGACGAGGGCCTGGGTGACGGTCTTCCTGGTCTCGGTGGGGATCCACCAGAAGATCTTCCGTAGCATGCGTAGGATGTTGAAGCACGCCGAGGAGACGTTGTTGGCTTGCCTGGTCATGGAGAGGGAGGAGTCCAGGATGAAGCCCAGGTTTCGTGCATGGTCTGTCGGTTTGGGTGCGGTGCCCAGGGCGGGAGGCCACCAGGAGTCGTCCCAGGCGGAGGGTGAGGAGCCCAGGATGAGGACCTCCGTCTTGTCCGAGTTCAGTTTCAGGCGGCTGGTCGTCATCCACTCGGCTACCTCTTTCATCCCTACGTGCAGGTTGGCTCTGGCGGCGGCGGGGTCGTTGGTCAGGGAGAGGATCAGCTGGGTGTCGTCGGCGTAGGAGATTATGCTGAGGTTGTGTTTGCGTACGATGGCCGCGAGGGGGCTCATGAAGGCGTTGAAGAGGGTGGGGCTCAGAGATGATCCTTGGGGGACGCCGCAGATGACTTCGGAGGCCTCTGACTTGTACGGTGGTAGGCGGACTCTCTGTGTTCTTCCGTCGAGGAAGGAGATGATCCATTCCAGCGCCTTGTCCTGGATTCCGATGTTGCTGAGGCGCCGTACTAGGGTGCGGTGGCAGACCGTGTCGAATGCCGCGGAGAGGTCTAGGAGGATGAGGGCCGCTGTTTCTCCATTGTCCATCAGGGCTCGGATGTCATCGGTGGCGGCGATGAGGGCGGTCTCGGTGCTGTGGTTGGCTCAGAAGCCGGACTGTGAGGGGTCGAGGGATCCGTTCGTCTCGAGGAAGGCGGTCATCTGCTTGTTGACGGTCTTCTCGATGACTTTGGCTGGAAACGGGAGGAGCGAGATGGGGCGGTAGTTCTTGAGTTCGGTGGGGTCCGCTGTGGGTTTCTTGAGTAGAGCGCTGAGTTCGGCGTGCTTCCAGCTCTCAGGGAAGGTGGCGGTGTCGAAGGATGTGTTGATGATGTCTCGCAGGTGGGGTGCGATGACCGCGTCGGCCTTGTTGAAGACGTGGTGAGGGCAGGGGTCGGTCGGTGCTCCGGAGTGGATGGAGTTCATCGTGCGGATGGTGTCTTCGGTGCTGATCGGGGTCCAGGCGTGGAGGGTGGTGGTGGGGGGTGGTTGTTCGGTCATGGTGTGCGTTGGTTGGTTGTTGAAGCTGTTGTGTATGTCCGCGATCTTGTTGTGGAAGTATGAAGCGAGGGAGTTGCAGAGGTCTTGCGATGGGGTGATGTCGTTGTTACCTGCGCTGGGGTTGGAAAGCTCTTTCACGATGTTGAAGAGTTCCTTGCAGTTGTGTGCGTTGTTGTCCAACCGGTCCTTGAATGCTGTTTTCTTGGCGGCGCGGATCAGCTGGTGGTGTTTCCGGGTGGCAAGTTTGAAGGAGGTCCAGTTGTCCGGTGCCGGTTCCCTTCTCCAGACTTTCTCGAGGGCTCGGCAGTTCTTCTTGGAGCTCTTGAGTTCATCGGTGAACCATGGGGCCTTCTTGCTGCCGGGTCTGCTAGGCGGGGTCCTCAGTGGGGCGAGTTCGTCCGCGCAGTTGCTGATCCATTTCGTGAGGTTGTCGGCGGCCTGGCTGGGGTTCGCTGAGCTGGCAGGAGGGTGCTGGCTCAGGGAGGTGGCGAGCTGGTGTGCTGTGATCTTGTTCCAGCTTCTGCGGGCGGCCTGTTGCTGGTGGTGGTGGGTCGT
Organism: Triturus cristatus; assembly: GCF_964204655.1. Lineage (NCBI taxonomy): Eukaryota > Metazoa > Chordata > Amphibia > Caudata > Salamandridae > Triturus > Triturus cristatus. The sequence continues at coordinate 143,898,922 of NC_140585.1, read as the reverse complement.
CGTTCTCTTGAAGGTGAAGTGGACGCAGCTGTGGTCCGTCCATTGAAGCTCAGTGGCGTGGCTGAAGTCGATGTCTGTGCTGGAAGAGAAGACTGCGTCGAGTGTGTGTCCGGCGAGGTGGGTGGGGGTGGACACCAGTTGCTTGAGTCCCAGGTTGGCGAGGTTGTCGAGCAGGGTGCTGGTGTTGCGGTCGTTGTTGTTCTCTAGATGGAAGTTGAGGTCTCCCAGGAGGATGTAGTCAGCGGAGGGGAGGGCATGCGGGCTGACGAAGTCGGCGATGTCCTCGCTGAATTGTGTGCGTGGTCCAGGGGGTCGGTAGATCAGGGTGCCTCTGAGGGTGGTGTTCGGGTTGGTGTGGATCTGGAAATGCAGGTGTTCGGCGCTGGTCAGGGTGTTGTCGGTGCTGGTCGTGAGACGGATGGTGTTCCTGTGGACGATGGCGATGCCTCCTCCCATCTGGTTGGCGTTTCGGTCCCTCCGGACGATCTTGTAGCCCTCTGGGATAGCGATGGCGATGTCGGGAGCTGAAGAGGCGTTCATCCAGGTCTCCGTGAGGAAGGCCACGTCAGGGGCTGTGGCGTCTAGGAGGTTCCGGAGTTCGATGGCGTGTCTGTGGACGGAGCGGGTGTTGAGCAGGATGCACTTGAGGTGGGTGCTGCTGGTGTTTGACTTGGCGGGTGTTGGTGCGGGGCAGGTCCGGATGCAGGAGAACTTGCAGGCGTGGCAGCTGAAGGGTCCGTGGGTGCGTCGTGGTGTGGCTTGGTGGCACTCTGGGCGTCGGCCGGTGTTGAGTGCGCTGAGGGTGGCGGCTGAGTACGTCCTGCGGGTCGGTCGGGGTCTTCGAGGTCCAGGGGTCCTGGCGCTGGTCGCGATCCGGTCGCGGACGGGCGCAGACGGGCTTACCTTTGGCGCGCCTTCGGCGCACAATCGGCGCGCCCGCTGCGCGTGACCGCTGCGCGTTCGCACGGTCGCCATTTAAGGCCAAGTGCGCGGGTGGGCGGAGCAGCTGGGAGGCGGGAGCGGGGAGGGTTACAGAAGAGAAAAAAGGGGCGGGGACAAGCGGCGGTGGCGGGAAGGGAGGGCGGAGGGCGGCGAGGTGGGCGGGCAGCAAGGAAGGAGAGTCAAAACACGGGCAAAATGAAGTTAAGCTACACAGGCGCAAATATTCGACAAAACAAGGGAAAAAAGAAGTTTAAACAAACACAGGCACAAATAAACGACAAAACCAGGCAAAAACAGTCCCCGCAGCGGAGGCAGCCGGCAACCGGCAAACGAGGCAGCAGCGAGGCAGAGGGCAGGCAAGGGGCACACGCAGCAGCTGGTGGCCGTGCGGCGCGGGGGTGTCCCACAAGTGAGACGAGGGGCACTGTTGGAGGGAAGCAGTGAGGGAATCAGAGGAGGAGGTCGATAGGGGGGGTCATGGAGGGATGAGGGGCCCTAGTGGAGGGTGTTAGTGAGGGAATCAGAGGAAGAGGTCGATAGGGGGGCCACGGAGGGATGAGGGGCACTGTTGGATGGTGGTAGTAAAGGTTATTTACGGGGAAAGAGGTTATTGGTACGGCGCAAAAAAAGACTTTCGCATCAGCCCTGAAGCCGGCCCGGTCATGGCCTTTCTGTTTTTATTTATTTAATTAGCAGTCGGGTCATAAGGGCTACTGTGGATGCGTGCTAATTATATTTACTGCTATATTCAATGTTTTAAGTTTGAAGGGGATTTTACTATTCTTTTTACAGGGAAAAATGAAAGTGGAGCCCGATGATGCCTGATATGGGACTGGGGCCCAAGGTCAGCTGTGAGATAAGGTGCACTGGAGAGGAGTAGTGGATAATCAAGCCTGTAAGGGAGCACGCTGCAGAGTCTGGGGTCAGGTGGAGGTAGTAATGAAGAGGGATCCTCCATGAAGGCTCGAACAGAGGGAGCCCAAGTAGTGTCACTTGCCTGATACTCCCACCTCAGAAACCTCCTCTTCCCATCAAAGGAACATTGCATGGAAAAAACACTTTTTGAGAATGATAATATTTAGAAAGTGATTTGAAAAAGAGTACGTTTTACTGGGCCTTGTAAGACTAAGAAGAGATAAAGGAGGGCCCTGAAGCAGGCCTGCCTAAACATATATGCGACAAATCGAGCCCACAGTGGCCCACCCAAATGCACCCTTGGCCCACCCAAATAAAAATTCCTGGAGCCGGGCCTGCTGATAGGTCAGAGGGGACATCCCTCTTGTCACCTTCTGGTGGTTAAACAGATACCATTACAAGGACCAGTCCCTGTACTTTAAGACCAGCACCTGGTGCCCCCTGGGGTCTGAGTGTGTTTCACATTCACAGACATGGACTCGCTGACATTGGTGACCTCCAGTGACTGAATCACCTTTACCAACATCACAGACCAGAAACAGAAAATGTAACCCCTATTGAAGTTTGACATTATATTGTTTAATAAGACAACGTTGAACCCCAGAATACGTGAATACATTTTTTATAATTAAAATGCACGAACCACAAAAACACTTTAAAGTATTTAATGTTACAAAGAACATCGGAACCTAAAAGGTGAACCCTCAAAAACACCATAACAAATGTTACTAAGAATCTACAGCAATAATGTATCCAAAAGTAAGCACAAAACACCCTAAATAAATACAAAAAACAAATATAACTCTGATCCAATACACCAAAACCTGTGGTGCTTGTCGTGGGGGTAGTCTGACCTCTACATCCGTCCAAATGGCTGGGATCACATTGCCTATGAATTGCCAGATTTTGAAAGAACATCCAGAATGCGGATCCGCTGTATCACACAACTCTTTGGACTGTTCAACAAGCCCAATATTATACAAATGGGATGAGCAAAGTCTTACTATTTGTGTTTGCAGGAACTTCATGACCTTCAAATCCCTTTCTTAGGATCTCTCCCATCCTCTGAAAAAAGTGACCATGTATGGATCTAATACAGGAGTAGTATTGACAACGCTACATGTCCCAGGTCTTCCCTGTGGGGATCTGCTGCTCACAGGTCTAGTTGTCAGCATGCCACAGCCACTCCCTCATGGCTGGTTCAAACCCCCACCACAACCATTCAGCACCGGCGTCACAGGACATGTGACCCTGTCAATAAAAAGGGCCTGGCACACATGCTGGACGCCATTTCCACTCTGTCACTGGGTTTCTCCGTGTGGGTATCCTTTCTGCCTGAGGGCCTAGGGCCCTGCCACAGCACATTGCACAGTACCGGGGTGACATGATGGCATCCGCACCTCGGGACTCAATTATAAAGGGTCCATGGCTTGCAGTGCACAGACTTGGTGGCACCGGATACACTGAGGCAGGCACAGGCACACTGCTACGGAACGGTGTCTTTCAGTGAACTGAGGTAGGGGCACCGTAAGTGCTGAGCGGGTGTGCAGCCTGCATTGATGTGTCATCCAGGCGGTCCGGAATGGTGGCATTGGTGTGAGCCCAGCTGGACCGCAGTGTAGGCTTGAGCCAGCGGGTAGTGTGGGCCTACTGCTACGTGGCGTTGCCTCGTAGTTCACAGAGTTAGTGGCACCTCTAGTGCTGAGCGGGTGTACAACCTGCGATGAGGCTTGGTGCACTGATATGTTCTCTGTTATAGCAAAATCAAGACCCAGCATCAAGTGTGTGACCTGGTGGCCCGTCGTGCGGGGCTGCATGATGTGGAGGGTGCCATGGTCATGGGCCCCGGGCTTGGTGCTCCCAGCGGCACATGGTGGGCCCTCTTGGAGACAAGCTTGTGGCAGAAGGTGAGCAGGGAGGCCTGGTTGCACAGGGGCGGGCAATCACCGCTGGGCGGCAGGAGGGGCTTGGGTGCAGTAGCCTGTGTGCGCAGGGGCGGGCAAGCGCGGATGGCGTGTGCTACTATATGGACTCTGCCATTCATGTCTCTGGCAACTGTTTCAGATGAGGCTTTTTGCTCGGGAAAGCCTACTCTGCATCTCATTAGCGCTAGTTGCCGGGGTCATCTGTGGCGATGTTTATTGAGGATGCTATCACCGGAAAACTGGTGATATAGGCTGTTTGCACCAGCTTGTGAATGGGGCAATACATTTATTGCCAATTTAGCTGCGATTAAGTGCCGATAACTTGGTGATAGCTCCTTGAGAATATGCCCCAATGTGTCTTATTACAAGTGTTGAACAATCGAGGCATGCTCCCTGGTGGTCTAGTAGTTAGGAGTCGGCGCTCTCACCGCTGACTGGGGAAGATTTAATGTGTGCTTTTTTTATTGTATTGAAACCCATTTTTTTAATAACTTAAATTAAGAGTGTTTCATTACCTCTACGTCCCTCGTCCTTGACCCAGTCATTACACATATTCCACTTGACAGGAAACAAAACAGTATACTCTTTATGGCTCCACCCACCCTCCTGCCAGGGGCTATAATACCATAGCCAGAACAAAGCACTTCTTTGTTTTGTTTCCTGTCGATGGACATGATGGGAGACGCTGAGGTAATTGCCGGGCTCTTGCCTCCTTGATGTCGCCTGGCTTCTCCCTTCGCTGGGCTCTGGGGGGTGGTTTGAGACCGTCGAGGGAGAGGCTGGATTCGGGACACGACTGGTGACCTCCTGGACTTGGTGAGTTGCCACCGAGTGCCTGTCTTGTTGGGCTTGGTCGGGCCTCAGTCGCCTTCTCCTTTCTTTTCCACTGGTGGTGGGCTGTTTGTGGCCGTGCTCCTTCTCGAAGTTGGAACGCATGACCTGAGGCGTCCTTCTTCTGGATCTTGCCGGCCATACCACCTTGAAAGCTCCTGGTCTCGTCTGCTCTCAGACATTGAGCATGGTGAGGCCTGGTTGGTTCGTGGATGGGAGCCCGCCTTGGGATCCGTGTTCTGTAGACTTCTTCTGTATCTGCCGGCACCTTCCGCGGTCATTAATTGGCTCCGTGGGGGTGCCGGCATATTGCTCGTGAGCTCGTGGGGCCAGTGAGCTTTGGATTTCTGGCTCCTGGGAGGTTGAGTCACAGCCTCCCCGTGAGAATGGAGCCTGTTCCGGCGGTTGGTCTGGGCTCGCCTCTATGGTGGTGTGGCGGGCTTTCATTGATTCCTACAACTGCGGCTTGGAGTTCTGTAGCCACGCCTTCTGCTTTCCAGTCATACCGCGCAGAGGCTGACAGCTGGTTTTTGTTCTCCCCGTCACTGCGCACGCTGAAGCTGGTTTGAGGTAGTATTTACTGCTTATATAAATATTTGTTTTATTTTTATTTATGACTAGCTGTTTTTAGTGTCTTCTGTCATTTACGTTTGCTTCAGTATGGGAGAGCGTCATCAGAAGCGCAGGCATATTTCTCCTGTTTCTTCTACCACTTCCTTCGGACGGGCTGTTGGTGTCCTGGTTGTTCCAGAACTTTTCTCTCTCCTCCCCTGTTGTTCGTTCTTCGGTGCCTGCCTGGGATCTTTCTCTGGTCCTGCGTGCTCTACAGTCCTCTCCTTTTGAGCCTTTTATTGTCTGTTGATCTCAAATTCTTGTCTTTTATGGTGGGTTTTCTGGTGGCCATCACCGCGGCTCGGAGGTTGGGGGGACTTTCTGCTTAGCATTGTTCTCCCACTTTTCTGAGATTTGTGGACGATGCTGGGATTTTACATTTGTGTCCTGCTTTTCTGCAGAAACTACGTTCTACGTTTCATGCTTCTCAGGTGTTGGTCCTGTGAGAGGAGTTTCAGCACTAATTGTCACTGACAATTGTGTACAGTTGTTGTGATGAACTTGTTGCCAAAGTAGAAGTGACTGGCCGGATAGGTTTTAAAGTTACTGGCTCTAACCAGAGTTCATTTTTTATGAACATATCTGGAAGAATTCACCCCGAACTCTATCGAGGGAAGAAAATGCAGCTACATACTTACCCATTTCTTTTATTAAATGTTCCCCAGAAATAAAACCTTGACCTTGCTGGACTCGTCTCTGAGCTTTCAAGCTCTCCTAGCTTAAATTTTGAGCATTAAACACTTTCATCCCTCCAAATGGCTGAGATCACATTGCCTATGAGTTGCCAGATTTTGAAAGAACATCCAGAATGCGAATCCGCTGTATCACAAAACTCTTTGGACTGTTCAACAAGCCCCAATATTATGCACATGGGATGAGCAAAGTCTTACTATTTGTGTTTGCAGGAACTTCGTGCCCTTTAAATCCCTTTCTTAGGATCTCTCCCATCCTATGAAAAACGTGACCATGTATGGATCTAATACAGGGGTAGTATTGACTTGTCTAGAATTAGACATTCTGTTTTTAATTGTGGGCACATTGATTTCCCTAAGGGGCAGTTTTATCAAGCAGTTGTGTAGCCCTTGAGCCACACAATGTGGTGCAACGGTGACACAAGTACTAACTTAGTTTTTGCAAGCCACGCAAGGTCACCATGCGTGGCCTTGAGTGGCTTGATAAATTTAGAATAATACAATGCAGCACAAATCTCTGTGTTGCCTTACTCTGCCCCAGGGAGGTGTTCTATGGGTGAAGTGTCGGGGTTCCCACACATCCACCCATGAATTTTGGCGCATTCCCAGATTTACTATTACTGGTAGACCTGGGAATATGTCAAAATGCTACGCCTTCCTAGGTGAGACGTAACAAGGAGAAATATCTTTATTTCTCCTCGTTACTTCCCCTTTCCACGTGTGCTGCATTTTACAGCACATATAGAAAAATGCTTCAGAGGATTGTTTTTGTCCTTCCTGCACAAAAACAATCATGCTTTCAATGCAGGCATCCTTGCGCCGTGGTGCAAGGGTGCCTGCATTGGCACTAGACAGCACGTGTGCCAATGCTGGGAAAAGACAGGAATGCACTATATAGTGTTACATACAACACATTCCTGCCCTTTCTCTATCATGCAGTGCAGCACGGTGACTTGAGGAGAGGAGTTGGCCTAACGGCTAGGGCACTCAACCTCGGACCTGGGGAACTGGGTTTGAGTCTTGGTAATGACGCTGAACATCCTGTGATTCTGGGCAAATCACTTAGTCTCCCTGTGCCTAATAAAAATGAATGTGTGTGTCCTCATGTTACATAACTGGTGCTATGTAAAGCGCTCTGATACCTGATTGGATTTGGGTCAAGTTCGCACTATATAAAAATCTGCAAAAAAATTGCTGTGTGAGTTTTTGGTAAATGTGCCCCTAAGTCTGCTATGAATATACTTCACATTATGTTCGAGGTGGTGCAGCTGGAAGAAAAGGAATGCTGACAGAGCAGTCGATCAAACATCTGCCCACCACTGGCTTCAAAAATAAATACCTGGTGCCTTGCCGTGGGAATTACCAGCTTTAGAATTAGGAGAAATGGTTCTCTTTTGTCTTTTGAGGTGAGTAGGGCCAGCACAACCTTTACTAGTATCCCTTATAATCTTTGTCATTCTAAGAGTATATGGAGTCATCACGATGATCTGTTTGTGCACCCCTAGAACAACGTGAGAAAGATTCTATGTCCTCGCCTCTACCTCATGACATAAGGGTCATGGAAATGACACAGGGTCAACATCTTTGGATGGTTGGGTCTCAGAGTGGGAGCCCGAAAATATGGGCAGCACATTTTGATTTTTTTAGACCTTTATCCCCTTTAGAAATAGTATGAGATTCTCTGACTACAGAGACAGTGTCACCAGACTTATTTATTTATTTATTGATTGAGGAGTTTTTCAATAATGTGAAGTAGGCTTGAGTGCATCACAGAACTTTTTTAACTGGAAGAAACACGTGATGTATGTCACAATAATCAAGCAGTGACCAACACAGTGGATACACAAGTCCACAGCCAAAAACTGTACTGATGTAAAATGTAATGTATGTTCTATCTCGAAATGTCATGTCCTTTAGGATAGTCCCATCCTGTACATACCAAATTACATACATTTTGTTCCATCCACATGACATAACGGTTCTGCACAGGGGACCTTTTACCTAGTAGCTTACTTCTGTCTCTCCAACCTCAGGCTCTCGGTTCCCTATTTTAATCCCTGTACCTGACGTACATAAACATGTCCTCAGACACGGCAGATTTATTCTGTATAAGGGTCACCACTTTTTTCATCCATGGCCAACAGCCAGCTGTGCATGAGTACTTTTGTTTAGAAAAGGATTAGCAGAGGAATAGAGAATGTTTTCAAAACATATTGATTCTAGAAGAAGCCTTCGAGTGACCACTTTAGTATAAAAGACCCTCAATCCCCTTACATAATAGAGAAGAATTCCTTCCAGGCTGGACCGAGACTCTGCAGGCTGATCCTTTGACAGGCAGAGACCTGACATCCTTTGCGAGGCACTATCCTCGACGCAGGGATCATTCAGAACCATTAGGTGAGGGGTTAGCACTTCCCCGGCGGATTCTTGGCTCCATTAGGATATATCCTAGCACTTACATACACAGGCTTCACCTACATATCTAGGCTAGGTATATTTAGGTAGGCTAAGCATCGTAGGAGTACGCCAATGCTATTGTTTGATATAATCTACTTTTATTCATCCTATTAGCACTATGGTAGAAATGTATCTACTATTTATGATATCGGTGCTAGCGATCACATTTGCCTGCTCCTGTCTTCTGATTGTCACGGTGAATATGTTTCATAGTAGACTGACGCTTGACCAATAAATAATTATTGAAACCGATCCAATCGTCATTCTATGTGTATTCTGAAAAAAGTGAGCACGAGTGACTGAGCAAAAGATACCGTATAGTTTTCCACAATACCTGAGGATTCAGGGTTGTCATGTTCAGTGGTTGCCAGAAACTACCTACAGAATACAGGGGGTGGTGGTGGTACCATAGAGCTAGCTGGTTTAATGGCTGACTCATCCTGAGGGGGTGTTCAGAGTCTGTCCGCGTCATCCAAAACACGCAGGTCCTTGGGGTTCCTAGGAAGTACACAACAACAAAACATAGGGTAATAGGTTATACACATTGTAAGAAAGTGGATTATTTTTTGGGGTGGCAACTGCCCATCTTAAGGATCAAAAACACTTTTTAAGGACGATCCCTCTAAGTCACAGAATTAATATGAGCTCAACTCCCTGGCAGCTATGGCACAGAGCAGACATGCTTAACATAGGGCAATGTGTAAAGTACTCATGCAGTACCAAATCAATAATAAAGTCAAAACACCAAGCAATAAAAATGCTAAACTAAATGAGTACAATTTAGTAAACAAAATGACTCAAAAACTGAATAAAGTCCATTAAGGAGAACCGGAAATAGGAATTTTTAAAGTTTTAAGTAGAAATAGCTGCATTAAGCACTGAGGGCCAATGATAGTCTGTGGAATTGGTACTCCGAGACCTAGGCACAAATTAATGCCGACAGAAATGGAGACCGTGTCAGATACACCACTTGATTGGTTACGGTGAATGTATCGAAAATTTACTAAGTCCCACTTCAGAAAGGGACATTGTCGCATTCTTGAAGAGAAAGTGTTGACAATTCTTTTAAGTCCCAACGCAGAATGGAACATTTAGATGTGTAGAGAAGAAACACCACTGAAATTGTAGTCGCTGCTGTGGAAATTAAGGCAAAAAACCTGAAGCCAGTTGGTCCCTCTGGCGCTCTGGAGCTTTGGAGACTTCTTGTTGAAATGCAAAATGACACTTAGTTGTTTTTTCTGAGGTGAGGTGATCTTTGAGCAGTTCAAAGTCGAAATCCAATCCAATGTGAAAGTGGCAGCTATATATTTTTTTAAGTTGGTCCCTCTGGATGTCTAAGGCCACAGGACCTCAGAGGAGGGTATTTACAGACTGCCAGGGTGTCAAATAGAGGCCAGTAGCAGAGTCCAATCCGGATCCAATTGCCACTAGTCAGCTGGGAACTTCCAGGAAAAAAGCCACTTGCAGGTTGTTGTGTCCAATACCCACAGAGGAAGTCATCCAACTGACCCTTGGAGTCCATTACTTTGTCCTGGGTACAAGAGGGATCAGATCCAGTCCTTTTAGATTCCTCTTCGGTCGCATACAACACACCCAGTCCTCTTCAGATATTCTGCAGGTCCACTAATTGTTCTGAGGATGGTTCCTGGGGTGTCACATTTATGACTGACACCAGCTAGTGGGTGAGTGTGACTCCTGGTTCTTACTTAAGAAATTGGGTAAAAGTCCATAGGGCCAACCCTACCCACTTTTGCAGCAGATCCTGAATGTCCTACTGCAAACAATCCCCCGGTGTGCCTTATTAACAAAATCTATGATGGGGAAGCTATTTTCTCCTTGTGCAGAGCCTGTGCAACCACCCATTGGTCCGACCAAGATAATGAGTTGTCCCCTCCCCTGTGATAACTCAAAACCTGTTCTGGAGGTGGCTTCCCTCCCACTAGATTTGGTGCCAGCCTGCCTATGGGGACAAAGTCTAGGTCTTTCCAGTTGCCACGTGACATTTAGGTGAGACAGGCTAGGTCCCTTTGAAGTTTGTTATGTTCCTAGGCCCATCCCAACTGGTTTTTCTGCCAGGGGAAGAAAAACACCCCTCCATTCCCGGACCACTGTCTCAGCTCTGGGTGCAGTTTTCTCACCTCTTGCTCACCTCATCCAGGCCCACTGCAGACTGGGCAGTTGCTGAAGAGCTAATGCTCATTATCCTCCAGCAGCTTCAGGCAGGGTAATGGTAACTTTCTAAAAGTTATCTTTCCAATATATGTAATAAAAATCACAGTTGATAAAGGTTAAAAGTGAAAGAATAAAGTTTATAGTCTATACTTTGACTTTCCCTAAGTGCCATTTATGGTCTGACCAATGACACTGTCATTTTGGGCCTAGCCATTTGGGGAGTGTTAGACCTAGCATCATTGGCGTGGGTTTCCCCTGCATTTTTTGCCTTTGCCTCCTGTGTTTTTGCTGTGTGTTTGACTCCGTTTTGCTGGTCTAGATGCTTTGGGCACTTTGCCACTGCTGTTCAGTGTCAAAGGGCAGGGGCTCCTTTTGTAAATTACTGTTATGGATTGGGGTTTCCATGATTGGCTATTTGATTCACTAGTCAGTCCCTAGTACTGTGAACTGTGTGTGCCCAGGGCCTGTAAATCAAATGTTCCTAGTGGGCTTGCAGCACTGATTGTGCCACCCACATAAGCAGCCTGTAAATGTAACTCTGGCCTGTCATTGTAGAGCCTGTGTGTAGTCTGTTACTGCCATGTTACTTGGCAAGTGCACCCACTTGCCAGGCCCTAATCGTCCCTTTTCTTACATGTCAGTCACCTCTAAGGTAGGCCCAAGGTACCCCTGTGGGCATGGTGCAATGTATGTGAAAAGTAGGACATGCCCTGATGTGTGTGGCATATCCTGATAGTGAATTACTGCCAATTTCGTTTTTCACTATTGCAAGGCTATCTGTTCCCATAGGGCAGAATGTGGAGTTTGCTTATAATATCTTATATACATAACTACCCCTGGGAACAAGGTAGGAAAATAAAGTTTAGTATGCCTGAACTCAGAATGTTAAAATACATCTTTTAGTGAGGGTGATTTTTACATTCAGGGTTTGAAATTACCACTTTTAGAAAGTAAGCATTTTCTTGCTTAGCCATCCAGTGGGCCTCTGCTAGGTTTGTATGTTGCAGGCCTGGCTTTTGGGTAACATGTGCTGGAGAGGGGCACTGGCTACGGAGAGCCCGATAAGTCAGGGCTGGGCTGAATAGACCTGAGCTGCATCTAGAATAGAGGGAAGAGATTTCCTTTCACCTATAAGGGCCTGGTCTGCCAAGGACAATGCTGTCTCCACCTCCTGCCATGAAGCTGCACCAGAGAGGATAGAACCAGTTTTTACTGAGCACAGAGCTTCTCTGCCACCAGAGAACAAAGGATGTTGTGGTATAAATATTGGGGCCCAGACCCCAGAACTTTATCTCACTGTTGAACTAAGGAACCTGCCAGGAAGAAGAACCGGGAAAGCTGGAGGAGGAGTACTGCCCCTGTGCTGTGTGCTGGTGGCGTTGGCCTGCAGTGGTTGCTTCTGTCTTGGGCAGGGAAAGGACTGGACTGTGCTTTCATCATCCCGCTGTTAGAGTTTTCTCCAAGGGCTTGAAGTAGAGCTTGCCTTCTGTTGGAAGTCTCAGGGATGGAAAAGACTTCTCTTCTGGCAATTAAGAGGAAACTTTGCCAAGGGGGAAGAGGCGGAATACTGCCCCTGTGCTGTTTGCTGTCTGGGGTTGGCCTGCAGTGGCTACTTGCTGCCAAGGAAAGGAGAAAAGGACTTTGCTGTTTGCTTTGTCACCTGCTTGAGGAAAAGATCTCCAAGGGCTTGAAACAAAGCTTATCTCCTGAAGTTTCAGGGACACAAAGATTTCACCACTAGCTCCCCTGAATTTCCTTGCTGGGAATTCTAACCAGTAAAGAGGTGCTTGCAGTTGTTTTGGACCTCTAGAGACTGATTTCCGCTGGGAGCTGGAAAAGTAACAACTTCAAAGAAGTGAGATGCATCCGCACCTGTTTCCAGTGCATCGCCCCAAAAATCGTTGCAGCACCTGCCACGGCTCGAGAAATCACTCCACGCCGCATCGAGTGCACTGAGCTCCGAAGTCTGAAATCATCGCACCGAGTTTGACGCAAGGCCTGCTCTGCGGCTGCAAGAGTTCACGCATTGTCCCGGATCATCGCATAATGACGCCAAGTTTGTCACATCATTGAGGGACACAGTAAGTACCGACGCATCACCTCCCCAAGCAGTAAGAAACTGATCCATCACCTCCTCTTCGGAAAGGAACCGATGCATCACCTCCCCTGTGCTGCAGTAAGGAACCGACGCATCACCTCCCGCGGAGCAAGGAGCCGACGCCTCACCTTCCCTGAATGTAAGGAACCGACGCATCACCTTCCCTGCGGCATTGCATCCCAGTACTTTGTGAGAAAAGTGTTGCATCTGCAGTTTGCTTTAAACTGAACTATTTCTACCATCTGAAAGTCATCTTTTTAATACTGTATTGTATATTTTTGTTTGGTCTTGTTTTGGTTTAGATAAAAAATTACTTATTTTTCTAAACTGGTGTGGTGTCCATTTGTAGTGTTTTCACTGTATTACTGTATGTGTTCACAAATGCTTTGCACACTGACTCTGAGATAAGCCTGTCTGCTCGTGCCAAGCTACCAAGCAGGGGTTATTTTAGAAGTGTTTCCCCCTAACCCTGTCTAGAAGCAAGCGTCCCTATTTGGACAAAGGTACCTACCTCTGTCAACTAGAGACCCCCATTTCTAACAGGGACTATGCCATTTATAATGTCACATATGTTCTGCTCTTAAATATTATGCACCATACCTTGTGGGTAGTGGGTGTGCTTAGGGTGCCTATTTAATATTTACAATCAGGCTTTCCTACCTGTCAAAGGGGCTGACTTTGACAGACCTGTACAGCAGTGTTCAACCTACTGCTGTCGGTCTCCACAAGGTAGGCCCGTCACCATGTTTTCACTGACACTCTAGTGAATTACACAATAGGTGGCGTTTAACTTTCCATGCCAAGAATGATTTTCTGCACCATATACTATGGCTTTATGGGAAAGTTAATTGCACTATTCAGGTCATTTCCTACACACATCTTTCAGCAGTTTAATATGGGAGATGCAGGAGATTAACTCTTTGAATGAGTGAAGATGAGGTAGGGCTGAGCTCATAAGAGCGCTCTGAATCAAAAGATTTCAGTTCTCTTTTGAATCATTCCACCACTCACATCACCAAACTATTCACCAATCTTTTAAATTCCATCTCCAGTCTCACTAAACCATGAACCGCTTCCCATGCACCAATCTCTCCAAGGACTTTTGTCTCACGCTAAAGGTGAGCAATGTCAACTATATATTTATCAATGAGTCCACTAGCATGAGGAGCATGCACACAACACTGTCTCAGTTTCAACACATGGCAACATGTTCCATGTAGAAATTAAAAAGGCCCAAGCGTCCTATTGAGAAACAAAAATCAGCCAGGCATCAAACGTCCCTTGGGAACTTTTTAAAAATGCAAAATCCCTGTCCACTCCGAAAACCGGAAACACTCTCCCCACCCCTGAATAGCATGCTACGACAAATAGGCAGTATTCTTTCAGAACAAAATAGCTGATATCTATCTGTCTCTACAGAAGAACAGAATTTATTTTAAATGCTCTCACATCACAGAAGTGTATGTCCAACACATCCCACATTGACCTGCTATCTTCCCCATCACTGAGGAATAGCTTCCCTCTCTTCTCAGCAAGGTCAAATCTAGGTCCCCGCTTGACCCCACAGACACTCTTTCACAAGGAGCTCCAGCTATTAAATTGCAACTCCTTAACTTGTCCCTATCCGCTAGAATAGTGGCATCTAAGTGGAAACATGGTGGTCAAATCCTTGCTAAAAAAACAGCAATTGTGACTCGACATGTCCAGGGATCTATGGGCCCGATTCACAGAACTAACTTAAGAAAAAATCCTAAACTTACTACTTTTGGTATTCACAGATGGCATTTAGTAGGTGTACAGTTAGGATTTTGTCTTAAGTATGTCTTAAGTCTGTCTTAAGTCTGTCTTAAGTCTGTCCTAAGTTTGTCTTAAGTCTGTCTTAAGTTTGTCTTAAGTCTGTCTTAAGTCTGTCTTAAGTCTGTCCTAAGTTTGTCTTAAGTTTGTCTTAAGACTGTCTTAAGACTGTCTTAAGTCTGTCTTAAGTCAAACTTAAGACAAAATCCTAATGTTACTACTACTAAATGCCTTCTGTGAATACCAAAAGTAGTAGGACAGACTCAAGACAGACTTAAGACAGACTTAAGACAGACTTAAGACAAACTTAGGACAGACTTAAGACAGACTTAGGACAGACTTAAGACAAACTTAGGACAGACTTAGGACAGACTTAAGACTGACTTAAGACAGACTTAAGACAAAATCCTAACTTTACTACTACTAAATGACTTCTGTGAATACCAAAAGTAGTAAGTTTAGGATTTTGTCTGCATTCCTTGAAGAAAATCATCTACTGCACACTTCCCAGATGGTATTTAGTACACACACAAAACAGAAACTGCCCTTCTCGCATCAAAAGAGGAATTAAAAATGCTGCTTGACCCAGGAGGAACAGCTACTATCTTCCCATCCCCTCCTCCCCTATCAAAAGCCTTGGGATGTGACGGGACAAGTTCCTTTCCATGGATACCCAGGCCCAAAAACTTGCGTCGACTTGTTTTGGCACCCTCAGAATGCTCCGTAAAATCTTTAAAATTATCTCTTGTTCTCTCCCCGTTCTCTCCCCATTGGAATATGTGAACCCTCTGAACACAATATGTCATCATAAGGCTCTAGGTTGACCAGGATGTCCAAAATGCGGCCGCAAGGATCCTATCCAAGATCCCAAAATTTGTCTCAGCAAATAGCGCTCTAGCTTCTCTGCACTGGCTCCCCATTGAGGCAAGGATAAAATGTAAAACACTATGGGGCATATTTACAAGCCCCTATCGTCACCACAGCATCACTTTTAGTGACGTTGTGGTGGCAATAGGGGCTTCACCTTATTTGTGATAAGTGATAAGGCACCCTTGCACGCTGTAGTTCGCGTGAAAGGGGAGGGCAATGGGTGTTGCTCTGGTTGTTCCACCTCAACACCTTGATTTTGACCCTCCCCCTATTTACAAGGGAGGTGTAAATAGGATGCAGCACCAACATTAAGAGCAGGGCAGACCTGGACTTAGACAGGTGAAACGAGGAGGAATGCTTTATTTCGCCTTGTTTTTGCTGTTTCAATGTGTGCTGCATTGTGCAGTACACATAGAAACAGTAAATTGCCATTGATTGTTTATGTCCTCGAATGTGACCCTTTCTGCACATAAACAGTTAAAAAAAAGATGTTTTGCAACTTCTATGTGTGCGGCATAAAGCAGTACACATAAAAGTTATAAAGCGTCAAGATTGTTTATGTGCAGGAAGTGTGACCTTTCTGCACATAAACAATCTTCCCCTCAATGCAGACACCCTTGCACTACAGTGCAAGGAGGCCTGCGTTGGTGCTAAGCTGCTACGTTCAGCATCAGCGCACGGGCTGCACCATATTGTTGTAAACATGGTGCAGCCCTCTGTTTCTGAAGTGGCGGAGTCCGGAGTTAAGCCAGGAAGGCTACTGCCGCACTCAATCACTTTTTTGTAAATATGCCCCTCAGTCTGGCACGTAGAGGCCTTAATGCCAAAGGACCCAATATGATAATGGCACTCTTAATCCCTTACTCCCCCTGTAGGGCTTCAAGATCTTCTAAGGGTTGATTCTTGAAGGTACCTAGTATTCACACGGCCAGATGGGGCGTTGGGTCCTTTTTATATCTCATTCCCAAACTTTAGAACACGCCCCAAATAGAATTAAGATGCCTAAACAATGAATCACAGTTCAGGAAAAGGTTAAAAGCATGGCTATATCCACATTAATAGCATCCCTGTGTTTCTTTACTTGTCCCGAAGCAACGCTATGTCCTAGCAAGCACTGGGAAGACTATGTGTAGTCGTGCGCTTTAGAAATCCACATGGCATAGCATAACAAAGAATGCACTGCCTTCTTTGCAAGAAGAATATCCAGTGCTGTTCTATTTTGCAAAGTCATAGTACGCAAAGCAATCATCTCTTCATTAATCTTGTTCAGTGAACTGGCGACATTAGCTGCAAGTAGATCAACTAAAGTAGACAACTTCCTAATCCTCACATCATTTAAGGCAACACCAAAAAGAGGAGTCACCACACCAAAATACCCATAACCACTTGTCTAAATCCATGTTTTATTATTTTGAGTCCATTTTCATCCCTTCCGTTCTCATGCCACATGCTTGGGAACACTAAAGCTAGATAGCAACTTACCACCCAATGTTGTGATAGACATAAATAAGTCATTTTGCCATAAACTTAATAAACTCTCACCCTTCACCCTTCAAAAATTCTTCATTAACCATGAAACTATACCTGCATTCAATCTCTCCAACCATTTCATAAAACTCCAACCCATCAGATTTCTCATGCATCAGACGCATAAGTCCTTTCTCTCTTGCTCAATTCTAAGTCTAGGGTGCATATTTGAACACCTTCAGACACTTCTCGCAATGAAGTTCCTTTCACTTCATCCAATGCTTTAATGATTTTCACTCTTCTCAAAGTAAACTCTCTAATACAACTCAGTTCACATTGCTCAATTTACACTCACTGTTCTCATCACTTATGTTAGTGGTGATAATTTGTTTAATGATTTTAAATGATCTACAATAGAACCCGAGCCTCCAATAGCAGGCAAGTTCTCTAAATTAAGATCTGCATCACATAGTTCAAGAAATCTTTCGACACTAAGAATCAACGTCCATATTCTGCAACCCATAGCGTGGGATAAAGGGAATTGACTGTAGGTGTTCCCCTCTGAAACAGAAACAGGCAAATATGTGCAAACAGAACAATCGGATTGATTACTTTTTACCAAATACTCGTGTTCCAAGCTAGCATACATGCTGTCCTTAAAATCATTATTAGACACATCATAATGAAAACTCTAGAATTGTTTGTACTAGTATAAGATTCAATTTCAGATTTAGGTGAGGCGCATACAGCTTCCAGCTGAGGAATAAAGACCGACCAAAATAACTAATAAAATTATCAACGACATTATAGAAAATATCTTTAATACTAAAGAGCAACTCTATTTTTATTTTGTTTATACTCGTACGAGGAGAAAAATCTATTTTAATATCTGAAATATAAACTACTAAATATATAATGCAAAAATGAAAAACTTCAAAGTTTCAAAAACTGTCAAACAACACTCAGCAATAAATTCAATTCAGTCCATAATTTCATAAGAATCCCTACTAGCGCTGTCTGGACACCTAAGGTCCTAAATTAATTGTCAGTCCTCTTCAGATTATAAGGAACTAACTCTACTAATGAAACCGTGAAGCCACTTTCAAAATTCTAAACATTTGTCTTCAGCACGCCATCAAAGTTATTTGACATTGATTCAATCTCATTTCAAAACAAGTTCCCAGTGGTTCTTCAAAAATAGTTGATGGTCTTTCAGGTCAATGTTTCTTTACTTAGGTTCAATTTTCACCAGATATGGCCTGCTCCATTCCATCGTTGCATACTTGCCGTTTGGGACTCTTACTCTTGTAGATCTTCTGATCCTTGTTGCTCCGACTTTGTCACTTGGATCTGCTGGTGTCTACTCTAACTCTTGTATCATCGCTGATCTGTGACTTTCTTCTGTGGCACTCTTTTCCTCTCTCTCATGCTCTCTGGTAAACCACCTTGGAGCCAGCTTTCATCTTTAGACTCACTTATTGCGACCACTGCATCGTCATCTTCACTGGTCATTCGATCTTTGCAGTTATCGACTTGTACAGCTTGATGCGCTTGGGTATTTTTGAATCTCACACTTTTGTCTGCACTATTGCTGACTTCCTTTGCCCAGTTTGCTCTTGTGCACAGTGTGCTCCTTTTTGATTTTCTTATCCCCCTTCTGGATCCATGTAGTGAACTCGAGTTTGACACTGTAAATCAATAGTTGGTGTCACCACTTCTTCATCTGCAGTCTTCACTCTCTTTGTGTGAAATGCATATATCTACTGTGGCAAGCCTGCACACTTCACAGTAGTATTTGTGACATGGGTCACCTGACACCAAAGAACAGAGAAGAGAGAAGAAGCAGCTGACCTGGTACCAACCCTGCTGGCCTTTCTGCACCCCTTGTCGAAAGCAGCACCATACTCAACTCATCCTGCTGCTGTGACTCCATAAACCTGGGAGGACTCCCTGCCTTCGAAAAAAGACTCAAGGCCTCCTGTGAACAACGGACCTTTCCAAAGACTCTCTAAAAGAGAAGACTCTGACGCCTCCGGAACCGCCGACACCTGAAGCCACCACTGCACCTGTCACCTCCAGCCTGAGTTGAAGTAGGCCAAAAAGAGTCCCCAGCTCCCCTGAGCTCGAGTCCATTGTGGTTTCACCCCTCCTGGACCCCTCGACGACACCTGCAGCCTCTGCATGCAGCCATCGTCCACCCCAACTGCTCCAGTAAGGAAAAACTCGACACCTAAGGACACCCCTGCATCTGTTGCTCCAGGGCCTTGGAGAAGAGGACCAAAGGTGTCCCCAAGACCCCGAGCCTCGCAAAGCCTGATCCCACTTGCTGGCTCAGCCCAAATGGCATCTTAGCCAGGGCCTGCAGCCTCTGTTTACAGTGATCGATCCCCCACATTGGGCTTCAATGCTGATTTACACCCTGCATCTGGCCGCCCTCATGCCGCTAGTGGTGTACTGTTGGTGTGCGTTGGACCTTGCCCACCACTCACCTTAACTCCTGGAGATTGGTCCTGTAAGTCAATGTACTGTACCTGTTAGCAGAACGTGTTCTTTCTTCCATAGGATAACATTGCAGAACTCAGAAATTGCATTGTGGCCCCTTTCCAAAATGAAAATAATTTATATCTAAAAACACACTTACCTGAACGATTTTTCTCTGATGCCTAAACATTTATAAAGATACTTTCTATTTTTATAAATTGGTGTGAATCTCCTTCTTGAGTAGTATTGTCATTTATTAACCATTGTGTGTATTTTGCAAATGTCTTACACACCTTTGGGTTAAGCCTGAGGCTGCTTGACCACACTACTACCCTAACAGAGCACTTTGGGTTTGCATACCAAACCGCTGCCCACTCATAAGGGAACCGCGAGACTCTCACAGGGTATATCGAGTTATTGCTCTATCACACAAAGAGCCAGCTTCCTACACACATACTGTTTCCATCCATTTCACAACCTGCCGCAATCCATCTTTTCTTCTCATTCTCTGCACACCATTGTTCAAGGCCTTCGGCTCTTCCAATGTTTCTGCTGTTATAGGCAAGAAATAATTCAGATTTTCTTTTTAAAATTACATTTATCTTTTAACTCAAGTGTACTGGACATAAGAGCTAAGTTCCCATCAAGCAGTGCTTAATTGGTAAAAAAAAGAAGTGCCGGGCCCTCTTCAAGAGGCCACTGCAGCTTGCACTACACATTGCCCCTCTATGTGCCACCAGTGACATGTTCAAGGAAATAATAAACAACTGTTCTTTTAGTAATCTCTAATTTAGATAAATAGTGCAAACTGTCATAAGTGCCGGTGTTGACAATTAAGTTCTGGTGCTGAGCACTGGAAAATGCTGGCTCAAATTAAGCACTGCCATCAACATATCAGTTACCAAGTGTAACTATGTCATTGTCATTCCTCTGTGCTGCACAAGTCCCAAGTGCAGCGTCCTTAGGTAACTGAAGCACATACAGCAAGGGCAGACTTTGCTGGCCTATTCCTTATTGGAGTGCCAGAGTATGTCCAGAATCTATTGGGCACCACAGCTGGCTAAAATCATGGCCCACTCTAAAACCATATTGGGAATCTGTAGATTGTAACACTGAAATCATGGGCCATGCGACAGGCTCTTGTTATTGCAATTAATCCAGCCTCTTGTGCGGAGCTCACACTTTACAGGTACAATGCTCCAACAATGTGTGCAGTTGTGCAAACCGCGTGTGCCGCTCTCAGAATTCCTTGATGGTCTCTCAGATAAGAACCATCTACAAATAAAATCACATCAGCCAATCCAGTTGTATATCTTGAAGGAATGGTCTTGGCTTGGTACACAATTATGTTGCTGTCAGGGGATGTCTTCGTACGATCAGCCACCTGAAGAGGACGATAGACATCTTGCCCCTTATCTCTCCCCTGTTCTTTGTTTACAGTCCACAAGAGGATCCCTTTAAGGATGACCCGGCGGCAGATGACATCACACCCCATGTGACCGCATCACGTGCTTTCCCCACCGAAGCCTACCCAATCGCGGCGGTATTTGAATCAGCGAAAGGAAGCGAGGCGCGCGCTGCTGTTGTTGTGGCGTGGAGGAGGAGCCTCACGGAAGAGGAAGAAGCAGACGAACGGGACCCCATCGTTTACCTTGCGGCGTCATCCAACTCGTCCCATGGGTCGGCGGATGCAGAGGTTGCAGACCCCGAGGAGTCCCCAAGGTACCGAGGACAACGTCGCGAAAGAGACCCACAGCGGGACCCAGAGAAACCCGGCGAACAGAAAAAAGAGGGAGCCGGACCCAGTCCGGTACCGCGAACACTCCAGCCACGCATCAGGAGATGCGTGGGTTCCTACGGTACGTGCAAGGGTATGGGGCTGGTTTATTAGGAACGCCCGACTCGGGGGAGAGGGAGAGTACCGTTAAAGCTATTTTTTCTTAAGCTCAGGAAACACCTGATGACGGTACGGGTGTACAACCCTCACCCCCTTCCCCTTTAAAGAGCAGGATAAAGAAGAGATTCGTCCTTAAACATTTTCTTTTCTTTCTTCTTTTTTTCCTTGTTCTGTGGTGCATTCGGACTCTCTCGACTGAGTGTCTTCAACTACCCGACCCTGGGGGAAGAACGCCGGAAAGGACTGGAAATACAGAACCCTGTCACGCCCTGAATAACAAGAGCGGAGAGAAGGACTATATGATTTATATATCGGACCTGCGTGAATTAATAAAACGCCCTGAACTAACCCATCTTTCTCTGACCTCCTCATGTTTATGCACAGTTACATTGATATAAATATTGTCAGAATCATTGACTCCATCACCAGAAACTTCCCCATTGGGAGTTGGAAAGATCCTGGTGGGATTCAGGGTGTGGCAACGTCTAATTTAAATATTTGCAGCCTCAAGCATGATTTGCACACGTTTATTCAAGCAGCTGTTTGTAAGCTGCTGAGTTCAAGTATGAGTCAGCAGAATGTCAACTGAGTGTGGGGTTAATTCTGGTGAATTAAAATACAGGTAGCAGCGATGCCCCGGAAGCAGTCCGGAGGTGTGACGGCTGCAGAGTCTAATGCACCTGAGAAATAAGCCACCGGCCGCTTTGCTCCTCAGTGTTCCTGAGTAAGTACTGAGAGTGCGCACCCTTCTCTCTCATGGTTGAATAAATCAAAATATTTTTCGTACTTAGGCATTTGTTGCCTTTTCGGGTACTATTGGGTTGGCAGGAATAACAGAAACACAGTGTTAAGGATGGTTTAGCTAGATGGGTCTGGTTAATTTTACTTTGTTTCTCCATCAAATTGGTCAAAGCTAATGTTCTCAAGTCTGTTGATCAAGTCTTTAAGTAGTCCAATTATGGCTATGGTGTTTCCCTAAAGTTCAACGGTTTGATTCGTCTTCCATCTTTCTTCCCAGGTACACGACACCCTCCCAGGATAGTCACGCCCTTCCAGGGATGTGGCCGATCCAGTCGCACATCTCATCTGACTGTGGAAGGATTGTGAGGGCTCTCAATACTTTGTCCCTTTTGTTGGCTTTCCCGTCTTCGTAGGTGGAAAGGCTTTGGGAAGTCTTACAGGTTGCCTCGCTGGGGTCTCTTCACGTCAGGACTTCTCTCTGGCTTCTCGGTCTGGTGTTTCTTTGTTTGCAGATTTCTCCCGGGATTTTCAATCTGCGACCTCAATTCAAAATTTGCGATCATACGTGACAAGAATTTTCAATTCTATTAAGGACACGTAGGTGAGATTTATGCTTCTAATTTCTTTACTGATAATTTTCTCAGCAGTCAATAAAAATACAGAAACCAAAAATACTTCAATATCCATGAATACACTTCATGTCACATGACCAACCATAGAGAGTATCCCTATATAAGCTCCAGTCCTGATTACAACTTCCTCTTTCTTTGACAAAACATCAAACAGTTAAGTCCATGAGCAACAATTTGAACTCGATGAACCATCTTGAACGTAGAAGAACCTCTTCTAGCAGAGATAACGTGCAGCCCAACGGGGCTCCTTATTCCAGACTTGGTTCCTGAACCAACGAGTCGCGCCAACTTCTGTGAAAACGCAAAGACTTTGCAAAAACGAGGACCATTGTGCTCTACTTGAGATGAGCACCTGAAATGAAAAGGAGAAGGCTGTAAAATCATTCACCCTCTGATATTTCATCAATACATCAGAAAGGGAAGGGAAACACATAGGAACTATGTTATATCCTGCTTATGCTGATGCAATGTCAATCTACCACCAGTGGAATGTTCATGTCATGATGCTGTCAGAATGTTGGGGATCTGCGGTGAGTTATGACAGTTGACTGGGCTGAGCTGCCTGCTGGCTGCTCCTGGTGGGGTCTCCCTCTGGACCTGAACTGATCTTCATCTGGTCCTGTTCTCATCTACCTGTGTTCTTGTACCATCTTCTAATAAACCTACATAAATCATCACAACAGAGTGGACTTAATTACTACATTATTTTGGCGACGAATTGAACTGGAAGAACCTACTTCTGTCACCTCAAGCATCTTCAACTTCAAGCAACTTCAAAAATACAGCAACTCAACTCAAGTTATCTCAACTGGCATCTTGACCCCACCAGTGACCTCCCATCGGTCGGCCACTACCTGTCTGCCAGTTGTTCCTGTGAGGAAAAGCGTCTGGGGAGTTCTATTTTTACAGCTGTCCATTCAGTCTTGGACGTCTACTCTCCAGAGCTATTGCTACACATCTTTTGCTGTGCCTGCATGTATGGGTAAACCTACCTACATCTACACTCTACGTCTAAGTGCCAGCTCAAGTCTATAACCAGCTCCTGCCTCTGCTTGGTGTTCCTACAGCATCACAAGTGCCAGTTCTTGTCTCAAAAGCTTTGTTTGCTGTCCTGCTTTTCACCAGACAACTCTTTTCCAAGCATGTTGTAATTCACCATCAAAGTTTTCTACATGTGCCACAAGAAATTACTTCTCAACTTTAGTTTACAAAGCCACGCTGCAACTACTTTTGTCTACATTGTCTCAGAAACAATCCACAGTGCTTCATTGACTAAGGTAACCAGTGGGTATTTCAGTTTCTGCAATTTGCCTGTGCGCTACTTGGGAAGTGCCTGTTAATTGTGGTTGTGTGCCTCTGGCAAACTGCATCTGGGGACACTTTGTGTTTATAACACGATTTCTACTTGCATTGGAGCGCTGGTCCCTACACACTGGTTTTTTCACAGAGACGCGTATGAGGACTACACTGGAACCGTGTGGTCATCGCTATTCAAGATCGAATTTGCTGTGATATGGTCTGTAGCTGTGGTGAGTCCAAGCGCTACTCAGCGTATGGGGGCCAAGATAGGTGAGAAAATGTGATTTTTTTTTGTCGGTGACAGTTGTGACTTTGGCGTTGAACTGATCTTCATCTGGTCCTGTTCTCATCTACATGTGTTCTTGTACCATCTTCTAATAAACCTACATAAATCATCAGAACAGAGTGGACTTGATTACTACAAACATATAGGCAGTATGAAGATACTCAAAACCATACAATGCAAATTACAATTTGCAATTCATGTCATTGGGTGGGATAATATTCGCATCAGTGTCCTTAATAGAATTGAAAATTCTTGTTACGTATGTTAGCAAATTTTGAATTCTATATCAGGACCGGAGGCTCCGATTATGCATGTTTAAAGCTTAGCCACCACTACTGATGCCACATCCACAATAGGCTTATAGTGAAAAGACTTAAACATTGTGTCAGATGACCAATCGGCTGCATTCATAATATCTGCTAAGCTGACCCGAGAGAGAAATCCTTCGATGCCATAGCTGCATGAGCTGAATGTGCTCCAAATTGCTGGGTAAGCTATTGAAAAGGTATTACACTTAGTAGGTTTTGTAATTATAAAAGTCACACCCTCTGGGGAAAACCTACTGTAGGAGAGTAGGGTCTGCTTTCTATGTTCACCCCCACTTTTTGCTTTGGCTTCACTGGTTTTCGACTTAGATGTGGCTGTGGGCCTGCCAATCAGACCCACAGCCCAGCTGTTCTCTCTCTACATTCATACTATGTACTTTAGGTGCATAACCCAATTGGTAAGGATCACCTTATTGGCCCTGTATAGTGTACCTTAGGTACCCAGGGCATAGGTGTACCCTAGGCCTACCAGGGGCTGCAGCATGTATTGTGCCACCCCTGGCCTGGCCTTCCATTATGACACAACTGGCTGATCACTCAGCTCGGGCAAGGTCGTGTAATCACCACTTGCTTAGGTGTAGTATTCCTATACCTACCTTATATATATATATAGACACATGTGTACCTATCAGCCACTCCTATGGCAGGCCTTAACAATCCTGGAGGCAGAGTGCTTGGTAACATGTGAGATGGTGCTCTAGCATGAGCTGAGCCTGTCTGCAGCTTTCGGAACCATGTCCTTATAGCTGTTCTATGATATAGCCTACCATATACTCTTAAAGTACCTTATAATCTTAAACGGTTATGGTAACTATGGTTTGGCTTTATCAAAACATGTCGTGTAAGGTATCTAACACTTTGGAATAATACCCCCATACCATTTCTGGCAATGAGGATATTATTCCTCCCTTCTAGAGGGAGAAGACATGTTGAAACCTACTTACCCGGTTAAAGTTAACCAGAGCCCCAGCATCACAAAATGGATGCTGCTGCCACAGACACAAGTCTGACCTCATGCTGCTGGGAGTCCTTCCAGCGAGGGAGGCTTGGACAATAGGTTTCCTGCCTTGGGAGGTGCGAGCACCACCCCAGACAGGACTTAGTGTATTGGGGCAGGGAGGGATGAAAGAAACTAGACACTGCCTGGGGCACACAAGGTGTCCCATGCATAGTCCAGTTCAAACCGGTGCTGGGGCACTCCAGCCCCAGCTCTGGCGTGAAACTGGAAAAAGGAAAGGGGGTGTAACCACTCCCCTTCCTGGTCCCACCCATAGGAGGGACCTTGCAGGTAGCCCAGTATATCAGTAGGTAGCTGCGCCCTGCAAATTAGATTATCCTGAATCTGCAACTTGAACAGAAACTCTGGACCTTCGACATTCGACCCTAGGAAGAAGACTGAAGAATCTCCCTTGTGGCCAAGGAGTGACCACCCTGGGCAACCAGGCACCATCCAGCAACCGCTACTTGCTTTGCGACTGATCCTACGAGGGACGACTGCAGAGACTGACCAGCGCCAAGACTTCCAGACACCTCTGAACCAGATCCACCTCTACAGCAAAGCTGAGACCCGTGGAGGCGACAAGAGACGTGGGACCGGCGACCTGAAAAAGTGGCTAGTAACTGACTAGCGCGACTTCTGAGGCTTCCTCGAGGCTGTGCTTGGGGAATTGAGAAGCCCCCATCCCGAGCACCATCTGCAAAGAAGATCAGCTCCCCACACTTCACGTGTTCTGCGTGGGGCCCTTCTGCACCTGAGTTGCTCGACGTGTTGTCCGGTTGCTGGCCCGTTGGCTAGTGACCTCTGCGACGACGAACCTTTGATTTCACCTTGCTGGTCCGGCTCCTCCAGACTGGCACTCGCTCCTCTGTGAAAGAGAAGCACCCCAGACCTTCCTGGTCTGCACCAGAAGCAAGTCCTCCATTCTGCGTGGGTTCCGCTTGCCAAGGCTTGTTGGGTCCTAACTCGACATCGACGCCGCCGACAGCAAGAGCCTTCGTGGGACAGCTCGCCTCCTGGTCCTGGTCATCCTCGACGCCTCCTGGTAACCGTGGCTGCTGCGACAAGCTTCACCTCTTCACCTGCATCTGCACGACATCGCCTGGTTCCTTCCTGGTTCCTTCCCGGCTCCTGGCTGGTGACCTAGACTCTGTCCCTTCTGCTTGCAGGTATCCTTCCTTCTTGATTCCATCCTTGGGATCCACCGGACACTCTTCACTGACTGTCAGCAACTTTCCTTCAGGCATCCATAGGAGTCAATGACGAAACCCGACGCAAGTTCACACCTATGCACCCGCAGCCCGTGGGCTAGGTAACTTGAGTACTCCGGTGCTCACAAGGGTATTGACTATCCTAGGGTCTAGTTTCCAAGTCTCGAACTCCTAGCTATTCCAGAAGTGTCCTAAAACTGTTAATTTCTAATAACTACTATTTCTATCGACTTTTACGCATTACGCGTGAGTGTTTCCACTCTGCACCTGAATCCCGTGGGCCTCCCACTTCCTAACCTTTGGTAGTATAGTGTAGCCCCAGCGTGTTCGTGACAGTGGTTCTTATACCACTTACTTAGTATATGGTTTGCGTGGCCCCTAGGGCCTAACTGTATTACTTACCTGTGTGACTTAATGTATGCTTAAATAAAACTGTGTTGTACTTACCTCGAATCTCATAAAGAGTGCTGAGGGTTTGACTAGAATAAATACATTCTATTTTTATATATATCTGTTGTGGTGTCCTTTCATTTGGTATTCAAGGGATTACATATGGTATAACAGCTGGCTTCACATGCCATACAGAGTTTAGCCTAAGACTGCTCTTGTCCATGCTACCACTAGGATAGCTGGTCTATAAGGTTGACTTTACAACCAATCACCATAAGGGTTGTTTGGACTGATACAGGGTGTACACTAGAATTAGTGACATCATATATCAGTCCAACTTCTCACACCTACGACCTTCTAGATCTAAAGCACGGACATCTGAGACCCTTTTGCATGACACTAGGCAGAGTAGCATAGTCAAATTAGCAGAAAGCTGTTTTCTCGACAAATACTTATTGGAAAGCCAAGCCTCCAAAAATCGGAGGACACATCCGATAACTCTGAATATTTGGGACAAGGGGGTTTGACAATCCAGATACCCCTGAGCAGTTTACACATCAAAGGATGCTCTCCTGCTGGTCTGCTATCCACTGACACGTGACCTGCTGAGATGGCGGACCGGAAATTATTCACCGTTCTCTAGGCTATGCCCGAAGCCTCAATGGGAACTAGAAAGTTTACAATGAAGGAGACTTGTGCTGTAGCGGGATCCACATCCTGTTGAGAGCACCAACTACACCATTATTTCCAAGCCGAGGAATATCGTTTGTGTGTGTTAGATGACCATGCTTCGCTGATTAATCTGCCAGCGTCCCGCGAATGGCCTGGGCTCTTCCATCTGTACCTGAAACCGGCCATGCTACCAGAAGGAGTTGCCCTGATTCTATCAAAGGATGCGGAGCCATCAGAGGATCTATCAACAGGTTCCACAGCTGAGGAAGAAGGATCAGTATCGCACAAAGCATCTCCAGAAATACTGGGAACCAGGCTTGCGCTCTCCATAGTGGAGTGATCAGAATCAACTCTGATTAATAACGTCTGGTTCGTGCGAGGACCCTGGGAATCATCACAAACGGCGGGATGGCATTACATAGAGACGTCCGCCAGTCCTGTAGAAACGCATCTGTGGCCAGAGCTTCCAGATCCGGACGCCAGCTGTAAAATTCTGGGAGTTGCCTGTTGAGACGTGATGCGAACAGGTCTATCTGGCAGGGACCCCAAAGTCGGTTCGGCGACTGGAAAATCCGTAGATGGAGTCTACAGTTGCTGAAATCCCGTAGGTGTCGAGAGTGCCAATCGGCAATCTCCTTGTTGCACCCTGGAAGGTACTCCGCTATCACCAAAATGTTGTTTTGAAGACAAAAGTGCCAGAAGTCCTTGGCAATCTCCACTAGAATCCGGGATTTTGTCCCCTTAGCTTGTTCACATAGCGTACTGCTGACACATTGTCCATGCGAAGCAGGATACAACAGTTCGTCTTTCGGGGGTAAGGACAGCACAATGGAGCCTGACAGAAGTTCCAGGTAATTGATATGCAACACAAGTTCCTCTTACGACCAGCGGCCGCCCATGGACATCCAGCCGCAGCGGGCTCCCCAACGCCACCTACTGACGTCCGTTTCTATCACTACCTCCAGGACAGATCCGAAGACGGTTCGACTGTTCCAGGCCTCCATGTGGTCCAGCCACCACATCTCCAACCTCGTCTCCTCAGAAAAGAGGAATCTGATCTGAGTATACAAGGCCTTTCTGGAGATGTTGAATCTTGAGCCGTTGAAGCACCCGGTAGTGAAGGGGACCCGGGAAGATCGTTTGAATTGAGGAAGTTAACAGCCCTACGATCCGGGCTACAGATCTCAATGACACACTCTGCTTGTGCAAAATCAACCTCAACTCTCTCTTGATAGACCTGATTTTCTGGGCTGGCAAGAGGAGTTGACAACTCCGTGAGTCGATCAGAAAACCCAGAAATTCGATCAATTGAGTTGGAACTAAGACCTATTTTTGTGGATTTACAAGAAAACCGAGACACTGCAAGAGAGTGATCTTTCATTCTAGATGGGTCACCACCAGTTGAGAACAACGAGCCATGATGTTGTCCAAGTATATAATCATACGAACCCTCACGTTCTCAATGATTCTACTACTGGCCGCAGAAGTTTTGTGAAGCACCCTGGTGCTGATGAGAGGCCAAAGGGAAGGACTCTGTGTTCGTACCACACTCCTTGACAGTGGAACTGGAGAAAACGACAATGAGGTTTATAAATGGGAACGACAGATACGCATCTTTCAGGTCCAGACGGACCATCCAGTCCTCTCCTGAAGAAGGTCACATAGAACATGCATACCCTCCATCTTGAAATGCCGCTATACTACCCATCCATTGAAATCCTTTAGATTTAAAACTAGCCTGGATCCACCCCCTTCTTCTCTACTAGGAAGATGCTGCTGATGAAGCCTCTGGGATGATGATCTGTGGCCACTATGGCCCCTTTCTTTAGGAGAGAATCTATCTCTTCGGAGAGGAAGACCTGATCTTGTTGGGAAAAATACATCTGATGTGGAGGAAAAACCCGAATGGGGGAATTATAAAACTTTATCTTGTACCCCTGCACTGGCTCTAAACTCCATGCATCCTGTGAGATTTTGTGCCAATTGCGCAGAAAAAACTGTATCCTGCCCCCCAACATTACTTCTGTAGATGGAATCAGTCTCACCTGCATTACTGGTATCGGGCTGACCTCCCTGATATCCACCATATCTGCCTTTCCGGAATCTGTTCTTGGCTCAACGGGTTGGATAGAAGGAGGAGTTACCATTGCAATTGGAGTCTTGGTAACGTTCTCTGTGTTGCTGGTATAGCCCACGCTGAGCGCCTTGACTGTAACCACGGCCGAACGACCACCCTCGGTATCATCCGGCCCTGCCAAAAACCAGGCGGGAAGCACGTTTAAGAGATCCCTAGGCCTTATCTAAACCACTAAAAGTGGCTACAAACTTTGTCAGCTCCTTCAGGAAGGGTTGACCGACGAGGAGGCCTTGAGATTGAGGACCTGATTCGGAAGAAGAGAGCTCTGCTAGTTTTGGATCAAGTTTCAGAAGAATTGAACGATGTCTTTCACTGGACATAACGCAATTCGCATTACCCAGCTGACAGACCGCTCTTTGCGCTCATCCAATTAATACATCAGGAGTGGAGCTTATATAGGGGATACTCTCTATGGTTGGTCATGTGACACGAAGAGTATTGATGGGTATTGAAGTATTTTTGGTTTCTGTATTTTTATTGGCTGCTAAGAAAATTATCAGTAAAGAAATGAGAAGCATAATCAGAGCCTCCGGTCCTGACATAGAATTCCGTCCTCCCTTTGTTCTGTTTCTTGTCCTCTCTCTCTCTCTCTCTCTCTCTCTCTCTGTCTTCTTCTTCTTTAAGCCCTGGAGGGGAAGAATCAAGAGTCTTTTTTTAGTGTATATTTTTCCTGTTTTCGTTTCATTTTTGAGTCTTTCTTCCCTTTTAATGTTTTCTTTCTCTTTACAGAAAGTGTTGTTTCCAGGAGGAACATCAGGAGCTGTTTGTCATGTAAGTCCTGGTCTGCGCAACAACATTCCAAGAATGGGTGTGATACAGAAACTATGTCCGAGCTTTTGCAAGGCATTCATTGTCCAATGGTACCGGACCATTCACATCACTCTGCATAAGCCTCTGTAAAGACTTTGTAATAAGGGATATGTTTGGAATACACCGGCGACAGTAGTCAGCCATTTCTAAAATAATTCTCACTTTTTTCTGGGTCGTTGGTGGGTCCATTTCAGAATTGCAGAAATGTGTTATGAAAACAACTTTCTCAATCCTTTCTCAATATTATAACCCAAGTGAACACGTCTGTCTGGCAGTATTCACTCTTGTTGGGGATACCTTGTGGCATGCTCAGCAAGATGATGCAGCAGAGCAATCACATGAAGTTTGCAATCCTCTCTCAGTGTGGAATGCAACCATTAGGTCGTCAACGGACTGTACCAACACTGAGCTCCTGGGGAGGAGCAGACTCTGCAAATCTTTCTTCTGATTTCTGGAAAAGATTGTTGGACTCTCCTTCCAACCCTGTGGGGTATACACCAGACGATTATCCTATATTCATATCTGAACGCAAATAGATACTGACTATCCTGATGAAGAGGAATGGAGAAGAACGCTTGACACAAATCGATTATAGTGAACCACTCTGTGTCCGCAGGGAGTTAGAACAAAATAAAAATAGGATGTGGTTCCACGGGACAACATGGGTCTACAGTATTATTAGTTTTGGAAAAGTACTGCACTATTGTCCATTTTTCGCTGGGTTTCTTAATTCTCATGATAAAGAGAGTTGTGAATACTCCCTAACACTTCTCTTCAAATGACGTGCTCAATCATCTTGTCAAAGACACCTTCCCTCCTCTGCCTCACAAGTAAGCTTGTACTGAGAAGTGCAAGGTAACCCTGCATGCGTTTTCACCGGGATCTGCACTGGCTCTGCACTTTTTATTAATCCTATTTCTTTTCCTTTAAAATCCCACACTTCCTCTTTCACTGTATGTCTTAAATCACGGCGCAAATCCACTTTGTGAGCGTTGGGATCAAAGCCACTTTTGAATTTTGTGCTTTTAACTTGAAACCCAAGTTTTCACGCTGAGTTTGAATTGCCGCACCCTCTGGTGTACATTTAATTACACAATTCTTTTCTAATAAAAGATCACAACCCAGCAAGTTACCTGGACGTGCGTCCCAAATTATAAACTGTTGATCTTTTTCAGTGGATCCGATTTTTACAGGGACATTTGCTGACACTTTATTAGTGCTCTACTTGTTACTAACGTCTACAAATCGGACTTCTTTTCCAGAGAGGGTTAGGTTGGGAGCCTCCATTGGTCTACTCGTGGAGCCGGTAGCATATATCGATCGGAAATGATACTGGGTGGCCATTCACCTCATCATCTAGGTATGGGCCACTCTGGTCTACCTCTAGGACTGCTCAAGCGTACAATCCTCTTCCCGCCTCAGGCGCCATCATTGTGCCTGCATTTGAGTCGGTCAAGTAGGAAGTTCAAATGTGGAGGCAATTTGAGTAAAATTGACGCTCATCACTGAAGAATCTGAATAAAAAAAGGATTCCGTTGAAATTCTACATGTTTTTATTCTCCATATTATAATTCATCATTGTGGCTGAAGGCAAGTTTCCATTGAATTGGCTTTGATTTTGCATGTTCTGCATAGCGGCTAGTTGGTCTTGAGCAGTTGACTTAGACATTCAGGGCCACATGTATGACCGGAGCATTTTGCGACTTCCTAACTGCGAGTTTTTGTGACTGAATTAGGAAGTCGCAAAATACCATCTACTCATGTGCGTTAGACACATTTTGTGATTCCCAATGGGGTAGCAATTGAACTACCTCATCAATTTGCGAGTCTGTAGTAAGCTCGCAAAATATGGGCAGTATATGCTAAAAGACGTGTTAGCGGGTGCAAATGGCCTGAGTCTCAGTTTGCAACCTCTAAAAATGGTCATACATGTGGACCTCCATTCTGTGGCATTGTATTCATGTATTCATAAACAAAAGGTACCCCTAAAAGTGATTATGAGGTCTGGTAGAAGGGGGAAAAACAACAATATCAACTAAGAAACACTCCCACCCGACCTATATCAATTTGGCAATGGCTACTGTTAGCCCGCTGGGCTACCCTTTGCTATAGGAACGAATAGATACAACAATGTTAAATTTATTTAATCGTTTTTTATTATTTATTTTTTTAGAAAAGAGTAAAACAAAATCTCAAAAAACGTTTCTTTTGTACTCATATACAATTCAAATTGTGTATAATTCAACATTTTATAATTCCTTCATTTGTGCACAAGAAAAGCATAATTATGCATCTGCTCATATTGTGATCAACCTCACATCCCATCACAGCCTTCCATGCCGTACTCACACATTCACACATCATAGACAAACCAGTCCCAGCTTGGATTGGCATGCAACACTAAAATCATGGGAAGAGCCCTTCATTAGTGTCCATGATTATGCGGTCAGCTGGGAATCCCTTAGGCCGACGTGCATTTCAGTGGATAAAGATCACTTTAATCCACCTTCTTCAGGACCTCTCCTCTTCAATATTTTGACAGCGGAGGGTAATGGGGAATCAAACAATCAACATGTATTCATGCTCCCACATTAGAACTGATGTGTTGGTAGTTGTATAGGACTGGGGAACCTTCCCATCAATAAAGGTGTATGTGATTCCGATGGCAGCTCTCAGATTTGCTTCGACTGCAACTTTGGGCTGTATAAACAGCTAATAATATTATCGATCGTTAGTAGGTGGCCAATTTCAGCGATTGATTCGCTATATCCCAACTTGTTCTGATGGGGCCAACACTGCATGTGGCTTCTACTGATGGATGGACAGAATCCCTTGGGATCTGTTTCTTTGTATAGGAACAGAACTCAATTTTAGTTGATTTACAGTACACCGTAGTGCCGATCCGCCACCGTCCCGCATTCATACAGCCCAAAGTTGCACTACAATACTTGGTAAACTTTAACATCTCATCATGAGATTTTGCGTGCCAGCACATCACACTCTACTGAAGATGAGAACGAATCTCTCAATCAATCAATCAGGGAATTGTAAGTGCGCTACTCACCCGTGAGGGTCTCAAGGCGCTGATGGGGGGGGTCCGCAGATCTGTTTAGCCGAAGAGCCAGGTCTTGATGGTCTTCCTGAAGGTGTTCAGGGAGGGGGCGCGTCTGATGTCTGCTGACAGCTCGTTCCAGGTCTTGGCTGCAATGTGAGAGAGGGATCTTCCGCCTGCTCTGGCTCTGTGGATGTGCGGGGTTTCGGCCAGTGCGAGGTTGGAAGATCGGAGGTTTCTTTTGGGTACATGGAAGTTGATTTTGTCGTTGAGGTATTTGGGTCCGTTGTTGTGTAGGCATTTGTAGACGTGAGTGAGGATTTTGAAAGTGACTCTTTTCTCCACGGGGAGCCAGTGGAGACTTCGTAGGTGTTGGTTGATGTGTTGGTGTTGGGGGATGCCGAGGATGAGTTTGGCGGCGGTGTTCTGTATTGTCTGGAGTTTGCGGAGTAGGGACTTGTTGATTACAGCGTAGAGTGTGGTTCCATAGTCGAGTCTGCTGGTGATGAGTCCGTGGGTGATTGTCTTCCTTGACTCAGGGGGGATCCACTTGAAGGTCTTGCGGAGGGTGTTGAAGCAGCTGGAGGTGACGGCGTTGATCTGTCGGTTCATGGTGAGTGATGAGTCGAGTACGATGCCGAGGTTCTTGGCATGGTCTGAGGGGCTTCCGAGGGCGGTCGGCCACCAGGTGCTGTCCCATGCAGAAGAGGTGGTACCGAGGACGAGGACTTCTGTCTTCAAAGCGTTGAGCTTCAGGCAGCTGTTGGTCACCCAGACTGCGATGTCTTGCATTCCTTTCTGGAAGTTGAGTTTGGTAGTGGTGGGGTCTTTGGTGAGGGAGAGGATGAGTTCGGTGTCATCAGCGTAGGATACGATGTTGAGGCCGTGTTGTCGGACGATGGCTGCAAGGGGGGCCATGTAGATGTTTGAAGAGGGTGGGCTCAGTGATGAACCCTGTGGGACTCCGCAGGGGATTTTCATGGGGTCGGACAGGAAGGGTGGGAGTCTGATCCTTTGGCTTCTTCCGATGAGGAATGATCCGATCCAGTCCAGGGCTGTTCCTTGTATGCCTGCGTTGTGTAGTCTGGCGACTAGTGTGTGGTGGGAGACTTTGTCGAAGGCTGCTAATAGGTCAAGTAGGATGAGGGCTGTAGAGTGGCCTTGGTCCAGGAGGGTGCGGATGTCATCTGTGGCAGCGAGTAGGGCAGTCTCTTTGCTGTGGTTGTTTCGTAATACGGATTGGGACGGGTCAAGGACGGCGTTCTCTTCAATGAATTGTGTCAGTTTCCTGTTGACAGTTTTCTCTGCAACTTTGGCTGCGAAGGGGAGGAGTGAGATGGGCGGATAGTTCTTGAAGTCGGTGGAGTCAGCTGTGTGCTTCTTGAGCAGGGGTCTGACTTCTGCGCGCTTCCAGTCGTCTGGGAAGGTGCCTGTTTTGAAGGTGGTGTTGATGGTGCCTTGTAGTTCGGGTACGATGGCGGCCGCGGCTCTGTGGTAGATGTGAGGGGGTAGGGGTCGGTGGGGGCCCCTGATGGATGCTTTTCATGGTTGAGGTGGTGTCTCTGGTCGTGATCGGTGTCCAGTTGGAGATGGTGGACTGGCAGGTGTTTCTGGGGGTGGGGGGGGGGGGCGTCTGTGGCACCTGGTGGATGGTCAAGGAAGTTGTCGTAGAGGTTTTTGATCTTGAGATGGTAATAGGTTCCAAGCTTGTCGCAGAGGTCTTGGGATGGGGTGATGTCTGTGGCTTCGCTGCGTGGGTTGGTGAATTCTTGAATGACACTGAAAAGTTC
This sequence comes from Triturus cristatus, assembly GCF_964204655.1. Lineage (NCBI taxonomy): Eukaryota > Metazoa > Chordata > Amphibia > Caudata > Salamandridae > Triturus > Triturus cristatus. The sequence goes on along the minus strand of NC_140585.1, from coordinate 143,863,426 downwards.
CTTGGAGTTAGTGGAGCTGGCCAGGATTTTGTTATGCATGAAGTTCCTCTTGGTGGCTCTGAACTGGTTGTGATAGTCTGTCATGGCATCCTTGTAGGTGGTGTGGTTTTCGTTTGTCTTGGTGTTTCTCCAGTTCTTCTCCAGGCGTCTGCAGGTTCGTCTGACTTCTCGGAGACCAGTGGTGAACCAGGCGGCTTTCCTGGGGCTTTGTCTGTCGGGGTTGCGTAGCGGGGCGAGCTTGTCTGCGCAGATGGAGATCCAGGTGTGGAGTTCTCTGGCTGCGTCGTTTGCATCATTTGCATCGGCTGCCCAGGTGTGGTTGTCTCGGTTGAGAGTTGCTTGTCAGTAACCTTGCTCCAGTTCCTTCGTGGTAGGCGTTGGGCTGGTTTGGGTGCCTTGGGTTTGTTGATGGCGAAGTGTACGCAGTGGTGGTCGGTCCATGGCAGCTGAATTGGATGCTGTTTCCTGCCGAGTAGATGTCCTGCTCTGTGGGTCGGTGTGTTGACGAGTTGTTTAAGTCCGATGCTGGCGAGGTTGTCACAAAAGATAGTGGAGTTGGGGTCGCTGGGGTTGTCGAAGTGGAAGTTCAGGTCTCCAATGAGTATGTAGTTTGTTGAGGCGATGGCGTGGGGTGCGATGAAGTCTGTGATGGTGGTGGCGAAGAGTGTTCGGGGGCTGGGGGGTCTGTAGACAAGGGTTCCTCAGAGTGTGGCTTGGGGGTGGTCTGGATCTGGAAATGCAGGTGTTCGGCGGAGGGGAAGGTTTTGCTGCAGTTGGTGAGGCGGAGGGTGCTCTTGTGGGCTCTTGAGGACAATGGCGAGGCCCACTCCTGGGTAGTTAAGGCAGTCTTTCCTCTGGATCTTGTATCCATCTGGGATGATGGTGCTGATGTCGGGCGGAGGATGCATTGGTCCAGGTCTCTGTAGAGAAGGTGATGTCGGGCGCGAGAGAGTCGAGTAGGTTCCAGATTTCCATGGCGTGTTTGTGTACGGAGCGTACATTGACGAGAATGCATTTTAGGGTGGCACCGGTGCTGGTGTCGGTGGTGTTGGAGGCCGGGGTGACAGTGAGGGTCTGGCGGCAGTGGAGGCAGGAGAACTGGTCATGGGTCTTGTTTGCCGAGGCCTGTTGGCATTCTCTAAGTCTTTCCGGGTTGAGTGCGAGGAGGGTTGTGGTGTCGTAGCGATGGGTAATGGGAGGTCCAGGGTTCCTGACGCTGCCCGCGGTCATGTCGTGGATGGGCTCAGACGGGCTTGCATTTGGCGCGCCTTCGGTGCGCCGGCAGCACGCCCACTGCGCGCTTCCACTGTGCGACCGCGCAGCGCCCGCCATTAAGTAGGGAAGGTGGGAGGGAGAAGAGTAAGACACAGATGGGCACAATAACAGTGGCACAACAGGGAAACATTAAGAAAAGAAATGGATGAGAAAGGTTACGTTGTTGCAGGCAGTCTGGTCCCAGTTGGAGCAGGCAGCAGGCGCAGGAGCGGGCACAAGCCTCGAACCTCCCAAGGAGGAGGTCGGGGTCTGGAAGCAAGAGACGGCACAGTGGAGCTGCGGGAAGAGAGCGGACCTAGACCGAGGGTCTAGACACTAAACCTATATAAAAGCTGAAAAGAATGTGTGAACACCTTCTTATGCGGGGTTGTTGACTTCAGTCTACTATCTACAGAGCCGTATTAATCTACCATACTACCCATTCACCAACTACTTAAGCACCTGTGCCTTTTTAATAATTTTCGATCAATTTATTTCATTATGCAGCACTCTAGTCTTCATATGTTTAGTGACTAATTTATATTCATCCATTACATGAGGAGATTGACCATAATGGAGCTGGACCCTCGGTGGGTCTATATCTGACCAACATGCAAATGCCTTGGACTCCAACCACAAATCTTTAGGAATAACAATGTCAATATTCAACTCAAACCAAAGAACCTTTGAAATCGTCACCATTCTTTCTAGTTCTTTTTACCACTTGTATTCTTCTTCTCTGAGCTTTGGACAATTCTTTGTAAATGTCAGGAGATCAGATCACGTCCTCACCACGTAAACATACGCACCTCCCTGTACTTCTCTCAAAGGGAATCCTACACCCACTTCACACTCAGAATCACTCAAACTCGTTCTCTTTACTTTTTCTTCATTTTGTTTCTGCTTTCCCTCTTTCTTCAACCATTTTCTTCTGTATCTTTTCAAGTTCTCTCAATTGTTTATGTGTTTTATTATATTTTGCATTGGACACATTAAATTTCTCATATTTCGCCTTCACTCAGTTACATTCTATAATTCTTGCACAATCTCTTTTCATACAAATCCACACCAAGCTTCATTTTTATGAGATGCCTGCGCCGCCGGGTTGTCCCTTTTCTTGATGCTCCAGCGGCGCAGCCCCCTCAGTCATATCTCAGAGGCCCCGCACAGCCGCTCGGCGTGGCTTTGCGTGGCCTCATAGATACGGAGTAAGACAAAGCAGCACAAGGCGCTGCATAGCCATACTCTGCACTAGGGAGGGGTTCCATGGGTGTTACGGTGTGTTTTCCAACGCAACACCCATGAATTTTGATGCTGCCCCAGATTTACTTAATCACATAAACCTGGGGTGGCGCCAAAACAGTACGCCTCCCCGAGGCAGGTGTAACGAGGAGAAATGTTTTTATTTCTCTTCATTTTTTCCTCTTTCCATGTGTGATGCATTCTGCAGCCTCCTGGGGAAATGCCAGCTGGAATAAAAGGCCTGTTGGGCAGTGCCCAGGACAGCAGACACTCCCTGGCGGGGAGAGGTGTCTTTCCTTAGTAGGAATGCACCAGTGATTGTGATTGGCCAAGGGTACCAGACACAGCCCGTCACACCCTCAATGAGTGAGAAAGAGTGAGCATGTAACCCTGACACCTTCTCACGCTGCTCTGGAGCAAACACCATCTGCCCCCTTCCCGTCCAGGCATTATCTCTTATTAGTGGTATACGGTGACGTCATAACCCTATAGGGTCTGTAGTCTTTATCGGACTGAAATAGACTTTATGAATATAAAACAACGTAACCCACCTTCTATGAATTCATTATTAATGTAGAGCGATCCCTGCAAGAGAAATACATGTTCCTACTTTCCTAATGTAAACCCTGCAAGCTTGGGTAAAATAGGAATTAAACTTTTATAAAGTTGACAGACTCAGGGCCTCATTTACAAGATTCTAGCGCCCTCACTGCATCGCTTTTCTTGATGCAGCGCAATCAGTGCACCACACTGCTCCATATCTACAAACGGATGCATTGTGCCCAATGCATCAGTTTGTAGAGCACTGCGGCACATTACACCTGCACCAGGTGTAAAGTATGCAGGGTAGGTGTTCCCATGCATAAGCTCCACATAGAGCTGGCGCTGTCAAATTTACAACATTTCACTGCGTCACACTATGATTTCACTGAGTCAAAACCCATTCGCCTGCTCCGACCAGGCGTAAGGATTGACGCAGGGCTTTTGCAATGGGACTTGCCTATGTGTTCTGACGCATTGCTGGAGTTGCACCAGTTTTATGACCAACTCCAGCAATGTGACACGTTTGCGCTAACAGATGCGTCAGAATTTCTGACGCATCTGTTAATCTTTGTGCCATGGAGCCCTGTACTGTAAATACAGCGCATCCATGGTGTGGCGAGGACATTTGGTGCAGGCGCAAGGAAACTGACGCATCAATGCTGAAGCATCAGTTTCTTGTAAATGAGGCCCCAATGTGTGATTCTCTCCTACAATCATGTATAGAGGCGTGTGGTGGGCGTTTCCTTTCTCTTTGTCGTTCTGAATAAAAGGAAGCAGGTATTTGCTGAAAGCAGATTATCTGAGTCAGGAGACCCTGCCATGGAGCTTCCGTCTGTCCTTTGGGACTCCCAGGCTGTCTAAGGAGGGTACAGACATGAAGGATATAAAATACACAATAGTCTTATAGTTGTGAAGGACACCACATACACAAAAGTTAAAGGATGGGAAATCAGCTGGCTCGTTGGTCTAGGGGTATGATTCTCGCTTAGGGTGCGAGAGGTCCCGGGTTCAAATCCCGGACGAGCCCTCTTTTCCTTTTATTAAAGTCACATTTCATTAAATGGATACTTTCAAAAGTGACTTTGAAATAACCAGGAATGGTTTGGAGTTTGATTTCATCCATTCTCTGCCGCACTCAAAGCAAGAATGTGAGCCCTGGACCACCGAGCCAGCTGCAGAAACAGCTGGAGGAGGGGGCGGGGCAGCGAGCCCGCCACATCAGCAGCGAGGGGGGATTTGTTTTTATGTTACTGGCGTTGAACCTGAGAACAGGGGATGCAAAACTTTTATTAAAACCCCACTCTGGTGGACAGCAGTGTGAGCCGTGGGGGTGCACACGAGTGTGAGACACACTGAGAAGTGTGAGAGGGTTGTGAGGACACACACCAGCAGCAGGGCTGAGACAAGGATAACTCTCTAAGAAGGGCCTTTCTAATGATCCAGTTGTTTCTGTTCAGAGTCAAGTTAGAAGGAGGGTCTCGGCCCTCGCCCGTTCTGATTGGTGCGTCCTGAGATGCGGGAATTCTGTGGCACAGTAAATATCCCATGAGTTTTCTTTGCTACAATAATTCGGATGGGTGCGTTTAAAGCGCCCTGGGTCTGATTGGCACAACCTGATGGGGGAATCTTTGGTGGCACAGAGATGGCGGAGGCGCATTGCAAAGGTTTGTTCTGTGGCACAGTCATTTGTGATGTGTATATTTGGGTGTACAAATAATGATCCCAGGCTCACTTCGTAGTGATATCCTGTAGCTGTGGTTGTGATGGGCACATGCTGTGCCAGGATCGTGCTCTGTATATTCTGTGCCAGGCTCCTGCAATGGGAAGAAAGAGCCGTAGGTACTCACCAGGCTGAGAGAGGGGCAGGTGGGAAATGAGACCCGGGAACCCGTAAACTCCTCCGTGCAGAACGCCTCCATGGTGACACTTTGCTCAATCTGGTGGGGATTCAAACGGAGGAGTTCGCATCGCCAACTGCCGGCTCACCTGCTTTTCTCTCGGCGCACTAACACCACTCGGCGCACCCGCTTCGCGGGTGCCCCTTCGCCCGCCTCGAGGAGAGGCCCATAATCGACGCTTGGGAGGAGTTGTGAGGAGGAAAAGCGGCATCAGGCGTGTGGTTGCAGCGGGGCTGCGAGCGTGCGGGGACTTCATTTCCCAGAAGTCCCTGCTAGACCGACGGCGAGCTTCCGGTCCGCTCTCCCTGCTGCCCCGCCCCCCGCCCTCCTGAGGCTTCAAAACACCTGTTTACAGTGAAATAAGCGGGACACTTTGCTCAATCTGGTGGGGATTCAAACGGAGGAGTTCGCATCGCCAACTGCCGGCTCACCTGCTTTTCTCTCGGCGCACTAACACCACTCGGCGCACCCGCTTCGCGGGTGCCCCTTCGCCCGCCTCGAGGAGAGGCCCATAATCGACGCTTGGGAGGAGTTGTGAGGAGGAAAAGCGGCATCAGGCGTGTGGTTGCAGCGGGGCTGCGAGCGTGCGGGGACTTCATTTCCCAGAAGTCCCTGCTAGACCGACGGCGAGCTTCCGGTCCGCTCTCCCTGCTGCCCCGCCCCCCGCCCTCCTGAGGCTTTATAACAACATCCTACTCCCGCAGCGCGGGACGCAGCCCGGGCTAAGACTGGGCAAAGACAGGGCCGTTTTAGGCCGTTAAAGACCGGGTAAGACTGGACTGGGCCCCCTCTCTTACATTTTAGACAGGCGTCATTGCTCTGCCTTCTTTAACGCACACACCAAGTACCATACTAGCGATTTTTGCTTAGTTGTTTAGCTCTAGTTTGCACATTTGTAGTAGTTGGGCTAGGATGCCGAGGGCTTCTAGGAGTAAAACTGCACATGGGGATGTTCATACATCTGGCCCAATTGACCAGTACATCACCAGGGCAAATGAAGCCATCAACCAAGGCATTTCGCTCTTGGAGCGGAGGGTATCGCAGGATTTGGCCTTAGCTAGGCGTTCCTCTATAGGCCCTTTGGCTTTAGCCAAGACACCCACTACCCCCAGGGACCTTAGACCTCTTGTTGAAATCCAGGCTGAAATTCATGGCGTGCCAAACACGGTGGATCTTTCGGCCTCACTGGCTCTTTCGGACATGCACTCAAGTGAAGCTCTCGAGAAGACGCCCGATCTTTTCACCAGTCCAAGGCAGGAGCTTCCCACAATTAACCACCCAAGGGGGAAGAGGGAGGGCGCTATACCAAAACGGAAGAAGCCTAGGGAGGTGGAAAAATGCAATGGTAAACCCAAGAAAAAAATCCCTCCTTTCCGGGGGCAAAGCAAAAGCTTACCTAAACTGAGTAACCTACCAAATTCTGGCGATAACATAACTGCTCCGCCCATAAACATAACATCTCTCGGTGACCTTGGTAGTTTGGGCGAGGGATGCAAAGTCTGTGAGGCTAAAAACTTATTCTTATCTAGATTAGAAGAGCTTATCAAAGACTTTATGCAACCCATCGCACTATCTCTTTCTAACATTGAAAAACAGTTATCCCTAATGAATGTTTTCCCCAGGGCCCAGTTGGGCGTTGGGTTGGCTACCCATGAGGTATCGCAACCAACCCCCACAACCTTGAGAACGGAGCGGCCAGTGGCAAATGTACCGTCTCAGGTATTAAACACAAGATCAAAGCCACTGTCAGTTCAAAAAAAGAAAGTTGTGGAGCCCCCTAAACCCCCCGGCCCTGTAAAAATCTCGGAAAACACTCTACCTAAATCCCCAGGGCCAACACACCCTAATGATAATATCAGGGGGGAGCGCGGGCAGCCAATACATTTACCAGTAGACGCAGAGCCATATGTTGTGATCCTGACCGGTGTTCCCGAGCTAAGGCCCAAAACTGAGGAACCAACATGGGCCCTAAAAAACAAGGTCCAACATTGGCTCAATACCAACAGACCGCTCCCACCCTCTTGTGGTAGTAGGATTCTAATGGTGCGCAGGGTCTCTTGGGTGGGAAGCGAGAAGAAAACTAGCCAAGGGGACTGCATTATAGTTAATTTTGACAATCCATGTACGGCGGATTATATTTGCCGTCGTGGCATGTGGCCTAAGCATGATGGATTAAAGGTGAGAAGGCTCTCTTCCTTTTATCCTCCCACAAACTATTGGACTGACATCCCTGATAGGAACATGCCACAAATAAAAAACTGGAATTCAAGAAGGGAGCGGAATGATTGGCCTGATTACGAGGGCAGAGACCCAGCTCTCTCTGTTGGCTGGAGAGGTCTACCTCTCGCTAACAGATTTAGCTGTTTAGAGGAAGTGGATTGACCACCACCGTGTCCAGTAAATGGCCCTGAGGTCATTGAACTCGATAGTCCCAAATCATCCCAGCCCCCAGTTAGTCTTGTCTTCAAAAACTGTATTGACTCCACCTACACTGCCTCATCCCCGAAATTAACTGCTCAAGAAATTTTGCAGTCCCCTGCTCTAAGCCCATGCTCCACTGAGACCACAGGGCATGGGAGCATACCGCTTAAACTCTCCTTAGAGCTTGTGCCCCCTGATTTATTTATGCCCCCCATTGTCCATCAAGGTGCCCAAAAAAATGTTGTTCATGATTCTCCTGGTACTCTAAAAATTCTAAGTTGGAACCTTGCTGGCATCCACAGGAAATTATGCCTTCCGGAGTGGAATGCCCTAGTAGAGGCACACACGATCTGTTTATTCCAAGAGACCTGGAGTTTAGAACCTTTACACCGGCTAGGTTATGTCACCTATTTTGTCCCTGCAGTTCCTGCTAGAAAGGGGATAGGCCGTCCCTCTGGAGGCCTACTTATTTGGATAAGCATAGCTCTAAATGTTCGTATTGATACAAAACAAATCAATTGTCCTGACATCCTAGGAATCTCCATGAAAGGTCCTCAAAGGGGATTCATTCTTGATGTATTTAATGTATATGCTAGAGGTGCCAAGTGTGGCTCTACGTCTCAGACAGTCTCCATTCTTGACACGATATTGAGAGAAAATACAGCCCGAGCCAAAGTTCTGGTCGCGGGCGACTTTAATTGCACCTACGAGCCCCTGATTCAGGATGACGCCTCTGACCCGGCCGAGGAGGACGAAAGATGGGGCATCCCGTCCTTGGCCATCACCCCGGTTAAAAAATGGTCTGCAACTGCGATCCAGTTGAATGCCTTAACGCTGGAGTTCGGCTTGAGAGCTGTCAATGGCCGCACACACTCAGATCCCACGGGCGCGGCCACCTTTAATAGACCTAACTGCACCTCAAGGATTGACTATATCATGTTAGATCACTTCCTCTGGGGTTTTGTCCAGGATATGATTGTCTTGCCCACCGTTGAAAGCGATCATAATTCGCTTTCCTTGTCCCTTAGGAATCCCTGGCCCAACGATAGGATCAAAACATCTCCTAAGGCAGCTAACAAAACCTTCGTCTCCTCTTGTGGGAGACGTCTGAAGTGGAGTTTGGTTTCCAAGGATGAAACGAAACTCAACACTATACAAACATTGCTTATTGCCTCACAAATGGAGCTGGACAATAGCGACCCGGCCTTTTCGATCCCTGGTCGGGTCACTTCTGTCTTCGAGGAAACCCTTAGGTCAATCGGGAATGTGTTTTCCAAAGAGGAACATTTGGTCAAGAACAAGGTAACTAGGAACCCTAGGGTGAAACATGATTGGTATACATTGGCCTGTAGACATGCAAAATCACTCTTGATTAAGGCCATCAAAAGCAAAAATCAAGAAGCAATTCAGGGAGCTAGGAAATCATATAAGAAAACTCTTGCAAGCGCCAGAAAGGAGTGGGAGCTTGAATACTGGTGCTCCTTAAAAGAGGCCAGTTTGAGGAAAGATTCAAGGTGTTTTTGGGATGCAATTAGAGCGAAAACAAGACCCGATAGTGAACTTATCACATGTAATATCACAAGTCAAGCATGGGTTGACCACTTTACCAAATTGTATGCTAGTTGCACTGGGGAGATTCTTGAATCTTCCCCGATAGCCACCTCTAATGATGATTTGGTTCGGGGGGTAGCGTTAGCAACTCCCGACCTCCCAATAAGAAGCATAGACTATGATACTGACACGTTAGGTGCAATCACGACACGCAATGACTGGGGGGTAAATTTGGCAGATTCTGCTTTTACGATTAAAGAAGTCGAGTACGCAATTGGCAACATTAGGCCCCAAAAAGCAGCCGGCTTAGATGGTATCCCCGGGGACCTCCTACGTTCGGATATTCCGAATTGGGGCAAATTCATTTGTTGTTTGATCAATGCTATTAGTAGGGGAGCTCCTATTCCGGCATCGTGGAAAGGGGCGGAGGTTGTCCCTATTTTTAAAAAGGGGGTCAGGGACGACCCGTCTAACTACAGACCCATAAGCCTGCTGGATATAACCCAAAAAGTAGTCGGGAAGGTGTTGTTAGTCAGACTATCACAATGGATTGACGAAACCAATGTCCTTTCCGACTACCAGGCAGGCTTTAGATCAGGCACTGGTACTATTGAACAGACATTTAGACTGTTATTAGTGTATTGGAAGGTGGTGGTCCTAGGCAAAGGCAGTCTTTATCTCGCATTTATCGACTTAAAGACTGCCTTTGATTTGGTACCCAGGGAGACCCTCTGGAGAGTACTTTCTGACATGGGGGTGCCCCACTACTTACTTTTGTTAATTGCAAGGTTGCATGAAAACAACTTTGCACAGATTAGATGGGGCAGGGATGGAGAGAGAACTAGTAGAATCCCGGTTGAGAGAGGGGTTCGCCAGGGATGTGTTCTAGCCCCCACCCTTTTCTCCTTATATGTGAACGGTGTGGTTGAGCATCTGCTGAACGATCCTTCAGATGAACCATCCCTGGCAGAGGAACGTATCCCTACCCTCCTCTTTGCAGACGACACCCTTTTACTCTCCAAATCCCCTATGGGCCTCCAAAAATTATTAAATAACTTCCAACTCTTCTGCGCTAAACGGGGCCTGGTAATCAACACTGACAAAACGAAATATCTTGTGATGAACCCCCCAAAAAAACTTGTGCGCCCTTTGAAATTAAATGCCGTACCCCTGGGGAGGGTGGATGTGTTTGATTACCTAGGGATCCGTTTATCTCACAATATGCAATGGGCCCCCCACTTAAGCAAGATGTTGCTAGCCCACAAGAGAGTAACAGGGGCCCTACTGAAGGAACAGCGTTCCTGTACTATTAGACCTATAGCCCCTGTCATGGAAATTTACGCAGCAAGGGCAGTCAGCTCTGCTCTCTACGGGGCTGAGCTGTGGGGTTCATGCAATATTAGTGAGTTGTCAAGAGCTGAGAGAAAGTTTTGTAGGGCCATCATGTCACTCCCTCAAGGTACTCCAACGATCCCACTGATGCTCGATCTAGGTTGTCGTCCTATTGATGACCTGGCGAAACTTCGCCCTCTACTGCTATGGGCTCGACTATGGCGTGTCCCGGAACTAGCTAAATATGCCAAAGGCCTCTCTGAAGTTATGTCACTCCCGGGATGGCACAAGATAAAGTGGCTGAGCGACATGAAAATCCTCTTGTGCAATCTCGGGCTAAGCGCAGCATGGGAAAACAGGTCTTCCCCCCCGAAAGCTACGCTTAAGTCTCTATATTGGAATTGGATTGCGACCCAAAGAAAAACAAACTGTACATTGGGTAGACTCACGGAGGACTTTCTGGAATTTAAGGACCACCCGATCCGGGAACTGTATCTTGACATTATTGAGAGACCTTATGACAGATCTCTTTACTTCAAATTTAGAACCGGGACTCTTCCACTTTATGTTTTTACTTCCCGGTGGAATCCCCCTGCTCAGACCACTGAATTCTGTCCTTTTTGTATATCCAGACAAGAGTCTGTGGCCCATTTTTTATTTGAATGCCCACAGTACGTATACCCAAGAAGAAGATGGCTCAAGCAACTGTGCCGTTCCTTAGGCACTAGGCATTACATTGAGGCGTTACGTATTTTAATGTCTGACTCCCGCCCTCTGTATGCTTGCGCCCTATCAAAATTTCTATCTTGGGCATGGCGCATCAGAAGCAAAAGGCTTAAAGAAATTGTTTAATCCGTTCTTAAAATATCTATTTATGATATGTCTCATTTTTATTGTAACACTAGGATTTTAACTGAAATGAATTTAAACTTTGTTTTTGTAAAGCTTTTATGATATGTTTTTATCGAAATAAAGCCTTTGACTGACTGACTGGCCTCCATGGTGTCTTCACTAAAATTAGAAGAATCACAGACGTGGCTCTGAAGTGGCCGAAATAGCTCAGTAGGGCGAGCGTTGGACTACAGAACTTAAGTCCTTTGGTCGATCTCCGGTTTCGGACCAAACTTGAAAACTAAATTATAGAATTATCAATGTTCGTTTTTCTTTTCATTTGTTCCTCCTCATTTCCATTATTTACACGTTTCTTGCAATGATGCATCCTTCGGGTACAATCCTTCTATTGTTTGTGGGTCTCACACATTGTGCACAGGAGCGCTATCCCACAGTGTGTGATGTGACACCCACGCTGCACGCACAATCACGCACAGTGAGTGGATCACCCAGTGCCTCAGAGCAGAATCCCACGGATTGTGTGTGAGCCTCACACCCTGGGCCCAATCACGCTCAATGACCTTGGACTCCACATATTGTGACGTCCACAACGTAGAACATATCCTCACTTCTAGGAATAAAGGGACATATTTATGAGTTGAGTCCCGTCGCTGTAGTGCAAGAGCGAAGCAAGTACAGAAAGAGGGGCGTATTTACAATATTTTGGAGTAGGGCAGCACCACAAGCCTTCTGGCTGCGTTGCCCTACGTCAAAAGAAACAAGCATTGGCATAGCCAATAGGTCTCGCTTTTGGGACCTTATGAGTATTGAGTTATGCAACTGTTGCATGGCTAAACACTTATAAGGTCCCAAAGGCGAGACCTATTGGCTATGCCAATGCTTGTTTTCTTTTTAATCGCGGCACCGGGGCATTACTTTGAACATTAAGAGTTAAGCGCGGGTGCCGCGATTATAGCAAAGGTAAAGAAATAGATGTTTGTTTCTATTTCTTTACTTTTGCTATAATCGCGGCACCGGCGCTTTACTTTTAATGTTAAAAGTAAAGCACCGGTGCCGCGATTAGCAAGCTAAAAATGCTACAGCCGGCCACAGCTTGCAGTGCATGTGCGCGAGTGGTGCGCACGCAGCAGTAATCACGCCATATGGCGCCTCTGCTGAAGCGCGCGATTGCGCACATGCACTGCAAGCTGTAGCCTGCGGTAGCATTTTTTAAAACCTTTACTAAAGTCTCTCCGGGCTGCGCATGCGCGCTGACTCAGCGAGACCTAAAAAGCAAGAATACGCCGCATCTACAAGATATATTCTACACACGTATTCTACAAGATACAGCACATTCCTGTCCTGTCTGCCAGCGGCTGTGCTCAGGCGCCCAAACTGCAGCTGAGCACCAACGCAGGCACCATGTCTATGAAGTTGCCGTGATTGTTTATGTGTAGGAAGGCACACCTTCCTGCACAAAAACAATCGAAGGAGGCGTATTCCTTGTTCTATGTGGGCTGCAGAATGCAAGAAATGCGGAAAAGAAATAAACGAGGAACATTACTCCTATTTGTTTCCTTTTTCCCATATGCCTACTTAGGGAAGGTGTTAGTTTTGGTGCTGCACCAGATTTTATCTATGTTGTAAATCTGGGAGAAGAACAGATGATGGACGGAATGCTGAACCAATCAAACGTCCACCCCCAGTCACAGACCTGGGTTAAATACATATTTTTTTTGCACACCACACCATTTCAGTTTAGACCCAGCCATATGCAAATCAGTCTTGACCCTGCTCCCCATGGGAACAGTTCAGCACGAACTGCCAGCCCAGGTCCTCCCTGGACCACAAACAAGCCTCCTGGGACCGGTTTTGGGGTTTCACCCCTCATCAGCCATGCTAGCTTGAATCTGGATGCGTAGCGAGTACGGGACCAACGTCTGGGCATACCCTTTCGAAATAGGGCAACAAATGCAAAAAGAACAGATGATGGACGTAATGCTGAACCAATCACCCATTCACCCCAGTCACAGATCTGGGTTAAATCCATCCTTTTTTTGCGCGTAACCATGCCATTCAGTTTAGACCCAGCCGTATGCAAATCAGCCTTGACCCTGGGCCCAATGGGAACAGTCCAACCCTAACTGCCAGGCCAGCTCCTCCCTGGACCAGAAACAAGCGTCCTCAGACCGGTTTCAGGGTTTCACCCCTCATCAGCCAGGCTAGCTTGAATCTAGTGGCGTAGCAAGCACATGATCCACGTCTGGGCATACCCTTCCCACTTTTGTAAATCTGTGGCATTGTCAAAACCCATGAGTGTTGTTCGGGAACAGTCACACGGCAACACCCATGGAACGCCCCTTTTCACTCAGGGTAGCTTTGCATGGCCTTGTAAATATGTCCGGCACACTGCGCCTCTTGAGCATCAGAAAAGAAACGCTCTGGCGGCGTAAAAGTGCAGCGGGGGCATTGTTATTATGTCCCTGAGATTTATGAAGCCATGTAAGGCCATCTTGCATGACCCTGAGTGGCTCCATAAATCTGGAGTAAAGCAACACAGGGAAAATCGCTGCATTGCCTTGTTCTGCGCTAGGGGACATTCCACGGGCATTGCGTGGGTGTGCCCATGCAACTCCCATGGTTTTCGACACATTGCCATACATACCAGAACTGGTAAACCTGAGAAAACGCCAAAAAGATACGCCTTCCCAGAGAGGCTTAACAAGGAGAAATATCTTTATTTGTCCTTGATTTTCCTCTTTCTATGTGTCCTGCATTCTGTAGCACACTTAGAAAGAGGAATATGCCTCGGGGGGATTGTTTTTGTGCAGGAAGGTGTCCTTTCCTGCTCAAAAAGAATCCTGCATGCAACACAGGCACACTTGCACCATGGTGCATGGGCACCTGCATTGGCGCTAGGCAGCTAAAACGGCGCCAGCACAGGGGTAAAGGCGGGAATGTGCAGTATTGCCTTAAATATGGTGCAGTACTGCCCTTTAGTTGTCACTGCGTGACTTTTTAATGATCTGCCCCAAAGTGTCTGTCCCTCATTGTTTGCGAGTGTAAACAAGTGGAGTGAAGCCTTAATCACTGAGTGTTACTTATGTACCTTACAGCGCAATGTGACTACTATACAGCGCAGCACATTCTAAGCATCAATTCTATTGTTTGTACTGTTGTTTCTCTGAGTGAGTCTCACTCCTGGAGAGGAGACAGGAATATGGGGAGTGTGTGTTGGGGAGGTGAGGGGGGCTGGTTTTATGTGGTACAGTGGAGTGGAGTCTAGGCTCCCTAGACAGGGACTGCACCCAAAGCACCACTGCTTAATTTGTAAACACGCACTTGCATTGCCAATAGGTGTGGCTTATAACGGAAAACATATCTTCAGCCAGTGGTGACCTTAGGCACTCAATCGATCATCATATATCCATGCTCTCATTCGTCCTTGCACTCATGCATTCATTCATCCACCTACTGACTCATTCTTGCATTTATCTAGTTACCCACCCTTAAGGAGGAGAAATAATTGTATTTCTCCTCATTACTTCCTCTTTCTATGTGTGCTACATTCTGCATTAAAAACTGGCTGCCAACACTTACTGGTGGGAGTGTTGATAGCCAATCAGATTTGATCACAGAGATTCTCGGATCCTTTGAGGATCTGAGTCCCTATATATACAAACACAGTTGTTTTTTATGTCTCAAAACTATTGAACAGATTTACACCAAATATCAACAAGCATTGGCATTGCCAATAGGTCTCGCCTTTGGGACCTTATAAGTGTTTATTCATGCAACACTTGATGTTTTTGCACCAAGGATATTGTGCTGGATAACTAAACACTTTAAGGTCCGAAAGGCGAGACCCATTGGCTATGCCAATGCTTATTTCCTTCTACACTGTAGTCCCTTTAAGGTTTGAGGTCATTAAAAATAGGACTACATCACACTTCATGGATACTCACAAGGTGTAAGAGCAAACTGCTCACGATCGTCTATGGTTTGAGATGCTCAGTTAATTGTAACTGTATTTATATAGTGCCTACTACCCCTGACGAGGTGTTGAAGCGCTTTTCGGTGAGTAGTACGCTACTCAAGAACCCAAAAAGGATTAGTACAAAAACGTATTTTAAAAAGGGGTCTGAGAAAGTGCCTGAACAAGAAGATAGAATGTGAGGAGCTACCCCTGGACATGATCACACTAGACATAAGGATCAAAGTCAATGTGTTGTCAGAGTGCGCGTTATTTTGAAAACCACATTTCTGCCACTCATTTCTCTGCATTTTCTCACCGATCTCCTTCGGCCTCTCAAAATCCAGGTGATTTTACATAACACCCCTCTCTCAGTGCCCGGAAAATCTGTTTATTATTCGCTGCCTGTTCACCCCTAGACATCCATGCATGACCGCCCCCAACCTCTTGCTGTCTCCCCTGCAGTGTTCACTCACTGCCTGCTCTCTAATGCCTGGGACAGCTTTGTTTTGTGTTCTGTGACGCATCCGCCTCTCACCCTCTGCCTGGCAAACTCATCAGGATGGGCTTGGTTGACAATGTTGCCTGCGGTTCACACAGACATGGTTGGGTTCTATTAGATGGCTGTGAGCCTGTCTTCCTCGACTAAACACATGTACGCACGTACACTCACACACAACTAAACAACTTCACACACATTCACAATCACTCACACACATTTCATTCAGATTGTTGGTTTGCACATTTACCTCATGTTTAATAGCCAGAAACCCTGGACCAGAGCTGGCCCTTCTGGGCCTATGTTAGAGACTCCTGTTCACAATAAACCTTCAAAAGTCAGAAAAAGTAAGATGTATACATACAATGAAAGGCACACAAACATGAGACAAGGTTGCAGATTAGAAACCTGAGGATGGTGTTAATTTTTCATCAGAGAACTAAACTGAATACATTCAACCACTGATTTTACAGACAAGGAAATATAATGCCACAGTTTTATTGGTACACGTCAGACATCATAATGCTTACCCTCAGAGTACTCGCCGCCCCAAGGAGGTCTGTTGGTGCTATTTCAAGACCTTTTGTTAAATAAAAGAATACACCCCACTACTGTAGACTCAGCATGCCCTCCGAAGCTCATGGCCGCCTAATGACGCCTCAAAGTTATGTGGAAAAAGTGGAGCGTGCATTTCACTTTAACCAGATAAATCCTACGCTTTGGATGATTGCGTGAAATTTGCCATAAGGACACAGGTGGCTTGGTTCACCAGCATAAATAGACGTCGGCAGTTCAAAGCCTCGGAAAATGAGCTGAAAAACCACTGTTGATAGTGGTTTTCCAGCTTGTTTTCCCATTCCACCGTGTGATATCGGTTCCTCGCCGGGAGACCGAGTGATGGGGGGCGATATCGTGCCACACGTGGCATTGGGTGAGTTGGCAGTTATGCACTGAATGTGGCATCGTGTGAGTTGGCAGTTATGCACCGAATACAATCCAGTTATCTCCTTTACTGACAAACAGATCACACTCCTTCACCAGCACCAGTACACCCCCCCGCACAGTATTTCGCAACTCAATACACAAAACACCTCTTCACCCTCCATCTCCCGGGCGGACACGATACCGCTAAGGATAAAAACTGAACCGGACAAACTCTAAAAGAAAGACAATTACTTGCATTGTCATTACCTATGTACTACCAGTTGAATATTGGTCTCGGGTGGAGCGGTAAAAGCAGTAACGTGACCTACCCGAAGCCGCGCGCCGCCTGTGTGTCTCGTGCAGGTTGAGGGGGCAGCAGCAGGGCAGGCTTCGCCCGGGGTCTCAGGATCAACACGCCTCTCCACCAAAGCGCCCTGGCTGCTGTGGGCAGATTTCTCTTCAGGCTAGTGATGTCTGATTGTGAAACCGAAACTGCATTAGCCAGTCAGGACCACAGTCTTTCTCTGAGACAAATATCGGATATGTGTTTCATGCTTTGAGTTTGGAATGGAGAAGCACAGCTAGCTGGGCACGAGTTTATAACAAGGACGTGAGTGGTGCGCGCGCGCGCGTGCCACAGCGAGACATCTGTTTTGCATTATCGCACATGCATCTGTGCACGATAATTCTAAACAGATGTGGCCCGTGCAGGTAACCGCAAGCAATAGGTCGTGGGCGGAGCAAAGGCGGGACATACACCCGCCTTTGCCCAACTGCTTGCTGTCTTTCTTAGAAAGACACACACAAAGCCCAATAGCCTGTGCGAAAAACAAAAACACATGCACAAGCGTGTGGTGAGCTTTCCGAAGCCCCTTACAAGAAGACTCGCCAGAGCAGGGCATGCGCGCTAATACAGGCTCGACCCAGAAAACGCTGGACCAATAGCTACCTTTCTGCCAAATTTGGTGTGATTCCGTTCAGTGGTGTTGGCTGTAGTCGTGACTAACATCTGTATGGGAATTACCATTTGAAATACACTCTTTTGACCCCCATGCACAACAAAAATAACCTGGACACTTTTTTGGGAAAATTAAATGATGATACGTCAACCGGCAGCAAGTCAAACAAGCATTGGCAATGCCAAAAGGTCTCGCATTTGCGAGAGATGGAGCTACTGGCATTGTAAATGACAATATATTTTACTCATGTGTTTTGGTTTGGAGATGCAGTGGATGTATGTGGTGTGGAGTGGAATTATGTGGGTTGGACGGGAATTGTTAGTTGTGGAATTGTGTGATGTGGAGTGGATTTGTGCAGTGGAATTATGTGGCATGGTGAATGGATAGGGGTGAGAGCTGCACAGAATAGACAGACAGGAAGACAGAGAGGGATATGTAGTTTGTGCACGAAGTGGTGAAGGAATTCAGGCAGAGGAGAAGAAAGAATGTGTGAGAAAGAGAAAAAGAGCGGAAGAGCAGGCCACAGAGGCATAAAGAGGGAACACCTGTGTACGCAGAAGATACTCCAAGAAGAGGAGGAGAGCGAGGGATTGAGGAACGGAAACCTTAAACAAACTTTTGCAATGCAATCGGTCTCGCTTTTGGGAACCTATATTTATTTAGCTATGCAGCACATTAGCCTGGGTGCTGAACATCTACTGTTCTTTAAAATAGAGGGAGAGTAAGCACCAAACCACGTGACACGACAGGTATGGAGAGAAATATTGCCTTCCAGCGGGAAATGGTATAGTCCAAACCTCTGTTTTTAATATAAAATCAGGGCCTTCGGTGGTCATATCACTGAAAATACAAGATTTGAAAAATAAATGTCGTCTATGGGTGCTCATGGAAGACAATTTCTATGGACTGGAATCTAGAGCATGCTAAAGTGATTCTGGTATTTTACTGACCTCCTTTGGTCGTTTTCTATCAAGACAAATAGAGGCAGTTGAACAGAAAAAAAAAGTCCTTAAGCGGAAGCAGACAAGTCCTAGGGCTGAACTCCAGATCCCACATAGTACATACACATATAAGTATATAATGAATTTAAACTAAAGTATATACAAGAGGTTGTAGGACAGTAGGATCTGCTTCTTATGGTTACCCCCACTTTTTTGCTGCTGTAACACTTGCTGGTGTTTCACTGTTTTTCGACTTTAGTCTGGCTGGGACCCTGCTATTCAGGGCCCCAGCCTAGCTGCTTCCTCTCTAAATTGATTCCATGTACCTTAGGTACACCACAGATTGGATTCTGGGGTGCCCTTATAAGTTCCTAGTATATGGTATACTATGTACCCAGGGCATAGGTACCCCAGAGGCCTACCAGGGGCTGAAGCATGTATTATGCCACCCCTGGAAAGACCTCCAAAATGACACCACAGGTCTGCTACTGCAGCCTGGGTAAGGTGGTGCATGCACCCCTTACCGAAATATAGGTTCACTATATCTCACCTACCACTGCACATAGAAACCTATCAGTCACCCCTATGGCAGGCCTTATCAATCCTGAAGGCAGGGTGCTTGGTTTTGTGTGAAAGGGTGCCCATGCATTCGCAGAGCCCATCTGCAGCCTTTGGAATCTCTTCTCCGGGGTTGTCGGTGATGCAGCCTGACCATATACTCTTATGTGCATTATAACCCAACAATAAATGCTAACTTTGGAATGGCTGCATGAAAACAAGTATCATCCCCACCCTTCTAGAGGGAGAGACATGACAGCATCGGTATACCCGGTACCAACTTAAAAGAGCCCTGGCATCACAAAATGGATGCTGCAGCCACAGACACGAGTCTGGCCTCCTGCTGCTGACCAAAACTCCGGCAGGGTAGGCCTGGACAATAGGTTTCCTGTCACAGGGAGGTGTCACCACCTTCCAGACAGGCTTTAGTGTATTGGGGCTGGGTGGGGGCACTCTGAGAGTTCTTTGAAGTCCTGCACTGGTGGCCCACTTGGTGTCCCTGTGCATAGTCCAGCTCAAACCGGTTCAGGGGCTACAAGCCCCTGCTCTGGTGCGAAACTGGACAAAGGAAATGGGTGTAGCCACCCCTCTTTTCAAACCCTCCCATAGGTGGGTCCCCAGAGTTAGTCCAACCCCTTCCTTGGGTATAAAGTAGGAACCCCTGGCAACAGGACTTTAGATATCCCTGGATGAAACTCTGCAACTGAATCCTGGAACTTTGACGTTCTACTCAAGACTAGAGGACTGAAGAAATCTCCCTTGGGGTCAAGGAGTGACTCCCTTGCTTGGCAGGCACTAAAGACGCATCTGTCCAGTCTGCATCTCCGAAGCTCCCGCCAGACGCCGAAGACTTTGCAACACCAGAGGTGGATTTCCAGACTCCTCAGAGGCCGACTCGAGTTCCCAGCAAAGCCGAGACCCGCAGCCCTCGTGAGTGATGTGGAACTGGACCCCTGGACACCGTGCACATTTGCAAGTGCATCAGCTTCTCAACGTCCCCTGAGGCTGTGCATTGGGCTACTTGTAGCCCACACCCCGAACAGGGAATCCACTGAAGATTGTCTGCCTAGTCACCCCGAGTGACCCGTGGGCCACCATTTTGTGATTCCCCACGATGTCCCTTCGCGATCCCTGGTCCGTCGACTGGTGGGTCCCTGTGAAGGTAACTCTGACTTTCTTTGGGCTTCCCTGGTTGTTCCAGACGTGCCCTGACTCCCTACCTCACGGTGAGTCCCTCAGACCTTGCTGGCAGAAGTATCTTTCTCCTTTCTGCGTGGGTTGCTGTTGCCAAGGCTTGTTGTGTCCAATCCGGGCACCAACGCTGCAGCACTCAACATCCTTCGTGGAACAGCTCAAATCCAGCTCCTGGTCGTCCTTGATACCTACCGGTCCTCGTGGCTGAAGAGTCCAGCTTCACCTTCTTCACCTGAAACACCCGACATCGGTGGGCATTCTTCTGTCGTGCCCCTGATCACTGGCAAGTGACCCAGACTCTGTCCCCTCTGCTTTCAGGTTCTCACATCTTCGATCCAGGCTTGGATCTCTTCGGACACTTCGCATCTTCCCGGCAGCAGCACTTCTTCGCCAGCTTCCATTGAAAACGACGACGCGACCCGACACCATTTGACGCCTATGCACCCGGCTTCCTTGGGTGAGGTAACTCGAGTACTCCAGTGCTCCCATGGGTGTTGATCCTAGAACTGTCTATGTCCAAAAGGGTTTGATCCTAGTCCATCTCTAAGTGTCCGTAATCTTTAAAAATCTAACCGCGACTTTCCCCATAGAAGCTAACGGGAGCTCGCGGCTGTGAACTCACACTGCACACGGCCCCCGTAGGTCCCCTGTGTCACTACCTTGGGTGGTTCCTTGGGGTCCCAGCGATTCTACAGGCTCTAGGTCTTGTGTCTAGTTAAGTTGTGGTTCTTATACCACTATTTTAGTACATGGTTTGGTTCGTCCCTAGGGCCTAACGTGTATTTGTGCTACTTACCTGTAATATTTGAAGTGTAACTTATTGGTTTTGACCTCTAGCCTCATAAAGAGACTTGTAGGGTGTGTTTAGTAATAAATACATATATTTTATATATACCTGGTCTGGTTTCCTTTCATTTAGCCATTCAAGAGATTATAGACTGGTAAAATAAGCTGCTTTACATTCCTTCAAGACTTAGCCTGAAGGTTGCTCTCCATAGCTACCACTAGGATAGCTTTCAATAAAGGTTGTCTTTAACCTAATCATCAATAAGGGGTTGTTTGGACTGGTACAAGGTGCCCACTATAACTAGTGGACAGCATATACCAGGCCAACTTCTCACAGAGGTCTCGAATGCTCAACCTAAACACACAAAGGGGAAAGAAGGAGGATGAGAAAGACTTAAGTACCGTCACAAAGGGAGACAACAGGAACCACTAAGAGGAATAAATGAGCCAAGGGTGTCAGGTACTGCATTAAAGAGGCCAGGGGTGGTTTCAATTCTAGAGAGCCCTGGTATTCGGACTGCCAACATTTATTTAATAGGGCTTCCGAGCAGAGCTTTGGGCACTGGTACTCATTATTTGACAAATTAAGCACTGACGCATCTGAAAAATACTTTTCCTTCGACGATGCACACAGCACTCAACCCACTGTGGTGCAGTACTTTCCTATTCACATTCCACTCGCAGGCTCCCGCAGCCCGCGTGTGGAAGTGCTTCGGGCTCGTGCTCTGACCAACTTGCTCCTTTAATGGACTATAATGGAATTGAAGTTCCTTGGGCGCTGCTGGGCTCGGGGTTTACTGCTGCGGTGAACCGGTGGGAGAAACACCGAGCGGCTGAAGCACAAGGCAGAAAACGCGGAAATTACCCGAGAGCTTAGCTGCCAAGGTTTTAGATTACTATGTGTGACATTTTCATAATTTCTGTGTAATTATGAGTGCCATTAGAACCACTATGAGTGACACTTTTCTCGCCAGCAAAATCAACCAATAAAAGATGAGGGAAACATAAATATCAGAAATTTGACCCATTTGAGCAACGAGACACTCTAAGATCTTAAAAGTGCTGCAAATTCATCAAAATATCATATATAGCAATCTGAAACTTTGGCAGATAAGAAAGAGGGCAAGCATTACTTCACATGACATAGCATTGAAGACCATGCCCATACTTCTGTTCTTGACACCGAGTTTTGTTTACTTAAATATTTTATTAAAGTGATAGGAAGTATGTGTTTTATTTTATTGCTATTTTATTGCTTCTCTTGTACAATGCTGATCATACAATAAACTTGTGAATTTTGGTTCGCATAATGTATTGATTAATAAGTCCAAGACAAGGCCATGTAAAAAATGAATGTGATGGGAAAAGGTTTTTTACTTGGAGTGGGGTGAACTAAGTCGGTAAAGCTGTCACTGCAGGGGCCACCTTATTCATAAGCGAATGCTGTAAGCAGGAAAGTAAGACTTGTGAAGTAACTACTCAAATTAGCCTCAGATGTTACCACTAGGGAAAAAAAAAGCGGACAGCTAGAAAGTAGGTCACATGGCTCTGCTAAGAATCAACACTAAAAGGAGCAAGGACTTGCGTTTATATTGCAGAACCACATAACAGGGTGTGAGAGGCCCTAACACAGAGCCCAGCTGCCTCGGGCCTATAGCGTACATTAACTAGAGTCAGCTGACTCGCGGACTCCGGCTGGCGCATTTAGCAGTGTCATGACAGCATGGTGCTGGGCAAACCTTAGGAGAGGCTGGGAGATACACACAGTGGTCACAGCAGGTTGTATTATTTCAAAATGCAACACCAGTGAAGTGAGCAGTCCAGGGGTCTGGCGTACCACAGCTACACAATTCACTTACTTGAACGAGTCAATAAACTAAGAGGACTGCATGTACTCTGTAGCAAAGAGGAACATTTTAAGTCATTTTTAAAACATACTTACTGCATATTTGCTATGCCGTGGGTTTTAGAACAAGCTGCACACGGTTCACCCTGCAGCAGAGCCTCTCTTCCTCCTGCAGAGTACATCTTCTTGCCCGCGCTGTGACCTAGGAAATGTCTGGGAGCCCCAAGAGATTGTCACATACAGGAGACTGGTCGGGCCAGGAGAGGTAGGGGACACGTTTGTACTCAGCAAGGAATGTTCGAGTACTTAAATCTCGGATTTTCTTAAATTAAATCCTGGATGTTTATTTTCTAGTGTAAAAAACACTTATTCCACTCTTTTTAACGAATGGATAAACCTTTCCTCTTGAAGCAATATCGTGATCGGAACAAGAGGACAATACACTCTGAGCGTACAATTGAAAATGTCTGAAATCAGTTCTTAAGTGTGTTGGATTGCTGTATTTTACTTATCCCACATTTATGGAAATAGAGAATTTTCATATTCTGCAGTGTACATTGAAATGATGGTTCTGAGATGGACAGTTTGATAGTCTTGAAAATAAATTGATGCAAAGTCATTTTGTTTGGTGCTCTGCTGCCCTCTTGTGGGCTCTGTCGGCACTGACATTGGCGCGGCGAATAAGGGAAAGCCGGAGAGCATACATTTTCTTTCGTCTAATTGCTGAACCGTGGATATTGTCTCATCTACAGGGTAGGTTATATCATGCTGTGACCCTAAAGCACTGCGTGAAACAGATTAGAGTAATACCAACAAGCATTGGCAATGAAATAGGACTAGCATTTACGCCAGACCTTTGCATTGCAAGTAGCAATGTGTGCGGGCGACGAGGCAGGAGGGGGGGCGGCAGCGAGAAGGCATTGGACTGCGGGAGGGGGGGCACAGGAAGAAAATAGTCTGTGCTGTGAAGGGGCCAGTAGCCGTGGAAGGACACAAGTGACTGACATGGCTGTTATGGGGAGGGACTAACAAGCTTAAAACCAATCAGAAGGCAGCATTTAGAACCTAAGCCAATGAAGAAGATGGGCCGGAGAGTAGGCGGGGCTTCCAAAAAGCTTCCACACTATAGTGTATACTGCATGCCTCGCAAAGCGATTGCAGCGTATTCACACTGCAACGCTAGGCGAGACCTAAGAAGAAGAAAGTAGTCTGTGCTGTTAAGGGGCCAGTAGCCGTGGAAGGACACAAATGACTGACATAGCTGTTATGGGGAGGGACTAACAAGCTTAAACCAAACAGAAGGCAGCATTTAGAACCAAAGCAATGAAGAAGATGGGCCGTAGAGTGGGTGGAGCTTCCACAAAGCTTCCATACTATAGTGTATACTGCATGCCTCGCAAAGCGATGGCAGCGCATTCGCACTGCAGCGCTAGACGAGACCTAAAAGGCACAGGAAAGAAACTGTGCTCGAAGACCTTAAGTCAACCCCATGAGAGAGGCAGGAAAAATGTGTAAGAGAGTGAGAGAAGGGTGAGAGAGTACGAGAGAGAGAGGAATTGGTTGCTGTTCCCAAAGAAATCGTATTAAACTTGAAGTAAGGCAGGTGTTCCATGAGGCAATGACCAACCACTAGCTGAAGGTGGGTCACCAAGGATGAGCTGACCACACAGTACAGGTGAGCAGAAATGATCCAAGGAGGGAGTGAATTCGCGTGATTTGAGCCAAAAAGGCGATCCCTTGCCAGTTGCTCCCGGACGGAGCTTCTCACCTGTTGGCCATCTTGTAGCAATTGCTAGTGTTCTTGTGTTGCTCGTTCAGCCAGGCCTTCAGGTGCTGTAGCACTCACGCGCAATGATCTTGGGCCTGGAGGTATCCCCGAGCTGGTTCTGGCCAAAGGGGCAGGAGCATCCCGGTCACAAAGTCAGGCCTACCGCCAGGCTCAAGCACTCACTGCTGCTGGCTCTGGGTCCCAACCTCCACATGTTAGATGTGATTGGCCTGTTTCTGCGCATGGGCGGTCATAGTTGTGTCCTCTGTTCTGCAGTGTCGGTGTTGCACTTTGTACCACATTGCCGTGGTATGGGCTGTGATTGCTATGTGTTACCCTATTGATGCTGTGTCAGGTCCTATCATGCTGTGTCCAGACTCCCAACTCCTTGCGCCGTCTCCACCCTGATGACTGTGGCCTCTATTTGCTCCTGCTCCTCATGTGGCGCAGGACTCCCCCTTCAGTCACCGTTGCTGCCTTCCTGTTTTCAGCGGATTTGTGCTTGGTTTGTCTTTTCACATCATGCCAGCACCTCTTGTCCTCCTTCATGGACCTCCTCGACACTCCGACTGCATCCACGTTTGTCATATTGACGTTCAGTGGATGTTAGTGTTCTGTCACCTCCGTGACGCTGATCTGATTTCCCTGTGGACTGTACCCCGTCTGCCTCTAACTCTTCTACTTGGCCTTCCCCGACCATGCTGGTGGTCTGTGGGATTCGCGTTGGTCTCTGTACTCGGTCTGGGTGCATCTATGGTGCTACGCAGTTTCCCTTTTTCTCCCTTTTTTTAGTTGCTTTTATATTGCATTTTCCCGCATGATGCATGGGAATTGCAGGCCTGTTGCTGGTTTTCGGTGATTTTTGTATCGTGATTGGCCTCATCGCAGCATTTTTTACGTTTGTGTTTCGCATTTTTGCGGCGTCCCATTGACTTTATCGCGGACATATGAAGCGTTATCGTGAGCCTATCGCATGGTGCCGCTGGCTTGAGAATACCACGTTAACACAGAGTTTTTTTCCTGCAATAGACTGCGATGTGATGAGTTGCGTTAAGCTACTTTTGCAGTAGTTATCACACGTTCTTGAGAATATCCCCCATAGTAGTTTCATTGGCTGACTATATTTATTGGACAGTTTACCCAGATAGCTTGTGAAAGAGGTAAATACGTTAATGCTAAATGGGAGACTGCGTGAGCGATCTTTCCAGAGGTTTAAATAAAAATGTGTAACCAAAAAAGGTGGGTTCAAATCCTATTCTCCGCACTTGGCCAAATTGTGCGATCTTCGTTCAAATCTTTTTACTTCGCAGCGCCTCACTTTTCTAGAGAGACCAAATTGAGAGACCTGAGAAATGTATATAAAGCTGCCACTGCATTCGCTGGTTTGTGCTTTGTAAAAATAAAAGGCAACATCAAAAAGCAGGCATCTGCACCCAAGATGGGACTTGAACCACAATCACAGGCTTAGGAAGCCAGGGTGTTAGAACTGGCGATTTCTGGTTGGCTAGGGCTTGCCAGTCTACAATAAGGAGCTAAAGGGGCAGAGAACAGGTCATCCCCCACTCAATACACTGTATACAAAAAGACCTGTTCACAATGTGAACGATTATTTTATACATCCGTTTCAGTTGTCATAGGTTTTAGACACTCTTTTCAGCTTGCGATTGTTTCGTCTAAGCTATTCAAAGGTGTAGTTCACTCAAAAAAGAAAGAAAGAAAGAGAAATTTTGCATACGAGGTGAGTCAAGCTGACTGTCAATGTGTCTTAAACTTATGTCTCCAACACCCAAATATGGTGAAAAAAGAGTGAGGAGGAGTGTTGGTGCCTCACGGTAGCGCCACCAAGGAGGGTTAAGCAGGATGGTACTCGCCTGCTACCTCAAATTCTCATCATCAGCTACCAACACTCCAAAAGCAAGAGAATTGTGTAAAGAAACCGATGATTAACTGTACAGGTGCTAAGGTGTGTAATTGAAGAAAAAAGAGAAACAAAGAACTGTGCTATAATGTGTGCACCGTATCGAACCCCTTAGTGATATACACTGATATCGAAAAATGAGCTAAATCACACTGGCTTGCATATTTTATTCTAAGCTGCGTGATGGCTCATATGTTTAAAATGCCGACATGTTTCATTGCCACTGGACAAAACTCACGGCAACTTCTTCAGGGCGTGGGGTCTGTTCATTTCACCCTGCACCTCTATTTGTCAATTAAAAACAGTTCTGTAGGAGACAAAAGAAAACATACACAAACATAACAACACAGGACAAACTTGGTTGGTAACCTGTTATCTCAGGACAAATGTCCTATGTATTGTGTTTCAGAACACACTTTGGCATATTTACCAGGATATTGCCCACCATGGGCATACCTTTACCCTTGAGTCCTTGCGGTTATGTATACACGTTCAAGGCTCCGCTTATTCCACTCCACTCGTAAGTCTGTAATATATAATGTACAGTGAGGATAGCATGATTGACAGTGTTTAGTGTCTCATTCATAGTTAGTGCGGGTGTATCTCCCTCCTGTCTCAGGTGGTTCCCCCACATCTAGGGCTTTCCTTAACAAATGCCTCGTGTTTGGCGTCCTGTTAAAAAAATGTTCCCCTGGTAATGGCAAACCCTTTATAAAGTTGTAACCTGGCCCATCAACATTCAAGACTCCCGCTCCGACCTGGGTGTCCCACCAATATGCAAATGCCTCCCCCCCCGTTTTGCATTCAAACGATCTGCGAACATCCGGGACCGGCTGGTCCACACCAGACCCAAAATAACTCCACGTGAGACCAACATCCCCCCGGGGCACTACCCATGTGGGAATTGCTCTGTGTGTGCATTTACATCGCCCACTAAAAACGTTACTCTTGCAAACAATAAGATCTGGTTTTTAAACAAATTCAGCAACTGTAACACTTCGCACGTTATTTATAGACTAACATGCCCCTGCGAGCTTCACTATATCGGCCTTACCACCAGGAAGGTAAAAACAAGAATACAAGAACATCTTAGCACACTCCGTGCAGGTAAATTGAGCACTAAATTGATACAACATTTTCAGACACAAAAACATACTGCTCAAGAAGTGCGCTGGGTAGTGCTAGAAAGAGTTACAGGCGACCAGTTTAATATTGAATCCAGACTGAGTAGCAGGGAAGCACGTTGGATTTATCAAGAGGGTGTGGACCAAAATGGACTAAATGACCTTATCGAATGGAGTAAGGTGAACATGTGATTCATGTAACCCTTCCTCCATACCATTGAGGGTCACTAGTATTCAGTCCCAAGCCATGAACAATATATGAGTTGTGTATACACGAGGTCCAAACTTCGGGTAACGAGTCAATTCAAAGCGTGCGACATTAATGAGTTATAACTGTCATCAACGCAATCTGGGTATATTAAAATTTCAATTGTTGGTCCATTATCATAGCTGCAGTTACCAGACAGGGTAGGTTAACCACACTCACGACTTGGGTAGTTCCCAATGAAAAACTACATAAGGACACATATTTGTAGGAACATCCCAGGAAACACATCACTTTGGTTGCTTTTAAGGTTGTAAATAGGTTGATGTACATACATTCATCAGCATCCTTCACTGGGATGTAGCCAATACAAGTAGGAGCACGTCTGTGTAAACCAATGGGGACAGGCACAATACGGCATTCCCTACTTCAAAATGGCAACCTCTTTCACATTACACCAAGCCCTTTGTCTGAATGGTATCCGCGATAGCTAGTCACGTGATACTCCAAATGAAAAACTACATAGGGACACGTACTTGTAGGAATATCCCAGGAAATACATCATTTCGGTTTCTTTTAAGGTTATAAATAGGTTGATGTACATACAGTGATCATCATTTTACACTGGGTTGTAATAAATACATGCAGGAACACGTCTGTGTAAACCAATGGGGATAGGCACAATACGGCATTCCCCATTTCAAAATGGCACCTCTTTTACATCACACCAAGCCCTTTGTTTGAATGGGACCCGCGTAGGCTAGTCACGTGGTACACGCAATGACGTTTTTAAGCCGCGCAACGGAATAGCCGTGCTGTTGCTGGGCTGAGTAAAGGCCAGTTACGAACACTTTCACGGTGAGTCTCGATAGATGGTTCTAACTCGGGGAATTTGATTCGAAAAAGGCCAAAGAGAAGGGACTTTGGGACACCCAGGTCGGAGCGGGAGTCTTGAATGTTGATGGGCCAGGTTACAACTTTATAAAGGGTTTGCCATTACCAGGGGAACATTTTTTTTTAACAGGACGCCAAACACAAGGCATTTGTTAAGGAAAGCCCTAGATGTGGGGGAACCACCTGAGACAGGAGGGAGATACACCCGCACTAACTATGAATGAGACACTAAACACTGTCAATCATGCTATCCTCACTGTACATTATATATTACAGACTTACGAGTGGAGTGGAATAAGCGGAGCCTTGAACGTGTATACATAACCGCAAGGACTCAAGGGTAAAGGTATGCCCATGGTGGGCAATATCCTGGTAAATATGCCAAAGTGTGTTCTGAAACACAATACATAGGACATTTGTCCTGAGATAACAGGTTACCAACCAAGTTTGTCCTGTGTTGTTATGTTTGTGTATGTTTTCTTTTGTCTCCTACAGAACTGTTTTTAATTGACAAACAGAGGTGCAGGGTGAAACGAACAGACCCCACGCCCTGAAGAAGTTGCCGTGAGTTTTGTCCAGTGGCAATGAAACATGTCGGCATTTTAAACATATGAGCCATCACGCAGCTTAGAATAAAATATGCAAGCCAGTGTGATTTAGCTCATTTTTCGATATCAGTGTATATCACTAAGGGGTTCGATACGGTGCACACATTATAGCACAGTTCTTTGTTTCTCTTTTTTCTTCAATTACACACCTTAGCACCTGTACAGTTAATCATCGGTTTCTTTACACAATTCTCTTGCTTATGGAGTGTTGGTAGCTGATGATGAGAATTTGAGGTAGCAGGCGAGTACCATCCTGCTTAACCCTCCTTGGTGGCGCTACCGTGAGGCACCAACACTCCTCCTCACTCTTTTTTCACCATATTTGGGTGTTGGAGACATAAGTTTAAGACACATTGACAGTCAGCTTGACTCACCTCGTATGCAAAATTTCTCTTTCTTTCTTTCTTTTTTGAGTGAACTACACCGTTGAATAGCTTAGACGAAACAATCGCAAGCTGAAAAGAGTGTCTAAAACCTATGACAACTGAAACGGATGTATAAAATAATCGTTCACATTGTGAACAGGTCTTTTTGTATACAGTGGCTAGGGCTTGCGCCAAAGCCAGGCAGAAACCACCACTCTAGTCAGGGCAAGGAAGTTACACGCCAAAGATAACCCCTGCTCACCCCCTTGGTAGCTTGGCACGAGCAGTCAGGCTTATCTCTGAGGCAAGGTGTAAAGCGTTTGCGCGCGCACCCAGCAACAACACCCAAGGCCCACCACAAAGGAAACTCCACACAAGGTATTCTATAAAAATAACCTTTGTATTATACACAACACATTAGATAAAAACACACACTTTACACTGTGCCAACAGGCACGGGCAGAATCTACAAGGGATTATATATATACAGGGGACAGGGCCACATGGACCACTGTCAAGAATTAGCACTTTTAGATATTTAGCACTTAGCACCAAATATAAAATTACTGTAGCACAAAAATAACATTTATATAGCACACAACCAGTACTTACTGGTAACAAGAAAGTACCACCTACGCAACCCTAACCACTTTAGGAGACTATCACGCAGGGACTCAGAACCTCCCTCGTACCACCGGTACCAGGGGAACACAACCACCTAGGTATCACAATACCTGTATGGGAAAACACACATTACACATGATGCATAAAACATTCAGAGGTGCAGAACATGGTGAACACATGATGCATGAAACATTCAGCGGTGCTCTGAAAGAAAACACATGATGCAGAAACTACATTCAGAGGTGTCATAAAAGGAAACACATGATGCATCAAAAAATACATTCAGAGGTGCAGGTAGGAACATTAGCGTGAAACTCACATGAGCCACCACCTGTGGCAGTCCCTAGGCCAACTGGCCTTGTCAGGGCTAGGACACCCTGTCCCAATCAAGCTGCGCCAGCTGCGCAAGCTAAAAAGTAGTTATCCCCAACCTAAACGTTGCAGATGCCCACTAAGTGCTGGGCAGCTGGGAAACGGACCTCAGGCACTCTGCGTGCCTCTGGAGCCCCCTCTGGGCTCTGTCTATTCAAAATGCCCCCTAGAGCCTTCGTGGCCCTAAACGAACAATGCTCCGTCGTTGGAGTCCCTCTGGACTCTGAGCCAATACTGCCCTCGAGGTTGGAGCCACGGGGCTCTAGAAACAATGCCCCCAACCGTTGGAGCGGCCCGCTGCCTTCCGGGGCCGCTCTGATTGCCACTTATTCTGTCAGGCAACGTTGGAGCCTTCACGGGGCTCTGATACTGCCCCCGCACCCCCCAGCACGTGCGCGGAGTCCCCCAGCCCTCTTAATCACTCACCAGGCTGCCTTCAGGGGACTCCCGCGTCGTCAGCTCTTTCTCGGTCCCGGCGGACTCCGGGGCTGCTTCTCTACGCGGAGGGGGCAGGCACCGACAACGTGCCTCGCGCCCCCCTCTGCTCTAGCTCCTGCCGTCCTCTTCACTCTCCTTGCTCCGGGAAGCGCGGGGTAGGCTCCCGTCCGCTTCCCGTGTTCACGACGCGGCTTCTTCCTGGAGGCCCCGATCACGTGGGCCACACCCCCTTCCGCTGGACCAATTCCAGCGCAGCAGGGGAATGACGCGGCCGGGACTCCGGGCTGCGGCGGTGAATTCGCTACCGGCCTTTTCTGAAGCGCGGGGTGGGCTCCCGCCTTCGGATTCAAAGCAGGAAGGGCCAGAAACGAGCGGCAAGGTCCCTGGCGGGGTGGGCACCCGCCAGAGATATCGATCCTCCAATAAAGCGGGGTGGGCACCCGCTCACGAAATCAAAGCGCACACAGCGCTATAAAGCAAGACAGCGCTCCCAGCGCTATAAAGATAGCCAGTCCAGGAAAACAGCGCGCACAGCGCTACAAAGTTCAAGGAGCGCTCCCAGGCGCTGTAAGTCAACAAAAAGGTCCAGTAAGAAGTCCTTCAAGAACAGGGGGCAAAGGCTGGGCCCAGAGCCAGCACACAGGGCCCTCCAGCAGGGAGGCAGTCCCTAGTGGCGGTCTCTCCTGGCGCCCAGCAGCAGCAGGCCCCCCTCCAGATGATCCTGCAAGAGAACACCCAATGTAAGTGGACACAGCCCCTTTTTATACAGTACAAGTCTTTGTCTGAAGGTGCAGGGAAGGGGCGAACCAGTTACATCTGGTTCCTGAGCACTTTGTTTTGCTCAGCCCCTCTCCCTATTCACTGGCAGGGCGGGGTCATTAGACGCACCACAGGGGCCGGCGCCAGCATTGTGTGGGGGGAGCCCTGTCCTATTCAGGACCCAGGTATACTCCTCCCCTGCCATCAGCATGCTAACTCCCTATTCACCACTGGGTGACTCCTCCTGTCCCTGGGGATTTCCCTAGTCCGTCACATGACCTCACCAGCCAATCGCCAGACAAGCCACACATTTCATACTGCACACTGAAGTGCCCACTTCTAGAAGTGGCACTTCCACACTAGGTACATGCACGCCGCACACATCAACGCGCAGCATTCACTCACACGAGTCCGCACATACCAACCTCGGGCCTGCACACCCCACGCATCAGGAACTACCAGGACACATACATTCCCCCATGCATTCCTATGGGCGGGCAGGCCAACCTCACAACACGCACGCACTTTACCCTGGGACACAGCGGTAAAGTGCCAAACCAAAAATCACTAAACCAAGTCACAATAAAAAGCGAAAAGTCTCGGGGGTGAACCTGCCAGAAGGGCCGGGTCCAACACAGGGCATTATCCATTAGGCCACTGGGGTTACACTGTCCGTGCTGTAGCCCGGAGACATCAACCACTCAGCAGCTTGTAGACAGGATTCCAGTTATGATCTTTGGAATAAGTATTACAATACAATCAGAGACAGCAAACTCTGTATAAACCCCATCTCTAATGTCCCTATAACAGTCAAACAGTGAAGTATCCAGTAACTTGTAATCACCATGATGCAGCTGCTAAACTCTAGTAACTACAGTTGTGTTGTGACTTCCTAATGCCTCCTGCTGGAGCCAGCTGCAAAGATAAAGCAGATCAAGGAGCAGAAGTGCAGCTGCAGTTCAAACAACATAACTGAGAACTGGCTTGTTCTTCTTCTGAATGTTTGTCTAAAATGATCCATGCTTAGCAGAAAGGAGATACAGATACTTATGGTAACAGGTTTAGTTTTTGCATGCTATAGATCATTACTGGAAAGATAGACTCTATCTGATACAGCATTTATTTTTTGTAAAACAGATAACTTTTTTGCTAACAATTATTAAATAGTTTGTGGGCAGGGCCTGACTGCCCGTACCGGTCATCAGGCGATTCCCTGGTGGGCTGCCATAGTGGGGACCGGTTTTGGACCCATGGGGCCGTTTTTGTTTCCGGACTGGTTTTTCAGCATAGCTGCAATATCGGCCCCCTGTAACAAAAGCAGCTGCTGGGTTTCCCACGCACGCCACACCCCCCCTCCCTGTGAGAATACTTCATTCTGCACTACAGATTCTAGGGGTCATTTACAAGCCCCTTGCGCCACGGGTACGTCACTTTTTCTCATTTTAAAAGTGACGCACCAGCGGCGCAAGTGGCTTGTGAATAAACCCCTCTGTTTTTATTCTTCAAGTCTGCAACCATAGTCTTTCATATGAAACAGCAAGACACTCAGGGCCATATTATCAAGAACGGCGCAAATATTATCGCCGCTTTAGCGGCAGGAAACTGCTGCTAAAGCGGCAATAAGGGGCTTGATAATATGCCCTCGTGAATTCCAATAGAAGCCCAGGTTTGGTGTCCTTCACACCAGAACCTGGGCTTCGATTGGAATTCTCAATGGCATATTATCAAGCCCCTTATCCCCACTTTAGCGGCAGTTTCCTGCCGCTAGAGCGGCGATAATCTTTGCGCCCATCTTGATAATATGGCCCACAGGATTTCAACGCTTTGGGTGAAGGGTAATGGCATACAAATGTATAATAAGAAATAAAATACCATCTTTTGTACATTAAAAGGCCACTGCAAGTCACCTCCGAGTCCCATGACCTTATAAAGGAAGTGTACATTCGGCCTTATTCAGGGATCCTCAAAGTACGGCTTAGGGGGGCATGCGGCCCTCCTGGCCTTTAGACGCGGCCCCCAGCTCAACGGCAGCACTGGGGTACTGTTTACTCGAATCCGACCTAACATTATAAAGTTGAGAAATTAATGGGCAAGCGTTTGTTTTCAGGTTAAAGTTATATAAAGGAAGTGACTACATTTCCTGCACCACTTAAGTTTAGGAAAATGTTCATTTTTAAAGACATTATTTCATCAAAACTATGAAAATATGATAAAGTTGCTTCAAATTCTAAAAGTGTCTTTTATTAACCTGCAGAACCGTTTCATCTTCCTACTGCGGGTCACTTCAGGGCACTGAGAAGGGATTTTTCTTTTAAGTGATATTTTTCTAACATGAATTTAAGAAACATCCACACTGACAACAATCGCAATAGAAACTAAGAGGCACTTTTTGGGGGTCCTGGGTGTTATTAGGAATGGACAACATTATAGTTTATAAAATCATACACAGCAGTTGGTTTTTCGTACAGCGCACATCTTGACCGCGTGTATTTCATGGTCATTTTATATGTGATCATCAAGAAAAATGAGGGAAGTTAAATAACACAATTGCTGAGAATCACACAATTTGGCCAAGTGGCGTAGCCGGGATTGATCATGCATTTTCTGGTTCCATATTGTGCAATTCAGCCACTAGATGTACGTGTTTGAAAACCCTGACAAAACTGGATACACCCCAAAATACACACGTCTCCACCCCAGATGGGACTCGAACCCACAATCCCTGGCTTAGGAGGCCAGTGCCTTATCCATTAGGCCCCACTGGGGCTGTATGTTTTTCGTTCACCAGTACAGTATAATGGCTGTCTGCCTCCATGAACGCCATGCTCTACTCACTCGACGCTCCTAGTGAGGTATAAAACAAGTAGATACAATCTTCAACAACACCCAAGCCCTGGTGATTAAAGTTTGAAATGGCAGCGATTGCGTGAACCGGTTTAGCCATCATGTTTCAGCCCTAATGTGCTTAAGAGTGAAGACCCCAGCAAAATTGAATACGCAGCCGCAAAAGCATACTTCTGTCACTCGCCGACGAGTCTCGACCTTTCACTCCGTGGTTTAGGGGAAAGACACTGTCTTCTCCTTCGGGCCACCGGTGCTATAAGTTATCTGCTTGACGTGTAGTCACGATTTCTACCTGGACGGTTAAAAAAAAGTATATATAATCTTATATAAATAATTTCACGGTCAGATGCAAAACAATTAAAGCCAAGCCACAAAAACACCCACTGCTGTAACGATTAAAGTTTCAGCAGTGCTTAATTTGAGCCGGTGCTTTACGGAGCTCAGCAGGGCACTTTATTGGTTTCCGGTGCTGGGCACCGACACCTAATTGTCAACACCATACTGAGAACCGTCTACCACATGGTGGCGCTGCTCATCTAATTTAAAGAGGAGCAGAACAACGGTTGTTTAGATATACAATATACATTAAAATAGTGCTAATACCTGCCTCCCCGGCCATTCCTTTAGCTTTGGGACCTGGAATAATCTGAACTGGCGCATTTACATGCGAGAGAGAGGGTTAGTAGTTGTTTTGGCAGCGATAACAAGGGGAATGGGTCGTGCAAGCTGCAGTGGCCTCCTGGTCAGAGCTCTGGAACTTAATATTTTACAAATTAAGCACTGAGTTTGAGTCAGTAGAATTTACTGGAATCGGTTACCTGATCCATTACACTGAAGTGCATGAGACTGAAGACTAAAACAATAAACAGAAGCATTTGCAGTGCATCAGGACTCGCATTTACGCAAGTCTGAGCTTTTGCATTGCAAATGTTTTTATTTTTAAAGTGCCTCATGCTGCGCTTTCAGTTCAAAGGAGGCCGCGCCCTTTTCTTTTGACGAGCAGTGCCTACGAAAGGGGCGGGGCCACCAATAAAGTAAAAGCCGGGTAAGGGGCATTTTTACAAAAAAAGCATTTGTTTGCCAAGACAAGCAAATGCTTTCTTTTGTAAAAGCGCCCCATACTGCGGTTTCACTTTAATAGCGGCCAGGGACCCTTCTTTAGACAAAGCTCATCTAAACAAGCATTTGCAATGCAATAGGTCTCGCATTTATTAAAGTGAGAGCTGTTGGCGTTGAAAATGACAATGTTTTTACTTTTGTTTTTTTATTTGCAGTGGAGTAATTATATTTGCAAAGCTCTATTGGTGTAAAAAAGTAAAAAACATTGTCATTTTCAACGTCAACAGCTGTAACTTTTAACAAATGTGAGACCTATTGCATGCAAATGCTTGTTTAAATAGCCTGCTTTGGACAAACTTCTAATGCGCACAGGAGAGGTGCGTTTCATAATCGTGCCTCAATATATATATTCCTGTGGAATCAGTTATTTATGACACCAGTTTTAGGACACACTTGCCTTGCTTTCGCCTGGCTAATATGGATTGCCTTAAAACAATACAGAAATTTGAATGGTGTTGCATTAAGCGCAGCAACCAATTTCCTGAGGAAAAGGGTAAGTAAAGAAAATGATGCATTGTTATGTCGTAGAACAATAAGGATGCCAAGGGGATTTATTTACCTACAAAAGAGAGCTGACTGAATATGCTGGCCAAAAACAAACCATGTCGATAAAAATGGAGGAAAAATCTCGAACATGTATTTGTTGCAGGAATAACGTGACTTCACATTTGAATGGCCATCACTACATTTACGGCCAACCAACGATCTCTTTGTCTAGTCACCTGTGGAATATCTGGAAGGATACACTAGCCTAGAACAGATAGTGCTCCGCTTAACTTAGCACAAGCAGTACCCTAGACAGTGATAGACTGAAACCATTACAAAGAGTCATCCACGTTTTGACAGCACAACGTGCTTGCCATAACATAAAACTGCTGGACAGAAACGATATAGCCTCAATCCTAATCTCAGAATATTCGGATGCAGGTTTAAAACATATCTGCGTCCTCAATCACATAAAAGATCCTAACAACGCGTATCCATCTGTCACAAAAATATAGTTCTTTCATCATTGCAAAACGAGTTAAAACAAGGCAGAAGGTTCGGCAAGTGATAAACAGGCATGATTGACTGAGATTTTTAACAGATGCTTTGTTTTCTGTGTCTCATAAATCGCCTATGCTCGCCCCAAAAAAGTGTATTTAACGCCCGGGAGTAAGAAGTGGTGGGATGGTAGAGCACGACTGCTGCCGAAACTTACATCCAGAAACTTAACTCTGTGCATCCTACCCACACCAAAATATTGACCAACTGTGAAGCCCTGCGCCCACACCCCACAAAACAGCATTCCTCATTTAGAATACGGACACTCATTACATTTCGAGCTTCTTCTGCGGTGATGGTCATTTCTACAAATTACTATTGAATTCTGGTTTTCTACTCCCACTTTGTTAGACCACCATCAATCACATTGACCCAGAACGCTGTCCCCGGATAACCCCCATGTCGTCGCTTTCCCTGTGCCGCCCGGCCTGAGCCTCCACTGCAGTTACCTGAGGTGAGGCGTCACTCCCCAACAAAAGGCAGAGGCTGTGGTGTTATCTGAGGCTGTTCCTCGCCGTGGGGCATCAGACCGCACCGCTGTGGGGAATGTCCCCCAGGGGGCCCAGGCAGCAGGGCGAACCTCCTGCACTTAGGGGACTGGGAATCGAACTCCATGGGCTGCTCCAGAGTGGCACCGTACGCCACGTCCACAGCTGCTTACACCGAGCCCCTGGGCAACGTGAGGACGGAGAGACACCCGGACACAGTAAAGGTAGCGGAAGGAGATAAATCCCCACGCAGCCCACCGCCGCCCTGAGCAACACTTTCACTTTGACGGGCTTGTACTAGCAGACGCTGCAGCTGTGAGTGTCTCTCCTCTCTGTCTTTCATCGGAGTGGAACCCGTTCATGTTTTGGGGTTGGTTTTACCCATTCATTGTGAGCTCAACGGCGACAAGAACGCAAGGGGTGCGCGCGCCACAGCGAGCCATGTGTTTTGCATTATCGTGCACGCGTCTGTGCACGATAATGCAAACCACATGTTACCCTGTGCGGGTAACAGACACCAATAGGCCATGGGCGGAGCAATGCCCCCGCCTTTGGCCAATTGCGTGCTGTGTTTTACAAAAAGGCGCACGCAAAGGCCAATAGCGTGGGCCAAAAGGAAAAGAACACGCACGAGCGTGTGCGATTCCTGGCTCTGTTTTCGAAACTCTGTACAAGAGGTCTCTTGCTGCGCGAGCAGGGCTGCGCACTGCATCGCTAGGCGTGAGACCTAATAATGGATGTGGCCTCCATTAACTAGCGGCACTTGTAAACAAAAATAAGCAGTTCCAGCTGAAGCAGCGCACGTCCTGCCTACAGTAAGAAAAACTTAATAAAGAAACTAGTGCTTACAGGCTAATTAACATGTACCATGTACCAACTGAAGTAAAAGGGCCAGTAGCCATGAGAATTACAAATGAAGACAAGGCGGAACTATGGGGGGGACTAACAAGCTGATTACTGAATCAGAAGCCAGCATTTACGAAGGACAAAGACAGAAGCCAATGACAAATATGGGAGGAGAGTGGGTGGGGCTTCTATTCCACATTCCAGTACAGCAAGTCTTGCAGTGCAGCGCATGCACACCGACTCTAGGCTCGACCTAAAAATGCTTTTCCTTTGGAAAAACGATGCTAACTATAACTATAACTTCCTAATGGCGACCGCCAGTAGGTTACATATATATATATATATTTTATTTTGATGTATTGATCCTCCTGATCTGATTAGTTTTTTCCAACATTTTTAAAACCTTTATAAAAAACATAACATAACAGGTGTATTTGTAAAGCGCACGATTACCCATAGGTGTCCTGGCGCTGAATAACAGATGTTTATTCACAGCAATCATATGAAAAAGGCGTTGGAGGCTTGTGACCATTCACACCCGGTAGTTCTGTTTCTTACAATTACAGTACCAATAGCAATGCTGATCTGATTAGTTTAGTCTCACAAATGAATGCATAAATATTATCTGCTTTCTCATTGGTGTAACCATGGGTAGCTCCTCTCTGCTCTGTACGGTGGGCAATCTCCCCCAAAAACATTTTTCCAATATAGGTGCCTTAAAAGAAATGAAGATATTAGGTTCCTGAAGCAGCGCATACTTTTTACGGTTGAAACATTCAAATGTGCCCGCTTGGTTGGCCCTCCGTTCTCAGGTCTCCGTAACAATTAAAGTAGGGTGGCCAGATTCTCAGAATGAAAAACCAGGACATCATAGACATAGAAATAGGACTACATTTCGTCCGGATCACGGTTCACGAGCCACTGATCACAATCTTGATTAATGCTTAGAGCTTTTTAATCACCTTTCTGGAGATTGAGCTTCATTCTCACCTCTTAGCAGTTTCTGCTTCCACAATTTAGGAGCAGTCGTGTTTTACATTATAGTCTTGACAAAAAATGTCCCCTGATGAATGACAGATTGTCCGAAATGCATTGGGAATTATGAATTATTCCATTCAGAAGAAATTGTTGTGATGCAATAATGAAAATCAAAGATGTACAGAACTATGGATGTGCATGGAGATTGAGCTGGTTTAATACAGAGCCATAAATTCTTAATAATATCCAAAACAAGAGTTTGTAATTGATCAAGGGCTATGGACTTATTGCCTATGACATGAAGTGCAGCTGCGGACTACAACTATCCTTAATTATTGCATCTTTAATTCTTCTTTCTAATTTTAGTTTTAATTTTCTCATTATTTGTCTATGTCTTTATCAATCGGAAGAAACAATCCCACTCCAGCTACCATTTCCTCTCTCAATGTTTTTCTATGCATTTGCCTTCTATTATCCATCTAGCATCACTGATTTACTAACCCGACATTCGACATTTATTCATTGCCTCGAACGCCAGGTCTAGGCTGAGGGTTCAGTCTCAGAAACTCAGGGCCTGATTCACAAAGGGCCTCTGCACTCGTGGCGGGGGCCCCGCAGTCGTGGGGGAGTCTCAACACTCGTGGCGAAGGCCCGCAGTCACGGGGGAGTCTCTGGACTCGTGGCGGGGGCCCCGAAGTCATGGGGGAGTCTCTGCACTCGTGGCGGGGGCCCCACAGTCATGGGGAGTCTCTGGACTTGTGGCAGAGGCCCGGCAGTTGTGGGAAGTTTCCGCACTCGTGGTGGAGGGCCCGCAGTCGTGGGGAAGTCTCTGCATTCATGGAGAAGACCCTGCACTCGTGGTGGAGGCCCGCACTTGCTGCGGAGGTCCCGCAGTCGGCGGGACTCTCTGCACTCAGGCAGAATCTCCGCAATGAGAATCAGTCATGTTAGACTTGACATCTTTGGTGTGGTTTCCCCTCACTTTTTGCCTCTACATCCTGTATTTTTTTTTTTTTTTTTGAAAAACCTTTATTGACGTTTCAATCACTTACACGTTTGGGCCTACAACCCCCCGGGGCCGGCCGCTAAGCAATCAGAACAATAAAAGCACATGTAAACACAGGCGGCACCTCGGAGAGCAAAGTCTACAATACAGTATAGTCCGGCCAATGAGCCGCTCAGGTAGGACACCAGGAGAGAAAGGGTTTTTCATTTTATAATAAAACAAAACAGTAGGATCAGGTGCCAAACAGTTTCCCAACAGCGATAAGGGGCAAGGATAAGAGACGCAAGCAGCAAGCAGCAATACATTGAATCAATGGCGCAGACACGGGAAAGTACGGATGGGGAGAAATATCAAAGATAGTTGCGCCTACAGGTCCCCGTACCTAAAGCCCAGCGAACCCCCCGGAAACTGTGGCACACATTAAGAGCAAGCGATTCACAATAAGAGAGGTGTACCGCGCTGATCCCAGAAAAACAAGCAAAAAGAAACAGAGAAGAAAAAGGAGGCCATGGAAAAAGAGATAAAGACTAAAGAGTCCCCTCCCCCATCCCCCCACCCTGCACCTCTGCGAATGAGTATGGCCCCACCCCCCAGCAGTGTGCCTGTCGCCCTGGAACTAGACCCGAAATATAGAAGAGACAGGGAAAAAAGGAGTAAGAAAGAGCCCCCCCAGACGGGGGGGCGGAGGGAATGTAATAAACTGGAGGAGGGCCTTCAAAACATACCCCCGGCTTCTCCCTCCCGCACGGTGAAGTCTCCCCACAGCAAACAATTAGCAGCACCAGGTTGATCATATCAAAAAAAGGAGGGGGGGAGTGGGGAGCATTATGCACCAACTATGCGAATAACCATGAGAGCACGCAACCATGAGTCCGCCTGTCTACTAGGTGACCACTCCCGAAGGATCAGCCTCAGCCTTGACCGCTCTTTGCGATTCTGCCCATGCCTGCCCCTCGACCCAGCACCATGTCCGATGTCCCAAGGTACAGGAGTGTCCAAAAACAGTCGGGAAGCGACGCACACAGGTGGGGTGGAAGTCTCTGAGCATCAGCACGGACCGCTTCATGGGGGGGCGTCTTTTCCAGTGCCGCCCCAGGATCTGCACTGCACACAAGGTCCAGACAGGCTGAAGCAGTCAAATGAGACACACGTTGCTGGAATCGTCCCTGGGCCGCCGGAGATTGCGCACGGGACAAGGCCACCATCTTCCGCTCAGGTCCAATACCTCCGGAGCAGATCAAGCCCACAGTTAGCCGACCACACGGTAGCATACTGTCCGGAGTGTCCGGCTGTACACTAATCGCGGGGGGGGCCACAACATCTTCCTCCTGTGTGCAGTGTGGAAAGCCACTGTGTACTTGTGGACCAGCATGCCGCCACTGTCCCAACGCTGATACCACACCATCTAGCTTCCTCCCCAGGACCCCGGCGCCATGAGCCAAGGAGTAATGAAGGGCACCAAGGGCCTCCAGGAGGTCGCCGTACCCCAGAGCAGCTCTCTCCGATCGCTCTGCCACACTCCCGACCGTCACACACCCCCAGTCCCGCTGCGTCCCAGCGGACAGGATGGTAGGCTGCATAGTGACAAAATGGCCGCTGGGAAGGCCCGACTCGTATTGGGGCCAGGACCCCGGGACCAACGCCTCAAGGTCCACGTCGCTGAAGACAGGGATCCTGGGGGAGGAACAGATTCAACCGTTGCGCGGTCACGGGCAATAGTCGTCTCCGCCACGGACCAGCTCCCGCAAAAAGCCGGGAGCAGCCCGCAAGGATCAGGCCGAACCAGGGACGGCGTCCGGGCAGCTCACCGTCAAAGGCAGGGGCAAACACCACAGAATCCGAGAATTGCACACCCGGGCATGTCCTCGGTCCGCAGCGCTCAGCAGGGGGGGAGCGACCACAGCAAAATGCAGGCCGAAGGGAGCACCACTCCGGCGGACCGACTCCACCCAGTCACCACAGGCCGCTGTTGTTAAACTGCCGCCCGGCCAAGGCGTCCACTCGAGGTCCCGGCTTCGGGACCGCACGGGCCGCAAAGTTCAATCGCTGATTTCTCCGGCGGTACTGCAGTCAGAAACCTCAGGGTCACACGATCGGTTGCCACTTTCGTTTACGAACACGATCTCGTAGCGCAGAATAAGGATCTCATGCAGGATATCCGTGCGGGATGC
The DNA here is from genome assembly GCF_964204655.1 of Triturus cristatus. NCBI lineage: Eukaryota > Metazoa > Chordata > Amphibia > Caudata > Salamandridae > Triturus > Triturus cristatus. The sequence continues at coordinate 143,821,103 of NC_140585.1, read as the reverse complement.
GGAGGTTCACGGAGCCGGGAATCTACGCTGCCGTCCCGGTCGCCATCTTGGCTCCTCCCCTACATCCTGTATTTTTGATGCTGTGCTGGATTTTGTTTTTGCTGGCTTAGATGCTTTGGGCACTTTGCCACTGCTGATCAGAGTCAAAGGGCAAGTGCTCCCTGTGTAAATTGTCTTTACAAGTGGTTCTGCCTAATTGGCATATTTCATTTACTGGTAAGCCTCTAGTAAAGTGCACTAAGTGTGCCATGGCCTGTAAATCAAATGCTACTAGTGGGCCTGCAGCACTGATTCTGCCACCTGCATGAGTAGCTCTGAAAAGGTAACTCAGATCTGCCACCGCAGTGTCTGTGCACAGTTGTTAACTACCATGTCAACTTGGCAAATTCACCCACTTGCCAGGCCCTAACCTTCCCTTTTCTTACATGTAAGGCAACCCTAATATAGGCCCATGGTACCACCCTAGGCAGAGTGCTGTGTATGTGGAAGGTAGGAGATGTACTGGTGTGTGTGATATGTTCTGATAGTGAAATACTGCCATTTTTCACTATTGAAAGGCTTTCTTGCTCCATAGGACACAATAGGAAATGCTTTATAACATCTTACAAGTATAACTTCCCATTGGGACAAGATGGAGAAATAAAGTTTAGGCTCTCTGAACTCAGAATTTAATAACACATATTTTAGTAAAGGTGGATTTTAAACTATGTGTTTGAAAATTCCACTTTGAGAAAGTAGGCATTTTCTTCTTTAACCATTCTGTGTGCCTCTGCCTGTTTGTGTATTAACTGTCTGGTTTTAGAGTGACAGGGGCTAGTTATATACATTCACTGTAGACAGCCACTGGGGGGCGTTGAGGTGTGCCTGGCCCTACCTGGATGACTCAGAGTTGGGCTGAATAGACCCTGGCTGAATTTAGAGTAGTGGGAGGAGATTTCCTTACACATGAATAGGTCCTGTCTCCCTTGCACAATGCTGCCTCTACCCCTTGCAGTAATGTTGCACCAGTGAGGACAGAACTGGTTGGGACTGGGCTGAGAGACCCTTGCACAAAGAGAAGAAAGACATTTAGGGCTATAAGTATTAGACCTAAAACTCCTGAACCGTAGACTACTTCTGGAACCAAAAAGAACCTTTGCCAAGGAGAAGAACTGGAGAAACTGAAGGAGAAGTACTGCATCTTTGCTGTGTGCTGTATGGGGTTGGCCTGCAGTAGCTAATTCTGCCAAGGAAAGGATAAGGACTTTGCTGTGTGCTGTGTCCCCTACTTGAGGAAGATCTCCAAGGGCCTGTGTGTGCTGGTCTGTGTGTCCTGTTCTGGAGTCTCAGGGACACAAAGACTTCACCCCCAGCTCCCCTGAACTTCCATGCTGGGAGTTCTGAGCTGCCAAGAGGTGCCTGTGACTGTGTTGGGCCTCTGGAGGTGGTTCCTGCTGTTGGGATCTGGAAAACCAAAGCAAAGGAAATCGATGACCTGTGCAGCAATTTTTCCCGACGCATCACACGGGGACCAGAACCGTCTCAGAATCAATGCATCACTCCCTCCTACAGACTGGATTCGATGCATAACCTCTCCTGCGTGCAGCAGAACTGTTGCGTCACCTCCCTATGGTCACCGGAACTGACACATCTCTTTGTTTTTTGACGCTTCCCATCTCTGCGGCTGTTTAGCCTTGTTAATTTTGTCACAACTACAGGTACATTGAGAGAAATCACGCATCCACAGTTTCCTATGGGCCAAGTAGTTTGAAACATTTTTAAAGTCATATTCTTATTACATGTATGTTGGATTTTTGTAATTTTCCTCTAGTTGAGTTTAGATAAAGATACTTTCTTTTTCTAAACTGGTGTGGTGACCATTTGTGGTGGTATTACTGTATTACTGTGTTTCTTGAGTACAAATACTTTACACATTGATTTGGGATAAGTCTGTCTGCTCGTGCCAAGCTACCCAGGGGGTGAGCAGGCCAGGGGTTATCTAAAGTGTCTATCCCCCTCACCCTGACTAGAAGCAAGGGTCCCTATTTGGACAAATGTACCTACCTCTGCCAACTAGAGATCCCCATTTCTAACAAGGCCCAAAGTCTTTCTCACGTTAAAAGCACCATTAGAAGGAAAGTGCGTATGTTTATCACCAGCACTAATCTTATGTCATTCACGGAACCAGAGCCGTGTAATAAACGCTGAATGTATCAACATCTCATGGGTAGGTGATCCCTCAGATGGAACTCTATGTCTCTCCCAAACATCAGCTGCAGACTTTCAGAGCTGCGCCCATTTTCAATCAAGTCACATGAAGCAATTTACCAGTCACACTTCGATTTTAAAATGAGACTTGAAACACAAACTTACAAATTCAAAGCAAAGAGACTTTGTCTGCTTACAGGAATGTGGAAAGGGACTCAATATCACTGCTAGTGAGGGAATATCTTAAATCTAAACTTTCAATAATACTAAGAAAAATATCCAACCAGCGGCAAATTTTTATCTGATTCTTTGTATCTATTTCCCGTCCACAAAGAAGTGAAGGACACAACCCTAATTCCTTCAAATGCAATCAGACAATTAAGGGCTCATAGAAGAAAATCCTTTCAATGTGTCCATGCACGCCTTCAGCAGACACTCAACCTAAATATTTGTATCTCAAGATTTTGGATTACTTCCAATTTGATAATGCAACAACTAAAACCGCTTCATAACTTAACATTTCAAGAATTACAATTCAAGACAATTACAGCAATTAATATGAAACAATTACAATGCAGTGCAAATTTCAACTTCAACGCAGTTGATGTGCAAACACTCGTCGGTCTTGCCATAGATTATACAATTGAGAACAGACATGATCACACCGCAGAACAGTTATTCACACAATTTGCACTGCAAATGACACACCACAGCATCACACTGCATGTAATACAAGTCATAGTTATACTTACTTAAAGATCTCTCTGTCCGACACCTTAAACAGGACCAGTACATCTATGCGGTTCAAGGAACTGGGACGAGGGAGAATTTCAATTCCATACCTTTAATTAGGGATGCAAATTTTAAGGATTGGCACTATAATTTGCACTGACTTACAAAACCAACCTCTACTACCACAAATTGTTGGTACTTTTTACATCAAAAGGGCTGTAAGAAATGAGGTTATTGGTTGGCTGGGGTGTGAGCCCTGGTCAAGCAGTAACCACAACCCTTGTCAGGGTAAGGCACAACTAAGCCCCACATTACCCTGTGCTAAACCCCCTGGTAGCTTGGCACAGAACAGTCAGGCTTAACTTACAGGCAAGGGCTAAAGTATTTGTGCAAAACCTAAAACAACAAAACAGTGAAACTACACCATGAAAAGGACCCCACACCAGTTCAGAAAAACAGAGCTTAGTTTAATAAATAAACAAGACCAAAATGATATAAATCCTATCAGTAGAACCAGAGATATTCAATTTTAACGATTTTAGAGAAAATAGCGCCAAAAAGCAGAAAGTCCCATCTGTGGGTAACTGCTTGCACCAGACCAACACAAAGTCACATGTTCAGGCTGACTGCAATGGAGCATGGGCCCACTACAGGGACCCGGTTAGGCCCACTGAACAAATTACAATAAATCCTGATTTGCAGAGCGTTGTGTAGATCCACTTTGAAGGTGCGTTGCGCTGCCGAAGTGATGCATCGGTTCCAAGATGCATCGAGGCAGGCCCTGCATCGGCATCGAGAATCTCGTCGGTTTTCAGGATGTAGCGCACAGTCGAGGCGATGGGTCGGTTCCAATGAGCTGATATAAGGAGTCTGTCGTGGTCACAGAGGCTGCAATCGACGAAGGGTGCAAGGGTCAATTCAAGCAGTGGTGGCGTTCCATCAGTTCTGCTCAGGTTTGTACCTCGCAGCGGAGGAGAAGAGTTGGTTCTGCTGGATCCACAGAGGCTGGTAAAGCATCTTAAGCCTACCTCCAAGGGTCCTGGACTGGGGCGGCACCACTTGGCAGGGTAGACTCACAGATGGGAGAGTCCAGGTGCAGATGTAAGGGGGTTGAAAGCCTGTTATATCTCTGAGGCTTCAGATCAGGAGTCCAGCCAAATAGCCCTTGGAGTCACTCTGGGTTCAAGATGTGTACGTCCAGCCCTTCTCACCCAGGCAAGAGGGAAGCAGGTCAGGACAGCAAGACAGCAGTCAGTTCCTTCAGAGCAGCAGTGTAGGAAAGTGGATTTCTCTTGCAGTACCCCCCCCCCCCACTTTTTGCCAACCTACTGATGCACTTTTTCTTGGTGTGCCCTGGGTCTCTGCCAATCAGGTTCCCAGGGCCTGCGTTATTTCTTCAAAATGAACCCAATTGGCATCTCTGGCCACAGGTCAGCCCCTGGTAAATGGTACCACAGGTGCCCAGGGCACTGTGACCAGGGAAGACCTCTAAGGGCTGCAGCACTTATTGTGCCACCCTTAGAGGTCCTGTACCCTGACACTCCTACACTGCCTTTGCAGGCTGCGTGTCTTGGTGCAGAGCAAAGTGAATAGTCGACATGGCACACATCCCTGTGTGCCATGCCCACAAACCACTGCCCTGGTATACATCAGTCACCCCTCTAGCTGGGTGCCCTATGCCAGTGATGAGGGTACAGGGACATGAGCCCTGTACCCCTACAGTGGCCAAGTCCATTCATGGGCACCGTAAGTGTAGTGCTGCCATTAAGAGTATATGGTGCTGGGAGTTTGTCATTACAAACTCCACAACACCATAATGGCTACACTGAAGACTGGGAAGTTTGGTATCAAACTTCTCACCACATTAAGCCCACACTGATGCCAGTGTGGGATTTAGTGCAAAATGCACAACAGAGGGCATCTTAGAGATGCCCTCTAAAACTCGACCAACTCCTAGTTACCTGACTGAGTGGCTGCTTAGGCTGCCACCACCAGACATGTTTCTGGACCCCTGGGTCGAGAGCTTGCTGCTCTCGGGGGCCTGAAACAATGCACATCCTGGGACGAGGTGCCAAGCCTCCTCCCCCAGGATGGGCAGGATTCATAAAGAGAAGCTTGAAAGGCATGCTGCCTTTGTGAGCCTCTCCAGACCATTTGTTGCTTTCAGCAACTGGTTCCCACTGGTTCCACCCCCCACTGTGGGCGGGAGAACCGGCGAGAAAAACAAGTGAGGAAAAGAGGTGTGCCCCCGTCTGCCAACCCCACCCCTCAGATGGGGGAGGCGAGGTGAAGCACAATCTCGAGTCCCCGCCATCTTGAGGATGGGGAGACTCAGACAACCAGGGACAGGCTCCTGCCCCCCTTCCACTGGAGAGTGGCAGAATAGAGGGTGTACCCACCCCAGGGAAGGGACCCATTGGTCCCTGCCCTTTACCTACCTGTAATGCCCCTAAATTTAGTATTTAGGGGGCACCCTGAACCTTCCTTCCTGAGATCCAGCCTACCTACAAGAAGAAAAGAAGAAGGATGAAGAGCCGTGCAGAGCTAACAAGAGGACGACGCCCACTGACTTGGCCCCAGCTCTACAGGCCTGTCTCCCCTGGAACCTACTCCTGAGAAATCCCGCCATATCCAGCAGCCAGTAACCTCACAAACCCAGGAGGACCTGCCTGCCTTTACTTTCCAGCCTGTTTTTCCTGTGAACACCAGACGTGTTTAAACTGCAGCTTCTGGTGCCAGCCAGAGACCGCGAATCCAGCGCACTCTGCACCCGCCGAACCCGGTCCGAGCTAGAGTGGAAAAACACCACGAGGAGGTTCCCCCGGCAATCCGGACCCAATATCTGGTGACCCCTCACCTGCCTCAAGCCTTCAGACGATGCCTGCAGCCTCCATTCAGAGGACCCCTCCCTACCGCGACCAGAGCCAGTTAGAAAATCCGATGTCACAATGCACCCCTGCACCCAACGCCCCATGGCCTTGTGTGCCCATACCAATGGTGCCTAATCAACCCACGACATCCCAACTTACCCCTCGAAGTGATGGTCGCACCCAGAAGATCCTCGTCCCTGAGCCTGCAGTGTTTCTTTGTCCCGGAGGTTCTCCCTTGAAAACAACAGGGCACCCGACCTCAAAACAGCACCCTGCACCCGGCCGCCCTACTGCCGCTGAGGGTGCACCTTTGGTGCTACTTTGGGCCACAACTTCTCCTGAGCTTAACCCTAGGAGCTTTGCTCCCACAACCCAGTGGCCTGCTTGCCAGCCACCACCAACCGGAGGCCCCATATCCCCCATTGGATAACAATGGGCCTCAAGACTCTGCACCCGGCCGTCCTAGTGCCGCTGAGGGTGCAACAATAGTGCATCACTGACCCTGGGAGACCCCTGAGTCTAACCCCAGAACCTTAACTCCCATTGCCGATTACTTACCTGAAAACCCTTAACCTGTTTTCCCTCCATAGGATAACATTGACACTTTTTCTTTAAAACGTTTCTAAGTGTGGAGTTTTGATATCTAAAAATATTCCTTAAAAATCGCACAAATAACCAAAACGTGTTTACTCACCTGTTTGCAGGACATGTCCCAGTGCTGAATCTAAGTATCCAGCACTGAGTTAGAAAAGTAACGTGAAAAGAAACTTACCTTCAATTTACTGTAAAAGCCTATTCATTTCAATGTACTGCTCCAAAAAGTTTTTAAGTGTGGAGATTTGAAAACTGACAATATTCTTTAAAAATCAGGCGAATAACCAAAACGTAATTACTTACCGGTTTCTAGGAAACGTCCCAGTGCTGAATCTAGATATCCAGCACAGAGTTAGAGAAGTAACGTACAAAGTAACTTACCTGCAATTTACTGTAAAAGCCTATTCATTTCAATGTGTTGCATACTACTGCTCCCCTGGAAATCAAACAAAGTGCAATTTCTATTGCATTTTCAAACTGTTCTATATCCAGTAACTTATTACTGAAAAGGATTTAATGCTTACCTGTACCAGGCTTGCTTGGTTCTAAAAATAAACAACAGTAAATTTTTATACAAACACCAATGGCCTAGAGTTCAGTTCTTGAGTGTGTGAATTCATTTGCTGACTGAGTGAGTACATCAAATGCTTAACATTGTCCTCTGATACTGCCTTACTGCTCGACCAAGCTACCACTATTAGAGAGTAAGGTTTTATCTAACTTTAACCTCTGCCTACCTCTGGGGACACTTCGACTCTATACACACTATACCTCATTTTGGTGTAGTATATATAGAGCCAGTTTCTTACAACCAGTCCAGCAGTGAGACAGTCCTTTCAGCAACACAGCAGTCCTTCTTCCTTGTAGAGTATCCACAGGACCAGAAGTGTCCTGAAGTGGTGGTGTCTGAGGTCCAGTATTGATACCCAGTTGTGCATTTGAATTGGGGGAGCAGCTTCTACGGGCTTCCCTTTGAAGTCTCCAGGCGTCCTGCCTTCCCTGATGTGATAAGGCAACTACAATGTTATCCTAATGGAGATAGTCCTTGCAGTAGGTAAAAGTACGAATGTGAGAGTTCTTTACTCCCAGGGCATGTACAACTTGAGAGTTTTAACTACTTTACACCCTGCCCTCTGGGCTGTCCAAGGTCTACCCAGGAGGTGACCTAAAAAAAAATAAAAAGGAGGGCTTGGGCCTGGCAAAAGGTTTATTTTGCCGGTGCAAAATGGCAGTTTAAAACTGCACAAACACAGGGTGCAATGGCAGGCCTGAGATATGTTTAAATGGCCACCTAAGTGGATGGCACAATCAGTGCTGCAGACAACTAAATATTCTGAAAGCTAAAATCAATTACAACAGCTTTTAAAATAAATCCACTTACTACCAGATTGGGTAACTTGACGGAACTTGGGTCAGCATACATCCAAAATTTCCTTCTCAATAGTGTTTTTAAAACAACTAGTGGAGGGGGAGGGAGGCCACACCACGGGAGTGAAAGCAGGGGCACAGAAGGTACTAGAAAAAACCACAATCTCGGTCTTTAAAGGTGCAGCACCCCTGCCATGTGTTCGTGCACGAGGCACTTTGCTGCTGGCAGGCGATCGAACATTATGCACAGCAATTGCGTATTATGAGCCAAGTTATAGTGCCAAAAAGTAAACAGTGAATCTGATAAGCAAACATCCAGATTACTAACAGGAGTCTAAAACAGTAGTGGAACTACAATACCCAACGTGCACCACAAAGAAGACGTGTAGCAATGATAGCACTTACTGTTAACGCCAAACAAAAGAAATGCAAACTAAAACAATCCTGCCAGAAGTCAGCAACGCTATGGCTGTGCATGAAACGACAAACCTTATGCTTCCTGGAATTCCTTACTTTAGAGTGTGATGAAGTGGTGCCAATAGTTACACATTATTGCACATTACTGCAACATAGCTTCACTCAAATGTATTTTTAGCACAATGACATCCCCAGGTGATGGTAATCACCACAAAACAAGGAAGACCCAACGACGATTAGTCACAGAAGCACAAATAAAAGCAGTAAAGTAAACACGATTAACGGCTGTCTAATAGGCAAAATGTAGATTTTGGAGGTTAGCTGGAATCTGAGATTCAGATAATCGTGTTTATTGGTTATTTTTAGGACTCTAGAAGCAGGCTCTACCACTAACGCTGTCTGCTCTCTTCAGCTAAACACATATGGAAGGTGTGCAGACTCCACGTGAGCCTGTGATCCGGGCACAGCTCCCCCTGCCACACATAGCTCCTTACTTCTCCAGTGGCTGCCTCCAGACTCTCTGTAGTACACAGAGAAACAGAGGCATGAAGTCACGCTCAGGCAGAGGCACGTCTGTAGCAAAATCCGACTCACTGCCATTTCCGATAAGATTATCCGTCGAAGAGTTCCAGGCAGCAAGATAAGCAGGCAGAAGGCACAGGCGGCACAAGCAGGAGGCATGCGATCAGCAGGTGCTGGAGGTCTCTTAGAAGCCACTTGGGTAACAGCCACTGGCTGCACAGGGAGAGTCCCTAGGTCATCTTTCAGAGGGAGCGGCGGTATGATGAACTACCACAGGCAGAGAGGACAGAAAGCAGAGTAAGCAGGCAAGGTGCAGGCAAGGGCAGGGCAGAAGCGACAGGGTCAGCAGCCACAATGAGCAGGCACAAGCAGGAGAGAGGCAGCACACGCAGGCAGTACAGTTAGAAGATACAGGCAGGGCAAATTTAGCACGGCCGACAGGCACAGGCAGTACGGAGAGCAGGCTCTGAGAAGGAACGGGCAGCAGAGTCTGCAGGCACAAGCAGCAGGCTGAGCTGTCAGGATAGGCAGTCGGCGCAGGCAGCGCACTAGCAGCTGAGGTGAAGTTGAAGCATTGGCTCCCCTGCACTGCAGCTCGCTTGGCCCTCCTGGTGTCAGATGTGTGGGCAGACAGGAGTCCTCGTGCAGTCCCACGCACCGGAGAGTGGGAGGCAGCCAATCAGGGGCAGACGCCAAGCAGGCACTGTGCGCACGAGGAAAGGAACAGGCTCGGGGAGAGGGGGTGTTTGTGAGATGGGGATGATGCAGAGAAGCCGGGGCTCCTACACAGAGAGCTCTTGCACCACTCCGCAGCATCACGTCCCATCTGTTCCTCACGAATCACAACAATGCCGGGAGGAAGGAACACAGAAATCCAATTTATTATATTGCCGCGAGTGGTGTTTGAGGGGCGGCACAGTGTGAACAAATAAAAATGCCTGCAAACAAACTTCCAAGCAGGGGCAGGATACAATAACAAGCACCCGCCATTGCCGCGAGTGGTGTTTGAGGGGCGGGACAGTGTGAAGAAACAAGGGCACACGAGCAGCGGCTGCATCCGGAGCTGCCAATATGAGGGGGGGGCAGGATTAGGACTTCACTTGTGGCTCCTGATTCGGAAGCAGAAATGGACCTAATGCAACATTAAAAAAACAAGCAGTGGTGAACGACGAAACAAGGAAGTAGTTCCTACATGAATAGATAATGCCGAGCAGCGGAACAAAACTGTAGTTGGTCGGTGCTGCTTCCTGAAAAACCGAAGCAAAACGGAAGTGCCAGATCGGATCGCAAGCCAACCATAAGCCCGCTAACAAAATAAATGAGAGAGTTAATGAATGGCAAGTGGCAGAAGAAACTACCGGCAATAGGCGGAGTTTCAGCCAACACTTACAGATTACTTGATGCCTCGTAGAGGCAGCGCATGCGCTGCCTATGCGAGACCTGAAAAGCCACATGAGATAAAGTTCAAAGTACAATCCATGAAGTTTTATTTAAAGCTCAAGAATCAATACAGAAGGCAAAAAAGCCAATGGTTAGTCAATCAAACTATGAAATTTAGGAGCCTGCTCTCCTGCTTCTTCCGACCCGGAACAGGTAACCACTGCACCACCATCGTCATGTATTATCCTCGCAACCAACAATGACCTTGGCAGCCTGCCCACACCCTCCCTTTCTTTTCTCTCAGTCTCTCTCGACTCCCGATCGATGCTCCCACGTACTAGACTCCTATCCAACCACAGGATTTATCATCCCTTACAGCCTTCCTGACTCACTGACCTTGTACACTGTTTTCCAGGTTGTTTACCAATCGTGACTCTTAATTTTGTTATATTCCATTCCTGAGTGACTGTCCCACTTGGAGACGTTTTGTTGTATTTAGTCTCTCTGCCTTTCATGAGCCATTTTAAATGCCCGTCAACAGATTGCAATACCTCATGAGCCAGCACTTGATACTTTTCAGACTTCGGTTGTCTACACTCCTTAATTGTATATTTGTCCCCAACGATGCCACATTGTAGTTCTGTTTTTATTCACTCAGTTCTCACAGGTCTTCACGACACCACCCCACACCACTACTGTCACCCGCACATAATTATATTGTCACTTCATTGTATGTGTTGTTCTTTCCCGCGCATTTCTCATGAGGTCTCTCCCATGACAGCGGCACATACACAACAGTCACTGCATTTATTATGTCTTCCCGCGCATTACTTATGTTGTATTACACATGACAGCGGCACACGCGCACCACAGTCACTGTCCATTGAGTGCTCTTCTCCCTGCTTTTCCGCAGGTACACTTTGGGTGATTCCATAAATCCTCCCAAAACGCCTCCACTTTTCTCTCCCCCATCTGTGTCACCTATGCCGAAAAGCGACTGTGTAACAAACAGTTTCCTTTGTATCCCTTACCCCATGTTTTGTATCTTCCCCAGCCCTGAAGAGTCACAGGATAACCCCTTGTGACGAAACACGTGTCGGCTGGTTGTCTGGTTCTATGCAGTCGTTGCATTGTGACATAAAAAACTTTTCAAAACCTACACTGGTGTCGACCGCCGCTTTGTCAAAACTGAGAAAACATTTGAACTAACTTTATAATACCCTCACCACATATGCCCAGGACTGTGCTTAAACTATGCAAATTGTTATTCATCATAAAATATCATTGGCAGTGGAAAATGAACCCAAGTCTAATCAACAGCCGGGACTGGTTATGGTCTAGCACAAGGCAAATGAGAGTCGAGGAGCATGTGCCATGCCGAACAGAAAATGCTAGAGTAAGAAATTTGAAAAATATTGCAAGTGAACATTGATTATCAGACTAATATGGAGTCAGCTCTCTAAGAGGGCCAGGAAAGAACCTGGCTTGTTTCCCAAACAGTGAGATTTTATACACTTTGACAGAGAAGTGGTACAGTCATAATAGTTTGATGAAGAAAGTTACATTACGTAACGCAAGAGTAAAACAGAGAACACATCACATGGTCAAATGAATGACGCTTTGTTGTGTCTTACAGAGGAAACAATTCCCATTGAGTCAGTTAGTCAATAAAAATGTATTTGACCAAAATTTGTTATAAAAGAATACAGAGATTACAAAGACACAAGGCTCTACACAACCTAGGACTCGCCTACATTAACAAACACCTGAACTTCCACCAACCGTCGGGAAGAATGCGGGCTGACCTTTAGTGCCACAGGATGGCACACTGGACAGCCTAGTGTCCGGTGACCCCTTCGGGGTCCCGTGCATCACTTCCGTCCGAGGTGGGGGAAGGGGAGAGGTATATATGCCTCCCCCGCCCACCTGGTGGCCTCTTTGTCCCTCACCCTGACGCCGTTTAGGCAGCTGCTGCCGAGGTCACATCGTCGGACCACGAGGTTAGTCCTATGCGGGCCTTGTCTACCCCCACCTCCTTCCCGGCCCTAGTAGAGGGCCCCGCTATACGGGCATTTCCCGGGGGGGGGGGTCCTGTCACAGCTCCAGCCCCGGCTTTGCTCCCTTTCAGTCACATTGACGTTCCGGGGAATCTTGGGGCTAGGGAGCGGGATGGGGGTCGGGCGGGATGGATGGTGGTCCCGCTGGCAGCAGCTTCCTCCGGGCCGCGGCCTCGCTCTTGTGGCCGTATTCACGGTGAGGACTGATTGTGTCGCCATAGCCATAGAATATTTAACAGTTTTGCCCAGGGGCAGGGGGGGAGAGCAACGCATTTGGAAGGCCCGCGGCCTGGTTGAGCCTGGGCCCCCTATGGGTGGCTAGATGCTCCGGCGCTAGCACTAAGGGGTGGGCAGTCACGATGTGCATGCCCCTCATGCGCACTGCTATTAGAAACACCCCGGCCGCTAGATCAGCGTAGGTTAGATATGGGCGACCGATCTTCAGGTGGAAAGGAGGGCTCCGGGTGGAGAACTCGGCAGCATTGGCATCCAGGGTGCGCGGAGGTTATGCTCTGTGGCTGTGCGCGCTCACCTCGCTGCAGCAGTCGCAAGCTAAGAGACACTTCTCCCGCCCCCGAAATAAATGTTATCAAGTGCCAGCCCCTCAGGAAGCAGAAATACTGCTGACCTGTTTATCTCGGGCATATTCTTGGCGAACGTTAAAAGGGTCATCGGCGGTGTCTTCCCTCGTTAAACAAATGGGTAGCATATTGCAAACGTGTTTGAGGCACGGAGAATTTAATTATCATGTGCAGCCTTTTAAAGGTATGCTCTTTGCTTCGCAGAGGCACTCCGCATACATTTTACCACAATATGTTTGAACGTGTGCGAACCTCCAGGAGCTGTTTAAACGGAGAGTCAAACCCTCCCCCTCTCCCCTCATCACGGGGCAGCCCCTCAGGCCGGGCCAGCCATTGCCGATGCGTTTGCCCCCCTTTAAGCGGGGGGGGGGGGACAGCTCCCGGTGGGCACAGGCCAGAGCCCCATTCCAGGCCCCAAGGCTGCCGCGAGGCTCAGGGCAGGAACCGGCCCGGTGTGGCCGGGGGATGACAAGGCCAGTGAGTGTAGCCAGGCTCCGAGCGGCTTGGGGCAGGAGCACTTATCACGCGGTGGGGAGGAGCGCAATGTGCTCGCAACTCCGGTTGCGCTGGCTAGGCAGAGCCCGTGCTGCCTGCCACCACAGGGCCTTGTCCCACCAGTCGGCCTGGAGAGTCGGGGTGGGGGCAGAGAACCGCGTGGCTCCCACCTCTGTTGCATCACCATACCAGCCACGCTGATACCAGGCCAAAGGCCCGCGCGGGCATGTTGTTGGGGGTGGGGGAGCAGCAAGCGATAGGGGCTCCCGCTTGATTCCGTCGGTGTCCCCCTCTGTAGCACTATTACTGTGGCGGGGCTGGTGCCAGTGCATCAGCCCGCGTGGGCATGTTGCCGGGAGGCGCTTGAGCTTTGCTCCATCCCTTCAGAGACTACTGTGCCCGCCGCTGCCAGTTACTCCATCCAGCACGCCGCTGTGCCCCTGGTCTTTTGATTCCGGAGGGTCAGTTTCAGGTGGGGGTATGTTCTTTCCCTTATTCTCCTGCGGTCCCGGCTCTGACCCATCTGCTGGGGATCCCGGTTTGCTCGGGTGAAACCGGGCGGGAGGGTGGAGGAGGGTGCCTCGCCCCCAGTGTGACTTTGTGCTCGCGCTCTCACAGCAGAGCAGTTTAGGATGCCATTAGGGGTTCCCTTCCCTGTGGGACCCAGATAAACTAGCCCCACCCCCCTTGCACCAGGTCCGCACAGAGTTAAGTCGCAGGAAGCAAGTTACCATCCAGGCACCCAACCAGCTACCACAACCCCCGCCTAGTTATGCTACTAACTACCTTGACAAAGCCATCAACTCTGGCATGTTGGGTATGATGTTCTTGCTGCATCATATATCTGGATGCAATACAGCAAAATACTAGTCGGGCGGCACATCATGTTATGCACAGAATTTTGATTGAACAAATTATGCCATACCCTTAATTACCTTAGCCACGCCCGCTCTTGTTGTATAAACCTAGGTTGGAGCATATGTGCACATGACATACAAATGGCTTCCGTTCAGGCTGCATAGAGATTTCACGTGGTGTAGCCATATGTCACGGTATGGATGCGAGGAATTAAAAGGGTGCATTTTGTCAAATTGTGGTGCATGCTCACTTTTCTCTCGCTTATTACACTCAACAAATACAGGGCATCAGTGACTCATTTGCTTTCGGGTACCCGGCTGGGCTGCCCTGACTCCTTTGAAGTACAAAAGGTATCAACGGGCTGTGTACGAGGACACGTCAGCCTAATACAAGACTTTCCTGCCTTTCTTTGACGTCATCACCCTGATTGAGGAAATGTATTGCCAATTTTCCTCTTTCATACTGACTGCTTAGGTTTTATTTCAGTAATGTAAGGCATTCATTTATTTAATAGAAGGCCAGGGCACACGTCAAGTGCCATTGACAGTACCTGTGGGTAAGTGCGATGACTCAGGCTTTTTGAGACCCCCGCCCCCTCATTATACAAACAGCACCATCCTGGGCAGCGGTCACATGGCTAATTTATTTCCAATTATTTTCAGTAGGGGGCAGGGTGTATTGAGCAATCTGTGTATTGTGCTGTGAGAAGGATATTGGCTAAACTATAAGGGGTGGACAGACGGTGCTCCGTGGGCTTGGCATGGGCGGGTGGACACGCTGGTCCCTTGGAGGACGTGATGTGGTTTGGCCATCTGGGGCGGGGCCTGCACAGACTTAAAACTGGAGATCAGTCCTGGCTTCCCACTTGTCTAACTGTGTGATCACAGGCACATTTGCATTTCAACTTGCTTCCTTGTGTTCATCACACATGGGAGTGCTCGCAAGCAAGTCGATGTGTGGTCTGTTAAGAACCCTCTTGTGTTTGATTTAGCAGACTGCAATGTCGCCCTCAGCCTCATGTAGGACACAGATGCAATTAGAAGGTCTCTTAGTTCACTAGTAGGATGTTCAGTAATACGGAGGTCCACAACACTACAGAAATGAAATACAGCGGATTATGCAAATGCCCATAATTAAAGGAACAAAGCGACATCTCAGAATACCACAGTTACAGATTGGGATGGGTTACTGGGTATGCCTTGCCAGGATAGTGGCACTCACTTTACACGAACTGGAGCCTCTGTAAAGGTATGATGGAAATGCAAACTGGTACGTGGGACTCACCCCTCAAACATGCTGCTGGGCATTATGTTGCCAGGGTCTGTAACTGACAGACAGGGGCATCAAGGGGCTGTATTAAGCAACAGGGTCAGTTGCAGGGTGAAATGCGGAAGTTGTCACTCCGCGAAAGGGTGCGGTGGTGCCACAGTGGGCACAATTCATATAATTTCCAAACCAGGTCGGGAGTGCATGCATACTCGTGCACAACAGCACATGCGGTAGTATTATCAGTTGCCCTTGGTAGAAACTCCATCTGGGCTACGTCAGTCTCATACCATACCAGACACTTTGACTCCCAAAGTATTGTATATATGTTACTGTCTCACAGATGCACACTCCAAGCTTGGGAATATCTCACAAAAACAGCCTTAAACCTTGATCTTCTTAGAGCTCTTGTTGTTCAAATGGGTGTAATTACTGATATCGGTATGTCTCCCTCATCTTCATTGTTTGATTGCTAGCAAGAAAGGGTCATTCATAGTCTTTTAAATGTCACTCATAGTGCACTGAAATGATGGAATGTCACACATAGCAGCTGAAACCTTGGAAGCCATGGGTGGGGGCGGCTAGCTCTCGGTTGGCTATGCAAGAATGCTATAATTGTGGCTTATTTATCTTATGCAACTAAGAAGCATTGACGAAGCCAACAGAAGGGCGTGTTGTAGGTGTAGTGCTCCTTTTGTAGTAAATACAGGGAGGCAATGACATAGCGGCTAAATACCAGGCAATATTCAGCACATTGCCTGAGCAAGCTGGGTAGCCCTGCCCATTAGTTGGGCCTGAATAAGCCACACATATGCCGCCTACATTCTGTCCCACGCTGAGACATTTACATAAGTTGTATCACAGCATCGCCAGTTCCTTATACTCAGGCCCGTTGGCACTATGGCGATGCATTATCAATTTGCACAGATTTTGGGCCTGCATTAGCCACACATACCTCCTCCAGTCTGACCCCTCTAAGACCATTCAGCTCTGGCTTCACCTCCGGTCTGGCTGAGACAATAAAGCCTCTAACTGGTTTAATCTCGTTGGACACATGTTGGCACGTTAATGGCCATGCAGGCGATTGGTTGGCTGGTTTTACTTAAAGGGTCCGGATGTGGGCAGGCAAAATCAACAGTCGAAAACTCAACAACAGGGGTTGACACGCAGTGGAAGGCCCTTGGCTAGGTGCACTGGTAAGCTTTTACCTAGACAGTTTTTATTTAGTGGTTGTTCAGGTACTAAAGCAGGGATACCTTTTGCAGTATTTACATGCCGGGAAGTACGTAGGGAGGAAGTAATAGTTCCCCTAGTTGCGCAACATGTATATGCATTTGTAGAGGGTGCTTGTTAAAAGCTGCCTTGGACCCAACGAGTGCCAGGCAAACGGGGACGACTTGTACAAGAGATAAACATGAGTAGTTACTCAACACAGTGTTAAAAGGGATGTTGCCTAAGCAGAACTCAAACTGGCCTTAAACGCATGATGGAGACAATTAGTGACATGGCTAGAGAGGAAAAACCTGTGTTAAAGGAAGGGTATGCCAAGGGAGATAGCTTACATATTTTCAAGGAATTCCGTCAATTCAACATGCCTAAGTAAGCGAGGAATGCCCGAGTGATGGGTTGGGCCGGTTATTAATTTTATTAACCACACCAAGTACTGTGAAGTAGTGACATTTGAACTCATTTCCATCGTTCTTCCAGGACACATCTCCATCAGTACACACACCACCATACAGGGCTGCTCTCCCCTGGAGCAAAGGGAAGCTAAACACCATAGACGGCATAACGTCAACGTTGGCAACGTTATCTTAGCTTGCGGCCAGGCAGTGGGCTTGTCCAACTAATGTGATAATGTTAAGGGTTGCAAGCATGCACCAAGAGATGGATCCTCGAGACCATCCAGGACAGACAAAAAGACCCGCCCTATAGCCAGGGAGCCAGGCATTTGCAGAAGCTGCCAGCTAACATATGGGTTGCGGTGCAATAAGCCGAGAGGAACAGGGGGTCAGAGCATATTTGGCTACAATGATTGAAGGAGGATTGCTTTGGTGTTCACACTGCTCAAGAAGGGGCAAGTATTCGTTCATGTTATTCCCCCTCTTACACGGCAGGTACACGAGAACACCCGTGCTCATGTCACATATCCCATGGCAGGACAGTCACCAAAAGGGGGAAATGGCCATTGACATGCCTTGCCAGGACAGGGATAGCCACTCACCCCAACTGGCGCCTCTAGGGAGGATAAATGTTAGAAGCACAGACTGGGTGTGCTGGGCCCAAAACCCCTCACCAAAGCTGCGAGGGGCATCTGCTATCAGGTGTCTTTGAGGGACGGGCAAGGGCATTAAAGGGCCGTAGTGCGCGACACAGCATTTGCAGGGATACAGAAGGGTCCCAGCGGATCCACCAAAGGGACTACAGTGAAACATGTGCACAGAATCTGGTAGTCCGACACCATTACTGGTTTAAGTATCAAGGGTCACAGGTGGATAGCAGGGACCGGGCATCTGTGAACAGTCGAAGGTTCAGCAAGCAGGGTAGGCTGCGTAAGTTGTCACTTCACAATAGGGTGCAGTGTCTAATAACGGACACCATACACTTATTCCCTCAAACCTGTTGTGACACCATTACTATGTTTGCCAGGGATCAATCGAAAAGAACAATGAAATTGTCTGGTCAATGTGGCGAAGTAATGCACCCTAGAATAAGACCACAAGGTGCAAATTAGCAACCAGTTGGGGACAGGTGAACCTTAGTGGTCTGCATTCAGCCCCCGGCTCCCGTGGCATGGAGCTCAGTTGAGGGAGGCGATGGAGCCTGCGCACAGGAGATTAATCTGCGCTATGCGCAAATTCACTGAGCAGAGGGGATTTGGCTTCATTAGACATGGGGGCTACACGCCAAATTCACAGGGTGCTTTGAGGACAATGGGGTGCATCTGTCCAGTATAAGCATAGACCTGTTCTTGCTGGATAAGGGGAGAGGCCCTATAAATAGCAAAAGATAAGGCCGCTACTACTGGTCAAAAGGACATTGCTTCAAAACATGAAGGCCACAATTTGCAAATTAAGCAACCAGTTGGGGACATGTGTACCGTGGTGGTCCGAGATCACTCCCCGGCTCATGTGGCAGGGAGCCGGATCAGGGAACGCAATGGAGGCTGCGTGCAGGAGAGTCTATAGCGCGATACGTAAATGCACCGAACAAATGGGGTTTGGCTTCATGAGACACGGGTTGTTTCATGCCAAATCCACAGGGTGTTTCGAGGACGATGGGGTACATCTCTCCAGAATAGGCATGGGCTTGTTCCTCCTGGATCTAGGGGAGGCCCTGGAAATAGCAAGATGTGAGTAGGAGCGCCGGCCTTGGTGGGGGGCTCTGGCTGCGATGGTCGCCACACCCAGGGCTGTGGCTGAGTTACAGGAGCACAAAGGGTGCTGAGGCCTAATATCCCCAGGAAGTCTGTGCCGAGGACCCTGGGGTGCGACGGCACCCCATCTGTCCTACGGGCGGTTGGAAATCTGTACAACCGGGGGTCGCTTGAATGCTCCGCCCCTTGTAGGTGGGGGCGTGAATACGGGGGTGGACCGATGGTTCACCGGAAGTGGGAGGGGCTATCCCCTCACCACAACCGCTAAGCACCGATTGGCTAAGGCCACGATGCAAGTTGGCCCATCGGTGGTAGGCTGCGAGGGGCGGCTTGCCTTTGGATCGACTGTAAGATAACCCACCATGTTGGCATATTTGGTATGCTAATAAACCTGTAGCAATTTTTCCCACCAAAAAGTTGTCTTGTCTGCTTATTTATGTTACCTGTATGTTGCTGCGGGAGGGCTGGTAAGTGTGGCCGATATTGGCACTATGCGGGCTGACCGACACGTCCCCGCAGGGGACCCTCATAAGAGGGCGGCCCCTTTAGTGCAACAGGATGGCACACTGGACAGCCTAGTGTCCGGTGACCCCTTTGGGGTCCCTTGCGTCACTTCCGGCCGAGGTGGGGGAAGGGGAGAGGTATATATGCCTCCCCCGCCCACCTTGTGGCCTCTTTGTCCCTCACCCTGACGCCGTTTCCCTCCCTACCGCTTACCTGGCGTAATAAGGGTGTGGGGAAGGTTCTTCTAATCCTCTTTATTAGTGTTGCAGGCGGAGTTACAGGGCGATCCAGAGGTGGAAAGGTACTCAGGGGTACCCTCTTCAGGAGAACAAAGGGTGCTGAGGCCTAATATCCCCAGGAAGTCTGTGCGGTGGACCCTGGGGTGCGACGACGCCCCGTCTGTCCTACGGGCGGTTGGAAACCTGTACAACCGGGGGTCGCTTGAACGCTCTGCTCCTCGTAGGGGGGTCGTGAGTAAGGGGGTGGACCGATGGTTCACTGGAAGTGGGAGGGGCTATCCCCTCACAACAATCGTTAAGCACCAATTGGCTAAGGCCACGATGCAAGTTGGCCCATCAGGTGGTAGGCCGCGAGGGGCGGCTTGCCTTTGGATCGCCTGTAAGATAACCCACCATGTTGACATATTTGGCATGCTAATAAACCTGCAGCAATTTTTCCCACCAAAAAGTTGTTTTGTCTGCTTATTTATGTTACCTGTATGTTGCTGCGGGAGGGCTGGTGAGTGTGGCTGATATTGGCACTATTCTCTCTGCCACTCTATTGTCTTGCCCATACTCCCCGCATCACCCAAAGTAGAAATGGAGGAGGCTCCTTCTCCCAAATCACAGCAAAGACCTGGAAATGCCTCCCCAAGCACCTCCAACCATCACCTCACTTCCGAAATTATGAATGCCCCTCAAAAGACCTGGCTGTTCGAATAAGCCTCTGGCATCTGCAACCACCTGGATACCCTATCAGGTGATTAGCTGCGCTTTATAAATTCTAGTTGATTGAAAGATTTGTAAAAGATTCCATTATAACAAGCTAAATACATTCATTGTTTGAGCACGCAATTCAAAATCAGGTATGACACCTATATCCAAGAAAGAGAAGCATATTAAGGTGTGTCTATATGTTTCACAAGATAACAACAACATACGTGCAACGGATGCAGATTAAGAAAAATAATGGCCAATTTAAGATTTGCTAATTGCAGGAGCTCTGAGCTCTTTCCCAATCCTTAAGGAATGGCGAATTAAGCCAATAATAGGATGACAGATGGGTTCAGATGCTAAACATTGTAGCATTTTAAGGCTCTGGCGAGCCAATCTACAATTGTAGATGGTAAAATAAGACGTAGGGATTGAACTCTAGAGACTGTAAAAAAAATGCAAAAAACATTAAAAAACTCAACGTGAATTGCAAGCTGATGTTATTCCAGGGACATCGGCCCAAAAATGGGAACCAACTACTCTGCTGTGGGAAGGCGACCACAAATAAACAGAAGACAACCTGTGGTGAGTTAAATTAAATCTATTGTACTGATTGGCAATCCACACTAAATAAAGTTCCATCCACTCTACTGTGGTTATCTCCATAAGGTAACGTACAGTGTCCATAACCTGCGACTTGTTATACCTTTTCAGATTGCTATATGACTGGAAAGGCGCGGGGATATATCATTTTAAATTCACATTAATCTCAGTAGGGGAATTAAAAAGCTGGGTGCTCCCAAATCTATAAAGGACTTCCTGACATATACTAGCCATACAAGACTGTTGCTATGATCAAGATTTATGCAATCTGCCAATACGCGTTGAGAGAAGTTGGTAAATGGAGAACTCCAAATTTTAGCCCATAATAATAAAGGTGCTATTTTGATCGTATCTTCGATGTACGGGAGGCCAACCTCGGTGTGTGTAATGACAGAGGCGGTGCTATTAGGAACAGCCAACAATCTGGAAAGAAGTTTGTTTTCAGATATTTGTAATCAATCATAATTGGCGTACGCCCAAACCCCAACCCATAGATACCCAATGAAATGCATTTTGCTTTGCAAAGGGAGATGAGATCTTTCACCAGTTTTTCTAACGAAACCAAAGATGACCTCAGCTGTACTGATCATTTAATCTCCTTCCTGTTCCAGAAGTTTACCCCATTTTAAATTTGCGGTAAAAAAAACCAATGGTTCGGGTGTGGCCAAAAGGTCCAATAATAAAGTGATCCTAAGGAGAGCACTTATGGTTAGAGAGTTGAAGATTTATTATTTTAAAGGAGCAAAAAAATTAATAATGTACATAGGGACATAAGTCAGTTCATGTGAAACATTTATTTCCACAACAATAGAACTCAGGTGCTCACACAATAAGTGAAAGGCGTGACGTGCAGAGTGATGGTAAAGTTTCAAATAACGGCATCGCATTGACATCAATAGTGTAAAACTCCTCAGGCAACTTTATAGAATAGGAAGAGTTTTGTTGTAAAGGGTCATCGGCGTTTCGATCTCAACTGTTCGAGATATGTTTAGTTAAAGTCATATTGGCAGCAAATCTTTAAGCGCAACTTATACAGCTGACCCTGCCTTTCAAGTTTACACACACGTGATATTCTCACGCTCGTACCTTCAGCAAATTAATCTGGGTGAACTCGTCCACCCTCAGCTGTTTTCTGAAGCCCTCAATTGCTCTTCCTACGCTACGAATAATTGCATCAATTCAGCTTGCTCACCCGTTATATGTCCTGATGATGATCTTGAACAGTTGAGATCGAAACGCCGTTGACCCTTTACAACAAAACTCTTCCCATTCTATAAAGTTGCTTGAAGAGTTTTACACTATTGTTGTCAATGCGATGCCGTCATTTTAAACTTCACTATCACTCTCTGCACGTCACGCCTCTTTCACTTATTCTGTAAGCACCTGAATTCTATTGTTGTGGAAATAAATGTTTCACATGAACTGACTTATGTCCCTATGTACATTATTAATTTTTTTGCTCCTTTAAAATAATGAATCTTCAACTCTCTAACCATAAGTGCTCTCCTTAGGATCACTTTATTATTGGACCTTTTGGCCACACCCGAACCATTGTTTTTTTTACCGCATATTTCACCCCAGGTTCACGTATTGGGGTACCCTTGTTTTTCTTAAAACCCATTTTAAATTTGCATCACAACAAAATTCCTAGATAGTTGAAATTTGGCACTTTTGTACTATCCATTGTAAATCTTTGTGTGCGCGTGTTTCTGGGACCAAAAGTCTAAATAACATATTTTTTGTGGCTGGCCCTTAATTTCAAGTTTAACATAAAATCAGTAAATGTGTCCAACAGGAGCTGAAGCCCATTTGTTGTGGGCGATAGCAGCACGGTATCGTCGGCATACATTAATACAAGCAAAGACCAATATCCTATCCTGGGGAAATCGTTGCCCTTTTGCTGAAGAATTGGTTAAAGGGTATTAATAGAAAAAAGAAAAGAGGCTAAAATGCAGCCCTGCCTGGCACCCTCGTCAGCGTTAAAGGTGGGTGTACATTCCCGGTCGTAGCAGGAACGTACCTGTGCTATGGGTTCCCAGTGTAAGCGCTGAAGGAGTTCAATCAGACTCACATCCACCCCAGCCCGGCTCATAAGGTCCCACAACCGACCCCAATCCACGAGGTCGAACGCACTAGACGAGTCTATGAAGGCAAGATGTAGGGAGCCTAATTCGACATTCAAAAATATACACAGCACCTCCTTCTTCCAAAGGAAGAGGCCTTCAGTTGTGAACAGTTGTAAATCCGTCCACTCCGGAACATCATGAAGGGAAAAACATATAATGTAATAATGTTACTGTGCAAGCAAGACCATAGAGCTACTGACCTGTGTACAATCAATCAAGTAATGGACAGTGGCGGCTCCTGCGCTATGGCGAAGGAGCGTCGCCCCACTGCTTTCAAGCAGTGCGAGAAGCAAAAACATAAAATAATAATAACTTTTAGTTATTATCATTTTATGTTTGTGCTGCTTTGCGGGCGGGCGGGGCTGCTCTGCTCTGCGAGCATGGCAGTGGATGAGTGGTTTTCCCACTCCTAAGTGCGCAATGACTGTTTGGTCGGCTCTCTCGGGTCGCCCACACCAGTCATCTTCACTTTCACACTTCTCTATGCAGGCTGCATTACAGCCTGCATGGAGCACATGGCCTCCCCTCCAGCCCCTGGCTGAGCGCTGTCTAATGGTGCTCAGACCAATCACAACGCTGCATTGCAGCGTTGTGATTGGCTTAGGGGAGGGAGCCTGGCTGCCTGCTTCCTGAACGCCCGCCTCCCCACCCGCGAGCCATGCCGGCCGCCAGTGGTAATGAAGGTCACATTTGAGGCTTCTCGTGCACAGGGAGGGGGAAAACACGTTAGTGTCTGTCACTGTGCCTCACATGCATTTGATATGTGCAGTTTGAACACACCAGTAGGTCCACGCCTTCTTATGTCAAGCTTAATATTTTTGCTTTTTTAAACACAGTAAAGCATTCCAGTTGCGACTCTCTGGTATTAATGTAACCACAGAATGTTTAATTGTGGTATCTGCTCCCACAATTGCATAACAGTACAGTCGATAACACTGCAAAACTACACCAGAGCCAGTAACACTGCATGACCACAGCCGAGCCAACAACACTGCACTACTACAGCAGAGCTGAGCCAGAAATAATCTTAACAGAGCTAATAACACTGCATACCAACAGCAGAGCTAACACTGCATGGCTACAGCAGAGCTAATACTGCATGACTACAGCAGAGATAACACTGCATGACTACAGCAGAGGTAACAGCGCATGACTACAGCAGAGGCAGTAATAACTACAGCGGAGCTAATAACAGTGCATAACCACAGCAGAGATAACACTGCATGACTACAGCTGAGTCAGTAACACTGCATGACCACAGCAGAGATCACACTGCATGACCAGCAGACCCAGAAATAACAACAGCAGAGCTAGTGACATGACATAACCACAGTAGAGAGCTCATTCACCTCGGATGTCTCCGAGTAAACTATGATCACCCATGGACAACAGACACCCCCTGGCAGGGGAGTTAACTTTCCTTTTGGACCCTACACTTACCACTTGCAGAGTCCCCCAGGGGTCCTCCCTCAGCCCTACACTCAATGTCTACATGGCTCCGCACGCCCCAACGGCAGAACCTACGGACTCAACATTGTGTCATACGCAGACACCCAACTCATCCTCTCCCTATCCAACGAACACAACACCGCCACACACAACTTTCGAGAAGACATGGAAGCCGTCGCCAAATGGATGAAAAACAACTGCCTACAAGTAAACACCAACAAAACTGAAGTACTCATCATGGGTCCAAACCCCGATGCCTGGAACGACACCTGGTGGCCCCCCGACCCTTGGAAGCCCGCCTACCCCCATGGACCACGCCCGCAACCTGGGAATCATCCTGGACTCAGAGCTCAAAATGGACCGCCAGATCAACTCCGTCTCGTCCTCCTGCTTCAACACCCTCCGCCTCCTACGTAAGACCTTCAAATGGATCCCCCTCGAACACAGAAAGACCGTCAATCACGCCCTGGTCACCAGCAGGCTTGACTACAGCAACGCACTCTATGCCGGAATAAACAAAAAACACTAACCCGCAAACTACAGAACATCAACAATGCTGCCGCAAGACCGGTCCTCAACCTGCTAAGACACTGCCACATCTCCCAGCACCTGCTCACACTCCACTGGCTCCCCATCGAAGCTAGAGTCACCTTCAAGATGCTCACACACACTCAAAAGGCCCTCCATGACACTGGACCAGCATACCTGAACAGCCGACTCAAATTCCACGCACCCCAAAGGACCGTACGATCAGCCCAGCTCTCTCACGCTGTGCTCCCCTGCACCAGGAAGACCAGATCAGCTGGCCGCTCCTTCTCCTTCCTCGCGGCCAGAGCCTGGAACGCCCTCCCTCTCCACCTCAGACAGACAACATCTTCCCCTTCTTCACAAGAAACCTTAAAACCTGGCTCTTCGACAGACCGCCTCCTTGATGGACTGGAACCTGCGAAATCCCCCTCCCCCAGCGCCTTGAGAGCCTCACGGGTGAGTAGTCGCGCTTAACAAACACCTGATTGATTGATTGATATAAGTAGACGCCCCCTGGCGGAGACTGCAGACATTGCACTTATATGTGCTCCATGAACACTGATGCCCTTTCACGCTGCTCTGGAGCAAACACCGTCTGCCCCTTTCCTGGCCGGGCGTTATCTCTCATTAGTGTCATACCGTGATGTCACAACCAGGTACTGTCTTTGGTCTTTATCAGACTAGTGTGGTGTTTATCAGCCCAAAAATACGCAACACCTCTGCTGCGGACCCATTGATAATGTAGAAAGAACCCTTTTTGTATCTTCCTCATAAAAGCCCTTCAGGCTCGGGTGAAATAAGGACTGAGCTTTTATAAACTTGACAGACTCAAGGTGTGATCCTCTCACACAGTAATCTGTGCGGAGGTGGGTGGTGGGCGTTTCCTTTCTGCAGTTTTGGATAAAAAGAAGCAGGTATTTGGTAAAAGCAGATTATCTGGGTCAGGAGGCCCTGGCATGGAGAGTCCTTCGGGAGTCTGAGGCGGAGTTTCATGTAAAAATAAAAATACATACGCACTATACAGAACTGGGTACTCTATATTTAATTACATAGGATTCCTACACCTGTCAGCAGGCTCGTTGGTCTAGGGGTATGATTCTTGCTTTGGGTGCGAGAGGTCCCGGGTTCAAATCCCGGACGAGCCCTTCAGCTCTTTTTCCTAAACTCACTCATGTTTAAAGTCACTTTTCGAGAAATGGAAAAGAGAGGAATAAGGAAAGATGATTTGGGAAAAACCTGGGTGGTTTTGGATTTGAATCCGAGACCTGCCCCACTGAGAGTAAGAATCTGAGCCCAGAGCTAAGTGACATCCGCAGGAACAGCTGGAGGAAGGGGGGGGGGAGGGGAGGATGTTTTAAGGGGGGAGGAGGCGGGGAGGCAGCGCCCGCCACATCAGCAGCGAGGGGGCAGGGATGTTACGTGCAATGAACATTACATGGGGTCTGCTGCCAACGCGTTAAAATCACACTGGGGCTCAGCAGGGTGAGCCGTGGGCGTGCACACGAGAGTGAGACACCCAGGGGAGTGTGAGGGGGTTGTGAGACACCAGCAGCAGGGCTCAGGGCAGGCCCCACCCCCCTGCACATGTCTATACACATGCATACATGGGGGCGGAGGAGAGGGGAGATAAAAGGGAAGGGCTGACCTAGTGAAGGAAGAGGTAAGACATCTGTGAGGCCGGTGACACCGAGAGGTGACGCCCGAATCACCCGGTGATTGAGGTCTGACGGGTCGGACACCGAACAGACCCTGATGAGAAGGGGGTGGATGGACTGATTGAGGTCTGACGGGTCAGACACCGAACAGACCCTGGTGAGAAGGGGGTCGGTGTGGAAGGACTGATCAGAGGGGCACCGGAAGGTAATAGGAGTGAAGGGAGTGATGGAGGTCTCTCTGAGGCAGTAGCGTAACTAAACGTGAGGGGACCCCCCTGCAAGATATGCTAAAGGGACCCCCTCCAGTATGGGTAAGCCTTTGTTACGCCCCTGCTCAGAGGGGCACCAGGAATGGGAAGGGGGTCGGTGTGGAGGGAGTGATTGAGGTCTGACAGTTTAGACACCGAACAGACCCTGGTGAGAAGGGGGTCGGTGTGGAAGGGCTGATTGAGGTCTGACGGGTCAGACACCGAACAGACCCTGGTGAGAAGGGGGTCGGTGTGGAAGGGCTGATTGAGGTCTGACGGGTCAGACACCGAACAGACCCTGGTGAGAAGGGGGTCGGTGTGGAAGGGCTGATTGAGGTCTGACGGGTCAGACACCGAACAGACCCTGGTGAGAAGGGGGTCGGTGTGGAAGGGCTGATTGAGGTCTGACGGGTCAGACACCGAACAGACCCTGGTGAGAAGGAGGTCGGTGTGGAAGGGCTGATTGAGGTCTGAAGGGTCAGACACCGAACAGACCCTGGTGAGAAGGGGGTCGGTGTGGAAGGGCTGATTGAGGTCTGACGGGTCAGACACCGAACAGACCCTGGTGAGAAGGGGGTCGGTGTGGAAGGGCTGATTGAGGTCTGACGGGTCAGACACCGAACAGACCCTGGTGAGAAGGAGGTCGGTGTGGAAGGGCTGATCAGAGGTGCACCGGAAGGTAATAGGTGTGGAGGGAGTGATTGAGGTCTCTCTGGGGGGCACCAGGAAGGGAGGGGCCGGGGTTAGGGCGGTGCAGTTTTATCTGCTCGGATTTAGTTGCGCTTTGGGAAGAGTCACGGTGTTGATGACGTCACTGCTTAAAATGCCAGCTCCATGTCTGGTCTTCACTGCTGGCAGGAGAGCCGCGACCCCCAGCGAGGCTTCTTCTGACAGTGTAAGGGTGGAGGTGATGGGGGTGAGTGAGACCCCTGAACCTGGCGATGAGACCCCTGAAGCTGGGAGGAGACCCGTGAACCTGGGATGAGACCCCCGTCATGTGCGTCAGCCCGGCTGAGACAGCCTCGCGGGCTGGCGTCCGTCTGATTGCAGCCGCACCCGAGTACTTAACAGGTCTTTAAAAGACCATTTACTCGTCAATGAGGCTTTTGTTGTGTGTTCACCCCTTCTTACAGCCACTCTCCCTATGGCTGGAAGACTTAGCCCCCCCGAAATCTTTTTCAGCCCCCCCCCGAAATCTTTTTCAGCCCCCCCCCGAAATTTTGCTCTAGTTGCCCGCCTGATGTCTGGTCTTCACTGCTGGCAGGAGAGCCGCGACCCCCAGCGAGGCTTCTTCTGTCAGTGTAAGGGTGGAGGTGATGGGGGTGAGTGAGACCCCTGAACCTGGCGATGAGACCCCTGAAGCTGGGAGGAGACCCGTGAACCTGGGATGAGACCCGTGAACCTGTCGCTGAGACCCGTGAACATGGGAAGAAGCACTTTGAGCTCTTCAGTGATGTACAGAACGTTCATGGTGTTTTCACGAGCTTTAGTCACAGCTCGGTAATCAGCGAGGCCGAAATAGCTCAGTTGGGAGAGCGTTAGACTGAAGATCTAAAGGTCCCTGGTTCGATCCCGGGTTTCGGCAGATGTCTTTTGTTGTCAATTATAAATTGTATGAAATTAACATTAGTGAATGCTATTATAATTAATGTTTTTTAGTTCAGAAATAAAAAATAGTGAATTAAAGCAGATCAAAGTGGATCGAAGGAACCAATGGAAAATAAAGAGAGGCAGAAATAAAGAGCAATGAAGGAGTGGGAGGGAGAGTGAAAGATGGGAGAAGAAGAAGGCAGGGGAAAAGAAGGATGTAAGAATAAAGCTAGGAAGGGCAGAGGGAGAGGGGAGGAGGAG
Source organism: Triturus cristatus (assembly GCF_964204655.1). Classification (NCBI taxonomy): domain Eukaryota; kingdom Metazoa; phylum Chordata; class Amphibia; order Caudata; family Salamandridae; genus Triturus; species Triturus cristatus. Next base: position 143,792,504 of record NC_140585.1, on the reverse strand, counting down.
TATGTAACAGAGGAAACAAGGGTGAAGGAAGGGAAAATAACAAACATGACCAAGAAAGGAAAAGAGGCCAATGAAACTATTTCACTGTGCAATTTCTAGGACGCAAATGCGTCAATATCTTACGCCTGTCTCACGGCAGGCGTAAGACTGACACAGGCACATTTCACATGGGACTTGCCCATGTGTAATGACCCATTGCTGGAGTTGCGTCACTTTTGTGACACACTCTAGCAATGCATCATTTTTGTGCCTCCAGATACGTCAGAAATACTTACGTATCCGTAACTCCTTGCGACATGATGCATCATACTGTAAATATGACGCATCATTGGTGTCGCAAGGAGGGCGCAATGAAAAGTGACGCATCGTTGTTTTCTCGCAGTGATGCGTCACTTTTCATAAATGAGGTCCTCAGTCCCCAAGTCCTAAAATGGCTGCAGACACATCTTTTTTTGATGTTGTGGCAGCCAATCAGATATTATCTCTGGATCTGTCTGCTCCGCGAATCCTCCTCGGATGTGATATACACTTACATTTGTAACCTCAATTTCTCAAAAACTACTGAACAGATTTACACAAAATCACAAAAATTACGCTTTCTGACACAAGATCTTGCTTTCTGCCAAATTTGGTGTAATTTTGTTTTTCAGGTTTTGCGGTATCACTGTTCCATTGTCCTATTAAAAAATAAATAGGGAAAACATGTTTTGGGACCCACCTTTCAATGAGCTGAAGTGGATGAGTTTTTTTATTTAAATTTTGTAAAGATTCAGCAAACTTATAAGCAAACCAAAAATACTTTTCCTATGCAACAGTAGACCTAACTATAACTACCCAGGGGCATCTGTGACTGGGTAATATATAAGAGATAAAGAAGTGCTCAGACAGCAGGCATTATGACGTCAGAGCTCGACTGTAATAACCTTTTAATAGTTGAGTTCTGCCATCTTCTCTTTATGTACTGTAACTTTGTGTATCACAAGATGCTGATTTTAAAGAAAGTAGTGACATCCATTTATACAGGGTTCACAGAATCCCATGTAATATATTGTTTATATATTCATAGAAAAGACAAAGGTTAACGTGACACAGAAATTCACTAATTATAGTTCACTCAAGGACCTATAACTTGCGCACCCGCCATGCACAGTGTTGTCGTCTATGATGTCAGTTCAGATGTCATCAGTGATGTTATCATTGATGTGATAGAACCTGTCATGAGTGATGTAATATGTGAGGTCATAAACAGTGTGTTGCGAGGGCGTTTTTAACTGATATTTTGACATAACTATAACATCCCTTTAACCTTTGTTTTTTCAGGGAATTTCTAGAATGTTTTGTAACGTAAATAATATTTTATTACCATACATTAGTAGGCCTACCTCGCACCTCGCGCCTCGCACAGCCTTCAGCCGTGCGCGGCGCTAAGGTGGCCGTATGGCCTGGCTTGTTATGTGAAATGCATGAGACTAAATAATGATGTCACATCACGTAATTGAGATTGTGTTTGGATAAAAATCCTATTGTGGCACCTTTGGGAACAACGTGATCCAACGGAACGCAAAAATGTGATCTAACAGAAGACAAGTGCATGCTATTTGCATCGCAGGCAATGCTGCATTACTTTTTACAGCGCAAAATACATCCTCTCATGAAAATAATGTGCAAAATGCCGAACTGGCACCTCAAACAATTTTGCGTAATATTTTTGGAATTTTTCATAATTTTAGGAATACAAATGACTCAAATTTTTCCATGACAACTGTTATTCTGATAATTTTTGTTTCTGTCTGTTTGATGGCTACCCTCACCTTTTTTCTAGCAATCTCTGTTTCTTTCACTGTCTCCCCTCTCAGGGAGGCTTTACCCGCTGCCCATAATGTTTGTGCTGAATCCACCGAACTCTCCTTCTTGTCTGAATATGTTGCCCAATGTGATCGGAATTTAATTTTGTGTGCAGGAAGTTTGTAAACGACAGATTCATACGTCATGAGTGCCCCTGCCTATCTCCAGTTGGGTCATGTCATGATATGTCATTAGTAATAATGGATGCTTCCGTGAATCTTGGTAGGGGTGTCGCTGGTAGTAGAAAGCGTTGATACATCAGCCTGTTCCTCGGACACACATGGTAAATATGTATTTACATTTTATTTACAAGCCCCTTGTTAAAAGTGACGCACCGGCGGCGCAGGGTGCTTGTAAATAAGCCCCTATTCTCTTTTTACAGGGTGTAGCATCCTCCATGGGTTGCTAGGGGACGGTCAGTCTTGACATCTCCAGACAGTGGGGCATATTATCAAGCACAGCGTTAAAATTATCGTCACTTTAGTGGCAGAAAACTGCTGCTAAAGCTGCGATTATGGGCTTGATAATAAGCCGCAGAGAATTCCCATAGAATCCCATGTTGACACCAGAACCTGGGCTTCTATTGGAATTCTCTGCGGCATATTATCAAGCCCATTATCGCCGCTTTAGCAGCAGTTTTCTGCCGCTAAAGCAGCGATAATTGTAACGCCGTGTCTTGATAATATGCCCCAGTGTCTCTCTTTGTCATGGGTAAGTCTATTCTGCCTGATCCGTCCATCAGGGGCCCAGGGCCATTTTCCAATGAAAATATTGCTTTAGATGCATCGGCTACCTTATTTTTACGGTTAGCGTAATCATTGGCCCACTGCCATTAGAGCGCTTTACGTGAGGAACAGATTCAATTTCAGTTTTTTTGGCCAACAGTTTTGGTGGAATTCATATGTTGGGTAGTTACCAAGAATGTGCAGGAATAAAAGAAAGAACATTTCTAATTTATATCTCGTAATACTTTATTAAAGCCTTTCTTTTACACACTGGTTTGCCGTTTGTGTGTCTCCTTGTGAGTTATGCGGCGTGGAGTCAAGTCCACACTATGCGTGTTACTGCTGTGCAGCCACAGGAGAAAGGTGTCCACACAGACACAGGAATTATAATAAACCACCCGTGTGGAGCATCACGTGACGCCCAGCACCGCCTAAAGATAATGGGGCATATTTACAATAACTGGCGCATCCCTGCATATCAGCAGGGTTGCGCCAGTTATTGTGCGCCGCAGCTCCGCCACCATGGATGCGCCGCATTTACAATGAGGCGCACCATGGGGCAAAAACGGCACAGATGTGTGACGCATCTGTGCCGTAAAAGTGGCGCATTGCTGGAGTTGCGTCGCAAGCGCGACGCAGCTCCAGCAATGCTCTGGGGGGCCCTATCTTGTTAATGCTGCGTCAATCCTTACTCCTGCTTCAGGCAGGCGCAGGGTTTTGACGCAGCATGGGCCTAAAAGTGACTGAGGGAAATCTTGTAGATTTCACTCAGCCACTTTTAGGAGGCATTCCTGCGCCGGAACGCCCCCCCCTTGCGCAAGAACGCCTACATGTGGAGCAGGTCTTTACAACGTGACGCATCTCCCAGATGCATCACCTTGTAAGTACCCGGAACCATGGCGCAGGATTTGCGCCGCCGCTGCGTCACAAAAGTGACGCAACGTCGGCGTAAATGAGGCGCAAGGGGCTTGTAAATCTGCCCCAATGTATATATGTCCACAGAGACCAGGAGGATGAAAACAGGAAGGGAGGGGTCATCTGAGAGAGAGAAATGACCTCTCTGGTCACTGCTCAATACCTAGAATATTATAAAAACAAATGAAGAAAATAATAAAGAAAACTCAGGTCCCACCGAGATTTGAACTCGGATCGCTGGATTCAGAGTCCAGAGTGCTAACCATTACACCATGGAACCGCCCGCGCACTGTAACGGTCACATTTACGTCATCTAAAGACACAGGCTGCAGCTGTCGGTCACTTGTAGACTTTCCATTGGTCAGCAGTGTATGTTAAACGCGCCACGAAAGAAGTCTATTTCAAAATTAAACCCTTAAAACACGACACAACAAACTTGTTTACCCAAACACACGGAAAATGACACATTTGGGGCATTAAACTGTCCTTTTAGGGCAGTACTCTCACTTGCTCTGAGTTGGTGTAATGCGGAAACTTCCTACATCTTAATCTTCTAGAAATCAACACAGAGCAGGTTTAATATCATAAAACAGTCTCTAAAACACAAGGCACGGGATTAATGTCAGAAACAGAGTCTGAACCCGCCTCTTCAGTAGCACGGGCGGAGCAGGAAATAAACAAGCATTTTCCACGGTGAGAGCACGGGAAACTGGTGCTTTGTAATCCACGCGCTATTCATATATAACCTGTACTCTTTGTTGTGCAAATAAAAGACAAACAACGAATAACGCTTCCTAGTATTAATCTGACGTTCATTCCTCCGGGTCATTAATATACAGCACCTGTGCAGTAAGGGCTGTGGCGGGAACAAGAGCTGTGGGGTCGTGCGAACTTCAAAGGGCTTTAGACTGATAGCAGCGGAAGAGAAAGAAGGGAAATGTATTAATATTTAGGGGCTTTTAGGTTTGTAGGAAATAAGAGAAAGTTTATTAAGTTCCTATAGTAAAATGAGCGATCTTCCCATACCGGGAGTCGAACCCGGGCCACCTGGGTGAAAACCAGGAATCCTAACCGCTAGACCATATGGGAGACTGCATGACGCTGGCACAGCTCAGTTTCTGTGATCTGTCTAACCTGTTAGACTCCACTCTCAGAGTCTCTACACTTCAAGTCACACTGCCACCCTCAGGGTCTGACAATCAATGGGGTAACATGCACCCCACTCCTGACAAACAAATCGATGGAATGAGGGGTCATGATTTGTTCAACCACCTGCTCACTGTCTCATTATTTACAACCCTGGACCTTCTCCAGACACAAAGCCCAGGGCAAGAGGACAGCAGCAGCCCCCGCATTGCCTCTTATTGCCCCCCCCTCCCTTCCCCAGCCAGACAAGGCCCGCCCCTCTCCCCAGGGCACCCCTTCACTCCTGAGTCTCCTCACCTGGCTACCTCCCAGCTGCTTCCTTGATCCACACCCTCTGCACCTGTCACAGGCCCCAGACTGCCCTCCAGGGGGCTCCAGTCACACCCCCTCTCACCCTACTAACAGCACCGACCCCAGTCCTGACATTTGATTGGTTCACACAGAGGAGGACCAGCTCAGGTGCACCCTGGCTTCTTCCCAGGTATCTTCAGATGCACAGGGTGACCGCCAGGGGGCAGCACCGCCACAGCTCTCACAGCCCACAGGGCCATGGAGCAGCAATGGGACATCAGCAGCCTTGAGGGGCGCAGACCCCGAAGAATCCCGCACAGCATTCTGGGAGAGCGGAGGAGGAGCCTCTGCGGTGTGTTTTTTACAAAAGTAAACATATGAGGTTAAAAACAAGTAAACACACATTTGTAGGCATTCTCTGTTGTATTGTTCCTTTTTGACATCATCAATTTGAAAGAACCGAATGGAGAAAACTTTTAAAAATAGCTAGGATACGACTGCAGCGTGGGCAGGCATGAAACATTCATAGTGCCAATATCGGCAACAGTTATCACAAAGCACATAAGACATAAGTGCATAAATAAAAACACACGACACTGTAATGTAAGTGGAGAAATATTGCTGCAGGTTTATTAGCATAACCAATATGCAAACAAGGTGGGTTATCTTACGGGCGATCCCAGGGCAGGCCAGCCCTATGCCGCCTGCCCGTCTGATAAGCCTAGAGTCACCATGGCAACGCCAACTGGTGTATACCAAATATTGGGAGGGTCCACCCCTCCCATCCGTGGACCACCAGTCCACATGCTTCACCACGCCCCCCGTGATGGGTGGGCGGAGCATAAATGGCAGCCCCCGGTTGCTCAGACCCACAACCGCCTTTCGGTTAACGGGGCGCCGTCGTTCTTCCAGGGGACCCGCTAAACATCCCTGGGTATCCTGGCTTAGCACCCCATGGTGCTGCTGCATGCTGTACCCCTTGGTAAGTGCAGACCCTGGATCGCCCTGTAACTCCTCCTGCAACACAAAGTAACATTGTTAGAAAAAACCTGCCCCCCCCCCTTTTGTCCCTCCGGACGCCGGGTAAGCGGAGGGGCGGGCAAGGCGAACGAGCGGACAAGAGGACGAGGAGGGGGCGGAGACAGTATAAGTACCCCTGTCTCCTGCCCGCCCTCGCCGGAAACAGCTATCTGTTGGGGTCTCCCCCGGACTGGCCCAGGGACTCGACCTCCCACCCCTGTGCCTTCCTGTGGCACTAAGGCGGCCGCCCTCCAAGGGGCGGGCCGCTGCGCGACCCCCCCCCGGGCAGCCTTACATAGTGCCAATATCGGCAACAGTTATCACAAAGCACATAAGACATAAGTGCATAAATAAAAACACACGACACTGTAATGTAAGTGGAGAAATATTGCTGCAGGTTTATTAGCATAACCAATATGCAAACAAGGTGGGTTATCTTACGGGCGATCCCAGGGCAGGCCAGCCCTATGCCGCCTGCCCGTCTGATAAGCCTAGAGTCACCATGGCAACGCCAACTGGTGTATACCAAATATTGGGAGGGTCCACCCCTCCCATCCGTGGACCACCAGTCCACATGCTTCACCACGCCCCCCCGTGATGGGTGGGCGGAGCATAAATGGCAGCCCCCGGTTGCTCAGACCCACAACCGCCTTTCGGTTAACGGGGCGCCGTCGTTCTTCCAGGGGACCCGCTAAACATCCCTGGGTATCCTGGCTTAGCACCCCATGGTGCTGCTGCATGCTGTACCCCTTGGTAAGTGCAGACCCTGGATCGCCCTGTAACTCCTCCACAGCCTTGGGAGTGGCCACCGTCACTACCAGGGCCCCCCACCAAGGTAGACCTATTTCCCTACAACCAGCTGCAGCCAACGCTTCCCCTAGGTCCAGTAGGAAAAGATCCATGCCTAAACTAGGACTTCTCCCAGGTCCAGCCAAAACAAGTCTCCGCCCAACCGGGCCGACGGCCAGCATGTACCATCCGGACAGGTTCCCCCAACCATTCTAAAATCCCCCGTGGAATTGACTGAAATGACCTTAAACCTTGAATAGGCGATGGTCCAAAGTTGCCTTTGCCTGGCTAAAGAACAATCCCTTTGACAAGACACTCCTGCCTGGCAGTGCCAATGCGAGAGGAGGTAAGCGTTGCAAGCGCCCTTACTTCCTCTTCCACTCAGCTGGAGTACGCCCATCATATTCCATCAGTCACCACCAACTGTAAACCCTTGCCCTCCCAAAATGCTGCTAGTATACCAGGGAGAGACAGGACAGGGTGCCCACAGAGGAGAACCAACGTGTAAAATTCTTCTCTATTTTGGATACTGGGAAAGCCAATTAGTCTCCTGCTAAATTGTGGCTATCAGAGTGTTACCCCGGGGTTTCCCTTGATCATATGGACCATATGCCCCCGTTCTGCTGCTTCACCTGATTGTTAACATGAACCCCAGCGCAGACCACCGGCCTATGACCCATGTTTGGCCAAGCCTGAGCTAAAACACTTCTGAACAGCATGAAACAGGCTAACCACCAGCATTGCATTCTGAATGTTCCTGACGCAGCCCAGAAACATGCGCATAACTAAAGCAACTGGCACCATGCCATAAAAGTATCAATTCAGCCTTCTATGAATGCAAAATGTGCTCTGTATTAGTGTTCCCTCCAAACCAGCCGCCCTAACCAGGCAACCCGCACCCTCCTGGCACTGGCACACTCCCGCCCCAGCTGCCCTAGAGTGCCTGGTCGTGTGTGGCCACAACCTACGTTCTATCACTGACGTTATATCGGGGTGTGATGACACTCAACTAACTCTACTGCCGAGTGCCCCTTGCACCATCGCAAGTATGTCTTTGCACACTTAGTGGCTGGATGTAAAGTCAGATGACATTGGCAGCCCGGTCCCGGGCGAACATAGCAGCTTTACAGTTTCTGGTGCTGTAGACCGTACCTGTAGCTTGCGAACCGAATGCAATTCCCTTGCTCCTGTTGAGCACGAAACCCACAACAATTTCTCACCAACGTTCAATACCTTACTGCTGCTCATCATTTCCTAGCAGAATGTTGACAAATCAATGTTCTGCAATGGCACTACTTTGCAGCCTGCACCAGTCTGCCAGTGTCTAAAAGACCTTTGTCCTGCCGCCTGGCCTAAGCAATCTAGTCCTGTTCTAGAAGCGCCTGCTTCAGCCCTGGAGCAAACAATTCGCCAGTAACCCAAACTGACCCTGATGCGAAAAAAAAAAAAAAACCATGCCAAGGCACACAGGAGTGTGTAATAACTAATAGCAGGTCTAACAGTGTCAACAAGCATCTTCCGCTTACAATAGGTGTGAAGGAGTAGGGGTTTCCAGTGAGAATAAGATGACAGCAAATACAGCGGGAGGAGCGACCAATGACCTGCCCAAAGACTCTTCGAAATCCTCCTACCGAATGATGTGGGAGCTCGCCACCAACCTCTGTCCCAGCCTGCCACCCCCCAAGTATTTGGAACCCTATTGCTCCAAGGAAGGAGGGGGGGAGGAGGGGCAGTGTGGTCTGAAGATGTGTGTGATGGAGGACATGTGTCCTAGCGTACAAGGCACAACAGTGAGTGTACTAACTAATAGCAGGTCTACAGCGTCAACAGGCATCCTCAGCTTACAATAGGTGTGATGGAGTAAGGGTATCCATTGAGCATCAAGATGACAGCTTCCCATCTGCCCGACCGTGGTGGGAACCACTCCTGATATTCTAGTACACATGGTCCCTGTTCACCTGTCACTGCCTGATGTACGTGACCTAGGTACATGGTCCCCTTGCATGGCGGCATGCCATTGAGACCAACATTCCTTCCCTGATAAGTGCCACTATCTGCCTACGCTACAATCTTGCCTGGCGTTCTATCATGCCCAGATATACCACGCGATGATTGCTCTCCTCCGTCACTTGACCCGACCACACCTAGAAGAACAAACACAGCGAGAGGAAGCAGCCTGTGACCTGCCCCAAAAACCACCATCCCGCATCAAACCGACCCGATGGAAAGACAACCAGCGCCTAAAGCTCTACACCCGCGGATGACCCAGGAAACGGATGACCCAGGAAATAACCAATCGTTTAACAATCGAGTAAATAACAACGGACATCCTTTCAGCATCTGAAGGCCTAGCCCTTCAGAAGAACCTGGGACCCCAGTGCCAGGCATCAGAGCAGGCCACGGCACCAGTGATGTGACTGATCTTAGCCCACTTCCGTGTGAGCCAAGGCCCGCGAAGCATCTTTTTTTTTTTTTTTTTTTTGATCGCTGAGCACACGTAAACCACTCTAGCTGTTCCTTGCCGCTAGGTCGTCCTACCCTAAGGAGCCCCAATGAACGACGAGGTAACCTTAACACTCACTCAACACTGGGCGTAACTCTTTGCTTGACCTAGATGCTGGATGCAAAGTGACACCTCCCCCTGCTCCCGACCATAGTGGTGAAGTGTCCCATGAGTGCTCGGTTAATATAAAAGACCTGGACATAACCGAGGGAGCCCTGCGCAGCTACAGACGCCTGACAGTTGTCCCGTTCCGTGGAAGTCTGCATGATCACCATTCATAGCGTTACTCTAATGCGCATAGGGAAATACATTATATTTATAAATCTGTATGTGAGCGCAAAAGGGTTTTTTTTTTTTTTTTTTTTTTTTATAATGCTACTGGTTGCGGTAGCATGCAAGTCTATCACATGTAGTATGGTGGTCCATGACTATTGTCTACTTCCCCAACTTTGATATTTACATTTAGTTAATTTCCCCTGTTTCGGAATTTACGTCAGGTGGACCCTTGTTATCACACACAAAAAGAACCCAGCCCGCCAAACTTTGCTGTTCCATTCCAGACAAAAGCAGCTTACAGGTGTGTGTCAAAAACCCAACTTACTGGAACTCATTTATCGACCACAGTAAGAAAGTAACTGCGTGTGCCTGCTGAGCTCTGACCTTTTGACCTCACAGTCACACAACCTCCTGCCCGTGCATACCAATGGATATAGCCCGTAAATTGCTGTTGTGCTGTGCGAGATGTCGGCCTGTCGCTAGGAGCTCCCTCTCTTGATACCTGTGGTTACTCATCCTAGTACCCCGGAGCTGTGGCCAGCCAGGACTGTTGGCTATGTCTCTGACACCGTTACGCTGTTGTAACAGATACTGATCTGTAGATAAAGGCATTCTCTAAACATCCATGTACCTCAGACCGTAGACCCCTTACAGGTGAGACGTTAAAACCTTTCCTTTCCTATACTCTTGCTGTCAAATTAGCGTTTACTTCACTATGCATTCATCAATGAGGCTAACAGGCATGATACGGCCGGGTAAACCACACTACTAGCCAACTTCTTAAAGTTTTACACTCCCATGCCCTTTCAGTGTCAAAATATAGACCTATGTTTACACCGGATGTAAAAAGTGTGCGCTAATAGGGTCAGGGTGCAGTTTCTTTCCCCCATTTGTTCCTTTCATACATGTGGTCCCCAAATAAGCTTTTGGCTGCTCTGTCTTGTTATTCTGAGAGCCAGGAGTTAAAAGGGGGGCTTGGTCCCTAGTTTGGGGGCCCAGAGTACGGAGGCCCCGGGGCACTGGAAGCAAACACCCCTCCTTGATACAACTATGGCCCGGTAAACTTCTGATTGCCCTCTGACCCCCACAGACTGGATTTCTGGCAGATCTCTTTTATAGAGGAGGTGGTACAAACGTTGAGACGATGCTGCCGAGGGGCAAAGGGCTGACAATGGCTCAGCATTTCAACCCAGTCTCCTCCTATTACCATCGTTGTTACACCCACAGCATATAGGAGCTCTGATAGGTCAGAAAGGACATCCCTCTTGTCACCTTCTGGTGTTTAAACAGATCCTATTACAAGGACCAGTCCCTGTACTTTAAGACCAGCACCTGGGGCCCCTGTGTGTTTCACATTCACAGACAGGGACTCGCTGACATTGGTGACCTCCACTGACTGAATCACCTTTACCAACATTACAGAGCAACAACATAAAATGTAACACCTGATGAAGTTTAAAATATATATAACTAGATGACATAACCTCATTGTTAACTTTTGGATCCCACGGTGAATACCATTTTTAAGATTAAAATTCACGAACCGCATCAACATATCAGTTACCAAGTGTAACTACGTCATCTCCATTTGTATGTGCTGCACACGTCACAACCACAGCTTCCTTAGGTAACTGAAGCGCACACAGCAAACGTGCTGAATTCCTGGCCTATTCCTTCCTGGAGTGCCAGGGGATGTCCAGAACCCATTTGTCACCATAGCTGGCCAAAATCATGGCCCACTCTAAAAACATATTTAGTATCTATAGATTGTAAGACTAAAATCATGGGCCATGCGGCCTGCTCTTGTTATTGCAATTAATCCATTCGGCATTAAGGACAGCGAACCTACCTGCAGCCAGCCAGCAAACTTCCGCGGGACACCAACGCTGTTTGTTCCCCTCGCCGCCACTTTCACCCGGTGGCCGCAGCTGGGGGGAACGACAGCTCCCGCCATCCCCTGCTTCTGACAGGACATCCTGCCGGTCATCAGCGCGCCCGGAGGCGCTACTTAAGCTGAGGCTCCCTCCGCGTCGCGGGCGGCGCCGGGCTGAGCCCGGGCAGAGGGCGGGCCGTCTGTGGCCGTCCGGGGCAGGAGGAGGCAGGGCTGGGCCACCCCCTTTGCATCTACAGGCTGAACAGGTAATCACTGAAAACATGGGGAAACGTACGACAAAGACTACATTTGTAGACACTGCTGTCCCTATTGAGTCGTCTACATCGATAGATACACTGTTGGCCAATGCCCTTACTATGGTCACCAACGAGATTGCTGATACTGAACGCAGACTGTCTTCTGGATTCCCTACCACCACCACTTTGCTATGTTCTCAATCTCCTAAGGCTTTATCTAATCTGGGCCTCCCCCTCTCCCCTACAGTAACGGTTATTAAACCAACCACCCATGTTGACACTTTAATTTCTACTATCGACATAACTAGTTTGCCGACTATTGCTGTAACCGACTGTTTAGCGGAGCCTGAACCAGATAAAATGCCATGCTCCAACAAATCTATAAGGGAGAAATGCAAGAGAGGCCCAGTGAAATGTCTAATAAATAAAAGGAAACAATCAGGTCGTTGTAGAAATCAACCTACCCCACAGAGTATGTGGAACAAAGATAAAGACAAAGATTGTAAAATAGTTATATCAAGTGCCACTGAGGACTTACCATTTTCCCCATTACCATCGGATGAAGGATCTGAGAGACCTACCGCCCTTACACGTAGATTAGAGTCTCCAGCCACGGACAAAAGCATTTGTGGGGTTTCTATGCCATTTAAGGAGAGTAGTGATAATACAGTCAGTACTCAGACTGAGTCCATCGATCAAAATACCTTACCTAAATTTAATGGCAATTTGATAGAAACTATTGTTGATACTATTTTTAAACAAGTTGAAATTCAAATAGCTAAACAATTTAATACTGTTTTTAAGAGATTGGACAAAATTGAAAACCTTGTCAAAAAAGAGGAAATCAAAAGGAAAGGCACTATTAGCCTAGATGTTGTTCGAGGCGAGAAAATTATGAGTAAATTGGAATCCTTATGTAATGGTCTGAGGGAGGGGGGTTCGGCCGCCGTTGCTGATTCTGGCCGTGGTAATATGCAAGGCCCAATTGTTGCCAAAACTGTTCTACCTAGCAGCACCTCAGCCAACATCCAACCCATATTGACTATGGGCCCAGATCATGATCCCTCTGGTGCAGAAGGAACAGTAAGGACTGGAACTTCAATCTCGGATGCCAAGGCTACCATTACCCCGCTAGCCTCCTTAATAGACAGGACAGGCATTACTTTGGATGGCGTAAGCATTAGTGGAGGTACATCAGTAAGAAACAGACCCACCAATAATCTAGGGCCGCCACTCCACTTACCCCCAGAAGCCTGCCCATATGTTTTAGTGCTAGCAGGCGTACCTGCTCTTAAAGAAGGCCAAAGCGAGTCATGGGTACAATTACACAATAAATGTATCGACTGGCTGACTAAACATAAAGGGGCAAGATGGGACATCTCAAATGAGATTATATTAACTCGTAGGGTAAGTTGGGTGGGCCCACAACACTAAAATATCAGTGGGGACTGTATAGTGATTAACTTTAGACATCCGAACTTTGTAAGATTTTTCATGGACACACAACACCCATGCTAGCCCATTTACTGCAATAAGCCTTCGCCCACTGGGTTATTTTTATAGGCCCCCTCACAGACTATTTCAAACGGTTTCTAATACCATCCCTATATCTAACAGATTTTCCGCCCTATCGGACTTAGGAAGTCTAGACTGACAACCATTAACACCTCCTATTATATTGGATAAGGTCATCAGCTCAGTGCCCCTGGATACGGCAAATCCCATATGTATTCACAAACCCTGCCCAGATGGATTAGTTCCCCCACACGTAGTTTGCCCCGACCCTCCTATGGCCCCTATTTTTTCCACCACTATTCCATCAACTGATACTCTAAGTGTCATCAGTTGGAATATTGCTGGGCTTCCAGGTAAGATGAAAATCAAAGAATGGGTTACCTGGATAAGTAACTTTGATGTGGTAATGTTACAAGAAACATGGTGCACATGCACTCAATTATTGGAGGGTTTCTTTTGCCATAATCTTATTGTACCATCTCCCGCCTTGGGGCGACCAAGTGGTGGTCTATCTATCTGGGCAAAAATTTCTAAGGACGTGAAAATTGAACCTTTACACGTGGTTAGTAAATATTTGATAGCCGTGAAATATGTTGCAAGGTTAAAGATCTGTTTTATAAATTTTTATAATAATGATTTTGTTAACCATCCTAACCCCACCTTTTTAGAATTGTTTAAGTTCATCGACGAAGTTGCGAATGGAGAAAAGTTTGGTCAATTTGATGGTATTTGTGTTGGCGGGGACTTTAATGCTCATATTCATTCTACATCTCCGCCCTGTAGACGAGGCTCTGAACTATTGGATTTATTACATAGCAGAGACCTAGACGATGTCATGGGTTATAGTGGAACCGCTGAGGGAAAGGTACCGGCCCCCACGTATATTGGCCGTGGTAGCTTAACCACGATTGATTATATGTTTACCTCTTCCCTCCTTAGCGAAGTGCTACTTAAATCTGAGGTTGTCAGCAGCCCATATAGCGATCATCTGCCATTAGTAATCCATCTTAAATCTATTAAAAAACCTGCAGGCCCACATGAGGTTGGAGTTCAAAATATTACTGTATCTACAGATATGATTAGGATTGTTTGGAGAGGGATTGACAATCGAGAGATCCTAACTAATGTGATTAAGAATAATCCTCTGCTGATCTCCAACTGCCTAACACTCGGTGGCCCCGATATTACTAAATCCTTCTGTGATTTATGTATAGTCATAAAAAGGGCAATCTCCAGACCAGTAATAGAACATAATATAAATAATCAAAGATGGTTTGATACTAATTGTTCGAGGGCCAATAGAGAACTTAGGAAAGCTTTGGAAGCTAAACCCCGAGATGTATCCCTCGTCAGTTCATTACGTTCCAAATACAAACAGGTTTTAAAAGTCAGAACTGAAGAGCTCCTAATAAGCCATTGGGATAATCTCACTAAAACTACTGCCCTAAAAGATTCGACTGGTTTCTGGAGAGAAGTAAAAAGCTTGAGAGCCCTGGGAAGCAATATCACCCCGATAAATTGTAATATCACAGGAGAGTCATGGGTTACCCATTTCTCAAAGCTTTATGCTGCAGCTGGAGATTCAACTGAGGATAATTTCCCAGATAGTACCATAGTCATAACATTAGAGGAGGTGGAGGAAGCCATTGCAAATAGTGCCGGCAATAAGGCCCCTGGTCCGGATGGTTTGTCCATCGACCAGATAAAATCAAATACATGCTTTTGGGCCCCCTTACTCTGTAGCCTTTTTAATAATCTGAGTAAGAAATCCATCCCTTCGACACGGTCTAGTAGTACTATTGTACCCATCTTTAAAAAGGGAAATAGTTTGGACCCGGGGTGTTACCGACCAATATCCTTGATCGACAACACCCTGAAGGTCCTTGGTAGGGTTCTATTTGATAAAATAAGTACCTGGGCAGACGAAAATTCTATTATCCACCGCTGTCAGCTTGGCTTTAGGAGCAAGCTTGGCACGGTGGAACAATGTTTAAACCTTAACCTCATAATGGCCAAATACACGAGAGCTAAACAATCCCCTTTGTATTTTGGTTTTATGGACCTAAGCTCAGCATTTGATTTTGTTAATCGCTCTCGCTTATGGTCCATTCTTTTAAATTATGGTTTAGATGAACCCTTAGTCCATTTTTTGGCCAACCTCCATCGCAATTTGAAAGCCCGAGTTCGATTAAACAACGACGGTGAGGTTTCAAATGAGATTTTAATTGGCAAGGGGGTGAGACAGGGCTGTGTCTTGGCCCCCTTGCTTTTTATTTTATACATCAATGAATTAACTCATTCCCTATGCAATTTGACTAAGGACGTTCCAATTATCAATAAGAAACCTATCCCGGCGTTACTCTACGCGAATGATGCGGTCCTTATGGGCCGCACCCCGAATGCTCTGCGTATTCTAATATCGGGATTTGTTAATTATATGTCCGATTTAGGTTTGTGCACCAATTTCAACAAATCTTTTATAATGACTTGCGGCCCTAAAAATTATAAAATCTCAAAGATTGTGATAGGTCCAAACATTTTAAAAAGCACTTGCACTTTTCCTTACCTGGGTCTGTTATTCTCTAATAGCGGCTCGTGGCAACCACACGTTGCGATGGGGAGAAACAAACTTTCAAAATCGATTAATTCTATTACCTCCCTACGCCAACCACGCCAGGCCGATGTGGTTCTTAGCTTACTACAAATTTACCCAACTCAATGTCTACCAACTGGAACATATGGTGCTGAAGTCTGGGGGTTTTCGAACTGTACAGAACTACAGAGAGAAGAGAATAGATTTTGTCGAAAGATCTTGGGGGGAATTATTAGTGCACCGACCCTTGTATGTCACAATGAATTAAAACTGCAATATGTTGAGGATTTTATAAGAGTGAGACCTGCATTATTTTGGTTAAGGATCTGGCAAAACCCGGCAGCTTCCCTGACCCGTGAGATTATTTTAGATTGTCTGAAAAGTGAGAACGCCGGTCTAATCCCATGGATCAATGCGGTAGAAAGGAGCCTTGTGAGTGTCAATTACGGTCATCTTTTTACATACCCTGACCGGATTGACGGCTCCCATAAAAACTTGGTGAGAAGGGCACTCTATCAGCATTTTCACAATGAAAGGGAAAGAGCAGACTCCGTGAAACAATCTACAATCGATTACTTATTAATCCGGGGACCACATATTGAATCCCTGATGTCACCCCAGCCCTATCTATGTAAAAAATTGGGCAGATGGAACAGGATTCTATTATTTAGATTCAGGGACAGGAGCATCATAAACCTTATCTGCTTTCCACTGGGTTACTCTAAAAACTCGGAAAAATTACATTGTCCTTGTGACCATGGTGGAACCCAGAGTATGCTCCATTTTATTTTTGGCTGTGGTTTCTATATGAAATTTACAAGGCATTATCTAATTCCATACTGTAGGAAATATGACTTGATTGACCACAACCTTGCCTATAGACATTTTTTAATGTTGGGATCAGATGAATTAATTTTTAGAGTTAGTAGCTTTCTTAAAGCTATTGTACGTTCACGCAGGTCGTTGAAAATCGATTAATTTTGTTTAGACATTCACTTTGCACTTTAAAGCATGATTTGTTCAACTTAATACATTGCACCTGTTCTGCCTTCATAAAATTAATAGCTATTTTCAATGCATAATTTTATATATTGTTGTATGATGGTCTTACGCACAGCCCAGTCAGAAGGACATTTGTGTTTTCATTGTTGTTTTTATAAATTATATTCTTACATGTAATAAGTTGCGGCCCAAAATTGTAGTATTTAATGTGTATTTTAAAAGTTTTGTTTCTGTGCTTTTATGGATGGTTTTTCTGAAATCCGAATAAAGTCTATTTGAATTGAATTGAATTGATCCTGATGAAGTTTAAAATATATATAACTAGATGACATAACCTCATTGTTAACTTTTGGATCCCACGGTGAATACCATTTTTAAGATTAAAATTCACGAACCGCATCAACATATCAGTTACCAAGTGTAACTACGTCATCTCCATTTGTATGTGCTGCACACGTCACAACCACAGCTTCCTTAGGTAACTGAAGCGCACACAGCAAACGTGCTGAATTCCTGGCCTATTCCTTCCTGGAGTGCCAGGGGATGTCCAGAACCCATTTGTCACCATAGCTGGCCAAAATCATGGCCCACTCTAAAAACATATTTAGTATCTATAGATTGTAAGACTAAAATCATGGGCCATGCGGCCTGCTCTTGTTATTGCAATTAATCCAGCCACTTGTGCGGAAGTCACACGATGCTTCAACGATGTATGCGGTTGTGCAAACCGCATATGCCGCTCTCAGAATTCCTTGATGGTCTCTCAGATAGGAACCATCTACAAATAAAATCAAATAAAACAATTCCAGTTGTATATCTTGAAGGACTGGTCTTGTCTTGGTACAACATTTTGTTACATTTTTATAATTATTGCTGTTGGGGCGGGGAAGCCCGTGCCTTGATCCAGGTTTTCAATGCTTCCTGGAAATCTTCTTTAGTGCTTAATCCGGTGGTAGCGATTCCAAGGTCTTTGCAGAACTGTTTTAGTTCTCGATGTGTGTAATATTCCAATCGGTCCTCTCGGAACGTCGGGCTTGTGTTGGTTCCTGCGGTACTCATGGTGGTTTCTTCTTACATCCCTGTTCTGTAGTGCGTCAGCCGTTTCCCGTCATCTGCCACCAAATGTTGGAAGGGTGTTCTCCGGGCGGCTTCGGAATACGTTTCTGACCACCCTTTGACCCACCTTTCCTAAGTTAGGCCGAGCGTTGGTGAAGAGGCCCTTCCTCGAAGGGTCTCGTTCCTAGGATCGTACCCACTGAGCTCACACTATTCGACAGAGGGACACCACACAGTAGTTCTCAGAGAGATATTATTCTTTATCGATAAGTTCCGGGGATCTTTATGATCCGTGATACAGCCGATAAAGCAATGCCACCAGCAGTGGTGGTGTCGTGATGGGGGTAGTGGGGTAGCGGGACAGTCTGTGGGTCAGTGTCTCTTGTGGAGTATCCGTCGCGCAGCTCTCAATCTTCGAGCCGGGGGATTCGGGTGCACTCGGCAATCTCTGCCGTTCCTTCTGGATAGAAACGCCGCGAGTCTCTCAGCAGGCACAGGTGGTATCCAAATCTCAGGAGCCGCGACGGCGTCAGCAGGGCTCGGATGGTTTCAGAGTTCGAGGAGCCGCGACAGCGTCAGCAGGGCTCAGATGGTTTCAGAGTTCGAGGAGCCGCGACAGCGTCAGCAGGGCTCCGGTAGCGTCCTTGGGTTCAGATGTCGGGCGAGCTGCGACCAGGTCAGCAGGGCTCTCGGAGGTCAGGTCTTCTCTGCCGGTCTGTCCCTCCAGCACCCCTTGTTATACTCCCCCTCCTCTTTGAAGTCCGGAGTCCTCGCAGAGAGGGGTCTGGGTGCCCGGGGGCGGTGTGTTGGGATTTCCTGCCGCTCGGCCCTTTGATCTGTTCAGGTGGGTCTGGGAGGAATCCAGACGCCCAGCATGCGAGGCGACCGCTCACCGGGGGCCTGGTGGTCGATCGAAACCCTCCTTGGGAAGGAGATCCGAGGTGTGACAGAGACGGCGCCTCCCAGTCTTGCTTTGGGGTTTTCTCTCTCCCTTGGCTGGCATGCAGGGTAGTGTCTTGGGTTTTGCTGGGGCCGGGGCCGGTCATCAGGTTTCTTGGGCCATGGTGGCCGGAAGTCTGTGGTACCGGGGTGGATCAGGGGTGGTTGCAGGGTTGCTTACTGGGCAGGAGGGTCCACGCCACGAGGCCGGTCTCACACGTGCCCCCCCCCCCCCCAGCTGAAAGGCGGGGAGAACTCCCCATCCACTTGGGGGTTCTCCTCGCCGAAGCGGAAGAATCGGGACAGGCCGTCGGCGTTGGTGTGGTCAGCCCCGGGGCGATGCTCCACAGTGAGTCCATCCCCTGGAGGGAGATTGACCATCGTAGCAGTTTGGGGTTTTCTCCTTTCATCTGCATCAGCCACCGTAAAGGTCGATGATCCGTTTGAACTCGGAAGTGGGTTCCGAACAAGTAGGGCCGTAGCTTCTTGAGGGCCCAGACTACTGCGAAGGTCTCCCTTTCAATGGTGCTCCACCGTTGGTTCCGAGGTAGTAGCATTCAGCTGATGAAGGCGATGGGCTGATCTATGCCTTTGTCGTTGAATTGGGAGAGGACTGCCCCGATGCCGTGCTCCGAAGCGTCTGTCTGAACCACAAATTCCTGAGAGTAGTCGGGGGCTTTGAGTACCGGAGCGGTACATATCGCGGCTTTCAAGGCGTCGAACGCTTCTTGGCACGGGGGAGTCCACTGCACTTTCTTCGGGTGTTTTTTTGGAGGTTAACTCTGTGAGGGGGCCGGCGATGCTGCCATAGTTTTTAATAAACCTCCGGTAGTAACCGGTGAGGCCTAGGAAGGCCTGGACTTCTGTTTGGGTCGTGGGGGGTTCCCAGGACAAGATGGCGTTGATCTTCGGCTGGAGGGGGTGACCTGCCCGCTTCCTACCTGGTGTCCCAGATAGGTCACCGAGCCCTGTCCTATTTGGCACTTGCTGGCTTTGATGGTTAGGCCTGCTTGGCGCAGGGTCGTCAGTACTTGTCGGAGGTGCTGGAGGTGTTCGGTCCATTGGGAGCTGAATACTGCAATGTCGTCTAGGTACGCTGCCCTGAACCCCTCTAGCCCAGCCAGCACCCGGTTCACCAGCCGCTGGAAGGTGGCCGGGGCATTTTTCATCCCAAAAGGCATGACTCTGAAGCGGTAGTGCCCATCCGGAGTGGAGAAGGCGGACCGCTCCTTGGCTCCCTCGGTGAGCGCAATTTGCCAGCATCCGCAGGTCAGGTCGAAGGTGCTGAGGTAGCGAGCGGCCCCGAGGCGGTCAATGAGTTCGTCTGCGCGGGGGATAGGGTGAGCGTCCGCTGGGGTGACCGCATTGAGTCCCCGGTAGTCCACACTGAATCTCAGTTCGGGGGCGACACCAGGGGCTGCTGCTTTCGGGACCAGTACTACTGGGCTGGCCCATGGGCTGTCGGAGGGTTCAATCACCCCTAGGGCTAGCATCTTGGCTACTTCTTTCTGGATGCAGCTCCGGACCCGGTCAGGGACTCTGTAGGCTCGGTGTCTGACCGGCAGGCTGTCTCCGGTGTCCACGTCATGGACGCACCAGTCGGTGACCCTATGGGTGAGGGAGAAGAGGTCTGTGAATTGTCTCAATAGCTGGCGGCAGTCGTCGGACTATTGGGGGGTGAGGGTGGACGACAGCCTCACCCCCTCCACGGAGCCATCTTTCTCCTTGGCACACAGGGGGTCCAGAAGGGGCTCTGTGTCTTCTTCAGTCCCATCGTCGGTGGCCAGGAGCAAACTCAACTCCGTCCTCACGAAGTGGGGTTTGAGGCGGTTCACGTGGAGGACCCGGAGGGGGTTCCGGGGAGACTGAATGTCCACTAGATACATGACTTGGCTCTTCCGCTCGACCACTTTGAAGGGTCCAGTCCATCTGTCTTGGAGGGCGCAGGGTCTCACCGGGGCCATTACCCAGACCTGTTGGCCCGGCTGAAACTCGACCAGCGTGGCATTTTGGTCATACCAGCGCTTCATCTCTTCTTGGCTAGCCTCGAGGTTTGCCTCGGCGAGCTCCCGGAACTTCCGGGTCTGGTTGCGGAGCGCCAGGATATAGCGGAATACATCAGGAGGGGTTCCCCGGGGAGGCGTCTCCCAGCCTTCTTTGACCAGGCTCAGGGGTCCCCGGACAGCGTGTCCGTAGAGTAATTCGAATGGGCTGAACCCCAGGGATTTTTGGGGAACTTCCCGGTAGGTGAACAGGAGGCAAGGGAGGAGGACGTCCCATTTCCGGCGAAGGGGTTCTTCTAAGCCCATGATCATTCCCTTGAGGGTCCGGTTAAATCGTTCGACTAGTCCATTGCCTTGGGGGTGGTATGGGGTGGTGAATTTGTATGACACCCCGCATTGTTGCCACAAGGACCTCATGTACTTGGAGATAAAGTTCGTGCCACGATCACTCACAACTTCGCGAGGGAACCCCACGCGGGAGAAGATCCCCATCAAGGCCCGGCCCACCACGGGGGCCGTCACGGTGCGGAGGGGAATGGCCTCGGGGTAGCGGGTGGCATGGTCCACCAGGACGAGGATGAAACGGTGGCCCTGGGCGGTTCTGGGGTCCAGTGGTCCCACGATGTCGATCCCCACCCGCTCAAAGGGGGTACTAACCACGGGGAAGGGTTGTAGCGGAGCCTTGCACTTCCCACCACTTTTTCCGCTGGCTTGGCACATGGGACATGACTTGCAGTGGGCCTCTACATCTGCTCACATTTTGGGCCAATAGAATTGGGTAACCAGGCGATGATAGGTCTTGTCTTGGCCTAAGTGTCCTGCCAGGGGTACGAGAAAAAATAACAAGGGGACCCGATCTGGTAGCCTAAGGACCTCGGGTAATTACTTATTTTAAAGAACAAAGGTCCTTAGCATAAGAGTAAATAGTGAAAGCATTTCTACATAGACTACAATGAGCACTACGGTTAGTCTTCCAATGTCCAGCCGGACAGAGGAACATTTATTCATACAAATACAAAGGGAATGAATGGAATAAAGGAAACAGCAAAAGGTGGAAAAAGGCACAATCCTGTACCGAGCTTGGAAGTAAAGGAATGGAAAGAATGGAAACAAGAAAGAAATAACAGGCAAAAAAATTAGTTAATTAAAGAGCAAAAGGTGGCTTACATTACACAATAATCTTAAGTAAGCTCATACCAGCAAACAACACAATATGATTTACACAATGGTTAAATTGTGGTGTTGCTAAACAAGTCGACGTTTCAATCCCTAGCTCTTAATACTGTGGGATCATCATCAGGACTAGAATTTGAACTGTTGCCTGATAAGTTTTAGAAGCAGCCTGTAAAGTTTTAAAACAGGAAAAAAGGGGGAGAAAAAAGGAGAAAATAAATAGATTTACACAATTATTACGGTCCACCATTCGTTGAGCATATCGAGTAGACAACCGTTCGGATAATGAAGAACATATATACATATGATTAAAGAAAAAGTGAGGTGAGCATGGCACTCAACATGCGAACAAGAATGACATCGTTGCTGTGTGCTGCAACACACAGTCTAAGTGAGAAACCCATGTGGTGAACTTCGGCAATTGAGCCACATTGGATGTGTATTTACCGACTGTTTGCAGTGAGAGGGGTGTCAAAAGGACGTTCTATGCGGGTGGCAACAGCGGTGTCGAGCCTACTTGGAGATGGAACGAGAAGGTGCTTAGTGCCGCTAAAAGATATAACGCAGTGGATGATGACAAAATTGCGGGGTGTCTTTGTGTGACAAGAAGCGGCGCAGTGCTGGTGGTACATGCTAGCAAGTAAAAATAGTGCGCTAACCTTGCAAGCGGCTCTGCGGGTCCCTGATACGAGGAGGGAGGCACGGGAGTGTCTCAGGACAGACCTAAGGAAATGGGGGTTGAGAGGAATGAAGTAAACTGGCAATGGAGAGTGAAAAGGGAATGCCGGGAGCGGGCCATGTGTTTACCTCGGGCGGAGAGAGAGGAGACCTGGTCCGAAGAATGCCGGTCTGGCAGCCAAAGTGGGCGAAGGCAATGCGAGAATGGCGCAGGGAGGAGCCAGCAAGCGCTGTGGAGTGCTGGAGCTGTGGGAGGGAAAGGTAGTTAAAGGGGGAAGGGGGTAAGCATGGGACTGCTGAATGCAGTGGCAATATCTAGCGTAGGCTTACCTTGATGGAGTAGCCGGAATCCCGGGAGGCCGGAGAGAGTTGTCCTTCAGGGCCTGGATGGATGGAGGGGATTGGGAGGATTTCGGACAGTGGCAATGGCTGCGAAACGGTACGGGACCGGAGCTATAAGAGCGTGAGAGGGTAGTTAGAGGGGAGGAGACTAGAGCAGGGATTTGCTCTGGCGAGTTGAAACTACAAGCGTGGGCTTACCTCAAAGGAGTCGCCGGGGGCCGGAGGAAGCAAGAGTCTGCTGTTCCTTGGGGCGTAATAGCAGGGAAACAACGGGGTGGCTGGCGTGTTAAGTAGGCGGCATGGTCAGGACCAGGGGGGAGGAGACACAGAAGGAGGACTGTGGAAACCATCAAGTTGGCCGAAAACGGTGGCCATGATGGAAAGGGGTGCTGCAGTGGCGGACATCTTGTAATGGTGAAAAGGAAGTGAAGTGAATTTCCCCAGGTGCTGGCTACAGACAACAGTGCAGTATGGTGCTTTAGTGATCAAGCCTTGGATAATGAAGAACTGTTCAATACATATTAACAGTTTATGTAATACATTACTGACCATGGTGAAGAAAAGCATTTACTTGGTGGTAACACTTGTATGAGAGTTGGGAAAAGTAACAGGCAGGACTTCAATGTAATACAATGTAGTTACTGGAGGAAAAAATGCCATAATGTGTAGCCATGGAACCCCACGCGGGAGAAGATCCCCATTAAGGCCCGGCCCACCACGGGGGCCGTCACGGTGCGGAGGGGAATGGCCTCGGGGTAGCGGGTGGCATGGTCCACCAGGACGAGGATGAAACGGTGGTCCTGGGCGGTTCTGGGGTCCAGTGGTCCCATGATGTCGATCCCCACCCGCTCAAAGGGGTACTAACCACGGGGAAGGGTTGTAGCGGAGCCTTGCACTTCCCACCACTTTTTCCGCTGGCTTGGCACGTGGGACATGACTTGCAGTGGGCCTCTACATCTGCTCACATTTTGGGCCAATAGAAGTGGGTAACCAGGCGATGATAGGTCTTGTCTTGGCCTAAGTGTCCTGCCAGGGGTAAATCATGGGCTAGGCATAGGAGGAAACTTCGGAAGCGTAGGGGTACCACCAGTACCCGGGCCGATCCCAGCTCGGCCGACTTCTGTTCGCTGTACAGGCGGCCGCTTTCGCAATATACCCAGTGGTTTCCGGACTGGTCGCTTGCTGCCTGGGCTTCGGCCTGCTGTCAGGGTCCAATGAGGGATGGGCAGGTGGCTTGCTCCCTGCAGAATTCTTCTCTGGTGGGACCTCCCTCGCAGTGCCAATGGGCCATCTCGGGTAGGTCCACGAGCTCGGTCAGTGGCTCGGGGTCTGGATACGCTGGCCCGCCATGGGGAACGGGTTCTTCTGCCGGGAGCGGGTCATCAGGCTCAGGTAACGTGTCCCGGTCCTCGGTGACGGCGACTGGGTTCAGGGGTAAGGCCTCAACTCCCTCGGGGGAAGGCGATCGGGCAGACATGGAGCGCGTGGTGGCGCATACCCATTCGGGTAGGCCCATCATCTCCAGATGGTCTCTTCGTTCCACTTGCCCCCAAGGAGGAGGAGCTCTCGAGGTCGTTGCCCAGGAGGCAGTCTACTGGTTGGGAGGTTGGGAGGTTCGGACGGCCACTCTCAATTTTCCGGTGACCCCCCCCCATTCGAAGGGTACCAGGGCCATCCGGCAGAGGCTCTTGGAATAGTCCGAAGATATGACTGGACAGAAAGCGTCGGGCAGGATCTGGTCTTCGGAGACCAGGTGGCAGTGGACCGCTGTGATACTCGCCCCGGTGTCGCGGAGGGCCTCGACTTGGTGACCGTTGACCGTCACTTGTTGTCGGTATTTTTCCGTGTTGGTGGGTAGGGGCGTTCCGGGAACCATCTCTCGGTCTCCTAGGGAGACCAGGGCCATGGCGGCCGGTTCCCACTCCTCGGAGTCTTCCATCTCTTCCCCTAGGGCTACGGAAGCCATTTGTCGGGCTGGAGAGGCTGTCGCTGTGGGTCGTTGGTACATGGGGCACTGGGGGTCACTGGCATAGTGGCCGGTCTGTTGGCAGCGGAAACAGGTGATCTTGACTCGGGGTCCTGGCCTCCCCGTGGGCCCTGTGCTGGCTGGACGTGGGGCTGGAAAATGCGGGGGTTGGCCTCTGGGGGGGCTATGCTGGGGGCCCACCTGGGACTCCCTTGGTCTGCCTTGGTTCCCTCTGCCCCTCTGGCGGGGGGGGTCCCTGACTGTGGCGACTGTAGTCTCCCACGGGGCACCGGGAGGCCCGGGTGTTCACCCATCGGTCAGCTTCGACCGCCAGTTTCCGAGGGTCAGTGAGCTTGCTGTCCAGGAGGTACTGGCGTAACTCCACAAAGCAATTTGCGGCCAAGTGTTCCCATGCTATCAGGTCAAATAATTCCTCAAAGGTGGAGACCTTGCTGCCCTTGATCCACCCGTCCAGGGCCCTGCTGTAAAAGTTCACGTATTCCACCCACGTAGTACCGGGTATCTTTTTACAGTCTCGAAACCGCTGCCGGTACATCTCGGGGGTGAGTCCATACCTCGCTAATAGGGCCTCTTTCATGTGGCTGTAGGAATTTAGCACGGTGGAGGGCAGGTCCAGCAGGGTGTCTCTCCACTCGCTCAGGAACCGGCCCCACAGGCCAGCCCCCCAATCCTTCTGTGGAACTCGGTGGGAGGTCATGGCGACTTCGTAGGCCTTGAACCACTGCTTGATGTCGTCGTTCTTGTAGTATTCCTTCACCACATCCTTGGGGATGTGGACTTTTGGTTCCCCCGCGGGGGAGGTCGGTTGGTTTCCCGTGTTTCTGGATTCCTCACTCTTGGCCTTGAGTTCGATCTCCTTTAGGCTGCGTTCGTGTTCCAGTTGAAGTTTTTTTTCTTCGTGTTCTCGCTGGCGTTTCTTTTCTTCGAGTTCCCCTTGTAGGCGTAATTGTTCTACGGCTAACTTTTTTTCAGCCAACTTTAGCTCTCCCTCTATTTTTAGTTTGGCTAGTTCTAGTTCATGGTGGCGGCCCCTCTCTCGGTCCGCTAGCTCTTCCGGGGATAGGCCCCCCTCTGTGGCGTTGCTCCTTACCGGAACGCTTTGTGGTTCGTTTGGCAGTCCTCTTTCTTGGCCGTCTCCTTCAGTTTGGGGCGGGGAAGCCCCTGCCTTGATCCAGGTCTTCAATGCCTCCTGGAAATCTTCTTTCGTGCTTAATCCGGTGGTAGCGATTCCAAGGTCTTTGCAGAACTGTTTTAGTTCTCGATGTGTATAATATTCCAACCGGTCCTCTCGGAACGTCGGGCTTGTGTTGGCTCCTGCGGTACTCATGGTGGTTTCTTCTTCCATCACTGTTCTGTAGTGCGTCAGCCGTTTACTGTACGATCTCTCGGTGTCGGCTCGGATCCCGTCGTCTGCCACCAAATGTTGGAAGGGTGTTCTCCGGGCAGCTTCGGAATACGTTCCTGACCACCCTTTGACCCACCTTTCCTAAGTTGGGCCGAGCGTTGGTGAAGAGGCCCTTCCTCGAAGGGTCTCGTTCCTAGGATTGTACCCACTGAGCTCACACTATTCAACAGAGGGACACCACACAGTAGTTCTCAGAGAGATATTATTCTTTATCGATAAGTTCTGGGGATCTTTATGATCCGTGATACAGCCGTTAAAGCAATGCCACCAGCAGTGGTGGTGTCGTGATGGGGGTAGTGGGACAGTCTGTGGGTCAGTGTCTCTTGTGGAGTATCAGTCGCGCAGCTCTCAATCCTCGAGCCGGGGGATTCGGGTGCACTCGGCAATCTCTGCCGTTCCTTCTGGATAGAAACGCCGCAAGTCTCTCAGCAGGCACAGGTGGTATCCGAATCTCGGGAGCCGCGACGGCATCAGCAGGGCTCGGATGGTTTCAGAGTTCGAGGAGCAGAGGCGGCGTCAGCGGGGCTCAGATGGTTTCAAAGTTCGAGGAGCCGCGACAGCGTCAGCAGGGCTCAGATGGTTTCAGAGTTCGAGGAGCCGCGACAGCGTCAGCAGGGCTCAGATGGTTTCAGAGTTCGAGGAGCCGCGACAGCGTCAGCAGGGCTCAGATGGTTTCAGAGTTCGAGGAGCTGCGACAGCATCAGCAGGGCTCCGGTAGCGTCCTTGGGTTCAGATGTCGGGCGAGCCGCGACCAGGTCAGCAGGGCTCTCGGAGGTCAGGTCTTCTCTGCCGGTCTGCCCCTCCAGCACCCCTTGTTATACTCCCCCTCCTCTTTGAATTCCGGAGTCCTCGCAGAGAGGGGTCTCGGTGCCTGGGGGCGGTGTGTTGGGATTTCCTGCCGCTCGGCCCTTTGATCTGTTCAGGTGGGTCTGGGAGGAACTCCAGACGCCCAGCATGCGAGGCGACCGCTCACCGGGGGCCTGGTGGTCGATCGAAACCCTCCTTGGGAAGGAGATCCGAGGTGTGACAGAGACGGCACCTCCCAGTCTTGCTTGGGGGGTTTCTCTCTCCCTTGGCCGGCATGCAGGGTAGTGTCTTGGGTTTTGCTGGGGCCGGGGCCGGTCATCGGGTTTCTTGGGCCATGGTGGCCGGAAGTCTGTGGTACCGGGGTGGATCAGGGGTGGTTGCAGGGTTGCTTACTGGGCGGGAGGGTCCACGCCACGAGGCCGGTCTCACAATTGCCACAATCATTGACTCCATCACCAGTAACTTCCCCATCTGGCATTGGAAAGATCGTGGTGGGATTCAGGGTATGGCAACATCTAATTTAAATATTTGCAGCCTCAAACATAATTTGCTCATATTTATTCAAGCAGCTGTTTGTAAGCTAATGTAAATAAGACATGTCACCTGTCCAATTGTTTTGAGTAAAATGTCCATATATACATGTCTGTCTCTGTTACATATTCATACAAAATTTACTTTGAATACGAAGATTTGAGGAAAAAGACTCAGTGTAAGAATGATATTCAATTGTGAGGTACTGCTAAAATAACAAGCTACACGAGGGTTGTTTGGAAAATAAGTCTACATATAAAAAGTATGAGAGTCAACCAAGGTTAAATAGAAAACCACGAAGGATAATATTGTTGATGCTTTAGTTGTGAATTATACCAATGGATGGTCTGGGAGGCACCCTTTTACAGATATGCTACTTTGATTCCAGCCTCCACAGTCCTGAATTGAATCACTACCCCTTTAGGAGACTTTGTAAATATGTTGTGGCACATTGCTCCACTGGAACGTCAAAAAAGTGATGTCCTGGCGGTGCAGAAGTGCCGGATTGGATGCTTTGACAAGTGGAAAAATAAAAAAGTTGTCTTCCGATTTGACTGGAACTCACATCTTGTGTGGTGCATCATTAGTTGTGTTTTGAGTATTTCTGACCACCCTTGGGCAGCGGTTGCATTTAATGAGTACACACATTTCTTATCAAAACAAATATTATTAATATATTGTGAATAAGAGGGAGGAGCGGTATCTATGGCTCTCTGTCCTTTTGCTTATTTATGATATGTCTGCGTCACCGGGTCGTCCCATTTGTTGACGTTGCAGTGGTGCAGGCCCCGCAATCATATCTATGAGGCAACGCAAAACCAATTTGCGTGACTTTGCACGGCCGAATAGATATGGAGTAAGACAAAGCAGCGTAAGTTGCTGCGTTGCCTTAATCTGCGCCAGGGAGGCGTCCCATGGGTGTTACTATGGGTTACCTAATCACATAGACTGAGGGCAGCACCAAAACCGTACGCCTCCCCGAGGCAGGTGTAACAAGGAGAAATATTTGTATTTATCTTCATTCTTTCCTCTTGCCATGTGTGCTGCATTCTGCAGCCTCCTGGGGAAATACCAGATGGAAAAAAGGCCTGTCTGGCCTTGCCCAGGACAGCAGACACTCCCGGGCGGGGAGAGGTGTCTTTCCTTAGTAGGAACGCACCAGTGATTCTGATTGGCCAAGGGTAACATACACAGCCTGTCACATCCTTAAAGAGTGGGCATGCAACCCTGATGCCCTCTTACGCTGCTCTGCAGCAAACACCACCTGCCCCCATTCCTGTCCAGGCATTATCTGTTATTAGGGATATACTGTGATGTCATAACCCCTTTAGTGTCTGTAGTCTTTATCAGACTGAAATAGGCTTTATGAATCAAAAAAATTTAACCCATCTAATATGGATCAATTAATCATGTAGAGCGATCCCTGCAGGAGAAGTACATGTTCTTACTTTCATAATGTAAACCCTTCTGGCCTGAATGAAATAGAAATGAAAATTTTATAAAGTTGACAGACTCAGGGCCTCATTTACAAGCCCCTTGCACCCCCCACTGCATCGCTTTTTTTGACACAGAGGAATCAGTGCACCACACTGTGCCATATCTACAATCTGACGCATTGTGTCCAGTGCATCATTTTGTAGAGCACTGAGGCGCATTATACCTGCGCCAGGTAGTGTTCCCACGCAAAAGAGCCACGTAGAGCTGGTGCTGTGAAATTTACATTTCACTGCGTCAATCTGTGATTTCACTGAGTCAAAATCTTTTTGCCTGCTCAGACCAGGCGTGAGGATTGACGCAGGGCTTTTACAATGGGACTTGCCTATGTGTTCTGAACCATTGATGGAGTTGCATCAGTTTTTTACTACCAACTCCAGCAATGCATGTCTTTTGCGCCAACAGATGTGTCAGAATTTCTGACGCATCTGCGAATCCTTGCGCCATGGAGCCCTGTACTGTAAATACAGCACATTCATGGTGTTGCAAAGGACATTTGGTGCGGGTGCAAGGAAACTGATGCATCAATGCCGATGCGTCAGTTTCTTGTAAATAAGGCCCTCAATGTGTGATCCTCTCCTACAATAATATGCAGAGGTGTGTGGTGGATGTTTCCTTCTCTTTGCAGGTTTGAATAAAAGGAAGCGCTATTTGCTAAAAGCAGATTATCTGAGACCCTCATATGGAGCGTCCTTCTGTCCTTTGGGAGTCGTGGGCTGTGTCTAAGGTGGGTACAGACAAGAATGATATAAAATACACACTAGAGTTCTCGGATACAGACAAGAATGTTATCAAATACACAGTAGAGTTCTTGTGCACATGGATGTTATGTCATGTCATGTCAATAGGAATTTTTAGAGCGCATGTGCACCGGGGGAGGTTTTATGGCGCTAGTTTGGCAGGAATCCAGGTCCCTGAGAAAAAGTTAGAAGGCCTGTCGAAAGAGCCATGTCTTAAAAAGACTTCTGAAGCAAAGAAGATTGTAGGAGAGATGGATTTCAGATGGGAGAGAGTTCCAATACAAGGGGGCCAAGGTTGAGAACCTGACACCGCCGGTGCGCTTGAGTCTAAAAGAGGGGGTGAAGAGAAGGTTTTTGTGTGCTGAGCGGAGGTGGTGTGTGGGAGCATATCTTTTGATCATGTTATTTACAAATTTCGGGCTATTACCATTGAGTGATTTGAAGATGAGACATCCAATCTTGAAGGCACACCGCTGGGCAATTGGCAGCCAATGAAGTTGCTTCAGAATGCTTCAGAATGGGGGTGATGTGATGATGCCGGGGCAGATGAGTAATCAGACGCGCTGCCTGGTTTTGTATCAACTGTAACCATTTAGAGAGATAAAGAGGGATGCCAAAGTATAGGGAATTGGCGTAGTCGACATGTGACATGACCAGAGCAATAACTACTTGGATGCGAGCGTCGTGAGTGAGATATTTACAAATCTTCTTTATTTTCCGAAGTTGAAAAAAACAGGTGGAGGTTACAGAGCTAATCTGGGGCTTCAGAGTAAGATCTTGACTGATGAGCACCCCAAGGCTTTTAGCCGAACTGGAGGGAACAGGAGGCTGACCCAGTTCTCCGGGCCAGAAATGGGGTCTCCATGGAATTTTGTCAATACCACCAGTTAAGATAAATTCAGTTTTATCCGGATTAAGTTTCAGATGGTTCTTGTTCAGCCATTGACTGATGAACAATATGGTGGATTGAAAAGCATGGATCGACTCAGGAGTATTACTAATGGAAAAGATAAGTTGAATATCATCGGCGTAATTAAAAATGCAAACTTTGTGCTCCTTCAGGGCTCGGACAAGTGGGAGAAGGTAAAGGTTGAATAACAAAGGGGAGAGGGAGGAGCCCTGGGGGACTCCACAAGAGATTTTGACGCTAGGGGCAGTAAACTGAGCTGTGCGAACTGCCTGAGATCGATTTTCCAAAAAAGAGTTGATCTAGCTTAGGGGACTAGGCCTGAGATTCCGACATCCCTGACACGGTCGACCAAAAGAGAATGGTCGACCGTGTCGAAAGCAGCGGAGAGATCGAGCAGGACGAGGGCCTGTGGAGAGCCTTTATCAGCCTCACTGCGAAGGGTGTCCAGTACAGTAAGAATAACCACCTCAGTTGAATGTGCCGGGCGAAAGCCAGCATGGTGAGGGTCGAGAAATTCTGATTTCTCCAATAAGTCAGTGAGACAGCTGTGACATGGGCTTCCAATAGCTTGGCCATGAAAGGGAGAAGAGAGATGGGCCGGTAGTTGGTCAAGACTGACGGATCGGAACCCATCTTCTTCAAAAGGGGGATGACAATGGCGGCGGGGACGGATCCTTGGAGTAAGGATTCATTTAAAAAATTTAAAGCAGGGCCAGGAAATGCAGTGAAGATTTCCTTCAAAATGCAAGGAGGGCAACAGTCAGTGGGTGATCCAGATTTGACTTGGGAAAGAAGTTTAAAAAAGGTGCGATCAACTAGTATGGGAAAATGCGAGAAAGAGCTGTTGTTGGTGATGTGAGGGGGAGTAAGAGACAGATTTAGACTGGCAGGGATGCTGGACTTGATATTCTTAATTTTATCAATGAAGAAGAGATTTAAGGCATTCAAAAAGGTTTGAGAAGGTGGGGGCCTACACAAGGTTCTTTCAGGATTGGAGAGCTCATCTACAAAGTGAAAGATCTCCTTAGAACGGTTGGTTGCAGACAACATTTTTGTGGAAAAATAGGCCGCTTTGGCCGCTGAGATGGATTTTTTATAGGTTTTCAAAAAGTTTAGATAGGACTGTTTGTCTTCAGGTTTGCAATTGCTACGCGCACTTTCGTTCCAGTTGCCTAAGAGCTAGTTTTAGAAGTTTTAATTCACTTGAAAACCATTTTTGAGCATCATGTCGGTGGGGCGCGTGGATCTTCCTGAGGGGAGCAAACTTATCACTGGCGGCCAATAACCAGTTAGTGAGCTGAACGTCGGCTAGGTCAAGTAGGGGATTGCCCAGGGGAGCTGAGGTTATGAGGGAGTCAAGAAATGATGATTTGTCAATCTTGTTCCAGTTTCTTCAAGTGCAACTAGCTGGGCTGGGGGTTTTATTCATGGCGTTGGACACCATGGCATTGGACACCATGTATGCCACTTTGCTCGTTGGTCTAGGGGTATGATTCTCACTTAGGGTGCGAGAGGTCCCGGATTCAAATCCCGGATGAGCCCTATTTTTCTTTTTATAAAGTCATATTTCAATAAATGGCTACTTTCAAAAGTGGCGAATCACAACACAAGTGATTTTGAAACAGCCTGGGCTGGTTTTGCATTAGATTGCCTACATACTCACTCAGCAGGAATTAGAACCCTGGACCACTGAGCCAGCTGCAGAAACATCTGGAGGAGGGGGCAGGACAACGAGTGCGCCACATCAGCAGCGAGGAGGGGTATGTTATGCTCCTTGAAACTGAGAACAGGGGAGGTAAAACTTATATTAAAACCCCACTCTGGGGGACAGCATGGTGAGCTGTGGTAGTGCACATGAGTGTGAGACACACTGAGAGGTGTGAGAACACCAGCAGCAGGGATGAGACCCATCCAGACACAAGGGTCACTCTCTAAGAAGTGCCTTAGTTTTATTTGTAATGATCTGTTTTTCTGTACAGAGTCAAGTTAGAAGGACGGTCTCTGCCCTCGTCCGTTCTGATTGGTGCATTGCGAGATACGGGAATTCTGTGGCGCATTAAATGTCCCGTTTTCTTTGCTACAATAATTCGGATGGAAGGGTTTAAAGCGCCTTGGTTCTGATTGGCACATTCTGTCGCACAATCAACCTGGCGGAGGAAGGGGGGCTGTGGTGGAGGGGCATCTTTGGTGGCAGAGGTGTATTTCAAAGATTTATTCTCTAGCACAGTCATGGTGATTTGTATATTTGGTTGTACAATAATAACCACAGGCACCCTTCGTAGTTATATCCTGTAGCTATGGTTGTGATGAGCATATTCTGGGCACCAGGACCCTGCTCTGCATATTCTGTGCCGGGCTCCTGCCAATGGGAAGAAAGAGGCGCAGGTACTTTGCGGCTGCCCGTGGCCCACACAGGGGGCCACTCGAGAGGGCGGCCCTCTAGTGCCATCTGGGCACCAACCCACCCCTTTCTCTATTGCAGGGACTCAGGGAGGAGTCCCTCCATCCTGGCCTGTGGCGCTCGGCGCGTCACTTCCGGTGTGCCGAGGATTGATGGAAGGTATATAGGTCTTCCCCCGCCTTCTGGGCATCCTCTTATGCGCCGGAAACGCCGTCTCGACTTTTCGTCTTGCATCGTGCGTCTTGTGTCGGGCGCCGAAAGAGATTGCCGGTGAGTCGTCCAGGTTACAGCCACCCTCCCCACCCGGGTGATGCCAAGTATCATCGGCGCTCTGGGGGGCGCTGGCTCTGGAATGCTGAACAGCTGGCGAGCTGCGGCCTGGCACTCCGGTTGGGGGTCGCAGGTGTTGCAGTTGGGAGCCCCCACCCCTGACACTCCCCAGCCTCGCACTAGGTTTTGGCTGTGTGACGGCCCTGGCACTGTCTCTCGGTCCGTCTCGGAGCGACCCAGGCGGATGTCCACTTGGGGCTTGGGCAAGAGCTGGCCAGGGCACAGTAGGGTAGGGTGGCGATCAGTCCCCTGTGCACAGAGTAGTGGGGCAATAGCTCGATTTATACGCGCTTGCGGCAGGATGGGCATAATTTGCTTGGTCATCCACTAGGGGAACGGTACCCCAGAGAACATGGAATGGCCCGGGCTAGTAGCGCCGCCATGGGGGAGGAGGTGCTGTCGACGGGCATTGCGGCATACCGTTGTGGACTCACCCACCTCACCCCTCCCCCCGGATATTTGTAGCTGCGGTACAGGGTCGCGAGAGTTCAAGGCTGTGGTTCGGGGCTGGGTCATCGGGGACGGCCGACAACTGCGGTGCTGGAGCCTTAGTGTGGCGATATCTGCGGTGAGTTCGTCACCTGGGCGCCATTAATGACCGGTTACTCACCGGTAATATTCATTACTCCGAGTCGTAGCCCTCCCCGTCCCAGTCCTAACCAGTTGAGCATAGCTCCTCCCACCAGACACTCCCAAGCAACTTGAAACCCATCCCTTCCCTCCAGGCCACACCCATACCCTGAGGCATATAGCACCGTGACCCGCCACTCCACATCCTGTATCAACCAAGCACAAGAAGCCGAACAGGGAGGGAGGGATGGGAACCTGGACTGGGACGGGGAGGGCTACGACTCGGAGTAATGAATATTACCGGTGAGTAACCGGTCATTACCTCCTCGTCAGCCCTCCCCGTCCCAGTCCTAACCAGTTGAGCAGATACCAAAGCAATAATCGGCTTCACTCAGCAGAAAAACAGACTTTAATAAGCATATAAAGTCACACCACCGGAGCAGAACGCAACACAGCGTCCCCAAACCCAGCAGACTCAGTCCCCCCAACCACCAAACGATAATGGGACATAAACGTGAGAGGAGAACTCCAGGTAGCAGCTCTGCAGATCTCGGCCATGGAAGCCCCCAGAAAACAAGCCCAGGAAGCCGCCACCCCCCGAGTCGACCTTCCCTGAACAGAACCAGGAGCCAACGCCCCACAGGCCTCATACGCCGCACCCACAGCCCACCGCAGCCAACGACTGAGGGTAGCCCCAGAAGGCTTCAGACCTTGACCAGCCAGCCCAAAGGTCACAAAAAGGGATTCGACCTTACGAAAAGGCGCAGTACGCAACAAATAGACCTCCAGAGCCCTATGAACGTCCAAACAGTGCAGCCGCACCTCCACCTCCGAAAGAGGATCAGGACAGAAAACAGGCAACACCAGATCCGAAGAGCAGTGAAAAGAGGAAGGGATCTTGGGAACAAAGGAAGGATCAGGCCGAAGAACCACCCGATCAGGAAAAAAACGTAAAAACGGGGCAGAACAAAGCAAGGAGCCCAACTCCCCAATCCGCCGAGCCGAGGTAATAGCCACAAGGAACAGAACCTTGATAGTCAGAAACCTCAAAGACACCTCATGCAGAGGCTCAAAGGGAGCCATCTGCAAAGCCCCCAAAACCAGAGGCAGATCCCAACTAGGAGCAAAGGTCCGAATGACAGGCTTCTGAAGGATACAACTCCGCAACAAGCGGGACACCAGGGGAACCACCGGGTCACAGACCGAACCCCGAAAGGCCCGGACAGCAGCCCACTGAGCCCTCAGGGAGGACACAGCGAGACCCAAGTCAAACCCGTCCTTCAAAAACTCCAAGACACGCACCGGATCCACCTCCAACGCGGACCACCCACGCGCCTCACACCAAGACCGAAAAGAAACCCAATGCCGGGCATAGGACTTGAGAGTCGAAGGGCGCCCGGACCTCTGAATAAATTCCGCCACAGAAGGAGAACACCCCAAAGCCACAAGGTTCATCCTCTCAACAGCCAACCCGCCAATCGCAGGCGGACCAGACACCCCCGAGACAGAGGGGGAAATGACAAGGGACAAGGGACCACCGGCAACCTCCAGCAGGGCCCCACCGCCAACTTCAATAACAGAGGGAACCAAGGCCTCCTGGACCAAACCGGAGCCACCAGGATCACAGAAGCCCGATCCCGCTTGACCTTCAGGAGAACACGCGGAAGCAGAGCAATAGGGGGAAAGGCATACAGCAGACCCCCCTCCCACCGGAAGGACAGGGCATCCACCCTCCAAACCGCCGCAGAGCGAACCAGAGAACAATACTTCTCCCTCAAGGCGTTCCCCGGAGCGGCAAACAGGTCCACCACCGGGATCCCGAACTGAGCCATTAGGCAACCAAACACCTCCTGAGTCAGGCACATGTCCGACAGGGAGGGAAACACCCCGCTCAGGCGATCCGCCTCCGTGTTCAAAATCCCCGGTAGATGCAAAGCCCTCAGAGACAGCAAGTGAGACTCCGCCCACAGGCCGATACTTCGTGCCAACAAATTGAGGGAAGCCACCTTCGCGCTCCCCTGGCGGTTGATATAACACACCACCACCGTGTTGTCTGACCGTACCATCACATCCCTCTGGAGGATCCAAGGCAGAAAATGAGTCAAAGCCAACAGAACCGCCTTCAACTCCCTCCAATTCGAGGACCTGCCCGCCTCTGGCACAGACCAGAGACCCTGCACCGACTCCTGACCCAAGACCGCACCCCAACCCAATTCGCTGGCATCGGTCGTCAGGACCAACCTCTCCTGGGACACAAAGGGCGAGCCCTGTAAGAGGTTCCAATCCACCAGCCACCAGGACAATTCTCGGGCGATGGACACCCCCCCCGGAATCAACTGTTCGTAATTCAGAGAGGCCGGATCCCAATGCTCCAGAAGATGATTCACCAGGGGGTACAAGTGTAGACGGGCCCAAGGAACAATCATAACAGTAGCTGACATCAGCCCCTGAACACGCAACCACTGGCGAGCCGTGGAAGACTGAGCCCCCAACACCTTCCTCAGCTCGTGCATAAGAGTCAATCTGCGAGGTTCCGACAGGAAGACCTTTCCCAACCTGGTGTTGAACACCCCCCCAATGAACAGTAGATCCTGAGTGGGGTGAAGATGGGATTTCTCCAAGTTCAGAATCCACCCGAACCGGCGAAGGAGACTGCAAACCTCCATGGACTGAGCCTGAGCCTGAAGGAAAGAAGAGGAAGAAATCAACCAGTCGTCCAAGTAAGGGAACACCTGAATACCCCGAGCATGCAACAAACCCACCAAGGGAGCCAACACCTTAGTAAACACCCTCGGAGAGGCCGACAGGCCAAACGGTAATACCTGGAACTGGAAATGATCCACCCCCACACAGAAACGCAGGAACCTCTGAGAATCCGCGTGCACTGGTACATGAAAATAAGCGTCCCGGAGATCGAGCGAAGTCAGGAAATCCCCCACCGACAGGAAGGGAAGAATCAACTGTAGAGTCACCATCTTGAAGGACCGATGAGGGATACACAAGTTCACCGCCTTCAGATCTAGCACAGGACGGAAGTCCCCATTTGGCTTCTGGATCAAGAACAGGATCGAGTAAACCCCCCGACCCCTTTGACTCACAGGCACCTTCACCACAGCCCCCTTGGACACCAAGTCCCGAACTCCGTCCAACAGAGCACGGCATTTCGCCGGAGACCTGGGAACAGGGGTAGACCTGAACACATCCACCGGAGGAGTTCCGAATTCTATTCTGTAGCCCAGCCGGACCACCTGCAAGACCCACTGGTCCCGAACGAACTCCTCCCAGACAGGAAAAAAAGAAGAGAGGCGACCCCCAACTGGCAACCCCATCATCACATAGTCACGACTTGGAGGGACCCGCCGAAGAGGAAGCACCCTGTTGACCCCGGGACTTGTGGAAGGAAGGGACACCCCGGCCACGTCCCCTACCACGAAAGGGCTGGGTCGCCATTTTAGACTGAAACGCCTGCCCAAAAGCCCGCTTATAACCCGCAAACTTCCCTTTCTGAGAAGAGCGGACCGGAGCCAACAACTTCTTGTCCTCCGCAGTCTTTTTAATCAAAGCCTCCAACGGCTCACCAAACAGTTTAGAGCCCGTGAAGGGGATCTTCATCACGGCCGCCTTCTGAGCAGCCTCCGCCTTCCAAGACTTAAGCCACAACTGCCTCCTAGCAGCAACCGAGGCACCTGCAGCCGCCGCAGCAGCGCTAAGGGAGTCAAAGGTCAAATCTGCCAAGAAACGCAACTGCTGTTCCAACATGGATAAAGACTCCGAGGGATCCTCATCCTGCATGAGCTGCGCAGAAATACTTTGACAGTCTTTAAGAAGTGACTGCACAAGAAAGCTGGTGTAAGCTGCAGACCGAACTGCAAGATTAGCGGCAGCAAAGGACCGTTTCAAGGCCCCTTCCACACGCTTGTCCCCAGGATCAGAAGGAACCGCATCCTCAGACACCACCAGGCTCTGAGACGCCATGCCAGCAAGCAGGGAATCCACCTTCACCACGGCCGGGAATTCCTCCGAGAAACCCTGCAAGGGATACCTCCTAGCCAGAAACCGGGGAAAGGCATGTTTGTCCACATCCTTCCATTCCCCCTCCAGCACCCTTCGCACAGAAGCATGAATGGGGAGGCTTTCAGGTTCTCTCTTCAGGCAATTAGCGAAGAAGTCTTCAGACTCTCCACCCGGCACGGGACCAGGGAACCCCAAATTGTCCCGAACATGCTGTAGAACACAACTAAGGTCCGACCCTTGGACAAAACGACCCTTCACCTCCTCATCAGAGTCCATTTCAGGATCTACCTCCGCCGAGGCATCCAATTTCCTTTTCTTAGGCCCAATGGGAACACGAGCCACAAAGGCAGCCGCCACCGCCGCCTCAATCATCTTCTGAATATCTATTAAGGAAGGAGCAGTGGAAGACCCAGCGACCACCTCCTCATCCACACAGCCGAGCTCACGTACATCCGCACCTCTACTCTCCATGTTGTGAACATGAGAACAGAGAAACAGACCCCATTAAATACCGAGCCGAACCATGGGAAAAAAAGAAATATATTCTCAAAGGCCAACCAGGGAAAGCCCCACCGATCCCCAGCCAATCCCCAACAGGACTGAAGGCCGGCCCCAAAACGGCCAATCAGAGACTTCCACCCATCCCATAAAAGGAAAGGACAGGACAGGGCCCAACCTCTAAGGATACCAAGAACCCAGAAGCCCCCGCACCAGGAACCAGTGAACAAGGTAAGAAATACCCCCAAAGCCCACTGAAGAAACCTGCCTAGACCCAATCAAAGGGATTAGAACCTGTAACCGTGAGCGTCAGAGCCCCAGACATAAACCAGAAGGCCACAGTGACTTTTCCCCAGGGCATACAATGCAGCAACCCCCAACCAGCAGGAG
Source organism: Triturus cristatus (assembly GCF_964204655.1). NCBI lineage: Eukaryota > Metazoa > Chordata > Amphibia > Caudata > Salamandridae > Triturus > Triturus cristatus. The sequence continues at coordinate 143,753,486 of NC_140585.1, read as the reverse complement.
AATAACACCCCACTCCAAGATCCGAGGAAGCGCGAAGCGGACAGTCAAACAGTAATCAGTAAACCCATCTGTATAAACGCTAAACAAACAGGGGACATGCCCCCACTGATGAAAAAAAGATATAGAAGCCAAAACCGTCACGCCCTTGGCGCGCAGAAAGGCAAGCCGCGCCTCACACACCTCCTCTCCCCCCCGGGCGATCCCGCTAGAGCAGGGAACAAACTCGGAAGAGAGGAGGCCGCAGCAGGGAGTCACCACCCCACACCAGGCAGTCCTGACCCCCCAACCCCACGGTCCCGCTACAGCAGGGACTCAAAGTAAATGCCTCAATAATTCAAAAACGGCACCTAAGGGGTTTAAACGGGCGCTAAACAACCCGTTTCACACTCACCTGACAGGAGGCTTGAAGACCCAGCACCTCCTATCCCGTCGAAGTTTGCCCGGAAGTGAATCATTTGCAGAAAAAACAAACAGGATGTGGAGTGGCGGGTCACGGTGCTATATGCCTCAGGGTATGGGTGTGGCCTGGAGGGAAGGGATGGGTTTCAAGTTGCTTGGGAGTGTCTGGTGGGAGGAGCTATGCTCAACTGGTTAGGACTGGGACGGGGAGGGCTGACGAGGAGGTAATGAATGACTGCGGCCTGTGAACCCCAGTTCAACCTGAGCGCCCAGCTAAAACAAAGCTCATCCGTTCAAGCAACCTTATCCGTGCAAATGCTGTCAATAACATCCCTCCGCCTCCCCGCAGATAATTAAACAATTCCTGCCCCCCCACCCGGTCACCCGAATAATCGATCAACTGGGCTGGGAGTATCAATCGGTGCTGATTGATGGTGACGGCAGAGGGAGTTAGGGGTCTAAGTGCTTGTAGAGATTTGGGAGAATCCGGTAGGGTCTCCATGGACTGCGGCTCCCCTGAGGTGGGGGGGGCCGAGCTTGGCAGGTCCATTCCCGTGCGGGTAATGAAGAATCGATCTTGGGAAGACATTGATTTCCCGGTGATTAGGGTGGATGCCACACGCAGGTAGGCTATCATTACCCACATCTGTGCAGTGCTGCGTAAAGCTGTCACCATCTCCGGAGAGCACAGGGACACCCGAGGCCACCAGAAAGGACAGCGGTGCTGTCTTTGCTGTGTAGGTGCATGTCTCAGTCATGCACGCCCCTTGCTTTCCTATCTCCCCTGCTGTGTCACACCGGGGAATCCTTCCAGCTCCAGGCAAGGTCGGAGAAGGGGGCATCAGGGGTGGCAAGCAGGCAGCCTGGTTCATGCCGCTCGGTCAGACATGCGATTTAATTCAACACCCCTTTTCTGGGGAGGGGTTGGGTGGCAGCCGGGCGGGGCATTTAGGTTGCTGGCCCAAGTGGAGCCGGGGGTCCAAGTTTGGGCCTTGCGCCCCTGCTGGCCTTTTCCGGTAACACGCGGGACTTCCGGAGATATTTACCTGCCAGGGGTGAAGGAGGTTTCTACAAGGAGGTTGCGTGGGTGATATTTCGGTGGGATTTGCCCCCCCTTCCCTTTCCACCTTGTGGGCGGCTCCTAATGCCTCCTGGTGATGCTTCTAGGGCCGGATGCTCCGGGCTCTTGGCTGTTTGGGGCACATGAGCCGGTTCAATATGGTGAAGGTTAGGGTGCAGGGGGAGGGGCTGTGTGGTAGGTCGTGTTCCGCAGCACTGAAATCTGCAGCACGGGACGTAACCGTCCTCGTGATGGGTGTAAATAATGGCGCCGCTTATCCAACATGTTTTGTTGTTCCAAGAAGGCTCTAAGTAAAGTAGCAGGCTGTGCTGACCATGACTTTAAAAGATCAGAGACGGTCAATTAAATTAGATGTTGTGCCCCCTGGCTCGGCCCGTTCTGAGCCATTGGTTTCTGGCGCTCCAGCATGGGTGATTCACTTGGCGGATGAGAGGCGGGTGAGTTATGTCGACACCAGCACCCTCTGCCGCTCCCCCCTCTTTTCTTAAGTATCTATTGGTGGGGGGGCGGTCCAAGCGGATTGGTTATTGCAGCAATTTACCGTCTCGTTCCCCTGTGTGCAGCGCCTTCCTACCATTATCTGGGTACTTGCGTTGCTTTGGCACGGGGTGGGGCAGAACAGGCAACGTCACATGATGTATGTTGGTGGGGCGGGTTTGGTTAGGAACACACTTAGGCGGCTGAATCATTGGTCCAGTGCCCTTTTTTGGGGACTGGGAGAAATTTGTTTACGAACATGTGCTCACTTGCCAACTGCTATTCATGTGTCATTTGTATGTTTTCCCCCATGTGGATGTAATTAATTGGGGCGCTTGCGTTGCTCAGGTACAGGGTTGCGCAGAACATGCAGCGTCACAGGATATGTTTGTGGGCGGTTCACAGACACCCTTTGGCTGCCGGATTATATGGGCACAGCGTCCTTGCTGGGTGGAACAGCCCTAGTTCCTGCATAATGACGATAAAGCGTTCTGTTCATAGCCATTTTGTTGTCACAGTATTATATCACTGTGTTTGGTCAAAAGATTGAATTTTAATAGCACACAGGATAGGCGTTGGATGTCACCGCGAACCGGCAGCTGCAAACTCCGGGGTATCGCTCCAGGTCTACCTGTGTTCGTTCTGCATGAAATGACAGTGTATGAGCGACGGGTAGTCATTTTCAGCCTACATTATTTACAGGGTGCACCCAAGCTTCATGTAGGAGCCGTTGTTAAGGTGAGGTTCTTACAGTGGTGCCTTTGAGAGTGACCTGCGCAGTGGATTGGTTGGTTGTGGTGCCTTTACTTGGAGTTGGGATGCTCGGTACAAACCTCGGCTTGTACCGTTGGCGCCTGGGGGCACTGTGGGGGGTGTGTGCTGTGAGCAATCGGTTTTGTTTTATTGCATTGAGCGAAGACTTTGCTGCTTGGCCAACAAGGTCCTTGTGCTGCCACGGGTTTTGGGACATGTGTACAGCGCTCAAGGCGCCTCCAAGCCCGGAAATGCGCACAAAAACCGCCTTAAACCTTGGTGGTCTTAGAGTATCGCGTTGGCCTAATGAGTGTAATTACTGATATCGATATGTCTCCCTCATCTTCATTGTTTGATTTTGGTCGCAAGAAAGTGTCAGTCATAGTCCTTTAAATGTCACTTATAGTCGCGCTGAAAGGATGAAAATGTCACACATAGCAAACTGAAACCTTGGCACCTATGGATGGGGACGGCTAGCTCTTGGTTGGATATGTAACTGAGCTAGAATTGTGGCTTATTTATCTGATGCAAATAGAAGTATTGACTAAGCCAAAAGATGGACTTATTGTAGATGTAGTGCTCCTTTTGTATTAAATATATGGATGCAATGACATAGCGGCAAAATACCAGGCAAGGGCAAAGCACAGACTTTTTCAGCACGCTTGGGGGGCGCTAATGCATTTAAAACACGGCACCCTGAAGGTTTGAGGTCAGAAGTGCATTTACTTGTAATCAACAGCACATGCTGTAGTACTACCAGCCGCCCTGGGCCAAAATTATTGGGAGCACCTGTTTGAACGGCTTTTAATTGATATTGTTCAGTTCTTTCATGCCCACTTTGAGGACGGGCACAGACACACTCGTCCAAATTATGAATGTTTACATCAAATATGCGGGGACGGTGACGCGCTTTCAATACTGTAACACAGGACCAGCTAGTTCTGCAGCCGATGCCCCCTCCAGGAGCATAGAGTATGCCCACACCTCGACGCTGGGGGCTGTGCGGAGCATGTGGCGAGGTGCATCAGGAAGGCGCAATGGGCATGGTTTTTGATGGATATCTAGAGCCAGGTTCGCCCAGGGACATCGTATGCGTTCCCGCCGCGACTTGGAATACACGCCCACTCGGGGCATCAGTTGGTCATTGTTTCTCTGCCCCCGCACCCCCTAGCTCTCATGCATGTTTGGGGGCTAAGGTGGGGCACTCCAGAGAGGTCCACCTTCTCTTTAGTGTGGTTGGTTTCAAAGTTTGCGCGAACTGTACTTCTCCCTTCAGTGGGTTTTAAACGGTAGATGGTTCTTCTTGGATGTGGCACGGCTGTGTTCGTCTGTCCTTTTATTTGCCTATATTGATGTGCGGTTCTAACTTAGTATTATGCCCGGGTTGCAAGGATGGAATTTGCACGTTCTTTCACCTTCACCAGTCACCGGTTTGCCCCCCGGGTGAATGTCTGGGTTGTGGTGTTATGGGGGGTCCTGGATTGTGGCCGGGTTTCGGGGAAGTGGCCCCATTGGCTAGTTCCTGCATGATGTCGATGTTGCCTGGCGATTTCTTAATTGGCACTAATGCTTTAGTCCTCGATTCTGTCCCACGAGTCCTCGTAGTGCTCTCACTAATTCGGACAATATTGATGAGTTTGAAACATGGCGGCTAGCACTGGGACGATTGCCGAACCTCACATGCGCCTTACAAATCCAGGTTCAGCATCATAGATACTAGTGGAGAACTCCCGGCATATGGAATTTTGTTGACCATGAAGGCGAGAACTAGTTGATATGTCGCCGATGTCATTGAATTGGATGACAGGTGCATAGCAACAGGTGGATAGGGCATGGGTGCTTGTGGCACATTTGATAAGGGTGAAGGATAATGATTGTTTTACTCTATGAAACTGGGATCTTATGCCCAGGTTCTGTCTTTCTTTGCCGTCGGTTACCAGCCCAATGTTGGGAAAGTACAATTTTACACTTAGTCTGGGCAATTACAACGCAGAGAGGTGCTGCGAAACGTTGTTGAGACTGCATTGTGCAATTGGCTACAAGGGCCTTGATGAGGAACATCTGCTGGCACCATATACAAACAGGTACCATGTACACTTGGTGGGCATTTCTAGCTTTGAAAGGAGGTTTGAGACAACCCAGTAGAGTTTCAGCGCAAGGCCTCATTTGTGGGGTCTCATTTGTAAAGCATTAGACCAGCCAGCCCTGGGAATTAGGCAGGCATACGATTAGCTATGAGGTTGGTCAAACCTGGTAGAGCATATCTCTATAATTAATAGTGTAACCAGGAACAGCTTTACAAAGCAATGCGGTAGATTTCTTGTAGAAGTCTGGATGGACAAGCTTCAGGGAAAAGTCCCTGACCTTTCACCCCTCGAGGAACCATCACTAATTCCGAGCAAGTAGGTGGGGAGCATACTAATCCCCCAGCGGGTGTAGCACAAGAGAATAGGTACACGTGAATGTGTGATCTCATGACGCTCTGTCTTAGCAGTCCAGGTCACACCACAGAGGGCAAAGGCAAGGCCTCGGCCCCTGATGGACTATGTTTAATTCTAGTGTGTGGGACTGGGGTCGCAATCTTGTCGCGTCTGGCTATGTCTGGTCGATGCAGCTAAAATGTGCCCTCTGCAAACAAGGGCAGGTTACAGGCCGCCTCAGTTAAGACATATTCACCCGCGCTTTAGCCAGGGCAGCAGGCGGGTTGTCGTAGTTGTCAGCGAACAAGTGGACTGCGGTGCAATAAAGTTTGGTAAACATGGCGGTAGAGCACAAATGACGACAAGGTATTATAGACCATTGGGCATTCATAATATTTAGACATGGGCTGGTACTTTCACATATTGTCCCCCTCCAGTTCCCACAGACTTGCCTGCCCCTTGGGTTATCGTTTTATGGGCTAGAACCAGAGACTGGAAGGGGCATCTTCTGCGACCTGGGTCCCAAACACGTTGATGGTCAACGCTGGGGTAGATGTACCATGAAGTGCATGGTTACTACTTAGGTTGTCCCAATGGTTTGGGGTCAAACTGGGTTTGAGCAGTAAGTCTACAGTCCTTAGGAAGCATTCAGCATTCCGTCAATCCAAGTAGGGCAATTAGCGATACGTAGTATAAGCGAGTGGGTAACATACAGCGGTTATCCAGTGACATCATACCCCGCCGGCATTCGCGCTTTACAAAACACAGAGCTGAAACCAGAAGGGTGCCAAGTGGCAAAAACCAGTAAATAGGTTTAATATATGTGTGTCTCTGGCCTTACAGCTGAGTGGAGCCAGTCTCATTTAGAGGTGCGCCCAATTGAAAATGGTGTACTTCGTAATTTTCGCATGACCAATGCGGTTTGTGGTATCTCCAAGCGGATCCACTGAAGGTGTACTGCAGCTAAACAGTAAACTGGGGATCTGGGATTCCGACACTTTTGGGGGTTTGAAGCATCCAGGGTCAGAGATGGACAGTAGGAACGGTGCATCTGTGATCCGACGGCAGTTAAGCAAGCGAGGTGCGCTGCGTAAGTTGTCACTGCACGAAAGGGTGAGGTGTCTCCAACAGTGGGCACAAGACATATATTGTTTCAAACCAGATTTGACACCAGTAAGGTGTTCACCAGGGTTTAGCAATCAAAGGGTTTGTGCAAGCGTCTGGTCAACGGGGCGAAGTGAGTGCACCCCAGAAACAAGGGTAGGTGACATGTTCCTGCAGTTATGCTCAAATGCTCCGCCCGGTTACCTCGATTAGCCTCGCTGGGTGGGGACGCTGTCAGCCAACATAGTGTGCTGCCATCCCAGGAAATGGGGAAACAAGGTGTCAAGCACAAAAGGCTACTATTTAATAGAGCATTTGGAACGTCCAGTGTTCAACAAAAATTAAAATTTAACGGAGCAGGTAATTTTCCACCGCTGGGGATGCGCAGGGTGGGCAGTGTGAACCCCCCACCCCCCCTCTATCTGGGAGTATTCTAGGATGGGGGTAAAGAAGGACTTAGTCAATCCTTAATGTTAGGCTTCATATTGTAGACCGTGCGCACTGTTTAAATCAGACAGATTCTCTAAGCTGGTATGCCTAGGGGGTTCCACCACAGAGGGAGCTGAGCGGGCGAAATTCCTATAAGGAATAAGGGATGCATGGCAAGGGCAGGAGGGCACCCTTGCTCATTGTCACATACTTCTAGTTGATGGCCGCACAACCATTTGAAGCCCTTCCAGATTTGTAACTGGGGTGGGAGCGAGCTCACTTTAGTTACTTAGGGGTTCAAATTGCTCTAGATGACGCCCAATTGATAGCTTTAAACCTTGACAAGGTCCTCAATTCCCTTAGACACTCGGTGGCATTCTGGAACACCTTACCACTGTCCCTGATGGGCAGACTTGCAGTGTCAAAAATGGTGATGTTACCCAGGTGCCAATGCGCATTACAAAATATACCATGCCAGTTTCCAGCACAGATTTTTAAGCAACTGAACACAATTCTTATTTCACTTCTGTGGGCTGGCCAACGTAGCAGAGTAGCTCTCACCACACTGACGCGCAGGTACAAGGTGGGCGGACTTCAGGCCCCTCATTTTGACTTATACTACCTTGCCGCCCAGCTACAACAAGCGGCCCGCTGGATGGGGGAAGGGGGCAACTGGGAAAAGCAACTATTGGCTGGCCGTGTGGACCCGTAAGACCTTCTGGTAGCATAGATGAAGGGAAGGGCAGCTGATGGGGACTTACCGCACCTTGTACGTTGCACTGCGGCTATTTGGCAGCAATTTGTGGAACGAGAGCTGAGACATGCACCTTTCCACAGGGAATTACCCATCTGGATATTGGCCTCGTTTAGAGACATTAGTAGTCATATGTCTTTTCAGGCTTGGAGGGAGGGCCGGTGTGAGGTTCTCGCGGATCTGTATCCCAACAAGATGTTTTTAACCTTCGAGCAAGCATGTGAGAGTTTTACACTTGGGCAGGGTCACTTCCTTCAATATAGAGGGATCCAGGAAGTAGAGAAATACCTGGCCCCAATGTCCAGATATTCCCCAGCCGACTTACTCTCTGGACCTGCTGCTAACATGTGGCTCTGGGTGCAGACTGATATCGCTTCTGTATAAGGCTATGAGAAGGGACTCTGTCACTTGCTCACCCTTGTCACGGTCGTCTTGGGAGAGGGACCTTAATATTGTCATAGAGGATGGGACTTGGTCAGCTAATTGTGAACTCACATATACAGTATCCTATAACGCCAGGTTTAAACTGATCCACTATCATTTTTTATACTGCACCAATCTCACCCCAGTGAAGGTGCGACGTATCTTGAGTACTAATGATGGCAAGTGCACAAGCTGCAAGGCAGAAGACGCAGGCTTTCTGCACTTGGCGTGGGCATTTCCTGAGAGGGTCTACCCATTCAAGAAGAACCATTCCAATGTTTGTTGGCCCATGTACGCAAACCTAAAAAACGAAAAATAGCGTATAAACTGTTGCAGCTCATGTTGGTGCTGGCCAGACGCAGACTAGCGATAAATTGGATGGGACAGAGATGCCTGGATATCCCCACTTGGTTACGGGATGTTAGGGAATGGGCATTAGCTGAAGAAACGCACATGCAGTTAACTCTCAAAGATGATAACTTGCAGCTAGACCTCATGGAGTGGCGCCAGCTGTGCAGTTCGGCCCTCAACCCGGAAGGGGGCGATGGTGTTCAGAGTGATTCAACATCTAGTGGGACTGTCTCAGAAGGGGGGGGACACCCGGGATGGAGCGGACTTGGGAGTTTGGCCGTAATGAAAACCCCCTCGAAATTACAACGCACTAATTTGATGTTCATAATGTGATCCCATTGTCGATTATAATGTAGCCCTAATGAAACGTTGCCTTGTTTGCCTCTGAGATCGTGCGAAAGATGCCAATGTACTATTGTATGCTGTAATGTTTTTTTTTTTTTTTTTTTTTTTTTAAACCGTTTATTGCAATCTCAAGAATATACAAGTATGGGCCTACAACCTTCCGGCCGGCCGCTAGAATGACAGGAGCATATGACATACGTTCAAAAACACTTGGCGTTGCAGAGAAGCAAAATCAGGAGGTATCAACGTCGTGGGCCACATCACTCTGACCCCACAATACGGTTTCATTTTACACAAATAAAGTGACAAAAATAAAAATAACAAAAAGGGCTGAACCAAGAGTTACCTTTCTGCAAAATTTGGTGTGATTCCGTCTCCATTCACAAAGGACCTATGCACTCATGGCGGATGCCCCGCAGTCGTGGGGGAGTCTCCACACTAATAGCGGAGGCCCCACAGTCGCAGTGGAGACACACCATCGTGGTGAAGGCCCACACATGTGGGGTAGGCCCAGCACTCATGGTGGAGGCCCGCAGTCGTGGCAGAGACCTTGCACTCGTAGCGGAGGCCATGCAGTCGTGGGGGAGGCCCGCACTCGTGGCGGAGGCCCGCACTCGTGGTGGAGGCCCCGCAGTCGTGGTGGAGGCCACGCAGTCGTGGTCGAGGCCCGCAGTCGTGGCGGAGGCCGCGTAGTCGTGGTGGAGGCCCACACTCATGGTGGAGGACCCGCAGTTGTGGTGGAGGCCCCACAGTCATGGCGGAGGCCCGTAGTCGTGGTGGAGGCCCGCACTCTTGAGGGAGGCCTCGCAGTCATGGTGGAGGCCCTGCAGTTGTTGTGGAGGCCCGCAGTTGTGGAGGAGGTCCTGCAGTCGTGGCAGAAGCCCCACAGTCATGGTGGAGGCATAAAGTCGTGGCTGAGGCCCCGCAGTCATGGTGGAGGCTCGCAGTCATGGGGAAGGCCCACAGTCGTGGTGGAGGCTCTGCAGTCATGGTGGAGATCAGCACTCATGGAGGAGGCCCCGCAGTCACAGCGGAGGCCCGCACTTGAAGTGGAATACCCGCAATGGGAATTCTCATTGTGGAGGCTCTGCCCAGAGTGCAGAGACTCCCCACAAGTCGGGGGGCCTCAGTTACAAGTGCGGAGGCCCTTTGTAATTCAGGCCCAAAGTATTTCTCACATTAAATGCACCATTAGAAGGATATTGCATGTTTAACCCCAGCACTAATCGTATGTTATTCACGTAGTCATAAACATGTAATAAACCCTGAATTTACCATCATCTCATGGGCAGGTGATCCTTTGGATGGAGTTGTATGTCTCCCCCAACATCAGCTGCAGACTTTCAGAGCTGCACCCATTTTCAATGAAGTTAGGTCAAGCAATTAGCCAATCAGAATTCAATTTTAAAATGAGACTTGACACGCAAACTTACAAATTCAAAACAAAGAGACTTTGCCTGCTTCCAGGAATGTGGAAAGGGACTCAATATCACTACTAGTGAGGGAATATACTAAACCTAAACTTTCAAACATACTAAGATACATATCCGACCAGCTGCAAATTTATATCGGAGTCTATGCATCTATTTTCTGTCCACCATGAAGTGAAGGACACAAACTGTTAGACCTGTCAGCCCTAGGGTGGTCTTACCCTGTTGTTTTACCCTCATTTTTGCCACCATCTTTTTGTTGGCCCTAGGTCTCTGGGTGCCTTACCACTGCCAAACAGTGCTGAGGTGCAGGTGCTCTCTCCTAATAACACGGCTGCCACAGGGCCCTGCTACTGCGGAGTGGCCATTGCATACACGCACTAGTGGTTAGGAGCAGGCTGGGAGATCTTGATACAATATCTTTACCATCCCGCCTTTTTGTCCCATAGACAGTTATGTGGAAGCTCCTGGAACCTTCCAGCCCTGGGAGAGATTATGCTTTGCCCGCCTTTACAGGAGGGTCACCTGACCTGGGGGTATAAGAGGAAAGGAGGGAAACTGAACTAGTCAGTTGGGGCACCACTGGACCTGGGGGAACCTCTGCTGGAGCGTAGGCGGTTGGGCCTAGGGGAGAAACCTACACTACTGGGACTGACTGAGTTTAGGCCCTGCTGTACCCAAGTTAGATGAGGGATTCTGCCTGCCTACTGATCTTGCCCAGTGAGTGGGGAACCCAGGGGACCAACTCCAGTGTGCTGCAGAGACCCACCCTGCCGCTGAAGCCTGCCAACTCAACCCCCTTCTTCCCCGCAAAAGCCTGCCACTGAGGCCTGCCATCTTCCTTCCCCCCTAAGATAAGTGCTGCCCTGGAAACGTGGACTGTGCTGTGAGCCCTACAGGAACTACAGGTAAAGCGCTGTGCCCATCTAGCGCTGCCATGCCAGAACTGTGCTCCCCCGAGGAATGGTTCACTCCTGCTGGTCCCAAGCGCTGTGTGGCCTCTAAGCGCTACTTGCCCTGACTTCACTGAACTGCCGCCGTGTCTCTCCCGCCCCTGCTGTGGCTCCCAAGCGCAAAGGCTCGAAGGGCTGCCAGCCAACACCGCCGCAGCCCAGGATTCGGCGGAGCTACCGCTGTGCTCCATCCAAACGGTAACTGCTGAGCGCTGTACTCTCTAAGCGCTACACGCCCCCAACTCACCGCCGCGGCCCGGGTGCCTGCCGCCACCGCGATCGCATGCTGTTGACATCACCGCTGCGGCCCCCGAAGCCTGGAGAGGGCCGCCGCGGTATTGGGGAAGTCTGCGGCAGGAAGGCGAAGTCAGCGCGGCCCGTATCACGTGACGGAACACCGGCCGTGCCGCCGGCCGCGCCACCAGCCATGCCCCCGCCAGCGCCGCGCAGGGATTGGCCGCTGCGGGTGCGGCCGTCGAGGCCTGCGTCTGGGGTGATTCCGGGACGAAGAAGACGCTGCAGGGCCGAGACCAGCTCCGAAACCCCCGACCTCGCTCCCGCCACGAGCAAGAGCCGCGGGGAGCCCACTTTGCCTGCGCGGGCTCCCGCCTGGACTGGAGCTCCCGGTGAGAGGTAAAACCCCCTGGGGGGAGGGCGGAGTGACTGCAAGAATCGCAGGGGCTGCCCAGAAGTTTCCCTCATCCAGCGAGGCAGCCCCTCGTCCGCCCCTCCCCTCCGGGAACTGCAACCGGACCTGGAAGGCCCCCAGTTAAGCATTACTGCCAAGCCGATGGGGGTTAGAGTGAGCGTAAGACTGCCCCGGGTGCACTAAGAGAGGGGTGGGGCCACCCTCACAGGAGACTCTGACCTTAGGGGCCCAAAGCTAACAACTGAGCGAATACCCCCTGAGAAGAGATGCTTGGTTGTGTCTCCGCCAGGAGAGTGAATTGAAGTTCTTGGTATGCCCAATTTACGTGAATGCATTAGGTGTTGCCCTGAAAGTTATCTGCACTGGTTACCTGCTTAAATTAACCGTTACCCTGAGATTAGTGGTGCTATACCCTTGAAGGGATTCACACCGGTTCTGACTTGAATGAATCATTTGTTGCCTGCGATTATCTGCTGAACTGCTCAAATGAATTTACACCTGTTTTGCGCCAAAATGAATTCCAAGTTGCCCTGAGATTTTCTGCTCTACTTCCCTGAATGAATTGATTGTTACCTTGAGATACACTGATCTATTGACCTGAATGGATTTATTGTGGCCTTGAAGTTACCTGCATTATTCCTGAAATGAATTGGTTCACCCGATTTGAAATAGATAAAGAATCTTGTTTTTACCAAACAACTTGGTGTGGTGTCCTTCGTTGTGTGCGCATTGATGTGTCCATGTGGGTGAGTGCTGCACAACCGCTTTACACATTGCCTTCGGGTGCCTTCCTACCTCACGCCAAGCTACCACGTCGGAATTGGTGACCCCAGTTCCAACATTGGTGTTCAGCAGTGGGATTGGGACTTGTGCTTGTGCAGCACTCTACAGGGATTCAGTGTGCGCCGCAATTGGACACCTGTTGTGTCGCAAGCCTAACAATTTGCCCTTCACTCTCTACTTGAGTGTATGGGCTCCTGTTTTGAACCTGTTACCTACGTCCTAGTGTTTTCCCTTAAATTGTCTGGGGCCCCACCTGTCAGGATGGAGTTCGAGCTGGCCAAACGAGAAATGTACACGGTGGTGCAGCTGAGGGAGTTCTGTCAGGGGATGGGGGTGTCCGTCAAGCGAGGCGCCAAGGGAGAGGACCTTCAGAAAGCCTTGAGGGTATGGGTAGTGGCCCAACCTGGGGGGGGAGAGGGAACGAGGGACAGGGGGAGCCGGGCGCTCGAGGGGAACCGGGCACTCCAGGAGAGTTGGACCTACTGCAGGTAGACATTAGTGATAATGTGTTGCCAGGGAGACGTTCCAGGGCCGATAGTAGTGTGTCAGCGGGGAGTGTGTCGGTGGAAGAGTACGAGGACAGGAGTGAGGAGAGGCAGTTGAGATTAGAGCTTGCTAAAATGGAGAAGGAGAGAGAAGAGAAGAGAAGAGGCTAGCTATGGAGGAGAGGAAGCTTGGGCATGAGCTCAGCCTAAAGGAATTGGAGTTGCGAGCAATGCAGCTAGGGGCGCAAGGCAACAGGAATGGTGGCAGCGTACCCGCTGAGGCTCCACGAGAGCCCAAGTTTTATCTACCGAAGGAGGTGGTGGGCAGCTTTAGTGTCGGGTATGACATAGATAAGTGGTTGGCGGCATACGAGGTGTCCTTGGTAGCCCATGGGGTGCCCTATACCAGTACATACCTCCCGTGGCAAAGGACTCACTCTTGACCTTAGACAGTGAAGAGCGAACAAATTACCCTGTCATGAAGGAGGCCCCGCTTAGAAAGTTTGGTCTCACTCCAGAGAAGTATCGCCAGAGGCTCCGCATCAGCCATAAGCTTCCCACACAGAACTGGGTGGATTTTTGTGATTATGCACGTAAGGCCTTAGAGGGTTGGGTGCGTGGCAGCGAAGTGAGCGACTATGAGGGGCTGTACAACTTGTTTTTAAGAGAGCACCTTCTCGATAAGTGTTTTCCAGAGCTGCGTCAACACCTGCTGGACCGCTAGCTGACCGACCCTCGGAAGCTTGCGGAGGAGGCAGATACCTGGGTTAGTACTCGGGTGTCCCACAAGGGGCCCGGGGGAGACACCTCGAAAGGCGGACAGGGCGCACCCCAGAAGAGAGAGGGGGGAGATAAAAAGAAAGAGTTTGTCAAAGGCCCCCAAAATAGACCGCAAGGGAAGGGGGTAGATTCCCCACCCCAATCTTGATCACCGAAACCCACTTACCCTGACAAGAGTCAGCAGCCCAGAACTGTCTGGTGTTACGAATGAGGGGAGGTTGGGCACTACAAGGGGGATCCCCAGTGTCGCAAACAGACCCCCAGCCCCCACAGGGGGTAAGAGCCCCGGGGTGGCTAGTGTAGCGCTGGGGGAGGAGTTATCCCTAGAGGAGGTGGGTGAGTGGACAGGCTTGACCCTGGTTTCACTTGGGGATAGGGAGATGGTCCCAGTGACGCAGCTGCCCTCCAACACTGCCAAGTACTGGCAGAGGGTACGGGTTAACGGGGAGGAGATGGAGGCTCTGAGGGACACTGGTGCCAGCATGACGATGGTAAGACGTCAGCTGGTGTCCCCAGAGCAGGTGATTCCTGAAGTATTCCACCCGGTGGTAATGGCTGATAACAGCCTGGGTCATTACCCCGTGGCCCAAGTTCCCTTTGAGTGGGGAGGAGTCTCAGGCCAGTTGAGAGTCACCGTAAGCCCTGCCATTCCAGTGGACTGTCTGCTCGGAAACGACTTGGAACATACCGCCTGGAAGGAAGTGGAGTTCAACGCCCATGCTGAGATGCTGGGATTACAAGGGTGGACCTGCGTGGTCACGTCACGAGGTCCATGGCTGCCCGGCAAGGAACTCAACCTGGGTTGGAGCCTGGAACAATGGCCCATCCCAATGTTGGTCAGGAGGACGTTGTGGAGGACGCACCCTGCGAGATGGATGGGGAGCTCGTGGAGGTGACCCTGGAGTACGCATAGGTGGATGTTGTTCCCGTGGGGGACTTGCCGACCCCTGCAGAGTGGCAGGTGGAAGGAGGGCCTACCTGGGAGGAATTTTGTCAGGCACAGAGAGAGTGCCCCTCGCTTGAAGGTATGCGGCGGAAGGCCGAAGCCCAAGCAACGAACCTAGAGACCGGCAATTACCATATTTACTGGGAGGATGGCCTCCTCTACAGTGAGCCTAAGGCTCCGGTGCATGGGTCATCAAGGGCCTTAGTGGTCCCCCAATGCTACCGGGCCTTTCTGCTGGAATTGGCGCACGAGATACCACTAGCAGGACACCTGGGCCAGGACAAAACCTTTGCTCGATTGGTTCCACATTTTTACTGGCCCAGAATGCGAGTCGCCTCTGAAACCTTTTGCAAGACCTGTAAGACTTGCCAGGCGAGTGGCAAGACTGGGACTAAGTTGAAGGTCCCTCTGGAACCGCTCTCGGTTGTCGGTACCCCTTTAGAGCGGGTAGGCATTGACATTGTCGGGACGATGGACCCGCCGACTTCTTCGGGACACCGGTTCATCTTGGTGTTGGTGGACCACGCCACCCGGTACCAGGAGGCGATCCCTCTGAGGACCATCACTGCACCGGCGGTGGCGTGGGCCTTGATGGGATTTTCACCCGGCTGGGATTCACCAAGGTCGTGGTGTCAGATAGGGGCATGAATTTCATGTCAGCCTACATGCAGGCCATGTGGAAGAAGTGCGGAGTGACCTACCGGTTCTCCACTCCTTACCACCCCCAGACTAACGGGCTCGTAGAGCGCTTCAATAAGACTCTGAAGGGAATGATCCGGAGCCTGCCAGAGGACTTGAGGCGGAAGTGGGACGTCCTCTAACCCTGTCTGTTGTTCTCCTACCGAGAGGTGCCGCAGAAGGGGGTCAGTTTCAGTCACTTTGAGCTGCTCTATGGCCACCCCGTTAGGGGGCCCCTAAGTCTTGTGAAGGAGGGGTGGGAGAAGACTTCTACGAAGCTTCCCCGTGACGTGGTCAGCTAGATGCTGGCATTCCGCAGCCAGATGGCCAAGCTGTGGAAGGAAGCCAGACAACCTGGAGGCTAGACAAGCCATCATGAAGGAGTGGTATGACCGCAATGCTCGGACGGTGGAGTTGGATGTTGGACAGAAGTGTGGGTCATGGAGCCCGAAGAGCATAGTGCCCTCCAGGACCAGTGGAATGGACCGTACGACATTGTGGCGAAAAGAGGCCAGACCACTTACGTTGTCAACCTCAAAACCCCCCCCCCGACAACCCCATAGGGTGTTCCACATCAACCGCCTGAAGCCGCACCATGAGCGATCAGAGCTTGCTCTCCTTATGGTGACGGATGGGAGCGAGGAGGAAGAGAGCGAGACTCTTCCGGACCTTCGGGCAGCCCAAGAGAAGGATGGATCATGGATGGAGTCGTCCTCTCCCATCCTTGACCCCTGAGCAACAGAGGGACTGCAGCCAGGTCTTGGAGCAGTACGCATCGTTGTTCTCCCTCACTCCTGGGATCACGCTTCTGTGTACCCATGACGAGGACACAGGGGACAGCCCACCTGTGAAAACCAAGTCTTACCGGCTGTCCGACAAGATCAAGACCAGCATCCAGAGTGAGGTGGCCAAGATGTTGGAGCTGGGGGTGATTGAGCCTTCCAGCAGCCCTTGGGCTAGTCCGGTGGTGTTGGTGCCGAAAGCGGCCCGACCGGGCACCACACCGGAAATTCGGTTCTGTGTGGATTACCGTGGCTTGAACTCCGTGACCAAGACGGATGCTCACCCGATCCCTAGGGCGGATGAGCTTATCGACCGACTGGGAGCAGCTTGGTATCTGAGTACCCTCAACTTGACGTCAGGATATTGGCAGATTGCCATGGCGGACGGAGCCAAGGAGAAAACTGCGTTCTCCACGCCCGAGGGCCAATTTCAATTTCGTGTGATGTCCTTCGGGCTAAAGAATGCTCCGGCCACTTTCCAGCGGTTGGTCAATCAGGTGCTTTCTGGCCTAGAGGCCTTCTCAGCTGCCTACCTGGACGACATAGCTGTCTTCAGCAGCAGCTGGGAGGACCATCTGGAGCACCTCCAGAAGGTGCTACAGGCTCTACAACGGGTTGGCCTGACCATCAAGGCTAGAAAATGCCAGATTGGACAGGGATCTGTCGTCTACCTGGGACACCTGGTGGGCGGGGGTAAGGTGCAACCCCTCCAGGCCAAAATTTAGACCATCTTGGCCTGGGAGCCCCCCAAAACCCAAACAGAGGTCTGGCCATTTCTCGGCCTCACGGGTTACTACCGCCGGTTTGTCAAGGGGTATGGAACCATCGTGGCCCCCCTGACTGAGTTGACCTCTAAAAAGCAACCCCGTAAAGTCATCTGGACGCTGCCTGTCAAGAGGCATTTGACACCCTCAAGCACGGTGCTTAGAACTCCAGATTTCAACAAGGAATTCATCGTGCAGACAGACGCCTCTAAGCACGGCATTGGAGCTGTGCTCTCTCAACTGAATGAGGAAGGCCAAGACCAGCCAGTGGCCTTTATCTCCCGAAGGCTACTCCCCCGGGAACAGCGGTGGAGTACGATAGAACGCGAAGCCTTCGCCATGGGTTTGGCCCTGAAGAAGCTGAGGCCATATCTTTTTGGCTCTCACTTCCTCATTCAGACCGACCACCGACCCCTTCGCTGGCTCATGCAAATGAGAGGCGAAAACCCCAAATTGTTGAGGTGGTCCATTTCCCTCCAGCGGATGGATTTCGGGTGGAACATCGACCCGGAGTAGACCACGCCAACGCTGACGGTCTCTCTCGGTTCTTCCGTCTTAGTGATGAGAACTCCCTAGAGGTTGGGTAGCTCTCCCCACTTTTGGCTGGGGGGGACGCATGTTAGACCTGTCAGCCCTAGGGTGGTCTTACCCTACTTTTTTTTTGCCCTTGTCGCCTAATTTTTGCCACCATCTTTTTGTTGGCCCTAGGTCTCTGGGCGCCTTATCACTGCCAAACAGTGCTGAGGTGCAGGTACTCTCTCCTAATAACATGGCTGCCATAGGCCCCTGCTACTGCGGAGTGGCCATTGCATACACGCACTAGTGGTTAGGAGCAGGCTGGGACATCTTGATACAGAATCTTTACCATCCTGCCTTTTTGTCCCATAGACAGTTATGTGGAAGCTCCTGGAACCTTCCAGCCCTGGGAGGGATTATGCTTTGCCGCCTTTACAGGAGGGTCACCTGACCTGGGGGTATAAGAGGAAAGGAGGGAAACTGAACTAGTCAGTTGGGGCACCACTGGACCTGGGGGAACCTCTGCTGGAGCATAGGCGGTTGGGCCTAGGGGAGAAACCTACACTACTGGGACTGACTGAGTCTAGGCCCTGCTGTACCCAAGTTAGATGAGGGACTCTGCCTGCCTGCTGATCTTGCCCAGTGAGTGGGGAACCCAGGGGACCATCTCCAGTGTGCTGCAGGGACCCACCCTGTCTCTGATGCCTGCCAACTCAACCCCCTTCTCCCCCGCAAAAGCCTGCCACTGAGGCCTGCCATCTTCCTCCCCCCCCTAAGATAAGTGCTGCCCTGAAAACGTGGACTGTGCTGTGAGCCCTACAGGAACTACAGGTAAAGCGCTGTGCCCATCTAGCGCTGACCTGCCAGAACTGTGCTCCCCCGAGGAATGGTTCACTCCTGCTGGTCCCAAGCGCTGTGTGGCCTCTAAGCGCTACTTGCCCTGACTTCACTGAAGTGCCGCCGTCCCTCTCTCGCCCATGCTGTGGCTCCCAAGCGCTAAGGCCTCGAAGGGTTGCCAGCCGTCACCGCCGCAGCCCAGGATTCAGCGGAGCTACCGCTGTGCTCCTTCTAAGCGGTAACTGCTGAGCGCTGTACCCTCTAAGCTCTACACGCCCCCAACTCACTGCCGCAGCCCGGGTGCCTGCTGCCACCACGATCGCATGCTGTTGACATCACAGCGGCGGCCCCCGAAGCATGGAGAGGGCCGCCGCGGTATTGGGGAAGCCTGCGGCAGGTTGGCGAAGCCAGCGCGGCCCATATCACGTGACGGGGGTGCCGGCCGCGTAACCAGCCACGCCCCCGCCAGCGCCACGTAGCCATTGGGCGAGGCTGCTGCCCCCCCAGCGAGCTGTGCAGGGATTGGCCACTGCGGGTGCGGCCATCGAGGCCTGCGCCCGGGGTGATCCCGGGACGAAGAAGACGCCGCAGGGCCGAGACCGGTTCCGAAACCCCCGGCCTCGCCCCCGCCACGAGCAAGAGCCGCGGGGAGCCTGCTTTGCCTGCGCGGGCTCCCGCCTGGACTGAAGCACCCGGTGAGAGGTAAATCCCCCTGGGGGGAGGGCGGAGTGACTGCAGGAATTGCGGGGCTGCCCAGAAGTTTCCCTCGTCCGGCGAGGCAGCCCCGCGTCCGCCCCTCCCCTCCGTGAACTGCAACGGACCTGGAAGGCCCCCAGTTAAGCATTACTGCCAAGCCGATGGGGGTTAGAGTGAGCGTAAGACTTCCCCGGGTGCACTGAGAGAGGGGTGGGGCCACGCTCACAGGAGACTCTGACCTTAGGGGCTCAAAGCTAACAACTGAGCGAATACCCCCTGAAAAGAAATGCTTGGTTGTGTCTCCGCCAGGAGAGTGAATTGAAGTTATCTGCACTGGTTACCTGCTTAAATTAACCGTCACCCTGAGATTAGTGGTGCTATACCCTTGAAGGGATTCACACCGGTTCTGACTTGAATGAATCATTTGTTGCCTGCTATTATCTGCTGAACTGCTCAAATGAATTTACACCTGTTTTGCGCCAAAATGAATTCCAAGTTGCCCTGAGATTTTCTGCTCTACTTCCCTGAATTAATTGATTGTTCCCTTGAGATACACTGATCTATTGACCTGAATGAATTTATTGTGGCCTTGAAGTTACCTGCATTATTCCTGAAATGAATTGGTTCACCCCGATTTGAAATAGATAAAGAATCTTGTTTTTACCTAACAAGTTGGTGTGGTGTCCTTCATTGTGTGCGCATTGATGTGTCCATGTGGGTGAGTGCTGCACAACCGCTTTACACATTGCCTTCGGGTGCCTTCCTACCTTGCCCGAAGCTATGATGTCGGAATTGGTGACCCCAGTTCTAACACAACCCTAATTACTTCAAACGCAATCAGACCATTAAGGACTCATAGAAGATAAACCTTATGACGTGTCGATGCACACCTTCAGCAGACAATCAGCTTAAATATTTGTATCTCAAGATTTGGGATTACTTTGACTCCGATAACCCAAAAACTAAAAGCACTTCAAAACTCAAAATTTGAAGAAACATAATTCAAGACTATTACAGCAATTAATATAAAACAACCACAATGCAGTGCAAATATCAACTTCAAGCAGTTGATGTGCAAACACTCGTGGGTTTTGCCATAGATTACACAACTGATAAAACAGACATGATCACACCGCAGAACAGTTATTCACTCAGTCACACAATTTGCATCACGAACTAACACCACAGCACCACACTGCACGCAAGACAAGCCATATTCACACTTACTTAAAGATCTCTCTGTCCGACACCTTGAAGAGGAGCAGTACATCTATGCGATTCAAGGAACTGGGACTAGGGAGAATTCAAATTCCTTAGCTCTAACGAGGAATGCAAGTTTTAACAATTAGAACTATAATTTGCCCCGACTTACATAGCAAACATCAGCTAGCAAAAATTGTTGGTACTTTTCACATCAAACGGGTTGTAAGAAATTAAGGGGGCCATTATGATGGCGGGAGGATCGCCACTGCCCAACCGGCGGTGCGATCCGCCCGCCATAACTCCCCACCCACCCGCCACTTATCCCCGCTAAATAACCATGGCGGAGGGTACCGCGGTGGACGGAAAGTCCGTCCGCCGCTTTTCCGCCGGTCAGCGGAAAAGGCCCACAATATGGTGCCAGTGCCTTGCAGGCACTGCCATCCATAATATGATGCATGCGGTGGGTATGCCTTTCCATGGCGGGCACTACGCCATGGAAAGGCATACGGTAAATCACTTTGGGGGCCCGTTGCGGGGGGTGGCTGCACTTGGCGGTGCCTGTCATGTTGTGCATGCCAATCCACAACATGACACTTTAACATTGCGGCGGGTGCTGCTTACAGAATCGCCCACCGCAATGTTATAGATGCTGGATGTGACCGCCAGGGTGGCGGTCGCATTCTAATTTGCCCCGCGAGACCGCCACACCTCTGGCGGTCGGTCCCGTTTTCAGTTACGGTGCCGCCATCGTAATGGGGCTCTCGGTTATTGGTTGGCTGGTTTGTGAGCCCTGATCAAGCCGTAACCGCAATCCTCATCAGGGTAAGGCACAATGAAGCCCCAAAATAGCCTGTGCTAAACCCACTGGTAACTTCGCAGAGAACAGTCAGACTTTAACTTAGAGGCAAGGTGAAATGTTTGTGCAACATTGCAAACGATAAAACATTGAAACCACAACAAAAAAGGATCCCAAGCCAGTTAAAAAAAATAGACCATAATTTCATAAATAAAACAGGACCAAAATGACAAACATCCAATCAGAAGGAACGGAAATGTACAATTTGACCAATTTTAGAGAAAATAACACCAAAAAGCACAATGCGCCAACTATGGGTAACTGGTTGCGCCAGACTGAGACAAAGTCACACGTTCTGGCTAACTGTGATGGAGCATGGGCCCACCACAGGGACCCAGTTAAGCCTGGTTTGCAGAGCCTTGTTTAGATCCACATTGAAGATGCTTTGCGCTGCCAAAGCGATGCATCTGTTCCAAGATGCAGCGAGGCTGCAATGCCAGGACCTGCATCTTCATTGAGAATCTCGTTGATGGGGCTTGCAATGCAAAGTTCGGTGTAAAGGATGCAGCGCGCAGTCGAGGCGATGTGTCGGTTCCTATGAACTGCGATAAGGAGTCCTTCGTAGTCGTAGAGGCTGTCGTTAACGAGGGGTGGAAGGGCTTTCGCTGAGGATGCATCGTGCAATCGGGGTAATGCAGGAGTTTTGAAGATGTGTGATGAGACGCGGGTATTTACGTCAGGCCTAATCCACGCAATGGCTGCAACCCATCGGTCCTGTTCCGGTTTGCACCTCGTAGCAGAAGAGAAGCACAGGTTTAGCTGGATCCACAGAGGCTAGTAGAGCATCTTAAGCCCACTTCCAAGGGTCCAAGACTGGGGGGCACCAATTGGCAGGGAAGACTAACAGATGGGAGAGTCCAGGTGCAACCATAAAAAGAGCAGAACACAACCTGAGGCAAGTTAAATAAAATCTATGTTCCTGATTGGGAATATATTCTCTGCCTTCCGTCTACAAGACTGCCATGACAGAACATCACCAACTCTTCAGAACCACGAAGAAGAATTTCATCCAGAACAGAATTCTCACCAACTCACACAACCCTAAGAACCTCTTCAGCATCATACAAGAATTCATTAAAACCACCAAGCGAATGCTCCGATGTTCCTCCTTCCCAGGACCTGTGCAACTACTTTCATCTCAAGATCAGAACCCTCAACAGCAACTTCGACAAGCAGAACCTAGACACCGACCCTACTCCCCAAACCGACAATGCAACCCAGCCTACCATCACTGCCTGGATCCCTGTCACCACAGAAGACACTGCCAAGGCCATGAGAAGTATACACTCAAGAACCCCCACCAACCTCTGCCCGCCCCACATCTTCCACAGAGCCGCCTCCAACAGCACCCGAACTACAGCGTACCATCAACTGCTCCCTTGAAACAGGCACTTTCCCCGATGACTGGAAATGTGCAAAAGTCAAGCTCCTCCCCAAGAAGCCCACCACACAGCCGATGGAACTCACGAACTACTGGCCCATCTCTCTCCCCCCTTTCGCAGCCAAAGTCATGGAGAAGATCGTCAACATCCAGCTCACAAACTTCATAGAAGCCAACTCGATCCTCGATTCCTCCCAATCCGGATTCCTCAGCAACCACAGCACCGAGACCTCCCTCCTAGCCACCACAGATGACATCCGCACCATCCTCAACCAGGGCCACACGACTGCCCTCATCCTACTAGACCTCTCAGCAGCCTTCAACACCATCTCCCACCGCACACTAACCTTCAGACTCCACGATGAAGGCATCAGGAAACTGCCCTTGACTGGATCTGCTCCTTCCTCACTGGCCGAACCCAAAGAATCAGACTCCCACCCTTCCTCTATGAACCCACAGAGATCATCTGCGGAGTACCCCAGGGATCCTCACTCAGCCCCACACTCTTCAACATCTACATGGCCCCTCTCGCCACCATCATCAGAAAACATGGACTCAGCATAGTATCCTTTGCCTTCGACACCCATCTCATCCTCTCCCTCATCAACGAACCCGACATCACCAGACACAACTTCCAGGAAGGCATGAAAGATATCGCCTTCTGGGTGAGCAACAACTGCCTAAAGCTCAACTTAGAGAAAATGGAAGTCCTCGTCCTGGGATCCACCCCTTCTGAATGGGACAACATCTGGTGGCCAACCGCCCTTGGAAAGCCTCCCATATCCACAGACCATGCTCGTAACCTGGGCATCATATTTAACTCCTCCCTTACCATGAACGGACAGATCGATGCTGTATCCTCCACGTTTCAACACCCTACACATCCTCCGCCAGACCTTCAAATGTACCCCCCCCCGAATCCAGAAGGATCATCACCCATGCACTCATAACTAGCAGACTGGACTACGGGAACACCCTCTACGTCGGAATAAAGAAATCTCTACTCCTCAAACTCCAGACAATCCAGAACGCCGCAGCTAGACTTGTACTCGGCATCCCACAACAACACCACATCACCCAACACCTACAAGAACTCCACTGGTTCCCTGTCGAAAAGAGAGTGACCTTCAAGCTCCTCACTCACGCCTACAAATCACTCTGCAACATCAGACCAATACCTCAATGAAAGAATCTTCTTCTACGTGCCCAGGAGAAGCCTCCGATCCACCGATCTTGCCCAAGCCGAAATCCCATGCATGTGCAGAGACAGGGGAGCGATCCTTCTCCTACATCGCAGCCAAGACCTGGAACGAACTCCCACTCAGCATCAGACGCACCCCCACAATATAAGCTTTCAGGAAGAGCCTCAAGACATATCTCTTTCTTCCCCCAAGCGCCTTTAGACCCTCACGGGTGAGTAGTGCACTTCACAAATCCCTAATTGATTGATTGATTGATTGATACTAAATAAGGTTTAACCCACTCTACTGTGGTGATCTCCATACAGTAACATACAGTGTCGGTAGCCTGGGACTTGTTATACCTTTTCAGATTGCTCTGTGACTGGAAAAGCGAGGGGATATTTAGCTTTGAATTCACATTACTTTTGTTAGGAGATTAAAAAGTTGGGGGCTCCCAAATCTATAAAGGACTTCCTGATATATGCCAGCCATGCAATATTGCTGCTATGATCAAGAGTTATGCAATCTGCCAATACGCGGCTGGAAAAATTGGTAAATGGGGAACTCCAAATTTTAGCCCATTATATCAATGGGGCTATTTTGATGGTATCTTCGATATACAGGATGCCAACCTCGGTGTGAGTAATGAAAGAGGCTGGGCTATTAGGAACTGCCAACAATCTGGAAAGAAATTTGTTTTTAGAGATTTGCAATCGATCATAATTGGCATTCGCCCAAACCCCAACCCCTAGGTACCCAATGAAATGCATTTTGCTTTGGAAAGGGAGACGAGATCTTTCACCAGTTTTTCTAGCGAAACCAAAGATGACCTCAGCTGCACCGATCATTTTATATTCTCTCTGTTCCAGAAGTTTGCCCCATTTTAAATTTGCATCACAACAAAATTCCTGAATAGTTGAAATTCTGCACTTTTGTACCATCCATTGTACATCTTTGTGAGCGTGTCTTTCTGGGACCAAAAGTCTAAATAACATTTTTTTTGTGGCTGACCCTTAATTTCAAGTTTAACATAAATTCATTAAATGTGTCCAAAGGAGATGAAGCCCATTTGCTGTGGGAGATAGCAGCATGGCGGCGGCGGCATACATTAATACGGGTACAATCCGATTCCCCTATCCTGGGGAAATCCTTGCCCTTCCGCTGAAGAATTGCTGTAAGGGTATTAATATAAACAAGAAAAGGGGGTAAAATGCACCTCTGCCTGACTCCTTGTCAACTTTAAAGGTAGGCGTAGACTCCCTGTCATAGCAGGAACATAGCTGTGCTATGGGGTCGCAGTATTAACTCCTAAGGAGTTCAATCAGACTCACATTGACCCCAGATTGGCTCATAAGGTCCCACAACCAACCCCAATCCACGAGGTTGAACGCACTAGACAAGTCCATGAAGGCAAGATGTAGGAAGCCTAATTCGACATCCAAAAATATAAACAGCACCTCTGTTATTCCAAAGCAAGAGGCCTTCAGTTGTGAACAGTTGTAAATGTGTCCACAGGAACATGATGAACAGAAAAACATATAATGTAATAATGTTACCGTGCAAACAAGACCATAGAGCTACTGACCTGTGTACAATCAATCAAGTAATGAACAGTGGCGCCTCCTCCGCTATGGCTTTCAAGCACTGCGAGATGCAAACACATAAAATAATAATAACTTTTAGATATTATCATTTTATGTTTGTGCTGCTTTGCGGGCGGGCGGAGCTGCTCTGAGACCATGACAGTGGAGGAGTGGTTTTCTCACTTCTAAGTGCGCAATGGCTGTTTGGTCGCCCCTCTTGGGCTGAACAAACCAGTCATGTGCACTCTTACACTTCTCTATGCAGGCTGCATTACAGCCTGCATGGAGAACATGGCCTCCCCTCCAGCCCCTGTCTGAGCGCTGTGTCATGATGCTCAGACCAATCACAACGTCGCATTGCAGCGTTGTGATTGGCTTAGGGGAAGCAGCCTGGTTGCCTGCTTCCTGTTCCTGAAGTCGGCGGCCGGAGAGCAGGAGCAGAGACACGGGACCCGGCGGCAGAAAGGTTAGTGATTTATTTGTATTATTTTTCTCCCTCCCTCCAATAATTGTGACCCTCTGCATGACTCACCCCCCCTGCTACACCAAATGCCTGCCTCCTCACCCGCTAGCCATGCCCTCGGCCAGTGGTAATGAAGGTCATATTTGAGGCTTCTCGGTGCACAGGGAGGGTGAAAATAAGTCAGTGTCTGACACTGTGCCTCACATGTATTTGATATGTGCGTTTTGAACACACCAGTAGGTCAAGTCCTACTCATGTCAAGTTTAGCATTTTTGCTTTATTAAACACAGTAAATCATTCTATTTGCGACTCACTGGTATTAATGTAAGCACAGAATGTTTAATTGTGGTATCTGCTCCCACAATTGCATAACTACAGTACAGTCGATAACACTGCACAACTACACCAGAGCCAGTAGCCCTGCATACCTACAGCAGAGCCAGCAACACTGCACTACTGCAGCAGAGCTGAGCCAGAAATAACCTTAACAGAGCTAATAACACTGCATACCCACAGCAGAGATAGCCCTGCATGACTACAGCAGAGATAACACTGCATGACTACAGCAGAGCTAATACTGCATGACTACAGCAGAGATAACACTTCATGACTACAGCAGAGATAACAGTGCATGACAACAGCAGAGGCAGTAATAACTGCAGCAGAGCCAATAACAGTGCATGACTACAGCAGAGCCAATAACACTGCGTAACTACAGCAGAGGTAACACTTCATGACTACAGCAGAGATAATACTGCATGACTACAGCAGATATAACAGCGCATGACTTCAACAGAGCCAGTAATAACTACAGCAGAGCCAATTACACTGCATAACCACAACAGAGATAATACTGCATGACTACAGCAGAGATAACAATTCATGACTACAGCAGAGATAACACTTCATGACTACAGCCGAGATAACACTGCATGACTACAGCAGGAATAACAGTGCATGACCACAGCTAAGCCAATAACACTGCATGACTACAGCTGAGCCAGTAACACATTATAACTACAGCAGAGTCAGTAACACTGCATTACTACAGCAGAGATAACACTTCTTGACTACATCAGGGATAACAGTGCAAGACCACAGCTAAGCCAATAACACTGCATGACTACAGCTGAGCTACTATCACTTTATAACTACAGCAGAGTCAGTAACACTGCATGACTAAAGCAGAGGTAACACTTCATGACTACATCAGAGATCACACTGCATGACCAGCAGACCCAGTAATAACCACAGTGGAGCTAGGAACATGACATGACCACAGTAGAGAGCTCATTCACCTCGGATGTCTGCAGTGAACTATGATTGCCCACAGACAACAGACATCCCCTGGCAGGGGAGTTAACTTTCATCTGTAGGAATGTACCAGAGATTGGGACAGCCCAATTATAACAGACACAACACAGAGTGAACACACAACTAGGGAATGGTGAGTGTGAATTCTGAGGCCGTGGAGGACTCCTAAACCTCTGGTCCAGGCCAGCACTCTCCCCAGCAGCTTCATGTGGTAGGACAATGTCCTGAGCCCTCCTCCCGACTGGTGTTCGCGCCTGCAGCTCTCCTCACTCATGCTGCAGTACTTTTTTCCATCAAGTGCCCCGCTTGGTTCATTTTGCCTCTAGTGACTTATTTACATTGCCTTCTAGTGCCTCATAGCATTTTTATTTTAGTGTGCGCTGATACTTGTGGTTTGTATTTTGTTTTCTTCCCTTTTTAGGTCTCGGCGTTCTTCCGCCACTACTGTCCCTGCGGCCCGCCCTCCGTCACAGCCCCCGTTCTTGCCTCCCTACCTACCGTCCCACCCCCTCCCCTACTTAATGGCTGCCACTGCGGGGGAGCGCGTGTGACTCCTAGACCTCTGGTCGAGGTCAGACAACAGACATCCCCAGGCAGCGGAGTTAACTTTCATCCGTAGGAATGTACCAGAGATTGGGACAGCCCAATTATAACAGACACAACACAGATTGAACACACAACTAGGGAATGGTGAGTGTGAATTCTGAGGCCGTGGAGGACTCCTAAACCTCTTGTCCAGGCCAGCACTCTCCCCAGCAGCTCCACATGGTAGGACAGCGTCCTGAGCCCTCCTCCAGACCGGTGTTTGCGCCTGCAGCTCTCCTCCCTCAGGCTGTGGTACTTTTTTCCATCAAGTTCCCCGCTTGGTTAATTTTGCCTCTAGTGACTTATTTACATTGCCTTCTAGTGCCTCATAGCATTTTTATTTTAGTGTGCCCTGATACTTGTGCTTCGTGTTTGTTTTCTTTCCTTTCTAGGTCTCGGCGTTCTCCCGCTGCTACTGTCCCTGCGGCCCCGCCCTGTCTTAGCCCTTGTTCCCGCTTCCCTAGCTACAGCCCCGCCCCCCTCCCCTACTTAATGGCGGCCACTGTGGGGGAGCACGTGTGACTCCTAGACCTCTGGTCCAGAACAGCACTCTCCCCAGCAGCTCCATGTGGTAGGACAGCGTCCTGAGCCCTCCTCCAGACCGGTGTTCGCGCCTGCAGCTCTCCTCCCTCACGCTGCAGTACTTTTTTCCATCAAGAGCCCTGCTTGGTTCATTGTGCCTCTAGTGCCTTATTTACATTGCCTTCTAGTGCCTCATAGCATTTTTATTTTAGTGTGCCCTCATACTTGTGCTTCGTGTTTGTTTTCATTCCTTTATAGGTCTCAGCGTTCTCCCGCCGCTACTGTCTCTGCGGCCCTGCCCCCGTCTCAGCCCCCATTCCCGCTTCCGTACCTACAGTCCCGCCCCTCCCCTACTTAATGGCAGCAGCTGTGTGGTCGCGCAGAGGACGTGCGCAGTGGGCGCGCCTAAGGCAAGCCTGTCTGCGCCCGTCCGTGATCCTACCGCGACCACCGCCAGGACCCCTGGTTCTCCGAGGCCTCACCACTATGACTCAACCACCCTCCACGCACTCAACCTCGGAAGACATGCAGACTGCGTTAGGTCCTCGCCAAACACCACCCATGGGCAATTCTCATGCAGACCCTGCCGCCAATCCTTCACCATCGACAGAGCCCCCGCGACAGCTACAAGATCCAAAGAAAGCACCGTCCGCACCGCCCAGGAGGAGGACTCACCATTGCACACAAGACCCCCCTCCGAATCTCCACATCCAGCACGAGTGACCCCCATCCAACACAGAACACCTCCACATCTATATCCAGACAACCCCCAGGACCACGCTACGCGGCACCCTCATCTACAGACCACCTGGGCCTTGCACCCATCAGGCAACTACCATTGCCGAGCTCGCCGCACCCCATGCCATCACCTCCTCAGACTACATTCTACTCGGTGACCTGATCTTCCACCTCGACAACAGCAACGACCCTGACACCACTACCCTCCTCGACAACCTCGCTAACATAGGGTTGAAGCAGCTCGTCAACAAACCCACCCACAGAGCAGGTCACACCCTCGACCCCATCTTCGCGGGAGGAACTAACATCCGCTTCTGCCACACCATCTAACCCCCCTGGACTGGCCACCACTGTGTCCATTTCACCTTGAACACCACCACCGCTCCCAAACCTGCCCTATGCCCGCCACGACAGAACTGGAGCAAGGTCACAGAGGAGCACCTCAACACCACCCTCTGTCAATACCCCCCATCTCTGTGACCATCACAAACTCCGCAGCCAGGGAATTTCACCGCTGGATCTCCTGCTGCGCCGAAAAGCTCCCACCCCTCCTCCCCATCAAACAACACCCGCTGAAGGCCGCCTGGTTCACCACAGAACTTCAAGAAGCCAGACGGTCCTTCAGACACCCAGAGAAAACTTGGTGAAACCTGAAAGCCACGGAAGCATGGAACGACCACAAGAGTGCCCTGAAGGAATACCACCAGCTAATAAGAGACACCAAACAGACCTTCATAAAAGACAAAGTCCAGACCAACATGACCAATGCCAAGGAACTGTTCAACGTCATACAGCAGTTCGCAAAACCCACCTGCGAAGCCACGGATGTCACACCTTCCCATGATCTCTGCGACAAACTCAACTGCTACTTCCATCTCAAGATCAAGGCCCTCGATGACAACTTCAGCGAACCAAAGAAGAGCACCACCTCCCTACCCACCGCTGCCGATAAACCGACCATCACGTCCTGGGAGCCCACTACCTAACTCATCACGCGGACCCCTGCTCACCGCACATCTTCCACAGATGTCCACCGTCGTCGCACCCGAACTACGATGCACCATCAATGCCTCCCACAGATCAGGCATCTGCCCAGGTGACTGGAAACGGGCAGAGGTAAAACCCCTCATCAAGAAACCAACAGCCGACCCAACGGACCTGAAAAATTATCGGCCTATCTCTCTCCTCCCCTTTGCGGCCAAAGTCACAGAGAGACTCGTAAACACCCAGCTGACCGCCTTCATAGAAGAGAACTCCATTCTGGATGCCTCCCAGTCAGGATTCCACAGCAACCACAGCATCGAGACCGCCCTCCTCGCTGCCACTGCCGACATCCGCATGCTACTCGACCAGGGACACACCACAGCCCTCATTCTGCTAGACTGCTCCGCAGCCTTCGACACCGTTTCTCATCACACTCTCTCAGCTAGACTTCACGAAGCGGGCATACAAGGAGCTGCCCTCGACTGGATCCAATTATTCCTCTCGGGCAGAACCCAGAGGATCCGATTCCCTCCCTTCCTCTCCAAGCCCACGGAAATCAACTGCGGAGTACCCCAGGGATCAACACTCAGCCCCTGCTTTTCAACATCTACATGGGCCCCCTCACCGCCATCGTCAGACAGCATGGGCTCAGTATCGTGTCCTATGCCGATGACACCCAGCTCATCCTCTCGCTCAGGAGGAATCCCGAAGACACCAAACTTTGTTTCCAGGAAGGTTTGAAGAACAAGGCAGCCTGGATGAAGGAAAGCTGCCTGAAGCTAATCTTAGTGAAGAACGAGGTCCTCATCCTCGGTCCCTTCTCCTCTGCCTGGGACAACACCTGGTGGCCCTGCGCCCTTGGGAGCCCAACCACCCCTACAGACCATGCTCGGAACCTCTGCATCATCTTGGACTCCTCCCTCTCCATGAACCGCCAGATCAACGCCGTCACCTCCACTGGTTTCAACTGCCTCAGCATCCTCTGTAAGACCTTTAAGTGGATCCCCCCGACTGCAGAAGGACTGTCACCCACGCACTCATCACCAGCAGTCTGGACTACGGCAACGCCCTCTACGCCAGAATCAACAAGACTCTTCTGCACAGGCTCCAGACCATACAGAACGCTGCAGCCAGACTCATCCTTGGGACACCATGCCATGATCACATGACCCAACACCTAGAAGGCCTACACTGGCTCCCCGTCGAGAAGAGGGTCACCTTCAAACTCCTCACCCATGCCTACAAATCCCTCCACAACATCGGACCCAAATACTTCAATGAGAGAGTATCCTTCCACGTACCCAAGAGGAAACTCTGCTCAGACGACCTTGCCCTGGCAGAGGTCCCTCTCATTCGCAGAAACAGAACCGGCGGAAGAGCTTTCTCCTACATCGCAGCCAAAACCTGGAACAAGCTCCCTGTGAACATCAGACGCTCCCCAACCCTACACACGTTCAGGAAGGACCTCAAGACCTGGCTCTTCGACTGATCAGGAGCTGCCCCCCCCAGCGCCTTGTGACCCTCACGGGTGAGTAGCACACTATACAAACACCTGATTGATTGATTGAGTAGACACCCCCTGGAGGAGAGGGCGGACATTGCACCTGTCTCTCACCGCACCCTAATACGCAGACTCCACGACGCAGGGATCCAAGACAAGGCCCTCGACTGGATCCGCTCCTTCCTCTCTGGCAGAACACAGTGGGTCAGACTCCCCCTTTCCTCTCGGACCCTACACTTACCACTTGCAGAGTCCCGCAGGGGTCCTCCCTCAGCCCTACACACTTCAATGTCTACATGGCTCCGCTCGCCCCAACGGCAGAACCTACGGACTCAATATTGTGTCATATGCAGACGACACCCAACTCATCCTCTCCCTATCCAACGAACCCAAAACCGCCAGACACAACTTTGGAGAAGACATGGAAGCCGCCGCCAAATGGATGAAAAACAGCTGCCTACAAGTAAACACCAACAAAACTGAAGTACTCATCATGGGTCCAAACCCCGATGCCTGGAACGACACCTGGTGGCCCCCCGACCCTTGGAAGCCCGCCTACCCCCATGGACCACGCCCGCAACCTGGGAATCATCCTGGACTTAGAGCTCAAAATGGACCGCCAGATCAACTCCGTCTCGTCCTCCTGCTTCCACACCCTCCGCCGCCTACGTAAGACCTTCAGATGGATCCCCCTCGAACACAGAAAGACCGTCAATCACGCCCTGGTCACCAGCAGGCTTGACTACAGCAACGCACTCTATGCCGGAATAAACAAAAAACTCACCCGCAAGCTACAGAACATCAACAATGCTGCCGCAAGACCGGTCCTCAACCTGCCAAGACACTGCCATATCTCCCAGCACCTGCGCACACTCCACTGGCTCCCCATCGAAGCTAGAGTCACCTTCAAGATGCTCACCCACGCTCACAAGGCCATCCACAACACCGGACCAGCATACCTGAACAGCCGATTCAAATTCCACGCACCCCAAAGGACCCTACGATCAGCCCAGCTCTATTACGCTGTGGTCCCCCGCACCAGAAAGACCAGATCAGGCTGTCGCTCCTTCTCCTTCCTCGCGGCCAGAGCCTGGAACGCCCTCCCTCTCCACCTCAGACAGACAACATCTTCCCCTTCTTCACAAGAAACCTCAAAACCTGGCTCTTCGACAGACCGCCTCCTTGATGGAATGGAACCTGCGAAACCCCCCTTCCCCTTGAGACCCTCACGGGTGAGTAGTCGCGCTTAACAAACACCTGATTGATTGATTGATATAAGTAGAAGCCTCCTGGCGTAGAGTGCGGACATTGCACTTATATGTGCTCCATAAACACTGATGCCCTTTCACGCTGCTCTGGAGCAAACACCGTCTGCCCCTTTCCTGGCCGGGCGTTATCTCTCATTAGTGTCATACCGTGATGTCACAACCAGGTACTGTCTTTGGTCTTTATCAGACTAGTGTGGTGTTTATCAGCCCAAAAATACGCAACACCTCTGCTGCGGACCCATTGATAATGTAGAAAGATCCCTTTAAGAGAAACACATTTTTGTATCTTCCTAAAAAAAGCCCTTCAGGCCCGAGTGAAATAAGGACTGAGCTTTTATAAACTTGACAGACTCAAGGTGTGATCCTCTCACACAGTAATCTGTCTGGCGGTGTGTGGTGGGTGTTTCCTTTCTGCAGTTTTGGATAAAAGGAAGCAGGTATTTGGTAAAAGCAGATTATCTGGGTCAGGAGACCCGGGCATGGAGAGTCCTTCGGGAGTGTGGGGCTGAGTTTTATATAAAAAATAAAAGTACATACACACTATACACAACTGGGAACTGTATATATCAAAACAGAGGACAGCTGTATGTGACACCTGGCTCGTTGGTCTAGGGGTATGATTCTCGCTTTGGGTGCGAGAGGTCCCGGGTTCAAATCCCGGACGAGCCCTCAGGTTTGCTACACGCACTCATTTTTAAAGTCACCTTTCGGGAAATGGAAAAGAGAGGAATCAGGAAAAATTTGATTTTGGAAAAACCTGTGTGATTTTGGATTTGAACCCGAGTCCTGCCCCACTGAGAGCAAGAATCTGAGCCCCGACCAAAGTGACAACCGCAGAAAGAGCTGATGAATGGAGGAGGGGGGGGAGGATGATTGAAGGGGGAGGAGGCGGTGAGGCAGCGGCCCGCCAATCAGCATGAGATGAACATTATATGGGGTCTGCCAACGTGTGAAAACCACACTCTAGGGAACAGCAGTGTGAGCTGTGGGAGTGCACACGAGTGTGAGACACACTGGGAAGCAGGGCCGTTTCTAGGTGTTTTGCCACCCTAGGCGAGAATTGAAAAATGCCGCCCCCTCCCTTTTTCTACCATCACTCTCTCCCCCTGTCATCCAGGCTTTTCAATATAAAAGTAAATATTTAAACAGCATATTTTTGTTGTGAAAATGAATTGAAGCAGAGCTGAAGATGGCCTGGGAGCTCGGGACTGGAGCTCTGTGAGGACTGAGGCTGCTAGGGGACGGGGGCTCTAAGAGGGCTGGGACTGCTAGAGGACGAGAGTTGAAGGTGCCGAGGCTGCTAGTGGATGGGAGGTCTGAGGGACCGGAAGCTCTGGGACATGAGCTAAGAATGCCGTAGGTTCCGGAGAAGGCCCGAGCTGCTAGGGGTAGGTAGTTCTGATACGACTCGAGCTGCTAGAGTGTGGGCCCTTTAACGGCCAGGACAGGATCTGTACAGACAAAAAGGGTTTCGAGAAGACCAGGACTGCTTGACGGGAACTAAGAGGACGAGGCTACAAGGAGACATAGGCTCTGGGAGGACTGGGGGGCGCAGCAGCTAGAGGAAGGGATCCGTGAGAGGGCTGGTGGTAGCTCCGAGAGACTGCCCCGTGGCACTGGGTGGTCCAAGGGGCAGGGGCCTGCTAGAGGCAGTGAGCTCCAAGAAGGCCAGAGCCACTAGGCGATGGAAGGTCTGAGAACACAGGCTGGGTGTTAAAGAGAGTCTCCGAATGTACCGTGTCTCTGCCTCCCATGGGCTGAGATTTCAACTCTCAGTGCGGCCTAAGCCCTGTTACGGTTTTGAGAGTGCTTGTTCTCCAAGGAACCTGTCCCTAACTTCAAGGCCCTTCTGCCGAGATGATGGACAGAATGCAGAATAAATTAAAACATTCAACCCAGTCAAGAGATCTGGGTTAAATTTGACGTCCTTTTGCTCACCGTGCTACCCCAGTTTAGACCCACCCATATGCAAATCTGTCTTGCCCCTGTTGGGAACAGTCCAGCCTGAACTGCCAGGCCAGGTCCTCCCTGGACCAGAAATGTGAGCCCTGGGACCGGTTTCGGGGTTTCACCCCTCATCAGCCAGGCTAGCTTGAATCCTGATCTGTGACTGGTGGTGAATGTTTGATTGGCTCAGCATTCCATCCATCATATGTTCTTTTTGCAATTGTCACCCTAAGTGGGAAGGGTATGCCCAGACGTGGGTCGCATCATGCCCGCTACGCCACCAGATTCAAGCTAGCCTGGCAAATGAGGGGTGATGCCCCGAAACAGGTCCCACGATGCTTGTTTCTGGTCCAGGGAGGACCTGGCCAGACAGTTCGGGCTGGACTGTTCCCATGAGGCACTGCATCAAGACTGATTTGCATGTGGCTGGGTCTAAAGTGGAATGGCGTGGCATGCAAAAAAAATGATGGATTTAACCCAGATCTGTGACTTTTTGCAGGTGTCAGATTAGGTGGCAAAGAGTGTGTGTACCTACAACATCCGAAGCCACATCCCGCTGGCGTGCTTTCACTCGCCCTTCTCCCTCCCTCCTCCTCGGCCCACCGACTGGGCCCAGATCACCCAGAGCGCACTCCACGCGACGGGCGCTGTGCTTTTTGACAACCCTACCGTTTCTGAAACAACAACAGTAGGAAGCAAAACCTGTCTCTGTCTGAAACATACACGAGGCTCCTACATAAAAGGTTACAGTTAAAGTTCACTGACTCGAAAGGATTGGTGGTATTTTACAGATGATAAAGAATGTAATTACATATTACAGAACTTCATGTTTTAATGTTGGAGGTAACTCAGATTTTAATGTAGCATGAGACCTGTACAGAACTGGAATTCTATTACTAAGGAGAGTTAAAGAACGAAGGGCAGAATATTCCTTCTGGAAGAATGGGCAAAGGTTTCCTCGCGACCAAAGTAAGCATTTCTGCTTCGTAATGTGACAAAGGTAAATATTCTTGTCTGGAGTGTTGATAAAACATGTAATTTTAAGCATGTTTTGTGGTATCTGATAACTAAGGATGTGTGCATGAGGGCTGGGAGTTATGCAGAGGGCACTGTGGGTGTCTGTGTATGTGAATAGGTGGGCACTAGGAAAACAAAAAGAAACAGGTAAATAAGTAAGAGGCGAACTGTTGGGGTAACAGTCGGAGACACTCAGGAAAGGTATGGGCTAGATATGAAACCCATAGCACAGGCCAAGGAGGCAGGACATGGGGACAGAGGGCCGTGGTGGGCTGTGGTGAGGGGGCCGGAGGTGTGTGCGAGTACCCCTTCTGTAGCATACTTTCATGGCAAATGCAACTAGAGGGCGACAAATGTTATTCAATGAGAGATAGGATCAGACTTTTAAAATCCGACCACTAACTTTGGGGAAAATAAGACGGCGAAAATAAAATAAGGACCAGATTTGAATACCCCTTTTGCCAATGAACATCATCCTCCCTGCACAGGCCCTTTCAGGCGCTAATATTTACAGCTGTTGGACAGCAGCGCGCACAGGCCGAGGCGCTGTGCCGGCCTTTTTACCGGCTGTAAGAAAGGCCTGGGCAGCGCCCACCCTTCTAGGAACAGCTTGGTCCCTCTGGGCGCTGGGAAGAAGCAAGCGGTGACAGGCTGCTCTGCTCCCCCTCCCCTGACCCAGGGCCCCCATTCATGCCCATCTCTTCCTCCAGGTGATAAATCACTGACTGTCTCATAGGAGCAGGGTGGGGGCGTCTCACCCGTGAACCTCATGCACTTGGGTCTGCTGCTGTGTCTCATTCTGGCACGAACATCACTGGCCCTCAATTAAGTCCCTCATTTGAGCCATCCAAAGAAGGCGCTGCTTTGTTTTAGGCTCTCTTGGGCAAAGATCACACAAGTAGTCACGTCGTAAGTCAGAAATGTCTCTGTGACCCCAGAGCCTCTGGAGTCTTGGGCCAAACTCAAGTTTTTTGCCGCCCTCCCCCTTTTGACGCCCTAGGCGGCCGCCTAGGCTTGCCTAATGGTAGAAACGGCCCTGCTGGGAAGTGTGAGGGGATTGTGAGACACCAGCAGCAGGGCTCAGGGCAGGCCCCACCCCCTGCACATGTCTATACACATGCATACATGGGGGCGGTAACAGGAACGGGCCGTCCTAGTGAAGGAGGAGGCCATGTGTGAGGCCGGTGACACCCGGGAGGTGACGCCTGAATCATCCGGTGATTGAGGTCTGACGGGTCAGACACCGAACAGACCCTGGTGAGAAGGGGGTTGTGCGAAAGGACTGATTGAGGTCTCTCAGAGGGGCACCGGGAAGGTAATAGGTGTGGAGGGAGTGATTGACGTCTCTCGGAGGCAGTAGCGTAACAAAAAGTGAGGGGACCCCCTTGCAAGAAATGCTGAAGGACCCCCTCCAGTATGGGTAAGCCTTTGTTACGCCCCTGCTCTGAGGGGCACTAGGATTGGAAAGGGGGTCGGTGCGGAGGGAGTGATTGAGGTCTCTCTGAGAGGCACCAGGGAGGGAGGGAGGGGCTGGGGTTAGGGTGGGTGCAGTTTTACCTGCTTGGATTTAGTTACGCTTTGGGAAGGGTCACGGTGTCGATGACGTCACTGCTTAAAATGTCAGCTGTGTGTCTGGTCTTCACTCTTGGGAGGAGAGCAGCGACCCCCAGCGAGGCCTCTGTCAGTGTAAGGGTGGAGGTGATGGTGGTGAATGAGACCTGTGAACCTAGCGATGAGACCTGTCAACCTGGGATGAGACCTGTGAACCTGGGATGCGTCCTATGAACCTGGCGATGAGACCTGTGAACCTGGGATGAGACCCATGAACCTGGAGAGGAGTGCTTTAAGCTCTTCAGGGATGTTTAAGACTTCTTCCATGGTGTCTGCACATGAATTGGTCACATACTGCTTTCCAATGAGGCCGAAATAGCTCAGTTGGGAGAGCGTTAGACTGAAGATCTAAAGGTCCCTGGTTCGATCCCGGGTTTCGGCAGATGCCTTTTGTTGTCGATTATAAAATGTATGAAATTTACATTAGTGAATGTTATTTTAATTAATATTTTTTAGTTCAGAAATAAAAATTAGTTAATGAAAGCAGATCAAAGTGGATCAAAGAAACCAATGGAAAATAAAGAGAGGCAGAAATAAAGAGCAATGATGGAGTGGGAGGCAGAGTGAAAGATGAAAGGAGGGAGAAGAGGAAGGAAGGGGAAAAGAAGGATGTAAGAATAAAGCTAGGAAGGGCAGAGGGAGAGGGGAGGAGGAGTATGTAACAGAGGAAACAAGGGTGAAGGAAGGGAAAATAACAAACATGACCAAGAAGGGAAAAGAGGCCAATGAAGAAATGTAAGAAACAATGACTACTGAGGTCTTTAACACATCAATAAATGGGAGCCATATTTATTTTTGTCTGCTTAGAAAAAATACGATTTGTAGGTAGATTTAAGAATGGAGGACCCAAATCAACAAAGAAATTGTAAATCTACACCTGTAGATTTGCAACTATGTTTGGGTCTCTATTTAGGAACAGTTTGGATTCGCAAAGAATTCTACGATTACTCATTAGAAGCTGTGAGGGTTTCAGCTTCCTAAGGTACTCACAAACTTAAGTTCCAACACACATTCCTAATTGTGCTTGCCAAAAAGTACATTTGCATTTCCTAATATGCTATTTTTCTCCTCCGTGTTGAAAATATTTAACCCCTTCCTCTACAATCCCATCAAAGTTTGGGGTGTTCCCCTCTTTTTACTACTATAGATGAGGTTTATTCCAGCCCTTGGAAGATTAAATCACAAGCTATCTCCCGGGTGAGGACAAATTCTGAAAAAGTCTGGGAATAGCTGCAATGTCACAAGTTTGTTGGAGGACACAAACTTTCCATGGCATTACAGCCCTTTGACATAGACCCGCCCCTGAAGCATGTTTACCCCCATATTATTTTGCACCATACTGGTGTAATTTTACTTGCAAATAAATAGATTTAAGACATTAAGGGGCACATTCTCAAGAGCGTGTGATAATTATCACAAAATTAGCTTAACACAACTTTGCATATCGCAGTCTATCGCGGGAAAACAACTCCGTGTTAACGTAGTATTCTCAACCCGGCGGCACCATGCGATAGTCCCACAATAATGCATCAAATGACAGCGTTAAAATCAACGCAACACCGCAAAAATGCAAAACACAAACGCGAAAAATGTTGCGATGAGGCCAATCACGACTAACCCCGGGCGTAGCACTACGCTTCGCCCACGTAGTGTACGTAGTGCTGCCTGCTTCGCACTTTCCGAAGTAGGCGAAGCAGGGCAGCGCTACGCACACGCCGAGGGCGAAGCGTAGCTGCCTGCCACCCGCCACCCACCTCCCGCCTGCCCTCCTTTTAAATAATATCAGCAATGAAAAATAAATTAAAGTAAAGCGACTTACCTTAAGCGCGGCGTCTCCGGGGCTCCCTCTTTCTCGTTTCTAATTTCTTCTGGCAAATGCGCATGCGCGGACACCCGCGCATGCGCATTTCTTGCGAGATATGTGCGCATGCGCGGGCGTCCGCGCATGCGCATTTGTCAGAAGAAATTAGAAACGAAGAAGAGGGAGCCCCGGAGACGCCGCGCTTAAGGTAAGTCTCTTTACTTTAATTTATTTTACATTGCTGATATTATTTAAAAGGAGGGCGGGCGGGAGGTGGGTGGCACGTAGTGGGGCTACGCGAAGCGCGTAGTGTGCGTAGATTTGGGCACACTACGTGCTGCTTCACGTAGCCCCACTACGCCCACTACGCCCACCCTTAATCACGACACAAAAATCATTGATAACCAGTGACAGCCCTGCAATTCCCACGCATCATGCAGGAAAATGCATTATAAAAGCAGAAGAAGAAAACACACCTGTGAACCTGGGATGAGACCTGTGAACATGGGTTGAGCCCTATGAACCTGGCGATGAGACCTGTGAAGCTTTCGATGAGATCCCTGAGCCTGTCGATGAGAATTGTGAACCTGGGATGAGACCTGTGAACCTGGGATGAGACGTGTGAACCTGGTGATGAGACATGTGAACCTGGGATGAGACCAGTGAACCTGGTGATGTGACCAGTGAACCTGGTGATGAGACCAGTGAACCTGTCGACGAGACCCCTGAACCTGTCGATGAGACTTGTCAACCTGAGATGAGACCTGTGAACCAGCGATGAGACCTGTGAACCTGGCGATGAGACCTGTGAACCTGTCATTGAGACCCCTGAACCTGTCGATGAGAATTGTGAACCTGGGATGAGACCTGTGAACCTGGGATGAGACCTGTGAACCTGTCAATGAGACCCCTGAACCTGTCGATGAGACTTGTGAACCTGGGATGAGACCTGTGAACCTGGGATGAGACGTGTGAACCTGGCGATGATATGTGTGAACCTGGGATGAGACCAGTGAACCTGGTGATGAGACGTGTGAACCTGTTGATGAGACCCCTGAACCTGGGATGAGACCTGTGAACCTGGGATGAGACGTGTGAACCTGGCAATGAGACATGTGAACCTGGCGATGAGACCCCTGAACCTGTCAATGAGACTTGTGAACCTGGGATGAGAACTGTGAATCTGGGATGAGACCTGTGAACCTGGGATGCGACGTGTGAACCTGGGATGAGAAGTGTGAACCTGGCGATGAGACTTGTGAACCTGGGATTAGACCCGTGAACCTGGCGATGAGACTTGTGAACCTGGCGATGAGACTTGTGAACCTGGATCGGAAACTTGTGAACCAGGGATTAGACCCGTGAACCTGGAATGAGACGTGTAAACCTGGCGATGAGATTTGTGAACCTGGGATTAGACCCGTGAACCTGGCGATGAGACTTGTGAACCTGGCGAGGAGACCCATGAACCTGGGGAGGAGTGCTTTAAGCTCTTCAGGGATTTACAGAACTTCTTCCATGGTGCCTTCACAAGAATCAGTCACATGATGGTATCCAATGAGGCCGAAATAGCTCAGTTGGGAGAGGTTAGACTGAAGATCTAAAGGTTCCTGATTGGATCCCGGGTTTCTGCGGAGGTTTTTTTTGACTAAGAAGTCTTGGAAAAGTTGAGAAAATAAAACGTGGCTTTAACAACATAGACCTTTTTTCTGCTCTTCCTTCAATAACTTCACTCCCCCCCCCCTTCCTGTCCTTCATTTATCCCCGATTTTAATTATTTACTTTTCTCACAGTTATACCTCCTTCCAGCACAATCCCACTAAATAGTCTGAGAGATTCACCTTATGCTCAGTTGCACTTATTGAATGGCA
The DNA here is from genome assembly GCF_964204655.1 of Triturus cristatus. Classification (NCBI taxonomy): domain Eukaryota; kingdom Metazoa; phylum Chordata; class Amphibia; order Caudata; family Salamandridae; genus Triturus; species Triturus cristatus. The sequence goes on along the minus strand of NC_140585.1, from coordinate 143,712,825 downwards.
GCCCTGGGCTCACTCTCTCTCAGTCTGATGTGACTTGCAGACTGAAGACACAATCACATCCAGTGAATGACAGTCAAGCACAACCCCACTAGGGCAGACCAGGAGCCAGACACACTCAATGCAACTTCACCATCGGTCCCCGGGACCTCAGGAAGGCTGGAGGAGGGGGGGGGGAGGGTCGCAAGCCCCCTCCCCTATAAAATTAATTGTGCCAGCCCCCCAGATCCCGGCTCAACCCAATGGCTTTGCTTTGGAAGCACAGGAGCCCGCACTTAAAAAAATTAATTACTGTGGATTTGCGGATCCTCAGTAGATTTGCGGAAGCATTTACAAAAATGTTTTTGGCCTAAGGGCTGTGCCTCTGGAACCCCCCACCCCCTCCTTCAGGCCTAGGGGGCCAGTGTATCCGTACCCTGCCATTGCTAGGGACTCAGGGGCTTATTTATGAGCCCTTGTGTCACTTTTGCGCCACCAGTGCGTCACTTTTTGTGACGCAGCAGCGGCGTAACAAAATGAGCCTTGTTGCTCCATATTTACAAAGTGATGCATCTAGGTAGATGCATCACTTTGTAAACCCCTGTGCCACATTATACCTGCGCCAGGTATAATGTATGCAGGGGGCGCTCCAATGTGATCGGAATTTAATTTTGTGTGCAGGAAGTTTGTAAAGGACAGATTCATACGTCATGAGTGCCCCGTCTATCTCCAGTTGGGTCATGTCATGATATGTCATTGGTAATAATGGATGCTTCCTTCTATCTTGGTAGGAGTATCGCCGGTAGTATAAAGCGTTGATACGTCAGCCTGTTCCTTGGACACACATGGTAAATGTTTATTTACAAGCCCCTTGTTAAAAGTGATGCACCGGCGGCGCAGGGGGTCTAGTAAATTAGCCTCTAGTCTCTTTCCGTTGGGTGTAGTATCCTCCATTGGTCACTAGAGGACGGTCAGTCTTGATATCTCCAGACAGTGTCTCTCTTTGGTGATGGGGAAGTCTGGTCCACCTGATCCATCCATCAGGGGCCCAGGGCCATTATCCAGTGAAAATATTGCTTTAGACGCATCTTCTATCTTTTTTTTGCTGTTAGCGTAAACATTGGCACACTGCGCTTTATGTGAGGAACAGATTCAATTTCAGTGTTTTTGTCATCTCCCTTCATATGTTGAATAGTTACCAAGAAAGTGCAGAAATAAAAGAAAGAACATTTCAAATTTATATCTGCTTTGCTGTCTGTGTGTCTCCTTGTGAGTTATGCGGCGTGGAGGGTGCGTGGAGTCAAGTCCACACTGTGCGTGTTACTGCTGTGCAGCCACAGGACAAAGGTGTCCACACACCAGACACAGGGTGGCTTATTTACAAGCCCCTTGCGCCACTTTTGCGTCACTTTTAACATGGGAAAAGTGAAGCAAAAGTGGTGCAAGGGGCTTGTAAATCTGCCCCAGGAATGATAAAACACCTGTGTGGAGCATCACGTGACGCCCAGCACCGCCTAAAGATAATGGGGCAGATTTACAAGAAAGTGACGCATCTGTGAAGATGCATCACTTTCCCTGTGCCACTTTGAGAAACCCTTGTGCCACTATGGATGCGCTGTATTTGCAATACGGAGCAAGGATTGACAGATGCGTCAGATATTCTGATGTATCTGTTGACGCAAAAGTCACGCATTGCTGGAGTCGTGTCGCAAGCATGACGCAACTCCAGCAATGCAGGAGGATGCCTATCTTCATTGTGCCGCGTCACTCCTTATGCCTGCTTCAAGCAGGTGTAAGAATTTTACGCAGTGGCATCCTAGAAGTGGCGCAGTGAAATGTTCTAGATTTCACTGCATCACTTCTACGAGGCTTTTTTGCGTTGGAACGCCCACCCTACATACATTATACCTGACACAGGTATAATGTGACGCAGGGCTCCCTAGATGCGTCACGTTGTAAATGGGCCGCATTTTTACGCTGCTGCTGCGTCACAAAAAGTGACGCAACTGCGGCGCAAAAATGCCGCAAGGGGCTTGTAAATCTGCCCCACAGAGACCAGGAGGATGAAAACAGGAAGGGAGGGGTCATCTGAGAGAGAGAAATGGCCTCACTGGTCCCTGCTCAATACCTTGAATAAAACAAAACAAATTAAGTAAATAGTAAAGAAAACTCAGGTCCCACCGAGATTTGAACTCGGATCGCTGGATTCAGAGTCCAGAGTGCTGACCATTACACCATGGCACCGCCTGTCACTGTTCACTCATCTGAAGAGACAGCCTGTCGCTAGTCGTCACCTGTGGACATTCTATTGCTCAGCAGTGTATGTGAAACGCGCCACGAAAGAAGTCTATTTCACAATTAAGCCCTTAAAACAAGATACACCAAACTTTTCTTTACCCAAACACACGGAAAAGGACACATTTGGGGCTTTCAACTGTCCTTTTAGGGCAGTACTCTCACTTGCTCAGAGTTGGTGTAAGGCGGAAACTTCCCACATCTTAATCTTCTAGAAATCCACACACAGCAGGTTTAATGTCATAAAACAAACTCTAAAACACAACAAGGCACAGGATTTATGTCAGAAAACAGAGTCTGAAACCGCCTCTTCCGTAGCACGGGCGGAGCAGGAAATAAACACGCATCTTCCACGGAGAGAGCACGGGAAACTGGTGCTTTGTAATCCACGCGCTATTTATATATAATCTGTACTCTTTGTTGTGCAATAAAAGACAAACAACGAATAACCCTTCGTAGTATTAATCTGACGTTTGTTCCTCCCGGTCATTAATATACAGCAGCTGTGCAGCGAGGGCTGGGGCGGGAACAGGAGCTGTGGGGTCGTGCAAACCTCAAAGGGCTTGAGACTGATAGCAGCGGAGGAGAAGAAAGTGAAATTTATTAATATTTAGGGGATTTTAGGTTTGTAGGAAATAAGTGAAGTTTAATATGTCCCTATAGTAAAATATGTGATCTTCCCATACCGGGAGTCGAACCCGGGCCGCCTGGGTGAAAACCAGGAATCCTAACCGCTAGACCATATGGGAGACTGTTTGCAGCCAGAACAGCTGTGTATGTGTGACGTGCCCAACCTGTCTAGTCCACTCTATATATTTCACCTCACACTGCCACTCTCTGGATCTGACCAAGACGGTAACAGACACCCCACTCCTGACAAACCAGAAGGAATGAGGGGTCATGGTTTGTGCAACAACCTGCTCATGTCTCATTATTTACAACCCTGGAACTTCTCCAGACAGGGAGCCCAGGACCAGAGGACAGCAGCAGCCCCCCCCCCCTTGCCTCTTACTGCCCCCCCCAAGCCAGACAAGGCCACGCCCCTCTCCCCAGGGCACCCCTTCACTCCTGAGTCTCCTCACCTGGCTGAGGGCCCCACAGACCCCTCCCCAGTTACCGTCCAGCTGCTTCCTTGAACCACACTCTCTCCCTGCACCTGTCACAGGCCCCAGGCTGCTATTCAGGGGCTCCAGTCACACCCCCTCTCCCCCTACTAACAGCTCCGACCCCAGTCCTGACACTCGATTGGTTCACACAGAGGACCAGCTCAGGTGCACCCTGGCTTGTTCCCAGGTATCTTCACATGCACAGGGTGACCGCCAGGGGGCAGCACTCACAGCCCACAGGGCCATGGAGCAGCGGACATCAGCAGCCTTGAGGGGCGCAGACCCCGCATAATCCCGCCCTGCCTTCTGCGAGAGCGGAGGGGGAGCGGAGCCTCTGCGGTGTGTTTTTACAAAACTAAACATATGAGGTTAAAAACAAGTAAACACACATTTGTAGGAATTCTCTGCCGTATTGTTCCTTTTTGACATCATCAATTTAAAAGAACCGAATGGAGAAAACTTTTAAAAATAGCTAGGATACGACTGCAGCGTGGGCAAGCATGAAACATTCAGAAGTACAAATGCTTCCATATTTATTCATGTCAAATGTAAACAAGTTATACATCAAAATATAGATCTATGTTTACACCGGATGTAAAAAGTGTGCGCTAATAGGGTCAGGGTGCAGTTTCTTTCCCCCATTTGTTCCTTTCATACATGTGGTCCCCAAATAAGCTTTTGGCTGCTCTGTCTTGTTATTCTGAGAGTCAGGAGTTAAAAGGGGGGCTTGGTCCCTAGTTTGGGGGCCCAGAGTACGGAGGCCCCAGGGAACCAGAAGTAAACACCCCTCTTTGATACAACTACGGCCCGATAACCTCTGGTTGCCCTCTGACCCGCACAGACTTGATTCCAGGCAGATCTCTTTTATAGAGGAGGTGGTACTGACGTTGAGACGATGCTGCCGAGGGGGAAAGGGCTGACAATGGCTCAGCATTTCAACCCAGTCTCCTCCTATTACCATCTTTGTTACACTCACAGCATATAGGAGCTCTGATAGGTCAGAGGGGACATCCCTCTTGTCACCCTCTGGTGTTTAAACAGATCCTATTACAAGGACCAGTCCCTACGGACCAGAAACATAAAATGTAACACCTGATGAAGTTTAAAATATATATAACTAGATAACATAACTCCCTTATTAACTTTTGGATCCTACGGTGAATACCATTTTTATAATTAAAATGCACGAACCGCAAAAACATATTCAAGTATTTAATGCTACAAAGAAGATCCGAACCAAAAAGAATTAACTCTTAAAACACCATAAAAATGTGACTGAGAATCTACAGCAATAATGTATCCAAAAGTAAACACGAGACACCCTAAATAAATAAGAAAACAAAACTAACTCTGATCCAATACCAAGAAACCTACGGTGTTTGAGCGCTATACATATATAACCAGATAACATAACCCCATTATTAACTTCCGGATCCCCAAAATAATAAATGGAAATATATCATCACAAGCAGCCACTGCTCACCCATATTCCCTATAAATTAAATATATGTTGGGTTTGCAGCTTTATCAAGTGATAAGAAACAGAAAGCTACGTAGATGGCTCGCCTTGTCATCCCCACTCCACCGAGCCATCGATAGCTCAGTTGGCAGAGCGGAGGAGTGTGGTGGATTGACTGACATCCTTAGGTCCGGCTCGAAGGACTATTACCAACTCTTAACTGTTTTCCTCTGCTTCACAATATAAAGCGCCTCTTTCTCAGACACTCACACACCTGGGCTTTTCCTGCGTCCTCTCTTCTCCTTTACAGCTCAGCTCCCTCCTCCCGCGCAGGGGGGTGGGTGGCAGGGTCTCCCTCCCCACTCCCTGTGTGCAGCCCTCGCTGCAATCCTCCAGCATCAGAGAGAGCCAGGGGCCCCTGGGCTGAAGAGCCAGGCCGGGCCCCGTCGGAAGCAGCCCTGGGAGCTGGTTGCTGTGACTCTGGCATCAGGTGATGCTGCTGAGAGCGTCTGCTAGGAGGTGAGAAGGTTCTTGTGAGGTGTGAGCAGGAGGAGTGTGTGTTTGTTGGGAGGGAGGAGTGTGTGTGTTTGTTGAGGCTGTGGCCCCTGTCTTGGTGTGAAGGAGCGGGACAATGAGAAAGATGAGTCACATGCAGGACAGGGCCGGTTGAAGCACATGACAAGTAGCTGCTCAGCGAAACTCCATATCCATTCCTCGTTAGTATAGTGGTCAGTATCCCCGCCTGTCACGCGGGAGACCGGGGTTCAATTCCCCGACGGGGAGGTACTTTTTAAAACATGTTTTTAAACTAAGCAAAACTTTTGTCCATGGGAAACCTTTTTTAAATGCAATTTATAATGTTATACTGATATTACAATTTGCGGATACTTTTTTATTTATGGCCAACGCTTTTACAAGTTAAAATATTTACAAGTGTTTTACCTTTCGGACAGCATTTTGTGCTTTTTCTTTTTAAGCTTTCTTGAAAAAGTAACTGAGGATTATTATTTATATAAACATATATGATATTAAAATCAAAGAACTACATGGAAAGGCATATCAACGAGTATTTTTCATGCTAAATAAATGGAATACTGGGGGCGGGCTCTGAATGGGGAATTGTTTTATACGAAGGTGTCACTTTTATCTATTTAAGCGTAATGGTTTAGGACTCAGACACATTGTGAAAGTAAAAGTACTACTGACCCGGACGTGCACGCCCCACCACCCTCATCAGAGATCTCATACTCCCCAGGTCCAGGCTTGAGTACCTAACACAGGTCGGTGTTTACCCTCTATAGTGGGACATGATAGGACTACAAGTCCCTGCATTGTAAGTAAAACCCTGCCCAGTAGGGTGACCAGCTGGCATGGGTGCAAATTCAGGACGGTGAGTGTAAAAATTCAGGACAAAGGGTCAAAATGCAGGACAGAAATTCAGGACAAGAGGTCAAAATTCAGGACAAAAGGTACGTTTTACAGACACATCAGAGGAGGTTGTTCAATAGTATATAAGTAAGCCCATACACATCCAAACATATTCATCCATTTGCTAACCTATCCATCATGTATCCTTCTATCCATCATTTCACTCATCCATCCATCCACCCTTTCACCCTATCCATCCGTACACTCATCCATCCACTCTTCCACCCATCCATCCATTCATGCATCCATCCAACCACTTACCCTTTCACCCATCCAGCCATCCTTTCACTTACTCCTCCATCCACCCAGTCACTCATCTGGAAGGATGAGTGACTGGGTGGAGTCATCCATCCATCCTCCCTTTCTCTCTCCATTGACCCTTTCACTTAGCCATCCATCCAGCAGAGACTCCCCAGCCAGGGGCGAAGGATGCAGCTGCGAGTAACATAAGCGGTTGGTGGGCATTCCCAGAAGGGACATCACTAGGTGAGTGCTGGAGAAGGTGTCCCCTCCTCAGATTTTGGGGGGTAGCAGGTATTGCTTTGCGTTGTAGCAATAGCAGGTAATGCTCCCTAGGGTTAGGGTTGATGCAGGAATTGTTCCCCGGTTTGGCAAGGGTATTGAGCGCATGACAATGTCATAGGGGAGCTGGCAGCTGGTGCTTCCCCCTATTTGTTGCATCAGGTATATTGCCGCCAGTTTTTGTGACGTCCCTGGTGTTGGTGCTGGTAGCCACACTATAGTGTAGCCAGAGAGCAGTTGGCTCTCGTGCACTGCCTCCTGCTGGACACCAAGGGTGGTCTCCAGATGTGAATAGGTGTCCACCGACTCACAACAAGGAGGGGGTTGGTATTGCATCAAATGCATTCATTTGAAGTGCTGTTATTTTTTGATATGCTGTGTTTGATTGTCATTGTTAGAGGGTGGTTCTGACACTATGGGCTGCCCGTATGTTTTGCTTTTTGAGCACCTAATCATTGAGCTTTTACTGTGGGGGACCCTCATATGTTGGGACTCACCCACAGTGAACTCACCAGGAACGAGACTGCATGGGGATTTTACTGGTATTCCTCTGGCTTGTGCAAAAAAAACAATTGATGGATGGAATGCTGGGCAATGCAAACATTCGCCCCCAGTCACAAAGATCTGGGTTTAATCCATCATTCTTTTGCTCACCACACCACCCCAGTTTGGACCCAGCCATATTCAAGTCAGTCTTGACCCTGCTCCTTGTAGGAACAGTCCAGCCCGAACTGCCAAGCCAGGTCCTCCCTGGATCGGAAACAAGCATCCTGGGACCGGTATCAGGGCATCACCCTTCCTCAGCCAGGCTAGCTTGAATCCAGTGGTGACCAGGCCACTGCGCAGCATCTGGAGTAAGGGACACCAGGTTGGTTACATGCAGACACATGTGTACATGCGTGTGCACACGTGTAGGGGCTGCGCAGGGGAGATTCCTAGCGTGCGCAGCCAAGAAGCAGGTGCAGATAGAGTGGTGTGGCAGGACTTATGCAGAATTGGGTGGTGACATGGTATGGGCTTTATACGGTGTGAAGAAACATGCCAGGGAAAGTCAGTGTGCTTTACAGTGTGTACCCCATTATTCTCTTATGGGGATGTTAAATGGTAGCGGCAGTTTCAGTCGATAACCTTTCAAGTATTGCCCGGCGGTAATCGCCTCTTATACCATTCGATGATTAACCAACAAAAGAGGCAGGCGCCGGAGACTGGAAGGCAGGAAACAAAGTTTTATTCCGTCGGAGCAGAACACATCAGATCGGACAGCAAGGTATCGTCTCGAGGTGCTCTAACCACATCTCTGAGGCCTCACTTCTTATACACAGGTTTATTGCTTTATTACACGTGGTACATTCTTATTGAGACTTTGATGTACGGAAAGACATCCTTGGAACCCCCACTTCAAGCTCGTTCCCACACATATCTACAGTAGAAGTCCCCACCCCACCCACAGTAGGAGATGGCTATCACACAGCTGGACATTCCGCCAATTCCCGGGGGTGTGTGCGACTGGTCGGGTCTCAGGGGGTGGGGGCCTTTATCTACTGTAATCCCTTTGATGTGAAGTGTTTCCCTTACAGTAGGGGCAATAAACTGCATCCGCCGGGCTAGGTGATGGCCTGGGATCGGTTCGGACAATTGGGCGCAGAGGAAGGGGGTTATCAAAAGGATGTATGACCATGTATGGGATGAAAGGAGGTGTTGGTCAGGCGCGGGATGTGGTTCTATGGCAGGGTCACGCAGAAGGAGAGAGTTTATGGCCCATGTATGAGAGAGCGGGGGTGGTCAGCGCACGGGGGATGTTCGCAGCGCCAGAGGGACGCGCTGGCGATCGGCAATGAGGTCATGGTGCCTAAAATGGCCATCGCGCGTTTTCCGCGTGTGGCGCTTGGGGAGAGACAAGATGGCGCAGATAATGTTCAGTTACGAACTAAATTTCCACAGTCCTCCCTTTTAACATATCTCGCCAGCTTGTTTAGTTCGGATCTATCCCCATAATACCACGAACTTCTACCTCGTATAGAGCTTTCATATGTCCTGCTTCAAAGTTCAGAGTTTTAGGGCGGACAGGAATAATCTGACACAATTGTACATAATTACATGTAGTTGATGGGATAGGCGAGGAGGTAGCGCATACAAAATTACATCAGCTGCGTCATATGTCAGACCCGGAGATAGGAGGAGGGAAGCTCGCTTGAACACAAACATGATACCGTAAAGTAATAAAAAATGTTCTGGCAAAACAAGAAATATTACGTACATTACTTAAGGCCTAGACTTCGTGTGGATCAAACTAGACAGCATAGTCATGTGCACGGCTGGTGTTATACAAGTGTCATTATACAAAGTTAAAGTTTCTTAACTATCAGTGTACAGTTGGAAGTGACCGATGTAATATCATGAAAACTCGATTGGAAGATAGTCAATACGAAAGCGGTTGGGAGAGGAATTCAACTCAACATGAGTTACAGTCAGGGAAGGGAGTTCTTCTTTCCAGTGTCCTATTACAGCGAGCCATCACTGGTAAGCTCTCATTGTTCTTCTTCTTTCGTTGGCACTGTTGAGCACCGGCGGTGGAGCTAAGGTCCAGCTCAAATCCAAGTTTTCACGTAGCAGGGTGTGACCATTCGTTGTTCTCGGATCACAGTCCTGTTCCCTAACTCATCTTATCATAGGTACCTTGAGACGGGGTACCCGCATTTCGTTCTTCTGTTGTCAAGTCAAATTCAAAATCCCATATAAAAGAGAGGGGGGGGGAATAGGGGCGTGCTTTGGGAGGCCGAGGGAAGAGGGGGTGGAGTGGGATCGGATCAAAAAGCGGACCAAGGAGAGCAGAATCTTTTAGCACTGAGCCCATCAATCGGGCTCGACGGGCTGGGACTTCAGGCACGAGCTGATCAGTGAGCAGGGGGCTTCGGGATAGCCCTTCTTTCTCTCGCTTTCCATGCTGAGAATGGTGCCTCGTCCTGCATCTTTTTGCTCCGTGGCTCCTCCTTGGTCGAGGCCATAGATGTTCCATGATCCGCAGCCAGGCTGTGCGTCACATCCGACCCCTCTCCTCCGGTGACCGCATGTTATCTTTGAATGAGTACAAGAAACATAATCTTAGAGAACTGGTAGGGAAGACGTTTACACACTTCATTCTCTCTCCCAACCCCAAGTAGTGGGGGAAACGTTTATCGGTCACTCTATGGTGGATGTCTATTAACTCTTATGTCGGTGTACGCTACTAACTCATTAATCATTGCTGTGGTGCAGGTTTGCGAGTGTTCCTGCAAATTTCCATCACCAGGTCTGCTAGGTGTTGATTCCTGTACCTTATAAACGTAGCAAGAAGTCTGATATCTATCAACTTCCTGGTCTATCAAAATTCGAACCGGCTTCTCCGGCAGAGACTCGTCTTTCCAACGCAAGCCCTGCTGATTCATATTTTTCTCCAGGGACTGCTAAGTTTATGAAAAAGTGCGATGTGCTACTGTCATGGGCTCACAAATATCTGTCTCGGGGAGGAACACGCGCTAAACATTTTTCTTGCTGGAGACAATAGCTAACCTTTATCAGTTCTAGGTGATGTATCTTTAAAAACAAGGTAATCAGCTGTATTGCTTAAAATATAACTAGGACTATTCTGGAAGGACGGGGTGTTTAGGCGCTTTATTTCTGTGCAATGGGCGGGGCGATTCTGAGTGATGGAGGTGGAGTCGTTAGAGCCCAAAAACGACAAAAAACACTGACATATAGTTCCCGTATAAGGGCCAGATTGGGAGACATTAGTCATCTTACCTGTCCTTTCTTTCTCAGCCAATTAAGTTCCATCATTTACAGAAAGGAGAGGTAGTAGTGTGGCAAAATACGGTCGTTTTGCTTCTGTCAATTTGTTCGAACACTGTCGTGTTTAGGCCAATTATACATATACCGAGGAGGTACAGTGTTGTCATCTAATCAAAAGAGGGCAAGGGAGCCTTCAGCGAGAGAGAGAGAGAGAGAGAGAGAGAGAGAGAGAGAGAGAGTGAGAGGGGGAGAGAGAGAGAGAGAGGGGGAGAGAGAGAGAGAGAGAGAGAGAGAGAGAGAGAGAGAGAAAGAGAGAGAGAGAGAGAGAGAGAGAGAGAGAGAGAGAGAGACGTGCGCATCAAGTAGGCTATTGGGTACACGTACGACACAAAACGAGAGAGAGAGACAAACGTGTACGATAATAGGCCAGTTGGTGTACGCACAACATAGAGCAGCACGGGTCAGTTTTTCGTACAAAAAACACAAGCTGGGGGAAAACATAAATTCAACGTTCACGTACACACAAATACCGGATAGGGTGTAACAGTACATACATCAAGCACAGCAAGTTTCTGGTGTAAGTCACCCTCCAATTTACTAGCTTCCGGGAGAGGGAGAGTCGTTTCTTCAAACGAGGAGTTACCATATTCAGGCTTATTTTCCCATCCCCTTGATTGATAGACAAGTATTTCAGTCATACAAAGACGTTCTTTCCAGTGACCCAGGCATATGCAATACATACACATTCATACCGTTCAATCAGGGCACATACGTACAGTCATACCATACAGTTTTTCATGATCCTAGTGATGGTCTGCACTCCACGCACCATCTCACAGCGCATGTCTATGTCTTTCCCTACATGGAACACGGTGCGGTCTATGTCCACTCCATTATTCAGTCGGAACTCCGAGGTAACCTACAGAGAAGAGAAGAAGGGGAGGGGGGGGCAGCATTCAAAGCACATCAGCGCGCATAAACACGAAAAAAAGTTCTACTTACCACGTACCAGACTAGCTGCAGGAACGTACAATACCACAGATCTTGACTATACTTTTCGCATTTTTCTTTCTGTGTACTATACCCTTCTTTTCTACTATACCAAAATTTCTTCATTTTTATTTTTCCCTAAATTCGAGTTCCCTCTTCGTGCATTTGTTTCTCAATTAGCCGCATATTATTGGACAAAATACCATACCTTACATGGATACAAATTTTCATCAATCCAAAATTCAGGCAAAGGGCCTGCATTATCTGTCTTCTATTGTTTGGGAATGACAGCCGTTATTCAAGACCTTACCAACCTAGACGATTGTTAAGACGCTGATTCCATAATTCCTTCGAAAACCCTTTATTGTGAAAATGTCAGTATACAAATACGGGCCTACAACCGTATAGGCCGGCCACGATGCAAGAGGCGTCGAGTATCATGAGCAATATTACTGTTGGAAGGCGGACCCCGAGGAGTCGGTGAGACCACCAAGGGGGGGGGAGCCCTCACCTGCACGAAGTAGCCGAGCGCTGTCGAGAAGCCTCCTGAGAGATCCTTCTCCTATCACGTACTAGCACAGTAACACCACCACACAGGACTCAAGGAGGTTGTCTCAAGACGAGCAATTCTTTATCAGTATTTAAAGGTTACAAGATCAATATTTACACGAAAGGGATCGAGGGATCCACCAAAAGTCTCAGTGTCTCTTTGGAAGGGTAGGGGTAGCGGGACTGTCTTTGGCAGGAGCTCGGTACGAGGGTACCTGGGGCCCAGTTCTTATCCTCAAGCTGGAGGACCTCCGGATCTTGGAGGGGTCGAGCCGCGACGGCGTCAGCAGGGCTCTGGCGTTCAGTTCGTGGGGAGCCGCGATCAGGTCAGCAGGGCTCTCAAGATGGTTTCTGCTCAGCTCGAGCCGCGACGTCGTCAGCAGGGCTCCGAGGGAGGTTTCAGCGAGGTTGGGCCGCGACAGCGTCAGCAGGGCCCCGATGTTCCGGGGGGCTTCAAGGTGTTCACAAGAAGGAGCCGCGACGCAGTCTGCAGGGCTCGTGATAGTTCAAGCAAGAGTTCTTCTCCGAAGGGTCGGCCGCGATTCAATCAGCAGGGCTCTCGACTCCTGGATACAACTGCCGATCTGTGGCGGGGTCGCCCCAGATATAGGTCTGGAGCCCTTTGATGTCCGGACCCTGGCGCCCGGGGGGGGCGGAGAGGCCGGGTGGAGGTGGCCAGACGCCCAGCAGGAGAGGCGCCCGGCCCAAGAGAGTTGCAGGGCGATCACATCTAGGGATGGGAGGACAGTTGGGGGTCTCATCGATACTGTCCTCCGCCGGGGGCGGTGAATGGTTCATGTGGCACCCCCTGGCCAGTTCTTGGTGCCTCGATGTCGGGGCTTCGCTGGGGCCGAAGCTGGGTTGAGCGGGGTCGCGCCGGCTGGCGCACAGAGTCACGTGGATGCCAACAAGATGGAGGAGCCCCGAGGGGTATGCGACCTCGTGCGGCTCGGAATGAGGGGTCTCGGTGTAGTTCGGAAGGGTGGCCCGTGAAGGCCGGGGCGGGGAACGGGCACAATCCACGGGGGTAAGGACCACGCCACGAGGCCGGGTCCAACAGGCATCCCCCCCAGCCGAAGGCATGGAGAGTCACCCATCTCCTTGGGGATTCTCCTCGTCAAGGCGGAAGAAGCGGGACAGGCCGTCGGCGTTGGCGTGGTCATTGCCGGGCCGGTGTTCAACATCAAAGTCCATCCCTTGCAGCGAGATGGACCACCGCAGCAGCTTGGGGTTCTCGCCCCGCATTTGCATTAACCACCGCAGGGGCCGGTGGTCGGTCTGGACCCGGAAGTGGGTACCGAAGAGATAGGGCCGGAGCTTCTTAAGGGCCCACACTACAGCGAAGGCTTCACGCTCGATGGTGCTCCATCGCTGCTCCCGGGGCAGTAGCCGTCGGCTGATGAAGGCCACTGGTCGGTCGAGCCCCTTTTCATCGGCCTGGGACAGGACGGCCCCGATCCCATACTCGGAGGCGTCCGTCTGCACCACGAACTCCTTACTGTAGTCGGGGGCCGGCAGCACCGGGGCAGTACACATCGCTGTCTTGAGGGTTTCGAAGGCTTCTTGGCAGCGGGGTGTCCAGTGCACCTTCTTGGGCTGCTTCTTGGACGTGAGCTCTGTGAGGGGGCCAACAATGCTCCCATAGTCCCGGATGAACCGCCGGTAGTAACCGGTGAGGCCCCGGAAGGCCCGGACAGCTGTCTGGGTAGTAGGGGGTTCCCAGGCCTGGATGGCATCGATTTTTGGCTGGAGGGGAGCCACCTGCCCGCTTCCCACTTGATGGCCCAGGTAGGTCACGGATCCGTGGCCGATCTGGCATTTGCTGGCCTTGATCGTGAGCCCGGCCCGCTGGAGGGCGGCCAGGATGGCTTTGAGGTGAAGGAGGTGCTCCGCCCAGTGGTTGCTGTACACGGCAATGTCATCTAGGTAGGCCGCGCTGAAGGCCTCGAGCCCGGCCAAAACCTTGTTTACAAGTCTTTGGAAAGTGGCCGGGGCGTTCTTCATTCCGAAGGGCATCACCCGAAAGTGGTAATGCCCATCCGGGGTAGAAAAGGCGGATCTTTATTGGGCGCCGGGGGGGAGCTGGATCTGCCAGTACCCGGCGGTGAGGGAGAAGAGGGCTGCGTAGTCCTGCAGCAGTTGTTGACAGTCGTCACGCTGTTCCAGGGTCAGGGAAGAGGCGAGTTGGACACCTTTGATGGATCCGTCATGGACGTTGGACTGCAAGAGGTCGGGCAGGGGCTCGGAGTCGTCCTCGCCCCCCTCGTCGGTCGCCAGTAGCAGGCTCAGTTCGGTCCGGGCAAAGTGGGGTTTGAGCCTGTTAGCATGTAGAACCCGGAGGGGGTTCCGGGGGGACTCCAGGTCGACTAGGTAGGTGACGGGGCTTTTCTTCTCCACTACCTTGAAGGGCCCGGTCCACTTGTCCTGGAGGGCGCCGGGTTCAACCGGGGCCATGACCCAGACTCTCTGGCCTGGCTCGAATTCGATGGTAGAGGAGTTCCGATCGTACCACCGCTTCATGTCCTCCTGGCTGGCCTCAAGGTTGGCTTCGGCCATGGCTCGGAACTTGCGGGTCTGGTTTCGGAGGGTCAGGAGGTATCGGTAGACGTCAGGAGGGGCGCCTTGGAGCTTCGTCTCCCAGCCCTCCTTGACCAGGCTGAGTGGTCCGCGGACCGGATGTCCGTACAATAGTTCAAACGGGCTGAACCCCAGGGACTTCTGCGGGACCTCCCGATAGGCAAACAGGAGGCACGGCAGCAGGACATCCCATCTCCGCCTGAGGGGCTCATCCAGGCCCTGGATCATTCCCTTTAAGGTTCTGTTGAACCGCTCAACCAGTCCGTTCCCCTGAGGGTGATAGGGGGTTGTGAATTTGTACGTGACCCCGCATTGCTGCCACAGGGACCGCATGTATTTGGAAATAAAGTTCGTGCCCCTGTCGCTCACCCCTTCGCGGGGAAATCCCACTCGGGAGAAGATCCCCATCAAGGCCCGGCCTACCACGGGGGCCGTTATAGTTCTTAGCGGGACCGCCTCCGGGTACCTGGTGGCGTGGTCCACGAGGACCAGGATGAAGCGGTGGCCCAGGGCGGTCTGGGGGTCCAGGGGCCCCACGATATCGATTCCGACCCATTCGAACGGGGTGCTGACGGCTGGAAAGGGCTGGAGGGGGGCCTTGACCCGACCCCCCGTCTTCCCGCTGGCTTGGCAGGTCTGGCAGGACCGGCAGTGGTTGTCCACGTCTCTCCGCATCCGGGGCCAGTAGAAGTGGGTCACCAGAAGGCTGTAAGTTTTGTCTTGCCCCAAGTGTCCGGCGAGGGGCACGTCATGTGCCAGGTTGAGCAGGAACTCCCGGAAGCGGAGGGGGACCACCAACACGCGGCTGGCCCCGAGTTCTGCCACTTTTTGCTCACTGTATCACTGTACAACAGGCCCTCGGCCCAGTAGACCCAGTGGGTGCCGGTCTGGTCCCCGTTGGTTTGTGCGGATGCTTGTTGTCGGACCCCTTCGAGAGAGGGACAGGACTGCTGCTCTTGCTGGAACTGCTCCCGGGTGGGGCCCCCTTCGTGTCGCCATTGTGCCAGTTCTGGTAGGGCGCACGGGGAAGCAATCTCCTCGCGGGAGGATTCACTAGGTCCAGGGTCGGTGTCCGCCTCCCCTTCGCCGCCGGCGTGAGGAAATATGAATTTTATGATCAGTTATGTCTCCTATCTTAGACCCCAACGGCTCCATGTACATGCTACAAGTACATGTATGTTCCCTCCAGTTCTAGTTATGAAGACGCAAATACATGTGCGTCCACCATCAACATGTCCTCTTTCAGATCCGCCATGAATGAGTCGGATATTCCGTTCCTAAGTATGAAAGGCCACCGACTTTATGTGGTTCAATTTCCACGTTTTACAATTCAGGCGAGTAGGCCCTGAATTCTGCCATCAAGCCTTTTCCTGCTTTCTGCCTCTGAAAGCTCCAGTCCGAGCCCGCATCTGTATCCATGAACTTTGTCCTACTCCCTGCGCGGCTAACAATGCCTGATCCGGCCCGTTGCCTGCCAAAAAACTGTATTTCACCTTCAAGATTATCTGCTCCGCTCCTCATCCGATGCATTCCTGTCTAGTAGTTTAGGTAAACATTCTTCCAGCTACCGAGCAAAGGGCCAGGCCTCACTGTCCTCACGCAAGTAATTCATAGCCCCGTTACTATGGAGGATTCCTGCCCCCTCGCATCTCATGTAGACACTTAGACGCTTGTACACGCACTAACAGTCAGTATAGAATAGATTCCGTCCGAGAGACCTTTCCTTTTGGATAATACAGTTCTTTAAACATAAGATATTAGATATGATTTGGGATTAGGTTGACATGACCCCCGAGACTTCTGTCTCCACATGTAGAGCTAAATGTCAAGTCCCCTTCACCCTCTAGTTGCACGTCAATCACATGTCATGCGGCTGCGCACGCATCTCTGCCAAGTATTTCTGCTGACATTGCAGGATTCTTTTATGGATCCACCCACCTGTGACATCATGTTTAATGACGTTTTTAGTTTACGCCTATGTTTACGCCTATTTTCATTACGTATGTGTAGTATTATCTGTATTATCAGCTGTTACGCCTCCTGCATCTGTCTTAATGTAATGCTTTTCATATAAATATCTTTACTTGTCAATAATGTATTGCCTTCCCTTCCTGAACCCTCGTGGTGATGGAATTTGATGCCTATGGTTCGAACCATAATTCCTTTGTAGAGGAATAAAGCCTTTCAGAACCTCTAATACCACGGATCCTGCCTCTTATTTATACTGAGTTATTCTTACTAGACTTTACCGCATAAAAAATAGTACCGGTAATAAAATATTTACCACAGGCGGGGGGTGGTGCGAGCCCCTCGGGCTGGGCGGCACCGGGGGCCGAGGACGAGCGGGGGGCCCGGGCGGTCATGGACCGGGTGCTGGCGCAGGCCCATTCGGATAGTCCCAGCATTCGGAGGTGCTCTCGTCGCTCTACTTGAGCCCAGGGGGAACTCTCCAAGTCGTTCCCCAGGAGGCAGTCTACGGGTGCGTCATCGCGGACCGTCACCTTTAGCAGGCCGGTCACCCCTCCCCACTCGAAGGGGACCAGGGCCATCTGGCACAGGCTTTCGCTGTTGTCGGCCGTCCGGACGGGGCACAGCACATTGGGTAGGATCTGTTCGGGGGTCACCAGGTGGCAGCGGACAGCGGTGACACTGGCGCCGGTGTCACGAAGGGCTTCGGCCCGTTGTCCATTGACGGTGACCTGCTGCCTGTACTTCTGGGTGTTGCTTGGGATGGGGGTGCGGGGCACCATTTCTCGGCTACCCAGGCAGACCAGGGACATGGCTGCCGGCTCCCATTCGGTGGTCCCTCGGTCGAGGGTTTCTTCTTCCTCTTCTCCCTCTCCCAGGGCGGCGGCCACCAGCTGTCGGGGCGGGGGCCCGCCGGCCCCGCTTCTTCGGTTCAAAGGGCAGACCGGGTCGCTGGCATAGTGTCCGGTTTGTTGGCAGCCGTAGCATGTTACTGGTGGCCGTGGTCCGGGTCTGGCCGGGGTCGCCCCCCTTCGGGCTAGGCTCGGGGAGAGTTGTTGCTGCGGTGGCCCTCGAGGGGGGCTCCTGGGGGCCCCGGCGGGGGGGTCCCGGTTCCTGTTCGGCCCTCCACCGCGTTGGCGGGGGGTCCGGTGGGGTTCCTCTGGTACTCCCCCATTGAGTTCCGGGGGACCCGGGAGTTGACCCATCGATCGGCCTCGACGGCGAGTTTTCGTGGGTCGGACATCTTGCTGTCGAGGAGGTGTTGCCTCAGTTCCACGAAGCAATTGTTGGAGAGATGTTCCCACACGATGAGGTCGACCAGCTGCCCGTAGGTGGTGACTTTGCTACCCTTGATCCATCCTTCTAGGGCCCGGCTGAAAAAGTCCACATATTCTACCCAGGTGGTACCCGGGATCTTTTAGCAGTCTCTGAACCGCTGGCGGTACATTTCCGCGGTTAGCCCGTAGCGGGTGAGCAGGGCCTCCTTCATGTGATCGTAGGAGGTCATCACCTCCTCCGGCAGCTGGAGCAGTGTGTCTCGACCCTCACTCAGGAACCGCCCCCACAGGCCGGCGCCCCAGTCCTTTCGGGGCACCCGATGAGAGGTCATGGCCACCTCGGAGGCCTTGAACCATTGTTGGATGTCGTCATTCTTATAGTACTGCTTGATGACCTCTTTCGGGATATGTACCTTGGCCTCGGCAGGCGGTAGGGTGTCTCTAGTACTGGGGGTGTTGGTCCCCCCGTTCTTGGCCTTGATTTCGAGCTCTTTGAGACTTCGCTCGTGCTCCAGGGTCATTTTCTTTTCCTCCAACTCTCGGTGCCGTCTCTTCTCTTCTATCTCCTCTTGAAGCCGTAGCTGCTCTAGGGCCAGTTTCTTTTCCGCCAGCTGGAGTTCGCCGTCCAGCCGCAGTCGTGCGAGCTCTAGTTCGTGGTTCCGGACCTTCTCCCGCTCTCGTATTTCTTCTTCGGAGAGGCCGGTTTCTAGGCTCTTTCTTCCTCCGGTTGCCGGAGTCAGTGCGGTTGATGTGGCCTCAGTCAGGGGCAAGGGACCTTCTTCTTGGGAGTGGCCTGCCTCGGCCTCCAGCCAGGTCCTCAGAGCTTTCTGCATCTCCTCTTTGGTACCTAGGCTGGTGGTTGCAATGCCTTTGTCCTTGCAGAACTGTTTTAATTCTTTGTGCGTATATTCCTCCAACCGTTCGGGCTGGAACTCCATGGTCGCGTTATTTTCCTGGCTGCTCATGATTACTGTTTGACTGGATGGGTAGCTAGTGGGTACTGGCTGGTACGTACTGCGTTCGGCTCGGATCCCGTCGCTGGCCACCAAATGTTGGAAGGCGGACCCCGAGGAGTCGGTGAGACCACCAAGGGGGGGGAGCCCTCACCTGCACGAAGTAGCCGAGCGCTGTCGAGAAGCCTCCTGAGAGATCCTTCTCCTATCACGTACTAGCACAGTAACACCACCACACAGGACTCAAGGAGGTTGTCTCAAGACGAGCAATTCTTTATCAGTATTTAAAGGTTACGAGATCAATATTTACACGAAAGGGATCGAGGGATCCACCAAAAGTCTCAGTGTCTCTTTGGAAGGGTAGGGGTAGCGGGACAGTCTTTGGCAGGAGCTCGGTACGAGGGTACCTGGGGCCCAGTTCTTATCCTCAAGCTGGAGGACCTCCGGATCTCGGGGGGGTCGAGCCGCGACGGCGTCAGCAGGGCTCTGGCGTTCAGTTCGTGGGGAGTCGCGATCAGGTCAGCAGGGCTCTCAAGATGGTTTCTGCTCAGCTCGAGCCGCGACGTCGTCAGCAGGGCTCCGAGGGAGGTTTCAGCGAGGTTGGGCCGTGACAGCGTCAGCAGGGCCCCGATGTTCCGGGGGGCTTCAAGGTGTTCACAAGAAGGAGCCGCGACGCAGTCTGCAGGGCTCGTGATAGTTCAAGCAAGAGTTCTTCTCCGGAGGGTCGGCCGCGATTCAATCAGCAGGGCTCTCGACTCCTGGATACAACTGCCGATCTGTGGCGGGGTCGCCCCAGATATAGGTCTGGAGCCCTTTGATGTCCGGACCCTGGCGCCCGGGGGGGGCGGAGAGGCCGGGTGGAGGTGGCCAGACGCCCAGCAGGAGAGGCGCCCGGCCCAAGAGAGTTGCAGGGCGATCACACCTAGGGATGGGAGGACAGTTGGGGGTCTCATCGATACTGTCCTCCGCCGGGGGCGGTGAATGGTTCATGTGGCACCCCCTGGCCAGTTCTTGGTGCCTCGATGTCGGGGCTTCGCTGGGGCCGAGGCTGGGTTGAGCGGGGTCGCGCCGGCTGGCGCACAGAGTCACGTGGATGCCAACAAGATGGCGGAGCCCCGAGGGGTATGCGACCTCGTGCGGCTCGGAATGAGGGGTCTCGGTGTAGTTCGGAAGGGTGGCCCGTGAAGGCTGGGGCGGGGAACGGGCACAATCCATGGGGGTAAGGACCACGCCACGAGGCCGGGTCCAACAATTACCTTAATGCGAAAATAAAAATAATCAATAATGAGAAGACCAGCATCAATAAGGTTGTCCGCATGTCCAGTCAGTACCCTCCCTGTCCCCCGCCCGCCATGTGCAAAAAGACCATATACATATCCCTTAACATCAATGCTAAGTAACCTGGAATGCCATAAGGAGTTGTAGGCCCCTCCTACATCGGCGCCATTTTGGGGCGAGGTCGGGTGGGTCCAGTGTACAGTCTAGATGTTTCCACTAGCTAACGGTCGGACCAGAACCCCCTTCGGCAGTCCAAAAAAAATTCCATTAATGCCAACAGAAAGAACAGACAGCATGAATCGTGACTCGAAGGTGGGGAAAGCAAAGTTGTTTCCTACCGGATCATGCTGAGGTTCCACCAGAACTGCTTCGGGTTGGTAGACTACAGTGTCTCCTGGTAATTCAAACAGAAACTGGCGTCCGCATGAGGGCACCACCATCTTGCAGCGACGCCGTGGTCCTTTCGGAGTGCGGGACAGCAGGCGTGTCTCTCCGCCGATACCCTGATTCAGTCTCTCTCACGGCACCAAACGGAGACAAGGTGGCTGCCGCCCGGGGCAAAGGCAAGTTAATGTGGAATGATCGAGTGATAGTGGCGGTTGCCCCCACTGGAAGTACGCGGGAGTCGAGGGCCAATGACTCTCGTAGAATCTGCAAAGCTGAGAGGACGTCTTCAAGGGTGGGGCCCACGCCCGAGCAGGCAAGCTTCCGAGTTCCGAGGTAGCCCAGAGCCATCTTAGTGGACCAGGCCCGAATCCGAAGAGCCGGCCGCCATTTTTGAGACTCCTGTGGCAGTAGCAGTTCTCCACCACGGCCACCAGAGTGGGTCCCCCGACCAACCAACTGCGGGGGCCCACTTCTTGGGTGGAACGTCAAGGGCAACCTTGGTGCAGAAAGGAACTTCCGCCCGGGTGGTCGTCCGGCAGGTGAAACGTTTAATGGCTGCCCTGCTGCAGCTGGCTGGTGAGTGAAGCGTTAAGGGGTGCCCTACTGCAACTGGTGAGCCTCCACCTGGGGAGGCAGGGGAGGCCCGTTCGCGTCGCCTCCCCCCCCCCAGGGCACCCCACGCCGTCTTTCGGTGCTGTATTGTAGGACGGCCAGGCTGGCACCACAGCTTGCTGGACACCACCTCGATGCCGTCCGGGTATCGGCGCATCGTGTTGCCTCCGGCCTCTTCGCACAACGGACCGTCACTGATGCCGTCTCACAGGCGGATGGATTTTGTAGGCCCTTTTTATAGCTCAAAGCCGACTAAGAGACAGCAATGTTGCTACTTCGAAGAAGGAGGGGCGGGGACTGTGTTACGCGGACGGTGAATGCTTTGGGGGTGGATGTTGCAGCAGGCTGCCATGTAAATAGTTGTGTTTTAACGTGTTTTACCTTGTTGAAGTGTTGCATATACCTACAAGTTATTAAAGCGTTTTAATCATACTATTTTGTTGGAGTGTGGCATATATATGTTGGGAGGGAGCGTATGGAGGGGGCATATAGGCGATCGGAGAACCTAATAGTAATTCGTCATTCACTCGTTGCTTGGAAGGTAACTCAGGGTAGAGCGTAGAGGGGGTCCTAACAGGGCACTGGCCTGACGTTTCAGATTCTTGTTTTTGTTTAGCTTCCTTTCTCTCCTTTATTTCTTCCTCTAACTTTCTAACGACAAGATGAGCTGCCTTTCGTAGTTCTTTTTCTGCCTTTACTTCTTCTCTCTTTTTCCGTTGCGTTGTTTCTTTGCGCCACATGCCGAAACTGTCGAGCATAGTGGGCGTCGTTTTATTGCTACGTAGAGCTATTTCTAGCGTTTCTATTTTATGGTCATCAAAGGATCCCATCAGTGGCCACTGACTTTCGGAGTCCTTCTTTGTATATTTATGCCATAGTTTGCTATAGGCTACAGCGACTAGTCCATATTTAGTAAACATGTCCTTATTAGGGGTGCCTTCCAGTGGAGCTGGATGGTTCATCTCTAATAAGCGGTCCGGGCAGAACCAACTATCAATCAGTGGGGAGAAGATAGGCATGACGGGTTACAACGGGGACAAAAGTCTGCACTACCTATCTTTTCACTGCTTGCAAAGACTAGACAGAATATCTCTATTCCACGTTATTTGTAAGCAGAGAATACCTCTAAAGAACCAATATCGAACAACCAGTGTTCGGATAATCAATCAATCAATGGTGAGAAAGAGATAGGCACGACGGGTTACAACGGGGGACAAAAGTCCGCGTTACCTACCCTTCACTATCTGCAAAGACTAGACAGAATATTTCTATTCTACGTTATTTGCAAACAGAGAATATCTCAAAGAGCACTATTCGTTAAAAACAATCAATGTTCGGACAATCAATCAGTGGGGAGAATAATAGGCACGACAGATTACAACGGGGGACAAAAGTCCGCGTTACCTACCCTTCACTATCTGCAAAGGGAGAGGGAATATCCCCGTTTGTAGGCAGTGAATATCTCAAAAAGAACAATCAAATAAGCAATACTAGTATTTTCAATCAATCAATCAATCGTTTCGCAATATGTCGTATTATACGACCTTACCCGGACCGCATGGACAGTTTCTCGTCTTCCGCCTCCAGCGCCCGATCGTCCTCTACTCTCCGTATTTGCCACGGCACTCCTGATGGTTCCCAGTCAGGACCGTAGATCACTCGAGAGAGGTCTGCTCGGAACCAGTGAAGTTCGGATGATCGGCTGCCAGACGAGGGTCTATCAGGCAGGAGCTCTTCCCGATCGTTGCAGTCGTTCACTTTGTAATCCCTTTGATGTGAAGTGTTTCCCTTACAGTAGGGGCAATAAACTGCATCCGCCGGGCTAGGTGATGGCCTGGGATCGGTTCGGACAATTGGGCGCAGAGGAAGGGGGTTATCAAAAAGATGTATAAAAAGGATGTATGACCATGTATGGGATGAAAGGAGGTGTTGGTCAGGCGCGGGATGTGGTTCTATGGCAGGGTCGCGCAGAAGGAGAGAGTTTATGGCCCATGTATGAGAGAGCGGGGGTGGTCAGCGCACGGGGGGATGTTTGCAGCGCCAGAGGGACGCGCTGGCGTTCGGCAATGAGGTCATGGTGCCTAAAATGGCCGTTGCGCGTTTTCCGCGTGTGGTGCTTGGGGAGAGACAAGATGGCGCAGATAATGTTCAGTTACGAACTAAATTTCCACAGGGATAGGGAGCACATGGGCTAGTTTTACTTTCCTAAGGCTCACAAATTCCAGACACGCACTAAGGTCCACTGTGACGGGTGTGAGAAGAAGTGTTCTGCAGAGTCCAAAGTAATATTTGTACTGCTTTTGGGACATCCAGAAATGTCATATTTCTCTGAGTCAGCCATAACCAGGGTCTGGCTGGGGCCTGCCCTCAGCTGGCTGGATTGATAATCTTTCTTCCACGAGCTAAGGCCTCCTCTCCAAGGAAGAGAAGATGGGTGGAGCTACAGGCTCATCCATCAGCAGCTATCACTGGGTGCCAATATATATGAACAATGGTTCTGTAGGGGAATTAGTATTTACAATGAAGAAAAATCAATAGAACAAAAACACAGCAATCAATGATCTAGCAAGCAATTAATCTTAAAGACTGAGTAATATTTCAAAGAACGTAACAATTTATTTTTAGTATTTCATGTGAATTTTAAATCATTCATCAACTCCTTTAGATATGTACAAAAAATGCGAACGGGCTGTATATACAAAAATATTTACAAAACAACGACGCAGTGACAAAGTGAATAGGGTGACTTTGTGTGATAGTGTAAAAATGGATATATACAATAATAATAAAATACAGTATTTCACAAAAAGTCCTCGGCTAGTTTATGGATAGGTAATGAGCCTTGTATAGCACACGTCCTGTAATCTGTATATACAAGGTATTCCAATTAGTGCAGGACTGTGGAACCGTCAACGTTTCGACCCTTTGTCGACCAATTGTTCTATATGGTCATGTCGGGTCTTCTTCAGGACATTGGGGATGTATAACAGCCCAAATAGCGGTGAAGGGACCGAAGTCGGACAATATGGCGTAGTGGCAGTCAGAGGGGATTACCAATATCACAGAAGGTCTAAGTTCTTCTTCGCCTAGTTATCAACTCATGTGCTCCTTTTGTCATTCCGGTCAGCGTGCCAGCTATCAGTCACTGACTTCAGGATAATTTATTTAGCAATGCTGGAGTCTGGGACATCAGGATATCACTTCAACTGATGTATGAAAAGTATTCTCGGAGTCTCCGGGAGTCAGTTTCAAATGCGCCACCCTGTGGTTCTATGGCAGGGTCGCGCAGAAGGAGAGAGTTTATGGCCCATGTATGAGAGAGCGGGGGTGGTCAGCGCACGGGGGGATGTTTGCAGCGCCAGAGGGACGCGCTGGCGTTCGGCAATGAGGTCATGGTGCCTAAAATGGCCGTTGCGCGTTTTCCGCGTGTGGTGCTTGGGGAGAGACAAGATGGCGCAGATAATGTTCAGTTACGAACTAAATTTCCACAGGGATAGGGAGCACATGGGCTAGTTTTACTTTCCTAAGGCTCACAAATTCCAGACACGCACTAAGGTCCACTGTGACGGGTGTGAGAAGAAGTGTTCTGCAGAGTCCAAAGTAATATTTGTACTGCTTTTGGGACATCCAGAAATGTCATATTTCTCTGAGTCAGCCATAACCAGGGTCTGGCTGGGGCCTGCCCTCAGCTGGCTGGATTGATAATCTTTCTTCCACGAGCTAAGGCCTCCTCTCCAAGGAAGAGAAGATGGGTGGAGCTACAGGCTCATCCATCAGCAGCTATCACTGGGTGCCAGGCACCAAGCTGCCCCAGGGCGAAGGCAGCCCTGGGGGGAAGGGGCTCTCAGAGACCATGTGGCAGGAGACCCTGGACGACGCCATCTTGAACCAACCCAGAGGCCTGGGCAGGAAGGAGGGAGTCACATGATGGTATCCAATGAGGTCGAAATAGCTCAGTTGGAAGAGGTTAGACTGAAGATCTAAAGGTTCCTGATTGGATCCCGGGTTTCTGCGGAGGGTTTTTTTGACTGAAAAGTCTTGGAAAACTTGAGAAAATAAAACGTGGCTTGAACAACATAGACCTTTTTTCTGCTCTTCCTTCAATAACTTCACTCCCCCCCTTCCTGTCCTTCATTTATCCCCGATTTTAATTATTTACTTTTCTCACAGTTATACCTCCTTCCAGCACAATCCCACTAAATAGTCTGAGAGATTCACCTTATGCTCAGTCGCACTTATTGAATGGCAGCCCTGGGCTCACTCTCTCTCAGTCTGATGTGACTTGCAGCCTGAAGACACAATCACATCCAGTGAATGACAGTCAAGCACAACCCCACTAGGGCAGACCAGGAGCCAGACACACTCAATGCAACTTCACCATCGGTCCCCGGGACCTCAGGAAGGCTGGAGGAGGGGGGGAGGGTCGCAAGCCCCCCTCCCCTATAAAATTAATTGTGCCAGCCCCCCAGATCCCGGCGCAACCCAATGGCTTTGCTTTGAGAGCACAGGAGCCCGCACTTAAAAAAATAAATTACTGTGGATTTGCGGATCCTCAGTAGATTTGCGGAAGCATTTACAAAAATGTTTTTGGCCTCAGGGCTGTGTCTCTGGAACCCCCCCACCCCCTCCTCCAGGCCTAGTGGGCCAGTGTATCCGTACCCTGCCATTGCTAGGGACTCAGGGGCTTATTTATGAGTCCTTGTGTCACTTTTGCGCCACCAGTGCGTCACTTTTTGTGACGCAGCAGCGGCGTACAAAATTAGCCTTGTTGCTCCATATTTACAAAGCGATGCATCTAGGCAGATGCATCACTTTTTAAACCCCTGCGCCACATTATACCTGCGCCAGGTATAATGTATGCAGGGGGGTGCTCCAATGTGAGCGGAATTTAATTTTGTGTGCAGGAAGTTTGTAAAGGACAGATTCATACGTCATGAGTGCCCCGTCTATCTCCAGTTGGGTCATGTCATGATATGTCATTGGTAATAATGGATGCTTCCTTCAATCTTGGTAGGAGTATCGCCGGTAGTATAAAGCGTTGATACGTCAGCCTGTTCCTTGGACACACATGGGAAATGTTTATTTACAAGCCCCTTGTTAAAAGTGACGCACCGGCGGCGCAGGGGGTCTAGTAAATTAGCCTCTAGTCTCTTTCCATTGGGTGTAGTATCCTCCATGGGTCACTAGGGGACGGTCAGTCTTGACATCTCCAGACAGTGTCTCTCTTTGGTGATGGGGAAGTCTGGTCCACCTGATCCGTCCATCAGGGGCCCAGGGCCATTATCCAGTGAAAATATTGCTTTAGACGCATCTTCTATCTTTTTTTTTGCGGTTAGCGTAAACATTGGCACACTGCGCTTTACGTGAGGAACAGATTCAATTTCAGTTTTTTTGTCGTCTCCCTTCATATGTTGAATAGTTACCAAGAAAGTGCAGAAATAAAAGAAAGAACATTTCAAATTTATATCTGCTTTGCTGTCTGTGTGTCTCCTTGTGAATTATGCGGCGTGGAGGGTGCGTGGTGTCAAGTCCACACTGTGCGTGTTACTGCTGTGCAGCCACAGGACAAAGGTGTCCACACACCAGACACAGGGCGGCTTATTTACAAGCCCCGTGCGCCACTTTTGCGTCACTTTTAACATGGGAAAAGCGAAGCAAAAGTGGTGCAAGGGGCTTGTAAATCTGCCTCAGGAATGATAAAACACCTGTGTGGAACATCACGTAACGCCCAGCACCGCCTAAAGATAATGGGGCAGATTTATAAGAAAGTGACGCATCTGTGAAGATGCATCACTTTCCCTGCGCCACTTTGAGAAACCCTTGCGCCACTATGGATGCGCCGTATTTGCAATACGGCGCAAGGATTGACAGATGCGTCAGATATTCTGATGCATCTGTTGACGCAAAAGTCACGCATTGCTGGAGTTGTGTCGCAAGCATGACGCAACTCCAGTAATGCAGGAGGATGCCTATCTTCATTGTGCCGCGTCACTCC
Source organism: Triturus cristatus (assembly GCF_964204655.1). Taxonomy (NCBI): domain Eukaryota; kingdom Metazoa; phylum Chordata; class Amphibia; order Caudata; family Salamandridae; genus Triturus; species Triturus cristatus. The sequence goes on along the minus strand of NC_140585.1, from coordinate 143,685,685 downwards.
TTATGCCTGCTTCAAGCAGGTGTAAGAATTTTACGCAGTGGCGTCCTAGAAGTGGCGCAGTGAAATGTTCTAGATTTCACTGCATCACTTCTACGAGGCTTTTTTGCGTTGGAACGCCCACCCTGCATACATTATACCTGACACAGGTATAATGTGACGCAGGGCTCCCTAGATGCGTCACGTTGTAAATGGGCCGCATTTTTACGCTGCTGCTGCGTCACAAAAAGTGACGCAACTGCGGCGCAAAAATGTCGCAAGGGGCTTGTAAATCTGCCCCACAGAGACCAGGAGGATGAAAACAGGAAGGGAGGGGTCATCTGAGAGAGAGAAATGGCCTCACTGGTCCCTGCTCAATACCTTGAATAAAACAAAACAAATTAAGTAAAAAGTAAAGAAAACTCAGGTCCCACCGAGATTTAAACTCGGATCGCTGGATTCAGAGTCCAGAGTGCTGACCATTACACCATGGAACCGCCTGTCACTTTTCACTCATCTGAAGAGACAGCCTGTCGCTAGTGGTCACCTGTAGAATTTCTATTGCTCAGCACTGTATGTTAAACGCGCCACGAAAGAAGTCTATTTCACAATTAAGCCCTTAAAACAAGATACACCAAACTTTTGTTTACCCAAACACACGGAAAAGGACACATTTGGGGCTTTAAACTGTCCTTTTAGGGCAGTACTCTCACTTGCTCAGAGTTGGTGTAAGGCGGAAACTTCCTACATCTTAATCTTCTAGAAATCAACACAGAGCAGGTTTAATATCATAAAACAGACTCGAAAACACAACAAGGCACAGGATTTATGTCAGAAAACAGAGTCTGAAACCGCCTCTTCCGTAGCACTGGCGGAGCAGGAAATAAACACGCATCTTCCACGGAGAGAGCACGGGAAACTGGTGCTTTGTAATCCACGCGCTATTTATATATAATCTGTACTCTTTGTTGTGCAATAAAAGACAAACAACGAATAACCCTTCGTAGTATTAATCTGACGTTTGTTCCTCCCGGTCATTAATATACAGCAGCTGTGCAGCGAGGGCTGGGGCGGGAACAGGAGCTGTGGGGTCGTGCAAACCTCAAAGGGCTTGAGACTGATAGCAGCGGAGGAGAAGAAAGTGAAATTTATTAATATTTAGGGGATTTTAGGTTTGTAGGAAATAAGTGAAGTTTAATATGTCCCTATAGTAAAATATGTCATCTTCCCATACCGGGAGTCGAACCCGGGCCGCCTGGGTGAACACCAGGAATCCTAACCGCTAGACCATATGGGAGACTGTTTGCAGCCAGAACAGCTGTGTATGTGTGACGTGCCCAACCTGTCTATTCCACTCTATATATTTCACCTCACACTGCCACTCTCTGGATCTGACCAAGACGGTAACAGACACCCCACTCCTGACAAACCAGAAGGAATGAGGGGTCATGGTTTGTGCAACAACCTGCTCATGTCTCATTATTTACAACCCTGGAACTTCTCCAGACAGGGAGCCCAGGACCAGAGGAAAGCAGCAGCCCCCCCCCCCCCTTGCCTCTTACTGCCCCCCCCCCCCAAGCCAGACAAGGCCACGCCCCTCTCCCCAGGGCACCCCTTCACTCCTGAGTCTCCTCACCTGGCTGAGGGCCCCACAGACCCCTCCCCAGTTACCGTCCAGCTGCTTCCTTGAACCACACTCTCTCCCTGCACCTGTCACAGGCCCCAGGCTGCTATTCAGGGGCTCCAGTCACACCCCCTCTCCCCCTACTAACAGCTCCGACCCCAGTCCTGACACTCGATTGATTCATACAGAGGACCAGCTCAGGTGCACCCTGGCTTCTTCCCAGGTATCTTCACATGCACAGGGTGACCGCCAGGGGGCAGCACTCACAGCCCACAGGGCCATGGAGTAGCAATAGGACATCAGTAGCCTTGAGGGGCGCAGACCCTGCATAATCCCGCCCTGCCTTCTGCGAGAGCGGAGGTGGAGCGGAGCCTCTGCGGTGTGTTTTTACAAAACTAAACATATGAGGTTAAAAACAAGTAAACACACATTTGTGGGCATTCTCTGCCGTATTGTTCCTTTTTGACATCATCAATTTAAAATAACCGAATGGAGAAAACTTTTAAAAATAGCCAGGATACGACTGCAGCGTGGGCAAGCATGAAACATTCAGAAGTACAAATGCTTCCATATTTATTCATGTCAAATGTAAACAAGTTATACATCAAAATATAGATCTATGTTTACACCGGATGTAAAAAGTGTGCGCTAATAGGGTCAGGGTGCAGTTTCTTTTCCCCATTTGTTCCTTTCATACATGTGGTCCCCAAATAAGCACTACGGCCCGATAACCTCTGATTGCCCTCTGACCCGCAAAAACTTGATGCCAGGCAGATCTCTTTTATAGAGAGGAGGTGGTACTGATGTTGAGACGATGCTGCCGAGGGGCGAAGGGGAAAGGGCTGACAATGGCTCAGCATTTCAACCCAATCTCCCCCTATTACCATCTTTGTTACACCCACAGCATATAAGAGCTCTGATAGGTCAGAGGGGACATCCCTCTTGTCACCCTCTGGTGTTTAAACAGATCCTATTACAAGGACCAGTCCCTACGGACCAGAAACATAGAATGTAACACCTGATGAAGTTTAAAATATATATAACTAGATAACATAACCCCCTTATTAACTTTTGGATCCCATGGTGAATACCATTTTTATAATTAAAATGCACAAACCGCAAAAACATATTAAAGTATTTAATGCAACAAATAACATCCGAACCAAAAATAATTAACTCTTAAAACACCATAAAAATGTTACTGAGAATCTACAGCAATAATGTATCCAAAAGTAAACACGAGACACCCTAAATAAATAAAAAACAAAACTAACTCTGATCCAATACCAAGAAAATTACGGTGTTTGAGCGCTATACATATATAACTAAATAATATAACCCCATTATTAACTTCTGGCTCCCCAAAATAATAAATGGAAATATATCATCACAAGCAGCCACTGCTCACCCATTTCCCCTATAAATTAAATATCTGTCGGGTTTGCAGCTTTATCAAGTGATAAGAAACAGAAAGCTACGTAGATGGCTCGCCTTGGCTTCCCCCCTGCACCGAGCCAACGATAGCTCAGTTGCCAGAGCGGAGGATTGTGGTGGATTGACTGACACCCTTAGGTCCAGCTCGAAAGGACTATTACCAACTCCTAACTGTTTTCCTCGGCTTCACAATATAAAGCGCCTCTTTCTCAGACACTCACACACCTGGGCTTTTCCTGCCTCCTCTCTTCTCCTTTACAACCCAGCTCACTCCTCCGGCTGGGGGGTGGGAGGGTCTCCCTCCCCACTCCCTATGTGCAACCCCTCCCCCTGCAATCCCTCATCATTAGACAGAGCCAGGGGGTGGGCCCCGGGCTGAAGAGCCAGGCCGGCCCAGTCGGAAGCAGCCCTGGGAGCTGGTTGCTGTGACTCTGGCATCAGGTGATGCTGCTGAGAGCGTCTGCTAGGAGGTGAGAAGGTTGTTGTGAGGTGTGAGCAGGAGGAGTGTGTGTTTGTTGGGAGGGAGGAGTGTGTGTGTTTGTTGAGGCTGTGGCCCCTGTCTTGGTGTGAAGGAGCTGGACAATGAGAAAGATCAGGCACAGGCAGGACGGGGCGGGCACAGGATGAGGAGCTGCTCAGCGAATGTCCATATCTGTTCCTCGTTAGTATAGTGGTCAGTATCCCCGCCTGTCACGCGGGAGACCGGGGTTCAATTCCCCGACGGGGAGGTACTTTTTAAAACATGTTTTTAAACTAAGCAAACATTTTGTCCATGGGAAACCTTTTTTAAATGCAATTTATAATGTTATACTGATATTACAATTTGCTGATACTTTTTTATTTATGGCCAACGCTTTTACAAGTATAAATATTTCCAAGTGTTTTACCTTTTGGACAGCATTTTGTGCCTTTTCTTTTTAAGCTTTCTTGAAAAAGTAACTGAGGCTTATTATTTATATAAACATATATGATATTAAAATCAAAGAACTACATGGAAAAGGCATATCAACGAGTATTTTTCATGCTAAATAAATGGAATACTGGGGGCGGGCTCTGAATGGGGAATTGTTTTATACGAAGGTGTCACTTTTATCTATTTAAGCGTAATGGTTTAGGACTCAGACACATTGTGAAAGTAAAAGTACTACTGACCCGGACGTGCACGCCCCACCACCCTCATCAGAGATCTCATACTCCCCAGGTCCAGGCTTGAGTACCTAACACAGGTCGGTGTTTACCCTCTATAGTGGGACATGATAGGACTACAAGTCCCTGCATTGTAAGTAAAACCCTGTCCAGTAGGGTGACCAGCTGGCATGGGTGCAAATTCAGGACGGTGAGTGTAAAACTTCAGGACAAAGGGCCAAAATTCAGGACAGAAATTCAGGACAAGAGGTCAAAATTCAGGACAAAAGGTACGTTTTACGGACACATCAGAGGAGGTTGTTCAATAGTATATAAGTAAGCCCATCCATATCCAAACATATTCATCCATTTGCTAACCTATCCATCATGTATCCTTCTATCCATCATTTCATTCATCCATCCATCCACCCTTTCACCCTATCCATCCGTACACTCATCCATCCACTCTTCCACCCATCCATCCGTTCATGCATCCATCCAACCATTTACCCTTTCAACCATCCAGCCATCCTTTCACTTACTCCTCCATCCACCCAGTCACTCATCTGGAAAGATGAGTGACTGGGTGGAGTCATCCATCCATCCTCCCTTTCTCTCTCCATTGACCCTTTCACTTAGCCATCCATCCAGCAGAGACTCTCCAGCCAGGGGCGAAGGATGCAGCTGCGAGTAACATAAGCGGTTGGTGGGCATTCCCAGAAGGGACATCACTAGGTGAGTGCTGGAGGAGGTTTCCCCTCCTCAGATTTTGGGGGGTAGCAGGTATTGCTTTGCGTTGTAGCAATAGCGGGTAATGCTCCCTAGGGTTAGGGTTGATGCAGGATTTGTTCCCCGGTTTGGCAAGGGTATTGAGCGCATGACAATGTCATAGGGGAGCTGGCAGCTGGTGCTTCCCCCTATTTGTTGCATCAGGTATATTGCCGCCAGTTTTTGTGACGTCCCTGGTGTTGGTGCTGGTAGCCACACTATAGTGTAGCCAGAGAGCAGTTGGCTCTCGTGCACTGCCTCCTGCTGGACACCAAGGGTGGTCTCCAGATGTGAATAGGTGTCCACCGACTCACAACAAGGAGGGGGTTGGTATTGCATCAAATGCATTCATTTGAAGTGCTGTTATTTTTTGATATGCTTTCTTTGATTGTCATTGTTAGAGGGTGGTTCTGACACTATGGGCTGCCCGTATGTTTTGCTTTTTGAGCACCTAATCGTTGAGCTTTTACTGTGGGGGACCCTCATATGTTGGGACTCACCCACAGTGAACTCACCAGGAACGAGACTGCATGGGGATTTTACTGGTATTCCCCTGGCTTGTGCAAAAAAAACAATTGATGGATGGAATGCTGGGCAATGCAAACATTCGCCCCCAGTCACAAAGATCTGGGTTTAATCCATCATTCTTTTGCTCACCACACCACCCCAGTTTGGACCCAGCCATATTCAAGTCAGTCTTGACCCTGCTCCTTGTAGGAACAGTCCAGCCCGAACTGCCAAGCCAGGTCCTCCCTGGATCGGAAACAAGCATCCTGGGACCGGTATCAGGGCATCACCCTTCCTCAGCCAGGCTAGCTTGAATCCAGTGGTGACCAGGCCACTGCGCAGCATCTGGAGTAAGGGACACCAGGTTGGTTACATGCAGACACATGTGTACATGCGTGTGCACACGTGTAGGGGCTGCGCAGGGGAGATTCCTAGCGTGCGCAGCCAAGAAGCAGGTGCAGATAGAGTGGTGTGGCAGGACTTATGCAGAATTGGGTGGTGACATGGTATGGGCTTTATACGGTGTGAAGAAACATGCCAGGGAAAGTCAGTGTGCTTTACAGTGTGTACCCCATTATTCTCTTATGGGGATGTTAAATGGTAGCGGCAGTTTCAGTCGATAACCTTTCAAGTATTGCCCGGCGGTAATCGCCTCTTATACCATTCGATGATTAACCAACAAAAGAGGCAGGCGCCGGAGACTGGAAGGCAGGAAACAAAGTTTTATTCCGTCGGAGCAGAACACATCAGATCGGACAGCAAGGTATCGTCTCGAGGTGCTCTAACCACATCTCTGAGGCCTCACTTCTTATACACAGGTTTATTGCTTTATTACACGTGGTACATTCTTATTGAGACTTTGATGTACGGAAAGACATCCTTGGAACCCCCACTTCAAGCTCGTTCCCACACATATCTACAGTAGAAGTCCCCACCCCACCCACAGTAGGAGATGGCTATCACACAGCTGGACATTCCGCCAATTCCCGGGGGTGTGTGCGACTGGTCGGGTCTCAGGGGGTGGGGGCCTTTATCTACTGTAATCCCTTTGATGTGAAGTGTTTCCCTTACAGTAGGGGCAATAAACTGCATCCGCCGGGCTAGGTGATGGCCTGGGATCGGTTCGGACAATTGGGCGCAGAGGAAGGGGGTTATCAAAAGGATGTATGACCATGTATGGGATGAAAGGAGGTGTTGGTCAGGCGCGGGATGGGGTTCTATGGCAGGGTCACGCAGAAGGAGAGAGTTTATGGCCCATGTATGAGAGAGCGGGGGTGGTCAGCGCACGGGGGGATGTTCGCAGCGCCAGAGGGACGCGCTGGCGATCGGCAATGAGGTCATGGTGCCTAAAATGGCCGTCGCGCGTTTTCCGCGTGTGGCGCTTGGGGAGAGACAAGATGGCGCAGATAATGTTCAGTTACGAACTAAATTTCCACAGTCCTCCCTTTTAACATATCTCGCCAGCTTGTTTAGTTCGGATCTATCCCCATAATACCACGAACTTCTACCTCGTATAGAGCTTTCATATGTCCTGCTTCAAAGTTCAGAGTTTTAGGGCGGACAGGAATAATCTGACACAATTGTACATAATTACATGTAGTTGATGGGATAGGCGAGGAGGTAGCGCATACAAAATTACATCAGCTGCGTCATATGTCAGACCCGGAGATAGGAGGAGGGAAGCTCGCTTGAACACAAACATGATACCGTAAAGTAATAAAAAATGTTCTGGCAAAACAAGAAATATTACGTACATTACTTAAGGCCTAGACTTCGTGTGGATCAAACTAGACAGCATAGTCATGTGCACGGCTGGTGTTATACAAGTGTCATTATACAAAGTTAAAGTTTCTTAACTATCAGTGTACAGTTGGAAGTGACCGATGTAATATCATGAAAACTCGATTGGAAGATAGTCAATACGAAAGCGGTTGGGAGAGGAATTCAACTCAACATGAGTTACAGTCAGGGAAGGGAGTTCTTCTTTCCAGTGTCCTATTACAGCGAGCCATCACTGGTAAGCTCTCATTGTTCTTCTTCTTTCGTTGGCACTGTTGAGCACCGGCGGTGGAGCTAAGGTCCAGCTCAAATCCAAGTTTTCACGTAGCAGGGTGTGACCATTCGTTGTTCTCGGATCACAGTCCTGTTCCCTAACTCATCTTATCATAGGTACCTTGAGACGGGGTACCCGCATTTCGTTCTTCTGTTGTCAAGTCAAATTCAAAATCCCATATAAAAGAGAGGGGGGGGGGAATAGGGGCGTGCTTTGGGAGGCCGAGGGAAGAGGGGGTGGAGTGGGATCGGATCAAAAAGCGGACCAAGGAGAGCAGAATCTTTTAGCACTGAGCCCATCAATCGGGCTCGACGGGCTGGGACTTCAGGCACGAGCTGATCAGTGAGCAGGGGGCTTCGGGATAGCCCTTCTTTCTCTCGCTTTCCATGCTGAGAATGGTGCCTCGTCCTGCATCTTTTTGCTCCGTGGCTCCTCCTTGGTCGAGGCCATAGATGTTCCATGATCCGCAGCCAGGCTGTGCGTCACATCCGACCCCTCTCCTCCGGTGACCGCATGTTATCTTTGAATGAGTACAAGAAACATAATCTTAGAGAACTGGTAGGGAAGATGTTTACACACTTCATTCTCTCTCCCAACCCCAAGTAGTGGGGGAAACGTTTATCGGTCACTCTATGGTGGATGTCTATTAACTCTTATGTCGGTGTACGCTACTAACTCATTAATCATTGCTGTGGTGCAGGTTTGCGAGTGTTCCTGCAAATTTCCATCACCAGGTCTGCTAGGTGTTGATTCCTGTACCTTATAAACGTAGCAAGAAGTCTGATATCTATCAACTTCCTGGTCTATCAAAATTCGAACCGGCTTCTCCGGCAGAGACTCGTCTTTCCAACGCAAGCCCTGCTGATTCATATTTTTCTCCAGGGACTGCTAAGTTTATGAAAAAGTGCGAGGTGCTACTGTCATGGGCTCACAAATATCTGTCTCGGGGAGGAACACGCGCTAAACATTTTTCTTGCTGGAGACAATAGCTAACCTTTATCAGTTCTAGGTGATGTATCTTTAAAAACAAGGTAATCAGCTGTATTGCTTAAAATATAACTAGGACTATTCTGGAAGGACGGGGTGTTTAGGCGCTTTATTTCTGTGCAATGGGCGGGGCGATTCTGAGTGATGGAGGTGGAGTCGTTAGAGCCCAAAAACGACAAAAACCACTGACATATAGTTCCCGTATAAGGGCCAGATTGGGAGACATTAGTCATCTTACCTGTCCTTTCTTTCTCAGCCAATTAAGTTCCATCATTTACAGAAAGGAGAGGTAGTAGTGTGGCAAAATACGGTCGTTTTGCTTCTGTCAATTTGTTCGAACACTGTCGTGTTTAGGCCAATTATACATATACCGAGGAGGTACAGTGTTGTCATCTAATCAAAAGAGGGCAAGGGAGCCTTCAGCGAGAGAGAGAGAGAGAGAGAGAGAGAGAGAGTGAGAGGGGGAGAGAGAGAGAGAGAGGGGGAGAGAGAGAGAGAGAGAGAGAGAGAGAGAGGGAGAGAGAGAGAGAGAAAGAGAGAGAGAGAGAGAGAGAGAGAGAGAGAGAGAGAGAGACGTGCGCATCAAGTAGGCTATTGGGTACACGTACGACACAAAACGAGAGAGAGAGACAAACGTGTACGATAATAGGCCAGTTGGTGTACGCACAACATAGAGCAGCACGGGTCAGTTTTTCGTACAAAAAACACAAGCTGGGGGAAAACATAAATTCAACGTTCACGTACACACAAATACCGGATAGGGTGTAACAGTACATACATCAAGCACAGCAAGTTTCTGGTGTAAGTCACCCTCCAATTTACTAGCTTCCGGGAGAGGGAGAGTCGTTTCTTCAAACGAGGAGTTACCATATTCAGGCTTATTTTCCCATCCCCTTGATTGATAGACAAGTATTTCAGTCATACAAAGACGTTCTTTCCAGTGACCCAGGCATATGCAATACATACACATTCATACCGTTCAATCAGGGCACATACGCACAGTCATACCATACAGTTTTTCATGATCCTAGTGATGGTCTGCACTCCACGCACCATCTCACAGCGCATGTCTATGTCTTTCCCTACATGGAACACGGTGCGGTCTATGTCCACTCCATTATTCAGTCGGAACTCCGAGGTAACCTACAGAGAAGAGAAGAAGGGGAGGGGGGGGCAGCATTCAAAGCACATCAGCGCGCATAAACACGAAAAAAAGTTCTACTTACCACGTACCAGACTAGCTGCAGGAACGTACAATACCACAGATCTTGACTATACTTTTTGCATTTTTCTTTCTGTGTACTATACCCTTCATTTCTACTATACCAAAATTTCTTCATTTTTATTTTTCCCTAAATTCGAGTTCCCTCTTCGTGCATTTGTTTCTCAATTAGCCGCATATTATTGGACAAAATACCATACCTTACATGGATACAAATTTTCATCAATCCAAAATTCAGGCAAAGGGACTGCATTATCTGTCTTCTATTGTTTGGGAATGACAGCCGTTATTCAAGACCTTACCAACCTAGACAATTGTTAAGACGCTGATTCCATAATTCCTTTGAAAACCCTTTATTGTGAAAATGTCAGTATACAAATACGGGCCTACAACCGTATAGGCCGGCCACGATGCAAGAGGCGTCGAGTATCATGAGCAATATTACTGTTGGAAGGCGGACCCCGAGGAGTCGGTGAGACCACCAAGGGGGGGGGAGCCCTCACCTGCACGAAGTAGCCGAGCGCTGTCGAGAAGCCTCCTGAGAGATCCTTCTCCTATCACGTACTAGCACAGTAACACCACCACACAGGACTCAAGGAGGTTGTCTCAAGACGAGCAATTCTTTATCAGTATTTAAAGGTTACAAGATCAATATTTACACGAAAGGGATCGAGGGATCCACCAAAAGTCTCAGTGTCTCTTTGGAAGGGTAGGGGTAGCGGGACTGTCTTTGGCAGGAGCTCGGTACGAGGGTACCTGGGGCCCAGTTCTTATCCTCAAGCTGGAGGACCTCCGGATCTTGGAGGGGTCGAGCCGCGACGGCGTCAGCAGGGCTCTGGCGTTCAGTTCGTGGGGAGCCGCGATCAGGTCAGCAGGGCTCTCAAGATGGTTTCTGCTCAGCTCGAGCCGCGACGTCGTCAGCAGGGCTCCGAGGGAGGTTTCAGCGAGGTTGGGCCGCGACAGCGTCAGCAGGGCCCCGATGTTCCGGGGGGCTTCAAGGTGTTCACAAGAAGGAGCCGCGACGCAGTCTGCAGGGCTCGTGATAGTTCAAGCAAGAGTTCTTCTCCGAAGGGTCGGCCGCGATTCAATCAGCAGGGCTCTCGACTCCTGGATACAACTGCCGATCTGTGGCGGGGTCGCCCCAGATATAGGTCTGGAGCCCTTTGATGTCCGGACCCTGGCGCCCGGGGGGGGCGGAGAGGCCGGGTGGAGGTGGCCAGACGCCCAGCAGGAGAGGCGCCCGGCCCAAGAGAGTTGCAGGGCGATCACATCTAGGGATGGGAGGACAGTTGGGGGTCTCATCGATACTGTCCTCCGCCGGGGGCGGTGAATGGTTCATGTGGCACCCCCTGGCCAGTTCTTGGTGCCTCGATGTCGGGGCTTCGCTGGGGCCGAGGCTGGGTTGAGCGGGGTCGCGCCGGCTGGCGCACAAAGTCACGTGGATGCCAACAAGATGGAGGAGCCCCGAGGGGTATGCGACCTCGTGCGGCTCGGAATGAGGGGTCTCGGTGTAGTTCGGAAGGGTGGCCCGTGAAGGCCGGGGCGGGGAACGGGCACAATCCACGGGGGTAAGGACCACGCCACGAGGCCGGGTCCAACAGGCGTCCCCCCCAGCCGAAGGCATGGAGAGTCACCCATCTCCTTGGGGATTCTCCTCGTCAAGGCGGAAGAAGCGGGACAGGCCGTCGGCGTTGGCGTGGTCATTGCCGGGCCGGTGTTCAACATCAAAGTCCATCCCTTGCAGCGAGATGGACCACCGCAGCAGCTTGGGGTTCTCGCCCCACATTTGCATTAACCACCGCAGGGGCCGGTGGTCGGTCTGGACCCGGAAGTGGGTACCGAAGAGATAGGGCCGGAGCTTCTTAAGGGCCCACACTACAGCGAAGGCTTCACGCTCGATGGTGCTCCATCGCTGCTCCCGGGGCAGTAGCCGTCGGCTGATGAAGGCCACTGGTCGGTCGAGCCCCTTTTCATCGGCCTGGGACAGGACGGCCCCGATCCCATACTCGGAGGCGTCCGTCTGCACCACGAACTCCTTACTGTAGTCGGGGGCCGGCAGCACCGGGGCAGTACACATCGCTGTCTTGAGGGTTTCGAAGGCTTCTTGGCAGCGGGGTGTCCAGTGCACCTTCTTGGGCTGCTTCTTGGACGTGAGCTCTGTGAGGGGGCCAACAATGCTCCCATAGTCCCGGATGAACCGCCGGTAGTAACCGGTGAGGCCCAGGAAGGCCCGGACAGCTGTCTGGGTAGTAGGGGGTTCCCAGGCCTGGATGGCATCGATTTTTGGCTGGAGGGGAGCCACCTGCCCGCTTCCCACTTGATGGCCCAGGTAGGTCACGGATCCGTGGCCGATCTCGCATTTGCTGGCCTTGATCGTGAGCCCGGCCCGCTGGAGGGCGGCCAGGATGGCTTTGAGGTGAAGGAGGTGCTCCGCCCAGTGGTTGCTGTACACGGCAATGTCATCTAGGTAGGCCGCGCTGAAGGCCTCGAGCCCGGCCAAAACCTTGTTTACAAGTCTTTGGAAAGTGGCCGGGGCGTTCTTCATTCCGAAGGGCATCACCCGAAAGTGGTAATGCCCATCCGGGGTAGAAAAGGCGGATCTTTATTGGGCGCCGGGGGGGAGCTGGATCTGCCAGTACCCGGCGGTGAGGGAGAAGAGGGCTGCGTAGTCCTGCAGCAGTTGTTGACAGTCGTCACGCTGTTCCAGGGTCAGGGAAGAGGCGAGTTGGACACCTTTGATGGATCCGTCATGGACGTTGGACTGCAAGAGGTCGGGCAGGGGCTCGGAGTCGTCCTCGCCCCCCTCGTCGGTCGCCAGTAGCAGGCTCAGTTCGGTCCGGGCAAAGTGGGGTTTGAGCCTGTTAGCATGTAGAACCCGGAGGGGGTTCCGGGGGGACTCCAGGTCGACTAGGTAGGTGACGGGGCTTTTCTTCTCCACTACCTTGAAGGGCCCGGTCCACTTGTCCTGGAGGGCGCCGGGTTCAACCGGGGCCATGACCCAGACTCTCTGGCCTGGCTCGAATTCGATGGTAGAGGAGTTCCGATCGTACCACCGCTTCATGTCCTCCTGGCTGGCCTCAAGGTTGGCTTCGGCCATGGCTCGGAACTTGCGGGTCTGGTTTCGGAGGGTCAGGAGGTATCGGTAGACGTCAGGAGGGGCGCCTTGGAGCTTCGTCTCCCAGCCCTCCTTGACCAGGCTGAGTGGTCCGCGGACCGGATGTCCGTACAATAGTTCAAACGGGCTGAACCCCAGGGACTTCTGCGGGACCTCCCGATAGGCAAACAGGAGGCACGGCAGCAGGACATCCCATCTCCGCCTGAGGGGCTCATCCAGGCCCTGGATCATTCCCTTTAAGGTTCTGTTGAACCGCTCAACCAGTCCGTTCCCCTGAGGGTGATAGGGGGTTGTGAATTTGTACGTGACCCCGCATTGCTGCCACAGGGACCGCATGTATTTGGAAATAAAGTTCGTGCCCCTGTCGCTCACCCCTTCGCGGGGAAATCCCACTCGGGAGAAGATCCCCATCAAGGCCCGGCCTACCACGGGGGCCGTTATAGTTCTTAGCGGGACCGCCTCCGGGTACCTGGTGGCGTGGTCCACGAGGACCAGGATGAAGCGGTGGCCCAGGGCGGTCTGGGGGTCCAGGGGCCCCACGATATCGATTCCGACCCATTCGAACGGGGTGCTGACGGCTGGAAAGGGCTGGAGGGGGGCCTTGACCCGACCCCCCGTCTTCCCGCTGGCTTGGCAGGTCTGGCAGGACCGGCAGTGGTTGTCCACGTCTCTCCGCATCCGGGGCCAGTAGAAGTGGGTCACCAGAAGGCTGTAAGTTTTGTCTTGCCCCAAGTGTCCGGCGAGGGGCACGTCATGTGCCAGGTTGAGCAGGAACTCCCGGAAGCGGAGGGGGACCACCAACACGCGGCTGGCCCCGAGTTCTGCCACTTTTTGCTCACTGTATCACTGTACAACAGGCCCTCGGCCCAGTAGACCCAGTGGGTGCCGGTCTGGTCCCCGTTGGTTTGTGCGGATGCTTGTTGTCGGACCCCTTCGAGAGAGGGACAGGACTGCTGCTCTTGCTGGAACTGCTCCCGGGTGGGGCCCCCTTCGTGTCGCCATTGTGCCAGTTCTGGTAGGGCGCACGGGGAAGCAATCTCCTCGCGGGAGGATTCACTAGGTCCAGGGTCGGTGTCCGCCTCCCCTTCGCCGCCGGCGTGAGGAAATATGAATTTTATGATCAGTTATGTCTCCTATCTTAGACCCCAACGGCTCCATGTACATGCTACAAGTACATGTATGTTCCCTCCAGTTCTAGTTATGAAGACGCAAATACATGTGCGTCCACCATCAACATGTCCTCTTTCAGATCCGCCATGAATGAGTCGGATATTCCGTTCCTAAGTATGAAAGGCCACCGACTTTATGTGGTTCAATTTCCACGTTTTACAATTCAGGCGAGTAGGCCCTGAATTCTGCCATCAAGCCTTTTCCTGCTTTCTGCCTCTGAAAGCTCCAGTCCGAGCCCGCATCTGTATCCATGAACTTTGTCCTACTCCCTGCGCGGCTAACAATGCCTGATCCGGCCCGTTGCCTGCCAAAAAACTGTATTTCACCTTCAAGATTATCTGCTCCGCTCCTCATCCGATGCATTCCTGTCTAGTAGTTTAGGTAAACATTCTTCCAGCTACCGAGCAAAGGGCCAGGCCTCACTGTCCTCACGCAAGTAATTCATAGCCCCGTTACTATGGAGGATTCCTGCCCCCTCGCATCTCATGTAGACACTTAGACGCTTGTACACGCACTAACAGTCAGTATAGAATAGATTCCGTCCGAGAGACCTTTCCTTTTGGATAATACAGTTCTTTAAACATAAGATATTAGATATGATTTGGGATTAGGTTGACATGACCCCCGAGACTTCTGTCTCCACATGTAGAGCTAAATGTCAAGTCCCCTTCACCCTCTAGTTGCACGTCAATCACATGTCATGCGGCTGCGCACGCATCTCTGCCAAGTATTTCTGCTGACATTGCAGGATTCTTTTATGGATCCACCCACCTGTGACATCATGTTTAATGACGTTTTTAGTTTACGCCTATGTTTACGCCTATTTTCATTACGTATGTGTAGTATTATCTGTATTATCAGCTGTTACGCCTCCTGCATCTGTCTTAATGTAATGCTTTTCATATAAATATCTTTACTTGTCAATAATGTATTGCCTTCCCTTCCTGAACCCTCGTGGTGATGGAATTTGATGCCTATGGTTCGAACCATAATTCCTTTGTAGAGGAATAAAGCCTTTCAGAACCTCTAATACCACGGATCCTGCCTCTTATTTATACTGAGTTATTCTTACTAGACTTTACCGCATAAAAAATAGTACCGGTAATAAAATATTTACCACAGGCGGGGGGTGGTGCGAGCCCCTCGGGCTGGGCGGCACCGGGGGCCGAGGACGAGCGGGGGGCCCGGGCGGTCATGGACCGGGTGCTGGCGCAGGCCCATTCGGATAGTCCCAGCATTCGGAGGTGCTCTCGTCGCTCTACTTGAGCCCAGGGGGAACTCTCCAAGTCGTTCCCCAGGAGGCAGTCTACGGGTGCGTCATCGCGGACCGTCACCTTTAGCAGGCCGGTCACCCCTCCCCACTCGAAGGGGACCAGGGCCATCTGGCACAGGCTTTCGCTGTTGTCGGCCGTCCGGACGGGGCACAGCACATTGGGTAGGATCTGTTCGGGGGTCACCAGGTGGCAGCGGACAGCGGTGACACTGGCGCCGGTGTCACGAAGGGCTTCGGCCCGTTGTCCATTGACGGTGACCTGCTGCCTGTACTTCTGGGTGTTGCTTGGGATGGGGGTGCGGGGCACCATTTCTCGGCTACCCAGGCAGACCAGGGACATGGCTGCCGGCTCCCATTCGGTGGTCCCTCGGTCGAGGGTTTCTTCTTCCTCTTCTCCCTCTCCCAGGGCGGCGGCCACCAGCTGTCGGGGCGGGGGCCCGCCAGCCCCGCTTCTTCGGTTCAAAGGGCAGACCGGGTCGCTGGCATAGTGTCCGGTTTGTTGGCAGCCGTAGCATGTTACTGGTGGCCGTGGTCCGGGTCGGGCCGGGGTCGCCCCCCTTCGGGCTAGGCTCGGGGAGAGTTGTTGCTGCGGTGGCCCTCGAGGGGGGCTCCTGGGGGCCCCGGCGGGGGGGTCCCGGTTCCTGTTCGGCCCTCCACTGCGTTGGCGGGGGGTCCGGTGGGGTTCCTCTGGTACTCCCCCATTGAGTTCCGGGGGACCCGGGAGTTGACCCATCGATCGGCCTCGACGGCGAGTTTTCGTGGGTCGGACATCTTGCTGTCGAGGAGGTGTTGCCTCAGTTCCACGAAGCAATTGTTGGAGAGATGTTCCCACACGATGAGGTCGACCAGCTGCCCGTAGGTGGTGACTTTGCTACCCTTGATCCATCCTTCTAGGGCCCGGCTGAAAAAGTCCACATATTCTACCCAGGTGGTACCCGGGATCTTTTTGCAGTCTCTGAACCGCTGGCGGTACATTTCCGCGGTTAGCCCGTAGCGGGTGAGCAGGGCCTCCTTCATGTGATCGTAGGAGGTCATCACCTCCTCCGGCAGCTGGAGCAGTGTGTCTCGACCCTCACTCAGGAACCGCCCCCACAGGCCGGCGCCCCAGTCCTTTCGGGGCACCCGATGAGAGGTCATGGCCACCTCGGAGGCCTTGAACCATTGTTGGATGTCGTCATTCTTATAGTACTGCTTGACGACCTCTTTCGGGATATGTACCTTGGCCTCGGCAGGCGGTAGGGTGTCTCTAGTACTGGGGGTGTTGGTCCCCCCGTTCTTGGCCTTGATTTCGAGCTCTTTGAGACTTCGCTCGTGCTCCAGGGTCATTTTCTTTTCCTCCAACTCTCGGTGCCGTCTCTTCTCTTCTATCTCCTCTTGAAGCCGTAGCTGCTCTAGGGCCAGTTTCTTTTCCGCCAGCTGGAGTTCGCCGTCCAGCCGCAGTCGTGCGAGCTCTAGTTCGTGGTTCCGGACCTTCTCCCGCTCTCGTATTTCTTCTTCGGAGAGGCCGGTTTCTAGGCTCTTTCTTCCTCCGGTTGCCGGAGTCAGTGCGGTTGATGTGGCCTCAGTCAGGGGCAAGGGACCTTCTTCTTGGGAGTGGCCTGCCTCGGCCTCCAGCCAGGTCCTCAGAGCTTTCTGCATCTCCTCTTTGGTACCTAGGCTGGTGGTTGCAATGCCTTTGTCCTTGCAGAACTGTTTTAATTCTTTGTGCGTATATTCCTCCAACCGTTCGGGCTGGAACTCCATGGTCGCGTTATTTTCCTGGCTGCTCATGATTACTGTTTGACTGGATGGGTAGCTAGTGGGTACTGGCTGGTACGTACTGCGTTCGGCTCGGATCCCGTCGCTGGCCACCAAATGTTGGAAGGCGGACCCCGAGGAGTCGGTGAGACCACCAAGGGGGGGGAGCCCTCACGTGCACGAAGTAGCCGAGCGCTGTCGAGAAGCCTCCTGAGAGATCCTTCTCCTATCACGTACTAGCACAGTAACACCACCACACAGGACTCAAGGAGGTTGTCTCAAGACGAGCAATTCTTTATCAGTATTTAAAGGTTACGAGATCAATATTTACACGAAAGGGATCGAGGGATCCACCAAAAGTCTCAGTGTCTCTTTGGAAGGGTAGGGGTAGCGGGACAGTCTTTGGCAGGAGCTCGGTACGAGGGTACCTGGGGCCCAGTTCTTATCCTCAAGCTGGAGGACCTCCGGATCTCGGGGGGGTCGAGCCGCGACGGCGTCAGCAGGGCTCTGGCGTTCAGTTCGTGGGGAGTCGCGATCAGGTCAGCAGGGCTCTCAAGATGGTTTCTGCTCAGCTCGAGCCGCGACGTCGTCAGCAGGGCTCCGAGGGAGGTTTCAGCGAGGTTGGGCCGCGACAGCGTCAGCAGGGCCCCGATGTTCCGGGGGGCTTCAAGGTGTTCACAAGAAGGAGCCGCGACGCAGTCTGCAGGGCTCGTGATAGTTCAAGCAAGAGTTCTTCTCCGGAGGGTCGGCCGCGATTCAATCAGCAGGGCTCTCGACTCCTGGATACAACTGCCGATCTGTGGCGGGGTCGCCCCAGATATAGGTCTGGAGCCCTTTGATGTCCGGACCCTGGCGCCCGGGGGGGGCGGAGAGGCCGGGTGGAGGTGGCCAGACGCCCAGCAGGAGAGGCGCCCGGCCCAAGAGAGTTGCAGGGCGATCACACCTAGGGATGGGAGGACAGTTGGGGGTCTCATCGATACTGTCCTCCGCCGGGGGCGGTGAATGGTTCATGTGGCACCCCCTGGCCAGTTCTTGGTGCCTCGATGTCGGGGCTTCGCTGGGGCCGAGGCTGGGTTGAGCGGGGTCGCGCCGGCTGGCGCACAGAGTCACGTGGATGCCAACAAGATGGCGGAGCCCCGAGGGGTATGCGACCTCGTGCGGCTCGGAATGAGGGGTCTCGGTGTAGTTCGGAAGGGTGGCCCGTGAAGGCTGGGGCGGGGAACGGGCACAATCCATGGGGGTAAGGACCACGCCACGAGGCCGGGTCCAACAATTACCTTAATGCGAAAATAAAAATAATCAATAATGAGAAGACCAGCATCAATAAGGTTGTCCGCATGTCCAGTCAGTACCCTCCCTGTCCCCCGCCCGCCATGTGCAAAAAGACCATATACATATCCCTTAACATCAATGCTAAGTAACCTGGAATGCCATAAGGAGTTGTAGGCCCCTCCTACATCGGCGCCATTTTGGGGCGAGGTCGGGTGGGTCCAGTGTACAGTCTAGATGTTTCCACTAGCTAACGGTCGGACCAGAACCCCCTTCGGCAGTCCAAAAAAAATTCCATTAATGCCAACAGAAAGAACAGACAGCATGAATCGTGACTCGAAGGTGGGGAAAGCAAAGTTGTTTCCTACCGGATCATGCTGAGGTTCCACCAGAACTGCTTCGGGTTGGTAGACTACAGTGTCTCCTGGTAATTCAAACAGAAACTGGCGTCCGCATGAGGGCACCACCATCTTGCAGCGACGCCGTGGTCCTTTCGGAGTGCGGGACAGCAGGCGTGTCTCTCCGCCGATACCCTGATTCAGTCTCTCTCACGGCACCAAACGGAGACAAGGTGGCTGCCGCCCGGGGCAAAGGCAAGTTAATGTGGAATGATCGAGTGATAGTGGCGGTTGCCCCCACTGGAAGTACGCGGGAGTCGAGGGCCAATGACTCTCGTAGAATCTGCAAAGCTGAGAGGACGTCTTCAAGGGTGGGGCCCACGCCCGAGCAGGCAAGCTTCCGAGTTCCGAGGTAGCCCAGAGCCATCTTAGTGGACCAGGCCCGAATCCGAAGAGCCGGCCGCCATTTTTGAGACTCCTGTGGCAGTAGCAGTTCTCCACCACGGCCACCAGAGTGGGTCCCCCGACCAACCAACTGCGGGGGCCCACTTCTTGGGTGGAACGTCAAGGGCAACCTTGGTGCAGAAAGGAACTTCCGCCCGGGTGGTCGTCCGGCAGGTGAAACGTTTAATGGCTGCCCTGCTGCAGCTGGCTGGTGAGTGAAGCGTTAAGGGGTGCCCTACTGCAACTGGTGAGCCTCCACCTGGGGAGGCAGGGGAGGCCCGTTCGCGTCGCCTCCCCCCCCCCAGGGCACCCCACGCCGTCTTTCGGTGCTGTATTGTAGGACGGCCAGGCTGGCACCACAGCTTGCTGGACACCACCTCGATGCCGTCCGGGTATCGGCGCATCGTGTTGCCTCCGGCCTCTTCGCACAACGGACCGTCACTGATGCCGTCTCACAGGCGGATGGATTTTGTAGGCCCTTTTTATAGCTCAAAGCCGACTAAGAGACAGCAATGTTGCTACTTCGAAGAAGGAGGGGCGGGGACTGTGTTACGCGGACGGTGAATGCTTTGGGGGTGGATGTTGCAGCAGGCTGCCATGTAAATAGTTGTGTTTTAACGTGTTTTACCTTGTTGAAGTGTTGCATATACCTACAAGTTATTAAAGCGTTTTAATCATACTATTTTGTTGGAGTGTGGCATATATATGTTGGGAGGGAGCGTATGGAGGGGGCATATAGGCGATCGGAGAACCTAATAGTAATTCGTCATTCACTCGTTGCTTGGAAGGTAACTCAGGGTAGAGCGTAGAGGGGGTCCTAACAGGGCACTGGCCTGACGTTTCAGATTCTTGTTTTTGTTTAGCTTCCTTTCTCTCCTTTATTTCTTCCTCTAACTTTCTAACGACAAGATGAGCTGCCTTTCGTAGTTCTTTTTCTGCCTTTACTTCTTCTCTCTTTTTCCGTTGCGTTGTTTCTTTGCGCCACATGCCGAAACTGTCGAGCATAGTGGGCGTCGTTTTATTGCTACGTAGAGCTATTTCTAGCGTTTCTATTTTATGGTCATCAAAGGATCCCATCAGTGGCCACTGACTTTCGGAGTCCTTCTTTGTATATTTATGCCATAGTTTGCTATAGGCTACAGCGACTAGTCCATATTTAGTAAACATGTCCTTATTAGGGGTGCCTTCCAGTGGAGCTGGATGGTTCATCTCTAATAAGCGGTCCGGGCAGAACCAACTATCAATCAGTGGGGAGAAGATAGGCATGACGGGTTACAACGGGGACAAAAGTCTGCACTACCTATCTTTTCACTGCTTGCAAAGACTAGACAGAATATCTCTATTCCACGTTATTTGTAAGCAGAGAATACCTCTAAAGAACCAATATCGAACAACCAGTGTTCGGATAATCAATCAATCAATGGTGAGAAAGAGATAGGCACGACGGGTTACAACGGGGGACAAAAGTCCGCGTTACCTACCCTTCACTATCTGCAAAGACTAGACAGAATATTTCTATTCTACGTTATTTGCAAACAGAGAATATCTCAAAGAGCACTATTCGTTAAAAACAATCAATGTTCGGACAATCAATCAGTGGGGAGAATAATAGGCACGACAGATTACAACGGGGGACAAAAGTCCGCGTTACCTACCCTTCACTATCTGCAAAGGGAGAGGGAATATCCCCGTTTGTAGGCAGTGAATATCTCAAAAAGAACAATCAAATAAGCAATACTAGTATTTTCAATCAATCAATCAATCGTTTCGCAATATGTCGTATTATACGACCTTACCCGGACCGCATGGACAGTTTCTCGTCTTCCGCCTCCAGCGCCCGATCGTCCTCTACTCTCCGTATTTGCCACGGCACTCCTGATGGTTCCCAGTCAGGACCGTAGATCACTCGAGAGAGGTCTGCTCGGAACCAGTGAAGTTCGGATGATCGGCTGCCAGACGAGGGTCTATCAGGCAGGAGCTCTTCCCGATCGTTGCAGTCGTTCACTTTGTAATCCCTTTGATGTGAAGTGTTTCCCTTACAGTAGGGGCAATAAACTGCATCCGCCGGGCTAGGTGATGGCCTGGGATCGGTTCGGACAATTGGGCGCAGAGGAAGGGGGTTATCAAAAAGATGTATAAAAAGGATGTATGACCATGTATGGGATGAAAGGAGGTGTTGGTCAGGCGCGGGATGTGGTTCTATGGCAGGGTCGCGCAGAAGGAGAGAGTTTATGGCCCATGTATGAGAGAGCGGGGGTGGTCAGCGCACGGGGGGATGTTTGCAGCGCCAGAGGGACGCGCTGGCGTTCGGCAATGAGGTCATGGTGCCTAAAATGGCCGTTGCGCGTTTTCCGCGTGTGGTGCTTGGGGAGAGACAAGATGGCGCAGATAATGTTCAGTTACGAACTAAATTTCCACAGGGATAGGGAGCACATGGGCTAGTTTTACTTTCCTAAGGCTCACAAATTCCAGACACGCACTAAGGTCCACTGTGACGGGTGTGAGAAGAAGTGTTCTGCAGAGTCCAAAGTAATATTTGTACTGCTTTTGGGACATCCAGAAATGTCATATTTCTCTGAGTCAGCCATAACCAGGGTCTGGCTGGGGCCTGCCCTCAGCTGGCTGGATTGATAATCTTTCTTCCACGAGCTAAGGCCTCCTCTCCAAGGAAGAGAAGATGGGTGGAGCTACAGGCTCATCCATCAGCAGCTATCACTGGGTGCCAATATATATGAACAATGGTTCCGTAGGGGAATTAGTATTTACAATGAAGAAAAATCAATAGAACAAAAACACAGCAATCAATGATCTAGCAAGCAATTAATCTTAAAGACTGAGTAATATTTCAAAGAACGTAACAATTTATTTTTAGTATTTCATGTGAATTTTAAATCATTCATCAACTCCTTTAGATATGTACAAAAAATGCGAACGGGCTGTATATACAAAAATATTTACAAAACAACGACGCAGTGACAAAGTGAATAGGGTGACTTTGTGTGATAGTGTAAAAATGGATATATACAATAATAATAAAATACAGTATTTCACAAAAAGTCCTCGGCTAGTTTATGGATAGGTAATGAGCCTTGTATAGCACACGTCCTGTAATCTGTATATACAAGGTATTCCAATTAGTGCAGGACTGTGGAACCGTCAACGTTTCGACCCTTTGTCGACCAATTGTTCTATATGGTCATGTCGGGTCTTCTTCAGGACATTGGGGATGTATAACAGCCCAAATAGCGGTGAAGGGACCGAAGTCGGACAATATGGCGTAGTGGCAGTCAGAGGGGATTACCAATATCACAGAAGGTCTAAGTTCTTCTTCGCCTAGTTATCAACTCATGTGCTCCTTTTGTCATTCCGGTCAGCGTGCCAGCTATCAGTCACTGACTTCAGGATAATTTATTTAGCAATGCTGGAGTCTGGGACATCAGGATATCACTTCAACTGATGTATGAAAAGTATTCTCGGAGTCTCCGGGAGTCAGTTTCAAATGCGCCACCCTGTGGTTCTATGGCAGGGTCGCGCAGAAGGAGAGAGTTTATGGCCCATGTATGAGAGAGCGGGGGTGGTCAGCGCACGGGGGGATGTTTGCAGCGCCAGAGGGACGCGCTGGCGTTCGGCAATGAGGTCATGGTGCCTAAAATGGCCGTTGCGCGTTTTCCGCGTGTGGTGCTTGGGGAGAGACAAGATGGCGCAGATAATGTTCAGTTACGAACTAAATTTCCACAGGGATAGGGAGCACATGGGCTAGTTTTACTTTCCTAAGGCTCACAAATTCCAGACACGCACTAAGGTCCACTGTGACGGGTGTGAGAAGAAGTGTTCTGCAGAGTCCAAAGTAATATTTGTACTGCTTTTGGGACATCCAGAAATGTCATATTTCTCTGAGTCAGCCATAACCAGGGTCTGGCTGGGGCCTGCCCTCAGCTGGCTGGATTGATAATCTTTCTTCCACGAGCTAAGGCCTCCTCTCCAAGGAAGAGAAGATGGGTGGAGCTACAGGCTCATCCATCAGCAGCTATCACTGGGTGCCAGGCACCAAGCTGCCCCAGGGCGAAGGCAGCCCTGGGGGGAAGGGGCTCTCAGAGACCATGTGGCAGGAGACCCTGGACGACGCCATCTTGAACCAACCCAGAGGCCTGGGCAGGAAGGAGGGAGTCACATGATGGTATCCAATGAGGTCGAAATAGCTCAGTTGGAAGAGGTTAGACTGAAGATCTAAAGGTTCCTGATTGGATCCCGGGTTTCTGCGGAGGGTTTTTTTGACTGAAAAGTCTTGGAAAACTTGAGAAAATAAAACGTGGCTTGAACAACATAGACCTTTTTTCTGCTCTTCCTTCAATAACTTCACTCCCCCCCTTCCTGTCCTTCATTTATCCCCGATTTTAATTATTTACTTTTCTCACAGTTATACCTCCTTCCAGCACAATCCCACTAAATAGTCTGAGAGATTCACCTTATGCTCAGTCGCACTTATTGAATGGCAGCCCTGGGCTCACTCTCTCTCAGTCTGATGTGACTTGCAGCCTGAAGACACAATCACATCCAGTGAATGACAGTCAAGCACAACCCCACTAGGGCAGACCAGGAGCCAGACACACTCAATGCAACTTCACCATCGGTCCCCGGGACCTCAGGAAGGCTGGAGGAGGGGGGGAGGGTCGCAAGCCCCCCTCCCCTATAAAATTAATTGTGCCAGCCCCCCAGATCCCGGCGCAACCCAATGGCTTTGCTTTGAGAGCACAGGAGCCCGCACTTAAAAAAATTAATTACTGTGGATTTGCGGATCCTCAGTAGATTTGCGGAAGCATTTACAAAAATGTTTTTGGCCTCTGGAACCCCCCCACCCCCTCCTCCAGGCCTAGTGGGCCAGTGTATCCGTACCCTGCCATTGCTAGGGACTCAGGGGCTTATTTATGAGTCCTTGTGTCACTTTTGCGCCACCAGTGCGTCACTTTTTGTGACGCAGCAGCGGCGTACAAAATTAGCCTTGTTGCTCCATATTTACAAAGCGATGCATCTAGGCAGATGCATCACTTTGTAAACCCCTGCGCCACATTATACCTGCGCCAGGTATAATGTATGCAGGGGGGTGCTCCAATGTGAGCGGAATTTAATTTTGTGTGCAGGAAGTTTGTAAAGGACAGATTCATACGTCATGAGTGCCCCGTCTATCTCCAGTTGGGTCATGTCATGATATGTCATTGGTAATAATGGATGCTTCCTTCAATCTTGGTAGGAGTATCGCCGGTAGTATAAAGCGTTGATACGTCAGCCTGTTCCTTGGACACACATGGGAAATGTTTATTTACAAGCCCCTTGTTAAAAGTGACGCACCGGCGGCGCAGGGGGTCTAGTAAATTAGCCTCTAGTCTCTTTCCATTGGGTGTAGTATCCTCCATGGGTCACTAGGGGACGGTCAGTCTTGACATCTCCAGACAGTGTCTCTCTTTGGTGATGGGGAAGTCTGGTCCACCTGATCCGTCCATCAGGGGCCCAGGGCCATTATCCAGTGAAAATATTGCTTTAGACGCATCTTCTATCTTTTTTTTTGCGGTTAGCGTAAACATTGGCACACTGCGCTTTACGTGAGGAACAGATTCAATTTCAGTTTTTTTGTCGTCTCCCTTCATATGTTGAATAGTTACCAAGAAAGTGCAGAAATAAAAGAAAGAACATTTCAAATTTATATCTGCTTTGCTGTCTGTGTGTCTCCTTGTGAATTATGCGGCGTGGAGGGTGCGTGGTGTCAAGTCCACACTGTGCGTGTTACTGCTGTGCAGCCACAGGACAAAGGTGTCCACACACCAGACACAGGGCGGCTTATTTACAAGCCCCGTGCGCCACTTTTGCGTCACTTTTAACATGGGAAAAGCGAAGCAAAAGTGGTGCAAGGGGCTTGTAAATCTGCCTCAGGAATGATAAAACACCTGTGTGGAACATCACGTAACGCCCAGCACCGCCTAAAGATAATGGGGCAGATTTATAAGAAAGTGACGCATCTGTGAAGATGCATCACTTTCCCTGCGCCACTTTGAGAAACCCTTGCGCCACTATGGATGCGCCGTATTTGCAATACGGCGCAAGGATTGACAGATGCGTCAGATATTCTGATGCATCTGTTGACGCAAAAGTCACGCATTGCTGGAGTTGTGTCGCAAGCATGACGCAACTCCAGTAATGCAGGAGGATGCCTATCTTCATTGTGCCGCGTCACTCCTTATGCCTGCTTCAAGCAGGTGTAAGAATTTTACGCAGTGGCGTCCTAGAAGTGGCGCAGTGAAATGTTCTAGATTTCACTGCATCACTTCTACGAGGCTTTTTTGCGTTGGAACGCCCACCCTGCATACATTATACCTGACACAGGTATAATGTGACGCAGGGCTCCCTAGATGCGTCACGTTGTAAATGGGCCGCATTTTTACGCTGCTGCTGCGTCACAAAAAGTGACGCAACTGCGGCGCAAAAATGTCGCAAGGGGCTTGTAAATCTGCCCCACAGAGACCAGGAGGATGAAAACAGGAAGGGAGGGGTCATCTGAGAGAGAGAAATGGCCTCACTGGTCCCTGCTCAATACCTTGAATAAAACAAAACAAATTAAGTAAAAAGTAAAGAAAACTCAGGTCCCACCGAGATTTGAACTCGGATCGCTGGATTCAGAGTCCAGAGTGCTGACCATTACACCATGGAACCGCCTGTCACTTTTCACTCATCTGAAGAGACAGCCTGTCGCTAGTGGTCACCTGTAGACTTTCTATTGCTCAGCACTGTATGTTAAACGCGCCACGAAAGAAGTCTATTTCACAATTAAGCCCTTAAAACAAGATACACCAAACTTTTGTTTACCCAAACACACGGAAAAGGACACATTTGGGGCTTTAAACTGTCCTTTTAGGGCAGTACTCTCACTTGCTCAGAGTTGGTGTAAGGCGGAAACTTCCTACATCTTAATCTTCTAGAAATCAACACAGAGCAGGTTTAATATCATAAAACAGACTCGAAAACACAACAAGGCACAGGATTTATGTCAGAAAACAGAGTCTGAAACCGCCTCTTCCGTAGCACTGGCGGAGCAGGAAATAAACACGCATCTTCCACGGAGAGAGCACGGGAAACTGGTGCTTTGTAATCCACGCGCTATTTATATATAATCTGTACTCTTTGTTGTGCAATAAAAGACAAACAACGAATAACCCTTCGTAGTATTAATCTGACGTTTGTTCCTCCCGGTCATTAATATACAGCAGCTGTGCAGCGAGGGCTGGGGCGGGAACAGGAGCTGTGGGGTCGTGCAAACCTCAAAGGGCTTGAGACTGATAGCAGCGGAGGAGAAGAAAGTGAAATTTATTAATATTTAGGGGATTTTAGGTTTGTAGGAAATAAGTGAAGTTTAATATGTCCCTATAGTAAAATATGTCATCTTCCCATACCGGGAGTCGAACCCGGGCCGCCTGGGTGAAAACCAGGAATCCTAACCGCTAGACCATATGGGAGACTGTTTGCAGCCAGAACAGCTGTGTATGTGTGACGTGCCCAACCTGTCTATTCCACTCTATATATTTCACCTCACACTGCCACTCTCTGGATCTGACCAAGACGGTAACAGACACCCCACTCCTGACAAACCAGAAGGAATGAGGGGTCATGGTTTGTGCAACAACCTGCTCATGTCTCATTATTTACAACCCTGGAACTTCTCCAGACAGGGAGCCCAGGACCAGAGGAAAGCAGCAGCCCCCCCCCCCCCTTGCCTCTTACTGCCCCCCCCCCAAGCCAGACAAGGCCACGCCCCTCTCCCCAGGGCACCCCTTCACTCCTGAGTCTCCTCACCTGGCTGAGGGCCCCACAGACCCCTCCCCAGTTACCGTCCAGCTGCTTCCTTGAACCACACTCTCTCCCTGCACCTGTCACAGGCCCCAGGCTGCCATTCAGGGGCTCCAGTCACACCCCCTCTCCCCCTACTAACAGCTCCGACACCAATCCTGACACTCGATTGATTCATACAGAGGACCAGCTCAGGTGCACCCTGGCTTCTTCCCAGGTATCTTCACATGCACAGGGTGACCGCCAGGGGGCAGCACTCACAGCCCACAGGGCCATGGAGTAGCAATAGGACATCAGTAGCCTTGAGGGGCGCAGACCCTGCATAATCCCGCCCTGCCTTCTGCGAGAGCGGAGGTGGAGCGGAGCCTCTGCGGTGTGTTTTTACAAAACTAAACATATGAGGTTAAAAACAAGTAAACACACATTTGTGGGCATTCTCTGCCGTATTGTTCCTTTTTGACATCATCAATTTAAAATAACCGAATGGAGAAAACTTTTAAAAATAGCCAGGATACGACTGCAGCGTGGGCAAGCATGAAACATTCAGAAGTACAAATGCTTCCATATTTATTCATGTCAAATGGAAACAAGTTATACATCAAAATATAGATCTATGTTTACACCGGATGTAAAAAGTGTGCGCTAATAGGGTCAGGGTGCAGTTTCTTTTCCCCATTTGTTCCTTTCATACATGTGGTCCCAAATAAGCACTACGGCCCGATAACCTCTGATTGCCCTCTGACCCGCAAAAACTTGATGCCAGGCAGATCTCTTTTATAGAGAGGAGGTGGTACTGATGTTGAGACGATGCTGCCGAGGGGCGAAGGGGAAAGGGCTGACAATGGCTCAGCATTTCAACCCAATCTCCCCCTATTACCATCTTTGTTACACCCACAGCATATAAGAGCTCTGATAGGTCAGAGGGGACATCCCTCTTGTCACCCTCTGGTGTTTAAACAGATCCTATTACAAGGACCAGTCCCTACGGACCAGAAACATAGAATGTAACACCTGATGAAGTTTAAAATATATATAACTAGATAACATAACCCCCTTATTAACTTTTGGATCCCATGGTGAATACCATTTTTATAATTAAAATGCACAAACCGCAAAAACATATTAAAGTATTTAATGCAACAAATAACATCCGAACCAAAAATAATTAACTCTTAAAACACCATAAAAATGTTACTGAGAATCTACAGCAATAATGTATCCAAAAGTAAACACGAGACACCCTAAATAAATAAAAAACAAAACTAACTCTGATCCAATACCAAGAAAATTACGGTGTTTGAGCGCTATACATATATAACTAAATAATATAACCCCATTATTAACTTCTGGCTCCCCAAAATAATAAATGGAAATATATCATCACAAGCAGCCACTGCTCACCCATTTCCCCTATAAATTAAATATCTGTCGGGTTTGCAGCTTTATCAAGTGATAAGAAACAGAAAGCTACGTAGATGGCTCGCCTTGGCTTCCCCCCTGCACCGAGCCAACGATAGCTCAGTTGCCAGAGCGGAGGATTGTGGTGGATTGACTGACACCCTTAGGTCCAGCTCGGAAGGACTATTACCAACTCCTAACTGTTTTCCTCGGCTTCACAATATAAAGCGCCTCTTTCTCAGACACTCACACACCTGGGCTTTTCCTGCCTCCTCTCTTCTCCTTTACAACCCAGCTCACTCCTCCGGCTGGGGGGTGGGAGGGTCTCCCTCCCCACTCCCTATGTGCAACCCCCCCCCCTGCAATCCCTCATCATTAGACAGAGCCAGGGGGTGGGCCCCGGGCTGAAGAGCCAGGCCGGCCCAGTCGGAAGCAGCCCTGGGAGCTGGTTGCTGTGACTCTGGCATCAGGTGATGCTGCTGAGAGCGTCTGCTAGGAGGTGAGAAGGTTGTTGTGAGGTGTGAGCAGGAGGAGTGTGTGTTTGTTGGGAGGGAGGAGTGTGTGTGTTTGTTGAGGCTGTGGCCCCTGTCTTGGTGTGAAGGAGCTGGACAATGAGAAAGATCAGGCACAGGCAGGACGGGGCGGGCACAGGATGAGGAGCTGCTCAGCGAATGTCCATATCTGTTCCTCGTTAGTATAGTGGTCAGTATCCCCGCCTGTCACGCGGGAGACCGGGGTTCAATTCCCCGACGGGGAGGTACTTTTTAAAACATGTTTTTAAACTAAGCAAACATTTTGTCCATGGGAAACCTTTTTTAAATGCAATTTATAATGTTATACTGATATTACAATTTGCTGATACTTTTTTATTTATGGCCAACGCTTTTACAAGTATAAATATTTCCAAGTGTTTTACCTTTTGGACAGCATTTTGTGCCTTTTCTTTTTAAGCTTTCTTGAAAAAGTAACTGAGGCTTATTATTTATATAAACATATATGATATTAAAATCAAAGAACTACATGGAAAAGGCATATCAACGAGTATTTTTCATGCTAAATAAATGGAATACTGGGGGCGGGCTCTGAATGGGGAATTGTTTTATACGAAGGTGTCACTTTTATCTATTTAAGCGTAATGGTTTAGGACTCAGACACATTGTGAAAGTAAAAGTACTACTGACCCGGACGTGCACGCCCCACCACCCTCATCAGAGATCTCATACTCCCCAGGTCCAGGCTTGAGTACCTAACACAGGTCGGTGTTTACCCTCTATAGTGGGACATGATAGGACTACAAGTCCCTGCATTGTAAGTAAAACCCTGTCCAGTAGGGTGACCAGCTGGCATGGGTGCAAATTCAGGACGGTGAGTGTAAAACTTCAGGACAAAGGGCCAAAATTCAGGACAGAAATTCAGGACAAGAGGTCAAAATTCAGGACAAAAGGTACGTTTTACGGACACATCAGAGGAGGTTGTTCAATAGTATATAAGTAAGCCCATCCATATCCAAACATATTCATCCATTTGCTAACCTATCCATCATGTATCCTTCTATCCATCATTTCATTCATCCATCCATCCACCCTTTCACCCTATCCATCCGTACACTCATCCATCCACTCTTCCACCCATCCATCCGTTCATGCATCCATCCAACCATTTACCCTTTCAACCATCCAGCCATCCTTTCACTTACTCCTCCATCCACCCAGTCACTCATCTGGAAAGATGAGTGACTGGGTGGAGTCATCCATCCATCCTCCCTTTCTCTCTCCATTGACCCTTTCACTTAGCCATCCATCCAGCAGAGACTCTCCAGCCAGGGGCGAAGGATGCAGCTGCGAGTAACATAAGCGGTTGGTGCCCATTCCCAGAAGGGACATCACTAGGTGAGTGCTGGAGAAGGTGTCCCCTCCTCAGATTTTGGGGGGTAGCAGGTATTGCTTTGCGTTGTAGCAATAGCAGGTAATGCTCCCTAGGGTTAGGGTTGATGCAGGAATTTCTCCCCGGTTTGGCAAGGGTATTGAGCGCATGACAATGTCATAGGGGAGCTGGCAGGTGGTTCTTCCCCCTATTTGTTGCATCAGGTATATTGCCGCCAGTTTTTGTGACGTCCCTGGTGTTGGTGCTGGTAGCCACACTATAGTGTAGCCAGAGAGCAGTTGGCTCTCGTGCACTGCCTCCTGCTGGACACCAAGGGTGGTCTCCAGATGTGAATAGTTGTCCACCGACTCACAACAAGGAGGGGGTTGGTATTGCATCAAATGCATACATTTGAAGTGCTGTTATTTTTTGGTATGTTGTCTTTGATTGTCATTGTTAGAGAGTGGTTCTGACACTATGGGCTGCCCGTATGTTTCGCTTTTTGAGCACCTAATCATTGAGCTTTTACTGTGGGGGACCCTCATATGTTGGGACTCACCCACAGTGAACTCACCAGGAACGAGACTGCATGGGGATTTTACTGGTATTCCCCTGGCTTGTGCAAAAAAAACAATTGATGGATGGAATGCTGGGCAATGCAAACATTCACCCCCAGTCACAAAGATCTGGGTTTAATCTTTCATTCTTTTGCTCAACACACCACCCCAGTTTGGACCCAGCCATATGCAAGTCAGTCTTCACCCTGCTCCTTGTGGGAACAGTCCAGCCCGAACTGCCAAGCCAGGTCCTCCCTGGACCAGAAAGAAGCATCCTGGGACCGGTTTCAGGGCATCACCCTTCCTCAGCCAGGCTAGCTTGAATCCAGTGGTGACCAGGCCACTGCGCAGCATCTGGAGTAAGGGACACCAGGTTGGTTACATGCAGACACATGTGTACATGCGTGTGCACACGTGTAGGGGCTGCGCAGGGGAGATTCCTAGCGTGCGCAGCCAAGAAGCATGTGCATATAGAGTGGTGTGGCAGGACTTATGCAGAATTGGGTGGTGACATGGTATGGGCTTTATACGGTGTGAAGAAACATGCCAGGGAAAGTCAGTGTGCTTTACAGTGTGCATCCCATTATTCTCTTATGGGGATAGGGAGCACATGGGTTAGTTTTACTTTACCAAGGCCCACAAATTCCAGACACGCACTAAGGTCCACTGTAACGGGTGTGAGAAGAAGTGTTCTGCAGAGTCCAAAGTCATATTTGTACTGCTTTTGGGTCATCTAGAAATGTCATATTTCTCTGAGTCAGCCATAACCAGGGTCTGGCTGGGGCCTGCCCTCAGCTGGCTGGATTGATAATCTCTCTTCCACGAGCTAAGGCCTCCTCTCCAAGGAAGAGAAGATGGGTGGAGCTACGGGCTCATCCATCAGCAGCTATCACTGGGTGCCAGGCACCAGGCTGCCCCAGGGCGAAGGCAGCCCTGGGGGGAAGGGGCTCTCAGAGACCATGTGGCAGGAGACCCTGGACGACGCCATCATGAACCAACCCAGAGGCCTGGGCAGGAAGGAGGGAGCAGGTGCTGAGAAGTGATGTGTCACTGTGTGATAGGTCAAATAGAGACTTCCTGCCAGCCCCCTCCCCAACTTCTTAAAAGAACTTGCACAGGAAGAGGAGCTCTCTGGGGGGTGCTCTGGAGATGCAGAAGGG
Organism: Triturus cristatus; assembly: GCF_964204655.1. Taxonomy (NCBI): domain Eukaryota; kingdom Metazoa; phylum Chordata; class Amphibia; order Caudata; family Salamandridae; genus Triturus; species Triturus cristatus. The sequence continues at coordinate 143,653,832 of NC_140585.1, read as the reverse complement.
GCTGGAGCCTGGCGCAAGGGGCAGTTGGAATGGGGGGACCCCCTGACTCTTCCAGGATCCTGAACAGCGTCAGGAGAAGAGTCAAGGACCAGTGCGCAGAAGCAGGGGCCTCTGCGCATGATGAAGAGAGGCCCAGGAGGAGAGCCCGGCGAAAGGCTGGCGTAGGGAGCCAGTGAAGACAGCTCCCTGCTGAATCCCCCCTCTCAGAGACCCGGAGGGTGAAAGAGAGTGCTCCCAGTGGCTGGGGAGCACCACCAGGAGCAAGAAGAGGCCAAAATCGACAAGATCTGTCCTCTGGGGGCTGAGATCGGGCCCCCAGAAGGTAGGCAACCTTTGACCTTTGGCTGACCGACGATGAAACGCGTTGGGCTCCACCGCCAGTCTAGAAGATGCCCCCGGGGTGGGTCAGGTCCCGGGGTCTTCCCCCAACACGATGTAAAGTCGGGGAGCACCGTTGTGCTCCCCATGAAGTGTCCCCCAAAACGGGTGGCCAGGAGCCCACCCTGGCCCCCGGCAACAGCAGAGGAGGCGGGGAGCGCCGTCACGCCCCCGCGAAGAAGACCCTGGGGCCATGGACCCCATCTCCGGGCCCTGTAGAGGGAGAAAACAAGATGGGGAGCGCCATCGCGCTCCCCGTGAAAATAGCCGAGCGGGGTGCCAGGAGCCCACCCTGGACCCCGCAGACTCCAGAGGGAGGGGAGTGCCATTGCGCCCCCCTCGAAGATGTACAGGGGCCCGGGACCCCATCTCCGGCCCCATGTGAGGAGGTGGAGGCGGGGAGCGCCGTCGTGCCCCCCTGCCCAGTGAAGGAGGAGGAGGTGCCCGGGATCCCAAATCCGGGCCCCAGCAGAGAAGAAGGCAAGTCGGTAAGCGCTGTCGCACTCCCCGTGAAGAAATGCCCCTGGGGCCCAGGACCCCATCCCCGAGCCCTCAAAGTGAGGAAGGAGGACGGCACTCCCCCACGGCTGCCAGGAGGAGGGGGAGTGTCATCGCACTCCCCCTAGGGCAGCCGGACCGGTGCGAGCCTCCGGGTCTGTCCGCCGGAGCGGGCAGACCAGAAGTGTGGTGTCGCCTCCCACAGCAGCACGCGAGGGTGCTTGCTGTGCGGGGAGCCGGCGGGAGCCACCTGGGGTGGACTCCCCAGGTGGCTCCCCATCGAGGTGACACTGTGGGGGCCCAGGTGGGAGCGGGCCACCGCGAGAAGAAGTGCGGCCGGGCGTGAGCTCCCCAAGCCGCAAGTAGAACTCCCCATGGAGGAGCAGCTGGGGGTGGGCTCCCTGAGCTGCAAAGTATCCCCTGGGGGTCCGGTTGGGACCGGTCGCCCCACCGAAGAGCAAAATGCGGCAAAGCCGCCAGTCGGATGATCGCGGCTCTCCCCTAAGCAGCAGAAGAGCCGCTACTCGAATATGCACAAGGTCCCATAATGCCTTGCAGGCCAGGACCGGTCTGGAAGGGCAGCCAGAGGTTCTTCTGCCTGCGGCGACCCCAGGAGGACGGGGTCACCACCACAGGTGTGCCAGGATGCAGGGGAAGCTGTAGGAGCAATACAGGCTCCCCCAGCACACAAATGGAAGTCCCACCCAAGTTTCTTGGGGATCTAAAAGAATAACACCTCAAGGGCTCAGCACAAGCATCATCACCTCCTAGGCTGGAACTTCTACAGCTGGGGGTGATCTGAGAAGTGCATCAAGGAGTGAAAGGCTGAGCAGGGGATGTCTGGAGAAGGGCATCCCCGGGAGGTTGAGAGATGTAATTGCACCAGAAATGCATATATTAATGTTATTTCTTTTAGAAGGACTGGAAGTCACAAGGGTAATGTGAACTACCTGTGTAAGGTGATGTTATAAGTAAAGTGGAGTTATGTTGCCAGACATTCCTGCTAGGGTGTCTGGCTGTATATGCGTAATCCTGTGCTTTCATCTGTGACGCTTTTAGGGGCTGTAATTGCAATACATTCTAATGATCCACATATGTGATGAGTACTGTCAATCTACATTCTAATGATCCACAAATGTGATGAGTACTGCCATTCTAAAGTGATGCTTACACGTGTATTCTTGCTGCTGCGCTTAGGTGAAGAACCCAGGCTGCTAGCCCTTAAGATGTAGAGGTGTATACGTCATGGTCAGTAGGAAATGCTCAGTCAGGGTTGTGTGTTACCAAGGCAGGGTTACCCATTTTAAATGCTTGTTGAGATAATGGGGTGGGTCGCCACTGGAATGGTGCCAGTGCGCAGGGCCCTCGCTCCAGGTTATGTTCAACTACCTGCATTGGGAGCAAGATGATGTGCATACATGGGAGTGGTGGTACTAGACCCCACCCCCTCCCCCCCTCCGCGGGAGGGGTGGAGATGTTATGCAATGTCCCAAAGTAATTCCAACAGCTTATGTATATTTGTAAATTGGTGCATAGTATTGAGTAGTGTGTGTGTTTAAAAAATGTACTCTTACTTTTATAAAGCACAGTACAGACTGGACAATCAATTATTGAGTGTTATTTCTGCGCACCTGCCAATGGCGATTACTAGCCCACACCACCTCCCTTGAGTAAGCCTCAGACTGCTCTGCAACGCTACCCTCTGAGAGTCAGGTGCTACAATTGGGTGTTTGGTTCCCAGTGAAGGACAAATGTAGTCATGTTATTTGTGCAGGCCTCACAGATGCTGCCTCGTTTTCCAACAGTCATATAATGTATTGTGATTCATTGAGATTCTTAGGGGCAGATTTACAAGCCCCTTGCGCCACTTTTGCGTCACTTTTAACATGGGAAAAGTGACCCAAAAGTGGCGCAAGGGGCTTGTAAATAAGCCCCTTAGTATTTTGCGACTGACCTTCCATATGCTGTTAGATGTCAAATGACTGATTACCAGCCACATTACTAGAAATGTTTCTTTGAAATGTCACAATTCTATGTTGATACAGACTGTCGATTTGACTAACAGACCTCCTGACGTTTACTTTATATTGGACAGATGACCCTCGGCCTGTGCGATATTTCTCATCACACTTGAGGTCCAGATTATCCTCTTCCTGTTCTATTATTATTATTTTGGGACTAGGTTGGGAATACATCACTAAGTCATAACGCTCAGTACAACACAGCGCCGCAGCGCAGTGACTGAATTCCTGCTTCCGTTTTTCATGTGTATGCCTGTCCAAGGAATGCCAGTACCCAGGACGTTTCCTTCCTTTCCAACTTGTCAATGCTTTGGTGAACTAGTAGCAATTGCATTGTTTGTTGAATGACGGACGGCTTCATCTGGTTTTTTCAAAGGCTTCAGGCTGGCCGAAAGTGTGTGGTAACGTTTGTCCTTCCTATTGTGCCACCTGGCATTAACCTAACAAGCCACCTTTCGTTTGTCCGTGTCCAGTATAACTGAACTGTTGGTAACACAAGTAAGGTCAGCTCTTTTGCACACACTTGCAACACAACGTGAGATGGCAAAGACAAATAATGCAGGAGGAGGTGGAGAGGACCAAGTCCTTGAGGATATACTAATGGGTAGAATGATGAGCCAGCAGAATGGGGAAGTTCAGGCTCCCCTGCCCAACACAGATTACACACTGACATACTCTGCCACAGGGTCCCAATGCACCGAGCTGTCCCATGATGAACAGAACTTTTGCAAATCTCTGCCGCACAAACTCATGAATAGGTAAGTTAACGAAAGAGAACTTTCAAGAGAATGTTTCAAATATTGCTTCTCTTGTAACAACGGGACAGGAAGCAGCCTATGCGGCTTCCAAGTTCTATAGAAAGAAAAATGTGCAGTTAAAATTATGCAGAGAAAAACAAAATACAATAACGTGTCTTAGTCTTAGTCCTAGTTTGGGGGGCCCAGAGTACGGGGGCCCCAGGGAACCAGAGGTAAACACCCCTCCTTGATACAACTATGGCTCGGTAACCTCTGATTGACCTCTGACCCCACACACTGGATTTCTGGCAGACATCTTTCATAGAGGAGTTGATACTGACGTTGAGACGATGCTGCCGAGGGGCAAAGGGCTGACAATGGCTCAGCATTTCAACCCAGTCTCCTCCTATTACCATCTTTGTTACACCCACAGCATATAAGAGCTCTGATAGGTCAGAGAGGACATGCCTCTTGTCACCTTCTGTTGTTTGAACCAGTGGTCGAAGTGGGTGGGATCGGATGTGCACGGCGTGCCCCTACTTCTTCAATTCCAAGGATTCCGTTCCCCTACCTTTTTATTTTGAAAATGCGTCCCGGGACGCAAGAAATCACCATCGCCTTTAAATAAACCTCAGCGTTTCCTGGCGTTCGAGGACGGGCGGCAGAGAAGTAACAGGACTCTGTCTTTTCCTTCTTGCTCAGAGAAGAAAAATACAGTGTCCTCTTCTGCTCTGCCGCTTCAGCTGCCCCCCCACTCTTTCATTCTTCCCTCTCTTTCTGTCTAGCAGTTCTTCTCTTACTGAATACCGAGACTTCAAGATGAGGTTCTCACTCTCTTTCCTCTCCTTTCTTTTATTTGCTCCCCTGTGAAATGGATCCAAAAAAGAAAATATTTTTTTCTGGAAATGTCGTATTTAATTCCAAAGTGCAGCATCTGTAATAAAAGGTTAAAAATATGAAAAATAACTAAATAAAGTAAGACAGAGTGGTAGCAAACTGGCCAGATTGATTTTGTTCACACCCAAACACATTAGCGCCACTTTTACGGAGTTTGCCAGTGAAGCGCTATTTTTGTTGTCTTGGCTTTGTTTTCCCTGGGCTTGGAACTAGTGCACCAATCCTGGAGGTACTGCAATGTGTGGATTGGAAAACAAAATGTGTACTGCGGCTCTGCATCCAGGGATGTGGTCTTTTTACCATGCTGCTAACGTTTTCTAAGGATATCAGCAATGGCCATTGAAATGGGTCCATTCAAGGCCCTGTAGTCATGTCCTGAACTTTTCAGGCAAAAGCACTCACTGATTTCTGAATAGTGAGTGTAAAAGTGTTAAGGTAACCATGTTGTTCCTGCTTACAATTCACATGGTTTGCTAAATGTCGCATCCCCCTATGAGTGTTTGCTTTCTCCAGGATGATGTTACTTTTTTTGTCAGCCGCATATTGCTCTTGTCTATTGCGTCATTTAAATTGAGCCTCATCCAGGCGTTTATAACCTGCAACAATTGGGTTGTAGTTGAAGGCAGTCTGAGTTTTTCTCAGTGGGGCAGTATGGTGTTCAGTGGGGGAGAGGATGTGGCACTATGGCCAGAGCTGCTGAATTTGGAACTGGGGAACGAGGTTCAGCCTTAATAACCAGTCCACCAGACGACTCTCCTGAGAGAGCACAATCCCATGCTAGACCTTAGAAGGCTTCGCAACACCTTAGAAGCGCTGGCGTCTTAGCACCAGCAGGTGGACCCTAGCACTGGCAAGTCTGGGTTAACCTTCAAGGTTTGTCCACCACAATCCATACTGAAGTTCACCTCCAGTCTTGCTAGCAGGCCTATGAAGCAGCACAGCCAAGAACAACAGTGACTCTGTCACTGAGGTCACAGGACACTTGAGAAGGGCCAGCTGTAGGGCAGTGAAACCGGTGTCACCGGGCGCTGACTTTGGGTGGAGGCATTATGTTTGCAATTATATTAAGGTTTTAAAAGCACTTGCTGCCTCCTTCCTGACCTCCAGCAATTTTCGGCAACAATAAAAATGTCATGATGACTCTGGTGTTTAATGTTCTTCCTAGAGAGAGAGCGGAGTTTTATCTAGTGGAAGTTTTGACTCATGCAAAGGTAGCACATAGGGTTAATGTGTCTGCTGCAAAGAACATGTACCATGCAGATCACAAAGTGCACCTAATGTAAATAGGTCAGTGGGCTGCTGCTTTTGTCACAGAAATCCTTTTGTTGCTTGCAGTTTATAAGTTAAAATCCTAACATAGAATAGTGCGCTATTAACTGTCATCTAAGAGCTGCATACAAACTGCAAGATATAAATTAGAGCATTATGTTTTTTCCCCCAGTCTTTGGTTATCCTAATGTTGCAAAAAGTGTTCTTTTGGACAGAAATCAATTCTGATTATTAAAGAGAACCCCCAACCACGGTATTATGTTTTAAAATTCTGAGTTTATGTTTCTCCAGACCAATCACTATTAAACTATACCGCCTAGTAGTATGGTTGTCATGTGACTCCTACACCTTGTAGTCCTTAGTCTTATATAACATTTTCTATACAGTGATTTACATACATATTGATTGTCTCTGAGTAATGTGTGTGATGTAAAGTGCTCTGACACCTTACACTGGTATGAGTGGCGCTGTAAATCAAATTAAATGCATCTGAGAGAGAGTGTGGTTATGGAGACTTGAGGGGCACTGTTAAAGGGTGGTAGTGAGGGAATCCATGACAGAGGTGGCCATTAGAGGGTAATAACAAACATTAATGCACAGGGAACCACCAGTGCTAAGGCCGGCCCTGCCCTTGAGGCCAGTCTGCCTCACCCATAGGTACCTCCATTGGCCTTGTTTCAGAAATAGTAGCTGCAACTCACCAGAGATTGGCAATGCAGAATTTGGCACGCACACCAAACTAAGTTCGCAAATTTCACAGTCTCTCTGCTTCATTCACAAGCACTTTTAACATGTGCTGCTTGCTGTGGGGTGACTGGAATTAAATATGCAGCAAAGGAGGACACAATTATGCCACAGTGTTGACTAAATTATGCATTTAAAAAAAGGCTGCAGCGTAATGCAGTATATTTTCTGATATTTTATTATTTTGACGTGTTAACATGCTAACAGTCTTTGGAAAGATTTTGCCTTATTAGCACCAGTGTAACATACAAATGCAACAGAGAGAAAGATGATCAGTCAACCTTTGCAATAAGCCATCCACTCCGCAGCAAAACAAGTCATATTTTTTGTTAACCGTTGATACATTTGAGCTACAAACAATTTATTAGTTTAAATATATCAGATCATGCAACAGATCTTGCATTATGAGGTAAATATGGCAGAGCCATAATAATATGCAAAACATTTGCAAACTAGGATATTTTGCCATTCATGTTTGAACTGCTGTTGTGGAAAAAGGGAGAAGTGCTGATGACAGAAACAAATGGCTTGGGCTTCCACATTTTATCGTATTTGGGACATTCTGTGATTAGAAGCATATCCCACTTTGTGAATGTGTTTTACTGTCAATAACTCATTATAACCTTATATAATCATGTGTATCCATTGGTTGATTAATCTGGGCAGTGAAATGCCAAACAAATATTAAAAATTGGAATATTTGCGCATTCGGGCCACACCTCTGGCTCCGCCCACTGAGCCAATCCTTGGGTTATTCCCGCACTCTTATTCTCCGCCCACAGTTCCCCTACTTTTTTTCCCCCACTTCGACCACTGCGGTAGAGGGTGTAAGCGTGAGGCGGTAGAGAGGGTGTAAGAGTGAGGCGGTAGAGAGGGTAATGTGTGAGAGAGAGGCGGTAGAGAGGGTGTAAGAGTGAGGTGGGCGATAGGGTGTAAGAGGGAGGCGGTAGAGAGGGTGCAAGAGTGAGGCGGTAGAGAGGGTAATGTGTGAGAGTGAGGCGGGAGAGAGGGTGTAAGCGTGAGGAGGTAGAGAGGGTAATGTGTGAGAGAGAGGCAGCAGAGAGGGTGTAAGCGTGAGGCGGGAGAGAGGGTAATGTGTGAGAGAGAGGCGGCAGAGAGGGTGTAAGAGGGAGGCGGTAGAGAGGCTGTAAGCGTGAGCCGGTAGAGAGGGTAATGTCATGTGTAAGCGTGAGGCGGGAAATGTGTAAGAAGCAGTTGTCAGTGAACTCTGCTCTCTTGTGAAAAAGAAAACATTGCATTTCCAGGTCCTTTTCTTGTACATTTTCCACCAGTGTGCATTTGCTTTCTTAGTTCAATATTAAGATGACTTCATTGCCCGATGTGTTTTGTAAAAGCGTCAATGTTTCAATTCTCGCCAGAAGTCTACAAAGAAAGACAAAACTAGAGGAAATAAGAACATTATAAAAATCGATGAAAGTTTTCAGTCTGTGATAAATGCAGCAAGTGAAACTGTTGCACAACTCTCACAGCACTCAGTGTCTGCCTCTGACCTTTTTTATGTTTATAGAATCAATGTGCGAGGGGAAGGATCGAAGCCTTCTTAGCGCAGTAGGCAGCGCGTCAGTCTCATAATCTGAAGGTCGTGAGTTCGAGCCTCACAGAGGGCATGTGTTTTATTCCCTCTAGACTGGCATGTTTTATTTGTGTAGGCGGGCGCACTTCTACCAGTTTGCCACTTGCTAAGTTTGCCACTTGCTAAGGGGGCACGTGTGTGTTTTTGCCTCCAAACTGGAATGTTTTATTTGTGTAGGTGGGCGCACTTCTACCAGTATGCCACTTGCTAAGGGGGCACGCGTGTGTTTTTTCCCCTCCAAACTAGCATGGGCGGGGGGACAGGATCCACCACATGGGGGGACAGGAGCCATCACAGGCGGGGGGGACAAGAGCCACCACATGGGGGGACAGGAGCCATCACTGGTGGGGTGGGGGGGGCAGGAGCCATCACAAGAGGGGGAACAGGATCCACCAGGGTGGGCACAGGGGTGGGCATGCAGTATTCAAGTATCATCTTGGCCCCTCCAGGGTGGGGTAGGGCTCCTCACCCCCTCCTAGACAAGACAACGAGAAGACAGGCTCTCTTTCCAAAATGTTTGCCATCCCCCACTGTGATGTACAGTATTTAAAGGAGATACTCCAAGAGAACTGATTTAACTGATTGTCCTTCATACTTTGTTAATCAGTGTGGGTGCGATTGTGCCATTTCTTTATTTTATTACATTATAGACTGCATGTTTGAAGAACCGAGGTTTGCTTACAATTTAGTAACAGCAATTAAGCTCTGCTCTGTGAAGAGAACCACGTGCTGCCTCGGGCCGGTTCTAGGATGTTTGGGGCCCTGGGCAGAAAGGGAATGTGTGAGGCCCCTCTAAATTGCAGAGACATGATGCATTCAGGGCTGTTTGCATCTGAATAGATGCCCCTGCGCCTGAAGCTGCAGCCCCTCCCTCTCAGTCACCTTCAAGCACCTCTTAACAGCTCATCAAGGGCGGAAGGTGTGAGGGTTGCCATCCCGCTGTGCCTCTCCAATGCTGCTGGGTATCTGAGCTTTAGGGCTGAAGGTGTGAGGGTAGCCATCCCGCTGTGCCTCTCCAATGCTGCTGGGTATCTGAGCTTTGGTACAGCATCGGAGTCAAGAAGTGAGGTGGGTGGAAGCTGTGCCGGTTTTAGGGTGGTACGACCGGTGCCCTGTTAAAATTACGGACAAATGACGACCGTTAAAGAATCCTTCACAGACAACGGACAGAAGGCCGAAATTACGGACTGTCCGTGAAATTTACGGACGGTTGGTCACCCTACCCCACTCCCTGTGTGCAGCCCCCGCTGCAATCCCCCAGCATCAGACAGAGCCAGGGGCCCCTGGGCTGAAGAGCCAGGCCGGGGCCCCGTCGGAAGCAGCCCTGGGAGTTGGTTGCTGTGACTCTGGCATCAGGTGATGCTGCTGAGAACGCTGCTGAGAGCGTCTGCTAGGAGGTGAGAAGGTTGTTGTGAGGTGTGAGGGAGGAGTGTGTGTTTGTTGGGAGGGAGGAGTGTGTGTGTGTGTTTGTTGAGGCTGTGGCCCCTGTCTTGGTGTGAAGGAGCTGGACAATGAAAAAGATCAGTCACAGGCAGGACAGGGCGGGTTGAAGCACATTAAGGGGAGCTGCTCAGCAGCCAACCACATCTGTTCCTCCTTCGTATAGTGGTCAGTTTTCCCGCCAGTCATGCGGGAGACTGGGGTTCGATTCCCCTACTGGAAGGTACTTTTTAATACATGTTTTTAAACTAAGCAAACATTTGGTCGATGGAAAACCTTTTTTAAATGCAATTTATAATGTTATTCTGATATTACAATTTGCTGATACTTTTTTATTTATGGCCAACGATTTTACAAGTTAACATATTTACAAGTGTTTTACCTTTTCGACCACCCCAGTTTAGACCCAGCCACATGCAAGTCAGTCCTGACCCTGATCCTTGTGGGAACAGTCCAGCCCGAACTGCCAAGCCAGGTCCTCCCTGGACCGGAAAGAAGCATCCTGGGACCGGTTTCAGGGCATCACCCTTCCTCAGCCAGGCTAGCTTGAATCCAGTGGTGTAGTGAGCACAGGACTCACATCTGGGCATACCCTTCCCACATAGGGCGACAAATGCAAAATAAACAATTGATGGACGTAATGCTGGGCAATGCAAACTTTTGCCCCCAGTCACAAAGATCTGTATTTAATCCATCATTCATTTGCTCACCACACCACCCCAGTTTGGACCCAGCCATATGCAAATCAGTCTTGACAATGCACATTGTGGGAACAGTCCAGCCCGAACTGCCAAGCCAGGTCCTCCCTGGACCGAAAACAAGCATCCTGGGACCGGTTTCAGGGCATCACCCTTCCTCAGCAAGGCTAGCTTGAATCCAGTGGTGACCAGGCCACTGTGCAGCAGCTGGAGTAAGGGACACCAGACTGGTTACATGCAGACACATGTGTACATGCGTGTGCACACGTGTAGGGGCTGTGCAGGGGAGATTCCTAGGGTGCGCAGCCAAGAAGCAGGTGCAGATCGAGTGGTGTGGCAGCACTTATGCAGAATAGGGTGGTTACATGGAATGGGCTTTATACAGTGTGAAGAAACATGCCAGGGAAAGTCAGTGTGCTTTACAGTGTGTATCCCATTATTCTCTTATAGGGATAGGGAGCACATGGGCTAGTTTTACTTTCCTAAGGCCCACAAATTCCAGACACGCACTAAGGTCCACTGTAACGGGTGTGAGAAGAAGTGTTCTGCAGAGTCAAAAGTCATATTTGTACTGCTTTTGGGTCATCCAGAAATGTCATATTTCTCTCAGTCAGCCATAACCAGGGCCTGGCTGGGGCCTGCCCTCAGCTGGCTGGATTGATAATCTTTGTTCCACGAGCTAAGGCCTCCTCTCCAAGGAAGAAAAGATGGGTGGAGCTACAGGCTCATCCATCAGCAGCTATCACTGGGTGCCAGGCACCAAGCTGCCCCAGGGCGAAGGCAGCCCTGGGGGGAAGGGGCTCTCAGAGACCATGTGGCAGGAGACCCTGGACGACGCCATCTTGAGCCAACCCAGAGGCCTGGGCAGGAAGGAGGGAGCAGGGGCTGAGAAGTGATGTGTCACTGTGGGATAGGTCACATAGAGACTTCCTGCCAGCCCCCTCCCCAACTTCTTAAAAGAACTTGCACAGGAAGAGGAGCTCTCTGGGGGGTGCTCTGGAGATGCAGAAGGGGCTGGAGCCTGGCGCAAGGGGCAGTTGGAATGGGGGGACCCCCTGACTCTTCCAGGATCCTGAACAGCGTCAGGAGAAGAGTCAAGGACCAGTGCGCAGAAGCAGGGGCCTCTGCGCATGATGAAGAGAGGCCCAGGAGGAGAGCCCGGCGAAAGGCTGGCGCAGGCTGGCGCAGAGAGCCAGGAAGACAGCCCCCTGCTGAATCCCCCCTCTCAGAGACCTGGAGGGTGAAAGAGAGCACCACCAGGAGCAAGAAGATCGGTCCCCTGGGGGCTAAAATTGGGCCCCCAGAAGGTAGGCGACCTTTGGCTGACCGACGATGAAGCGCGTTGGGCTCCACCGCCAGTCTAGAAGATGACCCCGGGGTGGGTCAGGTCCCGGGGGCTTCCCCCAACACGAAGTAAAGTCAGGGAGCACCGTCGTGCTCCCCGTGAAGTGTCCCCCAAAACGGGTGGCCAGGAGCCCACCCTGGCCCCCGGCAACAGCAGAGGAGTCGGGGAGCACCGTCGCACCCCCCCACCCCTGCGGAGAAGACTTCGGAGCCCGGGACCCCATCTCCGGGCCCTGAAGAATGAGAAAACAAGACGGGGAGCATCGTCGCGCTCCCCGCAAAAATAGCCGAGCGGGGTGCCAGGAGGCCAGGGAGGGGACCGCCATTTCGCCCACCTCGAAGATGTACAGGGGCCCGGGACCACATCTCCAGGCCCCGTGTGACGAGGTGGAGACGGGGAGCGCAGTCGTGCCTCCCCGCATATGAGCCCAAGCCGGGGAGCACCGTCGCGCTCCCCGTGAAAGAGGAGGAGGGACCGGGATCCCAATTCCGGGCCCCGGCAGAGAAGAAGCAGTCTTTGCGGCTTCCAAGTTCTATAGAAAGAAAAATGTGCAGTTAAAATTATGCAGAGAAAAACAAAATACAATACCGCGTCTTATTGATAATACGAAGAAACAACTTTTTGACGATAATACACTAGATGACACATTTACGGCCAAAACATGGCAAACTTTGGTATGGAACATCTGCATTTATGCACATCAGACAGCCCACGATATATCACCACACTAGAAAGGCCTTAAATAGAACACAGTCAGCTCTGCCTCAAGAGGCTCACAGAGAGAGTTTTAGCCGTCCCAATTCCGGTACCACCACACCGCACTTCCCCCCTGTAGTACAAAAGAAAGTACTAAAAAATGACATCTCTAAATGCCATACACTTCTTGATCAACTGGTAGAGGCAAGGCTACAAGTAAACGCCTTCACAGCCACTAACACCAGATCATACCAGGATACAGTGCTCTCGCTAGCACATTGGGAATTAATGGGCAGCGGTCCTCAGGCCCACTGTGTGTATGAGCTCAAGCCACGGCCCTAAGAAAAGATGGAATACAGGACCAGCCCCCCTCTCTCCAGATTATAGTTGGGATATAGCCAAATTTACGTTCACAGATTTCTTTAAAAGTGCCCACAACACCCCCATTGATAATGCCCCTGTGAAATGTGTCCCCTCCACCTGGGGAGAAGGAAATATTGTTCAAGGTTCATGCATCAGCAATAACACAGGCTCACTGCAAAATACTTACGCAGTGGGCACGGCTAGAAATGTACTGGAGGGGGGCAAGATTAACAACATGAAGGAAGAATAGTGAACATTTACACAGACAGCCAATATGCTTTTGGGGTGGCCCCTGATCTTGGCCAGCTGTGGGCTATGAGGGGGTTCCTTTCCTCAGCTGGCCAACAAATACAGCATGCACCCTTAATAGCACAGCTATGGCAAGCCCTGTTGCTACCACAGAGAGTTGCAATTGTAGAATGTGCTGCACACACCTCCTCCAAGGACGATGTATCACCAGGTAAAGCCTTCATTGATGCAGAAGTAAAAAAGGAATAGCATTCACTGGTTGTGAGAACACAATGGTTCAAATTGCTTTTACTCCACATGACGTCATGATGTCAAGATAAAGGATGTTGATATGTACTCTGACCCAAAGTATATCACTCAAAGGGCGGGGGGGGAGAAAAGGAAGAATGGAAAGGGGAGGATGTAGGCAAACAGAAGAGGGTCAAAAGGGAAAAATATGTTTACCAATGATAATGCTTGCTCCCATGGCCCGCCTTTTTCATGGCCCATCACATGTAGGACGTGATGGAATGATCAGGCTGTTTTCCCAATGCTGGTACAATGGCTACATTGGAAAGGGTACTTCCAGTGCCCTAGGCCACTTACATTGCCCACATGAAAAGGACTTCATCAACATGCCACCCTACTCAAAATACAAGTATGTGTTGATTATTATGTGCATGTTCAGCAAATGGACTGAGACATACCCATCCAAGAACTGTGATGCACAAACTGTTGCCAAATGCCTCCTGAAAGAGTTCATTCCACGCTTTTAAGTGCCTATGCTTTTGGGTTCTGACAATGGACCGGCGTTCATCTCACATGTGATTGAGGGGTGGTGCAAGGGGCTAGGAGCTACACAGAAACTGCATTGTGCCTATCATCCACTAGCACTGCGCGCTGTTGAGAGAATGGGGTGTTGAAAAATCAGATAGGGAAGATTTGTGCATCCACTAAACAGACCTGGATTGATGCACTATCACTTGCTCTGTTGTCCATGAGAAGCACCTCCGACAGAGTGACAAAGCTCAGCCCACATGAAATAGTGTTTGGACAGCCAAAGAACATCCCAGGCTACATGTCTATTGTCCCTCTGTCCGTAAGTGATGATCTGCTTCTTCAATACTGCAAAAGACTAAGATCGTTAGGTGCTGTAGGCCCTTCCTGAATCAGAGACACCAGCAGCCCACGGCCTCCAGCCAGGGGATTGGGTGTGGATAAAAGCCCACAACAGACCGCACTGGCTCCAACATCAGTGGTAGGGGCCATATCAGGACCATTTGACGACAACAACAGCAGTCAAGTGTGAGTGCCTGACTTCTTGGATCCATGGTTCCCATACAAAGGAAGAAGTAACTCCGCTACCACCAGAGGAGCCTCCAGTGCCTTCCCCTGCATCACATCAAGGACAGCATCATTACAACCTGCGTTCCACGAAAGGTACCAAGTGAGAAAGGTATCCAAGCTCATCCTGGAGGGTTGCGCGTGCTGCACACAGCAGAGAAAGGAAGAGTGTGTAAGCGGGCTCCAACGATACATTGACTAAAGACATCTGGAACATCAACGCCACAACACCTCAGTCCACAAGTTGTGACAACGAGACATCTTTATCTTCCCATCCCTCTGTTTTCTTCATATTGAAAGTGCCTAAGTAATAGAAGTGCTTGCTAACCTCTCAAATTACTTGAAGACAGGCACCAACGGTTACTTTTCGGTTTGTAGATAAAATCACTGAGGCTCTGCATCCTTCCTCAGCAGAATTTAGAAAAGAGTGAAAGTGCAACAGAAGATAAGACATTCTTCCAGCTAGCCACGCTAGCCACACGTGCCAACGACTGGAACAATGCCTCAAGACTTTCAGAACAATGAGAGAAAATGTCCATTGGTGCTACTGGCAATATTCACCCACATTGCTGCCATTAGAATGACTAGCGCCTAGTAGATAATAACATACAGAGTAATAGGGGGCTTCAGATTTTTGTCATCTACAACTATAGAATAGATACACTCACCTGGAAGTTCCATTGCCAATGTTACAGACCACAACATTTAGAAATAGCATTAGGAAAGGTTCAGGAAAGTACACACCACAAATATAATATAATAAAAGAACTGACTAGGTTTAATAGGACACAAATTGCAAAGAATACCAAGGAATCAGATCAGATGCCTAGTTCTGACAGGTGTGCCTAATTCTGAGAGGTGTGTGTTTTTTTAACGAGGCAGTGGCCTCATTATTACGCCACATTCATTTTGAGTGTTCTTAGTCACTGTTTCAGTTTTCTTCTTATTCATCTGTGGCACTTTGTCGCAGTTGAAGTTGGTTCACATGGTCAGCGCTGTGATGGGCCTCAGCCTGGGTAGCGGTCATTGGTCAATTGAGTTTACAGAAATGTCAGCAAGTTTCTTCGAAGAGTCTTGTCTTTCTCTGCCAACTACCTTCTGTTCTGACAGTGATGAGCTTTGGATGCCTGCCGAGGCTGTAGCCTTCTGACAGTAATGAGTTTACTTTTGGATGCCTGCCCAAGTTCTGACAGTGAAGAGTTGTGGATGCCTGCAGAGGCGGTAGCCTTCGGACAGTGATGAGTTTTGGATCGGAAACAAAACGGAGGATAGCTATAGTCATGTTTCACTTCCTCTGAAGGGACTGTTAGAGGCAACCTTTCTTGTACTATTCTCCATCCAATGTCTGGCTTGATGGAAATGTATTTAGGGCGAGTCAGAAAGATGGAGCAGGACTCTGAGGATTGGAGAGTTAAATGCACAGAGGTGCAACTCCAATAGGGAAATAAAAAGAGAAGACGTGGTGATGGATTTGTTGTGATTTAATTTGAACCAGAAAGACAGATACACACACAAATAAAGGAAGGAAGAAAGTAACAATTTGAAAGCCTAGTTGTCAGGGAAGAGGAGCTCTTCCTCAGACTCTGGTGGTTTGAACAGAAGTAGGTCATCGAACCCACTAATTCCGTCATCGAAGTTGCTCTCCTTTTCCTGCTGTGATTCAGGTATTTTGTACTCCGGTGGTATAAAGTGCTGATTCATTTTGATCATGGTTAACCTGTCCACGCTTTTGGGCGAGGGATTGGTCCTTTTCAAAGTTACAAAGGCACCAGCAGCACTGAAAACATGCTGAGAAGAGACACTTGCGACAGGGGAAGCCAGATACTTTATTGCCAGCCTACTGAGCACTGTCCATTGGCTTCTTGTCCCATACCAATACACCAATGGGTTTCGATCAATGAAAACCTCTGTTGGGTCATCCAGACAGGCCTGGACCGCCCGCTCAATGCTCAGGGGTGCTCCGATGTGATAGGCCTCTTTTGGCTTTGCATCAGCACTGGACTTACCATACCCCTGCCGTAGAAACCAATCAGTTGCCGATTGTACTGTGGATGATCCTGTTCTTGCTGTTGTTGATGTTATTGGTAGTGTTGGTGTCGGTGACTGGTGGGAGGCAAACACACTGCCCTCAGGCTCTGAAGTAGAACTTGACTCTGGATGCCCTGTAGTACTTGTTCTGGCCTGGGGCGGGGGGCCTCTAATTACCAGCCGTTCATTTTCAAAGTCAATGGCTTGCTCAGCTATCAAAGTTTTATACTTGGCAACATCCACTTCTGAAAAAGGAATTACTGCCTTACTGTTCAGAAAAACTTAGTACTGTGGATCCAAAATTGTGGCAGTAATGTAATGTTGATATAACACAATGTTATTTTGAATCCTTGTATTTTCAGATAAATGGACGGCTAAGGAGTCCACCAAATAATATGCGTCTTGTTTGTCATCCACACCTGCGTACGTTTCAGACACCTCCTTCAGCTGTTGCTCTAGCATGTGCAACAATGGGATAGCTTGGCCCATAGTACAGTCCTCCCTGCTGACTTCACGTGTGATGACCTCAAAAGGAAGTAGCATCTCTGTCAGGCATTGAACGAGGTCTCATTGGCCCATCTCAAAGGTCATGCCTCTCACGTTAGGATCCCCTAATCTTTGCATGACATAAGCATTGAGTGGTATGTACTGCTCAAACAGACGATCAAGCATGTAATAAGTTGACTTCCCACGTGTTGGCACCTCCTGGATGAGTGCTTTGACTGGCATTTTATGCTCACATTAAATGACCCTCAGCTGCTTCCGGGCTTTAAAAGAATGGCTGGAATGTGTGCATATTCTTCTGCAGGTGGCCAGTAAGTTGTTGACTTTCTATTCATGGGTAGAAAGTCTTGTACAACAATGTTAATGCAGTGTGCCAAACACTGGACCCTGAAATAGCCTCCATCCTTCATGGCCCTAACTACATTACTGCCATTGTCCGTGGCAACAATACCAATGTTAAGCCCTCTTGGACGCAGCCATTCAAAGACCTTGCTGTTCAATTCATCCAAAATGTTTGCAGCAGTATGAGATTTCTCCATGGCAAACATGGCTACAGTTGCATGTTTGCGAGTGGCGTGAAAAATGTCAGCAGTGTCAACACCAGCAGATATCTTTTCTCTAACCCCCACAAAAGAGATTCAGTGTGCAGTGATGCACATGTAATCAGTGGCTTAGCAACTGGTCCACATGTCTGTTGTCAGGTGGATACTCTTTTCCAAGCAATTCCAGCACGGCGTGATGTAGTGCTGGCACAGCAACTCTGGCAAAATAGTAGCGGCTGGGAACCTGCCATTTTGGGCAGATGGTTGTCACAAATTCCAGAAAACCCACCCCTTCAACAAAAGAAAAAGGGAGAAGGTCCAGTGCTAACATTTTAGCCAGCTTTGCATTGTACAAACGTGCTATTGGGTGGTTACGTTCATACCGCCCTTCCCCCTAAACATGCTGATAATGGTAGGCTGCCTGGTTTTCCTTTCTCTTAGGCTCAACAACGCACTTTTTTTCATTGCGGTGCTCCTTGCTGTCTCAGGCTGACTCTTACTCTTGTGCCACTGAGATGTTGCTGAGGATGTGGGCGATAACACTGCACTGCTGGGGACAGGGCTACTTTGTGTACCACTACCAGAGAGAATGTCTCACTGTCCTTCCTCTTCCACCATGATCAGATCTTCTACTCGTTTATCCCCACCAACACCAATGGTTGCAGTTTTTATGCCGCGAAGGTGGTCCTCCCAGTCGATCAAGTGGTGTTTTTTCAGATGGGTTATTTGGCCTCCGGTACCATAATTTGTACCAAGCTTACCCCGACTAACGGAGGTATTACAAATGGAGCATATAATGATGTTCTCCTCCTTTTTACTAACCGTAAAGAAGTCCCAAACTGGGGGGGCTTAACTTTTGTCTCCTGCTGGAGGTGCCACTTCCAATGCCGGAGGAACTGGAGGGTGTGCGTTGAATTTGACTCTGTGCTGTCCCACTACCTACTTCTACTGAGGTGGTGGTTGTGCTGGGCCTTTGCTAATGCAAATCTGGAAGCTGTAGGTTGTGTTGGTGTTAACTGTGTTGGAGGTATGCGTGCTACATCCCTCGCAGTGATTTTGGATTGGGTAATAATGTTGGTCTCCATCTCCTCGGGGCCGGGAGTGATGTTTGTGATAACTGGCTCATCATCATCATCTTGCTGTTCTACATCGACCTCCATAAGTGTAAGGCTTTCTGGAACCTTCCTTTTCCCTAACCTGGTCTTGGGATGTGTCTCCCTCTCAGACTCAATTTGTGGCTTCCAAGTGGCATCTAGATCATCAGAAGGGGTGCTTGGCGAAGAACTTGATGGACTAACCCTCCTTTTCCTTGCTGGGGATTTGGAAGACAAGGGATCTTCTGAATGAGTGGCTTCCTCTTCTTCCTCTGCATGAGGCTCAATTTCCTGAACTGGCCCTACTTCGGGAGGAACAACAACTACTATTGCGGGCGGTTGTTGCGGCTGTTGTTGTTGACCACTTATCTGCTGTGGTTCCTCCTGCGTTGATTGGGTACTACTTTGAGATAGCGATACATTTATCTCAGGCTCAGCATCACTGGTTTCCACCATTAGCCTGGCTACCTCTTCCACACTCATGTGCTTGGGCCTGGGTTGGTGGGTTGGGCCCACTGATGCGGAGGTGCTGCCCCCAGCTTGCCCCCCGGACACCGCTGCTGCAGGCGTAGTTTTTGGTTTCCCAAAAAAGGTTTTGGGCGGCACACCAGAATTAAGTGTCACTTCCTTCTTCTGTTCCTTCTTCTCAATAGCAACCTTCTTGGTACTGGAGGACCTGGTACCTGCTTTCTTTGGGGCCATCTTCTTCAGATATCAGCAGCACTCAGTTGCACAAGTTGCAGAGATGTCTGGTCAGGTCACACGTCGCGTCGTGTACAGCAGCAGGACGTCTGTCTGGCAGCACAACGGGCGATGATGACACACCTCCTCCTCAGTCTTTTGTGCACCTAAAAGCAAAAAAGCCAGAAGAACATCAGTCAAACGTGGAATTTGTTGTGCTTAAATTACTAATCAAACTAATATAATATATAATATAACTTAGTGTGTAAAGGTCACAATTATTATATTTTAGTAACCCAGTGAACAACAACAGTGTAGCCATTTATGAGACTTTGACAACAAGGCCAAGGCTTTCCTGGTGTACTGTGTACACTCAGGAAGAATAAGAATAGCAAAGAACAAAAACAAAAATGTAGTGGAGCCTGTTTGGCCTAAATTTGTGCATCACGTGGGATGGATGCAGCATCAGGGAGCTGCAGCTGGCAATGGGGATGGATTTGGAAGCAGTAAGACAAGAGGAACAATGGAAAGACACGCAGGACTATGTGGCAAAAACAGCACACTACTAACTACCACCACAAAATGGCCCACAGCCACATGGTCACTCACAGGCACAAGGCACGGCAAACAGTGAACTCAAGCAGGCCTATATGGCCAGACAAAGGATGCCTGATAAACAACACAGCTTTAATGTAAAAACGAAAATCCAAATGGCTAAAAACAGGTTGGAAAGTTACACAAAAACCACAACAAGAACACATACACGTGCAAAAAAGGCATTTATTTAACACACCCAAAAAGTGAAATACACCCCCCAAAAAAACCCACATTTTGCAATTCAATCCAATGCCATCCGTGCCCTAAATGAAATTCAACAGACACCACAGAAACAGTTGTTTCATGCACCCATGAGTACCTCTGGGCCTACTGGCTGAAAAAGCCTAAGATACACCCAAAAAGTGAAACCCCCCCAAAAAAGCACATTTTACAATTCAATCCAATGCCATCCATGTCATAAATGATGTTTAAATTCAACAGACAACACAAAAGCAGTTGTTTCATGCACCCGTAATGATTAATGAGTACCTCTGGGCGTACTGGCAGACTAGGCCACAAGCTTGGAGGCCTATGGCAAAAGCACAGTGGCTGGTCCCACAAAATGGCCGCCACCACATGGCCAGGCCACCCACAACAACAAGAAAAGGAAGACAAGACAGACAATGCAGGCCTATGGCAAAAGCACAATGCTTGGCTTCACAAAATGGCTGTCACCCACATGGTCAGGCCATCCACATTAATAAGAAAGTGAAGACAAAGGACAGGACCAGGAAGTTGGAGACTCTGAGGAACTTCTTTCCTCTATAAAAAAATTGTAAAAACAGAAAAATGACTCCTTTCTCATAAAACTACAGCCAAATGACAACCAGAGGAGTTTATGAACAAAATCTTCATTTTCAAGAAGGTTTTATGCTGCTCGAGAGATATTCTTTGCCAGACTGCAAATTCTGTGTGTTCGGCATCGCGATCTTCACAAAAAGTCATCATCATCATCAAAAGTATCTTTATTCGGATATTAAAACATCCAGAAAAGAACAATATATTTACATATTTCAAATACAATAATGTGAGCAATTCATCATAAAACATTAAAATAAAACATATCTGATGGACCATTCCAAGATCTCAATAGCAGAGTTGGGCCTAAGATTTATACTAAATTACAAATTCATAGTTTTTTTATAAAGTGCAGTGAGCTGACATCTGTACAGGTAGGGAATACCAACCCTATAACCATAAATAAAATGCAGGATCGTAGTTTACATAAGATCAATCAAGTTTAAAATAAGCCGTAGCCTAATTAAAACAAACTTCTTATAACATCCCAAGTACTGTAAACATTGCAAGTCAACAATTGTGAAAACTCCATGAATTATCTCCTGTTCTGTGTACAATGTAAAACTATCATACGGGGGGCCTTTAATCCGGATGCCTCAACTACAGCATCCGGCAATCAGACTAACTTACGCCTCCCTTCTAGATTTCGTCAGTTTCACAGCTAATCTTAGAAAATTTACAGTACAGAACAATGTGAAGGGTTCCACAGACAGTTTTAAGTATAAGAGAGCTACTCTAACCTGGGTGAATTTATTCGCTCTTAGGATGGTTTTTAAAAAAAGAGCCCGCGGATATTCATAAAATGGACAAAAGAATACAAAACGTAGGGTGTCCTGTGGAGATCCCAGATCGCAGCCACAGGGACCCTTTGTGCCAATTTCTTTCGTGTACCCCGCGGGAACAGCTAAAATATGATGTAAGAGATCCAGTCTGAATCTGGTCAGTAAAAACCTATCGTTTTTATTATAGATCAGTGCCAGGTAGGGTTCGAGACCTACAACAGATTTAATTAATATATGAGATCTCACTGACCCTTTCAGAATTTCACTATCTTCCCGGGCACAGGCTATCCGCCTCATATATTCTGCTTTTAACGTGACCTTTAGCTGCGGTGTTAGTGCCGTTGGTTCCTTAAAATATTTTGCAAAACCCAGCCACTCCAGTTTATCCTGAACATATTTAAGCCATGGTATCTTATGACCTTTATCCCTGTTAATACAGTCTGTTAGTATTTCTCTGCTTAGACTTGCTTCAGGGTTGGTCCAGATTTTAATCCAACACAGTAATGGCTTAAAACTTAATCTGTCAGAGATATACGGGATCCCTAGCTCCTCATGAATAATATGGGCCGGTGTGCTTTGAGGAACCTGCAAGATCCTCCTAAGAAACTTGTTTTCCTCTAATTGTATAGTGGCCATGTTTCTGAATCCCCAAACCTCACTCCCATACATGATTTTGGAACAACAAATTGAATTATATAAATTCAGTATTTCCAGCACTGACCACCTACCTAATCTCGTGGCACGATTCATGATTGAGCCCATTATGCTCACGTGCTGTTTGCATTTTTCAGTGGTTAATGCGTTAAAATTGAGGTGTTTATCGAAGGTGATCCCTAGATAATTGAAGACCTCGACCTTCTCTAATTTGTGTCCCCCAATTTTAAAAGTAAAATTCTTGGTTGGTCTTTTTCCTACTTCCATAATATAGGATTTTGTAAGGTTAGGGGATAAGTCTAGATTTGCCATGAACTCACAGAAGCCATCAATAAGAGATTGCAGACCCCTCCCTGTGCGCGAGAGGAGTACTGCGTCATCCGCATACAATAAGACCGGAGTACTTCTATTTGCTACTCTCGGGCAATCAACTCCCAGTGTACTCAAAGCATTGTCCAAACCATTTATATATAATGTAAATAAAAAAGGCGCCAGGATGCAGCCTTGTCTCACACCCCCTGTGCAAGAAAAGTGGTCGGTTAGATTCCCCTCGTTGCTATACCGAACCTGGGCTGTAGTACTCATGTGCAATGATTTTAAAATGAATATCAAGCTCGAATCTACCCCTAGCAACTCTAGAATCTCCCATAATTTCCCTCGATTAACCCGGTCGAAGGCTGCTGTCAAGTCCATAAATGCTAAAAAACCTGTACCTTCGCCAGCCACCGTATATTTTGCGACCAGATTGTATAAATTGAGGCATTGGTCAGTAGTTGAGCGGCCCATTCTAAAACCGTATTGGGTGACTGTGATAATTTCCTTTTCCTCCGCCCAGTCCATAAGACGATTTAGAATCACCTTCCCTAGCACCTTTGCAGACACATCAATTAAAGAAATCGGTCGGTAACATTGTGGGTTACTCTTATTTCCCTTTTTAAATATGGGGACAATATGGGCAGTTGACCAGGACCTTGGCAGTCCCTCTTCCACGGCTGTATTAAAAATTCTCACTAATATAGGTGCCCACAGCTCAACCTGTGATAAGAATAGATCTGGAGGAATCCCGTCTGGCCCCGGGGCAAAGTCATTATCCACGCGCGAACACGCATATTGAGCACGCGAAGAAGAAAAAAAGTGTAAGTCCGCGTTGTCGCGCAGTTCTGAGTTGCCAAAACTCCACGAGCTGAACGTCCAGGGTTATCTACTGGCTGAAAAGACCAATTTATTTAACACACACCAAAAAACTGAAATACCACCCCAAAAACCACATTTTGCATTTCAATCCAATGCCATCCATGCCATAAATGATGTTAGAATTCAACAGAAAACACAGAAATAGTTTTTATGCACCCATGAGGACTACCTCTGGGCCTACTGGCAGACTAGGCCAAAAGCTTGGAAGCCTATGGCAAAAGCAAGCACACTGACTTACTCCACAAAATGGCCGCCACCCACATGGCCAGGCCACCCAAAATAACAAGAAAGTGAAGACAGACAATGAATGCAGGCCAATGGCAAAAGCACACTGCCTGGATGGCTCCACAAAATGGCCGCTAGCCACCCACAACAAAAAAGAAATGGAAGACAGACAATGCAAGCCTATGGCAAAAGCACACTGCCTGCCTTCACAAAATGGTCGCCACCCACATGGCCAGGCCACAACAACAACAAGCATAAGCCAAGGGGAACAAAGAAAAGACATGCAGGCCTATATGGAAAAAGCAGCACACTACTAAACTACCACCACAAAATGGCCCCAAGCCACATGGTCACTCACAGTCACAACAGGCCATGGAAAACAATGAACTCAAGCAGGCCTATGTATGACCAGACAAAGGAGGCCTGCTAAACAACACTGCTTTAATACAAAAATGCAAAAACCAAAATCAACAGGGCTACGAAAGGTTGGAAAGTTACACAGCAAGCACACACACACACATTCAACAAAGGTATGTATTTATTAACACACACACCCAAAGAGTGAAATACACCCCAAAACCACATTTAGCAATTCAATCCAATGCCATCCATGCCCTACATGATGTTTAAATTCAACAGACACCACAGAAACATGCACCCATGGGTACATCTGGGCCTACTGGCTGAAATTTCAAAGAAAAACAACTAGGCCCCTACTGAAATTACAGGCCACCCTCAACAATACATTTTAAAAACGATGGAAATCCCCCCAAAATGTAGGTACGCTACAAACAAGCCCCAATCAAACAAACACGTACACCAATTCTCCAACTTACTTGTAAAATCTCAAATCCAAAAGTCCTCAAATCCAATCCAATGATATGATGCAGCAGACAGACACAGAGGGGCCGATTCCGATGGCCGGTCTGACAGCTGTCCGTAGCCTTACCCTGCGACCGACACGTACCCGGAGCCGGTCCGTCCTGTAGAGTAAGTACGATGCGCATAACTGCCAAAAACACGACCAACACGTAGGCTGTGAATCAAGCCCCATTCTCCGTCCGAGCCGTAACTCCCAAAGAGGAACCGTGTTGCCCGGAAGCAATATCCATAGCAGTTTCCGGCATGACAAGTATGGATGCGTACTTCCTATGCGCCGGACGGGTTGTCACGTACGGCACGTCACAGCATCCGGAAAACAAGCATATCAGCTACGATTCGCGCCACAAATCAATACACGGCTACGAGATGCAACAGCTTGCAGCGGGTACAAGACGGAGCAACAAGCAGCGTGTACGACACGAACACATCATGAATCTCATCGCGCAGGTCATACCAGTACTCTACATCTATGACCGGATCAGGAACCGATGCCGACGGAGAAGGCGGTAAGTCAGACACCTACCACATAAACAAACGACACGTACCCGTAAAATGGCACACACACACAGGGGATACATATCCTGGCCACTAACAACAGCCCACCATAGGGGTTACATGGCCAGCACCACTAACACCCCCACCCATAGGGGGCCTGTTGCCCATCACCCCTGCTACCCCCACTCACAGGGGACCTGTTGCCCATCACCCCTGCCACCCCCACTCACATGGCTTATGTTGCCCATCACCCCTGCCACCCCCACTCACAGGGGACCTGTTGCCCATCACCCCTGCCACCCCCACTCACAGGGCTTATGTTGCCCATCACCCCTGCCACCCACACCCATAGTGGACCTGTTGCCCATCACCCCTGCCACCCCCACTCACAGGAGACCTGTTGCCCATTACCCTTGCCACCCCCACTCACAGGGCTTATGTTGCCCATCACCCCTGCCACCCCCACTCACAGGGGACCTGTTGCCCATTACCCCTGCCACCCCCGCTCACAGGGCTTATGTTGCCCATCACCCCTGCCACCCTCACTCACAGGGGACCTGGTGCCCATCACCCCTGCCACCCCCACTCACAGGGCTTATGTTTCCTATCACCCCTGCCACCCCCACTCACAGGGCTTATGTTGCCCATCACCCCTGCCACCCCCACTCACAGGGGACCTGTTGCCCATTACCCCTGCCATCCCCACTCACAGGGCTTATGTTTCCCATCACCCCTGCCACCCCCACTCACAGGACTTATGTTGCCCATCACCCCTGCCACCCACACCCATAGTAGACCTTTTGCACATCACCCCTGCCACCCCCACTCACAGGGGACCTGTTGCCCATTACCCCTGCCACCCCCACTCACAGGGCTTATGTTGCCCATCACCCCTGCCACCCCCACTCACAGGGGACCTGTTGCCCATTACCCCTGCCACCCCCACTCACAGGGCTTATGTTTCCCATAACCCTTGCCACCCCCACTCACAGGACTTATGTTGCCCATCACCCCTGCCACCCATACCCATAGTGGACCTGTTGCCCATCACCCCTGCCACCCCCACTCACAGGGGACCTGTTGCCCATTACCCCTGCCACCCCCACTCACAGGGCTTATGTTGCCCATCACCCCTGCCACCCCCACTCACAACGGACCTGTTGCCCATTACCCCTGCCACCCCCACTCACAGGGCTTATGTTGCCCATCACCCCTGCCACCCACACCCATAGTGGACCTGTTGCCCATCACCCCTGCCATCCCCACTCACAGGGGACCTGTTGCCCATCACCCCTGCCACCCCCACTCACAGGGTACCTGTTGCACATCACCCCTGCCACCCCCAGCCATAGGATGGGTGATGTGCAACACATCCAGCATACGCAAACATCAGGTATGTCCACAAAATACATCCCCCATGACATCATGACAACAGTGTGTAGTCTGTGACAAATGCCCACAACAGTGAATATGGCTATGAACATACAATGTAAGTAACAGCACATGTGTGACCAACACATGAGTGTGACATACACAAGGCAAGCATCACCATAGCACTGTGGCAATGTAAAAAGAACACCCCCTCACTGTGTAGAACAGAAGTCAAGTGGGGGCTCACAAAATGCAACAGATGTGGAGCATTGTGGTGATGGGGACCAAACCCCCCTCAACACAGTGACCAAAAGGTAAGTGTCATCATGGTCAAAGCTGCAAATAACAAACAGCATGTATGATCCCTGATCCCAATGCATCAAACACTTCTGGGGCAAACTAGTGGTTGTGTCCCATACACACAGAGATGTGGTGAGGCAAACAGTGCTGTGAAAACATAACACTCTCGGCCATGTGCAGACAAGCACGACACAATGGGGCTGACAATGCACACAGCGTACAATGACACAACAGCAGAAGTGACCATCACCAAGCATGCACACATCTCGAAAATAGACACACCAATCAAAACAACATGTGTAGACTGTAGGTGTCAGCTCACTAACTCACATTCCATGCCTGCAATGGCACCCAACAACCAGGATGAATGTGCACAATGATGTGAAATGACTCACAGGGACAGCATGCAAAATCACAGAAACAGCATCCAGACAAAGGCCCACAACAGCAATACCAATGCACTGGTGCAGATGCACAAACACAAACAGGCAAACTCACACTGCACATCGGACACAACATGTGTGTGTGTGTGTGTGTGTGTCACAGTATCCCCAGGCAACTACACAACACATGAGAGGGGCTGAACCACAGTGACACAGATGTGGGCACAATGAAATACAAAAGTAAACCATCATTGGGACACCCTCAGTGGGCAATCAGGTGTTGGGAGATGAGAGGAAGCACAACAGACACATGTGACACTAGCTGGAATGAACACCAACTAACACAGCAAGAGACTGACACACAGCAGCGCAATCCCCAGGGACAAGACATTGGGGTGACACAAGCATGCATGTCACCTCCACTGTGATGACAAAGGCAAATCTCGTACAAACTGGGAAACCCAGTAATGTGTCCTGTGCCACAAACGTACATCACACATACACAAAACCAAATCACTCAGCATGGCCCCGCATCCATGGACAAACGGGAGCTAGGGGTCCATCCATGCAAACATTCACATAAGTCCACCATCAACACCACACAGCTGAACTGCAACAATGTGTATCTGTGAAGCCCACATGGACAGGTGACATTGCACATGCCCACATGACAAACACAGGAATGTTGGCAGGAACTAAGGTGCACACACACATCACACAAGGACTGTTTACAACCCTGGGGAATGACAGACACACTGCATAGTATGCGGTACATGGCCATGACCTCAAAGCTCATGTGACCTTCACAATCCCTGCCACAGTCCCAGGACTATGCAGATGCCAAGGAGGAACACAAGGCACCCGTGCTGATACCTGCCAGCATCGCTGCTGTGAACCCGACAAGTGGGAACAGTCACACTCACATACAAATGTCTCAATCACTGAAAACTACCACC
Organism: Triturus cristatus; assembly: GCF_964204655.1. Lineage (NCBI taxonomy): Eukaryota > Metazoa > Chordata > Amphibia > Caudata > Salamandridae > Triturus > Triturus cristatus. Next base: position 143,626,094 of record NC_140585.1, on the reverse strand, counting down.
TATGGACAACTACATGATATTGCGAACAAACAAGTGCCTTGAGGAACCCTCACTGTGTCCCATCTGTGTCTGACAACATCATCAACACTCAGAACTGACAAATCACAATGATGATACACCAATTAACAGTAGTGAGTCATGCACCCACACATCTGGGAAGCACATCATATGTGCAGGGGTGCAAGCCACAGATGTGACCATGGCAATTAAATGCTCACAGAGAGATGTACACAAATAGTTGATCCAGACACACCCAGGTAGCTGCAAAGGATGACAAGGATACCCACCAGAATAGGATACATATCTCATGGACCACAGGGAGTACCTCACATCAACACATCAGTATGCAACATTTTAAACCAAGCATTACAGGTGCAAGGGCATCTAAAACTACCTCAACATGATGTACAGCTAAATCAAGTTCACAGGGACAAAGTAAAAAGCTTTATTCAGCATATGAAAAGTGAAACGTCTGTTCCAACAAAAGGCCAATGGCCAGTCCATGTCCAAATGGCAAGGAGTGAACTAGAGTGACAAATTCAGTATATGAAATTTGAAACGTCTGTGCAACCAAAAGGCCAGTCCATTTCAAATTGCCAAGGAGTGAACTAGAGTGACAACTGTCACACCTTGCTTGCCTGCACTGCTAAGGACCGGGGTCATCCCCTCATAGGGGCATACATGAGGGCAGGCCAGGCACCGCAGGGACAGGATCAGGGCGCAGCAGAAGGAGGCAGTGAAGAGGTGGGGGATGCAGGCGAGACACTTGCAACTGCAGTGGAGATGACTGAAGTGGTGGGTGCTGTCACAACTGTGGGGCACAAGTCAGATGGGGTGGGTGCCGGCACAACTCCAGTGGGCAGGTCAGATGGAGTGGATTGGCTCACCACTGCAGTGCCCAGGTCAGACGGGGTTGGCGTGGACTCCAAAGCAGTGGCTACATCCATGGGAGCGGAATGGGGGACAGGTGAGGTCTGCAGGGCAGGGGGTGGGGACACGGTCCCCACATCAGTGGCACCAACTGTCTGACCAGGTGTGGAAGAGCAAGTGCTAGGGGGGATGGCCTTAGTATTTTGGGGATGGTGTATCTGTGTGTGGGGGAACCCGGGGCAGGGAGTGGCGGGGGAACCTCTGGAGTGGTGGCCTGGGGGATGGAGGACGGAGACTTTGCCTTGGAGCTACGTGCTGGCGGGGGGGTCTTGCTCTTCTTGTTCCGGGGGGACTTGCGGGTGGGCATCTCGGTCTGACTGCGCCTGGGGGAGGGTGTCCGGGTATGAGGGGCACTCCCTTCTGTGTGTGGGGACTTCCTCTTTCCCTTGTAATCAGGATCTGCTGGGTCGGTGGGGAAGAGGCCAAGGTCACAGAGGAAGAGCTTCTGGGGGGATGGGGTTGCAGGTGAGGCAAGGGCAGGGGGCTGGGAGGGAGAGGTCTTGGAGGACTGTGGAGTGGTTGTGGATGACTGTGTGTGTGTCAGCAAACCAGCCCCTGTGAGTGTGGAAGCAGTCCCCTGCGCTTGCTTATGTGCACGTCTAGCCCTTGGTTTGGGGGTTTCTGTGCTTTGGACAGGTAGTGTGCTCGGAATCGTGGGTGGTGCATGGGTAGGCGGGGTGCGGGACTGTTGGAGGAGGGACACTGCTGCCGTCATGGAGGAGGCCACGGACTGGTTGGTCCTCTGTAGGGCAGACATGCCCGAGGAAATGCCCTCCATGAATGACACCAGTTGTGTCAACAGACCTGTGTGTGCATGGAGGACCTTCAGCATCGATGTCTGCCCTACATGCATCAGTCTAAGTAAGTCCACAAACTCCTCACTCAGGGCAGCAGGGGACACAGGGGCAGGGGGTGCGGTGTCTGGGACAAAGGAGACATGCTCACGAACACGGGAGCCCACAGGGACCTCTGGGATGGGAGCCGATGGGAGGGGGGTGGTGGTGGTGGTAATGGCGGTGGTGGAGACAGCCTCACTAGCTGGGGTTTGGTGGCTGCTGACACCCGCCTCCACAGGGGAGTCATCCTCAGAGCTGCTGTGGCCTTCAGCTGGGGGGGATGGTGCTGACGACTCCTCTGTGTGACTCAAATCGCCCTCCATGCCACTGGGTCCACCTGACTCCTCTCCTTCTGTCCCTGTAAGGCTCTGTGGCTCCTCCTGGTCCATGGAGCTGTTCCCTCCTGTGGCCGTGGATGTATCTAGATAGGAATAGGAAGTAAGAGAACAACATCAGTCACCTGCACCGACTGCACACACCACAGTGAGTACATCACATCACAGGGCAAGCCCTGGCATCATCAGCTGAACACAGCTCAAAGTGCCAACACTGTTTAGAATAAGCCAATTGTCATTCTCACCATCAACCATGGCACACATATCCCTCCTTGACTTGCACACATATGGCCGTTGCATGTTGGATGCTAATACCCCAATGTGCCGACATGCACCACCCACACATTTGTTGTACATGCAAGTGAACATGTAGCAGTATGTCCCTAGACCCACAGCACATCTCTTGCGACTGACTCAGCACAGGTGTCCAGATGAAGGGATGGGCAGAAACTCATTTCACATGCTTGGGATGCATGCCAGCAACACACACTATGATGTACTCATTCCTGATGGGCAAGGCCACAATGGGGTGCATGGTGCACACTTGAACACAACGCAGGCTCACTCATAGCAAGTTCAATGCCATGGCACTGGGATGCCCTGAAAGTCAGTTAACACTGTCTCCTGTCACAGGGGCAGGGCATCCAGACAACAACAATATGCACTGACTCACAATCCTAGCTCAGGGGCAAATCTGACTCTGCAGATGACCGGCGCACTTGCCCATCCCATGCAAACAACATATCCAGGACCCAGAAGACCCCACATCATCAACATCAGACATATGAGTCTCAGCAAACACAAATCCATGTACATTAACATATCACAGCCTGCCATGCATATAACCCAGCTGCATGAGGGACAGAGGTGCATACACCATTGTGCGCTGTCAGATAATCAGAAACTTATATGTTAAATAAGTCTTGTCTCCCACAGTCACATTGCAGATGTCATGCTGACCCTCTGAATCATGGACACCCCAGTTGTACGTAGCAACAAGCCACACCCTAATGACACAGAGGCACACACCTGAGGGCACATGTCACGAAGCACAACCTGCAATTTCACACACAGGAGTGGGATTACAGAGTGTTTCTGAATGCCCTTGAGGGGGCAGGACTGGGCAGGGCTAAGTAAACCAGTGTTTTGCCCCGGACAGTAGTCAGGTGGCTAAGCAATTGTGGCATACCTACTCCTGATGCCCAAAAATTGGAGTACCCTGCTGCATGGTTTTGTATTGAATACCCCAGACACATGTTGCGAGTCAGACCAGCAATTGGTACACATCTCAAGGGCACACACAGTTCACATGCCAGATCTCAGGCATTGTGTAAACAATTGACCCACCCATGAAACTCACAACAGAATCACGGGAACTTATGCTGACTGGTACCTGATACATAGCTGACTGCAGGGACACAGTGCCCTAGTGACACAAGCAAAAGACTGTAGGGGCCACTCCTGTGGAACAGATGAGGAGGGTGCATCACACAGATGAGGGACCTGATTTTGGGACTACAAGACCTGCGGAATGCGGAAGTGTGACCCGGACAAAAGACTGCTATTTGCATGTCAGACATAGTACACAGATCAGGCATGGACTTACCCCCTTCCTGCTGCTTTCTGGCCTTCAGCTGCCTATCCAGGTCCGGGAAGACCACCGCCAGTATCCGGAGCATGTGGGGAGTCAGGGTCCGGTGTCCGCCCCTCCTGCGTGGAGGTGACAGCTTCAGCTGGACTCTAGCTATCCTCCGGGTCCAGCCCCGAAGGTCCTGCCACCTCTTCGGGCAGTTGCGGAAGCGGCGCTTGTAGACCCCCACAGAACGAACAGCCCGGGCGATGGTCAGCCAGATCTCCTGCTTCTGGTGGGCATCAACCTGTGAGGAGGACAAAGTGAAAGTACATTAACACACATGCCCCAGATTTGTGCAGCACACAATTAGATATACAGGTCATCATCACAAAGGGAAATTAATTACACAGATAGTGCAACCCTGGGGAATGAAAACTCACATGCATGTCTGACATGTTAACAATGCCTGGATAGTTTAAGCTGGAGAAAATGCACTTTAGCAGCAGGAAAAATATTCAGTACATGTACCTACACACTTTGGGGGATGAAAGTAGTCAGTGAGAATGCTTGCCACTGGTGTACACACTGCTAGTACTGCTAGTCAGACAACATGCATAATTAGGAAGGCAGTGGACAGCACACTCACCTGCTCCCCTGGTGTCCCATAGAGCTTTCTGTTCTCTGGAAGGAGCCCGTCCAGCAGGGCCTGGTTCTCCTCCTCAGTGAAGGCTGGGGCCCTCTCCAGTGTACGTGCCATAGCAGGAGCCAGAGGATGCATAGACAGCAGCAGTGGTAGCAGGGATGAGGTCCAGTAGCATGTAGTGCAGGCACATGAGCTCCCTGGGGTCCAGCCAGCCTTATATCTGTGCTGCAGAGGCAGACTCTGTGCCATGTGTCCAAAGTGATAAGTCCAACACGGTTGCATTCTACGAATCTGGCCAATCCATTCAAAAGTACGACTCGTACACACCTTCCGCATTGAGCAAATCTTCACCTTCATGGAACACTTGAAATTGCAACATTGTTGTAGGCATCCAACTGAATTTCCAGTGCACAACTCGTACAAGTTTTGAACCGGCATCAGTCTCCATGACAATCCTGAGCCAATGGGTGCGCCCGGCTCGTTCAACTGACTGTACAACGCGTATTTTGAATGTACACATGCACCCGTCTCCATACGATTCAATGGCCAAGGCGTACGCCTGTCTCGGACCATGGCTGTCCGATGCGTATGCATGATAGTCACCCACGTCGGACCTCATTGGATTCAATGACAAGGCGTACGCACGGCTCGGACATGACCCGTGCAATGCGTACGCATTGTCACCGGCGTCGGACTTCATTGGATTCAATGACAAGGAGTACGCACGGCTCGGACATGACCCGTGCAATGCGTACGCATTGTCACCCGCGTCGGACCTCATTGGATTCAATGACAAGGTGTACGCACGGTTCGGACATGACCCGTGCAATGCGTACGCATTGTCACCCGCGTCGGACCTCATTGGATTCAATGACAAGGCGTATGCACGGCTCGGACATGACCCGTGCAATGTGTACGCATTGTCACCCGTGTCGGACCGCATTAGTGTGACTATTAGACGGATGCAACACACATATACTGGCCATGGACACCTGCACACACCAGCCACACTATAGCATTGGCCACACAGTGTCCCATGGCATGTGAGGCTGCATTCCCTGGGTGTTTGAGGGGGCCACAGCAGTTTTTTTGTCTGGCACTTTGTACATCCACTCCCAGGCTGTTATCTTGTACATGGGGGGAGAGTCCTTTGTGTGTTGTGCACATTAGCACTGTGATGTGCAATTGGACAGCATACCGCACACTAAGAACGCGCCTCCAAGAAGCCGGAATTCGGGATAAAGCCCTGGACTGGACCTCCTCCTTCCTCGCTGGTAGAACCCAGAGAGTCCGCCTCCCACCCTACAGAGCCGAAGCAACCAACCTCATCTGCGGCGTTCCCCAGGGCTCATCCCTCAGCCCGACACTATTCAACATCTACATAGCCCCCCTCGCACAAGTGGTCCGCCAACACGACCTGAACATCATCTCTTACGCCGACGATACCCAGCTCATCCTCTCCCTCACCAAGGACCCGCACACCGCCAAAACCAACCTCCATGAGGGTATGAAGGCCGTCGCCGAGTGGATGAGGAACAGCCACCTGAAGCTGAATTCGGATAAGATGGAAGTCCTCATCCTCGGCCCTACCCCGTCTGCCTGGGACGACTCCTGGTGGCCGACTACACTAGGAACAGCACCGACACCCACAGACCACGCACGCAACTTGGGATTCATCCTCGACTCCTTCCTCTTCATGTCCAAGCAGGTCAACGCCGTCTCCTCCTCCTGCTTCAACACCCTCCGCATGCTTCGCAGGGTCTACAAGTGGATCCTGATCGAAACCAGAAGAATGGTGACCCCAAGCCCTCATCAGCAGCCGGCTGGACTACGGCAACGCACTCTACGCTGGAATCCCAACCAAACACCTACAGAGACTACAACGCATCCAGAACGCCTCAGCCCACCTGATCCTCAACCTCCCTCGCCGCAGCCACATCACCCCCACCTAAGAGATCTGCACTGGCTCCCTGTCATCAAGAGGATCACCTTCAAACTCCTCACCCACGCACACAAAGCGCTCCACAACTCCGGACCAACATACTCGAACAGCAGACTCAACTTCTACAACCCCCCCGCCCGCCAGCTCCGCTCTGCAAGCCTCGCCCTCGCCGCCGTCCCCCGAATCCAACGAACCACCGCCAGAGGCAGATCCTTCACCTACATCGCGGCCAAGACCTGGCACTCCCTCCCCACCCACCTGCGGCAGACCCAGGACCTGCTCACCTTCAGGAGGCTCCTCAAGACCTGGCTCTTCGAGCAGTAGCAGCAGACCCCTCCCACCCCCCTTCAGCGCCTTGAGACCCTCACAGGTGTGTAGCGCGCTTTATAAGTACTGTGATTGATTGATTGATTGACAGTAATTGGCATGAGTGAAGGCCACAGTGTCAGGTTGGATATGTTTGGGGCATGTCACATACACCCTGAGTCCTGGGGGTGATGGCATGTACGTCACAGTGAGACCTGTAGCCCCAATACTGATGTGCACCCACAGTCTGTGTGCATGTTGTGTCTCAGATGTGTCTGATCACATGTTAGCAATGGGTGACACTCTCCACATCCATGTGGTATATGCATCAACCTTGATGGGGTGTGTGTCTAAGAGACGTACATGTAGGGCCGGCATGAACAACAGTGGCAACTACCTGTGGGACTTACGCTTGCCTTGTGGTGTGTACGTGCTACGCCATGTCCATTGCTGTGTTGATGTGGCAATACAGGGAGCCTGGGTTTCTGCATGGCAAAGATCTGTGATGCCTGGGAGACATGAGTCCTCATTAGTCACTGGGGTGTGTTTTTTTAACGTTGCAGCAGCACATAGGTTGGGTGACACAGCCAGATGATTAGCCCATTGCACTACATGGCACTCATGTGGACATGTGTAATTGAGATGTGAGGTGGTGGTCTTGTAGGTGACATATGTGTCCATGCCCAACAGCACACATTGTGTAATGTTGTAGTGAGGGCTGCAATTTAGATACATACATTGCTATGTTAGCATAAGCGCGTTAGATGTTAGAAAGCCATCTTGCCACTTTTGCTGCCTTTGCACACGACACTGCAGATACATGTTATTATTTGAAAACTGCTTGCTCGCCTTTTTATTCACATGAGAACTGTCTGTTGTTCACATCCCTAGACGTGCGCTGCGACCTTGGTCTGAACATTGTGTAAAGAAACAGTCTGGGTCACCACACAATGCATGTTTTTGAGTTCAGGTTGATCGGCCCACTATTTAGCCATAACACGCACGCAGCTGCAAATACCTGAAAGTCGAGTGCTTTTAATATTGCAGACTGCATGCTTTACACACATTCGGAAGAAGAGCTTTCCCAGGAGCAGAGAACACCTGATCCTGTGATGTGATTCCACTAAGCTGATCTTTACGGTATGGGGTTCCCCATTCAAGCCTAGAGACCTTCTACTAGTCTAATAATATTAGTTTACTAGCGAAAGGAACGTGGCTGTATTCCACTGTCATTATAGTATGATTACTCCTTTCATTTTCTATGGTATTGTAACAATGCTGATGGTTTTGATTTTAATCATTTGTCTGCTTATGTTAGCCAAAGTACTGCATCTTAGGACATGTAGTTTATAAAATAAACCTTTTAAACTTTACCGTGTCTCTGATTACTCTTGTTGTGGACTGATATGAGAATAATTACGAACAGTTATTTCTGATTCCCATCATTCCTGAGAGTACTCTAAGTCACTTGTTCTGGGTTGTCTATACATTGGGACCTCCGAGATAATACGGATAACGAATGGGACACTGATGCTGGTCGGATAGGGGTTCTGGGTTCTGAGGTGAGTTTTGGTACACCACAATTCACTGAGGTCCTGGTTTCCTGCGCATAGTTCTGTGCATGAGCAGAATCCCTGCAACATGGCGCACCTAACGTCTGGTCTTTTGATTTGAAACACCTTAGTAGTGCTTATATTAGTCCATGACTCCCTCACTCTTGTTTCCGGATAACGGGAGTGACGGATTTTACCTACCTATTGGTAGCCTAATAGGTTCTTTCAAGCTTGTTAATTAAAAAGGTATCTTATCTTTCTGAACCCTTGTGCTACTGTAAAATCCGTTGTCGTTTTTCTCAGTGTCCTTATGGCAGTTGAAATTGCGGCACATAGCCGTGCACCTCTGCGACGTCATTTGACGCAGTATGGGGTGCCGGACGATCGGATGGCCGTTATTTTTGTGGTAAGTGCTGATGGCTCCCACCCTTATGAGTTGTTTTACTCTTGGGTGACGCTGCCAGCAGTGAATGCAGATGATAAAACGTTTCACTCGTTTACTCACACGCGGGTCCCAGCAAATTATACGCCATACAGGATGCTAGAGATTACCCTTTCAGCTTGGCAGCATAGCATTTGGTTTAATGGCGCCCTTCCCCATGCGGTTGCACCGGCTAGACTCGGACCTTTGTCAATTCCAGGGGCCACGTGGCCGGTGCTGGCCGGATTTACGCCTCACCCCCGATATTTGACTCTTGCGGTGGATGAGTTGTGTACGCTCCATACAACCCTCATTTCAGTATATAGGGCTTTGGTGCAATACGTCTCACACAACGTGCAGGTGGGGGCACCTGCTGTTGCGGGACTTCCAGCTGGTCATCCTGCGGTTGTTATTAGCCCCGTCATAGTTAACTCGGTGATGGGCAAGCGCCCCAGAATAAGGATGATTTACCTTATTGGCTTGCCGAGAAATTTGACCAACTGGAGGCAGTTTTTCCACGCTCTACCGCTGTGGAGAAACACAGAATCCTCACCATTAGTTTGCCGAAAGACTTAGTCCCAGAAGTGTCCGATTGTGACAACTGGGGTAAGGTTTTTGCCGCGGTCTATTCGAAGTGCTTTGGCACTCAGTCTATGGCTGTGCTTCCCTCCGTCATTAAACGTGTTCAAGATAACCACAGTCCGGAGGCGGCTGTAGAGTTGGGAATGCGGCTTATCGGAGTGTTCGAAATAGTTGCCTCTCTCGTCCTTGGTAATCTCACGGGAGATGCGGTACAATTTCAAGTGGCTAATGGCTTAGCCCGTGTCGACGAACTCGATAAGCCCAAAGAGTTGCCTAAAATTATTGCGGAGGCTTATAGAACTATAGGCCGCAGTAGTTTAGGGGTTAAACCGACTATTATCATTCCTGACTTGATACAACAAACTAAGGTGAGCTCGTCTGTCAAAGACGATCGACCAAATTTTCCAAAGCAAAATTGGAGACAAATGAAACAGGGAAAGCAGCAACAGAAACAGGGGTCTCGTCCTGCGTCTCCCACACAGCTGACTAGTGAGCGCACATACGATTTGCACGATCGCTCTAGTATTAAGTCGCCTGATAGATTTCAGGTTACTGAACGCTCTCCTCGTTCTTCACAGGAGTCATCGTCCTCACAGTCCGGTGGAGGAGAACGTGGCAAAGGTCGGGGTGCCATACAAGCATGTAAACAGCCCCGTCAGGCTGAGGGTAAAGGCAAGCAAGACGAGTTTGCACGTCAACGCCCCCTGTTTCAGAAGAAGAAAGTTGCTGCTTTAACAGCGAGGTATGCCACAGATAGTGCGAACGCAGCTTCGGAACCTGACATGGTTGCTAACGCTGCTCGACAGCGCAGCGGAGGTTACAGTAGTGCGGCAAGCACTACATCCATATCTGGAGGCAACAGCAACTGACACGTTCATTACTGTAGGAACTGCTGACACTAGAGTGGCTCCCCCTGACAGACTATATAATATAGTCCTCTTAATTGAAGGTGATATACAACGTACTATTCAAGGGATTTTTTGGGATAATCTGACCTCTTCCTATGACATTCTTTTGGCGGAGGCAGAGTGGCCCTTGGCTTTCATTTTAGATGCTCTGAGAGGGGAGGAGATAATCCTCCCTTACTTTGCGCACACAGTGCCAAAGGAACACGCTAAAAAGTTTGCTGAGGAGTGGGCACAGGTGCTTGCTCTGGCTTTGTATCGCACTCAGGTAGGCTGGGATAAATTGTCCCCCAGCCATGAGATTCCATTACGGTCTATGCCCCAGCCACAGCTCCAACATGCCATGCGTCGTGAAGCTAGACCCCACTTCGCGGAAATTCTTGATCAATTGGAATATCAAGGTGTTATTGAAACATGTGTGTCACCGATGAATAATCCTTTATTCACTGTAACGAAGCCTGATGGGTCGTACCGCCTAGTTTTGGATTACCCGCACCTAAACTCTCATTGCCGGACGTGCGCGGTACAGAATACCCACAGTTCTGCCCTCGTGGATAGTCTTGTGCGTAAACGGTTTAAAACCAAACTTGACATATCCAATGGTTTTTACAGCCACAACCTGTCCTCTATTAGTAGTCAGTGGACAGCGTTTACTTCAGGCGGCAAACAGAAACAGTTTAAGACAGTGGTTCCCAAACTTTTCACTCCTAAGGACCCCCATTGAGTCACTACTGGCAGCCGGGGACCCCCCAGGCAATTTTGTATGATTTAAATGTCAAACAGTAAAACTGTAATTCGAAGAAAATAAAACACACACGTATGCACATCAAACAAAGACTAGACTTAAATTACTAAAGATTTTAGTATTTTTATAATAAAATATTTGCAAAAATAGAAAAATCCTAATGGGAAGGTTGGTGCTGCATCTCATGACTAACTTTTCATTGTTTGGTTTTATTTCACAGCCCGGGGTTCCTGCTCCTAGCAAGGCTAGACTGGAAACTTAAAGCTGCTCTGACAAATGTTGTCAGACTAGTCCCCATACATTGCACACCAAGTGCAGCGAGTGAGTCTGACCACTACAAAGGGGGCATTGGGGGCCTCTCCCCCAAGAAAATTTGGGGGAAAATGGTGCATTTTACAACACATTTGTCATATATTGAATTGAAATAATGACCTTACTATGCACCAGCATACAACAATCTTTTGTCAATCTTCATTGATTCCCTCACTACTACCCTCCAACAGTGCCTCATCTCTCCATAGCCCCACTGTCCCATGTATTTAATTTGTTTTATAGCACCTCTCATACCACTGTAGGGTGTCAGAGCACTTTACATCACACACATACAGAGACAATGAATCATAGGTCTATAAATCAGTGACTAGAAAATGTTACATAAGGCAAAGGGGACTACAAGGTGTAGTATTCACAAGTCATCCATACTGGTAGGCAATTTTTAAGAGTGCTTGGTCTGGAGAGCACAAACTTAGAATTCAGAACATAACACAGGGGTTAGCATTGACTTTAATAATAAGGATTTATTTCTACCCAAACAAACCTTTTTAGCAGCATCGGGATAATGACTGGGAAAAAGCATAACTTACTAACTTGTACCATGCAGTTTGCTGGCAGCTCTTTAATGTCAGTTCATAGGTCACTGTGCTAAATGCAATTGGAACATGTTCACTGCATAATAACAAAAGAGTCTCTGGCAAAAGCAGGAACTGACTGAGCTATGCACAAAACAAAATACTTATTTTTTAAATGCATGGTAGACATTTTTTCAGCAGGCATATTAACCATCTGGGCTTCCTAAGATGACTCAAAGCTGCCACTGGACGAACCCCCCATCTCTCTCCAGCAGGTACATTAATCATCGGAGTTATCTTGACACTTTTATTGGTGCCCAAAAACTGCTGTTTATACAAGGAACTTTGCATTGCTTTTAAAACTGCTGCCTGCGGACCCCTGGGAATGTGTCACGGACCTCTGGTGGTCCCCGGACCCCAGTTTGGGAACCATTAGTTTAAGAGATTAGCCATGGGCTATAAAAACAGCCCTGGCGTCTTTGCCGCACGTGTTGTCTCTCTGTTAGCGAGCATAAACCCTGATGTGTACTCGTATGTTGATGATATCTATCTCACGGACGACGAGTTGTGGCCGCATCTGTGTCGCGTTGATCGCATTATTGTAATGTTTGCAGACTTCGGTTACAAATTCAACTTTGCGAAGACTCACATTGCATAGTATACAGTGTTGTTTTTGGGCTACGAGCTCAACAATGAAGGTCGAGGACTGGCTCCTCACTTTCTGGAAAAGTGCGCATGTTTGCGTGCTCCAACAACATTGAAAAAATTACAGTCTTTGCTGGGCTTTCTGAATTTCGGTCGTACGTACATTCCTGATTATGCCCAGCGTATCAAGCCACTTTATGCCTTGGTACAACCTACTTTTTTCCAAATCGAGCTGGCTGCCAGAGCATTCAGCAATTTTGCAATCATTGCAAGCTGATCTTTTTGCTTCAAAATACTTACTGACACGTGATAACCGCACTAACCTGGTAATAAGAATTGTACCAGGCGCCCTGGGTTTCACGTACTTGACGTTCAATGAGGGCGACAACGTCCCCATTGCATACAAATCACACCTGTACACTTCGGCTGAACTGCGCTTTTCCTCAGTCGAGAAAGTTTTGACGGCGGTACAGATGCCAATTCTGAAAGAACGAGTGCTGTCGCAAGGAAAACGCATGTTGGTGGTCACACCATATCCTGCCCTAGAGGCAGTGACGAAAGCAAGTGTACCTAATTCTAAAGCTTTGCCTCCACGTTGGATACAATGGGCCACTTCCTTGACATCGCCCGATGTCACCTATATCTTTGATGCCTCATTACAGACTCAGGAGTATTTACAGTATGAGTTCGTACATCCTGCTCCTCTGTCTTTGCGCCCGCTCGAGGATTACCATTGTGTCATTTATACTGACGGTTCGGCGCAACCGGCGACTGGATCGAAGCATGCCTATTCGGCGGCCTGCGCAATTGTGGCAGGTACTTACGTAAATGGTGAATTCTAATCTGATGTTGTGCATACGCAGTCATTGGGCGATTGTTCGGCACAGTTAGCAGAGCTACGTGCTCTGGTGCTTGCACTGGAGTTTGCTGATCCTCGAGTCACTACTCTTATAGTAAGTGACTCGTTTGACTGTGTTCAGTCCTTCAACGACAATCTATTCTTTTGGTCTCAAAATGAATACCGTGATTCCAAAGGTAGCACAATTAAGCATAAAATGCTTTGGGTTCGAGTGGCAGAACTTAAAGAACATCTGCCTCTCATGAATGTGATTCACACTCTTGGGCACCAACGCGTTGGTGTCCACGCTGTAGGCAACAGCTTAGCTGACGAAGCAGCAAAAACAGCAGTGGCGACATATCTAGTAGCAGCAGTTACAAGATCCAAAACTAAGATCGATGATGACATCTTGGCAGCTATTGCTGCTACAGAGAAGGGAAGTAATTACCCGAGAGGTTTCCCTTCAAAATACCATTATTACTTAAGTCCTGATAACGTCCCATTAGTGAGAATTAACGATGTTGGTGACAGATTGATTCCCAACGCGGACTGTAGACCATCTCTGATATCAGCGGCTCACGAGGGTATGGCGTCTGCCCATGCCGGCGTTGCAGCAACTGTTAATCTGTTACAACAACGTTACTGGTGGCGCGGGTTATATAAACAGGCTCGCACTTATGTCCTTGATTGTGACATTTGCCAGCAGATTAAACCTTCTACTGCTGCGCGTCCACCACAAAGTCAGTTGTACATACCCAATAAACAGCTTGGGTGTGTTTATTTGGATCACTGCGGTCCTTTCTCCTCTGATACTGCGTACAAGTATATCTTAGTTGCAGTAGATTCATGCACACGTTTTCTGTGGGTATGGCCACAAAGGAGTGCTGATGCCCGTACTGTCATCAGGGATTTGCGTGTCTTTGTTGGAAGTTTTGCGTGTGGTACCTTTCATTCTGATCAGAGCCCTGCGTTCCCCTCTAAGGCGTACAAAGAAGCCATGAAATATTGGGGGTCCAAGTCAAATTTTCGTCTCCCTACCAACCTGAGGCTAACAGTTTGGTGGAGCGAATGAACCGTGACTTAAAGCAATCCTTGACAGATAGGGTTTTAGGCACTGGCCGGAATTGGTTGACCCATTTGTATGATGTCCCACGTGCACTTAATAATGTCCCTAGAAGGTCTCTGGGTGGGCGGACACCATACATGATGCTCTTTGGCATAAAAATGTTTGTCCCGGACCTTGACGGTCTAGACATGGCGGCGCCTGCCGCACCCTTTGACGTAGATGATCACCGTGCTGTATTGCAGACTCTACAAGAAGCCAAAGACAGTCTCGCGAAGGAACATATACCCTCCACATCTGATGCTGCGCTTCAGATTCTGGTAGTCGGCTGTCTACCTCGAGTTGGTGACCTGGTCCGTGAGAAGGTGGAGAACAAGAAGGAGTTCGGCCCCTCTTATCGAGCTCCGGTTCCAGTGCTTGACATGCAGGGTACAGGAACAGTCATTTTACCTCCACTTCCTGGTCGCAAGGATAACAGGTACATCTCCATTGACAATGTCAAACTACAGCGAGTGGTCGATTCTTCTTAGTATGACTCCAGCGGTTTCTTGCCCTGCAATGCTGAGAAATTCTGTTTTGGCTCCGGCATCTACCACCATGTCTGATATTGCCATCGAGATGCATACGGTTACTCATCCTTTGTTACTACCACCAGCTGGTGGTGCACCTGAAGATACTGAGTATGCTTATCCTGCAGATGTAACATTGCCCGTTTTACAATCAACCACAGTTGCTCAGTCCCGTTTCTCCTTTGACACTAACTCAATGACTTCTAATGCCCCGTCAAAGGTTTCCATTTTTGCTCTGTGGTTCAAACGACATTTTTTAATTCCCCCTTGGACTTACATTTGGCTGATGCTCATATGTGTTTTTTTGTTCATGTCCATTGGATTTGTAGTGTTATTTTTTCATCTTGTGAACGGACACTACCTTAAAGAAAGATGGAACTTTGGCCCCCCACTCCTCATCACACATCATGAAAAGGGACCAGACTTTTGTGAATATTACGGCCTGGCCAGTGTTAGATGGGATTGCGTGGGATGCTGTTAAATTTCAGATTCATGGTCCAACTGAGGTTATCAATGTACCAAATGTATTTCGTGTTTCTATGGGTGATGTGGTTAAACAAAACATCCGTTCTGATGATTGGGACGTTCAGGCCATAGAAGCACTGTTTTCTGATTTGAAATATTATGCCGCATTTGCTGCTGAGGACTTGTATTTAGATACTGCTAATTATGGTGAGCAGTTTTGCTATCAACATTATGGCAATCATTTCCTACATAAAGCCAATACGTTTCGAAATGTATTAAATTATACCCAGTGGGAACATTGTCCAACGCCACTCCTAGGTAGCTCCACCACGTTGGTGGAGAAATTCACATATTTTTCAGATTTTGGTGTTTCGAATCCAGCCTCTTTTAATTTAAAGTGGCGCCTGAGCCTGCCTCGAAAGTTAGGCTGACACACACTAAATTATTATATTCCAAGTCCTTTATGGATGATTTGTCAGTCAGCGGTTATGATCTGTGGAAGGCTACTATTGATCTTTAATCGGTTTAGGGTTCCAAACCGTGGCAGGTACAAGGAACAGAAGCTTTGCATCGTGCCTGCCTCATCCCGAACCACATGTTGTTCTTAAACTCAACAATCTTCCAGACCACCTGCTTTGGATTGGCTACTTCGAAAAAACGAAATTCTCCCTCTACTCCGGATCTGGGTGCTTATCCAAATTGGGATAATCATACAGATCTGTCCCTTGATGCGTTGCAGTCATGCATTACTAATACATCCTTCAATATTTCCAAGTTGCATTCTGAGGGATGGTTGACTTGGCAGACAAGTTCTGATTCCTGTCAACTTCGTTTTCTAGGTTTGAAACCTGGGTATATGCAGGTTCGCGTGGACCCTCGTTTTGAATCTTCTCATACTGTAACTACCTACTCTGTAGGGAAGTTATGCCAATCTTGGCTGCAACATTCCACCTTGGCATCTGTTAAACTTCATTTATCTAAATTACATGACAAAATAGATTTGAATGATTTTGTTAAGGGCCAAAAGATGGGTGTATGCTATTTATAACGAAGTTTGGAAGTTATCACAGATTGAAGCTGCTTCCAGATTGAGGGCTATTGATCAAGCCAATATGGAAAAAGTACTAGCTGTTATAGATAATAGCATTAACACCCTTTCTTCCAGAATTTACACTTTAGACAATATTGTTTCTTCTGTTGTTGATATTGTGCAGAATGATATGTCTGTTTTGTATCATGGTCAAAATCAGTTACGGTCCATAATGCAATTTGCATGGACATTGCAGACGTTAAAGGCTGGGAAAGTTCCCTGGGACTACATGAATACATCATCTTTGTTCCTTCCCTTTAATCTCACTGCAAAACAGCAATTCATGTCCATGAAAGATGCGACGTATTCCTTACTGCATATTGAAAAGTTAGAACCTTTACCTTTCTCAGTGGCCGAATTGAATTCCGCTGTGTGGCTTATCCACGGGTTAATCACATTGCCGTTTCCTTTGTTTAAATTCAGTTCATGCATGAAACATTATGCCCTAGGTAGATATGAACAGCTGGGTACTGCTTTCCTGCATGAAGTCCATACAGGTGCATGAGAGACGGTAAAGAGGTCTATTTGAAAGGTGAGGAATGCACTTCCACACCTGATCACTCTGTAGTCTGTAGACACATTCAATTGCATGGCGCATGTTATGTGCACGTGCCTAATTTAGCTTGCGTCCTGAAAGGGATTCCAGTGCCAGCTATTATACCCTCTTTCACGCTGCTAGCTAATGGTAGTTATTTGCTTTTAAATAATGAGGCTTGCTGCGGGATGCTAGTGGGAATTCCCTACATAGTGACTGTATCACAGAGAGTAGTCTGCTGTAAAAATGTCCTTTTCCCACCCCCGCATGGGCTGCTAGATGTATCCATCTGGCCTTCCATTCCAACCTTGAAAGCGGAGTTCAACAAGATGAGCAGAATAAGGGCTCTATTGTCTCAAAAAGAAGTCGCACTGACTTCTTTCCGGGAAACATTTGTCCTTCACGTAGCAAATACGCGCACCGAGGTGCAAGCGCTTTTGAATATTGACCTCCCACTTCATTTTGGTGCCCTGATTCAAACTATCTTTAATGCCTCGTCAACAACGGGCTTGGGACATTTTTTCAAAATTGTGGGCTCCGGCCTCGTGACCTCCTTCCAAACTATTTTTGGTGTGATACCGGCATTTTTTCATTCTATTTTTTCCAGCGTCTTTGGTGGTCTCCCGTTGATTCTCGCACTTGTGGCTGGGGTGCTGTTGTTGGTCTGCTTACTACGCAATGGCTGCACAGTTTGTATCACACGACAGCCTGGCCCGGCTGCTACATCTTTGTAACCGGATGCTTGAATATTTTGGAACATTGCCACTGGCAACATTAAGCATAGCCTATGGATTGTCCTTCCGGTTTTCCTACTTTACATGCGTACAACCTGTTTTTCATTGCCTAGATTGTCCATTCGAAAGGGCTCTGGATTTGTGCTTGTCGAACTCGGCGTCTCCTATCCCGGATTATGATCGACTAATGAGTCCCTTAGCGGCTCATGAGTTGGACTGTTCGGGCGTCGGGATTATGGCCTGTGGAGCAGCACTTGGAGTCCTGGGGAATTGGGACATCGTTATGGCTGCATATGACTTCCTGGCACAAAGTTATCTTGAGGAACACGCCAGTTGCCCTCTGATTGTGCTAGTGGCCCCAGTTGTTGAAGAACATGTATATTTATTTGCTTTACTAAACTGGATGGTGAACACTTTTACGGGACGCTCCGATGATTTCCTCTTGGAAGCTGTTGCCACTTACTGTGCCTATACATTGATGGATTAACTTGGATGTCGTCCAACTTTCCTTTATACAAACTTTTGGTTTTTTTATTCAACATTCGGGCTCTTCGAGCCTTGCCGTTGATTTTTCCATTCAAATTTTTTCCTTTTTTCGGTTTTTTTCTTCCCTTCGAACCTTCACTGACTTTTATATGGATTTCCAATTTGTGCCCTTAGTCCTGTTCTATCGAACTTGAACTCTGCGTCCCTTATTATATCCCTATTTTGCTAGTGGTCCGATCAAGGGGGGGTGTAGTGAGGGCTACAATATAGATACATACATTGCTATGTTAGAATAAGCGCGTTAGATGTTAGAAAGACATCTTGCCACTTTTGCTGCCTTTGCACACGACACTGCAGATACATGTTATTATTTGAAAACTGCTTGCTCGCCTTTTTATTCACATGAGAACTGTCTGTTGTTCACATCCCTAGACGTGCGCTGCGACATTGGTCTGAACATTGTGTAAAGAAACAGTCTGGGTCGCCAGACAATGCATGTTTTTGAGTTCAGGTTGATCGGCCCACTATTTAGCCAAAACACGCACGCAGCTGCAAATACCTGAAAGTCGAGTGCTTTTAATATTGCAGACTGCATGCTTTACACACATTCAGAAGAAGAGCTTTCCCAGGAGCAGAGAACACCTGATCCTGTGATGTGATTCCACTAAGCTGATCTTTACGGTATGGGGTTCCCCATTTAAGCCTAGAGACCTTCTACTAGTCTAATAATATTAGTTTACTAGCGAAAGAAAGGTGACTGTATTCCACTGTCATTATAGTATGAGTACTCCTTTCATTTTCTATGGTATTGTAACAATGCTGATGGTTTTGATTTTAATCATTTGTCTGCCAAAGTACTGCATCTTAGGACACGTAGTTTATAAAATAAACCTTTTACACTTTACTGTGTCTCTGATTACTCTTGTTGTGGACTGATATGAGAATAATTACGAACAGGTATTTCTGATTCCCACCATTCCTGAGAGTACTCTAAGTCCCTTGTTCTGGGTTGTCTATACATTGGGACCTCCGAGATAATACGGATAACGAATGGGACACTGATGCTGGTCGGATAGGGGTTTCTGGGTTCTGAGGTGAGTTTTTGGTACACCACAATTCACTGAGGTCCTGGTTTCCTGCGCATAGTTCTGTGAATGAGCAGAATCCCTGCAACAATGTCATGAACTAGCATGTGATAGTGATCGTGGTCATGGCCACATGGGGGGATGTACTGACAATCACCCTTTGTGCATCTCTGTACTGCAGGGCACTAGCTGTCCATCGTCCGTTCCCAGACCTTGTAACCATGCAGGAACGCGACAGCATCAGACGGTACCGCTTCACCAGGCCACTGATTGATGAGTTGGCGGAGCAGTTTGTGCCACATCTGCTACCTGGCCGGACATACCCTACAGCACTGACCCCAGAGGTGAAGGTGATGGCAGCCCTGCACTTCTTTGCTACTGGTACCTTCCAGTACACTGTGGCTACTGCTGGTGGTATGTCGCAAACAATGTTTAGTCAGGTGCTGCGCGATGTCTTGGAGGGGATGGTGCAATTCCTCGACCTGTATATCAAGTTCCCGAGCCAAGATGGACTCCCTGAAATTAAGGATGCCTTTTATACACTGGGGAGGATGCCGAACATCATTGGATCCATTGATGGGACACATGTTGCCCTGATACCACCACAGGCACATGAGCAGGCATACCGTAACAGGAAGCACTACCATTCCATCAATGCTCTGGTGGTCTGTCTTGCTGACATGTTGATCACACATGTGTGTGCATGGTTCCCTGGTTCGGCGCACGATGCCTACATTATGAGGAGTAGTCACATTGCAACGCTGATGTCACAGATGCCAGCTCAGCGTGCCTGGCTTGTCGGTGTGTACTGACTGTTTCTCATTGTGTGTGTTTGTCAGTGTTGTATTCTGCACTCCTAAAAAACTCAGCTACTTGTTCATTTTTGTGTGTGTAGGTGACTCCGGATACCCCAACATGCCGTGGTTGCTGACACCCCTCAGGAACCCTGTGACACCAGCCGAGCTGCGCTACAATGAGGCACATGGTCGGAGCAGGAGGGTGATTGAGCGGACATTCGGCCTCCTGCAAAGCCGCTTTCGCTGCCTGGACAAGACCGGAGGGGCCCTTCCATATGAGCCTGCAAAGGTGTGCAAAATAATACTGGTCTGCTGCATGCTACACAACATGGCGATGCAGAAGGAGGTGCCTCTCATCCAGGATGAGGATGACAACGACCAACGTCCGGCACCTGTGGAGGATCTCGGCCTGGGCCAAGATGCCAGTGATGATGGAGATGATGGTGACGTCCGCTCCCAGCTCATCAACAACTTCTTCACCTGAATGTGAGTTTCCAGGGTTGTTATGTGAATGTATGGAGGTAGCCAGGAATGTGTTGAGCCAGCTCTGTTGCTGTCTGAGTGTGTCTGTGTGCCACTTGACTGGATGTGTGCTGTGATGTGTCCATTCAGGTGGTGTGTACTCCACAATAGGGTAGTACTGCTAACTAGTGTTTGTGTAGGTGTTTTGCAACATGTTTTGTGCAAGTGTATTGTATTTCTCTCCTGTTCGTCTGTGCTTTTGACTGTATCTTGTCTGTCCTTCCCAGGGTCCTTTGCCTGTTGTGTGGTCAACACTGACCCCCAACACCCAGAAGCCAACACCAGTGTGGAAGTTGACAATTCCCATCAACTGATGTACCACACAAACCTGGACAATTTGTGAGCGTGTGTCCACTGTTACGTATAATTACCGTGCAACTATTGTGGAATAAACGTGTTGCTGATGTGTAATGAACCTGTGCTACGCTTTGTTATGTGCGTTGTCTGTCTTCCCACATCTGAGTGACATCTGCTTACCTCACCTGTGGACTTGTTACCACTGACTGTGCTTGGTGTTGTGTCTGTGCATGCCAATGTGTTTCAGGTCAACATCATTGTGTGTGATGAGTAACATGGCCATGGTGAGTATGTTTTGTGTTGCCATAGTGGTGTGTCTCCCTCACATGTGTCACATCCCCATGACTGACATTACGTTGGTCACATTGTTGCAGTATTTGGCATGCACTGTGTTGTGTAGCAGATCGACTTCGCCCTGAACATGACAAGTTTGAATCACAACAGAGGCAAGTATGATGTACTGGTGAGTTTATTTACAAACGTGTCAGTGAGGTGCACAGGATGGTGAGTGCTGTACAGTGGTTTGGGAATCCAAAGTTCACATTGGAGTTGGAAGTGCTGGTAGATGAAATGTCCAGAGTAAAGTACACAGTGGTCTGCTACATTGGCCCAACATGAACCCTCCATGTCATGTGGGCGAGTTGTGTGCGATTGGACAAGGTGAACGGGTTGCGCACAAAGAACAGTGGCGGCTGGTGACATTTGAAAGTGGTAGGGCGGAGAGTTTGTGGTGAGTGCGCGGTGGCTTCAATGTCATAGGGAGGGTTCGGGGGGTTCTCCCCCCGAGAAAATTTTGAAAAAAGAGTGGGCAAATGGTGCATTTTAAAGCATATTTGCAAAAGCAAGAAGGTTAATAAAGCAATGGTCATAGTGTCTTTTCAGACTCACAAGCCTGTCAATAAATCTGCTGGCACTGCTCCAGCTCAGCTGTCCTTACAGACTCCTGTACACCCTTTAGCACTCCCAGGCCTGCCAGTAAGTCTAACGTCACTGCCACAGCTCCACTATCCTTTCATACTTCCAGGCCTACCTGTAAGTCTACAGACACTGCCCCAGCTTCAATGTCCTATCAGACTCCCAGGACCGTCAGCAAATCTGCTGGCAATACACCCAGTTCCACTATCCTATCTTTGCTCTCTCTCTGGCAGGAGAGGGCCCTCTAGGCACTAGCAGTACACACACACACTTGATCTTAGCCAAAAGGCCGAGAAGCACTAACAGTTATTTCTCGTCCACTTTGACAGGAGAGGACCCTGGCAGGGGCTGGCAGTGGTTGCCGGGAGGATAATGTCTAATAAGTCAGACTTTTTCTGGCTCAAGACCTGTTTCCCTGAACCAAGTGCATTAGCCGGGAAGTTAAGGGATTTGAAATCACTCTTATTAAATGGGATCCTCATGCACCTGGCAGTGCCACGAGCTGCCAATAATGGGTATCAGGAGTGGGGCACCCCCACCACCAGAGTGCGGGCATTGGGGACATTAGCGGAGACTGCCTTTCCTATCACAGGCACTAGGAGGGAGAGAAGGTAAGAGGCAAGAGAAAGAGAGGGGGAGAAAGGAAGTGCAAAGGAAGAAAAGTGGAGAAAGGAGGGAAGAGAAAAGGAGAAAGTGAGTCAGTGGGGACAGACAGAGGAGAGAGGACAAGAGAGAGAGAGAGAGAGAGAGAGAGAGGACAAGAGAGAGAGAGGACAAGAGAGAGAGAGGACAAGAGAGAGAGAGGACAAGAGAGGACAAGAGAGAGAGAGGACAAGAGAGGACAAGAGAGGACAAGAGAGAGAGAGAGAGAGAGAGAGAGAGAGAGAGAGAGGACGAGAGAGAGAGAGAGAGAGGACAAGAGAGAGAGAGAGAGAGAGAGAGAGAGAGAGAGAGAGAGAGAGAGAGAGAGAGAGAGAGAGATGGGGATACTGAAGAAAATAGAGATAAAGAAGAAGGAGTAGTGTGGCAGAGAAAGGGAAGACCAGAAAGGAGTAGGAGAGAGTGCAAATAAACAACATCATCCATCAGCAACAGGCCAGCCCAGACAAGAAACTGAAGTGAGGCACCGACACCACAGCTGATCTATGAGACCTGACAGGCAGCAGTCCTAAGGTTTTTGCTGCCCTTGACAAAAGTGCTCTAGAGAGCGACATCTAGCAGCCACCACCTCTCTAGTGTGCGCACATGAAGGAACAAGTTATTTTACTTATATGTGGTGACCTGATGCATTTCAAGGTGCATCCAACGCCATACTTGCAAACCTATCCCAGAGGAGAGAACCACCACCCTGTGCCCCTAATCAACCACCTCACAGCTTCAGAAATTAAGCGATTACTTTAAGAAATTAGACTTTATTGATGACATTTCAAATTCAAACTCACCAAATCGATGGCAGGGATACATTACAGACAAACGTGGCATTTAAAAGGCTTGAAGCTACCTCCTAAGAACCTGAATACTATTTAAAGGCGAGGAATACATTAAACACTCCTCCGCAAAGAAATATGCAATGTTCTTCTAATGTAAATGACAGACAAGATTATAAACAAGTCTAAAACTTACTGATATTAAATAATGTCTGAAGAGACCGGAAGTTGTCTTGTTAGCACTCTTGAAGATGCACTTTTATTGTCTAAGTGAAAGTGCACCTTGTGCAAGTGAGCAGTGCAGCCTGCTATTCACTTAGCTGCACGGACTGAAATGATACTCACTCACTGGTACAGCCAGGAGCAGGAAGGTGAAGCAATTAGATTCAGAAGGGGCACCGGAAAGTGTGGAGGGGCCCTTGCAGCGAATTTACTTGCAGCACTGACTAGAGATACACATAGAAAAACGCAGAAGGTGAATGCTGCAATGTCAGCATGATTGGCCTCCTTTGCAGCAGCAGCACACGATTATAATACTGACAAAGACTGTGTTACAACACAATGCTGACAACATGGCTTTACAAATAATTATTCCTATGCAGATGGACGACCGCACTAAAAGACCTGTTGACAGTGAGCCCCTTTTATTCCATTTTATAGGCAAACAAATCAATCTGTGGACCATCATGTCTGGCTGACTGTCATACAACATGCCATGGCTTCAGGTGTTTCAGCTGGCACGTGTCACGTACAGACAGGCGAGAAACGGAATATATAATAATGTGAGCAAGCACGTTCTCGATGTAATTTTGAATGCTACCCTAAAATGTCTTTTTTTAACATACTTTGCACACATCTGCACATCCCTAAAGCCAAAACTAGGGATATGAGAAGGAAGAACAAATTTTATTTGTTTTATTTGTTGCTACAATTGTAAGCGCTGTCACCAAGTGTATTACATTTAACACAAATACCCCTAACAGGAGTATTTGTGTTAAATGTAATACATTTAACACACATGGAAGTTGCATTCGAGAAGCACTCGGTTATTACTACCTCAACCAAGCAAGCAGCGCCAATGAGAAACAACTGATTAAGCGTAAGGCCCATTTTTTATAAAATTCTTTTAATTGAATTTTGAATTACAGAAACAAACAGAAAGCTGTGAAGTCTCTGCCTCTACGTAAGGCTAAGCAACCATGGCAAGGGTTATGCACGGACGCATTTTTAATGTGTTACTGTTAACGGTTTGTTAAGTGCGACCCTGCCCTGAACAGCGTGGTGCCGCGCATCATGCTATACCTACTAACTCACCTACATTCATGACACTACTGCGGACGTCTTCAAATTGATTTTTATGAATAACTAACACTCAAAAGTAACTATTTTCAATATTAACCTGTTATGTGAATTCGGCGCTTTCTTCAATACTTTCTTCCCTGGCAACCTTTCCTTTTCATGTCAACAGGAAAACAAAACCTCTCCAACTCCTTGCCATGCCTGATGGTCTTGACCCGATTACTTTAAGATCGGTGACTTCACCTTTGTACTTAAGCTTTAAAATTACAAATCTAAACTACCGCAGCAACGACTTCAAAATTACTTTGAAAAACATACAATTAAATGCAACGTCTTTCTAAAGATCACACAACAACAATGGCTCAAGTGTAGTGCAATTACGCATAAGGGGGGGGGATTACAATTTAAAAAAGAAAGCTAAACTTACCAGATTAGGTCCGCGCGGCGCCTCTCTGCTTCTCGGCCGGGTCCCGTTGGCGCCTCTTCTAAGGTAGGAACAGCACTGGTTGGCAACCCCTCTAAGCCAATAGACGCTGCTCCAGCAGCGCCAGCATTGGCTTACAGCAGGATGACTCACCGCCCGCCTGCCCATTAGGAGACCGAGGTTTGAGCCTTTGCTCAACCCTCGCTCTCCTAATGGGCATGCGCCAGCCACAGCAGACAGTAGTGCGCATGACTGGGCACGGAGCGAAAATTCGCCTCCTTCACCCAGCATGCGCACTGCTGCCTGCTGTGCTCTCTGCGCCACCCCTGGTCTGCTGCATGTCAGTCACTCAGCAGCATGACGTCGGACCGCCCTCCCCCTTCAGACTCTGAAGGGGGAGGGCGGTCCGAGTTCATGCTGACTGTGACTGACATGATTGTCAGAACATTCTCCCTCGACGCCGAGGGAGCTGCCGGTGCGGACGGCTTGTGGGGCAACGCCCCAGCGCCCTTAATGGACGCACCGCCACTGACAAAGAACATTGTCCAGAACAGGTTTAGAGGCTCTGGGGGATTGTAGGAAGGTGGAATCTGACTAATGGTTGTCTTCAACTTTTTGCCTGGTATCTGAGTGGTTTTTGACTAGTCTGGCTGGGATCCTGCTATCCAGGACCCCAGCCTATCTGCTTTCTCCTTAAAACTGATGCGAGTACCCTAGGTACAAACCAATTGGACACTGAGGATACCCTGGCAGTCTCTTGTAGATGGTACCCTAGGTACCCAGGGCATGGGTCCCTCAGTAGGCCTACCAGGGCTGCAGCACTTATTGTGCCACCCCGGGACAGACATACAAACTGACACCACCAGACCACTACTGTAGTCTGGATAAGGTGGTGCTAGCACCCCTTACAGGGAAATAGGTACCCTATATCCCATCCTATTACAACACATGTACTCTCATAGGTCACCCCTAGAGCAGGCCTTGGTAATCCTACATGGCAGGGTGCTGAGGTATGTGTGAGGGGGGACCCCTACCTGAGTAGGGCCCCTCTGCAACCTTCGTAAAATCATTGCTGGGTTGTTTGTAGTGTAGCCATACCATATACTCTTAACCGCATTATAAGTCTATCGCGATAACGTGATAACTTGAGAATAGCTACGCAGAACCATATCGTGTTTGGTGTCAAACATGTAGGAATCATACCACCAGTTCAGCCATGGGCATGAGGGCACGATTCCCCCCTGCTAGAGGGGCGATATGGGAAAAGCGGCAGAATTTAGACACCAATTTAAAAGTGCACACGTAGTACAAAATGGATGCTACCAGCCACCTAAACGACTCTGGCTGCCTGTTGCTGGGGAAAACCCCAGCCTCGGCATCTGGACAATAGGGTTCCTGTGGCAGGGTGGTGCCAGCACCTCCCCAGACAGGATATGTGGATTGGAACTGGGTGGGTGCACCATATGATGCCTTTCAGAGATGCACGTAGGCTGCTACAGCGCCTACATTCTGCATACACCGCCTGGAACCGGTTCAGGGGCATCCTGCCCCTCGCCCAGGTGGGAAACACACAAAGGGGAGAGGGTGTAGCCACCCTTTCCCGCCTC
Source organism: Triturus cristatus (assembly GCF_964204655.1). Lineage (NCBI taxonomy): Eukaryota > Metazoa > Chordata > Amphibia > Caudata > Salamandridae > Triturus > Triturus cristatus. The sequence goes on along the minus strand of NC_140585.1, from coordinate 143,599,677 downwards.
ACCTCTCATTGGTGGACACTGATCTGGACACTGCCCTAATCTTGGGGATAAAGGTGAATAACGTGGCCCCAGAGCCTCAGATTAATCTTGGACTTCACAGCCTTGACCTTCGGCGAGCTGCTGCCCAGCTGACTGAAGAAATCTCCCTTGGGGTAAAGGAGTTACCCCCCTGCTTGGCAGGCACCTGAAACACTGCAAGTGACCCGGTTGGAACTTTGCTGCTCCTACGGACTTTGTCGACTCCCAGCAACCTTGAGGTGGGTTTTCTGAGCATTCCAGAGGCCAGTGAGTGTGCACAGCAAGTTTGAGCACCGTGGACCGCATGGGTGCCGAGATCCCCAATACCCCAGGACACCGGCTACCTCTTGCATAGTACACGACCCTGACCAGTGGGTAAGTTGTGCTTTGGCCCAGTATTGAGCAAACCTCTCAGCAGCAATTGTGCTAAATATCAGCACCCTAGCCCCCTCTGGTGGCCCGTGGGCTCCCTTTTGCGCACTCCAAATTGCTGCCTCCCGCGGTCCCTTGTCTCTCGACTGGTGGGCCCTAGTGGAGGTCAATCTCGACTTTCAAGAGTTTCCCTGGCTGCTCCAGGCCTGCTCTACAGTCTCGCCAAAGGAGACCTCTCACAGACCTCGTGGGTCTACACCAGTATCTGATTTGTTCATTTTGCGGGGGTTGCAGTTGCCAAGGATTAGTAGATCCAATCCGGACACTAACACCGCAGCAACCCTCATCCGTTGTGGGATATTTGCCCTCCAGAAGGTGGCCTTCTTTGAAGCCTCCCGGAGCCTGTGGCTGCAAATCCAAGCTACACCTCTTTCCACTTGAAGCACCCAACATTGAAGGGCTCTTTCCTTTGAGCTCCCTGGTCACTGTGCCGTGACCCAGACTCTGTTCCCTCTGCTTTCAGGTTCTTCTCTACCAACTCTACAACTTCATTCTTGACGACATCATCGACGCTTTTGGCTAGCAGCAGTTTTGTACATTTTCCCACTGAAAATCAGCCCGCGACCCGACATCGAAAACGACCTATGCACCCGGCTTCCCTGGTGCAGGTAACAGTGGTACCTCGGTACTCTCGTGGTAGTGGGCTCCTCAAAAGCTTAACTCTAAGCCCTTAACTTTGAACTCCTGCTAGAAGTGTCTTTAATCTTTTAAAATCAAACCGCGACATTCTCCGTAGGCTATAATAGAGATCCCGATAGCAGCTATTTGCACTGCACGCGCCTCCCGTGGGTCCCCTTCCTCATAACCTGGAGTGGATTCTTAAGGGGCCAGCGATCCTAAATGCCCTAGGCATTGTCTGTAGAATTGTCGTGGTTCTTATACCACTTTTTTAATATATGGTTTGGTCCCACCCTGGGGCCCTGTGATTCCAGTGCTATTTATTGTATCTATCAATGCTTGTTTGAATTGTAACTTTGCCTCTAGCCTCATAAAGAGACTTGTGGGATTCTGTTTAGAATAAATACATATATTTTATATATATACCTGTGTGGACTACTCAAGACTTAGCCTGAAGGCTGCTCTCCACAGCTACCACTAGGATAGCTTTCTTTAAAGGTTGTCTTTAACCTATCACCTTAAGAGTCGAATTGGACTGGTGCAAGGTGGCCACTATAACTAGTGACCAGCATATGCCAGGCCAACTTCTCACATTGGTATGCAGCGGTTGGATTCAAGCTTCACATTGTTTTACCAGATAACAAATTGAATTTCTAGAGTGAAAGCCACTTGGTACCAAAGGTACATATAAATTCAAGCTTAGAATATAACAAGTTCTACTGAACTTAGGAGTTGTGTGTAGAGGGTTTAGCACACCTTGACTACAACTCAAGAAAGGGTTCAGTAGGCCACATTTAGTGTAGGTAGATACACCAGTACCACTACACTAGAAAATGTCTTTAAGTTCAGGTGCCCATAAGGCTCTCGAAGGACCTCATAGGGTCCCAGTCGACAAGTATGATAATTTCTCCTTTGCTGAGCTTAGGGAAATGTGCACCACTAGGCAACTTAAGACAAACAAAGGTGCCAACACCCAACGTCTCAGGGAAATCCTGCTCATAGCAGACTTTAAGCAGACTTTAGTGTCTGATGGGGTAGACAGGTCGGGTGGGCCTCCCTCTGGAGAGGACACTCCCAGTGTGGACTCTGATGGGGACCAGGATGAGGAAAATGATCCTGACCTGGAAGAACCAGACCACTCACAATATGGAGGTGATGGCTCAAGAGGCACTCCCTTCATCCCTAATGGGAGAGTGGTGGATCCAAACAGAAGGAACAGATCCCCCTCAGAGGGGTCCAACCATTCTAGGAGATCCAAAAGGACCTCTGCCTCTCCTCAGAGGAGAGAATCCTCCCAAGAGAGGAAATGCAGACTGATCCAGTTTGAGCAGGCAAAGCTTCAGCTCAGGAGAGAACAGTTAGCATTAGACAGGGAGTCCCTGGAGCTTCAGAAAGCTTCAAGAAAGTGGGGTCTAGAGATCCCTGGTGGCAGTAATGAAACCCCTAGAGTTAGAGAGAAAGCTCCTGACAATAGGAACCTCCATAAGATTGTGACCCCTATCATGCAGGGGATGATATCCACAAATGGATCACTGCTCTTGAGAGGGCCTGTAAAGTACAAAGGGTCCCAGTAGAGCAGTGGGCAGCAATCATGTGGCTCTCCTTTGCAGACAAAGGAAGAAACAAGCTCCTCTCTGTTAGAGAAGAGGATGCAGATGATTATTATATCTTGAGAGATGCTTTAATTGATGGGTTTGGCTTAACCACTGATCAGTACAGGTTTAAGTTCACAGACACCCAAAAAGTACAGGATCAAGATTGGGTAGACTTTGTGGATTGTGCTACCAAGGCATTGGAAGGTGGGTTAACTGGCAGTAAAGTAAATGATTACAAAGGATTGTACAATCTCATCATGAGGGAGAAGATCCTTAATAATTGTCAGAACCAACTCTTACACCAGCACCTGGTGGACTCTGATCTGACCTCTCCCCAAGAATTGGGAAAGAAGGCAGACAAATGGGTCAGAACCAGGATTAGGCCCAAGAACCAAGGTGGTGACCAGAAGAAAGATTCCACTAAGCCCAAAGAGAAAGGTGGGGATAATAAAACAGAAATGTCCTCTGAAGGGCCCCAAAAACCAAGTTCTGGGGGTGGGTCCCAAAATCCTTCCTCTTCTAACAAGAAACCCTATTGCCATGTGTGCAAGCAACCTGGCCACTGAAAAAACTGACTCCAGCTGTCCAAAGAATGGCAATAAAGAAAATGTTCCTCCCATTGCAGCTCCAACACCTCCTGCTACTACTAGTAGTAATCCCCCAGGTGGTGGGAGTGCACCCAAAAATTTAGTTGGGCTGTCTTGGGGAACCCAGGTGGACTCTGGGCTAACCAGGTCCCCTAAACAAGCAACTCTAGTCTGTGATGGTGGCATGGGGTTTGCCAACTTTACCATGAGTCCCCATATCTTGGGCAGGTACAGACAAGAGACCATGATCAATGGTCAGAAGGCTGTGGCCTATAGGGACACAGGGGCTAGTGTCACCATGGTGACCAATAGGCTAGTGCCCCTAGAACAGCTTTTACCTGAGTTTAGCTACCAGGTGACCAACATAGATGGAATTAGGACAGACCATCCCATGGCAGTGGTAAATGTCAGCTGGGGAGGGGTCACTGGCCCAAAGAGAGTGGCAGTGTCCCCAACCTTGCCTGTAGATTGTCTACTAGGGAATGATCTGGACATCTCAGCCTGGGCTGAGATAGACCACAAGGCCCATTTGAAAATGTTAGGCATCCCTGAGAGAGTGGATGAGACCTTGAAGGCCTCACCTCCACCCCAGGAGAAAGTAAAAAGAGTGAAGCCTGAAACTATGGATCACTCCACCCAAACAGAGAGCAAAGGGGGTGAGGAACAGTCCTCCCCCCACCAGACTAAAGGTAAGGGTAAAGTTTCCGAGGGAACTGCCCCTGCCCCTTGTGAAGTAACTGCCCCATAGGTGGACAGGCCTGGCCTGGACACAGCTCTGATGGCAGGGGATCCTTCCAAGGTGGCACCCAGTCTGGAGCAGGTATCCTGCTCCTCTCTACCCTGCCTCAGCCAGCCCAGGGCTGCAGAGGACAGGGAGGTCAGTGGACCCTTGACGGGCCCCTGTCCAGAGGAACCCCCTCATCTGAAGGTTAGGGACACCCAGCAGAGTAGTTCTAGCCAGGTGAATATTCCTCTACAAACTGAGGGATCCCCCTTACCCCTAGGTACAGGTACCCCCCAGATGGACTTTGTTGGGCACAGGGAAACCTGGGGCATAGTTGCCACAAACATTCCAATGCCCCCCACTATTCCAACCAGAGGGACCCAACCCCTAGCTGTAGGCAGCCAGAGGTTGACCCTTAGGGACAGATATGACACAGTCATGGACAGAAAGGCTTCCCAGGTGACCAGTGTTCTGAGGAGGTTGAGACCACCCCAAATAGGGCCTCACTTCCAGACTCAGACGCCTCATCAGCCTGATTCTGTACCAAAAACCAATACAGGTAATTTCCCTAGACTTTGGAGAAACTCTAAAACCCCTTGGGGTAGGATTTCCCAGGTGGACCATGAGACAGGGAGCAACCATGCTAGTGCAGGTTCTTCCTTATATGGCCACTCAGGAAATAAAGGCTTATCTGGACAAGGTTAGCCTTATCTCCTTTCGTTTGGGAGGGTGGTTATGTAGGAAGGTGGAATCTGACTAATGGTTGCCCCCAACTTTTTGCCTTGTATCTGAGTGGTTTTTGACTAGTCTGGCTGGGATCCTGCTATCCAGGACCCCAGCCTATCTGCTTTCTCCTTAAAACTGATGCGAGTACCCTAGGTACAAACCAATTAGACACTGAGGATACCCTGGCAGTCCCTTGTAGATGGTACCCTAGGTATCCAGGGCATGGGTCCCTCAGTAAGCCTACCAGGGCTGCAACACTTATTGTGCCACCCCGGGACAGCCATACAAACTGACACCACCAGACCACTACTGTAGTCTGGGTAAGGTGGTGCTAGCACCCCTTACAGGGATATATGTACCCTTTATCCCACCCTATTACAACACATGTACTCTCATAGGTCACCCCTAGAGCAGGCCTTGGTAATCCTACAAGGCAGGGTGCTGAGGTATGTGTGAGGGGGGACCCCTACCTGAGTAGGGCCCCTCTGAAACCTTCGTAAAATCATTGCTGGGTTGTTTGTAGTGTAGCCATACCATATACTCTTAACCGCATTATAAGTCTATCGCGATAACGTGATAACTTGAGAATGGCTACACGGAATCATATCGTGTTTGGTGTCAAACATGTAGGAATCATACCCCCAGTTCAGCCATGGGCATGAGGGCACGATTCCCCCCTGCTAGAGGGGCGATATGGGAAAAGCGGCAGAATTTAGACACCAATTTAAAAGTGCACACGTAGTACAAAATGGATGCTACCATCCACCCACACGACTCTGGCTGCCTGTTTGTGGTAAATAAAATATTACGCTCTATGTATTTCAGAATATCAATAGGATCATGCATAAAGCAAGAGGCTGAGTCTGTGGTATCAGGTTCTAAAAGGGCTTTATTCCAATAACTCGAGTCAAAGGGAGAATATTACCATCACCAAAAAGGGATCTGGAAGGGGACTCAAAAGTATTCTCAATATTCTCAAAACATTATTCACAGAGTACAGTATATATACATTTCTCAATTGTACGTAAGCAAAAGAGCAAGAGAGAATGAGATAAGAGCATGTGGGCGTGTAAGTAGGCGTGAAGGTGGGCGTCCATGTGGGCGTCCACTTGATGATAATGGGTAATTTGTCATGTGTGGGTGGATACCTGGAGGGGGTTGCGTGATCTGCTGGAATTGTACTGGAACTTTGCCTTACTTGTGCTCAACTCGAGCATGACGTGTAACTGACGTGGGGAGGGTTGCTATGCAACCGAACAAGTCTGGAAGTGAGGCCTTCAGTTAGTGAGGCCTTCAGTGTCAAGACGACCAGCACATCTTGTATTATCTGATATCCGATGTCTGGAGCAGGGACTGATTTGTGACATAGGTTGCTCATCACCAAGAGCCGATGTGGCATCTATTTCTTCATTTACTTCATTTACTGCAGAAGCCTTACATGGGGGCTATGGGCTTTTTACTGACGTGAGCTTTGCAATCTCACAAAGAGAGACAGTAGGGCTGGGCTCCCTCCTTGCAGATGGGTCGCGTTCATTCCTCCTTCACCAGGCAAGAATGTGGTTTCAGTAAGAGTAAGCAGATAACCGTGCTCAATACTGTCTCGACACCTCGGTCGGGGCCCCTTTGGCTGAGGCCCAAGTGTGCAAGGCCAAGGATACGTAGCTGTAGCTTTCAGAGCGTTCTGAGGCATTAAACCTCTTTTTGGCTCTGGCTGAGCCATAAACATGGGCTTCATGAAAATGCAGGAAAACATGATGAAAAACGTGTAGGCCTCAATACAGATTTGTCGTTTCTCTCATGGGAGACTGGATGATGGCAGGCCACGTTATAGCATAAGCATCATGATAGAAAGGCCATGGAGGGGAAATACATAGGTTACATGTATGTGCACATAAGCGTTCGGGGGGGGCACATGGGGACACATAGGCCTCATAGATTTTTATTTTCCTCATTCCCTCCTTGTACCTTAGTGAACCCCCTATGTAACGTCTATTTTCATGAGACAGTCGATCTGTTCTTGCAGCATTATTTTTCCATTTTCAATGCTTTGTAAATAGGGATGTGGAACACATGCAGTAGCACACAGGCCACAAATGGCCGGGCCACACTGCAGACATAGGCAACAACTGAATATCATTAATAGTATCAACCCACAGACGGTCAACACTTTCCATCCCCAAGCCGATATTAATCCCCAGAGCCAACCGGACCATGTCCACGTGCCTGGGTCTTGATGTATGTTTTGGGCAATCTTGTGGAGCCTTGTTATTGCTTTGTATTCTTTGGCATCACCGTTGATGGATGTCAATAAGGCAAACCATGCTCCGCAAGAACCATTATGGGAGAACGGAAAAGGAAAAAGAGGCAACACTCCCTTTACCTTCTGATACGGGGGAAATCGGCCACAGACCCAGCAGTCTGATGTGAATGGTGCAGTATCTGAATAAAGGTATTGTTGCGTAAGGCAAGTCGATATGATAGCTCATAGGATGGCAGATCACTAAATGTGTGCTTGATGGTATCATTAGTGGAGGAGTATAAGAGTGAGGCAATAGGAGGAAAAATAGCATGTAGTATTAAGCTGATACATATTATCGTGATGCACATCTTGCTCTTTTTATCAATGTTATTGTCCAAGATCTTATGCAAGCCAGAATACATGTTCAACCGCTTCACCACCTAGTGGACTTAATTGATCAAACGGGTTCTGACTTTTTAGATCTAAGTTTAGCTTTGTGGAAACTGCTGGGGAGTCTCCTCTTAGAAAATGGTGTTCAAAGTCCAAAGTCCAAGTTCAAAGTCTTTTTCCTTTGTAAAAGAGTGGTGAAGGTGCAACCATCCTTTCCGCCCTTTGACTTTAACGGCCGTCCCCGTGGTCCAGAGCACTGACTTTGGCGCCTTCCATCCAGGAGCGATGGAGTATTCTTTGACCTGGGTGTTGTCAGGGAAGGCGGCAGCAACCTGCGAACAACAAGAGAGTAGTGCAGACATCAAGGAAGCCAGGTAATCTGTCAGTATGTTACTATCAACATCAGTTATCTTTTTAGGCATTGGAGTGCCCCACATGTTTGGTGGTCTACCAAAGACCACTTCATAGGGAGATAAGCCTGTTCTAGAATGAGCTACCATTCGCATGTAAAAGAGAACCATATATTCTGTAAGCTGTCTAGCATTGCTTTCTCTCCTAAGTGTGCAGGACTATGTGCGGTATTTATGATTATTTGTACCATTGAATCAGGAAGAAACCATGTGGATTTGCCCTTTGTCATCCAACCCTGATCAGTCAGTACCCCTCCTTGTTCCGATCATTTCTTTAATTCGTCTACAGTAGCATGTGTCTGTATGTCTTGTACATCCTTGGAAGGATCCCTTACTATCATGGCTTTGGACAGTGATAGTATCTGTGATTTTGTCATGTCTAGTGGGGTCTGAGCTGTCTGTTTAGCTGTTCGGTCTGCCAGATCATTGCCTTGGGAAATGGTATCTGTGGCTCTAGTATGTGCTTTACATTTTAGGATAGCTATGGCTGTTGGTAAATGTATTGCTTCCAGTAGGGCTTGAATAAGGGGGCCATGCTGTATCTTGGCCCCATGAGAGGTCAAGAAACCTCTTTCTCGCCACAGAATCGGTGTAAATGTTTACTCTCAGGTGCTTAGCTCTTATGCACGCTTGTGTCAGGGCGATGAGCTCTGCTGCTTGTGCTGACAATATGTCTATTCTTTTAGTCTCTATTATTACAGTATCAGTAGTCACTGCATATGCTGCCACTAATTCTCCCGCCCCTGTCCTCATGCATGAGCCGTCAACTTATAGTGTTAGGTCGGGGTCTGGGAGTGCAACGTCTGTCAAGTCTTGTCTTGGTTTAGTCACGGTATGTATTACTTCAACACAGTCGTGTGGTGAAACGCTTTCTGTACTGGAGGGCAAAAGGGTAGCAGGATTCAGTATGTTGCATCGTCTGATCTCTATGTGTGGTTGAAATAACGTTGGCTCATAGCCTGTCAGTCTAGCTACAGTCAGGTGTTGTGTTTGTGTCCGGTTCAAGAGAACCTCTACTGCGCGTGGTACTTGTACTGTCAGAGGGTGGCCCAGCACTATCAAGTCACTTTGTCTTATGGCTAAGGCCGTTGCTGCAACTGATTTTAGGCACGCAGGCAAAGCCTGTGCTACTGGGTCTAATGTACTAGAAAAATAAGCACAGGGCTCGTGTTTTCCTGCATGATCTTGTGTTAGGACAGATAGTGCTGTTCCATCCCGCTCTGTCACAAAAAGCATAAACGATTTGTTGTAATCAGGGTTTGCTAAAACTGGTGCTTGACATAAAGCTCTCTTTAATTCTTCAAATGCCACAGTGTGTTCTTGTGTCCAAGGGAGGACTTTAGTAGAAGCTGTATTAGGGGCTTGGACTAATACCCCTGAAAGATCACAATAAAACATGAGAAAAAGGGGAAAGCACCATACCTATTTCCTCGGCTTAATTTCTAAGGGGGCTAATTTCTAAGGGGCTTAATTTCTTAAGGGGCTAGCGGGAAGCGAACATCCTCAGGGGCCAGCAGAAAGCCAATATTCTCCTCCTTCCCCCCCTTTTTGACAGGAGGAAATCTGAAACAGATTTCACTGCTGTCAAACACTATCAAACCCTGTGTCTTGTCAACACTATTAATCCCTGTGTGTAGCTACTGGGCGTAAGCAAAATTATAGGAGATACACAGCGTATTTGAAACGGCGAGAAATCCTTCAAATTAATGTACAAACCTCATTGTGTTAGCTCATAAGCTGGCCAAATGACATCTCATATGCAAATGTCCCTATTACATGAACCTACACCAACCTGAAGTCAATATTAATGCTAGGAGGCCCTAATAGGAATGCTAAATTACCTAAATATTCGGAAAACCAAGTTTAAGAACAGTTGTTAATGTTGATAATTAATAATTCATCTGCTAAAGAAATCAGTCATTTTGCAATAATTTCCACCTATACAATAAACAGCCTAATTTAAAAACATGTCAACTTTTGGGGCCACCACTTACAAGAATGAGCTTACTAAAGCAAACTTTAAAAAGGAAATCCTGTCAGATATTTTCTCATTACCCTAAATACCGAGCCTCATTTGTCACTCTGGGGTGGCAGTCCTTATTTAAAACAGGCCTTTCAAGAGGTAAGATGCGAGTGCACAGATCATAATGGTTCCTTAATGTCCAATCTGGAAACCTATGACCGAGGCTGCCTGTCTATAAGAGAAAGGCAGTCATGTGATACATATTTAAGTCTTGCATAACTATTTTCTTCTTTTATTCATCACCAATACCAATTAGACATACACTGATAACGTGTTGTCCGCTATTTTGACAGCATGATAAAGGTAATATCATGTCTGTGAAATTTAGTAATTGTGAACAAGTTCCAGCCAAGCGCTGCGCAAAGATTTACGTCGTCACGTCCATCTCCGTAACGCCCAGGAGAACTTGTATTAATGCCAAACATACTGGTCAATACAACACAAAAACAAAACATATATAAAATACATATGCCAAGCCATCAGTATACCAAGCACAGAAAGCATAGACAATTACACTAACATATATAAATGAGCAGCGATGCGCAATTATAGTACCTACAGCTCAGAGGCGAACATTCTGGCCTGCTTAATTTGTCAGGCTTATAATCAATAACTTATTTACCTGCCCTATACACCCCCATCTGAAATCACCGTGTCAAGTCTGACACACAGAATCAGCAAGAATAATCAAAAACGAAGAACACACGAACCTGTTTTTTTTTTTTCATAAAAATGAGCTATGCATCTTCGTCAACACAATGTACCCTAATGTCCCAGACGAAGACGCACCTCTCATCTCTCCCCACAGACTTTTAACCACTGGATCATTTATCCAATGCAACTGGTGGCTGCTTGTGGCCACAATTCAAAAATGTCTGAATTTGAAAATCGTTTTTATATAGGCACATAGCCCTTAAAATTCCAAGCAAGAGCAACATTTTACTTTCTGGCCAGAAGCAATATAACATTTGCTAAAAAATAAAACAAATCTTCTCCATAGACATTTCCCCGGGGCACTGGTTTAGCACAGAATAGACCAAGGGAATCTTTCTCGACTTACATTTCTCAGCTGCCCTGTCTTATCAGAGAAGCTAAAAATAGCCCCTCAGCGCGGCCTGAGCCTGGGCTGCCAGCCAACTTTTTTGTTGTTCCGGCTGCAGGCATTACACAGATGCGATGTCATAGAAGCTTTCTAAGCAGTGCCTCTGTTCTGCTCCTCTCACCGGCCCCCACCTACACTGGCTACAAGGTCAGAATCTGTCTCCGATTTCTGTATCACATACTGCTCTACACAGCCCCCACCTTCTCCTCACTCTGAAGCTGTCAAAGACAAAAAGACTACTCAATTCCATAAAAACTGCAATAATTCGCCCAATTGAAAAATTATTTTTATATACAATTTGCTCTCAGGGGGTCATAATCTTACCGTTTTGACCCAGCACATTGGCTCACTGGACCACCAAGAACACAAACCTGGATTCTGGAACAATTTTGCAAATTCGAAATACCCACAATTCTTTTTTCAAGCTAAACTTTTCACTAATTATTTTTCATTAACACTTTGTACATTAGGGGTGTCATCAAATCACAGGTGTTGCTCCTTCTCTAGCTACACCCCTCTCAATTTCCTATTGACAACGTAGTCAAATGTTGGACCATGTAAACACCGGCTATGCGCTGTTCGTTTGGTGGGAGGCTCAAGAACCTTTGGGCTACTATATCATTATTATATGTATCGTGGTACTTGCGGTGGCATTCTAACTGGTCTTTCTACTGGGGCCACTCTTGCTAGGTCCTCTGAAAGCACGGGATAAATACCAGCAACGTCAGTATTTCTTCCTCTGTCAGCCTGCACTCATTTCACCTGCTCCACTTCCTCCTGTAACATCTCTTCCTTGGCTTTTCCAGACTCCAGTCTACTTCTCTCTGCTTCGTGAAACACTTACTCTGTCCTCCTATGTGACTCCTTGCGCCAAAACTCAATGGCATCTTTCTGTTACTGTCTGGCTTTCTTTTTCCATAATTCTTCTTCTACTCTCATGATGCAATCTGCATCCCATGTCCCAACTGCGGGCCACCTCTGACTTTCGGCTAGATCCTTGGTGTAGTCCACCCATAAATCAAGAAATAATACGGCATCTAGGCCATGCTTATGATACATAAAGTACCCTGGAGTGTCCCTAGGTGGAATGGGAACAGCTTCCTCGAGTACCCCTTTTCTAGTTTTGATCTGTCTTAATTTTGAAAAGAACGGCATCTTTAAACTTTGCTACTTGATTTTGAACACAATAAATTACAATAAACACAATAATGAACACTCATTCATACCACAATTTTTAAAACATATTAAAACATTTAACATTTAACATTTAACGAACGATGATAACTAATAGGAAACTAGTTACTGACATAATACTAACACTAGAGAATACTGAATTATATGCAAGACATACTAGATATACTGCTAAACAGTACAGATACACTGCTGAAACAGTGCAGACCGGATTTGTGTACCCAAACCCGTCTTGACCGGCACAACCTAATGTGCACGTCTAACTGCCTCCCCAGCAACGGTACTCACCGGGTAGCACGGAACGGAAGGCCTCGGAACTGAACTGGACTAGACCAAACTGGACTGGACTGGACTCGACTCGTGACCTGGATACTTCGGAACTTCGGAATCTGGTGGGCCTCTGCATACCTCGGACACAGCTCTCTCGCAGGTGGGCTCTGGGTAGGACAATCTGCGTTCCTCACCACCTCGTATGGATGCCTGGTCGCAGTCTGTCCCCTTCGTTGGCCTGAGGGAGTTGGCGGGAAGACCCGCGACGTGCGCGCTTGAAGTCCGTCACGGCTATGGAAGGGGGCAAAACTGGACCTTCATCTCCGGCGTGTGGGGAAAGAGATGTCCCTGTTCGGGCGCCATTATGTGGTAAATAAAATATTACGCTCTATGTATTTCAGAATATCAATAGGATCATGCATAAAGCAAGAGGCTGAGTCTGTGGTATCAGGTTCTAAAAGGGCTTTATTCCAATAACTCGAGTCAAAGGGAGAATATTACCATCACCAAAAAGGGATCTGGAAGGGGACTCAAAAGTATTCTCAATATTCTCAAAACATTATTCACAGAGTACAGTATATATACATTTCTCAATTGTACGTAAGCAAAAGAGCAAGAGAGAATGAGATAAGAGCATGTGGGCGTGTAAGTAGGCGTGAAGGTGGGCGTCCATGTGGGCGTCCACTTGATGATAATGGGTAATTTGTCATGTGTGGGTGGATACCTGGAGGGGGTTGCGTGATCTGCTGGAATTGTACTGGAACTTTGCCTTACTTGTGCTCAACTCGAGCATGACGTGTAACTGACGTGGGGAGGGTTGCTATGCAACCGAACAAGTCTGGAAGTGAGGTCTTCAGTTAGTGAGGCCTTCAGTGTCAAGACGACCAGCACATCTTGTATTATCTGATATCCGATGTCTGGAGCAGGGACTGATTTGTGACATAGGTTGCTCATCACCAAGAGCCGATGTGGCATCTATTTCTTCATTTACTTCATTTACTGCAGAAGCCTTACATGGGGGCTATGGGCTTTTTACTGACGTGAGCTTTGCAATCTCACAAAGAGAGACAGTAGGGCTGGGCTCCCTCCTTGCAGATGGGTCGCGTTCATTCCTCCTTCACCAGGCAAGAATGTGGTTTCAGTAAGAGTAAGCAGATAACCGTGCTCAATACTGTCTCGACACCTCGGTCGGGGCCCCTTTGGCTGAGGCCCAAGTGTGCAAGGCCAAGGATACGTAGCTGTAGCTTTCAGAGCGTTCTGAGGCATTAAACCTCTTTTTGGCTCTGGCTGAGCCATAAACATGGGCTTCATGAAAATGCAGGAAAACATGATGAAAAACGTGTAGGCCTCAATACAGATTTGTCGTTTCTCTCATGGGAGACTGGATGATGGCAGGCCACGTTATAGCATAAGCATCATGATAGAAAGGCCATGGAGGGGAAATACATAGGTTACATGTATGTGCACATAAGCGTTCGGGGGGGGCACATGGGGACACATAGGCCTCATAGATTTTTATTTTCCTCATGTTGCTGGGGAAAACCCCAGCCTCGGCAGCTGGACTATAGGGTTCCTGTGGCAGGGTTGTGCCAGCACCTCCCCAGACAGGATATGTGGATTGGAACTGGGTGGGTGCACCATATGATGCCTTTCAGAGTTGCACGTAGGCTGATACAGCGCCTACATTCTGCATACACCGCCTGGAACCGGTTCAGGGGCATCCTGCCCCTTGCCCAGGTGGGAAACACACAAAGGGGAGAGGGTGTAGCCACCCTTTCCCGCCTCACCTCTCATTGGTGAACACTGATCTGGACACTCCCCTAATCTTGGGGATAAAGGTGAATAACGTGGCCCCAGAGCCTCAGATTAATCTTGGACTTCACAGCCTTGACTTTCGACGAGCTGCTGCCCAGCTGACTGAAGAAATCTCCCTTGGGGTAAAGGAGTTACCCCCCTGCTTGGCAGGCACTTGAAACACTGCAAGTGACCCGGTTGGAACTTTGCTGCTCCTATGGACTTCGTCGACTCTCAGCAACCTTGAGGTGGGTTTCCTGAGCATCCCAGAGGCCAGTGAGTGTGCACAGCAAGTCTGAGCGCCGTGGACCGCGTGGGTGCCGAGATCCCCACTACTCCAAGACACCGGCCACCTCTTGCATAGCACACGACCCTGACCAGTGGGGAAGTTGTGCTTTTTCCCAATATTGAGCCAACCTCTCAACAGCATTTGTGCCAAATATCAGCCCCCTAGCCCCCTCCGGTGGCCCATGGGCTCCCTTTTACACACTCCAAATTGCTGCCTCCGGCGGTCCCTTGTCTCTCAACTGGTGGGCCCTAGTGGAGATCAATCTCAACTTTCAAGAGTTCCCCTGGTTGCTCCAGGCCTGTTCTACAGTCTCTCCAAAGGAGACCTCTCACAGACCTCGTGGGTCTGCACCAGTAGCTGATTTGTTCATCTTGCATGGGTTGCGGTTGCCAAGGCTTAGTGGATCCAATCCAGACACTAACACCGCAGAGACCCTCATCCATTGTGGGACAGTCGCCCTCCAGAAGGTGGCTTTCCTTGAAGCCTCCCAGAGCCCGTGGCTGCAGATCCAAGCTACACCTCTTTCCACTTGAAGCACCTGACTTTGAAGGGCTCTTTCCTTTGAGCTCCCTGGTCACTGTGCCGTGACCCAGACTCTGTCCCCTCTGCTTTCAGGTTCTTCTCTACCAACTCTACAACTTCATTCTTCACGACATCATCAACGCTTTTGGCTAGCAGCAGTTTTGTACATTTTCCCATTGAAAATCAGCCCGCGACCCGACATCGAAAACGACCTATGCACCCGGCTTCCCTGGGGCAGGTAACAGTGGTACCTCGGTACTCTCGTGGTAGTGGGCTCCTCAAAAGCTTAACTCTAAGCCCTTAACTTTGAACTCCTGCTATCTTTTAAAATCAAACCGCGACATTCTCCATAGGCTATAATAGAGATCCCGATAGCAGCTATTTGCACTGCACGCACCTCCCGTGGGTCCCCTTCCTCATAACCTGGGGTGGATTCTTAAGGGTCCAGCGATCCTAAATGCCCTAGGCATTGTCTGTAGAATTGTCGTAGTTCTTATACCACTTTTTAAATATATGGTTTGGTCCCCCCCTGGGGCCCTGTGATTCCAGTGCTATTTATTGTATCTATCAATGCTTGTTTGAATTGTAACTTTGCCTCTAGCCTCATAAAGAGACTTGTGGGATTCTGTTTAGAATAAATACATATATTTTATATATATACCTGTGTGGACTACTCTTTCATTTGGTCATTCAAGAGGTTATCTATGGTAAAACAATAAGCTTAACACTCCTTCAAGACTTAGCCTGAAGGCTGCTCTCCACAGCTACCACTAGGATAGCTTTCTTTAAAGGTTGTCTTTAACCTATCACCTTAAGAGTTGAATTGGACTGGTGCAAGGTGGCCACTATAACTAGTGACCAGCATATGCCAGGGCAACTTCTCACAGGGATGTGCTGGGACATCTGCCTCTCACATGTCCTTCTTCGGACGACCCCTCTTCTTCCGGGGTGGGGGGGGGATCCTCATGTGCAGGCCTCTGTGGTGCAGGAGACTCTCCGCCAGAGTCCTCCTCCCTCCCTGTGGCGCTGGCAGATGGTGTTGCGACAGATGTTGTGGGCACACAGGGGGTGGGGACAAGTTGGTGTTGATCTGGCGGAGGCATTGGCGTATGTCCCAATGCACCGCAGTAAGGGCATCCCACTTTGCCTCCATGCAGGCATGGTGGGTGACCTGCTCCTATTGCATGTCCTTGAGGATCCCCACTACCTGGCCAAATCCTCCGGTGCTATCCTGGTACGCATCTATGATGCGTGCCAGTTGGGGGTCATCATGCAGTCCAGACCCCTCTGCAAGGCGTGCCCTGTGCCTCCCACCCCTCCCAGCACCCCTCTCCACATGGGCAGGACCAGCGGCGGTACGCACAGGTGACCCTGGGACCCCTTAGGTGGTGTTGCTGGTGGTGTTGGCTGTAGCTTCCGGGGGGTCCTGTGTCCCTGTGCTGTGGGTGTTGATTGTCCTTGGTCTGTCCGTGTTGGTGGGGGTGCCATGTCGGTGTCCAGATGGTGGAGGCGTGTGTACAGGGGGGGCAGATGTTGATGCTGCTGGTGCTGCATGATGGCTCACACCGGAGGGGTCAGGTTGGTCGTCGTCATCCGGGGAGGACAGTGAGAGAGTCAGACCAGAGAGCTCAGTGTCCAACAGAGTCTGGGACTGGGTATCCTCGTCATTTGTCACTGGGTACCCAGTACGACCTGTGTTTGGAAGAGACACACAATGTGATTTATGTTTCTACATGCATCGTTGGTTCACAAACATGACATTTTCTACTTTTCAAACAGGTGCCTGGCCTGCCTGTACACTGCTTTTTCCCAGCTTGTCACAGACAGAGTTTGATCTTGTTGTTGCCCATGTCCCAGCATGGCCTTGTGCTCCCCACAACAGAGCCCAGTGTCAGACATCTTGTCGGGCCCTTCCCACTCCCTGTGAGGCGAGTATGTTTCAGGTTGATCTTGCTGGGCCATGTGGGTGAGTGTAGGTTGTCTCTGACTGCGAGTCCCATCATACTCTTGGCTACACCCCCCTTTCCAGCATGCCCATGCTTCCTCCCTCTTGACTCTGCTTCTCTGTGAGGGGGTGTGACAGCAATGGCAAGATGGCTGACTGAAATCCTGGTGTTTGTTTGGCTACCAGTCCCAGCATGGCCTTGTGCTCCCCACAACAGAGCCCAGTGTCAGACATCTCGGCAGTCCCTTCCCACTTCCTGTGAGGCGAGTATGTTTCAGGTTGATCTTGCTGGGCCATGTGGGTGGGTGTAGGTTGTCTGTGAATGCGAGTCCCATCAAACTCTTGGCTACACCTCCCTTCCCAGCATGCCCATGCTTCCTCCCTCTTGACTCTGCTTCCCTGTGAGGGTGTGTGACAGCAATGGCAAGATGGCTGACTGTGAAATCCTGGTGTTTGTTTGGATACAAGTCCCAAGTGAGCCCCTGTGCTTCACACAGCAGCACCCAGTACGGGGTATCTTTTGCTGATATTTCAATGAGGTGTGTGTCAATGCATTGTACCCGGTGAGTTGTGTGGAGTTTGTGTTGGGGGTCTCTCCCCATGCTGATTAGTATGGTCAGGGCTGTCAGTCCTCCTTCCCATCATGACACGTGCTTCCATTGTAGGGCGTGCAAGTTGTCTTTCAGGATGTCAGTCAGTGGTGTCCTGCTTCTGATTTACGCACACGCCCTAGCAGGGCCTTGTGCTCCCCACAGCAGAACCCAGTGTCAGCCATCTTGTCAGTCATTTTCCACTCCCTGTGATGTGGGCATGTTTCAGAGAGGTCTTGATGGGCCAATCAGGAGGGGAGCATTATCTGTGACTACAAACACCATCATGCTTTTGGATACACTCACTTCACCTGCATCCCCACTATTCCTTCCTGACAGTCAGCTGCACTGTGAGGTGGTGTGTTTGTGGTGTCAAACTGTCTGACTGGGTGTATTTGGCTTAGTGCCACTGGCTTGCTGTATTTGTTTGTAGGTTGGTGCATGTCATGATACAGTGCCCAGTCACTATGAGATGGCAGGTATTGTGTTTATGTGACTGGCATACACATCTTGGGTTGATTATCTATTTGTTATTGTAGTTTTGCTTGGGGTGCATGGTTTCACTGCCCCCTTGCCACACAATGTTGGGTATGTTGTTTGTGTACTCACCAGTCTCTGGGATGTCTGTTAGGCCATGGACGCTCTCTGGTGGTAGGATGTCCCGCACCTTTTCATCCCAGGTCCTGAAGTAGACTGGTTTGGCAGGAGGGCCACCGCCGGTGCGCTGACTCAAGGCATGATCTTTTTCGATGAGTTTCTTGACCCTCCTGCGCACATCATACCACCTGTTCTGGATATCGTCCTGTGTGCGCAACGTTGGTGCTTGTGCGTTCACCTTGTCCACAATCCTCGCCCACATCTTGGTTTTCTGTCAGATGGGGGTCCTTTGAACAAATGTACCAATCAAATGAGTCTCTACTCTGATGGTCTCATTTACCAGCACTTCTAACTCACTATCTGTGAACTTTGGATTCTTCTTTGGAGGTATAGTGATGGGTGGTGGTGGTGGGGATGTGTGTGTGAGAGTGCAAGTGATGGTGGTTTGGTGTTGGTTTTGCTGTGTGTATGTGTGTGTGCTTTTGTATGAGGTGCTGATGGTGTGTGAGTTGTGTGATGTGTGAGTTGTGAGTGTGTCTGTGGTTGCTGTGTACTGGTGTTTGCTGCTGGCTGTGTCTCCTGTTTGCAAGGGATGATGGTAGTGATTGTAGTAGTTTATATAGTTGTAGTTGTGGGTGTGTCTTTGTCCAATTAATTTTTTTAGGGTATTTATTGGCTTAGTCATTGCTTGTTTGGTCCTTTTTTTGTGTTTTTTCCTTTGTGTTTTGTAGGCATGAAGGAGACGTTCATGTGATGGAAATGGACGCTGCAGTTGTCTCATGCGGGCTTCTCCGCCTCGTTCACGCTGCCAGTCTTCTGTGTTTGGTAGGCGTCATTCGCCTCGGTCTCTATTGCTTGTGTGCCGGGTTGTCTGTGCGTGTCTCTGTGCGAGTCGGTCTAGTTTTACACGCATTGCATCGTACTGCGCTAATTGTACATCGCGGGTACGGGTCGGTCGGGTTGATTCCGGGTTCGTGTCGGTCGGTGAAAATCGCGTCGGACTTCTGGCCGGATCACTATTTTCCCTCCGGCTCGGTCATACAGCTTGTATTCCGTACGTGTCGGTTGTAATTCACTCGCGTTGCATCGTACTGCACGGGTCGTACGGCGCTGGTCGGTGTCGGTCGGTATTCGGTCCGTGTGTGTCGGTCCGTGTGTTTTGCATCCGGAATCGGAATCGACCCCAAAATGTGATCCTTCCAGCTCCAAATCCAAATGAAAGTGAACAGCATATGGACAAAGCACTGGGAGGAGCCTTCTGTACAGGAACAGGAAGTTGGAGACTCAGGGGCACTTCCTTCCTTTTGAAAAAAAAAGTAAAAAAAGAAAAAGGGCTCCTTGCACAAAAAACTACAGCTAAATCACAATCTGAGGAGTTTTTTTGAGCAAAATGATAATTTTCGAGAAGGTTTTATGATGCTCGAGATATATTCTTCGCCAGATTGCAGTTTCTGCGTGTTCGGGATCGTGATCTTACCAACACTGACGCCGGAAGTCAGATCGCGCGTCCGAATGATATGTTCTCGTTCGCACACTCTCGCGGGATTGTGCGGCCGGATTCCAAATCTCGTGGTGCACGCGAACGGATAGGAAATCTCGTTGGCGAACGCAGAATCACGGTAAGTCGTTACCGCACGCGTGAGAACGCATATTGAGCGCGCAAATTAGAAAAACAGCTACGCTACGTTGCAGATTGCATAGTATTCGATAACTATGCGTTCTACGCAAATCGCGAAGTTACTGAAACTCCGCCAGCGTAGCGTAGTTCACTGCCCAGGGTTAGTTGTGGTAAGTGCAGACCTCCCTGTTGAATGCTTATTGGACAATGATTTAGAAACTTCAGATTGGGCTGAAGTGGAACTCAGGACTCATGCAGAAATGTTGGGCATCCCTGCAGATGTGTTTGCCATGACTAGGTCACAGGCAAAAATGTCTTCCACTGAATAGGCCCTAGATCCTGGAATAATGGACCAGGTGCCTTCCAAGAGAAGAAGCAGTAGGGTTAAGGCAGTGTCTTCTCCCCTGCCTCAGAGTACAGATCAGTCTCTTGAGGGAGATGATCTTAGTTCTGAAGAAGGAACTGTCTCAGAGGAACTTGAACCTGATCAGGTTGAGTTCTTGGGGACAGGGGGCCCTTCTAGGGCAGATCTGAGCCAGGAGCAGCTGAACTGCCCTCTCTTGAACCCCTCAGACAGCAAGCTGCTTGTGAGAGATCCCCGGACATTGCCATGCCGACGCCCCTTCCCCGCTCCTACCTGTGGACTCGGGGAACAACCTTTACAACGCAACTTTTACAACGCACTACACTTACAACGCATTTTTTACAACGCACAATCCATTACAACGCATGACATTACAACGCATGACACTACAACGCATTTTTAAAAACTACCTTTACAACGCAATCCATTACAACGCATACTACCATTACAACGCATACCATTACAACGCATAATATAGTAATTTTTACCCCTATACTATCCAACACTTACCCTACTGTTGCACCCCCTGGAGTTAGAATAGTAATTTTTACCCCTATACTATCCAACACTTACCCTACTGTTGCACCCCCTGGAGTTAGAATAGTAATTTTTACCCCTATACTATCCAACACTTACCCTACTGTTGCACCCCCTGGAGTTAGAATAGTAATTTTTACCCCTATACTATCCAACACTTACCCTACTGTTGCACCCCCTGGAGTTAGAATAGTAATTTTTACCCCTATACTATCCAACACTTACTCTACTGTTGCACCCCCTGGAGTTAGAATAGTAATTTTTACCCCTATACTATCCAACACTTACCCTACTGTTGCACCCCCTGGAGTTAGAATAGTAATTTTAGTAATTTTTACCCCTATACTATCCAACATTTACCCTACTGTTGCACCCCCTGGAGTTAGAATAGTAATTTTTACCCCTATACTATCTAATACTTACCTTAAATGCAATTTAATATTATGCGTTGTAATGGTATGCGTTGTAAAGGTGGTATGCGTTGTAATGGAAATGCGTTGTAAAGGTAGTTTTTAAAAATGCGTTGTAGTGTCCTGCGTTGTAATGTCATGTGTTGTAATGGATTGTGCGTTGTAAAAAATGCGTTGTAAGTGCATGCGTTGTAAAAGTGTGCGTTGTAACGACATACATCCTGTGGACTCAGCCCGGGGCGACCGTCCTCGAGAACTCACACGATCGGCCATTACCATTACGGAGGCTGGACCCGCCCCGTGACCCTCAGGTTCGAGCAGGTCCTGGCTCCGACAGGAGTGACCCGGAAGGGGGAGGGACTAAACCCGGATGTCCTTCTTTACTGCAGGAGAAAAGAAGGACTACTAGAGGAGACGGGCGCACTTGTGCCGGAGAGAGACGGGAGACGGAGGAAGCAGCGAAGGTAGAGCGAGAACGGGAAGAAGAAAGAAGCGAAGCAGAGAGCGGGGAACAGCGGAACGAGGAGCCGGAGCAGCGAGGAGTGGGCACGAAGCTGCAGAGTACAGAAGAGGAGGAAGCCGCGGAGGTCCTGGACGAAGCGTGGTGCGAGGACTGGTGGACCCCACAGGAGGAGGCTGGAGAGCGGCCGCAACCAGGAAGTGTTGCGGCGGGGCCGGTGAGTGGCTAAACTACGGGGAAACGGGACGGGGAAGAGGGTGGTAGACAGGGGTAACGGGGAGGAGGGTGGTTACGGGAACACAGGGTGTAGTGTGTTGTGGTGGTGGTACAGTGCTGCAGTGTAGAAACGTCTCTCATTTCCCTTCCTCCCTATTTTCACAAAGCTACAAACACACCCCCCCCTGGGCTTGCGACGAGATTGGTGATCGGGTCTTTTGAATTCCTCACCCCACTCTGAATCCCTCGGTGCAGTGTCCTAAACCGACCATCCCCTGAAACACACGGGTGCGGTGTCGGATCTATCTTTCTTAGCGTAGTCCAAAGAGGACAAACTCCCTGACGGCCTTCCGTTTTTTCTCTATCCCTCTCATGAGCCTCCCTGGGGAATCCATCCCGACCAGACCAGAGCAACCAACCGGAGGAGGAGCTAGATCGTAACGTTCTGGCAGTAGTGTACGGTTTGAACCTGGCAGAGAGATAGGCGGGGCCGACTCCTCGAACTGCTCTAAAGGTCGTCAAGAGGAGTTTAAAGAGGATTCTTTTAGGAATTGATAGCCAATGTAGAGTCTTCAAAGCAGCTGAGGCCGATGATTTACGGGGAAGACCCAGAGCCAGTCTAGCAGCTGCATGTTGGACCACCTGAAGCCGTCTTAGGGACGATTTATTGGTCCCAACGAGAAGGCTGTTGCAGTAGTCCAACCGTGACAGAATCAGAGCTACTGTTACTGTTTTTCTTGCTGCTGATGGAATGACATTGAAGAACTTTTTCAAAGTACGAATGTGGCTAAAACAGATCCCCGTTAATTTTGATACATGAGGCTTAAATGAAAGTGAGGTGTCAAACAAAACTCCCAGATTTCTAGCAACCTCAACAATAGATGGAGGGGCTGCCGTATCCTCTGGCCACCAATCCTTGGGTTGGAACGTGTTGTTTTTACCAATGGGAAGAATCTCTGTTTCATCGGTGTTACAACAGAGATGGTTGTTAGTCATCCATTTAATGATCGCTGAGAAGCAGGCTTTAAAATTCTCCTCTGCTGATGTTGATTTATCCTCCAGAGACAGAATGAGTTGAGTGTCGTCCGCGTAAGATGTGGTCTCAATTCCGAAGGAAGAGATCAATGAGATCAGAGGGGCCATATATATGTTAAACAGCAGGGGACTGATGGAGGCCCCTTGAGGGACACCCGTAGAGACAGTGCGTTCAGATGACACACAAGATCCCAAGGAGATGACTTGTTTCCTGTTAGACAGGAAGGATGATATCCATGCCAAGGCCAAGTTTGTGATGCCGCATGATCTTAATCTGGCTAACAGGATGTCATGGGAAATGGTATCAAACGCGGCAGACAAGTCCAAAAGAATCAAGACTGCCTTCCTGCCACTGTCCAAGATGAATTTTAGGGTGTCGGTGATCTCAAGTAACGCTGACTCCGTCGAGTGTCTAGGACGAAAACCCGACTGTCGAGGGTGAAGGATAGATGCAGATTCAGTAAAGCTGGCCAGTTGTTGACATACTATTTTCTCAGTGATCTTACCCAAGATGGGGAGAAGCGAAATGGGCCTATAATTGGATAATATTGAGGACTCTACATTCTATTTCTTTTTTAAAGGTTTGACAATCGCGAATTTCCAATCTGTGGGAACATTACCCAAGGCGAGAGAAGAGTTCACTATGCCATTGTTGACTGGATTAACCACATCAATAATATGATGTAAAAACGTCGGAGGACAGACGTCCAGTGGTGAACCAGATTTGCAAGCTAATATAGCCTCTTTTGTTTGGGCTAAAGTAGCAGCTTTAAATGATGCCAAAACTGGAAGATTGGAACTGAGATCTGATTCACTTGCATCGTTAAAATCTTCCAGTTTCCAAGTCCTAAAATTCCTTTGAATGTTTTTAACTTTGTCCTCAAAAAAACATGCAATTTCATTACAGAGTGCCACAGATGACGGTATGGTGGTGTGCAGGGCCTTAGGATCAGTAAAAGATTTTACAATTTTAAATATTTCTTTTGTATTATTCTTAGCTATAGTGATTTTATTGCAAAAGTATTCCCTTTTTGCAGTATTAATGGCCGACTTATATTTCTTCCTAAAGGCTTTGAAGATAAGCAGACTGGATACATCGTATCCCCTTCTCCATTTACGTTCCAGCTGCTTGCTATGTAAATGGAGATCCGCTAGGTCCCTGGAGAACCAAGGGTCGTTGTGGATCTTCCTTTTAGATATTCTAGTGGCTCTTCTAGGGGGTTCCAATTTATTCCCGATGGAAGTGATCCAATTATTCAGTCTGACTGAGTCCTCTTCAGGTTCCCCAATGAGTTCCGGTACAGTATTTGAGGCCGTAGCTGTCAAGAGGGGATTAGAGGCCAACAGGTGCCACTTCCGCTTACTAGTATAAGTGTGGTCACTGTCGTTTATACCTGTACTAACTTTTTGGGGAATAGGAAAGTCAAAAGGAATAAAGCTGTGGTCAGACCAGACCTGTGGCAATGGTTTGCCAGTCTGTAAGGATTCTAAGTTAGAGCAGACAGTGTCCAGTGTATGTCCTCCACAGTGAGATGGACCTTGGACCAACTGTTTAAGCCCCAGCATAGAGATAGTTTCTAGGAAGGATGACACTCCCGGGCTACTCTCGCACTCTAAATGAAGATTAATATCCCCAAAAAGAGTAAAATTCGAGTATCTGAGCACTGCCTCGCTGAGGGCATCTCACAGGGAGTCTAAAAAAGTATTGCTGTTGCCTGGTGGCCGACATAACAGTACTCCAGAAAAGGAAAAGGAAATATCCATAGTACAACAAAAGCCCATATTTTCTGCTCCTTTAAGGCCTTGGAGGGAAAAAGTCTTCACCTGCACAGATTCCCTATGTATAATGGCTACACCCCCTCCCCTGCCCTCCTCTCTGTCCAACCTACACATGGTAAATTCTGGTGGCAGAGCGGTTACTATATCTGGATTGCAGTCCTCCCTCAACCATGTTTCGGTGACAAATAGGAAGTCTAGTTTATTCTCCCCAAACAGCTCCTTAATATCCAGGGCATGCTTTCTTAAAGAGCGAGCATTTATTAAGCCTCCAAGGATGGATACTGAATGGGAGTGAATGGTGTCCGAGTCAGATGTTATATGCTGGTTAATTACATTAATTTGAGTCTGGCATAGTAGACAACTTATCGGACCCATAATACCATTAACCTCAAACGAATGACCGCATTGATTACCTATATTTTGTTCCTCCAAATGGCGAGTGGTCAGGGTCTGGTATGGGGGGCAACAGGCAGCGTGGCTGGCGCTGGGCGCGTAATGGTCGCGGACGGGCGCAGACGGGCTTGCCTTGGGCGCGCCTCTGGCGCGCCGCCGGCACGCCCGCTGCGCGTTAGCGCCATAGCCTGTTTAAGTACTGTGTGCGAGGGAATGGGTCCGAGGACTAGACCGTGACCCTTTCAAGATGGCGGATATCAAGTGTCCCACAGGAAGTGAGGAAAACGATTGTAGCGTAGGACTCCCTCCACACAACCAACACCAGCTGTGGTGGACGGGGAGCAAACGCAGAAGTCAAGATTGCACACACAAGAAATCACGAGGTAAAAATTTTTTTTTTAGAATAATCACAATGCGTTCCCAGCAGCGTGAAATGAGGCACATATGTATCAGATAAATTTACTAAGTCAAGACGCCTCAAAATAAAGAAATAAAAACAGTGATTTTTAAAAGATAATCTTTAAGCACCCAAAGCGAGCCTTACTTACAGCATCTCACAGCCTACCCAGTTATCAAGTGCGCGTCAGCGCCATAGCCTGTTTAAGTACTGTGTGCGAGGGAATGGGTCCGAGGACTAGACCGTGACCCTTTCAAGATGGCGGATATCAAGTGTCCCACAGGAAGTGAGGAAAACGATTGTAGCGTAGGACTCCCTCCACACAACCAGCACCAGCTGTGGTGGACCGGGGAGCAAATGCAGAAGTCAAGATTGCACACACAAGAAATCACGAGGTAAAAATATTTTTTTTTTAGAATAATCACAATGCGTTCCCAGCAGCGTGAAATGAGGCACATATGTATCAGATAAATTTACTAAGTCAAGACGCCTCAAAATAAAGAAATAAAAACAGTGATTTTTAAAAGATAATCTTTAAGCACCCAAAGCAAGCCTTAGTTACAGCATCTCACAGCCTACCCAGTTATCCGTTACTTAGATATAGGTTCACTATATCTATTCTAAATCACTGCACATATAAACCTATCAGTCACCCCTATGGCAGGCCTTATCAATTCTGAAGGCAGGGTGCTGGGTTTTATGTGAGAGGGTGCCCCTGCATGAGCAGAGCCCCTCTGCAGCCTTCGGAACCTATTTTACGGGGTTGTTTATGATACAGCCAACCATAAATATTTAAGTGCATTATAACCTTGCGGTAAATGCTAACTTTAAAACGGCTGCTTAGAAACATATTGTGTTTGGTGTCAAACACCTTGGAATCATACCTCCTCACCAGTAACTGGCGGGGGAGGTATGATTCCACCCTTCTGGAGGGACTTATGTGAAACACCGGTACACCTGGTACCAGCTTTCTCGATCTGGGCATCACAAAATGGATGCTGCCAGCCATAGACACGAGTCTGCCCTCATGCTACTGAGCTGAGCCCGAGCAGGGGAAGGCTTGACAATAGGTTTCCTTTCACAGGGAGGTGTGACCACCTCCCAGACAGGATTCAGTGTATTGGGGCTGGGTGGGTGCACTCTGAGTGTTTGAAAGTCTGCACTGGGGGCACATTTGGTGTCCCTGTGCATAGTCCAGTTCAAACCGGTTGCAGGAGCCATTTGCTCCTGCTCCGGCGTGAAACTGGACAAAGGACATGGGTGTAGCCACCCCTCTGTCCTGCCCCTCCCATAGGTGGATCCCCAGAGTTTGTCCAACTCCTTCCTTGGGTATAAAGTAGGAACCCTGACCACATGACTTTAGATTTTACCTGGACTAAACTCTGCAAGCAGAAACCAAGTACTTCAATGATCTACACTTTGCTGGACGATTGAAGAATCTTCCTTGGAGTAAAGGAGTTACTCCCCTGCAGAAGCAGGCACCTTAACGCATCTGACTGGTTTGCGTCTCCCGAGCTCCTGAGGACTCTGAAGATTTCTGCAACACAGGAGGTGGGTTCCCGAGCATCCCTGAGGTAGATCTGACCTCTCAACAATTCTGAGACCAGTATCCGTCGTGGGGACCGTGCAACCGGAACCCCTGTGCACCGTGTACTTTTGCAGCAGCTTATGCTTTTTAGTGATCCCTGAGGCTATGCTTTGGGCTACGTGTAGTCCTGACCCCGAACAGTATTTCCACCAAAGATTTCCAGCTTAGACACCACGAGTGTTCCGTGGGCTGGTATTTCGTGATTCAGCTTGAGGTCCATTCGCGATCCCATGTCCGTTGGCCTGTGGGTCCCTGTGAAGGTAACTTTGACTTTCCTTGGGCTTTCCTGGTTGCTCCAGATGTGACCTGACTCTCCATTGCTTGGAGAGTAGGGGTGGGTGGAATTTGCGAAATCCACTTTTGCAAATTATCGCGAAAATGTTAAAAATTATCGCAAACACGCGGAAATATCGCGAAGATGCAGAAGTTTTTTTCCCGCATGTTCGCGAGATTTTCTGCATGGTTGCGGCTCGCCAACTTACCCATGTGGTTGCTCACGGGCGCGGCCATCTTGTTTTCAGTTGTCTCGCGGTGCATGATCGCGAGAAGAAAGACGTGATCGCGCGATGCATGATGTCACTGCGGGCGCAAACTATCGCGAGATAGCGCAAATGGCTAAAAACAATACAACATCTCATGGAGAACGCGACCGGATCAAGAAAACTTGTCGGCGAACTCAGGGATTCAGGTAAGGCAATCGCGCGCGCGCGACAATGTATTATTTCACAGCTTGAACAAGAAACAAATTATCGCCAAGCTGCGGAATGCGGAAATTTAGACATTTTCGCACTCTCCGCGGAACGCGAAAATGTCAAATATCGCAATTTCCGCGAACGGAACAAAATTTTCGCCCAGGCCTATTGGAGAGTCCCCAGGACCTTGCTGATCCTCACCGTAGCTTGTTTCCTCTGCAGCGTGGGTTGCAGTTGCCAAGGCTTGTTGGTGTTCGATCTGGACACTGACCCCCCCAACATTCAACATCCTTCGTGGGACAGCTCACCTCCAGACTTTGGTCATCATCGACATCTCCTGGTCTCCGTGGCTGTAGAGTCAAGCATCCTATCTTCTCACCTGAAATACCCGACATCAGTGGGCATTCATTCACTGAGCTCATTGTCACCCTGAAGGGACTCAGACTCTGTCCCCTCTGCTTTCAGATTCTTCTCACCTCAGATCCAGGCTCGGATTCCATCGGACACTTTTCATCTACCCGGCAGCAGCACTTTCTCGCATCACGCCATTGAAAATATCGAAGGTTTCCGATACCACTTGACCCCTATGCACCCGGCTCCCCTGGGATAGGTAACACGGGTACCTCGGTACTCACAAGGGGGCTGGCCTTAGAACCTTTTATGTTCCAAAGGGTTTGCTTGAAGTCCTCTCCGAAATGTCCTTAAATTGTAATTTTCCAACTTCGACTTTCCCGTAGAGTTGTACGGAGCTCGCATCTGTGTTCTCACACTGCACCCATCCTCCAGGGGTCCCCTGTGTCACTACTTTGGGTGAGTACGTGGGGTCCCAGCGAATCTACATGCTCTAGGCACTGTGTCTATTGAAGTTGTGGTTCTTATACCATTTTTGTAGTATATAGCTCGGTCTCCCCCTGGAGCCCGCTGTGTATTGTGCTATTTACTGTCATTCTATTGGTTTAATATTGTGTGCTTTGTGCTCTAATCTTATGAAGAGGTTAGTAGAGAGTGTTTAGTAATAAATACATATATTTTATATATCTCTTGTGTGGTTCTCCTTTCATTTGGTCATTTAGGAGGTTCTGATCTGGTGATACAAGCTGCTTTATATTTATTTGCGACTTAGCCTGAAAGCTGCTCTCCACAGCTACCACTAGGATAGCTTTCTATAAAGGTTGTCTTTAACCTAATCTTCAATAAGGGTTGTTTGGACTGGTACAAGGTGCCCACTTTAATTAGTGGTCAGCATATACCAGGCCAACTTCTCACAGGACAAAATGCAGAACAATTTCATACATTCACCCCAGTACAGAGATCTGGGCCTAAATCCATTGTTTTTTTGCTCACCATGCCATTCCAGTTTGGACCCAGCCATATGCAAATCAGTCTTGTCCCTGCGCCCAATGGGAACAGTCCAGCCCGAACGGCCAGGCCAAGTCCTCCCTGGACTGGAAACAAGCATCCTAGGACCGGTTTCGGGCTTTCAGCCCTCATCAGCCACAATAGCTTGACTCCAGTGGCATGGAGAGCATAGGACCCACGTCTGGGCATATTCGTCCCACTAGGAACAGGGTCAAGACTGATTTGCAGATGGCTGGGTCCAAACTGGGGTGGTGTGGTGAGCAAAAAAATTATGGATTTAACCCAGATCCTTGTGACTGGGGGTGAATGTTTGCATTGTCCAACATTCTGTCCATCAATTGTTTCTTTTGCATATGTCACCCTAAGTGGAAAGGGTATGCCCAGACGTGGGTCCCGTGCTCACTATACCACTGGATTCAAGCTAGTTGGCTGATGAAGGGTGATGCCCTGAAACCGGTAATAGAATGCTAGTTTCTGTTCCAGGGAGGACCTGGCTTGGCAGTTCGGGCTGGACTGTTCCCACAAGGAACAGGGTCAAGACTGATTTGCATATGGCTGGGTCCAAACTGGGGTGGTGTGGTGAGCAAAAGAATGATGGATTTAACCCTGATCCTTGTGACTGGGGGTGAATGTTTGCATTGTCCAACATTCTGCTCATCAATTGTTTCTTTTGCATTTGTCGCCCTATGTGTGAAGGGTATGCCCAGACGTGGGTGCCGTGGTCACTACACCACTGGATTCAAGCTAACCTGGCTGATGAAGGGTGATGCCCTGAACCCGGTACCAGGATACTAGTTTCTGGTCCAGGAAGGACCTGGCTTGGCAGTTCGGGCTGGACTGTTCCGACAAGGAACAGGGTCAAGACTAATTTGCATATGGCTGGGTCCAAACTGGGGTGGTGTGGTGAGTAAAAGAATGATAGATTTAACCCAGATCCATCATCTGCTGTGCATTTAGTTACACAATTCATTTTTTTTAAACGTTTACAACCCAGCAAGTTAACTGGACTTGCGTCCCAAATTATAAACTGGTAATCTTTTTTAGTGGATCCGATTTTTGCAGAAACATTTACTGACATCTTATTAGTGATCTGCTTGTTACTAACGCCTACAAATTGAACTTCTTTTCCCAACAAGGGATAGGTTGGGAACCTTCATTGGTCTACCTGTGGAGCCAGCAGCATATAGCAATCAGAAATGATACTGGGTAGCCATTCACCTCATCATCTACATATGGGGCACTGTGGTCTACCCTTAGGACCGAACAAGCGTAAAATCCTCTTCCCACCTCAGGCGCCTCATTGTGCCTGCATGTGCGTTGGTCCAATAGGAAGTTCAAATGTTGATGCAATTTGAGGAAAGTTGACGCTCATCACTGAAGAATCTGAATGAAATCATTATTATGTTGAAATTCTATATGTTTTTATTCTCCATACTATACTTCATCTTTGGGGCTGAAGACAAGTTTCCATTGAATTGGCTATGATTTTGCATGTTCTGCACAGCAGCTTGTTGTTCTTGAGCAGTTGACTTAGGCATTCGGGGACACATGTACGACCGAAGCAATTTGTGTCTTCCTAATTGGTGACTTTTTGGGACTCACAATTAGGAAGGCACAAAATGCAATCTACTCGTAGCTTAAACACATTTGGTGATTCCCAATGGGGTCGCAATTGACCTACTTTATCAATTCAAGAGTCGGTTGTAGGTTACCGGCTCGCAAAATACAGTCAGTACATGCTAAAAGGCATTTTAGGGATCCCAAACGCCCCAATTCTCCGTTTTGCGACTGCTAAAAATGGTTCTACATTTGGCTCTCCATTCTGTGGCATTGTATTCATGTTCAATTGCATCTCTGGAACTATTTGCAACTCATTTGGCACTCTATCTGGATTAGATCTAAAATCCTGTTTCCAGTTACCAATCTTGCCCCAAAAATATTATTATTTGCATGAAGCACATTCAAATCATTGACGAAACCTCTACCTCTTCCCTGAGAACATTATCTCCTGTGAGCACAAAATTTAAATCCTTTCTCTGCACACCAATTCCCTGCATTACCAAATTCACAGCTGGAACAAAACCAGAATCAAAACCAAGATCTGACTTTTGGAAACAGTTTCCTTTTCTGCCTCCTTTCTGAAAATTATTTGTCTGACCTAGCATAATCTCTTCCTTAATGTTTCCTCTGTTTTGCATCAAAACATTCACTACATTACTTGGTACACTTCAAAATCTCATCAAGAGATGTTGCTTGCCAGCACATCGGACTCTGCTTAAGATGAGAACTAATCTCTGGACACTAAAACAATATAAAAGCTGAAAAGAACCAGCAAACGCCTTCTTTGCGGAGTTGTCGACTTTAATCTACTATCTTTAGATCCATATTAATCAACCATACTATCCATTCACCAATTACTTAAGCACCACTGCATTTTTAATAATTTTCGACTGATTTACTTCGTTTTGCAGTACTCTAGTCTTCATATGTTCACTGACACAACATCGATGTAAAAAATATTGAGTAAAAAATATAGACAACATAAATATCGACTCCTATACTTAAACATGTAACTACAAAAATATTGAATCAAAAATATTGATGTAAAAAATATAGATGTAAACATTATCTATTTAAATATATATATATATAAGATGAAATAATATACATTAAGGTGCTGATTCCGATCCTGTAAAACCCGGGTGCAAATGGTCGTAAGGAGCGTTTTCTCCGTCCGACTCGTACCCGGGAAAAACACCTTACAAACTCGCAAGTACGATTCGCACAGAAATACCATTTCCGTACGAGTCGTACAAAAGACCGACCGGCAAAAAAATACATACAAATCTGATTCTGGACGGCGCATACGCGACGTCCGGACGGAGTCAGGCAGCGTTTTACGGACCAGCAAGTACGATTCGTGCCTACGTCACTCCGCACGTAGCATTTTTTACGGGAGCCAAAAACTGCCGGGAAATTGAGGACGACGCGAAGAAGGAGCACCGGTACGCGACGGACAGCGATGGACCCCAACCTACGCGTCATCCCGGCCCTCATAGCCTACGACCTCGTGTTCAGAAACCGACGCAGACACCGCAGAAGGCCAGAACAACCCCCAGGGGCAAAGAGGGAGTGGGGTGCAAGGGGCATGAAACATAACCCACACCCCACAAAAAACTAATATATCCTGCACATTAATTACCTCCATGGTCTGGTAACTTCGGGGGGCGTGTCCACCAATCCCACGTCCCGCCACAATGGAAGTGGACGCGTACCCGTCACCACCACAATGGTGGTACGGGACGTACCCACGCCCTCAGAGCATGGGTACGGTCCGTACCACCATTGCAGTGGTGATGTAGGGGTACGTGTGTACGGCCCGTACCCACGCCCACAGAGCGTGGGTACGGTCCATACCACCATTGTAGTGGTGATGTAGGGGTACGTGTGTACGGCCCGTACCCACGCCCCCAGAGCGTGGGTACGGTCCGTACACGCGTACCCCTACATCACCACTACAATGGTGGTACGGACCGTACCCACGCCCCCCAGAGCGTGGGTACGGGCCGTACCACGTGTACCCCTACGTCACCGCCACAATGGTGGTACGGCCCGTACCCACGCTCCCCAGAGCGTGGGTATGGGCTGTACCACGCGTACCCCTACGTCACCGTCACAATGGTGGTACGGCCCGTACCCACGCTCTGGGCGGCGTGGGTACGGGCCGTACCATGCGTACCCCTACGTCACCGCCACTATGGTGGTACGGCCCGTACCCACGCCCCCAGAGCATGGGTACGGGCCGTACCACACGTACCCCTACGTCACCGCCACAATGGTGGTACGGCCCGTACCCACGCTCCCCAGAGCGTGGGTATGGGCCGTACCACGCGTACCCCTACGTCACCGCCACAATGGTGGTACGGCCCGTACCCATGCTCTGGGGGGCGTGGGTACGGGCCGTACCACGCATACCCCTACGTCACCGCCACTATGGTGGTACGGCCCGTACCCACGCTCCCAGAGCATGGGTACGGGCCGTACCACGCGTATCCCTACAGCCCCATTACATGATGGATACAAGGCGTACACACGCCACAGATGTAGGTGTACGGCTTGGTGCAGCACATCAGCTGTAAATTAGGGGTGGTGTATGCCCAGGACAGCAGTGTACCACAGCAAGGGTGCAAGTGGGTGGGTGCAGAGGAATACCAGCCGTGGACAGGGACATGTGAGGGGTGGGTGCATATCACTACCAGCAGTGGACAGACATATGGGGGTGGGTGCAGAGGACTCCCAGCAGTGCCCAGACATATGAGGGGTGGGTGCAGAGGGCTCCCAGCAGTGCCCAGACATATGAGAGGTGGGTGCATATCACTACCAGCAGTGGACAGACATATGAGGGGTGGGTGCAGAGGACTCCCAGCAGTGGACAGAGACATGGGGGTGGGTGCAGAGGACTCCCAGCAGTGGATGGAGACATGGGGGTGGGTGCAGGGGAATACCAGCAGTGGACAGGGACATGTGAGGGGTGGGTGCCCATCACTCCCAGCAGTGGACAGAGACATGGGGGTGGGTGCAGAGGACTCCCAGCAGTGGACAGAGACATGGGGGTGGGTGCAGAGGACTCCCATCAGTGGACAGAGACATGGGGGTGGGTGCAGAGGACTCCCAGCAGTGACATGGGGTGGGTGCAGAGGAATACCACCAGTGGACCGGGACATGTGAGTGGTGGGTGCCCATCACTCCCAGCAGTGGACAGAGACATGGGAGTGGGTGCAGAGGACTCCCAGCAGTGGACAGAGACATGGGGGTGGGTGCAGAGGACTCCCAGCAGTGGACAGAGACATGGGGGGTGGGTGCAGAGGAATACCAGCAGTGGACAGGGAGATGTGAGGGGTGGGTGCCCATCACTCACAGCAGCGGACAGAGACATGGGGGTGGGTGCAGAGGACTCCCAGCAGTGGACAGAGACATGGGGGTGGGTGCAGAGGAATACCACCAGTGGGCAGGGACATGTGAGGGGTGGGTGCCCATCACTCCCAGCAGTGGACAGAGACATGGGGGTGGGTGCAGAGGACTCCCAGCAGTGGACAGAGACATGGGGGTGGGTGCAGAGGACTCCCAGCAGTGGACAGAGACATGGGGGTGGATGAAGAGGAATACCAGCAGTGGACAGAGACATGGGGGTGGGTGCAGAGGACTCCCAGCAGTGGACAGAGACATGGGGGTGGATGAAGAGGAATACCAGCAGTGGACAGAGACATGGGGGTGGGTGCAGAGGAATACCAGCAGTGGACTGAGACATGGGGGTGGGTGCAGAGGACTCCCAGCAGTGGACAGAGACATGGGGGGGTGTACATCATTATCAGATGACCACAACTCAATGGGTGAATGTACGTATCCCTAACTTTGGACAATGATGATAGTGCCATAACAACACATCACTGACAGCAGTGTCCCACTCCCAGGAGGATGGATGTCTTTCCCCCACTGCATGACCAGTGGTCGAAGTGGGGAAAAAAAAGTAGGGGAACTGTGGGCGGAGACTCAGGGGGCGGGAATAACCCAAGGATTGGATTAGTGGGCGGAGTCGGAGGTGTGGCTAGAAATAGCAAAACATACCAATTTTTGAACGTTTGGCATTTCACTGACCAGTTACAGCTTATAACATTATTTAATTCAAAGAATCAATAAACATGTTTATTTGAGGTTTAATATATAAGTTGTTTATATTTAATTCATTTACAATGTGGGACATGTTTCCAATCACAGAATATTCCAAATACGCTTATAAGTGGAATCATAAGCCATTTGTCTCCGAGCCATGCAGTTTCTTTCATCTGTACTTCTCCATTTTTCTAACCATTTCTGAACATAAAATTCAGGTTTAAATTCTATGACAGGTGGCCCCACGATATTTATGAACATTGTAGAAGACAGACGATTGATTGATATTCTGTTCCGCAGTGGTGTGAGCACATCATTCATTACACTAAAGCCCCGTTCACATTCAGCAGTTGAGGTACAAAAGGTGTTTATAATGTGCATTAATGGTTTCAGGCTTTCAGAGATGCAATTTTTATTTTGTTTGTACTCTCTGAAACCAAGGATGTACTGCCTGGTATCAAATACATGCAACCTGCTACAAAGGTTTTGTAATTCTCCCTCACCGTATAAGATGTCTACTGGATCTGGCCAATAAACTGGTTGTAGGAGTTTCATTCTATGTACTAACTCTTTGTATTCTATTTCATCATTGTTTGTGGTTGTGCATCTAGAAACATGTCATCCTTTTTCGCAGGTTATTTGCTAAGCTCCTAAAGAACTGTGCCCTATTGATGCTAACACAGCCTTTGTTCTGTTGCAGTCCTACACCAGCAAACTGCATCCGTTCAGCAGCATCTAATGCAGTTGTAGCAAACAAAGGGCCCAGGTGCATCAGCCATTGATTCAAACACTAAAATCTGCATCTGTATTGAACGATCGGCCTCATATATGGTCATATCACGCCGCTGCAGCCTTCTGGATAGGTCACCCAATTCTGTGAGCGCATCATATAAAATGCCCATATTTTCAACAAACACCAGGGAGGTTAATAAACGGTTTAAACCAGCATATTTCCTCTGCTCAATGTCACTCCTCGTTGAGTCTTCGGAAGATTCCATGAAATGTTTAATAAGTCCTTTGTAGTTATTCCAAACAGCTCTCACAGATCTTTCACTTGAGGACACCCAACGTACATCTAGCACCTTTCCAATTGCCAGAAGTCTTACTTCTACCTCCAGAGCACATTCCCCAAGCTCTCTCTGATTTTTCGGAGAGGCATGGTAGGTGGTATATAGTTTATCCAAAAAAAATTTGAGCTGATTAATGCCTGCGACTTCTTTACAAACATCACCCACAGCAAGCTCCAGCTTGTGGTTAGCACAGTGCCATACACTCAACTGTGGATATTTCAGTTTCAGAAGAGTTGCCACACCGGATTTCCTACCTATCATATTGGAAGCACCATCTGTTACAAGCTGAACCAAATGACTTTTTAAATACTCATCAGTAAAACCGTGTCTCTCTAAGCATGCAAGTAAGATATCTAAGATTAGATCTGCTGCTGTGCTTGGCAACTCAACAAGATCCAAGAAAAAGGCCAGTGGCTCATTGTGTTTATCAATACATGCTCTTACACAGATAATTAGTGTGGTCAATTTACTATTTGTGAGCTTAGGGACATTTTTATGGGAATGGTGGCGCAGGGCAGCACAGCAAGTTACTTTGCTGCGCTGCCCTGCGTCACAGGGAAAGGGTGGGAATGTGCCGTATTTATCCAATATGGTACATTCCGGTTTTCTCCCCCTGCACTGGCGCCATTTCGACAGCCTAGCTTCAACGCAGGCACACTTGCCCCATGGTGCAAGGGTGCCTCCTTTGCATGCAGGATTGTTTTTGTGCAGGAAGGGGCACCTTCCTGTACAAAAACAATCTTGAGAGGCTTTTTCATCTTTCTATGTGGGCTGCAGAATAAAGCACAGTTTGAAAGAGGAAAAAGCAAGGAGAAATAAAGATATTTCTCCTAGTTATGCCTCCTCTGGGGCAGCGCAATATATTGCCGCATTCCCAGGATTACTAGTCCTTGTAAATCTATGAATGCGTCAAAAACCGTGGGGGTTGTGTGGGAGACTTTTATTATTGCAGGAAAACTACTGCGTGACAAAGCCACTGCTGCTCTAGGGTGTGCTGCTTTGGAGACCTGCCCGCAAGACTGGTGGTGAACCTGGGTATGAATTGTGGTGGACAGGGCTTCAAGTTTACCCAACTGGCCACCGGTAGGGTTCACCTGCTGGTGCTAAGAGACCAGGGCTTCTAAGGTCTAGTGGGGCCTTCTAAAGTCTATCATGGGTGCTCCCTCAGGAGTGGTCTGATGGACAAGGCATGAAGGCTGAACCAGGTTCCCCAGTTCCAAATTTGGTAGCTCTGGCCATAATGCCACATCCTATCCCCACCGAACACCCTTCTGCCCCACTGAGTGAAACTCGCACTGTCTTCACCTACAACCCAATTCTGCCCCATTATAAGCACCTGGATGTGACTCATTTCAAATTATGCAGTGCCTGAAAAAAAGTAACAACATTCTGGGAAAAGCAAATACTCATAGGGAATGCAGGATTATGTAAAGCATGCAAAATATAAGCAGGAACGACATGTTACCTTAACGCTTTTACTCTCGTTCAGAAATCAATGAGTATTTTTTGTCTCAAACATTGAGGACATGAATATAGGGCTCCTCCTGTACACATGTGTTAAGCAGGGCTCAGAGACAAAGGAACTCTTCAAGAGAATCTGATCTGACTCACGGAAACCCACATGGGCTCCTTCTTATTCACAAATTGTGCACTCTTGATTGTCAGCGCCAGGATGCCTGTTAGGTGAGAGTGCGCTTTACAAGTGAGATAAATAAATAAATAATTCTTATTCATGTCAGCCAGCTAGCTGCTCAAACATAGTATAGCACATATGTATTCAAGTGTCCTGCAAAGAAGAATGAGTGCGAGTAAGTAAATGTGGGTGTGAATGATTGAGTGCCTGAATGTAACTGAGCATGAGTGAAAAAGTGTATGTCGATGAAAGTGAGAGAAAGTGAGTGAGAAGGAGTCACGTAGAGTAAGTGAAACTGTAAGTTAGAATGAGGTAATCAAGAGTAGGAAAAAATGGTTAGACTGAGTGAGTATGTGATACCAAATGTTGAAGAGTGAGTGCAAGTGAGCAATTTTGAGTAAAAGGGAAAGTGAATGAGAATTAATAATGGGGGTAGTGAGCCTGAGTGAGATAACATGTGAGCAAGCAGGACAAAACACAGGCCATGGCAAAGTGGAGGTAAATATTTACTTATGGGAGGAACATATTGTGCATCTTGAAAAAAAATGTGGTCAACTCCTGGGGATGTTGTCTTGGCACAGTAATGGCTTTGGAGAGAATTTGTGTAAAAATGGGGTGTTGAAAATAAAATGCAGTATTTGACCCTATAGTTTTTTTTTCAAAATTATCTTGGGAGTAGCAACACCCAAATCCTCCGGGCCCTCCTTTATCTCTTCTTAGTCTTACAAGGCCCAGTAAATCGCACTCTTTTCCAAATCTCTTTCTAAATATTATCACTCTCAACAACTGTTTTTTCTATGTAATTTTCCTTTGATGGGAAGAGGAGGTTTCTGAGGTGGTAGTATCAGGCGAGTGACACTACTTGGGCTCCCTCTGTTCGAGTCTTCAGGGAGGATCCCTCTTCATTGCTACCTCCACCTGGCCCCAGACTCCGCAACGCACTCCCTTACAGGCTTGATTATCCACTACTCCTCTCCAGTGCACCTTATCTCACAGCTGACCTTGGGCCCCAGCCCCATATCAGGCACCATCGAGCTCCACTTTCATTTTTCCCGGTAAAAACATTAGTAAAATCACCTTCAAACTTAAAACATTGAATATAGCAGTAAATATAATTAGCACACCCTTTAAAGTATGTTCCACAGTAGCCCGTATGACCCGACTGCTAATTAAATAAACAAAAACAGAAAGGCCATGACAAGGCCGGCTTTAGCGCTGATGCGAAAGTCTTTTTTGGCGCCACACCAATAATCACTGCCATACGCCACAAGTGCTCATCTCCCCATAGCCCTTCCCCCTCATGACCTCCTCCTCGGATTCCCTCACTGCCACCCTCCACCAGTGCCCCTCATTTCGCTGTAGCCCCTCCCCCTCATGACCTTCTCCTCAGAATCCCTCACTACCATCCTCCAGCAGTGCCCCTCATCTCTCCCTAGCTCCCCCCTCCCCCCCATGACCTCTTTCTCGGATTCCCTCACTGCCACCCTCCAACAGAGCCCCTCATCGCTCCATAGCCACTCCCACTACCTCCTCCTCGGATTCCCTCACTGCCACCCTCCAACAGTGCCCCTCATCTTTACGTAGCCCCTCTCTCATATGCATTTCATTTGTTGTATAGCGGTACTCATATCAGTGAGTGTGTGTCCGTACTTTACACCACGCACACATTATACAGAGACAACGAATCATACAAGTATGTAAATCAGCCTACAGGGAATGTCACATAAGCCAATGAGGATTACAAGGTGTAGGTATCACATGTCATCCATACTGGTGGGCGGTTATTTTAAGAGGGTTTGATCTGGAGAAGCACAAACTCAGGATTTAAAGAGTACTCCAGTGGTTAGGGGTTGGCTTTACTGATAAAAATGTATATCTGCCCAAAGATACTCATTTTAGCAACATTAGAATAATGAAAGACTGGGGAAGTTCTAACTATATCACAAAACAAAAAACGCGAAGTTCTAACTATATCATTCATGTTTGTATGCAGCTCTTTGATGACAGTTCATTGGTCACTGTCCTATGTTAGGATTGTAACTTCTGAACTGCAAGTAACACAAGGATCTCGGTCACAATGACAGTAACCCACTGAGCTTCCACATAAAATACAGTTCATCTGCACTTAACTACTAACAGAGAAATGATTGCTCTCCAGCAGGATCATTAATAGCCAGCGTTATCTGGGCATTTTTTTATTGTCCTATTGTTGTCCTGCATCAGCCATGATAATGATAAAAACGGATTAAATGAAGCACACACGAAGTACATGTCCTGCTGCGCCTGTGCAGAATTTAAAAAGAAAAACAAATAGTGACACATTCTCCTACCTACTGCATTAGTCAATCTTAGTGTCACAGCCTGGTGTGATAAACAGCTGCAGGGGTTGGGAAAGGTGAATCAAAATAAACAAACTTCTTTTCTCCTGTGCTGCATAGAAAAAGAATATCCACGCAGGACAGTAGGCAAAGGTTACCGCGGCCAAAGAAAGGATTTGTCGCCTTTCGCCATGCCCCTGTTGGAGATGAAGGGGTGAAAAAATAAACAAAGCCTCGTTAACATGTAAATGGTCTTTTAAAGACCTGTGAAGTACTCAGGTACGGCTGCGATAATCTCTGAAACTGTGTGTGCGCGCCCGGGCTTTGAAGCACTTTGAGCCCCATGGCGTTTCGCGCCTGCCTTCAAGCCCTTACTAGAACCGGGCCTGAATTAGGGCAGTCCCGGGACGCTTTTTTTAAATCAAGAAGTAGGGGAACGGACTAGCATAGTTTTTAAAAGTAGGGGCACGCCGTGCCCTTCCGTTCCCCCCCACTTCTAACACTGTGCATGACACACCACATGTGGGTGTGAGGACAAATAACACATGCATACCCACCCCTGGCAGATGCAGCACAATACACACACTGAGATCATGCCACAAGACTGTATAGTCATGTCATTGCCTAATAAACTAAGAGAGCCAAAGAGAACACACACTGTCACGCACATCCCAGGTCTGATAGGAATGTTCAGGTGCTGGGCCAGCCACCAAGATGTTGTCTGTCATGGAAGGAATAGGGTGGAGTTCCCACAGATACAATGGCCACAATTGTGAGTCAAGTGTTCAAATACCCAGCAGGACAAGTACCATATGTGTACTAGGCTGGGATTACACACATGCATTGTGCGGAAAAGGGACAATTTCTCCATGAAGGCATGGCAAAATACTCTATACACAAGTACAGTGAGTACTAAGGATGGCACAGACGATGCAGCCGGAGAGATTGCCGAGCAGGCATGGCCAGAGGTGAAGGGATCCATCACCAACAAAGGAAATGTAGACACAGGGCAACACAACAATTGTGCAACTCTCTGCAGGGGAGATGTCAGGTGCCACAGAGGAAGAAACACTCCTTGGGACAATGTCTCCAAACACAAAGAGCATACACGACAAAGAATCTTTGCAGAGATCGCGTGATGGCACGCAGATACCAGGTTCCACCCCATGAGCAGCAGACCACAACATATCCCTGAAACATAACACATGCCCACAACCCCAACTCCTGTAGCATCAGCATCAACATCAATACCTGAAATGCAAGACATTTCTAACGAAAATAGGAAATGCTTTATTCAGCATGAAAATAATAATGTGTAAACGAGACTATTCACAAAGGCTAATGGCCAGTCCATATCATCAGTCCTTGGGGGGGGA
The DNA here is from genome assembly GCF_964204655.1 of Triturus cristatus. NCBI lineage: Eukaryota > Metazoa > Chordata > Amphibia > Caudata > Salamandridae > Triturus > Triturus cristatus. The sequence continues at coordinate 143,558,700 of NC_140585.1, read as the reverse complement.
CACATGGCCATGCCTCTCCCCTAGCTTGTCTGCAGATGAGAAGACTCTGTGTCGTCGACTGGGGGGGGGGCATCATGTGGGGAAGGACCAGGCACCGCAGGGACAGGAGGGGGAAGGGTAGGTGTGGTGGGTGCAGGGACGGACGACTCCACCACAGGGGGTGGGGCAGCGCCAAAGGTGGAGGTGAGCTCGGCACTGCACACTTCTGCCAGTTCTTCAAACGTATCCCCTGCACCCGGAGAAACAACAGGCCCCAAGGAGGGGGGGGGGGGTCGGAGAGATGGGTTGCAGCGCTACTGGGGGAGGTGGTGGACGGGCTGGGGGACTTAACTCCCCTACCCGTGGAGTGCCTCGACCGTTTCCGGCCAGGTGAACTAGTGGGGCTGAGGCCCAGCCCAGCAAAGTAGGCCTCCTTCTCCGAATCTGGGGCAGGGGAGCCAAGGGGAGTGACATCGGAGGGACTGGGGAGTGAGTAATGTGGACGAGGACTGTGGCTGCATGCCTGCCTGTGTGCCCCAGACCCAGTGGGTGTGCCTGCTTCCCCCTGAGTGTGTGTGTCAGGAGGTGTGCGCTTGCCCTTACGTGGTGGTGTGCTGCTTCTGTCTGGTGGGGTGCGTGTGTGTGGATGTCTTGGTGTGCTTGGGACAGGCATGGGTGTGGGACTTGTGGATGGGGCAGGGGTGGGGGGGACGCAGTGCTGCAGGTGACTCACTACTGCCGTCAGTGACGAGTCCAGGGACCTCAGCAACATCCGTTGGTCAGACATCGCTGATGACATGCCCTCCATGTACGACACCATCTGGGTCAGCAGTCTGGTGTGGCCATGGAGGACAGTCAGGATCGATGTCTGCCCAACTTGCAACTGCTGCTGAATGTCCACAGACTCGGCAGTGAGGGCAGCAGGGGGGACAGGGGCAGGGGGTGCGGTGCCTGGCACGAAAGAGACACGGTGTGGCCTAGCACGGACAGAAGGGACCCGAGCAAGTGGGAGGGCGGTGATGGGAATGGAGGGGGCGGCGAGAGATGTACTGCTGCTTTCAGCTGTAGGAGCAGCCTCCGCCCCCTCTGGGAGCTCAGCCTCGGACCCGTCTGCCTCGTAGTCAGTGTTGGTACTGGGCAGGTCCTCCGCCTCACTCCCCTCGCCCTCCGTGCCACTAGATTCCACCGACTCCTCAGCAGTGGTGGCACCACTGCCCGATCCCTCCTCCACGTCCGTGCCGGTGTCTCCCTCGGTGTCCTCCGATGATGCTGTGGGCAAAGTGAAGAGACAGGAAAATATCTGTCACCTGTATACATCTGACACATGAGTCCAAACAAAATAGGCAACAGTGCATATCAGGAAAGGCATCATGAGTAACATCAAGGATACTCCCCACATATGTAAGCCCTGCACTCCCCAGTTGGTTGACGCACCATGCCACTTGGAAACAATGAAAATTAGGACACAACAGCAAATAACTTGAAATCACAAGATCATGAGAAGCTAGTGTCTGGGACCAGTTGAGCACAGCAAGACTATGAAGGCATGCCACCTCTTGTTCACTGTGAACCAAACAGTATTGTCGCACCCAAGGCCAAATACCACATGCCAATGCAGAAGGTGTCCCCACACTCAGAGACCTATGAGTACTTTTGACACCCCAAAGAAATACATTGTGACTCCTGGAGAATCACAACCCTTTACACAATGGACATGTCTAGCATGTGTGAATATGGCACTCTGTGAACACAACACACATGTGTCTGTATAGCAGAAGTCACACAAAGAGGTGCACACCAAACTACATGTACACAGTCATTGTCTGAGCTGCCAGACTCATTCAAATCAGCCACTGTTAGGCAGAAATGGCGCATCAGTAAGTACATATACATGGCACCAGGGTGGTCTGGATGACTTGACACACTCGTAAGTTGGTATCAGCAACAACCAAGGACTAACCCAAATGCTAGCACACTGTGGGAACATGTATATGTATGAACTCCAAACAAGTTTTGTCCAATCTGTGCCTTACTTTAAAATGTGCAAGCGTGTCCCTGGAAAGTGTAAAGGTGGTGTCTTGTGCACTTCCTTGGGAGACATCTGTCATGCAGGCACATCATTGTCCTTCACAACAAAACAACAAGGTCAAGCATATGAAACATTGAGACATGTTGATAGGTGTAGTGAGTGCCAATGGACATTTTCTCTGAGTAACAACTCGAAGAAGTTCCTGGTGATGGAGAGAATGACTGTGACAATAATTACAACAATGTAACAGAATTTTGTACCAAGCCAAGACCAGTCCTTCAAGATATATCACTGGAATTGTCTGATTTGATTCATTTGTATATGGTTCTTATCTGAGAGACCATCAAGGAATTCTGAGAGCGGAATATGTGGTTTCCACAATCGCATACGTTGTTGAAGCATCGTACATTGATCTCTTCACGCATAGTTTAGAGACAGGGAGATGAGCGGCAGGCATGGCCCATACTCGTAGCCGCTAGCGCCCCAGCTCTCCACTACCCCGCTGCCATCAGGCATTGGAAAGTTCGTGGTGGGATTCAGGGTATGGCAACATCTGATTTAAATATTTTCAGCCTCAAGCATAATTTGCTCATTGTAATATAGTGCTTTTAAGTATTACTTATGTTATGATCTGCATCCTCTTTGTAAATCTCCCTCTGCATTTGTGTTGTCCTTTGATTAGCACCATGGTGATAGAATGTTACTGTTCTGTGGTGAGCCAGTTGCACCTGGCTCTTGTTGGAGATGGATGGGACTTTACATCCTCTGTTTTAAACTTACTACTTTCAACCTTGGATATCTTCCTGGATGTATTTACTTTAATTTTACACTCATATTTATTCATGCAACTGTTTGTAAGCTGCTGAGTTTGAGAATGAGTCAGCAGAATGTCAACTGAGCTTGGGATTAACTCGTTAAATGTATAACCTGTTATAATTAGGGCTCCCGGTTACTTTTTTGTAATTTCCGTCTGTATTTATCCATATTTATTTTTTGTCAACTTTATCTGTATTTATCCATATTTATTATGGGTATTGTGAAAAAAATAAAGCAGAAACTGGTATATTTCCACATTTATTAAACTAATAAATATGCAGTCATGCTTGAATGCCTGCCAGGTTTCAGTGATATTAGTGGCACCCGCAGAAGATAAATCAATGGACTTATATAAAAATATGCACATTTCAGTATCAGCCTTGTGCATATCTACTGCTGTTTAAGCTTCTTTACTAAAATTATTTTCATTTTTAAACCCCCTTACCTATCAATCCACACAGCTATTGGCCTGGCAGTTTTGGCAGAGTGTATTTAGAATCACTCACAAAGCACCCAATTTTCGTTTTTATGCACATTTATAAATAAAGACAAAAAATAAATGGTTTTCTGTCTGTATTTATCTGTAAAAATCAGTAAAAACGGAAAACAGGGAGCCTTAATTATAATCCCTTCATTCTGCAGGATGGAAAGACAGGTAGCAGCGATGCTCCTCAAGCAGCCTGGAAGTGTGGCGGCTACAGAGCGTAATGTACCTGAGAAATAAGCCACCGCCCACTTTTCTCCTCAATGTTCCTGAGTAAAGCATTTGTTGCCTTTTCGGGTACTATTGGGTTGGCAATAACAGAAACACAGTTTTAAGGATGTCTTAGCTGGAACGGTCTGGTTAATTTTACTTTCTTTCTACATCAAATTGGTCAAAGGTAATGTTCTCAGGTCTGTTTTATCAGGTCTTTAAGTAGTCCAGTTATGGCTATGGTGTCCCCCAAAGTTCACTGGATTGATGCGTCTTCCTTCTTTGTTCCCAGGTACACGACACCCACCCAGGATAGTTGCGCCCCACCAGGGATGTGGCGGATCCAGTCGCACCTCCCATCTGACTGTGGAAGGAATATATGGTGTCTTGGGGCCATATGTAGGTAAATTACATTTACCGATTCTTAAATATCGAATTTTACCGATTCGGTATTTATGAATCGGTAAATGTAATGTAGGTAAATTATTACCGACTCGGTAAATGTTGGTATTTTAGAATCGGTATTTACGGAATCGGTAATGGCAACTGGCTTCCCATTCATTCCTATGGGCCTGGAGGCCCATAGGAATGAATGGGAAGCCAGTTGCCTTTACCGATTCGGTAAATACCGAATCGGTAATGGGGAAGGCATCATCATGGGTGGCAGGGTGTCACATTGACACCCTGTTGCACCCCTGATTCGTCCATGTGTGCACATGTGGCGCACATACATGCCCTAAGGGCATGTATGTCTGCCACATTGCACACTTCAAATTGCACAAAAATGCTTTTTTACAGGTATTCGTCATTTACCATCAACTTTTAGTTGGTGGTAAATAACGAATCCCCACACCAACGAGACACTCCCCCTACATATCATTTCAGGATTCGGTATTTACCGAATCGGTAAAATTACCGATTCGGTAATTTTACCGATTCGGTAAATTACCGAATCCTGAAATATGCCCCCTACATAGCAAAAGCCTAAATACCGGTCGGTAACGGGATATTTACCGAAAATCGGCCGTTACCGACCGGTATTTGGCTTCCTACATATGGCCCTAAGTTTGGGGCATATTTACAAGGAATTGGCCGAGCGCTGCGTTAGCCTCCTTGTCGTAACGCCGTGCTCTGCCACTTCTGAAATGCAGCGTTGCACCGTATTTACAAGGATACGGTGCAGCCCTGCGTTTCCCCTTTCACTGGTGCTAATTTAGCAACCTAGCGCCAACGCAGGGACCCTTGCACCATAGTGCAAGCGGGCCTGCTTTGCAGGGCTAGATTCTTTATGTGCAGGAAGGTGTCCCTTTCTGCACATAAATAATCTGAAATTGTGTTTTGTAACTTCTGTGCATGCTCCTTAATGCAGCACACATAGAAGTTACAAAACGTAATTTAAGGGCTTAAAGCAAGAGGAAAATAGAGTTAGAGCGAGAGAGAGAGAGAGAGAGAGAGAGAGAGAGAGAGAGAGAGAGAGAGAGAGAGAGAGAGAGAGAGAGAATCGAGGTCGCAGATTGAAAAGCCATGGAGGAATCAGCAAACGAAGAAACACCAGACTGAGAAGCCAGAGAGGAGTCATGATGTGAAGAGACCCCAGCAGAGGCAACCTGTAGGACTCAAGAGTCTTTTTCAGTGTCTATTGTTTCTGTTTTTGTTTCATTTTAGAGCCCTTCTTCCCTTTTAATGTTTTCTCTCTCGTTACGGAAAGTGTTGTTTCCGTGAAGAACAGCAGTAGTAATTTGTCATGTAAGTCCTGGTCTTCGCAACAGCATTTCAAGAACGGGTGCGATACAGAAACTATGTCCGAGCTTTAGCAAGGCATTTACTGTCAAATTGTACAGGACCACTCACATCACTGTGCGTAAGCCTCTGTAAGGACTGTGCAATAATGGACATGTTTGGAATCCACGGACGACAGTAGCCAACCATTTCTAAAATATTTCTCTTTTTTTTTCCTGGGTCGTTTCAGAATTGCAGAAATGCGTGATGAAAACACCTTTCTCAATTCTTTCTCAATTTTATAACCCAAGTGAACAGGTCTGTCTGGCAGTATTCATTTTTGTTGGGGATACTTTGTGGCATGCTCAGCAAGATGATGCAGCAGAGCCATCATATAAAGTTTACAATCCTCTCTCAGTTTGGAATGCAACCATCAGGTCGTCAACGGACTGTACCAACACTGAGCTACTGGGGAGGAGCAGACTCTGCAAATCTTTCTTCAGATTCTTGGAAAAAATTGATGGACTCTCCTTCCAACCCTGTGGGGTATGCACCAGACCATTATTCTATATTCATATCTGAACGCAAATAGATACTGACTATCCTGATGAAGAGGAATGGAGAAGAACGCTTGACACAAATCGATTATAGTGAACCACTCTGTGTCCGCAGGGAGTTAGACCAAAATGAAAGTAGGATTTGGTACCACGGGACAACATGTGTCTCCAATATTATTAATTTTGCAAAGGTTCTGCACTGTTGGCCACTTTCCGCTCAGTTTCTTAATTACCATTATAAGAGAGTTGTAAGGACTCCCTAACACTTCTCTTAAAACGTCGTACTCAATCATCTTGTCAATGACACCTGCCATTCCCTCCTCTGCCTCACGAGTTAGCTTGTACTGAGAAGTGCAAGGAATACGTGCATATGTTTTCATCTTTATCTGCACTTTTTATTAATCTTATTTCTTTTCCTGTAAAATCCCACACTTCCTCTTTCACTGTATGTCTTAAATCAGGAAGCAAATCCACTTTGTGAGAGATTTGGGATCAAAGCCACTTTTGACTTTTAAGCTTTTAACTTGAAATCCAAGTTTTCATGCCGAGTTTGAATTGCCGCACCCTCTGGTGTACATTTAATTACACAATTCACTTTTAATAAAAGATCACAACCCAGCAGGCTAACTAGACGTGCGCCCCAAATTATAAACTGTTGATCTTTTTCAGTGGATCCGATTTTTACAGGGACATTTGCTGACACCTTATTAATGATCTACTTGTTACTAACGTCTACAAATCTGACTTCTTTTCGAGTGAGGGTTCGGTTGGGAGCCTCCATTGGTCTACTCATGGATCCGGTAGCATCTATCGATCAGAAATGATACTCGGTGGCCATTCACCTCATCATCTACGTATGGGCCACTCTGGTCTACCTCTAGGACTGCTCAAGCGTACAATCCTCCTCCTGCCTCAGTTGCCATCATTGTGCCTTCATTTGAGTCAGTCCAGTAGGAAGTCCAAATGTGGACGCGATTTGAGGAAAATTGACGCTCATCACTGAAGAATCAGAGTGAAAAACCAGGAATCTGTTGATATTCTATATGTTTTCTATTCTCCATACTATAATTCATCATTGGGGCCGAAGGCAAAGTTTCCATTGAATTGGCTTTGATTTTGCATGTTCTGCACAGAGAGTAGTTGGTCTTGAGCAGTTGACTTAGACATTCGGGGACACATGTACGACCGGAGCCTTTCCCGACTTCCTAACTGCAACTTTTTGCGACTCGTAATTAGGAAGTCGCAAAATGCAAACTACTCATGTGTATCAGACACATTTTGTGATTCCCAATGGGGTAGCAATTGACCTACCTCATCAATTTCCAAGCCGGTAGTGGGCTACCTACTCGCAAAATGCAGTCAGTACATGCTCTGAAAGGCATTTTAGTTGTCACAAACCTCCCGATTATCCGTTTACGACTGCTAAAAACGGTCGTACATGTAGACCTCCATTCTTTGACATTGTATTCATGGTCCATTGCTTCTGTGGAACAATTTGCGACTGATTTTGCACTCTATCTGGACTAGATCTACACTCCTGTTTCCAATGACCAATCTTGCCCAAAAAAGGACAAGGCGTAGTCTTTTGCACCATATTATTATTTGCAAGAAGCACATTCAAATCACTTCTGAAAACTCTACCTCTTCCCTGAGAACATTACCACCAGTGTGCACAAAATGAAAATCCTTTCTCTGCACACCAATTCCTGGCATTACCGAATTCCCAACTGAAACAAAACAGAATCAAAACCAAGATCTGACATTTGGGAAAAGTTCCCTTTTCTGCCTCCTTTTTTAAACTAATTTGTCTGAGCCTACCATAATATTTTCCTTAATTTTTCCTCTGCTTTGCATCAAACATTCACTACAATACTTGGTACACTTCATAATCTCATCAAGAGTGTTTCCTTGCCAGCATATCACACTCTGCTGGAGATGAGAACTAATCTCTGGACGCAAAACCGATATAAAAGCAGAAAAGAATCCACTAACGCCTTCTTTTGCAGGGTTGTCAACTCCAATGCACTATCTATAGATCTCATTAATCTACCATGCTATCCATGCACCAATTACTTAAACTCCTGAGTCTTTATCATCATTTTCAACCAATGTATTTCCTTGTGCAGCGCTCTAGAACTCAAATGTTGAGTCTCTAATTTATATTCGTCCATTACATGAAGAGATAGACCCCTGTGGGGCTGGACCCTCGGTGGGTCTATATCTGACCAACATGCAACTTCCTTGGACTCCAACCACAAATCTTTAGGAATAACAATGTCAATATTCAAACCAAACTAAAGAACCTTTGAAATCGTCACAATTCTCTCTTGTTGTTTTTACCACTTGTGTTCTTCTTCTCTAAGCTGTGGAAATTCTTTGTAAATGTCAGGAGATCAGATCACGTCCTCACCACGTAAACATACGCACCTCCCTGTACTTCTTTACAAGGGAATCCTACAACCACTTCACACTCAGAATCACTCACACTCGTTCTCTTCTTTTTCTTCATTTTGTTTCTGCTTTCCCTCTTTCGTCAACCATTTTTTTCTGTATCCTTTCAAGTTCCCTCAATTGTTTATGAGTTTTATTATATTTTTTCAATTTGTTCTCAAATTGACACATTACATTTCTCATATTTCACTGTCACTCATTCTATAATTCCTGCACAATCTCTTTACATACAAATCCACACCAAGGGGCTTATTTATGAGATGCCTCCACCGCCGGGTCGTCACTTTTCCTGATGCTCCAGCGGCGCGGGCCCCTCAATCATATCTATGAAGCCACGCACAGCCGCTTTGCGTGGCTTTGCGTGGCCTCATAGATTTGGAGTAAGACAAAGCAGCGCAAGTCGTTGTGCTGCAGTGCTCTGCACTAGGGAGGCGTTCCATGGGCTTTGCGGTGGGTTTTTCGAAAGCAACACCCATAGATCAGTGGTGGTGCGTCCGTTGGGGCGTTGGGGCGTAGCCCCCCCGCCCGCAGCCGCCCGCAGCTCCCTCGGCGTCTGAATTTAAGTAAACTCTCAGTTTACTTAAATTCAGAGACTGCGAGGGAGAACAACTGACAATTATGTCAGTCAGCATGACGTCAGACCACCCGTGGGCGGTCCGGCGTCATGTTGACTGACATGCAGTCAGACCGTCACCAGGGGCATGGAGCAGCACAATGCACAAGTGCGCATGAGTGGGGACGGAGGGCGAATTTTCGCACCGTGCCTAGTCATCCGCACTTGTGTTTGCAGTTCTGGCGCATGCCCATTAGGAGAGCGAGGGTTGAGCAAAGGCTCAAACCTCGGTCTCCTAATGGGCAGGCGGGCGGAGTGTAAAACGTGCCCCCAGCCCACAAAATGGACTGATGCAAGAGCAACCTTACACGTGCCTGCGAGGGGTCTCACGCCATGCATGAGACCTCCATCCCATCCTGGCTTGTTATACCACTTCAGTTTGCATGCTGGATTTTTTAGCCCATACCTTTGATGATAAACGTGAAACTACAAGTCCCAGAATGCAAGATTCCTGTGGCTAAAAGGGCATGGCTGTCATAAGATGTTGCACATTGTATAGGCCCACTTGGCGCACTGTGACAGTTTTGATGTTGCTTTGCTAGATTAAAGAACGGATACATCAATTTGCCTTGCTGTGTAACTTGTGTTAAATGTTGGTAACCCGTATCTCTCGTCTGCTTTGTGCAATCATTCGAGGTGCTGCAAATCCTCCTTGCCTCTGTAGATACCGCATCAGTACTATAGACATGCCCAGAGCTGTCTGCTTGCTATCACAGTCAGGTCATAGTATAGATTTATTTTACCGGTTTATTTTATCGGTAAGATTGCTAAGTGAGTTGTTGCATGTGTTCAGAGATGCATGTATAACCGGCAGATCACGCGTTACAAAAGTGTTAAAGTAGCTGTATGAGGTATTCACCCACTGCAAAACCTGTAAGGCAACTGAAACTTGTATTATTTTAAGGTTGGTTAAAGTGGTTATTTTTGACAAGTATCAATCCTTATTATAAAGTGCCAAAAACCAATTCAGTGTGCACTGGTACAATGAATGACTCAGTGAGTTGAACACTTGCCGATTGAACCTTCCGTACCTTATATCTCACGAGTGCCAATCTGAGCCTTCAAACTTCCCCAGGGAAAATTTTTTTACCATTAAATTAGACAAAAGGTGCACGCGTTATTACAGAAGAGGCGTATAGAGAAGTTATTGTGTTCTACATATATGGTTATTATTAAAATAATGACGCACCTCTAGAGACATTTCTAAAGCACTTGCATAAATCTTCATATGAGAACTTGATAAAGTAAAAAAAACACTTTCAAATGTCATTTTATTTCTTCGCACTTTATGAAGTAACAAGCTGACAACGCTTCACTGAGTACAGACCGGGAAGGAGCACGTTGCGGTTCTCGCGGCCACACTTCCCTAATAGGTGATGCCGGGTTCGGGAAGAAGGCAGCACCGCATTTCACCAAACATAGAAAACGAGCACACGCTGCATGAACTAACTCAGACATCTGTTGCCATTGGCTGCTCTCATTGGAAGGCATCACCAGGGGCTTCCGCAGTGTAATTCAAGGCGACAGCCAGGAAGTGTCACCAAGAGGTCTGGGAAACACGCCGGTGCCTTGGCTGGTGGGAGCATGAGTCCAGGGAGGAGATATGAGAGATATGTAATTTGACTCACAGGCGCTTCTCTCAGGCGCAGGAAGGGAGGGAGATGGAGCAAGGCAAAGAAGCAAAGCACATTTCAAAGGGGGTTGGGTGACGAGGTATTTTGTGCTATATGAATACAATGGTTCTGTCGGGGAAGTTTCAATTGCTTTTGGGTGTTCACAGTATAAATACATTACATGTAACACATATCCATAAGTAAATATAACAAAACACACCCAAGCTAAATTTTTCAATCAGTATTATTTTTAGAAAAAAGGAAATGACAAATAAACAAGGCTACAGTTATACAATTGACAGATTTGTGAAGAAAGAGTGACATGTAGTGGTAAGTACAGACGATACACTGTAGTATGATAGAGAAATCACAAAAAGGTTATTTTAGGGGGGATACAAATTTTGATTATGTCCATATGATTGATCACATATGCTTCATCATCATGTGTAAGTTAATTTTTGAACTGAAGCGTTGTGTAGACTCATAGTATGCGTCGACGTTTCGACCCTATGTAAAGCGCAATATTTAATACGCGTCACGCCGGGTCTTCCTCGGGACAGGGGGGTAGGTGTGTAGCCTATGGAATAAAATGAAAAGCTGATTTGGGGGTGTGTGTTTAAAAGAACAGAAAATAAATGGATGTTCCATTAGGTAGTGGTGCTTACCCTGAGCAGAGGGTCATGAATCACTGCGCATGCGTTGGGTTTCTTAGTCCAGCAAAAAACGATTTAGACCTATGGGGTGATAATATGGTTTATAGAACTCCCAAGGTTGTGATAGCTTAAAGCGCAAGTTAATCACGGAGCTGTGAAACATGGTATTTATTGAGACAAGCCTTAAATGAAAGCAAGTCACAACGGTAAACAATTCTGGCATACTATGAGTCTACACAACGCTTCAGTTCAAAAATTAACTTACACATGATGATGAAGCATATGTGATCAATCATATGGACATAATCAAAATTTGTATCCCCCCTAAAATAACCTTTTTGTGATTTCTCTATCATACTACAGTGTATCGTCTGTACTTACCACTACATGTCACTCTTTCTTCACAAATCTGTCAATTGTATAACTGTAGCCTTGTTTATTTGTCATTTCCTTTTTTCTAAAAATAATACTGATTGAAAAATTTAGCTTGGGTGTGTTTTGTTATATTTACTTATGGATATGTGTTACATGTAATGTATTTATACTGTGAACACCCAAAAGCAATTGAAACTTCCCCGACAGAACCATTGTATTCATATAATACGTATACCCAGGTTCTGAGGGACACCGGGTCACCCCATTATTTTTTGTAAATAGAGGTATTTTGTGCATCTGATTTTTGCCCACCCTTGTGTTGCGTAATTATTCCACACACTTCAGTTGACAATTGGCTGAGTTGCTATAGATGATGTTTTGAACGCCTTTACAATTGCTTTATTGACCTTCCTGCTTTCTCAAATTTGCTTGAAAATGCACCATTTGTCCACTCTTTTTTCTGCGTAGGTTGTTCCGACTCGCTCGCTACGCTCGCTCATTGCACTGCATTAGGACAATGATTTTACGCCCACCACTTTCAAATGTCACCAGCCGCGCCTGCCATAGATTTCTTTATTGATGTTGATTGAAACGGGAGAGATGGACCTGCAAGATCACTGGGTGTTGAATACAGCACTGAGTACGGGGGGAATTGGCCCAGAACCTTTGATTAAAATAAGTTCTATTATGGTAATCTGCAATCTCTGGACTTGGAGATAATTCTTTCTATTGAGGGATGGATTTTGAATGGCCATTGGCCCTGGACACGTATGAATACATATTATTTTTCCCTGATGACGTCCATTCTTTGGAAAACATCCATCAACTGTTTTGTGCTGTAACCATTGGGGGCCTCATTTATGAGGTTTTGGCATAGGGCAGTGGCACAAGGCATCTTGCAGCGCTGTCCTACGTCAAGACAAAAGGACAAGAATGTGCTGTATCTTTTAGATACGGCGCATTCCTGTGCTTTTCCCCTGCACCGCCTGACAATGGGCTGCCACGCCTTAACGCAGGCACCCTTGCACCATGGTGCAAGGGTGCCTGCATTGTGAGGCTGATTGATTTTGTGCAGGAAGGGACACCTTCCTGCACAAAATCAATCACAAGAGGTGATTTCCTCTTTCTATGTGTGTTGCAGAATGCTGCGCACATAGAAAAAGGAAAGCATGAGGAGAAATGAAAACATTTCTCCTTGAGGTGTCTCCCCAATGCCACCACTGAGGTGGCTTTAGGTTCTGATGCATTCACAGGTTTACAATGCCTCGTAAATCTGGGAATGCTTCAGGCTCCATGGGTGTTGCGTGGGAACACCCACAGCAACACCCATTAAAGGCCATTTCACACAGTGTTCTGCGTGAAAGGGGCACATATTTATAAGACCATGAAAAGCAGAGAAAAGTGACATTACGTGGCTTGTACATATGTTGTGGCACATTTCTCTACCGGAACGTCAAAAAAGTGATGTTCCGGCGGCGCAGAAGAGTGTGCGTGGATGTTTTGACAAGTGGAAAAATAAAAAAGAAGAATTGAGAAAGTTGTCTTTAGAATTTGATTGGAACTCACATCTTGTGTGGTGCATCATTAGTTGTGTTTTGAGTATTTCTGATCACCCTTGGGCAGCGGTTGTATTTAATGAGTGCACACATTTCTTATTAAAACAGATATTATTAATATATTGTGGACAAGAGGGAGGTGCGATATCTATGGCTCTCTGTCCAATAGCTTATATATATGATATGCCTTCGCCGCTGGGTTGTCCCTTTCTTGATGTTCCCGTGGTGAAAGCCCCTCAATCATATGTATGAGATCATGCAAAACCAATTTGCGTGGCTCTGCATGGCCTCATAGATATGGAGTAAGACAAAGCAGCGTAAGTTGCTGCGTTGCCTTACTCTGCGCCAGGGAGGCGTTCCATGGGTGTTACGGTGGGTTTTCCAAAGCAACACCCATGAATTTTGACGCTGCCCCAGATTTACCTAATCACATAGACTTAGGGCAGCGCCAAAACCGTACGCCTCCCAGAGGCAGGTGTAAAAATGAAAAATATTTGCATTTCTCCTCATTATATCCTCTTTCTATGAGTGCTGCATTTTGCATCCTCCTGGGGAAATACCAGATGGAAAACAGGCCTGCCTGGCCGTGCCCAGGACAGCAGACACTCCCTGGTGGGGAGAGGTGTCTTTCCTTTGTAGGAATGCACCAGTGATTGTGATTGGCCAAGGGTAACAGACACAGCCTGTCACATCTTCAAATAGTGAGCATGCAACCCTCTGCAGCAAACACCATCTGCCCCCATTCATGTCCAGGCATTATCTCTTATTAGGGATATACTGTGATGTCATAACCCTTTAGAGTCTGTAGTCTTTATCAGACTGAAATAGGCTTTATGAATCAAAAAAATGTAACCCCGCTACTATGGATCAATTAATCATGTAGAGCGATCCCTGCAGGAGAAGTACATGTTCTTACTTTCATAATGTAAACCCTTCAGGCCTGAATGAAATAGAAATGAAACTTTTATAAAGTTGACAGAATCAGGGCCTCGTTTACAAGCCCCTTGCACCCCCCACTGCATCACTTTTTTTGACACAGAGGAATCAGTGCACCACACTGTGCCATATCTACAATCTGACGCATTGTGTTCAGTGCATCATTTTGTAGAGCACTGAGGCGCATTATACCTGCGCCAGGTATAAAGTATGCTGGGTAGTATTCCCACGCAAAAGAGCATGTAGAGCTGGTGCAGTGAAATTTACATTTCACTGCGTCACTCTGTGATTTCACCGAGTCAAAAAAATGTTGTCTGCTCAGACCAGGAGTGAGGATTGACTCACGGTTTTTGCAATGGGACTTGCCTATGTGTTCTGACGCATTGCTGGAGTTGCATCAGTTTTATGAGCAACTCCAGCAATGTGTCACTTTTGCGCAAACAGATGTGTCAGAATTTCTGACACATCTGCTAATCCTTGCGCCCTGGAGCCCTATACTGTAAATACAGCACATCTATGGTGTTACAAGGACATTTGGTGCGGGTGCAAGGACACTGATGCGTCAATGCGGATGCGCCATTTCCTTGTAAATGAGGCCCTCAATGTGTGATCCTCTCCGAAATAATATGCAGAGATGTGTGGTGGATGTTTCCTTCTCTTTGCAGGTTTGAATAAAAGGAAGCAGTATTTGCTAAAAGCAGATAATCTGAGACCCTGATATGGAGCGTCCTTCTGTCCTTTGGGAGTCTCGGGCTGTGTCTAAGCTGGGTACAGACAAGAATTATATAAAATACACAGTAGAGTTCTCGTTCACATGGATACGACATATAGGAAATTTGAGGAAATGTACATTGCTTGGCTCGTTGGTCTAGGGGTATGATTCTCACTTTGGGTGCGAGAGGTCCTGGGTTCAAATTCTGGACGAGCCCCATTTTCCTTTTTATAAAGACACATTTCAATAAATGGATACTTTCAAAAGTGGCGAATAACAAACAAGTGATTTTGAAACAGCCTGGGCTGGTTTTGCATTTGATTGCATACATACTCTTCTGCACTCAGCAGGAATTAGAACCCTGGACCACTGAGCCAGCTGCAGAAACAGCTGGAGGAGGGGGCGGGGCAGCGAGCGTGCCACATCAGCAGCGAGGAGGGGTATGTTATGTGCCTTGAACCTGAGAACAGGGGATGCAAAACTTATATTAAAACCCCACTCTGGGGGACAGCATGGTGAGCTGTGGTAGTGCACACGAGTGTGAGACAAACTGAGAGGTGTGAGAGGGTTGTAAGGACACCAGCAGCAGGGCTGAGACCCATCCAGACACAAGGGTAACTCTCTAAGAAGTGCCTCAGTTATATTTGTAATGATCGGTGTTTCTGTACAGAGTCAAGTTAGAAGGACGGTCTCTGCCCTCCTTCCCTCTGATTGGTGCATCCTGAGATGCGGGAATTCTGTGGCACATTAAATGTCCCGTTTTCTTTGCTACAATAATTCGGATGGACGGGTTTAAAGAGCCTTGGTTCTGATTGGCACATTCTGTCACACAATCAAACTGGTGGAGGAAGGGGGGCTGTGGGGGAGGGGCATCTTTGGTGGCAGAGGTGTATTTCAAAGATTTATTCTCTGGCACAGTCATAGTGATATGTATATTTGGGTGTACAATAATGACCACAGGCACCCTGAGGAAATTCGATTTTCAATCGTGATCGAATCGACCCGTCATTTTGTGCTCCGACGCCATTTTGTGTTGCCCTCACTCAGGCATCACGGCGAACATAGTCTTTTCTTCTTTTTCTGCAGCTTCGTGTCGAAATAAGCCTTCTGCCTCTATTTACAAAGCTGATGTTAGCACTGGCCGAGTACACTAATCCCCGTCTGGTTCTTCTAATCCCTGTCTCAACTATCTGTTGGTTCACACTATTTTCTTCTAACTTTATCTTATCGTCTGGCCTTCGCTGTCCTCTGCTAGTATTCCCTCGTTTCACAACTGTCCTCCAAAACACACAAACGTATCTCGTCACCTGCAAGTCGACCACGAACCTGTTAATGAATTAGTTCTTGGGGAGGGGTGACAAACACAGTTGGAGGAGAGGCTCTTCGACTTACCCGATACTTTGTTTTCAAACCTTTCCTATTGGTTCTGTTCTGTTTTTCAATGTTTCTTATTGGTTCTTTCTATATGTTTTAGGTGTGTTCTTGGTTAATGTATATTTCACATATGACCTATATAAGATTGTGCGCCACGGAGTGAAGTGGCAGTCTCCTGAGAACATACCGTGTGTCCTTCTAGGATAACTGTACTAGCTGCAGCTAATAAAATCTGATCTTTTACGCCGACGGAGTGTCCCCGTGTCTCTGTTAGCTGAAGCAGGAGAACCCAGGAGATTAAGGCGTACCCTGCGCCGCCGGACCCAAAAGGTTCTGGTTCTTCAACTGGCGCCCACTGTGGGGTGACTTCAGAGGTAGTGGTTCTGCCTAAAGGTCGTGAGGAACCCCGCAAGAAAATTCTGGAGGAATCGCGAGCCACGTTAAGCGACCCCTGTATGTCGAATGTGGTCCGAAGGTCTTTTGCAGCGCGGTTACTCCTTCCTGACGGCTACTGACGACTGCTGCTCTGACTGTCGCCCTGCCTTGGCCCTCTTTCGATGATGTATGGTAAGGCGAGACGATAGACGGGGCCTCTGTTGGCGTAAGAAGACATCCTTAGTTAAGTATTTGGTGGGTCGCGCCCACAATTTTGGTCCTTTGTTTTCTTTGTTCCTTAGTTCCTCTGGTCCTTAGATTTGAATATTGCAATAGCCAAAGCCGAGGGGTAAGTGCATTTGTGCTGCGTAAACTGAGTTTGCCCCCTTGATGTTTGTGAACAGTCTGGTGAAATCACGAGATGCCTGGTCTGACTAAGTTTGGAAAAATGTGTTGCTTTGGTTGTAATAGGGATTCCCGGTTTGAGGACTCTTGTCCGATTCCTTCAGTTGGAACTCCCACTTATGAGCTCTATTCTAAACATGGTGTTGGCCCCATTGCCTTTAACGAGGTATGGATCCGATACACGAAGAATGATGGTGTTTTAAATGGCCAGAAAATGGTAGTTTTGAGCCTGACATACTAGATAATTTGGAAGCAGTTTTATTCAAAAGAAAAGCCCGGCCGGCAATGTTTGACTCTTTCCGCCTTTGGCGTAAGGAAGCCAAACAGAAGAAAATTAAGCAAGAAAAACGAGATAAGAAAGCACAAGGTATGACCATTATACAGGCTGCTCAACAGTTTAAAGATGATGAAGTCGATAATGCAATGGAAATTTCAGAGAGACAGCATCATATGACAATAGATAAATGCTATCCTATGTTGCCAGCTTCCCCCTCTGATAAAAGAAAGGATTTAGAAGAGCATTCCTTGATGTCTCACCTAGTGAGATTGCCTCCGCCCTATGCACAAGGTGCTAATGCACCCCCGTTATTACAGCTTGTTCAGCCGCCAGTTGCGCCTCCACCTGCTCCGGCTCTTCCACATTTGCCCCCTCAAGTATTGCCGCCTCTGCCGGCTTTGCCTTCGACTCCTTTGCCTTCATCTTCTTTGCCTTCTCCTCCTCCGGTAATTACCGATTCCTTTTCAGTTAGTTTGCCTAATACTTTGTCCCCTCTTCTTATGTCCAATTCTCCATCTATGCGTAAACGACTTACAGAAACGGTCTCTGGTCTTTTATCACCTTTCTTTGAGGCATTAAATGTGTCTCCGGCATTTTCTCGAAGACAGTCTCATAGTCAGTTCCCAGATTCCGAAGAATGAGAAATGTTGGACTCTCTTGCTCGTAAATGGATTGAAAAGGGTCCTCGGTATAGTGTACCTGATATTATGCCTACCTTCTCACAGTGGAATGCGCCTACGCAGAGATATGTTTTCAATGCTATGTGCGATACTCTTATTAAAGGATGGGAGGATATGGACTTGGGTTCGGTTCCTCAGGGTCTGTTAGACATTCAGGCTAATTTTGATAAAGGTCTCATTGTGGGTTCTAAAGTTGAGGACGCTGTAAAGACACTTGTTTCCTTTAGAACCTTTTTTTCCTCACAGACTTTTCTAGATTCCGATCCTTCATTTAGGTTGACACTGAAAAATTACCCAATGAGAGAGGGTCCTCCAGTATGGAGAGAAGCGGTTCCAGCAGCAGGTGCTAATCAAGCTATTCCTGCTCACTTCCAGCGAATATGGGTACACGTCTCCTGGAAAAGATCTGAGGTTTTAGCCCTTAAACAGTCTCTACCAGATCCTCGTAAGAACCCTGCAGGTTATTATAAAGAATTGTCACAAACCGTTGAATCCTGCATCATGAATTTAGCAGATATTGACATGTTGATGGGGAATGTAGTTCCACAAGCACTATGGGCTAGATTCGTAAAGAAAATCATGCCCAAGAATTAGGTGGAAATTGGGATGCTATCATCGCCGCAGATAGAAACCAAGTGGGTGGTGCGAAGCCTGATGCTTTGATTTCAGAACTCTCTGGTAGGATTATTACATTAATGAAAATGATGATGCCTGCCTTGAGAGTTAACTGGGATAAACTAGCCGCGTGTAAACAGAAGAAAGATGAGAGTGTCTCCGATTTCTTTACTCGTTTCGAGGAGACATTCATTGATCATAGTGTTCAGGACATGACTACGGAGGGTGGACAGCAGTTATTTGTGGATAAAGTTCGTATTTAATTTTCTTCCCGAGCTGTCGCATAAATTGAAAGACTCCGAAAGTTCATGAGCTGTTTCTTCTTCAGCCCAGATATTGGCTACTGCTCAATGTTATGAAAATAGAGATAAAGAAGAAAGAGATAAGCAAGAGAAAAAGACTAAAGAATTCTTGCAACAGGCATATCCACCTCGTCATGCTCAGCCTCAGTTTCAACAGCCTCCGCAGTTTCAGAGGGTGTATCAAAAGCCTGAGCCATATATTCCGCGACCTTTGTTAGGTCCTAATCAATGTGCCTATTGTAGAGAGGAAGGTCACTTCAAGAATAGTTGTCCGGTTTTATTGCAGCGAAATGGGACACCATCTGCTTCACGAAGTCGTGCTGGCCTCCAGTCAGCAAACAGAGGTAGAGGCCGAGGTATTTTGACCCAAGAACAGCGTTCTCCTCCTCCTTCTAATTCCGTGAATTACTTTGATCAGCAAAACGCTCGATCTACACAATATTACAATGAGGATTATTACATTGAAGACGGGAATGAAAGTCTTCATGCTAACTAGGACAGCCATGGACAAAGTAAGGGAGTTGTGTCGATTCCAGTAGATCAGAATGGACCTTATGTTAAAGTCACTACAATGGGTGTTTCAGAGCCATTTCTTTTAGATACTGGTGCGATGAGAAGTTCTATCATTCATTCAAAACTCCCTGGGGCACCTTTGTCTGGCTTAACAAATGTATCTGTAGGATTTTCTGGCGCCCCTGTTCATAACCCGGTTTCTTGCCCTTTGCCCATTTCAATTGGCCCTTATGATTTGGAAGCTCCACTTCTTTTGACGAATGGTTGCGGTGAGAATCTGTTGGGTTTGGACTTATTGAAAAGAATGTATGCTACAATATACTGTTTTCCTTCTGGTGTACATCTTACTTTAGGTCAGAAATTAATTTCTCCAATATATTTGTCAGAAGATCAGTTTCCACCTGAATTGTTTTCTCTTCCAACAACACTTTGGGCCACGGGTCCAAACGATGTGGGCTGTCTTGAGATTCCACCTTATGTTGTTACTCTCAAGCCTAATGTTGAATTGCCTCGTATTCCACAGTATAGAATTTCCACTGAAGGTGAAAAAGCGCTTTTGGAAATCATTCATGATTTGATTCAGAATGGTGTGGTTGAGGAAACAAGAGGAAACATATGCAATAGTCCTATTCTTCCTGTTCTTAAACGCACTGATCCTTCTCAGCCTCCTGTATATCGTTTTGTAATTGATCTTCGGGAGGTAAACAAAATTGTTGTACCACAATTTCCTGTTGTCCCAGATATCACTGCTTTGTTGACAATGATACCTTCCACAGCGATTTGGTTTTCTGTTATCGATCTAAAGAATGCCTTCTTTAGCATTCCCATTTCAGAAGAAAGTAGAGATATTTTTGGCTTCTCTCTTGGAGGCCGAAGCTTCCGGTTCAAGCGCGCACCTCAGGGCTATTGTGAAAGTCCCTCTATTTACAGCCAAGCTTTA
This sequence comes from Triturus cristatus, assembly GCF_964204655.1. NCBI lineage: Eukaryota > Metazoa > Chordata > Amphibia > Caudata > Salamandridae > Triturus > Triturus cristatus. The sequence continues at coordinate 143,538,516 of NC_140585.1, read as the reverse complement.
AAATGTCATCGTGATACTTTTCATTTGCCGTCTGGTGCTGTTCTTATCCAGTACATGGACGACTTGTTGATCGCTGCTGATTCAGAAGATATTTGCAAAAACGTGACTGTTGCATTGTTACGCCATTTGTTTAATCTGAATCATAAGGTTTCACCTTCCAAACTACAATATGTTCGTCGAGAGGTTACCTACTTGGGTCATCTCCTATCAAAGGAGGGACGACGATTAACCCCAGAACGAATTCAGGCGATTGCGCAAATGTCTGTGCCATCCACACAAAGGGAGGTACGTGCCTTCCTGGGCATTACTTCTTATTGTAGACAGTGGATCCCTAACTTCTCTCTGTTGGCCAAACCTCTGTTGGCACTTACTTTGAAAGATACACCTCAGCCCCTTCCATGGACTGACGAATGTCAGAAGAGTTTCACTGACTTACGTACTGCGCTATGTTCTGCTTCTGTATTGGGTACTCCCGATTACAGTAAGCCATTCACGCTATATGTTCATGAAAAAGAAGGTTGTGCGTTGTCAGTTTTAACGCAGCGTTTTGGAGACAAACAGCGACCATGTGCATATTTTTCAGCTACGTTAGATCCGGTAGCTAAAGCATTACCAAGTTGCCTTAAAGCGACAGCAGCAGCAGCGATTTCTATTTGACAGTCTGCTGGAGTAGTGTTAGACAACACACTTATTGTTATGGTGCCGCATGCAGTAGATACCTTACTAAACCGAACGAAAACACAGCATCTTACGAGTGCGCGTTTGTCTGGATATGAGCTGACACTTTTGGCTAGTCATGTACACATCAAACGATGTAACACTTTAAATCCAGCTACTTTGTTGCCTCTTCCAGTAGATAAAAACGATGAAAATCAACATGATTGTTTCCTCCGTACTGAGGAAGAGACAAAAGGAAGAATTGACTTAAAAGATACGCCGCTAGAAAATCCGTATGGAATTCTATGGGTGGATGGTTCTTGCTTTAAGCTTCCTAATGGAGATACAGTTTCAGCCTATGCTGTTACTACTTTACATACAGTTGTGGAAACAGCCCGTATCAGACACAATTCAGCTCAAGCAGCAGTACTGATAGCTTTAACCTCTTCAGTGCCCATGACGAGATAGTCTCGTCATGGAGCACGGTTGCGCTGTGCCCATGACGAGACTATCTCGTCATGAACCCCGCCCGCTAATGTAACGCCCGGCACAAGGCGGGGAAAGGGCGTGGCACTGACGGGGTTAACAAGAGCATGTGTGTTGTCAAAAGGAAAAAGAGTGAATGTGTATACTGACAGTCAGTACGCCTTCGGTGTGGCGTTCAATTTTGGGCGTCTCTGGAAAGAGAAGGGATTTCTTACTTCACATGGCACTAAAATACAACATGGTCAGCTGGTGACTGATCTTCTTGAGTCACTTTCTTTACCTGCTCAAATAGCAATTGTGAAGTGTAGTGCACACAAGAAGATTACAGATGATGTTGGTCGAGGAAATGCGTTTGCAGATGAAGTAGCGAAAAAGACAGCGAGAGATGCTACAAGTCAAATGTATGTTGCGGGTCCTGCAAATTGGGTTAGAGAGAGAGGAATGTATGAGGATACAGTGGAAAGTGTGAGGTCGATTCAAGAAGAGGCTACAGAGAAAGAATTGAGTAACTGGAAAGAAAGTACGGGAATGTTAGATGAGATGGGATGTTGGGTGGAATTATCTGAGCACCAACGTTGGCTGTTACCAGATGCCTATGTACTCCCAGTAGTTACTATGGCGCATGGTCCAGCCCACTTAAGTACGAAAGATATATGCAAGCTTCTGGCTCCAGTGTGGCAAAATGAAGGAATCCCAAAGTGTGCAGACAATGTAGTAAAACATTGTATTGTTTGTTTGATGTACAATCCAGGAAAGGGAACCCCAACTCCAGCGGGTCACTTTGCTCCTCCGACATATCCACTTGAGGTGTTGCAGATCGATTACATTCATATGGAACGATGCAACAACCTCAAATATGTTCTGGTGGTAGTATGCGCCTTCTCTAGGTGGATTGAAGCATACCCTCTAAAAGACAATACAGCCTTATCCACAGCCAAAGTTCTACTAAAAGAATTTTTCCCTAGGTTTGGTTTGCCGCGCATTGTCTGGAGTGACAATGGGAGCAAATTTGTGGGCCAAGTCATGCAAAAAGTTTGTGCGGGTCTTGGTATCAAGCAAAAGTTTCATGCGGCAAACCATCCACAGTCAGCGGGTTTAGTAGAATGCTACAATGGAACTTTGAAGCTAAAACTAGCGAAAGTGCAGGCTAGTACAGGACTTAATTGGCCCGATGCTTTACCATTGGCTCTTCTATCCACCAGAACTGCTGTACACTCTCGTTTGGGACTTAGCCCTTACGAAGTGGTTTTTGGACGCCCAGCTAATATATGGGGAGTCCCTCTCCCTAAGAAATACTCAGACTTGCCATATCCAATGTTGATTGATTACTTGCATGAACTTACGACTAATTTGCGTGTTCTCCATCAACAGGTTCAGAGTGCTTTGCCGGAGGCCTCCACAGACCCAGGCATTCTATCTGACCAGGAGACTGGGTCTGCATAAAAAACTTCCAAAGGATGAAAAATTTGGAGCCCAGGTGGAGGGAGCCTCGGTTGGTTCTCCTTACGACGAGAACAGCAGTAAAGGTTGAAGGAAAGAAAAACTGGATTCACGGCGTGCATTGTAAGAAAGTGCCTTTGCCCCTACCCTTTGATCAATGGATGCGTAAGGGCATTAGCGACTCTGAGAGCGAGAAGGTTCCACGATTTGTACCTTTCAGTGATGCACGCCTGAATGGAACATTGTCTGAGAAAGAGGATGACGATATTCTTCAGGAAGCAATAACACCACATCCTCGCTTGAATACGACAAATCCGAGAACATTGTTCCGAGACCAAACTGCACCTGATAAAGAACACTATAACCTAAGACCTAGACTAAAGAACACTTAAGATTTTCTCTCTCCTATGTAGTATTCTATCCCGGTTGCAGGGTCACGGTAGGAGTCTTGATTGTGACCTGAGTAGTGGCAATAGGCCTGCAGGACTTGCAGTGTCATAGGACGGCAGATCATCATAATTAAGTTATTGAGGAAGATTGCCGTGAGCATCCATTAGAAAAATGGAAACTACATTAGGCAGAAGAGAGAGAAAGGATATAATGAAGAAAGCATTCTGTAGAATAATGTACAATCGTTTTAGTATAACCTTGTGTATCATTATATTATTGAGTATTCTTTTGGCGTGTATAAGTTGGATCATTTACGCTCTGTAGCAAAAAGTTGTCTCTCCTTCTACTTCTTTGTCTTCTTCTACTGTCTCTCCACATCTATTTCATACCCTTCCTCAGCATGAACTCATTAGAAGAACCGAGTATTACAACAATTCATTTGTCCAGTTATTACATCAACACCAATTAGTGATCAATACAACTGACTGTTGGGTGTGTGGACTTATGCCACATACCACAGAGAAAGGAATGCCGTATTTAGTTCTTATGTTCTCTTATGAGGGTTCTGCTTGGGCTTATTTTGTTATCTTCTCCAATGCTTACCAAAGCAAATTCAGACGACCCGTTAGTTCATATATTGGTGGTCCGGATTTCAGTCATAGCTCATTGATAAAGGGAATGGTAGCTATGGCTAAAATCATGGAAAATAGTAAGATTTCCGTTGACGAAAGAAAAGCGTACACCAATTGGAACGTCACCCATTATGTCACTAGCCTTAGTGATATGGTTAAACAAGGAAAATCTCCACCGATTTGGACTATTCCTCATCAGGGAAATTTCTGTCTGCAAATTAATGGTCCGTCTACTGATACCGTACAAAGAAACAACTGTTCCCACACAAACGTCTACTCCTCTCAGAACTCATCTCCTCTAGTACCATCCCAAGGCACATATTTTATCTGCCACGATAGGGCTTACATGTGGTTGCCAACTGGCTTTTCTGGTACCTGTTATATAGCTTTCCTCCTTCCCCCTACATACACCGCTTCTGCAAATCATCATCGAAACAGATATGGCAGAGGGATTATTGACTCTAAAGACACAGCAGGACAAGAGGGAGATTTCCTTAAAGGAATTCTTCCTTTTTGGGGTCCGATGGCCAACAGCAGAAATATAGGGAAATTGGTTTGTGTCGTAGAAACCACTATAGACATCACTATAGGAGCCTTAAGTCACGGCAGAACTACAGGCAGATCGTCTTATGACGTTACAAAACCGAGTTGCCTTAGACTTTGTTCTTGCGGATCGTGGTGGAGTGTGCAAATTGATCGGGTCAAGTTGCTGTATTTTCATACCTGATGACGCTCCGACAGTATCCCAAGCTATCTCTAAGTTACATATAATCTCTGAGTCGATTCATCAGGACGAAGGAGATTGGTCATTATTGGAGTGGTTTTGGGGACTACTGTCCAAATGGGGTTGGAAGGTATTGACATTCCTTGGAGTAGTTTTGACCATCATTTTCTCTTGTTGCCTTTGTATGCACTGTGGTCCCGCCGTCTGCGACCTGTGTACTACTATGTGCATCCCTAAACCCAAACCACAAGTAACAGAGAATATTAGAATGATGTTACAGCAACAGCTCGATGACCTCATGGCCATCGACATTGACTCAGATTAACGTGAGTCTATGTATCTTGCCTGAGTCTATGTATCTTGCCTGAGTTCTGGCAAAAGGAGGGTCTGAGGAAATTCAATTTTCGATCGTGATCGAATCGACCCGCCATTTTGTACTCCGCCGCCATTTTGTGTTGCCCTCACTCAGGCATCATGGCGAACATAGTCTTTTCTGCTTTTTCTGCAGCTTCGTGTCGAAATAAGCCTTCTGCCTCTATTTACAAAGCTGATGTTAGCACTGGCCGAGTACACTAATCCCAGTCTGGTTCTTCTAATCCCTGTCTCAACTACCTGTTGGTTCACACTATTCTCTTCTAACTTTATCTTATCGTCTGGCCTTCGCTGTCCTCTGCTAGTATTCCCTCGTTTCACAACTGTCCTCCAAAACACACAAACGTATCTCGTCACCTGCAAGTCGACCACGAACCTGTTAATGAATTAGTTCTTAGGGAGGGGTGACAAACAAAGTTGGAGGAGAGGCTCTTCGAGTTACCCGATACTTTGTTTTCAAACCTTTCCTATTGGTTCTGTTCTGTTTTTCAACCTTTCTTATTGGTTCTTTCTATATGTTTTAGGTGTGTTCTTGGTTAATGTATATTTCACATATGACCTATATAAGATTGTGCGCCACGGAGTGAAGTGGCAGTCTCCTGAGAACATACCGTGTGTACTTCTATGATAACTGTACTAGCTGCAGCTAATAAAATCTGATCTTTTACGCCGACGGAGTGTCCCCGTGTATTTGTTAGCTGAAGCAGGAGAACCCAGGAGATTAAGGCGTACCCTGCGCCGCCGGACCCAAAAGGTTCTGGTTCTTCAACCCTTCGTAGTGATATCCTGTAGCTGTGGTTGTGATGGGCATATTCTGAGCACCAGGAAACTGCTCTGCATATTCTGTGCCGGGCTCCTGCCAATGGGAAGAAAGAGGCGCAGGTACTTTGCGGCTGTACGTGGCCCACGCAGGGGGCCCTTCAAGAAGGCGGCCCTCTAGTGCCATCTGGGCACCAACACACCCCCTTTTCTATTGCGGGGACTCAGGGAGGAGTCCCCCCATCCTGGCATGTGGCGCGCTAGGTGCGTCACTTTAGGCGTGCTGAGGACTGGTGGAAGGTATGTAGGCCTTCCCCCGCCATCCAGCGTCCTGTTTTGCTCCGGACACGCCGTCTCGACTTTTCGTCTCGCGTTGTGTGCGTTTTGACTGGGCGGCTGGAGCGCCAAAAGAGATTGCCGGTGAAGCGTCCAGGTTACAGCCACCCTCCCCTCCCGGGTGATGTCAAGTATCACCTGCGCCCCGGGGGGGCTCGGCCTCTGAAATGCTGAACAGCTGGCGAGCTGCAGCCTGGCACTCGGGTTGGGGGTCGCAGGTGTTGCCGTTAGGAGCCCCCACCCCTAGCACTCCCCAGTCCCTTGCTAGGTTTTGGCTGTGCGACTGCCATGGCACTGTCTCTCGGTTCGACTCGGAGCAACCCAGGTGGATGTCCACTCGGGGCTTGGGCAAGAGCTGGCCAGGGCACAGTAGGGTATGGTGGCGATCAGTCCCCTGAGCGCAGAGTAGCAGGGATACAGATCGATTTATACGCACTTGCAGTGGGAGGGGCATAATTTGCTAGGTCATCCGCTAGGGGAATGGTACCCCAGGGAACATGGAATGGCCTGAGCTAGTAGCGCCACCATGGGGGAGGAGGTGCTGTCGACGGGGCAGAGCGGCATACCGTTGTGAACTCACCCACCTCACCCTCCCCCCCCCCGGATATTTGTAGCCGCGGAACGGGGTCGCGAGTGTTCAAGGCTGTGATTCGGGGCTGGGTCATCGGGGACGGCCAACAACTGCGGTGCTGGAGCCCTGGTGCGGCGATATCTGCGGTGAGTTCGTCACCTGGGCGCCATTAATGAATGCCAGAGCGCCCCGCCAAAACACAGCTCAAGCAACCTTATCCATGCCAATGTTATCAATAAACTCCCTCCGACTCCCCACAGATCATAAAACAATTCTTGCCCCCTCCCCTCCCCCCCACCTGGTCACCTGAATAATCGATCAACTGGACTGGGAGTATCTATCGGTGCTGATTGATGGTGACGGCAGAGGGAGTTAGGGGTCTAAGCGCTTGTAGGGATCCGGGAGAGTCCTGCAGGTTGTCCATGGACTGCGGCTCCCCTGAGGTGGGGGGGCCGAGCTGGGCAGGTCCATTCCCACGGGGGTAATGAAGGATCGATCGGTGGAAGTCATTGATTCCAGGGTGATTAGAGTGGATGCCACACGCAGGTAGGCTATCGTTACCCACATCTGTGCGGTGCTGCATAAAGATGTCACCATCTCCGGAGAGCCCAGGGACACCCGAGGACACCAGAAAGGACAGCTGTGCTGTCTTTGCTGTGTGGGTGCATGTCTCAGTCATGCACACCCCTTGCTTTCCTATCTCCCCTGCTGTGTCACACCGGGGCACCCTTGCAGAGCCAGGCAAGGTTGGAGAAGGGGACATCTGGGGTGGCAAGCAGGCAGCTGGGTTCATGCTGCTCGGTCGGACATGCGGTTTAATTCAACTCCCATTTCTGGGGGAGGGGTTGGGTGGCAGCCGGGCTGGGCGTCTAGGTTGCTGGCCCAAGTGGAGCTTGGGGTCCACGTTTGGGCCTCGAGCCACTGCTGGCCTTTTCCGGTAACACGCGAGACTTCCAGAGATATTTACCTGCCAGGGGTGAAGGAGGATTCTACGAGGAGTCTGCGGGGGTGATATTTCCTTGGGATTTCCCCCCTCCCTCTTCCACTTTTCAGCCGCTCCTGATGCCTCCTGGCGATGCTTCTAGGGCCGGTTGTTCCGGGCTCCTTGCTGTTCGGGGCACATGAGCCGGTCCAATATGGCGAAGGTTAGTGTGCGGGGGAGGGGCTGTTGAGGTAGGACGTGTTCCACAGCACTGAAATCTGCAGCAGGGGACGTGACCGCCCGCATGATGGGTGTAAATAATGGTGCCGCTTATCCAACATGTTTTGTTGTTCTGAGAAGGCTCTAAGTAAAGTAGCAGGTGGTACTGACCATGACTTTAAAAGATCAGAGACGGTCAATTAAATTAGACGTTGTGCCCCCTGGCTCGGCCCGTACTGAGCCATTGGTTTCTGGTGCTCCAGCACGGGTGATTCACTTGGCGGATGTGAGGCGGGTGAGTTATGTTGACACCAGCACCCTCTGCCGCTCCCTCCTTTTTTCTTAAGGATCTATTAGTGGGGGGGAGGCAGTCTAAATGGATTGGTTATTGCAGTAATTTACCGTCTCGTCCCCCTGTGTGCAGCACCTTCCTACCATTATCTTGGTACTTGTGTTGCTCTGGCACAGAGTGGCGCAGAACAGGCAACGTCACATGATGTATGTTGGTGGGGCGGGTTCGGTTAGAAACACGCTTAGGCGGCCGGATCATTGGTCGCAGTGCCCTTTTTTGGGTACTGGGAGCATTTTGTTAACGAACATGTGCTCACTTGCCAACTGCTGTTCACATGTCATTTTATGTTTTCCCCTATGCGGATGTAATTAATTGGGGCACTTGCGTTGCTCAGGTACAGGGTTGCGCAGAACATGCAGCGTCACAGGATATGTTCATGGTCACCCTTTGGCTGCCGGATTATATGGGCGCAGCGTCCTTGCTAGGTGGAGCAGCCCTAGTTCCTGCATAATGGCGATAAAGCGTTCTGTTCATAGCCATTTTGTTGTCACTGTATTATATCACTGTGTTTGGTCAAAAGATTGAATTTTAATAGCACACAGGATAGGCGTTTGATGTCACCGTGGGCCGGCAGCAACAAACTCCGGGTATTGCTCCAGGTCTACCGGTGTTCGTTCTGCATGAAATGACAGTGTATGAGCGACGGGCAGTCTTTTTCAGCCTATCTTATTCACAGGGTGCACCCAAGCTTCATGTAGGAGCCGTTGTTAAGGTGAGGTCCTTACAGTGGTGCCTTTGAGAGTGACCTGCGCAGTGGATTGGTTGGTTGTGGTGCCTATACTTGGAGTTGGGATGCTCGGTACAAACCTCGGCTTGTCCCGTTGGCACCTGGGGGCGCTGTGGGGGGTGTGGGCTGTGAGTAATCGGTTTTGTTTTATTGCATCGAGCGAAGACTTCGCTGCTTGGCCAACAAGGTCCTTGTGCCACCTGGGTTATGGGACATGTGTACATCGCTCAAGGCGCCTCCAAGCCCGGAAAGGCGCACAAAAACAGCCTTAAACCTTGGTGGTCTTAGAGTTTCGCGTTGGTCTAATGAGTGTAATTACTGATATCGATATGTCTCCCTCGTCTTCATTGTTTGATTTTGCTCACAAGAAAGTGTCAGTCATAGTCCTTTAAATGTCACTTATAGTCGCACTGAAATGATGAAAATGTCACACATAGCAAACTGAAACCTTGGCAGCTATGGATGGGGGCGGCTAGCTCTTTGTTGGATATGCAACTGAGCTAGAATTGCGGCTTATTTATCTGATGCAAATAGAAGCATTGACCAAGCCAAAAGATGGTGTAGTGCTCCTTTTGTATTAAAAATAGGGATGCAATGACATAGCGGCAAAATACCAGGCAATGGCAAGGCACTGCCTTTTTCAGCACGCTTGGGGGGCGCTGGCTCATTTAAAACACGGCATCCTGAAGGTTTGAGGTCAGAAGTGCATTTACTTGTAATCAACAGCACATGCTGTAGTACTACCAGCCGCCCTGGGCCAAAATTGTTGGGAGCACCTGTTTCTAACGGCTTTTAATTGATACTGTTCAGTTCTTTCATGCCCACTTTGAGGACGGGCAAAGACACACTCGTTCAAATTATGAATGTTTACATCAAATATGCGGTGACGGTGAAGCGCTTTCAATACTGTAACACAGGAGCAGCTAGTTCTGCAGCAAATGGCCCCTCCAGGAGCACAGGGTATGCCCACACCTCGACGCTGGGGGCTGTGCGGAGCATGTGGCATGGTGCAGCAGGAAGGCGCAATGGGCATGGTTTGTGATGGATATGTAGAGCCGTGTGCGCTCCCGCTACGACTAGGAATGCACTCCTACTCGGGGCATCAGTTGGTCATTGTTTCTCTGCCCCCACCCCCTAGCACTCATGCATGTTTGGGGGCTAAGGTGGGGCACTCCAGAGAGGTCCACCTTCTCTTTAGTGTGGTTGGTTTCAAAGCACGCGTGAATTGTACTTCTCCCCACAGTGGGCTTTAAACGGTAGATGGTTCTTCTTGGATGTGGCACGGCTGTGTTCGGCTGTCCTTTTATTTGCCTATATTGATATGCGGTTCTAACTTAGTATTATGCCTGGGTTGCAAGGATGGAATTCGCACGTTCTTTCACCTTCACCAGAGTCGCCGGTTTGTCCCCCGGGTGAATGTCTGAGTTGCGGTATTATAGGGGGGTACTGGATTGTGGCCGGGTTTCAGGGAAGTGGCCCCATTGGCTAGTTCCTGCATGATGTCGATGTTGCCTGGCGATTTTTTAATTGACACTAATGCTTTAGCCCTCAAATCCATCCCACTAGTCCTCATAGTGCCCTCACTAAGTCGGACTATATTGATAAGTTTGAAACATGGCGGCAAGCACTGGGACGATTGCTGAACCACACGTGCTCCTTACAAATCCAGTTTCAGTATCATAGGTGCTAGTGGAGAAATCCCGGCATATAGAATTTAGTTGACCACGAAGGCGAGAACTGGTTGATATAGTCACCAATGTCATTGAATTGGATGACATCTGCATAGCAACAGGTGGATAGCGCATTGGGTGCTTGTGGCACATTTGATAAGGGTGCAGGATAATTATTGTTTTACTCTATGAAACTGGGATCTTATGCCCAGGTTCTGTCTTTCTTTGCCATCGGTTACCAGCACAATTTTGGGAAAGTACAATTTTACACTTAGTGTGGGCAATTACAATGCATAGAGGGCCTGCGAAACGTTGTTGAGACTGCATTGTGCAATTGGCTACAAGGGCCTTGATGAGGAACATCTACTGGCACCATATACAAACAGGTACCATGTACACTTGGTGGGCATTTCTAGCTTTGAAAGGAGGTTGAGACAACCCAGTAGAGTTTCAGCGTAAGGCCTCATTTGTGGGGTTTCATTTGTAAAGCATTAGACCAGCCAGTCCTGGGAATTAGGCAGGCGTACGATTAGCAATGAGGTTGGTCAAACCTGGTAGTGTGTATCTCTATAATTAATAGTGTAACCAGGAAAAGCTTTACAAAGCAATGCAGTAGATTTTTTGTAGAAGTCTGGATGGACAAGCTTCAGGGAGAAGGCCCTGACCTTTCACCCCTCGAGGGACCATCACTAATTCCGAGCAAGCAGGTGGGGGGCATACTAATCCCCCAGCGGGTGTAGCACAAGAGGATAGGTACACGTGAATGTGTGATCTCATGACGCCCTGTCTTAGCAGTCCACGTCACACCACAGAGGGCAAAGGCAAGGCCTTGGCCCCTGATGGACTATGTTTAATTCTAGTGTGTGGGACTGGGGTCGCAATCTTGTCGCGTCTGGCTATGTCTGGTCGATGCTCCTAAAATGTGCCCTCTGCCAACAAGGGCAGGTTACAGGCCGCCTCAGTTAAGACATATTCACCCGCGCTTTAGCCAGGGCAGCAGGCGGGTTGTGGTAGTTGTCAGCGAACAAGTGGACTGCGGTGCAATAAAGTTTTTAAGCACGGCGGTAGAGCACAAATGACGACAAGGTATTATAGACCATTGGGCATTCACCATATTTAGACATGGGCAGGTACTTTCACATATTGTCCCCCTCCAGTTCCCACAGACTTGCCTGCCCCTTGGGTTATCGTTTTATGGGCTAGAACCAGAGACTGGAAGGGGCATCTTCTGCGACCTGGGTTCCAAACACGTTGATAGTCAACGCTGGGGTAGATGTACCATGAAGGGCATGGTTACTACTTAGGTTGTCCCAATGGTTTGGGGTCAAACTGGGTTTGAGCAGTAAGTCTACAGTCCTTAGGAAGCATTCAGCATTCCGTCAATCCAAGTAGGGCAATTAGCGATACATAGTATCAGCGAGTGGGTAACATACAGCGGTTATCCAGCGACATCGTGCCCCGGGGGCACGCGCGCTTCAGAAAAACACAGAGCTGAAACCAGAAGGGTGCCAAGCGGTAAAAACCAGTAAATAGGTTTAATATATGTGTGTCTCTGGCCTTACAGCTGAGTGGAGCCAGTCTCATTTAGAGGTGCGCCCAGGTGAATAGTGTGTACTTCGTAATGTTCGCATGACCAATGCGGTTTGTGGTATCTCCAAGCGGATCCACTGAAGGTGAACTGCTCAAATGAATTTACACCTGTTTTGCGCCAAAATGAATTCCAAGTTGCCCTGAGATTTTCTGCTCTACTTCCCTGAATGAATTTATTGTTACCTTGAGATACACTGATCTATTGACCTGAATGAATTTATTGTGGCCTTGAAGTTACCTGCATTATTCCTGAAATGAATTGGTTCACCCCGATTTGAAATAGATAAAGAATCTTGTTTTTACCTAACAACTTGGTGTGGTGTCCTTCATTGTGTGCACATTGATGTGTCCATGTGGGTGAGTGCTGCACAACCGCTTTACACATTGCCTTCGGGTGCCTTCCTACCTTGCGCCAAGCTATGACGTCGAATTGGTGACCCCAGTTCTAACACAACCCTAATTACTTCAAACGCAATCAGACCATTAAGGACTCATAGAAGATAAACCTTATGACGTGTCGATGCACACCTTCAGCAGACAATCAGCTTAAATATTTGTATCTCAAGATTTGGGATTACTTTGACTCCGATAACCCAAAAACTAAAAGCACTTCAAAACTCAAAATTTGAAGAAACATAATTCAAGACTATTACAGCAATTAATATAAAACAACCACAATGCAGTGCAAATATCAACTTCAAGCAGTTGATGTGCAAACACTCGTGGGTTTTGCCATAGATTACACAACTGATAAAACAGACATGATCACACCGCAGAACAGTTATTCACTCAGTCAAGCAATTTGCATCACAAACTAACACCACAGCACCACACTGCACGCCTGACAAGCCATATTCACACTTACTTAAAGATCTCTCTGTCCGACACCTTGAAGAGGAGCAGTACATCTATGCGATTCAAGGAACTGGGACTAGGGAGAATTCAAATTCCTTAGCTCCAACTAGGAATGCAAGTTTTAAAGATTAGAACTATAATTTGCCCCGACTTACATAGCAAACATCAGCTAGCAAAAATTGTTGGTACTTTTCACATCAAACGGGTTGTAAGAAATTAGGGGGGGCATTATGATGGCGGGAGGATCGCCACTGCCCAACCGGCGGTGCGATCCGCCCGCCATAACTCCCCACCCGCCCGCCACTTATCCCCACTAAATTACCATGGCGGAGGGTACCGCGGCGGACAGAAAGTCCGTCCGCCGCTTTTCCGCCGGTCAGCGGAAAAGGCCCACAATATGGTGCCAGTGCCTTGCAGGCACTGCCATCCATAATATGATGCATGCGGTGAGTATGCCTTTCCATGGCGGGCACTACGCCATGGAAAGGCATACGGTAAATCACTTTGGGGGCCCATTGGGGGGGTGGCTGCACTTGGCGGTGCCTGTCATGTTGTGCATGCCAATGCACAACATGACACTTTAACATTGCGGCGGGTGCTGCTTACAGAATCGCCCACCGCAATGTTATAGATGCTGGATGTGACCGCCAGGGTGGCGGTCACATTCTAATTGGCCCCGCGAGACCGCCACACTTCTGGCGGTCGGTCCCGTTTTCAGTTACGGTGCCGCCATCGTATTGGGGCTCTCGGTTATTGGTTGGCTGGTTTGTGAGCCCTGATCAAGCCATAACCACAATCCTCTTCAGGGTAAGGCACAATGAAGCCCCAAAATAGCCTGTGCTAAACCCACTGGTAACTTCGCAGAGAACAGTCAGACTTTAACTTAGAGGCAAGGTGTAATGTTTGTGCAACATTCCAAACGATAAAACATTGAAACCACAACAAAAAAGGATCCCAAGCCAGTTAAAAAAAATAGACCATAATTTCATAAATAAAACAGGACCAAAATGACAAACATCCAATCAGAAGGAACGGAAATGTACAATTTGACCAATTTTAGAGAAAATAACACCAAAAAGCACAATGCGCCAACTATGGGTAACTGGTTGCGCCAGACTGAGACAAAGCCACACGTTCAGGCTAACTGTGATGGAGCATGGCCCACATCAGGGACCCAGTTAAGCCTGGTTTGCAGAGCCTTGTTTAGATCCACATTGAAGATGCTTTGCGCTGCCGAAGCGATGCATCTGTTCCAAGATGCAGCGAGGCTGCAATGCCAGGACCTGCATCTTCATTGAGAATCTCGTTGATGGGGCTTGCAATGCAAAGTTCGGTGTAAAGGATGCAGCGCGCAGTCGAGGCGATGTGTCGGTTCCAATGAACTGCGATAAGGAGTCCTTCGTAGTCGTAGAGGCTGTCGTTAACGAGGGGTGGAAGGGCTTTCGCTGAGGATGCATCGTGCAATCGGGGTAATGCAGGAGTTTTGAAGATGTGCGATGAGACGCGGGTATTTACGACAGGCCCAATCCACGCAATGGCTGCAACCCATCGGTCCTGTTCCGGTTTGCACCTCGTAGCAGAAGAGAAGCACAGGTTTAGCTGGATCCACAGAGGCTAGTAAAGCATCTTAAGCCCACTTCCAAGGGTCCAAGGTTGGGGGGCACCACTTGGCAGGGTAGACTCATAGATGGGAGAGTCCAGGTGCAACCATAAAAAGAGCAGAACACAACCTGAGGCAAGTTAAATAAAATCTATGTTCCTGATTGGGAATATATTCTCTGCCTTCCGTCTACAAGACTGCCATGACAGAACATCACCAACTCTTCAGAACCACGAAGAAGAATTTCATCCAGAACAGAATTCTCATCAACTCACACAACCCTAAGAACCTCTTCAGCATCATACAAGAATTCATTAAAACCACCAAGCGAATGCTCCGATGTTCCTCCTTCCCAGGACCTGTGCAACTACTTTCATCTCAAGATCAGAACCCTCAACAGCAACTTCGACAAGCAGAACCTAGACACCGACCCTACTCCCCAAACCAACAATGCAACCCAGCCTACCATCACTGCCTGGAACCCTGTCACCACAGAAGACACTGCCAAGGCCATGAGAAGTATACACTCAAGAACCCCCACCAACCTCTGCCCGCCCCACATCTTCCACAGAGCCGCCTCCAACAGCACCCGAACTACAGCGTACCATCAACTGCTCCCTTGAAACAGGCACTTTCCCCGATGACTGGAAACGTGCAAAAGTCAAGCTCCTCCCCAAGAAGCCCACCACACACTCGATGGAACTCACAAACTACTGGCCCATCTCTCTCCCCCCTTTCGCAGCCAAAGTCATGGCGAAGATCGTCAACATCCAGCTCACAAACTTCATAGAAGCCAACTCGATCCTCGATTCCTCCCAATCCGGATTCCTCAGCAACCACAGCACCGAGACCTCCCTCCTAGCCACCACAGATGACATCCGCACCATCCTCAACCAGGGCCACACGTCTGCCCTCATCCTACTAGACCTCTCAGCAGCCTTCAACACCATCTCCCACCGCACACTAACCTTCAGACTCCACGATGAAGGCATCAGGAAACTGCCCTTGACTGGATCTGCTCCTTCCTCACTGGACAAACCCAAAGAATCAGACTCCCACCCTTCCTCTGTGAACCCACAGAGATCATCTGCGGAGTACCCCAGGGATCCTCACTCAGCCCCACACTCTTCAACATCTACATGGCCCCTCTCACCACCATCAGAAAACATGGACTCAGCATAGCATCCTTTGCCTTCGACACCCATCTCATCCTCTCCCTCATCAACGAACCCGACATCACCAGACACAACTTCCAGGAAGGCATGAAAGATATCACCTTCTGGGTGAGCAACAACTGCCTAAAGCTCAACTTAGAGAAAACGGAAGTCCTCGTCCTGGGATCCACCCCTTCTGCATGGGACAACACCTGGTGGCCAACCGCCCTTGGAAAGCCTCCCATATCCACAGACCACGCTCGCAACCTGGGCATCATATTTAACTCCTCCCTTACCATGAACGGACAGATCAATGCTGTATCCTCCATGTTTCAACATCCTCCGCCGGCCCTTCAAATGTATCCCCCCTGAATCCAGAAGGATCGTCACCCATGCACTCATAACTAGCAGACTGGACTACGGGAGCACCCTCTATGCCGGAATAAAGGAATCTCTACTCCTCAAACTCCAGACAATCCAGAACGCCGCAGCTAGACTTGTCCTCGGCATCCCACAACAACACCACATCACCCAACACCTACAAGAACTCCACTGGTTCCCTGTCGAAAAGAGAGTGACCTTCAAGCTCCTCACTCGCGCCTACAAATAACTCTGCAACATCAGACCAATACCTCAATGAAAGAATCTTCTTCTACATGCCCAGGAGAAGCCTCCGATCCACCGATCTTGCTCTAGCCGAAATCCCATGCATGTGCAGAGAGAGGGGAGCGATCCTTCTCCTACATTGCAGCCAAGACCTGGAACGAACTCCCACTCAGCATCAGACGAACCCCCACAATATAAGCTTTTAGGAAGAGCCTCAAGACATATCTCTTTCATCCCCCAAGCGCCTTGTGACCCTCACGGGTGAGTAGTGCACTTCACAAATCCCTGATTGATTGATTGATTGATTGATTGATAGATACTAAATCAGGTTTAACCCACTCTACTGTGGTGATCGCCATACAGTAACATACAGTGTCCGTAGCCTGGGACTTGTTATACCTTTTCAGATTGCTCTGTGACTGGAAATTTGTTTTCAGAGATTTGCAATCGATCATAATTGGCATTCGCCCAAACCCCAACCCCTAGGTACCCAATGAAATGCATTTTGCTTTGTAATGGGAGACGAGATCTTTCACCAGTTTTTCTAGCGAAACCAAAGATGACCTCAGCTGCACCGATCATTTTATGTTCTCTCTGTTCCAGAAGTTTGCCCCATTTTAAATTTGCATCACAACAAAATTCCTGAATAGTTGAAATTCTGCACTTTTGTACCATCCATTGTAAATCTTTGTGAGCGTGTCTTTCTGGGACAAAAAGTCTAAATAAAATTTTTGTTGTGGCTGACCCTTAATTTCAAGTTTAACATAAATTCATTAAATGTGTCCACAGGAGATGAAGCCCATTTGCTGTGGGAGATAGCAGCACGGCGGCGGCGGCAGCGGCAGCATACATTAATACGGGTACAGTCCGATTCCCCTATCCTGGGGAAATCCTTGCCCTTCCGCTGAAGAATTGCTGTAAGGGTATTAATATAAACAAGAAAAGGGGGTAAAATGCACCTCTGCCTGACTCCTTGTCAACTTTAAAGGTGGGCGTAGACTCCCTGTCATAGCAGGAACATAGCTGTGCTATGGGGTCGCAGTGTTAACTCCTAAGGTGTTCAATCAGACTCACATCGACCCCAGATTGGCTCATAAGGTCCCACAACCAACCCCAATCCACGAGGTTGAACGCACTAGACAAGTCCATGAAGACAAGATGTAGGGAGCCTAATTCGACATCCAAAAATATAAACAGCACCTCTGTTATTCCAAAGCAAGAGGACTTCAGTTGTGAACAGTTGTAAATGTGTCCACAGGAACATGATGAACAGAAAAACATATAATGTAATAATGTTACCGTGCAAGCAAGACCATAGAGCTACTGACCTGTGTACAATCAATCAAGTAATGAACAGTGGCGCCTCCTCCGCTATGGCGAAGGAGCGTCGCTCCACTGCTTTCAAGCAGTGCGGGATGCAAATAATAAAATAATAATAACTTTTAGATATTATCATTTTATGTTTGTGCTGCTTTGCGGGCGGGCGGAGCTGCTCTGAGACCATGACAGTGAAGGAGTGGTTTTCCCACTTCTAAGTGGTGCGCAATGACTGTTTGGTCGCCCCTCTTGGGCTGAACAAAACAGTCATGTGCACTCTTACACTTCTCTATGCAGGCTGCATTACAGCCTGCATGGAGAACATGGCCTCCCCTCCAGCCCCTGTCTGAGCACTGTGTCATGATGCTCAGACCAATCACAACGTGGCATTGCAGCGTTGTGATTGGCTTAGGGGAAGCAGCCTGGCTGCCTGCTTCCTGTTCCTGAAGTCGGCGGCCGGAGAGCAGGAGCAGAGACATGGGACCCGGCGGCAGAAAGGTAAGTGATTTATTTGTATTATTTTTCTCCCTCCCTCCAATAATTGTGACCCTCTGCATGACTCAACCCCCCTGCTACACCAAATGCCCGCCTCCTCACCCGCTAGCCATGCCCTCGGCCAGTGGTAATGAAGGTCACATTTGAGGCTTCTCGGTGCACAGGGAGGATGAAAATAAGTTAGTGTCTGACACTGTGCCTCACATGTATTTGATATGCGCGTTTTGAACACACCAGTAGGTCAAGTCCTACTCATGTCAAGTTTAGCATTTTTGCTTTATTAAACACAGTAAAGCATTCTATTTGTGACTCACTGGTATTAATGTAAGCACAGAATGTTTAATTGTGGTATCTGCTCCCACAATTGCATAACTACAGTACAGTCGATAACACTGCACAACTACACCAGAGCCAGTAGCCCTGCATACCTACAGCAGAGCCGGAAACACTGCACTACTGCAGCAGACCTGAGCCAGAAATAACCTTAACAGAGCTAATAACACTGCATACCCACAGCAGAGATAGCCCTGCATGACTACAGCAGAGATAACACTGCATGACTACAGCAGAGATAACACTTCATGACTACAGCAGAGATAACAGTGCATGACTACAGCAGAGGCAGTAATAACTACAGCAGAGCCAATAACAGTGCATGACTACAGCAGAGCCAATAACACTGCGTAACTACAGCAGAGATAACACTTCATGACTACAGCAGAGATAATACTGCATGACTACAGCAGATATAACAGCGCATGACTACAGCAGAGCCAGTAATAAGTACAGCAGAGCCAATTACACTGCATAACCACAACAGAGATAACACTGCATGACTACAGCTGAGCTACTATCACTTTATAACTACAGTAGAGTCAGTAACACTGCATGACTACAGCAGAGGTAACACTACATGACTACAGCAGAGATCACACTGCATGACCAGCAGACCCAGTAATAACCACAGTGTAGCTAGTAACATGACTACAGTAGAGAGCTCATTCACCTCGGATGTCTGCAGTGAACTATGATTGCCCACAGACAACAGACATCCCCTGGCAGGGGAGTTAACTTTCATCTGTAGGAATGTACCAGAGATTGGGACAGCCCAATTATAACAGACACAACACAGAGTGAACACACAACTAGGGAATGGTGAGTGTGAATTCTGAGGCCGTGGAGGACTCCTAAACCTCTGGTCCAGGCCAGCACTCTCCTCACCAGCTTTGTGTGGTAGGACAATGTCCTGAGCCCTCCTCCCGACTGGTGTTCGCGCCTGCAGCTCTCCTCACTCACGCTGCGGTAGTTTTTTCCATCAAGAGCCCCGCTTGGTTTATTTTGCCTCTAGTGCCTTATTTACATTGCCTTCTAGTGCCTCATAGCATTTTTATTTTAGTGTGCCCTGATACTTGTGCTTTCTGTTTGTTTTCTTTCCTTTCTAGGTCTCGGCGTTCTCCCGCTGCTACTGTCCCTGCGGCCCCGCCCTGTCTTAGCCCTTGTTCCCGCTTCCCTAGCTAGAGCCCAGCCCCCCTCCCCTACTTAATGGCGGCCACTGTGGGGGAGCACGTGTGACTCCTAGACCTCTTGTCCAGACCCGCACTCTCCCCAGCAGCTCCATGTGATAGGACAGCGTCCTGAGCCCTCCTCCAGACCGGTGTTCATGCCTGCAGCTCTCCTCCCTCACGCTGCAGTACTTTTTTCCATCAAGAGACCTGCTTGGTTCATTGTGCCTCTAGTGCCTTATTTACATTGCCTTCTAGTGCCTTATAGCATTTTTATTTTAGTGTGCCCTCATACTTGTGCTTCGTGTTTGTTTTCTTTCCTTTATAGGTCTCAGCGTTCTCCCGCCGCTACTGTCCCTGCGGCCCTGCCCCCATCTCAGCCCCCGTTCCCGCTTCCATACCTACAGTCCCGCCCCTCCCCTACTTAATGGCAGCAGCTGTGTGGTCGCACAGAGGACGTGCGCAGTGGGCGCGCCTAAGGCAAGCCTGTCTGCGCCCGTCCGTGACCCTACCACGACCACCGCCAGGCCCCTGGTTCTCCGAGGCCTCACCACTATGACTCAACCACCCTCCACGCACTCAACCCCGGAAGACATGCCGACTGCGTTAGGTCCTCGCCGAACACCACCCATGGGCAATTCTCATGCAGACCCTGCCGCCAATCCTTCACCATCGACAGAGCCCCCGCGACTGCCGAAGGACTGCCCGATACACACACCACCGAAACCCTGCCTTGCATCCTGCTCAACGTGAGCTCCCTGCACCGACAAGCCATTGAGATCTGGGACCTGCTCGACACCCTCTCGCCTGAAGTCGCCTTCTTCTTGGAAACCTGGACCAACGCCACCTCCGGTCCCGACATCACCACCGCCATCCCGGACAGCTACAAGATCCAAAGAAAGCACCGTCCGCACCGCCCAGGAGGAGGACTCACCATTGCACACAAGACCCCCCTCCGAATCTCCACATCCAGCACTAGTGACCCCCATCCAACACAGAACACCTCCACTTCTAGATCCAGACAACCCCCAGGACCATGCTACGCGGCACCCTCATCTACAGACCGCCTGAGCCTTGCACCCATCAGGCAACTACCATTGCCGAGCTCGCCACACCCCATGCCATCACCTCATCAGACTACATTCTACTCGGTGACCTGATCTTCCACCTCGACAACAGCAACGACCCTGACACCACTACCCTCCTCGACAACCTCGATAACATAGGGTTGAAGCAGCTCGTCAACAAACCCACCCACAGAGCAGGTCACACCCTCGACCCCATCTTCGCGGGAGGAACTAACATCCGCTTCTGCCACACCATCTAACCCCCCTGGACTGGCCACCACTGCGTCCATTTCACCTTGAACACCACCACCGCTCCCAAACCTGCCCTATGCCTGCCACAACGGAACTGGAGCAAGGTCACAGAGGAGCACCTCAACACCACCCTCTGTCAATACCCCCCATCTCTGTGACGTCACCAACTCGCAGCCTGGGAATTTCACCGCTGGATCTCCTGCTGCGCCGAAAAGCTCGCACCCCTCCTCCCCCATCAAACAACACCCGCTGAAGGCCGCCTGGTTCACCACAGAACTTCAAGAAGCCAGACGGTCCTTCAGACACCTAGAGAAAACTTGGTGAAACCTGAAAACCACGGAAGCACGGAACGACCACAAGAGTGCCCTGAAGGAATACCACCAGCGCATAAGAGACACCAAACAGACCTTCATAAAAGACAAAGTCCAGACCAACATGACCAATGCCAAGGAACTGTTCAACGTCATACAGCAGTTCGCAAAACCCACCTGCGAAGCCACGGATGTCACACCTTCCCATGATCTCTGCGACAAACTCAACTCCTACTTCCATCTCAAGATCAAGGCCCTCGATGACAACTTCAGGGAACCAAAGAAGAGCACCACCTCCCTACCCACCGCTGCCGATAAACTGACCATCACGGCCTGGGAGCTCACTACCTAACTCCTCACAGCAACTATGAAGAAAACCCACTTAGGGGTCCCAACGGAAAAATTATCGGCCTATCTCTCTCCTCCCCTTTGCGGCCAAAGTCACCGAGAGACTCGTAAACACCCAGCTGGCCGCCTTCATAGAAGAGAACTCCATTCTGGATGCCTCCCAGTCAGGATTCCACAGCAACCACAGCATCGAGACCGCCCTCCTCGCTGCCACTGACGACATCCGCATGCTACTCGACCAGGGACACACCACAGCCCTCATTCTGCTAGACTGCTCCGCAGCCTTCGACACCGTTTCTCATCACACTCTCTCAGCTAGACTTCACGAAGCGGGAATACAAGGAGCTGCCCTCGACTGGATCCAATTATTCCTCTCCGGCAGAACCCAGAGGATCCGATTCCCTCCCTTCCTCTCCAAGCCCACGGAAATCAACTGCGGAGTACCCCAGGGATCATCACTCAGCCCCTGCTTTTCAACATCTACATGGGCCCCCTCGCCGCCATCGTCAGACAGCATGGGCTCAGTATCGTGTCCTATGCCGATGACACCCAGCTCATCCTCTCGCTCAGGAGGAATCCCGAAGACACCAAACTTCGTTTCCAGGAAGGTTTGAAGAACAAGGCAGCCTGGATGAAGGAAAGCTGCCTGAAGCTAATCTTAGTGAAGAACGAGGTCCTCATCCTCGGTCCCTTCTCCTCTGCCTGGGACAACACCTGGTGGCCCTGCGCCCTCGGGAGCCCACCCACCCCTACAGACCATGCTCAGAACCTCTGCATCATCTTGGACTCCTCCCTCTCCATGAACCGCCAGATCAACGCCGTCACCTCCACTGGTTTCAACTGCCTCAGCATCCTCTGTAAGACCTTTAAGTGGATCCCCCCGACTGCAGAAGGACTGTCACCCACGCACTCATCACCAGCAGTCTGGACTACGGCAACGCCCTCTACGCCAGAATCAACAAGACTCTTCTGCACAGGCTCCAGACCATACAGAACGCTGCAGCCAGACTCATCCTTGGGACACCATGCCATGATCACATGACCCAACACCTAGAAGGCCTACATTGGCACCCCGTCGAGAAGAGGGTCACCTTCAAACTCCTCACCCATGCCTACAAATCCCTCCACAACATCGGACCCAAATACCTCAATGAGAGAGTATCCTTCCACGTACCCAAGAGGAAACTCTGCTCAGACGACCTTGTCCTGGCAGAGGTCCCTCTCATCCGCAGAAACAGAACCGGCAGAAGAGCTTTCTCCTACATCGCAGCCAAAACCTGGAACGAGCTCCCTGTGAACATCAGACGCTCCCCAACCCTACACACGTTCAGGAAGGACCTCAAGACCTGGTTCTTCGACTGATCAGGAGCTGCCCCCCCCCCAGCGCCTTGTGACCCTCACGGGTGAGTAGCACACTATACAAACCCCTGATTGATTGATTGAGTAGACGCCCCCTGGAGGAGAGGGCGGACATTGCACCTGTCTCTCACCGCACCCTAATACGCAGACTCCACGACGCAGGGATCCAAGACAAGGCCCTCGACTGGATCCGCTCCTTCCTCTCTGGCAGAACACAGCGGGTCAGACTCCCCCTTTCCTCTCGGACCCTACACTTACCACTTGCAGAGTCCCCCTGGGGTCCTCCCTCAGCCCTACACACTTCAATGTCTACATGGCTCCGCTCGCCCCAACGGCAGAACCTACGGACTCAACATTGTGTCATACGCAGACGACATCCAACTCATCCTCTCCCTATCCAACGAACCCAAAACCGCCAGACACAACTTTGGAGAAGACATGGAAGCCGCCACCAAATGGATGAAAAACAGCTGCCTACAAGTAAACACCAACAAAACTGAAGTACTCATCATGGGTCCAAACCCCGATGCCTGGAATGACACCCGGTGGCCCCCCGGCCCCTGGAAGCCCGCCTACCCCCATGGACCACGCCCGCAACCTGGGAATCATCCTGGACTTAGAGCTCAAAATGGACCGCCAGATCAACTCCGTCTCGTCCTCCTGCTTCCACACCCTCCGCCTCCTACGTAAGACCTTCAAATGGATCCCCCTCGAACACAGAAAGACCGTCAATCACGCCCTGGTCACCAGCAGGCTTGACTACAGCAACGCACTCTATGCCGGAATAAACAAAAAACTCACCCGCAAGCTACAGAACATCAACAATGCTGCCGCAAGACCGGTCCTCAACCTGCCAAGACACTGCCATATCTCCCAGCACAGCGCACACTCCACTGGCTCCCCATCGAAGCTAGAGTCACCTTCAAGATGCTCACCCACGCTCACAAGGCCCTCCACAACACCGGACCAGCATACCTAACAGCCGATTCAAATTCCACGCACCCCAAAGGACCCTACGATCAGCCCAGCTCTATTACGCTGTGGTCCCCCACACCAGAAAGACCAGATCAGGCTGTCACTCCTTCTCCTTCATCGCGGCCAGAGCCTGGAACGCCCTCCCTCTCCACCTCAGACAGACAACATCTTCCCCTTCTTCACAAGAAACCTCAAAACCTGGCTCTTCGACAGACCGCCTCCTTGATGGAATGGAACCTGCGAAACCCCCCTTCCCCTTGAGACCCTCATGGGCGAGTAGTCACGCTTAACAAACACCTGATTGATTGATTGATGTAGAAGCCCCCTGGCGTAGAGTGCGGACATTGCACTTATATGTGCTCCATAAACACTGATACCCTTTCACGCTGCTCTGGAGCAAACACCGTCTGCCCCTTTCCTGGCCGGGCGTTATCTCTCATTAGTGTCATACTGTGATGTCACAACCAGGTACTGTCTTTGGTCTTTATCAGACTAGTGTGGTGTTTATCAGCCCAAAAATACGCAACACCTCTGCTGCGGACCCATTGATAATGTAGAAAGATCCCTTTAAGAGAAACACATTTTTGTATCTTCCTAAGAAAAGCCCTTCAGGCCCGGGTGAAATAAGGACTGGACGTTTATGAACTTGACAGACGCAATGTGTGATCCTCCCACAGAGTAATCTGTCTGGAGGTGTGTGGTGGGTGTTTCCTTTCTGCAGTTTTGGATAAAAAGAAGCAGGTATTTGGTAAAAGCAGACTATCTGAGTCAGGAGGCCCTGGCATGGAGAGTCCTTCAGGAGTGCGGGGCTGAATTTTATATACAAAATAAAAGTACATACACACTATACACAACTGGGGACTGTATATATCAGAACAGAGGACAGTCATGTCTGTCAACTGGCTCGTTGGTCTAGGGGTATGATTCTCGCTTTGGGTGCGAGAGGTCCCGGGTTCAAATCCCGGACGAGCCCTCAGGTTTGCTTAACGCACTCATGTTTAAAGTCACCTTTCCGGAAATGGAAAAGAGAGGAATCAGGAAAAATTTGATTTTGGAAAAACCTGGGTGATTTTGGATTTGAACCCGAGTCCTGCCTCACTGAGAGCAAGAATCTAAGCCCCGACCAAAGTGACAACCGCAGAAAGAGCTGATGAATGGAGGAAGGGGGGAAGATGTTTGAAGGGGGAGGAGGCGGTGAGGCAGCGCCCGTCAATCAGCATGAGATGAACATTATATGGGGTCTGCCAACGTGTGAAAAACACACTCTAGGGAACAGCAGTGTGAGCTGTGGGAGTGCACACGAGTGTGAGACACACTGGGAGGGAATTGTGAGACACCAGCAGCAGGGCTCAGGGCAGGCCTCACCCCCTGCACATGTCTATACATATACATACATGGGGGCGGTAACAGGAACGGGCCGACCTAGTGAAGGAGGAGGCCATGTGTGAGGCCGGTGACACCCGGGAGGTGACGACTGAATCATCCGGTGATTGAGGTCTGACGGGTCAGACACCGAACAGACCCTGATGAGAAGGGGGCGGTGTGGAGGGACTGATTGAGGTCTGACGGGTCAGAAACCGAACAGACCCTGAGGAGAAGCGGGCGGTGTGGAGGGGCTGATTGAGGTCTGACGGGTCAGACACGAACAGACCCTGATGAGAAGGGAGTCGTGTGAAAGTATTGATTGAGATCTGATGGGTCAGACACCGAACAGACCCTGGTGAGAAGGGGGTCGGTGTGGAAGGACTGATTGAGGTCTGACGGGTCAGACACCGAACAGACCCTGATGAGAAGGGGGTTGTGCGAAAGGACTGATTGAGGTCTCTCAGAGGGGCACCGGGAAGGTAATAGGTGTGGAGGGAGTGATTGACGTCTCTCTGAGGCAGTAGCGTAACAAAAAGTGAGGGGACCCCCTTGCAAGAAATGCTGAAGGAACCCCTCCAGTATGGGTAAGCCTTTGTTACGCCCCTGCTCTGAGGGGCACCAGGATTGGAAAGGGGGTCAGGGAGTGATTTAGGTCTCTCTGAGAGGCACCAGGGAGGGAGGGAGGGGCTGGGGTTAGGGTGGGTGCAGTTTTACCTGCTTGGATTTTGTTACGCTTTGGGAAGGGTCACGGTGTCGATGATGTCACTGCTTAAAATGTCAGCTGTGTTATGTTAGTTACATTTTAATGCGCACAGCTGCTCCAGCGAAGGAGCGTCCTGGCGCAGGGAAAGGAAAACACCACATAACACAGGATCCGTCGACACGGAACAGAAAATAAAAACAGGGAATAATTAAAACAAGAGGGTTTTCAAAGCTCTGCGGAAGGACAAAAGGTCGTTCGAGAGCCGAATTTCCAAGGGGAGAGCGTTCCAGAGGGTTGCGGCTTTCACACGGAAAGAGCGACCCCCCATCCGACTAAGTCTGAAACGGGGGACGACCACCAAGGACTGTCCAAGGGATCGTAGTGAACGAGTGGGAACGTAAGGAGAGATCAATGAATTAAGTATTCCAGGTGCCAACTCTCTCAGAATTTTAAAAACCAGGCAGAGAGCCTTGAATTGGATTCGCTTGCATATCGGGAGCCAGTGCAGGGACCGCAGGGTGTTAGAAGTGGGGCAGGATCGAGGCAGACCAACCACCGCCCTAGCTGCCGCATTCTGGACTCGTTGTAGACGAAGAATCTCGGCTTGGTTTACTCCTAATAGGAGAGAGCTGGCATAATCCAGCCGCGAGATGATCATTGCTTGAATGACCAGCTGTCTTGTGGGGGCATCGAAGAAACGCAGCAGGGGTCTTAGCCCGCGTAGTACTCCAAAACAGCAGGCCGCCACTCTCTTTGTGTGAGTCACAAAGCTAAGCGTATGGTCAAGCCAGACTCCGAGATTCCTGAGTTCCAGGACAGGGACCGGCGCTGATCCCAGCTCTGGAGGCCACCATTCGACCCCCCAGTGGTCCGCCTCCCTTCCAACGATCATCACCTCAGTTTTTGACGCGTTCAGTTGGAGACAGTTGTTATTCATCCAGCTGGCCACCTCTCTCAGCCCACATCGGAACCTGAGGGCATCCCGCTTGGCATCCCCGCTGATCGTAACCGCCAACTGAGTGTCGTCAGCATAGGAGACCATGGTAAGGCCCCATTGCCTGACGACCTCAGCCAGCGGCTGCACGTACAGATTGAAAAGCGTGGGACTCAGCGAGGAGCCCTGCGGAACCCCCATGTCCAAAGGATGATACTTGGACTGAAAAGGAGGGGTGGCAACGCAGAAGGAGCGATCACTGAGGAAGGAGCGGCACCACTGCAGAGCTGAACCACAAATGCCAATGTCCTGCAGGCGGTGTAGCAAGATGCGATGGGAAACAGTGTCAAAGGCAGCGCTCAGATCGAGTAGAATAAGCGCTGCCGTTTGACCTGCATCAAGCACACCTCGCAAATGCTCAACCATTGCTAGAAGGGCCGTCTCAGTGCTGTGACCAGCACGAAACCCATTCTGCGTTGGATCCAGGACATTCACAAGGGTCATATGCTCCGTGAGGACCCGATTTACATGGGCCTCCATAACCTTGGCCGGCCAAGGGAGCAAAGATATAGGGCGGTAGTTTTCAGGTCTCGAAGGATCCAGAGATGGTTTTTTTAGGATCGGGGAGACCACCGCTTGCTTCCATTTGGCCGGGACCAGGCCAGAGGTTAGGGAGAGGTTAATCAGGGAACACACCGCTGTGCGTCCCTGAAAGGCAGCGTCCCTGAACAGCGCAGATCTTACCGGGTCTGCAGGTGATCCAGACTTGACTCGCAGGGCCCACATTGCGAACTCCTCATCGGAGACGGAAGGAAAGGAGTGCAGCGCTGGACAGCTGCTAGAGCCGCTCCAGGGGATCACAGGAGGCGGTGTGCTAGGAAACGCCAGATAGATATTCCTGACTTTATCCAGAAAGAAGGTGGCTAAGGCTTCACAGTGGGCGATGGAACTGTCCAACTGTGGAGGAACTCTCTTTGCCATTAAATCTTTTACGGTTTTAAAGATGGTTTTAGTCGGATTAGGGCTGTTTCTAAATTCGGCTGCGTAAAACGCCGCCCGGGCCCTGCATATAGCACGATGGTAAAGCTTTACTAGGGCCAGGTAGATGGATTTCTTATCGGCATCGTACGACTTACGCCATACCCTTTCCGCCCGTCTGCAAGAGGACTTCAATGCACGCAACGTGCTGTCATACCAGGGGCTGGCCTGCCGGGGACTGGACTTGCTGGAGATGATAGGTACCAGGACGTCCAGCGCCCTGGTAATCCAGTTGCAAAACCGGTCATAGCCCGAGGTGGCATTCAGCAAGGGACCCAGTGGCTCAGCACCCATAATACGGTGAAGGTCCTCTAACCTCAGCTTGTTCCAATGACGCCGGGGAATCCGCAAGGGAGGCGGTATGGTAGGGTTGGCAGGGAGAGGAAGCCAAGCAGACACCAGATGGTGGTCAGACCATAACACAGGATCAACCGCCACAATCCGAACATCCGAGAGAGTGGTAAAAAACGGATCCAGGATGTGGCCGGCCACGTGAGTAGGCTGAGAAATAAGCTGGAACAGCTGCAAAGCCTCTAAGTCTGCCAAAAAACCACTAATGGCCGGCGACTCTAACCTGTCAAAGTGGAGATTTAGATCACCCAGGATGGAAAAATTTGCGCAGCCACTAGCCAATAGGCTCACCGCCTCCGGAAAAGCACCTCTAAAAGCAACATCGCTGCCTGGAGGGCGATAGACAACCATCCCTGACAGCGAGAACTGAGGGCTGATGGAAACCTTAAACAGCGCGCTCTCACATCCGGCAATCTGCAAGATCGTCCAGGTGCATGTGAAGGCGGATCTAATGAATAAGGCGATCCCTCCACCTCTAGAATGGCGGTTAGATCTAAAACATGAGTAGCCCGGAGGACAGGCGAGATTGACTATGGCGTCGTCAGTATCTTGTAGCCAGGTTTCCGTTACGGCCAGCAGATCAGGTGTCTTATCCACAATGAGATCAGCCACCGACAAATGATGTTTCACTAGAGATCTGGTATTCAGATTTAAAAATCGTAGTCCAGCCCCCAGACTGTCGGACAGCGGAAAGAGACCAGGAGGAGCTCGAGGGGCAGGAGAAGTGGCGAGCTCGCGAATACCTACCGCCTGGCCCAATGACCAGCTATTACAAGCACACTGACATGGGCCACACAACGGATGGTAGGGTGTGGCAGAGCAGCGTGGGAGTGTGTCTCCAATGGCGCGAAGCGAGGCGTCGGAGTACTTAATCATCCTGACAGAGCGAAAGCTACGAGCGCACAGATATATACAATTGTAATACGAGATGAAGTCCCCAGCGTACCGCGCGTACTTAGCGCGGACGGGCGCAGACGGGCAGACTCTGGCTCGACTCCGGCGCGAGTCAGGCGCTACCGCTGCGCGTCACCGCTGCGCTAGCAGAGTGAGCTTTAAGTACCAGCTCACCTGGGCTACAGGAAGCGCTAGAGCGCTGCAGCAAGTGGCCCAGGAGGCAGGAGACCACCCCAAGATGGCGGCCAAGCGCCGCGAGGAAGCTGCAAGTAAGTGAAGATTCCGCGAAAAAACGCGGTGGGGGCACAGTTAAAATGCAAGTATAAGGCCAGGGACGGGTCTATTTAAAAAACGAGGCTCCAAACTAAACTAATATAAACATGAAATCAGGCTTTGTTAAAATCAATAGTAAGCGCAGCGCGCTTAAATGTAGCTAAGACAGCGACTGATATCGCGCATGCAGGCACCTTTCCCAGTGTGTCTGGTCTTCACTCTTGGGAGGAGAGCAACGACCCCCAGCGAGGCCTCTGTCAGTGTAAGGGTGAAGATGATGGTGGTGAATACCCCGGTTACTTACCGGTAATCTTCATTACTCCGAGTCCTAGTCTTCCTCGCCACATTATTCACATATGAGCCTCCGGCTCCACACAGAACTCCAAGTAAAATAAAAGAGCAGCGCTCTAGTCTCCCCTCCCTCCTCCAACATGGCCCCCAGTGGCTTCAGCCAATCCCATAAAGGGATACAAACCAGCCAGCCCGATCTGATACAAAGCCGCAGACATGAAGCCACCACCAGGGCCGGGAGGGAAGAGAAACTATACTGTGGCGAGGAAGACTAGGACTCGGAGTAATGAAGATTACCGGTAAGTAACCGGGGCATTACCTCCTCGTCCAGTCTTCCTCGCCACAGTATTCACATATGAGCCGATATCAAAGCAATCAGCTTCATGTAAGGAAAAGACCACACCAAAAGTGCAGTGAAAAACATAATTTAAAATGCAGAGGTACAGCTATCAAAGACAACCTCTCAAGACATCCCCGCAGTCAGAACAGAAGATGCAAATGAAACAGACCCCCCACCCCCAACCTGGAGGCGGTAATGGGACATGAATGTATGAGGGGAAGACCAAGTAGCAGCCCGGCAAACATCCTCCATGGACACCCCTTTGAAGGAGGCCCAAGACACAGCAACAGAGCGGGTGGAACGCCCCTGAACAGGAAGGGAGGGAACCTCAGAAACTGAAGCATACGCCAACAAAATGGCCTCCTTAATCCAGCGACTGATCGTCGAGAGGGAGGGTTTCAGTCCCTGACGCGACAAACCATAATTGACAAACAAGTTGTCCACTTTGCAAAAGGAAGAAGTGCGCGATAAATATATCAATAAAGCACGACGAACATCCAAGAGGTGCAACAGGGATTCCTCATCCGAGGAAGGATCAGGACAAAGACATGGAAGCACCACCTCAGAAGACCTGTGAAAATAAGAATCCACTTTCGGAATGAACGTAGGATGAGGGCGCAACACCAAACGGTCCGACAAAACCAACAAAAAAGGAGCAGAACGAAGGAAGGCACCCAACTCACCCATACGTCTGGCAGAAGCAATCGCCACAAGAAACACCACCTTGAGCGTTAAAAACTTCAACCCCACCGACTCCAAAGGCTCGAAGGGAGCCAACTGCAAGGAGCGCAATACCAAAGGCAGGTCCCAAGGTGGAGGACACATGATAGGACGGGGGCGTTGGAAAGAGAGAGACTTAAAAAGCCTAGCAACTAATGGCGAAACAGAAATTAAAGGGAGGACATGGAACGCCTGAATCGCAGCCCACTGAGCCCGAAGAGTCGAAATGGCCAAGCCCAGCATAAATCCATCATTCAAAAAATCCAAAATGCAAGCCGGGTCCAATGAAGCCACCGACAGATCGCGACACAGACACCAAGAAACAAAATTATCCCAGTGCTTTGCATAGGATTTAAGAGTAGAAGGTCTCCTGGATTGCTGAATGACCCCAGCCACAGCCAATGAACAGCCAGTGCGCATCAACGAATCCCTCTCAAGAGCCAGGCCCGCAGACCCAAGGAACGGAACACAGGCAGAGGAAGAAGAGGACCCATCAGAGGATAAGGAATGAATAGCAAGGCCTACCCCGGAGACACAGCCAATTCCAATATCAGGGGATACCAAGGTCGACGCATCCAACCCGGAGCAATCAGCAGCACAAACGACCCCTCCCTCTTGATCTTCTGCAAGACCGCCGGAATCAGGGGAACAGGGGGAAAGGCATACAAGAGACCCGTCGGCCAAGGGAACGAAAGGGCATCCACCCTCCATGCATCCCGACAAGGCATAATTGTGCAAAAGCAACAGATCTTGAAATTGTCCTGGGAAGCAAAGAGGTCGACAATCGGATAACCAAACATCCGCCGTAACCTCCTGAACATCACATGTGTCAGGGACAAAGATCCCATGGAAGGAAACACCCGGCTCAGACAATCCGCCACAGTGTTATCCGCGCCAGGTAGATAAATGGCAGAGAGGGACTCCAGATGAACCTCTGCCCAACAACAAATCCGACGGCTGAGGCAACTGAGGGATCGAACCTTGCACCCTCTTGATGGTTCACATACGACATCACAACCTGATTGTCCGTTCGGACCTGTACATGGTGACCCTGAACAAGATCCGAGAAATCCAACAAACCCAGAAGTACGGCCTACAGCTCCTTGTAGTTGGAGGAACATGACAACACCGACTGAGGCCAAACCCCCTGAGTCGTCGAATCCCCCGGAGTAGCACCCCACCCCAGCAGGCTGGCATCGGTAGTGACCACGCGGGTGGGAACAATCAGAAAGGGGCGGCCCCTGGACAGATGACCCTCGTCCAACCACCAACCCAGGACCATCCGAACGTCTTCCGACATATGAACCAAAACAGTCATATCTAGGGAACAGGGGTCCCAATGCGACAAAACGTGGGACACCACCGGGTACATGTGGAGTCGAGCCCACGGCACCGTCAACAATGACGTCGACATCAGACCCTGAACCCTCAACCATAGGCTCACAGGATGAGAATGCCCCACCAACAGGGCACGAACGGCAGACAACAGGGACAGAATCCTGGGAGGTGGCAGGAACACCATACCCAACCGAGTCCTGAACAGAGCCCCAATGAAAGTCAATTCCTGTGCAGGAACCAGGGAGGACTTCGGTACATTCACTAGGAACCCATGATGCTCCAGGACATGGCACACTCTCTGGACATGCAACTCCGCCTTAGGAAGAGAAGAAGCAGAAATTAAAATGTCGTCCAGATAAGGAAAAACACTAATGCCCTCCCCATGCAAATGTCCAATAAGAGGAGCCAGAACCTTAGTAAAGACCCTGGGAGCAGAGCAGAGTCCAAAGGGCATTACCTGGAATTGGTAATGCCGACCCATCACGCAAAACCGGAGAAATTTCTGAGAGTCTGGATGAACAGGGATATGGAGATAAGCATCCCTCAAGTCTATCGATGCAAGGAAGTCGCCCTGAGATATCAGAGGAAGGATCAACTGAAGTGAAACCATCTTGAACTTCTGGTGAGGGATGTAAGTATTCACCCACTTCAGGTCCATCACTGGCCGAAGATCCCCAGTGCGCTTTGACACCAGGAATAGGATGGAATACACACCCAACCCCAATTGATCGATGGGAACAGGAATCACCGCACCCTTGACCACCAGGGATTCGATGCCTTCCAAAAGCGCCAATCTCCTTACAGGATCTCTGGGACAAGGAGTTGCCCTGAAACAGTCTGGGGGAGTCTGGATAAATCCAATACGCAATCCTCTGAAACCACCTGCAGCACCCATTTGTCCGATATAGTCATTCTCCAAGACTCCAGGAAGAAACTGAGGCGACCCCCAACCGGACCCATACCAGGAGCGATCCAGTCATGACTTTGGTGCAGGAGTGGAGGAGGAAGAAGAACCGGAGAACCGGGTTTTTCCAAAGGAAGGAGCACCCCGGCCACGCCCCCTCCCACGAAAGGGCTGACCAGCTCGACCCCTCCGAGAAGAGCCAAAAGCCCTCTGAGAACCAAAGGAACGGAAGTGACCCGCCCTCTCAGGAGCCAGGAGTTTACGGTCCTCCGCCGTTTTCTTAACCATGTCATCCAGAGGCGACCCAAAAAGTTTAACCCCAGAAAAAGGAATCTTCATCAGGAGATTTTTCTGCGCAGCTTCAGCCTTCCATGAACGAAGCCACAACTGGCGTCTCGCAGCCACCGAAGACCCAGCCGCGGAAGCCGCCGCTCCCAAAGAGTCAAAGGAGACATCCGAAAGCAACCGAACTTGTTGCTCCATCATAGCCAGGGTAGAAGAAACATCCTCCCCCTGGTCCAACAATTCAGACAGAGACTGAAAATCCTTAAGCAAGGATTGTATAGTGTAAGAAGCATAGGCAGCCACCCTGATAGAGAAATTCGCAGCCGCAAAAGTGCGCTTCACCGCACCATCCACTTTACAGTCAACCGGGTCAGCAGGAGAAGAATCCTCAGAAACTACAGTTCCATGAGACGCCATGCTGGCCAACAAGGAATCAACCTTCACCGAGGAAGGGAATTTCACATCAAAGTCCAGTAGCGGGTACCTCTTATTCAAAAAAGCGTGGAAAGGAACCCTTGTCCACATCTTTCCATTCACTCTCCAAGACCCTCAAGACTGAAGAGTGTAGAGGCAAAGAATCAGGTTCAGGACGTTGGTATTGCGCAAATAGATCGTCTTCCAGAGGAACAACAGAAGCAGGAAACACCAAGTTCTCTCTAATGTGACCCAGCACCTCCTTCAGGTCGGCACCCTGCACAAAACGACCTCTGACATCAACCTCCTCCTCAATGTCAGAATCAGCAGCCGCAGCGCCATCAACCTTAGCCCGCTTCGTAGGAGGAACAGGCATCTGACCTTACATAGCAGCAGCCACAGCAGAATTTATCATCTGCTGCAATACGTCCATAGACGGGATCTGTATACCAGAACCAGAAGCCTCAGGAGCAGAATCAGCCACAGAACCACTCTCCATAATAGTCATACACCAGTGAACGCATGAAGTGAAACACAGGCAGGGAAGAAGACAACACGCCTGGCATAAAAGGCCCCGGGGTTGCTAGGCAACCTAACAAGCCAGTACATGCAATCAGACAAATCAACATAAATGTCGGACGAAACAGCCGCGCGCATGCCCATAGACAGTGGATGCACTACAGAGACCGTCTTGTGAGGTCGGAGACAGATCGAACACCGCCCCACCACTTTAAGGAACGTGCACCGAACCTGCATCCGAAGAAATGCGTACGGGAGTCACCCGCCCCCACAGCAAGTACACGTGGCCCCGTCAGGAGGTAAGAATGCTACCGGGAGCCTCCGGCCCCCAGAGCAAACGCATCCGGCCACGCTACGTCCGCTTAGCAGGACGCGCGGCCGGTAAATGAAACAAACCACCGACAACAGTCAGGAGGCTGAATCCAGAGTCACAGTATGACTCACTGTCACAATCGAAACGACCAGAGGCGCGAAGGTAGTAGTAGGAGGTAAAAAAACATTATAAAAAGAAACAAACTACCGACAACAGTGAAAAAACACACTACTACCCCCAAACTAGATACCCTAGGGCATAACGGGTCCGCTCAAGCAGGAACCCAGCCCCACTCACCTGATCAACAGGCAACACAGCACTCGGAGAAGTGCAGAAAAAAAGAACAGATCGGGCTGGCTGGTTTGTATCCCTTTATGGGATTGGCTGAAGCCATTGGGGGCCATGTTGGAGGAGGGAGGGGAGACTAGAGCGCTGCTCTTTTATTTTACTTGGAGTTCTGTGTGGAGCCGGAGGCTCATATGTGAATACTGTGGCGAGGAAGACTGGACGAGGAGGTAATGAGACCTGTGATCCTAGCGATGAGACCTGTGAACCTGGGATGAGACCTGTTAACCTGGGATGAGACCTGTTAACCTGGCGATGAGACCTGTGAACCTGGGATGAGACCCATGAACCTGGGGAGGAGTGCTTTAAGCTCTTCAGGGATGTATAAGACTTCTTCCATGGTGCCTTCACAAGAATTGGTCACATAATGCTGTCTAATGAGGCTGAAATAGCTCAGTTGGGAGAGCGTTAGACTGAAGATCTAAAGGTCCCTGGTTCGATCCCGGGTTTCGGCATATACCTTTTGTTGTCGATTATAAATTGTATGAAATTAACATTAGTGAGTGTTATTATAATTCATATTTTTTAGTTCAGAAATAAAAAATAGTTAATGAAAGCAGATCAAAGTGGATCAAAGAAACCAATGGAAAATAAAGAGCGGCAGAAATAAAGAGCAATGATGGAGTGGGAGGCAGAGTGAAAGATGAAAGAAGGGAGAAGAGGAAGGAAGGGGAAAAGAAGGATGTAAGAATAAAGCTAGGAAGGGCAGAGGGAGAGGGGAGGAGGAGTATGTAACAGAGGAAACAAGGGTGAGGGAAGGGAAAATAACAAACATGACCAAGAAAGGAAAAGAGGCCAATGAAGTAATGTAAGAAACTATGCAGAAACAATGAATGCTGAGGTCTTTAACACATCAATAAATGGGAGCCATATTTATTTTTGTCTGCTTAGAAAAAATAAGATTTGTAGGGAGATTTAAAAATGGAGGACCCAAATCAACAAAGACATTGTAAATCTACACCTGTAGATTTGCACCTATGTTTGGGTCTATATTTACGAACAGTTTGGATTCTCAAAGAATTCTACGATTACTCACTAGAAGCTGTGAGGGTTTCAGCTTCCTAAAGTACTCACACACTTAAGTCCCAACACACATTCCTTTTTTTTTTTTTTTTTTTTTTTTTTTTTAAAAACCTTTATTCGTGCATCTTAAAAGAACAAATACGGGCCTACAACCGTCAGGCCGGCCACGATACAGTGAAGCACTGATACCCACATTACAGCCCCCGTGTGTCAACGGTCAAGATTAACACCGAGTTATGAGTTACATACTGGAGATATCTTTGACACCCGGGGAAGGAGAGGTGAAGGTTAATTTTAGGTTTTAAAGGTAATTTTATCAGGGAAAAAAAGGGGGGTGAAGGATAAGAACAAAGGAGATTCGAGTCCGCAAGATAGCTTCACCATACGGGAGAGCAGCAACATCAATAAAAACAACAATGGAAGTAAAATCTCAAGCAGTGAGGCGGTGCAGAGATATTACAGGATAGTCACATGAGCAAGTACGCACCCCTCCAGAGCCGCCCCCACTCGATCCACCCCACACCCGGACCCCGAATCGAAGCAAGTAAAGCGCAGAGACATAAGAGAAAAAGGCCCATAGAACTAATTAAGAACAGAGTATAATCCCCCCAGCCAACACCAATGCGGAGGCTACGGCCTGCCCCCCCCCCAGCATAGTGCCTGTCGCCCAATGAACCCGAAATATAGACAAGAGAGAAAGTAGGAATCGAGTAAAGAAATGAAGAAAACAGAAAAGAAGGTGAGGAGGAGCCCACGGGACACCAGAGCGCCCCAAACCATCAGCCAGTTATGGCCTCCACACACTGAGAGCCCACTACGCCAAAAAATTGCATGCGAAGATACCCTGTCACCACCATTTAAGCGAAGGAATACAAGTCGCGACGAGTGCGCACAAAACAGACATACAGTTCCAGTCCAAGGCCAGCCCGTCCATGAACCATGGCGATAGAAGTCAGTCTAGCCCTGGCCCGATCGCGGGCTTGGGATTAAACCAGCCCCTACATGAAGGCCCCGTGTCCCGAGCAGACAAAGGCAAGATGGCCGCTTGTGAGAAGATGGTGAAGTAGGATCACGAAATGGCCGCCGACCAGCTAGTGAGGCCCCTCTTTGCACCACATAAAATCCAAACCTGGCAAGTAAAGTACAGGAGTTCCACAAAAAAGAAGCAGTAGGCCACAGCGGACGGTTCCTCGGAGCCGTTAGGTGTCGTTCAGCAGGATACTCTTGCGGACGCGGTGAGGCAGGCAACAATGAAACAGGCAGCCATGACCAGGGGGACAAAGTATCCGCAGTTGAGGTGGAGAGCGGTAGACCCCGGGTGCCGGGAACGCCGGATGAAGGCACCAGTGTAGCACAATCATACACCACCGTTGCGTCCCCGCAAGAGGATAAAAGCACCGGGAGACCCACGCCCTGTGGATAACAAACAGAGCGCTCACGACCCGCAGCCGACAGTATAGGGTCAAACCGCTCACTCAGCGCCTGCAGGCCAGTGCACATCTGTAGTTGAAAGTCCCGCAGGACAGCCAGAACGGAGCCGCATGTCAGCGGAAGCTGGGCCCCCACATCGGCAGCAATCCGGGACGGCACTGTGGAGCTGGTGTCCGGAAGAGGGAGGGCGAAGTGGGCAGCGGGCGAGACCAGAGTATCACCCCCCAGCCGCGAGCAGGCACTCAACGCCATGTTTTGCCGCTGTACGTTGCAATGGCCAGGGGGGGGGGGTTCGTGGCAAGGAGTCAATTCCCCTCAAGTCTACACCGCAACAGGGAAGGCCGACAGTCGCTTCTCTACTCGCAGGTTCTCTTTGCCGCCGGCTAGGCAATAGGTGAAGGGGGTCAGCAGCCTCCCACAGCGCGGTCCTCAGAGCGGGGCAGGAGGCCCGCCGCACCGGGGCCCACCCCACAGCTCCAGCCCGTCAGGCACAGGGTGCAGAAGGTGTCCGGCCGTCCCTGCCCGGACTCATCCAGCGACGATCCGTGGTGCGAGGTGAGATCGGGACCGCGGGGCTCAGTTTAGCGCTAGCTGGTCCGGTATCTGCGGAGCTTCCAGGGGGCCGGCAAAGGCCATAATGGCGCAGGGGTTCCGTGCAGAGGACAAAAGCACCCAGAACTCGGGCATCCGGGCGGGCTGAGACTCCGGGAAAGCGGCAGCGCGGTCAGCGCGTCTTCGCACACGTTGCACCTCGAGAATCGGCGAGGATGGGCGTCAGGATAGTAGTCCGAGGCCACGGGCCGACGGAGCCGGGCGCTCAAGCGTCTGGTCCGGTCGCCATCTTGGCTCCTCCCCCCCAACACACATTCCTAATTGTGCTTACCAAAAAGAACATTTGCATTTCCTAATATGCTATTTTTCTCCTCCATTTTGACAATATTTAACCCCCTCCTCTACAATCCCATCAAAGTTTGGGGTGTTCCCCTCTTTTTACTACTATAGATGAGGTTTATTCCAGCCCTTGGAAGATTAAATAACAAGCTATTTCCAGGGTGAGGACAAATTCTGAAAAAGTCTGGGAATAGCAGCAATGTCACAAGTTTGTTGAAGGACACAAACTTTCCATGGCATTAGAGCCCTTTGACATAGACCCGCCCCTGAAGCATGTTTACCCCATATTATTTTGCACCATACTGGTGTAATTTTACTTGCAAATAAATAGATTTAAGACATTAAGGGGCATATTCTCAAGAACGTGTGATAATTATCACAAAATTAGCTTAACACAACTTTGCATATCGCAGTCTATCGCGGGAAAACAACTCCGTGTTAACGTAGTATTCTCAACCCGGCGGCACCATGCGATAGTCCCACGATAATGCATCAAATGACAGCGTTAAAATCAACGCAACACCGCAAAAATGCAAAACACAAACGTGAAAAATGTTGCGATGAGGCCAATCGCGACACAAAAATCATTGATAACCAGTGACAGGCCTGCAATTCCCAGGCTTCATGCGGGAAAATGCATTATAACAGCAGAACAAGAAAAACACACCTGTGAACCTGGGATGAGACCTGTGAACATGGGTTGAGCCCTATGAACCTGGCGATGAGACCTGTGAACCTGTCGATGAGATCCCTGAACCTGTCGATGAGAATTGTGAACCTGGGATGAGACCTGTGAACCTGGGATGAGACCTGTGAACCTGGCGATGAGACATGTGAACCTGGCGATGAGACATGTGAACCTGGGATGAGACCAGTGAACCTGGTGATGAGACCAGTGAACCTGGTGATGAGACCAGTGAACCTGGTGATGAGACCAATGAACCTGTCGACGAGACCCCTGAACCTGTAAATGAGACTTGTGAACCTGAGATGAGACCTGTGAACCAGCGATGAGACCTGTGAACCTGGCGATGAGACCTGTGAACCTGTCGATGAGACCCCTGAACCTGTCAATGAGAATTGTGAACCTGGGATGAGACCTGTGAACCTGGGATGAGACCTGTGAACCTGTCAATGTGACCCCTGAACCTGTCGATGAGACTTGTGAACCTGGGATGAGACCTGTGAACCTGGGATGAGACGTGTGAACCTGGCGATGAGACGTGTGAACCTGGGATGAGACCAGTGAACCTGGTGATGAGACGTGTGAACCTGTTGATGAGACCCCTGAACCTGGGATGAGACCTGTGAACCTGGGATGAGATGTGTGAACCTGGCAATGAGACATGTGAACCTGGCGATGAGACCCCTGAACCTGTCAATGAGACTTGAGAACCTGGGATGAGACCTGTGAACTTGGGATGAGACCTGTGGACCTGGGATGCGACGTGTGAACCTGGGATGAGAAGTGTGAACCTGGCGATGAGACTTGTGAACCTGGGATTAAACCCGTGAACCTGGCGATGAGACTTGTGAACCTGGCGATGAGACGTGTAAACCTGGCGATGAGACTTGTGAACCTGGCGAGGAGACTTGTGAACCAGGGATTAGACCCGTGAACCTGGGATGAGACGTGTAAACCTGGCGATGAGATTTGTGAACCTGGGATTAGACCCGTGAACCTGGTGATGAGACTTGTGAACCTGGCGAGGAGACCCATGAACCTGGGGAGGAGTGCTTTAAGCTCTTCAGGGATGTATAAGACTTCTTCCATGGTGCCTTCACAAGAATCAGTCACATGATGGTATCCAATGAGGCCGAAATAGCTCAGTTGGGAGAGGTTAGACTGAAGATCTAAAGGTTCCTGATTGGATCCCGGGTTTCTGCAGAGGGTTTTTTTGACTGAAAAGTCTTGGAAAACTTGAGAAAATAAAACGTGGCTTTAACAACATAGACCTTTTTTCTGCTCTTCCTTCAATAACTTCACTCCCCCCCTTCCTGTCCTTCATTTATCCCCGATTTTAATTATTTACTTTTCTCACAGTTATACCTCCTTCCAGCACAATCCCACTAAATAGTCTGAGAGATTCACCTTATGCTCAGTCGCACTTATTGAATGACAGCCCTGGGATCACTCTCTCTCAGTCTGATGTGACTTGCAGACTGAAGACACAATCATATCCAGTGAATGACAGTCAAGCACAACCCCACTAGGGCAGACCAGGAGCCAGACACACTCAATGCAACTTCACCATCGGTCCCCGGGACCTCAGGAAGGCTGGAGGAGGGGGGGAGGGTCGCAAGCCCCCCTCCCCTATAAAATTAATTGTGCCAGCCCCCCAGATCCCGGCTCAACCCAATGGCTTTGCTTTGAAAGCACAGGAGCCCACACTTAAAAAAATAAATTACTGTGGATTTGCGGATCCTCAGTAGATTTGCGGAAGCATTTACAAAAATGTTTTTGGCCTCAGGGCTGTGCCTCTGGAACCCCCCCCCCCCACCCCCTCCTCCAGGCCTAGGGGGCCAGTGTATCGGTACCCTGCAGTTGCTAGGGACTCAGGGGCTTATTTATGAGCCCTTGTGTCACTTTTGCGCCACCAGTGCGTCACTTTTTGTGACGCAGCAGCGGCGTAACAAAATGAGCCTTGTTGCTCCATATTTACAAAGTGATGCATCTAGGTAGATGCGTCACTTTGTAAACCCCTGTGCCACATTATACCTGCGCCAGGTATAATGTATGCAGGGGGGCGCTCCAATGTGAGCGGAATTTAATTTTGTGTGCAGGAAGTTTGTAAAGGACAGATTCATACGTCATGAGTGCCCCGTCTATCTCCAGTTGGGTCATGTCATGATATGTCATTGGTAATAATGGATGCTTCCTTCAATCTTGGTAGGAGTATCGCCGGTAGTATAAAGCGTCGATACGTCAGCCTGTTCCTTGGACACACATGGTAAATGTTTATTTACAAGCCCCTTGTTAAAAGTGACGCACCGGCGGCGCAGGGGGTCTAGTAAATTAGCCTCTAGTCTCTTTCCGTTGGGTGTAGTATCCTCCATGGGTCACTAGGGGACGGTCAGTCTTGACATCTCCAGACAGTGTCTCTCTTTGGTGATGGGGAAGTCTGGTCCACCTGATCCGTCCATCAGGGGCCCAGGGCCATTATCCAGTGAAAATATTGCTTTAGACGCATCTTCTATCTTTTTTTTGCGGTTAGCGTAAACATTGGCACACTGCGCTTTACGTGAGGAACAGATTCAATTTGAGTGTTTTTGTCATCTCCCTTCATATGTTGAATAGTTACCAAGAAAGTGCAGAAATAAAAGAAAGAACATTTCAAATTTATATCTGCTTTGCTGTCTGTGTGTCTCCTTGTGAGTTATGCGGCGTGGAGGGTGCGTGGAGTCAAGTCCACACTGTGCGTGTTGTGGAAATGTGGATTTTCCTGATCAGTTATGTCCCCTATCTTGGACCCCAACGGTTCTATATGCATGTTACAAGTACATGTATGTTCCCTCCAGTTCCAGTTTCTAAGACGCAAACATATGTGTGTCTACCGTCAACATGTTCTCTGTCAGATCCGCCATCAATGGGCTGGATATTCGATTCCTAAGTATGAAAGGCCACCGACTTTATATGGCTAAGTTACTCCATTTTTACAGTTCAGGCAAGTAGGCCCGATTCTGTCCTCAAAGCCTTTCCCTGCTCTCTGTCTCTGACAGCTTCAGCTTGAGCTCGCATCTGTATCCATGAACTTTGTCCTACTCCCTGTGCAGCTAACGGTGCCTGCCTCGGCTAGTTTTCGCCTGTCTGCCAAGAAGTTGTATTTCACCTTCGAATTATCTATTTTGCTCTCCAGCCGATGCATTCCTGTCCAGTGATTTAGGTAAACATTTCCTTTAGCTCACAAGCAAAGGACTCAGCCTTTCCGTCCTCCTGCAAATGATTCATAGCCCTGTTGCCATGGAAAGTTTTCTGCCCCTCGCATCTCATATAGACACTTAGACGCTTGTACACGCACACACAGTCAGTATAGAATAGATTCTGTCCGAGAGTCTCTTCCTTGTGGATAACATAGTTCTTTAAACATAGGATGTTAGATATGATTTGGGATTAGGTTGACTTGACCCCCAGACTTCTCGTCTCCACATGTAGAGCTAAATGTCAAGTCCCCTTCACCCCCTAGTTGCACGTCAATTACACGTCATGCTGCCGCGCGCGCATCTATGCCAAGTATTATCTTATAGATCCACCTATGTCTGATAATTCTAACCAATTATGTTTCTTTTATTCCTTATTACGCCTAGTTTCGATTATGTCACTGTTTTGTCACTTTTCTTATCAAATGTTACGCCTTCTACATTCGTTTCATTGTAATGTACTTATTATAAAAATACATGTCTGTTAATAAATTATTGTACTTCACTTCCTGAACCCTCGTGGTGACGGAACCTGAAGGCCGCGACTTGAGTCGGCCATTTTGAATGGAATAAAGCCCATTAGAAAACCTCTTATACCACGGATTCTGCCTCTTGTTATTTTGAGCTATTTACTTTATTTTAAGATTCCGTATGAAATTCAGTCCGGTAATATTTATTTTATTTACCACATAATGGCGCCCGAACAGGGACACTTTCTCATCTCACGCGCCGGCGGTGCGTTGCAGGCCCGGTCTCCTGCCACAGCTGGACGGACCATAAACGCGTACCAGCAGGATTTCCTGTAAGCTCCCTCCGGTCAAGCGGGGGCGACTGAGGCTGCGATCAACCCAGACGAGGCGGTGAGAAGTGCGAAGTATCCCAACCAGAGCCTAGCTGAGAGAGCAAGATCCGAGGTATACAGAGGCCCACCAGGTTTTCCGAAATCCCGACGTCCAGAGGGTCCGATGTCCGCAGTTATCGAGTCCTGTCCATTCTCTGAGGCCTTCCGTTTCAAGGAGCTACTCGGTGAGTACCATCGCCGGGGAGGCGTGTTGACGCGCACATAGGTTGTGCCGGTCAAGACGGATTTGGGTACACAAATCCGGTCTGCACTGTTTAGCAGTGTATATGTACTGTTTAGCAGTATATCAAGTATTCCGAAGTATTCAGTTATTGTCAAGAATTCAGCGTGGTGATTAGTTAGGCAGACTGTCATCATTGTCGATCATTGTTATAATGTTTAATGTTTAAATGTTTAAAGTATTCAGAAATGTCTTGCATATTGTGGTATGAATGACTGTTCATTGTTCACTGTTCATTATTGTGTTTCTCGTATTCAGAAAGTTCAAGAGTAAATATCAGATCAGTTGTCAATATGCCGCTCTTCTCGAAGTTAAGACAGATTACTACCAGAAAAGGGGTGCTTGAAGAAGCAGTTCCTATTCCTCCTAGAGACACTCCAGGACATTTCATGTACCATAAACATGGCTTAGATGCCATATTGTTTCTTGATCTATGGGTAGATTATACCAAAGGATTACCGGAAAGTCAAAGGTGGCCCATAGCGGGAACCTGGGATGCAGAGTGCATCATGAAAGTGGAGGAAGAGTTATGGAAAAGAAAGGTCAGACAGTCACAGAAAGACGCTGTCGAGTTATGGCGTAAAGAATCTCATAGACGAACAGAAAAAGCACGTAGACAAGAAGAGAGGAGTAAAGAAAGTTCAAATAAAGTTCAAGAAAATCTATTAATTGAGGAAGGTATCCGAGTGAAATCAGAACAAGTGAATAGACAAAGAAATGCTCTTATGAATGGTATGTATCCCCTTCTAGCCGAAGGACTACCTAAGGCTGCTCCAGAGATACCAAAAGACTTGCCACCCCCATTATTTCCAATTAAGGTACATCCAAAGGGGCATCCCAGAACCGCAGAAGATGTTTTTCTTTCCTCATATCTAGACGATGCAGCTCCCGAGTATGCTAACGCCACACCACATAGACCGTCTGGCGGAGGGGTTCAACGTCAGGATCAGGTATCTGTCCCCGTGCAACAGCAAGTCCCGATACAAGCTTCGGCAAGCACATCTGTTTCCGCATCTGTCTCCGCAGTCGATCCTATAGGGGTATCGACACCCATAGTTGCTGTGTCACGTTCAACGAATCCATTCACACCCGACGCCCCAGATGGGGCCACGGGAGGTGCTAGCAGTACCTTTACACCACCCAGAATAAATAAACTTGTTTTTCAAGAGTCAGCGCATTCACGTACACCTAAATTCGTAAATGAACGTACGCTTAAGGAACTCCTTGTAAATTGTAGATATGACCCAGTGGTTGGTAAAGAGGACGAAATGGTCCTGGCATCATTACGTATCAGGCGAGCCGCAGAGTATTTAGCAAGGTTACCAGGGATGACTACGCATCTGGATAACATATATCATTTTGTTCAAACAGGACGAGATCCAGGATGTATTAACAGAGCTATGGAATTCCAGAAAGTAGAGATACAGGGGGAACTGTTACGTTTCCTCATAAACTGTGTAATCAGAAATCAAGATCGTCCGGGGGTAGACCCGAATGCAATGCTTATTCTTACAAGATGGAGTCAGAATATATCAGAAGGGAGACACGATAAGCAAAATTGTATAATAGCCATGTGCCGAAAAATCCGTAAAGAAATAGAGCGTATTCATGAAGAAAGATTGGGAACAGACGAGTTTGAGCAAGACGAAGTGTCCGAATCAGGGAATTCCGCAAGACAGTCAGAGACCATAGCCTATGTAGGCAGAGGAAGATCTTGTGAAAATACTAGATGTTTTTCTGATCCCATACACTCTGTATGTCCAAATAATAGCAGAACGTATCCGACGCCTGTAATAAATCTGAAGTCTCCTGAACATTTGTTTCAAGCCGCAGATAAAATACTACGAGAACG
The DNA here is from genome assembly GCF_964204655.1 of Triturus cristatus. Lineage (NCBI taxonomy): Eukaryota > Metazoa > Chordata > Amphibia > Caudata > Salamandridae > Triturus > Triturus cristatus. Next base: position 143,493,604 of record NC_140585.1, on the reverse strand, counting down.
AAGAGGTTATCACCTCCTCGATTCCATGGATGAGCAAGAATTAGCCAGATCAGCCGTTCACTGGATTGACAGTCCTGAAAAATACGGTGATGAGACCGTAGCACACACGTTTTTTAACCTCAGTACAGATGAACAACGTTTAGCTGGAATCTATATGATTCAGCAACTCCTTATATTATATAAGAGCCAACATGCTGACCCTGGTCCTTTACCTGATATATTAACGGAACTGCTCACGAACAGATGGAGAGGTTCTAGTAACAAGCTAATTAAAGAGATATTAGTGTCACGTAAGCAGTATGTCCTTTTTGTAAGTCCGGATTCTCTCTCGCTGCCCCACAGAGAAAGAGCGCCGTACTATATGGATAGACAAAATCCCCTACGAGAAGTGCACCCAATAAAAGGCGAAGACAATGAGTTTCACCGTGTATTTGTTTACACACCCATATCAAAAATGGAATTATTAGAAATGAAAAAAGTAGTACCTAGTCATGACAAAGACCCAGCGGGTTTCCACCGAGAAATTAAAGACATGTTACTGATGGGAGAGTACACCTTTCCTGATATTATGACGATATTAAAGGTGCTTTTGCCTGCTGGCATATATGAAAAACTGAAAGAAAAAGAGTGGGAAGTGGGAGACCAAAAGATAGACTGGACAGCATTAGCAGAGGAAGAAAGGGGCCGAGCTGCAGGTTCAGGGCTCGGGGATAAAGTTAAACTATTACCAGGTTTACTAGTACAGGTACTGCCACGTTTATTAACTACAAAAAAGGAAGATTGGGGTGCAATCACAGCCTGTAAACAAAAGCAAGATGAAGACACAAGTGATTATTATGCTCGATTTGAAAAATGTTTTGGTATAAATAGTGGTATAAAAGCAAGTAGTGACTCATATCCACATTTATTTGTGACAAAATTAGTGGAAAATGCATTGCCTCCAGTGAAGAATAGAATATTGAAATTCGAGAGTACCTGGCAAAGTAACACTCCGTCGCAAATGCTACAAATGTTACAGTATCATCACAATAGAATTAGGGATGAACAAGAACACGAGCATAGACGCATGAAGGATACAAAAATGAAAATGCTAGTTTCTCAGACAGTACCAGCAGATGGTCACAAAAAGGGTGTGACACATTCTGGTGATTCTGCAGTTCCTGTAAAAGGAACCTGCAATTACTGTAAACAACTAGGCCATTATGTACATGATTGTCAAGTCTTGAAACGTAATATAGCTACAGGTATTGCAAAAGAGAGACCACGATTAGTTAGACAAGATCAGAATGAACAAGGAGCTATGCAGCATGGACAGTCCATGCCAGTTCAGCAACAGTCTATGCCAGCCTCACAGCAACCCATACAGTTTGTGCCAGCTGCACCACCGTTGCCTGCTACTGCCACACAAACCACAACACGACAAATGTATCAGACTGCACAGTATGAATACCCTGAGTATCAGCGTTACGCATGAACCAGCCTAGAGAGGGAAGTTGACTTACCGCTTATCGAGATTCCGGTAGATCAAGAAGGACCTTATGTACATAGTGAATTATTAGGTCAAGATAGAAAATTCTTACTCGATACAGGGGCAAGTCGAACAACCATAAAACGTAGTGAAGTTCCAGGGGCACCCCTCTCAGGCTCTCAAAATGTTTCCCTTGGTTTTTCGGGAAAACCTATTGTTAATGAAGTATCACAGCCTCTACCACTTACGATAGGACCTTTGACACGAACTACAGATTTATTGCTTACTAAATCATGCCCAGAAAATTTGTTAGGAATTAAAACTCTGAAAGCACTAGGAGCCATAATATGTTGTTCTCCGGAAGGAGTAAGGTTGTTTTTGCGTGATTTTAAAGGTCACTATGTGTCTAGAGACATGGATCCCCGACTACAGACTTTACCAGTACATCTATGGGCACAGGGCCCTACGGATGTTGGCTGCATGAACATTACACCCTATCGAGTTACATTGAAAGCAGGAGTGGTACTACCACGAATGCGACAATACAAGTTACCGCATGATGCTGTAGTGGCTTTGTTGAAAATCATTGATGAGCTGATTGCCCAGGGAGTAGTTGTAGAAACAGACTCCAATGTATGTAATTCACCGATAATTCCGATTCTTAAACGAACTGATCCTACTGCTCCACCAGTGTACCGATTGGTTATTGATTTGCGTGAACTAAACAAGTGTATTGTACCACAATTCCCTGTGGTCCCTGATATATCATCATTGTTGACAGCAATTGATTCCGAAGCAACATTTTTTACTGTAATTGATCTCAAGAATGCCTTTTTCAGCGTCCCAATAGATCCGGAAAGCCAATACTTGTTCGGATTCAGTTTAAATGGGCGCAGCTTTAAATTCTCACGCGCTCCTCAAGGATTTACAGAAAGCCCCAGCATCTACAGCCAAGCACTGAAACGAGAACTTGACAGTATCCACATGCCAGTCAATACTGCACTGCTTCAATATGTCGATGATCTGCTGATCACCGCGAGAAGCGAGCCAGAATGTGAAAAAGCTTCTCTGACAGTTTTACATTTCCTAGCCGACAAGGGGCACAAGGTGTCCCCTTCTAAGCTGCAATTCTGTGTTCAGCGAGTTATTTATCTTGGTCACTCGCTGTCCAAGGAGGGAAGGCAGCTTACACCAGATCGCATCCAGTTAATTGCTAACATGTCAATACCCCAGACACAAAAGGAGGTGCGGGCTTTTATAGGCCTCACTTCATATTGTAGGCAGTGGATCCCTCAGTACGCATTTCTAGCAAAACCACTCATTCAGTTAACCACACAGGAGGCAGCCACATCGACTGTTCTCCCTTGGACTCAGGAACATACACAAGCTTTTGAAAGCCTAAAGGAAGCCTTATGTCAAGCACCTGTTTTAGCAACACCATGTTATAGCAAACCTTTTACACTCTTTGTTACAGAACGCGAAGGTACTGCCTTGTCAGTACTCACTCAGGATCAAGCAGGATCATGCAAGCCATGTGCTTATTTTTCCAGTACATTAGATCCCGTAGCTCAGGCTTTGCCTGCATGCCTGAAATCAGTGGCAGCGACAGCTTTAGCAATCAGACAAAGCGATGCCATAGTATTAGGACACCCATTGACAGTTCAAGTACCACATGCAGTAGAGGTTCTTGTGAACCGAACACAAACACAACACTTGACCATAGCAAGACTTACCGGTTATGAACTGACATTGTTTCAACCACACATAGAGATCCGACGGTGTAATACATTGAATCCTGCTACACTATTACCTGTAATTGGAACAGACCCACTAGCTCATGATTGTGTTGAAATCATTGAAATAAAGACGAAACCTAGACAAGACTTGACAGACGTTCCATTGTTAGATCCAGACCTGACGTTGTATGTAGACGGATCATGCATGAGAGCAAGTACAGGAGATTTAGTGGCCGCGTATGCAGTCACAACAGACACTGAAGTTATTGAGACACATTGTATAGATACTCTGTCAGCCCAAGCAGCAGAACTTATTGCTCTAACGCAAGCCTGTATTCAAGCCACAAATAAGAAAGTTAATGTATACACTGACTCACGTTATGCATTCGGAGTTGTACACGACTTCGGCGTGCTGTGGCGAGAGAGAGGTTATCTAACGTCCCATGGTGCCCACATTCAGCACGGGCCCCTCATTCATGCTTTGTTAGACGCAATACATCTACCCACTGCTATATCGATTATGAAATGTAAAGCACACACGAAGGTTACTGATACCATTTCTCAAGGCAATGATTTAGCTGATAGAACAGCTAAACAGACTGCTCAGAATCGCACATTAGACATGACAAAGCCAATAGTTCAGACCCCAACACAGTGTATGACAATTAAGGATCCCGCACTTGACGTAATTGACATACAGACACATGCCACAGCAGAAGAAATAAAGAAGTGGACTGAACTAGGAGGGATCCAGACAGATCAAGGATGGATGACGAAGGAGAAATCTGTATGGTTTCTCCCTGATTCCATGGTTCAAGCCATTATAGCTACAGTTCACAGTCCAGCACATTTAGGAGAGAAGGCTATGCTAGACAGCATTCAGCACATTTGGTTCAACAAACATTTACGAGCAGCAGCTAAACAAAAAGTTCGTACCTGTATGATATGTTGTCAGTTTAATCCAGGAAAAAGTGTTTCCGTAGAGCAGGGTGGATTTCAGCCTCCTGACCATCCTTTTGAAGTCCTCCAGATGGATTATATTCAGATGGAACGTTGTCGAGGATTCAAATATGTCCTCGTAGTTGTCTGCGCTCTCTCCCGTTGGACAGAGGCGTATCCCGTATCAGATTACACTGCCCCGACTACTGCCAAGCAGCTAGTTCGAGAATTCTTCCCACGGTACGGTTTACCACGTGTTGTATATTCAGATAACGGTCAGCCTTTCTCATCCGAATTAATGAAACATGTTTCACTCTTGTTGGGATATCAGTGGAAATTCCACTGTGTCCGACACCCCGAGGCAGCAGGTCTCGTAGAAAGACATAACCAGACACTGAAAATCAGACTGTCCAAAATATGTAGAGAAAAAGGTGTCGACTGGATAGTAGCATTACCAGTTGCACTCTTTTACATGAGAATGGTAGCGCACTCTAGAACAGGGCTATCCCCGTATGAGGTGATCTTCGGTAGACCACCGAATATGTGGGGGACGCCTATACCACGTAAAATAACTGATGTCGACTGTAATATGCTGACAGATTACTTGGCTTCCTTGATGTCTGCACTACAATCTTCTCGTTCACAGGTAGCTGCAGCCTTTCCTGACAACACTGAGGCGAAACCCCATGACGTTGTTCCGGGTAATCTTGTCTTTGTGAGAAACTTCGACAGGAAAAGTCAATTGGAGCCCAGGTGGAAAGCACCCAAATTGGTCCTGTTGACCACAAGAACAGCCGTGAAGATCGAGGGACGAAAAGGGTGGATTCATTCAAGTCACGTCAAAAAATTTCATGGACTACCTTCAGATATAGACACTGTGCCCTGCACTCCCTCACAGACTGATTCAAAACTTCCTTTTGTTGAACAGAATGACTCTCAGTGCTATAAATTAAAGCTTAGGCCCAAACAGTCGAGCAATTTGATTGTTTAAGTCCTCTCCAAGGTGAAGCGGTTGAATTGTCTCCGACATGTATCCCTTGGACCTGAGTAGAGAAAATACCCGAGAAATGTTGAAACGACAGGCGTATTGTAAATCACTGCGTAGCTACTGTATAAGGACATTATTAATTTTGTTTTTATTGAGTATTTTAGTAATTATTACGAGTATGATTTTGCACATATATCATCCTATCTCTAGACATGTTTATAATGTTGCTGCAGAACATTCTTTTAGTGACCTACCGCCACATGAATTATCTTATAGACTTGCGCTGCGCAATAACACCTTCATTAGTATGTTACATCATTCCCATCAGACTAGTAATGCGACCAATTGTTGGGTGTGTGGCCGACTTCCTCCCTATCAGAATAACAAAGGAGTTCTGCCTTTCTTTCCACATCCATTCACACACAATGGCTCCTGTGGAGCATGGTTTAGTTTATTAAATTCCATAGACCCAGACACAGCAGTTTATCAACAACATTGGATATGGGGAAATCTGAATCTAGTTTTATTCAAAGTCTGTCACCCTAATAAGGAGGGTCACCCCAGTAGAACAGGAACTGATTTAGAAAATGAAGTGTATAAATTAGGTAATTTTACGCCTAATCTTATGATTCTGAATGTCAAATCCGAAGTTGAACTAATTCTGCCCACTATGTCAGTATTTTCAGTTAAGGGTGAATTATGTGTAAGAAAAGTTGGTTCCATACATATGGGCCATAGTAAATGCGTTACTACAATAGAATATAGTGATCAAGGTAAATCTTCATTTAGAGCTTCTCGCCATTCTTACTTCATATGTGGTCAGACGGCATATATGCGTCTGCCTCTAGATTGGGATGGTACCTGTTACATAGCATTCCTTTTGCCACCTGTTTTCCTAGCTCCCCCTGATTATTATCGAAATGTTCATTTAGTACACAATAGAGAGCAAAGAGATCTCCCAGTTGTCGATTATACTGAGACAGCATGGGACAAGTATGTAGATTTCAATAAAGGTATCTTTCCCTATATAGGTACAATATCAAATAGTAAGCTGATACGCAGACTCACCAAGACTCTTGAAGCTGTAGTAAACGAGACTATAGCCGCCCTAGGCAATCTGACAGAGGAACAATCAGTGATGAGAATTGTTGTTCTCCAGAATCGTCTTGTCCTTGACGTCATCCTGGCCGATAGGGGCGGAGCTTGCAGGGTCATCGGATCCAGCTGCTGTATATTCATACCAGAAAATTCGCCATCTGTATATAAAGCTATAACACGCCTTCATAAGATTGTAAGCCAGATACACGAGAATCCAGGCACTTGGACGTGGTCCGGGTGGTTTTGGAGTGTGATATCAGCCTGGGGATGGAGAGTTTTATCCTTCCTAGGTATTGGCCTTCTTATGCTCTTCAGTTGTTGTTTATGTCTACAATGTGGACCAGCGATTTGTGGTCTGTGTGCCACATCATGCATTCCACATCACAGGTCCCGTTCAGAATGCCGGAAGGAAGAAGAAATGATGCTCCATGAGCAAATCAATGGAATGATGAAGATTGATGTCTCGTGAAGGGCAAGAAGGGGACAAGGAGGGAATGTGGAAATGTGGATTTTCCTGATCAGTTATGTCCCCTATCTTGGACCCCAACGGTTCTATATGCATGTTACAAGTACATGTATGTTCCCTCCAGTTCCAGTTTCTAAGACGCAAACATATGTGTGTCTACCGTCAACATGTTCTCTGTCAGATCCGCCATCAATGGGCTGGATATTCGATTCCTAAGTATGAAAGGCCACCGACTTTATATGGCTAAGTTACTCCATTTTTACAGTTCAGGCAAGTAGGCCCGATTCTGTCCTCAAAGCCTTTCCCTGCTCTCTGTCTCTGACAGCTTCAGCTTGAGCTCGCATCTGTATCCATGAACTTTGTCCTACTCCCTGTGCAGCTAACGGTGCCTGCCTCGGCTAGTTTTCGCCTGTCTGCCAAGAAGTTGTATTTCACCTTCGAATTATCTATTTTGCTCTCCAGCCGATGCATTCCTGTCCAGTGATTTAGGTAAACATTTCCTTTAGCTCACAAGCAAAGGACTCAGCCTTTCCGTCCTCCTGCAAATGATTCATAGCCCTGTTGCCATGGAAAGTTTTCTGCCCCTCGCATCTCATATAGACACTTAGACGCTTGTACACGCACACACAGTCAGTATAGAATAGATTCTGTCCGAGAGTCTCTTCCTTGTGGATAACATAGTTCTTTAAACATAGGATGTTAGATATGATTTGGGATTAGGTTGACTTGACCCCCAGACTTCTCGTCTCCACATGTAGAGCTAAATGTCAAGTCCCCTTCACCCCCTAGTTGCACGTCAATTACACGTCATGCTGCCGCGCGCGCATCTATGCCAAGTATTATCTTATAGATCCACCTATGTCTGATAATTCTAACCAATTATGTTTCTTTTATTCCTTATTACGCCTAGTTTCGATTATGTCACTGTTTTGTCACTTTTCTTATCAAATGTTACGCCTTCTACATTCGTTTCATTGTAATGTACTTATTATAAAAATACATGTCTGTTAATAAATTATTGTACTTCACTTCCTGAACCCTCGTGGTGACGGAACCTGAAGGCCGCGACTTGAGTCGGCCATTTTGAATGGAATAAAGCCCATTAGAAAACCTCTTATACCACGGATTCTGCCTCTTGTTATTTTGAGCTATTTACTTTATTTTAAGATTCCGTATGAAATTCAGTCCGGTAATATTTATTTTATTTACCACAGTGTTACTGCTGTGCAGCCACAGGACAAAGGTGTCCACACACCAGACACAGGGTGGCTTATTTACAAGCCCCTTGCGCCACTTTTGCGTCACTTTTAACATGGGAAAGTGAAGCAAAAGTGTTGCAAGGGGCTTGTAAATCTGCCGCAGGAATGATAAAACACCTGTGTGGAGCATCACGTGACGCCCAGCACCGCCTAAAGATAATGGGGCAGATTTACAAGAAAGTGACGCATCTGTGAAGATGCGTCACTTTCCCTGCGCCACTTTGAGAAACCCTTGCGCCACTATGGATGCGCCGTATTTGCAATACTGCGCACTATGGCGCAAGGATTGACAGATGCGTCAGATATTCTGATGCATCTGTTGACGCAAAAATCACGCATTGCTGGAGTCGTGTCGCAAGCATGACGCAACTCCAGTAATGCAGGAGGATGCCTATCTTCATTGTGCCGCGTCACTCCTTATGCCTGCTTCAAGCAGGTGTAAGAATTTTACGCAGTGGCGTCCTAGAAGTGGCGCAGTGAAATGTTCTAGATTTCACTGCATCACTTCTACGAGGCTTTTTTGCGTTGGAACGCCCACCCTGCATACATTGTACCTGATGCAGGTATAATGTGACGCAGGGCTCCCTAGATGCGTCACGTTGTAAATGGGCCACATTTTTACGCTGCTGCTGCGTCACAAACAGTGACGCAACTGCGGCGCAAAAATGTTGCAAGGGGCTTGTAAATCTAGCCCACAGAGACCAGGAGGATGAAAACAGGAAGGGAGGGGTCATCTGAGAGAGAGAAATGGGCTCTCTGGTCACTGCTAAATATCTAGAATAATACAAAAACAAATTAAGTAAATAACAAAAGCAACTCAGGTCCCACCAAGATTTGAACTCGGATCGCTGGATTCAGAGTCCAGAGTGCTAACCATTACACCATGGAACCGCCTGTTACTTTCATATCATCTGAAGATACAGCCTGTCGCTAGTGGTCACCTGTAGACTTTCTAGTGCTCAGCAGTGCAGAGACATCTTAAGGATTTTGGGGGCCCTGGGCCAAACATATTTTGGGGGCCCCTGTGCAGAACAGCTTTGAATTTATGATACAAATTGAGCCCCTGTTTCCCACGCAGTTTCCGCTTCCTCAGCTGCGTTAGCGATCTAGTTTGCATCATGGGCATTAGGCTATATTTTCCCCGATGTAAACAGATGCGCGCAGCTGACAGCGGTAGGATTTAGTGTTCCCTGCCCTGCTACTAGGTTTTTAATACTTTTTAACTTGTATATATGTGGCTGAATTACTCTGTGCTTTTTAACAATTTCTCCTACCTATGCGCACTTGCACTTTACTTGATTCTGCTTGCCTACACCTCCTTAGCTGCTCCGATTCGCATCTCGCTTTTCCTCCAGTCCTTGTCCGCCGCGGCTGATACACCGATTGAGCGGAGGGCTGGGGCTACTATTGGGCCCCTCACTTCCGCCGTCACAGTTTCCGCTTCCTCAGCTGCATTAGCGATCCAGTTTGCATCATAGGCATTAGCCTAAATTTTCCCGATGCACACAGACGCCCGTCAGCATCCTGGAGGCATCCGGCGCCAGCCATGCTGCCCAGTTCCCCCCCAGTGAGTTTCTTCCACTATATTACATTAGGGAAAAACCGCTTAGCCTTAGGCGGCTACCATTATGTCAGTGTACAGCGGCTGATCCGAGCTTGGAGGTAGACTTTCAACGCAATAAGTGCAACTGGTCTCCTCCAGCCAAGGAAACGTGTACCCAAGATCCTCCCACGCAACAATAAGTGTAAAAACAATAAGAAAACAGAGGACTTAAAGGCCACACTTTTAAATTGTCGCTCCATGCAAATGCATGAACCACACATTTATGACCTACTTTTAGATGAACAGCCTTATCTCTTATTTCTCACTGAGACCTGGCTGTCTGAAGCCACCAACCCTACTATCACCTCCGCCATCCCTACGGGTTATAAAATCCTTAGGAGGGAACGACCGAGTGGGAAGGGGGGCGGTGTCCCCATAATTTACAATAAAAAACTAGACTGCTCTCCCATCCCGATGGAAAACATTGAGGGTGCAGAGTCCTTAGGCTTCCGCTCAACCTTATCCCCCCATCATAGCATAGCTGGTTTTCTGATTTACAGACCTCCCAGTGCAATTGGAAATTTTATTACTACGCTTAATACATCCACCACCTCCCTGGCCTTAACATACAACAACTGCCTTGTTGTGGGAGATCTCAATATACATATGGATAATAGAAAAGACCCTCAAACAATTTCCCTTATTGGAGACGCTGCAGGCCTGCAACATGTTTCCATGTATTTCTTCAGCCACCCATGAGAAGGTCCATACCCTCGACCACATTTTTCACAACTTTGACAGATCAGTAAGCTTACTTCTTCTCATTACCTGGTCTGACCACCACCTATTAAAATTCATCATTCCCAACTCTGCCACTGCCCCTCGGGCTAACGCAGGGCAGAGGGTCCCTAATTACAGGACATTCCATAAAATATCCATCCCAATGTTAGCAGACGCCCTCAGTTATTCCTCACCGGAGCTGTCTGGCTGCCCCGACTCGGACGCCCTCTCAATAGATTCATGGCTCCGAACCAACATCGGTGCAGCGGTATCGGTGGTTTCCCACTCCTCAAAGAGGTGGGCCCCACCAGCTCTATAGTTTTACGGTTCCCTTAGATGTAGCAAAAACAATTGTAGAAGAATGGAACGGAAATGGCGTAAATCCTATGCACCTTAGGACAGGAAGGTGTATAAAGACACCTTAAAAGCTCATTACATTCTCGTGAAGGCAGCCAAGAAAAACTTCTTTCAAACCAAGATAGAAAATGCCCAAAATAAGAGTAAGGAAATCTTTAGCATAGTTAAATCCTTTACCGCCCCGAAAGCCGGGACAAAGGAAGGGCCATGCACAGAAGAATGGTCTAAGCAAATAGCTCAATTCTTCCACAAAAAGCTCTCTCGTGATCAAACAAGCATTCACTAACATCTCAGAGGAAGAACTGACCTTCTACCTTAGTTCTAATAACAAATTTCACCTCTTGGATCCTCCATCTTTACTAGCTTTCCCTGAGTTTCAGCTTGAAGAATCACTGACCCTTCTCCAAAGCATTAAGTCTGGCTCTCCTATCGACCCATGTCCAGCGAATATCCTGAACCTATTAGCTCCCACCATGAACCCCATGGTAAACCAGCTCTTTAATGCTTCCCTCTCCTCAGGGAACATGCTGAAATTATGGAAGAATGCTAAGATTCTTATACTGATAAAAAAGGCTAACGCCAAACTGACGGACCCTGACAACTACAGGCCAATCTCCCTTCTTCCTGCTCTCTCCAAAGTATTAGAGCAGCATGTAAACAAGGCCCTCCAAAAACACATTGAAGATGGGAAGCTCCTTCCTGAGTCCCAATCCGGTTTTAGGGCTATTTACAGTACGGAGTCCGCTTTGCTGGAAGTGACAGAATTTCTCAAGGGTAAGCTGGACCAGGGAGGCAAGGCTGTTCTGATACTGCTCGATCTGTCGGCGGCCTTCAATACAGTCCCACATGAGAGGCTCCTGGAGAGACTTGCTAGCATCGGCCTGGGGGACCGCCTTAACATGGATGTCATCCTTCTTGGCAAATAGATCTCAGGACATCTGGCTCCCCCCTTTCTTATCCCCGGTTCCGGCCATGAATGTAGGTGTCTCTCAGGGCTCCATTCTCAGTCCTACCCTTTTTAATATATATCTATCCCCCCTTGAGTTTCTGGTAGAGGAAGAGGGCGTCAAAATAGTTTCCTGTGCTGATGACACTCAGCTGAGTTTTACATGTGAAAAAGGAACCAACTTTGACGGGCAATGATTAGGACTTTCCTCACAAAGGTTTTTAACTGGCTTAAGATCAATCAGCTGAAGTGCAATCCTGACAAAACTGAAGTTGTTTTCTTTGGTAATCCAGAAACGCTCTTGGTGACAAAAAGATCAGCCACCCCCGCCCGCAGAAAGGAGAAAGTCAAAAACTTGCGCTTGCTTTGGCATGCTCCGGATGCCAACAAAATTCCTGCCACTGTTACCGCATGAGAGTAGAAAGATTGTGGAGCAGGCTCTGATTACATCAAAGCTTGACTATGTCATCAGCTTGTACCTCGGTCTTCCCAAATCCATAATCCAGCGCCTACAAGTGGTACAAAATGCGGCAGCCAGAGCCATCCTGAGACCTAAACCCAGATCTAGTATGACCCCTATTCTTAAGTCTCTACACTGGCTCCGCATAAAGAACAGATCGACTTCATAGCGATGACCATCTTCTTTAAAGCTTTCCATGGCTTAAGAGCCAGCTAACTAAATAAGCGCGCTAATCGCTACACAACATCTAGACCCCTAAGATCTTCCAATGCCAACCTGGCCATCGTGCCTAAAATATGCCATGCCTGCACTGGAGGCAGATTCCTCGCCTTTCTAGGTGCAAAATTGTGGAAAAGACTCCCTGAGTTTCTGAGACTAACCACAGACCTACTCTCTTTCAGGAAGAACTTAAAAACCTGGCTTTTTAATAACTGATGGGTCTTTCATGAATGTTTTCCTCCTACTGTCACTTTTTGTGACGCACCGGCAGCGTAAAAAATGTGCATGTTGCACACTATTTACAAAGTAACGCATCTAGGCAGATGCGTCACTTTGTAAACCCCTGCACCGCATTATACCTGCGCCAGGTATAATGTATGCAGGGTGGGTGTTACCCCGCAAGAAGCCTTGCAGAAGTGGCGCATTGAAATCTATGAGAACTCAGTGCGCCGCTTCTTGGACCCCATTGCGTCAATATCTTACCCCTGCCTCACGGCAGGTGTAAGACTGATGCATTCTCATTCACGTGGGGCTGTCCCATGTGAAAAGACACATCGCTGGATTTGTATCTATTTTCAAACACACCCCAGCAATGCATCACTGTTGCGCTTACAGATACGTCAGAAATACTGACGTATCTGTAACTCCTTGCGACATGATGCGTCATACAGTAACTATGATGCATCCATCATGTCGCAAGGAGGGCGCACTAAGAATTGACGCATCCCTGTTTTCACACAGCGATACATCACTTCTCATAAATAAGGCCCTAAATGTGTTTACAGCCAATATTCAGGGATAGTTATGTGTGTTTTAAATATTGTACCACACCAGCAGCTCACCAATATCACTGCAAATAATCCCTGTGATGCCATCCCATTTCTTATATGTTAGGCCTTGTTTGATATAAAATAAACTTTTTTTTATGTATATTGCATGAAACATAAACACAACATTTCTCTGCAAAATGGCTGTACTAGACTCTCACACACCAGCTACATAAAAAATAAAGTAAAGGAAAACAGTATTTAAAACAATCTGTTTAAGAAATTTGCAAGGTCATGAGGGCAAAAGTCTGGAGAATGGAGATGACTGCCAGGGGGCCCCCTGAAAGGCTGGGGCCTGGGGCCAGAGCCCACTTGGCCCATGCATTAAAACGTCTCTGCAGCAGTGTATGTTAAACGCGCCACGAAAGAAGTCTATTTCACACGATACACCAAACTTTTGTTTACCCAAACACACGGAAAAGGACACATTTGGGGCTTTAATCTGTCCTTTTAGGGCAGTACTCTCACTTGCTCAGAGTTGGAGTAAGGCGGAAACTTCCTACATCTTAATCTTCTAGAAATCAACACAGAGCAGGTTTAATATCATAAAACAGACTCGAAAACACAACAAGGCACAGGATTAATGCCAGAAACAGAGTCTGAATCCGCCTCTTCAGTAGCACGGGCGGAGCAGGAAATAAACACGCATCTTCCAGGGGGAGAGCACGGGAAACTGGTGCTTTGTAATCCACGCGCTATTTATATATAATCTGTACTCTTTGTTGTGCAATAAAAGACAAACAACGAATAACCCTTCGTAGTATTAATCTGACGTTTGCTCCTCCCGGTCATTAATATACAGCAGCTGTGCAGCGAGGGCTGGGGCGGGAACAGGAGCTGTGGGGTCGTGCAAACCTCAAAGGGCTTGAGACTGATAGCAGCGGAGGAGAAGAAAGTGAAATTTATTAAAATTTAGGGGCTTTTAGGTTTGTAGGAAATAAGTGAAGTTTAATATGTCCCTATAGTACAATATGTGATCTTCCCATACCGGGCCAGGAATCCTAACCGCTAGACCATATGGGAGACTGTTTAGAACCAGAACAGCTGTGTATGTGTGACGTGCCCATCCTGTGTACTCCACTCTATATATTTCACCCCACACTGCCACTCTCTGGATCTGACCAAGACGGTAACAGACACCCCACTCCTGACAAACCAGAAGGAATGAGGGGTCATGGTTTGTGCAACAACCTGCTCATGTACCATTATTTACAACCCTGGAACTTCTCCAGACACAGAGCCCAGGACCAGAGGACAGCAGCAGCCCCCCCCCCACCCCCCCCATTGCCTCTTACTGCCCCCCTCCCCCCACCACAGGAGCCAGACAAAGCCACGCCCCTCTCCCCAGAACACCCCTTCACTCCTGAGACTCCTCACCGGGCTGAGGGCCCCACAGACCCCTCTCCAGTTACCGTCACAGCTGCTTCCTTGAACCACACTCTCCCTGCACCTGTCACAGGCCCCAGGCTGCCATTCAGGGGCTCCAGTCACACCCCCTCTCCCCCTACTAACAGTAATGACCCCAGTCCTGACACTCGATTGGTTCACACAGAGGAGGACCAGCTCAGATGCACCCTGGCTTCTTCCCAGGTATCTTCACATGCACAGGGTGACCGCCAGGGGGCAGCACTCACAGCCCACAGGGCCATGGAGCAGCAACGGAACATCAGCAGCCTTGAGGGGCGCAGACCCCGCATAATCCCGCCCTGCCTTCTGCGAGAGCGGAGGAGGAGCCTCTGCGGTGTGTTTTTACAAAACTAAACATATGAGGTTAAAAACAAGTAAACACACATTTGTGGGCATTCTCTGTTGTGTTGTTCCTTTTTGACATCATCAATTTAAAAGAACCGAATGGAGAAAACTTTTAAAAATAGCCAGGATACGACTGCAGCGTGGGCAAGCATGAAACATTCAGAAGTACAAATGCTTCTATATGTATTCATGTCAAATGTAAACAAGTTATACATCAAAATATAGATCTATGTTTACACCGGATGTAAAAAGTGTGCGCTAATAGGGTCAGGGTGCAGTTTCTTTCCCCCATTTGTTCCTTTCATAAATGTGGTCCCCAAATAAGCTTTTGGCTGCTCTGTCTTGTTATTCTGAGAGTCAGGAGATAAAAGGGGGGCTTGGTCCCTAGTTTGGGGCCCCAGAGTACGGAGGCCCTGGGACATCCCTCTTGTCACTCTCTGGTGTTTAAACAGATCCTATTACAAGGACCAGTCCCTACGGACCAGAAACATAAAATGTAACACCTGATGAAGTTTAAAATATATATAACTAGATAACATAACCCCCTTATTAACTTTTGGATCCCACGGTGAATACCATTTTTATAATTAAAATGCACGAACCGCAAAAACATATTCAAGTATTTAATGCTACAAAGAACATCCGAACCAAAAAGAATTAACTCTTAAAACACCATAACAATGTGACTGAGAATCTACAGCAATAATGTATCCAAAAGTATACACGAGACACCCTAAATAAAAAAGAAAACAAAACTAACTCTGATCCAATACCAAGAAACCTACGGTGTTTGAGCGCTAAACATATATAACTAGATAATATAACCCCATTATTAACTTCTGGATCCCCAAAATAATAAATGGAAATATATAATCACAAGCAGCCACTGCTCACCCAGTTTCCCTATAATTTAAATATCTGTCGGGTTTGCAGCTTTATCAAGTGATAAGAAACAGAAAGCTACGTAGATGGCTCGCCTGTCATCCCCACTCCACCGAGCCGTCGATAGCTCAGTTGGCAGAGCGGAGGATTGTGGTGGATTGACTGACATCCTTAGGTCCGGTTCGAAGAACTATTACCAACTCTTAACTGTTTTCCTCTGCTTCACAATATAAAGCGCCTCTTTCTCAGACACTCACACACCTGGGCTTTTCCTGCCTCCTTTCTTCTCCTTTACAACCCAGCTCACTCCTCCGGCTGGGGGTTGGGAGGGTCTCCCTCCCCACTCCCTGTGTGCAGCCCCCCCCTGCAATCCCTCATCATTAGACAGAGCCAGGGGGTGGGCCCTGGGCTGAAGAGCCAGGCCGGGGCCGTCAGAAGCAGCCGTGGGAGCTGGTTGCTGTGACTCTGGCATCAGGTGATGCTGCTGAGAACGCTGCTGAGAGCGTCTGCTAGGAGGTGAGAAGGATGTTGTGAGGCAGGAGTGTGTTTGTGTGTGTGTTTGTTGGGAGGGAGTGTGTGTGTGTTTGTTGGGAGGGAGTGTGTGTGTGTTTGTTGGGAGGGAGGAGTGTGTGTGTTTGTTGAGGCTGTGGCCCCTGTCTTGGTGTGAAGGAACTGGACAATGAGAAAGATCAGTCACAAGCAGGACAGGGCGGGTTGAAGCACAGGATGAGGAGCTGCTCAGCGGAACACCATATCCGATCCTCGTTAGTATAGTGGTCAGTATCCCCGCCTGTCACGCGGGAGACCGGGGTTCAATTCCCCGACGGGGAGGTTCTTTTTAAAAACATGTTTTTAAACTAAGCAAACATTTTGTCCATGGGAAACCTTTTTTAAATGCAATTTATAATGTTACACTGATATTACAATTTGCTGATACTTTTTTATTTATGGCCAACGCTTTTACAAGTTAAAATATTTCCAAGTGTTTTACCTTTTCGACAGCATTTTGTGCCTTTTCGTTTTTAAGCTTTCTTGAAAAAGTAACTGAGGCTTATTATTTATATAAACATATATGATATTAAAATCGAATACCTACATGGAAAAGGCATATCAACGAGTATTTTTCATGCTAAATAAATGGAATACTGGGGGCGGGCTCTGAATGGGGAATTGTTTTATACGAAGGTGTCACTTTTATCTATTTAAGCGTAATGGTTTAGGACTCACAGACACATTGTGAAAGTAAAAGTACTACTGACCCGGACGTGCACGCCCCACCACCCTCATCAGAGATCTCATACTCCCCAGGTCCAGGCATGAGTACCTAACACAGGTCGGTGTTTACCCTCTATAGTGGGACATGATAGGACTACAAGTCCCTGCATTGTAAGTAAAACCCTGTCCAGTACGGTGACCAACTGGCATGGGTGCAAATTCAGGACGGTGAGTGTAAAAATTCAGGACAAAGGGTCAAAATTCAGGACAGAAATTCAGGACAAGAGGTCAAAATTCAGGACAAAAGGTACGTTTTACAGACACATCAGAGGAGGTTGTTCAATAGTATATAAGTAAGCCCATCCATATCCAAACATATTCATCCATTTGCTAAACCATCCATCATGTATCCTTCCATCCATCATTTCACTCATCCATCCATCCACCCTTTCATCCTATCCATCCGTACACTCATCCATCCACTCTTCCACCCATCCATCCATTCATGCATCCATCCAACCATTTACCCTTTCACCCATCCAGCCATCCTTTCACTTACTCATCCATCCACCCAGTCACTCATCTGGAAGGATGAGTGACTGGGTGGAGTCATCCATCCATCCTCCCTTTCTCTCTCCATTGACCCTTTCACTTAGCCATCCATCCAGCAGAGACTCCCCAGCCAGGGGCGAAGGATGCACCTGCGAGTAACATAAGCGGTTGGTGGGCATTCCCAGAAGGGACATCACTAGGTGAGTGCTGGAGGAGGTTTCCCCTCCTCAGATTTTGGGGGTTAGGAGATATTGCTTTGCGTTGTATCAATAGCAGGTAATGCTCCCTAGGTTTAGGGTTGATGCAGGAATTGTTCCCCGGTTTGGCAAGGGTATTGAGCGCATGACAATGTCATAGGGGAGCTGGCAGCTGGTGCTTCCCCCTATTTGTTGCATCAGGTATATTGCCGCCAGTTTTTGTGACGTCCCTGGTGTTGGTGCTGGTAGCCACACTATAGTGTAGCCAGAGAGCAGTTGGCTCTCGTGCACTGCCTCCTGCTGGACACCAAGGGTGGTCTCCAGATGTGAATAGGTGTCCACCGACTCACAACAAGGAGGGGGTTGGTATTGCATCAAATGCATTCATTTGAAGTGCTGTTATTTTTTGATATGCTGTCTTTGATTGTCATTGTTAGAGGGTGGTTCTGACACTAGGGGCTGCCCGTATGTTTCGCTTTTTGAGCACCTAATCGTTGAGCTTTTACTGTGGGGGACCCTCATAAGTTGGGACTCACCCACAGTGAACTCACCAGGAACGAGACTGCATGGGGATTTTACTGGTATTCCTCTGGCTTGTGCAAAAAAAACAATTGATGGATGGAATGCTGGGCAATGCAAACATTCGCCCCCAGTCACAAAGATCTGGGTTTAATCCATCATTCTTTTGCTCACCACACCACCCCAGTTTGGACCCAGCCATATGCAAGTCAGTCTTCACCCTGCTCCTTGTGGGAACAGTCCAGCGCGAACTGCCAAGCCTGGTCCTCCCTGGACCGGAAACAAGCATCCTGGGACCGGTTTCAGGGCATCACCCTTCCTCAGCCAGGCTAGCTTGAATCCAGTGGTGACCAGGCCACTGCGCAGCAGCTGGAGTAAGGGACACCAGCTGGTTACATGCAGACACATGTGTACATGCGTGTGCACACGTGTAGGGGCTGCGCAGGGGAGATTCCTAGCGTGCGCAGCCAAGAAGCAGGTGCAGATAGAGTGGTGTGGCAGGACTTATGCAGAATGGGGTGGTGACATGGAATGGGCTTTATACGGTGTGAAGAAACATGCCAGGGAAAGTCAGTGTGCTTTACAGTGTGCATCCCATTATTCTCTTATGGGGATAGGGAGCACATGGGCTAGTTTTACTTTCCTAAGGCCCACAAATTCCAGACACGCACTAAGGTCCACTGTAACGGGTGTGAGAAGAAGTGTTCTGCAGAGTCCAAAGTCATATTTGTACTGCTTTTGGGTCATCCAGAAATGTCATATTTCTCTGAGTCAGCCATAACCAGGGCCTGGCTGGGGCCTGCCCTCAGCTGGATGGATTGATAATCTTTCTTCCACGAGCTAAGGCCTCCTCTCCAAGGAAGAGAAGATGGGTGGAGCTACAGGCTCATCCATCAGCAGCTATCACTGGGTGCCAGGCACCAAGCTGCCCCAGGGCAAAGGCTGCCCTGGGGGGAAGGGGCTCTCAGAGACCATGTGGCAGGAGACCCTGGACGACGCCATCTTGAACCAACCCAGAGGCCTGGGCAGGAAGGAGGGAGCAGGGGCTGAGAAGTGATGTGTCACTGTGTGATAGGTCAAATAGAGACTTCCTGCCAGCCCCCTCCCCAACTTCTTAAAAGAACTTGCACAGGAGGAGGAGCTCTCTGGGGGGTGCTCTGGAGATGCAGAAGGGGCTGGAGCCTGGCGCAAGGGGCAGTTGGAATGGGGGAACCCCCTGACTCTTCCAGGATCCTGAACAGCGCCAGGAGAAGAGTCAAGGACCAGTGCGCAGAAGCAGGGGCCTCTGCGCATGATGAAGAGAGGCCCAGGAGGAGAGCCCGGCGAAAGGCTGGCGCAGGGAGCCAGTGAAGACAGCTCCCTGCTGAATCCCCCCTCTCAGAGACCGGAGGGTGAAAGAGAGTGCTCCCAGTGGCTGGGGAGCACCACCAGGAGCAAGAAGAGGCCAAAATCGACAAGATCTGTCCTCTGGGGGCTGAGATCGGGCCCCCAGAAGGTAGGCAACCTTTGACCTTTGGCTGACCGACGATGAAACGCGTTGGGCTCCACCGCCAGTCTAGAAGATGCCCCCGGGGTGGGTCAGGTCCCGGGGTCTTCCCCCAACACGAAGTAAAGTCGGGGAGCACCGTTGTGCTCCCCGTGAAGTGTCCCCCAAAATGGGTGGGCAGGAGCCCACCCTGGCCCCCGGCAACAGCAGAGGAGGCGGGGAACACCGTCACGCCCCCGCGAAGAAGACTCCGGGGCCCGGGACCCCATCTCCGGGCCCTGTAGAGGGAGAAAACAAGATGGGGAGCGCCGTTGCGCTCCCGGTGAAAATAGCCGAGCGGGGTGCCAGGAGCCCACCCTGGCCCCCGCAGACTCCAGAGGGAGGGGAGCGCCATTGCGCCCCCCTCGAAGATGTACAGGGGCCCGGGACCCCATCTCCGGCCCCATGTGAGGAGGTGGAGGCGGGGAGCGCCGTCGTGCCCCCCGCAGATGAGCCCAGGCTGGGGAGCACCGTTGCGCTCCCCGTGAAGGAGGAGGAGGGGCCCGGGATCCCAAATCCGGGCCCCAGCAGAGAAGAAGGCAAGTCGGTAAGCGCTGTCGCACTCCCCGTGAAGAAATGCCCCTGGGGCCCAGGACCCCATCCCCGAGCCCCCAAAGTGAGGAAGGAGGACGGCACTCCCCCACGGCTGCCAGGAGGAGGGGGAGTGTCATCGTACTCCCCCTAGGGCAGCCGGACCGGTGCGAGCGTCCGGGTCTGTCCGCCGGAGCGGGCAGACCAGAAGTGTGGTGTCGGCTCCCGCAGCAGCACGCGAGGGTGCTTACTGTGCGGGGAGCCGGTGGGAGCCACCTGGGGTGGACTCCCCAGGTGGCTCCCCATCGAGGTGACACTGTGGGGGCCCAGGTGGGAGCGGGCCACCACGAGAAGAAGTGCGGCCGGGCGTGAGCTCCCCAAGCCGCAAGAAGAACTCCCCATGGAGGAGCAGCTGGGGGTGGGCTCCCTGAGCTGCAAAGTATCCCCTAGGGGTCCGAGTGGGACCAGTCGCCCCACCGAAGAGCAAAATACGGCAAAGCCGCCAGTCTCCCCTAAGCAGCAGAAGAGCTGCTACTCGAATATGCACAAGGTCCCATAATGCCTTGCAGGCCAGGACCGGTCTGGAAGGGCAGCCAGAGGTTCTTCTGCCTGCGGCGACCCCAGGAGGACGGGGTCACCACCACAGGTATGCCAGGATGCAGGGGAAGCTGTAGGAGCAATACAGGCTCCCCCAGCACACAAATGGAAGTCCCACCCAAGTTTCTTGGGGATCTAAAAGAATAACACCTCAAGGGCTCAGCACAAGCATCATCACCTCCTAGGCTGGAACTTCTACCGCTGGGGGTGATCTGAGAAGTGCACAAAGGAGTGAAAGGCTGAGCAGGGGATGTCTGGATAAGGGCATCCCCGGGAGGTGAAGAGATGTAATTGCACCAGAAATGCATTTATTAATGTTATTTCTTTTAGAAGGACTGGAAGTCACAGGTGTAATGTGAAGTACCTGTGTAAGGTGATGTTATAAGTAAAGAGGAGTTATGTTGCCAGACATTCCTGCTAGGGTGTCTGGCTGTGTATGCGTAATCCTGTGATCTCAACCCGCCCCCGTGGCATCTCTGACCGGATTAACCCCCCCATCCTTACTTACAATATCTCCCCTTCTCCGCTTGGCTCCAGTCCCTCCCCCACTCGACCTACCCCCCTCCCCCACACTCAACCTACACCCCTCTCCCACACTCAGCACTTAACCTCACCTTCAACGCCTACCTCGTTCAACTCCCCTGCCCCACTCACGCCCCAGTCACCACTGACACCTTTGCCTTATAGCTCTCCCCCCCGTGCACCCCTCCCATCCACACCCCCCCTGGCACGGCACCTGACACACTAACCCTACTACTGCCCAGCACGAATGCATCCACCTATATGCCCCCCTTAGCTGAGGAACCTATTCCTCTGAAGACCTCCGCTCCTCTCCCCCCTCACAATCTTTATCCCGTTGACACGCTCTCTTCCGCCACCTCCCTATCGCATGACCCGGCCTCACCGGACACTTACTCCCTTCAACACGGTCTCCCTCCTCCACAGAGACTGCATGATAATATTGTCTCACCCCACCCCCTCTCGGATACTACTCCTCTCTCTGAACAAACCACCCGCCATCCTCTCACCATGCCTGCACAACAGGCCGCATCCACTACTTTGCATCCCCCCACTCAGCCTCCCTCAGGCACAACATACCCACCTATCTCTCATTCAGCCGCATCAGATCCCAGATTAGACGAAATTATGATCACCTTGCACCAAATTAAAGCGGAGCTACATTCGTTCAAGATGATGCTGTCGAGACATTCGGTGCGCTACACGCAATCTAAGTTCTATAAATCACACGAGCACCTGGACCTCATTCCTCCTGCCTCCAAAATGCCCCCGCCCTGTTGGAAAACAGTTCCTTCCCACAACGCTCGTACACGCCCTCTTCGCACCTCCAATTTGCTTTCGGAGAGCGATCTCCACTCTCTTCTGCAGTCTTACGATCCTCCCCCCCCATCTCACTTCCGCCCTCTCAGACAACCATCCCGACTATCCCCCTCAACCCTGGTAGACCCGCCACACACAACAACAGAGGAGTCTGTGCTAATAACCTTAGAAGAATCCTTGTCCCTCAAGACCCCTCTTCTTCCCTCACTGCTCCCCATCTGAAATGCACTCTTCTAAACTGCCGATCAGCCTCTAGACATGCTGCCGACATAGCTGACCTCATCATCTCACAGGATCTTGACATCCTATTTCTTACTGAAACCTGGTTAACAGACTCATCCACTCCGCTCCTCGACATCCTTGTACCACCGAACTACGACATCATTAGACTCGATAGATCGGACAAGATAAGGGGTGGCATAGCTTGTATACATCGCAGCAGCATCACCATAAACAGAGCCATTTCACCCTCTTTCCCATCCTGCGAATACTTATGCCTAAACATCTGCTGCAAGGGCAAACCGGTATGCTCACTCCACATCATCTACCATCCCCCAGGTGATAACCTCCTCTTCATCGAACACCTCATGGAGTTGATCTCCGCTAACAACGGGCGTCAAAACTCCCAAATATTCCTAGGTGACTTCAACCTCCATTGGAATGACATTAATGACTCAGGGGTCAACAGCCTCAAAAACTTCCTGGATGATCTAGCCCTCACCCAATCTTGTAGTAGCCCGACTCACAACAAAGGATCAACCCTTGATCTCATTATCTCCAAAGCTGACGTCATCCAGGTGGATTCGATCCAACCATGCGACTGGTCGGACCATCACATTATTGCCTTTCACATCAAAGAAACCTTTAAACTCAACTCATCGCAACTCACGAAACCTAAGATCTGGAAAAGAGACTTGAAAAAAATCAACCCCAACTCACTACCCGCCTCCAGTGATCACCTGCTCCAGCCCCCTGTAAACACCTCAGACGTCCATGTTCTCACAAATCACTATCTCAACGCCATGACCTCGATAATTAATGAGGCAGCCCCCCTGCAACTTAAGAGAGCTCCCATTAAAGATTCCAAGCCCTGGTTCAACGCTCTACTTAATGAGGACAGACGAGCCCTCAGGTCCGCTGAACGCAATTGGAGAGCAGTCCCATCGCCTCTCCACCTCAATCTCCTTAGGAAAAAGAGAAATGCTTACTACAAAACAATTAAGCACACTAAAGCTGACTTCTTCAGCCACCAATTAGACCAAGCTAAGAACCGGCCCAAAAAACTCTTCGAGCTGGTCAAAAATCAATCCAAGGAAGCTCCCCAACGGGCTCGAGACCTAGCTCGCCCACATCCTAATTGTCAAGAATTCTCCACCTTCTTCAATCTGAAGACTGACAACATCATAAAGGATCTCCTTAATGACAGAGCACTACACACTGCCCCTCATACGGTAACCACCCCCTTACCTACACCCATCACATGTCATTCCCCCCCCAAGGCCTGCCTTAAAAACGAGGCAGCCTGGTCTTCCTTTGAGACGTACACTGAAGACACCCTAGGCAAGATTCTCAACAACCTGAAACCGGCCAATCACTTCACTGACCCCCTCCCGGCCAATGCAGTCAAAGCCCTCTCCCCTTGGCTTCTTCCACTCTGGACCAAAATCATTAACAGCTCACTCCAACAAGGCTGTATCCCGTACTCCCTCATAGTAGGCCAAGTCTCACCTATTCTAAAGAAGCCCACTGCTGACCCTACCGACCTTAACAACTACCGCCCCATTTCCAATATCCACACCTTGGCCAAATTGTTGGAAAAATGTGTTCTCCGACAACTGACCACTCACATAGATCACTTCAACCTACTAAATAAACACCAATCAGGCTTCAGAGCGGGTCACAGCACTGAATCGGTCATGACACACATTCTTGATGATGCGCTACAAATCCTTGACCAGAATGGTGCGTGCTTACTCATCCTACTAGACCTCTCAACAGCCTTTGATACGGTCAAACACCAGAAACTATTAGACCTACTGGAGCATAGGATGGGTTTGTCTGGCACAGTGCTAGAATGGTTTGCATCCTTCCTGCATAACCGTACACAAAAATTCAAGGTTAACAACGCGCTCTCCAATTCCTCTCCTGTATCTCTGGGGGTGCCGCAAGGGTCCGCACTTTCACCATCCCTATTCAACTTGTTCATGGAACCGCTCACTGAAATCCTGCAATCATCCAATGTGCAATTTCATATGTATGCGGACGACACACAACTATACCTCAAGATCAATTCCATCGAAGACATTAATATGCTCAACTCCACACTCACGATCACCCAGTCTTGGTTATCAGAAAACCATCTCAAACTGAACGCATCAAAAACAGAATTCCTCCTCATAGCACCACCGGCCAAGATCCCTTTAATGCATGACTTGATCAAACAGCTCACCGCGTTCAACATACAACCAACTATCGTGGACTCAGCAAAATCCTTGGGGATCACTCTCGACAACAACCTCATGATGCAAAAACACATCAGTAACGCCACTAAGAGAGCTAACTTCCAGATAAGTATCCTAAGGAAACTGAAACCCTTCCTGCCAGTAGAGGACCTCAAGTTAGCAGTACAAGCACTAGTTATCCCTTGTGTTGATTACGGAAGTGTCTCCCTGTGTGGCCTCTCAAAAGCTGCAACAGCACCCTTAAGAGCGTCGATCAACGCTGCAGCTAGACTCATCACTGGCTCGAAAAGAACTGCACACATTACCCCGGACTTAAAATCCCTGAACTGGCTTCCTTTTGAAGCTAGAATCCACCTAAAAGTGGCATGCATGACCCATAAAGCTTTACACCACAGCTCTCCCAGCTACCTCGCGCAGAAACTGACAATCTCTGGGGGTTTAAGGTCCTCCAGGAGTGCTGAAAATCTTTTACTGAAACCCCAAAGGTTCAACAAAAAGAAAACTTATAATCGATCCTTCTCGGGGATGGCGCCCAGAATTTGGAACGCTCTGCCCCCTGCAACCAGACGGAACGCCACTTACGCCGCTTTCAAAAAAGAAGTCAAAGCGTTTCTCATGGCTAAATTTACATGAGCTCTCTCTCCTCAGACCTGAGTTCTCCTGTTTCCCATTATAATAGACAGCACCAATCTGTAATCCTCCTACTTTATGTGCACCAACTATGCTTTTTTTTTTTTTTTTGTTATTATTGTTTACCTGCATATTTTGTATTGTTCTACTTACATCCAGCTGTTATGTAAAGCGCTCTGATATCCGCAAGGATCTTGTTCACGCTCTATAAAACGTTCTAAATAAATAAATAAAATAAAATCTGTGACGCTTTTAGGGGCTGAATTCCTGCTTCCGTTTTTCATGTGTATGGCTGTCCAAGGAATGCCAGTACCCAGGATGTTTCTTTCCTTTCCAACTTGTCAATGCTTTGGTGAACTAGTAGCAATTGCATTGTTTGTTGAATGACGGACGGCTTCATCTGGTTTTTTCAAAGGCTTCAGGCTGGCCGAAAGTGTGTGGTAACGTTTGTCCTTCCTATTGTGCCACCTGGCATTAACCTAACAAGCCACCTTTCGTTTGTCCGTGTACAGTATAACTGAACTGTTGGTAACACAAATAAGGTCAGCTTTTTTGCACACACTTGCAACACAACGTGAGATGGCAAAGACAAATAATGCAGGAGAAGGTGGAGAGGACCAAGTCCTTGAGGATATACTAATGGGTAGAATGATGAGCCAGCAGAAATGGGGAAGTTCAGTCTCCCCTGCCCAACACAGATTACACACTGACATACTCTGCCACAGGGGCACAATGCACCGAGCTGTCCCATGATGAACAGACCTTTTGCAAATCTCTCCCGCACCAACTCATGAATAGGTAAGTTAACGAAAGAGAACTTTCAATAGAATGTTTCAAATATTGCTTCTCTTGAAACAACGGGACAGGAAGCAGCCTATGCGGCTTCCAAGTTCTATAGAAAGAAAAATGTGCTGTTAAAATTATGCCAAAACATGGCAAACTTTGTTATGGTACATCTGCATTTATGCACATCAGACATCCCACGATATCACCACACTAGAAAGGCCTTAAATAGAACACAGTCAGCTCTGCCTCAACAGGCTCACAGAGAGAGTTTTAGCCGTCCCAATTCCGGTACCACCACACCGCACTTCCCCCCTGAAGTACAAAAGAAAGTACTAAAAAAGGACATCTCTAAATGCCATACACTTCTTGATCAACTGGTAGAGGCAAGGCTACAAGTAAACGCCTTCGCAGCCACTAACACCAGATCATACCAGGATACAGTGCTCTCGCTAGCACATTGGGAATTAATGGGCAGCGGTCCTCAGGCCCACTGTGTGTATGAGCTACAAGCCACAGCCCTAAGAAAAGATGGAACACAGGACCAGCCCCCCTCTCTCCAGATTATAGTTGGGATATAGCCAAATTTACGTTCACAGATTTCTATAAAAGTGCCCACAACACCCATATTGATAATGCCCCTGTGAAATGTGTCCCCTCCACCTGGGGAGAAGGAAATATTGTTCAAGGTTCATGCATCAGCAATAACACAGGCTCACTGCAAAATTCTTACGCAGTGTGCACGGCTAGAAATGTACTGGAGGGGGGCAAGATTAACAACAGGAAGGAAGAATAGTGAACATTTACACAGACAGCCAATATGCTTTTGGGGTGGCCCCTGATCTTGGCCAGCTGCGGGCTGTGAGGGGGTTCCTTTCCTCAGCTGGCCAACAAATACAGCATGCACCCTTAATAGCACAGCTATGGCAAGCCCTGTTGCTACCAAAGAGAGTTGCAATTGTAGAATGTGCTGCACACACCTCCTCCAAGGACTATGTATCACCAGGCAAAGCCTTCATTGATGCAGAAGTAAAAAAGGAATAGCATTAACTGGTTGTGAGAACACAATGGTTCAAATTGCTTTTACTCCACATGACGTCATGATGTCAAGATAAAGGATGATGATATGTACTATGACCCAGAGTATATCACTCAAAGGGCTGGGGGGGGAGTAAAGGGCGAATGGAAAGGGGAGGAGGTAGGCAAACAGAAGAGGGTCAAAAGGGAAAAATATGTTTACCAATGATAATGCTTGCTCCCGTGGCCCGCCTTTTTCATGGCCCATCATATGTAGGACCTGATGGAACGATCAGGCTGTTTTCCCAATGCTGGTACAATGGTTACATTGGAAAGGGTACTTCCAGTGCCCTAGGCCACTTACCTTGCCCACATGAAAAGGACTTCATCAACATGCCACCCTACTCAAAATACAAGTATGTGTTGGTTATTATGTGCATGTTCAGCAAATGGACTGAGACATACCCATCCAAGAACTGCAATGCACAAACTGTTGCCAAATGCCTCCTGAAAGAGGTCATTCCACACTTTGAAGTGCCTATGCTTTTGGGTTCTGACAATGGACCAGCGTTCATCTCACATGTGATTGAGGGGTTGTACAAGGGGCTAGGAGCTACACAGAAACTACATTGTGCCTATCATCCACTAGCAGCATGCGCTGTTGAGAGAACGGGGTGTTGAAAAATCAGATAGGGAAGATTTGTGCATCCACTAAACAGACCTGGATTGATGCACAATCACTTGCTCTGTTGTCCATGAGAAGCACCTCCGACAAAGTGACAAAGCTCAGCCCACATGAAATAGTGTTTGGACAGCCAAATAACATCCCAGGCTACATGTCTATTGTCCCTCTGTCCGTAAGTGATGATCTGCTTCTTCAATACTGCAAAAGACTAAGATCGTTAGGTGCTGTAGGCCCTTCCTGAAGCAGAGACACCAGGAGCCCACGGCCTCCAGCCAGGGGATTGGGTGTGGATAAAAGCCCACAACAGACCGCACTGGCTCCAACATCAGTGGTAGGGGCCATATCAGGACTATTTGACGACAACAACAGCAGTCAAGTGTGAGTGCCTGACTTCTTGGATCCATGGCTCCCATACAAAGGAAGAAGTAGCTCTGCTACCACCAGAGGAGCCTCCAGTGCCTTCCCCTGCATCACATCAAGGACAGCATCGTTACAACCTGTGTCCCACGAAAGGTACCAAGTGAGAAAGGTATCCAAGCTCATCTTGAAGGGTTGCGTGTGCTGCACACAGCAGAGTAAGGAAGAGTGTGTAAGCGGGCTCCAACGATACATTGACTAAAGACATCTGGAACATCAACGCCACAACACCTCAGTCTACAAGTTGTGACAACGAGACATCTTTATCCTCCTCATCCCTCTGTTTTCTTCATATTGAAAGTGCCTAAGTAATAGAAGTGCTTGCTAACCTCTCAAATTACTTGAAGACAGGCACCAACGGTTACTTTTCGGTTTATAGATATCATCACTGAGGCTCTGCATCCTTCCTCAGCAGACTTTAGAAAAGAGTGAAAGTGCAACAGATAAGACATTCTTCCAGCTAGCCACGCTAGCCACACGTACCAACAACTGGACCAATGCCTCAAGACTTTCAGAAGAATGAGAGAAAATGTCCATTGGTGCTACTGGCAATATTCACCCACATTGCTGCCATTAGAATGACTAGCGCCTAGTAGATAATAACATGCAGAGTAATAGGGGACATCAGATGTTTGTCATCTACAACTATAGAATAGACACACTCACCTGGAAGTTCCATTGCCAATGTTACAGAACACAACATTTAGAAATAGCATTAGGAAAGGTTCAGGAAAGTACACACCACAAATATAATATAATAAAAGAACTGACTAGGTTTAATAGGACACAAATTGCAAAGAATACCAAGGAATCAGATCAGATGCCTAGTTCTGACAGGTGTGCCTAATTCTGACAGGTGTGTGTTTTTTTAACGAGGCAGTGGCCTCATTATTACGCCACATTCATTTTGAGTGTTGTTAGTCACTGTTTCAGTTTTCTTCTTATTCATCTGTGGCACTTTGTCGCAGTTGAAGTTGGTTCACATGGTCAGCGCTGTGATGGGCCTCAGCTTGGGTAGCGGTCATTGGTCAATTGAGTTTACAGAAATGTCAGCAAGTTTCTTCGAAGAGTCTTGTCTTTCTCTGCCAACTACCTTCTGTTCTGACAGTGATGAGCTTTGGATGCCTGCCGAGGCTGTAGCCTTCTGACAGTAATGAGTTTACTTTTGGATGCCTGCCCAAGTTCTGACAGTGAAGAGTTGTGGATGCCTGCAGAGGCGGTAGCCTTTGGACAGTGATGAGTTTTGGATCGGAAACAAAACAGAGGATAGCTTTAGTCATGTTTCACTTCTTCTGAAGGGACTGTTAGAGGCAGCATTTCTTGTACTATTCTCCATCCAATGTCTGGCTTGATGGAAATGTATTTAGGGCGAGTCAGAAAGATGGAGCAGGACTCTGAGGAGTGGAGAGTTAAATGCACAGAGGTGCAACTCCAATAGGGAAATAAAAAGAGAAGACGTGGTGATGGATTTGTTGTGATTTAATTTGAACCAGAAAGACAGATACACACACAAATAAAGGAAGGAAGAAAGTAACAATTTGAAAGCCTAGTTGTCAGGGAAGAGGAGCTCTTCCTCAGACTCTGGTGGTTTGAACAGAAGTAGGTCATCGAACCCACTAATACCGTCATTGAAGTTGCTCTCCTTTTCCTGCTGTGATTCAGGTATTTTGTACTCCGGTGGTATAAAGTGCTGATTCATTTTGATCATGGTTAACCTGTCCATGCTTTTGGGCGAGGGATTGGTCCTTTTCAAAGTTACAAAGGCACCAGCAGCACTGAAAACATGCTGAGAAGAGACACTTGCGACAGGGGAAGCCAGATACTTTATTGCCAGCCTACTGAGCACTGTCCATTGGCTTCTTTTCCCATACCAATACACCAATGGGTTTCGATCAATGAAGACCTCTGTTGGGTCATCCAGACAGGCCTGGACCGCCCGCTCAATGCTCAGGGGTGCTCCGATGTAATAGGCCTCTTTTGGCTTTGCATCAGCACTGGACTTACCATACCCCTGCCGTAGAAACCAATCAGTTGCCGATTGTACTGTGGATGATCCTGTTCTTGCTGTTGTTGATGTTATTGGTAGTGTTGGTGTCGGTGACTGGTGGGAGGCACACGCACTGCCCTCAGGCTCTAAAGTAGAACTTGACTCTGGATGCCCTGTAGTACTTGTTCTGGCCTGGGGCGGGGGGCCTCTAATTACCAGCCGTTCGTTTTCAAAGTCAATGGCTTGCTCAGCTATCAAAGTTTTATACTTGGCAACATCCACTTCTGAAAAAGGAATTACTGCCTTACTGTTCAGAAATACTTTGTACTGTGGATCCAAAATTGTGGCAGTAATGTAATGTGGAAGTGACACAATGTTATTTTGAATCCTTGTATTTTCAGATAAATGGACGGCTAAGGAGTCCACCAAATAATATGCGTCTTGTTTGTCATCCACACCTGCGTACGTTTCAGACACCTCCTTCAGCTGTTGCTCTAGCATGTGCAACAATGGGATAGCTTGGCCCATAGTACAGTCCTCCCTGCTGACTTCACGTGTGACGACCTCAAAAGGAAGTAGCATCTCTGTAAGGCATTGAACGAGGTCTCATTGGCCCATCTCGAAGGTCATGCCTCTCACGTTAGGATCCCCTAATCTTTGCATGACATAAGCATTGAGTGGTATGTACTGCTCAAACAGACGATCAAGCATGTAATAAGTTGAGTTCCAACGTGTTGGCACCTCCTGGATGAGTGCTTTGACTGGCATTTTATTCTCACATTAAATGACCCTCAGCTGCTTCCGGGCTTTAAAAGAATGGCTGAAATGTGTGCATATTCTTCTGCAGGTGGCCAGTAAGTTGTTGACTTTCTATTCATTTTTTAGAAAGTCTTGTACAACAATGTTAATGCAGTGTGCCAAACACTGGACCCTGAAATAGCCTCCATCCTTCATGGCCCTAACTACATTACTGCCATTGTCCGTGGCAACAATACCAATGTTAAGCCCTCTTGGAAACAGCCACTCAAAGACCTTGCTGTTCAATTCATCCAAAATGTTTGCAGCAGTATGAGATTTCTCCATGGCAAACATGGCTACAGTTGCATGTTTGCGAGTGGCGTGAAAAATGTCAGCAGTGTCAACACCAGCAGATATCTTTTCTCTAACCCCCACAAAAGAGATTCAGTGTGCAGTGATGCACATGTAATCAGTGGCTTGGCAACTGGTCCACATGTCTGTTGTCAGGTGGATACTCTTTTCCAAGCAATTCCAGCACGGCGTGATGTAGTGCTGGAACAGCAACTCTGGCAAAATAGTAGCAGCTGGGAACCTGCCATTTTGGGCAGATGGCTGTCACAAATTCCAGAAAACCCACCCCTTCAACAAAAGAAAAAGGGAGAAGGTCCAGTGCTAACATTTTAGCCAGCTTCGCATTGTACAAACGTGCTATTGGGTGGTTACGTTCATACTGCCCTTCCCCCCTAAACATGCTGATAATGGTAGGCTGCCTGGTTTTCCTTTCTCTTAGGCTCAACAACGCACTTTTTTTTCATTGCGGTATTCCTTGCTGTCTCAGGCTGACTCTTACTCTTGTGCCACTGAGATGTTGCTGAGGATGTGGGCGATAACACTGCACTGCTGGGGACAGGGCTACTTTGTGTACCACTACCAGAGAGAATGTCTCACTGTCCTTCCTCTTCCACCATGATCAGATCTTCTACTCGTTTATCCCCACCAACATCAATGGTTGCAGTTTTTATGCCGCGAAGGTGGTCCTCCCAGTCGATCAAGTGGTGTTTTTTCAGATGGGTTATTTGGCCTCCGGTACCATAATTTGTACCAAGCTTACCCCGACTAACGGAGGTATTACAAATGGAGCATATAGCAATGTTCTCCTCCTTTTTACTAACAATAAAGAAGTCCCAAACTGGGGGGCTTAACTTTTGTCTCCTGCTGGAGGTGCCACTTCCAATGCCGGAGGAACTGGATGGTGTGCGTTGAATTTGACTCTGTGCTGTACCACTACCTACTTCTACTGAGGTGGTGGTTGTGCTGAGCCTTTGCTAATGCAAATATGGAAGGTGTAGGTTGTGTTGGTGTTACCTGTGTTGGAGGTATGCGTGCTACATCCCTCGCAGTGATTTTGGATAGGGTAATAATGTTGGTCTCCATCTCCTCGGGGCCGGGAGTGATGTTTGTGATGACTGGCTCATCATCATCATCTTGCTGTTCTACATCGACCTCCATAAGTGTAAGGCTTTCTGGAACCTTCCTTTTCCCTAACCTGGTCTTGGGATGTGTCGCCCTCTCAGACTCAGTTTGTGGCTTCCAAGTGGCATCTAGATCATCAGAAGGGGTGCTTGGCGAAGAACTTGATGGACTAACCTTCCTTTTCCTTGCTGGGGATTTGGAAGACAAGGGATCTTCTGAATGAGTGGCTTCCTCTTCTTCTTCCTCTGCATGAGGCTCAATTTCCTGAACTGCCCCTACTTCGGGAGGAACAACAACTACTATTGCGGGCGGTTGTTGCGGCTGTTGTTGTTGACCACTTATCTGCTGTGGTTCCTCCTGCGTTGATTGGGTACTACTTTGAGATAGCGATAAGTTTATCTCAGGCTCAGCATCACTGGTTTCCACCATTAGCCTGGCTTCCTCTTCCATACTCATGTGCTTGGGCCTGGGTTGGTGGGTTGGGCCCACTGATGCGGAGGTGCTGCCCCCTGCTTGCCCCACGGACACCGCTGCTGCAGGCATAATTTTTGGTTTCCCAAAAAAGGTTTTGGGCGGCACACCAGAATTAAGTGTCACTTCCTTCTTCTGTTCCTTCTTCTCAATAGCAACCTTCTTGGTACTGGAGGACCTGGTACCTGCTATCTTTGGGGCCATCTTCTTCAGATATCAGCAGCACTCAGTTGCACAAGTTGCAGAGATGTCTGGTCAGGTCACACGTCACGTCGTGTACAGCAGCAGGACGTCTGTCTGGCAGCACAATGGGCGATGATGACACACCTCCTCCTCAGTCTTTTGTGCACCTAAAAGCAAAAAAGCCAGAAGAACATCAGTCAAACGTGGAATTTGTTGTGCTTAAATTACTAATAGTACAATCAAACTAATACAATATATAATATAACTTAGTGTGTAATGGTCACAATTATTATATTTTAGTAACTCAGTGAACAACAACAGTGTAGCCATTTGTGAGACTTTGACAACAAGGCCAAGGCTTTCCTGGTGTACTGTGTACACTCAGGAAGAATAAGAATAGCAAAGAACAAAAACAAAAATGTAGTGGAGCCTGTTTGGCCTAAATTTGTGCATCACGTGGGATGGATGCAGCATCAGGGAGCTGCAGCTGGCAATGGGGATGGATTTGGAAGCAGTAAGACAAGAGGAACAATGGAAAGACACGCAGGACTATGTGGCAAAAACAGCACACAACTAACTACCACCACAAAATGGCCCACAGCCATATGGTCACTCACAGGCACAAGGCACGGCAAACAGTGAACTCAAGCAGGCCTATATGGCCAGACAAAGGATGCCTGCAAAAAACGGCATTTATTTAACACACCCAAAAAGTGAAATACACCCCCCCAAAAAAACCCACATTTTGCAATTCAATCCAATGCCATCCGTGCCCTAAATGAAATTCAACAGACACCACAGAAACAGTTGTTTCATGCACCCATGAGTACCTCTGGGCCTACTGGCTGAAAAAGCCTAACATACACCCAAAAAGTGAAACCCCCCCAAAAAAGCACATTTTACAATTCAATCCAATGCCATCCATGCCATAAATGATGTTTAAATTCAACAGACAACACAAAAGCAGTTGTTTCATGCACCCATGATGATTAATGAGTACCTCTGGGCGTACTGGCAGACTAGGCCACAAGCTTGGAGGCCTATGGCAAAAGCACAGTGGCTGGCCCCACAAAATGGCCGCCACCACATGGCCAGGCCACCCACAACAAGAAGAAAAGGAAGACAAGACAGACAATGCAGGCCTATAGCAAAAGCACAATGCTTGGCTTCACACAATGGCTGTCACCCACATGGTCAGGCCATCCACAATAATAAGAAAATGAAGACAAAGGACAGGACCAGGAAGTTGGAGAATCTGAGGAACTTCTTTCCTCTATAAAAAAATTGTAAAAACAGAAAAATGACTCCTTGCTCAAAAAACTACAGCCAAATGACAACCAGAGAAGTTTTTTTAGCAAAATGAACAAAATCTTAATTTTAAAGAAGGTTTTATGCTGCTCGAGAGATATTCTTTGCCAGATTGCAAATTCTGCATGTTCGGCATCGCGATCTTCACAAAAAGTCATTATCGCACGCGCAAACACGCATATTGAGCACGCGAAGAAGAAAAAAAGTGTAAGTCCGCGTTGTCGCGCAGTTCTGAGTTGCCAAAACTCCACGAGCTGAACGTCCAAGGTTATCTACTGGCTGAAAAGACCTATTTATTTAACACACACCAAAAAACTGAAATACCACCCCAAAAACCACATTTTGCAATTCAATCCAATGCCATCCATGCCATAAATGATGTTAAAATTCAACAGAAAACACAGAAATAGTTTTTATGCACCCATGATGACTACCTCTGGGCCTACTGGCAGACTAGGCCACAAGCTTGGAAGTCTATGGCAAAAGCAAGCACACTGACTTACTCCACAAAATGGCCACCACCCACATGGCCAGGCCACCCACAATAACAAGAAAGTGAAGACAGACAATGAATGCAGGCCAATGGCAAAAGCACACTGCCTGAATGGCTCCACAAAATGGCCGCTAGCCACCCACAACAAAAAGAAATGGAAGACAGACAATGCAAGCCTATGGCAAAAGCACACTGCCTGCCTTCACTAAATGGTCGCCACCCACATGGCCAGGCCACAACAACAACAAGCATAAGCCAAGGGGAACAAAGAAAAGACATGCAGGCCTATATGGAAAAAGCAGCACACTACTAAACTACCACCACAAAATGGCCCCAAGCCACATGGTCACTCACAGTCACAACAGGCCATGGAAAACAATGAACTCAAGCAGGCCTATATATGACCAGACAAAGGAAGCCTGCTAAACAACACTGCTTTAATACAAAAATGCAAAAACGAAAATCAACAGGGCTACGAAAGGTTGGAAAGTTACACAACAAGCACACACACACACACATCCAACAAAGGTATTTATTTATTAACACACACACCCAAAGAGTGAAATACACCCCAAAAACCACATTTAGAAATTCAATCCAATGCCATCCATGCCCTACATGATGTTTAAATTCAACAGACACCACAGAAACATGCACCCATGGGTACATCTGGGCCTACTGGCTGAAATTTCAAAGAAAAACAACTAGGCCCCTACTGAAACTACAGGCCACCCTCAACAATAAATTTTAAAAACGATGAAAATCCCCAAAAAATGTAGGTACGCTACAAAAAGCCCCAATCAAACAAACACGTACACCAATTCTCCAACTTACTTGTAAAATCTCAAATCCAAAAGTCCTCAAATCCAATCCAATGATATGATGCAGCAGACAGACACAGAGGGGCCGATTCCGATGGCCGGTCTGACAGCTGTCCATAGCCTTACCCTGCGACCGACACGTACCCGGAGCCGGTCCGTCCTGTAGAGTAAGTACGATGCGCATAACTGCCAAAAACACGACCAACACGTAGGCTGGGAATCAAGCCCCATTCTCCGTCCGAGCCGTAACTCCCAAAGAGGAACCGTGTTGCCCGGAAGCAGTATCCATAGCAGTTTCCGGCATGACAAGTATGATGCGTACTTCCTATGTGCTGGACGGGTTGTCACGTACGGCACGTCACAGCATCCGGAAAACAAGCATATCAGCTACGATTCGCGCCACAAATCAATACACGGCTACGAGACGCAACAGCTTGCAGCGGGTACAAGACGGAGCAGCAAGCAGTGTGTACGACACGAACACATCATGAATCCCATCGCGCAGGTCATACCAGTACTCTACATCTATGACCGGATCAGGAACCGATGACGACGGAGCAGGCGGTAAGTCAGACACCTACCACATAAACAAACGACACGTACCCGTAAAATGGCACACACACACAGGGGATACATATACTGGCCACTAACAACAGCCCACCATAGGGGTTACATGGCCAGCACCACTAACACCCCCACCCATAGGGGGCCTGTTGCCCATCACCCCTGCCACCCCCACTCACAGGGGACCTGTTGCCCATCACCCCTGCCACCCCCACTCACATGGCTTATGTTACCCATCACCCCTGCCACCCCCACTCACAGGGGACCTGTTGCCCATCACCCCTGCCACCCCCACTCACAGGGCTTATGTTGCCCATCACCCCTGCCACCCACACCCATAGTGGACCTGTTACCCATCACCCCTGCCACCCCCACTCACAGGGCTTATGTTGCCCATCACCTCTGCCACCCCCACTCACAGGGGACCTGTTGCCCATTACCCCTGCCATCCCCACTCACAGGGCTTATGTTTCCCATCACCCCTGCCACCCCCACTCACAGGACTTATGTTGCCCATCACCCCTGCCACCCACACCCATAGTAGACCTTTTGCCCATCACCCCTGCCACCCCCACTCACAGGGGACCTGTTGCCCATTACCCCTGCCACCCCCACTCACAGGGGACCTGTTGCCCATTACCCCTGCCACCCCCACTCACAGGGCTTATGTTTCCCATCACCCTTGCCACCCCCACTCACAGGACTTATGTTGCCCATCACCCCTGCCACCCACACCCATAGTGGACCTGTTGCCCATCACCCCTGCCACCCCCACTCACAGGGGACCTGTTGCCCATTACCCCTGCCACCCCCACTCACAGGGCTTATGTTTCCCATCACACCTGCCACTCCCACTCACAGGGCTTATGTTGCCCATCACCCCTGCCACCCCCACTCACAACGGACCTGTTGCCCATTACCCCTGCCACCCCCACTCACAGGGCTTATGTTTCCCATCACACCTGCCACTCCCACTCACAGGGCTTATGTTGCCCATCACCCCTGCCACCCATAGTGGACCTGTTGCCCATCACCCCTGCCATCCCCACTCACAGGGGACCTGTTGCCCATCACCCCTGCCACCCCCACTCACAGGGGACCTGTTGCACATCACCCCTGCCACCCCCAGCCATAGGATGGGTGATGTGCAACACATCCAGCATACGCAAACATCAGGTATGTCTGCAAAATACATCCCCCATGACATCATGACAACAGTGTGTAGTCTGTGACAAATGCCCACAACAGTGAATATGGCTATGAACATACAATGTAAGTAACAGCACATGTGTGACCAACACATGAGTGTGACATACACAAGGCAAGCATCACCATAGCACTGTGGCAATGTAAAAAGAACACCCCCTCACTGTGTAGAACAGAAGTCAAGTGGGGGCTCACAAAATGCAGCAGATGTGGAGCATTGTGGTGATGGGGACCAAACCCCCCTCAACACAGTGACCAAAAGGTAAGTGTCATCATGGTCAAAGCTGCAAATAACAAACAGCATGTATGATCCCTGATCCCAACGCATCAAACACTTCTGGGGCAAACTAGTGGTTGTGTCCCATACACATAGAGATGTGGTGAGGCAAACAGTGCTGTGAAAACATAACACTCTCGGCCATGTGCAGACAAGCACCACACAATGGGGCTGACAATGCACACAGCGTACAATGACACAACAGCAGAAGTGACCATCACCAAGCATGCACACATCTCGAAAATAGACACACCAATCAAAACAACATGTGTAGACTGTAGGTGTCAGCTCACTAACTCACATTCCATGCCAGCAATGGCACCCAACAGCCAGGATGAATGTGCACAATGATGTGAAATGACTCACAGGGACAGCATGCAAAATCACAGAAACAGCATCCAGACAAAGGCCCATTACAGCAATCCCAATGCACTGGTGCAGATGCACAAACACAAACAGGCAATCTCCACTGCACATCGGACACAACATGTGTGTGTGTGTGTGTGTCACAGTATCCCCAGGCAACTACACAACACATGAGAGGGGCTGAACCACAGTGACACAGATGTGGGCACAGTGCCATACAAAAGTAAACCATCATTGGGACACCCTCAGTGGGCAATCAGGCATTGGGAGATGAGAGGAAGCACAACAGACACATGTGACACTAGCTGGAATGAACACCAACTAACACAGCAAGAGACTGACACACAACAGCACAATCCCCAGGGACAAGACATTGGGGTGACACAAGCATGCATGACACCTCCACTGTGATGACAAAGGCAAATGTTGTACAAACTGGGAAACCCAGACATGTGTCCTGTGCCACAAACGTACATCACACATACACAAAAACAAATCACTCAGCATGGCCCCTCATCCATGGACAAACGGGAGCTAGGGGACCATCCATGCAAACATTCACATAAGTCCACCATCAACACCACACACCTGAACTGCAACAATGTGGATCTGTGAAGCCCACATGGACAGGTGACATTGCACATGCCCACATGACAAACACAGGAATGTTGGCAGGAACTAAGGTGCACACACACATCACACAAGGACTGTTTACAACCCTGGGGAATGACAGACACACTGCACAGTATGCGGTACATGGCCATGACCTCAAAGTTCATGTGACCTTCACATTCCCTGCCACAGTCCCAGGACTATGCAGATGCCAAGGAGGAACACCAGGCACCCATGCTGACACGTGCCAGCATCGCTGCTGTGAACCCGACAAGTGGGAACAGTCACACACACATACAAATGTCTCAATCACTGAAAACTACCACCTATGGACAACTACATGATATTGCGAACAAACAAGTGCCTTGAGGAACCCTCACTGTGTCCCATCTGAGTCTGACAACATCATCAACACTCAGAACTGACAAATCACAATGATGATACACCAATTAACAGTAGTGATCATGCACCCACACATCTGGGAAGCACATCATATGTGCAGGGGTGCAAGCCACAGATGTGACCATGGCAATTAAATGCTCACAGAGAGATGTACACAAATAGTTGATCCAGACACACCCAGGTAGCTGCAAAGGATGACATGGATACCCACCAGAATAGGATACATATCTCATGGACCACAGGGAGTACCTCACATCAACACATCAGTATGCAACATTGTAAACCAAGCATTACAGGTGCAAGTGTATCTAAAACAACCTCAACATGATGTACAGCTAAATCAAGTTCACAGGGACAAAGTAAAAAGCTTTATTCAGCATATGAAAAGTGAAACGACTGTTCCAACAAAAGGCCAATGGCCAGTCCATGTCCAAATGGCAAGGAGTGAACTAGAGTGACAAATTCAGTATATGAAATTTGAAACGTCTGTGCAACCAAAAGGCCAGTCCATGTCAAATTGCCAAGGAGTGAACTAGAGTGACAAATGTCACACCTTGCTTGCCTGCACTGCTAAGGACCGGGGTCATCCCCTCGGAGGGGCATATATGGGGGCAGGCCAGGCACCGCAGGGACAGGATCAGGGCGCAGCAGAAGGAGGCAGTGAAGAGGTGGGGGATGCAGGCAAGACACTTGCAACTGCAGTGGAGATGACTGAAGTGGTGGGTGCTGTCACAACTGTGGGGCACAAGTCAGATGGGGTGGGTGCCGGCACAACTCCAGTGGGCAGGTCAGATGGAGTGGATTGTCTCACCACTGCAGTGCCCAAGTCAGACGGGGTTGGCGTGGACTCCAAAGCAGTGCCTACATCCAATGGAGCAGAATGGGGGACAGGTGAGGTCTGCAGGGCAGGGGGTGGGGACACGGTCCCCACATCAGTGGCACCAACTGTCTGACCAGGTGTGGAGGAGCAAGTGCTAGGGGGGATGGCCTTAGTATTTTGGGGATGGTGTATCTGTGTGTGGGGGAACCCAGGGCAGGGAGTGGCGGGGGAACCTCTGGAGTGGTGGCCTGGGGGATGGAGGACGGAGACTTTGCCTTGGAGCTGCGTGCTGGCGGGGGGCTCATGCTCTTCTTGCGCCGGGGGGACGTCTCGGTCTGACTGCGCCTGGGGGAGGGTGTCCGGGTGTGAGGGGCACTCCCTTCTGTGTGTGGGGACTTCCTCTTTCCCTTGTAATCAGGATCTGCTGGGTCGGTGGGGAAGAGGCCAAGGTCACAGAGGAAGAGCTTCTGAGGGGATGGGGTTGCAGGTGAGGCAAGGGAAAGTGGCTGGGAGGGAGAGGTCTTGGAGGACTGTGGAATGGTTGTGGATGACTGTGTATGTGTCAGCAAACCAGCCCCTGTGAGTGTGGAAGCAGTCCCCTGCGCTTGCTTATGTGCACGTCTAGCCCTTGGTTTGGGGGTTTCTGTGCTTTGGACAGGTAGTGTGCTAGGAATCGTGGGTGGTGCAGGGGTAGGAGGGGTGTGGGACTGTTGGAGGAGGGACACTGCTGCCGTCAGGGAGGAGGCCACGGACTGGTTGGTCCTCTGTAGGGCAGACATGCCCGAGGAAATGCCCTCCACGAATGCCACCAGATGTGTCAACAGACCTGTGTGTGCATGGAGGACCTTCAGCATCGATGTCTGCCCTACATGCATCTGTCTAAGTAAGTCCACAAACTCCTCACTCAGGGCAGCAGGGGACACAGGGGCAGGGGGAGCGGTGCCTGGCACAAAGGAGACATGCTCACGAACACGGGAGCCCACAGGGACCTCTGGGATGGGAGCCGATGGGAGGGGGGTGGTGGTAATGGCGGTGGTGGAGACAGCATCACTAGCTGGGGTTTGGTGGCTGCTGACACCCGCCTCCACAGGGGAGTCATCCTCAGAGCTGCTGTGGCCTTCAGCTGGGGGGGCTGGTGCTGACGACTCCTCTGTGTGGCTCAAATCGCCCTCCGTGCCACTGGGTCCACCTGACTCCTCTCCTTCTGTCCCTGTAAGGCTCTGTGGCTCCTCCTGGTCCGTGGAGCTGTCCCCTCCTGTGGATGTATCTGGATAGGAATAGGAAGTAAGAGAACAACATTAGTCACCTGCACCAACTGCACAC
Organism: Triturus cristatus; assembly: GCF_964204655.1. NCBI lineage: Eukaryota > Metazoa > Chordata > Amphibia > Caudata > Salamandridae > Triturus > Triturus cristatus. The sequence goes on along the minus strand of NC_140585.1, from coordinate 143,452,372 downwards.
ACCACAGTGAGTACATCACATCACAGGGCAAGCCCTGGCATCATCAGCTGAACACAGCTCAAAGTGCCAACACTGTTTAGAATAAGCCAATTGTCATTTTCAACATCAACCATGGCACACATATCCCTCCTTGACTTGCACACATATGGCCGTTGCATGTTGGATGCTAATACCCCAATGTGCCAACATGCACCACCCACACATTAGTTGTACATGCAAGTGAACATGTAGGAGTATGTCACTAGACCCACAGCACATCTCTTGTGACTGACTCAGCACAGGTGTCCGGATGAAGGGATGGGGAGAGACTCATTTCACATGCTTGGGATGCATGCCAGCAACACACACTATGATGTACTCATGTCCTGATGGGCAAGGCCACAATGAGGTGCATGGTGCACACTTGAACACAACGCAGGCTCACTCATAGCAAGTTCAAAGCCATGGCACTGGGATGCCCTGAAAGTCAGTCAACACTGTCTCCTGTCACAGGGCCAGGGCATCCAGACAACAACAATATGCACTGACTTACAATCCTAACTCGGGGCAAATCTGACTCTGCAGATGACCGGCGCACTTGCCCATCCCATGCAAACAACATATCCAGGACCCAGAAGACCCCACATCATGAAAATCAGACATATGAGTCTCAGCAAACACAAATCCATGTACATTAACATATCACAGTCTGCCATGCACATAACCCAGCTGCATGAGGGACAGACGTGCATACACCATTGTGCGCTGTCAGATGATCACACACCTATATGTTACACAGGTCTTGTCTCCCACAGTCACATTGCAGATGTCATGCTGACCCTCTGAATCATGGACACCCCAGTTGTACGTAGCAACAAGCCACACCCTAATGACACAGAGGCACACACCTGAGGGCACATGTCACGAAGCACAACCTGCAATTTCACACACAGGAATGGGATTACAGAGTGTTTCTGAATGCCCTTGAGGGGGCAGGACTGGGCAGGGCTAAGTGAACCAGTGTTTTGCCCCGTACAGTAGTCAGGTGGCTAAGCAATTGTGGCATACTTGCTATACCTACTCCTGATGCCCAAAAATTGGAGTACCCTGCTGCATGGTTTTGTATTTAATACCCCAGAAACATGTTGCGAGTCAGACCAGTAATTGGTACACATCTCAAGGGCACACACAGTTCACATGTCAGATCTCAGGCATTGTGTAAACAATTGACCTACCCATGAAACACACAACAGAGTCACGGGAACTGACGCGGACTGGTACCTGATACATAGCTGACCGCAGGGACACAGTGCCCTAGTGACACAAGCAAAAGACTATAGGGGCCACACCTGTGGAACAGATAAGGAGGGTGCATCACACAGATGAGGGACCTGATTTTGGGACTACAAGACCTACGTAATGTGGAAGTGTGACCCGGACAAAAGACTGCTATTTGCATGTCAGATATAGTACACAGATCAGGCATGGACTTACCCCCTTCCTGCTGCTTTCTGGCCTTCAGCTGCCTATCCAGGTCCGGGAAGACCACCGCCAGTATCCGGAGCATGTGGGGAGTCAGGGTCCGGTGTCCGCCCCTCCTGCGTGGAGGTGACAGCTTCAGCTGGACTCTAGCTATCCTCCGGGTTCAGCCCCGAAGTTCCTGCCACCTCTTCTGGCAGTTGCGGATGCGGCGCTTGTAGACCCCCACAGAACGAACAGCCCGGGCGATGGTCAGCCAGATCTCCTGCTTCTGGTGGGCATTAACCTGTGAGGAGGACAAAGTGAAAAGTACATTAACACACATGCCCCAGATTTGTGCAGCACACAATTAGATATACAGGTCATCATCACAAAGGGAAATTAATTACACAGGTAGTGCAACCCTGGGGAATGAAAACTCACATGCATGTCTGACATGTTAACAATGCCTGGATAGTTTAAGCTGCAGAAATGCACTTTAGCAGCAGGAAAAATATTCAGTACATGTACCTACACACTTTGGGGGATGAACGTAGTCAGTGAGAATGCTTGCCACTGGTGTAAACACTGCTAGTACTGCTAGTCAGACAACATGCATAATTAGGAAGGCAGTGGACAGCACACTCACCTGCTCCCCTGGTGTCCCATAGAGCTTTCTGTACTCTGGAAGGAGCCTGTCCAGCAGGGCCTGGTTCTCCTCCTCAGTGAAGGCTGGGGACCTCTCCAGTGTACGTGCCATAGCAGGAGCCAGAGGATGCATAGACAGCAGCAGTGGTAGCACGGATGTGGTCCAGTAGCATGTAGTGCAGGCAAGTGAGCTCCCTGGGGTCCAGCCAGCCTTATATCTGTGCTGCAGAGGCAGACTCTGTGCCATGTGTCCAAAGTGATAGGTCCAACACGGTTGCATTCTATGAATCTGGCCAATCCATTCAAAAGTACGACTCGTACACGCCTTCCGCATTGATCAAATCTTCACCTTCATGGAACACTTGAAATTGCAACATTGTTGTAGGCATCCAACTGAATTTCCAGTGCACAACTCGTACAAGTTTTGAATCCGCATCAGTCTCCATGACAGTCCTGAGCCAATGGGTGCGCCCGGCTCGTTCAACTGACTGTACAACGCGTATTTTGAATGTACACATGCACCCGTCTCCATACGATTCAGTGGCCAAGGCGTACGCCTGTCTTGGACCATGCCTGTCCGACGCGTATTCATGATAGTCACCCGCGTCGGACCTCATTGTATTCAATGACAAGGCGTACGCACGGCTCGGACATGACCCGTGCAATGCGTACGCATTGTCACCCGCGTCGGACTTCATTGGATTCAATGACAAGGAGTACGCACTGCTCGGACATGACCCGTGCAATGCGTACGCATTGTCACCCGCGTCGGACCTCATTGGATTCAATGACAAGGCGTACGCACGGCTCGGACATGACGCGTGCAATGCGTACACATTGTCACCCGCGTCGGACCTCATTGGATTCAATGACAAGGCGTACGCACGGCTCGGACATGACCCGTGCAAGGCGTACGCATTGTCACCCACGTCGGACCGCATTAGTGTGACTATTAGACAGATGCAACACACATATACTGGCCATGGACACCTGCACACACCAGCCACACTATAGCATTGGCCACACAGTGTCCCATGGCATGTGAGGCTGCATTCCCTGGATGTTTGAGGGGGCCACAGCAGTTGTTTTTCTGGCACTTTGTGCAGCCACTCCCAGGCTGTTATCTTGTACATGGGGAGAGAGTCCTTTGTGTGTTGTGCACATTAGCACTGTGATGTGCAATTGGACAGCATACCGCACACTAAGAACGTGCCTCCAAAAAGCCGGAATTCAGGATAAAGCTCTGGACTGGACCTCCTTCTTCCTCGCTGGTAGAACCCAGAGAGTCCGCCTCCCACCCTACAGAGCCGAAGCAACCGACCTCATCTGCGGCGTTCCCCAGGGCTCATCCCTCAGCCCGACACTATTCAACATCTACATGGCCCCCCCTCGCACAAGTGGCCCACCAACACGACCTGAACATCATCTCGTACGCCGACGATACCCAGCTCATCCTCTCCCTCACCAAGGACCCGCACACCGCCAAAACCAACCTCCACGAGGGTATGAAGGCCGTCGCCGAGTGGATGAGGAACAGCCACCTGAAGCTGAATTTGGATAAGATGGAAGTCCTCATCCTCGGCCCTACCCGTCTGCCTGGGACGACTCCTGGTGGCCGACTACACTAGGAACAGCACCGGCACCCACAGACCACGCACGCAACTTGGGATTCATCCTCGACTCCTTCCTCTCCATGTCCAAGCAGGTCAACGCCGTCTCCTCCTCCTGCTTCAATACCCTCCGCATGCTTCGCAGGGTCTACAAGTGGATCCCGATCGAAACCAGAAGAACCCAAGCCCTCATCAGCAGCCGGCTGGACTACGGCAACGCACTCTATGCTGGAATCCCAACCAAACAGCTACAGCGACTACAACGCATCCAGAACGCCTCAGCCCACTTGATCCTCAACCTCCCTCGCCGTAGCCACATCACCCCCCACCTAAGAGACCTGCACTGGCTCCCCGTCAACAAGAGGATCACCTTCAAACTCCTCACCCAGGCACACAAAGCGCTCCACAACTCCGGACCAACATACCTGAACAGCAGACTCAACTTCTACACCCCGCCCACCAGCTCCGCTCTGCAAGCCTCGCCCTCGCCGCCGTCCCCTGAATCCAACGAACCACCGCCGAAGGAAGATCCTTCACCTACATCGCGGCCAAGACCTGGAACTCCTTCCCCACCCACCTGCGGCAGGCCCAGGACCTGCTCACCTTCAGGAGGCTCCTCAAGACCTGGCTCTTAGAGCAGTAGCAGCAGACCCCCCCCACCCCTTCAGCACCCTGAGACCCTCACAGTTGTGTAGCGCGCTTTATAAGTACTGTGATTGATTGATTGATTGATTGATTGATTGATTGATTGATTGACAGTAATTGGCATGAGTGAAGGCCACAGTGTCAGGTTGGATATGTTTGGGGCATGTCACATACACCCTGAGTCCTGGGGGTGATGGCATGTACGTCACAGTGAGACCTGTAGCCCCAATACTGATGTGCACCCACAGTCTATGTGCATGTTGTGTCTCAGAAGTTTTTGGTACACCACAATTCACTGAGGTCCTGGTTTCCTGCGCATAGTTCTGTGTATGAGCAGAATCTCTGCAACATGGTGCACCTAACGTTTGGTCTTTTGATTTGAAACACCTTAGTAGTGGTTATATTAGTCCACGACTCCCTCACTCTTGTTTCTGGATAAGGGGAGTGACGGATTTTACCTACCAATTGGTAGCCTAATAGGTTCTTTCAAGCTTGGTAATTAAAAAGGTATCTTATCTTTCTGAACCCTTGTGCTACTGTAAAATCCGTTGTCGTTTTTCTCGGTGTCCTTATGGTAGTCGAAATGGCGGCACATAGCAGTGCACATCTGCGATGTCATTTGACGGAGTATGGGGTGCCGGACGATGGGATGGCCGTTATTTTTGTGGTGAGTGCTGATGGCTCCCACCCTTATGAGTTGTTTTACTCTTGGGTGACGCTGCCAACAGTGAATGCGGATGATAAAACATTTCACTCGTTTACTCACACGCGGGTCCCAGCAAATTATACGTCATACAGGACGCTAGAGATTCCCCTTTCAGCTTGGCCGCATAGCATTTGGTTTAATGGCGCCCTTCCCCATGCGGTTGCACCGGCTAGACTCGGACCTTTGTCAATTCCAGGGGCCACGTGGCCGGTGCTGGCCGGATTTACGCCTCACCCCCGATATTTGACTCTTGCGGTGGATGAGTTGCGTACGCTCCATACAACCCTCATTTCAGTATATAGGGCTTTGGTGCAATACTTCTCATGCAACGTGCAGGTGGGGGCACCTGCTGTTGTAGGACTTCCAGCTGGTCATCCCGCGGTTGTTATTAGCCCCGTCATAGTTAATTCGGTGATGGGCAAGCGCCCCCAGAATAAGGATGATTTACCTTATTGGCTTGCTGAGAAATTTGACCAACCGGTGGCAGTTTTTCCACACTCTACCACTGTGGAGAAACACAGAATCCTCACCATTAGTTTGCCGAAAGACTTAGTCCCAGAAGTGTCCGATTGTGACAACTTGGGTAAGGTTTTTGCCGCGGTCTATTCGAAGTGCTTTGGCACTCCGTCTATGGCTGTGCTTCCCTCCGTCATTAAACGTGTTCAAGATAACCACAGTCTGGAGTCGGCTGTAGAGTTGGGAATGCGGCTTGTCGGAGTGTTCGACATAGTTACCTCTCTCGTCCTTGGTAATCTCACGGGAGATGCGGTACAATTTCAAGTGGCTAATGGCTTAGCCCGCGTCGACGAACTCGATAAGCCCAAAGAGTTGCCTAAAATTATTGCGGAGGCTTATAGAACTATAGGCTGCAGTAGTGTAGGGGTTAAACCGACTATTATCATTCCTGACTTGATACAACAAACTAAGGTGAGCTTGTCTGTCAAAGACGATCGTCCAAATTTTCCAAAGCAAAATTGGGGACAAAAGAAACAGGGAAAGCAGCAACAGAAACAGGGGTCTCGTCCTGCGTCTCCCACACAGCTGACTGGTGAGCGCACATACGATTTGCGCGATCGCTCTAGTATTGAGTCGCCTGATAGATTTCAGGTTACTGAACGCTCTCCTCGTTCTTCACAGGAGTCATCGTCCTCACAGTCCGGTGGAGGAGAACGTGGCAAAGGTCGGGGTGCCCAACAAGCACGTGAGCAGCCCCGTCAGGCTGAGGGTAAAGGCAAGCAAGACGAGTTTGCACGTCAACGTTCCCCGTTTCAGAAGAAGAAAGTTGCTGCTTTAACAGCGAGGTATGCCACAGATAGTGCGGACGCAGCTTTGGAACCTGACATGGGCGCTAACGCTGCTCGACAGCGCAGCGGAGGTTACAGTAGTGCGGCAAGCACTACGTCCATATCTGGAGGCAACAGCAACAGACACGTTCATTCCTGTAGGAACTGCTGACACTAGAGTGGCTCACCCTGACAGACTATATAATATAGTCCTCTTAATTGAAGGTGACATACAACGTACTATTCAAGGGATTTTTTGGGATAATCTGACCTCTTCCTATGACATTCTTTTGGCGGAGGCAGACTGGCCCCCGGCTTTCATTTTAGATGCTCCGAGAGGGGAGGAGGTAATCCTCCCTTCCTTTGCGCACACGGTGCCAAAGGAACACGCTAAAAAGTTTGCTGAGGAGTGGGCACAGGTGCTTGCTCTGGCTTTGTATCGCACTCAGGTAGGCTGGGATAAATTGTCCCCCAGCCATGAGATTCCATTACGGTCTATGCCCCAACCCCAGCCACAGCCCCAATATCCCATGTGTCGTGAAGCTAGACCCCACATCGCGGAAATCCTTGATCAATTGGAACATCAAGGTGTTATTGAAACATGTGTGTCACCGATGAATAATGCTTTATTCACTGTAACGAAGCCTGATGGGTCGTACCGCCTAGTTTTGGATTACCGGCACCTAAACTCTCATTGCCGGACGTGCGCGGTACAGAATACCCACAGTTCTGCCCTCGTGGATAGTCTTGTGCGTAAACGGTTTAAAACCACACTTGACATATCCAATGGTTTTTACAGCCACAACCTGTCCTCTATTAGTAGTCAGTGGACAGCGTTTACTTCAGGCGGCAAACAGAAACAGTTTAAGAGATTAGCCATGGGCTATAAAAACAGCCCTGGCGTCTTTGCCGCACGTGTTGTCTCTCTGTTAGCGAGCATAAACCCTGATGCGTACTCGTATGTTGGTGATATCTATCTCACGGGCGACGAGTTGTGGCCGCATCTGTGTCGCGTTGATCGCATTATTGTAATGTTTGCAGACTTCGGTTACAAATTCAACTTTGCGAAGTCTCACATTGCAGAGTATACAGTGTTGTTTTTGGGCTACAAGCTCAACAATGAAGGTCGAGGACTGCCTCCTCACTTTCTGGAAAAGTGCGCATGTTTGCGTGCTCCAACAACATTGAAAAAATTACAGTCTTTGCTGGGCTTTCTGAATTTCGGTCGTACGTACATTCAAGATTATGCCCAGCGTATCAAGCCGCTTTATGCCTTGGTACAACCTACTTTTTCCAAATCGAGCTGGCTGCCAGAGCATTAAGCAATTTTGCAATCTTTGCAAGCTGATCTTCTTGCTTCAAAATACTTACTGACACGTGATAACCGCACTAACCTGGTAATAAGAATTGTACCAGGCGCCGTGGGTTTCACGTACTTGACGTTCAATGAGGGCGACAACGTCCCCATTGCATACAAATCACACCTGTACACTTCGGCTGAACTGCGCTTTTCCTCAGTCGAGAAAGTTTTGACGGCGGTACAGATGCCAATTCTGAAAGAACGAGCGCTGTCGCAAGGAAAACGCATGTTGGTGGTCACACCATATCCTGCCCTAGAGCCAGTGACGAAAGCAAGTGTACCAAATTCTAAAGCTTTGCCTCCACGTTGGATACAATGGGCCACTTCCTTGACATCGCCCGATGTCACCTATATCTTTGATGCCTCATTACAGACTCAGGAGTATTTACAGTATGAGATCGTACTATTATCATTCCTGACTTGATACAACAAACTAAGGTGAGCTTGTCTGTCAAAGACGATCGTCCAAATTTTCCAAAGCAAAATTGGGGACAAAAGAAACAGGGAAAGCAGCAATAGAAACAGGGGTCTCGTCCTGCGTCTCCCACACAGCTGACTGGTGAGCGCACATACGATTTGCGCGATCGCTCTAGTATTAAGTCGCCTGATAGATTTCAGGTTACTGAACGCTCTCCTCGTTCTTCACAGGAGTCATCGTCCTCACAGTCCGGTGGAGGAGAACGTGGCAAAGGTCGGGGTGCCCAACAAGCACGTGAGCAGCCCCGTCAGGCTGAGGGTAAAGGCAAGCAAGACGAGTTTGCACGTCAACGTTCCCCGTTTCAGAAGAAGAAAGTTGCTGCTTTAACAGCGAGGTATGCCACAGATAGTGCGGACGCAGCTTTGGAACCTGACATGGGCGCTAACGCTGCTCGACAGCGCAGCGGAGGTTACAGTAGTGCGGCAAGCACTACGTCCATATCTGGAGGCAACAGCAACTGACACGTTCATTCCTGTAGGAACTGCTGACACTAGAGTGGCTCACCCTGACAGACTATATAATATAGTCCTCTTAATTGAAGGTGACATACAACGTACTATTCAAGGGATTTTTTGGGATAATCTGACCTCTTCCTATGACATTCTTTTGGCGGAGGCAGACTGGCCCCCGGCTTTCATTTTAGATGCTCCGAGAGGGGAGGAGGTAATCCTCCCTTCCTTTGCGCACACGGTGCCAAAGGAACACGCTAAAAAGTTTGCTGAGGAGTGGGCACAGGTGCTTGCTATGGCTTTGTATCGCACTCAGGTAGGCTGGGATAAATTGTCCCCCAGCCATGAGATTCCATTACGGTCTATGCCCCAGCCCCAGCCACAGCCCCAATATCCCATGTGTCGTGAAGCTAGACCCCACATCGCGGAAATCCTTGATCAATTGGAATATCAAGGTGTTATTGAAACATGTGTGTCACCGATGAATAATGCTTTATTCACTGTAACGAAGCCTGATGGGTCGTACTGCCTAGTTTTGGATTACCGGCACCTAAACTCTCATTGCCGGACGTGCGCGGTACAGAATACCCACAGTTCTGCCCTCGTGGATAGTCTTGTGCGTAAACGGTTTAAAACCACACTTGACATATCCAATGGTTTTTACAGCCACAACCTGTCCTCTATTAGTAGTCAGTGGACAGCGTTTACTTCAGGCGGCAAACAGTAACAGTTTAAGAGATTAGCCATGGGCTATAAAAACAGCCCTGGCGTCTTTGCCGCACGTTTTGTCTCTCTGTTAGCGAGCATAAACCCTGATGCGTACTCATATGTTGGTGATATCTATCTCACGGGCGACGAGTTGTGGCCGCATCTGTGTCGCGTTGATCGCATTATTGTAATGTTTGCAGACTTCGGTTACAAATTCAACTTTGCGAAGTCTCACATTGCAGAGTATACAGTGTTGTTTTTGGGCTACAAGCTCAACAATGAAGGTCGAGGACTGCCTCCTCACTTTCTGGAAAAGTGCGCATGTTTGCGTGCTCCAACAACATTGAAAAAATTACAGTCTTTGCTGGGCTTTCTGAATTTCGGTCGTACGTACATTCAAGATTATGCCCAGCGTATCAAGCCGCTTTATGCCTTGGTACAACCTACTTTTTCCAAATCGAGCTGGCTGCCAGAGCATTCAGCAATTTTGCAATCTTTGCAAGCTGATCTTCTTGCTTCAAAATACTTACTGACACGTGATAACCGCACTAACCTGGTAATAAGAATTGTACCAGGCGCCGTGGGTTTCACGTACTTGACGTTCAATGAGGGCGACAACGTCCCCATTGCATACAAATCACACCTGTACACTTCGGCTGAACTGCGCTTTTCCTCAGTCGAGAAAGTTTTGACGGCGGTACAGATGCCAATTCTGAAAGAACGAGCGCTGTCGCAAGGAAAACGCATGTTGGTGGTCACACCATATCCTGCCCTAGAGCCAGTGACGAAAGCAAGTGTACCAAATTCTAAAGCTTTGCCTCCACGTTGGATACAATGGGCCACTTCCTGGACATCGCCCGATGTCACCTATATCTTTGATGCCTCATTACAGACTCAGGAGTATTTACAGTATGAGTTCGTACATCCTGCTCCTCTGTCTTTGCTCCCGCTCGAGGATTACCATTGTGTCATTTATACTGACGGTTCGGTTCGGCGCTCTGCGCAATTGTGGCAGGTACTTTCGTAAATGGTGAATTCCAATCTGATGTCGTGCATATGCAGTCATTGGGAGATTGTTCAGCACAGTTAGCAGAGCTAGGCGCTCTGGTGCTTGCACTGGAGTTTGCTGATCCTCGAGTCACTACTCTTATAGTAAGTGACTCGTTTTACTGTGTTCAGTCCTTCAACGACAATCTATTCTTTTGGTCTCAAAATGAATACCGTGATTCCAAAGGTAGCACAATTAAGCATAAAATGCTTTGGGTTCGAGTGGCAGAACTTAAAGAACATCTGCCTCTCGTGAATGTGATTCACACTCTTGGGCACCAACGCGTTGGTGTCCACGCTGTAGGCAACAGCTTAGCTGACGAAGCAGCAAAAACAGCAGTGGCGCCATATCTAGTAGCAGCAGTTACAAGATCCAAAAGTAAGATCGATGATGACATCTTGGCAGCTATTGCTGCTACAGAGAAGGGAAGTAATTACCCGAGAGGTTTCCCTTCTCAATACCATTATCACTTAAGTCCTGATAACGTCCCATTAGTGAGAATTAACGACGTTGGTGACAGATTGATTCCCAACGTGGACTGCAGACCATCTCTGATATCAGCGGCTCACGAGGGTATGGCGTCTGCCCATGCCGGCGTTGCAGCAACTGTTAATCTGTTACAACAACGTTACTGGTGGCGCGGGATATATAAACAGGCTCGCACTTATGTCCTTGATTGTGACATTTGCCAGCAGATTAAACCTTCTACTGCTGCGCGTCCACCACAAAGTCAGTTGTACATATCCAATAAACCGCTTGGGTGTGTTTATTTGGATCACTGCGGTCCTTTCTCCTCTGATACTGCGTACAAGTATATCTTAGTTGCAGTAGATTCATGCACACGTTTTCTGTGGGTATGGCCACAAAGGAGTGCTGATGCCCGTACTGTCATCAGGGATTTGTGTGTCTTTGTGGGAAGTTTTGCGTGTGGTACCTTTCATTCTGATCAGGGCCCTGCATTCCCCTCTAAGGCGTACAAAGAAGTCATGAAATATTGGGGGTCCAAGTCAAATTTTCTTCTCCCTACCGACCTGAGGGTAATAGTGTGGTGAAGCGAATGAACCGTGACTTAAAGCAATCCTTGACAGCTAGGGTTTTAGGCACTGGCCGGAACTGGTTGACCCATTTGTATGACGTCCAACGTGCACTTAATAATCTCCCTAGAAGGTCTCTGGGTGGGCGGACCCCATACATGATGCTCTTTGGCATAAAAATGTGTGTCCCGGACCTTGACGGTCTAGACATGGCGGCGCCTGCCGCACCCTTTGACGTAGATGATCACTGTGCTGTATTGCAGACTCTACAAGAAGCCAGAGACAGTCTCGCGAAGGAACATATACCCTCCACATCTGATGCTGCGCTTCAGATTCTGGTAGTCGGCTGGCTACCTCGAGTTGTTGACCTGGTCCGTGAGAAGGTGGAGAACAAGAAGGAGTTCGGCCCCTCTTATCGAGCCCCGGTTCCAGTGCTTGACGTGCAGGGTACAAGAACAGTCATTTTACCTCCACTTCCTGGTCGCAAGGATAACAGGTACATCTCCATTGACAATGTCAAACTACAGCGAGTGGCCGATTCTTCTTAGTATGACTCCAGCAGTTTCTTGCCCTGCAATGCTGAGAAATTCTGTTTTGGCTCCGGCATCTACCACCATGTCTGATTGTTGCCATCGAGATGCATACGGTTACTGATCCTTTGTTACTACCACCAGCTGGTGGTCCACCTGAAGATACTGAGTATGCTTATCCTGCAGATGTAACATTGCCCGTTTTACAATGAACCACAGTTGCTCAGTCCCGTTTCTCCTTTGACACTAACTCAATGACTTCTAATGCCCCGTCAAAGGTTTCCATTTTTGCTCTGTGGTTCAAACAACATTTTTTATTTCCCCCTTAGACTTACATTTGGCTGATGCTCATATGTGTTTTTTTGTTCATGTCCATTGGATTTGTAGTGGTATTTTTTCGTCTTGTGAACGGACACTACCTTAAAGAAAGATCTACAATTAGACTAATTGATAGAACTATGGCCCCCCACTCCTCATCACACATCATGAAAAGGGACCAGACTTTTGTGAATATTACGGCCTGGCCAGTGTTAGATGGGATTGCGTGGGATGCTGTTAAATTTCAGATTCATTGTCCAACTGAGGTTATCAATTTACCAAATGTATTTCGTGTTTCTATGGGTGATGTGGTTAAACAAAACATCCGTTCTGATGATTGGGACGTTCAGGCCATAGAAGCACTGTTTTCTGATTTGAAATATTATGCCACATTTGATGCTGAGGATTTATATTTAGATACTGCTAATTATGGTGAGCAGTTTTGCTATCAACATTATGGCAATCATTTCCTACATAAAGCCAATACGTTTTGAAATTTTGGAAATTATACCCAGTGGGAACATTGTCCAACGCCACTCCTAGGTAGCTCCACCACGTTGGTGGAGAAATTCACATATTTTTCAGATTTTGGTGTTTCGGTTCCAGCCTCTTTTTATTTTAAAGTGGCGCCTGAGCCTGCCTCGAAAGTTAGGCTGACACACACTAAATTATTATATTCCAAGTCCTTTATGGATGATTTGTCAGTCAGCGGTTATGATCTGTGGAAGGCTACTATTGATCTTAAATCGGATTGGGGTTCCAAACCGTGGCAGGTACAAGGAACAGAAGCTTTGCATCGTGCCTGCCTCAACCCAAACCACATGTTGTTCTTAAACTCAACAATCTTCCAGACCACCTGCTTTGGATTGGCTACTTCGAAAAAACTAAATTCTCCCTCTACTCCGGATCTGGGTGCTTATCCAAATTGGGATAATCATACAGATCTGTCCCTTGATGCGTTGCAGTCATACATTACTAATACATCCTTCAATATTTCCAAGTTGCATTCTGAGGGATGGTTGACTTGGCAGACAAGTTCTGATTCCTGTCAACTTCGTTTTCTAGGTTTGAAACCTGGGTATACGCAGGTTCGCGTGGACCCTCGTTTTGAATCTTCTCATACTGTAACTACCTACTCTGTAGGGAAGTTATGCCAATCATGGCTGCAACATTCCACCTTGGCATCTGTTAAACTTCATTTCTCTAAATTACATGACAAAATAGATTTGAATGATTTTGTTAAGGGCCAAAAGATGGGTGTATGCTATTTATAAAGAAGTTTGGAATTTATCACATATTGAAGCTGCTTCCAGATTGAGGGCTATTGATCAAGCCAATATGGAAAAAGTACTAGCTGTTATAGATAATAGCATTAACACCCTTTCTTCCAGAATTTACACTTTAGACAATATTGTTTCTTCTGTTGTTGATATTGTGCAGAATGATATGTCTGTTTTGTATCATGGTCAAAATCAGTTACGGTCCATAATGCAATTTGCATGGACATTGCAGACGTTAAAGGCTGGGAAAGTTCCCTGGGACTACATGAATACATCATCTTTGTTCCTTCCCTTTAATCTCACTGCAAAACAGCAATTCATGTCCATGAAAGATGCAACGCATTCCTTACTGCATATTGAAAAGTTAGAACCTTTACCTTTCTCAGTGGCCAAATTGAATTCCGCTGTGTGGCTTATCCAGGGGTTAATCACATTGCCGTTTCCTTTGTTTAAATTCAGTTCATGCATGAAACATTATGCCCTAGGTAGATATGAACAGCTGGGTACTGCTTTCCTGCATGAAGTATGGTCACTCCCATTTACATACAGGTGCATGAGAGACGGTAAAGAGGTCTATTTGAAAGGTGAGGAATGTACTTCCACACCTGATCACTCTGTAGTCTGTAGACACATTCAATTGCATGGCGCATGTAATGTGCACGCGCCTAATTTAGCTTGCGTCCTGAAAGGGATTCCAGTGCCAGTTATTATACCCTCTTTCACGCTGCTAGCTAACGGTAGTTATTTGCTTTTAAATAATGAGGCTTGCTGCTGGATGCTAGTGGGAATTCCCTACATAGTGACTGTATCACAGAGAGTAGTCTGCTGTAAAAATGTCCTTTTCCCACCCCCGCATGGGCTTCTAGATGTATCCATCTGGCCTTCCATTCCAACCTTGAAAGCGGAGTTCAACAAGATGAGCAGAATAAGGGCTCTATTGTCTCAAAAAGAAGTCGCACTGACTTCTTCCCGGGAAACATTTGTCCTTCACGTAGCAAATACGCACACCAAGGTGCAAGCGCTTTTGAATACTGACCTCCCACTTCATTTTGGTGCCCTGATTCAAACTATCTTTAATGCCTCATCAACAACGGGCTTGGCACATTTTTTCAAAATTGTGGGCTCCGGCCTCGTGACCTCCTTCCAAACTATTTTTGGTGTGATACCGGCATTTTTTCATTTTATTTTTTCCAGCGTCTTTGGTGGTCTCCCGTTGATTTTCGCACTTGTGGCTGGGGTGCTGTTGTTGGTCTGCTTACTACGCAATGGCTGCACAGTTTGTATCACACGACAGCCTGGCGCGGCTGCTACATCTTTGTAACCGGATGCTTGAATATTTTGGAACATTGCCACTGGCAACATTAAGCATAGCCTATGGATTGTCCTTCCGGTTTTCCTACTTTACATGCGTACAACCTGTTTTTCATTGCCTAGATTGTCCATTCGAATGGGCTCTGGATTTGTGCTTGTCGAACTCGGCGTCTCCTGCCCCGGATTATGATCGACTAATGAGTCCCTTAGTGGCTCATGAGTTGGACTGTTCGGGAGTCGGGATTATGGCCTGT
This sequence comes from Triturus cristatus, assembly GCF_964204655.1. Classification (NCBI taxonomy): domain Eukaryota; kingdom Metazoa; phylum Chordata; class Amphibia; order Caudata; family Salamandridae; genus Triturus; species Triturus cristatus. The sequence goes on along the minus strand of NC_140585.1, from coordinate 143,437,273 downwards.
GGAGCAGCACTTTGAGTCCTGGGGAATTGGGACATCGTTATGGCTGCATATGACTTCCTGGCACAAAGTTATCTTGAGGAACACGCCAGTTGCCCTCTGATTGTGCTAGTGGCCACAGTTGTTGAAGAACATGTATGTTCATTTGCTTTACTAAAGTGGATGGTGGACACTTTTACGGGACACTCCAATGATTTCCTCTTGGAAGCTGTTGCCACTTACTGTGCCTATACATTGATGGATTAACTTGGATGTCGTCCAACTTTCCTTTATACAAACATTTTGGTTTTTTATTCAACATTCGGGCTCTCCGAGCCTTGCCGTTGATTTTTCCATTCAAATTTTTTCCTTTTTCGTTTTTTTTTCTTCACTTCGAACCTTCACTGACTTTTATATGGATTTCCAATTCGTGCCCTTAGTCCTGTTCTATCGTACTTGAACTCTGTGTCCCTTATTATATCCCTATTTTGCTAGTGGTCCGATCAAAGGGGGGGTGTAGTGAGGGCTGCAATATAGATACATACATTGCTATGTTAGCATAAGCGCGTTAGATGTTAGAAAGACATCTTGCCACTTTTGCTGCCTTTGCACACGACACTGCAGATACATGTTATTATTTGAAAACTGCTTGCTCGCCTTTTTATTCACATGAGAACTTTCTGTTGCTCACATCCCTAGATGTGTGCTGCGACCTTGGTCTGAACATTGTGTAAAGAAACAGTCTGGGTCGCCAGACAATGCATGGTTTTGAGTTCAGGTTGATCGGCCCACTATTTAGCCATAACACGCACGCAGCTGCAAATACCTGAAAGTCGAGTGCTTTTAATATTGCAGACTGCATGCTTTACACACATTCCGAAGAAGAGCTTTCCCAGGAGCAGAGAACACCTGATCCTGTGATGTGATTCCACTAAGCTGATCTTTACGGTATGGGGTTCCCCATTCAAGCCTAGAGACCTTCTACTAGTCTAATAATATTAGTTTACTAGCGAAAGAAAGGTGGCTGTATTCCACTGTCATTATAGTATGATTACTCCTTTCATTTTCTATGGTATTGTAACAATGCTGATGGTTTTGATTTTAATCATTTGTCTGCTTATGTTAGCCAAAGTACTGCATCGTAGGACACGTAGTTTATAAAATAAACCTTTTAAACTTTACCGTGTCTCTGATTGCTCTTGTTGTGGACTGATATGAGAATAATTACGAACAGGTATTTCTGATTCCCACCATTCCTGCGAGTACTCTAAGTCGCTTGTTCTGGGTTGTCTATACATTGGGACCTACGAGATAATACGGATAACGAATGGGACACTGATGCTGGTCGGATAGGGGTTTCTGGGTTCTGAGGTGAGTTTTTGGTACACCACAATTCACTGAGGTCCTGGTTTCCTGCGCATAGTTCTGTGCATGAGTAGAATCCCTGCAATAATGTCATGAACTAGAATGTGATAGTGATTGTGGTCATGGCCACATGGGGGGATGTACTGACAATCTTCCTTTGTGCATCTCTTTATTGCACGGCACCAGCTGTCCATCGTCCGTTCCCAGACCTTGCAACCATGCAGGAACGCGACAGCATCAGACGGTACCGCTTCACCAGGCCACTGATTGAGGAGTTGGCGGAGCAGTTGGCGCCACATCTGCTACCTGGCCGGACATACCCTACAGCACTGACCCCAGAGGTGAAGGTGATGGCAGCCCTGCACTTCTTTGCTACTGGTACCTTCCAGTACACTGTGGCTACTGCTGGTGGTATGACGCAAACAATGTTTAGTCAGGTGCTGCGCGATGTCTTGGAGGAGATGGTGCAATTCCTCGACCTGTATATCAAGTGCCCGAGCCAAGATGGACTCCCTGAAATTAAGGATGCCTTTTATACACTGGGGAGGATGCCGAACATCATTGGATCCATTGATGGGACACATGTTGCCCTGATACCACCACAGGCACATGAGCAGGCATACCGTAACAGGAAGCACTACCATTCGATCAATGCTCTGGTGGTCTGTCTTGCTGACATGTTGATCACACATGTGTGTGCACGGTTCCCTGGTTCGCACAATGCCTACATTATGAGGAGTAGTCACATTGCAACGCTGATGTCACAGATGCCAGCTCAGCGTGCCTGGCTTGTCGGTGTGTACTGACTGTTTCTCATTGTGTGTGTTTGTCAGTGTTGTATTCTGCACTCCTACAAAACTCACCTACTTGTTCATTTTTGAGTGTGTAGGTGACTCCGGATACCCCAACATGCCGTGGTTGCTGACACCCCTCAGGAACCCTGTGACACCAGCCGAGATGCGCTACAATGAGGCATGTGTTCGGAGCAGGAGGGTGATTGAGCGGACATTCGGCCTCCTGAAAAGCCGCTTTCGCTGCCTGGACAAGACCGGAGGGGCCCTTCCATATGAGCCTGCAAAGGTGTGCAAAATAATACTGGTCTTCTGCATGCTACACAACATGGCGATGCGGAAGGAGGTGCCTCTCATCCAGGATGAGGATGACGACGACCAACGTCCGGCACCTGTGGAGGATCCCGGCCTGGGCCAAGATGCCAGTGATGATGAAGATGATGGTGACGTCCGCTCCCAGCTCATCAACAACTTCTTCACCTGAATGTGAGTTTCCAGGGTTGTTATGTGAATGTATGGAGGTAGCCAGGAATGTGTTGAGCCAGCTCTGTTGCTGTCTGAGTGTGTCTGTGTGCCACTTGACTGGATGCGTGCTTTGATGTGTCTATTCAGGTGGTGTGTACTCCACAATAGGGTAGTACTGCTAACTAGTGTTTGTGTAGGTGTTTTGCAACATGTTTTGTGCATGTGTATTGTATTTCTCTCCTGTTCGTCTGTGCTTTTGACTGTATCTTGTCTGTCCTTCCCAGGGTCCTTTGCCTGTTGTGTGGTCAACACTGACCCCCAACACCCAGAAGCCAACACCAGTGTGGAAGTTGACAATTTCCACTGATGTACCACACATCCCTGGACTTCCATTCTCCAACACATTGTGAGCGTGTGTCCACTGTTACGTAGAATTACCGTGCAACTATTGTGGAATAAACGTGTTGCTGATGTGTAATGAACCTGTGCTACGCTTTGTTATGTGCGTTGTCTGTCTTCCCACATCTGAGTGACATCTGCTTACCTCACCTGTGGACTTGTTACCACTGACTGTGCTTGGTGTTGTGTCTGTGCATGCCAATGTGTTTCAGGTCAACATCATTGTGTGTGATGAGTAACATGGCCATGGTGAATATGTTTTGTGTTGCCATAGTGGGGTGTCTCCATCACATGTGTCACATCCCCATGACTGACATTACGTTGGTCACATTGTTGCAGTATTTCGCATGCACTGTGTTGTGTAGCAGATCGACTTCGCCCTGAACATGACAAGTTTGAATCACAACAGAGGCAAGTATGGTGTACTGGTGAGTTTATTTACAATCGTGTCAGTGAGGTGCACAGGATGGTGGGTGCTGTACAGTGGTTTGGGAATCCAAAGTTCAGATTGGAGTTGGAAGTGCTGGTAGATGAAATTTCCAGAGTAAAGTCCACAGTCGTCTGCTACATTGGCCCAACATGAACCCTCCATGTCATGTGGGCGAGTTGTGTACGATTGGACAAGGTGAATGGGTTGCGCACAAAGAACATTGTCCAGAACAGGTTTAGAGGCCCTGGGGGATTGTAGGAAGGTGGAATCTGACTAATGGTTGCCCCCAACTTTTTGCCTGGTATCTGAGTGGTTTTTGACTAGTCTGTCTGGGATCCTGCTATCCAGGACCCCAGCCTATCTGCTTTCTCCTTACAACTGATGCGAGTACCCTAGGTACAAACCAATTGGACACTGAGGATACCCTGGCAGTCTCTTGTAGATGGTACCCTAGGTACCCAGGGCATGGGTCCTTCAGTAGGCCTACCAGGGTTGCAGCACTTATTGTGCCACCCCGGGACAGCCATACAAACTGACACCACCAGACCACTACTGTAGTCTGGGTAAGGTGGTGCTAGCACCCCTTACAGCGATATAGGTACCCTATATCCCACCCTATTACAACACATGTACTCTCATAGGTCACCCCTAGAGCAGGCCTTAGTAATCCTATAAGGCAGGGTGCTGAGGTATGTGTGAGGGGGGACCCCTACCTGAGTAGGACCCCTCTGCAACCTTCGTAAAATCATTGCTGGGTTGTTTGTAGTGCAGCCATACCATATACTCTTAACCGCATTATAAATCTATCACGATAACGTGATAACTTGAGAATGGCTACACAGAACCATATTGTGTATGGTGTAAAACATGTAGGAATCATACCCCCAGTTCAGCCATGGGCATGAGGGCACGATTCCCCCCTGCTAGAGGGGCGATATGGGAAAAGCGGCAGAATTTAGACACCAATTTAAAAGTGCACACGCGGTACAAAATGGATGCTACCAGCCACCCACACGACTCTGGCTGCCTGTTGCTGGGGAAAACCCCAGCCTCGGCAGCTGGACAATTGTGTTCCTGTGGCAGGGAGGTGCCAGCACCTCCCCAGACAGGATATGTGGATTGGAACTGGGTGGGTGCACCATATGATGCCTTTCAGAGTTGCACGTAGGCTGCTACAGCGCCTACATTCTGCATACACCGCCTGGAACCGGTTCAGGGGCATCCTGCCCCTCGCCCAGGTGGGAAACACACAAAGGGGAGAGGGTGTAGCCACCCTTTCCCGCCTCACCTCTCATTGGTGGACACTGATCTGAACACTCCCCTAATCTTGGGGATAAAGGTGAATAACGTGGCCCCAGAGCCTCAGATTATTCTTGGACTTCACAGCCTTGACCTTCGACAAGCTGCTGCCCAGCTGACTGAAGAAATCTCCCTTGGGGTAAAGGAGTTACCCCCCTGCTTGGCAGGCACCTGAAACACTGCAAGTGACCCAGTTGGAACTTTGCTGCTCCTATGGACTTTGTCGACTCCCAGCAACCTTGAGATGGGTTCCCTGAGCATCCCAGAGGCCAGTGAGTATGCACAGCAAGTCTGAGCACTGTGAACCACGTGGGTGCCGAGATCCCCTATACCCCAGGACACCGGCCACCTCTTGCATAGCACACGACCCTGACCAGTGGGGAAGTTGTGCTTTGGCCCAATATTGAGCAAACCTCTCAGCAGCAATTGTGCCAAATATCAGTGCCCCAGCCCCCTCCGGTGGCCCGTGGGCTCCCTTTTACGCACTCCAAATTGCTGCCTCCTGCGGTCCCTTGTCTCTCGACTGGTGGGCACTAGCGGAGGTCAATCTCGACTTTCAAGAGTTCCCCTGGTTGCTCCAGGCCAGCTCTACATTCTCTCCAAAGGAGACCACTCATAGACCTCGTGGGTCTGCACCAGTAGCTGATTTGTTCATCTTGCGTGGGTTGCAGTTGCCAAGGCTTAGTGGATCCAATCTGGACACTAACACTGCAGCAACCCTCATCCATTGTGGGACAGTTGCCCTCCAGAAGGTGGCCTTCCTTGAAGCCTCCCAGAGCCCGTGGCTGCAGATCTAAGCTACACCTCTTTCCACTTGAAGCACCCAACATTGAAGGGCTCCTTCCTTTGAGCTCCCTGGTCACTGTGTCGTGACCCAGACTCTGTCCCCTCTGCTTTCAGGTTCTTCTCTATCAACTCTACAACTTCATTCTTCACAACATCATCGACGCTTTTGGCTAGCAGCAGTTTTGTACATTTTCCCATTGAAAATCAGCCCGCGACCCGACATCGAAAACGACCTATGCACCCGGCTTCCCTGGGGCAGGTAACAGTGGTACCTCGGTAATCTCGTGGTAGTGGGCTCCTCAAAAGCTTAACTCTAAGCCCTTAACTTTAAACTCCTGCTAGAAGTGTCTTTAATCTTTTAAAGTCAAACCGCGACATTCTCCTTAGGCTATAATAGAGATCCCGATAGCAGCTATTTGCACTGCACGCGCCTCCCGTGGGTCCCCTTCCTCATAACCTGGGGTGGATTCTTAAGGGGCCAGCGATCCTAAATGCCCTAGGCATTGTCTGTAGAATTGTCGTGGTTCTTATACCACATTTTTAATATATGGTTTGGGCCCCCCCTGGGGCCCTGTGATTCCAGTGCTATTTATTGTATCTATCAATGCTTGTTTGAATTGTAACTTTGCCTCTAGCCTCATAAAGAGACTTGTGGGATTCTGTTTAGAATAAATACATATATTTTATATATATACCTGTGTGGACTACTCTTTCATTTGGTCATTCAAGAGGTTATCTATGGTAAAACAAGAAGCTTAACACTCCTTCAAGACTTAGCCTGAAGGCTGCTCTCCACAGCTACCACTAGGATAGCTTTCTTTAAAGGTTGTCTTTAACCTATCACCTTAAGAGTCGAATTGGACTGGTGCAAGGTGGCCACTATAACTAGTGACCAGCATATGCCAGGCCAACTTCTCACATTGGTGTGCAGCGGTTGGATTCAAGCTTCCCATTGTTTTACCAGATAAAAATTTAATTTCTAGAGTGAAAGCCACTTGGTACCAAAGGTACATATAAATTCAAGCTTAGAATATAATAAGTTCTACTGAACTTAGGAGTTGTGTGTAGAGGGTTTAGCACACCTTGACTACAACTCAAGAAAGGGTTCAGTACGCCACATTTAGTGTAGGTAGATACACCAGTACCACTACACTAGAAAATGTCTTTAAGTTCAGGTGCCCATAAGGCTCTGGAAGGACCCCATAGGGTCCCAGTCGACAAGTATGATAATTTCTCCTTTGCTGAGCTTAGGGAAATGTGCACCACTAGGCAACTTAAGACAAACAAAGGTGCCAACACCCAACGTCTCAGGGAAATCCTGCTCATAGCAGACTTTAAGCAGACTTTAGTGTCTGATGGGGTAGACAGGTCGGGTGGGCCTCCCTCTGGAGAGGACACTCCCAGAGTGGACTCTGATGGGGACCAGGATGAGGAAAATGATCCTGACCTGGAAGAACCAGACCACTCACAACATGGAGGTGATGGCTCAAGAGGCACTCCCTTCATCCCTAATGGGAGAGTGGTGGATCCAAACAGAAGGATCAGATCCCCCTCAGAGGGGCCCAACCATTCTAGGAGATCCAAAAGGACCTCTGCCTCTCCTCAGAGGAGAGAATCCTCCCAAGAGAGGAAATGCAGACTGATCCAGTTTGAGCAGGCAAAGCTTCAGCTCAGGAGAGAACAGTTAGCATTAGACAGGGAGTTCCTGGAGCTTCAGAAAGCTTCAAGAAAGTGGGGTCTAGAGATCCCTGGTGGCAGTAATGAAACCTCTAGAGTTAGAGAGAAAGCTCCTGACAATAGGAACCTCCATAAGATTGTGCCCCCCTATCATGTAGGGGATGATATCCACAAATGGATCACTGCTCTTGAGAGGGCCTGTAAAGTACAAAGGGTCCCAGTAGAGCAGTGGGCAGCAATCCTGTGGCTCTCCTTTGCAGACAAAGGAAGAGACAAGCTCCTCTTTGTTAGAGAAGAGGATGCAGATGATTATTATATCTTGAGAGATGCTTTAATTGTTGGGTTTGGCTTAACCACTGATCAATACAGGCTTAAGTTCAGAGACACCCAAAAAGCACAGGATCAAGATTGGGTAGACTTTGTGGATTGTGCTACCAAGGCATTGGAAGGTTGGTTAACTGGCAGTAAAGTAAATGATTACAAAGGATTGTACAATCTCATCATGAGGGAGCAGATCCTTAATAATTGTCAGAACCAACTCTTACACCAGCACCTGGTGGACTCTGATCTGACCTCTCCCCAAGAATTGGGAAAGAAGGCAGACAAATGGGTCAGAACCAGCATTAGGCCCAAGAACCAAGGTGGTGACCAGAAGAAAGATTCCACTAAGCCCAAAGAGAAAGGTGGGGATAATAAAACAGAAAAGTCCTCTGAAGGGCCCCAAAAACCCAGTTCTGGGGGTGGGTCCCAAAATCCTTCCTCTTCTAACAAGAAACCCTATTGCCATGTGTGCAAGCAACCTGGCCACTGGAAAACTGACTCCAGCTGTCCAAAGAATGGCAATAAAGAACATGTTCCTCCCATTGCAGCTCCAACACCTCCTGCTATTACTAGTAGTAATCCCCCAGGTGGTGGGAGTGCACCCAAAAATTTAGTTGGGCTTTCTTGGGGAACCCAGGTGGACTCTGGCCCAACCAGGTCCCCTACACAAGCAACTCTAGTCTGTGATGGTGGAATGGGGTTTGCCAACTTTACCACGAGTCCCCATATCTTGGGCAGGTACAGACAAGAGCCCATGATCAATGGTCAGAAGGCTGTGGCCTATAGGGACACAGGGGCTAGTGTCACCATGGTGACCAAGAGGCTAGTGCCCCTAGAACAGATTTTACCTGAGTTTAGCTACCAGGTGACCAACATAGATGGAATTAGGACAGACCATCCCATGGCAGTGGTAAATCTCAGCTGGGGAGGGGTCACTGACCCAAAGAGAGTGGCAGTGTCCCCAACCTTGCCTGTAGATTGTCTACTAGGGAATGATCTGGACATCTCAGCCTGGGCTGAGATAGACCACAAGGCCCATTTGAAAATGTTAGGCATCCCTGAGAGAGTGGATGAGACCTTGAAGGCCTCACCTCCACCCCAGGAGAAAGTAAAAAGAGTGAAGCCTGAAACTATGGATCACTCCACCCAAACAGAGAGCAAAGGGGATGAGGGACAGTCCTCCCCCCACCAGACTAAAGGTAAGGGTCAAGTTTCCGAGGGAACTGCCCCTGCCCCTTGTGAAGTAACTGCCCCAGAGGTGGACAGGCCTGGCCTGGCCACAGCTCCGATGGCAGGGGATCCTGCCAAGGTGGCACCCAGTCTGGAGCAGGTATCCTGCCCCTCTCTACCCTGCCTCAGCCAGCCCAGGGCTGCAGAGGACAGGGAGGTCAGTGGACCCTTGATGGGCCCCTGTCCAGAGGAACCCCCTCATCAGAAGGTTTGGGACACCCAGCAGAGTAGTTCTAGCCAGGTGAATATTCCTCTACAAACTGAGGGATCCCCCTTACCCCTAGGTACGGGTGGACTTTGTTGAGCACAGGGAAATCTGGGGCATAGTTCCCACAAACATTCCAATGCCCCCCACTATTCCAACCAGAGGGACCCAACCCCCAGCTGTAGGCAGCCAGAGGTTGACCCTTAGGGCCAGATATGACACAGTCATGGACAGAAAGGCTTCCCAGGTGACCAGTGTTCTGAGGAGGTTGAGACCACCCCAAATAGGGCCTCACTTCCAGACTCAGACGCCTCATCAGCCTGATTCTGTACCAAAAACCAATACAGGTAATTTCCCTAGACTTTGGAGAAACTCTAAAACCCCTTGGGGTTGGATTTCCCAAGTGGACCATGAGACAGGGAGCAACCATGCTAGTGCAGGTTCTTCCTTATATGGCCACTCAGGAAATAAAGGTTTATCTGGACAAGGTTAGCCTTATCTCCTTTCGTTTGGGGGGGAGGGGGGGTTATGTAGGAAGGTGGAATCTGACTAATGGTTGCCCCCAACTTTTTGCCTGGTATCTGAGTGGTTTTTGACTAGTCTGGCTGGGATCCTGCTATCCAGGACCCCAGCCTATCTGCTTTCTCCTTAAAACTGATGCGAGTACCCTAGGTACAAACCAATTGGACACTGAGGATACCCTGGCAGTCTCTTGTAGATGGTACCCTAGATACCCAGGGCATGGGTCCCTCAGTAGGCCTACCAGTGCTGCAGGACTTATTGTGCCACCCCGGGACAGCCATACAAACTGACACCACCAGACCACAACTGTAGTCTGGGTAAGGAGGTGCTAGCACCCCTTACAGGGATATAGGTACCCTATATAGCACCCTATTACAACACATGTACTCTCATAGGTCACCCCTAGAGCAGGCCTTGGTAATCCTGCAAGATAGGGTGCTGAGGTATGTGTGAGGGGGGACCCCTACCTGAGTAGGGCCCCTCTGCAACCTTCGTAAAATCATTGCTGGGTTGTTTGTAGTGTAGCCATACCATATACTCTTAACCACATTATAAGTCTATCGCGATCGCGTGATAACTTGGGAATGGCTACACAGAACCATATTGTGTTTGGTGTCAAACATGTAGGAATCATACCCCCAGTTCAGCCATGGGCATGAGGGCACGATTCCCCCCTGCTAGAGGGGCAATATGGGAAAAGCGGCAGAATTTAGACACCAATTTAAAAGTACTCACATAGTACAAAATGGATGCTACCAGCCACCCACGCGACTCTGGCTGCCTGTTGCTGGGGAAAACCCCAGCCTCGGCAGCTGGACAATAGGGTTCCTGTGGCAGGGAGGTGCTGCAGGGAGGTGCCAGCACCTCCCCAGGCAGGATATGTGAATTGGAACTGGGTGAGTGCACCATATGATGCCTTTCAGAGTTGCTCGTAGGCTGCTACAGCGCCTACATTCTGCATACACCGCCTGGCAGGCAGGCCCAGGCAGGAAACACACAAAGGGGAGAGGGTGTAGCCACCCTTTCCCGCCTCACCTCTCATTGGTGGACACTGATCTGGACACTCCCCTAATCTTGGGGATAAAGGTGAATAACGTGGCCCCAGAGCCTCAGATTAATCTTGGACTTCACAGCCTTGACCTTAGATGAGCTGCTGCCCAGCTGACTGAAGAAATCTCCCTTGGGGTAAAGGAGTTACGCCCCTGCTTGGCAGGCACCTGAAACACTGCAAGTGACCTGGTTGGTACTTTGCTGCTCCTACGGACTTCGTCGACTACCAGCAACTTTGAAGTGGGTTTCCTGAGCATCCCAGAGGCCAGTGAGTGTGCACAGCAAGTCTGAGCACCGTGGACCACGTGGGTGCCGAGATCCCTAATACCCCAGGACACCGGCCACCTCTTGCATAGCACATGACCCTGACCAGTGGGGAAGTTGTGCTTTGGCCCAATATTGAGCCAACCTCTCAGCAGCAATTTTGCCAAATATCAGCACCTTAGCCCCCTCCGGTGGCCCGTGGGCTCCCTTTTACGCACTCCAAATTGCTGCCTCCCGTGGTCCCTTGTCTCTCGACTGGTGAGCCCTAGTGGAGGTCAATCTCGACTTTTAAGAGTTCCCCTGGTTGCTCCAGGCCTGCTCTACAGTCTCTCCAGACCTCGTGGGTCTGCACCAGTAGCTGATTTGTTCATCTTGCGTGGGTTGCGGTTGCCAAGGCTTAGTGGATCCAATCCGGACACTAACACCGCAGCGACCCTCATCCATTGTGGGACAGTCGCCCTCCAGAAGGTGGCCTTCCTTGAAGCCTCCCGGAGCGCGTGGCTGCAGATCCAAGCTACACCTCTTTCCACTTGAAGCACCCGACATTGAAGGGCTCCTTCCTTTGAGCTCCCTGGTCACTGTGCCGTCACCTAGACTCTGTCCCCTGTGCTTTCAGGTTCTTCTCTACCAACTCTACAACTTCATTCTTCACGACATCATCGACGCTTTTGGCTAGCAGCAGTTTTGTACATTTTCCCATTGAAAATCAGCCCGCGACCCGACATCGAAAACGACCTATGCACCCGGCTTCCCTGGGGCAGGTAACAGTGGTACCTCGGTACACTCGTGGTAGTGGGCTCCTCAAAAGCTTAACTCTAAGCCCTTAACTTTGAATTGCTGCTAGAAGTGTCTTTAATCTTTAAAAATCAAACCGCAACATTCTCCATAGGCTATAATAGAGATCCCGATAGCAGCTATTTGCACTGCACGCGCCTCCCGTGGGTCCCCTTCCTCATAACCTGGGGTGGATTCTTAAGGGGCCAGCCCTAGGCATTGTCTGTAGAATTGTCGTGGTTGTTATACCACATTTTTAATATATGGTTTGGGCCCCCCCTGGGGCCCTGTGATTCCAGTGCTATTTATTGTATCTATCAATGCTTGTTTGAATTGTAACTTTGCCTCTAGCCTCATAAAGAGACTTGTGGGATTCTGTTTAGAATAAATACATATATTTTATATATATACCTGTGTGGACTACTCTTTCATTTGGTCATTCAAGAGGTTATCTATGGTAAAACAAGAAGCTTAACACTCCTTCAAGACTTAGCCTGAAGGCTGCTCTCCACAGCTACCACTAGGATAGCTTTCTTTAAAGGTTGTCTTTAACCTATCACCTTAAGAGTCGAATTGGACTGGTGCAAGGTGGCCACTATAACTAGTGACCAGCATATGCCAGGCCAACTTCTCACATTGGTGTGCAGCGGTTGGATTCAAGCTTCCCATTGTTTTACCAGATAAAAAATTAATTTCTAGAGTGAAAGCCACTTGGTACCAAAGGTACATATAAATTCAAGCTTAGAATATAATAAGTTCTACTGAACTTAGGAGTTGTGTGTAGAGGGTTTAGCACACCTTGACTACAACTCAAGAAAGGGTTCAGTACGCCACATTTAGTGTAGGTAGATACACCAGTACCACTACACTAGAAAATGTCTTTAAGTTCAGGTGCCCATAAGGCTCTGGAAGGACCCCATAGGGTCCCAGTCGACAAGTATGATAATTTCTCCTTTGCTGAGCTTAGGGAAATGTGCACCACTAGGCAACTTAAGACAAACAAAGGTGCCAACACCCAACGTCTCAGGGAAATCCTGCTCATAGCAGACTTTAAGCAGACTTTAGTGTCTGATGGGGTAGACAGGTCGGGTGGGCCTCCCTCTGGAGAGGACACTCCCAGAGTGGACTCTGATGGGGACCAGGATGAGGAAAATGATCCTGACCTGGAAGAACCAGACCACTCACAACATGGAGGTGATGGCTCAAGAGGCACTCCCTTCATCCCTAATGGGAGAGTGGTGGATCCAAACAGAAGGATCAGATCCCCCTCAGAGGGGCCCAACCATTCTAGGAGATCCAAAAGGACCTCTGCCTCTCCTCAGAGGAGAGAATCCTCCCAAGAGAGGAAATGCAGACTGATCCAGTTTGAGCAGGCAAAGCTTCAGCTCAGGAGAGAACAGTTAGCATTAGACAGGGAGTTCCTGGAGCTTCAGAAAGCTTCAAGAAAGTGGGGTCTAGAGATCCCTGGTGGCAGTAATGAAACCCCTAGAGTTAGAGAGAAAGCTCCTGACAATAGGAACCTCCATAAGATTGTGCCCCCCTATCATGTAGGGGATGATATCCACAAATGGATCACTGCTCTTGAGAGGGCCTGTAAAGTACAAAGGGTCCCAGTAGAGCAGTGGGCAGCAATCCTGTGGCTCTCCTTTGCAGACAAAGGAAGAGACAAGCTCCTCTTTGTTAGAGAAGAGGATGCAGATGATTATTATATCTTGAGAGATGCTTTAATTGTTGGGTTTGGCTTAACCACTGATCAATACAGGCTTAAGTTCAGAGACACCCAAAAAGCACAGGATCAAGATTGGGTAGACTTTGTGGATTGTGCTACCAAGGCATTGGAAGGTTGGTTAACTGGCAGTAAAGTAAATGATTACAAAGGATTGTACAATCTCATCATGAGGGAGCAGATCCTTAATAATTGTCAGAACCAACTCTTACACCAGCACCTGGTGGACTCTGATCTGACCTCTCCCCAAGAATTGGGAAAGAAGGCAGACAAATGGGTCAGAACCAGCATTAGGCCCAAGAACCAAGGTGGTGACCAGAAGAAAGATTCCACTAAGCCCAAAGAGAAAGGTGGGGATAATAAAACAGAAAAGTCCTCTGAAGGGCCCCAAAAACCCAGTTCTGGGGGTGGGTCCCAAAATCCTTCCTCTTCTAACAAGAAACCCTATTGCCATGTGTGCAAGCAACCTGGCCACTGGAAAACTGACTCCAGCTGTCCAAAGAATGGCAATAAAGAACATGTTCCTCCCATTGCAGCTCCAACACCTCCTGCTATTACTAGTAGTAATCCCCCAGGTGGTGGGAGTGCACCCAAAAATTTAGTTGGGCTTTCTTGGGGAACCCAGGTGGACTCTGGCCCAACCAGGTCCCCTACACAAGCAACTCTAGTCTGTGATGGTGGAATGGGGTTTGCCAACTTTACCACGAGTCCCCATATCTTGGGCAGGTACAGACAAGAGCCCATGATCAATGGTCAGAAGGCTGTGGCCTATAGGGACACAGGGGCTAGTGTCACCATGGTGACCAAGAGGCTAGTGCCCCTAGAACAGATTTTACCTGAGTTTAGCTACCAGGTGACCAACATAGATGGAATTAGGACAGACCATCCCATGGCAGTGGTAAATCTCAGCTGGGGAGGGGTCACTGACCCAAAGAGAGTGGCAGTGTCCCCAACCTTGCCTGTAGATTGTCTACTAGGGAATGATCTGGACATCTCAGCCTGGGCTGAGATAGACCACAAGGCCCATTTGAAAATGTTAGGCATCCCTGAGAGAGTGGATGAGACCTTGAAGGCCTCACCTCCACCCCAGGAGAAAGTAAAAAGAGTGAAGCCTGAAACTATGGATCACTCCACCCAAACAGAGAGCAAAGGGGATGAGGGACAGTCCTCCCCCCACCAGACTAAAGGTAAGGGTCAAGTTTCCGAGGGAACTGCCCCTGCCCCTTGTGAAGTAACTGCCCCAGAGGTGGACAGGCCTGGCCTGGCCACAGCTCCGATGGCAGGGGATCCTGCCAAGGTGGCACCCAGTCTGGAGCAGGTATCCTGCCCCTCTCTACCCTGCCTCAGCCAGCCCAGGGCTGCAGAGGACAGGGAGGTCAGTGGACCCTTGATGGGCCCCTGTCCAGAGGAACCCCCTCATCAGAAGGTTTGGGACACCCAGCAGAGTAGTTCTAGCCAGGTGAATATTCCTCTACAAACTGAGGGATCCCCCTTACCCCTAGGTACGGGTGGACTTTGTTGAGCACAGGGAAATCTGGGGCATAGTTCCCACAAACATTCCAATGCCCCCCACTATTCCAACCAGAGGGACCCAACCCCCAGCTGTAGGCAGCCAGAGGTTGACCCTTAGGGCCAGATATGACACAGTCATGGACAGAAAGGCTTCCCAGGTGACCAGTGTTCTGAGGAGGTTGAGACCACCCCAAATAGGGCCTCACTTCCAGACTCAGACGCCTCATCAGCCTGATTCTGTACCAAAAACCAATACAGGTAATTTCCCTAGACTTTGGAGAAACTCTAAAACCCCTTGGGGTTGGATTTCCCAAGTGGACCATGAGACAGGGAGCAACCATGCTAGTGCAGGTTCTTCCTTATATGGCCACTCAGGAAATAAAGGTTTATCTGGACAAGGTTAGCCTTATCTCCTTTCGTTTGGGGGGGAGGGGGGGTTATGTAGGAAGGTGGAATCTGACTAATGGTTGCCCCCAACTTTTTGCCTGGTATCTGAGTGGTTTTTGACTAGTCTGGCTGGGATCCTGCTATCCAGGACCCCAGCCTATCTGCTTTCTCCTTAAAACTGATGCGAGTACCCTAGGTACAAACCAATTGGACACTGAGGATACCCTGGCAGTCTCTTGTAGATGGTACCCTAGATACCCAGGGCATGGGTCCCTCAGTAGGCCTACCAGTGCTGCAGGACTTATTGTGCCACCCCGGGACAGCCATACAAACTGACACCACCAGACCACAACTGTAGTCTGGGTAAGGAGGTGCTAGCACCCCTTACAGGGATATAGGTACCCTATATCCCACCCTATTACAACACATGTACTCTCATAGGTCACCCCTAGAGCAGGCCTTGGTAATCCTGCAAGATAGGGTGCTGAGGTATGTGTGAGGGGGGACCCCTACCTGAGTAGGGCCCCTCTGCAACCTTCGTAAAATCATTGCTGGGTTGTTTGTAGTGTAGCCATACCATATACTCTTAACCACATTATAAGTCTATCGCGATCGCGTGATAACTTGGGAATGGCTACACAGAACCATATTGTGTTTGGTGTCAAACATGTAGGAATCATACCCCCAGTTCAGCCATGGGCATGAGGGCACGATTCCCCCCTGCTAGAGGGGCAATATGGGAAAAGCGGCAGAATTTAGACACCAATTTAAAAGTACTCACATAGTACAAAATGGATGCTACCAGCCACCCACGCGACTCTGGCTGCCTGTTGCTGGGGAAAACCCCAGCCTCGGCAGCTGGACAATAGGGTTCCTGTGGCAGGGAGGTGCTGCAGGGAGGTGCCAGCACCTCCCCAGGCAGGATATGTGAATTGGAACTGGGTGAGTGCACCATATGATGCCTTTCAGAGTTGCTCGTAGGCTGCTACAGCGCCTACATTCTGCATACACCGCCTGGCAGGCAGGCCCAGGCAGGAAACACTCAAAGGGGAGAGGGTGTAGCCACCCTTTCCCGCCTCACCTCTCATTGGTGGACACTGATCTGGACACTCCCCTAATCTTGGGGATAAAGGTGAATAACGTGGCCCCAGAGCCTCAGATTAATCTTGGACTTCACAGCCTTGACCTTAGATGAGCTGCTGCCCAGCTGACTGAAGAAATCTCCCTTGGGGTAAAGGAGTTACGCCCCTGCTTGGCAGGCACCTGAAACACTGCAAGTGACCTGGTTGGTACTTTGCTGCTCCTACGGACTTCGTCGACTACCAGCAACTTTGAAGTGGGTTTCCTGAGCATCCCAGAGGCCAGTGAGTGTGCACAGCAAGTCTGAGCACCGTGGACCACGTGGGTGCCGAGATCCCTAATACCCCAGGACACCGGCCACCTCTTGCATAGCACATGACCCTGACCAGTGGGGAAGTTGTGCTTTGGCCCAATATTGAGCCAACCTCTCAGCAGCAATTTTGCCAAATATCAGCACCTTAGCCCCCTCCGGTGGCCCGTGGGCTCCCTTTTACGCACTCCAAATTGCTGCCTCCCGTGGTCCCTTGTCTCTCGACTGGTGAGCCCTAGTGGAGGTCAATCTCGACTTTTAAGAGTTCCCCTGGTTGCTCCAGGCCTGCTCTACAGTCTCTCCAGACCTCGTGGGTCTGCACCAGTAGCTGATTTGTTCATCTTGCGTGGGTTGCGGTTGCCAAGGCTTAGTGGATCCAATCCGGACACTAACACCGCAGCGACCCTCATCCATTGTGGGACAGTCGCCCTCCAGAAGGTGGCCTTCCTTGAAGCCTCCCGGAGCGCGTGGCTGCAGATCCAAGCTACACCTCTTTCCACTTGAAGCACCCGACATTGAAGGGCTCCTTCCTTTGAGCTCCCTGGTCACTGTGCCGTCACCTAGACTCTGTCCCCTGTGCTTTCAGGTTCTTCTCTACCAACTCTACAACTTCATTCTTCACGACATCATCGACGCTTTTGGCTAGCAGCAGTTTTGTACATTTTCCCATTGAAAATCAGCCCGCGACCCGACATCGAAAACGACCTATGCACCCGGCTTCCCTGGGGCAGGTAACAGTGGTACCTCGGTACACTCGTGGTAGTGGGCTCCTCAAAAGCTTAACTCTAAGCCCTTAACTTTGAATTGCTGCTAGAAGTGTCTTTAATCTTTAAAAATCAAACCGCAACATTCTCCATAGGCTATAATAGAGATCCCGATAGCAGCTATTTGCACTGCACGCGCCTCCCGTGGGTCCCCTTCCTCATAACCTGGGGTGGATTCTTAAGGGGCCAGCCCTAGGCATTGTCTGTAGAATTGTCGTGGTTGTTATACCACTTTTTTAATATATGGTTTGGTCCCCCCCTGGGGCCCTGTGATTTCAGTGCTATTTATTGTATCTATCAATGCTTGTTTGAATTGTAACTTTGCCTCTAGCCTCATAAAGAGACTTGTGGGATTGTGTTTAGAATAAATACATATATTTTATATATATACCTGTGTGGACTACTCTTTCATTTGGTCATTCAAGAGGTTATCTATGGTAAAACAATAAGCTTAAGACTCCTTCAAGACTTAGCCTGAAGGCTGCTCTCCACAGCTACCACTAGGATAGCTTTCTTTAAAGGTTGTCTTTAACCTATCACCTTAAGAGTCGAATTGGACTGGTGCAAGGTGGCCACTATAACTAGTGACCAGCATATGCCAGGCCAACTTCTCACAGGGATGTGCTGGGACATCTGCCTCTCACATGTCCTTCTTCGGACGACCCCTCTTCTTCCGGGGGGGGGGGGTCCTCAAGTGCAGGCCTCTGCGGTGCAGGGGACTCTCCGCCAGAGTCCTCCTCCCTCCCTGTGGCGCTGGCAGATAGTGGTGCGACAGATGTTGTGGGCACACAGAGGGGTGGGGACAGGTTGGTGTTGATCTGGCGGAGGCATTGTAGTATGTCCCAATGCACCGCAGTAAGGGCATCCCACTTTGCCTCCATGCGGGCATGGTGGGCGACCTGCTCCTGTTGCATGTCCTTGAGGATCCCCACTACCTGGCCAAATCCTCCGGTGCTATCCTGGTACGCATCTATGATGCGTGCCAGTTGGGGCTCATCATGCAGTCCAGACCCCTCTGCAAGGCGTGCCCTGTGCTTCCCACCCCTCCCAGCACCCCTCTCCACACGGGCAGGACCAGCAGCGGTACGCACAGGTGACCCAGGGACCCCTTGGGTGGTGTTGCTGGTGGTGTTGGCTGTAGCTTCCGGGGGGTCTTGTGTCCCTGTGCTGTGGGTGTTGATTGTCCTTGGTCTATCCGTATTGGCGGGGGTGCCCAGTCGGTGTCGAGATGGTGGAGGCGTGTGTACAGGGGGGGCAGATGTTGCTGCTGCTGGTACTGCATGATTGCTCACACCGGAGGGGCCAGGTTGGTCGTCGTCATCCGAGGAGGACAGTGAGAGAGTCAGACCCGAGAGATCAGTGTCCAACAGAGTCTGGGACTGGGTATCCTCGTCATTTGTCACTGGGTACCCAGCACGACCTGTGTTTGGAAGAGACACACAATGTGATTTATGTTTCTACATGCATCGTTGGTTCACAAACATGACATTTTCTACTTTTCAAACAGGTGCCTGCCTGTACACTGCTTTTTCCCATCTTGTCACAGACAGAGTTTGATCTTGTTGTTGGCCATTTGCCAGCATGGCCTTGTGCTCCCCACAACAGAGCCCAGTGTCAGACATCTAGTCGGTCCCTTCCCAACCCCTGTGAGGCGAGTATGTTTCAGGTTGATCTTGCTGGGCCATGTGGGTGGGTGTAGGTTGTCTGTGACTGCGAGTCCCATCATACTCTTGGCTACACCCCCCTTCCCAGCATGCCCATGATTCCTCCCTCTTGACTCTGCTTCCCTGTGAGGGTGTGTGACAGCAATGGCAAGATGGCTGACTGTGAAATCCTGGTGTTTGTTTGGCTACAAGTCCCAAGTGAGCCCCTGTGCTTCACACAGCAGCACCCAGTACGGGGTATCTTTTGCTGATATTTTAATGAGGTGTATGTCAAATTTGCACTGTACCCGGTGAGTTGTGTGGAGTTTGTGTTGGGGGGTGTCTCCCCATGCTGATTAGTATGGTCAGGGCTGTCAGTCCTCCTTCCCATAATGACACGTGCTTCCATTGTAGGGTGTGCAAGTTGTCTTTCAGGATGTCTGTCAGTGGTATCCTGCTTCTGATTTGCGCACACGCCCTAGCAGGGCCTTGTGCTCCCCACAGCAGGACCCAGTGTCAGCCATCTTGTCAGTAATTTTCCACTCCCTGTGATGTGGGCATGTTTCAGAGAGGTCTTGATGGGCCAATCAGGAGGGGAGCATTATCTGTGACTACAAACACCATCATGCTTTTGGATACACTCACTTCACCTGCATCCCGACTATTCCTTCCTGACAGTCAGCTGCACTGTGAGGTGGTGTGTTTGTGGTGTCAAACTGTCTGACTGGGTGTATTTGGCTTAGTGCCACTGGCTTGCTGTATTTGTTTGTAGGTTGGTGCATGTCATGACACAGTGCCCAGTCACTATGAGATGGCAGGTATTGTGTTTGTGTGACTGGCATACACATCTTGAGTTGATTATCTATTGGTTATTGTAGTTTTGCTTGGGGTGCATGGTTTCACTGCCCCCTTGCCAGACAATCTTGGGTATGTTGTTTGTGTACTCACCAGTCTCTGGGATGTCTGTTAGGCCACGGACGCTCTCTGGTGGTAGGATGCCCCGCACCTTTTCCTCCCAGGTCCTGAAGTAGACTGGTTTGGCAGGAGGGCCACAGCCGGTGCGCTGACTCAAGGCGTGATCTTTTTCGATGAGTTTCTTGACCCTCCTGCGCACATCATACCACCTGTTCTGGATATTGCCCTATATGCGCAACGTTGGTGCTTGTGCGTTCACCTTGTCCACAATCCTCGCCCACATCTTGGTTTTCTGTGAGATGGGGGTCCTTTGAACCAATGTACCAAACAAATGTGGCTCTACTCTGATGGTCTCATCTACCAGCACTTCTATCTCACTATCTGTGAACTTTGGATTCTTCTTTGGAGGTATAGTGATGGGTGGTGGTGGTGGGGATGTGTGTGTGAGAGTGCAAGTGATGGTGTTTTGGTGTTGGTTTTGCTGTGTGTATGTGTGTGTGCTTTTGTATGAGGTGCTGATGGTGTGTGAGTTGTGTGATGTGTGAGTTGTGAGTGTGTCTTTGGTTGCTGTGTACTGGTGTTTGTTGCTGGCTGTGTCTCCTGTTTGCAAGGGATGATGGTAGTGATTGCAGTCCTTTATATAGTTGTAGTTGTGGGTGTGTCTTTGTCCAATTAATTTTTTTAGGGTATTTATTGGCTTAGTCATTGCTTGTTTGGTCCTTTTTTTGTGTTTTTTCCTTTGTGTTTTGTAGGCATGAAGGAGACATTCATATGACGGAAATGGACGCTGCTGTTGTCTCATGCGGGCTTCTCCGCCTCGTTCACGCTGCCGGTCTTCTGTGTTTGGTAGGCGTCATTCGCCGCAGTCTCTATTGCTTGTGTGCCTGGTTGTCTGTGCGTGTCGGTTGTGCGGCTTGGTCTCCGTGCGAGTCGGTCTAGTTTTACACGCATTGCATCGTACTGCGCTAATCGTACATCGCGGGTACGGGTCGGTCGGGTTGATTCCGGGTTCGTGTCGGTCGGTGAAAATCGCGTCGGATTTCCGGCCGGATCACTATTTTCCCTCCGGCTCGGTCATACAGCTTGTATTCCGTACGTGTCGGTTGTAATTCACTCGTGTTGCATCGTACTGCACGGGTCGTACGGCGCTGGTCGGTGTCGGTCAGTATTCGGTCCGTGTGTGTCGGTCGGTGTGTTTTGCGTCCGGAATCGGAATCGACCCCAAAATGTGATCCTTCCAGCTCCAAATCCAAATGAAAGTGAACAGCACATGGACAAAGCACTGGGAGGAGCCTCCTGTACAGGAACAGGAAGTTGGAGACTCAGGGGCACTTCCTTCCTTATGAAAAAAAGTAAAAAAAGCAAAAAGGGCTCCTTGCACAAAAAACTACAGCTAAACCACAATCTGAGGAGTTTTTTTGAGCAAAATGATCCCTTTCGAGAAGGTTTTATGATGCTCGAGATATATTCTTAGCCAGATTGCAGTTTCTGCCTGTTCGAGATCGTGATCTTACCAACACTGACGCCGGAAGTCAGATCGCTCGTCTGAATGATATGTTCTCGTTCGCACACTCTCGCGGGATCGTGCGGCCGGATTCCAAATCTCGTGGTGCACGCGAACGGATAGGAAATCTCGTCGGCGAACGCAGAATCACGGTAAGTCGTTACCGCACGCGTGAGAACGCATATTGAGCGCGCGAAGAAGAAAAACAACTACGCTACGTTGCAGATTGCGTAGTATTCGATAACTATGCGTTCTACGCAAATCACGAAGTTACTGAAACTCCGCAAACTCTGCCAGCGTAGCGTAGTTCACTGCCCAGGGTTAGTTGTGGTAAGTGCAGACCTCCGCGTTGAATGCTTATTGGGCAATGATTTAGAAACTTCAGATTGGGCTGAAGTGGAACTCAGGACTCATGCAGAAATGTTGGGCATCCCTGCAGATGTGTTTGCCATGACTAGGTCACAGGCAAAAATGTCTTCCACTGAACAGGCCCTAGATCCTGGAATAATGGACCAGGTACCTTCCAAGAGAAGGAGCAGTAGGGTTAAGGCAGTGTCTTCTCCCCTGCCTCAGAGTACAGATCAGTCTCTTGAGGGAGATGATCTTAGTTCTGAAGAAGGAACTGTCTCAGAGGAACTTGAACCTGATCAGGTTGAGTTCTTGGGGACACGGGGCCCTTCTAGGGCAGATCTGAGCCAGGAGCAGCTGAACTGCCCTCTCTTGAACCCCTCAGACAGCAAGCTGCTGCTGAGGCTGCTGGGGGCCCCAATGGGTCACATAGGAGCTATTGGGATGATGGACCAGAGGGTAGAGACCCCAAACCTGGTGCTACCAGGAGGTTGGTTATACCTCTGAGGTTTAGGGGCTTCCTATTGACACTGGCACATGATATCCCATTAGCAGGACACTTGGGCCAAAACAAGACCTGGGACAGACTTGTTCCTCACTCTCATTGGCCACATATGTCCATGGACACAAAGGAGTTTTGTCGCTCCTGTATCACTTGTCAAGCCAGTGGTAAGGCAGGTGGTACTACAAAGGCCCCCCTGATACCTCTACCTGTGGTGGGGGTTCCCTTTGAGAGGGTGGGGATTGACATTGTTGGTCCCATGGATCCTCAAACTGCATCTGGGCACAGATTCATACTAGTGGTGGTAGACCATGCCACTAGGTATCCAGAAGCAATTCCACTAAGGACTACCACAGCTCCTGTTGTGGCTAGAGCCCTTCTGGGAATATTTTCCAGAGTGGGTTTTCCTAAGGCGGTAGTACCAGACATAGATGCAAACTTTATGTCTAGTTACTTGACTGCTGTGTGGAAGGAGTGTGGAGTAAATTACAAATGTACCACCCCTTATCACCCACAATGCAATGGGTTAGTTGAAAGATTCAACAAAACCCTCACGGGCATGATTAAAGGTCTCCCTGAAAAGCTCAGGCGTAGATGGGACATCCTTTTGCCCTGCCTTCTCTTTGCCTACAGAGAGGTTCCTCAGAAGGGGGTTGGTTACAGCCCTTTTGAACTTCTGTTTGGACATCCAGTCAGGGGTCCTTTATGTCTAGTGAAGGAGGGATGGGAGTTACCTCTCAAACCCCCTAAACAGGATATTGTGGACTATGTACTTGGTCTCCGCTCCCGGATGGTGCAGTACATGAATTGCAAAAGGCCTGGCATAACCAAAAGGCTGTTTTGACTGTTTATCAGCCAGGACAGAAAGTATGGGTGTTGGAGCCTGTGGCCCCAGCAGCCCTCCAAGACAAGTGGAGTGGCCCTCATACAATCATTGAGAAAAAGGGAGAGGTTAACTACCTGGTGGACCTTGGAACTCCCGGGAGCCCCCATAGGGTGCTCCATGTGAACAGACTCAACCCATATGTTGACAGGGCAGACATGGGCTTGCTCATGGCTACTGATGAGGGACAGGAGGAAGAGAGTGATCCACTCCCTGACCTGCTCTCACAGAACCCTGATGATTGGTCAGTTGATCTTGTAGCCTTGTCAGGCAGCGTCACTGCCCAGCAGCAACCTGATTGCAGGTGAGTCCTCAATCAGTAAAAACATATGTTTCTCTGACTCCAAGTCAGACTACCTGGTGCACTCATGAAGTGGACACAGGTGACAGTCTGCCTGTTAAAAATAAGATTTACAGGCAACCTGACCATGTCAGAGACTGCATCAGGACTGAAGTCCAGAACATGTTGGACCTGGGAGTAATTGAGCCCTCAGATAGCCCAGTAGTCTTGCTACCAAAACCTCACACCCAGAATGGTAAGAGAGAGATGAGGTTCTGTGTTGACTACAGGAGTCTCAATGCAGTCACTAGGACTGATGCCCATCTAATACCCAGGGCATCTGAACGTATAGATACTTTGGCCTCAGCTAAGTTTCTGAGTACATTTGACCTGACAGCTACCTACTGGCAAATCAGTTTAGCTGAGGATGCAAAGACAAAAACAGCATTCTCAACCCCTAGTGGGCACTACCAATTTGTGGTGATGCACTTTGGTTTGAAGAATGCACCTGCCACTTTTCAAAGGTAGGTGAACAAAGTCCTTACCGGAATGGAAGCATATAGTGCAGCTTATCTAGATGATATTGCTGTCTTTAGCCCCACCTGGGAGGATCACCTGATCCACCTGAGAAATACTTTGGAGGCCCTGCAGAAAGCAGGTCTCACTATCAAGGCCACCAAGTGCCAGTTAGGGCAGAGTCAGGTTGTATACCTAGGCCACCTTGTGGGTGGAGGTCAGGTTCAACCATTGCAGAGCAAAATCCAGACCATCATGGTCTTGGTTGCTCCAACTACCCAGACTCAGGTCAGGGCTTTCTTGGGCCTGACTTGGTGCTACAGGAGGTTTGTCAAAGGATATGGATCCATAGAGACCCCTTTGAATGACAACTTCCAAAATAATGCCTAAGAAAGTTCAGTGGACAGTTAGCTGTCAAAAGGCATTTGATGACCTGAAACAGGCCATGTGCACTGCTCCCATTCTGCAAAGTCCTGACTATTCCAAGCAATTCATTGTTCAAACTGATGCATCTGAGTTGGGGGTAGGGGCTGTGTTATCACAACTGAATGAAGAGAGTCGGGATCAGCCAGTAGCTTTTATTAGCAGAAGACTGACCCCGAGAGTAACGTTGGTCAGCTATTGACAGGGAAGGCTTTGCTGTGGTTTGGACCTTGAAGAAGCTGAGGTCATACTTGTTTGGCACTCACTTCATTGTTCAGACAGACCATAAGCCCCTCTTATGGCTAAAAACAGATGAAGGGTGAAAACCCCAAACGTTTAAGGTGGTCCATTTCCCTACAGGGGATGAACTATACAGTGTAACATAGACCTGGGAGTAACCATGCCAACACAGATGGACTCTCCAGATGTTTCCACTTCGAACATGAAAACTCAACTGGTCAATGTTAGTTTAATGTCCTTACTTTTGGGGGGGTTTGTGTAGGAGAGTAGGATCTGCCTCCTATGGTTACCTCCCTTTTTGCTGATGTATCACTGTTTTCGACTTAGATTGACTAGAATCCTGCTATATAGGACCCCAGTCTAGCTGCTTTCTCCTCTAAATTGATTACATGTACTTTCGGTACACTCCAGATTGGATACTAGGATACCCTTATCAGTCCCTATTATATGGTACACCATGTACCCATGGCATAGGTACCCCAGAGGCCTCCCAGGGACTGCAGCATGTATTATGCCACCCCTGAGACTATTCAAACTGACACCACAGGTCTGCTACTGCAGCCTGTGTGAGGTGGTGCATGCATCCCTTACTTAGATATAGGTTCACTATATCTATTCTAAATCACTGCACATATAAACCTATCAGTCACCCCTATGGCAGGCCTTATCAATTCTGAAGGCAGGGTGCTGGGTTTTATGTGAGATGGTGTCCCTGCATGAGGAGAGCCCCTCTGCAGCCTTCGGAACCTATTTTACGGGGTTGTTTGTGATACAGCCAACCATATATATTTAAGTGCATTATAACTTTGTGGTAAATGCTAACTTTAAAACGGCTGCTTAGAAACATGTTGTGTTTGGTGTCAAACACCTTGGAATCATACCTCCCCACCAGTAACTGGCAGGGGAGGTATGATTCCACCCTTCTGGAGGGACTTATGTGAAACACCGGTACACCTGGTACCAACTTTCTCGATCTGGCCATCACAAAATGGATGCTGCCAGCCGCAGACACGAGTCTGCCCTCATGCTACTGAGCTGAGCCCGAGCAGGGGAAGGCTTGACAATAGGTTTCCTTTCACAGGGAGGTGTGACCGCCTCCCAGACAGGATTCAGTGTATTGGGGCTGGGTGGGTGCACTCTGAGAGTGTTTGAAAGTCTGCACTGGGGGCACATTTGGTGTCCCTGTGCATAGTCCAGTTCAAACCGGTTGCAGGAGCCATTTGCTCCTGCTCCGGCGTGAAACTGGACAAAGGACATGGGTGTAGCCACCCCTCTGTCCTGCCCCTCCCATAGGTGGATCCCCAGAGTTTGTCCAACTCCTTCCTTGGGTATAAAGTAGGATCCCTGACCACATGATTTTAGATTTTACCTGGACTAAACTCTGCAAGCAGAAACCAAGTACTTCAATGATCTACACTTTGCTGGACGACTGAAGAATCTCCCTTGGAGCAAAGGAGTTACTCCCCTGCAGAAGCAGGCACCTTAACACATCTGACTGGTTTGCATCTCCTGAGCTCCTGAGGAATCTGAAGATTTCTGCAACACAGGAGGCAGGTTCCCGAGCATCCCTGAGGTTGATCTGACCTCTCAGCAATTCTGAGACCAGTATCCCTCGTGGGGACCGTGCAACCCGAACCCCTGTGCACTGTGTACTTTTGCAGCAGCTTATGCTTTTTAGTGATCCCTAAGGCTGTGCTTTGGGCTACGTGTAGTCCTGACCCCGAACAGTATTTCCACCAAAGATTTTCGGCTTAGACTCCACAAGTGTTCCGTTAGCTGGTATTTCGTGATTCAGCTTGAGGTCCCTTCGCGATCCCTGGTCCGTTGGCCTGTGGGTCCCTGTGAAGGTAACTTTGACTTTCCTTGGGCTTTCCTGGTTGCTCCAGATGTGACCTGACTCTCCATTGCTTGGAGAGTCCCCAGGACCTTGCTGATCCTCACTGTAGCTTGTTTCCTCTGCAGCGTGGGTTGCAGTTGCCAAGGTTTGTTGGTGTTCGATCTGGACATTGACCCCCCAGCATTCAACATCCTTCGTGGGACAGCTCACCTCCAGACTTTGGTCATCGTCGACATCTCCTGGTCCCCGTGGCTGTAGAGTCAAGCATCCTATCTTCTCACCTGTAATACCCGACATCAGTGGGCATTCATTCACTGAGCCCCTTGTCACCCTGAAGGGACTCAGACTCTGTCCCCTCTGCTTTCAGATTCTTCTCACCTCAGATCCAGGCTCGGATTCCATCGGACACTTTTCATCTACCCAGCAGCAGCACTTTCTCGCATCACGCCATTGAAAACATCGAAGGTTTCCGATACCACTTGACCCCTATGCACCCGGCTCCCTTGGGATAGGTAACACGGGTACCTCGGTACTCACAAGGGGGCTGGCCTTAGAACCTTTTATGTTTCAAAGGGTTTGCTTGAAGTCCTCTCCAAAATGTCCTTAAATTGTAATTTTCCAACTTCGACTTTCCCGTAGAGTTGTGCGGAGCTCGCATCTGTGTTCTCACACTGCACCCATCCTCCAGGGGTCCCCTGTGTCACTACTTTGGGGGAAAACGTGGGGTCCCAGCGAATCTACATGCTCTAGGCACTGTGTCTATTGAAGTTGTGGTTCTTATACCATTTTTGTAGTATATGGCTCGGTCTCCCCCTGGAGCCCGCTGTGTATTGTGCTATTTACTGTCATTCTATTGGTTTAATATTGTGTGCTTTGTGCTCTAATCTCATAAAGAGGTTAGTAGAGAGTGTTTAGTAATACATAGATATATTTTATATATCTCTTGTGTGGTTCTCCTTTCATTTGGTCATTCAGGAGGTTCTGATCTGGTGATACAAGCTGCTTTACATTTCTTTGAGACTTAGCCTGAAGGCTGCTCTCCACAGCTACCACTAGGATAGCTTTCTATAAAGGTTGTCTTTAACCTAATCTTCAATAAGGGTTGTTTGGACTGGTACAAGGTGCTCACTTTAATTAGTGGTCAGCATATACCAGGCCAACTTCTCACAGGACAAAATGCAGAACAATGTCATACATTCACCCCAGTACAGAGATCTGGGCCTAAATCCATTGTTTTTTTGCTCACCATGCCATTCCAGTTTGGACCCAGCCATATGCAAATCAGTCTTGTCCCTGCGCCCAATGGGAACAGTCCAGCCCGAACGGCCAGGCCAAGTCCTCCCTGGACTGGAAACAAGCATCCTAGGACCAGTTTCGGGCTTTCAGCCCTCATCAGCCACAATAGCTTGACTCCAGTGGCATGGAGAGCATGGGACCCACGTCTGGGCATATCCGTCCCACTCGGAACAGGGTCAAGACTGATTTGCAGATGGCTGGGTCCAAACTGCGGTGGTGTGGTGAGCAAAAGAATGATGGATTTAACCCAGATCCTTGTGACTGGGGGTGCATGTTTGCATTGTCCAACATTCTGTCCATCAATTGTTTCTTTTGCATATGTCACCCTAAATGAGAAGGGTATACCCAGACGTGGGTCCCGTGCTCACTACACCACTGGATTCAAGCTAGTTGGCTGATGAAGGGTGAATCCATGAAACTGGTACCAGAATGCTAGTTTCTGTTCAAGGGAGGACCTGGCTTGGCAGTTCGGGCTGGACTGTTCCCACAAGGAATAGGGTCAAGACAGATTTTCATATGGCTGGGTCCAAACTGGGGTGGTGTGGTGAGCAAAAGAATGATGAATTTAACCCAGATCCTTGTGACTGGTGCGGGGAATGTTTGCATTGTCCAACATTCTGTCCATCAATTGTTTCTTTTGCATATGTCACCCTAAGTGGGAAGGGTATGCCCAGACGTGGGTGCCGTGGTCACTACACCACTTGATTCAAGCTAACCTGGCTGAGGAAGGGTGATGCCCTTAAACCGGTACCATGATGCTAGTGTCTGGTCCAGGGAGGACCTGGCTTGGCAGTATGGGCTGGACTGTTCCCACAAGGAAC
Organism: Triturus cristatus; assembly: GCF_964204655.1. Classification (NCBI taxonomy): domain Eukaryota; kingdom Metazoa; phylum Chordata; class Amphibia; order Caudata; family Salamandridae; genus Triturus; species Triturus cristatus. Next base: position 143,408,732 of record NC_140585.1, on the reverse strand, counting down.
AGGGTCAAGACTGATTTGCATATGGCTGGGTCCAATCTGGGGTGGTGTGGTGAGCAAAAGAATGATAGATTTAACCCAGATCCATCATCTGTTGTGCATTTAGTTACACAATTCATTTTTTATAAACGATTACAACCCATCAAGTTGACTGGACTTGCGTCCCAAATTATAAACTGGTGATCTTTTTTAGAGGATCCGATTTTTGCAGAAACATTTACTGACATCTTATTAGTGATCTGCTTGTTACTAACGCCTACAAATTGAACTTCTTTTCCCAACAAGGGATAGGTTGGGAACCTTCATTGGTCTACCTGTGGAGCCAGCAGCATATATCAATCAGAAATGATACTGGGTAGCCATTCACCTCATCATCTACATATGGGGCACTGTGGTCTACCCTTAGGACCGCACAAGCGTAAAATCCTCTTCCCACCTCAGGCGCCTCATTGTGCCTGCATTTGCGTTGGTCCAATAGGAAGTTCAAATGTTGATGCAATTTGAGGAAAGTTGACGCTCATCACTGAAGAATCTGAATGAAATCAGGATTATGTTGAAATTCTATATGTTTTTATTCTCCATACTATAATTCATCTTTGGGGCTGAAGACAAGTTTCCATTGAATTGGCTATGATTTTGCATGTTCTGCACTGCAGCTTCTTGTTCTTGAGCAGTTGACTTAGGCATTCGGAGACACATGTATGACCGAAGCAATTTGTGTCTTCCTAATTGGTGACTTTTTGGGACTCACAATTAGGAAGGCACAAAATGCAATCTACTCGTAGCTTAGACACATTTGGTGATTCCCAATGGGGTCGCAATTGACCTAATTTATCAATTCAAGAGTCGGTTGTAGGTTACCGGCTCGCAAAATACAGTCAGTATATGCTAAAAAGCATTTTAGCGATCGCAAACGCCCTAATTCTCAGTTTTGTGACCGCTAAAAATGGTTCTACATTTGGCTCTCCATTCTGTGGCATTGTATTCATGTTCAATTGCATCTCTGGAACTATTTGCAACTCATTTGGCACTCTATCTGGATTAGATCTAAAATCCTGTTTCCAATGACCAATCTTGCCCCAAAAAGGACAAGGCGTAGTCTTTTTTATCATATTATTATTTGCATGAAGCACATTCAAACCATTGACGAAACCTCTACCTCTTCCCTGAGAACATTATCTCCTGTGAGCACAAAATTTAAATCCTTTCTCTGCAAACCAATTCCCTGCATTACCAAATTCACAGCTGGAACAAAACCAGAATCAAAACCAAGATCTGACATTTGGGAACAGTTTCCTTTTCTGCCTCCTTTCTGAAAATTATTTGTCTGACCTAGCATAATCTCTTCCTTAATGTTTCCTCTGTTGTGCATCAAAACATTCACTACATTACTTGGTACACTTCAAAATCTCATCAAGAGATGTTGCTTGCCAGCACATCGGACTCTGCTTAAATGAGAACTAATCTCTGGATGCTAAACCAATATAAAAGCTGAAAAGAACCAGCAAACGCCTTCTTGTGCGGAGTTGTCGACTTTAATCTACTATCTTTAGATCCATATTAATCAACCATACTATCCATTCACCAATTACTTAAGCACAACTGCATTTTTAATAATTTTCGACTGATTTACTTAGTTTTGCAGCACTCTAGTCTTCATACGTTCAGTGACTAATTTTAGCCAGTGCCCAGTCATGCGCACTTGTGTTTTCAGGGACTTGCGCATGCCCATTAGGAGCCCCTCGGTCTCCTAATGGGCAGGCGGCGGGCGAAGAGTAGGCTGTGCCCTCAGCCAATCCTGGCGCTGCAGCAGCGCCAGGATTGGCTGAGGGGTTGCCACTGCAGTGCTGACGTGCTGTTCCAGTTTGAAGAGGGCACAGGCGCTAACGCGGACCAGGAGCAGAGGCGGTCAGGTAAGTTTTCCTCTTAATTTTAAATGTATATTCTCCCGTGCGACCCCCCCCCACCCCCCGCGTGTGACTCCACCATTTCTGTAACATGTAGGCGCATCTCAGAGCTTTCCGAACCCACGCATTTGAAGGTGCGGTCATTTGTGATGTGCACAAAAGCGGCTTTGTGAAAAGAATTTGGCCAAAATCACACAGTGCGTAAGCTGAGACGCCGTGATTAAGCTCGGATTTAATACATGATCAAATGTCTTTAAATTTAAAAGAATGCATTTCTGTAACATGTAGGCGCATTTCAGAGCTTTCCGAACTCGTTCATTGCCATTGTGCAGTTCAACTTGCCCAAAATCACACAGTGCAGAAGCGGAGACGCCGTGATTAAGCGCGGATTGTGGAGGAGATGAGGGAAGGGGAAGTAAGGGAAGGGAGAAACCAAAGGGGAGGCGGGGAATAGGGAGAGAGCGAGCGAGGGAAGGGGGGAAGGTTGGCGAGCTGTGACACAAACAAATACATGATCAAATGTCTTTAAAGTTAAAAGAATGCATTTCTGTAACATGTAGGCGCATTTCAGAGCTTTCCGAACTCGCGCATTTGAAGGTGCGGTCGTTTGTGATGTGCACAAAAGCGGCTTCGTGAAAAAGAATTTGGCCAAAATCACACAGTGCGGAAGCTGAGACGCCGTGATTAAGCTCGGATTTTTATTTTCACGCTGCAATTCAACTTGCCCAATCTCTCGGCATGCTGTGGCGGGGGCGGGGGAGCGCATTCCAGGCGGGGGAGCGGACCCTTTGAAGTATGATGCCGAGGGCGCCAGTGGGCTGAAATGCTCCCAAAAGGGGATTGCATGGCGGCACGATGCACGTGATTGTGCGCTTGCTCGCCATGCAATCCCCATTTGGGAGCACTTTGAAATGCCACTCCTACTAGAGTCTTGCATAGCGATTGCATAAACGCAATAGCTAGGCGAGACCTAAAAAACCGGTCGGAGACCTCAAGAAACAGGTATTACCTTCTCTTTCCTCCTTTCGTTTATTTACTTCCTTTGCAATCATTTTACGCCGCGCCACTTTCAAATGTCACCAGCTGCCCCCGCCCTCAGCCCATATGGCCCAGGTACATACCCATGCACCATGCGCAATGCACAAGGACTGGCAAAGTACTGACAAGGTAGCTGACACTAGACCCTGCTGTAGGCAGCACAAGGCCCTCCTGTGACAACTGCAAACTCTAACACAAACACAACAAGCTCAGATAACTAGGACAGAAACTCACACTCACTGACATGGCAGAATGCGCCATGGGGGGACAGATACATCACCTGGGAGACCCACTGCCAAATCACACTACACCCACCAGCAGGCACCGTCAATCAATCAACAATCGATCAGGGTACTTGTAAGGCGCGCTACTTACCTGTGAGGGTTTCAAGGTGCTGAGGGGTGTGGAGAGGGGGGGGGGGAGGTTCCACTACTGCTCTAAGAGCCAGGTCTTGAGGAGTCTTCTGAAGGCAAGTAGGTCTTGGGTCAGTCGTAGGTGGGTTGGGAGGGTGTTCCAGGTCTTGGCGGCGAGGTAGGAGAAGGATCTGCCACAGGCGGTCGTACGTTGGATGCGGGCGACAACTGCGAGGGTGCCGGAGCGGAGCTGGCGTGTGGAGGTGTAGAAGCTGAGTCTGATGTTCCGGTAGGCTTGTCCGGCATTGTGGAGTGCCTTGTGTGCGTGGGTGAGGAGCTTAAAGGTGATCCTCTTGTCGATGTGGAGCCAGTGCAGGTCACACAGGAGGGGGGTGATGTGGCTGTGGCGGGGGTCGTTGAAGATCAGTCGTGTGGAGGTGTTTCGGAAGCGTTGTTGCCGCCGTTGGTGTTTGGATGGGAGTCCTGCGTAGAGTGCATTGGCGTAGTCCAGTCAGCTGCTGACGAGGGCCTGTGTCACTGTTCTACTTGTTGCAGTCGGGATCCACCAGTAGATCCGGCGGAGCGTGCGTAAGGTGTCGTAGCAGGAGGAGGAGACGGTGTTGACCTGCTTGGACATGGAGAGGGAGGATGCGAGGATCAATCCTAGGTTGCGTGCGTGTTCGGTGGGTGTCGGTGCTGGCCCAGAGCAATCGGCCACCAGGAGTCATCCCAGGCTGAGGGTGTGGGTCCGAGGATGAGGACCTCTGTCTTGTCCGAGTTCTGTTTCAGATGGCCGCTCCGCATCCAGTCGGCGATGGCCCTCAGACCCTCGTGAATGTTGGTTTTGGCGGTGTGAGGGTCCTTGCTGAGGGAGAGGATGAGCAGGGTGTCATCGGCGTAGGAGATGTTTTTGAGGTTGTGGTGGTGGGCCACTTGTGTGAGGGGGGCCATGTGGATGTTGAACAGCGTTGGGCTGAGGGATGCTCACTCACCCCTTACACAAGCACACACCCCGGGGCAGCCAATGGAGTTACCCACTCTCACAATGGACATGTGACACAAGATCAAGCCACAGCCAAAGAAGCATCCAAGCCCAAATTCGACATGTCAAACACCCTGGAGAACATTTCAATCAGTCCCCTGCAACATACCCATCCATAAGTGAACATTGATGTGAATGCTAGGCACATACAACTACCTGGAGGAACTGTGGCAACTACAATATGTATGAAACATGGATGTCGCATTAAACAGCATTAACATTGTCTCTCTCTCACACACAGGGCAACGTCATAGATCGCCCCCCAACAATGGGGGGGGAAGTACCACAATCCCAGGAACGGGAGGAACCTGATCCCACCGGCAGCGACACCTCACAACACTCCGCGGATGACCCCAACCCACCTGGCCCCTCTGGTGTCCAAGCCCCTGCAGCACCTGCTTCAGGTATATCTGTGCCAACCACCACCCCCATTACTGCCACATCCCAGGAGACACCCAGGAGCCCTGCCCACACTGAACAACTGAGCCAGTCTGACCTGGAGGGACAAGGTTCGTCGGGCACCCAGGAGGAGGCAGCCAACACCGACACTGCCATCCCTCAGGGGTCCCGTAGACCCGATGTGCCCACAACGGCAGGCCAGTCTCGTGTGGGCAGGGGTGGTGGGAGTGGAGGCAGGCGGAGGAGAGAACCTGACCAGACAGCTGAAGGGACCGGTTTGTCACACGTACGCAACATCATGGAGGCATACCGGGGTGACACCAGGGCCATCAGTCAGGTAGTGTCGACCCTCACAGACATTAAGAATCAGCAGGCCGAGCAACACGCCAGTCAACAACAACACCAAGGACGGATGGAGGCAAGACTGGCTGAACTCCTGGCGGTGCAAATGGACATAAGCCATTCACTCCGTCGGATCGCCGATAACATGGGCAACCCTCCCTGTGACACCAGGCGCAGACCAGCACCAGCCACAGGGAGGGAGGAGGAGGAGGAGGATTCGTCCGACGGAGCGTCCCAAACATCGACAAGGCCTGCATCTGAGGGTCCCCGGAGGAAGGTGGGTCGTCCGTGGAAAAGACCGTGAGAGGCAGCGGACCATCCACATCTCCCAGGTCACCTGGCCTGGCACCTGGCCTTCATGCGCAACAGCAGCACATCATTCACTGACATTCTCTGCCACATGGACTTGCTGGTCACAGTCTGACCAATGATGACCAACACTGTGGTCTGGACTCTGATGACTTCAAATGCCAAGGATCCCTTCTCCCCCTGTGAACTTTGGATTCTATGCACCCGGTAGAGCACCTTATTTTCTCTACCAAAACACGCACCCCACCGAGAATAAAACTATTTATTTTTCATGAGATTTGCTGTCATTCTGCATTAGTCCACAACATACGTGTGGGTAAATGTCAAACTATGCCTGAGTGTTGAACTAACTCCAGCCATCCATACCCTGGGATCTGAGTCCTGGTGATGAAGCATGTGAGAAAGTCGTGTTTGGAACCTACATGGCATGGCCCTTACCAAATAATATTGGTGACAACGACAGCAGTGAAGTGTGGTGGCTTGCCAAATTGGATACATACAAGTCATACAAAAAGAGTCGCAAATCCACTTAAAAGACAAGAAGAAGAGCAGCAACTGGTGGAGAGACGAGAAGAGCCAGAAGCTGAAGAACCTGAAGCTGCAGAGTCTGAAGCTACAGACTCTAAGAGTGTTGAGCACGTGCGTCAACAAGGAAAAAGTCGAATAAAGTGGGCACCAGCTACTGGGTCTCGTAAGACTTCTGTTGAAGATGACAATGGAGAAGTGTTGAGTGAAAATCAAGAACAAGTACAACAAAGAAAAGAACTGAGTAAGAGAATTTGCGATCTTGACACTGAAGAAGAAGAAGCAGTGCAAGTTAAGAGAGTGAGAAAAGGTGATGTGTGGCCAAAAGAAGTGAAAAGATTGAAATTTACTCTGAAGCAGAAATCACCAGACACAATAATAGAAGTACCAGATCAGGTTGAACAAAGTAAGTCAGAAGAAGAATCAGTTTGAAAGACAAGAAGAGTAAGGGTTTTGCACAAGAAATACACAGCTCCATAATGGACATATGTAGTGTTAGAAGAAGTTGAAGACACAGATCAGATTGAAGAAGACGTTGGAACAAGGCAAAGTGAAGGAGAAGGTTTTGAACCACTTTAAAAGGACACACATGGGTCACAATGTATCATCCGATACAGCCTGGGATCCCAATACTCACCCGTGATGGCCTCAAGCTGTTGAGGGGGGACTTGAAATACTGTGCGGACACACCAATCAGGAAGAGGATGATGAAGGCCTAGAGGTCATGGCTCATGTGGAGGTTCCCGGGGAGGGAGTCCCAGGTATGTTTGTCCAGGCGTGAGAACCATCTCCTTCATGCTGGAGTGTTGTGGATGTGAAGAATGGTGACCAGGCCAAGTTCGGATGCATAGAGTTGGGCCAACGGGGTCTTGGATGACAGACGTACAAGGTTGATTTTGGGGTCTGGGGTTGTTGACTGCCTCCTGAGTGTGTGTGAGGAGTGTGAAGGTCATCCTGCAGCACACAGTGATCCCTTGCATCTATCTCAGGTGGACGGTGATGTTGATGGTGTGTGGGATGTTGAAGCTGAGTTGTGCAGATGCACCCTGGATGTGGACAAGTTTCCCGTGAGTTTGGATGTACTTGCTCCGTAGAGGGCGGGGCAGTAGTTGACACGGCTGGTGTCGTAGACCTGGGGGATGGTCTGTCTTTCCTTGGAGTGGATCTATCTGAGGATCATGTGCATCATGCAGAGGGTGTTGCAGCATGAGGTACAGATGCTGGTGATTTGCATGGCAAATGTGAGTGACAAATCCATGATGCACACCATCTTGTGTGCGTGGCCACTGGGTGCTTGTGTAGGGCCCCTGCGGGTGGGACACAAGGAGTTGAGCCAGCTGTAAGGGGACAATCCTCAGATGCTTACCTCAGTCCTGTACAAGTCCAGCCTCAGGTGGCTGATGTTCAGCAATTCATCCACGGACCTCATGCCTTCTTGAATGTTTGAACTGGCAATAGCTGTGTCTTTGGTGAGGGTGAGGAGCACCTGGGTGTCAATGGCATACGACATGATGATGAGGTTGTGTGCGCATGTGATGGTGGAGAGGGGGGTCCTGGACACATTGAAGATTGACACGCTGAGAGATGATCCCTGGGCCATGTGCCAGATGACTCCACTATACCACATGCTGAAGGCTTGAGTCCCACTCTCATGGCCTTGCTGGTGGAGGGAGCCGGTGTGGAGCAGGAGGGACATGATCTGGTTGGTGTGACAGGGCCTGGAAGGCGGGGCAGCGCTGTGTAGGCAGTTGGAGTTGCACACTCAGCATGCAAAGGTGTCGTGTGTGCGCTTAGGGTATGCCTGAGAGCAGGCGGTTGAGTTTCAGATAGACATTGCTTGGAGGGTGGCTACAACATCAGACTGTAGTGTGATGTGGGTCATGCAAGGACATGAGGGTCGTGCAATGTGCACGTTGCATGTGCTGAAGGTCCTGCCTTTGGCACCGTGTGGCCAAAACAGTGGCACAGACAAGATGATGACAGGCAAATGAATGGGTGGAGGGAGGCAGGGAGGAGCATCTTTGAGGCATGTGTGTTGCCGAATCCCGCTACTTTGTGGGCCTTGCTCCAGGGGCCGCAGCAGCAGGCGGCATGTCCTGGAAAGTATGCCAAGAGTTACACACAAAGACAAGGATGTCAGAAAGGACAACTGCAACAGGCGTATGTAAAGGAAGGAGTGTCCGGTTACCCATGGCACACTCCGAGAAAATGGATGCACAATCACTAAAGATGACTGACACAGGATCAGGAAACTGAAGGCCGAGCTGCGCACAGGAGACTCACCCTCAGCAGGTGTTGACGGCCCGTTGTGGGGATCAACATGCCCAAATACATACACAACCATGGACTTCATGCACAATACAGATTCGAATCCATGAAGAACTGCATGCATGTTGCTAAACTACACATAAACTCATATGAACTATCTTTAACAACTATGCCAGAGATGCCACATGCAAAGTGGCAAGAGGCCTGGATTGACAGAGATTAGGCACCTTGGAGGGTGAGGAACACCTTTATTACTCAGGCTCACACTAAGGGAAATGCATCAATATGAACAGACTCACAGGTCATTTGGCTGAACATGTGGGACCTACACTGGACACCCCCTTCACAACACAGATGTTGTAAATCCAAATGAACTGGCACACAAGTGAAGGGGGTGGGCCAAACACCCCCTGCTGCACACGGAGAGGCAGCAATTCCACAGTGAGCCTCCTATGGGGATGTCCCACACTATGTCCACCCGTAGCATCCCGTATGTGTCTGAGGGAAGTTTTACACACATTGATGCCTTCCTCAGAATCCACAAACCATTACAGATAACTGTCACGAAGGGTGACTATCAATTCATGGGAGTCATGCTACATGTCATGTGCCCCATGGTGAGTTGACATGTATGCATGGTAACACAACATGCACAGGAGCAGTCCCCACATGTTCCAAACACGTACCACCCCCAAAATGCCTTGCTGCAATCCTTACCCAAAATGTCTATTCAACATGTCCGTGCATGGAACGCTGATTCAGCACACGTTGCAATACTCATGAGGAATATCAGGAGGCCACCGATGACACGAGCAGACAACATGCGCAAGACCCTGGGGATGACAGACACACAAGGAGACAGCAAAAAGATTGTTATCCGCATACATGGTCATTTACTCTACATGAATAATGTTGCCAACATGCTAATTCAAAATTTAGGGTCTCAGCTAAAATGTGTTGAATTACATCATCACTCGAGTGACACATCAGAACACACCTCTAAGTCACTTAGCATACAGTCAGCTGGACACACACATTGCAACACCTGCCACACAAGGTTCCAAGCGTGCACACTCAGACCCAGTGACTCACCATCATGAGAAGAAGTGCGTATGAGATGACTCCGGATGTCCTCCTCCTCCTCCTCCTCCTCACTTGCCTTGTGACAAAGCCCTTCATCCTCCACGTGTGGATGTTCCTGCTCATCCGGATCCAGGATGAGTGGCACTGCCTTCTCCACTGCCATGTTGTGCAGCATGCAGCACACGAGGAAGATTTTGCAGACCTTCGCTGGTGCATATGGGAGGGACCCGCCTGTCTTGTGAAGGCACCGGAATCGGCTCTTCAGGAGGCCAAACGTCCTTTCAATCACTCGCCTGGTCTGCCCGTGTGCATTATTGTAACGGTGATCTGCAGCTGATCTTGGGTTGCAGGGAGGCGTCATCAGCCGTGGCATGTTGGGATAGCCAGAGTCCCATACAGGAGATGCCGTAAGATACAAAGATACCGCAACACACAGGACAAACAGAGTATACCCACAAACAAGACATGCTTGTTCGTTGTGCAGCCGCAGCATAATTTGTGGCACCCTGCTACGCCTCATGATGTAGGCATCGTGTGCTGACCCTGGAAAACGTGCACAGACATGGGAAATCAGCATGTTAGCAAGACACACCACAAGGGCATTAACAGAGTGGTAATGTTTACGGTTGCAATAGGCTACCTCCTGTGCCTGTGGTGGTACCAAAGCCACATGTGTCCCATCAATGGACCCAATTACATGGGGCATCCCTCCCAGGGCATAGAAATCAGCCTTGACACCTGTCAACTGCTCAGGAGTCGGAAAATGGATGAATTCATCCAGGTGCTCCAACATGGCTTCTAAAACATCATGCAGGACACGGCTGAACATCGTCTGAGACATGCCACCAACATCAGCTATGGTGAATTGAAACGTACCGGTGGCAAAAAAATGTAGGGCTGCCATCACCTTCATCTTGGGGGTCAGCGCAGTAGGATACCTGTGTCGCGTTTGGAGGTGTGGTGCCAGCTTGGCGGTCAAGTCCTCAATCAACTGTTGAGAGAATCGGTAACGTCTTATGCAGTCACGTTCCCTCATGGCACCCAAGTCTGGCATTGGTGGTGGGAGAGGCGGTGCCCTGCAGAAAATTGGAATGAATAACGAAGAGTGAGAACATAACAACATCAATGTCAATGAACTGAGCACATGCTCAAGTGCTAATACACATCTGCTTAATACAAAGTCTGGTCTGTGCAATACATCCAGGACACGTATGCCAGCCAGGTGATACTCCTACGAAAAGCCAGATACACCCGTTGATTGGCAAGTCTACATGACATTCCCTGAAACGAGCTGTGGGCCAGTGTAGGTGAACAGCCAGAGACATCACAGGAGTGACATACATCCACATATCTGCATTTGAAGGATGTCATCTCATACAGACAGCTGACGGCAAGCTGGACGCACAGGTCACATGGAAGGTCAAATGTACAGATCACACACATTGCGATGAAGGGGTACACGGGAAAACTGAAAACACAGACATTGAGACAACGCAGATATGTCCTCATGTCAAAATACCATGTTCGATGCATACAGACACACGTTAGGGGGGGCGTTCCACATGTGGCATGGTGTGCGTAGATGTGTGCCATGGCCATCTACACACCGTCACATGTTGGATGCAGCAACAGCAGATGCAGTTGACGGGACACCAACTGCCAGCTCATGGGAACACATGACACACACATGACATAGTCACATCGTGGCACGCTGGTCGTTCAATGTCAGTTATTAGTGTCCCTGTCCCTGGCATCAGGGGACAGTTGCGGGTGTTGGTGACTGTGCCATACCAGTGATGCTGTGCTTGACACGTTTGGACTACATGCACACATGTGCAAAGTGTGAAGGGGAAGTGTGCCACATAGTGCCACATCACACATGACATGTGTACACAGGTCAGCACACATCTATTGTGCTGAAACATGAGGAGACATGTGCAATATCACTGCCTGACACACCTAGGCCCTGCACATGAAGGACATAAATGACAATGACTTGATGTACAGCCTTGTGCGAGTCTGAGACCTCCATTGATTTTGTGTGCGCCCCCTATCACCAGTGTAAGCATGTGAAACACACCGTTCACACGCTCTGAGGGCGTGTGTACGGTCCGTATCACTATAGTAGTGGTGCTGTAGGAGCACGCGTGTTACGGGCCGTACACACGTACGTGTACTGCCTTGGTACACGTACGTGTACAAATAGTGCGTACACGTACGTGTACTGGGGTAGTACACGTACGTGTACAACTAGTGCCTACACGTACATGTACTGGGGTAGTACACGTACGTGTACTACCAGTGCCTACACGTACTTGTACACGTATGTGTACAACTAGTGCGTACACGTACGTGTACTTGGGTAGTACACATACGTGTACAACTAGTGCGTACACGTATGTGTACTGGGGTACTACCAGTGCCTACACGTACTTGTACACGTACGTGTACAACTAGTGCATACACATACGTGTACAAGTACGTGTAGGCACTGGTAGTACACGTAGGTGTACTACCCCAGTACATGTACGTGTACGCACTAGTTGTACACATACGTGTACTGAGGTACTACCAGTGCCTACACGTACTTGTACATGTACGTGTACAACTAGTGCGTACACGTACGTGTACAAGTACGTGTAGGCACTAGTTGTACATGTACGTGTACTGAGGTAGTACACGTACTACCAGTGCGTACACGTACTTGTACACGTACGTGTACAACTAGTGCGTACACGTATGTGTACTGGGGTAGTACACGTACGTGTACAACTAGTGCATACACGTACGTCTACTGGGGTACTACCAGTGCCTACACGTACTTGTACATGTACATGTACAACTAGTGCGTACACGTACGTGTACAAGTACGTGTAGGCACTGGTAGTACACGTATGTGTACTACCTCAGTACACGTACGTGTACAACTAGTGCGTACACGTACGTGTACTACCAATGCCTACACGTACGTGTCAAACGCACTGTGCAACTGGTGCCGTAGGGGTATGTGTGAAACGCACCGTACTTGGGTGGGGATTAGAAAATTACATAGCGGACACATAAGGGACAAGTATTAGGCCCTAAATGCATGCAGGTTGTCATGGATACCGAGTTTTCTGTTCAAAATTTTCCATCAGGTGGCCTTGAAAAGTCAGTTGGCCACAAAATACAATGTTGCAAAGTGGTTGTTGACTTGACATGATGCTCCTAATTTGAACAATGCAGATGCTGTCACTGGGGTATGTTTAAAGGGATTGGAGGAAACGTAGGATGCAAATGAGTCTGACCAATCACTCTGTACTCCTGTAAAAGAAAGACCCCAGCAAGGCAGATATAAGTCAGGCAGAACCCATGAGAGGGCACTTGCCTGCACAACCTTTCTGTCGACACCACTGCTGCTGTCTGTGCTTCCTCTGGCACCATGTCAAGGTCTGTGGAGAGGGCCCAGCCATTCACCCATGAGGAGAATGAGGCATTGCTTGATGTCATCCTCCCACAGTACCCCAGCCTGTATGGGAGACCAGGGGAGCAGGTGAGTGCTGACTCCACTACCTTTGACTGTGCACCTTTTTTGTGACTGTCACTTCTGGCATTGTGTCCAGGTGTGACAGACATGCAATGTTGTTTAGAGTGGGTCCCAGGGGGGGGAATGGCTTATGCCTCTCATGCAGAGCATGATGTAGTTCATGTGTGCACTCCTCACTTGCATTGTGCTTACTGTGACATTCACTGCATAGTGCATGACACATTCAGCCTGGCTAATCCTTTGTGCCATTTTTGTTCTATAGTCCTGAGGTGATTCAGTGGTCCCCCCGGTGTGACAGGTGACTGTACCCACAGATGTGTGTGAGTTGAGTGGAGCTGTGGTGAGAGTGTCCAAGTGATGTGTACGTCCCCTGGACATTGATGTGTGTGAATGTTCCTTGTCATGTGGGTGAATGTCTGTGTGAAGTGTTGCACCACAGCTGCATGGAGGAGGCAACAGCTATACCCATCTGATGTGAGAAGTAAGCCGTGCTGTGTGTCTGACTTGCTGAGCTAGCCCCACACCTGTGACACCCTACAGGCAAGTGGCACATGTGCAGAGGGAGGTTTGTATCCGCTGTTGCCAATGGCAGGTGATTGATCTGTGCCTGTGTGTGTCTGTGTACTCTGCTGAGGTTGCGTCAGTGGCCTGGGGCATGTGACTGCTTTGAGGTGCTGTCCATCAGCCTGGTGTTGCTTGTGATGCACAGTGTGTGTCATGATCAGGGAGTGTGTCGCACCCCTCATGCCACCTGTGTACTTTCAATGCCATGTAGTGCATTGGGGCTTCCACAGAGGCCAATGTCCATATGACAAAGATGCTATTACTTGGCTGCATCCTATGCGCTGTTCAACATATCAAAGATGTTCAAATGTGTGTCTCTGTGACATGGAGCAGGTGGAGTGATGTTGTCTCACTTTGTCATCCTCACAGGTAACTGCCTACGAGAAGGGGAAGATCTGGAAGCGGGCCGTCAGGGCCGTGAGATCGGTGGAGGGTCGCAGTCGGCGCCTGGCACAAGTCAGGAAACGGTGGCACGTCATCCGGTGCTGGACCTGGAGGATCGCCTGGGTCCAGCTGGAGGACTCACCTCCTCGCCCCCACGGCGGGTGCCAATGCCTGACCCACCATATGAGGCGTGTCCTGGCGGTGGTCTTCCCTGACATGGATAGGTGGTTACAGTAGGGACAGCAGCACGGAGGGGGTAGGTACATGTGTGTTTGTCGTGTGTCACCAGCTTTTGGAAGTGCTCAGTCGCCTGGATACACTGCCAGGGTTTACATGTGCAGTGCATATCCTGCTCCCCAAAGTCAACCAGTGCTGTACTTCCTCCCTTCCCCTCCTTGACATGTGTTCCCTGGTCTGTGTGTAATCACTATTGCACATGGTCATCTAGGCTGCCAGTTAATCCAAGTGCACATTGCTTTCTGCGGCATGGGGGGGGGGCAGTGACATGTGTTGTTACCTTGCCTGTGCCCTGTCCTGTTCAGTCATTTGGGGGTCCATATTTGTTGGCACTGATGCTGAATCTCAAAATAGGAGAGTGAGTTTTCAAATGAACACACTTGCAGCATGCATGACCGATGTTGTGGCCTCAGACATGATGTGCATGAGTGGGAGATATGCATAGTGCCAGGACGGTTGCTCATGTTACAGTCAGATAATTCCAGGACCATGGAGCAGTGTGCCCACTACAGTCCCCTGAGACACCCTTGCCTCAGAATCATGTGTGTCATCCAACACTGTGCCCATTCACTGTGTGTTCATTATAGGTTGGCCTCTGTGGCATTGTTCCCTGGACTCATTTGTATTTATCTAAAGTGTGCTACATGTGTCCACTGGACAGGGAGACCCCGTTTGGCTTGTGCATACTCACACCGGGCAGTGCCTGTGTGTGTATTCACAACTATCTGTTGATGGTTGTTTGTCACAAATAAGTGTTGGCAGCCTCACGAGGTGATGTGGAGTACATTTTGGAATTCTTGCTGCACATTTTGGTAAACCCTGATTAAGAGGTGTCACTTCATGATCTGTCTCAATCACATTGTCTCAGGTATGGGGGGTTTGTGCGGGCGAGGCCTACATGGCCAAACCTTACGCCTCCTTGCCAGGTCTGACCTGTGTGTGATAATTGGCTGGACAGAGACTCAACATGCAGTGACCCAGTCATGTTGTGCAGGTTTTAATGTTTGTGATTGCAGCATGTGTCAATAGTTTAAATACACGATTCATGCTCATATATTTTTGGCACCAGTGTGTGGTCAAGATGCTACGTAGTTTTGTCTTTTGGGCTGACATCTGTGTGGACATTCAGGCTTGCCATGAGGGTGTCTCCTCAGTGCAGGTATGCCTTTTTCCTCTACAATTGCAGGCCCATTAGCTTATGCATTGTCCTGTGTTTGGACATGTGTGCCACTCCACATGACAGGCAGTGGGTCAGATGTGTTGGCAACTGTGTCATCATGGTACGGATGGCCATGTGACAAGTGGCATAATTCAAGTTGTTAGTCAAAAGGTCTTGTACCTTGGCACTCACTACACTTGTCAACATGTCTTCATGTTTTAAATGCTTGATTTTGATGTTTTGTTGTGCAGGACAATAATGTGCCTGCATGACAGATGTCTCCCAAGGAAGTGCACAAGAAACCACCTTTACACTTTCAGGGAACACGCTGGCACATTTTAAAGAAAGGCACAGTTGGAATAAGACTGTTTTTCAGATTATACATATCCATGTTCCCACAGTGTGTAGGAATTTGGGTAAGTCCTGGGTTGTTGGTGATATCAACTTACGAGTGTCAAGTCATCCATGCCGCCGTGGTCCCATGTATTTGTACTTTCTGAAACACCATTTCTTACTAACAGTGGCTTATTTGAATTAGGCTGGCAGCTCATACAATGACTGTGTAAATGTAGTTTTGTGTGCACCTCCTTGTGAGACTTCTTTCATACAGGCACATGTGTGTTCTGTTCACAAAGTGGCACATTCACACATTCTGAACATGTCGATTGTGTAAAGTGGTGTGATTCCCAATGGATCTAAATGTATGTCGTTTGGGTTTCCAAAGTACTTACAGGTCTCTGAGTGTGGGGACACCTTTAGCATTGAGGTCTGTTATTAAGCCTTGGCTGCACCAATACGGTTTCTTTCCCAGTAAACAAGAGGTGGCATGACTTCATAGTGTTGCTGTGCTCACCTGGTCCCAGACACTAGCTTCTCAGTATATTTGTCATTAAAGTTTTTGCTGGTGTGTCCTATTTTTCCTTGTTTCCAAGTGGCATGGTGGGTCAACCAACTGGGGAGTACAGGACTTACATATCTGCGGAGTAATCTAGATGTTAGTCCTGATGCATGGCCTGTTATGCACTGTGACCTATTTTGTTTGGACTCATGTGTCAGTTGTATGCAGGTGACTGATTGTTTTCTGTATCTTCTCCTTGCCTACAGCATCATCGGAGGAAACCGAGGGAGACACCTGCACGGACCTGGAGGAGGGATCCAGCACCGGTGCCACCCCTGCTGGCGAGTCTGCGGGAGCAAGTGGCACCGAGGGCGAGGGGAGTCAGTCAGAGGACCTGTCTGGTGGCGACACCAACTACGACGCAGACGGGTCCAAGGCTGACCCCATCGAGGAGGCGGAGGCTGCTACTACACCTGGCAGCAGCACAAAATCTGTCCCAGCCTCCTCCATTCCCATCACCAACCTCCCAGTTGCTCCGGTCCCTTCTGTCTGTGCAGGGCACCACCATGTCTCCTTCGTGCCAGGTACCGCACCCCCTGCCCCTGAGGCCCCTGCTGCCCTCACTGCAGAGTCTGTGGACATTCAGCGGCAGTTGCAGGTTGGGCAGACATCGATGCTGAATGTCCTCCATGGCCACACCAGACTGCTGACACAGATGGTGTCGTTCATGGAGGGCATGTCAGCAACGATGTCTGACCAACGGGTGTAGCTGCGGTCCATGGACTCTTCACTGACGGCAGCAGTGGGTCTCCTGCAGTGCTTCGTCCCCACCCCTACCCCAGCACCATCCACAGTTCCCACTCCCATACCTGTCCCATGCACACCCAGACATTCCCAAGCACGCACCCCACCAGACACAGGCAGCACACCACCACCTAAGGGCAAGCACACACCTCCTCGCACGCACACTCAGGGAAAGAAAGGCACACCCACTAGGTCTGGGGCACACAGACAGACACGCAACCACAGTCTGAGTCCGCATGCCTCACAACCCAGGACCTCCAAAACCACTCCCCTTGGCTCCCCTGCCACACAGTCAGACAAGGAGGGCTCCATGTCTGTGCTGGCCCTCAGCCCCACTGACTCACCACCCCACAAGCGGACAAGGGATTCCACGGGCAGGGGAGTTGAGTCCCCCCCTCATGCCCCCCCCCCCAGAAGCGCTGCACCCCATCCCTCGGACCCCCCCCCTCCTTTGTGCCTGTGGCTTCTTCGGGTGCAGGGGATACTCTGGATGACCTGGCAGAAGTGTGCAGCGCCATGCTAGCATCCAATTTGGCACTGCGCCACCCCCTGTGGTGGAGGCGCCCAGCCCTGCACCCACCACACCTACCCTTACACCTTCTGTCCCTGCAGTGCCTGGTCCTTCCCCACATGATGCCCCCTCCCCGGTCGACGTACCTGAGGGTTCAAGTGTGCAGGCAAGCTAGGGGAAACGCGTGGCCATGTGTCCCCCCCCCAAGGACTTCTGATCTGGACTGGCCATTGGCCTTTGTAAATAGTGTCCTTTAATAATTTTTAAATTAATGCTGAATAAAGCATTTTCTTTTTACTTTGAACACTATTGCATTTCAGGTATTGATGTTGGTGATGATGCTACAGGAGCTGGGGTTGTGGTAATGTGTTAGGTTTCAGGGAAATGTTGTAGTCTGATACTCATGGGGTGGACCATGGTATCTGCGTGCCATCACAAGGTCTCTGCAAAGAATCTTTGGTCGTGTGTGCTATTTGTGTTTGGAGACATTGTCCCAAGGAGTGTTCCTTCCTCTGTGGCACCTGACATCTTCCCTGCAGGGAGTTGCCCAATTGTTGTGCTGACCTGTGTCTACATTTCCTTTGTTGGTGACGGATCCCTTCAACTATGGCCATGCCTGCTCAGCAATGTATCTGGCTGCATCACCTGTGCCATCCTTGCTAGTCACTGTACTTGTGCGTTGAGTATATTGTAATGCCTTAATGGCGAAATTCTCCATTTTCAGCACTATGCATGTGTGTTATCCCAGCCTAGCACACATTTGGTACTTGTTCTGCAGGGTATTTGGGCACCTGACTCACAATTGTGGGCATTGTATCTCTGGGAACTCCACCCTATTCCTTCCATGAGAGACAACATCTTGGTGGCTGTCCCAGCACCTGTACATTCCTATCAGTCCTGGGATGTGTGTGTCAGTGTGTGTTCCCTTTGGCTCTCTTAGTTTAGTAGGCATTGAAATGACTATACAGTCTTGTGGCATGATCTCAGTGTGTGTATTGTGCTGCGTCCGCCAGGGGTGGGTATGCTTGTGTCATTAGTCCTCACACCCACATGTGGTGTGTCATGCAGTGGGGGAAAGACATCCATCCTCATGGGAGTGGGACACTGCTGTCAGTGATGTGTTGTTATGGCACTATCAACATAGACGAAAATTAGGGATGCGTACATGCTCCCATGGAGTTGTGGTCATCTGAAAATGATGTACACACCCCTCACATGTCTCTGTCCACTGCTGGGAGTAATATGCACCCACCCCCATGTCTCTGTCCACTGCTGGGAGCGATAGGCACCCACCCCTCACATGTCTCTGTCCACTGCTGGTATTCCTCTGCACCCACCCCTCACATGTCTCTGTCAACTGCTGGGAGTGATAGGCACCCACCCCTCACATGTCTCTGTCCACTGCTGGGAGTGATGGGCACCCACCCCTCACATGTCTCTGTCCACTGCTGGGAGTGATAGGCACCCACCCCATGTCTCTGTCCACCGCTGGTATTCCCCTGCACCCACCCCTCACATGTCTCTGTCCACTGCTGGTATTCCTCTGCACCCACACCTCACATGTCTTTGTCCACTGCTGGGAATCCTAGGCAGACACCCCCCACCCACCCGCACCCTTGGTGCAGTACACTGCTGTCCTGGCCATGAACAAACCCCAATATACTGGTTATATGCTGCACCAGGCCCTAAGCCAACATTTGTGGCGTGTGTATGCCTTGTATCACAAATGTACTGGTGCCCTAGGGGTACGGGTGATGCGGTCCGTACCCGGGCATTCATAGGTTGGGTACGGTCCGTACCACGCGTACCCCTACATCACCACTACAATGGTGGTACGGACCGTACCCACGGCCTCAGAGCGTGGGTACGGTCCGTACCACCATTGTAGTGGTGATGTAGGGGTACGCGTGGTATGGGCCGTACCCACGCTCTGAGGGCGTGGGTATGGTCTGTCCCACCATTGTAGTGGTGATGTAGGGGTACGCGTGGTACAGACAGTACCCACGCTCTGAGGGCGTGGGTACGGTCCATACCACGCGTACCCCTACATCACCACTACAATGGTGGGACGGACCGTACCCATGCTCTGAGGCCGTGGGTACGGTCCGTACCACGCGTACCCCTACATCACCACTACAATGGTGGAAAAGACCGTACCCACGCCCTCAGAGCGTGGGTACAGTCCGTCCCACCATTGTAGTGGTGACGGGTACGCGTACATGTCCACTTCCATTTTTGCGGTACGCAGGGATTGGTGGACACGCCCCCCGAAGTGACCAGACCCTGGAGGTAATGTATGTACAGAATATAGTATTTTTTGAATTGGGTAGGGGTTATTTTTCCTGCCCCTCGCCCCCCCTTTGCCCCTGGGTGTTGTTCTGACCTTCTGCGGCGTGCGCGGCGGTTTCGGTGCACCAGGTCGTAGGCTAGGAGGGCCGGGATGACACGTAGGTTGGGGTCCATGGCTGTCCGTCGCGTACCGGTGCTCCTTCTTCGCGTCGTCCTCAATTTCCCGGCAGTTTTTGGCTGGCGTAAAAAATGAGCCGTGCGGAGTGACGTAGGCACGAATCGTACTTGCTGGTCCGTAAAACGCTGCCTGACTCCGTCCGGACATCACGTACGCGATGTCCCGGATCAGAATTGTGGGTATTTTTTAGCCGCACGTAGTTTTTTACGAATCAAACGGAAATGGTATTTCTGTACGAATCGTACTTGCTGCTTTGTAAGGAGGATTTTCCGGATACGAGTCGTACGGAGAATACGCTCCGAACGACCATTCGTAACCGGGTTTTACAGGATCGGAATCGGCACCTAAATGTTATTAGTTTTAACAAAATAAATTAAATTTAATATACATTTTTTCAAAATATTACAAATAAACAATAACAAAATAAACACATTAACATAATTATTTATACATATATATTTACTTGAAAATAATTAATAAACTACTATCTTTAATTTATTTTATAACTTTAAGATTATATAAAAATAAAATATATATATATATAAATATTTTAAAATAAAAAAAACATTCTAGAATAAATTACAACATTAAACTATAAATAAATATTTAAACTTAAATTGCCCAATACAATCAGTGCAACAGTAGGAAAAGTGTGGGATAGCAAAATAATTAAATTTACTATTCCAACTCCAGTGAGTGCAACAGTAGGGAAAGTGTTGGATAGCGGAGGGGTAAAAATGACTATTCCAACTCCAGTGAGAGCAACAGTAGGGAAAGTGTTGGATAGCCGAGTGAAAAAAATTACTATTCCAACTCCAGTGAGTGCAACAGTAGGGCAAGTGCAGGATAGCTGAGGGGTAAAAATTACTATTCCCACTCCAGTGAATGCAACAGTAGGGAAAGCATTGGATAGTGGAGAATTTCTTTTTACTATTCACACTCAGACACCTAGAAAATATATATATATATTAACATAAAAAAGTAATAAACATAATTAAAAAAATAAAAATAAAAAATATTAAACTGTAAGCGGGTTGCACAGAGGACACTATAACAGGAGGGTGGTATGAGGTGTTTTATTGAGGTTGCACAAGAATGGACAAGCTCTGCTCTCGCACGGTGGTAGGGTCGACAGACTCGGTACCGTGCTCTTGGTCCCAGCGGGCTTGGGTCCCTCTTGCTTCTAGGCTCCTGGCTCGTGGGAAGGAGGGCTCTCGCCGTGCCAATGCAAATAAAGAAAGAGAGGCGGGTATTAGGATACGAGTGTTCCTTTATCACTGTATTTGAGGGACGGGGAGTGAGGATAACACACGGTGATAAGGTGCTCTCAACGAACGCTCGTGAAGGGGGTGAGTGAAAGGAAGGGCGTGTAGCTATATACAAGGCGGTGAGCGGCGGCGTTGAGTGGCGCGCTCTCTTCTCCCGCCTCCCGACCCAACCCGCGAAGCGATCCCGTACCTGGGATAGCCACGTACCTCCTCCTGGGGCGTGGCTCGGCGGAGCGTGAATGCCGAGGTCTCCTGCCTCCGGCCTCCAGTCCTCCTCTCGACTCCTGCTTCTCCTCGGTCGTTCGGTTCGCTCGGTCCCGTCTTCCTCTTCTGGTTCACCGTCGTTCGCTGTCTCCTTCTGTCCTCCGGTGTCGTCACACACCCAGGTTCTCTCTTCCCGGGTTCTTATTGGCGGTAGGCCCTCTACGGTGGAATAGAGGGCGGGGCTGTCCTGGAAGGCGTCCCAGTTAAAGGTACAGAGTTCCTTTCTTGTGCCGTCTGAAGTCTCTGTTGGCCACGGATCGTCCTGAGGGACACAAAACAAGTCACCGATCAGTTCTGGAGGGGACCCCCAGTCACCTCCTTTGAGGACGGAGGCCGGGCGGTCCCCGTGACACTAACATATAAAAATAACACATATTATAATACTAATTACATGCAACAAAAACCTACAAATATTATATAAAATAAAATAATAAATACATTTTGAAAAAATTATTCTTTTAAACTAGAAAATATTTACAAACAAATTAATTATTTAAAACATAAATATATTTTTGTTACTTCCTATCCTATAACACCTCACCAATAAAAAAACACTTCAACATTTTTAATTAAATGTATTTACATAATTAACATAAATAATAATGAACTAAAAAATATTATTAATAAAAAAATAATAAACAATATTATCTACACACACTTTAACACTATAATATCCACAACACACATCTAAATTAAACAATACAATAATAAAACACAATTAAAACATATTTTAAAATTAAAAACTATTACTATTAAAAACTAATAATTAAATTATTAAAATGTATTTAATACCCACCCTTTACCCCTTTAAAAGTAAAAGAACACACACAAAAACCAATTACCAAAAATCATCAGTCAGTCAAAAAAGAATTCCTTTATTGCTTAATTTATTAAAGTCATTTGCAATTAATGTACAACAAAAAAATACATAAATACGGATCAAATAAATTATATACGAAAACTTTAAAAAAATTCTGAGCAGTTTCATTGCATGCTCCATATAATTCCCAATTCATATGCAAAATCGAAACTAAAACCGTATCGTTAATGACCAGAGAATACTAGGGCTGTAAAGGTGCGTGAAATCTTCAATACAAAGTGAATAGGGTTAAGGATTAAATAGCCGCCTACGGGGCTAAAAAGATGACAGATGATATGTGGAAGAGAGTATTTACTCCGAGCCATGTGGGCTAAAAGTACATAACTATACTTGCAGGCATGTAGATCTAGAGTGTTATCTCTCATTTTTACAGGACATAGTTAAAATCTGGGATGTTTCATGGTGATGGTAGTATGTTGGCCCAATTTATCAGTGTATTTAAATGCTGCTTGCAACACGAAAATATACTTGCCAAATTTTGCGAGATCGCATGACTCCACTATATTGAAAAATAAGAGGCCCATTAGGATGGCGGGCGGACTTCCGTCCGCCCGCCCGCCTGCCACCCTAGCGCTGCTGGGACCGGCCGCCTGTGGGGCGGCGGTCCCGCACCGGTGATTAGGATGCCGCTGCCACCGTGGTGGTGGCATCCTCCATTCCCGGCATTGTGGCGGGCGGGGCTGTGAGCATGTTTCCGCCCCCATGCTAATATGTATGTCGGTGTCTAGCAGACACCGCCACCATATTAAACCCTTTTACGCCCGGTCGACTTGTCGACCGAGCGGAAAAGCGGCGGACAGTCTTCCCGGCCGCCGTGGTACCCGTCATACTAATATGGCAGGGGGTAAATGGGTGGCAGGTGGGGAAGGATGTAGGGCGGATCACCTCCACCATGCAGGCGGTGGCGATCCACCCTACATCCTAATGGACCCCCAGGTTTGTGGCCTCATTGCAAGTTCATACCCCATTTTTAAGAAACATAGTTTTAAGCAAGGCACGATGAGAATTCAGAAGGACAGGACAGAAGCACAGCAAGTGGTAAAAAGATTCCATTTGATATCCGCATAGTCTGCACTTAGTGATCAAGGAAAGGGAGTGCCATTTAGGATTCAGCTCTTTTGTTTGTAGGCACATCAAGCTTGCAGCCATGATTTGTTGTAGACATGTCCTTCTGATTGCATGCCGAAGATATAGCTGTGGTCTAAGTTGTAACGGGTGGACAGTATCATATGAGGTGGCCGCTGCAGCAAATGCTGGCGTGCTCTCGGATTTTAGTTTTGCCAAATCAGCAAGTATTGTCTGTACTTTTGCTTGTCGTTTAAGAATTTCTTTAGGAGCCAAATGTGACAAAAGTTTGTTCTTTAACACAGACAAGTCTATTTGAAGTGTGTCCGCTGCTTTGGTTAAATATTTCGACCAAAGATTTGGCTTTATGGTAAACATCTGTTGAAGAATGAATTTTAAGGTGTTCGGCGGAGCCTTGATGATCCTGTAATAGTATTTAAAGAATCCTCCCATGTTAGACCACATTTGTGCCTCAAGGCCAAATTCTAATCTTCTAAAATAGCCTCTTGTATAATTCAGGAGTCTAAAAATTCTCTTGTAGACTTGGAGTTGAAATTTGTCGAATGATCTCGTGAAGGTTTCCGGGAAGGCCCCCTGGCCATAAGTGAGTGCTGGCATGAGAGGCCTGAAGCATCCATTGAATGGGTATAGTAGTAGGGCTCTCTAAGGTTGTATTAAGCTGGCTGAATTGTGTAATGATCAGTGCTGACTTCTTTTTCAGGTGATCCAGATGGGTTTGGGTCCACCCTTTGATGAGAGCCACACACCCAGATCATTACAGACATTTGACCTTTGAATGGTCAGAGGACCCAGGCTCCAAGTGGCAATTCCTGTCTTATTGCTTCATCCAAATACAACCATTTTTGTTTTTGACTCATTAACTGCCAATTTATTTACTTTATTGTATTTATGGAGAGCATGCAGGGCTTTTTGGATCACAATTTGTGAGTGGTCCATTAGCACAATATCATCTGCATATTGTGATAATGTTATCTTTAAAGACCCAATTTTGGGAGGAATCAGGTTTGCATGTTTTAAGGTTAAAAACATATCCACGGTGTACAAGTTGAATAAGAGGGGAGGCAGGACATACCCCTGCTTTAATCCACTGTTTGTCATTATCTTCTTTGTCGTATGTGTGACAGACAGCTTAATCTTGACCCAGGTAGACATATATAGGGACATTATTGCACGTAGAAGATGATTTTGAATGCCCCAGTCCTGTAATTTCTGCCAAAGAATGTTAAGTCAACAGAATCAAAGGCGGCAGAGGAGTCGATAAAACATGCATATAAAGACTGAGATCAACGATTAAGAGTTTGTTGTATTAAAAAAGATATGGCCACAGTATTGTCAGTCGTTGATGCATTAGCCCTGAAGCCAGTTTGACAGAATGGGATCAGTTCTTTCAGCAGAAGTGAAGCACAGCCCTTGGCTTCAATGTCCAACAGCGTGATTAAGCAGTAGTTGCCTGGGACCAATTTGTCACATTTCTTGATAATTGGGTGAAGTATCGTTTTTTTCGCAAATTTCTGGGCATCAAGCCTTTCCAACTTTCCAAAGAAATATCAAATAATTAACATTAATTAACAACTATATATAATTAATTAAACACAAATTACTTCCCACTCTTTACTCGTATAAGCCCCAAAATACACACCTAAAATTAATTACACAATTATCATAAATAATTACCAATTATTGTATTAAAATTAATTAACAACCAATTAATAATTCATCAATTAAAATAAATTACTTCCCACCATATACAGCTATCAAAAACCACAAAACATACATAAAATGAATTATAAAATTACAAACATGAATAACCAATTAATTAAAATGTATTAATTAACAACCAATTATTAATTCATAAATTAAAAACAAATTACTTCCCACCCTTTACACCTATAAACACCACAATACACACCTAAAATTACACAATTACTATAATTAAGTACCAATTAATTAATTACAATTAATTAACTACCAATTATTAATTAATTAATAATAAATTACTTTACACATTTAACACTATAACATCTCAATTAAACAAATATTAATATATTTAAAAAAATCAATGCATTTAAAATAATTAAATTACTTCCCATCCTATTTCCCTATAAACCCACACCCCGCTACAGAACTAAAAGCGTAAAATAAAGAAAAAAAAACTTAATAACTACTAAAAATGTAACACATATATTAAAAATACAAACAATTCTTATACAAAAAAGATACATCACATACATATAAAATATATACTAAAATACATAACAATAATAAAAAACGATATTGTTAACAACTATATTTTTGCAAACGATATTGAACACTTCGATATTTTAAAAATCGATATTACTTACCTTAAGTCGATATTCTTGACCTTGATATTCTTGCTGTCGATATTTCTGACCCACGATATTAATGACTTGATATTTGTGCAAAACGATATTTTGTACTCGATATTCTGTCTCTGCACCATTTATATTTGTCCATTACATGAGGAGATAGACCACGATGGAGCTAAACCCTTGGTGGTTCTCTATCTGGCCAACATGCAAATGCCTTGGACTCCAACCACAAATCTTTAGGAATAACAATGTCAATATTCAACTCAAACCAAAGAATCTTTGAAATCGTCGCAATTCATTCTACCTATTTTTACCACTTGTATTCGTCTTCTCTAAGCTGTGGAAAATTCTTTGTAAATGTCAAGAGATCAGATCACGTCTTCACCACGTAAACATATGCACCTCCCTGTACTTCTTTAAAAGGGAATCCCACAACCCCTTCACACTCAGAACCACTCACTCTCGTTCTCTTTTCTTTTTCTTCATTTTGTTTCTGCTTTCCCTCTTTGTTTCACCATTTTTTTCTGTAATCTTTCAAGTTCTCCCAATTGTTTATGAGTTTTATTATAATTTTCAATGGACACATTAAATTTCTCGTATTTTGCTGTCACTCAGTTCCATTCTATAATTCCTGCACAATCTCTTTACATACAAATCCCCATCATGTGGCTTATTTATGAGATGCCAGCGCCGCCGGGTCGTCACTTTTCCTGATGCTCCAGCGGCGCGGGCCCCTCAATCATATCTATGAAGCCGCGCACAGCCGCTTTGCGTGGCTTTGCACGGCCTCATAGATTTGGATTAAGACAAAGCAGCGCAAGTCGTTGTGCTGCAGTACTCTGCACTAGGGAGGCGTTCCATGGGCATTGCAGTGAGTTTTTCCCAAGCAACACCCATGGATTTCTTTATTGATGTTGATTGAGATGGGAGAGGTGGGCCTGTAAGGCCAATCCGTGTTGAATATGGCACTGATTACAGGGACAGATTGGCCCATACCTTTTGATTTAAACAATCCTATTCTGGTAATCTGCAATCTCTGGACTTGGAGATAATTCTTCCTATCGAGGCCATTGGCCCTGGACACATATTGAATACATATTATTTTGCCCTGATGAAGTCCAATCTTTGGACAAAACACATTGCCGGTTTTGTGCTGTAACCATTGGGGACCTCATTTATGAAAAGTGTTGCATCACTGGGTAAAAACAGTGATGCAACACTTTTCACTGCACCCTCCATGCGAAACAATGGATGGGCCTTATTTACACTACGGCGCTCCATGTCGCAAGGATTGACCGGCTACGTCAGGAATCCTGACGTACCTGGTGGGGCAGTAATGTCGCATTGCTGGAGTGTGTCAGTAACCTGACGCAACTCCAGCAACGTGTCATTACACATGGGGCGAATGCCATGTGAAAGGCCCTGCATCACTCCTTATGCCTGTTTGAAGCAGGCCTAAGGATTTGAAGCAGTCAAGTCGTGGAAGTGGTGCAGTGAAATCTTATAGATTTCACTGCGCCACTTCTACGTGGCTTTCCTGAGTTCGAACGGCCAAACTGCATACATTATACCTGACACAGGTATACTGCAGCGCAGGGGTTTACAAAGTGACACATCTGCCTAGATGCATCACTTTGTAAATATGGCGCAGTGTGGTGCATTTTTTACGCTGCCACAGCATCACAAGAAGTGATGCAACGGCAGCGTAAGGGCCTCATAAATAAGGCCCTAAGGACCTTGTTTATGAGGTTTGCCACATGCAGCACTCATAGAAAAAGGAAAAATGAGGAGAAATAGAGATATTTCTCCTTGTTGTGCCACTCTTCCGCCTCCCCTGGGGAGGCATACATTTTTGGTGCCGCCTCAGAGTTACGATTTCTCATAAGGCTGGGGCAGTGTCAAAAAGCCATGGATTTTGCTGGGAACGCACACCAGTAACACCCTGCGTTAAAGGGAATGATATTTATGAGGCAGCATTAAGCCAAAAAAAGTGGCTTAGTGCTGCTTCGTAAATATGGAGCAGGCTCCTGCGCCATAGAACGTCACAAAAAGAAACATTCCAGCGGTGCAAGGGGCCTCATAAATGAGGCCCTGGATGTTTTGACAAGTGGAAAAATAAAAATAAAAGAATTGAGAAAGTTGTCTTTGGAATTTGATTGGGACTTACATCATTTGTGGTGTATCATTAGTTGTGTTTTGAGTATATCTGACCACCCTTGGGCAGCGGTTGCATTTAATGAATGCACACATTTCTTATTAATACAAGTATAATCTACATTGTAAACTAGAGGGAGGTACGGCATCCATGGCTCGTTGTCCAATTTCTTTGTTGTCTTGCTTATTTATGAGATGCCTACACCGCCGCGTCATCACTTTTTTTTTACGCTCCAAGGGCTCAGGACCCTTAATCATATCTATGAGGCAACGCAAAGCCACTTTCTGGGGCTCTGCACGGCCTCATAGATATGGAGTAAGACAAAGCAGCGCAAGTTGCTGCGTTGCCTTACTCTGCACCAGGGAGGCGTTCCATGGGTGTTGATGGTGGGTTTTCCCAAGCATCACCCATGGATTTTGCAGCTGCCCCATATTTACTTAATCACATAAACCTGGGACAGCGCCAAAACCGCACACGCCTTCCCAAAGCAAGCATAACGAGGAGAAATATTTGTATTTTTCTTCATTTTTTCTCTTTCCATGTGTGCTGCATTCTGCAGCCTACTGGGGAAATGCCAGATGGAATAAAAGGCCTGTCTGGCAGTGCCCATGACAGCAGACACTCCCTGCTGGGGAGAGGTGTCTTTCCTTAGTAGGAATGCACCAGTGATTGTGATTGGCCAAGGGTACCAGACACAGCCTGTAACATCCTCAAACAGTGAGCTCATAACCCTGATGCCCTCTCGGGCTGGTCTGGAACAAACACCATCTGCCCCCTTCCCGGCCAGGTATTATCTCTTATTAGACACTAAAAATAAACATCAGCCGTGTGGGCCCTAGCGTCGCACATGTGCGTTTTAGTGAATATCTTTTAAACCCGTACACTCTACTTTTCATGACCTCTCATTCTTAGAAGCAACAACTATTGAGCAACCAAAATCTAGTTGTTTTTTCACGACATTCTGCCTTGACACACGGAAGAGATGTATCAGGGGGGTACTATACCACCCAGGGAAAGAGAATGATTCCCCAAGAAGATACTGCACCAAACGGTACACTAAACACCATTCCAAATATGTGGTCCTGGGATGCAGAACCCTGATGTAGTCCTAAGGGACGAAACGCGTTGACTGGGCTGATTGGAAAAAAGTGTTGTTCTATAAAATGAATAGAAGTTGGATTATGAAACGGAATTGCAAGACTCCTGGAAATTGAATATTGTGGAATTGCATCATATTGGATATGTTGCTGGACTCTGTGATGGCTTGAATCTTGGCTGAAAATAAATTAACATAGTATACGCTCCTTTTAATTGTTTTGGGATTTTTTCTTATTAGTGCTATGCTGTGGCGTTATAACCCTTTAGTGTCTGTAGTCTTAATCAGACTGAAATAGACTTTATGAATTAAAACAATGAAACCCATCTGCAATGGATCCATTAATCATGTAGAATGATCCCTGTCAGAGAAATACATGTTCGTACTTTCCTAATCTGAACCCTTCAGGCCTGAGTGAAATAGGAATTAAACTTTATTAAAGTTGACAGACTCAGGGCCTCATTTACAAGCCCCTTGCGCCCTCGCTCCATCACTCTTTTTGACGTAGAGGCGGCGCAATCAGTGAACCACACTGCGCCATATCTACAAACTGACACATTGTGTCCAGTGTATCAGTTTGTAGAGCACTGAGGCACATTATACCTGCGGCAGGTATAAAGTATGCAGGGTAGGTGTTTCCAAGCAAAAAAGCCACGTAGAGCTAGTACAGTGAAATTTACATTTCACTGCGTCACTGTATGATTTCACTGAGTCAAAATCCTTTCGCCTGCTCCGACCCTGGTGAGGATTGACTCAGGGCTTTTGCAGTGGGACTTGCCTATGTGTTCTGACGCATTGCTGGAGTTGCATCAGTTTTACTAGCAACTCCAACAATGTGCCACTTTTGCGCCAACAGATGAGTCAGAATTTCTGACGCATCTGTTAATCCTTGCGCCATGGAGCCCTGTATTGTAAATACAGTGCATCCATGGTGTCACAAGGACATTTGGTGCGGGCGCAAGGGAAACTGATGCATCAATGCCGATGCGTCAGTTTCTTGTAAATGAGGCCCTCAATGTGTGATCCTGTCACACAATAACATGCAGAGGTGTGTGGTGGGTCTTTCCTTCTCTTTGTAGTTTTGAGTAAAAGGAAGCGCTATTTGCTGAAAGAGGAATATCTGAGTCAGGAGACTCTGCCATGGAGCGCCCTTCTGTCCTTCGGGAGTCCCTGCGACTAAGGAGGGCACAGACATGAATGATATAAAATACAGGTAGCGTTCAGGCAGAGATGGACACAACATATACAAAATGTAACAGTGGAGTACACAGCTGGCTCGTTGGTCTAGGGGTATGATTCTCGCTTAGGGTGCGAGAGGTCCCGGGTTCAAATCCCGGACGAGCCCATGTTTTCTTTTTAAAAAGCCATATTTCAATAAATGGATTCTTTGTAAAGTGGCGAATCACAAAACAAGTAACTTTGAAATAACCAGGATTGGTTTTGCATTTGATTACATACATAGTCTGCCGCACTCAAAGCAAGAATGTGAGCCCTGGACCACCGAGCCAGCTGCAGAAACAGCTGGAGGAGGGGGCGGGGCAGCGACCCCGCCACATCAGCAGCGAGGAGGGGTGTGTTTTTATGTTACTCGCGTTGAACCTGAGAACAGGGGATGCAAAACGTTTATTATAACCAACCTCTGGGAGACAGAAAGGTGAGCCGTGGGAGTGCACACTGGACACCAGCAGCGGGGCTGAGACCCATCCAGACACAAGGGTCACTCTCTAAGGAGGGCCTCAGTTATATTCGCAATGATCCGGTTGTTTCTGTACAGAGTGAAGTTAGAAGGAAGGTCTCTGCCCTCCTTCACTCTGATTGGTGCATCAAGAGATGCGGGAATTATGTGGCACGTTAAATGCCCCATGTATTTTCTTTGGCTCAATAATTCGGATGAGCACGTTTAAAGCGCCTTGGTTCTGATTGGCACATTCTGTGGAACAATCAACCTGGCGGAGGAGTGGGGGGGGGGAGGGGGCATCTTTTATGGCAGAGGTGTATTTCAAAGGCTTGTTCTCTGGCACAGTCATTGTGATGTGTATTATGCAGGGTACAATAACGACCCCAGACACACGTCGTAGTGATATCCTGTAGCTGTGATTGTGATGGGCATATTGTGATGGGCATATTCTGGGCACAAGGATCCTGGCAATGGGAAGAAAGAGACGCAGGTACTCACCAGTCTGAGAAGAGGGACCGGTGGTAAATGAGACCTGTGGACCCGGAAACTCCTCCGTGCAGAACACCTCCATAGTCTATTCACTCGAGTTACTACAATCATAAGCCCTGATTGCAAGTGGCGGAAATAGCTCGGTTGGGAGAGCGTTAGACTGAAGATCTAAAGGTCCCTGGTTCGATCTCGGCTTCTGGCAGAAGACTTTTGCTGACGGCAAAGTGAGCCTTTATGGCTTAGAGAGGTGAAAAAGAAAACGTAGATTTAATGAAATTAACCTCTTTATTCTTCTTTCGCCTTCATTCCTTCCTCCTCATTTTCATTATTTACGCGTTTCTTGCAATGGTGCATCCTTCGGGTACAATCCTTCTATTGTTTGTGGGTCTCACACCTTGTGCACAGGAGCGCTATCCCACAGTGTGTGATGTGACTCACACACTGCCGGCACAATCACGCACAGTGAGTCGATCACCCAGTGCCTCAGAGCAGAATCCCACGGATTGTGTGTGAGCCTCACGCCCTGGGCCCAATGACACTCACACCTTCGGCTTCGACCCCAGTCACCCCACGCATTGTGACGTCCACAACGTGGAACATATCCTCAAGCCGCGGCCCCTGCAGGTAACAGCGGTGAGGCGGTGGGGCTGGGTTGGGGGGAGGTTTCAACGGACGATGAAGAGGGACAATTAATTATTTCATTTTACCTCTGCGTCGTCCTTTGAAATCCCCCCTTACTCGGCCACACCCCTGTTACCTGCACAGACTGCATCTGATGTCCTCACTCCTAGGTATAAAGGGATATATTTACGAGCGGAGTTGCGTCACTCTTTGTACCACGCAACTTGGTGCAAGAGCGATTCAAGTCCAAAATGAGTGGCTTATTTACAATATTTTGGAGTAGGAGAGTGCCACAAGCCTTCTAGGTGCGTTGCCCTTCGTCAAAAGAAAAGAGAAGGATGACGCTGTTTCTACAAGCTACGGCACATTCCGGTCCTGTCTGCCGGTGCACAGGCACACAAACTGCAGCCTAGTGCCAACGCATGCACCCTTACCCCACGGTGCCAGAGTGTCTGTGTCGTTGGTAGGATTGTTTATGTGCAGGAAGACCTTCCTGCACAAAAACAATCAAAGGAGGCATATTCCTCGTTCTATGTGTGTGGAAAAAGGAATAAATGAGGAGAAATGTAAACATTTCTCCTCATTTTTTCCTTTTTCTTTTTTCCATGCTACGCCTGCTTTGGGAAGGCGTTAGTTTTGGCTCTGCCCCAGATTTATGCTATGTTGTAAATCCAGTCGCGGCTGGCATAGCTCGCGTGTGGCGACGTGGACGCGGGGGATGGGAGGGGCGGCAGTCGTTCAGAGGCGGGGGGAGTAGGGGGTATCGGAAATAAAACACTTAAAAAACTTACCTCGAGGCCGGTTCTGCATCTTCTCTCCTCCTTCTCCTTCTCCGACAGGAACTAAAAGCAGGCAGCCAGGCTGTAGGGTCTCGTGCTCTGACTGGAGTCTGGAGTCAGGAACATCGAGGAGGTGCTGCTGAGGATGTGCTAAAGAATGCTGAAGACATGCTGCAGGCAGTGAAACTTTGTTTATTTTGCACCCTTCCAATTTAATATATCACCAACCGCCACAGCTGAAATGGAAATGAACAGGATAAACAACAGCTTTTCAGCTGCATACTTCCTAAAATCACAATGTAGCAAAAGGATTACTAAAAGCTGAGAGAAAAAATAAACATGAAAAGGTAAATATGAAGCAAAAAACATGGTCAGCATAAAAGGCAGAAGGTTTTTTTCCTTTACTGGAAAACGTGTTGTAAAATGCACCATTCAGCCTTCTAGTTTTCACATTTTTCACGGGTGAGATGGCACACCCTAGAAATGCTACGAACCAGTGTATGTGGAAAAGAGCGCTTTAATGAGGCAGGTGCACAACACAAAAGCAACACAATACCCTGGCCAATCGCCTTACAGACTATCATCGAACTGCACTTATATGATGTTTTAACTTGAATAAAACATCCCTTTCCCCTAAGGGCCACCCTCCAACATTTCAAACAACACAAACTACTCCCCAACGATTATCCTCAACCTCCCTTCAAGACTCCTCCCACTTTTCTGAAACTTTGTTGCATGCCTGAACTGATATTGAGCTACCAACCCCACCCGCCCACCCATCAGTGTAACCAGCTATTTTGTGGTCTGTAAACCAGATGTCGACAAGAATTTGGAATCTAACAAACCTTCTCATGGTGAGAATGCAAATTCTGACAGGAGTCTTGGTATGAAATGTTTCAAAAGTGGCAGCGAGGGACATCTTTCCAATAGTCCTGGGTGTTTTGCAAGGTTTGACACTCGTAAAAAATGTGGCAAGAATGGGCATTATGCTCATGTGTGTTGGGGGACAAAATCACATGGTGTGATCTGTGTTGAGGCTGAAAGGAAATTTGTTATGGGTGTGAGGAATGATGGCATGGTTGATGTTGATCACATAGAAATGCCTGAATGTGAAATTATTATAGGTGAGAAGAAACTATATGTGCTTGCTGACTCAGGATCACCATATATCATGGTAGGTGAGAACTTGAGAAGCAGTGTTTGTGATTGAGAAGATTATGTTACTGACACTAGATATCAATCCGGTGGGATGTGGTGGTTGAAAATGAATGTCCTTTGATAGTCTGCAATGTGGATTTAGTTTTCTGATCATGAGACTGTGGGAAAGGTGTATGTGGCCAAAATGGGGACAATCTATTAGGTAGGAGACATCAGAGGGACATGGGGATAACTCTGAATCCCAACACACAACAAAAGGTGCTATTGCTGGTGAATGAAAGTTGCTTGATGGAATATGTTCAAAATGTCCTAATGTATTTGGTAAGGAGCAAGGACTGCTTAACAATTTTGAACAGAAAATTGTGTTAAAGAATGGTGCTATTCCATTGGTATCAAAGGTTAGGAAGGTTCCTCTCATGGTGGTGGATTCTCTGGAACAAGAATTGAAAAAGTTAATGGAGTGGGGGTGATTGAAGAGAGAAAGAGATAGACTGCTCAGCGTGGCTTGCTCCCATAGTCTTAACCCCGAAGGATGGCAGAAAGGAAATTTGGAAGTGTGTCGATATGCGTGAGTTGAATAAACATATTTTGGTCGACAGGCAGTCCTTACCAAATATTTCGGAAACTTTTGCCTTGATAAAAGGTGCGAAGCTATTCAGTTTAATAGATTTGTCCTCCACGAACCACTCGAGCTTGCTACACCCTGAATCTAGACATATAGGTGCCGATCACGATCCGGTAAAAACCGGGTACGAACCGTCAGACGGAGCATATTCTCCGTCCGACGCGTACCCGGTCGTCAAAATATACAAACATGGAATTACGATTCGCACGGAAACACCATTTCCGTACAAATCGTACAAAACCCCGACCGACGAAAAAAAACATACAAATGTGATCCGGGAAAGCGCCGACGTGACGTCGGGACGCACGCAGCCTGCCATTCATGAACCAGGAATCACGATTCGCACCGACGTCATCCCGCACAGTGAATATTTTCCGGCTGCCAAAAACTGCCGGGAAATCAGGACGACTCGAACAAGGAGTACCTGTACGCGACGGAAAGACATGGACCCGAACCTGCGTGTCATCCCGGCCCTCATAGCAGTCGACCTCCTCTACAGGTTCAGACGCAGATGCCGCAGAAGGTCAGAACAACAAAGTGAGGAGGGAAAGGGGGGGGGCAGGAGCAGGGGCAGGCCACAAAACCCCCACCAAAGTCACACAGCACACATGCCCTGGACATACCTGACCCCCAGGCCCTGGTCACTACGAGGGGGTGGGGGGCGTGTCCAGCAAAGCCAGCGACCGCCACAACGGAAGTGCTTGACGACGCGAACCGGCAACACAACAATACAGGTACGTCCCGTACCCACGCCTTAAGAGCGTGGGTACGAGTCGTACCCCGCCCACACCTACGTCATCCCAACAATGGCGGGACGGCTGTACCCACGTGGCAAAGGCCTGGGTACGGCCCGCACAAGCATCACATAGCGTGGGGACGCATATGTACGGACCGTACCCCCACCCCCGTATGCATGGAGCGTACCCCCAACCGCAACAGTGTAAGTACGACCCGTACCCTCACCCGCAGACGTATGGAGCGTACCCCCACCCCAACAGTGTAAGTACGACCCGTACCCTCACCCGCGGACGTATGGAGCGTACCGCCACCCCAACAGTGTAAGTACAACCCGTACCCTCACCCGCGGACGTATGGAGCGTACCCCCCCCAAACAGTGTAAGTACGACCCGTACCCTCACCCGCGGACGTATGGAGCGTACCCCCACCCCAACAGTGTAAGTACGACCCGTAGCCTCACCCGCGGACGTATGGAGCGTACCCCCACCCCAACAGTGTAAGTACAACCCGTACCCTCACCCGCGGACGTATGGAGCGTACCCCCACCCCAACAGTGTAAGTACGACCCGTACCCTCACCCGCGTACGTATGGAGCATACCCCCCACCCCAACAGTGTAAGTACGACCCGTACCCTCACCCGCGGATGTATGGAGCGTACCCCCACCCCAACAGTGTAAGTACGACACGTACCCCCACCCGCGTATGCATGGAGCGTACCCCCACCCCAACAGTGTAAGTACGACCCGTACCCTCACCTGCGTACGTATGGAGCGTACCCCCACCCCAACCGTGTATGTACGACACGTACCCCCACCCGCGTATGCATGGAGCGTACCCCAACAGTGTAAGTATGACCCGTACCCTCACCCGCGCACGTATGGAGCGTACCCCCCACCCCAACAGTGTATGTACGACCCGTACCCTCACCCGCGGACGTATGGAGCGTACCCCCACCCCAACAGTGTAAGTACGACCCGTACCCTCACCCGCGGACGTATGGAGCGTACCCCCACCCCAACAGTGTAAGTACGACCCGTACCCTCACCCGCAGACGTATGGAGCGTACCCCCACCCCAACAGTGTAAGTACGACCCGTAGCCTCACCCGCGGACGTATGGAGCGTACCCCCACCCCAACCGTGTATGTACGACACGTACCCCCACCTCGTATGCATGGAGCGAACCCACACCCGTGTATGTTCTAAGCGTACATATCGTGAAACAGGAGGGGTCGGTGCCTATCACTCACAGCAGTGCCCAGAGACAGGAGGGGTCAGTGCAGAGTCCTCCCAGCAGTGCCCACAGACAGGAGGGGTGGGTGCAGAGTCCTCCCAGCAGTGCCCAGAGACAGGAGGGGTGTGTGCAGAGTCCTCCCAGCAGTGCCCAGAGACAGGAGGTGTGGGTGCCTATCACTCACAGCAGTGCCCAGAGACAGGAGGGGTGGGTGCAGAGTCCTCCCAGCAGTGCCCAGAGACAGGAGGGGTGGGTGCAGAGTCCTCCCAGCAGTGCCCAGAGACAGGAGGGGTGGGTGCAGAGTCCTACCAGCAGTGCCCAGAGACAGGAGGGGTGTGTGCAGAGTCCTCCCAGCAGTGCCCAGAGACAGGAGGGGTGGGTGCCTATCACTCACAGCAGTGCCCAGAGACAGGAGGGGTGGGTGCCTATCACTCACAGCAGTGCCCAGAGACAGGAGGGGGGTGGGTGCAGAGTCCTCCCAGCAGTGCCCAGAGACAGGAGGGGTGTGTGCAGAGTCCTCCCAGCAGTGCCCAGAGACAGGAGGGGTGGGTGCCTATCACTCACAGCAGTGCCCAGAGACAGGAGGGGTGGGTGCAGAGTCCTCCCAGCAGTGCCCAGAGACAGGAGGGGTGTGTGCAGAGTCCTCCCAGCAGTGCCCAGAGACAGGAGGGGTGGGTGCCTATCACTCACAGCAGTGCCCAGAGACAGGAGGGGTGGGTGCAGAGTCCTCCCAGCAGTGCCCAGAGACAGGAGGGGTGGGTGCAGAGTCCTCCCAGCAGTGCCCAGAGACAGGAGGGGTGGGTGCAGAGTCCTCCCAGCAGTGCCCAGAGACAGGAGGGGTGTGTGCAGAGTCCTCCCAGCAGTGCCCAGAGACAGGAGGGGTGGGTGTAGAGTCCTCCCAGCGGTGCCCAGAGACAGGAGGGGTGGGCGTAGAGTCCTCCCAGCAGTGCCCAGATGCAGGAGGGGTGGGTGTAGAGTCCTCTCAGCAGTGCCCAGACACAGGAGGGGTGGGTGCAGAGGCCCCCAGCATTGCCCATGGAAAAATATAAGGGTGGAGTACCCACAGATCCAATTGCCACAATTGTCAGTCAGGTGCACAAAGACCCTGCAGTACATGTAACACATGTGTGCGAGGCTGGGAGTACACACATGCATACAGCCTAAAAGGGAACATGTCCACATGAAGTCATGTCAACAGACTACATACACAAGTACAGTGATCACCAAGGATGCCACGGATGATGCAGGTGGAGACATCGCTCTGCATGCATGGCCAAAGTAGAAGGGGTCCGTCACACACCCAGCTAATGTACACACAGCTCAGCGCTAAATATTGGGAACACCCTGCAGGGAAGATGTCAGGGTACACAGAGGAAGGAATACACCTTGGGACAATTTCACCATGCAGTAACTGCTTACATGAACAGAGAAACCTAGCTAACACCTTGTGATGGCACACAGATACCAGGGTCCCCCCTATGACCAGCACACTACTACATTTCCCACACACCCAACACATGATCACCACCCAAAATCATGTAGCAGCCCCACCAACAGCAACACCACAAAAGCAGTAGTGTTCTAAGGAAAAAAAAGGCTTTATTCAGCATTTCCAAATAATGTGTGTGTGGATCAAGTTCAATATTTACAAAGCCCATAGGGCAGTCCATGAGTCACAGCTGTATGGGGGACACAGTGGGACGCGTGTCCCCTAGCTTGCCTGCACAGTCAGACTCCTTCGTCTTCCACAGCGGGGAGGGCATCATGTGGGGGGGAAGGACCAGGCAACGCAGGGACATGAGGGCGAAGGGTAGGCGTCGTGGGTGCAGGGATGGAGGACTCCACCACAGGGGGTGGGGCAGGGCCAAAGGCGGAGGCCAGGATGTCGCTGCACACCTTAGCAAGGTCCTCCAGCGTCTCCCCTGCACCCGAAGGAACCACAGGCCCCAAGGAGGGGGGGGGCGGAGGGATGGGTCGCAGCGCCACTGGGGGAGGGTGTGGACAGGGGGGGGACTCAACCACCCTGACCGGGGACTCCCTTGACCGCTTGCGGGGTGGTGTCACAGTGGGGCTCAGGGACAGAGCGGCCATGAAGGAGTCCTTGCCGGATATGTGGCCAGGAGAGCTGAGGGGAGGGGATTCGGAGGGAGTGGATTGGGTGGAATGCGGACTCCCACTCTGGCTGCATGACTTACGTTTGCCCCCCGACCCAGTGGGTGTGCCTACTTCACCCTGTGTGTGCGTGCCAGGAGGTGTGCGTATGACCTTCCCTGCTGGTGTGGTGCCTGTGTCTGTTGTGGTGGGTGCATGCTGACGTCTGGGTGTACGTGGGACATGCATGGGAGTGGGAAGTGTGGATGGGGCAGGAGTAGGGGGTGGGACGTAGTGCTGCAGGAGACCCACTGCTGCAGTCAGTGTCGAGTCTATGGACCTGAGCAACTGGCGTTGGTCAGCCTGCGATGAAAAAATGCCCTCCAAGTATGCCTCCATGTTGTGCAGCACTTGGCTGTGGCCATGGAGGACATTAAGGATCGCAGCCTGACCAACCTGCAACTGCCGCTGGATGTCCACAGACTCGGCATTGGCGGCAGAAGTGGAGACAGGGGCAGGGGGTGCGGTGCCTGGTAGGAAGGAGACATGTGGTGACCGGGCACGCTGGGAAGGGACACGAGCAAGTGGGAGGCGGCTGATGGCAATGGAGGGGGCGGGGTGCGATGTTGTGCCGCTGTCAGCTGCTGGTGCAGCCTCCGCCCACTCGGAGAGATCATCCTCGGACCCGTCAGCTTCATATTCTGTCATGCCAGTGGACAGATCCTCGGCCTCACTCTCCTCCGCCTCAGTACCACTCAATGTGCCAGCCACGATGTCAACGCTGGCACTGGTGCTCAGTCCCTCCGCTCTGTCTGTGCTCATGTCTCCCTCCGTGTCCCCCGACGATGCTGTGGGCAAGGTGAAGAGACAGCAATTAATCACACACCTGTATACATATGTCACATGAGTCCAATCTACATAGGTTACAGTGCATAGCCTGCAAAGAAAGATCAGTAACATCTACAAAACAAGGTACAGATGTAGGGCATGCAACACACAGTTGGTTCACCCACCATGCCAATGAAAATCCATGGAGAGCATGACACAATAGCAAATGACATGAAATGGAGTTTGACATAGGAGCCAGGCCCTGGGGACAATCCAGCACTGCATCTGCACCACACAGCGTTGCCGAAAATAGGGATGAGGAGGGACCATATCCATGAACTTGAGGCACATGCTGCATAGGTAATACTGAAAATATGCCCACCATGACTGGCTCACTGCACCTTGAGTGTATGTCAAGACAAATATCACACACTGGCCAGACCTAGCAAGGAGAATTCTGGTTTTGACATGTAGGCTTGGCCCGCACCAACCACCCCCTACATGACACAATTTGTTGAGACACAGGTGGCACTTACATCTCTTAGTCTGGGTGAAATACACAGGGTCTGCATAAATGCAAGATTGGACGCCAAATACCCAAGGTGCGCCTGTCCAAATAATCATGTACAAATGGCCATCATCAGATGATTGTAACAAGACACACAGGCACTGGCCACTGTGACTATGAACAAGGAAAATCAGGTCAGGCTGTACAGTGGACACTTGTACTACATTTCACGTCAATATACATGGTGCCAGGGGACAATGGCACAGAGCACAACCTATGCTGTAGACACTGAGAGTGTCCACGTTTTGTGATGACACACATGACACCTATGAAAATATGCCCCAGGGGACAGTAGTGGCAACACAACTCCATGGTCCTGAATGGGAATGACTGCAACACACGCCACCATCCCTGCACTATGCGTATCGCACACTCATGCACATCATGTCACAGGCCACAACATAGGACATGCACGCTGTAAGGCATGACACTTGAGAGACTAACTCCCATGTCTGGACTCAGCATCAGTGCCAAATGACATGGAACCCACATGTACTGAACTGGACAGGGCACAGGCAAGGTCCCCAAACCTGTTACACACCACCCCCACACATGATGCTACAGGCATAGTTCACGTGGAGAAAGTGCCAGCCTACATTACCTTGTGAAGGAGTGACTACACACAGACCAGGGAACATATTGCAAGGAGGGGAAGGGAGGCAGGAGAGCACAGCTATACTGTGGGTAACTGGATCCGCACAGCACCTTTAAACCCTGGCAGTGTATCCATGCAACTGTGCACTTACAAATGCTGGTGACACACAACAAACACACATGTACCTACCCCCTTCCTGCTGCTGCTTCTCCTGTAAGCGCCTCTCCAAGTCTGGAAATACCACCGCCAGCACACGCTTGTGGATGTGGGTCAGACGGCGGCACCCGCGGTTCTTATGGGTCTCAGGTGAGTCCCCCAGCAGGACCCATGCGATCCTCCGCGTCCAGCACCGGATATCCTGCCAGCGTTTCCTCACCTGGGCCAGGCGCCGCTTGCGCCCATCTGCACTCCTCACGGCACTGACGGCTGTCAGCCATATCTGCTTCTTGGCAGAGGCGCCTACCTGTGAGGATGAACAAGTGACACTACATCAATACACCAGGCACATGTCACGGAGAGACATATTAGAACAAATTTGCTGTTTACAACAAGGCATAGTATGCATCCAACGCATTGCACCTTTGTCATACGGACATGATCCTCTGGGGAAGGGCAAAAGCAGTACGTGCCATTGAAAGTACACAGGTGGAATGAGGGCAACTCCACAATCAATGATCCAGGCTCACACTGTGCATCACAAGCTACACCAGGATAATGTGCAGCACCTCTAAGCAGTCACATGCCACAGGCCACTGACGCTACCGCAGCAGAGTACACAGACACACACAGGCACAGGACATTCACCTGCCATTGCCAAATGCAGCGACAAACCTCACTCTGCACATGTGCCACTAGACGGGGGGGGCTCACAGGTGTGGGGCTGGCTCTGCACGTCAGACACACAGCACTGCTCCCTGCTCACATCACATGGGCAGGGTATATCCATCCCTCATGCAGCTGGGGTGCTACACTCCACGTATGCACCCACCCACATGACAGGGGACTTACACACACACCGATGTCCAGGGTACGAACACATCATGTGGACACTCTCAGCACAGGTACACAGAACTAACACACATCTGTGGGTACAGTCACCTGTCACACTGGGCTGACCACATAATCACATGAGGACTGTAGAGGCTACATTCCCAGGAGGACAAGACAGGCAGAATGTGGCATGCACCATGCAGTGATTGTCACAGTAAACACAATGCTAGTGAGGACGGCAGACATGCACCACAGCATGCTCTGGCTGGGAGACATCAGGCATTCCCCCCCCGGGATCCCCCCTACAGTACATAGCATGTGTGTCACACCTGGACACAATGGCAGAAGTCACAGTCACACAAAAGGGACACAGTCTGTGCTAGTGGACTCTGCACTCACCTGATAACCTGGTCGCCCATACAGCAGGGGGTACTGTGGGAGGATCACATCCAGCAATGCCAGGTTCTCCTCCAGGGTGAAGGGCTGTGACCTCTCCACAGACCTTGACATGGTTCCAGGGAATCAGTAGCAGCAGCTGGGTCGTCGAATACAAAGATGTGCAGGCAAGTGCTCCCTCATGGGACCTGGCTGCCTTATATCTGCCTTGCTGGCCTGTTTCATGCACAGGAGTACAGAGTGATTGGTCACTCACATTTGCATCCTATGTTTCCTCCTATCCCTTTAAACCTAGCACAGTCAGTTGGTTCTTCTTGTGTTTTTTCTTCAGCATGATGTCAACTCCAGAAGCACATTGCAACAAAGTAGATTCTTTCAAACTGACTACTGCTGTGCACCTGCTTAAAAAAATTCAAACTTTAAACTTGGTCTCCATGACAACCAGCATGCATGTAGGCCTTTATACTTGTCCCTCATGTGTCCCCTATGTGATTTGGAGCTTCACACACAGGTACGGTGCGTCCCGGGGCCCTAGGGCACCCCAAATGCATATCAACGGCCCGTACAGGCGTGTGTACGGTCCGTTTCACTATGGGTGTTCTCGCGTCTGGGTACTCATAGTGATAGTGAGCGTACAGGCGTGTGTACGGTCCGTACCACTATGAGTACGGATATGCGAGAACACCCATAGTGATAGTGAGCGTACAGGCGTGTGTACGGTCCGTCTCACTATGGGTGTTCTCGCGTATGCGTACTCATAGTGATAGTGAGCGTACAGGCGTGTGTACGGTCCGTACCACTATGAGTACGCATACGCGAGAACACCCATAGTGATAGTGAGCGTACAGGCATGTGTATGGTCCGTCTCACTATGGGTGTTCTCGCGTATGCGTACTCATAGTGATAGTGAGCGTACAGGCGTGTGTACGGTCCGTACCACTATGAGTACGCATACGCGAGAACACCCATAGTGAGATGGACCGTACACACGCCTGTACGCTCACTATCACTATGGGTGTTCTCGCTTATGCGTACTCATAGTGGTACGGACCGTACACACGCCTGTACGCTCACTATCACTATGAGTACGCGTACGCGAGAACACCCATAGTGAGACGGACCGTACACACGCATGTACGCTCACTATCACTATGGGTGTTCTCGCGTATGCGTACTCATAGTGGTACGGACCGTACACACGCCTATACGCTCACTATCACTATGAGTACGCATACGCGAGAACACCCATAGTGAGACGGTCCGTACACACGCCTGTACGCTCACTATCCCTATGGGTGTTCTCGCGTATGCGTACTCATAGTGGTACGGACCGTACACACGCCTGTACGCTCACTATCACTATGAGTACGCATACGCGAGAACACCCATAGTGGTACGGACCATACACACGCATGTACGCTCACTATCACTATGGGAGTTCTCGCGTATGCGTACTCATAGTGAGACGGACCGTAAACACGCCTGTACGCTCACTATCACTATGAGCACGCATACGCGAGAACACCCATAGTGAGACGGACCGTACACGCGTGCGTACGCTCACTATCACTATGGGTATACATACGGCAGCACTCCCATAGTGATAGGGAACGTTCACAGGCCCTCTTAGCGAAAGTACGGTGCCTTTCACACATCACAGTGGTGACAGGCAGCACACAGGAAGGAATAGGGCTGACATACTTGTCCATGGATGGACATCAAGGCATTGTCTGGGCATTACTACATGTGTGGGGCACAGGTGTGAAAGGCTGTGATATGGCACATTACTCCTGAGTGGAGAAGGCACCAGATGTATGATGAGATTTGTACAGATGTTATGTGTGACGGTGCAATGTGTGCCAGGCATGCCCTTAACTCCTTTGACATGTGTGCATGTCGTACTGCACACTTGGGATGAGCGTCACTGGCATGGCATGGTCAACAACACACGCAAGTGTCCCCTGATGCCCGGTACAGGGGTTACCACACCAGACATGTCACTACCCACGGTGCACGATGTGACTATGTCATGTATGTGTGGGGGGTTCCCATTAGGTTGATGTTGGAGCTCCCTCAAAAGCATCAGCTGTTGCAGCAACCAACATGTGTCTGTGTGTAGATGGACATGGCACACTGTTCCGCACACCAGGCCACATGTGGTATCGGATGTGAGGTGTGTATGTATGCATGGGACACAGAGTAGCGTAACAAGGACATGTCTGCATCCTCTCCATGAATGTGTGGTGAGTCATCACATGTACACCTTCATGGCAAGGTGTGTGGGCTGTCCTAGTGTAATGTCAGGTGACCTGTGGCTCTAGTGTTCCGCTACCAGTCTCTGCAATCGACATCCTACTTCTGCTGATGTGTGGATGTATGTCAC
The DNA here is from genome assembly GCF_964204655.1 of Triturus cristatus. Lineage (NCBI taxonomy): Eukaryota > Metazoa > Chordata > Amphibia > Caudata > Salamandridae > Triturus > Triturus cristatus. Next base: position 143,364,728 of record NC_140585.1, on the reverse strand, counting down.
TCCTGTGTTGCGTCTGGCTGTTCACTTACACTGGGACACAGCTAATCCCATGCCATGGCATGTGGAGGTTCACAATCTCCGTGTGTAGCTGGGTCTTGGTAGGAGTGTCACCTGCAAGCCATACGTGTCCAGGGCATGTGGCACATACCTGACTCCGTATGTCGCATATGTGTATTGACAGATTAACATGTGCTCAGCACCAAAAAATTGTTGATGTAGTGCACTCACTCTTCCTTGTCACTTCCATATTACTGCAGAGCGCCGCCTCTTCCCCGAGCAATTCCGGACTTGGCTGACATGCGGGAGAATGACTGTATACGCTGCTACCGCTTCCCCCAACCGTTGATTCTGGAGTTGACGGCGAGGCTGGCACCACACCTGCAACCGCTCCACAGGTATCCTACGGCACTGACACCCAAGCTGAAGGTAATGGCTGCCCTACATTTTCTAGCCACGGGTACCTTTCAAAATACCATAGCTCATGTTGGTGGCATGTCCCAGAGCATGTTCTGCCGTGTGCTGCATGATTTCTTAGAGGCCATGTTGCTTCACCTGGATGAGTTCATCCATTTCCCAACCCCTGAAATGTTGACTGATGTCAAGCGTGGATTCTATGCCCTGAGAGGGATGCCCCATGTCATTGGGTCCATAGATGGGACACATGTGGCTTTGGTACCACCACAGGCACAGGAGGTAGCGTACAGGAATCGCAAGCACTACCACTCCATCAATGCCCTTGTGGTGTGTCTGTCCAACATGGTGATTTCACATGTCTGTGCTCGTTTTCCAGGATCAGCACACAATGCCTACATCATGAGGCGTAGCAGGGTGCCTGAAATGATGACGCAGCTGCGCAACGAACGAGCATGTGTTGTTGGTGGGTACACTCTGTCTGTCCTGTATTTTGCGTAGACTTCCAGCACGACCGCTTCTCCTGTCCTACTTATGTCCATGTGCTTTCCATGTAGGGGACGCTGGCTATCCCAACATGCCATGGCTGATCACACATCTCCGCAACCCCATCACGCCGGCCCAGCTCCGCTACAACGCCGCCCATGGCCGGACAAGGCGAGTGATAGAGAGGACATTTGGCCTCCTGAAGAGCCGATTCCGATGCCTCCACAAGACCGGCGGCGCCCTCCCATATGCCCCGGCGAAGGTCTGCAAAATCTTCATGGTCTGCTGCATGCTGCACAACATAGCAGTTGAGAAAGCTGTGCCACTCATCCTGGATCAAGATGATCAGGACCATCCACCCGTGGAGGACGAAGGTCTTGGCAATGGGGCTAGTGATGTGGAGAATGTGGTTCCGCAAGAGGACATCCGGACTCGGCTCATACGCGACTTCTTTGCTTAGTGGTGAGTACCAGTGTCTGTGTGTGCTCGCATTGGTCCCCGTGTGGCATGTGTTGCGATGTGTGTGTCCATCTGCATGTATGCCACGTGAGTCAGAGGTGTGTGTGGATGTGTCACTGGAGTGATGGTGGCAGTGATGTGTATTTCCCCAGTCATAATTGTGACCTGGCATGTTGTCATCCTTACATGTGTCGAGTACATGCACATGCAAGTGGCTGTACTTTTTGTGGCTGACTTCTTGTGTGTCTCTCTTCCCCAGGTACTTGCGCATGCCGTCTGCTGGTTGCATTGTTGTGGCACTGCTATTCCTCATGGACACGTCATCCTGTGCTGACTCAGCGTTACACGCACGGACAAGTTTGGAAGTCTCCTTAGGGTAAGGGATGCATCAGGGGTGTATTGGGTGTGGCAGTTGTTTACGATGTATGCACACAGCCCCTGTCGATGTTTGGTTCCTCTGCAGACATGTCGCATCACCATGGTATACATGACATGCAGCTGGGTACACCTGAATAGATGGTCAGACTTGTTGACAGTCATCAGTGATGGGATTGTGTAATGTGATGATGGCATCAATGTGTGTTATACTGCCCTTGGACACATACGGTTTGCATTGGCTTGACATGGTGTGGGACTTCCACATCAGCCGATCAATGGTGTATGGCAGTCTCTCCGTGAGCAGCAGGGGGTGTTTAGCTGTTAGCCGACACTTGTGTGCCAGTTCCATGGCTACCACGCATTTGTGCTGCAGAAGGGGGGTGCCAGTGTTGGACCCACATGTTATTCCACATGACCCGTTCATGTGTACTCCGAGTTGCCTCTGCAATCCCGAATACATGACTAATAAAGGTGTCCCTATGCCTCCAAGGTGCCTCTTCTCAGTCAATGCTGGTGTGTTGCCACGGTGCATCCGGCATGTCTGGCATGGTTTTCCGTGATAGTGGCTATGTGTCTATGTGTAGAGTAGCAAGATGCAAGCTGTTTATGTGGGATTAGACAGTGTATTGTGCATGATGTCCATGACTGTGTGGGTATTGTGACATGTGCCATCCCCATGCATCCAACGTTGGCCAGGCCCCCATTCTCTGCATCCACCTGACTCAAGCTTGCAGGACATGGTTCTGCCACCTGTCCACACATACTTGGGTGCCCCAGAGGACACTCCACATGATCCCTGACATCTCTGCGCATGGCTGTCGCTGTACTCAATATGTCTGTCGGCACGGTTGTGCGGCCACCCCATCAGCTGGTTGGGCCCATCACGGGTGTGTATGGTGCTCCATGTCTGTCTTGCCTAATACAATGTGACCCATGTGTGTCCTGTGCCAGACTCAGGCCCCAGGGTGTGGATGGTTGAAGTCAAATGAGAACTCAGGCATGGTTAGACTTTACAAGACACATGTAAGGTAATAATGCAATCAGTAGGCATCTTCTCTTTATGGTGTGACTTTTTATTTTGGTTGGGGTGGGGGGGGGGGGGCGGTTTGACATGAGGGGCTTTCCGGGTGTGTGGAATCCAAAGTTCACTAGGGGAGTTGGTGTCCTTGCCATTAGAAATCCTCAGAGTCCATGCCACAGTCTTTGTCAACATTGGTCAGACAGTGACCATCAAGTCCATGTGGCAGAGAATGCCTTTTGCTGCTGTGCTGCTGTTGGTCCAGTGGGCCAGGTGCCAGGCCAGGTGTCCTGGGAGATGGTGCTGTTGCGCCGACCCTCACGGTCTTTTCCGTGGACGACCCGCCCTCCTGCGGGGACCCTCAGAAGCAGGCCGTTACGATGTTTGGGATGCTCCGTCGGATGTCTCCTCCTCCTCCTCCTGATCCCTCCCTGTGGGTGGTGATGTTCTACGCCTGATGGCACAGGGAGGGTTGCCCATGTTTTCGGCCATCCGACGGAGTGTACTGTGAATTCCCGTGAACACCGTCACGAGCTCAGCCTGCCTGTCCTCCATCCGCCGTTGGTGTCGCAGTAGACAGGCATGTTGCTCCGCATGTTGCTGGGCCTGCTGGGTCTTGATCTCCTCGAGGATGGACACAACCTGGGCCATGCCGGTGGTGTCCTGCCGGTATGTGTCCAGGATGTTTCGGACATGGGAATATACCGGTTCCCCAGCCAACCGGTCAGGCTCGCGCCTCCGCCGTCCTCCACTCCCACCACCCCTGCCCACTTGCACCTGGCCTGCCCTTGTGGGCACATCGGGTCTCCGGGACCCCTGAGGGGTGGCATTGGCGTTGTCGCCTGCCTCCTCCTGGGTGCCCGGGACACCGTGTCCCTCCTGGCCAGCCTGGCTGCATTGTGGTGGTGGGGCAGGGATCCTGGGTGTCCCCTGGGATGTGGCAGGAGTGAGGGTGGTGGTTGGCCCAGTTGTACCTGACGCAGGTGCTGCAGGCCGTTGGACACCAGAGGGGCCAGGTTGGTCGGGGTCGGGTTCGTCCACAGAGTGGTGAGAGTCGTCGCTGCCGGGGGCTCCGTCATCCCGCCGAGCCGGGTCCTGTGAGTCTTCCCCCCCAGTGTTGGGGGGTGATCCACGACGTTGACCTGTGTGTGAGTGAGACAATGTTAATTTTGTTCCATGCAACATCCATGTTTCATTGTTTTCAAAGTTGGCACATTTCCTCTGGGAATTTGGATATGTCTTGCATTCCACTCACAGTGCACTTGTGCATGGGTATGTCCCTTGGCCACAGCTTTTGCGACTTTACCTATGTGTGGCACAGTCTTACTTGCTGCGTCAATTGTGACTGCAGTTAGCAGTGGAGTGGGCAGGTGTGGCGAGCCATGCATTGGCGCCTTCCGTGTAGCACTGTACGTGTGCACATGGAGTTGTTCCACACACTTATATGATGCAGGTAGCTGTCTTTGTGCTCGTGCACAGGTTGTGACATGGCCCTGTGTTTTGCCATGGAGAAGAGGGGGGGGTTCTGGCACTGGCCACCCTTGTCTACATGCACGCAGTCCACCTGCTGACGAGCAGACATTCCCACACCCCACAAGGCTGATTTGCTCTCCCTGTGTGTCCCTTTCTCGCTCCCTCTCTGTCCCCCTCTCCCTCCCTCTGTGTGTCACCCTCTGTCACCTCAGCCCAGCTTCCTGGGCACACACTGTTAGCAGATCTTTGAATGGCCCTTGGATTGTTGATGTGAGTTTGTTACTGATCTCCAGGCACCCATTGGGTGTAGTATCTGTGTGTGCGCTGCTGCTGTGGTGGTGTGTGCTGCCACTCTTTCACAGTGTTGGCTGTTCATTAGCTGCTGTCATGTGCAAAAAGTGCCTTCACCCCATGTCTTAATGCAAGGCGTCCGCCATTTGCTGGCAAGTCTTTCCTGTGTGGGGACACACTGTTTGTCTGGCTGTGACCTAGGCCATATGGGCAGAGGGCATTGTTGTCTGCTTCTGAGTTGCACTATGTGATTTTTGGGGCCCACACTCCCGCCATCCGGCTTACTGTGTCTTGTGTTGGTGTTTTCTGTGGCCTGTGACTTGGCATTGTCCAGCTGGGTGCATGGGGCATGGTGGCGCCAGTGGCATGTGCGTGTTCATGGAGTGTGGTTGAGTCATGCGATAGCTTGGGGTGGTTGCGTGCCTGTTTGTGAGTTTGGTTGTGGATGACGTTCCCCCATGTGAGGTGAGTTGTTTGTGTACTCACCGGGGTCTCGGAGTCCTTCTAATCCGTCCACTGCCACCACCGGCAGTACGGCCATCACCCTCTCCTCCCAGGGATGGTATTCTACGCGTCTGCGGGGCGGCCCTCCTCCAGTGACGTTGGCCTGGTTGTGTTCGTCGGTCATTTTGGCTCGGACCCTCCTCCGCAGATCGTACCACCTGGCTTGGCATTCATGCCTGGTCCTTCTTGTGTCCGCAACAGCATTCACAGCATCGACGATCGTCTGCCACATGGCTGTTTTTTCTGAAATGCTGGTCTGTCTGACCAATGTTCCAAAGAGGTGTGGCTCAACTCTGAGGATTTCATCGACAAGGACCTCCAACTCTCGGCTAGTGAACTTTGGATTCTTGTTAGTGGGCATGGTGAGGGGTGTGGGTGTGGATGGTTGTGGGGGGTGTGGGTGTGGATGGTTGTGGGTGTGTGGGTGTGGTTGGGAAGGTGTGTGAATGTGATGAGGGGGTGTTTGTGAAGGTGGTTGTGTGAAGGTGTGCAGGTGTAAGGTGTAGTGGAGGTTGTAGTATGGTGCAGTTGTTTCTCTGTGTGGTCTGGCAGCAGTGGGTATGTTGCAAAGGCTCATGGTTTGTGTGTGTGGGCCCTTTTTATTGGTCCATTGGTGGGTGTGGCTGTGTTTGAACTTTGGGTGGGTGTTTTATAAGGAGTGGTTGTGTTTTGGGCCTCTGTTTTGGATTTTGGCAGTTGCAGGTCAGTGAATGTGTTGTTTTTGTGGTTGTTGCACATGTTTTGTGGCTTTGTGCCATTCGAATGGTGTATTCTTGTGTTGTTTTGCTTCGTCCTGGTTGTGTACGTGCGTTTTTAGCGTGTGTACGGTGTGTACATGGGCCATTTTGTTGTACAGTGCTGTCCTTGTGTCTGGCTTGGTACGACTCGTACATGCGCGATGTTGTGTGAAGGTGGTGATGTTGGGGCCTGGGGTGCGCTCCGTACTTAGAATGTTGGGGTGGGGGTACGCTCCATGCATACACGGGTGGGGGTACGCGTCGTACATACAAGGTTGGGGTGGGGGTACGGTCCGTACATACACGGTTGGGGTGGGGGTACGCTCCATACGTCCGCGGGTGAGGGTACGGTCCGTACATACACGGTTGGGGTGGGGGTACGCTCCATACATACGCGGGTGAGGGTACGGGTCGTACATACACGGTTGGGGTGGGGGTACGCTCCATACATACGCGGGTGAGGGTACGGTCCGTACATACACGGTTGGGGTGGGGGTACGCTCCATACATACGCGGGTGAGGGTACGGGTCGTACATACACGGTTGGGGTGGGGGTACGCTCCATACATACGCGGGTGAGGGTACGGGTCGTACATACACGGTTGGGGTGGGGGTACACTCCATACATACGCGGGTGAGGGTACGGGTCGTACTTACACTGTTGGGGTGGGGGGTACGCTACATACGTACGCGGGTGAGGGTACGGGTCGTACATACATGGGTGGGGGTACGACTCGAACGTACACGCGTGTACATACACGGGGGTACGACACGTACACGGGTGTACATACACGGGTGGGGGTACGACTCGAACGTACACGGGTGTACATACACGGGGGGTACGACACGTACACGGGTGTACATACACGGGTGGGGGTACGACTCGAACGTACACGGGTGTACATACACGGGGGTACGACACGTACACGGGTGTACATACACGGGTGGGGGTACGACTCGAACGTACACAGGTGTACATACACGGGTGGGGGTACGACTCGAACGTACACGGGTGTACATACACGGGGGTACGACACGTACACGGGTGTACATACACGGGGGGTACAACTCGAACGTACACAGGTGTACATACACGGGTGGGGGTACGACTCGAACGTACACGGGTGTACATACACGGGGGGTACGACACGTACACGGGTGTACATACACGGGTGGGGGTACGACTCGAACGTACACAGGTGTACATACACGGGTGGGGGTACGACTCGAACGTACACGGGTGTACATACACGGGGGTACGACACGTACACGGGTGTACATACACGGGGGTACGACTCGAACGTACACAGGTGTACATACACGGGTGGGGTTACGACTCGAACGTACACGGGTGTACATACACGGGGGGTACGACACGTACACGGGTGTACATACACGGGGGGTACAACTCGAACGTACACAGGTGTACATACACGGGGGTACGACACGTACACGGGTGTACATACACGGGTGGGGGTATGACTCGAACGTACACGGGTGTACATACACAGGGGTATGACACGTACACGGGTGTACATACACAGGGGGGGGTACGACTCGAACGTACGGGGGCTGGGGGGGGTCGGCGCGTATGCGGGCACATGTCTCCATGGTTGCTATGGGTGTTCGGTGCAGACGGTGTTTTTTCCATACGGTTGTAACATCGGACGCACGGGATGGATCGTGATTCCGCGGTCGGACTTCACTTTTCACATTTGTACGGTAAATCGTCCGGGGACGTGTCGGACACATTTTCCGTCCCGAGGACGTGTGGGGAATTATTCCCAATGCGATTCGTATGGTCTTTTTCCCATGCGAATCATAATTGGCAGTTTGTACGGCACTTGTATGATTCGTACGGTAAAAAGACCGGTTACGAGTCGTACGGGGAAATTTTTTTACCGGATCGTAATCGGCACCATAACGTCATCTGTGACTCCTCTGAGGGCTTATAGGTTAATTCGCAAGTCTTTTGGTCCAGCATCAGCTGCTGCCTCTTTCCAGAAGGTCATGAATAAAAGTCTAAATGCTTGGCAAAGATGTTGTTTCTACAAGACAACCTTTTGGTCTTTGGCAAAGATCAACTGCAACAGGATGAAATACTGTGGAAAGTGTTGGCACTGTTGCAAAAGGCAGGACTAGTTATAAAGAAAGAGAAATGCAGGTTTAGAGTGTCATCAGTACCTTATTTTGGGTACACTATTTTGGGTTAAGGGATAAGCCCAAAACTCAACCTAGTTAATAGTATTGTTGAGGTGCCCACACCTAAGAACAAAGATCATGTGCTCTCCTTGTTGGGATTAGCAGAGTTTTGCTGATAGTTTATTCATAACTTCGTTAAATTGTCCCAACCATTGAGAGTGTTATTGAAGAAGGGTTCCCATTTCACTTGGACTGATGGATGTGATGTAGCTTTTAGGAACATCAAAGGCAGCAAGGGAAGATACTAACACTAGGGCATTTTGATGCTTGCAAGAAAACAGTCTTGTCGACTGATGCTAGAATCAAGGGCTTAAGTGTTGTTTTGGCTCAGCTGGTTGATGGTTTATTTATTTTTATTTATTTATAAGGTTTTATATAGCGTGGACTAGACCCTATGAGGGTATCAGAGTGCTTTACAGAAGTTACATCAAAAGAAAAGTTGCACGCTAGTCACAAATAAATGAGTATCTAAGATGAGATCGTATATGTTGTAAGTTCTTCTTGAAGGTCAGGATTGTGTTAGTCATTCTCTTTTAGCGATCATCACGCATCTTGGTAGATGAGCAGCTTCTGGTTGGGATCAATTTGCATCAGAGCTGGGATCAGGAGAGAGTTTTATTCATTAGAAGTAGTTTGACTTCATTTTTGAAGGAGGTGGTGGAGGCATTCATTCTGATTGCTTGGGGCAGGGCATTCCATATCATAGATGCTAGGCCAGAGAAGGTGCGTGTGTAGGTTAACGTTTTCCTACATTTTTGTGGTTTCAATAGCAGGGTGTTGGTGCTTCTCAGAGTTCTGCTATTGCCTGATAATTCAAGTTTATTGGCTAGATACTTTGGCGTATTGCGGTGTAGGGCTTTGTGCGTCATGCATGCAATTTTTAGCTGTGCTCTTGCCTGATAGGGGAGCCAATTCAGTTCCTTTAGATCCAGGGTGATGTGGTTGTTCTTTCTGGAGCCAGTGACAAGTCTTGCAGCCACGTTGAGAAGGACTCTTAATGGAGCCAGACTGGATCTCGACAGGCCACATAATTCCATAGTCTATTCTGGGTAGAACTAGATATTAAACAGATGTTTTTAGGCCGTTGTCGTTGAGGAAGGGTTTTAGTTTCTGAGAATGCTCATATGAAAGTTGGCTCATCTGGTGGCTGTGCTGATGTGTGCCCTCATGTTGAGATTCTTGTCAAGTATTATTCCCAGTGATCTTGTGGAATCGATAATGTGAGGTTTGCAATTGAGGGCTGTTAGTTGTTTCATCCAGTTTACTGTCACCTTGTCCTGTGGTGGGGAGATTAGGAGAAAGTCATTTTTTCAGCGCATTGAGTTTGAGGTGTTTTTTTTGTTAGCCAGGTGTCAGTTTTTTGTAAAGTTGTGTTGAGTAGGCAGATGTCATCCGGCGCTGATATTTTTAGGTATAGTTGGGTATCATCCGCGTACATGTGGTAGTGGGTATTGGAGAGTTTCAGAATTTCGGTTAAGATAGATTGAAGAGGGTAGGAGACAAGACGGTGGAAACTTGAGGGACCCCCAGAGTGAATGGTGTGGTCGAGGATAGCGATTGGTTAATCTTGATTCTTTGGGTTTGGTTGTCTAAGAAGGAGGCAAACCACTTTAGGACAGCTCCTGATAAGCCCATTCTGTGTTCGAGTAGGTCCATGAGACTGATATGTTTGACCGTATCGAAGGTTCATGATAGGTCTAGAAGGATTAGGGGGTAGGATTTGTTTTGATCTCGTATTCTGATGTGGGGCATGGCCATTTCCATGCTGTGATTCTGCCTGAAGCCTGATTGGAACTGGTCAATGAGTTGGAATTGGGCTATATGGTTGCATAGTTGGGAGTGTACGCACTTCTCCAGTAGTTTTGCTAGTGTAGGAACAGTAGATATTGGATGGTAGTTATCTGGAATTGTGTGGTCAGCCGTGTTTTATTTTTTAGAATGGGGGTTACCTACCCTTCTTATAAGCAGCTTGGAAGGGTTTCTTGCGATAGAAATGCATTTACTATCTTTGTCCAGATGAGCATCAGAGCAGTTTTGATCTCGCAGAAGATGTTGGCTGGAAGCGGATCGCAGAAATGGTTTGACGGTTTAATTGTTGTTATTAACTTGAGGATGTCATTTTCGTGAAAGATTTTAAAAGTGTTCCATGACGCATTGTTATTGAGGGTAAGATCATGCTGGATACGTGTTTGTGCCGATTGCGGCACGTTGAGGTTAGGTGGGGGGCGACAGTGGGAGTTGTTCATTTGCTGTGAGGAGTTATTTTTCTATCATTTTGGATTTTTCCAAGAAGTGGGCGGCAAAAGTGTTGCAGTTGGGTTGCTGTTTTGGGCCTACAGAGGAGTCGGTGTGATGTTGAGCGGACTGAAGATTAATAATTTAGAATAGTTTTCTTGGTCGATTTTTGGCCTTGTTTAGTTGGTCTTTGAAGAAGTTAGCTTTTGAGATTCTGATGTGTTTGTTGAAATTACTCCTCCTTGATCTTGGTTGTTTAAGGTGCTATAGGGACTGTGCGGATCTCCGGTCCTTTCCGCTAGTCTTAGGTTGCGGCGTTGATCGTTCAGGCTCCCATTGTACCAGGGTTTGGAGTCTTTAGAGAATGGCCTTTTTAGTTGAAGGGGCGCGACTGTGTCGAGAATGTTAGTCATTAAGTTGTTATAGTGGGTTGTGAGTTCATGTACATCTGTCAGGTCCACTGGTGGTGACAGATAATTGTTGGTGAGGGAAGTTAGGTCATTACGGTTAATGTCACAAGTATTTCTTTTCCATTGTTTGGGTTTCTTATGTTTATGTGTCTTCGTTGGTTCAGTGATGAGGAAGGAGATGCTGTGGTGGTCCGTCCAGTCACAAGGGATGATCAATTTAAGTATGATGGAGTTTGGCCTGGCATTGATCAGATCCAGTGTTGCAACTAGGATGTCCGTTAGGTTATCACAGAATTGAACAAGTTTGAGGTCAGTTAGGAAGGTTTTTAGGCTGTTAACTGTGGGATCGTTATGGTCATTCCAGTGAAGATTGAAGTCATCGAGAAAGATTTGGGGGCAGGGTTGCCCCAGGTTGGAAGAGATGATTCCCATGATTTGTTCGGCGAATGCAAGATTGTTGCCCGGAGGGTGGTATACCACGTGTAATTTACATTGGGGACTGTTGTTGCTCACAATAAGGTCTGCAATGTCAGCTGTGCGTGTCCAGGCCGATCTGCAATTTAGGAGTATGCATGGTGAATTGAAAGTGGTGGCATTTGCTCCGCTGAGCGGTGCTGAGGAAAGGTATTCCATTATAGAGTGAGAATCATTAAATGTATGTTGGGCAGTTTTCCACTTCAGATGTTTCTTGTGGCTGTACCATTTATATCGACCACTTTCCCAAATTTTCACTTTTAAAGAGATGGAAAATAGATCTCCTAGGATTAGACGAAGAATGGAGGGATTATCTATCTACAATGTTTGTGTATAGTATGTGCCAGGGTCCAAAATCAGCATGGCGGACTGTTTATCGAGGCTGCCAGTTGATCAGGAAAGAGATAAATGTTATAGCACTTTGGTAGGCTGGGTGTGTGAGCTTGCGCTGGATGACAATGAATGGGCTGTTGGCAATTCTAAAGATTTGCATTTTTTAGTTTTGAAGTATTTCATTGTGAAGGGTTGGCCAGAGAGTAAAGATATTCCCGTCACTTTGAGGGGCTTCTCCTATTGAAGGGGTTAATTATGCATTGTGGAAGAGAAAAATCACAGAGGTGATCGAGTACTACCTCTCAATGATTTGAAAGAACAACGAATCATCTTGGCTCATGAGGGGCATTTAGGGAATAACATGACTAAAGCTAGGTTACGAAATGGCATTGGTGGCCGGGGATGGATCATCAGGTTGAAGATGTTGTAAAGGACTGTTGGCAATGTGCTAATAATGACAAAAGTAAGAAGACACGTACTGCTCCACTATCCCCAGTTGAGAGTCTATGAGAACACTGGACAAAGTTAGGTTTAGACATCACTGACGCTTTTGAGTGGATGGCCCATGATGAACGTATGTTCTATTACTGGTTGAATGCACTTCCATGATGAACGTATGTTTTATTACTGGTTGAATACACTTCCAAGTGGGTGACCACATATGTTTAGCTTCATTCAACACTAAGAATGCAATAGAAGTCTTCATGGAGGAGTTCTCTTGGGAGGAGAATCCCAAGTATCTTGACACTGACATTGCAGTTCATCTCTAAAGAGATGCGCAAATGTTTCACAAAACTAAGAATTGTGCACTTTAAGATGGTTCTTTATTCACCCCAAGCTAATGGTTTAGCAGAAAGCATGAACAGAATCGTGAAGAGTTGTGCTCAAAGAGTACTTGTTACTAATAGTTCCCTAAAAGTCTTCATGAGAGAAACATGGTGGGCTCAAAACAACACGTCTAATAGTGTAAATTTGGTGTCACCATTTACCTCTTGAGGGGTAGGAGGCCTCGCAGTAAACTCAATCCCGTATGGCTGAAATGGAGTACAAGAAGGTATGTGGTACACAATTCAGAAGAAGAACTGAATATACGCAGATCATCACATAAAAAAAAAATAGAACCCAATTTGATATAAAGAATTGTGCACAAGAAGGATGGTTGAAAGTGGGAGAAAAAGGGTAGATCAGAAGGCCGGGGATGCTGTGAAAAGGACGTTCCAAGTTCATGGGTCCTTTTTAGTTCTCGCTGAGGCAGCGCATGCGCTGCTCTGCGAGATATTTAGTGCATGGGTTGTCAAAGTGTTGCCACAGGCTTTTGGTGGCCTAAAGCTTGCGTGCATGTGAGCATGCACGTGCGCAGCCGCCATCTGCCTTTCTGTCATGGCTCATTAAGCCTTCCAGCACGTGAATCATGCTCCTACACCCCCTTGCTGTCTGCTCTCACTACCCCCTTTCTTTCTCCCCCCTCCCTTCTCCCCCTCCCTCCTCGTTAGCTTGTTATTCTTAACTTCGGAAGCATCAAATGTGAATTCTTCAAGAAGCAATTCACTTCCGACTAAGCCAATGCCGCCTCAGACAGTAGACATTTTCTGGTGCTTGTCTTTACTAGTCTGTTACCTTTCATACAGTTGAAGTAATGTTATTCATGTTACTACAACCAAGTACAGAGTACAAGAAAGTGCAATACGTAAATAGAAACGATATTAGTACATTTATCCACGCAAGTTTTCATGGTGGCATAGGAGAGAAGTTGCTCGTTTTTAGTGACACAACTTATAATTTCAGAGTTGATGTTTAATTTTTGTTTGCAAACTTGCCAACCTGGCAAATTAAGTTCTTCCTGGTGTGACTTGCCAGTGAGGAAGTTTGAATCTCGGTTAAGTCTCATCTTTTTGCGGTCGATAAATCGAGTTGCATTCATTTGGATAATAACATTTACTATTTACTGCACTTTTAAGAAGCAATTCTGCAACATTCAGCAATAGATACATTCGAAATTAGCATTGTCGTCAGAGGGCACTCCAAAACATTTAGCAACTGGTAGCAGGGACATTTGCACAATGACTTTGCTGCTGCTATTTTGAAGAATGTTAATGTACTCTTTCCAGAAGTTGTTTATATTTAATAGAAAATTGTTCAAATTAAAGTTTTACACTTGTGAACAATACACCTGTGGATTTTTCCTTTTGGTATGGTAATCGCCATTTTCTAGAAGACAATCAAATTGTTTTATTTAAGTCATTCAACATGGTTGGGCATAAGTTGCGGGCCATCTCAAATGTACATTACCCCTCACCTCCACACCCTCTCTGCTCTTTTCTGTGTATTCCTCTCTGCACATGCCTTCCACATCAGCTGCTGGAGGCACAACAAAGCAGGCCCGCACTCTCCATTCACTCTTCGTTTTATTCAAGCTTCGTATACTCCATTTGGGCATGTGGTTTGAAACCTGAACCAGTGGTTCAGCATATACTAGTTACAAACAGCATGTACCGATTTGGCTTATGTCCCCTTTTTTTTCTGTTTGATGTAAGCATTGATTATCGTTGATGTGTGTAGATTTTTTTTTATTTGTATACATTTTACATGGATTTCCCTAAATATATAACACACGACTAGAGCAGCCAGATCCACGGGTGAGTGCCGTAAGCCATCTAAAATTCTATATTTAGAGATAGATTTATAGCCTCTAAATTGTCAATTTGGTAACTCCCAAAACAAGCATTGGCATAGCCAATAGGTCTCACCTTTGGGACCTTATAAGTGTTTAGCCATGCAACAGTTGATGTTGTTGCACCAAGTATATTGTGCTGGATAACTAAATACTTATAAGGTCCCAAAAGCGAGACCTATTGGCTATGCCAATGCTTGTTATTATTGCTGGTGTGAGGAAAGTGCGGTGATATTGGACTTAGGAGATGTCTGGAATATGTCTTGGTTGGGAAAAGAGGATGATAATTCAGTCTCACATCATCCTGCTGTTAACAGGGATAGAGGTGATGAACACTCCACAAAGAGATCGAGGGTCAAGCCTGAGTGGCATAAAGTCTATGTAACTGGTTAGGGTTGGTTCTCGCTGACAGCATGCCATTTCAGTTGTGCTGTGTAATATAAGGCCTTTGTAGTTGCTTTTATGGTTATGTTTTTTTCCCATTTTGCATATTTATTTTTATGTTTTCCATTGCATTGCTTATTTGCTAGCTATTATAATATTGAATGGGGGAAATGTGCTGTGGCTTGGTCTACAATATGATTAGAATGCTACCCAGGTCATCCATGACAGCACAAAGCTCTGTACACTAACTATGTTCTAATGTTTAAATTATTGACAGTTATCTGCTGTCCTGGAAGCTGCTAAGATGGGTTGGTGTTCTATTTCTGAATACTATGAATAAATCTTCAGGAAACTTACACTAGAAGGTATGTGGTAATTTGGAACTTAAAAGAGCCTTTACCCAAATGTACTTTACTCCCCCCTCCAGCTCCTCTGACCCCTGCACCGTGCCAATTTGCATTCGTCCCTGACTACCGGCCTCACTCGGAGTACCCCATGGTCCTCCGTACATTAGGCAAGAGAGTGTTTTACCCCGAGCTTGGAGCAGTCATGCCAAAAACAACAATACTCTCTAGGACAGATACCTTTATTAAAGGCCCAACATGCCCTACCAGCATTGCCTTTCATCTTCCCATAGCGCCCTCCCCTCCTTCGGTGGGAATCCCTGGAAAGGGCTTATTAAAAAGAGGGAGGATGCTGGCCGTAAAAATAGTAGGTGCAGGCCTTGAGGGTGCCACTGAATGAAGCTTACAGTATTCATCTTCTGCCAGTGAAGCCATGAATTCCTCATTGTATCTGACCCACGCGAGGCACTCAACTATAACCTGTAACTTGCGAATGACATCCATGTACTTGAATAAAGCCACAAACTGCTCTGGATACTTTTCCCAAAACACACTTGTGTAAATAAAAACACCCCTGTCCAGTTTTCGTTGGTGACCGGCACTCTAGGCCATTTGGGCAGCACATATTCCTCCTCCTTAGATCCCATCTATGCTCTCATCTCTCTAAGCAGCAGTTTGAACACCTCTATGTGTTTTACTCTTCCAAATCCACTCTGTAGTTGTATTCCCCAAAGGTGCCCCCAAAGATTTCTCAATGCCCACGTAATTTAGTTTCTTACATTTTATCTCTTTCCTTTCCCTCAGTTACAGAGTCAGTGGCCATGGCTGTTGCTCCCACACCCACCACCTTGTCCTTGGGTATACTGTCTTCCCCCAAAGGCAATACCTCTCCTATCTCTGTCGCCTGATCAATTGTTATATTCCATATAGGTACCCTATATAGGCGCAGGTAACATTGCAACCTTTCACCTATATTCTTCCGTACATTACATACATAGTGGTTCTTATGGTCTGACCTTTTACCGAGATACGACACTGCATTCAGAACGCGGGGTTTTCCCTTGTTGTAATTTCATACATTATGCATGAGGTTTCTTGGAAGCATAGTAGGACTACCATCTCCTGTATAATATCTCTGTAAAAAGTTCAGGACCAACCTCATCCTTTAGGCCGACAAAGTAGCACAGCAAGGTAGAATCCCTGGGGAGACCTATGGGTATATATACATCACATCTTGCTTAGAAGGACAGAGGCATCATAGGAGTACACACTTTTACCATGTATTTTATTTACTTGTATATATTCATGATTACTGCAAAATGGTAGAACTGTACCATCATTTTACTTTCATAGTACTTCTAATCATATATCTCTGCTATTGTCTAATGGTTGTTGCAGCTTATCTATTCTACACTAGAATAACAACTGTTTAATAAATTATTGTTTTTTTAACACAAACTTTATTAAGTTTATCCAAATATCCATACAATCTTCTACGTCCACATTAGGACCAAGTAGTATCAATGCGGTACATCATCATATGCCCTACTTGTATATACCTGAGCACATAGTTAGTACAATACATTTGTGTGCATGGATCTTAACAGCAATACATTCCAATGTGTACATTTCTTTTGCAGTGACATTAAATATTCCGTTCTGTGCTGTTGACCACATTTCGCATTTCTAAATAAACCTATAACGATTACCCAAGGTCACCCCCCCACGCAGTCATCTAACTGGGAACACCATAGTAAGCTACAGAACAGATTGAATAATTCCATAACATTTCACAAAGAGACCTGCACTTGACTAGGGCTTGCGTCACTATACCTTGTCGCACAACAAGTTCAGATTTATCTTGTAGAGGGCACCCGCCTTCTGCATACAACGCCTCAGCTACAGCTCGATCAAACCACTACTGTCTGCATAGGTTCCTCCTGGCTTTTAAATGCCTCAAATACTACATCTCACGCCATTGCTATTGGTATATTTTTCTCTAGCCCCTCTGCTCGTTCAATAAATTCTTATTGACAAACGCCCATTATGTTTATTCTGTGTATCTCTCTGAGACAAACTAAGTGAGCATGAGTGACTGAGCGAAAGGTAGTATATTGTTTACGCGATTCTAAGGGCTCACGGTTGTCATGTTCTGAGGTTGCCAGAAACTATTCTGTCCCCGATAAGAAGAGATTCTAGTGGCACTGTGAGCTAGCGGATACAGACAGGCTAACATATCCGGTGGGGGTGCACCGAATCAGTCTGCCACAAATCCCACAGTTTATGTTATCCAAACGTATAGATCCTGAATAGGTTATATAGGAACTACATGACATGGCACTGTCAACGTTGGTTGGGTACTAATTGAATCTGAGTAGTTCAGTCATGCTATTCTCAGAGACCCCGACTCACAAAACACCAGAGACATCTGGAGTGGGTGGGCGAAAAAAAAAATCCTATTTATTGGCTGTTGGTTAATCAAGCTTGAAGGACGCATTGTTCCTAAGTTGTGCACAAACACCTTATCTTAGTTTCCTTGGAAGACTTCTTCGTTACAAAAATGACTGAGACCAGAGATAACGTAATAGTAGAACTAAACCTCTCAGCCGGAGAAGAAGATGCAGACACAATACACATTGCAGACAATTTTAAAAATACAGTCACCCTGAAACTGCTTGCGCATGGTCTAACACCTAGGGGTGGTATAGTAGCGTTTGTGATTGAGGCACACGAATCATACAAACAGAGGTATTTTATTCGTGGGTTACATTCCCAGCAGCAAATGCAAGAACACTAAAATTTCCACCC
Organism: Triturus cristatus; assembly: GCF_964204655.1. Classification (NCBI taxonomy): domain Eukaryota; kingdom Metazoa; phylum Chordata; class Amphibia; order Caudata; family Salamandridae; genus Triturus; species Triturus cristatus. The sequence continues at coordinate 143,347,110 of NC_140585.1, read as the reverse complement.
TACATAGGAGATGCACCAGTGGAATACTGTCAGTTTGAAGACATCGAGATTCCGCTCACGTACCAGGAACACTTATACTGATTTAAAAGCGCCCTACCCCACATAAGAAGAAGAGTGAGATTCGGCCAGCTCGGAAGAGAAGGGGCATCATGGCCAATATTAGAGGCCTACACACCACATCCTGACATTGAAACAATGCCAGTAGGTGACTTACTCACACAACACAAAGAATTAATAAAAATCTACAGAAACTTGACGCAATTCGTCATGAGGACACTGACAGTCCAACCAGCAATAGTTGCAACAAATGGAACTCAAGCTCAGGGTACAGCAACTAAAATCATACCACAAACGTTACACGCGGTGATGGGTAAAATGCACACAAAACGTGAAGAAATGCTATTCTGGGTAGCTCAGAAAATAACACAGCTAGAGGCAGTATTCCCGAATACTACCCCTTATGAATAACACAGAATGCTAACAATCTGCTTGCCCATGGGGATAACACCACAAGTAGAGGACTGTACCACTTGGGGTACAGTCTTTGCTGTCATTTATACCAGAACTCATGGTATTCCGTCATTAGCAGTGATACCAGATGTATTGAGACAAATACAGAACGAGTACGGAGCAGAGCCTGCTCTGAACTTAGGGATGAAGTTACTAGGTAACTATGTCCAGGTATCAGCCATCATTTTTGCTAATATTAAAGAGGAAGCAGCTTCAGTGACTATCCGCCAACGCCTAAGGGAGTTCAATCCTTTAGAACAGGAACACAAACTACCAAAAATAATTGAAACTGCAAATGCAGAATTAGGCAGAGACAGTTTGGGTGGGAAAGCTTTAAAACCACAACTACTGGGCAGCGGGGTAGTGGAGAGCTGGGGCGCTAGCGGCTACGAGTGTGGGGCATGCCTGCCGCTCATCTCCCTGTCTCTAAACTATGCGTGAAGAGATCAATGTACGATGCTTCAACAATGTATGCGATTGTGCAAACCACATATTCCGCTCTCAGAATTCCTTGATGGTCTCTCAGATAAGAACCATCTAGAAATGAATCAAATCAGCCAATTCCAGTGATATATCTTGAAGGACTGGTCTTGGCTTGGTACAAAATTCTGTTACATTGTTGTAATTATTGCCACAACCATTCTCTCCATCACCAGGAACTTCCCCATCAGGCATTGGAAAGATCGTGGTGGGATTCAGGGTATGGCAACATCTGATTTAAATATTTGCAGCCTCAAGCATAATTTGCTCATTGTAATATAGTGCTTTTAAGTGTTACTTATGTTATGATCTGCATCCTCTATGTAAATCTCCCTCTGCATTTGTGTTGTCCTTTGATTAGCACCATGGTGATAGAATGTTACTGTTCTGTGGTGAGCCAGTTGCACCTGGCTCTTGTTGGAGATGGATGGGACTTTACATCCTCTGGATTAAACTTACTACTTTCAACCTTGGATATCTTCCTGGATATATTTACTTTAATGTTACACTCATATTTATTCATGCAACTGTTGGTAAGCTGCTGAGTTTGAGTATGAGTCAGCAGAATGTCAACTGAGCTTGGGATTAACTCGTTAAGTGTATAACCTGTTCTAATTAGTGCTCTCGGTTTTATGGTATTTACTTTTTTGTCATTCCCGTCTGTATTTATCCATATTTATTTTTTGTCAACTTTATCTGTATTTTTCCATATTTATTATGGGTATTGTGAAAAAAATAAAGCTGAAACTGGTATATTTCCACATTTATTAAACTAATAAATATGCAGTCATGCTTGAATGCCTGCCAGGTTTCAGTGATATGAACACCCGCAAAAGATAAATCAATGGACTTATATGAAAATATGCACATTTTAGTATCAGCCTTGTGCATATCTACTGGTGTTTAAGCTTCTTTACTAAAATTATTTTCATTTTTAACCCCCTTTACCTATCAATCCACACAGCTATTGGCCTGGCAGTATTGGCAGAGGGTATTTATAATCACTCACAAAGCACCCAATTTTCGTTTTCATGAACATTTAAAAATAAATAAAGACAAAAAATAGATGGTTTCTGTCTGTATTATCTGTAAAAATCAGTAAAAACGGAAAACAGGGAGCCTTAATTATAATCCCTTCATTCTGCTGGATGGAAAGACAGGTAGCAGCGATGCTCCTCAATCAGCCTGGAAGTGTGGCGGCTACAGAGCGTAATGTACCTGAGAAATAAGCCACCGCCCACTTTTCTCCTCAGTGTTCCTGAGTAAGTACTGAAATTGAGCACCTTTCTCTCTCATGGCTGAATAAATAAAAGTACTTAGGCATTTGTTGACTTTTCGGGTACTATTGGGTTGGCAATAACAGAAACACAGTTTTAAGGATGTTTGAGCTGGATGGGTCTGGTTAATTTTACTTTCTTTCTACATCAAATTGGTCAAAGGTAATGTTCTCAGGTCTGTTTTATCAGGTATTTAAGTAGTCCAGTTATGATTATGTTGTTCCCCCAAAGTTCACTGGTTTGATGCGTCTTCCTTCTTTGTTCCCAGGTACACAACACCCACCCAGGATAGTTGCATCCCTCCAGGGATGTGGCGGATCCAGTCGCACCTCCCATCTGACTGTGGAAGGAATATGTCTTAGTTTGGGGCTTATCTGCAAGGAATTGGCCGAGCGCTGCGTTAGCCTCCTTGTCGTAACGCCGTGCTCTGCCACTTCTGAAATGCAGGGCTGCACCGTATTTACAAGGATACGGTGAAGCCCTGCGTTTCCCCTTTCACTGGTGCTAATTTAGCAACCTAGCGCCAACGCAGGGACCCTTGCACCATAGTGCAAGGATGCCTGCTTTGCAGGGCTAGATTCTTTATGTGCAGGAAGGTGTCCCTTCCTGCACATAAACAATCTGAAATTGTGTTTTGTAACTTCTGTGCATGCTCCTTAATGCAGCACACATAGAAGTTGCAAAACGTAATTTAAGGGCTTAAAGCAAGAAGAAAATAGAGTTAGAGCGAGAGAGAGAGAAAGAGAGAGAGAGAGAGAGAGAGAGAGAGAGAGAGAGAGAGAGAGAATCGAGGTCGCAGACTGAAAGCCATGGAGGAATCAGCAAACGAAGAAACACCAGACTGAGAAGCCAGAGAGGAGTCATGATGTGAAGAGACCCCAGCAGAGGCAACCTGTAGGACACAAGAGTCTTTTTCAGTGTCTATTGTTTCTGTTTTTGCTTCATTTTAGAGCCCTTCTTCCTTTTTAATGTTTTCTCTCTCGTTACGGAAAGTGTTGTTTCCGTGAGGAACATCAGTAGCAATTTGTCATGTAAGTCCTGGTCTCCGCAACAGCATTCCAAGAACAGGTGCGATACAGAACCTATGTCCGAGCTTTAGCAAGGCATTTATTGTCAAATGGTACCGGACCACTCACATCATTGTGCGTAAGCCTCTGTAAGGACTGTGCAATAATGGACATGTTTGGAATCCACTGACGACAGTAGCCAACCATTTCTAAAATATTTCTCTTTTTTTTTCCTGGGTCGTTGGTGGGTCCATTTCAGAATTGCAGAATGAAAACACCTTTCTCAATTCTTTCTCAATTTTATAACCCAAGTGAACACGTCTTTCTGGCAGTATTCATTTTTGTTGGGGATACCTTGTGGCATGCTCAGCAAGATGATGCAGCAGAGCCATCACATGAAGTTTGCAATCCTCTCTCAGTTTGGAATGCGACCATCAGGTCGTCAACGGACTGTACCAACACTGAGCTACTGGGGAGGAGCAGACTCTGCAAATCGTTCTTCAGATGTTGGGAGAGGATTGATGGACTCTATTATATATCTGAACGCAAATAGATACTGACTATCCTGATGAAGAGGAATGGAGAAGAGCGCTTGACACAAATCGATGATAGTGAACCACTCTGTGTCCGCAGGGAGTTAGAACAAAATGAAAGTAGGATTTGGTACCACGGGACAACATGGGTCTACAATATTATTAATTTTGCAAAGGTTCTGCACTGTTGGCCACTCTCCGCTCAGTTTCTTAATTACCATTATAAGAGAGTTGTAAGGACTCCCTAACACTTCTCTTAAAACGTCGTACTCAATCATCTTGTCAATGACACCTGCCATTCCTTCCTCTGCCTCACGAGTTAGCTTGTACTGAGAAGTGCAAGGAATACGTGCATATGTTTTCATCTTGATCTGCACTGGTTCTGCACTTTCTATTAATCCTATTTCTTTTCCTGTAAAATCCCACACTTCCTCTTTCACTGTATGTCTTAAATCAGGAAGCAAATCCACTTTGTGAGAGATTTGGGAACAAAGCCACTTTTGACTTTTCAGCTTTTAACTTGAAATCCAAGTTTTCATGCCGAGTTTGAATTGCCGCACCCTCTGGTGTACATTTAATTACACAATTCATTTTTAATAAAAGATCACAACCCAGCAAGCTAACTAGACGTGCCGCCCAAATTATAAACTGTTGATCTTTTTCAGTGGATCCGATTTTTACAGGGACATTTGCTGACACCTTATTAATGATCTACTTGTTACTAACGTCTACAAATCTGACTTCTTTTCGAGTGAGGGTTCGGTTGGGAGCCTCCATTGGTCTACTCGTGGATCCGGTAGCATCTATCGATCGGAAATGATACTGGGTGGTCATTCACCTCATCATCTAGGTATGGGCCACTCTGGTCTACCTCTAGGACTGCTCAAGCGTACAATCCTCCTCCTGCCTCCGTTGCCATCATTGTGCCTGCATTTGAGTCGGTCCAGTAGGAAGTCCAAATGTGGATGCGATTTAAGGAAAATTGACACTTATCACTGAAGAATCGGAGTGAAAAACCAGGAATCCGTTGATATTCTATATGTTTTCTATTCTCCATACTATAATTCATCATTGGGGCCGAAGGCAAGTTTCCATTCAATTGGCTTTGATTTTGCATGTTCTGCACAGAGAGTAGTTGGTCTTGAGCAGTTGACTTAGACATTCGGGGACACATGTATGACCGGAGCCTTTCCCGACTTCCTAACGGCAACTTTTTGCGACTCGCAATTAGGAAGTCGCAAAATGAAAACTACTCATGTGTATCAGACACATTTTGTGATTCCCAATGGGGTAGCAATTGACCTACCTCATCAATTTCCGAGCCTGTAGTAGGCTACCTACTCACAAAATGCAGTCAGTACATGTTCTAAAAGGCATTTTAGTTGTCACAAACCTCCCGATTATCCGTTTACGACTGCTAAAAACGGTCGTACAAGTAGACCTCCATTCTTTGGCATTGTATTCATGTTCCATTGCTTCTGTGGAACAATTTGCGACTGATTTTGCACTCTATTTGGACTAGATCTACACTCCTGTTTCCAATTACCAATCTTGCCCAAAAAAGGACAAGGCGTAGTCTTTTGCAACATATTATTATTTGCAAGAAGCACATTCAAATCACTTATGAAAACTCTACCTCTTCCCTGAGAACATTACCACCAGTGTGCACAAAATGAAAATCCTTTCTCTACACACCAATTCCTGGCGTTACTGAATTCCCAACTGAAACAAAACCAGAATCAAAACCAAGATCTGACATTTGGGAAAAGTTCCATTTTCTGCCTCCTTTTTTAAACTAATTTGTCTGAGCCTACCATAATCTTTTCCTTAATTTTTCCTCTGTTTTGCATCAAAACATTCACTACAATACTTGGTACACTTCAAAATCTCATCAAGAGTGTTTCCTTACATCACACTCTGCTGGAGATGAGAACTAATCTCTGGACGCAAAACCGATATAAAAGCAGAAAAGAATCCACTAACGGCTTCTTTTGCAGGGTTATCAACTCCAATGCACTATCTATAGATCTCATTAATCTACCATGCTATCCATGCACCAATTACTTAAACTCCTGAGTCTTTATCATCATTTTCAACCAATGTATTTCCTTGTGCAGCGCTCTAGAACTCAAATGTTGAGTCTCTCATTTATATTCGTCCATTACATGAGGAGATAGACCCCTGTGGGGCTGGACCCTCGGGGGGTCTATATCTGACCAACATGCGAATGCCTTGGACTCCAACCACAAATCTTTAGGAATAACAATGTCAACATTCAACTCAAACCAAAGACCCTTTGAAATCGCCACAATTCTCTCTTGTTCTTTTTACCACTTGTATTCTTCTTCTCTGAGCTGTGGACAATGTCAGGAGATCAGATCACGTCCTCACCACGTAAACATATGCACCTCCCTGTACTTCTCTCAAAGGGAATCCTACAACCACTTCACACTCAGAATCGCTCACACTCGTTCTCTTCTTTTTCTTCATTTTGTTTCTGCTTTCCCTCTTTCGTCAACCATTTTTTTCTGTATCCTTTCAAGTTCCCTCAATTGTTTATGAGTTTTATTATATTTTTCAATTTGTTCTCAAATTGACACATTACATTTCTCATATTTCACTGTCACTCAGTTCCATTCTATAATTCCTGCACAATCTCTTTTCATACAAATCCCCATCATGTGGCTTATTTATGAGATGCCAGTGCCGCCGGGTCGTCACTTTTCCTGATGCTCCAGCGGCGCGGGCCCCTCAATCATATCTATGAAGCCGCGCGCAGCTGCTTTGCGTGGCTTTGCACGGCCTCATAGATTTGGAGTAAGACAAAGCAGCGCAAGTCGTTGTGTTGCAGTACTCTGCACTAGGGAGGCGTTCCAGGGGCTTTGCGGTGGGTTTTTCGAAAGCAACACCCATAGATTTCTTTATTGATGTCGATTGAAACGGGAGAGATGGACCTGCAAGGCCACTGGGTGTTGAATACAGCACTGATTACGGGGGGAATTGGCCCAGAAGCTTTGATTAAAATAAGTTCTATTATGGTAATCTGCATTCTCTGGACTTGGAGATAATTCTTTTTATTGAGGGATGGATTTTGAATGGCCATTGGCCCTGGACACGTATGAATACATGTTATTTTTCCCTGATGAAGTCTATTCTTTGGAAAACATCCATCAACTGTTTTGTGCTGTAACCATTGGGGGCCTCATTTATGAGGTTTTGGCATAGGGCAGTGGCACAAGGCATCTTGCAACGCTGTCCTACGTCAAGACAAAAGGACAGGAATGCGCTGTATCTTTTAGATATGGCGCATTCCTGTGCTTTTCCCCTGCACCGCCTGACAATGGGCTGCCACGCCTTAACGCAGGCACTCTTGCACCATGGTGCAAGGGTGCCTGCATTGTGAGGCTGATTGATTTTGTGCAGGAAGGGGCCCTAGGATGCTTGTTTCCAGTCCAGGGAGAACCTGGCTTGGCAGTTCGGGCTGGACTGTACCCATGAGGCACAGGGTCAAGACTGATTTGCATATGGCTGGGTTCAAACTGGAACGGCATGGTGAGCAAAAAAACGATGGATTTAGGCCCAGATCTCTGTACTGGGGTGAATGTATGACATTGTTCTGCATTCTGTCCATCAATTGTTGTTTTTGCATTTGTCACCCAGAGTGGGAAGGGTATGTCCAGACGTGGGTCCCGTGCTCTCCATGCCACTGGAATCAAGCTATCCTGGCTGAAGAGGGGTGAAACCCCGAAACCGGTCCTAGGATGCTTGTTTCCAGTCCAGGGAGAACCTGGCTTGGCAGTTCGGGCTGGACTGCACCCATGAGGCACAGGGTCAAGACTGATTTGCATATGGCTGGGTTCAAACTGGAACGGCATGGTGAGCAAAAAAACAATGGATTTAGGCCCAGATCTCTGTACTGGGGTGAATGTATGACATTGTTCTGCATTCTGTCCATCAATTGTTGTTTTTGCATTTGTAAATATGTTGTGGCACATTTCTCTACCGGAACGTAAAAAAAGTGATGTTCCGGCGGCGCAGAAGTGCCGGCCTGGATGTTTTGACAAGTGGAAAAATAAAAAAGAAGAATTGAGAAAGTTGTCTTTAGAATTTGATTGAAACTCACATCTTGTGTGGTGCATTATTGGTTGTGTTTTGAGTATTTCTGATCACCCTTGGACAGCGGTTGTATTTAATGAGTGCACGCATTTCTTATTAAAACAGATATTATTAATATATTGTAGACAAGAGGGAGGAGCGATGTCTATAGCTCTTTGTCCTATTGCTTATATATGATATGGATTTGCCACTGGGTTGTCCCTTTCTTGATGTTCCCGTGGTGCAGGCCCCTCAATCATATCTATGAGACCATGCAAAACCAATTTGCGTGGCTTTGCATGGCCTAATAGATATGGAGTAAGACAAAGCAGCTTAAGTTTCTGCGTTGCCTTACTCTGCGCCAGAGAGGCGTTCCATGGGTGTTACGGTGGGTTTTCCAAAGCAACTCCCATGAATTTCTCCTCATTATTTCCTCTTTCCATGTGTGATGCATTTTGCAGCCTCCTGAGGAAATACCAGATGGAACACAGGCCTGCCTGGCTGTGCCCAGGACAGCAGACACTCCCTGGTGCGGAGAGGTGTCTTTCCTTTGTAGGAATGCACCAGTGATTGTGATTGGCCAAGGGTAACAGACACAGACTGTCACATCCTAAAAGAGTGAGCATGCAACCCTGATGCCCTCTAATGCAAACACCATTTGCCCCCATTCTTGTCCAGGCTTTATCTCTTATTAGGGATATACTGTGATGTCATAACCCTTTAGTGTCTGTTGTCTTTATCAGACTGAAATAGGCTTTATGAATCAAAATAATTTAACCCAGCTACTATGGATCAATTAATCATGTAGCGCGATCCCTGCAAGAGAAATACATGTTCTTACTTTCATAATGTAAACCCTTCAGGCCTGAATGAAATAGAAATGAAACTTTGATAAAGTTGACAGACTCACGGCCTCATTTACAAGCCCCTTGCACCCCCCACTGCATCACTTTTTTTGATACAGAGGAATCAGTGCACCACACTGTGCCATATCTACAATCTGACACATTATGTCCAGTGCATCATTTTGTAGAGCACTGAGGTGCATTATACCTGCGCCAGGTATAAAGTAGGCTGGGTAGTGTTCCCACGCAAAAAAGCCACGTAGATCTGGTGCAGTGAAATTTACATTTCACTGCGTCACTCTGTGATTTCACTGAGTCAAAATCTGCTTGCCTGCTCAGACCAGGCGCGAGTATTGACTCACGGTTTTTGCAATGGGACTTGCCTATGTGTTCTGACGCATTGCTGGAGTTGCATCAGTTTTGTGAGCAACTCCAGCAATGTGTCACTTTTGCGCCAACAGATGTGTCCGAATTTCGGACACATCTGCTAATTCTTGCGCCATGGAGCCCTGTACTGTAAATACAGCACATCCATGGTGTTGCAAGGACATTTGGTGCGGGTGCAAGGACACTGATGGGTCAATGCGGATGCGTCAGTTTCTTGTAAATGAGGCCCTCAATGTGTGATCCTCTCCTAAATAACATGCAGAGGTGTGTGGTGGATGTTTCCTTCTCTTTGCAGGTTTGAATAAAAGGAAGCGGTATTTGCTAAAAGCAGATTATCTGAGACCCTGGTATGGAGCGCCCTTCTGTCCTTTGGGAGTCTCGGGCTGTATCTAAGGTGGGTACAGACAAAAATTATATCAAATACACAGTAGAGTTCTCGTTCACATGGATACGACATATAGGAAATTTGAGGAAATGTACATTGTTTGGCTCGTTGGTCTAGGGGTATGATTCTCGCTTAGGGTGCGAGACGTCCCGGGTTCAAATCGCGGATGAGCCCTGTTTTTCTTTTTATAAAGTCATATTTCAATAAATGGATTCTTTCAAAAGTGGCGAAAAACAAACAAGTGATTTTGAAACAGTCTGTGCTGGTTTTGCATTTGATTGCATACATACTCTGCCGCACTCAGCAGGAATTAGAACCCTGGACCACCGAGCCAGCTGCAGAAACAGCTGGAGGAGGGGGCGGGGCAGCGAGTGCGCCACATCAGCAGCGAGGAGGGGTATGTTATGCGCCTTGATCCTGAGAACAGGGGATGCAAACCTTATATTAAAACTCCACTCTGGGGGACAGCATGGTGAGCTGTGGTAGTGCACACGAGTGTGAGACACACTGAGAGGTGTGAGAGGGTTGTGAGGACACCACCAGCAGCAGGGCTGAGACCCATCAAGACACAAGGGTAACTCTCTAAGAAGGGCCTTAGTTATATTTGTAATGATCGGTGTCTCTGTACAGAGTCAAGTTAGAAGGACGGTCTCTGCCCTCCTTCACTCTGATTGGTGCATCCTGAGATGCAGGAATTCAGTGGCGCATTAAATGTCCCGTTTTCTTTGCTACAATAATTTGGATGGACGGGTTTAAAGCGCCTTGGTTCTGATTGACACATTCTGTCGCACAATCAACCTGGTGGAGGAAGGGGGGCTGTGGGGGAGGGGCATCTTAGGTGGCAGAGGTGTATTTCAAAGATTTATTCTCTGGCACAGTCATGGCGATGTGTATATTTGGGTGTACAATAATGACCACAGGCACCCTTCGTAGTGATATTCTGTAGCTGTGGTTGTGATGGGCATATTCTGGGCACCAGGACCCTGCTCTGCATATTCTGTGCTGGGCTCCTGCCAATGGGAAGAAAGAGGCGCAGTTACTTTGCGGCTGCCCGTGGCCCAAGCAGGGGGCCACTCGAGAGGGCGGCCCTCTAGTGCCATCTGGGCACCAACCCACCCCCTTCTCTATTGCGGGGACACAGGGAGGAGTCCCCCCATCCTGGCCTGTGACGCGCAGAGGATTGGTGGAAGGTATGTAGGCCTACCCCCGCCATCCGGGCATCCTCTTTTGCGCCGGACACGCATTCTCGACTTTTCGTCTCGCATTGTGGGCGTTTTGACCCCTGGGACCGGGCGGCTGGATTGCCGGTGAGTCGTCCAGGTTACAGCCACCCTTCCCTCCCGGGTGATGCTAAGTATCACCGGCCCCCCGGGGGGCGCGGGCTCTGGAATGCTGAACTGCTGGCGAGCTGCGACCTGGCACTCCGATTGGGGGTCGCAGGTGTTGCCGTTAGGAGCCCCCGCACCTGGCATTCACCAGTCCCCCGCTAGGTTTTGGCTGTGCGACTGCCCTGGCACTTAGTGACCACACCGTCATCCGCTTCAGTCAACACGCATACACAGACATCACCCAAAGATTACACTGACACTTTATTTGTGGGTGAAGAACTGCTGCAGGTTTATTTCATACAACACAGTATGATAATAAAATTGGGTTATCTTACGGGCGATCCAGGGCAGGCAGCCCCTTGCTGTCCGCCCGCCTGGTGAGCCAGCACACACGGTGGGTCGATGCCCGGCAGTGTGGCACATAAATATTTGCAGATCATCCACTGGGTCACGTGATCTGCCTCCTACTCCCGCCCCTTCCGACAGGGGCGGAGCGTGTTGTGGCCACCCCCGGTTGGTCAGGCCCCCCAACCGCCCGAAGGACTAACGGGGCGCCGTCGCGGTCTTCCCAGAACCCCCTTCGGCTCCTGGACCTTGGCTCGGGCACCCTTACTGTGCCGGACAGGGGTACCCTTACTGTACCGCCTGTCGCAGAGGTACCCTTACTGTACCAGTCTGCATCCAGATCGCCCTGTAACTCCGCCTGCAACGCAAAAAGAAAACATTAAACATTCCAATAACGCGCTGTGCCTGACACGTGGGGTAAGAGGAAAGGGCGGGAGAACGCGTGTCCAGGCTGGTGCGGCGCGCAGGAGACAGAGGAGGAACTGGGCGAGAGAGCCAACTAAGTAGGGGGGTAAGCCGCGCCCCCTGGCCCGCCTCCAGCTTCACACGATAGGGGGTCCTACCCAAGTGGGCGTCGGCCTCGCGCGCGAGGCAGCACAAGGGGGGAAGGCTCCGACGGGCGGCCACTAGAATGCTGCCCTGCTGATGTCCCACTGCTTGGGACGCGGGCAGCGGCATAGTGACCACACCGTCATCCGCTTCAGTCAACACGCATACACAGACATCACCCAAAGATTACACTGACACTTTATTTGTGGGTGAAGAACTGCTGCAGGTTTATTTCATACAACACAGTATGATAATAAAATTGGGTTATCTTACGGGCGATCCAGGGCAGGCAGCCCCTTGCTGCCCGCCCGCCTGGTGAGCCAGCACACACGGTGGGTCGATGCCCGGCAGTGTGGCACATAAATATTTGCAGATCATCCACTGGGTCACGTGATCTGCCTCCTACTCCCGCCCCTTCCGACAGGGGCGGAGCGTGTTGTGGCCACCCCCGGTTGGTCAGGCCCCCCAACCGCCCGAAGGACTAACGGGGCGCCGTCGCGGTCTTCCCAGAACCCCCTTCGGCTCCTGGACCTTGGCTCGGGCACCCTTACTGTGCCGGACAGGGGTACCCTTACTGTACCGCCTGTCGCAGAGGTACCCTTACTGTACCAGTCTGCATCCAGATCGCCCTGTAACTCCGCCACAGCTCTGGGGAGGCTACCGTCGCTGCCAGAGCCCCCCCTTCCTCCCTTTGCTGTTATATGTGCCCTGCCCCTGCGGGCCAGCTTAATGGGCTAAATTAGGGGTCCTGCTCCGTAACCCGTAAAAGACGGCATTAATTTGCAACATCACACAGAAGCCCAGGGCAGACGAACAAAGGATGTCTTTTGGCCCCACTGCCGTAAGCTTAGACGTGAATGGTGTTCCTAACCTTCTAAGCGAAGCCACAGCAGCTCGTCCTAACGTAATTATGGGAAGATCTAGCACCTGCATATGGAGCCAGAACTGAACCATAGCTGAATTCCTCAATCCATCGATTCCCTTCATATCCTAGCACGAAGGTTTTAATTTCCACTCTATCTCCAAAGGTGATGTATTGATAGCGTCATGGTTCCTGAGTTGCTGCTGCTACTGCGAGGATTGCATGATTTGTCGGCTGGGCAAGACATTTTTTACGCAACTGCTAATCGGACGCCGTTTATCATGACTCCGGATAAAGCCAATTTGACTGACTGAGCTGCCGAAGGATACCTCTCTCAGCTCGGGGGCCCAAATGTGTGAATGTTTCCCAACTCCCTGGCTCCAAGAAAGGCTGAGCGGGAAGAGCAACACCTAAATCAGTTTCTCAGGCTGGGAAATATGGCATTGGTAACAAGGCATAGGTGAATTAGGCACTTATGGACCTGCAATCCTATTGCGATTTTCCAATTGGCCAAAATAACTGCCCTGGCACTGTCTCTCAGTCCGACTCCGAGCGACCCAGGCAGATGTCCACTCGGGGCTTGGGCAGGAGCTGGCCAGGGCACAGTAGGGTAGGGTGGCGATCAGTCCCATGCATGCAGAGTAGCGGGGCAACAGCTCGATTTATACACACTTGCAGCGGGAGGGGCATAATTTGCTTGGTCATCCGCTAGGGGAACGGTACCCCAGGGAACATGGAATGGTCTGGGCTAGTAGCGCCGCCAATGGGGAAGAGGTGCTTTCGACGGGGCATAGCGGCATACCGTTGTGGACTCACTCACCTCACCCTCCCCCCCTGGATATTTGTAGCCACGGTTCGGGGTCGCGAGAGTTTAAGGCTGTGATTCGGGGCTGGGTCATCGGGGACGGCCGACAACTGAGGTGCTGGAGCCTTGGTGCGGCGATATCTGGGGTGAGTTTGTCACCTGGGCGCCATTAATGAATGCCTGCAGCCTGTGAACCCCAGTTCAACCTGAGCGCCCCGCTAAAACACAGCTCATCCGTTCAAGCAACCTTATCCGTGCCAATGCTGTCAATAACATCCCTCCGCCTCCCCGCAGATCATTAAACAATTCCTGCCCCCCCCCCCACCCGGTCACCTGAATAATCGATCAACTGGCTGGGAGTATCAATCGGTGCTGATTGATGGTGACGGCAGAGGGAGTTCGGGGTCTAAGCGCTTGTAGGGATCCGGGAGAGTCCGGTAGGGTCTCCATGGACTGCGGCTCCCCTGAGGTGGGGGGGCCGAGCTGAGCAGGTCCATTCCCGCGGGGGTAATGAAGGACCGATCGGTGGAGGTCCTTGATTCCCGGGTGATTAGAGTGGATGCCACACACAGGCAGGCTATCATTACCCACATCTGTGTGTTTGCTGCGTAAAGCTGTCACCATCTCCGGAGAGCCCAGGGACACCCAAGGACACCAGAAAGGACAGCGCTGCTGTCTTTGCTGTGTGGGTGCATGTCTGAGTCATGCACGCCCCTTGCTTTCCTATCTCCCCTGCTGTGTCACACTGGGGCACCCTTGCAGCGCCAGGCAAGGTTGGAGAAGGGGGCATCAGGGGTGGCAAGCAGGCAGCTGGGTTCATGCCACTCTGTCGGACATGCGGTTTAATTCAACACCTATTTCTAGGGGAGGGGTTGGGTGGCAGCCGGGCCGGGCTCTAGGTTGCTGGCCCAAGTGGAGCCTGGGGTCCAAGTTTGGGCCTCGAACCATTGCTGGCCTTTTCCGGTAACACACAGGACTTCCGGAGATATTTACCTGCCAGGGATGAAGGAGTTTCTACGAGGAGGCTGCGTGGGTGATATTTTGGCGGGATTTGCTCCCCCTCCCCCTTCCACTTTTTGGCGGCTCCTAATGCCTCCTGGTGATGCTTCTAGGGCCGGTTGCTCCGGGCTCCTGGCTGATCGGGGCACATGAGCCGGTTCAATATGGTGAAGGTTAGTGTGCAGGGGGCGGGGCTGTTGAGGTAGGTCGTGTTCCGCAGCACTGAAATCTGCAGCAGGGGACGTGACCGCCCGCATGATGGGTGTAAATAATGGAGCTGCTTATCCAACATGTTTTGTTGTTCGAGAAGGCTCTTAAGTAAAGTAGCAGGCGGTACTTACCATGACTTTAAAAGATCAGAGATGGTCAATTAAATTAGACTTTGTGCCCCCTGGCTCGGCCCGTACTGAGCCATTAGTTTCTGGAGCTCCAGCACGGGTGATTCACTTGGCGGATGTGACGCAGATGAGTTACGTCGACACCAGCACCCTCTGCAGCTCCCCCCTCTTTTCTTCAGGATTTATTGGTGGGGGAGGCAGTCTAAGCGGATTGGTTATTGCAGACATTTACCATCTCATTCCCCCTGTGTGCAGCACCTTCCTACCATTATCTGGGTACTTGCGTTGCTCTGGCACGGGGTGGCGCAGAACAGGCAACATCACATGATGTATGTTGGTGGGGTGGGTTCGGTTAGGAACACACTTAGGCGGCTGGATCATTGGTCGCAGTGCCCTTTTATGGGTACTGGGAGCATTTTGCTTACGAACATGTGCTCACTTGCCAACTGCTATTCACGTGTCATTTGTATGTTTTCCCCCATGCGGATGTAATTAATTGGGGCACTTGCGTTGCTCAGGTACAGGGTTGCGCAGAAAATGCAGCATCGCAGGATATGTTTGTGGGCGGTTCGC
This sequence comes from Triturus cristatus, assembly GCF_964204655.1. Lineage (NCBI taxonomy): Eukaryota > Metazoa > Chordata > Amphibia > Caudata > Salamandridae > Triturus > Triturus cristatus. The sequence continues at coordinate 143,331,792 of NC_140585.1, read as the reverse complement.
GGACGCCCTTTGGCTGCCGGATTATATGGGCGCAGCGTCCTTGCTAGGTGGAACAGCCCTAGTTCCTGCATAATGGCGATAAAGCGTTCTGTTCATAGCCATTTTGTTGTCACAGTATTATATCACTGAGTTTGGTCAAAAGATTGAATTTTATTAGCACACAGGATATGCGTTTGATGGCACCGCGGACCGGCAGCTGCAAACTCCGGGGTATCGCTCCAGGTCTACCGGAGTTCATTCTGCATGAAATGACAGTGTATGAGCAACAGGCAGTCTTTTTCAGCCTATATTATTCACAGGGTGCACCCAAGCTTCATGTAGGAGCCGTTGTTAAGGTGAGGTCCTTACAGTGGTGCCTTTGAGAGTGACCTGCGCAGTGGATTGGTTGGTTGTGGTGCCTTTACTTGGAGTTGGGATGCTCGGTACAAACCTCTGCTTGTCCCGTTGGCGCCTGGGGCACTGTGGGGGGTGTGGGCTGTGAGCAATCGGTTTTGTTTTATTGCATTGAGTGAAGAATTCGCTGCTTGGCCAGCAAGGTCCATGTGCCGCCAGGGGTTATGGGACATGTGTACATCGCTCAAGGCGCCTCCAAGCCCGGAAATGCGCACAAAAACAGCCTTAAACCTTGGTGGTCTTAGAGTTTTGCGTTGGTCTAATGAGTGTAATTACTGATATCGATATGTCTCCCTCATCTTCATTGTTTGATTTTGCTCGCAAGAAAGTGTCAGTCATAGTCCTTTAAATGTCACTCATAGTCTCACTGAAAAGATGAACATGTCACACATAGCAAACTGAAATCTTGGCAGCTATGGATGGGGGCGGCTAGGTCTTGGTTGGCTATACAACTGAGCTAGAATTGTGGCTTAATTATCTGATGCAAATAGAAGCATTGACTAAGCCAAAATATGGACTTATTGTAGGTGTAGTGCTCCCTTTGTATTAAATATAGGGATGCAATGACATAGCTGCAAAATACCAGGCAAGGGCAAGGCACGGCCTTTTTCAGCACGCTTGGGGGGCGCTGACGCATTTAAAACACGGCATACTGAAGGTTTGAGGTCAGAAGTGCATTTACTTGTAATCAACAGCACATGCCGTAGTACTACTAGCCACCCTGGGCCAAAATTATATACTGTTCAGTTCTTTCATGCCCATTTTGAGGATGGGCACAGACACACTCGTCCAAATTACGAATGTTTACATCAAATATAACACAGAAGTAGCTAGTTCTGCAGCCAATGGCCCCTCCAGGAGCACAGGGTATGCCCACACCTCGATGCTGGGGGCTGTGCGGAGCATGTGGCGTGGTGCATCAGGAAGGCGCAATGGGCATGGTTTGTGATGGATATGTAGAGCCAGGTTCGCCCAGGGACGCCGTGTGCGCTCCCGCCGCGACAAGGAATGCACGCCCACTTGGGGCATCAGTTGGTCATTGTTTCTCTGCCCCAACCCCCCTAATACTCATGCATGTTTGGGGGCTAAGGTGGGGCAATCCAGAGAGGTCCACCTTCTCTTTAGTGTGGTTGGTTTCAAAGTACGTGCCAACTGTACTTCTCCTCTCAGTGGGCTTTAAACGGTAGATGGTTCTTCTTGGATGTGGCACGACTGTGTTCGGCTGTCCTTTTATTTGCCTATATTGATGTGCGGTTCTAACTTAGTATTATGCCCTGGTTGCAGGGATGGAATTTGCACGTTCTTTCACCTTCACCAGAGTCGCCGGTTTGCTCCCCCGGTGAATGTCTGCGTTGCGGTATTATTGGGGTACTGGATTGTGGCCGGGTTTCGGGGAAGTGGCCCCATTGGCTAGTTCCTGCATGATGTTGATGTTGCCTGGTGATTCCTTAATTGGCACCAATGCTTTAGCCCTCGATTCCGTCCCACTAGTCCTCGTAGTGCCCTCACTAAGTCGGACTATGTTGATAAGTTTGAAACATGGCGGCTAGTACTGGGACGATCGCCGAACCTCACATGCGCCTTACAAATCCAGGTTCAGCATCATAGGTACTAGTGGAGAAATCCCGGCATATGGAATTTTGTTGACAACGAAGGCGAGAACTGGTTGATATGTCACCGATGTCATTGAATTGGATGACATCTGCATAGCAACAGGTGGATAGCGCATAGGGTGCTTGTGGCACATTTGATAAGGGTGGCACATTTGATAAGGGTGCAGGATAATTATTGTTTTACTCTATGAAACTGGAATCTTATTCCCAGGTTCTGTCTTTCTTTGCCGTCGGTTAACCAGCCCACTTAGTCTGGGCAATTACAACGCAGAGAGGGCCTGCGAAACGTTGTTGAGACTACATTGTGCAATTGGCTACAAGGTCCTTGATGAGGAACATCTGCTGGCACCATATACAAACAGGTACCATGTACACTTGGTGGGCATTTCTAGCTTTGAAAGGAGGATGAGACAACCCAGTAGAGTTTCAGCGCAAGGCCTCATTTGTGGGGTTTCATTTGTAAAGCATTAGACCAAACCTGGTAGAGCGTATCTCTATAATTAATAGTGTAACCAGGAACAGCTTTACAAAGCAATGCGGTAGATTTATTGTAGAAGTCTGGATGGACAAACTTCAGGGAGAAGGCCCTGACCTTTCACCCCTCGAGGGACCATCACTTATTCCGAGCAAGTAGGTGGGGTGCATACTAATCCCCCAGCGGGTGTAGCACAAGAGGATAGGTACACGTGAATGTGTGATCCCATGACGCCCTGTCTTATCAGTCCAGGTCACACCACAAAGGGCAAAGGCAAGGCCTCAGCCCCTGTTGGACTATGTTTAATTCTAGGGTGTGGGGCTGGGGTCGCAATCTTGTCGCGTCTGGCTAGGTCTGGTCGATGCAGCTAAAATGTGCCATCTGCAAACAAGGGAAGGTTACAGGCCGCCTCAGTTAAGACATATTCACCCGCGCTTTAGCCAGGGCAGCAGGCGGGTTGTGGTAGTTGTCAGCGAACAAGTGGACTGCGGGGCAATAAAGTTTGGTAAACATGGCGGTAGAGCACAAATGACGACAAGGTATTAGAGACCATTGGGCATTCATAATATTTAGGCACGGGCAGATACTTTCACATATTGTTCTCCTCCAGTTCCCACAGACTTGCCTGCCCCTTGGGTTATCGTTTTATGGCTAGAACCAGAGACTGGAAGGGGCATCTTCTGCGACCTGGGTTCCAAACACGTTGATGGTCAACGCTGGGGTAGACGTACCATGAAGGGCATGGTTACTACTTAGGTTGTCCCAATGGTTTGGGGTCAAACTGGGTTTGAGCAGTAAGTCTACAGTCCTTAGGAAGCATTCAGCATTCCGTCAATCCAAGTAGGGCGATTAGCGATACGTAGTATCAGCGAGTGGGTAACATACAGCGGTTATCCAGCAACATCATGCCCCGGGGGCATGCGCACTTCACAAAAACACAGAGCTAAAACCAGAAGGGTGCCAAGTGGCAAAAACCAGTAAATAGGTTTAATATATATGTGTCTCTGGCCTTACAGCTGAGTGGAGCCAGTCTCATTTAGAGGTGCGCCCAGGTGAAAAGTGTGTACTTCGTAATTTTCGCATGACCAATGCGGTTTGTGGTATCTCCAAGCGGATCCACTGAAGGTGTACTGCAGCTAAACAGTAAACTGGGGATCTGGGATTCCGACACTTTTGGGGGTTTGAAGCATCCAGGGTCAGAGATGGACAGTAGGTATGGTGAAACTGTGATCCGACGGCAGTTAAGCGGGGTGCGCTGCGTAAGTTGTCATATGGTCAACGGGGTGAAGTGAGTGCACCCCAGAAACAAGAGTAGGTGACATGTTCCTGCATTTATGCTCAAATGCCCCACCCAGTTACCTAGATTAGCCTCGCTGGGTGGGGACGCTGTCAGCCAACATAGTGTGCTGCCGTCCCAAGAAATGGGGAAACAAGGTGTTAAGCACAAAAGGCTACTATTTAATAGAGCATTTGGCACGTCCAGTGTTCAACAAAAATTAAAATTTAACGGAGCAGGTAATTTTCCACCGCTGGGGCTGCGCAGGGTGGGCAGAGTGAACCCCCCACCTCCCCTCTATCTGGGAGTATTCTAGGATGGGGTTAAGGTAGGACTTAGTCAATCCTTAATGTTAGGCATCATATTGTAGACAGTGCGCACTGTTTAAATCAGACAGATTCTCTAAGCTGGTATGCCTAGGGGGTTCCACCACAGAGGGAGCTGAGCGGGCGAAATTCCCATAAGGAATAAGGGATGCATGGCAAGGGCAGGAGGGCACCCTTGCTCATTGTACATACTTCTAGTTGATGGCCGCACAACCATTTGAAGCCCTTCCAGATTTGAAACTGAGGTGGGAGCGAGCTCACTTTCGTTACTTAGGGGTTCAAATTGCTCTAGATGACGCCCAATTGATAGCTTTAAACCTTGACAAGGTCCTCAATGCCCTTAGACACTCGGTGGCATTCTGGAACACCTTACCATTGTCCCTGATGGGCAGACTTGCAGTGTCAAAAATGGTGATGTTACCCAGGTGCCAATGCGCATTACAAAATATACCATGCCAGTTTCCAGCACAGATTTTTAAGCAACTGAACACAATTCTTATTTCACTTCTGTGGGCTGGCCAACGTAGCAGAGTATCTCTAACCACACTGACGCGCAGGTACGAGGAGGGCGGACTTCAGGCCCCTCATTTTGACTTATACTACTTTGCCGCCCAGCTACAACAAGCGGCCCGCTGGATGGGGGAGGGGGGCAACTGGGAAAAGCAACTATTGGCTGGCCGTGTGGACCCGTAAGACCTTCCGGTAGCATAGATGAAGGGAAGGGCAGCTGATGGGGACTTACCGCACCTTGTACGTTGCACTGCGGCTATTTGGCAGCAATTTGTGGAACGAGAGCGGAGACATGCACCTTTCCACAGGGAATTACCCATCTGATTATTGGCCCCGTTTAGAGACATTAGTAGTCATATGTCTTTTCAGGCTTGGAGGGAGGGCCGGTGTGAGGTTCTCGCGGATCTGTATCCCAACGAGATGTTTTTAACCTTCGAACAAGCATGTGAGAGTTTTACACTTGGGCAGGGTCACTTCCTTCAATATAGAGGGATCCAGGAAGTAGAGAAATACCTGGCCCCAATGTCCAGATATTCCCCAGCCGACGGACACTCTGGACCTGCTGCTAACATGTGGCTCTGGGTGCAGACTGATATCGCTTCTGTATAAGGCTATGAGAAGGGACTCTGTCACTTGCTCACCCTTGTCACGGTCATCTTGGGAGAGGGACCTTAATATTGTCATCGAGGATGGGACTTGGTCAGCTAATTGTGAACTCACATATACAGTATCCTATAACGCCAGGTTTAAACTGATCCACTATCATTTTTTATACTGCACCAATCTCACCCCAGTGAAGGTGCGACGTATCTCGAGTACTAATGATGGCAAGTGCACAAGCTGCAAGGCAGAAGACGCAGGCTTTCTGCACTTGGCGTGGGCATTTCCTGAGAGGGTCTACCCATTCAAGAAGAACCATTCCAATGTTTGTTGGCCCATGTGCGCAAACCTAAAAAACGAAAAATAGCGTATAAACTGTTGCAGCTCATGTTGGTGCTGGCCAGACGCAGACTAGCGATAAATTGGATGGGACAGAGATGCCTGGATATCCCCACTTGGTTACGGGATGTTAGGGAATGGGCATTAGCTGAAGAAACGCACATGCAGTTAACTCTCAAAAAAGATAACTTGCAGCTAGACCGCATGGAGTGGCGCCAGCTGTGCAGTTCGGCCCTCAACCCGGAAGGGGACGATGGTGTTTAGAGTGATTCAACATCTAATGGGACTGTCTCAGAAGGGGGGGGACACCCGGGATGGAGCGGACTTGGGAGTTTGGCCGTAATGAATGCCCCCTCGAAATTACAACGCACTCACGTGATGTTCATAATGTGATCCCATTGTCGATTATAATGCAGCCCAATATGAAACGTTGCCTTGTTTGCCTATGAGATCGTGCGAAAGATGCCAATGTACTATTGTATGCTGTAATGTTGATTGTTTAAATAAGCAAAAATGTAACACAAATAAAGTTACAAAAATAAAAATAACAAAAAGGGCTGAACCAAGAGCTACCTTTCTGCAAAATTTGGTGTGATTCCGTCTCCATTCACAAAGGACCTACGCACTCATGGCGGAGGCCCCGCAGTCGTGGGGGAGTCTCCGCACTAATAGTGCCTCCACAGTCGCAGTGGAGGCACACCATCGTGGTGAAGGCCCACACATACACCCAGCACTCATGGTGGAGGCCCGCAGTCGTGGCAGAGACCTTGCACTCGTGGCGGAGGCCATGCATGCGTGGGGGAGGCCCGCACTCGTGGCGGAGGCCCGCACTCGTGGTGGAGGCCCCGCAGTTGTGGTGGAGGCCACGCAGTCGTGGTCGAGGCCCGCAGTCGTGGCGGAGGCCCCGTAGTCGTGGTGGAGGCCCACACTCATGGTGGAGGACCCGCAGTTGTAGTGGAGGCCCCACAGTCATGGCGGAGGCCCGTAGTCGTGGTGGAGGCCCGCACTCGCGGGGGAGGTCTCGCAGTCGTGGCAGAGGCCCTCAGTCATGGTGGAGGCCCTGCAGTTGTTGTGGAAGCCCGCTGTTGTGGAGGAGGTCCCGCAGTCATGGCAGAAGCCCCACAGTCATGGTGGAGGCATGAAGTCGTGGCAGAGGCCCCGCAGTCATGGTGGAGGCCCGCAGTCATGGGGAAGGCCCACATTCGTGGTGGAGGCTCTGCAGTCGTGGTGGAGGTCAGCACTCATGGAGGAGGCCCCGCAGTCGCGGCAGAGGCCCGCACTTGAAGTGGAATACCCGCAATGGGAATTCTCATTGTGGAGGCTCTGCCCAGAGTGCGGAGACTCCCCACAAGTGGGGGGCCTCCGTTACAAGTGCGGAGGCCATTTGTAATTTAGGCCCAAAGTATTTCTCACATTAAATGCACCATTAGAAGGAAATTGCATGTTTAACCACAGCACTAATCTTATGTTATTCACGTAGTCATAAACATGTAATAAACCCTGAATTTATCATCATCTCATGGGCCGGTGACCCTTTGGATGGAACTGTATGTCTCCCCCAACATCAGCTGCAGACTTTCAGAGCTGCACCTATTTTCAATGAAGTTAGGTCAAGCAATTAGCCAATCAGAATTCAATTTTAAAATGAGACTTGACACACAAACTTACAAATTCAAAACAAAGAGACTTTGCCTGCTTCCAGGAATCTGGAAAGGGACTCAATATCACTACTAGTGAGGGAATATACTAAATCTAAACTTTCAAACATACTAAGATACATATCCGACCAGCTGCACATTTATATCGGAGTCTATGCATCTATTTTCTGTCCACAAAGAAGTGAAGGACACAACCTGTTAGACCTGTCAGCCCTAGGGTGGTCTTACCCTGTTTTTTTACCCTCATTTTTGCCACCATCTTTTTGTTGGCCCTAGGTCTCTGGGTGCCTTGCCACTGCCAAACAGTGCTGAGGTGCAGGTGCTCTCTCCTAATAACATGGCTGCCACAGGCCCCTGCTACTGCGGAGTGGCCATTGCATACACGCACTAGTGGTTAGGAGCAGGCTGGGACATCTTGATACAGTATCTTTACCATCCCGCCTTTTTGTCCCATAGACGTTATGTGGAAGCTCCTGGAACCTTCCAGCCCTGTGAGGGATTATGCTTTGCCGCCTTTACAGGAGGGTCACCTGACCTGGGGGTATAAGAGGAAAGGAGGGAAACTGAACTAGTCAGTTGGGGCACCACTGGACCTGGGGGAACCTCTGCTGGAGCGTAGGCGGTTGGGCCTAGGGGAGAAACCTACACTACTGGGACTGACTGAGTTTAGGCCCTGCTGTACCCAAGTTAGATGAGGGACTCTGCCTGCCTGCTGATCTTGCCCAGTGAGTGGGGAACCCAGGGGACCATCTCCAGTGTGCTGCAGGGACCTACCCTGCCTCTGATGCCTGCCAACTCAACCCCCTTTTCCCCCGCAAAAGCCTGCCACTGAGGCCTGCCATCTTCCTTCCCCCCCTAAGATAAGTGCTGCCCTGGAAACGTGGACTGTGCTGTGAGCCCTACAGGAACTACAGGTAAAGCGCTGTGCCCATCTAGCGCTGCCCTGCCAGAACTGTGCTCACCCGAGGAATGGTTCACTCCTGCTGGTCCCAAGCGCTGTGTGGCCTCTAAGCGCTACTTGCCCTGATTTCACTGAACTGCCGCCGTCCCTCTCCTGCCCCTGCTGTGGCTCCCAAGCGCTAAGGCCCCGAAGGGCTGCCAGCCGTCACCACCGCAGCCCAGGATTCAGCGGAGCTACCGCTGTGCTCCCTCCAAGCGGTACCTACTGAGCGCTGTACCCTCTAAGCGCTACACGTCCCCAACTCACCGCCGCAGCTCGGGTACCTGCCGCCACCGCGATCGCATGCTGTTGACATCACCGCCGCGGCCCCCGAAGCCTGGAGAGGGCCGCCGCGGTATTGGGGAAGCCTGCGGCAGGTTGGCAAAGCCAGCGCAGCCCATATCACGTGACGGGGGTGCCGGCCGCGTAACCAGCCACACCCCCGCCAGCGCCGCGTAGCCATTGGGCGAGGCTGCCGCTCCCCCAGCGAGCTGCGCAGGGATTGGACACTGCGGGTGCGGCCATCGCGGCCTGCGCCCGGGGGGATCCCGGGACGAAGGAGACGCCGCAGGGCCGAGACCGGTTCCGAAACCCCCGGCCTCGCCTCCGCCACGAGCAAGAGCCGCGGGGAGCCTGCTTTGCCTGCGCGGGCTCCCGCCTGGACTGAAGCTCCCGGTGAGAGGTAAAACCCCCTGGGGGGAGGGCGGAGTGACTGCAGGAATCGCGGGGCTGCCCAGAAGTTTCCCTCGTCCGGCGAGGCAGCCCTGCGTCCGCCCCTCCCCTCCGGGAACTGCAACCGGACCTGGAAGGCCCCCGGTTAAGCATTACTGCCAAGCCAATGGGGGTTAGAGTGAGCGTAAGACTGCCCCGGGTGCACTGAGAGAGGGGTGGGGCCACGCTCACAGGAGACTCTGACCTTAGGGGCCCAAAGCTAACAACTGAGCGAATACCCCCTGAGAAGAAATGCTTGGTTGTGTCTCCGCCAGGAGAGTGAATTGAAGTTCTTGGTATGCCCAATTTACGTGAATGCATTAGGTGTTGCCCTGAAAGTTATCTGCACTGGTTACCTGCTTAAATTAACCGTTACCCTGAGATTAGTGGTGCTATACCCTTGAAGGGATTCACAACAGTTCTGACTTGAATGAATCAATTGTTGCCTGCGATTATCTGCTGAACTGCTCAAATGAATTTACACCTGTTTTGCGCCAAAATGAATTCCAAGTTGCCCTGAGATTTTCTGCTCTACTTCCCTGAATGAATTGATTGTTACCTTGAGATACACTGATCTATTGACCTGAATGAATTTATTGTTACCTTGAGATACACTGATCTATTGACCTGAATGAATTTATTGTGGCTTTGAAGTTACCTGCATTATTCCTGAAATGAATTGGTTCACCCCAATTTGAAATAGATAAGGAATCTTGTTTTTACCAAACAACTTGGTGTGGTGTCCTTTATTGTGTGCGCATTGATGTGTCCATGTGGGTGAGTGCTGCAGAACCGCTTTACACATTGCCTTCGGGTGCCTTCCTACCTTGCGCCAAGCTATGACGTCGGAATTGGTGACCCCAGTTCTAACACAACCCTAATTACTTCAAACGCAATCAGACCATTAAGGACTCATAGAAGATAAACCTTATGACGTGTCGATGCACACCTTCAGCAGACAATCAGCTTAAATATTTGTATCTCAAGATTCGGGATTACTTTGACTCCGATAACCCAAAAACTAAAAGCACTTCAAAACTCAAAATTTGAAGAAACATAATTCAAGACTATTACAGCAATTAATATAAAACAACCACAATGCAGTGCAAATATCAACTTCAAGCAGTTGATGTGCAAACACTCGTGGGTTTTGCCATAGATTACACAACTGATAAAACAGACATGATCACACCGCAGAACAGTTATTCACTCAGTCACACAATTTGCATCACAAACTAACACCACAGCACCACACTGCACGCAAGACAAGCCATATTCACACTTACTTAAAGATCTCTCTGTCCGACACCTTGAAGAGGAGCAGTACATCTATGCGATTCAAGGAACTGGGACTAGGGAGAATTCAAATTCCTTAGCTCTAACGAGGAATGCAAGTTTTAACAATTAGAACTATAATTTGCCCCGACTTACATAGCAAACATCAGCTAGCAAAAATTGTTGGTACTTTTCACATCAAACGGGTTGTAAGAAATTAGGGGGGCCATTATGATGACGGGCGGATCGCCACTGCCTAACCGGCCGGTCGGCGGAAAAGGCCCACAATATGGTGCCAGTGCCTTGCAGGCACTGCCATCCATAATATGATGCATGCGGTGGGTATGCCTTTCCATGGCGGGCACTACGCCATGGAAAGGCATACGGTAAATCACTTTGGGGGCCCGTTGCGGGGGGGTGGCTGCACTTGGCGGTGCCTGTCACGTTGTGCATGCCAATGCACAACATGACACTTTAACATTGCGGCGGGTTCTGCTTACAGAATCGCCCACCGCAATGTTATAGATGCTGGATGTGACCGCCAGGGTGGCGGTCGCATCCTAATTGGCCCCGCAAGACCGCCACACCTCTGGCGGTCGGTCCCGTTTTCAGTTACGGTGCCGTCATCGTAATGGGGCTCTCGGTTATTGGTTGGCTGGTTTGTGAGCCCTGATCAAGCCGTAACCGCAATCCTTATCAGGGTAAAGCACAATGAAGCCCCAAAATAGCCTGTGTTAACCCACTGGTAACTTCGCAGAGAACAGTCAGACTTTAACTTAGAGGCAAGGTGTAATGTTTGTGCAACATTCCAAACGATAAAACATTGAAACCACAACAAAAAGGATCCCACACCTCTTAAAAAAATAGACCATAATTTCATAAATAAAACAGGACCAAAGTGACAAACATCAAATCAGAAGGCACGGAAATGTACAATTTGAACAATTTTAGAGAAAATAACACCAAAAAGCACAATGCGCCAACTGTGGGTAACTGGTTGCGCCAGACTGAGACAAAGTCACACGTTCAGGCTAACTGTGATGGAGCATGGGCCCACCACAGGACCCAGTTAAGCCTGGTTTGCAGAGCTTTGTTTAGATCCACATTGAAGATGCTTTGCGCTGCCGAAGCGATGCATCGGTTCCAAGATGCAGCGAGGCTGCAATGCCAGGACCTGCATCTTCATTGAGAATCTCGTTGATGGGGCTTGCAATGCAAAGTTCGGTGTAAAGGATGCAGCGCGCAGTCGAGGCGATGTGTCGGTTCCAATGAACTGCGATAAGGAGTCCTTCGTAGTCGTAGAGGCTGTCGGTAACGAGGGGCGGAAGGGCTTTCGCTGAGGATGCATCGTGCAATCGGGGTAATGCAGGAGTTTTGAAGATGTGCGATGAGACGCGGGTATTTACGACAGGCCCAATCCACGCAATGGCTGCAACCCATCGTAGCAGAAGAGAAGCACAGGTTTAGCTGGATCCACAGTGGCTAGTAAAGCATCTTAAGCCCACTCCCAAGGTTCCTAGACTGGGGGGCACCACTTGGCAGGATAGACTCACAGATGGGAGAGTCAAGGTGCATCAAACAATCTAGTAAAAAATAGGGTCTAAGGGAAATCTTTAATGACCTGCCCAAGTCCTAATCCCCTCTTCAGACTTAATAAATACACAAAAACGAGAACTGGGGGTCAACAGAAGGAAGCACGGAAGGACAAATGTGTCTGTTTACCAAAATGGCACATAGGAATTAAGAGCAGAGCATGGATTCCCATCAATCTTACTCTTGGAACAGAGCATGGATTCTTGTCAATCTAGCTCTAGTGATCATTATTATCATTTGGTCATCCGCCAAGTCTGAGAGGTCTGTCCCTTGATCATAAGAACTGCCTCACTGGCAAGCTCAATTGCTCAGAATAAATGCCGGGATTAGACCTCACATAGAGAAAAAAGAAGAAATATGCTAATGTCCATGATAAAAAATCCTATGTGGTGCAGTGCAGAAAAAATATATAAGTGTGAAAGAAATCTAAAAAGGTTGTGTGGAGAAACAAACTACTGTGAATCATACAAAACTCCTCACACCTGATAAAATCAGTGCAAAAAAACTTTAGCAGTAATACAAAGTGACTGCTATTTGTAGGTCGACATGTTTCAGCCATCCAGGGGTATTCCCCACGGCTTTCTTCAGGACCTGTGTAAGTCAATCAATGCTACTGCATACAACATTCAATCTATTGCAAATATAGAGTGAAAGAAATAAATCAAGGTTGGAAACGATACAACCTCACTTCGTTCTAATCCTCCAATCACCGGGTGCAATCGTCACCTAAGGGGATAGAACAATTATGATAAACATCTCATTCGTCCAATGTGCTCCCAGAAAGTAAGGCCAACTGCGTGTATATGTCCACAAGATTATATAAGTGCATCTGAATATGGCTTACCCGTCTTGATCAAGGATCATACCTCACCTCCCTGGAACCTGTCTCAGGAGTATGAGGTCCCGCTCTGCAACAAAAAAGGGGGCAGGGGGTCAATGGAATAAAGGGGTAAGAACGTTTTCATCAGTATTACCCCATGTTAAAAAAGCTCATATATTCTCAACAAATATATAGGTCACTGCATGCCTAAAGAAGTGCATCCTACAATTTCCGCATGACAAATTTCAACTTGTCAACACTAGTAAAAGTCTCATCACACTCTATTAGCCTAATCAAGTGAATAACATAGGGCCAAAGGTCTGAATCTATTAGGTATGTTAAATATGCCAATTTTGAAGCAGCGTGCCCCGCATACTGGTCTAATGTGAACTCTTAATTCAGGAAGTTGTCTGTTTGCTTAAAGAACGAGCAGGTTCTCTATCTAGACTCGCTAGCAAAAATTACTCTCTATACTCGATAAAAAACAGCATTACATCCCAGCACGGGTGCTTACCTGTCCGTCGTTGCCTCCGGACTAGTCTGAGTCAGGGGGAGAGGCAACGGCTGGAACAGACACCATGCCTTAAATACTCAGTCCTAGCGCAGCTGGTCTCAATCGATAATCTTCCGGCTGGGAATGCTGTTGTCATAGTGACGTAGGTCTGCGCGACAATTTACTTGAAACAACACCACGTAGGCCGTAACGCTACGGGAAAAATGTACCTAATAGCGTCACGAAAAGGACTACGAAATGATGTCATCAAATCCAAAAATGTAGTTTACTGCAAGGCTAACGTTAATGAAACAAAACGTAATCCCATGATGTCTTTAATATTCATGTAGACTCGTCAAATCATTAGCGTAGTATTGTAAACATTAGTAAGCTTATCCCAGTTCTTTGATCTACTATATTCCGGGATCTCTCACATAAAAAAAGGGGATAAGCAATTACGAGGATATATCAAATCAGCATGCCTAAATAAAAATGCTTTAGAGTGCCTTAGAAGATGTAAGTGTCTTGTTTCACACCAAAAACAATGTAGGACTCACTGTTTAACCCAGAAAATCAGTATTAGTGAATTCCGCATGATAGGAGCGGCAGAATTCATTGCTGTTTTTCATGGAATTCAAACAAAACTTTATTTACATTGTCAAAATAGTACGGCCCCAGGCTCAATCTGGCACTAGATACAGCTGACTAATCTGCATAGTGTATTCTACAGTGGTAATCCTGAAAGGATATCATTACTGAATACAGAAAGAGAGAAAACGTCCATATTCCACATGCAGGTCTCTGTAAAAGATGTCTAGAGTCTTATAGACTCATCCAGGGTATATCGTCATTGAGACCCAGGACATCACTGTGAAGCGTATGAACCCATCTTTGCTCGTTCACAAACAGATACCTAGAGATGTCACTGACATGTGATGGTATAACAGGTTTCTCTAGGACTGTCCATATGAAGTCTTCCGCTCCATGGTTCTTTTCTAAGAAATGCCTCATGAGTCTGGTGGTAAGCTTCTTGCGCCTGAAGGTGCTTTTGTGTTCCAACATACGTGCCTTGACCTTCCGGGTTGTCATCCCAACATATTTTATCTGGCACGGGCATGTGAGAAGACAAATCAAATTACTACTGTTACAGTTCGTAAATTGAGATTGCACCCAGGGTCTGTTTGTTCCTATATCGACAAATGTCGTATGGGAAGTCTGAGGACAAACGGAGCATGCCCCGCAAGGAGGGTGGCCTGTCACTGCTGGTAAGTCCCATAGGGTTCCTACTAACCTTGCCGGCAAAGCTTTGGGACGTGTGTGAATCAATCTGTCTCTTAGATTACCAGATCTTTTGAAAGCAAACAACGGTAAGGCAATTTCATCGTTGCAGCAATTCAAGATCCGCCAATGTTTTCGAATGCTCTTCTGTATGTTATTCGATAAAGTGCTAAACGTGTACACAAAAGTCAAACGATTAAGAGGTGATTTATTCACTGGTGGCTCAAGTAGGGCCTCACGGTTATTATTAGTGGCACGTTTCAGAGCTCGCCTGACCAGTCTGCGAGGATAATGTCTATCCAGCAGTTGTTTTGCTAGAGATCTGGTATGCTTTTCGAAACACTCAGAAGTGGAGCAGTTTCTTCGAACACGGAGAAACTGCCCATAAGGTAAATTGTCTCTCAGTGCTTTTGGGTGCTGGCTGTCGTATCGTAGTAATGAATTACGCGCCATGGGTTTACGATATATTTCACTCTCAAGGCCATGGGGTGTAGCAAAAATGGACAAATCTAGGAAAGCCAACCTTGTCTTGTTTATGTCTACAGTGAATTTCAGGAAGTCATTCCGTGTATTCAACCAGTGATGGAATGCGAGAATTGACTCTCGATCACCCCGCCAAATTACCAGCACATCATCGATGTACCGCTTCCACAAGCGAATCGTTTCAAAAAAGGGGTTAGTTGGACCCAGGTCATGTTCTTGTTCGAAAGAGTGAACATACAAATTCGCCAAACTTGGCGCAAAAACACTCCCCATACTGGTCCCTGATATTTGTAAGTATAAGGTGTTCTCATACTTAAAATAGTTATCCTTCATTGCCAAACGGGCGAGGGCCATAATAAAATGTACTGGTGTGATGGATTCCAAGTCAGTTGCTTCTAGGATCGACATCACAGTATCCAGGGTTTCATCTTGAGGAATCGAAGTATAAAGAGATTCGACATCGAAGGAAACTAAAAAGTCTTTCTCCATGTCGAATTCAACTTGAGGAAGCAGTCGTAAAACATCTTTCGTATCCTGGAGATACGTGGGCATTCTCTGTACAATAGGTCTCACAAAATAATCTACAAAGGTAGATATAGGTTCCAGGATAGATCCTTGACCTGAAATAATTGGTCTGCCAGGGGGAGGTCTTTGAGCTTTATGCACCTTAGGTAAAATGTAAAAATAAGGGATTATCGGAAACTTAGTATGTAAGTATTGAGCTTCACGTGTGGTTATCCATCCCTCATTTAGTGCTTCTTCACTATAATCTCCAATAATTTTCTGCAGTCTCTCAGTCGGGTCTTCGGTGAGAACCCTGTAAGACCTGTCGTCACTGAGCTGACGTAGACATTCTGTTCTATAATCATTTGTGTCCAAAATAACAATAGAGCCCCCCTTATCAGCTGGTTTAATGGTAATACCATCATCCTTAGATAGGGAGTGTAAAGCTTGTTGTTCTAAGCGCGGTAAATTATTGTAACTATCGCGCTTCTGCTTGCACAATTCAATGATCTCACTTTTGACTGCATTTTCAAAGGTCGACACCTGAGGTGGAACCATGTGTCCTGGAGGATTGAACGTAGATCTTGGTCTAAGTCCTGTATTTTGTTCAATCAGATCGTATTCTGTTTGTTTCTTATCTTTGAAAAAATAATGAAGTCTTATTTTTCTAAAGAATTGTGCTAGCTTGCACTGGATTTGGAAGGGATCACCATCAAAGGTGGTAACAAACCCAAGCCCTCTATTGAGAACAAGTTCCTCTTCCTTGGACAAACTCCGCTTACTCAAATTAACTATAAGGCTGGATTTATGTTGTTCCCCAGTTGGGCAGAGTTCTTTTTCGTATTGCTCCATGTGCCTGAATGTGGATCTGCACTGCACCACATAGGATTTTTCATCATGGACATTAGCATATTTCTTCTTTTTTCTCTACGTGAGGTCTAATCCCAGCATTTATTCTGAGCAATTGAGCTTGCCAGTGCGGCAGTCCTTATGATCAAGGGACAGACCTCTCAGACTTGGCGGATGACCAAATGATAATAATGATCACTAGAGCTAGATTGACAAGAATCCATGCTTTGTTCCGAGAGTAAGATTGATGGGAATCCATGCTCTGCTCTTAATTCCTATGTGCCATTTTGTTAAACACACACATTTGTCCTTCCGTGCTTCCTTCTGTTGACCCCCAGTTCTCGTTTTTGTGTATTTATTAGAGTCCAGGTGCAACCATAAAAAGAGCAGAACACAACCTGAGGCAAGTTAAATAAAATCTACGTTCCTGATTGGGAATCCATTCTCTGCCTTCGTCTACAAGACTGCAATGACAGAACATCACCAACTCTTCAGAACCACGAAGAAGAATTTTATCCAGAACAGAATTCTCACCAACTCACACAACCCTAAGGAACTCTTCAGCATCATACAAGAATTCATTAAAACCACCAAGCGAATGCTCCGATGTTCCTCCTTCCCAGGACCTGTGCAACTACTTTCATCTCAAGATCAGAACCCTCAACAGCAACTTCGACAAGCAGAACCTAGACACCGACCCTACTCCCCAAACCGACAATGCAACCCCGCCTACCATCACCGCCTGGAACCCTGTCACCACAGAAGACACTGCCAAGGCCATGGGAAGTATACACTAAAGAACCCCCACCAACCTCTGCCCGCCCCACATCTTCCACAGAGCCGCCTCCAACAGCACCCGAACTACAGCGTACCATCAACTGCTCCCTTGAAACAGGCATTTTCCCCGATGACTGGAAACGTGCAAAAGTCAAGCTCCTCCCCAAGAAGCCCACCGCACACCCGATGGAACTCAAGAACTACTGGCCCATCTCTCTCCCCCCTTTCGCAGCCAAAGTCATGGAGAAGATTGTCAACATCCAGCTCACAAACTTCATAGAAGCCAACTCGATCCTTGATTCCTCCCAATCCGGATTCCTCAGCAACCACAGCACCGAGACCACCCTCCTAGCCACCACAGATGACATCCGCACCATCCTCGACCAGGGCCACACGTCTGCCCTCATCCTACTAGACCTCTCAGCAGCCTTCAACAGCATCTCCCACCGCACACTAACCTTCAGACTCCACGATGAAGGCATCAGGGAACTGCTCTTGACTGGATCTGCTCCTTCCTCACTGGCCGAACCCAAAGAATCAGACTCCCACCCTTCCTCTGTAAACCCACAGAGATCATCTGCAGAGTACCCCAGGGATCCTCACTCAGCCCCACACTCTTCAACATCTACATGGCCCCTCTTGCCACCATCATCAGAAAACATGGACTCAGCATAGTATCCTTTGCCTTCGACACCCATCTCATCCTCTCCCTCATCAATGAAGCCGACATCACCAGACACAACTTCCAGGAAGGCATGAAAGATATCGCCTTCTGGGTGAGCAACAGCTGCCTAAAGCTCAACTTAGAGAAAACGGAAGTCCTCGTCCTGGGATCCACCCCTTCTGCATGGGACAACACCTGGTGGCCAACCGCCCTTGGAAAGCCTCCCATATCCACAGACCACACTCGCAACCTGGGCATCATATTTGACTCCTCCCTCACCATGAACGGACAGATCAATGCTGTATCCTCCACGTTTCAACACCCTACACATCCTCCGCCGGCCCTTCAAATGTATCCCCCCCGAATCCAGAAGGATCGTCACCCATGCACTCATAACTAGCAGACTGGACTACGGGAACACCCTCTACACCAGAATAAAGAAATCTCTACTCCTCAAACTCCAGACAATCCAGAACGCCGCAGCTAGACTTGTCCTCGGCATCCCACAACAACACCACTTCACCCAACACCTACAAGAACTCCACTGGTTCCCTGTCGAAAAGAGAGTGACCTTCAAGCTCCTCACTCACGCCTACAAATCACTCTGCAACATCAGACCAATACCTCAATGAAAGAATCTTCTTCTACGTGCCCAGGAGAAGCCTCCGATCCACCGATCTTGCCCTAGCCGAAATCCCATGCATGTGCAGAGACAGGGGAGCGATCCTTCTCCTACATCGCAGCCAAGACCTGGAACGAACTCCCACTCAGCATCAGACGAACCCCCACAATATAAGCTTTCAGGAAGAGCCTCAAGACATATCTCTTTCTTCCCCCAAGCGCCTTGAGACCCTCACGGGTGAGTAGTGCACTTCACAAATCCCTAATTGATTGATTGATTGATTGATACTAAATAAGGTTTAACCCACTCTACTGTGGTGATCTCTGTACAGTAACATACAGTGTCCGTAGCCTGGGACTTGTTATACCTTTTCAGATTGCTCTGTGACTGGAAAAGCGAGGGGATATTTAGCTTTGAATTCACATTACTTTTGTTAGGAGATTAAAAAGCTGGGGGCTCCTAAATCTATAAAGGACTTCCTGACATATGCCAGCCATGCAATATTGCTGCTATGATCAAGAGTTATGCAATCTGCCAATACGCGGCTGGAAAAATTGGTAAATGGGGAACTCCAAATTTTAGCCCATAATATTAATGGGGCAATTTTGATGGTATCTTCGATATACAGGAGGCCAACCTCGGTGTGAGTAATGAAAGAGGCTGGGCTATTAGGAACTGCCAACAATCTGGAAAGAAATTTGTTTTCAGAGATTTGCAATCGATCATAATTGGCATTCGCCCAAACCCCAACCCCTAGGTACCCAATGAAATGCATTTTGCTTTGTAAAAGGAGACGAGATCTTTCACCAGTTTCTCTAGCGAAACCAAAGATGACCTCAGCTGCACCGATCATTTTATATTCTCTCTGTTCCAGAAGTTTGCCCCATTTTAAATTTGCATCACAACAAAATTCCTGAATAGTTGAAATTCTGCACTTTTGTACCATCCATTGTAAATCTTTGTGAGCGTGTCTTTCTGGGACCAAAAGTCTAAATAACATTTTTTTTGTGGGTGACCCTTAATTTCAAGTTTTACATAAATTCATTAAATGCGTCCACAGGAGATGAAGCCCATTTGCTGTGGGAGATAGCAGCACGGCAGCGGCGGCATACATTAATACAGGTACAGTCCGATTCCCCTATCCTGGGGAAATCCTTGCCCTTCCGCTGAAGAATTGCTGTAAGGGTATTAATATAAACAAGAAAAGGGGGTAAAATGCACCTCTACCCGACTCCTTGTCAACTTTAAAGGTGGACGTAGACTCCCTGTCATAGCAGGAACATAGCTGTGCTATGGGGTCGCAGTGTTAACTCCTAAGGAGTTCAATCAGACTCACATCGACCCCAGATTGGCTCATAAGGTCCCACAACCAGCCCCAATCCACGAGGTTGAACGCACTAGACAAGTCCATGAAGGCAAGATGTAGGGAGCCTAATTCGACATCCAAAAATATAAACAGCACCTCCGTTATTCCAAAGCAAGAGGCCTTCAGTTGTGAACAGTTGTAAATGATAAACAGAAAAACATATCATGTAATAATGTTACCATGCAATCAAGACCATAGAGCTACTGACCTGTGTACAATCAATCAAGTAATGAACAGTGGCGCCTCCGCCGCTATGGCGAAGGAGCGCCGCCCCACTGCTTTCAAGCAGTGCGAGATGCAAATACATAAAATAATAATAACTTTTAGATATTATCATTTTATGTTTGTGCTGCTTTACGGGCAGGCGGAGCTGCTCTGAGACCATGACAGTGGAGGAGTGGTTTTCCCACTTCTAAGTGCGCAATGACTGTTTGGTCGCCCCTCTTGGGCTGAACAAACCAGTCATGTGCACTTTTACACTTCTCTATGCAGGCTGCATTACAGCCTGCATGGAGAACATGGCCTCCCCTCCAGCCCCTGTCTGAGCGCTGTGTCATGATGCTCAGACCAATCACAACGTCGCATTGCAGCGTTGTGATTGGCTTAGGGGAGGTAGCCTGGCTGCCTGCTTCCTGTTCCTGAAGTCGGCAGCAGGAGAGCAGCAGCAGAGACACGGGACCCGGTGGCAGAAAGGTTAGTGATTTATTTGTATTTTTCTCCCTCCCTCCAATAATTGTGACCCTCTGCATGACTCACCCCCCCCTCGCTACCCCATATGCCCGCCTCCTCACCCGCTAGCCATGCCCACGGCCAGTGGTAATGAAGGTCACATTTGAGGCTTCTCGGTGCACAGGGAGGGTGAAAATAAGTTAGTGTCTGATACTGTGCCTCACATGTATTTGATATGTGCAGTTTGAACACACCAGTAGGTCAAGTCCTACTCATGTCGAGTTTAACATTTTTGCTTTATTAAACACAGTAAAGCATTCTATTTGTGATTCACTGGTATTAATGTAAGCACAGAATGTTTAATTGTGGTATCTGCTCCCACAATTGCATAACTACAGTACAGTCGATAACACTGCACAACTACCCCAGAGCCAGTAGCCCTGCATACCTCCAGCAGAGCCAGCAACACTGCACTACTGCAGCAGAGCTGAGCCAGAAATAACCTTAACAGAGCTAATAACACTGCATACCCACAGCAGAGATGGCCCTGCATGACTACAGCAGAGATAACACTGCATGACTACAGCAGAGGCAGTAATAACTACAGCAGAGCCAATAACAGTGCATGACTACAGCAGAGCCAATAACACTGCATAACTACAGCAGAGATAACACTTCATGACTACAGCAGAGATAATACTGCATGACTACAGCAGATATAACAGCGCATGACTACAGCAGAGCCAGTAATAACTACAGCAGAGCCAATTACACTGCATAACCACAACAGAGATAATACTGCATGACTACAGCCGAGATAACACTGTAAGACTACAGCAGGGATAACACTGTATGACTACAGCAGGGATAACAGTGCATGGCCACAGCTAAGCCAATAACACTGCATGACTACAGCTGAGCCAGTAACACATTATAACTACAGCAGAGTCAGTAACAATGCATGACTACAGCAGAGATAACACTTCATGACTACAGCAGAGATAACACTTCAGGACTACAGCAGGGATAACAGTGCAAGACCACAGCTAAGCCAATAACACTGCATGACTACAGCTGAGCTACTATCACTTTATAACTACAACAGAGTCAGTAACACTGCATGACTACAGCAGAGGTAACACTTCATGACTACAGCAGAGATCACACTGCATGACCAGCAGACCCAGTAATAACCACAGTGGAGCTAGTAACATGACATGACCACAGTAGAGAGCTCATTCACCTCGGATGTCTGCAGTGAACTATGATTGCCCACAGACAACAGACATCCCCTGGCAGGGGAGTTAACTTTCATCTGTAGCAATGTACCAGAGATTGAGACAGCCCAATTATAACAGACACAACACAGAGTGAACACACAACTAGGGAATGGTGAGTTTGAATTCTGGGGCCGTGGAGGACTCCTAAACCTCTGGTCCAGGCCAGCACTCTCCCCAGCAGCTTCATGTGGTAGGACAATGTCCTGAGCCCTCCTCCCGACTGGTGTTCGCGCCTGCAGCTCTCCTCACTCACGCTGCGGTACTTTTTTCCATCAAGTGCCCCGCTTGGTTCATTTTGCCTCTAGTGACTTATTTACATTGCCTTCTAGTGCCTCATAGCATTTTTATTTTAGTGTGCCCTGATACTTGTGCTTTGTATTTTGTTTTCTTCCCTTTTTAGGTCTCGGCGTTCTTCCGCCACTACTGTCACTGCGGCCCGCCCTCTGTCTCAGCCCCCGTTCTTGCCTCCCTACCTACAGCCCCGCCCCCCTCCCCTACTTAATGGCGGCCACTGTGGGGGAGCACGTGTGACTCCTAGACCTCTGGTCCAGACCAGCACTCTCCCCAGCAGCTCCATGTGGTAGGACAGCGTCCTGAGCCCTCCTCCAGACCGGTGTTCGCGCCTGCAGCTCTTCTCCCTCACGCTGCGGTACTTTTTTCCATCAAGAGACCTGCTTGGTTCATTTTGCCTCTAATGCCTTATTTACATTGCCTTCTAGTGCCTCATAGCATTTTTATTTCAGTGTGCCCTGATACTTGTGCTTCGTGTTTGTTTTCATTCCTTTATAGGTCTCAGCATTCTCCCGCCGCTACTGTCCCTGCGGCCCTGCCCCCGTCTCAGCCCCCGTTCCCGCTTCCGTACCTACAGTCCCGCCCCTCCCCTACTTAATGGCAGCAGCTGCGTGGTCGCGCAGAGGACGTGCGCAGTGGGCGGGCCTAAGGCAAGCCTGTCTGCGCCCGTCCGTGACCCTACCGCGACCAGCGCCAGGACCCCTGGTTCTCCGAGGCCTCAACACTATGACTCAACCACCCTCCACGCACTCAACCCCGGAAGACATGCCGACTGCGTTAGGTCCTCGCCGAACACCACCCATGGGCAATTCTCATGCAGACCCTGCCGCCAATCCTTCACCATCGACAGAGCCCCCGCGACTGCCGAAGGAATGCCCGATACACACACCACCGAAACCCTGCCTTGCATCCTGCTCAACGTGAGCTCCCTGCACCGACACGCCATTGAGATCTGGGACCTGCTCGACACCCTCTCGCATGAAGTCGCCTTCTTCACGGAAACCTGGACCAACGCCACCTCCGGTCCCGACATCACCACCGCCATCCCAGACAGCTACAAGATCCAAAGAAAGCACCGTCCGCACCGTCCAGGAGGAGGACTCACCATTGCACACAAGACCCCCCTCCGAATCTCCACATCCAGCACGAGTGACCCCCCACTCCAACACAGAACACCTCCACTTCTAGATCCAGACACAGACAACCCCCAGGACCATGCTATGCAGCACCCTCATCTACAGACTGCCTGGGCCTTGCACCCATCAGGCAAGTACCATTGCCGAGCTCACCGCACCCCATGCCATCACCTCCTCAGACTACATTCTACTCGGTGACCTGATCTTCCACCTAGACAACAGCAACGACCCTGACACCACTACCCTCCTCGACAACCTCGCTAACATAGGGTTGAAGCAGCTCGTCAACAAACCCACCCACAGAGCAGGTCACACCCTCGACCCCATCTTCGCGGGAGGAACTAACATCCGCTTCTGCCACACCATCTAACCCCCCTGGACTGGCCAACACTGCGTCCATTTCACCTTGAACACCACCACCGCGCCCAAACCTGCCCTACGCCCACCACGACGGAACTGGAGCAAGGTCACAGAGGAGCACCTCAACACCACCATCTGTCAATAACCCCCATCTCTGTGACCATCACCAACTCCGCAGCCAGGGAATTTCACCGCTGGAATCTCCTGCTGCGCCGAAAAGCTCGCACCCCTCCGCCCCTATCAAACAACGCCCGCTGAAGGCCGCCTGGTTCACCACAGAACTTCAAGAAGCCAGACGGTCCTTCAGACGCCTAGAGAAAACTTGGTGAAACCTGAAAACCACGGAACGACCACAAGAGTGCCCTGAAGGAATACCACCAGCGCATAAAAGACACCAAACGGACCTTCATAAAAGACAAAGTCCAGACCAACATGACCAATGCCAAGGAACTGTTCAACGTCATACAGCAGTTCGCAAAACCCACCTGCGAAGCCACGGATGTCACACCTTCCCATGATCTCTGCGACAAACTCAACTCCTACTTCCATCTCAAGATCAAGGCCCTCTATGACAACTTCAGCGAACCAAAGAAGAGCACAACCTCCCTACCCACCGCCGCCGATAAACCGACCATCACGTCCTGGGAGCCTGCTACCGTCTAACTCATCACAGCAACTATGAAGAAAACCCACTCAGGGGTCCCAACGGACCCCTGCTCACCGCACATCTTCCACAGATGTCCACCTTCGTCGCACCCGAACTAGGATGCACCATCAATGCCTCCCACAGATCAGGCATCTGCCCAGGTGACTGGAAACGGGCAGAGGTAAAACCCCTCATCAAGAAACCAACGGCCGACCCAACGGACCTGAAAAATTATCGGCCTATCTCTCTCCTCCCCTTTGCGGCCAAAGTCACTGAGAGACTCGTAAACACCCAGCTGACCGCCTTCATAGAAGAGAACTCCATTCTGGATGCCTCCCAGTCAGGATTCCACAGCAAGCACAGCATCGAGACCGCCCTCCTCGCTGCCACTGACGACATCCGCATGCTTCTCGACCAGGGATACACCACGGCCCTCATTCTGCTAGACCTCTCCGCAGCCTTCGACACCGTTTCTCATCACACTCTCTCAGCTAGACTTCACGACGCGGGAATACAAGGAGCTGCCCTCGACTGGATCCAATTATTCCTCTCCGGCAGAACCCAGAGGATCCGACTCCCTCCCTTCCTCTCCAAGCCCACGGAAATCAACTGCGGAGTACCCCAGGGATCATCACTCAGCCCCCGCTTTTCAACATCTACATGGGCCCCCTCGCCGCCATCGTCAGACAGCATGGGCTCAGTATCGTGTCCTATGCCGATGACACCCAGCTCATCCTCTCGCTCAGGAGGAATCCCGAAGACACCAAACTTTGTTTCCAGGAAGGTTTGAAGAACGAGGCAGCCTGGATGAAGGAAAGCTGCCTGAAGCTAATATTCGTGAAGAACGAGGTCCTCATCCTCGGTCCCTTCTCCTCTGCCTGGGACAACACCTGGTGGCCCTGCGCCCCCGGGAGCCCACCCACCCCTACAGACCATGCTCGGAACCTCTGCATCATCTTGGACTCCTACCTCTCCATGAACCGCCAGATCAACGCCGTCACCTCCACTGGTTTCCACTGCCTCAGCATCCTCTGTAAGACCTTTAAGTGGATCCCCCCGACTGCAGAAGGACTGTCACCCACACACTCATCACCAGCAGTCTGGACTACGGCAACGCCCTCTACGCCAGAATCAACAAGACTCTTCTGCACAGGCTCCAGACTATACAGAACGCTGCAGCCAGACTCATCCTTGGGACACCATGCCATGATCACATGACCCAACACCTAGAAGGCCTACACTGGCTCCCCATCGAGAAGAGGGTCACCTTCAAACTCCTCACCCATGCCTACAAATCCCTCCACAACATCGGACCCAAATACCTCAATGAGAGAGTATCCTTCCACGTACCCAAGAGGAAACTCTGCTCAGCCGACCTCGCCCTGGCAGAGGTCCCTCTCATCCGCAGAAACGGCGGAAGAGCTTTCTCCTACATCGCAGCCAAAACCTGGAACGAGCTCCCTGTGAACATCAGACGCTCCCCAACCCTAGACACGTTCAGTAAGGACCTCAAGACCTGGCTCTTCGACTGATCAGGAGCTGCCCCCTACCAGCGCCTTGCGACCCTCACGGGTGAGTAGCACGCTATACAAACCCCTGATTGATTGATTGAGTAGACGCCCCCTGGAGGAGAGGGCGGACATTGCACCTGTCTCTCACCGCACCCTAATACGCAGATCCACGACGCAGGGATCCAAAACAAGGCCCTCGACTGGATCCGCTCCTTCCTCTCTGGCAGAGCACAGCGGGTCAGACTCCCCCTTTCCTCTTGGACCCTACACTTACCACTTGCAGAGTCCCCCAGGGGTCCTCCCTCAGCCCTACACTCTTCAATGTCTACATGGCTTCGCTCGCCCCAACGGCAGAACCTACGGACTCAACATTGTGTCATACGCAGACGACACCCAACTCATCCTCTCCCTATCCAACAAACCCAACACCGGCAGACACAACTTTCGAGAAGACATGGAAGCCGTCGCCAAATGGATGAAAAACATCTACCTACAAGTAAACACCAACAAAACTGAAGTACTCATCATGGGTCCATACCCCGATGCCTGGAACGACACCTGGTGGCCCCCCGACCCTTGGAAGCCCGCCTACCCCCATGGACCACGCCCGCCAACCTGGGAATCATCCTGGACTCAGAGCTCAAAATGGACCGCCAGATCAACTCCGTCTCGTCCTCCTGCTTCCACACCCTCCGCCTCCTACGTAAGACCTTCAAATGGATCCCCCTCAAACACAGAAAGACCGTCAATCACGCCCTGGTCACCAGCAGACTTGACTACAGCAACGCACTCTATGCCGGAATAAACAAAAAACACTAACCCGCAAGCTACAGAACATCAACAATGCTGCCGCAAGACCGGTCCTCAACCTGCCAAGACACTGCCACATCTCCCAGCACCTGCGCACACTCCACTGGCTCCCCATCGAAGCTAGAGTCACCTTCAAGATGCTCACCCACGCTCACAAGGCCCTCCACAACACCAGACCAGCATACCTGAACAGCCGATTCAAATTCCACGCACCCCAAAGGACCCTACGATCAGCCCGGCTCTATTACGCTGTGGTCCCCCGCACCAGAAAGACCAGATCAGGCTGTCGCTCCTTCTCCGTCCTCGCGGCCAGAGCCTGGAACGCCCTCCCTCTCCACCTCAGACAGACAACATCTTTCCCTTCTTCACAAGAAACCTCAAAACCTTGCTCTTTGACAGACCGCCTCCTTGATGGAATGGAACCTGCGAAACCCCCCTTCCCCTTGAGACCCTCACGGGTGAGTAGTCGCGCTTAACAAACACCGGATTGATTGATTGATATAAGTAGAAGCCCCCTGGCGTAGAGTGCGGACAATGCACTTATATGTGCTCCATGAACACTGATGCCCTTTGACGCTGCTCTGGAGCAAACACCGTCTGCCCCTTTCCTGGCCGGGCGTTATCTCTCATTAGTGTCATACCGTGACGTCACAGCCAGGTACTGTCTTTGGTCTTTATCAGACTAGTGTGGTGTTTATCAGCCCAAAAATACGCAACACCTCTGCTGCGGACCCATTGATAATGTAGAAAGATCCCTTTAAGAGAAACACATTTTTGTATCTTCCTAATAAAAGCCCTTCAGGCTCGGGTGAAATAAGGACTGCACTTTTATGAACTTGACAGACGCAATGTGTGATCCTCCCACAGAGTAATCTGTCTGGAGGTGTGTGGTGGGTGTTTCCTTTCTGCAGTTTTGGATAAAAGGAAGCAGGTATTTGGTAAAAGCCGACTATCTGAGTCAGGAGACCCTGCCATGGAGAGTCCTTCGGGAGTGTGGGGCTGAGTATAAAAAATAAAAGTACATACACACTATACACAACGGGGGACTGTATATATCAGAACAGAGGAGAGATGTGTTTGTCAGCTGGCTCGTTGGTCTAGGGGTATGATTCTCGCTTTGGGTGCGAGAGGTCCCGGGTTCAAATCACGGACGAGCCCTCAGGGTTGCTACACGCACTCATTTTTAAAGTCACCTTTCGGGAAATGGAAAAGAGAGGAATCAGGAAAAATTCGATTTTGGAAAAACCTGGGTGATTTTGGATTTGAACCCGAGTCCTGCCTCACTGAGAGCAAGAATCTGAGCCCCAACCAAAGTGACAACCGCAGAAAGAGCTGATGAATGGGGGAGGAGGAGGATGTTTGAAGGGGGAGGAGGCGGTGAGGCAGCGCCCGCCAATCAGCATGAGATTAACATTATATGGGGTCTGCCAACGTGTGAAAACCACACTCTGGGGAACAGCAGAGTGAGCCGTGGGAGTGCACACGAGTGTGAGACACACTGGGAAGTGTGAGGGGATTGTGAGACACCAGCAGCAGGGTTCAGGGCAGGCCCCACCCCCTGCACATGTCTATACACATCAGGCGCGCAACACCCATTGGACTCACAGGGCTTCAGCCCCCCCCGTCGTGTGTGACAGCCCGGGATGAGACACCTTCCCGGGCAAAAAAGCAGCCGCGCCCGAGCACTTCACAGGTCTTTTAAAAGACCATTTGCATGTTAATGAGGCCTCGCTGTTGTTTCACCCCTTCTAAGAGCCCCTGCAGCTCCACTCTGCCTATTGCTTAAAGTTCAGCCCCCCCCGAAATTTTTGCTCAGCCCCCCCCGAAATTTGGCTCTAGTTGCGCCTCTGATACACATACATACATGGGGGCGGTAACAGGAACGGGCCGACCTAGTGAAGGAAGAGGTAAGACATGTGTGAGGCCGGTGACACCCGGGAGGTGACGCCTGAATCATCCGGTGATTGAGGTCTGACGGGTCAGACGCCAAACAGACCCTGATGAGAAGGGGGCGGTGTGGAGGGACTGGTTGAGGTCTAACGGGTCAGACACGAACAGACCCTGATGAGAAGGGAGTCTGTTTGGAAGGACTGATTGAGATCTGACGGGTCAGACACCGAACAAACCCTGTTGAGAAGGAGGTCTGTTTGGAAGGACTGATTGAGGTCTGACGTGTCAGACACCGAACAGACCCTGATGAATCGGGGGTTGTGTGAAAGGCTGATTGAGGTCTCTCACAGGGGCACCGGGAAGGCAATAGGTGTGGAGGGCGTGATTGACGTCTCTCTGAGGCAGTAGCGTAACAAAAAGTGAGGGGACCCCCTTGCAAGAAAATGCTGAAGGACTCCCTCCAGTATGGGTAAGCCTTTGTTACGCCCCTGCTCTGAGGGGCACCATTATTGGAAAGGGGGTCAGTGCGGAGGGAGTGATTGAGGTCTCTCTGAGAGGCACCAGGGAGGGAGTGAGGGAGGGGCTGGGGTTAGGGTAGGTGCAGTTTTACCTGCTTGGATTTAGTTGCGCTTTGGGAAGTGTCACGGTGTAGATGACGTTACTGCTTAAAATGTCAGCTGTGTGTCTGGTCTTCAATCTTGGGAGGAGAGCAGCGACCCCCAGCGAGGCCTCTGTCAGTGTAAGGGTGGAGGTGATGGTGGTGAATGACACCTGTGAACCTGGGATGAGACCTGTGAACCTGGGATGAGACCTGTTAACCTGGGATGCGTCCTATGAACCTGGCGATGAGACCTGTGAACCTGGCGAGGAGACCGGTGAACCTGGGATGAAACCCATGAACCTGGGGAGGAGTGCTTTAAGCTCTTCAGGGATGTATGAGACTTCTTCCATGGTACCTTCACAAGAATTGGTCACATGATGATTTACAATGAGGCCGAAATAGCTCAGTTGGGAGAGCGTTAGACTGAAGATCTAAAGGTCCCTGGTTCGATCCCGGGTTTCGGCAGAAGCCTTTTGTTGTCGATTATATATTGTATGAAATTAACATTAGTGAGTGTTATTATAATTAATATTTTTTAGTTCAGAAATAAAAAATAGTTAATGAAAGCAGATCAAAGTGGATCAAAGAAACCAATGGAAAATAAAGAGAGGCAGAAATAAAGAGCAATGATGGAGTGGGAGGGAGAGTGAAAGATGAAAGAAGGGAGAAGAAGAAGGAAGGGGAAAAGAAGGATGTAAGAATAAAGCTAGGAAGAGCAGAGGGAGAGGGGAGGAGGAGTATGTAACAGAGGAAACAAGGGTGAAGGAAGGGAAAATAACAAACATGACCAAGGAAGGAAAAGAGGCCAATGAAGAAATGTAAGAAACAATGACTGCTGAGGTCTTTAACACATCAATAAATGGGAGCCATAATTATTTTTGTCTGCTTAGAAAAAATAAGATTTGTAGGTAGATTTAAAAATGGAGGACCCAAATCAACAAAGAAATTGTAAATCTACACCTGTAGGTTTGCAACTATGTTTGGGTCTCTATTTAGGAACAGTTTGGATTCTCAAAGAATTCTACGATTACTCATTAGAAGCTGTGAGGGTTTCAGCTTCCTAAAGTACTCACAAACTTAAGTTCCAACACACATTCCTAATTGTGCTTGCCAAAAAGTACATTTGCATTTCCTAATATGCTATTTTTCTCCTCCATGTTGAAAATATTTAACCCCTTCCTCTACAATCCCATCAAAGTTTGGGGTGTTCCCCTCTTTTTACTACTATAGATGAGGTTTATTCCAGCCCTTGGAAGATTAAATCACAAGCTATTTCCTGGGTGAGGACAAATTCTGAAAAATTGTGGGAATAGCAGCAATGTCACAAGTTTGTTGGAGGACACAAACTTTCCATGGCATTACAGCCCTTTGACATAGACCCGCCCCTGAAGCATGTTTATCCCCATATTATTTTGCACCATACTGGTGTAATTTTACTTGCAAATAAATAGATTTAAGACATTAAGGGGCATATTCTCAAGAACGTGTGATAATTATCGCAAAATTAGCTTAACACAACTTTGCATATCGCAGTCTATCGCGGGAAAACAACTCCGTGTTGACGTAGTATTCTCAACACGGCGGCACCATGCGATAGTCCCACGATAATGCATCAAATGACAGCGTTAAAATCAACGCAACACCGCAAAAATGCAAAACACAAACGCGAAAAATGTTGCGATGAGGCCAATCGCGACACAAAAATCATTGCTAACCAGCGACAGGCCTGCAATTCCCAGGCTTCATGCGGGAAAATGCATTATAAAAGCAGAATAAGAAAAACACACCTGTGAACCTGGGATGAGACCTGTGAACATGGGTTGAGCCCTATGAACCTGGCGATGAGACCTGTGAAGCTGTCGATGAGATCCCTGAACCTGGTCGATGAGAATTGTGAACCTGGGATGAGACCTGTGAACCTGGGATGAGACCTGTGAACCTGGCGATGAGACGTGTGAACCTGGGATGAGACCAGTGAACCTGGTGATGAGATCCCTGAACCTGGTCGATGAGATTTGTGAACCTGGGATGAGACCTGTGAACCTGCGATGAGACCTGTGAACCTGGGATGAGACCTGTGAACCTGGGATGAGACCTGTGAACCTGTCAATGAGACCCCTGAACCTGTTGATGAGACTTGTGAACCTGGGATGAGACGTGTGAATCTGGCGATGAGACGTGTGAATCTGGCGATGAGACGTGTGAATCTGGCGATGAGACGTGTGAATCTGGCGATGAGACGTGTGAATCTGGCGATGAGACGTGTGAATCTGGCGATGAGACGTGTGAATCTGGCGATGACACGTGTGAATCTGGCGCTGAGACGTGTGAATCTGGCGATGAGATGTGTGAACCTGGGATGAGACGTGTGAACCTGGGATGAGACGTGTGAACCTGGGATGAGACGTGTGAACCTGGTGATGAGACGTGTGAACCTGGTGATGAGACGTGTGAACCTGGTGATGAGACGTGTGAACCTGGTGATGAGACCCCTGAACCTGGGATGAGACCTGTGAACCTGGGATGAGACGTGTGAACCTGGGATGAGACGTGTGAACCTGGGATGAGACGTGTGAACCTGGGATGAGACGTGTGAACCTGGCGATGAGACATGTGAACCTGGCGATGAGACCCCTGAACCTGTCAATGAGACTTGTGAACCTGGGATGAGACGTGTGAACCTGGAGATGAGACTTGTGAACCTGGGATTAGACCTGTGAACCTGGCGATGAGACTTGTGAACCTAGCGATGAGACTTGTGAACCTGGCGAGGAGACTTGTGAACCAGGGATTAGACCCGTGAACCTGGGATGAGATGTGTGAACCTGGCAATGAGATTTGTGAACCTGGGATTAGACCCGTGAACCTGGCGATGAGACTTGTGAACCTGGCGATGAGACTTGTGAACCTGGCGAGGAGACTTGTGAACCAGGGATTAGACCCGTGAACCTGGGATGAGATGTGTGAACCTGGCAATGAGATTTGTGAACCTGGGATTAGACCCGTGAACCTGGCGATGAGACTTGTGAACCTGGCGATAAGACTTGTGAACCTGGCGAGGAGACCCATGAACTTGGGGAGGAGTGCTTTAAACTCCTTAGGATTTACAGGACTTCTTCCATGGTGCCTTCACAAGAATCAGTCACATGATGGTATCCAATGAGGCCGAAATAGCTCAGTTGGGAGAGGTTAGACTGAAGATCTAAAGGTTCCTGATTGAATCCCGGGTTTCTGCTGAGGGTTTTTTTGACTGAAAAGTTTTGGAAAACTTGAGAAAATAAAACGTGGCTTTAACAACATAGACCTTTTTTCTGCTCTTCCTTCAATAACTTCACTCCCCCCCTTCCTGTCCTTCATTTATCCCCGATTTTAATTATTTACTTTTCTCACAGTTATACCTCCTTCCAGCACAATCCCACTAAATAGTCTGAGAGATTCACCTTATGCTCAGTCGCTCTTATTGAATGACAGCCCTGGGCTCACTCTCTCTCAGTCTGATGTGACTTGCAGACTGAAGACACAATCACATCCAGTGAATGACAGTCAAGCACAACCCCACTAGGGCAGACCAGGAGCCAGACACACTCAATGCAACTTCACCATCGGTCCCCGGGACCTCAGGAAGGCTGGTGGAGGGGGGGGGAGGGTCGCAAGCCCCCTCCCCTATAAAATTAATTGTGCCTGCCCCCCAGACCCTGGCTCAACCCGATGGCTTTGCTTTGAGAGCACAGGAGCCCGCACTTAAAAAAATTAATTACTGTGGATTTGCGGATCCTCAGTAGATTTGCGGAAGCATTTACAAAAATGTTTTTGGCCTCAGGGCTGTGCCTCTGGACCCCCCCCCCTCCTCCAGGCCTAGGGGGCCAGTGTATCCGTACCCTGCCATTGCTAGGGACTCGGGGGCTTATTTATGAGCCCTTGTGTCACTTTTGCGCCACCAGTGCGTCACTTTTTGTGACGCAGCAGCGGCGTAAAAAATGAGCCTTGTTGCTCCATATTTATAAAGCGATGCATCTAGGCAGATGCATCACTTTGTAAACCCCTGCGCCACATTTATACCTGCGCCAGGTATAATGTATGCAGGAGGGCGCTCCAATGTGAGCGGAATTTAATTTTGTGTGCAGGAAGTTTGTAAAGGACAGATTCATACGTCATGAGCGCCCCGTCTATCTCCAGTTGGGTCATGTCATGATATGTCATTGGTAATAATGGATGCTTCCTTCAATCATGGTAGGAGTATCGCCGGTAGTATAAAGCGTTGATACGTCAGCCTGTTCCTTGGACACACATGGTAAATGTTAATTTACAAGTCCCTTGTTAAAAGTGACGCACCGGCGGCGCAGGGGGGTCTAGTAAATTAGCCTCTAGTCTCTTTCCGTTGGATGTAGTATCCTCCATGGGTCACTAGGGGACGGTCAGTCTTGACATCTCCAGACAGTGTCTCTCTTTGGTGATGGGGAAGTCTGGTCCACCTGATCCGTCCATCAGGGGCCCAGGGCCATTATCCAGTGAAAATATTGCTTTAGACGCATCTTCTATCTCTTTTTTGCGGTTAGCGTAAACATTGGCCCACTGCGCTTTACGTGAGGAACAGATTCAATTTACATTTTTTGGCCAACAGTTTTGGTGAAATTGTCATCACCCATCATATGTTGAATAGTTACCAAGAAAGTGCAGAAATAAAAGAAAACATTTCTAATTTATATCTGCTTTGCTGTCTGTGTGTCTCCTTGTGAGTTATGCGGCGTGGAGGGTGCGTGGAGTCAAGTCCACACTGTGCGTGTTACTGCTGTGCAGTCACAGGAGAAAGGTGTCCACATACCAGACACAGGGGGGCTTATTTACAAGCCCCTTGCGCCACTTTTAACATGGGAAAAGTGACGCAAAAGTGGTGCAAGGGGCTTGTAAATCTGCCCCAGGAATGATAAAACACCTGTGTGGAGCATCACGTGACGCCCAGCACCGCCTAAAGATAATGGGGCAGATTTATAAGAAAGTGACGCATCTGTGAAGATGCGTCACTTTCCCTGCGCCACTTTGAGAAACCCTTGCGCCACTATGGATGCGCCGTATTTGCAATACGGCGCACCATGGCGCAAGGATTGACAGATCCGTCAGATATTCTGATGCATCTGTTGACGCAAAAGTCATGCATTGCTGGAGTCGTGTCGCAAGCATGACGCAACTCCAGCAATGCAGGAGGATGCCTATCTTCATTGTGCCGCGTCACTCCTTATGCCTGCTTCAAGCAGGTGTAAGAATTTTACGCAGTGGCGTCCTAGAAGTGGCGCAGTGAAATGTTCTAGATTTCACTGCATCACTTCTACGAGGCTTTTTTTGCGTTGGAACGCCCACCCTGCATACATTATACCTGACACAGGAATAATGTGACGCAGGGCTCCCTAGATGCGTCACGTTGTAAATGGGCCGCATTTTTACGCTGCTGCTGCGTCACAAAATGTGACGCAACTGCGGCGCAAAAATGTCGCAAGGGGCTTGTAAATCTGCCCCACAGAGACCAGGAGGATGAAAACAGGAAGGGAGGGGTCATCTGAGAGAGGGAAATGGCCTCACTGGTCACTGCTCAATACCTTGAATAATATAAAACAAATTAAGTAAATAGTAAAGAAAACTCAGGTCCCACCGAGATTTGAACTAGGATCGCTGGATTCAGAGTCCAGAGTGCTAACCATTACACCACGGAACCACCTGTCTCTGTTACATCATCTGAAGATACAGCTTGTCGCTATTGGTCACCTGTAGACTTTCTATTGCTCAGCAGTGTATGTTAAAGGCGCCACAAAGAAGTCTATTTCACAATTAAGCCCTTAAAACATGATACACCAAACTTGTGTTTACCCAAACACACGGAAAAGGACACATTTGGGGCTTTAAACTGTCCTTTTAGGGCAGTACTCTCACTTGCTCTGAGATGGTGTAAGGCGGAAACTTCCTACATCTTAATCTTCTAGAAATCAACACAGAGCAGGTTTAATATCATAAAACAGACTCTAAAACACAACAAGGCACAGGATTGATGTCAGAAAACAGAGTCTGAAACCCCCTCTTCGGTAGCACGGGGGGCAGGAAATAAACAAGCATTTTCCACGGAGAGAGCACGGGAAACTGGTGCTTTGTAATCCACGCGCTATTTATATATAATCTGTACTCTTTGTTGTGCAATAAAAGACAAACAACGAATAACCCTTCGTAGTATTAATCTGACTTTGTTCCTTTGGGTCATTAATACTGCATCAGCTGTGCAGCAAGGGCTGGGGCGGAAACAGGAGCTGAGGGGGTCGGTGTAACCTCAAAGGGCTTTAGACCGATAGCAGAGGAGGAGAAGGGAGTGATATTTATTAATATTTAGGGTCTTTTAGGTTTGTAGGAAATAAGAGAAGTTTAATATGTCCCTCTCGTAAAAAACCTTATCTTCCCATACCGGGAGTCGAACCCGGGCCGCCTGGGTGAAAACCATGAATCCTAACCGCTAGACCATATGGGAGACTGTGTACAGGAAGAACAGCTGTGTATGTGGACGTGCCCATCCAGCGGACTCCACTCTATATATTTCACCCCACACTGCCACTCTCTGGATCTGACCAAGACGGTAACAGACACCCCACTCCTGACAAACCAGAAGGAATGAGGGGGCATGGTTTGTTCAACAACCTGCTCATGTCTCATTATTTACAACCCTGGAACTTCTTCAGACACAGAGCCCTGGACCAGAGGACAGCAGCAGCCCCCCCCCCTTGCCTCTTACTGCCCCCCCCTCCCCCCACCACAGGAGCCAGACAAAGCCGCGCCCCTCTCCCCAGAGCACCCCTTCACTCCTGAGTCTCCTCACCGGGCTGAGGGCCCCACAGACCCCTCCCCAGTTACCGTCCAGCTGCTTCCTTGAACCACACTCTCCCTGCACCTGTCACAGGCCCCAGGCTGCCATTCAGGGGCTCCAGTCACACCCCCTCTCCCCCTACTAACAGCACCGACCCCAGTCCTGACACTCGATTGGTTCACACAGAGGACCAGCTCAGGTGCACCCTGGCTTCTTCCCAGGTATCTTCACATGCACAGGGTGACCGCCAGGGGGCAGCACTCACAGCCCACAGGGCCATGGAGCAGCAACGGGACATCAGCAGCCTTGAGGGGCGCAGACCCCGCATAATCCCGCCCTGCCTTCTGCGAGAGCGGAGGAGGAGCCTCTGCGGTGTGTTTTTACAAAACTAAACATATGAGGTTAAAAACAAGTAAACACACATTTGTGGGCATTCTCTGTTGTTTTTGTTCCCTTTTGACATCATCAATTTAAAAGAACCGAATGGAGAAAACTTTTAAAAATAGCTAGGATACGACTGCAGCGTGGGCAAGCATGAAACATTTCAGAGGTACAAATGCTTCCATATTTATTCATGTCAAATGTAAACAAGTTATACATCAAAATATAGATTATGTTTACACCGGATGTAAAAAGTGCGCGCTAATAGGGTCAGGGTGCAGTTTCTTTTCCCCATTTGTTCCTTTCATACATGTGGTCCCCAAATAAGCTTTTGGCTGCTCTGTCTTGTTATTCTGAGAGTCAGGATTTAAAAGGGGGGCTTGGTCCCGAGTTTGGGGGCCCAGAGTACGGGGGCCCCAGGGAACCGGAAGTAAACACCCCTCCTTGATACAACTATGGCCCGGTAACCTCTGATTGCCCTCTGACCCCCACAGACTGGATTTCTTTTATAGAGGAGGTGGTACTGACGTTGAGACGATGCTACCGAGGGGCAAAGGGGCAAGGGCTGACAATGGCTCAGCATTTCAACCCAGTCTCCTCCTATTACCATCTTTGTTACACCCACAGCATATAAGAGCTCTGATAGGTCAGAGGGGACATCCCTCTTGTCACCCTCTGGTGTTTAAACAGATCCTATTACAAGGACCAGTCCCTACAGACCAGAAACATAAAATGTAACACCTGATGAAGTTTAAAATATATATAACTAGATAACATAACCCCCTTATTAACTTTTGGAACCCATGGTGAATACCATTTTTATAATTAAAATGCACGAACCGCAAAAACATATTCAAGTATTTAATGCTACAAAGAACATCCGAACCAAAAAGAATTAACTCTTAAAGCACCATAAAAATGTTACTGAGACTCTACAGCAATAATGTACCCAAAAGTAAACACGAGACACCCTAAATAAATAAAAAACAAAACTAACTCTGATCCAATACCAAGAAACCTACGGTGTTTGAGCGCTATACATATATAACTAGATAATATAACCCCATTATTAACTTTCGGATCCCTAAAATAATAAATGGAAATATATCATCACAAGCAGCCACTGCTCACCCACTTCCCCTATAAATTAAATATCTGTCGGGTTTGCAGCTTTATCAGGTGATAAGAAACAGAAAGCTACGTAGATGGCTCGCCTTGTCACCTCCCCTCCACCGAGCCATCGATAGCTCAGTTGGCAGAGCGGAGGATTGCGGTGGATTGATTGACATCCTTAGGTCCGGCTAGAAGGATTATTACCAACTCTTAACTGTTTTCCTCTGCTTCACAAATAGAAAGCGCCTCTTTCTCAGACACTCGCACACCTGGGCTTTTCCTGCCTCCTCTCTTCTCCTTTACAAGCCGGCTTTCTCCTTTGGCTCTGGCGGTGGGAGGGGCTCCCTCCCACCTCCCTCCCTGTGTGCAGCACCCGCTGCAACCCCCCATCATCAGACAGAGCCAGGGGCCCCTGGGCTGAAGAGCCAGGCCGGGCCCAGTCGGAAGCAGAGCTGGTTGCTGTGACTCTGGCATCAGGTGATGCTGCTGAGAGCGTCTGCTAGGAGGTGAGAAGGTTCTTGTGAGGTGTGAGGGAGGAGTGTGTGTTTGTTGGGAGGGAGGAGTGTGTGTGTTTGTGGAGGCTGTGGCCCCTGTCTTGGTGTGAAGGAGCTGGACAATGAGAAAGATCAGTCACAGGCAGGACAGGGCGGGCTGAAGCACATGATGAGCGCTGCTCAGCGACCGATCCCATCGGTTCCTCGTTAGTATAGTGGTCAGTATCCCCGCCTGTCACGCGGGAGACCGGGGTTCAATTCCCCGACGGGGAGGCACTTTTTAAAACATTTTTTTAAACTAAGCAAACATTTTGTCCATGGGAAACCTTTTTTAAATGCAATTTATAATGTTACACTGATATTACAATTTGCTGATACTTTTTTATTTATGGCCAACGCTTTTACAAGTTAAAATATTTCCAAGTGTTTTACCTGTTGGACAGCATTTTGTGCCTTTTCTTTTTAAGCTTTCTTGAAAAAATAACTGAGGCTTATTATTTATATAAACATATATGATATTAAAATCAAAGAACTACATGGAAAAGGCATATCAACGAGTATTTTTCATGCTAAATAAATGGAATACTGGCGGCAGGCTCTGAATGGGGAATTGTTTTATACGAAGGTGTCACTTTTATCTATTTAAGCGTAATGGTTTAGGACTCACAGACTCATTGTGAAAGTAAAAGTACTACTGACCCGGACGTGCACGCCCCACCACCCTCATCAGAGATCTCATACTCCCCAGGTCCAGGCATGAGTACCTAACACAGGTCGGTGTTTACCCTCTATAGTGGGACATGATAGGACTACAAGTCCCTGCATTGTAAGTAAAACCCTGTCCAGTTGGGTGACCAATTGGCATGGGTGCAAATTCAGGACGGTGAGTGTAAAAATTTAGGACAAAGGGTCAAAATTCAGGACAGACATTCAGGACAAGAGGTCAAAATTCAGGACAAAAGGTACGTTTTACAGACACATCAGAGGAGGTTGTTCAATAGTATATAAGTAAGCCCAAACATATTCATCCATTTGCTAACCTATCCATCATGTATCCTTCTATCCATCATTTCACTCATCCATACCTCCATTCACACTTTCACTCATCCATCCATCAACCCTTTCATCCTATCCATTCGTACACTCATCCATCCACTCTTCCACCCATCCATCCATTCATGCATCCATCCAACCATTTACCCTTTCAACCATCCAGCCATCCTTTCGCTTACTCATCCATCCACCCAGTCACTCATCTGGAAGGATGAGTGACTAGGTGGAGTCATCCATCCATCCTCCCTTTCTCTCTCCATTGACCCTTTCACTTAGCCATCCATCCAGCAGAGACTCCCCAGCCAGGGGCGAAGGATGCAGCTGCGAGTAACAATAAGCGGTTGGTGGGCATTCCCAGAAGGGACATCACTAGGTGAGTGCTGGAGGAGGTTTCCCCTCCTCAGATTTTGGGGGGTAGCAGGTATTGCTTTGCGTTGTAGCAATAGCAGGTAATGCTCCCTAGGTTTAGGGTTGATGCAGGAATTGTTCCCCGGTTTGGCAAGGGTATTGAGCGCATGACAATGTCATACGGGAGCTGGCAGGTGGTGCTTCCCCCTATTTGTTGCATCAGGTATATTGCCGCCAGTTTTTGTGACGTCCCTGGTGTTGGTGCTGGTAGCCACACTATAGTGTAGCCAGAGAGCAGTTGGCTCTCGTGCACTGCCTCCTGCTGGACACCAAGGGTGGTCTCCAGATGTGAATAGGTGTCCACCGACTCACAACAAGGAGGGGGTTGGTATTGCATCAAATGCATTCATTTGAAGTGCTGTTATTTTTTGGTATGCTGTCTTTGATTGTCATTGTTAGAGGGTGGTTCTGACACTAGGGGCTGCCCGTATGTTTCGCTTTTTGAGCACCTAATCATTGAGCTTTTACTGTGGGGGACCCTCATAAGTTGGGACTCACCCACAGTGAACTCACCAGGAACGAGACTGCATGGAGATTTTACTGGTATTCCCCTGGCTTGTGCAAAAAAACAATTGATGGATGGAATGCTGGGCAATGCAAACATTCACCCCCAGTCACAGAGATCTGGGTTTAATCCATCATTCTTTTGCTCACCACACTACCCCAGTTTGGACCCAGCCATATGCAAATCAGTCTTGACCCTGCTCCTTGTGGGAACAGTCCAGCCCGAACTGCCAAGCCAGGTCCTCCCTGGACCAGAAAGAAGCATCCTGGGACTGGTTTCAGGGCATCACCCTTCCTCAGCCAGGCTAGCTTGAATCCAGTGGTGACCAGGCCACTGCGCAGCAGCTGGAGTAAGGGACACCAGGCTGGTTACATGCAGACACATGTTTATATACGTGTGCACACGTGTAGGGGCTGCGCAGGGGAGATTCCTAGCGTGCGGAATCTGGAAACGATGTCTCACTGGCCGCCCTAGCATTAGGGTTGCAGGGCATTGTCCGGTTGTTGAGTGGAGAGTTGTCCTGTAGGCTCTGAGAACTTCATTCAGAGCTGCTTGCAGTTCTCTCCTCCCAGCAGTGGCTTGCTGAAATGTCTTTTTGAGCGTGGCCATAAATCTCCCAATGGTGTAATTCGCTTGTGGTCAGAGTGGTGTAACTTTTCTGTGCTCAAAGTCCATGTGTTTCGCAAAAGCACTGAATTCGTGTCCATTAAATGGGGGCCCATTGTCTGTTTTGACTTTCTTGTGAACACCCCATGTTGCAAATATCTCATCTAGCACCTTGAAAGTGCAGGAGGCGCTTGTAGATGATATTATTTGTGCGATGGGAAATTGTGAATATTCGTCAATTATGGCAACCACATATTTTCCAGACTGCAGCGGTCCATAGAAGTCCATGGCAACTTCTTGCCACACTCCCCTGGGTAGGGTGGTCATTTGTAATGGTGCCGGTGGATTGCTTTTGCTGGTCAACTGACAGAGATGGCAATCCTTCAGTGTAGCTTCCACCATTTGGTCTGACGGCAGAGGGTGACGGGGCATGTAGTCAGCCGGGTTCTCCTCCTTCCCTGGTTTGGGAAGTAATCTGGGAAGCTTGTTAACACAGTTCTTATTGTCGTTGACTGTGAATAAGACTTTCACCAGATGAAGACGCTCCGCAGTGGGGAGGCTCAGTAGACAGTCAGCGTCCGGCCCCTTGATGACATGTATGACCGCCGGTACAGTGATGCCGTCATGGGTGAGAGTTGTGTGGAATTTACCCCGACAGGGGAGCGGTTTTTTGGACATCCACGTGAAGACGCGGACTGGTGCAAAAGTTAGTGGGGGTTTCGGGACCATCTTCTCGTGTTCCGTAACTGGAATATAGTTCAGCGAGGCTCCGCTATCCCATATAAATTTGGTGTCGTAATTCCCCACTCTAATATCTAGGCGTGGATACTTCTTCAGTTGATCAGGGTCCGCAATCATGTTCAAGTGTTCCACAGTGTAGGTCGAGTCTTTGGAGGACGATGATCTCGAGTCCCGAGATGGGGATCGGCGTCCCCAACGTGACCGGCATGATTCCCGGCTGGAATGTGATGAGCCTGTGGACCGCCTGGGCTCTCCTTGAACAGCTCTAATGTGATGTTTCCTTGTGTCAGAGCGGGACGATCTCGTTGTCTCACCTCTCTTTGTGATAGTCCCCACACATGGCTTCGAAGTGGTTGGATCGCCCACATTTCCTGCATCGCAGACCCATGGCCGGACAGGTGTCTATATGAGGATAGTCATAACCACACCGATAACATCGGTTAGTCCTCTCTGGCTTTTGGTCCCTTCGCCCCGTTTCTCTTCTCCTGTACTCCGGGCGTCGTTGGTGAGACGACGGTCTCTGTCTCCATTTATTCTCCCGCGAATACTTCCTTCTGCTACGAGGTCGGTCTTGAACACGGTGCGCTTGCTCCTGACGGCCATTGTGTCCCGTTTCGATGGTAGCGGCGTGTTCCTCCGCTTCGTCGTATATACGAGTCATTTCTTCTATCTCTTCCAATTCGTGGGGTTTCCTCAGTAGCCGTCTCCTGAGAGCTTCTGAGTGACAGCCAACTATGATTTGTGATTTGATAGCAGCGTCAGGCGAGAAGGTTTCGAACTCACAGTGTCTCGACAGCCGTCGTAACCGGGTGATAAATGCACTCATTGCCTCCTCTTTTCCTTGACGCGCTTGTTGAAACTTGTGGCGCTCATAGTCCACATTTCTTTTATGTAGAAACTTTTTGTTTAGTGCCTCATGCACCTTGTCATATGTTCCACTATCTGCAGGTGAGAAATCCTTGATGATTTTACTTATATCCCGGCCTGCTAGGTTGCGAAGGGCAATTAACTTCTCTTTGTCTTCCGTCACTCTGGATCCCTCGATGTAATCTTCGAAGTCTTCTAACCATTCTTGCCACTTGGGGCCCATACTCCCTCCTGTGGTCACGATCAGAGGTTCCGGAGCTCGCAGGTGTGATCCTCCCGCAACAAGGAGCTTCCGCTGTGGTGAGGTCGCCATTGTGTCGTTGTCTTCTTTCCCCTCCTTCGTTGGTGCTTGTTTCTTTATGTGTTCTCGCCAATGCTTGTTTATTTGCTCTCGTCAATGCTTGTTTATTTGCTCTTGTCAACGCTTGTTTATTTGCTCTTGCCAATGCTTGTTTACTTGCTCTCGTCAATGCTTGTTTATTTGCACTTGACAATGCTTGTTTGTTTGCACTCGACAATGCTTGTTTATTTCTTCTTGCCAATGCTTGTTTGTTTGCACATATCAATGCTTGTTTACTTGTACTTGACAATGCTTGTTTTACGTCCCTTCGCCAATGCTTGTTTATTTGCACTTGACAAGGCTTGCTTATTTGCTGGGTGCCTGACTTCAAAATGGCCGCTCTGCAACACTCAAGGGGACTGTCTCGAAAGCTGCCTGACTACAAGATGGCCGCCGTCCCTGCACACACACGAGGCTCTCTCTCCTGGCTCATTCAGTCCTTTCCATGCTGGACTCACCGGCGGGCAGCTTCAAGGGTGGCACTCTTCAGGCTCTGCTTATTTTCGACGGCGACAGCTATCAGGTGAGGTCGGGGTGGCTCCCGCCTTATTCTGCAGCTTCCCGCTTTTCCCTTGCGACAGCATGCCAAAGCTCACGCATCGGGCGTGAGATCAGCCGTCATCGACGGGCTTTCAGCTCGCATTTCAACGCGCTCGCTGGCAGGCTTTCGGAGACAGCGTCTCCGACGTAGAGGCACTCCTCTCTTCGCTCTGGGGCACAAGGCAGGGTCGGGGTGGGCTCCCGACTTCTGTACTCACTGGTGGCATTCAAATCTCACGCATCCAGCGTGAATCGCGCTTCGGAACGATCGGTCACTTCAGGCAGGTCCACACCTGTTCCTGTGGCTGCTCCCGGCTCTTCAACAATCTCTGGGGCTCCTTGGACAGTGGGGCTTGCTCATCCCACCCTCGTCGCCAGTTGTAGCATCGCGCTACAAAGAACCACGGACACTTCTGGTGGTTTAACAGGAGCTTTATTCATCAGCCTCTTATCTCTGCCTTGTCCCTACACTAACTGCCTCTTCCTATCGTGACTCCTCCTCTTCCCCTCGCTCTACTCGCTCCGCCCCCCAACTACTAGACTGCTGACTTCATTACAGAGGGACTGATCGACGTCTCTCTCAGGCAGTAGTGTAACAAAACGTGAGGGGACCCCCCTGCAAGAAATGCTGAAGGACCCCCACGCCCCCTCCTCCAGTATGGGTAAACCTTTGTACGCCCCGGGCACAAGTCCTAAAAAAAGAAGTGGGGGGATGCCGTCCACCCGCGTGGTACCCCGGCTCGAGCCCTGGACTGTGTGGTCTTCACTCTTGGGAGGAGAGCAGCGACCCCCAGCGAGGCCTCTGTCAGTGTAAGGGCGGAGGTGATGGTGGTGAATGAGATCTGTGAACCTAGCGATGAG
The DNA here is from genome assembly GCF_964204655.1 of Triturus cristatus. Classification (NCBI taxonomy): domain Eukaryota; kingdom Metazoa; phylum Chordata; class Amphibia; order Caudata; family Salamandridae; genus Triturus; species Triturus cristatus. The sequence continues at coordinate 143,288,286 of NC_140585.1, read as the reverse complement.
ACCTGTGAACCTGGGATGAGACCCGTGAACCTGGGATGAGACCTGTGATCCCGGCTATGAGACCTGTGAACCTGGCGATGAGACCCGTGAACCTGGCTATGAGACCCGTGAACCTGGCGATGAGACCCGTGAACCTGGAGAGAAGTACTCTAGGCTCTTCAGTGATGCATAGGTGATCCTTGGTGTTTTTCACAGGAATTAGTCACATGATGAAAACCAGTGAGGCCAAAATAGCTCAGTTGGGAGAGCGTTAGACTGAAGATCTAAAGGTCCCTGGTTCGATCCCGGGTTTCGGCAGATACATTTTGTTGTCGATTATAAATTGTATGAAATTAACATTAGTGAGTGTTATTATAATTCATATTTTTTAGTTCAGAAATAAAAAATAGTTAATGAAAGCAGATCAAAGTGGATCAAAGGAACCAATGGAAAATAAAGAGAGGCCGAAATAAAGAGCAATGATGGAGCGGGAGGCAGAGTGAACGATGAAAGAAGGAAGAAGAGGAAGGAAAGGGAAAAGAAGGATGTAAGAATAAAGCTGGGAAGGGCAGAGGGAAAGGGGAGGAGGAGTATGTAACAGAGGAAACAAGGGTGAAGGAAGGGAAAATAACAAACATGACCAAGAAAGGAAAAGAGGCCAATGAAGAAATGTAAGAAACAATGCAGAAACAATGACTGCTGAGGTCTTGAACACATCGATAAATGGGAGCCATATTTATTTTTGTCTGCTTAGAAAAAATAAGATTTGTAGGTAGATTTAACAATGGAAGACCCAAATCAACAAAGAAAATGTAAATCTACACCTGTAGGTTTGCAACTATGTTTGGGTCTATATTTACGAACAGTTTGGATTCTCAAAGAATTCTATGATTACTCATTAGAAGCTGTGAGGGTTTCAGCTTCCTAAAGTACTCACAAACTTAAGTTCCAACACACATTCCTAATTGTGCTTGCCAAAAAGAACATTTGCATTTCCTAATATGCTATTTTTCTCCTCCATGTTGAAAATATTTAACCCCTTCCTCTACAATCCCATCAAAGTTTGGGGTGTTCCCCTCTTTTTCCTACTATAGATGAGGTTTATTCCAGCCCTAGGAAGATTAAATCACAAGCTATTTCCCGGGTGAGGACAAATTCTGAAAAAGTCTGGGAATAGCAGCAATGTCACAAGTTTGTTGGAGGACACAAACTTTCCATGGCATTACAGCCCTTTGACATAGGCCCGCCCCTGAAGCATATTTATCCCCATATTATTTTGCACCATACTGGTGTAATTTTACATGGAAATAAATAGATTTAAGACATTAAGGGGCATATTCTCAAGAACGTGTGATAATTATCACAAAATTAGCTTAACACATCTTTGCATATCGCAGTCTATCGCGGGAAAACAACTCTGTGTTAACGTAGTATTCTCAACCCGGCGGCACCATGCGATAGTCCCACGATAATGCATCAAATGACAGCGTTAAAATCAACGCAACACCGCAAAAATGCAAAACACAAACACGAAAAATGTTGCGATGAGGCCAATCACGACACAAAATCCATTGATAACCAGTGACCGGCCTGCAATTCCCAGGCTTCATGCGGGAAAATGCATTATAAAATCAGAACAAGAAAAACACATCTGTGAACCTGGGATGAGACCTGTGAACATGGGTTGAGCCCTATGAACCTGGCGATGAGACCTGTGAAGCTGTTGATGAGATCCCTGAACCTGTCGATGAGAATTGTGACCCTGGGATGAGACCTGTGAACCTGGGATGAGACGTGTAAACCTGGTGATGAGACATGTGAACCTGGGAAGAGACCAGTGAACCTGTCGATGAGACTTGTGAACCTGGGATGAGACCTGTGAACCTGCGATGAGACCTGTGAACCTGTCAATGAGACCCCTGAACCTGTCGATGAGACTTGTGAACCTGGGATGTGACCTGTGAACCTGGGATGAGACGTGTAAATTGGCGATGAGACGTGTGAACCTGGGATGAGACCAGTGAACCTGGTGATGAGACGTGTGAACCGGTCGATGAGACCCCTGAACCTGGGATGAGACCTGTGAACCTGGGATGAGACGTGTGAACCTGGCAATGAGACATGTGAACCTGGCGATGAGACCTCTGAACCTGGTGATGAGACCTGTGAACGTGGGTTGAACCCTATGAACCTGGCGATGAGACCTGTGAAGCTGTCGATGAGATCCCTGAACCTGTCGATGAGAATTGTGAACCTGGGATGAGACCTGTGAACCTGGGATGAGACGTGTGAACCTGGCGATGAGACATGTGAACCTGGGATGAGACCAGTGTACCTGTTGATGAGACCAGTGAACCTGGTGATGAGACCAGTGAACCTGTCGACGAGACCCCTGAACCTGTCGATGAGACTTGTGAACCTGGGATGAGACCTGTGAACCAGCAATGAGACCTGTGAACCTGGCGATGAGACCTGTGAACCTGTTGATGAGACCCCTGAACCTGTTGATGAGAATTGTGAACCTGGGATGAGACCTGTGAACCTGGGATGAGACTTGTGAGCCTGTCAATGAGACCCCTGAACCTGTCGATGAGACTTGTGAACCTGGGATGAGACCTGTGAACCTGGGATGAGACGTGTGAACCTGGCGATGAGACCTGTGAACCTGGGATGAGACCAGTGAACCTGGTGATGAGACGTGTGAACCGGTCGATGAGACCCCAGAACCTGGGATGAGACCTGTGAACCTGGGATGAGACGTGTGAACCTGGCAATGAGACATGTGAACCTGGCGATGAGACCCCTGAACCTGGTGATGAGACCTGTGAACGTGGGTTGAACCCTATGAACCTGGCGATGAGACCTGTGAAGCTGTCGATGAGATCCCTGAACCTGTCGATGAGAATTGTGAACCTGGGATGAGACGTGTGAACCTGGGATGAGACGTGTGAACCTGGCGATGAGACATGTGAACCTGGGATGAGACCAGTGAACCTGTTGATGAGACCAGTGAACCTGGTGATGAGACCAGTGAACCTGTCGACGAGACCCCTGAACCTGTCGATGAGACTTGTGAACCTGGGATGAGACCTGTGAACCAGCAATGAGACCTGTGAACCTGGCGATGAGACCTGTGAACCTGTTGATGAGACCCCTGAACCTGTTGATGAGAATTGTGAACCTGGGATGAGACCTGTGAACCTGGGATGAGACCTGTGAGCCTGTCAATGAGACCCCTGAACCTGTCGATGAGACTTGTGAACCTGGGATGAGACCTGTGAACCTGGGATGAGACGTGTGAACCTGGCGATGAGACCTGTGAAACTGGGATGAGACCAGTGAACCTGGTGATGAGACGTGTGAACCGATCGATGAGACCCCTGAACCTGGGATGAGACCTGTGAACCTGGGATGAGACGTGTGAACCTGGCAATGAGACATGTGAACCTGGCGATGAGACCCCTGAACCTGTCAATGAGACTTGGGAATCTGGGATGAGACCTGTGAACCTGGGATGAGACCTGTGAACCTGGGATGCGACGTGTGAACCTGGGATGAGAAGTGTGAACCTGGCGATGAGACTTGTGAACCTGGGATTAGACCCGTGAACCTGGCGATAAGACTTGTGAACCTGGCGATGAGACTTGTGAACCTGGCGAGGAGACTTGTGAACCAGGGATTAGACCCGTGAACCTGGGATGAGACGTGTAAACCGAGCGATGAGATTTGTGAACCTGGGATTAGACCCGTGAACCTGGCGATGAGACTTGTGAACCTGGGATGAGACCTGTGAGCCTGTCAATGAGACCCCTGAACCTGTCGATGAGACTTGTGAACCTGGGATGAGACCTGTGAACCTGGGATGAGACGTGTGAACCTGGCGATGAGACCTGTGAAACTGGGATGAGACCAGTGAACCTGGTGATGAGACGTGTGAACCGATCGATGAGACCCCTGAACCTGGGATGAGACCTGTGAACCTGGGATGAGACGTGTGAACCTGGCAATGAGACATGTGAACCTGGCGATGAGACCCCTGAACCTGTCAATGAGACTTGGGAATCTGGGATGAGACCTGTGAACCTGGGATGAGACCTGTGAACCTGGGATGCGACGTGTGAACCTGGGATGAGAAGTGTGAACCTGGCGATGAGACTTGTAAACCTGGGATTAGACCCGTGAACCTGGCGATAAGACTTGTGAACCTGGCGATGAGACTTGTGAACCTGGCGAGGAGACTTGTGAACCAGGGATTAGACCCGTGAACCTGGGATGAGACGTGTAAACCGAGCGATGAGATTTGTGAACCTGGGATTAGACCCGTGAACCTGGGATGAGACGTGTGAACCTGGCGATGAGACATGTGAACCTGGGATGAGACCAGTGTACCTGTTGATGAGACCAGTGAACCTGGTGATGAGACCTGTGAACGTGGGTTGAACCCTATGCACCTGGCGATGAGACCTGTGAAACTGGGATGAGACCAGTGAACCTGGTGATGAGACGTGTGAACCGGTCGATGAGACCCCAGAACCTGGGATGAGACCTGTGAACCTGGGATGAGACGTGTGAACCTGGCAATGAGACATGTGAACCTGGCGATGAGACCCCTGAACCTGGTGATGAGACCTGTGAACGTGGGTTGAACCCTATGAACCTGGCGATGAGACCTGTGAAGCTGTCGATGAGATCCCTGAACCTGTCGATGAGAATTGTGAACCTGGGATGAGACGTGTGAACCTGGGATGAGACGTGTGAACCTGGCGATGAGACATGTGAACCTGGGATGAGACCAGTGAACCTGTTGATGAGACCAGTGAACCTGGTGATGAGACCAGTGAACCTGTCGACGAGACCCCTGAACCTGTCGATGAGACTTGTGAACCTGGGATGAGACCTGTGAACCAGCAATGAGACCTGTGAACCTGGCGATGAGACCTGTGAACCTGTTGATGAGACCCCTGAACCTGTTGATGAGAATTGTGAACCTGGGATGAGACCTGTGAACCTGGGATGAGACCTGTGAGCCTGTCAATGAGACCCCTGAACCTGTCGATGAGACTTGTGAACCTGGGATGAGACCTGTGAACCTGGGATGAGACGTGTGAACCTGGCGATGAGACCTGTGAAACTGGGATGAGACCAGTGAACCTGGTGATGAGACGTGTGAACCGATCGATGAGACCCCTGAACCTGGGATGAGACCTGTGAACCTGGGATGAGACGTGTGAACCTGGCAATGAGACATGTGAACCTGGCGATGAGACCCCTGAACCTGTCAATGAGACTTGGGAATCTGGGATGAGACCTGTGAACCTGGGATGAGACCTGTGAACCTGGGATGCGACGTGTGAACCTGGGATGAGAAGTGTGACCCTGGCGATGAGACTTGTGAACCTGGGATTAGACCCGTGAACCTGGCAATAAGACTTGTGAACCTGGCGATGAGACTTGTGAACCTGGCGAGGAGACTTGTGAACCAGGGATTAGACCCGTGAACCTGGGATGAGACGTGTAAACCGAGCGATGAGATTTGTGAACCTGGGATTAGACCCGTGAACCTGGCGATGAGACTTGTGAACCTGGCGAGGAGACCCATGAACTTGGGGAGGAGTGCTTTAAGCTCTTCAGGGATTTACAGGACTTCTTCCATGGTGCCTTCACAAGAATCAGTCACATGATGGTATCCAATGAGGCCGAAATAGCTCAGTTGGGAGAGGTTAGACTGAAGATCTAAAGGTTCCTAATTGGATCCCGGGTTTCTGCGGAGGGTTTTTTTGACTGAAAAGTCTTGGAAAACTTGAGAAAATAAAACGTGGCTTTAACAACATAGACCTTTTTTCTGCTCTTCTTTCAATAACTTCACTCCCCCCCTTCCTGTCCTTCATTTATCCCCGATTTCAATTATTTACTTTTCTCACAGTTATACCTCCTTCCAGCACAATCCCACTAAATAGTCTGAGAGATTCACCTTATGCTCAGTCGCTCTTATTGAATGACAGCCCTGGGCTCACTCTCTCTCAGTCTGATGTGACTTGCAGACTGAAGACACAATCACATCCAGTGAATGACAGTCAACCACAACCCCACTAGGGCAGACCAGGAGCCAGACACACTCAATGCAACTTCACCATCGGTCCCCGGGACCGCAGGAAGGCTGGAGGAGGGGGGGGGGGAGGGTCGCAAGCCCCCCTCCCCTATAAAATTAATTGTGCCAGCCCCCCAGATCCCGGCTCAACCCAATGGCTTTGCTTTGAGAGCACAAGAGCCCGCACTTAAAAAAATAAATTACTGTGGATTTGCGGATCCTCAGTAGATTTGCGGAAGCATTTACAAAAATGTTTTTGGCCTCAGGGCTGTGCCTCTGGAACCTCCCCACCCCCTCCTCCAGGCCTAGGGGGCCAGTGTATCCGTACCCTGCCATTGCTAGGGACTCAGGGGCTTATTTATGAGCCCTTGTGTCACTTTTGCGCCACCAGTGCGTCACTTTTTGTGACGCAGCAGCGGCGTAAAAAATGAGCCTTGTTGCTCCATATTTACAAAGTGATGCATCTAGGTAGATGCGTCACTTTGTAAACCCCTGTGCCACATTATACCTGCGCCAGGTATAATGTATGCAGGGGGGCGCTCCAATGTGAGCGGAATTTAATTTTGTGTGCAGGAAGTTTGTAAAGGACAGATTCATACGTCATGAGTGCCCCGTCTATCTCCAGTTGGGTCATGTCATGATATGTCATTCGTAATAATGGATGCTTCCTTTAATCTTGGTAGGAGTATCGCTGGTAGTATAAAGCGTTGATACGTCAGCCTGTTCCTTGGACACACATGGTAAATGTTTATTTACAAGCCCCTTGTTAAAAGTGACGCACCGGCGGTGCAGGAGGCTTGTAAATTAGCCTCTAGTCTCTTTCCGTTGGGTGTAGTATCCTCCATGGGTCACTAGGGGACAGTCAGTCTTGACATCTCCAGACAGTGTCTCTCTTTGGTGATGGGGAAGTCTGGTCCACCTGATCCGTCCATCAGGGGCCCAGGGCCATTATCCAGTGAAAATATTGCTTTAGACGCATCTTCTATCTTTTTTTTGCGGTTAGCGTAAACATTGGCACACTGCGCTTTACGTGAGGAACAGATTCAATTTCAGTGTTTTTGTCATCTCCCTTCATATGTTGAATAGTTACCAAGAAAGTGCAGAAATAAAAGAAAGAACATTTCTAATTTATATCTGCTTTGCTGTCTGTGTGTCTCCTTGTGAGTTATGCGGCGTGGAGGGCGTGTGGAGTCAAGTCCACACTGTGCGTGTTACTGCTGTGCAGCCACAGGAGAAAGGTGTCCACACACCAGACACAGGGTGGCTTATTTACAAGCCCCTTGCGCCACTTTTGCGTCACTTTTAACATGGGAAAAGTGAAGCAAAAGTGGTGCAAGGGGCTTGTAAATCTGCCCCAGGAATGATAAAACACCTGTGTGGAGCATCACGTGACGCCCAGCACCGCCTAAAGATAATGGGGCAGATTTATAAGAAAGTGACGCATCTGTGAAGATGTGTCACTTTCCCTGCGCCACTTTGAGAAACCCTTGCGCCACTATGGATGCGCCGTATTTGCAATACGGCGCACCATGGCGCAAGGATTGACAGATGCGTCAGATATTCTGATGCATCTGTTGACGCAAAAGTCACGCATTGCTGGAGTTGTGTCGCAAGCATGACGCAACTCCAGCAATGCAGGAGGATGCCTATCTTCATTGTGCCGCGTCACTCCTTATGTTTGCTTCAAGCAGGTGTAAGAATTTTACGCAGTCGCGTCCTAGAAGTGGCGCAGTGAAATGTTCTAGATTTCACTGCATCACTTCTACGAGGCTTTTTTGCGTTGGAGCGCCCACCCTGTATACATTATACCTGACACAGGTATAATGTGACGCAGGGCTCCCTAGATGCGTCACGTTGTAAATGGGCCGCATTTTTACGCTGCTGCTGCGTCACAAAAGTGACGCAACTGCGGCGCAAAAATGTCGCAAGGGGCTTGTAAATCTGCCCCACAGAGACCAGGAGGATGAAAACAGGAAGGGACGGGTCATCTGAGAGAGAGAAATGGCCTCACTGGTCACTGCTCAATACCTTGAATAATATAAAACAAATTAAGTAAATAGTAAAGAAAACTCAGGTCCCACCGAGATTTGAACTCGGATCGCTGGATTCAGAGTCCAGAGTGCTAACCATTACACCATGGAACCGCCTGTCACTGTTACATCATCTGAAGAGACAGCTTGTTGCTATTGGTCACCTGTAGACTTTCTATTGCTCAGCAGTGTATGTTAAACGCACCACGAAAGAAGTCTATTTCACAATTAAGCCCTTAAAACACGATACACCAAACTTTTGTTTACCCAAACACACGGAAAAGGACACATTTGGGGCTTTAAACTGTCCTTTTAGGGCAGTACTCTCACTTGCTCTGAGATGGTGTAAGGCGGAAACTTCCTACATCTTAATCTTCTAGAAATCAACACAGAGTAGGTTTAATATCATAAAACAGACTCTAAAACACAACAAGGCACAGGATTGATGTCAGAAAACAGAGTCTGAAACCGCCTCTTCGGTAGCACGGGGGGCAGGAAATAAACAAGCATTTTCCACGGTGAGAGCACAGGAAACTGGTGCTTTGTAATCCACGCGCTATTTATATATAATCTGTACTCTTTGTTGTGCAATAAAAGACAAACAACGAATAACCCTTCGTAGTATTAATCTGACTTTGTTCATTTGGGTCATTAATACTGCATCAGCTGTGCAGCAAGGGCTGGGGCGGAAACAGGAGCTGAGGGGGTCGGTGTAACCTCAAAGGGCTTTAGACTGATAGCAGAGGAGGAGAAGGGAGTGATATTTATTAATATTTAGGGTCTTTTAGGTTTGTAGGAAATAAGTGAAGTTTAATATGTCCCTATAGTAAAATACGTGATCTTCCCATACCGGGAGTCGAACCCGGGCCGCCTGGGTGAAAACCAGGAATCCTAACCGCTAGACCATATGGGAGACTGTGATCTTCCCATACCGGGAGTCGAACCCGGGCCGCTTGGGTGAAAACCAGGAATCCTAACCGCTAGACCATATGGGAGACTGTATGCACGAAGAATAGCTGTGTATGTGTGACGTGCCCATCCTGTCGTACTCCACTCTTTACATTTCAAATCACACTGCCACTCTCAGGGTCTGACAGTCAATGGAGTAACAGACACCCCACTCCTGACAAACCAGAAGGAATGAGGGGTCATGGTTTGTGCATCAACCTGCTCATGTCTCATTATTTACAACCCTGGAACTTCTCCAGACACAGAGCCCAACCAGAGGACAGCAGCAGCCCCCCCCCCCCTTGCCTCTTGCTGCCCCCCTCCCCCCACCACAGGAGCCAGACAAAGCCACGCCCCTAGCACCAGAACACCCCTTCACTCCTGAGTCTCCTCACCTGGCTGAGGGCCCCACAGACCCCTCCCCAGTTACCGTCCAGCTGCTTCCTTGAACCACACTCTCTCCCTGCACCTGTCACAGGCCCCAGGCTGCCATTCAGGGGCTCCAGTCACACCCCCTCTCCCCCTACTAACAGCACCAAACCCCAGTCCTGACACTCGATTGATTCATACAGAGGACCAGCTCAGGTGCACCCTGGCTTCTTCCCAGGTATCTTCACATGCACAGGGTGGCCGCCAGGGGGCAGCACCGCCACAGCCAAAAGGGCCATGGAGCAGCAATGGGACATCAGCAGCCTTGAGGGGCGCAGACCCCGAATAATCCCGCCCTGCCTTCTGCGAGAGCGGAGGAGGAGCCTCTGCGGTGTGTTTTTACAAAACTAAACGTATGAGGTTAAAAACAAGAAAACACACATTTGTAGGCATTCTCTGCTATATTGTTCCTTTTTGACATCATCAATTTAAAAGAACCGAATGGAGAAAACTTTTAAAAATAGCTAGGATACGACTGCAGCGTGGGCAAGCATGAAACATTCAGAAGTACAAATGTTTCCATATTTATTCAAGTTATACATCAAAATATAGATCTATGTTTACACCGGATGTAAAAAGTGCGCGCTAATAGGGTCAGGGTGCAGTTTCTTTTCCCCATTTGTTCCTTTCATACATGTGGTCCCCAAATAAGCTTTTGGCTGCTCTGTCTTGTTATTCTGAGAGTCAGGAGTTAAAAGGGGGGCTTGGTCCCTAGTTTGGGGGCCCAGAGTACGGAGGGCCGGGGGCACCGGAAGTAAACACCCCTCCTTGATACAACTATGGCCCGGTAACCTCTGATTGCCCTCTGACCCGCACAGACTGGATTCTAGGCAGATCTCTTTTATAGAGGAGGCGATACTGACGTTGAGACGATGCTGCCGAGGGGCAAAGGGGCAAAGGGCTGACAATGGCTCAGCATTTCAACCCAGTCTCCTCCTATTACCATCTTTGTTACACCCACAGCATATAAGAGCTCTGATAGGTCAGAGGGGACACCCCTCTTGTTACCCTCTGGTGTTTAAACAGATCCTATTACAAGGACCAGTCCCTATGGACCAGAAACATAAAATGTAACACCTGATGAAGTTTAAAATATATATAACTAGATAACATAACCCCCTTATTAACTTTTGTATCCCATGGTGAATACCATTTTTATAATTAAAATGCACGAACCGCAAAAACATATTCAAGTATTTAATGCTACGAAGAACATCCGAACCAAAAAAAATTAACTCTTAAAACACCATAAAAATGTTACTGAGAATCTACAGCAATAATGTACCCAAAAGTAAACACGAGACACTCTAAATAAATAAAAAACAAAACTAACTCTGATCCAATACCAAGAAACCTACGGTGTTTGAGCGCTATACATATATAACTAGATAATATAACCCCATTATTAACTTCCGGATCCCCAAAATAATAAATGGAAATATATCATCACAAGCAGCCACTGCTCACCCACTTCCCCTATAAATTAAATATCTGTCGGGTTTGCAGCTTTATCAGGTGATAAGAAACAGAAAGCTACGTAGATGGCTCGCCTTGTCACCTCCCCTCCACCGAGCCATCGATAGCTCAGTTGGCAGAGCGGAGGATTGCGGTGGATTGACTGACATCCTTAGGTTCGGCTCGAAGGACTATTACCAACTCTTAACTGTTTTCCTCTGCTTCACAAATAGAAAGCGCCTCTTTCTCAGACACTCACACACCTGGGCTTTTCCTGCTTCATCTCTTCTCCTTTACAAGCCAGCTTTCTCCTTTGGCTCTGGCGGTGGGAGGGGCTCCCTCCCACCTCCCTCCCTGTGTGCAGCACCCGCTGCTAGCCCCCATCATCAGACAGAGCCAGGGGCCCCTGGGCTGAAGAGCCAGGCCGGGCCCAGTCAGAAGCAGAGCTGGTTGCTGTGACTCTGGCATCAGGTGATGCTGCTGAGAGCGTCTGCTAGGAGGTGAGAAGGTTGTTGTGAGGTGTGAGGGAGGAGTGTGTGTTTGTTGGGAGGGAGGAGTGTGTGTGTTTGTTGAGGCTGTGGCCCCTGTCTTGGTGTGAAGGAGCTGGACAATGAGAAAGATCAGTCACAGGCAGGACAGGGCGGGCTGAAGCACATGATGAGCGCTGCTCAGCGACCGATCCCATCGGTTCCTCGTTAGTATAGTGGTCAGTATCCCCGCCTGTCGCGCGGGAGACCGGGGTTCAGTTCCCCGACGGGGAGGCACTTTTTAAAACATGTTTTTAAACTAAGCAAACATTTTGTCCATGGCAAACCTTTTTTAAATGCAATTTATAATGTTATACTGATATTACAATTTGCTGATACTTTTTTATTTATGGCCAACGCTTTTACAAGTTAAAATATTTCCAAGTGTTTTACCTGTTGGACAGCATTTTGTGCCTTTTCTTTTTAAGCTTTCTTGAAAAAATAACAGGCTTATTATTTATATAAACATATATGATATTAAAATCAAAGAACTACATGGAAAAGGCATATCAACGAGTATCTTTCATGCTAAATAAATGGAATACTGGGGGCAGGCTCTGAATGGGGAATTGTTTTATACGAAGGTGTCACTTTTATCTATTTAAGCGTAATGGTTTAGGACTCACAGACTCATTGTGAAAGTAAAAGTACTACTGACCCGGACGTGCACGCCCCACCACCCTCATCAGAGATCTCATACTCCCCAGGTCCAGGCTTGAGTACCTAATACAGGTCGGTGTTTACCCTCTATAGTGGGACATGATAGGACTACAAGTCCCTGCATTGTAAGTAAAACCCTGTCCAGTTGGGTGACCAATTGGCATGGGTGCAAATTCAGGACGGTGAGTGTAAAAATTCAGGACAAAGGGTCAACATTCAGGACAGACATTCAGGACAAGAGGTCAAAATTCAGGACAAAAGGTACGTTTTACAGACACATCAGAGGAGGTTGTTCAATAGTATATAAGTAAGCCCATCCATATCCAAACATATTCAACCATTTGCAAACCTATCCATCATGTATCCTTCTATCCATCATTTCACTCATCCATCCATCCACCCTTTCACCCTATCCATCCGTACACTCATCCATCCACTCTTCCACCCATCCATCCATTCATGCATCCATCCAACCATTTACCCTTTCAACCATCCAGCCATCCTTTCACTTACTCATCCATCCACCCAGTCACTCATCTGGAAGGATGAGTGACTAGGTGGAGTCATCCATCCATCCTCCCTTTCTCTCTCCATTGACCCTTTCACTTAGGCATCCATCCAGCAGAGACTCTCCAGCCAGGGGCGAAGGATGCACCTGCGAGTAACATAAGCGGTTGGTGGGCATTCCCGGACGGGACATCACTAGGTGAGTGCTGGAGGAGGTTTCCCCTCCTCAGTTTTTGGGGGGTAGCAGGTATTGCTTTGCGTTGTAGCAATAGCAGGTAATGCTCCCTAGGTTTAGGGTTGATGCAGGAATTGTTCCCCGGTTTGGCAAGGGTATTGAGCGCATGACAATGTCATACGGGAGCTGGCAGGTGGTGCTTCCCCCTATTTGTTGCATCAGGTATATTGCCGCCAGTTTTTGTGACGTCCATGGTGTTGGTGCTGGTAGCCACACTATAGTGTAGCCAGACAGCAGTTGGCTCTCGTGCACTGCCTCCTGCTGGACACCAAGGGTGGTCTCCAGATGTGAATAGGTGTCCACCGACTCACAACAAGGAGGGGGTTGGTATTGCATCAAATGCATTCATTTGAAGTGCTGTTATTTTTTGGTATGCTGTCTTTGATTGTCATTGTTAGAGGGTGGTTCTGACACTAGGGGCTGCCCGTATGTTTCGCTTTTTGAGCACCTAATCATTGAGCTTTTACTGTGGGGGACCCTCATAAGTTGGGTCTCACCCACAGTGAACTCACCAGGAACCAGACTGCATGGAGATTTTACTGGTATTCCCCTGGCTTGTGCAAAAGAAACAATTGATGGATGGAATGCTGGGCAATGCAAACATTCACCCCCAGTCACAAAGATCTGGGTTTAATCCATCATTCTTTTGCTCACCACACCACCCCAGTTTGGACCCAGCCATATGCAAGTCAGTCTTCACCCTGCTCCTTGTGGTGTGGAAATGTGGATTTTCCTGATCAGTTATGTCCCCTATCTTGGACCCCAACGGTTCTATATGCATGTTACAAGTACATGTATGTTCCCTCCAGTTCCAGTTTCTAAGACGCAAACATATGTGTGTCTACCGTCGACATGTTCTCTGTCAGATCCGCCATCACAGGGCTGGATATTCGATTCCTAAGTATGAAAGGCCACCGACTTTATATGGCTAAGTTACTTCATTTTTACAGTTCAGGCAAGTAGGCCCGATTCTGTCCTCAAGCCTTTCCCTGCTCTCTGTCTCTGACAGCTTCAGCTTGAGCTCGCATCTGTATCCATGAACTTTGTCCTACTCCCTGTGCAGCTAACGGTGCCTGCCTCGGCCAGTTTTCGCCTGTCTGCCAAGAAGTTGTATTTCACCTTCGAATTATCTATTTTGCTCTTCAGCCGATGCATTCCTGTCTAGTGATTTAGGTAAACATTTCCTTTAGCTCACAAGCAAAGGACTCAGCCTTTCCGTCCTCCTGCAAGTGATTCATAGCCCTGTTGCCATGGAAAGTTTTCTATCCCTCGCATCTCATATAGACACTTAGACGCTTGTACACGCACACAGTCAGTATAGAATAGATTCTGTCCGAGAGTCTCTTCCTTGTGGATAACATAGTTCTTTAAACATAGGATGTTAGATATGATTTGGGATTAGGTTGACTTGACCCTCAGACTTCTCGTCTCCACATGTAGAGCTAAATGTCAAGTCCCCTTCACCCCCTAGTTGCACGTCAATTACACGTCATGCTGCCGCGCGCGCATCTATGCCAAGTATTATCTTATAGATCCACCTATGTCTGATAATTCTAACCAATCATGTTTCTTTTATTCCTTATTACGCCTAGTTTCGATTATGTCACTGTCATGTCACTTTTCTTATCAAATGTTACGCCTTCTACATTCGTTTCATTGTAATGTACTTATTATAAAAATACATGTCTGTCAATAAATTATTGTACTTCACTTCCTGAACCCTCGTGGTGACGGAACCTGAAGGCCGCGACTCGAGTCGGCCATTTTGAATGGAATAAAGCCCATTAGAAAACCTCTTATACCACGGATTCTGCCTCTTGTTATTTTGAGCTATTTTACTTTATTTAAGATCCCGTATGAAATTCAGTCCGGTATTTTTATTTACCACATAATGGCGCCCGAACAGGGACACTTTCTCATCTCACGCGCCGGCGGTGCGTTGCAGGCCCGGTCTCCTGCCACAGCTGGACGGACCATAAACGCGTACCAGCAGGATTTCCTGTAAGCTCCCTCCGGTCAAGCGGGGGCGACTGAGGCTGCGATCAACCCAGACGAGGCGGTGAGAAGTGCGAAGTATCCCGACCAGAGCCTAGCTGAGAGAGCAAGATCCGAGGTATACAGAGGCCCACCAGGTTTTCCGAAATCCCGATGTCCAGAGGGTCCGCTGTCCGCAGTTATCGAGTCCTGTCCATTCTCTGAGGCCTTCCGTTTCAAGGAGCTACTCGGTGAGTACCATCGCCGGGGAGGCGTGTTGACGCGCACATAGGTTGTGCCGGTCAAGACGGATTTGGGTACACAAATCCGGTCTGCACTGTTTAGCAGTGTATATGTACTGTTTAGCAGTATATCAAGTATTCCGAAGTATTCAGTTATTGTCAAGAATTCAGCGTGGTGATTAGTTAAGCAGACTGTCATCATTGTCGATCATTGTTATAATGTTTAATGTTTAATGTTTAAAGTATTCAGAAATGTCTTGCATATTGTGGTATGAATGACTGTTCATTGTTCACTGTTCATTATTGTGTTTTTCGTATTAAGTAAGTTCAAGAGTAAGTATCAGATCAGTTGTAAATATGCCGCTCTTCTCGAAGTTAAGACAGATTACTACCAGAAAAGGGGTGCTTGAAGAAGCAGTTCCTATTCCTCCTAGGGACACTCCAGGGCATTTTATGTACCATAAACATGGCTTAGATGCCATATTGTTTCTTGATCTATGGGTAGATTATACCAAGGGATTACCGGAAAGTCAAAGGTGGCCCGTAGCGGGAACCTGGGATGCAGAGTGCATCATGAAAGTGGAGGAAGAGTTATGGAAAAGAAAGGTCAGACAGTCACAGAAAGACGCTGTTGAGTTATGGCGTAAAGAATCTCATAGACGAACAGAAAAAGCACGTAGACAAGAAGAGAGGAGTAAAGAAAGTTCAAATAAAGTTCAAGAAAATCTATTAATTAAGGAAGGTATCCGAGTGAAATCAGAACAAGTAAATAGACAAAGAAATGCTCTTATGAATGGTATGTATCCCCTTCTAGCCGAAGGACTACCTAAGGCTGCTCCAGAGATGCCAAAAGACTTGCCACCCCCATTATTTCCAATTAAGGTACATCCAAAAGGGCATCCCAGAACCGCAGAAGATGTTTTTCTTTCCTCATATCTAGACGACGCAGCTCCCGAGTATGCTAACGCCGCACCACATAGACCGTCTGGTGGAGGGGTTCAACGTCAGGATCAGGTATCTGTCCCCGTGCAACAGCAAGTCCCGATACAAGCTTCGGCAAGCACATCTGTTTCCGCATCTGTCTCCGCAGTCGATCCTATAGGGGTATCGACACCCATAGTTGCTGTGTCACGTTCCATGAATCCATTCACACCCGACGCCCCAGATGGGGCCACGGGAGGTGCTAGCAGTACCTTTACACCACCCAGAATAAATAAACTTGTTTTTCAAGAGTCAGCGCATTCACGTACACCTAAATTCGTAAGTGAACGTACGCTTAAGGAACTCCTTGTAAATTGTAGATATGACCCAGTGGTTGGTAAGGAGGACGAAATGGTCCTGGCATCATTACGTATCAGGCGAGCCGCAGAGTATTTAGCAAGGTTACCAGGAATGACTACGCATCTAGATAACATATATCATTTTGTTCAAACAGGACGAGATCCAGGATGTATTAACAGAGCTATGGAATTCCAGAAAGTAGAGATACAGGGGGAACTGTTACGTTTCCTCATAAACTGTGTAATCAGAAATCAAGATCGTCCGGGGGTAGACCCGAATGCAATGCTTATTCTTACAAGATGGAGTCAGAATATATCAGAAGGGAGACACGATAAGCAAAATTGTATAATAGCCATGTGCCGAAAAATACGTAAAGAAATAGAGCGTATTCATGAAGAGAGATTGGGAACAGACGAGTTTGAGCAAGATGAAGTGTCCGAATCAGGGAATTCCGCAAGACAGTCAGAGACCATAGCCTATGTAGGCAGAGGAAGATCCTGTGAAAATACTAGATGTTTTTCTGATCCCATACACTCTGTATGTCCAAATAATAGCAGAACGTATCCGACGCCTGTAATAAATCTGAAATCTCCTGAACATTCGTTTCAAGCCGCAGATAAAATACTACGAGAACGAAGAGGTTACCACCTCCTCGATTCCATGGATGAGCAAGAATTAGCCAGATCAGCCGTTCACTGGATTGACAGTCCTGAAAAATACGGTGATGAGACCGTAGCACACACGTTTTTTAATCTCAGTACAGATGAACAACGTTTAGCTGGAATATATATGATTCAGCAACTCCTCATATTATATAAGAGCCAACATGCTGACCCTGGTCCTTTACCTGATATATTAACGGAACTACTCACGAACAGATGGAGAGGTTCTAGTAACAAGCTAATTAAAGAGATATTAGTGTCACGTAAACAGTATGTCCTTTTTGTAAGTCCGGATCCTCTCTCGCTGCCCCGCAGAGAAAGAGCGCCGTACTATATGGATAGACAAAATCCCCTGCGAGAAGTGCACCCAATAAAAGGCGAAGACAATGAGTTTCACCGTGTATTTGTTTACACACCCATATCAAAAATGGAATTATTAGAAATGAAGAAAGTAGTACCTAGTCACGACAAGGACCCAGCGGGTTTCCACCGAGAAATTAAAGACATGTTACTGATGGGAGAGTACACCTTTCCTGATATTATGACGATATTAAAGGTGCTTTTGCCTGCTGGCATTTACGAAAAACTGAAAGAAAAAGAGTGGGAAGTGGGAGACCAAAAGATAGACTGGACAGCATTAGCAGAGGAAGAAAGGGGCCGAGCTGCAGGTTCAGGGCTCGGGGATAAAGTTAAACTGTTACCAGGTTTACTAGTACAGGTACTGCCACGTTTATTAATTACAAAAAAGGAAGATTGGGGTGCAATCACAGCCTGTAAACAAAAGCAAGATGAAGACACAAGCGATTATTATGCTCGATTTGAAAAATGTTTTGGTATAAATAGTGGTATAAAAGCAAGTAGTGATTCATATCCACATTTATTTGTGACAAAATTAGTGGAAAATGCATTACCTCCAGTAAAGAATAGAATATTGAAATTCGAGAGTACCTGGCAAAGTAACACTCCGTCGCAAATGCTACAAATGTTACAGTATCATCACAATAGAATTAGGGATGAACAAGAACACGAGCATAGACGCATGAAGGATACAAAAATGAAAATGCTAGTTTCTCAGACAGTACCAGCAGATGGTCACAAAAAGGGTGTGACACATTCTGGTGATTCTGCAGTTCCTGTAAAAGGAACCTGCAATTACTGTAAACAACTAGGCCATTATGTACATGATTGTCCAGTCCTGAAACGTAATATAGCTACAGGTATTGCAAAAGAGAGACCACGATTAGTTAGACAAGATCAGAATGAACAAGGAGCTATGCAGCATGGACAGTCCATGCCAGTTCAGCAACAGTCCATGCCAGCCTCACAGCAACCCATACAGTTTGTGCCAGCTGCACCACTGTTGCCTGCTACTGCCACACAAACCACAACACGACAAATGTATCAGACTGCACAGTATGAATACCCTGAGTATCAGCGTTACGCATGAACCAGCCTAGAGAGGGAAGTTGACTTACCGCTTATCGAGATTCCTGTAGATCAAGAAGGACCTTATGTACATAGTGAATTATTAGGTCAAAATAGAAAATTCTTACTCGATACAGGGGCAAGTCGAACAACAATAAAACGTAGTGAAGTTCCAGGGGCACCCCTCTCAGGCTCTCAAAATGTTTCCCTTGGTTTTTCGGGAAAACCTATTGTTAATGAAGTATCACAGCCTCTACCACTTACGATAGGACCTTTGACACGAACTACAGATTTATTGCTTACTAAATCATGCCCAGAAAATCTGTTAGGAATTAAGACTCTGAAAGCACTAGGAGCCATAATATGTTGTTCTCCGGAAGGAGTAAGGTTGTTTTTGCGTGATTTTAAAGGTCACTATGTGTCTAGAGACATGGATCCCCGACTACAGACTTTACCAGTACATCTATGGGCACAAGGCCCTACGGATGTTGGCTGCATGAACATTACACCCTATCGAGTTACATTGAAAGCAGGAGTGGTACTACCACGAATGCGACAATACAAGTTACCGCATGATGCTGTAGTGGCTTTGCTGAAAATGATTGATGAGCTGATTGCCCAGGGAGTAGTTGTAGAAACAGACTCCAATGTATGTAATTCACCGATAATTCCGATTCTTAAACGAACTGATCCTACTGCCCCACCAGTATACCGATTGGTTATTGATTTGCGTGAACTAAACAAGTGCATTGTACCACAATTCCCTGTGGTCCCTGATATATCATCACTGTTGACAGCAATTGATTCCGAAGCAACATTCTTTACTGTAATCGATCTCAAAAATGCCTTTTTCAGCGTCCCAATAGATCCGGAAAGCCAATACTTGTTCGGATTCAGTTTAAATGGGCGCAGCTTTAAATTCTCACGCGCTCCCCAAGGATTTACAGAAAGCCCCAGCATCTACAGCCAAGCATTGAAACGAGAACTTGACAGTATCCACATGCCAGTCAATACTGCACTGCTTCAATATGTCGATGATCTGCTGATCACCGCGAGAAGCGAGTCAGAATGTGAAAAAGCTTCTCTGACAGTTTTACATTTCCTAGCCGACAAGGGGCACAAGGTGTCCCCTTCTAAGCTGCAATTCTGTGTTCAGCGAGTTATTTATCTTGGTCACTCGCTGTCCAAGGAGGGAAGGCAGCTTACACCAGATCGCATCCAGTTAATTGCTAACATGTCAATACCCCAGACACAAAAGGAGGTGCGAGCTTTCATAGGCCTCACTTCATATTGTAGGCAGTGGATCCCTCAGTACGCATTTCTAGCAAAACCACTCATTCAGTTAACCACACAGGAGGCAGCCACATCGACTGTTCTCCCTTGGACTCAGGAACATACACAAGCTTTTGAAAGCCTAAAGGAAGCTTTATGTCAAGCACCTGTTTTAGCAACACCATGTTATAGCAAACATTTTACACTCTTTGTTACAGAACGCGAAGGTACTGCCTTGTCAGTACTCACTCAGGATCAAGCAGGATCACGCAAGCCATGTGCTTATTTTTCCAGTACATTAGATCCCGTAGCTCAGGCTTTGCCTGCATGCCTGAAATCAGTGGCAGCGACAGCTTTAGCAATCAGACAAAGCGATGCCATAGTATTAGGACACCCATTGACAGTTCAAGTACCACATGCAGTAGAGGTTCTTGTGAACCGAACACAAACACAACACTTGACCATAGCAAGACTTACCGGTTATGAACTAACATTGTTTCAACCACACATAGAGATCCGACGGTGTAATACATTGAATCCTGCTACACTATTACCTGTAATTGGAACAGACCCACTAGCTCATGATTGTGTTGAAATCATTGAAATAAAGACGAAACCTAGACAAGACTTGACAGACGTTCCATTGTTAGATCCAGACCTGACGTTGTATGTAGACGGATCATGCATGAGAGCAAGTACAGGAGATTTAGTGGCCGCGTATGCAGTCACAACAGACACTGAAGTTATTGAGACAAATTGTATAGATACTTTGTCAGCCCAAGCAGCAGAACTTATTGCCCTAACACAAGCCTGTATTCAAGCCACATATAAGAAAGTTAATATATACACTGACTCACGTTATGCATTCGGAGTTGTACACGACTTCGGCGTGCTGTGGCGAGAGAGAGGTTATTTAACCTCCCATGGTGCCCACATTCAGCACGGACCCCTCATTCATGCTTTGTTAGACGCAATACATCTACCCACTGCTATATCGATTATGCAATGTAAAGCACACACGAAGGTTACTGATACCATTTCTCAAGGCAATGATTTAGCTGACAGAACAGCTAAACAGACTGCTCAGAATCGCACATTAGACATGACAAAGCCAATAGTTCAGACACCAACACAGTGTATGACAATTAAGGATCCCACACTTGACGTAATTGACATACAGACACATGCCACAGCAGAAGAAATAAAGAAGTGGACTGAACTAGGAGGGATCCAGACAGATCAAGGATGGATGACGAAGGAGAAATCTGTATGGTTTCTCCCTGATTCCATGGTTCAAGCCATTATAGCTACAGTTCACAGTCCAGCACATTTAGGAGAGAAGGCTATGCTAGACAGCATTCAGCACATTTGGTTCAATAAACATTTACGAGCAGCAGCTAAACAAAAAGTTCGTACCTGTATGATATGTTGTCAGTTTAATCCAGGAAAGAGTGTTCCCGTAGAGCAGGGTGGATTTCAGCCTCCTGACCATCCTTTTGAAGTCCTCCAGATGGATTATATTCAGATGGAACGTTGTCGAGGATTCAAATATGTCCTCGTAGTTGTCTGCGCTCTCTCCCGTTGGACAGAGGCGTATCCCGTATCAGATTACACTGCCCCAACTACTGCCAAGCAGCTAGTTCGAGAATTCTTCCCACGGTACGGTTTACCACGTGTTGTATATTCAGATAACGGTCAGCCTTTCTCATCCGAATTAATGAAACATGTCTCACTCTTGTTGGGATATCAGTGGAAATTCCACTGTGTCCGACACCCCGAGGCAGCAGGTCTCGTAGAAAGACATAACCAGACACTGAAAATCAGACTGTCCAAAATATGTAGAGAGAAAGGTGTCGACTGGATAGTAGCATTACCAGTTGCACTCTTTTACATGAGAATGGTAGCACACTCTAGAACAGGGCTATCCCCGTATGAGGTGATCTTCGGTAGACCGCCGAATATGTGGGGGACGCCTATACCACGTAAAATAACTGATGTTGACTGTAACATGCTGACAGATTACTTGGCTTCCTTGATGTCTGCACTACAATCTTCTCGTTCACAGGTAGCTGCAGCCTTTCCCGACAACACTGAGGCGAAACCCCATGACGTTGTTCCGGGTAATCTTGTCTTTGTGAGAAATTTCGACAGGAAAAATCAACTGGAGCCCAGGTGGAAAGCACCCAAGTTGGTCCTGTTGACCACAAGAACAGCCGTGAAGATCGAGGGACGCAAAGGGTGGATTCATTCCAATCACATAAAAAAATTTCATGGACTACCTTCAGATATAGACACTGTGCCCTGCACTCCCTCACAGACTGATTCAAAACTTCCTTTTGTTGAACAGAATGACTCTCAGTGCTATAAATTAAAGCTCAGGCCCAAACAGTCGAGCAATTTGATTGTTTAAGTCCTCTCCAAGGTGAAGCGGTTGAATTGTCTCCGACATGTATCCCTTGGACCTGAGTAGAGAAAATACCCGAGAAATGTTGAAACGACAGGCGTATTGTAAATCACTGCGTAGCCACTGTATTGTGACTTTATTAATTTTGTTTTCCTTGAGTTTTTTAATAGTTACTGCAAGTATATTGTTGCATATGTATTATCCTGTTTCTAAACGTGCTTTCAATATAACTGATGAACATTCTTTTAGTGACCTACCGCCACATGAATTATCTTATAGACTTGCGCTGCGCAATAACACCTTCATTAGTATGTTACATCATTCCCATCAGACTAGTAATGCGACCAATTGTTGGGTGTGTGGCCGACTTCCTCCCTATCAGAATAACAAAGGAGTTCTGCCTTTCTTTCCACATCCATTCACACACAATGGCTCCTGTGGAGCATGGTTTAGTTTATTAAATTCCATAGACCCAGACACAGCCGTTTATCAACAACATTGGATATGGGGAAATCTGAATCTAGTTTTATTCAAAGTCTGTCACCCTAATAAGGAGGGTCACCCCAGTAGAACAGGAACTGATTTAGAAAATGAAATGTATAAATTAGGTAATTTTACGCCTAATCTTATGATTTTGAATGTCAAATCCGAAGTTGAACTAATTCTGCCCACTATGTCAGTATTTCCAGTTAAGGGTGAATTATGTGTAAGAAAAGTTGGTTCCATACATATGGGCCATAGCCAATGCGTTACTACAATAGAATATAGTGATCAAGGCAAATCTTCATTTAGAGCTTTTTGCCATTCTTACTTCATATGTGGTCAGACGGCATATATGCGTCTGCCTCTAGATTGGGATGGTACCTGTTACATAGCATTCCTTTTGCCACCTGTTTTCCTAGCTCCCCCTGATTATTATCGAAATGTTCATTTAGTACACAATAGAGAGCGAAGAGATCTCCCAGTTGTCGATTATACTGAGACAGCATGGGACAAGTATGTAGATTTCAATAAAGGTATCTTTCCCTATATAGGTACAATATCAAATAGTAAGCTGATACGCAGACTCACCAAGACTCTTGAAGCTGTAGTAAACGAGACTATAGCCGCCCTAGGCAATCTGACAGAGGAACAATCAGTGATGAGAATTGTTGTTCTCCAGAATCGTCTTGTCCTTGACGTCATCCTGGCCGATAGGGGCGGAGCTTGCAGGGTCATCGGATCCAGCTGCTGCATATTCATACCAGAAAATTCGCCATCTGTATATAAAGCTATAACACGCCTTCATAAGATTGTAAGCCAGATACACGAAAATCCAGGCACTTGGACGTGGTCCGGGTGGTTTTGGAGTGTGATATCAGCCTGGGGATGGAGAGTTTTATCCTTCCTAGGTATTGGCCTTCTTATGCTCTTCAGTTGTTGTTTATGCCTGCAAAGTGGACCAGCGATTTGTGGTCTGTGTGCCACATCATGCATTCCATATCACAGGTCTCGTTCAGAATGCCGGAAGGAAGAAGAAATGATGCTCCATGAACAAATCAATGGAATGATGAAGATTGATGTCTCGTGAAGGGCAAGAAGGGGACAAGGAGGGAATGTGGAAATGTGGATTTTCCTGATCAGTTATGTCCCCTATCTTGGACCCCAACGGTTCTATATGCATGTTACAAGTACATGTATGTTCCCTCCAGTTCCAGTTTCTAAGACGCAAACATATGTGTGTCTACCGTCGACATGTTCTCTGTCAGATCCGCCATCACAGGGCTGGATATTCGATTCCTAAGTATGAAAGGCCACCGACTTTATATGGCTAAGTTACTTCATTTTTACAGTTCAGGCAAGTAGGCCCGATTCTGTCCTCAAGCCTTTCCCTGCTCTCTGTCTCTGACAGCTTCAGCTTGAGCTCGCATCTGTATCCATGAACTTTGTCCTACTCCCTGTGCAGCTAACGGTGCCTGCCTCGGCCAGTTTTCGCCTGTCTGCCAAGAAGTTGTATTTCACCTTCGAATTATCTATTTTGCTCTTCAGCCGATGCATTCCTGTCTAGTGATTTAGGTAAACATTTCCTTTAGCTCACAAGCAAAGGACTCAGCCTTTCCGTCCTCCTGCAAGTGATTCATAGCCCTGTTGCCATGGAAAGTTTTCTATCCCTCGCATCTCATATAGACACTTAGACGCTTGTACACGCACACAGTCAGTATAGAATAGATTCTGTCCGAGAGTCTCTTCCTTGTGGATAACATAGTTCTTTAAACATAGGATGTTAGATATGATTTGGGATTAGGTTGACTTGACCCTCAGACTTCTCGTCTCCACATGTAGAGCTAAATGTCAAGTCCCCTTCACCCCCTAGTTGCACGTCAATTACACGTCATGCTGCCGCGCGCGCATCTATGCCAAGTATTATCTTATAGATCCACCTATGTCTGATAATTCTAACCAATCATGTTTCTTTTATTCCTTATTACGCCTAGTTTCGATTATGTCACTGTCATGTCACTTTTCTTATCAAATGTTACGCCTTCTACATTCGTTTCATTGTAATGTACTTATTATAAAAATACATGTCTGTCAATAAATTATTGTACTTCACTTCCTGAACCCTCGTGGTGACGGAACCTGAAGGCCGCGACTCGAGTCGGCCATTTTGAATGGAATAAAGCCCATTAGAAAACCTCTTATACCACGGATTCTGCCTCTTGTTATTTTGAGCTATTTTACTTTATTTAAGATCCCGTATGAAATTCAGTCCGGTATTTTTATTTACCACAGTGGGAACAGTCCAGCCCGAACTGCCAAGCCAGGTCCTCCCTGGACCGGAAACAAGCATCCTGGGACCGGTTTCAGGGCATCACCCTTCCTCAGCCAGGCTAGCTTGAATCCAGTGGTGCAGTGAGCACGGGACCCACGTCTGGGCATAACCTTCCCACGGGGCGCTCCAATGTGAGCGGAATTTAATTTTGTGTGCAGGAAGTTTGTAAAAGACAGATTCATACGTCATGAGTGCCCCGTCTATCTCCAGTTGGGTCATGTCATGATATGTCATTGGTAATAATGGATGCTTCCTTCAATCATGGTAGGAGTATCGCCGGTAGTATAAAGCGTTGATACGTCAGCCTGTTCCTTGGACACACATGGTAAATGTTTATTTACAAGCCCCTTGTTAAAAGTGACGCACCGGCGGTGCAGGAGGCTTGTAAATTAGCCTCTAGTCTCTTTCCATTGGGTGTAGTATCCTCCATGGGTCACTAGGGGACGGTCAGTCTTGACATCTCCAGACAGTGTCTCTCTTTGGTGATGGGGAAGTCTGGTCCACCTGATCCGTCCATCAGGGGCCCAGGGCCATTATCCAGTGAAAATATTGCTTTAGACGCATCTTCTATCTTTTTTTTGCGGTTAGCGTAAACATTGGCACACTGCGCTTTACGTGAGGAACAGATTCAATTTCAGTGTTTTTGTCATCTCCCTTCATATGTTGAATAGTTACCAAGAAAGTGCAGAAATAAAAGAAAGAACATTTCTAATTTATATCTGCTTTGCTGTCTGTGTGTCTCCTTGTGAGTTATGCGGCGTGGAGGGCGTGTGGAGTCAAGTCCACACTGTGCGTGTTACTGCTGTGCAGCCACAGGAGAAAGGTGTCCACACACCAGACACAGGGTGGCTTATTTACAAGCCCCTTGCGCCACTTTTGCCTCACTTTTAACATGGGAAAAGTGAAGCAAAAGTGGTGCAAGGGGCTTGTAAATCTGCCCCAGGAATGATAAAACACCTGTGTGGAGCATCACGTGACGCCCAGCACCGCCTAAAGATAATGGGGCAGATTTATAAGAAAGTGACGCATCTGTGAAGATGTGTCACTTTCCCTGCGCCGCTTTGAGAAACCCTTGCGCCACTATGGATGCGCCGTATTTGCAATACGGCGCACCATGGCGCAAGGATTGACAGATCAGTCAGATATTCTGATGCATCTGTTGACGCAAAAGTCATGCATTGCTGGAGTCGTGTCACAAGCATGACGCAACTCCAGCAATGCAGGAGGATGCCTATCTTCATTGTGCCGCGTCACTCCTAATGCCTGCTTCAAGCAGGTGTATGAATTTTACGCAGTGGCGTCCTAGAAGTGGCGCAGTGAAATGTTCTAGATTTCACTGCATCACTTCTACGAGCCTTTTTTGCGTTGGAGCGCCCACCCTACATACATTATACCTGACACAGGTATAATGTGACGCAGGGCTCCCTAGATGCGTCACGTTGTAAATGGGCCGCATTTTTACGCTGCTGCTGCGTCACAAAAGTGACGCAACTGCGGCGCAAAAATGTCGCAAGGGGCTTGTAAATCTGCCCCACAGAGACCAGGAGGATGAAAACAGGAAGGGACGGGTCATCTGAGAGAGAGAAATGGCCTCACTGGTCACTGCTCAATACCTTGAATAATATAAAACAAATTAAGTAAATAGTAAAGAAAACTCAGGTCCCACCGAGATTTGAACTCGGATCGCTGGATTCAGAGTCCAGAGTGCTAACCTTTACACCATGGAACCGCCTGTCACTGTTACATCATCTGAAGAGACAGCTTGTTGCTATTGGTCACCTGTAGACTTTCTATTGCTCAGCAGTGTATGTTAAACGCACCACGAAAGAAGTCTATTTCACAATTAAGCCCTTAAAACACGATACACCAAACTTTTGTTTACCCAAACACACGGAAAAGGACACATTTGGGGCTTTAAACTGTCCTTTTAGGGCAGTACTCTCACTTGCTCTGAGATGGTGTAAGGCGGAAACTTCCTACATCTTAATCTTCTAGAAATCAACACAGAGCAGGTTTAATATCATAAAACAGACTCTAAAACACAACAAGGCACAGGATTGATGTCAGAAAACAGAGTCTGAAACCGCCTCTTCCGTAGCACGGGGGGCAGGAAATAAACAAGCATTTTCCACGGAGAGAGCACGGGAAACTGGTGCTTTGTAATCCACGCGCTATTTATATATAATCTGTACTCTTTATTGTGCAATAAAAGACAAACAACGAATAACCCTTCGTAGTATTAATCTGACTTTGTTCCTTTGGGTCATTAATACTGCATCAGCTGTGCAGCAAGGGCTGGGGCGGGAACAGGAGCTGAGGGGGTCGGTGTAACCTCAAAGGGCTTTAGACTGATAGCAGAGGAGGAGAAGGGAGTGATATTTATTAATATTTAGGGTCTTTTAGGTTTGTAGGAAATAAGAGAAGTTTAATATGTCCCTATCGTAAAAAACCTTAACTTACCATACCGGGAGTCGAACCCGGGCCGCCTGGGTGAAAACCAGGAATCCTAACCGCTAGACCATATGGGAGACTGAGTGCAGGAAGAACAGCTGTGTATGTGGACGTGCCCATCCTGCGGACTCCACTCTATATATTTCACCTCACACTGCCACTCTCTGGATCTGACCAAGACGGTAACAGACACCCCACTCCTGACAAACCAGAAGGAATGAGTGGGCATGATTTGTTCAACAACCTGCTCATGTCTCATTATTTACAACCCTGGAACTTCTTCAGACACAGAGCCCTGGACCAGAGGACAGCAGCAGCCCCCCCCCCCCCCATTGCCTCTTACTGCCCCCCCCTCCCCCCACCACAGGAGCCAGACAAAGCCGCGCCCCTCTCCCCAGAGCACCCCTTCACTCCTGAGTCTCCTCACCGGGCTGAGGGCCCCACAGACCCCTCCCCAGTTACCGTCCAGCTGCTTCCTTGAACCACACTCTCCCTGCACCTGTCACAGGCCCCAGGCTGCTATTCAGGGGCTCCAGTCACACCCCCTCTCCCCCTACTAACAGCACCGACCCCAGTCCTGACACTCGATTGATTCATACAGAGGACCAGCTCAGGTGCACCCTGGCTTCTTCCCAGGTATCTTCACATGCACAGGGTGACCGACAGGGGGCAGCACTCACAGGCCACAGGGCCATGGAGTAGCAATAGGACATCAGCAGCCTTGAGGGGCGCAGACCCCGAATAATCCCGCCCTGCCTTCTGCGAGAGCGGAGGAGGAGCCTCTGCGGTGTGTTTTTACAAAACTAAACATATGAGGATAAAAACAAGTAAACACACATTTGTGGGCATTCTCTGCTATATTGTTCCTTTTTGACATCATCAATTTAAAAGAACCGAATAGAGAAAACTTTTAAAAATAGCCAGGATACGACTGCAGCCTGGGCAAGCATGAAACATTCAGAAGTACAAATGTTTCCATATTTATTCAAGTTATACATCAAAATATAGATCTATGTTTACACCGGATGTAAAAAATGCGCGCTAATAGGGTCAGGGTGCAGTTTCTTTTCCCCATTTGTTCCTTTCATACATGTGGTCCCCAAATAAGCTTTTGGCTGCTCTGTCTTGTTATTCTGAGAGTCAGGAGTTAAAAGGGGGGCTTGGTCCCTAGTTTGGGGGGCCGGGGGCACCGGAAGTAAACACCCCTCCTTGATACAACTATGGCCCGGTAACCTCTGATTGCCCTCTGACCCGCACAGACTGGATTCTAGGTAGATCTCTTTTATAGAGGAGGTGGTACTGACGTTGAGACGATGCTGCCGAGGGGCAAAGGGGCAAGGGCTGACAATGGCTCAGCATTTCAACCCAGTCTCCTCCTATTACCATCTTTGTTACACCCACAGCATATAAGAGCTCTGATAGGTCAGAGAGGACACCCCTCTTGTTACCCTCTGGTGTTTAAACAGATCCTATTACAAGGACCAGTCCCTACGGACCAGAAACATAAAATGTAACACCTGATGAAGTTTAAAATATATATAACTAGATAACATAACCCCCTTATTAACTTTTGGATCCCATGGTGAATACCATTTTTATAATTAAAATGCACGAACCGCAAAAACATATTCAAGTATTTAATGCTACAAAGAACATCCGAACCAAAAAAAATTAACTCTTAAAACACCATAAAAATGTTACTGAGAATCTACAGCAATAATGTACCCAAAAGTAAACACGAGACACCCTAAATAAATAAAAAACAAAACTAACTCTGATCCAATACCAAGAAACCTACGGTGTTTGAGCGCTATACATATATTACTAGATAATATAACCCCATTATTAACTTCCGGATCCCCAAAATAATAAATGGAAATATATCATCACAAGCAGCCACTGCTCACCCACTTCCCCAATAAATTAAATATCTGTCGGGTTTGCAGCTTTATCAGGTGATAAGAAACAGAAAGCTACGTAGATGGCTCGCCTTGTCACCTCCCCTCCACCGAGCCATCGATAGCTCAGTTGGCAGAGCGGAGGATTGTGGTGGATTGACTGACATCCTTAGGTTCGGCTCGAAGGACTATTACCAACTCTTAACTGTTTTCCTCTGCTTCACAAATAGAAAGCGCCTCTTTCTCAGACACTCGCACACCTGGCCTTTTCCTGCCTCCTCTCTTCTCCTTTACAAGCCAGCTTTCTCCTTTGCTCTGGCGGTGGGAGGGGCTCCCTCCCCACTCCCTCCCTGTGTGCAGCACTCGCTGCAACCCCCCATCATCAGACAGAGCCAGGGGCCCCTGGGCTGAAGAGCCAGGCCGGGCCCAGTCGGAAGCAGAGCTGGTTGCTGTGACTCTGGCATCAGGTGATGCTGCGGAGAGCGCTGCTGAGAGCGTCTGCTAGGAGGTGAGAAGGTTGTTGTGAGGTGTGAGCAGGAGGAGTGTGTGTTTGTTGGGAGGGAGGAGTGTGTGTGTTTGTTGAGGCTGTGGCCCCTGTCTTGGTGTAAAGGAGCTGGACAATGAGAAAGATCAGTCACGGGCAGGACAGGGCGGGCTGAAGCACATGATGAGCGCTGCTCAGCGACCTATCCCATCGGTTCCTCGTTAGTATAGTGGTCAGTATCCCCGCCTGTCACGCGGGAGACCGGGGTTCAGTTCCCCGACGGGGAGGCACTTTTTAAAACATGTTTTTAAACTAAGCAAACATTTTGTCCATGGCAAACCTTTTTTAAATGCAATTTATAATGTTATACTGATATTACAATTTGCTGATACTTTTTTATTTATGGCCAACGCTTTTACAAGTTAAAATATTTCCAAGTGTTTTACCTGTTGGACAGCATTTTGTGCCTTTTCTTTTTAAGCTTTCTTGAAAAAATAACTGAGGCTTATTATTTATATAAACATATATGATATTAAAATCAAAGAACTACATGGAAAAGGCATATCAACGAGTATTTTTCATGCTAAATAAATGGAATACTGGGGGCAGGCTCTGAATGGGGAATTGTTTTATACGAAGGTGTCACTTTTATCTATTTAAGCGTAATGGTTTAGGACTCGCAGACTCATTGTGAAAGTAAAAGTACTACTGACCCGGACGTGCACACCCCACCACCCTCATCAGAGATCTCATACTCCCCAGGTCCAGGCTTGAGTACCTAACACAGGTCGGTGTTTACCCTCTATAGTGGGACATGATAGGACTACAAGTCCCTGCATTGTAAGTAAAACCCTGTCCAGTTGGGTGACCAATTGGCATGGGTGCAAATTCAGGACGGTGAGTGTAAAAATTCAGGACAAAGGGTCAAAATTCAGGACAGACATTCAGGACAAGAGGTCAAAATTCAGGACAAAAGGTACGTTTTACGGACACATCAGAGGAGGTTGTTCAATAGTATATAAGTAAGCCCATCCATATCCAAACATATTCATCCATTTGCTAACCTATCCATCATGTATCCTTCTATCCATCATTTCACTCATCCATCCATACACCCTTTCACCCTATCCATCCGTACACTCATCCATCCACTCTTCCACCCATCCATCCATTCATGCATCCATCCAACCATTTACCCTTTCAACCATCCAGCCATCCTTTCACTTACTCATCCATCCACCCAGTCACTCATCTGGAAAGATGAGTGACTGGGTGGAGTCATCCATCCATCCTCCCTTTCTCTCTCCATTGACCCTTTCACTTAGGCATCCATCCAGCAGAGACTCCCCAGCCAGGGGCGAAGGATGCAGCTGCGAGTAACATAAGCGGTTGGTGGGCATTCCCAGAAGGGACATCACTAGGTGAGTGCTGGAGGAGGTTTCCCCTCCTCAGATTTTGGGGGGTAGCAGGTATTGCTTTGCGTTGTAGCAACAGCAGGTAATGCTCCCTAGGTTTAGGGTTGATGCAGGAATTGCTCCCCGGTTTGGCAAGGGTATTGAGCGCATGACAATGTCATAGGGGAGCTGGCAGGTGGTTCTTCCCCCTATTTGTTGCATCAGGTATATTGCCGCCAGTTTTTGTGACGTCCCTGGTGTTGGTGCTGGTAGCCACACTATAGTGTAGCCAGACAGCAGTTGGCTCTCGTGCACTGCCTCCTGCTGGACACCAAGGGTGGTCTCCAGATGTGAATAGGTGTCCACCGACTCACAACAAGGAGGGGGTTGGTATTGCATCAAATGCATTTATTGGAAGTGCTGTTATTTTTTGGTATGCTGTCTTTGATTGTCATTGTTAGAGGGTGGTTCTGTCGCTTTTTGAGCACCTAATCATTGAGCTTTTACTGTGGGGGACCCTCATAAGTTGGGACTCACCCACAGTGAACTCACCAGGAACGAGACTGCATGGAGATTTTACTGGTATTCCCCTGGCTTGTGCAAAAAAACAATTGATGGATGGAATGCTGGGCAGTGCAAACATTCACCCCCAGTCACAAAGATCTGGGTTTAATCCATCATTCTTTTGCTCAACACACCACACCAGTTCGGACCCAGCCATATGCAAATCAGTCCTCACCCTGCTCCTTGTGGGAACAGTCCAGCCCGAACTGCCAAGCCAGGTCCTCCCTGGACCGGAAAGAAGCATCCTGGGACCGGTTTCAGGGCATCACCCTTCCTCAGCCAGGCTAGCTTGAATCCAGTGGTGACCAGGCCACTGCGCAG
This sequence comes from Triturus cristatus, assembly GCF_964204655.1. Taxonomy (NCBI): domain Eukaryota; kingdom Metazoa; phylum Chordata; class Amphibia; order Caudata; family Salamandridae; genus Triturus; species Triturus cristatus. The sequence continues at coordinate 143,256,244 of NC_140585.1, read as the reverse complement.
CAGCTGGAGTAAGGGACACCAGGCTTGTTACATGCAGACACATGTTTATATGCGTGTGCACACGTGTAGGGGCTGCGCAGAGGAGATTCCTAGCGTGCGCAGCCAAGAAACAGGTGCAGATAGAGTGGTGTGGCAGGACGTATGCAGAATGGGGTGGTGACATGATATAGGCTTTATACAGTGTGAAGAAACATGCCAGGGAAAGTCAGTGTGCTTTACAGTGTGTATCCCATTATTCTCTTATGGGGATAGGGAGCACATGGGCTAGTTTTACTTTCCTACGGCCCACAAATTCCAGACACGCACTAAGGTCCACTGTGACGGGTGTGAGAAGAAGTGTTCTGCAGAGTCCAAAGTCATATTTGTACTGCTTTTGGGTCATCCAGAAATGTCATATTTCTCTGAGTCAGCCATAACCAGGGTCTGGCTGGGGCTGCCCTCAGCTGGCTGGATTGATAATCTTTCTTCCACAAGCTAAGGCCTCCTCTCCAAGGAAGAGAAGATGGGTGGAGCTACAGGCTCATCCATCAGCAGCTATCACTGGGTGCCGGGCACCAAGCTGCCCCAGGGCGAAGGCAGCCCTGGGGGGAAGGGGCTCTCAGAGACCATGTGGCAGGAGACCCTGGACGACGCCATCTTGAACCAACCCAGAGGCCTGGGCAGGAAGGAGGGAGCAGGGGCTGAGAAGTGATGTGTCACTGTGTGATAGGTCAAATAGAGACTTCCTGCCAGCCCCCTCCCCAACTTCTTAAAAGAACTTGCACAGGAAGAGGAGCTCTCTGGGGGGGTGCTCTGGAGATGCAGAAGGGGCTGGAGCCTGGCGCAATGGGCAGTTGGAATGGGGGGACCCCCTGACTCTTCAAGGATCCTGAACAGCGCCAGGAGAAGAGTCAAGGACCAGTGCGCAGAAGCAGGGGCCTCTACACATGATGAAGAGAGGCCCAGGAGGAGAGCCCGGCGAAAGGCTGGCGCAGGGAGCCAGTGAAGACTGCTCCCTGCTGAATCCCCTCTCTCAGAGACCCGGAGGGTGAAAGAGAGTGCTCCCAGTGGCTAGGGAGCACCACCAGGAGCAAGAAGAGGCCAAAATCGACAAGATCTGTCCCCTGGGGGCTGAGATCGGGCCCCCAGAATGTAGGCAACCTGTGACCTTTGGCTGACCGACGATGAAGCGCGTTGGGCTCCACCGCCAGTCTAGAAGATGCCCCCGGGGTGGGTCAGGTCCCGGAGTCTTCCCCCAACACGAAGTAAAGTCGGGGAGCACCGTTGTGCTCCCCGTGAAGTGTCTCCCAAAACGGGTGGCCAGGAGCCCACCCTGGCCCCTGGCAACAGCAGAGGAGGCGGAGAGCGCCGTCACGGCCCCCCCCGCGAAGAAGACTCCGGGGCCCGGGACCCCATCTCCAGGCCCTGAAGAGGGAGAAAACAAGATGGGGAGCGCGGTCGCGCTCCCCGTGAAAATAGCCGAGCGGGGTGCCAGGAGCCCACCCTGGCCCCCGCAGACTCCAGAGGGAGGGGAGCGCCATTGCGCCCCCCTCGAAGATGTACAGGGGCCCGGGACCCCATCTCCGGGCCCCATGTGAGGAGGTGGAGGCAGGGAGCGCCGTCGTGCCCCCCGCAGATGAGCCCAAGCTGGAGAGCGCCGTCGCTCTCCCCGTGAAGGAGGAGGAGGGGCCCGGGATCCCAGATCCGGGCCCTGGCAGAGAAGAAGGCAAGCCGGTGAGCGCTGTCGCACTCCCCGTGAAGAAATGCCCCTGGGGCCCAGGACCCCATCCCGAGCCCCCAAAGTGAGGAAGGAGGACGGCACTCCCCCGCGGCTGCCAGGAGGAGGGGGAGTGTCATCGCACTCCCCCTAGGGCAGCCGGACCGGTGCGAGCCTCCGGGTCTGTCTGCCGGAGCGGGCAGAGCAGAAGTGTGGTGTCGGCTCCCGCAGCAGCACGCGAGGGTGCTGGCCGTGCGGGAAGCCGGCGGAAGCCACCTGGGGTGGACTCCCCAGGTGGCTCCCCATCGAGGTGACACTGTGGGGGCCCAGGTGGGACCGGGCCACCGCAAGAAGAAATGCGGCCGGGCGTGAGCTCCCCGAGCCGCAAGAAGAACTCCCCATGGAGGAGCAGCTGGGGGTGGGCTCTCTGAGCTGCAAAGTATCCCCTGGGGGTCCGGGTGGGACCAGTCCCCCCCACCGAAGAGCAAAATGCGGCAAAGCCGCCAGCCGGATGATCGCAGCTCTCCCCTAAGCAGCAGAAGAGCCGCTACTCGAATATGCACAAGGTCCCATAATGCCTTGCAGGCCAGGACCGGTCTGGAAGGGCAGCCAGAGGTTCTTCTGCCTGCGGCGACCCCAGGAGGATGGAGTCACCACCACAGGTGTGCCAGGATGCAGGGGAAGCTGTAGGAGCAATACAGGTTCCCCCTGCACACACATGGAAGTCCCACCCAAGTTTCTTGTGGATCTAAAAGAATGACACCTCAAGGGCTCAGCACAAGCATCATCACCTCCTAGGCTGGAACTTCTACAGCTGGTGGTGATCTGAGAAGTGCATGAAGGAGTGAAAGGCTGAGCAGGGGATGTCTGGAGAAGGGCATCCCCTGGAGGTGAAGAGATGTAATTGCACCAGAAATGCATTTATTAATGTTATTTCTTTTAGAATGACTGGAAGTCACAAGTGTATTGTGAACTACCTGTGTAAGGTGATGTTATAAGTAAAGTGGAGTTATGTTGCCAGACATTCCTGCTAGGGTGTCTGGCTGTATATGCGTAATCCTGTGATTTCATCTGTGACGCTTTTAGGGGCTGTAATTGCAATACATTCTAATGATCCAAAAATGTGATGAGTACTGTCAATCTACATTCTAATGATCCACAAATGTGATGAGTACTGTCAATCTACATTCTAATGATCCACAAATGTGCTGAGTACTGTCAATCTACATTCTAATGATCCACAAATGTGATGAGTACTGTCAATCTACATTCTACTGATCCACAAATGTGATGAGTACTGCCAATCTACATTCTAATGATCCACAAATGTGACGAGTACTGCCATTCTAAAGTGATGCTTACACGTGTATTCTTGCTGCTGCGCTTAGGTGAAGAACCCAGACTGCTAGCCCTTAAGATGTAGAGGTGTATACGTCATGGTCAGTAGGAAATGCTCAGTCAGGGTTGTGTGTCACCAAGGCAGGGTTACCTATTTTAAATGCTTGTTGAGATAATGGGGTGGGTCGCCACTGGGATGGTGCCAGTGCGCAGGGCCCTCGCTCCAGGTTATGTTCAACTACCTGCATTGGGGGCAAGATGATGTGCATACATGGGAGTGGTGGTACTAGACCCCACCCCCCCGCGGGAGGGGTGGAGATGTTATGCAATGTCCCAAAGTAATTCCAACAGCTTATGTATATTTGTAAATTGGTGCATAGTATTGAGTAGTGTGTGTGTTTAATAAATGTACTCTTACTTTTATAAAGCAAAGTACAGACTGGACAATCAATTATTGATTGTTATTTCTGCGCACCTGCCAATGGCGATTACTAGCCCACACCACCTCCCTTAAGTAAGCCTCAGACTGCTCTGCAACGCTACCCTCTGAGAGTCAGGCGCTACAATTGGGTGTTTGGTTCCCAGTGAAGGACAAATGTAGTCATGTTATTTGTGCAGGCCTCACAGAAACTGCCTCGTTTTCCAACAGTCATATAATGTATTGTGATTCATTGAGATTCTTAGGGACAGATTTACAAGCCCATTGCACCACTTTTGCGTCACTTTTAACATGGGAAAAGTGACGCAAAAGAGACGCAAGGGGCTTGTAAATAAGCCCCTTAGTATTTTGCGACTGACCTTCCATATGCTGTTAGATGTCAAATGACTGATTACCAGCCACCTTACTAGAAATGTTTCTTTGAAATGTCACAATGCTATGTTGATACAGACTGTCGATTTGACTAACAGACCTCCTGACGTTTACTTTATATTGGACAGATGACCCTCTGCCTGTGCGATATTTCTCATCACACTTGAGGACCAGATTATCCTCTTCCGGTTCTATTATTATTATTTTGGGACTAGGTTGGGAATACATCACTAAGTCATAACGCTCAGTACAACACAGCGCCGCTGCGCAGTGACTGAATTCCTGCTTCCGTTTTTCATGTGTATGCCTGTCCAAGGAATGCCAGTAGCCAGGACGTGTCTTTCCTTTCCAACTTGTCAATGCTTTGGTGAACTAGTAGCAATTGCATTGTTTGTTGAATGACGGACGGCTTCATCTGGTTTTTTCAAAGGCTTCAGGCTGGCCGAAAGAGTGTGGTAACGTTTGTCCTTCCTATTGTGCCACCTGGCATTAACCTAACAAGCCACCTTTCGTTTGTCCGTGTCTAGTATAACTGAACTGTTGGTAACACAAGTAAGGTCGGCTCTTTTGCACACACTTGCAACACAACGTGAGATGGCAAAGACAAATAATGCAGGAGAAGGTGGAGAGGACCAAGTCCTTGAGGATATACTAATGGGTAGAATGATGAGCCAGCAGAATGGGGAAGTTCAGGCTCCCCTGCCCAACACAGATTACACACTGACATACTCTGCCATAGGGGCACAACGCACCGAGCTGTCCCATGATGAACAGACCTTTTGCAAATCTCTGCCGCACAAACTCATGAATAGGTAAGTTAACGAAAGAGAACTTTCAAGAGAATGTTTCAAATATTGCTTCTCTTGTAACAATGGGACAGGAAGCAGCCTATTCGGCGTCCAAGTTCTATAGAAAGAAAAATGTGCAGTTAAAATTATGCAGAGAAAAACAAAATACAATACCGCATCTTAGTCTTAGTCCTAGTTTGGGGGGCCCAGAGTACGGGGGCCCCAGGGAACCAGAGCTAAACACCCCTCCTTGATACAACTATGGCCCGGTAACCTCTGATTGACCTCTGACCCCAAACACTGGATTTCTGGCAGACATCTTTCATAGAGGAGTTGATACTGACGTTGAGACGATGCTGCCGAGGGGCAAAGGGCTGACAATGGCTCAGCATTTCAACCCAGTCTCCTCCTATTACCATCTTTGTTACACCCACAGCATATAAGAGCTCTGATAGGTCAGAGAGGACATGCCTCTTGTCACCTTCTGGTGTTTAAACCAGTGGTCGAAGTGGGTGGGATCGGATGGGCACGGCGTGCCCCTACTTCTTCAATTCCAAGGATTCCGTTCCCCTACTTTTTTATTTTGAAAATACGTCCCGGGACGCAAGAAATCACCATCGCCTTTAAATAAACCTCGGCGTTTCCTGGTGTTCGAGGACGGGCGGCAGAGAAGTAACAGGACTCTGTCTTTTCCTTCTTGCTCAGAGAAGAAAAATACAGTGTCCACTTCTGCTCTGCCGCTTCAGCTGCCCCCCCCCCAACTCTTTCATTCTTCCCTCTCTTTCTGTCTAGCAGTTCTTCTCTTACTGAAAACCGAGACTTCAAGATGGGGTTCTCACTCTCTTTCCTCTCCTTTCTTTTATTTGCTCCCCTGTGAAATGGATCCAAAAAAGAAAATAATTTTTTCTGGAAATGTCGTATTTAATTCCAAAGTGCAGCATCTGTAGTAAAAGGTTAAATATATGAAAAATAACTAAATAAAGTAAGACAGAGTGGTAGCAAACTGGCCAGATTGATTTTATTCACACCCAAACACATTAGCGCCGCTTTTACAGAGTTTGCGAGTGAAGCGCTATTTTTGTTTTCTTTTCTTTGTTTTCCCTGGGCTTGCAACTAGTGCCCCAATCCTGGAGGGACTGCAAAGTGTGGATTGGAAAACAAAATGTGTCCTGCGGCTCTGCGTCCAGGGATGTGGTCTTTTTACCATACTGCTAATGTTTTGTAAGGATATCAGCAATGGACATTGAAATGGGTCCATTCAAGGCCCTGTAGTCATGTCCTTAACTTTTCAGGCAAAAGCACTCACTGATTTCTGAATAGTGAGTGTAAACGCGTTAAGGTAACCATGTTGTTCCTGCTTACATTTCACATGGTTTGCTAAATGTCGCATCCCCCTATGAGTGTTTGCTTTTTCCAGGATGATGTTACTTTTTTTGTAGGCCGCATATTGCTCTTGTCTATTGCGTCATTTAAATTGAGCCTCATCCAGGTGTTTATAGCCGGCAGCAATTGGGTTGTAGTTGAAGGCAGTGTGAGTTTTTCTCAGTGGAGCAGTATGGTGTTCAGTGGGGGAGAGGATGTGGCACTATGGCCAGAGCTGCTGAATTTGGAACTGGGGAACCAGGTTCAGCCTTAATGACCAGTCCACCACACGACTTTCCTGAGATAGCACAATCCCATGCTAGACCTTAGAAGGCTTCGCAAGACCTTAGAAGCACTGGTGTCTTAGCACCAGCAGGTGGACCCTAGCACTGGCAAGTCTGGGTTAACCTTCAAGGTTTGTCCACCACAATCCATACTGAAGTTCACCTCCAGTCTTGCTAGCAGGCCTATGAAGCAGCACAGCCAAGAACAACAGTGACTCTGTCACTGAGGTCACAGGACCCTTGAGAAGGGCCAGCTGTAGGGCAGTGAAACCGGTGTCACCGGGCGCTGACTTTGGGTGGGGGCATTATGTTTGCAAGTATATTAAGGTTTTAAAAGCACTTGCTGCCTCCTTCCTGACCTCCAGCAATTTTCGGCAACAATAAAAATGTCATGATGACTCTGGTGTTTAATGTTCTTCCTAGAGAGAGAGCGAAGTTTTATCTAGTGGAAGTTTTGACTCATGCAAAGGTAGCACATAGGGTTAATGTGCCTGCTGCAAAGAACATGTACCATGCAGATCACAAAGTGCACATAATGTAAATAGGTCAGTGGGCTGCTGCTTTTGTCACAGAAATCCTTTTGTTGCTTGCAGTTTATAAGTTAAAATCCTAACATAGAATAGTGCGCTATTAACTGTCATCTAAGAGCTGCATACAAACTGCAAGATATAAATTAGAGCATTATGTTTTTTCCCCCAGTCTTTGGTTATCCTAATGTTGCAAAAAGTGTTCTTTTGGACAGAAATAAATTCTGATTATTAAAGAGAACCCCCAACCATGGTATTATGTTTTAAAATTCTGAGTTTATGTTTCTCCAGACCAATCACTATTAAACTATACCGCCTAGTAGTATGGTTGTCATGTGACTCCTACACCTTGTAGTCCTTAGTCTTATATAACATTTTCTATACAGTGATTTACACACATATTGATTGTCTCTGAGTAATGTGTGTGATGTAAAGTGCTCTGACACCTTACACTGGTATGAGTGGCACTGTAAATCAAATTAAATGCATCTGAGAGAGAGTGTGGTTATGGAGACTTGAGGCGCACTGTTAAAGGGTGGTAGTGAGGGAATCCATGACAGAGGTGGCCATTAGAGGGTAACAACAAACATTAATGCACAGGGCACCACCAGTGCTAAGGCCGGCCCTGCCCTTGAGGCCAGTCTGCCTCACCCATAGGTTCCTCCATTGGCTTTGTTTCAGAAGTAGTAGCTGCAACTCACCAGGGATTGGCAATGCAGAATTTGGCACGCACACCAAACTAAGTTCGCAAACTTCACAGTCTCTCTGCTTCATTCACAAGCACTTTTAACATGTGCTGCTTGCTGTGGGGTCACTGGAATTAAATATGCAGCAAAGGAGGACACCATTATGCCACAGTGTTGATTAAATTATGCATTTAAAAAAAGGCTGCAGCGTAATGCAGTATATTTTCTGATATTTTATTATTTGGACATGTGTACACATGCTAACAGTCTTTGGAAAGATTTTGCCTTATTAGCACCAGTGTAACATACAAATGCAACAGAGAGAAAGATGATCAGTCAACCTTTGCAATAAGCCATCCACTCCGCAGCAAAACAAGTCACATTTTTTGTTAACTTTTGATACATTTGAGCTATAAACAATTTATTAGTTTAAATGATCAGAAAACATTTGCAAACTAGGATATTTTGCTATTCATGTTTGAACTGCTGTTGTGGAAAAAGGGAGAAGTGCTGATGACAAACTCCATGGCTCTGCGAAAAATTGCTTGTGCTTCCACATTTTATCGTATTTGGGACATTCTGTGATTAGAAGCAGTGAAATGCCAAACAAATATAAAAAATTGGAATATTTGCACATTCTGGCCACACCTCTGGCTCCGCCCACTGAGCCAATCCTTGGGTTATTCCCGCCCTCTGATTCTCCGCCCACAGTTCCCCTACTTTTTTTCCCCCTCTTCGACCACTGCGGTAGAGGGTGTAAGCGTGAGGCGGTAGAGAGGGTGTAAGAGTGAGGCGTAATTGTAAGAAGCAGTTGTCAGTGAACTCTGCTCTCTTGTGAAAAAGAAAAGGCCCTTTTCTTGTACATTTTCCACCAGTGTGCATTTGCTTTCTTAGTTCAATATTAAGATGACTTCATTGCCCGATGTGTTTTGTAAAAGCGTCAATGTTTCAATTCTCGCCAGAAGTCTACAAAGAAAGACAAAACTAGAGGAAATAAGAACATTATAAAAATCGATGAAAGTTTTCAGTCTGTGATAAATGCAGTAAGTGAAACTGTTGCACAAGTGTCACAGCACTATGTCCATACCTCTGACCTTTTTTATGTTTATAGAATCAATGTGCGAGGGGAAGGATCGAAGCCTTCTTAGCGCAGTAGGCAGCGCGTCAGTCTCATAATCTGAAGGTCGTGAGTTCGAGCCTCACAGAGGGCATGTTTTATTCCCTCCAGACTGGCATGTTTTATTTGTGTAGGTGGGCGCACTTCTACCAGTTTGCCACTTGCTAAGTTTTCCACTTGCTAAGGGGGCACGTGTCTGTTTTTGCCTCCAAACTGGAATGTTTTATTTGTGTAGGTGGGCGCACTTCCACCAGTTTCCCACTTGCTAAGGGGGCACGCGTGTGTTTTTTCCCCTCCAAACTAGCATGGGCGGGGGGACAGGATCCACCACATGGGGGACAGGAGCCATCACAGGCGGGGGGGATAGGAGCCACCACATGGGGGGACAGGAGCCATCACTGGTGGGTTGGGGGGGGCAGGAGCCATCACAAGAGGGGGAACAGGATCCACCAGGGTGGGCACAGGGGTGGGCATGCAGTATTCAAATATCATCTTGGCCCCTCCAGGGTGGGGTAGGGCTCCTCACCCCTCCTAGACAAGACAACGAGAAGACAGGCTCTCTTTCCAAAATGTTTGCCATCCCCCACTGTGATGTACAGTATTTAAAGGAGATACTCCAAGAGAACTGATTTCACTGATTGTCCTTCATACTTTGTTAATCAGTGTGGGTGCGATTGTGCCATTTCTTTATTTTATTACATTATAGACTGCATGTTTGCAGAACCGAGGTTTGCTTACAATTTAGTAACAGTAATTAAGCTCTGCTCTGTGAAGAGAACCACGTGCTGCCTCGGGCCGGTTCTAGGATGTTTGGGGCCCTGGGCATAAAGGGAATGTGTGAGGCCCCTCTAAATTGCAGAGACATGATGCATTCAGGGCTGTTTGCATCTGAATAGATGCCCCTGCGCCTGAAGCTGCAGCCCCTCTCTCTCAGTCACCTTCAAGCACCTCTTAACAGCTCATCAAGGGCAGAAGGTGTGAGGGTTGCCATCCTGCTGTGCCTCTCCAATGCTGCTGGGTATCTGAGCATTGGTACAGCATCGGAGTCAAGAAGTGAGGTGGGTGGAAGCTGTGCCGGTTTTAGGGTGGTGCGACCGGTGCCCTGTTAAAATTACGGACAAATGACGACCGTTAAAGAACACAGACAACGGACAGAAGGACGAAAGTCCGTGAAATTTACGGACGGTTGGTCACCCTACCCCACTCCCTGTGTGCAGCCCCCGCTGCAATCCCCCATCATCAGACAGAGCCAGGGGCCCCTGGGCTGAAGAGCCAGGCGGGCCCCGTAGGAAGCAGCCCTGGGAGTGGTTGCTGTGACTCTGGCATCAGGTGATGCTGCTGAGAGCGCTGCTGAGAGCGTCTGCTAGGAGGTGCTAGGAGGTGAGAAGGTTGTTGTGAGGTGTGAGGGAGGAGTGTGTGTTTGTTGGAAGGGAGGAGTGTGTGTGTGTTTGTTGAGGCAGTGGCCCCTGTCTTGGTGTGAAGGAGTTGGACAATGAAAAAGACCAGTCACAGGCAGGACAGGGCGGGTTGAAGCACATTAAGGGGAGCTGCTCAGCAACCAATCGCATCTGTTCCTCGTTCGTATAGTGGTCAGTTTTCCCGCCAGTCATGCGGGAGACTGGGGTTCGATTCCCCTACTGGAAGGTACTTTTTAATACATGTTTTTAAACTAAGCAAACATTTGGTCGATGGGAAACCTTTTTTAAATGCAATTTATAATGTTATTCTGATATTACAATTTGCTGATACTTTTTTATTTATGGCCAACGCTTTTACAAGTTAACATATTTACAAGTGTTTTACCTTTTCGACCACCCCAGTTTAGACCCAGCCACATGCAAATCAGTCTTGACCCTGCTCCTTGTGGGAACAGTGCAGCCCGAACTGCCAAGCCAGGTCCTCCCTGGACCGAAAACAAGCATCCTGGGACCGGTATCAGGGCATCACCCTTCCTCAGCCAGGCTAGCTTGAATCCAGTGGTGACCAGGCCACTGTGCAGCAGCTGGAGTAAGGGACACCAGGCTGGTTACATGCAGACACATGTGTACATGCGTGTGCACACTTGTAGGGGCTGTGCAGGGGAGATTCCTAGCGTGCGCAGCCAAGAAGCAGGTGCAGATAGAGTGGTGTGGCAGGACTTATGCAGAATGGGGTGGTGACATGGAATGGGCTTTATACGGTGTGAAGAAACATGCCAGGGAAAGTCAGTGTGCTTTACAGTGTGTATTCCATTATTCTCTTATGGGGATAGGGAGCACATGGGCTAGTTTTACTTTCCTAAGGCTCACAAATTCCAGACACGCACTAAGGTCCACTGTAACGGGTGTGAGAAGAACTGTTCTGCAGAGTCAAAAGTCATATTTGTACTGCTTTTGGGTCATCCAGAAATGTCATATTTCTCTGAGTCAGCCATAACCAGGGCCTGGCTGGGGCCTGCCCTCAGCTGGCTGGATTGATAATCTTTCTTCCACGAGCTAAGGCTTCCTCTCCAAGGAAGAAAAGATGGGTGGAGCTACAGGCTCATCCATCAGCAGATATCACTGGGTGCCAGGCACCAAGCTGCCCCAGGGCGAAGGCAGCCCTGGGGGGAAGGGGCTCTCAGAGACCATGTGGCAGGAGACCCTGGACGACACCATCTTGAACCAACCCAGAGGCCTGAGCAGGAAGGAGGGAGCAGGGGCCGGGAAGTCATGTGTCACTGTGTGATAAGTCAAATAGAGACTTCCTGCCAGCCCCCTCCCCAACTTCTTAAAAGAACTTGCACAGGAAGAGGAGCTCTCTGGGGGGTGGTCTGGAGATGCAGAAGGGGCTGGAGCCTGGCGCAATGGGCAGTTGGAATGGGGGGACCTCCTGACTCTTCCAGGATCCTGAACAGCGCCAGGAAAAGAGTCCAGGACCAGTGCACAGAAGCAGGGGCCTCTGCGCAGGAAGAAGAGAGGCCCAGGAGGAGAGCCCGGCGAAAGGCTGGCGCAGGCTGGCGCAGAGAGCCAGTGAAGACAGCCCCCTGCTGAATCCCCCCTCTCAGAGACCTGGAGGGTGAAAGAGAGCACCACCAGGAGCAAGAAGATCGGTCCCCTGGGGGCTGAGATTGGGCCCCCAGAAGGTAGGCGACCTTTGGCTGACCGACGATGAAGCTCGTTGGGCTCCACCCCCAGTCTAGAAGATGACCCCGGGGTGGGTCAGGTCCCGGGGGCTTCCCCCAACACGAAGTAAAGTCAGGGAGCACCGTCGTGCTCCCCGTGAAGTGTCCCCCAAAACGGGTGCCCAGGAGCCCACCCTGGCCCCCGGCAACAGCAGAGGAGGCGGGGAGCACCGTCGCACCCCCCACCCCCCGCGGAGAAGACTTCGGAGCCCGGGATCCCATCTCCGGGCCCTGAAGAATGAGAAAACAAGACGGGGAGCATCGTCGCGCTCCCCGCGAAAATAGCCGAGCGGGGTGCCAGGAGGCCAGGGAGGGGAGCGCCATTTCGCCCCCCTCGAAGATGTACAGGGGCCGGGACCCCATCTCCAGGCCCCGTGTGAGGAGGTGGAGACCGGGAGCGCCGTCGTGCCCCCCCGCAGATGAGCCCAAGCCGGGGAGCACCGTCTCGCTCCCCGTGAAAGACGGGGAGTGACCCGGGATCCCAATTCCGGGCCCCGGCAGAGAAGAAGCAGCCTTTGCGGCTTCCAAGTTCTATAGAAAGAAAAACGTGCAGTTAAAATTATGCAGAGAAAAACAAAATACAATACCGCGTCTTATTGATACTAGGAAGAAACAACTTTTTGACGATAATACACTAGATGACACATTTACGGCCAAAACATGGCGAACTTTGGTATGGAACATCTGCATTTATGCACATCAGACAGCCCACGATATCACCACACTAGAAAGGCCGTAAATAGAACACAGTCAGCTCTGCCTCAAGAGGCTCACAGAGAGAGTTTTAGCCGTCCCAATTCCGGTACCACCACACCGCACTTCCCCCCTGTAGTACAAAAGAAAGTACTAAAAAATGACATCTCTAAATGCCATACACTTCTTGATCAACTGGTAGAGGCAAGAATACAAGTAAACGCCTTCACAGCCACTAACACCAGATCATACCAGGATACAGTGCTCTCGCTAGCACATTGGGAATTAATGGGCAGCGGTCCTCAGGCCCACTGTGTGTATGAGCTACAAGCCACAGCCCTAAGAAAAGATGGAACACAGGACCAGCCCCCCTCTCTCCAGATTATAGTTGGGATATAGCCAAATTTACGTTCACAGATTTCTTTAAAAGTGCCCACAACACCCACATTGATAATGCCCCTGTGAAATGTTTCCCCTCCACCTGGGGAGAAGGAAATATGTTCAAGGTTCATGCATCAGCAATAACACAGGCTCACTGCAAAATACTTACGCAGTGGGCACGGCTAGAAATGTACTGGAGGGGGGCAAGATTAACAACAGGAAGGAAGAATAGTGAACATTTACACAGACAGCCAATATGCTTTTGGGGTGGCCCCTGATCTTGGCCAGCTGTGGGCTATGAGGGGGTTCCTTTCCTCAGCTGGCCAACAAATACAGCATGCACCCTTAATAGCACAGCTATGGCAAGCCCTGTTGCTACCACAGAGAGTTGCAATTGTAGAATGTGCTGCACACACCTCCTCCAAGGACTATGTATCACCAGGCAAAGCCTTCATTGATGCAGAAGTAAAAAAGGAATAGCATTAACTGGTTGTGAGAACACAATGGTTCAAATTGCTTTTACTCCACATGACGTCATGATGTCAAGATAAAGGATGTTGATATGTACTCTGACCCAAAGTATATCACTCAAAGGGCGGGGGGGGGGAAGGAAGAATGGAAAGGGGAGGATGTAGGCAAACAGAAGAGGGTCAAAAGGGAAAAATATGTTTACCAATGATAATGCTTGCTCCCATGGCCCGCCTTTTTCATGGCCCATCACATGTAGGACGTGATGGAAAGATCAGGCTGTTTTCCCAATGCTGGTACAATGGCTGCATTGGAAAGGGTACTTCCAGTGCCCTAGGCCACTTACCTTGCCCACATGAAAAGGACTTCATCAACATGCCACCCTACTCAAAATACAAGTATGTGTTGATTATTATGTGCATGTTCAGCAAATGGACTGAAACATACCCATCCAAGAGCTGTGATGCACAAACTGTTGCCAAATGCCTCCTGAAAGAGTTCATTCCACGCTTTGAAGTGCCTATGCTTTTGGGTTCTGACAATGGACCGGCGTTCATCTCACATGTGATTGAGGGGTGGTGCAAGGGGCTAGGAGCTACACAGAAACTGCATTGTGCCTATCATCCACTAGCACTGTGCGCTGTTGAGAGAATGGGGTGTTGAAAAATAAGATAGGGAAGATTTGTGCATCCACTAAACAGACCTGGATTGATGCACTATCACTTGCTCTGTTGTCCATGAGAAGCACCTGCGACAGAGTGACAAAGCTCAGCCCACATGAAATAGTGTTTGGACAGCCAAAGAACATCCCAGGCTACATGTCTATTGTCCCTCTGTCCGTAAGTGATGATCTGCTTCTTCAACACTGCAAAAGACTAAGATCGTTAGGTGCTGTAGGCCCTTCCTGAAGCAGAGACACCAGCAGCCCACGGCCTCCAGCCAGGGGATTGGGTGTGGATAAAAGCCCACAACAGACCGCACTGGCTCCAACATCAGTGGTAGGGGCCAATCAGGACGTTTTGACGACAACAACAGCAGTCAAGTGTGAGTGCCTGACTTCTTGGATCCATGGCTCCCATACAAAGGAAGAAGTTGCTCCGCTACCACCAGAGGAGCCTCCAGTGCCTTCCCCTGCATCACATCAAGGACAGCATCGTTACAACCTGCGTTCCACGAAAGGTACCAAGTGAGAAAGGTATCCAAGCTCATCCTGGAGGGTTGCGCGTGCTGCACACAGCAGAGAAAGGAAGAGTGTGTAAGCGGGCTCCAACGACACATTGACTAAAGACATCTGGAACATCAACGCCACAACACCTCAGTCTACAAGTTGTGACAACGAGACATCTTTATTTTCCTCATCCCTCTGTTTTCTTCATATTGAAAGTGCCTAAGTAATAGAAGTGCTTGCTAACCTCTCAAATTACTTGAAGACAGGCACCAACGGTTACTTTTCGGTTTATAGATATCATCACTGAGGCTCTGCATCCTTCCTCAGCAGACTTTAGAAAAGAGTGAAAGTGCAACAGAAGATAAGACATTCTTCCAACTAGCCACGCTAGCCACACGAGCCAACGACTGGAACAATGCCTCAAGACTGTCAGAAGAATGAGAGAAAATGTCCATTGGTGCTACTGCTCCAGCCCGGAGTGCAAAATCCTTCCCTCCGTCATAGACCAAAGATCTCATATACACATACTATCCATACATTCGCTGGTGGGGCCCACCAGAACAGCGGAGGATGCTAGCTTAGCCACAAGTATTTCAGCATGTCACATTTAGAAATATGTCTGGTACGTGCTATGACATTGCAATTATTTCTATGGAAAAGTACCTAGGTTAATACATTGCATTACGGTAGAAAGTCCCAAAAGCTGCCTACTTAAGACACGTGGTCAGCAACAGTATATTTCGGACCATAAATGGTATAGCGCAGCCTAGGCCTTTGCTAATTGGTCATCTATTCGATGCTTAATTTGTGCTACGTGCATTATGATGCTGTATTCTCTGTGGTTTGTGTCAATAAAAGCTGTCAGAGACGTCACCTCTTTGGACACTCAGCGGCTATGCTGACTGTCTCCGTGCTGCACGTATGTGTATTATCTTGTGATCTCTAATTAATTTTCTCTATCATATGTGCTGATTGCTATTATTTTATTTAGGCTACCACAGTAGGGTGCTACGAGTCTTTTACATCTTCGACACTTGTAAAGTCTCAACAGTTTTCAGTCTATTTAAGGTGCAGTAGATTTCTTTCTTTATATCTTCATATTCTGCCTCAGTGTGGTGTGTTTTCTATTCCTGTTGATGTTATTCCTCCTATTGGACGGGACTGGCTTCCTCATGGAAAAACACTACTGATTGTTGTGTGATATTTTTTGTCTTGTACCTACTTTAATTTAATGGCCAAAGCTGCACAGACAGCATGCTGCACCGACAATGTGTCTAATGTACGTGCTGTCATTTAACAGCGTCATTTAACAGCGTGCTCCCTGGTGGTCTAGCAGTTAGGATTTGGTGCTCTCACTGCAGCGGTCTGGGTTTGATTCTTTGTCAGGAAAGAGTAGAATTTCTCTTCTGCATGATGTACTTCTATTCCAACAGGGAACAGTTTTATTTGTTCTTTTTTATTGCATTGAAACTGATTTTATTTATAACATTTAAATTGGAAGTATTTTATTACATACATTCTTCTTTATTCGACTTGACACCAGTAAACATTTCAGGGACAGCGAGGAATTGCTGACAGAAAAGTGACTGAAGGCCAATGGACTGGGGTGGGAGCATTGCTAGGAGTGGAGCGCTTGGAGAGGAGCCTGGCCAGGAGATGGGCCCGGAGCTTGGAGGGACCGCTTCGCCCCCTACGCCTCCAGGAGAGAGTTGACTAGCACGGAGAGGGTACGGTGCAGAGTGAGTACCAGGGCGGCGAGGCTCCGCTAGGTTGGTGCTGATAAGTGATGGTGGACTCTCACCAGCACAGTTTGGAGGCCTGGAATTGTAATATGCCCCATGGCAGGTGTGGTTGAGATGGTGTACACAGCCGGGAGCGGTTGCCATTTGGCCATACTGATTGGCGAAGATCAGGACCTGGGTGGCTGTACTGAGCAAAGAGTGGACTGGCCAGTGAGGCAGAGCTGTGACTGAGGGCGCCGGGTGGGGCCACTGAGACTGCCATGGGCAAAGAGAAAGGGCTCAAACCCATCCAGCGGAATACTAGGATAAATTATGCAACCTCGCAGACTACCACAAAAAATACCATACGCTTGATAGACGCCCGGATGTCCCAGGGTCAGATGGAAACTGCGGGGGAGCCCTCAAGGGTGGAGCTGTTGACAGTGATACATTGCTCCCAGATGGCCCTGGAGGGGAAAACTGAGACGTCTCCATTGACGGTAACCTCCTCTACCCCGACCTCTCCAAGGTTGTGGACAGAGTCCACTCAATCGAGGGCATGATCACGGACCTGCTAAGTGAGGTCAGGAAACCGAAGGAACAAATGGCAAAGCTAACGACAGACTTGGGCCCTGCAGGATAGGCCAGCAGATGCAGAAAAATGACCTGCTGCAACAATCTCCACTTCCTGGGTTTCCTGGAAAGAACGAAGGGTGACAATGCTGGGACTAATCTGGAGAATTAGATAAAAAGTGAGCTTTCCCCGGAGGGATTGGTTAGGTGGTTCATCACCAAGCAGGCCCATAGGGCACTCGCACCTCCAACTGGGGCGCAACTGTGAGCTATAATAGTACGTATCCTGAATCACAAAGGGTCATATTATCAAGAACAGCATTGACATTATCACCGCTTTGGTGGCAGGAAATTGCAGCTAAAAGCATCGATAATGGGCTTGATAATATGCCGCAGAGAATTCCAATAGAAGCCCAGGTTCACACCAGAACATGGGCATCTATTGGAATTCTCAAGGGCATTGAAGTAATCTAATAGTAATCCCAAGGGCCACACTTACCAGTGGCCCGCAATATTAAGTCAATAATAAGCAGTTGGCAACGTAGAAGGTTCAAGCGTTTATTGGCCACAACAGAACTCTACATAGAGGAGCCTCATCGATCCTCACCCATCAGGTGCGCCGAGAAAGACTGTTGGCCCCTTGACAGAATCACACTTATATACATAACAGACTCAGCATACAAAGCATTGAAAGTGGAAAAACACCAGTTAGCCCTAGAGCTCCTAAATGAGCTCATACCATCTGCCCACATAAGGTTACTATCTTCTCCAGAGAAGGTCGGCAGGGTGACTCCCTTTCGTCTCGGGCACAGAGGAATTTCGCTTAATACTCCCTACTGCAGATGTGACCTTGGGCCTCAGCCGTAAATACAATTCACCCTGTCTCTAGGCTGGTACGAGCTAAATCATACAGACGGTGTTCAGAGAGAACCACGTGATCTGAGGCACGACTGGTCATGATCCAAGATGGCCGCAGTATGGCTTTTCGGCCCTTTCTATCATACAAGACACGGAGAACAAATGGGCCGTCTTACAAAGCAGTTCTCGATGCATACGGAGTAGAGATACAACCCAAGATACGTTATGCTAACTTCACATACTGACTTGAATCCCACAGAACGGCCCTTTTTAGCATAATGTAGCTACTCATCAAACTACTCTTCGAAAATACCCTTGTCGATCTGCATTATATCATGTATCTCTTTCTGCACTAGTTGAGCGCCCACCCTGACAGAGTTTGCTTCAGGTTTTGGTAAAGCAAGACGAATTTGGGCGGCACAATAGGAGCAACAGGCGGGCCCACATTGGATACAGATACAACAAGTAAAAAGGAAACCCCCTATTCCTAGGAGGGCCATGAATATTTTCCAACCCCAGGTGGTAAGGAGACCCCAGAACCACCCCGAAATGGACCAGGTACCTGTCTCCGTATGTATTTCAGATGCTAATCGATGCAACTTCTGAATGGCCAGATGAACCGAAGGGGCGGAGTCAGGTATATGTACGCAGCAGGAGCTTCCGATCACTCTACATGCTCCCCCGCGATCAGCGAGGATAACGTCTAAAACAAGGCGGTTTTGGAGGGTCACAAGTCTGGTCGCTTGAAGCTCAACGGTTATATTAGTCAATATCCCCGCGGTGGTATTCACTACTCCCTCTACTACCCTGGACAATCTTCTAATCTCCTTACTGGTTATAATGGGCCCCCATATAGGCAGAACTCCTTTTATAACATCGACAAAATGCTGGGCAGGAGTATCAGTCTGGTCTGTGGCATCAGGGCCGGCTTTAGTGCTGGTGGCGCCCTGTGCGATAATGTTTGTTGGCGCCCCCCCAATGACCACCTCCACCACGGATTCTCTCACTAGCACCCTTTAACAGTGACCAAGTCTCCATAACCACAGTCTCTCAGATGCATTGAATCAGTTATATAGCGCCACTCATACCAGTGTAGGGTGTCCGAGCACTTTGCATCACACACACATTACACAGAGACAATCAATCATACGTGTGTAAATCCGTGTATAGGAAATGATACATAAGCCAAAGGACTGAAAGTGTAGGAGTCACATGTCATCCATACTGGTAGGCAGTATAGTTTAAGAGTGCTTGATGTGGAGAAGCACAAACGCAGAGTCAAAAATAAACAGCATAGTTGGGAGTTTTCTTTAATAATAAGAATCGATTTCTAGCCAAATTAACCCTTGTTGCAACATTAATCAATGTTCTAATAATGTATATTTTGCGGTGTGTATGTAGTTCTGGGATGAAAGTTAATAGCTCACTATTCTATATTAGGACTTTAAGATATAAATTGCAAGTAACAAAAGGATGTCTCTTTTGAAAGCAGTAACCTGCTGATCTGTTTACATCATATACACTCTGTAATCTACTTGGTGCACGTTCTTTGCAGCAGACATATTAACCCTCTGCACTAACTTCACTGAAGTCAAAACCTCAACTATACAAAATGCTCATCTCTCTCCAGGAAGATAATTAATCACACGAGTTTTCTTGACATTTATGTGAGGCCTGGTAATTGCCGGGGGGAAAGAAACGCTGCAGCAGGTGCTTCAAAAGCTTTATAAACTTTCAAACACAGCGCCCCCAGGAAGCCAGCACCCGGTGCGGTGGCACCGGTCGCACCGCCCTAAAGCCGGCCCTGTGTGGTATCCCTATCAGCGTTTCCTGATTCTAAACTCCGTCGGTTCAATGAGTGGGATCTACGATAGTCGGAAGGGGCTATATAGACGGGAGGGTATAGGAAGGATAAGTAACATTTACCTGACCACCCTCTGGGGAGCCAGGTATAAGCGTTTTCTCCGCACATAAAATATACATTTGGAGGAGTGAGTATAGGCGAGCTGCTAAAGGCTTGTAATCTATAGGTATAGTTACATTTATTAAAACCAACAGGTAGATGGCCAATGCCATGTATGCAAAAGGAAGACGAGGTGTTCAACACAGGGACCGGAATGATCCTATCATTCAACACATTTCGTTCCTGGAAATATCTGAAATACTCGGTAAAGTTGAAGGAAACAAAATCTAACACTTCGTCTCTCAACCAGGTGTCATTTTCATGTTCCGTATACACATTCATGCAGGCGGTAGGATACAGAGTACCATCCGTACCTTCAGCATTTGGGGTGAATCCCTGGTGCCTTTGTATATAGGCCAGAATCAGTTCGTAATCTTTCTCTGAAAATCGGTGCTCATCAACAGTATAATGTTCAGACATCATTGACAACAATTTGAACCAAGCTTCACAACTGCCTAAATATGACAAGGGCATTGAAATGAATAGATCATGCTTGTGCATTACAGACGGAAGAAGGCCACATACCCAACAATTTGTGACATTCGTTGAACTATGGGTCTGATGTAACATTTCAATAAAAGCATTATTCACATAAGTTTGACGATGCCTCTCTTTATGTGGTGCAAAAGTCTGAAAACAATGCTCATCGGGAGCGGGGGTGGTAGCTATCAGGGTGTGCACAGGATGGCGGAATTCTAGATAGATGAACATTCCTAAGCATAACATTAATGAGACAACTATTATGACAACAATAACAATCTTGGCACGCAAACTCCAAGTCGAGAACATTGGCAGATGTGAATACAAAGGGCGGTGCACTATGGGACGCTCCTCTTCAGGGACAAAACGGGCAAAAGGGTACATTCTCACTAAAAGTCCAGATATAATCTTGGGAAAAAGGGAATCTACAAGCAGTCCAACCTGCCGGAGGGTGCTTCTTTCTTGTGTCCGTATTAGAGCCTCACAGGCAGACTCCTATTGTTCCATGCAACACAAAAGGAAGAAGGGCACAAAAACTTCTCGCGTCGGAGTTGCACTTGACACAACTCTTGCTGCACAGAAACTCTACCTGGGCCCCTACCAACTGATCAGTGTCTCTATCTTCTTTCTGAACAGAGCGTTGTCAAAAAGTTCCAAGCTCTCCACTAGTTCAGTCCAGTGTTTTTACCTTTCCCAGGGATTTACTCAGACCTTCATTCTCATTCTCTAGGCTGAACCTGGGATCTTTGCTTTTTGTCGGGCCGCAGGTTGTAGCGAACATGTCCCGGTATTTCGGGATTAATGAAAAGAACAGGCACAGTGGGGTCAGGTAAAGGACTGGGTGTGTGACTTTCTTTGTCACGTATTGCATCCCCAGGCGTCAAACTACCTGTCGCAGATGTCGCCGAACTCACGACACCCTCCACTCGCCCATCTGTTTCTCCTTGGGCTTCTGGGGAGGGTGACTTTTCGGTAGGTTTATCACTTTCGTGCCTCAATACTTCGCTCTGGTCCCTCTGATCGTCCGGCAAAGGAAGTGGGACCCTTTTCAGATGCGATACATGGATCCAATGCCGTTTCCCTTCAACTTTTACAGCCGTCCTCGTAGCCAAGAGTACTTGAAAGGGCTTGGTCCAGCATGGGTCTAGACTCGATTTCCGTTGGTATTTACGAACCAGGACCCACTGTCCAGGCTTCAGGCTGTGTCCAGGAACCTCCGGCAGAGGCTGCAGTACTGCTGATATCTGTTGGTGAATAGAACGAAGATCTTTAGTCAGTGCATAAAGGTCTGCCAACATAGGGTACTCAATGTCTCTAAAGGATTTTGGTCGTGGCACACCCCACACATTAGCGGGCCTACCAAATATCACCTCATACGGCGATATACCACTGGGGGAGTGGGGAGTGGTTCTTACAGACAGTAAGGCCAGGGGTAAGAGATCGGCCATTTCAGTCCTGTGGTAGCCTGTAGCTTAGCTAATTTCAATTTTAAGATCCCATTATATTTTTCCACCAGCCCTGCTGATTGGGGGTGGCGGGCAGCATGGAGCTTCTGCTGTATTGACAAGCCCTTGCAAATATGTTCAACAAGGTCAGCATTGAAATGTTTCCCATTGTCACTCCAGATCACCCGGGGTAACCCATAGCAGGGAAAGAACTCCTTTACTAGGGCCTTTGCGGTGGCTAGGGCAGTATTTTCCTTGGTAGGGTACGCCTCCACCCACTTGCTGAACGTACAAACCACTACCAAGACATATTTGAGATTGTTAACCCGCTCAAACTGAATGAAATCCATTTGTAATACCTCAAAAGGTAGGGTGGGGGGCGCGAAGCTACTGGTCAGAACAGGGATGCTACCTCCTGAATTATGCTGTAGACAAATCATGCAATTCTGGACTAGTTGCTTTGCAGTCCTATGGATGTTGGTATTATACCACACAGGATCTAGTATTGCACAAATACCTCGAACCCCCACATGTGCGGGACCATGTGCCATGGATACCACCGCATTTACAAATGCATTCGGCAGAAGCCATCTACATCTCTCTGACAGGTCAATCCAACATCCATTGTCATCCAGCTTCCCTATCTGTTCTTGCCAGTACTTTAGTTCTTCAGGGGTTACTTCCGATTGCAATTCTTTCACACTGTCTATAGTATTATTGAATGTCTCTGTTTCTACCATCCCTTTATGCAGACTCGCTACAAACATGGAGGTGGTGTTGGATTGGGCAGTTTCTTTAGCGATTCTGTCTGCAAAGGAATTTCCCTTACCTACATCATCAACTACTGCTTTGTGAGCACTACATTTTACAACGGCTATGGCTTGGGGCAAGGTCAGGGCGGCCAACAATCTCAAAACCAACTGACCATTCTTTATTTTCTGACCATGGGATGTGAGGAAACCTCTCTCTGCCCACAACCTCCCAAAGCTATGTGCTACGCCAAAAGCATACTGGCTGTCGGTGAAGACATTTATCATTAACCCTTCACCTAATTCACAAGCTCTTAGTAGTGCGACTAACTCGGCAGCCTGGGCCGATCGATAAGGTACCTTGGCCGTCTCAACTACTGTTTGCAATGTGGTGATCGCATAAGCAGCGGTCGTAGTGCCGTTAGGTAACCTAAAACATGAGCCATCGACATACAATTCCCCTTGAGGATCAGATAAAGGAATGTCTGTCAAATCTATCCGCCCCTTTGTTTCTTCTTCTGTCCGAAATATGCAATCATGTATATCTTGACTGTGGTCTTCCAGAGGGAGAGGTAGTAACGTAGCAGGGTTCAGGGTGACACATCGTTTGATGGTGATGTGTGGTGCAAACAGGGTCAATTCGTACCCCGTAAGACGCGCACTAGTTAAGTGCTGGGTCTGCGTCCTGTTCAACAATACATCCACAGCGTGAGGCACCATCACTGTCAGGTCCGTATTCAGGACGAGCCCTTCCGATTGTCGGATCGCCACTGCAACCGCAGCCGTGGCTCTCAGACAACTGGGAAGTGCCCTGGCGACATTGTCCAATACCGCCGAGAAGTACGCACAAGGTCTTTGCTTACCACCAAATCCTTGTGTTAACACTGAAAGCGAGCAACCGTCCACCTCATGCACGTAGAGTACAAAAGGCTTCCGGTAATCAGGGGTGCCAAGCACGGGAGCAGAGCAAAGAGCAGATTTCAAAGAAACAAAAGCATTCTGACATTCAGCTGTCCAAGGTAAAGGCTCATGCACATCTTTAGTCGTTAAATGCAAGAAAGGTTTAGTCAGTAGGGAATAGTTAGGGATCCACTGGCGACAGTAAGAAGTTATGCCAAGCAAAGCGCGAACATCACATTGCATGCGGGGAACAGGCATGTTAGATATAATTATGATGCGATCAGGAGTCAGTCGTCTTCCCTCCTTCGACAGGAGATGACCTAGATAGGTCACCTCCGGTCGACAATATTGAAATTTAGACAACAAGACTTTATTACCATGGTCTGCCAAATGCTGTAACAATGCAGTCGTCGCCGCTCGGCAACCGTGTTCTGTATCAGAGGCCACAAGGAGATCGTCTACATACTGCACCAGAACGTTACCGGGTGGCAAAGTCAGTGTATCCAATAACGTTTTAAGCGCTTGGCTGTAAATACTCGGACTTTCTGTATAGCCCCGTGGGGCGCGAAAAAATCTGAAGCTGCGGCCTCCTAATGAGAAGCCGAAAAGATAACGGCTATCTTGATGAATGGGGATACTAAAGAAAGCATTTTTCAGATCAATGACAGAGAAAAAACTAGCAGTCGGAGGAATCATCGTCAAAATAGTAGTGATGTCAGGTACCACGGGATATTGGGGCACTACAATCTTGTTTATTTCGCGCAGGTCAATCACAAAACGATATGTGTCAGCGTAATCAGGGCTTTGATCTATCGGGGCTCGTTTAAGAATAGGAAGAATAGGGCTATTGCACGTATTGGAAGCGGTTCCCTCCACTACACCGGTGCGGATCAAATCATGCACGATGGACAATAATGCCCGCTCACCCGCGGGAGCAATGTTATACTGCGGGACTCTAGGTAACCGGGCATTTTGTTTCAGGGTGATCGAAATGGGTGGGATATGCAACAAACCCACATCAGTATCTCCGGTAGCCCAAAGACTCTGTGGAATCTTTGCAAGTTCAGGGGGCAGAGTGTCCGTTTTGGAAAAACATTGCGCTGAAGGAGGAAAGGGTTTCTTAATAGTCAAATAAACACCATCTGGAGAGCAATACATGCAGGCATATAGCCTCTTCAGTATATCCATCCCCAAGAGATTCTCACCACACTGTGAAGTTAGAAGGAAGGGTGAATCAATTGAAATCGGTCCCAAAGTAAGAGAAAGAGGTTGGGAGATGGGGCTTACCACCGGAGTTCCAGAGAATCCTACAGACACATTATTCTGGCCAGACAGAGCAGCCCCAGGGACAAGGGCATGTGAAACAGAACTATTCATAGCCCCTGTGTCAACTAAAAACTTACCTGGTGTGTCCATTAAACGGGCACGCACATAGGCGCCGATCACGATCCGGTAAAAACCGGGTACGAACCGTCGGACGGAGCATATTCTCCGTCCGACGCGTACCCGGTCGTCAAAATATACAAACATGGAATTACGATTCGCACGGAAACACCATTTCCGTACGAATCGTACAAAACCCCGACCGACGAAAATAAACGTACAAATGCGATCCGGGAAAGCGCCGACGTGACGTCGGG
The DNA here is from genome assembly GCF_964204655.1 of Triturus cristatus. NCBI lineage: Eukaryota > Metazoa > Chordata > Amphibia > Caudata > Salamandridae > Triturus > Triturus cristatus. The sequence goes on along the minus strand of NC_140585.1, from coordinate 143,231,454 downwards.
ACGCACGCAGCCTGCCATTCACGAACCAGGAATTACGATTCGCACCGACGTCATCCCGCACGGTGAATATTTTCCGGCTGCCAAAAACTGCCGGGAAATCAGGACGACGCGAACAAGGAGTACCGGTACGCGACGGACAGACAGGACGACGCGAACAAGGAGTACCCGTACGCAACGGACGGACATGGACCCGAACCTACGTGTCATCCCGGCCCTCATAGCAGTCGACCTCCTCTACAGGTTCCGACGCAGATGCCGCAGAAGGTCAGAACATCAAAGGGAGGGGGGAAAGGGGGGGGGGGTGGCAGGACCAGGGCAGGCCACAAAACCCCCACCAAAGTCACACAGCACACATGCCCTGGACATACCTGACCCTCAGGCCCTGGTCACTATGAGGGGGTGGGGGCGTGTCCAGCTAAGCCAGCGACCGCCACAACGGAAGTTCTTGACGACGCGAACCGGCAACACAACCAGACAGGTACGTCCCGTACCCACGCCTTAAGAGTGTGGGTACGAGTCGTACCACGCCCACACCTACGTCACCCCAACAATGGCGGGACGGCTCGTACCCACGTGGCAAAGGCCTGGGTACGGCCCGCACAAGCATCACATAGCTTGGGGACGGATATGTACGGACCGTACCCCCACCCCGTATGCATGGAGCGTACCCCCAACCCCAACAGTGTAAGTACGACACGTACCCCCACCCGCGTATGCAAGGAGCGTACTCCCCCATGCCAACAGTGTAAGTACGACACATACCCCCACCCGCGTATGCAAGGAGCGTACCCCCATGCCAATAGTGTAAGTACAACACGTCCCCCCACCCGCGTATGCATGGAGCGTACCCCCCACCCCAACAGTGTAAGTACGACATGTACCCCCACCCGCGTATGCATGGAGCATACCCCCCACCCCAACAGTGTAAGTACGACACGTACCCCCACCCGCGTATGCAAGGAGCGTACCCCCCATGCCAACAGTGTAAGTACGACACGTACCCCCACCCGCGTATGCAAGGAGCGTACCCCCATGCCAACAGTGTAAGTACGACACATACCCCCACCCACGTACGTATGGAGCGTACCCCCCACCCCAACAGTGTAAGTACGACACGTACCCCCACCCGCGTATGCATGGAGCGTACCCCCTACCCCAACAGTGTAAGTACGACACGTACCCCCACCCACGTATGCATGGAGCGTACCCCCCACCCCAACAGTGTAAGTACGACACGTACCCCCACCCGCGTATGCATGGAGCATACCCCCCACCCCAACAGTGTAAGTACGACACGTACCCCCACCCGCGTATGCAAGGAGCGTACCCCCCATGCCAACAGTGTAAGTACGACACGTACCCCCACCCGCGTATGCAAGGAGCGTACCCCCATGCCAACAGTGTAAGTATGACACGTACCCCCACCCACGTACGTATGGAGCGTACCCCCCACCCCAACAGTGTAAGTACGACACGTACCCCCACCCGCGTATGCATGGAGCGTACCCCCCACCCCAACAGTGTAAGTACGACACGTACCCCCAGCTCGTATGCATGGAGCGAACCCACACACACATGTATGTTCTAAGCGTACATATTGTGAAACAGGAGGGGTGTGTGCAGAGTCCTCCCAGCAGTGCCCAGTCACAAGAGTGGTGGGTGCAGAGTCCTCCCACCAGTGCCCAGACACAGGAGGGGTGTGTGCAGAGTCCTCCCAGCAGTGCCCAGAGACAGGAGGGGTGGGTGCCTATCACTCCCAGCAGTGCCCAGAGACAGGAGGGGTGGGTGCCTATCACTCCCAGCAGTGCCCAGACACAGGAGGGGTGTGTGCAGAGTCCTTCCAGCAGTGCCCAGACACAGGAGGGGTGGGTGCCTAGCACTCCCAGCAGTGCCCAGAGACAGGAGGGGTGGGTGCAGAGTCCTCCCAGCAGTGCCCAGAGACAGGAGGGGTGGGTGCCTATCACTCCCAGCAGTGCCCAGACACAGGAGGGGTGTGTGCAGAGTCCTCCCACCAGTGCCCAGACACAGGAGGGGTGTGTGCAGAGTCCTCCCAGCAGTGCCCAGAGACAGGAGGGGTGGGTGCCTATCACTCCCAGCAGTGCCCAGAGACAGGAGGGGTGGGTGCCTATCACTCCCAGCAGTGCCCAGACACAGGAGGGGTGTGTGCAGAGTCCTCCCAGCAGTGCCCAGACACAGGAGGGGTGTGTGCAGAGTCCTCCCAGCAGTGCCCAGACACAGGAGGGGTGGGTGACTATCCCTCCCAGCAGTGCCCAGAGACAGGAGGGGTGGGTGCCTATCACTCCCAGCAGTGCCCAGTCACAAGAGTGGTGGGTGCAGTGTCCTCCCAGCAGTGCCCAGAGACAGGAGGGGTGGGTGCCTAACACTCCCAGCAGTGCCCAGACACAGGAGGGGTGTGTGCAGAGTCCTCCCAGCAGTGCCCAGAGACAGGAGGGGTGGGTGCCTATCACTCCCAGCAGTGCCCAGTCACAAGAGTGGTGGGTGCAGAGTCCTCCCAGCAGTGCCCAGACATAAGAGGGGTGTGTGCAGAGTCCTCCCAGCAGTGCCCATGGAACGCAAAGGGTGGAGTAGCCACAAATACCATGCCCACAAATGTCAGTCAGGTGCACAAAGACCCTGCAGTACATGTACCACATGTGTGCGAGGCTGGGAGTATACGCATGCATAGCGCCGAAAAGAAAACATGTCCACATGAAGTCATGTCAATAGTCCACATACACAAGTACAATGACTACCAAGGATGCCACGAATGATGCAGGTGGAGACATCGCTCAGCATGCATGTGCAAAGTTGAAGGAGTCCGTCACACACCCAGCTAATGTACACACAGCTCAGCGCTAAATATTGGGAACACCCTGCAGGGAAGATGGCAGGGTACACAGAGGCAGGAATACACCTTGGAACAATTTCACCATGCAGCAACTGCATACATGAACAGAGAAACCTAGCTAACACCGTCTGATGGCACACAGATACCAGGGTCCCCCCTATGACCAGCACACTACTACATTTCCCACACACCCAACACATGAACACCACCCACAACCATGTAGCAGCCCCACCAACAGCAATACCAGCAAAGCAGTAGTGTTCCAAGTGAACAAAATAAATTGCTTTATTCATCATGATCCAAAAAGTCTTGTTTGTAGGAAGTTCAATATTTACAAAGCCCATAGGGCAGTCCAGAAGTCACAGCTGGATGGGGGACACAGTGGGATGCGTGTCCCCTAGCTTGCCTGCACAGTTAGATTCCGTCGTCTTCCACAGGGGTGAGGGCATCATGTGGGGGGGAAGGAACAGGCACCGCAGGGACAGGATGGCGAAGGGTAGGCGTTGTGGGTGCAGGGATGGAGGACTCCACCACAGGGGGTGGGGCAGGGCCAAAGGTGGACTCTAGGAGCTCGCTACACACCTTAGCAAGGTCCTCCAGGGAATCCCCTGCACCCGAAGGAACCACAGGCCCCAAGGAGGGGGAGGGGTCAGAGGGATGGGTCGCAGTGCCACTGGGGGAGGGTGTGGACAGGGAGGTGGAATCAACCACCCTGACCGGGGACTTCCTTGACCGCTTGCGTTGTGGTGTCACTGTGGGGCTCAGGGACAGAGCGGCCATGAAGGAGTCTTTGGGGGAGATGTGGCCAGGAGAGCTGAGGGGAGGCGATTTGGAGAGAGTGGATTTGGTGGAATGCGGACTCCCACTCTGGCTGCGTGTCACACGTTTGCCCCCCGACCCAGTGGGTGTGCCTACTTCACCCTGTGTGTGCGTGTCAGGAGGTGTGCGGTGGACCTTCCCTGCTGGTGTGGTGCCTGTGTGTGTTGTGGTGGGTGCATGCTGACGTCTGGGTGTACGTGGGACAGGCATGGGAGTGGGAAGTGTGGATGGGGCAGGGGTAGGGGGTGGGACGTAGCACTGCAGGAGACCCACTGCTGCACTCAGTGTCGAGTCTATCGACCTCAGCAAGCTGCGTTGCTCAGCCTGCGATGAGTGAATGCCTTCCAAGTATGCCTCCATGTTGTTGAGGACCTGGCTGTGGCCATGGAGGACATTAAGGATCGCAGCCTGTCCAATCTGCAACTGCCGCTGGATGTCCACAGACTCGGCATTGGCGGCAGCAGTGGAGACAGGGGCAGGGGGTGCGGTGCCTGGCATGAAGGAGACATGCGGTGACTGGGCACGCTGGGAAGGGACACGAGCAAGTGGGAGGCGGCTGATGGCAATGGAGGGGGCGGGGCGAGATGTAGTGCTGCTGTCAGATGGTGGTGCAGCCTCCGCCCACTCGGAGAGATCATACTCGGACCCGTCATCTTCATACTCTGTTGTGCCAGTCGACAGGTCCCCGGCTTCACTCTCCTCCGCCTCAGTCCCACTCAATGTGCCAGCCACGATGTCACCGCTGGCACTGGTGCTCGGTCCCTCTGCACCGTCTGTGCCCATGTCTTCCTCCGTGTCCCCCGACAATGCTGTGGGCAGGGTGAAGAGACAGAAATTAATCATACACCTGTATACATATGTCACATGAGTCCAATCTACATAGGTTACAGTGCATAGCCTGAAACAAAAGAAGAGTTACATCTACAAAACAAGGTACATATGTAGGGCATGCAAGACACAGTTGTTTGACCCACCATGCCACTGAAAAACTATGGAGAGCATGACACAATAGCAAATGAGATGAAATGGAATTTTGACTGAGGAGCAAGGCCCTGGGGACAATCCAGCACTGCATCTGCACCACACAGCGTGGCAGGAAATAGGGATGAGCAGGGACCATAGCCAGGAACTAGAGGCACATGCAGCATAGGTAATACTGAAAACATGCCCACCCTGACTGGCTCACTGCACCTTGAGTGTATGTCCAGACAAACATCACACACTGGCCAGTCCTAGCAAGGAGATTTCTGGTTTTGACATGTAGGCCATGGCCGCACCACCCACCCCCTACATGAGACAATTCTTTGGAGACACAGGAAGCACTTACATCTCTTAGTCTGGGTGAAATACACATGGGATGTAAAAATTCAATATTGCACACAAAATACCCAAGGTGCGCCTGTCCAAATAATCATGTACAAATGGGCATCATCAGATGATTGTAACTAGACACACAGGCAATGGCCACCGTGAGTATGAACAAGGAAAATCAGGTCAGGCTGTACAGAGGACACTTGTACTACATTTCACGTCAATATACATTGGGCCAGGTGACAATGGCACTGAGCACAACCTATGCTGTAGACACAGAGATTGTCGACATTTTCGGATTACACACATGATACCTAGGAAAATATGCCCCTGGGGACAGTAGTGGCCACACAACTCCATGCTCCTGAATGGGAATGACTGCAACACATGCTACTATCCCTGCACTATGCGTACCGCACACTCATGCACATCATGTCACAGGCCACCACATAGGACATGCGTGCTGTAAGGCCTCACACTTGAGCGACTAACTCCCAAGTCTGGACTCAGCATTAGTGCCAACTGACATGGAACCCACAAGTCCAGAACTGGACAGGGCACAGGCAAGGTCCCAAAACCTGTTACACACCACCCCCACACATGATGCTGCAGGCATAGTACACGTGGAGAAGGTGCCAGGCTACATAACCTTGTGACGGAGTGACTACACACAGACCAGGGAACACATTGCAAGGAGGGGAAGGGAAGCAGGAGAGCACTGCAATACTGTGGGTAACAGGATCTGCACAGCACCATTAAACCCTGGCAGTGTATCCATGGAACAGTGCACTTACAAATGCTGGTGAAACACAACAAACACACATGTACCTACCCCCTTCCTGCTGCTGCATCTCCTGTAAGCGCCTGTCCAAGTCTGGAAAGACCACCGCCAGCACACGCTTGTGGATGAGGGAGAGACGGCGGCGCCCGCGGTTCTTATGGCTCTCAGGTGAGTCCCCCAGCAGGACTCGTGCGATCCTCCGCGTCCAGCACCGGATATCCTGCAAGCGTTTCCTCACCTGGGACAGGCGCCGCTTCCGACCATCCGCACTCCTCACGGCGCTGACGGCGGTCAGCCATATCTGCTCCTTGGCAGAGGCGCCTACCTGTGAGGATGAACAAGTGACACTACATCAATACACCTGCAACATGTCACAGAGACAGATATGAGAAGATATTAGCTGGTTACAACAAGGCATGTCATACAGCCAACGCATTGCACCTTTGCCATAGGGACATTCTCCTCTGGGGAAGGGCAAAAGCAGTACGTGCCAGTGAAAGTACACAGGTGGAATGAGGGCAAAGACACAATCAATGATCAAGCCTCACACTGTGCATCACACCCACCCCTCCTGCGTCTGGGCACTGCTGGGAGGACTCTGCACCCACCCCTCCTGTCTCTGGGCACTGCTGGGAGGGATAGGCACACACCCCTCCTGTCTCTGGGCACTGCTGGGAGTGTTAGGCACCCACCCCTCCTGTCTCTGGGCACTGCTGGGAGGACTCTGCACCCACCCCTCCTGTCTCTGGGCACTGCTGGGAGGACTCTGCACCCACCCCTCCTGTCTCTGGGCACTGCTGGGAGTGATAGGCACCCACCCCTCCTGTCTGTGGGCACTGCTGGGAGTGTTAGGCACCCAGCCCTCCTGTCTCTGGGCACTGCTGGGAGGACTCTGCACCCACCCCTCCTGTCTCTGGGCACTGCTGGGAGTGTTAGGCACCCACCCCTCCTGTCTCTGGGCACTGCTGGGAGGACTCTGCACCCACCCCTCCTGTCTCTGGGCACTGCTGGGAGGACTCTGCACCCACCCCTCCTGTCTCTGGGCACTGCTGGGAGTGATAGGCACCCACCCCTCCTGTCTGTGGGCACTGCTGGGAGTGTTAGGCACCCACCCCTCCTGTCTCTGGGCACTGCTGGGAGGACTCTGCACCCACCCCTCCTGTCTCTGGGCACTGCTGGGAGGACTCTGCACCCACCCCTCCTGTCTCTGGGCACTGCTGGGAGTGATAGGCACCCACCCCTCCTGTCTCTGGGCACTGCTGGGAGTGTTAGGCACCCACCCCTCCTGTCTCTGGGCACTGCTGGGAGGACTCTGCACCCACCCCTCCTGTCTCTGGGCACTGCTGGGAGGACTCTGCACCCACCCCTCCTGTCTCTGGGCACTGCTGGGAGGACTATGCACCCACCCCTCCTGTCTCTGGGCACTGCTGGGAGGACTCTGCACCCACCCCTCCTGTCTCTGGGCACTGCTGGGAGTGATAGGCACCCACCCCTCCTGTCTCTGGGCACTGCTGGGAGTGATAGGCACACACCCCTCCTGTCTCTGGGCACTGATGGGAGTGTTAGGCACCCACCCCTCCTGTCTCTGGGCACTGCTGGGAGGACTCTGCACCCACCCCTCCTGTCTCTGGGCACTGCTGGGAGTGATAGGCACCCACCCCTCCTATCTCTGGGCACTGCTGGGAGTGATAGGCACACACCCCTCCTGTCTCTTGGCACTGCTGGGAGGACTCTGCACCCACCCCTCCTGTCTCTGGGCACTGCTGGGAGTGTTAGGCACCCACCCCTCCTGTCTCTGGGCACTGCTGGGAGGACTCTGCACCCACCCCTCCTGTCTCTGGGCACTGCTGGGAGGACTCTGCACCCACCCCTCCTGTCTCTGGGCACTGCTGGGAGTGATAGGCACCCACCCCTCCTGTCTCTGGGCACTGCTGGGAGTGATAGGCACACACCCCTCCTGTCTCTGGGCACTGCTGGGAGTGATAGGCACCCACCCCTCCTGTCTCTGGGCACTGCTGGGAGTGTTAGGCACCCACCCCTCCTGTCTCTGGGCACTGCTGGGAGGACTCTGCACCCACCCCTGCTGTCTCTGGGCACTGCTGGGAGGACTCTGCACCCACCCCTCCTGTCTCTGGGCACTGCTGGTAGACATCAGGCATTCCCCCCCCCCTGGGACTCCCCCTACAGTACATAGCATGTGTGTTACACCTGGACACAATGGCAGAAGTCACAGTCACAAAAAAGGGACCCAGTCTGTGCTAGTGGACTCTGCACTCACCTGATAACCTGCTCGCCCATACAGCATGGGGTACTGTGGGAGGATCACATCCAGCAAAGCCAGGTTCTCCTCCAGGGTGAATGGCTGTGACCTCTCCACAGCCCTTGACATGGTTGCAGGGAATCAGTAGCAGCAGCTGGGTCGTGGAATACAAATATGTGCAGGCAAGTGCTCCCTCATGGGACCTGGCTGCCTTATATCTGCCTTGCTGGCCTATTTCATGCACAGGAGTACAGAGTGATTGGTCACTCACATTTGCATCCTATGTTTCCTCCAATCCCTTCAAACCTAGCACAGTCAGTGGGTTCTTATTCTGTTTTTTTCTTCAGCATGATGTCAACCCCACAAACACATTGCAACAAAGTAGATTCATTCCAACTGACTTCTGCTGTGCACCTTCCAGAACACATTCAAAATGTAAACTTGGTCTCCATGACAACCAGCATGCATGTAGGCCTTAATACTTGTCCCTCATGTGTCCCCTATGTAATTTGGAGCTTCACACACTGGTACGGTGCGTTCCGGGGCCCTAGGGCACCCCAAATGCATAGCAACGGCCCGTACACGCGTGCGTACGTTCACTATCACTATGGGTGTCCTCGCGTATGCGTACTCATAGTGGTACGGCCCGTACACACGCCTGTACGCTCCCTATCACTATGGGTGTCCTCGCGTATGCGTACTCGTAGTGGTACGGCCCGTACACACGCCTGTACGATCCCTATCACTATGGGTGTCCTCGCGTATGCGTACTCGTAGTGGTACGGCCCGTACACACGCCTGTACGCTCCCTATCACTATGGGTGTCCTCGCGTATGCGTACTCGTAGTGATAGTGAGCGTATAGGCGTGTGTACGGGCCGTACCACTACGAGTACGCATACGCGAGGACACCCATAGTGATAGGGAGCGTACAGGCGTGTGTACGGGCCGTACCACTACGAGTACGCATACGCGAGGACACCCATAGTGATAGGGAGCGTACAGGCGTGTGTACGGGCCGTACCACTACGAGTACACATACGCGAGGACACCCATAGTGATAGGGAGCGTACAGGCGTGTGTACGGGCCGTACCACTACGAGTACGCATACGCGAGGACACCCATAGTGATAGGGAGCGTACAGGCATGTGTACGGGCCGTACCACTACGAGTACGCATACGCAAGGACACCCATAGTGATAGTGAACGTACGCACGCTTGTACGGCCCGTACCACTATGGGTGTTCTTGCGTATGCGTACTTGTAGTGGTACGGCCCGTACACACGCCTGTATGCTCCCTATCACTATGGGTGTTCTTGCGTATGCGTACTCGTAGTGGTACGGACCGTACACATGCCTGTACGCTCACCATCACTATGGGTACACATACGGCAGCACTCCCATAGTGATACAGGAACGTACACAGGCCCTCTTAGCAGAAGTACGGTGGTTTTCACACATCACAGTGGTGACAGGCAGCACACAGGAAGGAATAGGGCTGACATACTTGTCCATGGATGGACATCAAGGCATTGTCTGGGCAGTACTACATGTGTGGGGCACAGGTGTGAAAGGCTGTGATGTGGCACATTACTCCTGAGTCCAGAAGGCACCAGATGTATGATGAGATGTGTACATATGTAATGTGTGACGGTGCAATGTGTGCCAGGCATGCCCTTGACTCCTTTGACATGTGTGCATGTCGTACTGCACACTTGGGATGAGCGTCACTGGCATGGCACGGACACCAACACACGGAAGTGTCCCCTGAGGCCCGGTACAGGGGTTACCACACCTGACATGTCACTACACACGGTGCACGATGTGACTATGTCATGTATGTGTGGGTGGTTCCCATTAGGTTGATGTTGGAGCTCCCTCAAAAGCTGCAGCCGTTGCAGCAACCAACATGTGTCTGTCTGTAGATTGACATGGCACACTGTTCCGCACACCATGCCACATGTGGTATCGGATGTGAGGTGCGTATGTATGTATGGGACACAGAGTAGCGTAACAAGGACATGTCTGCATCCTCTCTATGAACGTGTGGTGAGTCATGACATGTACACCTTCATGGCAAGGTGTGTGGGCTGTCCTATGCTAATGTCATGTGACCTGTGGCTCTAGTGTTCCGCTACCAGTCTCTGCAATCGACATCCTACTTCTGCTGATGTGTGGATGTATGTCACTCCTGTCTTGCGTCTGGCTGTTCACTTGCACTGGGACACAGCTAATCCCATGCCATGGCATGTGGAGGTTCACAATCTCCGTGTGTAGCTGGGTCTTGGTAGGAGTGTCACCTGGCAGCCATACGTGTCCAGGGCATGTAGCACATACCTGACTCCGTATGTAGCATATGTGTATTGACAGATTAACATGTGCTCTGTCCAAATAAATTGTTGTTGTGGTGCACTCACTCTTCCTTGTCACTTCCAAATTACTGCAGAGCGCCGCCTCTTCACCGACCAATTCCGGACTTGGCTGCCATGCGGGAGAACGACTGTATCCGGTGCTACCGCTTCCCCCAACGGTTGATTCAGGAGTTGACGGCGAGACTGGCACCACACCTGCAACCGCAGCACAGGTATCCTACGGCACTGACACCCAAGCTGAAGGTAATGGCAGCCCTACATTTTCTAGCCACGGGTACCTTTCAAAATACCATAGCTCATGTTGGTGGCATGTCCCAGAGCATGTTCTGCCGTGTGCTGCATGATTTCTTAGAGGCCATGTTGATTCACCTGGATGACTTCATCCATTTTCCTACCCCAGAAATGTTGACTGGGGTCAAGCGTGGATTCTATGCCCTGGGAGGGATGCCCCATGTCATTGGGTCCATAGATGGGACACATGTGGCTTTGGTACCACCACACGCACAGGAGGTAGCGTACCGGAATCGCAAGCACTACCACTCCATCAATGCCCTTGTGGTGTGTCTGTCCAACATGGTGATTTCCCATGTCTGTGCTCGTTTTCCAGGATCAGCACACGATGCCTACATCATGAGGCGTAGCAGGATGCCTGAAATGATGATGCAGCTGTGCAACGAACGAGCATGTGTTGTTGGTGGGTACACACTGTCTGTCCTGTATTTTGCGTAGACTTCCAGCACGACCGCTTCTCCTGTCCTACTTATGTCCATGTGCTTTCCATGTAGGGGACGCTGGCTAACCCAACATGCCATGGCTGATCACACCTCTCCGCAACCCCATCACGCCGGCCCAGCTCCACTACAACACCGCCCATGGCCGGACAAGGCGAGTGATAGAGAGGACGTTTGGCCTCCTGAAGAGCCGATTCAGATGCCTCCACAAGACCGGCGGCGCCCTCCCATATGCCCCGGCGAAGGTCTGCAAAATCTTCATGGTTTGCTGCATGCTGCACAACATGGCAGTTGAGAAAGCTGTGCCACTCATCCTGGATCAAGATGACCAGGACCATCCACCCGTGGTTGGCAATGGGGCTAGTGATGTGGATGATGTGGAGCCGCAAGAGGACATCCGGACTCGGCTCATACGCGACTTCTTTGCTTAGTGGTGAGTACCAGTGTCTGAGTGTGCACGCATTGGTCCCCGTGTGGCATGTGTTGCGATGTGTGTCTCTACCGGCATGTATGGCACGTGAGTCAGAGGTGTGTGTGGGTGTGTCACTAGAGTGATGGTGCCAGTGATGGTTGTATTTCCCCAGTCATAATTGTGACCTAGCATGTTGTCATCCATACATGTGTCGAGTACATGCACATGCAAGTGGCTGTGCTTTTTGTGGCTGACTTCTTGTGTGTCTCTCTTCCCCAGGTACTTGCGCATGCCGTCTGCTGTTTGCATTGTTGTGGCACTGCTATTCCTCATGGACACGTCATCGTGTGCTGACTCAGCGTTACAGGCACAGACACGTTTGGAAGTCACCTTAGGGTAAGAGATGCATCAGGGGTGTATTGGGTGTGGCAGTTGTTGACGATGTATGCACACTGCCCCTGTTGATGTTTGGTTCCTCTGCAGACATGTAGCATCACCATGGTACACATTACATGCAGCTGGGTACACCTGAATAGATGGTCAGACTTGTTGACAGTCATCAGTGATGGGATTTTGGAATGTGATGATGGCATCAATGTGTGTAACACTGCCCTCGGACACATACGGTTTGCAATGGCTTGACATGCTGTGGGACTTCCACATCAGCGGATCAATGGTGTATGGCAGGCTCTCCGTGAGCAGCTGGGGGTGTTTAGCTGTTAGCCGACACTTGTGTGCCAGTTCCATGGCTATCACGCATTTGTGCTGCAGAAGGGGGGTGCCAGTGTTGGACCCACATGTTACTCCACATGAACTGTTCATGTGTACTTCGAGTTGCCTCTGCAATCCCGAATACATGACTAATAAAGGTGTCCCTATGCCTCCAAGGTGCCTCTTCTCAGTCAATGCTGGTGTGTTGCCACGGTGCATCCGGCATGTCTGGCATGGTTTTCCGTGATAGTGGCTATGTGTCTATGTGTCGAGTAGCAAGATACAAGCTGTTTGTGTGGGATTAGACTGTGTATTGTGCATGATGTCCATGACTGTGTGGGTATTGTGACATGTGCCATCCCCATGCATCCAACGTTGGCCAGGCCACCATTCTCTGCATCCACCGGACTCAAGCTTGCAGGACATGGTTCTGCCACCTGTCTACACATACCTGGGTGCCCCCCAGGACACTCCACATGATCCCTGACCTCTGCGCATGACTGTTGCTGTACTCAATATGTCTGTCGGCACGGTTGTGCGGCCACCCCCTCAGCTGGTTGGGCCCATCACGGGTGTGTATGGTGCTCCATGTCTGTCTTGCCTAATACACTGTGACCCATGTGTGTCCTGTGCCAGACTCAGGCCCCAAGGTGTGGATGGTTTAAGTCAAAAGAGAACTCAGGCATGGTTAGACTTTACAACACACATGCAAGGTAATAATGCAACCAGCAGGCATCTTCTCTTCATGGTGTGACTTTTTATTTTAGTGGGGGGGGGGGGGGGTTTGACATGAGGGGCTCTCCGGGTGTGTGGAATCCAAAGTTCACTAGGGGAGTTGGTGTCCTTGCCATTTGAAATCCTCAGAGTCCATGCCACAGTCTTTGTCAACATTGGTCAGACAGTGACCAGCAAGGCCATGTGGCAGAGAATGTCTTTTGATGCTGTGATGCTGTTGCTCCAGTGGGCCAGGTGCCAGGCCAGGTGTCCTGGGAGATGGTGCTGTAGCGCCGGCCCTCACGGTTGTTTCCGTGGACGACCCGGCCTCCTGCGGGGACCCTCAGAAGCAGGCCGTGACGATGTTTGGGATGCTCCATCGGATGTTTCCTCCTCCTCCTCCTGATCCCTCCCTGTGGGTGGTGATGTTCTACGCCTTCTAGCACAGGGAGGGTTGCCCATGTTGTCGGCCATCCGACGGAGTGTAGTGTGAATTCCCGTGAACACCGTCACGAGCTCAGCCTGTCTGTCCTCCATCCTCCGTTGGTGTTGCAGTAGACAGGCATGTAGCTCCGCATGTTGCTGGGCCTGCTGGGTCTTGATCCCCTCGGGGACGGTCACAACCTGGGCCATGCCCGTGGTGTCCTGCCGGTATGTGTCCAGGATGTTTCGGACATGGGCATATACCGGTTCCCCAGCCAACTGGTCAGGCTGGCGCCTACGCCGTCCTCCACTCCCACCACCCCTGCCCACTTGTCCCTGGCCTGCTGTTGTGGGCACATCGGGTCTCCGGGACCCCTGAGGGATGGCAATTGCGGTGTTGCCTGCCTCCTCCTGGGTGCCCGGAGAACCTTGTCCCTCCTGGACAGACTGGCTGCTTTGTGGTGGTGGGGCAGGGATCCTGGGTGTCTCCTGGGATGTGGCAGGAGTGGGGGTGGTGGTTGGCCCCGTTGTACCTGACGCAGGTGCTGCAGGTCGTTGGACACCAGAGGGGCCAGGTTGGTCGGGGTCGTCCACAGAGTGGTGAGAGTCGTCGCTGCCGGTGGGATCGGCCTCCCGCAGAGCCGGGTCCTGTGAGTCTTCCCCCCCAGTGTTGGGGGGTGAACCACGATGTTGACCTGTGTGTGAGAGAGACAATGTTAATTTTGTTCCATGCAACATCCATGTTTCATTAGTTTCAAAGTTGGAACATTTCCTCTGGGAATTTGGATCTGTCTAGCATTTCACTCACAGTGCACTTGTGCATGGGTATGTCCCTTGGGCACAGCTTTGGCGACTTTAACTATGTGTGGCACAGTCTTACTTGCTGCGTCAAGTGTGACTGCAGTCAGCAGTGGAGTGGGCAGGTGTGGCGAGCCGTGCATTGGCGCCTTCCGTGTTGCAATGTACGTGGGCACATGAAGTTGTTCCACACACTTCAATGATGCAGGTAGCTGTTGTTGTGCTCGTGCACAGGTTGTGACATGGCCCTGTGTTTTGCCATGGAGGAGAGGGGGGGTGCTGGCACTGGCCACCCTTGTCTACATGCACGCAGTCCACCTGCTGACGAGCAGACATTCCCACACACCACAAGGCTGAATTGCTCTCCCTGTGTCTCCCTCCCTCTCTGTCCCCCTCTCCCTCCCTCTGCGTGTCGGCCTCCTCCCTCTGTCCGTCTCCCTGTGTCTCCCTCCCTCTCTGTCCCCCTCTCCCTCCCTCTGTGTGTCGGCCTCCTCCCTCTGTCCGTCTCCCTGTGTCTCCCTCCCTCTCTGTCCCCCTCTCCCTCCCTCTGTGTGTCGGCCTCCTCCCTCTGTCCGTCTCCCTGTGTCTCCCTCCCTCTCTGTCCCCCTCTCCCTCCCTCTGTGTGTCGGCCTCCTCCCTCTGTCCGTCTCCCTGTGTCTCCCTCCCTCTCTGTCCCCCTCTCCCTCCCTCTGTGTGTCGGCCTCCTCCCTCTGTCCGTCTCCCTGTGTCTCCCTCCCTCTCTGTCCCCCTCTCCCTCCCTCTGTGTGTCGGCCTCCTCCCTCTGTCCGTCTCCCTGTGTCTCCCTCCCTCTCTGTCCCCCTCTCCCTCCCTCTGTGTGTCGGCCTCCTCCCTCTGTCCGTCTCTCTGTGTCTCCCTCCCTCTCTGTCCCCCTCTCCCTCCCTCTGTGTGTCGGCCTCCTCCCTCTGTCCGTCTCCCTGTGTCTCCCTCCCTCTCTGTCCCCCTCTCCCTCCCTCTGTGTGTCGGCCTCCTCCCTCTGTCCGTCTCCCTGTGTCTCCCTCCCTCTCTGTCCCCCTCTCCCTCCCTCTGTGTGTCACCCTCTGTCACCTCAGCCCAGCTTCCTGGGCACACACTGTTAGCAGTTCTTTGAATGGCCCTTGGATTGTTGCTGTGAGTTTGTTTCTGATCTCCAGGCACCCATTGGGTGTAGTGTCTGTGTCTGCGCTGCTGCTGTGGTGGTGTGTGCTGCCACTCTTTCACAGTGTTGGCTGTTCATTAGCTGCTGTCATGTGCAAAAACGTGCCTTCACCCCCATGTGTTAATGCAAGGCGTCCGCCATTTGCTGGAAAGTCTTTCCTGTGTGGGGACACACTGTTTGTCTGGCTGTGACTTATGAATTCAAAACCCCTGAGAAGGAGGAACTGATAACCATGATTAAGGGAATAAAATCAGGATCCCCTCGTGACCCTGCAAGGCCTGAGAGGATAATGATGGGTATCAACTCGATCATTCCATTCATATTCGAACTCATCTACTGCTCACTAAAGACTGGGACACTCCCCTCTAGCTGGAAAAAGGCAATTGTAAAACCACTGAGGAAGAAACCCTCTCTAGACTTCTCAGTATTGGAAAACCTGCGTCCTATCTCACTACTACCACTGAATGCAAAGTTAGCAGAAAAAATTGTAAATAAGCAGCTAGTAGATCATATGGATGCGAATGCGATCCTTCACCCCTCGCAATCAGGTTTTAGGAAAGCACATTCCACAGAATCAGCGCTGCTGATGGCTACCGAAACCTTGAGGAAATTTGCGGATGAGGGGATGACAGCTGCTCTCATCCTGTTGGATTTAAGCGCAGCTTTCGATACTGTCTCACATCCCCTACTTCTACAGAGATTAGAAGCTTGTGGCATACGGAAAGGGGCACTTAAGTGGCTGATCTCCTTCCTAGCCCAAAGAAGTTTTCAGGTTGCACAACTATCTTATATATCAGACAGCCAACCTCTGAAACAAGGAGTCCCTCAGGGCTCCACCTTAAGCCCTACCCTGTTCAATATATATGTAGGACCATTAGCTGAATGTGTTAAAAAACATGAGGTCTCGATTGTATCTTACGCCGACGATACCCAACTTATAGTACTACTATCTCAAAATAGTGACCAGGCTGCCATTCGATTCTCTGAATGTCTGGAGGAAGTGGCACTCTGGATGAATAATCACTGCCTCAAATTGAACGGGGACAAAACAGAGGTTTTAGTAGTCGGCAAATCACCCAATATCTGGTCCTCGGCGTGGTGGCCACAATCATTAGGGCAGGTCCCCCTCCCTAAAGATGAAGTAAAAAGCCTTGGTATTTGGATCGACACCAAGCTATCTTTTGACAGCCAAATACGGAAAGTTGCTGGAAAATGCTATGGAGCTATGAAAACTTTGAGAAAAGTCATGGACCTTCTTCCCATAAATACCAGGAAAACGGTGGTCCATGCTGTAGTTACCTCCCAATTAGACTACGGAAATGTACTGTATCTGGGAGCCTCAAAAAGGGGACTCACGAAACTGCAGAGAGTACAAAATGCAGCTGCCCGTCTTGCACTCAGCCTCCCTAGGAGAACTAACACGAGGAAAGCCCTAACCACCTTACATTGGCTGCCCATTGAAAAAAGAATTCTGTTTAAGGCCATGTGCTATGTACACCGCATTTTGACAGGTAAGAGTCCTCTCTACCTTAAGTCTTTGGTGACTAAATACACCCCTGCTCGTGATCTACGATCAAAGGAATTGGCCTTACTGAATATTCCGAGAATTTTTAGAGCCAGATTGGGAGCTTGCTCCTTTAGATATCTAGCTGCTAAATTATGGAACTCGCTGCCTATAACAATGAGAACCGAGCCTAACAAACTCATTTTCAGTAGACAGCTAAAAACATGGCTATTTTTGAATAACAACGTCTAGCGTTTCTGTCATGTCTCTCTAGGAACCACTCATCTTGATGTCTCAGCGCGGGGACACACCGTTAGGTATAACCAGGTGCTTTATAAATGAATAAATAAATAAATAAATAAATAAATAAATAAATAAATAAATATGGGCAGACGGCATTGTTGTCTGCTTCTGAGTTGCACTATGTGATTTTTGGGGCCCACCCTCCCGCCATCTGGGTTACCGTGTCATGTGTTGGTGTCTTCTGTGGCCTGTGACTTGACATTGTCCAGCTGGGTGTATGGGGCATGGTGGCGCCAGTGGCATGTGCGTGTTCATGGAGTGTGGTTGAGTCATGCGATAGCTTGGGGTGGTTGCGTGCCTGTTTGTGAGTTTGGTTGTGGATGACGTTCCCCCCATGTGAGGTGCGTTGTTTGTGTACTCACCCGGGTCTCGGAGTCCTCCTAATCCTTCGACTGCCTCCACCGGCAGTATGGCCATCACCCTCTCCTCCCAGGGATGGTAGTGTACGGGTCTGCGGGACGGCCCTCCTCCAGTGACGTTGGCCTGGTTGTGTTCATCCGTCATCTTGGCTTGGACCCTCCTCCGCAGATCGTACCACCTGGCTTGGCATTCCTGCTTGTTCCTTCTGGTGTCCGCAACAGCATTCACAGCATCGACGATGGTCTGCCACATGGCTGTTTTTGCTGATATGCTGGTCTGTCTGACCAATGTTCCAAAGAGCTGTGGCTCGACTCTGAGGATTTCATCGACAAGGACCTCCAACTCTCGGTTAGTGAACTGTGGATTCTTGTTAGTGGGCATGGTGAGGGGTGTGGGTGTGGATGGTGGGGGGTGTGTGTGTGGATGGTTGTGTGGGTGTGGTTGTGCAGGTGTGTGTGTGAATGTGATGAGGGGGTGTTTGTGAAGGTGTGTGTGTGAAGGTGTGCAAGTGTAAGGTGTGGTATAGCTTCTAGTATGGTGCTGTAGGTTGTCTGTGGGGTCTGGCAGCAGTGAGTCTGTTGCAAAGGCTCATGGTTTGTGTGTGTTGGCCCTTTTTATTGGTCCATTGGTGGGTGTGGCTGTGTTTGAACTTTGGGTGGGTGTGTTATAAGGAGTGGTGGTGTTTTGGGCCTCTTTGTTTTCAGCAGTTGCAGGTCAGTGAATGTGTTGTTTTAGTGGTTGTTGGACATGTTTAGTGGCTTTGTGCCATTCGAATGGTGTATTCTTGTGTCGTTTTGGTTTGTCCTGGTTGTGTACGTGCGTTTTTAGCGTGTGTACGGTGTGTACATGGGCCATTTTGTTGTACAGTGCTGTCCTTGTGTGTGGCTTGGTACGACTCGTACATGCGGTTGTGATGTTGGGGCCTGGGGTGCGCTCCGTACTTAGAATGTTGTGGTGGGGGTACGCTCCATGCATACGCGGGTGGGGGTACGACTCTAACGTACACGGGTGTAGATACACGGGGGTATGACACGTACGTAGAGGGGGGGTAGGACACGTACAGGGGTGTACATACACGGGGGGTACGACACGTACACGGGTGTACATACACGGGGGTACGACACGTACACGGGTGTACATACACGGGGGTACGGCACGTACAGGGGTGTACATACAGGGGGGTACGACACGTACACGGGTGTACATACGGGGGGGTATGACACGTACAGGGGTGTACATACACGGGGGGTACGACACGTACACGGGTGTACATACACGGGGGTACGACACGTACAGGGGTGTACATACAGGGGGGATACGACACGTACACGGATGTACATACAGGGGGGGTACGACACGTACACGGGTGTACATACACGGGGGGTAGGACATGTACAGAGGTGTGCATACACGGGGGTACGACACGTACACGGGTATACATACATGGGGGTACGACACGTACACAGGTGTACATACACGGGGGGTACGACACGTACAGGGGTGTACATACAGGGGGGTACGACACATACAGGGGTGTACACACACGGGGGGTACGACACGTACACGGGTGTACATACACGGGGGGTACGACACGTACAGGGGTGTACACACACGGGGGTACGACACGTACAGGGTGTACATACACGGGTGGGGGTACGACACGTACACGGGTGTACATACACGGGTGGGGGTACGACACGTACAGCGGTGTACACACACGGGGGGTATGACATGTACACTGGTGTACATACACGGGTGGGGGTATGACACGTACATGGGTGTACATACACGGGTAGGGGTACGACACGTACAGGGGTGTACACACAGGGGGGGTACGACACGTACATGGGTGTACATACACGGGGGGTACGACACGTACAGGGGTGTACACACACGGGGGGTACGACACGTACACGGGTGTATATACACGGGGGTACGACACGTACACGGGTGTACATACACGGGGGTACGACACGTACAGGGGTGTACATACAGGGGGGGGTGTACATACACGGGGGGTGTACATACACGGGGGTACGACTCGAATGTACGGGGGCTGGGGGGAGTGTTGGGCGCGTATGCGGGCACATGTCTCCATGGTTGCTATGGGAGTTCGGTGCGGACGGTGTTTTTTCCATGCGGTTGTAACATCGGACGCACGGGATGGATCGTGATTCCCCGGTCGGACTTCACTTTTCACATTTGTACGGTGAATCGTCCGTGGACGTGACGGACACTTTTTCCGACCCGAGGACGTGTGGGGAATACTTCCCAATGCGATTCGTATGGACTTTTGCCATGCGAATCGTAATTGGCAGTTTGTACGGCACTTGTACGATTCGTACGGTAAAAAGACCGGATACGAGTCGTACGGGCTATTTTTTTACCGGATCGTGATCGGCACCCTAAGGTCCGTTTTGATCTACTGGAATTGACACACGTCCCCCACTCTGTCCTCGGTTCTCCTATGCCTCAGAATAGCCTGCCGAGTCCACCACACATCCTTCATTGTAATACTGTTTTCCCTGACCATGGTCGAAATAATTCTGACTATTCTCACCTTGCCCGACACCTTCCCGTCTCGTATGCCCACCTCGATGACCACCAGCCCGGCCTCTCCCTAGGCCCCTCGGGACGCCATTTTGCGCCTGTAACAACGGACACTGAGCTCGCCAATGCCCTTCCTGCTTACAGAATGCACACTGATTTATTCCCAAATCTGTTCGTCCTCCACCCTGCCCGGGACCCGCCCCTCGTGGGGCGAAGTTCTGCATTCCCCGACCCCTCCCTCGGCCTCTTTCAACTTGCTGTAACAGGGCCCTAGTCTTCAAATCCTTCGATCTCTTTTCTGTTTTCTCCTTACTTTCGTTCTCCCGATGCTCATAGTTTTGTGCCATACTTAAGATAGTTGAAGGGGTAGATGTAGTCCAGGTACTCTCCGCAGCCTGAAGTCGGGCTGATATCTCAGGTAATAGGTTAGTTACAAACCTGTTAACAAACAAGCGTATGCACGGGGGTACGACACGTACACGGGTATACATACATGGGGGTACGACACGTACACAGGTGTACATACACGGGGGGTACGACACGTACAGGGGTGTACATACAGGGGGTACGACACATACAGGGGTGTACACACACGGGGGGTACGACACGTACACGGGTGTACATACAGATCTTGCCCGCGAAAGTCAATGAAAACCCCTTCGAACCTCGTAAAGAAATCGGACACACTCTCATCCTTCTTTTGTTTACACGCGGTCAGCTTATCCCAATCTACTTTTCTGGGCGGAATTAGCGAATGCATGTAAGTTATTATTTTCTCCGGCAGAGTCACTATTTCAGTTCTAGGCTTATCTCCTGGCTTACGATCCCTATCCCAGTCCCTCAATTGCTCCCAGGTTCCCCCAAACTCCGTCACATGGTCCTGGTCATGCACCTGTCGCCATATGTCCACCGGCACCAATAGAGCAAAAAACAGCTCGATATCAGCCAGTGTCATTACCGCCGAGGAGGCGGCTTCCGTGAGTTCCTTATAGTATGCTGTAGGATTCTTTCTAGGGTCAGGCAACTGCGTTTTCAATGAAAGTACCTCGCTACGTTTCCACGGGGTGTATACCCATTGCTCCTGAAAACGGGCGTCTGCTCTCGGGCGGGTAACCGTCCCATGTGCGTCTACTATCTCAGTTACTTCTGGGTGATAAATGGGGTGCACCTCACGCATTGGGAACTGCTGTACCCCTGCGGGACTAGCTGCTTGTAGGCGTGTTCGGTAACTGACCAGAGTTTTCACATTCCCATATACCTCGTTTGGACTTAACTGGGATTTGTGTGCCTGGGTATGAATGTCATATAGTATAGTCGGAGCTCTTTCCCTGGCATAAACTTGCTCCCACAATGAGATGAGGCGTTCAGCCATGTGTGCTAATGCGTGCTGCTGCATCACTGGTTCATAATCTTTCATGGTGCTACATATGTCAGACAGGGTATAAATAGATTGCCGCATCCATTGGGATGCCTGTACTGCAATGGTCTCCTTTTCCTCTGTTCCTAAAGCTGATAGAGTGAACAGCTTCTTGCCGTCTAATGAACCGGCCGGATGTACTGGAGTTGAAACAGCTGCGAAAGGAGTTGCACTCGCGGAAGAGGAGGTCAAGGCAGAGGGAGAATGTATGGCCCCCGGTGACAACTGGGGAGCTTCAGCTGATGTGGCTGACAACAAAGTGGGTAATAAAGCCATAACTTCCAAGACAGAGGAAGTCAGCCGAGAGAGATCGGTGACAGGCACGAGGGAGGGAGGCTGAGGCGCTGATGCAACCGGAGTTGCTGTGGAGGCGACTAGAGCCGGCGTAGGGGCGACTGTCCCTGCCCCCGCCGATACACTAGCTGAGGACGCCTCCGGATATAATCGTTGCGGGACATAAGGGGGCGGTGGCCGCATGTCCAGCAGGTCTTCTATTTCATCCTCCGCATTAGGTCGAGCCACATAACTTTTATCGACCTTCAATCTAAACTCCCGATTCATACAATCGATTCCTTTCTCTACCCTAGCTCTGTCATAGGCTACAGCTTTCTGAGTTATGGTCTGCCCAGCCTTAGCTCTCGCTAGTTTCTCCCCCCTCATCCGTCTTTGCTTGGCTTCTTTCTGCCAGGCGTTTAAGGCATCAAACATAGATTGCCTACTGCGCCTACAAAACAGTTGTTCCTGTAAGAAGGCAATTTTCTTTTCATCAAATGAACCAGTCTTTGGCCACTGTAACTCTTCATTACCTTCAGTGTAATTATGCCACAAGGTGTTGAACAATATGGGGGCAATTCCATGCTTCACATACATGAAATGGCTAAGGCTGCCCTCAGGATGGGCAGGCTGACTCTCAGCCAAACGAGAGTCGCTGGTCCGACAACAACAACCAAAACAATTCAATTTGCTGAAACACGACATATTGGTTAGTAGACAGACACAAATAACATATAACAGACTCTATACCACAGATAACATGTATGTCGACATTACTTTCTGCAGTTCAACCTATCCAAACTTGATGCATCCAAACAAACGAACCGAGCCCGTCGACTCCCGTTCGTGGAGAATTATTCAAAAGGATCAACAGAATCACAACAAGCAGTTTCCCAACAGACTGGCAAGAGGCTGTTAGACAGGGGTAACCACGAACTGGACTACGGACCATCCCATGACCTCCCTGGTTCACCACTGAGACTGTTCTGATGTAGTCCAAGCCGTACTTCAGATATGTCTCATGGCTACCCAGTTACAGCCGCAGGCTTTTCCGAGCGCAAACAGGCCGTGCATTACTCACAGGTAACAGCTAGGCATCTGATCAGTATCTCAAAATCACAAAAGATCCGCGGAGTCTCTACAGTCAGTCCCTACCGGACCACCCTGCAAGACCTCCGTAATTCCCCTAGGGAACCATTTCAAATGCACCGCTTTAGCAGCGCGTGCTTCAAACAAAATGCACCGCTCAACAGCGCATGCTTCAAACAAACAAATTACTCACCGGGTGCACCCAGGTACGAATGTCCGTTCTCCGCTGCCAACTCCTTACAACCAACACGGTCAGCTCCTGGGTTTAAGCCCGTAGGACCCCGGTGAAGGGCGACTAGCAGCAGAGGGCACCCCGATCAGGAGCACGGAGTGGACGTCGAACTCCCCTCCGCCCGCCTGGCCAAGACGCCCTCGATCCTGCCACCCGAATACGGGGGAGGAAAGACCCTATCACGGGGTCCCTTCGTGGTCGCCAACTGAAGTAATCTAATAGTAATCCCAAGGGCCACACTTACCAGTGGCCCGCAATATTAAGTCAATAATAAGCAGTTGGCAACGTAGAAGGTTCAAGCGTTTATTGGCCACAACAGAACTCTACATAGAGGAGCCTCATCGATCCTCACCCATCAGGTGCGCCGAGGAAGACTGTTGGCCCCTTGACAGAATCACACTTATATACATAGCAGACTCAGCATACAAAGCATTGAAAGTGGAAAAACACCAGTTAGACCTAGAGCTCCTAAATGAGCTCATACCATCTGCACACATAAGGTTACTATCTTCTCCAGAGAAGGTCAGCAGGGTGACTCCCTTTCGTCTCGGGCACAGAGGAATTTCGCTTAATACTCCCTACTGCAGATGTGACCTTGGGCCTCAGCCGTAAATACAATTCACCCTGTCTCTAGGCTGGTACGAGCTAAATCATACAGACGGTGTTCAGAGAGAACCACGTGATCTGAGGCACGACTGGTCATGATCCAAGATGGCCGCAGTATGGCTTTTCGGCCCTTTCTATCATACAAGACACGGAGAACAAATGGGCTGTCTTACAAAGCAGTTCTCGATGCATACAGAGTAGAGATACAACCCAAGATACGTTATGCTAACTTCACATACTGACTTGAATCCCACAGAATATTATCAAGCCCATTATCTTATTTTATTTAGGCTACCACAGTAGTGTGCTATGAGTCTTTTACATCTTCGACACTTGTAAAGTCTCAACAGATTTCAGTCTATTTAAGGTGCAGTCGATTTCTTTCTTTATATCTTTATATTCTGCCTCAGTGTAGTGTGTTTTCTATTCCTGTTGATGTTATTCCTCCTATTGGACGGGACTGGCTTCCTCATGGAAAAACACTACTGATGTGTGATATTTTTTGTCTTGTACCTACTTTAATTTAATAGCAAAAGCTGCACAGACAGCATGCTGCACCGACAATGTGTCTAATGTACGTGCTGTCATTTAACAGCATCATTTAACAGCGTGCTCCCTGGTGGTCTAGCGGTTAGGATTTGGTGCTCTCACTGCAGCGGCCTGGGTTTGATTCCTTGTCAGGAAAGAGTAGAATTTCTCTTCTGCATGATGTACTTCTATTCCGACAGGAAACAGTTTTATTTGTTCTTTTTTATTGCATTGAAACTGATTTTATTTATAACATTTAAATTGGAAGTATTTTATTACATACATTCTTCTTTATTCGACTTGACACCAGTAAACATTTCAGGGACAGCGAGGAATTGCTGACAGAAAAGTGACTGAAGGCCAATGGACTGGGGTGGGACCATTGCTAGGAGTGGAGCGCTTGGCGAGGAGCCTGGCCAGGAGATGGGCCCGGAGCTTTGAGGGACCGCAGCATTTTCCTGCCGCTAAAGCGGCAATAATTTTAACGCCGCTCTTGATAATATGCCCCATAGATTGTAACTGCATTCTGTGGGCAGCTATTCAGGCGGAGCGCCGCACCTTCGAGAACCATGCCATATCTATTACCTCAGACTATACCAAATTGATAATCTCATGAAGCAAAACCTACATGGACGTGAAACACCAGCTCGGGAAGATGGGACTTCCATATGCTGCTGTTCCCTGTGAGTGTCAAGGTCCCTGCACATGGCAAAATTCACTTCTAACAATAACCCAGAGGAGTCTGGCTGGAGGTCAGGGATAAGGCAGGGACGTACAGACGAGAGCAGGCCTGAGCGAAGTTCGGGGCTCCCCTGGAGGTGTTTCGAGGGAAGGTGCGGACCTTGGTACCAGTTAAGAGCTCTGATAGTGGGACAAAGGTGGACACCCAGGATCATGGTCCAAGAGGATGGGACCTTAGCCAAGGATGGAAAATCTGCTTCTGACGACCTGGAGGCATCTGGGTAGGGCCCTTGCGTGCTGGACAGTCAGGACACTGCCCCCACAGATGGGGGGATGCTTCATAAAAGGTGTAGCTACATGTGGGGCGGAGAGAGTGGTGCAGGACAGCTCAGGAGGTGAGGTTATGCACACTAACTTGGTGAGCATATTCTTTGAAATGCTCGTCGGCCTGGAATAATTTGGACACTTTCTAATGGGATTTGTGCTTACTCACTCTGATTCTTCAATGAATTGGGGCCGCGGAGGAGTGAGGGATGGACTCGCATGCCTGGTTTGTGGGTCACTTTCCTCACCTGATGGACTGGACTAGTTTCCTCATGGAAGAACACTACTGGTAAGTTTGCATCGGGTGGGGATACCCCAACAGGAGGGTCCCTATGCAGATTGCGGGCAGCCCGAGAGAACTGGCTACTAATCACTTCATTGGTTGGTCAAACTTAGTTTTCAGGCATCATCCCCCCTTTGTCAGAGTGGAGAAGAGCCAAGGGCCAGAGAGACCTCTGGGCTGGGGTGGGTAAAGAAGGAAACATGGGAGTGGGGTAGGTACATGATCGCATTCTAGAACAGAAGGCGTCGTCGATACACTTAGGCGGGCCACATGTATGGATATTTAGGTACTGCCAGAGGGACTGTTCTTTGTGTTATTTTTCTGGTTTAAAGAGCAATGATGACTACAGATGTTGGATGCTGTAGGAGGAGGAGAGGTGAGGGGAATTGGGCAGGACCCAACCCTGCTGGCACCTCACATGGGCCATTTCCACGACTATGGTTAATGTGGTAATGTCCGGGAATGTATGGGGTCTCAAAGGCTACCCAAAAAGATGCGGTGTGTTATCCTATCTTGAATGATATCAGGCCTGCATAGTTACGTTGCAGGAAATGCACCTTTTGTAGAATGAGCTAGCGGAGCTAGGTAGATCATGGAGAGGTCATTTGTACGGTGCTACATACTCTAACTATAGGAGAGGGGTTGTGACGTGGTCACCACCGGGTGTCCTCCTTGATAGGTGGACGGTACATGCAGACCCCAGAGGCAGCAACTATTAAATGTTTGGAGACCTCATCACCAGAGAGACACAAGGACATGGTTGTATAGACTATGTGTTGGGGAGGACAAAGGATTTGAACTGGTATGCGTCCGAAGACATCCATAAATAGATATTAGTGTAGTATCCTGTTATCCTCAATTCTACTGTATCCTTTCTATGGTTTGTATTGTCTATCACTCCCTATATCTATATTCCTGCTTACTCTGTTATAGAATGTGTATAGGTCATAGGAGAAGAAGTTGCAGTTGGAGCTAGACAGCTTGGTATGATTTAACCTGTATGGATGAGATCTTTCATTGAAGATTAAACCTCTTTTAAACCACTTGAAGACTGGAAAGTATTTTCTTCAAATGTCACACTGGCGTAGTCGGCAGTCTTCAAGAAGATCTCAACAGCAAGGATTCTAACACTCTGACACCAAGGAATTTTCACTTTTTGGTGAGAAAGAGATTTCATAATTTTCCTCTGTTATTATACTATTGATTTAAGGTTTGGGAGCATTTTGCCACATTCCCAAAATGAATAGATGGGATTTATTCGATGTGGGCTCACTCTTTTCTATATGTATATAGAGGAATAAATTGTATTTATACATCTGAAGTTCCTGTTAAGGAGAGTACAACATTTTCAATTTAATTCAGAATTTTCGTGCTTGAATCTGGGGTTGGGAGCTTTTCGCCACACATGAGCTTAGTTTAAGTTCTAGTCGATGTGGGCTCACCCTTGATCTCTTTCAGGAATCTGAATTGTTGTGTTTACCTTTTATGCCACTTCATGAAACGCAGTTATTTCATCAATCATCTCCGATCCTATTGACTGACTGCGCAGAGTATAGTATGTGGTTATCATGATCATGGTGTCCAACTCAGTCTGTAGTGTACCAAGTGAGTTCAGAGTCCATATTCAAATATCCACTGAATCGCCCTGCAGTAGAAGTACAACTTTGTTACTAAACAACAAGTGCATTAACCTGAAACAGGACACATATACATCAACATAGCATTTTCCAAATTCAGTAACTAAATCAACACACGGCTGTCAGACATACCTCCACTACTACACTCGTGACTAGTACTACTCGACTCCATCACTACACAGACACGTAGGTCTGCTGTGGTTGTTGACTTATTTACCTTTTATGCCACTTGATTTGAAAGTAAATGCCTCGAGTTATTCCATCAATCATCTCCAATCCAACTCACTGACTGCGTGCAAAGATAGTATGGTCATCATCATGGTGTGGTACGTGTTGTCCAACTCAGTCTGTAGTGACTCCGATTAAGTCCATATTCCATATTAAAAAATTGCAACGGATAATGGCCTGCACCTGCAGTACATTGACTGTCACTTGAGTTACTTTTACTTGGTAGATTAACTAGTAGAGTTCGACTTCATGCACAACATCAACACAACAAACAACAGCAATCGCTCAGAGTCAGCAAGCATCCAATGCATGCCATCATTACCTGTCTTGCTCTTCTCTTTGGCTAACAGATCAGATGCCTAGTTCTGACAGGTGTGTGTTTTTTAACGAGGCAGTGGCCTCATTATTATGCCACATTCATTTTCAGTGTTGTTAGTCTCTGTTTGGGTTTTCTTCTTATTTATCTGTGACACTTTGTCGCAGTTGAAGTTGGTTCACGTGGTCAGCGCTGTGATGGGCCGCAGCCTGGGTAGCGGTCATTGGTCAATTGAGTTTGCAGAAATGTCAGCAAGTTTCTTCGAAGAGTCTTGTCTTTCTCTGCCAACTACCTTCTGTTCTGACAGTGATGAGCTTTGGATGCCTGCCGAGGCTGTAGCCTTCTGACAGTGATGAGTTTACTTTTGGATGCCTGCCCAAGTTCTGACAGTGAAGAGTTGTGGATGCCTGCAGAGGCGGTAGCCTTCGGACAGTGATGAGTTTTGGATCGGAGACAAAACAGAGAATAGCTATAGTCATGTTTCACTTCTTCTGGAGGGACTGTTAGAGGCAACATTTCTTGTACTATTCTCCATCCAATGTCTGGCTTGATGGAAATGTATTTAGGGCGAGTCAGAAAGATGGAGCAGGACTCTGAGGAGTGGAGAGTTAAATGCACAGAGGTGCAACTCCAATAGGGAAATAAAAAGAGAAGACGGTGGTGATTGATTAGTTGTGATTTAATTTGAACCAGAAAGACCGATACACACACAAATAAAGGAAGGAAGAAAGTAACAATTTGAAAACCTAGTTGTCAGGGAAGAGGAGCTCTTCCTCAGACTCTGGTGGTTTGAACAGAAGTAGGTCATCTAACCCACTAATTCCGTCATTGAAGTTGCTCTCCTTTTCCTGCTGTGATTCAGGTATTTTGTACTCCGGTGGTATAAAGTGCTGATTCATTTTGATCATGGTTAACCTCTCCACGCTTTTGGGCGAGGGACTGGTCCTTTTCAAAGTTACAATGTCACCAGCAGCACTGAAAACATGCTGAGAAGAGACACTTGCGACAGGGGAAGCCAGATACTCTATCGTCAGCCTGCTGAGCACTCTCCATTGGCTTCTTTTCCCATACCAATACACCAATGGGTTTCGATCCATGAAGACCTCTGTTGGGTCATCTAGATAGGCCTGGACCGTCCGCTCAATGCTCAGGGGTGCTCCGATCTGCTTGGCCTCTTTTGCCTTTGCATCAGCACTGGACTTACCATACCCCTACCGTAGAAACCAATCAGTTGCCGATTGTACTGTGGATGATCCTGTTCTTGCTGTTGTTGATGTTATTGGTAGTGTTGGTGTCGGTGACTGCTGGGAGGCAAACACACTGCCCTCAGGCTCTGAGGTAGAACTTGACTCTGGATGCCCTGTAGTACTTGTTCTGGCCTGGGGCGAGGGGCCTCTAATTACCAGCCGTTCGTTTTCAAAGTCAATGGCTTGCTCAGCTATCAAAGTTTTGTACTTGGCAACATCCACTTCTGAAAAAAGGAATTACTGCCTTACTGTTCAGAAATACTTTGTACCGTGGATCCAAAATTGTGGCAGTAATGTAATGTGGATGTGACACAATGTTATTTTGAATCCTTGTATTTTCAGATAAGCGAACGGCTAAGGAGTCCGCCAAATAATATGCGTCTTGTTTGTCATCCACAACTGCGTACTTTTCAGACACCTACTTCAGCTGTTGCTCTAGCATGTGCAACAATGGGATAGCTTGGTCCATAGTACAGTCCTTCCTGCTGACTTCACGCGTGATGACCTCAAAAGGAATTAGCATCTCTGTCAGGCGTTGAACGAGGTCTCATTAGCCCATCTCAACGGTCATGCCTCTCACGTTAGGATCCCCTAATCTTTGCATGACATAAGCATTGAGTGGTATGTACTGCTCAAACAGACGATCAAGCTTGTAATAAGTTGAGTTCCAACGTGTAGGCACCTCCTGGATGAGTGCTTTGACTGGCATTTTATGCTCACATTGAATGACCCTCAGCTGCTTCCGGGCTTTAAAAGAATGGCTAAAATGTGTGCATATTCTTCTGCAGGTGGCCAGTAAGTTGTTGACTTTGTATTCATTTTTCAGAAAGTCTTGCACAACAATGTTAATGCAGTGTGCCAAACACGGGACCCTGAAATAGCCACCAACTTTCATGGCCCTAACTACATTACTGCCATTGTCCTTGGCAACAAAACCAATGTTAAGCCCTCTTGGGCGCAGCCACTCAAAGACCTTGCTGTTAAATTCATCCAAAATGTTTGCAGCAGTATGAGATTTCTCCATTGCAAACATGGCTACAGTCTCATGTTTGCGAGTGGTGTAAAAAATCTCAGCAGCGTCAACACCAGCAGATATGTGTTCTCTAACCCCCACAAAAGAGATTCAGTGTGCAGTGATGCACATGTAATCAGTGGCTTGGCAACTGGTCCACATGTCTCTTGTCAGGTGGATACTCTGAACAGCACTCTGCTTCAAGGCTTTTCCAAGCAATTCCAGCACGTCGTGATGTAGTGCTGGAACAGCAACTCGGCTCTCCCCAGTTCCGGCTCCATAGACTCCCAAGAAGTCGCACTTGCTAAATGGCTGGAGTCCGCCAGCGATAAGGTTGCCCCCCTTAAGACAATTAGAACTAAGCGTCCCCATGACGCACATCGATGGTTCTCGGACAGCCTCAAATCTCTAAAATTGGGACTCCGCCAAGCCGAGCGCCGTTGGCGCAGAAACTACGATCACTCAGGAAAGCTACAATTCCTAAAACTCTCCGGCGAATACAAACAGGCCATTTCAGCTGCAAAAAAGGCCTACTTTTCTACCAAAATTCTTAACTCTGCACAAAAATCAAAAGAAATTTTTGCTATTGTGGAGGAGCTCTCACATCCTGATAGGGTGACCCTCAAACCCCTCCCATCTCAGGCTCTCTGCGATTCCCTCAATCAATTTTTTATTGACAAAATCAGTAAAATCAAACACAGTATCCTCTCTGGATCCCCGGTGATGTTCCCTACTGATATCACTCCCTTTTCTAATCCCCACTCTCTTACTCAGTTTCCCCCTATACTTGAATGCGACTTTCTTTCTCTGCTTAACAAAGTCTCTTCTGGTTCTCCCATCGATTGCTGCCCTCCTGCGATCCTCCGCGCTGCCTTTTCAGCTTGCCCCACCCCTCCACTAGCCCTCCTGAACAATTCTCTTCTGTTCGGTGAGGTACCTAGCCAGTTTAAGAATGCTGAGGTGGTTCCTGTTTTAAAAAAACCTAATGCCGATCCTACAGTTATGGGCAATTTTCGCCCTATTTCCCTTCTCCCTTACCTGAGTAAGGTACTTGAGACTCACGTGACTGGAGTCCTCACCTCTTTTATTGAAGAGTCTAATTTCTTAGACTCCCAGCAAGCCGGGTTTAGACCTGCTCACTCGACGGAAGCAGTTATACTCTCTGTCATGGAGGAACTCCGTAGAGGTGCCGACTCTAATACCAGTCAAGCCCTGATCCTCCTAGACCTTTCGGCGGCCTTTGACACGGTCGACCATACCATCTTGGCCGACCGTGTCAAAGAGGCAGGTATCAGTGGGACGGCCCTTAGTTGGGTTAGTTCCTTTCTGACTAACCGCCATCAATCTGTGCGGCTCTCCCAGTTTTCGGCTGACAAAATGCGGCTTACCTGTGGCGTTCCACAGGGCTCGTCTTTGTCACCACTTTTATTCAATTTGTATCTTACTCCTCTCATT
The DNA here is from genome assembly GCF_964204655.1 of Triturus cristatus. Taxonomy (NCBI): domain Eukaryota; kingdom Metazoa; phylum Chordata; class Amphibia; order Caudata; family Salamandridae; genus Triturus; species Triturus cristatus. The sequence continues at coordinate 143,200,072 of NC_140585.1, read as the reverse complement.
CGCTCCCTCCGGGGAAGGAATGTCACTGCATTTAATTATGCAGATGACATTCAGCTTGTTTTCAACCTTGACTCATCTGACGAAGCAATTCAAGATTTCCAACTCACCCTTTGTCATATCAGTGATTGGATGGGTGCTCACCACCTCAAGCTTAATCCCGACAAGACTGAGCTTGTTCTTGTCGGTGGCCCATCCAACCCCTGGAATTCGATGTTTTGGCCCCCTTCTCTGGGTCCTTCTCCCTGCCCGGTTGACAAGGTGAAAAGTCTGGGAGTCTACATTTCCCACGATCTCTCCATGAAACACCAGGTCAGTGCCACTGTGTCTTCTTGCTTCTTCCAGCTTAGGAAGATTCGGAAAATAGCCCACTTCTTGACCACCGAGGCCCTCACTCTGGCACTACTGGCATTAGTCATTTCTCGAATTGACTATGCCAATGTTCTGTATGTAGGCATCCCACAGTATCAAATTAAAAGACTACAGCTGATACAGAATCAGGCTGCTCGCCTGATCTACCACTGCCCCAAACATTCTCACGTCCACCCTCTGCTCAAAGCCTTGCACTGGCTCCCTGTATCGGAGCGTTGCAAGTTTAAACTTGGCTGTCTGATTCATAAATCTCTGGCCGGTTTTGGTCCTTCTTTTATTTCTTCTCTCTTGCATCCCTATGTTCCCTCTAGGCACCTTCGCTCCTCTCATCAAGCGCTCCTCCAGACGCCAAGGTTTAGGCGCAAAAAACACGGTGGCCTCAGATTCTCTTTTCTAGCTCCCTCCTTCTGGAATTCACTCCCGTTGGATATTAGACTTTCTCCTTCTCTCCCTCACTTTAGATCCCTTCTCAAAACCCATCTCTTTCACTTTATCTATACATAAGCCCTCTTTTTTTCTTTTTCTGCCTCTGCTCAAGTAAGTGCTTAGCGCCAAGAAACCGTCCGGTGTAAGTTGCGCTCTATAAGAATTTTTTACATTACATTACATTACATTACATTACATTACATTACAAAATAGTAGCGGCTGGGAACCTGCCAATTTGGGCAGATGGCTGTCACAAATTCCAGAAAACCCACCCCTTCAACAAAAGAAAAAGGGAGAAGGTCCAGTGCTAACATTTTTGCCAGCTTCGCATTGTACAAACGTGCTATTGGGTGGTTGCGTTCGTACTGCCCTTTCCCCCTAAACATGCTGATAATGCTAGGCTGCATGGTTTTCCTTTCTCTTAGGCTCAACAACGCATTTTCTTTCATTGCGGTCCTCCTTGCTGTCTCAGGCTGACTCTTACTCTTGTGCCACTGAGATGTTGCTGAGGATGTGGGCGATAACACTGCACTGCTGGGGACAGGGCTACTTTGTGTACCACAACCAGGGAGAATGTCTCCCTGTCCTTCCTCTTCCACCGTGATCGGATCTTCTACTCGTTTATCCCCACCAACACCAATGGTTGCAGTTTGTATGCTGCAAAGGTGGTCCTCCCAGTCGATCAAGTGGTGTTTTTTCAGATGGGTTATTTGGCCTCCGGTACCATAATTTGTACCAAGCTTACCCCAACTAACGGAGGTATTACAAATGGAGCATATAGCGATGTTCTCCTCCTTTTTGCTAACCGTAAAGAAGTCCCAAACTGGGGAGCTTAACCTTTGTCTCCTGCTGGAGGTGCCACTTCCAATGCCGGATGAACTGGAGGGTGTGCGTTGAATTTGACTCTGTACTGTACCACTACCTACTTCTACTGAGGTGGTGGTGGTGCTGGATTCCAGGCCTTTGCTAATGCAAATATGGAAGCTGTAGGTTGTGTTGGTGTTACCTGTGTTGGAGGTATGCGTGCTACAGCCCTCGCAGCGATTTTGGATAGGGTAATAATGTTGGTCTCCATCTCCTCGGGACCGGGAGTGATGTTCGTGATGACTGGCTCATCATCATCATCTTGCTGTTCTAAATTGACCTCCATAAGTGTAAGGCTTTCTGGCACCTTCCTTTTCCCTAGCCTGGTCTTGGGACGTGTCTCCCTCTCAGACTCAGTTTGTGGCTTCCAAGTGGCATCTAGATCATCAGAAGGGGTGCTTGGCGAAGAACTTGATGGACTAACCCTCCTTTTCCTTGCTGGGGATTTGGAAGACAAGGGATCTTCTGAATGAGTGGCTTCCTCTTCTTCTTCCTCTGCATGAGGCTCAATTTCCAGAACTGCCCCTACTTCGGGAGGAACAACAACTACTATTGCGGGCGGTGGTTGCGGCTGTTGTTGTTGACCACTTATCTGCTGTGTTTCCTCCTGCGTTGATTGGGTACTACTTTGAGATAGCGATAAGTTTATCTCAGGCTCAGCATCACTGGTTTCCACCATTAGGCTGGCTACCTCTTCCACACTCATGTGCTTGGGCCTGGGTTGGTGGGTTGGGCCCACTGATGCCAAGGTGCTGCCCCCAGATTACCCCCGGACACCGCTGCTGCAGGCGTCATTTTTGGTTTCGCAAAAAAGGTTTTGGGCGGCACACCCGAATTAAGTGTCACTTCCTTCTTCTCAATAGCAACCTTCTTGGTACTGGAGGACCTGGTAACTGCTTTCTTTGGGGCCATCTTCTTCAGATGTCAGCAGCACTCAGTTGCACAAGTTGCAGAGATGTCTGGTCAGGTCACACGTCACGTCGTGTACAGCAGCAGGACGTCTGTCTGGCAGCACAGCGGGTGATGATGACACACCTCCTCCTCAGTCATTTGTGCACCTAAAAGCAAAAAAGCCAGATGAACATCAGTCAAACGTGAAATTTGTTGTGCTTAAATTACTAATAGTACAATCAAACTAATATAATATATAATATAACTTAGTGTGTGGTGGTCACAATTATTAAATTTTAGTAGCTCAGCGAACAACAACAGTGTAGCCATTTATGAGACTTTGACAAACAAGGCCAGGGCTTTTCTGGTGTACTGTGTACACTGAAGAAGAATAAGAATAGCAAAGAACAAAAACAAAAATGTAGTGGAGCCTGTTTGGCCTAAATTTGTGCATCACGTGGGATGGATGCAGCATCAGGGAGCTGCAGCTGGCAATGGGGATGGATTTGGAAGCAGTAAGACAAGAGGAACAATGGAAAGACACGCAGGACTATGTGGCAAAAACAGCATACTACTAACTACCACCTCAAAATGGCCCCCAGCCACATGGTCACTCACAGGCACAAGGCACGGCAAACAATGAACTCAAGTAGGCCTATATGGCCAGACAAAGGATGCCTGATAAACAACACAGCTTTAATGTAAAAACGAAAATCCCAATGGCTAAAAACAGGTTGGAAAGTTACACAACAACCACAACAACACCACATACACATGCAAAAAAGGCATTTATTTAACACACCCAAAAAGTGAAATACACCCCCCAAAAAAACTCACATTTTGCAATTCAATCCAATGCCATCCATGCCCTAAATGAAATTCAACAGACACCACAGAAACAGTTGTTTCATGTACCCATGATGATTGATGAGTACCCCTGGGCCTACTGGCAGACTGGGCCACAAGCTTGGAGGCCTATGGCAAAAGCACAGTGGCTGGTCCCACAAAATGGCCGCCACCACATGGCCAGGCCACCCACAACAACAAGAAAAGGAAGACAAGACAGACAATGCAGGCCTATGGCTAAAGCACAATGCTTGGCTTCACAAAATGGCTGCCACCCACATGGTCAGGCCATCCACAATAATAAGAAAGTGAAGACAAAGGACAGGACCAGGAAGTTGGAGACTCTGGGGAACTTCTTTCCTCTTTCAAAAAATTGTAAAAACAGTAAAATGACTCCTTGCTCAAAAAACTACAGCCAAATGACAACCTGAGGAGCTTTTTTAGCAAAATGAACAAAATCTTCATTTTCGAGAAGGTTTTATGCTGCTCGAGAGATATTCTTTACCAGATTGCAAATTCTGCGTGTTCGGCATCGCGATCTTCACAAAAAGTAATTATCGCGCACGCGAACAGGCATATTGAGCACGCGAAGAAGAAAAAAAGTCTGCGTTGTCGCGCAGTTCAGAGTTGCCAAAACTCCGCGAGCTGAACGCCCAGGGTTACCTACTGGCTGAAAACACCTATTTATTTAAAACACACCAAAAAACTGAAATACCACTCCAAAAACCACATTTTGCAATTCAATCCAATGCCATCCATGCTATAAATGATGTTAAAATTCAACAGACAAAACAGAAAAAGTTTTTATGCACCCATGATGACTACCTCTGGGCCTACTGGCAGACTAGGCCACAAGCTTGGAAGCCTATGGCAAAAGCAAGCACACTGACTTACTCCACAAAATGGCCGCCACCCACATGGCCAGGCCACCCACAATAACAAGAAAGTGAAGACAGACAATGAATGCAGGCCTATGGCAAAAGCACACTGCATGGATGGCTCAACAAAATGGCCGCTAGCCACCCACACCAAAAAGAAATGGAAGACAGACAATGCAAGCCTATGGCAAAAGCATACTGCCTGCCTTCACAAAATGGTCGCCACCCACATGGCCAGGCCACAACAACAACAAGCATAAGCCAAGGGGAACAAAGAAAACACATGCAGGCCTATATGGAAAAAGCAGCACACTACTAAACTACCACCACAAAATGGCCCCAAGCCACATGGTCACTCACAGTCACAACAGGCTATGGAAAACAATGAACTCCAGCAGGCCTATATATGACCAGACAAAGGAGGGCTGCTAAACAACACAGCTTTAATACAAAAATGCAAAAACGAAAATCAACAGGGCTACGAAAGGTTGGAAAGTTACACAGCAAGCACACACACACATCCAACAAAGGTATTTATTTATTAACACACACACCCAAAAAGTGAAATACACCCCAAAAACCACATTTAGCAATTCAATCCAATGCCATCCATGCCCTACATGATGTTTAAATTCAACAGACACCACAGAAACATGCACCCATGGGTACATCTGGGCCTACTGGCTGAAATTTCAAATAAAAACAACTAGGCCCCTACTGAAACTACAGGCCACCCTCAACAATAAATTTTAAAAACGATGAAAATCCTCAAAAAATATAGGTACACTACAAACAAGCCCCAATCAAACAAACAAGTACACCAATTCTCCAACTTACTTGTAAAATCTCAAATCCAAAAGTCCTCAAATCCAATCCAATGATATGATGTATCAGACAGACACAAAATGTGACCCTTCCATCTCCAAATCCAAATGAAAGTGAACAGCACATGGACAAAGCACTAGGAGGAGCTTGCTGGACAGGAACAGGAAGTTGGAGACTCAGGGGCACTTCCTTCCTCTTGAAAAAAAAAGTAAAAAAGGGCTCCTTGCACAAAAAACTACAGCCAAATCGCAATCTGACGGTAAGTCGTTACCGCGCACGTGAGAACGCATATTGAGTGCGCGAAGAAGAAAAACAGCTATGCTACTTTGCAGATTGCGTAGTATTCGATAACTACGCGTTCTACGCGAATCGCGAAGTTACCGAAACTCCGCAAACTCCGCTAGCGTAGCGTAGTTCACTACACAGGGTTAGTTGTGGTAAGTGCAGACCTCCCTGTTGAATGCTTATTGGGCAATGATTTAGAAACTTCAGATTGGGCTGAAGTCGAACTCAGGACTCATGCAGAAATGTTGGGCATCCCTGTAGATGTGTTTGCCATGACTAGGTAAAAGGCAAAAATGTCTTCCACTGAACAGGCCCTGGATCCTGGAATAATGGATCAGGTGCCTTCCAAGCGAAGGAGCAGTAGGGTTAAGGCAGGGTCTTCTCCCCTGCCTCAGAGTACAGAGCAGTCTCTTGAGGGAGATGATCCGAGTCCTGAAGAAGGAACTGTCTCAGAGGAATTTGAACCTGATCAGGTTGAGTTCTTGGGGTCAGGGGTCCCTTCTTGGGCAGATCTGAGCCAGGAGCAGCTGAAATGCCCCCTCTTGAACCCCTCAGACAGCAAGCTGCTGCTGAGGCTGCTGGGAGTGGCAATGGGCCCCAGAGGAGCTATTGGGATGATGGACCAGAGGGTAGAGTCCCCAAACCTGGTGCTACCAGGAGGTTGGTTATACCTCTTAGGTTTAGGGGCTTCCTATTGACACTGGCACATGATATCCCATTAGCAGGACACTTGGGCCAAAACAAGACCTGGGACAGACGTGTTCCTCACTCTCATTGGCCACATATGTCCATGGACACAAAGGAGTTTTGTCGCTCCTGTATCACTTGTCAAGCCAGTGGTAAGGCAGGTGGTACTACAAAGGCCCCCCTGATACTACTACCTGTGGTGGGGGTTCCCTTTGAGAGGGTGGGGATTGACATTGTTGGTCCCATGGATCCTCAAACTGCATCTGGGCACAGATTCATACTAGTGGTGGTGGACCATGCCACTAGGTATCCAGAAGCAATTCCACTTAGGACTACCACAGCTCCTGTTGTGGCTAGAGCCCTTCTGGGAATATTTTCCAGAGTGGGGTTTCCTAAGGAGGTAGTATCAGACATAGATGCAAACTTTATGTCTAGTTACTTGACTGCTTTGTGGAAGGAGTGTGGAGTAAATTACAAATTTACCACACCTTATCACCTACAATGCAATGGGTTACTTGAAAGATTCAACAAAACACTCAAGGGCATGATTGAAGGTCTCCCTGAAAAGCTCAGGTGTAGATGGGACATCCTTTTGCCCTGCCTTCTCTATGCCTACAGACAGGTTCCTCAGAAGGGGGTTGGTTACAGCCCTTTTGAACTTCTGTTTGGACATCCAGTTAGGGGTCCTTTATGTCTAGTAAAGGAGGGATGGCAGTTACCTCTCAAACCCCCTAAACAGGATATTGTGGGCTGTGTACTTGGTCTCCGCTCCCGGATGTCAGAGTACATGAATTGCAAAAGGACTGGTATGACCAAAAGGCTGAGTTGACTGTTTATCAGCCAGGACAGAAAGTATGGGTTTTGGAGCCTGTGGCCCCAGCAGCCCTCCAAGACAATTGGAGTGGCCCTCATACAATCATTGAGCAAAAGGGAGAGATTAACTACCTGGTGGACCTTGGAACTCCCAGGAGCCCCCATAGGGTGCTCCATGTAAACAGACTCAACACATATGTTGACAGGGCAGATATGGGCTTGCTCATGGCTACTGATGAGGGACAGGAGGAAGAGAGTGATCCACTCCCTGACCTGCTCTCACAGAACCTTGATGATTGGTCAGTTGATCTTGGCAGGCAGCCTCACTGCCCAGCAGCAAAATGATTGCAGGTGAGTCCTCAATCAGTAAAAACATATGTTTTCTCTGACTCCAAGTCAGACTACCTGGTGCACTCATGCAGTGGACACAGGTGACAGTCTGCCTGTTAAAAATAAGATTTACAGGCAACCTGACCATGTCAGAGACTGCATCAAGACTGAAGTCCAGAAAATGTTGGACCTGGGAGTAATTGAGCCCTCAGATAGCCCTTGGGCTAGCCCAGTAGTCTTGGTACCAAAACCTCACACCCAGAATGGTAAGAGAGAGATGAGGTTCTGTGTTGACTACAGGGGTCTCAATGCTGCCACTAGGACTGATGCCCATCTAATACCCAGGGCAGGTGATCGTATAGATACTTTGGCCTCAGCTAAGTTTCTGAGTACATTTGACCTGACAGCTAGCTACTGGTAAATCAGATTAGCTCAGGATGCAAAGCCAAAAACAGCATTCTCAACCCCTAGTGGGTACTACCAATTTGTGGTGATGTCCTTTGGTTTGAAGCTCCTGAGGACTCTGAAGATTTCTGCAACACAGGAGGTGGGTTCCCGAGCATCCCTGAGGTTGATCTGACCTCTCAGCAATTCTGAGATCAGTATCCCTCGTGGGGACCGTGCAACTGGAACCCCTGTGCACCCTGTACTTTTGCAGCAGCTTATGATTTTTGGTGATCCCCGAGGCTGTGCTTTGGGCTACGTGTAGTCCTGACCCAGAACAGTATTTCCACCAAAGATTTCCGGCTTACACTCCATGAGTGTTCCGTGGGCTGGTATTTCGTGATTCAGCTTGAGGTCCCTTTGCGATCCCTGGTCCGTTGGCCTGTGGGTCCCTGTGAAGGTAACTTTGACTTTCCTTGGGCTTTCCTGGATGCTCCAGATGTGCCCTGACTCTCCATTGCTTGGAGAGTCCCCAGGACCTTGCTGATCCTCACAGTAGCTTGTTTCCTCTGCCGCGTGGGTTGCAATTGCCAAGGCTTGTTGGTGTTCGATCTGGACACTGACCCCCCAACATTCGACATCCTTCATGGGACAGCTCACTTCCAGACTTTGGTCATCGTCAACGTCTCCTGGTCCCTGTGGCTGCAGAGTCAAGCATCCTATCTTCTCACCTGAAGTACCCGACATCAGTGGGCATTCATTCACTGAGCCCCTGGTCACCTTGAAGTGACTCTGTCCCCTCTGCTTTCAGGTTCTTCTCACCTCAGATCCAGGCTTGGATTGCACTGGACACTTTTCATCTTCCCGGCAGCAGCACTTTCTCGCATCACGCCGTTGAAAACGACGAAGGTTTCCGATACCACTTGACCCCTATGCACCCAGCTCTACTGGGATAGGTAACACGGGTACCTCGGTACTCCCAAGGGGGCTGGCCTTAGAACCTTTTATGTTCAAAAGGGTTTGCTTGAAGTCCTCTCCGAAGTGTCCTTAAATTGTAATTTTCCAAATTCGACTTTCCCATTGAGTTGTACGGAGCTCGCGTCTGTGTTCTCACACTGCACCCGTCCTCCAGGGTCCCTTGTGTCACTACTTTGGGTGAGTACTTGGGGTCCCAGCGAATCTACGTGCTCTAGGTACTGTGTCTATTGAAGTTATGGTTCTTATACCATTTTTTTAGTTTATGGCTCGGTCTCCCCCTGGAGCCCGCTGTGTATTGTGCTATTTACTGTCATTCTATTGGTTTACTATTGTGTGCTTTGTGCTCTAATCTCATAAAGAGGTTAGTAGTGAGTGTTTAGTAATAAATGCATATATTTTATATATCTCTTGTGTGGTTCTCCTTTCATTTGGTCATTCAGGAGGTTCTGATCTGGTGATACCGCTGGAGCAGGATTTTCTATTGAAAATTTATTTAAATTTACACTCCAGTTTATGTTTATATGTCATAATTAAAATTACTGATAATTAATTATTAAATATTAATTTTGTTGAAGTTTCTGATTAATCAACTTTACTAATGAAAGAATTACACGCGGGATTGCATTTATGTTGCTTTATTAATACGTGAACTAAGTTGGTGAGCAAATTGATTAAATATGTGTGGCTAAAGTGCTATTTGTTATGTGTTTGCGCTTTAAAAATAACGTGCTTTAATGCTTCTTTACGTCGCAGATAGCTAGTTAGTTACATACACATAGGGGTATTAGTGGGAATTAACACTGTATAATCATTATGATGTGGTAACGCTGTTTTGTGTTTCTTTTAATTAAGATGGTCCGTTTTGGCCTAGACAAAGATGGCCGATATTTACAGCCTGCATTTGAGTAGATGAAATACGATGAGAGGCCTCGCTGAATATGGTTGGAAACGAAACCACCTGACCTCGGCCTCTGACTGTATTAAGAGTTTCCGTGAGGACAGCAGCTCTGGGCTTGATGCCAGTTGCCCTTGGAAAAGAATAAAGCCACAATGAACTCTGATAAACTTGCGGTGGCTTCACTATGATTCCGCGGAAGAGCATTCATGGATGTTGCATTTTTTAGTTTGAGCCTCCTTCTTCCGTGTTTTTATTTTTGAGATTTTCGAGAGCGGAGGTTTTCTAAATGTTGCGAGTCAACATCCTTTCCTGCTAGCTCTGCTCAATGGCTCAACGGACGTTTAGAGTTTGTTTGTAACTTTCAATATGTAAGTTTAAGTATAAATACTGTTAGACTAGGGAGGGTCTGAGGCCACTTCTTCTTGAACCTATGCTCGAGAGGATCGACGCTGATTGAGAGGACGGCGACTCGGGAGACTTTACTGAGAGACCTGTCCTGACCCATTTACATCATTTAGCTAGAATAGGTAACTATGAGAATAATGATTTTGCTATTGATTGACTTTCCATTTGAACTAATTTAGATAAAATAACCTTTTGTTTGAATCACAGTGTCGGGTGGTTATTTCTTTGTCATTTATTGAATTTTTGAATATGTTCTTATTGTTTAAATCATGACTCAAGACAGATCAATTAGGTCGCATTGACCTCAGTTTAGATGCAGATTGATATAGGAGTTCTCTTGTATATTCGGTGTGGATAGAGTAATAGAGTGAATGTTAGTGTGATGGGCCCTAGCGTATGGTGAGTGAATGTGCGTATGACTGTGGAATTACTCTGTCCGTGGAAGTAGGGAGAATTTATATGCTCCGATCTGTAGCAGTTTCCTGGTAGCAGTATGATGGTTTTTGATTATTGTCTTGATCTGATAGATTGCTTGTACATAGGCTTTTGGATTCATTGATTTATTGATTGATGTTGATATATGTACTAATACTATATGTTGAAGTCGTCGTATTGAGTTATATGTAGTGTGTACGGCTTCTGGAACGTGGGGAGCTGGTGACGGTTCCGTAGTAGGGCAGAGGGAAGTGAGTGCTGCTCTCGGGAAAGACGGGATTGTTGGCCCTGTACGTATGCAGGGAAAAACGTGTGACAATTGAAGTTGCGCGTCGCATTGTCTGGGTTCGGAATTGGTGACATTGTCGTGTGTTACTATTAGAGACATATTTTCAGTATAAAAGAAGTGCGTATGGTAGCGAAGGTTATCTGTGAAACTCTGGTCTTAAGTCCCAGGGATTCGTAAGGTTCGCCATTAAAGCTTACTGCTGGAGAAGTAATAGGTATTCTCTGAGCTTGTTTGAAGGACTGGGCAGAGGTAAGCGCTGCTTGGTTAACGTGTGTGATAATTCTGTAGTGGGACAGACTGTTCGCTGTTCTCGGGAAGGGCAGGATTCTGTGTGGATGTACTACATTTTCTGGTATGAAAGTGCGTGAATGTATGAGCATTTAGTTGATTGTGAGACTCTTTGGAGCATTCCTAGAGGAAACAGTTAATGGATGCATGATAGAAGGGCAGAGTAGAGGGATGTGCGACTGTGTCAACGAAAGTAATAATTCCGTGGTAGAGCAGAGGTAAGCGCTGTTCTAGAGAGAAGCGGGATTTTTGTGAGAAAGACTTTTCTTTACTATTCTGTGGTTAGGGAAGCAGACAATGGAGATGTTTATATGTTGTAACTAATAGATTTTGTGGAATCTGAAACAAAGTCTACTGAGAAGTCTTTGTAAAGGAGGGGTAGACGAGTGACAGGAGACAGAGTAGAAGCGACTGCAGCAACTACTGACGTCAGAAAGACCGCGCTGTGATTGGGCTGTGGATCAGAACAGTGCTCGCGCTGTGATTGGTACGTTGGTGTGAGCCGCGCAGGGATTGGAAGGAGTACAGGGTGACGTAGACGCTTCGGGATTGGTGTGTTAGTGTGAGTCGCGCTGTTATTGGATAAAAGATCGTACAGTTGCGGAAGGGACTAGAGGATAGTGGTAAACGCTAAAATGTATTACCAAACGGAAGAAAAGAAGAAAAAATCCTTGTTCGGTAAAATTAAAAGGTGGTTCGACAAGGATAAAGACATAATAACTAGAGAAGGTGAATTGCTACCTCCGACAAGAACTCCTGCATCCTTCATGGTTGCGAAATATGGGTATCATACCTGTATATGGTTAGACAATTGGGCTAAGCACACTAAAGACGATGGTGTTTTAGCTTTCCCGGAACATGGTTCATTTAATCTGGCCGTGTTGAGAAATTTACGGGAAAAGATGATGTCTCTAGAGCCTACACCAAGGCCGACACAGTTTGAGGCGTTGGTAGAATGGGAAGATGAGGTGCATGAGCAAGAAAAGCAGAGGGTGGAGGCAAATATAGGTATATTTTCGGGAGGAAATATGATCGTGAAACTCATCATGATCGAATGAGGAGATGCGAGATGCTAGTATGTCAGAGGGATTATATCCTATGAGAACTGTTGAAGAGAAGGAAGGGAGGAAGGGTACGGAAAAAGTGCCTGATACAGAAGTGAGAAGGTATGGGGCTAATGATTATGAGGATGAGGTCTTGGATGACATGATTTACAAGAGACCACCTCCCTATAGACCAGAACCAGAAGAGAGAACGCCAGTTGCTACTCCCATAAGAGATACTTTGCGAATTGTTAAAACAGAAATTGTGACACCTGACCTGAAAAGTGGTAGCTCTTTCACGGAAAGGGAGAGAGAGAGCGAGAGAGAGAGGATCAAATCGGTGATGAGAAAACAAGAGAATTAGCCAGAACCACATCTGAGCTGACTGAGAAAATTAGAGAACTAACGAAAAATCTAGAAGCTGTTACAGTGCCTGTAACCATAGGTCCGGTTATGCCTATTTTTGATAAACAAAGAATGGGTGAAAATAGTTTGACAGTTCCCTATGTAGGAAATGGTTTGGTTGGTTCTTTGGAGGAATCAGGAATGAGGACGGGAGAAAATCATTTGGAGCAGCTGAGACATGACACATGTAGTGGAGGATCAGATGTACAGCCTAATTCAGGATTGAATACTGGTTGTTTAGGAGGATCAATTTTGGAACCACAGAGGATGGCAGAACAAGTGGGTGCAGTGAAAAGGTCTACAGAAATAACGGCTGAGGATTTGAATGATTGGTTGAAAGTTCTTCAAAAGAAGGATAACGATTCACAGGCAATTGATGTAGCCAGGTTGCGCATAGAACTGGAGGAGCTTATTGCAGGAACAATTCCTACAGAAATGTTGAAAAATCATCATGATGGAGAGTTGTTATTCATGTGCAAGAGTATCACCTGGATGGCTAAGAGTACACATGATAGGTTAAAGGGTATAGCGAGTGAACTAGGAGTTGACATGGATAAGGCGAAAGCTTTGCAGAAGCCTTACAGGGTGGATATCTCTGACAAAGACATTGAAAATCTAAATGATGTTGGCAGAACAGGGCAGATTAAGGAAATGATTTCCTTATTGCGAAAATGGGGTGATGTGAAAAAGTGGAAGGATAGGTGGTACAAGAAAAGGGAAGATTCAGTGGACAGGACTTACTCAGCTTTTCCTATGAGAGAAAAAGAAAAAACAGTGGATGCTTATCCTATGAGAGAGATTCCTGGAGGAGGATATGTACATGTCCCATGGACTAGACAGGATATTTTGTCATTTACGAATGATTTCCCTCGACTGAGAGAAAAGCCCGTCGAGTGGTATAGGCAGGTAGACAGGTTTGTGAAATTGTCAAAAGTGCTGTGGATTGACCTGAATAGTCTGTTTGATATAATTGTTCCAGCAGATTTGTGGACAGAGTGTAAAATAGTTGTAGATTGGCCTGCTAAAGAATACCCAAGGGATCAGAACACAGGAGCTCCCGACCCGGAGGTCATGAGGAAATATGAGCAGGTTATTGTGTTCCTGAAAAATAAGGTACCCCCTAAAGAGACAGATTGGGTTAAGATAGATCGAACACATCAGGAAGCAAAAGAATCAGTTCATGCTTTTTATGAAAGGCTGATACTGGCTTTTAAACAGTTTAGTGGAGATGAACACTTGGGTGATAAGGATTTGAGTCATTTTGTATACAGGTTTGTATATGGTTTGAGACCTGAAATAAGTGAAAGGATTCGTGAGCACACAGTTGATTGGCAGAGTAAAAAGATTGATGAAATCTTGAGACATGCAAAGTACTTCAGTGATGAGATTGAGGCAAAACAGAGAAAGCTGAAAGAGAAAGCAATGTGGGCACAGGTGAAAGTTGCAGAAAGACAAGAAGCACAGCTGGTGGAACAAGCAAATAATCCAGGAAATAGGCCCAGATATGGCACAGGAAAAGGAAAGGGGAATCTAGAAGAGGCCAAGAAGAAGTTCCCATATCACAACTGTGGACAATTGGGGCATTGGAGATCCGAGTGTACCAATCCACCATTAGTGAGTAATGAGAATAAATCATTGAATCAACAGGTGCAGAACGAAGGGTGTAATCATCAGCAACAACAGCAGAAGGTTGTCAGACAGCAGAGTCAAGAGCCAAAACAGCCCTTGCCGCAGAATAGAGGGTCCCAGAAATATAACCAGGACTCAGGATTCTACAATGATGAGCAGGTAAACAAACCGAGACGTACTAACCCAGTACAGCAGTACTGGCTAAAGAATGAGGGGAGTGAGTCTGAAGGGGACTATTGACGGTGCCGAAGAGAGGAGGAAGAGTGCATACTTGGAGCAACTCTAGAAATAGACCAGGCAGGACCATTTGTAGATGGGAAAAAAAATGGGGAGAGTGTTACTTTTTTGGTAGACACAGGAGCGACAAGATCAACTGTCAGGTCAGCAGATATAAGAAATCTTCCTCTCTCGGACGAAGCAATCCAAGTGGTTGGTGTAGCTAATACACAGATTAAAACTCGTCTTACCGAACAAGTAAGGGTAAGAATAGGGAAATTTTCAGACATGCACAGATTTGTAGTCTGTGACACCAGTCCAGTGAACTTGTTAGGTAGGGACTTATTGTGTAAGATGAATTGCACAATTTTCTGTACTCCGGATGGAATAGCTTTTGAGACACCAGATGAGGATGTTCTATACAGGATGACTTTAGATAATAGAGAAAGTGAGATTGTTGGAACATATGCTGTGTTTAATCCAGATGATTTGCCTCAAGAGTTGAGACACACAGTGAAAGCAGCAGTTTAGGATTTTACTGGAGAAGATGTGGGATTGATGAATAATGTAGATCCAGTGAAAATTTCAGTGAAAGAGGGAATCGTTTATCCTAATATCCCACAGTACAGATTGACACCAGAGATAATTGAGGGAATAACCCCTATAATTGACAAGATGATTCAACAGGGTGTTTTGAGAGAGTTACTGAGTAGCCCATGTAATTCACCGATAATGGGACTAAAGAAACCTAATGGTAAGTTCAGGATTGTACAAGATTTGAGAAAGATTGACAAAATTGTGGTAGCATGTTGTCCCATTGTGCCAAATCCGTCAGTGATTTTGTATCAGATTCCTCATGATGCTGAGTGGTACACGGTAATTGATTTGTGTCATGCTTTCTTTTCAATTCAATTGCATCATGACAGCCAGCCGATTTTTGCATTTCGGTTTGGACAGCGTATTTTGGCATGGTGCCGTATCCCACAGGGGTATACAGAGAGTCCTTCAATATTTAATCAGTTGTTTGAAAAGTCATTGGAGAGTTTGATTATGCCTGAAAGCTCAGTACTAGTACAGTATATCGATGACCTACTTGTGGCATCGAAGACACGTGAAGCTTGTGAAGTAGTTACCATAGCTTTACTGAATCATCTGGCAGATGGAGGGTTAAAGGTATCTCCGGCCAAATTGCAATTTTGCAAGAAAGAGGTGCATTATCTTGGACACAATATTGAGAAAGGTCTGAGAAAAGTGACCAATGACAGGATCAAAATTATCAGAGGAATGAGAGCCCCAATGACCGAGAGAGAAGTGAGGATGTTTCTGGGAATGGTGGGTTATTGTCGTCAGTGGATAAGTAATTTCTCCCTGATAGCAAAGCCACTGATTAAGTTGACTAAAAGTGAGGTGAGAGACCCATTGGAACTGAATGCAGAACAAATGGCAGCATTTGAAGAATTGAAGAGCAGAATGTGTGAAGCTCCCGCTTTGGGAATGCCAGACTATGAGAAGGAGTTTGAGTTGTACTGTAGTGAGAGAAATGGATGTGCACTTTCAGTGTTAATCCAGAAACATGGACGACTGAGAAGGCCGATTGCGTACTTCTCATCAACCCTTGACCCCGTAGCTGTGGGTTTGCCAGGTTGCCTGAAAGCAGTAGCTGCTACATGCAGAAGCTTGGAACAGAGTGAGGGTATAATTATGGGATATCCTGTAAGGGTGTTCGTACCTCATGATGTGGCAATTCTTTTGACAAGAAGCAGGACTCAATATATGTCACATAGTCGGCTGACTAAATATGAGAAAATCATTCTGGGAGCATCAAATGTGACTCTTGAAAGATGTGTAAATGTGAATCCAGCAACTCTTTTGCCAGATGCTGAAAATGTGAATGTGGGAGATGATGTTGATCATGATTGTTTGGATGTGCTTGATTACTGCACAAAACCCAGACCAGACATAAGAGATCTGCCACTACCTGAGAGTGATCATGTGCTGTTTGTGGATGGATCATGTCTGAGAACCGATGATGGTGTGCTGAGTGCAGCATATGCGGTGTGTAAGGTTTCAGAAGTTATGGAAGCTTCGCCTTTGAAAGGAGTTAGATCTGCTCAAGTGGCTGAATTGGTGGCATTGACGAAAGCTTGCAAGATTGGGAAGAATTTGAGAGTGACTGTGATGACTGATAGTCAGTACGGATTTGGAGTGGTTCATGATTTTGGCCAACTTTGGCTACAGAGAGGTTTCTTGACGTCGAGTGGGACTCCCATAAAGAATGCTGAAGTGATTGGGAAGTTGCTTGAGGCGATACAGCTGCCTAAAGAATTAGCAGTTGTAAAATGTGCTGCTCATGGACAAGGAGATGATTTTGTTACTCTTGGTAATCGTTTTGCAAATGACTTAGCGCAGTATTGTGCAAAGAACAATCATTCGATTAACAGGGGACGAGAAAGGGAAATGTCTTTTTGTTCTGTGATGTTTACTAATGTCCTGGAAACATGGGATGAGGTGAAACAGTTGCAGGATGAAGCAGGAGATGAGGAAATGAGAGATTGGATCAAGGCAGGTTGTGCCCCAAGAGAGAAAGATCATGTTTGGATATATAGAGATGGAAGACCAGTCATGCCTAACTCGATGCTATCAACAATGGCTAGAATGTATCATGGCCAGGGACATCTGGGGAGGGACACTATGATTAGGTCCTTCAAGCAAACCTGGTACAATGCAAAGTTCAGGCTGATTGCAGAGAGCATTTGTCAAAGATGTTTGATTTGTCAGCAGTTCAATACTGAAAAGAAGACAGTGGTGAGCCTGGGAACAAAACGCAGAGAAGGAGGTCCTTTTACCAGAATGCAAATAGATTTCATTGAAATGCCCCAAGTGAATAGATTGAGGTATGTTCTAGTGGTAGTCTGTTTGTTCTCAAGATGGGTGGAGGCCTATCCGACTAGGAGAAATGATGGAATAACAGTGGCAAAGTTACTGTTAAGAGAGTTGATTCCTAGGTACGGGTTCCCAGTGACAATTGAGTCAGACAGAGGTGGACACTTCTACAATGAGCTCATGGGTTTAATTTGTGAAGCATTGAGCATACAGCAGAAGCTACATTGTGCATACAGACCAGAGGCTTCTGGTGTTGTTGAACAGATGAATGGCACAATCAAAAACAGAATTGGTAAGATGTGTTTAGCCACTGGAATGAAATGGCCTGATGTCTTGCCTCTAGTGCTAATGACTATTAGGTCTACTCCAGATAGAACTACAGGGTTGAGTCCACATGAAATATTGATGAGACGAGCAATGAGACATGCTTTCGTGCCTGTCAACAAGTTGATGACAATAACTGATGACATGATTTTGGATTACTGTAAAGTCCTGGCTGACGCAGTTCATTCTGTGTTTCACCAGGTTGGAGGAGACGCCACCACACTTGAAAAGAAGCAAGCTCATGATCTGAGTCCAGGGGACTGGGTGAGGATAAAAGTGCACAGAAGAAGAAATTGTTTGGTTCCAAGGTGGGGAAGGCCAAGACAAGTCATTCTGACTACGACAACTGCAGTAAAGTGTGCTGGTGTGAAAAACTGGGTTCATGCAAGTCATACTCTGGTAAAGAGTATGGTAAAGAGTATTTTGAAGAGTCAGATTCCAGTGATGAGGCAGAGACTGAACCAGTGAGAAGAAAAAAGAATCCTGAAAGGGGGGAAGGAGAAAGAGAGTCAGAGTCAGGTGATTCTTTTTTCTTTCCGAGAGAGACTTCAAGGGAAACATTGAGAGCCTCAGAGGAGAGATCGGATTCTGTAAGAGTGCCTGAAGTTCCAACAAGCAGTGGAGAAGAAAGAGGAGAAAAGACCAATTCCACAGAGACTACACCTGAGTCAGATGAAGAGATTGAAAATCCACTTGAGATTACTCCTGAAGAAGTAGGGTCAGAAGAAGATAGAGAGGGACAGAATGCGGAAGACCCCCGAGGAGGTGTAGGGAACATTCCTGATAAGCTAGGTGAAGGGACAAGTAGACAGCAAGAAGATTGCGTGTCGGAGACCCGAGGAGGGACAGTAATAGGGAAATCTCAATCGGTGGAGAAAAAATCTGTGGAGCAAGAGAAAATTGTTCATGGACCAGAGGCAAATGAAACAGAATCGGATGAGAGTGAGAATGAGAAATCAGAGGGTCGAGTTCTGAGAAAGAGAACTTGGATCGGAGAAAGAAATAATAAAGAAGTGAGACCAAAAAGGATTGTAAGAGGAGATCTTTGGCCTAACAAGATAAAGAGGCTAAGGTACAGACTGACACGAGCGAATTCATCGAAAGCTGAACAGGTGAATGAGTTGTCCAGTCAGAATCAAGCAAAGGGTGATAAACAAAAGGTCTCAAAAGAACCAGAGGAGATCAAGAGAATAAGAAAGCCTAACCAGAAGTATAGGTCACCGGAATGGACGTACGTGGCACTGTCTGAAGAAGAAGAGGCAGAAAGTCAAGGAAATCCAGAGGGGACCTTACGAGAAGTGGTTGAGGAGGAGAAAACTGTTGGAATCCTGAAAGTTATCTTGACTGACATTGGAGAAGAGTCGGATGCTCAGGATATTGAAGATCTGATACAGTTTGATGTTGCTGAAGAAGAAGTGAAAAGTGATGAAAATCCAAATTGAGTGAACTGAAGGAGTCACTTGGAAAAGAGTGAAAAGAAGAAAACCTAAAATTAGCTGTTTGAAATAATCTAGAGTTCTAGAAATTCGGTAGTGGAGTAATAGAGGCCAAGTCAAAAGACATTGCCAAAGTAATAAGATGGCTAACACAGAAAATAATCAAAGTAGATGTGCCTTCTTGAAAAGATGGTGTAGAATGTGCTGCTGCTGTACAGGATTATTAATGCTGTTATGGGGTGTACTTGCTTTACTAGTTACTTTTAGAGTTACGATAGACACTTTTGGAATACATACTGAGAATGTGACTAACATAGATAGGAGTTCACAGAAAGTAGTTCCAACTAGAATTAGTAACATTTACATACATAAAGATAGATCGATTCATGATTTTTCAAGCAATGTTTTTTCAAAGTTGTTGTACGAATACGTAAAGACAATGGAAGTAAGGGATTGCTACGTCTGTATGCAATTGCCTGCATCCGTTTCAGAGGGAGTTACTTATCACCATCTTCCAGCTACGTATGGGATTTCATGTAGTGTGTTAAGTAGTGTTTTTTACTTGTTAGGGAAAATAGATTATGAGATGTCTAACAAAGATAACATTTTTGGGCAATTGCCTATGAATAAGAAACTGAACCCTGCGAAAGAAGCTAACATTTTTGGTGAGATTTTTATTGAAACAGAAGAATTAACATTAGATTACATTTTTAGAAACAATTTAACTTGCAGTTTGAAAGAAGAAGAAAAGGCTTTCCTAGACATGGTAGAGAAAAGAAGAGTGAGCATGCATGAAAAGGCAGGTGAATATAAAATGAGTGAGACAATATGGGATATTGAGATGGGAAAGGAGTTGAAGAATGGGGCCAGTCCAACTTTGGCTTTAGATGCACCACAGAAGGGTAAGCTATGCATTACCAGAAGGAAATCCCAATATGATAAATATTTTGTTGGGACTAGTGAGTGCCATGATACATACTTTATTGCAACAGGATGGGGATTCAAGGGAGTAGAAGATCCAGTTTTCCCGGGAGTGTATTATATTTGTGGGAATAAGGCTTATTACAGGTTGCCTGACCATTGGTATGGCACATGTTATGCTGGCCTGGTCTTTCCAAATTTTTTTCATATAGATAAGATAGAAGATGCAGAACAAATTAATCTACTAACCCGCTTTAAGAGAGAAACTTGGTCAGAAATTGTAGGAGATATTTTTGGAGCTTTGATTCCAGCAGTGGGAATTTCATTAAATGCATATGGAATTCGGAAACTGTCAACAGTGGTGGATCGCTTATCGACAAGCACCGCTGGAGGGTTTCTTTTGGTAAATACGGAGATGGTTGCCATACGCGCCATGTCTATGCAAAACCGACTTGCCCTTGATATTCTATTGGCCAAAGAGGGTGGAGTTTGTGGAATGCTGAAAGTTCAACATTGTTGCACTTACATTCCTGACGAAAGCAGAGATCTAAAGGTCTATATCAAAAACATTACTGATTTGCATGAAGAATTAGTACCACTGGAAGCTGAAAGTATCTGGACTAAAATGGCTAATAAGATAGTTGCTGTTAAGAACTTTATTGCTAAGATAGGTAGTACCATAATTGGTAAGATATTATTTCCTTTGACATGTGTAATTGTTGCTTTATTGATACTAAGATTAGGGTGTTTGTGTTGTAAAAACAGGGGAGGGAAAAAGAAAATAATAAGACAGAATACGGAAAAGAAACAAAAGAGGTCAAAGAGAGACCCACAAGAAATTGAATTAGAGAAATTTAGGGAGAGTGTGTACCTAGAATCGAGAGAAGAGGATGAAAGAGAGACTGGTGTGTAGCATGTTGTTCAAAAAGACATTTGAATTTCTCCTAAGAAATGGGGACTAAATTCTTTTTTTGGGTTGGTTTTTGTGGTGATAATATATCACCAAAGGGGGGATTGCTGGAGCAGGATTTTCTATTGAAAATTTATTGAAATTTAAACTCCAGTTTATGTTTATATGTCATAATTAAAATTACTGATAATTAATTATTAAATATTAATTTTGTTGAAGTTTCTGATTAATCAACTTTACTAATGAAAGAATTACACGCGGGATTGCATTTATGTTGCTTTATTAATACGTGAACTAAGTTGGTGAGCAAATTAATTAAATATGTGTGGCTAAAGTGCTATTTGTTATGTGTTTGCGCTTTAAAAATAACGTGCTTTACTGCTTCTTTACGTCGCAGATAGCTAGTTAGTTACATACACATAGGGGTATTAGTGGGAATTAACACTGTATAATCATTATGATGTGGTAACGCTGTTTTGTGTTTCTTTTAATTAAGATGGTCCGTTTTGGCCTAGACAAAGATGGCCGATATTTACAGCCTGCATTTGAGTAGATGAAATACGATGAGAGGCCTCGCTGAATATGGTTGGAAACGAAACCACCTGACCTCGGCCTCTGACTGTATTAAGAGTTTCCGTGAGGACAGCAGCTCTGGGCTTGATGCCAGTTGCCCTTGGAAAAGAATAAAGCCACAATGAACTCTGATAAACTTGCGGTGGCTTCACTATGATTCCGCGGAAGAGCATTCATGGATGTTGCATTTTTTAGTTTGAGCTTCCTTCTTCCGTGTTTTTATTTTTGAGATTTTCGAGAGCGGAGGTTTTCTAAATGTTGCGAGTCAACATCCTTTCCTGCTAGCTCTGCTCAATGGCTCAACGGACGTTTAGAGTTTGTTTGTAACTTTCAATATGTAAGTTTAAGTATAAATACTGTTAGACTAGGGAGGGTCTGAGGCCACTTCTTCTTGAACCTATGCTCGAGAGGATCGACGCTGATTGAGAGGACGGCGACTCGGGAGACTTTACTGAGAGACCTGTCCTGACCCATTTACATCATTTAGCTAGAATAGGTAACTATGAGAATAATGATTTTGCTATTGATTGACTTTCCATTTGAACTAATTTAGATAAAATAACCTTTTGTTTGAATCACAGTGTCGGGTGGTTATTTCTTTGTCATTTATTGAATTTTTGAATATGTTCTTATTGTTTAAATCATGACTCAAGACAGATCAATTAGGTCGCATTGACCTCAGTTTAGATGCAGATTGATATAGGAGTTCTCTTGTATATTCGGTGTGGATAGAGTAATAGAGTGAATGTTAGTGTGATGGGCCCTAGCGTATGGTGAGTGAATGTGCGTATGACTGTGGAATTACTCTGTCCGTGGAAGTAGGGAGAATTTATATGCTCCGATCTGTAGCAGTTTCCTGGTAGCAGTATGATGGTTTTTGATTATTGTCTTGATCTGATAGATTGCTTGTACATAGGCTTTTGGATTCATTGATTTATTGATTGATGTTGATATATGTACTAATACTATATGTTGAAGTCGTCGTATTGAGTTATATGTAGTGTGTACGGCTTCTGGAACGTGGGGAGCTGGTGACGGTTCCGTAGTAGGGCAGAGGGAAGTGAGTGCTGCTCTCGGGAAAGACGGGATTGTTGGCCCTGTACGTATGCAGGGAAAAACGTGTGACAATTGAAGTTGCGCGTCGCATTGTCTGGGTTCGGAATTGGTGACATTGTCGTGTGTTACTATTAGAGACATATTTTCAGTATAAAAGAAGTGCGTATGGTAGCGAAGGTTATCTGTGAAACTCTGGTCTTAAGTCCCAGGGATTCGTAAGGTTCGCCATTAAAGCTTACTGCTGGAGAAGTAATAGGTATTCTCTGAGCTTGTTTGAAGGACTGGGCAGAGGTAAGCGCTGCTTGGTTAACGTGTGTGATAATTCTGTAGTGGGACAGACTGTTCGCTGTTCTCGGGAAGGGCAGGATTCTGTGTGGATGTACTACATTTTCTGGTATGAAAGTGCGTGAATGTATGAGCATTTAGTTGATTGTGAGACTCTTTGGAGCATTCCTAGAGGAAACAGTTAATGGATGCATGATAGAAGGGCAGAGTAGAGGGATGTGCTACTGTGTCAACGAAAGTAATAATTCCGTGGTAGAGCAGAGGTAAGCGCTGTTCTAGAGAGAAGCGGGATTTTTGTGAGAAAGACTTTGAACTTACTGAGAAGATTCCAGTCTCTAGGGGCGTAAGGCAGGGCTGTGTCCTGGCACCAACCCTATTTTCACTTTATGTGAATGGGGTGGTAAAACATCTCCAGCAAGAACCAGCCGACGCCCCCTGTCTCGGAGGAGTCCGGATCCCCACCCTGCTATTTGCGGACGATACGCTCCTGATTTCGAAGACCCCTCAAGGTCTCCAGAAATTATTAACACGATTTCAGGAGTTTTGTGATGTAAGAGGATTAACAATAAATGTGGATAAAACAAAATATCTAGTCCTAAATCCTCCTAAGAAACTGGGCCGCCCACCGACTCTAAATTCGTCCCCCCTAGAGAAAGTAGCCGAATTCGACTACCTTGGCATCCGGATTACGGATAGGATGTCCTGGGTTAGTCATATTGATAAAATGGTCCTCAGCCACAGGAGAGTGGGAGGTGCCCTTATGAGGGAGTTCAGGGCCTCTCCAAGAAGATCACTCACCCCAGTAGTTGATATTTACAAGGCTAAAGTAGTGTCATCAGCCTTGTATGGTGCAGAATTGTGGGGCCACTGTTGTTTGAAAGACCTAGAGACAGCGGAGAGTAAGTTACTGAAATCCCTTATCTCCGTCCCCCTGAGTACTCCATCCGTACCTGTCCGGTTGGATATGGGCTGCAAAAATATTAAAGACCAGGCCCAGCTTCGCCCGCTTTTGTTATGGACAAGAATCTGGAGGGGTGAAGAATTGAAATCTTATGCCGATGCCTTGGGAGAAATTATGAGTTTGGGGGGCTGGGCTAAAATAAAGTGGCTTAGAGATACTAAAAAGCTCTTGGAGAATGTCGGTCTAGGAGGCTGCTGGTCATCACGTTCAGCCCCTACAAAAGAAGTTGTCAAGGCGCATTATTGGAACTGGTGTGCGGAGTGGTTAAACACAACCTCTAACCACTGCAAGTCGACTGTCGCCTTTCTGCAAATTAAAGACACTGTGGCTTTTGAACCCTACCTGGACCTGATAACTCTCCCTTATGACCGAGCCCTTTATTTCAAATTTAGAGTTGGATGTCTCCCCCTAGGTGCATTGGTATCGAGTTGGTCACTTGTGCCCCGCATTTCTCCCAACTGTGCGTGTTGCCCTAGCAAGGCCGAGTCTATTGTACATGTCCTATTTGTTTGCCCTGACTATGCAAGGCCCAGGAGTGTCTGGTTGAAACCCCTCTGTCGCAATATGGGCACACGTAGTCACCTTGAAGCCCTGCGTATTTTAACTACGGACACTTCCCCCCTTTTAGTGTGTGGAATTGCGAAATTTTTAAAGTGGTCCTGGCTTATTCGCTGCAAGAGATTGTCAGTAGCTGTTTAATTCTTTTTTTAGATAATTTATTATGGGAAATTTATGCCCTTTTTATATTCTTATGACTTTGATACTGGCTTCTTGTAACTGTGATTTTTATGTGTCTACTGTATTTTTTATGTGCTTACAAGATATCTTGCATATCGAATAAAAGCTTATGACTGATTGTTTAAATCATGACTCAAGACAGATCAATTAGGTCGCATTGACCTCAGTTTAGATGCAGATTGATATAGGAGTTCTCTTGTATTTCGGTGTGGATAGAGTAATAGAGTGAATGTTAGTGTGATGGGCCCTAGCGTATGGTGAGTGAATGTGCGTATGACTGTGGAATTACTCTGTCCGTGGAAGTAGGGAGAATTTATATGCTCCGATCTGCAGCAATACAAGCTGCTTTACATTTCTTTGAGACTTAGCCTGAAGGCTGCTCTCCACAGCTACCACTAGGATAGCTTTCTATAAAGGTTGTCTTTAACCTAATCTTCAATAAGGGTTGTTTGGACTGGTACAAGGTGCCCACTTTAATTAGTGGTCAGCATATACCAGGCCAACTTCTCACAGGACAAAATGCAGAACAATGTCATACATTCACCCCAGTACAGAGATCTGGGCCTAAATCCATTTTTTTTGCTCGCCATTCCAGTTTGGACCCAGCCATATGCAAATCAGTCTTGTCCCTGCGCCCAATGAGAACAGTCCAGCCCGAACGGCCAGGCCAAGTCCTCCCTGGACAGGAAACATGCATCATTGGACCGGTTTCGGGCTTTCAGCCCTCATCAGCCACAATAGCTTGACTCCAGTGGCATGGAGAGCACGGGACCCACGTCTGGGCATATCCGTCCCACTCGGGACAGGGTCAAGACTGATTTGCATATGGCTGGGTCCAAACTGGGGTGGTGTGGTGAGCAAAAGAATGATGGATTTAACCCAGATCCTTGTGACTGGGGGTGAATGTTTGCATTGTCCAACATTCTTTCCATCAATTGTTTCTTTTGCATTTGTCGCCCTAAGTGGGAAGGGTATGCCCAGACGTGGGTCCCGTGCTCACTACACCACTGGATTCAAGCTAAGCTGGCTGATGAAGGGTGATGCCCTTAAACTGGTACCAGGATACTAGCTTCTGGTCCAGGAAGGACCTGGCTTGGCAGTTCAGGCTGGACTGTTCCCACAAGGAACAGGGTTAAGACTGATTTGCATATGGCTGGGTCCAAACTGGGGTGGTGTGGTAAGCAAAAGAATGATGGATTTTACCCAGATCCTTGTGACTGGTAGGGGAATGTTTGCTTTGTCCAACATTCTGTCCATCAATTGTTTCTTTTGCATATGTCGCCCTAAGTGGGAAGGGGATGCCCAGACGTGGGTCCCGTGCTCACTACACCACTGGATTCAAGCTAACCTGGCTGATGAAGGGTGATGCCCTGAAACCGGTACCATGATGCTAGTGTCTGGTCCAGGGAGGACCTGGCTTGGCAGTTTGGGCTGGACTGTTCCGACAAGGAACAGGGTCAAGACTGATTTGCATATGGCTGGGT
Organism: Triturus cristatus; assembly: GCF_964204655.1. Lineage (NCBI taxonomy): Eukaryota > Metazoa > Chordata > Amphibia > Caudata > Salamandridae > Triturus > Triturus cristatus. The sequence continues at coordinate 143,174,317 of NC_140585.1, read as the reverse complement.
CCAAACTGGGGTGGTGTGGTGAGCAAACGAATTATGGATTTAACCCAGATCCATCATCTGTTGTGCATTTAGTTACACAATTCATTTTTTATAAACAATTACAACCCAGCAAGTTAACTGGACTTGCGTCCCAAATTATAAACTGGTGATCTTTTTCAGTGGATCCGATTTTTGCAGGAAAATTTACTGACATCTTATTGGTGATCTGCTTGTTACTAACGCCTACAAATTGAACTTCTTTTCCCAACATGAGATAGGTTGGGAACCTTCATTGGTCTACCTGTGGAGCCAGCAGCATATATCAATCAGAAATGATACTGGGTAGCCATTCACCTCATCATCTACATATGGGGCACTCTGGTCTACCTTTAGGACCGCACAAGCGTACAATCCTCTTCCCACCTCAGGCGCATCATTGTGCCTGCATTTGCGTTGGTCCAATAGGAAGTTCAAATGTTGATGCAATTTGAGGAAAGTTGACGCTCATCACTGAAGAATCTGAATGAAATCAGACTTATGTTGAAATTCTATATGTTTTTATTCTCCATACTATAATTCATCATTGGGGCTGAAGGCAAGTTTCCATTGAATTGGCTTTGATTTTGCATGTTCTGCACAGCAGCTTGTTGGTTTTGAGCAGTTGACTTAGGCATTCGGGGCCACATGTACGACCGAAGCAATATGTGTCTTCCTAATTGGTGACTTTTTGGGACTCACAATTAGGAAGGCGCAAAATGCAATCTACTCGTAGCTCAGACACATTTGGTGATTCCCAATGGGGTCACAATTGATATACTTTATCAATTCAAGAGTCGGTTGTAGGTTACTGGCTCGCAAAATACAGTCAGTACATGCTAAACGGCATTTAAGCGATCGCAAACTGCCCAATTCTCCGTTTTGCGACCGCTAAAAATGGTTCTACATGTGGCTCTCCATTCTGTGGCATTGTATTCATGTTCAATTGCATCTCTGGAACTATTTGCATCTCATTTGGCACTCTATCTGGATTAGATCTAAAATCCTGTTTCCAATGACCAATCTTGCCCCAAAAAGGACAAGGCGTAGCCTTTTTTTATCATATTATTATTTGCATGAAGCACATTCAAATCATTGACGAAACCTCTACCTCTTCCCTGAGAACATTATCTCCTGTGAGCACAAAATTTAAATCCTTTCTCTGCACACCAATTCCCTACATTACCCAATTCACAGCTGGAATAAAACCAGAATCAAATCCAAGATCTGACTTTTGGGAAAAGTTTCCTTTTGTGCCTCCTTTCTGAAAATTATTTGTCTGATCTAGCATAATCTCTTCCTTAATGTTTCCTCTGTTTTGCATCAAAACATTCACTACATTACTTGGTACACTTCAAAATCTCATCAAGAGATGTTGCTTGCCAGCACATCAGACTCTGCTTAAGATGAGAACTAATCTCTGGACGCTAAACCAAGATAAAAGCTGAAAAGAACCAGCAAACGCCTTCTTGTGCGGAGTTGTCGATTTTAATCTACTATCTTTAGATCCATATTAATCTAACATACTATCCATTCAACAATTACTTAAGCACAACTGCATTTTTAATAATTTTCGACTGATTTACTTCGTTTTGCAGCACTCTAGTCTTCATATGTTCAGTGACTAATTTATATTGGTGCACTGACACAACATCGATGTAAAAAATATTGAGTAAAAAATATAGACAACATAAATATCGACTCCTATACTTAAACAGGTAACTACAAAAATATCGAATCAAAAATATTGATGTAAAAAATATAGATGTAAACATTATCGATTTAAATATATATATAAGATAACATAATATACATTAAATATATTAAATATTATTTGTTTTAACGAAATAAATTAAATGTAATATACATTTTTTCAAAATATTACAAATAAACAATAACAAAAAAAAACCGTTAACATAATCATTTATACATATATATTTACTTGAAAATAATTAATAAACTACTATCTTTAATTATTTTTAAACTTTAAGATTAAATAAAAATAAAATATATATATAAATTTTTTAAAATAAAAAAAACATTCTAGAATAAATTACAACATTAAACTATGAATAAATATTTAAACTTAAATTGCCCAATACAATCAGTGCAACAGTAGGAAAAGTGTGGGATAGCAAAATAATAAAATGTACTATTCCAACTACAGTGAGTGCAACAGTAGGGCAAGTGCAGGATAGCGGAGGGGTAAAAATTACTATTCCCACTCCAGTGAATGCAACAGTAAGGAAAGCGCTGGATAGTGGAGAATTTGTTTTTAGTATTCACACTCAGACACCTAGAAAATATATATATCTATATATTAAACAAAATAAAATAATAAACATAATTTAAAAAATAAAAATAAAAATATTAAACATATAAAAATAACACATATTGTAATACTAATTACATGCAACAAAAACCTACAAATATTATATAAAATAAAATAATAAATCAATTTTGAAAAAAATCATTCTTTTAAACTAGAAAATATTTACAAACAAATTAATTATTTAAAACATAAATGTATTTTTGTTATTTCCTACCCTATAACACCACACCAATAACAAAACACTTCAACATTTTTTATTAAATATATTTACATAATTAACATAAATATTAATTAACTAAAAAATATTATTAATAAAAATAAATAACCTTTATTAACTATACACACTTTAACACTATAATATCCACAACACAAATCTAAATTAAACTTTAAAATAATAAAACACATTTAAAACTTATTTTAAAATTAAAAACTATTACTATTAAAAACTAATAATTAAATTATTAAAATATATTTAATACTCACCCTTTACCCCTTTAAAAGTAAAAACAACACACACAAAAACCAATTACCAAAAATAAATATGTCAGTCAAAAAAAATCCTTTATTGCTTAATTAAATAAAGTCATTTGCAATTAAGGTACAACAAAAAAATACATGAATACGGATCAAATAAATTATATACGAAAATGTTAAAAAAAATTCTGAGTAGTTTCATTGCATGCTCCATATAATTGCCAATTCATATGCAAAATCGAAACTAAAACCGTATCGTTAATGGCCAGAGAATACTAGGGCTGTAAAGGTGCGTGAAATCTTCAAAGCAAAGTGAATAGGGTTAAGGATTAAATAGCCGCCCACGGGGCTAAAAAGATGACAGATGATATGTGGAAGAGAGTATTTACTCCGAGCCACGTGGGCTAAAAGTACATAACTGTACTTGCAGGCATGTAGATCTAAGGTGTTATCTCTCATTTTTACAGGACATAGTTCAAATCTGGGATGTTTCACAGTGATGGTAGTATGTTGGCTTAATTTATCAGTTGCAACAGGAAAATATACTTGCCAAATTTTGCGAGATCACATGGCTCCACTATATTGAAATCTAAGAGGCCCATTAGGATGGCGGGCGGACTTCTGTCCGCCCACCCGCCCGCCACACTAGCGGTGCTGGGACCGGCCGCCAGTGGTGCGGCGGTCCCGCACCGGCGATTAGGATGCCACCGCCACCGTGGTGGTGGCATCCTCCATTCCCAGCATTGTGGCGGGCGGTGCTGTGAGCATGGTTCCGCCCCCATGCTAATATGTATGGCGGTGTCTAGCAGACACCGCCACCATATTAAACCCTTTTACGCCCGGTCGACTTGTCGACTGGGCGGAAAAGCGGCGGACGGTCTTCCCGTCCACCGTGGTACCCCCGCCATACTAATATGGCAGGGGGTAAATGGTTGGCAGGTCGGAAAGGATGTAGGGCGGATCACCTCCACCATGCGGGCAGTGGCGATCCGCCCTACATCCTAATGGGCCCCCAAGTTTGTGGCCTCATTGCAAGTTAGTACCCCATTTTTAAAAAACATAGTTTTAAGCAAGGCACGATGAGAATTCAGAAGGACAGGACAGAAGCACAGCAAGTGGTAACAAATTTCCATTTGATATCTGCATAGTCTGCACTTAGTGATCAAGGAAAGGGAGTGCCATTTAGGATTCAGCTCTTTTGTTTGTAGGCACATCAACCTTGCAGCCATGATTTGTTGTAGACATGTCCTTCTGATTGCATGACGAAGATATGGCTGTGGTCTAAGTTGTAACAGGTGGACAGTATCATATGAGGTGGCCGCTGCAGCAAATCCTGGGGTGCTCTCGGATTTTAGTTTTGCCAAATCAGCAAGTATTGTCTGTAATTTTGCTTGTCGTTTAAAAAACAATTTTAAGAGCCAAATGTGACAAAAGTTTGTTGTTTACCACAGACAAGTCTATTTGAAGTGTGTCCGCTGCTTTGGTTAAATAATTCGACCAAAGATTTGGCTTTATGGTAAACATTTGTTGAAGAATTAATATTAGGATGTTCGGCGGAGCCTTGATGATCCTGTAATAGTATTTAAAGAATCCTCCCTTGTTAGACCACATTTGTGCCTCAAGGCCAAATTCTAATCTTCTAAAATAGCCTCTTGTATAATTCAGCAGTCTAAAAATTCTCTTGTAGACTTGGAGTTGAAATTTGTCGAATGATCTTGTGAAGGTTTCCGGGAAGGCCCCCTGGCCATAAGTGAGTGCTGGCATGAGAGGCCTGAAGCATCCATCGAATGGGTATAGTAGTAGGGCTCTCTAAGGTTGGATTAAGCTGGCTGAATTGTGTAATGATCAGTGCTGACTTCTTTTTCAGGTGATCCAGATGGGTTTGGGTCCACCCTTTGATGAATGCCACACACCCAGATAATTACAGACATTTGACCTTTGAATGGTCAGAGGACCCAGGCTCCAAGTGGCATTTCCTGTCTTATTGCTTCATCCGAATACAACCGTTTTTGTTTTTGACTCATTAACTGCCAATTTATTTACTTTATTGTATTTATGGAGAGCATGCAGGGCTTTTTTTTTTTTTTTTTTTTTTTTTTTTTTTTGAAACCGTTTATTGCATCCATAAAAAGGTTACAGGTATGGGCCTACAACCGCACGGCCGGCCGCTAAAGCATCACAAATATAGTACATACAGACAGTAAAGGTCTCTCAGCGGTGTACAGTAGAAACACAGGAGTAATCAACGGTGCAGGCCTCACGGCGTCCTGCCACAGAGTACGGTTTCATTTTAAGGACTAACAACATCAACAAAAAAACCACAACCGCAAGGCAACCCGAGATTCAAGATGACAACACTTGCTCCATAGTGGGGGATCCAGACTGGCAGGAAAGATCTGAAGAGGGGGATGGGAGGAGATCAAGGACTGGGGGGCCGCGTGCCCGCGGCCGAGCAAGAGGGTCCAGCTAGGGAGACGGAGCAGGCGAGGCAGCCGGCAGCTGTGGTGGCTCACAAATGCCCCCACGGTAGGCGTTCCAGGGGCCCCAGATTTTCACCCACGCCCCAGGCTTACCCCTCGCCACATACACCACCCTTTCACGGAACATACACCAATCCATGTGCTCTTTCCAGGCCGACACTGCAGGGGGCCTCTGGGATCCCCACAATTGAGCAATATCACGTTTCGCTATCATGTATCCCAGAGTCACCCACCGCGTCTGCGGAACCGAGTAGTCATTCGGTTCCCATACATTCAACAAGCACCTCCTCGCTTCGGGCAGCAGCGCTACACGCGTGACCACACGCAGGACCTCATGCACACCACGCCAGAATCGCTCCACCTTCGGGCACTCCCACAGTATATGCATAAAAGTCGCCAACGCACCACAGCCACGCTTACACAGTCCGTCCACGGCAAAACCCATACGTAGAAGCCTCGGCCCCGTCACGTAGACCCGGTGAAGAATCTTGAGCTGGACGAAACGAAGGCGAGCCGGGATGGCCACCTCTTTCGGAGAGGCCACCGCGGACATCCAATCCTCGTCGTCCAGCTCCAGCCCGTCGGCCACCCAAGCCTCGCGTAGACTAGTTAACAGGCACGATCTATCATTAATCAGCTTCTTGTATATGAGGGAGATCGTGCTGTCCGGGACATGGCCATCCAGCACTCTGTCCTCCAGGGGGGAAGACTCCGGAATGGATGCAACATCCGGGAAGACGGAGCCCAGCGCATGGCGGACCTGCAGGTACCGAAAGTACTCACTGCCCTGCAGCTGGAACTCCGCCTGCAGCGTCTCAAAAGTTTTGAATCCCCCCCTCGTCCAGAGATCCCCCACTGTGCTGATTCCGATCGTGTCCCACTTCTCGAAGCCCTTCGATGTCCACAGGGAGCCCAGTCTCTCAGAGGCATACAGTGGAGACGCCCGGGTCAAACGGTCCTTCCACCCCATAGCTGCATTAGCCGCGTGCCAAACCCGCACCATTACACGCGTCGGTCCCGTCAGACGGGAGTCAGGCGCGCCAGAGTACAGCGCTCGATGGTAATCGCCACCGGGCAGGAGCATCTTGTCCATCTCGAATGCCGGGTTCAGGGCGGGCCCGTAAAGGCCATGATTAATTGCAGCTAGCTGGGAGGCCCAGTAATACCGTTTAATGTCCGGGAGGGCGACCCCTCCATCGTACCACGGGAGCGTCAGTTTAGCCAGAGCAATACGCGGCCTCCCGTCCCAGAACAGGCGCCGCTGAAGGCCCTCCACCTCACGAAAGTAGCGTGCCGGGACCATATCCATAGTGTTCTGGAGGGCGTATAGGAAGCGTGGCAAGGACATCATTTTAAACAAGGCCGCTCGACCGAGCGGCGAGAGCGGGAGACGCCGCCAGCGCACCACATCCTCCTTCAAACGCTGGAGAGGGGGCAGCAGATTCCGCTCATAGCGGGCCTCCGGGTCAAGAGTGATATATATACCCAAGTACCGGAAACCCTGGGAGGCAATCTGGATCGGGCAGTCCCGCGGCAGGACCGGAGCCTCCCCGGAAAGCACGTAGACGCAGGATTTCGCCCAGTTAATGACTAGGCCTGAGTTGCGACCGAAGGAGCGCAAAACATCAACTAGGACGATCAGGGACTTGCGCGGGGAGGCGAGATACAAAAGGATATCGTCCGCGTAGAGGGACACACGGTCCTCGTGCTCGGGGGTCCAGCGGAGACCACGGATGGAAGGGTGCCACCGCAGCCACTCCGCCAGGGGCTCCAGGGCCAGGGCGAACAGAAGAGGCGACAGGGGACAACCCTGTCGCGTGCCCCGCCCCAGCGCGAACGGGGTCGACACACGCCCGTTCACCACCACCTGCGCCATCGGGCCCGAATATAGTAATTTGACCCAGCTGATGAAACCCGGGCCGAACCCAAACTTCGCGAGCATCGCCCAGAGATATGGCCATTCGAGCGTATCAAACGCCATGGTGGCGTCCAAGGACGCCAAGATGGCCGGCTCCCGCACAAATGGGACACGCGCAAGCACGCCGTGCAAGCGCCGTAGATTAAGAGCCGTGTTGCGGTGTGGGATAAAGCCCGATTGGTCTTGATGGACCAAATCGCCCACCACGCCAACCAACCGGTTAGCCAACACCTTGGCGAGGATTTTGGGCTCCGCGTTCAAAAGCGAAATCGGCCGATAGGATGTGACCCGTTCACGGGGCTTCCCCTCCTTGTGGATTACCACAATTGTGGCCAGACGCTGGTCCGGCGGGAGGGAGCCCTGCGAGTGGGCCGCGAGGAACATCGCACGCAGGTGGGGTGCCAGCACATCCGGGCGTAACTTATATAGCTCAATGGGAATGCCATTGGGGCCCATGGCCTTGCCGGATGAAATCGAGCGAATAGCCGAGGCAATTTCGTCCGAGGTGGGAGGGACGTCCAGCGAATCTCTGTCTTCCGCCGTAAGGGAGGGGAGTGCAATATCCCGAAGCAGGGCACGGGAGTCCGCCTCCGAACAGGGAGAAGCAGGGGAGTAGACTCCGCGGAAATAATCCGCGAAACAGGAGACAATGGCTTCCGGCTCCGTGGCACACGCACCATCCACACTCTCAATCAAAGGCACCACTCGGCTCGCTCTCTCTCTCTTATCCAACCACGCAATCAATTTACCGGCCTTATCACCCACATCATACAAGCGCCCCTGCTGCTCTCTACCAAGGCCCCTGGCCGCCTCCGTGACGAGGGCCCGGTAGGCCGCCTGCTTTAACTGCAGAACATGTAACTTGGCGTCTGTTACCCCGTTCCCCAGGTCACCCTCCAATTCCGCAATCTCGGCCTCCACCCGGGTCACCTCCTCCCGCTCACGCCGCCGGGCACTGGCAATAAAGGAGAGGGCCTCCCCTCTAAGAACCACTTTGAAAGCCTCCCATAGGGAGATGGCAGATGGGACCGACCCCACATTCTCCTCAAAATAGCGCTGCAAGGATGTGATCAAGTCGGCACGAATGGTGGGGTCGCGCAGATACCAGGCGTTAATCGGGGCCACCCTGCCATCCCCCCTCGGGAAGACATCGAAATGCAACAACAATGGGGAGTGGTCTGAAATACCCCGTGCCAGATGGCGCACCTCTCCCACCCTCCCCGCATGGGCCGCTGGGACAAGGATGTAATCAAGCCGCGAAAGACTACCATGGGCCCCCGAGTGGAAGGTGTATTGTTGCAATACGGGATGCTTTAGGCGCCAACAATCCACCAGGCCCAGTGTGTCTAAAAGGCCAGGCAGCCACGCCTGTGCCCGGGGGAGGTCCCTAGGGGGATGGCGATCCATAGATCCAGAAACAACCGCATTAAAGTCCCCTCCAACCACCAATAGGCCACTCGGAAGTTCCAGAAGGAGGCGCCCCAGGTCCGCAAATGTAGTGGCCTGTAGCCCAGGCGGGACGTACACCGACACAAAACTGAACACTCTACCCTCCATACGTCCCGCCAGAGCAATGTAACGTCCCCTCTCATCGTGGTGCACCTCATCAATCTCCAACGGGAGCGAGTTCCTAACCATAATACCCACCCCCCGCGAGCCTGAGGTGAAGCCAGAGTGGGCCGCCAAACGATATCCCCTCCGATTCATTGCATGAAAGGTGTTACCTATAAGGTGCGTCTCCTGCAGAAAGACAACATCTGGGGAAATACGTTTTAAATACTGCAGGACCACACCACGCTTAATCCTATCCCCCAGGCCGTTAACATTCCATGACAACACAGTCAAGTCCCTACCCCCCATCATACGTCGAAACAATCGGTCGTCCCCCACCGAGCAGTCTAAAGACAACAAAACAGTTGCAGGATTGCCTTGCGGTACGAACAAACAACACACCCCCCCCACCCCCCGGTCCCAACAAAACTCCCCCCTCCCTGCACCCCTGCATGAGCCCAGACAGCCCCCCCAAAGTGCAGTGTGCCTGTCGCCCCATAGCTAAATACTAACTAGTCCCCCAGAGGAGGAGGGAAGCCCCCAGCAGACCCCACATGACCTCCATGGGAGGGGAACCTACAGAAGCAGTATGTGGTGAAGGAACAATGTCCCGAGTAAGGCAATACAGTCACCCCTCAATTCTGATCCAGCGGGCCCTCCTCGCCAGCTGCGCTCCCCCCACCCCCCCGGCCCCGATCCCCAGGCAAGGTGTCCAACCAGTCCCCAGCCGCCTCGGGCCGGTCGAAGAAGTGCGTGCGACCATCCACCTCCACCCGCAGCTTAGCCGGGAAGAGCATTGAGTACTTAAGATTTAGGTCCCTTAAACGACGTTTGATGCCAATAAAGCTCTGCCGCTGCTTCTGGACCGTCGGGGTAAAGTCTGGGTAGAAGTTTACGTCCATGTTGTCCAACCTGACCGGTCCCTGTTGCCTGGAGGTCTGGAGGATGGCATCTCGGTCCCGAAAATTAAAGATTCGGGCAATAAGGGGCCGCGGCGGGGCACCGGTCTTAGGGCGGCCCCCGGGGACCCGGTGGGCACGTTCCACCGCAAAAAACTTACTCAGCCCCCGGGGCTGGAGATGGGTCAGGATCAAGTCTTCCACGAAGAGATCCGCCGCCTCCGCCTCACGTCCCTCCGGCACACCAACGATGCGGATATTATTCCTCCGGGCGCGACCCTCGGAATCCTCCAGTCGCCGGTCCATCAGGGCGCTCGCCTGGCCAAGCCGGCGCACCTCCTTCTGGAGGGCCACCACGTCAGTCGTGAGGCTCGTTGTGGTGTGGGTCAGGGAATCGACTCGGTCGTTCGTCTTTGACAAGTCCGCCCTCACAAGGCCCACATCCACCAGGACCGAGTCAATTTTTTGCGACAAGGTATCAAAACGCTGGTCCACTGAGGCCTTCAGTTCAGCGATGGCGCCCATGACGTCCCGGAGGGTTAGATCCACTGGATGGGCAGGTGTCTCCGTCGGTCCCACCGGGGATGACCGCGTTGTCTCCGGAGAACCCTTTTGGAGCGTGTAGCGGTCCATACTATTGGCCTGGTGCGCCGTGCCACGGCGGGTCGTCTTCACCTTCGCCCGGTCGCCATCTTGTTTGGTGGCCATGCTGGCCCTTCCACCGTCGTGCCAAGATCTCCAAACGGGCCGTCACACCAGATCACGGGTGTCAAGGAGGCGACCACAGAGCCGCGGGTCGACCCACCGCCGGCGGGCCAGCTGGGCACCTGGACAAGGCCACACCACCGCACCCCGCTCCGCAGCCCGACCTCGCCAGAGAGCGAGGAGGGCGCAAAAGCGAAAGTGAAAGTGCGGGGTGCGCGAGTCGCCCAGCCCCGCTCGCCGCTGTTATTCACCTTGTCCCCGGATCGCGCCACTACTCCAATCCGGGGGGCCGGCGAGGAGAAGGCCGCAACCTTCAGTCGATGTTCCCACCGGTGTTCGGGGTCCGATTCGAGCCCAAAAAACGGGTAGTGCCTCAGCTCGGGTTCCCCGACACAGTCCCCTTAACAAGGACAGGATATTTCCAGGATTCATTCAGGAGGTCGCGGAGGTCCTCGGGAGCCTCGCACCTACGCGGCCATCTTGGTTGCGCGCTAGGCTCCTCCCCATGCAGGGCTTTTTGGATCATTATTTGTGAGTGGTCCATTAGCACAATATCATCTGCATATAGTGATAATGTTATCTTTAAACCCCAATTTTGGGAGGAATCAGGTTTACATTTTTTAAGGTTAAAAACATATCCACGGTGTACAAGTTGAATAAGAGGGGGGGCAGGACATACCCCTGCTTCAATCCACTGTTTGTCATTATCTTCTTTGTCGTATGTGTGACAGACAGCTTAATCTTGACCCAGGTAAACATATATAGGGACATTATTGCACGTAGAAGATGATTTTGAATGCCCCAGTCCTGTAATTTCTGCCAAAGAATGTTTAGTCAACAGAATCAAAGGCGGCAGAGTAGTCGATAAAACATGCATATAAAGACTGAGATCAACGATTAAGAGTTTGTTGTATTAAAAAATATATGGCCACAGTATTGTCAGTCATTGATGCATTAGCACTGAAGCCAGTTTGACAGAATGGGATCAGTTCTTTCAGCAGAAGTGAAGCACAGCCCCTGGCTTCAATGTCCAACAGCGTGATTAACCAGTAGCTGCCTGGGACCAATTTGTCACATTTCTTGATAATTGGGTGAAGTATCGTTTTTTCCCAAATTTCTGGGCAACAAGCCTTTCTATGTTTCCAAAGAAATATCAAATAATTAACATTAATTAACAACTATATATAATTAATTAAACACAAATTACTTCACACTCTGTACTCCTATAAGCCCCAAAATACACACCTGAAATTTGTTACACAATTACCATAATTAATTACCAATTAATTTATTAAAATTAACAACCAATTATTAATTCAATTAAATATAAATTACTTCCCACCATTTACACCTATAAAAACCACAACAAAAACCTAAAATGAATTACAAAATTACCATAATGAAGTACCAATTAACTCATTACAATTAATTAACTACCAATTATTAATTAATTAATAATAAATTACTTTACACATTTAACACTATAACATCTCAATTAAACAAATATTAATACATTTTAAAAAATCAATGCATTTAAAATAATTAAATTACTTCCCACCCTATTACCCTATAAACCCACAACCCGCTACAGAACTAAAAGCGCAAAATAAAGAAAAAAAATGTAATAACTACTAAAAATGTAACACATATATTAAAAATACAAACAATTCTTATACAAAAACATACATCACATACATATAAAATATATACTAAAATACATAACAATAATAAAAAACGATATTGTTAACAACTATATTTTTGCAAACGATATTGAACACTTCGATATTTTAAAAATCAATATTACTTACCTTAAGTCGATATTCTTGACCACGATATTAATGACTCGATATTTGTGCAAAACGATATTTTGTACTTGATATTCTGTTTCTGCACCATTTATATTTGTCCATTACATGAGGAGATAGACCACGATGGAGCTGAACCCTTGGTGGTTCTCTATCTGGCCAACATGCAAATGCCTTGGACTCCAACCACAAATCTTTAGGAATAACAATGTCAATATTCAACTCAAACCAAAGAACCTTTGAAATCGTCGCAATTCATTCTACATATTTTTACCACTTGTATTCTTCTTCTCTAAGCTGTGGAAAATTCTTTGTAAATGTCAAGAGATCAGATCACGTCCTCACCACGTAAACATATGCACCTCCCTGTACTTCTTTAAAAGGGAATCCTACAACCACTTCACACTCAGAATCACTCACTCTCGTTCTCTTTTCTTTTTCTTTATTTTGTTTCTGCTTTCCCTCTTTGTTTAACCATTATTTTCTGTAATCTTTCAAGTTCTCCCAATTGTTTATGAGTTTTATTATATTTTTCAATGGACACATTACATTTCTCGTATTTTGCTGTTACTCAGTTCTATTCTATAATTCCTGCACAATCTCTTTTCATACAAATCCACACCAAGGGGCTTATTTATGAGATGTCTCCACCGCCGGGTCGTCACTTTTCCTGATGCTCCAGCGGCGCGGGCCCCTAAATCATATCTATGAAGCCACGCACAGCCGTTTTGCGTGGCTTTGCATAGCCTCATAGATTTGGATTAAGACAAAGCAGCGCAAGTCGTTGTGTTGCAGTACTCTGCACTAGGGAGGCATTCCATGGGCATTGTGGTGATTTTTTCCCAAGCAACACCCATGGATTTCTTTATTGATGTTAATTGAGATGGGAGAGGTGGGCCTGTAAGGCCAATCCGTGTTGAATATGGCACTGATTACAGGGACAGATTGGCCCATACCTTTTGATTTAAACAATCCTATTCTGGTATTCTGCAATCTCTGGACTTGGAGATAATTCTTCCTATCGAGGCCATTGGCCCTGGACACATATTGAATACATATTATTTTGCCCTGATGAAGTCCAATCTTTGGACCAAACACATTGCAGGTTTTGTGCTGTAACCATTGGGGACCTCATTTATGAAAAGTGTTGCATCACTGGGTAAAAACAGTGACGCAACACTTTTCACTGCACCCTCCATGCGAAACAATGGATGGGCCTTATTTACACTACGGCGCTCCATGTCGCAAGGATTGACCGGCTACGTCAGGAATCCTGACGTACCTGGTGGGGCAGTAATGTTGCATTGCTGGAGTGTGTCAGTAACCTGACGCCACTCCAGCAACGTGTCATTACACATGGGGCGAATGCCATGTGAAAGGCCCTGCATCACTCCTTAAGCCTGTTTGAAGCAGGCGTAAGGATTTGAAGCAGTCAAGTCGTGGAAGTGGCACAGTGAAATCTTATAGATTTCACTGCGCCACTTCTACGTGGTTTTCCTGAGTTGGAACGGCCAAACTGCATACACCATGCCATAGAATTAACAATTCAGCCTTCTATGAAACAAGACGTGCCCTTGTGGCGATCAGAGTAGTGCTCCCTCCAAGCCAGCTGCCCTACCCAGGCAACCCGCACCCTCTTGGCACTGGCACACCCCCGCCGCCCTAGAGTGCCTGGTCGTGTGTGGCCACAACCTACGTTTCATCACTGCGTCATACCGGGGTATGATGACATCTAACTCTACTGCTGCGTGCCCGATGCACCATCGCAAGTGTGCCTTTCCTTTGCCTGCTCAGAGTCTGGCTGCAAAGTTGGATGACATTGACACCCCACCCAGGGTGAAAATGGCAGCTTACAGTATCCGGTGCTATAGACGGTCCCCGTACCCTGATGGAACAAAATGCAATTTCCTTGCTCCTGTTGAGCACGAACCCAGAAGCAATTGCTCACCATGGTTCAATACCTTCCTGCTGCTAATCATTTCCTAGCTGAATGTTGACAAATCCATGTTCTGTGAAGGCCCTACTTCGCTGCCTGCACCATTCTGCCAGTGCCGAAAAGACCTTTGTCATGCTGCCTGGCCTAATCAATCTTGCCCTGTTCTAGAAGCGCCCGCTTCAGCCGTAGAGCAACCAACTTGCCAGTGACCCCAAACTGGCCCTGATGCGAGACAAACCGGGCCAAGGCACAACAGAGAGTGTACTAACTAATAGCAGGTCTAACAGCATCGACAGGCATCCTCAGCTTACAATAGGCGTGATGGAGTGAGGGTTTCCAGTGAGAATCAATATGACAGCTTCCCATCTGACCGACCGTGGTGGGAACCACTCCTGTATATTCTAGTACACATGGTCCCAGTTCACCTGTCACTGCCTGGTCGACGTGACCTAGGTACATGGTCCCCTTGCATGGCGGCATGCCATTGAGGCCAACATCCAATCCCCGATAAGTTCCACTATCTGCCTACGCTACAATCTTGCCTGGCGTTCCTTCATGCCCAGATATACCATGCGATGATAGCTCTCCTCCGTCATTTGACCCAACCACACCTAGAAGAACAAACATAGCGAGAGGAAGCGGCCAGTGACCTGCCCCAAGACTCTACGAAATCCTCCTACCGAATGATGTGAGAGCTCGCCACCAACCTCTGTCCAGGCCTGCCAAACCCACAAGTATTTGGACCCCTATTGCTCCAGGAATTGGAGGAGGGGGAGGAGGGGCAGTCCTGTCTGGAGATGTGTGTAATGGAGGACATGTGTCCTATAGTACCTATTGTTTGGGTGCAAATATCAGTACCACGAGTACCTGATGTGTTTACTACTCATCACAGTACTAACAACTCAATCAGCACAGGGCTATTTGCCCCCCGTCTTACAACCGTGTGTGGCAAACAAGGGAGATTAAAGGAAGGCTAACCCCCGTCAGACACAGAAAGACCACCACGTGGCTGTGCCCAAGGACCACCATCCCAGATCAAACAGACCCGATGGAAAGACAACCAGAGCCTAACGCTCTACACCCGCGGATGACCCAGGAAAAACCAATCGTTTCACAATCGAGTAAATAACAACGGACATCCTTACAGCATCTGAAGGCCTAGCCATTTCAGAAGTAACCTGGGACCCCAATGCCAGGCTTCAGTGCAGGCCTCGGCACCTGTGGTGTGTGTGATATTTGCCCACTTCCATGCAAGCCAGGGCCCGCGATGCATACTTTCTTCATGATCGCTAAAGCACACGTCAACCACCCTAGCTGTTCCTTGCCGCTAGGTCGTCCTACCCTAAGGAGCCAAACTCAGCTGCATTGGCCGGGATATTTTTTAATTTTTTTTTTACATTCAGTGTAAAATCCTGTAACAATAAAATTCATAAAGAATGTTTTTTGCTGCTACTGATTGCGGTAGCATGCAAGTCTATCACATGTAGTATGGAGGTCCATGACTATTTGCTACTTCCCCAACTGTGATATTACATTTAGTTAATTTCCCTGATGTAGGAATTTAAGTCAGGTGGACCCTTGTTATCACACACAAAAAGGACCCAACCCACCAAGCATTTGCTGTAAATTTCAGACAAAATCAAGTTACAGGTGTGTGTCAAAACCCAACTTACTGGTACTAATTTATCGACCACAGTAGGAGAATAACTGCATGTGCCTGCTGAGCTCTGACCCTGTGACTGTGAGGTCAAACACAAACTCCTGCCCGTGCATACCAATGAATATAGCCCGTAAATTGCTGTCGCTAGGAGCTCCCTCTCTTGATACCTGTGGTCACTCATCCTATTACCCCGGAGCTGTGGCCAGCCAGGACTGTAGGCTATGTCGCTGACACTGTTATGCTGTTGTTGTAACACAGCCCCCGTTGTAAAAAATAACTGATCTGTAGATAAACGCACTGGAAAGCAGCAGCCATAATGGAGCCGGACTGGCGATGTGCATCCAGCGCTGGCGAAGAAGCCGACCACCTTCTAGCCGGCTGCCGCTAAGAGACCCTTCCCAGCCTGGGCGACCCTGAAGCACCGGCTTCCTTACACCACAAGGATCCAGGCTAGCTGTGCGTTGCTGCGCCCATATATATATTGCGCGAACTCAAACCGAAGCGCTATACAACGCTAATAAAATTACACCTCATGCACGGTGAAAATTAGTGCTGTGCCCAGCCTGACGGGATGTGTACGCAAGCTCGAGGCTCGAACCCTGGTTTCCTGCACCAGAAGCGGCAGCGCCGCCCACGAACAACATCCTCTCCCAAATTTGGCCGCCTAATATTAGTCAAAACGGAGGAACACTCGAAGGCCTACGTAAAGTTCCCAATGCGCCGCACTACCTCCCCGTGGCCTAATTACCAAAGGCACAAGTCCAGTGCCGACCCACAGGACAGGGAACAGAAGTAGTGTGTTCTTGAGCTGACGGGCTATCCTGGAGAAGGAGGACAACTGCGCGAGCCTGCGCTCGGGACGGCAATTAATTAAATATATAGTAGCTCTACCGGACTTACCACCGCTGAGCGCCGCGCGTACATAGGCAAACTGCAACGGGCAGTCAAAGTGCCTCACACCGTTGCTGAGTGCCTATGCCTCGGGCTCTGCCACACCCGGCCACCGCAATAGATCAATGTTGCCCGCGCATAGCGTCAGGCGCGTGTGAGAGCTCTAACCTGCCCTCTGCCAATGAGGGCTGGACACCTGGAGGACCCCGTTCTCTCCCCCCAGCTGCCCGAAACACCTGGCCAATACATTGGCAAGCTCCAAAAATACGCCCATGCACTCTCGCTAACAAAGCTACCCGATGGGATGCCCCCGTCCCAGGGCTGGTGCCACTTCCAACTTCAGTTTTCGACCACAAACCAAGCTCCGTTAGGCTAACCACTTTGGAAAGTGAGAACTGCTTCCCTGCACCTGGAGAAAGTTTGGTTCCCTATACCAGTCCGACAATCGACAAGGTAACATTTGTTTCCAGAAAGCAATTCACTACTGGCGACGACGTACACAACTCAAGGTTCATAGCAGGGAGACAATCTTAGACATTAGTGGCATACAAGAAAACAGGAAAGTGCATGTTTGAAACCTATATAAGCAGCCCGGCCACCGCGGGAGGGAAAGCTGTGCACGCTCCTGCCCCCCATCCCCCGCGATCCAATCCCCCCTCCAACCAGGAGAACCGACACAGACAGCCTCTACACATCATGCTGTGCAGCGACGGTGGCACTCTACCCCGCCCGCTTCCGGGACTCAGGGCAACCATGTGAACAGCAAGGCTCAATAAGTGGAGCGGATACACCCAACCCTGGCAGGCTCGCGAAGTGGCGCGACCAGTATTGATGAAAAACACCCTTCTCATGTTGCATCTTAAAATATCGCGAATACGCCCCGACGGTGAAAGAGCGCTGTACATGGTATGTTTCCACATTTATTTAACTTAAATGCGCACTTCTATGTGGATGCCGGACACGTTTTAGCCAATGCAGAGCCTGAAACCGGTTGTGCCTGAGAAATTCAATACGTTATATGAGCAGGTGCTAACCTCCTTGCTTACGGAAACATAACAGAGGGGCCTAGCAACCAGTTCACCGGCCCCTCGCACAAGCCTAGTTACCCCGTGCAGCACTTTTCAGCAGTAACCATTCTGAAAATTACATTAGCGCGCCGACCCCCAATATACAACCATTACAACTGTTCCCTTCCTCCCTGGTACAAATCACAAAGGGGGGGGGTTCTGTCCAGGCCCCACGTCGCCGCGCTGCTGTCCCCACTGACCGCCGCGCCATGGCCCGAAAGGATGAAGCGCAGGACCTGTGCACTGCACAACAGGAGCAGGACTCGGAGGGGTAGGTGAGACGCGTTGTCCCTGAGACAAGGAGGACGCGACCGCGATGATCGAAACCTGGATTACAGCGCTAGTAAGTACGGATCCACCATGGCGCGCTGGTGAACCGAGGGAATGGCACGCCCGGCAGGGCACTCATTTTCGTACATTCCGTCCCTTCAAGCACAGGATACCATAGGCAAAATTAATATGCCGACCATAGGTGCATATAATATGTGGCGCGAGCGTGACCCGGAGGTATGGAACGTTTCATAGCACTAGGTTGCTGAACTGAACTGCTGGCTTGGTGGTCAGGATGGGGTGTCAGCGATTAGATTGTAACACTGCGCTGAACACTCGGATCGCCCGTAAATTAACCCCACCTGTGTGTCAATAGGATTAATAAACTCGCGTCACTTTCTTCCAATCCATAAACTGCGTAGTTTATTTTTGTGTTGAATTTAGAAGCAATGATTGGGTTACAATGAAGAACGAGGCTTGGTGTACAAACCCAAAGCCCTGGGCCCCTGTGCTGAACTGATTTACAAATTAAGCGCTGCAGGCATGCTCTATCTTCAAGCCCCCTCTGGCGTCCATTCGTTGGAATAAGTTGGTGGTCTTTCCGGAATACATTGCCTCTTTTGTGTGCTCAGTAGTGCGGGCCTTGCTGCTGGGATTTCCCCAGAACTCCTCAGGCCAGAGCCTGCCCGGGGCGTGTTTACTCAGGTCAAGAGGGCCGCAAGAATGTTAATGGCCTGCCCCAGACCCCGCACACCTCAGCAGAGCGGTCGCCGCCCAAGCCCTAAGGCGGGAAACTGCAGGGCCTATTGGAAGCCTGCAAGAGCCATTGGAAACCTGCAAGAGCCACAGAGCAAGAGACAGTTAATTGGGTCAATACGACACCGACCGTCGTGTCTCATGTGCGGCAGGGTTGGGAACCCTTCACACGCGGCAGCGATACCCACAGGCGTGATTCAGGAATAATTTCAGGGACGCCAGGAGTGTGGTTAAAAAAAAAAAATGGAGAGCTATTGGCTTTGCAAATGGGATAGAAATGTGCAATCCGCCTGGTTTTGTTTTGAAATGTATTGACTCTTGTAGCAATCGCGGCACGGCTTAGATTTAGATGTTAAACGCTAAAGCGTGGTGTGTTGCCATTGCTAAAAAAGTTACTAAATCGAAAGAAGGTTTGTGGCTGCCGTATTTTTTTCTATTTATTTACTATTGTAGCAATCCTGGGACGCTGCGCTTTAGCTTAATATGTGTAAAGCAATGCGTGCCGTGATTGCTATAAAAGTATATCAACGGAAAACAATGCACCTTCCTCCCGCCTTTGTTTTTCTATTTATTGACTTTTGAAGCAATGACGGCATGCCGCGCTTTGGCTTTAGATGTTTAAAGCTAAAGGGCGGCGTGCCGCCATTGCCACAAGTCACTAAATAGAAAATAAAAGTTGTGCGCCTGCCATATTTCTTTTTTATTTATTTACTTTTGTAGCGATCGCAGCAGATAATAGGTGGCATTGATGCGTCATGTTAAAAATTCATTTTGTGCTTTGGTCACGTCAGGTTTCAGCCGCAAAACGAATTTGCTGAACGGTGTTGTCACGCAAGCGCCCAAGTTAAAGATAGGAAAGTAGACCTTATTTAGATATGCCATGGTGAGTGTTAGGAAATCTCAGGCTCACATGCTCCCCAATTTTACTGACCAGCTACGCCCGTTTGGATGTGAAGGCGGCAGTAGGGTTCTGAAGTTAAAGTAATGAAAGGGAGAAGGCTTTGGAGCAGGGTCAACTTTGAGTTGAGGATTGCCTGGATGTATAAGGTGTAAGCCTGAAGCCATGGGAGCCGGTTGAGTTCAGGACACGAAAACACCTCTACGTGAACCATCCCGATGTGGAAGAAAAAAAACACACACACCCCCCAGCAGATGTCAGAGTGCAATTTAAACAAGAACAAGCGGCCGCGAAAGTGAAAGTGATCGCAATCGCGATCAAACATCAAAGCGGCCGTGCGGCCGCGAAAGTGAAAGGAAACGAATGCTTTCAGGCTGCCAAATGGTGCGCGCGCCCGGAGCACATGCACTGTAGTTGGCGGCCTGAAATGCACTCGTTTCCACTTCCAAAAGTCCCTTACTATAAGTCTCGCCAGAGCAGCGCTAAAGCGCTGTCTCAGGCGAGACCTAAAAAGGGCCTCAGTTATATTCGTAATGATCCGGTTGTTTCTGTACAGAGTGAAGTTAGAAGGACGGTCTCTGCCCTCCTTCACTCTGATTGGTGCATCAAGAGATGCGGGAATTATGTGGCACGTTAAATGCCCCATGTATTTTCTTTGGCTCAATAATTCGGGTGGGCACGTTTAAAGCGCCTTGGTTCTGATTGGCACATTCTGTGGAACAATCAACCTGGCGGAGGAGTGGGGGAGGGGGGGGGTGCGGGGGGGGGAGGGGAATGTTTGATGGCAGAGGTGTATTTCAGAGGCTTATTATCTGGCACAGTCATTGTGATGTGTATTATGGAGGGTACAATAACGACCCCAGGCACTCGTCGTAGTGATATCCTGTAGCTGTGATTGTGATGGGCATATTGTGATGGGCATACTCTGGGCACAAGGATCCTGGCAATGGGAAGAAAGAGACGCAGGTACTCACCAGGCTGAGAGAGGGACAGGTGGTAAATGAGATCTGTGAACCCGGAAACTCCTCCGTGCACAACACCTCCATAGTGTATTCACTAGAAGTACAACAGTCATACATATGTATACAGCTCTGTTGTGAGAGCGTTAGACTGAAAATCTTCAGGTCCCTGGTTCGATCCCGGGTGTCGGCAGAAGATTTTTGCTGTCTGCAAAGTGACCCTTTATGGCTTAGAAACGTGAAAAAGAAAACGTAGATTTAATGAAATGAACCTTTTTATTCTTCTGTCCTTCTTTCCCCTTCATTCCTTCCTCCTCATTTTCATTATTTACACGTTTCTTGCAATGCCGCTGACCGCGGTCGGCGCCTTAGTGCCCCCGGGGCACCGGTCACCCCTCCACAACCCCTCCCACTAGGGGGGGGGCGGGGACGCAGACCGGAGCCCCCCTCCTCGGGCTGGCCGGAAGTGACGCGCAATGCGTGTCACTTCCTGGCCCTGGTGTGGGGGGGAGGCTATTTAGCCTTCCCCCACCCTCCTGGCGACCTCTTTGTCGCCCACCTCGCCATTTGGTCGCCCACCTCGCCACATTCCGCATCGTCGCCACAGGTCGTCGTTATGTCGTCGTGCTTCTTTCTGACGGTAAGTCTTGCTGCACCCACTCCGCCCCGGCCCTGGGCAGTACCAGGCGACGGGGCCCTGTGGCTCGGATTTGCCACGGGCGGAGGGGGCGCAAGATCAATGCATGGGTGGCGATTTTGAGAGGGCGGTTGAGGCGGTCCGTTCGCAGCCCTGCCGATTTGCAGCGCTTGTTAGTATCGCGGAGGGAGTAGCAAGTAGCCCTATTGGTAGAGCATTTGTTTAGCGCGAGAGGTAGCGGGATCGATGCCCGCAATCTCCAATCTGAAAATCCTGCCATAAAAGTTGAGCTCACGTAATCTCCTTGGCGAGGAGGTGGGCCGTGGGCTGCGCTGCCTCCTCTGGCGCGGGACAGCAGGTTTCGAGCCGCGAGGCCGCTTTCCCACCCTGTGATCCAGGGAATAATCACTTAATCTCCCCGTCCCTCGAGTTGGGTCCGGGTGTAGCTTCGACGCACGGGACATAGTGCGAAGGGTAGACCATTTGTGTAGGAATGCAAGAGGGGTAACGGGATCGGTTCCCGCACTCTCCATTCCAAAATTGGCATGAATGTTAAAATCACTTACTCTCCTTGTCGGCTGCAATGCCGCCTCTGGCATAAAAGTTGAGCTCACGTAATCTCCTTGGCGAGGAGGTGGGCCGTGGGCTGCGCTGCCGCCTCTGGTGCGAGTAAGCAGGGGTCGAGCCGCAAGTTCGTGTCCTCATCCGGTGATCCTGGGCAAATCTTCGACCCCCCCCCTGCCTCGAGTGGGGTCCGGTTATGAAGTAGTGCGTAGGTTCGAATACTTGCCCAGCACGCGAGAGGTAATGGGATCGATGCCCGCACTCTCCGTTAAAAGGAAATGGGCATACATTTTGAAATCATGTAATCTCCGTGATGAGGTGGTGGTCCCGCTGCTGCGCGACCGCCTCGGGTGCGGTAAAGCAGGTTGCGAGCCTCGTGGTCGCGTCTACATCCTGTGATCCAGGGCAAATAATTTAACCCCCCGTGCCTCGAGTAGGGTCCGGTTGGGGCTTCGACTCATGGGTAGTAGCTCCGGATGGACGAGCATTTGATTAGCACGCGAGGGGTAGAGGGATAGAGGCCCGCACTCTACATGGAATTTGCTTAAATTGTCAATTGACGTAATCGCCATGACGAAGTTGGTGCGCTGGCCGCGCCACCGCCAAAGGTGCGGGAATCTGGGCTGCGAGCCTCGGGGTCGGGCTTTGACGCAGGGGAAGCTGCTCCGTATGGTGGAGCAATTGCTTTGCACGCGAGAGGTAGCGGGATCGATGCCCGCACTCCGCACTCTTCAATAACATTAAAAAAAAAAAAAAAATTAAAAATAAATAAAATTGCCACACATTTGACGAGCCTCATGCGCGTGTAGCGTGTCTGCCTCGCTCCCGTGCCACACGCTAGTGGGTCACAGTGAGCGCCATTATAGCACGTGAACGTCGAGGGTGTGATCCGTCGGTTGCGCTGCCGCCAAAGGTGCGGCATGCAGGTTGCCAGCCCCGTAGGCGCGTCCACATCCTGCGAGCGTGGGCAAATCACTTATTCTCCCCGTGTGCATTAATGGATAATGTAACTACGGTGCTACTTAGGCGCACCACACCCTCAGGCGAGCTCGCGCTATATTATAAGAGGCAACACAAAACCAATTAGGTTTAGTTTTGGGGCCCTGCGCCTCCGGGTGCAGGTCTGGTTCTCGGCAGCCGGGTAGCGGGATCGATGCCCGCACTTTCCACTCCTGTGCTTCTGGGCAAAAGCACTATACTCACACTAAAAGTACTGCAGCCTTTCAAAGAAGAAGGCAAATAATGCTGCCATACAAATATACCAGCCCTGCTGAAAGTGCCGCGGCTCTCCCATCAAAAAACGTGGCAGCCTTTAAAAGAAGTGCAAACAAGCATCGTTTTAATGTATATCGGCCATTCTGAGAAGTGCTTGCACTCTACCTCTTCAAGTGCTGCAACCTTTGAAAGAGGTGCAAATACACTCCCATTAAAAGTGTAGTAAGACTCCTGCTGAAAGTGCTGGCACGCTCCCATTAAAACAGCTCTAGAAATGGAAGTACTTTTGCATCATCAAACACAACAGTTGCAAAGCTATAGCGAGAGACGTTTGGAAAGACAGCCAGCCGTAGGACGACCGGGCCCTGCTTGCACCTGCCCTGCGAGGCACCCCTGGAGCTTGTGCGCCCACCAGCTCACAGGCCGGGGTAGGGGGTGCTGAGTCCTGGGGACTCAGCCTGGTGAAAGCAGCCAGACAGGCCCCCCACCCCCTCCTTATCAAAGGATCTGGAGTGCGTCTTCCTCTGAAGATGCAGCGAGGGCGCAATCTTCCCCGGCAACTGAGCGATGCTCCGCTCTACAGTCACGTTTTCCCAAAAAAGGCTAGCAGCCTTTCAGCTGCGCGGGCCGTTTCATCAGATCTCTGCCGCCGACCGATGCCCCCGCAGGGGGCCACTACAGTGGTCGGCGAGGTCGCGTCCACATCCTGTGATGCGGAGCAAATGACTTAAGCCCCCCGTACCTGAATGTGCAATGTGAATACGGCGATAGGCAAAGTGCTCCAATACACGGTTTGAGTCTCGAGGTCGAGCCCACATCCTGGGATGCAGGGCAAATGATTTAAGCTCCCCGCATCTGAATGTGTAATGTAAATAAGGTGCTCTTGTGAAGCGCTCCAATACCTTCAGATCGAGTTTGCGCTATATAATTATGCAACATGCATTGCTGGCTTCCCATGAGGCAGATACATGATACAAGGGCATGCATTGTTCACATTACGCGATTACGGGCATTACTAAACCCCCGCACCTCAATGGATAATCTGGTGCGGTGCTCGCGCGATCTGGTACGGGGAGCGTTGAATATGGTACGAATCTCTTAAGCACCCCCTGCTTGAAGGTGTAATGTAAATGCGGTGCTCTTGTAAAGCGCTCCAACACCCTCCGGTCGAGTTCGCGCTATATAAATATGCAACATGTATTGCAGGCTTCCTATAGGGCAGATACATGATACAAGGGCATGCATTGTTCACATTACGCGATCACAGGCATTACTAAACCCCCCGCACCTCAATGGTTAATCTGGTGTGGTGCTCGCGTGATCTGGCACGGGGATCGCGTTATATGGCTCGAATCTCTCAAGCTCCCCGTGCCTGCAGGCGTAAGGGAAATACGGTGCTCATGTAAAGCGCTCCAATACCTTTGCCGTCGAGTTCGCGCTATATAATTATGCATCATGTATCTGCTGGCTTCCTATAAGGCAGATACTTGATACAGGTGCAGGCATTGTTCACAAGATTTTGCTCCAATACCTTCGGGTCGAGTTCACGCTAGATAATTAAGCAACATGTACTGGCTGGCTTCCTATAATGCAGATACATGATACAAGTGCATGTATTATTCACAAGAACTTGCTCGTGCCCACATTCGCGCGCATTGTGTGGTCTGGGCATTTCGGCACCCCTTGCACCTGAATGGGTTATTTGGTCGGCGCTCTAATACTTTCGCACGCATTACGGTTTAAAGGAATTTCAGCATTCCACACGCACGAATGTGTGACACGTTGCTCGTGTCCGGCGCTCCAATGCATGCGCGCTCATTACGTGATCCCGGGCATGACTACATCTCCCGAACCTGAACTGATTAATGTGGTACGGTGCTCGTGTCCGGTGCTCAGTTACTTTGGCGCGCAGTTGCGCTATGGACAGATGCTTCTCCCCCCCCCTCAACCGGTGTCTCGAGAAGGCATCGCCGGTGTGCGCACACGGGTTCCCGAGGGTTGCGGACCTGGCGGCTCATGATCTCACTCCTGTGCCCGAATATGTGTGTAAATATGGTGCTCATGCACAGCGCTGCTATACCTTCGGGTCGAGTTCGCGCGATATAGAAGGGCTATTTACAGCAATGGTCGCGCAGTCCGATACTGACCACACGTGACGCTTTGTAACCTTATTGACCATGCAGCATTCGCAACATTCAGATTAGGGCCGGTAGTTGCACCAAAGTTTACGGTTGGTTCCCACAGACCTGTCTGCCCCCAAGGCTATCCTCTAGGGGTGAGAACTCGAGACTAAGGGGGCATCTCCTGCTTCGGCGTCACAAATAAGCGACAGCTACGCTGGGGTGGAGTTACCATGCAGGTCCTCCCACCACTGGGTTCCCCCCAGGCGATAGGACCAATCTAAGTGGGAACACGAAGTCTACGGTCTTGGGAAACTTCCAGCGGTAGGGCATTTAGCAACAGATAAAGTATCACGGAGGCCTAACCATAAGGGGGCCGAGTAGCAACAGCAAGTAAATAGGTATCATAGGGGGCGGCGGGCCTACAGCTGTGTGAAATCACCATCATTTAGAGTTAGGCCCAGGTAAGAATAGGGCATTTCTTAATGTCCAGAGGACCATTGCAGCTGGGGGTACCCCCCAGCGGAATTCACTGGTCGCGTACTGCTTTTACCTCGCTTAGGGGACGCGGCCAGCCGACATATGGTGCTGCCGTCCCAGTAACTGGGGTGTCAGCGGGGCAAACACAAGGGGACATTATGTCACTAGAACATTTGTCACGCCCAGGGTGTCACTAAATCTCTACTTCAACGGAGCAGGAACCTGGCACCGCTGGGGATGCTCTGGGTTTGCGGGGGGCACCCCCCTGCCACCCTCCTACTGGGGAGCATGATGGGAGGGGTGAAGTAGGACTTAGTCAATCCTCAATGCATGAACTTTACTGACAGCGCACAATGCTTAAGCCAGTCAGATTCCCGCAGCTGGTATGCCTAGGGGGTTCCATCACTGAGGGATCTGTAGGGGCATAATTCCCATAAGGAATAAGGGATGGTGGGCAGGGGCAAGAGTCGCCCCTTGCCCATGGTCACGCGCTGGCAGCCAGGAGCTCTCCTGTGCTCCAGGTTTAGCATTCAGAGGGGACTGTCCAAAGGTTAAGCAAAACCCTTCTCGCCATAATAGCCTAAGCGGGCAGGCCCAGAATTGTGAAGGGGGTAACCTTCCCGCATGGGGGGCGAATAGTTCTTGGCACATCTTATCAGGCCCTACGGGTCCTTTATTTCAGCAGACCCTAGGATAGCGTCTCGGGCCTTGGGGACATAGATGGGGCCATCCACACCACCAGGAGCCATAGCTCACTGGTAAGTCTTGTACCTGTGGATATAAGGGATCTCACAGGGTTTGAGTCTCGCCAGCGCTGTCACACGGTCATGAGGTGGCAAAATTTCAAACTCTTCCTTTGCAAGGGTGGTTCCCTTCCAGCTAGTTGCAGAAAGCCCTAGATAGGAGAGGTTGCAGGTAAGACTATAGCGGGTTGGTGGGGGGCCCTGGCTGCGACGGTGAGCCGACTCCAGGGCTGTGGCAGAGTTACAGGGTGATCTGGAAGCAGGCCGGTACAAAGGGTACCTCTGCGCGGCACCATAGGGGGTGCCTGAGCCAAAACCGAGGAGCCTCAAGGGAGGTCCCGGAAGCCGTGTCGGCGCCCCGCTAGTCCTGCGGGCGGTTGTGGGCCTGAACAACCGGGGGCTTGCTATGCGACGCTCTGCCCCGAGAGGGGGGGCGTGAGTAGAATTACCAACGGCACGTGATCGTAGAAAGAATCACCTGGAGGGCAGCAACGGCGGGCATCGCTCCCGCGCTGCCCGGCTCATCAGGCGGGCAGGCGACCCAGTTGGTTGCCTGCCCTTGGATCGCCCGTAAGATAACCCACCCATTACATATTCTGGAATTATGTAATAAACCTGCAGCATTGTTACCCAACACCAACTGTCTTGTGTTTGTCATTTGGGTAACCTATTATGGGGGAGGGGGGACAGCGTGGTGCCCCTGGGGGTACTATGATGCATTCTTCGGGTACAATCCTTCTATTGTTTGTGGGTCTCACACCTTGTGCACAGGAGCGCTATCCCACAGTGTGTGATGTGACTCACACACTGCAGACACAATCACGCACAGTGAGTTGATCATCCAGTGCCTCAGAGCAGAATCCCACTGATTGTGTGTGAGCCTCACGCCCTGGGCCCAATCACACTCACACCTTGGACCCCAGTCACCCCACGCATTGTGACGTCCACAACGTAGAACATATCCTCCAGCCGCGGCCCCTGCAGGCAACAGATAAAGTATCACGGAGGCCTAACCATAAGGGGGCCGAGTAGCAACAGCAAGTAAATAGGTATCATAGGGGGCGGCGGGCCTACAGCTGTGTGAAATCACCATCATTTAGAGTTAGGCCCAGGTAAGAATAGGGCATTTCTTAATGTCCGGAGGACCATTGCAGCTGGGGGTACCCCCCAGCGGAATTCACTGGTCGCGTACTGCTTTTACCTCGCTTAGGGGACGCGGCCAGCCGACATATGGTGCTGCCGTCCCAGTAACTGGGGTGTCAGCGGGGCAAACACAAGGGAACATTATGTCACTAGAACATTTGTCACGCCCAGGGTGTCACTAAATCTCTACTTTAACAGAGCAGGAACCTGGCACCGCTGGGGATGCTCTGGGTTTGCGGGGGGGCACCCCCCTGCCACCCTCCTACTGGGGAGCATGATGGGAGGGGTGAAGTAGGACTTAGTCAATCCTCAATGCATGAACTTTACTGACAGCGCACAATGCTTAAGCCAGTCAGATTCCCGCAGCTGGTATGCCTAGGGGGTTCCATCACTGAGGGATCTGTAGGGGCATAATTCCCATAAGGAATAAGGGATGGTGGGCAGGGGCAAGAGTCGCCCCTTGCCCATGGTCACGCGCTGGCAGCCAGGAGCTCTCCTGTGCTCCAGGTTTAGCATTCAGAGGGGACTGTCCAAAGGTTAAGCAAAACCCTTCTCGCCATAATAGCCTAAGCGGGCAGGCCCAGAATTGTGAAGGGGGTAACCTTCCCGCATGGGGGGCGAATAGTTCTTGGCACATCTTATCAGGCCCTACGGGTCCTTTATTTCAGCAGACCCTAGGATAGCGTCTCGGGCCTTGGGGACATAGATGGGGCCATCCACACCACCAGGAGCCATAGCTCACTAGTAAGTCTTGTACCTGTGGATATAAGGGATCTCACAGGGTTTGAGTCTCGCCAGCGCTGTCTCACGGTCATGAGGTGGCAAAATTTCAAACTCTTCCTTTGCAAGGGTGGTTCCCTTCCAGCTAGTTGCAGAAAGCCCTAGATAGGAGAGGTTGCAGGTAAGACTATAGCGGGTTGGTGGGGGGCCCTGGCTGCGACGGTGAGCCGCCTCCAGGGCTGTGGCGGAGTTACAGGGTGATCTGGAAGCAGGCCGGTACAAAGGGTACCTCTGCGCGGCACCATAGGGGGTGCCTGAGCCAAAACCGAGGAGCCTCAAGGGAGGTCCCGGAAGCCGTGTCGGCGCCCCGCTAGTCCTGCGGGCGGTTGTGGGCCTGAACAACCGGGGGCTTGCTATGAGACGCTCTGCCCCGAGAGGGGGGGCGTGAGTAGAATTACCAACGGCACGTGATCGTAGAAAGAATCACCTGGAGGGCAGCAACGGCGGGCATCGCTCCCGCGCTGCCCGGCTCATCAGGCGGGCAGGCGACCCAGTTGGTTGCCTGCCCTTGGATCGCCCGTAAGATAACCCACCCATTACATATTCTGGAATTATGTAATAAACCTGCAGTATTGTTACCCAACACCAACTGTCTTGTGTTTGTCATTTGGGTAACCTATTATGGGGGAGGGGGGACAGCGGGGTGCCCCTGGGGGTACTATGATGCATTCTTCGGGTACAATCCTTCTATTGTTTGTGGGTCTCACACCTTGTGCACAGCAGCGCTATCCCACAGTGTGTGATGTGACTCACACACTGCAGACACAATCACGCACAGTGAGTTGATCACCCAGTGCCTCAGAGCAGAATCCCACTGATTGTGTGTGAGCCTCACGCCCTGGGCCCAATCACACTCACACCTTGGACCCCAGTCACCCCACGCATTGTGACGTCCACAACGTAGAACATATCCTCCAGCCACGGCCCCTGCAGGTAACAGCGGTGAGGCGGTGGGGCTGGGTTGGTGGGAGGTTTCAACGGACGATGAAGAGGGAAAATTAATTATTTATTTCATTTTACCTCTGCGTCGTCCTTTGAAATCCCCCCTTACTCGGCCACACCCCTGTTACCTGCACGGACTGCGTCTGATATCCTCACTCCTAGGTATAAAGGGATATATTTACGAGCGGAGTTGCGTCACTCTTTGTACCACGCAACTTGGTGCAAGAGCGATTCAAGTCCAAAATGAGTGGCTTATTTACAATATTTTGGAGTAGGAGAGTGCCACAAGCCTTCTAGGTGCGTTGCCCTTCGTCAAAAGAAAAGAGAAGGATGACGCTGTTTCTACAAGCTACGGCACATTCCGGTCCTGTCTGCCGGTGCACAGGCGCACAAACTGCAGCCTAGTGCCAACGCATGCACCCTTACCCCACGGTGCAAGAGTGTCTGTGTCGTTGGTATGATTGTTTATGTGCAGGAAGACCTTCCTGCACAAAAACAATCAAAGGAGGCATATTCCTCGTTCTATGTGTGTGGAAAAAGGAATAAATGAGGAGAAATGTAAACATTTCTCCTCATTTTTTCCTTTTTCTTTTTTTCATGCTGCGCCTGCTTTGGGAAGGTATTAGTTTTGGCGCTGCCCCAGATTTATGCTATGTTGTAAATCCAGTCGCGGCTGGCATAGCTCGTGGGTGGCGACGTGGACGCGGGGGATGGGAGGGGCGGCAGTCGTTCAGAGGCGGGGGGAGTAGGGGGTATCGGAAATAAAACACTTAAAAAACTTACCTCGAGGCCGGTTCTGCATCTTCTCTCCTCCTTCTCCTTCTCCGACAGGAACTAAAAGCAGGCAGCCAGGCTGTAGGGTCTCGTGCTCTGACTGGAGTCTGGAGTCAGGAACATCGAGGAGGTGCTGCTGAGGATGTGCTAAAGAATGCTGAAGACATGCTGCAGGCAGTGAAACTTTGTTTATTTTGCACCCTTCCAATTTAATATATCACCAACCGCCACAGCTGAAATGGAAATGAACAGGATAAACAACAGCTTTTCTGCTGCATACTTCCTAAAATCACAATGTAGCAAAAGGATTACTAAAAGCTGAGAGAAAAAATAAACATGAAAAGGTAAATATGAAGCAAAAAACAAGGTCAGCATAAAAGGCAGAAGGTTTTTTTCCTTTACTGGAAAACGTGTTGTAAAATGCACCATTCAGCCTTCTAGGTTTCACATTTTTCACGGGTGAGATGGCACACCCTAGAAATGCTACGAACCAGTGTATGTGGAAAAGAGCGCTTTAATGAGGCAGGTGCACAACACAAAAGCAACACAATACCCTGGCCAATCGCCTTACAGACTATCATCGAACTGCACTTATATGATGTTTTAACTTGAATAAAACATCCCTTTCCCCTAAGGGCCACCCTCCAACATTTCAAACAACACAAACTACTCCCCAACGATTATCCTCCACCTCCCTTCAAGACTCCTCCCACTTTTCTGAAACTTTGTTGCATGCCTGAACTGATATTGAGCTACCAACCCCACCCGCCCACCCATCAGTGTAACCAGCTATTTTGTGGTCTGTAAACCAGATGTCGACAAGAATTTGGAATCTAACAAACCTTCTCATGGTGAGAATGCAAATTCTGACAGGAGTCTTGGTATGAAATGTTTCAAAAGTGGCAGCGAGGGACATCTTTCCAATAGTCCTGGGTGTTTTGCAAGGTTTGACACTCGTAAAAAATGTGGCAAGAATGGGCATTATGCTCATGTGTGTTGGGGGACAAAATCACATGGTGTGATCTGTGTTGAGGCTGAAAGGAAATTTGTTATGGGTGTGAGGAATGATGGCATGGTTGATGTTGATCACATAGAAATGCCTGAATGTGAAATTATTATAGGTGAGAAGAAACTATATGTGCTTGCTGACTCAGGATCACCATATATCATGGTAGGTGAGAACTTGAGAAGCAGTGTTTGTGATTGAGAAGATTATGTTACTGACACTAGATATCAATCCGGTGGGATGTGGTGGTTGAAAATGAATGTCCTTTGATAGTCTGCAATGTGGATTTAGTTTTCTGATCATGAGACTGTGGGAAAGGTGTATGTGGCCAAAATGGGGACAATCTATTAGGTAGGAGACATCAGAGGGACATGGGGATAACTCTGAATCCCAACACACAACAAAAGGTGCTATTGCTGGTGAATGAAAGTTGCTTGATGGAATATGTTCAAAATGTCCTAATGTATTTGGTAAGGAGCAAGGACTGCTTAACAATTTTGAACAGAAAATTGTGTTAAAGAATGGTGCTATTCCATTGGTATCAAAGGTTAGGAAGGTTCCTCTCATGGTGGTGGATTCTCTGGAACAAGAATTGAAAAAGTTAATGGAGTGGGGGTGATTGAAGAGAGAAAGAGATAGACTGCTCAGCGTGGCTTGCTCCCATAGTCTTAACCCCGAAGGATGGCAGAAAGGAAATTTGGAAGTGTGTCGATATGCGTGAGTTGAATAAACATATTTTGGTCGACAGGCAGTCCTTACCAAATATTTCGGAAACTTTTGCCTTGATAAAAGGTGCGAAGCTATTCAGTTTAATAGATTTGTCCTCCACGAACCACTCGATCTTGCTACACCCTGAATCTAGACATATAGGTGCCGATCACGATCCGGTAAAAACCGGGTACGAACCGTCAGACGGAGCATATTCTCCGTCCGACGCGTACCCGGTCGTCAAAATATACAAACATGGAATTACGATTCGCACGGAAACACCATTTCCGTACAAATCGTACAAAACCCCGACCGACGAAAAAAAACATACAAATGTGATCCGGGAAAGCGCCGACGTGACGTCGGGACGCACGCAGCCTGCCATTCATGAACCAGGAATCACGATTCGCACCGACGTCATCCCGCACAGTGAATATTTTCCGGCTGCCAAAAACTGCCGGGAAATCAGGACGACTCGAACAAGGAGTACCTGTACGCGACGGAAAGACATGGACCCGAACCTGCGTGTCATCCCGGCCCTCATAGCAGTCGACCTCCTCTACAGGTTCAGACGCAGATGCCGCAGAAGGTCAGAACAACAAAGTGAGGAGGGAAAGGGGGGGGGCAGGAGCAGGGGCAGGCCACAAAACCCCCACCAAAGTCACACAGCACACATGCCCTGGACATACCTGACCCCCAGGCCCTGGTCACTACGAGGGGGTGGGGGGCGTGTCCAGCAAAGCCAGCGACCGCCACAACGGAAGTGCTTGACGACGCGAACCGGCAACACAACAATACAGGTACGTCCCGTACCCACGCCTTAAGAGCGTGGGTACGAGTCGTACCCCGCCCACACCTACGTCATCCCAACAATGGCGGGACGGCTGTACCCACGTGGCAAAGGCCTGGGTACGGCCCGCACAAGCATCACATAGCGTGGGGACGCATATGTACGGACCGTACCCCCACCCCCGTATGCATGGAGCGTACCCCCAACCGCAACAGTGTAAGTACGACCCGTACCCTCACCCGCAGACGTATGGAGCGTACCCCCACCCCAACAGTGTAAGTACGACCCGTACCCTCACCCGCGGACGTATGGAGCGTACCGCCACCCCAACAGTGTAAGTACAACCCGTACCCTCACCCGCGGACGTATGGAGCGTACCCCCCCCAAACAGTGTAAGTACGACCCGTACCCTCACCCGCGGACGTATGGAGCGTACCCCCACCCCAACAGTGTAAGTACGACCCGTAGCCTCACCCGCGGACGTATGGAGCGTACCCCCACCCCAACAGTGTAAGTACAACCCGTACCCTCACCCGCGGACGTATGGAGCGTACCCCCACCCCAACAGTGTAAGTACGACCCGTACCCTCACCCGCGTACGTATGGAGCATACCCCCCACCCCAACAGTGTAAGTACGACCCGTACCCTCACCCGCGGACGTATGGAGCGTACCCCCACCCCAACAGTGTAAGTACGACACGTACCCCCACCCGCGTATGCATGGAGCGTACCCCCACCCCAACAGTGTAAGTACGACCCGTACCCTCACCTGCGTACGTATGGAGCGTACCCCCACCCCAACCGTGTATGTACGACACGTACCCCCACCCGCGTATGCATGGAGCGTACCCCAACAGTGTAAGTATGACCCGTACCCTCACCCGCGCACGTATGGAGCGTACCCCCCACCCCAACAGTGTATGTACGACCCGTACCCTCACCCGCGGACGTATGGAGCGTACCCCCACCCCAACAGTGTAAGTACGACCCGTACCCTCACCCGCGGACGTATGGAGCGTACCCCCACCCCAACAGTGTAAGTACGACCCGTACCCTCACCCGCAGACGTATGGAGCGTACCCCCACCCCAACAGTGTAAGTACGACCCGTAGCCTCACCCGCGGACGTATGGAGCGTACCCCCACCCCAACCGTGTATGTACGACACGTACCCCCACCTCGTATGCATGGAGCGAACCCACACCCGTGTATGTTCTAAGCGTACATATCGTGAAACAGGAGGGGTCGGTGCCTATCACTCACAGCAGTGCCCAGAGACAGGAGGGGTCAGTGCAGAGTCCTCCCAGCAGTGCCCACAGACAGGAGGGGTGGGTGCAGAGTCCTCCCAGCAGTGCCCAGAGACAGGAGGGGTGTGTGCAGAGTCCTCCCAGCAGTGCCCAGAGACAGGAGGTGTGGGTGCCTATCACTCACAGCAGTGCCCAGAGACAGGAGGGGTGGGTGCAGAGTCCTCCCAGCAGTGCCCAGAGACAGGAGGGGTGGGTGCAGAGTCCTCCCAGCAGTGCCCAGAGACAGGAGGGGTGGGTGCAGAGTCCTACCAGCAGTGCCCAGAGACAGGAGGGGTGTGTGCAGAGTCCTCCCAGCAGTGCCCAGAGACAGGAGGGGTGGGTGCCTATCACTCACAGCAGTGCCCAGAGACAGGAGGGGTGGGTGCCTATCACTCACAGCAGTGCCCAGAGACAGGAGGGGGGTGGGTGCAGAGTCCTCCCAGCAGTGCCCAGAGACAGGAGGGGTGTGTGCAGAGTCCTCCCAGCAGTGCCCAGAGACAGGAGGGGTGGGTGCCTATCACTCACAGCAGTGCCCAGAGACAGGAGGGGTGGGTGCAGAGTCCTCCCAGCAGTGCCCAGAGACAGGAGGGGTGTGTGCAGAGTCCTCCCAGCAGTGCCCAGAGACAGGAGGGGTGGGTGCCTATCACTCACAGCAGTGCCCAGAGACAGGAGGGGTGGGTGCAGAGTCCTCCCAGCAGTGCCCAGAGACAGGAGGGGTGGGTGCAGAGTCCTCCCAGCAGTGCCCAGAGACAGGAGGGGTGGGTGCAGAGTCCTCCCAGCAGTGCCCAGAGACAGGAGGGGTGTGTGCAGAGTCCTCCCAGCAGTGCCCAGAGACAGGAGGGGTGGGTGTAGAGTCCTCCCAGCGGTGCCCAGAGACAGGAGGGGTGGGCGTAGAGTCCTCCCAGCAGTGCCCAGATGCAGGAGGGGTGGG
The DNA here is from genome assembly GCF_964204655.1 of Triturus cristatus. Classification (NCBI taxonomy): domain Eukaryota; kingdom Metazoa; phylum Chordata; class Amphibia; order Caudata; family Salamandridae; genus Triturus; species Triturus cristatus. The sequence goes on along the minus strand of NC_140585.1, from coordinate 143,139,582 downwards.
TGTAGAGTCCTCTCAGCAGTGCCCAGACACAGGAGGGGTGGGTGCAGAGGCCCCCAGCATTGCCCATGGAAAAATATAAGGGTGGAGTACCCACAGATCCAATTGCCACAATTGTCAGTCAGGTGCACAAAGACCCTGCAGTACATGTAACACATGTGTGCGAGGCTGGGAGTACACACATGCATACAGCCTAAAAGGGAACATGTCCACATGAAGTCATGTCAACAGACTACATACACAAGTACAGTGATCACCAAGGATGCCACGGATGATGCAGGTGGAGACATCGCTCTGCATGCATGGCCAAAGTAGAAGGGGTCCGTCACACACCCAGCTAATGTACACACAGCTCAGCGCTAAATATTGGGAACACCCTGCAGGGAAGATGTCAGGGTACACAGAGGAAGGAATACACCTTGGCACAATTTCACCATGCAGTAACTGCTTACATGAACAGAGAAACCTAGCTAACACCTTGTGATGGCACACAGATACCAGGGTCCCCCCTATGACCAGCACACTACTACATTTCCCACACACCCAACACATGATCACCACCCAAAATCATGTAGCAGCCCCACCAACAGCAACACCACAAAAGCAGTAGTGTTCTAAGGAAAAAAAAGGCTTTATTCAGCATTTCCAAATAATGTGTGTGTGGATCAAGTTCAATATTTACAAAGCCCATAGGGCAGTCCATGAGTCACAGCTGTATGGGGGACACAGTGGGACGCGTGTCCCCTAGCTTGCCTGCACAGTCAGACTCCTTCGTCTTCCACAGCGGGGAGGGCATCATGTGGGGGGGAAGGACCAGGCAACGCAGGGACATGAGGGCGAAGGGTAGGCGTCGTGGGTGCAGGGATGGAGGACTCCACCACAGGGGGTGGGGCAGGGCCAAAGGCGGAGGCCAGGATGTCGCTGCACACCTTAGCAAGGTCCTCCAGCGTCTCCCCTGCACCCGAAGGAACCACAGGCCCCAAGGAGGGGGGGGGGGCGGAGGGATGGGTCGCAGCGCCACTGGGGGAGGGTGTGGACAGGGGGGGGACTCAACCACCCTGACCGGGGACTCCCTTGACCGCTTGCGGGGTGGTGTCACAGTGGGGCTCAGGGACAGAGCGGCCATGAAGGAGTCCTTGCCGGATATGTGGCCAGGAGAGCTGAGGGGAGGGGATTCGGAGGGAGTGGATTGGGTGGAATGCGGACTCCCACTCTGGCTGCATGACTTACGTTTGCCCCCCGACCCAGTGGGTGTGCCTACTTCACCCTGTGTGTGCGTGCCAGGAGGTGTGCGTATGACCTTCCCTGCTGGTGTGGTGCCTGTGTCTGTTGTGGTGGGTGCATGCTGACGTCTGGGTGTACGTGGGACATGCATGGGAGTGGGAAGTGTGGATGGGGCAGGAGTAGGGGGTGGGACGTAGTGCTGCAGGAGACCCACTGCTGCAGTCAGTGTCGAGTCTATGGACCTGAGCAACTGGCGTTGGTCAGCCTGCGATGAAAAAATGCCCTCCAAGTATGCCTCCATGTTGTGCAGCACTTGGCTGTGGCCATGGAGGACATTAAGGATCGCAGCCTGACCAACCTGCAACTGCCGCTGGATGTCCACAGACTCGGCATTGGCGGCAGAAGTGGAGACAGGGGCAGGGGGTGCGGTGCCTGGTAGGAAGGAGACATGTGGTGACCGGGCACGCTGGGAAGGGACACGAGCAAGTGGGAGGCGGCTGATGGCAATGGAGGGGGCGGGGTGCGATGTTGTGCCGCTGTCAGCTGCTGGTGCAGCCTCCGCCCACTCGGAGAGATCATCCTCGGACCCGTCAGCTTCATATTCTGTCATGCCAGTGGACAGATCCTCGGCCTCACTCTCCTCCGCCTCAGTACCACTCAATGTGCCAGCCACGATGTCAACGCTGGCACTGGTGCTCAGTCCCTCCGCTCTGTCTGTGCTCATGTCTCCCTCCGTGTCCCCCGACGATGCTGTGGGCAAGGTGAAGAGACAGCAATTAATCACACACCTGTATACATATGTCACATGAGTCCAATCTACATAGGTTACAGTGCATAGCCTGCAAAGAAAGATCAGTAACATCTACAAAACAAGGTACAGATGTAGGGCATGCAACACACAGTTGGTTCACCCACCATGCCAATGAAAATCCATGGAGAGCATGACACAATAGCAAATGACATGAAATGGAGTTTGACATAGGAGCCAGGCCCTGGGGACAATCCAGCACTGCATCTGCACCACACAGCGTTGCCGAAAATAGGGATGAGGAGGGACCATATCCATGAACTTGAGGCACATGCTGCATAGGTAATACTGAAAATATGCCCACCATGACTGGCTCACTGCACCTTGAGTGTATGTCAAGACAAATATCACACACTGGCCAGACCTAGCAAGGAGAATTCTGGTTTTGACATGTAGGCTTGGCCCGCACCAACCACCCCCTACATGACACAATTTGTTGAGACACAGGTGGCACTTACATCTCTTAGTCTGGGTGAAATACACAGGGTCTGCATAAATGCAAGATTGGACGCCAAATACCCAAGGTGCGCCTGTCCAAATAATCATGTACAAATGGCCATCATCAGATGATTGTAACAAGACACACAGGCACTGGCCACTGTGACTATGAACAAGGAAAATCAGGTCAGGCTGTACAGTGGACACTTGTACTACATTTCACGTCAATATACATGGTGCCAGGGGACAATGGCACAGAGCACAACCTATGCTGTAGACACTGAGAGTGTCCACGTTTTGTGATGACACACATGACACCTATGAAAATATGCCCCAGGGGACAGTAGTGGCAACACAACTCCATGGTCCTGAATGGGAATGACTGCAACACACGCCACCATCCCTGCACTATGCGTATCGCACACTCATGCACATCATGTCACAGGCCACAACATAGGACATGCACGCTGTAAGGCATGACACTTGAGAGACTAACTCCCATGTCTGGACTCAGCATCAGTGCCAAATGACATGGAACCCACATGTACTGAACTGGACAGGGCACAGGCAAGGTCCCCAAACCTGTTACACACCACCCCCACACATGATGCTACAGGCATAGTTCACGTGGAGAAAGTGCCAGCCTACATTACCTTGTGAAGGAGTGACTACACACAGACCAGGGAACATATTGCAAGGAGGGGAAGGGAGGCAGGAGAGCACAGCTATACTGTGGGTAACTGGATCCGCACAGCACCTTTAAACCCTGGCAGTGTATCCATGCAACTGTGCACTTACAAATGCTGGTGACACACAACAAACACACATGTACCTACCCCCTTCCTGCTGCTGCTTCTCCTGTAAGCGCCTCTCCAAGTCTGGAAATACCACCGCCAGCACACGCTTGTGGATGTGGGTCAGACGGCGGCACCCGCGGTTCTTATGGGTCTCAGGTGAGTCCCCCAGCAGGACCCATGCGATCCTCCGCGTCCAGCACCGGATATCCTGCCAGCGTTTCCTCACCTGGGCCAGGCGCCGCTTGCGCCCATCTGCACTCCTCACGGCACTGACGGCTGTCAGCCATATCTGCTTCTTGGCAGAGGCGCCTACCTGTGAGGATGAACAAGTGACACTACATCAATACACCAGGCACATGTCACGGAGAGACATATTAGAACAAATTTGCTGTTTACAACAAGGCATAGTATGCATCCAACGCATTGCACCTTTGTCATACGGACATGATCCTCTGGGGAAGGGCAAAAGCAGTACGTGCCATTGAAAGTACACAGGTGGAATGAGGGCAACTCCACAATCAATGATCCAGGCTCACACTGTGCATCACAAGCTACACCAGGATAATGTGCAGCACCTCTAAGCAGTCACATGCCACAGGCCACTGACGCTACCGCAGCAGAGTACACAGACACACACAGGCACAGGACATTCACCTGCCATTGCCAAATGCAGCGACAAACCTCACTCTGCACATGTGCCACTAGACGGGGGGGGCTCACAGGTGTGGGGCTGGCTCTGCACGTCAGACACACAGCACTGCTCCCTGCTCACATCACATGGGCAGGGTATATCCATCCCTCATGCAGCTGGGGTGCTACACTCCACGTATGCACCCACCCACATGACAGGGGACTTACACACACACCGATGTCCAGGGTACGAACACATCATGTGGACACTCTCAGCACAGGTACACAGAACTAACACACATCTGTGGGTACAGTCACCTGTCACACTGGGCTGACCACATAATCACATGAGGACTGTAGAGGCTACATTCCCAGGAGGACAAGACAGGCAGAATGTGGCATGCACCATGCAGTGATTGTCACAGTAAACACAATGCTAGTGAGGACGGCAGACATGCACCACAGCATGCTCTGGCTGGGAGACATCAGGCATTCCCCCCCCGGGATCCCCCCTACAGTACATAGCATGTGTGTCACACCTGGACACAATGGCAGAAGTCACAGTCACACAAAAGGGACACAGTCTGTGCTAGTGGACTCTGCACTCACCTGATAACCTGGTCGCCCATACAGCAGGGGGTACTGTGGGAGGATCACATCCAGCAATGCCAGGTTCTCCTCCAGGGTGAAGGGCTGTGACCTCTCCACAGACCTTGACATGGTTCCAGGGAATCAGTAGCAGCAGCTGGGTCGTCGAATACAAAGATGTGCAGGCAAGTGCTCCCTCATGGGACCTGGCTGCCTTATATCTGCCTTGCTGGCCTGTTTCATGCACAGGAGTACAGAGTGATTGGTCACTCACATTTGCATCCTATGTTTCCTCCTATCCCTTTAAACCTAGCACAGTCAGTTGGTTCTTCTTGTGTTTTTTCTTCAGCATGATGTCAACTCCAGAAGCACATTGCAACAAAGTAGATTCTTTCAAACTGACTACTGCTGTGCACCTGCTTAAAAAAATTCAAACTTTAAACTTGGTCTCCATGACAACCAGCATGCATGTAGGCCTTTATACTTGTCCCTCATGTGTCCCCTATGTGATTTGGAGCTTCACACACAGGTACGGTGCGTCCCGGGGCCCTAGGGCACCCCAAATGCATATCAACGGCCCGTACAGGCGTGTGTACGGTCCGTTTCACTATGGGTGTTCTCGCGTCTGGGTACTCATAGTGATAGTGAGCGTACAGGCGTGTGTACGGTCCGTACCACTATGAGTACGGATATGCGAGAACACCCATAGTGATAGTGAGCGTACAGGCGTGTGTACGGTCCGTCTCACTATGGGTGTTCTCGCGTATGCGTACTCATAGTGATAGTGAGCGTACAGGCGTGTGTACGGTCCGTACCACTATGAGTACGCATACGCGAGAACACCCATAGTGATAGTGAGCGTACAGGCATGTGTATGGTCCGTCTCACTATGGGTGTTCTCGCGTATGCGTACTCATAGTGATAGTGAGCGTACAGGCGTGTGTACGGTCCGTACCACTATGAGTACGCATACGCGAGAACACCCATAGTGAGATGGACCGTACACACGCCTGTACGCTCACTATCACTATGGGTGTTCTCGCTTATGCGTACTCATAGTGGTACGGACCGTACACACGCCTGTACGCTCACTATCACTATGAGTACGCGTACGCGAGAACACCCATAGTGAGACGGACCGTACACACGCATGTACGCTCACTATCACTATGGGTGTTCTCGCGTATGCGTACTCATAGTGGTACGGACCGTACACACGCCTATACGCTCACTATCACTATGAGTACGCATACGCGAGAACACCCATAGTGAGACGGTCCGTACACACGCCTGTACGCTCACTATCCCTATGGGTGTTCTCGCGTATGCGTACTCATAGTGGTACGGACCGTACACACGCCTGTACGCTCACTATCACTATGAGTACGCATACGCGAGAACACCCATAGTGGTACGGACCATACACACGCATGTACGCTCACTATCACTATGGGAGTTCTCGCGTATGCGTACTCATAGTGAGACGGACCGTAAACACGCCTGTACGCTCACTATCACTATGAGCACGCATACGCGAGAACACCCATAGTGAGACGGACCGTACACGCGTGCGTACGCTCACTATCACTATGGGTATACATACGGCAGCACTCCCATAGTGATAGGGAACGTTCACAGGCCCTCTTAGCGAAAGTACGGTGCCTTTCACACATCACAGTGGTGACAGGCAGCACACAGGAAGGAATAGGGCTGACATACTTGTCCATGGATGGACATCAAGGCATTGTCTGGGCATTACTACATGTGTGGGGCACAGGTGTGAAAGGCTGTGATATGGCACATTACTCCTGAGTGGAGAAGGCACCAGATGTATGATGAGATTTGTACAGATGTTATGTGTGACGGTGCAATGTGTGCCAGGCATGCCCTTAACTCCTTTGACATGTGTGCATGTCGTACTGCACACTTGGGATGAGCGTCACTGGCATGGCATGGTCAACAACACACGCAAGTGTCCCCTGATGCCCGGTACAGGGGTTACCACACCAGACATGTCACTACCCACGGTGCACGATGTGACTATGTCATGTATGTGTGGGGGGTTCCCATTAGGTTGATGTTGGAGCTCCCTCAAAAGCATCAGCTGTTGCAGCAACCAACATGTGTCTGTGTGTAGATGGACATGGCACACTGTTCCGCACACCAGGCCACATGTGGTATCGGATGTGAGGTGTGTATGTATGCATGGGACACAGAGTAGCGTAACAAGGACATGTCTGCATCCTCTCCATGAATGTGTGGTGAGTCATCACATGTACACCTTCATGGCAAGGTGTGTGGGCTGTCCTAGTGTAATGTCAGGTGACCTGTGGCTCTAGTGTTCCGCTACCAGTCTCTGCAATCGACATCCTACTTCTGCTGATGTGTGGATGTATGTCACTCCTGTGTTGCGTCTGGCTGTTCACTTACACTGGGACACAGCTAATCCCATGCCATGGCATGTGGAGGTTCACAATCTCCGTGTGTAGCTGGGTCTTGGTAGGAGTGTCACCTGCAAGCCATACGTGTCCAGGGCATGTGGCACATACCTGACTCCGTATGTCGCATATGTGTATTGACAGATTAACATGTGCTCAGCACCAAAAAATTGTTGATGTAGTGCACTCACTCTTCCTTGTCACTTCCATATTACTGCAGAGCGCCGCCTCTTCCCCGAGCAATTCCGGACTTGGCTGACATGCGGGAGAATGACTGTATCCGGTGCTACCGCTTCCCCCAACCGTTGATTCTGGAGTTGACGGCGAGGCTGGCACCACACCTGCAACCGCTCCACAGGTATCCTACGGCACTGACACCCAAGCTGAAGGTAATGGCTGCCCTACATTTTCTAGCCACGGGTACCTTTCAAAATACCATAGCTCATGTTGGTGGCATGTCCCAGAGCATGTTCTGCCGTGTGCTGCATGATTTCTTAGAGGCCATGTTGCTTCACCTGGATGAGTTCATCCATTTCCCAACCCCTGAAATGTTGACTGATGTCAAGCGTGGATTCTATGCCCTGAGAGGGATGCCCCATGTCATTGGGTCCATAGATGGGACACATGTGGCTTTGGTACCACCACAGGCACAGGAGGTAGCGTACAGGAATCGCAAGCACTACCACTCCATCAATGCCCTTGTGGTGTGTCTGTCCAACATGGTGATTTCACATGTCTGTGCTCGTTTTCCAGGATCAGCACACAATGCCTACATCATGAGGCGTAGCAGGGTGCCTGAAATGATGACGCAGCTGCGCAACGAACGAGCATGTGTTGTTGGTGGGTACACTCTGTCTGTCCTGTATTTTGCGTAGACTTCCAGCACGACCGCTTCTCCTGTCCTACTTATGTCCATGTGCTTTCCATGTAGGGGACGCTGGCTATCCCAACATGCCATGGCTGATCACACATCTCCGCAACCCCATCACGCCGGCCCAGCTCCGCTACAACGCCGCCCATGGCCGGACAAGGCGAGTGATAGAGAGGACATTTGGCCTCCTGAAGAGCCGATTCCGATGCCTCCACAAGACCGGCGGCGCCCTCCCATATGCCCCGGCGAAGGTCTGCAAAATCTTCATGGTCTGCTGCATGCTGCACAACATAGCAGTTGAGAAAGCTGTGCCACTCATCCTGGATCAAGATGATCAGGACCATCCACCCGTGGAGGACGAAGGTCTTGGCAATGGGGCTAGTGATGTGGAGAATGTGGTTCCGCAAGAGGACATCCGGACTCGGCTCATACGCGACTTCTTTGCTTAGTGGTGAGTACCAGTGTCTGTGTGTGCTCGCATTGGTCCCCGTGTGGCATGTGTTGCGATGTGTGTGTCCATCTGCATGTATGCCACGTGAGTCAGAGGTGTGTGTGGATGTGTCACTGGAGTGATGGTGGCAGTGATGTGTATTTCCCCAGTCATAATTGTGACCTGGCATGTTGTCATCCTTACATGTGTCGAGTACATGCACATGCAAGTGGCTGTACTTTTTGTGGCTGACTTCTTGTGTGTCTCTCTTCCCCAGGTACTTGCGCATGCCGTCTGCTGGTTGCATTGTTGTGGCACTGCTATTCCTCATGGACACGTCATCCTGTGCTGACTCAGCGTTACACGCACGGACAAGTTTGGAAGTCTCCTTAGGGTAAGGGATGCATCAGGGGTGTATTGGGTGTGGCAGTTGTTTACGATGTATGCACACAGCCCCTGTCGATGTTTGGTTCCTCTGCAGACATGTCGCATCACCATGGTATACATGACATGCAGCTGGGTACACCTGAATAGATGGTCAGACTTGTTGACAGTCATCAGTGATGGGATTGTGTAATGTGATGATGGCATCAATGTGTGTTATACTGCCCTTGGACACATACGGTTTGCATTGGCTTGACATGGTGTGGGACTTCCACATCAGCCGATCAATGGTGTATGGCAGTCTCTCCGTGAGCAGCAGGGGGTGTTTAGCTGTTAGCCGACACTTGTGTGCCAGTTCCATGGCTACCACGCATTTGTGCTGCAGAAGGGGGGTGCCAGTGTTGGACCCACATGTTATTCCACATGACCCGTTCATGTGTACTCCGAGTTGCCTCTGCAATCCCGAATACATGACTAATAAAGGTGTCCCTATGCCTCCAAGGTGCCTCTTCTCAGTCAATGCTGGTGTGTTGCCACGGTGCATCCGGCATGTCTGGCATGGTTTTCCGTGATAGTGGCTATGTGTCTATGTGTAGAGTAGCAAGATGCAAGCTGTTTATGTGGGATTAGACAGTGTATTGTGCATGATGTCCATGACTGTGTGGGTATTGTGACATGTGCCATCCCCATGCATCCAACGTTGGCCAGGCCCCCATTCTCTGCATCCACCTGACTCAAGCTTGCAGGACATGGTTCTGCCACCTGTCCACACATACTTGGGTGCCCCAGAGGACACTCCACATGATCCCTGACATCTCTGCGCATGGCTGTCGCTGTACTCAATATGTCTGTCGGCACGGTTGTGCGGCCACCCCATCAGCTGGTTGGGCCCATCACGGGTGTGTATGGTGCTCCATGTCTGTCTTGCCTAATACAATGTGACCCATGTGTGTCCTGTGCCAGACTCAGGCCCCAGGGTGTGGATGGTTGAAGTCAAATGAGAACTCAGGCATGGTTAGACTTTACAAGACACATGTAAGGTAATAATGCAATCAGTAGGCATCTTCTCTTTATGGTGTGACTTTTTATTTTGGTTGGGGTGGGGGGGGGGGGGCGGTTTGACATGAGGGGCTTTCCGGGTGTGTGGAATCCAAAGTTCACTAGGGGAGTTGGTGTCCTTGCCATTAGAAATCCTCAGAGTCCATGCCACAGTCTTTGTCAACATTGGTCAGACAGTGACCATCAAGTCCATGTGGCAGAGAATGCCTTTTGCTGCTGTGCTGCTGTTGGTCCAGTGGGCCAGGTGCCAGGCCAGGTGTCCTGGGAGATGGTGCTGTTGCGCCGACCCTCACGGTCTTTTCCGTGGACGACCCGCCCTCCTGCGGGGACCCTCAGAAGCAGGCCGTTACGATGTTTGGGATGCTCCGTCGGATGTCTCCTCCTCCTCCTCCTGATCCCTCCCTGTGGGTGGTGATGTTCTACGCCTGATGGCACAGGGAGGGTTGCCCATGTTTTCGGCCATCCGACGGAGTGTACTGTGAATTCCCGTGAACACCGTCACGAGCTCAGCCTGCCTGTCCTCCATCCGCCGTTGGTGTCGCAGTAGACAGGCATGTTGCTCCGCATGTTGCTGGGCCTGCTGGGTCTTGATCTCCTCGAGGATGGACACAACCTGGGCCATGCCGGTGGTGTCCTGCCGGTATGTGTCCAGGATGTTTCGGACATGGGAATATACCGGTTCCCCAGCCAACCGGTCAGGCTCGCGCCTCCGCCGTCCTCCACTCCCACCACCCCTGCCCACTTGCACCTGGCCTGCCCTTGTGGGCACATCGGGTCTCCGGGACCCCTGAGGGGTGGCATTGGCGTTGTCGCCTGCCTCCTCCTGGGTGCCCGGGACACCGTGTCCCTCCTGGCCAGCCTGGCTGCATTGTGGTGGTGGGGCAGGGATCCTGGGTGTCCCCTGGGATGTGGCAGGAGTGAGGGTGGTGGTTGGCCCAGTTGTACCTGACGCAGGTGCTGCAGGCCGTTGGACACCAGAGGGGCCAGGTTGGTCGGGGTCGGGTTCGTCCACAGAGTGGTGAGAGTCGTCGCTGCCGGGGGCTCCGTCATCCCGCCGAGCCGGGTCCTGTGAGTCTTCCCCCCCAGTGTTGGGGGGTGATCCACGACGTTGACCTGTGTGTGAGTGAGACAATGTTAATTTTGTTCCATGCAACATCCATGTTTCATTGTTTTCAAAGTTGGCACATTTCCTCTGGGAATTTGGATATGTCTTGCATTCCACTCACAGTGCACTTGTGCATGGGTATGTCCCTTGGCCACAGCTTTTGCGACTTTACCTATGTGTGGCACAGTCTTACTTGCTGCGTCAATTGTGACTGCAGTTAGCAGTGGAGTGGGCAGGTGTGGCGAGCCATGCATTGGCGCCTTCCGTGTAGCACTGTACGTGTGCACATGGAGTTGTTCCACACACTTATATGATGCAGGTAGCTGTCTTTGTGCTCGTGCACAGGTTGTGACATGGCCCTGTGTTTTGCCATGGAGAAGAGGGGGGGGTTCTGGCACTGGCCACCCTTGTCTACATGCACGCAGTCCACCTGCTGACGAGCAGACATTCCCACACCCCACAAGGCTGATTTGCTCTCCCTGTGTGTCCCTTTCTCGCTCCCTCTCTGTCCCCCTCTCCCTCCCTCTGTGTGTCACCCTCTGTCACCTCAGCCCAGCTTCCTGGGCACACACTGTTAGCAGATCTTTGAATGGCCCTTGGATTGTTGATGTGAGTTTGTTACTGATCTCCAGGCACCCATTGGGTGTAGTATCTGTGTGTGCGCTGCTGCTGTGGTGGTGTGTGCTGCCACTCTTTCACAGTGTTGGCTGTTCATTAGCTGCTGTCATGTGCAAAAAGTGCCTTCACCCCATGTCTTAATGCAAGGCGTCCGCCATTTGCTGGCAAGTCTTTCCTGTGTGGGGACACACTGTTTGTCTGGCTGTGACCTAGGCCATATGGGCAGAGGGCATTGTTGTCTGCTTCTGAGTTGCACTATGTGATTTTTGGGGCCCACACTCCCGCCATCCGGCTTACTGTGTCTTGTGTTGGTGTTTTCTGTGGCCTGTGACTTGGCATTGTCCAGCTGGGTGCATGGGGCATGGTGGCGCCAGTGGCATGTGCGTGTTCATGGAGTGTGGTTGAGTCATGCGATAGCTTGGGGTGGTTGCGTGCCTGTTTGTGAGTTTGGTTGTGGATGACGTTCCCCCATGTGAGGTGAGTTGTTTGTGTACTCACCGGGGTCTCGGAGTCCTTCTAATCCGTCCACTGCCACCACCGGCAGTACGGCCATCACCCTCTCCTCCCAGGGATGGTATTCTACGCGTCTGCGGGGCGGCCCTCCTCCAGTGACGTTGGCCTGGTTGTGTTCGTCGGTCATTTTGGCTCGGACCCTCCTCCGCAGATCGTACCACCTGGCTTGGCATTCATGCCTGGTCCTTCTTGTGTCCGCAACAGCATTCACAGCATCGACGATCGTCTGCCACATGGCTGTTTTTTCTGAAATGCTGGTCTGTCTGACCAATGTTCCAAAGAGGTGTGGCTCAACTCTGAGGATTTCATCGACAAGGACCTCCAACTCTCGGCTAGTGAACTTTGGATTCTTGTTAGTGGGCATGGTGAGGGGTGTGGGTGTGGATGGTTGTGGGGGGTGTGGGTGTGGATGGTTGTGGGTGTGTGGGTGTGGTTGGGAAGGTGTGTGAATGTGATGAGGGGGTGTTTGTGAAGGTGGTTGTGTGAAGGTGTGCAGGTGTAAGGTGTAGTGGAGGTTGTAGTATGGTGCAGTTGTTTCTCTGTGTGGTCTGGCAGCAGTGGGTATGTTGCAAAGGCTCATGGTTTGTGTGTGTGGGCCCTTTTTATTGGTCCATTGGTGGGTGTGGCTGTGTTTGAACTTTGGGTGGGTGTTTTATAAGGAGTGGTTGTGTTTTGGGCCTCTGTTTTGGATTTTGGCAGTTGCAGGTCAGTGAATGTGTTGTTTTTGTGGTTGTTGCACATGTTTTGTGGCTTTGTGCCATTCGAATGGTGTATTCTTGTGTTGTTTTGCTTCGTCCTGGTTGTGTACGTGCGTTTTTAGCGTGTGTACGGTGTGTACATGGGCCATTTTGTTGTACAGTGCTGTCCTTGTGTCTGGCTTGGTACGACTCGTACATGCGCGATGTTGTGTGAAGGTGGTGATGTTGGGGCCTGGGGTGCGCTCCGTACTTAGAATGTTGGGGTGGGGGTACGCTCCATGCATACACGGGTGGGGGTACGCGTCGTACATACAAGGTTGGGGTGGGGGTACGGTCCGTACATACACGGTTGGGGTGGGGGTACGCTCCATACGTCCGCGGGTGAGGGTACGGTCCGTACATACACGGTTGGGGTGGGGGTACGCTCCATACATACGCGGGTGAGGGTACGGGTCGTACATACACGGTTGGGGTGGGGGTACGCTCCATACATACGCGGGTGAGGGTACGGTCCGTACATACACGGTTGGGGTGGGGGTATGCTCCATACATACGCGGGTGAGGGTACGGGTCGTACATACACGGTTGGGGTGGGGGTACGCTCCATACATACGCGGGTGAGGGTACGGGTCGTACATACACGGTTGGGGTGGGGGTACACTCCATACATACGCGGGTGAGGGTACGGGTCGTACTTACACTGTTGGGGTGGGGGGTACGCTACATACGTACGCGGGTGAGGGTACGGGTCGTACATACATGGGTGGGGGTACGACTCGAACGTACACGCGTGTACATACACGGGGGTACGACACGTACACGGGTGTACATACACGGGTGGGGGTACGACTCGAACGTACACGGGTGTACATACACGGGGGGTACGACACGTACACGGGTGTACATACACGGGTGGGGGTACGACTCGAACGTACACGGGTGTACATACACGGGGGTACGACACGTACACGGGTGTACATACACGGGTGGGGGTACGACTCGAACGTACACAGGTGTACATACACGGGTGGGGGTACGACTCGAACGTACACGGGTGTACATACACGGGGGTACGACACGTACACGGGTGTACATACACGGGGGGTACAACTCGAACGTACACAGGTGTACATACACGGGTGGGGGTACGACTCGAACGTACACGGGTGTACATACACGGGGGGTACGACACGTACACGGGTGTACATACACGGGTGGGGGTACGACTCGAACGTACACAGGTGTACATACACGGGTGGGGGTACGACTCGAACGTACACGGGTGTACATACACGGGGGTACGACACGTACACGGGTGTACATACACGGGGGTACGACTCGAACGTACACAGGTGTACATACACGGGTGGGGGTACGACTCGAACGTACACGGGTGTACATACACGGGGGGTACGACACGTACACGGGTGTACATACACGGGGGGTACAACTCGAACGTACACAGGTGTACATACACGGGGGTACGACACGTACACGGGTGTACATACACGGGTGGGGGTATGACTCGAACGTACACGGGTGTACATACACAGGGGTATGACACGTACACGGGTGTACATACACAGGGGGGGGTACGACTCGAACGTACGGGGGCTGGGGGGGGTCGGCGCGTATGCGGGCACATGTCTCCATGGTTGCTATGGGTGTTCGGTGCAGACGGTGTTTTTTCCATACGGTTGTAACATCGGACGCACGGGATGGATCGTGATTCCGCGGTCGGACTTCACTTTTCACATTTGTACGGTAAATCGTCCGGGGACGTGTCGGACACATTTTCCGTCCCGAGGACGTGTGGGGAATTATTCCCAATGCGATTCGTATGGTCTTTTTCCCATGCGAATCATAATTGGCAGTTTGTACGGCACTTGTATGATTCGTACGGTAAAAAGACCGGTTACGAGTCGTACGGGGAAATTTTTTTACCGGATCGTAATCGGCACCATAACGTCATCTGTGACTCCTCTGAGGGCTTATAGGTTAATTCGCAAGTCTTTTGGTCCAGCATCAGCTGCTGCCTCTTTCCAGAAGGTCATGAATAAAAGTCTAAATGCTTGGCAAAGATGTTGTTTCTACAAGACAACCTTTTGGTCTTTGGCAAAGATCAACTGCAACAGGATGAAATACTGTGGAAAGTGTTGGCACTGTTGCAAAAGGCAGGACTAGTTATAAAGAAAGAGAAATGCAGGTTTAGAGTGTCATCAGTACCTTATTTTGGGTACACTATTTTGGGTTAAGGGATAAGCCCAAAACTCAACCTAGTTAATAGTATTGTTGAGGTGCCCACACCTAAGAACAAAGATCATGTGCTCTCCTTGTTGGGATTAGCAGAGTTTTGCTGATAGTTTATTCATAACTTCGTTAAATTGTCCCAACCATTGAGAGTGTTATTGAAGAAGGGTTCCCATTTCACTTGGACTGATGGATGTGATGTAGCTTTTAGGAACATCAAAGGCAGCAAGGGAAGATACTAACACTAGGGCATTTTGATGCTTGCAAGAAAACAGTCTTGTCGACTGATGCTAGAATCAAGGGCTTAAGTGTTGTTTTGGCTCAGCTGGTTGATGGTTTATTTATTTTTATTTATTTATAAGGTTTTATATAGCGTGGACTAGACCCTATGAGGGTATCAGAGTGCTTTACAGAAGTTACATCAAAAGAAAAGTTGCACGCTAGTCACAAATAAATGAGTATCTAAGATGAGATCGTATATGTTGTAAGTTCTTCTTGAAGGTCAGGATTGTGTTAGTCATTCTCTTTTAGCGATCATCACGCATCTTGGTAGATGAGCAGCTTCTGGTTGGGATCAATTTGCATCAGAGCTGGGATCAGGAGAGAGTTTTATTCATTAGAAGTAGTTTGACTTCATTTTTGAAGGAGGTGGTGGAGGCATTCATTCTGATTGCTTGGGGCAGGGCATTCCATATCATAGATGCTAGGCCAGAGAAGGTGCGTGTGTAGGTTAACGTTTTCCTACATTTTTGTGGTTTCAATAGCAGGGTGTTGGTGCTTCTCAGAGTTCTGCTATTGCCTGATAATTCAAGTTTATTGGCTAGATACTTTGGCGTATTGCGGTGTAGGGCTTTGTGCGTCATGCATGCAATTTTTAGCTGTGCTCTTGCCTGATAGGGGAGCCAATTCAGTTCCTTTAGATCCAGGGTGATGTGGTTGTTCTTTCTGGAGCCAGTGACAAGTCTTGCAGCCACGTTGAGAAGGACTCTTAATGGAGCCAGACTGGATCTCGACAGGCCACATAATTCCATAGTCTATTCTGGGTAGAACTAGATATTAAACAGATGTTTTTAGGCCGTTGTCGTTGAGGAAGGGTTTTAGTTTCTGAGAATGCTCATATGAAAGTTGGCTCATCTGGTGGCTGTGCTGATGTGTGCCCTCATGTTGAGATTCTTGTCAAGTATTATTCCCAGTGATCTTGTGGAATCGATAATGTGAGGTTTGCAATTGAGGGCTGTTAGTTGTTTCATCCAGTTTACTGTCACCTTGTCCTGTGGTGGGGAGATTAGGAGAAAGTCATTTTTTCAGCGCATTGAGTTTGAGGTGTTTTTTTTGTTAGCCAGGTGTCAGTTTTTTGTAAAGTTGTGTTGAGTAGGCAGATGTCATCCGGCGCTGATATTTTTAGGTATAGTTGGGTATCATCCGCGTACATGTGGTAGTGGGTATTGGAGAGTTTCAGAATTTCGGTTAAGATAGATTGAAGAGGGTAGGAGACAAGACGGTGGAAACTTGAGGGACCCCCAGAGTGAATGGTGTGGTCGAGGATAGCGATTGGTTAATCTTGATTCTTTGGGTTTGGTTGTCTAAGAAGGAGGCAAACCACTTTAGGACAGCTCCTGATAAGCCCATTCTGTGTTCGAGTAGGTCCATGAGACTGATATGTTTGACCGTATCGAAGGTTCATGATAGGTCTAGAAGGATTAGGGGGTAGGATTTGTTTTGATCTCGTATTCTGATGTGGGGCATGGCCATTTCCATGCTGTGATTCTGCCTGAAGCCTGATTGGAACTGGTCAATGAGTTGGAATTGGGCTATATGGTTGCATAGTTGGGAGTGTACGCACTTCTCCAGTAGTTTTGCTAGTGTAGGAACAGTAGATATTGGATGGTAGTTATCTGGAATTGTGTGGTCAGCCGTGTTTTATTTTTTAGAATGGGGGTTACCTACCCTTCTTATAAGCAGCTTGGAAGGGTTTCTTGCGATAGAAATGCATTTACTATCTTTGTCCAGATGAGCATCAGAGCAGTTTTGATCTCGCAGAAGATGTTGGCTGGAAGCGGATCGCAGAAATGGTTTGACGGTTTAATTGTTGTTATTAACTTGAGGATGTCATTTTCGTGAAAGATTTTAAAAGTGTTCCATGACGCATTGTTATTGAGGGTAAGATCATGCTGGATACGTGTTTGTGCCGATTGCGGCACGTTGAGGTTAGGTGGGGGGCGACAGTGGGAGTTGTTCATTTGCTGTGAGGAGTTATTTTTCTATCATTTTGGATTTTTCCAAGAAGTGGGCGGCAAAAGTGTTGCAGTTGGGTTGCTGTTTTGGGCCTACAGAGGAGTCGGTGTGATGTTGAGCGGACTGAAGATTAATAATTTAGAATAGTTTTCTTGGTCGATTTTTGGCCTTGTTTAGTTGGTCTTTGAAGAAGTTAGCTTTTGAGATTCTGATGTGTTTGTTGAAATTACTCCTCCTTGATCTTGGTTGTTTAAGGTGCTATAGGGACTGTGCGGATCTCCGGTCCTTTCCGCTAGTCTTAGGTTGCGGCGTTGATCGTTCAGGCTCCCATTGTACCAGGGTTTGGAGTCTTTAGAGAATGGCCTTTTTAGTTGAAGGGGCGCGACTGTGTCGAGAATGTTAGTCATTAAGTTGTTATAGTGGGTTGTGAGTTCATGTACATCTGTCAGGTCCACTGGTGGTGACAGATAATTGTTGGTGAGGGAAGTTAGGTCATTACGGTTAATGTCACAAGTATTTCTTTTCCATTGTTTGGGTTTCTTATGTTTATGTGTCTTCGTTGGTTCAGTGATGAGGAAGGAGATGCTGTGGTGGTCCGTCCAGTCACAAGGGATGATCAATTTAAGTATGATGGAGTTTGGCCTGGCATTGATCAGATCCAGTGTTGCAACTAGGATGTCCGTTAGGTTATCACAGAATTGAACAAGTTTGAGGTCAGTTAGGAAGGTTTTTAGGCTGTTAACTGTGGGATCGTTATGGTCATTCCAGTGAAGATTGAAGTCATCGAGAAAGATTTGGGGGCAGGGTTGCCCCAGGTTGGAAGAGATGATTCCCATGATTTGTTCGGCGAATGCAAGATTGTTGCCCGGAGGGTGGTATACCACGTGTAATTTACATTGGGGACTGTTGTTGCTCACAATAAGGTCTGCAATGTCAGCTGTGCGTGTCCAGGCCGATCTGCAATTTAGGAGTATGCATGGTGAATTGAAAGTGGTGGCATTTGCTCCGCTGAGCGGTGCTGAGGAAAGGTATTCCATTATAGAGTGAGAATCATTAAATGTATGTTGGGCAGTTTTCCACTTCAGATGTTTCTTGTGGCTGTACCATTTATATCGACCACTTTCCCAAATTTTCACTTTTAAAGAGATGGAAAATAGATCTCCTAGGATTAGACGAAGAATGGAGGGATTATCTATCTACAATGTTTGTGTATAGTATGTGCCAGGGTCCAAAATCAGCATGGCGGACTGTTTATCGAGGCTGCCAGTTGATCAGGAAAGAGATAAATGTTATAGCACTTTGGTAGGCTGGGTGTGTGAGCTTGCGCTGGATGACAATGAATGGGCTGTTGGCAATTCTAAAGATTTGCATTTTTTAGTTTTGAAGTATTTCATTGTGAAGGGTTGGCCAGAGAGTAAAGATATTCCCGTCACTTTGAGGGGCTTCTCCTATTGAAGGGGTTAATTATGCATTGTGGAAGAGAAAAATCACAGAGGTGATCGAGTACTACCTCTCAATGATTTGAAAGAACAACGAATCATCTTGGCTCATGAGGGGCATTTAGGGAATAACATGACTAAAGCTAGGTTACGAAATGGCATTGGTGGCCGGGGATGGATCATCAGGTTGAAGATGTTGTAAAGGACTGTTGGCAATGTGCTAATAATGACAAAAGTAAGAAGACACGTACTGCTCCACTATCCCCAGTTGAGAGTCTATGAGAACACTGGACAAAGTTAGGTTTAGACATCACTGACGCTTTTGAGTGGATGGCCCATGATGAACGTATGTTCTATTACTGGTTGAATGCACTTCCATGATGAACGTATGTTTTATTACTGGTTGAATACACTTCCAAGTGGGTGACCACATATGTTTAGCTTCATTCAACACTAAGAATGCAATAGAAGTCTTCATGGAGGAGTTCTCTTGGGAGGAGAATCCCAAGTATCTTGACACTGACATTGCAGTTCATCTCTAAAGAGATGCGCAAATGTTTCACAAAACTAAGAATTGTGCACTTTAAGATGGTTCTTTATTCACCCCAAGCTAATGGTTTAGCAGAAAGCATGAACAGAATCGTGAAGAGTTGTGCTCAAAGAGTACTTGTTACTAATAGTTCCCTAAAAGTCTTCATGAGAGAAACATGGTGGGCTCAAAACAACACGTCTAATAGTGTAAATTTGGTGTCACCATTTACCTCTTGAGGGGTAGGAGGCCTCGCAGTAAACTCAATCCCGTATGGCTGAAATGGAGTACAAGAAGGTATGTGGTACACAATTCAGAAGAAGAACTGAATATACGCAGATCATCACATAAAAAAAAAATAGAACCCAATTTGATATAAAGAATTGTGCACAAGAAGGATGGTTGAAAGTGGGAGAAAAAGGGTAGATCAGAAGGCCGGGGATGCTGTGAAAAGGACGTTCCAAGTTCATGGGTCCTTTTTAGTTCTCGCTGAGGCAGCGCATGCGCTGCTCTGCGAGATATTTAGTGCATGGGTTGTCAAAGTGTTGCCACAGGCTTTTGGTGGCCTAAAGCTTGCGTGCATGTGAGCATGCACGTGCGCAGCCGCCATCTGCCTTTCTGTCATGGCTCATTAAGCCTTCCAGCACGTGAATCATGCTCCTACACCCCCTTGCTGTCTGCTCTCACTACCCCCTTTCTTTCTCCCCCCTCCCTTCTCCCCCTCCCTCCTCGTTAGCTTGTTATTCTTAACTTCGGAAGCATCAAATGTGAATTCTTCAAGAAGCAATTCACTTCCGACTAAGCCAATGCCGCCTCAGACAGTAGACATTTTCTGGTGCTTGTCTTTACTAGTCTGTTACCTTTCATACAGTTGAAGTAATGTTATTCATGTTACTACAACCAAGTACAGAGTACAAGAAAGTGCAATACGTAAATAGAAACGATATTAGTACATTTATCCACGCAAGTTTTCATGGTGGCATAGGAGAGAAGTTGCTCGTTTTTAGTGACACAACTTATAATTTCAGAGTTGATGTTTAATTTTTGTTTGCAAACTTGCCAACCTGGCAAATTAAGTTCTTCCTGGTGTGACTTGCCAGTGAGGAAGTTTGAATCTCGGTTAAGTCTCATCTTTTTGCGGTCGATAAATCGAGTTGCATTCATTTGGATAATAACATTTACTATTTACTGCACTTTTAAGAAGCAATTCTGCAACATTCAGCAATAGATACATTCGAAATTAGCATTGTCGTCAGAGGGCACTCCAAAACATTTAGCAACTGGTAGCAGGGACATTTGCACAATGACTTTGCTGCTGCTATTTTGAAGAATGTTAATGTACTCTTTCCAGAAGTTGTTTATATTTAATAGAAAATTGTTCAAATTAAAGTTTTACACTTGTGAACAATACACCTGTGGATTTTTCCTTTTGGTATGGTAATCGCCATTTTCTAGAAGACAATCAAATTGTTTTATTTAAGTCATTCAACATGGTTGGGCATAAGTTGCGGGCCATCTCAAATGTACATTACCCCTCACCTCCACACCCTCTCTGCTCTTTTCTGTGTATTCCTCTCTGCACATGCCTTCCACATCAGCTGCTGGAGGCACAACAAAGCAGGCCCGCACTCTCCATTCACTCTTCGTTTTATTCAAGCTTCGTATACTCCATTTGGGCATGTGGTTTGAAACCTGAACCAGTGGTTCAGCATATACTAGTTACAAACAGCATGTACCGATTTGGCTTATGTCCCCTTTTTTTTCTGTTTGATGTAAGCATTGATTATCGTTGATGTGTGTAGATTTTTTTTTATTTGTATACATTTTACATGGATTTCCCTAAATATATAACACACGACTAGAGCAGCCAGATCCACGGGTGAGTGCCGTAAGCCATCTAAAATTCTATATTTAGAGATAGATTTATAGCCTCTAAATTGTCAATTTGGTAACTCCCAAAACAAGCATTGGCATAGCCAATAGGTCTCACCTTTGGGACCTTATAAGTGTTTAGCCATGCAACAGTTGATGTTGTTGCACCAAGTATATTGTGCTGGATAACTAAATACTTATAAGGTCCCAAAAGCGAGACCTATTGGCTATGCCAATGCTTGTTATTATTGCTGGTGTGAGGAAAGTGCGGTGATATTGGACTTAGGAGATGTCTGGAATATGTCTTGGTTGGGAAAAGAGGATGATAATTCAGTCTCACATCATCCTG
Organism: Triturus cristatus; assembly: GCF_964204655.1. Lineage (NCBI taxonomy): Eukaryota > Metazoa > Chordata > Amphibia > Caudata > Salamandridae > Triturus > Triturus cristatus. Next base: position 143,118,310 of record NC_140585.1, on the reverse strand, counting down.
CTGTTAACAGGGATAGAGGTGATGAACACTCCACAAAGAGATCGAGGGTCAAGCCTGAGTGGCATAAAGTCTATGTAACTGGTTAGGGTTGGTTCTCGCTGACAGCATGCCATTTCAGTTGTGCTGTGTAATATAAGGCCTTTGTAGTTGCTTTTATGGTTATGTTTTTTTCCCATTTTGCATATTTATTTTTATGTTTTCCATTGCATTGCTTATTTGCTAGCTATTATAATATTGAATGGGGGAAATGTGCTGTGGCTTGGTCTACAATATGATTAGAATGCTACCCAGGTCATCCATGACAGCACAAAGCTCTGTACACTAACTATGTTCTAATGTTTAAATTATTGACAGTTATCTGCTGTCCTGGAAGCTGCTAAGATGGGTTGGTGTTCTATTTCTGAATACTATGAATAAATCTTCAGGAAACTTACACTAGAAGGTATGTGGTAATTTGGAACTTAAAAGAGCCTTTACCCAAATGTACTTTACTCCCCCCTCCAGCTCCTCTGACCCCTGCACCGTGCCAATTTGCATTCGTCCCTGACTACCGGCCTCACTCGGAGTACCCCATGGTCCTCCGTACATTAGGCAAGAGAGTGTTTTACCCCGAGCTTGGAGCAGTCATGCCAAAAACAACAATACTCTCTAGGACAGATACCTTTATTAAAGGCCCAACATGCCCTACCAGCATTGCCTTTCATCTTCCCATAGCGCCCTCCCCTCCTTCGGTGGGAATCCCTGGAAAGGGCTTATTAAAAAGAGGGAGGATGCTGGCCGTAAAAATAGTAGGTGCAGGCCTTGAGGGTGCCACTGAATGAAGCTTACAGTATTCATCTTCTGCCAGTGAAGCCATGAATTCCTCATTGTATCTGACCCACGCGAGGCACTCAACTATAACCTGTAACTTGCGAATGACATCCATGTACTTGAATAAAGCCACAAACTGCTCTGGATACTTTTCCCAAAACACACTTGTGTAAATAAAAACACCCCTGTCCAGTTTTCGTTGGTGACCGGCACTCTAGGCCATTTGGGCAGCACATATTCCTCCTCCTTAGATCCCATCTATGCTCTCATCTCTCTAAGCAGCAGTTTGAACACCTCTATGTGTTTTACTCTTCCAAATCCACTCTGTAGTTGTATTCCCCAAAGGTGCCCCCAAAGATTTCTCAATGCCCACGTAATTTAGTTTCTTACATTTTATCTCTTTCCTTTCCCTCAGTTACAGAGTCAGTGGCCATGGCTGTTGCTCCCACACCCACCACCTTGTCCTTGGGTATACTGTCTTCCCCCAAAGGCAATACCTCTCCTATCTCTGTCGCCTGATCAATTGTTATATTCCATATAGGTACCCTATATAGGCGCAGGTAACATTGCAACCTTTCACCTATATTCTTCCGTACATTACATACATAGTGGTTCTTATGGTCTGACCTTTTACCGAGATACGACACTGCATTCAGAACGCGGGGTTTTCCCTTGTTGTAATTTCATACATTATGCATGAGGTTTCTTGGAAGCATAGTAGGACTACCATCTCCTGTATAATATCTCTGTAAAAAGTTCAGGACCAACCTCATCCTTTAGGCCGACAAAGTAGCACAGCAAGGTAGAATCCCTGGGGAGACCTATGGGTATATATACATCACATCTTGCTTAGAAGGACAGAGGCATCATAGGAGTACACACTTTTACCATGTATTTTATTTACTTGTATATATTCATGATTACTGCAAAATGGTAGAACTGTACCATCATTTTACTTTCATAGTACTTCTAATCATATATCTCTGCTATTGTCTAATGGTTGTTGCAGCTTATCTATTCTACACTAGAATAACAACTGTTTAATAAATTATTGTTTTTTTAACACAAACTTTATTAAGTTTATCCAAATATCCATACAATCTTCTACGTCCACATTAGGACCAAGTAGTATCAATGCGGTACATCATCATATGCCCTACTTGTATATACCTGAGCACATAGTTAGTACAATACATTTGTGTGCATGGATCTTAACAGCAATACATTCCAATGTGTACATTTCTTTTGCAGTGACATTAAATATTCCGTTCTGTGCTGTTGACCACATTTCGCATTTCTAAATAAACCTATAACGATTACCCAAGGTCACCCCCCCACGCAGTCATCTAACTGGGAACACCATAGTAAGCTACAGAACAGATTGAATAATTCCATAACATTTCACAAAGAGACCTGCACTTGACTAGGGCTTGCGTCACTATACCTTGTCGCACAACAAGTTCAGATTTATCTTGTAGAGGGCACCCGCCTTCTGCATACAACGCCTCAGCTACAGCTCGATCAAACCACTACTGTCTGCATAGGTTCCTCCTGGCTTTTAAATGCCTCAAATACTACATCTCACGCCATTGCTATTGGTATATTTTTCTCTAGCCCCTCTGCTCGTTCAATAAATTCTTATTGACAAACGCCCATTATGTTTATTCTGTGTATCTCTCTGAGACAAACTAAGTGAGCATGAGTGACTGAGCGAAAGGTAGTATATTGTTTACGCGATTCTAAGGGCTCACGGTTGTCATGTTCTGAGGTTGCCAGAAACTATTCTGTCCCCGATAAGAAGAGATTCTAGTGGCACTGTGAGCTAGCGGATACAGACAGGCTAACATATCCGGTGGGGGTGCACCGAATCAGTCTGCCACAAATCCCACAGTTTATGTTATCCAAACGTATAGATCCTGAATAGGTTATATAGGAACTACATGACATGGCACTGTCAACGTTGGTTGGGTACTAATTGAATCTGAGTAGTTCAGTCATGCTATTCTCAGAGACCCCGACTCACAAAACACCAGAGACATCTGGAGTGGGTGGGCGAAAAAAAAAATCCTATTTATTGGCTGTTGGTTAATCAAGCTTGAAGGACGCATTGTTCCTAAGTTGTGCACAAACACCTTATCTTAGTTTCCTTGGAAGACTTCTTCGTTACAAAAATGACTGAGACCAGAGATAACGTAATAGTAGAACTAAACCTCTCAGCCGGAGAAGAAGATGCAGACACAATACACATTGCAGACAATTTTAAAAATACAGTCACCCTGAAACTGCTTGCGCATGGTCTAACACCTAGGGGTGGTATAGTAGCGTTTGTGATTGAGGCACACGAATCATACAAACAGAGGTATTTTATTCGTGGGTTACATTCCCAGCAGCAAATGCAAGAACACTAAAATTTCCACCCTACATAGGAGATGCACCAGTGGAATACTGTCAGTTTGAAGACATCGAGATTCCGCTCACGTACCAGGAACACTTATACTGATTTAAAAGCGCCCTACCCCACATAAGAAGAAGAGTGAGATTCGGCCAGCTCGGAAGAGAAGGGGCATCATGGCCAATATTAGAGGCCTACACACCACATCCTGACATTGAAACAATGCCAGTAGGTGACTTACTCACACAACACAAAGAATTAATAAAAATCTACAGAAACTTGACGCAATTCGTCATGAGGACACTGACAGTCCAACCAGCAATAGTTGCAACAAATGGAACTCAAGCTCAGGGTACAGCAACTAAAATCATACCACAAACGTTACACGCGGTGATGGGTAAAATGCACACAAAACGTGAAGAAATGCTATTCTGGGTAGCTCAGAAAATAACACAGCTAGAGGCAGTATTCCCGAATACTACCCCTTATGAATAACACAGAATGCTAACAATCTGCTTGCCCATGGGGATAACACCACAAGTAGAGGACTGTACCACTTGGGGTACAGTCTTTGCTGTCATTTATACCAGAACTCATGGTATTCCGTCATTAGCAGTGATACCAGATGTATTGAGACAAATACAGAACGAGTACGGAGCAGAGCCTGCTCTGAACTTAGGGATGAAGTTACTAGGTAACTATGTCCAGGTATCAGCCATCATTTTTGCTAATATTAAAGAGGAAGCAGCTTCAGTGACTATCCGCCAACGCCTAAGGGAGTTCAATCCTTTAGAACAGGAACACAAACTACCAAAAATAATTGAAACTGCAAATGCAGAATTAGGCAGAGACAGTTTGGGTGGGAAAGCTTTAAAACCACAACTACTGGGCAGCGGGGTAGTGGAGAGCTGGGGCGCTAGCGGCTACGAGTGTGGGGCATGCCTGCCGCTCATCTCCCTGTCTCTAAACTATGCGTGAAGAGATCAATGTACGATGCTTCAACAATGTATGCGATTGTGCAAACCACATATTCCGCTCTCAGAATTCCTTGATGGTCTCTCAGATAAGAACCATCTAGAAATGAATCAAATCAGCCAATTCCAGTGATATATCTTGAAGGACTGGTCTTGGCTTGGTACAAAATTCTGTTACATTGTTGTAATTATTGCCACAACCATTCTCTCCATCACCAGGAACTTCCCCATCAGGCATTGGAAAGATCGTGGTGGGATTCAGGGTATGGCAACATCTGATTTAAATATTTGCAGCCTCAAGCATAATTTGCTCATTGTAATATAGTGCTTTTAAGTGTTACTTATGTTATGATCTGCATCCTCTATGTAAATCTCCCTCTGCATTTGTGTTGTCCTTTGATTAGCACCATGGTGATAGAATGTTACTGTTCTGTGGTGAGCCAGTTGCACCTGGCTCTTGTTGGAGATGGATGGGACTTTACATCCTCTGGATTAAACTTACTACTTTCAACCTTGGATATCTTCCTGGATATATTTACTTTAATGTTACACTCATATTTATTCATGCAACTGTTGGTAAGCTGCTGAGTTTGAGTATGAGTCAGCAGAATGTCAACTGAGCTTGGGATTAACTCGTTAAGTGTATAACCTGTTCTAATTAGTGCTCTCGGTTTTATGGTATTTACTTTTTTGTCATTCCCGTCTGTATTTATCCATATTTATTTTTTGTCAACTTTATCTGTATTTTTCCATATTTATTATGGGTATTGTGAAAAAAATAAAGCTGAAACTGGTATATTTCCACATTTATTAAACTAATAAATATGCAGTCATGCTTGAATGCCTGCCAGGTTTCAGTGATATGAACACCCGCAAAAGATAAATCAATGGACTTATATGAAAATATGCACATTTTAGTATCAGCCTTGTGCATATCTACTGGTGTTTAAGCTTCTTTACTAAAATTATTTTCATTTTTAACCCCCTTTACCTATCAATCCACACAGCTATTGGCCTGGCAGTATTGGCAGAGGGTATTTATAATCACTCACAAAGCACCCAATTTTCGTTTTCATGAACATTTAAAAATAAATAAAGACAAAAAATAGATGGTTTCTGTCTGTATTATCTGTAAAAATCAGTAAAAACGGAAAACAGGGAGCCTTAATTATAATCCCTTCATTCTGCTGGATGGAAAGACAGGTAGCAGCGATGCTCCTCAATCAGCCTGGAAGTGTGGCGGCTACAGAGCGTAATGTACCTGAGAAATAAGCCACCGCCCACTTTTCTCCTCAGTGTTCCTGAGTAAGTACTGAAATTGAGCACCTTTCTCTCTCATGGCTGAATAAATAAAAGTACTTAGGCATTTGTTGACTTTTCGGGTACTATTGGGTTGGCAATAACAGAAACACAGTTTTAAGGATGTTTGAGCTGGATGGGTCTGGTTAATTTTACTTTCTTTCTACATCAAATTGGTCAAAGGTAATGTTCTCAGGTCTGTTTTATCAGGTATTTAAGTAGTCCAGTTATGATTATGTTGTTCCCCCAAAGTTCACTGGTTTGATGCGTCTTCCTTCTTTGTTCCCAGGTACACAACACCCACCCAGGATAGTTGCATCCCTCCAGGGATGTGGCGGATCCAGTCGCACCTCCCATCTGACTGTGGAAGGAATATGTCTTAGTTTGGGGCTTATCTGCAAGGAATTGGCCGAGCGCTGCGTTAGCCTCCTTGTCGTAACGCCGTGCTCTGCCACTTCTGAAATGCAGGGCTGCACCGTATTTACAAGGATACGGTGAAGCCCTGCGTTTCCCCTTTCACTGGTGCTAATTTAGCAACCTAGCGCCAACGCAGGGACCCTTGCACCATAGTGCAAGGATGCCTGCTTTGCAGGGCTAGATTCTTTATGTGCAGGAAGGTGTCCCTTCCTGCACATAAACAATCTGAAATTGTGTTTTGTAACTTCTGTGCATGCTCCTTAATGCAGCACACATAGAAGTTGCAAAACGTAATTTAAGGGCTTAAAGCAAGAAGAAAATAGAGTTAGAGCGAGAGAGAGAGAGAGAAAGAGAGAGAGAGAGAGAGAGAGAGAGAGAGAGAGAGAGAGAATCGAGGTCGCAGACTGAAAGCCATGGAGGAATCAGCAAACGAAGAAACACCAGACTGAGAAGCCAGAGAGGAGTCATGATGTGAAGAGACCCCAGCAGAGGCAACCTGTAGGACACAAGAGTCTTTTTCAGTGTCTATTGTTTCTGTTTTTGCTTCATTTTAGAGCCCTTCTTCCTTTTTAATGTTTTCTCTCTCGTTACGGAAAGTGTTGTTTCCGTGAGGAACATCAGTAGCAATTTGTCATGTAAGTCCTGGTCTCCGCAACAGCATTCCAAGAACAGGTGCGATACAGAACCTATGTCCGAGCTTTAGCAAGGCATTTATTGTCAAATGGTACCGGACCACTCACATCATTGTGCGTAAGCCTCTGTAAGGACTGTGCAATAATGGACATGTTTGGAATCCACTGACGACAGTAGCCAACCATTTCTAAAATATTTCTCTTTTTTTTTCCTGGGTCGTTGGTGGGTCCATTTCAGAATTGCAGAATGAAAACACCTTTCTCAATTCTTTCTCAATTTTATAACCCAAGTGAACACGTCTTTCTGGCAGTATTCATTTTTGTTGGGGATACCTTGTGGCATGCTCAGCAAGATGATGCAGCAGAGCCATCACATGAAGTTTGCAATCCTCTCTCAGTTTGGAATGCGACCATCAGGTCGTCAACGGACTGTACCAACACTGAGCTACTGGGGAGGAGCAGACTCTGCAAATCGTTCTTCAGATGTTGGGAGAGGATTGATGGACTCTATTATATATCTGAACGCAAATAGATACTGACTATCCTGATGAAGAGGAATGGAGAAGAGCGCTTGACACAAATCGATGATAGTGAACCACTCTGTGTCCGCAGGGAGTTAGAACAAAATGAAAGTAGGATTTGGTACCACGGGACAACATGGGTCTACAATATTATTAATTTTGCAAAGGTTCTGCACTGTTGGCCACTCTCCGCTCAGTTTCTTAATTACCATTATAAGAGAGTTGTAAGGACTCCCTAACACTTCTCTTAAAACGTCGTACTCAATCATCTTGTCAATGACACCTGCCATTCCTTCCTCTGCCTCACGAGTTAGCTTGTACTGAGAAGTGCAAGGAATACGTGCATATGTTTTCATCTTGATCTGCACTGGTTCTGCACTTTCTATTAATCCTATTTCTTTTCCTGTAAAATCCCACACTTCCTCTTTCACTGTATGTCTTAAATCAGGAAGCAAATCCACTTTGTGAGAGATTTGGGAACAAAGCCACTTTTGACTTTTCAGCTTTTAACTTGAAATCCAAGTTTTCATGCCGAGTTTGAATTGCCGCACCCTCTGGTGTACATTTAATTACACAATTCATTTTTAATAAAAGATCACAACCCAGCAAGCTAACTAGACGTGCCGCCCAAATTATAAACTGTTGATCTTTTTCAGTGGATCCGATTTTTACAGGGACATTTGCTGACACCTTATTAATGATCTACTTGTTACTAACGTCTACAAATCTGACTTCTTTTCGAGTGAGGGTTCGGTTGGGAGCCTCCATTGGTCTACTCGTGGATCCGGTAGCATCTATCGATCGGAAATGATACTGGGTGGTCATTCACCTCATCATCTAGGTATGGGCCACTCTGGTCTACCTCTAGGACTGCTCAAGCGTACAATCCTCCTCCTGCCTCCGTTGCCATCATTGTGCCTGCATTTGAGTCGGTCCAGTAGGAAGTCCAAATGTGGATGCGATTTAAGGAAAATTGACACTTATCACTGAAGAATCGGAGTGAAAAACCAGGAATCCGTTGATATTCTATATGTTTTCTATTCTCCATACTATAATTCATCATTGGGGCCGAAGGCAAGTTTCCATTCAATTGGCTTTGATTTTGCATGTTCTGCACAGAGAGTAGTTGGTCTTGAGCAGTTGACTTAGACATTCGGGGACACATGTATGACCGGAGCCTTTCCCGACTTCCTAACGGCAACTTTTTGCGACTCGCAATTAGGAAGTCGCAAAATGAAAACTACTCATGTGTATCAGACACATTTTGTGATTCCCAATGGGGTAGCAATTGACCTACCTCATCAATTTCCGAGCCTGTAGTAGGCTACCTACTCACAAAATGCAGTCAGTACATGTTCTAAAAGGCATTTTAGTTGTCACAAACCTCCCGATTATCCGTTTACGACTGCTAAAAACGGTCGTACAAGTAGACCTCCATTCTTTGGCATTGTATTCATGTTCCATTGCTTCTGTGGAACAATTTGCGACTGATTTTGCACTCTATTTGGACTAGATCTACACTCCTGTTTCCAATTACCAATCTTGCCCAAAAAAGGACAAGGCGTAGTCTTTTGCAACATATTATTATTTGCAAGAAGCACATTCAAATCACTTATGAAAACTCTACCTCTTCCCTGAGAACATTACCACCAGTGTGCACAAAATGAAAATCCTTTCTCTACACACCAATTCCTGGCGTTACTGAATTCCCAACTGAAACAAAACCAGAATCAAAACCAAGATCTGACATTTGGGAAAAGTTCCATTTTCTGCCTCCTTTTTTAAACTAATTTGTCTGAGCCTACCATAATCTTTTCCTTAATTTTTCCTCTGTTTTGCATCAAAACATTCACTACAATACTTGGTACACTTCAAAATCTCATCAAGAGTGTTTCCTTACATCACACTCTGCTGGAGATGAGAACTAATCTCTGGACGCAAAACCGATATAAAAGCAGAAAAGAATCCACTAACGGCTTCTTTTGCAGGGTTATCAACTCCAATGCACTATCTATAGATCTCATTAATCTACCATGCTATCCATGCACCAATTACTTAAACTCCTGAGTCTTTATCATCATTTTCAACCAATGTATTTCCTTGTGCAGCGCTCTAGAACTCAAATGTTGAGTCTCTCATTTATATTCGTCCATTACATGAGGAGATAGACCCCTGTGGGGCTGGACCCTCGGGGGGTCTATATCTGACCAACATGCGAATGCCTTGGACTCCAACCACAAATCTTTAGGAATAACAATGTCAACATTCAACTCAAACCAAAGACCCTTTGAAATCGCCACAATTCTCTCTTGTTCTTTTTACCACTTGTATTCTTCTTCTCTGAGCTGTGGACAATGTCAGGAGATCAGATCACGTCCTCACCACGTAAACATATGCACCTCCCTGTACTTCTCTCAAAGGGAATCCTACAACCACTTCACACTCAGAATCGCTCACACTCGTTCTCTTCTTTTTCTTCATTTTGTTTCTGCTTTCCCTCTTTCGTCAACCATTTTTTTCTGTATCCTTTCAAGTTCCCTCAATTGTTTATGAGTTTTATTATATTTTTCAATTTGTTCTCAAATTGACACATTACATTTCTCATATTTCACTGTCACTCAGTTCCATTCTATAATTCCTGCACAATCTCTTTTCATACAAATCCCCATCATGTGGCTTATTTATGAGATGCCAGTGCCGCCGGGTCGTCACTTTTCCTGATGCTCCAGCGGCGCGGGCCCCTCAATCATATCTATGAAGCCGCGCGCAGCTGCTTTGCGTGGCTTTGCACGGCCTCATAGATTTGGAGTAAGACAAAGCAGCGCAAGTCGTTGTGTTGCAGTACTCTGCACTAGGGAGGCGTTCCAGGGGCTTTGCGGTGGGTTTTTCGAAAGCAACACCCATAGATTTCTTTATTGATGTCGATTGAAACGGGAGAGATGGACCTGCAAGGCCACTGGGTGTTGAATACAGCACTGATTACGGGGGGAATTGGCCCAGAAGCTTTGATTAAAATAAGTTCTATTATGGTAATCTGCATTCTCTGGACTTGGAGATAATTCTTTTTATTGAGGGATGGATTTTGAATGGCCATTGGCCCTGGACACGTATGAATACATGTTATTTTTCCCTGATGAAGTCTATTCTTTGGAAAACATCCATCAACTGTTTTGTGCTGTAACCATTGGGGGCCTCATTTATGAGGTTTTGGCATAGGGCAGTGGCACAAGGCATCTTGCAACGCTGTCCTACGTCAAGACAAAAGGACAGGAATGCGCTGTATCTTTTAGATATGGCGCATTCCTGTGCTTTTCCCCTGCACCGCCTGACAATGGGCTGCCACGCCTTAACGCAGGCACTCTTGCACCATGGTGCAAGGGTGCCTGCATTGTGAGGCTGATTGATTTTGTGCAGGAAGGGGCCCTAGGATGCTTGTTTCCAGTCCAGGGAGAACCTGGCTTGGCAGTTCGGGCTGGACTGTACCCATGAGGCACAGGGTCAAGACTGATTTGCATATGGCTGGGTTCAAACTGGAACGGCATGGTGAGCAAAAAAACGATGGATTTAGGCCCAGATCTCTGTACTGGGGTGAATGTATGACATTGTTCTGCATTCTGTCCATCAATTGTTGTTTTTGCATTTGTCACCCAGAGTGGGAAGGGTATGTCCAGACGTGGGTCCCGTGCTCTCCATGCCACTGGAATCAAGCTATCCTGGCTGAAGAGGGGTGAAACCCCGAAACCGGTCCTAGGATGCTTGTTTCCAGTCCAGGGAGAACCTGGCTTGGCAGTTCGGGCTGGACTGCACCCATGAGGCACAGGGTCAAGACTGATTTGCATATGGCTGGGTTCAAACTGGAACGGCATGGTGAGCAAAAAAACAATGGATTTAGGCCCAGATCTCTGTACTGGGGTGAATGTATGACATTGTTCTGCATTCTGTCCATCAATTGTTGTTTTTGCATTTGTAAATATGTTGTGGCACATTTCTCTACCGGAACGTAAAAAAAGTGATGTTCCGGCGGCGCAGAAGTGCCGGCCTGGATGTTTTGACAAGTGGAAAAATAAAAAAGAAGAATTGAGAAAGTTGTCTTTAGAATTTGATTGAAACTCACATCTTGTGTGGTGCATTATTGGTTGTGTTTTGAGTATTTCTGATCACCCTTGGACAGCGGTTGTATTTAATGAGTGCACGCATTTCTTATTAAAACAGATATTATTAATATATTGTAGACAAGAGGGAGGAGCGATGTCTATAGCTCTTTGTCCTATTGCTTATATATGATATGGATTTGCCACTGGGTTGTCCCTTTCTTGATGTTCCCGTGGTGCAGGCCCCTCAATCATATCTATGAGACCATGCAAAACCAATTTGCGTGGCTTTGCATGGCCTAATAGATATGGAGTAAGACAAAGCAGCTTAAGTTTCTGCGTTGCCTTACTCTGCGCCAGAGAGGCGTTCCATGGGTGTTACGGTGGGTTTTCCAAAGCAACTCCCATGAATTTCTCCTCATTATTTCCTCTTTCCATGTGTGATGCATTTTGCAGCCTCCTGAGGAAATACCAGATGGAACACAGGCCTGCCTGGCTGTGCCCAGGACAGCAGACACTCCCTGGTGCGGAGAGGTGTCTTTCCTTTGTAGGAATGCACCAGTGATTGTGATTGGCCAAGGGTAACAGACACAGACTGTCACATCCTAAAAGAGTGAGCATGCAACCCTGATGCCCTCTAATGCAAACACCATTTGCCCCCATTCTTGTCCAGGCTTTATCTCTTATTAGGGATATACTGTGATGTCATAACCCTTTAGTGTCTGTTGTCTTTATCAGACTGAAATAGGCTTTATGAATCAAAATAATTTAACCCAGCTACTATGGATCAATTAATCATGTAGCGCGATCCCTGCAAGAGAAATACATGTTCTTACTTTCATAATGTAAACCCTTCAGGCCTGAATGAAATAGAAATGAAACTTTGATAAAGTTGACAGACTCACGGCCTCATTTACAAGCCCCTTGCACCCCCCACTGCATCACTTTTTTTGATACAGAGGAATCAGTGCACCACACTGTGCCATATCTACAATCTGACACATTATGTCCAGTGCATCATTTTGTAGAGCACTGAGGTGCATTATACCTGCGCCAGGTATAAAGTAGGCTGGGTAGTGTTCCCACGCAAAAAAGCCACGTAGATCTGGTGCAGTGAAATTTACATTTCACTGCGTCACTCTGTGATTTCACTGAGTCAAAATCTGCTTGCCTGCTCAGACCAGGCGCGAGTATTGACTCACGGTTTTTGCAATGGGACTTGCCTATGTGTTCTGACGCATTGCTGGAGTTGCATCAGTTTTGTGAGCAACTCCAGCAATGTGTCACTTTTGCGCCAACAGATGTGTCCGAATTTCGGACACATCTGCTAATTCTTGCGCCATGGAGCCCTGTACTGTAAATACAGCACATCCATGGTGTTGCAAGGACATTTGGTGCGGGTGCAAGGACACTGATGGGTCAATGCGGATGCGTCAGTTTCTTGTAAATGAGGCCCTCAATGTGTGATCCTCTCCTAAATAACATGCAGAGGTGTGTGGTGGATGTTTCCTTCTCTTTGCAGGTTTGAATAAAAGGAAGCGGTATTTGCTAAAAGCAGATTATCTGAGACCCTGGTATGGAGCGCCCTTCTGTCCTTTGGGAGTCTCGGGCTGTATCTAAGGTGGGTACAGACAAAAATTATATCAAATACACAGTAGAGTTCTCGTTCACATGGATACGACATATAGGAAATTTGAGGAAATGTACATTGTTTGGCTCGTTGGTCTAGGGGTATGATTCTCGCTTAGGGTGCGAGACGTCCCGGGTTCAAATCGCGGATGAGCCCTGTTTTTCTTTTTATAAAGTCATATTTCAATAAATGGATTCTTTCAAAAGTGGCGAAAAACAAACAAGTGATTTTGAAACAGTCTGTGCTGGTTTTGCATTTGATTGCATACATACTCTGCCGCACTCAGCAGGAATTAGAACCCTGGACCACCGAGCCAGCTGCAGAAACAGCTGGAGGAGGGGGCGGGGCAGCGAGTGCGCCACATCAGCAGCGAGGAGGGGTATGTTATGCGCCTTGATCCTGAGAACAGGGGATGCAAACCTTATATTAAAACTCCACTCTGGGGGACAGCATGGTGAGCTGTGGTAGTGCACACGAGTGTGAGACACACTGAGAGGTGTGAGAGGGTTGTGAGGACACCACCAGCAGCAGGGCTGAGACCCATCAAGACACAAGGGTAACTCTCTAAGAAGGGCCTTAGTTATATTTGTAATGATCGGTGTCTCTGTACAGAGTCAAGTTAGAAGGACGGTCTCTGCCCTCCTTCACTCTGATTGGTGCATCCTGAGATGCAGGAATTCAGTGGCGCATTAAATGTCCCGTTTTCTTTGCTACAATAATTTGGATGGACGGGTTTAAAGCGCCTTGGTTCTGATTGACACATTCTGTCGCACAATCAACCTGGTGGAGGAAGGGGGGCTGTGGGGGAGGGGCATCTTAGGTGGCAGAGGTGTATTTCAAAGATTTATTCTCTGGCACAGTCATGGCGATGTGTATATTTGGGTGTACAATAATGACCACAGGCACCCTTCGTAGTGATATTCTGTAGCTGTGGTTGTGATGGGCATATTCTGGGCACCAGGACCCTGCTCTGCATATTCTGTGCTGGGCTCCTGCCAATGGGAAGAAAGAGGCGCAGTTACTTTGCGGCTGCCCGTGGCCCAAGCAGGGGGCCACTCGAGAGGGCGGCCCTCTAGTGCCATCTGGGCACCAACCCACCCCCTTCTCTATTGCGGGGACACAGGGAGGAGTCCCCCCATCCTGGCCTGTGACGCGCAGAGGATTGGTGGAAGGTATGTAGGCCTACCCCCGCCATCCGGGCATCCTCTTTTGCGCCGGACACGCATTCTCGACTTTTCGTCTCGCATTGTGGGCGTTTTGACCCCTGGGACCAGGCGGCTGGATTGCCGGTGAGTCGTCCAGGTTACAGCCACCCTTCCCTCCCGGGTGATGCTAAGTATCACCGGCCCCCCGGGGGGCGCGGGCTCTGGAATGCTGAACTGCTGGCGAGCTGCGACCTGGCACTCCGATTGGGGGTCGCAGGTGTTGCCGTTAGGAGCCCCCGCACCTGGCATTCACCAGTCCCCCGCTAGGTTTTGGCTGTGCGACTGCCCTGGCACTTAGTGACCACACCGTCATCCGCTTCAGTCAACACGCATACACAGACATCACCCAAAGATTACACTGACACTTTATTTGTGGGTGAAGAACTGCTGCAGGTTTATTTCATACAACACAGTATGATAATAAAATTGGGTTATCTTACGGGCGATCCAGGGCAGGCAGCCCCTTGCTGTCCGCCCGCCTGGTGAGCCAGCACACACGGTGGGTCGATGCCCGGCAGTGTGGCACATAAATATTTGCAGATCATCCACTGGGTCACGTGATCTGCCTCCTACTCCCGCCCCTTCCGACAGGGGCGGAGCGTGTTGTGGCCACCCCCGGTTGGTCAGGCCCCCCAACCGCCCGAAGGACTAACGGGGCGCCGTCGCGGTCTTCCCAGAACCCCCTTCGGCTCCTGGACCTTGGCTCGGGCACCCTTACTGTGCCGGACAGGGGTACCCTTACTGTACCGCCTGTCGCAGAGGTACCCTTACTGTACCAGTCTGCATCCAGATCGCCCTGTAACTCCGCCTGCAACGCAAAAAGAAAACATTAAACATTCCAATAACGCGCTGTGCCTGACACGTGGGGTAAGAGGAAAGGGCGGGAGAACGCGTGTCCAGGCTGGTGCGGCGCGCAGGAGACAGAGGAGGAACTGGGCGAGAGAGCCAACTAAGTAGGGGGGTAAGCCGCGCCCCCTGGCCCGCCTCCAGCTTCACACGATAGGGGGTCCTACCCAAGTGGGCGTCGGCCTCGCGCGCGAGGCAGCACAAGGGGGGAAGGCTCCGACGGGCGGCCACTAGAATGCTGCCCTGCTGATGTCCCACTGCTTGGGACGCGGGCAGCGGCATAGTGACCACACCGTCATCCGCTTCAGTCAACACGCATACACAGACATCACCCAAAGATTACACTGACACTTTATTTGTGGGTGAAGAACTGCTGCAGGTTTATTTCATACAACACAGTATGATAATAAAATTGGGTTATCTTACGGGCGATCCAGGGCAGGCAGCCCCTTGCTGCCCGCCCGCCTGGTGAGCCAGCACACACGGTGGGTCGATGCCCGGCAGTGTGGCACATAAATATTTGCAGATCATCCACTGGGTCACGTGATCTGCCTCCTACTCCCGCCCCTTCCGACAGGGGCGGAGCGTGTTGTGGCCACCCCCGGTTGGTCAGGCCCCCCAACCGCCCGAAGGACTAACGGGGCGCCGTCGCGGTCTTCCCAGAACCCCCTTCGGCTCCTGGACCTTGGCTCGGGCACCCTTACTGTGCCGGACAGGGGTACCCTTACTGTACCGCCTGTCGCAGAGGTACCCTTACTGTACCAGTCTGCATCCAGATCGCCCTGTAACTCCGCCACAGCTCTGGGGAGGCTACCGTCGCTGCCAGAGCCCCCCCTTCCTCCCTTTGCTGTTATATGTGCCCTGCCCCTGCGGGCCAGCTTAATGGGCTAAATTAGGGGTCCTGCTCCGTAACCCGTAAAAGACGGCATTAATTTGCAACATCACACAGAAGCCCAGGGCAGACGAACAAAGGATGTCTTTTGGCCCCACTGCCGTAAGCTTAGACGTGAATGGTGTTCCTAACCTTCTAAGCGAAGCCACAGCAGCTCGTCCTAACGTAATTATGGGAAGATCTAGCACCTGCATATGGAGCCAGAACTGAACCATAGCTGAATTCCTCAATCCATCGATTCCCTTCATATCCTAGCACGAAGGTTTTAATTTCCACTCTATCTCCAAAGGTGATGTATTGATAGCGTCATGGTTCCTGAGTTGCTGCTGCTACTGCGAGGATTGCATGATTTGTCGGCTGGGCAAGACATTTTTTACGCAACTGCTAATCGGACGCCGTTTATCATGACTCCGGATAAAGCCAATTTGACTGACTGAGCTGCCGAAGGATACCTCTCTCAGCTCGGGGGCCCAAATGTGTGAATGTTTCCCAACTCCCTGGCTCCAAGAAAGGCTGAGCGGGAAGAGCAACACCTAAATCAGTTTCTCAGGCTGGGAAATATGGCATTGGTAACAAGGCATAGGTGAATTAGGCACTTATGGACCTGCAATCCTATTGCGATTTTCCAATTGGCCAAAATAACTGCCCTGGCACTGTCTCTCAGTCCGACTCCGAGCGACCCAGGCAGATGTCCACTCGGGGCTTGGGCAGGAGCTGGCCAGGGCACAGTAGGGTAGGGTGGCGATCAGTCCCATGCATGCAGAGTAGCGGGGCAACAGCTCGATTTATACACACTTGCAGCGGGAGGGGCATAATTTGCTTGGTCATCCGCTAGGGGAACGGTACCCCAGGGAACATGGAATGGTCTGGGCTAGTAGCGCCGCCAATGGGGAAGAGGTGCTTTCGACGGGGCATAGCGGCATACCGTTGTGGACTCACTCACCTCACCCTCCCCCCCTGGATATTTGTAGCCACGGTTCGGGGTCGCGAGAGTTTAAGGCTGTGATTCGGGGCTGGGTCATCGGGGACGGCCGACAACTGAGGTGCTGGAGCCTTGGTGCGGCGATATCTGGGGTGAGTTTGTCACCTGGGCGCCATTAATGAATGCCTGCAGCCTGTGAACCCCAGTTCAACCTGAGCGCCCCGCTAAAACACAGCTCATCCGTTCAAGCAACCTTATCCGTGCCAATGCTGTCAATAACATCCCTCCGCCTCCCCGCAGATCATTAAACAATTCCTGCCCCCCCCCCCACCCGGTCACCTGAATAATCGATCAACTGGCTGGGAGTATCAATCGGTGCTGATTGATGGTGACGGCAGAGGGAGTTCGGGGTCTAAGCGCTTGTAGGGATCCGGGAGAGTCCGGTAGGGTCTCCATGGACTGCGGCTCCCCTGAGGTGGGGGGGCCGAGCTGAGCAGGTCCATTCCCGCGGGGGTAATGAAGGACCGATCGGTGGAGGTCCTTGATTCCCGGGTGATTAGAGTGGATGCCACACACAGGCAGGCTATCATTACCCACATCTGTGTGTTTGCTGCGTAAAGCTGTCACCATCTCCGGAGAGCCCAGGGACACCCAAGGACACCAGAAAGGACAGCGCTGCTGTCTTTGCTGTGTGGGTGCATGTCTGAGTCATGCACGCCCCTTGCTTTCCTATCTCCCCTGCTGTGTCACACTGGGGCACCCTTGCAGCGCCAGGCAAGGTTGGAGAAGGGGGCATCAGGGGTGGCAAGCAGGCAGCTGGGTTCATGCCACTCTGTCGGACATGCGGTTTAATTCAACACCTATTTCTAGGGGAGGGGTTGGGTGGCAGCCGGGCCGGGCTCTAGGTTGCTGGCCCAAGTGGAGCCTGGGGTCCAAGTTTGGGCCTCGAACCATTGCTGGCCTTTTCCGGTAACACACAGGACTTCCGGAGATATTTACCTGCCAGGGATGAAGGAGTTTCTACGAGGAGGCTGCGTGGGTGATATTTTGGCGGGATTTGCTCCCCCTCCCCCTTCCACTTTTTGGCGGCTCCTAATGCCTCCTGGTGATGCTTCTAGGGCCGGTTGCTCCGGGCTCCTGGCTGATCGGGGCACATGAGCCGGTTCAATATGGTGAAGGTTAGTGTGCAGGGGGCGGGGCTGTTGAGGTAGGTCGTGTTCCGCAGCACTGAAATCTGCAGCAGGGGACGTGACCGCCCGCATGATGGGTGTAAATAATGGAGCTGCTTATCCAACATGTTTTGTTGTTCGAGAAGGCTCTTAAGTAAAGTAGCAGGCGGTACTTACCATGACTTTAAAAGATCAGAGATGGTCAATTAAATTAGACTTTGTGCCCCCTGGCTCGGCCCGTACTGAGCCATTAGTTTCTGGAGCTCCAGCACGGGTGATTCACTTGGCGGATGTGACGCAGATGAGTTACGTCGACACCAGCACCCTCTGCAGCTCCCCCCTCTTTTCTTCAGGATTTATTGGTGGGGGAGGCAGTCTAAGCGGATTGGTTATTGCAGACATTTACCATCTCATTCCCCCTGTGTGCAGCACCTTCCTACCATTATCTGGGTACTTGCGTTGCTCTGGCACGGGGTGGCGCAGAACAGGCAACATCACATGATGTATGTTGGTGGGGTGGGTTCGGTTAGGAACACACTTAGGCGGCTGGATCATTGGTCGCAGTGCCCTTTTATGGGTACTGGGAGCATTTTGCTTACGAACATGTGCTCACTTGCCAACTGCTATTCACGTGTCATTTGTATGTTTTCCGCCATGCGGATGTAATTAATTGGGGCACTTGCGTTGCTCAGGTACAGGGTTGCGCAGAAAATGCAGCATCGCAGGATATGTTTGTGGGCGGTTCGCGGACGCCCTTTGGCTGCCGGATTATATGGGCGCAGCGTCCTTGCTAGGTGGAACAGCCCTAGTTCCTGCATAATGGCGATAAAGCGTTCTGTTCATAGCCATTTTGTTGTCACAGTATTATATCACTGAGTTTGGTCAAAAGATTGAATTTTATTAGCACACAGGATATGCGTTTGATGGCACCGCGGACCGGCAGCTGCAAACTCCGGGGTATCGCTCCAGGTCTACCGGAGTTCATTCTGCATGAAATGACAGTGTATGAGCAACAGGCAGTCTTTTTCAGCCTATATTATTCACAGGGTGCACCCAAGCTTCATGTAGGAGCCGTTGTTAAGGTGAGGTCCTTACAGTGGTGCCTTTGAGAGTGACCTGCGCAGTGGATTGGTTGGTTGTGGTGCCTTTACTTGGAGTTGGGATGCTCGGTACAAACCTCTGCTTGTCCCGTTGGCGCCTGGGGCACTGTGGGGGGTGTGGGCTGTGAGCAATCGGTTTTGTTTTATTGCATTGAGTGAAGAATTCGCTGCTTGGCCAGCAAGGTCCATGTGCCGCCAGGGGTTATGGGACATGTGTACATCGCTCAAGGCGCCTCCAAGCCCGGAAATGCGCACAAAAACAGCCTTAAACCTTGGTGGTCTTAGAGTTTTGCGTTGGTCTAATGAGTGTAATTACTGATATCGATATGTCTCCCTCATCTTCATTGTTTGATTTTGCTCGCAAGAAAGTGTCAGTCATAGTCCTTTAAATGTCACTCATAGTCTCACTGAAAAGATGAACATGTCACACATAGCAAACTGAAATCTTGGCAGCTATGGATGGGGGCGGCTAGGTCTTGGTTGGCTATACAACTGAGCTAGAATTGTGGCTTAATTATCTGATGCAAATAGAAGCATTGACTAAGCCAAAATATGGACTTATTGTAGGTGTAGTGCTCCCTTTGTATTAAATATAGGGATGCAATGACATAGCTGCAAAATACCAGGCAAGGGCAAGGCACGGCCTTTTTCAGCACGCTTGGGGGGCGCTGACGCATTTAAAACACGGCATACTGAAGGTTTGAGGTCAGAAGTGCATTTACTTGTAATCAACAGCACATGCCGTAGTACTACTAGCCACCCTGGGCCAAAATTATATACTGTTCAGTTCTTTCATGCCCATTTTGAGGATGGGCACAGACACACTCGTCCAAATTACGAATGTTTACATCAAATATAACACAGAAGTAGCTAGTTCTGCAGCCAATGGCCCCTCCAGGAGCACAGGGTATGCCCACACCTCGATGCTGGGGGCTGTGCGGAGCATGTGGCGTGGTGCATCAGGAAGGCGCAATGGGCATGGTTTGTGATGGATATGTAGAGCCAGGTTCGCCCAGGGACGCCGTGTGCGCTCCCGCCGCGACAAGGAATGCACGCCCACTTGGGGCATCAGTTGGTCATTGTTTCTCTGCCCCAACCCCCCTAATACTCATGCATGTTTGGGGGCTAAGGTGGGGCAATCCAGAGAGGTCCACCTTCTCTTTAGTGTGGTTGGTTTCAAAGTACGTGCCAACTGTACTTCTCCTCTCAGTGGGCTTTAAACGGTAGATGGTTCTTCTTGGATGTGGCACGACTGTGTTCGGCTGTCCTTTTATTTGCCTATATTGATGTGCGGTTCTAACTTAGTATTATGCCCTGGTTGCAGGGATGGAATTTGCACGTTCTTTCACCTTCACCAGAGTCGCCGGTTTGCTCCCCCGGTGAATGTCTGCGTTGCGGTATTATTGGGGTACTGGATTGTGGCCGGGTTTCGGGGAAGTGGCCCCATTGGCTAGTTCCTGCATGATGTTGATGTTGCCTGGTGATTCCTTAATTGGCACCAATGCTTTAGCCCTCGATTCCGTCCCACTAGTCCTCGTAGTGCCCTCACTAAGTCGGACTATGTTGATAAGTTTGAAACATGGCGGCTAGTACTGGGACGATCGCCGAACCTCACATGCGCCTTACAAATCCAGGTTCAGCATCATAGGTACTAGTGGAGAAATCCCGGCATATGGAATTTTGTTGACAACGAAGGCGAGAACTGGTTGATATGTCACCGATGTCATTGAATTGGATGACATCTGCATAGCAACAGGTGGATAGCGCATAGGGTGCTTGTGGCACATTTGATAAGGGTGGCACATTTGATAAGGGTGCAGGATAATTATTGTTTTACTCTATGAAACTGGAATCTTATTCCCAGGTTCTGTCTTTCTTTGCCGTCGGTTAACCAGCCCACTTAGTCTGGGCAATTACAACGCAGAGAGGGCCTGCGAAACGTTGTTGAGACTACATTGTGCAATTGGCTACAAGGTCCTTGATGAGGAACATCTGCTGGCACCATATACAAACAGGTACCATGTACACTTGGTGGGCATTTCTAGCTTTGAAAGGAGGATGAGACAACCCAGTAGAGTTTCAGCGCAAGGCCTCATTTGTGGGGTTTCATTTGTAAAGCATTAGACCAAACCTGGTAGAGCGTATCTCTATAATTAATAGTGTAACCAGGAACAGCTTTACAAAGCAATGCGGTAGATTTATTGTAGAAGTCTGGATGGACAAACTTCAGGGAGAAGGCCCTGACCTTTCACCCCTCGAGGGACCATCACTTATTCCGAGCAAGTAGGTGGGGTGCATACTAATCCCCCAGCGGGTGTAGCACAAGAGGATAGGTACACGTGAATGTGTGATCCCATGACGCCCTGTCTTATCAGTCCAGGTCACACCACAAAGGGCAAAGGCAAGGCCTCAGCCCCTGTTGGACTATGTTTAATTCTAGGGTGTGGGGCTGGGGTCGCAATCTTGTCGCGTCTGGCTAGGTCTGGTCGATGCAGCTAAAATGTGCCATCTGCAAACAAGGGAAGGTTACAGGCCGCCTCAGTTAAGACATATTCACCCGCGCTTTAGCCAGGGCAGCAGGCGGGTTGTGGTAGTTGTCAGCGAACAAGTGGACTGCGGGGCAATAAAGTTTGGTAAACATGGCGGTAGAGCACAAATGACGACAAGGTATTAGAGACCATTGGGCATTCATAATATTTAGGCACGGGCAGATACTTTCACATATTGTTCTCCTCCAGTTCCCACAGACTTGCCTGCCCCTTGGGTTATCGTTTTATGGCTAGAACCAGAGACTGGAAGGGGCATCTTCTGCGACCTGGGTTCCAAACACGTTGATGGTCAACGCTGGGGTAGACGTACCATGAAGGGCATGGTTACTACTTAGGTTGTCCCAATGGTTTGGGGTCAAACTGGGTTTGAGCAGTAAGTCTACAGTCCTTAGGAAGCATTCAGCATTCCGTCAATCCAAGTAGGGCGATTAGCGATACGTAGTATCAGCGAGTGGGTAACATACAGCGGTTATCCAGCAACATCATGCCCCGGGGGCATGCGCACTTCACAAAAACACAGAGCTAAAACCAGAAGGGTGCCAAGTGGCAAAAACCAGTAAATAGGTTTAATATATATGTGTCTCTGGCCTTACAGCTGAGTGGAGCCAGTCTCATTTAGAGGTGCGCCCAGGTGAAAAGTGTGTACTTCGTAATTTTCGCATGACCAATGCGGTTTGTGGTATCTCCAAGCGGATCCACTGAAGGTGTACTGCAGCTAAACAGTAAACTGGGGATCTGGGATTCCGACACTTTTGGGGGTTTGAAGCATCCAGGGTCAGAGATGGACAGTAGGTATGGTGAAACTGTGATCCGACGGCAGTTAAGCGGGGTGCGCTGCGTAAGTTGTCATATGGTCAACGGGGTGAAGTGAGTGCACCCCAGAAACAAGAGTAGGTGACATGTTCCTGCATTTATGCTCAAATGCCCCACCCAGTTACCTAGATTAGCCTCGCTGGGTGGGGACGCTGTCAGCCAACATAGTGTGCTGCCGTCCCAAGAAATGGGGAAACAAGGTGTTAAGCACAAAAGGCTACTATTTAATAGAGCATTTGGCACGTCCAGTGTTCAACAAAAATTAAAATTTAACGGAGCAGGTAATTTTCCACCGCTGGGGCTGCGCAGGGTGGGCAGAGTGAACCCCCCACCTCCCCTCTATCTGGGAGTATTCTAGGATGGGGTTAAGGTAGGACTTAGTCAATCCTTAATGTTAGGCATCATATTGTAGACAGTGCGCACTGTTTAAATCAGACAGATTCTCTAAGCTGGTATGCCTAGGGGGTTCCACCACAGAGGGAGCTGAGCGGGCGAAATTCCCATAAGGAATAAGGGATGCATGGCAAGGGCAGGAGGGCACCCTTGCTCATTGTACATACTTCTAGTTGATGGCCGCACAACCATTTGAAGCCCTTCCAGATTTGAAACTGAGGTGGGAGCGAGCTCACTTTCGTTACTTAGGGGTTCAAATTGCTCTAGATGACGCCCAATTGATAGCTTTAAACCTTGACAAGGTCCTCAATGCCCTTAGACACTCGGTGGCATTCTGGAACACCTTACCATTGTCCCTGATGGGCAGACTTGCAGTGTCAAAAATGGTGATGTTACCCAGGTGCCAATGCGCATTACAAAATATACCATGCCAGTTTCCAGCACAGATTTTTAAGCAACTGAACACAATTCTTATTTCACTTCTGTGGGCTGGCCAACGTAGCAGAGTATCTCTAACCACACTGACGCGCAGGTACGAGGAGGGCGGACTTCAGGCCCCTCATTTTGACTTATACTACTTTGCCGCCCAGCTACAACAAGCGGCCCGCTGGATGGGGGAGGGGGGCAACTGGGAAAAGCAACTATTGGCTGGCCGTGTGGACCCGTAAGACCTTCCGGTAGCATAGATGAAGGGAAGGGCAGCTGATGGGGACTTACCGCACCTTGTACGTTGCACTGCGGCTATTTGGCAGCAATTTGTGGAACGAGAGCGGAGACATGCACCTTTCCACAGGGAATTACCCATCTGATTATTGGCCCCGTTTAGAGACATTAGTAGTCATATGTCTTTTCAGGCTTGGAGGGAGGGCCGGTGTGAGGTTCTCGCGGATCTGTATCCCAACGAGATGTTTTTAACCTTCGAACAAGCATGTGAGAGTTTTACACTTGGGCAGGGTCACTTCCTTCAATATAGAGGGATCCAGGAAGTAGAGAAATACCTGGCCCCAATGTCCAGATATTCCCCAGCCGACGGACACTCTGGACCTGCTGCTAACATGTGGCTCTGGGTGCAGACTGATATCGCTTCTGTATAAGGCTATGAGAAGGGACTCTGTCACTTGCTCACCCTTGTCACGGTCATCTTGGGAGAGGGACCTTAATATTGTCATCGAGGATGGGACTTGGTCAGCTAATTGTGAACTCACATATACAGTATCCTATAACGCCAGGTTTAAACTGATCCACTATCATTTTTTATACTGCACCAATCTCACCCCAGTGAAGGTGCGACGTATCTCGAGTACTAATGATGGCAAGTGCACAAGCTGCAAGGCAGAAGACGCAGGCTTTCTGCACTTGGCCTGGGCATTTCCTGAGAGGGTCTACCCATTCAAGCAGAACCATTCCAATGTTTGTTGGCCCATGTGCGCAAACCTAAAAAACGAAAAATAGCGTATAAACTGTTGCAGCTCATGTTGGTGCTGGCCAGACGCAGACTAGCGATAAATTGGATGGGACAGAGATGCCTGGATACCCCACTTGGTTACGGGATGTTAGGGAATGGGCATTAGCTGAAGAAACGCACATGCAGTTAACTCTCAAAAAAGATAACTTGCAGCTAGACCGCATGGAGTGGCGCCAGCTGTGCAGTTCGGCCCTCAACCCGGAAGGGGACGATGGTGTTTAGAGTGATTCAACATCTAATGGGACTGTCTCAGAAGGGGGGGGACACCCGGGATGGAGCGGACTTGGGAGTTTGGCCGTAATGAATGCCCCCTCGAAATTACAACGCACTCACGTGATGTTCATAATGTGATCCCATTGTCGATTATAATGCAGCCCAATATGAAACGTTGCCTTGTTTGCCTATGAGATCGTGCGAAAGATGCCAATGTACTATTGTATGCTGTAATGTTGATTGTTTAAATAAGCAAAAATGTAACACAAATAAAGTTACAAAAATAAAAATAACAAAAAGGGCTGAACCAAGAGCTACCTTTCTGCAAAATTTGGTGTGATTCCGTCTCCATTCACAAAGGACCTACGCACTCATGGCGGAGGCCCCGCAGTCGTGGGGGAGTCTCCGCACTAATAGTGCCTCCACAGTCGCAGTGGAGGCACACCATCGTGGTGAAGGCCCACACATACACCCAGCACTCATGGTGGAGGCCCGCAGTCGTGGCAGAGACCTTGCACTCGTGGCGGAGGCCATGCATGCGTGGGGGAGGCCCGCACTCGTGGCGGAGGCCCGCACTCGTGGTGGAGGCCCCGCAGTTGTGGTGGAGGCCACGCAGTCGTGGTCGAGGCCCGCAGTCGTGGCGGAGGCCCCGTAGTCGTGGTGGAGGCCCACACTCATGGTGGAGGACCCGCAGTTGTAGTGGAGGCCCCACAGTCATGGCGGAGGCCCGTAGTCGTGGTGGAGGCCCGCACTCGCGGGGGAGGTCTCGCAGTCGTGGCAGAGGCCCTCAGTCATGGTGGAGGCCCTGCAGTTGTTGTGGAAGCCCGCTGTTGTGGAGGAGGTCCCGCAGTCATGGCAGAAGCCCCACAGTCATGGTGGAGGCATGAAGTCGTGGCAGAGGCCCCGCAGTCATGGTGGAGGCCCGCAGTCATGGGGAAGGCCCACATTCGTGGTGGAGGCTCTGCAGTCGTGGTGGAGGTCAGCACTCATGGAGGAGGCCCCGCAGTCGCGGCAGAGGCCCGCACTTGAAGTGGAATACCCGCAATGGGAATTCTCATTGTGGAGGCTCTGCCCAGAGTGCGGAGACTCCCCACAAGTGGGGGGCCTCCGTTACAAGTGCGGAGGCCATTTGTAATTTAGGCCCAAAGTATTTCTCACATTAAATGCACCATTAGAAGGAAATTGCATGTTTAACCACAGCACTAATCTTATGTTATTCACGTAGTCATAAACATGTAATAAACCCTGAATTTATCATCATCTCATGGGCCGGTGACCCTTTGGATGGAACTGTATGTCTCCCCCAACATCAGCTGCAGACTTTCAGAGCTGCACCTATTTTCAATGAAGTTAGGTCAAGCAATTAGCCAATCAGAATTCAATTTTAAAATGAGACTTGACACACAAACTTACAAATTCAAAACAAAGAGACTTTGCCTGCTTCCAGGAATCTGGAAAGGGACTCAATATCACTACTAGTGAGGGAATATACTAAATCTAAACTTTCAAACATACTAAGATACATATCCGACCAGCTGCACATTTATATCGGAGTCTATGCATCTATTTTCTGTCCACAAAGAAGTGAAGGACACAACCTGTTAGACCTGTCAGCCCTAGGGTGGTCTTACCCTGTTTTTTTACCCTCATTTTTGCCACCATCTTTTTGTTGGCCCTAGGTCTCTGGGTGCCTTGCCACTGCCAAACAGTGCTGAGGTGCAGGTGCTCTCTCCTAATAACATGGCTGCCACAGGCCCCTGCTACTGCGGAGTGGCCATTGCATACACGCACTAGTGGTTAGGAGCAGGCTGGGACATCTTGATACAGTATCTTTACCATCCCGCCTTTTTGTCCCATAGACGTTATGTGGAAGCTCCTGGAACCTTCCAGCCCTGTGAGGGATTATGCTTTGCCGCCTTTACAGGAGGGACACCTGACCTGGGGGTATAAGAGGAAAGGAGGGAAACTGAACTAGTCAGTTGGGGCACCACTGGACCTGGGGGAACCTCTGCTGGAGCGTAGGCGGTTGGGCCTAGGGGAGAAACCTACACTACTGGGACTGACTGAGTTTAGGCCCTGCTGTACCCAAGTTAGATGAGGGACTCTGCCTGCCTGCTGATCTTGCCCAGTGAGTGGGGAACCCAGGGGACCATCTCCAGTGTGCTGCAGGGACCTACCCTGCCTCTGATGCCTGCCAACTCAACCCCCTTTTCCCCCGCAAAAGCCTGCCACTGAGGCCTGCCATCTTCCTTCCCCCCCTAAGATAAGTGCTGCCCTGGAAACGTGGACTGTGCTGTGAGCCCTACAGGAACTACAGGTAAAGCGCTGTGCCCATCTAGCGCTGCCCTGCCAGAACTGTGCTCACCCGAGGAATGGTTCACTCCTGCTGGTCCCAAGCGCTGTGTGGCCTCTAAGCGCTACTTGCCCTGATTTCACTGAACTGCCGCCGTCCCTCTCCTGCCCCTGCTGTGGCTCCCAAGCGCTAAGGCCCCGAAGGGCTGCCAGCCGTCACCACCGCAGCCCAGGATTCAGCGGAGCTACCGCTGTGCTCCCTCCAAGCGGTACCTACTGAGCGCTGTACCCTCTAAGCGCTACACGTCCCCAACTCACCGCCGCAGCTCGGGTACCTGCCGCCACCGCGATCGCATGCTGTTGACATCACCGCCGCGGCCCCCGAAGCCTGGAGAGGGCCGCCGCGGTATTGGGGAAGCCTGCGGCAGGTTGGCAAAGCCAGCGCAGCCCATATCACGTGACGGGGGTGCCGGCCGCGTAACCAGCCACACCCCCGCCAGCGCCGCGTAGCCATTGGGCGAGGCTGCCGCTCCCCCAGCGAGCTGCGCAGGGATTGGACACTGCGGGTGCGGCCATCGCGGCCTGCGCCCGGGGGGATCCCGGGACGAAGGAGACGCCGCAGGGCCGAGACCGGTTCCGAAACCCCCGGCCTCGCCTCCGCCACGAGCAAGAGCCGCGGGGAGCCTGCTTTGCCTGCGCGGGCTCCCGCCTGGACTGAAGCTCCCGGTGAGAGGTAAAACCCCCTGGGGGGAGGGCGGAGTGACTGCAGGAATCGCGGGGCTGCCCAGAAGTTTCCCTCGTCCGGCGAGGCAGCCCTGCGTCCGCCCCTCCCCTCCGGGAACTGCAACCGGACCTGGAAGGCCCCCGGTTAAGCATTACTGCCAAGCCAATGGGGGTTAGAGTGAGCGTAAGACTGCCCCGGGTGCACTGAGAGAGGGGTGGGGCCACGCTCACAGGAGACTCTGACCTTAGGGGCCCAAAGCTAACAACTGAGCGAATACCCCCTGAGAAGAAATGCTTGGTTGTGTCTCCGCCAGGAGAGTGAATTGAAGTTCTTGGTATGCCCAATTTACGTGAATGCATTAGGTGTTGCCCTGAAAGTTATCTGCACTGGTTACCTGCTTAAATTAACCGTTACCCTGAGATTAGTGGTGCTATACCCTTGAAGGGATTCACAACAGTTCTGACTTGAATGAATCAATTGTTGCCTGCGATTATCTGCTGAACTGCTCAAATGAATTTACACCTGTTTTGCGCCAAAATGAATTCCAAGTTGCCCTGAGATTTTCTGCTCTACTTCCCTGAATGAATTGATTGTTACCTTGAGATACACTGATCTATTGACCTGAATGAATTTATTGTTACCTTGAGATACACTGATCTATTGACCTGAATGAATTTATTGTGGCTTTGAAGTTACCTGCATTATTCCTGAAATGAATTGGTTCACCCCAATTTGAAATAGATAAGGAATCTTGTTTTTACCAAACAACTTGGTGTGGTGTCCTTTATTGTGTGCGCATTGATGTGTCCATGTGGGTGAGTGCTGCAGAACCGCTTTACACATTGCCTTCGGGTGCCTTCCTACCTTGCGCCAAGCTATGACGTCGGAATTGGTGACCCCAGTTCTAACACAACCCTAATTACTTCAAACGCAATCAGACCATTAAGGACTCATAGAAGATAAACCTTATGACGTGTCGATGCACACCTTCAGCAGACAATCAGCTTAAATATTTGTATCTCAAGATTCGGGATTACTTTGACTCCGATAACCCAAAAACTAAAAGCACTTCAAAACTCAAAATTTGAAGAAACATAATTCAAGACTATTACAGCAATTAATATAAAACAACCACAATGCAGTGCAAATATCAACTTCAAGCAGTTGATGTGCAAACACTCGTGGGTTTTGCCATAGATTACACAACTGATAAAACAGACATGATCACACCGCAGAACAGTTATTCACTCAGTCACACAATTTGCATCACAAACTAACACCACAGCACCACACTGCACGCAAGACAAGCCATATTCACACTTACTTAAAGATCTCTCTGTCCGACACCTTGAAGAGGAGCAGTACATCTATGCGATTCAAGGAACTGGGACTAGGGAGAATTCAAATTCCTTAGCTCTAACGAGGAATGCAAGTTTTAACAATTAGAACTATAATTTGCCCCGACTTACATAGCAAACATCAGCTAGCAAAAATTGTTGGTACTTTTCACATCAAACGGGTTGTAAGAAATTAGGGGGGCCATTATGATGACGGGCGGATCGCCACTGCCTAACCGGCCGGTCGGCGGAAAAGGCCCACAATATGGTGCCAGTGCCTTGCAGGCACTGCCATCCATAATATGATGCATGCGGTGGGTATGCCTTTCCATGGCGGGCACTACGCCATGGAAAGGCATACGGTAAATCACTTTGGGGGCCCGTTGCGGGGGGGTGGCTGCACTTGGCGGTGCCTGTCACGTTGTGCATGCCAATGCACAACATGACACTTTAACATTGCGGCGGGTTCTGCTTACAGAATCGCCCACCGCAATGTTATAGATGCTGGATGTGACCGCCAGGGTGGCGGTCGCATCCTAATTGGCCCCGCAAGACCGCCACACCTCTGGCGGTCGGTCCCGTTTTCAGTTACGGTGCCGTCATCGTAATGGGGCTCTCGGTTATTGGTTGGCTGGTTTGTGAGCCCTGATCAAGCCGTAACCGCAATCCTTATCAGGGTAAAGCACAATGAAGCCCCAAAATAGCCTGTGTTAACCCACTGGTAACTTCGCAGAGAACAGTCAGACTTTAACTTAGAGGCAAGGTGTAATGTTTGTGCAACATTCCAAACGATAAAACATTGAAACCACAACAAAAAGGATCCCACACCTCTTAAAAAAATAGACCATAATTTCATAAATAAAACAGGACCAAAGTGACAAACATCAAATCAGAAGGCACGGAAATGTACAATTTGAACAATTTTAGAGAAAATAACACCAAAAAGCACAATGCGCCAACTGTGGGTAACTGGTTGCGCCAGACTGAGACAAAGTCACACGTTCAGGCTAACTGTGATGGAGCATGGGCCCACCACAGGACCCAGTTAAGCCTGGTTTGCAGAGCTTTGTTTAGATCCACATTGAAGATGCTTTGCGCTGCCGAAGCGATGCATCGGTTCCAAGATGCAGCGAGGCTGCAATGCCAGGACCTGCATCTTCATTGAGAATCTCGTTGATGGGGCTTGCAATGCAAAGTTCGGTGTAAAGGATGCAGCGCGCAGTCGAGGCGATGTGTCGGTTCCAATGAACTGCGATAAGGAGTCCTTCGTAGTCGTAGAGGCTGTCGGTAACGAGGGGCGGAAGGGCTTTCGCTGAGGATGCATCGTGCAATCGGGGTAATGCAGGAGTTTTGAAGATGTGCGATGAGACGCGGGTATTTACGACAGGCCCAATCCACGCAATGGCTGCAACCCATCGTAGCAGAAGAGAAGCACAGGTTTAGCTGGATCCACAGTGGCTAGTAAAGCATCTTAAGCCCACTCCCAAGGTTCCTAGACTGGGGGGCACCACTTGGCAGGATAGACTCACAGATGGGAGAGTCAAGGTGCATCAAACAATCTAGTAAAAAATAGGGTCTAAGGGAAATCTTTAATGACCTGCCCAAGTCCTAATCCCCTCTTCAGACTTAATAAATACACAAAAACGAGAACTGGGGGTCAACAGAAGGAAGCACGGAAGGACAAATGTGTCTGTTTACCAAAATGGCACATAGGAATTAAGAGCAGAGCATGGATTCCCATCAATCTTACTCTTGGAACAGAGCATGGATTCTTGTCAATCTAGCTCTAGTGATCATTATTATCATTTGGTCATCCGCCAAGTCTGAGAGGTCTGTCCCTTGATCATAAGAACTGCCTCACTGGCAAGCTCAATTGCTCAGAATAAATGCCGGGATTAGACCTCACATAGAGAAAAAAGAAGAAATATGCTAATGTCCATGATAAAAAATCCTATGTGGTGCAGTGCAGAAAAAATATATAAGTGTGAAAGAAATCTAAAAAGGTTGTGTGGAGAAACAAACTACTGTGAATCATACAAAACTCCTCACACCTGATAAAATCAGTGCAAAAAAACTTTAGCAGTAATACAAAGTGACTGCTATTTGTAGGTCGACATGTTTCAGCCATCCAGGGGTATTCCCCACGGCTTTCTTCAGGACCTGTGTAAGTCAATCAATGCTACTGCATACAACATTCAATCTATTGCAAATATAGAGTGAAAGAAATAAATCAAGGTTGGAAACGATACAACCTCACTTCGTTCTAATCCTCCAATCACCGGGTGCAATCGTCACCTAAGGGGATAGAACAATTATGATAAACATCTCATTCGTCCAATGTGCTCCCAGAAAGTAAGGCCAACTGCGTGTATATGTCCACAAGATTATATAAGTGCATCTGAATATGGCTTACCCGTCTTGATCAAGGATCATACCTCACCTCCCTGGAACCTGTCTCAGGAGTATGAGGTCCCGCTCTGCAACAAAAAAGGGGGCAGGGGGTCAATGGAATAAAGGGGTAAGAACGTTTTCATCAGTATTACCCCATGTTAAAAAAGCTCATATATTCTCAACAAATATATAGGTCACTGCATGCCTAAAGAAGTGCATCCTACAATTTCCGCATGACAAATTTCAACTTGTCAACACTAGTAAAAGTCTCATCACACTCTATTAGCCTAATCAAGTGAATAACATAGGGCCAAAGGTCTGAATCTATTAGGTATGTTAAATATGCCAATTTTGAAGCAGCGTGCCCCGCATACTGGTCTAATGTGAACTCTTAATTCAGGAAGTTGTCTGTTTGCTTAAAGAACGAGCAGGTTCTCTATCTAGACTCGCTAGCAAAAATTACTCTCTATACTCGATAAAAAACAGCATTACATCCCAGCACGGGTGCTTACCTGTCCGTCGTTGCCTCCGGACTAGTCTGAGTCAGGGGGAGAGGCAACGGCTGGAACAGACACCATGCCTTAAATACTCAGTCCTAGCGCAGCTGGTCTCAATCGATAATCTTCCGGCTGGGAATGCTGTTGTCATAGTGACGTAGGTCTGCGCGACAATTTACTTGAAACAACACCACGTAGGCCGTAACGCTACGGGAAAAATGTACCTAATAGCGTCACGAAAAGGACTACGAAATGATGTCATCAAATCCAAAAATGTAGTTTACTGCAAGGCTAACGTTAATGAAACAAAACGTAATCCCATGATGTCTTTAATATTCATGTAGACTCGTCAAATCATTAGCGTAGTATTGTAAACATTAGTAAGCTTATCCCAGTTCTTTGATCTACTATATTCCGGGATCTCTCACATAAAAAAAGGGGATAAGCAATTACGAGGATATATCAAATCAGCATGCCTAAATAAAAATGCTTTAGAGTGCCTTAGAAGATGTAAGTGTCTTGTTTCACACCAAAAACAATGTAGGACTCACTGTTTAACCCAGAAAATCAGTATTAGTGAATTCCGCATGATAGGAGCGGCAGAATTCATTGCTGTTTTTCATGGAATTCAAACAAAACTTTATTTACATTGTCAAAATAGTACGGCCCCAGGCTCAATCTGGCACTAGATACAGCTGACTAATCTGCATAGTGTATTCTACAGTGGTAATCCTGAAAGGATATCATTACTGAATACAGAAAGAGAGAAAACGTCCATATTCCACATGCAGGTCTCTGTAAAAGATGTCTAGAGTCTTATAGACTCATCCAGGGTATATCGTCATTGAGACCCAGGACATCACTGTGAAGCGTATGAACCCATCTTTGCTCGTTCACAAACAGATACCTAGAGATGTCACTGACATGTGATGGTATAACAGGTTTCTCTAGGACTGTCCATATGAAGTCTTCCGCTCCATGGTTCTTTTCTAAGAAATGCCTCATGAGTCTGGTGGTAAGCTTCTTGCGCCTGAAGGTGCTTTTGTGTTCCAACATACGTGCCTTGACCTTCCGGGTTGTCATCCCAACATATTTTATCTGGCACGGGCATGTGAGAAGACAAATCAAATTACTACTGTTACAGTTCGTAAATTGAGATTGCACCCAGGGTCTGTTTGTTCCTATATCGACAAATGTCGTATGGGAAGTCTGAGGACAAACGGAGCATGCCCCGCAAGGAGGGTGGCCTGTCACTGCTGGTAAGTCCCATAGGGTTCCTACTAACCTTGCCGGCAAAGCTTTGGGACGTGTGTGAATCAATCTGTCTCTTAGATTACCAGATCTTTTGAAAGCAAACAACGGTAAGGCAATTTCATCGTTGCAGCAATTCAAGATCCGCCAATGTTTTCGAATGCTCTTCTGTATGTTATTCGATAAAGTGCTAAACGTGTACACAAAAGTCAAACGATTAAGAGGTGATTTATTCACTGGTGGCTCAAGTAGGGCCTCACGGTTATTATTAGTGGCACGTTTCAGAGCTCGCCTGACCAGTCTGCGAGGATAATGTCTATCCAGCAGTTGTTTTGCTAGAGATCTGGTATGCTTTTCGAAACACTCAGAAGTGGAGCAGTTTCTTCGAACACGGAGAAACTGCCCATAAGGTAAATTGTCTCTCAGTGCTTTTGGGTGCTGGCTGTCGTATCGTAGTAATGAATTACGCGCCATGGGTTTACGATATATTTCACTCTCAAGGCCATGGGGTGTAGCAAAAATGGACAAATCTAGGAAAGCCAACCTTGTCTTGTTTATGTCTACAGTGAATTTC
Organism: Triturus cristatus; assembly: GCF_964204655.1. Taxonomy (NCBI): domain Eukaryota; kingdom Metazoa; phylum Chordata; class Amphibia; order Caudata; family Salamandridae; genus Triturus; species Triturus cristatus. The sequence goes on along the minus strand of NC_140585.1, from coordinate 143,084,911 downwards.
AGGAAGTCATTCCGTGTATTCAACCAGTGATGGAATGCGAGAATTGACTCTCGATCACCCCGCCAAATTACCAGCACATCATCGATGTACCGCTTCCACAAGCGAATCGTTTCAAAAAAGGGGTTAGTTGGACCCAGGTCATGTTCTTGTTCGAAAGAGTGAACATACAAATTCGCCAAACTTGGCGCAAAAACACTCCCCATACTGGTCCCTGATATTTGTAAGTATAAGGTGTTCTCATACTTAAAATAGTTATCCTTCATTGCCAAACGGGCGAGGGCCATAATAAAATGTACTGGTGTGATGGATTCCAAGTCAGTTGCTTCTAGGATCGACATCACAGTATCCAGGGTTTCATCTTGAGGAATCGAAGTATAAAGAGATTCGACATCGAAGGAAACTAAAAAGTCTTTCTCCATGTCGAATTCAACTTGAGGAAGCAGTCGTAAAACATCTTTCGTATCCTGGAGATACGTGGGCATTCTCTGTACAATAGGTCTCACAAAATAATCTACAAAGGTAGATATAGGTTCCAGGATAGATCCTTGACCTGAAATAATTGGTCTGCCAGGGGGAGGTCTTTGAGCTTTATGCACCTTAGGTAAAATGTAAAAATAAGGGATTATCGGAAACTTAGTATGTAAGTATTGAGCTTCACGTGTGGTTATCCATCCCTCATTTAGTGCTTCTTCACTATAATCTCCAATAATTTTCTGCAGTCTCTCAGTCGGGTCTTCGGTGAGAACCCTGTAAGACCTGTCGTCACTGAGCTGACGTAGACATTCTGTTCTATAATCATTTGTGTCCAAAATAACAATAGAGCCCCCCTTATCAGCTGGTTTAATGGTAATACCATCATCCTTAGATAGGGAGTGTAAAGCTTGTTGTTCTAAGCGCGGTAAATTATTGTAACTATCGCGCTTCTGCTTGCACAATTCAATGATCTCACTTTTGACTGCATTTTCAAAGGTCGACACCTGAGGTGGAACCATGTGTCCTGGAGGATTGAACGTAGATCTTGGTCTAAGTCCTGTATTTTGTTCAATCAGATCGTATTCTGTTTGTTTCTTATCTTTGAAAAAATAATGAAGTCTTATTTTTCTAAAGAATTGTGCTAGCTTGCACTGGATTTGGAAGGGATCACCATCAAAGGTGGTAACAAACCCAAGCCCTCTATTGAGAACAAGTTCCTCTTCCTTGGACAAACTCCGCTTACTCAAATTAACTATAAGGCTGGATTTATGTTGTTCCCCAGTTGGGCAGAGTTCTTTTTCGTATTGCTCCATGTGCCTGAATGTGGATCTGCACTGCACCACATAGGATTTTTCATCATGGACATTAGCATATTTCTTCTTTTTTCTCTACGTGAGGTCTAATCCCAGCATTTATTCTGAGCAATTGAGCTTGCCAGTGCGGCAGTCCTTATGATCAAGGGACAGACCTCTCAGACTTGGCGGATGACCAAATGATAATAATGATCACTAGAGCTAGATTGACAAGAATCCATGCTTTGTTCCGAGAGTAAGATTGATGGGAATCCATGCTCTGCTCTTAATTCCTATGTGCCATTTTGTTAAACACACACATTTGTCCTTCCGTGCTTCCTTCTGTTGACCCCCAGTTCTCGTTTTTGTGTATTTATTAGAGTCCAGGTGCAACCATAAAAAGAGCAGAACACAACCTGAGGCAAGTTAAATAAAATCTACGTTCCTGATTGGGAATCCATTCTCTGCCTTCGTCTACAAGACTGCAATGACAGAACATCACCAACTCTTCAGAACCACGAAGAAGAATTTTATCCAGAACAGAATTCTCACCAACTCACACAACCCTAAGGAACTCTTCAGCATCATACAAGAATTCATTAAAACCACCAAGCGAATGCTCCGATGTTCCTCCTTCCCAGGACCTGTGCAACTACTTTCATCTCAAGATCAGAACCCTCAACAGCAACTTCGACAAGCAGAACCTAGACACCGACCCTACTCCCCAAACCGACAATGCAACCCAGCCTACCATCACCGCCTGGAACCCTGTCACCACAGAAGACACTGCCAAGGCCATGGGAAGTATACACTAAAGAACCCCCACCAACCTCTGCCCGCCCCACATCTTCCACAGAGCCGCCTCCAACAGCACCCGAACTACAGCGTACCATCAACTGCTCCCTTGAAACAGGCATTTTCCCCGATGACTGGAAACGTGCAAAAGTCAAGCTCCTCCCCAAGAAGCCCACCGCACACCCGATGGAACTCAAGAACTACTGGCCCATCTCTCTCCCCCCTTTCGCAGCCAAAGTCATGGAGAAGATTGTCAACATCCAGCTCACAAACTTCATAGAAGCCAACTCGATCCTTGATTCCTCCCAATCCGGATTCCTCAGCAACCACAGCACCGAGACCACCCTCCTAGCCACCACAGATGACATCCGCACCATCCTCGACCAGGGCCACACGTCTGCCCTCATCCTACTAGACCTCTCAGCAGCCTTCAACAGCATCTCCCACCGCACACTAACCTTCAGACTCCACGATGAAGGCATCAGGGAACTGCTCTTGACTGGATCTGCTCCTTCCTCACTGGCCGAACCCAAAGAATCAGACTCCCACCCTTCCTCTGTAAACCCACAGAGATCATCTGCAGAGTACCCCAGGGATCCTCACTCAGCCCCACACTCTTCAACATCTACATGGCCCCTCTTGCCACCATCATCAGAAAACATGGACTCAGCATAGTATCCTTTGCCTTCGACACCCATCTCATCCTCTCCCTCATCAATGAAGCCGACATCACCAGACACAACTTCCAGGAAGGCATGAAAGATATCGCCTTCTGGGTGAGCAACAGCTGCCTAAAGCTCAACTTAGAGAAAACGGAAGTCCTCGTCCTGGGATCCACCCCTTCTGCATGGGACAACACCTGGTGGCCAACCGCCCTTGGAAAGCCTCCCATATCCACAGACCACACTCGCAACCTGGGCATCATATTTGACTCCTCCCTCACCATGAACGGACAGATCAATGCTGTATCCTCCACGTTTCAACACCCTACACATCCTCCGCCGGCCCTTCAAATGTATCCCCCCCGAATCCAGAAGGATCGTCACCCATGCACTCATAACTAGCAGACTGGACTACGGGAACACCCTCTACACCAGAATAAAGAAATCTCTACTCCTCAAACTCCAGACAATCCAGAACGCCGCAGCTAGACTTGTCCTCGGCATCCCACAACAACACCACTTCACCCAACACCTACAAGAACTCCACTGGTTCCCTGTCGAAAAGAGAGTGACCTTCAAGCTCCTCACTCACGCCTACAAATCACTCTGCAACATCAGACCAATACCTCAATGAAAGAATCTTCTTCTACGTGCCCAGGAGAAGCCTCCGATCCACCGATCTTGCCCTAGCCGAAATCCCATGCATGTGCAGAGACAGGGGAGCGATCCTTCTCCTACATCGCAGCCAAGACCTGGAACGAACTCCCACTCAGCATCAGACGAACCCCCACAATATAAGCTTTCAGGAAGAGCCTCAAGACATATCTCTTTCTTCCCCCAAGCGCCTTGAGACCCTCACGGGTGAGTAGTGCACTTCACAAATCCCTAATTGATTGATTGATTGATTGATACTAAATAAGGTTTAACCCACTCTACTGTGGTGATCTCTGTACAGTAACATACAGTGTCCGTAGCCTGGGACTTGTTATACCTTTTCAGATTGCTCTGTGACTGGAAAAGCGAGGGGATATTTAGCTTTGAATTCACATTACTTTTGTTAGGAGATTAAAAAGCTGGGGGCTCCTAAATCTATAAAGGACTTCCTGACATATGCCAGCCATGCAATATTGCTGCTATGATCAAGAGTTATGCAATCTGCCAATACGCGGCTGGAAAAATTGGTAAATGGGGAACTCCAAATTTTAGCCCATAATATTAATGGGGCAATTTTGATGGTATCTTCGATATACAGGAGGCCAACCTCGGTGTGAGTAATGAAAGAGGCTGGGCTATTAGGAACTGCCAACAATCTGGAAAGAAATTTGTTTTCAGAGATTTGCAATCGATCATAATTGGCATTCGCCCAAACCCCAACCCCTAGGTACCCAATGAAATGCATTTTGCTTTGTAAAAGGAGACGAGATCTTTCACCAGTTTCTCTAGCGAAACCAAAGATGACCTCAGCTGCACCGATCATTTTATATTCTCTCTGTTCCAGAAGTTTGCCCCATTTTAAATTTGCATCACAACAAAATTCCTGAATAGTTGAAATTCTGCACTTTTGTACCATCCATTGTAAATCTTTGTGAGCGTGTCTTTCTGGGACCAAAAGTCTAAATAACATTTTTTTTGTGGGTGACCCTTAATTTCAAGTTTTACATAAATTCATTAAATGCGTCCACAGGAGATGAAGCCCATTTGCTGTGGGAGATAGCAGCACGGCAGCGGCGGCATACATTAATACAGGTACAGTCCGATTCCCCTATCCTGGGGAAATCCTTGCCCTTCCGCTGAAGAATTGCTGTAAGGGTATTAATATAAACAAGAAAAGGGGGTAAAATGCACCTCTACCCGACTCCTTGTCAACTTTAAAGGTGGACGTAGACTCCCTGTCATAGCAGGAACATAGCTGTGCTATGGGGTCGCAGTGTTAACTCCTAAGGAGTTCAATCAGACTCACATCGACCCCAGATTGGCTCATAAGGTCCCACAACCAGCCCCAATCCACGAGGTTGAACGCACTAGACAAGTCCATGAAGGCAAGATGTAGGGAGCCTAATTCGACATCCAAAAATATAAACAGCACCTCCGTTATTCCAAAGCAAGAGGCCTTCAGTTGTGAACAGTTGTAAATGATAAACAGAAAAACATATCATGTAATAATGTTACCATGCAATCAAGACCATAGAGCTACTGACCTGTGTACAATCAATCAAGTAATGAACAGTGGCGCCTCCGCCGCTATGGCGAAGGAGCGCCGCCCCACTGCTTTCAAGCAGTGCGAGATGCAAATACATAAAATAATAATAACTTTTAGATATTATCATTTTATGTTTGTGCTGCTTTACGGGCAGGCGGAGCTGCTCTGAGACCATGACAGTGGAGGAGTGGTTTTCCCACTTCTAAGTGCGCAATGACTGTTTGGTCGCCCCTCTTGGGCTGAACAAACCAGTCATGTGCACTTTTACACTTCTCTATGCAGGCTGCATTACAGCCTGCATGGAGAACATGGCCTCCCCTCCAGCCCCTGTCTGAGCGCTGTGTCATGATGCTCAGACCAATCACAACGTCGCATTGCAGCGTTGTGATTGGCTTAGGGGAGGTAGCCTGGCTGCCTGCTTCCTGTTCCTGAAGTCGGCAGCAGGAGAGCAGCAGCAGAGACACGGGACCCGGTGGCAGAAAGGTTAGTGATTTATTTGTATTTTTCTCCCTCCCTCCAATAATTGTGACCCTCTGCATGACTCACCCCCCCCTCGCTACCCCATATGCCCGCCTCCTCACCCGCTAGCCATGCCCACGGCCAGTGGTAATGAAGGTCACATTTGAGGCTTCTCGGTGCACAGGGAGGGTGAAAATAAGTTAGTGTCTGATACTGTGCCTCACATGTATTTGATATGTGCAGTTTGAACACACCAGTAGGTCAAGTCCTACTCATGTCGAGTTTAACATTTTTGCTTTATTAAACACAGTAAAGCATTCTATTTGTGATTCACTGGTATTAATGTAAGCACAGAATGTTTAATTGTGGTATCTGCTCCCACAATTGCATAACTACAGTACAGTCGATAACACTGCACAACTACCCCAGAGCCAGTAGCCCTGCATACCTCCAGCAGAGCCAGCAACACTGCACTACTGCAGCAGAGCTGAGCCAGAAATAACCTTAACAGAGCTAATAACACTGCATACCCACAGCAGAGATGGCCCTGCATGACTACAGCAGAGATAACACTGCATGACTACAGCAGAGGCAGTAATAACTACAGCAGAGCCAATAACAGTGCATGACTACAGCAGAGCCAATAACACTGCATAACTACAGCAGAGATAACACTTCATGACTACAGCAGAGATAATACTGCATGACTACAGCAGATATAACAGCGCATGACTACAGCAGAGCCAGTAATAACTACAGCAGAGCCAATTACACTGCATAACCACAACAGAGATAATACTGCATGACTACAGCCGAGATAACACTGTAAGACTACAGCAGGGATAACACTGTATGACTACAGCAGGGATAACAGTGCATGGCCACAGCTAAGCCAATAACACTGCATGACTACAGCTGAGCCAGTAACACATTATAACTACAGCAGAGTCAGTAACAATGCATGACTACAGCAGAGATAACACTTCATGACTACAGCAGAGATAACACTTCAGGACTACAGCAGGGATAACAGTGCAAGACCACAGCTAAGCCAATAACACTGCATGACTACAGCTGAGCTACTATCACTTTATAACTACAACAGAGTCAGTAACACTGCATGACTACAGCAGAGGTAACACTTCATGACTACAGCAGAGATCACACTGCATGACCAGCAGACCCAGTAATAACCACAGTGGAGCTAGTAACATGACATGACCACAGTAGAGAGCTCATTCACCTCGGATGTCTGCAGTGAACTATGATTGCCCACAGACAACAGACATCCCCTGGCAGGGGAGTTAACTTTCATCTGTAGCAATGTACCAGAGATTGAGACAGCCCAATTATAACAGACACAACACAGAGTGAACACACAACTAGGGAATGGTGAGTTTGAATTCTGGGGCCGTGGAGGACTCCTAAACCTCTGGTCCAGGCCAGCACTCTCCCCAGCAGCTTCATGTGGTAGGACAATGTCCTGAGCCCTCCTCCCGACTGGTGTTCGCGCCTGCAGCTCTCCTCACTCACGCTGCGGTACTTTTTTCCATCAAGTGCCCCGCTTGGTTCATTTTGCCTCTAGTGACTTATTTACATTGCCTTCTAGTGCCTCATAGCATTTTTATTTTAGTGTGCCCTGATACTTGTGCTTTGTATTTTGTTTTCTTCCCTTTTTAGGTCTCGGCGTTCTTCCGCCACTACTGTCACTGCGGCCCGCCCTCTGTCTCAGCCCCCGTTCTTGCCTCCCTACCTACAGCCCCGCCCCCCTCCCCTACTTAATGGCGGCCACTGTGGGGGAGCACGTGTGACTCCTAGACCTCTGGTCCAGACCAGCACTCTCCCCAGCAGCTCCATGTGGTAGGACAGCGTCCTGAGCCCTCCTCCAGACCGGTGTTCGCGCCTGCAGCTCTTCTCCCTCACGCTGCGGTACTTTTTTCCATCAAGAGACCTGCTTGGTTCATTTTGCCTCTAATGCCTTATTTACATTGCCTTCTAGTGCCTCATAGCATTTTTATTTCAGTGTGCCCTGATACTTGTGCTTCGTGTTTGTTTTCATTCCTTTATAGGTCTCAGCATTCTCCCGCCGCTACTGTCCCTGCGGCCCTGCCCCCGTCTCAGCCCCCGTTCCCGCTTCCGTACCTACAGTCCCGCCCCTCCCCTACTTAATGGCAGCAGCTGCGTGGTCGCGCAGAGGACGTGCGCAGTGGGCGGGCCTAAGGCAAGCCTGTCTGCGCCCGTCCGTGACCCTACCGCGACCAGCGCCAGGACCCCTGGTTCTCCGAGGCCTCAACACTATGACTCAACCACCCTCCACGCACTCAACCCCGGAAGACATGCCGACTGCGTTAGGTCCTCGCCGAACACCACCCATGGGCAATTCTCATGCAGACCCTGCCGCCAATCCTTCACCATCGACAGAGCCCCCGCGACTGCCGAAGGAATGCCCGATACACACACCACCGAAACCCTGCCTTGCATCCTGCTCAACGTGAGCTCCCTGCACCGACACGCCATTGAGATCTGGGACCTGCTCGACACCCTCTCGCATGAAGTCGCCTTCTTCACGGAAACCTGGACCAACGCCACCTCCGGTCCCGACATCACCACCGCCATCCCAGACAGCTACAAGATCCAAAGAAAGCACCGTCCGCACCGTCCAGGAGGAGGACTCACCATTGCACACAAGACCCCCCTCCGAATCTCCACATCCAGCACGAGTGACCCCCCACTCCAACACAGAACACCTCCACTTCTAGATCCAGACACAGACAACCCCCAGGACCATGCTATGCAGCACCCTCATCTACAGACTGCCTGGGCCTTGCACCCATCAGGCAAGTACCATTGCCGAGCTCACCGCACCCCATGCCATCACCTCCTCAGACTACATTCTACTCGGTGACCTGATCTTCCACCTAGACAACAGCAACGACCCTGACACCACTACCCTCCTCGACAACCTCGCTAACATAGGGTTGAAGCAGCTCGTCAACAAACCCACCCACAGAGCAGGTCACACCCTCGACCCCATCTTCGCGGGAGGAACTAACATCCGCTTCTGCCACACCATCTAACCCCCCTGGACTGGCCAACACTGCGTCCATTTCACCTTGAACACCACCACCGCGCCCAAACCTGCCCTACGCCCACCACGACGGAACTGGAGCAAGGTCACAGAGGAGCACCTCAACACCACCATCTGTCAATAACCCCCATCTCTGTGACCATCACCAACTCCGCAGCCAGGGAATTTCACCGCTGGAATCTCCTGCTGCGCCGAAAAGCTCGCACCCCTCCGCCCCTATCAAACAACGCCCGCTGAAGGCCGCCTGGTTCACCACAGAACTTCAAGAAGCCAGACGGTCCTTCAGACGCCTAGAGAAAACTTGGTGAAACCTGAAAACCACGGAACGACCACAAGAGTGCCCTGAAGGAATACCACCAGCGCATAAAAGACACCAAACGGACCTTCATAAAAGACAAAGTCCAGACCAACATGACCAATGCCAAGGAACTGTTCAACGTCATACAGCAGTTCGCAAAACCCACCTGCGAAGCCACGGATGTCACACCTTCCCATGATCTCTGCGACAAACTCAACTCCTACTTCCATCTCAAGATCAAGGCCCTCTATGACAACTTCAGCGAACCAAAGAAGAGCACCACCTCCCTACCCACCGCCGCCGATAAACCGACCATCACGTCCTGGGAGCCTGCTACCGTCTAACTCATCACAGCAACTATGAAGAAAACCCACTCAGGGGTCCCAACGGACCCCTGCTCACCGCACATCTTCCACAGATGTCCACCTTCGTCGCACCCGAACTAGGATGCACCATCAATGCCTCCCACAGATCAGGCATCTGCCCAGGTGACTGGAAACGGGCAGAGGTAAAACCCCTCATCAAGAAACCAACGGCCGACCCAACGGACCTGAAAAATTATCGGCCTATCTCTCTCCTCCCCTTTGCGGCCAAAGTCACTGAGAGACTCGTAAACACCCAGCTGACCGCCTTCATAGAAGAGAACTCCATTCTGGATGCCTCCCAGTCAGGATTCCACAGCAAGCACAGCATCGAGACCGCCCTCCTCGCTGCCACTGACGACATCCGCATGCTTCTCGACCAGGGATACACCACGGCCCTCATTCTGCTAGACCTCTCCGCAGCCTTCGACACCGTTTCTCATCACACTCTCTCAGCTAGACTTCACGACGCGGGAATACAAGGAGCTGCCCTCGACTGGATCCAATTATTCCTCTCCGGCAGAACCCAGAGGATCCGACTCCCTCCCTTCCTCTCCAAGCCCACGGAAATCAACTGCGGAGTACCCCAGGGATCATCACTCAGCCCCCGCTTTTCAACATCTACATGGGCCCCCTCGCCGCCATCGTCAGACAGCATGGGCTCAGTATCGTGTCCTATGCCGATGACACCCAGCTCATCCTCTCGCTCAGGAGGAATCCCGAAGACACCAAACTTTGTTTCCAGGAAGGTTTGAAGAACGAGGCAGCCTGGATGAAGGAAAGCTGCCTGAAGCTAATATTCGTGAAGAACGAGGTCCTCATCCTCGGTCCCTTCTCCTCTGCCTGGGACAACACCTGGTGGCCCTGCGCCCCCGGGAGCCCACCCACCCCTACAGACCATGCTCGGAACCTCTGCATCATCTTGGACTCCTACCTCTCCATGAACCGCCAGATCAACGCCGTCACCTCCACTGGTTTCCACTGCCTCAGCATCCTCTGTAAGACCTTTAAGTGGATCCCCCCGACTGCAGAAGGACTGTCACCCACACACTCATCACCAGCAGTCTGGACTACGGCAACGCCCTCTACGCCAGAATCAACAAGACTCTTCTGCACAGGCTCCAGACTATACAGAACGCTGCAGCCAGACTCATCCTTGGGACACCATGCCATGATCACATGACCCAACACCTAGAAGGCCTACACTGGCTCCCCATCGAGAAGAGGGTCACCTTCAAACTCCTCACCCATGCCTACAAATCCCTCCACAACATCGGACCCAAATACCTCAATGAGAGAGTATCCTTCCACGTACCCAAGAGGAAACTCTGCTCAGCCGACCTCGCCCTGGCAGAGGTCCCTCTCATCCGCAGAAACGGCGGAAGAGCTTTCTCCTACATCGCAGCCAAAACCTGGAACGAGCTCCCTGTGAACATCAGACGCTCCCCAACCCTAGACACGTTCAGTAAGGACCTCAAGACCTGGCTCTTCGACTGATCAGGAGCTGCCCCCTACCAGCGCCTTGCGACCCTCACGGGTGAGTAGCACGCTATACAAACCCCTGATTGATTGATTGAGTAGACGCCCCCTGGAGGAGAGGGCGGACATTGCACCTGTCTCTCACCGCACCCTAATACGCAGATCCACGACGCAGGGATCCAAAACAAGGCCCTCGACTGGATCCGCTCCTTCCTCTCTGGCAGAGCACAGCGGGTCAGACTCCCCCTTTCCTCTTGGACCCTACACTTACCACTTGCAGAGTCCCCCAGGGGTCCTCCCTCAGCCCTACACTCTTCAATGTCTACATGGCTTCGCTCGCCCCAACGGCAGAACCTACGGACTCAACATTGTGTCATACGCAGACGACACCCAACTCATCCTCTCCCTATCCAACAAACCCAACACCGGCAGACACAACTTTCGAGAAGACATGGAAGCCGTCGCCAAATGGATGAAAAACATCTACCTACAAGTAAACACCAACAAAACTGAAGTACTCATCATGGGTCCATACCCCGATGCCTGGAACGACACCTGGTGGCCCCCCGACCCTTGGAAGCCCGCCTACCCCCATGGACCACGCCCGCCAACCTGGGAATCATCCTGGACTCAGAGCTCAAAATGGACCGCCAGATCAACTCCGTCTCGTCCTCCTGCTTCCACACCCTCCGCCTCCTACGTAAGACCTTCAAATGGATCCCCCTCAAACACAGAAAGACCGTCAATCACGCCCTGGTCACCAGCAGACTTGACTACAGCAACGCACTCTATGCCGGAATAAACAAAAAACACTAACCCGCAAGCTACAGAACATCAACAATGCTGCCGCAAGACCGGTCCTCAACCTGCCAAGACACTGCCACATCTCCCAGCACCTGCGCACACTCCACTGGCTCCCCATCGAAGCTAGAGTCACCTTCAAGATGCTCACCCACGCTCACAAGGCCCTCCACAACACCAGACCAGCATACCTGAACAGCCGATTCAAATTCCACGCACCCCAAAGGACCCTACGATCAGCCCGGCTCTATTACGCTGTGGTCCCCCGCACCAGAAAGACCAGATCAGGCTGTCGCTCCTTCTCCGTCCTCGCGGCCAGAGCCTGGAACGCCCTCCCTCTCCACCTCAGACAGACAACATCTTTCCCTTCTTCACAAGAAACCTCAAAACCTTGCTCTTTGACAGACCGCCTCCTTGATGGAATGGAACCTGCGAAACCCCCCTTCCCCTTGAGACCCTCACGGGTGAGTAGTCGCGCTTAACAAACACCGGATTGATTGATTGATATAAGTAGAAGCCCCCTGGCGTAGAGTGCGGACAATGCACTTATATGTGCTCCATGAACACTGATGCCCTTTGACGCTGCTCTGGAGCAAACACCGTCTGCCCCTTTCCTGGCCGGGCGTTATCTCTCATTAGTGTCATACCGTGACGTCACAGCCAGGTACTGTCTTTGGTCTTTATCAGACTAGTGTGGTGTTTATCAGCCCAAAAATACGCAACACCTCTGCTGCGGACCCATTGATAATGTAGAAAGATCCCTTTAAGAGAAACACATTTTTGTATCTTCCTAATAAAAGCCCTTCAGGCTCGGGTGAAATAAGGACTGCACTTTTATGAACTTGACAGACGCAATGTGTGATCCTCCCACAGAGTAATCTGTCTGGAGGTGTGTGGTGGGTGTTTCCTTTCTGCAGTTTTGGATAAAAGGAAGCAGGTATTTGGTAAAAGCCGACTATCTGAGTCAGGAGACCCTGCCATGGAGAGTCCTTCGGGAGTGTGGGGCTGAGTATAAAAAATAAAAGTACATACACACTATACACAACGGGGGACTGTATATATCAGAACAGAGGAGAGATGTGTTTGTCAGCTGGCTCGTTGGTCTAGGGGTATGATTCTCGCTTTGGGTGCGAGAGGTCCCGGGTTCAAATCACGGACGAGCCCTCAGGGTTGCTACACGCACTCATTTTTAAAGTCACCTTTCGGGAAATGGAAAAGAGAGGAATCAGGAAAAATTCGATTTTGGAAAAACCTGGGTGATTTTGGATTTGAACCCGAGTCCTGCCTCACTGAGAGCAAGAATCTGAGCCCCAACCAAAGTGACAACCGCAGAAAGAGCTGATGAATGGGGGAGGAGGAGGATGTTTGAAGGGGGAGGAGGCGGTGAGGCAGCGCCCGCCAATCAGCATGAGATTAACATTATATGGGGTCTGCCAACGTGTGAAAACCACACTCTGGGGAACAGCAGAGTGAGCCGTGGGAGTGCACACGAGTGTGAGACACACTGGGAAGTGTGAGGGGATTGTGAGACACCAGCAGCAGGGTTCAGGGCAGGCCCCACCCCCTGCACATGTCTATACACATCAGGCGCGCAACACCCATTGGACTCACAGGGCTTCAGCCCCCCCCGTCGTGTGTGACAGCCCGGGATGAGACACCTTCCCGGGCAAAAAAGCAGCCGCGCCCGAGCACTTCACAGGTCTTTTAAAAGACCATTTGCATGTTAATGAGGCCTCGCTGTTGTTTCACCCCTTCTAAGAGCCCCTGCAGCTCCACTCTGCCTATTGCTTAAAGTTCAGCCCCCCCCGAAATTTTTGCTCAGCCCCCCCCGAAATTTGGCTCTAGTTGCGCCTCTGATACACATACATACATGGGGGCGGTAACAGGAACGGGCCGACCTAGTGAAGGAAGAGGTAAGACATGTGTGAGGCCGGTGACACCCGGGAGGTGACGCCTGAATCATCCGGTGATTGAGGTCTGACGGGTCAGACGCCAAACAGACCCTGATGAGAAGGGGGCGGTGTGGAGGGACTGGTTGAGGTCTAACGGGTCAGACACGAACAGACCCTGATGAGAAGGGAGTCTGTTTGGAAGGACTGATTGAGATCTGACGGGTCAGACACCGAACAAACCCTGTTGAGAAGGAGGTCTGTTTGGAAGGACTGATTGAGGTCTGACGTGTCAGACACCGAACAGACCCTGATGAATCGGGGGTTGTGTGAAAGGCTGATTGAGGTCTCTCACAGGGGCACCGGGAAGGCAATAGGTGTGGAGGGCGTGATTGACGTCTCTCTGAGGCAGTAGCGTAACAAAAAGTGAGGGGACCCCCTTGCAAGAAAATGCTGAAGGACTCCCTCCAGTATGGGTAAGCCTTTGTTACGCCCCTGCTCTGAGGGGCACCATTATTGGAAAGGGGGTCAGTGCGGAGGGAGTGATTGAGGTCTCTCTGAGAGGCACCAGGGAGGGAGTGAGGGAGGGGCTGGGGTTAGGGTAGGTGCAGTTTTACCTGCTTGGATTTAGTTGCGCTTTGGGAAGTGTCACGGTGTAGATGACGTTACTGCTTAAAATGTCAGCTGTGTGTCTGGTCTTCAATCTTGGGAGGAGAGCAGCGACCCCCAGCGAGGCCTCTGTCAGTGTAAGGGTGGAGGTGATGGTGGTGAATGACACCTGTGAACCTGGGATGAGACCTGTGAACCTGGGATGAGACCTGTTAACCTGGGATGCGTCCTATGAACCTGGCGATGAGACCTGTGAACCTGGCGAGGAGACCGGTGAACCTGGGATGAAACCCATGAACCTGGGGAGGAGTGCTTTAAGCTCTTCAGGGATGTATGAGACTTCTTCCATGGTACCTTCACAAGAATTGGTCACATGATGATTTACAATGAGGCCGAAATAGCTCAGTTGGGAGAGCGTTAGACTGAAGATCTAAAGGTCCCTGGTTCGATCCCGGGTTTCGGCAGAAGCCTTTTGTTGTCGATTATATATTGTATGAAATTAACATTAGTGAGTGTTATTATAATTAATATTTTTTAGTTCAGAAATAAAAAATAGTTAATGAAAGCAGATCAAAGTGGATCAAAGAAACCAATGGAAAATAAAGAGAGGCAGAAATAAAGAGCAATGATGGAGTGGGAGGGAGAGTGAAAGATGAAAGAAGGGAGAAGAAGAAGGAAGGGGAAAAGAAGGATGTAAGAATAAAGCTAGGAAGAGCAGAGGGAGAGGGGAGGAGGAGTATGTAACAGAGGAAACAAGGGTGAAGGAAGGGAAAATAACAAACATGACCAAGGAAGGAAAAGAGGCCAATGAAGAAATGTAAGAAACAATGACTGCTGAGGTCTTTAACACATCAATAAATGGGAGCCATAATTATTTTTGTCTGCTTAGAAAAAATAAGATTTGTAGGTAGATTTAAAAATGGAGGACCCAAATCAACAAAGAAATTGTAAATCTACACCTGTAGGTTTGCAACTATGTTTGGGTCTCTATTTAGGAACAGTTTGGATTCTCAAAGAATTCTACGATTACTCATTAGAAGCTGTGAGGGTTTCAGCTTCCTAAAGTACTCACAAACTTAAGTTCCAACACACATTCCTAATTGTGCTTGCCAAAAAGTACATTTGCATTTCCTAATATGCTATTTTTCTCCTCCATGTTGAAAATATTTAACCCCTTCCTCTACAATCCCATCAAAGTTTGGGGTGTTCCCCTCTTTTTACTACTATAGATGAGGTTTATTCCAGCCCTTGGAAGATTAAATCACAAGCTATTTCCTGGGTGAGGACAAATTCTGAAAAATTGTGGGAATAGCAGCAATGTCACAAGTTTGTTGGAGGACACAAACTTTCCATGGCATTACAGCCCTTTGACATAGACCCGCCCCTGAAGCATGTTTATCCCCATATTATTTTGCACCATACTGGTGTAATTTTACTTGCAAATAAATAGATTTAAGACATTAAGGGGCATATTCTCAAGAACGTGTGATAATTATCGCAAAATTAGCTTAACACAACTTTGCATATCGCAGTCTATCGCGGGAAAACAACTCCGTGTTGACGTAGTATTCTCAACACGGCGGCACCATGCGATAGTCCCACGATAATGCATCAAATGACAGCGTTAAAATCAACGCAACACCGCAAAAATGCAAAACACAAACGCGAAAAATGTTGCGATGAGGCCAATCGCGACACAAAAATCATTGCTAACCAGCGACAGGCCTGCAATTCCCAGGCTTCATGCGGGAAAATGCATTATAAAAGCAGAATAAGAAAAACACACCTGTGAACCTGGGATGAGACCTGTGAACATGGGTTGAGCCCTATGAACCTGGCGATGAGACCTGTGAAGCTGTCGATGAGATCCCTGAACCTGGTCGATGAGAATTGTGAACCTGGGATGAGACCTGTGAACCTGGGATGAGACCTGTGAACCTGGCGATGAGACGTGTGAACCTGGGATGAGACCAGTGAACCTGGTGATGAGATCCCTGAACCTGGTCGATGAGATTTGTGAACCTGGGATGAGACCTGTGAACCTGCGATGAGACCTGTGAACCTGGGATGAGACCTGTGAACCTGGGATGAGACCTGTGAACCTGTCAATGAGACCCCTGAACCTGTTGATGAGACTTGTGAACCTGGGATGAGACGTGTGAATCTGGCGATGAGACGTGTGAATCTGGCGATGAGACGTGTGAATCTGGCGATGAGACGTGTGAATCTGGCGATGAGACGTGTGAATCTGGCGATGAGACGTGTGAATCTGGCGATGAGACGTGTGAATCTGGCGATGAGACGTGTGAATCTGGCGCTGAGACGTGTGAATCTGGCGATGAGATGTGTGAACCTGGGATGAGACGTGTGAACCTGGGATGAGACGTGTGAACCTGGGATGAGACGTGTGAACCTGGTGATGAGACGTGTGAACCTGGTGATGAGACGTGTGAACCTGGTGATGAGACGTGTGAACCTGGTGATGAGACCCCTGAACCTGGGATGAGACCTGTGAACCTGGGATGAGACGTGTGAACCTGGGATGAGACGTGTGAACCTGGGATGAGACGTGTGAACCTGGGATGAGACGTGTGAACCTGGCGATGAGACATGTGAACCTGGCGATGAGACCCCTGAACCTGTCAATGAGACTTGTGAACCTGGGATGAGACGTGTGAACCTGGAGATGAGACTTGTGAACCTGGGATTAGACCTGTGAACCTGGCGATGAGACTTGTGAACCTAGCGATGAGACTTGTGAACCTGGCGAGGAGACTTGTGAACCAGGGATTAGACCCGTGAACCTGGGATGAGATGTGTGAACCTGGCAATGAGATTTGTGAACCTGGGATTAGACCCGTGAACCTGGCGATGAGACTTGTGAACCTGGCGATGAGACTTGTGAACCTGGCGAGGAGACTTGTGAACCAGGGATTAGACCCGTGAACCTGGGATGAGATGTGTGAACCTGGCAATGAGATTTGTGAACCTGGGATTAGACCCGTGAACCTGGCGATGAGACTTGTGAACCTGGCGATAAGACTTGTGAACCTGGCGAGGAGACCCATGAACTTGGGGAGGAGTGCTTTAAACTCCTTAGGATTTACAGGACTTCTTCCATGGTGCCTTCACAAGAATCAGTCACATGATGGTATCCAATGAGGCCGAAATAGCTCAGTTGGGAGAGGTTAGACTGAAGATCTAAAGGTTCCTGATTGAATCCCGGGTTTCTGCTGAGGGTTTTTTTGACTGAAAAGTTTTGGAAAACTTGAGAAAATAAAACGTGGCTTTAACAACATAGACCTTTTTTCTGCTCTTCCTTCAATAACTTCACTCCCCCCCTTCCTGTCCTTCATTTATCCCCGATTTTAATTATTTACTTTTCTCACAGTTATACCTCCTTCCAGCACAATCCCACTAAATAGTCTGAGAGATTCACCTTATGCTCAGTCGCTCTTATTGAATGACAGCCCTGGGCTCACTCTCTCTCAGTCTGATGTGACTTGCAGACTGAAGACACAATCACATCCAGTGAATGACAGTCAAGCACAACCCCACTAGGGCAGACCAGGAGCCAGACACACTCAATGCAACTTCACCATCGGTCCCCGGGACCTCAGGAAGGCTGGTGGAGGGGGGGGGAGGGTCGCAAGCCCCCTCCCCTATAAAATTAATTGTGCCTGCCCCCCAGACCCTGGCTCAACCCGATGGCTTTGCTTTGAGAGCACAGGAGCCCGCACTTAAAAAAATTAATTACTGTGGATTTGCGGATCCTCAGTAGATTTGCGGAAGCATTTACAAAAATGTTTTTGGCCTCAGGGCTGTGCCTCTGGACCCCCCCCCCTCCTCCAGGCCTAGGGGGCCAGTGTATCCGTACCCTGCCATTGCTAGGGACTCGGGGGCTTATTTATGAGCCCTTGTGTCACTTTTGCGCCACCAGTGCGTCACTTTTTGTGACGCAGCAGCGGCGTAAAAAATGAGCCTTGTTGCTCCATATTTATAAAGCGATGCATCTAGGCAGATGCATCACTTTGTAAACCCCTGCGCCACATTTATACCTGCGCCAGGTATAATGTATGCAGGAGGGCGCTCCAATGTGAGCGGAATTTAATTTTGTGTGCAGGAAGTTTGTAAAGGACAGATTCATACGTCATGAGCGCCCCGTCTATCTCCAGTTGGGTCATG
The DNA here is from genome assembly GCF_964204655.1 of Triturus cristatus. NCBI lineage: Eukaryota > Metazoa > Chordata > Amphibia > Caudata > Salamandridae > Triturus > Triturus cristatus. Next base: position 143,066,819 of record NC_140585.1, on the reverse strand, counting down.
TCATGATATGTCATTGGTAATAATGGATGCTTCCTTCAATCATGGTAGGAGTATCGCCGGTAGTATAAAGCGTTGATACGTCAGCCTGTTCCTTGGACACACATGGTAAATGTTAATTTACAAGTCCCTTGTTAAAAGTGACGCACCGGCGGCGCAGGGGGGTCTAGTAAATTAGCCTCTAGTCTCTTTCCGTTGGATGTAGTATCCTCCATGGGTCACTAGGGGACGGTCAGTCTTGACATCTCCAGACAGTGTCTCTCTTTGGTGATGGGGAAGTCTGGTCCACCTGATCCGTCCATCAGGGGCCCAGGGCCATTATCCAGTGAAAATATTGCTTTAGACGCATCTTCTATCTCTTTTTTGCGGTTAGCGTAAACATTGGCCCACTGCGCTTTACGTGAGGAACAGATTCAATTTACATTTTTTGGCCAACAGTTTTGGTGAAATTGTCATCACCCATCATATGTTGAATAGTTACCAAGAAAGTGCAGAAATAAAAGAAAACATTTCTAATTTATATCTGCTTTGCTGTCTGTGTGTCTCCTTGTGAGTTATGCGGCGTGGAGGGTGCGTGGAGTCAAGTCCACACTGTGCGTGTTACTGCTGTGCAGTCACAGGAGAAAGGTGTCCACATACCAGACACAGGGGGGCTTATTTACAAGCCCCTTGCGCCACTTTTAACATGGGAAAAGTGACGCAAAAGTGGTGCAAGGGGCTTGTAAATCTGCCCCAGGAATGATAAAACACCTGTGTGGAGCATCACGTGACGCCCAGCACCGCCTAAAGATAATGGGGCAGATTTATAAGAAAGTGACGCATCTGTGAAGATGCGTCACTTTCCCTGCGCCACTTTGAGAAACCCTTGCGCCACTATGGATGCGCCGTATTTGCAATACGGCGCACCATGGCGCAAGGATTGACAGATCCGTCAGATATTCTGATGCATCTGTTGACGCAAAAGTCATGCATTGCTGGAGTCGTGTCGCAAGCATGACGCAACTCCAGCAATGCAGGAGGATGCCTATCTTCATTGTGCCGCGTCACTCCTTATGCCTGCTTCAAGCAGGTGTAAGAATTTTACGCAGTGGCGTCCTAGAAGTGGCGCAGTGAAATGTTCTAGATTTCACTGCATCACTTCTACGAGGCTTTTTTTGCGTTGGAACGCCCACCCTGCATACATTATACCTGACACAGGAATAATGTGACGCAGGGCTCCCTAGATGCGTCACGTTGTAAATGGGCCGCATTTTTACGCTGCTGCTGCGTCACAAAATGTGACGCAACTGCGGCGCAAAAATGTCGCAAGGGGCTTGTAAATCTGCCCCACAGAGACCAGGAGGATGAAAACAGGAAGGGAGGGGTCATCTGAGAGAGGGAAATGGCCTCACTGGTCACTGCTCAATACCTTGAATAATATAAAACAAATTAAGTAAATAGTAAAGAAAACTCAGGTCCCACCGAGATTTGAACTAGGATCGCTGGATTCAGAGTCCAGAGTGCTAACCATTACACCACGGAACCACCTGTCTCTGTTACATCATCTGAAGATACAGCTTGTCGCTATTGGTCACCTGTAGACTTTCTATTGCTCAGCAGTGTATGTTAAAGGCGCCACAAAGAAGTCTATTTCACAATTAAGCCCTTAAAACATGATACACCAAACTTGTGTTTACCCAAACACACGGAAAAGGACACATTTGGGGCTTTAAACTGTCCTTTTAGGGCAGTACTCTCACTTGCTCTGAGATGGTGTAAGGCGGAAACTTCCTACATCTTAATCTTCTAGAAATCAACACAGAGCAGGTTTAATATCATAAAACAGACTCTAAAACACAACAAGGCACAGGATTGATGTCAGAAAACAGAGTCTGAAACCCCCTCTTCGGTAGCACGGGGGGCAGGAAATAAACAAGCATTTTCCACGGAGAGAGCACGGGAAACTGGTGCTTTGTAATCCACGCGCTATTTATATATAATCTGTACTCTTTGTTGTGCAATAAAAGACAAACAACGAATAACCCTTCGTAGTATTAATCTGACTTTGTTCCTTTGGGTCATTAATACTGCATCAGCTGTGCAGCAAGGGCTGGGGCGGAAACAGGAGCTGAGGGGGTCGGTGTAACCTCAAAGGGCTTTAGACCGATAGCAGAGGAGGAGAAGGGAGTGATATTTATTAATATTTAGGGTCTTTTAGGTTTGTAGGAAATAAGAGAAGTTTAATATGTCCCTCTCGTAAAAAACCTTATCTTCCCATACCGGGAGTCGAACCCGGGCCGCCTGGGTGAAAACCATGAATCCTAACCGCTAGACCATATGGGAGACTGTGTACAGGAAGAACAGCTGTGTATGTGGACGTGCCCATCCAGCGGACTCCACTCTATATATTTCACCCCACACTGCCACTCTCTGGATCTGACCAAGACGGTAACAGACACCCCACTCCTGACAAACCAGAAGGAATGAGGGGGCATGGTTTGTTCAACAACCTGCTCATGTCTCATTATTTACAACCCTGGAACTTCTTCAGACACAGAGCCCTGGACCAGAGGACAGCAGCAGCCCCCCCCCCCTTGCCTCTTACTGCCCCCCCCTCCCCCCACCACAGGAGCCAGACAAAGCCGCGCCCCTCTCCCCAGAGCACCCCTTCACTCCTGAGTCTCCTCACCGGGCTGAGGGCCCCACAGACCCCTCCCCAGTTACCGTCCAGCTGCTTCCTTGAACCACACTCTCCCTGCACCTGTCACAGGCCCCAGGCTGCCATTCAGGGGCTCCAGTCACACCCCCTCTCCCCCTACTAACAGCACCGACCCCAGTCCTGACACTCGATTGGTTCACACAGAGGACCAGCTCAGGTGCACCCTGGCTTCTTCCCAGGTATCTTCACATGCACAGGGTGACCGCCAGGGGGCAGCACTCACAGCCCACAGGGCCATGGAGCAGCAACGGGACATCAGCAGCCTTGAGGGGCGCAGACCCCCCATAATCCCGCCCTGCCTTCTGCGAGAGCGGAGGAGGAGCCTCTGCGGTGTGTTTTTACAAAACTAAACATATGAGGTTAAAAACAAGTAAACACACATTTGTGGGCATTCTCTGTTGTTTTTGTTCCCTTTTGACATCATCAATTTAAAAGAACCGAATGGAGAAAACTTTTAAAAATAGCTAGGATACGACTGCAGCGTGGGCAAGCATGAAACATTTCAGAGGTACAAATGCTTCCATATTTATTCATGTCAAATGTAAACAAGTTATACATCAAAATATAGATTATGTTTACACCGGATGTAAAAAGTGCGCGCTAATAGGGTCAGGGTGCAGTTTCTTTTCCCCATTTGTTCCTTTCATACATGTGGTCCCCAAATAAGCTTTTGGCTGCTCTGTCTTGTTATTCTGAGAGTCAGGATTTAAAAGGGGGGCTTGGTCCCGAGTTTGGGGGCCCAGAGTACGGGGGCCCCAGGGAACCGGAAGTAAACACCCCTCCTTGATACAACTATGGCCCGGTAACCTCTGATTGCCCTCTGACCCCCACAGACTGGATTTCTTTTATAGAGGAGGTGGTACTGACGTTGAGACGATGCTACCGAGGGGCAAAGGGGCAAGGGCTGACAATGGCTCAGCATTTCAACCCAGTCTCCTCCTATTACCATCTTTGTTACACCCACAGCATATAAGAGCTCTGATAGGTCAGAGGGGACATCCCTCTTGTCACCCTCTGGTGTTTAAACAGATCCTATTACAAGGACCAGTCCCTACAGACCAGAAACATAAAATGTAACACCTGATGAAGTTTAAAATATATATAACTAGATAACATAACCCCCTTATTAACTTTTGGAACCCATGGTGAATACCATTTTTATAATTAAAATGCACGAACCGCAAAAACATATTCAAGTATTTAATGCTACAAAGAACATCCGAACCAAAAAGAATTAACTCTTAAAGCACCATAAAAATGTTACTGAGACTCTACAGCAATAATGTACCCAAAAGTAAACACGAGACACCCTAAATAAATAAAAAACAAAACTAACTCTGATCCAATACCAAGAAACCTACGGTGTTTGAGCGCTATACATATATAACTAGATAATATAACCCCATTATTAACTTTCGGATCCCTAAAATAATAAATGGAAATATATCATCACAAGCAGCCACTGCTCACCCACTTCCCCTATAAATTAAATATCTGTCGGGTTTGCAGCTTTATCAGGTGATAAGAAACAGAAAGCTACGTAGATGGCTCGCCTTGTCACCTCCCCTCCACCGAGCCATCGATAGCTCAGTTGGCAGAGCGGAGGATTGCGGTGGATTGATTGACATCCTTAGGTCCGGCTCGAAGGATTATTACCAACTCTTAACTGTTTTCCTCTGCTTCACAAATAGAAAGCGCCTCTTTCTCAGACACTCGCACACCTGGGCTTTTCCTGCCTCCTCTCTTCTCCTTTACAAGCCGGCTTTCTCCTTTGGCTCTGGCGGTGGGAGGGGCTCCCTCCCACCTCCCTCCCTGTGTGCAGCACCCGCTGCAACCCCCCATCATCAGACAGAGCCAGGGGCCCCTGGGCTGAAGAGCCAGGCCGGGCCCAGTCGGAAGCAGAGCTGGTTGCTGTGACTCTGGCATCAGGTGATGCTGCTGAGAGCGTCTGCTAGGAGGTGAGAAGGTTCTTGTGAGGTGTGAGGGAGGAGTGTGTGTTTGTTGGGAGGGAGGAGTGTGTGTGTTTGTGGAGGCTGTGGCCCCTGTCTTGGTGTGAAGGAGCTGGACAATGAGAAAGATCAGTCACAGGCAGGACAGGGCGGGCTGAAGCACATGATGAGCGCTGCTCAGCGACCGATCCCATCGGTTCCTCGTTAGTATAGTGGTCAGTATCCCCGCCTGTCACGCGGGAGACCGGGGTTCAATTCCCCGACGGGGAGGCACTTTTTAAAACATTTTTTTAAACTAAGCAAACATTTTGTCCATGGGAAACCTTTTTTAAATGCAATTTATAATGTTACACTGATATTACAATTTGCTGATACTTTTTTATTTATGGCCAACGCTTTTACAAGTTAAAATATTTCCAAGTGTTTTACCTGTTGGACAGCATTTTGTGCCTTTTCTTTTTAAGCTTTCTTGAAAAAATAACTGAGGCTTATTATTTATATAAACATATATGATATTAAAATCAAAGAACTACATGGAAAAGGCATATCAACGAGTATTTTTCATGCTAAATAAATGGAATACTGGCGGCAGGCTCTGAATGGGGAATTGTTTTATACGAAGGTGTCACTTTTATCTATTTAAGCGTAATGGTTTAGGACTCACAGACTCATTGTGAAAGTAAAAGTACTACTGACCCGGACGTGCACGCCCCACCACCCTCATCAGAGATCTCATACTCCCCAGGTCCAGGCATGAGTACCTAACACAGGTCGGTGTTTACCCTCTATAGTGGGACATGATAGGACTACAAGTCCCTGCATTGTAAGTAAAACCCTGTCCAGTTGGGTGACCAATTGGCATGGGTGCAAATTCAGGACGGTGAGTGTAAAAATTTAGGACAAAGGGTCAAAATTCAGGACAGACATTCAGGACAAGAGGTCAAAATTCAGGACAAAAGGTACGTTTTACAGACACATCAGAGGAGGTTGTTCAATAGTATATAAGTAAGCCCAAACATATTCATCCATTTGCTAACCTATCCATCATGTATCCTTCTATCCATCATTTCACTCATCCATACCTCCATTCACACTTTCACTCATCCATCCATCAACCCTTTCATCCTATCCATTCGTACACTCATCCATCCACTCTTCCACCCATCCATCCATTCATGCATCCATCCAACCATTTACCCTTTCAACCATCCAGCCATCCTTTCGCTTACTCATCCATCCACCCAGTCACTCATCTGGAAGGATGAGTGACTAGGTGGAGTCATCCATCCATCCTCCCTTTCTCTCTCCATTGACCCTTTCACTTAGCCATCCATCCAGCAGAGACTCCCCAGCCAGGGGCGAAGGATGCAGCTGCGAGTAACAATAAGCGGTTGGTGGGCATTCCCAGAAGGGACATCACTAGGTGAGTGCTGGAGGAGGTTTCCCCTCCTCAGATTTTGGGGGGTAGCAGGTATTGCTTTGCGTTGTAGCAATAGCAGGTAATGCTCCCTAGGTTTAGGGTTGATGCAGGAATTGTTCCCCGGTTTGGCAAGGGTATTGAGCGCATGACAATGTCATACGGGAGCTGGCAGGTGGTGCTTCCCCCTATTTGTTGCATCAGGTATATTGCCGCCAGTTTTTGTGACGTCCCTGGTGTTGGTGCTGGTAGCCACACTATAGTGTAGCCAGAGAGCAGTTGGCTCTCGTGCACTGCCTCCTGCTGGACACCAAGGGTGGTCTCCAGATGTGAATAGGTGTCCACCGACTCACAACAAGGAGGGGGTTGGTATTGCATCAAATGCATTCATTTGAAGTGCTGTTATTTTTTGGTATGCTGTCTTTGATTGTCATTGTTAGAGGGTGGTTCTGACACTAGGGGCTGCCCGTATGTTTCGCTTTTTGAGCACCTAATCATTGAGCTTTTACTGTGGGGGACCCTCATAAGTTGGGACTCACCCACAGTGAACTCACCAGGAACGAGACTGCATGGAGATTTTACTGGTATTCCCCTGGCTTGTGCAAAAAAACAATTGATGGATGGAATGCTGGGCAATGCAAACATTCACCCCCAGTCACAGAGATCTGGGTTTAATCCATCATTCTTTTGCTCACCACACTACCCCAGTTTGGACCCAGCCATATGCAAATCAGTCTTGACCCTGCTCCTTGTGGGAACAGTCCAGCCCGAACTGCCAAGCCAGGTCCTCCCTGGACCAGAAAGAAGCATCCTGGGACTGGTTTCAGGGCATCACCCTTCCTCAGCCAGGCTAGCTTGAATCCAGTGGTGACCAGGCCACTGCGCAGCAGCTGGAGTAAGGGACACCAGGCTGGTTACATGCAGACACATGTTTATATACGTGTGCACACGTGTAGGGGCTGCGCAGGGGAGATTCCTAGCGTGCGGAATCTGGAAACGATGTCTCACTGGCCGCCCTAGCATTAGGGTTGCAGGGCATTGTCCGGTTGTTGAGTGGAGAGTTGTCCTGTAGGCTCTGAGAACTTCATTCAGAGCTGCTTGCAGTTCTCTCCTCCCAGCAGTGGCTTGCTGAAATGTCTTTTTGAGCGTGGCCATAAATCTCCCAATGGTGTAATTCGCTTGTGGCCAGAGTGGTGTAACTTTTCTGTGCTCAAAGTCCATGTGTTTCGCAAAAGCACTGAATTCGTGTCCATTAAATGGGGGCCCATTGTCTGTTTTGACTTTCTTGTGAACACCCCATGTTGCAAATATCTCATCTAGCACCTTGAAAGTGCAGGAGGCGCTTGTAGATGATATTATTTGTGCGATGGGAAATTGTGAATATTCGTCAATTATGGCAACCACATATTTTCCAGACTGCAGCGGTCCATAGAAGTCCATGGCAACTTCTTGCCACACTCCCCTGGGTAGGGTGGTCATTTGTAATGGTGCCGGTGGATTGCTTTTGCTGGTCAACTGACAGAGATGGCAATCCTTCAGTGTAGCTTCCACCATTTGGTCTGACGGCAGAGGGTGACGGGGCATGTAGTCAGCCGGGTTCTCCTCCTTCCCTGGTTTGGGAAGTAATCTGGGAAGCTTGTTAACACAGTTCTTATTGTCGTTGACTGTGAATAAGACTTTCACCAGATGAAGACGCTCCGCAGTGGGGAGGCTCAGTAGACAGTCAGCGTCCGGCCCCTTGATGACATGTATGACCGCCGGTACAGTGATGCCGTCATGGGTGAGAGTTGTGTGGAATTTACCCCGACAGGGGAGCGGTTTTTTGGACATCCACGTGAAGACGCGGACTGGTGCAAAAGTTAGTGGGGGTTTCGGGACCATCTTCTCGTGTTCCGTAACTGGAATATAGTTCAGCGAGGCTCCGCTATCCCATATAAATTTGGTGTCGTAATTCCCCACTCTAATATCTAGGCGTGGATACTTCTTCAGTTGATCAGGGTCCGCAATCATGTTCAAGTGTTCCACAGTGTAGGTCGAGTCTTTGGAGGACGATGATCTCGAGTCCCGAGATGGGGATCGGCGTCCCCAACGTGACCGGCATGATTCCCGGCTGGAATGTGATGAGCCTGTGGACCGCCTGGGCTCTCCTTGAACAGCTCTAATGTGATGTTTCCTTGTGTCAGAGCGGGACGATCTCGTTGTCTCACCTCTCTTTGTGATAGTCCCCACACATGGCTTCGAAGTGGTTGGATCGCCCACATTTCCTGCATCGCAGACCCATGGCCGGACAGGTGTCTATATGAGGATAGTCATAACCACACCGATAACATCGGTTAGTCCTCTCTGGCTTTTGGTCCCTTCGCCCCGTTTCTCTTCTCCTGTACTCCGGGCGTCGTTGGTGAGACGACGGTCTCTGTCTCCATTTATTCTCCCGCGAATACTTCCTTCTGCTACGAGGTCGGTCTTGAACACGGTGCGCTTGCTCCTGACGGCCATTGTGTCCCGTTTCGATGGTAGCGGCGTGTTCCTCCGCTTCGTCGTATATACGAGTCATTTCTTCTATCTCTTCCAATTCGTGGGGTTTCCTCAGTAGCCGTCTCCTGAGAGCTTCTGAGTGACAGCCAACTATGATTTGTGATTTGATAGCAGCGTCAGGCGAGAAGGTTTCGAACTCACAGTGTCTCGACAGCCGTCGTAACCGGGTGATAAATGCACTCATTGCCTCCTCTTTTCCTTGACGCGCTTGTTGAAACTTGTGGCGCTCATAGTCCACATTTCTTTTATGTAGAAACTTTTTGTTTAGTGCCTCATGCACCTTGTCATATGTTCCACTATCTGCAGGTGAGAAATCCTTGATGATTTTACTTATATCCCGGCCTGCTAGGTTGCGAAGGGCAATTAACTTCTCTTTGTCTTCCGTCACTCTGGATCCCTCGATGTAATCTTCGAAGTCTTCTAACCATTCTTGCCACTTGGGGCCCATACTCCCTCCTGTGGTCACGATCAGAGGTTCCGGAGCTCGCAGGTGTGATCCTCCCGCAACAAGGAGCTTCCGCTGTGGTGAGGTCGCCATTGTGTCGTTGTCTTCTTTCCCCTCCTTCGTTGGTGCTTGTTTCTTTATGTGTTCTCGCCAATGCTTGTTTATTTGCTCTCGTCAATGCTTGTTTATTTGCTCTTGTCAACGCTTGTTTATTTGCTCTTGCCAATGCTTGTTTACTTGCTCTCGTCAATGCTTGTTTATTTGCACTTGACAATGCTTGTTTGTTTGCACTCGACAATGCTTGTTTATTTCTTCTTGCCAATGCTTGTTTGTTTGCACATATCAATGCTTGTTTACTTGTACTTGACAATGCTTGTTTTACGTCCCTTCGCCAATGCTTGTTTATTTGCACTTGACAAGGCTTGCTTATTTGCTGGGTGCCTGACTTCAAAATGGCCGCTCTGCAACACTCAAGGGGACTGTCTCGAAAGCTGCCTGACTACAAGATGGCCGCCGTCCCTGCACACACACGAGGCTCTCTCTCCTGGCTCATTCAGTCCTTTCCATGCTGGACTCACCGGCGGGCAGCTTCAAGGGTGGCACTCTTCAGGCTCTGCTTATTTTCGACGGCGACAGCTATCAGGTGAGGTCGGGGTGGCTCCCGCCTTATTCTGCAGCTTCCCGCTTTTCCCTTGCGACAGCATGCCAAAGCTCACGCATCGGGCGTGAGATCAGCCGTCATCGACGGGCTTTCAGCTCGCATTTCAACGCGCTCGCTGGCAGGCTTTCGGAGACAGCGTCTCCGACGTAGAGGCACTCCTCTCTTCGCTCTGGGGCACAAGGCAGGGTCGGGGTGGGCTCCCGACTTCTGTACTCACTGGTGGCATTCAAATCTCACGCATCCAGCGTGAATCGCGCTTCGGAACGATCGGTCACTTCAGGCAGGTCCACACCTGTTCCTGTGGCTGCTCCCGGCTCTTCAACAATCTCTGGGGCTCCTTGGACAGTGGGGCTTGCTCATCCCACCCTCGTCGCCAGTTGTAGCATCGCGCTACAAAGAACCACGGACACTTCTGGTGGTTTAACAGGAGCTTTATTCATCAGCCTCTTATCTCTGCCTTGTCCCTACACTAACTGCCTCTTCCTATCGTGACTCCTCCTCTTCCCCTCGCTCTACTCGCTCCGCCCCCCAACTACTAGACTGCTGACTTCATTACAGAGGGACTGATCGACGTCTCTCTCAGGCAGTAGTGTAACAAAACGTGAGGGGACCCCCCTGCAAGAAATGCTGAAGGACCCCCACGCCCCCTCCTCCAGTATGGGTAAACCTTTGTACGCCCCGGGCACAAGTCCTAAAAAAAGAAGTGGGGGGATGCCGTCCACCCGCGTGGTACCCCGGCTCGAGCCCTGGACTGTGTGGTCTTCACTCTTGGGAGGAGAGCAGCGACCCCCAGCGAGGCCTCTGTCAGTGTAAGGGCGGAGGTGATGGTGGTGAATGAGATCTGTGAACCTAGCGATGAGACCTGTGAACCTGGGATGAGACCCGTGAACCTGGGATGAGACCTGTGATCCCGGCTATGAGACCTGTGAACCTGGCGATGAGACCCGTGAACCTGGCTATGAGACCCGTGAACCTGGCGATGAGACCCGTGAACCTGGAGAGAAGTACTCTAGGCTCTTCAGTGATGCATAGGTGATCCTTGGTGTTTTTCACAGGAATTAGTCACATGATGAAAACCAGTGAGGCCAAAATAGCTCAGTTGGGAGAGCGTTAGACTGAAGATCTAAAGGTCCCTGGTTCGATCCCGGGTTTCGGCAGATACATTTTGTTGTCGATTATAAATTGTATGAAATTAACATTAGTGAGTGTTATTATAATTCATATTTTTTAGTTCAGAAATAAAAAATAGTTAATGAAAGCAGATCAAAGTGGATCAAAGGAACCAATGGAAAATAAAGAGAGGCCGAAATAAAGAGCAATGATGGAGCGGGAGGCAGAGTGAACGATGAAAGAAGGAAGAAGAGGAAGGAAAGGGAAAAGAAGGATGTAAGAATAAAGCTGGGAAGGGCAGAGGGAAAGGGGAGGAGGAGTATGTAACAGAGGAAACAAGGGTGAAGGAAGGGAAAATAACAAACATGACCAAGAAAGGAAAAGAGGCCAATGAAGAAATGTAAGAAACAATGCAGAAACAATGACTGCTGAGGTCTTGAACACATCGATAAATGGGAGCCATATTTATTTTTGTCTGCTTAGAAAAAATAAGATTTGTAGGTAGATTTAACAATGGAAGACCCAAATCAACAAAGAAAATGTAAATCTACACCTGTAGGTTTGCAACTATGTTTGGGTCTATATTTACGAACAGTTTGGATTCTCAAAGAATTCTATGATTACTCATTAGAAGCTGTGAGGGTTTCAGCTTCCTAAAGTACTCACAAACTTAAGTTCCAACACACATTCCTAATTGTGCTTGCCAAAAAGAACATTTGCATTTCCTAATATGCTATTTTTCTCCTCCATGTTGAAAATATTTAACCCCTTCCTCTACAATCCCATCAAAGTTTGGGGTGTTCCCCTCTTTTTCCTACTATAGATGAGGTTTATTCCAGCCCTAGGAAGATTAAATCACAAGCTATTTCCCGGGTGAGGACAAATTCTGAAAAAGTCTGGGAATAGCAGCAATGTCACAAGTTTGTTGGAGGACACAAACTTTCCATGGCATTACAGCCCTTTGACATAGGCCCGCCCCTGAAGCATATTTATCCCCATATTATTTTGCACCATACTGGTGTAATTTTACATGGAAATAAATAGATTTAAGACATTAAGGGGCATATTCTCAAGAACGTGTGATAATTATCACAAAATTAGCTTAACACATCTTTGCATATCGCAGTCTATCGCGGGAAAACAACTCTGTGTTAACGTAGTATTCTCAACCCGGCGGCACCATGCGATAGTCCCACGATAATGCATCAAATGACAGCGTTAAAATCAACGCAACACCGCAAAAATGCAAAACACAAACACGAAAAATGTTGCGATGAGGCCAATCACGACACAAAATCCATTGATAACCAGTGACCGGCCTGCAATTCCCAGGCTTCATGCGGGAAAATGCATTATAAAATCAGAACAAGAAAAACACATCTGTGAACCTGGGATGAGACCTGTGAACATGGGTTGAGCCCTATGAACCTGGCGATGAGACCTGTGAAGCTGTTGATGAGATCCCTGAACCTGTCGATGAGAATTGTGACCCTGGGATGAGACCTGTGAACCTGGGATGAGACGTGTAAACCTGGTGATGAGACATGTGAACCTGGGAAGAGACCAGTGAACCTGTCGATGAGACTTGTGAACCTGGGATGAGACCTGTGAACCTGCGATGAGACCTGTGAACCTGTCAATGAGACCCCTGAACCTGTCGATGAGACTTGTGAACCTGGGATGTGACCTGTGAACCTGGGATGAGACGTGTAAATTGGCGATGAGACGTGTGAACCTGGGATGAGACCAGTGAACCTGGTGATGAGACGTGTGAACCGGTCGATGAGACCCCTGAACCTGGGATGAGACCTGTGAACCTGGGATGAGACGTGTGAACCTGGCAATGAGACATGTGAACCTGGCGATGAGACCTCTGAACCTGGTGATGAGACCTGTGAACGTGGGTTGAACCCTATGAACCTGGCGATGAGACCTGTGAAGCTGTCGATGAGATTCCTGAACCTGTCGATGAGAATTGTGAACCTGGGATGAGACCTGTGAACCTGGGATGAGACGTGTGAACCTGGCGATGAGACATGTGAACCTGGGATGAGACCAGTGTACCTGTTGATGAGACCAGTGAACCTGGTGATGAGACCAGTGAACCTGTCGACGAGACCCCTGAACCTGTCGATGAGACTTGTGAACCTGGGATGAGACCTGTGAACCAGCAATGAGACCTGTGAACCTGGCGATGAGACCTGTGAACCTGTTGATGAGACCCCTGAACCTGTTGATGAGAATTGTGAACCTGGGATGAGACCTGTGAACCTGGGATGAGACTTGTGAGCCTGTCAATGAGACCCCTGAACCTGTCGATGAGACTTGTGAACCTGGGATGAGACCTGTGAACCTGGGATGAGACGTGTGAACCTGGCGATGAGACCTGTGAACCTGGGATGAGACCAGTGAACCTGGTGATGAGACGTGTGAACCGGTCGATGAGACCCCAGAACCTGGGATGAGACCTGTGAACCTGGGATGAGACGTGTGAACCTGGCAATGAGACATGTGAACCTGGCGATGAGACCCCTGAACCTGGTGATGAGACCTGTGAACGTGGGTTGAACCCTATGAACCTGGCGATGAGACCTGTGAAGCTGTCGATGAGATCCCTGAACCTGTCGATGAGAATTGTGAACCTGGGATGAGACGTGTGAACCTGGGATGAGACGTGTGAACCTGGCGATGAGACATGTGAACCTGGGATGAGACCAGTGAACCTGTTGATGAGACCAGTGAACCTGGTGATGAGACCAGTGAACCTGTCGACGAGACCCCTGAACCTGTCGATGAGACTTGTGAACCTGGGATGAGACCTGTGAACCAGCAATGAGACCTGTGAACCTGGCGATGAGACCTGTGAACCTGTTGATGAGACCCCTGAACCTGTTGATGAGAATTGTGAACCTGGGATGAGACCTGTGAACCTGGGATGAGACCTGTGAGCCTGTCAATGAGACCCCTGAACCTGTCGATGAGACTTGTGAACCTGGGATGAGACCTGTGAACCTGGGATGAGACGTGTGAACCTGGCGATGAGACCTGTGAAACTGGGATGAGACCAGTGAACCTGGTGATGAGACGTGTGAACCGATCGATGAGACCCCTGAACCTGGGATGAGACCTGTGAACCTGGGATGAGACGTGTGAACCTGGCAATGAGACATGTGAACCTGGCGATGAGACCCCTGAACCTGTCAATGAGACTTGGGAATCTGGGATGAGACCTGTGAACCTGGGATGAGACCTGTGAACCTGGGATGCGACGTGTGAACCTGGGATGAGAAGTGTGAACCTGGCGATGAGACTTGTGAACCTGGGATTAGACCCGTGAACCTGGCGATAAGACTTGTGAACCTGGCGATGAGACTTGTGAACCTGGCGAGGAGACTTGTGAACCAGGGATTAGACCCGTGAACCTGGGATGAGACGTGTAAACCGAGCGATGAGATTTGTGAACCTGGGATTAGACCCGTGAACCTGGCGATGAGACTTGTGAACCTGGGATGAGACCTGTGAGCCTGTCAATGAGACCCCTGAACCTGTCGATGAGACTTGTGAACCTGGGATGAGACCTGTGAACCTGGGATGAGACGTGTGAACCTGGCGATGAGACCTGTGAAACTGGGATGAGACCAGTGAACCTGGTGATGAGACGTGTGAACCGATCGATGAGACCCCTGAACCTGGGATGAGACCTGTGAACCTGGGATGAGACGTGTGAACCTGGCAATGAGACATGTGAACCTGGCGATGAGACCCCTGAACCTGTCAATGAGACTTGGGAATCTGGGATGAGACCTGTGAACCTGGGATGAGACCTGTGAACCTGGGATGCGACGTGTGAACCTGGGATGAGAAGTGTGAACCTGGCGATGAGACTTGTGAACCTGGGATTAGACCCGTGAACCTGGCGATAAGACTTGTGAACCTGGCGATGAGACTTGTGAACCTGGCGAGGAGACTTGTGAACCAGGGATTAGACCCGTGAACCTGGGATGAGACGTGTAAACCGAGCGATGAGATTTGTGAACCTGGGATTAGACCCGTGAACCTGGGATGAGACGTGTGAACCTGGCGATGAGACATGTGAACCTGGGATGAGACCAGTGTACCTGTTGATGAGACCAGTGAACCTGGTGATGAGACCTGTGAACGTGGGTTGAACCCTATGCACCTGGCGATGAGACCTGTGAAACTGGGATGAGACCAGTGAACCTGGTGATGAGACGTGTGAACCGGTCGATGAGACCCCAGAACCTGGGATGAGACCTGTGAACCTGGGATGAGACGTGTGAACCTGGCAATGAGACATGTGAACCTGGCGATGAGACCCCTGAACCTGGTGATGAGACCTGTGAACGTGGGTTGAACCCTATGAACCTGGCGATGAGACCTGTGAAGCTGTCGATGAGATCCCTGAACCTGTCGATGAGAATTGTGAACCTGGGATGAGACGTGTGAACCTGGGATGAGACGTGTGAACCTGGCGATGAGACATGTGAACCTGGGATGAGACCAGTGAACCTGTTGATGAGACCAGTGAACCTGGTGATGAGACCAGTGAACCTGTCGACGAGACCCCTGAACCTGTCGATGAGACTTGTGAACCTGGGATGAGACCTGTGAACCAGCAATGAGACCTGTGAACCTGGCGATGAGACCTGTGAACCTGTTGATGAGACCCCTGAACCTGTTGATGAGAATTGTGAACCTGGGATGAGACCTGTGAACCTGGGATGAGACCTGTGAGCCTGTCAATGAGACCCCTGAACCTGTCGATGAGACTTGTGAACCTGGGATGAGACCTGTGAACCTGGGATGAGACGTGTGAACCTGGCGATGAGACCTGTGAAACTGGGATGAGACCAGTGAACCTGGTGATGAGACGTGTGAACCGATCGATGAGACCCCTGAACCTGGGATGAGACCTGTGAACCTGGGATGAGACGTGTGAACCTGGCAATGAGACATGTGAACCTGGCGATGAGACCCCTGAACCTGTCAATGAGACTTGGGAATCTGGGATGAGACCTGTGAACCTGGGATGAGACCTGTGAACCTGGGATGCGACGTGTGAACCTGGGATGAGAAGTGTGACCCTGGCGATGAGACTTGTGAACCTGGGATTAGACCCGTGAACCTGGCAATAAGACTTGTGAACCTGGCGATGAGACTTGTGAACCTGGCGAGGAGACTTGTGAACCAGGGATTAGACCCGTGAACCTGGGATGAGACGTGTAAACCGAGCGATGAGATTTGTGAACCTGGGATTAGACCCGTGAACCTGGCGATGAGACTTGTGAACCTGGCGAGGAGACCCATGAACTTGGGGAGGAGTGCTTTAAGCTCTTCAGGGATTTACAGGACTTCTTCCATGGTGCCTTCACAAGAATCAGTCACATGATGGTATCCAATGAGGCCGAAATAGCTCAGTTGGGAGAGGTTAGACTGAAGATCTAAAGGTTCCTAATTGGATCCCGGGTTTCTGCGGAGGGTTTTTTTGACTGAAAAGTCTTGGAAAACTTGAGAAAATAAAACGTGGCTTTAACAACATAGACCTTTTTTCTGCTCTTCTTTCAATAACTTCACTCCCCCCCTTCCTGTCCTTCATTTATCCCCGATTTCAATTATTTACTTTTCTCACAGTTATACCTCCTTCCAGCACAATCCCACTAAATAGTCTGAGAGATTCACCTTATGCTCAGTCGCTCTTATTGAATGACAGCCCTGGGCTCACTCTCTCTCAGTCTGATGTGACTTGCAGACTGAAGACACAATCACATCCAGTGAATGACAGTCAACCACAACCCCACTAGGGCAGACCAGGAGCCAGACACACTCAATGCAACTTCACCATCGGTCCCCGGGACCGCAGGAAGGCTGGAGGAGGGGGGGGGGGAGGGTCGCAAGCCCCCCTCCCCTATAAAATTAATTGTGCCAGCCCCCCAGATCCCGGCTCAACCCAATGGCTTTGCTTTGAGAGCACAAGAGCCCGCACTTAAAAAAATAAATTACTGTGGATTTGCGGATCCTCAGTAGATTTGCGGAAGCATTTACAAAAATGTTTTTGGCCTCAGGGCTGTGCCTCTGGAACCTCCCCACCCCCTCCTCCAGGCCTAGGGGGCCAGTGTATCCGTACCCTGCCATTGCTAGGGACTCAGGGGCTTATTTATGAGCCCTTGTGTCACTTTTGCGCCACCAGTGCGTCACTTTTTGTGACGCAGCAGCGGCGTAAAAAATGAGCCTTGTTGCTCCATATTTACAAAGTGATGCATCTAGGTAGATGCGTCACTTTGTAAACCCCTGTGCCACATTATACCTGCGCCAGGTATAATGTATGCAGGGGGGCGCTCCAATGTGAGCGGAATTTAATTTTGTGTGCAGGAAGTTTGTAAAGGACAGATTCATACGTCATGAGTGCCCCGTCTATCTCCAGTTGGGTCATGTCATGATATGTCATTCGTAATAATGGATGCTTCCTTTAATCTTGGTAGGAGTATCGCTGGTAGTATAAAGCGTTGATACGTCAGCCTGTTCCTTGGACACACATGGTAAATGTTTATTTACAAGCCCCTTGTTAAAAGTGACGCACCGGCGGTGCAGGAGGCTTGTAAATTAGCCTCTAGTCTCTTTCCGTTGGGTGTAGTATCCTCCATGGGTCACTAGGGGACAGTCAGTCTTGACATCTCCAGACAGTGTCTCTCTTTGGTGATGGGGAAGTCTGGTCCACCTGATCCGTCCATCAGGGGCCCAGGGCCATTATCCAGTGAAAATATTGCTTTAGACGCATCTTCTATCTTTTTTTTGCGGTTAGCGTAAACATTGGCACACTGCGCTTTACGTGAGGAACAGATTCAATTTCAGTGTTTTTGTCATCTCCCTTCATATGTTGAATAGTTACCAAGAAAGTGCAGAAATAAAAGAAAGAACATTTCTAATTTATATCTGCTTTGCTGTCTGTGTGTCTCCTTGTGAGTTATGCGGCGTGGAGGGCGTGTGGAGTCAAGTCCACACTGTGCGTGTTACTGCTGTGCAGCCACAGGAGAAAGGTGTCCACACACCAGACACAGGGTGGCTTATTTACAAGCCCCTTGCGCCACTTTTGCGTCACTTTTAACATGGGAAAAGTGAAGCAAAAGTGGTGCAAGGGGCTTGTAAATCTGCCCCAGGAATGATAAAACACCTGTGTGGAGCATCACGTGACGCCCAGCACCGCCTAAAGATAATGGGGCAGATTTATAAGAAAGTGACGCATCTGTGAAGATGTGTCACTTTCCCTGCGCCACTTTGAGAAACCCTTGCGCCACTATGGATGCGCCGTATTTGCAATACGGCGCACCATGGCGCAAGGATTGACAGATGCGTCAGATATTCTGATGCATCTGTTGACGCAAAAGTCACGCATTGCTGGAGTTGTGTCGCAAGCATGACGCAACTCCAGCAATGCAGGAGGATGCCTATCTTCATTGTGCCGCGTCACTCCTTATGTTTGCTTCAAGCAGGTGTAAGAATTTTACGCAGTCGCGTCCTAGAAGTGGCGCAGTGAAATGTTCTAGATTTCACTGCATCACTTCTACGAGGCTTTTTTGCGTTGGAGCGCCCACCCTGTATACATTATACCTGACACAGGTATAATGTGACGCAGGGCTCCCTAGATGCGTCACGTTGTAAATGGGCCGCATTTTTACGCTGCTGCTGCGTCACAAAAGTGACGCAACTGCGGCGCAAAAATGTCGCAAGGGGCTTGTAAATCTGCCCCACAGAGACCAGGAGGATGAAAACAGGAAGGGACGGGTCATCTGAGAGAGAGAAATGGCCTCACTGGTCACTGCTCAATACCTTGAATAATATAAAACAAATTAAGTAAATAGTAAAGAAAACTCAGGTCCCACCGAGATTTGAACTCGGATCGCTGGATTCAGAGTCCAGAGTGCTAACCATTACACCATGGAACCGCCTGTCACTGTTACATCATCTGAAGAGACAGCTTGTTGCTATTGGTCACCTGTAGACTTTCTATTGCTCAGCAGTGTATGTTAAACGCACCACGAAAGAAGTCTATTTCACAATTAAGCCCTTAAAACACGATACACCAAACTTTTGTTTACCCAAACACACGGAAAAGGACACATTTGGGGCTTTAAACTGTCCTTTTAGGGCAGTACTCTCACTTGCTCTGAGATGGTGTAAGGCGGAAACTTCCTACATCTTAATCTTCTAGAAATCAACACAGAGTAGGTTTAATATCATAAAACAGACTCTAAAACACAACAAGGCACAGGATTGATGTCAGAAAACAGAGTCTGAAACCGCCTCTTCGGTAGCACGGGGGGCAGGAAATAAACAAGCATTTTCCACGGTGAGAGCACAGGAAACTGGTGCTTTGTAATCCACGCGCTATTTATATATAATCTGTACTCTTTGTTGTGCAATAAAAGACAAACAACGAATAACCCTTCGTAGTATTAATCTGACTTTGTTCATTTGGGTCATTAATACTGCATCAGCTGTGCAGCAAGGGCTGGGGCGGAAACAGGAGCTGAGGGGGTCGGTGTAACCTCAAAGGGCTTTAGACTGATAGCAGAGGAGGAGAAGGGAGTGATATTTATTAATATTTAGGGTCTTTTAGGTTTGTAGGAAATAAGTGAAGTTTAATATGTCCCTATAGTAAAATACGTGATCTTCCCATACCGGGAGTCGAACCCGGGCCGCCTGGGTGAAAACCAGGAATCCTAACCGCTAGACCATATGGGAGACTGTGATCTTCCCATACCGGGAGTCGAACCCGGGCCGCTTGGGTGAAAACCAGGAATCCTAACCGCTAGACCATATGGGAGACTGTATGCACGAAGAATAGCTGTGTATGTGTGACGTGCCCATCCTGTCGTACTCCACTCTTTACATTTCAAATCACACTGCCACTCTCAGGGTCTGACAGTCAATGGAGTAACAGACACCCCACTCCTGACAAACCAGAAGGAATGAGGGGTCATGGTTTGTGCATCAACCTGCTCATGTCTCATTATTTACAACCCTGGAACTTCTCCAGACACAGAGCCCAACCAGAGGACAGCAGCAGCCCCCCCCCCCCTTGCCTCTTGCTGCCCCCCTCCCCCCACCACAGGAGCCAGACAAAGCCACGCCCCTAGCACCAGAACACCCCTTCACTCCTGAGTCTCCTCACCTGGCTGAGGGCCCCACAGACCCCTCCCCAGTTACCGTCCAGCTGCTTCCTTGAACCACACTCTCTCCCTGCACCTGTCACAGGCCCCAGGCTGCCATTCAGGGGCTCCAGTCACACCCCCTCTCCCCCTACTAACAGCACCAAACCCCAGTCCTGACACTCGATTGATTCATACAGAGGACCAGCTCAGGTGCACCCTGGCTTCTTCCCAGGTATCTTCACATGCACAGGGTGGCCGCCAGGGGGCAGCACCGCCACAGCCAAAAGGGCCATGGAGCAGCAATGGGACATCAGCAGCCTTGAGGGGCGCAGACCCCGAATAATCCCGCCCTGCCTTCTGCGAGAGCGGAGGAGGAGCCTCTGCGGTGTGTTTTTACAAAACTAAACGTATGAGGTTAAAAACAAGAAAACACACATTTGTAGGCATTCTCTGCTATATTGTTCCTTTTTGACATCATCAATTTAAAAGAACCGAATGGAGAAAACTTTTAAAAATAGCTAGGATACGACTGCAGCGTGGGCAAGCATGAAACATTCAGAAGTACAAATGTTTCCATATTTATTCAAGTTATACATCAAAATATAGATCTATGTTTACACCGGATGTAAAAAGTGCGCGCTAATAGGGTCAGGGTGCAGTTTCTTTTCCCCATTTGTTCCTTTCATACATGTGGTCCCCAAATAAGCTTTTGGCTGCTCTGTCTTGTTATTCTGAGAGTCAGGAGTTAAAAGGGGGGCTTGGTCCCTAGTTTGGGGGCCCAGAGTACGGAGGGCCGGGGGCACCGGAAGTAAACACCCCTCCTTGATACAACTATGGCCCGGTAACCTCTGATTGCCCTCTGACCCGCACAGACTGGATTCTAGGCAGATCTCTTTTATAGAGGAGGCGATACTGACGTTGAGACGATGCTGCCGAGGGGCAAAGGGGCAAAGGGCTGACAATGGCTCAGCATTTCAACCCAGTCTCCTCCTATTACCATCTTTGTTACACCCACAGCATATAAGAGCTCTGATAGGTCAGAGGGGACACCCCTCTTGTTACCCTCTGGTGTTTAAACAGATCCTATTACAAGGACCAGTCCCTATGGACCAGAAACATAAAATGTAACACCTGATGAAGTTTAAAATATATATAACTAGATAACATAACCCCCTTATTAACTTTTGTATCCCATGGTGAATACCATTTTTATAATTAAAATGCACGAACCGCAAAAACATATTCAAGTATTTAATGCTACGAAGAACATCCGAACCAAAAAAAATTAACTCTTAAAACACCATAAAAATGTTACTGAGAATCTACAGCAATAATGTACCCAAAAGTAAACACGAGACACTCTAAATAAATAAAAAACAAAACTAACTCTGATCCAATACCAAGAAACCTACGGTGTTTGAGCGCTATACATATATAACTAGATAATATAACCCCATTATTAACTTCCGGATCCCCAAAATAATAAATGGAAATATATCATCACAAGCAGCCACTGCTCACCCACTTCCCCTATAAATTAAATATCTGTCGGGTTTGCAGCTTTATCAGGTGATAAGAAACAGAAAGCTACGTAGATGGCTCGCCTTGTCACCTCCCCTCCACCGAGCCATCGATAGCTCAGTTGGCAGAGCGGAGGATTGCGGTGGATTGACTGACATCCTTAGGTTCGGCTCGAAGGACTATTACCAACTCTTAACTGTTTTCCTCTGCTTCACAAATAGAAAGCGCCTCTTTCTCAGACACTCACACACCTGGGCTTTTCCTGCTTCATCTCTTCTCCTTTACAAGCCAGCTTTCTCCTTTGGCTCTGGCGGTGGGAGGGGCTCCCTCCCACCTCCCTCCCTGTGTGCAGCACCCGCTGCTAGCCCCCATCATCAGACAGAGCCAGGGGCCCCTGGGCTGAAGAGCCAGGCCGGGCCCAGTCAGAAGCAGAGCTGGTTGCTGTGACTCTGGCATCAGGTGATGCTGCTGAGAGCGTCTGCTAGGAGGTGAGAAGGTTGTTGTGAGGTGTGAGGGAGGAGTGTGTGTTTGTTGGGAGGGAGGAGTGTGTGTGTTTGTTGAGGCTGTGGCCCCTGTCTTGGTGTGAAGGAGCTGGACAATGAGAAAGATCAGTCACAGGCAGGACAGGGCGGGCTGAAGCACATGATGAGCGCTGCTCAGCGACCGATCCCATCGGTTCCTCGTTAGTATAGTGGTCAGTATCCCCGCCTGTCGCGCGGGAGACCGGGGTTCAGTTCCCCGACGGGGAGGCACTTTTTAAAACATGTTTTTAAACTAAGCAAACATTTTGTCCATGGCAAACCTTTTTTAAATGCAATTTATAATGTTATACTGATATTACAATTTGCTGATACTTTTTTATTTATGGCCAACGCTTTTACAAGTTAAAATATTTCCAAGTGTTTTACCTGTTGGACAGCATTTTGTGCCTTTTCTTTTTAAGCTTTCTTGAAAAAATAACAGGCTTATTATTTATATAAACATATATGATATTAAAATCAAAGAACTACATGGAAAAGGCATATCAACGAGTATCTTTCATGCTAAATAAATGGAATACTGGGGGCAGGCTCTGAATGGGGAATTGTTTTATACGAAGGTGTCACTTTTATCTATTTAAGCGTAATGGTTTAGGACTCACAGACTCATTGTGAAAGTAAAAGTACTACTGACCCGGACGTGCACGCCCCACCACCCTCATCAGAGATCTCATACTCCCCAGGTCCAGGCTTGAGTACCTAATACAGGTCGGTGTTTACCCTCTATAGTGGGACATGATAGGACTACAAGTCCCTGCATTGTAAGTAAAACCCTGTCCAGTTGGGTGACCAATTGGCATGGGTGCAAATTCAGGACGGTGAGTGTAAAAATTCAGGACAAAGGGTCAACATTCAGGACAGACATTCAGGACAAGAGGTCAAAATTCAGGACAAAAGGTACGTTTTACAGACACATCAGAGGAGGTTGTTCAATAGTATATAAGTAAGCCCATCCATATCCAAACATATTCAACCATTTGCAAACCTATCCATCATGTATCCTTCTATCCATCATTTCACTCATCCATCCATCCACCCTTTCACCCTATCCATCCGTACACTCATCCATCCACTCTTCCACCCATCCATCCATTCATGCATCCATCCAACCATTTACCCTTTCAACCATCCAGCCATCCTTTCACTTACTCATCCATCCACCCAGTCACTCATCTGGAAGGATGAGTGACTAGGTGGAGTCATCCATCCATCCTCCCTTTCTCTCTCCATTGACCCTTTCACTTAGGCATCCATCCAGCAGAGACTCTCCAGCCAGGGGCGAAGGATGCACCTGCGAGTAACATAAGCGGTTGGTGGGCATTCCCGGACGGGACATCACTAGGTGAGTGCTGGAGGAGGTTTCCCCTCCTCAGTTTTTGGGGGGTAGCAGGTATTGCTTTGCGTTGTAGCAATAGCAGGTAATGCTCCCTAGGTTTAGGGTTGATGCAGGAATTGTTCCCCGGTTTGGCAAGGGTATTGAGCGCATGACAATGTCATACGGGAGCTGGCAGGTGGTGCTTCCCCCTATTTGTTGCATCAGGTATATTGCCGCCAGTTTTTGTGACGTCCATGGTGTTGGTGCTGGTAGCCACACTATAGTGTAGCCAGACAGCAGTTGGCTCTCGTGCACTGCCTCCTGCTGGACACCAAGGGTGGTCTCCAGATGTGAATAGGTGTCCACCGACTCACAACAAGGAGGGGGTTGGTATTGCATCAAATGCATTCATTTGAAGTGCTGTTATTTTTTGGTATGCTGTCTTTGATTGTCATTGTTAGAGGGTGGTTCTGACACTAGGGGCTGCCCGTATGTTTCGCTTTTTGAGCACCTAATCATTGAGCTTTTACTGTGGGGGACCCTCATAAGTTGGGTCTCACCCACAGTGAACTCACCAGGAACCAGACTGCATGGAGATTTTACTGGTATTCCCCTGGCTTGTGCAAAAGAAACAATTGATGGATGGAATGCTGGGCAATGCAAACATTCACCCCCAGTCACAAAGATCTGGGTTTAATCCATCATTCTTTTGCTCACCACACCACCCCAGTTTGGACCCAGCCATATGCAAGTCAGTCTTCACCCTGCTCCTTGTGGTGTGGAAATGTGGATTTTCCTGATCAGTTATGTCCCCTATCTTGGACCCCAACGGTTCTATATGCATGTTACAAGTACATGTATGTTCCCTCCAGTTCCAGTTTCTAAGACGCAAACATATGTGTGTCTACCGTCGACATGTTCTCTGTCAGATCCGCCATCACAGGGCTGGATATTCGATTCCTAAGTATGAAAGGCCACCGACTTTATATGGCTAAGTTACTTCATTTTTACAGTTCAGGCAAGGAGGCCCGATTCTGTCCTCAAGCCTTTCCCTGCTCTCTGTCTCTGACAGCTTCAGCTTGAGCTCGCATCTGTATCCATGAACTTTGTCCTACTCCCTGTGCAGCTAACGGTGCCTGCCTCGGCCAGTTTTCGCCTGTCTGCCAAGAAGTTGTATTTCACCTTCGAATTATCTATTTTGCTCTTCAGCCGATGCATTCCTGTCTAGTGATTTAGGTAAACATTTCCTTTAGCTCACAAGCAAAGGACTCAGCCTTTCCGTCCTCCTGCAAGTGATTCATAGCCCTGTTGCCATGGAAAGTTTTCTATCCCTCGCATCTCATATAGACACTTAGACGCTTGTACACGCACACAGTCAGTATAGAATAGATTCTGTCCGAGAGTCTCTTCCTTGTGGATAACATAGTTCTTTAAACATAGGATGTTAGATATGATTTGGGATTAGGTTGACTTGACCCTCAGACTTCTCGTCTCCACATGTAGAGCTAAATGTCAAGTCCCCTTCACCCCCTAGTTGCACGTCAATTACACGTCATGCTGCCGCGCGCGCATCTATGCCAAGTATTATCTTATAGATCCACCTATGTCTGATAATTCTAACCAATCATGTTTCTTTTATTCCTTATTACGCCTAGTTTCGATTATGTCACTGTCATGTCACTTTTCTTATCAAATGTTACGCCTTCTACATTCGTTTCATTGTAATGTACTTATTATAAAAATACATGTCTGTCAATAAATTATTGTACTTCACTTCCTGAACCCTCGTGGTGACGGAACCTGAAGGCCGCGACTCGAGTCGGCCATTTTGAATGGAATAAAGCCCATTAGAAAACCTCTTATACCACGGATTCTGCCTCTTGTTATTTTGAGCTATTTTACTTTATTTAAGATCCCGTATGAAATTCAGTCCGGTATTTTTATTTACCACATAATGGCGCCCGAACAGGGACACTTTCTCATCTCACGCGCCGGCGGTGCGTTGCAGGCCCGGTCTCCTGCCACAGCTGGACGGACCATAAACGCGTACCAGCAGGATTTCCTGTAAGCTCCCTCCGGTCAAGCGGGGGCGACTGAGGCTGCGATCAACCCAGACGAGGCGGTGAGAAGTGCGAAGTATCCCGACCAGAGCCTAGCTGAGAGAGCAAGATCCGAGGTATACAGAGGCCCACCAGGTTTTCCGAAATCCCGATGTCCAGAGGGTCCGCTGTCCGCAGTTATCGAGTCCTGTCCATTCTCTGAGGCCTTCCGTTTCAAGGAGCTACTCGGTGAGTACCATCGCCGGGGAGGCGTGTTGACGCGCACATAGGTTGTGCCGGTCAAGACGGATTTGGGTACACAAATCCGGTCTGCACTGTTTAGCAGTGTATATGTACTGTTTAGCAGTATATCAAGTATTCCGAAGTATTCAGTTATTGTCAAGAATTCAGTGTGGTGATTAGTTAAGCAGACTGTCATCATTGTCGATCATTGTTATAATGTTTAATGTTTAATGTTTAAAGTATTCAGAAATGTCTTGCATATTGTGGTATGAATGACTGTTCATTGTTCACTGTTCATTATTGTGTTTTTCGTATTAAGTAAGTTCAAGAGTAAGTATCAGATCAGTTGTAAATATGCCGCTCTTCTCGAAGTTAAGACAGATTACTACCAGAAAAGGGGTGCTTGAAGAAGCAGTTCCTATTCCTCCTAGGGACACTCCAGGGCATTTTATGTACCATAAACATGGCTTAGATGCCATATTGTTTCTTGATCTATGGGTAGATTATACCAAGGGATTACCGGAAAGTCAAAGGTGGCCCGTAGCGGGAACCTGGGATGCAGAGTGCATCATGAAAGTGGAGGAAGAGTTATGGAAAAGAAAGGTCAGACAGTCACAGAAAGACGCTGTTGAGTTATGGCGTAAAGAATCTCATAGACGAACAGAAAAAGCACGTAGACAAGAAGAGAGGAGTAAAGAAAGTTCAAATAAAGTTCAAGAAAATCTATTAATTAAGGAAGGTATCCGAGTGAAATCAGAACAAGTAAATAGACAAAGAAATGCTCTTATGAATGGTATGTATCCCCTTCTAGCCGAAGGACTACCTAAGGCTGCTCCAGAGATGCCAAAAGACTTGCCACCCCCATTATTTCCAATTAAGGTACATCCAAAAGGGCATCCCAGAACCGCAGAAGATGTTTTTCTTTCCTCATATCTAGACGACGCAGCTCCCGAGTATGCTAACGCCGCACCACATAGACCGTCTGGTGGAGGGGTTCAACGTCAGGATCAGGTATCTGTCCCCGTGCAACAGCAAGTCCCGATACAAGCTTCGGCAAGCACATCTGTTTCCGCATCTGTCTCCGCAGTCGATCCTATAGGGGTATCGACACCCATAGTTGCTGTGTCACGTTCCATGAATCCATTCACACCCGACGCCCCAGATGGGGCCACGGGAGGTGCTAGCAGTACCTTTACACCACCCAGAATAAATAAACTTGTTTTTCAAGAGTCAGCGCATTCACGTACACCTAAATTCGTAAGTGAACGTACGCTTAAGGAACTCCTTGTAAATTGTAGATATGACCCAGTGGTTGGTAAGGAGGACGAAATGGTCCTGGCATCATTACGTATCAGGCGAGCCGCAGAGTATTTAGCAAGGTTACCAGGAATGACTACGCATCTAGATAACATATATCATTTTGTTCAAACAGGACGAGATCCAGGATGTATTAACAGAGCTATGGAATTCCAGAAAGTAGAGATACAGGGGGAACTGTTACGTTTCCTCATAAACTGTGTAATCAGAAATCAAGATCGTCCGGGGGTAGACCCGAATGCAATGCTTATTCTTACAAGATGGAGTCAGAATATATCAGAAGGGAGACACGATAAGCAAAATTGTATAATAGCCATGTGCCGAAAAATACGTAAAGAAATAGAGCGTATTCATGAAGAGAGATTGGGAACAGACGAGTTTGAGCAAGATGAAGTGTCCGAATCAGGGAATTCCGCAAGACAGTCAGAGACCATAGCCTATGTAGGCAGAGGAAGATCCTGTGAAAATACTAGATGTTTTTCTGATCCCATACACTCTGTATGTCCAAATAATAGCAGAACGTATCCGACGCCTGTAATAAATCTGAAATCTCCTGAACATTCGTTTCAAGCCGCAGATAAAATACTACGAGAACGAAGAGGTTACCACCTCCTCGATTCCATGGATGAGCAAGAATTAGCCAGATCAGCCGTTCACTGGATTGACAGTCCTGAAAAATACGGTGATGAGACCGTAGCACACACGTTTTTTAATCTCAGTACAGATGAACAACGTTTAGCTGGAATATATATGATTCAGCAACTCCTCATATTATATAAGAGCCAACATGCTGACCCTGGTCCTTTACCTGATATATTAACGGAACTACTCACGAACAGATGGAGAGGTTCTAGTAACAAGCTAATTAAAGAGATATTAGTGTCACGTAAACAGTATGTCCTTTTTGTAAGTCCGGATCCTCTCTCGCTGCCCCGCAGAGAAAGAGCGCCGTACTATATGGATAGACAAAATCCCCTGCGAGAAGTGCACCCAATAAAAGGCGAAGACAATGAGTTTCACCGTGTATTTGTTTACACACCCATATCAAAAATGGAATTATTAGAAATGAAGAAAGTAGTACCTAGTCACGACAAGGACCCAGCGGGTTTCCACCGAGAAATTAAAGACATGTTACTGATGGGAGAGTACACCTTTCCTGATATTATGACGATATTAAAGGTGCTTTTGCCTGCTGGCATTTACGAAAAACTGAAAGAAAAAGAGTGGGAAGTGGGAGACCAAAAGATAGACTGGACAGCATTAGCAGAGGAAGAAAGGGGCCGAGCTGCAGGTTCAGGGCTCGGGGATAAAGTTAAACTGTTACCAGGTTTACTAGTACAGGTACTGCCACGTTTATTAATTACAAAAAAGGAAGATTGGGGTGCAATCACAGCCTGTAAACAAAAGCAAGATGAAGACACAAGCGATTATTATGCTCGATTTGAAAAATGTTTTGGTATAAATAGTGGTATAAAAGCAAGTAGTGATTCATATCCACATTTATTTGTGACAAAATTAGTGGAAAATGCATTACCTCCAGTAAAGAATAGAATATTGAAATTCGAGAGTACCTGGCAAAGTAACACTCCGTCGCAAATGCTACAAATGTTACAGTATCATCACAATAGAATTAGGGATGAACAAGAACACGAGCATAGACGCATGAAGGATACAAAAATGAAAATGCTAGTTTCTCAGACAGTACCAGCAGATGGTCACAAAAAGGGTGTGACACATTCTGGTGATTCTGCAGTTCCTGTAAAAGGAACCTGCAATTACTGTAAACAACTAGGCCATTATGTACATGATTGTCCAGTCCTGAAACGTAATATAGCTACAGGTATTGCAAAAGAGAGACCACGATTAGTTAGACAAGATCAGAATGAACAAGGAGCTATGCAGCATGGACAGTCCATGCCAGTTCAGCAACAGTCCATGCCAGCCTCACAGCAACCCATACAGTTTGTGCCAGCTGCACCACTGTTGCCTGCTACTGCCACACAAACCACAACACGACAAATGTATCAGACTGCACAGTATGAATACCCTGAGTATCAGCGTTACGCATGAACCAGCCTAGAGAGGGAAGTTGACTTACCGCTTATCGAGATTCCTGTAGATCAAGAAGGACCTTATGTACATAGTGAATTATTAGGTCAAAATAGAAAATTCTTACTCGATACAGGGGCAAGTCGAACAACAATAAAACGTAGTGAAGTTCCAGGGGCACCCCTCTCAGGCTCTCAAAATGTTTCCCTTGGTTTTTCGGGAAAACCTATTGTTAATGAAGTATCACAGCCTCTACCACTTACGATAGGACCTTTGACACGAACTACAGATTTATTGCTTACTAAATCATGCCCAGAAAATCTGTTAGGAATTAAGACTCTGAAAGCACTAGGAGCCATAATATGTTGTTCTCCGGAAGGAGTAAGGTTGTTTTTGCGTGATTTTAAAGGTCACTATGTGTCTAGAGACATGGATCCCCGACTACAGACTTTACCAGTACATCTATGGGCACAAGGCCCTACGGATGTTGGCTGCATGAACATTACACCCTATCGAGTTACATTGAAAGCAGGAGTGGTACTACCACGAATGCGACAATACAAGTTACCGCATGATGCTGTAGTGGCTTTGCTGAAAATGATTGATGAGCTGATTGCCCAGGGAGTAGTTGTAGAAACAGACTCCAATGTATGTAATTCACCGATAATTCCGATTCTTAAACGAACTGATCCTACTGCCCCACCAGTATACCGATTGGTTATTGATTTGCGTGAACTAAACAAGTGCATTGTACCACAATTCCCTGTGGTCCCTGATATATCATCACTGTTGACAGCAATTGATTCCGAAGCAACATTCTTTACTGTAATCGATCTCAAAAATGCCTTTTTCAGCGTCCCAATAGATCCGGAAAGCCAATACTTGTTCGGATTCAGTTTAAATGGGCGCAGCTTTAAATTCTCACGCGCTCCCCAAGGATTTACAGAAAGCCCCAGCATCTACAGCCAAGCATTGAAACGAGAACTTGACAGTATCCACATGCCAGTCAATACTGCACTGCTTCAATATGTCGATGATCTGCTGATCACCGCGAGAAGCGAGTCAGAATGTGAAAAAGCTTCTCTGACAGTTTTACATTTCCTAGCCGACAAGGGGCACAAGGTGTCCCCTTCTAAGCTGCAATTCTGTGTTCAGCGAGTTATTTATCTTGGTCACTCGCTGTCCAAGGAGGGAAGGCAGCTTACACCAGATCGCATCCAGTTAATTGCTAACATGTCAATACCCCAGACACAAAAGGAGGTGCGAGCTTTCATAGGCCTCACTTCATATTGTAGGCAGTGGATCCCTCAGTACGCATTTCTAGCAAAACCACTCATTCAGTTAACCACACAGGAGGCAGCCACATCGACTGTTCTCCCTTGGACTCAGGAACATACACAAGCTTTTGAAAGCCTAAAGGAAGCTTTATGTCAAGCACCTGTTTTAGCAACACCATGTTATAGCAAACATTTTACACTCTTTGTTACAGAACGCGAAGGTACTGCCTTGTCAGTACTCACTCAGGATCAAGCAGGATCACGCAAGCCATGTGCTTATTTTTCCAGTACATTAGATCCCGTAGCTCAGGCTTTGCCTGCATGCCTGAAATCAGTGGCAGCGACAGCTTTAGCAATCAGACAAAGCGATGCCATAGTATTAGGACACCCATTGACAGTTCAAGTACCACATGCAGTAGAGGTTCTTGTGAACCGAACACAAACACAACACTTGACCATAGCAAGACTTACCGGTTATGAACTAACATTGTTTCAACCACACATAGAGATCCGACGGTGTAATACATTGAATCCTGCTACACTATTACCTGTAATTGGAACAGACCCACTAGCTCATGATTGTGTTGAAATCATTGAAATAAAGACGAAACCTAGACAAGACTTGACAGACGTTCCATTGTTAGATCCAGACCTGACGTTGTATGTAGACGGATCATGCATGAGAGCAAGTACAGGAGATTTAGTGGCCGCGTATGCAGTCACAACAGACACTGAAGTTATTGAGACAAATTGTATAGATACTTTGTCAGCCCAAGCAGCAGAACTTATTGCCCTAACACAAGCCTGTATTCAAGCCACATATAAGAAAGTTAATATATACACTGACTCACGTTATGCATTCGGAGTTGTACACGACTTCGGCGTGCTGTGGCGAGAGAGAGGTTATTTAACCTCCCATGGTGCCCACATTCAGCACGGACCCCTCATTCATGCTTTGTTAGACGCAATACATCTACCCACTGCTATATCGATTATGCAATGTAAAGCACACACGAAGGTTACTGATACCATTTCTCAAGGCAATGATTTAGCTGACAGAACAGCTAAACAGACTGCTCAGAATCGCACATTAGACATGACAAAGCCAATAGTTCAGACACCAACACAGTGTATGACAATTAAGGATCCCACACTTGACGTAATTGACATACAGACACATGCCACAGCAGAAGAAATAAAGAAGTGGACTGAACTAGGAGGGATCCAGACAGATCAAGGATGGATGACGAAGGAGAAATCTGTATGGTTTCTCCCTGATTCCATGGTTCAAGCCATTATAGCTACAGTTCACAGTCCAGCACATTTAGGAGAGAAGGCTATGCTAGACAGCATTCAGCACATTTGGTTCAATAAACATTTACGAGCAGCAGCTAAACAAAAAGTTCGTACCTGTATGATATGTTGTCAGTTTAATCCAGGAAAGAGTGTTCCCGTAGAGCAGGGTGGATTTCAGCCTCCTGACCATCCTTTTGAAGTCCTCCAGATGGATTATATTCAGATGGAACGTTGTCGAGGATTCAAATATGTCCTCGTAGTTGTCTGCGCTCTCTCCCGTTGGACAGAGGCGTATCCCGTATCAGATTACACTGCCCCAACTACTGCCAAGCAGCTAGTTCGAGAATTCTTCCCACGGTACGGTTTACCACGTGTTGTATATTCAGATAACGGTCAGCCTTTCTCATCCGAATTAATGAAACATGTCTCACTCTTGTTGGGATATCAGTGGAAATTCCACTGTGTCCGACACCCCGAGGCAGCAGGTCTCGTAGAAAGACATAACCAGACACTGAAAATCAGACTGTCCAAAATATGTAGAGAGAAAGGTGTCGACTGGATAGTAGCATTACCAGTTGCACTCTTTTACATGAGAATGGTAGCACACTCTAGAACAGGGCTATCCCCGTATGAGGTGATCTTCGGTAGACCGCCGAATATGTGGGGGACGCCTATACCACGTAAAATAACTGATGTTGACTGTAACATGCTGACAGATTACTTGGCTTCCTTGATGTCTGCACTACAATCTTCTCGTTCACAGGTAGCTGCAGCCTTTCCCGACAACACTGAGGCGAAACCCCATGACGTTGTTCCGGGTAATCTTGTCTTTGTGAGAAATTTCGACAGGAAAAATCAACTGGAGCCCAGGTGGAAAGCACCCAAGTTGGTCCTGTTGACCACAAGAACAGCCGTGAAGATCGAGGGACGCAAAGGGTGGATTCATTCCAATCACATAAAAAAATTTCATGGACTACCTTCAGATATAGACACTGTGCCCTGCACTCCCTCACAGACTGATTCAAAACTTCCTTTTGTTGAACAGAATGACTCTCAGTGCTATAAATTAAAGCTCAGGCCCAAACAGTCGAGCAATTTGATTGTTTAAGTCCTCTCCAAGGTGAAGCGGTTGAATTGTCTCCGACATGTATCCCTTGGACCTGAGTAGAGAAAATACCCGAGAAATGTTGAAACGACAGGCGTATTGTAAATCACTGCGTAGCCACTGTATTGTGACTTTATTAATTTTGTTTTCCTTGAGTTTTTTAATAGTTACTGCAAGTATATTGTTGCATATGTATTATCCTGTTTCTAAACGTGCTTTCAATATAACTGATGAACATTCTTTTAGTGACCTACCGCCACATGAATTATCTTATAGACTTGCGCTGCGCAATAACACCTTCATTAGTATGTTACATCATTCCCATCAGACTAGTAATGCGACCAATTGTTGGGTGTGTGGCCGACTTCCTCCCTATCAGAATAACAAAGGAGTTCTGCCTTTCTTTCCACATCCATTCACACACAATGGCTCCTGTGGAGCATGGTTTAGTTTATTAAATTCCATAGACCCAGACACAGCCGTTTATCAACAACATTGGATATGGGGAAATCTGAATCTAGTTTTATTCAAAGTCTGTCACCCTAATAAGGAGGGTCACCCCAGTAGAACAGGAACTGATTTAGAAAATGAAATGTATAAATTAGGTAATTTTACGCCTAATCTTATGATTTTGAATGTCAAATCCGAAGTTGAACTAATTCTGCCCACTATGTCAGTATTTCCAGTTAAGGGTGAATTATGTGTAAGAAAAGTTGGTTCCATACATATGGGCCATAGCCAATGCGTTACTACAATAGAATATAGTGATCAAGGCAAATCTTCATTTAGAGCTTTTTGCCATTCTTACTTCATATGTGGTCAGACGGCATATATGCGTCTGCCTCTAGATTGGGATGGTACCTGTTACATAGCATTCCTTTTGCCACCTGTTTTCCTAGCTCCCCCTGATTATTATCGAAATGTTCATTTAGTACACAATAGAGAGCGAAGAGATCTCCCAGTTGTCGATTATACTGAGACAGCATGGGACAAGTATGTAGATTTCAATAAAGGTATCTTTCCCTATATAGGTACAATATCAAATAGTAAGCTGATACGCAGACTCACCAAGACTCTTGAAGCTGTAGTAAACGAGACTATAGCCGCCCTAGGCAATCTGACAGAGGAACAATCAGTGATGAGAATTGTTGTTCTCCAGAATCGTCTTGTCCTTGACGTCATCCTGGCCGATAGGGGCGGAGCTTGCAGGGTCATCGGATCCAGCTGCTGCATATTCATACCAGAAAATTCGCCATCTGTATATAAAGCTATAACACGCCTTCATAAGATTGTAAGCCAGATACACGAAAATCCAGGCACTTGGACGTGGTCCGGGTGGTTTTGGAGTGTGATATCAGCCTGGGGATGGAGAGTTTTATCCTTCCTAGGTATTGGCCTTCTTATGCTCTTCAGTTGTTGTTTATGCCTGCAAAGTGGACCAGCGATTTGTGGTCTGTGTGCCACATCATGCATTCCATATCACAGGTCTCGTTCAGAATGCCGGAAGGAAGAAGAAATGATGCTCCATGAACAAATCAATGGAATGATGAAGATTGATGTCTCGTGAAGGGCAAGAAGGGGACAAGGAGGGAATGTGGAAATGTGGATTTTCCTGATCAGTTATGTCCCCTATCTTGGACCCCAACGGTTCTATATGCATGTTACAAGTACATGTATGTTCCCTCCAGTTCCAGTTTCTAAGACGCAAACATATGTGTGTCTACCGTCGACATGTTCTCTGTCAGATCCGCCATCACAGGGCTGGATATTCGATTCCTAAGTATGAAAGGCCACCGACTTTATATGGCTAAGTTACTTCATTTTTACAGTTCAGGCAAGTAGGCCCGATTCTGTCCTCAAGCCTTTCCCTGCTCTCTGTCTCTGACAGCTTCAGCTTGAGCTCGCATCTGTATCCATGAACTTTGTCCTACTCCCTGTGCAGCTAACGGTGCCTGCCTCGGCCAGTTTTCGCCTGTCTGCCAAGAAGTTGTATTTCACCTTCGAATTATCTATTTTGCTCTTCAGCCGATGCATTCCTGTCTAGTGATTTAGGTAAACATTTCCTTTAGCTCACAAGCAAAGGACTCAGCCTTTCCGTCCTCCTGCAAGTGATTCATAGCCCTGTTGCCATGGAAAGTTTTCTATCCCTCGCATCTCATATAGACACTTAGACGCTT
Organism: Triturus cristatus; assembly: GCF_964204655.1. NCBI lineage: Eukaryota > Metazoa > Chordata > Amphibia > Caudata > Salamandridae > Triturus > Triturus cristatus. Next base: position 143,031,959 of record NC_140585.1, on the reverse strand, counting down.
GTACACGCACACAGTCAGTATAGAATAGATTCTGTCCGAGAGTCTCTTCCTTGTGGATAACATAGTTCTTTAAACATAGGATGTTAGATATGATTTGGGATTAGGTTGACTTGACCCTCAGACTTCTCGTCTCCACATGTAGAGCTAAATGTCAAGTCCCCTTCACCCCCTAGTTGCACGTCAATTACACGTCATGCTGCCGCGCGCGCATCTATGCCAAGTATTATCTTATAGATCCACCTATGTCTGATAATTCTAACCAATCATGTTTCTTTTATTCCTTATTACGCCTAGTTTCGATTATGTCACTGTCATGTCACTTTTCTTATCAAATGTTACGCCTTCTACATTCGTTTCATTGTAATGTACTTATTATAAAAATACATGTCTGTCAATAAATTATTGTACTTCACTTCCTGAACCCTCGTGGTGACGGAACCTGAAGGCCGCGACTCGAGTCGGCCATTTTGAATGGAATAAAGCCCATTAGAAAACCTCTTATACCACGGATTCTGCCTCTTGTTATTTTGAGCTATTTTACTTTATTTAAGATCCCGTATGAAATTCAGTCCGGTATTTTTATTTACCACAGTGGGAACAGTCCAGCCCGAACTGCCAAGCCAGGTCCTCCCTGGACCGGAAACAAGCATCCTGGGACCGGTTTCAGGGCATCACCCTTCCTCAGCCAGGCTAGCTTGAATCCAGTGGTGCAGTGAGCACGGGACCCACGTCTGGGCATAACCTTCCCACGGGGCGCTCCAATGTGAGCGGAATTTAATTTTGTGTGCAGGAAGTTTGTAAAAGACAGATTCATACGTCATGAGTGCCCCGTCTATCTCCAGTTGGGTCATGTCATGATATGTCATTGGTAATAATGGATGCTTCCTTCAATCATGGTAGGAGTATCGCCGGTAGTATAAAGCGTTGATACGTCAGCCTGTTCCTTGGACACACATGGTAAATGTTTATTTACAAGCCCCTTGTTAAAAGTGACGCACCGGCGGTGCAGGAGGCTTGTAAATTAGCCTCTAGTCTCTTTCCATTGGGTGTAGTATCCTCCATGGGTCACTAGGGGACGGTCAGTCTTGACATCTCCAGACAGTGTCTCTCTTTGGTGATGGGGAAGTCTGGTCCACCTGATCCGTCCATCAGGGGCCCAGGGCCATTATCCAGTGAAAATATTGCTTTAGACGCATCTTCTATCTTTTTTTTGCGGTTAGCGTAAACATTGGCACACTGCGCTTTACGTGAGGAACAGATTCAATTTCAGTGTTTTTGTCATCTCCCTTCATATGTTGAATAGTTACCAAGAAAGTGCAGAAATAAAAGAAAGAACATTTCTAATTTATATCTGCTTTGCTGTCTGTGTGTCTCCTTGTGAGTTATGCGGCGTGGAGGGCGTGTGGAGTCAAGTCCACACTGTGCGTGTTACTGCTGTGCAGCCACAGGAGAAAGGTGTCCACACACCAGACACAGGGTGGCTTATTTACAAGCCCCTTGCGCCACTTTTGCCTCACTTTTAACATGGGAAAAGTGAAGCAAAAGTGGTGCAAGGGGCTTGTAAATCTGCCCCAGGAATGATAAAACACCTGTGTGGAGCATCACGTGACGCCCAGCACCGCCTAAAGATAATGGGGCAGATTTATAAGAAAGTGACGCATCTGTGAAGATGTGTCACTTTCCCTGCGCCGCTTTGAGAAACCCTTGCGCCACTATGGATGCGCCGTATTTGCAATACGGCGCACCATGGCGCAAGGATTGACAGATCAGTCAGATATTCTGATGCATCTGTTGACGCAAAAGTCATGCATTGCTGGAGTCGTGTCACAAGCATGACGCAACTCCAGCAATGCAGGAGGATGCCTATCTTCATTGTGCCGCGTCACTCCTAATGCCTGCTTCAAGCAGGTGTATGAATTTTACGCAGTGGCGTCCTAGAAGTGGCGCAGTGAAATGTTCTAGATTTCACTGCATCACTTCTACGAGCCTTTTTTGCGTTGGAGCGCCCACCCTACATACATTATACCTGACACAGGTATAATGTGACGCAGGGCTCCCTAGATGCGTCACGTTGTAAATGGGCCGCATTTTTACGCTGCTGCTGCGTCACAAAAGTGACGCAACTGCGGCGCAAAAATGTCGCAAGGGGCTTGTAAATCTGCCCCACAGAGACCAGGAGGATGAAAACAGGAAGGGACGGGTCATCTGAGAGAGAGAAATGGCCTCACTGGTCACTGCTCAATACCTTGAATAATATAAAACAAATTAAGTAAATAGTAAAGAAAACTCAGGTCCCACCGAGATTTGAACTCGGATCGCTGGATTCAGAGTCCAGAGTGCTAACCTTTACACCATGGAACCGCCTGTCACTGTTACATCATCTGAAGAGACAGCTTGTTGCTATTGGTCACCTGTAGACTTTCTATTGCTCAGCAGTGTATGTTAAACGCACCACGAAAGAAGTCTATTTCACAATTAAGCCCTTAAAACACGATACACCAAACTTTTGTTTACCCAAACACACGGAAAAGGACACATTTGGGGCTTTAAACTGTCCTTTTAGGGCAGTACTCTCACTTGCTCTGAGATGGTGTAAGGCGGAAACTTCCTACATCTTAATCTTCTAGAAATCAACACAGAGCAGGTTTAATATCATAAAACAGACTCTAAAACACAACAAGGCACAGGATTGATGTCAGAAAACAGAGTCTGAAACCGCCTCTTCCGTAGCACGGGGGGCAGGAAATAAACAAGCATTTTCCACGGAGAGAGCACGGGAAACTGGTGCTTTGTAATCCACGCGCTATTTATATATAATCTGTACTCTTTATTGTGCAATAAAAGACAAACAACGAATAACCCTTCGTAGTATTCATCTGACTTTGTTCCTTTGGGTCATTAATACTGCATCAGCTGTGCAGCAAGGGCTGGGGCGGGAACAGGAGCTGAGGGGGTCGGTGTAACCTCAAAGGGCTTTAGACCGATAGCAGAGGAGGAGAAGGGAGTGATATTTATTAATATTTAGGGTCTTTTAGGTTTGTAGGAAATAAGAGAAGTTTAATATGTCCCTATCGTAAAAAACCTTAACTTACCATACCGGGAGTCGAACCCGGGCCGCCTGGGTGAAAACCAGGAATCCTAACCGCTAGACCATATGGGAGACTGAGTGCAGGAAGAACAGCTGTGTATGTGGACGTGCCCATCCTGCGGACTCCACTCTATATATTTCACCTCACACTGCCACTCTCTGGATCTGACCAAGACGGTAACAGACACCCCACTCCTGACAAACCAGAAGGAATGAGTGGGCATGATTTGTTCAACAACCTGCTCATGTCTCATTATTTACAACCCTGGAACTTCTTCAGACACAGAGCCCTGGACCAGAGGACAGCAGCAGCCCCCCCCCCCCCCCATTGCCTCTTACTGCCCCCCCCTCCCCCCACCACAGGAGCCAGACAAAGCCGCGCCCCTCTCCCCAGAGCACCCCTTCACTCCTGAGTCTCCTCACCGGGCTGAGGGCCCCACAGACCCCTCCCCAGTTACCGTCCAGCTGCTTCCTTGAACCACACTCTCCCTGCACCTGTCACAGGCCCCAGGCTGCTATTCAGGGGCTCCAGTCACACCCCCTCTCCCCCTACTAACAGCACCGACCCCAGTCCTGACACTCGATTGATTCATACAGAGGACCAGCTCAGGTGCACCCTGGCTTCTTCCCAGGTATCTTCACATGCACAGGGTGACCGACAGGGGGCAGCACTCACAGGCCACAGGGCCATGGAGTAGCAATAGGACATCAGCAGCCTTGAGGGGCGCAGACCCCGAATAATCCCGCCCTGCCTTCTGCGAGAGCGGAGGAGGAGCCTCTGCGGTGTGTTTTTACAAAACTAAACATATGAGGATAAAAACAAGTAAACACACATTTGTGGGCATTCTCTGCTATATTGTTCCTTTTTGACATCATCAATTTAAAAGAACCGAATAGAGAAAACTTTTAAAAATAGCCAGGATACGACTGCAGCCTGGGCAAGCATGAAACATTCAGAAGTACAAATGTTTCCATATTTATTCAAGTTATACATCAAAATATAGATCTATGTTTACACCGGATGTAAAAAATGCGCGCTAATAGGGTCAGGGTGCAGTTTCTTTTCCCCATTTGTTCCTTTCATACATGTGGTCCCCAAATAAGCTTTTGGCTGCTCTGTCTTGTTATTCTGAGAGTCAGGAGTTAAAAGGGGGGCTTGGTCCCTAGTTTGGGGGGCCGGGGGCACCGGAAGTAAACACCCCTCCTTGATACAACTATGGCCCGGTAACCTCTGATTGCCCTCTGACCCGCACAGACTGGATTCTAGGTAGATCTCTTTTATAGAGGAGGTGGTACTGACGTTGAGACGATGCTGCCGAGGGGCAAAGGGGCAAGGGCTGACAATGGCTCAGCATTTCAACCCAGTCTCCTCCTATTACCATCTTTGTTACACCCACAGCATATAAGAGCTCTGATAGGTCAGAGAGGACACCCCTCTTGTTACCCTCTGGTGTTTAAACAGATCCTATTACAAGGACCAGTCCCTACGGACCAGAAACATAAAATGTAACACCTGATGAAGTTTAAAATATATATAACTAGATAACATAACCCCCTTATTAACTTTTGGATCCCATGGTGAATACCATTTTTATAATTAAAATGCACGAACCGCAAAAACATATTCAAGTATTTAATGCTACAAAGAACATCCGAACCAAAAAAAATTAACTCTTAAAACACCATAAAAATGTTACTGAGAATCTACAGCAATAATGTACCCAAAAGTAAACACGAGACACCCTAAATAAATAAAAAACAAAACTAACTCTGATCCAATACCAAGAAACCTACGGTGTTTGAGCGCTATACATATATTACTAGATAATATAACCCCATTATTAACTTCCGGATCCCCAAAATAATAAATGGAAATATATCATCACAAGCAGCCACTGCTCACCCACTTCCCCAATAAATTAAATATCTGTCGGGTTTGCAGCTTTATCAGGTGATAAGAAACAGAAAGCTACGTAGATGGCTCGCCTTGTCACCTCCCCTCCACCGAGCCATCGATAGCTCAGTTGGCAGAGCGGAGGATTGTGGTGGATTGACTGACATCCTTAGGTTCGGCTCGAAGGACTATTACCAACTCTTAACTGTTTTCCTCTGCTTCACAAATAGAAAGCGCCTCTTTCTCAGACACTCGCACACCTGGCCTTTTCCTGCCTCCTCTCTTCTCCTTTACAAGCCAGCTTTCTCCTTTGCTCTGGCGGTGGGAGGGGCTCCCTCCCCACTCCCTCCCTGTGTGCAGCACTCGCTGCAACCCCCCATCATCAGACAGAGCCAGGGGCCCCTGGGCTGAAGAGCCAGGCCGGGCCCAGTCGGAAGCAGAGCTGGTTGCTGTGACTCTGGCATCAGGTGATGCTGCGGAGAGCGCTGCTGAGAGCGTCTGCTAGGAGGTGAGAAGGTTGTTGTGAGGTGTGAGCAGGAGGAGTGTGTGTTTGTTGGGAGGGAGGAGTGTGTGTGTTTGTTGAGGCTGTGGCCCCTGTCTTGGTGTAAAGGAGCTGGACAATGAGAAAGATCAGTCACGGGCAGGACAGGGCGGGCTGAAGCACATGATGAGCGCTGCTCAGCGACCTATCCCATCGGTTCCTCGTTAGTATAGTGGTCAGTATCCCCGCCTGTCACGCGGGAGACCGGGGTTCAGTTCCCCGACGGGGAGGCACTTTTTAAAACATGTTTTTAAACTAAGCAAACATTTTGTCCATGGCAAACCTTTTTTAAATGCAATTTATAATGTTATACTGATATTACAATTTGCTGATACTTTTTTATTTATGGCCAACGCTTTTACAAGTTAAAATATTTCCAAGTGTTTTACCTGTTGGACAGCATTTTGTGCCTTTTCTTTTTAAGCTTTCTTGAAAAAATAACTGAGGCTTATTATTTATATAAACATATATGATATTAAAATCAAAGAACTACATGGAAAAGGCATATCAACGAGTATTTTTCATGCTAAATAAATGGAATACTGGGGGCAGGCTCTGAATGGGGAATTGTTTTATACGAAGGTGTCACTTTTATCTATTTAAGCGTAATGGTTTAGGACTCGCAGACTCATTGTGAAAGTAAAAGTACTACTGACCCGGACGTGCACACCCCACCACCCTCATCAGAGATCTCATACTCCCCAGGTCCAGGCTTGAGTACCTAACACAGGTCGGTGTTTACCCTCTATAGTGGGACATGATAGGACTACAAGTCCCTGCATTGTAAGTAAAACCCTGTCCAGTTGGGTGACCAATTGGCATGGGTGCAAATTCAGGACGGTGAGTGTAAAAATTCAGGACAAAGGGTCAAAATTCAGGACAGACATTCAGGACAAGAGGTCAAAATTCAGGACAAAAGGTACGTTTTACGGACACATCAGAGGAGGTTGTTCAATAGTATATAAGTAAGCCCATCCATATCCAAACATATTCATCCATTTGCTAACCTATCCATCATGTATCCTTCTATCCATCATTTCACTCATCCATCCATACACCCTTTCACCCTATCCATCCGTACACTCATCCATCCACTCTTCCACCCATCCATCCATTCATGCATCCATCCAACCATTTACCCTTTCAACCATCCAGCCATCCTTTCACTTACTCATCCATCCACCCAGTCACTCATCTGGAAAGATGAGTGACTGGGTGGAGTCATCCATCCATCCTCCCTTTCTCTCTCCATTGACCCTTTCACTTAGGCATCCATCCAGCAGAGACTCCCCAGCCAGGGGCGAAGGATGCAGCTGCGAGTAACATAAGCGGTTGGTGGGCATTCCCAGAAGGGACATCACTAGGTGAGTGCTGGAGGAGGTTTCCCCTCCTCAGATTTTGGGGGGTAGCAGGTATTGCTTTGCGTTGTAGCAACAGCAGGTAATGCTCCCTAGGTTTAGGGTTGATGCAGGAATTGCTCCCCGGTTTGGCAAGGGTATTGAGCGCATGACAATGTCATAGGGGAGCTGGCAGGTGGTTCTTCCCCCTATTTGTTGCATCAGGTATATTGCCGCCAGTTTTTGTGACGTCCCTGGTGTTGGTGCTGGTAGCCACACTATAGTGTAGCCAGACAGCAGTTGGCTCTCGTGCACTGCCTCCTGCTGGACACCAAGGGTGGTCTCCAGATGTGAATAGGTGTCCACCGACTCACAACAAGGAGGGGGTTGGTATTGCATCAAATGCATTTATTGGAAGTGCTGTTATTTTTTGGTATGCTGTCTTTGATTGTCATTGTTAGAGGGTGGTTCTGTCGCTTTTTGAGCACCTAATCATTGAGCTTTTACTGTGGGGGACCCTCATAAGTTGGGACTCACCCACAGTGAACTCACCAGGAACGAGACTGCATGGAGATTTTACTGGTATTCCCCTGGCTTGTGCAAAAAAACAATTGATGGATGGAATGCTGGGCAGTGCAAACATTCACCCCCAGTCACAAAGATCTGGGTTTAATCCATCATTCTTTTGCTCAACACACCACACCAGTTCGGACCCAGCCATATGCAAATCAGTCCTCACCCTGCTCCTTGTGGGAACAGTCCAGCCCGAACTGCCAAGCCAGGTCCTCCCTGGACCGGAAAGAAGCATCCTGGGACCGGTTTCAGGGCATCACCCTTCCTCAGCCAGGCTAGCTTGAATCCAGTGGTGACCAGGCCACTGCGCAGCAGCTGGAGTAAGGGACACCAGGCTTGTTACATGCAGACACATGTTTATATGCGTGTGCACACGTGTAGGGGCTGCGCAGAGGAGATTCCTAGCGTGCGCAGCCAAGAAACAGGTGCAGATAGAGTGGTGTGGCAGGACGTATGCAGAATGGGGTGGTGACATGATATAGGCTTTATACAGTGTGAAGAAACATGCCAGGGAAAGTCAGTGTGCTTTACAGTGTGTATCCCATTATTCTCTTATGGGGATAGGGAGCACATGGGCTAGTTTTACTTTCCTACGGCCCACAAATTCCAGACACGCACTAAGGTCCACTGTGACGGGTGTGAGAAGAAGTGTTCTGCAGAGTCCAAAGTCATATTTGTACTGCTTTTGGGTCATCCAGAAATGTCATATTTCTCTGAGTCAGCCATAACCAGGGTCTGGCTGGGGCTGCCCTCAGCTGGCTGGATTGATAATCTTTCTTCCACAAGCTAAGGCCTCCTCTCCAAGGAAGAGAAGATGGGTGGAGCTACAGGCTCATCCATCAGCAGCTATCACTGGGTGCCGGGCACCAAGCTGCCCCAGGGCGAAGGCAGCCCTGGGGGGAAGGGGCTCTCAGAGACCATGTGGCAGGAGACCCTGGACGACGCCATCTTGAACCAACCCAGAGGCCTGGGCAGGAAGGAGGGAGCAGGGGCTGAGAAGTGATGTGTCACTGTGTGATAGGTCAAATAGAGACTTCCTGCCAGCCCCCTCCCCAACTTCTTAAAAGAACTTGCACAGGAAGAGGAGCTCTCTGGGGGGGTGCTCTGGAGATGCAGAAGGGGCTGGAGCCTGGCGCAATGGGCAGTTGGAATGGGGGGACCCCCTGACTCTTCAAGGATCCTGAACAGCGCCAGGAGAAGAGTCAAGGACCAGTGCGCAGAAGCAGGGGCCTCTACACATGATGAAGAGAGGCCCAGGAGGAGAGCCCGGCGAAAGGCTGGCGCAGGGAGCCAGTGAAGACTGCTCCCTGCTGAATCCCCTCTCTCAGAGACCCGGAGGGTGAAAGAGAGTGCTCCCAGTGGCTAGGGAGCACCACCAGGAGCAAGAAGAGGCCAAAATCGACAAGATCTGTCCCCTGGGGGCTGAGATCGGGCCCCCAGAATGTAGGCAACCTGTGACCTTTGGCTGACCGACGATGAAGCGCGTTGGGCTCCACCGCCAGTCTAGAAGATGCCCCCGGGGTGGGTCAGGTCCCGGAGTCTTCCCCCAACACGAAGTAAAGTCGGGGAGCACCGTTGTGCTCCCCGTGAAGTGTCTCCCAAAACGGGTGGCCAGGAGCCCACCCTGGCCCCTGGCAACAGCAGAGGAGGCGGAGAGCGCCGTCACGGCCCCCCCCGCGAAGAAGACTCCGGGGCCCGGGACCCCATCTCCAGGCCCTGAAGAGGGAGAAAACAAGATGGGGAGCGCGGTCGCGCTCCCCGTGAAAATAGCCGAGCGGGGTGCCAGGAGCCCACCCTGGCCCCCGCAGACTCCAGAGGGAGGGGAGCGCCATTGCGCCCCCCTCGAAGATGTACAGGGGCCCGGGACCCCATCTCCGGGCCCCATGTGAGGAGGTGGAGGCAGGGAGCGCCGTCGTGCCCCCCGCAGATGAGCCCAAGCTGGAGAGCGCCGTCGCTCTCCCCGTGAAGGAGGAGGAGGGGCCCGGGATCCCAGATCCGGGCCCTGGCAGAGAAGAAGGCAAGCCGGTGAGCGCTGTCGCACTCCCCGTGAAGAAATGCCCCTGGGGCCCAGGACCCCATCCCGAGCCCCCAAAGTGAGGAAGGAGGACGGCACTCCCCCGCGGCTGCCAGGAGGAGGGGGAGTGTCATCGCACTCCCCCTAGGGCAGCCGGACCGGTGCGAGCCTCCGGGTCTGTCTGCCGGAGCGGGCAGAGCAGAAGTGTGGTGTCGGCTCCCGCAGCAGCACGCGAGGGTGCTGGCCGTGCGGGAAGCCGGCGGAAGCCACCTGGGGTGGACTCCCCAGGTGGCTCCCCATCGAGGTGACACTGTGGGGGCCCAGGTGGGACCGGGCCACCGCAAGAAGAAATGCGGCCGGGCGTGAGCTCCCCGAGCCGCAAGAAGAACTCCCCATGGAGGAGCAGCTGGGGGTGGGCTCTCTGAGCTGCAAAGTATCCCCTGGGGGTCCGGGTGGGACCAGTCCCCCCCACCGAAGAGCAAAATGCGGCAAAGCCGCCAGCCGGATGATCGCAGCTCTCCCCTAAGCAGCAGAAGAGCCGCTACTCGAATATGCACAAGGTCCCATAATGCCTTGCAGGCCAGGACCGGTCTGGAAGGGCAGCCAGAGGTTCTTCTGCCTGCGGCGACCCCAGGAGGATGGAGTCACCACCACAGGTGTGCCAGGATGCAGGGGAAGCTGTAGGAGCAATACAGGTTCCCCCTGCACACACATGGAAGTCCCACCCAAGTTTCTTGTGGATCTAAAAGAATGACACCTCAAGGGCTCAGCACAAGCATCATCACCTCCTAGGCTGGAACTTCTACAGCTGGTGGTGATCTGAGAAGTGCATGAAGGAGTGAAAGGCTGAGCAGGGGATGTCTGGAGAAGGGCATCCCCTGGAGGTGAAGAGATGTAATTGCACCAGAAATGCATTTATTAATGTTATTTCTTTTAGAATGACTGGAAGTCACAAGTGTATTGTGAACTACCTGTGTAAGGTGATGTTATAAGTAAAGTGGAGTTATGTTGCCAGACATTCCTGCTAGGGTGTCTGGCTGTATATGCGTAATCCTGTGATTTCATCTGTGACGCTTTTAGGGGCTGTAATTGCAATACATTCTAATGATCCAAAAATGTGATGAGTACTGTCAATCTACATTCTAATGATCCACAAATGTGATGAGTACTGTCAATCTACATTCTAATGATCCACAAATGTGCTGAGTACTGTCAATCTACATTCTAATGATCCACAAATGTGATGAGTACTGTCAATCTACATTCTACTGATCCACAAATGTGATGAGTACTGCCAATCTACATTCTAATGATCCACAAATGTGACGAGTACTGCCATTCTAAAGTGATGCTTACACGTGTATTCTTGCTGCTGCGCTTAGGTGAAGAACCCAGACTGCTAGCCCTTAAGATGTAGAGGTGTATACGTCATGGTCAGTAGGAAATGCTCAGTCAGGGTTGTGTGTCACCAAGGCAGGGTTACCTATTTTAAATGCTTGTTGAGATAATGGGGTGGGTCGCCACTGGGATGGTGCCAGTGCGCAGGGCCCTCGCTCCAGGTTATGTTCAACTACCTGCATTGGGGGCAAGATGATGTGCATACATGGGAGTGGTGGTACTAGACCCCACCCCCCCGCGGGAGGGGTGGAGATGTTATGCAATGTCCCAAAGTAATTCCAACAGCTTATGTATATTTGTAAATTGGTGCATAGTATTGAGTAGTGTGTGTGTTTAATAAATGTACTCTTACTTTTATAAAGCAAAGTACAGACTGGACAATCAATTATTGATTGTTATTTCTGCGCACCTGCCAATGGCGATTACTAGCCCACACCACCTCCCTTAAGTAAGCCTCAGACTGCTCTGCAACGCTACCCTCTGAGAGTCAGGCGCTACAATTGGGTGTTTGGTTCCCAGTGAAGGACAAATGTAGTCATGTTATTTGTGCAGGCCTCACAGAAACTGCCTCGTTTTCCAACAGTCATATAATGTATTGTGATTCATTGAGATTCTTAGGGACAGATTTACAAGCCCATTGCACCACTTTTGCGTCACTTTTAACATGGGAAAAGTGACGCAAAAGAGACGCAAGGGGCTTGTAAATAAGCCCCTTAGTATTTTGCGACTGACCTTCCATATGCTGTTAGATGTCAAATGACTGATTACCAGCCACCTTACTAGAAATGTTTCTTTGAAATGTCACAATGCTATGTTGATACAGACTGTCGATTTGACTAACAGACCTCCTGACGTTTACTTTATATTGGACAGATGACCCTCTGCCTGTGCGATATTTCTCATCACACTTGAGGACCAGATTATCCTCTTCCGGTTCTATTATTATTATTTTGGGACTAGGTTGGGAATACATCACTAAGTCATAACGCTCAGTACAACACAGCGCCGCTGCGCAGTGACTGAATTCCTGCTTCCGTTTTTCATGTGTATGCCTGTCCAAGGAATGCCAGTAGCCAGGACGTGTCTTTCCTTTCCAACTTGTCAATGCTTTGGTGAACTAGTAGCAATTGCATTGTTTGTTGAATGACGGACGGCTTCATCTGGTTTTTTCAAAGGCTTCAGGCTGGCCGAAAGAGTGTGGTAACGTTTGTCCTTCCTATTGTGCCACCTGGCATTAACCTAACAAGCCACCTTTCGTTTGTCCGTGTCTAGTATAACTGAACTGTTGGTAACACAAGTAAGGTCGGCTCTTTTGCACACACTTGCAACACAACGTGAGATGGCAAAGACAAATAATGCAGGAGAAGGTGGAGAGGACCAAGTCCTTGAGGATATACTAATGGGTAGAATGATGAGCCAGCAGAATGGGGAAGTTCAGGCTCCCCTGCCCAACACAGATTACACACTGACATACTCTGCCATAGGGGCACAACGCACCGAGCTGTCCCATGATGAACAGACCTTTTGCAAATCTCTGCCGCACAAACTCATGAATAGGTAAGTTAACGAAAGAGAACTTTCAAGAGAATGTTTCAAATATTGCTTCTCTTGTAACAATGGGACAGGAAGCAGCCTATTCGGCGTCCAAGTTCTATAGAAAGAAAAATGTGCAGTTAAAATTATGCAGAGAAAAACAAAATACAATACCGCATCTTAGTCTTAGTCCTAGTTTGGGGGGCCCAGAGTACGGGGGCCCCAGGGAACCAGAGCTAAACACCCCTCCTTGATACAACTATGGCCCGGTAACCTCTGATTGACCTCTGACCCCAAACACTGGATTTCTGGCAGACATCTTTCATAGAGGAGTTGATACTGACGTTGAGACGATGCTGCCGAGGGGCAAAGGGCTGACAATGGCTCAGCATTTCAACCCAGTCTCCTCCTATTACCATCTTTGTTACACCCACAGCATATAAGAGCTCTGATAGGTCAGAGAGGACATGCCTCTTGTCACCTTCTGGTGTTTAAACCAGTGGTCGAAGTGGGTGGGATCGGATGGGCACGGCGTGCCCCTACTTCTTCAATTCCAAGGATTCCGTTCCCCTACTTTTTTATTTTGAAAATACGTCCCGGGACGCAAGAAATCACCATCGCCTTTAAATAAACCTCGGCGTTTCCTGGTGTTCGAGGACGGGCGGCAGAGAAGTAACAGGACTCTGTCTTTTCCTTCTTGCTCAGAGAAGAAAAATACAGTGTCCACTTCTGCTCTGCCGCTTCAGCTGCCCCCCCCCCAACTCTTTCATTCTTCCCTCTCTTTCTGTCTAGCAGTTCTTCTCTTACTGAAAACCGAGACTTCAAGATGGGGTTCTCACTCTCTTTCCTCTCCTTTCTTTTATTTGCTCCCCTGTGAAATGGATCCAAAAAAGAAAATAATTTTTTCTGGAAATGTCGTATTTAATTCCAAAGTGCAGCATCTGTAGTAAAAGGTTAAATATATGAAAAATAACTAAATAAAGTAAGACAGAGTGGTAGCAAACTGGCCAGATTGATTTTATTCACACCCAAACACATTAGCGCCGCTTTTACAGAGTTTGCGAGTGAAGCGCTATTTTTGTTTTCTTTTCTTTGTTTTCCCTGGGCTTGCAACTAGTGCCCCAATCCTGGAGGGACTGCAAAGTGTGGATTGGAAAACAAAATGTGTCCTGCGGCTCTGCGTCCAGGGATGTGGTCTTTTTACCATACTGCTAATGTTTTGTAAGGATATCAGCAATGGACATTGAAATGGGTCCATTCAAGGCCCTGTAGTCATGTCCTTAACTTTTCAGGCAAAAGCACTCACTGATTTCTGAATAGTGAGTGTAAACGCGTTAAGGTAACCATGTTGTTCCTGCTTACATTTCACATGGTTTGCTAAATGTCGCATCCCCCTATGAGTGTTTGCTTTTTCCAGGATGATGTTACTTTTTTTGTAGGCCGCATATTGCTCTTGTCTATTGCGTCATTTAAATTGAGCCTCATCCAGGTGTTTATAGCCGGCAGCAATTGGGTTGTAGTTGAAGGCAGTGTGAGTTTTTCTCAGTGGAGCAGTATGGTGTTCAGTGGGGGAGAGGATGTGGCACTATGGCCAGAGCTGCTGAATTTGGAACTGGGGAACCAGGTTCAGCCTTAATGACCAGTCCACCACACGACTTTCCTGAGATAGCACAATCCCATGCTAGACCTTAGAAGGCTTCGCAAGACCTTAGAAGCACTGGTGTCTTAGCACCAGCAGGTGGACCCTAGCACTGGCAAGTCTGGGTTAACCTTCAAGGTTTGTCCACCACAATCCATACTGAAGTTCACCTCCAGTCTTGCTAGCAGGCCTATGAAGCAGCACAGCCAAGAACAACAGTGACTCTGTCACTGAGGTCACAGGACCCTTGAGAAGGGCCAGCTGTAGGGCAGTGAAACCGGTGTCACCGGGCGCTGACTTTGGGTGGGGGCATTATGTTTGCAAGTATATTAAGGTTTTAAAAGCACTTGCTGCCTCCTTCCTGACCTCCAGCAATTTTCGGCAACAATAAAAATGTCATGATGACTCTGGTGTTTAATGTTCTTCCTAGAGAGAGAGCGAAGTTTTATCTAGTGGAAGTTTTGACTCATGCAAAGGTAGCACATAGGGTTAATGTGCCTGCTGCAAAGAACATGTACCATGCAGATCACAAAGTGCACATAATGTAAATAGGTCAGTGGGCTGCTGCTTTTGTCACAGAAATCCTTTTGTTGCTTGCAGTTTATAAGTTAAAATCCTAACATAGAATAGTGCGCTATTAACTGTCATCTAAGAGCTGCATACAAACTGCAAGATATAAATTAGAGCATTATGTTTTTTCCCCCAGTCTTTGGTTATCCTAATGTTGCAAAAAGTGTTCTTTTGGACAGAAATAAATTCTGATTATTAAAGAGAACCCCCAACCATGGTATTATGTTTTAAAATTCTGAGTTTATGTTTCTCCAGACCAATCACTATTAAACTATACCGCCTAGTAGTATGGTTGTCATGTGACTCCTACACCTTGTAGTCCTTAGTCTTATATAACATTTTCTATACAGTGATTTACACACATATTGATTGTCTCTGAGTAATGTGTGTGATGTAAAGTGCTCTGACACCTTACACTGGTATGAGTGGCACTGTAAATCAAATTAAATGCATCTGAGAGAGAGTGTGGTTATGGAGACTTGAGGCGCACTGTTAAAGGGTGGTAGTGAGGGAATCCATGACAGAGGTGGCCATTAGAGGGTAACAACAAACATTAATGCACAGGGCACCACCAGTGCTAAGGCCGGCCCTGCCCTTGAGGCCAGTCTGCCTCACCCATAGGTTCCTCCATTGGCTTTGTTTCAGAAGTAGTAGCTGCAACTCACCAGGGATTGGCAATGCAGAATTTGGCACGCACACCAAACTAAGTTCGCAAACTTCACAGTCTCTCTGCTTCATTCACAAGCACTTTTAACATGTGCTGCTTGCTGTGGGGTCACTGGAATTAAATATGCAGCAAAGGAGGACACCATTATGCCACAGTGTTGATTAAATTATGCATTTAAAAAAAGGCTGCAGCGTAATGCAGTATATTTTCTGATATTTTATTATTTGGACATGTGTACACATGCTAACAGTCTTTGGAAAGATTTTGCCTTATTAGCACCAGTGTAACATACAAATGCAACAGAGAGAAAGATGATCAGTCAACCTTTGCAATAAGCCATCCACTCCGCAGCAAAACAAGTCACATTTTTTGTTAACTTTTGATACATTTGAGCTATAAACAATTTATTAGTTTAAATGATCAGAAAACATTTGCAAACTAGGATATTTTGCTATTCATGTTTGAACTGCTGTTGTGGAAAAAGGGAGAAGTGCTGATGACAAACTCCATGGCTCTGCGAAAAATTGCTTGTGCTTCCACATTTTATCGTATTTGGGACATTCTGTGATTAGAAGCAGTGAAATGCCAAACAAATATAAAAAATTGGAATATTTGCACATTCTGGCCACACCTCTGGCTCCGCCCACTGAGCCAATCCTTGGGTTATTCCCGCCCTCTGATTCTCCGCCCACAGTTCCCCTACTTTTTTTCCCCCTCTTCGACCACTGCGGTAGAGGGTGTAAGCGTGAGGCGGTAGAGAGGGTGTAAGAGTGAGGCGTAATTGTAAGAAGCAGTTGTCAGTGAACTCTGCTCTCTTGTGAAAAAGAAAAGGCCCTTTTCTTGTACATTTTCCACCAGTGTGCATTTGCTTTCTTAGTTCAATATTAAGATGACTTCATTGCCCGATGTGTTTTGTAAAAGCGTCAATGTTTCAATTCTCGCCAGAAGTCTACAAAGAAAGACAAAACTAGAGGAAATAAGAACATTATAAAAATCGATGAAAGTTTTCAGTCTGTGATAAATGCAGTAAGTGAAACTGTTGCACAAGTGTCACAGCACTATGTCCATACCTCTGACCTTTTTTATGTTTATAGAATCAATGTGCGAGGGGAAGGATCGAAGCCTTCTTAGCGCAGTAGGCAGCGCGTCAGTCTCATAATCTGAAGGTCGTGAGTTCGAGCCTCACAGAGGGCATGTTTTATTCCCTCCAGACTGGCATGTTTTATTTGTGTAGGTGGGCGCACTTCTACCAGTTTGCCACTTGCTAAGTTTTCCACTTGCTAAGGGGGCACGTGTCTGTTTTTGCCTCCAAACTGGAATGTTTTATTTGTGTAGGTGGGCGCACTTCCACCAGTTTCCCACTTGCTAAGGGGGCACGCGTGTGTTTTTTCCCCTCCAAACTAGCATGGGCGGGGGGACAGGATCCACCACATGGGGGACAGGAGCCATCA
Organism: Triturus cristatus; assembly: GCF_964204655.1. Classification (NCBI taxonomy): domain Eukaryota; kingdom Metazoa; phylum Chordata; class Amphibia; order Caudata; family Salamandridae; genus Triturus; species Triturus cristatus. The sequence goes on along the minus strand of NC_140585.1, from coordinate 143,015,254 downwards.
CAGGCGGGGGGGATAGGAGCCACCACATGGGGGGACAGGAGCCATCACTGGTGGGTTGGGGGGGGCAGGAGCCATCACAAGAGGGGGAACAGGATCCACCAGGGTGGGCACAGGGGTGGGCATGCAGTATTCAAATATCATCTTGGCCCCTCCAGGGTGGGGTAGGGCTCCTCACCCCTCCTAGACAAGACAACGAGAAGACAGGCTCTCTTTCCAAAATGTTTGCCATCCCCCACTGTGATGTACAGTATTTAAAGGAGATACTCCAAGAGAACTGATTTCACTGATTGTCCTTCATACTTTGTTAATCAGTGTGGGTGCGATTGTGCCATTTCTTTATTTTATTACATTATAGACTGCATGTTTGCAGAACCGAGGTTTGCTTACAATTTAGTAACAGTAATTAAGCTCTGCTCTGTGAAGAGAACCACGTGCTGCCTCGGGCCGGTTCTAGGATGTTTGGGGCCCTGGGCATAAAGGGAATGTGTGAGGCCCCTCTAAATTGCAGAGACATGATGCATTCAGGGCTGTTTGCATCTGAATAGATGCCCCTGCGCCTGAAGCTGCAGCCCCTCTCTCTCAGTCACCTTCAAGCACCTCTTAACAGCTCATCAAGGGCAGAAGGTGTGAGGGTTGCCATCCTGCTGTGCCTCTCCAATGCTGCTGGGTATCTGAGCATTGGTACAGCATCGGAGTCAAGAAGTGAGGTGGGTGGAAGCTGTGCCGGTTTTAGGGTGGTGCGACCGGTGCCCTGTTAAAATTACGGACAAATGACGACCGTTAAAGAACACAGACAACGGACAGAAGGACGAAAGTCCGTGAAATTTACGGACGGTTGGTCACCCTACCCCACTCCCTGTGTGCAGCCCCCGCTGCAATCCCCCATCATCAGACAGAGCCAGGGGCCCCTGGGCTGAAGAGCCAGGCGGGCCCCGTAGGAAGCAGCCCTGGGAGTGGTTGCTGTGACTCTGGCATCAGGTGATGCTGCTGAGAGCGCTGCTGAGAGCGTCTGCTAGGAGGTGCTAGGAGGTGAGAAGGTTGTTGTGAGGTGTGAGGGAGGAGTGTGTGTTTGTTGGAAGGGAGGAGTGTGTGTGTGTTTGTTGAGGCAGTGGCCCCTGTCTTGGTGTGAAGGAGTTGGACAATGAAAAAGACCAGTCACAGGCAGGACAGGGCGGGTTGAAGCACATTAAGGGGAGCTGCTCAGCAACCAATCGCATCTGTTCCTCGTTCGTATAGTGGTCAGTTTTCCCGCCAGTCATGCGGGAGACTGGGGTTCGATTCCCCTACTGGAAGGTACTTTTTAATACATGTTTTTAAACTAAGCAAACATTTGGTCGATGGGAAACCTTTTTTAAATGCAATTTATAATGTTATTCTGATATTACAATTTGCTGATACTTTTTTATTTATGGCCAACGCTTTTACAAGTTAACATATTTACAAGTGTTTTACCTTTTCGACCACCCCAGTTTAGACCCAGCCACATGCAAATCAGTCTTGACCCTGCTCCTTGTGGGAACAGTGCAGCCCGAACTGCCAAGCCAGGTCCTCCCTGGACCGAAAACAAGCATCCTGGGACCGGTATCAGGGCATCACCCTTCCTCAGCCAGGCTAGCTTGAATCCAGTGGTGACCAGGCCACTGTGCAGCAGCTGGAGTAAGGGACACCAGGCTGGTTACATGCAGACACATGTGTACATGCGTGTGCACACTTGTAGGGGCTGTGCAGGGGAGATTCCTAGCGTGCGCAGCCAAGAAGCAGGTGCAGATAGAGTGGTGTGGCAGGACTTATGCAGAATGGGGTGGTGACATGGAATGGGCTTTATACGGTGTGAAGAAACATGCCAGGGAAAGTCAGTGTGCTTTACAGTGTGTATTCCATTATTCTCTTATGGGGATAGGGAGCACATGGGCTAGTTTTACTTTCCTAAGGCTCACAAATTCCAGACACGCACTAAGGTCCACTGTAACGGGTGTGAGAAGAACTGTTCTGCAGAGTCAAAAGTCATATTTGTACTGCTTTTGGGTCATCCAGAAATGTCATATTTCTCTGAGTCAGCCATAACCAGGGCCTGGCTGGGGCCTGCCCTCAGCTGGCTGGATTGATAATCTTTCTTCCACGAGCTAAGGCTTCCTCTCCAAGGAAGAAAAGATGGGTGGAGCTACAGGCTCATCCATCAGCAGATATCACTGGGTGCCAGGCACCAAGCTGCCCCAGGGCGAAGGCAGCCCTGGGGGGAAGGGGCTCTCAGAGACCATGTGGCAGGAGACCCTGGACGACACCATCTTGAACCAACCCAGAGGCCTGAGCAGGAAGGAGGGAGCAGGGGCCGGGAAGTCATGTGTCACTGTGTGATAAGTCAAATAGAGACTTCCTGCCAGCCCCCTCCCCAACTTCTTAAAAGAACTTGCACAGGAAGAGGAGCTCTCTGGGGGGTGGTCTGGAGATGCAGAAGGGGCTGGAGCCTGGCGCAATGGGCAGTTGGAATGGGGGGACCTCCTGACTCTTCCAGGATCCTGAACAGCGCCAGGAAAAGAGTCCAGGACCAGTGCACAGAAGCAGGGGCCTCTGCGCAGGAAGAAGAGAGGCCCAGGAGGAGAGCCCGGCGAAAGGCTGGCGCAGGCTGGCGCAGAGAGCCAGTGAAGACAGCCCCCTGCTGAATCCCCCCTCTCAGAGACCTGGAGGGTGAAAGAGAGCACCACCAGGAGCAAGAAGATCGGTCCCCTGGGGGCTGAGATTGGGCCCCCAGAAGGTAGGCGACCTTTGGCTGACCGACGATGAAGCTCGTTGGGCTCCACCCCCAGTCTAGAAGATGACCCCGGGGTGGGTCAGGTCCCGGGGGCTTCCCCCAACACGAAGTAAAGTCAGGGAGCACCGTCGTGCTCCCCGTGAAGTGTCCCCCAAAACGGGTGCCCAGGAGCCCACCCTGGCCCCCGGCAACAGCAGAGGAGGCGGGGAGCACCGTCGCACCCCCCACCCCCCGCGGAGAAGACTTCGGAGCCCGGGATCCCATCTCCGGGCCCTGAAGAATGAGAAAACAAGACGGGGAGCATCGTCGCGCTCCCCGCGAAAATAGCCGAGCGGGGTGCCAGGAGGCCAGGGAGGGGAGCGCCATTTCGCCCCCCTCGAAGATGTACAGGGGCCGGGACCCCATCTCCAGGCCCCGTGTGAGGAGGTGGAGACCGGGAGCGCCGTCGTGCCCCCCCGCAGATGAGCCCAAGCCGGGGAGCACCGTCTCGCTCCCCGTGAAAGACGGGGAGTGACCCGGGATCCCAATTCCGGGCCCCGGCAGAGAAGAAGCAGCCTTTGCGGCTTCCAAGTTCTATAGAAAGAAAAACGTGCAGTTAAAATTATGCAGAGAAAAACAAAATACAATACCGCGTCTTATTGATACTAGGAAGAAACAACTTTTTGACGATAATACACTAGATGACACATTTACGGCCAAAACATGGCGAACTTTGGTATGGAACATCTGCATTTATGCACATCAGACAGCCCACGATATCACCACACTAGAAAGGCCGTAAATAGAACACAGTCAGCTCTGCCTCAAGAGGCTCACAGAGAGAGTTTTAGCCGTCCCAATTCCGGTACCACCACACCGCACTTCCCCCCTGTAGTACAAAAGAAAGTACTAAAAAATGACATCTCTAAATGCCATACACTTCTTGATCAACTGGTAGAGGCAAGAATACAAGTAAACGCCTTCACAGCCACTAACACCAGATCATACCAGGATACAGTGCTCTCGCTAGCACATTGGGAATTAATGGGCAGCGGTCCTCAGGCCCACTGTGTGTATGAGCTACAAGCCACAGCCCTAAGAAAAGATGGAACACAGGACCAGCCCCCCTCTCTCCAGATTATAGTTGGGATATAGCCAAATTTACGTTCACAGATTTCTTTAAAAGTGCCCACAACACCCACATTGATAATGCCCCTGTGAAATGTTTCCCCTCCACCTGGGGAGAAGGAAATATGTTCAAGGTTCATGCATCAGCAATAACACAGGCTCACTGCAAAATACTTACGCAGTGGGCACGGCTAGAAATGTACTGGAGGGGGGCAAGATTAACAACAGGAAGGAAGAATAGTGAACATTTACACAGACAGCCAATATGCTTTTGGGGTGGCCCCTGATCTTGGCCAGCTGTGGGCTATGAGGGGGTTCCTTTCCTCAGCTGGCCAACAAATACAGCATGCACCCTTAATAGCACAGCTATGGCAAGCCCTGTTGCTACCACAGAGAGTTGCAATTGTAGAATGTGCTGCACACACCTCCTCCAAGGACTATGTATCACCAGGCAAAGCCTTCATTGATGCAGAAGTAAAAAAGGAATAGCATTAACTGGTTGTGAGAACACAATGGTTCAAATTGCTTTTACTCCACATGACGTCATGATGTCAAGATAAAGGATGTTGATATGTACTCTGACCCAAAGTATATCACTCAAAGGGCGGGGGGGGGGAAGGAAGAATGGAAAGGGGAGGATGTAGGCAAACAGAAGAGGGTCAAAAGGGAAAAATATGTTTACCAATGATAATGCTTGCTCCCATGGCCCGCCTTTTTCATGGCCCATCACATGTAGGACGTGATGGAAAGATCAGGCTGTTTTCCCAATGCTGGTACAATGGCTGCATTGGAAAGGGTACTTCCAGTGCCCTAGGCCACTTACCTTGCCCACATGAAAAGGACTTCATCAACATGCCACCCTACTCAAAATACAAGTATGTGTTGATTATTATGTGCATGTTCAGCAAATGGACTGAAACATACCCATCCAAGAGCTGTGATGCACAAACTGTTGCCAAATGCCTCCTGAAAGAGTTCATTCCACGCTTTGAAGTGCCTATGCTTTTGGGTTCTGACAATGGACCGGCGTTCATCTCACATGTGATTGAGGGGTGGTGCAAGGGGCTAGGAGCTACACAGAAACTGCATTGTGCCTATCATCCACTAGCACTGTGCGCTGTTGAGAGAATGGGGTGTTGAAAAATAAGATAGGGAAGATTTGTGCATCCACTAAACAGACCTGGATTGATGCACTATCACTTGCTCTGTTGTCCATGAGAAGCACCTGCGACAGAGTGACAAAGCTCAGCCCACATGAAATAGTGTTTGGACAGCCAAAGAACATCCCAGGCTACATGTCTATTGTCCCTCTGTCCGTAAGTGATGATCTGCTTCTTCAACACTGCAAAAGACTAAGATCGTTAGGTGCTGTAGGCCCTTCCTGAAGCAGAGACACCAGCAGCCCACGGCCTCCAGCCAGGGGATTGGGTGTGGATAAAAGCCCACAACAGACCGCACTGGCTCCAACATCAGTGGTAGGGGCCAATCAGGACGTTTTGACGACAACAACAGCAGTCAAGTGTGAGTGCCTGACTTCTTGGATCCATGGCTCCCATACAAAGGAAGAAGTTGCTCCGCTACCACCAGAGGAGCCTCCAGTGCCTTCCCCTGCATCACATCAAGGACAGCATCGTTACAACCTGCGTTCCACGAAAGGTACCAAGTGAGAAAGGTATCCAAGCTCATCCTGGAGGGTTGCGCGTGCTGCACACAGCAGAGAAAGGAAGAGTGTGTAAGCGGGCTCCAACGACACATTGACTAAAGACATCTGGAACATCAACGCCACAACACCTCAGTCTACAAGTTGTGACAACGAGACATCTTTATTTTCCTCATCCCTCTGTTTTCTTCATATTGAAAGTGCCTAAGTAATAGAAGTGCTTGCTAACCTCTCAAATTACTTGAAGACAGGCACCAACGGTTACTTTTCGGTTTATAGATATCATCACTGAGGCTCTGCATCCTTCCTCAGCAGACTTTAGAAAAGAGTGAAAGTGCAACAGAAGATAAGACATTCTTCCAACTAGCCACGCTAGCCACACGAGCCAACGACTGGAACAATGCCTCAAGACTGTCAGAAGAATGAGAGAAAATGTCCATTGGTGCTACTGCTCCAGCCCGGAGTGCAAAATCCTTCCCTCCGTCATAGACCAAAGATCTCATATACACATACTATCCATACATTCGCTGGTGGGGCCCACCAGAACAGCGGAGGATGCTAGCTTAGCCACAAGTATTTCAGCATGTCACATTTAGAAATATGTCTGGTACGTGCTATGACATTGCAATTATTTCTATGGAAAAGTACCTAGGTTAATACATTGCATTACGGTAGAAAGTCCCAAAAGCTGCCTACTTAAGACACGTGGTCAGCAACAGTATATTTCGGACCATAAATGGTATAGCGCAGCCTAGGCCTTTGCTAATTGGTCATCTATTCGATGCTTAATTTGTGCTACGTGCATTATGATGCTGTATTCTCTGTGGTTTGTGTCAATAAAAGCTGTCAGAGACGTCACCTCTTTGGACACTCAGCGGCTATGCTGACTGTCTCCGTGCTGCACGTATGTGTATTATCTTGTGATCTCTAATTAATTTTCTCTATCATATGTGCTGATTGCTATTATTTTATTTAGGCTACCACAGTAGGGTGCTACGAGTCTTTTACATCTTCGACACTTGTAAAGTCTCAACAGTTTTCAGTCTATTTAAGGTGCAGTAGATTTCTTTCTTTATATCTTCATATTCTGCCTCAGTGTGGTGTGTTTTCTATTCCTGTTGATGTTATTCCTCCTATTGGACGGGACTGGCTTCCTCATGGAAAAACACTACTGATTGTTGTGTGATATTTTTTGTCTTGTACCTACTTTAATTTAATGGCCAAAGCTGCACAGACAGCATGCTGCACCGACAATGTGTCTAATGTACGTGCTGTCATTTAACAGCGTCATTTAACAGCGTGCTCCCTGGTGGTCTAGCAGTTAGGATTTGGTGCTCTCACTGCAGCGGTCTGGGTTTGATTCTTTGTCAGGAAAGAGTAGAATTTCTCTTCTGCATGATGTACTTCTATTCCAACAGGGAACAGTTTTATTTGTTCTTTTTTATTGCATTGAAACTGATTTTATTTATAACATTTAAATTGGAAGTATTTTATTACATACATTCTTCTTTATTCGACTTGACACCAGTAAACATTTCAGGGACAGCGAGGAATTGCTGACAGAAAAGTGACTGAAGGCCAATGGACTGGGGTGGGAGCATTGCTAGGAGTGGAGCGCTTGGAGAGGAGCCTGGCCAGGAGATGGGCCCGGAGCTTGGAGGGACCGCTTCGCCCCCTACGCCTCCAGGAGAGAGTTGACTAGCACGGAGAGGGTACGGTGCAGAGTGAGTACCAGGGCGGCGAGGCTCCGCTAGGTTGGTGCTGATAAGTGATGGTGGACTCTCACCAGCACAGTTTGGAGGCCTGGAATTGTAATATGCCCCATGGCAGGTGTGGTTGAGATGGTGTACACAGCCGGGAGCGGTTGCCATTTGGCCATACTGATTGGCGAAGATCAGGACCTGGGTGGCTGTACTGAGCAAAGAGTGGACTGGCCAGTGAGGCAGAGCTGTGACTGAGGGCGCCGGGTGGGGCCACTGAGACTGCCATGGGCAAAGAGAAAGGGCTCAAACCCATCCAGCGGAATACTAGGATAAATTATGCAACCTCGCAGACTACCACAAAAAATACCATACGCTTGATAGACGCCCGGATGTCCCAGGGTCAGATGGAAACTGCGGGGGAGCCCTCAAGGGTGGAGCTGTTGACAGTGATACATTGCTCCCAGATGGCCCTGGAGGGGAAAACTGAGACGTCTCCATTGACGGTAACCTCCTCTACCCCGACCTCTCCAAGGTTGTGGACAGAGTCCACTCAATCGAGGGCATGATCACGGACCTGCTAAGTGAGGTCAGGAAACCGAAGGAACAAATGGCAAAGCTAACGACAGACTTGGGCCCTGCAGGATAGGCCAGCAGATGCAGAAAAATGACCTGCTGCAACAATCTCCACTTCCTGGGTTTCCTGGAAAGAACGAAGGGTGACAATGCTGGGACTAATCTGGAGAATTAGATAAAAAGTGAGCTTTCCCCGGAGGGATTGGTTAGGTGGTTCATCACCAAGCAGGCCCATAGGGCACTCGCACCTCCAACTGGGGCGCAACTGTGAGCTATAATAGTACGTATCCTGAATCACAAAGGGTCATATTATCAAGAACAGCATTGACATTATCACCGCTTTGGTGGCAGGAAATTGCAGCTAAAAGCATCGATAATGGGCTTGATAATATGCCGCAGAGAATTCCAATAGAAGCCCAGGTTCACACCAGAACATGGGCATCTATTGGAATTCTCAAGGGCATTGAAGTAATCTAATAGTAATCCCAAGGGCCACACTTACCAGTGGCCCGCAATATTAAGTCAATAATAAGCAGTTGGCAACGTAGAAGGTTCAAGCGTTTATTGGCCACAACAGAACTCTACATAGAGGAGCCTCATCGATCCTCACCCATCAGGTGCGCCGAGAAAGACTGTTGGCCCCTTGACAGAATCACACTTATATACATAACAGACTCAGCATACAAAGCATTGAAAGTGGAAAAACACCAGTTAGCCCTAGAGCTCCTAAATGAGCTCATACCATCTGCCCACATAAGGTTACTATCTTCTCCAGAGAAGGTCGGCAGGGTGACTCCCTTTCGTCTCGGGCACAGAGGAATTTCGCTTAATACTCCCTACTGCAGATGTGACCTTGGGCCTCAGCCGTAAATACAATTCACCCTGTCTCTAGGCTGGTACGAGCTAAATCATACAGACGGTGTTCAGAGAGAACCACGTGATCTGAGGCACGACTGGTCATGATCCAAGATGGCCGCAGTATGGCTTTTCGGCCCTTTCTATCATACAAGACACGGAGAACAAATGGGCCGTCTTACAAAGCAGTTCTCGATGCATACGGAGTAGAGATACAACCCAAGATACGTTATGCTAACTTCACATACTGACTTGAATCCCACAGAACGGCCCTTTTTAGCATAATGTAGCTACTCATCAAACTACTCTTCGAAAATACCCTTGTCGATCTGCATTATATCATGTATCTCTTTCTGCACTAGTTGAGCGCCCACCCTGACAGAGTTTGCTTCAGGTTTTGGTAAAGCAAGACGAATTTGGGCGGCACAATAGGAGCAACAGGCGGGCCCACATTGGATACAGATACAACAAGTAAAAAGGAAACCCCCTATTCCTAGGAGGGCCATGAATATTTTCCAACCCCAGGTGGTAAGGAGACCCCAGAACCACCCCGAAATGGACCAGGTACCTGTCTCCGTATGTATTTCAGATGCTAATCGATGCAACTTCTGAATGGCCAGATGAACCGAAGGGGCGGAGTCAGGTATATGTACGCAGCAGGAGCTTCCGATCACTCTACATGCTCCCCCGCGATCAGCGAGGATAACGTCTAAAACAAGGCGGTTTTGGAGGGTCACAAGTCTGGTCGCTTGAAGCTCAACGGTTATATTAGTCAATATCCCCGCGGTGGTATTCACTACTCCCTCTACTACCCTGGACAATCTTCTAATCTCCTTACTGGTTATAATGGGCCCCCATATAGGCAGAACTCCTTTTATAACATCGACAAAATGCTGGGCAGGAGTATCAGTCTGGTCTGTGGCATCAGGGCCGGCTTTAGTGCTGGTGGCGCCCTGTGCGATAATGTTTGTTGGCGCCCCCCCAATGACCACCTCCACCACGGATTCTCTCACTAGCACCCTTTAACAGTGACCAAGTCTCCATAACCACAGTCTCTCAGATGCATTGAATCAGTTATATAGCGCCACTCATACCAGTGTAGGGTGTCCGAGCACTTTGCATCACACACACATTACACAGAGACAATCAATCATACGTGTGTAAATCCGTGTATAGGAAATGATACATAAGCCAAAGGACTGAAAGTGTAGGAGTCACATGTCATCCATACTGGTAGGCAGTATAGTTTAAGAGTGCTTGATGTGGAGAAGCACAAACGCAGAGTCAAAAATAAACAGCATAGTTGGGAGTTTTCTTTAATAATAAGAATCGATTTCTAGCCAAATTAACCCTTGTTGCAACATTAATCAATGTTCTAATAATGTATATTTTGCGGTGTGTATGTAGTTCTGGGATGAAAGTTAATAGCTCACTATTCTATATTAGGACTTTAAGATATAAATTGCAAGTAACAAAAGGATGTCTCTTTTGAAAGCAGTAACCTGCTGATCTGTTTACATCATATACACTCTGTAATCTACTTGGTGCACGTTCTTTGCAGCAGACATATTAACCCTCTGCACTAACTTCACTGAAGTCAAAACCTCAACTATACAAAATGCTCATCTCTCTCCAGGAAGATAATTAATCACACGAGTTTTCTTGACATTTATGTGAGGCCTGGTAATTGCCGGGGGGAAAGAAACGCTGCAGCAGGTGCTTCAAAAGCTTTATAAACTTTCAAACACAGCGCCCCCAGGAAGCCAGCACCCGGTGCGGTGGCACCGGTCGCACCGCCCTAAAGCCGGCCCTGTGTGGTATCCCTATCAGCGTTTCCTGATTCTAAACTCCGTCGGTTCAATGAGTGGGATCTACGATAGTCGGAAGGGGCTATATAGACGGGAGGGTATAGGAAGGATAAGTAACATTTACCTGACCACCCTCTGGGGAGCCAGGTATAAGCGTTTTCTCCGCACATAAAATATACATTTGGAGGAGTGAGTATAGGCGAGCTGCTAAAGGCTTGTAATCTATAGGTATAGTTACATTTATTAAAACCAACAGGTAGATGGCCAATGCCATGTATGCAAAAGGAAGACGAGGTGTTCAACACAGGGACCGGAATGATCCTATCATTCAACACATTTCGTTCCTGGAAATATCTGAAATACTCGGTAAAGTTGAAGGAAACAAAATCTAACACTTCGTCTCTCAACCAGGTGTCATTTTCATGTTCCGTATACACATTCATGCAGGCGGTAGGATACAGAGTACCATCCGTACCTTCAGCATTTGGGGTGAATCCCTGGTGCCTTTGTATATAGGCCAGAATCAGTTCGTAATCTTTCTCTGAAAATCGGTGCTCATCAACAGTATAATGTTCAGACATCATTGACAACAATTTGAACCAAGCTTCACAACTGCCTAAATATGACAAGGGCATTGAAATGAATAGATCATGATTGTGCATTACAGACGGAAGAAGGCCACATACCCAACAATTTGTGACATTCGTTGAACTATGGGTCTGATGTAACATTTCAATAAAAGCATTATTCACATAAGTTTGACGATGCCTCTCTTTATGTGGTGCAAAAGTCTGAAAACAATGCTCATCGGGAGCGGGGGTGGTAGCTATCAGGGTGTGCACAGGATGGCGGAATTCTAGATAGATGAACATTCCTAAGCATAACATTAATGAGACAACTATTATGACAACAATAACAATCTTGGCACGCAAACTCCAAGTCGAGAACATTGGCAGATGTGAATACAAAGGGCGGTGCACTATGGGACGCTCCTCTTCAGGGACAAAACGGGCAAAAGGGTACATTCTCACTAAAAGTCCAGATATAATCTTGGGAAAAAGGGAATCTACAAGCAGTCCAACCTGCCGGAGGGTGCTTCTTTCTTGTGTCCGTATTAGAGCCTCACAGGCAGACTCCTATTGTTCCATGCAACACAAAAGGAAGAAGGGCACAAAAACTTCTCGCGTCGGAGTTGCACTTGACACAACTCTTGCTGCACAGAAACTCTACCTGGGCCCCTACCAACTGATCAGTGTCTCTATCTTCTTTCTGAACAGAGCGTTGTCAAAAAGTTCCAAGCTCTCCACTAGTTCAGTCCAGTGTTTTTACCTTTCCCAGGGATTTACTCAGACCTTCATTCTCATTCTCTAGGCTGAACCTGGGATCTTTGCTTTTTGTCGGGCCGCAGGTTGTAGCGAACATGTCCCGGTATTTCGGGATTAATGAAAAGAACAGGCACAGTGGGGTCAGGTAAAGGACTGGGTGTGTGACTTTCTTTGTCACGTATTGCATCCCCAGGCGTCAAACTACCTGTCGCAGATGTCGCCGAACTCACGACACCCTCCACTCGCCCATCTGTTTCTCCTTGGGCTTCTGGGGAGGGTGACTTTTCGGTAGGTTTATCACTTTCGTGCCTCAATACTTCGCTCTGGTCCCTCTGATCGTCCGGCAAAGGAAGTGGGACCCTTTTCAGATGCGATACATGGATCCAATGCCGTTTCCCTTCAACTTTTACAGCCGTCCTCGTAGCCAAGAGTACTTGAAAGGGCTTGGTCCAGCATGGGTCTAGACTCGATTTCCGTTGGTATTTACGAACCAGGACCCACTGTCCAGGCTTCAGGCTGTGTCCAGGAACCTCCGGCAGAGGCTGCAGTACTGCTGATATCTGTTGGTGAATAGAACGAAGATCTTTAGTCAGTGCATAAAGGTCTGCCAACATAGGGTACTCAATGTCTCTAAAGGATTTTGGTCGTGGCACACCCCACACATTAGCGGGCCTACCAAATATCACCTCATACGGCGATATACCACTGGGGGAGTGGGGAGTGGTTCTTACAGACAGTAAGGCCAGGGGTAAGAGATCGGCCATTTCAGTCCTGTGGTAGCCTGTAGCTTAGCTAATTTCAATTTTAAGATCCCATTATATTTTTCCACCAGCCCTGCTGATTGGGGGTGGCGGGCAGCATGGAGCTTCTGCTGTATTGACAAGCCCTTGCAAATATGTTCAACAAGGTCAGCATTGAAATGTTTCCCATTGTCACTCCAGATCACCCGGGGTAACCCATAGCAGGGAAAGAACTCCTTTACTAGGGCCTTTGCGGTGGCTAGGGCAGTATTTTCCTTGGTAGGGTACGCCTCCACCCACTTGCTGAACGTACAAACCACTACCAAGACATATTTGAGATTGTTAACCCGCTCAAACTGAATGAAATCCATTTGTAATACCTCAAAAGGTAGGGTGGGGGGCGCGAAGCTACTGGTCAGAACAGGGATGCTACCTCCTGAATTATGCTGTAGACAAATCATGCAATTCTGGACTAGTTGCTTTGCAGTCCTATGGATGTTGGTATTATACCACACAGGATCTAGTATTGCACAAATACCTCGAACCCCCACATGTGCGGGACCATGTGCCATGGATACCACCGCATTTACAAATGCATTCGGCAGAAGCCATCTACATCTCTCTGACAGGTCAATCCAACATCCATTGTCATCCAGCTTCCCTATCTGTTCTTGCCAGTACTTTAGTTCTTCAGGGGTTACTTCCGATTGCAATTCTTTCACACTGTCTATAGTATTATTGAATGTCTCTGTTTCTACCATCCCTTTATGCAGACTCGCTACAAACATGGAGGTGGTGTTGGATTGGGCAGTTTCTTTAGCGATTCTGTCTGCAAAGGAATTTCCCTTACCTACATCATCAACTACTGCTTTGTGAGCACTACATTTTACAACGGCTATGGCTTGGGGCAAGGTCAGGGCGGCCAACAATCTCAAAACCAACTGACCATTCTTTATTTTCTGACCATGGGATGTGAGGAAACCTCTCTCTGCCCACAACCTCCCAAAGCTATGTGCTACGCCAAAAGCATACTGGCTGTCGGTGAAGACATTTATCATTAACCCTTCACCTAATTCACAAGCTCTTAGTAGTGCGACTAACTCGGCAGCCTGGGCCGATCGATAAGGTACCTTGGCCGTCTCAACTACTGTTTGCAATGTGGTGATCGCATAAGCAGCGGTCGTAGTGCCGTTAGGTAACCTAAAACATGAGCCATCGACATACAATTCCCCTTGAGGATCAGATAAAGGAATGTCTGTCAAATCTATCCGCCCCTTTGTTTCTTCTTCTGTCCGAAATATGCAATCATGTATATCTTGACTGTGGTCTTCCAGAGGGAGAGGTAGTAACGTAGCAGGGTTCAGGGTGACACATCGTTTGATGGTGATGTGTGGTGCAAACAGGGTCAATTCGTACCCCGTAAGACGCGCACTAGTTAAGTGCTGGGTCTGCGTCCTGTTCAACAATACATCCACAGCGTGAGGCACCATCACTGTCAGGTCCGTATTCAGGACGAGCCCTTCCGATTGTCGGATCGCCACTGCAACCGCAGCCGTGGCTCTCAGACAACTGGGAAGTGCCCTGGCGACATTGTCCAATACCGCCGAGAAGTACGCACAAGGTCTTTGCTTACCACCAAATCCTTGTGTTAACACTGAAAGCGAGCAACCGTCCACCTCATGCACGTAGAGTACAAAAGGCTTCCGGTAATCAGGGGTGCCAAGCACGGGAGCAGAGCAAAGAGCAGATTTCAAAGAAACAAAAGCATTCTGACATTCAGCTGTCCAAGGTAAAGGCTCATGCACATCTTTAGTCGTTAAATGCAAGAAAGGTTTAGTCAGTAGGGAATAGTTAGGGATCCACTGGCGACAGTAAGAAGTTATGCCAAGCAAAGCGCGAACATCACATTGCATGCGGGGAACAGGCATGTTAGATATAATTATGATGCGATCAGGAGTCAGTCGTCTTCCCTCCTTCGACAGGAGATGACCTAGATAGGTCACCTCCGGTCGACAATATTGAAATTTAGACAACAAGACTTTATTACCATGGTCTGCCAAATGCTGTAACAATGCAGTCGTCGCCGCTCGGCAACCGTGTTCTGTATCAGAGGCCACAAGGAGATCGTCTACATACTGCACCAGAACGTTACCGGGTGGCAAAGTCAGTGTATCCAATAACGTTTTAAGCGCTTGGCTGTAAATACTCGGACTTTCTGTATAGCCCCGTGGGGCGCGAAAAAATCTGAAGCTGCGGCCTCCTAATGAGAAGCCGAAAAGATAACGGCTATCTTGATGAATGGGGATACTAAAGAAAGCATTTTTCAGATCAATGACAGAGAAAAAACTAGCAGTCGGAGGAATCATCGTCAAAATAGTAGTGATGTCAGGTACCACGGGATATTGGGGCACTACAATCTTGTTTATTTCGCGCAGGTCAATCACAAAACGATATGTGTCAGCGTAATCAGGGCTTTGATCTATCGGGGCTCGTTTAAGAATAGGAAGAATAGGGCTATTGCACGTATTGGAAGCGGTTCCCTCCACTACACCGGTGCGGATCAAATCATGCACGATGGACAATAATGCCCGCTCACCCGCGGGAGCAATGTTATACTGCGGGACTCTAGGTAACCGGGCATTTTGTTTCAGGGTGATCGAAATGGGTGGGATATGCAACAAACCCACATCAGTATCTCCGGTAGCCCAAAGACTCTGTGGAATCTTTGCAAGTTCAGGGGGCAGAGTGTCCGTTTTGGAAAAACATTGCGCTGAAGGAGGAAAGGGTTTCTTAATAGTCAAATAAACACCATCTGGAGAGCAATACATGCAGGCATATAGCCTCTTCAGTATATCCATCCCCAAGAGATTCTCACCACACTGTGAAGTTAGAAGGAAGGGTGAATCAATTGAAATCGGTCCCAAAGTAAGAGAAAGAGGTTGGGAGATGGGGCTTACCACCGGAGTTCCAGAGAATCCTACAGACACATTATTCTGGCCAGACAGAGCAGCCCCAGGGACAAGGGCATGTGAAACAGAACTATTCATAGCCCCTGTGTCAACTAAAAACTTACCTGGTGTGTCCATTAAACGGGCACGCACATAGGCGCCGATCACGATCCGGTAAAAACCGGGTACGAACCGTCGGACGGAGCATATTCTCCGTCCGACGCGTACCCGGTCGTCAAAATATACAAACATGGAATTACGATTCGCACGGAAACACCATTTCCGTACGAATCGTACAAAACCCCGACCGACGAAAATAAACGTACAAATGCGATCCGGGAAAGCGCCGACGTGACGTCGGGACGCACGCAGCCTGCCATTCACGAACCAGGAATTACGATTCGCACCGACGTCATCCCGCACGGTGAATATTTTCCGGCTGCCAAAAACTGCCGGGAAATCAGGACGACGCGAACAAGGAGTACCGGTACGCGACGGACAGACAGGACGACGCGAACAAGGAGTACCCGTACGCAACGGACGGACATGGACCCGAACCTACGTGTCATCCCGGCCCTCATAGCAGTCGACCTCCTCTACAGGTTCCGACGCAGATGCCGCAGAAGGTCAGAACATCAAAGGGAGGGGGGAAAGGGGGGGGGGGTGGCAGGACCAGGGCAGGCCACAAAACCCCCACCAAAGTCACACAGCACACATGCCCTGGACATACCTGACCCTCAGGCCCTGGTCACTATGAGGGGGTGGGGGCGTGTCCAGCTAAGCCAGCGACCGCCACAACGGAAGTTCTTGACGACGCGAACCGGCAACACAACCAGACAGGTACGTCCCGTACCCACGCCTTAAGAGTGTGGGTACGAGTCGTACCACGCCCACACCTACGTCACCCCAACAATGGCGGGACGGCTCGTACCCACGTGGCAAAGGCCTGGGTACGGCCCGCACAAGCATCACATAGCTTGGGGACGGATATGTACGGACCGTACCCCCACCCCGTATGCATGGAGCGTACCCCCAACCCCAACAGTGTAAGTACGACACGTACCCCCACCCGCGTATGCAAGGAGCGTACTCCCCCATGCCAACAGTGTAAGTACGACACATACCCCCACCCGCGTATGCAAGGAGCGTACCCCCATGCCAATAGTGTAAGTACAACACGTCCCCCCACCCGCGTATGCATGGAGCGTACCCCCCACCCCAACAGTGTAAGTACGACATGTACCCCCACCCGCGTATGCATGGAGCATACCCCCCACCCCAACAGTGTAAGTACGACACGTACCCCCACCCGCGTATGCAAGGAGCGTACCCCCCATGCCAACAGTGTAAGTACGACACGTACCCCCACCCGCGTATGCAAGGAGCGTACCCCCATGCCAACAGTGTAAGTACGACACATACCCCCACCCACGTACGTATGGAGCGTACCCCCCACCCCAACAGTGTAAGTACGACACGTACCCCCACCCGCGTATGCATGGAGCGTACCCCCTACCCCAACAGTGTAAGTACGACACGTACCCCCACCCACGTATGCATGGAGCGTACCCCCCACCCCAACAGTGTAAGTACGACACGTACCCCCACCCGCGTATGCATGGAGCATACCCCCCACCCCAACAGTGTAAGTACGACACGTACCCCCACCCGCGTATGCAAGGAGCGTACCCCCCATGCCAACAGTGTAAGTACGACACGTACCCCCACCCGCGTATGCAAGGAGCGTACCCCCATGCCAACAGTGTAAGTATGACACGTACCCCCACCCACGTACGTATGGAGCGTACCCCCCACCCCAACAGTGTAAGTACGACACGTACCCCCACCCGCGTATGCATGGAGCGTACCCCCCACCCCAACAGTGTAAGTACGACACGTACCCCCAGCTCGTATGCATGGAGCGAACCCACACACACATGTATGTTCTAAGCGTACATATTGTGAAACAGGAGGGGTGTGTGCAGAGTCCTCCCAGCAGTGCCCAGTCACAAGAGTGGTGGGTGCAGAGTCCTCCCACCAGTGCCCAGACACAGGAGGGGTGTGTGCAGAGTCCTCCCAGCAGTGCCCAGAGACAGGAGGGGTGGGTGCCTATCACTCCCAGCAGTGCCCAGAGACAGGAGGGGTGGGTGCCTATCACTCCCAGCAGTGCCCAGACACAGGAGGGGTGTGTGCAGAGTCCTTCCAGCAGTGCCCAGACACAGGAGGGGTGGGTGCCTAGCACTCCCAGCAGTGCCCAGAGACAGGAGGGGTGGGTGCAGAGTCCTCCCAGCAGTGCCCAGAGACAGGAGGGGTGGGTGCCTATCACTCCCAGCAGTGCCCAGACACAGGAGGGGTGTGTGCAGAGTCCTCCCACCAGTGCCCAGACACAGGAGGGGTGTGTGCAGAGTCCTCCCAGCAGTGCCCAGAGACAGGAGGGGTGGGTGCCTATCACTCCCAGCAGTGCCCAGAGACAGGAGGGGTGGGTGCCTATCACTCCCAGCAGTGCCCAGACACAGGAGGGGTGTGTGCAGAGTCCTCCCAGCAGTGCCCAGACACAGGAGGGGTGTGTGCAGAGTCCTCCCAGCAGTGCCCAGACACAGGAGGGGTGGGTGACTATCCCTCCCAGCAGTGCCCAGAGACAGGAGGGGTGGGTGCCTATCACTCCCAGCAGTGCCCAGTCACAAGAGTGGTGGGTGCAGTGTCCTCCCAGCAGTGCCCAGAGACAGGAGGGGTGGGTGCCTAACACTCCCAGCAGTGCCCAGACACAGGAGGGGTGTGTGCAGAGTCCTCCCAGCAGTGCCCAGAGACAGGAGGGGTGGGTGCCTATCACTCCCAGCAGTGCCCAGTCACAAGAGTGGTGGGTGCAGAGTCCTCCCAGCAGTGCCCAGACATAAGAGGGGTGTGTGCAGAGTCCTCCCAGCAGTGCCCATGGAACGCAAAGGGTGGAGTAGCCACAAATACCATGCCCACAAATGTCAGTCAGGTGCACAAAGACCCTGCAGTACATGTACCACATGTGTGCGAGGCTGGGAGTATACGCATGCATAGCGCCGAAAAGAAAACATGTCCACATGAAGTCATGTCAATAGTCCACATACACAAGTACAATGACTACCAAGGATGCCACGAATGATGCAGGTGGAGACATCGCTCAGCATGCATGTGCAAAGTTGAAGGAGTCCGTCACACACCCAGCTAATGTACACACAGCTCAGCGCTAAATATTGGGAACACCCTGCAGGGAAGATGGCAGGGTACACAGAGGCAGGAATACACCTTGGAACAATTTCACCATGCAGCAACTGCATACATGAACAGAGAAACCTAGCTAACACCGTCTGATGGCACACAGATACCAGGGTCCCCCCTATGACCAGCACACTACTACATTTCCCACACACCCAACACATGAACACCACCCACAACCATGTAGCAGCCCCACCAACAGCAATACCAGCAAAGCAGTAGTGTTCCAAGTGAACAAAATAAATTGCTTTATTCATCATGATCCAAAAAGTCTTGTTTGTAGGAAGTTCAATATTTACAAAGCCCATAGGGCAGTCCAGAAGTCACAGCTGGATGGGGGACACAGTGGGATGCGTGTCCCCTAGCTTGCCTGCACAGTTAGATTCCGTCGTCTTCCACAGGGGTGAGGGCATCATGTGGGGGGGAAGGAACAGGCACCGCAGGGACAGGATGGCGAAGGGTAGGCGTTGTGGGTGCAGGGATGGAGGACTCCACCACAGGGGGTGGGGCAGGGCCAAAGGTGGACTCTAGGAGCTCGCTACACACCTTAGCAAGGTCCTCCAGGGAATCCCCTGCACCCGAAGGAACCACAGGCCCCAAGGAGGGGGAGGGGTCAGAGGGATGGGTCGCAGTGCCACTGGGGGAGGGTGTGGACAGGGAGGTGGAATCAACCACCCTGACCGGGGACTTCCTTGACCGCTTGCGTTGTGGTGTCACTGTGGGGCTCAGGGACAGAGCGGCCATGAAGGAGTCTTTGGGGGAGATGTGGCCAGGAGAGCTGAGGGGAGGCGATTTGGAGAGAGTGGATTTGGTGGAATGCGGACTCCCACTCTGGCTGCGTGTCACACGTTTGCCCCCCGACCCAGTGGGTGTGCCTACTTCACCCTGTGTGTGCGTGTCAGGAGGTGTGCGGTGGACCTTCCCTGCTGGTGTGGTGCCTGTGTGTGTTGTGGTGGGTGCATGCTGACGTCTGGGTGTACGTGGGACAGGCATGGGAGTGGGAAGTGTGGATGGGGCAGGGGTAGGGGGTGGGACGTAGCACTGCAGGAGACCCACTGCTGCACTCAGTGTCGAGTCTATCGACCTCAGCAAGCTGCGTTGCTCAGCCTGCGATGAGTGAATGCCTTCCAAGTATGCCTCCATGTTGTTGAGGACCTGGCTGTGGCCATGGAGGACATTAAGGATCGCAGCCTGTCCAATCTGCAACTGCCGCTGGATGTCCACAGACTCGGCATTGGCGGCAGCAGTGGAGACAGGGGCAGGGGGTGCGGTGCCTGGCATGAAGGAGACATGCGGTGACTGGGCACGCTGGGAAGGGACACGAGCAAGTGGGAGGCGGCTGATGGCAATGGAGGGGGCGGGGCGAGATGTAGTGCTGCTGTCAGATGGTGGTGCAGCCTCCGCCCACTCGGAGAGATCATACTCGGACCCGTCATCTTCATACTCTGTTGTGCCAGTCGACAGGTCCCCGGCTTCACTCTCCTCCGCCTCAGTCCCACTCAATGTGCCAGCCACGATGTCACCGCTGGCACTGGTGCTCGGTCCCTCTGCACCGTCTGTGCCCATGTCTTCCTCCGTGTCCCCCGACAATGCTGTGGGCAGGGTGAAGAGACAGAAATTAATCATACACCTGTATACATATGTCACATGAGTCCAATCTACATAGGTTACAGTGCATAGCCTGAAACAAAAGAAGAGTTACATCTACAAAACAAGGTACATATGTAGGGCATGCAAGACACAGTTGTTTGACCCACCATGCCACTGAAAAACTATGGAGAGCATGACACAATAGCAAATGAGATGAAATGGAATTTTGACTGAGGAGCAAGGCCCTGGGGACAATCCAGCACTGCATCTGCACCACACAGCGTGGCAGGAAATAGGGATGAGCAGGGACCATAGCCAGGAACTAGAGGCACATGCAGCATAGGTAATACTGAAAACATGCCCACCCTGACTGGCTCACTGCACCTTGAGTGTATGTCCAGACAAACATCACACACTGGCCAGTCCTAGCAAGGAGATTTCTGGTTTTGACATGTAGGCCATGGCCGCACCACCCACCCCCTACATGAGACAATTCTTTGGAGACACAGGAAGCACTTACATCTCTTAGTCTGGGTGAAATACACATGGGATGTAAAAATTCAATATTGCACACAAAATACCCAAGGTGCGCCTGTCCAAATAATCATGTACAAATGGGCATCATCAGATGATTGTAACTAGACACACAGGCAATGGCCACCGTGAGTATGAACAAGGAAAATCAGGTCAGGCTGTACAGAGGACACTTGTACTACATTTCACGTCAATATACATTGGGCCAGGTGACAATGGCACTGAGCACAACCTATGCTGTAGACACAGAGATTGTCGACATTTTCGGATTACACACATGATACCTAGGAAAATATGCCCCTGGGGACAGTAGTGGCCACACAACTCCATGCTCCTGAATGGGAATGACTGCAACACATGCTACTATCCCTGCACTATGCGTACCGCACACTCATGCACATCATGTCACAGGCCACCACATAGGACATGCGTGCTGTAAGGCCTCACACTTGAGCGACTAACTCCCAAGTCTGGACTCAGCATTAGTGCCAACTGACATGGAACCCACAAGTCCAGAACTGGACAGGGCACAGGCAAGGTCCCAAAACCTGTTACACACCACCCCCACACATGATGCTGCAGGCATAGTACACGTGGAGAAGGTGCCAGGCTACATAACCTTGTGACGGAGTGACTACACACAGACCAGGGAACACATTGCAAGGAGGGGAAGGGAAGCAGGAGAGCACTGCAATACTGTGGGTAACAGGATCTGCACAGCACCATTAAACCCTGGCAGTGTATCCATGGAACAGTGCACTTACAAATGCTGGTGAAACACAACAAACACACATGTACCTACCCCCTTCCTGCTGCTGCATCTCCTGTAAGCGCCTGTCCAAGTCTGGAAAGACCACCGCCAGCACACGCTTGTGGATGAGGGAGAGACGGCGGCGCCCGCGGTTCTTATGGCTCTCAGGTGAGTCCCCCAGCAGGACTCGTGCGATCCTCCGCGTCCAGCACCGGATATCCTGCAAGCGTTTCCTCACCTGGGACAGGCGCCGCTTCCGACCATCCGCACTCCTCACGGCGCTGACGGCGGTCAGCCATATCTGCTCCTTGGCAGAGGCGCCTACCTGTGAGGATGAACAAGTGACACTACATCAATACACCTGCAACATGTCACAGAGACAGATATGAGAAGATATTAGCTGGTTACAACAAGGCATGTCATACAGCCAACGCATTGCACCTTTGCCATAGGGACATTCTCCTCTGGGGAAGGGCAAAAGCAGTACGTGCCAGTGAAAGTACACAGGTGGAATGAGGGCAAAGACACAATCAATGATCAAGCCTCACACTGTGCATCACACCCACCCCTCCTGCGTCTGGGCACTGCTGGGAGGACTCTGCACCCACCCCTCCTGTCTCTGGGCACTGCTGGGAGGGATAGGCACACACCCCTCCTGTCTCTGGGCACTGCTGGGAGTGTTAGGCACCCACCCCTCCTGTCTCTGGGCACTGCTGGGAGGACTCTGCACCCACCCCTCCTGTCTCTGGGCACTGCTGGGAGGACTCTGCACCCACCCCTCCTGTCTCTGGGCACTGCTGGGAGTGATAGGCACCCACCCCTCCTGTCTGTGGGCACTGCTGGGAGTGTTAGGCACCCAGCCCTCCTGTCTCTGGGCACTGCTGGGAGGACTCTGCACCCACCCCTCCTGTCTCTGGGCACTGCTGGGAGTGTTAGGCACCCACCCCTCCTGTCTCTGGGCACTGCTGGGAGGACTCTGCACCCACCCCTCCTGTCTCTGGGCACTGCTGGGAGGACTCTGCACCCACCCCTCCTGTCTCTGGGCACTGCTGGGAGTGATAGGCACCCACCCCTCCTGTCTGTGGGCACTGCTGGGAGTGTTAGGCACCCACCCCTCCTGTCTCTGGGCACTGCTGGGAGGACTCTGCACCCACCCCTCCTGTCTCTGGGCACTGCTGGGAGGACTCTGCACCCACCCCTCCTGTCTCTGGGCACTGCTGGGAGTGATAGGCACCCACCCCTCCTGTCTCTGGGCACTGCTGGGAGTGTTAGGCACCCACCCCTCCTGTCTCTGGGCACTGCTGGGAGGACTCTGCACCCACCCCTCCTGTCTCTGGGCACTGCTGGGAGGACTCTGCACCCACCCCTCCTGTCTCTGGGCACTGCTGGGAGGACTATGCACCCACCCCTCCTGTCTCTGGGCACTGCTGGGAGGACTCTGCACCCACCCCTCCTGTCTCTGGGCACTGCTGGGAGTGATAGGCACCCACCCCTCCTGTCTCTGGGCACTGCTGGGAGTGATAGGCACACACCCCTCCTGTCTCTGGGCACTGATGGGAGTGTTAGGCACCCACCCCTCCTGTCTCTGGGCACTGCTGGGAGGACTCTGCACCCACCCCTCCTGTCTCTGGGCACTGCTGGGAGTGATAGGCACCCACCCCTCCTATCTCTGGGCACTGCTGGGAGTGATAGGCACACACCCCT
This sequence comes from Triturus cristatus, assembly GCF_964204655.1. Taxonomy (NCBI): domain Eukaryota; kingdom Metazoa; phylum Chordata; class Amphibia; order Caudata; family Salamandridae; genus Triturus; species Triturus cristatus. The sequence goes on along the minus strand of NC_140585.1, from coordinate 142,991,961 downwards.
CCTGTCTCTTGGCACTGCTGGGAGGACTCTGCACCCACCCCTCCTGTCTCTGGGCACTGCTGGGAGTGTTAGGCACCCACCCCTCCTGTCTCTGGGCACTGCTGGGAGGACTCTGCACCCACCCCTCCTGTCTCTGGGCACTGCTGGGAGGACTCTGCACCCACCCCTCCTGTCTCTGGGCACTGCTGGGAGTGATAGGCACCCACCCCTCCTGTCTCTGGGCACTGCTGGGAGTGATAGGCACACACCCCTCCTGTCTCTGGGCACTGCTGGGAGTGATAGGCACCCACCCCTCCTGTCTCTGGGCACTGCTGGGAGTGTTAGGCACCCACCCCTCCTGTCTCTGGGCACTGCTGGGAGGACTCTGCACCCACCCCTGCTGTCTCTGGGCACTGCTGGGAGGACTCTGCACCCACCCCTCCTGTCTCTGGGCACTGCTGGTAGACATCAGGCATTCCCCCCCCCCTGGGACTCCCCCTACAGTACATAGCATGTGTGTTACACCTGGACACAATGGCAGAAGTCACAGTCACAAAAAAGGGACCCAGTCTGTGCTAGTGGACTCTGCACTCACCTGATAACCTGCTCGCCCATACAGCATGGGGTACTGTGGGAGGATCACATCCAGCAAAGCCAGGTTCTCCTCCAGGGTGAATGGCTGTGACCTCTCCACAGCCCTTGACATGGTTGCAGGGAATCAGTAGCAGCAGCTGGGTCGTGGAATACAAATATGTGCAGGCAAGTGCTCCCTCATGGGACCTGGCTGCCTTATATCTGCCTTGCTGGCCTATTTCATGCACAGGAGTACAGAGTGATTGGTCACTCACATTTGCATCCTATGTTTCCTCCAATCCCTTCAAACCTAGCACAGTCAGTGGGTTCTTATTCTGTTTTTTTCTTCAGCATGATGTCAACCCCACAAACACATTGCAACAAAGTAGATTCATTCCAACTGACTTCTGCTGTGCACCTTCCAGAACACATTCAAAATGTAAACTTGGTCTCCATGACAACCAGCATGCATGTAGGCCTTAATACTTGTCCCTCATGTGTCCCCTATGTAATTTGGAGCTTCACACACTGGTACGGTGCGTTCCGGGGCCCTAGGGCACCCCAAATGCATAGCAACGGCCCGTACACGCGTGCGTACGTTCACTATCACTATGGGTGTCCTCGCGTATGCGTACTCATAGTGGTACGGCCCGTACACACGCCTGTACGCTCCCTATCACTATGGGTGTCCTCGCGTATGCGTACTCGTAGTGGTACGGCCCGTACACACGCCTGTACGATCCCTATCACTATGGGTGTCCTCGCGTATGCGTACTCGTAGTGGTACGGCCCGTACACACGCCTGTACGCTCCCTATCACTATGGGTGTCCTCGCGTATGCGTACTCGTAGTGATAGTGAGCGTATAGGCGTGTGTACGGGCCGTACCACTACGAGTACGCATACGCGAGGACACCCATAGTGATAGGGAGCGTACAGGCGTGTGTACGGGCCGTACCACTACGAGTACGCATACGCGAGGACACCCATAGTGATAGGGAGCGTACAGGCGTGTGTACGGGCCGTACCACTACGAGTACACATACGCGAGGACACCCATAGTGATAGGGAGCGTACAGGCGTGTGTACGGGCCGTACCACTACGAGTACGCATACGCGAGGACACCCATAGTGATAGGGAGCGTACAGGCATGTGTACGGGCCGTACCACTACGAGTACGCATACGCAAGGACACCCATAGTGATAGTGAACGTACGCACGCTTGTACGGCCCGTACCACTATGGGTGTTCTTGCGTATGCGTACTTGTAGTGGTACGGCCCGTACACACGCCTGTATGCTCCCTATCACTATGGGTGTTCTTGCGTATGCGTACTCGTAGTGGTACGGACCGTACACATGCCTGTACGCTCACCATCACTATGGGTACACATACGGCAGCACTCCCATAGTGATACAGGAACGTACACAGGCCCTCTTAGCAGAAGTACGGTGGTTTTCACACATCACAGTGGTGACAGGCAGCACACAGGAAGGAATAGGGCTGACATACTTGTCCATGGATGGACATCAAGGCATTGTCTGGGCAGTACTACATGTGTGGGGCACAGGTGTGAAAGGCTGTGATGTGGCACATTACTCCTGAGTCCAGAAGGCACCAGATGTATGATGAGATGTGTACATATGTAATGTGTGACGGTGCAATGTGTGCCAGGCATGCCCTTGACTCCTTTGACATGTGTGCATGTCGTACTGCACACTTGGGATGAGCGTCACTGGCATGGCACGGACACCAACACACGGAAGTGTCCCCTGAGGCCCGGTACAGGGGTTACCACACCTGACATGTCACTACACACGGTGCACGATGTGACTATGTCATGTATGTGTGGGTGGTTCCCATTAGGTTGATGTTGGAGCTCCCTCAAAAGCTGCAGCCGTTGCAGCAACCAACATGTGTCTGTCTGTAGATTGACATGGCACACTGTTCCGCACACCATGCCACATGTGGTATCGGATGTGAGGTGCGTATGTATGTATGGGACACAGAGTAGCGTAACAAGGACATGTCTGCATCCTCTCTATGAACGTGTGGTGAGTCATGACATGTACACCTTCATGGCAAGGTGTGTGGGCTGTCCTATGCTAATGTCATGTGACCTGTGGCTCTAGTGTTCCGCTACCAGTCTCTGCAATCGACATCCTACTTCTGCTGATGTGTGGATGTATGTCACTCCTGTCTTGCGTCTGGCTGTTCACTTGCACTGGGACACAGCTAATCCCATGCCATGGCATGTGGAGGTTCACAATCTCCGTGTGTAGCTGGGTCTTGGTAGGAGTGTCACCTGGCAGCCATACGTGTCCAGGGCATGTAGCACATACCTGACTCCGTATGTAGCATATGTGTATTGACAGATTAACATGTGCTCTGTCCAAATAAATTGTTGTTGTGGTGCACTCACTCTTCCTTGTCACTTCCAAATTACTGCAGAGCGCCGCCTCTTCACCGACCAATTCCGGACTTGGCTGCCATGCGGGAGAACGACTGTATCCGGTGCTACCGCTTCCCCCAACGGTTGATTCAGGAGTTGACGGCGAGACTGGCACCACACCTGCAACCGCAGCACAGGTATCCTACGGCACTGACACCCAAGCTGAAGGTAATGGCAGCCCTACATTTTCTAGCCACGGGTACCTTTCAAAATACCATAGCTCATGTTGGTGGCATGTCCCAGAGCATGTTCTGCCGTGTGCTGCATGATTTCTTAGAGGCCATGTTGATTCACCTGGATGACTTCATCCATTTTCCTACCCCAGAAATGTTGACTGGGGTCAAGCGTGGATTCTATGCCCTGGGAGGGATGCCCCATGTCATTGGGTCCATAGATGGGACACATGTGGCTTTGGTACCACCACACGCACAGGAGGTAGCGTACCGGAATCGCAAGCACTACCACTCCATCAATGCCCTTGTGGTGTGTCTGTCCAACATGGTGATTTCCCATGTCTGTGCTCGTTTTCCAGGATCAGCACACGATGCCTACATCATGAGGCGTAGCAGGATGCCTGAAATGATGATGCAGCTGTGCAACGAATGAGCATGTGTTGTTGGTGGGTACACACTGTCTGTCCTGTATTTTGCGTAGACTTCCAGCACGACCGCTTCTCCTGTCCTACTTATGTCCATGTGCTTTCCATGTAGGGGACGCTGGCTAACCCAACATGCCATGGCTGATCACACCTCTCCGCAACCCCATCACGCCGGCCCAGCTCCACTACAACACCGCCCATGGCCGGACAAGGCGAGTGATAGAGAGGACGTTTGGCCTCCTGAAGAGCCGATTCAGATGCCTCCACAAGACCGGCGGCGCCCTCCCATATGCCCCGGCGAAGGTCTGCAAAATCTTCATGGTTTGCTGCATGCTGCACAACATGGCAGTTGAGAAAGCTGTGCCACTCATCCTGGATCAAGATGACCAGGACCATCCACCCGTGGTTGGCAATGGGGCTAGTGATGTGGATGATGTGGAGCCGCAAGAGGACATCCGGACTCGGCTCATACGCGACTTCTTTGCTTAGTGGTGAGTACCAGTGTCTGAGTGTGCACGCATTGGTCCCCGTGTGGCATGTGTTGCGATGTGTGTCTCTACCGGCATGTATGGCACGTGAGTCAGAGGTGTGTGTGGGTGTGTCACTAGAGTGATGGTGCCAGTGATGGTTGTATTTCCCCAGTCATAATTGTGACCTAGCATGTTGTCATCCATACATGTGTCGAGTACATGCACATGCAAGTGGCTGTGCTTTTTGTGGCTGACTTCTTGTGTGTCTCTCTTCCCCAGGTACTTGCGCATGCCGTCTGCTGTTTGCATTGTTGTGGCACTGCTATTCCTCATGGACACGTCATCGTGTGCTGACTCAGCGTTACAGGCACAGACACGTTTGGAAGTCACCTTAGGGTAAGAGATGCATCAGGGGTGTATTGGGTGTGGCAGTTGTTGACGATGTATGCACACTGCCCCTGTTGATGTTTGGTTCCTCTGCAGACATGTAGCATCACCATGGTACACATTACATGCAGCTGGGTACACCTGAATAGATGGTCAGACTTGTTGACAGTCATCAGTGATGGGATTTTGGAATGTGATGATGGCATCAATGTGTGTAACACTGCCCTCGGACACATACGGTTTGCAATGGCTTGACATGCTGTGGGACTTCCACATCAGCGGATCAATGGTGTATGGCAGGCTCTCCGTGAGCAGCTGGGGGTGTTTAGCTGTTAGCCGACACTTGTGTGCCAGTTCCATGGCTATCACGCATTTGTGCTGCAGAAGGGGGGTGCCAGTGTTGGACCCACATGTTACTCCACATGAACTGTTCATGTGTACTTCGAGTTGCCTCTGCAATCCCGAATACATGACTAATAAAGGTGTCCCTATGCCTCCAAGGTGCCTCTTCTCAGTCAATGCTGGTGTGTTGCCACGGTGCATCCGGCATGTCTGGCATGGTTTTCCGTGATAGTGGCTATGTGTCTATGTGTCGAGTAGCAAGATACAAGCTGTTTGTGTGGGATTAGACTGTGTATTGTGCATGATGTCCATGACTGTGTGGGTATTGTGACATGTGCCATCCCCATGCATCCAACGTTGGCCAGGCCACCATTCTCTGCATCCACCGGACTCAAGCTTGCAGGACATGGTTCTGCCACCTGTCTACACATACCTGGGTGCCCCCCAGGACACTCCACATGATCCCTGACCTCTGCGCATGACTGTTGCTGTACTCAATATGTCTGTCGGCACGGTTGTGCGGCCACCCCCTCAGCTGGTTGGGCCCATCACGGGTGTGTATGGTGCTCCATGTCTGTCTTGCCTAATACACTGTGACCCATGTGTGTCCTGTGCCAGACTCAGGCCCCAAGGTGTGGATGGTTTAAGTCAAAAGAGAACTCAGGCATGGTTAGACTTTACAACACACATGCAAGGTAATAATGCAACCAGCAGGCATCTTCTCTTCATGGTGTGACTTTTTATTTTAGTGGGGGGGGGGGGGGGTTTGACATGAGGGGCTCTCCGGGTGTGTGGAATCCAAAGTTCACTAGGGGAGTTGGTGTCCTTGCCATTTGAAATCCTCAGAGTCCATGCCACAGTCTTTGTCAACATTGGTCAGACAGTGACCAGCAAGGCCATGTGGCAGAGAATGTCTTTTGATGCTGTGATGCTGTTGCTCCAGTGGGCCAGGTGCCAGGCCAGGTGTCCTGGGAGATGGTGCTGTAGCGCCGGCCCTCACGGTTGTTTCCGTGGACGACCCGGCCTCCTGCGGGGACCCTCAGAAGCAGGCCGTGACGATGTTTGGGATGCTCCATCGGATGTTTCCTCCTCCTCCTCCTGATCCCTCCCTGTGGGTGGTGATGTTCTACGCCTTCTAGCACAGGGAGGGTTGCCCATGTTGTCGGCCATCCGACGGAGTGTAGTGTGAATTCCCGTGAACACCGTCACGAGCTCAGCCTGTCTGTCCTCCATCCTCCGTTGGTGTTGCAGTAGACAGGCATGTAGCTCCGCATGTTGCTGGGCCTGCTGGGTCTTGATCCCCTCGGGGACGGTCACAACCTGGGCCATGCCCGTGGTGTCCTGCCGGTATGTGTCCAGGATGTTTCGGACATGGGCATATACCGGTTCCCCAGCCAACTGGTCAGGCTGGCGCCTACGCCGTCCTCCACTCCCACCACCCCTGCCCACTTGTCCCTGGCCTGCTGTTGTGGGCACATCGGGTCTCCGGGACCCCTGAGGGATGGCAATTGCGGTGTTGCCTGCCTCCTCCTGGGTGCCCGGAGAACCTTGTCCCTCCTGGACAGACTGGCTGCTTTGTGGTGGTGGGGCAGGGATCCTGGGTGTCTCCTGGGATGTGGCAGGAGTGGGGGTGGTGGTTGGCCCCGTTGTACCTGACGCAGGTGCTGCAGGTCGTTGGACACCAGAGGGGCCAGGTTGGTCGGGGTCGTCCACAGAGTGGTGAGAGTCGTCGCTGCCGGTGGGATCGGCCTCCCGCAGAGCCGGGTCCTGTGAGTCTTCCCCCCCAGTGTTGGGGGGTGAACCACGATGTTGACCTGTGTGTGAGAGAGACAATGTTAATTTTGTTCCATGCAACATCCATGTTTCATTAGTTTCAAAGTTGGAACATTTCCTCTGGGAATTTGGATCTGTCTAGCATTTCACTCACAGTGCACTTGTGCATGGGTATGTCCCTTGGGCACAGCTTTGGCGACTTTAACTATGTGTGGCACAGTCTTACTTGCTGCGTCAAGTGTGACTGCAGTCAGCAGTGGAGTGGGCAGGTGTGGCGAGCCGTGCATTGGCGCCTTCCGTGTTGCAATGTACGTGGGCACATGAAGTTGTTCCACACACTTCAATGATGCAGGTAGCTGTTGTTGTGCTCGTGCACAGGTTGTGACATGGCCCTGTGTTTTGCCATGGAGGAGAGGGGGGGTGCTGGCACTGGCCACCCTTGTCTACATGCACGCAGTCCACCTGCTGACGAGCAGACATTCCCACACACCACAAGGCTGAATTGCTCTCCCTGTGTCTCCCTCCCTCTCTGTCCCCCTCTCCCTCCCTCTGCGTGTCGGCCTCCTCCCTCTGTCCGTCTCCCTGTGTCTCCCTCCCTCTCTGTCCCCCTCTCCCTCCCTCTGTGTGTCGGCCTCCTCCCTCTGTCCGTCTCCCTGTGTCTCCCTCCCTCTCTGTCCCCCTCTCCCTCCCTCTGTGTGTCGGCCTCCTCCCTCTGTCCGTCTCCCTGTGTCTCCCTCCCTCTCTGTCCCCCTCTCCCTCCCTCTGTGTGTCGGCCTCCTCCCTCTGTCCGTCTCCCTGTGTCTCCCTCCCTCTCTGTCCCCCTCTCCCTCCCTCTGTGTGTCGGCCTCCTCCCTCTGTCCGTCTCCCTGTGTCTCCCTCCCTCTCTGTCCCCCTCTCCCTCCCTCTGTGTGTCGGCCTCCTCCCTCTGTCCGTCTCCCTGTGTCTCCCTCCCTCTCTGTCCCCCTCTCCCTCCCTCTGTGTGTCGGCCTCCTCCCTCTGTCCGTCTCTCTGTGTCTCCCTCCCTCTCTGTCCCCCTCTCCCTCCCTCTGTGTGTCGGCCTCCTCCCTCTGTCCGTCTCCCTGTGTCTCCCTCCCTCTCTGTCCCCCTCTCCCTCCCTCTGTGTGTCGGCCTCCTCCCTCTGTCCGTCTCCCTGTGTCTCCCTCCCTCTCTGTCCCCCTCTCCCTCCCTCTGTGTGTCACCCTCTGTCACCTCAGCCCAGCTTCCTGGGCACACACTGTTAGCAGTTCTTTGAATGGCCCTTGGATTGTTGCTGTGAGTTTGTTTCTGATCTCCAGGCACCCATTGGGTGTAGTGTCTGTGTCTGCGCTGCTGCTGTGGTGGTGTGTGCTGCCACTCTTTCACAGTGTTGGCTGTTCATTAGCTGCTGTCATGTGCAAAAACGTGCCTTCACCCCCATGTGTTAATGCAAGGCGTCCGCCATTTGCTGGAAAGTCTTTCCTGTGTGGGGACACACTGTTTGTCTGGCTGTGACTTATGAATTCAAAACCCCTGAGAAGGAGGAACTGATAACCATGATTAAGGGAATAAAATCAGGATCCCCTCGTGACCCTGCAAGGCCTGAGAGGATAATGATGGGTATCAACTCGATCATTCCATTCATATTCGAACTCATCTACTGCTCACTAAAGACTGGGACACTCCCCTCTAGCTGGAAAAAGGCAATTGTAAAACCACTGAGGAAGAAACCCTCTCTAGACTTCTCAGTATTGGAAAACCTGCGTCCTATCTCACTACTACCACTGAATGCAAAGTTAGCAGAAAAAATTGTAAATAAGCAGCTAGTAGATCATATGGATGCGAATGCGATCCTTCACCCCTCGCAATCAGGTTTTAGGAAAGCACATTCCACAGAATCAGCGCTGCTGATGGCTACCGAAACCTTGAGGAAATTTGCGGATGAGGGGATGACAGCTGCTCTCATCCTGTTGGATTTAAGCGCAGCTTTCGATACTGTCTCACATCCCCTACTTCTACAGAGATTAGAAGCTTGTGGCATACGGAAAGGGGCACTTAAGTGGCTGATCTCCTTCCTAGCCCAAAGAAGTTTTCAGGTTGCACAACTATCTTATATATCAGACAGCCAACCTCTGAAACAAGGAGTCCCTCAGGGCTCCACCTTAAGCCCTACCCTGTTCAATATATATGTAGGACCATTAGCTGAATGTGTTAAAAAACATGAGGTCTCGATTGTATCTTACGCCGACGATACCCAACTTATAGTACTACTATCTCAAAATAGTGACCAGGCTGCCATTCGATTCTCTGAATGTCTGGAGGAAGTGGCACTCTGGATGAATAATCACTGCCTCAAATTGAACGGGGACAAAACAGAGGTTTTAGTAGTCGGCAAATCACCCAATATCTGGTCCTCGGCGTGGTGGCCACAATCATTAGGGCAGGTCCCCCTCCCTAAAGATGAAGTAAAAAGCCTTGGTATTTGGATCGACACCAAGCTATCTTTTGACAGCCAAATACGGAAAGTTGCTGGAAAATGCTATGGAGCTATGAAAACTTTGAGAAAAGTCATGGACCTTCTTCCCATAAATACCAGGAAAACGGTGGTCCATGCTGTAGTTACCTCCCAATTAGACTACGGAAATGTACTGTATCTGGGAGCCTCAAAAAGGGGACTCACGAAACTGCAGAGAGTACAAAATGCAGCTGCCCGTCTTGCACTCAGCCTCCCTAGGAGAACTAACACGAGGAAAGCCCTAACCACCTTACATTGGCTGCCCATTGAAAAAAGAATTCTGTTTAAGGCCATGTGCTATGTACACCGCATTTTGACAGGTAAGAGTCCTCTCTACCTTAAGTCTTTGGTGACTAAATACACCCCTGCTCGTGATCTACGATCAAAGGAATTGGCCTTACTGAATATTCCGAGAATTTTTAGAGCCAGATTGGGAGCTTGCTCCTTTAGATATCTAGCTGCTAAATTATGGAACTCGCTGCCTATAACAATGAGAACCGAGCCTAACAAACTCATTTTCAGTAGACAGCTAAAAACATGGCTATTTTTGAATAACAACGTCTAGCGTTTCTGTCATGTCTCTCTAGGAACCACTCATCTTGATGTCTCAGCGCGGGGACACACCGTTAGGTATAACCAGGTGCTTTATAAATGAATAAATAAATAAATAAATAAATAAATAAATAAATAAATAAATAAATAAATAAATAAATATGGGCAGACGGCATTGTTGTCTGCTTCTGAGTTGCACTATGTGATTTTTGGGGCCCACCCTCCCGCCATCTGGGTTACCGTGTCATGTGTTGGTGTCTTCTGTGGCCTGTGACTTGACATTGTCCAGCTGGGTGTATGGGGCATGGTGGCGCCAGTGGCATGTGCGTGTTCATGGAGTGTGGTTGAGTCATGCGATAGCTTGGGGTGGTTGCGTGCCTGTTTGTGAGTTTGGTTGTGGATGACGTTCCCCCCATGTGAGGTGCGTTGTTTGTGTACTCACCCGGGTCTCGGAGTCCTCCTAATCCTTCGACTGCCTCCACCGGCAGTATGGCCATCACCCTCTCCTCCCAGGGATGGTAGTGTACGGGTCTGCGGGACGGCCCTCCTCCAGTGACGTTGGCCTGGTTGTGTTCATCCGTCATCTTGGCTTGGACCCTCCTCCGCAGATCGTACCACCTGGCTTGGCATTCCTGCTTGTTCCTTCTGGTGTCCGCAACAGCATTCACAGCATCGACGATGGTCTGCCACATGGCTGTTTTTGCTGATATGCTGGTCTGTCTGACCAATGTTCCAAAGAGCTGTGGCTCGACTCTGAGGATTTCATCGACAAGGACCTCCAACTCTCGGTTAGTGAACTGTGGATTCTTGTTAGTGGGCATGGTGAGGGGTGTGGGTGTGGATGGTGGGGGGTGTGTGTGTGGATGGTTGTGTGGGTGTGGTTGTGCAGGTGTGTGTGTGAATGTGATGAGGGGGTGTTTGTGAAGGTGTGTGTGTGAAGGTGTGCAAGTGTAAGGTGTGGTATAGCTTCTAGTATGGTGCTGTAGGTTGTCTGTGGGGTCTGGCAGCAGTGAGTCTGTTGCAAAGGCTCATGGTTTGTGTGTGTTGGCCCTTTTTATTGGTCCATTGGTGGGTGTGGCTGTGTTTGAACTTTGGGTGGGTGTGTTATAAGGAGTGGTGGTGTTTTGGGCCTCTTTGTTTTCAGCAGTTGCAGGTCAGTGAATGTGTTGTTTTAGTGGTTGTTGGACATGTTTAGTGGCTTTGTGCCATTCGAATGGTGTATTCTTGTGTCGTTTTGGTTTGTCCTGGTTGTGTACGTGCGTTTTTAGCGTGTGTACGGTGTGTACATGGGCCATTTTGTTGTACAGTGCTGTCCTTGTGTGTGGCTTGGTACGACTCGTACATGCGGTTGTGATGTTGGGGCCTGGGGTGCGCTCCGTACTTAGAATGTTGTGGTGGGGGTACGCTCCATGCATACGCGGGTGGGGGTACGACTCTAACGTACACGGGTGTAGATACACGGGGGTATGACACGTACGTAGAGGGGGGGTAGGACACGTACAGGGGTGTACATACACGGGGGGTACGACACGTACACGGGTGTACATACACGGGGGTACGACACGTACACGGGTGTACATACACGGGGGTACGGCACGTACAGGGGTGTACATACAGGGGGGTACGACACGTACACGGGTGTACATACGGGGGGGTATGACACGTACAGGGGTGTACATACACGGGGGGTACGACACGTACACGGGTGTACATACACGGGGGTACGACACGTACAGGGGTGTACATACAGGGGGGATACGACACGTACACGGATGTACATACAGGGGGGGTACGACACGTACACGGGTGTACATACACGGGGGGTAGGACATGTACAGAGGTGTGCATACACGGGGGTACGACACGTACACGGGTATACATACATGGGGGTACGACACGTACACAGGTGTACATACACGGGGGGTACGACACGTACAGGGGTGTACATACAGGGGGGTACGACACATACAGGGGTGTACACACACGGGGGGTACGACACGTACACGGGTGTACATACACGGGGGGTACGACACGTACAGGGGTGTACACACACGGGGGTACGACACGTACAGGGTGTACATACACGGGTGGGGGTACGACACGTACACGGGTGTACATACACGGGTGGGGGTACGACACGTACAGCGGTGTACACACACGGGGGGTATGACATGTACACTGGTGTACATACACGGGTGGGGGTATGACACGTACATGGGTGTACATACACGGGTAGGGGTACGACACGTACAGGGGTGTACACACAGGGGGGGTACGACACGTACATGGGTGTACATACACGGGGGGTACGACACGTACAGGGGTGTACACACACGGGGGGTACGACACGTACACGGGTGTATATACACGGGGGTACGACACGTACACGGGTGTACATACACGGGGGTACGACACGTACAGGGGTGTACATACAGGGGGGGGTGTACATACACGGGGGGTGTACATACACGGGGGTACGACTCGAATGTACGGGGGCTGGGGGGAGTGTTGGGCGCGTATGCGGGCACATGTCTCCATGGTTGCTATGGGAGTTCGGTGCGGACGGTGTTTTTTCCATGCGGTTGTAACATCGGACGCACGGGATGGATCGTGATTCCCCGGTCGGACTTCACTTTTCACATTTGTACGGTGAATCGTCCGTGGACGTGACGGACACTTTTTCCGACCCGAGGACGTGTGGGGAATACTTCCCAATGCGATTCGTATGGACTTTTGCCATGCGAATCGTAATTGGCAGTTTGTACGGCACTTGTACGATTCGTACGGTAAAAAGACCGGATACGAGTCGTACGGGCTATTTTTTTACCGGATCGTGATCGGCACCCTAAGGTCCGTTTTGATCTACTGGAATTGACACACGTCCCCCACTCTGTCCTCGGTTCTCCTATGCCTCAGAATAGCCTGCCGAGTCCACCACACATCCTTCATTGTAATACTGTTTTCCCTGACCATGGTCGAAATAATTCTGACTATTCTCACCTTGCCCGACACCTTCCCGTCTCGTATGCCCACCTCGATGACCACCAGCCCGGCCTCTCCCTAGGCCCCTCGGGACGCCATTTTGCGCCTGTAACAACGGACACTGAGCTCGCCAATGCCCTTCCTGCTTACAGAATGCACACTGATTTATTCCCAAATCTGTTCGTCCTCCACCCTGCCCGGGACCCGCCCCTCGTGGGGCGAAGTTCTGCATTCCCCGACCCCTCCCTCGGCCTCTTTCAACTTGCTGTAACAGGGCCCTAGTCTTCAAATCCTTCGATCTCTTTTCTGTTTTCTCCTTACTTTCGTTCTCCCGATGCTCATAGTTTTGTGCCATACTTAAGATAGTTGAAGGGGTAGATGTAGTCCAGGTACTCTCCGCAGCCTGAAGTCGGGCTGATATCTCAGGTAATAGGTTAGTTACAAACCTGTTAACAAACAAGCGTATGCACGGGGGTACGACACGTACACGGGTATACATACATGGGGGTACGACACGTACACAGGTGTACATACACGGGGGGTACGACACGTACAGGGGTGTACATACAGGGGGTACGACACATACAGGGGTGTACACACACGGGGGGTACGACACGTACACGGGTGTACATACAGATCTTGCCCGCGAAAGTCAATGAAAACCCCTTCGAACCTCGTAAAGAAATCGGACACACTCTCATCCTTCTTTTGTTTACACGCGGTCAGCTTATCCCAATCTACTTTTCTGGGCGGAATTAGCGAATGCATGTAAGTTATTATTTTCTCCGGCAGAGTCACTATTTCAGTTCTAGGCTTATCTCCTGGCTTACGATCCCTATCCCAGTCCCTCAATTGCTCCCAGGTTCCCCCAAACTCCGTCACATGGTCCTGGTCATGCACCTGTCGCCATATGTCCACCGGCACCAATAGAGCAAAAAACAGCTCGATATCAGCCAGTGTCATTACCGCCGAGGAGGCGGCTTCCGTGAGTTCCTTATAGTATGCTGTAGGATTCTTTCTAGGGTCAGGCAACTGCGTTTTCAATGAAAGTACCTCGCTACGTTTCCACGGGGTGTATACCCATTGCTCCTGAAAACGGGCGTCTGCTCTCGGGCGGGTAACCGTCCCATGTGCGTCTACTATCTCAGTTACTTCTGGGTGATAAATGGGGTGCACCTCACGCATTGGGAACTGCTGTACCCCTGCGGGACTAGCTGCTTGTAGGCGTGTTCGGTAACTGACCAGAGTTTTCACATTCCCATATACCTCGTTTGGACTTAACTGGGATTTGTGTGCCTGGGTATGAATGTCATATAGTATAGTCGGAGCTCTTTCCCTGGCATAAACTTGCTCCCACAATGAGATGAGGCGTTCAGCCATGTGTGCTAATGCGTGCTGCTGCATCACTGGTTCATAATCTTTCATGGTGCTACATATGTCAGACAGGGTATAAATAGATTGCCGCATCCATTGGGATGCCTGTACTGCAATGGTCTCCTTTTCCTCTGTTCCTAAAGCTGATAGAGTGAACAGCTTCTTGCCGTCTAATGAACCGGCCGGATGTACTGGAGTTGAAACAGCTGCGAAAGGAGTTGCACTCGCGGAAGAGGAGGTCAAGGCAGAGGGAGAATGTATGGCCCCCGGTGACAACTGGGGAGCTTCAGCTGATGTGGCTGACAACAAAGTGGGTAATAAAGCCATAACTTCCAAGACAGAGGAAGTCAGCCGAGAGAGATCGGTGACAGGCACGAGGGAGGGAGGCTGAGGCGCTGATGCAACCGGAGTTGCTGTGGAGGCGACTAGAGCCGGCGTAGGGGCGACTGTCCCTGCCCCCGCCGATACACTAGCTGAGGACGCCTCCGGATATAATCGTTGCGGGACATAAGGGGGCGGTGGCCGCATGTCCAGCAGGTCTTCTATTTCATCCTCCGCATTAGGTCGAGCCACATAACTTTTATCGACCTTCAATCTAAACTCCCGATTCATACAATCGATTCCTTTCTCTACCCTAGCTCTGTCATAGGCTACAGCTTTCTGAGTTATGGTCTGCCCAGCCTTAGCTCTCGCTAGTTTCTCCCCCCTCATCCGTCTTTGCTTGGCTTCTTTCTGCCAGGCGTTTAAGGCATCAAACATAGATTGCCTACTGCGCCTACAAAACAGTTGTTCCTGTAAGAAGGCAATTTTCTTTTCATCAAATGAACCAGTCTTTGGCCACTGTAACTCTTCATTACCTTCAGTGTAATTATGCCACAAGGTGTTGAACAATATGGGGGCAATTCCATGCTTCACATACATGAAATGGCTAAGGCTGCCCTCAGGATGGGCAGGCTGACTCTCAGCCAAACGAGAGTCGCTGGTCCGACAACAACAACCAAAACAATTCAATTTGCTGAAACACGACATATTGGTTAGTAGACAGACACAAATAACATATAACAGACTCTATACCACAGATAACATGTATGTCGACATTACTTTCTGCAGTTCAACCTATCCAAACTTGATGCATCCAAACAAACGAACCGAGCCCGTCGACTCCCGTTCGTGGAGAATTATTCAAAAGGATCAACAGAATCACAACAAGCAGTTTCCCAACAGACTGGCAAGAGGCTGTTAGACAGGGGTAACCACGAACTGGACTACGGACCATCCCATGACCTCCCTGGTTCACCACTGAGACTGTTCTGATGTAGTCCAAGCCGTACTTCAGATATGTCTCATGGCTACCCAGTTACAGCCGCAGGCTTTTCCGAGCGCAAACAGGCCGTGCATTACTCACAGGTAACAGCTAGGCATCTGATCAGTATCTCAAAATCACAAAAGATCCGCGGAGTCTCTACAGTCAGTCCCTACCGGACCACCCTGCAAGACCTCCGTAATTCCCCTAGGGAACCATTTCAAATGCACCGCTTTAGCAGCGCGTGCTTCAAACAAAATGCACCGCTCAACAGCGCATGCTTCAAACAAACAAATTACTCACCGGGTGCACCCAGGTACGAATGTCCGTTCTCCGCTGCCAACTCCTTACAACCAACACGGTCAGCTCCTGGGTTTAAGCCCGTAGGACCCCGGTGAAGGGCGACTAGCAGCAGAGGGCACCCCGATCAGGAGCACGGAGTGGACGTCGAACTCCCCTCCGCCCGCCTGGCCAAGACGCCCTCGATCCTGCCACCCGAATACGGGGGAGGAAAGACCCTATCACGGGGTCCCTTCGTGGTCGCCAACTGAAGTAATCTAATAGTAATCCCAAGGGCCACACTTACCAGTGGCCCGCAATATTAAGTCAATAATAAGCAGTTGGCAACGTAGAAGGTTCAAGCGTTTATTGGCCACAACAGAACTCTACATAGAGGAGCCTCATCGATCCTCACCCATCAGGTGCGCCGAGGAAGACTGTTGGCCCCTTGACAGAATCACACTTATATACATAGCAGACTCAGCATACAAAGCATTGAAAGTGGAAAAACACCAGTTAGACCTAGAGCTCCTAAATGAGCTCATACCATCTGCACACATAAGGTTACTATCTTCTCCAGAGAAGGTCAGCAGGGTGACTCCCTTTCGTCTCGGGCACAGAGGAATTTCGCTTAATACTCCCTACTGCAGATGTGACCTTGGGCCTCAGCCGTAAATACAATTCACCCTGTCTCTAGGCTGGTACGAGCTAAATCATACAGACGGTGTTCAGAGAGAACCACGTGATCTGAGGCACGACTGGTCATGATCCAAGATGGCCGCAGTATGGCTTTTCGGCCCTTTCTATCATACAAGACACGGAGAACAAATGGGCTGTCTTACAAAGCAGTTCTCGATGCATACAGAGTAGAGATACAACCCAAGATACGTTATGCTAACTTCACATACTGACTTGAATCCCACAGAATATTATCAAGCCCATTATCTTATTTTATTTAGGCTACCACAGTAGTGTGCTATGAGTCTTTTACATCTTCGACACTTGTAAAGTCTCAACAGATTTCAGTCTATTTAAGGTGCAGTCGATTTCTTTCTTTATATCTTTATATTCTGCCTCAGTGTAGTGTGTTTTCTATTCCTGTTGATGTTATTCCTCCTATTGGACGGGACTGGCTTCCTCATGGAAAAACACTACTGATGTGTGATATTTTTTGTCTTGTACCTACTTTAATTTAATAGCAAAAGCTGCACAGACAGCATGCTGCACCGACAATGTGTCTAATGTACGTGCTGTCATTTAACAGCATCATTTAACAGCGTGCTCCCTGGTGGTCTAGCGGTTAGGATTTGGTGCTCTCACTGCAGCGGCCTGGGTTTGATTCCTTGTCAGGAAAGAGTAGAATTTCTCTTCTGCATGATGTACTTCTATTCCGACAGGAAACAGTTTTATTTGTTCTTTTTTATTGCATTGAAACTGATTTTATTTATAACATTTAAATTGGAAGTATTTTATTACATACATTCTTCTTTATTCGACTTGACACCAGTAAACATTTCAGGGACAGCGAGGAATTGCTGACAGAAAAGTGACTGAAGGCCAATGGACTGGGGTGGGACCATTGCTAGGAGTGGAGCGCTTGGCGAGGAGCCTGGCCAGGAGATGGGCCCGGAGCTTTGAGGGACCGCAGCATTTTCCTGCCGCTAAAGCGGCAATAATTTTAACGCCGCTCTTGATAATATGCCCCATAGATTGTAACTGCATTCTGTGGGCAGCTATTCAGGCGGAGCGCCGCACCTTCGAGAACCATGCCATATCTATTACCTCAGACTATACCAAATTGATAATCTCATGAAGCAAAACCTACATGGACGTGAAACACCAGCTCGGGAAGATGGGACTTCCATATGCTGCTGTTCCCTGTGAGTGTCAAGGTCCCTGCACATGGCAAAATTCACTTCTAACAATAACCCAGAGGAGTCTGGCTGGAGGTCAGGGATAAGGCAGGGACGTACAGACGAGAGCAGGCCTGAGCGAAGTTCGGGGCTCCCCTGGAGGTGTTTCGAGGGAAGGTGCGGACCTTGGTACCAGTTAAGAGCTCTGATAGTGGGACAAAGGTGGACACCCAGGATCATGGTCCAAGAGGATGGGACCTTAGCCAAGGATGGAAAATCTGCTTCTGACGACCTGGAGGCATCTGGGTAGGGCCCTTGCGTGCTGGACAGTCAGGACACTGCCCCCACAGATGGGGGGATGCTTCATAAAAGGTGTAGCTACATGTGGGGCGGAGAGAGTGGTGCAGGACAGCTCAGGAGGTGAGGTTATGCACACTAACTTGGTGAGCATATTCTTTGAAATGCTCGTCGGCCTGGAATAATTTGGACACTTTCTAATGGGATTTGTGCTTACTCACTCTGATTCTTCAATGAATTGGGGCCGCGGAGGAGTGAGGGATGGACTCGCATGCCTGGTTTGTGGGTCACTTTCCTCACCTGATGGACTGGACTAGTTTCCTCATGGAAGAACACTACTGGTAAGTTTGCATCGGGTGGGGATACCCCAACAGGAGGGTCCCTATGCAGATTGCGGGCAGCCCGAGAGAACTGGCTACTAATCACTTCATTGGTTGGTCAAACTTAGTTTTCAGGCATCATCCCCCCTTTGTCAGAGTGGAGAAGAGCCAAGGGCCAGAGAGACCTCTGGGCTGGGGTGGGTAAAGAAGGAAACATGGGAGTGGGGTAGGTACATGATCGCATTCTAGAACAGAAGGCGTCGTCGATACACTTAGGCGGGCCACATGTATGGATATTTAGGTACTGCCAGAGGGACTGTTCTTTGTGTTATTTTTCTGGTTTAAAGAGCAATGATGACTACAGATGTTGGATGCTGTAGGAGGAGGAGCGGTGAGGGGAATTGGGCAGGACCCAACCCTGCTGGCACCTCACATGGGCCATTTCCACGACTATGGTTAATGTGGTAATGTCCGGGAATGTATGGGGTCTCAAAGGCTACCCAAAAAGATGCGGTGTGTTATCCTATCTTGAATGATATCAGGCCTGCATAGTTACGTTGCAGGAAATGCACCTTTTGTAGAATGAGCTAGCGGAGCTAGGTAGATCATGGAGAGGTCATTTGTACGGTGCTACATACTCTAACTATAGGAGAGGGGTTGTGACGTGGTCACCACCGGGTGTCCTCCTTGATAGGTGGACGGTACATGCAGACCCCAGAGGCAGCAACTATTAAATGTTTGGAGACCTCATCACCAGAGAGACACAAGGACATGGTTGTATAGACTATGTGTTGGGGAGGACAAAGGATTTGAACTGGTATGCGTCCGAAGACATCCATAAATAGATATTAGTGTAGTATCCTGTTATCCTCAATTCTACTGTATCCTTTCTATGGTTTGTATTGTCTATCACTCCCTATATCTATATTCCTGCTTACTCTGTTATAGAATGTGTATAGGTCATAGGAGAAGAAGTTGCAGTTGGAGCTAGACAGCTTGGTATGATTTAACCTGTATGGATGAGATCTTTCATTGAAGATTAAACCTCTTTTAAACCACTTGAAGACTGGAAAGTATTTTCTTCAAATGTCACACTGGCGTAGTCGGCAGTCTTCAAGAAGATCTCAACAGCAAGGATTCTAACACTCTGACACCAAGGAATTTTCACTTTTTGGTGAGAAAGAGATTTCATAATTTTCCTCTGTTATTATACTATTGATTTAAGGTTTGGGAGCATTTTGCCACATTCCCAAAATGAATAGATGGGATTTATTCGATGTGGGCTCACTCTTTTCTATATGTATATAGAGGAATAAATTGTATTTATACATCTGAAGTTCCTGTTAAGGAGAGTACAACATTTTCAATTTAATTCAGAATTTTCGTGCTTGAATCTGGGGTTGGGAGCTTTTCGCCACACATGAGCTTAGTTTAAGTTCTAGTCGATGTGGGCTCACCCTTGATCTCTTTCAGGAATCTGAATTGTTGTGTTTACCTTTTATGCCACTTCATGAAACGCAGTTATTTCATCAATCATCTCCGATCCTATTGACTGACTGCGCAGAGTATAGTATGTGGTTATCATGATCATGGTGTCCAACTCAGTCTGTAGTGTACCAAGTGAGTTCAGAGTCCATATTCAAATATCCACTGAATCGCCCTGCAGTAGAAGTACAACTTTGTTACTAAACAACAAGTGCATTAACCTGAAACAGGACACATATACATCAACATAGCATTTTCCAAATTCAGTAACTAAATCAACACACGGCTGTCAGACATACCTCCACTACTACACTCGTGACTAGTACTACTCGACTCCATCACTACACAGACACGTAGGTCTGCTGTGGTTGTTGACTTATTTACCTTTTATGCCACTTGATTTGAAAGTAAATGCCTCGAGTTATTCCATCAATCATCTCCAATCCAACTCACTGACTGCGTGCAAAGATAGTATGGTCATCATCATGGTGTGGTACGTGTTGTCCAACTCAGTCTGTAGTGACTCCGATTAAGTCCATATTCCATATTAAAAAATTGCAACGGATAATGGCCTGCACCTGCAGTACATTGACTGTCACTTGAGTTACTTTTACTTGGTAGATTAACTAGTAGAGTTCGACTTCATGCACAACATCAACACAACAAACAACAGCAATCGCTCAGAGTCAGCAAGCATCCAATGCATGCCATCATTACCTGTCTTGCTCTTCTCTTTGGCTAACAGATCAGATGCCTAGTTCTGACAGGTGTGTGTTTTTTAACGAGGCAGTGGCCTCATTATTATGCCACATTCATTTTCAGTGTTGTTAGTCTCTGTTTGGGTTTTCTTCTTATTTATCTGTGACACTTTGTCGCAGTTGAAGTTGGTTCACGTGGTCAGCGCTGTGATGGGCCGCAGCCTGGGTAGCGGTCATTGGTCAATTGAGTTTGCAGAAATGTCAGCAAGTTTCTTCGAAGAGTCTTGTCTTTCTCTGCCAACTACCTTCTGTTCTGACAGTGATGAGCTTTGGATGCCTGCCGAGGCTGTAGCCTTCTGACAGTGATGAGTTTACTTTTGGATGCCTGCCCAAGTTCTGACAGTGAAGAGTTGTGGATGCCTGCAGAGGCGGTAGCCTTCGGACAGTGATGAGTTTTGGATCGGAGACAAAACAGAGAATAGCTATAGTCATGTTTCACTTCTTCTGGAGGGACTGTTAGAGGCAACATTTCTTGTACTATTCTCCATCCAATGTCTGGCTTGATGGAAATGTATTTAGGGCGAGTCAGAAAGATGGAGCAGGACTCTGAGGAGTGGAGAGTTAAATGCACAGAGGTGCAACTCCAATAGGGAAATAAAAAGAGAAGACGGTGGTGATTGATTAGTTGTGATTTAATTTGAACCAGAAAGACCGATACACACACAAATAAAGGAAGGAAGAAAGTAACAATTTGAAAACCTAGTTGTCAGGGAAGAGGAGCTCTTCCTCAGACTCTGGTGGTTTGAACAGAAGTAGGTCATCTAACCCACTAATTCCGTCATTGAAGTTGCTCTCCTTTTCCTGCTGTGATTCAGGTATTTTGTACTCCGGTGGTATAAAGTGCTGATTCATTTTGATCATGGTTAACCTCTCCACGCTTTTGGGCGAGGGACTGGTCCTTTTCAAAGTTACAATGTCACCAGCAGCACTGAAAACATGCTGAGAAGAGACACTTGCGACAGGGGAAGCCAGATACTCTATCGTCAGCCTGCTGAGCACTCTCCATTGGCTTCTTTTCCCATACCAATACACCAATGGGTTTCGATCCATGAAGACCTCTGTTGGGTCATCTAGATAGGCCTGGACCGTCCGCTCAATGCTCAGGGGTGCTCCGATCTGCTTGGCCTCTTTTGCCTTTGCATCAGCACTGGACTTACCATACCCCTACCGTAGAAACCAATCAGTTGCCGATTGTACTGTGGATGATCCTGTTCTTGCTGTTGTTGATGTTATTGGTAGTGTTGGTGTCGGTGACTGCTGGGAGGCAAACACACTGCCCTCAGGCTCTGAGGTAGAACTTGACTCTGGATGCCCTGTAGTACTTGTTCTGGCCTGGGGCGAGGGGCCTCTAATTACCAGCCGTTCGTTTTCAAAGTCAATGGCTTGCTCAGCTATCAAAGTTTTGTACTTGGCAACATCCACTTCTGAAAAAAGGAATTACTGCCTTACTGTTCAGAAATACTTTGTACCGTGGATCCAAAATTGTGGCAGTAATGTAATGTGGATGTGACACAATGTTATTTTGAATCCTTGTATTTTCAGATAAGCGAACGGCTAAGGAGTCCGCCAAATAATATGCGTCTTGTTTGTCATCCACAACTGCGTACTTTTCAGACACCTACTTCAGCTGTTGCTCTAGCATGTGCAACAATGGGATAGCTTGGTCCATAGTACAGTCCTTCCTGCTGACTTCACGCGTGATGACCTCAAAAGGAATTAGCATCTCTGTCAGGCGTTGAACGAGGTCTCATTAGCCCATCTCAACGGTCATGCCTCTCACGTTAGGATCCCCTAATCTTTGCATGACATAAGCATTGAGTGGTATGTACTGCTCAAACAGACGATCAAGCTTGTAATAAGTTGAGTTCCAACGTGTAGGCACCTCCTGGATGAGTGCTTTGACTGGCATTTTATGCTCACATTGAATGACCCTCAGCTGCTTCCGGGCTTTAAAAGAATGGCTAAAATGTGTGCATATTCTTCTGCAGGTGGCCAGTAAGTTGTTGACTTTGTATTCATTTTTCAGAAAGTCTTGCACAACAATGTTAATGCAGTGTGCCAAACACGGGACCCTGAAATAGCCACCAACTTTCATGGCCCTAACTACATTACTGCCATTGTCCTTGGCAACAAAACCAATGTTAAGCCCTCTTGGGCGCAGCCACTCAAAGACCTTGCTGTTAAATTCATCCAAAATGTTTGCAGCAGTATGAGATTTCTCCATTGCAAACATGGCTACAGTCTCATGTTTGCGAGTGGTGTAAAAAATCTCAGCAGCGTCAACACCAGCAGATATGTGTTCTCTAACCCCCACAAAAGAGATTCAGTGTGCAGTGATGCACATGTAATCAGTGGCTTGGCAACTGGTCCACATGTCTCTTGTCAGGTGGATACTCTGAACAGCACTCTGCTTCAAGGCTTTTCCAAGCAATTCCAGCACGTCGTGATGTAGTGCTGGAACAGCAACTCGGCTCTCCCCAGTTCCGGCTCCATAGACTCCCAAGAAGTCGCACTTGCTAAATGGCTGGAGTCCGCCAGCGATAAGGTTGCCCCCCTTAAGACAATTAGAACTAAGCGTCCCCATGACGCACATCGATGGTTCTCGGACAGCCTCAAATCTCTAAAATTGGGACTCCGCCAAGCCGAGCGCCGTTGGCGCAGAAACTACGATCACTCAGGAAAGCTACAATTCCTAAAACTCTCCGGCGAATACAAACAGGCCATTTCAGCTGCAAAAAAGGCCTACTTTTCTACCAAAATTCTTAACTCTGCACAAAAATCAAAAGAAATTTTTGCTATTGTGGAGGAGCTCTCACATCCTGATAGGGTGACCCTCAAACCCCTCCCATCTCAGGCTCTCTGCGATTCCCTCAATCAATTTTTTATTGACAAAATCAGTAAAATCAAACACAGTATCCTCTCTGGATCCCCGGTGATGTTCCCTACTGATATCACTCCCTTTTCTAATCCCCACTCTCTTACTCAGTTTCCCCCTATACTTGAATGCGACTTTCTTTCTCTGCTTAACAAAGTCTCTTCTGGTTCTCCCATCGATTGCTGCCCTCCTGCGATCCTCCGCGCTGCCTTTTCAGCTTGCCCCACCCCTCCACTAGCCCTCCTGAACAATTCTCTTCTGTTCGGTGAGGTACCTAGCCAGTTTAAGAATGCTGAGGTGGTTCCTGTTTTAAAAAAACCTAATGCCGATCCTACAGTTATGGGCAATTTTCGCCCTATTTCCCTTCTCCCTTACCTGAGTAAGGTACTTGAGACTCACGTGACTGGAGTCCTCACCTCTTTTATTGAAGAGTCTAATTTCTTAGACTCCCAGCAAGCCGGGTTTAGACCTGCTCACTCGACGGAAGCAGTTATACTCTCTGTCATGGAGGAACTCCGTAGAGGTGCCGACTCTAATACCAGTCAAGCCCTGATCCTCCTAGACCTTTCGGCGGCCTTTGACACGGTCGACCATACCATCTTGGCCGACCGTGTCAAAGAGGCAGGTATCAGTGGGACGGCCCTTAGTTGGGTTAGTTCCTTTCTGACTAACCGCCATCAATCTGTGCGGCTCTCCCAGTTTTCGGCTGACAAAATGCGGCTTACCTGTGGCGTTCCACAGGGCTCGTCTTTGTCACCACTTTTATTCAATTTGTATCTTACTCCTCTCATTCGCTCCCTCCGGGGAAGGAATGTCACTGCATTTAATTATGCAGATGACATTCAGCTTGTTTTCAACCTTGACTCATCTGACGAAGCAATTCAAGATTTCCAACTCACCCTTTGTCATATCAGTGATTGGATGGGTGCTCACCACCTCAAGCTTAATCCCGACAAGACTGAGCTTGTTCTTGTCGGTGGCCCATCCAACCCCTGGAATTCGATGTTTTGGCCCCCTTCTCTGGGTCCTTCTCCCTGCCCGGTTGACAAGGTGAAAAGTCTGGGAGTCTACATTTCCCACGATCTCTCCATGAAACACCAGGTCAGTGCCACTGTGTCTTCTTGCTTCTTCCAGCTTAGGAAGATTCGGAAAATAGCCCACTTCTTGACCACCGAGGCCCTCACTCTGGCACTACTGGCATTAGTCATTTCTCGAATTGACTATGCCAATGTTCTGTATGTAGGCATCCCACAGTATCAAATTAAAAGACTACAGCTGATACAGAATCAGGCTGCTCGCCTGATCTACCACTGCCCCAAACATTCTCACGTCCACCCTCTGCTCAAAGCCTTGCACTGGCTCCCTGTATCGGAGCGTTGCAAGTTTAAACTTGGCTGTCTGATTCATAAATCTCTGGCCGGTTTTGGTCCTTCTTTTATTTCTTCTCTCTTGCATCCCTATGTTCCCTCTAGGCACCTTCGCTCCTCTCATCAAGCGCTCCTCCAGACGCCAAGGTTTAGGCGCAAAAAACACGGTGGCCTCAGATTCTCTTTTCTAGCTCCCTCCTTCTGGAATTCACTCCCGTTGGATATTAGACTTTCTCCTTCTCTCCCTCACTTTAGATCCCTTCTCAAAACCCATCTCTTTCACTTTATCTATACATAAGCCCTCTTTTTTTCTTTTTCTGCCTCTGCTCAAGTAAGTGCTTAGCGCCAAGAAACCGTCCGGTGTAAGTTGCGCTCTATAAGAATTTTTTACATTACATTACATTACATTACATTACATTACATTACAAAATAGTAGCGGCTGGGAACCTGCCAATTTGGGCAGATGGCTGTCACAAATTCCAGAAAACCCACCCCTTCAACAAAAGAAAAAGGGAGAAGGTCCAGTGCTAACATTTTTGCCAGCTTCGCATTGTACAAACGTGCTATTGGGTGGTTGCGTTCGTACTGCCCTTTCCCCCTAAACATGCTGATAATGCTAGGCTGCATGGTTTTCCTTTCTCTTAGGCTCAACAACGCATTTTCTTTCATTGCGGTCCTCCTTGCTGTCTCAGGCTGACTCTTACTCTTGTGCCACTGAGATGTTGCTGAGGATGTGGGCGATAACACTGCACTGCTGGGGACAGGGCTACTTTGTGTACCACAACCAGGGAGAATGTCTCCCTGTCCTTCCTCTTCCACCGTGATCGGATCTTCTACTCGTTTATCCCCACCAACACCAATGGTTGCAGTTTGTATGCTGCAAAGGTGGTCCTCCCAGTCGATCAAGTGGTGTTTTTTCAGATGGGTTATTTGGCCTCCGGTACCATAATTTGTACCAAGCTTACCCCAACTAACGGAGGTATTACAAATGGAGCATATAGCGATGTTCTCCTCCTTTTTGCTAACCGTAAAGAAGTCCCAAACTGGGGAGCTTAACCTTTGTCTCCTGCTGGAGGTGCCACTTCCAATGCCGGATGAACTGGAGGGTGTGCGTTGAATTTGACTCTGTACTGTACCACTACCTACTTCTACTGAGGTGGTGGTGGTGCTGGATTCCAGGCCTTTGCTAATGCAAATATGGAAGCTGTAGGTTGTGTTGGTGTTACCTGTGTTGGAGGTATGCGTGCTACAGCCCTCGCAGCGATTTTGGATAGGGTAATAATGTTGGTCTCCATCTCCTCGGGACCGGGAGTGATGTTCGTGATGACTGGCTCATCATCATCATCTTGCTGTTCTAAATTGACCTCCATAAGTGTAAGGCTTTCTGGCACCTTCCTTTTCCCTAGCCTGGTCTTGGGACGTGTCTCCCTCTCAGACTCAGTTTGTGGCTTCCAAGTGGCATCTAGATCATCAGAAGGGGTGCTTGGCGAAGAACTTGATGGACTAACCCTCCTTTTCCTTGCTGGGGATTTGGAAGACAAGGGATCTTCTGAATGAGTGGCTTCCTCTTCTTCTTCCTCTGCATGAGGCTCAATTTCCAGAACTGCCCCTACTTCGGGAGGAACAACAACTACTATTGCGGGCGGTGGTTGCGGCTGTTGTTGTTGACCACTTATCTGCTGTGTTTCCTCCTGCGTTGATTGGGTACTACTTTGAGATAGCGATAAGTTTATCTCAGGCTCAGCATCACTGGTTTCCACCATTAGGCTGGCTACCTCTTCCACACTCATGTGCTTGGGCCTGGGTTGGTGGGTTGGGCCCACTGATGCCAAGGTGCTGCCCCCAGATTACCCCCGGACACCGCTGCTGCAGGCGTCATTTTTGGTTTCGCAAAAAAGGTTTTGGGCGGCACACCCGAATTAAGTGTCACTTCCTTCTTCTCAATAGCAACCTTCTTGGTACTGGAGGACCTGGTAACTGCTTTCTTTGGGGCCATCTTCTTCAGATGTCAGCAGCACTCAGTTGCACAAGTTGCAGAGATGTCTGGTCAGGTCACACGTCACGTCGTGTACAGCAGCAGGACGTCTGTCTGGCAGCACAGCGGGTGATGATGACACACCTCCTCCTCAGTCATTTGTGCACCTAAAAGCAAAAAAGCCAGATGAACATCAGTCAAACGTGAAATTTGTTGTGCTTAAATTACTAATAGTACAATCAAACTAATATAATATATAATATAACTTAGTGTGTGGTGGTCACAATTATTAAATTTTAGTAGCTCAGCGAACAACAACAGTGTAGCCATTTATGAGACTTTGACAAACAAGGCCAGGGCTTTTCTGGTGTACTGTGTACACTGAAGAAGAATAAGAATAGCAAAGAACAAAAACAAAAATGTAGTGGAGCCTGTTTGGCCTAAATTTGTGCATCACGTGGGATGGATGCAGCATCAGGGAGCTGCAGCTGGCAATGGGGATGGATTTGGAAGCAGTAAGACAAGAGGAACAATGGAAAGACACGCAGGACTATGTGGCAAAAACAGCATACTACTAACTACCACCTCAAAATGGCCCCCAGCCACATGGTCACTCACAGGCACAAGGCACGGCAAACAATGAACTCAAGTAGGCCTATATGGCCAGACAAAGGATGCCTGATAAACAACACAGCTTTAATGTAAAAACGAAAATCCCAATGGCTAAAAACAGGTTGGAAAGTTACACAACAACCACAACAACACCACATACACATGCAAAAAAGGCATTTATTTAACACACCCAAAAAGTGAAATACACCCCCCAAAAAAACTCACATTTTGCAATTCAATCCAATGCCATCCATGCCCTAAATGAAATTCAACAGACACCACAGAAACAGTTGTTTCATGTACCCATGATGATTGATGAGTACCCCTGGGCCTACTGGCAGACTGGGCCACAAGCTTGGAGGCCTATGGCAAAAGCACAGTGGCTGGTCCCACAAAATGGCCGCCACCACATGGCCAGGCCACCCACAACAACAAGAAAAGGAAGACAAGACAGACAATGCAGGCCTATGGCTAAAGCACAATGCTTGGCTTCACAAAATGGCTGCCACCCACATGGTCAGGCCATCCACAATAATAAGAAAGTGAAGACAAAGGACAGGACCAGGAAGTTGGAGACTCTGGGGAACTTCTTTCCTCTTTCAAAAAATTGTAAAAACAGTAAAATGACTCCTTGCTCAAAAAACTACAGCCAAATGACAACCTGAGGAGCTTTTTTAGCAAAATGAACAAAATCTTCATTTTCGAGAAGGTTTTATGCTGCTCGAGAGATATTCTTTACCAGATTGCAAATTCTGCGTGTTCGGCATCGCGATCTTCACAAAAAGTAATTATCGCGCACGCGAACAGGCATATTGAGCACGCGAAGAAGAAAAAAAGTCTGCGTTGTCGCGCAGTTCAGAGTTGCCAAAACTCCGCGAGCTGAACGCCCAGGGTTACCTACTGGCTGAAAACACCTATTTATTTAAAACACACCAAAAAACTGAAATACCACTCCAAAAACCACATTTTGCAATTCAATCCAATGCCATCCATGCTATAAATGATGTTAAAATTCAACAGACAAAACAGAAAAAGTTTTTATGCACCCATGATGACTACCTCTGGGCCTACTGGCAGACTAGGCCACAAGCTTGGAAGCCTATGGCAAAAGCAAGCACACTGACTTACTCCACAAAATGGCCGCCACCCACATGGCCAGGCCACCCACAATAACAAGAAAGTGAAGACAGACAATGAATGCAGGCCTATGGCAAAAGCACACTGCATGGATGGCTCAACAAAATGGCCGCTAGCCACCCACACCAAAAAGAAATGGAAGACAGACAATGCAAGCCTATGGCAAAAGCATACTGCCTGCCTTCACAAAATGGTCGCCACCCACATGGCCAGGCCACAACAACAACAAGCATAAGCCAAGGGGAACAAAGAAAACACATGCAGGCCTATATGGAAAAAGCAGCACACTACTAAACTACCACCACAAAATGGCCCCAAGCCACATGGTCACTCACAGTCACAACAGGCTATGGAAAACAATGAACTCCAGCAGGCCTATATATGACCAGACAAAGGAGGGCTGCTAAACAACACAGCTTTAATACAAAAATGCAAAAACGAAAATCAACAGGGCTACGAAAGGTTGGAAAGTTACACAGCAAGCACACACACACATCCAACAAAGGTATTTATTTATTAACACACACACCCAAAAAGTGAAATACACCCCAAAAACCACATTTAGCAATTCAATCCAATGCCATCCATGCCCTACATGATGTTTAAATTCAACAGACACCACAGAAACATGCACCCATGGGTACATCTGGGCCTACTGGCTGAAATTTCAAATAAAAACAACTAGGCCCCTACTGAAACTACAGGCCACCCTCAACAATAAATTTTAAAAACGATGAAAATCCTCAAAAAATATAGGTACACTACAAACAAGCCCCAATCAAACAAACAAGTACACCAATTCTCCAACTTACTTGTAAAATCTCAAATCCAAAAGTCCTCAAATCCAATCCAATGATATGATGTATCAGACAGACACAAAATGTGACCCTTCCATCTCCAAATCCAAATGAAAGTGAACAGCACATGGACAAAGCACTAGGAGGAGCTTGCTGGACAGGAACAGGAAGTTGGAGACTCAGGGGCACTTCCTTCCTCTTGAAAAAAAAAGTAAAAAAGGGCTCCTTGCACAAAAAACTACAGCCAAATCGCAATCTGACGGTAAGTCGTTACCGCGCACGTGAGAACGCATATTGAGTGCGCGAAGAAGAAAAACAGCTATGCTACTTTGCAGATTGCGTAGTATTCGATAACTACGCGTTCTACGCGAATCGCGAAGTTACCGAAACTCCGCAAACTCCGCTAGCGTAGCGTAGTTCACTACACAGGGTTAGTTGTGGTAAGTGCAGACCTCCCTGTTGAATGCTTATTGGGCAATGATTTAGAAACTTCAGATTGGGCTGAAGTCGAACTCAGGACTCATGCAGAAATGTTGGGCATCCCTGTAGATGTGTTTGCCATGACTAGGTAAAAGGCAAAAATGTCTTCCACTGAACAGGCCCTGGATCCTGGAATAATGGATCAGGTGCCTTCCAAGCGAAGGAGCAGTAGGGTTAAGGCAGGGTCTTCTCCCCTGCCTCAGAGTACAGAGCAGTCTCTTGAGGGAGATGATCCGAGTCCTGAAGAAGGAACTGTCTCAGAGGAATTTGAACCTGATCAGGTTGAGTTCTTGGGGTCAGGGGTCCCTTCTTGGGCAGATCTGAGCCAGGAGCAGCTGAAATGCCCCCTCTTGAACCCCTCAGACAGCAAGCTGCTGCTGAGGCTGCTGGGAGTGGCAATGGGCCCCAGAGGAGCTATTGGGATGATGGACCAGAGGGTAGAGTCCCCAAACCTGGTGCTACCAGGAGGTTGGTTATACCTCTTAGGTTTAGGGGCTTCCTATTGACACTGGCACATGATATCCCATTAGCAGGACACTTGGGCCAAAACAAGACCTGGGACAGACGTGTTCCTCACTCTCATTGGCCACATATGTCCATGGACACAAAGGAGTTTTGTCGCTCCTGTATCACTTGTCAAGCCAGTGGTAAGGCAGGTGGTACTACAAAGGCCCCCCTGATACTACTACCTGTGGTGGGGGTTCCCTTTGAGAGGGTGGGGATTGACATTGTTGGTCCCATGGATCCTCAAACTGCATCTGGGCACAGATTCATACTAGTGGTGGTGGACCATGCCACTAGGTATCCAGAAGCAATTCCACTTAGGACTACCACAGCTCCTGTTGTGGCTAGAGCCCTTCTGGGAATATTTTCCAGAGTGGGGTTTCCTAAGGAGGTAGTATCAGACATAGATGCAAACTTTATGTCTAGTT
Source organism: Triturus cristatus (assembly GCF_964204655.1). Taxonomy (NCBI): domain Eukaryota; kingdom Metazoa; phylum Chordata; class Amphibia; order Caudata; family Salamandridae; genus Triturus; species Triturus cristatus. The sequence continues at coordinate 142,961,518 of NC_140585.1, read as the reverse complement.
ACTTGACTGCTTTGTGGAAGGAGTGTGGAGTAAATTACAAATTTACCACACCTTATCACCTACAATGCAATGGGTTACTTGAAAGATTCAACAAAACACTCAAGGGCATGATTGAAGGTCTCCCTGAAAAGCTCAGGTGTAGATGGGACATCCTTTTGCCCTGCCTTCTCTATGCCTACAGACAGGTTCCTCAGAAGGGGGTTGGTTACAGCCCTTTTGAACTTCTGTTTGGACATCCAGTTAGGGGTCCTTTATGTCTAGTAAAGGAGGGATGGCAGTTACCTCTCAAACCCCCTAAACAGGATATTGTGGGCTGTGTACTTGGTCTCCGCTCCCGGATGTCAGAGTACATGAATTGCAAAAGGCCTGGTATGACCAAAAGGCTGAGTTGACTGTTTATCAGCCAGGACAGAAAGTATGGGTTTTGGAGCCTGTGGCCCCAGCAGCCCTCCAAGACAATTGGAGTGGCCCTCATACAATCATTGAGCAAAAGGGAGAGATTAACTACCTGGTGGACCTTGGAACTCCCAGGAGCCCCCATAGGGTGCTCCATGTAAACAGACTCAACACATATGTTGACAGGGCAGATATGGGCTTGCTCATGGCTACTGATGAGGGACAGGAGGAAGAGAGTGATCCACTCCCTGACCTGCTCTCACAGAACCTTGATGATTGGTCAGTTGATCTTGGCAGGCAGCCTCACTGCCCAGCAGCAAAATGATTGCAGGTGAGTCCTCAATCAGTAAAAACATATGTTTTCTCTGACTCCAAGTCAGACTACCTGGTGCACTCATGCAGTGGACACAGGTGACAGTCTGCCTGTTAAAAATAAGATTTACAGGCAACCTGACCATGTCAGAGACTGCATCAAGACTGAAGTCCAGAAAATGTTGGACCTGGGAGTAATTGAGCCCTCAGATAGCCCTTGGGCTAGCCCAGTAGTCTTGGTACCAAAACCTCACACCCAGAATGGTAAGAGAGAGATGAGGTTCTGTGTTGACTACAGGGGTCTCAATGCTGCCACTAGGACTGATGCCCATCTAATACCCAGGGCAGGTGATCGTATAGATACTTTGGCCTCAGCTAAGTTTCTGAGTACATTTGACCTGACAGCTAGCTACTGGTAAATCAGATTAGCTCAGGATGCAAAGCCAAAAACAGCATTCTCAACCCCTAGTGGGTACTACCAATTTGTGGTGATGTCCTTTGGTTTGAAGCTCCTGAGGACTCTGAAGATTTCTGCAACACAGGAGGTGGGTTCCCGAGCATCCCTGAGGTTGATCTGACCTCTCAGCAATTCTGAGATCAGTATCCCTCGTGGGGACCGTGCAACTGGAACCCCTGTGCACCCTGTACTTTTGCAGCAGCTTATGATTTTTGGTGATCCCCGAGGCTGTGCTTTGGGCTACGTGTAGTCCTGACCCAGAACAGTATTTCCACCAAAGATTTCCGGCTTACACTCCATGAGTGTTCCGTGGGCTGGTATTTCGTGATTCAGCTTGAGGTCCCTTTGCGATCCCTGGTCCGTTGGCCTGTGGGTCCCTGTGAAGGTAACTTTGACTTTCCTTGGGCTTTCCTGGATGCTCCAGATGTGCCCTGACTCTCCATTGCTTGGAGAGTCCCCAGGACCTTGCTGATCCTCACAGTAGCTTGTTTCCTCTGCCGCGTGGGTTGCAATTGCCAAGGCTTGTTGGTGTTCGATCTGGACACTGACCCCCCAACATTCGACATCCTTCATGGGACAGCTCACTTCCAGACTTTGGTCATCGTCAACGTCTCCTGGTCCCTGTGGCTGCAGAGTCAAGCATCCTATCTTCTCACCTGAAGTACCCGACATCAGTGGGCATTCATTCACTGAGCCCCTGGTCACCTTGAAGTGACTCTGTCCCCTCTGCTTTCAGGTTCTTCTCACCTCAGATCCAGGCTTGGATTGCACTGGACACTTTTCATCTTCCCGGCAGCAGCACTTTCTCGCATCACGCCGTTGAAAACGACGAAGGTTTCCGATACCACTTGACCCCTATGCACCCAGCTCTACTGGGATAGGTAACACGGGTACCTCGGTACTCCCAAGGGGGCTGGCCTTAGAACCTTTTATGTTCAAAAGGGTTTGCTTGAAGTCCTCTCCGAAGTGTCCTTAAATTGTAATTTTCCAAATTCGACTTTCCCATTGAGTTGTACGGAGCTCGCGTCTGTGTTCTCACACTGCACCCGTCCTCCAGGGTCCCTTGTGTCACTACTTTGGGTGAGTACTTGGGGTCCCAGCGAATCTACGTGCTCTAGGTACTGTGTCTATTGAAGTTATGGTTCTTATACCATTTTTTTAGTTTATGGCTCGGTCTCCCCCTGGAGCCCGCTGTGTATTGTGCTATTTACTGTCATTCTATTGGTTTACTATTGTGTGCTTTGTGCTCTAATCTCATAAAGAGGTTAGTAGTGAGTGTTTAGTAATAAATGCATATATTTTATATATCTCTTGTGTGGTTCTCCTTTCATTTGGTCATTCAGGAGGTTCTGATCTGGTGATACCGCTGGAGCAGGATTTTCTATTGAAAATTTATTTAAATTTACACTCCAGTTTATGTTTATATGTCATAATTAAAATTACTGATAATTAATTATTAAATATTAATTTTGTTGAAGTTTCTGATTAATCAACTTTACTAATGAAAGAATTACACGCGGGATTGCATTTATGTTGCTTTATTAATACGTGAACTAAGTTGGTGAGCAAATTGATTAAATATGTGTGGCTAAAGTGCTATTTGTTATGTGTTTGCGCTTTAAAAATAACGTGCTTTAATGCTTCTTTACGTCGCAGATAGCTAGTTAGTTACATACACATAGGGGTATTAGTGGGAATTAACACTGTATAATCATTATGATGTGGTAACGCTGTTTTGTGTTTCTTTTAATTAAGATGGTCCGTTTTGGCCTAGACAAAGATGGCCGATATTTACAGCCTGCATTTGAGTAGATGAAATACGATGAGAGGCCTCGCTGAATATGGTTGGAAACGAAACCACCTGACCTCGGCCTCTGACTGTATTAAGAGTTTCCGTGAGGACAGCAGCTCTGGGCTTGATGCCAGTTGCCCTTGGAAAAGAATAAAGCCACAATGAACTCTGATAAACTTGCGGTGGCTTCACTATGATTCCGCGGAAGAGCATTCATGGATGTTGCATTTTTTAGTTTGAGCCTCCTTCTTCCGTGTTTTTATTTTTGAGATTTTCGAGAGCGGAGGTTTTCTAAATGTTGCGAGTCAACATCCTTTCCTGCTAGCTCTGCTCAATGGCTCAACGGACGTTTAGAGTTTGTTTGTAACTTTCAATATGTAAGTTTAAGTATAAATACTGTTAGACTAGGGAGGGTCTGAGGCCACTTCTTCTTGAACCTATGCTCGAGAGGATCGACGCTGATTGAGAGGACGGCGACTCGGGAGACTTTACTGAGAGACCTGTCCTGACCCATTTACATCATTTAGCTAGAATAGGTAACTATGAGAATAATGATTTTGCTATTGATTGACTTTCCATTTGAACTAATTTAGATAAAATAACCTTTTGTTTGAATCACAGTGTCGGGTGGTTATTTCTTTGTCATTTATTGAATTTTTGAATATGTTCTTATTGTTTAAATCATGACTCAAGACAGATCAATTAGGTCGCATTGACCTCAGTTTAGATGCAGATTGATATAGGAGTTCTCTTGTATATTCGGTGTGGATAGAGTAATAGAGTGAATGTTAGTGTGATGGGCCCTAGCGTATGGTGAGTGAATGTGCGTATGACTGTGGAATTACTCTGTCCGTGGAAGTAGGGAGAATTTATATGCTCCGATCTGTAGCAGTTTCCTGGTAGCAGTATGATGGTTTTTGATTATTGTCTTGATCTGATAGATTGCTTGTACATAGGCTTTTGGATTCATTGATTTATTGATTGATGTTGATATATGTACTAATACTATATGTTGAAGTCGTCGTATTGAGTTATATGTAGTGTGTACGGCTTCTGGAACGTGGGGAGCTGGTGACGGTTCCGTAGTAGGGCAGAGGGAAGTGAGTGCTGCTCTCGGGAAAGACGGGATTGTTGGCCCTGTACGTATGCAGGGAAAAACGTGTGACAATTGAAGTTGCGCGTCGCATTGTCTGGGTTCGGAATTGGTGACATTGTCGTGTGTTACTATTAGAGACATATTTTCAGTATAAAAGAAGTGCGTATGGTAGCGAAGGTTATCTGTGAAACTCTGGTCTTAAGTCCCAGGGATTCGTAAGGTTCGCCATTAAAGCTTACTGCTGGAGAAGTAATAGGTATTCTCTGAGCTTGTTTGAAGGACTGGGCAGAGGTAAGCGCTGCTTGGTTAACGTGTGTGATAATTCTGTAGTGGGACAGACTGTTCGCTGTTCTCGGGAAGGGCAGGATTCTGTGTGGATGTACTACATTTTCTGGTATGAAAGTGCGTGAATGTATGAGCATTTAGTTGATTGTGAGACTCTTTGGAGCATTCCTAGAGGAAACAGTTAATGGATGCATGATAGAAGGGCAGAGTAGAGGGATGTGCGACTGTGTCAACGAAAGTAATAATTCCGTGGTAGAGCAGAGGTAAGCGCTGTTCTAGAGAGAAGCGGGATTTTTGTGAGAAAGACTTTTCTTTACTATTCTGTGGTTAGGGAAGCAGACAATGGAGATGTTTATATGTTGTAACTAATAGATTTTGTGGAATCTGAAACAAAGTCTACTGAGAAGTCTTTGTAAAGGAGGGGTAGACGAGTGACAGGAGACAGAGTAGAAGCGACTGCAGCAACTACTGACGTCAGAAAGACCGCGCTGTGATTGGGCTGTGGATCAGAACAGTGCTCGCGCTGTGATTGGTACGTTGGTGTGAGCCGCGCAGGGATTGGAAGGAGTACAGGGTGACGTAGACGCTTCGGGATTGGTGTGTTAGTGTGAGTCGCGCTGTTATTGGATAAAAGATCGTACAGTTGCGGAAGGGACTAGAGGATAGTGGTAAACGCTAAAATGTATTACCAAACGGAAGAAAAGAAGAAAAAATCCTTGTTCGGTAAAATTAAAAGGTGGTTCGACAAGGATAAAGACATAATAACTAGAGAAGGTGAATTGCTACCTCCGACAAGAACTCCTGCATCCTTCATGGTTGCGAAATATGGGTATCATACCTGTATATGGTTAGACAATTGGGCTAAGCACACTAAAGACGATGGTGTTTTAGCTTTCCCGGAACATGGTTCATTTAATCTGGCCGTGTTGAGAAATTTACGGGAAAAGATGATGTCTCTAGAGCCTACACCAAGGCCGACACAGTTTGAGGCGTTGGTAGAATGGGAAGATGAGGTGCATGAGCAAGAAAAGCAGAGGGTGGAGGCAAATATAGGTATATTTTCGGGAGGAAATATGATCGTGAAACTCATCATGATCGAATGAGGAGATGCGAGATGCTAGTATGTCAGAGGGATTATATCCTATGAGAACTGTTGAAGAGAAGGAAGGGAGGAAGGGTACGGAAAAAGTGCCTGATACAGAAGTGAGAAGGTATGGGGCTAATGATTATGAGGATGAGGTCTTGGATGACATGATTTACAAGAGACCACCTCCCTATAGACCAGAACCAGAAGAGAGAACGCCAGTTGCTACTCCCATAAGAGATACTTTGCGAATTGTTAAAACAGAAATTGTGACACCTGACCTGAAAAGTGGTAGCTCTTTCACGGAAAGGGAGAGAGAGAGCGAGAGAGAGAGGATCAAATCGGTGATGAGAAAACAAGAGAATTAGCCAGAACCACATCTGAGCTGACTGAGAAAATTAGAGAACTAACGAAAAATCTAGAAGCTGTTACAGTGCCTGTAACCATAGGTCCGGTTATGCCTATTTTTGATAAACAAAGAATGGGTGAAAATAGTTTGACAGTTCCCTATGTAGGAAATGGTTTGGTTGGTTCTTTGGAGGAATCAGGAATGAGGACGGGAGAAAATCATTTGGAGCAGCTGAGACATGACACATGTAGTGGAGGATCAGATGTACAGCCTAATTCAGGATTGAATACTGGTTGTTTAGGAGGATCAATTTTGGAACCACAGAGGATGGCAGAACAAGTGGGTGCAGTGAAAAGGTCTACAGAAATAACGGCTGAGGATTTGAATGATTGGTTGAAAGTTCTTCAAAAGAAGGATAACGATTCACAGGCAATTGATGTAGCCAGGTTGCGCATAGAACTGGAGGAGCTTATTGCAGGAACAATTCCTACAGAAATGTTGAAAAATCATCATGATGGAGAGTTGTTATTCATGTGCAAGAGTATCACCTGGATGGCTAAGAGTACACATGATAGGTTAAAGGGTATAGCGAGTGAACTAGGAGTTGACATGGATAAGGCGAAAGCTTTGCAGAAGCCTTACAGGGTGGATATCTCTGACAAAGACATTGAAAATCTAAATGATGTTGGCAGAACAGGGCAGATTAAGGAAATGATTTCCTTATTGCGAAAATGGGGTGATGTGAAAAAGTGGAAGGATAGGTGGTACAAGAAAAGGGAAGATTCAGTGGACAGGACTTACTCAGCTTTTCCTATGAGAGAAAAAGAAAAAACAGTGGATGCTTATCCTATGAGAGAGATTCCTGGAGGAGGATATGTACATGTCCCATGGACTAGACAGGATATTTTGTCATTTACGAATGATTTCCCTCGACTGAGAGAAAAGCCCGTCGAGTGGTATAGGCAGGTAGACAGGTTTGTGAAATTGTCAAAAGTGCTGTGGATTGACCTGAATAGTCTGTTTGATATAATTGTTCCAGCAGATTTGTGGACAGAGTGTAAAATAGTTGTAGATTGGCCTGCTAAAGAATACCCAAGGGATCAGAACACAGGAGCTCCCGACCCGGAGGTCATGAGGAAATATGAGCAGGTTATTGTGTTCCTGAAAAATAAGGTACCCCCTAAAGAGACAGATTGGGTTAAGATAGATCGAACACATCAGGAAGCAAAAGAATCAGTTCATGCTTTTTATGAAAGGCTGATACTGGCTTTTAAACAGTTTAGTGGAGATGAACACTTGGGTGATAAGGATTTGAGTCATTTTGTATACAGGTTTGTATATGGTTTGAGACCTGAAATAAGTGAAAGGATTCGTGAGCACACAGTTGATTGGCAGAGTAAAAAGATTGATGAAATCTTGAGACATGCAAAGTACTTCAGTGATGAGATTGAGGCAAAACAGAGAAAGCTGAAAGAGAAAGCAATGTGGGCACAGGTGAAAGTTGCAGAAAGACAAGAAGCACAGCTGGTGGAACAAGCAAATAATCCAGGAAATAGGCCCAGATATGGCACAGGAAAAGGAAAGGGGAATCTAGAAGAGGCCAAGAAGAAGTTCCCATATCACAACTGTGGACAATTGGGGCATTGGAGATCCGAGTGTACCAATCCACCATTAGTGAGTAATGAGAATAAATCATTGAATCAACAGGTGCAGAACGAAGGGTGTAATCATCAGCAACAACAGCAGAAGGTTGTCAGACAGCAGAGTCAAGAGCCAAAACAGCCCTTGCCGCAGAATAGAGGGTCCCAGAAATATAACCAGGACTCAGGATTCTACAATGATGAGCAGGTAAACAAACCGAGACGTACTAACCCAGTACAGCAGTACTGGCTAAAGAATGAGGGGAGTGAGTCTGAAGGGGACTATTGACGGTGCCGAAGAGAGGAGGAAGAGTGCATACTTGGAGCAACTCTAGAAATAGACCAGGCAGGACCATTTGTAGATGGGAAAAAAAATGGGGAGAGTGTTACTTTTTTGGTAGACACAGGAGCGACAAGATCAACTGTCAGGTCAGCAGATATAAGAAATCTTCCTCTCTCGGACGAAGCAATCCAAGTGGTTGGTGTAGCTAATACACAGATTAAAACTCGTCTTACCGAACAAGTAAGGGTAAGAATAGGGAAATTTTCAGACATGCACAGATTTGTAGTCTGTGACACCAGTCCAGTGAACTTGTTAGGTAGGGACTTATTGTGTAAGATGAATTGCACAATTTTCTGTACTCCGGATGGAATAGCTTTTGAGACACCAGATGAGGATGTTCTATACAGGATGACTTTAGATAATAGAGAAAGTGAGATTGTTGGAACATATGCTGTGTTTAATCCAGATGATTTGCCTCAAGAGTTGAGACACACAGTGAAAGCAGCAGTTTAGGATTTTACTGGAGAAGATGTGGGATTGATGAATAATGTAGATCCAGTGAAAATTTCAGTGAAAGAGGGAATCGTTTATCCTAATATCCCACAGTACAGATTGACACCAGAGATAATTGAGGGAATAACCCCTATAATTGACAAGATGATTCAACAGGGTGTTTTGAGAGAGTTACTGAGTAGCCCATGTAATTCACCGATAATGGGACTAAAGAAACCTAATGGTAAGTTCAGGATTGTACAAGATTTGAGAAAGATTGACAAAATTGTGGTAGCATGTTGTCCCATTGTGCCAAATCCGTCAGTGATTTTGTATCAGATTCCTCATGATGCTGAGTGGTACACGGTAATTGATTTGTGTCATGCTTTCTTTTCAATTCAATTGCATCATGACAGCCAGCCGATTTTTGCATTTCGGTTTGGACAGCGTATTTTGGCATGGTGCCGTATCCCACAGGGGTATACAGAGAGTCCTTCAATATTTAATCAGTTGTTTGAAAAGTCATTGGAGAGTTTGATTATGCCTGAAAGCTCAGTACTAGTACAGTATATCGATGACCTACTTGTGGCATCGAAGACACGTGAAGCTTGTGAAGTAGTTACCATAGCTTTACTGAATCATCTGGCAGATGGAGGGTTAAAGGTATCTCCGGCCAAATTGCAATTTTGCAAGAAAGAGGTGCATTATCTTGGACACAATATTGAGAAAGGTCTGAGAAAAGTGACCAATGACAGGATCAAAATTATCAGAGGAATGAGAGCCCCAATGACCGAGAGAGAAGTGAGGATGTTTCTGGGAATGGTGGGTTATTGTCGTCAGTGGATAAGTAATTTCTCCCTGATAGCAAAGCCACTGATTAAGTTGACTAAAAGTGAGGTGAGAGACCCATTGGAACTGAATGCAGAACAAATGGCAGCATTTGAAGAATTGAAGAGCAGAATGTGTGAAGCTCCCGCTTTGGGAATGCCAGACTATGAGAAGGAGTTTGAGTTGTACTGTAGTGAGAGAAATGGATGTGCACTTTCAGTGTTAATCCAGAAACATGGACGACTGAGAAGGCCGATTGCGTACTTCTCATCAACCCTTGACCCCGTAGCTGTGGGTTTGCCAGGTTGCCTGAAAGCAGTAGCTGCTACATGCAGAAGCTTGGAACAGAGTGAGGGTATAATTATGGGATATCCTGTAAGGGTGTTCGTACCTCATGATGTGGCAATTCTTTTGACAAGAAGCAGGACTCAATATATGTCACATAGTCGGCTGACTAAATATGAGAAAATCATTCTGGGAGCATCAAATGTGACTCTTGAAAGATGTGTAAATGTGAATCCAGCAACTCTTTTGCCAGATGCTGAAAATGTGAATGTGGGAGATGATGTTGATCATGATTGTTTGGATGTGCTTGATTACTGCACAAAACCCAGACCAGACATAAGAGATCTGCCACTACCTGAGAGTGATCATGTGCTGTTTGTGGATGGATCATGTCTGAGAACCGATGATGGTGTGCTGAGTGCAGCATATGCGGTGTGTAAGGTTTCAGAAGTTATGGAAGCTTCGCCTTTGAAAGGAGTTAGATCTGCTCAAGTGGCTGAATTGGTGGCATTGACGAAAGCTTGCAAGATTGGGAAGAATTTGAGAGTGACTGTGATGACTGATAGTCAGTACGGATTTGGAGTGGTTCATGATTTTGGCCAACTTTGGCTACAGAGAGGTTTCTTGACGTCGAGTGGGACTCCCATAAAGAATGCTGAAGTGATTGGGAAGTTGCTTGAGGCGATACAGCTGCCTAAAGAATTAGCAGTTGTAAAATGTGCTGCTCATGGACAAGGAGATGATTTTGTTACTCTTGGTAATCGTTTTGCAAATGACTTAGCGCAGTATTGTGCAAAGAACAATCATTCGATTAACAGGGGACGAGAAAGGGAAATGTCTTTTTGTTCTGTGATGTTTACTAATGTCCTGGAAACATGGGATGAGGTGAAACAGTTGCAGGATGAAGCAGGAGATGAGGAAATGAGAGATTGGATCAAGGCAGGTTGTGCCCCAAGAGAGAAAGATCATGTTTGGATATATAGAGATGGAAGACCAGTCATGCCTAACTCGATGCTATCAACAATGGCTAGAATGTATCATGGCCAGGGACATCTGGGGAGGGACACTATGATTAGGTCCTTCAAGCAAACCTGGTACAATGCAAAGTTCAGGCTGATTGCAGAGAGCATTTGTCAAAGATGTTTGATTTGTCAGCAGTTCAATACTGAAAAGAAGACAGTGGTGAGCCTGGGAACAAAACGCAGAGAAGGAGGTCCTTTTACCAGAATGCAAATAGATTTCATTGAAATGCCCCAAGTGAATAGATTGAGGTATGTTCTAGTGGTAGTCTGTTTGTTCTCAAGATGGGTGGAGGCCTATCCGACTAGGAGAAATGATGGAATAACAGTGGCAAAGTTACTGTTAAGAGAGTTGATTCCTAGGTACGGGTTCCCAGTGACAATTGAGTCAGACAGAGGTGGACACTTCTACAATGAGCTCATGGGTTTAATTTGTGAAGCATTGAGCATACAGCAGAAGCTACATTGTGCATACAGACCAGAGGCTTCTGGTGTTGTTGAACAGATGAATGGCACAATCAAAAACAGAATTGGTAAGATGTGTTTAGCCACTGGAATGAAATGGCCTGATGTCTTGCCTCTAGTGCTAATGACTATTAGGTCTACTCCAGATAGAACTACAGGGTTGAGTCCACATGAAATATTGATGAGACGAGCAATGAGACATGCTTTCGTGCCTGTCAACAAGTTGATGACAATAACTGATGACATGATTTTGGATTACTGTAAAGTCCTGGCTGACGCAGTTCATTCTGTGTTTCACCAGGTTGGAGGAGACGCCACCACACTTGAAAAGAAGCAAGCTCATGATCTGAGTCCAGGGGACTGGGTGAGGATAAAAGTGCACAGAAGAAGAAATTGTTTGGTTCCAAGGTGGGGAAGGCCAAGACAAGTCATTCTGACTACGACAACTGCAGTAAAGTGTGCTGGTGTGAAAAACTGGGTTCATGCAAGTCATACTCTGGTAAAGAGTATGGTAAAGAGTATTTTGAAGAGTCAGATTCCAGTGATGAGGCAGAGACTGAACCAGTGAGAAGAAAAAAGAATCCTGAAAGGGGGGAAGGAGAAAGAGAGTCAGAGTCAGGTGATTCTTTTTTCTTTCCGAGAGAGACTTCAAGGGAAACATTGAGAGCCTCAGAGGAGAGATCGGATTCTGTAAGAGTGCCTGAAGTTCCAACAAGCAGTGGAGAAGAAAGAGGAGAAAAGACCAATTCCACAGAGACTACACCTGAGTCAGATGAAGAGATTGAAAATCCACTTGAGATTACTCCTGAAGAAGTAGGGTCAGAAGAAGATAGAGAGGGACAGAATGCGGAAGACCCCCGAGGAGGTGTAGGGAACATTCCTGATAAGCTAGGTGAAGGGACAAGTAGACAGCAAGAAGATTGCGTGTCGGAGACCCGAGGAGGGACAGTAATAGGGAAATCTCAATCGGTGGAGAAAAAATCTGTGGAGCAAGAGAAAATTGTTCATGGACCAGAGGCAAATGAAACAGAATCGGATGAGAGTGAGAATGAGAAATCAGAGGGTCGAGTTCTGAGAAAGAGAACTTGGATCGGAGAAAGAAATAATAAAGAAGTGAGACCAAAAAGGATTGTAAGAGGAGATCTTTGGCCTAACAAGATAAAGAGGCTAAGGTACAGACTGACACGAGCGAATTCATCGAAAGCTGAACAGGTGAATGAGTTGTCCAGTCAGAATCAAGCAAAGGGTGATAAACAAAAGGTCTCAAAAGAACCAGAGGAGATCAAGAGAATAAGAAAGCCTAACCAGAAGTATAGGTCACCGGAATGGACGTACGTGGCACTGTCTGAAGAAGAAGAGGCAGAAAGTCAAGGAAATCCAGAGGGGACCTTACGAGAAGTGGTTGAGGAGGAGAAAACTGTTGGAATCCTGAAAGTTATCTTGACTGACATTGGAGAAGAGTCGGATGCTCAGGATATTGAAGATCTGATACAGTTTGATGTTGCTGAAGAAGAAGTGAAAAGTGATGAAAATCCAAATTGAGTGAACTGAAGGAGTCACTTGGAAAAGAGTGAAAAGAAGAAAACCTAAAATTAGCTGTTTGAAATAATCTAGAGTTCTAGAAATTCGGTAGTGGAGTAATAGAGGCCAAGTCAAAAGACATTGCCAAAGTAATAAGATGGCTAACACAGAAAATAATCAAAGTAGATGTGCCTTCTTGAAAAGATGGTGTAGAATGTGCTGCTGCTGTACAGGATTATTAATGCTGTTATGGGGTGTACTTGCTTTACTAGTTACTTTTAGAGTTACGATAGACACTTTTGGAATACATACTGAGAATGTGACTAACATAGATAGGAGTTCACAGAAAGTAGTTCCAACTAGAATTAGTAACATTTACATACATAAAGATAGATCGATTCATGATTTTTCAAGCAATGTTTTTTCAAAGTTGTTGTACGAATACGTAAAGACAATGGAAGTAAGGGATTGCTACGTCTGTATGCAATTGCCTGCATCCGTTTCAGAGGGAGTTACTTATCACCATCTTCCAGCTACGTATGGGATTTCATGTAGTGTGTTAAGTAGTGTTTTTTACTTGTTAGGGAAAATAGATTATGAGATGTCTAACAAAGATAACATTTTTGGGCAATTGCCTATGAATAAGAAACTGAACCCTGCGAAAGAAGCTAACATTTTTGGTGAGATTTTTATTGAAACAGAAGAATTAACATTAGATTACATTTTTAGAAACAATTTAACTTGCAGTTTGAAAGAAGAAGAAAAGGCTTTCCTAGACATGGTAGAGAAAAGAAGAGTGAGCATGCATGAAAAGGCAGGTGAATATAAAATGAGTGAGACAATATGGGATATTGAGATGGGAAAGGAGTTGAAGAATGGGGCCAGTCCAACTTTGGCTTTAGATGCACCACAGAAGGGTAAGCTATGCATTACCAGAAGGAAATCCCAATATGATAAATATTTTGTTGGGACTAGTGAGTGCCATGATACATACTTTATTGCAACAGGATGGGGATTCAAGGGAGTAGAAGATCCAGTTTTCCCGGGAGTGTATTATATTTGTGGGAATAAGGCTTATTACAGGTTGCCTGACCATTGGTATGGCACATGTTATGCTGGCCTGGTCTTTCCAAATTTTTTTCATATAGATAAGATAGAAGATGCAGAACAAATTAATCTACTAACCCGCTTTAAGAGAGAAACTTGGTCAGAAATTGTAGGAGATATTTTTGGAGCTTTGATTCCAGCAGTGGGAATTTCATTAAATGCATATGGAATTCGGAAACTGTCAACAGTGGTGGATCGCTTATCGACAAGCACCGCTGGAGGGTTTCTTTTGGTAAATACGGAGATGGTTGCCATACGCGCCATGTCTATGCAAAACCGACTTGCCCTTGATATTCTATTGGCCAAAGAGGGTGGAGTTTGTGGAATGCTGAAAGTTCAACATTGTTGCACTTACATTCCTGACGAAAGCAGAGATCTAAAGGTCTATATCAAAAACATTACTGATTTGCATGAAGAATTAGTACCACTGGAAGCTGAAAGTATCTGGACTAAAATGGCTAATAAGATAGTTGCTGTTAAGAACTTTATTGCTAAGATAGGTAGTACCATAATTGGTAAGATATTATTTCCTTTGACATGTGTAATTGTTGCTTTATTGATACTAAGATTAGGGTGTTTGTGTTGTAAAAACAGGGGAGGGAAAAAGAAAATAATAAGACAGAATACGGAAAAGAAACAAAAGAGGTCAAAGAGAGACCCACAAGAAATTGAATTAGAGAAATTTAGGGAGAGTGTGTACCTAGAATCGAGAGAAGAGGATGAAAGAGAGACTGGTGTGTAGCATGTTGTTCAAAAAGACATTTGAATTTCTCCTAAGAAATGGGGACTAAATTCTTTTTTTGGGTTGGTTTTTGTGGTGATAATATATCACCAAAGGGGGGATTGCTGGAGCAGGATTTTCTATTGAAAATTTATTGAAATTTAAACTCCAGTTTATGTTTATATGTCATAATTAAAATTACTGATAATTAATTATTAAATATTAATTTTGTTGAAGTTTCTGATTAATCAACTTTACTAATGAAAGAATTACACGCGGGATTGCATTTATGTTGCTTTATTAATACGTGAACTAAGTTGGTGAGCAAATTAATTAAATATGTGTGGCTAAAGTGCTATTTGTTATGTGTTTGCGCTTTAAAAATAACGTGCTTTACTGCTTCTTTACGTCGCAGATAGCTAGTTAGTTACATACACATAGGGGTATTAGTGGGAATTAACACTGTATAATCATTATGATGTGGTAACGCTGTTTTGTGTTTCTTTTAATTAAGATGGTCCGTTTTGGCCTAGACAAAGATGGCCGATATTTACAGCCTGCATTTGAGTAGATGAAATACGATGAGAGGCCTCGCTGAATATGGTTGGAAACGAAACCACCTGACCTCGGCCTCTGACTGTATTAAGAGTTTCCGTGAGGACAGCAGCTCTGGGCTTGATGCCAGTTGCCCTTGGAAAAGAATAAAGCCACAATGAACTCTGATAAACTTGCGGTGGCTTCACTATGATTCCGCGGAAGAGCATTCATGGATGTTGCATTTTTTAGTTTGAGCTTCCTTCTTCCGTGTTTTTATTTTTGAGATTTTCGAGAGCGGAGGTTTTCTAAATGTTGCGAGTCAACATCCTTTCCTGCTAGCTCTGCTCAATGGCTCAACGGACGTTTAGAGTTTGTTTGTAACTTTCAATATGTAAGTTTAAGTATAAATACTGTTAGACTAGGGAGGGTCTGAGGCCACTTCTTCTTGAACCTATGCTCGAGAGGATCGACGCTGATTGAGAGGACGGCGACTCGGGAGACTTTACTGAGAGACCTGTCCTGACCCATTTACATCATTTAGCTAGAATAGGTAACTATGAGAATAATGATTTTGCTATTGATTGACTTTCCATTTGAACTAATTTAGATAAAATAACCTTTTGTTTGAATCACAGTGTCGGGTGGTTATTTCTTTGTCATTTATTGAATTTTTGAATATGTTCTTATTGTTTAAATCATGACTCAAGACAGATCAATTAGGTCGCATTGACCTCAGTTTAGATGCAGATTGATATAGGAGTTCTCTTGTATATTCGGTGTGGATAGAGTAATAGAGTGAATGTTAGTGTGATGGGCCCTAGCGTATGGTGAGTGAATGTGCGTATGACTGTGGAATTACTCTGTCCGTGGAAGTAGGGAGAATTTATATGCTCCGATCTGTAGCAGTTTCCTGGTAGCAGTATGATGGTTTTTGATTATTGTCTTGATCTGATAGATTGCTTGTACATAGGCTTTTGGATTCATTGATTTATTGATTGATGTTGATATATGTACTAATACTATATGTTGAAGTCGTCGTATTGAGTTATATGTAGTGTGTACGGCTTCTGGAACGTGGGGAGCTGGTGACGGTTCCGTAGTAGGGCAGAGGGAAGTGAGTGCTGCTCTCGGGAAAGACGGGATTGTTGGCCCTGTACGTATGCAGGGAAAAACGTGTGACAATTGAAGTTGCGCGTCGCATTGTCTGGGTTCGGAATTGGTGACATTGTCGTGTGTTACTATTAGAGACATATTTTCAGTATAAAAGAAGTGCGTATGGTAGCGAAGGTTATCTGTGAAACTCTGGTCTTAAGTCCCAGGGATTCGTAAGGTTCGCCATTAAAGCTTACTGCTGGAGAAGTAATAGGTATTCTCTGAGCTTGTTTGAAGGACTGGGCAGAGGTAAGCGCTGCTTGGTTAACGTGTGTGATAATTCTGTAGTGGGACAGACTGTTCGCTGTTCTCGGGAAGGGCAGGATTCTGTGTGGATGTACTACATTTTCTGGTATGAAAGTGCGTGAATGTATGAGCATTTAGTTGATTGTGAGACTCTTTGGAGCATTCCTAGAGGAAACAGTTAATGGATGCATGATAGAAGGGCAGAGTAGAGGGATGTGCTACTGTGTCAACGAAAGTAATAATTCCGTGGTAGAGCAGAGGTAAGCGCTGTTCTAGAGAGAAGCGGGATTTTTGTGAGAAAGACTTTGAACTTACTGAGAAGATTCCAGTCTCTAGGGGCGTAAGGCAGGGCTGTGTCCTGGCACCAACCCTATTTTCACTTTATGTGAATGGGGTGGTAAAACATCTCCAGCAAGAACCAGCCGACGCCCCCTGTCTCGGAGGAGTCCGGATCCCCACCCTGCTATTTGCGGACGATACGCTCCTGATTTCGAAGACCCCTCAAGGTCTCCAGAAATTATTAACACGATTTCAGGAGTTTTGTGATGTAAGAGGATTAACAATAAATGTGGATAAAACAAAATATCTAGTCCTAAATCCTCCTAAGAAACTGGGCCGCCCACCGACTCTAAATTCGTCCCCCCTAGAGAAAGTAGCCGAATTCGACTACCTTGGCATCCGGATTACGGATAGGATGTCCTGGGTTAGTCATATTGATAAAATGGTCCTCAGCCACAGGAGAGTGGGAGGTGCCCTTATGAGGGAGTTCAGGGCCTCTCCAAGAAGATCACTCACCCCAGTAGTTGATATTTACAAGGCTAAAGTAGTGTCATCAGCCTTGTATGGTGCAGAATTGTGGGGCCACTGTTGTTTGAAAGACCTAGAGACAGCGGAGAGTAAGTTACTGAAATCCCTTATCTCCGTCCCCCTGAGTACTCCATCCGTACCTGTCCGGTTGGATATGGGCTGCAAAAATATTAAAGACCAGGCCCAGCTTCGCCCGCTTTTGTTATGGACAAGAATCTGGAGGGGTGAAGAATTGAAATCTTATGCCGATGCCTTGGGAGAAATTATGAGTTTGGGGGGCTGGGCTAAAATAAAGTGGCTTAGAGATACTAAAAAGCTCTTGGAGAATGTCGGTCTAGGAGGCTGCTGGTCATCACGTTCAGCCCCTACAAAAGAAGTTGTCAAGGCGCATTATTGGAACTGGTGTGCGGAGTGGTTAAACACAACCTCTAACCACTGCAAGTCGACTGTCGCCTTTCTGCAAATTAAAGACACTGTGGCTTTTGAACCCTACCTGGACCTGATAACTCTCCCTTATGACCGAGCCCTTTATTTCAAATTTAGAGTTGGATGTCTCCCCCTAGGTGCATTGGTATCGAGTTGGTCACTTGTGCCCCGCATTTCTCCCAACTGTGCGTGTTGCCCTAGCAAGGCCGAGTCTATTGTACATGTCCTATTTGTTTGCCCTGACTATGCAAGGCCCAGGAGTGTCTGGTTGAAACCCCTCTGTCGCAATATGGGCACACGTAGTCACCTTGAAGCCCTGCGTATTTTAACTACGGACACTTCCCCCCTTTTAGTGTGTGGAATTGCGAAATTTTTAAAGTGGTCCTGGCTTATTCGCTGCAAGAGATTGTCAGTAGCTGTTTAATTCTTTTTTTAGATAATTTATTATGGGAAATTTATGCCCTTTTTATATTCTTATGACTTTGATACTGGCTTCTTGTAACTGTGATTTTTATGTGTCTACTGTATTTTTTATGTGCTTACAAGATATCTTGCATATCGAATAAAAGCTTATGACTGATTGTTTAAATCATGACTCAAGACAGATCAATTAGGTCGCATTGACCTCAGTTTAGATGCAGATTGATATAGGAGTTCTCTTGTATTTCGGTGTGGATAGAGTAATAGAGTGAATGTTAGTGTGATGGGCCCTAGCGTATGGTGAGTGAATGTGCGTATGACTGTGGAATTACTCTGTCCGTGGAAGTAGGGAGAATTTATATGCTCCGATCTGCAGCAATACAAGCTGCTTTACATTTCTTTGAGACTTAGCCTGAAGGCTGCTCTCCACAGCTACCACTAGGATAGCTTTCTATAAAGGTTGTCTTTAACCTAATCTTCAATAAGGGTTGTTTGGACTGGTACAAGGTGCCCACTTTAATTAGTGGTCAGCATATACCAGGCCAACTTCTCACAGGACAAAATGCAGAACAATGTCATACATTCACCCCAGTACAGAGATCTGGGCCTAAATCCATTTTTTTTGCTCGCCATTCCAGTTTGGACCCAGCCATATGCAAATCAGTCTTGTCCCTGCGCCCAATGAGAACAGTCCAGCCCGAACGGCCAGGCCAAGTCCTCCCTGGACAGGAAACATGCATCATTGGACCGGTTTCGGGCTTTCAGCCCTCATCAGCCACAATAGCTTGACTCCAGTGGCATGGAGAGCACGGGACCCACGTCTGGGCATATCCGTCCCACTCGGGACAGGGTCAAGACTGATTTGCATATGGCTGGGTCCAAACTGGGGTGGTGTGGTGAGCAAAAGAATGATGGATTTAACCCAGATCCTTGTGACTGGGGGTGAATGTTTGCATTGTCCAACATTCTTTCCATCAATTGTTTCTTTTGCATTTGTCGCCCTAAGTGGGAAGGGTATGCCCAGACGTGGGTCCCGTGCTCACTACACCACTGGATTCAAGCTAAGCTGGCTGATGAAGGGTGATGCCCTTAAACTGGTACCAGGATACTAGCTTCTGGTCCAGGAAGGACCTGGCTTGGCAGTTCAGGCTGGACTGTTCCCACAAGGAACAGGGTTAAGACTGATTTGCATATGGCTGGGTCCAAACTGGGGTGGTGTGGTAAGCAAAAGAATGATGGATTTTACCCAGATCCTTGTGACTGGTAGGGGAATGTTTGCTTTGTCCAACATTCTGTCCATCAATTGTTTCTTTTGCATATGTCGCCCTAAGTGGGAAGGGGATGCCCAGACGTGGGTCCCGTGCTCACTACACCACTGGATTCAAGCTAACCTGGCTGATGAAGGGTGATGCCCTGAAACCGGTACCATGATGCTAGTGTCTGGTCCAGGGAGGACCTGGCTTGGCAGTTTGGGCTGGACTGTTCCGACAAGGAACAGGGTCAAGACTGATTTGCATATGGCTGGGTCCAAACTGGGGTGGTGTGGTGAGCAAACGAATTATGGATTTAACCCAGATCCATCATCTGTTGTGCATTTAGTTACACAATTCATTTTTTATAAACAATTACAACCCAGCAAGTTAACTGGACTTGCGTCCCAAATTATAAACTGGTGATCTTTTTCAGTGGATCCGATTTTTGCAGGAAAATTTACTGACATCTTATTGGTGATCTGCTTGTTACTAACGCCTACAAATTGAACTTCTTTTCCCAACATGAGATAGGTTGGGAACCTTCATTGGTCTACCTGTGGAGCCAGCAGCATATATCAATCAGAAATGATACTGGGTAGCCATTCACCTCATCATCTACATATGGGGCACTCTGGTCTACCTTTAGGACCGCACAAGCGTACAATCCTCTTCCCACCTCAGGCGCATCATTGTGCCTGCATTTGCGTTGGTCCAATAGGAAGTTCAAATGTTGATGCAATTTGAGGAAAGTTGACGCTCATCACTGAAGAATCTGAATGAAATCAGACTTATGTTGAAATTCTATATGTTTTTATTCTCCATACTATAATTCATCATTGGGGCTGAAGGCAAGTTTCCATTGAATTGGCTTTGATTTTGCATGTTCTGCACAGCAGCTTGTTGGTTTTGAGCAGTTGACTTAGGCATTCGGGGCCACATGTACGACCGAAGCAATATGTGTCTTCCTAATTGGTGACTTTTTGGGACTCACAATTAGGAAGGCGCAAAATGCAATCTACTCGTAGCTCAGACACATTTGGTGATTCCCAATGGGGTCACAATTGATATACTTTATCAATTCAAGAGTCGGTTGTAGGTTACTGGCTCGCAAAATACAGTCAGTACATGCTAAACGGCATTTAAGCGATCGCAAACTGCCCAATTCTCCGTTTTGCGACCGCTAAAAATGGTTCTACATGTGGCTCTCCATTCTGTGGCATTGTATTCATGTTCAATTGCATCTCTGGAACTATTTGCATCTCATTTGGCACTCTATCTGGATTAGATCTAAAATCCTGTTTCCAATGACCAATCTTGCCCCAAAAAGGACAAGGCGTAGCCTTTTTTTATCATATTATTATTTGCATGAAGCACATTCAAATCATTGACGAAACCTCTACCTCTTCCCTGAGAACATTATCTCCTGTGAGCACAAAATTTAAATCCTTTCTCTGCACACCAATTCCCTACATTACCCAATTCACAGCTGGAATAAAACCAGAATCAAATCCAAGATCTGACTTTTGGGAAAAGTTTCCTTTTGTGCCTCCTTTCTGAAAATTATTTGTCTGATCTAGCATAATCTCTTCCTTAATGTTTCCTCTGTTTTGCATCAAAACATTCACTACATTACTTGGTACACTTCAAAATCTCATCAAGAGATGTTGCTTGCCAGCACATCAGACTCTGCTTAAGATGAGAACTAATCTCTGGACGCTAAACCAAGATAAAAGCTGAAAAGAACCAGCAAACGCCTTCTTGTGCGGAGTTGTCGATTTTAATCTACTATCTTTAGATCCATATTAATCTAACATACTATCCATTCAACAATTACTTAAGCACAACTGCATTTTTAATAATTTTCGACTGATTTACTTCGTTTTGCAGCACTCTAGTCTTCATATGTTCAGTGACTAATTTATATTGGTGCACTGACACAACATCGATGTAAAAAATATTGAGTAAAAAATATAGACAACATAAATATCGACTCCTATACTTAAACAGGTAACTACAAAAATATCGAATCAAAAATATTGATGTAAAAAATATAGATGTAAACATTATCGATTTAAATATATATATAAGATAACATAATATACATTAAATATATTAAATATTATTTGTTTTAACGAAATAAATTAAATGTAATATACATTTTTTCAAAATATTACAAATAAACAATAACAAAAAAAAACCGTTAACATAATCATTTATACATATATATTTACTTGAAAATAATTAATAAACTACTATCTTTAATTATTTTTAAACTTTAAGATTAAATAAAAATAAAATATATATATAAATTTTTTAAAATAAAAAAAACATTCTAGAATAAATTACAACATTAAACTATGAATAAATATTTAAACTTAAATTGCCCAATACAATCAGTGCAACAGTAGGAAAAGTGTGGGATAGCAAAATAATAAAATGTACTATTCCAACTACAGTGAGTGCAACAGTAGGGCAAGTGCAGGATAGCGGAGGGGTAAAAATTACTATTCCCACTCCAGTGAATGCAACAGTAAGGAAAGCGCTGGATAGTGGAGAATTTGTTTTTAGTATTCACACTCAGACACCTAGAAAATATATATATCTATATATTAAACAAAATAAAATAATAAACATAATTTAAAAAATAAAAATAAAAATATTAAACATATAAAAATAACACATATTGTAATACTAATTACATGCAACAAAAACCTACAAATATTATATAAAATAAAATAATAAATCAATTTTGAAAAAAATCATTCTTTTAAACTAGAAAATATTTACAAACAAATTAATTATTTAAAACATAAATGTATTTTTGTTATTTCCTACCCTATAACACCACACCAATAACAAAACACTTCAACATTTTTTATTAAATATATTTACATAATTAACATAAATATTAATTAACTAAAAAATATTATTAATAAAAATAAATAACCTTTATTAACTATACACACTTTAACACTATAATATCCACAACACAAATCTAAATTAAACTTTAAAATAATAAAACACATTTAAAACTTATTTTAAAATTAAAAACTATTACTATTAAAAACTAATAATTAAATTATTAAAATATATTTAATACTCACCCTTTACCCCTTTAAAAGTAAAAACAACACACACAAAAACCAATTACCAAAAATAAATATGTCAGTCAAAAAAAATCCTTTATTGCTTAATTAAATAAAGTCATTTGCAATTAAGGTACAACAAAAAAATACATGAATACGGATCAAATAAATTATATACGAAAATGTTAAAAAAAATTCTGAGTAGTTTCATTGCATGCTCCATATAATTGCCAATTCATATGCAAAATCGAAACTAAAACCGTATCGTTAATGGCCAGAGAATACTAGGGCTGTAAAGGTGCGTGAAATCTTCAAAGCAAAGTGAATAGGGTTAAGGATTAAATAGCCGCCCACGGGGCTAAAAAGATGACAGATGATATGTGGAAGAGAGTATTTACTCCGAGCCACGTGGGCTAAAAGTACATAACTGTACTTGCAGGCATGTAGATCTAAGGTGTTATCTCTCATTTTTACAGGACATAGTTCAAATCTGGGATGTTTCACAGTGATGGTAGTATGTTGGCTTAATTTATCAGTTGCAACAGGAAAATATACTTGCCAAATTTTGCGAGATCACATGGCTCCACTATATTGAAATCTAAGAGGCCCATTAGGATGGCGGGCGGACTTCTGTCCGCCCACCCGCCCGCCACACTAGCGTTGCTGGGACCGGCCGCCAGTGGTGCGGCGGTCCCGCACCGGCGATTAGGATGCCACCGCCACCGTGGTGGTGGCATCCTCCATTCCCAGCATTGTGGCGGGCGGTGCTGTGAGCATGGTTCCGCCCCCATGCTAATATGTATGGCGGTGTCTAGCAGACACCGCCACCATATTAAACCCTTTTACGCCCGGTCGACTTGTCGACTGGGCGGAAAAGCGGCGGACGGTCTTCCCGTCCACCGTGGTACCCCCGCCATACTAATATGGCAGGGGGTAAATGGTTGGCAGGTCGGAAAGGATGTAGGGCGGATCACCTCCACCATGCGGGCAGTGGCGATCCGCCCTACATCCTAATGGGCCCCCAAGTTTGTGGCCTCATTGCAAGTTAGTACCCCATTTTTAAAAAACATAGTTTTAAGCAAGGCACGATGAGAATTCAGAAGGACAGGACAGAAGCACAGCAAGTGGTAACAAATTTCCATTTGATATCTGCATAGTCTGCACTTAGTGATCAAGGAAAGGGAGTGCCATTTAGGATTCAGCTCTTTTGTTTGTAGGCACATCAACCTTGCAGCCATGATTTGTTGTAGACATGTCCTTCTGATTGCATGACGAAGATATGGCTGTGGTCTAAGTTGTAACAGGTGGACAGTATCATATGAGGTGGCCGCTGCAGCAAATCCTGGGGTGCTCTCGGATTTTAGTTTTGCCAAATCAGCAAGTATTGTCTGTAATTTTGCTTGTCGTTTAAAAAACAATTTTAAGAGCCAAATGTGACAAAAGTTTGTTGTTTACCACAGACAAGTCTATTTGAAGTGTGTCCGCTGCTTTGGTTAAATAATTCGACCAAAGATTTGGCTTTATGGTAAACATTTGTTGAAGAATTAATATTAGGATGTTCGGCGGAGCCTTGATGATCCTGTAATAGTATTTAAAGAATCCTCCCTTGTTAGACCACATTTGTGCCTCAAGGCCAAATTCTAATCTTCTAAAATAGCCTCTTGTATAATTCAGGAGTCTAAAAATTCTCTTGTAGACTTGGAGTTGAAATTTGTCGAATGATCTTGTGAAGGTTTCCGGGAAGGCCCCCTGGCCATAAGTGAGTGCTGGCATGAGAGGCCTGAAGCATCCATTGAATGGGTATAGTAGTAGGGCTCTCTAAGGTTGGATTAAGCTGGCTGAATTGTGTAATGATCAGTGCTGACTTCTTTTTCAGGTGATCCAGATGGGTTTGGGTCCACCCTTTGATGAATGCCACACACCCAGATAATTACAGACATTTGACCTTTGAATGGTCAGAGGACCCAGGCTCCAAGTGGCATTTCCTGTCTTATTGCTTCATCCGAATACAACCGTTTTTGTTTTTGACTCATTAACTGCCAATTTATTTACTTTATTGTATTTATGGAGAGCATGCAGGGCTTTTTTTTTTTTTTTTTTTTTTTTTTTTTTTTGAAACCGTTTATTGCATCCATAAAAAGGTTACAGGTATGGGCCTACAACCGCACGGCCGGCCGCTAAAGCATCACAAATATAGTACATACAGACAGTAAAGGTCTCTCAGCGGTGTACAGTAGAAACACAGGAGTAATCAACGGTGCAGGCCTCACGGCGTCCTGCCACAGAGTACGGTTTCATTTTAAGGACTAACAACATCAACAAAAAAACCACAACCGCAAGGCAACCCGAGATTCAAGATGACAACACTTGCTCCATAGTGGGGGATCCAGACTGGCAGGAAAGATCTGAAGAGGGGGATGGGAGGAGATCAAGGACTGGGGGGCCGCGTGCCCGCGGCCGAGCAAGAGGGTCCAGCTAGGGAGACGGAGCAGGCGAGGCAGCCGGCAGCTGTGGTGGCTCACAAATGCCCCCACGGTAGGCGTTCCAGGGGCCCCAGATTTTCACCCACGCCCCAGGCTTACCCCTCGCCACATACACCACCCTTTCACGGAACATACACCAATCCATGTGCTCTTTCCAGGCCGACACTGCAGGGGGCCTCTGGGATCCCCACAATTGAGCAATATCACGTTTCGCTATCATGTATCCCAGAGTCACCCACCGCGTCTGCGGAACCGAGTAGTCATTCGGTTCCCATACATTCAACAAGCACCTCCTCGCTTCGGGCAGCAGCGCTACACGCGTGACCACACGCAGGACCTCATGCACACCACGCCAGAATCGCTCCACCTTCGGGCACTCCCACAGTATATGCATAAAAGTCGCCAACGCACCACAGCCACGCTTACACAGTCCGTCCACGGCAAAACCCATACGTAGAAGCCTCGGCCCCGTCACGTAGACCCGGTGAAGAATCTTGAGCTGGACGAAACGAAGGCGAGCCGGGATGGCCACCTCTTTCGGAGAGGCCACCGCGGACATCCAATCCTCGTCGTCCAGCTCCAGCCCGTCGGCCACCCAAGCCTCGCGTAGACTAGTTAACAGGCACGATCTATCATTAATCAGCTTCTTGTATATGAGGGAGATCGTGCTGTCCGGGACATGGCCATCCAGCACTCTGTCCTCCAGGGGGGAAGACTCCGGAATGGATGCAACATCCGGGAAGACGGAGCCCAGCGCATGGCGGACCTGCAGGTACCGAAAGTACTCACTGCCCTGCAGCTGGAACTCCGCCTGCAGCGTCTCAAAAGTTTTGAATCCCCCCCTCGTCCAGAGATCCCCCACTGTGCTGATTCCGATCGTGTCCCACTTCTCGAAGCCCTTCGATGTCCACAGGGAGCCCAGTCTCTCAGAGGCATACAGTGGAGACGCCCGGGTCAAACGGTCCTTCCACCCCATAGCTGCATTAGCCGCGTGCCAAACCCGCACCATTACACGCGTCGGTCCCGTCAGACGGGAGTCAGGCGCGCCAGAGTACAGCGCTCGATGGTAATCGCCACCGGGCAGGAGCATCTTGTCCATCTCGAATGCCGGGTTCAGGGCGGGCCCGTAAAGGCCATGATTAATTGCAGCTAGCTGGGAGGCCCAGTAATACCGTTTAATGTCCGGGAGGGCGACCCCTCCATCGTACCACGGGAGCGTCAGTTTAGCCAGAGCAATACGCGGCCTCCCGTCCCAGAACAGGCGCCGCTGAAGGCCCTCCACCTCACGAAAGTAGCGTGCCGGGACCATATCCATAGTGTTCTGGAGGGCGTATAGGAAGCGTGGCAAGGACATCATTTTAAACAAGGCCGCTCGACCGAGCGGCGAGAGCGGGAGACGCCGCCAGCGCACCACATCCTCCTTCAAACGCTGGAGAGGGGGCAGCAGATTCCGCTCATAGCGGGCCTCCGGGTCAAGAGTGATATATATACCCAAGTACCGGAAACCCTGGGAGGCAATCTGGATCGGGCAGTCCCGCGGCAGGACCGGAGCCTCCCCGGAAAGCACGTAGACGCAGGATTTCGCCCAGTTAATGACTAGGCCTGAGTTGCGACCGAAGGAGCGCAAAACATCAACTAGGACGATCAGGGACTTGCGCGGGGAGGCGAGATACAAAAGGATATCGTCCGCGTAGAGGGACACACGGTCCTCGTGCTCGGGGGTCCAGCGGAGACCACGGATGGAAGGGTGCCACCGCAGCCACTCCGCCAGGGGCTCCAGGGCCAGGGCGAACAGAAGAGGCGACAGGGGACAACCCTGTCGCGTGCCCCGCCCCAGCGCGAACGGGGTCGACACACGCCCGTTCACCACCACCTGCGCCATCGGGCCCGAATATAGTAATTTGACCCAGCTGATGAAACCCGGGCCGAACCCAAACTTCGCGAGCATCGCCCAGAGATATGGCCATTCGAGCGTATCAAACGCCATGGTGGCGTCCAAGGACGCCAAGATGGCCGGCTCCCGCACAAATGGGACACGCGCAAGCACGCCGTGCAAGCGCCGTAGATTAAGAGCCGTGTTGCGGTGTGGGATAAAGCCCGATTGGTCTTGATGGACCAAATCGCCCACCACGCCAACCAACCGGTTAGCCAACACCTTGGCGAGGATTTTGGGCTCCGCGTTCAAAAGCGAAATCGGCCGATAGGATGTGACCCGTTCACGGGGCTTCCCCTCCTTGTGGATTACCACAATTGTGGCCAGACGCTGGTCCGGCGGGAGGGAGCCCTGCGAGTGGGCCGCGAGGAACATCGCACGCAGGTGGGGTGCCAGCACATCCGGGCGTAACTTATATAGCTCAATGGGAATGCCATTGGGGCCCATGGCCTTGCCGGATGAAATCGAGCGAATAGCCGAGGCAATTTCGTCCGAGGTGGGAGGGACGTCCAGCGAATCTCTGTCTTCCGCCGTAAGGGAGGGGAGTGCAATATCCCGAAGCAGGGCACGGGAGTCCGCCTCCGAACAGGGAGAAGCAGGGGAGTAGACTCCGCGGAAATAATCCGCGAAACAGGAGACAATGGCTTCCGGCTCCGTGGCACACGCACCATCCACACTCTCAATCAAAGGCACCACTCGGCTCGCTCTCTCTCTCTTATCCAACCACGCAATCAATTTACCGGCCTTATCACCCACATCATACAAGCGCCCCTGCTGCTCTCTACCAAGGCCCCTGGCCGCCTCCGTGACGAGGGCCCGGTAGGCCGCCTGCTTTAACTGCAGAACATGTAACTTGGCGTCTGTTACCCCGTTCCCCAGGTCACCCTCCAATTCCGCAATCTCGGCCTCCACCCGGGTCACCTCCTCCCGCTCACGCCGCCGGGCACTGGCAATAAAGGAGAGGGCCTCCCCTCTAAGAACCACTTTGAAAGCCTCCCATAGGGAGATGGCAGATGGGACCGACCCCACATTCTCCTCAAAATAGCGCTGCAAGGATGTGATCAAGTCGGCACGAATGGTGGGGTCGCGCAGATACCAGGCGTTAATCGGGGCCACCCTGCCATCCCCCCTCGGGAAGACATCGAAATGCAACAACAATGGGGAGTGGTCTGAAATACCCCGTGCCAGATGGCGCACCTCTCCCACCCTCCCCGCATGGGCCGCTGGGACAAGGATGTAATCAAGCCGCGAAAGACTACCATGGGCCCCCGAGTGGAAGGTGTATTGTTGCAATACGGGATGCTTTAGGCGCCAACAATCCACCAGGCCCAGTGTGTCTAAAAGGCCAGGCAGCCACGCCTGTGCCCGGGGGAGGTCCCTAGGGGGATGGCGATCCATAGATCCAGAAACAACCGCATTAAAGTCCCCTCCAACCACCAATAGGCCACTCGGAAGTTCCAGAAGGAGGCGCCCCAGGTCCGCAAATGTAGTGGCCTGTAGCCCAGGCGGGACGTACACCGACACAAAACTGAACACTCTACCCTCCATACGTCCCGCCAGAGCAATGTAACGTCCCCTCTCATCGTGGTGCACCTCATCAATCTCCAACGGGAGCGAGTTCCTAACCATAATACCCACCCCCCGCGAGCCTGAGGTGAAGCCAGAGTGGGCCGCCAAACGATATCCCCTCCGATTCATTGCATGAAAGGTGTTACCTATAAGGTGCGTCTCCTGCAGAAAGACAACATCTGGGGAAATACGTTTTAAATACTGCAGGACCACACCACGCTTAATCCTATCCCCCAGGCCGTTAACATTCCATGACAACACAGTCAAGTCCCTACCCCCCATCATACGTCGAAACAATCGGTCGTCCCCCACCGAGCAGTCTAAAGACAACAAAACAGTTGCAGGATTGCCTTGCGGTACGAACAAACAACACACCCCCCCCACCCCCCGGTCCCAACAAAACTCCCCCCTCCCTGCACCCCTGCATGAGCCCAGACAGCCCCCCCAAAGTGCAGTGTGCCTGTCGCCCCATAGCTAAATACTAACTAGTCCCCCAGAGGAGGAGGGAAGCCCCCAGCAGACCCCACATGACCTCCATGGGAGGGGAACCTACAGAAGCAGTATGTGGTGAAGGAACAATGTCCCGAGTAAGGCAATACAGTCACCCCTCAATTCTGATCCAGCGGGCCCTCCTCGCCAGCTGCGCTCCCCCCACCCCCCCGGCCCCGATCCCCAGGCAAGGTGTCCAACCAGTCCCCAGCCGCCTCGGGCCGGTCGAAGAAGTGCGTGCGACCATCCACCTCCACCCGCAGCTTAGCCGGGAAGAGCATTGAGTACTTAAGATTTAGGTCCCTTAAACGACGTTTGATGCCAATAAAGCTCTGCCGCTGCTTCTGGACCGTCGGGGTAAAGTCTGGGTAGAAGTTTACGTCCATGTTGTCCAACCTGACCGGTCCCTGTTGCCTGGAGGTCTGGAGGATGGCATCTCGGTCCCGAAAATTAAAGATTCGGGCAATAAGGGGCCGCGGCGGGGCACCGGTCTTAGGGCGGCCCCCGGGGACCCGGTGGGCACGTTCCACCGCAAAAAACTTACTCAGCCCCCGGGGCTGGAGATGGGTCAGGATCAAGTCTTCCACGAAGAGATCCGCCGCCTCCGCCTCACGTCCCTCCGGCACACCAACGATGCGGATATTATTCCTCCGGGCGCGACCCTCGGAATCCTCCAGTCGCCGGTCCATCAGGGCGCTCGCCTGGCCAAGCCGGCGCACCTCCTTCTGGAGGGCCACCACGTCAGTCGTGAGGCTCGTTGTGGTGTGGGTCAGGGAATCGACTCGGTCGTTCGTCTTTGACAAGTCCGCCCTCACAAGGCCCACATCCACCAGGACCGAGTCAATTTTTTGCGACAAGGTATCAAAACGCTGGTCCACTGAGGCCTTCAGTTCAGCGATGGCGCCCATGACGTCCCGGAGGGTTAGATCCACTGGATGGGCAGGTGTCTCCGTCGGTCCCACCGGGGATGACCGCGTTGTCTCCGGAGAACCCTTTTGGAGCGTGTAGCGGTCCATACTATTGGCCTGGTGCGCCGTGCCACGGCGGGTCGTCTTCACCTTCGCCCGGTCGCCATCTTGTTTGGTGGCCATGCTGGCCCTTCCACCGTCGTGCCAAGATCTCCAAACGGGCCGTCACACCAGATCACGGGTGTCAAGGAGGCGACCACAGAGCCGCGGGTCGACCCACCGCCGGCGGGCCAGCTGGGCACCTGGACAAGGCCACACCACCGCACCCCGCTCCGCAGCCCGACCTCGCCAGAGAGCGAGGAGGGCGCAAAAGCGAAAGTGAAAGTGCGGGGTGCGCGAGTCGCCCAGCCCCGCTCGCCGCTGTTATTCACCTTGTCCCCGGATCGCGCCACTACTCCAATCCGGGGGGCCGGCGAGGAGAAGGCCGCAACCTTCAGTCGATGTTCCCACCGGTGTTCGGGGTCCGATTCGAGCCCAAAAAACGGGTAGTGCCTCAGCTCGGGTTCCCCGACACAGTCCCCTTAACAAGGACAGGATATTTCCAGGATTCATTCAGGAGGTCGCGGAGGTCCTCGGGAGCCTCGCACCTACGCGGCCATCTTGGTTGCGCGCTAGGCTCCTCCCCATGCAGGGCTTTTTGGATCATTATTTGTGAGTGGTCCATTAGCACAATATCATCTGCATATAGTGATAATGTTATCTTTAAACCCCAATTTTGGGAGGAATCAGGTTTACATTTTTTAAGGTTAAAAACATATCCACGGTGTACAAGTTGAATAAGAGGGGGGGCAGGACATACCCCTGCTTCAATCCACTGTTTGTCATTATCTTCTTTGTCGTATGTGTGACAGACAGCTTAATCTTGACCCAGGTAAACATATATAGGGACATTATTGCACGTAGAAGATGATTTTGAATGCCCCAGTCCTGTAATTTCTGCCAAAGAATGTTTAGTCAACAGAATCAAAGGCGGCAGAGTAGTCGATAAAACATGCATATAAAGACTGAGATCAACGATTAAGAGTTTGTTGTATTAAAAAATATATGGCCACAGTATTGTCAGTCATTGATGCATTAGCACTGAAGCCAGTTTGACAGAATGGGATCAGTTCTTTCAGCAGAAGTGAAGCACAGCCCCTGGCTTCAATGTCCAACAGCGTGATTAACCAGTAGCTGCCTGGGACCAATTTGTCACATTTCTTGATAATTGGGTGAAGTATCGTTTTTTCCCAAATTTCTGGGCAACAAGCCTTTCTATGTTTCCAAAGAAATATCAAATAATTAACATTAATTAACAACTATATATAATTAATTAAACACAAATTACTTCACACTCTGTACTCCTATAAGCCCCAAAATACACACCTGAAATTTGTTACACAATTACCATAATTAATTACCAATTAATTTATTAAAATTAACAACCAATTATTAATTCAATTAAATATAAATTACTTCCCACCATTTACACCTATAAAAACCACAACAAAAACCTAAAATGAATTACAAAATTACCATAATGAAGTACCAATTAACTCATTACAATTAATTAACTACCAATTATTAATTAATTAATAATAAATTACTTTACACATTTAACACTATAACATCTCAATTAAACAAATATTAATACATTTTAAAAAATCAATGCATTTAAAATAATTAAATTACTTCCCACCCTATTACCCTATAAACCCACAACCCGCTACAGAACTAAAAGCGCAAAATAAAGAAAAAAAATGTAATAACTACTAAAAATGTAACACATATATTAAAAATACAAACAATTCTTATACAAAAACATACATCACATACATATAAAATATATACTAAAATACATAACAATAATAAAAAACGATATTGTTAACAACTATATTTTTGCAAACGATATTGAACACTTCGATATTTTAAAAATCAATATTACTTACCTTAAGTCGATATTCTTGACCACGATATTAATGACTCGATATTTGTGCAAAACGATATTTTGTACTTGATATTCTGTTTCTGCACCATTTATATTTGTCCATTACATGAGGAGATAGACCACGATGGAGCTGAACCCTTGGTGGTTCTCTATCTGGCCAACATGCAAATGCCTTGGACTCCAACCACAAATCTTTAGGAATAACAATGTCAATATTCAACTCAAACCAAAGAACCTTTGAAATCGTCGCAATTCATTCTACATATTTTTACCACTTGTATTCTTCTTCTCTAAGCTGTGGAAAATTCTTTGTAAATGTCAAGAGATCAGATCACGTCCTCACCACGTAAACATATGCACCTCCCTGTACTTCTTTAAAAGGGAATCCTACAACCACTTCACACTCAGAATCACTCACTCTCGTTCTCTTTTCTTTTTCTTTATTTTGTTTCTGCTTTCCCTCTTTGTTTAACCATTATTTTCTGTAATCTTTCAAGTTCTCCCAATTGTTTATGAGTTTTATTATATTTTTCAATGGACACATTACATTTCTCGTATTTTGCTGTTACTCAGTTCTATTCTATAATTCCTGCACAATCTCTTTTCATACAAATCCACACCAAGGGGCTTATTTATGAGATGTCTCCACCGCCGGGTCGTCACTTTTCCTGATGCTCCAGCGGCGCGGGCCCCTAAATCATATCTATGAAGCCACGCACAGCCGTTTTGCGTGGCTTTGCATAGCCTCATAGATTTGGATTAAGACAAAGCAGCGCAAGTCGTTGTGTTGCAGTACTCTGCACTAGGGAGGCATTCCATGGGCATTGTGGTGATTTTTTCCCAAGCAACACCCATGGATTTCTTTATTGATGTTAATTGAGATGGGAGAGGTGGGCCTGTAAGGCCAATCCGTGTTGAATATGGCACTGATTACAGGGACAGATTGGCCCATACCTTTTGATTTAAACAATCCTATTCTGGTATTCTGCAATCTCTGGACTTGGAGATAATTCTTCCTATCGAGGCCATTGGCCCTGGACACATATTGAATACATATTATTTTGCCCTGATGAAGTCCAATCTTTGGACCAAACACATTGCAGGTTTTGTGCTGTAACCATTGGGGACCTCATTTATGAAAAGTGTTGCATCACTGGGTAAAAACAGTGACGCAACACTTTTCACTGCACCCTCCATGCGAAACAATGGATGGGCCTTATTTACACTACGGCGCTCCATGTCGCAAGGATTGACCGGCTACGTCAGGAATCCTGACGTACCTGGTGGGGCAGTAATGTTGCATTGCTGGAGTGTGTCAGTAACCTGACGCCACTCCAGCAACGTGTCATTACACATGGGGCGAATGCCATGTGAAAGGCCCTGCATCACTCCTTAAGCCTGTTTGAAGCAGGCGTAAGGATTTGAAGCAGTCAAGTCGTGGAAGTGGCACAGTGAAATCTTATAGATTTCACTGCGCCACTTCTACGTGGTTTTCCTGAGTTGGAACGGCCAAACTGCATACACCATGCCATAGAATTAACAATTCAGCCTTCTATGAAACAAGACGTGCCCTTGTGGCGATCAGAGTAGTGCTCCCTCCAAGCCAGCTGCCCTACCCAGGCAACCCGCACCCTCTTGGCACTGGCACACCCCCGCCGCCCTAGAGTGCCTGGTCGTGTGTGGCCACAACCTACGTTTCATCACTGCGTCATACCGGGGTATGATGACATCTAACTCTACTGCTGCGTGCCCGATGCACCATCGCAAGTGTGCCTTTCCTTTGCCTGCTCAGAGTCTGGCTGCAAAGTTGGATGACATTGACACCCCACCCAGGGTGAAAATGGCAGCTTACAGTATCCGGTGCTATAGACGGTCCCCGTACCCTGATGGAACAAAATGCAATTTCCTTGCTCCTGTTGAGCACGAACCCAGAAGCAATTGCTCACCATGGTTCAATACCTTCCTGCTGCTAATCATTTCCTAGCTGAATGTTGACAAATCCATGTTCTGTGAAGGCCCTACTTCGCTGCCTGCACCATTCTGCCAGTGCCGAAAAGACCTTTGTCATGCTGCCTGGCCTAATCAATCTTGCCCTGTTCTAGAAGCGCCCGCTTCAGCCGTAGAGCAACCAACTTGCCAGTGACCCCAAACTGGCCCTGATGCGAGACAAACCGGGCCAAGGCACAACAGAGAGTGTACTAACTAATAGCAGGTCTAACAGCATCGACAGGCATCCTCAGCTTACAATAGGCGTGATGGAGTGAGGGTTTCCAGTGAGAATCAATATGACAGCTTCCCATCTGACCGACCGTGGTGGGAACCACTCCTGTATATTCTAGTACACATGGTCCCAGTTCACCTGTCACTGCCTGGTCGACGTGACCTAGGTACATGGTCCCCTTGCATGGCGGCATGCCATTGAGGCCAACATCCAATCCCCGATAAGTTCCACTATCTGCCTACGCTACAATCTTGCCTGGCGTTCCTTCATGCCCAGATATACCATGCGATGATAGCTCTCCTCCGTCATTTGACCCAACCACACCTAGAAGAACAAACATAGCGAGAGGAAGCGGCCAGTGACCTGCCCCAAGACTCTACGAAATCCTCCTACCGAATGATGTGAG
This sequence comes from Triturus cristatus, assembly GCF_964204655.1. Classification (NCBI taxonomy): domain Eukaryota; kingdom Metazoa; phylum Chordata; class Amphibia; order Caudata; family Salamandridae; genus Triturus; species Triturus cristatus. Next base: position 142,927,463 of record NC_140585.1, on the reverse strand, counting down.
AGCTCGCCACCAACCTCTGTCCAGGCCTGCCAAACCCACAAGTATTTGGACCCCTATTGCTCCAGGAATTGGAGGAGGGGGAGGAGGGGCAGTCCTGTCTGGAGATGTGTGTAATGGAGGACATGTGTCCTATAGTACCTATTGTTTGGGTGCAAATATCAGTACCACGAGTACCTGATGTGTTTACTACTCATCACAGTACTAACAACTCAATCAGCACAGGGCTATTTGCCCCCCGTCTTACAACCGTGTGTGGCAAACAAGGGAGATTAAAGGAAGGCTAACCCCCGTCAGACACAGAAAGACCACCACGTGGCTGTGCCCAAGGACCACCATCCCAGATCAAACAGACCCGATGGAAAGACAACCAGAGCCTAACGCTCTACACCCGCGGATGACCCAGGAAAAACCAATCGTTTCACAATCGAGTAAATAACAATGGACATCCTTACAGCATCTGAAGGCCTAGCCATTTCAGAAGTAACCTGGGACCCCAATGCCAGGCTTCAGTGCAGGCCTCGGCACCTGTGGTGTGTGTGATATTTGCCCACTTCCATGCAAGCCAGGGCCCGCGATGCATACTTTCTTCATGATCGCTAAAGCACACGTCAACCACCCTAGCTGTTCCTTGCCGCTAGGTCGTCCTACCCTAAGGAGCCAAACTCAGCTGCATTGGCCGGGATTTTTTTTAATTTTTTTTTTACATTCAGTGTAAAATCCTGTAACAATAAAATTCATAAAGAATGTTTTTTGCTGCTACTGATTGCGGTAGCATGCAAGTCTATCACATGTAGTATGGAGGTCCATGACTATTTGCTACTTCCCCAACTGTGATATTACATTTAGTTAATTTCCCTGATGTAGGAATTTAAGTCAGGTGGACCCTTGTTATCACACACAAAAAGGACCCAACCCACCAAGCATTTGCTGTAAATTTCAGACAAAATCAAGTTACAGGTGTGTGTCAAAACCCAACTTACTGGTACTAATTTATCGACCACAGTAGGAGAATAACTGCATGTGCCTGCTGAGCTCTGACCCTGTGACTGTGAGGTCAAACACAAACTCCTGCCCGTGCATACCAATGAATATAGCCCGTAAATTGCTGTCGCTAGGAGCTCCCTCTCTTGATACCTGTGGTCACTCATCCTATTACCCCGGAGCTGTGGCCAGCCAGGACTGTAGGCTATGTCGCTGACACTGTTATGCTGTTGTTGTAACACAGCCCCCGTTGTAAAAAATAACTGATCTGTAGATAAACGCACTGGAAAGCAGCAGCCATAATGGAGCCGGACTGGCGATGTGCATCCAGCGCTGGCGAAGAAGCCGACCACCTTCTAGCCGGCTGCCGCTAAGAGACCCTTCCCAGCCTGGGCGACCCTGAAGCACCGGCTTCCTTACACCACAAGGATCCAGGCTAGCTGTGCGTTGCTGCGCCCATATATATATTGCGCGAACTCAAACCGAAGCGCTATACAACGCTAATAAAATTACACCTCATGCACGGTGAAAATTAGTGCTGTGCCCAGCCTGACGGGATGTGTACGCAAGCTCGAGGCTCGAACCCTGGTTTCCTGCACCAGAAGCGGCAGCGCCGCCCACGAACAACATCCTCTCCCAAATTTGGCCGCCTAATATTAGTCAAAACGGAGGAACACTCGAAGGCCTACGTAAAGTTCCCAATGCGCCGCACTACCTCCCCGTGGCCTAATTACCAAAGGCACAAGTCCAGTGCCGACCCACAGGACAGGGAACAGAAGTAGTGTGTTCTTGAGCTGACGGGCTATCCTGGAGAAGGAGGACAACTGCGCGAGCCTGCGCTCGGGACGGCAATTAATTAAATATATAGTAGCTCTACCGGACTTACCACCGCTGAGCGCCGCGCGTACATAGGCAAACTGCAACGGGCAGTCAAAGTGCCTCACACCGTTGCTGAGTGCCTATGCCTCGGGCTCTGCCACACCCGGCCACCGCAATAGATCAATGTTGCCCGCGCATAGCGTCAGGCGCGTGTGAGAGCTCTAACCTGCCCTCTGCCAATGAGGGCTGGACACCTGGAGGACCCCGTTCTCTCCCCCCAGCTGCCCGAAACACCTGGCCAATACATTGGCAAGCTCCAAAAATACGCCCATGCACTCTCGCTAACAAAGCTACCCGATGGGATGCCCCCGTCCCAGGGCTGGTGCCACTTCCAACTTCAGTTTTCGACCACAAACCAAGCTCCGTTAGGCTAACCACTTTGGAAAGTGAGAACTGCTTCCCTGCACCTGGAGAAAGTTTGGTTCCCTATACCAGTCCGACAATCGACAAGGTAACATTTGTTTCCAGAAAGCAATTCACTACTGGCGACGACGTACACAACTCAAGGTTCATAGCAGGGAGACAATCTTAGACATTAGTGGCATACAAGAAAACAGGAAAGTGCATGTTTGAAACCTATATAAGCAGCCCGGCCACCGCGGGAGGGAAAGCTGTGCACGCTCCTGCCCCCCATCCCCCGCGATCCAATCCCCCCTCCAACCAGGAGAACCGACACAGACAGCCTCTACACATCATGCTGTGCAGCGACGGTGGCACTCTACCCCGCCCGCTTCCGGGACTCAGGGCAACCATGTGAACAGCAAGGCTCAATAAGTGGAGCGGATACACCCAACCCTGGCAGGCTCGCGAAGTGGCGCGACCAGTATTGATGAAAAACACCCTTCTCATGTTGCATCTTAAAATATCGCGAATACGCCCCGACGGTGAAAGAGCGCTGTACATGGTATGTTTCCACATTTATTTAACTTAAATGCGCACTTCTATGTGGATGCCGGACACGTTTTAGCCAATGCAGAGCCTGAAACCGGTTGTGCCTGAGAAATTCAATACGTTATATGAGCAGGTGCTAACCTCCTTGCTTACGGAAACATAACAGAGGGGCCTAGCAACCAGTTCACCGGCCCCTCGCACAAGCCTAGTTACCCCGTGCAGCACTTTTCAGCAGTAACCATTCTGAAAATTACATTAGCGCGCCGACCCCCAATATACAACCATTACAACTGTTCCCTTCCTCCCTGGTACAAATCACAAAGGGGGGGGGTTCTGTCCAGGCCCCACGTCGCCGCGCTGCTGTCCCCACTGACCGCCGCGCCATGGCCCGAAAGGATGAAGCGCAGGACCTGTGCACTGCACAACAGGAGCAGGACTCGGAGGGGTAGGTGAGACGCGTTGTCCCTGAGACAAGGAGGACGCGACCGCGATGATCGAAACCTGGATTACAGCGCTAGTAAGTACGGATCCACCATGGCGCGCTGGTGAACCGAGGGAATGGCACGCCCGGCAGGGCACTCATTTTCGTACATTCCGTCCCTTCAAGCACAGGATACCATAGGCAAAATTAATATGCCGACCATAGGTGCATATAATATGTGGCGCGAGCGTGACCCGGAGGTATGGAACGTTTCATAGCACTAGGTTGCTGAACTGAACTGCTGGCTTGGTGGTCAGGATGGGGTGTCAGCGATTAGATTGTAACACTGCGCTGAACACTCGGATCGCCCGTAAATTAACCCCACCTGTGTGTCAATAGGATTAATAAACTCGCGTCACTTTCTTCCAATCCATAAACTGCGTAGTTTATTTTTGTGTTGAATTTAGAAGCAATGATTGGGTTACAATGAAGAACGAGGCTTGGTGTACAAACCCAAAGCCCTGGGCCCCTGTGCTGAACTGATTTACAAATTAAGCGCTGCAGGCATGCTCTATCTTCAAGCCCCCTCTGGCGTCCATTCGTTGGAATAAGTTGGTGGTCTTTCCGGAATACATTGCCTCTTTTGTGTGCTCAGTAGTGCGGGCCTTGCTGCTGGGATTTCCCCAGAACTCCTCAGGCCAGAGCCTGCCCGGGGCGTGTTTACTCAGGTCAAGAGGGCCGCAAGAATGTTAATGGCCTGCCCCAGACCCCGCACACCTCAGCAGAGCGGTCGCCGCCCAAGCCCTAAGGCGGGAAACTGCAGGGCCTATTGGAAGCCTGCAAGAGCCATTGGAAACCTGCAAGAGCCACAGAGCAAGAGACAGTTAATTGGGTCAATACGACACCGACCGTCGTGTCTCATGTGCGGCAGGGTTGGGAACCCTTCACACGCGGCAGCGATACCCACAGGCGTGATTCAGGAATAATTTCAGGGACGCCAGGAGTGTGGTTAAAAAAAAAAAATGGAGAGCTATTGGCTTTGCAAATGGGATAGAAATGTGCAATCCGCCTGGTTTTGTTTTGAAATGTATTGACTCTTGTAGCAATCGCGGCACGGCTTAGATTTAGATGTTAAACGCTAAAGCGTGGTGTGTTGCCATTGCTAAAAAAGTTACTAAATCGAAAGAAGGTTTGTGGCTGCCGTATTTTTTTCTATTTATTTACTATTGTAGCAATCCTGGGACGCTGCGCTTTAGCTTAATATGTGTAAAGCAATGCGTGCCGTGATTGCTATAAAAGTATATCAACGGAAAACAATGCACCTTCCTCCCGCCTTTGTTTTTCTATTTATTGACTTTTGAAGCAATGACGGCATGCCGCGCTTTGGCTTTAGATGTTTAAAGCTAAAGGGCGGCGTGCCGCCATTGCCACAAGTCACTAAATAGAAAATAAAAGTTGTGCGCCTGCCATATTTCTTTTTTATTTATTTACTTTTGTAGCGATCGCAGCAGATAATAGGTGGCATTGATGCGTCATGTTAAAAATTCATTTTGTGCTTTGGTCACGTCAGGTTTCAGCCGCAAAACGAATTTGCTGAACGGTGTTGTCACGCAAGCGCCCAAGTTAAAGATAGGAAAGTAGACCTTATTTAGATATGCCATGGTGAGTGTTAGGAAATCTCAGGCTCACATGCTCCCCAATTTTACTGACCAGCTACGCCCGTTTGGATGTGAAGGCGGCAGTAGGGTTCTGAAGTTAAAGTAATGAAAGGGAGAAGGCTTTGGAGCAGGGTCAACTTTGAGTTGAGGATTGCCTGGATGTATAAGGTGTAAGCCTGAAGCCATGGGAGCCGGTTGAGTTCAGGACACGAAAACACCTCTACGTGAACCATCCCGATGTGGAAGAAAAAAAACACACACACCCCCCAGCAGATGTCAGAGTGCAATTTAAACAAGAACAAGCGGCCGCGAAAGTGAAAGTGATCGCAATCGCGATCAAACATCAAAGCGGCCGTGCGGCCGCGAAAGTGAAAGGAAACGAATGCTTTCAGGCTGCCAAATGGTGCGCGCGCCCGGAGCACATGCACTGTAGTTGGCGGCCTGAAATGCACTCGTTTCCACTTCCAAAAGTCCCTTACTATAAGTCTCGCCAGAGCAGCGCTAAAGCGCTGTCTCAGGCGAGACCTAAAAAGGGCCTCAGTTATATTCGTAATGATCCGGTTGTTTCTGTACAGAGTGAAGTTAGAAGGACGGTCTCTGCCCTCCTTCACTCTGATTGGTGCATCAAGAGATGCGGGAATTATGTGGCACGTTAAATGCCCCATGTATTTTCTTTGGCTCAATAATTCGGGTGGGCACGTTTAAAGCGCCTTGGTTCTGATTGGCACATTCTGTGGAACAATCAACCTGGCGGAGGAGTGGGGGAGGGGGGGGGTGCGGGGGGGGGAGGGGAATGTTTGATGGCAGAGGTGTATTTCAGAGGCTTATTATCTGGCACAGTCATTGTGATGTGTATTATGGAGGGTACAATAACGACCCCAGGCACTCGTCGTAGTGATATCCTGTAGCTGTGATTGTGATGGGCATATTGTGATGGGCATACTCTGGGCACAAGGATCCTGGCAATGGGAAGAAAGAGACGCAGGTACTCACCAGGCTGAGAGAGGGACAGGTGGTAAATGAGATCTGTGAACCCGGAAACTCCTCCGTGCACAACACCTCCATAGTGTATTCACTAGAAGTACAACAGTCATACATATGTATACAGCTCTGTTGTGAGAGCGTTAGACTGAAAATCTTCAGGTCCCTGGTTCGATCCCGGGTGTCGGCAGAAGATTTTTGCTGTCTGCAAAGTGACCCTTTATGGCTTAGAAACGTGAAAAAGAAAACGTAGATTTAATGAAATGAACCTTTTTATTCTTCTGTCCTTCTTTCCCCTTCATTCCTTCCTCCTCATTTTCATTATTTACACGTTTCTTGCAATGCCGCTGACCGCGGTCGGCGCCTTAGTGCCCCCGGGGCACCGGTCACCCCTCCACAACCCCTCCCACTAGGGGGGGGGCGGGGACGCAGACCGGAGCCCCCCTCCTCGGGCTGGCCGGAAGTGACGCGCAATGCGTGTCACTTCCTGGCCCTGGTGTGGGGGGGAGGCTATTTAGCCTTCCCCCACCCTCCTGGCGACCTCTTTGTCGCCCACCTCGCCATTTGGTCGCCCACCTCGCCACATTCCGCATCGTCGCCACAGGTCGTCGTTATGTCGTCGTGCTTCTTTCTGACGGTAAGTCTTGCTGCACCCACTCCGCCCCGGCCCTGGGCAGTACCAGGCGACGGGGCCCTGTGGCTCGGATTTGCCACGGGCGGAGGGGGCGCAAGATCAATGCATGGGTGGCGATTTTGAGAGGGCGGTTGAGGCGGTCCGTTCGCAGCCCTGCCGATTTGCAGCGCTTGTTAGTATCGCGGAGGGAGTAGCAAGTAGCCCTATTGGTAGAGCATTTGTTTAGCGCGAGAGGTAGCGGGATCGATGCCCGCAATCTCCAATCTGAAAATCCTGCCATAAAAGTTGAGCTCACGTAATCTCCTTGGCGAGGAGGTGGGCCGTGGGCTGCGCTGCCTCCTCTGGCGCGGGACAGCAGGTTTCGAGCCGCGAGGCCGCTTTCCCACCCTGTGATCCAGGGAATAATCACTTAATCTCCCCGTCCCTCGAGTTGGGTCCGGGTGTAGCTTCGACGCACGGGACATAGTGCGAAGGGTAGACCATTTGTGTAGGAATGCAAGAGGGGTAACGGGATCGGTTCCCGCACTCTCCATTCCAAAATTGGCATGAATGTTAAAATCACTTACTCTCCTTGTCGGCTGCAATGCCGCCTCTGGCATAAAAGTTGAGCTCACGTAATCTCCTTGGCGAGGAGGTGGGCCGTGGGCTGCGCTGCCGCCTCTGGTGCGAGTAAGCAGGGGTCGAGCCGCAAGTTCGTGTCCTCATCCGGTGATCCTGGGCAAATCTTCGACCCCCCCCCTGCCTCGAGTGGGGTCCGGTTATGAAGTAGTGCGTAGGTTCGAATACTTGCCCAGCACGCGAGAGGTAATGGGATCGATGCCCGCACTCTCCGTTAAAAGGAAATGGGCATACATTTTGAAATCATGTAATCTCCGTGATGAGGTGGTGGTCCCGCTGCTGCGCGACCGCCTCGGGTGCGGTAAAGCAGGTTGCGAGCCTCGTGGTCGCGTCTACATCCTGTGATCCAGGGCAAATAATTTAACCCCCCGTGCCTCGAGTAGGGTCCGGTTGGGGCTTCGACTCATGGGTAGTAGCTCCGGATGGACGAGCATTTGATTAGCACGCGAGGGGTAGAGGGATAGAGGCCCGCACTCTACATGGAATTTGCTTAAATTGTCAATTGACGTAATCGCCATGACGAAGTTGGTGCGCTGGCCGCGCCACCGCCAAAGGTGCGGGAATCTGGGCTGCGAGCCTCGGGGTCGGGCTTTGACGCAGGGGAAGCTGCTCCGTATGGTGGAGCAATTGCTTTGCACGCGAGAGGTAGCGGGATCGATGCCCGCACTCCGCACTCTTCAATAACATTAAAAAAAAAAAAAAAATTAAAAATAAATAAAATTGCCACACATTTGACGAGCCTCATGCGCGTGTAGCGTGTCTGCCTCGCTCCCGTGCCACACGCTAGTGGGTCACAGTGAGCGCCATTATAGCACGTGAACGTCGAGGGTGTGATCCGTCGGTTGCGCTGCCGCCAAAGGTGCGGCATGCAGGTTGCCAGCCCCGTAGGCGCGTCCACATCCTGCGAGCGTGGGCAAATCACTTATTCTCCCCGTGTGCATTAATGGATAATGTAACTACGGTGCTACTTAGGCGCACCACACCCTCAGGCGAGCTCGCGCTATATTATAAGAGGCAACACAAAACCAATTAGGTTTAGTTTTGGGGCCCTGCGCCTCCGGGTGCAGGTCTGGTTCTCGGCAGCCGGGTAGCGGGATCGATGCCCGCACTTTCCACTCCTGTGCTTCTGGGCAAAAGCACTATACTCACACTAAAAGTACTGCAGCCTTTCAAAGAAGAAGGCAAATAATGCTGCCATACAAATATACCAGCCCTGCTGAAAGTGCCGCGGCTCTCCCATCAAAAAACGTGGCAGCCTTTAAAAGAAGTGCAAACAAGCATCGTTTTAATGTATATCGGCCATTCTGAGAAGTGCTTGCACTCTACCTCTTCAAGTGCTGCAACCTTTGAAAGAGGTGCAAATACACTCCCATTAAAAGTGTAGTAAGACTCCTGCTGAAAGTGCTGGCACGCTCCCATTAAAACAGCTCTAGAAATGGAAGTACTTTTGCATCATCAAACACAACAGTTGCAAAGCTATAGCGAGAGACGTTTGGAAAGACAGCCAGCCGTAGGACGACCGGGCCCTGCTTGCACCTGCCCTGCGAGGCACCCCTGGAGCTTGTGCGCCCACCAGCTCACAGGCCGGGGTAGGGGGTGCTGAGTCCTGGGGACTCAGCCTGGTGAAAGCAGCCAGACAGGCCCCCCACCCCCTCCTTATCAAAGGATCTGGAGTGCGTCTTCCTCTGAAGATGCAGCGAGGGCGCAATCTTCCCCGGCAACTGAGCGATGCTCCGCTCTACAGTCACGTTTTCCCAAAAAAGGCTAGCAGCCTTTCAGCTGCGCGGGCCGTTTCATCAGATCTCTGCCGCCGACCGATGCCCCCGCAGGGGGCCACTACAGTGGTCGGCGAGGTCGCGTCCACATCCTGTGATGCGGAGCAAATGACTTAAGCCCCCCGTACCTGAATGTGCAATGTGAATACGGCGATAGGCAAAGTGCTCCAATACACGGTTTGAGTCTCGAGGTCGAGCCCACATCCTGGGATGCAGGGCAAATGATTTAAGCTCCCCGCATCTGAATGTGTAATGTAAATAAGGTGCTCTTGTGAAGCGCTCCAATACCTTCAGATCGAGTTTGCGCTATATAATTATGCAACATGCATTGCTGGCTTCCCATGAGGCAGATACATGATACAAGGGCATGCATTGTTCACATTACGCGATTACGGGCATTACTAAACCCCCGCACCTCAATGGATAATCTGGTGCGGTGCTCGCGCGATCTGGTACGGGGAGCGTTGAATATGGTACGAATCTCTTAAGCACCCCCTGCTTGAAGGTGTAATGTAAATGCGGTGCTCTTGTAAAGCGCTCCAACACCCTCCGGTCGAGTTCGCGCTATATAAATATGCAACATGTATTGCAGGCTTCCTATAGGGCAGATACATGATACAAGGGCATGCATTGTTCACATTACGCGATCACAGGCATTACTAAACCCCCCGCACCTCAATGGTTAATCTGGTGTGGTGCTCGCGTGATCTGGCACGGGGATCGCGTTATATGGCTCGAATCTCTCAAGCTCCCCGTGCCTGCAGGCGTAAGGGAAATACGGTGCTCATGTAAAGCGCTCCAATACCTTTGCCGTCGAGTTCGCGCTATATAATTATGCATCATGTATCTGCTGGCTTCCTATAAGGCAGATACTTGATACAGGTGCAGGCATTGTTCACAAGATTTTGCTCCAATACCTTCGGGTCGAGTTCACGCTAGATAATTAAGCAACATGTACTGGCTGGCTTCCTATAATGCAGATACATGATACAAGTGCATGTATTATTCACAAGAACTTGCTCGTGCCCACATTCGCGCGCATTGTGTGGTCTGGGCATTTCGGCACCCCTTGCACCTGAATGGGTTATTTGGTCGGCGCTCTAATACTTTCGCACGCATTACGGTTTAAAGGAATTTCAGCATTCCACACGCACGAATGTGTGACACGTTGCTCGTGTCCGGCGCTCCAATGCATGCGCGCTCATTACGTGATCCCGGGCATGACTACATCTCCCGAACCTGAACTGATTAATGTGGTACGGTGCTCGTGTCCGGTGCTCAGTTACTTTGGCGCGCAGTTGCGCTATGGACAGATGCTTCTCCCCCCCCCTCAACCGGTGTCTCGAGAAGGCATCGCCGGTGTGCGCACACGGGTTCCCGAGGGTTGCGGACCTGGCGGCTCATGATCTCACTCCTGTGCCCGAATATGTGTGTAAATATGGTGCTCATGCACAGCGCTGCTATACCTTCGGGTCGAGTTCGCGCGATATAGAAGGGCTATTTACAGCAATGGTCGCGCAGTCCGATACTGACCACACGTGACGCTTTGTAACCTTATTGACCATGCAGCATTCGCAACATTCAGATTAGGGCCGGTAGTTGCACCAAAGTTTACGGTTGGTTCCCACAGACCTGTCTGCCCCCAAGGCTATCCTCTAGGGGTGAGAACTCGAGACTAAGGGGGCATCTCCTGCTTCGGCGTCACAAATAAGCGACAGCTACGCTGGGGTGGAGTTACCATGCAGGTCCTCCCACCACTGGGTTCCCCCCAGGCGATAGGACCAATCTAAGTGGGAACACGAAGTCTACGGTCTTGGGAAACTTCCAGCGGTAGGGCATTTAGCAACAGATAAAGTATCACGGAGGCCTAACCATAAGGGGGCCGAGTAGCAACAGCAAGTAAATAGGTATCATAGGGGGCGGCGGGCCTACAGCTGTGTGAAATCACCATCATTTAGAGTTAGGCCCAGGTAAGAATAGGGCATTTCTTAATGTCCAGAGGACCATTGCAGCTGGGGGTACCCCCCAGCGGAATTCACTGGTCGCGTACTGCTTTTACCTCGCTTAGGGGACGCGGCCAGCCGACATATGGTGCTGCCGTCCCAGTAACTGGGGTGTCAGCGGGGCAAACACAAGGGGACATTATGTCACTAGAACATTTGTCACGCCCAGGGTGTCACTAAATCTCTACTTCAACGGAGCAGGAACCTGGCACCGCTGGGGATGCTCTGGGTTTGCGGGGGGCACCCCCCTGCCACCCTCCTACTGGGGAGCATGATGGGAGGGGTGAAGTAGGACTTAGTCAATCCTCAATGCATGAACTTTACTGACAGCGCACAATGCTTAAGCCAGTCAGATTCCCGCAGCTGGTATGCCTAGGGGGTTCCATCACTGAGGGATCTGTAGGGGCATAATTCCCATAAGGAATAAGGGATGGTGGGCAGGGGCAAGAGTCGCCCCTTGCCCATGGTCACGCGCTGGCAGCCAGGAGCTCTCCTGTGCTCCAGGTTTAGCATTCAGAGGGGACTGTCCAAAGGTTAAGCAAAACCCTTCTCGCCATAATAGCCTAAGCGGGCAGGCCCAGAATTGTGAAGGGGGTAACCTTCCCGCATGGGGGGCGAATAGTTCTTGGCACATCTTATCAGGCCCTACGGGTCCTTTATTTCAGCAGACCCTAGGATAGCGTCTCGGGCCTTGGGGACATAGATGGGGCCATCCACACCACCAGGAGCCATAGCTCACTGGTAAGTCTTGTACCTGTGGATATAAGGGATCTCACAGGGTTTGAGTCTCGCCAGCGCTGTCACACGGTCATGAGGTGGCAAAATTTCAAACTCTTCCTTTGCAAGGGTGGTTCCCTTCCAGCTAGTTGCAGAAAGCCCTAGATAGGAGAGGTTGCAGGTAAGACTATAGCGGGTTGGTGGGGGGCCCTGGCTGCGACGGTGAGCCGACTCCAGGGCTGTGGCAGAGTTACAGGGTGATCTGGAAGCAGGCCGGTACAAAGGGTACCTCTGCGCGGCACCATAGGGGGTGCCTGAGCCAAAACCGAGGAGCCTCAAGGGAGGTCCCGGAAGCCGTGTCGGCGCCCCGCTAGTCCTGCGGGCGGTTGTGGGCCTGAACAACCGGGGGCTTGCTATGCGACGCTCTGCCCCGAGAGGGGGGGCGTGAGTAGAATTACCAACGGCACGTGATCGTAGAAAGAATCACCTGGAGGGCAGCAACGGCGGGCATCGCTCCCGCGCTGCCCGGCTCATCAGGCGGGCAGGCGACCCAGTTGGTTGCCTGCCCTTGGATCGCCCGTAAGATAACCCACCCATTACATATTCTGGAATTATGTAATAAACCTGCAGCATTGTTACCCAACACCAACTGTCTTGTGTTTGTCATTTGGGTAACCTATTATGGGGGAGGGGGGACAGCGTGGTGCCCCTGGGGGTACTATGATGCATTCTTCGGGTACAATCCTTCTATTGTTTGTGGGTCTCACACCTTGTGCACAGGAGCGCTATCCCACAGTGTGTGATGTGACTCACACACTGCAGACACAATCACGCACAGTGAGTTGATCATCCAGTGCCTCAGAGCAGAATCCCACTGATTGTGTGTGAGCCTCACGCCCTGGGCCCAATCACACTCACACCTTGGACCCCAGTCACCCCACGCATTGTGACGTCCACAACGTAGAACATATCCTCCAGCCGCGGCCCCTGCAGGCAACAGATAAAGTATCACGGAGGCCTAACCATAAGGGGGCCGAGTAGCAACAGCAAGTAAATAGGTATCATAGGGGGCGGCGGGCCTACAGCTGTGTGAAATCACCATCATTTAGAGTTAGGCCCAGGTAAGAATAGGGCATTTCTTAATGTCCGGAGGACCATTGCAGCTGGGGGTACCCCCCAGCGGAATTCACTGGTCGCGTACTGCTTTTACCTCGCTTAGGGGACGCGGCCAGCCGACATATGGTGCTGCCGTCCCAGTAACTGGGGTGTCAGCGGGGCAAACACAAGGGAACATTATGTCACTAGAACATTTGTCACGCCCAGGGTGTCACTAAATCTCTACTTTAACAGAGCAGGAACCTGGCACCGCTGGGGATGCTCTGGGTTTGCGGGGGGGCACCCCCCTGCCACCCTCCTACTGGGGAGCATGATGGGAGGGGTGAAGTAGGACTTAGTCAATCCTCAATGCATGAACTTTACTGACAGCGCACAATGCTTAAGCCAGTCAGATTCCCGCAGCTGGTATGCCTAGGGGGTTCCATCACTGAGGGATCTGTAGGGGCATAATTCCCATAAGGAATAAGGGATGGTGGGCAGGGGCAAGAGTCGCCCCTTGCCCATGGTCACGCGCTGGCAGCCAGGAGCTCTCCTGTGCTCCAGGTTTAGCATTCAGAGGGGACTGTCCAAAGGTTAAGCAAAACCCTTCTCGCCATAATAGCCTAAGCGGGCAGGCCCAGAATTGTGAAGGGGGTAACCTTCCCGCATGGGGGGCGAATAGTTCTTGGCACATCTTATCAGGCCCTACGGGTCCTTTATTTCAGCAGACCCTAGGATAGCGTCTCGGGCCTTGGGGACATAGATGGGGCCATCCACACCACCAGGAGCCATAGCTCACTAGTAAGTCTTGTACCTGTGGATATAAGGGATCTCACAGGGTTTGAGTCTCGCCAGCGCTGTCTCACGGTCATGAGGTGGCAAAATTTCAAACTCTTCCTTTGCAAGGGTGGTTCCCTTCCAGCTAGTTGCAGAAAGCCCTAGATAGGAGAGGTTGCAGGTAAGACTATAGCGGGTTGGTGGGGGGCCCTGGCTGCGACGGTGAGCCGCCTCCAGGGCTGTGGCGGAGTTACAGGGTGATCTGGAAGCAGGCCGGTACAAAGGGTACCTCTGCGCGGCACCATAGGGGGTGCCTGAGCCAAAACCGAGGAGCCTCAAGGGAGGTCCCGGAAGCCGTGTCGGCGCCCCGCTAGTCCTGCGGGCGGTTGTGGGCCTGAACAACCGGGGGCTTGCTATGAGACGCTCTGCCCCGAGAGGGGGGGCGTGAGTAGAATTACCAACGGCACGTGATCGTAGAAAGAATCACCTGGAGGGCAGCAACGGCGGGCATCGCTCCCGCGCTGCCCGGCTCATCAGGCGGGCAGGCGACCCAGTTGGTTGCCTGCCCTTGGATCGCCCGTAAGATAACCCACCCATTACATATTCTGGAATTATGTAATAAACCTGCAGTATTGTTACCCAACACCAACTGTCTTGTGTTTGTCATTTGGGTAACCTATTATGGGGGAGGGGGGACAGCGGGGTGCCCCTGGGGGTACTATGATGCATTCTTCGGGTACAATCCTTCTATTGTTTGTGGGTCTCACACCTTGTGCACAGCAGCGCTATCCCACAGTGTGTGATGTGACTCACACACTGCAGACACAATCACGCACAGTGAGTTGATCACCCAGTGCCTCAGAGCAGAATCCCACTGATTGTGTGTGAGCCTCACGCCCTGGGCCCAATCACACTCACACCTTGGACCCCAGTCACCCCACGCATTGTGACGTCCACAACGTAGAACATATCCTCCAGCCACGGCCCCTGCAGGTAACAGCGGTGAGGCGGTGGGGCTGGGTTGGTGGGAGGTTTCAACGGACGATGAAGAGGGAAAATTAATTATTTATTTCATTTTACCTCTGCGTCGTCCTTTGAAATCCCCCCTTACTCGGCCACACCCCTGTTACCTGCACGGACTGCGTCTGATATCCTCACTCCTAGGTATAAAGGGATATATTTACGAGCGGAGTTGCGTCACTCTTTGTACCACGCAACTTGGTGCAAGAGCGATTCAAGTCCAAAATGAGTGGCTTATTTACAATATTTTGGAGTAGGAGAGTGCCACAAGCCTTCTAGGTGCGTTGCCCTTCGTCAAAAGAAAAGAGAAGGATGACGCTGTTTCTACAAGCTACGGCACATTCCGGTCCTGTCTGCCGGTGCACAGGCGCACAAACTGCAGCCTAGTGCCAACGCATGCACCCTTACCCCACGGTGCAAGAGTGTCTGTGTCGTTGGTATGATTGTTTATGTGCAGGAAGACCTTCCTGCACAAAAACAATCAAAGGAGGCATATTCCTCGTTCTATGTGTGTGGAAAAAGGAATAAATGAGGAGAAATGTAAACATTTCTCCTCATTTTTTCCTTTTTCTTTTTTTCATGCTGCGCCTGCTTTGGGAAGGTATTAGTTTTGGCGCTGCCCCAGATTTATGCTATGTTGTAAATCCAGTCGCGGCTGGCATAGCTCGTGGGTGGCGACGTGGACGCGGGGGATGGGAGGGGCGGCAGTCGTTCAGAGGCGGGGGGAGTAGGGGGTATCGGAAATAAAACACTTAAAAAACTTACCTCGAGGCCGGTTCTGCATCTTCTCTCCTCCTTCTCCTTCTCCGACAGGAACTAAAAGCAGGCAGCCAGGCTGTAGGGTCTCGTGCTCTGACTGGAGTCTGGAGTCAGGAACATCGAGGAGGTGCTGCTGAGGATGTGCTAAAGAATGCTGAAGACATGCTGCAGGCAGTGAAACTTTGTTTATTTTGCACCCTTCCAATTTAATATATCACCAACCGCCACAGCTGAAATGGAAATGAACAGGATAAACAACAGCTTTTCTGCTGCATACTTCCTAAAATCACAATGTAGCAAAAGGATTACTAAAAGCTGAGAGAAAAAATAAACATGAAAAGGTAAATATGAAGCAAAAAACAAGGTCAGCATAAAAGGCAGAAGGTTTTTTTCCTTTACTGGAAAACGTGTTGTAAAATGCACCATTCAGCCTTCTAGTTTTCACATTTTTCACGGGTGAGATGGCACACCCTAGAAATGCTACGAACCAGTGTATGTGGAAAAGAGCGCTTTAATGAGGCAGGTGCACAACACAAAAGCAACACAATACCCTGGCCAATCGCCTTACAGACTATCATCGAACTGCACTTATATGATGTTTTAACTTGAATAAAACATCCCTTTCCCCTAAGGGCCACCCTCCAACATTTCAAACAACACAAACTACTCCCCAACGATTATCCTCAACCTCCCTTCAAGACTCCTCCCACTTTTCTGAAACTTTGTTGCATGCCTGAACTGATATTGAGCTACCAACCCCACCCGCCCACCCATCAGTGTAACCAGCTATTTTGTGGTCTGTAAACCAGATGTCGACAAGAATTTGGAATCTAACAAACCTTCTCATGGTGAGAATGCAAATTCTGGCAGGAGTCTTGGTATGAAATGTTTCAAAAGTGGCAGCGAGGGACATCTTTCCAATAGTCCTGGGTGTTTTGCAAGGTTTGACACTCGTAAAAAATGTGGCAAGAATGGGCATTATGCTCATGTGTGTTGGGGGACAAAATCACATGGTGTGATCTGTGTTGAGGCTGAAAGGAAATTTGTTATGGGTGTGAGGAATGATGGCATGGTTGATGTTGATCACATAGAAATGCCTGAATGTGAAATTATTATAGGTGAGAAGAAACTATATGTGCTTGCTGACTCAGGATCACCATATATCATGGTAGGTGAGAACTTGAGAAGCAGTGTTTGTGACTGAGAAGATTATGTTACTGACACTAGATATCAATCCGGTGGGATGTGGTGGTTGAAAATGAATGTCCTTTGATAGTCTGCAATGTGGATTTAGTTTTCTGATCATGAGACTGTGGGAAAGGTGTATGTGGCCAAAATGGGGACAATCTATTAGGTAGGAGACATCAGAGGGACATGGGGATAACTCTGAATCCCAACACACAACAAAAGGTGCTATTGCTGGTGAATGAAAGTTGCTTGATGGAATATGTTCAAAATGTCCTAATGTATTTGGTAAGGAGCAAGGACTGCTTAACAATTTTGAACAGAAAATTGTGTTAAAGAATGGTGCTATTCCATTGGTATCAAAGGTTAGGAAGGTTCCTCTCATGGTGGTGGATTCTCTGGAACAAGAATTGAAAAAGTTAATGGAGTGGGGGTGATTGAAGAGAGAAAGAGAGACTGCTCAGCGTGGCTTGCTCCCATAGTCTTAACCCCTGAAGGATGGCAGAAAGGAAATTTGGAAGTGTGTCGATATGTGTGAGTTGAATAAACATATTTTGGTCGACAGGCAGTCCTTACCAAATATTTCGGAAACTTGTGCCTTGATAAAAGGTGCGAAGCTATTCAGTTTAATAGATTTGTCTTCCGCAAACCACTCGATCTTGCTACACCCTGAATCTAGACATATAACATCATCTGTGACTCCTCTGAGGGCTTATAGGTTAATTCGCAAGTCTTTTGGTCCAGCATCAGCTGCTGCCTCTTTCCAGAAGGTCATGAATAAAGGTCTAAAGGCTTGGCAAAGATGTTGTTTTTACAAGACAGCCTTTTGCTCTTTGGCAAAGATCAACTGGAACAGGATGAAATACTGTGGAAAGTGTTGGCACTGTTGCAAAAGGCAGGACAAGTTATAAAGAAAGAGAAATGCAGGTTCAGAGTGTCATCAGAAACTTATTTTGGGTACACTATTTTGGGTGAAGGGAGAAGCCCAAAACTCGACCTAGTTAATAGTATTGTTGAGGCGCCCACACCTGAGAACAAAGATCATGTGCTCTCCTTGTTGGGATTAGCAGAGTTTTGCTGATAGTTTATTCATAACTTCGTTAAATTGTCCCAACCATTGAGAGTGTTATTGAAGAAGGGTTCCCATTTCACTTGGACTGATGGATGTGATGTAGCTTTTAGGAACATAAAAGGCAGCAAGGGAAGATACTAACACTAGGGCATTTTGATGCTTGCAAGAAAACAGTCTTGTCGACTGATGCTAGAATCAAGGGCTTAAGTGTTGTTTTGGCTCAGCTGGTTGATGGTTTATTTATTTTTATTTATTTATAAGGTTTTATATAGCGCGGAGTAGACCCGATGAGGGTATCGGAGCGCTTTACAGAAGTTACATCAAAAGAAAAGTTGCACGCTAGTCACAAATAAATGAGTATCTAAGATGAGATCGTATATGTTGTAAGTTCTTCTTGAAGGTCAGGATTGTGTTAGTCATTCTCTTTTAGCGATCATCACGCATCTTGGTAGATGAGCAGCTTCTGGTTGGGATCAATTTGCATCAGAGCTGGGATCAGGAGAGAGTTTTATTCATTAGAAGTAGTTTGACTTCATTTTTGAAGGAGGTGGTGGAGGCATTCATTCTGATTGCTTGGGGCAGGGCATTCCATATCATAGGTGCTGGCCAGAGAAGGTGCGTGTGTAGGTTAACTTTTTCCTACATTTTTGTGGTTTCAATAGCAGGGTGTTGGTGCTTCTCAGAGTTCTGCTATTGCCTGATAATTCAAGTTTATTGGCTAGATACTTTGGCGTATTGCGGTGTAGGGTTTTGTGCGTCATGCATGCAATGTTTAGCTGTGCTCTTGCCTGATAGGGGAGCCAATTCAGTTCCTTTAGATCCGGGGTGATGTGGTTGTTCTTTCTGGAGCCAGTGACAAGTCTTGCAGCCGCGTTGAGAAGGACTCTTAATGGAGCCAGACTGGATCTCGGCAGGCCACATAATTCCATAGTCTATTCTGGGTAGAACTATATATTAAACAGATGTTTTTAGGCCGTTGTCGTTGAGGAAGGGTTTTAGTTTTCTGAGAATGCTCATATGAAAGTTGGCTCATCTGGTGGCTGTGCTGATGTGTGCCCTCATGTTGAGATTCTTGTCAAGTATTATGCCCAGTGATCTTGTGGAATCGATAATGTGAGGTTTGCAATTGAGGGCTGTTAGTTGTTTCATCCAGTTTACTATGTCACCTTGTCCTGTGGTGGGGAGATTAGGAGAAAGTCATGTTTTGAGCGCATTGAGTTTGAGGTGGTTTTTTGTTAGCCAGGTGTCAGTTTTTTGTAAAGTTGTGTTGAGTAGGCGGATGTCATCCGGCGCTGATATTTTTAGGTATAGTTGGGTATCATCCGCGTACATGTGGTAGTGGGTATTGGAGAGTTTCAGAATTTCGGTTAAGGGTTCCATGAATAGATTGAAGAGGGTAGGAGACAAGACGGCGGAAACTTGAGGGACCCCCAGAGTGAACGGTGTGGTCGAGGATAGCGATTGGTTAATCTTGATTCTTTGGGTTTGGTTGTCTAAGAAGGAGGCAAACCACTTTAGGACAGCTCCTGATAAGCCCATTCTGTGTTCGAGTAGGTCCGTGAGACTGATATGTTTGACCGTATCGAAGGTTCATGATAGGTCTAGAAGGATTAAGGGGTAGGATTCGTTTTGATCTCGTATTCTGATGTGGGGCATGGCCATTTCCATGCTGTGTTTCTGCCTGAAGCCTGATTGGAACTGGTCAATGAGTTGGAATTGGCCTATATGGTTGCATAGCTGGGAGTGTACGCACTTCTCCAGTAGTTTTGCTAGTGTAGGAACAGTAAATATTGGATGGTAGTTATCTGGAATTGTGTGGTCAGCCGTGTTTTGTTTTTTAGAATGGGGGTTACCTACCCTTCTTATAAGCAGCTTGGAAGGGTTTTTTGCGATAGAGATGCATTTACTATCTTTGTCCAGATGAGCATCAGAGCAGTTTTGATCTCGCAGAGGATGTTGGCTGGAAGCGGATCGCAGAAATGGTTTGACGGTTTAATTGTTGTTATTAACTTGAGGATGTCATTTTCGTGAAAGATTTTAAAAGTGTTCCATGACGCATTGTTTTTGAGGGTAAGATCATGCTGGATAGGTGTTTGTGCCGATTGCGGCACGTTGAGGTTAGGTGGGGGGCGACAGTGGGAGTTGTTCATTTGCTGTAAGGAGTTCTTTTTTTATCATTTTGGATTTTTCCAAGAAGTGGGCGGCAAAAGTGTTGCAGTTGGGTTGCTGTTTTGGGCCTACAGAGGAGTCGGTGTGATGTTGAGTGGACTGAAGTTTAATAATTTTGAATAGTTTTCTTGGTCGATTTTTGGCCTTGTTTAGTTGCTCTTTGAAGAAGTTAGCTTTTGAGATTCTGATGTGTTTGTTGAAATTACTCCTCTTTGATCTTGGTTGTTTAAGGTGCTATAGGGACTGTGCGGATCTCCGGTCCTTTCCGCTAGTCTTAGGTTGCGGCGTTGATCGTTCAGACTCCCATTGTACCAGGGTTTGGAGTCTTTAGAGAATGGCCTTTTTAGTTGAAGGGGCGCGACTGTGTTGAGAATGTTAGTCATTAAGTTGTTATAGTGGGTTGTGAGTTCATGTACATCTGTCAGGTCCACTGGTGGTGATAGGAAATTGTTGGTGAGGGAAGTTAGGTCATTACGGTTAATGTCACAAGTATTTCTTTTCCATTGTTTGGGTTTCTTAAGTTTATGTGTCTTCGTTGGTTCAGTGATGAGGAAGAAGATGCTGTGGTGGTCCGTCCAGTCACAAGGGATGATCAATTTAAGTATGATGGAGTTTGGCCTGGCAATGATCAGATCCAGTGTTGCGACTAGGATGTCCGTTAGGTTATCACAGAATTGAACAAGTTTGAGGTCAGTTAGGAAGGTTTTTAGGCTGTTAACTGTGGGATCTTTATGGTCATTACAGTGAAGATTGAAGTCATCGAGGAAGATTTGGGGGCAGGGTTGCCCCAGGTTGGAAGAGATGATTCCCATGATTTGTTCGGCGAATGCAAGATTGTTGCCCGGAGGGTGGTATACCACGTGTAATTTACATTGGGGACTGTCGTTGCTCACAATAAGGTCTGCAATGTCAGCTGTGTGTGTCCAGGCCGATCTGCAATTTAGGAGTATGCAAGGTGAATTGAAAGTGGTGGTATTTGCTTCGCTGAGAGGTGCAGAGGAAAGGTATTCCATTATAGAGTGAGAATCATTAAATGTATGTTGGGCAGTTTTCCACTTCAGATGTTTCTTGTGGCTGTACCATTTACATCGACCACTTTCCCAAAGTTTCACTTTTAAAGAGATGGAAAATAGATCTCCTAGGATTAGACGAAGGATGGAGGGATTATCTATCTACAATGTTTGTGTAGAGTATGTGCCAGGGTCCAAAATCAGCATGGCGGACTGTTTATCGAGGCTGCCAGTTGATCAGGAAAGAGATAAATGTTATAGCACTTTGGTAGGCTGGGTGTGTGAGCTTGGGCTGGATGACAATGAATGGGCTGTTGGCAATTCTAAAGATTTGCATTTTTTAGTTTTGAAGTATTTCATTGTGAAGGGTTGGCCAGAGAGTAAAGATATTCCCGTCACTTTGAGGGGCTTCTCCTATTGAAGGGGTTAATTATGCATTGTGGAAGAGAAGAATCACAGAGGTGATCGAGTACTACCTCTCAATGATTTGAAAGAAAAACTAATCATCTTGGCTCATGAGGGGCATTTAGGGAATAACATGACTAAAGCTAGGTTACGAAATGGCATTGGTGGCCGGGGATGGATCATCAGGTTGAAGATGTTGTAAAGGACTGTTGGCAATGTGCTAATAATGACAAAAGTAAGAAGACACGTACTGCTCCACTATCCCCAGTTGAGAGTCTATGAGAACACTGGACAAAGTTAGGTTTAGACATCACTGACGCTTTTGAGTGGATGGCCCATGATGAACGTATGTTTTATTACTGGTTGAATACACTTCCATGATGAATGTATGTTTTATTACTGGTTGAATACACTTCCAAGTGGGTGACCACATATGTTTAGCTTCATTCAACACTAAGAATGCAATAGAAGTCTTCATGGAGGAGTTCTCTTGGGAGGAGAATCCCAAGTATCTTGACACTGACATTGGGGTGCAGTTCATCTCTAAAGAGATGTGCAAATGTTTTACAAAGCTATCAATTGCGCACTTTAAGATGGTTCTTTATTCACCCCAAGCTAATGGTTTAGCAGAAAGCATGAACAGAATTGTGAAGAGTTGTGCTCAAAGAGTACTTGTTACTAATAGTTCCCTAAAAGTCTTCATGAGAGAAACATGGTGGGCTCAAAACAAAACGCCTAATAGTGTAAATTTGCTGTCACCATTTACCTCTTGAGGGGTAGGAGGCCTCGCAGTAAACTCAATCCAGTATGGCTGAAATGGAGTACAAGAAGGTATGTGGTACACAATTCAGAAGAAGAACTGAATATACGCAGTTCATCACATAAAAAAAAAAATAGAACCCAATTTGATATAAAGAATTGTGCACAAGAAGGATGGCTGAAAGTGGGAGAAAAAGGGTAGATCAGAAGGCCGGGGATGCTGTGAAAAGGACGTTCCAAGTTCATGGGTCCTTTTTAGGTCTCGCTGAGGCAGCGCATACGCTGCTCTGCGAGACATTTAGTGTATGGGTTTTCAAAGTGTTGCCACAGGCTTTTGGTGGCCTAAAGCTTGCGTGCACGTGAGCTTGCACATGTGCAGCCGCCATCTGCCTTTCTGTCATGGCTCATTAAGCCTTCCAGCACGTGAATCATGCTCCTCCACCCCCTTGCTGTCTGCTCTCACTACCCCCTTTTTTTCTCCCCCCTTCCTTCTCCCCCTCCCTCCTCGTTAGCTTGTTATTCTTAACTTCGGAAGCATCTGATGTGAATTCTTCACGGAGCAATTCACTTCCGGCTAAGCCAATGCCGACTCAGACAGTAGACATTTTCTGGTGCTTGTCTTTACTAGTCTGTTACCTTTCATACAGTTGAAGTAATGGTATTCATCTTACTACAACCAAGTACAGAGTACAAGAAAATGCAATACCGTAAATAGAAACAATATTAGTACATTTATCCACGCAAGTTTTCATGGTGGTGCTGGAGCAGAGTTTTCATTTAGAAAATTCAGGGGCTTTTGAAGCTCTAGTATGTCTATGCGTTTTATTAAATATTAATAAATAACAATTAATTATTTGTCTTGTGCAAGTGTGTTTTTATTAATCAATTCGTTTGTCTTAACATAAGAGAAAGTTACACGAGGGTTAGCATGTGTGTGCTGTTTCTGTTTTCTAAAAAATAACGTGCAAGTTTTCATGTTTAAACGTTGCTGTGTGCTGTTTATTTTGAGCACAAAACGCTGTCTGAATTAATGCTTTTTTATGTCGCAAAAGCTAGATAAATGCATACACATAAGGGTATTAGTGGGGTTAACACTGTTTAATCATTATGCTGTAGTAACGTTTATTTTGTCTCTTTAATTAAAGATGGTCTATTGTGGCTTATGGAGGCTGTATTAAGATGGCTGAATTTTGAAGCCTGGCCTCGAGTGAATATGTGAAAGACGTGACGAGGGAGACCCCTGCTGGAAATGGTCTTGAAGTTGACTGACCATGGTCCTTCTATGAAACTTTCCATGAGGACAGCAGCAGTTTTTGGGAGTTCTCCAAGAGAAGTGAAAGTGTCCTTGGCAATCTCGAAAGACAAAGGAGCCTTAGAGGAAAACTCTGAACTGTGGCTCGATGGCCGAGGAGAAGCCAGATTAAATGTGATACATGTTTTATTTTCTTGGTTCCTGTTCCGTAGTCTTCGCTATGTGTATTTTTCCTGAGCGGAGGTTCACAAATGTTGCAATGTTGCATCCTTTCCTTCTCGCTCTGCTCAGTGATTCAGTGTATTTTGCAAACTTGATGAGTGTTTCCATTGTAATTTTTATTATAAAAACTGTTAGCTTAGAGAGGGTTCTTGCCACCCTTTTGCCACTTGCCATTTTACCTTTGCTGCGGGAGATTGCGTTGCTGAGGATCGTGCTGAGGACTTCGTCTTGAGAGACTTTACCGAGAGACTTGTCCTGACCCGTTCTGACACTTAGTTAGAATAGGTAACTATGAGAAATGATTCAGTGAATCACTGCGAGTATCAGAGAGAAGATCAGATTCTGTAAGAGAGCCTGAAGTTTCAAACAGCAGTGAAGGGAAAAGAAAAGAAAAAAGAAATCACACAGAGACTACTCCTGAATCAGAAGAGGAGGAGATTGAAGAACCACTTGAGATTATACTTGAAGAAGTAGGGTCAGAAGAAGATAGAGAGGGACAGATTGCGGAAGACCCCCGAGGAGGTGTAGGGAACATTCATGAGGAGCTAGGTGAAGGGACAAGTAGACAGCAAGAAGATTGCGTGTCGGAGACCCGAGGAGGGACAGGAGTAGGGAAGTCTCAAACAGTGGTGAAAAAATCTGTGGAGAAGAAGAAAGCTGCTGGAAAACTGAAACAAGAGGCACTTGAAACAGATGATGAAGATGAACAAACAGAGGGTCGAGTTCTGAGAAAGAGAACTTGGATTGGAGAAAGGAGTAATAAAGAAACAAAGCCAAAAAAGGTGTTAAGAGGAGATCGTTGGCCTAACAACAGAGTTAAGAGGCTGAGATACAGAGTAATAAGAGCAAATTCATCGAAAGCTGAACAAGTGAATGAAGTTTCGAGTCAAAGTTCAAAAGCTGAAGGAGAAGAATCAAAGGAATCAAACGAACTAGTGGAAAAAAAAAGAGTAAGAAGACCCAACCAAAAGTACAGATCACCGGAATGGTCTTATGTGGCACTGTCTGAAGGAGGAGAAGAAGAAACAGTGACTCGAGATAATCCGGAAGTGGTCTTGAGAGAAGTGGTTGAGGAAGATACTGGTGAAATTCTGAAAGTACTCTTGACTGACATTGGAGAAGAGTCGAGTACTGAGGATCTTTACGTTGGAGATCTGATACAATTTGATGTTGAAGAAATTGAAGTGAAGAATGACAAGTATCCAAACTGAGTGAAAGAAGGATTCACTTGGATCAAGTGAACGAAGAGATCATTTGGATAAACTGAAAGCTGAAGAATTGCTGAAGAATTGAAGAAGTTCAAACAGTAGTGGACTAGTACAAGCTAAACTAAAATGGCTAACATAGAGGATAATAGAAATGGATGTGCCTTCTTTAAGAGGTGGTGTAGAATGTGCTGCTGTTGTACTGGATTATTAATGCTTCTATGGGGTGTTTTAGTTTTATTAGTTATTTTTAGAGTAGAGTTTGGAATGAATATAGAGAATGTGACAAATGTAGAGAAAAATTCACAAAAAGTAGTTCCAATTAGAAGTAGTAGTTACATACACAAAGATAGGTCAATTAATAACTTTTCTAGTAATGTTTTTTCTAAACTGTTATATGAATATGTGAAGACAATGGAAGTAAGGGATTGCTACGTCTGTATGCAATTACCTGCTTCTGTTTCAGAGGGTGTTACTTATCACCATTTACCAGCTACATATGGTATTTCCTGTAGTATTTTAAGTAGTGTTTTTTATTTGTTAGGGAAAATAGATTATAAGATGTCTAACAGAGACAGTATTTTTGGGCACTTGCCAATGAACAAAGAGCTGAATCCAGCTAAAGAAGCTAACACTTTTGGTGAGATTTTTATTGAAGAAAAAGGATTAACATTAGATTACATTTTTAAGAATAATTTAACTTGCAGTTTGAAAGAAGAGGAGAGAGCTTTCCTGGATATGGTAGAAGAAAGGAGAGTGAACATGCATGAGAAAGGGGGAAAATATGAAGTGAGTGAGACAATTTGGGACATTGAGATGGGAAAAGAGTTGAAGAATGGGGCTAGTCCAACTTTAGCTCTAGATGCGCCACAGAAGGGTAAACTTTGCATTACTAGAAGGAAATCCCAATATGATACATATTTTGTGGGAACTAGTGAGTGCCATGATACATACTTCATTGCGACAGGTTGGGGTTTCAGAGGTGGAGAAGATACAATTTTTCCAGGAGTGTACTATGTTTGTGGGAACAAGGCTTATTACAAGTTGCCTGACCATTGGTATGGCACATGTTATGTGGGACTGGTTTTTCCTAAGATTTTTCATACAGATAAAATAAGAGATGTAGAAGATATTAACTTATTAACACGTTTTAAGAGAGAAACTTGGTCTGAAATTGTGGGTGATATTTTTGGGGTTTTGATTCCAGCAGTGGGAATTTCTTTAAATGCTTATGGAATTCGGAAACTGTCCACAGTGGTTGATCGCTTATCGACAAATACCGCAGGAGGGTTTCTTTTGGTGAATACGGAATTAAGTGCCGTACGTGCCATGTCTATGCAAAATCGACTTGCCCTTGATATTCTATTGGCCAAGGAGGGTGGAGTCTGTGGAATATTGAAAGTTCAACATTGTTGCACTTACATTCCTGACGAAAGTAAAGACCTGAAGGTCTATATTAAAAATATTACTGATTTGCATGAAGAATTAGTACCACTTGAAGCTGGGAGTTTATGGACTAAAATAGCTAATAAAATGATAGCTGTTAAGGATTTTATTGCAAAAATAGGTAGTACAATTATAGGTAGAATATTGTTTCCCTTGTCTTGTATAATTGTGGCTTTATTAATAATAAGATTGGTGTGTGTGTGTTGTAAAAACAGGGGAGGGAAAAAGAAATTGAATAAGGAAAAGAAAAATAAGAAGTTGAAAAGAGAACCTCAAGAAATTGAACTAGAAGAATTGAGGGAGAGTGTTTACTTAGAGACAAAGAGAGATGATGAAAGAGTGACTGGTGTTTAATGTTGTGTAAGGGGAAAAGACATTTCTGATTTCTCCTAAAATGGGACTAAATTTTCACTAATTTTTTTTTTTTTGGGTTTATTTGGTGATAAAATCACCAAAGGGGGGATTGCTGGAGCAGAGTTTTCATTTAGAAAATTCAGGGGCTTTTGAAGCTCTAGTATGTCTATGCGTTTTATTAAATATTAATAAATAACAATTAATTATTTGTCTTGTGCAAGTGTGTTTTTATTAATCAATTCGTTTGTCTTAACATAAGAGAAAGTTACACGAGGGTTAGCATGTGTGTGCTGTTTCTGTTTTCTAAAAAATAACGTGCAAGTTTTCATGTTTAAACGTTGCTGTGTGCTGTTTATTTTGAGCACAAAACGCTGTCTGAATTAATGCTTTTTTATGTCGCAAAAGCTAGATAAATGCATACACATAAGGGTATTAGTGGGGTTAACACTGTTTAATCATTATGCTGTAGTAACGTTTATTTTGTCTCTTTAATTAAAGATGGTCTATTGTGGCTTATGGAGGCTGTATTAAGATGGCTGAATTTTGAAGCCTGGCCTCGAGTGAATATGTGAAAGACGTGACGAGGGAGACCCCTGCTGGAAATGGTCTTGAAGTTGACTGACCATGGTCCTTCTATGAAACTTTCCATGAGGACAGCAGCAGTTTTTGGGAGTTCTCCAAGAGAAGTGAAAGTGTCCTTGGCAATCTCGAAAGACAAAGGAGCCTTAGAGGAAAACTCTGAACTGTGGCTCGATGGCCGAGGAGAAGCCGGATTAAATGTGATACATGTTTTATTTTCTTGGTTCCTGTTCCGTAGTCTTCGCTATGTGTATTTTTCCTGAGCGGAGGTTCACAAATGTTGCAATGTTGCATCCTTTCCTTCTCGCTCTACTCAGTGATTCAGTGTATTTTGCAAACTTGATGAGTGTTTCCATTGTAATTTTTATTATAAAAACTGTTAGCTTAGAGAGGGTTCTTGCCACCCTTTTGCCACTTGCCATTTTACCTTTGCTGCGGGAGATTGCGTTGCTGAGGATCGTGCTGAGGACTTCGTCTTGAGAGACTTTACCGAGAGACTTGTCCTGACCCGTTCTGACACTTAGTTAGAATAGGTAACTATGAGAAATGATTTATTCTGATTGATTTTACTTTGACTAATTTTAGATAAAGCAATATAATTTTAAACATGGTGTTGAATTTTCTTTCTTGTCAATTATTGGGTTTATATTTTTGATCATTATTGTATATGTTGTATAGATTATGTTATTGATTAGGACAGTCACTAAACCAGATCTGATCGACCTGATATTGATGCAGGGTGTTTAGGTGTTTTCTTTCCACAGGTTTATTGCCGGTAGAGTATTTGAGCGTATGTTAGTGAAATGGGCCCTAGCGTATGATGAATGTATGTGCGTGTAACTGTGTGATTACTCTATCCGTGGTAGTGGGCATATTTTAGATACCCTGATCTCTATCAGTGGCATAGGAGAGAAGTTGCTCATTTTTAGTGACACAACTTATAATTTCAGAGTTGATGTTTAATTTTTGTTTGCGAACTTGCCAACCTGGCAAATTAAGTTCTTCCTGGTGTGATTTGCCAGTGGCGAAGTTTGAATCTCGGTTAAGGTCGATAAATCGAGTTGCATTCATTTGGATAATAACATTTACTATTTACTGCACTTTTAAGAAGCAATTCTGCAACATTAAGCAATAGATACATTCGAAATTAGCATTGTCGTCAGAGGGCACTCCAAAACGTTTAGCAACTGGTAGCAGGGACACTTGCACATAGACTTTGCTGCTGCTATTTTGAAGAATGTTGATGTACTCTTTCCAGAAGTTGTTTATATTTAATAGAAAATTGCTAAAATTAAAGTTTTACACTTGTGAACAATACACCCGTGGATTTTTCCTTTTGGTATGGTAATCGCCATTTTCTAGAAGACAATCAAATTGTTTTATGTAAGTCATTCAACATGGTTGGGCATAAGTTGCGGGCCATCTCAAATGAACATTACCCCTCACCTCCGCACCCTCTCTGCTCTTTTCTGTGTATTCCTCTCTGCACATGCCTTCCACATCAGCTGCTGGAGGCACAACAAAGCAGGCCCGCACTCTCCATTCAGTCTCCGTTTTACTCAAGCTTCGTATACTCCATTTGGGCATGTGGTTTGAAACCTGCACCAGTGGTTCAGCATATACTATTTACAAACAGCATGTACCGTTTTGCCTTATGTCCCCTTTTTTTTACTGTTTGATGTAAGCATTGATTATCGTTGATGTGTGTAGATTTTTTTTTTTTTGTATACATTTTACATGGATTTGCCTAAATATATAACACACGACTAGAGCAGCCAGATCCATGGGTGAGTGCCCTAAGCCATCTAAAATTCTATATTTAGAGATAGATTTATAACCTCTAAATTGTCAATTTGGTATCTCCCAAAACAAGCATTGGCATAGCCAATAGGTCTCGCCTTTGGGACCTTATAAGTGTTTAGCCATGCAACAGTTGATGTTGTTGCACCAAGTATATTGTGCTGGATAACTAAATACTTATAAGGTCCCAAAAGCGAGACCTATTGGCTATGCCAATGCTTGTTATTATTGCTGGTGTGAGGAAAGTGCGGTGATATTGGACTTAGGAGATGTCTGGAATATGTCTTGGTTGGGAAAAGTGGATGATAATTCAGTCTCACATCATCCTGCTGTTAACAGGGATAGAGGTGATGAACACTCCACCAAGAGATCGAGGGTCAAGCCTGAGTGGCATAAAGACTATGCAACTGGTTAGGGTTGGTTCTCGCTGACAGCATGCCATTTCATTTGTGCTGTGTAATATAAGGCCTTTGTAGTTGCTTTTATGGTATGTTTTTTTTCCCCATTTTGCATATTTATTTTTATGTTTTCCATTGTATTGCTTATTTGCTAGCTATTATAATATTGTATGGGGGAAATGTGCTGTGGCTTGGTCTACAATATGATTAGAATACTACCCAGGTCATCCATGACAGCACAAAGCTCTGTACACTAACTATGTTCTAATGTTTAAATTATTGACAGTTATCTGCTGTCCTGGAAGCTGCTAAGATGGGTTGGTGTTCTATTTCTGAATACTACGCATAAATCTTCAGGAAACTTACACTGGAAGGTATGTGGTAATTTGGAACTTAAAAGAACCTGTACCCAAATGTACTTTTACTCCCCCCACAAGGTCCTCTGACCCCTGCACTGTGCCAATTTGCATTCGTCCCTGACTACCGGCCTCACTCGGAGTACCCCATGGTCCTCCGTACATTAGGCAAGAGAGTGTTTTACCCCGAACTTGGAGCAGTCATGCCAAAAACAACAATACTCTCTAGGACAGATACCTTTATTAAAGGCCCAACATGCCCTACTAGCATTGCCTTTCATCTTCTCATAGCGCCCTCCCCTCCTTCGGTGGGAATCCCTGGAAAGGGCGTATTAAAAAGAGGGAGGATGCTGTCCGTAAATATAGTAGCTGCCACTGAATGAAGCTTACAGTATTCATCTTCTGCCAGTGAAGCCCTGAATTCCTCATTGTATCTGACCCACGCGAGGCACTCAACTATAACCAGTAACTTGCGAATGACATCCATGTACCTGAATAAAGCCAAAAACCGCTCTGGATACCTCTCCCAAAACACACTTGTGTAAATTAAAAACCCCCTGTCCAGTTTTCGTTAGTGACCTGCACTCTAGGCCATCTGGGCAGCTCATATTCCTCCTCCTTAGATCCCTTCTATGCTCTCATCTCTCTAAGCAGCAGGTTGAACACCTCTATGTGTTTTTCTCTTCCAAATCCACTCTGTAGTTGTATTCCCCAACGGTGCCCCCAAAGATTTCTCAATGCCCATGCAATTTAGTTTCTTACATTTTATCTCTTTCCTTTCCCTCAGTTACAGAGTCAGTGGCCATGGCTGTTGCTCCCACACCCACCACCTTGTCCTTGGGTATACTGTCTTCCCCCAAAGGCAGTACCTCTCCTATCTCTGTCGCCTGATCGATTGTTATATTCCATATAGGTACCCTATATAGGCGCAGGTAACATTGCAACCTTTCACCTATATTCTTCCCTACATTACATACATAGCGGTTCTTAGGGTCTGACCTTTTACCGAGATACGACACTGCATTCAGAACGCGTGTTTTCCCTAGTTGTAATTTCATACATTATGCATGAGGTTTCTTGGAAGCACAGCAGGACTACCTCTCCTGTATAATATCTCTGTACAAAGTTCAGGACCAACCTCATCCTTTAGGCCGACACAGTAACACAGCAAGGTAGAATCCCTGGGTAGACCTATGGGTATATATACATCACATCTTGCTTAGAAGGACAGAGGAGACTGAGACTTCCCGGCTGGCACACTGACCAGAGATGCTGAGGTTCCTGCATGCAGACGCTCCAGCTTGCAGTGTTCTAACATGCCTCGCGGGGTGTTCATCTCAAGACCAGGATGGGGTCTCTCATTCTCAGGTAATGGGGGTGACTAGATCCTAGAGCGATTCTTGACATAACACCTACACAAATGGTAGGTACATTTAGGTACATCTAGTTAGGCAGGCATCATAGGAGTACGCACTTTTACCATGTATTTTATTTACTTGTATCTATTCATGATTACTGCAAAATGGTAGAACTGTACCATCATTTTACTTTCATAGTACTTCTAATCATATATCTCTGCTATTGTCTAATGGTTGTTGCAGCTTATCTATTCTACACTAGAATAACAACTGTTTAATAAATTCTTCTTTTTTTTTAACACAAACCTTATTAAGGTTATCCAAATATACATACAATCTTCTACGTCCACATTAGGAGCAAGTAGTATCAATGCGGTACATCGTCATATGCCCTACTTGTGTATACCTGAGCACATAGTTAGTACAATACCTTTGTGTGCATAGATCTTAACAGCAACACATTCCAATGTGTACATTTCTTTTGCCGTGACATTAAATATTCCGTTCTGTGTTGTGGACCACATTTCGCATTTCTAAATTAACCTATACCGATTACTCAAGGTCACCCCCCCACGCAGTCATCTAACTGGGAACACCATAGTAAGCTACAGAACAGATTGAATAATTCCGTAACATTTCACAAAGAGACCTGCACTTGACTAGGGCTTGCGTCACTATACTTTATCACACAACACGTTCAGATTTATCTTGTAGAGGGCACCCGCCTTCCGCGTACAACGCCTCAGCCACAGCTCGATCAAACCACTACTGTCTGCATAGATCCCTCCCAGCTTTTAAATGCCTCAAATACTACATCTCACAACATTGCTATTGGTATATTTTTCTCAGGCCCCTCTGCTCTTTCAATAAATTCTTACTGACAAACGCCCATTATGTTTATTCTGTGTATCTCTCTGAGACAAACTAAGTGAGCATGAGTGACTGAGCGAAAGGTAGTATATTGTTTCCACGATTCTAAGGGCTCACGGTTGTCATGTTCTGAGGTTGCCAGAAACTATTCTCTCCCCGATAAGAGGAGATTCTAGTGGCACTGTGAGCTAGTCCGGTGGGGGTGCACGGAATCAGTCTGCCACAAATCACACAGTTTATGTTATCCAAACGTGCAGATCCTGAATAGGTTATATAGGAATTACACGACATGGCACCGTCAACGTTGTTTGGGTACTAATTTAACAGTAGAATCTGAGTAGTTCAGTCATGCTATTCTCAGAGACCCCGACTCACAAAACACCAGAGACGTCTGGAGTGGGTGGGCGAAACAAAAAAATCCTATTTATTGGCCGTTGGTTAATCAAGCTAGAAGGACGCATTGTTCCTAAGTTGTGCACAAACACCTTATCTTAGTTTCCTTGGAAGACTTCCTCGTTACAAAAATGACTGAGACCAGAGATAACGTAATAGTAGATCTAAACCTCTCAGCCGGAGAAGAAGATGCAGACACAATACACATTGCAGACAATTTTAGAAACACAGTCACCCTGAAACTGCTTGCGCATGGTCTAACACCTAGCGGTGGTATAGTAGCGTTCGTGATTGAGGCACACGAATCATACAGAACAGAGGTATTTTATTTGTGGGTTACATTCCCAGCAGCAAATGCAAGAACACTAACATTTCAACCCTACACAGGAGATGCACCAGTGGAATACTGTCCATTTGAAGATATAGAGGTTTCGCTCACGTACCAGGAACACTTATACTGATTTAAAAGCGCCCTACCCCACATAAGAAGAAGAGTGAGATTCGGCCCGCTCGGAAGAGAAGGGGCAACATGGCCAATATTAGCGGCCTACACACCACAGCCTGACATTGAAACAATGCCAGTAGGTGACTTACTCACACAACACAAAGAATTAATAAAAATCTACAGAAACTTGATGCAATTCATCATGAGGACACGGACAGTCCAACCAGCAATAGTTGCAACAAATAGAACTCAAGCTCAGGGTACAGCAACTAAAATCACACCACAAACATTGCACACGGTGATGGGTAAACTGCCCACAAAACGTGAATAAATGCTATTCTGGGTAGCTCAGAAAATAACACAGCTAGAGGCAGTATTCCCGAATACTACCCCTTATTAATAACACAGAATGCTAACGATCTGCTTGCCCATGGGGATAACACCACAAGTAGAGGACTGTACCACTTGGGGTACAGTCTTTGCTGTCATTTATACCAGAACTCATGGTATTCCGTCATTAGCAGTGATACTAGATGTATTGACACAAATACAAAAGGAGTATGGAGCAGAGCCTGCTCTGAACTTAGGGATGAAGTTACTAGGTAACTATGTCCAGGTATCAGCCATAATTTTAGCTAATATTAAAGAGGAAGCAGCTTCAGTGACTATCCGTCAACGCCTAAGGGAGTTCAATCCTTTAGAACAGGAACACGAACTACCAAAAATAATTGAAACTGCAAATGCAGAATTAGGCAGAGACAGTTTGGGTGGGAAAGCTTTTAAACCACAACTACTGGGCAGCGGGGTAGTGGAGAGCTGAGGCGCTAGCGGCTACGAGTGTGGGCCATGCCTGCCGCTCATCTCCCGGTCTCTAAACTATGCTTGAAGAGATCAATGTACGATGCTTTAACAATGTATGCGATTGTGGAAACCACATATTCCGCTCTCAGAATTCCTTGATGGTCTCTCAGATAAGAACCATCTAGAAATGAATCAAATCAGCCAATTCCAGTGATATATCTTGCAGGACTGGTCTTGGCTTGGTACAAAATTCTGTTACATTGTTGTAATTATTGCCACAATCATTCTCTCCATCACCAGGAACTTCCCCATCTGGCATTGGAAAGATCGTGGAGGGATTCAGGGTGTGGCAACATCTGATTTAAATATTTTCAGCCTCAAGCATAATTGGCTCATCTTTTTTCATGCAGCTGTCCTTGGGATTCACTCGTTAAGTGTATAACCTGTTATAATTAGGTCTCCCGGTTTTATGGTATTTACTTTTTTGGCATTTCCGTCTGTATGTATCCATATTTATTTTTTGTCAACTTTATCCGTATTTCTCCATATTTATCATGGGTATTGTGAAAAAAATTAAGCTGAAACTGGTATATTTCCACATTTATTAAACTAATAAATATGCAGTCATGCTTGAATGCCTGCCAGGTTTCAGTGAAATGAACACCCGCAGAAGATAAATCAATGGACTTATATGAAAATATGCACATTTCAGTATCAGCCTTGTGCATATCTACTGGTGTTTAAGCTTCTTTACTAAAATTATTTTCATTTTTTGTAGTTAGGCATGATAGGACCGGATTCTTGCCTACCTGGTGCTCTCCAAGAATCCTCTCAGGTCGCCAGGATCTTTTTATCTGCTAAATAGTGTAGAGGGGAGAAAACCCAATTCTTAATACGTAATCACCAGAATCAAATCTCATTTCAAAAGGACCACTGACTCCGAATCTAACATTTCTTGGATTTTATTACAAACAAAAATAACTGCACATACAGACACCTTAGCACAAGGTGAAGAAGATAAATGGGCTTTAGAACAAACGCAAATCTACGTAAGAGTCTCATATGACTCAAAACAAAAAGAATAACAAGTTCCAGGATCATAAGAAATGCAATGGTCAGTCCAATATCTACATTAGGAATCATTAGCCTAAAAGGAAAAACAGTTAGTCTATCCCTACTCTATCTCTAAGTTGACGTCCCTACTTAGCATTTCCCTCCCAGGCCAGAGAGTAAAAAGGTGTCAGAAGTGAAGTCTTCCTTAGAAGTACATTCACTTAGTCAGAGCTTCTGAGAAGCTCCTTCTAGCTTCCCATCTAAACCTCAACTGCTCAACCCTCGGGGCACTGTCCTAATACAAAATCCCAAAAACGTAGAACACGCCCTTCGGCACACCTCTTCAGCCATGTCTTCTCCAAGTACTTTTCCAGTGAAACTTGTACTCCATCCAACGACGGTTAGCTTGACCTTGGGTCCCAGGCACCTTCTCCGCCGAAAGTATCATCCGGATGTTCCAATGTACTCCCCTTTTGGCTTCTCGTACCATCCTAACTCCTAAAACAAAGACCTAGTCTCTCTAACGAGCTAAACGTCCTTGCACCTGCAACAGAAACATGGGAACAAAAAACTTTTCACTTCTCTAAGATTTTCCATTCTCCTGAAACCCAAAGCCTTTACCAAGGGAAATCATTTTCGGCCATTCAACGTTAGCTAAGATAAGAAATGAACAGGCCTTTCTCTTTAAACGTATATGCGATCAGGCCTTTACACTGTTAAACACACTCCTAAATCACACTTTGAGCATTATTTCATTATTCCTTTATACGTAAACAAGCAGGCTACACGTGTAACCTTAACATGGCGCACGTTTAAACTAATACATTGCATTACATGAAAACTAATCATTATGCATTTACTAAAATACATTTGCAATGATCTACGACATTATTCTTTATGAATAATCATGGTTACAATTCTAATCACACCTATGTTAAGCAATTCTAATAATACATTTCTATGTCGCACCTAAACTACTTCGATTAATATGTGGCTGCGGACTAACAATGAATATGATGCACCCCTACAAATTTCAGACTAACGTGGCGCTCTATCAGTTTCCCCCTTTCAGGACAAATGTCATCACACAATCAATTCCCTTGGAGAAAGAACCGACCTAAACAGTACTTGTCTCCATCCTCCCCCGTCGGAATCTCTCCATATTCTTAATATTCTGATATTGACTGTCCTGCAGTCTGGCCATTCGCATTTCACTTGCTCTGAGAGCTCTTTCAATTCGGTTTCCTCTGTACCACTTATAAGCTCTAATGAATCCCCACAAACAGATCACACAAACCACAACAATGATAAGGGGTTTTGGCACGAACCCAAGGAACCCCTTCCCCAAATTCACAAACCAATTTCCCACATGACCAAATCCTTTACCCATCTTTTCCCACACCCCTTCTTCGATCAGATCCCCAATCTCTTGATGAATCGTGGTAATGTTGTCTATATTTATTTATTTATTTATTTATTTAATTTATATGGCGCGTTATAACCACAGGGGTCTCTAAGCGCAGTCTGACCAGATTTGCGTGAAAGATGTTGCATTCACTTGAAAAACCAACTATGTACCTAAGATCTGCTCCATGCTTGTTTGAACAGTACCGTTTTTAGTTTTTTTCTGAAGGAAAGTAGATTACTTTCCTTCCTGAGCTCTGGGTCCAATTTGTTCCATATAGCTGGGAGCGTGTTGGAAAAAGCGCGGCCGCCCACCGTGGACAATTTGAAACGGGACTGAGACAGAAGAGTGGCGTCCGACGAACGCAAAGTCCTACCCGGTATGTAGGGGGATAGTCGGGATTTAAGGTATTTTGGTGCTTTGCCATACCGAGCCTTGTGAGCGATACACAATCCTTTAAAGACAATTCTCTGCCGAGTTGGCAGCCAATGCAACTCCTGCATCAGGGGAGAGGCATGGGCAGTCCTGGGTTTTTTAAATATTAACCTAGCCGCATCGTTCATAACTCCCTGTAGTTTGTCCAGCAACCGCTGTGGCAAACCTAGATAAAGGGAGTTACCGTAGTCCAGCCTAGCCAGAATTGTAGCCGAGACCACGTGTCTCAGAGTAGGAAAAGAAAGTAGGGCAGAGATCTTCCTTAGTTGTCTTAAAAGGCATATACTGGTGCCTACTACAGTGGCAACTTGTTTTTCCATGGATAGTTTATTATCCACATATAGGCCTAAGCTTTTAACCGCAGCTGCCGGTTTAGGTGGTGCGCCCAACTCCCTAGGCCAAAATTTCTCACTCCAAGGGTTACCCGAGATGGAAATGGGCAATACTTCCGTCTTATCCGGATTGACTTTCAAGGAGTTCTCGGACATCCAGTTGACTGTGGTTTTCAATATGTCCTGTAGCCTAGTGGATGCTCCTGGACCATCATCCAGCCGGATGATTATCTGGGTGTGATCGGCATAGTTGTACACTAGGCAGTCCATCCTGTTCAGGAGAGCAATTAATGGCTGCAGGTAGATGTTGAAGAGTAGGGGGGACAAGGCAGAGCCCTGTGGGACCCCGCAGGTGATCGGAGCAGGGGTGGAAAGTAGATCCCCCAGCTGCACTCGTTGTGTCCTACCCTGCAAAAATGATGTGAGCCATGCATGTGCTGTACCCACGACGCCAAAGGATCTCAACCGCGACAGAAGCTGTTTATGACACACGGTGTCAAACGCCGCGGAGAGATCCAGTAGTACCAGGGCGCTCGGTGTTTTTACATCAGCTCGCATCCTTAGCTCATCTAGAATGGATAGCATGACTAGTTCCGTGCTATGATTAGCACGGAACCCTGCCTGATTGGTCTCCAGCAGGTTGTTACTCTCTAGATGGCCCGATAATAGAGCTAGCACGTGCTGCTCAATCACCTTAACAAGGAAAGGCAGCTGGGAGATGGGCCGGAAGTTTTTCAGACATTTTGTGTCTGCTCCAGGTTTCTTCAACAAGGGGATCAAGCGGGCCTCTTTAAAGGCTGAAGGGATCTGTCCTGTATGAAGAGAGGTATTCAATAGATGCAGAACCTCTTCCTCTATTCCTGGCATTGCCATCTTAAATATGTCTGGAGGGCATGGGTCCACCAAGGAACCTGATTTAACTCGGCCTATGATTTTAAGTAGTTCCTGTATGGAGATAGGAGACAGCTCAGTTAATGATGGAATGTTTAGCGAGGCGATAAGGTCCGGTAGCCGCGGACATTGGAGGGGTGCGGTTTCCGCAATTTCGTCCAAGATATCAGATATCTTCTTTACGAAGAAATCCTGGAACCTCTGGCAGTCCTCCTGGGTGAACTCGGGACTTTGCTCCTTGTTCACCCTGAGCTCCGCCAGGACCCGAAAAATTTCTTTTTGCGGATTTCTTGCCGTAGTTATTCTTTCCTCAAAGAAAGAAGCCTTCCTTGATTGTATGGCTAGTTTGTACTGGGCTAAGGATGAAACATATTCTTGTTTGGAGATGGCGTCGTATTTTTTACGCCATGCCCGTTCTTTCTTCCTCACCCCGCGTTTCATCTCCCTAAGAGAGTCATTATACCAAGGCGCCCCGGCTCCTCTCGCCACCTTCTTCATCCTGCAAAGAGGTGCCACCACATCAATGGCACTTCCCAATTTGTGCTGGAGGTGTTCACATAGAGCATCTACGTTGGTATCCTGCTCTTTGGCTGAAGGGTGGTGTTCTAAGAGGTGGACCAGTTTTTCCCCATCAAGGTTTCTCCATTTTCGGGCCGTTTTCCAGCCTTCCCCAGGTTTGGACAGGGGGCCCTTCAATAAAAGTCTACCCTTTATTAGAAAGTGGTCAGACCAAGCACAGGGAAGAATTTCCGTGATACCCTGGGCTGGCATGGTGGTCCAGACTAAATCGAGCACATGGCCTTTCTCATGTGTCGGTCCCTTGACCTGTTGGGTAAAACCTAAAGAGGAGACCGCCTCCTCGATCTGTAATGCTTGTCCCTCTTTCGGTGATTTTTCCCAATGATAGTTGAAGTCCCCAACGATCACCATTTTATCATATCTTGTACACAGGTCCTGGACCAGTCTTACAAAGAGAGTGGGGAAGTCAGACGACGTCCAAGGTGGCCGATAAACCACCAAGAACACCACACAGACCGCTCCCCTCCTGATCTTAACCCCCATAACCTCAGCTCCTCCAAGGGTTTCAGAGAGGAACCTATTGGCACGGAGGCATGACTGATATACAAGGGCTACTCCTCCTCCTCTCTTGGCTCCCTCCCTGTTAAAATAGATAGCCAAGTAGTTATCTGGAAGGGCCGCAACTAGATCAGGCACTGAGCAATCCTCCAGCCATGTTTCGGTAAGCGCAAGGACGTCTAACTCCCTGTCTTCCAAAAGTGTGAAGACCTCTAACCTATGGCTCTGCAAGGAGCGAGTATTCAATAGACCGTAGCTCAGGGTATGTGCGTTGGGGTTGGGAGTGCAATGACGCCCTCTGATACTCCTAGATGAAATTAGCAGACCCTCGCAACCCAGCCGGTGTAAGGTAGCCGGCTCCAGATGGAACTTACCCGAGTTAAGCTGTAGTAGGTCGCCCCTTGCGTAAACCACGATCTTGCCAGGATTTCTGGCCCCGTGCCCCGTCCTGACACGGACGGGCACAGACGGGCTAGTCTTTGGCGTGTCTTCGGCGTGCCGAGGAAGTGCCCGCTGCGCTCGTCCGCTGCGCTTCCGAGCTGTAAGCATAATAAAGGGGAAGAGGCGGGGGGCGTGGCTAAAAAGGGGCGTGGCTCCGGGTCACGTGGGGGTAGCAATGCCAATCCCCAGCAGTGCGCGAAGCAGGTAGCAGGTAGGACAGTAAATAAGGCGCAAATCAAGCCAAACAGTGCAAATAATACAAAAGGTTTTTAAGAGCTAAAAAGCAGCCCCCGGCTTCCGCCTCAGGGGTGAATCACAGGTCAGCACCGGCTGCTACACAGCGCAGCGTTTTTCAAGCCTCCGGGAGGGGGCGTGGCTAAAAAGGGGCGTGGCTCCGGGTCACGTGGGGGTAGCAATGCCAATCCCCAGCAGTGCGCGAAGCAGGTAGCAGGTAGGACAGTAAATACGTCGCAAATCAAGCCAAACAGTGCAAATAATACAAAAGGTTTTTAAGAGCTAAAAAGCAGCCCCCGGCTTCCGCCTCAGGGGTGAATCACAGGTCAGGTCAGGTGAATATATGTCTCCAGATCCTTGCAATTGTCTGGAATATACGTACAACATTCCTGAACCTTCAGTAATTTACAGACTCCGCCCTCTTTTGCTAATAATACATCTAAAGCAAGGCGGTTCTGCAAAACCATTGTCCTTATCGATAACATCTCTCCATCCGCCAATATCAAAGACCTTGCCGTATTCATTGATGACTCATCAACCACAGTCGCCAGCCTTCTGATCTTCACATCATTCAAAACCACACCCAAACTTGGTATCGTTGCTCCAAAGATATCACCAATCACCGTCCCAGCACTCGCAGCTCTCTTGGCTCTAGAATGGTGTCCAGTCTCCAAAAGCTCTAAGTCTTCTGCATGATAGATTTTCGGAAAAATAAAGGCCAAATAATATGTACCATACCAATTCGCAGGCAACCTCACATAGGCATTTCTTCCACACACATAATACACAGCTGGGATCACTTGCACCGAGCCTTGCAAAAAGTTCTTAGCTGAATCTTCCATAGTGAAAACATGGTCACACGTACTTTTGTCCTACCGAAACCTTTTCATAGTAGGTCTGAGGACGTCTCACACATAACTTCCCCTTTTGCACCTGGTCCAATGCTATGGGTCCATAACTCCCCTTAGACCTGTGTAATCTTTCCTCATTGGTCCAATCTACTGGACTATCTCCTGTATTTCGTGTTTCAGTTAATTTTCTATATGTATCTTCTACTTGACCTATGAACTTCTTCTCTGTATCTGACAATGAACATGTCAAATTATGTCGGGGAGCATAAGCCGTATCCAGTTCCAAAGACGGTATGAAATACTTCCGGAGTCTGTCTTCTGATTTATAATAATCGTATTTATTCAAATGCTTTTAAGCTGGAACCTCAGGAAGTACTGCATCGTAATTGGAAAAGAAATACTCAAACTGACCTCTTTCATAAAAGATACTAAGCAACAAACTACAAGAAATTCCATACGTTAGAGGAAGGTGATGGTATCTAATACCCTCATCTACTGAATAAGGTAGCTGCATGCACACATAACAGTCCTTCGCATCCATCGCATCTACATACTCGTACAACAACTTCGCATACGCATTAAGCTTAAAATCACTTCCAGACAGGTCTATGTGAAATCTACGACTCTCTTCGATTAGTTAAGCTCTTTTAGCTCCTATAGTGACCTCCTTTTGGCTAGAAGTGGTAGGCATCGGTGTTCCCTGTACCTCCGCTTCCTGCTCATGTGAAACGATATGCGAGGCTATAACTATTATGGTTATAGAAACTATTACCAACCCTATGAGTGTACCTATCACTAATTGAGACCTACGGTGAGTATTTCCAGCATCTACCATCTTTGCAAAGTTCTCAAAGTTCTTGGTTTCAGCAACAATTAAGAGTCTCTTTTTCCTCCAGATATCACTTGTCAACCAGTTAGAACGATACTTTAAGAGCTGGAAATCCCCCCCTGCACTTTCAGTTCCCTATTTACACAGTCCACAAAAAGACTTCCCTAGCCATCTTTTGTCGTCTCGGAGGAAAGTCCCTAATTTTATTCTTCTTCCACTCGGGC
The DNA here is from genome assembly GCF_964204655.1 of Triturus cristatus. Classification (NCBI taxonomy): domain Eukaryota; kingdom Metazoa; phylum Chordata; class Amphibia; order Caudata; family Salamandridae; genus Triturus; species Triturus cristatus. Next base: position 142,886,403 of record NC_140585.1, on the reverse strand, counting down.
CTAGGTTACCTTCTCTTAGACTTTTATGTACAAGAAAGTTCACCTTCAGTCCAAAATAAGATCAGCTCCCAAGACCTCTAAAACACGCTGCAAAAGTTCAAGATGAAGCACCACTAATTCATGATGCGGTGGTACATAACCAAAGGTTGGAAAAACCAACGTCTCCAGGATCAGCTCACGAATCTTGCTCAGAAGTGGTGGATTCGGAATAGTGAGAGTCAGTATTCCTTTGATCTCCACCCCTGGAATCAACAGCAACACATCCACTTTCAAGTTCGGAGAATCGCTGACCAGCGTCAAAGACCTCAGTCTCCCCGAGCTCAAAACTCCTGGCATCAGTAACAGCATATGTCCACTCTGGTGAGGCATACCTTTGACACAGCACTCTTCTCCTGGACCTTCTCAAACCACCTCAAGCTTGTTCTTCATCGCTCTGTCCAGATTCGGTTGTTTCAGAAACTGGAGCAAGATCTCTTTCAGGTGCCAATCTCAAGTTCAGCCGTCTCTGACTCACGGGCCAAACCTCTTCTGCTCCTGCGGCAACTCTGCTCTCCCTTGGGGTACCCTGTGCACTGCTTCCTCTTTCAACTGAATTTGACTCTACTCAAACCACAGCAACACTTTCCTAATCTGAGTCAAATTCGGGGCTTTGATTTGCACAACCCCTTTCAGCTCGATCTAGTGCACAACCAACTGCATCTTCAACCCTCACAGCTTGGCTTGCCCTCCCAGATGGCTCTGCCACATCAGCTGGATTTTCATTCACGAGAGGGGCTGTATCTTCCAAGGGTGCTGGAACTCTGCGGGTATGGGAGGCATGCACCCAATTCGGCAGTCCCCCACACTTCACTGCCGAGTTTGTGACCAGTATTACCTGGTACGGGCCACGCCAACGAACTTCCAGGCAACTCTTCCTCACGTGCTCACGGACAAGCACCCAGTCTCCCGGGCACAGGTCGTGGCAAAGGTCACTTGCGGCTGGAACAGTTGCTGCTTGCACCTGCTGGGACACAGAACGGACTACGTCAGCCAGTCCCTTACAGTAGTCGAGAATTAAATCATCTGTGATGTTCCCATGAGGCACAGGGTCAAGACTGATTTGCATATGGCCATGTCTGAACTGGGGTGGCGTAGTGGGCAAAAGAACGATGGATTTAACCCAGATCTCTTGACTGGGGGAGAATGTCTGCATTGTCAGCATTCCGTCCATCATTTGTTTGTTGTAACGCTTTTCGCCCTAAGTGGGATGGGTATTCCCAGACGTGGGACCCGTGCTCACTACGCCACTGGAGTCAAGCTATCCTGGCTGATGACGGCTGATAGCCAGAAACCTGTCCTAGGATGCTTGATTCCGGTCCAGGGAAGACATGGCTTGGCAGTTCGGGCTGGACTGTTCCCATGAGGCACAGGGTCAAGACTGATTTGCATATGGCCATGTCTGAACTGGGGTGGCGTAGTGGGCAAAAGAACGATGGATTTAACCCAGATCTCTTGACTGGGGGAGAATGTCTGCATTGTCAGCATTCCGTCCATCATTTGTTTGTTGTAACATTAATCAAAGCAGTAGCAGATATCGCTGGTAATCGCATTGCCCTCCCCATCAGGATCTCGTGCGGTGACAACCCCGTTCTCCTATCAAGAACACTGCGAAGGCTCATGAGGATCAAGGGCAGTGCATCCGGCCATTTCAGGGATGTCAAAGAACGCACTTTGGCCATCCGCGCTTTCAAAGTCCCATTAACTTGTTCCACAATCCCAGAAGCCTCTGGTCGATAACTGCAATGCAATCTCTGATCCACATTCAAAATAGAGCAATTTCATGATCTCACTGTGGAAGTGTGTCCCTCTGTCCGACTCCAAAGAGGTCGGAAATCTGAACCTAGGGATAAGTTCCCTCAACAACAACTTAGCTACAGTGAGTGTGTCGCACCTACGTGTTGGATAAGCCTCCACCCATCTTGAAAAGACACAAACCACAACTAAGATGTACCTCAACGCATTACACTTCGGCATCTCGATAAAATCCAACTGCATCCTATTGAAAGGCCCTCCTGACCTCCTAATGTAACTCAAAGTCACAGCAGTCTTCTTTTCTGCATTCATCTGCTGACATGTAACACACCTCTGACATACAGCTTCAGCAACCGCATGAAAATTCGGATTGTATCATGTTTGTCTGAACACTCGCAAAATTGCGTCTCTACCAAGGTGTACTGCACCATGTATCAATCTAGCCATTGGGTTCAACAGATTTTCCGGTAGCACAGCTCGTCCATCACTCGAAACCCACACATCCACATCTCCCTTCTCACATCCCGCTCGTATCCAGCTATCTCGTTCTTTTTTTTTTTTTTTTTAAACCTTTATTACAGAATGCAATAGATATACAAATATGGGCCTACAACCTTCAGGCCGGCCGCTAGCAAACAGTGGGATCATAAAAGACAGTTATAAAACACAAGCGGCAAGTGGTAAAGGTCCCAGAAGTCGGAGGCAGCGTGTGCGGCCACACCGTCCAGACCCCCCAAATGGCGGTTCCATTTTTAAATGAAAAACTACAAACAAACCCAAAAGGCAGCAAAAGTCTGAACAGCATTATGTGCTCCCCTCGGGAGGACCCTACCGATCCACAGAAATAGGGGGGGGGACGGGCTGGGACAGAAACAAAGTGGGCACGATGACACGGAATCCAGGTAACAAGCAGACTAGGGAGACTGGGCCGCTGCCAAGTCAGGCGTCAGTGGCGGGGTACAAATCCCGCCACGATAGGAGTTCCAGGGGCCCCACACTTTTACCCATTTCCCAGGCTTACCTCTCGCCACATACACTACCTTCTCCCGAAACATACACCAATCCATGTTGTCCTTCCATACCGAAACCGTTGGTGACCTCTGGGAGCCCCACAATTGTGCTATGTCACGCTTGGCCACCATATATCCCAGTGTCACCCACCACGTTTGCGGCACCGTGTAATCAGTCGGTTCCCACACATTCAACAGACATCTCCTAGCCTCGGGAAACAGCGTCACATGCGTGACCGCTTGCAACACCGCATGTACACCACGCCAGAATCGCGCCACCTCCGGGCATTCCCACAAAATATGGAAGAAGGTCCCCAACAAACCACACCCACGCTTACACATCCCATCCACGGCATATCCCATACGCATCAGACCCGGCCCCGTAACGTAGACCCTGTGGAGTATTTTGAGCTGGACGAAGAGAAGGCGGGCCGGTATGGCCACCTCTTTCGGGGAGGCCACCGCAGATACCCAGTCCTCGTCATCCAGCTCCAATCCATCGGCAACCCATGCCTCACGAAGGCCAGTCAGCAGTCCCGAGCGATCGTTGATGAGCTTTTTATAAATCAATGAGATAGTGCTATCCGGAACATGCCCGTCTAGCACTCTGTCTTCCAGAGGGGAGCACTCCGGGATGGACGCCACATCCGGGAATACAGCACACAGCGCGTGACGAACCTGTATATACCGGAAGTACTCCCTGTCCTGCAACTGGAATTCCGTCTGCAGCACATCAAACGTTTTAAATCCCCCCCCTCATCCAGAGATCGCCCACCCTGCTGATGCCAATCGTGTCCCACTTATCAAAGCCTTTCGTAGTCCACAAGCAGCCCAATCGCTCAGATGCATACAATGGCGTCGCCCGGGTCAACCGATCCTTTCACCCCATGGCCAAGTTTGCCGCGTGCCACACCCGTACCGCGACCCGTGTAGGACCCGTCAAACGTGCGTCGAGCGATCTAGAGTAGAGCGCACGGTTGTAGTCGCCACCCGGCAACAACAATTTGTCCATTTCAAAAGCCGGGTTAAGGGCGGGCCCATAAAGCCCGTGGTTTATCGCAGCCAGCTGGGAGGCCCAGTAATACCGTTTGATGTCTGGGAGGGCGACCCCCCCGTCATACCACGGGAGCGTCAGCTTCGCGAGGGCGATACGCGGCCTCCCATCCCAAAACAGTTGGCGCTGCAGACCCTCCACCTCCCGAAAGTAGCGAGCCGGAACGATGTCCATCGTGTTCTGTAGAGCGTATAGGAAACGTGGCAACGACATCATCTTAAACAGCGCCGCACGGCCAAGTGGCGAGAGCGGCAAGCGCCGCCAACGTGCCACATCCTCCTTCAGGCGCTGGAGGGGGGGAGCAGGTTCTGTTTATATCGGGCCGCCGAGTCCAGGGTAATAAAGATACCCAAATACTTAAATCCCTGCGGAGCAACCTGGATAGGACAACCCCGCGGAAGGATAGGAGCATCCCCTGAGAGGACATAGACACAGGATTTAGCCCAGTTGATGACTAGGCCGGAGTTGCGGCCAAATGAACACAATACATCCACTAACACAATCAACGATTCACGCGGGGAAGCAAGGTACAAAAGAATATCGTCAGCGTAAAGGGAGACGCGATCCTCATACTCAGGGGTCCATCGGAGACCACGAATCGAAGGGTGCCACCGCAGCCACTCCGCCAGGGGCTCCAAGGCGAGCGCAAAGAGGAGCGGCGACAGCGGGCAGCCCTGCCGCGTGCCCCTGCCCAATTCAAAAGGAGCCGATACTCTACCATTCACCACCACCTGTGCCAGCGGTCCGGAATACAACAATTTCACCCAGCCAATAAATCCCGGGCCAAACCCAAACTTCGACAGCGCCGCCCAGATACACGGCCACTCGAGCGTGTCGAACGCCATAGTGGCGTCCAAGGACGCCAAAATGGCTGGCTCACGTATGAACGGGACCCTCGCGAGCACCCCATGCAGATGCCGCAGATTAAGCGCGGTGTTGCGATGAGGGATAAAGCCGGACTGGTCCTGATGGATCAGATCGCACACCACGCTGACCAACCGATTAGCCAGCACCTTGGCCAGAATTTTCGGCTCCGCATTCAACAGCGAAATGGGCCTGTAAGACGTGAGCTATCTCGTTCTTGATCAGGAACCTCATCCTGCAATCGTTTTAGTTCCTCCCATGTATCGGCCATGGCTAACATCATGCTGAGCTCGGTTCTTTCTTGGCTTTCTCCAGTGTACCCTCCTGTAAATATACATCCTTGTTCTGCACAGAACCGGGCAACTTCATCCGTATAATTATTTCCCAGGGTAACAAAATCACTCCCTTTACTGTGTGCTGAACATTTGACAACTGCAATTTCCTTTGGACATTGTAATGCTTCCAACAACTGTCTCACATATTCCCCATTTCTAATGGGCGAACCCGAAGATGTCATGAACCCTCTTTGTGACCATAACTGCCCGAAACGTGAACTACACCAAACCCGTACTGACTGTCAGTGTAAATCGTTATCCGAATCTGATCAGCAGCCAAACAGGCATGGGTCAAAGCAATGATATCAGCTACCGGTGCGGAGTGTACTCCTTCTAAACAAGCAGCTTCAACCAGTCCTGTGATGGTACATACAGCAAACGCTGCTCTTAATCGACCAACATCTTCTCTTAGACATGAACCGTCCACAAAGGAAATTTCATCAGGGTCAGGGAGTGGTTCATCGACAATGTCTGGTCTCGGTTTAGTGCATAGTTCAGTCACATCGAGACAATCATGATCCTCACAATCTTCCCCATCTGCATTTGGAATAGGCATCAATGTTGCGGGATTCAAAACAGAACACCTCTTCAAAGTCAGATTTTCTGCAGCAAGTATAACTTGCTCATAACGTTTTAATCTGTTGTTCGTGAGGTGCTGTGTTTTGGTCCTCGTCATCAGCAGTTCAACAGAATGTGGCACATAAACTGGAAGTGGATGTCCCATTACAATACTCTCTCATCTTTCGATACTGACACCTGTTGCAGCAACAGATTTGAGACATCCGGGCAACGCAGAAGCTACTGGATCTAATGTAGCTGAAAAATAGGCAACTGGTCTACGGACACCTCCATGATTCTGAGTCAGAACTGACAATGCACAACCTTCTCTCTCGCAACAGAACAATGTGAATGCCTTGTTGTATGTAATCAGGCATCCCCAAAGCTGGAGCGTTACACAGGGCTTCTCTCAGCCTCAAAAATGACATCAAACAGTCATTGTCCCATGGTACCGGATCACTCAAATCCTTGTGCGTCAGCCGTTGCAAAGGCTTTGCTTCAAAGGAGAGGTTGGGAATCCATTTGCGACAGTAGCCACCCATCCCCAAAAACATTCTGACTTCTCTCTGAGTGGTGGGCACAGGCATGTTCATAATAGCCTCAATGCAATCTGGTGACACCTTTCTCTTGCCCTTCTCAATTCTGTGACCCAAATACTGTACTTCACTCAGACAGTACTGCAATTTATTCAGGGACACCTTGTGTCCATTCTCAGCCAAATGATTCAGTAAAGCAATGGTATCAATTCTGAAAACATCTTCTGTTTCTGAAGCAACGGGCAAATCATCAATGTATTGCACCAGGACAGAGTTCTGCAGCAACACAAGACCTTCAAGATTCTTCTTCAGGATCTGATTAAAGATCGATGGACTCTCTGTATACCCCTGTGGGATACGACACCATGTTACCACACGGTTCTCCAGCCGAAAAGCAAAAAGAAATTGGCTTTCCTCATGGAGTGGGATCGAAAAGAATGCTTGGCACAGATCAATCACGGTAAACCACTCAGCTTCACATGGAATTTGAAACAGTATCACAGATGTATTCGGTACCACCGGACAACATGGAACAACTATTGCATTGACCTTTCACAGGTCTTGTAAGATCCTGAATTTCCCACTTGGTTTCTGTAGTCCCATGATAGGTGAATTACATGGGCTACCCATGATCTCTTTCAGAATTCCCTGCTTGATCATAGACTCAATTACAGGCTTGATCCCTGCAATAGTCTCAGGTGACAAATTATACTGGGGTGTCCTAGGAAATTCCATGTTCGGCTTGAACTGTATACTGGCTCTACACCTTTGATCAGTCCGATCTCTTCTCCACTGAAGTCCCACACATCAAGTGACACAGATTTCCTCAAGGCAAGTGGAAGTTCCTCCACTGTCAGCGCTGGGTACATTTCTATGCACACATGCTGATTTGCAACCTTAAAGGTCGCGTCATCATCTCTTGTCTGTACTTCAACTCCCTTTGGTGTGTAATAGATGGTGCAATTCAACTTGCACTACAGATCTCTCCCTAACAGGCAAACTGGACTCGAGTCACACACCACGAACTGGTGTCGATCTTGGAATGTTCCTATTCTCACAGGAATTGGCTCTGTCAATGGGCTAGTCAATTTCTTATTTACTACGCCAACAACTTGAATGGATTGTCCCGAGAGGGGTATGTTGGGGACTACTGCTGATCTTACAGTAGACCGCATAGCACCAGTGTCAACCAAAAAGGTGGTAGGGTGACCATCAACATCTGCTTCTACAAATGGTCCCCTCTGGTCTACCTCCAAGACTGCTCCAAGTGTGCAATCTTCCTCCCCCCTCAGGCACCATCATGCCAACGGGTCTGGACCGAACTCCTCACACTCTTCGAACAAGGGCATCTGTTGATAAGTTCGAACTCCCTGCTGAACATTTTGAACCCTAGGTGGCTGAGGACCTTGCACCTGTGGACTACTAGTCCCCCCCTTCACCATCCTAGGTATAATCACTGTGGGAACTACTTCAGGTACAGGTACCTGAGTTATCTCTACTTCTTGCTGCACCTGATTCATTGGGTTCAAGGGACACTCGCGTTTCCAATGTAAAACCTGGTGACAAAGATGACACGCGGTGGTCTTTTTCAATGTCGCCACATCCATTCCTGTCTTGGGATCAACTGACTTTGGTCTTCCCTGATTCTGGGCATTCTTATTTCCTCCTTGGTTATTTCCCTGCTTCCTTCCTAACGTCCCTCCACTAGACTGAGCTTGAACCGTTTGCATCTGGACAAGCATCAACTTATCCTTCAATTTCCTGTGCTTCAATTCTATCTCATCACTACAGTACCTGGCATACCGTAAGATCTCATCTACAGGCTTATTCTGCCAGCAAATCAGATGTTGCTGAATCATAAGACTAACCTCTGGTCTCAAACCCAACACAAACTTTGAAACAAACTGTCCCATGTCTTTGGTCTCTAGGGCATCTAATCCGCTGTACTGCTTGAAGGCCTGCAAGAGTCTTTCATAATACTCATGCACTGTCTCTTTTGGTTCTTGGACTGTCTGATCTATCTTAACCCAATCAATATCCTGAGGTGAAATGTTCGACTTTAGCCATGTAATCACTTGCTCAAACTTCTTCATGACTATCGGTGACGGACCATTCGAAAAAGGATCTCTTTCGGGCTCCGAAGTTGGCCATTCATCAGCAATTTTACATGCGGACCATAAATCACCTGGAACCACAATATCAAACATTGTATTCAAATCAATCCACAACACCTTCAAGATCTTGACAAACCGGTCAACCTGCTTATACCACTCGACGGGCTTCTCCCGCAAGCGGGGGAAGTTGTTCGTAAATGCAGCCAAATCACCACTACTCCAAGGCACATGCACGTACCCTCCAATCTGTACCTCTCGTAAAGGGAAATTTCCTACATCCACCATCCCCCACCTGGAGGTGGTGTTTCTCCTATCGTCCTTTTAGAACTCTTCTTCTTAGACCACCTTTCTTCCCATTTGTCAAGCATTATCCATGCACGCATTGCTATAATCAAATCCTTGATGTGGGACCTCAATCCCATGACCCTCTTCTCTTCCAATTCTTGGTCGCTATACTGCAACCTATGGCTTTCCTGCAATGACTTTGTTTTAGACAGATCCACATCATACCTTTTAGCCAATTCTGACAATTTCTCATGTGCAGTCCTTGCCTTGCGAGTCACATCCTTCGCTACAAAAAGTAACTCATCCTGTTCATACATGTATATCCTTTCAAGAGGCAAATTTCCACTTATTATCTCATCTACTTCTGCTTTCAACCTTACAACATCTAACATTCTCCCTTTCAAAGCTCCCTTCAGTATTTCTCGACAAGCTGACCCATTCCGTTAATCGTACTCGCATTCCTGTTCTTGAGGTCTAATCCCTTCTGTCATGCTCCTAGAAACGGAACGATTTCCTAAATTGCTTTGCTCACTTTCTACAGTTCTTTCACTCTGATTCTGATTCCTCACGGGCGGTGCCCACATCTGCAAATCTGATCTTGACTCGACCAAAGACCTCGGTCTCACTGACCCCGCATCCACCTGTCCCCTAGAGGAGTCTGCGGTGGCTGGCAATGGCGTGCTCCATTCTATAGGTTTTGGAGTCTGCTCCATCCCCTTCACTGATCCAGTTCCCTCAACCACTCTCCTCGATGCTACAGCTGACTGTGCTAGACTACCAACTCTCTCTTGATCTGGGTCGTAAACTGAGACAATGGGTCCAATGGAAACCGGTACCTTTAGAGCATCCGGTAACCTCACACCTCTCCCAACCTCTGTGTTTACTACGGACTGATTTTTCGTGCCCTCAGTTCCTGTCGAGATCTTCCCTTCTACTCTCACCTCTGACTGAGTCTGGAATCCACTAGTCCCTTCCGCTGGAGCCGATTTCCCTTCATAAGAATCTGGATTGTATGGAGGTGGTCTCTCAGACAACAACCTCTCTACTAGACTGTCATCTCTATCACTGTCATCATCATCCACACTCTTTGCCTTAGCGCTGTCTGTCTTTTCCAATAACGGGTACAACCTGTCTCCCTTTATCGTTTCTACTCTCCACCTCTTCTCTTGCACATCCCACCTCGCAGCCTGGAATGCCTTAATTGACTTCTTCACCCTTTCTTGACTTCGATCTCTTTTCCTGTCATGCGCTGCTCTGATCCATGCATGCAATGCCTCAAACTGAGTTGGTCTCGGCAAAGGTCGCAACGAAGACATTACAGATTTCAACTGATACAACACCTCTAATCTAAAGGTACCATATCTCGGGAAAGCCAATTCTCCCTCGCCATGAGTCATTTAATGCCAATTTCCAAGCCAAATTATAGTATGCAATCCCACATTTCTTGTCATATAATGCGCCGGAGTATCCTCGGAAGGGCTTCTTCTCCCCCTCGAGTAACCACATGCTTGTCACCTCTACATAATTCTCAGAATATCTTAAAACATTTCATGACTAATAATTTTTCCAATCCACACAATGTTTTCCTTCGCCTCCTGATGTCAATCCACCAATAGCAGCGTGACTCACACCAACTGACCTATCGCAGAGCGACACCTTCTGGCGTCACGCTTCCTCCGCTCGCAGCAGTTCCCCTCCTTCACAATTCACGTCTCACCCTTGCATTCGTCCCATTCACATGCTGAAGTAATTATCTGTCCATAAAACGACCGGACAATCACTTCTCTGACTGTCTCCGACAGTCTCTCAAAATTGTCGACCTCAACTGGCAACTGTCTGTCCGTGAAACGACCGGACAATCGCCTCAACTGATAGGTTTCAATCACTCTATGTTCCACATACAACAACCCACGACCAGTGTCGGTTACTCACGCACTCACACATTTGCACTCCCTATCTCGGTCCGGGTAATCGATGACGTCTCACGATCCCCTTTCGGTGGGCAACAAAATCTACCTTGGGTGTCTTCTACACCACGATCACTTAAGCTACTCGTCGAGCCTAAGATTTTCCCGGGCTGTGCGCGCTCACAGCCTGATCTCACAATCTCTTAACACTCACTCCAACTCCGCAAGACATCACACATTGAAATCAACCCCGCAATCTACAAACATCTCACCCTACTCATACTCACTCCTCCACGAACTGCTGCTATCCGCCTCACAGCTACTCTCCATCAATCTCCATCAGCCGCCGTCGTCCGCCGCTCACCATCCGATGGGTCACCATCACTTGACTTCTATGGGCCTCTAAAATCACTTATCTTGATCTAGATCTCCCCTCACTATCAGAGATAACCATCCTCTGCTACCAACTGATAGGACCTGATTCTTGCCTACCTGGTTCTCTCCAAGATATCCTCTCAGGTCGCCAGGATCTTTTTATCTGCTAAATAGTGTAGACGGGAGAAAACCCAATTCTTAATACGTAATCACCAGAATCAAATCTCATTTCAAAAGGACCACTGACTCCGAATCTAAAATTTATAGGATTTTATTACAGCCAAAAATAACTGCACATACAGACACCTTAGCACAAGGTGAAGAAGATAAATGGGCACTAGAACAAACACAAATCTACGTAAGAGTCTCATACGACTCAAAACAAAAAGAATAACAAGTTCCAGGAGCATAAGAAATGCAATGGTCAGTCCAATATCTACATTAGGAATCATTAGCCTACAAGGAAAAACAGTTAGTCTATCCCTACTCTAGCTCTAAGGTGATGTCCCTACTTACCATTTCCCTCCCAGGCAAGAGAGTAAAAAGGTGTCAGAAGTGAAGACTTCCTTAGAAGTACATTCACTTAGTCAGAGCTCGTTCTAAGATGCTCCTTCTAGCTTCCCATCTAAACCTCAACTGCTCAACCCTCGGGGCACTGTCCCTAATACAAAATCCCCAAAACGTAGAATACGCCCTTCGACACACCTCTTCAGCCAGGTCTTCTCCCAGTATTTTTCCAGTGAAACTTGTACTCCATCCAACGACGGTTAGCTTGAACTTGGATCCCAGGCACCTTCTCCGCCGAAAGTATCAATGGCTTCTCGTACCATCCTAACTCCTAAAACAAAGACCTAGTCTCTCTAACGAGCTAAACGTCCTTGCACCTGCAACAGAAACATGGGAACGAAAAAAAATTCATTTCTCTAAGATTTTCCATTCTCCTGAAACCCAAAGCCTTTACCAAGGGAAATCATTTTCGGCCTACAACATTTAGCTAACATAAGAAATGAACAGGCCTTTCTCTTTAAACGTATATGCGATCAGGCCTTTACACTGTTAAACACACTCCTAAATCACACTTTGAGCATTATTTCATTATTCCTTTATACGTAAACAAGCAGGCTACACGTGCAACCTTAACATGGCGCACGTTTAAACTAATACATTGCATTACATGAAATCTAATCATTATGCATTCACTAAAATACATTTGCAATGATCTACGACATTATTCTTTATGAATAATCATGGTTACATTTCTAATCACACCTATGTTAAGCAATTCTAATAATACATTTCTATGTCACACCTAAACAACTTAGATTAATATGTGGGTTCGTACTAACAGTGAATATGATGCACCCCTACAAATTTAAGAGTGAAGTGGCGCTCTATCAGTTATTTGTTGCCTTTTTGGGTACTATTGGGTTGGCAATAATAGAAACACAGTTTTAAGGATGTTTTAGTTGGATGGGTCTGGTTAATTTTACTTTCTTTCTAAATCAAATTGGTCAAAGGTAATGTTCTCAGGTCTGTTTTACCAGGTCTTTAAGTAGTCCAGTTATGGCTATAGTGTTCCCCCAAAGTTCACTGGTTTGATGCGTCTTCCTTCTTTGTTCCCAGGTACACAACACCCACCCAGGAAAGTTGCACCCCTCCAGGGATGTGGCGGATCCAGTCGCACCTCCCATCTGACTGTGGAAGGAATATATGGTGTCTTAGTTTGGGGCATATTTACAAGGAATTGGCCCAGCGCTGCGTTAGCCTCCTTGTCATAACGCCGTGCTCTGCCACTTCTGAAATGCAGGGCTGCACCGTATTTACAGGGATACGGTGCAGCCCTGCGTTTCCCCTTTCACTGGTGCTAATTTAGCAACCTAGCGCCAACGCAGGCACCCTTGCACCATAGTGCAAGGATGCCTGCTTTGCAGGGCTACATTTTTTATGTGCATGAAGTTGTCCCTTCCTGCACATAAACAATCTGAAATTGTGTTTTGTAACTTCTGTGCATGCTCCTTAATGCAGCACACATAGAAGTTGCAAAACGTATTTTTAGGGGTTAAAGCAAGAAGAAAATAGAGAGAGAGAGAGAGCGAGAGAGAGAGAGAGAGAGAAAGAGAGAGAGAGAGAAAGAGAGAGAGTGAGAGAGAGAGAGAGAGAGAGAGAGAGAGAGAGAGAGAGAGAGAGAGAGAGAGAGAGAGAGAGAGAGAGAGAGAATCGAGGTTGCAGATTGAAAATCCCTGGAGGAATCAGCAAACGAAGAAACACCAGACTGAGAAGCCAGAGAGGAGTCATGATGTGAAGAGACCCCAGCAGAGGCAACCTGTAGGACTCAAGAGTCTTTTTCAGTGTCTATTTTTTCTGTTTTCGTTTCATTTTTGATTCCTGCTTCCTTTTTAATGTTTTCTCTCTCTTTACAGAAAGTGTTGTTTCTGTGAGGAACATCAGTAGCAATTTGTCATGTAAGTCCTGGTCTGCGCAACAGCATTCCAAGAACGGGTGCGATACAGAAACTATGTCCGAGCCTTAGCAAGGCATTCATTGTCCAATGGTACCGGACCACTCACATCACTGTGCGTAAGCCTCTGTAAGGACTGTGCAATAATGGACATGTTTGCAATCCACTGACGACAGTAGCCAACCATTTCTAAAATATTTCTCTTTTTTTTCTGGGTTGTTGGTGGGTCCATTTCAGAATTGCAGAATGAAAACACCTTTCTCAGTTTTATTGACCCAAGTAAACAACCTCTTTCTGGCAGCATTAATTTTTGCCGAGGATACCTTGTGGCATGCTCAGCAAGATGATTCAGCAGAGCAATCACATGAAGTTTGCAATCCTCTCTCAGTTTGGAATGCAACCATCAGGTCGTCAACGGACTGTACCAACACTGAGCTCCTGGGGAGGAGCAGACTCTGCAAATCGTTCTTCAGATTTCTGGAAAAGATTGTTGGACTCTCCTTCCAACCCTGTGGGGTATACACCAGACCATTATCCTATATTCATATCTGAACGCAAACAGATACTGACTATCCTGATGAAGAGGAATGGAGAAGAACACTTGACACATATGGATTATACTGAACCACTCTGTGTCCGCAGGGAGTTAGAACAAAATGAAAGTAGGATTTGGTTCCACGGGACAACATGGGTCCACAGTATTATTAATTTTGCGAAGGTTCTGCACTGTTGGCCACTTTCCACTCAGTTTCTTAATTACCATTATAAGAGAGTTGTAAGGACTCCCTAACACTTCTCTTAAAACGTCGTACTCAATCATCTTGACATTGACACCTGCCATTCCCTCCTCTGCCTCACGAGTTAGCTTGTACTGAGAAGTGCAAGGAATACGTGCATATGTTTTCATCTTGATCTGCGCTGGTTCTGCACTTTTTATTAATCCTATTTATTTTCCTGTAAAATCCCACACTTCCTCTTTCACTGTATGTCTTAAATCAGGAAGCAAATCCACTTTGTGAGAGATTTGGGATCAAAGCCACTTTTGACTTTTAAGCTTTTAACTTGAAATCCAAGTTTTCACGCTGAGTTTGAATTGCCGCACCCTCTGGTGTACATTTAATTACACAATTCATTTTTAATAAAAGATCACAACCCAGCAAGCTAACTAGACGTGCCGCCCAAATTATAAACTGTTGATCTTTTTCAGTGGATCTGATTTTTACAGGGACATTTGCTGACACCTAATTAATGATCTACTTGTTACAAACGTCTACAAATCGGACTTCTTTTCGAGTGAGGGTTCGGCTGGGAACCTCCATTGGTCTACTCATGGATCCGGTAGCATCTATCGATCAGAAATGATACTCGGTGGCCATTCACCTCATCATCTAGGTATGGGCCACTCTGGTCTACCTCTAGGACTGCTCAAGCATACAATCCTCCTCCTGCCTCAGTTGCCATCTTTGTGCCTGCATTTGAGTCGGTCCAGTAGGAAGTCCAAATGTGGATGCGATTTGAGGAAAATTGACGCTCATCACTGAAGAATCAGAGTGAAAAACAGGAATCCGTTGATATTCTATATGTTTTCTATTCTCCATACTATAATTTATCATTGGGGCCGAAGGCAACGTTTCCATTGAATTGGCTTTGATTTTGCATGTTCTGCACAGAGAGTAGTTGGTCTTGAGCAGTTGACTTAGACATTCGGGGACACATGTACGACCGGAGCCTTTCCCGACTTCCTAACTGCAACTTTTTGCGACTCGCAATTAGGAAGTCGCAAAATGAAAACTCATGTGTATCAGACACATTTTGTGATTCCCAATGGGGTAGCAATTGACCTACCTCATCAATTTCCGAGCCGGTAGTAGGCTACCTACTCACAAAATGCAGTCAGTACCTGCTCTAAAAGGCATTTTAGTTGTCATAAACCTCCCGATTATCCGTTTACGACTGCTTAAAACGGTCGTACAAGTAGACCTCCATTCTTTGGCATTGTATTCATGTTCCATTGCTTCTGTGGAACAATTTGCGACTGATTTTGCACTCTATTTGGACTAGATCTACACTCCTGTTTCCAATTACCAATCTTGCCCAAAAAAGAACAAGGCGTAGTCTTTTGCACCATATTATTATTTGCAAGAAGCACATTCAAATCACTTATGAAAACTCTACCTCTTCCCTGAGAACATTACCACCAGTTTGCACAAAATGAAAATCCTTTCTCTACACACCAATTCCTGGCGTTACCGAATTCCCAACTGAAACAAAACCAGAATCAAAACCAAGATCTGACATTTGGGAAAAGTTCCCTTTTCTGCCTCCTTTTTTAAACTAATTTGTCTGAGCCTACCATAATCTTTTCCTTAATTTTTCCTCTGTTTTGCATCAGAACATTCATTACAATACTTGGTGCACTTCAAAATCTCATCAAGAGTGTTTCCTTACATCACACTCTGCTGGAGATGAGAACTAATCTCTGGACGCAAAACCGATATAAAAGCAGAAAAGAATCCACTAACGGCTTCTTTTGCAGGGTTATCAACTCCAATGCACTATCTATAGATCTCATTAATCTACCATGCTATCCATGCACCAATTACTTAAACTCCTGAGTCTTTATCATCATTTTCAACCAATGTATTTCCTTGTGCAGCGCTCTAGAACTCAAATGTTGAGTCTCTAATTTATATTCGTCCATTACATGAGGAGATAGACCACGATGGAGCTGAACCCTTGGTGGGTCTATATCTGGCCAACATGCAACTTCCTTGGACTCCAACCACAAATCTTTAGGAATAACAATCTCAATATTCAACTCAAACCAAAGAACCTTTGAAATCGTCGCAATTCTTTCTTGTTCTTTTTACCACTTGTATTCTTCTTCTCTGAGCTGTGGAAATTCTTTGTAAATGTCAGGAGATCAGATCATGTCCTCACCACGCAAACACATGCACCTCCCTGCACTTCTCTCAAAGGGAATCCTACAACCACTTCACACTCAGAATCACTCAAACTCGTGCTCTTTTCTTTTTCTTCATTTTGTTTCTGCTTTCCCTCTTTCTTCCATTTTATTCTCTATCCTTTCAAGTTTCTCTCTATTGTTTATGAGTTTTATTATATTTTTCAATTTGTTCTCAAATTCACACATTACATTTCTCATATTTCACTGTCACTCAGTTCTATTCTATAATTCCTGCACAATCTCTTTTCATACAAATCCACACAAATCCATAGCCAAGGGGCTTATTTATGAGATGCCTCCACCGCCGGCTCGTCACTTTCCTGATGCTCCAGCGGCGCGGGCCCCTCAATCATATCTATGAGGCCACGCACAGCCGCTTTGCGTGGCTTTGCACGGCCTCATAGATTTGGAGTAAGACAATGCAGCGCAAGTCGTTGTGCTGCAGTACCCTGCACTAGGGAGGCGTTCCATGGGCTTTGCAGTGGGTTTTCCACAGCAGCACCCATGAATTTTGATGCTGCCCCAGCTTTACCTAATCACATAGACTTCAGGCAGCGCCAAAACCGTACGCCTCCCCGAGGCAGGTGTAAAAAGGAAAAATATTTGCATTTCTCCTCATTATTTCCTCTTTCCATGTGTGCTGCATTTTGCAGCCTCCTGGGGAAATAGCAGATGGAAAAAAGGCCTGTCTGGCCGTGCCCAGGACAGCAGACGCTCCCTGGTGGGGAGAGGTGTCTTTCCTTTGTAGGAATGCACCAGTGATTGTGATTGGCCAAAGGTAACAGACACAGCCTGCCACATCTTCAAATAGTGAGCATGCAACCCTCTGCAGCAAACACCATCTGCCCCCATTCTTGTCCAGTGTGAGAAGTTGGCCTGGTATATGATGTTCACTAGTTAAAGTGACCACCTTGTACCATGCCAAGCAACCCTTATGGTGTGGTTGTAAGTCAACCTTTTCGGACTAGCTGCCCTAGTGGTAGCGTAGGCTAAGCAGTCTTTGAGGCTAAACTCGTTAAAGCGTGTTAAGCAAGCTGTTTTACCATATGTAACCCCCCTTTATACCAATGAAAGGACACCACATAGATATATATTCAAAATATATATGTATTTATTACTCAAAGTATCCCCTAGACTCTTTATGAGCACAGGAGCACAAATCGTTAAACAAGAAAGTATCACAATATACAGAAGTTGCACTTTATATGGATAGGCCCTGGTGGCCGATCAAACCATATACTAAAATAGTGGTATAAGTACCATGAATAGGAAAGGGAAAAGGCCTAGGGCCTCTAGAATCGCTGGGCCTACAAGGAGCTAACTTCAGTTAGTGACCAGGAGGTCCACGGGTCGCGTGTGCAGTGAGGAAAGTTACACGCGGGCTCCCATAGGTTTTCAACGGGTGCGTAAAAGTTCAAAAGTTACTGCTAGAAGGGTCTTCTGGATGGACTACGAACTTAAGACTTAAAACACAGACACTAGAGATGTTTCTCTACACTTGGGCACCGGAGTGCCAGCTTTACCTCACCCACAGGAAGCGGGTGCATAGGTCTCGAAGTGCGTCGGGTTTCGTCTATCGATTCAATGGAGCCTGATGACAAAGATGCTGCAGGCGGTCGGTCCAGAAGAGATGCGGTGGATCCAAGCGTGGATCGGAGTTGTAGAAGACCTGAAAGCAGAGGGGACAGTGTTCACAGTCACTAGCCAGTGACCGGCGTGGCACCAGGTAGGTACCAGGCGATGTCGGGTGCAAACAGGTGATGAGGTGTAGCTTGTCTCCGCAGCCACATGGTCCCTGAAGGTCGACGACGTCCAGGAGTCGGTTCACGAGCTGTCCCTTGCAGGCTCTCGCTGTCGGCGGTGTCGGCGACTCAAAGGAAGCAAACAAGCCTTGGCAAAGGCAGGAGTCGTGGATAGTAAAGAAAGCTGATTGTTCTGACCAGCAAGGTCAGAGGGGCTGCTCCTTTGGAGCAACCAGACCAGTGTCATAGATTTCAAGGTTTGTCACCAAAATGGCCACTAGCCAACGGACCAGGGACCGGGCAGGCGCGTCGAGATGCAAAGTGCAGAGGGGCCCCATGCAGATCATGGAGATGCTGGAGGGCTCATCTTTGGTGCAGATGCTGCTCGGATGTTGGGCTTCTCAGGACCCAAAGCACAACTTGGAGGGAGCCGCTGTTGTTGCGCTTGCAGCTTGTCGTGGGTCTTTCAAGATGGCTGGCTCCACATGTCTCGGTGCCTTCACGGGTTCCTTCTTTTCAGGGACTGTGGATCGGGCGGTGAGAGGTCTGGAGGTCCAGGTCTTGTCGGGCTCTGGGCTCGGGCTCCGGCGGGAGGCGGTGTCAAAGCAGACGTCGAGTAGCTGGTTGGTGCTTGCGTTAGCAAGATGGTCACTCCCTGACCATAGGGGAGATTTCCTTCTGTCCTCTGTGCAGCAGAGCATCGAAGTTCCCGTCTTCTTCTTGTAGTTAAGTTGATTCCAGGATGTCTGAAGTCTTAGGACACAGCTCCTACCTTTAAGTGGATTCTAGGGGCCGGACTACCTGCTAGGTCCCTCCCTAAGGGTGGGACCAGGAAGGGGGGTGGTTACACCCCCAATCCTTTGTCCAGCTCGCCCCAGGTCTGGGGCTGGTGTGCCCCAGGACCGGTTTGAACTGGCATATGCACCGAGGCTCCTTGTGAGCCTCAGGCATGTTTGATTCCATTCAAGCCCTACCTGACCAATACACAAAATCCTGTCTGGGGTGGTGCACGCACCTCCCCTGGCAGGAAACCCTTTGTCCACGTCTCCCAAGCTGGAAGGACTCCCAGCAGCAGGAGGGCAGACTTGTGTCTGTGGTGGCAGCATCCATTTTGTGGAGCTGAGGCTATGTCTGATTTTACCCGGGTTTCAGGTACTGTACATGTCGTGTCTCTCTAGAAGGGTGGAATGCTAACCCCGTCGCCAGAATTAGCGAGGGGTTAGTATTCCAATTCGTATGACACCTTACTCGACATGTTTTGATAAAGCCAAACCAAAGATAGCATTTAACCGCAAGGTTCATAATGCACTTAAGAGTATATGGTATGACGATATCTGGAAACGGTAGAAGGAAGTTGTTCCGACCACTGCAGACAGGCTCAGCTCATGCCAGAGCACCATCTCACATGGAACCAAGCACTCTGCCTTCAGGAATGTCAAGGCCTGCCATAGGAGTGACTTATTGGTTACCAGGTGTCCCATTTAAGGTTAGGTATAGGTATACTACACCAACTTACCCCAGCTGAGTGATCAGCCAGTTGTGTCAAATTTGTTAGGCCAGTCCAGGGGTGGCACAATACATGCTTCAGCCCCTGGTGGCCTTAGATACACCAATGCCCTGGGTACCTAGTGTACACTGGTACAGGGGCTCACAGGGTGATCTAGTTCCAATGGGTTATGCACCTAGGGTACATGGAGTCCATTTTACAGAGAGAGCAGATAGGCTGAGATCCTGAATGGCAGGATCTCAGGCCAACTAAGTCGAAAAACCAGCTAGACACTAGGCAAAAAATTGGGGGTAACCATAGTCAGATATCCACCTTCCTACACAACCCCCCCCCCCCCCAAACAAAGGGAGATAAGGCTGTCCTTGTCCAGGTAAGCCTCTATTGCCCAAGTGGCCATATAAGGAAGAACCAGCACTGGCGTGGTTACCCCCGGTCTCATGGTCCACTAAGCAATCCCTCACCCTAAAGGTATCATAGGGTCTCCACCATAGGGAATCTCTACCTTTGGTGTGTCCTTGCAAAGTAAAAGGCTGGTGTGGAGATGGAGTACTGAAGTGAGGGTCCTCAAAGTGAGGCCTCAGCTTCTTCCAATCATCCTCCACCATGGATGCCTTTCTCTCTTTAGCTGAGTTGCACTGTGCTCTCAGGGTCAGCCTCTGGCTACCTAAAGCTGGAGACTGGGTCCCTTTTGTGGGCTTACTGGAGGGACAGGTCAGGTTTGGGGCCCTAAGGTCCCATGTTTGCCTGTGCCCAACAGAATCCCTCTGGGGGAGGTCCCTAACTACCTGTAAAGGAGATCCCTCAGGAATGTCTTTACCCATCACCTGGCTAGGGCTATTAGCCAGGCAATCCTCATTCTTTTGATGGGGGGGTTCTTGTGGACAGGGGCCCTTCTGGGGTCCACTGGCCTCCCTGACCTCTGCAGCCCTGGGCTGACTGAGGCAGGGTAGAGAGAGGCAGGCTACCTGCACCAGACTGGGTGCCACCTTGGAAGGGGCCACTGACATCAGAGAGACTGCCAGGCTAGGCCTGGCTACCTCTGGGGCAGTTCCTTCACAAGGGGTGAGGTCAGATCCCTGAGGAGGCTGACCTTTTCCTAATGTCTGGGGAGAGGGGGACTTTTCTTCCTCCCCACTACTCTCTGTTTGTGTGGAGTGATCCATAGTTTCAGGCTTCACTACACCTATGTCAGTCTGAGTATAGGCTGAGACCATTACAGCCTTGCCAACCTTTTCAGGGGGGCACTCAGTTTGTGTTTGAGCTGGGACTGTCACAGCTCTGCCAGTCTCTACAAGGAAGTCTGTCTTTGCCTGGGCTGTGGCTACCACTGCCCTTCCAACCTTTCCAGGGAGGAAATCTATTTGGACAGGGGTTGTGAATGGCACAACCCCACTACCCTTTTGTGAAAGGCCTACCATTTTAGAATGGGTGTCTTGTTCAACTGCAGCCCAAGCTGAGTGTTCTAAGTCATTCCCCAGTAAGCAGTCTACAGGCAAGGTTGGGGACACTGCCACCCTTTTAGGGCCAGTGACACCTCCCCAGCTGAGACATACCTCTGCCATGGGATGACGGTTCTGTTTGCCATCAATGTTAGTTACCTGGTAGGAGAAACCAGGCAAAAGCTGCTCAGAGGGAACTAGCCAATGGGCCACCATAGTGATGCTAGCTCCAGTGTCTCTGTAGGCCTCAGCTTTTGTACCATTGATGTAGGGCTCCTGTCTGTACCTACCCAAAGTGTTGGGACAGGCAGTGAAGTTGGCAAACCCCATGCCACCATCACAGACAAGAGTAGTTGCTGTAGGGGAATTGGCTAAGCCAGGGTCCCCCTGTGTTCCCCAAGTAAACCCACCCAGATTTCTGGGGGCACTCCCACCACCTGGGGGATTACTGCTGAGAGTAATAGGTGGTGTGACAGGAGTAATTGGAGGAACAGTTCTGTTTTTAGCCTTTGGGCAACTGCTGTCAGTTTTCCAATGCCCAGGAATTTTACATTCATGGCAGTAAGGCTTTTTAGCTGTGGTAGAGGAGGGAGCTTGGGACCCACCACCCTGTGTGGAGTTTTGGGGCCCTGGGGAAGATTTCTCTTTTGCTTTATCCCCCCCCCCCTTCTCTTGAGGCTTGGTGGTATCTTTATTTTGGTCAACACCCTGGTTTTTAGGCCTGATCCTGGTCCTGACCCATTTATCTGCCCTCTTTCCCAATTCTTGGGGAGAGGTCACATCTGAGTCTACCAGGTGTTGATGGAGAAGCTGGTTTTGACAATTACTTAAAATCTGCTCTCTCATCATCAAATTGTACAATCCTGTATAATCAGACACCTTACTTCCCAGCAACCAACCCTCCAAAGCCTTAGTGGCACATGCCACATATTCAGACCAGTCCTGAGTCTGTGCCTTCTGGGTATCTCTGAACATTAGCCTGTACTGTTCAGTGGTTAAGCCTAACCCATCAATCAGGACACTCTTCAGGGCTCTGTAGTTTCTGACATCCTCCTCTCTAACAGTGAGGAGTCTATCTCTGTCTCTTCCTTCAAAGGAGAGCCATAAGATTGCTGCCCACTGGTCTTCAGGAACCTGCTGCACTTTGCAGGCTCTCTCAAGAGCAGTCATCCACTTGTGGATATCATCCCCACTTTTGTAGGGGGGCACAACCTTGGACAGGTTCCTATTGTCAAAGACCCTATCTTTGTCCTTAGGGACAATGCTGCCACCAGTGGGTATAGACCCACTCTCTCTAGGTTGCCTAGCCTTACTCAGTTTCTCTTCCATCAGGGCTACTTCTAGCTCCTGTCTCCTGATTCTCAGCTGAGCTTCCTTCATTCTGGCCTCATGCTCCCTCCTCTGAGGGCTGGTCATCCCCCTTCTGGAGCGACCTTGAGAGCCTCTAGAGGCATGAGAAGCATTAGAGTCACCTGAGTGATTCCTCTGCCTCCCAAACCCCTGGTTAAGTCCACTAGGGAGATCCAATGGGGTGATCCCATTGTCAGTCCCCAGTAGCCTTAAGTTAGCTGGGCCACGTATAACACTTGGCACTGGGCTAGTTCTCCCTTCATCCCCACTACCATCTGTATCAGTACCCTTATCACTTTCATCCTCTGTAGTATGATTCTCATCTAAGGGGTGACTATTGGAAAGGGGTACCTCAGTAGCATCTTCAGAAGGGGGGGGGGGCTCCTGTTCCAGTCCCTAAGGGGCCTAACTGGGAGGCTTTCTTGAGAGCTCTCTGATCCTCATCAGCTTGTAAGAGTTCTCTGAGTTCAGCAGAGGTAGGGTTCTTGGGCTGTTTAAGGCCCCTGATATTTGCCAACTGCCTGAGCTCATTTTGATTTAGGGTAGCAAAGATGGTTGGTGCCCTCTGGGGGTCACTCTCAACAGAGATGGGTACATTGGACCCCTCTGCCCCAGCCATTGCTCTTAAGTGTGGGTGGATGTGTTGCAGCTACCTACACTTGGGTTTTCCTACTAAACCTATCTAGTAGTTGCAGTCAGGGTGTGCTACTCCCTTTGCTCTACAACAACTAAGTTCAGTAGAACTTAAGTATATCTAATCTTGTTTTATATGTACCTAAAGGTACCTGTATGATCTTTAAATTGGTAACATAGAGATTACAGAGGTAAAACACAGCAAGCTCAAATCCAACCACTGCTCAACAATGTGAGAAGTTGGCCGGGTATATGATGTTCACTAGTTAAAGTGACCACCTTGTACCATGCCAAGCAACCCTTATGGTGTGGTTGTAAGTCAACCTTTTCGGACTAGCTGCCCTAGTGGTAGCGTAGGCTAAGCAGTCTTTGAGGCTAAACTCGTTAAAGCGTGTTAAGCCAGCTGTTTTACCATATGTAACCCTCCTTTATACCAATGAAAGGACACCACACAGATATATATTCAAAATATATATGGATTTATTACTCAAAGTATCCCCTAGACTCTTTATGAGCACAGGAGCACAAATCGTTAAACAAGAAAGTATTACAATATAAAGAAGTTGCACTTTATATGGATAGGCCCTGGTGGGCGATCAAACCATATACTAAAATAGTGGTATAAGTACCACGAATAGGAAAGGGAAAAGGCCTAGGGCCTCCAGAATCGCTGGGCCTACAAGGAGCTAACTTCAGTTAGTGACCAGGAGGTCCACGGGTCGCGTGTGCAGTGAGGAAAGTTACACGCGGGCTCCCATAGGTTTTCAATGGGTGCGTAAAAGTTCAAAAGTTACTGCTAGAAGGGTCTTCTGGTTGGACTACGAACTTAAGACTTAAAACACAGACACTAGAGATGTTTCTCTACACTTGGGCACCGGAGTGCCAGCTTTACCTCACCCACAGGAAGCGGGTGCATAGGTCTCGAAGTGCGTCGGGTTTCGTCTATCGATTCAATGGAGCCTGATGACAAAGATGCTGCAGGCGGTCGGTCCAGAAGAGATACGGTGGATCCAAGAGTGGATCGGAGTTGTAGAAGACCTGAAAGCAGAGGGGACAGTGTTCACAGTCACTAGCCAGTGACCGGCGTGGCACCAGGTAGGTACCAGGCGATGTCGGGTGCAAACAGGTGATGAGGTGTAGCTTGTCTCGTGGTCCCTGAAGGTCGACGAGGTCCAGGAGTCGGTTCACAAGCTGTTCCATGCAGGCTCTCGCTGTCGGCAGTGTCGGCGACTCGAAGGAAGCAAACAAGCCTTGGCAAAGGCAGGAGTCGTGGAAAGTAAAGAAAGCTGATTGTTCTGACCAGCAAGGTCAGAGGGGCTGCTACTTTGGAGAGCAGCTGGGCCCAGTCTGGAGCAACCAGACCAGCATCGTAGATTTCAAGGTTCGTCGCCAAAATGGCCACTAGCCAACGGGCCAGGGACCAGGCAGGCGCGTCGAGATGCAAAGTGCAGAGGGACCCCACACAGATCGTGGAGATGCTGGAGGGCTCACCTTTGGTGCAGTTGCTGCTCGGATGTTGGGCTTCTCAGGACCCAAAGCACAACTTGGAGGGAGCCTCTGTTGTTGCGCTTGCAGCTTGTCGTGGGTCTTTCAAGATGGCTGGCTCCACATGTCTCGGTGCCTCCACGGGTTCCTTCTTTTCAGGGACTGTGGATCGGGCGGTGAGAGGTCTGGAGGTCCAGGTCTTGTCGGGCTCTGGGCTCGGGCTCCGGCGGGAGGTGGCGGCAAAGCAGACGTCGAGTAGCTGGTTGGTGCTTGCGTTAGCAAGATGGTCACTCCCTGACCATAGGGGAGAGTTCCTTCTGTCCTCTGTGCAGCAGAGCATCGAAGTTCCCGTCTTCTTCTTGTAGTTAAGTTGATTCCAGGATGTCTGAAGTCTTAGGACACAGCTCCTACCTTTAAGCGGATTCTAGGGGCCGGACTACCTGATAGGTCCCTCCCTAAGGGTGGGACCAGGAAGGGGGGTGGTTACACCCCCAATCCTTTGTCCAGCTCGCCCCAGGTCTGGGGCTGGTGTGCCCCAGGACCGGTTTGAACTGGCATATGCACCGAGGCTCCTTGTGAGCCTCAGGCATGTCTGATTCCATTCAAGCCCTACCTGACCAATACACAAAATCCTGTCTGGGGTGGTGCACGCACCTCACCTGGCAGGAAACCCTTTGTCCACGTCTCCCAAGCTGGAAGGACTCCCAGCAGCAGGAGGGCAGACTTGTGTCTGTGGTGGCAGCATCCATTTTGTGGAGCTGAGGCTATGTCTGATTTTACCCGGGGTTCAAGTACTGTACATGTCGTGTCCCTCTAGAAGGGTGGAATGCTAACCCCGTCGCCAGAATTGCCGAGGGGTTAGTATTCCAATTCGTATGACACCTTACTCGACATGTTTTGATAAAGCCAAATCAAAGATAGCATTTAACCGCGAGGTTCATAATGCACTTAAGAGTATATGGTATGACGATATCTGGAAACGGTAGAAGGAAGTTGTTCCGAACACTGCAGACAGGCTCAGCTCATGCCAGAGCACCATCTCACATGGAACCAAGCACTCTGCCTTCAGGATTGTCAAGGCCTGCCATAGGAGTGACTTATAGGTTACCAGGTGTCCCATTTAAGGTTAGGTATAGGTATACTACACCTAAGTAAGAGGTAGTTACACCAACTTACCCCAGCTGAGTGATCAGCCAGTTGTGTCATATTTGTTAGGCCAGTCCAGGGGTGGCACAATACATGCTTCAGCCCCTGGTGGCCTTAGATACACCAATGCCCTGGGTACCTAGTGTACACTGGTACAGGGGCTCACAGGGTGATCTAGTTCCAATGGGTTATGCACCTAGGGTACATGGAGTCCATTTTACAGAGAGAGCAGATAGGCTGAGATCCTGAATGGCAGGATCTCAGGCCAACTAAGTCGAAAAACCAGCTAGACACTAGGCAAACAATTGGGGGTAACCATAGTCAGATATCCACCTTCCTACATCCAGGCATTATCTCTCATTAGGGATATACTGTGATGTCATAACCCTTTAGTGTCTGTAGTCTTTATCAGACTGAAATAGGCTTTATGAATCAAAAAAATGTAACCCAGCTTCTATGGATCAATTAATCATGTAGAGCGATCCCTGCAAGAGAAGTACATGTTCTTACTTTCATAATGTAAACCCTTCAGGCCTAAATGAAATAGAAATTAAACTTTTATAAAGTTGACAGAATCAGGGCCTCGTTTACAAGCCCCTTGCACCCCCCACTGCATCACTTTTTTTGACACAGAGGAATCAGTGCACCACACTGTGCCATATCTACAATCTGACACATTGTGTCCAGTGCATCATTTTGTAGAGCACTGAGGCGCATTATACCTGCGCCAGGTATAAAGTATGCTGGGTAGTGTTCCCACGCAAAAGAGCCACGTAGAGCTGGTGCAGTGAAATTTACATTTCACTGCGTCACTCTGCGATTTCACTGAGTCAAAATCTTTTTGCCTGCTCAGACCAGGAGTGAGGATTGACTCACGGTTTTTGCAATGGGACTTGCCTATGTGATCTGACGCATTGCTGGAGTTGCATCAGTTTTATGAGCAACTCCAGCAATGTGTCACTTTTGCGCAAACAGATGTGTCAGAATTTCTGACGCATCTGTTAATCCTTGCGCCCTGGAGCCCTGTACTGTAAATACAGCACATCCATGGTTTTGCAAGGACATTTGGTGCGGGTGCAAGGACACTGATGCGTCAATGCGGATGCGTCAGTTCCTTGTAAATGAGGCCCTTATTGTGTGATCCTCTCCTAAATAATATGCAGAGATGTGTGGTGGATGTTTCCTTCTCTTTGCTGGTTTGAATAAAAGTGTAGTGTCGCGGTCTAGTGGACGCGCGCACTACGGAGTGACGCAGAGGCGCGTAGCGGACGTCGGACGCTACAGCGCATGCGCGAAGTACAGCGGCGCGAACGAGGGACGCGATCGGAGCGTGTTGCCCGGCGCTCTCTCCATAGGTGCTTATAAAGTATAATAAAGGTGTTAATTCCAAGTAGAACGTCTCCAGAGAGTCTGTGGGGGAAAGTACACACAGCCTAGCACCCTACAACATTACAGTGGCGACGAGACTGGGACAAGAAGAACCCCAGGTGCAACAGGCGGAAGGTGCCCCCCCCTAACCTGCATCACAGAGAAGCCTGCCAGGAGAGACACCATGATACACGGTGAGAGACCGGAGAGACGAAACAGCAGACGCCTACACACCGGGAGAGCGCGGCAGAGGCAGATAGAAGCCGGAGAGTGGCACGTGGGCAACGAGGAGCCAGCCACGAGGTAGGGGATATCGCGGACGGACGGCGGAGCCGCAGAAGAGATCCTGGCGGAGTCAGGGGACGACGGAGCAGCCGGCTCGAACGCAGTCTCAGGTACCCGAAGCAGGGGAGTGGGGACGGACGCACCAGGTAGCCCAAGGAAGCAAGTGGACGCCAAAATGAGTGCACAGTCAGCGACCCTGACGACGCCGATACCTTTCCTACCACGCCCGGGAGAACCCATAATGAAGTGGGAAGACTGGAAGGAGTACTTCAGAAACTACCTGGAAGCGCTAGAAGATGAGAACGAGGAGGCGTTCTCTAGCGCCAGGAGGAAGAGGATACTTCTACACAACCTAGGACCAGAAGGGATACGGGTATTCCAAAATCTCACACCGATCACCAGACCAGTAGGAGACACAGACGTGTTCACCCACGCCATAGAAGACTTAGACAACCACTACCAACCGGCGGTGTGCACCTCCATCGACCGCTATAACTTCCAGCAGAGGAAGCAAGAAGCGGGAGAATCCGTGGATGACTACGTGGCGGCACTGCGGAAGCTGGCGATGACGTGCAGGTATGGCGGACTGCAGGACGAATTCATCAAGGACCAGATCGTCATGCACACGACAAGCAAGTCAGTACAGGACAAACTATGGGCGAATGGAGATGCAACGCTGAATGAAGTGATCGCCATAGTGAAGAGAGCGGAGCTAACAAAACGCTGTGCGGAAGCAGCCAAAAGAGAACAGGCCCCCAGACTCACAGTCAACAAAGTAGACGACGCGGACCACCAGACGCGGGGGAAACAAACGACGGGGGAGTACAGAGGAGCGGCCACAGGGAAACCAAGACCCGGACCGACATGGAAACAGGGCAAAGGCGAGGCCATGAAATGCTACAGGTGCGGCAGCTCGAATCATGCAGCGCACGACAAACGGTGTCCCGCATTCAGAGCCAAGTGCGCGTTCTGCGGCCTAGTCGGCCATTACGAAAAGGTTTGCCGCAGGAAAGGAAGACAGCAGGCGGTGAAGTTCGTGGCACAGGACGAGGGGGAAGAAGCAGAAGGCCGTGAAGAAGACGAGGAAGTCCTGTGTATTGAAGACCAGGTACTGGGCATAGAGGAGAGAAGATCGCGCAAGCCCCAATGCGACATGATAGTAGGAGGCATACCCATCACCATCGTGGCGGACTCTGGATCTCCTTACACGATCATCCAACGTTCAGTATGGAGCGAGAAGTTCAGACCCACGTGGGGCGCACACCTAGAACCCCCCGACATTCGACCTGTCACCTACACAGGGGACCCGATCCCGATGGTAGGGTTCAAGACAATGAAGTTCCAGTTCAAGGAGAGGAGTGCGATCTGCAAGCTGTACGTCGCGGAGAAAGGACCGTCAGTCCTGGGCTGGATGGACCAAGGAGTGTTGGGAATACAGCTGAACGCAGGAGGGGACACCCAAGTGCTGGCGACACTGGACGGAGAGGAGCCGACGGCAGGAAAATGGCGGAACGGGCACCCGAAGGTCTTCGGCGGGAAGATAGGGAGGCTGGAGAAGTTCTCCCACAAAATCGTCCTCAAAGACAACGCCCGGCCAGTCGCGCACAAGGTACGGAACATCCCGATTGCCGTTAGGGAAGCGGTGCAACAGGAACTCCTCCGACTGGAAGAAGGAGGAATCATTGAGCCCATTGACAGCGCGGAGTGGTTGGCTCCATTGGTGGTGGCCATGAAGCCGTCAGGCAAAGTGCGCCTCTGTGTGGACCTCAGGGAGTTGAACAAGTGCATAGTGGTGGAGAGGTTCCCCTTGCCACGCATTGAGGAAATGTTGGCCCGCACGAAAGGAGTGAAATGGTTCTCCACCATAGACTTGCAATCGGCGTACCATCAAGTAGCACTACATCCGACGAGCAAAAAGTTGACATCGTTCATCACGCCGTTCGGCTGCTACCAATTCTGCCGCATGCCCTTCGGTCTCGCCTCGGCAGCGGCGGTGTTCCAGAAGCTGATGGCCCGCCTATTCAAGGACATTGAGGGAGTGCAATACTTCCAGGACGACATCTTAGTGATGGGGACGGAGCAGGAGGATCACGACAGGAAACTGTCGGCAGTACTGAAGATCCTGGAGGAGAAGGGCCTCACAGCAGAGTGGGAGAAGTGCCATTTTGGGATGACATCTGTCACCTACCTGGGACACGAGATAGGGGCACAAGGAATAACGCCGAAGAGAGGGAACGTAAAGGCCATCTGCGAAGCACCGCCACCCACATCCAAGGAGGAAGTACGGTCGTTTCTAGGGATGGCAGAGTACTACAGCAAATTCGTCCACCACTTTGCCACGAAAACCCACCACATGAGGCAGCTCACGAGGGACAAGACGGCGTTCAGATGGACGGAGGAGACGCAAGAAGAGTTCGACACCGTGAAACGGGAGATTGGCGGAGCAGTCCCGCTGCAAGGATTCGACCCCCAGGGGCGGTCGATATTGATGACGGACGCGAGTGAAAAGGGGCTGGGAGCCGTGCTCATGCAGGAAAGACCAGAAGGCGGCACGGAGACGATCAGCTTCGCGTCCCGGACGCTGACAGCATCGGAACAAAAGTTCAGCGTGATAGAGAAAGAGATGCTAGCGGTAGTGTGGGCCATGGCGAAGTACCGTCAGTTCCTGTGGGGGACCCGATTCCAGGTGAAGACAGATCACAAGCCTCTCGTGAAAGTACTGACATCAGATGGCCATGCCAGCGCCACGCCCCGGATAGCGAAAATGACACTGAAACTCCTGGAGTACAGGTACGACGTGGAGTACATCCCGGGCTCCAGGAACAAAATAGCGGACTACCTCAGCAGGGCATCTGCGATGGACAGCGCGTCCAACGACAGGGAAGACGACGACGAGATGGTGGCTCTGACGGACGATCCGGAAAAGGCCATCAGCAGGCAGGACTGGAAGGACGCATATGAGGTGGATGCCGACATGGAGGAAATCAAGGCGTGCATTGTGCGGGGATGGCCGGACAGGAGGAGACAAGGGCCAAAAATCAGGCAGTTTTACGAAGTCAGAGAAGAGCTGTCGGTGGGCAACGATGGAGTATTCGTCTACAGGGGTGACAGGGTGGTGCCGCCGGAGAACATCGTACCTACCCTGCTAGCCATACTTCACGAAGGCCACCTGGGAATAGTGAAGACAAAGGCCAGAACAAAACAAACTTACTGGTGGCCAGGAATGGACACGCATGTCGAGAGGCACGTGAAGGACTGCGCGCAATGCCAAGGGGCAGACAAGACTCTCAAACCGATGAGACCACCCCTAGGGAAATTCACTAACCCCAGCAACCCGTGGGAAGAGGTAGCTGTGGACATCCTGGGACCAATACTGGACGACCAAGGCATCCCCAAATATCTATGTGTACTAGTGGATAAATACTCGAAATGGCCAGAAGTGCACATCAACGAGGTCATGGACACGGACGAGATCCTACGCTTCCTCAAGGCGATGTTTCTTCGGGAAGGCATACCCAGGAGCATTATCAGTGACAATGGCCCCCAGTTCATCTCCGACAAGTGGGTCACGTTTGCGAACAGGAATGGCATAACACTCAAACACAACTCGATATACCACCCATCCAGCAATGGACAAGTAGAGAGGTTTAACAGGGTGCTGATGGGCTCCATACAGGCGGCCATCACAAGAGGTAAAGACTGGGAAAAGGAGGTGCTCAGCACGATATGGGCATACCGCATCACCCCCACCGGAACGGGGTACAGTCCCTTCCAGATCTTACGGGGACGGCAACCCTTTACCAAAGACAATGTGGCATGGCAGGAGAAGACCATCACCAGCAAATGGTCTCCGGCAGTGGTGCAGCACAACCTGCAGAAGGCACAACGCATCTACACGGAGCACTACAACCGCCACAAGAAGACAAAAGATACGGCGTTGGAAAAAGGGGAGTGGGTCAGAGTGAAGCTGGCTGTCCTTAAGCGGAAAGGAGAAAGCAAATACTCCCCACCCCTCAGAGTAGAAGAGGTGTACGACAGGGCGGCACTGCTCAGTGACGGCAACGTGTGGTCACACGAGCGCATGGCCAAATGCAATAAGATCTTACAGTGGCCCCGAGAGTGCACGGAAGGGGAAAACCCGGCAGAGGGGGTGATAAAGGACACAGACTCATCCGAAGGAGGCCCCGGGGAGGACATGGGCGGTGAGCAAGAGAGAGAGAGAGACAACTCAGGGAGAAGACCCGTGGGGGAGACCACGAGAGAAGATGGCGAGGTAAAAGAGAAAGAGAGTCCGGGCACTCCGAAAGGTACAGACGGAGGCCTGGTCACAGAGGGAAGCCGAGAAGGACATTCCACTCCGGTAAGACACACCCGGGGGGGAAGAGCAGTGGTGAGACCATCCAAGTTCAGAGACTTTGAAATGGACTGACCTTCGGGTCGGGGACTTTGTGTGAGTGGTGTGAAAAGGGGGAGATATGTAGTGTCGCGGTCTAGTGGACGCGCGCACTACGGAGTGACGCAGAGGCGCGTAGCGGACGTCGGACGCTACAGCGCATGCGCGAAGTACAGCGGCGCGAACGAGGGACGCGATCGGAGCGTGTTGCCCGGCGCTCTCTCCATAGGTGCTTATAAAGTATAATAAAGGTGTTAATTCCAAGTAGAACGTCTCCAGAGAGTCTGTGGGGGAAAGTACACACAGCCTAGCACCCTACAACATTACAAAAAGGAAGCGGTATTTGCGAAAAGCAGATTATCTGAGACCCTGATATGGAGCGCCCTTCTGTCCTTTGGGAGTCTGGAGCACCGAAAGAGATTGCCGGTGAGTGATCCAGGTTACAGCCACCCTCCCCTCCCGGGTGATGTCAAGTATCACCTGCGCCCTGGGGGGGCTCGGCCTCTGAAATGCTGAACAGCTGGCGAGCTGCAGCCTGGCACTCGGGCTGGGGGCCGCAGGTGTTGCCGTTAGGAGCCCCCACCCCTAGCACTCCCCAGCAGAGGCGCAACTAGAGCCAAATTTCGGGGGGGGCTGAGCAAAAATTTCGGGGGGGGCTGAACTTTAAGCAATCGGCAGAGTGGAGCTGCAGGGGCTCTTAGAAGGGGTGAAACAACAGCGAGGCCTCATTAACATGCAAATGGTCTTTTAAAGACCTGTGAAGTGCTCGGGTGCGGCTGCTTTTTTGCCCGGGAAGGTGTCTCATCCCGGGCTGCCACACACGACGGGGGGGGGCTGAAGCCCTTTGAGTCCAATGGGTGTTGCGCGCCTGCTCCCCAGTCCCTTGCTAGGTTTTGGCTGTGCGATTGCCATGGCACAGTCTCTTAGTTCGACTCGGAGCGACCCAGGTGGATGTCCACTCAGGGCTTGGGCAAGAGCTGGGCAGGGCACAGTAGGGTATGGTGGCGATCAGTCCCCTGCACGCAGAGTAGCGGGGATACAGCTCGATATACACGCACTTGCAGCGGGAGGGGCATAATTTGCTTGGTCATCCGCTAGGGGAACGGTACCCCAGGGAACATGGAATGGCCTGGGCTAGTAGCGCCGGCATGGGGGAGGAGGTGCTGTCGACGGGGCAGAGCGGCATACCGTTGTGATCTCACCCACCTCACACTCCCCCCCCCCCCCCCCCCCCACCGGATATTTGTAGCCACGGAACGGGGTCGCGGGAGTTCAAGGCTGTTATTCGGGGCTGGGTCATCGGGGACGGCCAACAACTGCGGTGCTGGAGCCTTGGTGCGGCGATATCTGATGAATGCCTGAGCGCCCCGCCAAAACACAGCTCAAGCAACCTTATCCGTGCCAATGTTATCAATAAACTCCCTCCGACTCCCCACAGATCATTAAACAATTCTTGCCCCCCCCCCCACCTGGTCACCTGAATAATCGATCAACTGGGCTGGGAGTATCAATCGGTGCTGATTGATGGTGACGGCAGAGGGAGTTAGGGGTCTAAGCGCTTGTAATTATCCGGGAGAGTCCTGTAGGGTGTCCATGGACTGCGGCTCCCCTGAGGTGGGGGGGCCGAGCTGGGCAGGTCCATTCCCACGGGGGTAATGAAGGATCGATCGGTGGAAGTCATTGATTCCCGGGTGATTAGAGTGGATGCCACATGCAGGTAGGCTATCATTACCCACATCTGTGTGGTGCTGCGTAAAGCTGTCACCATCTACGGAGAGCCCAGGGACACCAGAGGACACCAGAAAGGACAGCTGTGCTGTGTAAGGCTGCGGGGGGGGGGGGGGGGGGGGGTTGCGCAGCGGCCCGCCCCTTTGAGGGCGGCCGCCTTAGTGCCACAGGAAGGCACAGGTGGGGGAGGTCGTGTCACTGGGATAGACCAAGGGAGACCCCTGCAGATAGCTGCTTCCGGCGGGGAGGAGCCAGGGGGGTACATATTCGGTCTCCGCCCCCTCCTCGCCCCCTTGTCCGCTCGTTCGCCTTGAGCTCGGTCGTCGCCTGCCCAGCAGCCCCTCGCTCGCGGTGAGTTTGCCTGTCTCCCCTCCCCGCCCCGGCCCTGTCCCTGGGCAGCACCAGGTGACGGGGCCCTGTGGTCGGAATACCACGGCGGGGGGGGGGTTGCGGGCACAAAGCCAGGCCCAAGCTGCGGTCAGAGAGTTTGCGGGTGCTGCGGGGGTGGGGCGCGTGAGTGTGCGATCGGTCGGGCATCGGTTGGTCGTACTTTCATGTCTCGTGCCGGAATGTGTTAGGTAACTCGGTGCTACGGCTAGCGCCCATGACCTCCTGGTCGGGTTCGCGCCTTTAAGAGTCTCTGTTGCCACTGGTCAATGACTGAGAGACCATGCGCTCTAAGGCAGGTTCAATTACTCCGTTACTGTCCCTGTCGTCCCGTTTGCTCTTCCAGCTTCGGGCCCCTCGTGCGCGTTCCGACCCCCCGGCATCCCCCTCCCACCCCCCAGCACCTTCCCAGCCCTGGGTGGCAGCTTGAGGCCGTGGCCTGGTGGACAAGTGGCAGCCGTCGACCTCGTCACCGGGGAGGGTAGGGAGTCTGTCGGCTTCGCTGCCGACTCCGGTGCAGGCTACCAGGTTTCAAGCCTCGAGGTCGCGAAACACCCTGGGGCATACCAGCGCAAGCGGTCAACGCGCGTTCAGGCCATCATGTAAGGATTTAGCGTGGCGGCTAGAGCGGTGGACTTCCCAGTTGGGGAACCAGGTTCGAGCCGGGGCAACGGCGCTTAGCATCCTGCGAGTTTGGGCAGACCGCTTAAGCTCCCTGTGCCCAACAAAAATGAATGTTTTCATTGGTAATGGTGCGCATGAGCGCTCTGATATCTGATACAAATATCTCCCCGTGTAGGATTCGTAATGTGATATAAATGTCGCTGCGGCTGCAGCGCAATGTCTCTGCCGTCTGCCCCCATCTCCCGTCCACAGGCTCGGCCTCACACGCGGTCCCCTCCAGGCGGGTAGTCAGTCACTGCTCTGATTTCGGCGGCTTGCGGGGTTTTCCAGTCAACGACTACTGAATCCTCACAGATGGGCACTTATCTGGTACGTCTCGGCGATTATTGCCGCGGATGAGGAGCCTTTATTCCCGGCAGCAAGATGGCGCAACGAATTAAGTGCTTCCCACTGACATCTATTGTGACCTCTGGGTCACAAGTTCGAATCGGGTAAGCCAACTCCCATCTCATTCTCTCAAGCTCAATGTGATGCGTGTTAATTTTGGACAGAGATCAGGTGCGGAGTGGTGAGCACGCTACATCCGCAGCTGTGAAACCAGGGCGCACACGAGTTCGAATCGTGGCATCCCACATCGATGATTTTAGGATTATGGCAGGATTTCCCTGGTCGGGGCACGGAGCTCTCTTACTTAATACCTCACTTAATTTCAAGATATCTCGTGTGATTAATTTTCTTCCTGAGAGAGAGATCAGCATGTTGTACAGTTTAGGTATTGACTCCGGTGAAGTTAGTGCAGAGGGTCACTGCGCCTGCTGCAGAGAACGTGCGCCAAGTAGTCCAGAGTGCGTAGGATGTAAACAGGTCTGCAGGTTACTGTTTTGGATCGCGTTGTTTGCTGGACTCGCATCGGTCGGGGATCCGCGACTGCGAGGTGAGCCCCCTCCACCCAGATCCCATTCGCAGGCCACCAGTGGTAACCTCGTCCCAGTGGTATTTCCCCCCACCCTTGGCGTTGTCGTGCGGCACCGTGGGGTGTCTAGGGCCGGCGTGCAGAGTGGGATCGGACGGGGGTCTGGGTGAGGGTTCTCAACCGACGTGCCTGCCTTACGAACTCCCCTGTGGCCAGCCTCACCCCTTCAGTGTCTAACCTGTGCCGTTCTAGGCAGGCTCTCTGCTTCCCGCCCCGAAGGTGCTGGCAGCGCTAGTGCCCCACTGCTGCGCAGCCTGGCGCGACGCACTAAGGGTGGGGGGGTCGAGCCACGCGGCTAGAGGACCGTGCCTCGGCGCCCTCGCGGACATGCCAACCCTCCCGACTCAGGCGGGAGACTACCGATTTCGGGGCTAGTCTCCCGCCTCCCGATCCAAGCACCCAGAAACCCGATTCCTCGGGGTTTCAGCTGACAGGGCCTTGTATTAGGTAACGTGCTAATTCTAACAGCACTAGTCAGAGTGGCGTGGCAGGGGCATTATGAGGGGTTAAATTATGCAACAAAGCCTCATTATTTAGCCCATACTGTCAGTAACCCGAGCCAAGGCCTCACCCTCCCGATTGTCCTATAAAAATCTCACTCTGTGCTCTTCTGATATGTTGGCATGTAGGCCCTCGGCCTCCGGGTACATCTCTCCTTTCACGGGCCCGGCCTGCCCGGGGGACAAGGCGCATGGACTAGATGGGCAGTGCGTCTAGGGAGGCTATCCATCCGCGGCGCTCCTGGGGGCGGGCGCAGAAACAATTTTGCTCGTTCCAGTATTCAGTGCATACAACCACGTGACCTAATTTGGTGTACCCCCCTTGTGTGCGCGATGCTACTCGCGGCCCATGTAGCTTGTGTTATTAACAATGCGCAGGTGTACCATGATTGATGGTCCGTTCCGTGGGGTATGGCCCGTCCGCCTAGTGCAAGCGCCGCGTGACCAGACGGCGACCCCCCCCCCCCTTGCGGGGATGCTGCTCGTGGCCTGTACAGCTTTGACGTTGGCAGCAACTGGAGGCTGCCCGGTAGGCCTCGTCTGCACGTTGGCTCCCCTTTTTCCTATGACTCTGGGCAATTCATTACGCTCCTATACCTGTCTGTGTTATAACAGATGACATCGGTGCCACGCTCACTGGGCAATTTGGGGCATGGGCATGCTTACTCCGGAGCGAAGGGTGGTACCTGGTTTGCGCTCGCGGGACGTCCCCTTCGCGTGCCCTGACTTCATCTGCAATGTAAGCCCTGCTGCAGGGGTGTGAAATGATTTTCACCTGGCAAGGAAATATAGGGAAAGGGCTTTCAGGGGACAAGATAATCTGACTGGCAAAAATTAGAAATAACTTGGGCGAGGAAGGTAGGGGTCATGTTATCTTTGCCGTGTTCTTGGGAAAGATGGTATATGGCTTAATGAAACATAAGGGTTCCATCTCACTAATTATGGGCTGCAGTAGTAGCAACTCAGCACAAACGGTGACCTGCAGCTATATGCAGGGGCTTTGTAGTGGAAGGCATTCGTTTAAATAGCTCACTGTGCAGATCCCTGGGAGAACCCAACATATTTGGTGCGGGAACCTGCTACAAACTTCCATAATATCCTTACTACTGGGAGAAGTAGGGGAGGAACTTGTTTATATGCAGCAATAGTTGCAAAGAGAGCTAAAAGTTGCACTTAACGAATTACTAAACATGGCCTAGTACTGTCTCTTTTGGGCCCTTTAGTGAATCACCTGACCTCTTGGCAAGCTTGATGCGCTGCTTCCTCTATTTTGTAGGTGGAGGATGGCCAGATGCTCTTGGAATTTATACGTCAACTATTATGCCCTAACCACTTTTAATAATGAAGGAACTGTTTAAGCTACGGTTCCTCTATTCTAAAATACTGTGCTGGTGGTAAGACTATCTTGTGTATTGCTCACTGTATATATCAGTGATTGGAATGGTCACTCAATGAGGTGATTTATCTCATCATTAAAAAACTTGTTCATACTATTGTTCGTATCGCGGGATTCGTTGAACGGCATTTCCCTGTCTACCTGCCTAATTTCCCCTTAATGATTGACTTTGGAATATCTCTAATATTTATGGCTTCATACCCTGTGCCATTGGAAGGCAGTGCCCCCTTTTTCTTTAGCAGGATGTGACATCTCAGCACAGTGACATTTTAAATGTTGGATATGTGTATGGGTATTGTGGCATCCTGTAAATGTTTTGCCTCTGTGACAGAACCTGTTCCAGTCGGCCCAGCGCCTGTACACGTCAACTCCTGCTACCAAAAGTAAAAGGCTTGTGCTCTCCCACTTAAACCTGGTGAATTCCAAACACCTATTTCGCACACTTAATTTACTATTAAGTACTGATTATATGGTGCTATTTGTACCGAGGACCTGTAAATTAAATGCTACAAGTGGCCTGCAGGACTTATCGCGTCTCCCTACTTCGGAAACAATATTTGTAGCTCGCGCTGTTGGTGTCTTTCCAAAGAATTGGCTGTTTACTGGGGTGGGGGGACAGCCCAGCTGGTGCACACGCAGGCGGGCTGACATGAGGTAGAACAGCTCTTGGTGTGCCTTGCAACAAAGCTATGATGGTGAATTACTTCACTATACGCAATTAAAAGCACTGACCATCCGATAGATGGGCTTGGGTAGGTAGTGCCCTTCGCGTTGTAAATATAGAGATGCGATGCTAGGGTGCAGTATGACATGTAACTGGAGTGCTCCCCACCACTATGGTCGGGAGCAGGGGGAGATGTCACTTTGCATCCAGCACCTAGGCGAAGCAAAGAGTTACACCTAGTGTTGAGTGAGTGTTAATGTTACCTGGTCGTTCTTGGCCTCCTGAGGGTAGGATGACCTAGCGGCAAGGAACAGCTAGGATGGTTTCCGTGTGCTTCAGTGATAAAAAAAAAATAAAAAAAATGCAACGGGGGCCCCGGCTCACACGGTAGTGGGCTAAGATGACACACGCCACTGGTGCCGAGGCCTGTCCTGATGCCTGGCGTTGGGCTCCCAGGTTACTTCTGTAGGGCTAGGCCTTCAGATGCTGAAAGGATGTCCGTTGTTATTTACTCGATTGTTAAACGATGGGTTATTTCCTGGGTCATCCGCGGTGTAGAGCGTTAGGCGCTTGTCTTTCCATCGGGTCGGTTTGTTGCAGGATGGTGGTTTTGGGGCAGGTCACAGGCCGCTTCCTCTCGCTGTGTTTATTCTTTAGGTGTGGTCGGGTCAAGTGACGGAGGAGAGCAACCATCGCGGGGGATATCTGGGCATGAAGGAACGCCAGGAAGATTGTAGCGTAGGCAGATAGTGGTACGTATCGGGGACTGGATGTTGGTCTCAATGGCATGCCGCCATGCAGGGGGACCCTGCACCTAGGTCACGTTGACCAGGCAGTGACAGGTGAACTGGGACCATGTGTACTAGAATATACAGGAGTGGTTCCCACCACGGTCGGTCAGATGGGAAGCTGTCATCGTGATTCTCACTGGATACCCTCACTCCATCACGCCTATTGTAAGCTGAGGATGCCTGTTGATGCTGTTAGACCTGCTATTAGTTAGTACAATCACTGTTGTGCCTTGGCCCGGTTTGTCTCGCATCAGGGCCAGTTTGGGGTTACTGGCGAGTTGTTGGCTCTACGGCTGAAGCGGGCGCTTCTAGAACAGGGCAAGATTGATTAGGCCAGGCAGCATCACTGGCAGAATGGTGCAGGCTGCGAAGTAGTGCCAGTACAGAACATGGATTTGTCAACATTCAGCTAGGAAATGATTAGCGGCAGGAAGGTATTGAACCATGGTGAGCAATTTGTTTTGGGTTCGTGTTCAACAGGAGCAAGGGAACTGCATTCTGTTCCATCAGGTATCAATGTCATCCAGCTTGGCAGCCAGACTCGGAGCAGGCAAAGCAAAGGCATACTTGCGATGGTGCAACAGACACTCAGCAGTAGAGTTAAATGTGTCATCATACCCCGGTATGACGCAGTGATGAAACAGATGTTTCGGCTACACACGACCAGGCACTCGAGGGCAGCTGGGGCGGGGGTGTGCCAGTGCCAAGAGGGTGCGGGTTGCCTAGGTAGGGCTGCTGGCTTGGAGGGAGCACTATTCGGATCGCCACTAGGGCACGTTTTGTTTCATAGAAGGCGGAATTGTTACTTTTATGGCATGGTGCCAGTTGTTTAGTTATGCGCATGTTTCTTGGCAGTGCCAGAAACATTCAGAACGCAATACTGGTGGTTAGCCTGTTGTCTTGCTGTTCAGAGGTATTTTAGCTCAGGTAGGGCCGAGCATGGGTTATAGGCCGGTGGTCTGCCCTGGGTGTCCTGTTCACAGGCAGGGAAGCAGCAGAACTTGGAGGGGCTTGGGTTGACCCCGGGATACTAGGGCGGAGCCTGGTTGCTCACTTAGCAGCCCGCCTTGAGTTCGACGAAACGGGTACCTTTGATGCGAGCATCGGGGCAGGGCATCTTCTCCCGCCCTCCAGCACTGGCTGGCAGCTATGCGGGTTGTGGAAGGGGCCTTCCAACAGGGGCGTATGGTCCATATGATTATGGGAAACACCGGGGTAACACTTTTGGGTTACAAAACAGCAGGAGAACAATTGGCTTTCCCAGAATTCAATTAGAGAAGAATTTTACACGTTGTTCTCCTCTGTGGTCACCCTGACCTGTCTCTCCCTGGTACCTAGCAGAATTTTGGGAGGGCAAGGCTTTACATTTGGTGCTGATTGATGGAATACGACGGGCGTACTCCAACGGAGTGAAAGAGGAAGTAAGGCGGGCTTGTCAACTCCTACCTCCTCCCGCATGGGCACTGCCAGGCAGGTGTGTCATGTCAAAGGGTTTGTTCCATGCAAAGGCAACTTTGGACCATCGCCTATTTTATGTTTAAGGTCATTTCAGTCAAATCCACGGGGGAGTTTAGAAATGATGGGGGAACCTGTCCTGATGGTGCATGCTGGCCGCCGGCCCGGTTGGGCGTAGACTTGTTTTGGCTGGACCGGGGAGAAGCCCGGTATCAGTATGCTGTAGGTATAAAGGCCTACCGGGAGCCATGCGCAGTTGCGCAGAGCAAAGAGGTCAATTAGAGAAGCATTTTACAAGTTGTTCTCCTCTGTGGTCACCCTGACCTGTCCCTCCCTGGTATACTAGCATAATTTTGGGAGGGCAAGGCTTTACATTTGATGGTGACTGATGGAATGCGATGGGCGTACTCCAACGGAGTGAAAGCGGAAGCAAGGCGGGCTTGTCATCTCTTACCACCTCCCGCTTGGGCACTGCCAGGCAGGAGTGTCTTGTCAAAGGGATTGTTCTGTAGCCATGCAAAGGCAACCTTGGACCATCGCTTATTTTGGTGTAGGTCATTTCAGTCAAATCCATGGGAGAGTTTAAAAGGACGGGGGAATTTGTCCTGTTGGTATACGCGGGCCGCCGGCCCGGTTGGGCGTAGACTTGTTTGGCTGGACCTGGGAGAAGCCCGGTACCGGTATGCTGTAGGTATAAAGGCCTACCGGGAGCCATGCGCAGTGGCGCAGAGCAAAGAGGTCTTGGCTTCATCAGGCATGGTCTTATACACGCCAAGTCCACAAGGTGCCTGGAGGGAGATGAAGTGCACCTTTCTAGTTTAGGTATGGATGTTTTCCGACTGGACCTAGGGGAAGCTTTGGCTGCATCAGGTTGTAAGTACATAGGTCTACCTTGGTGGGGGGCCCTGGTAGTGACGGTGGCCACTCCCAAGGCTGTGGAGGAGTTACAGGGCGATCCAGGGTCTGCACATACCAAGGGGTATAGCATGCAGCAGCACCGCGTGGTGCTAAGCCAGGATACCCAGGGATGTTTAGCGTGTCCACTGGAAGACCGACGGCGCCCCGCTATCCGACAGGCGGTTGTGGGTCTGAGCAACCGGGGGCTGCCATGTATGCTCCGCCCACCCATCACAGGGGGGCGTGTGTAGCAAGTGGACTGGTGGTCCACGGATGGGAGGGGGGGACCCTCCCAACATTTGGTATACACCAATTGGCGTTGCCATGGTGACTCTAGGCTTATCAGACGGGCAGGCGGCATAGGGGCTGGCCTGCCCTGGGATCGCCCGTAAGATAACCCACCATGTTTGCATATTGCTTATGCTAATAAACCTGCAGCAATATTTCTCCACTTACATTCAGTGTCGTGTGTTTTATTTATGTACTTATGTGTTTTGTGATAACTGTTGCCGATATTGGCACTATGTAAGGCTGCCCGGGGGGGGTTGCGCAGCGGCCCGCCCCTTTGAGGGCGGCCGCCTTAGTGCCACAGGAAGGCACAGGGGTGGGAGGTCGTGTCCCTGGGATAGACCAAGGGAGACCCCTGCAGATAGCTGCTTCCGGCGGGGAGGAGCCAGGGGGGTACATATTCGGTCTCCGCCCCCTCCTCGCCCTCTTGTCCGCTCGTTCGCCTTGCCCGCCCATCCGCTTACCCGGCGTCCGGAGGGACAAAGGGGGGGCCAGGTTTTCTAACAATGTTCACTTTGTGTTGCAGGAGGAGTTACAGGGCGATCCAGGGTCTGCACATACCAAGGGGTATAGCATGCAGCAGCACCGCGTGGTGCTAAGCCAGGATACCCAGGGATGTTTAGCGTGTCCACTGGAAGACCGACGGCGCCCCGCTATCTGACAGGCGGTTGTGGGTCTGAGCAACCGGGGGCTGCCATGTATGCTCCGCCCACCCATCACGGGGGGGCGTGTGTAGCAAGTGGCCTGGTGGTCCACGGATGGGAGGGGGGGACCCTCCCAACATTTGGTATACACCAATTGGCGTTGCCATGGTGACTCTAGGCTTATCAGACGGGCAGGCGGCGTAGGGGCTGGCCTGCCCTGGGATCGCCCGTAAGATAACCCACCATGTTTGCATATTGCTTATGCTAATAAACCTGCAGCAATATTTCTCCACTTACATTCAGTGTCGTGTGTTTTATTTATGTACTTATGTGTTTTGTGATAACTGTTGCCGATATTGGCACTATCTTTGCTGTGTGGTTGCATGTCTCAGTCATGCACGCCCTTTGCTTTCCTATCTCCCCTGCTGTGTCACACCGGGGCACCCTTGCAGCGCCAGGCAAGGTTGGAGAAGGGGACATCAGGGGTGGCAAGCAGGCAGCTGGGTTCATGCCGCTCGGTCGGACATGCGGTTTAATTCAACACCTATTTCTGGGGGAGGGGTTGGGTGGCAGCCGGGCTGGGCGTCTAGGTTGCTGGCCCAAGTGGAGCCTGGGGTCCAAGTTTGGGCCTCGAGTCACTGCTGGGCTTTTACGGTAACACGCGGGACTTCCAGAGATATTTACCTGCCAGGGGTGAAGGAGGATTCTATGAGGAGGCTGCGGGGGTGATATTTCGGTGGGATTTCCCCCCTCCCTCTTCCACTTTTTGGACGCTCCTGATGCCTCCTGGCGATGCTTCTAGGGCCGGTTGTTCCGGGCTCCTCGCTGTTCGGGGCACATGAGCCGGTTCAATATGGCGAAGGTTAGTGTGCGGGGGAGGGGCTGTTGAGGTAGGACATGTTCCACAGCACTGAAATCTGCAGCAGGGGACGTGACCACCCGCATGATGGGTGTAAATAATGGCGCCGCTTATCCAACATGTTTTGTTGTTCCGAGAAGGCTCTAAGTAAAGTAGCAGGCGGTACTGACCATGACTTTAAAAGATCAGAGACGGTCAATTAAATTAGACGTTGTGCCCCCTGGCTCGGCCCGTACTGAGCCATTGGTTTCTGGCGCTCCAGCACGGGTGATTCACTTGGCGGATGTTAGGCGGGTGAGTTATGTTGACACCAGCACCTTCTGCCGCTCCCCCCTCTTTTCTTAAGGATCTATTAGTGGGGGGAGGCAGTCTAAGCGGATTGGTTATTGCAGTAATTTACCGTC
Source organism: Triturus cristatus (assembly GCF_964204655.1). Classification (NCBI taxonomy): domain Eukaryota; kingdom Metazoa; phylum Chordata; class Amphibia; order Caudata; family Salamandridae; genus Triturus; species Triturus cristatus. The sequence continues at coordinate 142,843,193 of NC_140585.1, read as the reverse complement.
TCGTCCCCCTGTGTGCAGCACCTTCCTACCATTATCTTGGTACTTGTGTTGCTCTGGCACAGGGTGGCGCAGAACAGGCAACGTCACATGATGTATGTTGGTGGGGCGGGTTCGGTTAGAAACACGCTTAGGCGGCCGGATCATTGGTCGCAGTGCCCTTTTTTGGGTACTGGGAGCATTTTGTTAATGAACATGTGCTCACTTGCCAACTGCTATTCACATGTCATTTGTATGTTTTCCCCCATGCGGATGTAATTAATTGGGGCACTTGCGTTGCTCAGGTACAGGGTTGCGCAGAACATGCAGCGTCACAGGAAATGTTCATGGTCACCCTTTGGCTGCCGGATTATATGGGCGCAGCGTCCTTGCTAGGTGGAGCAGCTCTAGTTCCTGCATAATGGCGATAAAGCGTTCTGTTCATAGCCATTTTGTTGTCACTGTATTATATCACTGTGTTTGGTCAAAAGATTAAATTTTAATAGCACACAGGATAGGCGTTTGATGTCACCGCGGGCCGGCAGCAACAAACTCTGGGTATTGCTCCAGGTTTACCGGTGTTCATTCTGCATGAAATGACAGTGTATGAGCGACGGGCAGTCTTTTTCAGCCTATCTTATTCACAGGGTGCACCCAAGCTTCATGTAGGAGCCGTTGTTAAGGTGAGGTCCTTACAGTGGTGCCTTTGAGAGTGACTTGCGCAGTGGATTGGTTGGTTGTGGTGCCTTTACTTGGAGTTGGGATGCTCGGTACAAACCTCGGCTTGTCCCGTTGGCGCCTGGGGGCGCTGTGGGGCGTGTGGGCTGGGAGTAATCGGTTTTGTTTTATTGCATTGAGAGAAGACTTCGCTGCTTGGCCAACAAGGTCCTTGTGCCACCTGGGTTATGGGACATGTGTACATCGCTCAAGGCGCCTCCAAGCCGGGAAATGCACACAAAAACAGCCTTAAACCTTGGTGGTCTTAGAGTTTCGCGTTGGTCTAATGAGTGTAATTACTGATATCGATATGTCTCCCTCGTCTTCATTGTTTGATTTTGCTCACAAGAAAGTGTCAGTCATAGTCCTTTAAATGTCACTTATAGTCGCACTGAAATGATGAAAATGTCACACATAGCAAACTGAAACCTTGGCAGCTATGGATGGGAGCGGCTAGCTCTTTGTTGGATATGCAACTGAGCTAGAATTGTGGCTTATTTATCTGATGCAAATAGAAGTATTGACTAAGCCAAAAGATGGTGTAGTGCTCCTTTTGTATTAAATATAGGGATGCAATGACATAGCGGCAAAATACCAGGCAAGGGCAAGGAACGGCCTTTTTCAGCACGCTTGGGGGGCGCTGACGCATTTAAAACACGGCACCCTGAAGGTTTAAGGTCAGAAGTGCATTTACTTGTAATCAACAGCACATGCTGTAGTACTACCAGCCGCCCTGGGCCAAAATTATTGGGAACACCTGTTTCGAATGGCTTTTAATTGATACTGTTCAGTTCTTTCATGCCCACTTTGAGGACGGGCACAGACACACTCATTCAAATTATGAATGTTTACATCAAATATGCGGTGACGGTGAAGCGCTTTCAATACTGTAACACAGGAGCAGCTAGTTCTGCAGCCAATGGCCCCTCCCGGAGCACAGGGTATGCCCACACCTCGACTCTGGGGGCTGTGCGGAGCACGTGGCATGGTGCATCAGGAAGGCGCAATGGGCATGGTTTGTGATGGATATGTAGAGCCGTGTGTGCTTCCGCCACGACTAGGAATGCACTCCCACTCGGGGCATCAGTTGGTCATTGTTTCTCCGCCCCCACCCCCGGGCACTCATGCATGTTTGGGGGCTAAGGTGAGGCACTCCAGAGAGGTCTACCTTCTCTTTAGTGTGGTTGGTTTCAAAGCACGCGTGAATTGTACTTCTCCCCACAGTGGGCTTTAAACGGTAGATGGTTCTTCTTGGATGTGGCACGGCTGTGTTCGGCTGTCCTTTTATTTGCCTATATTGATGTGCGGTTCTAACTTAGTATTATGCCCGGGTTGCAAGGATGGAATTCGCACGTTCTTTCACCTTCACCAGAGTCGCCGGTTTGTCCCCCGGGTGAATGTCTGGGTTGTGGTATTATGGGGGGTACTGGATTGTGGCCGGGTTCCGGGTAAGTGGCCCCATTCGCTAGTTCCTACATGATGTCGATGTTGCCTGGCGATTTTTTAATTGACACTAATGCTTTAGCCTTCAAATCCATCCCACTAGTCCTCATAGTGCCCTCACTAAGTCGGACTATATTGATAAGTTTGAAACATGGCGGCTAGCACTGGGACGATCGCCGAACCACACATGCTCATTACAAATCCAGGTTCAGCATCATAGGTACTAGTGGAGAAATCCCGGCATATAGAATTTAGTTGACCACGAAGGCGAGAACTGGTTGATATGTCACCAATGTCATTGAATTGGATGACATCTGCATAGTAACAGGTGGATAGCGCATTGGGTGCTTGTGGCACATTTGATAAGGGTGCAGGATAATTATTGTTTTACTCTATGAAACTGGGATCTTATGCCCAGGTTCTGTCTTTCTTTGCCATCGGTTACCAGCCCAATTTTGGGAAAGTACAATTTTACACTTAGTATGGGCAATTACAACGCAGAGAGGGCCTGGGAAACGTTGTTGAGACTGCATTGTGCAATTGGCTACAAGGGCCTTGATGAGGAACATCTACTGGCACCATATACAAACAGGTACCATGTACACTTGGTGGGCATTTCTAGCTTTGAAAGGAGGTTGAGACAACCCAGTAGAGTTTTAGCGTAAGGCCTCATTTGTGGGGTTCATTTGTAAAGCATTAGGCCAGCCAGCCCTGGGAATTATGCAGGCATACGATTAGCAATGAGGTTGGTCAAACCTGGTAGTGCATATCTCTATAATTAATAGTGTAACCAGGAACAGCTTTACAAAGCAATGCGGTAGATTTCTTGTAGAAGTCTGGATGGACAAGCTTCAGGGAGAAGGCCCTGACCTTTCACCCCTCGAGGGTCCATCACTAATTCCGAGCAAGTAGGTGGGGAGCATACTAATCCCCCAGCGGGTGTAGCACAAGAGGATAGGTACACGTGAATGTGTGATCTCATGACGCCCTGTCTTAGCAGTCCAGGTCACACCACAGAGGGCAAAGGCAAGGCCTCAGCCCCTGATGGACTATGTTTAATTCTAGTGTGTGGGACTGGGGTCGCAATCTTGTCGCGTCTGGCTATGTCTGGTCGATGCAGCTAAAATGTGCTCTCTGCAAACAAGGGCAGGTTACAGGCCGCCTCAGTTAAGACATATTCACCCGCGCTTTAGCCAGGGCAGCAGGCGGGTTGTGGTAGTTGTCAGCGAACAAGTGGACTGCGGTGCAATAAAGTTTTTAAACACGGCGGTAGAGCACAAATGACGACAAGATATTATAGACCATTGGGCATTCACCATATTTAGACAAGGGCAGGTATTTTCACATATTGTCCCCCTCCAGTTCCCACAGACTTGCCTGCCCCTTGGGTTATCGTTTTATGGGCTAGAACCAGAGACTGGAAGGGGCATCTTCTGCGACCTGGGTCCCAATCACGTTGATAGTCAATGCTGGGGTAGATGTACCATGATGGGCATGGTTACTACTTAGGTTGTCCCAATGGTTTGGGGTCAAACTGGGTTTGAGCAGTAAGTCTACAGTCCTTAGGAAGCATTCAGCATTCCGTCAATCCAGGTAGGGCAGTTAGCGTAACATAGTATCAGCGAGTGGGTAACATACAGCGGTTATCCAGCGACATCATACCCCGGCGGCACGCGCGCTTCAGAAAAACACAGAGCTGAAACCAGAAGGGTGCCAAGTGGCAAAAACCAGTAAATAGGTTTAATATATGTGTGTCTCTGGCCTTACAGCTGAGTGAAGCCAGCCTCATTTAGAGGTACGCCCAGGTGAAAATTGTGTACTTCGTAATGTTCGCATGACCAATGCGGTTTGTGGTATCTCCAAGCGGATCCACTGAAGGTGTACTGCAGCTAAACAGTAAACTGGGGATCTGGGATTCCGACACTTGTGGGGGTTTGAAGCATCCAGGGTCAGAGATGGACCGTAGGAACGGTGCATCTGTGATCCGACGGCAGTTAAGCGGGGTGCGCTGCGTAAGTTGTCACTGCATGAAAGGGTGAGGTGTCTCCAACAGTGGGCACAAGACATATATTGTTTCAAACCAGATTTGACACCAGTAAGGTGTTCACCAGGGTTTAGCAATCAAAGGGTTTGTGCAAGCGTCTGGTCAACGGGGCGAAGTGAGTGCACCCCAGAAACAAGGGTAGGTGACATGTTCCTGCATTTATGCTCAAATGCCCCACCCAGTTACCTCGATTAGCCTCGCTGGGTGGGGACGTTGTCAGCCAACATAGTGTGCTGCCATCCCAGGAAATGGGGTAACAGGGTGTCAAGCACAAAAGGCTACTATGTATTAGAGCATTTGGCACGTCCAGTGTTCAACAAAAATTTAAATTTAACGGAGCAGGTAATTTTCCACCGCTGGGGATGCGCAGGGTGGGCAGTGTGAAACCCCCACCCCCCCTCTATCTGGGAGTATTCTAGGATGGGGGTAAAGTAGGACTTAGTCAATCCTTAATGTTAGGCTTCATATTGTAGACAGTGCGCACTGTTTAAATCAGACAGATTCTCTAAGCTGGTATGCCTAGGGGGTTCCACCACAGAGGGAGCTGAGCGGGCGAAATTCCCATAAGGAATAAGGGATGCATGGCAAGGGCAGGAGGGCACCCTTGCTCATTGTCACATACTTCTAGTTGATGGCCGCACAACCATTTGAAGCCTTTCCAGATTTGAAACTGAGGTGGGAGCGAGCTCACTTTCGTTACTTAGGGGTTCAAATTGCTCTAGATGACGCCCAATTGATAGCTTTAAACCTTGACAAGGTCCTCAATGCCCTTAGACACTCGGTGGCATTCTGGAACACCTTACCATTGTCCCTGATGGGCAGACTTGCAGTGTCAAAAATGGTGATGTTACCCAGGTGCCAATGCGCATTACAAAATATACCATGCCAGTTTCCAGCACAGATTTTTAAGCAACTGAACACAATTCTTATTTCACTTCTGTGGGCTGGCCAACGTAGCAGAGTATCTCTAACCACACTGACGCGCAGGTACGAGGAGGGCGGACTTCAGGCCCCTCATTTTGACTTATACTACTTTGCCGCCCAGCTACAACAAGCGGCCCGCTGGATGGGGGAAGGGGGCAACTGGGAAAAGCAACTATTGGCTGGCCGTGTGGACCCGTAAGACCTTCCGGTAGCATAGATGAAGGGAAGGGAAGCTGATGGGGACTTACCGCACCTTGTACGTTGCACTGCGGCTATTTGGCAGCAATTTGTGGAACGAGAGCTGAGACATGCACCTTTCCACAGGGGATTACCCATCTGGATATTGGCCCCGTTTAGAGACATTAGTAGTCATATGTCTTTTCAGGCTTGGAGGGAGGGCCGGTGTGAGGTTCTCGCGGATCTGTATCCCAACGAGATGTTTTTAACCTTCGAGCAAGCATGTGAGAGTTTTACACTTGGGCAGGGTCACTTCCTTCAATATAGAGGGATCCAGGAAGTAGAGAATTACCTGGCCCCAATGTCCAGATATTCCCCAGCCGACGGACACTCTGGACCTGCTGCTAACATGTGGCTCTGGGTGCAGACTGATATCGCTTCTGTATAAGGCTATGAGAAGGGACTCTGTCACTTGCTCACCCTTGTCACGGTCATCTTGGGAGAGGGACCTTAATATTGTCATAGAGGATGGGACTTGGTCAGCTAATTGTGAAATCACATATACAGTATCCTATAACGCCAGGTTTAAACTGATCCACTATCATTTTTTATACTGCACCAATCTCACCCCAGTGAAGGTGCAACGTATCTCGAGTACTAATGATGGCAAGTGCACAAGCTGCAAGGCAGACGACGCAGGGTTTCTGCACTTGGCCTGGGCATTTCCTGAGAGACGTCAGTTCTGGGTGCAAGTCATGGAAAGGGTGCAAACGAGTACGGGTCTACCCATTCAAGAAGAACCATTCCAATGTTTGTTGGCCCATGTGCGCAAACCTAAAAAACGAAAAATAGCGTATAAACTGTTGCAGCTCATGTTGGTGCTGGCCAGACGCAGACTAGCGATAAATTGGATGGGACAGAGATGCCTGGATACCCCACTTGGTTACGGGATGTTAGGGAATGGGCATTAGCTGAAGAAACGCACATGCAGTTAACTCTCAAAGATGATAACTTGCAGGCAGACCTCATGGAGTGGCGCCAGCTGTGCAGTTCGGCCCTCAACCCGGAAGGGGGCGATGGTGTTCAGAGTGATTCAACATCTAGTGGGACTGTCTCAGAAGGGGGGGACACCCGGGATGGAGCGGACTTGGGAGTTTGGCCGTAATGAATGCCCCCTCGAAATTACAACGCACTCACGTGATGTTCATAATGTGATCCCATTGTTGATTATAATGTAGCCCTAATGAAACGTTGCCTTGTTTGCCTCTGACATCGTGCGAAAGATGCCAATGTCCTATTTTATGCTGTAATGTTGATTGTTTAAATAAGCAAAGATTTAACACAAATAAAGTTACAAAAATAAAAATAACAAAAAGGGCTGAACCAAGAGCTACCTTTCTGCAAAATTTGGTGTGATTCCGTCTCCATTCACAAAGGACCTACGCACTCATGGCGGAGGCCCTGCAGTCGTGGGGGAGTCTCCGCACTAATAGCGGAGCCCCACAGTCGCAGTGGAGGCACACCAACGTGGTGAAGGCCCACACATGTGGGGTAGGCCCAGCACTCATGGTGGAGGCCCGCAGTCATGGCAGAGACCTTGCACTCGTGGCGGAGGCCATGCAGTCGTGGGGAGGCCCGCACTAGTGGCGGAGGCCCGCACTCGTGGTGGAGGCCCCTCAGTTGTGGTGGAGGCCACGCAGTCGTGGTCGAGGCCCGCAGTCGTGGCGGAGGCCGCGTAGTCGTGGTGGAGGCCCACACTCATGGTGGAGGACCCGCAGTTGTGGTGGAGGCCCCACAGTCATGGCGGAGGCCCGTAGTCGTGGTGGAGGCCCGCACTCTTGAGGGAGGCCTCGCAGTCATGGTGGAGGCCCTGCAGTTGTTGTGGAGGCCCGCAGTTGTGGAGGAGGTCCTGCAGTCGTGGCAGAAGCCCCACAGTCATGGTGGAGGCATAAAGTCGTGGCTGAGGCCCCGCAGTCATGGTGGAGGCTCGCAGTCATGGTGGAGATCAGCACTCATGGAGGAGGCCCCGCAGTCACAGCGGAGGCCCGCACTTGAAGTGGAATACCCGCAATGGGAATTCTCATTGTGGAGGCTCTGCCCAGAGTGCAGAGACTCCCCACAAGTCGGGGGGCCTCAGTTACAAGTGCGGAGGCCCTTTGTAATTCAGGCCCAAAGTATTTCTCACATTAAATGCACCATTAGAAGGATATTGCATGTTTAACCCCAGCACTAATCGTATGTTATTCACGTAGTCATAAACATGTAATAAACCCTGAATTTACCATCATCTCATGGGCAGGTGATCCTTTGGATGGAGTTGTATGTCTCCCCCAACATCAGCTGCAGACTTTCAGAGCTGCACCCATTTTCAATGAAGTTAGGTCAAGCAATTAGCCAATCAGAATTCAATTTTAAAATGAGACTTGACACGCAAACTTACAAATTCAAAACAAAGAGACTTTGCCTGCTTCCAGGAATGTGGAAAGGGACTCAATATCACTACTAGTGAGGGAATATACTAAACCTAAACTTTCAAACATACTAAGATACATATCCGACCAGCTGCAAATTTATATCGGAGTCTATGCATCTATTTTCTGTCCACCATGAAGTGAAGGACACAAACTGTTAGACCTGTCAGCCCTAGGGTGGTCTTACCCTGTTGTTTTACCCTCATTTTTGCCACCATCTTTTTGTTGGCCCTAGGTCTCTGGGTGCCTTACCACTGCCAAACAGTGCTGAGGTGCAGGTGCTCTCTCCTAATAACACGGCTGCCACAGGGCCCTGCTACTGCGGAGTGGCCATTGCATACACGCACTAGTGGTTAGGAGCAGGCTGGGAGATCTTGATACAATATCTTTACCATCCCGCCTTTTTGTCCCATAGACAGTTATGTGGAAGCTCCTGGAACCTTCCAGCCCTGGGAGAGATTATGCTTTGCCCGCCTTTACAGGAGGGTCACCTGACCTGGGGGTATAAGAGGAAAGGAGGGAAACTGAACTAGTCAGTTGGGGCACCACTGGACCTGGGGGAACCTCTGCTGGAGCGTAGGCGGTTGGGCCTAGGGGAGAAACCTACACTACTGGGACTGACTGAGTTTAGGCCCTGCTGTACCCAAGTTAGATGAGGGATTCTGCCTGCCTACTGATCTTGCCCAGTGAGTGGGGAACCCAGGGGACCAACTCCAGTGTGCTGCAGAGACCCACCCTGCCGCTGAAGCCTGCCAACTCAACCCCCTTCTTCCCCGCAAAAGCCTGCCACTGAGGCCTGCCATCTTCCTTCCCCCCTAAGATAAGTGCTGCCCTGGAAACGTGGACTGTGCTGTGAGCCCTACAGGAACTACAGGTAAAGCGCTGTGCCCATCTAGCGCTGCCATGCCAGAACTGTGCTCCCCCGAGGAATGGTTCACTCCTGCTGGTCCCAAGCGCTGTGTGGCCTCTAAGCGCTACTTGCCCTGACTTCACTGAACTGCCGCCGTGTCTCTCCCGCCCCTGCTGTGGCTCCCAAGCGCAAAGGCTCGAAGGGCTGCCAGCCAACACCGCCGCAGCCCAGGATTCGGCGGAGCTACCGCTGTGCTCCATCCAAACGGTAACTGCTGAGCGCTGTACTCTCTAAGCGCTACACGCCCCCAACTCACCGCCGCGGCCCGGGTGCCTGCCGCCACCGCGATCGCATGCTGTTGACATCACCGCTGCGGCCCCCGAAGCCTGGAGAGGGCCGCCGCGGTATTGGGGAAGCCTGCGGCAGGAAGGCGAAGTCAGCGCGGCCCGTATCACGTGACGGAACACCGGCCGTGCCGCCGGCCGCGCCACCAGCCATGCCCCCGCCAGCGCCGCGCAGGGATTGGCCGCTGCGGGTGCGGCCGTCGAGGCCTGCGTCTGGGGTGATTCCGGGACGAAGAAGACGCTGCAGGGCCGAGACCAGCTCCGAAACCCCCGACCTCGCTCCCGCCACGAGCAAGAGCCGCGGGGAGCCCACTTTGCCTGCGCGGGCTCCCGCCTGGACTGGAGCTCCCGGTGAGAGGTAAAACCCCCTGGGGGGAGGGCGGAGTGACTGCAAGAATCGCAGGGGCTGCCCAGAAGTTTCCCTCATCCAGCGAGGCAGCCCCTCGTCCGCCCCTCCCCTCCGGGAACTGCAACCGGACCTGGAAGGCCCCCAGTTAAGCATTACTGCCAAGCCGATGGGGGTTAGAGTGAGCGTAAGACTGCCCCGGGTGCACTAAGAGAGGGGTGGGGCCACCCTCACAGGAGACTCTGACCTTAGGGGCCCAAAGCTAACAACTGAGCGAATACCCCCTGAGAAGAGATGCTTGGTTGTGTCTCCGCCAGGAGAGTGAATTGAAGTTCTTGGTATGCCCAATTTACGTGAATGCATTAGGTGTTGCCCTGAAAGTTATCTGCACTGGTTACCTGCTTAAATTAACCGTTACCCTGAGATTAGTGGTGCTATACCCTTGAAGGGATTCACACCGGTTCTGACTTGAATGAATCATTTGTTGCCTGCGATTATCTGCTGAACTGCTCAAATGAATTTACACCTGTTTTGCGCCAAAATGAATTCCAAGTTGCCCTGAGATTTTCTGCTCTACTTCCCTGAATGAATTGATTGTTACCTTGAGATACACTGATCTATTGACCTGAATGAATTTATTGTGGCCTTGAAGTTACCTGCATTATTCCTGAAATGAATTGGTTCACCCGATTTGAAATAGATAAAGAATCTTGTTTTTACCAAACAACTTGGTGTGGTGTCCTTCGTTGTGTGCGCATTGATGTGTCCATGTGGGTGAGTGCTGCACAACCGCTTTACACATTGCCTTCGGGTGCCTTCCTACCTCACGCCAAGCTACCACGTCGGAATTGGTGACCCCAGTTCCAACATTGGTGTTCAGCAGTGGGATTGGGACTTGTGCTTGTGCAGCACTCTACAGGGATTCAGTGTGCGCCGCAATTGGACACCTGTTGTGTCGCAAGCCTAACAATTTGCCCTTCACTCTCTACTTGAGTGTATGGGCTCCTGTTTTGAACCTGTTGCCTACGTCCTAGTGTTTTCCCTTAAATTGTCTGGGGCCCCACCTGTCAGGATGGAGTTCGAGCTGGCCAAACGAGAAATGTACACGGTGGTGCAGCTGAGGGAGTTCTGTCAGGGGATGGGGGTGTCCGTCAAGCGAGGCGCCAAGGGAGAGGACCTTCAGAAAGCTTTGAGGGTATGGGTAGTGGCCCAACCTGGGGGGGGAGAGGGAACAAGGGACAGGGGGAGCCGGGCGCTCGAGGGGAACCGGGCACTCCAGGAGAGTTGGACCTACTGCAGGTAGACATTAGTGATAATGTGTTGCCAGGGAGACGTTCCAGGGCCGGTAGTAGTGTGTCAGCGGGGAGTGTGTCGGCGGAGGAGTACGAGGACAGGAGTGAGGAGAGGCAGTTGAGATTAGAGCGTGCTAAAATGGAGAAGGAGAGAGAAGAGAAGAGAAGAGGCTAGCTATGGAGGAGAGGAAGCTTGCGCATGAGCTCAGCCTAAAGGAATTGGAGTTGCGAGCAATGCAGCTAGGGGCGCAAGGCAACAGGAATGGTGGCAGCGAACCCGCTGAGGCTCCACGAGAGCCCAAGTTTTATCTACCGAAGGAGGTGGTGGGCAGTTTTAGTGTCGGGGATGACATAGATAAGTGGTTGGCGGCATACGAGGTGTCCTTGGTAGCCCATGGGGTGCCCTATACCAGTACATACCTCCCGTGGCAAAGGACTCACTCTTGACCTTAGACAGTGAAGAGCGAACAAATTACCCTGTCATGAAGGAGGCCCCGCTTAGAAAGTTTGGTCTCACTCCAGAGAAGTATCGCCAGAGGCTCCGCATCAGCCATAAGCTTCCCACACAGAACTGGGTGGATTTTTGTGATTATGCACGTAAGGCCTTAGAGGGTTGGGTGCGTGGCAGCGAAGTGAGCGACTATGAGGGGCTGTACAACTTGTTTTTAAGAGAGCACCTTCTCGATAAGTGTTTTCCAGAGCTGCGTCAACACCTGCTGGACCGCTAGCTGACCGACCCTCGGAAGCTTGCGGAGGAGGCAGATACCTGGGTTAGTACTCGGGTGTCCCACAAGGGGCCCGGGGGAGACACCTCGAAAGGCGGACAGGGCGCACCCCAGAAGAGAGAGGGGGGAGATAAAAAGAAAGAGTTTGTCAAAGGCCCCCAAAATAGACCGCAAGGGAAGGGGGTAGATTCCCCACCCCAATCTTGATCACCGAAACCCACTTACCCTGACAAGAGTCAGCAGCCCAGAACTGTCTGGTGTTACGAATGAGGGGAGGTTGGGCACTACAAGGGGGATCCCCAGTGTCGCAAACAGACCCCCAGCCCCCACAGGGGGTAAGAGCCCCGGGGTGGCTAGTGTAGCGCTGGGGGAGGAGTTATCCCTAGAGGAGGTGGGTGAGTGGACAGGCTTGACCCTGGTTTCACTTGGGGATAGGGAGATGGTCCCAGTGACGCAGCTGCCCTCCAACACTGCCAAGTACTGGCAGAGGGTACGGGTTAACGGGGAGGAGATGGAGGCTCTGAGGGACACGGGTGCCAGCATGACGATGGTAAGACGTCAGCTGGTGTCCCCAGAGCAGGTGATTCCTGAAGTATTCCACCCGGTGGTAATGGCTGATAACAGCCTGGGTCATTACCCCGTGGCCCAAGTTCCCTTTGAGTGGGGAGGAGTCTCAGGCCAGTTGAGAGTCACCGTAAGCCCTGCCATTCCAGTGGACTGTCTGCTCGGAAACGACTTGGAACATACCGCCTGGAAGGAAGTGGAGTTCAACGCCCATGCTGAGATGCTGGGATTACAAGGGTGGACCTGCGTGGTCACGTCACGAGGTCCATGGCTGCCCGGCAAGGAACTCAACCTGGGTTGGAGCCTGGAACAATGGCCCATCCCAATGTTGGTCAGGAGGACGTTGTGGAGGACGCACCCTGCGAGATGGATGGGGAGCTCGTGGAGGTGACCCTGGAGTACGCATAGGTGGATGTTGTTCCCGTGGGGGACTTGCCGACCCCTGCAGAGTGGCAGGTGGAAGGAGGGCCTACCTGGGAGGAATTTTGTCAGGCACAGAGAGAGTGCCCCTCGCTTGAAGGTATGCGGCGGAAGGCCGAAGCCCAAGCAACGAACCTAGAGACCGGCAATTACCATATTTACTGGGAGGATGGCCTCCTCTACAGTGAGCCTAAGGCTCCGGTGCATGGGTCATCAAGGGCCTTAGTGGTCCCCCAATGCTACCGGGCCTTTCTGCTGGAATTGGCGCACGAGATACCACTAGCAGGACACCTGGGCCAGGACAAAACCTTTGCTCGATTGGTCCCACATTTTTACTGGCCCAGAATGCGAGTCGCCTCTGAAACCTTTTGCAAGACCTGTAAGACTTGCCAGGCGAGTGGCAAGACTGGGACTAAGTTGAAGGTCCCTCTGGAACCGCTCTCGGTTGTCGGTACCCCTTTAGAGCGGGTAGGCATTGACATTGTCGGGACGATGGACCCGCCGACTTCTTCGGGACACCGGTTCATCTTGGTGTTGGTGGACCACGCCACCCGGTACCAGGAGGCGATCCCTCTGAGGACCATCACTGCACCGGCGGTGGCGTGGGCCTTGATGGGATTTTCACCCGGCTGGGATTCACCAAGGTCGTGGTGTCAGATAGGGGCATGAATTTCATGTCAGCCTACATGCAGGCCATGTGGAAGAAGTGCGGAGTGACCTACCGGTTCTCCACTCCTTACCACCCCCAGACTAACGGGCTCGTAGAGCGCTTCAATAAGACTCTGAAGGGAATGATCCGGAGCCTGCCAGAGGACTTGAGGCGGAAGTGGGACGTCCTCTAACCCTGTCTGTTGTTCTCCTACCGAGAGGTGCCGCAGAAGGGGGTCAGTTTCAGCCACTTTGAGCTGCTCTATGGCCACCCCGTTAGGGGGCCCCTAAGTCTTGTGAAGGAGGGGTGGGAGAAGACTTCTACGAAGCTTCCCCGTGACGTGGTCAGCTAGATGCTGGCATTCCGCAGCCAGATGGCCAAGCTGTGGAAGGAAGCCAGACAACCTGGAGGCTAGACAAGCCATCATGAAGGAGTGGTATGACCGCAATGCTCGGACGGTGGAGTTGGATGTTGGACAGAAGTGTGGGTCATGGAGCCCGAAGAGCATAGTGCCCTCCAGGACCAGTGGAATGGACCGTACGACATTGTGGCGAAAAGAGGCCAGACCACTTACGTTGTCGACCTCAAAACCCCCCCCCCGACAACCCCATAGGGTGTTCCACATCAACCGCCTGAAGCCGCACCATGAGCGATCAGAGCTTGCTCTCCTTATGGTGACGGATGGGAGCGAGGAGGAAGAGAGCGAGACTCTTCCGGACCTTCGGGCAGCCCAAGAGAAGGATGGATCATGGATGGAGTCGTCCTCTCCCATCCTTGACCCCTGAGCAACAGAGGGACTGCAGCCAGGTCTTGGAGCAGTACGCATCGTTGTTCTCCCTCACTCCTGGGATCACGCTTCTGTGTACCCATGACGAGGACACAGGGGACAGCCCACCTGTGAAAACCAAGTCTTACCGGCTGTCCGACAAGATCAAGACCAGCATCCAGAGTGAGGTGGCCAAGATGTTGGAGCTGGGGGTGATTGAGCCTTCCAGCAGCCCTTGGGCTAGTCCGGTGGTGTTGGTGCCGAAAGCGGCCCGACCGGGCACCACACCGGAAATTCGGTTCTGTGTGGATTACCGTGGCTTGAACTCCGTGACCAAGACGGATGCTCACCCGATCCCTAGGGCGGATGAGCTTATCGACCGACTGGGAGCAGCTTGGTATCTGAGTACCCTCAACTTGACCTCAGGATATTGGCAGATTGCCATGGCAGACGGAGCCAAGGAGAAAACTGCGTTCTCCACGCCCGAGGGCCAATTTCAATTTCGTGTGATGTCCTTCGGGCTAAAGAATGCTCCGGCCACTTTCCAGCGGTTGGTCAATCAGGTGCTTTCTGGCCTAGAGGCCTTCTCAGCTGCCTACCTGGACGACATAGCTGTCTTCAGCAGCAGCTGGGAGGACCATCTGGAGCACCTCCAGAAGGTGCTACAGGCTCTACAACGGGTTGGCCTGACCATCAAGGCTAGAAAATGCCAGATTGGACAGGGATCTGTCGTCTACCTGGGACACCTGGTGGGCGGGGGTAAGGTGCAACCCCTCCAGGCCAAAATTTAGACCATCTTGGCCTGGGAGCCCCCCAAAACCCAAACAGAGGTCTGGCCATTTCTCGGCCTCACGGGTTACTACCGCCGGTTTGTCAAGGGGTATGGAACCATCGTGGCCCCCCTGACTGAGTTGACCTCTAAAAAGCAACCCCGTAAAGTCATCTGGACGCTGCCTGTCAAGAGGCATTTGACACCCTCAAGCACGGTGCTTAGAACTCCAGATTTCAACAAGGAATTCATCGTGCAGACAGACGCCTCTAAGCACGGCATTGGAGCTGTGCTCTCTCAACTGAATGAGGAAGGCCAAGACCAGCCAGTGGCCTTTATCTCCCGAAGGCTACTCCCCCGGGAACAGCGGTGGAGTACGATAGAACGCGAAGCCTTCGCCATGGTTTTGGCCCTGAAGAAGCTGAGGCCATATCTTTTTGGCTCTCACTTCCTCATTCAGACCGACCACCGACCCCTTCGCTGGCTCATGCAAATGAGAGGCGAAAACCCCAAATTGTTGAGGTGGTCCATTTCCCTCCAGCGGATGGATTTCGGGTGGAACATCGACCCGGAGTAGACCACGCCAACGCTGACGGTCTCTCTCGGTTCTTCCGTCTTAGTGATGAGAACTCCCTAGAGGTTGGGTAGCTCTCCCCACTTTCGGCTGGGGGGGACGCATGTTAGACCTGTCAGCCCTAGGGTGGTCTTACCCTACTTTTTTTTTGCCCTTGTCGCCTAATTTTTGCCACCATCTTTTTGTTGGCCCTAGGTCTCTGGGCGCCTTATCACTGCCAAACAGTGCTGAGGTGCAGGTACTCTCTCCTAATAACATGGCTGCCATAGGCCCCTGCTACTGCGGAGTGGCCATTGCATACACGCACTAGTGGTTAGGAGCAGGCTGGGACATCTTGATACAGAATCTTTACCATCCTGCCTTTTTGTCCCATAGACAGTTATGTGGAAGCTCCTGGAACCTTCCAGCCCTGGGAGGGATTATGCTTTGCCGCCTTTACAGGAGGGTCACCTGACCTGGGGGTATAAGAGGAAAGGAGGGAAACTGAACTAGTCAGTTGGGGCACCACTGGACCTGGGGGAACCTCTGCTGGAGCATAGGCGGTTGGGCCTAGGGGAGAAACCTACACTACTGGGACTGACTGAGTCTAGGCCCTGCTGTACCCAAGTTAGATGAGGGACTCTGCCTGCCTGCTGATCTTGCCCAGTGAGTGGGGAACCCAGGGGACCATCTCCAGTGTGCTGCAGGGACCCACCCTGTCTCTGATGCCTGCCAACTCAACCCCCTTCTCCCCCGCAAAAGCCTGCCACTGAGGCCTGCCATCTTCCTCCCCCCCCTAAGATAAGTGCTGCCCTGAAAACGTGGACTGTGCTGTGAGCCCTACAGGAACTACAGGTAAAGCGCTGTGCCCATCTAGCGCTGACCTGCCAGAACTGTGCTCCCCCGAGGAATGGTTCACTCCTGCTGGTCCCAAGCGCTGTGTGGCCTCTAAGCGCTACTTGCCCTGACTTCACTGAAGTGCCGCCGTCCCTCTCTCGCCCATGCTGTGGCTCCCAAGCGCTAAGGCCTCGAAGGGTTGCCAGCCGTCACCGCCGCAGCCCAGGATTCAGCGGAGCTACCGCTGTGCTCCTTCTAAGCGGTAACTGCTGAGCGCTGTACCCTCTAAGCTCTACACGCCCCCAACTCACTGCCGCAGCCCGGGTGCCTGCTGCCACCACGATCGCATGCTGTTGACATCACAGCGGCGGCCCCCGAAGCATGGAGAGGGCCGCCGCGGTATTGGGGAAGCCTGCGGCAGGTTGGCGAAGCCAGCGCGGCCCATATCACGTGACGGGGGTGCCGGCCGCGTAACCAGCCACGCCCCCGCCAGCGCCACGTAGCCATTGGGCGAGGCTGCTGCCCCCCCAGCGAGCTGTGCAGGGATTGGCCACTGCGGGTGCGGCCATCGAGGCCTGCGCCCGGGGTGATCCCGGGACGAAGAAGACGCCGCAGGGCCGAGACCGGTTCCGAAACCCCCGGCCTCGCCCCCGCCACGAGCAAGAGCCGCGGGGAGCCTGCTTTGCCTGCGCGGGCTCCCGCCTGGACTGAAGCACCCGGTGAGAGGTAAATCCCCCTGGGGGGAGGGCGGAGTGACTGCAGGAATTGCGGGGCTGCCCAGAAGTTTCCCTCGTCCGGCGAGGCAGCCCCGCGTCCGCCCCTCCCCTCCGTGAACTGCAACGGACCTGGAAGGCCCCCAGTTAAGCATTACTGCCAAGCCGATGGGGGTTAGAGTGAGCGTAAGACTTCCCCGGGTGCACTGAGAGAGGGGTGGGGCCACGCTCACAGGAGACTCTGACCTTAGGGGCTCAAAGCTAACAACTGAGCGAATACCCCCTGAAAAGAAATGCTTGGTTGTGTCTCCGCCAGGAGAGTGAATTGAAGTTATCTGCACTGGTTACCTGCTTAAATTAACCGTCACCCTGAGATTAGTGGTGCTATACCCTTGAAGGGATTCACACCGGTTCTGACTTGAATGAATCATTTGTTGCCTGCTATTATCTGCTGAACTGCTCAAATGAATTTACACCTGTTTTGCGCCAAAATGAATTCCAAGTTGCCCTGAGATTTTCTGCTCTACTTCCCTGAATTAATTGATTGTTCCCTTGAGATACACTGATCTATTGACCTGAATGAATTTATTGTGGCCTTGAAGTTACCTGCATTATTCCTGAAATGAATTGGTTCACCCCGATTTGAAATAGATAAAGAATCTTGTTTTTACCTAACAAGTTGGTGTGGTGTCCTTCATTGTGTGCGCATTGATGTGTCCATGTGGGTGAGTGCTGCACAACCGCTTTACACATTGCCTTCGGGTGCCTTCCTACCTTGCCCGAAGCTATGATGTCGGAATTGGTGACCCCAGTTCTAACACAACCCTAATTACTTCAAACGCAATCAGACCATTAAGGACTCATAGAAGATAAACCTTATGACGTGTCGATGCACACCTTCAGCAGACAATCAGCTTAAATATTTGTATCTCAAGATTTGGGATTACTTTGACTCCGATAACCCAAAAACTAAAAGCACTTCAAAACTCAAAATTTGAAGAAACATAATTCAAGACTATTACAGCAATTAATATAAAACAACCACAATGCAGTGCAAATATCAACTTCAAGCAGTTGATGTGCAAACACTCGTGGGTTTTGCCATAGATTACACAACTGATAAAACAGACATGATCACACCGCAGAACAGTTATTCACTCAGTCACACAATTTGCATCACAAACTAACACCACAGCACCACACTGCACGCAAGACAAGCCATATTCACACTTACTTAAAGATCTCTCTGTCCGACACCTTGAAGAGGAGCAGTACATCTATGCGATTCAAGGAACTGGGACTAGGGAGAATTCAAATTCCTTAGCTCTAACGAGGAATGCAAGTTTTAACAATTAGAACTATAATTTGCCCCGACTTACATAGCAAACATCAGCTAGCAAAAATTGTTGGTACTTTTCACATCAAACGGGTTGTAAGAAATTAAGGGGGCCATTATGATGGCGGGAGGATCGCCACTGCCCAACCGGCGGTGCGATCCGCCCGCCATAACTCCCCACCCACCCGCCACTTATCCCCGCTAAATAACCATGGCGGAGGGTACCGCGGTGGACGGAAAGTCCGTCCGCCGCTTTTCCGCCGGTCAGCGGAAAAGGCCCACAATATGGTGCCAGTGCCTTGCAGGCACTGCCATCCATAATATGATGCATGCGGTGGGTATGCCTTTCCATGGCGGGCACTACGCCATGGAAAGGCATACGGTAAATCACTTTGGGGGCCCGTTGCGGGGGGTGGCTGCACTTGGCGGTGCCTGTCATGTTGTGCATGCCAATCCACAACATGACACTTTAACATTGCGGCGGGTGCTGCTTACAGAATCGCCCACCGCAATGTTATAGATGCTGGATGTGACCGCCAGGGTGGCGGTCGCATTCTAATTTGCCCCGCGAGACCGCCACACCTCTGGCGGTCGGTCCCGTTTTCAGTTACGGTGCCGCCATCGTAATGGGGCTCTCGGTTATTGGTTGGCTGGTTTGTGAGCCCTGATCAAGCCGTAACCGCAATCCTCATCAGGGTAAGGCACAATGAAGCCCCAAAATAGCCTGTGCTAAACCCACTGGTAACTTCGCAGAGAACAGTCAGACTTTAACTTAGAGGCAAGGTGAAATGTTTGTGCAACATTGCAAACGATAAAACATTGAAACTACAACAAAAAAGGATCCCAAGCCAGTTAAAAAAAATAGACCATAATTTCATAAATAAAACAGGACCAAAATGACAAATATCCAATCAGAAGGAACGGAAATGTACAATTTGACCAATTTTAGAGAAAATAACACCAAAAAGCACAATGCGCCAACTATGGGTAACTGGTTGCGCCAGACTGAGACAAAGTCACACGTTCAGGCTAACTGTGATGGAGCATGGGCCCACCACAGGGACCCAGTTAAGCCTGGTTTGCAGAGCCTTGTTTAGATCCACATTGAAGATGCTTTGCGCTGCCAAAGCGATGCATCTGTTCCAAGATGCAGCGAGGCTGCAATGCCAGGACCTGCATCTTCATTGAGAATCTCGTTGATGGGGCTTGCAATGCAAAGTTCGGTGTAAAGGATGCAGCGCGCAGTCGAGGCGATGTGTCGGTTCCTATGAACTGCGATAAGGAGTCCTTCGTAGTCGTAGAGGCTGTCGTTAACGAGGGGTGGAAGGGCTTTCGCTGAGGATGCATCGTGCAATCGGGGTAATGCAGGAGTTTTGAAGATGTGTGATGAGACGCGGGTATTTACGTCAGGCCTAATCCACGCAATGGCTGCAACCCATCGGTCCTGTTCCGGTTTGCACCTCGTAGCAGAAGAGAAGCACAGGTTTAGCTGGATCCACAGAGGCTAGTAGAGCATCTTAAGCCCACTTCCAAGGGTCCAAGACTGGGGGGCACCAATTGGCAGGGAAGACTAACAGATGGGAGAGTCCAGGTGCAACCATAAAAAGAGCAGAACACAACCTGAGGCAAGTTAAATAAAATCTATGTTCCTGATTGGGAATATATTCTCTGCCTTCCGTCTACAAGACTGCCATGACAGAACATCACCAACTCTTCAGAACCACGAAGAAGAATTTCATCCAGAACAGAATTCTCACCAACTCACACAACCCTAAGAACCTCTTCAGCATCATACAAGAATTCATTAAAACCACCAAGCGAATGCTCCGATGTTCCTCCTTCCCAGGACCTGTGCAACTACTTTCATCTCAAGATCAGAACCCTCAACAGCAACTTCGACAAGCAGAACCTAGACACCGACCCTACTCCCCAAACCGACAATGCAACCCAGCCTACCATCACTGCCTGGATCCCTGTCACCACAGAAGACACTGCCAAGGCCATGAGAAGTATACACTCAAGAACCCCCACCAACCTCTGCCCGCCCCACATCTTCCACAGAGCCGCCTCCAACAGCACCCGAACTACAGCGTACCATCAACTGCTCCCTTGAAACAGGCACTTTCCCCGATGACTGGAAATGTGCAAAAGTCAAGCTCCTCCCCAAGAAGCCCACCACACACCCGATGGAACTCACGAACTACTGGCCCATCTCTCTCCCCCCTTTCGCAGCCAAAGTCATGGAGAAGATCGTCAACATCCAGCTCACAAACTTCATAGAAGCCAACTCGATCCTCGATTCCTCCCAATCCGGATTCCTCAGCAACCACAGCACCGAGACCTCCCTCCTAGCCACCACAGATGACATCCGCACCATCCTCAACCAGGGCCACACGACTGCCCTCATCCTACTAGACCTCTCAGCAGCCTTCAACACCATCTCCCACCGCACACTAACCTTCAGACTCCACGATGAAGGCATCAGGAAACTGCCCTTGACTGGATCTGCTCCTTCCTCACTGGCCGAACCCAAAGAATCAGACTCCCACCCTTCCTCTATGAACCCACAGAGATCATCTGCGGAGTACCCCAGGGATCCTCACTCAGCCCCACACTCTTCAACATCTACATGGCCCCTCTCGCCACCATCATCAGAAAACATGGACTCAGCATAGTATCCTTTGCCTTCGACACCCATCTCATCCTCTCCCTCATCAACGAACCCGACATCACCAGACACAACTTCCAGGAAGGCATGAAAGATATCGCCTTCTGGGTGAGCAACAACTGCCTAAAGCTCAACTTAGAGAAAATGGAAGTCCTCGTCCTGGGATCCACCCCTTCTGAATGGGACAACATCTGGTGGCCAACCGCCCTTGGAAAGCCTCCCATATCCACAGACCATGCTCGTAACCTGGGCATCATATTTAACTCCTCCCTTACCATGAACGGACAGATCGATGCTGTATCCTCCACGTTTCAACACCCTACACATCCTCCGCCAGACCTTCAAATGTACCCCCCCCGAATCCAGAAGGATCATCACCCATGCACTCATAACTAGCAGACTGGACTACGGGAACACCCTCTACGTCGGAATAAAGAAATCTCTACTCCTCAAACTCCAGACAATCCAGAACGCCGCAGCTAGACTTGTACTCGGCATCCCACAACAACACCACATCACCCAACACCTACAAGAACTCCACTGGTTCCCTGTCGAAAAGAGAGTGACCTTCAAGCTCCTCACTCACGCCTACAAATCACTCTGCAACATCAGACCAATACCTCAATGAAAGAATCTTCTTCTACGTGCCCAGGAGAAGCCTCCGATCCACCGATCTTGCCCAAGCCGAAATCCCATGCATGTGCAGAGACAGGGGAGCGATCCTTCTCCTACATCGCAGCCAAGACCTGGAACGAACTCCCACTCAGCATCAGACGCACCCCCACAATATAAGCTTTCAGGAAGAGCCTCAAGACATATCTCTTTCTTCCCCCAAGCGCCTTTAGACCCTCACGGGTGAGTAGTGCACTTCACAAATCCCTAATTGATTGATTGATTGATTGATACTAAATAAGGTTTAACCCACTCTACTGTGGTGATCTCCATACAGTAACATACAGTGTCGGTAGCCTGGGACTTGTTATACCTTTTCAGATTGCTCTGTGACTGGAAAAGCGAGGGGATATTTAGCTTTGAATTCACATTACTTTTGTTAGGAGATTAAAAAGCTGGGGGCTCCCAAATCTATAAAGGACTTCCTGATATATGCCAGCCATGCAATATTGCTGCTATGATCAAGAGTTATGCAATCTGCCAATACGCGGCTGGAAAAATTGGTAAATGGGGAACTCCAAATTTTAGCCCATTATATCAATGGGGCTATTTTGATGGTATCTTCGATATACAGGATGCCAACCTCGGTGTGAGTAATGAAAGAGGCTGGGCTATTAGGAACTGCCAACAATCTGGAAAGAAATTTGTTTTTAGAGATTTGCAATCGATCATAATTGGCATTCGCCCAAACCCCAACCCCTAGGTACCCAATGAAATGCATTTTGCTTTGGAAAGGGAGACGAGATCTTTCACCAGTTTTTCTAGCGAAACCAAAGATGACCTCAGCTGCACCGATCATTTTATATTCTCTCTGTTCCAGAAGTTTGCCCCATTTTAAATTTGCATCACAACAAAATTCCTGAATAGTTGAAATTCTGCACTTTTGTACCATCCATTGTAAATCTTTGTGAGCGTGTCTTTCTGGGACCAAAAGTCTAAATAACATTTTTTTTGTGGCTGACCCTTAATTTCAAGTTTAACATAAATTCATTAAATGTGTCCAAAGGAGATGAAGCCCATTTGCTGTGGGAGATAGCAGCATGGCGGCGGCGGCATACATTAATACGGGTACAATCCGATTCCCCTATCCTGGGGAAATCCTTGCCCTTCCGCTGAAGAATTGCTGTAAGGGTATTAATATAAACAAGAAAAGGGGGTAAAATGCACCTCTGCCTGACTCCTTGTCAACTTTAAAGGTAGGCGTAGACTCCCTGTCATAGCAGGAACATAGCTGTGCTATGGGGTCGCAGTATTAACTCCTAAGGAGTTCAATCAGACTCACATTGACCCCAGATTGGCTCATAAGGTCCCACAACCAACCCCAATCCACGAGGTTGAACGCACTAGACAAGTCCATGAAGGCAAGATGTAGGAAGCCTAATTCGACATCCAAAAATATAAACAGCACCTCTGTTATTCCAAAGCAAGAGGCCTTCAGTTGTGAACAGTTGTAAATGTGTCCACAGGAACATGATGAACAGAAAAACATATAATGTAATAATGTTACCGTGCAAACAAGACCATAGAGCTACTGACCTGTGTACAATCAATCAAGTAATGAACAGTGGCGCCTCCTCCGCTATGGCTTTCAAGCACTGCGAGATGCAAACACATAAAATAATAATAACTTTTAGATATTATCATTTTATGTTTGTGCTGCTTTGCGGGCGGGCGGAGCTGCTCTGAGACCATGACAGTGGAGGAGTGGTTTTCTCACTTCTAAGTGCGCAATGGCTGTTTGGTCGCCCCTCTTGGGCTGAACAAACCAGTCATGTGCACTCTTACACTTCTCTATGCAGGCTGCATTACAGCCTGCATGGAGAACATGGCCTCCCCTCCAGCCCCTGTCTGAGCGCTGTGTCATGATGCTCAGACCAATCACAACGTCGCATTGCAGCGTTGTGATTGGCTTAGGGGAAGCAGCCTGGTTGCCTGCTTCCTGTTCCTGAAGTCGGCGGCCGGAGAGCAGGAGCAGAGACACGGGACCCGGCGGCAGAAAGGTTAGTGATTTATTTGTATTATTTTTCTCCCTCCCTCCAATAATTGTGACCCTCTGCATGACTCACCCCCCCTGCTACACCAAATGCCTGCCTCCTCACCCGCTAGCCATGCCCTCGGCCAGTGGTAATGAAGGTCATATTTGAGGCTTCTCGGTGCACAGGGAGGGTGAAAATAAGTCAGTGTCTGACACTGTGCCTCACATGTATTTGATATGTGCGTTTTGAACACACCAGTAGGTCAAGTCCTACTCATGTCAAGTTTAGCATTTTTGCTTTATTAAACACAGTAAAGCATTCTATTTGCGACTCACTGGTATTAATGTAAGCACAGAATGTTTAATTGTGGTATCTGCTCCCACAATTGCATAACTACAGTACAGTCGATAACACTGCACAACTACACCAGAGCCAGTAGCCCTGCATACCTACAGCAGAGCCAGCAACACTGCACTACTGCAGCAGAGCTGAGCCAGAAATAACCTTAACAGAGCTAATAACACTGCATACCCACAGCAGAGATAGCCCTGCATGACTACAGCAGAGATAACACTGCATGACTACAGCAGAGCTAATACTGCATGACTACAGCAGAGATAACACTTCATGACTACAGCAGAGATAACAGTGCATGACAACAGCAGAGGCAGTAATAACTGCAGCAGAGCCAATAACAGTGCATGACTACAGCAGAGCCAATAACACTGCGTAACTACAGCAGAGGTAACACTTCATGACTACAGCAGAGATAATACTGCATGACTACAGCAGATATAACAGCGCATGACTACAACAGAGCCAGTAATAACTACAGCAGAGCCAATTACACTGCATAACCACAACAGAGATAATACTGCATGACTACAGCAGAGATAACAATTCATGACTACAGCAGAGATAACACTTCATGACTACAGCCGAGATAACACTGCATGACTACAGCAGGAATAACAGTGCATGACCACAGCTAAGCCAATAACACTGCATGACTACAGCTGAGCCAGTAACACATTATAACTACAGCAGAGTCAGTAACACTGCATTACTACAGCAGAGATAACACTTCTTGACTACATCAGGGATAACAGTGCAAGACCACAGCTAAGCCAATAACACTGCATGACTACAGCTGAGCTACTATCACTTTATAACTACAGCAGAGTCAGTAACACTGCATGACTAAAGCAGAGGTAACACTTCATGACTACATCAGAGATCACACTGCATGACCAGCAGACCCAGTAATAACCACAGTGGAGCTAGGAACATGACATGACCACAGTAGAGAGCTCATTCACCTCGGATGTCTGCAGTGAACTATGATTGCCCACAGACAACAGACATCCCCTGGCAGGGGAGTTAACTTTCATCTGTAGGAATGTACCAGAGATTGGGACAGCCCAATTATAACAGACACAACACAGAGTGAACACACAACTAGGGAATGGTGAGTGTGAATTCTGAGGCCGTGGAGGACTCCTAAACCTCTGGTCCAGGCCAGCACTCTCCCCAGCAGCTTCATGTGGTAGGACAATGTCCTGAGCCCTCCTCCCGACTGGTGTTCGCGCCTGCAGCTCTCCTCACTCATGCTGCAGTACTTTTTTCCATCAAGTGCCCCGCTTGGTTCATTTTGCCTCTAGTGACTTATTTACATTGCCTTCTAGTGCCTCATAGCATTTTTATTTTAGTGTGCGCTGATACTTGTGGTTTGTATTTTGTTTTCTTCCCTTTTTAGGTCTCGGCGTTCTTCCGCCACTACTGTCCCTGCGGCCCGCCCTCCGTCACAGCCCCCGTTCTTGCCTCCCTACCTACCGTCCCACCCCCTCCCCTACTTAATGGCTGCCACTGCGGGGGAGCGCGTGTGACTCCTAGACCTCTGGTCGAGGTCAGACAACAGACATCCCCAGGCAGCGGAGTTAACTTTCATCCGTAGGAATGTACCAGAGATTGGGACAGCCCAATTATAACAGACACAACACAGATTGAACACACAACTAGGGAATGGTGAGTGTGAATTCTGAGGCCGTGGAGGACTCCTAAACCTCTTGTCCAGGCCAGCACTCTCCCCAGCAGCTCCACATGGTAGGACAGCGTCCTGAGCCCTCCTCCAGACCGGTGTTTGCGCCTGCAGCTCTCCTCCCTCAGGCTGTGGTACTTTTTTCCATCAAGTTCCCCGCTTGGTTAATTTTGCCTCTAGTGACTTATTTACATTGCCTTCTAGTGCCTCATAGCATTTTTATTTTAGTGTGCCCTGATACTTGTGCTTCGTGTTTGTTTTCTTTCCTTTCTAGGTCTCGGCGTTCTCCCGCTGCTACTGTCCCTGCGGCCCCGCCCTGTCTTAGCCCTTGTTCCCGCTTCCCTAGCTACAGCCCCGCCCCCCTCCCCTACTTAATGGCGGCCACTGTGGGGGAGCACGTGTGACTCCTAGACCTCTGGTCCAGAACAGCACTCTCCCCAGCAGCTCCATGTGGTAGGACAGCGTCCTGAGCCCTCCTCCAGACCGGTGTTCGCGCCTGCAGCTCTCCTCCCTCACGCTGCAGTACTTTTTTCCATCAAGAGCCCTGCTTGGTTCATTGTGCCTCTAGTGCCTTATTTACATTGCCTTCTAGTGCCTCATAGCATTTTTATTTTAGTGTGCCCTCATACTTGTGCTTCGTGTTTGTTTTCATTCCTTTATAGGTCTCAGCGTTCTCCCGCCGCTACTGTCTCTGCGGCCCTGCCCCCGTCTCAGCCCCCATTCCCGCTTCCGTACCTACAGTCCCGCCCCTCCCCTACTTAATGGCAGCAGCTGTGTGGTCGCGCAGAGGACGTGCGCAGTGGGCGCGCCTAAGGCAAGCCTGTCTGCGCCCGTCCGTGATCCTACCGCGACCACCGCCAGGACCCCTGGTTCTCCGAGGCCTCACCACTATGACTCAACCACCCTCCACGCACTCAACCTCGGAAGACATGCAGACTGCGTTAGGTCCTCGCCAAACACCACCCATGGGCAATTCTCATGCAGACCCTGCCGCCAATCCTTCACCATCGACAGAGCCCCCGCGACAGCTACAAGATCCAAAGAAAGCACCGTCCGCACCGCCCAGGAGGAGGACTCACCATTGCACACAAGACCCCCCTCCGAATCTCCACATCCAGCACGAGTGACCCCCATCCAACACAGAACACCTCCACATCTATATCCAGACAACCCCCAGGACCACGCTACGCGGCACCCTCATCTACAGACCACCTGGGCCTTGCACCCATCAGGCAACTACCATTGCCGAGCTCGCCGCACCCCATGCCATCACCTCCTCAGACTACATTCTACTCGGTGACCTGATCTTCCACCTCGACAACAGCAACGACCCTGACACCACTACCCTCCTCGACAACCTCGCTAACATAGAGTTGAAGCAGCTCGTCAACAAACCCACCCACAGAGCAGGTCACACCCTCGACCCCATCTTCGCGGGAGGAACTAACATCCGCTTCTGCCACACCAT
Organism: Triturus cristatus; assembly: GCF_964204655.1. NCBI lineage: Eukaryota > Metazoa > Chordata > Amphibia > Caudata > Salamandridae > Triturus > Triturus cristatus. The sequence goes on along the minus strand of NC_140585.1, from coordinate 142,816,455 downwards.
CTAACCCCCCTGGACTGGCCACCACTGTGTCCATTTCACCTTGAACACCACCACCGCTCCCAAACCTGCCCTATGCCCGCCACGACAGAACTGGAGCAAGGTCACAGAGGAGCACCTCAACACCACCCTCTGTCAATACCCCCCATCTCTGTGACCGTCACAAACTCCGCAGCCAGGGAATTTCACCGCTGGATCTCCTGCTGCGCCGAAAAGCTCGCACCCCTCCTCCCCATCAAACAACACCCGCTGAAGGCCGCCTGGTTCACCACAGAACTTCAAGAAGCCAGACGGTCCTTCAGACACCCAGAGAAAACTTGGTGAAACCTGAAAGCCACGGAAGCATGGAACGACCACAAGAGTGCCCTGAAGGAATACCACCAGCTAATAAGAGACACCAAACAGACCTTCATAAAAGACAAAGTCCAGACCAACATGACCAATGCCAAGGAACTGTTCAACGTCATACAGCAGTTCGCAAAACCCACCTGCGAAGCCACGGATGTCACACCTTCCCATGATCTCTGCGACAAACTCAACTGCTACTTCCATCTCAAGATCAAGGCCCTCGATGACAACTTCAGCGAACCAAAGAAGAGCACCACCTCCCTACCCACCGCTGCCGATAAACCGACCATCACGTCCTGGGAGCCCACTACCTAACTCATCACGCGGACCCCTGCTCACCGCACATCTTCCACAGATGTCCACCGTCGTCGCACCCGAACTACGATGCACCATCAATGCCTCCCACAGATCAGGCATCTGCCCAGGTGACTGGAAACGGGCAGAGGTAAAACCCCTCATCAAGAAACCAACAGCCGACCCAACGGACCTGAAAAATTATCGGCCTATCTCTCTCCTCCCCTTTGCGGCCAAAGTCACAGAGAGACTCGTAAACACCCAGCTGACCGCCTTCATAGAAGAGAACTCCATTCTGGATGCCTCCCAGTCAGGATTCCACAGCAACCACAGCATCGAGACCGCCCTCCTCGCTGCCACTGCCGACATCCGCATGCTACTCGACCAGGGACACACCACAGCCCTCATTCTGCTAGACTGCTCCGCAGCCTACGACACCGTTTCTCATCACACTCTCTCAGCTAGACTTCACGAAGCGGGCATACAAGGAGCTGCCCTCGACTGGATCCAATTATTCCTCTCCGGCAGAACCCAGAGGATCCGATTCCCTCCCTTCCTCTCCAAGCCCACGGAAATCAACTGCGGAGTACCCCAGGGATCAACACTCAGCCCCTGCTTTTCAACATCTACATGGGCCCCCTCACCGCCATCGTCAGACAGCATGGGCTCAGTATCGTGTCCTATGCCGATGACACCCAGCTCATCCTCTCGCTCAGGAGGAATCCCGAAGACACCAAACTTTGTTTCCAGGAAGGTTTGAAGAACAAGGCAGCCTGGATGAAGGAAAGCTGCCTGAAGCTAATCTTAGTGAAGAACGAGGTCCTCATCCTCGGTCCCTTCTCCTCTGCCTGGGACAACACCTGGTGGCCCTGCGCCCTTGGGAGCCCACCCACCCCTACAGACCATGCTCGGAACCTCTGCATCATCTTGGACTCCTCCCTCTCCATGAACCGCCAGATCAACGCCGTCACCTCCACTGGTTTCAACTGCCTCAGCATCCTCTGTAAGACCTTTAAGTGGATCCCCCCGACTGCAGAAGGACTGTCACCCACGCACTCATCACCAGCAGTCTGGACTACGGCAACGCCCTCTACGCCAGAATCAACAAGACTCTTCTGCACAGGCTCCAGACCATACAGAACGCTGCAGCCAGACTCATCCTTGGGACACCATGCCATGATCACATGACCCAACACCTAGAAGGCCTACACTGGCTCCCCGTCGAGAAGAGGGTCACCTTCAAACTCCTCACCCATGCCTACAAATCCCTCCACAGTACAAAAGGGGGTGGTGATGGACGGAGCATCAGAACCAATCAAACACTCACACCCAGTCAACAGATCTGGGTTTGATCCATCACCGTTCTTTAGCCCACTCTGCCACCCCAGTTCAGACATGGTCATATGCAAATCAGTCTGACCCTGTGCCTCATGGGAACAGTCCAGCCCGAACTGCCAAACCATGCCTTCCCTGGACCGGAAACAAGCTTCCTAGGACCGGTTTCTGGCATTTCAGCCGTCTTCAGCCAGGCTTGCTTGAATCCAGTGGCAAAGTGAGCAAGGGACTCACGTCTGAGCATTCCCTGCCAACTTATGGCGAACAAAGCAGTACAAAAGGGGGTGGTGATGGACGGAGCATCAGAACCAATCAAACACTCACACCCAGTCAACAGATCTGGGTTTGATCCATCACCGTTCTTTAGCCCACTCTGCCACCCCAGTTCAGACATGGTCATATGCAAATCAGTCTGACCCTGTGCCTCATGGGAACAGTCCAGCCCGAACTGCCAAACCATGCCTTCCCTGGACTGTTCCCATGAGGCACAGGGTCAAGACTGATTTGCATATGGCTGGGTTCAAACTGGAACGGCATGGTGAGCAAAAAAACGATGGATTTAGGCCCAGATCTCTGTACTGGGGTGAATGTACGACATTGTTCTGCATTCTGTCCATCAATTGTTGTTTTTGCATTTGTAACCCCGAGTGGGAAGGGTATGCCCAGACGTGGGTCCCTTGCTCTCCATGCCACTGGAAATCAAGCAAGCCTGGCTGAAGACGGCTGAAATGCCAGAAACCGGTCCTAGGATGCTTGTTTCCAGTCCAGGGAGGACCTGGCTTGGCAGTTCGGGCTGGACTGTTCCCATGAGGCACAGGGTCAAGACTGATTTGCATATGGCTGGGTTCAAACTGGAACGGCATGGTGAGCAAAAAAACGATGGATTTAGGCCCAGATCTCTGTACTGGGGTGAATGTACGACATTGTTCTGCATTCTGTCCATCAATTGTTGTTTTTGCATTTGTAACCCCGAGTGGGAAGGGTATGCCCAGACGTGGGTCCCTTGCTCTCCATGCCACTGGAAATCAAGCAAGCCTGGCTGAAGACGGCTGAAATGCCAGAAACCGGTCCTAGGATGCTTGTTTCCAGTCCAGGGAGGACCTGGCTTGGCAGTTCGGGCTGGACTGTTCCCATGAGGCACAGGGTCAAGACTGATTTGCATATGGCTGGGTTCAAACTGGAACGGCATGGTGAGCAAAAAAACGATGGATTTAGGCCCAGATCTCTGTACTGGGGTGAATGTACGACATTGTTCTGCATTCTGTCCATCAATTGTTGTTTTTGCATTTGTAACCCCGAGTGGGAAGGGTATGCCCAGACGTGGGTCCCTTGCTCTCCATGCCACTGGAAATCAAGCAAGCCTGGCTGAAGACGGCTGAAATGCCAGAAACCGGTCCTAGGATGCTTGTTTCCAGTCCAGGGAGGACCTGGCTTGGCAGTTCGGGCTGGACTGTTCCCATGAGGCACAGGGTCAAGACTGATTTGCATATGGCTGGGTTCAAACTGGAACGGCATGGTGAGCAAAAAAACGATGGATTTAGGCCCAGATCTCTGTACTGGGGTGAATGTACGACATTGTTCTGCATTCTGTCCATCAATTGTTGTTTTTGCATTTGTAACCCCGAGTGGGAAGGGTATGCCCAGACGTGGGTCCCTTGCTCTCCATGCCACTGGAAATCAAGCAAGCCTGGCTGAAGACGGCTGAAATGCCAGAAACCGGTCCTAGGATGCTTGTTTCCAGTCCAGGGAGGACCTGGCTTGGCAGTTCGGGCTGGACTGTTCCCATGAGGCACAGGGTCAAGACTGATTTGCATATGGCTGGGTTCAAACTGGAACGGCATGGTGAGCAAAAAAACGATGGATTTAGGCCCAGATCTCTGTACTGGGGTGAATGTACGACATTGTTCTGCATTCTGTCCATCAATTGTTGTTTTTGCATTTGTAACCCCGAGTGGGAAGGGTATGCCCAGACGTGGGTCCCTTGCTCTCCATGCCACTGGAAATCAAGCAAGCCTGGCTGAAGACGGCTGAAATGCCAGAAACCGGTCCTAGGATGCTTGTTTCCAGTCCAGGGAGGACCTGGCTTGGCAGTTCGGGCTGGACTGTTCCCATGAGGCACAGGGTCAAGACTGATTTGCATATGGCTGGGTTCAAACTGGAACGGCATGGTGAGCAAAAAAACGATGGATTTAGGCCCAGATCTCTGTACTGGGGTGAATGTACGACATTGTTCTGCATTCTGTCCATCAATTGTTGTTTTTACAAATCCCTCCACAACATCGGACCCAAATACTTCAATGAGAGAGTATCCTTCCACGTACCCAAGAGGAAACTCTGCTCAGACGACCTTGCCCTGGCAGAGGTCCCTCTCATTCGCAGAAACAGAACCGGCGGAAGAGCTTTCTCCTACATCGCAGCCAAAACCTGGAACAAGCTCCCTGTGAACATCAGACGCTCCCCAACCCTACACACGTTCAGGAAGGACCTCAAGACCTGGCTCTTCGACTGATCAGGAGCTGCCCCCCCCAGCGCCTTGTGACCCTCACGGGTGAGTAGCACACTATACAAACACCTGATTGATTGATTGAGTAGACACCCCCTGGAGGAGAGGGCGGACATTGCACCTGTCTCTCACCGCACCCTAATACGCAGACTCCACGACGCAGGGATCCAAGACAAGGCCCTCGACTGGATCCGCTCCTTCCTCTCTGGCAGAACACAGTGGGTCAGACTCCCCCTTTCCTCTCGGACCCTACACTTACCACTTGCAGAGTCCCGCAGGGGTCCTCCCTCAGCCCTACACACTTCAATGTCTACATGGCTCCGCTCGCCCCAACGGCAGAACCTACGGACTCAATATTGTGTCATATGCAGACGACACCCAACTCATCCTCTCCCTATCCAACGAACCCAAAACCGCCAGACACAACTTTGGAGAAGACATGGAAGCCGCCGCCAAATGGATGAAAAACAGCTGCCTACAAGTAAACACCAACAAAACTGAAGTACTCCTCATGGGTCCAAACCCCGATGCCTGGAACGACACCTGGTGGCCCCCCGACCCTTGGAAGCCCGCCTACCCCCATGGACCACGCCCGCAACCTGGGAATCATCCTGGACTTAGAGCTCAAAATGGACCGCCAGATCAACTCCGTCTCGTCCTCCTGCTTCCACACCCTCCGCCGCCTACGTAAGACCTTCAGATGGATCCCCCTCGAACACAGAAAGACCGTCAATCACGCCCTGGTCACCAGCAGGCTTGACTACAGCAACGCACTCTATGCCGGAATAAACAAAAAACTCACCCGCAAGCTACAGAACATCAACAATGCTGCCGCAAGACCGGTCCTCAACCTGCCAAGACACTGCCATATCTCCCAGCACCTGCGCACACTCCACTGGCTCCCCATCGAAGCTAGAGTCACCTTCAAGATGCTCACCCACGCTCACAAGGCCATCCACAACACCGGACCAGCATACCTGAACAGCCGATTCAAATTCCACGCACCCCAAAGGACCCTACGATCAGCCCAGCTCTATTACGCTGTGGTCCCCCGCACCAGAAAGACCAGATCAGGCTGTCGCTCCTTCTCCTTCCTCGCGGCCAGAGCCTGGAACGCCCTCCCTCTCCACCTCAGACAGACAACATCTTCCCCTTCTTCACAAGAAACCTCAAAACCTGGCTCTTCGACAGACCGCCTCCTTGATGGAATGGAACCTGCGAAACCCCCCTTCCCCTTGAGACCCTCACGGGTGAGTAGTCGCGCTTAACAAACACCTGATTGATTGATTGATATAAGTAGAAGCCTCCTGGCGTAGAGTGCGGACATTGCACTTATATGTGCTCCATAAACACTGATGCCCTTTCACGCTGCTCTGGAGCAAACACCGTCTGCCCCTTTCCTGGCCGGGCGTTATCTCTCATTAGTGTCATACCGTGATGTCACAACCAGGTACTGTCTTTGGTCTTTATCAGACTAGTGTGGTGTTTATCAGCCCAAAAATACGCAACACCTCTGCTGCGGACCCATTGATAATGTAGAAAGATCCCTTTAAGAGAAACACATTTTTGTATCTTCCTAAAAAAAGCCCTTCAGGCCCGAGTGAAATAAGGACTGAGCTTTTATAAACTTGACAGACTCAAGGTGTGATCCTCTCACACAGTAATCTGTCTGGCGGTGTGTGGTGGGTGTTTCCTTTCTGCAGTTTTGGATAAAAGGAAGCAGGTATTTGGTAAAAGCAGATTATCTGGGTCAGGAGACCCGGGCATGGAGAGTCCTTCGGGAGTGTGGGGCTGAGTTTTATATAAAAAATAAAAGTACATACACACTATACACAACTGGGAACTGTATATATCAAAACAGAGGACAGCTGTATGTGACACCTGGCTCGTTGGTCTAGGGGTATGATTCTCGCTTTGGGTGCGAGAGGTCCCGGTTTCAAATCCCGAACGAGCCCTCAGGTTTGCTACACGCACTCATTTTTAAAGTCACCTTTCGGGAAATGGAAAAGAGAGGAATCAGGAAAAATTTGATTTTGGAAAAACCTGGGTGATTTTGGATTTGAACCCGAGTCCTGCCCCACTGAGAGCAAGAATCTGAGCCCCGACCAAAGTGACAACCGCAGAAAGAGCTGATGAATGGAGGAGGGGGGGGAGGATGTTTGAAGGGGGAGGAGGCGGTGAGGCAGCGGCCCGCCAATCAGCATGAGATGAACATTATATGGGGTCTGCCAACGTGTGAAAACCACACTCTAGGGAACAGCAGTGTGAGCTGTGGGAGTGCACACGAGTGTGAGACACACTGGGAAGTGTGAGGGGATTGTGAGACACCAGCAGCAGGGCTCAGGGCAGGCCCCACCCCCTGCACATGTCTATACACATGCATACATGGGGGCGGTAACAGGAACGGGCCGTCCTAGTGAAGGAGGAGGCCATGTGTGAGGCCGGTGACACCCGGGAGGTGACGCCTGAATCATCCGGTGATTGAGGTCTGACGGGTCAGACACCGAACAGACCCTGATGAGAAGGGGGCGGTGTGGAGGGACTGATTGAGGTCTGACGGGTCAGACACCAAACAGACCCTGAGGAGAAGCGGGCGGTGTGGAGGGGCTGATTGAGGTCTGACGGGTCAGACACGAACAAACCCTGATGAGAAGTGAGTCGTGTGAAAGGACTGATTGAGATCTGACGGGTCAGACACCGAACAGACCCTGGTGAGAAGGGGGTCGGTGTGGAAGGACTGATTGAGGTCTGACGTGTCAGACACCGAACAGACCCTGGTGAGAAGGGGGTTGTGCGAAAGGACTGATTGAGGTCTCTCAGAGGGGCACCGGGAAGGTAATAGGTGTGGAGGGAGTGATTGACGTCTCTCGGAGGCAGTAGCGTAACAAAAAGTGAGGGGACCCCCTTGCAAGAAATGCTGAAGGACCCCCTCCAGTATGGGTAAGCCTTTGTTACGCCCCTGCTCTGAGGGGCACTAGGATTGGAAAGGGGGTCGGTGCGGAGGGAGTGATTGAGGTCTCTCTGAGAGGCACCAGGGAGGGAGGGAGGGGCTGGGGTTAGGGTGGGTGCAGTTTTACCTGCTTGGATTTAGTTACGCTTTGGGAAGGGTCACGGTGTCGATGACGTCACTGCTTAAAATGTCAGCTGTGTGTCTGGTCTTCACTCTTGGGAGGAGAGCAGCGACCCCCAGCGAGGCCTCTGTCAGTGTAAGGGTGGAGGTGATGGTGGTGAATGAGACCTGTGAACCTAGCGATGAGACCTGTGAACCTGGGATGAGACCTGTGAACCTGGGATGCGTCCTATGAACCTGGCGATGAGACCTGTGAACCTGGGATGAGACCCATGAACCTGGAGAGGAGTGCTTTAAGCTCTTCAGGGATGTTTAAGACTTCTTCCATGGTGTCTTCACATGAATTGGTCACATACTGCTTTCCAATGAGGCCGAAATAGCTCAGTTGGGAGAGCGTTAGACTGAAGATCTAAAGGTCCCTGGTTCGATCCCGGGTTTCGGCAGATGCCTTTTGTTGTCGATTATAAAATGTATGAAATTTACATTAGTGAATGTTATTTTAATTAATATTTTTTAGTTCAGAAATAAAAATTAGTTAATGAAAGCAGATCAAAGTGGATCAAAGAAACCAATGGAAAATAAAGAGAGGCAGAAATAAAGAGCAATGATGGAGTGGGAGGCAGAGTGAAAGATGAAAGGAGGGAGAAGAGGAAGGAAGGGGAAAAGAAGGATGTAAGAATAAAGCTAGGAAGGGCAGAGGGAGAGGGGAGGAGGAGTATGTAACAGAGGAAACAAGGGTGAAGGAAGGGAAAATAACAAACATGACCAAGAAGGGAAAAGAGGCCAATGAAGAAATGTAAGAAACAATGACTGCTGAGGTCTTTAACACATCAATAAATGGGAGCCATATTTATTTTTGTCTGCTTAGAAAAAATACGATTTGTAGGTAGATTTAAGAATGGAGGACCCAAATCAACAAAGAAATTGTAAATCTACACCTGTAGATTTGCAACTATGTTTGGGTCTCTATTTAGGAACAGTTTGGATTCGCAAAGAATTCTACGATTACTCATTAGAAGCTGTGAGGGTTTCAGCTTCCTAAGGTACTCACAAACTTAAGTTCCAACACACATTCCTAATTGTGCTTGCCAAAAAGTACATTTGCATTTCCTAATATGCTATTTTTCTCCTCCGTGTTGAAAATATTTAACCCCTTCCTCTACAATCCCATCAAAGTTTGGGGTGTTCCCCTCTTTTTACTACTATAGATGAGGTTTATTCCAGCCCTTGGAAGATTAAATCACAAGCTATCTCCCGGGTGAGGACAAATTCTGAAAAAGTCTGGGAATAGCTGCAATGTCACAAGTTTGTTGGAGGACACAAACTTTCCATGGCATTACAGCCCTTTGACATAGACCCGCCCCTGAAGCATGTTTACCCCCATATTATTTTGCACCATACTGGTGTAATTTTACTTGCAAATAAATAGATTTAAGACATTAAGGGGCACATTCTCAAGAGCGTGTGATAATTATCACAAAATTAGCTTAACACAACTTTGCATATCGCAGTCTATCGCGGGAAAACAACTCCGTGTTAACGTAGTATTCTCAACCCGGCGGCACCATGCGATAGTCCCACAATAATGCATCAAATGACAGCGTTAAAATCAACGCAACACCGCAAAAATGCAAAACACAAACGCGAAAAATGTTGCGATGAGGCCAATCACGACTAACCCCGGGCGTAGCACTACGCTTCGCCCACGTAGTGTACGTAGTGCTGCCTGCTTCGCACTTTCCGAAGTAGGCGAAGCAGGGCAGCGCTACGCACACGCCGAGGGCGAAGCGTAGCTGCCTGCCACCCGCCACCCACCTCCCGCCTGCCCTCCTTTTAAATAATATCAGCAATGAAAAATAAATTAAAGTAAAGCGACTTACCTTAAGCGCGGCGTCTCCGGGGCTCCCTCTTTCTCGTTTCTAATTTCTTCTGGCAAATGCGCATGCGCGGACACCTGCGCATGCGCATTTCTTGCGAGATATGTGCGCATGCGCGGGCGTCCGCGCATGCGCATTTGTCAGAAGAAATTAGAAACGAAGAAGAGGGAGCCCCGGAGACGCCGCGCTTAAGGTAAGTCTCTTTACTTTAATTTATTTTACATTGCTGATATTATTTAAAAGGAGGGCGGGCGGGAGGTGGGTGGCACGTAGTGGGGCTACGCGAAGCGCGTAGTGTGCGTAGATTTGGGCACACTACGTGCTGCTTCACGTAGCCCCACTACGCCCACTACGCCCACCCTTAATCACGACACAAAAATCATTGATAACCAGTGACAGCCCTGCAATTCCCACGCATCATGCAGGAAAATGCATTATAAAAGCAGAAGAAGAAAACACACCTGTGAACCTGGGATGAGACCTGTGAACATGGGTTGAGCCCTATGAACCTGGCGATGAGACCTGTGAAGCTTTCGATGAGATCCCTGAGCCTGTCGATGAGAATTGTGAACCTGGGATGAGACCTGTGAACCTGGGATGAGACGTGTGAACCTGGTGATGAGACATGTGAACCTGGGATGAGACCAGTGAACCTGGTGATGTGACCAGTGAACCTGGTGATGAGACCAGTGAACCTGTCGACGAGACCCCTGAACCTGTCGATGAGACTTGTCAACCTGAGATGAGACCTGTGAACCAGCGATGAGACCTGTGAACCTGGCGATGAGACCTGTGAACCTGTCATTGAGACCCCTGAACCTGTCGATGAGAATTGTGAACCTGGGATGAGACCTGTGAACCTGGGATGAGACCTGTGAACCTGTCAATGAGACCCCTGAACCTGTCGATGAGACTTGTGAACCTGGGATGAGACCTGTGAACCTGGGATGAGACGTGTGAACCTGGCGATGATATGTGTGAACCTGGGATGAGACCAGTGAACCTGGTGATGAGACGTGTGAACCTGTTGATGAGACCCCTGAACCTGGGATGAGACCTGTGAACCTGGGATGAGACGTGTGAACCTGGCAATGAGACATGTGAACCTGGCGATGAGACCCCTGAACCTGTCAATGAGACTTGTGAACCTGGGATGAGAACTGTGAATCTGGGATGAGACCTGTGAACCTGGGATGCGACGTGTGAACCTGGGATGAGAAGTGTGAACCTGGCGATGAGACTTGTGAACCTGGGATTAGACCCGTGAACCTGGCGATGAGACTTGTGAACCTGGCGATGAGACTTGTGAACCTGGATCGGAAACTTGTGAACCAGGGATTAGACCCGTGAACCTGGAATGAGACGTGTAAACCTGGCGATGAGATTTGTGAACCTGGGATTAGACCCGTGAACCTGGCGATGAGACTTGTGAACCTGGCGAGGAGACCCATGAACCTGGGGAGGAGTGCTTTAAGCTCTTCAGGGATTTACAGAACTTCTTCCATGGTGCCTTCACAAGAATCAGTCACATGATGGTATCCAATGAGGCCGAAATAGCTCAGTTGGGAGAGGTTAGACTGAAGATCTAAAGGTTCCTGATTGGATCCCGGGTTTCTGCGGAGGTTTTTTTTGACTAAGAAGTCTTGGAAAAGTTGAGAAAATAAAACGTGGCTTTAACAACATAGACCTTTTTTCTGCTCTTCCTTCAATAACTTCACTCCCCCCCCCCTTCCTGTCCTTCATTTATCCCCGATTTTAATTATTTACTTTTCTCACAGTTATACCTCCTTCCAGCACAATCCCACTAAATAGTCTGAGAGATTCACCTTATGCTCAGTTGCACTTATTGAATGGCAGCCCTGGGCTCACTCTCTCTCAGTCTGATGTGACTTGCAGACTGAAGACACAATCACATCCAGTGAATGACAGTCAAGCACAACCCCACTAGGGCAGACCAGGAGCCAGACACACTCAATGCAACTTCACCATCGGTCCCCGGGACCTCAGGAAGGCTGGAGGAGGGGGGGGGGGAGGGTCGCAAGCCCCCTCCCCTATAAAATTAATTGTGCCAGCCCCCCAGATCCCGGCAAAACCCAATGGCTTTGCTTTGGAAGCACAGGAGCCCGCACTTAAAAAAATAAATTACTGTGGATTTGCGGATCCTCAGTAGATTTGCGGAAGCATTTACAAAAATGTTTTTGGCCTAAGGGCTGTGCCTCTGGAACCCCCCACCCCCTCCTTCAGGCCTAGGGGGCCAGTGTATCCGTACCCTGCCATTGCTAGGGACTCAGGGGCTTATTTATGAGCCCTTGTGTCACTTTTGCGCCACCAGTGCGTCACTTTTTGTGACGCAGCAGCGGCGTAACAAAATGAGCCTTGTTGCTCCATATTTACAAAGTGATGCATCTAGGTAGATGCATCACTTTGTAAACCCCTGTGCCACATTATACCTGCGCCAGGTATAATGTATGCAGGGGGCGCTCCAATGTGATCGGAATTTAATTTTGTGTGCAGGAAGTTTGTAAAGGACAGATTCATACGTCATGAGTGCCCCGTCTATCTCCAGTTGGGTCATGTCATGATATGTCATTGGTAATAATGGATGCTTCCTTCTATCTTGGTAGGAGTATCGCCGGTAGTATAAAGCGTTGATACGTCAGCCTGTTCCTTGGACACACATGGTAAATGTTTATTTACAAGCCCCTTGTTAAAAGTGATGCACCGGCGGCGCAGGGGGTCTAGTAAATTAGCCTCTAGTCTCTTTCCGTTGGGTGTAGTATCCTCCATTGGTCACTAGAGGACGGTCAGTCTTGACATCTCCAGACAGTGTCTCTCTTTGGTGATGGGGAAGTCTGGTCCACCTGATCCATCCATCAGGGGCCCAGGGCCATTATCCAGTGAAAATATTGCTTTAGACGCATCTTCTATCTTTTTTTTGCTGTTAGCGTAAACATTGGCACACTGCGCTTTATGTGAGGAACAGATTCAATTTCAGTGTTTTTGTCATCTCCCTTCATATGTTGAATAGTTACCAAGAAAGTGCAGAAATAAAAGAAAGAACATTTCAAATTTATATCTGCTTTGCTCTCTGTGTGTCTCCTTGTGAGTTATGCGGCGTGGAGGGTGCGTGGAGTCAAGTCCACACTGTGCGTGTTACTGCTGTGCAGCCACAGGACAAAGGTGTCCACACACCAGACACAGGGTGGCTTATTTACAAGCCCCTTGCGCCACTTTTGCGTCACTTTTAACATGGGAAAAGTGAAGCAAAAGTGGTGCAAGGGGCTTGTAAATCTGCCCCAGGAATGATAAAACACCTGTGTGGAGCATCACGTGACGCCCAGCACCGCCTAAAGATAATGGGGCAGATTTACAAGAAAGTGACGCATCTGTGAAGATGCATCACTTTCCCTGTGCCACTTTGAGAAACCCTTGTGCCACTATGGATGCGCTGTATTTGCAATACGGAGCAAGGATTGACAGATGCGTCAGATATTCTGATGTATCTGTTGACGCAAAAGTCACGCATTGCTGGAGTCGTGTCGCAAGCATGACGCAACTCCAGCAATGCAGGAGGATGCCTATCTTCATTGTGCCGCGTCACTCCTTATGCCTGCTTCAAGCAGGTGTAAGAATTTTACGCAGTGGCATCCTAGAAGTGGCGCAGTGAAATGTTCTAGATTTCACTGCATCACTTCTACGAGGCTTTTTTGCGTTGGAACGCCCACCCTACATACATTATACCTGACACAGGTATAATGTGACGCAGGGCTCCCTAGATGCGTCACGTTGTAAATGGGCCGCATTTTTACGCTGCTGCTGCGTCACAAAAAGTGACGCAACTGCGGCGCAAAAATGCCGCAAGGGGCTTGTAAATCTGCCCCACAGAGACCAGGAGGATGAAAACAGGAAGGGAGGGGTCATCTGAGAGAGAGAAATGGCCTCACTGGTCCCTGCTCAATACCTTGAATAAAACAAAACAAATTAAGTAAATAGTAAAGAAAACTCAGGTCCCACCGAGATTTGAACTCGGATCGCTGGATTCAGAGTCCAGAGTGCTGACCATTACACCATGGCACCGCCTGTCACTGTTCACTCATCTGAAGAGACAGCCTGTCGCTAGTCGTCACCTGTGGACATTCTATTGCTCAGCAGTGTATGTGAAACGCGCCACGAAAGAAGTCTATTTCACAATTAAGCCCTTAAAACAAGATACACCAAACTTTTGTTTACCCAAACACACGGAAAAGGACACATTTGGGGCTTTCAACTGTCCTTTTAGGGCAGTACTCTCACTTGCTCAGAGTTGGTGTAAGGCGGAAACTTCCCACATCTTAATCTTCTAGAAATCCACACACAGCAGGTTTAATGTCATAAAACAAACTCTAAAACACAACAAGGCACAGGATTTATGTCAGAAAACAGAGTCTGAAACCGCCTCTTCCGTAGCACTGGCGGAGCAGGAAATAAACACGCATCTTCCACGGAGAGAGCACGGGAAACTGGTGCTTTGTAATCCACGCGCTATTTATATATAATCTGTACTCTTTGTTGTGCAATAAAAGACAAACAACGAATAACCCTTCGTAGTATTAATATGACGTTTGTTCCTCCCGGTCATTAATATACAGCAGCTGTGCAGCGAGGGCTGGGGCGGGAACAGGAGCTGTGGGGTCGTGCAAACCTCAAAGGGCTTGAGACTGATAGCAGCGGAGGAGAAGAAAGTGAAATTTATTAATATTTAGGGGATTTTAGGTTTGTAGGAAATAAGTGAAGTTTAATATGTCCCTATAGTAAAATATGTCATCTTCCCATACCGGGAGTCGAACCCGGGCCGCCTGGGTGAAAACCAGGAATCCTAACCGCTAGACCATATGGGAGACTGTTTGCAGCCAGAACAGCTGTGTATGTGTGACGTGCCCAACCTGTCTAGTCCACTCTATATATTTCACCTCACACTGCCACTCTCTGGATCTGACCAAGACGGTAACAGACACCCCACTCCTGACAAACCAGAAGGAATGAGGGGTCATGGTTTGTGCAACAACCTGCTCATGTCTCATTATTTACAACCCTGGAACTTCTCCAGACAGGGAGCCCAGGACCAGAGGACAGCAGCAGCCCCCCCCCCCTTGCCTCTTACTGCCCCCCCCCAAGCCAGACAAGGCCACGCCCCTCTCCCCAGGGCACCCCTTCACTCCTGAGTCTCCTCACCTGGCTGAGGGCCCCACAGACCCCTCCCCAGTTACCGTCCAGCTGCTTCCTTGAACCACACTCTCTCCCTGCACCTGTCACAGGCCCCAGGCTGCTATTCAGGGGCTCCAGTCACACCCCCTCTCCCCCTACTAACAGCACCGACCCCAGTCCTGACACTCGATTGGTTCACACAGAGGACCAGCTCAGGTGCACCCTGGCTTGTTCCCAGGTATCTTCACATGCACAAGGTGACCGCCAGGGGGCAGCACTCACAGCCCACAGGGCCATGGAGCAGCGGACATCAGCAGCCTTGAGGGGCGCAGACCCCGCATAATCCCGCCCTGCCTTCTGCGAGAGCGGAGGGGGAGCGGAGCCTCTGCGGTGTGTTTTTACAAAACTAAACATATGAGGTTAAAAACAAGTAAACACACATTTGTAGGAATTCTCTGCCGTATTGTTCCTTTTTGACATCATCAATTTAAAAGAACCGAATGGAGAAAACTTTTAAAAATAGCTAGGATACGACTGCAGCGTGGGCAAGCATGAAACATTCAGAAGTACAAATGCTTCCATATTTATTCATGTCAAATGTAAACAAGTTATACATCAAAATATAGATCTATGTTTACACCGGATGTAAAAAGTGTGCGCTAATAGGGTCAGGGTGCAGTTTCTTTCCCCCATTTGTTCCTTTCATACATGTGGTCCCCAAATAAGCTTTTGGCTGCTCTGTCTTGTTATTCTGAGAGTCAGGAGTTAAAAGGGGGGCTTGGTCCCTAGTTTGGGGGCCCAGAGTACGGAGGCCCCAGGGAACCAGAAGTAAACACCCCTCTTTGATACAACTACGGCCCGATAACCTCTGGTTGCCCTCTGACCCGCACAGACTTGATTCCAGGCAGATCTCTTTTATAGAGGAGGTGGTACTGACGTTGAGACGATGCTGCCGAGGGGGAAAGGGCTGACAATGGCTCAGCATTTCAACCCAGTCTCCTCCTATTACCATCTTTGTTACACTCACAGCATATAGGAGCTCTGATAGGTCAGAGGGGACATCCCTCTTGTCACCCTCTGGTGTTTAAACAGATCCTATTACAAGGACCAGTCCCTACGGACCAGAAACATAAAATGTAACTCCTGATGAAGTTTAAAATATATATAACTAGATAACATAACTCCCTTATTAACTTTTGGATCCTACGGTGAATACCATTTTTATAATTAAAATGCACGAACCGCAAAAACATATTCAAGTATTTAATGCTACAAAGAAGATCCGAACCAAAAAGAATTAACTCTTAAAACACCATAAAAATGTGACTGAGAATCTACAGCAATAATGTATCCAAAAGTAAACACGAGACACCCTAAATAAATAAGAAAACAAAACTAACTCTGATCCAATACCAAGAAACCTACGGTGTTTGAGCGCTATACATATATAACCAGATAACATAACCCCATTATTAACTTCCGGATCCCCAAAATAATAAATGGAAATATATCATCACAAGCAGCCACTGCTCACCCATTTTCCCTATAAATTAAATATCTGTTGGGTTTGCAGCTTTATCAAGTGATAAGAAACAGAAAGCTACGTAGATGGCTCGCCTTGTCATCCCCACTCCACCGAGCCATCGATAGCTCAGTTGGCAGAGCGGAGGAGTGTGGTGGATTGACTGACACCCTTAGGTCCGGCTCGAAGGACTATTACCAACTCTTAACTGTTTTCCTCTGCTTCTCAATATAAAGCGCCTCTTTCTCAGACACTCACACACCTGGGCTTTTCCTGCGTCCTCTCTTCTCCTTTACAGCTCAGCTCCCTCCTCCCGCGCAGGGGGGTGGGTGGCAGGGTCTCCCTCCCCACTCCCTGTGTGCAGCCCTCGCTGCAATCCTCCAGCATCAGAGAGAGCCAGGGGCCCCTGGGCTGAAGAGCCAGGCCGGGGCCGTCAGAAGCAGCCGTGGGAGCTGGTTGCTGTGACTCTGGCATCAGGTGATGCTGCTGAGAGCGTCTGCTAGGAGGTGAGAAGGTTCTTGTGAGGTGTGAGCAGGAGGAGTGTGTGTTTGTTGGGAGGGAGGAGTGTGTGTGTTTGTTGAGGCTGTGGCCCCTGTCTTGGTGTGAAGGAGCGGGACAATGAGAAAGATCAGTCACAAGCAGGACAGGGCCGGTTGAAGCACATGACAAGTAGCTGCTCAGCGGAATTCCATATCCATTCCTCGTTAGTATAGTGGTCAGTATCCCCGCCTGTCACGCGGGAGACCGGGGTTCAATTCCCCGACGGGGAGGTACTTTTTAAAACATGTTTTTAAACTAAGCAAAACTTTTGTCCATGGGAAACCTTTTTTAAATGCAATTTATAATGTTATACTGATATTACAATTTGCGGATACTTTTTTATTTATGGCCAACGCTTTTACAAGTTAAAATATTTACAAGGGTTTTACCTTTCGGACAGCATTTTGTGCCTTTTCTTTTTAAGCTTTCTTGAAAAAGTAACTGAGGATTATTATTTATATAAACATATATGATATTAAAATCAAAGAACTACATGGAAAAAGGCATATCAACGAGTATTTTTCATGCTAAATAAATGGAATACTGGGGGCGGGCTCTGAATGGGGAATTGTTTTATACGAAGGTGTCACTTTTATCTATTTAAGCGTAATGGTTTAGGACTCAGACACATTGTGAAAGTAAAAGTACTACTGACCCGGACGTGCACGCCCCACCACCCTCATCAGAGATCTCATACTCCCCAGGTCCAGGCATGAGTACCTAACACAGGTCGGTGTTTACCCTCTATAGTGGGACATGATAGGACTACAAGTCCCTGCATTGTAAATAAAACCCTGCCCAGTAGGGTGACCAGCTGGCATGGGTGCAAATTCAGGACGGTGAGTGTAAAAATTCAGGACAAAGGGTCAAAATGCAGGACAGAAATTCAGGACAAGAGGTCAAAATTCAGGACAAAAGGTACGTTTTACAGACACATCAGAGGAGGTTGTTCAATAGTATATAAGTAAGCCCATACACATCCAAACATATTCATCCATTTGCTAACCTATCCATCATGTATCCTTCTATCCATCATTTCACTCATCCATCCATCCACCCTTTCACCCTATCCATCCGTACACTCATCCATCCACTCTTCCACCCATCCATCCATTCATGCATCCATCCAACCACTTACCCTTTCACCCATCCAGCCATCCTTTCACTTACTCCTCCATCCACCCAGTCACTCATCTGGAAGGATGAGTGACTGGGTGGAGTCATCCATCCATCCTCCCTTTCTCTCTCCATTGACCCTTTCACTTAGGCATCCATCCAGCAGAGACTCCCCAGCCAGGGGCGAAGGATGCAGCTTCGAGTAACATAAGCGGTTGGTGGGCATTCCCAGAAGGGACATCACTAGGTGAGTGCTGGAGAAGGTGTCCCCTCCTCAGATTTTGGGGGGTAGCAGGTATTGCTTTGCGTTGTAGCAATAGCAGGTAATGCTCCCTAGGGTTAGGGTTGATGCAGGAATTGCTCCCCGGTTTGGCAAGGGTATTGAGCACATGACAATGTCATAGGGGAGCTGGCAGCTGGTGCTTCCCCCTATTTGTTGCATCAGGTATATTGCCGCCAGTTTTTGTGACGTCCCTGGTGTTGGTGCTGGTAGCCACACTATAGTGCAGCCAGAGAGCAGTTGGCTCTCGTGCACTGCCTCCTGCTGGACACCAAGGGTGGTCTCCAGATGTGAATAGGTGTCCACCGACTCACAACAAGGAGGGGGTTGGTATTGCATCAAATGCATTCATTTGAAGTGCTGTTATTTTTTGATATGCTGTCTTTGATTGTCATTGTTAGAGGGTGGTTCTGACACTATGGGCTGCCCGTATGTTTCGCTTTTTGAGCACCTAATCGTTGAGCTTTTACTGTGGGGGACCCTCATAAGTTGGGACTCACCCACAGTGAACTCACCAGGAACGAGAATGCATGGGGATTTTACTGGTATTCCCCTGGCTTGTGCAAAAGAAACAATTGATGGATGGAATGCTGGGCAGTGCAAACATTCACCCCCAGTCACAAAGATCTGGGTTTAATCCATCATTCTTTCGCTCACCACACCACCCAGTTTGGACCCAGCCACATGCAAGTCAGTCTTCACCCTGCTCCTTGTGGGAACAGTCCAGCACGAACTGCCAAGCCAGGTCCTCCCTGGACCAGAAAGAAGCATCCTGGGACCGGTTTCAGGGCATCACCCTTCCTCAGCCAGGCTAGCTTGAATCCAGTGGTGACCAGGCCACTGCGCAGCATCTGGAGTAAGGGACACCAGGTTGGTTACATGCAGACACATGTGTACATGCGTGTGCACACGTGTAGGGGCTGCGCAGGGGAGATTCCTAGCGTGCGCAGCCAAGAAGCAGGTGCAGATAGAGTGGTGTGGCAGGACTTATGCAGAATTGGGTGGTGACATGGTATGGGCTTTATACGGTGTGAAGAAACATGCCAGGGAAAGTCAGTGTGCTTTACAGTGTGTACCCCATTATTCTCTTATGGGGATGTTAAATGGTAGCGGCAGTTTCAGTCGATAACCTTTCAAGTATTGCCCGGCGGTAATCGCCTCTTATACCATTCGATGATTAACCAACAAAAGAGGCAGGCGCCAGAGACTGGAAGGCAGGAAACAAAGTTTTATTCCGTCGGAGCAGAACACATCAGATCGGACAGCAAGGTATCGTCTCGAGGTGCTCTAACCACATCTCTGAGGCCTCACTTCTTATACACAGGTTTATTGCTTTATTACACGTGGTACATTCTTATTGAGACTTTGATGTACGGAAAGACATCCTTGGAACCCCCACTTCAAGCTCGTTCCCACACATATCTACAGTAGAAGTCCCCACCCCACCCACAGTAGGAGATGGCTATCACACAGCTGGACATTCCGCCAATTCCCGGGGGTGTGTGCGACTGGTCGGGTCTCAGGGGGTGGGGGCCTTTATCTACTGTAATCCCTTTGATGTGAAGTGTTTCCCTTACAGTAGGGGCAATAAACTGCATCCGCCGGGCTAGGTGATGGCCTGGGATCGGTTCGGACAATTGGGCGCAGAGGAAGGGGGTTATCAAAAGGATGTATGACCATGTATGGGATGAAAGGAGGTGTTGGTCAGGCGCGGGATGTGGTTCTATGGCAGGGTCACGCAGAAGGAGAGAGTTTATGGCCCATGTATGAGAGAGCGGGGGTGGTCAGCGCACGGGGGGATGTTCGCAGCGCCAGAGGGACGCGCTGGCGATCGGCAATGAGGTCATGGTGCCTAAAATGGCCGTCGCGCGTTTTCCGCGTGTGGCGCTTGGGGAGAGACAAGATGGCGCAGATAATGTTCAGTTACGAACTAAATTTCCACAGTCCTCCCTTTTAACATATCTCGCCAGCTTGTTTAGTTCGGATCTATCCCCATAATACCACGAACTTCTACCTCGTATAAAGCTTTCACATGTCCTGCTTCAAAGTTCAGAGTTTTAGGGCGGACAGGAATAATCTGACACAATTGTACATAATTACATGTAGTTGATGGGATAGGCGAGGAGGTAGCGCATACAAAATTACATCAGCTGCGTCATATGTCAGACCCGGAGATAGGAGGAGGGAAGCTCGCTTGAACACAAACATGATACCGTAAAGTAATAAAAAATGTTCTGGCAAAACAAGGAATATTACGTACATTACTTAAGGCCTAGACTTCGTGTGGATCAAACTAGACAGCATAGTCATGTGCACGGCTGGTGTTATACAAGTGTCATTATACAAAGTTAAAGTTTCTTAACTATCAGTGTACAGTTGGAAGTGACCGATGTAATATCACGAAAACTCGATTGGAAGATAGTCAATACGAAAGCGGTTGGGAGAGGAATTCAACTCAACATGAGTTACAGTCAGGGAAGGGAGTTCTTCTTTCCAGTGTCCTATTACAGCGAGCCATCACTGGTAAGCTCTCATTGTTCTTCTTCTTTCATTGGCACTGTTGAGCACCGGTGGTGGAGCTAAGGTCCAGCTCAAATCCAAGTTTCCACGTAGCAGGGTGTGACCATTCGTTGTTCTCGGATCACAGTCCTGTTCCCTAACTCATCTTATCATAGGTACCTTGAGACGGGGTACCCGCATTTCGTTCTTCTGTTGTCAAGTCAAATTCAAAATCCCATATAAAAGAGAGGGGGGGGAATAGGGGCGTGCTTTGGGAGGCCGAGGGAAGAGGGGGTGGAGTGGGATCGGATCAAAAAGCGGACCAAGGAGAGCAGAATCTTTTAGCACTGGCTCGACGGGCTGGGACTTCAGGCACGAGCTGATCAGTGAGCATGGGGCTTTGGGATAGCCCTTCTTTCTCTCGCTTTCCATGCTGAGAATGGTGCCTCGTCCTGCATCTTTTTGCTCCGTGGCTCCTCCTTGGTCGAGGCCATAGATGTTCCATGATCCGCAGCCAGGCTGTGCGTCACATCCGACCCCTCTCCTCCGGTGACCGCATGTTATCTTTGAATGAGTACAAGAAACATAATCTTAGAGAACTGGTAGGGAAGACGTTTACACACTTCATTCTCTCTCCCAACCCCAAGTAGTGGGGGAAACGTTTATCGGTCACTCTATGGTGGATGTCTATTAACTCTTATGTCGGTGTACGCTACTAACTCATTAATCATTGCTGTGGTGCAGGTTTGCGAGTGTTCCTGCAAATTTCCATCAACAGGTCTGCTAGGTGTTGATTCCTGTACCTTATAAACGTAGCAAGAAGTCTGATATCTATCAACTTCCTGGTCTATCAAAATTCGAACCGGCTTCTCCGGCAGAGACTCGTCTTTCCAACGCAAGCCCTGCTGATTCATATTTTTCTCCAGGGACTGCTAAGTTTATGAAAAAGTGCGAGGTGCTACTGTCATGGGCTCACAAATATCTGTCTCGGGGAGGAACACGCGCTAAACATTTTTCTTGCTGGAGACAATAGCTAACCTTTATCAGTTCTAGGTGATGTATCTTTAAAAACAAGGTAATCAGCTGTATTGCTTAAAATATAACTAGGACTATTCTGGAAGGACGGGGTGTTTAGGCGCTTTATTTCTGTGCAATGGGCGGGGCGATTCTGACTGATGGAGGTGGAGTCGTTAGAGCCCAAAAACGACAAAAACCACTGACATATAGTTCCCGTATAAGGGCCAGATTGGGAGACATTAGTCATCTTACCTGTCCTTTCTTTCTCAGCCAATTAAGTTCCATCATTTACAGAAAGGAGAGGTAGTAGTGTGGCAAAATACGGTCGTTTTGCTTCTGTCAATTTGTTCGAACACTGTCGTGTTTAGGCCAATTATACATATACCGAGGAGGTACAGTGTTGTCATCTAATCAAAAGAGGGCAAGGGAGTCTTCAGCGAGAGAGAGGGAGAGAGAGAGAGAGAGAGAGAGAGAGAGAGAGGGGGAGAGAGAGAGAGAGAGGGGGAGAGAGAGAGAGAGAGAGAGAGAGAGAGAGAGAGAGAGAGAGAGAGAGAGAGAGAGAGAGAGAGAGAGAGACGTGCGCATCAAGTAGGCTATTGGGTACACGTACGACACAAAACGAGAGAGAGAGAGAGAGACAAACGTGTACGATAATAGGCCAGTTGGTGTACGCACAACATAGAGCAGCACGGGTCAGTTTTTCGTACAAAAAACACAAGCTGGGGGAAAACATAAATTCAACGTTCACGTACACACAAATACCGGATAGGGTGTAACAGTACATACATCAAGTATGTACTGTTACACCCGGTGTAAGTCACCCTCCAAGTCACCCTCCAATTTACTAGCTTCCGGGAGAGGGAGAGTCATTTCTTCAAACGAGGAGTTACCATATTCAGGCTTATTTTCCCATCCCCTTGATTGATAGACAAGTATTTCAGTCATACAAAGACGTTCTTTCCAGCGACCCAGGCACATGCAATACATACACATTCATACCGTTCAATCAGGGCACATACGCACAGTCATACCATACAGTTTTTCATGATCCTAGTGATGGTCTGCACTCCACGCACCATCTCACAGCGCATGTCTATGTCTTTCCCTACATGGAACACGGTGCGGTCTATGTCCACTCCATTCTTCAGTCGGAACTCCGATGTAACCTACAGAGAAGAGAAGAAGGGGAGGGGGGGGCAGCATTCAAAGCACATCAGCGCGCATAAACACGAAAAAAAGTTCTACTTACCACGTACCAGACTAGCTGCAGAAACGTACAATACCACAGATCTTGACTATCCTTTTCGCATTTTTCTTTCTGTGTACTATACCCTTCTTTTCTACTATACCAAAATTTCTTCATTTTTATTTTTCCCTAAATTCGAGTTCCCTCTTCGTGCATTTGTTTCTCAATTAGCCGCATATTATTGGACAAAATACCATACCTTACATGGATACAAATTTTCATCAATCCAAAATTCAGGCAAAGGGCCTGCATTATCTGTCTTCTATTGTTTGGGAATGACAGCCGTTATTCAAGACCTTACCAACCTAGACGATTGTTAAGACGCTGATTCCATAATTCCTTCGAAAACCCTTTATTGTGAAAATGTCAGTATACAAATATGGGCCTACAACCGTATAGGCCGGCCACGATGCAAGAGGCGTCAAGTATCATGAGCAATATTACTGTTGGAAGGCGGACCCCGAGGAGTCGGTGAGACCACCAAGGGGGGGAGCCCTCACCTGCACGAAGTAGCCGAGCGCTGTCGAGAAGCCTCCTGAGAGATCCTTCTCCTATCACGTACTAGCACAGTAACACCACCACACAGGACTCAAGGAGGTTGTCTCAAGACGAGCAATTCTTTATCAGTATTTAAAGGTTACGAGATCAATATTTACACGAAAGGGATCGAGGGATCCACCAAAAGTCTCAGTGTCTCTTTGGAAGGGTAGGGGTAGCGGGACTGTCTTTGGCAGGAGCTCGGTACGAGGGTACCTGGGGCCCAGTTCTTATCCTCAAGCTGGAGGACCTCCGGATCTTGGAGGGGTCGAGCCGCGACGGCGTCAGCAGGGCTCTGGCGTTCAGTTCGTGGGGAGCCGCGATCAGGTCAGCAGGGCTCTCAAGATGGTTTCTGCTCAGCTCGAGCCGCGACGTCGTCAGCAGGGCTCCGAGGGAGGTTTCAGCGAGGTTGGGCCGCGACAGCGTCAGCAGGGCCCCGATGTTCCGGGGGGCTTCAAGGTGTTCACAAGAAGGAGCCGCGACGCAGTCTGCAGGGCTCGTGATAGTTCAAGCAAGAGTTCTTCTCCGGAGGGTCGGCCGCGATTCAATCAGCAGGGCTCTCAACTCCTGGATACAACTGCCGATCTGTGGCGGGGTCGCCCCAGATATAGGTCTGGAGCCCTTTGATGTCCGGACCCTGGCGCCCGGGAGGGCGGAGAGGCCGGGTGGAGGTGGCCAGACGCCCAGCAGGAGAGGCGCCCGGCCCAAGAGAGTTGCAGGGCGATCACACCTAGGGATGGGAGGACAGTTGGGGGTCTCATCGATACTGTCCTCCGCCGGGGGCGGTGAATGGTTCATGTGGCACCCCCTGGCCAGTTCTTGGTGCCTCGATGTCGGGGCTTCGCTGGGGCCGAGGCTGGGTTGAGCGGGGTCACGCCGGCTGGCGCACAGAGTCACGTGGATGCCAACAAGATGGCGGAGCCCCGAGGGGTATGCGACCTCGTGCGGCTCGGAATGAGGGGTCTCGGTGTAGTTCGGAAGGGTGGCCCGTGAAGGCCGGGGCGGGGAACGGGCACAATCCACAGGGGTAAGGACCACGCCACGAGGCCGGGTCCAACAGGCGTCCCCCCCAGCCGAAGGCATGGAGAGTCACCCATCTCCTTGGGGATTCTCCTCGTCAAGGCGGAAGAAGCGGGACAGGCCGTCGGCGTTGGCGTGATCATTGCCGGGCCGGTGTTCAACATCAAAGTCCATCCCTTGCAGCGAGATGGACCACCGCAGCAGCTTGGGGTTCTCGCCCCGCATTTGCATTAACCACCGCAGGGGCCGGTGGTCGGTCTGGACCCGGAAGTGGGTACCGAAGAGATAGGGCCGGAGCTTCTTAAGGGCCCACACTACAGCGAAGGCTTCACGCTCGATGGTGCTCCATCGCTGCTCCCGGGGCAGTAGCCGTCGGCTGATGAAGGCCACTGGTCGGTCGAGCCCCTTTTCATCGGCCTGGGACAGGACGGCCCCGATCCCATACTCGGAGGCGTCCGTCTGCACCACGAACTCCTTACTGTAGTCGGGGGCCGGCAGCACCGGGGCAGTACACATCGCTGTCTTGAGGGTTTCGAAGGCTTCTTGGCAGCGGGGTGTCCAGTGCACCTTCTTGGGCTGCTTCTTGGACGTGAGCCCTGTGAGGGGGCCAACAATGCTCCCATAGTCCCGGATGAACCGCCGGTAGTAACCGGTGAGGCCCAGGAAGGCCCGGACAGCTGTCTGGGTAGTAGGGGGTTCCCAGGCCTGGATGGCATCGATTTTTGGCTGGAGGGGAGCCACCTGCCCGCTTCCCACTTGATGGCCCAGGTAGGTCACGGATCCGTGGCCGATCTGGCATTTGCTGGCCTTGATCGTGAGCCCGGCCCGCTGGAGGGCGGCCAGGACGGCTTTGAGGTGAAGGAGGTGCTCCGCCCAGTGGTTGCTGTACACGGCAATGTCATCTAGGTAGGCCGCGCTGAAGACCTCGAGCCCGGCCAAAACCTTGTTTACAAGTCTTTGGAAAGTGGCCGGGGCGTTCTTCATTCCGAAGGGCATCACCCGAAAGTGGTAATGCCCATCCGGGGTAGAAAAGGCGGATCTTTCTTGGATGCCGGGGGGGAGCTGGATCTGCCAGTACCCGGCGGTGAGGGAGAAGAGGGCTGCGTAGTCCTGCAGCAGTTGTTGACAGTCGTCACGCTGTTCCAGGGTCAGGGAAGAGGCGAGTTGGACACCTTTGATGGATCCGTCATGGACGTTGGACTGCAAGAGGTCGGGCAGGGGCTCGGAGTCGTCCTCGCCCCCCTCGTCGGTCGCCAGTAGCAGGCTCAGTTCGGTCCGGGCAAAGTGGGGTTTGAGCCTGTTAGCATGTAGAGCCCGGAGGGGGTTCCGGGGGGACTCCAGGTCGACTAGGTAGGTGACGGGGCTTTTCTTCTCCACTACCTTGAAGGGCCCGGTCCACTTGTCCTGGAGGGCGCCGGGTTCAACCGGGGCCATGACCCAGACTCTCTGGCCTGGCTCGAATTCGATGGTAGAGGAGTTCCGATCGTACCACCGCTTCATGTCCTCCTGGCTGGCCTCGAGGTTGGCTTCGGCCATGGCTCGGAACTTGCGGGTCTGGTTTCGGAGGGTCAGGAGGTATCGGTAGACGTCAGGAGGGGCGCCTTGGAGCTTCGTCTCCCAGCCCTCCTTGACCAGGCTGAGTGGTCCGCGGACCGGATGTCCGTACAATAGTTCAAACGGGCTGAACCCCAGGGACTTCTGCGGGACCTCCCGATAGGCAAACAGGAGGCACGGCAGCAGGACATCCCATCTCCGCCTGAGGGGCTCATCCAGGCCCTGGATCATTCCCTTTAAGGTTCTGTTGAACCGCTCAACCAGTCCGTTCCCCTGAGGGTGATAGGGGGTTGTGAATTTGTATGTGACCCCGCATTGCTGCCACAGGGACCGCATGTATTTGGAAATAAAGTTTGTGCCCCTGTCGCTCACCCCTTCGCGGGGAAATCCCACTCGGGAGAAGATCCCCATCAAGGCCCGGCCTACCACGGGGGCCGTTATAGTTCTTAGCGGGACCGCCTCCGGGTACCTGGTGGCGTGGTCCACGAGGACCAGGATGAAGCGGTGGCCCAGGGCGGTCTGGGGGTCCAGGGGCCCCACGATATCGATTCCGACCCGTTCGAACGGGGTGCTGACGGCTGGAAAGGGCTGGAGGAGGGCCTTGACCCGACCCCCCGTCTTCCCGCTGGCTTGGCAGGTCTGGCAGGACCGGCAGTGGTTGTCCACGTCTCTCCGCATCCGGGGCCAGTAGAAGTGGGTCACCAGACGGCTGTAAGTTTTGTCTTGCCCCAAGTGTCCGGCGAGGGGCACGTCATGTGCCAGGTTGAGCAGGAACTCCCGGAAGCGGAGGGGGACCACCAACACGCGGCTGGCCCCGAGTTCTGCCACTTTTTCCTCACTGTACAACAGGCCCTCGGCCCAGTAGACCCAGTGGGTGCCGGTCTGGTCCCCGTTGGTTTGTGCGGACGCTTGTTGTCGGACCCCTTCGAGAGAGGGACAGGACTGCTGCTCTTGCTGGAACTGCTCCCGGGTGGGGCCCCCTTCGTGTCGCCATTGTGCCAGTTCTGGTAGGGCGCACGGGGAAGCAATCTCCTCGGGGGAGGATTCACTAGGTCCAGGGTCGGTGTCCGCCTCCCCTTCGCCGCCGGTGGGGGGTGGTGCGAGCCCCTCGGGCTGGGCGGCACCGGGGGCCGAGGACGAGCGGGGGGCCCGGGCGGTCATGGACCGGGTGCTGGCGCAGGCCCATTCGGATAGTCCCAGCATTCGGAGGTGCTCTCGTCGCTCTACTTGAGCCCAGGGGGAACTCTCCAAGTCGTTCCCCAGGAGGCAGTCTACGGGTGCGTCATCGCGGACCGTCACCTTTAGCAGGCCGGTCACCCCTCCCCACTCGAAGGGGACCAGGGCCATCTGGCACAGGCTTTCGCTGTTGTCGGCCGTCCGGACGGGGCACAGCACATTGGGTAGGATCTGTTCGGGGGTCACCAGGTGGCAGCGGACAGCGGTGACACTGGCGCCGGTGTCACGAAGGGCTTCGGCCTGTTGTCCATTGACGGTGACCTGCTGCCTGTACTTCTGGGTGTTGCTTGGGATGGGGGTGCGGGGCACCATTTCTCGGCTACCCAGGCAGACCAGGGACATGGCTGCCGGCTCCCATTCGGTGGTCCCTCGGTCGAGGGTTTCTTCTTCCTCTTCTCCCTCTCCCAGGGCGGCGGCCGCCAGCTGTCGGGGCGGGGGCCCGCCGGCCCCGCTTCTTCGGTTCAGGGGGCAGACCGGGTCGCTGGAATAGTGTCCGGTTTGTTGGCAGCCGTAGCATGTTACTGGTGGCCGTGGTCCGGGTCTGGCCGGGGTCGCCCCCCTTCGGGCTAGGCTCGGGGAGAGTTGTTGCTGCGGTGGCCCTCGAGGGGGGCTCCTGGGGGCCCCGGCGGGGGGGTCCCGGTTCCTGTTCGGCCCTCCCCCTCCACCGTGTTGGCGGGGGGGTCCGGTGGGGTTCCTCTGGTACTCCCCCATTGAGTTCCGGGGGACCCGGGAGTTGACCCATCGATCGGCCTCGACGGCGAGTTTTCGTGGGTCGGACATCTTGCTGTCGAGGAGGTGTTGCCTCAGTTCCACGAAGCAATTGTTGGAGAGATGTTCCCACACGATGAGGTCGACCAGCTGCCCGTAGGTGGTGACTTTGCTACCCTTGATCCATCCTTCTAGGGCCCGGCTGAAAAAGTCCACATATTCTACCCAGGTGGTACCCGGGATCTTTTTGCAGTCTCTGAACCGCTGGTGGTACATTTCCGCGGTTAGCCCGTAGCGGGTGAGCAGGGCCTCCTTCATGTGATCGTAGGAGGTCATCACCTCCTCCGGCAGCTGGAGCAGTGTGTCTCCACCCTCACTCAGGAACCGCCCCCACAGGCCGGCGCCCCAGTCCTTTCGGGGCACCCGATGAGAGGTCATGGCCACCTCGTAGGCCTTGAACCATTGTTGGATGTCGTCATTCTTATAGTACTCCTTGACGACCTCTTTCGGGATATGTACCTTGGCCTCGGCAGGCGGTAGGGTGTCTCTAGTACTGGGGGTGTTGGTCCCCCCGTTCTTGGCCTTGATTTCGAGCTCTTTGAGACTTCGCTCGTGCTCCAGGGTCATTTTCTTTTCCTCCAACTCTCGGTGCCGTCTCTTCTCTTCTATCTCCTCTTGAAGCCGTAGCTGCTCTAGGGCCAGTTTCTTTTCCGCCAGCTGGAGTTCGCCGTCCAGCCGCAGTCGTGCGAGCTCTAGTTCGTGGTTCTGGACCTTCTCCCGCTCTCGTATTTCTTCTTCGGAGAGGCCGGTTTCTAGGCTCTTTCTTCCTCCGGTTGCCGGAGTCAGTGCGGTTGATGTGGCCTCAGTCAGGGGCAAGGGACCTTCTTCTTGGGAGTGGCCTGCCTCGGCCTCCAGCCAGGTCCTCAGAGCTTTCTGCATCTCCTCTTTGGTACCTAGGCTGGTGGTTGCAATGCCTTTGTCCTTGCAGAACTGTTTTAATTCTTTGTGCGTATATTCCTCCAACCGTTCGGGCTGGAACTCCATGGTCGCGTTATTTTCCTGGCTGCTCATGATTACTGTTTGACTGGATGGGTAGCTAGTGGGTACTGGCTGGTACGTACTGCGTTCGGCTCGGATCCCGTCGCTGGCCACCAAATGTTGGAAGGCGGACCCCGAGGAGTCGGTGAGACCACCAAGGGGGGGGAGCCCTCACCTGCACGAAGTAGCCGAGTGCTGTCGAGAAGCCTCCTGAGAGATCCTTCTCCTATCACGTACTAGCACAGTAACACCACCACACAGGACTCAAGGAGGTTGTCTCAAGACGAGCAATTCTTTATCAGTATTTAAAGGTTACGAGATCAATATTTACACGAAAGGGATCGAGGGATCCACCAAAAGTCTCAGTGTCTCTTTGGAAGGGTAGGGGTAGCGGGACAGTCTTTGGCAGGAGCTCGGTACGAGGGTACCTGGGGCCCAGTTCTTATCCTCAAGCTGGAGGACCTCCGGATCTCGGAGGGGTCGAGCCGCGACGGCGTCAGCAGGGCTCTGGCGTTCAGTTCGTGGGGAGCCGCGATCAGGTCAGCAGGGCTCTCAAGATGGTTTCTGCTCAGCTCGAGCCGCGACGTCGTCAGCAGGGCTCCGAGGGAGGTTTCAGCGAGGTTGGGCCGCGACAGCGTCAGCAGGGCCCCGATGTTCCGGGGGGCTTCAAGGTGTTCACAAGAAGGAGCCGCGACGCAGTCTGCAGGGCTCGTGATAGTTCAAGCAAGAGTTCTTCTCCGGAGGGTCGGCCGCGATTCAATCAGCAGGGCTCTCGACTCCTGGATACAACTGCCGATCTGTGGCGGGGTCGCCCCAGATATAGGTCTGGAGCCCTTTGATGTCCGGACCCAGGCGCCCGGGGGGGGGTGGAGAGGCCGGGTGGAGGTGGCCAGACGCCCAGCAGGAGAGGCGCCCGGCCCAAGAGAGTTGCAGGGCGATCACACCTAGGGATGGGAGGACAGTTGGGGGTCTCATCGATACTGTCCTCCGCCGGGGGCGGTGAATGGTTCATGTGGCACCCCCTGGCCAGTTCTTGGTGCCTCGATGTCGGGGCTTCGCTGGGGCCGAGGCTGGGTTGAGCGGGGTCGCGCCGGCTGGCGCACAGAGTCACGTGGATGCCAACAAGATGGCGGAGCCCCGAGGGGTATGCGACCTCGTGCGGCTCGGAATGAGGGGTCTCGGTGTAGTTCGGAAGGGTGCCCCGTGAAGGCCGGGGCGGGGAACGGGCACAATCCATGGGGGTAAGGACCACGCCACGAGGCCGGGTCCAACAATTACCTTAATGCGCAAATATAAATTATCAATAAAGAGAAGACCAGCATCAATAAGGTTGTCCGCATGTCCAGTCAGTACCCTCCCTGTCCCCCGCCCGCCATGTGCAAAAAGACCATATACATATCCCTTAACATCAATGCTAAGTAACCTGGAATGCCATAAGGAGTTGTAGGCCCCTCCTACATCGGCGCCATTTTGGGGCGAGGTCGGGTGGGTCCAGTGTACAGTCTAGATGTTTCCACTAGCTAACGGTCGGACCAGAACCCCCTTCGGCAGTCCAAAAAAAATTCCATTAATGCCAACAGAAAGAACAGACTGCATGAATCGTGACTCGAAGGTGGGGAAAGCAAAGTTGTTTCCTACCGGATCATGCTGAGGTTCCACCAGAACTGCTTTGGGTTGGTAGACTACAGTGTCTCCTGGTAATTCAAACAGAAACTGGCATCCGCATGAGGGCACCACCATCTTGCAGCGACGCCGTGGTCCTTTCGGAGTGCGGGACAGCAGGCGTGTCTCTCCGCCGATACCCTGATTCAGTCTCTCTCACGGCACCAAACGGAGACAAGGTGGCTGCCGCCCGGGGCAAAGGCAAGTTAATGTGGAATGATCGAGTGATAGTGGCGGTTGCCCCCACTGGAAGTCCGCGGGAGTCGAGGGCCAATGACTCTCGTAGAATCTGCAAAGCTGAGAGGACGTCTTCAAGGGTGGGGCCCACGCCCGAGCAGGCAAGCTTCCGAGTTCCGAGGTAGCCCAGAGCCATCTTAGTGGACCAGGCCCGAATCCGAAGAGCCGGCCGCCATTTTTGAGACTCCTGTGGCAGTAGCAGTTCTCCACCACGGCCACCAGAGTGGGTCCCCCGACCAACCAACTGCGGGGGCCAACTTCTTGGGTGGAACGTCAAGGGCAACCTTGGTGCAGAAAGGAACTTCCGCCCGGGTGGTCGTCCGGCAGGTGAAACGTTTAATGGCTGCCCTGCTGCAGCTGGCTGGTGAGTGAAGCGTTAAGGGGTGCCCTACTGCAACTGGTGAGCCTCCACCTGGGGAGGCAGGGGAGGCCCGTTCGCGTCGCCTCCCCCCCCCCAGGGCACCCCACGCCGTCTTTCGGTGCTGTATTGTAGGACGGCCAGGCTGGCACCACAGCTTGCTGGACACCACCTCGATGCCGTCCGGGTATCGGCGCATCGTGTTGCCTCCGGCCTCTTCGCACAACGGACCGTCACTGATGCCGTCTCACAGGCGGATGGATTTTGTAGGCCCTTTTTATAGCTCAAAGCCGACTAAGAGACAGCAATGTTGCTACTTCGAAGAAGGAGGGGCGGGGACTGTGTTACGCGGACGGTGAATGCTTTGGGGGTGGATGTTGCAGCAGGCTGCCATGTAAATAGTTGTGTTTTAACGTGTTTTACCTTGTTGAAGTGTTGCATATACCTACAAGTTATTAAAGCGTTTTAATCATACTATTTTGTTGGAGTGTGGCATATATATGTTGGGAGGGAGCGTATGGAGGGGGCATATAGGCGATCGGAGAACCTAATAGTAATTCGTCATTCACTCGTTGCTTGGAAGGTAACTCAGGGTAAAGCGTAGAGGGGGTCCTAACAGGGCACTGGCCTGACGTTTCAGATTCTTGTTTTTGTTTAGCTTCCTTTCTCTCCTTTATTTCTTCCTCTAACTTGCTAACGACAAGATGAGCTGCCTTTCGTAGTTCTTTTTCTGCCTTTACTTCTTCTCTCTTTTTCCGTTGCGTTGTTTCTTTGCGCCACATGCCGAAACTGTCGAGCATAGTGGGCGTCGTTTTATTGCTACGTAGAGCTATTTCTAGCGTTTATATTTTATGGTCATCAAAGGATCCCATCAGTGGCCACTGACTTTCGGAGTCCTTCTTTGTATATTTATTCCATAGTTTGCTATAGGCTACAGCGACTAGTCCATATTTAGTAAACATGTCCTTATTAGGGGTGCCTTCCAGTGGAGCTGGATGGTTCATCTCTAATAAGCGGTCCGGGCAGAACCAACTATCAATCAGTGGGGAGAAGATAGGCATGACGGGTTACAACGGGGACAAAAGTCTGCACTACCTATCTTTTCACTGCTTGCAAAGACTAGACAGAATATCTCTATTCCACGTTATTTGTAAGCAGAGAATACCTCAAAAGAACCAATATCGAACAACCAGTGTTCGGATAATCAATCAATCAATGGTGAGAAAGAGATAGGCACGACGGGTTACAACGGGGGACAAAAGTCCGCGTTACCTACCCTTCACTATTTGCAAAGACTAGACAGAATATTTCTATTCTACGTTATTTGCAAACAGAGAATATCTCAAAGAGCACTATTCGTTAAAAACAATCAATGTTCGGACAATCAATCAGTGGGGAGAATAATAGGCACGACAGATTACAACGGGGGACAAAAGTCCGCGTTACCTACCCTTCACTATCTGCAAAGGGAGAGGGAATATCCCCGTTTGTAGGCAGCGAATATCTCAAAAAGAACAATCAAATAAGCAATACTAGTATTTTCAATCAATCAATCAATCGTTTCGCAATATGTCGTGTTATACGACCTTACCCGGACCGCATGGACAGTTTCTCGTCTTCCGCCTCCAGCGCCCGATCGTCCTCTACTCTCCGTATTTGCCACGGCACTCCTGATGGTTCCCAGTCAGGACCGTAGATCACTCGAGAAAGGTCTGCTCGGAACCAGTGAAGTTCGGATGATCGGCTGCCAGACGAGGGTCTATCAGGCAGGAGCTCTTCCCGATCGTTGCAGTCGTTCACTTTGTAATCCCTTTGATGTGAAGTGTTTCCCTTACAGTAGGGGCAATAAACTGCATCCGCCGGGCTAGGTGATGGCCTGGGATCGGTTCGGACAATTGGGCGCAGAGGAAGGGGGTTATCAAAAAGATGTATAAAAGGGATGTATGACCATGTATGGGATGAAAGGAGGTGTTGGTCAGGCGCGGGATGTGGTTCTATGGCAGGGTCGCGCAGAAGGAGAGAGTTTATGGCCCATGTATGAGAGAGCGGGGGTGGTCAGCGCACGGGGGGATGTTTGCAGCGCCAGAGGGACGCGCTGGCGATCGGCAATGAGGTCATGGTGCCTAAAATGGCCGTCGCGCGTTTTCCGCGTGTGGCGCTTGGGGAGAGACAAGATGGCGCAGATAATGTTCAGTTACGAACTAAATTTCCACAGGGATAGGGAGCACATGGGCTAGTTTTACTTTCCTAAGGCTCACAAATTCCAGACACGCACTAAGGTCCACTGTGACGGGTGTGAGAAGAAGTGTTCTGCAGAGTCCAAAGTAATATTTGTACTGCTTTTGGGACATCCAGAAATGTCATATTTCTCTGAGTCAGCCATAACCAGGGTCTGGCTGGGGCCTGCCCTCAGCTGGCTGGATTGATAATCTTTCTTCCACGAGCTAAGGCCTCCTCTCCAAGGAAGAGAAGATGGGTGGAGCTACAGGCTCATCCATCAGCAGCTATCACTGGGTGCCAGGCACCAAGCTGCCCCAGGGGGAAGGGGCTCTCAGAGACCATGTGGCAGGAGACCCTGGACGACGCCATCTTGAACCAACCCAGAGGCCTGGGCAGGAAGGAGGGAGTCACATGATGGTATCCAATGAGGTCGAAATAGCTCAGTTTGGAGAGGTTAGACTGAAGATCTAAAGGTTCCTGATTGGATCCCGGGTTTCTGCGCAGGGTTTTTTTGACTGAAAAGTCTTGGAAAACTTGAGAAAATAAAACGTGGTGTTAACAACATAGACCTTTTTTCTGCTCTTCCTTCAATAACTTCACTCCCCCCCTTCCTGTCCTTCATTTATCCCCGATTTTAATTATTTACTTTTCTCACAGTTATACCTCCTTCCAGCACAATCCCACTAAATAGTCTGAGAGATTCACCTTATGCTCAGTCGCACTTATTGAATGACAGCCCTGGGCTCACTCTCTCTCAGTCTGATGTGACTTGCAGACTGAAGACACAATCACATCCAGTGAATGACAGTCAAGCACAACCCCACTAGGGCAGACCAGGAGCCAGACACACTCAATGCAACTTCACCATCGGTCCCCGGGACCTAAGGAAGGCTGGAGGAGGGGGGGAGGGTCGCAAGCCCCCCTCCCCTATAAAATTAATTGTGCCAGCCCCCCAGATCCCGGCGCAACCCAATGGCTTTGCTTTGAGAGCACAGGAGCCCGCACTTAAAAAAATAAATTACTGTGGATTTGCGGATCCTCAGTAGATTTGCGGAAGCATTTACAAAAATGTTTTTGGCCTCAGGGCTGTGTCTCTGGAACCCCCCCACCCCCTCCTCCAGGCCTAGGGGGCCAGTGTATCCGTACCCTGCCATTGCTAGGGACTCAGGGGCTTATTTATGAGTCCTTGTGTCACTTTTGCGCCACCAGTGCGTCACTTTTTGTGACGCAGCAGCGGCGTACAAAATTAGCCTTGTTGCTCCATATTTACAAAGCGATGCATCTAGGCAGATGCATCACTTTGTAAACCCCTGCGCCACATTATACCTGCGCCAGGTATAATGTATGCAGGGGGGTGCTCCAATGTGAGCGGAATTTAATTTTGTGTGCAGGAAGTTTGTAAAGGACAGATTCATACGTCATGAGTGCCCCGTCTATCTCCAGTTGGGTCATGTCATGATATGTCATTGGTAATAATGGATGCTTCCTTCAATCCTGGTAGGAGTATCGCCGGTAGTATAAAGCGTTGATACGTCAGCCTGTTCCTTGGACACACATGGTAAATGTTTATTTACAAGCCCCTTGTTAAAAGTGACGCACCGGCGGCGCAGGGGGTCTAGTAAATTAGCCTCTAGTCTCTTTCCATTGGGTGTAGTATCCTCCATGGGTCACTAGGGGACGGTCAGTCTTGACATCTCCAGACAGTGTCTCTCTTTGGTGATGGGGAAGTCTGGTCCACCTGATCCGTCCATCAGGGGCCCAGGGCCATTATCCAGTGAAAATATTGCTTTAGACGCATCTTCTATCTTTTTTTTTGCGGTTAGCGTAAACATTGGCACACTGCGCTTTACGTGAGGAACAGATTCAATTTCAGTGTTTTTGTCGTCTCCCTTCCTATGTTGAATAGTTACCAAGAAAGTGCAGAAATAAAAGAAAGAACATTTCAAATTTATATCTGCTTTGCTGTCTGTGTGTCTCCTTGTGAATTATGCGGCGTGGAGGGTGCGTGGTGTCAAGTCCACACTGTGCGTGTTACTGCTGTGCAGCCACAGGACAAAGGTGTCCACACACCAGACACAGGGCGGCTTATTTACAAGCCCCGTGCGCCACTTTTGCGTCACTTTTAACATGGGAAAAGCGAAGCAAAAGTGGTGCAAGGGGATTGTAAATCTGCCTCAGGAATGATAAAACACCTGTGTGGAACATCACGTAACGCCCAGCACCGCCTAAAGATAATGGGGCAGATTTATAAGAAAGTGACGCATCTGTGAAGATGCATCACTTTCCCTGCGCCACTTTGAGAAACCCTTGCGCCACTATGGATGCGCCGTATTTGCAATACGGCGCAAGGATTGACAGATGCGTCAGATATTCTGATGCATCTGTTGACGCAAAAGTCACGCATTGCTGGAGTCGTGTCGCAAGCATGACGCAACTCCAGTAATGCAGGAGGATGCCTATCTTCATTGTGCCGCGTCACTCCTTATGCCTGCTTCAAGCAGGTGTAAGAATTTTACGCAGTGGCGTCCTAGAAGTGGCGCAGTGAAATGTTCTAGATTTCACTGCATCACTTCTACGAGGCTTTTTTGCGTTGGAACGCCCACCCTGCATACATTATACCTGACACAGGTATAATGTGACGCAGGGCTCCCTAGATGCGTCACGTTGTAAATGGGCCGCATTTTTACGCTGCTGCTGCGTCACAAAAAGTGACGCAACTGCGGCGCAAAAATGTCGCAAGGGGCTTGTAAATCTGCCCCACAGAGACCAGGAGGATGAAAACAGGAAGGGAGGGGTCATCTGAGAGAGAGAAATGGCCTCACTGGTCCCTGCTCAATACCTTGAATAATATAAAACAAATTAAGTAAATAGTAAAGAAAACTCAGGTCGCACCGAGATTTGAACTCGGATCGCTGGATTCAAAGTCCAGAGTGCTAACCATTACACCATGGAACCGCCTGTCACTTTTCACTCATCTGAAGAAACAGCCTGTCGCCAGTCGTCACCTGTGGACTTTCTATTGCTCAGCATTGTAAAACGCGCCACTACAGAAGTCAATTTCACAATTAAGCCCTTAAAACAAGAAACACCAAACTTTTGTTTACCCAAACACACGGAAAAGGACACATTTGGGGCTTTAAACTGTCCTTTTAGGGCAGTACTCTCACTTGCTCTGAGTTGGTGTAAGGCGGAAACTTCCTACATCGTAATCTTCTAGAAATCCACACAGAGCAGGTTTAATGTCATAAAACAGACTCTAAAACACAACAAGGCACGGGATTAATGTCAGAAAACAGAGTCTGAAACCGCCTCTTCGGTAGCACGGGAGGAGCAGGAAATAAACAAGCATTTTCCACGGTGAGAGCACAGGAAACTGGTGCTTTGTAATCCACGCGCTATTTATATATAATCTGTACTCTTTGTTGTGTAATAAAAGACAAACAACGAATAACCCTTCGTAGTATTAATCTGACGTTTGTTCCTCCCGGTCATTAATATACAGCAGCTGTGCAGCGAGGGCTGGGGCGGGAACAGGAGCTGTGGGGTCGTGCAAACCTCAAAGGGCTTGAGACTGATAGCAGCGGAGGAGAAGAAAGTGAAATTTATTAATATTTAGGGGATTTTAGGTTTGTAGGAAATAAGTGAAGTTTAATATGTCCCTATAGTAAAATATGTGATTTTCCCATACCGGGAGTCGAACCCGGGCCGCCTGGGTGAAAACCAGGAATCCTAACCGCTAGACCATATGGGAGGTGGCATGACACTCTCACAGCTCTGTTTCTGTGAGAGAAGTCTCTCCTGTCAGACTCCACTCTGTACATTTCAAGTTACCTTGCCACCCTCAGGGTCTGACAATCAATGGGGTAACATGCACCCCACTCCTGACAAACCAGAAGGAATGAGGTGTCATGATTTGTTCCACAACCTGCTCATGTCTCATTATTTACAACCCTGGAACTTCTCCAGACACAGAGCCCAGGACCAGAGGACAGCAGCAGCCCCCCCCCCCTTGCCTCTTACTGCCCCCCCCCCCCCAAGCCAGACAAGGCCA
The DNA here is from genome assembly GCF_964204655.1 of Triturus cristatus. Classification (NCBI taxonomy): domain Eukaryota; kingdom Metazoa; phylum Chordata; class Amphibia; order Caudata; family Salamandridae; genus Triturus; species Triturus cristatus. Next base: position 142,779,006 of record NC_140585.1, on the reverse strand, counting down.
CGCCCCTCTCCCCAGGGCACCCCTTCACTCCTGAGTCTCCTCACCTGGCTGAGGGCCCCACAGGCCCCTCCCCAGTTACCGTCCAGCTGCTTCCTTGAACCACACTCTCTCCCTGCACCTGTCACAGGCCCCAGGCTGCTATTCAGGGGCTCCAGTCGCACCCCCTCTCCCCCTACTAACAGCACCGACCCCAGTCCTGACACTCGATTGATTCATACAGAGGACCAGCTCAGGTGCACCCTGGCTTGTTCCCAGGTATCTTCACATGCACAGGGTGACCGCCAGGGGGCAGCACTCACAGCCCACAGGGCCATGGAGCAGCGATGGGACATCAGCAGCCTTGAGGGGCGCAGACCCCGAAGAATCCGGCCCTGCCTTCTGCGAGAGCGGAGGAGGAGCCTCTGCGGTGTGTTTTTACAAAACTAAACATATGAGGTTAAAAACAAGTAAACACACATTTGTGGGCATTCTCTGCTGTGTTGTTCCTTTTTGACATCATCAATTTAAAAGAACCGAATGGAGAAAACTTTTAAAAATAGCTAGGATACGACTGCAGCGTGGGCAAGCATGAAACATTCAGAAGTACAAATGCTTCCATATTTATTCATGTCAAATGTAAACAAGTTATACATCAACATATAGATCATGTTTACACCGGATGTAAAAGGTGTGCGCTAATAGGGTCAGGGTGCAGTTTCTTTTCCCCATTTGTTCCTTTCATAAATGGGGTCCCCAAATAAGCTTTTGGCTGCTCTGTCTTGTTATTCTGAGAGTCAGGAGTTAAAAGAGGGGCTTGGTCCCTAGTTTGGGGGCCCAGAGTACGGAGGCCCCAGGGAACCAGAAGTAAACACCCCTCCTTGATACAACTACGGCCCGATAACCTCTGATTGCCCTCTGACCCGCACAGACTTGATTCCAGGCAGATCTCTTTTATAGAGAGGAGGTGGTACTGATGTTGAGACGATGCTGCCGAGGGGCGAAGGGGAAAGGGCTGACAATGGCTCAGCATTTCAACCCAATCTCCCCCTATTACCATCTTTGTTACACCCACAGCATATAAGAGCTCTGATAGGTCAGAGGGGACATCCCTCTTGTCACCCTCTAGTGTTTAAACAGATCCTATTACAAGGACCAGTCCCTACGGACCAGAAACATAAAATGTAACACCTGATGAAGTTTAAAATATATATAACTAGATAACATAACCCCCTTATTAACTTTTGGATCCCACGGTGAATACCATTTTTATAATTAAAATGCACAAACCGCAAAAACATATTAAAGTATTTAATGCAACAAATAACATCCGAACCAAAAATAATTAACTCTTAAAACACCATAAAAATGTTACTGAGAATCTAAAGCAATAATGTATCCAAAAGTAAACACGAGACACCCTAAATAAATAAAAAACAAAACTAAGTCTGATCCAATACCAAGAAACCAACGGTGTTTGAGCGCTATACATATATAACTAGATAATATAACCCCATTATTAACTTCCGGATCCCCAAAATAATAAATGGAAATATATCATCACAGGCAGCCACTGCTCACCCATTTTCCCTATAAAGTAAATATCTGTCGGGTTTGAGGCTTTATCAAGTGATACGAAACAGAAAGCTACGTAGATGGCTCGCCTTGTCATCCCCACTCCACCGAGCCATCGATAGCTCAGTTGGCAGAGCGGAGGAGTGTGGCGGATTGACTGACATCCTTAGGTCCGGCTCGAAGGACTATTACCAACTCTTAACTGTTTTCCTCTGCTTCACAATATAAAGCGCCTCTTTATCAGACACTCGCACACCTGGGCTTTTCCTGCCTCCTCTCTTCTCCTTTACAACCCAGCTCACTCCTCCGGCTGGGGGGTGGGAGGGTCTCCCTCCCTCCCCCCTCCCTGTGTGCAGCCCCCGCTGCAATCCTCCAGCATCAGACAGAGCCAGGGGCCCCTGGGCTGAAGAGCCAGGCCGGGCCCAGTCGGAAGCAGCCCTGGGAGCTGGTTGCTGTGACTCTGGCATCAGGTGATGCTGCTGAGAGCGCTGCTGAGAGTGTCTGCTAGGAGGTGAGAAGGATCTTGTGAGGTGTGAGGGAGGAGTGTGTGTTTGTTGGGAGGGAGGAGTGTGTGTGTTGGTTGAGGTTGTGGCCCCTGTCTTGGTGTGAAGGAGCTGGACAATGAGAAAGATCAGACACAGGCAGGACAGGGCGGATTGAAGCACAGGATGAGGAGCTGCTCAGTGGAATTGCATATCTGTTCGTCGTTAGTATAGTGGTCAGTATCCCCGCCTGTCACGCGGGAGACCGGGGTTCAATTCCCCGACGGGGAGGTACTTTTTAAAACATGTTTTTAAACTAAGCAAACATTTTGTCCATGGAAAACTTTTTTAAATGCAATTTATAATGTTATGCTGATATTACAATTTGCTGAACCTTTTTTATTTATGGCCAACGCTTTTACAAGTTAAAATATTTCCAAGTGTTTTACCTTTTGGACAGCATTTTGTGCCTTTTCGTTTTTAAGCTTTCTTGAAAAAGTAACTGAGGCTTATTATTTATATAAACATATATGATATTAAAATCAAAGAACTACATGGAAAAGGCATATCAACGAGTATTTTTCATGCTAAACAAATGGAATTCTGGGGGCGGGCTCTGAATGGGGAACTGTTTTATACGAAGGTGTCACTTTTATCTATTTAAGCGTAATGGTTTAGGACTCACAGACACATTGTGAAAGTAAAAGTACTACTGACCCGGACGTGCACGCCCCACCACCCTCATCAGAGATCTCATACTCCCCAGGTCCAGGCTTGAGTACCTAATACAGGTCGGTGTTTACTCTCTATAGTGGGACATGATAGGACTACAAGTCCCTGCATTGTAAGTAAAACCCTGTCCAGTAGGGTGACCAACTGGCATGGGTGCAAATTCAGGACGGTGAGTGTAAAAATTCAGGACAAAGGGTCAAAATTCAGGACAGAAATTCAGGACAAGAGGTCAAAATTCAGGACAAAAGGTACGTTTTACAGACACGTCAGAGGAGTTGTTCAATAGTATATAAGTAAGCCCATCCATATCCAAACATATTCATCCATTTGCTAACCTATCCATCATGTATCCTTCCATCCATCATTTCACTCATCCATCCATCCACCCTTTCACCCTATCCATCCGTACACTCATCCATCCACTCTTCCACCCATCCATCCATTCATGCATCCATCCAACCATTTACCCTTTCACCCATCCAGCCATCCTTTCACTTACTCATCCATCCACCCAGTCACTCATCTAGAAGGATGAGTGACTGGGTGGAGTCATCCATCCATCCTCCCTTTCTCTCTCCATTGACCCTTTCACTTAGGCATCCATCCAGCAGAGACTCCCCAGCCAGGGGCGAAGGATGCAGCTTCGAGTAACATAAGCGGTTGGTGGGCATTCCCAGAAGGGACATCACTAGGTGAGTGCTGGAGAAGGTGTCCCCTCCTCAGATTTTGGGGGGTAGCAGGTATTGCTTTGCGTTGTAGCAATAGCAGGTAATGCTCCCTAGGGTTAGGGTTGATGCAGGAATTGTTCCCCGGTTTGGCAAGGGTATTGAGCGCATAACAATGTCATAGGGGAGCTGGCAGCTGGTGCTTCCCCCTATTTGTTGCATCAGGTATATTGCCGCCAGTTTTTGTGACGTCCCTGGTGTTGGTGCTGGTAGCCACACTATAGTGTAGCCAGAGAGCAGTTGGCTCTCGTGCACTGCCTCCTGCTGGACACCAAAGGTGGTCTCCAGATGTGAATAGGTGTCCACCGACTCACAACAAGGAGGGGGTTGGTATTGCATCAAATGCATACATTTGAAGTGCTGTTATTTTTTGATATGCTGTCTTTGATTGTCATTGTTAGAGGGTGGTTCTGACACTATGGGCTGCCCGTATGTTTCGCTTTTTGAGCACCTAATCGTTGAGCTTTTACTGTGGGGGACCCTCATAAGTTGGGACTCACCCACAGTGAACTCACCAGGAACGAGACTGCATGGGGATTTTACTGGTATTCCCCTGGCTTGTGCAAAAAAAACAATTGATGGATGGAATGCTGGGCAATGCAAACATTCACCCCCAGTCACAAAGATCTGGGTTTAATCCATCATTCTTTTGCTCACCACACCACCCCAGTTTGGACCCAGCCATATGCAAGTCAGTCTTCACCCTGCTCCTTGTGGGAACAGTCCAGCCCGAACTGCCAAGCCAGGTCCTCCCTGGACCAGAAAGAAGCATCCTGGGACCGGTTTCAGGGCATCGCCCTTCCTCAGCCAGGCTAGCTTGAATCCAGTGGTGACCAGGCCACTGCGCAGCAGCTGGAGTAAGGGACACCAGGCTGGTTACATGCAGACACATGTGTACATGCGTGTGCACACGTGTAGGGGCTGCGCAGGGGAGATTCCTAGCGTGCGCAGCCAAGAAGCAGGTGCAGATAGAGTGGTGTGGCAGGACTTATGCAGATTGGGGTGGTGACATGGTATGGGCTTTATACGGTGTGAAGAAACATGCCAGGGAAAGTCAGTGTGCTTTACAGTGTGTATCCCATTATTCTCTTATGGAGATAGGGAGCACATGGGCTAGTTTTACTTCCTAAGGCCCATTAATTCCAGACACGCACTAAGGTCCACTGTAACGGGTGTGAGAAGAAGTGTTCTGCAGAGTCCAAAGTCATATTTGTACTGCTTTTGGGTCATCCAGAAATGTCATATTTCTCTGAGTCAGCCATAACCAGGGTCTGGCTGGGGCCTGTCCTCAGCTGGCTGGATTGATAATCTTTCTTCCACGAGCTAAGGCCTCCTCTCCAAGGAAGAGAAGATGGGTGGAGCGACAGGCTCATCCATCAGCAGCTATCACTGGGTGCCAGGCACCAAGCTGCCCCAGGGCGAAGGCAGCCCTGGGGGGAAGGGGCTCTCAGAGACCATGTGGCAGGAGACCCTGGACGATGCCATTTTGAACCAACCCAGAGGCCTGGGCAGGAAGGAGGGAGCAGGGGCTGAGAAGTGATGTGTCACTGTGGGATAGGTCAAATAGAGACTTCCTGCCAGCCCCCTCCCCAACTTCTTAAAAGAACTTGCACAGGAAGAGGAGCTCTCTGGGGGGTGCTCTGGAGATGCAGAAGGGGCTGGAGCCTGGCGCAATGGGCAGTTGGAATGGGGGGACCCCCTGACTCTTCCAGGATCCTGAACAGCGCCAGCAGAAGAGTCAAGGACCAGTGCGCAGAAGCAGGGGCGTCTGCGCATGATGAAGAGAGGCCCAGGAGGAGAGCCCGGCGAAAGGCTGGCGCAGGGAGCCAGTGAAGACAGCTCCCTGCTGAATCCCCCCTCTCAGAGACCCGGAGGGTGAAAGAGAGTGCTCCCAGTGGCTGGGGAGCACCACCAGGAGCAAGAAGAGGCCAAAATCGACAAGATCTGTCCCCAGGGGGCTGAGATCGGGCCCCCAGAAGGTAGGCAACCTTTGACCTTTGGCTGACCGACGATGAAGCGTGTTGGGCTCCACCGTCAGTCTAGAAGATGCCCCCAGGGTGGGTCAGGTCCCGGGGTCTTCCATCAACACGAAGTAAAGTCGGGGAGCACCGTTGTGCTCCCCGTGAAGTTTCCCCCAAAACGGGTGGCCAGGAGCCCACCCTGGCCCCCGGGAACAGCAGAGGAGGCAGAGAGCGCCGTCACGCCCCCCGCGAAGAAGACTCCGGGGCCCGGGACCCCATCTCCGGGCCCTGAAGAGGAAGAAAACAAGATGGGGAGCGTAGAAGGTTCAAGCGTTTATTGGCCACAACAGAACTCTACATAGAGGAGCCTCATCGATCCTCACCCATCAGGTGCGCCGAGAAAGACTGTTGGCCCCTTGACAGAATCACACTTATATACATAACAGACTCAGCATACAAAGCATTGAAAGTGGAAAAACACCAGTTAGCCCTAGAGCTCCTCAATGAGCTCATACCATCTGCCCACATAAGGTTACTATCTTCTCCAGAGAAGGTCGGCAGGGTGACTCCCTTTCGTCTCGGGCACAGAGGAATTTCGCTTAATACTCCCTACTGCAGATGTGACCTTGGGCCTCAGCCGTAAATACAATTCACCCTGTCTCTAGGCTGGTACGAGCTAAATCATACAGACGGTGTTCAGAGAGAACCACGTGATCTGAGGCACGACTGGTCATGATCCAAGATGGCCGCAGTATGGCTTTTCGGCCCTTTCTATCATACAAGACACGGAGAACAAATGGGCCGTCTTACAAAGCAGTTCTCGATGCATACGGAGTAGAGATACAACCCAAGATACGTTATGCTAACTTCACATACTGACTTGAATCCCACAGAACGGCCCTTTTTAGCATAATGTAGCTACTCATCAAACTACTCTTCGAAAATACCCTTGTCGATCTGCATTATATCATGTATCTCTTTCTGCACTAGTTGAGCGCCCACCCTGACAGAGTTTGCTTCAGGTTTTGGTAAAGCAAGACGAATTTGGGCGGCACAATAGGAGCAACAGGCGGGCCCACATTGGATACAGATACAACAAGTAAAAAGGAAACCCCCTATTCCTAGGAGGGCCATGAATATTTTCCAACCCCAGGTGGTAAGGAGACCCCAGAACCACCCCGAAATGGACCAGGTACCTGTCTCCGTATGTATTTCAGATGCTAATCGATGCAACTTCTGAATGGCCAGATGAACCGAAGGGGCGGAGTCAGGTATATGTACGCAGCAGGAGCTTCCGATCACTCTACATGCTCCCCCGCGATCAGCGAGGATAACGTCTAAAACAAGGCGGTTTTGGAGGGTCACAAGTCTGGTCGCTTGAAGCTCAACGGTTATATTAGTCAATATCCCCGCGGTGGTATTCACTACTCCCTCTACTACCCTGGACAATCTTCTAATCTCCTTACTGGTTATAATGGGCCCCCATATAGGCAGAACTCCTTTTATAACATCGACAAAATGCTGGGCAGGAGTATCAGTCTGGTCTGTGGCATCAGGGCCGGCTTTAGTGCTGGTGGCGCCCTGTGCGATAATGTTTGTTGGCGCCCCCCCAATGACCACCTCCACCACGGATTCTCTCACTAGCACCCTTTAACAGTGACCAAGTCTCCATAACCACAGTCTCTCAGATGCATTGAATCAGTTATATAGCGCCACTCATACCAGTGTAGGGTGTCCGAGCACTTTGCATCACACACACATTACACAGAGACAATCAATCATACGTGTGTAAATCCGTGTATAGGAAATGATACATAAGCCAAAGGACTGAAAGTGTAGGAGTCACATGTCATCCATACTGGTAGGCAGTATAGTTTAAGAGTGCCTGATGTGGAGAAGCACAAACGCAGAGTCAAAAATAAACAGCATAGTTGGGAGTTTTCTTTAATAATAAGAATCGATTTCTAGCCAAATTAACCCTTGTTGCAACATTAATCAATGTTCTAATAATGTATATTTTGCGGTGTGTATGTAGTTCTGGGATGAAAGTTAATAGCTCACTATTCTATATTAGGACTTTAAGATATAAATTGCAAGTAACAAAAGGATGTCTCTTTTGAAAGCAGTAATCTGCTGATCTGTTTACATCATATACACTCTGTAATCTACTTGGTGCACGTTCTTTGCAGCAGACATATTAACCCTCTGCACTAACTTCACTGAAGTCAAAACCTCAACTATACAAAATGCTCATCTCTCTCCAGGAAGATAATTAATCACACGAGTTTTCTTGACATTTATGTGAGGCCTGGTAATTGCCGGGGGGAAAGAAACGCTGCAGCAGGTGCTTCAAAAGCTTTATAAACTTTCAAACACAGCGCCCCCAGGAAGCCAGCACCCGGTGCGGTGGCACCGGTCGCACCGCCCTAAAGCCGGCCCTGTGTGGTATCCCTATCAGCGTTTCCTGATTCTAAACTCCGTCGGTTCAATGAGTGGGATCTACGATAGTCGGAAGGGGCTATATAGACGGGAGGGTATAGGAAGGATAAGTAACATTTACCTGACCACCCTCTGGGGAGCCAGGTATAAGCGTTTTCTCCGCACATAAAATATACATTTGGAGGAGTGAGTATAGGCGGGCTGCTAAAGGCTTGTAATCTATAGGTATAGTTACATTTATTAAAACCAACAGGTAGATGGCCAATGCCATGTATGCAAAAGGAAGACGAGGTGTTCAACACAGGGACCGGAATGATCCTATCATTCGACACATTTCGTTCCTGGAAATATCTGAAATACTCGGTAAAGTTGAAGGAAACAAAATCTAACACTTCGTCTCTCAACCAGGTGTCATTTTCATGTTCCGTATACACATTCATGCAGGCGGTAGGATACAGAGTACCATCCGTACCTTCAGCATTTGGGGTGAAACCCTGGTGCCTTTCTATATAGGCCAGAATCAGTTCGTAATCTTTCTCTGAAAATCGGTGCTCATCAACAGTATAATGTTCATACATCATTGACAACAATTTGAACCAAGCTTCACAACTGCCTAAATATGACAAGGGCATTGAAATGAATAGATCATGCTTGTGCATTACAGACGGAAGAAGGCCACATACCCAACAATTTGTGACATTCGTTGAACTATGGGTCTGATGTAACATTTCAATAAAAGCATTATTCACATAAGTTTGACGATGCCTCTCTTTATGTGGTGCAAAAGTCTGAAAACAATGCTCATCGGGAGCGGGGGTGGTAGCTATCAGGGTGTGCACAGGATGGCGGAATTCTAGATAGATGAACATTCCTAAGCATAACATTAATGAGACAACTATTATGACAACAATAACAATCTTGGCACGCAAACTCCAAGTCGAGAACATTGGCAGATGTGAATACAAAGGGCGGTGCACTATGGGACGCTCCTCTTCAGGGACAAAACGGGCAAAAGGGTACATTCTCACTAAAAGTCCAGATATAATCTTGGGAAAAAGGGAATCTACAAGCAGTCCAACCTGCCGGAGGGTGCTTCTTTCTTGTGTCCGTATTAGAGCCTCACAGGCAGACTCCTATTGTTCCATGCAACACAAAAGGAAGAAGGGCACAAAAACTTCTCGCGTCGGAGTTGCACTTGACACAACTCTTGCTGCACAGAAACTCTACCTGGGCCCCTACCAACTGATCAGTGTCTCTATCTTCTTTCTGAACAGAGCGTTGTCAAAAAGTTCCAAGCTCTCCACTAGTTCAGTCCAGTGTTTTTACCTTTCCCAGGGATTTACTCAGACCTTCATTCTCATTCTCTAGGCTGAACCTGGGATCTTTGCTTTTTGTCGGGCCGCAGGTTGTAGCGAACATGTCCCGGTATTTCGGGATTAATGAAAAGAACAGGCACAGTGGGGTCAGGTAAAGGACTGGGTGTGTGACTTTCTTTGTCACGTATTGCATCCCCAGGCGTCAAACTACCTGTCGCAGATGTCGCCGAACTCACGACACCCTCCACTCGCCCATCTGTTTCTCCTTGGGCTTCTGGGGAGGGTGACTTTTCGGTAGGTTTATCACTTTCGTGCCTCAATACTTCGCTCTGGTCCCTCTGATCGTCCGGCAAAGGAAGTGGGACCCTTTTCAGATGCGATACATGGATCCAATGCCGTTTCCCTTCAACTTTTACAGCCGTCCTCGTAGCCAAGAGTACTTGAAAGGGCTTGGTCCAGCATGGGTCTAGACTCGATTTCCGTTGGTATTTACGAACCAGGACCCACTGTCCATGCTTCTGGCTGTGTCCAGGACCCTCCGGCAGAGGCTGCAGTACTGCTGATATCTGTTGGTGAATAGAACGAAGATCTTTAGTCAGTGCATAAAGGTCTGCCAACATAGGGTACTCAATGTCTCTAAAGGATTTTGGTCGTGGCACACCCCACACATTAGCGGGCCTACCAAATATCACCTCATACGGCGATATACCACTGGGGGAGTGGGGAGTGGTTCTTACAGACAGTAAGGCCAGGGGTAAGAGATCGGCCATTTCAGTCCTGTGGTAGCCTGTAGCTTAGCTAATTTCAATTTTAAGATCCCATTATATTTTTCCACCAGCCCTGCTGATTGGGGGTGGCGGGCAGCATGGAGCTTCTGCTGTATTGACAAGCCCTTGCAAATATGTTCAACAAGGTCAGCATTGAAATGTTTCCCATTGTCACTCCAGATCACCCGGGGTAACCCATAGCAGGGAAAGAACTCCTTTACTAGGGCCTTTGCGGTGGCTAGGGCAGTATTTTCCTTGGTAGGGTACGCCTCCACCCACTTGCTGAACGTACAAACCACTACCAAGACATATTTGAGATTGTTAACCCGCTCAAACTGAATGAAATCCATTTGTAATACCTCAAAAGGTAGGGTGGGGGGCGCGAAGCTACTGGTCAGAACAGGGATGCTACCTCCTGAATTATGCTGTAGACAAATCATGCAATTCTGGACTAGTTGCTTTGCAGTCCTATGGATGTTGGTATTATACCACACAGGATCTAGTATTGCACAAATACCTCGAACCCCCACATGTGCGGGACCATGTGCCATGGATACCACCGCATTTACAAATGCATTCGGCAGAAGCCATCTACATCTCTCTGACAGGTCAATCCAACATCCATTGTCATCCAGCTTCCCTATCTGTTCTTGCCAGTACTTTAGTTCTTCAGGGGTTACTTCCGATTGCAATTCTTTCACACTGTCTATAGTATTATTGAATGTCTCTGTTTCTACCATCCCTTTATGCAGACTCGCTACAAACATGGAGGTGGTGTTGGATTGGGCAGTTTCTTTAGCGATTCTGTCCGCAAAGGAATTTCCCTTACCTACATCTTCAACTACTGCTTTGTGAGCACTACATTTTACAACGGCTATGGCTTGGGGCAAGGTCAGGGCGGCCAACAATCTCAAAACCAACTGACCATTCTTTATTTTCTGACCATGGGATGTGAGGAAACCTCTCTCTGCCCACAACCTCCCAAAGCTATGTGCTACGCCAAAAGCATACTGGCTGTCGGTGAAGACATTTATCATTAACCCTTCACCTAATTCACAAGCTCTTAGTAGTGCGACTAACTCGGCAGCCTGGGCCGATCGATAAGGTACCTTGGCCGTCTCAACTACTGTTTGCAATGTGGTGATCGCATAAGCAGCGGTCGTAGTGCCGTTAGGTAACCTAAAACATGAGCCATCGACATACAATTCCCCTTGAGGATCAGATAAAGGAATGTCTGTCAAATCTATCCGCCCCTTTGTTTCTTCTTCTGTCCGAAATATGCAATCATGTATATCTTGACTGTGGTCTTCCAGAGGGAGAGGTAGTAACGTAGCAGGGTTCAGGGTGACACATCGTTTGATGGTGATGTGTGGTGCAAACAGGGTCAATTCGTACCCCGTAAGACGCGCACTAGTTAAGTGCTGGGTCTGCGTCCTGTTCAACAATACATCCACAGCGTGAGGCACCATCACTGTCAGGTCCGTATTCAGGACGAGCCCTTCCGATTGTCGGATCGCCACTGCAACCGCAGCCGTGGCTCTCAGACAACTGGGAAGTGCCCTGGCGACATTGTCCAATACCGCCGAGAAGTACGCACAAGGTCTTTGCTTACCACCAAATCCTTGTGTTAACACTGAAAGCGAGCAACCGTCCACCTCATGCACGTAGAGTACAAAAGGCTTCCGGTAATCAGGGGTGCCAAGCACGGGAGCAGAGCAAAGAGCAGATTTCAAAGAAACAAAAGCATTCTGACATTCAGCTGTCCAAGGTAAAGGCTCATGCACATCTTTAGTCGTTAAATGCAAGAAAGGTTTAGTCAGTAGGGAATAGTTAGGGATCCACTGGCGACAGTAAGAAGTTATGCCAAGCAAAGCGCGAACATCACATTGCATGCGGGGAACAGGCATGTTAGATATAATTATGATGCGATCAGGAGTCAGTCGTCTTCCCTCCTTCGACAGGAGATGACCTAGATAGGTCACCTCCGGTCGACAATATTGAAATTTAGACAACAAGACTTTATTACCATGGTCTGCCAAATGCTGTAACAATGCAGTCGTCGCCGCTCGGCAACCGTGTTCTGTATCAGAGGCCACAAGGAGATCGTCTACATACTGCACCAGAACGTTACCGGGTGGCAAAGTCAGTGTATCCAATAACGTTTTAAGCGCTTGGCTGTAAATACTCGAACTTTCTGTATAGCCCCGTGGGGCGCGAAAAAATCTGAAGCTGCGGCCTCCTAATGAGAAGCCGAAAAGATAACGGCTATCTTGATGAATGGGGATACTAAAGAAAGCATTTTTCAGATCAATGACAGAGAAAAAACTAGCAGTCGGAGGAATCATCGTCAAAATAGTAGTGATGTCAGGTACCACGGGATATTGGGGCACTACAATCTTGTTTATTTCGCGCAGGTCAATCACAAAACGATATGTGTCAGCGTAATCAGGGCTTTGATCTATCGGGGCTCGTTTAAGAATAGGAAGAATAGGGCTATTGCACGTATTGGAAGCGGTTCCCTCCACTACACCGGTGCGGATCAAATCATGCACGATGGACAATAATGCCCGCTCACCCGCGGGAGCAATGTTATACTGCGGGACTCTAGGTAACCGGGCATTTTGTTTCAGGGTGATCGAAATGGGTGGGATATGCAACAAACCCACATCAGTATCTCCGGTAGCCCAAAGACTCTGTGGAATCTTTGCAAGTTCAGGGGGCAGAGTGTCCGTTTTGGAAAAACATTGCGCTGAAGGAGGAAAGGGTTTCTTAATAGTCAAATAAACACCATCTGGAGAGCAATACATGCAGGCATATAGCCTCTTCAGTATATCCATCCCCAAGAGATTCTCACCACACTGTGAAGTTAGAAGGAAGGGTGAATCAATTGAAATCGGTCCCAAAGTAAGAGAAAGAGGTTGGGAGATGGGGCTTACCACCGGAGTTCCAGAGAATCCTACAGACACATTATTCTGGCCAGACAGAGCAGCCCCAGGGACAAGGGCATGTGAAACAGAACTATTCATAGCCCCTGTGTCAACTAAAAACTTACCTGGTGTGTCCATTAAACGGGCACGCACATAGGCGCCGATCACGATCCGGTAAAAACCGGGTACGAACCGTCGGACGGAGCATATTCTCCGTCCGACGCGTACCCGGTCGTCAAAATATACAAACATGGAATTACGATTCGCACGGAAACACCATTTCCGTACGAATCGTACAAAACCCCGACCGACGAAAATAAACGTACAAATGCGATCCGGGAAAGCGCCGACGTGACGTCGGGACGCACGCAGCCTGCCATTCACGAACCAGGAATTACGATTCGCACCGACGTCATCCCGCACGGTGAATATTTTCCGGCTGCCAAAAACTGCCGGGAAATCAGGACGACGCGAACAAGGAGTACCGGTACGCGACGGACAGACAGGACGACGCGAACAAGGAGTACCCGTACGCAACGGACGGACATGGACCCGAACCTACGTGTCATCCCGGCCCTCATAGCAGTCGACCTCCTCTACAGGTTCCGACGCAGATGCCGCAGAAGGTCAGAACATCAAAGGGAGGGGGGAAAGGGGGGGGGTGGCAGGACCAGGGCAGGCCACAAAACCCCCACCAAAGTCACACAGCACACATGCCCTGGACATACCTGACCCTCAGGCCCTGGTCACTATGAGGGGGTGGGGGCGTGTCCAGCTAAGCCAGCGACCGCCACAACGGAAGTTCTTGACGACGCGAACCGGCAACACAACCAGACAGGTACGTCCCGTACCCACGCCTTAAGAGTGTGGGTACGAGTCGTACCACGCCCACACCTACGTCACCCCAACAATGGCGGGACGGCTCGTACCCACGTGGCAAAGGCCTGGGTACGGCCCGCACAAGCATCACATAGCTTGGGGACGGATATGTACGGACCGTACCCCCACCCCGTATGCATGGAGCGTACCCCCAACCCCAACAGTGTAAGTACGACACGTACCCCCACCCGCGTATGCAAGGAGCGTACTCCCCCATGCCAACAGTGTAAGTACGACACATACCCCCACCCGCGTATGCAAGGAGCGTACCCCCATGCCAATAGTGTAAGTACAACACGTCCCCCCACCCGCGTATGCATGGAGCGTACCCCCCACCCCAACAGTGTAAGTACGACATGTACCCCCACCCGCGTATGCATGGAGCATACCCCCCACCCCAACAGTGTAAGTACGACACGTACCCCCACCCGCGTATGCAAGGAGCGTACCCCCCATGCCAACAGTGTAAGTACGACACGTACCCCCACCCGCGTATGCAAGGAGCGTACCCCCATGCCAACAGTGTAAGTACGACACATACCCCCACCCACGTACGTATGGAGCGTACCCCCCACCCCAACAGTGTAAGTACGACACGTACCCCCACCCGCGTATGCATGGAGCGTACCCCCTACCCCAACAGTGTAAGTACGACACGTACCCCCACCCACGTATGCATGGAGCGTACCCCCCACCCCAACAGTGTAAGTACGACACGTACCCCCACCCGCGTATGCATGGAGCATACCCCCCACCCCAACAGTGTAAGTACGACACGTACCCCCACCCGCGTATGCAAGGAGCGTACCCCCCATGCCAACAGTGTAAGTACGACACGTACCCCCACCCGCGTATGCAAGGAGCGTACCCCCATGCCAACAGTGTAAGTACGACACGTACCCCCACCCACGTACGTATGGAGCGTACCCCCCACCCCAACAGTGTAAGTACGACACGTACCCCCACCCGCGTATGCATGGAGCGTACCCCCCACCCCAACAGTGTAAGTACGACACGTACCCCCAGCTCGTATGCATGGAGCGAACCCACACACACATGTATGTTCTAAGCGTACATATTGTGAAACAGGAGGGGTGTGTGCAGAGTCCTCCCAGCAGTGCCCAGTCACAAGAGTGGTGGGTGCAGAGTCCTCCCACCAGTGCCCAGACACAGGAGGGGTGTGTGCAGAGTCCTCCCAGCAGTGCCCAGAGACAGGAGGGGTGGGTGCCTATCACTCCCAGCAGTGCCCAGAGACAGGAGGGGTGGGTGCCTATCACTCCCAGCAGTGCCCAGACACAGGAGGGGTGTGTGCAGAGTCCTTCCAGCAGTGCCCAGACACAGGAGGGGTGGGTGCCTAGCACTCCCAGCAGTGCCCAGAGACAGGAGGGGTGGGTGCCTATCACTCCCAGCAGTGCCCAGACACAGGAGGGGTGTGTGCAGAGTCCTCCCACCAGTGCCCAGACACAGGAGGGGTGTGTGCAGAGTCCTCCCAGCAGTGCCCAGAGACAGGAGGGGTGGGTGCCTATCACTCCCAGCAGTGCCCAGAGACAGGAGGGGTGGGTGCCTATCACTCCCAGCAGTGCCCAGACACAGGAGGGGTGTGTGCAGAGTCCTCCCAGCAGTGCCCAGACACAGGAGGGGTGTGTGCAGAGTCCTCCCAGCAGTGCCCAGACACAGGAGGGGTGGGTGACTATCACTCCCAGCAGTGCCCAGAGACAGGAGGGGTGGGTGCCTATCACTCCCAGCAGTGCCCAGTCACAAGAGTGGTGGGTGCAGTGTCCTCCCAGCAGTGCCCAGAGACAGGAGGGGTGGGTGCCTAACACTCCCAGCAGTGCCCAGACACAGGAGGGGTGTGTGCAGAGTCCTCCCAGCAGTGCCCAGAGACAGGAGGGGTGGGTGCCTATCACTCCCAGCAGTGCCCAGTCACAAGAGTGGTGGGTGCAGAGTCCTCCCAGCAGTGCCCAGACATAAGAGGGGTGTGTGCAGAGTCCTCCCAGCAGTGCCCATGGAACGCAAAGGGTGGAGTAGCCACAAATACCATGCCCACAAATGTCAGTCAGGTGCACAAAGACCCTGCAGTACATGTACCACATGTGTGCGAGGCTGGGAGTATACGCATGCATAGCGCCGAAAAGAAAACATGTCCACATGAAGTCATGTCAATAGTCCACATACACAAGTACAATGACTACCAAGGATGCCACGAATGATGCAGGTGGAGACATCGCTCAGCATGCATGTGCAAAGTTGAAGGAGTCCGTCACACACCCAGCTAATGTACACACAGCTCAGCGCTAAATATTGGGAACACCCTGCAGGGAAGATGGCAGGGTACACAGAGGCAGGAATACACCTTGGAACAATTTCACCATGCAGCAACTGCATACATGAACAGAGAAACCTAGCTAACACCGTCTGATGGCACACAGATACCAGGGTCCCCCCTATGACCAGCACACTACTACATTTCCCACACACCCAACACATGAACACCACCCACAACCATGTAGCAGCCCCACCAACAGCAATACCAGCAAAGCAGTAGTGTTCCAAGTGAACAAAATAAATTGCTTTATTCATCATGATCCAAAAAGTCTTGTTTGTAGGAAGTTCAATATTTACAAAGCCCATAGGGCAGTCCAGAAGTCACAGCTGGATGGGGGACACAGTGGGATGCGTGTCCCCTAGCTTGCCTGCACAGTTAGATTCCGTCGTCTTCCACAGGGGTGAGGGCATCATGTGGGGGGGAAGGAACAGGCACCGCAGGGACAGGATGGCGAAGGGTAGGCGTTGTGGGTGCAGGGATGGAGGACTCCACCACAGGGGGTGGGGCAGGGCCAAAGGTGGACTCTAGGAGCTCGCTACACACCTTAGCAAGGTCCTCCAGGGAATCCCCTGCACCCGAAGGAACCACAGGCCCCAAGGAGGGGGAGGGGTCAGAGGGATGGGTCGCAGTGCCACTGGGGGAGGGTGTGGAATCAACCACCCTGACCGGGGACTTCCTTGACCGCTTGCGTTGTGGTGTCACTGTGGGGCTCAGGGACAGAGCGGCCATGAAGGAGTCTTTGGGGGAGATGTGGCCAGGAGAGCTGAGGGGAGGCGATTTGGAGAGAGTGGATTTGGTGGAATGCGGACTCCCACTCTGGCTGCGTGTCACACGTTTGCCCCCCGACCCAGTGGGTGTGCCTACTTCACCCTGTGTGTGCGTGTCAGGAGGTGTGCGGTGGACCTTCCCTGCTGGTGTGGTGCCTGTGTGTGTTGTGGTGGGTGCATGCTGACGTCTGGGTGTACGTGGGACAGGCATGGGAGTGGGAAGTGTGGATGGGGCAGGGGTAGGGGGTGGGACGTAGCACTGCAGGAGACCCACTGCTGCACTCAGTGTCGAGTCTATCGACCTCAGCAAGCTGCGTTGCTCAGCCTGCGATGAGTGAATGCCCTCCAAGTATGCCTCCATGTTGTTGAGGACCTGGCTGTGGCCATGGAGGACATTAAGGATCGCAGCCTGTCCAATCTGCAACTGCCGCTGGATGTCCACAGACTCGGCATTGGCGGCAGCAGTGGAGACAGGGGCAGGGGGTGCGGTGCCTGGCATGAAGGAGACATGCGGTGACTGGGCACGCTGGGAAGGGACACGAGCAAGTGGGAGGCGGCTGATGGCAATGGAGGGGGCGGGGCGAGATGTAGTGCTGCTGTCAGATGGTGGTGCAGCCTCCGCCCACTCGGAGAGATCATACTCGGACCCGTCATCTTCATACTCTGTTGTGCCAGTCGACAGGTCCCCGGCTTCACTCTCCTCCGCCTCAGTCCCACTCAATGTGCCAGCCACGATGTCACCGCTGGCACTGGTGCTCGGTCCCTCTGCTCCGTCTGTGCCCATGTCTTCCTCCGTGTCCCCCGACAATGCTGTGGGCAGGGTGAAGAGACAGAAATTAATCATACACCTGTATACATATGTCACATGAGTCCAATCTACATAGGTTACAGTGCATAGCCTGAAACAAAAGAAGAGTTACATCTACAAAACAAGGTACATATGTAGGGCATGCAAGACACAGTTGTTTGACCCACCATGCCACTGAAAAACTATGGAGAGCATGACACAATAGCAAATGAGATGAAATGGAATTTTGACTGAGGAGCAAGGCCCTGGGGACAATCCAGCACTGCATCTGCACCACACAGCGTGGCAGGAAATAGGGATGAGCAGGGACCATAGCCAGGAACTAGAGGCACATGCAGCATAGGTAATACTGAAAACATGCCCACCCTGACTGGCTCACTGCACCTTGAGTGTATGTCCAGACAAACATCACACACTGGCCAGTCCTAGCAAGGAGATTTCTGGTTTTGACATGTAGGCCATGGCCGCACCACCCACCCCCTACATGAGACAATTCTTTGGAGACACAGGAAGCACTTACATCTCTTAGTCTGGGTGAAATACACATGGGATGTAAAAATTCAATATTGCACACAAAATACCCAAGGTGCGCCTGTCCAAATAATCATGTACAAATGGGCATCATCAGATGATTGTAACTAGACACACAGGCAATGGCCACCGTGAGTATGAACAAGGAAAATCAGGTCAGGCTGTACAGAGGACACTTGTACTACATTTCACGTCAATATACATTGGGCCAGGTGACAATGGCACTGAGCACAACCTATGCTGTAGACACAGAGATTGTCGACATTTTCGGATTACACACATGATACCTAGGAAAATATGCCCCTGGGGACAGTAGTGGCCACACAACTCCATGCTCCTGAATGGGAATGACTGCAACACATGCTACTATCCCTGCACTATGCGTACCGCACACTCATGCACATCATGTCACAGGCCACCACATAGGACATGCGTGCTGTAAGGCCTCACACTTGAGCGACTAACTCCCAAGTCTGGACTCAGCATTAGTGCCAACTGACATGGAACCCACAAGTCCAGAACTGGACAGGGCACAGGCAAGGTCCCAAAACCTGTTACACACCACCCCCACACATGATGCTGCAGGCATAGTACACGTGGAGAAGGTGCCAGGCTACATAACCTTGTGACGGAGTGACTACACACAGACCAGGGAACACATTGCAAGGAGGGGAAGGGAAGCAGGAGAGCACTGCAATACTGTGGGTAACAGGATCTGCACAGCACCATTAAACCCTGGCAGTGTATCCATGGAACAGTGCACTTACAAATGCTGGTGAAACACAACAAACACACATGTACCTACCCCCTTCCTGCTGCTGCATCTCCTGTAAGCGCCTGTCCAAGTCTGGAAAGACCACCGCCAGCACACGCTTGTGGATGAGGGAGAGACGGCGGCGCCCGCGGTTCTTATGGCTCTCAGGTGAGTCCCCCAGCAGGACTCGTGCGATCCTCCGCGTCCAGCACTGGATATCCTGCCAGCGTTTCCTCACCTGGGACAGGCGCCGCTTCCGACCATCCGCACTCCTCACGGCGCTGACGGCGGTCAGCCATATCTGCTCCTTGGCAGAGGCGCCTACCTGTGAGGATGAACAAGTGACACTACATCAATACACCTGCAACATGTCACAGAGACAGATATGAGAAGATATTAGCTGGTTACAACAAGGCATGTCATACAGCCAACGCATTGCACCTTTGCCATAGGGACATTCTCCTCTGGGGAAGGGCAAAAGCAGTACGTGCCAGTGAAAGTACACAGGTGGAATGAGGGCAAAGACACAATCAATGATCAAGCCTCACACTGTGCATCACACCCACCCCTCCTGCGTCTGGGCACTGCTGGGAGGACTCTGCACCCACCCCTCCTGTCTC
The DNA here is from genome assembly GCF_964204655.1 of Triturus cristatus. Lineage (NCBI taxonomy): Eukaryota > Metazoa > Chordata > Amphibia > Caudata > Salamandridae > Triturus > Triturus cristatus. The sequence continues at coordinate 142,759,421 of NC_140585.1, read as the reverse complement.
TGGGCACTGCTGGGAGGGATAGGCACACACCCCTCCTGTCTCTGGGCACTGCTGGGAGTGTTAGGCACCCACCCCTCCTGTCTCTGGGCACTGCTGGGAGGACTCTGCACCCACCCCTCCTGTCTCTGGGCACTGCTGGGAGGACTCTGCACCCACCCCTCCTGTCTCTGGGCACTGCTGGGAGTGATAGGCACCCACCCCTCCTGTCTGTGGGCACTGCTGGGAGTGTTAGGCACCCAGCCCTCCTGTCTCTGGGCACTGCTGGGAGGACTCTGCACCCACCCCTCCTGTCTCTGGGCACTGCTGGGAGTGTTAGGCACCCACCCCTCCTGTCTCTGGGCACTGCTGGGAGGACTCTGCACCCACCCCTCCTGTCTCTGGGCACTGCTGGGAGGACTCTGCACCCACCCCTCCTGTCTCTGGGCACTGCTGGGAGTGATAGGCACCCACCCCTCCTGTCTGTGGGCACTGCTGGGAGTGTTAGGCACCCACCCCTCCTGTCTCTGGGCACTGCTGGGAGGACTCTGCACCCACCCCTCCTGTCTCTGGGCACTGCTGGGAGGACTCTGCACCCACCCCTCCTGTCTCTGGGCACTGCTGGGAGTGATAGGCACCCACCCCTCCTGTCTCTGGGCACTGCTGGGAGTGTTAGGCACCCACCCCTCCTGTCTCTGGGCACTGCTGGGAGGACTCTGCACCCACCCCTCCTGTCTCTGGGCACTGCTGGGAGGACTCTGCACCCACCCCTCCTGTCTCTGGGCACTGCTGGGAGGACTATGCACCCACCCCTCCTGTCTCTGGGCACTGCTGGGAGGACTCTGCACCCACCCCTCCTGTCTCTGGGCACTGCTGGGAGTGATAGGCACCCACCCCTCCTGTCTCTGGGCACTGCTGGGAGTGATAGGCACACACCCCTCCTGTCTCTGGGCACTGATGGGAGTGTTAGGCACCCACCCCTCCTGTCTCTGGGCACTGCTGGGAGGACTCTGCACCCACCCCTCCTGTCTCTGGGCACTGCTGGGAGTGATAGGCACCCACCCCTCCTATCTCTGGGCACTGCTGGGAGTGATAGGCACACACCCCTCCTGTCTCTTGGCACTGCTGGGAGGACTCTGCACCCACCCCTCCTGTCTCTGGGCACTGCTGGGAGTGTTAGGCACCCACCCCTCCTGTCTCTGGGCACTGCTGGGAGGACTCTGCACCCACCCCTCCTGTCTCTGGGCACTGCTGGGAGGACTCTGCACCCACCCCTCCTGTCTCTGGGCACTGCTGGGAGTGATAGGCACCCACCCCTCCTGTCTCTGGGCACTGCTGGGAGTGATAGGCACACACCCCTCCTGTCTCTGGGCACTGCTGGGAGTGATAGGCACCCACCCCTCCTGTCTCTGGGCACTGCTGGGAGTGTTAGGCACCCACCCCTCCTGTCTCTGGGCACTGCTGGGAGGACTCTGCACCCACCCCTGCTGTCTCTGGGCACTGCTGGGAGGACTCTGCACCCACCCCTCCTGTCTCTGGGCACTGCTGGTAGACATCAGGCATTCCCCCCCCTGGGACTCCCCCTACAGTACATAGCATGTGTGTTACACCTGGACACAATGGCAGAAGTCACAGTCACAAAAAAGGGACCCAGTCTGTGCTAGTGGACTCTGCACTCACCTGATAACCTGCTCGCCCATACAGCATGGGGTACTGTGGGAGGATCACATCCAGCAAAGCCAGGTTCTCCTCCAGGGTGAATGGCTGTGACCTCTCCACAGCCCTTGTCATGGTTGCAGGGAATCAGTAGCAGCAGCTGGGTCGTGGAATACAAATATGTGCAGGCAAGTGCTCCCTCATGGGACCTGGCTGCCTTATATCTGCCTTGCTGGCCTATTTCATGCACAGGAGTACAGAGTGATTGGTCACTCACATTTGCATCCTATGTTTCCTCCAATCCCTTCAAACCTAGCACAGTCAGTGGGTTCTTATTCTGTTTTTTTCTTCAGCATGATGTCAACCCCACAAACACATTGCAACAAAGTAGATTCATTCCAACTGACTTCTGCTGTGCACCTTCCAGAACACATTCAAAATGTAAACTTGGTCTCCATGACAACCAGCATGCATGTAGGCCTTAATACTTGTCCCTCATGTGTCCCCTATGTAATTTGGAGCTTCACACACAGGTACGGTGCGTTCCGGGGCCCTAGGGCACCCCAAATGCATAGCAACGGCCCGTACACGCGTGCGTACGTTCACTATCACTATGGGTGTCCTCGCGTATGCGTACTCATAGTGGTACGGCCCGTACACACGCCTGTACGCTCCCTATCACTATGGGTGTCCTCGCGTATGCGTACTCGTAGTGGTACGGCCCGTACACACGCCTGTACGATCCCTATCACTATGGGTGTCCTCGCGTATGCGTACTCATAGTGGTACGGCCCGTACACACGCCTGTACGCTCCCTATCACTATGGGTGTCCTCGCGTATGCGTACTCGTAGTGATAGTGAGCGTATAGGCGTGTGTACGGGCCGTACCACTACGAGTACGCATACGCGAGGACACCCATAGTGATAGGGAGCGTACAGGCGTGTGTACGGGCCGTACCACTACGAGTACGCATACGCGAGGACACCCATAGTGATAGGGAGCATACAGGCGTGTGTACGGGCCGTACCACTACGAGTACGCATACGCGAGGACACCCATAGTGATAGGGAGCGTACAGGCGTGTGTACGGCCCGTACCACTACGAGTACGCATACGCGAGGACACCCATAGTGATAGGGAGCGTACAGGCATGTGTACGGGCCGTACCACTACGAGTACGCATACGCAAGGACACCCATAGTGATAGTGAACGTACGCACGCTTGTACGGCCCGTACCACTATGGGTGTTCTTGCGTATGCGTACTTGTAGTGGTACGGCCCGTACACACGCCTGTATGCTCCCTATCACTATGGGTGTTCTTGCGTATGCGTACTCGTAGTGGTACGGACCGTACACATGCCTGTACGCTCACCATCACTATGGGTACACATACGGCAGCACTCCCATAGTGATACAGGAACGTACACAGGCCCTCTTAGCAGAAGTACGGTGGTTTTCACACATCACAGTGGTGACAGGCAGCACACAGGAAGGAATAGGGCTGACATACTTGTCCATGGATGGACATCAAGGCATTGTCTGGGCAGTACTACATGTGTGGGGCACAGGTGTGAAAGGCTGTGATGTGGCACATTACTCCTGAGTCCAGAAGGCACCAGATGTATGATGAGATGTGTACATATGTAATGTGTGACGGTGCAATGTGTGCCAGGCATGCCCTTGACTCCTTTGACATGTGTGCATGTCGTACTGCACACTTGGGATGAGCGTCACTGGCATGGCACGGACACCAACACACGGAAGTGTCCCCTGAGGCCCGGTACAGGGGTTACCACACCTGACATGTCACTACACACGGTGCACGATGTGACTATGTCATGTATGTGTGGGTGGTTCCCATTAGGTTGATGTTGGAGCTCCCTCAAAAGCTGCAGCCGTTGCAGCAACCAACATGTGTCTGTCTGTAGATTGACATGGCACACTGTTCCGCACACCATGCCACATGTGGTATCGGATGTGAGGTGCGTATGTATGTATGGGACACAGAGTAGCGTAACAAGGACATGTCTGCATCCTCTCTATGAACGTGTGGTGAGTCATGACATGTACACCTTCATGGCAAGGTGTGTGGGCTGTCCTAGTGTAATGTCATGTGACCTGTGGCTCTAGTGTTCCGCTACCAGTCTCTGCAATCGACATCCTACTTCTGCTGATGTGTGGATGTATGTCACTCCTGTCTTGCGTCTGGCTGTTCACTTGCACTGGGACACAGCTAATCCCATGCCATGGCAAGTGGAGGTTCACAATCTCCGTGTGTAGCTGGGTCTTGGTAGGAGTGTCACCTGGCAGCCATACGTGTCCAGGGCATGTAGCACATACCTGACTCCGTATGTAGCATATGTGTATTGACAGATTAACATGTGCTCTGTCCAAATAAATTGTTGTTGTGGTGCACTCACTCTTCCTTGTCACTTCCAAATTACTGCAGAGCGCCGCCTCTTCACCGACCAATTCCGGACTTGGCTGCCATGCGGGAGAATGACTGTATCCGGTGCTACCGCTTCCCCCAACGGTTGATTCTGGAGTTGACGGCGAGACTGGCACCACACCTGCAACCGCAGCACAGGTATCCTACGGCACTGACACCCAAGCTGAAGGTAATGGCAGCCCTACATTTTCTAGCCACGGGTACCTTTCAAAATACCATAGCTCATGTTGGTGGCATGTCCCAGAGCATGTTCTGCCGTGTGCTGCATGATTTCTTAGAGGCCATGTTGATTCACCTGGATGACTTCATCCATTTTCCTACCCCAGAAATGTTGACTGGGGTCAAGCGTGGATTCTATGCCCTGGGAGGGATGCCCCATGTCATTGGGTCCATAGATGGGACACATGTGGCTTTGGTACCACCACACGCACAGGAGGTAGCGTACCGGAATCGCAAGCACTACCACTCCATCAATGCCCTTGTGGTGTGTCTGTCCAACATGGTGATTTCCCATGTCTGTGCTCGTTTTCCAGGATCAGCACACGATGCCTACATCATGAGGCGTAGCAGGATGCCTGAAATGATGATGCAGCTGTGCAACGAACGAGCATGTGTTGTTGGTGGGTACACACTGTCTGTCCTGTATTTTGCGTAGACTTCCAGCACGACCGCTTCTCCTGTCCTACTTATGTCCATGTGCTTTCCATGTAGGGGACGCTGGCTAACCCAACATGCCATGGCTGATCACACCTCTCCGCAACCCCATCACGCCGGCCCAGCTCCACTACAACACCGCCCATGGCCGGACAAGGCGAGTGATAGAGAGGACGTTTGGCCTCCTGAAGAGCCGATTCAGATGCCTCCACAAGACCGGCGGCGCCCTCCCATATGCCCCGGCGAAGGTCTGCAAAATCTTCATGGTTTGCTGCATGCTGCACAACATGGCAGTTGAGAAAGCTGTGCCACTCATCCTGGATCAAGATGACCAGGACCATCCACCCGTGGAGGACGAAGGGCTTGGCAATGGGGCTAGTGATGTGGAGGATGTGGAGCCGCAAGAGGACATCCGGACTCGGCTCATACGCGACTTCTTTGCTTAGTGGTGAGTACCAGTGTCTGAGTGTGCACGCATTGGTCCCCGTGTGGCATGTGTTGCGATGTGTGTCTCTACCGGCATGTATGGCACGTGAGTCAGAGGTGTGTGTGGGTGTGTCACTAGAGTGATGGTGCCAGTGATGGTTGTATTTCCCCAGTCATAATTGTGACCTAGCATGTTGTCATCCATACATGTGTCGAGTACATGCACATGCAAGTGGCTGTGCTTTTTGTGGCTGACTTCTTGTGTGTCTCTCTTCCCCAGGTACTTGCGCATGCCGTCTGCTGTTTGCATTGTTGTGGCACTGCTATTCCTCATGGACACGTCATCGTGTGCTGACTCAGCGTTACAGGCACAGACACGTTTGGAAGTCACCTTAGGGTAAGAGATGCATCAGGGGTGTATTGGGTGTGGCAGTTGTTGACGATGTATGCACACTGCCCCTGTTGATGTTTGGTTCCTCTGCAGACATGTAGCATCACCATGGTACACATTACATGCAGCTGGGTACACCTGAATAGATGGTCAGACTTGTTGACAGTCATCAGTGATGGGATTTTGGAATGTGATGATGGCATCAATGTGTGTAACACTGCCCTCGGACACATACGGTTTGCAATGGCTTGACATGCTGTGGGACTTCCACATCAGCGGATCAATGGTGTATGGCAGGCTCTCCGTGAGCAGCTGGGGGTGTTTAGCTGTTAGCCGACACTTGTGTGCCAGTTCCATGGCTATCACGCATTTGTGCTGCAGAAGGGGGGTGCCAGTGTTGGACCCACATGTTACTCCACATGAACTGTTCATGTGTACTTCGAGTTGCCTCTGCAATCCCGAATACATGACTAATAAAGGTGTCCCTATGCCTCCAAGGTGCCTCTTCTCAGTCAATGCTGGTGTGTTGCCACGGTGCATCCGGCATGTCTGGCATGGTTTTCCGTGATAGTGGCTATGTGTCTATGTGTCGAGTAGCAAGATACAAGCTGTTTGTGTGGGATTAGACTGTGTATTGTGCATGATGTCCATGACTGTGTGGGTATTGTGACATGTGCCATCCCCATGCATCCAACGTTGGCCAGGCCACCATTCTCTGCATCCACCGGACTCAAGCTTGCAGGACATGGTTCTGCCACCTGTCTACACATACCTGGGTGCCCCCCAGGACACTCCACATGATCCCTGACCTCTGCGCATGACTGTTGCTGTACTCAATATGTCTGTCGGCACGGTTGTGCGGCCACCCCCTCAGCTGGTTGGGCCCATCACGGGTGTGTATGGTGCTCCATGTCTGTCTTGCCTAATACACTGTGACCCATGTGTGTCCTGTGCCAGACTCAGGCCCCAAGGTGTGGATGGTTTAAGTCAAAAGAGAACTCAGGCATGGTTAGACTTTACAACACACATGCAAGGTAATAATGCAACCAGCAGGCATCTTCTCTTCATGGTGTGACTTTTTATTTTAGTGGGGGGGGGGGGTTTTGACATGAGGGGCTCTCCGGGTGTGTGGAATCCAAAGTTCACTAGGGGAGTTGGTGTCCTTGCCATTTGAAATCCTCAGAGTCCATGCCACAGTCTTTGTCAACATTGGTCAGACAGTGACCAGCAAGGCCATGTGGCAGAGAATGTCTTTTGATGCTGTGATGCTGTTGCTCCAGTGGGCCAGGTGCCAGGCCAGGTGTCCTGGGAGATGGTGCTGTAGCGCCGACCCTCACGGTTGTTTCCGTGGACGACCCGGCCTCCTGCGGGGACCCTCAGAAGCAGGCCGTGACGATGTTTGGGATGCTCCATCGGATGTTTCCTCCTCCTCCTCCTGATCCCTCCCTGTGGGTGGTGATGTTCTACGCCTTCTGGCACAGGGAGGGTTGCCCATGTTGTCGGCCATCCGACGGAGTGTAGTGTGAATTCCCGTGAACACCGTCACGAGCTCAGCCTGTCTGTCCTCCATCCTCCGTTGGTGTTGCAGTAGACAGGCATGTAGCTCCGCATGTTGCTGGGCCTGCTGGGTCTTGATCCCCTCGGGGACGGTCACAACCTGGGCCATGCCCGTGGTGTCCTGCCGGTATGTGTCCAGGATGTTTCGGACATGGGCATATACCGGTTCCCCAGCCAACTGGTCAGGCTGGCGCCTACGCCGTCCTCCACTCCCACCACCCCTGCCCACTTGTCCCTGGCCTGCTGTTGTGGGCACATCGGGTCTCCGGGACCCCTGAGGGATGGCAATTGCGGTGTTGCCTGCCTCCTCCTGGGTGCCCGGAGAACCTTGTCCCTCCTGGACAGACTGGCTGCTTTGTGGTGGTGGGGCAGGGATCCTGGGTGTCTCCTGGGATGTGGCAGGAGTGGGGGTGGTGGTTGGCCCCGTTGTACCTGACGCAGGTGCTGCAGGTCGTTGGACACCAGAGGGGCCAGGTTGGTCGGGGTCGTCCACAGAGTGGTGAGAGTCGTCGCTGCCGGTGGGATCGGCCTCCCGCAGAGCCGGGTCCTGTGAGTCTTCCCCCCCAGTGTTGGGGGGTGAACCACGATGTTGACCTGTGTGTGAGAGAGACAATGTTAATTTTGTTCCATGCAACATCCATGTTTCATTAGTTTCAAAGTTGGAACATTTCCTCTGGGAATTTGGATCTGTCTAGCATTTCACTCACAGTGCACTTGTGCATGGGTATGTCCCTTGGGCACAGCTTTGGCGACTTTAACTATGTGTGGCACAGTCTTACTTGCTGCGTCAAGTGTGACTGCAGTCAGCAGTGGAGTGGGCAGGTGTGGCGAGCCGTGCATTGGCGCCTTCCGTGTTGCACTGTACGTGGGCACATGAAGTTGTTCCACACACTTCAATGATGCAGGTAGCTGTTGTTGTGCTCGTGCACAGGTTGTGACATGGCCCTGTGTTTTGCCATGGAGGAGAGGGGGGGTGCTGGCACTGGCCACCCTTGTCTACATGCACGCAGTCCACCTGCTGACGAGCAGACATTCCCACACACCACAAGGCTGATTTGCTCTCCCTGTGTCTCCCTCCCTCTCTGTCCCCCTCTCCCTCCCTCTGTGTGTCGGCCTCCTCCCTCTGTCCGTCTCCCTGTGTCTCCCTCCCTCTCTGTCCCCCTCTCCCTCCCTCTGCGTGTCGGCCTCCTCCCTCTGTCCGTCTCCCTGTGTCTCCCTCCCTCTCTGTCCCCCTCTCCCTCCCTCTGCGTGTCGGCCTCCTCCCTCTGTCCGTCTCCCTGTGTCTCCCTCCCTCTCTGTCCCCCTCTCCCTCCCTCTGTGTGTCGGCCTCCTCCCTCTGTCCGTCTCCCTGTGTCTCCCTCCCTCTCTGTCCCCCTCTCCCTCCCTCTGTGTGTCGGCCTCCTCCCTCCGTCCGTCTCTCTGTGTCTCCCTCCCTCTCTGTCCCCCTCTCCCTCCCTCTGTGTGTCGGCCTCCTCCCTCTGTCCATCTCCCTGTGTCTCCCTCCCTCTCTGTCCCCCTCTCCCTCCCTCTGTGTGTCGGCCTCCTCCCTCTGTCCGTCTCCCTGTGTCTCCCTCCCTCTCTGTCCCCCTCTCCCTCCCTCTGTGTGTCACCCTCTGTCACCTCAGCCCAGCTTCCTGGGCACACACTGTTAGCAGTTCTTTGAATGGCCCTTGGATTGTTGCTGTGAGTTTGTTTCTGATCTCCAGGCACCCATTGGGTGTAGTGTCTGTGTCTGCGCTGCTGCTGTGGTGGTGTGTGCTGCCACTCTTTCACAGTGTTGGCTGTTCATTAGCTGCTGTCATGTGCAAAAACGTGCCTTCACCCCCATGTGTTAATGCAAGGCGTCCGCCATTTGCTGGAAAGTCTTTCCTGTGTGGGGACACACTGTTTGTCTGGCTGTGACCTATGAATTCAAAACCCCTGAGAAGGAGGAACTGATAACCATGATTAAGGGAATAAAATCAGGATCCCCTCGTGACCCTGCAAGGCCTGAGAGGATAATGATGGGTATCAACTCGATCATTCCATTCATATTCGAACTCATCTACTGCTCACTAAAGACTGGGACACTCCCCTCTAGCTGGAAAAAGGCAATTGTAAAACCACTGAGGAAGAAACCCTCTCTAGACTTCTCAGTATTGGAAAACCTGCGTCCTATCTCACTACTACCACTGAATGCAAAGTTAGCAGAAAAAATTGTAAATAAGCAGCTAGTAGATCATATGGATGCGAATGCGATCCTTCACCCCTCGCAATCAGGTTTTAGGAAAGCACATTCCACAGAATCAGCGCTGCTGATGGCTACCGAAACCTTGAGGAAATTTGCGGATGAGGGGATGACAGCTGCTCTCATCCTGTTGGATTTAAGCGCAGCTTTCGATACTGTCTCACATCCCCTACTTTTACAGAGATTAGAAGCTTGTGGCATACGGAAAGGGGCACTTAAGTGGCTGATCTCCTTCCTAGCCCAAAGAAGTTTTCAGGTTGCACAACTATCTTATATATCAGACAGCCAACCTCTGAAACAAGGAGTCCCTCAGGGCTCCACCTTAAGCCCTACCCTGTTCAATATATATGTAGGACCATTAGCTGAATGTGTTAAAAAACATGAGGTCTCGATTGTATCTTACGCCGACGATACCCAACTTATAGTACTACTATCTCAAAATAGTGACCAGGCTGCCATTCGATTCTCTGAATGTCTGGAGGAAGTGGCACTCTGGATGAATAATCACTGCCTCAAATTGAACGGGGACAAAACAGAGGTTTTAGTAGTCGGCAAATCACCCAATATCTGGTCCTCGGCGTGGTGGCCACAATCATTAGGGCAGGTCCCCCTCCCTAAAGATGAAGTAAAAAGCCTTGGTATTTGGATCGACACCAAGCTATCTTTTGACAGCCAAATACGGAAAGTTGCTGGAAAATGCTATGGAGCTATGAAAACTTTGAGAAAAGTCATGGACCTTCTTCCCATAAATACCAGGAAAACGGTGGTCCATGCTGTAGTTACCTCCCAATTAGACTACGGAAATGTACTGTATCTGGGAGCCTCAAAAAGGGGACTCACGAAACTGCAGAGAGTACAAAATGCAGCTGCCCGTCTTGCACTCAGCCTCCCTAGGAGAACTAACACGAGGAAAGCCCTAACCACCTTACATTGGCTGCCCATTGAAAAAAGAATTCTGTTTAAGGCCATGTGCTATGTACACCGCATTTTGACAGGTAAGAGTCCTCTCTACCTTAAGTCTTTGGTGACTAAATACACCCCTGCTCGTGATCTACGATCAAAGGAATTGGCCTTACTGAATATTCCGAGAATTTTTAGAGCCAGATTGGGAGCTTGCTCCTTTAGATATCTAGCTGCTAAATTATGGAACTCGCTGCCTATAACAATGAGAACCGAGCCTAACGAACTCATTTTCAGTAGACAGCTAAAAACATGGCTATTTTTGAATAACAACGTCTAGCGTTTCTGTCATGTCTCTCTAGGAACCACTCATCTTGATGTCTCAGCGCGGGGACACACCGTTAGGTATAACCAGGCGCTTTATAAATGAATAAATAAATAAATAAATAAATAAATAAATAAATAAATATGGGCAGACGGCATTGTTGTCTGCTTCTGAGTTGCACTATGTGATTTTTGGGGCCCACCCTCCCGCCATCTGGGTTACCGTGTCATGTGTTGGTGTCTTCTGTGGCCTGTGACTTGACATTGTCCAGCTGGGTGTATGGGGCATGGTGGCGCCAGTGGCATGTGCGTGTTCATGGAGTGTGGTTGAGTCATGCGATAGCTTGGGGTGGTTGCGTGCCTGTTTGTGAGTTTGGTTGTGGATGACGTTCCCCCCATGTGAGGTGCGTTGTTTGTGTACTCACCCGGGTCTCGGAGTCCTCCTAATCCTTCGACTGCCTCCACCGGCAGTATGGCCATCACCCTCTCCTCCCAGGGATGGTAGTGTACGGGTCTGCGGGACGGCCCTCCTCCAGTGACGTTGGCTTGGTTGTGTTCATCCGTCATCTTGGCTTGGACCCTCCTCCGCAGATCGTACCACCTGGCTTGGCATTCCTGCTTGTTCCTTCTGGTGTCCGCAACAGCATTCACAGCATCGACGATGGTCTGCCACATGGCTGTTTTTGCTGATATGCTGGTCTGTCTGACCAATGTTCCAAAGAGCTGTGGCTCGACTCTGAGGATTTCATCGACAAGGACCTCCAACTCTCGGTTAGTGAACTGTGGATTCTTGTTAGTGGGCATGGTGAGGGGTGTGGGTGTGGATGGTGGGGGGTGTGTGTGTGGATGGTTGTGTGGGTGTGGTTGTGCAGGTGTGTGTGTGAATGTGATGAGGGGGTGTTTGTGAAGGTGTGTGTGTGAAGGTGTGCAAGTGTAAGGTGTGGTATAGCTTCTAGTATGGTGCTGTAGGTTGTCTGTGGGGTCTGGCAGCAGTGAGTCTGTTGCAAAGGCTCATGGTTTGTGTGTGTTGGCCCTTTTTATTGGTCCATTGGTGGGTGTAGCTGTGTTTGAACTTTGGGTGGGTGTGTTATAAGGAGTGGTGGTGTTTTGGGCCTCTTTGTTTTCAGCAGTTGCAGGTCAGTGAATGTGTTGTTTTAGTGGTTGTTGGACATGTTTAGTGGCTTTGTGCCATTCGAATGGTGTATTCTTGTGTCGTTTTGGTTTGTCCTGGTTGTGTACGTGCGTTTTTAGCGTGTGTACGGTGTGTACATGGGCCATTTTGTTGTACAGTGCTGTCCTTGTGTGTGGCTTGGTACGACTCGTACATGCGGTTGTGATGTTGGGGCCTGGGGTGCGCTCCGTACTTAGAATGTTGTGGTGGGGGTACGTTCCATGCATACGCGGGTGGGGGTACGACTCTAACGTACACGGGTGTAGATACACGGGGGTATGACACGTACGTAGAGGGGGGGTAGGACACGTACAGGGGTGTACATACACGGGGGGTACGACACGTACACGGGTGTACATACACGGGGGTACGACACGTACACGGGTGTACATACACGGGGGTACGGCACGTACAGGGGTGTACATACAGGGGGGTACGACACGTACACGGGTGTACATACGGGGGGGTACGACACGTACAGGGGTGTACATACACGGGGGGGTACGACACGTACACGGGTGTACATACACGGGGGTACGACACGTACAGGGGTGTACATACAGGGGGGATACGACACGTACACGGATGTACATACAGGGGGGGTACGACACGTACACGGGTGTACATACACGGGGGGTAGGACATGTACAGAGGTGTGCATACACGGGGGTACGACACGTACACGGGTATACATACATGGGGGTACGACACGTACACAGGTGTACATACACGGGGGGTACGACACGTACAGGGGTGTACATACAGGGGGGTACGACACATACAGGGGTGTACACACACGGGGGGTACGACACGTACACGGGTGTACATACACGGGGGGTACGACACGTACAGGGGTGTACACACACGGGGGTACGACACGTACAGGGTGTACATACACGGGTGGGGGTACGACACGTACACGGGTGTACATACACGGGTGGGGGTATGACACGTACAGCGGTGTACACACACGGGGGGTATGACATGTACACGGGTGTACATACACGGGTGGGGGTATGACACGTACATGGGTGTACATACACGGGTAGGGGTACGACACGTACAGGGGTGTACACACAGGGGGGGTACGACACGTACATGGGTGTACATACACGGGGGGTACGACACGTACAGGGGTGTACACACACGGGGGGTACGACACGTACACGGGTGTATATACACGGGGGTACGACACGTACACGGGTGTACATACACGGGGGTACGACACGTACAGGGGTGTACATACAGGGGGGGTGTACATACACGGGGGGTGTACATACACGGGGGTACGACTCGAATGTACGGGGGCTGGGGGGAGTGTTGGGCGCGTATGCGGGCACATGTCTCCATGGTTGCTATGGGAGTTCGGTGCGGACGGTGTTTTTTCCATGCGGTTGTAACATCGGACGCACGGGATGGATCATGATTCCCCGGTCGGACTTCACTTTTCACATTTGTACGGTGAATCGTCCGTGGACGTGTCGGACACTTTTTCCGACCCGAGGACGTGTGGGGAATACTTCCCAATGCGATTCGTATGGACTTTTGCCATGCGAATCGTAATTGGCAGTTTGTACGGCACTTGTACGATTCGTACGGTAAAAAGACCGGATACGAGTCGTACGGGCTATTTTTTTACCGGATCGTGATCGGCACCCTAAGGTCCGTTTTGATCTACTGGAATTGACACACGTCCCCCACTCTGTCCTCGGTTCTCCTATGCCTCAGAATAGCCTGCCGAGTCCACCACACATCCTTCATTGTAATACTGTTTTCCCTGACCATGGTCGAAATAATTCTGACTATTCTCACCTTGCCCGACACCTTCCCGTCTCGTATGCCCACCTCGATGACCACCAGCCCGGCCTCTCCCTAGGCCCCTCGGGACGCCATTTTGCGCCTGTAACAACGGACACTGAGCTCGCCAATGCCCTTCCTGCTTACAGAATGCACACTGATTTATTCCCAAATCTGTTCGTCCTCCACCCTGCCCGGGACCCGCCCCTCGTGGGGCGAAGTTCTGCATTCCCCGACCCCTCCCTCGGCCTCTTTCAACTTGCTGTAACAGGGCCCTAGTCTTCAAATCCTTCGATCTCTTTTCTGTTTTCTCCTTACTTTCGTTCTCCCGATGCTCATAGTTTTGTGCCATACTTAAGATAGTTGAAGGGGTAGATGTAGTCCAGGTACTCTCCGCAGCCTGAAGTCGGGCTGATATCTCAGGTAATAGGTTAGTTACAAACCTGTTAACAAACAAGCGTATGCCACCCTCCTTGGACAGATCTTGCCCGCGAAAGTCAATGAAAACCCCTTCGAACCTCGTAAAGAAATCGGACACACTCTCATCCTTCTTTTGTTTACACGCGGTCAGCTTATCCCAATCTACTTTTCTGGGCGGAATTAGCGAATGCATGTAAGTTATTATTTTCTCCGGCAGAGTCACTATTTCAGTTCTAGGCTTATCTCCTGGCTTACGATCCCTATCCCAGTCCCTCAATTGCTCCCAGGTTCCCCCAAACTCCGTCACATGGTCCTGGTCATGCACCTGTCGCCATATGTCCACCGGCACCAATAGAGCAAAAAACAGCTCGATATCAGCCAGTGTCATTACCGCCGAGGAGGCGGCTTCCGTGAGTTCCTTATAGTATGCTGTAGGATTCTTTCTAGGGTCAGGCAACTGCGTTTTCAATGAAAGTACCTCGCTACGTTTCCACGGGGTGTATACCCATTGCTCCTGAAAGCGGGCGTCTGCTCTCGGGCGGGTAACCGTCCCATGTGCGTCTACTATCTCAGTTACTTCTGGGTGATAAATGGGGTGCACCTCACGCATTGGGAACTGCTGTACCCCTGCGGGACTAGCTGCTTGTAGGCGTGTTCGGTAACTGACCAGAGTTTTCACATTCCCATATACCTCGTTTGGACTTAACTGGGATTTGTGTGCCTGGGTATGAATGTCATATAGTATAGTCGGAGCTCTTTCCCTGGCATAAACTTGCTCCCACAATGAGATGAGGCGTTCAGCCATGTGTGCTAATGCGTGCTGCTGCATCACTGGTTCATAATCTTTCATGGTGCTACATATGTCAGACAGGGTATAAATAGATTGCCGCATCCATTGGGATGCCTGTACTGCAATGGTCTCCTTTTCCTCTGTTCCTAAAGCTGATAGAGTGAACAGCTTCTTGCCGTCTAATGAACCGGCCGGATGTACTGGAGTTGAAACAGCTGCGAAAGGAGTTGCACTCGCGGAAGAGGAGGTCAAGGCAGAGGGAGAATGTATGGCCCCCGGTGACAACTGGGGAGCTTCAGCTGATGTGGCTGACAACAAAGTGGGTAATAAAGCCATAACTTCCAAGACAGAGGAAGTCAGCCGAGAGAGATCGGTGACAGGCACGAGGGAGGGAGGCTGAGGCGCTGATGCAACCGGAGTTGCTGTGGAGGCGACTAGAGCCGGCGTAGGGGCGACTGTCCCTGCCCCCGCCGATACACTAGCTGAGGACGCCTCCGGATATAATCGTTGCGGGACATAAGGGGGCGGTGGCCGCATGTCCAGCAGGTCTTCTATTTCATCCTCCGCATTAGGTCGAGCCACATAACTTTTATCGACCTTCAATCTAAACTCCCGATTCATACAATCGATTCCTTTCTCTACCCTATCTCTGTCATAGGCTACAGCTTTCTGAGTTATGGTCTGCCCAGCCTTAGCTCTCGCTAGTTTCTCCCCCCTCATCCGTCTTTGCTTGGCTTCTTTCTGCCAGGCGTTTAAGGCATCAAACATAGATTGCCTACTGCGCCTACAAAACAGTTGTTCCTGTAAGAAGGCAATTTTCTTTTCATCAAATGAACCAGTCTTTGGCCACTGTAACTCTTCATTACCTTCAGTGTAATTATGCCACAAGGTGTTGAACAATATGGGGGCAATTCCATGCTTCACATACATGAAACGGCTAAGGCTGCCCTCAGGATGGGCAGGCTGACTCTCAGCCAAACGAGAGTCGCTGGTCCGACAACAACAACCAAAACAATTCAATTTGCTGAAACACGACATATTGGTTAGTAGACAGACACAAATAACATATAACAGACTCTATACCACAGATAACATGTATGTCGACATTACTTTCTGCAGTTCAACCTATCCAAACTTGATGCATCCAAACAAACGAACCGAGCCCGTCGACTCCCGTTCGTGGAGAATTATTCAAAAGGATCAACAGAATCACAACAAGCAGTCTCCCAACAGACTGGCAAGAGGCTGTTAGACAGGGGTAACCACGAACTGGACTACGGACCATCCCATGACCTCCCTGGTTCACCACTGAGACTGTTCTGATGTAGTCCAAGCCGTACTTCAGATATGTCTCATGGCTACCCAGTTACAGCCGCAGGCTTTTCCGAGCGCAAACAGGCCGTGCATTACTCACAGGTAACAGCTAGGCATCTGATCAGTATCTCAAAATCACAAAAGATCCGCGGAGTCTCTACAGTCAGTCCCTACCGGACCACCCTGCAAGACCTCCGTAATTCCCCTAGGGAACCATTTCAAATGCACCGCTTTAGCAGCGCGTACTTCAAACAAAATGCACCGCTCAACAGCGCATGCTTCAAACAAACAAATTACTCACCGGGTGCACCCAGGTACGAATGTCCGTTCTCCGCTGCCAACTCCTTACAACCAACACGGTCAGCTCCTGGGTTTAAGCCCGTAGGACCCCGGTGAAGGGCGACTAGCAGCAGAGGGCACCCCGATCAGGAGCACGGAGTGGACGTCGAACTCCCCTCCGCCCGCCCGGCCAAGACGCCCTCGATCCTGCCACCCGAATACGGGGGAGGAAAGACCCTATCACGGGGTCCCTTCGTGGTCGCCAACTGAAGTAATCTAATAGTAATCCCAAGGGCCACACTTACCAGTGGCCCGCAATATTAAGTCAATAATAAGCAGTTGGCAACGTAGAAGGTTCAAGCGTTTATTGGCCACAACAGAACTCTACATAGAGGAGCCTCATCGATCCTCACCCATCAGGTGCGCCGAGGAAGACTGTTGGCCCCTTGACAGAATCACACTTATATACATAGCAGACTCAGCATACAAAGCATTGAAAGTGGAAAAACACCAGTTAGACCTAGAGCTCCTAAATGAGCTCATACCATCTGCACACATAAGGTTACTATCTTCTCCAGAGAAGGTCAGCAGGGTGACTCCCTTTCGTCTCGGGCACAGAGGAATTTCGCTTAATACTCCCTACTGCAGATGTGACCTTGGGCCTCAGCCGTAAATACAATTCACCCTGTCTCTAGGCTGGTACGAGCTAAATCATACAGACGGTGTTCAGAGAGAACCACGTGATCTGAGGCACGACTGGTCATGATCCAAGATGGCCGCAGTATGGCTTTTCGGCCCTTTCTATCATACAAGACACGGAGAACAAATGGGCTGTCTTACAAAGCAGTTCTCGATGCATACAGAGTAGAGATACAACCCAAGATACGTTATGCTAACTTCACATACTGACTTGAATCCCACAGAATATTATCAAGCCCATTATCTTATTTTATTTAGGCTACCACAGTAGTGTGCTATGAGTCTTTTACATCTTCGACACTTGTAAAGTCTCAACAGATTTCAGTCTATTTAAGGTGCAGTCGATTTCTTTCTTTATATCTTTATATTCTGCCTCAGTGTAGTGTGTTTTCTATTCCTGTTGATGTTATTCCTCCTATTGGACGGGACTGGCTTCCTCATGGAAAAACACTACTGATGTGTGATATTTTTTGTCTTGTACCTACTTTAATTTAATAGCAAAACCTGCACAGACAGCATGCTGCACCGACAATGTGTCTAATGTACGTGCTGTCATTTAACAGCATCATTTAACAGCGTGCTCCCTGGTGGTCTAGCGGTTAGGATTTGGTGCTCTCACTGCAGCGGCCTGGGTTTGATTCCTTGTCAGGAAAGAGTAGAATTTCTCTTCTGCATGATGTACTTCTATTCCGACAGGAAACAGTTTTATTTGTTCTTTTTTATTGCATTGAAACTGATTTTATTTATAACATTTAAATTGGAAGTATTTTATTACATACATTCTTCTTTATTCGACTTGACACCAGTAAACATTTCAGGGACAGCGAGGAATTGCTGACAGAAAAGTGACTGAAGGCCAATGGACTGGGGTGGGACCATTGCTAGGAGTGGAGCGCTTGGAGAGGAGCCTGGCCAGGAGATGGGCCCGGAGCTTTGAGGGACCGCAGCATTTTCCTGCCGCTAAAGCGGCAATAATTTTAACGCCGCTCTTGATAATATGCCCCATAGATTGTAACTGCATTCTGTGGGCAGCTATTCAGGCGGAGCGCCGCACCTTCGAGAACCATGCCATATCTATTAACTCAGACTATACCAAATTGATAATCTCATGAAGCAAAACCTACATGGACGTGAAACACCAGCTCGGGAAGATGGGACTTCCATATGCTGCTGTTCCCTGTGAGTGTCAAGGTCCCTGCACATGGCAAAATTCACTTCTAACAATAACCCAGAGGAGTCTGGCTGGAGGTCGGGGATAAGGCAGGGACGTACAGACGAGAGCAGGCCTGAGCGAAGTTCGGGGCTCCCCTGGAGGTGTTTCGAGGGAAGGTGCGGACCTTGGTACCAGTTAAGAGCTCTGATAGTGGGACAAAGGTGGACACCCAGGATCATGGTCCAAGAGGATGGGACCTTAGCCAAGGATGGAAAATCTGCTTCTGACGACCTGGAGGCATCTGGGTAGGGCCCTTGCGTGCTGGACAGTCAGGACACTGCCCCCACAGATGGGGGGATGCTTCATAAAAGGTGTAGCTACATGTGGGGCGGAGAGAGTGGTGCAGGACAGCTCAGGAGGTGAGGTTATGCACACTAACTTGGTGAGCATATTCTTTGAAATGCTCGTCGGCCTGGAATAATTTGGACACTTTCTAATGGGATTTGTGCTTACTCACTCTGATTCTTCAATGAATTGGGGCCGCGGAGGAGTGAGGGATGGACTCGCATGCCTGGTTTGTGGGTCACTTTCCTCACCTGATGGACTGGACTAGTTTCCTCATGGAAGAACACTACTGGTAAGTTTGCATCGGGTGGGGATACCCCAACAGGAGGGTCCCTATGCAGATTGCGGGCAGCCCGAGAGAACTGGCTACTAATCACTTCATTGGTTGGTCAAACTTAGTTTTCAGGCATCATCCCCCCTTTGTCAGAGTTGAGAAGAGCCAAGGGCCAGAGAGATCTCTGGGCTGGGGTGGGTAAAGAAGGAAACATGGGAGTGGGGTAGGTACATGATCGCATTCTAGAACAGAAGGCGTCGTCGATACACTTAGGCGGGCCACATGTATGGATATTTAGGTACTGCCAGAGGGACTGTTCTTTGTGTTATTTTTCTGGTTTAAAGAGCAATGATGACTACAGATGTTGGATGCTGTAGGAGGAGGAGAGGTGAGGGGAATTGGGCAGGACCCAACCCTGCTGGCACCTCACATGGGCCATTTCCACGACTATGGTTAATGTGCTAATGTCCGGGAATGTATGGGGTCTCAAAGGCTACCCAAAAAGATGCGGTGTGTTATCCTATCTTGAATGATATCAGGCCTGCATAGTTACGTTGCAGGAAATGCACCTTTTGTAGAATGAGCTAGCGGAGCTAGGTAGATCATGGAGAGGTCATTTGTACGGTGCTACATACTCTAACTATAGGAGAGGGGTTGTGACGTGGTCACCACCGGGTGTCCTCCTTGATAGGTGGACGGTACATGCAGACCCCAGAGGCAGCAACTATTAAATGTTTGGAGACCTCATCACCAGAGAGACACAAGGACATGGTTGTATAGACTATGTGTTGGGGAGGACAAAGGATTTGAACTGGTATGCGTCCGAAGACATCCATAAATAGATATTAGTGTAGTATCCTGTTATCCTCAATTCTACTGTATCCTTTCTATGGTTTGTATTGTCTATCACTCCCTATATCTATATTCCTGCTTACTCTGTTATAGAATGTGTATAGGTCATAGGAGAAGAAGTTGCAGTTGGAGCTAGACAGCTTGGTATGATTTAACCTGTATGGATGAGATCTTTCATTGAAGATTAAACCTCTTTTAAACCACTTGAAGACTGGAAAGTATTTTCTTCAAATGTCACACTGGCGTAGTCGGCAGTCTTCAAGAAGATCTCAACAGCAAGGATTCTAACACTCTGACACCAAGGAATTTTCACTTTTTGGTGAGAAAGAGATTTCATAATTTTCCTCTGTTATTATACTATTGATTTAAGGTTTGGGAGCATTTTGCCACATTCCCAAAATGAATAGATGGGATTTATTCGATGTGGGCTCACTCTTTTCTATATGTATATAGAGGAATAAATTGTATTTATACATCTGAAGTTCCTGTTAAGGAGAGTACAACATTTTCAATTTAATTCAGAATTTTCGTGCTTGAATCTGGGGTTGGGAGCTTTTCGCCACACATGAGCTTAGTTTAAGTTCTAGTCGATGTGGGCTCACCCTTGATCTCTTTCAGGAATCTGAATTGTTGTGTTTACCTTTTATGCCACTTCATGAAACGCAGTTATTTCATCAATCATCTCCGATCCTATTGACTGACTGCGCAGAGTATAGTATGTGGTTATCATGATCATGGTGTCCAACTCAGTCTGTAGTGTACCAAGTGAGTTCAGAGTCCATATTCAAATATCCACTGAATCGCCCTGCAGTAGAAGTACAACTTTGTTACTAAACAACAAGTGCATTAACCTGAAACAGGACACATATACATCAACATAGCATTTTCCAAATTCAGTAACTAAATCAACACACGGCTGTCAGACATACCTCCACTACTACACTCGTGACTAGTACTACTCGACTCCATCACTACACAGACACGTAGGTCTGCTGTGGTTGTTGACTTATTTACCTTTTATGCCACTTGATTTGAAAGTAAATGCCTCGAGTTATTCCATCAATCATCTCCAATCCAACTCACTGACTGCGTGCAAAGATAGTATGGTCATCATCATGGTGTGGTACGTGTTGTCCAACTCAGTCTGTAGTGACTCCGATTAAGTCCATATTCCATATTAAAAAATTGCAACGGATAATGGCCTGCACCTGCAGTACATTGACTGTCACTTGAGTTACTTTTACTTGGTAGATTAACTAGTAGAGTTCGACTTCATGCACAACATCAACACAACAAACAACAGCAATCGCTCAGAGTCAGCAAGCATCCAATGCATGCCATCATTACCTGTCTTGCTCTTCTCTTTGGCTAACAGATCAGATGCCTAGTTCTGACAGGTGTGTGTTTTTTAACGAGGCAGTGGCCTCATTATTATGCCACATTCATTTTCAGTGTTGTTAGTCTCTGTTTGGGTTTTCTTCTTATTTATCTGTGACACTTTGTCGCAGTTGAAGTTGGTTCACGTGGTCAGCGCTGTGATGGGCCGCAGCCTGGGTAGCGGTCATTGGTCAATTGAGTTTGCAGAAATGTCAGCAAGTTTCTTCGAAGAGTCTTGTCTTTCTCTGCCAACTACCTTCTGTTCTGACAGTGATGAGCTTTGGATGCCTGCCGAGGCTGTAGCCTTCTGACAGTGATGAGTTTACTTTTGGATGCCTGCCCAAGTTCTGACAGTGAAGAGTTGTGGATGCCTGCAGAGGCGGTAGCCTTCGGACAGTGATGAGTTTTGGATCGGAGACAAAACAGAGAATAGCTATAGTCATGTTTCACTTCTTCTGGAGGGACTGTTAGAGGCAACATTTCTTGTACTATTCTCCATCCAATGTCTGGCTTGATGGAAATGTATTTAGGGCGAGTCAGAAAGATGGAGCAGGACTCTGAGGAGTGGAGAGTTAAATGCACAGAGGTGCAACTCCAATAGGGAAATAAAAAGAGAAGACGGTGGTGATTGATTAGTTGTGATTTAATTTGAACCAGAAAGACCGATACACACACAAATAAAGGAAGGAAGAAAGTAACAATTTGAAAACCTAGTTGTCAGGGAAGAGGAGCTCTTCCTCAGACTCTGGTGGTTTGAACAGAAGTAGGTCATCTAACCCACTAATTCCGTCATTGAAGTTGCTCTCCTTTTCCTGCTGTGATTCAGGTATTTTGTACTCCTGTGGTATAAAGTGCTGATTCATTTTGATCATGGTTAACCTCTCCACGCTTTTGGGCGAGGGACTGGTCCTTTTCAAAGTTACAATGGCACCAGCAGCACTGAAAACATGCTGAGAAGAGACACTTGCGACAGGGGAAGCCAGATACTCTATCGTCAGCCTGCTGAGCACTCTCCATTGGCTTCTTTTCCCATACCAATACACCAATGGGTTTCGATCCATGAAGACCTCTGTTGGGTCATCTAGATAGGCCTGGACCGTCCGCTCAATGCTCAGGGGTGCTCCGATCTGCTTGGCCTCTTTTGCCTTTGCATCAGCACTGGACTTACCATACCCCTACCGTAGAAACCAATCAGTTGCCGATTGTACTGTGGATGATCCTGTTCTTGCTGTTGTTGATGTTATTGGTAGTGTTGGTGTCGGTGACTGCTGGGAGGCAAACACACTGCCCTCAGGCTCTGAGGTAGAACTTGACTCTGGATGCCCTGTAGTACTTGTTCTGGCCTGGGGCGAGGGGCCTCTAATTACCAGCCGTTCGTTTTCAAAGTCAATGGCTTGCTCAGCTATCAAAGTTTTGTACTTGGCAACATCCACTTCTGAAAAAGGAACTACTGCCTTACTGTTCAGAAATACTTTGTACCGTGGATCCAAAATTGTGGCAGTAATGTAATGTGGATGTGACACAATGTTATTTTGAATCCTTGTATTTTCAGATAAGCGAACGGCTAAGGAGTCCGCCAAATAATATGCGTCTTGCTTGTCATCCACAACTGCGTACTTTTCAGACACCTACTTCAGCTGTTGCTCTAGCATGTGCAACAATGGGATAGCTTGGTCCATAGTACAGTCCTTCCTGCTGACTTCACGCGTGATGACCTCAAAAGGAATTAGCATCTCTGTCAGGCGTTGAACGAGGTCTCATTAGCCCATCTCAACGGTCATGCCTCTCACGTTAGGATCCCCTAATCTTTGCATGACATAAGCATTGAGTGGTATGTACTGCTCAAACAGACGATCAAGCTTGTAATAAGTTGAGTTCCAACGTGTAGGCACCTCCTGGATGAGTGCTTTGACTGGCATTTTATGCTCACATTGAATGACCCTCAGCTGCTTCCGGGCTTTAAAAGAATGGCTAAAATGTGTGCATATTCTTCTGCAGGTGGCCAGTAAGTTGTTGACTTTGTATTCATTTTTCAGAAAGTCTTGCACAACAATGTTAATGCAGTGTGCCAAACACGGGACCCTGAAATAGCCACCAACTTTCATGGCCCTAACTACATTACTGCCATTGTCCTTGGCAACAAAACCAATGTTAAGCCCTCTTGGGCGCAGCCACTCAAAGACCTTGCTGTTAAATTCATCCAAAATGTTTGCAGCAGTATGAGATTTCTCCATTGCAAACATGGCTACAGTCGCATGTTTGCGAGTGGTGTAAAAAATCTCAGCAGCGTCAACACCAGCAGATATGTGTTCTCTAACCCCCACAAAAGAGATTCAGTGTGCAGTGATGCACATGTAATCAGTGGCTTGGCAACTGGTCCACATGTCTCTTGTCAGGTGGATACTCTGAACAGCACTCTGCTTCAAGGCTTTTCCAAGCAATTCCAGCACGTCGTGATGTAGTGCTGGAACAGCAACTCGGCTCTCCCCAGTTCCGGCTCCATAGACTCCCAAGAAGTCGCACTTGCTAAATGGCTGGAGTCCGCCAGCGATAAGGTTGCCCCCCTTAAGACAATTAGAACTAAGCGTCCCCATGACGCACATCGATGGTTCTCGGACAGCCTCAAATCTCTAAAATTGGGACTCCGCCAAGCCGAGCGCCGTTGGCGCAGAAACTACGATCACTCAGGAAAGCTACAATTCCTAAAACTCTCCGGCGAATACAAACAGGCCATTTCAGCTGCAAAAAAGGCCTACTTTTCTACCAAAATTCTTAACTCTGCACAAAAATCAAAAGAAATTTTTGCTATTGTGGAGGAGCTCTCACATCCTGATAGGGTGACCCTCAAACCCCTCCCATCTCAGGCTCTCTGCGATTCCCTCAATCAATTTTTTATTGACAAAATCAGTAAAATCAAACACAGTATCCTCTCTGGATCCCCGGTGATGTTCCCTACTGATATCACTCCCTTTTCTAATCCCCACTCTCTTACTCAGTTTCCCCCTATACTTGAATGCGACTTTCTTTCTCTGCTTAACAAAGTCTCTTCTGGTTCTCCCATCGATTGCTGCCCTCCTGCGATCCTCCGCGCTGCCTTTTCAGCTTGCCCCACCCCTCCACTAGCCCTCCTGAACAATTCTCTTCTGTTCGGTGAGGCACCTAGCCAGTTTAAGAATGCTGAGGTGGTTCCTGTTTTAAAAAAACCTAATGCCGATCCTACAGTTATGGGCAATTTTCGCCCTATTTCCCTTCTCCCTTACCTGAGTAAGGTACTTGAGACTCACGTGACTGGAGTCCTCACCTCTTTTATTGAAGAGTCTAATTTCTTAGACTCCCAGCAAGCCGGGTTTAGACCTGCTCACTCGACGGAAGCAGTTATACTCTCTGTCATGGAGGAACTCCGTAGAGGTGCCGACTCTAATACCAGTCAAGCCCTGATCCTCCTAGACCTTTCGGCGGCCTTTGACACGGTCGACCATACCATCTTGGCCGACCGTGTCAAAGAGGCAGGTATCAGTGGGACGGCCCTTAGTTGGGTTCGTTCCTTTCTGACTAACCGCCATCAATCTGTGCGGCTCTCCCAGTTTTCGGCTGACAAAATGCGGCTTACCTGTGGCGTTCCACAGGGCTCGTCTTTGTCACCACTTTTATTCAATTTGTATCTTACTCCTCTCATTCGCTCCCTCCGGGGAAGGAATGTCACTGCATTTAATTATGCAGATGACATTCAGCTTGTTTTCAACCTTGACTCATCTGACGAAGCAATTCAAGATTTCCAACTCACCCTTTGTCATATCAGTGATTGGATGGGTGCTCACCACCTCAAGCTTAATCCCGACAAGACTGAGCTTGTTCTTGTCGGTGGCCCATCCAACCCCTGGAATTCGATGTTTTGGCCCCCTTCTCTGGGTCCTTCTCCCTGCCCGGTTGACAAGGTGAAAAGTCTGGGAGTCTACATTTCCCACGATCTCTCCATGAAACACCAGGTCAGTGCCACTGTGTCTTCTTGCTTCTTCCAGCTTAGGAAGATTCGGAAAATAGCCCACTTCTTGACCACCGAGGCCCTCACTCTGGCACTACTGGCATTAGTCATTTCTCGAATTGACTATGCCAATGTTCTGTATGTAGGCATCCCACAGTATCAAATTAAAAGACTACAGCTGATACAGAATCAGGCTGCTCGCCTGATCTACCACTGCCCCAAACATTCTCACGTCCACCCTCTGCTCAAAGCCTTGCACTGGCTCCCTGTATCGGAGCGTTGCAAGTTTAAACTTGGCTGTCTGATTCATAAATCTCTGGCCGGTTTTGGTCCTTCTTTTATTTCTTCTCTCTTGCATCCCTATGTTCCCTCTAGGCACCTTCGCTCCTCTCATCAAGCGCTCCTCCAGACGCCAAGGTTTAGGCGCAAAAAACACGGTGGCCTCAGATTCTCTTTTCTAGCTCCCTCCTTCTGGAATTCACTCCCGTTGGATATTAGACTTTCTCCTTCTCTCCCTCACTTTAGATCCCTTCTCAAAACCCATCTCTTTCACTTTATCTATACATAAGCCCTCTTTTTTTCTTTTTCTGCCTCTGCTCAAGTAAGTGCTTAGCGCCAAGAAACCGTCCGGTGTAAGTTGCGCTCTATAAGAATTTTTTACATTACATTACATTACATTACATTACATTACATTACAAAATAGTAGCGGCTGGGAACCTGCCAATTTGGGCAGATGGCTGTCACAAATTCCAGAAAACCCACCCCTTCAACAAAAGAAAAAGGGAGAAGGTCCAGTGCTAACATTTTTGCCAGCTTCGCATTGTACAAACGTGCTATTGGGTGGTTGCGTTCGTACTGCCCTTTCCCCCTAAACATGCTGATAATGCTAGGCTGCATGGTTTTCCTTTCTCTTAGGCTCAACAACGCATTTTCTTTCATTGCGGTCCTCCTTGCTGTCTCAGGCTGACTCTTACTCTTGTGCCACTGAGATGTTGCTGAGGATGTGGGCGATAACACTGCACTGCTGGGGACAGGGCTACTTTGTGTACCACAACCAGGGAGAATGTCTCCCTGTCCTTCCTCTTCCACCGTGATCGGATCTTCTACTCGTTTATCCCCACCAACACCAATGGTTGCAGTTTGTATGCTGCAAAGGTGGTCCTCCCAGTCGATCAAGTGGTGTTTTTTCAGATGGGTTATTTGGCCTCCGGTACCATAATTTGTACCAAGCTTACCCCAACTAACGGAGGTATTACAAATGGAGCATATAGCGATGTTCTCCTCCTTTTTGCTAACCGTAAAGAAGTCCCAAACTGGGGAGCTTAACCTTTGTCTCCTGCTGGAGGTGCCACTTCCAATGCCGGATGAACTGGAGGGTGTGCGTTGAATTTGACTCTGTACTGTACCACTACCTACTTCTACTGAGGTGGTGGTGGTGCTGGATTCCAGGCCTTTGCTAATGCAAATATGGAAGCTGTAGGTTGTGTTGGTGTTACCTGTGTTGGAGGTATGCGTGCTACAGCCCTCGCAGCGATTTTGGATAGGGTAATAATGTTGGTCTCCATCTCCTCGGGACCGGGAGTGATGTTCGTGATGACTGGCTCATCATCATCATCTTGCTGTTCTAAATTGACCTCCATAAGTGTAAGGCTTTCTGGCACCTTCCTTTTCCCTAGCCTGGTCTTGGGACGTGTCTCCCTCTCAGACTCAGTTTGTGGCTTCCAAGTGGCATCTAGATCATCAGAAGGGGTGCTTGGCGAAGAACTTGATGGACTAACCCTCCTTTTCCTTGCTGGGGATTTGGAAGACAAGGGATCTTCTGAATGAGTGGCTTCCTCTTCTTCTTCCTCTGCATGAGGCTCAATTTCCAGAACTGCCCCTACTTCGGGAGGAACAACAACTACTATTGCGGGCGGTGGTTGCGGCTGTTGTTGTTGACCACTTATCTGCTGTGTTTCCTCCTGCGTTGATTGGGTACTACTTTGAGATAGCGATAAGTTTATCTCAGGCTCAGCATCACTGGTTTCCACCATTAGGCTGGCTACCTCTTCCACACTCATGTGCTTGGGCCTGGGTTGGTGGGTTGGGCCCACTGATGCCGAGGTGCTGCCCCCAGATTACCCCCGGACACCGCTGCTGCAGGCGTCATTTTTGGTTTCGCAAAAAGGTTTTGGGCGGCACACCCGAATTAAGTGTCACTTCCTTCTTCTCAATAGCAACCTTCTTGGTACTGGAGGACCTGGTAACTGCTTTCTTTGGGGCCATCTTCTTCAGATGTCAGCAGCACTCAGTTGCACAAGTTGCAGAGATGTCTGGTCAGGTCACACGTCACGTCGTGTACAGCAGCAGGACGTCTGTCTGGCAGCACAGCGGGTGATGATGACACTCCTCCTCAGTCATTTGTGCACCTAAAAGCAAAAAAGCCAGATGAACATCAGTCAAACGTGAAATTTGTTGTGCTTAAATTACTAATAGTACAATCAAACTAATATAATATATAATATAACTTAGTGTGTGGTGGTCACAATTATTAAATTTTAGTAGCTCAGCGAACAACAACAGTGTAGCCATTTATGAGACTTTGACAAACAAGGCCAGGGCTTTTCTGGTGTACTGTGTACACTGAAGAAGAATAAGAATAGCAAAGAACAAAAACAAAAATGTAGTGGAGCCTGTTTGGCCTAAATTTGTGCATCACGTGGGATGGATGCAGCATCAGGGAGCTGCAGCTGGCAATGGGGATGGATTTGGAAGCAGTAAGACAAGAGGAACAATGGAAAGACACGCAGGACTATGTGGCAAAAACAGCATACTACTAACTACCACCACAAAATGGCCCCCAGCCACATGGTCACTCACAGGCACAAGGCACGGCAAACAATGAACTCAAGTAGGCCTATATGGCCAGACAAAGGATGCCTGATAAACAACACAGCTTTAATGTAAAAACGAAAATCCCAATGGCTAAAAACAGGTTGGAAAGTTACACAACAACCACAACAACACCACATACACATGCAAAAAAGGCATTTATTTAACACACCCAAAAAGTGAAATACACCCCCCAAAAAAACTCACATTTTGCAATTCAATCCAATGCCATCCATGCCCTAAATGAAATTCAACAGACACCACAGAAACAGTTGTTTCATGTACCCATGATGATTGATGAGTACCCCTGGGCCTACTGGCAGACTGGGCCACAAGCTTGGAGGCCTATGGCAAAAGCACAGTGGCTGGTCCCACAAAATGGCCGCCACCACATGGCCAGGCCACCCACAACAACAAGAAAAGGAAGACAAGACAGACAATGCAGGCCTATGGCTAAAGCACAATGCTTGGCTTCACAAAATGGCTGCCACCCACATGGTCAGGCCATCCACAATAATAAGAAAGTGAAGACAAAGGACAGGACCAGGAAGTTGGAGACTCTGGGGAACTTCTTTCCTCTTTCAAAAAATTGTAAAAACAGTAAAATGACTCCTTGCTCAAAAAACTACAGCCAAATGACAACCTGAGGAGCTTTTTTAGCAAAATGAACAAAATCTTCATTTTCGAGAAGGTTTTATGCTGCTCGAGAGATATTCTTTACCAGATTGCAAATTCTGCGTGTTCGGCATCGCGATCTTCACAAAAAGTAATTATCGCGCACGCGAACAGGCATATTGAGCACGCGAAGAAGAAAAAAAGTCTGCGTTGTCGCGCAGTTCAGAGTTGCCAAAACTCCGCGAGCTGAACGCCCAGGGTTACCTACTGGCTGAAAACACCTATTTATTTAAAACACACCAAAAAACTGAAATACCACTCCAAAAACCACATTTTGCAATTCAATCCAATGCCATCCAGGCTATAAATGATGTTAAAATTCAACAGACAAAACAGAAAAAGTTTTTATGCACCCATGATGACTACCTCTGGGCCTACTGGCAGACTAGGCCACAAGCTTGGAAGCCTATGGCAAAAGCAAGCACACTGACTTACTCCACAAAATGGCCGCCACCCACATGGCCAGGCCACCCACAATAACAAGAAAGTGAAGACAGACAATGAATGCAGGCCTATGGCAAAAGCACACTGCATGGATGGCTCAACAAAATGGCCGCTAGCCACCCACACCAAAAAGAAATGGAAGACAGACAATGCAAGCCTATGGCAAAAGCATACTGCCTGCCTTCACAAAATGGTCGCCACCCACATGGCCAGGCCACAACAACAACAAGCATAAGCCAAGGGGAACAAAGAAAACACATGCAGGCCTATATGGAAAAAGCAGCACACTACTAAACTACCACCACAAAATGGCCCCAAGCCACATGGTCACTCACAGTCACAACAGGCTATGGAAAACAATGAACTCCAGCAGGCCTATATATGACCAGACAAAGGAGGGCTGCTAAACAACACAGCTTTAATACAAAAATGCAAAAACGAAAATCAACAGGGCTACGAAAGGTTGGAAAGTTACACAGCAAGCACACACACACATCCAACAAAGGTATTTATTTATTAACACACACACCCAAAAAGTGAAATACACCCCAAAAACCACATTTAGCAATTCAATCCAATGCCATCCATGCCCTACATGATGTTTAAATTCAACAGACACCACAGAAACATGCACCCATGGGTACATCTGGGCCTACTGTCTGAAATTTCAAATAAAAACAACTAGGCCCCTACTGAAACTACAGGCCACCCTCAACAATAAATTTTAAAAACGATGAAAATCCTCAAAAAATATAGGTACACTACAAACAAGCCCCAATCAAACAAACAAGTACACCAATTCTCCAACTTACTTGTAAAATCTCAAATCCAAAAGTCCTCAAATCCAATCCAATGATATGATGTATCAGACAGACACAAAATGTGACCCTTCCATCTCCAAATCCAAATGAAAGTGAACAGCACATGGACAAAGCACTAGGAGGAGCTTGCTGGACAGGAACAGGAAGTTGGAGACTCAGGGGCACTTCCTTCCTCTTGAAAAAAAAAGTAAAAAAGGGCTCCTTGCACAAAAAACTACAGCCAAATCGCAATCTGACGGTAAGTCGTTACCGCGCACGTGAGAACGCATATTGAGTGCGCGAAGAAGAAAAACAGCTATGCTACTTTGCAGATTGCGTAGTATTCGATAACTACGCGTTCTACGCGAATCGCGAAGTTACCGAAACTCCGCAAACTCCGCTAGCGTAGCGTAGTTCACTACACAGGGTTAGTTGTGGTAAGTGCAGACCTCCCTGTTGAATGCTTATTGGGCAATGATTTAGAAACTTCAGATTGGGCTGAAGTCGAACTCAGGACTCATGCAGAAATGTTGGGCATCCCTGTAGATGTGTTTGCCATGACTAGGTAAAAGGCAAAAATGTCTTCCACTGAACAGGCCCTGGATCCTGGAATAATGGATCAGGTGCCTTCCAAGCGAAGGAGCAGTAGGGTTAAGGCAGGGTCTTCTCCCCTGCCTCAGAGTACAGAGCAGTCTCTTGAGGGAGATGATCCGAGTCCTGAAGAAGGAACTGTCTCAGAGGAATTTGAACCTGATCAGGTTGAGTTCTTGGGGTCAGGGGTCCCTTCTTGGGCAGATCTGAGCCAGGAGCAGCTGAAATGCCCCCTCTTGAACCCCTCAGACAGCAAGCTGCTGCTGAGGCTGCTGGGAGTGGCAATGGGCCCCAGAGGAGCTATTGGGATGATGGACCAGAGGGTAGAGTCCCCAAACCTGGTGCTACCAGGAGGTTGGTTATACCTCTTAGGTTTAGGGGCTTCCTATTGACACTGGCACATGATATCCCATTAGCAGGACACTTGGGCCAAAACAAGACCTGGGACAGACGTGTTCCTCACTCTCATTGGCCACATATGTCCATGGACACAAAGGAGTTTTGTCGCTCCTGTATCACTTGTCAAGCCAGTGGTAAGGCAGGTGGTACTACAAAGGCCCCCCTGATACTACTACCTGTGGTGGGGGTTCCCTTTGAGAGGGTGGGGATTGACATTGTTGGTCCCATGGATCCTCAAACTGCATCTGGGCACAGATTCATACTAGTGGTGGTGGACCATGCCACTAGGTATCCAGAAGCAATTCCACTTAGGACTACCACAGCTCCTGTTGTGGCTAGAGCCCTTCTGGGAATATTTTCCAGAGTGGGGTTTCCTAAGGAGGTAGTATCAGACATAGATGCAAACTTTATGTCTAGTTACTTGACTGCTTTGTGGAAGGAGTGTGGAGTAAATTACAAATTTACCACACCTTATCACCTACAATGCAATGGGTTACTTGAAAGATTCAACAAAACACTCAAGGGCATGATTGAAGGTCTCCCTGAAAAGCTCAGGTGTAGATGGGACATCCTTTTGCCCTGCCTTCTCTATGCCTACAGACAGGTTCCTCAGAAGGGGGTTGGTTACAGCCCTTTTGAACTTCTGTTTGGACATCCAGTTAGGGGTCCTTTATGTCTAGTGAAGGAGGGATGGCAGTTACCTCTCAAACCCCCTAAACAGGATATTGTGGGCTGTGTACTTGGTCTCCGCTCCCGGATGTCAGAGTACATGAATTGCAAAAGGCCTGGTATGACCAAAAGGCTGAGTTGACTGTTTATCAGCCAGGACAGAAAGTATGGGTTTTGGAGCCTGTGGCCCCAGCAGCCCTCCAAGACAAGTGGAGTGGCCCTCATACAATCATTGAGCAAAAGGGAGAGATTAACTACCTGGTGGACCTTGGAACTCCCAGGAGCCCCCATAGGGTGCTCCATGTAAACAGACTCAACACATATGTTGACAGGGCAGATATGGGCTTGCTCATGGCTACTGATGAGGGACAGGAGGAAGAGAGTGATCCACTCCCTGACCTGCTCTCACAGAACCTTGATGATTGGTCAGTTGATCTTGGCAGGCAGCCTCACTGCCCAGCAGCAAAATGATTGCAGGTGAGTCCTCAATCAGTAAAAACATATGTTTTCTCTGACTCCAAGTCAGACTACCTGGTGCACTCATGAAGTGGAAACAGGTGACAGTCTGTCTGTTAAAAATAAGATTTACAGGCAACCTGACCATGTCAGAGACTGCATCAAGACTGAAGTCCAGAAAATGTTGGACCTGGGAGTAATTGAGCCCTCAGATAGCCCTTGGGCTAGCCCAGTAGTCTTGGTACCAAAACCTCACACCCAGAATGGTAAGAGAGAGATGAGGTTCTGTGTTGACTACAGGGGTCTCAATGCTGCCACTAGGACTGATGCCCATCTAATACCCAGGGCAGGTGATCGTATAGATACTTTGGCCTCAGCTAAGTTTCTGAGTACATTTGACCTGACAGCTAGCTACTGGTAAATCAGATTAGCTCAGGATGCAAAGCCAAAAACAGCATTCTCAACCCCTAGTGGGTACTACCAATTTGTGGTGATGTCCTTTGGTTTGAAGCTCCTGAGGACTCTGAAGATTTCTGCAACACAGGAGGTGGGTTCCCGAGCATCCCTGAGGTTGATCTGACCTCTCAGCAATTCTGAGATCAGTATCCCTCGTGGGGACCGTGCAACTGGAACCCCTGTGCACCCTGTACTTTTGCAGCAGCTTATGATTTTTGGTGATCCCCGAGGCTGTGCTTTGGGCTACGTGTAGTCCTGACCCAGAACAGTATTTCCACCAAAGATTTCCGGCTTACACTCCATGAGTGTTCCGTGGGCTGGTATTTCGTGATTCAGCTTGAGGTCCCTTTGCGATCCCTGGTCCGTTGGCCTGTGGGTCCCTGTGAAGGTAACTTTGACTTTCCTTGGGCTTTCCTGGATGCTCCAGATGTGCCCTGACTCTCCATTGCTTGGAGAGTCCCCAGGACCTTGCTGATCCTCACAGTAGCTTGTTTCCTCTGCCGCGTGGGTTGCAATTGCCAAGGCTTGTTGGTGTTCGATCTGGACACTGACCCCCCAACATTCGACATCCTTCATGGGACAGCTCACTTCCAGACTTTGGTCATCGTCAACGTCTCCTGGTCCCTGTGGCTGCAGAGTCAAGCATCCTATCTTCTCACCTGAAGTACCCGACATCAGTGGGCATTCATTCACTGAGCCCCTGGTCACCTTGAAGTGACTCTGTCCCCTCTGCTTTCAGGTTCTTCTCACCTCAGATCCAGGCTTGGATTGCACTGGACACTTTTCATCTTCCCGGCAGCAGCACTTTCTCGCATCACGCCGTTGAAAACGACGAAGGTTTCCGATACCACTTGACCCCTATGCACCCAGCTCTACTGGGATAGGTAACACGGGTACCTCGGTACTCCCAAGGGGGCTGGCCTTAGAACCTTTTATGTTCAAAAGGGTTTGCTTGAAGTCCTCTCCGAAGTGTCCTTAAATTGTAATTTTCCAAATTCGACTTTCCCATTGAGTTGTACGGAGCTCGCGTCTGTGTTCTCACACTGCACCCGTCCTCCAGGGTCCCTTGTGTCACTACTTTGGGTGAGTACTTGGGGTCCCAGCGAATCTACGTGCTCTAGGTACTGTGTCTATTGAAGTTATGGTTCTTATACCATTTTTTTAGTTTATGGCTCGGTCTCCCCCTGGAGCCCGCTGTGTATTGTGCTATTTACTGTCATTCTATTGGTTTACTATTGTGTGCTTTGTGCTCTAATCTCATAAAGAGGTTAGTAGTGAGTGTTTAGTAATAAATGCATATATTTTATATATCTCTTGTGTGGGTCTCCTTTCATTTGGTCATTCAGGAGGTTCTGATCTGGTGATACCGCTGGAGCAGGATTTTCTATTGAAAATTTATTTAAATTTACACTCCAGTTTATGTTTATATGTCATAATTAAAATTACTGATAATTAATTATTAAATATTAATTTTGTTGAAGTTTCTGATTAATCAACTTTACTAATGAAAGAATTACACGCGGGATTGCATTTATGTTGCTTTATTAATACGTGAACTAAGTTGGTGAGCAAATTGATTAAATATGTGTGGCTAAAGTGCTATTTGTTATGTGTTTGCGCTTTAAAAATAACGTGCTTTAATGCTTCTTTACGTCGCAGATAGCTAGTTAGTTACATACACATAGGGGTATTAGTGGGAATTAACACTGTATAATCATTATGATGTGGTAACGCTGTTTTGTGTTTCTTTTAATTAAGATGGTCCGTTTTGGCCTAGACAAAGATGGCCGATATTTACAGCCTGCATTTGAGTAGATGAAATACGATGAGAGGCCTCGCTGAATATGGTTGGAAACGAAACCACCTGACCTCGGCCTCTGACTGTATTAAGAGTTTCCGTGAGGACAGCAGCTCTGGGCTTGATGCCAGTTGCCCTTGGAAAAGAATAAAGCCACAATGAACTCTGATAAACTTGCGGTGGCTTCACTATGATTCCGCGGAAGAGCATTCATGGATGTTGCATTTTTTAGTTTGAGCCTCCTTCTTCCGTGTTTTTATTTTTGAGATTTTCGAGAGCGGAGGTTTTCTAAATGTTGCGAGTCAACATCCTTTCCTGCTAGCTCTGCTCAATGGCTCAACGGACGTTTAGAGTTTGTTTGTAACTTTCAATATGTAAGTTTAAGTATAAATACTGTTAGACTAGGGAGGGTCTGAGGCCACTTCTTCTTGAACCTATGCTCGAGAGGATCGACGCTGATTGAGAGGACGGCGACTCGGGAGACTTTACTGAGAGACCTGTCCTGACCCATTTACATCATTTAGCTAGAATAGGTAACTATGAGAATAATGATTTTGCTATTGATTGACTTTCCATTTGAACTAATTTAGATAAAATAACCTTTTGTTTGAATCACAGTGTCGGGTGGTTATTTCTTTGTCATTTATTGAATTTTTGAATATGTTCTTATTGTTTAAATCATGACTCAAGACAGATCAATTAGGTCGCATTGACCTCAGTTTAGATGCAGATTGATATAGGAGTTCTCTTGTATATTCGGTGTGGATAGAGTAATAGAGTGAATGTTAGTGTGATGGGCCCTAGCGTATGGTGAGTGAATGTGCGTATGACTGTGGAATTACTCTGTCCGTGGAAGTAGGGAGAATTTATATGCTCCGATCTGTAGCAGTTTCCTGGTAGCAGTATGATGGTTTTTGATTATTGTCTTGATCTGATAGATTGCTTGTACATAGGCTTTTGGATTCATTGATTTATTGATTGATGTTGATATATGTACTAATACTATATGTTGAAGTCGTCGTATTGAGTTATATGTAGTGTGTACGGCTTCTGGAACGTGGGGAGCTGGTGACGGTTCCGTAGTAGGGCAGAGGGAAGTGAGTGCTGCTCTCGGGAAAGACGGGATTGTTGGCCCTGTACGTATGCAGGGAAAAACGTGTGACAATTGAAGTTGCGCGTCGCATTGTCTGGGTTCGGAATTGGTGACATTGTCGTGTGTTACTATTAGAGACATATTTTCAGTATAAAAGAAGTGCGTATGGTAGCGAAGGTTATCTGTGAAACTCTGGTCTTAAGTCCCAGGGATTCGTAAGGTTCGCCATTAAAGCTTACTGCTGGAGAAGTAATAGGTATTCTCTGAGCTTGTTTGAAGGACTGGGCAGAGGTAAGCGCTGCTTGGTTAACGTGTGTGATAATTCTGTAGTGGGACAGACTGTTCGCTGTTCTCGGGAAGGGCAGGATTCTGTGTGGATGTACTACATTTTCTGGTATGAAAGTGCGTGAATGTATGAGCATTTAGTTGATTGTGAGACTCTTTGGAGCATTCCTAGAGGAAACAGTTAATGGATGCATGATAGAAGGGCAGAGTAGAGGGATGTGCTACTGTGTCAACGAAAGTAATAATTCCGTGGTAGAGCAGAGGTAAGCGCTGTTCTAGAGAGAAGCGGGATTTTTGTGAGAAAGACTTTTCTTTACTATTCTGTGGTTAGGGAAGCAGACAATGGAGATGTTTATATGTTGTAACTAATAGATTTTGTGGAATCTGAAACGAAGTCTACTGAGAAGTCTTTGTAAAGGAGGGGTAGACGAGTGACAGGAGACAGAGTAGAAGCGACTGCAGCAACTACTGACGTCAGAAAGACCGCGCTGTGATTGGGCAGTGGATCAGAACAGTGCTCGCGCTGTGATTGGTACGTTGGTGTGAGCCGCGCAGGGATTGGAAGGAGTACAGGGTGACGTAGACGCTTCGGGATTGGTGTGTTAGTGTGAGTCGCGCTGTTATTGGATAAAAGATCGTACAGTTGCGGAAGGGACTAGAGGATAGTGGTAAACGCTAAAATGTATTACCAAACGGAAGAAAAGAAGAAAAAATCCTTGTTCGGTAAAATTAAAAGGTGGTTCGACAAGGATAAAGACATAATAACTAGAGAAGGTGAATTGCTACCTCCGACAAGAACTCCTGCATCCTTCATGGTTGCGAAATATGGGTATCATACCTGTATATGGTTAGACAATTGGGCTAAGCACACTAAAGACGATGGTGTTTTAGCTTTCCCGGAACATGGTTCATTTAATCTGGCCGTGTTGAGAAATTTACGGGAAAAGATGATGTCTCTAGAGCCTACACCAAGGCCGACACAGTTTGAGGCGTTGGTAGAATGGGAAGATGAGGTGCATGAGCAAGAAAAGCAGAGGGTGGAGGCAAATATAGGTATATTTTCGGGAGGAAATATGATCGTGAAACTCATCATGATCGAATGAGGAGATGCGAGATGCTAGTATGTCAGAGGGATTATATCCTATGAGAACTGTTGAAGAGAAGGAAGGGAGGAAGGGTACGGAAAAAGTGCCTGATACAGAAGTGAGAAGGTATGGGGCTAATGATTATGAGGATGAGGTCTTGGATGACATGATTTACAAGAGACCACCTCCCTATAGACCAGAACCAGAAGAGAGAACGCCAGTTGCTACTCCCATAAGAGATACTTTGCGAATTGTTAAAACAGAAATTGTGACACCTGACCTGAAAAGTGGTAGCTCTTTCACGGAAAGGGAGAGAGAGAGAGAGCGAGAGAGAGAGGATCAAATCGGTGATGAGAAAACAAGAGAATTAGCCAGAACCACATCTGAGCTGACTGAGAAAATTAGAGAACTAACGAAAAATCTAGAAGCTGTTACAGTGCCTGTAACCATAGGTCCGGTTATGCCTATTTTTGATAAACAAAGAATGGGTGAAAATAGTTTGACAGTTCCCTATGTAGGAAATGGTTTGGTTGGTTCTTTGGAGGAATCAGGAATGAGGACGGGAGAAAATCATTTGGAGCAGCTGAGACATGACACATGTAGTGGAGGATCAGATGTACAGCCTAATTCAGGATTGAATACTGGTTGTTTAGGAGGATCAATTTTGGAACCACAGAGGATGGCAGAACAAGTGGGTGCAGTGAAAAGGTCTACAGAAATAACGGCTGAGGATTTGAATGATTGGTTGAAAGTTCTTCAAAAGAAGGATAACGATTCACAGGCAATTGATGTAGCCAGGTTGCGCATAGAACTGGAGGAGCTTATTGCAGGAACAATTCCTACAGAAATGTTGAAAAATCATCATGATGGAGAGTTGTTATTCATGTGCAAGAGTATCACCTGGATGGCTAAGAGTACACATGATAGGTTAAAGGGTATAGCGAGTGAACTAGGAGTTGACATGGATAAGGCGAAAGCTTTGCAGAAGCCTTACAGGGTGGATATCTCTGACAAAGACATTGAAAATCTAAATGATGTTGGCAGAACAGGGCAGATTAAGGAAATGATTTCCTTATTGCGAAAATGGGGTGATGTGGAAAAGTGGAAGGATAGGTGGTACAAGAAAAGGGAAGATTCAGTGGACAGGACTTACTCAGCTTTTCCTATGAGAGAAAAAGAAAAAACAGTGGATGCTTATCCTATGAGAGAGATTCCTGGAGGAGGATATGTACATGTCCCATGGACTAGACAGGATATTTTGTCATTTACGAATGATTTCCCTCGACTGAGAGAAAAGCCCGTCGAGTGGTATAGGCAGGTAGACAGGTTTGTGAAATTGTCAAAAGTGCTGTGGATTGACCTGAATAGTCTGTTTGATATAATTGTTCCAGCAGATTTGTGGACAGAGTGTAAAATAGTTGTAGATTGGCCTGCTAAAGAATACCCAAGGGATCAGAACACAGGAGCTCCCGACCCGGAGGTCATGAGGAAATATG
The DNA here is from genome assembly GCF_964204655.1 of Triturus cristatus. Taxonomy (NCBI): domain Eukaryota; kingdom Metazoa; phylum Chordata; class Amphibia; order Caudata; family Salamandridae; genus Triturus; species Triturus cristatus. Next base: position 142,721,286 of record NC_140585.1, on the reverse strand, counting down.
AGCAGGTTATTGTGTTCCTGAAAAATAAGGTACCCCCTAAAGAGACAGATTGGGTTAAGATAGATCGAACACATCAGGAAGCAAAAGAATCAGTTCATGCTTTTTATGAAAGGCTGATACTGGCTTTTAAACAGTTTAGTGGAGATGAACACTTGGGTGATAAGGATTTGAGTCATTTTGTATACAGGTTTGTATATGGTTTGAGACCTGAAATAAGTGAAAGGATTCGTGAGCACACAGTTGATTGGCAGAGTAAAAAGATTGATGAAATCTTGAGACATGCAAAGTACTTCAGTGATGAGATTGAGGCAAAACAGAGAAAGCTGAAAGAGAAAGCAATGTGGGCACAGGTGAAAGTTGCAGAAAGACAAGAAGCACAGCTGGTGGAACAAGCAAATAATCCAGGAAATAGGCCCAGATATGGCACAGGAAAAGGAAAGGGGAATCTAGAAGAGGCCAAGAAGAAGTTCCCATATCACAACTGTGGACAATTGGGGCATTGGAGATCCGAGTGTACCAATCCACCATTAGTGAGTAATGAGAATAAATCATTGAATCAACAGGTGCAGAACGAAGGGTGTAATCATCAGCAACAACAGCAGAAGGTTGTCAGACAGCAGAGTCAAGAGCCAAAACAGCCCTTGCCGCAGAATAGAGGGTCCCAGAAATATAACCAGGACTCAGGATTCTACAATGATGAGCAGGTAAACAAACCGAGACGTACTAACCCAGTACAGCAGTACTGGCTAAAGAATGAGGGGAGTGAGTCTGAAGGGGACTATTGACGGTGCCGAAGAGAGGAGGAAGAGTGCATACTTGGAGCAACTCTAGAAATAGACCAGGCAGGACCATTTGTAGATGGGAAAAAAAATGGGGAGAGTGTTACTTTTTTGGTAGACACAGGAGCGACAAGATCAACTGTCAGGTCAGCAGATATAAGAAATCTTCCTCTCTCGGACGAAGCAATCCAAGTGGTTGGTGTAGCTAATACACAGATTAAAACTCGTCTTACCGAACAAGTAAGGGTAAGAATAGGGACATTTTCAGACATGCACAGATTTGTAGTCTGTGACACCAGTCCAGTGAACTTGTTAGGTAGGGACTTATTGTGTAAGATGAATTGCACAATTTTCTGTACTCCGGATGGAATAGCTTTTGAGACACCAGATGAGGATGTTCTATACAGGATGACTTTAGATAATAGAGAAAGTGAGATTGTTGGAACATATGCTGTGTTTAATCCAGATGATTTGCCTCAAGAGTTGAGACACACAGTGAAAGCAGCAGTTTAGGATTTTACTGGAGAAGATGTGGGATTGATGAATAATGTAGATCCAGTGAAAATTTCAGTGAAAGAGGGAATCGTTTATCCTAATATCCCACAGTACAGATTGACACCAGAGATAATTGAGGGAATAACCCCTATAATTGACAAGATGATTCAACAGGGTGTTTTGAGAGAGTTACTGAGTAGCCCATGTAATTCACCGATAATGGGACTAAAGAAACCTAATGGTAAGTTCAGGATTGTACAAGATTTGAGAAAGATTGACAAAATTGTGGTAGCATGTTGTCCCATTGTGCCAAATCCGTCAGTGATTTTGTATCAGATTCCTCATGATGCTGAGTGGTACACGGTAATTGATTTGTGTCATGCTTTCTTTTCAATTCAATTGCATCATGACAGCCAGCCGATTTTTGCATTTCGGTTTGGACAGCGTATTTTGGCATGGTGCCGTATCCCACAGGGGTATACAGAGAGTCCTTCAATATTTAATCAGTTGTTTGAAAAGTCATTGGAGAGTTTGATTATGCCTGAAAGCTCAGTACTAGTACAGTATATCGATGACCTACTTGTGGCATCGAAGACACGTGAAGCTTGTGAAGTAGTTACCATAGCTTTACTGAATCATCTGGCAGATGGAGGGTTAAAGGTATCTCCGGCCAAATTGCAATTTTGCAAGAAAGAGGTGCATTATCTTGGACACAATATTGAGAAAGGTCTGAGAAAAGTGACCAATGACAGGATCAAAATTATCAGAGGAATGAGAGCCCCAATGACCGAGAGAGAAGTGAGGATGTTTCTGGGAATGGTGGGTTATTGTCGTCAGTGGATAAGTAATTTCTCCCTGATAGCAAAGCCACTGATTAAGTTGACTAAAAGTGAGGTGAGAGACCCATTGGAACTGAATGCAGAACAAATGGCAGCATTTGAAGAATTGAAGAGCAGAATGTGTGAAGCTCCCGCTTTGGGAATGCCAGACTATGAGAAGGAGTTTGAGTTGTACTGTAGTGAGAGAAATGGATGTGCACTTTCAGTGTTAATCCAGAAACATGGACGACTGAGAAGGCCGATTGCGTACTTCTCATCAACCCTTGACCCCGTAGCTGTGGGTTTGCCAGGTTGCCTGAAAGCAGTAGCTGCTACATGCAGAAGCTTGGAACAGAGTGAGGGTATAATTATGGGATATCCTGTAAGGGTGTTCGTACCTCATGATGTGGCAATTCTTTTGACAAGAAGCAGGACTCAATATATGTCACATAGTCGGCTGACTAAATATGAGAAAATCATTCTGGGAGCATCAAATGTGACTCTTGAAAGATGTGTAAATGTGAATCCAGCAACTCTTTTGCCAGATGCTGAAAATGTGAATGTGGGAGATGATGTTGATCATGATTGTTTGGATGTGCTTGATTACTGCACAAAACCCAGACCAGACATAAGAGATCTGCCACTACCTGAGAGTGATCATGTGCTGTTTGTGGATGGATCATGTCTGAGAACCGATGATGGTGTGCTGAGTGCAGCATATGCGGTGTGTAAGGTTTCAGAAGTTATGGAAGCTTCGCCTTTGAAAGGAGTTAGATCTGCTCAAGTGGCTGAATTGGTGGCATTGACGAAAGCTTGCAAGATTGGGAAGAATTTGAGAGTGACTGTGATGACTGATAGTCAGTACGGATTTGGAGTGGTTCATGATTTTGGCCAACTTTGGCTACAGAGAGGTTTCTTGACGTCGAGTGGGACTCCCATAAAGAATGCTGAAGTGATTGGGAAGTTGCTTGAGGCGATACAGCTGCCTAAAGAACTAGCAGTTGTAAAATGTGCTGCTCATGGACAAGGAGATGATTTTGTTACTCTTGGTAATCGTTTTGCAAATGACTTAGCGCAGTATTGTGCAAAGAACAATCATTCGATTCACAGGGGACGAGAAAGGGAAATGTCTTTTTGTTCTGTGATGTTTACTAATGTCCTGGAAACATGGGATGAGGTGAAACAGTTGCAGGATGAAGCAGGAGATGAGGAAATGAGAGATTGGATCAAGGCAGGTTGTGCCCCAAGAGAGAAAGATCATGTTTGGATATATAGAGATGGAAGACCAGTCATCCCTAACTCGATGCTATCAACAATGGCTAGAATGTATCATGGCCAGGGACATCTGGGGAGGGACACTATGATTAGGTCCTTCAAGCAAACCTGGTACAATGCAAAGTTCAGGCTGATTGCAGAGAGCATTTGTCAAAGATGTTTGATTTGTCAGCAGTTCAATACTGAAAAGAAGACAGTGGTGAGCCTGGGAACAAAACGCAGAGAAGGAGGTCCTTTTACCAGAATGCAAATAGATTTCATTGAAATGCCCCAAGTGAATAGATTGAGGTATGTTCTAGTGGTAGTCTGTTTGTTCTCAAGATGGGTGGAGGCCTATCCGACTAGGAGAAATGATGGAATAACAGTGGCAAAGTTACTGTTAAGAGAGTTGATTCCTAGGTACGGGTTCCCAGTGACAATTGAGTCAGACAGAGGTGGACACTTCTACAATGAGCTCATGGGTTTAATTTGTGAAGCATTGAGCATACAGCAGAAGCTACATTGTGCATACAGACCAGAGGCTTCTGGTGTTGTTGAACAGATGAATGGCACAATCAAAAACAGAATTGGTAAGATGTGTTTAGCCACTGGAATGAAATGGCCTGATGTCTTGCCTCTAGTGCTAATGACTATTAGGTCTACTCCAGATAGAACTACAGGGTTGAGTCCACATGAAATATTGATGAGACGAGCAATGAGACATGCTTTCGTGCCTGTCAACAAGTTGATGACAATAACTGATGACATGATTTTGGATTACTGTAAAGTCCTGGCTGACGCAGTTCATTCTGTGTTTCACCAGGTTGGAGGAGACGCCACCACACTTGAAAAGAAGCAAGCTCATGATCTGAGTCCAGGGGACTGGGTGAGGATAAAAGTGCACAGAAGAAGAAATTGTTTGGTTCCAAGGTGGGGAAGGCCAAGACAAGTCATTCTGACTACGACAACTGCAGTAAAGTGTGCTGGTGTGAAAAACTGGGTTCATGCAAGTCATACTCTGGTAAAGAGTATGGTAAAGAGTATTTTGAAGAGTCAGATTCCAGTGATGAGGCAGAGACTGAACCAGTGAGAAGAAAAAAGAATCCTGAAAGGGGGGAAGGAGAAAGAGAGTCAGAGTCAGGTGATTCTTTTTTCTTTCCGAGAGAGACTTCAAGGGAAACATTGAGAGCCTCAGAGGAGAGATCGGATTCTGTAAGAGTGCCTGAAGTTCCAACAAGCAGTGGAGAAGAAAGAGGAGAAAAGACCAATTCCACAGAGACTACACCTGAGTCAGATGAAGAGATTGAAAATCCACTTGAGATTACTCCTGAAGAAGTAGGGTCAGAAGAAGATAGAGAGGGACAGAATGCGGAAGACCCCCGAGGAGGTGTAGGGAACATTCCTGATAAGCTAGGTGAAGGGACAAGTAGACAGCAAGAAGATTGCGTGTCGGAGACCCGAGGAGGGACAGTAATAGGGAAATCTCAATCGGTGGAGAAAAAATCTGTGGAGCAAGAGAAAATTGTTCATGGACCAGAGGCAAATGAAACAGAATCGGATGAGAGTGAGAATGAGAAATCAGAGGGTCGAGTTCTGAGAAAGAGAACTTGGATCGGAGAAAGAAATAATAAAGAAGTGAGACCAAAAAGGATTGTAAGAGGAGATCTTTGGCCTAACAAGATTAAGAGGCTAAGGTACAGACTGACACGAGCGAATTCATCGAAAGCTGAACAGGTGAATGAGTTGTCCAGTCAGAATCAAGCAAAGGGTGATAAACAAAAGGTCTCAAAAGAACCAGAGGAGATCAAGAGAATAAGAAAGCCTAACCAGAAGTATAGGTCACCGGAATGGACGTACGTGGCACTGTCTGAAGAAGAAGAGGCAGAAAGTCAAGGAAATCCAGAGGGGACCTTACGAGAAGTGGTTGAGGAGGAGAAAACTGTTGGAATCCTGAAAGTTATCTTGACTGACATTGGAGAAGAGTCGGATGCTCAGGATATTGAAGATCTGATACAGTTTGATGTTGCTGAAGAAGAAGTGAAAAGTGATGAAAATCCAAATTGAGTGAACTGAAGGAGTCACTTGGAAAAGAGTGAAAAGAAGAAAACCTAAAATTAGCTGTTTGAAATAATCTAGAGTTCTAGAAATTCGGTAGTGGAGTAATAGAGGCCAAGTCAAAAGACATTGCCAAAGTAATAAGATGGCTAACACAGAAAATAATCAAAGTAGATGTGCCTTCTTGAAAAGATGGTGTAGAATGTGCTGCTGCTGTACAGGATTATTAATGCTGTTATGGGGTGTACTTGCTTTACTAGTTACTTTTAGAGTTACGATAGACACTTTTGGAATACATACTGAGAATGTGACTAACATAGATAGGAGTTCACAGAAAGTAGTTCCAACTAGAATTAGTAACATTTACATACATAAAGATAGATCGATTCATGATTTTTCAAGCAATGTTTTTTCAAAGTTGTTGTACGAATACGTAAAGACAATGGAAGTAAGGGATTGCTACGTCTGTATGCAATTGCCTGCATCCGTTTCAGAGGGAGTTACTTATCACCATCTTCCAGCTACGTATGGGATTTCATGTAGTGTGTTAAGTAGTGTTTTTTACTTGTTAGGGAAAATAGATTATGAGATGTCTAACAAAGATAACATTTTTGGGCAATTGCCTATGAATAAGAAACTGAACCCTGCGAAAGAAGCTAACATTTTTGGTGAGATTTTTATTGAAACAGAAGAATTAACATTAGATTACATTTTTAGAAACAATTTAACTTGCAGTTTGAAAGAAGAAGAAAAGGCTTTCCTAGACATGGTAGAGAAAAGAAGAGTGAGCATGCATGAAAAGGCAGGTGAATATAAAATGAGTGAGACAATATGGGATATTGAGATGGGAAAGGAGTTGAAGAATGGGGCCAGTCCAACTTTGGCTTTAGATGCACCACAGAAGGGTAAGCTATGCATTACCAGAAGGAAATCCCAATATGATAAATATTTTGTTGGGACTAGTGAGTGCCATGATACATACTTTATTGCAACAGGATGGGGATTCAAGGGAGTAGAAGATCCAGTTTTCCCGGGAGTGTATTATATTTGTGGGAATAAGGCTTATTACAGGTTGCCTGACCATTGGTATGGCACATGTTATGCTGGCCTGGTCTTTCCAAATTTTTTTCATATAGATAAGATAGAAGATGCAGAACAAATTAATCTACTAACCCGCTTTAAGAGAGAAACTTGGTCAGAAATTGTAGGAGATATTTTTGGAGCTTTGATTCCAGCAGTGGGAATTTCATTAAATGCATATGGAATTCGGAAACTGTCAACAGTGGTGGATCGCTTATCGACAAGCACCGCTGGAGGGTTTCTTTTGGTAAATACGGAGATGGTTGCCATACGCGCCATGTCTATGCAAAATCGACTTGCCCTTGATATTCTATTGGCCAAAGAGGGTGGAGTTTGTGGAATGCTGAAAGTTCAACATTGTTGCACTTACATTCCTGACGAAAGCAGAGATCTAAAGGTCTATATCAAAAACATTACTGATTTGCATGAAGAATTAGTACCACTGGAAGCTGAAAGTATCTGGACTAAAATGGCTAATAAGATAGTTGCTGTTAAGAACTTTATTGCTAAGATAGGTAGTACCATAATTGGTAAGATATTATTTCCTTTGACATGTGTAATTGTTGCTTTATTGATACTAAGATTAGGGTGTTTGTGTTGTAAAAACAGGGGAGGGAAAAAGAAAATAATAAGACAGAATACGGAAAAGAAACAAAAGAGGTCAAAGAGAGACCCACAAGAAATTGAATTAGAGAAATTTAGGGAGAGTGTGTACCTAGAATCGAGAGAAGAGGATGAAAGAGAGACTGGTGTGTAGCATGTTGTTCAAAAAGACATTTGAATTTCTCCTAAGAAATGGGGACTAAATTATTTTTTTGGGTTGGTTTTTGTGGTGATAATATATCACCAAAGGGGGGATTGCTGGAGCAGGATTTTCTATTGAAAATTTATTGAAATTTAAACTCCAGTTTATGTTTATATGTCATAATTAAAATTACTGATAATTAATTATTAAATATTAATTTTGTTGAAGTTTCTGATTAATCAACTTTACTAATGAAAGAATTACACGCGGGATTGCATTTATGTTGCTTTATTAATACGTGAACTAAGTTGGTGAGCAAATTAATTAAATATGTGTGGCTAAAGTGCTATTTGTTATGTGTTTGCGCTTTAAAAATAACGTGCTTTACTGCTTCTTTACGTCGCAGATAGCTAGTTAGTTACATACACATAGGGGTATTAGTGGGAATTAACACTGTATAATCATTATGATGTGGTAACGCTGTTTTGTGTTTCTTTTAATTAAGATGGTCCGTTTTGGCCTAGACAAAGATGGCCGATATTTACAGCCTGCATTTGAGTAGATGAAATACGATGAGAGGCCTCGCTGAATATGGTTGGAAACGAAACCACCTGACCTCGGCCTCTGACTGTATTAAGAGTTTCCGTGAGGACAGCAGCTCTGGGCTTGATGCCAGTTGGCCTTGGAAAAGAATAAAGCCACAATGAACTCTGATAAACTTGCGGTGGCTTCACTATGATTCCGCGGAAGAGCATTCATGGATGTTGCATTTTTTAGTTTGAGCTTCCTTCTTCCGTGTTTTTATTTTTGAGATTTTCGAGAGCGGAGGTTTTCTAAATGTTGCGAGTCAACATCCTTTCCTGCTAGCTCTGCTCAATGGCTCAACGGACGTTTAGAGTTTGTTTGTAACTTTCAATATGTAAGTTTAAGTATAAATACTATTAGACTAGGGAGGGTCTGAGGCCACTTCTTCTTGAACCTATGCTCGAGAGGATCGACGCTGATTGAGAGGACGGCGACTCGGGAGACTTTACTGAGAGACCTGTCCTGACCCATTTACATCATTTAGCTAGAATAGGTAACTATGAGAATAATGATTTTGCTATTGATTGACTTTCCATTTGAACTAATTTAGATAAAATAACCTTTTGTTTGAATCACAGTGTCGGGTGGTTATTTCTTTGTCATTTATTGAATATTTGAATATGTTCTTATTGTTTAAATCATGACTCAAGACAGATCAATTAGGTCGCATTGACCTCAGTTTAGATGCAGATTGATATAGGAGTTCTCTTGTATATTCGGTGTGGATAGAGTAATAGAGTGAATGTTAGTGTGATGGGCCCTAGCGTATGGTGAGTGAATGTGCGTATGACTGTGGAATTACTCTGTCCGTGGAAGTAGGGAGAATTTATATGCTCCGATCTGTAGCAGTTTCCTGGTAGCAGTATGATGGTTTTTGATTATTGTCTTGATCTGATAGATTGCTTGTACATAGGCTTTTGGATTCATTGATTTATTGATTGATGTTGATATATGTACTAATACTATATGTTGAAGTCGTCGTATTGAGTTATATGTAGTGTGTACGGCTTCTGGAACGTGGGGAGCTGGTGACGGTTCCGTAGTAGGGCAGAGGGAAGTGAGTGCTGCTCTCGGGAAAGACGGGATTGTTGGCCCTGTACGTATGCAGGGAAAAACGTGTGACAATTGAAGTTGCGCGTCGCATTGTCTGGGTTCGGAATTGGTGACATTGTCGTGTGTTACTATTAGAGACATATTTTCAGTATAAAAGAAGTGCGTATGGTAGCGAAGGTTATCTGTGAAACTCTGGTCTTAAGTCCCAGGGATTCGTAAGGTTCGCCATTAAAGCTTACTGCTGGAGAAGTAATAGGTATTCTCTGAGCTTGTTTGAAGGACTGGGCAGAGGTAAGCGCTGCTTGTTTAACGTGTGTGATAATTCTGTAGTGGGACAGACTGTTCTCTGTTCTCGGGAAGGGCAGGATTCTGTGTGGATGTACTACATTTTCTGGTATGAAAGTGCGTGAATGTATGAGCATTTAGTTGATTGTGAGACTCTTTGGAGCATTCCTAGAGGAAACAGTTAATGGATGCATGATAGAAGGGCAGAGTAGAGGGATGTGCTACTGTGTCAACGAAAGTAATAATTCCGTGGTAGAGCAGAGGTAAGCGCTGTTCTAGAGAGAAGCGGGATTTTTGTGAGAAAGACTTTGAACTTACTGAGAAGATTCCAGTCTCTAGGGGCGTAAGGCAGGGCTGTGTCCTGGCACCAACCCTATTTTCACTTTATGTGAATGGGGTGGTAAAACATCTCCAGCAAGAACCAGCCGACGCCCCCTGTCTCGGAGGAGTCCGGATCCCCACCCTGCTATTTGCGGACGATACGCTCCTGATTTCGAAGACCCCTCAAGGTCTCCAGAAATTATTAACACGATTTCAGGAGTTTTGTGATGTAAGAGGATTAACAATAAATGTGGATAAAACAAAATATCTAGTCCTAAATCCTCCTAAGAAACTGGGCCGCCCACCGACTCTAAATTCGTCCCCCCTAGAGAAAGTAGCCGAATTCGACTACCTTGGCATCCGGATTACGGATAGGATGTCCTGGGTTAGTCATATTGATAAAATGGTCCTCAGCCACAGGAGAGTGGGAGGTGCCCTTATGAGGGAGTTCAGGGCCTCTCCAAGAAGATCACTCACCCCAGTAGTTGATATTTACAAGGCTAAAGTAGTGTCATCAGCCTTGTATGGTGCAGAATTGTGGGGCCACTGTTGTTTGAAAGACCTAGAGACAGCGGAGAGTAAGTTACTGAAATCCCTTATCTCCGTCCCCCTGAGTACTCCATCCGTACCTGTCCGGTTGGATATGGGCTGCAAAAATATTAAAGACCAGGCCCAGCTTCGCCCGCTTTTGTTATGGACAAGAATCTGGAGGGGTGAAGAATTGAAATCTTATGCCGATGCCTTGGGAGAAATTATGAGTTTGGGGGGCTGGGCTAAAATAAAGTGGCTTAGAGATACTAAAAAGCTCTTGGAGAATGTCGGTCTAGGAGGCTGCTGGTCATCACGTTCAGCCCCTACAAAAGAAGTTGTCAAGGCGCATTATTGGAACTGGTGTGCGGAGTGGTTAAACACAACCTCTAACCACTGCAAGTCGAGTGTCGCCTTTCTGCAAATTAAAGACACTGTGGCTTTTGAACCCTACCTGGACCTGATAACTCTCCCTTATGACCGAGCCCTTTATTTCAAATTTAGAGTTGGATGTCTCCCCCTAGGTGCATTGGTATCGAGTTGGTCACTTGTGCCCCGCATTTCTCCCAACTGTGCGTGTTGCCCTAGCAAGGCCGAGTCTATTGTACATGTCCTATTTGTTTGCCCTGACTATGCAAGGCCCAGGAGTGTCTGGTTGAAACCCCTCTGTCGCAATATGGGCACACGTAGTCACCTTGAAGCCCTGCGTATTTTAACTACGGACACTTCCCCCCTTTTAGTGTGTGGAATTGCGAAATTTTTAAAGTGGTCCTGGCTTATTCGCTGCAAGAGATTGTCAGTAGCTGTTTAATTCTTTTTTTAGATAATTTATTATGGGAAATTTATGCCCTTTTTATATTCTTATGACTTTGATACTGGCTTCTTGTAACTGTGATTTTTATGTGTCTACTGTATTTTTTATGTGCTTACAAGATATCTTGCATATCGAATAAAAGCTTATGACTGATTGTTTAAATCATGACTCAAGACAGATCAATTAGGTCGCATTGACCTCAGTTTAGATGCAGATTGATATAGGAGTTCTCTTGTATTTCGGTGTGGATAGAGTAATAGAGTGAATGTTAGTGTGATGGGCCCTAGCGTATGGTGAGTGAATGTGCGTATGACTGTGGAATTACTCTGTCCGTGGAAGTAGGGAGAATTTATATGCTCCGATCTGCAGCAATACAAGCTGCTTTACATTTCTTTGAGACTTAGCCTGAAGGCTGCTCTCCACAGCTACCACTAGGATAGCTTTCTATAAAGGTTGTCTTTAACCTAATCTTCAATAAGGGTTGTTTGGACTGGTACAAGGTGCCCACTTTAATTAGTGGTCAGCATATACCAGGCCAACTTCTCACAGGACAAAATGCAGAACAATGTCATACATTCACCCCAGTACAGAGATCTGGGCCTAAATCCATTTTTTTTGCTCGCCATTCCAGTTTGGACCCAGCCATATGCAAATCAGTCTTGTCCCTGCGCCCAATGAGAACAGTCCAGTCCGAACGGCCAGGCCAAGTCCTCCCTGGACAGGAAACATGCATCATTGGACCGGTTTCGGGCTTTCAGCCCTCATCAGCCACAATAGCTTGACTCCATTGGCATGGAGAGCACGGGACCCACGTCTGGGCATATCCGTCCCACTCGGACCAGGGTCAAGACTGATTTGCATATGGCTGTGTCCAAACTGGGGTGGTGTGGTGAGCAAAAGAATGATGGATTTAACCCAGATCCTTGTGACTGGGGGTGAATGTTTGCATTGTCCAACATTCTTTCCATCAATTGTTTCTTTTGCATTTGTCGCCCTAAGTGGGAAGGGTATGCCCAGACGTGGGTCCCGTGCTCACTACACCACTGGATTCAAGCTAAGCTGGCTGATGAAGGGTGATGCCCTTAAACTGGTACCAGGATACTAGCTTCTGGTCCAGGAAGGACCTGGCTTGGCAGTTCAGGCTGGACTGTTCCCACAAGGAACAGGGTTAAGACTGATTTGCATATGGCTGGGTCCAAACTGGGGTGGTGTGGTAAGCAAAAGAATGATGGATTTTACCCAGATCCTTGTGACTGGTAGGGGAATGTTTGCTTTGTCCAACATTCTGTCCATCAATTGTTTCTTTTGCATATGTCGCCCTAAGTGGGAAGGGGATGCCCAGACGTGGGTCCCGTGCTCACTACACCACTGGATTCAAGCTAACCTGGCTGATGAAGGGTGATGCCCTTAAACCGGTACCATGATGCTAGTGTCTGGTCCAGGGAGGACCTGGCTTGGCAGTTTGGGCTGGACTGTTCCCACAAGGAACAGGGTCAAGACTGATTTGCATATGGCTGGGTCCAAACTGGGGTGGTGTGGTGAGCAAATGAATTATGGATTTAACCCAGATCCATCATCTGTTGTGCATTTAGTTACACAATTCATTTTTTATAAACAATTACAACCCAGCAAGTTAACTGGACTTGCGTCCCAAATTATAAACTGGTGATCTTTTTCAGTGGATCCGATTTTTGCAGGAAAATTTACTGACATCTTATTGGTGATCTGCTTGTTACTAACGCCTACAAATTGAACTTCTTTTCCCAACATGAGATAGGTTGGGAACCTTCATTGGTCTACCTGTGGAGCCAGCAGCATATATCAATCAGAAATGATACTGGGTAGCCATTCACCTCATCATCTACATATGGGGCACTCTGGTCTACCTTTAGGACCGCACAAGCGTACAATCCTCTTCCCACCTCAGGCGCATCATTGTGCCTGCATTTGCGTTGGTCCAATAGGAAGTTCAAATGTTGATGCAATTTGAGGAAAGTTGACGCTCATCACTGAAGAATCTGAATGAAATCAGACTTATGTTGAAATTCTATATGTTTTTATTCTCCATACTATAATTCATCATTGGGGCTGAAGGCAAGTTTCCATTGAATTGGCTTTGATTTTGCATGTTCTGCACAGCAGCTTGTTGGTTTTGAGCAGTTGACTTAGGCATTCGGGGCCACATGTACGACCGAAGCAATATGTGTCTTCCTAATTGGTGACTTTTTGAGACTCACAATTAGGAAGGCGCAAAATGCAATCTACTCGTAGCTCAGACACATTTGGTGATTCCCAATGGGGTCACAATTAATATACTTTATCAATTCAAGAGTCGGTTGTAGGTTACTGGCTCGCAAAATACAGTCAGTACATGCTAAACGGCATTTAAGCGATCGCAAACTGCCCAATTCTCCGTTTTGCGACCGCTAAAAATGGTTCTACATGTGGCTCTCCATTCTGTGGCATTGTATTCATGTTCAATTGCATCTCTGGAACTATTTGCATCTCATTTGGCACTCTATCTGGATTAGATCTAAAATCCTGTTTCCAATGACCAATCTTGCCCCAAAAAGGACAAGGCGTAGCCTTTTTTTATCATATTATTATTTGCATGAAGCACATTCAAATCATTGACGAAACCTCTACCTCTTCCCTGAGAACATTATCTCCTGTGAGCACAAAATTTAAATCCTTTCTCTGCACACCAATTCCCTACATTACCCAATTCACAGCTGGAATAAAACCAGAATCAAATCCAAGATCTGACTTTTGGGAAAAGTTTCCTTTTGTGCCTCCTTTCTGAAAATTATTTGTCTGATCTAGCATAATCTCTTCCTTAATGTTTCCTCTGTTTTGCATCAAAACATTCACTACATTACTTGGTACACTTCAAAATCTCATCAAGAGATGTTGCTTGCCAGCACATCAGACTCTGCTTAAGATGAGAACTAATCTCTGGACGCTAAACCAAGATAAAAGCTGAAAAGAACCAGCAAACGCCTTCTTGTGCGGAGTTGTCGATTTTAATCTACTATCTTTAGATCCATGTTAATCTAACATACTACCCATTCAACAATTACTTAAGCACAACTGCATTTTTAATAATTTTCGACTGATTTACTTCGTTTTGCAGCACTCTAGTCTTCATATGTTCAGTGACTAATTTATATTGGTGCACTGACACAACATCGATGTAAAAAATATTGAGTAAAAAATATAGACAACATAAATATCGACTCCTATACTTAAACAGGTAACTACAAAAATATCGAATCAAAAATATTGATGTAAAAAATATAGATGTAAACATTATCGATTTAAATATATATATAAGATAACATAATATACATTAAATATATTAAATATTATTTGTTTTAACGAAATAAATTAAATGTAATATACATTTTTTCAAAATATTACAAATAAACAATAACAAAAAAAAACGTTAACATAATCATTTATACATATATATTTACTTGAAAATAATTAATAAACTACTATCTTTAATTATTTTTAAACTTTAAGATTAAATAAAAATAAAATATATATATAAATTTTTTAAAATAAAAAAAACATTCTAGAATAAATTACAACATTAAACTATGAATAAATATTTAAACTTAAATTGCCCAATACAATCAGTGCAACAGTAGGAAAAGTGTGGGATAGCAAAATAATAAAATGTACTATTCCAACTACAGTGAGTGCAACAGTAGGGCAAGTGCAGGATAGCGGAGGGGTAAAAATTACTATTCCCACTCCAGTGAATGCAACAGTAAGGAAAGCGCTGGATAGTGGAGAATTTGTTTTTAGTATTCACACTCAGACACCTAGAAAATATATATATCTATATATTAAACAAAATAAAATAATAAACATAATTTAAAAAATAAAAATAAAAATATTAAACATATAAAAATAACACATATTGTAATACTAATTACATGCAACAAAAACCTACAAATATTATATAAAATAAAATAATAAATCAATTTTGAAAAAAATCATTCTTTTAAACTAGAAAATATTTACAAACAAATTAATTATTTAAAACATAAATGTATTTTTGTTATTTCCTACCCTATAACACCACACCAATAACAAAACACTTCAACATTTTTTATTAAATATATTTACATAATTAACATAAATATTAATTAACTAAAAAATATTATTAATAAAAAAAATAACCTTTATTAACTATACACACTTTAACACTATAATATCCACAACACAAATCTAAATTAAACTTTAAAATAATAAAACACAATTAAAACTTATTTTAAAATTAAAAACTATTACTATTAAAAACTAATAATTAAATTATTAAAATATATTTAATACTCACCCTTTACCCCTTTAAAAGTAAAAACAACACACACAAAAACCAATTACCAAAAATAAATATGTCAGTCAAAAAAAATCCTTTATTGCTTAATTAATTAAAGTCATTTGCAATTAAGGTACAACAAAAAAATACATGAATACGGATCAAATAAATTATATACGAAAATGTTAAAAAAATTCTGAGTAGTTTCATTGCATGCTCCATATAATTGCCAATTCATATGCAAAATCGAAACTAAAACCGTATCGTTAATGGCCAGAGAATACTAGGGCTGTAAAGGTGCGTGAAATCTTCAAAGCAAAGTGAATAGGGTTAAGGATTAAATAGCCGCCCACGGGGCTAAAAAGATGACAGATGATATGTGGAAGAGAGTATTTACTCCGAGCCACGTGGGCTAAAAGTACATAACTGTACTTGCAGGCATGTAGATCTAAGGTGTTATCTCTCATTTTTACAGGACATAGTTCAAATCTGGGATGTTTCACAGTGATGGTAGTATGTTGGCTTAATTTATCAGTTGCAACAGGAAAATATACTTGCCAAATTTTGCGAGATCACATGGCTCCACTATATTGAAATCTAAGAGGCCCATTAGGATGGCGGGCGGACTTCTGTCCGCCCACCCGCCCGCCACACTAGCGGTGCTGGGACCGGCCGCCAGTGGTGCGGCGGTCCCGCACCGGCGATTAGGATGCCACCGCCACCGTGGTGGTGGCATCCTCCATTCCCAGCATTGTGGCGGGCGGTGCTGTGAGCATGGTTCCGCCCCCATGCTAATATGTATGGCGGTGTCTAGCAGACACCGCCACCATATTAAACCCTTTTACGCCCGGTCGACTTGTCGACTGGGCGGAAAAGCGGCGGACGGTCTTCCCGTCCACCGTGGTACCCCCGCCATACTAATATGGCAGGGGGTAAATGGGTGGCAGGTCGGAAAGGATGTAGGGCGGATCACCTCCACCATGCGGGCAGTGGCGATCCGCCCTACATCCTAATGGGCCCCCAAGTTTGTGGCCTCATTGCAAGTTAGTACCCCATTTTTAAAAAACATAGTTTTAAGCAAGGCACGATGAGAATTCAGAAGGACAGGACAGAAGCACAGCAAGTGGTAAAAAATTTCCATTTGATATCTGCATAGTCTGCACTTAGTGATCAAGGAAAGGGAGTGCCATTTAGGATTCAGCTCTTTTGTTTGTAGGCACATCAACCTTGCAGCCATGATTTGTTGTAGACATGTCCTTCTGATTGCATGACGAAGATATGGCTGTGGTCTAAGTTGTAACAGGTGGACAGTATCATATGAGGTGGCCGCTGCAGCAAATCCTGGGGTGCTCTCGGATTTTAGTTTTGCCAAATCAGCAAGTATTGTCTGTAATTTTGCTTGTCGTTTAAAAAACAATTTTAAGAGCCAAATGTGACAAAAGTTTGTTGTTTACCACAGACAAGTCTATTTGAAGTGTGTCCGCTGCTTTGGTTAAATAATTCGACCAAAGATTTGGCTTTATGGTAAACATTTGTTGAAGAATGAATATTAGGATGTTCGGCGGAGCCTTGATGATCCTGTAATAGTATTTAAAGAATCCTCCCTTGTTAGACCACATTTGTGCCTCAAGGCCAAATTCTAATCTTCTAAAATAGCCTCTTGTATAATTCAGCAGTCTAAAAATTCTCCTGTAGACTTGGAGTTGAAATTTGTCGAATGATCTTGTGAAGGTTTCCGGGAAGGCCCCCTGGCCATAAGTGAGTGCTGGCATGAGAGGCCTGAAGCATCCATCGAATGGGTATAGTAGTAGGGCTCTCTAAGGTTGGATTAAGCTGGCTGAATTGTGTAATGATCAGTGCTGACTTCTTTTTCAGGTGATCCAGATGGGTTTGGGTCCACCCTTTGATGATAGCCACACACCCAGATAATTACAGACATTTGACCTTTGAATGGTCAGAGGACCCAGGCTCCAAGTGGCATTTCCTGTCTTATTGCTTCATCCGAATACAACCGTTTTTGTTTTTGACTCATTAACTGCCAATTTATTTACTTTATTGTATTTATGGAGAGCATGCAGGGCTTTTTGGATCATTATTTGTGAGTGGTCCATTAGCACAATATCATCTGCATATAGTGATAATGTTATCTTTAAACCCCAATTTTGGGAGGAATCAGGTTTACATTTTTTAAGGTTAAAAACATATCCACGGTGTACAAGTTGAATAAGAGGGGGGGCAGGACATACCCCTGCTTTAATCCACTGTTTTTCATTATCTTCTTTGTCGTATGTGTGACAGACAGCTTAATCTTGACCCAGGTAAACGTATATAGGGACATTATTGCACGTAGAAGATGATTTTGAATGCCCCAGTCCTGTAATTTCTGCCAAAGAATGTTTAGTCAACAGAATCAAAGGCGGCAGAGTAGTCGATAAAACATGCATATAAAGACTGAGATCAACGATTAAGAGTTTGTTGTATTAAAAAATATATGGCCACAGTATTGTCAGTCATTGATGCATTAGCACTGAAACCAGTTTGACAGAATGGGATCAGTTCATTTTCTTCTGCCCACGCCTCTAGCTCTTTCAGCACAAGTGAAGCACAGCCCCTGGCTTCAATGTCCAACAGCGTGATTAAGCAGTAGTTGCCTGGGACCAATTTGTCACATTTCTTGATAATTGGGTGAAGTATCGTTTTTTCCCAAATTTCTGGGCATCAAGCCTTTCTATGTTTCCAAAGAAATATCAAATAATTAACATTAATTAACAACTATATATAATTAATTAAACACAAATTACTTCACACTCTGTACTCCTATAAGCCCCAAAATACACACCTGAAATTTGTTACACAATTACCATAATTAATTACCAATTAATTTATTAAAATTAACAACCAATTATTAATTCAATTAAATATAAATTACTTCCCACCATTTACACCTATAAAAACCACAACAAAAACCTAAAATGAATTACAAAATTACCATAATGAAGTACCAATTAACTCATTACAATTAATTAACTACCAATTATTAATTAATTAATAATAAATTACTTTACACATTTAACACTATAACATCTCAATTAAACAAACATTAATACATTTTAAAAAATCAATGCATTTAAAATAATTAAATTACTTCCCACCCTATTACCCTATAAACCCACAACCCGCTACAGAACTAAAAGCGCAAAATAAAGAAAAAAAATGTAATAACTACTAAAAATTTAACACATATATTAAAAATACAAACAATTCTTATACAAAAACATACATCACATACATATAAAATATATACTAAAATACATAACAATAATAAAAAACGATATTGTTAACAACTATATTTTTGCAAACGATATTGAACACTTCGATATTTTAAAAATCAATATTACTTACCTTAAGTCGATATTCTTGACCACGATATTAATGACTCGATATTTGTGCAAAACGATATTTTGTACTTGATATTCTGTTTCTGCACCATTTATATTTGTCCATTACATGAGGAGATAGACCACGATGGAGCTGAACCCTTGGTGGTTCTCTATCTGGCCAACATGCAAATGCCTTGGACTCCAACCACAAATCTTTAGGAATAACAATGTCAATATTCAACTCAAACCAAAGAACCTTTGAAATCGTCGCAATTCATTCTACATATTTTTACCACTTGTATTCTTCTTCTCTAAGCTGTGGAAAA
Organism: Triturus cristatus; assembly: GCF_964204655.1. Classification (NCBI taxonomy): domain Eukaryota; kingdom Metazoa; phylum Chordata; class Amphibia; order Caudata; family Salamandridae; genus Triturus; species Triturus cristatus. The sequence continues at coordinate 142,702,438 of NC_140585.1, read as the reverse complement.
TTCTTTGTAAATGTCAAGAGATCAGATCACGTCCTCACCACGTAAACATATGCACCTCCCTGTACTTCTTTAAAAGGGAATCCTACAACCACTTCACACTCAGAATCACTCACTCTCGTTCTCTTTTCTTTTTCTTTATTTTGTTTCTGCTTTCCCTCTTTGTTTAACCATTTTTTTCTGTAATCTTTCAAGTTCTCCCAATTGTTTATGAGTTTTATTATATTTTTCAATGGACACATTACATTTCTCGTATTTTGCTGTTACTCAGTTCTATTCTATAATTCCTGCACAATCTCTTTTCATACAAATCCACACCAAGGGGCTTATTTATGAGATGTCTCCACCGCCGGGTCGTCACTTTTCCTGATGCTCCAGCGGCGCGGGCCCCTAAATCATATCTATGAAGCCACGCACAGCCGTTTTGCGTGGCTTTGCATAGCCTCATAGATTTGGATTAAGACAAAGCAGCGCAAGTCGTTGTGTTGCAGTACTCTGCACTAGGGAGGCATTCCATGGGCATTGTGGTGATTTTTTCCCAAGCAACACCCATGGATTTCTTTATTGATGTTAATTGAGATGGGAGAGGTGGGCCTGTAAGGCCAATCCGTGTTGAATATGGCACTGATTACAGGGACAGATTGGCCCATACCTTTTGATTTAAACAATCCTATTCTGGTATTCTGCAATCTCTGGACTTGGAGATAATTCTTCCTATCGAGGCCATTGGCCCTGGACACATATTGAATACATATTATTTTGCCCTGATGAAGTCCAATCTTTGGACCAAACACATTGCAGGTTTTGTGCTGTAACCATTGGGGACCTCATTTATGAAAAGTGTTGCATCACTGGGTAAAAACAGTGACGCAACACTTTTCACTGCACCCTCCATGCGAAACAATGGATGGGCCTTATTTACACTACGGCGCTCCATGTCGCAAGGATTGACCGGCTACGTCAGGAATCCTGACGTACCTGGTGGGGCAGTAATGTTGCATTGCTGGAGTGTGTCAGTAACCTGACGCCACTCCAGCAACGTGTCATTACACATGGGGCGAATGCCATGTGAAAGGCCCTGCATCACTCCTTAAGCCTGTTTGAAGCAGGCGTAAGGATTTGAAGCAGTCAAGTCGTGGAAGTGGCACAGTGAAATCTTATAGATTTCACTGCGCCACTTCTACGTGGTTTTCCTGAGTTGGAACGGCCAAACTGCATACACCATGCCATAGAATTAACAATTCAGCCTTCTATGAAACAAGACGTGCCCTTGTGGCGATCAGAGTAGTGCTCCCTCCAAGCCAGCTGCCCTACCCAGGCAACCCGCACCCTCTTGGCACTGGCACACCCCCGCCGCCCTAGAGTGCCTGGTCGTGTGTGGCCACAACCTACGTTTCATCACTGCGTCATACCGGGGTATGATGACATCTAACTCTATTGCTGCGTGCCCGATGCACCATCGCAAGTGTGCCTTTCCTTTGCCTGCTCAGAGTCTGGCTGCAAAGTTGGATGACATTGACACCCCACCCAGGGTGAAAATGGCAGCTTACAGTATCCGGTGCTATAGACGGTCCCCGTACCCTGATGGAACAAAATGCAATTTCCTTGCTCCTGTTGAGCACGAACCCAGAAGCAATTGCTCACCATGGTTCAATACCTTCCTGCTGCTAATCATTTCCTAGCTGAATGTTGACAAATCCATGTTCTGTGAAGGCCCTACTTCGCTGCCTGCACCATTCTGCCAGTGCCGAAAAGACCTTTGTCATGCTGCCTGGCCTAATCAATCTTGCCCTGTTCTAGAAGCGCCCGCTTCAGCCGTAGAGCAACCAACTTGCCAGTGACCCCAAACTGGCCCTGATGCGAGACAAACCGGGCCAAGGCACAACAGAGAGTGTACTAACTAATAACAGGTCTAACAGCATCGACAGGCATCCTCAGCTTACAATAGGCGTGATGGAGTGAGGGTTTCCAGTGAGAATCAATATGACAGCTTCCCATCTGATCGACCGTGGTGGGAACCACTCCTGTATATTCTAGTACACATGGTCCCAGTTCACCTGTCACTGCCTGGTCGACGTGACCTAGGTACATGGTCCCCTTGCATGGCGGCATGCCATTGAGGCCAACATCCAATCCCCGATAAGTTCCACTATCTGCCTACGCTACAATCTTGCCTGGCGTTCCTTCATGCCCAGATATACCATGCGATGATAGCTCTCCTCCGTCATTTGACCCAACCACACCTAGAAGAACAAACATAGCGAGAGGAAGCGGCCAGTGACCTGCCCCAAGACTCTACGAAATCCTCCTACCGAATGATGTGAGAGCTCGCCACCAACCTCTGTCCAGGCCTGCCAAACCCACAAGTATTTGGACCCCTATTGCTCCAGGAATTGGAGGAGGGGGAGGAGGGGCAGTCCTGTCTGGAGATGTGTGTAATGGAGGACATGTGTCCTATAGTACCTATTGTTTGGGTGCAAATATCAGTACCACGAGTACCTGATGTGTTTACTACTCATCACAGTACTAACAACTCAATCAGCACAGGGCTATTTGCCCCCCGTCTTACAACCGTGTGTGGCAAACAAGGGAGATTAAAGGAAGGCTAACCCCCGTCAGACACAGAAAGACCACCACGTGGCTGTGCCCAAGGACCACCATCCCAGATCAAACAGACCCGATGGAAAGACAACCAGAGCCTAACGCTCTACACCCGCGGATGACCCAGGAAAAACCAATCGTTTCACAATCGAGTAAATAACAACGGACATCCTTACAGCATCTGAAGGCCTAGCCATTTCAGAAGTAACCTGGGACCCCAATGCCAGGCTTCAGTGCAGGCCTCGGCACCTGTGGTGTGTGTGATATTTGCCCACTTCCATGCAAGCCAGGGCCCGCGATGCATACTTTCTTCATGATCGCTAAAGCACACGTCAACCACCCTAGCTGTTCCTTGCCGCTAGGTCGTCCTACCCTAAGGAGCCAAACTCAGCTGCATTGGCCGGGATTTTTTTTAATTTTTTTTTTACTTTCAGTGTAAAATCCTGTAACAATAAAATTCATAAAGAATGTTTTTTGCTGCTACTGATTGCGGTAGCATGCAAGTCTATCACATGTAGTATGGAGGTCCATGACTATTTGCTACTTCCCCAACTGTGATATTACATTTAGTTAATTTCCCTGATGTAGGAATTTAAGTCAGGTGGACCCTTGTTATCACACACAAAAAGGACCCAACCCACCAAGCATTTGCTGTAAATTTCAGACAAAATCAAGTTACAGGTGTGTGTCAAAACCCAACTTACTGGTACTAATTTATCGACCACAGTAGGAGAATAACTGCATGTGCCTGCTGAGCTCTGACCCTGTGACTGTGAGGTCAAACACAAACTCCTGCCCGTGCATACCAATGAATATAGCCCGTAAATTGCTGTCGCTAGGAGCTCCCTCTCTTGATACCTGTGGTCACTCATCCTATTACCCCGGAGCTGTGGCCAGCCAGGACTGTAGGCTATGTCGCTGACACTGTTATGCTGTTGTTGTAACACAGCCCCCGTTGTAAAAAATAACTGATCTGTAGATAAACGCACTGGAAAGCAGCAGCCATAATGGAGCCGGACTGGCGATGTGCATCCAGCGCTGGCGAAGAAGCCGACCACCTTCTAGCCGGCTGCCGCTAAGAGACCCTTCCCAGCCTGGGCGACCCTGAAGCACCGGCTTCCTTACACCACAAGGATCCAGGCTAGCTGTGCGTTGCTGCGCCCATATATATATTGCGCGAACTCAAACCGAAGCGCTATACAACGCTAATAAAATTACACCTCATGCACGGTGAAAATTAGTGCTGTGCCCAGCCTGACGGGATGTGTACGCAAGCTCGAGGCTCGAACCCTGGTTTCCTGCACCAGAAGCGGCAGCGCCGCCCACGAACAACATCCTCTCCCAAATTTGGCCGCCTAATATTAGTCAAAACGGAGGAACACTCGAAGGCCTACGTAAAGTTCCCAATGCGCCGCACTACCTCCCCGTGGCCTAATTACCAAAGGCACAAGTCCAGTGCCGACCCACAGGACAGGGAACAGAAGTAGTGTGTTCTTGAGCTGACGGGCTATCCTGGAGAAGGAGGACAACTGCGCGAGCCTGCGCTCGGGACGGCAATTAATTAAATATATAGTAGCTCTACCGGACTTACCACCGCTGAGCGCCGCGCGTACATAGGCAAACTGCAACGGGCAGTCAAAGTGCCTCACACCGTTGCTGAGTGCCTATGCCTCGGGCTCTGCCACACCCGGCCACCGCAATAGATCAATGTTGCCCGCGCATAGCGTCAGGCGCGTGTGAGAGCTCTAACCTGCCCTCTGCCAATGAGGGCTGGACACCTGGAGGACCCCGTTCTCTCCCCCCAGCTGCCCGAAACACCTGGCCAATACATTGGCAAGCTCCAAAAATACGCCCATGCACTCTCGCTAACAAAGCTACCCGATGGGATGCCCCCGTCCCAGGGCTGGTGCCACTTCCAACTTCAGTTTTCGACCACAAACCAAGCTCCGTTAGGCTAACCACTTTGGAAAGTGAGAACTGCTTCCCTGCACCTGGAGAAAGTTTGGTTCCCTATACCAGTCCGACAATCGACAAGGTAACATTTGTTTCCAGAAAGCAATTCACTACTGGCGACGACGTACACAACTCAAGGTTCATAGCAGGGAGACAATCTTAGACATTAGTGGCATACAAGAAAACAGGAAAGTGCATGTTTGAAACCTATATAAGCAGCCCGGCCACCGCGGGAGGGAAAGCTGTGCACGCTCCTGCCCCCCATCCCCCGCGATCCAATCCCCCCTCCAACCAGGAGAACCGACACAGACAGCCTCTACACATCATGCTGTGCAGCGACGGTGGCACTCTACCCCGCCCGCTTCCGGGACTCAGGGCAACCATGTGAACAGCAAGGCTCAATAAGTGGAGCGGATACACCCAACCCTGGCAGGCTCGCGAAGTGGCGCGACCAGTATTGATGAAAAACACCCTTCTCATGTTGCATCTTAAAATATCGCGAATACGCCCCGACGGTGAAAGAGCGCTGTACATGGTATGTTTCCACATTTATTTAACTTAAATGCGCACTTCTATGTGGATGCCGGACACGTTTTAGCCAATGCAGAGCCTGAAACCGGTTGTGCCTGAGAAATTCAATACGTTATATGAGCAGGTGCTAACCTCCTTGCTTACGGAAACATAACAGAGGGGCCTAGCAACCAGTTCACCGGCCCCTCGCACAAGCCTAGTTACCCCGTGCAGCACTTTTCAGCAGTAACCATTCTGAAAATTACATTAGCGCGCCGACCCCCAATATACAACCATTACAACTGTTCCCTTCCTCCCTGGTACAAATCACAAAGGGGGGGGGGTTCTGTCCAGGCCCCACGTCGCCGCGCTGCTGTCCCCACTGACCGCCGCGCCATGGCCCGAAAGGATGAAGCGCAGGACCTGTGCACTGCACAACAGGAGCAGGACTCGGAGGGGTAGGTGAGACGCGTTGTCCCTGAGACAAGGAGGACGCGACCGCGATGATCGAAACCTGGATTACAGCGCTAGTAAGTACGGATCCACCATGGCGCGCTGGTGAACCGAGGGAATGGCACGCCCGGCAGGGCACTCATTTTCGTACATTCCGTCCCTTCAAGCACAGGATACCATAGGCAAAATTAATATGCCGACCATAGGTGCATATAATATGTGGCGCAAGCGTGACCCGGAGGTATGGAACGTTTCATAGCACTAGGTTGCTGAACTGAACTGCTGGCTTGGTGGTCAGGATGGGGTGTCAGCGATTAGATTGTAACACTGCGCTGAACACTCGGATCGCCCGTAAATTAACCCCACCTGTGTGTCAATAGGATTAATAAACTCGCATCACTTTCTTCCAATCCATAAACTGCGTAGTTTATTTTTGTGTTGAATTTAGAAGCAATGATTGGGTTACAATGAAGAACGAGGCTTGGTGTACAAACCCAAAGCCCTGGGCCCCTGTGGTGAACTGATTTACAAATTAAGCGCTGCAGGCATGCTCTATCTTCAAGCCCCCTCTGGCGTCCATTCGTTGGAATAAGTTGGTGGTCTTTCCGGAATACATTGCCTCTTTTGTGTGCTCAGTAGTGCGGGCCTTGCTGCTGGGATTTCCCCAGAACTCCTCAGGCCAGAGCCTGCCCGGGGCGTGTTTACTCAGGTCAAGAGGGCCGCAAGAATGTTAATGGCCTGCCCCAGACCCCGCACACCTCAGCAGAGCGGTCGCCGCCCAAGCCCTAAGGCGGGAAACTGCAGGGCCTATTGGAAGCCTGCAAGAGCCATTGGAAACCTGCAAGAGCCACAGAGCAAGAGACAGTTAATTGGGTCAATACGACACCGACCGTCGTGTCTCATGTGCGGCAGGGTTGGGAACCCTTCACACGCGGCAGCGATACCCACAGGCGTGATTCAGGAATAATTTCAGGGACGCCAGGAGTGTGGTTAAAAAAAAAAAATGGAGAGCTATTGGCTTTGCAAATGGGATAGAAATGTGCAATCCGCCTGGTTTTGTTTTGAAATGTATTGACTCTTGTAGCAATCGCGGCACGGCTTAGATTTAGATGTTAAACGCTAAAGCGTGGTGTGTTGCCATTGCTAAAAAAGTTACTAAATCGAAAGAAGGTTTGTGGCTGCCGTATTTTTTTCTATTTATTTACTATTGTAGCAATCCTGGGACGCTGCGCTTTAGCTTAATATGTGTAAAGCAATGCGTGCCGTGATTGCTATAAAAGTATATCAACGGAAAACAATGCACCTTCCTCCCGCCTTTGTTTTTCTATTTATTGACTTTTGAAGCAATGACGGCATGCCGCGCTTTGGCTTTAGATGTTTAAAGCTAAAGGGCGGCGTGCCGCCATTGCCACAAGTCACTAAATAGAAAATAAAAGTTGTGCGCCTGCCATATTTCTTTTTTATTTATTTACTTTTGTAGCGATCGCAGCAGATAATAGGTGGCATTGATGCGTCATGTTAAAAATTCATTTTGTGCTTTGGTCACGTCAGGTTTCAGCCGCAAAACGAATTTGCTGAACGGTGTTGTCACGCAAGCGCCCAAGTTAAAGATAGGAAAGTAGACCTTATTTAGATATGCCATGGTGAGTGTTAGGAAATCTCAGGCTCACATGCTCCCCAATTTTACTGACCAGCTACGCCCGTTTGGATGTGAAGGCGGCAGTAGGGTTCTGAAGTTAAAGTAATGAAAGGGAGAAGGCTTTGGAGCAGGGTCAACTTTGAGTTGAGGATTGCCTGGATGTATAAGGTGTAAGCCTGAAGCCATGGGAGCCGGTTGAGTTCAGGACACGAAAACACCTCTACGTGAACCATCCCGATGTGGAAGAAAAAAAACACACACACCCCCCAGCAGATGTCAGAGTGCAATTTAAACAAGAACAAGCGGCCGCGAAAGTGAAAGTGATCGCAATCGCGATCAAACATCAAAGCGGCCGTGCGGCCGCGAAAGTGAAAGGAAACGAATGCTTTCAGGCTGCCAAATGGTGCGCGCGCCCGGAGCACATGCACTGTAGTTGGCGGCCTGAAATGCACTCGTTTCCACTTCCAAAAGTCCCTTACTATAAGTCTCGCCAGAGCAGCGCTAAAGCGCTGTCTCAGGCGAGACCTAAAAAGGGCCTCAGTTATATTCGTAATGATCCGGTTGTTTCTGTACAGAGTGAAGTTAGAAGGACGGTCTCTGCCCTCCTTCACTCTGATTGGTGCATCAAGAGATGCGGGAATTATGTGGCACGTTAAATGCCCCATGTATTTTCTTTGGCTCAATAATTCGGGTGGGCACGTTTAAAGCGCCTTGGTTCTGATTGGCACATTCTGTGGAACAATCAACCTGGCGGAGGAGTGGGGGAGGGGGGGGTGCGGGGGGGGGGGGGAGGGGAATGTTTGATGGCAGAGGTGTATTTCAGAGGCTTATTATCTGGCACAGTCATTGTGATGTGTATTATGGAGGGTACAATAACGACCCCAGGCACTCGTCGTAGTGATATCCTGTAGCTGTGATTGTGATGGGCATATTGTGATGGGCATACTCTGGGCACAAGGATCCTGGCAATGGGAAGAAAGAGACGCAGGTACTCACCAGGCTGAGAGAGGGACAGGTGGTAAATGAGATCTGTGAACCCGGAAACTCCTCCGTGCACAACACCTCCATAGTGTATTCACTAGAAGTACAACAGTCATACATATGTATACAGCTCTGTTGTGAGAGCGTTAGACTGAAAATCTTCAGGTCCCTGGTTCGATCCCGGGTGTCGGCAGAAGATTTTTGCTGTCTGCAAAGTGACCCTTTATGGCTTAGAAACGTGAAAAAGAAAACGTAGATTTAATGAAATGAACCTTTTTATTCTTCTGTCCTTCTTTCCCCTTCATTCCTTCCTCCTCATTTTCATTATTTACACGTTTCTTGCAATGCCGCTGACCGCGGTCGGCGCCTTAGTGCCCCCGGGGCACCGGTCACCCCTCCACAACCCCTCCCACTAGGGGGGGGGCGGGGACGCAGACCGGAGCCCCCCTCCTCGGGCTGGCCGGAAGTGACGCGCAATGCGTGTCACTTCCTGGCCCTGGTGTGGGGGGGAGGCTATTTAGCCTTCCCCCACCCTCCTGGCGACCTCTTTGTCGCCCACCTCGCCATTTGGTCGCCCACCTCGCCACATTCCGCATCGTCGCCACAGGTCGTCGTTATGTCGTCGTGCTTCTTTCTGACGGTAAGTCTTGCTGCACCCACTCCGCCCCGGCCCTGGGCAGTACCAGGCGACGGGGCCCTGTGGCTCGGATTTGCCACGGGCGGAGGGGGCGCAAGATCAATGCATGGGTGGCGATTTTGAGAGGGCGGTTGAGGCGGTCCGTTCGCAGCCCTGCCGATTTGCAGCGCTTGTTAGTATCGCGGAGGGAGTAGCAAGTAGCCCTATTGGTAGAGCATTTGTTTAGCGCGAGAGGTAGCGGGATCGATGCCCGCAATCTCCAATCTGAAAATCCTGCCATAAAAGTTGAGCTCACGTAATCTCCTTGGCGAGGAGGTGGGCCGTGGGCTGCGCTGCCTCCTCTGGCGCGGGACAGCAGGTTTCGAGCCGCGAGGCCGCTTTCCCACCCTGTGATCCAGGGAATAATCACTTAATCTCCCCGTCCCTCGAGTTGGGTCCGGGTGTAGCTTCGACGCACGGGACATAGTGCGAAGGGTAGACCATTTGTGTAGGAATGCAAGAGGGGTAACGGGATCGGTTCCCGCACTCTCCATTCCAAAATTGGCATGAATGTTAAAATCACTTACTCTCCTTGTCGGCTGCAATGCCGCCTCTGGCATAAAAGTTGAGCTCACGTAATCTCCTTGGCGAGGAGGTGGGCCGTGGGCTGCGCTGCCGCCTCTGGTGCGAGTAAGCAGGGGTCGAGCCGCAAGTTCGTGTCCTCATCCGGTGATCCTGGGCAAATCTTCGACCCCCCCCCTGCCTCGAGTGGGGTCCGGTTATGAAGTAGTGCGTAGGTTCGAATACTTGCCCAGCACGCGAGAGGTAATGGGATCGATGCCCGCACTCTCCGTTAAAAGGAAATGGGCATACATTTTGAAATCATGTAATCTCCGTGATGAGGTGGTGGTCCCGCTGCTGCGCGGCCGCCTCGGGTGCGGTAAAGCAGGTTGCGAGCCTCGTGGTCGCGTCTACATCCTGTGATCCAGGGCAAATAATTTAACCCCCCCGTGCCTCGAGTAGGGTCCGGTTGGGGCTTCGACTCATGGGTAGTAGCTCCGGATGGACGAGCATTTGATTAGCTCCTGAGACCTTGCGGACCTACCTGGGATCCAAACGTTCCACGCTGCCAAACTGCCTTCTTCTGCAGTGTTTCCGTCCCCCGCCGCCGCTAACACCATCTGCGGCCGCGGAGCGGGGACGGGACTACACTCCCCATCATTCAAAGCGCCAGGGGAGCCGCGTTGCTGGTTTCGCGCCAGGAGGCGCACAAAAGATCGCCGTGCCTGCTGCTGAGCGGGTTTCTTCTTGCTCCTGAGACCTTGCGGACCTACCTGGGATCCAAACGTTCCACGCTGCCAAACTGCCTTCTTCTGCAGTGTTTCCGTCCCCCGCCGCCGCTAACACCATCTGCGGCCGCGGAGCGGGGACGGGACTACACTCCCCATCATTCAAAGCGCCAGGGGAGCCGCGTTGCTGGTTTCGCGCCAGGAGGCGCACAAAAGATCGCCGTGCCTGCTGCTGAGCGGGTTTCTTCTTGCTCCTGAGACCTTGCGGACCTACCTGGGATCCAAACGTTCCACGCTGCCAAACTGCCTTCTTCTGCAGTGTTTCCGTCCCCCGCCGCCGCTAACACCATCTGCGGCCGCGGAGCGGGGACGGGACTACACTCCCCATCATTCAAAGCGCCAGGGGAGCCGCGTTGCTGGTTTCGCGCCAGGAGGCGCACAAAAGATCGCCGTGCCTGCTGCTGAGCGGGTTTCTTCTTGCTCCTGAGACCTTGCGGACCTACCTGGGATCCAAACGTTCCACGCTGCCAAACTGCCTTCTTCTGCAGTGTTTCCGTCCCCCGCCGCCGCTAACACCATCTGCGGCCGCGGAGCGGGGACGGGACTACACTCCCCATCATTCAAAGCGCCAGGGGAGCCGCGTTGCTGGTTTCGCGCCAGGAGGCGCACAAAAGATCGCCGTGCCTGCTGCTGAGCGGGTTTCTTCTTGCTCCTGAGACCTTGCGGACCTACCTGGGATCCAAACGTTCCACGCTGCCAAACTGCCTTCTTCTGCAGTGTTTCCGTCCCCCGCCGCCGCTAACACCATCTGCGGCCGCGGAGCGGGGACGGGACTACACTCCCCATCATTCAAAGCGCCAGGGGAGCCGCGTTGCTGGTTTCGCGCCAGGAGGCGCACAAAAGATCGCCGTGTCTCCCGCGTCGCGGGACCGCGCGCGGGCTAAGCCCGGGCAAAGGGCGGGCGTCTGTGGCCGTCCGGGGCCGACCAGGCCGGGCTGGGCTCTCCCCTTGATATTACGTTCCAAAAGTAAGTTGTTGCTGTTACAGTTCCCAGTCTATTGTCATTCGTGCAATCTTTGACTGTCGTTGCACAGAGGTCTGTGTATTTGTTCTGGACTTTGCCCACAACTCGCTACAGGAGTAGCCTACCAATAAATCTGTTTACCTGCCCAAGGAGGAAGGAGTTCAACCAGCGCGGCCGCAGAGGAGGTGCGAGGCGCGGCCCCGGGACTGCGAGCCACAGCGTAAGCACCATCAGCTGTTTTCTCTTCCCGCGCGGGCCGCGCCCCCTCCCAGTGCCCTGCCCCCTTTCACCACTTACAGTCTTAAGCAAGGCTGCCAACGCGCATCGCGGGTCGACGCCCGGGCCAAGGGCGGGCCTGTTTAAGCCTGGGCAAGTCTGGTCTGGGCTAATCCATTGTCATCCTCACTAAATTCATCTTTATCCATCCTGCAGCGTGGCCCCGGTAAGATTATAATAACCATAATTATAGCTGCCACTATGACAACTAGGGCAATGAGGAATAAAACAGCACAAGGAGCGGGTCCCATAATCGGGCCGATCGATCAATTCATCAGTAAAGCTAATGACGCGATCAATCAGGGGATAGTCCTCTTAGAGAGACGCGTCTCCCAGGACCTCGCAGCAGCACGTAGATCCTCAATGGGCCTTTTGGCCCTAGCTAAAACACCCACCCAGCAGGAAATAAATGTCCCATTACTGCGCGAAACCCGTGCTGAACTTCATACCATACCAACAAGCGTTGATCTATCTGTCACTCGCTTATCACTTGAAGAAGATACCTTGGATGATCTCGAAAAAACACCAACTTTGATGATTAGTCCCACCCAAATCACCCAAAGTCAACTACCAACTGTGATCGGGCCACAATTCTTAACCCAGCCCTCACTTCTAATAGTAGCTCCTCCAACAACAACTGATAAGGAGATAAGGGAGGGTCCTTTTTCTAATGAAGATAGTACAAGACTAGTAGTCAAGAACAAGATCAAGCAAAAAAATACACCAAGGCGCCTGAGGTCCAAAAAGACGACCCGCAATAATAACCGGAATAACATAAGCTACTCACCATCGGGAAACGCGGACGACCCCTCTGTTGTAACCGTACCGCCTGACGATCACAGGGGGTATGGCGCTACCAACTCGACCTATCTTGAGCTTAACTCACAAGTACTAGATGTAATTAAGGACCTTATAAAAACTCAACTAACACCAATAGAGCGAACCTTAAATAATATCGAAAAACAGATGGCAAGATTAATCAGCAACACTAGTCACCTTATGCCACCCATTACCACCTTAGCTCCTCTGGCTCCCACGACTTCCACCCATTCTAAGACAGTCACAGTCAAGAAACCCATATCGACGTTAATAACCCTCCCGAAACAAAAATCTCACAGTAGCAGTATAATTGCCGAAAGCAAACCTCCCACGCCCAATATAACATCACTTACCACTAATTTAAACACTCAAACAGCCAACTTACAAACGGTAAGCACCTCTATACCATCCCAGAAAGCTTTGCAGAAACCAGCGCAGAAACCTACACAACTAAATCAGCTTAATGCAAAATCCCAGCAACCAAAGATACCATACGAACAACCTTATAAATCTAGACAGATACCGGCACGCATTACCCTTCCACCTGAATGCGGAGCCTACGCCCTTGTATTGGTAAACGTTCCAACACTTAAGCAAGAACAGAGTGAAACAACAACATCCTTGAAAAATAAGATACTTCATTGGTTAAGCCTGAATTGTAACTTCCCAATAGAATGTGTAGGGGAAATTTCCCACACGCAAAGAGTAGGTTGGATAGGCCCCTTACGTAAAAAATTCGAGGGGGATTGTGTAGTTATTACTTTCAGAAACCCCCAGTGGGCCGAAAAGACACTAGCCAAAGCACCACCACCCTCTACTTGGGAATTCAACACAACCCTTCTCCCATTAGGTTATTTTTACAGGCATTTACTAAATACAACCACCAACATCCCGTCTGCCCCTACCAATCCTTTTTTAGAAAGATCTTATCCTATTACCTCTTACCCTTCCATCCCTCACCAGAACTCTAAGTTTCTATACCCAACAGGCTCGGTCCAGTGGCATCAGAGCCAAACGTCCATACCCCCATCTATCCATCCTTATCTCTCTGATACTCCCCATCAAGAGAATGGAGATAATCGATGGAGACAACCAGTTCCCCCGCTAGCTACTTCCTTTAACATCCCAATATATAACAGATTTAATGCCTTTTCTGGTTTAGATTTTAACGATTGACTTTTCAACCCTTACAATATTGGGGAATTCTCACAATCATCCAAAACGAACCCAACTTCATCATCTAACTCATATCCCACCTTTGCAATAACTCCTACGCATTTGCCTCTTCCTCTCATTAAACCTGAGTGCTCAAAAATCAATTATGAAGTTATTACAATTGCAACACCGACCCAAACTAATCAGGAAATCATCGAACGGAGGGCTAAAGCAGGCAATCCAGTTGACTCTATCTTAGATACTTTGCAGTTTCATTTTACCTACTGGAATATCGCAGGTCTCTCCGCAAAGAAAATCGACCCCGCCTTCCTAACCCAGATCAATTTGAGCGGTTGTATCTGTCTTCAGGAGACGTGGGCCATAAGGCCTATACATATACTAGGCTTTAAAACTTTTTGGTCACCTGCGACGAAATCAACTTCTGGCAGAAATAGCGGAGGCTTAGTTATTTATATCAAAAACACCCTTTCCGTGGATGAGATAACTCCCATAAGTTTAGATACAAATTTTCAGATCATAGCAGTTAAGGTCACCAAACAAAGACTTTACCTTATTATAAACTTTTATAATAACCTCTCCAACTCCGCTATGAACACGCTACTCCCAGAGATCTCCGCAATAATACAAAAGCAACGAACTATTCACATCAAAAAGGCATGCATAACAATCTGGGGCGGAGATTTCAACTTACATCTATGCAGTAATAGTGACAATAATAAATGTGGTATTAGTGATGAGTCCGATACAAACCTCACGCATTTTACACACTCTAATGGGGGGGAAAAAATGAATGAACTCATGGCTGAACTAGAACTAAACTTTGCTAACGAAACAAAGAATCCACCTGTTCAATTTCAGCCCACATTCAACGGAAGAGGTTTAACAAGTATAATTGATTTTATACTGATCTCATCACCCATAGGATCCATCGTAGAAGATTTTAAGGTTTTTAACAACCCCTTAAGTGACCATTTCCCCATTACCATGGTCCTCGCTGAAAGAACAAAGAATAAGCCATATGACATTCTGACCGCTCTAAATCAAAGCGATCTAGAGCTAGGCTCTTTGAATGGCTTTACATTGAAGTGGGGTAATATTGATAAAGAAGCCACAACAAAAAAAATTGTCACAAATAACCAAACGGATATTATTAACTGCTTGGATTCCACTACCCGCCCTAGTGAAACTATAGTAAGCTTTCTATCAATTACAACAACCATACAAAAAGAATTGACTAAAAAGCACAAACAAAGGCCCCAACTGAAGAAAGGGTGGTTTGATACAGCATGTACTAAAGCATCTACACGCCTAAAGGAAGCTCTGAACAGTAAACATAAGGACAGAGTCGAAATCATCAGACTTAGAAAAGAGTATACAGCCGCCCTAAAAAACAGGAAAAAGGAAGTAAAAGCTGAACTATGGTCAAAACTGATTCAAAGCTCGGAACTTAACGATAGTGCTTTGTTCTGGCAGATAGTTCGTTCCCCACTCCTAACAGAGAAATCCAACCTTCCATCAATTGATGTATCTATAAGCCAACACGAATGGGTGAACCATTTTACTAAAGTCTTTGCCATAGACCCGACCGAAGACACAGATCAGCCTGAACCTCTACCACAAATTGTCTATCCGTTAAATCTTCACTTCTCCCATGAAGAGGTCCAAAAAGCTTTAAAATCTTCAAAAACAGCCAAAGCACCAGGCCCGGACGGCGTTCCGGTTGACGTTTTTAAACACCTTCCAGATCTTTGGACCCCGCTACTAACTAACGTCTTGAACGCCACCACTGAAGTAGGTATCCTGGAATCTTGGAAAACATCAATCTTGGTACCTATCTTCAAGAAAGGAGATCGAAACAGTCCAACATGCTATAGGCCGATCTCCCTCCTGGACTCCCTAGGCAAAATGGCAGGACGAATATTACTTGACCGCCTCCAGGAGTGGGCCTTAGAACACAAAATTATTTCCGATCTACAATATGGCTTCCGGGAGGGACTAGGAACAACTGACCAGGCTCTAAACCTGTCCCTACTGGCGAGCAAATACCTGGACGCCAAAGGGTCCTCATTCCACATGGCCTATGTCGACCTTTCCGCAGCATTTGATTGCGTGTCACACTCAATGCTGTGGAATACAATCTTGAAAATGGGCGTTCCTACGCCAATTGTGGATTTCTTACGCGAACTATATACAGGCACCACTGGCAGGGTAAGATTTGGGACAAAGGGCGAGCTCACTAACTTCTTCAGAGTGGAAAAGGGGGTCAGGCAGGGGTGCGTATTGGCCCCCTTCTTATTCACCCTATACACGAATGGCCTAGAGGTTGCCATGCTACAAGGCAGTAAGGACCTCCCGGCAACAGTTCGTCGGCAGATACCAGCACTTCTATATGCCGACGATGCTGTTATTCTAGCAAGAACATCAAACGAATTACAAATGGCCCTGAACAGATATTGTGATTTTATGGCAAGTTTAAACCTGAAACTAAACGCAAAAAAAACGTACACAATGCACTCAGGGGAGCAAAGAAACGTAAAACACAGGAAGTTAATGGCGCAGGGCGAACACCTGGATAGGACTAAAACCTATCCCTATTTAGGGATTGTCATTGACGAAAAATTCAAATGGACTCCAGCCATTAATACAAGAAAATTGATTTTCCTCCGAGAGACATCATCACTAAAAACCTTCTCGCAGAGATTGGGGCAGAGACAAATTAAAGAACTAGTGCAAATATATAACGCAAAATGTGTAAGCACTGCAACATATGGGGCGGGGATCTGGGGTTTTAAAAACGTGGACTCAATACAAACAATAGAGAACTCTTTCCTTAGATATTTGCTGGCGGTGCCCAAAACCTGCTCCACCTATGCCTGCCACTCTGAGCTGGGCATTGACTACATCACTGACATCATAAAACTACAACCAATAATGCTGTGGCGCAGAATATGGGTTACCGAGCAATGCCACTTGACCAGGACGATTATACAAGATATTTTAACGCTAGACCACGCTAAGAAAATCAAATGGCTGTCGTACGTCAAAGCGTTATTGACAGATCTTGGATATAGGAAATACTTTGACCATCCATCGCTGATAGAGGAAATCCCTAAAAAGACCTTAAAAAGGGAGTGTTTAACTCATTTACGTCAGCTACGTTTATTATCCGAGGTCCACAAGCCATCAGTCCAACATTCCCTGCTAGTCCAGACTGCGTTTTCTGCTGAACCTTACCTAAATTTTAAAATAACACAGTTTGAAAGAATGCTGCTTACCCGTTTCAGACTTGATTTGTTCCATCTACTAGTTCTATTTCCTGAGCAAAATGTCAGGACTTCCACCACCTCTATGTGCCCCTGTGATTTGGTATCGCCACAATCAACGATACACACAATGTTATTCTGCAAATTCTATAGCGAGCCCCGGAAGCGCTGGATACTCCCTATCTTGAAGTTCTGGGGTTTCCGTCAATGTCGCCCAGCGTATTTGGCACTACAATTTCTGGAAAATGAAAACTATGCGAAAGCGATTGTATCTTACCTTAAATTTTGTATACGCCACCGCACAAATTTATAACCTCGAACAACATCGCTTATACATATTAACGAAGGGACTGAGATAACAGAAAAACTGTACGCCTTTGCACATGTTGGAAAAATTTGCCCTAATGAAATTGTGATGCACTTTTTACTTCCATGTATTGCTGGCGGTGCCCAAAAATGTACATTTTAATAATCTTTTTAAACCTTTTTTTTTTTTTTTTTTTTTTTTTTTTTTTTTTATACAATTGTAACTGTGTTTTTATTCTATTTGAACTTTTATGGTGTTTTTTCAAAACTACCGAATAAAGTTGATATTGATTGATTGATTGATTGATTGATTAGCACGCGAGGGGTAGAAGGATAGAGGCCCGCACTCTACATGGAATTTGCTTAAATTGTCAATTGAAGTAATCGCCATGACGAAGTTGGTGCGCTGGCCGCGCCACCGCCAAAGGTGCGGGAATCTGGGCTGCGAGCCTCGGGGTCGGGCTTTGACGCAGGGGAAGCTGCTCCGTATGGTGGAGCAATTGCTTTGCACGCGAGAGGTAGCGGGATCGATGCCCGCACTCCGCACTCTTCAATAACATTAAAAAAAAATGAAAATTAAAAATAAATAAAATTGCCACACATTTGACGAGCCTCATGCGCGTGTAGCGTGTCTGCCTCGCTCCCGTGCCACACGCTAGTGGGTCACAGTGAGCGCCGTTATAGCACGTGAACGTCGAGGGTGTGATCCGTCGGTTGCGCTGCCGCCAAAGGTGCGGCATGCAGGTTGCCAGCCCCGTAGGCGCGTCCACATCCTGCGAGCGTGGGCAAATCACTTATTCTCCCCGTGTGCATTAATGGATAATGTAACTACGGTGCTACTTAGGCGCACCACACCCTCAGGCGAGCTCGCGCTATATTATAAGAGGCAACACAAAACCAATTAGGTTTAGTTTTGGGGCCCTGCGCCTCCGGGTGCAGGTCTGGTTCTCGGCAGCCGGGTAGCGGGATCGATGCCCGCACTTTCCACTCCTGTGCTTCTGGGCAAAAGCACTATACTCACACTAAAAGTACTGCAGCCTTTCAAAGAAGAAGGCAAATAATGCTGCCATACAAATATACCAGCCCTGCTGAAAGTGCCGCGGCTCTCCCATCAAAAAACGTGGCAGCCTTTAAAAGAAGTGCAAACAAGCATAATTTTAATGTATATCGGCCATTCTGAGAAGTGCTTGCACTCTACCTCTTCAAGTGCTGCAACCTTTGAAAGAGGTGCAAATACACTCCCATTAAAAGTGTAGTAAGACTCCTGCTGAAAGTGCTGGCACGCTCCCATTAAAACAGCTCTAGAAATGGAAGTACTTTTGCATCATCAAACACAACAGTTGCAAAGCTATAGCGAGAGATGTTTGGAAAGACAGCCAGCCGTAGGACGACCGGGCCCTGCTTGCACCTGCCCTGCGAGGCACCCCTGGAGCTTGTGCGCCCACCAGCTCACAGGCCGGGGTAGGCGGTGCTGAGTGCTGGGGACTCAGCCTGGTGAAAGCAGCCAGACAGGCCCCCCACCCCCTCCTTATCAAAGGATCTAGAGTGCGTCTTCCTCTGAAGATGCAGCGAGGGCGCAATCTTCCCCGGCAACTGAGCGATGCTCCGCTCTACAGTCACGTTTTCCCAAAAAAGGCTAGCAGCCTTTCAGCTGCGCGGGCCGTTTCATCAGATCTCTGCCGCCGACCGATGCCCCCGCAGGGGGCCACTACAGTGGTCGGCGAGGTCGCGTCCACATCCTGTGATGCGGAGCAAATGACTTAAGCCCCCCGTACCTGAATGTGCAATGTGAATACGGCGATAGGCAAAGTGCTCTAATACACGGTTTGAGTCTCGAGGTCGAGCCCACATCCTGGGATGCAGGGCAAATGATTTAAGCTCCCCGCATCTGAATGTGTAATGTAAATAAGGTGCTCTTGTGAAGCGCTCCAATACCTTCAGATCGAGTTTGCGCTATATAATTATGCAACATGCATTGCTGGCTTCCCATGAGGCAGATACATGATACAAGGGCATGCATTGTTCACATTACGCGATTACGGGCATTACTAAACCCCCGCACCTCAATGGATAATCTGGTGCGGTGCTCGCGCGATCTGGTACGGGGAGCGTTGAATATGGTACGAATCTCTTAAGCACCCCCTGCTTGAAGGTGTAATGTAAATGCGGTGCTCTTGTAAAGCGCTCCAACACCCTCCGGTCGAGTTCGCGCTATATAAATATGCAACATGTATTGCAGGCTTCCTATAGGGCAGATACATGATACAAGGGCATGCATTGTTCACATTACGCGATTACAGGCATTACTAAACCCCCCGCACCTCAATGGTTAATCTGGTGTGGTGCTCGCGTGATCTGGCACGGGGATCGCGTTATATGGCTCGAATCTCTCAAGCTCGCCGTGCCTGCAGGCGTAAGGGAAATACGGTGCTCATGTAAAGCGCTCCAATACCTTTGCTGTCGAGTTCGCGCTATATAATTATGCATCATGTATCTGCTGGCTTCCTATAAGGCAGATACTTGATACAGGTGCAGGCATTGTTCACAAGATTTTGCTCCAATACCTTCGGGTCGAGTTCACGCTAGATAATTAAGCAACATGTACTGGCTGGCTTCCTATAATGCAGATACATGATACAAGTGCATGTATTATTCACAAGAACTTGCTCGTGCCCACATTCGCGCGCATTGTGTGGTCTGGGCATTTCGGCACCCCTTGCACCTGAATGGGTTATTTGGTCGGCGCTCTAATACTTTCGCACGCATTACGGTTTAAAGGAATTTCAGCATTCCACACGCACGAATGTGTGACACGTTGCTCGTGTCCGGCGCTCCAATGCATGCGCGCTCATTACGTGATCCCGGGCATGACTACATCTCCCGAACCTGAACTGATTAATGTGGTATGGTGCTCGTGTCCGGTGCTCAGTTACTTTGGCGCGCAGTTGCGCTATGGACAGATGCTTCTTCCCCCCCCTCAACCGGTGTCTCGAGAAGGCATCGCCGGTGTGCGCACACGGGTTCCCGAGGGTTGCGGACCTGGCGGCTCATGATCTCACTCCTGTGCCCGAATATGTGTGTAAATATGGTGCTCATGCACAGCGCTGCTATACCTTCGGGTCGAGTTCGCGCGATATAGAAGGGCTATTTACAGCAATGGTCGCGCAGTCCGATACTGACCACACGTGACGCTTTGTAACCTTATTGACCATGCAGCATTCGCAACATTCAGATTAGGGCCGGTAGTTGCACCAAAGTTTACGGTTGGTTCCCACAGACCTGTCTGCCCCCAAGGCTATCCTCTAGGGGTGAGAACTCGAGACTAAGGGGGCATCTCCTGCTTCGGCGTCACAAATAAGCGACAGCTACGCTGGGGTGGAGTTACCATGCAGGTCCTCCCACCACTGGGTTCCCCCCAGGCGATGGGACCAATCTAAGTGGGAACACGAAGTCTACGGTCTTGGGAAACTTCCAGCGGTAGGGCATTTAGCAACAGATAAAGTATCACGGAGGCCTAACCATAAGGGGGACGAGTAGCAACAGCAAGTAAATAGGTATCATAGGGGGCGGCGGGCCTACAGCTGTGTGAAATCACCATCATTTAGAGTTAGGCCCAGGTAAGAATAGGGCATTTCTTAATGTCCAGAGGACCATTGCAGCTGGGGGTACCCCCCAGCGGAATTCACTGGTCGCGTACTGCTTTTACCTCGCTTAGGGGACGCGGCCAGCCGACATATGGTGCTGCCGTCCCAGTAACTGGGGTGTCAGCGGGGCAAACACAAGGGGACATTATGTCACTAGAACATTTGTCACGCCCAGGGTGTCACTAAATCTCTACTTCAACGGAGCAGGAACCTGGCACCGCTGGGGATGCTCTGGGTTTGCGGGGGGCACCCCCCTGCCACCCTCCTACTGGGGAGCATGATGGGAGGGGTGAAGTAGGACTTAGTCAATCCTCAATGCATGAACTTTACTGACAGCGCACAATGCTTAAGCCAGTCAGATTCCCGCAGCTGGTATGCCTAGGGGGTTCCATCACTGAGGGATCTGTAGGGGCATAATTCCCATAAGGAATAAGGGATGGTGGGCAGGGGCAAGAGTCGCCCCTTGCCCATGGTCACGCGCTGGCAGCCAGGAGCTCTCCTGTGCTCCAGGTTTAGCATTCAGAGGGGACTGTCCAAAGGTTAAGCAAAACCCTTCTCGCCATAATAGCCTAAGCGGGCAGGCCCAGAATTGTGAAGGGGGTAACCTTCCCGCATGGGGGGCGAATAGTTCTTGGCACATCTTATCAGGCCCTACGGGTCCTTTATTTCAGCAGACCCTAGGATAGCGTCTCGGGCCTTGGGGACATAGATGGGGCCATCCACACCACCAGGAGCCATAGCTCACTGGTAAGTCTTGTACCTGTGGATATAAGGGATCTCACAGGGTTTGAGTCTCGCCAGCGCTGTCACACGGTCATGAGGTGGCAAAATTTCAAACTCTTCCTTTGCAAGGGTGGTTCCCTTCCAGCTAGTTGCAGAAAGCCCTAGATAGGAGAGGTTGCAGGTAAGACTATAGCGGGTTGGTGGGGGGCCCTGGCTGCGACGGTGAGCCGACTCCAGGGCTGTGGCAGAGTTACAGGGTGATCTGGAAGCAGGCCGGTACAAAGGGTACCTCTGCGCGGCACCATAGGGGGTGCCTGAGCCAAAACCGAGGAGCCTCAAGGGAGGTCCCGGAAGCCGTGTCGGCGCCCCGCTAGTCCTGCGGGCGGTTGTGGGCCTGAACAACCGGGGGCTTGCTATGCGACGCTCTGCCCCGAGAGGGGGGGCGTGAGTAGAATTACCAATGGCACGTGATCGTAGAAAGAATCACCTGGAGGGCAGCAACGGCGGGCATCGCTCCCGCGCTGCCCGGCTCATCAGGCGGGCAGGCGACCCAGTTGGTTGCCTGCCCTTGGATCGCCCGTAAGATAACCCACCCATTACATATTCTGGAATTATGTAATAAACCTGCAGCATTGTTACCCAACACCAACTGTCTTGTGTTTGTCATTTGGGTAACCTATTATGGGGGAGGGGGGACAGCGTGGTGCCCCTGGGGGTACTATGATGCATTCTTCGGGTACAATCCTTCTATTGTTTGTGGGTCTCACACCTTGTGCACAGGAGCGCTATCCCACAGTGTGTGATGTGACTCACACACTGCAGACACAATCACGCACAGTGAGTTGATCATCCAGTGCCTCAGAGCAGAATCCCACTGATTGTGTGTGAGCCTCACGCCCTGGGCCCAATCACACTCACACCTTGGACCCCAGTCACCCCACGCATTGTGACGTCCACAACGTAGAACATATCCTCCAGCCGCGGCCCCTGCAGGCAACAGATAAAGTATCACGGAGGCCTAACCATAAGGGGGCCGAGTAGCAACAGCAAGTAAATAGGTATCATAGGGGGCGGCGGGCCTACAGCTGTGTGAAATCACCATCATTTAGAGTTAGGCCCAGGTAAGAATAGGGCATTTCTTAATGTCCGGAGGAGCATTGCAGCTGGGGGTACCCCCCAGCGGAATTCACTGGTCGCGTACTGCTTTTACCTCGCTTAGGGGACGCGGCCAGCCGACATATGGTGCTGCCGTCCCAGTAACTGGGGTGTCAGCGGGGCAAACACAAGGGAACATTATGTCACTAGAACATTTGTCACGCCCAGGGTGTCACTAAATCTCTACTTTAACGGAGCAGGAACCTGGCACCGCTGGGGATGCTCTGGGTTTGCGGGGGGGCACCCCCCTGCCACCCTCCTACTGGGGAGCATGATGGGAGGGGTGAAGTAGGACTTAGTCAATCCTCAATGCATGAACTTTACTGACAGCGCACAATGCTTAAGCCAGTCAGATTCCCGCAGCTGGTATGCCTAGGGGGTTCCATCACTGAGGGATCTGTAGGGGCATAATTCCCATAAGGAATAAGGGATGATGGGCAGGGGCAAGAGTCGCCCCTTGCCCATGGTCACGCGCTGGCAGCCAGGAGCTCTCCTGTGCTCCAGGTTTAGCATTCAGAGGGGACTGTCCAAAGGTTAAGCAAAACCCTTCTCGCCATAATAGCCTAAGCGGGCAGGCCCAGAATTGTGAAGGGGGTAACCTTCCCGCATGGGGGGCGAATAGTTCTTGGCACATCTTATCAGGCCCTACGGGTCCTTTATTTCAGCAGACCCTAGGATAGCGTCTCGGGCCTTGGGGACATAGATGGGGCCATCCACACCACCAGGAGCCATAGCTCACTGGTAAGTCTTGTACCTGTGGATATAAGGGATCTCACAGGGTTTGAGTCTCGCCAGCGCTGTCTCACGGTTATGAGGTGGCAAAATTTCAAACTCTTCCTTTGCAAGGGTGGTTCCCTTCCAGCTAGTTGCAGAAAGCCCTAGATAGGAGAGGTTGCAGGTAAGACTATAGCGGGTTGGTGGGGGGCCCTGGCTGCGACGGTGAGCCGCCTCCAGGGCTGTGGCGGAGTTACAGGGTGATCTGGAAGCAGGCCGGTACAAAGGGTACCTCTGCGCGGCACCATAGGGGGTGCCTGAGCCAAAACCGAGGAGCCTCAAGGGAGGTCCCGGAAGCCGTGTCGGCGCCCCGCTAGTCCTGCGGGCGGTTGTGGGCCTGAACAACCGGGGGCTTGCTATGCGACGCTCTGCCCCGAGAGGGGGGGCGTGAGTAGAATTACCAACGGCACGTGATCGTAGAAAGAATCACCTGGAGGGCAGCAACGGCGGGCATCGCTCCCGCGCTGCCCGGCTCATCAGGCGGGCAGGCGACCCAGTTGGTTGCCTGCCCTTGGATCGCCCGTAAGATAACCCACCCATTACATATTCTGGAATTATGTAATAAACCTGCAGTATTGTTACCCAACACCAACTGTCTTGTGTTTGTCATTTGGGTAACCTATTATGGGGGAGGGGGGACAGCGGGGTGCCCCTGGGGGTACTATGATGCATTCTTCGGGTACAATCCTTCTATTGTTTGTGGGTCTCACACCTTGTGCACAGCAGCGCTATCCCACAGTGTGTGATGTGACTCACACACTGCAGACACAATCACGCACAGTGAGTTGATCACCCAGTGCCTCAGAGCAGAATCCCACTGATTGTGTGTGAGCCTCACGCCCTGGGCCCAATCACACTCACACCTTGGACCCCAGTCACCCCACGCATTGTGACGTCCACAACGTAGAACATATCCTCCAGCCACGGCCCCTGCAGGTAACAGCGGTGAGGCGGTGGGGCTGGGTTGGTGGGAGGTTTCAACGGACGATGAAGAGGGAAAATTAATTATTTATTTCATTTTACCTCTGCGTCGTCCTTTGAAATCCCCCCTTACTCGGCCACACCCCTGTTACCTGCACGGACTGCGTCTGATATCCTCACTCCTAGGTATAAAGGGATATATTTACGAGCGGAGTTGCGTCACTCTTTGTACCACGCAACTTGGTGCAAGAGCGATTCAAGTCCAAAATGAGTAGCTTATTTACAATATTTTGGAGTAGGAGAGTGCCACAAGCCTTCTAGGTGCGTTGCCCTGCGTCAAAAGAAAAGAGAAGGATGACGCTGTTTCTACAAGCTACGGCACATTCCGGTCCTGTCTGCCGGTGCACAGGCGCACAAACTGCAGCCTAGTGCCAACGCATGCACCCTTACCCCACGGTGCAAGAGTGTCTGTGTCGTTGGTATGATTGTTTATGTGCAGGAAGACCTTCCTGCACAAAAACAATCAAAGGAGGCATATTCCTCGTTCTATGTGTGTGGAAAAAGGAATAAATGAGGAGAAATGTAAACATTTCTCCTCATTTTTTCCTTTTTCTTTTTTTCATGCTGCGCCTGCTTTGGGAAGGTATTAGTTTTGGCGCTGCCCCAGATTTATGCTATGTTGTAAATCCAGTCGCGGCTGGCATAGCTCGTGGGTGGCGACGTGGACGCGGGGGATGGGAGGGGCGGCAGTCGTTCAGAGGCGGGGGGAGTAGGGGGTATCGGAAATAAAACACTTAAAAAACTTACCTCGAGGCCGGTTCTGCATCTTCTCTCCTCCTTCTCCTTCTCCGACAGGAACTAAAAGCAGGCAGCCAGGCTGTAGGGTCTCGTGCTCTGACTGGAGTCTGGAGTCAGGAACATCGAGGAGGTGCTGCTGAGGATGTGCTAAAGAATGCTGAAGACATGCTGCAGGCAGTGAAACTTTGTTTATTTTGCACCCTTCCAATTTAATATATCACCAACCGCCACAGCTGAAATGGAAATGAACAGGATAAACAACAGCTTTTCTGCTGCATACTTCCTAAAATCACAATGTAGCAAAAGGATTACTAAAAGCTGAGAGAAAAAATAAACATGAAAAGGTAAATATGAAGCAAAAAACAAGGTCAGCATAAAAGGCAGAAGGTTTTTTTCCTTTACTGGAAAACGTGTTGTAAAATGCACCATTCAGCCTTCTAGTTTTCACATTTTTCACGGGTGAGATGGCACACCCTAGAAATGCTACGAACCAGTGTATGTGGAAAAGAGCGCTTTAATGAGGCAGGTGCACAACACAAAAGCAACACAATACCCTGGCCAATCGCCTTACAGACTATCATCGAACTGCACTTACATGATGTTTTAACTTGAATAAAACATCCCTTTCCCCTAAGGGCCACCCTCCAACATTTCAAACAGCACAAACTACTCCCCAACGATTATCCTCCACCTCCCTTCAAGACTCCTCCTACTTTTCTGAAACTTTGTTGCATGCCTGAACTGATATTGAGCTACCAACCCCACACCCGTGCCCCCGCCCACCCATCAGCGTAACCAGCTTTTTTGTGGTCTGTAAACCAGATGTCGACAAGAATTTGGAATCTAACAAACCTTCTCATGGTGAGAATGCAAATTCTGGCAGGAGTCTTGGTATGAAATGTTTCAAAAGTGGCAGCGAGGGACATCTTTCCAATAGTCCTGGGTGTTTTGCAAGGTTTGACACTCGTAAAAAATGTGGCAAGAATGGGCATTATGCTCATGTGTGTTGGGGGACAAAATCACATGGTGTGATCTGTGTTGAGGCTGAAAGGAAATTTGTTATGGGTGTGAGGAATGATGGCATGGTTGATGTTGATCACATAGAAATGCCTGAATGTGAAATTATTATAGGTGAGAAGAAACTATATGTGCTTGCTGACTCAGGATCACCATATATCATGGTAGGTGAGAACTTGAGAAGCAGTGTTTGTGACTGAGAAGATTATGTTACTGACACTAGATATCAATCCGGTGGGATGTGGTGGTTGAAAATGAATGTCCTTTGATAGTCTGCAATGTGGATTTAGTTTTCTGATCATGAGACTGTGGGAAAGGTGTATGTGGCCAAAATGGGGACAATCTATTAGGTAGGAGACATCAGAGGGACATGGGGATAACTCTGAATCCCAACACACAACAAAAGGTGCTATTGCTGGTGAATGAAAGTTGCTTGATGGAATATGTTCAAAATGTCCTAATGTATTTGGTAAGGAGCAAGGACTGCTTAACAATTTTGAACAGAAAATTGTGTTAAAGAATGGTGCTATTCCATTGGTATCAAAGGTTAGGAAGGTTCCTCTCATGGTGGTGGATTCTCTGGAACAAGAATTGAAAAAGTTAATGGAGTGGGGGTGATTGAAGAGAGAAAGAGATAGACTGCTCAGCGTGGCTTGCTCCCATAGTCTTAACCCCTGAAGGATGGCAGAAAGGAAATTTGGAAGTGTGTCGATATGTGTGAGTTGAATAAACATATTTTGGTCGACAGGCAGTCCTTACCAAATATTTCGGAAACTTGTGCCTTGATAAAAGGTGCGAAGCTATTCAGTTTAATAGATTTGTCTTCCGCAAACCACTCGATCTTGCTACACCCTGAATCTAGACATATAACATCATCTGTGACTCCTCTGAGGGCTTATAGGTTAATTCGCAAGTCTTTTGGTCCAGCATCAGCTGCTGCCTCTTTCCAGAAGGTCATGAATAAAAGTCTAAAGGCTTGGCAAAGATGTTGTTTTTACAAGACAGCCTTTTGGTCTTTGGCAAAGATCAACTGGAACAGGATGAAATACTGTGGAAAGTGTTGGCACTGTTGCAAAAGGCAGGACTAGTTATAAAGAAAGAGAAATGCAGGTTCAGAGTGTCATCAGTAACTTATTTTAGGTACACTATTTTGGGTAAAGGGATAAGCCCAAAACTCGACCTAGTTAATAGTATTGTTGAGGCGCCCACACCTGAGAACAAAGATCATGTGCTCTCCTTGTTGGGATTAGCAGAGTTTTGCTGAAAGTTTATTCATAATTTCGTTAAACTTTCCCAACCATTGAGAGTGTTATTGAAGAAGGGTTCCCATTTCACTTGGACTGATGGATGTGATGTAGCTTTTAGGAACATCAAAGGCAGCAAGGGAAGATACCAACACTAGGGCATTTTGATGCTTGCAAGAAAACAGTCTTGTCGACTGATGCTAGAATCAAGGGCTTAAAGTGTTGTTTTGGCTCAGCTGGTTGATGGTTTATTTATTTTTATTTATTTATAAGGTTTTAAATAGCGCGGAGTAGACCCGATGAGGGTATCAGAGCGCTTTACAGAAGTTACATCAAAAGAAAAGTTGCACGCTAGTCACGAATAAATGAGTATCTAAGATGAGATCGTATATGTTGTAAGTTCTGGTTGAAGATCAGGATGGTGTTAGTCATTCTCTTTTAGCGATTATCACGCATCTTGGTAGATGAGCAGCTTCTGGTTGGGATCAATTTGCATCAGAGCTGGGATCAGGAGAGAGTTTTATTCATTAGAAGTAGTTTGACTTCATTTTTGAAGGAGGTGGTGGAGGCATTCATTCTGATTGCTTGGGGCAGGGCGTTCCATCTCATAGGTGCTAGGCCAGAGCAGGTGCGTGTGTAGGTTTCCTTTTTCCTAAATTTTTGTGGTTTCAATAGCAGGGTGTTGGTGCTTCTCAGAGTTCTGCTATTGCCTGATAATTCAAGTTTATTGGCTAGATACTTTGGCGTATTGCGGTGTAGGGCTTTGTGCGTCATGCATGCAATGTTTAGCTGTGCTCTTGCCTGATAGGGGAGCCAATTCAGTTCCTTTAGATCCGGGGTGATGTGGTTGTTCTTTCTGGAGCCAGTGACATGTCTTGCAGCCGCGTTGAGAAAGACTCTTAATGGAGCCAGACTGGATCTCGGCAGGCCACATAATTCCATAGTCTATTCTGGGTAGAACTAGATATTAAACAGATGTTTTTAGGCCGTTGTCGTTGAGGAAGGGTTTTAGTTTTCTGAGAATGCTCATATGAAAGTTGGCTCATCTGGTGGCTGTGCTGATGTGTTCCCTCATGTTGAGATTCTTGTCAAGTATTAGTCCCAGTGATCTTGTGGAATCGATAATGTGAGGTTTGCAATTGAGGGCTGTTAGTTGTTTCATCCAGTTTACTGTCACCTTGTCCTGTGGTGGGGAGATTAGGAGAAAGTCATGTTTTGAGCGCATTGAGTTTGAGGTGGTTTTTTGTTAGCCAGGTGTCAGTTTTTTGTAAAATTGTGTTGAGTAGGCAGATGTCATCCGGCGCTGATATTTTTAGGTATAGTTGGGTATCATCCGCGTACATGTGGTAGTGGGTATTGGAGAGTTTCAGAATTTCGGTTAAGGGTTCCATGAATAGATTGAAGAGGGTAGGAGACAAGACGGCGGAAACTTGAGGGACCCCCAGAGTGAACGGTGTGGTCGAGGATAGCGATTGGTTAATCTTGATTCTTTGGGTTTGGTTGTCTAAGAAGGAGGCAAAGCACTTTAGGACAGCTCCTGATAAGCCCATTCTGTGTTCGAGTAGGTCCATGAGACTGATATGTTTGACCGTATCGAAGGTTCATGATAGGTCTAGAAGGATTAGGGGGTAGGATTCGTTTTGATCTCGTATTCTGATGTGGGGCATGGCCATTTCCATGCTGTAATTCTGCCTGAAGCCTGATTGGAACTGATCAATGAGTTGGAATTGGGCTATATGGTTGCATAGTTGGGAGTGTACGCACTTCTCCAGTAGTTTTGCTAGTGTGGGAACACTAAATATTGGATGGTAGTTATCTGGAATTGTGTGGTCAGCCGTGTTTTGTTTTTTAGAATGGGGGCTACCTACCCTTCTTATAAGCAGCTTGGAAGGGTTTCTTGCGATAGAAATGCATTTACTATCTTTGTCCAGATGAGCATCAGAGCAGTTTTGATCTCGCAGAGGATGTTGGCTGGAAGTGGATCGCAGAAATGGTTTGACGGTTTAATTGTTATTAACTTGAGGATGTCATTTTCGTGAAAGATTTTAAAAGTGTTCCATGACGCATTGTTATTGAGGGTAAGATCATGCTGGATAGGTGTTTGTGCCGATTGTGGCACGTTGAGGTTAGGTGGGGGGCGACAGTGGGAGTTGTTCATTTGTTGTAAGGAGTTCTTTTTCTATCATCTTGGATTTTTCCAAGAAGTGGGCGGCAAAAGTGTTGCAGTTGGGTTGCTGTTTTGGGCCTACAGAGGAGTCGGTGTGATGTTGAGCGGACTGAAGTTTAATAATTTTGAATAGTTTTCTTGGTCGATTTTTGGCCTTGTTTAGTTGGTCTTTGAAGAAGTTAGCTTTTGAGATTCTGATGTGTTTGTTGAAATTACTCCTCCTTGATCTTGGTTGTTTAAGGTGCTATAGGGACTGTGCGGATCTCCGGTCCTTTCCGCTAGTCTTAGGTTGCGGCGTTGATCGTTCAAGCTCCCATTGTACCAGGGTTTGGAGTCTTTAGAGAATGGCCTTTTTAGTTGAAGGGGCGCGACTGTGTCGAGAATGTTAGTCATTAAGTTGTTATAGTGGGTTGTGAGTTCATGTACATCTGTCAGGTCCACTGGTGGTGATAGGGAATTGTTGGTGAGGGAAGTTAGGTCATTACGGTTAATGTCACAAGTATTTCTTTTCCATTGTTTGGATTTCTTAAGTTTATGTGTCTTCGTTGGTTCAGTGATGAGGAAGGAGATGCTGTGGTGGTCCGTCCAGTCACAAGGGATGATCAATTTAAGTATGATGGAGTTTGGCCTGGCAATGATCAGATCCAGTGTTGCGACTAGGATGTCCGTTAGGTTATCACAGAATTGAACAAGTTTGAGGTCAGTTAGGAAGGTTTTTACGCTGTTAACTGTGGGATCGTTATGGTCATTACAGTGAAGATTGAAGTCATCGAGGAAGATTTGGGTGCAGGGTTGCCCCAGGTTGGAAGAGATGATTCCCATGATTTGTTCAGCGAATGCAAGATTGTTGCCCGGAGGGTGGTAGACCACGTGTAATTTACATCGGGGACTGTTGTTGCTCACAATAAGGTCTGCAATGTCAGCTGTGCGTGTCCAGGCCGATCTGCAATTTAGGAGTATGCATGGTGAATTGAAAGTGGTGGCATTTGCTTCGCTGAGAGGTGCCGAGGAAAGGTGTTCCATTATAGAGTGAGAATCATTAAATGTATGTTGGGCAGTTTTCCACTTCAGATGTTTCTTGTGGCTGTACCATTTACATCGACCACTTTCCCAAATTTTCACTTTTAAAGAGATGGAAAATAGATCTCCTAGGATTAGACGAAGGATGTAGGGATTATCTATCTACAATGTTTGTGTAGAGTATGTGCCAGGGTCCAAAATCAGCATGGCGGACTGTTTATCGAGGCTGCCAGTTGATCAGGAAAGAGATAAATGTTATAGCACTTTGGTAGGCTGGGTGTGTGAGCTTGCGCTGGATGACAATGAATGGGCTGTTGGCAATTCTAAAGATTTGCATTTTTTAGTTTTGAAGTATTTCATTGTGAAGGGTTGGCCAGAGAGTAAAGACATTCCCGTCACTTTGAGGGGCTTCTCCTATTGAAGGGGTTAATTATGCATTGTGGAAGAGAAGAATCACAGAGGTGATCGAGTACTACCTCTCAATGATTTGAAAGAAAAACGAATCATCTTGGCTCATGAGGGGCATTTAGGGAATAACATGACTAAAGCTAGGTTACGAAATGGCATTGGTGGCCGGGGATGGATCATCAGGTTGAAGATGTTGTAAAGGACTGTTGGCAATGTGCTAATAATGACAAAAGTAAGAAGACACGTACTGCTCCACTATCCCCAGTTGAGAGTCTATGAGAACACTGGACAAAGTTAGGTTTAGACATCACTGACGCTTTTGAGTGGATGGCCCATGATGAACGTATGTTTTATTACTGGTTGAATGCACTTCCATGATGAACGTATGTTTTATTACTGGTTGAATACACTTCCAAGTAGGTGACCACATATGTTTAGCTTCATTCAACACTAAGAATGCAATAGAAGTCTTCATGGAGGAGTTCTCTTGGGAGGAGAATCCCAAGTATCTTAACACTGACATTGGGGTGCAGTTCATCTCTAAAGAGATGTGCGAATGTTTCACAAATCTATCAATTGCGCACTTTAAGATGGTTCTTTATTCACCCCAAGCTAATGGTTTAGCAGAAAGCATGAACAGAATTGTGAAGAGATGTGCTCAAAGAGTACTTGTTACTAATAGTTCCCTAAAAGTCTTCATGAGAGAAACATGGTGGGCTCAAAACAACACGCCTAATAGTGTAAATTTGGTGTCACCATTTACCTCTTGAGGGGTAGGAGGCCTCGCAGTAAACTTAATCCAGTATGGCTGAAATGGAGTACAAGAAGGTATGTGGTACACAATTCAGAAGAAGAACTGAATATACGCAGATCATCACATAAAAAAAAATAGAACCCAATTTGATATAAAGAATTGTGCACAAGAAGGATGGTTGAAAGTGGGAGAAAAAGGGTAGATCAGAAGGCCGGGGATGCTGTGAAAAGGACGTTCCTAGTTCATGGGTCCTTTTTAGGTCTCGCTGAGGCAGCGCATGCGCTGCTCTGCGAGACATTTAGTGTATGGGTTTTCAAAGTGTTGCCACAGGCTTTTGGTGGCCTAAAGCTTGCGCGCATGTGAGCGTGCACGTGCGCAGCCGCCATCTGCCTTTCTGTCATTGCTCATTAAGCCTTCCAGCACGTGAATCATGCTCCTCCACCCCCTTGCTGTCTGCTCTCACTACCCCCTTTCTTTCTCCCCCCTCCCTTCTCCCCCTCCCTCCTCGTTAGCTTGTTATTCTTAACTTCGGAAGCATCTGATGTGAATTCTTCAAGGAGCAATTCACTTCCGACTAAGCCAATGCCGCCTCAGACAGTAGACATTTTCTGGTGCTTGTCTTTACTAGTCTGTTACCTTTCATACAGTTGAAGTAATGGTATTCATCTTACTACAACCAAAGTACAGAGTACAAGAAAATGCAATACCGTAAATAGAAACAATATCAGTACATTTATCCACGCAAGTTTTCATGGTGGCATAGGAGAGAAGTTGCTCGTTTTTAGTGACACAACTTATAATTTCAGAGTTGATGTTTAATTTTTGTTTGCGAACTTGCCAACCTGGCAAATTAAGTTCTTCCTGGTGTGACTTGCCAGTGACGAAGTTTAAATCTCGGTTAAGTCTCATCTTTTTGAGGTCGATAAATCGAGTTGCATTCATTTGGATAATAACATTTACTATTTACTGCACTTTTAAGAAGCAATTCTGCAACATTATAGATACATTCGAAATTAGCATTGTCGTCAGAGGGCACTCCAAAACATTTAGCAACTGGTAGCAGGGACACTTGCACAATGACTTTGCTGCTGCTATTTTGAAGAATGTTGATGTACTCTTTCCAGAAGTTGTTTATATTTAATCGAAAATTGCTAAAATTAAAGTTTTACACTTGTGAACAATACACCCGTGGATTTTTCCTTTTGGTATGGTAATCGCCATTTTCTAGAAGACAATCAAATTGTTTTATTTAAGTCATTCAACATGGTTGGGCATAAGTTGCGGGCCATCTCAAATGTACATTACTCCTCACCTCTGCACCCTCTCTGCTCTTTTCTGTATATTCCTCTCTGCACATGCCTTCCACATCAGCTGCCGGAGGCACAACAAAGAAGGCCCGCACTCTCCATTCAGTCTCCGTTTTATTCAAGCTTCGTATACTCCATTTGGGCATGTGGTTTGAAACCTGCACCAGTGGTTCAGCATATACTATTTACAAACAGCATGTACCGTTTTGGCTTATGTCCCCTTTTTTTTACTGTTTGATGTAAGCATTGATTATTGTTGATGTGTGTAGATTTTGTTTTATTTGTATAATTTTACATGGATTTGCCTAAATATGTAACACACGACTAGAGCAGCCAGATCCATGAGTGTGTGCCCTAAGCCATCTAATATTCTATATTTAGAGATAGATTTATAGCCTCTAAATTGTCAATTTGGTATCTCCCAAAACAAGCATTGGCATAGCCAATAGGTCTCACATTTTGGACCTTATAAGTGTTTAGCCATGCAACAGTTTATGTTGTTGCACCAAGGATATTGTGCTGGATAACTAAACACTTATAATGTCCCAAAGGCGAGACCTATTGGCTATGCCAATGCTTGTTATTATTGCTGGTGTGAGGAAAGTGCGGTGATATTGGACTTAGGAGATGTCTGGAATATGTCTTGGTTGGGAAAAGTGGATGATAATTCAGTCTCACATCATCCTGCTGTTAACAGGGATAGAGGTGATGAACACTCCACCAAGAGACTGAGGGTCAAGCCTGAGTGGCATAAAGACTATGCAACTGGTTAGGGTTGGTTCTCGCTGACAGCATGCCATTTCAGTTGTGCTGTGTAATATAAAGCCTTTGTAGTTGCTTTTATGGTTATGTTTTTTTTCCCATTTTGCATATTTATTTTTATGTTTTCCATTGCATTGCTTATTTGCTAGCTATTATAATATTGTATGGGGGAAATGTGCTGTGGTTTGGTCTACAATATGATTAGAATTCTACCCAGGTCATCCATGACAGCACAAAGCTGTGTGCACTAACTATGTTCTAATGTTTACATTATTGACAGTTATCTGCTGTCCTGGAAGCTGCTAAGATGGGTTGGTGTTCTATTTCTGAATACTACGAATAAATCTTCAGGAAACTTACACTAGAAGGTATGTGGTAATTTGGAACTTAAAAGAGCCTTTACCCAAATGTACTTTTACTCCCCCCACCAGCTCCTCTGACCCCTGCACCGTGCCAATTTGCATTCGTCCCTGACTACCGGCCTCACTCGGAGTACCCCATGGTCCTCCATACATTAGGCAAGAGAGTGTTTTAACTTGGAGCAGTCATGCCAAAAACAACAATACTCTCTAGGACAGATACCTTCATTAAAGGCCCAACATGCCCTACTAGCATTGCCTTTCATCTTCCCATAGCGCCCTCCCCTCCTTCGGTGGGAATCCCTGGAAAGGGCTTATTAAAAAGAGGGAGGATGCTGGCCGTAAATATAGTAGGTGCAGGTCTTGAGGGTGCCACTGAATGATGCTTACAGTAGTCATCTTCTGCCAGTGACGCCATGAATTCCTCATTGTATCTGACCCACGCGAGGCACCCAACTATAACCTGTAACTTGCGAATGACATCCATGTACCTGAATAAAGCCACAAACCGCTCTGGATACTTTTCCCAAAACACACTTGTGTAAATTAAAAACACCCCTGTCCACTTTTCGTTTGCGACCGGCACTCTAGGCCATCTGGGCAGCACATATTCCTCCTCCTTAGATCCCTTCTATGCTCTCATCTCTCTAAGCAGCAGGTTGAACACCTCTATGTGTTTTACTCTTCCAAATTCACTCTGTAGTTGTGTTCCCCAAAGGTGCCCCCAAAGATTTCTCAATGCCCATGTAATTTAGTTTCTTACATTTTATCTCTTTCCTTTCTCTCAGTTACAGAGTCAGTGGCCATGGCTGTTGCTCCCACACCCACCACCTTGTCCTTGGGCATACTGTCTTCCCCCAAAGGCAATACCTCTCCTATCTCTGTCGCCTGATCTATTGTTATATTCCATATAGGTACCCAATATAGGCGCAGGTAACATTGCAACCTTTCACCTATATTCTTCCCTACATTACATACATAGCGGTTCTTACGGTCGGACCTTTTACCGAGATACGACACTGCATTCAGAACGCGGGTTTTTCCCTTGTAATTTCATACATTATGCATTAGGTTTCTTGGAAGCATAGTAGGACTACCATCTCCTGTATAATATCTCTGTAATAAGTTCAGGACCAACCTCATCCTTTAGGCCGACACAGTAAGACAGCAAGGTAGAATCCCTGGGGAGACCTATGGGTATATATACATCACATCTTGCTTAGAAGGACAGAGGAAACCGAGACTTCCCGTCTGACACACTGACCAGAGACGCTGAGGTTCCTGCATGCAGACGCTCCAGCTCGCAGTGGTCTAACATGCCTCGCAGGGTGTTCAACTCGAGACCAGGACGGGGTCTCTCATTCTCAGGTAATGGGGGTGACTAGATCCTACAGGGATCTCTGCTATTGTCTAATGGTTGTTGCAGCTCATCTATTCTACACTAGAATAACAACTGTTTAATACATTCTTCTTTTTTTTAACACAAACTTTATTAAGTTTATCCAAATATCTATACAATCTTCTAAGTCCACATTAGGACCAAGTAGTATCAATGCGGTATGCCCTACTTGTATATACCTGAGCACATAGTTAGTACAATACCTTTGTGTGCATAGATCTTAACAGCAACACATTCCAATGTGTACATTTCTTTTGCCGTGACATTAAATATTCCGTTCTGTGTTGTTGACCACATTTCGTATTTCTAAATAAACCTATAACGATTACCCAAGGTCACCCCCCCACGCAGTCATCTAACTGGGAACACCATAGTAAGCTACAGAACAGATTGAATAATTCCATAACTTTTCACAAAGAGACCTGGACGTGACTAGGGCTCGCGTCACTATACCTTGTCGCACAACAAGTTCAGATTTATCTTGTAGAGGGCACCCGCCTTCCGCGTACAATGCTTCAGCCACAGCTCGATCAAACCACTAATGTCTGCATAGGTTCTTCCCAGCTTTTAAATGCCTCACATAGTACATCCCACGCCATTGCTATTGGTATATTTTTCTCAGGCCCCTCAGCTCTTTCAATAAATTCTTATTGACAAACGCCCATTATGGTTATTCTGTGTATCTCTCTGAGACAAACTAAGTGAGCATGAGTGACTGAGCGAAAGGTAGTATATTGTTTCCACGATTCTAAGGGCTCAGGGTTGTCATGTTCTGAGGTTGCCAGAAACTATTCTCTCCCGATAAGAGGAGATTCTAGTGGCACTGTGAGCTAGCTGATACAGACAGGCTAACATATCCGGTGGGGGTGCACGGAATCAGTCTGCCACAAATCCCACAGTTTATGTTATCCAAACGTGCAGATCCTGATTAGGTTATATAGGAATTACACGACATTGCACCGCCAACGTTGGTTGGGTACTAATTTAACAGTAGAATCTGAGTAGTTCAGTCATGCTATTCTCAAAGACCCCGACTCACAAAACACCAGAGACGTCTGGAGTGGGTGGGCGAAACAAAAAAATCCTATTTATTGGCTGTTTGTTAATCAAACTTGAAGGACACATTGTTCCTAAATTGTGCACAAACACCTTATCTTAGTTTCCTTGGAAGACTTCTTCGTTACAAAAATGACTGAGACCAGAGATAACGTAATAGTAGATCTAAACCTCTCAGCTGGAGAAGAAGATGCAGACACAATACACATTGCAGACAATTTTAGAAATACAGTCACCCTGAAACTGCTTGCGCATGGTCTAACACCTAGGGGTGGTATAGTAGCGTTCGTGATTGAGGCACACGAATCATACAGAACAGAGGTATTTTATTCGTGGGTTACATTCCCAGCAGCAAATGCAAGAACACTAACATTTCCACCCTACATAGGAGATGCACCAGTGGAATACTGTCCGTTTGAAGACATCGAGATTCCGCTCACGTACCAGGAACACTTATACTGATTTAAAAGCGCCCTACCCCACATAAGAAGAAGAGTGAGCTTCGGCCCGCTCGGAAGAGAAGGGGCAACATGGCCAATATTAGCGGCCTACACACCACATCCTGACATTGAAACATGCCAGTAGGTGACTTACTCACACAACACAAAGAATTAATAAAAATCTACAGAAACTTGATGCAATTCATCATGAGGACACTGACAGTCCAACAAGCAATAGTTGCAACAAATGGAACTCAAGCTCAGGGTACAGCAACTAAAATCACACCACAAACATTACATGCGGTGATGGGTAAAATGCCCACAAAACGTGAATAAATGCTATTCTGGGTAGCTCAAAAAATAACACAGCGAGAGGCAGTATACCCGAATACTACCCCTTATGAATAACACAGAATGCTAACAATCTGCTTGCTCATGGGGATAACACCACAAGTAGAGGACTGTACCACTTGGGGTACAGTCTTTGCTGTCATTTATACCACAACTCATGGTATTCCATCATTAGCAGTAATACCAGATGTATTGAGACAAATACAAAACGAGTACGGAGCAGAGCCTGCTCTGAACTTAGGGATGAAGTTACTAGGTAACTATGTCCCGGTATCAGTCATAATTTTAGCTAATATTAAAGAGGAAGCAGCTTCAGTGACTATCCGTCAACGCCTAAGGGAGTTCAGTCCTTTAGAACAGGAACACGAACTACCAAAAATAATTTAAACTGCATATGCACAATTAGGCAGAGACAGTTTGGGTGGGAAAGCTTTAAAACCACAACTACTGGGCAGCGGGGTAGTGGAGAGCTGGGGCGCTAGCGGCTACGAGTGTGGGGCATGCCTGCGGCTCATCTCCCTGTCTCTAAACTATGCGTGAAGAGATCAATGTACGATGCTTCAACAATGTATGCGATTGTGCAAACCACATATTCCGCTCTCAGAATTCCTTGATGGTCTCTCAGATAAGAGCCATCTAGAAATGAATCAAATCAGCCAATTCCAGTGATATATCTTCAAGGACTGGTCTTGGCTTGGTACAAAATTCTGTTACATTGTTGTAATTATTGCCACAATCATTCTCTCCATCACCAGGAACTTCCCCATCAGGCATTGGAAAGATCGTGGAGGGATTCAGGGTATGGCAACATCTGATTTAAATATTTTCAGCCTCAAGCATAATTGGCTCATATTTATTCATGCAGCTGTTTGTAAGCTGCTGAGTTTGAGTATGAGTCAGCAGAATGTCAACTGAGTTTGGGATTAACTCGTTAAGTGTATAACCTGTTATAATTAGTGCTCCCGGTTTTATGGTATTTACTTTTTTGTCATTCCCGTCTGTATTTATCCATATTTATTTTTTGTCAACTTTATCTGTATTTTTCCATATTTATTATGGGTATTGTGAAAAAAATAAAGCTGAAACTGGTATATTTCCACATTTATTAAACTAATAAATATGCAGTCATGCTTGAATGCCTGCCAGGTTTCAGTGAAATGAACACCCGCAGAAGATAAATCAATGGACTTATATGAAAATATGCACATTTCAGTATCAGCCTTGTGCATATCTACTGGTGTTTAAGCTTCTTTACCAAAATTATTTTCATTTTTAACCCCCTTTACCTATCAATCCACACAGCTATTGGCCTGGCACTATTGGCAGAGTGCATTTATAATCACTCACAAAGCACCCAATTTTCGTTTCCATGCACATTTAAAAATAAATAAAGACAAAAAATAAATGGTTTTCTGTCTGTATTTATCTGTAAAAATCAGTAAAAACGGAAAACAGGGAGCCTTAATTATAATCCCTTCATTCTGCTGGATGGAAAGACAGGTAGCAGCGATGCTCCTCAAGCAGCCTGGAAGTGTGGCGGCTACAGAGCGTAATGTACC
Organism: Triturus cristatus; assembly: GCF_964204655.1. Classification (NCBI taxonomy): domain Eukaryota; kingdom Metazoa; phylum Chordata; class Amphibia; order Caudata; family Salamandridae; genus Triturus; species Triturus cristatus. Next base: position 142,663,677 of record NC_140585.1, on the reverse strand, counting down.
TGAGAAATAAGCCACCGCCCACTTTTCTCCTCAGTGTTCCTGAGTAAGTACTGAAATTGAGCACCTTTCACTCTCATGGCTGAATAAATAAAAGTATTTTTTGTACTTAGGCATTTGTTGCCTTTTCGGGTACTATTGGGTTGGCAATAACAGAAACACAGTTTTAATTATGTTTGAGCTGGATGGGTCTGGTTAATTTTACTTTCTTTGGTCAAAGGTAATGTTCTCAGGTCTGTTTTATCAGGTCTTTAAGTAGTCCAGTTATGGCTATGGTGCTCCTCCAAAGTTCACTGTTTTGATGCGTCTTCCTTCTTTGTTCCCAGGTACACAACACCCACCCAGGATAGTTGCGTCCCTCCAGGGATGTGGCGGATCCAGTCGCACCTCCCATCTGACTGTGGAAGGAATATGTCTTAGTTTGGGGCATATCTACAAGGAATTGGCCGAGCGCTGCGTTAGCCTCCTTGTCGTAACGCGGTGCTCTGCCACTTCTGAAATGCAGGGCTGCACCGTATTTACAAGGATACGGTGAAGCCCTGCGTTTCCCCTTTCACTGATGCTAATTTAGCAACCTAGCGCCAACGCAGGGACCCTTGCACCATAGTGGGTGCAAGGGCTAGATTCTTTATGTGCAGGAAGGTGTCCCTTCCTGCACATAAACAATCTGAAATTGTGTTTTGTAACTTCTGTGCATGCTCCTTAATGCAGCACACATAGAAGTTGCAAAACATAATTTAAGGGCTTAAAGCAAGAAGAAAATAGAGTTAGAGCGAGAGAGAGAGAGAGAGAATTGAGGTCGCAGATTGAAAAGCCATGGAGGAATCAGCAAACGCAGAAAAACCAGACTGAGAAGCCAGAGAGGAGTCATGATGTGAAGAGACCCCAGCAGAGGCAACCTGTAGGACACAAGAGTCTTTTTCAGTGTCTATTGTTTCTGTTTTCGTTTCATTTTAGAGCCCTTCTTCCCTTTTAATGTTTTCTCTCTCGTTACGGAAAGTGTTTTTTTCGTGAGGAACATCAGTAGAAATTTGTCATGTAAGTCCTGGTCTCAGCAACAGCATTCCAAGAACGGGTGCGATACAGAAACTATGTCCGAGCTTGAGAAAGGCCTTCATTGTCAAATTGTACCGGACCACTCACATCACTGTGCGTAAGACTCTGTAAAGACTTTGCAATAATGGACATGTTTGGAATCCACTGACGACAGTAGCTACCCATTTCTAAAATATTTCTCTTTTTTTTTCCTTGGTCGTTGGTGGGTCCATTTCAGAATTGCAGAAATGCGGGATGAAAACACCTTTCTCAATTCTTTCTCAATTTTATAACCCAAGTGAACACGTCTGTCTGGCAGTATTCATTTTTGTTGGGGATACCTTGTGGCATGCTCAGCAAGATGATGCAGCAGAGCCATCATATAAAGTTTGCAATCCTCTCTCAGTTTGGAATGCAACCATCAGGTGGTCTACGGACTGTACCAACACTGAGCTACTGGGGAGGAGCAGACTCTGCAAATCGTTCTTCAGATTTTTGGAAAAAATTGCTGGACTCTCCTTCCAACCCTGTGGGGTATACACCAGACAATTATTCTATATTCATATCTTAACGCAAATAGATACTGACTATCCTGATGAAGAGGAATGGAGAAGAACGCTTGACACAAATCGATTATAGTGAACCACTCTGTGTCCGCAGGGAGTTAGAACAAAATGAAAGTAGGATTTGGTACCACGGGACAACATGGGTCTACAGTATTATTAATTTTGCAAAGGTTCTGCACTGCTGGCCACTCTCTGCTCAGTTTCTTAATTACCATTATAAGAGAGTCGTAAGGACTCCCTAACACTTCTCTTAAAACGTCGTACTCAATCATCTTGTCAATGACACCTGCCATTCCCTCCTCTGCCTCTCGAGTTAGCTTGTACTGAGAAGTGCAAGGAATACGTGCATATGTTTTCATCTTGATCTGCACTGGTTCTGCACTTTTTATTAATCCTATTTCTTTTCCTGTAAAATCCCACACTTCCTCTTTCACTGTATGTCTTAAATCAGGAAGCAAATCCACTTTGTTAGAGATTTGGAAACAAAGCCACTTTTGACTTTTAAGCTTTTAACTTGAAATCCAAGTTTTCACACTGAGTTTGAATTGCCGCACCCTCTGGTGTACATTTAATTACACAATTCATTTTTAATAAAAGATCACAACCCAGCAAGCTAACTAGACGTGCGTCCCAAATTATAAACTGTTGATCTTTTCCAGTGGATCCGATTTGCTGACACCTTATTAGTGCTCTACTTGTTACTAACGTCTACAAATCGGACTTCTTTTCGAGTGAGAGTTCGGCTGGGAGCCTCCATTGGTTTACTCGTGGAGCCGGTAGCATATATTGATCAGAAATGATACTGGGTGGCCATTCACCTCATCATCTAGGTATGGGCCACTCTTATTTATTTATTTATTTTTCTAAACTTTTAGAGCGCGAACAAATACCACGAATGGTGTCTGGGCGCTGGGCAGACAGAGAGGCACTTCCTGTGCATTATTGAGTGAATAACCAAGTCTTCACTTGCTTTCTGAAGAGCAGCAGTGAAGAGCTGTTTTTTATGTGATGGGGCAAGGAGTTCCAGAGCCTCGAGGCAGCTACCAAGAAACGTCTGTCTCCCCAAGTGACTGTTCTCACTCGTTGAATGCATAGGGATGCGGATGAGGCAGATCTTAACGCTCTCTTGGGAACATACAGCTGCAGTGATTCCCTAAAAAAGTCGGGTCCTTGGCTATTTAGTGCCTTGTATATAATACACAAAGCCTTGAATTTTGTTCTTTTTTTTACTGGGAGCCAGTGCAGTTGGTAGACGACGGATGAAATAGGCGCGAACTTGGGAGTTTTGGTCAAGATTCGTGCATCGGCGTTCTGCACCATTTGTAACTTTTTGAAGACCTGCTCCTGAGCATTCAGCAGAAGCCCATTACAGTAGTCCACCTTGGATAGCACCAAGGAGGACATCAGGGTTTTCCCTGCAGACAGGGGAAGGTAAGGTAGTAACTTTTTCACTTTCCGTAGCGTAAAAAAGGAAGAGGAGACTACTGCATTGGCATGATTAGTGAAACTTAGTTTGTTGTCAAACAACACTCCTAGGTTTCTGACCTTTGAGACTGGGATGGGTGGGTTGCCCATTTCCGGTGGCCACCAGATCGGAGACCAAGATGGTTTTAGGTCTCCAAACACCATTACCTCGGTCTTATCGGTGTTCAGCTTTAGACAATTACTGTCCATCCAATGACTGATGGCTCTCAAGCCCGTCTGAAAGTTGGCTGCCACTTCGGTCCCGTTTTTATGCACTGCCAACACCAACTGGGTATCGTCGGCGTACGAAGTCACTCCCATTCCGTGGGTTTTAATGACCCTCGCCAAGTCCGACACATAGATGTTAAATAGTGTCGGACTCAGCGAGGATCCCTGGGGGACTCCGCAAGGCAGCACAAACGTTGGTGAATAGAAATTCTCCATCTTTACTGACTGTTCTCTGTTAGCCAGGAAAGAAGCCAGAAGCTCCGCAGCCTTGCCCTTTATGCCTATGGCTGTGACACGGTCGATCAAGATGTTGTGATCGACCGTGTCAAAGGCTGCCGAGAGATCAAGCAAGATCAGAACAGCCGAGCCACCCTGGTCCATGATCTGCCTAATCTCTTCAGAAGCCTTAATGAGCGCCGTCTCCGTTCCATGTTCTTTCCTGAACCCAAACTGGGTGTTATCTAACAGGTTGTTATGATCAATATAGCTAGCCAACTGTTTGTTTATAACTTTTTCAAGTATTTTTGATGGATAAGGAAGGGCTGCTATAGGGCGATAACTTTTTAATTCCAAGGTGTTAAGGGTAGGTTTCTTTAGAAGTGGCTTTATTATAGCAGTTTTCCAACTTTGAGGATAGTTTCCTGATTCACAGATGGTACTGCAGATGTTCTCCAGGATTGGTGCTACCACATCAGATGTTAATTTGATGATGGTTGGTGGGCAAGGATCCAGAGGGGAACCTGACATAATTGTTTTAATGAGATCTTTTATTTCTGATAGAGATGGAGGGAGAAATTCATTCAGAGAGGAGGATGTGAGTTGTACGTTCTTGGTGCTATCTGAAAGTTCCCCAGTCTTGATGTTATTAAATTTATCAAAGATTTCTGTGACCTTGGTTCTGAAAAAGTCAGCCATTTCATTACAGAAGTCTTGGGTAGTCTCAGTAGTATTGGCTGTTGGTAAAGTTGTTAGTGTAGCCACTACCTGGTATAGCTGCTTACTGGAGTTCTGTGCTTTTTCTATCTGTTCACAGAAATATTTGCTTTTTTCCAGTCTTAGCATCTTCCTGTAGCCTGATAGCGCCTGTTTGTATCTTTCTTTGTCGTTGTTGTCATATTTAACTCGCCAGCGCCTTTCTAGATTGCGGCATTTCTGTCTTTCTATTCTTAGCAGTTCAGAGAACCAAGGGGCTGATGGTGTTGGACGATTTAACCGCACTCTCTTTAGAGGCGCTACTTGATTAAAGGTGTCTGTAAGCCATTGGTTGTAGTTATTTGCTGCTAGTTGCGGGTCTGACACTTTGGATGGTTTAGTATTTTCAAGATTCTCGGCTAGTATATTCATATCTATGTTTTTCCAATCCCTACTGGGCCTCTGTTGCTTTTTTGCCGAGGGTTGATTTTTGTGTTTCTTGACACAGGCGTGGAAAACCACCACTGCATGATCTGACCATACAATGGGAATACCAGTAGGGGGGGTAATGGCCGGGTTATTCGTGAATAATCCGTCAAGGACGTGACCTGCTTTGTGCGTGGGTGAAGTAACCAACTGGTTTAGGCCAACGGCCTTGAAATCCTCAATCAGGCTCAGAGTATCTTTGTCTAATGTATTTTCTAAATGAAAGTTAAAATCTCCAAGTATTGTGAAGTCAGAGACTTCTGGCACTGTTTCTAATAAAGTGCTAATGGATTGGAGAAAAGGTGTTCAGGACGCTGGGGGACGATAGAGCAGAACCCCATTGAACATTTGGGTGGGGGAAAGCATGATAGAAAAGGATAATGTTTCAGCAGGGATGGTATCTGAGGTTCCGGTTTTTACTGCTAGGTTTAGCCGTAGAATTATGGCAAGGCCGCCCCCTTTTTTTCCAGCCGGTCTATCTTGTCTGACAATATAATAGCCCTCAGGGACGGCTGTCACCAGATCGGGGTCGGAAGCCAAATCGGCCCATGTTTCTGTTATAAACAGGATATCCAATTTGTGTGCTGATATTAATTCGGCCACCTCTTCTCTATGTTTACACATAGATCTAGCGTTCACTAGTGCGCACTTAATGCGTGTGGTCTCATTACATGGTGCCCCTGGAGTTAGAGGTATCTGAGTAAGGGAATGATTGAGTTTAAAATTGCATTTAGGGCAGGCTATATGAATCACGTTGGAATACTTGTCTAGGTTAAGATGTGGGCAGTCCTGCCGAAACATGGTGTTTTTAATCTCTAACAGATCGGAGGAAGAGTATTTCATTGACTTACTAGGATGGTGTGGTGGCTGGCTAGGAGTTTGGGCCCTGGGCGCGGGTCCGGCGCGGACTGGCACCCCTTTGGCGCGGCTTCGGCGCGCCATCGTCACGTCCGCTGCGCTCGTCCGCTGCGCCTCCGGCATGGATTCATGGTTTTATAGTAGGAGCTTGGGTGTCGGAGGGGGGTGTGGCCAACAGAGATGGGCGTGTCTCTAGGCTCCTCGTCGTGGAAATGGCGGCAGAGAAACGAGCGTTTTATCCGATTCCAGCAAGTAAATCAGCTGATCGGCGTAGCTGAGGTGGGTGTCAGGGTTTGCTAAATAAGTCAGGCAGTTTTAAAATCACAACATACAATTTTTAAAATACGAAGGTTTCTGTCTGAAGCTCCCGGCTTCCGCCTCAGGAGTGACTCTGTCTACCTCTAGGACTGCTCAAGCGTACAATCCTCCTCCTGCCTCCATTGCCATCATTGTGCCTGCATTTGAGTCGGTCCAGTAGGAAGTCCAAATGTGGACGCGATTTGAGGAAAATTGACGCTCATCACTGAAGAATCGGAGTGAAAAACCAGGAATCTGTTGATATTCTATATGTTTTCTATTCTCCATACTATAATTCATAATTGGGGCTGAAGGCAAGTTTCCATTGAATTGGCTTTGATTTTGCATGTTCTGCACAGAGAGTAGTTGGTCTTGAGCAGTTGACTTAGGCATTCAGAGCCACATGTATGACCGAGGCATTTTGTGACTTCCTAATTGCGACTTTTTGCGACTCGCATTTAGGAAGTTGCAAAATGCAATCTACTCATGTGCCTCAGACACATTTTGTGATTCCCAATAGGGTAGCAATTGAGCTACCTCATCAATTTGCGAGTCTGTAGTAGGCTACCTACTCGCCAAATACGGTCAGTACATGCTAAAATCCATTTTAGTTGTCTCAAACGGCCTGATTGTCCATTTATGACTGCTAACAACGGTAATACATGTAGACCTCCTTTCTGTGGCATGATATTCATGTCCCATTGCATCTGTTGAACTATTTGCAACTCATTTTGCACTCTATGTGGATTAGATTTACACTCCTGTTTTCAATGACAAATCTTGCCCCAAAAAGGACAAGGAATAGTCTTTTGCACCATATTAATAGTTGCATGAAGCACATTCAAATCCTTGATAAAACCTCTTCCTCTTCCCTGAGAACATAATCTCCAGTGTGCACAATATGAAAATCCTTTCTCTGCACACCAATTCCTGGCATTACCGAATTCCCAACTGAAACAAAACCAGAATCAAAACCAAGATCTGACATTTGGGAAAAGTTCCTTTTTCTGCCTCCTTTTTTAAACTAATTTGTCTGAGCCTACCATAATCTTTTCCTTAATTTTTCCTCTGCTTTGCATCAAACATTCACTACAATACTTGGTACACTTCATAATCTCATCAAGAGTGTTTCCTTACCAGCACATCACACTCTGCTGGAGATGAGAACTAATCTCTGGACGCAAAACCGATATAAAAGCAGAAAAGAATCCACTAACGCCTTCTTTTGCAGGGTTATCAACTCCAATGCACTATCTATAGATCTCATTGATCTACCATGCTATCCATGCACCAATTACTTAAACTCCTGAGTCTTTATCATAATTTTCAATCAATGTATTTCCTTGTGCAGCGCTCTAGAACTCAAATGTTGAGTCTCTAATTTATATTTGTCCATTACATGAGGAGATAGACCCCTGTGGGGCTGGACCCTCGGTGGGTCTATATCTGACCAACATGCAAATGCCTTGGACTCCAACCACAAATCTTTAGGAATAACAATGTCACTATTCAACTCAAACCAAAGAACCTTTGAAATCGTCGCAATTCTTTCTAGTTCTTTTTACCACTTGTGTTCTTCTTCTCTAAGCTGTGGAAATTCTTTGTAATTGTCAAGAGATCAGATCACGTCCTCACCACGCAAACATACGCACCTCCCTGTACTTCTCTCAAAGGGAATCCTACAACCCCTTCACACTCAGAACCACTCACTCTCGTTCTCTTCTTTTTCTTCATTTTGGTTCTGCTTTCCCTCTCTCTTCCATTTCATTCTGTATCCGTTCAAGTTCCCTCAATTGTTTATGACTTTTATTATATTTTTTCATTTATTCTCATACTGACACATTACATTTCTCGTATTTTGCTGTCACTCAGTTCCATTGCATAACTCCTGCACAATCTCTTTTCATAAAAATCCACACCATGTGGCTTATTTATGAGATGCCATCGCCGCCGGGCCGTCACTTTTCCTGATGCTCCAGCGGTGCGGGCCCCTCAATCCTATCTATGAAGCCGCACGCAGCCGCTTTGCGTGGCTTTGCGTGGCCTCATAGATTTGGAGTAAGACAAAGCAGCGCAAGTCGTTGTGCTGCAGTGCTCTGCACTAGGGAGGCATTCCATGGGCTTTGCGGTGGGTTTTTCCCAAGCAACACCCATGGATTTCTTTATTGATGTTGATTGAGATGGGAGAGGTGGAGCTGCAAGGCCACTGGGAGTTGAATACAGCACTGATTACGGCGGGGGGGAGGGGGGTATTGGCCCAGACCTTTTGGTTAAAATAAGTTCTATTCTGGTTATCTACAAGCTCTGGACTTGGAGATAATTCTTCCTATTGAGGGATGGATTTTGAATGGCCATTGGCCCTGGGCACATATTGAATACATATTATTTTTCCCAGATGAAGTCCAATCTTTGTACAACACGCATTAACTGTTTTGTGCTGTAACCATTGGGGGCCTCATTTATGAGGTTTGGGCATAGGGCAGTGGCACAAGGCATCTTGCAGCGCTGCCCTACGTCAAGACAAAAGGGCAGGAATGCATCGTATCTTTTAGATACGGCGCATTCCTGTGCTTTTCACCTGCACCGGCGAACAATGGGCTGCCATGCGCCCACACAGGAACCCCTACACCATGGTGCAAGGGTGCCTATGTTGTGAGGCCGATTGATTTTGTGCAGGAAGGGACACCTTCCTGCATAAAATCAATCACAAGAGGTCATTTCCTCTTTCTATGTGTGTTGCAGAATGCAGCGCACATAGAAAAAGGAAAGCATGAAAACATTTCTCCTTGAGGTGTCTCCCCAATGCCACCACTGAGGTGGCTTTAGGTTCTGATGCACTCACAGGTTTACGATGCCTCGTAAATCTGGGAATGCTTCAGGTTCCATGGGTGTTGCGTGGGAACACCCACAGCAACACCCATTAAAGGCCATTTCACACAGTGTTCTGCGTGAATGGGACACATATTTATAAGGCCATGAAAAGCAGAGCAAAGTGACATTACGTGGCTTGTAAATATGTCAGTGAGACGCCAATGGAGAATACAGAATTGAGGTCCCGACACCAGAAACAATTGCAACTAAAAGAAAGAAGACGAAGAAGTAAACAGTCCCTCCAGAAATAACTTGGAGACTCACCTCCTTGACATGACATGAACTACAAATATCATAGCGAATTGATCAGATAACACGAACACCTGGCCCTGAAGAAGACCTTCCAGAAATTTCACATGAGGTCCACTTTTGAAGGTCGAAATGCGTTGGCGTACTATGTATAAAGGTCAAGAGTCTGGCATAACTATTGGAAAGAGCACAGCTGGCAGTAGGCAGAAAGGGCATGAAAAGGCGCAACCATAAAATGATGTAATAATACGGCTGACCTTTCCAGGACCATAGAGTAAGATTAATGCACTAAAATATGAGAGGATATAGCAGTAGTTTGTCCCAGGACTCAATAAACTGGACACATTAATTCGCTTTTGGGATACTAATTGCACTGTGTTTTAATATATTACAGAACGATTATACATACCTGTATTTGCTAATTTGTTTAAAGTCAGAAGTAAGCATCCAGTTGATGCATATGTTTGCTTTCATGTTGTGGTCTATGTTTTTTATGTCATATGTAAATAAGACATGTCACCTGTCCAATTGTTTTGACTAAAATGTCTATATATACATGTCTGTCTCTGTTACATATTCATACAAAATTTACTTTGAATACGAAGATTTGAGGAAAAAGTCTCAGTGTAAGAATGATATTCAATTGTGAGGTACTGCTAAAATAACAAGCTACACAAGGGTTGTTTGGAAAATAAGTCTAAATATGAAAAGTATGAGAGTCAACCAAGGTTAAATAGAAAACCACAAAGGATAATATTGTTGATCCTTTAGTTGTGAATCATACCAATTGATGGTCTGCAAGGCACCCTTTTACAGATATGCTACTTTGATTCCATCCTCCACAGTCCTGAATTGAATCACTACCCCTTTAGGAGACTTTGTAAATATGTTGTGGCACATTGCTCCACCGGAACGTCAAAAAAGTGATGTTCCGGCGGTGCAGAAGTGCCGGATTGGATGCTTTGACAAGTGGAAAAATAAAAAAGTTGTCTTCAGATTTGATTGGAACTCACATCTTGTGTGGTGCATCATTAGTTGTGTTTTGAGTATTTCTGACCACCCTTGGGCAGCGGTTGTATTTAACCCCTTCGTTGCCAGGCCTTTTCCCCTCCTGTGCTAAGCCCTTTTTGGGCTATTTGGGGTAGTGCGCGCTTAGGCCCCTGTAACGGTTTGACCACATTACGTATCCATGCCAAATTTGTGTCCTTTTCTTCCAACATCATGAGGATTCTAAAGGTACCCAGGGTTTGTGGATTCCTCTGGAGGGGTCCCAGAAATTAGTCAAAATACAGCAAAATTTTGGGTTTTTTTGTGGAAAACGGGGCAAAGTGGCTGCAAATGAAAGCGTCTGGGTTTTTCTCTGTAAATGATATCAAAAAAGGGTTTGTGGGGCTGAAATCCCCATTTCTCCAGCTTTTAGGGAATGACAGATTGTTGTCAGAAATCCAACATTTTTTACACAGTTTTGACATTTTACTGGGACATACCCTATTTTTGCTATTTTTTGTGCTTTCAACCTCCTTCCAGATAATGGTAGAAATGGGTAAAAAAGCAATAATGGATCCTGGAAAGCTATACATTTTTGCAAAGTAGACAAAATTCTGAATTCAGCAAGGGGTCATTTGTGTAGATCCATCAAGGTTTTTTCATAGAAACTAACAGTTAAATATCGGAAAAATTAAACATTTGTTGAAAAAAGCAACCTTTTGTGTCAACGTTTTCACCTGTAACTTCTTCTAATTATGACATCTCTTTGAAAGCAATATATTGTTACATCCGCTGGACCTTCCTGGTTGTGGGGATATATGGGACTTGTAGGTTCACCAAGAGCCCAACGAACCCAGAGTAAAAAACTGAGCAGCATTTTGTAATGGTTTTTGTTTTTGTTCCGGGTATATAGCAATTATTGTGTGAAAATGTATACATGGAAAAATTGGTATGAAAGACACCTATGTATTTCTGAAATGGGAACAAATTATAGAGTTTAGAAACAGTGCATATTTGCACATTTTCGAAATTGGGAATACTCATACTTGCATGACAATTATTGGTCATTTTTCAAAATGACTTTTTTTTTACACAATGTCTTTCATTTGGAAGGGAGAAATGCATCAAAAATCAATAGGTATTAACAGTTGCTTTACAAATCTGAACTACCCTAAGTCTCCCGATAAAAATGGTACCTCACTTGTGTGGTTAGGCATAGTGCCCACGACAGGAAGTGGCTCAAAACCTAAGGTGAACACACCACATTTTCACACTGAAAATTTACACATTTTTTGTGAAGAGTCTAGCTGTAGTTTTTGAACCCTAGCTCTGCCGGCACCTAGGGAAAGCTAGCAAACCTATACATTTTTGAAAACTAGACACCCAGGGGAATCCAGGATGGGGTGATTTGACTGGCTCCCACCATGATCTGTTACCCAGAATCCCTTGCAAACCTAAAAAATTGACAAAAAAACACATTTTACCCACATTTCTGTGATGGAAAGTTCTGGAATCTGCGTGGATCCACAATTTTCCACCCACCCCGCGTTGCCCAATGTCCTACGAGAAAAATGGAACCTCACTTGTGCCGGTCGGCCTAGTGCCCGCGACAGGAAACGGCGCAAAACGCAAAGTGGTCACACCTCAATTTTGCAGTGAAAAATGACCCTTTTTTGGCAAAGTGACTAGCTGTAGTTTTTGAACCCTAGCCCTGCCGGCACCTAGGGAGACCTAGCAAACCTATATATTTTTGAAAACTAGACACCCAGGGGAACCCAGGGTGGGGTGACTTGAGTGCCTCCCACCATGGTCTGTTACCCAGAATCCCTTGCAAACGTAAAAAATTGACAAAACAAACACATTTTCCCACATTTCTGTGATGGAAAGTTCTGGAATCTGCGTGGATCCACAATTTTCCACCCATCCCGCATTGCCCAAAGTCCTACGAGAAAAATGGTACCTCACTTGTGCGGGTCGGCCTAGTGCCCGCGACAGGAAACGGCGCAAAACGCAACGTGGTCACACCTCAATTTTGCAGTGAAAAATGACCCTTTTTTGGCAAAGTGACTAGCTGCAGTTTTTGAACCATAGCCCTGCCGGCACCTAGGGAAACCTAGCAAACCTATATATTTTTGAAAACTAGACACCCAGGGGAATCCAGGATGGGGTGACTTGACTGCCTCCCACCATGGTCTGTTACCCAGAATCCCTTGCAAACGTAAAAAATTGACAAAAAAAACACATTTCCCCCACATTTCTGTGATGGAAAGTTCTGGAATCTGCGTGGATCCACAATTTTCCACCCACCCCGCGTTGCCCAAAGTCCTACGAGAAAAATGGCACCTCACCTGTGCGGGTAGGCCTAGTGCCCGTGACAGGAAACGGCGCAAAACGCAACGTGGTCACACCTCAATTTTGCAGTGAAAAATTACCCTTTTTTGGCAAAGTGACTAGCTGTAGTTTTTGAACCCTAACTCTGCCGGCACATAGGGAAACCTACCAAACCCACACATTTCTGAAAACTAGACACCCGGTGTCTTCCAGGGAGGTATGTCTTGCTTGGATCCCCCAACGTTTCCTTACCCAGAATCCCCTGCAAACCTCAATTTTTGCTGAAAAATCACTTTTTTCACACATTTTGGTGTGGGAAAGTTGTGGCATCACCGGGCTCACACAAATTTACCACCACCCAGCGTTCCCCCAGGTCCCCCGGTAAAAATGGTGCCTCACTTGTGTGGGAGACTCAAGTACCCGCGGCAGGCAAGGGCCCAAAACGTAGTGAGGCAACATCAAAATGGCCTTTCGCAAAACCACCTGGTTTTGCAAGGGGGGTCACTTTGGTTTTTGGCCCGGTGCTCGGCGGCCATCTAGGGAAACCTACCAAACCCTCACATTTCTGAAAACTAGACACCCGGCGGCTTCCAGGGAGGTATGGCTTGCGTGGATCCCCCAACGTTTCCTTACCCAGAATCCCCTGCAAACCTCAATTTGTGCTGAAAAAATCACTTTTTTCACACATTTTGGTGTGGGAAAGTTGTGGCATCACCGGGCTCACACAAATTTACCACCACCCAGCGTTCCCCCAGGTCCCCCGGTAAAAATGGTGCCTCACTTGTGTGGGAGGCCCAAGTACCCGCGGCAGGCAAGGGCCCAAAACGTAGTGAGGCAACATAAAAATGGCCTTTCGCAAAACCACCTGGTTTTGCAAGGGGGGTCACTTTGGTTTTTGGCCCGGTGCTCAGCAGCCATCTAGGGAAACCTACCAAACCCACACATTTCTGAAAACTAGACACCCGGTGGCTTCCAGGGAGGTATGGCTTGCGTGGATCCCCCAAAGTTTCCTTACCCAGAATCCCCTGCAAACCTCAATTTTAGCTGAAAAAAATCACTTTTTCCCCACATTTTGGGGTGGGAAAGTTGTGGCATCACCGGGCTCACACAAATTTACCACCACCCAGCGTTCCCGCAGGTCCCCCGGTAAAAATGGTGCCTCACTTGTGTGGGAGGCCCAAGTACCCGCGGCAGGCAAGGGCCCAAAACGTAGTGAGGCAACATCAAAATGGCCTTTCGCAAAACCACCTGGTTTTGCAAAGGGCTCACTTTGGTTTTTGGCCCGGTGCTCGGCGGCCATCTAGGGAAACCTACCAAACCCACACATTTCTGAAAACTAGACACCCGGTGGCTTCCAGGGAGGTATGGCTTGCGTGGATCCCCCAATGCTTCCTTACCCAGAATCCCCTGCCAAACTCACTTTTTGCTGAAAAATCACTTTTTTCACACATTTTGGTGTGGGAAAGTTGTGGCATCACTGGGCTCACACAAATTTACCACCACCCGGCTATCCCCCAGGTCCCCCGGTAAAAATGGTGCCTCACTTGTGTGGGAGACCCAAGTACCCGCGGCAGGCAAGGGCCCAAAACGTAGTGAGGCAACATCAAAATGGCCTTTCGCAAAACCACCTGGTTTTGCAAGGGGGGTCACTTTGGTTTTTGGCTCGGTGCTCGGCGGCCATCTAGGGAAACCTACCAAACCCACACATTTCTGAAAACTAGACACCCAGCGTCTTCCAGGGAGGTATGGCTTGCGTGGATCGCCCAACGTTTCCTTACCCAGAATCCCCTGCAAACCTCAATTTTTGCTGAAAAAATCACTTTTTTCACACATTTTGGTGTGGGAAAGTTGTGGCATCACCGGGCTCACACAAATTTACCACCACCCAGCGTTCCCCCAGGTCTCCCGGTAAAAATGGTGCCTCACTTGTGTGGGAGGCCCAAGTACCCGCGGCAGGCAAGGGCCCAAAACCTAGTGAGGCGACATCAAAATGGCCTATCGCAAAACCACCTGGTTTTGCAAGGGGGGTCACTTTGGTTTTTGACCCGGTGCTCGGCGGCCATCTAGGGAAACCAACCAAACCCACACATTTCTGAAAACTAGACACCTGGCGGCTTCCAGGGAGGTATGGCTTGCGTGGATCCCCCAACATTTCCTTACCCAGAATCCCCTGCAAACCTCAATTTTTGCTGAAAAAATCACTTTTTTCACACATTTTGGTGTGGGAAAGTTGTGGCATCACCGGGCTCACACAAATTTACCACCACCCAGCGTTCCCCCAGGTCTCCCAGTAAAAATGGTGCCTCACTTGTGGTGGAGACCCAAGTACCCGCAGCAGGCAAGGGCCCAAAACGTAGTGATGCGACATACCTCCCTGGAAGCCGCCGGGTGTCTAGTTTTCAGAAATGTGTGGGTTTGGTAGGTTTCCCTAGATGGCCGCTGAGCACCGGGCCAAAAAACAAAGTGACCCCCCTTGCAAAACCAGATTAACTATTGTTCCTACAGCGTGAGAATTTTGGAATAATATTGCAAAGAAAATGTGGCAGACATTTTGAGGTTTGCAGGACATTGGGGATAAAAAAACTTTGTGAATTCACAAGAGAGACATCACCATGAACTCCCATGGGTGTTCGACAATATCTACAGTTGGTGGGTTATTCTTACATGGAAAGTGTACCTTGGCAGAGAAACTAAAGACAAAGATTCCTGCACAGCCATCTATTCCTCAAACACACACACATACTGGTTGGATTTGGCACGAGGGCGAGTCATGGTTCAGTGTATTACATTTTATTAACAAGAGATTTCACAAAAATGAAATGCACTGTCAATAATTAAATTCACAAAAAACCAAACCAATTACTCGCAGCTCGTGAGCTGTAAAGCCACGTCAAGGCACCAACCACTTTACAGGCCATTCACACACCTTTCATACGTGATACAAACAAGACCATTCGCACCACCAGGCACAAAAGCAACACATTATAAAATTCACAAAAAGGGACAAGGTACACCCTGCTTCAGAAAGACAACTATTACTGCACAGCCATCTAATCCGCAAGCACACACACATACTGGTTGGATTTGGCACAAGGGTGAGTGATGGTTCAGTAGATACAATTGTATTAGCAAGTGATTTCACAAAAATGAAATGCACTGGTAATAATTGAAAGGGCGAGAAACTGAACCATTGACTCACAGCTCGTGAGCTGTAAAGCCACGACAAGGCACCAACCTCTTTACAGGCCATTCATACACCTTTCATACGTGTGAGACATACAAAACCATTCACACCGCCAGCCGCGGGCCCATCACATAACAAAACTCACACCAGCACAAAGCGCCATTCAAGGGCCCATCACTTTCACACGCCCACAATCCAGACACAGCAACTACACAGGCTGATGGATTGCGTGGAGTGGCACTCAGCTAGCAGTGTGTGTAGTGACCAGCAGAAAGTCACTACTCACACACAGCCAGCCGAGCGCCAGTCCACACACACCGCTAGCAGAGTGCCAGTCCACGCACACCGCTAGCCAAACACCAGTCCAGGCACACCGCTAGCCAAGCGCCAGTCCAGGCACACCACCAGCCAATCGCCAGTCCAGGCACACCGGCAGCCAATCGCCAATCCACGCACACCGCCAGCCAAGCTCCAGTCCACGGACACCACCAGCCAAGCACCAGTCCGCACACACCACCAGTCGACGCACACCGCCAGCCAAGTACCAGTCCACGCACACCGCCAGCCAAGCACCATTCCACGCACACCGCCAGCCAAGCTCCAGTCCACGCACACCACCAGCCACGCACCAGTCCACGCACACCGCCAGTCCATGCACACCGCCAGTCCACGCACACCGCCAGCCAAGCACCATTCCACGCACACCACCAACCAAGTGCCAGTCCACACACACCAACAGCCAAGCGCCAGCCTACACACACCGCCATCACATTTAGGATTTTTTTAGAAAAAAATAAAAACACAAAAAAATCGCAAATAGATACAAATCTTCAAACACAAAATCAGCAACTAAATACATTGCACTAACACCAACCTTGAAACAGAATCAAATTATCCAAAGAATACAGACCAGGCAGTTGACTTTACCACTCATGAATGCTCCCAAAAATTCTTTCATGTGTGGTACGCTCTAAAACAAGCAGGGACACACAGTGCAGATTGAGAAGGACAGTCGGGGCAGTACACACGACTCTCCTTCCGCGTACCTCTTCGCCAACAGACTCTACATCTCCTACTGGGAAAATCTTTTGAGGGTGTGGGAGAAATGTGATCTGGAAAGTGGCGATCTTTCAATCTAGCAACATCCTCCACCACTCCAACTCTAGGAACACTTGCCTGTTCCACTACAACAAGGCTGCCTATTACAGACTCCTGAAACTTAGCAAAAGTCATCTTTGACTCAGGGCAAGAATCCTGGAACACAACAAAAGCATTAAACATTGCCAAGTGGAAAAGATGGATAGCCAACTTCTTGTACCAAATGTAAGACTTACGAAGAGCAGTGTAAGGTTCCAACCTCTGATCTACTCTGTCAACACCACCCATGTGCCTATTATAGTCTAAAATGCACACAGGTTTGCGCGCTTCAGCGACCTGACCCCAAACAGTCACAGGTGCAGTGCTTTCATCATGGATGGTAGTCAGCATGTAGACATCTCTCCTGTCTGAAAACTTCACAGCAAGAAGCTCCTGGCAACGCAACGCACTGGACTGTCCCCGCACAAGCTTTTGACAAACAAGTTCTTTCGGGAAACCTTTACGGTTAGAGCGGATTGTGCCACAAGCAACAGTGTCCACTTTGGCCAATTCCCTGAACAACGCACACCAGTGTAGAAGTTATCTACATATAAATAGTGGCCTTTGTTAAAAAATCCTCTACCAAGTTCCCAAACAATTTTCAGAGTCACTCCAAAAGTGGACGGACAACCAGGGAGGTTAATCCTAGATTCCTTACCGGTGTACACCCTGAAATTAGAGACATATCCAGTCCTACTGTCACACAGCATATACAGCTTTATTCCATAGTGTGCCCTCTTACTAGGAATGTATTGCCTAAAAACCAAGCGGCCCTTGAACAACACCAAAGACTCATCCACTGCAATTTCTTTCCCAGGGGCATAAATCTCAGAAAATCGATCAACAAAGTGATCAAGGACAGGCCTAATCTTAAAAAGACGGTCACACTCAGGGTGATCTTGAGGCAACGCTAATCCATTATCAACAAAATGCATCATCCGAAGCAGAAGCAAATACCTGTCACGACTCATGACTGCCGGAAAAATAGACGTTGCCATCAAGGGACTGCTAGACCAATATGAAGACATTGATGGCTTCCTTAGCAAGCCCATCAAAAAAGTTAAACCCAAGAACTTCTTCATCTCTTCAACATTTGTGGGAGTCCACCGAGTAGCTATAGAGTGTGGCTTAATACTGGCACTGTTGTCCCTCAAAAACTGTTCGGCATACAAATTAGTCTGCTCAACAATCTCTGCCAAAAACACATCGTCCATAAACAACTGAAAAAAATGTACCGGCAAAAAGTTTTCAGTATTCACTCTAGACCCTGGAACACCAGTAAACTCTGGCAATGCCGGCTGCACCATGCCAGGGGCAACCCAGAGGTCATCACTTTCAAAGGGAAGCCTTGCAGCCCAGCCTGCAGCCCAGATGCCTCTTGCCGCACTACACCAACGGGAAGCCTTGCAGCCGCAGGCTGCAGCCCAGAAGCCACTTGCCGCACTACACCAACGGGAAGCCTTGCAGCCCCAGGCTGCAGCCCAGATGCCTCTTGCCGCACTATCGGCACATCAGTCTCCTCCTCTAACACAGGCACTTCATCCGCACTAAGAGTATCTTCATCAACCGATTACTCCATACGGAGAGAAAACTCACTGCCAGAATCGTCCCCTGCCTCCTCTCCCTCAGATGCAGAGTCAGTCTCTGAACCATGGTCAGAGGAAGACTCAAACAGCAAACCAACAACCTGCTGAGCAGTAATCCTGCGGCTAGCCATTATACTTACTAAGATAGAAGACTGCACAAACAAGTCAACAACAACCAACAATGTGCAAACCAAGTAAGTAAGATCAATGTACTCAAAAACTATACAATTCAATTACAAGAGACAGCTGCACTCACCAGAACCTACTCTGCAGTGACACAGCAAAAACAAACGATATCCAACTAGAAAGAAGAAAAAAAAAAAAATTATTCACAAGACAACAAAATACACATCGAGCACAAATGCACACAGTTTTTGACACTAAAAAACCAAATATACTACTATTATTACACCATTTGCAAAAAAAAGTTCATGCAGAGAAATCAAACACATTTACATTGCACAAAAAAAGTCTCTTACCAAACTACACAAACAGTAACGAAACCGCAAACTGAAAAGAGCAAAAGCCTTCACCTAGAACAAAAAAGTAAAAAAAAAACAATTAGAATTGCAATACACAAAAAATATAACAATAAACATTATAACATGCTATGTTACTACCCAAATGGTAAATCGGGTTGTGTGCCAGGTGGGGCAGAAAACAGCAGGAAAAAAAAACAGGCTAATCTGTCCCGGGGCGGGGGGCAAAATACATATTATAAAAAATTGCCCCCTGGAAGGGACCCTTGCCCAAGGGGTCACTTCCATCTTTATTAAAACTATTCCCTGGTGTCTAGTGGGCTAACGGACAGAAAGACGACCGATCTGCCACCAGGGGAGGCAGAAAAGTCTTAACATTATTTTGGCCCCCAAGGAAGCGACCCTTGCCCAAGGGGTCGCTTCCTAATGCAGAAACAGACATCCCTGGTGTCTAGTGGGCTTTTCTGCCCCCCCCCCCCCCCCCGGGAGCAGAAACGGATACAAACACGACCGATCTGCCCCCAGGGGGGGCAGAAAAGTCTTATTTATTTTACCCCCAAGGAAGCGACCCTTGCCCAAGGGGTCGCTTCCTAATGACAGAAACAGACATCCCTGGTGTCTAGTGGGCTTTTCTGCCCCCCCCCCCCGGGAGCAGAAACGGACAGAAAGATGACCGATCTGCCCCCGGGGGGGGGCAGAAAAGTCTTCACATTATGTTGGCCCCCAAGGAAGCGACCCTTGCCCAAGGGGTCGCTTCCTAATAAAGAAACAGACATCCCTGGTGTCTAGTGGGCTTTTCTGCCCCCCCTGGGAGCAGAAACGGACACAAACACGACCGATCTGCCCCCAGGGGGGGCAGAAAAGTCTAAATATTTATTTTGCCCCCAAGGAAGCGGCCCTTGCCCAAGGGGTCGCTTCCTAATAACAGAAACAGACATCCCTGGTGTCTAGTGGGCTTTTCTGCCCCCCCTGGGGGCAGAAACGGACATAAACACGACCGATCTGCCCCCAGGGGGTCAGAAAAGTCTTACCATTATTTTGGCCCCCAAGGAAGCAACCCTTGCCCAAGGGGTCGCTTCCTAATAAAGAAACAGACATCCCTGGTGTCTAGTGGGCTTTTCTGCCCCCCCTGGGAGCAGAAACGGCTAGAAACACGACCGATCTGCCCCCGGGGGGGGCAGAAAAGTCTTGGCATTAAGATTTGGCCCCTGGAAGCGGCCCTTGCCTAAGGGGTCGCTTCCTTTCTGCACATAAAGACATCCCTGGTGTCTAGTGGGGCATCCCTGCTCCACGATCGCGCGATCGTGAAGCAGGAATGCCCAGCATTGAGACATCAGGGGAGAGGAAATACTCTTTCCTCTCCCCCGATGCCTCAAGGCATCCCAATTCGCCCCCCCCTCCCGCCACACCGGAGCGAAACACTCACCTTCTCCGTTGGACGCGCTGGAAGAAATTAATTCCAGCGCGTCCAACGCTTCCTGATGACGTCAGCGCGCGCTGTGCGCGCTGACGTCATGGGGATGCGTGGGGGGGCTCGGGGGTGGCAGCGGAAACTCTTCCGCTGCCATCCCCCTCTGTGGGGGCACGATCGATGCCCCAGGGGGGGAGCGCCAGCGCTTCCCCCAGGGGCTGTGCTCATGACGGAGCGGTTCCGTCATAAGCACAGCCCAACCGATGCTCATGACGGAACCGCTCCGTCATGAGCATCGAAGGGGTTAATGAGTGCACACATTTCTTATCAAAACAAATATTATTAATATATTGTGAATAAGAGGGAGGAGCGGTATCTATGGCTCTCTGTCCTTTTGCTTATATATGATATGCCTTCGCCGCTGGGTTGTCCCTTTCTTGATGTTCACGTGGTGCAGCCCCCTCAATCATATTTATGAGGCAACGCAAAGCCACTTTCTGGGGCTCTGCATGGCCTCATAGATATGGAGTAAGACAAATCAGCGTAAGTTGCTGCGTTGCCTTACTCTGCGCCAGGGAGGGGTTCCATGGGTGTTACTGTGGGTTTTCCAAAGCAACACCCATGAATTTTGACGCTGCCCCAGATTTACCTAATCACATAGACTGAGGGCAGCGCCAAAACAGTGCGCCTCCCCGAGGCAGATGTAATAAGGAGAAATATTTGTATTTATCTTTATTTTTCCTCTTTCCATGTGTGCTGCATTGTGCAGCCTCCCTGGTAAATACTAGATGGAATAAAAGGCCCGTCTGGCCGTGCCCAGGACAGCAGACACTCCCTGGTGCGGAGAGGTGTCTTTCCTTTGTAGGAATGCACCAGTGATGGTGATTGGCCAAGGGTAACAGACACAGCCTGTCACATCCTCAAAGAGTGGGCATGCAACCCTGGTGCCCTCTTACGCTGCTCTGCAGCAAACACCACCTGCCCCCATTCCTGTCCAGGCATTATCGCTTATTAGGGATATACTGTGACGTCATAACCCTTTAGTGTCTGTAGTCTTTATCAGACTGAAATAGGCTTTATGAATCAAAAAAATGTAATCCATCTACTATGGATCAATTAATCATGTAGAGTGATCCCTGCAGGAAAAAAACATGTTCTTACTTTCATAATGTAAACCCTTCAGGCCTGAATGAAATAGAAATTAAACTTTTATAAAGTTGACAGACTCAGGGCCTCATTTACAAGCCCCTTGAACCCCCCACTGCATCACTTTTTTTGATACAGAGGAATCAGTGCACCACACTGTGCCATATCTACAATCTGACGCATTGTGTCCAGTGCATCATTTTGTAGAGCACTGAGGCGCATTATACCTGCGCCAGGTAGTGTTCCCACACAAAAGAGCCACGTAGAGCTGGTGGTGTGAAATTTACATTTCACTGCGTCACTCTGTGATTTCACTGAGTCAAAATCTTTTTGCCTGCTCAGACCAGGCGTGAGGATTGACGCAGGGCTTTTACAATGGGACTTGCCTATGTGTTCTGAACCATTGATGGAGTTGCATCAGTTTTTTACTACCAACTCCAGCAATGCATGTCTTTTGCGCCAACAAATGTGTCAGAATTTCTGACGCATCTGCGAATCCTTGCGCCATGGAGCCCTGTACTGTAAATACAGCACATTCATGGTGTTGCAAAGGACATTTGGTGCGGGTGCAAGGAAACTGATGCATCAATGCCGATGCGTCAGTTTCTTGTAAATGAGGCCCTTAATGTGTGATCCTCTCCGAAATAATATGCAGAGGTGTGTGGTGGATGTTTCCTTCTCTTTGCAGGTTTGAATAAAAGGAAGCGGTATTTGCTAAAAGCAGATTATTTGAGACCCTGATATGGAGCGTCCTTCTGTCCTTTGGGAGTCGGGGGCTGTGTCTAAGGTGGGTACAGACAAGAATGATATAAAATACACACTAGAGTTCTCGGATACAGACAAGAATGTTATCAAATACACAGTAGAGTTCTTGTGCACATGGATGTTATGTCATGTCATGTCAATAGGAATTTGTAGAGCGCATGTGCACGGGGGAGGTTTCATGGTGCTAGTTTGGCAGGAGTCCAGGTCCCTGAGAAAAAGTTAGAAGGCCTGTCGAAAGAGCCATGTCTTAAAAAGACTTCTGAAGCCAAGAAGATTGGTGGAGAAACGGATGTTCGATGGAAGAGAGTTCCAAAACGAGGGGGCCAAGGTTGAGAACCTGACACGGTCGGTGCGCTTGAGTCTAAAAGAGGGGGTGAAGAGAAGGTTTTTGTGTGCTGAACGGAGGTGGCGTGTGGGAGCATATCTTTTGATCATGTTATTGACAAATTTCGGGCTATTACCATTGAGTGATTTGAAGATGAGACATCCAATCTTGAAGGCACATCGCTGGGCAACTGGCAGCCAATGAAGTTGCTTCAGAATGGGGGTGATGTGATGATGCCGGGGCAGATGACTAATCAGACGCACTGCCTGGTTTTGTATCAACTGTAACCGTTTAGAGAGATAAATAGGGATGCCAAAGTATAGGGAATTGGCGTAGTCGACATGTGACATGACCAGAGCAATAACTACCTGGATGCGAGCGTCGTGAGTGAGATATTTACAAATCTTCTTTATTTTCCGAAGTTGAAAAAAACAGGTGGAGATTACAGAGCTAATCTGGGGCTTCAGAGTAAGATCTTGACTGATTATCACCCCAAGGCTTTTAGCCGAACTGGAGGGAACAGGAGGCTGACCCAGTTCTCTGGGCCAGAAATGGGGTCCCCAGGGATTTTTGTCAATACCACCAGTTAGGATAAGTTCCGTTTTATCCAGATTAAGTTTCAGATGGTTCTTGTTCAGCCATTGACTGATGAACAATATGGTGAATTGAAAAGCATGGATCGACTCAGGAGTATTACTAATGGAAAAGATGAGTTGAAAATCATTGCCGTAATTGAAAGTGCAAACTTTGCGCTCCTTCAGGGCTCGGACAAGTGGGAGAAGGTAAAGGTAAAGGTTGAATAACAAAGGGGAGAGGGAGGAGCCCTGGGGGATTCCACAAGAGATTTTGATGCTAGTGGCAGTAAACTGAGCTGTGCGAACTGCCTGAGATCGATTTTCCAAAAAAGCGTCGATCTAGCTTAGGGGACTGGGCCTGAGATTCTGACATCCCTGACACGGTCGACCAAAAGAGAATGGTCGACCTGTGTCGAAGGCAGCAGAGAGGTCGAGCAGGACGAGGGCCTGTGGAGAGCCTTTATCAGCCTCACTGCGAAGGGTGTCCAGTACAGTAAGAATAACCGCCTCAGTTGAATGTGCCGGGCGAAAGTCAGCTTGGTGAGGGTCGAGAAATTCTGATTTCTCCAATAAGTCAGTGAGACAGCTGTGACATGGGCTTCCAATAGCTTGGCCAGGAAAGGGAGAAGAGAGATGGCCCGGTAGTTGGTCAAGACTGACGGATCGGAACCCATCTTCTTCAAAAGGGGGGCGACAATGGCGGCGGGGACGGAACCTTGGAGTAAGGATTCATTTAAAAAATTTAAAGCAGGGCCAGGAAATGCAGTGAAGATTTCCTTCAAAATGCAAGGAGGGCAAAAGTTAGTGGCCGATCCAGATTTGACTTGGGAAAGAAGTTTAAAAAAGGTGAGATCAAATAGTATGGGAAAATGCGAGAAAGAGCTGTTGTTGGTGATGTGAGGGAGAGACAGATTTAGACTGGCAGGGATGCTGGACTTGATTTTCTTAATGTTATCAATGAAGAAGAGATTTAAGGCATTCAAAAAGGTTTGAGAAGGTGGGGGCCTACACAAGGTTCTTTCAGGATTGGAGAGCTCATCTACAAAGTGAAAGATCTCCTTAGAGCGGTTGGTTGCAGACAAAATTTTTGTGGAAAAATAGGCCGCTTTGGCCGCTGAGATGGATTTTTTATAGGTTTTCAAAAAGTTTAGATAGGACTGTTTGTCTTCAGGTTTGCAATTGCTACGCCACTTTTGTTCCAGTTGCCTAAGAGCTAGTTTTAGAAGTTTTAATTCACTTGAAAACCATTTTTGAGCATCATGTCGGTGGGGCGCGTGGATCTTCCTGAGGGGAGCAAACTTATCACTGGCGGCCAATAACCAGTTAGTGAGCTGAACGTCGGCTAGGTCAAGTAGGGGATTGCCCAGGGGAGCTGAGGTTATGAGGGAGTCAAGAAATGATGATTTGTCAATCTTGTTCCAGTTTCTTCAAGTGCAACTAGTTGGGCTGGGGGTTTAATTCATGGCGTTGGACACCATGGCATTGGACACCATGTATGCACTTTGCTCGTTGGTCTAGGGGTATGATTCTCACTTAGGGTGCGAGAGGTCCCGGATTCAAATCCCGGATGAGCCCTATTTTTCTTTTTATAAAGTCATATTTCAATAAATGGCTACTTTCAAAAGTGGCGAATCACAACACAAGTGATTTTGAAACAGCCTGGGCTGGTTTTGCATTAGATTGCATACATACTCACTCAGCAGGAATTAGAACCCTGGATCACTGAGCCAGCTGCAGAAACAGCTGGAGGAGGGGGCAGGACAACGAGTGCGCCACATCAGCAGCGAGGAGGGGTATGTTATGCTCCTTGAAACTGAGAACAGGGGATGTAAAACTTATATTAAAACCCCACTCTGGGGGACAGCATGGTGAGCTGTGGTAGTGCACATGAGTGTGAGACACACTGAGAGGTGTGAGAACACCAGCAGCCGGGATGAGACCCATCCAGACACAAGGGTCACTCTCTAAGAAGTGCCTTAGTTTTATTTGTAATGATCGGTTTTTCTGTACAGAGTCAAGTTAGAAGGACGGTCTCTGCCCTCGGCCGTTCTGATTGGTGCATTGCGAGATGCGGGAATTCTGTGGCGCATGAAATGTCCCGTTTTCTTTGCTACAATATTTGGGATGGAAGGGTTTTAAGCGCCTTGGTTCTGATTGGCACATTCTGTCGCACAATCAACCTGGCGGAGGAAGGGGGTCTGTGGGGGAGGGGCATCTTTGGTGGCAGAGGTGTATTTCAAAGATTTATTCTCTAGCACAGTCATGGTGATGTGTATATTTGGTTGTACAATAATAACCACAGGCACCCTTTGTAGTTATATCCTGTAGCTATGGTTGTGATGAGCATATTCTGGGCACCAGGACCCTGCTCTGCATATTCTGTGCCGGGCTCCTGCCAATGGGAAGAAAGAGGCGCAGGTACTTTGCGGCTGCCCGTGGCCCATACAGGGGGCCACTCGAGAGGGCGGCCCTCTAGTGCCATCTGGGCACCAACCCACCCCCTTCTCTATTGCAGGGACTCAGGGAGGAGTCCCTCCATCCTGGCCTGTGGCGCGCTAGGCGCGTCACTTCCGGCGCGCCGAGGATTGATGAAAGGTATATAGGTCTTCCCCCGCCTTCTGGGCATCCTCTTATGCGCCGGAAACGCCGTCTCGACTTTTCGTCTTGCATCGTGCGTCTTGTGTCGGGCGCCGAAAGAGATTGCCGGTGAGTCGTCCAGGTTACAGCCACCCTCCCCTCCCGGGTGATGCCAAGTATCATCGGCGCTCTGGGGGGCGCCGGCTCTGGAATGCTGAACAGCTGGCGAGCTGCGGCGTGGCACTCCGGTTGGGGGTCGCAGGTGTTGCAGTTAGGAGCCCCCACCCCTGACACTCCCCAGTCTCCCACTAGGTTTTGGCTGTGTGACGGCCCTGGCACTGTCTCTCAATCCGACTCGGAGCGACCCAGGCGGATGTCCACTTTGGGCTTGGGCAAGAGCTGGTCAGGGCACAGTAGGGTAGGGTGGCGATCAGTCCCCTGTGCACAGAGTAGCGGGGCAATAGCTCAATTTATACGCACTTGCGGCGGGATGGGCATAATTTGCTTGGTCATCCACTAGCGGAACGGTACCCCAGGGAACATGGAATGGCCCGGGCTAGTAGCGCCGCCATGGGGGAGGAGGTGCTGTCGACGGGCATAGCGGCATACCGTTGTGGACTCACCCACCTCACCCCTCCCCCCGGATATTTGTAGCTGCGGTACAGGGTCGCGAGAGTTCAAGGCTGTGGTTCGGGGCTGGGTCATCGGGGACGGCCGACAACTGCGGTGCTGGAGCCTTAGTGCGGCGATATCTGCGGTGAGTTCGTCACCTGGGCGCCATTAATGAATGACTGCGGCCTGTGAACCCCAGTTCAACCTGAGCGCCCCGCTAAAACAAAGCTCATCCGTTCAAGCAACCTTATCCGTGCCAATGCTGTCAATAACATCCCTCCGCCTCCCCGCATATCATTAAACAATTCCTGCCCCCCCACCCGGTCACCCGAGTAACTGGGCTGGGAGTATCAATCGGTGCTGATTGATGGTGACGGCAGAGGGAGTTAGGGGTCTAAGTGCTTGTAGGGATTTGGGAGAATCCGGTAGGGTCTCCATGGACTGCGGCTCCCCTGAGGTGGGGGGGGCCGAGCTGGGCAGGTCCATTCCCGTGCGGGTAATGAAGAATCGATCTTTGGAAGACATTGATTCCCCGGTGATTAGAGTGGATGCCACACGCAGGTAGGCTATCATTACCCACATCTGTGCAGTGCTGCGTAAAGCTGTCACCATCTCCGGAGAGCCCAGGGACACCCGAGGCCACCAGAAAGGACAGCGGTGCTGTCTTTGCTGTGTAGGTGCATGTCTCAGTCATGCACGCCCCTTGCTTTCCTATCTCCCCTGCTGTGTCACACCGGGGAATCCTTCCAGCTCCAGGCAAGGTCGGAGAAGGGGGCATCAGGGGTGGCAAGCAGGCAGCCTGTTTCATGCCGCTCGGTCAGACATGCGGTTTAATTCAACACCCATATCTGGGGAGGGGTTGGGTGGCAGCCGGGCGGGGCATCTAGGTTGCTGGCCCAAGTGGAGCCGGGGGTCCAAGTTTGGGCCTTGCGTCCCTCCTGGCCTTTTCCGGTAACACGCCGGACTTCCGGAGATATTTACCTGCCAGGGGTGAAGGAGGTTTCTACAAGGAGGCTGCGTGGGTGATATTTCAGTGGGATTTGCCCCCCCTTCCCTTTACACCTTGTGGGCGGCTCCTAATGCCTCCTGGTGATGCTTCTAGGGCCGGATGCTCTGGGCTCTTGGCTGTTTGGGGCACATGAGCCGGTTCAATATGGTGAAGGTTAGGGTGCAGGGGGAGGGGCTGTTGTGGTAGGTCGTGTTCCGCAGCACTGAAATCTGCAGCAGGGGACGTGACCACCCGCGTGATGGGTGTAAATAATGGCGCCGCTTATCCAACATGTTTTGTTGTTCCAAGAAGGCTCTAAGTAAAGTAGCAGGCTGTGCTGACCATGACTTTAAAAGATCAGAGACGGTCAATTAAATTAGACTTTGTGCCCCCTGGCTCGGCCCGTTCTGAGCCATTGGTTTCTGGCGCTCCAGCACGGTGAATCACTTGGCGGATGAGAGGCGGGTGAGTTATGTCGACACCAGCACCCTCTGCCGCTCCCCCCTCTTTTCTTAAGGATCTATTAGTGGGGGGGAGGCAGTCTAAACGGATTGGTTATTGCAGCAATGTACCGTCTCGTCCCCCTGTGTGCAGCACCTTCCTACCATTATCTTGGTACTTGTGTTGCTCTGGCACAGGGTGGCGCAGAACAGGCAACGTCACATGATGTATGTTGGTGGGGCGGGTTCGGTTAGAAACACGCTTAGGCGGCTGGATCATTGGTCGCAGTGCCCTTTTTTGGGTACTTTGGAGAAATTTGTTTACGAACATGTGCTCACTTGCCAACTGCTATTCACATGTCATTTGTATGTTTTCCCCCATGCGGATGTAATTAATTGGGGCGCTTGCGTTGCTCAGGTACAGGGTTGCGCAGAACATGCAGCGTCACAGGATATGTTTGTGGGCGGTTCACAGACACCCTTTGGCTGCCGGATTATATGGGCACAGCGTCCTTGCTGGGTGGAACAGCCCTAGTTCCTGCATAATGGCGATAAAGTGTTCTGTTCATAGCCATTTTGTTGTCACTGTATTATATCACTGTGTTTGGTCAAAAGATTGAATTTTAATAGCACACAGGAAAGGCGTTTGATGTCACCGCGGGCCGGCAACAACAAACTCCGGGTATTGCTCCAGGTCTACCGGTGTTCATTCTGCATGAAATGACAGTGTATGAGCGACGGGCAGTCTTTTTCAGCCTATATTATTCACAGGGTGCACCCAAGCTTCATGTAGGAGCCGTTGTTAAGGTGAGGTCCTTACAGTGGTGCCTTTGAGAGTGACCTGCGCAGTGGATTGGTTGGTTGTGGTGCCTTTACTTGGAGTTGGGATGCTCGGTACAAACCTCGGCTTGTCCCGTTGGCGCCTGGGGGCGCTGTGGGGGGTGTGGGCTGTGAGTAATCGGTTTTGTTTTATTGCATTGAGAGAAGACTTCGCTGCTTGGCCAACAAGGTCCTTGTGCCACCTGGGTTATGGGACATGTGTACATCGCTCAAGGCGCCTCCAAGCCGGGAAATGCGCACAAAAACAGCCTTAAACCTTGGTGGTCTTAGAGTTTCGCGTTGGTCTAATGAGTGTAATTACTGATATCGATATGTCTCCCTCGTCTTCAGTGTTTGATTTTGCTCACAAGAAAGTGTCAGTCATAGTCCTTTAAATGTCACTTATAGTCGCACTGAAATGATGAAAATGTCACACATAGCAAACTGAAACCTTGGCAGCTATGGATGGGAGCGGCTAGCTCTTTGTTGGATATGCAACTGAGTTAGAATTGTGGCTTATTTATCTGATGCAAATAGAAGCATTGACCAAGCCAAAAGATGGTGTAGTGCTCCTTTTGAATTAAATATAGGGATGCAATGACATAGCGGCAAAATACCAGGCAAGGGCAAGGCACGGCCTTTTTCAGCATGCTTGGGGGGGCGCTGATGCATTTAAAACACGGCATCCTGAAGGTTTGAGGTCAGAAGTGCATTTACTTGTAATCAACAGCACATGCTGTAGTACTACCAGCCGCCCTGGGCCAAAATTATTGGGAGCACCTGTTTCGAACGGCTTTTAATTGATACTGTTCAGTTCTTTCATGCCCACTTTGAGGACGGGCACAGACACTCTCGTTCGAATTATGAATGTTTACATCAAATATGCGGTGACGGTGAAGCGCTTTCAATACTGTAACACAGGAGCAGCTAGTTCTGCAGCCAATGGCCCCTCCAGGAGCACAGGGTATGCCCACACCTTGACGCTGAGGGCTGTGAGGAGCACGTGGCATGGTGCATCAGGAAGGCGCAATGGGCATGGTTTGTGATGGATATGTAGAGCCGTGTGTGCTTCCGCCACGACTAGGAATGCACGCCCACTCGGGGCATCAGTTGGTCATTGTTTCTCTGCCCCCACCCCCTAGCACTCATGCATGTTTGGGGGCTAAGGTGGGGCACTCCAGAGAGGTCCACCTTCTCTTTAGTGTGATTGGTTTCAAAGCACGCGTGAATTG
The DNA here is from genome assembly GCF_964204655.1 of Triturus cristatus. Taxonomy (NCBI): domain Eukaryota; kingdom Metazoa; phylum Chordata; class Amphibia; order Caudata; family Salamandridae; genus Triturus; species Triturus cristatus. The sequence continues at coordinate 142,634,120 of NC_140585.1, read as the reverse complement.
TACTTCTCCCCACAGTGGGCTTTAAACGGTAGATGGTTCTTCTTGGATGTGGCACGGCTGTGTTCGGCTGTCCTTTTATTTGCCTATATTGATGTGCGGTTCTAACTTAGTATTATGCCCGGGTTGCAAGGATGGAATTCGCACGTTCTTTCACCTTCACCAGAGTCGCCGGTTTGTCCCCCGGGTGAATGTCTGGGTTGCGGTATTATGGGGGGTACTGGATTGTGGCCGGGTTTCGGGGAAGTGGCCCCATTGGCTAGTTCCTGCATGATGTCGATGTAGCCTGGCGATTTTTTAATTGACACTAGTGCTTTAGCCTTCAAATCCATCCCACTAGTCCTCATAGTGCCCTCACTAAGTCGGACTATATTGATAAGTTTGAAACATGGCGGCTAGCACTGGGACGATCGCCGAACCACACGTGCTCATTACAAATCCAGGTTCAGCATCATAGGTACTAGTGGAGAAATCCCGGCATATAGAATTTAGTTGACCACGAAGGCGAGAACTGGTTGATATGTCACCAATGTCATTGAATTGGATGACACCTGCATAGCAACAGGTGGATAGCGCATTGGGTGCTTGTGGCACATTTGATAAGGGTGCAGGATAATTATTGTTTTACTCTATGAAACTGGGATCTTATGCCCAGGTTCTGTCTTTCTTTGCCATCGGTTACCAGCCCAATTTTGGGAAAGTACAATTTTACACTTAGTCTGGGCAATTACAACGCAGAGAGGGCCTGCTGTTACGCTGCTGGTTATCATGCCGCCGGTTCATTTACGAACACTGAGATTAATTGGTCCAACAATGGATTCATAACCTACCTGACCCACTATCCTGTTTCTACACGTGACGTTTTTGTAAAAAATCTTGCCTTCGTTTTTATACCTGTGGATGTGCTATTACACACCTACTGTGCGGTTCGACTTTGTGATCTGGGTTTCCCCTGATTCTACGAATTTGGAATAGGATTACTTAAGTTACCTACTCTGTGCCCTGAAGAAGTTCCTGTGTGTTAGGAACGAAACGCGTTGGCTGCCTTGTTTGCTTAATAAATACGAAGATCGAGAGAAGATCTTTTGGAATACATATCAATTTGGACCTGGTTATTTGAGTGCACCTTCTGTTGTGTATAAACTCTTGGCCTGCGAAACATTGTTGAGACTGCATTGTGCAATTGGCTACAAGGGCCTTGATGAGGAACATCTACTGGCACCATATACAAACAGGTACCATGTACACTTGGTGGGCATTTCTAGCTTTGAAAGGAGGTTGAGACAACCCAGTAGAGTTTCAGCGCAAGGCCTCATTTGTGGGGTTTCATTTGTAAAGCATTAGACCAGCCAGCCCTGGGAATTAGGCAGGCATACGATTAGCTATGAGGTTGGTCAAACCTGGTAGTGCATATCTCTATAATTAATAGTGTAACCAGGAACAGCTTTACAAAGCAATGCGGTAGATTTCTTGTAGAAGTCTGGATGGACAAGCTTCAGGGAGAAGGCCCTGACCTTTCACCCCTCGAGGGACCATCACTAATTCCGAGCAAGTAGGTGGGGAGCATACTAATCCCCCAGCGGGTGTAGCACAAGAGGATAGGTACACGTGAATGTGTGATCTCATGACGCCCTGTCTTAGCAGTCCAGGTCACACCACAGAGGGAAAGGCAAGGCCTCGGCCCCTGATGGACTATATTTAATTCTAGTGTGTGGGACTGGGGTCGCAATCTTGTCGCGTCTGGCTATGTCTGGTCGATGCAGCTAAAATGTGCCCTCTGCAAACAAGGGCAGGTTACAGGCCGCCTCAGTTAAGACATATTCACCCGCGCTTTAGCCAGGGCAGCAGCCGGGTTGTGGTAGTTGTCAGCGAACAAGTGGACTGCGGGGCAATAAAGTTTTTAAGCACGGTGGTAGAGCACAAATGACGACAATGTATTATAGACCATTGGGCATTCACCATATTTAGACATGGGCAGGTACTTTCACATATTGTCCCCCTCCAGTTCCCACACACTTACCTGCCTCTTGGGTTATCGTTTTATGGGCTAGAACCAGAGACTGGAAGGGGCATCTTCTGCGACCTGGGTCCCAAACACGTTGATAGTCAACGCTGGGGTAGATGTACCATGATGGGCATGGTTACTACTTAGGTTGTCCCAATGGTTTGGGGTCAAACTGGGTTTGAGCAGTAAGTCTACAGTCCTTAGGAAGCATTCAGCATTCCGTCAATCCAAGTAGGGCAATTAGCGATACATAGTATCAGCGAGTGGATAACATACAGCGGTTATCCAGCGACATCATACCCCGGTGGCACGCGCGCTTCAGAAAAACACAGAGCTGAAACCAGAAGGGTACCAAGGGGCAAAAATCAGTAAATAGGTTTAATATATGTGTGTCTCGGGCCTTACAGCTGAGTGGAGCCAGTCTCATTTAGAGGTGCGCCCAGGTGAAAAGTGTGAACTTCGTAATGTTCGCATGACCAATGCGGTTTGTGGTATCTCCAAGCGGATCCACTGAAGGTGTACTGCAGCTAAACAGTAAACTGAGGATCTGGGATTCCGACACTTTTGGGGGTTTGAAGCATCCAGGGTCAGAGATGGACAGTAGGTACGGTGCATCTGTGATCCGACGGCAGTTAAGCGGGGTGCGCTGCGTAAGTTGTCACTGCATTAAAGGGTGAGGTGTCTCCAACAGTGGGCACAAGGCATATATTGTTTCAAACCAGATTTGACACCAGTAAGGTGTTCACCAGGGTTTAGCAATCAAAGGGTTTGTGCAAGCGTCTGGTCAACGGGGTAAAGTGAGTGCACCCCAGAAACAAGGGTAGGTGACATGTTACTGCATTTATGCTCAAATGCCCCACCCAGTTAGCTAGATTAGCCTCGCCGGTTGGGGATGCTGTCAGCCAACATAGTGTGCTGCCGTCCCAGGAAATGGGGAAACAAGGTGTCAAGCACAAAAGGCTACTATTTAATAGAGCATTTGGCACGTCCAGTGTTCAACAAAAATTTAAATTGAACGGAGCAGGTAATTTTCCACCGCTGGGGATGCGCGGGGTGGGCAGTGTGAACCCCCCACCCCCCCTCTATCTGGGAGTATTCTAGGATGGGGGTAAAGTAGGACTTAGTCAATCCTTAATGTTAGGCTTCATATTGTAGACAGTGCGCACTGTTTAAATCAGACAGATTCTCTAAGCTGGTATGCCTAGGGGGTTCCACCACAGAGGGAGCTGAGTGGGCGAAATTCCCATAAGGAATAAGGGATGCATGGCAAGGGCAGGAGGGCACCCTTGCTCATTGTCACATACTTCTAGTTGATGGCCGCACAACCATTTGAAGCCCTTCCAGATTTGAAACGGAGGTGGGAGCGAGCTCACTTTCGTTACTTAGGGGTTCAAATTGCTCTAGATGACGCCCAATTGATTGCTTTAAACCTTGACAAGGTCCTCAATGCCCTTAGACACTCGGTGGCATTCTGGAACACTTTACCATTGTCCCTGATGGGCAGACTTGCAGTGTCAAAAATGGTGATGTTACCCAGGTGCCAATGCGCATTACAAAATATACCATGCCAGTTTCCAGCACAGATTTTTAAGCAACTGAACACAATTCTTATTTCACTTCTGTGGGCTGGCCAACGTAGCAGAGTATCTCTAACCACACTGACGCGCAGGTACGAGGAGGGCGGACTTCAGGCCCCTCATTTTGACTTATACTACCTTGCCGCCCAGCTACAACAAGCGGCCCGCTGGATGGGGGAAGGGGGCAACTGGGAAAAGCAACTATTGGCTGGCCGTGTGGACCCGTAAGACCTTCCGGTAGCATAGATGAAGGGAAGGGCAGCTGATGGGGACTTACCGCACCTTGTACGTTGCACTGCGGCTATTTGGCAGCAATTTGTGGAACGAGAGCTGAGACATGCACCTTTCCACAGGGAATTACCCATCTGGATATTGGCCCCGTTTAGAGACATTAGTAGTCATATGTCTTTTCAGGCTTGGAGGGAGGGCCGGTGTGAGGTTCTCGCGGATCTGTATCCCAACGAGATGTTTTTAACCTTCGAGCAAGCATGTGAGAGTTTTACACTTGGGCAGGGTCACTTCCTTCAATATAGAGGGATCCAGGAAGTAGAGAATTACCTGGCCCTAATGTCCAGATATTCCCCAGCCGACTTACTCTCTGGACCTGCTGCTAAAATGTGGCTCTGGGTGCAGACTGATATCGCTTCTGTATAAGGCTATGAGAAGGGACTCTGTCACTTGCTCACCCTTGTCACGGTCATCTTGGGAGAGGGACCTTAATATTGTCATCGAGGATGGGACTTGGTCAGCTAATTGTGAACTCACATATACAGTATCCTATAACGCCAGGTTTAAACTGATCCACTATCATTTTTTATACTGCACCAATCTCACCCCAGTGAAGGTGCGACGTATCTTGAGTACTAATGATGGCAAGTGCACAAGCTGCAAGGCAGACGACGCAGGCTTTCTGCACTTGGCCTGGGCATTTCCTGAGAGGGTCTACCCATTCAAGAAGAACCATTCCAATGTTTGTTGGCCCATGTACGCAAACCTAAAAAACTAAAAATAGCGTATAAACTGTTGCAGCTCATGTTGGTGCTGGCGAGACGCAGACTAACGATAAATTGGATGGGACAGAGATGCCTGGATATCCCCACTTGGTTACGGGATGTTAGGGAATGGGCATTAGCTGAAGAAACGCACATGCAGTTAACTCTCAAAGATGATAACTTGCAGGCAGACCTCATGGAGTGGCGCCAGCTGTGCAGTTCGGCCCTCAACCCGGAAGGGGGCGATGGTGTTTAGAGTGATTCAACATCTAGTGGGACTGTCTCAGAAGGGGGGGACACCCGGGATGGAGCGGTCTTGGGAGTTTGGCCGTAATGAATGCCCCCTCGAAATTACAACGCACTCACGTGATGTTCATAATGTGATCCCATTGTCGATTATAATGTAGCCCAATATGAAACGTTGCCTTGTTTGCCTCTGAGATCGTGCGAAAGATGCCAATGTACTATTGTATGCTGTAATGTTGATTGTTTAAATAAGCAAAAATTTAACACAAATAAAGTTACAAAAATAAAAATAACAAAAAGGGCTGAACCAAGAGCTACCTTTCTGCAAAATTTGGTGTGATTCCATCTCCATTCACAAAGGACCTACGCATTCATGGCGGAGACCCCGCAGTCGTGGGGGAGTCTCCGCACTAATAGCGGAGGCCCCACAGTCGCAGTGGAGGCACACCATCGTGGTGAAGGCCCACACATGTGGGGTAGGCCCAGCACTCATGGTGGAGGCCCGCAGTCGTGGCAGAGACCATGCACTCGTGGCGGAGGCCATGCAGTCGTGGGGGAGGCCCGCACTCATGGCGGAGGCCCGCACTCATGGTGGAGGCCCCGCAGTTGTGGTGGAGGCCACGCAGTCGTGGTCGAGCCCCGCAGTCGTGGCGGAGGCCCCGTAGTCGTGGTGGAGGGCCACACTCATGGTGGAGGACCCGCAGTTGTGGTGAAGGCCCCACAGTCATGGCGGAGGCCCGTAGTCGTGGTGGTGGCCCGCACTCGCGGGGAAGGCCTTGCAGTCGTGGCAGAGGCCCTCAGTCATGGTGGAGGCCCTGCAGTTGTTGTGGAGGCCCGCTGTTGTGGAGGAGGTCCCGCAGTCATGGCAGAAGCCCCACAGTCATGGTGGAGGCATGAAGTCATGGCAGAGGTCCCGCAGTCATGGTGGAGGCCCGCAGTCATGGGGAAGGCCCACATTCGTAGTGGAGGCTCTGCAGTCGTGGTGGAGGTCAGCACTCATGGAGAAGGCCCCGCAGTCACGGCGGAGGCCCGCACTTGAAGTGGAATACCCGCAATGGGAATTCTCATTGTGGAGGCTCTGCCCAAAGTGCGGAGACTCCCCACAAGTGGGGGGCCTCCGTTACAAGTGCGGAGGCCATTTGTAATTCAGGCCCAAAGTATTTCTTACATTAAATGCACCATTAGAAGGAAATTGCATGTTTAACCCCAGCACTAATCTTATGTTATTCACGTAGTCATAAACATGTAATAAACCCTGAATTTACCATCATCTCATGGGCAGGTGACCCTTTAGATGGAACTGTATGTCTCCCCCAACATCAGCTGCAGACTTTCAGAGCTGCACCTATTTTCAATGAAGTTAGGTCAAGCAATTAGCCAATCAGAATTCAATTTTAAAATGAGACTTGACACGCAAACTTACAAATTCAAAACAAAGAGACTTTGCCTGCTTCCAGGAATCTGGAAAGGGACTCAATATCACTACTAGTGAGGGAATATACTAAATCTAAACTTTCAAACATACTAAGATACAGATCCGACCAGCGGCAAATTTATAACGGAGTCTATGCATCTATTTTCTGTCCACAAAGAAGTGAAGGACACAACCTGTTAGACCTGTCAGCCCTAGGGTGGTCTTATCCTGTTTTTTTACCCTCATTTTTGCCACCATCTTTTTGTTGGCCCTAGGTCTCTGGGCGCCTTACCACTGCCAAACAGTGCTGAGGTGCAGGTGCTCTCTCCTAATAACATGGCTGCCACAGGCCCCTGCTACTGCGGAGTGGCCATTGCATACACACACTAGTGGTTAGGAGCAGGCTGGGAGATCTTGATACAATATCTTTACCATCCCGCCTTTTTGTCCCATAGACAGTTATGTGGAAGCTCCTGGAACCTTCCAGCCCTGGGAGGGATTATGCTTTGCCGCCTTTACAGGAGGGTCACCTGACCTGGGGGTATAAGAGGAAAGGAGGGAAACTGAACTAGTCAGTTGGGGCACCACTGGACCTGGGGGAACCTCTGCTGGAGCGTAGGCGGTTGGGCCTAGGGGAGAAACCTACACTACTGGGACTGACTGAGTCTAGGCCCTGCTGTACCCAAGTTAGATGAGGGACTCTGCCTGCCTGCTGATCTTGCCCAGTGAGTGGGGAACCCAGGGGACCATCTCCAGTGTGCTGCAGGGACCCACCCTGCCTCTGATGCCTGCCAACTCAACCCCCTTCTCCCCGGCAAAAGCCAGCCACTGAGGCCTGCCATCTTCCTTCCCCCCCTAAGATAAGTGCTGCCCTGGAAACGTGGACTGTGCTGTGAGCCCTACAGGAACTACAGGTAAAGCGCTGTGCCCATCTAGCGCTGCCCTGCCAGAACTGTGCTCCCCGAGGAATGGTTCACTCCTGCTGGTCCCAAGCGCTGTGTGGCCTCTAAGCGCTACTTGCCCTGACTTCACTGAACTGCCACCGTCCCTCTCCAGCCCCTGCTGTGGCTCCCAAGCGCTAAGGCCCCGAAGGGCTGCCAGCCGTCACCGCCACAGTACAGGATTCGGCGGAGCTACCGCTGTGCTCCCTCCAAGCGGTAACTGCTGAGCGCTGTACCCTCTAAGCGCTACACGCCCCCAACTCTCCGCTGCAGCCAGGGTGCCTGCCGCCACCGCGATCGCATGCTGTTGACATCACCGCCGCGGCCCCTGAAGCCTGGAGAGGGCCGCCGCGGTATTGGGGAAGCCTGCGGCAGGTTGGCGAAGCCAGCGCGGCCCATATCACGTGACCGGGGTGCCGGCCGCGTAACCAGCCATGCCCCCGCCAGCGCCGCGTAGCCATTGGGCGAGGCTGCCGCTCCCCCAGCGAGCCGCGCAGGGATTGGCCACTGCGGGTGCAGCCATCGAGGCCTGTGTCCGGGGTGATCCCGGGACGAAGAAGACACCGCAGGGCTGAGACCGGCTCCGAAACCCCCAGCCTCGCCCCCGCCACGAGCAAGAGCCACAGGGAGCCAGCTTTGCCTGCGCGGGCTCCCGCCTGGACTGGAGCTCCCGGTGAGAGGTAAAACCCCCTGGGGGGAGGGCGGAGTGACTGTAGGAATCGCGGGGGCTGCCCAGAAGTTTCCCTCGTCCGGCGAGGCAGCCCCGCGTCTGAACCTCCCCTCCGGGAACTGCAACGGACCTGGAAGGCCCCCAGTTAAGCATTACTGCCAAGCCGATGGGGGTTAGAGTGAGCGTAAGACTGCCCCGGGTGCACTGAGAGAGGGGTGGGGCCACGCTCACAGGAGACTCTGACCTTAGGGGCCCAAAGCTAACAACTGAGCGAATACCCCCTGAGATGAAATGCTTGGTTGTGTCTCTGCCAGGAGAGTGAATTGAAGTTCTTGGTATGCCCAATTTACGTGAATGCATTAGGTGTTGCCCTGAAAGTTATCTGCACTGGTTACCTGCTTAAGTTAACCGTTACCCTGAGATTAGTGGTGCTATACCCTTGAAGGGATTCACACCGGTTCTGATTTGAATGAATCATTTGTTTCCTGCGATTATCTGCTGAACTGCTCAAATGAATTTACACCTGTTTTGCGCCAAAATGAATTCCAAGTTGCCCTGAGATTTTCTGCTCTACTTCCCTGAATGAATTGATTGTTACCTTGAGATACACTGATCTATTGACCTGAATGAATTTATTGTTACCTTGAGATACACTGATCTATTGACCTGAACAAATTTATTGTGGCCTTGAAGTTACCTGCATTATTCCTGAAATGAATTGGTTCACCCCAATTTGAAATAGATAAAGAATCTTGTTTTTACCAAACAACTTGGTGTGGTGTCCTTCATTGTGTGCGCATTGATGTGTCCATGTGGGTGAGTGCTGCACAACCGCTTTACACATTGCCTTTGGGCGCCTTCCTACCTTGCGCCAAGCTACCACGTCGGAATTGGTGACCCCAGTTCTAACACAACCCTAATTACTTCAAAACGCAATCAGACCATTAAGGACTCATACAAGATAAACCTTATGATGTGTCGATGCACACCTTCAGCAGACAATCAGCTTAAATATTTGTATCTCAAGATTCGGGATTACTTTGACTCCGATAACCCAAAAACTAAAAGCACTTCAAAACTCAAAATTTGAAGAAACATAATTCAAGACTATTACAGCAATTAATATAAAACAACCACAATGCAGTGCAAATATCAACTTCAAGCAGTTGATGTGCAAACACTCGTGGGTCTTGCCATAGATTACACAACTGATAAAACAGACATGATCACACCGCAGAACAGTTATTCACTCAGTCACACAATTTGCATCACAAACTAACACCACAGCACCACACTGCACGCAAGACAAGCCATATTCACACTTACTTAAAGATCTCTCTGTCCGACACCTTGAAGAGGAGCAGTACATCTATGCGATTCAAGGAACTGGGACTAGGGAGAATTCAAATTCCTTAGCTCCAACTAGGAATGCAAGTTTTAAAGATTAGAACTATAATTTGCCCCGACTTACATAGCAAACATCAGCTAGCAAAAATTGTTGGTACTTTTCACATCAAACGGGTTGTAAGAAATTAGGCGGGCCATAATGATGGCCAGCGAATCGCCACTGCCCAACCGGCGGTGCGATCCGCCTGCCATAACTCCCTGCCCACTCGCCACTTATCTCCGCTAAATTACCATGGCGGAGGGTACCGCGGCGGACGGAAAGTCCATCCGCCGCTTTTCCGCCATGGTAAAGGCCCACAATATGGTGCCAGTGCCTTGCAGGCACTGCCATCCATAATATGATGCATGCGGTGGGTATGCCTTTTCATGGTGGGCACTACGCCATTGAAAGGCATACGGTAAATCACTTTGGGGGCCCGTTGCGGGGGGGTGGCTGCACTTGGCGGTACCTGTCACGTTGTGCATGCCAATGCACAACATGACACTTTAACATTGCGGCGGGTGCTGCTTACAGAATCGCCCACCGCAATGTTATAGATGCTGGATGTGACCGCCAGGGTGGCGGTCGCATCCTAATTGGCCCCGCGAGACCGCCACACCTCTGGCGGTCGGTCCCATTTTCAGTTACGGTGCCGCCATCGTAATGGGGCTCTCGGTTATTGGTTGGCTGGTTTGTGAGCCCTGATCAAGCCGTACCCGCAATCCTCTTCAGGGTAAGGCACAATGAAGCCCCAAAATAGCCTGTGCTAAACCCACTGGTAACTTCGCAGAGAACAGTCAGACTTTAACTTAGAGGCAAGGTGTAATGTTTGTGCAACATTCCAAACGATAAAACATTGAAACCACAACAAAAAAGGATCCCACACCAGTTCAAAAAAATAGACCATAATTACATAAATAAAACAGGACCAAAATGACAAACATCCAATCAGAAGGAACGGAAATGTACAATTTGAACAATTTTAGAGAAAATAACACCAAAAAGCACAATGCGCCAACTGTGGGTAACTGGTTGCGCCAGACTGAGACAAAGTCAAACGTTCAGGCTAACTGTGATGGAGCATGGGCCCACCACAGGGACCCAGTTAGGCCTGGTTTGCAGAGCTTTGTTTAGATCCACATTGAAGATGCTTTGTGCTGCCGAAGTGATGCATCGGTTCCAAGATGCAGCAAGGCTGCAATGCCAGGACCTGCATCTTCATTGAGAATCTCGTTGATGGGGCTTGCAATGCAAAATTCGGTGTAAAGGATACAGCGCGCAGTCGAGGCGATGTGTCGGTTCCAATGAACTGCGATAAGGAGTCATTCGTAGTCGTAGAGGCTGCCGTTAACGAGGGGTGGAAGGGCTTTCGCTGAGGATGCATCGTGCAATTGGGGTAATGCAGGAGTTTTGAAGATGTGCAATGAGACGCGGGTATTTACGACAGGCCCAATCCACGCAATGGCTGCAACCCATCGGCCCTGTTCCGGTTTGCACCTCGTAGCAGAAGAGAAGCACAGGTTTAGCTGGATCCACAAAGGCTAGTAAAGCATCTTAAGCCCACTTCCAAGGGTCCAAGACTGGGGGGCACCACTTGGCAGGGTAGACTCACAGATGGGAGAGTCCAGGTGCAACCATAAAATGAGCAGAACACAACCTGAGGCAAGTTAAATAAAATCTATGTTCCTGATTGGGAATCCATTCTCTGCCTTCCGTCTACAAGACTGCCATGACAGAACATCACCAACTCTTCAGAACCACGAAGAAGAATTTCATCCAGAACAGAATTCTCACCAACTCACGCAACCCTAAGGAACTCTTCAGCATCGTACAAGAATTCATTAAAACCACCAAGCGAATGCTCCGATGTTCCTCCTTCCCAGGACCTGTGCAACTACTTTCATCTCAAGATCAGAACCCTCAACAGCAACTTCGACAAGCAGAACCTAGACACCGACCCTACTCCCCAAACCGACAATGCAACCCAGCCTACCATCACCGCCTGGAACCCTGTCACCACAGAAGACACACTGCCAAGGCCATGAGAAGTATACACTCAAGAACCCCCACCAACCCCTGCCCGCCTCACATCTTCCACAGAGCCGCCTCCAACAGGACCCGAACTATAGCATACCATCAACTGCCCATCAACTGCTCCCATCAACTGCTCCCTTGAAACAGGCATTTTCCCCGATGACTGGAAACGTGCAAAAGTCAAGCTCCTCCCCAAGAAGCCCACTGCACCCGATGGAACTCAAGAACTACTGGCCCATCTCTCTCCCCCCTTTCGCAGCCAAAGTCATGGAGAAGATCGTCAACATCCAGCTCACAAACTTCATAGAAGCCAACTCGATCCTCGATTCCTCCCAATCCGGATTCCTCAGCAACCACAGCACCGAGACCACCCTCCTAGCCACCAAGGATGACATCCGCACCATCCTCGACCAGGGCCACACGTCTGACCTCATCCTACTAGACCTCTCAGCAGCCTTCAACACCATCTCCCACCGCACACTAACCTTCAGACTCCACGATGAAGGTATCAGGGAACTGCTCTTGACTGGATCTGCTGCTTCCTCACTGGCCAAACCCAAAGAATCAGACTCCCACCCTTCCTCTGTGAACCCACAGAGATCATCTGCGGAGTACCCCAGGGATCCTCACTCAGCCCCACACTCTTCAACATCTACATGGCCCCTCTCGCCACCATCGTCAGAAAACATGGGCTCAGCATAGTATCCTTTGCCTTCGACACCCATCTCATTCTCTCCCTCATCAACGAACCCGACATCACCAGACACAACTTCCAGGAAGGCATGAAAGATATCGCCTTCTGGGTGAGCAACAGCTGCCTAGAGCTCAGCTTAGAGAAAACGGAAGTCCTCTTCCTGGGATCCACCCCTTCTGCATGGGACAACACCTGGTGGCCAACCACCCTTGGAAAGCCTCCCATATCCACAGACCATGCTCGCAACCTGGGCATCATATTTGACTCCTCCCTCACCATGAACAGACAGATCAATGCTGTATCATCCACGTTTCAACATCCTACACATCCTCCGCCGGCCCTTCAAATGAATCCCCCCCGAATCCAGAAGGATCGTCACCCTTGCACTCATACCTAGCAGTCTGGACTACGGGAACACCCTCTACGCCGGAATAAAGGAATCTCTACTCCTCAAACTCCAGACAATCCAGAACGCCGCAGATAGACTTGTCCTCGGCATCCCACAACAACACCACATCACCCAACCCCTACAAGAACTCCACTGGTTCCCTGTCGAAAAGAGAGTGACCTTCAAGCTCCTCACTCGCGCCTACAAATCACCCTGCAACTTCAGACCAATACCTCAATGAAAGAATCTTCTTCTACGTGCCCAGGAGAAGCCTCCGATCCACCGATCTTGCTCTAGCCGAAATCCCATGCATGTGCAGAGAGAGGGGAGCGATCCTTCTCCTACATCGCAGCCAAGACCTGGAACGAACTCCCACTCGGCATCAGATGAACCCCCACAATATAAGGTTTTAGGAAGAGCCTCAAGACATATCTCTTTCTTCCCCCAAGCGCCTTGAGACCTCACGGGTGAGTAGTGCACTTCACAAATACCTGATTGATTGATTGATTGATTGATTGATAGATACTAAATAAGGTTTAACCCACTCTACTGTGGTGATCTTCATACAGTAACATACAGTGTCCGTAGCCTGGGACTTGTTATACCTTTTCAGATTGCTCTGTGACTGGAAAAGCGAGGGGAAATTTAGCTTTGAATTCACATTACTTTTGTTAGGAGATTAAAAAGCTGGGGGCTCCCAAATCTATAAAGGACTTCCTGACATATGCCAGCCATGCAATATTGCTGCTATGATCAAGAGTTATGCAATCTGCCAATACGCGGCTGGAAAAGTTGGTAAATGGGGAACTCCAAATTTTAGCCCATAATATTAATGGGGCTATTTTGATGGTATCTTCGATATACAGGAGGCCAACCTCAGTGTGTGTAATGAAAGAGGCTGGGCTATTAGGAACTGCCAACAATCTGGAAAGAAATTTGTTTTCAGAGATTTGCAATCGATCATAATTGGCATTCGCCCAAACCCCAACCCCTAGGTACCCAATGAAATGCATTTTGCTTTGTAAAGGGAGACAAGATCTTTCACCAGTTTTTCTAGCGAAACCAAAGATGATCTCAGCTGCACCGATCATTTTATGTTCTCTCTGTTCCAGAAGTTTGCCCCATTTTAAATTTGCATCACAACAAAATTCCTGAATAGTTGAAATTCTGCACTTTTGTACCATCCATTGTAAATCTTTGTGAGCGTGTCTTTCTGGTACCAAAAGTCTAAATAACATTTTTTTTCTGGCTGACCCTTAATTTCAAGTTTAACATAAATTCATTAAATGTGTCCACAGGAGATGAAGTCCATTTGCTGTGGGAGAGAGCAGCACGGTGGCGGCGGCATACATTAATACGGGTACAGTCTGATTCCCCTATCCTGGGGAAATCCTTGCCCTTCCACTGAAGAATTGCTGTAAGGGTATTAATATAAACAAGAAAAGGGGGTAAATTGCACCTCTGCCTGACTCCTTGTCAAATTTAAAGGTGGGCGTAGACTCCCTGTCGTAGCAGGAACATAGCTGTGCTTTGGGTTCCCAGTGTAAGCTCCTAAGGAGTTCAATCAGACTCACATTGACCCCAGACTGGCTCATAAGGTCCCACAACCAACCCCAATCCACGAGGTCGAACGCACTAGACGAGTCCATGAAGGCAAGATGTAGGGAGCCTAATTCGACACCCAAAAATATAAACAGCACCTCCTTGTTCCAAGGAAAGAGGCCTTCAGTTGTGAACAGTTGTAAATGCGCCCACTCCAGGAAAATCATGAACAGAAAAACATATAATGTAATAATGTTACCGTGCAAGCAAGACCATAGAGCTACTGACCTGTGTACAATCAATCAAGTAATGAACAGTGGCGCCTCCTCCGCTATGGCGAAGGAGCGTTGCTTCACTGCTTTCAAGCAGTGCGAGATGCAAATACATAAAATAATAATAACTGTTAGATATTATAATTTTATGTTTGTGCTGCTTTGCGGGCGGACGGAGCTGCTTTGAGACCATGGCAGTGGTTGAGTGATTTATCCACTTCTAAGTGCGCAATGACTGTTTGGTTGCCCCTCTTGGGCTGAACAAACCAGTCAAGTTCACTTTCACACTTCTCTATGCAGGCTGCATTACAGCCTGCATGGAGAACATGGCCTCCCCTCCAGCCCCTGTCTGAGCGCTGTGTCATGATGCTCAGACCAATCACAACGTCGCATTGCAGCGTTGTGATTGGCTTAGGGGAGGCAGCCTGGCTGCCTGCTTCCTGTTCCTGAAGTCGGCGGCAGGAGAGCAGGAGCAGCGACACGGGGCCCGACGGCAGAAAGGTTATTGAAATATTTTTATTATTTTCCTCCCTCCCTCGAATAATTGCGACCCTCTGCATGACTCACCCCCCCGCTACCCCACATGCCCACGGCCAGTGGTAATGAAGGTCACATTTGAGGCTTCTCGGTGCACAGGGAGGGTGAAACTAAGTTAGTGTCTGTCACTGTGCCTCACATGTATTTGATATGTGCAGTTTGAACACACCAGTAGGTAAAGTCCTACTCATGTCAAGTTTAACATTTTTGCTTTATTAAACACAGTAAAGAATTCTATTTGTGACTCACTGGTATTAATGTAAGCACAGAATGTTTAATTGTGGTATCTGCTCCCACAATTGCAGAACTACAGTACAGTCGATAACACTGCACAACTACACCAGAGCCAGTAGCACTGCATACCTACAGCAGAGCCAGCAACACTGCACTACTGCAGCAGAGCTGAGCCAGAAATAACCTTAACAGAGCTAATATCACTGCATACCCACAGCAGAGATAGCCCTGCATGACTACAGCAGAGCTAATACTGCATGACTACAGCAGAGATAACACTGCATGACTACAGCAGAGATAACACTGCATGACTACAGCAGAGATAACAGTGCATGACTACAGCAGAGACAGCAATAACTACAGCAGAGATAACACTGCATGACTACAGCAGAGATAACACTGCATGACTACAGCAGAGATAACAGTGCATGACTACAGCAGAGGCAGTAATAACTACAGCAGAGCCACTAACAGTGCATGACTACAGCAGAGCCAATAACACTGCATAACCACAGCAGAGATAACACTTCATGACTACAGCAGAGATAATACTGCATGACTACAGCAGAGATAACAGTGCATGACTACAGCAGAGACAGCAATAACTACAGCAGAGATAACACTGCATGACTACAGCAGAGATAACACTGCATGACTACAGCAGAGATAACAGTGCATGACTACAGCAGAGGCAGTAATAACTACAGCAGAGCCACTAACAGTGCATGACTACAGCAGAGCCAATAACACTGCATAACTACAGCAGAGATAACACTTCATGACTACAGCAGAGATAATACTGCATGACTACAGCAGATATAACAGCGCATGACTACAGCAGAGCCAGTAATAAGTACAGCAGAGCCAATTACACTGCATAACCACAACAGAGATAATACTGCATGACTACAGCAGAGATAACAATTCATTACTACAGCAGAGATAACACTTCATGACTACAGCCGAGATAACACTGCATGACTACAGCAGGGATAACAGTGCATGACCACAGCTAAGCCAATAACACTGCATGACTACAGCTGAGCCAGTAACACATTATAACTACAGCAGAGTCAGTAACACTGCATGACTACAGCAGAGATAACACTTCATGACTACAGCAGAGATAACACTTCATGACTACAGCAGAGATAACACTTCATGACTACAGCAGAGATAACACTTCTTGACTACAGCAGGGATAACAGTGCAAGACCACAGCTGAGCCAATAACACTGCATGACTACAGCTGAGCTACTATCACTTTATAACTACAGCAGAGTCAGTAACACTGCATGACTACAGCAGAGGTAACACTTCATGACTACAGCAGAGATCACACTGCATGACCAGCAGACCCAGTAATAACCACAGTGGAGCTAGTAACATGACATGACCACAGTAGAGAGCTCATCCATCTCGGATGTCTGCAGTGAACTATGATTGCCCACAGACAACAGACATCCCCTGGCAGGGGAGTTAACTTTCATCTGTAGGAATGTACCAGAGATTGGGACAGCCCAATTATAACAGACACAACACAGAGTGAACACACAACTAGGGAATGGTGAGTGTGAATTCTGAGGCCGTGGAGGACTCCTAGACCTCTGGTCCAGGCCAGCACTCTCCCCAGCAGCTTTGCGTGGTAGGACAGTGTCCTGAGCCCTTCTCCAGACTAGTGTTCACGCCTGCAGCTCTCCTCCCTCACGCTGCAGTACTTTTTTCCATCAAGTGCCCCGCTTGGTTCATTTTGCCTCTAGTGCCTTATTTACATTGCCTTCTAGTGCCTCATAGCATTTTTATTTTAGTGTGCCCTGATACTTGTGCTTCGTGTTTGTTTTCATTCCTTTATAGGTCTAAGCATTCTCCCGCCGCTACTGTCCCTGCGGCCCTGCCCCCATCTCAGCCCCCGTTCCCGCTTCCGTACCTACAGTCCCGCCCCTCCCCTACTTAATGGCAGCAGCTGCGTGGTCGCGCAGCGGACGTGCGCAGCAGACGTGCCTAAGGCAAGCCTGTCTGCACCCGTCCGTGACCCTACCGCGACCAGCGCCAGGACCCCTGGTTCTCCGAGGCCTCACCACTATGACTCAACCACCCTCCACGCACTCAACCCCGGAAGACACGCCGACTGCGTTAGGTCCTCGCCGAACACCACCGATGGGCAATTCTCATACAGACCCTTCCGCCAATCCTTCACCATCGACAGAGCCCCCGTGACTGCCGAAGGAATGCCCGATACACACACCACCGAAACCCTGCCTTGCATCCTGCTCAACGTGAGCTCCCTGCACTGACAAGCCATTGAGATCTGGGACCTGCTCGACACCCTCTCGCCTGAAGTCGCCTTCTGCACGGAAACCTGGACCAACGCCACCTCCGGTCCCGACATCACCACCGTCATCCCGGACAGCTACAAGATCCAAAGAAAGCACCGTCCGCACCGCCCAGGAGGAGGACTCACCGTCGCACACAAGACCCCCCTCCTAATCTCCACATCCAGCATGAGTGACCCCCACTCCAACACAGAACACCTCCACTTCTAAATCCAGACAACCCCCAGGACCACGCTACGTGGCACCCTCATCTACAGACCGCTTGGGGCTTGCACCCATCAGGCAACTACCATTGCTGAGCTGGCCGCACCCCATGCCATCACCTCCTCAGACTACATTCTACTCGGTGACCTGATCTTTCACCTCGACAACAGCAACGACCCTGACACCACTACCCTCCTCGACAACCTCGCTAACATAGGGTTGAAGCAGCTCGTCAACAACCCACCCACAGAGCAGGTCACAGCCTCGACCCCATCTTCGCGGGAGGAACTAACATCCGCTTCTGCCACACCATCTAACCCTCTGGACTGGCCACCACTGCGTCCATTTCACCATGAACACCACCACCTCACCCAAACCTTCCCTACACCCGCCACGACGGAACTGGAGCAAGGTCACAGAGGAGCACCTCAACACCACCCTCTGTCAATACCCCCCATCTCTGTGACCGTCACCAACTCCACAGCCAGGGAATTTCACCGCTGGATCTCCTGCTGTGCCGAAAAGCTCGCACCCCTCCGCCCCCATCAAACAACGCCCGCTGAAGGCCGCCTGGTTCACCACAGAACTTCAAGAAGACAGACGGTCCTTCAGACGCCTAGAGAAAACTTGGTGAAACCTGAAAACCACAGAAGCACGGAACGACCACAAGGAATACCACCAGCGCATAAGAAACACCAAACGGACCTTCATAAAAGACAAAGTGCAGACCAACATGACCAATGCCAAGGAACTGTTCAACATCATACAGCAGTTCGCAAAACCCACCTGCGAAGCCACTGATGTCACACCTTCCCATGATCTCTGCGTCAAACTCAACTCCTACTTCCATCTCAAGATCAAGGCCCTCTATGACAACTTCAGCGAACCAAAGAAGAGCACCACCTCCCTACCCACCGCTGCCGATAAACCGACCATCACGTCCTGGGAGCCCGCTACCGCCGAACTCATCACAACAACTATGAGGAAATCCCACTCAGGGGCCCCAACGGACCCCTGCTCTCCACACATCTTCCACAGAGCCGCCACCATTGTCGCACCCGAACTAGGATGCACCATCAATGCCTCCCACAGATCAGGCATCTGCCCAGGTGACTGGAAACGGGCAGAGGTAAAACCCCTCATCAAGAAACCAACGGCCGACCCAACGGACCTGACAAATTATCGGCCTATCTCTTTCCTCCCCTTTGCGGCCAAAGTCACCGAGAGACTCGTAAACACCCACTGACCGCCTTCATAGAAGAGAACTCCATTCTGGATGCCTCCCAGTCAGGATTCCACAGCAACCACAGCATCGGGACCGCCCTCCTCGCTGCCACTGACGACATCCGCATGCTACTCGACCAGGGACACACCACGGCCCTCATTCAGCTAGACCTCTCCGCAGCCTTTGACACCGTTTCTCATCACACTCTCTCAGCCAGACTGCACGACGCAGGAATACAAGGAGCTGCCCTCGACTGGATCCAATTATTCCTCTCCGGCAGAACTCAGAGGATCCGACTCCCTCCCTCGCTCTCCAAGCCCACGGAAATCAACTGCGGAGTACCCCAGGGATCATCACTCAGCCCCCGCTTTTCAACATCTAGATGGGCACCCTCGCCGCCATCGTCAAACAGCATGGGCTCAGTATCGTGTCCTATGCCGATGACACCCAGCTCATCCTCTCGCTCAGGAGGAATCCCGAAGACACCAAACTTTGTTTCCAGGAAGGTTTGAAGAACGAGGCAGCCTGGATGAAGGAAAGCTGCCTGAAGCTAATCTTAGTGAAGAACGAGGTCCTCATCCTCGGTCCCTTCTCCTCTGCTTGGGACAACACCTGGTGGCCCTGCACCCTCGGGAGCCCACCCACCCATACAGACCATGCTCGGAACCTCGGCATCATCTTGGACTCCTCCCTCTCCATGAACCGCCAGATCAACGCCGTCGCCTCCACTGGTTTCAACTGCCTCCGCATCCTCTGTAAGACCTTTAAGAGGATCCCCCTGACTGCAGAAGGACTGTCACCCATGCACTCATCACCAGCAGTCTGGGCTACGGCTACGCCCTCTACACCAGAATCAACAAGACTCTTCTGCACAGGCTCCAGACTACAGAACGCTGCAGCCAGACTCATCCTTGGGACACCATGCCGTGATCACATGACCCAACACCTAGAAGGTCTACACTGGCTCCCCGTCGAGAAGAGGGTCACCTTCAAACTCCTCACCCATGCCTACAAATCCCTCCACAACATCGGACCCAAATACCTCAATGAGAGGGTATCCTTCCACGTACCCAAGAGGAAACTCTGCTCAGCCGACCTCACCCTGGCAGAAGTTCCTCTCATCCGCAGAAACAGAACCGGCGGAAGAGCTTTCTCCTACATCGCAGCCAAAACCTGCAACGAGCGCCCTGTAACATCAGACGCTCCCCAACCCTACACACATTCAGGAAGGACCTCAAGACCTGGCTCTTCGACTGATCAGGAGCTGCCCCCCCCAGCGCCTTGTGACCCTCACGGGTGAGTAGCACGCTATACAAACCCCTGATTGATTGATTGATTAGACGCCCTCTGGAGGAGAGGTCGGACATTGCACCTGTCTCTCACCGCACCCTAATACGCAGACTCCACGACGCAGGGATCCAAGACAAGGCCCTCGACTGGATCCGCTCCTTCCTCTCTTGCAGAACACAGCGAGTCAGACTCCCCCTTTCCTCTCGGACCCTACACTTACCACTTGCAGAGTCCCCCAGGGGTCCTCCCTCAGCCCTACGCTCTTCAATGTCTACATGGCTCCGGACGCCCCAACGGCAGAACCTACGGACTCAACATTGTGTCATACGCAGACGACACCCAACTCATCCTCTCCCTATCCAACGAACACAACACCGCCAGACACAACTTTCGAGAAGACATGGAAGCCGTCGCCAAATGGATGAAAAACAGCTGCCTACAAGTAAACACCAACAAAACTGAAGTACTCATCATGGGTCCAAACCCCGATGCCTGGAACGACACTTGGTGGCCCCCGACCATTGGAAGCCCGCCTACCGCCATGGACCACGCCCGCAACCTGAGAATCATCCTGGACTCAGAGCTCAAAAAGGACCATCAGATCAACTCCGTCTCGTCCTCCTGCTTCAACACCCTCTGCCTCCTATGTAAGACCTTCAAATGAATCCCCCTCGAACACAGAAAGACCGTCACTCACGCCCTGGTCACCATCAGGCTTGACTACAGCAACGCACTCTATGCCGGAATAAATAAAAAACTCACCCGCAAGCTACAGAACATCAACAATGCTGCCGCAAGACCAGTCCTCAACCTGCCAAGACACTGCCACATCTCCCAGCACCTGCGCACACTCCACTGGCTCCCCATCGAAGCTAGAGTCACCTTCAAGATGCTCACCCACGCTCACAAGGCCCTCCACAACACCGGACCAGCATACCTGAACTGCTGATTCAAATTCCACGCACCCCAAAGGATCCTACGATCAGCCCAGCTCTATTACGCTGTGGTCCCCCGCACCAGAAAGACCAGATCAGGCTGTCGCTCCTTCTCCTTCCTCGCGGCCAGAGCCTGGAACGCCCTCCCTCTCAACCCCAGACAGACAACATCTTCCCCTTCTTCACAGGAAACCTCTTCGACAGACCGCCTCCTTGATGGAATGGAACCTGCGAAACCCCCCTTCCCCTTGAGACCCTCACAGGTGAGTAGTTGCGCTTAACAAACACCTGATTGATTGATTGATTGATATAAGTAGAAGCCCCCTGGCGTAGAGTGCGGACATTGCACTGCTCTGGAGCAAACACCGTCTGCCCCTTTCCTGGCCGGGCGTTATCTCTCATTAGTGTCATACTGCGACGTCACAACCAGGTACTGTCTTTGGTCTTTATCAGACTAGTGTGGTGTTTATCAGCCCAAAAATACGCAACACCTCTGCTGCGGACCCATTGATAATGTAGAAAGATCCCTTTTTGTATCTTCCTAATAAAAGCCCTTCAGGCTCGGGTGAAATAAGGACTGGACGTTTATGAACTTGACAGACGCAATGTGTGATCCTCTCACAGAGTAATCTGTCTGGAGGTGTGTGTTTCCTTTCTGCAGTTTTGGATAAAAGGAAGCAGGTATTTGGTAAACGCAGACTATCTGAGTCAGGAGGCCCTGGCATGGAGAGTCCTTTGGGAGTGTGGGGCTGAGTTTTATATAAAAAATAAAAGTACATACACACTATACACAGCCGGGGACTGTATATATAAAAACAGAGGACTGTAATGTCTATCAGCTGGCTCGTTGGTCTAGGGGTATGATTCTCGCTTTGGGTGCGAGAGGTCCCGGACGAGCCCTTTGATATTTTGCTAAACTCACTCATTTTTAAAGTCACCTTTCGGGAAATGGAAAAAAAAGGAATCAAGAAAAATTTGATTTTGGAAAAACCTGTGTGATTTTGGATTTGATCCCGAGTCCTGCCTCACTGAGAGCAAGAATCTGAGCCCCGACCAAAGTGACAACCGCAGAAAGAGCTGATGAATGGAGGAGGGGGGGAGGATGTTTGAAGGGGGAGGAGGCGGTGAGGCAGCGGCCCGCCAATCAGCATGAGATGAACATTATATGGGGTCTGCCAACGTGTGAAAACCACACTCTAGGGAACAGCAGTGTGAGCCGTGGGAGTGCACACGAGTGTGAGACACACTGGGAAGTGTGACTGGATTGTGAGACACCAGCAGCAGGCCCCACCCCCTGCACATGTCTATACACATGTATACATGGGGGGGGGGGGTAACAGGAACGGGCAGACCTAGTGAAGGAGGAGGCCATGTGTGAGGCCGGTAACACCCGGGAGGTGACGCCGGAATCATCCGGTGATTGAGGTCTGACGGGTCAGACGCCAAACAGACCCTGATGAGAAGGAGTAGTGTGAAAGGACTGATTGAGGTCTGACGTGTCAGACCCCGAACAGACCCTGATGAGAAGGGGGTTGTGCGAAAGGACTGATTGAGGTCTCTCAGAGGGGCACCGGGAAGGTAATAGGTGTGGAGGGAGTGATTGACGTCTCTCGGAGGCAGTAGCGTAACAAAAAGTGAGGGGACCCCCTTGCAAGAAATGCTGAAGGACTCCCTCCAGTATGGGTAAGCCTTTGTTACGCCCCTGCTCTGAGGGGCACTAGGATTGGAAAGGGGGTCGGTGCGGAGGGAGTGATTGAGGTCTCTCTGAGAGGCACCAGGGAGGGAGGGAGGGGCTGGGGTTAGGGTGGGTGCAGTTTTACCTGCTTGGATTTAGTTACGCTTTGGGAAGGGTCACGGTGTCGATGACGTCACTGCTTAAAATGTCAGCTGTGTGTCTGGTCTTCACTCTTGGGAGGAGAGCAGCGACCCCCAGCGAGGCCTCTGTCAGTGTAAGGGTGGAGGTGATGGTGGTGAATGAGACCTGTGAACCTAGCGATGAGACCTGTTAACCTGGGATGCGTCCTATGAACCTGGCGATGAGACCTGTGAGCCTGGGATGAGACCCATGAACCTGGGGAGGAGTGCTTTAAGCTCTTCAGGGGTATATGAGCCTTCTTCCATGGTGCCTTCACAAGGATTAGTCACATGCTGTTATCCGATGAGGCCGAAATAGCTCAGTTGGGCGAGCTTTAGACTGAAGATCTAAAGGTCCCTGGTTCGATCCCGGATTTCGGCAGAAGCCTTTTGTTGTCCATTAGAAATTGTATGAAATTAACATTAGCGAGTGTTATTATAATTCATATTTTTTTGTTCAGAAATAAAAAATAGTTAATGAAAGCAGATCAAAGTGGATCAAAGAAACCAATGGAAAATAAAGAGAGGCAGAAATAAAGAGCAATGATGGAGTGGGAGGCAGAGTGAAAGATGAAAGGAGGGAGAAGAGGAAGGAAGGGGAAAAGAAGGATGTAAGAATAAAGCTAGGAAGGGCAGAGGGAAAGGGGAGGAGGAGTATGTAACAGAGGAAACAAGGGTGAAGGAAGGGAAAATAACAAACATGACCAAGAAAGGAAAAGAGGCCAATGAAGAAATGTAAGAAACAATGACTGCTGAGGTCTTTAACACATCAATAAATGGCAGCCATAATTATTTTTGTTTGCTTAGAAAAAATAAGATTTTTAGGCAGATTTAAAAATGGAGGACCCAAATCAACAAAGAAATTGTAAATCTACACCTGTAGATTTGCACCTATGTTTGGGTCTATATTTAGGAATAGTTTGGATTCTCAAAGAATTCCACGATTACTCACTAGAAGCTGTGAGGGTTTCAGCTTCCTAAAGTACTCACAAACTTAAGTTCCAACACACATTCCTAATTGTGCTTACCAAAAAGTACATTTGCATTTCCTAATATGCTATTTTTCTCCTCCATGTTGAAAATATTTAACCTTTTCCTCTACAATCCCATCAAAGTTTGGGGTGTTCCCCTCTTTTTACTACTATAGATGAGGTTTATTCCAGCCCTTTGAAGATTAAATCACAAGCTATTTCCAGGGTGAGGACAAATTCTGAAAAATTGTGGGAATAGCAGCAATGTCACAAGTTTGTTGGAGGACACAAACTTTCCATGGCATTACAGCCCTTTGACATAGACCCGCCCCTGAAGCATGTTTACCCCCATATTATTTTGCACCATACTGGTGTAATTTTACTTGCAAATAAATAGATGTAAGACATTAAGGGGCATATTCTCAAGAACGTGTGATAATTATCACAAAATTAGCTTAACACAACTTTGCATATCGCAGTCTATCGCGGGAAAACAACTACGTGTTAACGTAGTATTCTCAACCCGGAAGCACCATGCGATAGTCCCACGATAATGCATCAAATGACAGCGTTAAAATCAATGCAACACCGCAAAAATGCAAAACACAAACGCGATAAAGGTTGCGATGAGGCCAATCGCGACACAAAAATCATTGATAACCAGTGACAAGCCTGCAATTCCCACGCATCATGTGGGAAAATGCATTATAAAAGCAGAACAAGAAAAACACACCTGTGAACCTGGGATGAGACCTGTGAACGTGGGTTGAGCCCTATGAACCTGGCGATGAGACCTGTGAAGCTGTCGATGAGATCCCTGAACCTGTCGATGAGAATTGTGAACCTGGGATGAGACCTGTGAACCTGGGATGAGACGTGTGAACCTGGCGATGAGACATGTGAACCTGGGATGAGACCAGTGAACCTGGTGATGAGACCAGTGAACCTGGTGATGAGACCAGTGAACCTGTCGATGAGACCCCTGAACCTGTCGATGAGACTTGTGAACCTGGGATGAGACCTGTGAACCAGCGATGAGACCTGTGAACCTGGCGATGAGACCTGTGAACCTGTCGATGAGACCCCTGAACCTGTTGATGAGAATTGTGAACCTGGAATGAGACCTGTGAACCTGGGATGAGACCTGTGAACCTGTCAATGAGACCCCTGAACCTGTCGATGAGACTTGTGAACCTGGGATGAGACCTGTGAACCTGGGATGAGACGTGTGAACCTGGCGATGAGACGTGTGAACCTGGGATGAGACCAGTGAACCTGGTGATGGGACGTGTGAACCTGTCGATGAGACCCCTGAACCTGGGATGAGACCTGTGAACCTGGGATGAGACGTGTGAACCTGGCGATGAGACATGTGAACCTGGCGATGAGACCCCTGAACCTGTCAATGAGACTTGTGAACCTGGGATGAGACCTGTGAACCTGGGATGAGACCTGTGAACCTGGGATGCGACGTGTGAACCTGGCGATGAGACTTGTGAACCTGGGATTAGACCCGTGAACCTGGCGATGAGACTTGTGAACCTGGCGATGAGACTTGTGAACCTAGCGAGGAGACTTGTGAACCAGGGATTAGACCCGTGAACCTTGGATGAGACGTGTAAACCTGGCGATGAGATTTGTGAACCTGGCGAGGAGACCCATGAACCTGGGGAGGAGTGATTTAAGCTCTTCAGGCATGTATAAGACTTCTTCCATGGTGCCTTCACAAGAATCAGTCACATGATGGTATCCAATGAGGCCGAAATAGCTCAGTTGGGAGAGGTTAGACTGAAGATCTAAAGGTTCCTGATTGGATCCCGGGTTTCTACAGAGGGTTTTTTTGACTGAAAAGTCTTGGAAAACTTGAGAAAATAAAACGTGGCTTTAACAACATAGACCTTTTTTCTGCTCTTCCTTCAATAACTTCACTCCCCCCTTCCTGTCCTTCATTTATCCCCGATTTTAATTATTTACTTTTCTCACAGTTATACCTCCTTCCAGCACAATCCCACTAAATAGTCTGAGAGATTCACCTTATGCTCAGTCGCACTTATTGAATGACAGCCCTGGGCTCACTCTCTCTCAGTCTGATGTGACTTGCAGCCTGAAGACACAATCACATCCAGTGAATGACAGTCAAGCACAACCCCTCTAGGGCAGACCAGGAGCCAGACACACTCAATGCAACTTCACCATCGGTCACCGGGGCCTCAGGAAGGCTGGAGGAGGGGGGAAGGGTCGCAAGCCCCCCTCCCCTATAAAATCAATTGTGCCAGCCCCCCAGATCCCGGCTCAACCCAATGGCTTTGCTTTGAGAGCACAGGAGCCCGCACTTAAAAAAATAAATGACTGTGGATTTGCGGATCCTCAGTAGATTTGCGGAAGCATTTACAAAAATGTTTTTGGCCTCAGGGCTGTGTCTCTGGAAACCCCTCACCCCCTCCTCCAGGCCTAGGGGGCCAGTGTATCCGTACCCTGCCATTGCTAGGGACTCAGGGGCTTATTTATGAGTCCTTGTGTCTCTTTTGCGCCACCAGTGCTTCACTTTTTGTGACGCAGCAGCGGCGTACAAAATGAGCCTTGTTGCTCCATATTTACAAAGCGATGCATCTAGGCAGATGCATCACTTTGTAAACCCCTGTGCCACATTATATCTGCGCCAGGTATAATGTATGCAGGGGGGCGCTCCAATGTGAGCGGAATTTAATTTTGTGTGCAGGAAGTTTGTAAAGGACAGATTCATACGTCATGAGTGCCCCGTCTATCTCCAGTTGGGTCATGTCATGATATGTCAGTGGTAATAATGGATGCTTCCTTCAATCTTGGTAGGAGTATCGCCGGTAGTATAAAGCGTTGATACGTCAGCCTGTTCCTTGGACACACATGGTAAATGTTTATTTACAAGCCCCTTGTTAAAAGTGACGCACCGGCGGCGCAGGGGGTCTAGTAAATTAGCCTCTAGTCTTTTTCCATTGGGTGTAGTATCCTCCATGGGTCACTAGGGGACGGTCAGTCTTGACATCTCCAGACAGTGTCTCTCTTTGGTGATGGGGAAGTCTGGTCCACCTGATCCGTCCATCAGGGGCCCAGAGCCATTATCCAGTGAAAATATTGCTTTAGACGCATCTTCTATCTTTTTTTTGCGGTTAGCGTAAACATTGGCACACTGCGCTTTACGTGAGGAACAGATTCAATTTCAGTGTTTTTGTCATCTCCCTTCATATGTTGAATAGTTACCAAGAAAGTGCAGAAATAAAAGAAAGAACATTTCAAATTTATATCTGCTTTGCTGTCTGTGTGTCTCCTTGTGAATTATGCGGCGTGGAGGGTGTGTGGTGTCAAGTCCACACTGTGCGTGTTACTGCTGTGCAGCCACAGGACAAAGGTGTCCACACACCAGATACAGTGCGGCTTATTTACAAGCCCCGTGCGCCACTTTTGCGTCACTTTTAACATGGGAAAAGTGAAGCCAAAGTGGTGCAAGGGGCTTGTAAATCTGCCCCAGGAATGATAAAACACCTGTGTGGAGCATCACGTGACGCCCAGCACCGCCTAAAGATAATGGGGCAGATTTATAAGAAAGTGACACATCTGTGAAGATGCATCACTTTCCCTGCGCCACTTTGAGAAACCCTTGCGCCACTATGGATGCGCTGTATTTGCAATACGGCGCACCATGGCGCAAGGATTGACAGACGCGTCAGATATTCTGATGCATCTGTTGACGCAAAAGTCACGCATTGCTGGAGTCGTGTCGCAAGCATGACGCAACTCCAGCAATGCAGGAGGATGCCTATCTTCATTGTGCCGCGTCACTCCTTATGCCTGCTTCAAGCAGGTGTAAGAATTTTACGCAGTGGCGTCCTAGAAGTGGCGCAGTGAAATGTTCTAGATTTCACTGCATCACTTCTACGAGGCTTTTTTGCGTTGGAACGCCCACCCTGCATACATTATACCTGACACAGGTATAATGTGACGCAGGGCTCCCTAGATGCGTCACGTTGTAAATTGGCCGCATTTTTACGCTGCTGCTGCGTCACAAAAAGTGACACAACTGCGGTGCAAAAATGTCGCAAGGGGCTTGTAAATCTGCCCCACAGAGACCAGGAGGATGAAAACAGGAAGGGAGGGGTCATCTGAGAGAGAGAAATGGCCTCACTGGTCACTGCTCAATACCTTGAATAAAACAAAACAACTTAAGTGAATAGTAAAGAAAACTCAGGTCCCACCGAGATTTGATCTCGGATCGCTGGATTCAGAGTCCAGAGTGCTAACCATTACACCATGGAACCGCCTGTCACTTTCCAATCATCTGAAGAGACAGCCTGTCGCTAGTCGTCACCTGTGGACTTTCTATTGCTCAGCAGTGTATGTTAAACGCGCCACTAAAGAAGTCTATTTCACAATTAAACCCTTAAAACACCATACACCAAACTTTTGTTCACCCAAACACACGGAAAAGGACACATTTGTGGCTTTAAACTGTCCTTTTAGGGCAGTACTCTCACTTGCTCAGAGTTGGTGTAAGGCGGAAACTTCCTACATCTTAATCTTCTAGAAATCAACACAGAGCAGGTTTAATATCATGAAACAGACTCTAAAACACATCAAGGCACAGGATTAATGTCAGAAAACAGAGTGTGAAACCGCCTCTTCGGTACCACGGGCGGGGCAGGAAATAAACAAGCATTGTCCACGGTGAGAGCACAGGAAACTGGTGCTTTGTAATCCACGCGCCATTGATATATAACCTGTACTCTTTGTTGTGTAATAAAAGACAAACAAGAATAACCCTTCGTAGTATTAATATGACGTTTGTTCCTCCCGGTCATTAATATACAGCAGCTGTGCAGCGAGGGCTGGGGCGGGAACAGGAGCTGTGGGGTCGTGCAAACCTCAAAGGGCTTGAGACTGATAGCAGCGGAGGAGAAGAAAGTGAAATTTATTAATATTTAGGGGATTTTAGGTTTGTAGGAAATAAGTGAAGTTTAATATGTCCCTATAGTAAAATATGTGATCTTCCCATACCGGGAGTCGAACCCGGGCCGCCTGGGTGAAAACCAGGAATCCTAACCGCTAGACCATATGGGAGACTGTTTGCAGCCAGAACAGCTGTGTATGTCTGACGTGCCCAACCTGTCTACTCCACTCTATATATTTCACCTCACACTGCCACTCTCTGGATCTGACCAAGACGGTAACAGACACCCCACTCCTCACAAACCAGAAGGAATGAGGGGTCATGGTTTGTGCAACAACCTGCTCATGTCTCATTATTTACAACCCTGGAACTTCTCCAGACACAGAGCCCAGGACCAGAGGACAGCAGCAGCCCCCCCCCCCTTTGCCTCTTACTGCCCCCCCCCCCCCCAAGCCAGACAAGGCCACGCCCCTCTCTCCAGGGCACCCCTTCACTCCTCACCTGGCTGAGGGCCCCACAGACCCCTCTCCAGTTACCGTCCAGCTGCTTCCTTGAGCCACACTCTCTCCCTGCACCTGTCACAGGCCCCAGGCTGCCATTCAGGGGCTCCAGTCACACCCCCTCTCCCCCTACTAACAGCTCCGACACCAGTCCTGACACTCGATTGATTCATACAGAGGACCAGCTCAGGTGCACCCTGGCTTCTTCCCAGGTATCTTCATATGCACAAGGTGACCGCCAGGGGGCAGCACTCACAGGCCACAGGGCCATGGAGCAGCAACGGGACATCAGCAGCCTTGAGGGGCGCAGACCCCGCATAATCCGGCCCTGCCTTCTGCGAGAGCGGAGGAGGAGCCTCTGCGGTGTGTTTTTACAAAACTAAACATATGAGGTTAAAAACAAGTAAACACACATTTGTAGGCATTCTCTGCTGTGTTGTTCCTTTTTGACATCATCAATTTAAAAGAACCGAATGGAGAAAACTTTTAAAAATAGCTAGGATACGACTGCAGCGTGGGCAAGCATGAAACATTCAGAAGTACAAATGCTTCCATATTTATTCATGTCAAATGTAAACAAGTTATACATCAAAATATAGATCTATGTTTACACCGGATGTAAAAAGTGTGCGCTAATAGGATCAGGGTGCAGTTTCTTTTCCCCATTTGTTCCTTTCATACATGTGGTCCCCAAATAAGCTTTTGGCTGCTCTGTCTTGTTATTCTGAGAGTCAGATGCTAAAAGGAGGGCTTGGTCCCTAGTTTGGGGGCCCTGAGTACGGAGGCCCTGGGACATCCCTCTTGTCACCCTCTGGTGTTTAAACAGATCCTATTACAAGGACCAGTCCCTACGGACCAGAAACATAAAATGTAACACCTGATGAAGTTTTAAATATATATAACTAGATAACATAACCCCCTTATTAACTTTTGGATCCTACGGTGAATACCATTTTTATAATTAAAATGCACGAACCGCAAAAACATATTCAAGTATTTAATGCTACAAAGAACATCCGAACCAAAAAGAATTAACTCTTAAAACACCATAAAAATGTTTCTGAGAATCTACAGCAATAACGTATCCAAAAGTAAACACGAGACACCCTAAATAAATAAAAAATAAAACTAACTCTGACCCAATACCAAGAAACCTACGGTGTTTGAGCGCTATACATATATAACTAGATAATATAACCCCATTATTAACTTCCGGATCCCCAAAATAATAAATGGAAATATATCATCACAAGCAGCCACTGCTCACCCATTTTCCCTATAAATTAAATATCTGTCGGGTTTGCTGCTTTATCAAGTGATACGAAACAGAAAGCTACGTAGATGGCTCGCCTTGTCATCCCCACTCCACCGAGCCATCGATAGCTCAGTTGGCAGAGCGGAGGATTGTGGTGGATTGACTGACATCCTTAGGTCCGGCTCGAAGAACTGTTACCAACTCTTAACTGTTTTCCTCTGCTTCACAATTTAAAGCGCCTCTTTCTCAGACACTCGCACACCTGGGCTTTTCCTGCCTCCTCTCTTCTCCTTTACAGCTCAGCTCCCTCCTCCGGCTGGGGGGTGGGAGGGTCTCCCTCCCCACTCCCTGTGTGCAGCCCCCGCTGCAACCCCCCAGCATCAGAGAGAGCCAGGGGCCCCTGAGCTGAAGAGCCAGGCCGGGGCCCGTCGGAAGCAGCCCTGGGAGCTGGTTGCTGTGACTCTGGCATCAGGTGATGCCGCTGAGAGCGCTGCTGAGAGCGTCTGCTAGGAGGTGAGAAGGTTCTTGTGAGGTGTGAGCAGGAGGAGTGTGTGTTTGTTGGGAGGGAGGAGTGTGTGTGTTTGTTGAGGCTGTGGCCCCTGTCTTGGTGTGAAGGAGTTGGACAATGAGAAAGATGAGTTACAGGCAGGACAGGGCGGGCTAAAGCACATAATGAGCGCTGCTCAGCGACCAATCCCATCGGTTCCTCGTTAGTATAGTGGTCAGTATCCCCGCCTGTCACGTGGGCACGGATGGCCGCCACGCATGCCTGAACGCGCAACAAAAAGTAAGACGCATCTAACCCTTTCCTTCACGTTCTTTTTTATTTTAGAAGATAGTTCCATGAATGCCTCTCGGGTACCACCAAGAAGTGCAATTTGCACCCGTATGAGGTAATATTGAGATTATCGTTACAATGTGGGTTAGGATGTTTGTGTATGATGTCTGTTACACTCTGAGCAGTACGTGACCATTACACGCGTATAGACACGAGGGGCACTGCCTGCTAAACGTATTCGCAGACTTCAATATTTACTTTCTTTCTGCACCGCGTCACGCACAGCTTAACTCGCTTGTTTTACAAACATACTTGAAGTTCATAAGAGCATAATATCTAGCACTCTAATAGATGCGCCTTCTACAGGCAACCACGCGTCACCACAACCAAAAGATGTTATTTTAACCTATTTACTATTCTGAATAGCCGCCCTTCTCGCTACTTGCCCGAAATCTTTTAATGGTTCACTTAGCCACTAACCTCTCCTTTCCAAACAGGACAGTAGCTGTCCACAAAACTATTGTAATACAATACGATTTCTATTTTGTATCCCTAGCAATACCCAATGCTGTTGCCTTTCCTTTTTTCTATTAGGTACAGATACTATGGATCTGACCCCTTTTACTTGTAATCAGTGAATAATATTCACTACCCAAGGAGCCACAACGCGCCTTCCTTCTGATTGGTCCTGACGAAAGCCTTTAGACTTTTACAGAAGGCTGAAACATGTTGACCCTGATCCTTGACACTTGAAAGTACGGCAGACCAGTAACTCGGTCTACACCCTTACTTCACCTTTTTATTTTTCTCTTTTTCAACATTCTCTCAATAAAGCCCTATTAGAAAAAGTGATTAAGAGAATTTTATCTCACTTTATCAAGAGCACTTCTCACACCTTCCCTCCCTCATATTCATGTCTGGACGCTACTGTTTTACCAGTTGGTCTTCCTCCTGGCGGAGGACAGCATACATACTAAAAAAGACCCTATGATGATGCTGTACTAGTACACATTAGCGGTGACCCAGTATATACCGCCTTCGCGCCTGTGTACAGTTGTGAGGGTTCTTTTTTTGACGGAACCAAGAGCAAATAGACCCTGGCTACACAGGACAAGTGGTCCACTCTCTATTGATTCTTTGCATCTATGAATGGAAGCCGAATGGACCACAGCTTCTCCTTCCCTCCCCATTGATTTTTTTGTGATTAAGCAGCGTGCAGCTGTGGGAAATATACACTTTTGAAACCAGAAACCACTAATTGTGGTTTTTCCGTCAGAGGAGTGAGCCTCCTACACCATTTTGGATTTCGGAACAATGGCAGAGAATCAGGGCTTGAGCTATTCTGAAGAAGAAGTAAACGCAATTCTCAGTGAATCTTCTCTACTACAAGACAAGGATTTAGCACAAACACTCACACAGACCAATGAATGGGATGATCTTACCGAGATGAAGAAAGAACAAGTCCGGACTGCCATACATGGCATTATCATGAAGGAGTACCTTCGCGCTAACGCTGCCCCCAAAGGTTTATGGATACAGAATGCTCCACGAATCTTCCTGACAGACATGATCTTTAGAAAAGATTGGTCCTCAATTTCGTGGAAATGTACCAGAGACTATCTAGTGCTCATAATCAAAACAGCTACAAGATTGGTGGAAGCGCTAACCATTAAAATTCAAATGAGCGAAACGAAACTCAAAACAACAGTTCAGATTTCAGTCTACAAAAAAAGACTGGAAGAAATAAACAGAGAAATGAATGAGACTAAAGAATATATCACCCAGAACAAAATACAGAAACTGAGTAAAGATCTTAAAAAGTTCTCAGTCGAAAAGATGCACCCCTACGCAAGAGAGGATTATACCATACCTGACCAGAATGATGATGATTCCTCAGGAGATACATCCAGCAATAACTCTGACTGGAGCAGCGATGATGGCTTCAACCCTAGACGAGGCAGAGGTCAATTCAGACGGAATCAACGTCGACGAGGGAATAATTGGCCCATGCCACGCTACTATGACCAACCACAGCATTTTTTCCAACCGTTTATACCTAACTACCAAGGCTGGATGAACCCCTATTTCCAGGGACCTAACACCATGGGCCCCATGATGAATACTCCACCACCTCCTTTTTTAGGGAGAGGCCAACACACCCAACGAGGAAGAAGAAAAGGAGTAACCTGGAACGAACAGGAGAGACAAGTGCACACCCGCAGCATGTCCAAAGAACAACCGGGCCCCAGCAACGCGAGTCATTGGTGATAAACCTGGCCAACATCACACTCACGAAAGATCAAGAAGACGTACTAAATAGAGGACTAGGTTTTGTCCCCACTCCTCCACTGGATGTCTTCAAGGTCAAATGCGAACTGTCAGAGTTTTGTAGAAAAATCAAACTCAAAGCCTTTTTTAAGAATCAAGGGAGTGAGATCACGAGAAGTGACACCGGCCTAAGACCTAAATCAACCTTCTGCCCTCCAAACCACATGGTCCCAATTGAAATACTAGCCTTCGAACAAGCTATTCTGAAAGAAGTGGACAACATCAAACCATCGTCCAACAAACCCTATGTCAACATCACAAGACGGGAGAAACAAGCAATGGAAGAATTAAGCAAAAATGAAAATATAATTGTCAAACCAGCTGACAAAGGAGGCGGTATTGTCCTCCTTGACAAACAAGGATACAACAAACAATGTCTGGACCTCCTATCAGATGATAAATTTTATGAGAGAATTGCCAATGATCCAACCAAGAGGTTACAGAGAACAATAAATCTTATGGTTGAAGAAGCACAAACAAACCAATGGATATCCAAACATGAGGCAGACTTCCTTAGAACGAAATCACCCAAAACTCCGTATTTCTATTCTCTACCTAAGACTCACAAAAACCGAGTACCACCACCAGGACGACCCATCGTCTCAGGAATCGGTTCAGTATTAGAACCCTTGTCACAATTTGCTGACCAGTTTCTCAAACCCTTGGTGCAAAACACACCTACGTATTTGAAAGACACTCGGGACCTTCTGATTCTACTTGACAATCAAACCTACAATGAAAACACCATGTATCTAGTAGGACTGGATGTGGAGAGTCTTTACACCAGCCTCCCACAACAGAAGACACTTGACACTCTGGAGAACATACTGTTCTCGGGAATTTGGAATCACACTACACCAAGGCACTTCGTATTAGAATGTTGCAGGTTAGCCCTTACAGAAAACTATTTTGAGTATAATGGCACCCTCTTTAAACAACGCCACGGTACTTCCATGGGGAGCACATTTGCTCCAAGTGTAGCGGGACTGTATGTGAGCAATTTTGAAGAACGATACATACAGAACCCCATCAACCCCTACCTAACACAGGTAAGATTTTGGAAACGCTACATAGATGACATCATCTTGATCTGGGAAGATACCGAAGAAATCCTACTCAACTTTCTGGATTGGATTAACTCCAGAGATGATTGCCTAAAGTTCACCCACACGTCAAACAAGAAACAACTTGACTTCCTGGACGTCACTATCTACTCTGAAAATAACACCTTACACACCAAAACGTACTACAAACCTACAGCAAAAAATAGCTTACTTTCTTATCAAAGCTTCCATCCCCGTCCCCTTCGAGACAATTTACCCTACAGTCAATTTCTCAGACTCAAGAGAAATTGCAGCAATCTCAAGGATTACAAGATTCAAGCAAAAGAACTAAGTGACAAACTTGTCAGAAGAGACTATCCACAGAGGATAATCAACAAGTGTCAGAAAAGGGCTCGCCACCAGCCGAGGGAAAACCTCCTTCAAACAACCACACGGGATGAACCAGAAGATCTTCTGACATGTGTCACTACTTATAACACCATAACGAATACAGTGAAAAAAATTGTCAATCGAAATTGGAGGATCCTTACATCAGATACTTTACAATGGCCAAAACCCCGCTTTGCGAACAAAAGAACGAGAAACATCAAAGACTTTCTAGTTCACACGAGACCGACCCCTAACATAGCTAGAGAGACGATCACTGCGGCATGGAATTTAGAACCTATCACAGGACATTATCCCTGCGGCACATGCTCAGTGTGTGATTTGACTAGAATCACCAAGACCATCCAACTTCTCCCGAATCTTACATGGACGCTACGTCATCATACAAATTGTAACACCACGCATGTAGTATATATGATTACATGCCCTTGCGACATGAGGTACATCGGCATGACATGCCGAAAAGTCAAATTAAGGATCACTGAACATAAAAGCAATGTCAATTGTAAAAGACTGACCACCAAAATGAGCAGACATTACATAGAAAATAATCACTCCAGCAACGAGCTAAAATGGGTGGTTTTGGAAAGCTTAAGAACTGTAAGCAACAATGCTGAACGTGTCCTTTTTGAAAAGGAACAACGTTGGATCAATCGCTTGGCCACAGACCAACGGGGCCTGAACGATAATATCCCGTGGTACACACTGGCATGACGATGAATTTCATGATCTGACCACGACCATCATTCACTAAGTTCTGGCGTCATAAGATCACTACATTAGCCAAATGAATGCTTTTTCTACACCCACCAGTTAAAACACGACCTTAGATTCATAGTGTAATCACATCGACTATTTGTATTAACTACGACGTAACTTAAACCTTTATTCTATTTCTGTTTTTGTCTTAACGTCAATGGACTTACGGGAATTATACATATTAGTCTTTTTCCCATCTCCATGCTTTTACTCTACTTAAACCGGAACTTTGAGCGGTCCCGCGTCACCGGGGATACCGCGAACAGAGGCAGAACAAGTCCTTGACTTCATGGAATCGGTAAGCACGGATGGCCGCCACGCATGCCTGAACGCGCAACAAAAAGTAAGACGCATCTAACCCTTTCCTTCACGTTCTTTTTTATTTTAGAAGATAGTTCCATGAATGCCTCTCGGGTACCACCAAGAAGTGCAATTTGCACCCGTATGAGGTAATATTGAGATTATCGTTACAATGTGGGTTAGGATGTTTGTGTATGATGTCTGTTACACTCTGAGCAGTACGTGACCATTACACGCGTATAGACACGAGGGGCACTGCCTGCTAGACGTATTCGCAGACTTCAATATTTACTTTCTTTCTGCACCGCGTCACGCACAGCTTAACTCGCTTGTTTTACAAACATACTTGAAGTTCATAAGAGCATAATATCTAGCACTCTAATAGATGCGCCTTCTACAGGCAACCACGCGTCACCACAACCAAAAGATGTTATTTTAACCTATTTACTATTCTGAATAGCCGCCCTTCTCGCTACTTGCCCGAAATCTTTTAATGGTTCACTTAGCCACTAACCTCTCCTTTCCAAACAGGACAGTAGCTGTCCACAAAACTATTGTAATACAATACGATTTCTATTTTGTATCCCTAGCAATACCCAATGCTGTTGCCTTTCCTTTTTTCTATTAGGTACAGATACTATGGATCTGACCCCTTTTACTTGTAATCAGTGAATAATATTCACTACCCAAGGAGCCACAACGCGCCTTCCTTCTGATTGGTCCTGACGAAAGCCTTTAGACTTTTACAGAAGGCTGAAACATGTTGACCCTGATCCTTGACACTTGAAAGTACGGCAGACCAGTAACTCGGTCTACACCCTTACTTCACCTTTTTATTTTTCTCTTTTTCAACATTCTCTCAATAAAGCCCTATTAGAAAAAGTGATTAAGAGAATTTTATCTCACTTTATCAAGAGCACTTCTCACACCTTCCCTCCCTCATATTCATGTCTGGACGCTACTGTTTTACCAGTTGGTCTTCCTCCTGGCGGAGGACAGCATACATACTAAAAAAGACCCTATGATGATGCTGTACTAGTACACATTAGCGGTGACCCAGTATATACCGCCTTCGCGCCTGTGTACAGTTGTGAGGGTTCTTTTTTTGACGGAACCAAGAGCAAATAGACCCTGGCTACACAGGACAAGTGGTCCACTCTCTATTGATTCTTTGCAGTATCCCCGCCTGTCACGCGGGAGACCGGGGTTCAATTCCCCGACGGGGAGGTACTTTTTAAAACATGTTTTTAAACTAAGCAAACATTTTGTCCATGGGAAACCTTTTTTAAATGCAATTTATAATGTTATACTGATATTACAATTTGCTGATACCTTTTTTATTTATGGCTTTTACAAGTTAAAATATTTCCAAGTGTTTTACCTTTTGGACAGCATTTTGTGTCTTTTCGTTTTTAAGCTTTCTTGAAAAAGTAACTGAGGCTTAATATTTATATAAACATATATGATATTAAAATCAAAGAACTACATGGAAAAGGCATAGCAACGAGTATTTTTCATGCTAAATAAATGGAATACTGGGGGCGGGCTCTGAATGGGGAATTGTTTTATACAAAGGTCTCACTTTTATCTATTTAAGCGTAATGGTTTAGGACTCACAGACACATTGTGAAAGTAGAAGTACTACTGACCCGGACGTGCACGCCCCACCCCCCTCATCAGAAATCTCATACTCCCCAGGTCCAGGCATGAGTACCTAACACAGGTCGGTGTTTACCCTCTATAGTGGGACATGATAGGACTACAGGTCCCTGCATTGTAAGTAAAACCCTGTCCAGTAGGGTGACCAACTGGCATGGGTGCAAATTCAGGACGGTGAGTGTAAAAATTCAGGACAAAGGGTACGTTTTACAGACACATCAGAGGAGGTTGTTCAATAGTATATAAGTAAGCCCATACACATCCAAACATATTCATCCATTTGCTAACCTATCCATCATGTATCCTTCTATCCATCATTTCACTCATCCATCCATCCACCCTTTCACCCTATCCATCCGTACACTCATCCATCCACTCTTTCACCCATCCATCCATTCATGCATCCATCCAACCATTTACCCTTTCACCCATCCAGCCATCCTTTCACTTACTCATCCATCCACCCAGGCACTCATCTGGAAAGATGAGTGACTGGGTGGAGTCATCCATCCATCCTCCCTTTCTCTCTCCATTGACCCTTTCACTTAGCCATCCATCCAGCAGAGACTCCCCAGCCAGGGACGAAGGATGCAGCTGCGAGTAACATAAGCGGTTGGTGGGCATTCCCAGAAGGGACATCACTAGGTGAGTGCTGGAGGAGGTTTCCCCTCCTCAGATTTTGGGGGGTAGCAGGTATTGCTTTGCGTTGTAGCAATAGCAGGTAATGCTGACTAGGGTTAGGGTTGATGCAGGAATTGTTCCCCGGTTTGGCAAGGGTATTGAGCACATGACAATGTCATAGGGGAGCTGGCAGGTGGTTCTTCCCCCTATTTGTTGCATCAGGTATATTGCCGCCAGTTTTTGTGACGTCCCTGGTGTTGGTGCTGGTAACCACACTATAGTGTAGCCAGAGAGCAGTTGGCTCGCGTGCACTGCCTCCTGCTGGACACCAAGGGTGGTCTCCAGATGTGAATAGGTGTCCACCGACTCACAACAAGGAGGGGGTTGGTATTGCATCAAATGCATTCATTTGAAGTGCTGTTATTTTTTGATATGCTGTCTTTGATTGTCATTGTTAGAGGGTGGTTCTGACACTATGGGCTGCCCGTATGTTTCGCTTTTTGAGCACCTAATCATTGAGCTTTTACTGTGGGGGACCCTCATAAGATGGGACTCACCCACAGTGAACTCACCAGGAACGAGACTGCATGGGGATTTTACTGGTATTCCCCTGGCTTGTGCAAAAAAAACAATTGATGGATGGAATGCTGGGCAATGCAAACATTCACCCCCAGTCACAACGATCTGGGTTTAATCCATCATTCTTTTGCTCACCACACCACCCCAGTTTGGACCCAGCCATATGCAAGTCAGTCTTCACCCTGCTCCTTGTGGGAACAGTCCAGCCCGAACTGCCAAGCCAGGTCCTCCCTGGACCAGAAAGAAGCATCCTGGGACCGGTTTCAGGGCATCGCCCTTCCTCAGCCAGGCTAGCTTGAATCCAGTGGTGACCAGGCCACTGCGCAGCAGCTGGAGTAAGGGACACCAGGCTGGTTACATGCAGACACATGTGTACATGCGTGTTCACACGTGTAGGGGCTGCGCAGGGGAGATTCCTAGCGTGGGCAGCCAAGAAGCAGGTGCAGATAGAGTGGTGTGGCAGGACTTATGCAGAATGGGGTGGTGACATGGAATGGGCTTTATACGGTGTGAGGAAACATGCCAGGGAAAGTCAGTGTGCTTTACAGTGTGTATCCCATTATTCTCTTATGGGGATAGGGAGCACATGGGCTAGTTTTACTTTCCTAAGGCCCACAAATTCCAGACACGCACTAAGGTCCACTGTAACGGGTGTGAGAAGAAGTGTTCTGCAGAGTCCAAAGTCATATTTGTACTGCTTTTGGGTCAATCAGAAATGTCATATTTCCCTGAGTCAGCCATAACCAGGGTCTGGCTGGGGTCTGCCCTCAGCTGGCTGGATTGATAATCTTTCTTCCACGAGCTAAGGCCTCCTCTCCAAGGAAGAGAAGATGGGTAGAGCTACAGGCTCATCCATCAGCAGCTATCACTGGGTGCCAGGCACCAAGCTGCCCCAGGGCGAAGGCAGCCCTGGGGGGAAGGGGCTCTCAGAGACCATGTGGCAGGAGACCCTGGACGACGCCATCTTGAACCAACCCAGAGGCCTGGGCAGGAAGGAGGGAGCAGGGGCTGAGAAGTGATGTGTCACTGTGGGATAGGTCAAATAGAGACTTCCTGCCAGCCCCCTCCCCAACTTCTTAAAAGGAACTTGCACAGGGAGAGGAGCTCTCTGGGGGGTGCTCTGGAGATGCAGAAGGGGCTGGAGCCTGGCGCAATGGGCAGTTGGAATGGGGGGAACCCCCTGACTCTTCCAGGATCCTGAACAGCGCCAGGAGAAGAGTCAAGGACCAGTGCGCAAAAGCAGGGGCCCGTGAAGTGTCCCCCAAAACGGGTGGCCAGGAGCCCACCCTGGCCCCCGGCAACAGCAGAGGAGGCGGGGAGCGCC
The DNA here is from genome assembly GCF_964204655.1 of Triturus cristatus. Taxonomy (NCBI): domain Eukaryota; kingdom Metazoa; phylum Chordata; class Amphibia; order Caudata; family Salamandridae; genus Triturus; species Triturus cristatus. Next base: position 142,593,903 of record NC_140585.1, on the reverse strand, counting down.
GTCACGCCCCCCGCGAAGAAGACTCCGGGGCCCGGGACCCCATCTCCAGGCCCTGAAGAGGGAGAAAACAAGATGGGGAGTGCCGTCGCGCCCCCCGTGAAAATAGCCGAGCGGGGTGGCCAGGAGCCCACCCTGGCCCCCGCAGACTCCAGAGGGAGGGGAGCGCCATTGCACCCCCCTCGAAGATGTACAGGGGCCCGGGACCCTATCTCCGGGCCCCATGTGAGGAGGTGGAGGCAGGGAGTGCCGTCGTGCCCCCCGCAGATGAGCCCAAGCTGGAGAGCGCCGTCACGCTCCCCGTGAAGGAGGAGGAGGGGCCCAGGATCCCAAATCCGGGCCCCGGCAGAGAAGAAGGCAAGCCGGTGAGCGCTGTCGCAGTCCCCGTGAAGAAATGCCCCTGGGGCCCAGGACCCCATCCCCGAGCCCCCAAAGTGAGGAAGGAGGACGGCACTCCCCCACGGCTAAGAATAGGTTCTGTGAGGGGTTTAGTTGATGAAGGAAGAATGGCGCTCAAACATAACACACCAAGGGTCAGAAAGTGAACTGGTAGGTACGGCGGAGCGCGAGACGATTCCAGCTCGTTGCCCGGACCTCATGATTTCACTGTGGAGTGACTTACTCGTCATCCACGCATCCCAACGGATTTTACCCACCATTTCTATCTCTGCCGTAAATTTGAGCCAGAGACTTCTTGGTGTTCTTACTGCGCTTACGCGCCAGTTCTGAAGTTTCCCACTTTCCTGCATACCGCGGTCGTTACGGTGATACCCTCACCCCTCTCCACCTATCGAGCCTACGACCTGGCTACTTGCCAACTTTATATATCTTTTCAGCCCTGAAGAGTCACGGGTTGTTTCCCGTTGACGAAACACGTGTCGGCTGGTTGTTCTCATGTTCCCTTTTCATTTGATGATATGCACGATTAAATCTACAAAGACATTTCTGGTGTAGACCTCCTTCGTACTTTTGACCTTACCCTTCGGTCTCAACACACTGTGTTTATTTCTAAACGTGTGCGCAGAACCTGTTTCCACTCCCCCACGGCTGCCAGGAGGAGGGGGAGTGTCATCGCACTCCCCCTAGGGCAGCCGGACCGGTGCGAGCCTCCGGGTCTGTCCGCCGGAGCGGGCAGACCAGAAGTGTGGTGTCCGCTCCCGCAGCAGCACGTGAGGGTGCTGGCCGTGCGGGGAGCTGGCGGGAGCCACCTGGGGTGGACTCCCCAGGTGGCTACCCATCGAGGTGACACTGTGGGGGCCCAGGTGAGACCGGGCCACCGCGGGAAGAAGTGCGGCCGGGCGTGAGCTCCCCGAGCTGCAAGAAGAACTCCCCATGGAGGAGCAGATGGGGGTGGGCTCCCTGAGCTGCAAAGTATCCCCTGGGGGTCCGGGTGGGACCGGTCCCCCCACCGAAGAGCAAAATGCGGCAAAGCCGCCAGCCGGATGATCGCGGCTCTCCCCTAAGCAGCAGAAGAGCCGCTACTCGAATATGCACAAGGTCCCATAATGCCTTGCAGGCCAGGACCGGTCTGGAAGGGCAGCCAGAGGTTCTTCTGCCTGCGGCGACCCCAGGAGGACGGGGTCACCACCACAGGTGTGCCAGGATGCAGGGGAAGCTGTAGGAGCAATACAGGCTCCCCCAGCACACAAATGGAAGTCCCACCCAAGTTTCTTGGGGATCTAAAAGAATAACACCTCAAGGGCTCAGCACAAGCATCATCACCTCCTAGGCTGGAACTTCTACAGCTGGGGGTGATCTGAGAAGTGCATCAAGGAGTGAAAGGCTGAGCAGGGGATGTCTGGAGGAGGGCGTCCCCGGGAGGTGAAGAGATGTAATTGCACCAGAAATGCATTTATTAATGTTATTTCTTTTAGAAGGACTGGAAGTCACAGGTGTAATGTGAACTACCTGTGTAAGGTGATGTTATAAGTAAAGTGGAGTTATGTTGCCAGACATTCCTGCTAGGGTGTCTGGCTGTGTATGCGTAATCCTGTGATTTCATCTGTGACACTTTTAGGGGCTGTAATTGCAATGCATTCTAATGATCCACAAATGTGATGAGTACTGCCATTCTAAAGTGATGCTTACACGTGTATTCTTGCTGCTGCGCTTAGGTGAAGAACCCAGACTGCTAGCCCTTAAGATGTAGAGGTGTATACGTCATGGTCAGTAGGAAATGCTCAGTCAGGGTTATGTGTCACCAAGGCAGGGTTACCAATTTTAAATGATTGTTGAGATAATGGGGGGGGGGTCGCCGCTGGGATGATGCCAGTGCGCAGGGCCCTCGCTCCAGGTTATGTTCAACTACCTGCATTGGGGGCAAGATGATGTGCATACATGGGAGTGGTGGTACTAGACCCCAACCCCCCTGCAGGAGGGGTGGAGATGTTATGCAATGTCCCAAAGTAATTCCAACAGCTTATGTATATTGTAAATTGGTGCATAGTATTGAGTAGTGTGTGTGTTTAATAAATGTACTCTTACTTTTATAAAGCAAAGTACAGACTGGACAATCAATTATTGAGTGTTATTTCTGCGCACCTGCCAATGGCGATCACTAGCCCACGGATGTATGACGTTACAACGCACACTTTTACAACGCATGCACTTACAACGCATTTTTTACAACGCATAATCCATTACAACGCACTACACTTACAACGCATGACACTACAATGCATTTTTAAAAAATACCTTTACAACGCATACCATTACAACGCATAATATTACATTGCATTTAAGGTAAGTATTAGATAGTATAGGGGTAAAAATTACTATTCTAACTCCAGGGGGTGCAACAGTAGGGTAAGTGTTGGATAGTATAGGGGTAAAAATTACTATTCTAACTCCAGGGGGTGCAACAGTAGGGTAAGTGTTGGATAGTATAGGGGTAAAAATTACTATTCTAACTCCAGGGGGTGCAACAGTAGGGTAAGTGTTGGATAGTATAGGGGTAAAAATTACTATTCTAACTCCAGGGGGTGCAACAGTAGGGTAAGTGTTGGATAGTATAGGGGTAAAAATTACTATTCTAACTCCAGGGGGTGCAACAGTAGGGTAAGTGTTGGATAGTATAGGAGTAAAAATTACTATTCTAACTCCAGGGGGTGCAACAGTAGGGTAAGTGTTGGATAGTATAGGGGTAAAAATTACTGTTCTAACTCCAGGGGGTGCAACAGTAGGGTAAGTGTTGGATAGTATAGGGGTAAAAATTACTATTCTAACTCCAGGGGGTGCAACAGTAGGGTAAGTGTTGGATAGTATAGGGGTAAAAATTACTATTCTAACTCCAGGGGGTGCAACAGTAGGGTAAGTGTTGGATAGTATAGGGGTAAAAATTACTATTCTAACTCCAGGGGGTGCAACAGTAGGGTAAGTGTTGGATAGTATAGGGGTAAACATTACTATTCTAACTCCAGGGGGTGCAACAGTAGGGTAAGTGTTGGATAGTATAGGGGTAAAAATTACTATTCTAACTCCAGGGGGTGCAACAGTAGGGTAAGTGTTGGATAGTATAGGGGTAAAAACTACTATTCTAACTCCAGGGGGTGCAACAGTAGGGTAAGTGTTGGATAGTATAGGGGTAAAAATTACTATTCTAACTCCAGGGGGTGCAACAGTAGGGTAAGTGTTGGAAAGTGTAGTGTAATATTATGCGTTGTATTGGTAGGCGTTGTAATGGAATGCGTTGTAATGGTAGTTTTTAAAAATGCGTTGTAGTGTCATGCGTTGTAAGTGTAGTGCGTTGTAATGGATTATGCGTTGTAAAAAATGTGTTGTAAGTGTAGTGCGTTGTAACAGTTGCGTTGTAAAGGTTGTTCCCCCTAGCCCACACCACCTCCCTTGAGTAAGCCTCAGACTGCTCTGCAACGCTACCCTCTGAGAGTAAGGCACTACAATTGGGTGTTTGGTTCCCAGTGAAGGACAAATGTAGTCATGTTATTTGTGCAGGCCTCACAGATGCTGCCTCGTTTTCCAACAGTCATATAATGTATTGTGATTCATTGAGATTCTTAGGGGCAGATTTACAAGCCCCTTGCACCACTTTTGCGTCACTTTTAACATGGGAAAAGTGACCCAAAAGTGGTGCAAGGGGCTTGTAAATAAGCCCCTTAGTATTTTGCGACTGACCTTCCATATGCTGTTGGATGTCAAATGACTGATCACCAGCCACCTTACTAGAAATGTTTCTTTGAAATGTCACAATGCTATGTTGATACAGACTGTCGATTTGACTAACAAACCTCCTGACGTTTACTTTATATTGGACAGATGAGCCTGTGCGATATTTCCCATCACACTTGAGGTCCAGATTATCCTCTTCCTGTTCTATTATTATTATTTTGGGACTAGGTTGGGAATACATCACTGAGTCATAGCGCTCAGTACAACACAGTGCCGCTGCGCAGTGACTGAATTCCTGCTTCCGTTTTTCATGTGTATGCCTGTCCAAGGAATGCCAGTACCCAGGACGTTTCTTTCCTTTCCAACTTGTCAATGCTTTGGTGAACTAGTAGCAATTGCATTGTTTGTTGAATGACGGACGGCTTCATCTGGTTTTTTTAAAGGCTTCAGGCTGGCCGAAAGTGTGTGGTAACGTTTGTCCTTCCTATTGTGCCACCTGGCATTAACCTAACAAGCCACCTTTCGTTTGTCCGTGTCCAGTATAACTGAACTGTTGGTAACACAAGTAAGGTCGGCTCTTTTGCACACACTTGCAACACAACGTGAGATGGCAAAGACAAATAATGCAGGAGGAGGTGGAGAGGACCAAGTCCTTGAGGATATATTAATGGGTAGAATGATGAGCCAGCAGAATGGGGAAGTTCAGTCTCCCCTGCCCAACACAGATTACACACTGACATACTCTGCCACAGGGGCACAACGCACCGAGCTGTCCCATGATGAACAGACCTTTTGCAAATCTCTGCCACACAAACTCATGAATAGGTAAGTTAACGAAAGAGAACATTCAATAGAATGTTTCAAATATTGCTTCTCCTGTAACAACGGGACAGGAAGCAGCCTATGCGGCTTCCAAGTTCTATAGAAAGAAAAATGTGCAGTTAAAATTATGCAGAGAAAAACAAAATACAATACTGCGTCTTAGTCTTAGTCCTAGTTTGAGGGGCCCAGAGTACGGGGGCCCCAGGGAACCAGAGGTAAACACCCCTCCTTGATACAACTATGGCCCGGTAACCTCTGATTGAACTCTGACCCCACACACTGGATTTCTGGCAGACCTCTTTCATAGATGAGGTGGTACTGATGTTGAGACGATGCTGCCGAGAGGCAAAGGGCTGACAATGGCTCAGCATTTCAACCCACTCTCCTCCTATTACCATCTTTGTTACACCCACAGCATATAAGAGCTCTGATAGGTCAGAGAGGACATGCCTCTTGTCACCTTCTGGTGTTTAAACCAGCGGTCGAAGTGGGTGGGATCGGATGGGCACGCCGTGCTCCTACTTCTTCAATTCCAAGGATTCCGTTCCCCTACCTTTTATTTTGAAAATGCGTCCCGGGACGCAAGAAATCACCATCGCCTTTAAATAAACCTCGGCGTTTCCTGGCATTCGAGGACGGGCGGCAGAGAAGTAACAGGACTCTGTCTTTTCCTTCTTGCTCAGAGAAGAAAAATACAGTGTCCACTTCTGCTCTGCCGCTTCAGCTGCCCCCCCCCAACTCTTTCAGTCTTCCCTCTCTTTCTGTCTAGCAGTTCTTCTCTTACTGAATACCGAGACTTCAAGATGGGGTTCTCACTCTCTTTCCTCTCCTTTCTTTTATTTGCTCCCCTGTAAAATGGATCCAAAAAAGAAAATAATTTTTGCTGGAAATGTCGTATTTAATTCCAAAGTGCAGCATCTGTAATAAAAGGTTAAAAATAAGAAAAATAACTAAATAAAGTAAGACACAGTGGTAGCAAACTGGCCAGATTGATTTTATTCACACCCAAACACATTAGCGCCGCTTTTACAGAGTTTGCGAGTGAAGCGCTATTTTTGTTTTGTTTTCTTTGTTTTCCCTGGGCTTGCAACTAGTGCAACAATCCTGGAGGGACTGCAATGTGTGGATTGGAAAACAAAATGTGTACTGCAGCTCTGCATCCAGGGATGTGGTCTTTTTACCATTCTGCTCGATGTAATGCTGTAAGCATTCTAGTGGTTGGTGGGGCGGAGCCTTGGGGTGAGGGGAAGAGGAGGAGCGAGGAAAGAAGCGGGCAGTTAGAGTAGGGACGAGTTAGGGGCAGGAGGTGTCGGAATGGAGAGAGAATAAAGAGCGTCACCGATAACCACGTGTCAGTCGTTATTGGGGGGTCACGACATGACAGCTGGCGACGAGGGTGGGATGAAGAGCCTGCCCCTCCCCCCCCCTTGAATATTGAAGGAGACGTGGCCCGTCCCCGAGCTGAGGGCAGAGGCAGCCGCCGTCGCGACCTGTGAGCCCCGACCGGATCGCCGTCCGCCTTAAGACCAGCGATCCCTGAAGCACTCCGCGATACCTAGATCGCGTCGAGTGTTGGGCACCGAGGACGCAAGCTCAAGTGACCGGAGTGACCGGAGAGCTGGCTGAGGCCGAAGAGATGGAAGCGAGTGCCCCGGCGCAAGGGCTGCAACACGCGCGCGCCAGGAGAAGCAGAGACTGACGCGCTGCTCACCTGACAAAGCCTTGAGGGACCCAGCACAGCGTAGGAGCTCGAGGGAAGCTGGTGAGTGGAGCGCCGGTGCAGCCCCGAGCGTGTATGGAGAAGTGGCTGAGCCTCGTGTAAACGTGTGACGTCGGCCCGGCGGCCATCTTGGAGTCAGGCGGCCACAGGAAGACACCCTTGTGAAAGGAGTAGGCGGCCATCTTAGAGTCAAGCGCCCAGAAGTTTCAACAAAGCACTGGCAAAATCAATAAACAAGCCCGAGCAAACATACAAAGAGACACGCAGCAATAGGAATAAGGACAAGTGAAAGACGTCAAGCAAGATAGTGGGAGAGCATAGAGACAGTCCAACTGGAGGAGTGGAAATAAACAAGCACAAGCAAGTGCAAGAAGACGCCACAATAAACAGAGCCCTGTGTGAGTGAGTCGCGATGTCGAACCACGGATCCCCTGCACGCCTGGACGCAAAACATATCATGGTGGGATTGTCGCACCTGCGCCCTCCGGAGCCCCTGGCGCTCGTGGTTGGTGGAAGCATGGGGCCCAGGTGGGAAGAATGGATCGAAGATTTTGAAGACTATATCAAAGGATCCAAGGTAACCGGTGACGAAGACCAATTAATCGCGCTCCGCAATCTCATAGGAAAGGACATTAGTAAAATGATTAAAGAACTTCCGGCTGCGGACGCAGGGACGTACGCCAAAGTACGTGAGGCGTTGGATAGGAAATTTCTTCACAAGAAGAATGTGGACTACGAGAGGCATGTGTTCCAGCGGGCGCACCAGGGAAAAGATGAGATGATGGATACATACATAACTCGACTACGCCGGCTGGCACGCCACTGCAACTTTGACGCGTTCTCGACGGACGACGCCATCCGGCTGCGCGTTATCGATGGGTGCCAGTCCGAGACGCTCAGGAGAAAACTATTGAAGAAAAGTCACACCCTCGACGAAATAGAAGAAATGACGAGGGTGCACGATCAGGCTGAGGAGCACGCCAGGACCATGGAAGCAGGACGTACGGAACGCAGGTAACAAGTATGTCATGTGCGGACCAGTCGCTCCCGCCGAGGGTCCAGGGAACGAGGGCGGCACTCCCGGCTGTCGTCGCGCCGCCGTTATTCTGGACATCGCCAACCGGAAGCAAGGCGGAGAAGCAAGCGTCAGGATCATGTAAGAAAAACGCCAACACGGAAATGCTACAGATGCGGGTATGATTTCCCGCACACCGGAGCCTGCCCAGCCATGGGTCAGCAGTGCCGCAAGTGTGGGCGGAGCAACCACTTTGAAGCCATGTGCAGCGAGTGTCGTCGGGAGAAGGACAAGAACGCGCACAGGACGTCGCGCGGCGACACCCGCCAACACCACGCGCGAGCGGTGCACGACCGCCCAAAGTCGTCGTCCAGATCCTCTCACTCCAGTCGGGAGTCGCAGACATCCCGATGGTCGAGGAGATCACCATCCAGAGACTCCAGGTCAACATCGGACGAACAAGAATATTCAGTTGAATATGCGAGTATGGTTGCTGACCCGGACCAACTCAAGAAATATTCCCGACTGGACATCAGCGTCGGTGGACATGCCACCAAATTCGTGATGGACAGTGGAGCGTCACTAAATTACATTCCGGTGACGGAGTACAAAAAAATGAACCCTCTCCCGCGCCTAAGTCCTGCATTTGTTCGGGTCTACACCTGGATGTCCAGGAAGCCACTTCCCTGTCTCGGGAAGTTTTCAACTACGCTGAGACACAACACAATGTCAGTTCCCGCTGTGATCCACGTCATAGAAGGGCCGGAGGCTGACTGTCTTCTTAGTCTGCCGACGGCCGAACGGCTGCGTCTGGTGGAAGTCCTCTATCGTGTCAGCAATGACATTGACATTGTGCACAAGCCAGGCAAGTCAGTCAACCTGGCCGGTTACACGTCGCGACACCCCAGGGCATCACACACACCTGGACTGTCTGCTGTAGAGGAAGATGTCCATCTCGTGGAGGATTAAGCGCGACCGCCTGCAGCTTCCCTGGAGATCATTCAACATGTCACCCCGAAGGAGTGTCCGCAGTGTCCAGTAGTAGGGCACGGTGACCCTCCAGCCCCAAGTCAGATGACACCGCCGCCGCCTGGAGTCTGGCACGAACTAGCCCTAGACTTTTATGGCCCGATGCAATCAGGCAACTATGTTCTCGTAATAATGGACGAATACTCACGTTTTCCCATTGCCCGGTTTGTACCGTCCACCAGCGCTGCCGCCACCATTGCAGTTCTAGATGAAGTCTTTGCAGCCTGGGGTGTGCCCAAGGAACTGAGAACAAACAATGGTCCACCGTTCACTGGACGGAAATTCAGCAACTTTGCGAAATCATTGGGTGTCCAGCATCGGCGGATAACACATGTGTGGTCACAAGCCAATGGCACTAGTGAAAGGTTTATGGACATACTCAAAGAGACTTTCCAGCAAGCTACCCTTGATAGACGAGATCCACAAATAGCTCTCAATGAAGTGCTTCGAGCATATCGAACAACACCCCATGCCTCTACAGGCAAATGTCCAGCGACACTCATGCTAGGGCGCCCCATCTGGACGAGGATACCCGCCTGGGAGGATGCATCAAGACCGGTGTCACCAGGTCGTCGTCACCAAGAAGTAGTAACTGATGCTGATCGCGCTGGCAAGGAGAGCATGAAAGCCTATGCGGACCACAGGAGACGAGCTAGATCTTTCTCGCCTCATGAAAGGGACTGCGTCGTGGTCAAACACGAACCAAGTAAGGAAACGGACTGTTGGTTCCGGGCAAAGCCCCCCCCGGTCACCAGACAAAAGGGCACCGCGCTGACGGCTGAGTCGGAGAACAGGCGCATCACTTGCAATATCCCCCACTTTCAAAGATGCAGTTCCACCATGAAAGAGACACTCACGCCGGGGCCTACAACGTCTGTGACTGAACACGGTGAAGGACATGATCGGATACCTATAGGTCAGGAACGGGACGCTGAGGGCAGCAATGGAACTGTTTCTGAAGGCATGTCCCTCCGGACAAGAAGAGACATTCAAAAACCTAGACGGTTGATCGAAGAGATGTGAGCACTGGTCACAAGCTTTATTAACAAAGGGGGAGATGTAATGCTGTGAGCATTCTAGTGGTTGGTGGGGCGGAGCCTTGGGGTGAGGGGAAGAGGAGGAGCGAGGAAAGAAGCGGGCAGTTAGAGTAGGGACGAGTTAGGGGAAAGGAGGTGTCGGAATGGAGAGAGAATAAAGAGCGTCACCGATAACCACGTGTCAGTCGTTATTGTGGGGGGTCACGACATGACACTCATGTTTTGTAAGTATATAAGCAATGGACATTGAAATGGGTCTATTCAAGGCCCTATTGTCATGTCCTTAACTTTTCAGGCAAAAGCACTCACTGATTTCTGAATAGTGAGTGTAAAAGCGTTAAGGTAACCATGTTGTTCCTGCTTACATTTCACATGGTTTGCAAAATGTCGCATCCCCCTATGAGTGTTTGCTTTTTCCAGGATGATGTTACTGTTTTTGTCAGCCGCATATTGCTCTTGTCTATTGCGTCATTTAAATTGAGCCTCATCCAGGCGTTTATAACCTGCAACAATTGGGTTGTAGTTGAAGGCAGTGTGAGTTTTTCTCAGTGGAGCAGTATGGTGTTCAGTGGGGGAGAGGATGTGGCACTATGGCCAGAGCTGCTGAATTTGGAACTGGGGAACTAGGTTTAACCTTAATAACCAGTCCACCAGAAGACTCTCCTGAGAGAGCACAATCCCATGCTAGACCTTAGAAGGCTTTGCAAGACCTTAGAAACGCTGGTGTCTTAGCACCAGTAGGTGGACCCTAGCGGTGGCAAGTCTGGGTTAACCTTCAAGGTTTGTCCACCACAATCCATACTGAAGTTCACCTCCAGTCTTGCTAGCAGGCCTATGAAGCAGCACAGCCAAGAACAACAGTGACTCTGTCACTGAGGTCAGAGGACACTTGAGAAGGGCCAGCTGTAGGGCAGTGAAACCGGTGTCACCGGGCGCTGACTTTGGGTGGAGGCATTATGTTTGCAAGTATATTAAGGTTTTAAAAGCACTTGCTGCCTCCTTCCTGACCTCCAGCAATTTTCGGCAACAATAAAAATGTCATGATGACTCTGGTGTTTAATGTTTTTCCTAGAGAGAGAGCGGAGTTTTATCTAGTGGAAGTTTTGACTCATGCAAAGGTAGCACATAGGGTTAATGTGCCTGCTGCAAAGAACATGTACAATGCAGATCACAAAGTGCACATAATGTAAATAGGTCAGTGGGCTGCTGCTTTTGTCACAGAAATCCTTTTGCTGCTTGCAGTTTATAAGTTAAAATCCTAACATAGAATAGTGCGCTATTAACTGTCATCTAAGATCTGCATACAAACTGCAAGATATAAATTAGAGCATTATGTTTTTTCCCCCAGTCTTTGGTTATCCTAATGTTGCAAAAAGTGTTCTTTTGGACAGAAATCAATTCTGATTATTAAAGAGAACCCCCAACCATGGTATTATGTTTTAAAATTCTGAGTTTATGTTTCTCCAGACCAATCACTATTAAACTATACCGCCTAGTAGTATGGTTGTCATGTGACTCCTACACCTTGTAGTCCTTAGTCTTATATAACATTTTCTATACAGTGATTTACACACATATTGATTGTCTCTGAGTAATGTGTGTGATGTAAAGTGCTCTGACACCTTACACAGGTATGAGTGGCGCTGTAAATCAAAATAATGCATCTGAGAGAGAGTGTGGTTATGGAGACTTGAGGGGCACTGTTAAAGGGTGGTAGTGAGGGAATCCATGACAGAGGTGGCCATTAGTGGGTAATAACAAACATTAATGCACAGGGCACCACCAGTGCTAAGGCCGGCCCTGCCCTTGAGGCCAGTCTGCCTCACCCATAGGTACCTCCATTGGCCTTGTTTCAGAAATAGTAGCTGCAACTCACCAGGGATTGGCAATGCAGAATTTGGCACGCACACCAAACTAAGTTCGCAAACTTCACAGTCTCTCTGCTTCATTCACAAGCACTTTTAACATGTGCTGCTTGCTGTGGGGTCACTGGAATTAAATATGCAGCAAAGGAGGACAAAATTATGCCACAGTGTTGATTAAATTATGCATTTTAAAAAAGGCTGCAGCGTAATACAGTATATTTTCTGATATTTTATTATTTGGACATGTGTACACATGCTAACAGTCTTTGGAAAGATTTTGCCTTATTAGCACCAGTGTAACATACAAAGGTAACAGTGAGAAAGATGATCAGTCAACCTTTGCAATAAGCAATCCACTCCGCAGCAAAACAAGTCACATTTTTTGTTAACTTTTGATATATTTGACCTATAAACAATTTATTAGTTTAAATGGTCAGATCATGCAGCAGATCTTGCATTAGGAGGCAAATAAGGCAGAGCCAGAGTTATATAGAAAACATTTGCAAACTAGGATATTTTGCTATTCATGTTTGAACTGCTGTTGTGGAAAAAGGGAGAAGTGCTGATGACAAACTCCATGGCTCTGCGAAAAATTGCTTGTGCTTCCACATTTTATCGTATTTGGGACATTCTGTGATTAGAAGCAGTGAAATGCCAAACAAATATAAAAAATTGGAATATTTGCACATTCTGGCCACACCTCTGGCTCCGCCCACTGAGCCAATCCTTGGGTTATTCCCGCCCTCTGATTCTCCGCCCACAGTTCCCCTACTTTTTTTCCCCCTCTTCGACCACTGCGGTAGAGGGTGTAAGCGTGAGGCGGTAGAGAGGGTGTAAGAGTGAGGCGTAATTGTAAGAAGCAGTTGTCAGTGAACTCTGCTCTCTTGTGAAAAAGAAAAGGCCCTTTTCTTGTACATTTTCCACCAGTGTGCATTTGCTTTCTTAGTTCAATATTAAGATGACTTCATTGCCCGATGTGTTTTGTAAAAGCGTCAATGTTTCAATTCTCGCCAGAAGTCTACAAAGAAAGACAAAACTAGAGGAAATAAGAACATTATAAAAATCGATGAAAGTTTTCAGTCTGTGATAAATGCAGTAAGTGAAACTGTTGCACAACTCTCACAGCACTCAGTGTCTGCCTCTGACCTTTTTTATGTGTATAGAATCAGTGTGCGAGGAGCAGGATCGAAGCCTTCTTAGCGCAGTAGGCAGCGCGTCAGTCTCATAATCTGAAGGTCGTGAGTTCGAGCCTCACAGAGGGCATATGGTTTATTCCCTCTAGACTGGCATGTTTTATTTGAGTAGGCGGGCGCACTTCTACCAGTTTGCCACTTGCTAAGTTTGCCACTTGCTAAGTTTGCCACTTGCTAAGGGGGCACGTGTGTGTTTTTGCCTCCAAACTGGAATGTTTTATTTGTGTAGGTGGGCGCACTTCTACCAGTATGCCACTTGCTAAGGGGGCACACGTGTGTTTTTCCCCCTCCAAACTAGCATGGGCGGGGGGACAGGATCCACCACATGGGGGGACAGGAGCCATCACAGGCGGGGGGGGGACAAGAGCCACCACATTGGGGGACAGGAGCCATCACTGGTGGGGTGGGGGGGGGGGCAGGAGCCATCACAAGAGGGGGAACAGGATCCACCAGGGTGGGCACAGGGGTGGGCATGCAGTATTCAAGTATCATCTTGGCCCCTCCAGGGTGGGGTAGGGCTCCTCACCCCCTCCTAGACAAGACAACGAGAAGACAGGCTCTCTTTCCAAAATGTTTGTCATCCCCCACTGTGATGTACAGTATTTAAAGGAGATACTCCAAGAGAACTGATTTAACTGATTGTCCTTCATACTTTGTTAATCAGTGTGGGTGCGATTGTGCCATTTCTTTATTTTTATTACATTATAGACTGCATGTTTGAAGAACCGAGGTTTGCTTACAATTTAGTAACAGCAATTAAGCTCTGCTCTGTGAAGAGAACCACGTGCTGCCTCGGGCCGGTTCTAGGATGTTTGGGGCCCTGGGCAGAAAGGGAATGTGTGAGGCCCCTCTAAATTGCAGAGACATGATGCATTCAGGGCTGTTTGCATCTGAATAGATGCCCCTGCACCTGAAGCTGCAGCCCCTCCCTCTCAGTCACCTTCAAGCACCTCTTAACAGCTCATCAAGGGCGGAAGGTGTGAGGGTTGCCATCCCGCTGTGCCTCTCCAATGCTGCTGGGTATCTGAGCTTTAGGGCTGAAGGTGTGAGGGTAGCCATCCCGCTGTGCCTCTCCAATGCTGCTGGGTATCTGAGCTTTGGTACAGCATCGGAGTCAAGAAGTGAGGTGGGTGGAAGCTGTGCCGGTTTTAGGGTGGTACGACCGGTGCCCTGTTAAAATTACGGACAAATGACGACCGTTAAAGAATCCTTCACAGACAACGGACAGACGGCCGAAATTACGGACTGTCCGTGAAATTTACGAACGGTTGGTCACCCTACCCCACTCCCTGTGTGCAGCCCCCGCTGCAATCCCCCAGCATCAGACAGAGCCAGGGGCCCCTGGGCTGAAGAGCCGGGCTCAGTCACAGGCAGGACAGGGCGGGTTGAAGCACATTAAGGGGAGCTGCTCAGCAGCCAACCGCATCTGTTCCTCCTTCGTATAGTGGTCAGTTTTCCCGCCAGTCATGCGGGAGACTGGGGTTCGATTCCCCTACTGGAAGGTACTTTTTAATACATGTTTTTAAACTAAGCAAACATTTGGTCGATGGGAAACCTTTTTTAAATGCAATTTATAATGTTATTCTGATATTACAATTTGCTGATACTTTTTTATTTATGGCCAACGATTTTACAAGTTAACATATTTACAAGTGTTTTACCTTTTCGACCACCCCAGTTTAGACCCAGCCACATGCAAGTCAGTCCTGACCCTGATCCTTGTGGGAACAGTCCAGCCCGAACTGCCAAGCCAGGTCCTCCCTGGACCGGAAAGAAGCATCATGGGACCGGTTTCAGGGCATCACCCTTCCTCAGCCAGGCTAGCTTGAATCCAGTGGTGTAGTGCGTACGCGACCCACGTCTGGGCATACCCTTCCCACATAGGGCGACAAATGCAAAAGAAACAATTGATGGACGGAATGCTGGGCAATGCAAACATTCACCCCCAGTCACAAAGATCTGGGTTTAATCCATCATTCTTTTGCTCACCACACCACCCCAGTTTGGACCCAGCCATATGCAAATCAGTCTTGACCCTGCTCCTTGTGGGAACAGTGCAGCCCGAACTGCCAAGCCAGGTCCTCCCTGGACCGAAAACAAGCATCCTGGGACCAGTTTCAGGGCATCACCCTTCCTCAGCAAGGCTAGCTTGAATCCAGTGGTGACCAGGCCACTGTGCAGCAGCTGGAGTAAGGGACACCAGACTGGTTACATGCAGACACATGTGTACATGCGTGTGCACACGTGTAGGGGCTGTGCAGGGGAGATTCCTAGGGTGCGCAGCCAAGAAGCAGGTGCAGATCGAGTGGTGTGGCAGCACTTATGCAGAATAGGGTGGTTACATGGAATGGGCTTTATACAGTGTGAAGAAACATGCCAGGGAAAGTCAGTGTGCTTTACAGTGTGTATCCCATTATTCTCTTATAGGGATAGGGAGCACATGGGCTAGTTTTACTTTCCTAAGGCCCACAAATTCCAGACACGCACTAAGGTCCACTGTAACGGGTGTGAGAAGAAGTGTTCTGCAGAGTCAAAAGTCATATTTGTACTGCTTTTGGGTCATCCAGAAATGACATATTTCTCTGAGTCAGCCATAACCAGGGCCTGGCTGGGGCCTGCCCTCAGCTGGCTGGATTGATAATCTTTGTTCCACGAGCTAAGGCCTCCTCTCCAAGGAAGAGAAGATGGGTGGAGCTACAGGCTCATCCATCAGCAGCTATCACTGGGTGCCAGGCACCAAGCTGCCCCAGGGCGAAGGCAGCCCTGGGGGGAAGGGGCTCTCAGAGACCATGTGGCAGGAGACCCTGGACGACGCCATCTTGAGCCAACCCAGAGGCCTGGGCAGGAAGGAGGGAGCAGGGGCTGAGAAGTGATGTGTCACTGTGGGATAGGTCAAATAGAGACTTCCTGCCAGCCCCCTCCCCAACTTCTTAAAAGAACTTGCACAGGAAGAGGAGCTCTCTGGGGGGTGCTCTGGAGATGCAGAAGGGGCTGGAGCCTGGCGCAATGGGCAGTTGGAATGGGGGGACCCCCTGACTCTTCCAGGATCCTGAACAGCGCCAGAAAAAGAGTCAAGGACCAGTGCGCAGAAGCAGGGGCCTCTGCGCATGATGAAGAGAGGCCCAGGAGGAGAGCCCGGCGAAAGGCTGGCGCAGGCTGGCGCAGAGAGCCAGGAAGACAGCCCCCTGCTGAATCCCCCCTCTCAGAGACCTGGAGGGTGAAAGAGAGCACCACCAGGAGCAAGAAGATCGGTCCCCTGGGGGCTGAGATTGGGCCCCCAGAAGGTAGGCGACCTTTGGCTGACCGACGATGAAGCGCGTTGGGCTACACCGCCAGTCTAGAAGATGCCCCCGGGGTGGGTCAGGTCCCGGGGGCTTCCCCCAACACGAAGTAAAGTCAGGGAGCACCGTCGTGCTCCCCGTGAAGTGTCCCCCAAAACGGGTGGCCAGGAGCCCACCCTGGCCCCCGGCAACAGCCGAGGAGTCGGGGAGCACCGTCGCACCCCCCCACACCTGCGGAGAAGACTTCGGAGCCCGGGACCCCATCTCCGGGCCCTGAAGAATGAGAAAACAAGACGGGGAGCATCGTCGCGCTCCCCACGAAAATAGCCGAGCGGGGTGCCAGGAGGCCAGGGAGGGGACCGCCATTTCGCCCACCTCGAAGATGTACAGGGGCCCGGGACCACATCTCCAGGCCCCGTGTGAGGAGGTGGAGACGGGGAGCGCAGTCGTGCCCCCCCGCATATGAGCCCAAGCCGGGGAGCACCGTCGCGCTCCCCGTGAAAGAGGAGGAGGGACCCGGGATCCCAATTCCGGGCCCCGGCAGAGAAGAAGCAGCCTTTGCGGGTTCCAAGTTCTATAGAAAGAAAAATGTGCAGTTAAAATTATGCAGAGAAAAACAAAATACAATACCGCGTCTTATTGATAATACGAAGAAACAACTTTTTGACGATAATACACTAGATGACACATTTACGGCCAAAACATGGCGAACTTTGGTATGGAACATCTGCATTTATGCACATCAGACAGCCCACGATATATCACCACACTAGAAAGGCCTTAAATAGAACACAGTCAGCTCTGCCTCAAGAGGCTCACAGAGAGAGTTTTAGCCGTCCCAATTCCGGCACCACCACACCGCACTTCTCCCCTGTAGTACAAAAGAAAGTACTAAAAAATGACATCTCTAAATGCCATACACTTCTTGATCAACTGGTAGAGGCAAGGCTACAAGTAAACGCCTTCACAGCCACTAACACCAGATCATACCAGGATACAGTGCTCTCGCTGGCACATTGGGAATTAATGGGCAGCGGTCCTCAGGCCCACTGTGTGTATGAGCTACAAGCCACGGCCCTAAGAAAAGATGGAATACAGGACCAGCCCCCCTCTCTCCAGATTATAGTTGGGATATAGCCAAATTAACGTTCACAGATTTCTATAAAAGTGCCCACAACACCCACATTGATAATGCCCCTGTGAAATGTTTCCCCTCCACCTGGGGAGAAGGAAATATTGTTCAAGGATCATGCATCAGCAATAACACAGGCTCACTGCAAAATTCTTACGCAGTGTGCACGGCTAGAAATGTACTGGAGGGGGGCAAGATTAACAACATGAAGGAAGAATAGTGAACATGTACACAGACAGCCAATATGCTTTCGGGGTGGCCCCTGATCTTGGCCAGCTGTGGGCTGTGAGGGGGTTCCTTTCCTCAGCTGGCCAACAAATACAGCATGCACCATTAATAGCACAGCTATGGCAAGCCCTGTTGCTACCAAAGAGAGTTGCAATTGTAGAATGTGCTGCACACACCTCCTCCAAGGGCTATGTATCACCAGGTAAAGCCTTCATTGATGCAGAAGTAAAAAAGGAATAGCATTAACTGGTTGTGAGAACACAATGGTTCAAATTGTTTTTACTCCACATGATGTCATGATGTCAAGATAAAGGCTGATGATATGTACTATGGCCCAAAGTATATCACTCAAAGGGCGGGGGGGGGAGAAAAGGAAGAATGGAAAAGGGGAGGATGTAGGCAAACAGAAGAGGGTAAAAAGGGAAACATATGTTTACCAATGATAATGCTTGCTCCCATGGCCCGCCTGTTTCATGGCCCATCACATGTAGGACGTGATGGAATGATCAGGCTGTTTTCCCAATGCTGGTACAATGGTTACATTGGAAAGGGTACTTCCAGTGCCCTAGGCCACTTACCTTGTCCACATGAAAAGGACTTCATCAACATGCCACCCTACTCAAAATACAAGTATGTGTTGGTTATTATGTGCATGTTCAGCAAATGGACTGAGACATACCCATCCAAGAACTGTGATGCACAAACTGTTGCCAAATGCCTCCTGAAAGACGTCATTCCACGCTTTGAAGTGCCTATGCTTTTGGGTTCTGACAATTGACCGGCGTTCATCTCACATGTGATTGAGGGGTTGTGCAAGGGGCTAGGAGCTACACAGAAACTACATTGTGCCTATCATCCACTAGCAGCATGCGCTGTTCAAAGAACGGGGTGTTGAAAAATAAGATAGGGAAGATTTGTGCATCCACTAAACTGACCTGGATTGATGCACTATCACTTGCTCTGTTGTCCATGAGAAGCACCTCCGACAGAGTGACAAAGCTCAGCCCACATGAAATAGTGTTTCGAAAGCCAAAGAACATCCCAGGCTACATGTCTATTGTCCCTCTGTCCGTAAATGATGATCTGCTTCTTCAATACTGCAAAAGACTAAGATCGTTAGGTGCTGTAGGCCCTTCCTGAAGCAGAGACACCAGCAGCCCACGGCCTCCAGCCAGGGGATTGGGTGTGGATAAAAGCCCACAACAGACCGCACTGGCTCCAACATCAGTGGTAGGGGCCATATCAGGACCATTTGACGACAACAACAGCAGTCAAGTGTGAGAGCCTGACTTCTTGGATCCATGGCTCCCATACAAAGGAAGATGTAGCTCCTCTACCACCAGAGGAGCCTCCAGTGCCTTCCCTTGCATCACATCAAGGACAGCATCGTTACAACCTGCGTTCCACGAAAGGTACCAAGTGAGAAAGGTATCCAAGCTCATCCTGGAGGGTTGCGCGTGCTGCACACAGCAGAGAAAGGAAGAGTGTGTAAGCGGGCTCCAACGATACATTGACTAAAGACATCTGGAACATCAACGCCACAACACCTCAGTCTACAAGTTGTGACAACGAGACATCTTCATCTTCCTCATCCCTCTGTTTTCTTCATATTGAAAGTGCCTAAGTAATAGAAGTGCTTGCTAACCTCTCAAATTACTTGAAGACAGGCACCAACGGTTACTTTTCGGTTTATAGATATCATCACTGAGGCTCTGCATCCTTCCTCAGCAGACTTTAGAAAAGAGTGAAAGTGCAACAGAAGATAAGACATTCTTCCAGCTAGCCACGCTAGCCACACGTGCCAACGACTGGACCAATGCCTCAAGACTGTCAGAAGAATGAGAGAAAATGTCCATTGGTGCTACTGGCAATATTTACCCCCATTGCTGCCATTAGAATGACTAGCGCCTAGTAGATAATAACATGCAGAGTAATAGGGGACATCAGATGTTTGTCATCTACAACTATAGAATAGACACACTCACCTGGAAGTTCCATTGCCAATGTTACAGAACACAACATTTAGAAATAGCATTAGGAAAGGTTCGGGAAAGTACACACCACAAATATAATATAATAAAAGAACTGACTAGGTTTAATAGGACACACATTGCAAAGAATAGAATAGAAAGGGAAAATATTGCGAAAAGGCACCAATGATAGTGCTGCATAGCAGTGGTAGTGTTAGTTCTCTGAGGCTTGCAAAGTTCAAAGTAGTGGGTTGCACTGTGGCCAGGATAATTGCACTAACTGGGCACAATACATCTGGACTAGTTACAACACCCTGCCTACAAACGAGTAATTTTAACATACCAGCATCATTGCTGGGGAGGCCCTGCGAGGAAGATGTAGTGATTTGGTATCAGATGGGGTAATGTAGAAGCCGCCTTTATAATATGAAACCAAATA
Source organism: Triturus cristatus (assembly GCF_964204655.1). Classification (NCBI taxonomy): domain Eukaryota; kingdom Metazoa; phylum Chordata; class Amphibia; order Caudata; family Salamandridae; genus Triturus; species Triturus cristatus. The sequence continues at coordinate 142,574,050 of NC_140585.1, read as the reverse complement.
TCTACCTTAAAGGCCTGTAGAACATTGACACAAAAGAATTAATTAAAAGTTACTGAGGCTGCTAAAAGTACAGATTCTTTTGTAACGCAAGGCTTGCCTAAGAGAGATACCAAAACAGCGCAGGATGCTAGCTTAGCCACAAGTATTTCAGCATGTCACATTTAGAAATATGTCTGGTACGTGCTATGACATTGCAATTATTTCTATGGAAAAGTACCTAGGTTAATACATTGCATTACAGTGGAAAGTCCCAAAAGCTGCCTACTTAAGACACGTGGTCAGCAACAGTATATTTCGGACCATAAATGGTATAGTGCAGCCTAGGCCTTTGCTAATTGGTCATGCATTCGATGCTTAATTTGTGCTACGTGCATTATGATGCTGTATCCTCTGTGGTTTGTGTCAATAAAAGCTGTCAGAGACGTCACCTCTTTGGACACTCAGCGGCTATGCTGACTGTCTCCGTGCTGCACGTATGTGTATTATCTTGTCATCTCTAATTAATTTTCTCTATCATATGTGCTGATTGCTATTATTTTATTTAGGCTACCACAGTAGTGTGCTATGAGTCTTTTACATCTTCGACACTTGTAAAGTCTCAACAGATTTCAGTCTATTTAAGGTGCAGTAGATTTCTTTCTTTATATCTTCATATTCTGCCTCAGTGTAGTGTGTTTTCTATTCCTATTGGTGTTATTCCTCCTATTGGACGGGACTGGCTTCCTCATGGAAAAACACTACTGATGTGTGATATTTTTTGTCTTGTACCTACTTTAATTTATTAGCAAAAGCTGCACAGACAGCATGCTGCACCGACAATGTGTCTAATGTACGTGCTGTCATTTAACAGCGACATTTAACAGCGTGCTCCCTGGTGGTCTAGCGGTTAGGATTTGGTGCTCTCACTGCAGCGGTCTGGGTTTGATTCCTTGTCAGGAAAGAGTAGAATTTCTCTTCTGCATGATGTACTTCTATTCCGACAGGGAACAGTTTTATTTGTTCTTTTTTATTGCATTTAAACTGATTTTATTTATAACATTTAAATTGGAAGTATTTTATTACATACATTCTTCTTTAATCGACTTGACACCAGTAAACATTTCAGGGACAGCGAGGAATTGCTGACAGAAAAGTGACTGAAGGCCAATGGACTGGGGTGGGACCATTGCTAGGAGTGGAGCGCTTGGAGAGGAGCCTGGCCAGGAGATGGGCCCGGAGCTTGGAGGGACCGCAGCATTTTCCTGCTGCTAAAGCGGCACTAATTTTAACGCCGCTCTTGATAATATGCCCCATAGATTGTAACTGCATTCTGTGGGCAGCTATTCAGGCGGAGCGCCGCACCTTCGAGAACCATTCCATATCTATTACCTCAGACTATTGTCGTACTTTGCAATTCGGGACCGCATAGGAGGCAGGGCCCTACCCCTGTCTATCCCGGGATTAGCGAACCGCGAATGGTCAATGCGGTATGTACAAGTGCTTTGTGTAACGTTTTAGCTATGAATGCACTGTGTATACATTATCATACATCACTACGTGGGTTCCATCTTAGAGCGGTGGCCATCTTATGGTTGCCCTCACACAGGCTACATATCATGAAGCAAATACGGGCCTTTTAGAGCACATGTGCCTTCCTTTGACTTTTCTGTGACCTGGGCAGCTTGGCTCCGCTGCCCCAGGTCAGTCCGGTCTCACGAGCTCCCCGTCCTCTGGCCACCTGTGATTAGCATCAGGGCTTGACACACCATAAAGCCTTTTCATCCTACACGAGCCTCCAGCTAATCTCTTTCGCACCTGACTGTTCCTGCTTTATGGCTTGTTTTCCAAACAGGAGATGCTCATGTTTATTGGGGCCTATCGATATCTGATGTGGGATCTGAGCCTTGCTGGGTAAATAATTGCGGGCTGGCTTAACTGGAATGTGGGATGGTCATCATGACTCTGCCTTTTCGTTTGTAATGTATACCTTTATATGGCCATATCGTAAACCAAGGAATGTGTGCCTGAAGCATGATATTTTGTATTTAAGGAGAAGCCCGTTTCTGTAATTTTTAGCAGTCTCCTGAGAACATACACGCTGTTGTACTTCTAGGATACCTGTAATTGGTCTGCAGCCAATAAACTGATCTTTGACTTCACCCAGAAGACCCTGTGTTTCTGTAGTTCTGAAACAGGAAGAACCCTAAGTCATAGGGTGTGTTCCCCTGCACCGCTGGGTTTAAAATTCCCAGTACTTCAGTAGGTGCCCAACTCGGCGCGATTTCAGCGGTACCGGTCCAAGCCAGAGGTTCGTGAGGAGCTTCGTGTGGAAATTCTGGAGGAAGGCCGCCACTTCATCGACCCCTGCATGTCGACGTGGTCCGAAAGTCTTTTCTGCGAGGTTCTCCGCGTCCTGACGGCTACGAAGGACTGCTGCCCTGATTAATCGCCCTGTTTTGGACCCTTGACGATTTTGGTAGAGCGAAACAATCGAGAGAGTCTTCTGGTGACGCCATTGATCATCGATATTCAGTTAAGTATAAGTGGAGCGTCTCCCAGTTCGAATTTGGTATCCTTCGGGATTATTTTGATTTGGAGATTGCAAACCCCAAAGCCAGAGGACTCGTGTATTCACGAGACTATCGTAATCGATAATCCTTTGAAGTTTGGAACTAGACTAGTGAGCGAAGATGCCTGGTGCTAGTGTATTTGGAAGATTATTTTGTTTGAGTTGTGGAAGGGATTTCCAGTTAGAGGATTCATGTCCGGTTCCTCCAATTGGAACTCCAACTTATGAGCTTTATGTAAAACATGGCGTGGGCCCCATTGCATATAATGAAGTATGGATCCGATACACCAGAAAGGACGGTGTTTTAAAATGGCCCCAAAATGGTAGTTTCGATACAGATATCTTAGATAATTTGGAAGTGAAATTGTTTAAAAACAAAGCCCGGCCGGCGATGTTTGATTCTTTCCGCCTATGGCGAAAGGAAGCCAAACAGAAGGAAATTAAGCTAGCGAAAAGGAATAAGAGAGAAAGAGGTATGTCAGTGATGCAAGCAGCTGTGCAATTTAAAGATAATGAGGAGGAACAAATGAATGAGCAATTGCACAGACAGCGCAAACTAGGGATTGATAAATGTTACCCTGTTTTGTCACCCCTTGTGCAAGATGAGACAAAAGAGAAAGAGAAAGATTCCCTAATGTCCCATTTGTTAAGTTCGCCACCCCCGTATGCGCAAAATGCCACAGCACCTCCACAGCTTGTAAATGCGCAGCCTCCAGTAAATATGCCGCAAGCCTTCCCACATCCGCCAGCTCCTCCTCAGCTGGCTCCTATCCCTGCAGTGCAGCCCTCTCAAGGGCCGCCAGTTTTGTTACCTGTTACCCCCGCGCTTCCTGCGACTTTGCCTAGCACATCAGCGGCTTCCCCTGGCGCTCCTTCTTACACTACCCAGGTACCTGTATCTGAATCTGTTTTTCTTCCCTCTGTCTATCCCCCCCGTTCTCGCCTCAACTTCTCCTTCAGCACGACAACGACTAGCTAATGTAGTTACTAGTTTAATGTCGCCTCTCTTTGGGTCATCGAGTGCGACTCCTGGTTTACAGCGTAAACAATTGCGTAGTCAGCTGCCTGGTCCCGACGAGAAAGAGGTGTTAGATCATCTGGCGCGTAGGTGGATTGGTTTCCCTTCACTCTATAATGTGGAATCAGTTGTTAACGTTTTTCACCAATGGGATGCCCCAACACAGAGGTATTTCTTTGACAAAATGTGTGAATTCCTCTGTGAGGAATTGGAGGATAATGGTGCAAACCCAAACCCACAGGAATTGTGTCGAGTGCGATTTGATTTTGAAAAAGGTACAATTGTGGGCCCCAATGTAGATAAAGCAGTTGCAATTTTACTGTCCTTCAGAAATGGTGATTGTCAGCAATCCTTGTTTGAGCAGGATTTCCCTGTGGGGAAGAAGGTAAAAGCACGCCAATATCCAATGCGTGAGGTTCCTCCAGTTTGGAGACCTGGTGATTTAGCTGCTAACCCACCTGTTCAGCCATATTTTCAGCGTGTTTGGGTGCATGTCCCATGGAAGCGATCTGAGGTGTTAGCGCTTAAGCAGACATTGCCTGACCCCCGTAAAAACCCTACCGGTTATTATAAGGAGTTATCACAAACTGCAGAATCATGTGTAATGAATCTGGCTGACATAGATATGCTGTTTGGGAATGTGGTTCCACAGCCTTTATGGGGATCCATTCGTAATGTAGATCACGCTGCACAATTGGGTAACACATGGGCTAATATCATTGCTGCAGATGCTGGACAAGTTGGTGGCGCGAATCCTGACCCTTTGGTAGCAGAACTCCCTGGTAGAATTATCACATACATGAAGACTACAATGCCCGCGATGCGCGTAAATTGGGATAAACTATCCGCATGTAAGCAGAAGAAAGATGAGACAGTGTCCGATTTCTTCACCAGGTTTGAAGAAACGTTTATCGACCACAGTGGTCAAGACATGAGCACTGAAGGTGGCCAACGGTTATTTGTTGATAAATTTGTGCAGAATCTACTTCCCGAGTTGTGTAAAAAATTAAAAGACTCAGAAAGTTCTTGGGCTGTTTCCTCTTCAGCGCAAATACTGGCTACTGCACAGTATTATGAAAATAGAGACAAAGATGAGAAGGACAGAACAGATAAGGAAACGAAAGAACTAAAAACAAAGGTCCTCTTGCAGCAGGCTTATCCACCACGTGGAGGACAGAATAATTATAGGCAAACACAAGGTATCTATCAGCAACCCCAACAGTTTCAGAGTAATCAGCAAATGAATGGGTATTATCCACCACGAATCCCTGTAGGTCCCAACCAATGTTCATATTGCAAAGGGGAAGGTCATTTTAAATATAGTTGCCCTAAATTAATGCAGCGTAACAGTAATGCGTATGGCGCAAGAGGTAGAGGTGGTCAACAAGCTCCTAGAGGCAGAGGGCGTGGGAATGCTCCCCAGAACGCGCGTCCTCTTCCGCCTCAAAATACCATAAATAGCTTTGATCAGCAAGCCAATGCAACTGGCAATACAGCTCAGTATTACAATAATGATTATTATGCAGAAGATGACAATGTAGAAGATAATGATTACTAGGACAGCCGTAGACAGAGAGAGGGAGTTGTTTCAGTGCCAGTGGATCAGAGCGGACCCTATGTTAAAGTAACTACAGCAAATGTAACGGAGCCCTTTCTGCTGGATACTGGTGCTGCAAAGAGTTCAATCATGCATTCAAAACTCCCTGGCGCGCCTTTGTCTGGCGAAATGAATGTTTCAGTAGGTTTTTCTTGTGCCCCAGTTAGGAACCCGATTTCTAGTCCTATGTCACTTTCTGTTGGACCTTGTGAGCTAAAAGCACCCCTCATCCTAATGACAGGTTGTGGTGAAAATTTGCTAGGCTTAGATTTGCTAAAAAGATTGCATGCAACGCTATATTGTTCTCCCTCAGGAGTACAACTTACATTAGGTAAGAAAGTGATTTCCCCAATGTATTTGTCTAAAAATGCAATGCCACCTGAATTGTCATCCCTTCCGGATGTCCTTTGGGCTACTGGTCCCAATGATAAGGGTCTTTTGGAAATACCGCCATATGTGGTCACTTTAACCCCTTCGACGCTCATGACGGAACGGTTCCGTCATGAGCGTCGGTTGAGCTGTGCTCATGACGGAACCGTTCCGTCATGACCACGCCCGCGCAAGCAGCGCTCAGCACAGCAGGGGAATCCGCCCCGCATGGAAGGGGTTAAAAGCCAATGTCAGATTGCCACGTATTCCCCAGTACAAGATCTCCAATGAAGGTCAGAAAGCGTTGTTAGCAATTATCAGTGATTTGATTAAAAAGGATGTAATTGAAGAGACAAGAGGCAACGTTTGCAATAGTCCTGTTTTACCTGTCTTAAAACGAACGGACCCTTCACAGCCACCTGTTTACAGATTTGTGATTGATCTTAGAGAGGTTAATAAGATTGTTGTGCCACAGTTTCCAGTTGTCCCTGATATAACTGCCTTGTTAACTATGATTCCAGCCTCCGCTGCATGGTTCTCAGTGATCGATCTCAAGAATGCTTTCTTTAGCATCCCAATTGCAGAGGAGAGCAGAGACATTTTTGGCTTTAGTTTAGGAGGTCGCAGCTTCCGCTTTAAACGCGCTCCCCAGGGCTACTGTGAGAGTCCATCAATATACAGTCAGGCTTTAAAAACGCAGCTTGATGCACTGGTTTTACCCAGTGGCGCTATCCTTATTCAGTATGTTGACGATTTACTAATCGCCGCGGATACTGAAAAGATTTGCAAAAACGCTACCTTGTCATTGTTGCGTCATTTGTCTACCTTTCATCACAAAGTGTCTCTCTCAAAGCTGCAAAATTGTCGACAAGAAGTGACCTACTTAGGTCATCTCTTATCGAAGGAGGGAAGGAAACTGACCCCAGAAAGAATTCAAGCCATTGCACAGTTGAGTGTGCCTAGAACACAGAGAGAAGTACGTGCTTTCTTGGGCATTACTTCATACTGTAGGCATTGGATTCCCAATTTTTCCTTGTTGGCAAAACCTTTGTTAGCATTAACATGCAAAGACACACCGAATCCTATTCCATGGTCTGAAGAGTGTCAGAAAAGTTTTTGGGAATTGCGCAATGCATTGTGTTCAGCTCCTGTGTTGGGTACCCCTGACTACAGCAAGCCTTTTACATTGTATGTTCATGAAAAAGATGGTTGCGCATTATCAGTGTTAACACAGCCTTTTGGCGACAGACCGCGTCCATGCGCATATTTTTCGTCAACCTTGGACCCGGTAGCGAGGGCATTGCCAAGTTGTCTGAGAGCCACAGCCGCCGCAGCTATGTCTATTCGACAGTCTGCTGGCCTAGTAATGGATAATACATCGATTGTTATGGTTCCACATGCTGTGGACACATTGTTAAACAGGACCAAGACACAACACTTAACTAGTGCGCGATTATCTGGATATGAGCTGACACTGTTAGCAAACCATATACACATAAAGAGATGCAACACGTTGAATCCAGCTACATTATTACCAGTTCCAGCAGACCTAGACGAGATTGAGCAACATGATTGCCTGTTCAGAACAGAAGAAGAGACGAAAAGAAGAGTAGATCTTAAAGATACTCCCCTGACTGAGTGTGATGGTACTTTATGGGTGGATGGTTCGTGTTTTAAGCTTCCGAATGGTGATACGACTGCTGCATATGCTATCACGACTTTGCACACGATTGCGGAAACTGCACGTGTGCCACAAAATTCGGCTCAAGCAGCAGAATTGATTGCCCTTACGAGAGCATGCGTACTGTCTGAAGGAATGCGAGTGAACATATATACGGATAGCCAGTACGCCTTTGGCGTGGCTCATAGTTTTGGGCGATTGTGGAAAGAACGTGGGTTCCTGACTTCGCATGGAGCTAAGATTCAGAATGGCAAGTTGGTGAATGATCTCCTTGAGTCGCTGACCCTACCGTTACAAGTTGCGATTATGAAATGCAGTGCGCACAAGAAAATCACTGATGATGTTGGTCGTGGTAATGCGTTTGCTGATGAAACCGCGAAAGAAACAGCAAAAGATGTAAAGACTCGAATGTATGTTGCAGGCCCTGCAAGATGGGTTGGTGATGTTGGAATGTGTGAAAACACAATAGAAAGTGTAAAGTCCCTTCAAGCTGAAGCCACAGAGAAAGAGTTGAGCAAGTGGAGAGAAAGTATGGGTAAGTTGGATGAGAATGGTTGTTGGATTGATCTGTCAGAACATAGGCGATGGTTGTTACCTGATGCATATGTGCTTCCAGTGGTTACTATGGCACATGGAATGGCACATATCAGTACGAAAGGAATCTGTAAGTTGTTGGCTCCAGTATGGCAGAATGCTGGGATTCCCAAGTGTGCAGAGAATGTGGTCAAGAATTGTATGGTATGCTTGAAATACAACCCTGGTAGGGGAACCCCAACTTCAGCTGGTCATTTTGCGCCTCCATCATATCCATTTGAAGTTTTGCAGCTAGATTTTATCCACATGGAAAGGTGCAACAACCTGAAATATGTATTGGTGGTTGTTTGCGCTTTTTCAAAATGGATAGAAGTCTATCCCCTAAAGGACAACACTGCTCTATCCACAGCCAAAGCCCTTGTGAAGGAATTTTTCCCTAGGTTTGGAATGCCAAGAATGGTGTGGAGTGATAATGGGAGTGAGTTTGTGGGTCAAATGATGAAGAATGTGTGTGAGGGGTTGGGGATAAAGCAGAAGTTCCACGCTGCAAATCACCCCCAATCAGCTGGATTAGTAGAGCGCTACAATGGTGCTCTAAAACTCAAGCTGGCCAAAATCCAGGCGAGCTCAGGTCTTAAATGGCCTGACGCTCTGCCTCTAGCACTCCTGTCCACCAGAATGACCGTACACTCACGAGTGGGACTTAGCCCATACAAGGTTATTTTTGGCCGCCCAGCCAATGTATGGGGTGTGCCAAGACCGGCGAAATTCAGTGAAATCGAACATCCAGTACTGCTTGATTACTTGTACGAATTGACGGCTAAATTGCGTGTTTTACACCAACAGGTGCACGATACTCTTCCCCAGGCCTCTGAAGCTCCAGGACACCCTATCGACCCTGGCACGTGGGTTCTGGTGAAAAATTTCCAGCGCAAAAGCAACGATGAGCCTCGTTGGATCGGCCCTCATCTCGTACTTCTGTCTACAAGATCAGCTGTTCGAGTAAAGGGGAAGAAGAACTGGATCCACGGCGCCCACGTTAAAAGAATCCCTTTGCCTCTGCCGTATGACCAGTGGGTCCAGGAGGGTATCGCAGACTCTGAAACAGACACTGTACCTCGTTTTGTGCCGTTCAGTGATGCACGCATAAAAGGCACAACTTCAGCACAACAGAGTGACGATATTTTGCAAGAAGCTGTGCCACCGTCAATTCGATTGGACACTACAGAGCCTGAACTCTTGTTTCAAGATCAGACAGTACCTGGCCGTTTTCATTATAATCTAAGACCAAGGCCTATGGACAAATAAATATTCTTTTTCCTTACCTTTTTATTTTTTGATAACCATAGCTCTCCCATCTGAAGGACTTTCTTGATTTTTGTTTTTCGAACCACCATCCGGGTTCAGCCGCAGGGTCGCGGTGCCAAGACTTTGGGGTACAGGCCGAAGACGTTAGGTCAACGGTTCTGGTTGGTCTAGGGCGTTCCCTGGACTGACAGGCGTACTCCTTAGCAGAAGATACTCACCCGCCGCGAATGGCACGATTAGAGGATGGAGTTTTTCAAGATGGAGAGACTCGCTGAGGAAATGAACTTTAAAGCAAGAATGTGTAAAATAATGAAGAGCAAATGTTTTGTATTTTTATGTCTGTTTATATTATGTAGTATGGTAGTGTTTACTGTAGGATTTGTATTCTTCTCCTCTCAAGAGCCCATTGCAACCACTGTACAGCCTATACCTCCTCCTACTGTCTCCTCACACTCTTTTCACCCTCTGCCTGAACATGAACAAGCTAGACTGTCTGAGTTTGTAAACAACTCGTTTATTCAGCTCCTGCACCAGCACCAACTAGTCATGAATACAACCAATTGCTGGGTGTGTGGTTTAATGCCACATACCATTAATAAGGGTATTCCTTATCTAGTGCTGCCGTTTAGTTACAATGGATCGTCATGGGCATTCCAGACCATGTTTCTCTTTGCTCTAGATGCCTACTCCCCGCGACAACCGCATTCCATCAGACCTAGCACCAATAATAAAACCTTAATGAAAGGAGTTGCCGATATGAGCAGAGATATCGATGCTTACTCATCTATTCCCAAAGAAGAGTTGAGAGCTTATGTAGGGTGGAACGCGACGGGGTATAGTATTAGTCTGGGTGAAAGACAGCAAAAAATCTCATCCCCAATCTGGGTCGTACCCCACATAGGCCGGTTCTGTTTACAAGGTAATGGTCAGAATCCAAGAGCTCAACTGGGGAGAAGTGACTGTACTGAAACGTACACTTTTCCGTCACAGTTTTCCCCTGCGTTTTTGGCTGCCAAGGGTACATATTTTATCTGCAATGACCGAGCATATACATGGTTGCCCCCTGATTTCTCGGGCACATGTTATATTGCAAATCTGCTACCGCCAACATTTACTGCCGCCTCTGACTATCACAAGACCAGAGTTGTGAGAGGCGTGATTAGTAAGGAGGATACTGCCGGTCAGGAAGCGGGAGATTTCTTTTTGGGTTTCCTGCCGTTTTGGGGACCTATGGTTAATAGTAGGAACCTGAGACAACTGACTCGTGTGGTTGAATCCACTGTTAATGTTACGGCTGGTGCCCTTGGTAATTTGACAGCTGAGCTTCAGGCGGATCGCCTCATGACTTTGCAGAACCGCATGGTTCTAGACGTCATACTTGCAGACCGCGGTGGGGTATGTAAGGTTATCCAATCTAGTTGTTGCATTTTCATACCAGACAACGCTCCAACAGTTTATCAAGCCATCTCCAAACTGCATAAAATATCTGAATCCATACACGTGGATAAAGGAGATTGGTCACTGGTGGGGTGGTTCTGGGAACTGATATCTGCCTGGGGTTGGAAAGTTCTGATGGTCATTGGAATGATCTTAGCCATCCTTTTCCTGTTCTGTCTGTGCATACAGTGTGCTCCTGCGATATGTGGCCTCTGTGCTACATTATGTGTAAGAAAACCTGTATCGAGGGACGAGCTAAGTAATAGGATGATGCTACAGCAACACCTCCATGACTTCATGAATATTGACCTAGACTCGGATTGATGTGAGTATAGTTATTGCCTATGTAAGGGCAAAAGGAGGGTCTGTCGTACTTTGCAATTTGGGACCGCGTAGGAGGCAGGGCCCTACCCCTGTCTATCCCGGTATTAGCGAACCGCGAATGGTCAATGCGGTATGTACAAGTGCTTTGTGTAACGTTTTAGCTATGAATGCACTGTGTATACGTTATTATACATCACTACGTGGGTTCCATCTTAGAGCGGTGGCCATCTTATGGTTGCCCTCACATAGGCTACATATCATGAAGCAAATACGGGCCTTTTAGAGCACATGTGCCTTCCTTTGACTTTTCTGTGACCTGGGCAGCTTGGCTCCGCTGCCCCAGGTCAGTCCGGTCTCACGAGCTCCCCGTCCTCTGGCCACCTGTGATTAGCATCAGGGCTTGACACACCATAAAGCCTTTTCATCCTACACGAGCCTCCAGCTAATCTCTTTCGCACCTGACTGTTCCTGCTTTATGGCTTGTTTTCCAAACAGGAGATGCTCATGTTTATTGGGGCCTATCGATATCTGATGTGGGATCTGAGCCTTGCTGGGTAAATAATTGCGGGCTGGCTTAACTGGAATGTGGGATGGTCATCATGACTCTGCCTTTTCGTTTGTAATGTATACCTTTATATGGCCATATCGTAAACCAAGGAATGTGTGCCTGAAGCATGATATTTTGTATTTAAGGAGAAGCCTGTTTCTGTAATTTTTAGCAGTCTCCTGAGAACATACATGCTGTTGTACTTCTAGGATACCTGTAATTGGTCTGCAGCCAATAAACTGATCTTTGACTTCACCCAGAAGACTCTGTGTTTCTGTAGGTCTGAAACAGGAAGAACCCGAAGTCAAAGGGTGTGTTCCCCTGCACCGCTGGGCTTAAAATTCCCAGTACTTCACTATACCAAATTGATAATCTCATGAAGCAAAACCTACATGGACGTGTAACGCTAGCTCGGGAAGATGGGTCTTCCATATGCTGCTGTTCCCTGTGAGTGTCAAGGTCCCTGCACATGGCAAAATTCACTTCTAACAATAACCCAGAGGAGTCTGGCTGGAGGTCGGGGATAAGGCAGGGACGTACAGACGAGAGCAGGCCGGAGCGAAGTTCGGGGCTCCCCTGGAGGTGTTTGGAGGGAAGGTGCGGACCTTGGTACCAGTTAAGAGTTCTGAAAGTGGGACAAAGGTGGATCAGTTAGTTGCAGGTTTAGCTTAATTTCTAATTCTCTATTTAATCTTTTCATTAACACATTTCAATGAATAAACAACCCAACTCATTTCTGTAGATATTCAAATTCAATTTTATATTAATATTGCAAATTAAATCATTCATTTGATCAAGTTGCCATTCATATTTACCTATTCTGGCTAAATGTCGTCCTCTATGTCACATCTGGCAGTCTCGCAAATCTATGCCCATCAATTTAGTAGGTTCAGTTCATCAGGAGTTTGGGCATTAATTCAGTCCGTCAAAGATTCAGGCTAACAGCTGTCCTGCAGTGTCACCGTCCTCTCCGTCAGCATAACGTCAGGAAATCGGGAAAAGGCCAGAAACGAACCCGCGCCCACCTCTCTATTCTACCATAATTTATAGTAAAAATCATTGACAATTTGTATCAAAAACGGGTCTTCAAATGTTCTGATTGGTCAATTGAAATCGTCTGACAGGATTCCCACCAAAATGAAGTCTCTGATGTCATTATACTTGATTTTTCTGTTTTTTTAGTAGCACATTATTGTTCATTCAGAAAAGCTGGCTTGTGTCCCAGGGCAACCTTGAAGGGTACATGTTCATCTGGGGTCATGACGAGGCCACTGTAGCTGTTGTCAGCGCAGGCGCACTTCACCCAAACCTTGTTCAGCGTCGGCAGTCGGGTTAGGCACCAAAGGCAGCCATCTTTCGATAGGCCAAAATGGTCAACTTAAGCAAAGAAACACAAAAACGTAATTAATACATAGAAATGACTAATTAAATGTTATTCCCTCGCTAGTACCCATATGTGTGTATATTTATCTAGGAAAAGCAACACTCAGTGCAGTATATACTTACTAAATAAAGCACAAATCACAATTATATCACAAAAGCGACATATATCATGCAATATTCTAATTGTCTATCATTAATATGCGTACAAAATTTAGTTCACGTATTAATTAAGCCATGCAGATGCAAATCCCACGTGTAATTCATATATTAATAAGGTTGGTAAATATTTTCCACATCACTCCAATCCATTAGTTCAATTATAATTAATTAATTAATCTAATTAATAAAACAACATGCAAAATGGGGTGGGTATACAAAATTTAGCATAACCCGCTCCAGCACTACTGGCAATATTCACCCACATTGCTGCCATTAGAATGACTAGTGCCTAGTAGATAATAACATGCAGAGTAATAGGGGACATCCAATTTATGTCATCTACAACTATAGAATAGATACACTCACCTGGAATTTCCATTGCTAATGTTACAGACCACAACATTTAGAAATAGCATTAGGAAAGGTTCGGGAAACTACACACCACAAATATGATTAAGAACTGACTAGGTTTTATAGGACACCAATTGCAAAGAATAGAATAGAGAAGGAACATATTGCGAAAGGGCACAAATGATAGTGCTGCATAGCAGTGGTAGTGTTAGTTCTCGGAGGCTTGCAAAGCTCAAAGTAGTGGGTTGCACTGTGGCCAGGATAATTGCACTAACGGCGCACAATACATCTGTACTAGTTACAACACCCTGCCTACAAAGGAGTAATTTTAACATACCAGCATCATTGCTGGGGAGGCCCTGCGAGGAAGATGTAGTGATTTGGTATCAGATGGGGTAATGTAGAAGCCGCCTTTATAATATGAAACCCAATATCTACCTTAAAGGCCTGTAGAACATTGACACAAAAGAATTAATTAAAAGTTACTGAGGCTGCTAAAAGTACAGATTCTTTTGTAACGCAAGGCTTGCCTAAGAGAGACACCAGCACAGCGCAGGATGCTGGCATAGCCACAAGTATTTCAGCATGTCACATTTAGAAATATGTCTGGGATGAGCTATGATATTGCAATTATTTCTGTGGAAAAGTACCTAGGTTAATACAATGCATTACAGTGGAAAGTCCCAAAAGCTGCCTACTTAAGACACGTGGTCAGCAACAGTATATTTCGGACCATAAATGGTATAGCGCAGCCTAGGCCTTTGCTAATTGGTCATCTATTCGATGCTTAATTTGTGCTACGTGCATTATGATGCTGTATCCTCTGTGGTTTGTGTCAATAAAAGCTGTCAGAGACGTCACCTCTTTGGACACTCAGCGGCTATGCTGACTGTCTCCGTGCTGCACGTATGTGTATTATCTTGTCATCTCTAATTAATTTTCTCTATCATATGTGCTGATTGCTATTATTTTATTTAGGCTACCACAGTAGTGTGCTATGAGTCTTTTACATCTTCGACACTTGTAAAGTCTCAACAGATTTCAGTCTATTTAAGGTGCAGTAGATTTCTTTCTTTATATCTTCATATTCTGCCTCAGTGTGGTGTGTTTTCTATTCCTATTGGTGTTATTCCTCCTATTGGACGGGACTGGCTTCCTCATGGAAAAACACTACTGATGTGTGATATTTTTTGGCTTGTACCTACTTTAATTTAATAGCCAAAGCTGCACAGACAGCATGCTGCACCGACAATGTGTCTAATGTACGTGCTGTCATTTAACAGCGACATTTAACAGCGTGCTCCCTGGTGGTCTAGCGGTTAGGATTTGGTGCTCTCACTGCAGCGGTCTGGGTTTGATTCTTTGTCAGGAAAGAGTAGAATTTCTCTTCTGCATGATGTACTTCTATTCCGACAGGGAACAGTTTTATTTGTTCTTTTTTATTGCATTGAAACTGATTTTATTTATAACATTTAAATTGGAAGTATTTTATTACATACATTCTTCTTTAATCGACTTGACACCAGTAAACATTTCAGGGACAGCGAGGAATTGCTGACAGAAAAGTGACTGAAGGCCAATGGACTGGGGTGGGAGCATTGCTAGGAGTCGAGCGCTTGGAGAGGAGCCTGGCCAGGAGATGGGCCCGGAGCTTGGAGGGACCACTTCGCCCCTCACTCCCCCAGGAGAGAGTTGACTAGCACGGAGAGGGTACGGTGCAGAGTGAGTACCAGGGCGGCGAGGCTCCGCTAGGTTGGTGCTGATAAGTGATGGTGGACTCTCACCAGCACAGTTTGGAGGCCTGGAATTGTAATATGCCCCATGGCAGGTGTGGTTGAGATGGTGTACACAGCCGGGAGCGGTTGCCACTTGGCCATACAGATTGGCGAAGATCAGGACCTGGGTGGCTGTACTGAGCAAAGAGTGGACTGGCCAGTGAGGCAGAGCTGCGACTGGGGGCGCCGGGTGGGGCCACTGAGACTGCCATGGGCAAAGAGAAAGGGCCCAAACCCATACAGCGGAATACTATGATAAATTATGCAACCTCGCAGTCTACCACAAAGAATACCATACGCTTGATAGACGCTCGGATGTCCCAGGGTCAGATGGAAACTGCAGGGGAGCCCTCAAGGGTGGAGCTGTTGACAGTGATACATTGCTCCCAGATGGCCCTGGAGGAGAAAACTGAGACATTTAACAGCGTGCTCCCTGGTGGTCTAGCGGTTGGGATTTGGTGCTCTCACTGCAGCGGTCTGGGTTTGATTCCTTGTCAGGAAAGAGTAGAATTTCTCTTCTGCATGATGTACTTCTATTCCGACAGGGAACAGTTTTATTTGTTCTTTTTTATTGCATTTAAACTGATTTTATTTATAACATTTAAATTGGAAGTATTTTATTACATACATTCTTCTTTATTCGACTTGACACCAGCAAACATTTCAGGGACAGCGAGGAATTGCTGACAGAAAAGTGACTGAAGGCCAATGGACTGGGGTGGGACCATTGCTAGGAGTGGAGCGCTTGGAGAGGAGCCTGGCCAGGAGATGGGCCCGGAGCTTGGAGGGACCGCAGCATTTTCCTGCCGCTAAAGCGGCAATAATTTTAACGCCGCTCTTGATAATATGCCCCATAGATTGTAACTGCATTCTGTGGGCAGCTATTCAGGCGGAGCGCCGCACCTTCGAGAACCATGCCATATCTATTAACTCAAACTATACCAAATTGATAATCTCATGAAGCAAAACCTACATGGACGTGAAACACCAGCTCGGGAAGATGGGACTTCCATATGCTGCTGTTCCCTGTGAGTGTCAAGGTCCCTGCAAATGGCAAAATTCACTTCTAACAATAACCCAGAGGAGTCTGGCTGGAGGTCGGGGATAAGGCAGGGACGTACAGACGAGAGCAGGCCTGGGCGAAGTTCGGGGCTGCCCTGGAGGTGTTTGGAGGGAAGGTGCGGACCTTGGTACCAGTTAAGAGCTCTGAAAGTGGGACAAAGGTGGATCAGTTAGTTGCAGGTTTAGCTTAATTTCTAATTCTCTAATTAATCTTTTCATTAACACATTTCAATGAATAAACAACCCAACTCATTTCTGTAGAAATTCAAATTCAATTTTATATTAATATTGCAAATTAAATCATTCATTTGATCAAGTTGCCATTCATTTTTACCTATTCTGGCTAAATGTCGTCCTCTATGTCACATCTGGCAGTCTCGCAAATCTATGCCCATCAATTTAGTAGGTTCAGTTCATCAGGAGTGTGGGCATTAATTCAGTCCGTCAAAGATTCAGGCTAACAGCTGTCCTGCAGTGTCACCGTCCTCTCCATCAGCATAACGTCAGGAAATCGAGAAAGGCCAGAAACGAACCCGCGCCCACCTCTCTATTCTACCATAATTTATAGTAAAAATCATTGACAATTTGTATCAAAAACGGGTCTTCAAATGTTCTGATTGGTCAGTTGAAATCGTCTGACAGGATTCCCACCAAAATGAAGTCTCTGATGTCATTATACTTGATTTTTCCGTTTTTTTAGTAGCACATTATTGTTCATTCTGAAAAGCTGGCTTGTGTCCCAGGGCAACCTTGAAGGGTACATGTTCATCTGGGGTCATGATGAGGCCACTGTAGCTGTTGTCAGCGCAGGCGCACTTCACCCAAACCTTGTTCAGCTTCGGCAGTCGGGTTAGGCACCAAAGGCAGCCATCTTTCGATAGGCCAAAATGGTCAACTTAAGCAAAGAAACACAAAAACGTAATTAATACATAGAAATGACTAATTAAATGTTATTCCCTCGCTAATACCCATATGTGTCTGTATTTATCTAGGAAAAGCAACACTCAGTGCAGTATATACTTACTAAATAAAACACAAATCACAATTACATCACAAAAGCGACATATATCATACAATATTCTAATTGTCTATCATTAATATGCGTACAAAATTTAGTTCACGTATTAATTAAGCCATGCAGATGCAAATCCCACGTGTAATTCATATATTAATAAGGTTGGTAAATATTTTCCACATCACTCCAATCCATTAGTTCAATTATAATTAATTGTGAGAAAGTGGCTCTGTATATACTGTTCCCTAATAGGTACAGGGTGTACAGAGTCCACAGTCCCCCAGAGGCTGATAGAGGTCAAAGTTAGGTATGACCTTACTCTCAAAAGTGGTAGCTTGGTCGAGCAGTAAGGCAGTACCAGAGGACAGTGTAAAGCATTTATTGTACACACTCAGTCAGCAAATGGTTTCACACACTCAATAACTGAACTCTAGGCCAATGATTTATATATATAAAATATATGCTTGTTTTATTTTTAGAACCACAAAGGGAGTAAAAATATACTTTCTCAGAATGAGAGGTTGAATATAAATACTTTTGTCTTAGGCAATAAATTTGTGTAAACAGTCACAGTTGGTTGCAATAAACAATCCTATTTCCTAAACATAACAATGCATTGAGCTCAATGGTAAATTCAGGTTATTTGTAATAAATTACTTTTCAGATTACTTTTGGAATTCCAGGTCTGGCTCCTAGAACCAGCCTGGGGTCAGTATTCAGAATCAAGTGATGAAAGTCGACTTAATAACTGTAATGATTTTTAAATAATATTTAGCTATTTCAAAAGTTAGCACTTGGAAAATATTTCACAGAAAACATTCAATGGATCTCTATGGCAAGAAATTCAAATTGCAGGTAGAGTACTTTATCGTTACTTTAGTAATCCAGGACTGGGTGCCTAGACCCAGGACTGGGGTCCTTATCAAAAGCAGGTAAGTAATTTCGTTTGCAGAAATGGTACGATTTTAAAAGAATATTTCAAATTTGCAAAAGTAGACACTTAGAAGAAATTTCACAGAAAAGCAGACAATGGTTTCCTATGGGAGAAAAATGAGTTAGAGGTAAGTATAGTTGTGAACACTTTTCAGAGTCAGGGCTGGGCACCAAGATCCAGCACTGGGAGCTCACCTAGGAGCAGGTGAGTAAATTCGTTTTTGTCACTTGGCTGATTTTTGGTGAATTTTTGCAGTTTTGAAAAGTTCACACTTAGAAGATTTTTGAAGAAAAAGTCAGTCAATGTTACCCTATGAGGAAAACGAAGTTAGCGGTTTAAGGGTAAGTACTCGACTGGTAGAGTTGAAATTCCGGGCATGGACTCAGGGGTCCCCCAGTGTCAGGTAGGTACAGTTGGTTCACCCTCAGCGGTTTCAGGACGGCCGGGTGCAGAGAGAGTTAGGCCCAATGTTATCCTATGAGGGATAGGGGGGCCTTGGTTGGTGGCTGCTGTCTGGCAAGCCACGCGGCTGTGGGAGCTGGGCTCCTGGTCACTTACTCAGGGCAAGTGGGGAAGTAGGTTAGTGTAGAGAGGGCACTGCCAGGGCCACTCGGGCGGCTGGGTGCAGGGTGCTTTTTGAGCCTTCGGGCGCTCAATGGAAATCAATGGGAATGTTCCGGTTTGGAAAAACAGGCTGCAGGCTCGGGGACGAGGATGCTTCAGGTGCCACCACCACTTCGAGAGGTAAGTTGGGTAGTTGTAGGTTAGGTGGGTACCCCGGGATTGGGCACAGGGGGCCGCAGGGCGCCGGGTGCAGGGGTGCCTTTTGATGTCGGAAATCTTACCCTCTGGTTGATCGCGGTTGGGGTGGCACTCTGTTCTGAGGCTGCAGGCTTCTTCCGGAATGTCGAGGGGGGTCCTTGAGTGCCGGACTCGGGGTCACAGTCGCCGTGGGGTCGTCCTCAGGGTCTTTGTCCACTCCGGCACTGGCCAGGCTTGGCTGGTGCAGAGTGTGTTGGGTCCGCGGTTCCGGGCTGCTGCCCAGGGTTAAAAATAGGTTTCTTGAGTAGAGCCTCTACTCATGGGAGACCCAGGGGCTTAGAGCCAACAGGTAGCCAGGTCCTCCGGGGTTGGTGAGGTTGCTGGCCACGAGAGATGCCGCGCTGGTGCAGGTTCGAGAGTCGACAGGCCGGTAGGGCTGGGGCCAAAGCAGTTGGTGTCTTCTTCTCTTTTTAGCAGCTGCAGGGCAGGTCCTTGTTCTTCTTGCTCTTCTTGTAGTTTTCTATCTGGAATCTCCGGAAGGAAGGTTCAGGGGGCCCCTAAATACTAGATTTAGGGGCGTTACAGGTAGGTGAAGGCCAGGGACCAATGGGTCCTTGTCCTGGGGTGGGTACACCCCCTATCCTGCCTCTCTCCTGTGGGAGGAGGGCAGTAGCCTAATCCTGATAGGGTAGGGCCTCCCATCTTCAAGATGGCGAGAGCCCGGAGATGTGCTTCACCTCGCCTCCCCCACCTGAGGGGTGGGGTGGGCAGGCTGGCACATCCCCTGTCCTTGAATGGGGTTTCCGGCCAAGCTTCCTGCCAGAGTGGGGGGTTGCAGTGGCCTGGGGAAACTCCAACTGGCGGCATGCCTTTGAAGCTTCCCTTTGCTCATCCTGGGGGAGGAGATTTCTCACCTCACCCAGGATGTGCATTGTTGCAGGCCCGGGAGAGCAGGGGCTCTCCCACCCAGGGGTCCAGCAACGTGTCTGCTGTGTGGCAGCCTGGGCAGCCTCAGAGCAGACGTGGATTGTAGGTTAGCTGTAAGGGGGCATCTCTAAGATGCCCTCTGGGGTGCTTAGTACATTAAATCCCACACTGGCATCAGTGTGGGTTTAATGTGCTGAGAAGTTTGATACCAAACTTCCCAGTCTTCAGTGTTGCCATTATGGTGCTGTGGAGTTCGTGTTTGACGAGCTCTCAGCACCATGTACTTGTAAAAGGCAGCACTGTACTTACAGTGCCCAGGAATGGACCTGGGTACTGTAGGGGCACAGGGCTCCTGCTCCTGTGCCCACACCATAGGCATAAGGCACCCAGCCAGAGGGGTGGCTGACATATGCCTTGGCAGTATAGGTAATGGGCATGGCACACAGAGATGTGTGCCATGTCGACTCTTTGTTTTGTCCTGCACCCAGACACTCAGCCTGCAAAGGCAGTGTGTGTGTGTAAGGGTACAGGGCCTCTAAGGGTGGCACAATGAGTGCTGCAGCCCTTAGAGGCCTTCCCTGGTCACAAGGCCCTGGGTACCTAGGGTACCATTTACCAGGGGCTGACAGGTGGCCAGGGTTTGCCAATTGGGAGTTTGTGTGTTTTAAGGAAGGAACATAGGCCCTGGGCACCTGATTGGCAGGAGCCCAGGGCACAACAAGGAAAAGTGCATCAGCTATTAGGCAAAAAAGGGGGGGGGGTTACTGCAACAGAAACCCACTTTCTCACACAAGCCCCCCCCAGCCCAAAGGCCAGGAGACTTCTGCCAAAGCTGGGAGAGTCTACCTAGTCTTTCAGGCGAGGAAGAGTTGGGGAAGTGGTTTCAAAGTTGCAGGGCCTACTCTGCCTTACATCCTTCTGCCTAGGTCAGTCCCTTTGGGGACCTGGCCTGTCTTATTAGTTTCAGGACCTAACTCCCAAGGCTCCTCTCCTTGTCTTTTACTGTCCTGGTCCCATCTTTCTATTTTGGGTTTAGAGGTGTATACCTCGGTAGTTTCTAACTTAGCCAGGGCTAGGCCCAGCTTACCCACAGAGGCTACCCACAGCTTGAGCAACCCCACCATGACCAATAAGGTCAGGGGGCCTGACTTGCTATTTGGCAGGGGGTTAGGCCACCATGCCAAGGATAGGGCTGCCATGAAGGCTAACACCCAGCAGAGGCTGCTGACAGCTGTCAGTGCCCAGTACCATACCTTTAGCTCCTGACTGGCAAGTGAGGGGGCTATTTTATAGTTCTCTTTGGGTCCTGGCTGTTGGTCTGTTTGAGGATAGGGGGTCCCTACTCTTGGTAGGGAACACCCCTCCTCTACCCCTTGTTCTGCCACCTGAGGAGCCACTAATTCAGGCTGGACAGTTGCCTGACTAGTCAGGTCTTGCTGTTGGCTAGGGGGGGCTTTACCAGTGCCATTGTGGGAGTTTTCCCTTACTGGGATAGAATCTCCCTGGCTCTCTGGGACTGTGGCTAACAGTTGCCCACCTTTCCTACCCTGTTTCTTCTCACTCTTTTGGGACTCAGCTGCACTGACTGCAGGTTGAGCCCCCACAGGTTCTTTGGGCGAGGCCTGGCATTGGGCCAGCACCTCTCTTTGGCTCAGTTCCACATCTAAGTGATCATTCCCCAAGAGACAATCAAGGGGGAGGTTTTTACTGACTATCACTTTCCTCCATCTAAGGGACCCAGCTGTGGCTAGGGGCACTATAGCCACAGGCCTAACAGTGACTCCCCCTGGGACAGTTCTTACCCTTCTTGTTTCCCCTGAGACATATTGGTGTGGGAATACCAACCTGTCATGTACCACAGTGTGACTGGCACAGGTATCTCTCAGGGCAGTGGCTGGGATTCCATTCACCAGTAGGTGGTGGAAGTGTCTACATCCTTCTGGGATCTCCAGCTTGCTTCTTGGGCCCATTCCCCAGTTGAAAGCTAGGAGGACTTCCTCATCTGAGGACCCTCCCTCCCAAGCTACACTGGCAACCCCTGGGGCTACACTAGTCACCCCTGGAGCTGTACTAGGAACCTTATTTTTAGGACAGCTAGAGTCCTGGGTGTGGTGTCCAGCCTTCTGACAGTTGAAACACCATATTCTGTTGGGATCCCAATTCTTACCTTGGTACCCTGGTTTAGTTTGTGAGGTGTCTTTGGGCCCACCCTCCTGGTCAGGTTTTTGGGGGGCTACCTGGGACTCCTTTCTTTTATCCACAAGGGGTTCACTCTCTTTCTTCTGGGGAGGTTTTGGGACCCCTTGGTTCTGGTCCCTCCCAGTGAACGTCCTAGTCACCCTAGTCTTGACCCAGTGGTCTGCTCTTTTTCCCAATTCTTGGGGGGATTTTAGACCTAGGTCTACCAAATGCTGATGCAACTTTTCATTTGTGCAGTTACTCAAAATATGTTCCTTCATGAATAAATTGTACAATCCAGTAAAATCCTGCACACCATGTCCAGCTAACCAACCATCCAGTGTCTTCACTGAGAAATCTACAAAATCAATCCAGGACTGGGTCTGGGTTTTGTGAGCCCCCCTGAACCTAATTCTATACTCCTCAGTGGTGAATCCAAATCCCTCAATCAGAGCTTTCTTCATGAGGTCATAGGATCCTGCTTCTGGCCCAGAGAGAGTCAGAAGCCTGTCCCTGCAGTTACCAGAGAACAGTTCCCACAGGAGTGCCCCCCAGAGAGGTTTCTTTACTTTCCTGATATCACAAGCCCTCTCAAAGGCTGTGAACCATTTGGTGATATCATCACCTTCCTCAAATTTAGGGACAATCCCTTTGGGGATTTTAAGGTCAGAAGTTTCCTCCCTATCCTTGTTTTTATTATTGCTGCCACCATTGATGGGTGCTAAACCCATCTCTCTCCTTTCCTTTTCTAGAGCCAGGAGCCTGGACTCTAGATCTATTCTTTTGGCCAGCCTCATAAGGCTGTCCTCTTCACTGGGGGGACCCCCAGTGTTGTCCCTGGGACCAGAGCCACCTGTGTGGTCTCTAGGTGCCCAGATGCTATGTCTTGAGTTGGAGGGTATGGGTGCCATCTCCTCCCTAGGGAATAGTATGGGGAGGTTGCTGTCCTCCTCCCCTGTTTCCCTTTCCTCATCTGACTGGCCATCACCATGTTCAGATGGGTGGTCTTTAGCATACTCAGCCAGGAGCTCCAGGAGCCCTTGTTTGGTTGGATGCTGACCCATTTGTAAATTTTTGAGTTTACATAAGGACCTCAATTCCTTGAAAGACAAGTGTAAGTAAGGTGTGAGGTCGAGCTCCTCCACCAGGTCCATGTTATTATTATCACTAATAGCTGGGTTTGTTTGAGACATTCTAACCTGACAGTTCTAACCCTCTACCCTGACTATAGTGACTTTTATTTTTCTAAAATTCTAATGGGACTTAAGCAAGGCCCTAGCAAGACTTTTAGTAATTTTGGAAAAACCAATCAGAATTCTAAAGGCAATTTTTAAGAGTTCTGTCGTGTGATCAGATGATAACCAAGTAGTCCAACAAATGCAAGTTTGTATCCCACCGCTGATCCACCAATGTGAGAAAGTGGCTCTGTATATACTGTTCCCTAATAGGTACAGGGTGTACAGAGTCCACAGTCCCCCAGAGGCTGATAGAGGTCAAAGTTAGGTATGACCTTACTCTCAAAAGTGGTAGCTTGGTCGAGCAGTAAGGCAGTACCAGAGGACAGTGTAAAGCATTTATTGTACACACTCAGTCAGCAAATGGTTTCACACACTCAATAACTGAACTCTAGGCCAATGATTTATATATATAAAATATATGCTTGTTTTATTTTTAGAACCACAAAGGGAGTAAAAATATACTTTCTCAGAATGAGAGGTTGAATATAAATACTTTTGTCTTAGGCAATAAATTTGTGTAAACAGTCACAGTTGGTTGCAATAAACAATCCTATTTCCTAAACATAACAATGCATTGAGCTCAATGGTAAATTCAGGTTATTTGTAATAAATTACTTTTCAGATTACTTTTGGAATTCCAGGTCTGGCTCCTAGAACCAGCCTGGGGTCAGTATTCAGAATCAAGTGATGAAAGTCGACTTAATAACTGTAATGATTTTTAAATAATATTTAGCTATTTCAAAAGTTAGCACTTGGAAAATATTTCACAGAAAACATTCAATGGATCTCTATGGCAAGAAATTCAAATTGCAGGTAGAGTACTTTATCGTTACTTTAGTAATCCAGGACTGGGTGCCTAGACCCAGGACTGGGGTCCTTATCAAAAGCAGGTAAGTAATTTCGTTTGCAGAAATGGTACGATTTTAAAAGAATATTTCAAATTTGCAAAAGTAGACACTTAGAAGAAATTTCACAGAAAAGCAGACAATGGTTTCCTATGGGAGAAAAATGAGTTAGAGGTAAGTATAGTTGTGAACACTTTTCAGAGTCAGGGCTGGGCACCAAGATCCAGCACTGGGAGCTCACCTAGGAGCAGGTGAGTAAATTCGTTTTTGTCACTTGGCTGATTTTTGGTGAATTTTTGCAGTTTTGAAAAGTTCACACTTAGAAGATTTTTGAAGAAAAAGTCAGTCAATGTTACCCTATGAGGAAAACGAAGTTAGCGGTTTAAGGGTAAGTACTCGACTGGTAGAGTTGAAATTCCGGGCATGGACTCAGGGGTCCCCCAGTGTCAGGTAGGTACAGTTGGTTCACCCTCAGCGGTTTCAGGACGGCCGGGTGCAGAGAGAGTTAGGCCCAATGTTATCCTATGAGGGATAGGGGGGCCTTGGTTGGTGGCTGCTGTCTGGCAAGCCACGCGGCTGTGGGAGCTGGGCTCCTGGTCACTTACTCAGGGCAAGTGGGGAAGTAGGTTAGTGTAGAGAGGGCACTGCCAGGGCCACTCGGGCGGCTGGGTGCAGGGTGCTTTTTGAGCCTTCGGGCGCTCAATGGAAATCAATGGGAATGTTCCGGTTTGGAAAAACAGGCTGCAGGCTCGGGGACGAGGATGCTTCAGGTGCCACCACCACTTCGAGAGGTAAGTTGGGTAGTTGTAGGTTAGGTGGGTACCCCGGGATTGGGCACAGGGGGCCGCAGGGCGCCGGGTGCAGGGGTGCCTTTTGATGTCGGAAATCTTACCCTCTGGTTGATCGCGGTTGGGGTGGCACTCTGTTCTGAGGCTGCAGGCTTCTTCCGGAATGTCGAGGGGGGTCCTTGAGTGCCGGACTCGGGGTCACAGTCGCCGTGGGGTCGTCCTCAGGGTCTTTGTCCACTCCGGCACTGGCCAGGCTTGGCTGGTGCAGAGTGTGTTGGGTCCGCGGTTCCGGGCT
Organism: Triturus cristatus; assembly: GCF_964204655.1. Taxonomy (NCBI): domain Eukaryota; kingdom Metazoa; phylum Chordata; class Amphibia; order Caudata; family Salamandridae; genus Triturus; species Triturus cristatus. The sequence goes on along the minus strand of NC_140585.1, from coordinate 142,548,975 downwards.
GCTGCCCAGGGTTAAAAATAGGTTTCTTGAGTAGAGCCTCTACTCATGGGAGACCCAGGGGCTTAGAGCCAACAGGTAGCCAGGTCCTCCGGGGTTGGTGAGGTTGCTGGCCACGAGAGATGCCGCGCTGGTGCAGGTTCGAGAGTCGACAGGCCGGTAGGGCTGGGGCCAAAGCAGTTGGTGTCTTCTTCTCTTTTTAGCAGCTGCAGGGCAGGTCCTTGTTCTTCTTGCTCTTCTTGTAGTTTTCTATCTGGAATCTCCGGAAGGAAGGTTCAGGGGGCCCCTAAATACTAGATTTAGGGGCGTTACAGGTAGGTGAAGGCCAGGGACCAATGGGTCCTTGTCCTGGGGTGGGTACACCCCCTATCCTGCCTCTCTCCTGTGGGAGGAGGGCAGTAGCCTAATCCTGATAGGGTAGGGCCTCCCATCTTCAAGATGGCGAGAGCCCGGAGATGTGCTTCACCTCGCCTCCCCCACCTGAGGGGTGGGGTGGGCAGGCTGGCACATCCCCTGTCCTTGTATGGGGTTTCCGGCCAAGCTTCCTGCCAGAGTGGGGGGTTGCAGTGGCCTGGGGAAACTCCAACTGGCGGCATGCCTTTGAAGCTTCCCTTTGCTCATCCTGGGGGAGGAGATTTCTCACCTCACCCAGGATGTGCATTGTTGCAGGCCCGGGAGAGCAGGGGCTCTCCCACCCAGGGGTCCAGCAACGTGTCTGCTGTGTGGCAGCCTGGGCAGCCTCAGAGCAGACGTGGATTGTAGGTTAGCTGTAAGGGGGCATCTCTAAGATGCCCTCTGGGGTGCTTAGTACATTAAATCCCACACTGGCATCAGTGTGGGTTTAATGTGCTGAGAAGTTTGATACCAAACTTCCCAGTCTTCAGTGTTGCCATTATGGTGCTGTGGAGTTCGTGTTTGACGAGCTCTCAGCACCATGTACTTGTAAAAGGCAGCACTGTACTTACAGTGCCCAGGAATGGACCTGGGTACTGTAGGGGCACAGGGCTCCTGCTCCTGTGCCCACACCATAGGCATAAGGCACCCAGCCAGAGGGGTGGCTGACATATGCCTTGGCAGTATAGGTAATGGGCATGGCACACAGAGATGTGTGCCATGTCGACTCTTTGTTTTGTCCTGCACCCAGACACTCAGCCTGCAAAGGCAGTGTGTGTGTGTAAGGGTACAGGGCCTCTAAGGGTGGCACAATGAGTGCTGCAGCCCTTAGAGGCCTTCCCTGGTCACAAGGCCCTGGGTACCTAGGGTACCATTTACCAGGGGCTGACAGGTGGCCAGGGTTTGCCAATTGGGAGTTTGTGTGTTTTAAGGAAGGAACATAGGCCCTGGGCACCTGATTGGCAGGAGCCCAGGGCACAACAAGGAAAAGTGCATCAGCTATTAGGCAAAAAAGGGGGGGGGGTTACTGCAACAGAAACCCACTTTCTCACACAAGCCCCCCCCAGCCCAAAGGCCAGGAGACTTCTGCCAAAGCTGGGAGAGTCTACCTAGTCTTTCAGGCGAGGAAGAGTTGGGGAAGTGGTTTGAAAGTTGCAGGGCCTACTCTGCCTTACATCCTTCTGCCTAGGTCAGTCCCTTTGGGGACCTGGCCTGTCTTATTAGTTTCAGGACCTAACTCCCAAGGCTCCTCTCCTTGTCTTTTACTGTCCTGGTCCCATCTTTCTATTTTGGGTTTAGAGGTGTATACCTCGGTAGTTTCTAACTTAGCCAGGGCTAGGCCCAGCTTACCCACAGAGGCTACCCACAGCTTGAGCAACCCCACCATGACCAATAAGGTCAGGGGGCCTGACTTGCTATTTGGCAGGGGGTTAGGCCACCATGCCAAGGATAGGGCTGCCATGAAGGCTAACACCCAGCAGAGGCTGCTGACAGCTGTCAGTGCCCAGTACCATACCTTTAGCTCCTGACTGGCAAGTGAGGGGGCTATTTTATAGTTCTCTTTGGGTCCTGGCTGTTGGTCTGTTTGAGGATAGGGGGTCCCTACTCTTGGTAGGGAACACCCCTCCTCTACCCCTTGTTCTGCCACCTGAGGAGCCACTAATTCAGGCTGGACAGTTGCCTGACTAGTCAGGTCTTGCTGTTGGCTAGGGGGGGCTTTACCAGTGCCATTGTGGGAGTTTTCCCTTACTGGGATAGAATCTCCCTGGCTCTCTGGGACTGTGGCTAACAGTTGCCCACCTTTCCTACCCTGTTTCTTCTCACTCTTTTGGGACTCAGCTGCACTGACTGCAGGTTGAGCCCCCACAGGTTCTTTGGGCGAGGCCTGGCATTGGGCCAGCACCTCTCTTTGGCTCAGTTCCACATCTAAGTGATCATTCCCCAAGAGACAATCAAGGGGGAGGTTTTTACTGACTATCACTTTCCTCCATCTAAGGGACCCAGCTGTGGCTAGGGGCACTATAGCCACAGGCCTAACAGTGACTCCCCCTGGGACAGTTCTTACCCTTCTTGTTTCCCCTGAGACATATTGGTGTGGGAATACCAACCTGTCATGTACCACAGTGTGACTGGCACAGGTATCTCTCAGGGCAGTGGCTGGGATTCCATTCACCAGTAGGTGGTGGAAGTGTCTACATCCTTCTGGGATCTCCAGCTTGCTTCTTGGGCCCATTCCCCAGTTGAAAGCTAGGAGGACTTCCTCATCTGAGGACCCTCCCTCCCAAGCTACACTGGCAACCCCTGGGGCTACACTAGTCACCCCTGGAGCTGTACTAGGAACCTTATTTTTAGGACAGCTAGAGTCCTGGGTGTGGTGTCCAGCCTTCTGACAGTTGAAACACCATATTCTGTTGGGATCCCAATTCTTACCTTGGTACCCTGGTTTAGTTTGTGAGGTGTCTTTGGGCCCACCCTCCTGGTCAGGTTTTTGGGGGGCTACCTGGGACTCCTTTCTTTTATCCACAAGGGGTTCACTCTCTTTCTTCTGGGGAGGTTTTGGGACCCCTTGGTTCTGGTCCCTCCCAGTGAACGTCCTAGTCACCTTAGTCTTGACCCAGTGGTCTGCTCTTTTTCCCAATTCTTGGGGGGATTTTAGACCTAGGTCTACCAAATGCTGATGCAACTTTTCATTTGTGCAGTTACTCAAAATATGTTCCTTCATGAATAAATTGTACAATCCAGTAAAATCCTGCACACCATGTCCAGCTAACCAACCATCCAGTGTCTTCACTGAGAAATCTACAAAATCAATCCAGGACTGGGTCTGGGTTTTGTGAGCCCCCCTGAACCTAATTCTATACTCCTCAGTGGTGAATCCAAATCCCTCAATCAGAGCTTTCTTCATGAGGTCATAGGATCCTGCTTCTGGCCCAGAGAGAGTCAGAAGCCTGTCCCTGCAGTTACCAGAGAACAGTTCCCACAGGAGTGCCCCCCAGAGAGGTTTCTTTACTTTCCTGATATCACAAGCCCTCTCAAAGGCTGTGAACCATTTGGTGATATCATCACCTTCCTCAAATTTAGGGACAATCCCTTTGGGGATTTTAAGGTCAGAAGTTTCCTCCCTATCCTTGTTTTTATTATTGCTGCCACCATTGATGGGTGCTAAACCCATCTCTCTCCTTTCCTTTTCTAGAGCCAGGAGCCTGGACTCTAGATCTATTCTTTTGGCCAGCCTCATAAGGCTGTCCTCTTCACTGGGGGGACCCCCAGTGTTGTCCCTGGGACCAGAGCCACCTGTGTGGTCTCTAGGTGCCCAGATGCTATGTCTTGAGTTGGAGGGTATGGGTGCCATCTCCTCCCTAGGGAATAGTATGGGGAGGTTGCTGTCCTCCTCCCCTGTTTCCCTTTCCTCATCTGACTGGCCATCACCATGTTCAGATGGGTGGTCTTTAGCATACTCAGCCAGGAGCTCCAGGAGCCCTTGTTTGGTTGGATGCTGACCCATTTGTAAATTTTTGAGTTTACATAAGGACCTCAATTCCTTGAAAGACAAGTGTAAGTAAGGTGTGAGGTCGAGCTCCTCCACCAGGTCCATGTTATTATTATCACTAATAGCTGGGTTTGTTTGAGACATTCTAACCTGACAGTTCTAACCCTCTACCCTGACTATAGTGACTTTTATTTTTCTAAAATTCTAATGGGACTTAAGCAAGGCCCTAGCAAGACTTTTAGTAATTTTGGAAAAACCAATCAGAATTCTAAAGGCAATTTTTAAGAGTTCTGTCGTGTGATCAGATGATAACCAAGTAGTCCAACAAATGCAAGTTTGTATCCCACCGCTGATCCACCAATGTGAGAAAGTGGCTCTGTATATACTGTTCCCTAATAGGTACAGGGTGTACAGAGTCCACAGTCCCCCAGAGGCTGATAGAGGTCAAAGTTAGGTATGACCTTACTCTCAAAAGTGGTAGCTTGGTCGAGCAGTAAGGCAGTACCAGAGGACAGTGTAAAGCATTTATTGTACACACTCAGTCAGCAAATGGTTTCACACACTCAATAACTGAACTCTAGGCCAATGATTTATATATATAAAATATATGCTTGTTTTATTTTTAGAACCACAAAGGGAGTAAAAATATACTTTCTCAGAATGAGAGGTTGAATATAAATACTTTTGTCTTAGGCAATAAATTTGTGTAAACAGTCACAGTTGGTTGCAATAAACAATCCTATTTCCTAAACATAACAATGCATTGAGCTCAATGGTAAATTCAGGTTATTTGTAATAAATTACTTTTCAGATTACTTTTGGAATTCCAGGTCTGGCTCCTAGAACCAGCCTGGGGTCAGTATTCAGAATCAAGTGATGAAAGTCGACTTAATAACTGTAATGATTTTTAAATAATATTTAGCTATTTCAAAAGTTAGCACTTGGAAAATATTTCACAGAAAACATTCAATGGATCTCTATGGCAAGAAATTCAAATTGCAGGTAGAGTACTTTATCGTTACTTTAGTAATCCAGGACTGGGTGCCTAGACCCAGGACTGGGGTCCTTATCAAAAGCAGGTAAGTAATTTCGTTTGCAGAAATGGTACGATTTTAAAAGAATATTTCAAATTTGCAAAAGTAGACACTTAGAAGAAATTTCACAGAAAAGCAGACAATGGTTTCCTATGGGAGAAAAATGAGTTAGAGGTAAGTATAGTTGTGAACACTTTTCAGAGTCAGGGCTGGGCACCAAGATCCAGCACTGGGAGCTCACCTAGGAGCAGGTGAGTAAATTCGTTTTTGTCACTTGGCTGATTTTTGGTGAATTTTTGCAGTTTTGAAAAGTTCACACTTAGAAGATTTTTGAAGAAAAAGTCAGTCAATGTTACCCTATGAGGAAAACGAAGTTAGCGGTTTAAGGGTAAGTACTCGACTGGTAGAGTTGAAATTCCGGGCATGGACTCAGGGGTCCCCCAGTGTCAGGTAGGTACAGTTGGTTCACCCTCAGCGGTTTCAGGACGGCCGGGTGCAGAGAGAGTTAGGCCCAATGTTATCCTATGAGGGATAGGGGGGCCTTGGTTGGTGGCTGCTGTCTGGCAAGCCACGCGGCTGTGGGAGCTGGGCTCCTGGTCACTTACTCAGGGCAAGTGGGGAAGTAGGTTAGTGTAGAGAGGGCACTGCCAGGGCCACTCGGGCGGCTGGGTGCAGGGTGCTTTTTGAGCCTTCGGGCGCTCAATGGAAATCAATGGGAATGTTCCGGTTTGGAAAAACAGGCTGCAGGCTCGGGGACGAGGATGCTTCAGGTGCCACCACCACTTCGAGAGGTAAGTTGGGTAGTTGTAGGTTAGGTGGGTACCCCGGGATTGGGCACAGGGGGCCGCAGGGCGCCGGGTGCAGGGGTGCCTTTTGATGTCGGAAATCTTACCCTCTGGTTGATCGCGGTTGGGGTGGCACTCTGTTCTGAGGCTGCAGGCTTCTTCCGGAATGTCGAGGGGGGTCCTTGAGTGCCGGACTCGGGGTCACAGTCGCCGTGGGGTCGTCCTCAGGGTCTTTGTCCACTCCGGCACTGGCCAGGCTTGGCTGGTGCAGAGTGTGTTGGGTCCGCGGTTCCGGGCTGCTGCCCAGGGTTAAAAATAGGTTTCTTGAGTAGAGCCTCTACTCATGGGAGACCCAGGGGCTTAGAGCCAACAGGTAGCCAGGTCCTCCGGGGTTGGTGAGGTTGCTGGCCACGAGAGATGCCGCGCTGGTGCAGGTTCGAGAGTCGACAGGCCGGTAGGGCTGGGGCCAAAGCAGTTGGTGTCTTCTTCTCTTTTTAGCAGCTGCAGGGCAGGTCCTTGTTCTTCTTGCTCTTCTTGTAGTTTTCTATCTGGAATCTCCGGAAGGAAGGTTCAGGGGGCCCCTAAATACTAGATTTAGGGGCGTTACAGGTAGGTGAAGGCCAGGGACCAATGGGTCCTTGTCCTGGGGTGGGTACACCCCCTATCCTGCCTCTCTCCTGTGGGAGGAGGGCAGTAGCCTAATCCTGATAGGGTAGGGCCTCCCATCTTCAAGATGGCGAGAGCCCGGAGATGTGCTTCACCTCGCCTCCCCCACCTGAGGGGTGGGGTGGGCAGGCTGGCACATCCCCTGTCCTTGTATGGGGTTTCCGGCCAAGCTTCCTGCCAGAGTGGGGGGTTGCAGTGGCCTGGGGAAACTCCAACTGGCGGCATGCCTTTGAAGCTTCCCTTTGCTCATCCTGGGGGAGGAGATTTCTCACCTCACCCAGGATGTGCATTGTTGCAGGCCCGGGAGAGCAGGGGCTCTCCCACCCAGGGGTCCAGCAACGTGTCTGCTGTGTGGCAGCCTGGGCAGCCTCAGAGCAGACGTGGATTGTAGGTTAGCTGTAAGGGGGCATCTCTAAGATGCCCTCTGGGGTGCTTAGTACATTAAATCCCACACTGGCATCAGTGTGGGTTTAATGTGCTGAGAAGTTTGATACCAAACTTCCCAGTCTTCAGTGTTGCCATTATGGTGCTGTGGAGTTCGTGTTTGACGAGCTCTCAGCACCATGTACTTGTAAAAGGCAGCACTGTACTTACAGTGCCCAGGAATGGACCTGGGTACTGTAGGGGCACAGGGCTCCTGCTCCTGTGCCCACACCATAGGCATAAGGCACCCAGCCAGAGGGGTGGCTGACATATGCCTTGGCAGTATAGGTAATGGGCATGGCACACAGAGATGTGTGCCATGTCGACTCTTTGTTTTGTCCTGCACCCAGACACTCAGCCTGCAAAGGCAGTGTGTGTGTGTAAGGGTACAGGGCCTCTAAGGGTGGCACAATGAGTGCTGCAGCCCTTAGAGGCCTTCCCTGGTCACAAGGCCCTGGGTACCTAGGGTACCATTTACCAGGGGCTGACAGGTGGCCAGGGTTTGCCAATTGGGAGTTTGTGTGTTTTAAGGAAGGAACATAGGCCCTGGGCACCTGCTTGGCAGGAGCCCAGAGCACAACAAGGAAAAGTGCATCAGCTATTAGGCAAAAAAGGGGGGGGTTACTGCAACAGAAACCCACTTTCTCACATTAATTAATTAATCTAATTAATAAAACAACATGCAAAATGGGGTGGGTATACAAAATTTAGCATAACCCGCTCCAGCACTACTGGCAATATTCACCCACATTGCTGCCATTAGAATGACTAGTGCCTAGTAGATAATAACATGCAGAGTAATAGGGGACATCCGATTTATGTCATCTACAACTATAGAATAGATACACTCACCTGGAAGTTCCATTGCTAATGTTACAGACCACAACATTTAGAAATAGCATTAGGAAAGGTTCGGGAAAGTACACACCACAAATATGATTAAGAACTGACTAGGTTTTATAGGACACAAATTGCAAAGAATAGACTAGAGAGGGAACATATTGCGAAAGGGCACAAATGATAGTGCTGCATAGCAGTGGTAGTGTTAGTTCTCGGAGGCTTGCAAAGCTCAAAGTAGTGGGTTGCACTGTGGCCAGGATAATTGCACTAACTGGGCACAATACATCTGTACTAGTTACAACACCCTGCCTACAAAGGAGTCATTTTAACATACCAGCATCATTGCTGGGGAGGCCATGCGAGGAAGATGTAGTGATTTGGTATCAGATGGGGTAATGTAGAAGCCGCCTTTATGATGTGAAACCAAATATCTACCTTAAAGGCCTGTAGAACGTTGACACAAAATAATTAATTAAAAGTTACTGAGGCTGCTAAAAGTACAGATTATTTTATAACACAAGGCTTGCCTAAGAGAGATACCAGAACAGTGCAGGATGCTAGCTTAGCCACAAGTATTTCAGCATGTCACATTTAGAAATATGTCTGGGATGAGCTATGATATTGCAATTATTTCTACGGAAAAGTGCCAAGGCTAATACAATGCATTACAGTGGAAAGTCCCAAAAGCTGCCTACTTAAGACACGTGGTCAGCAACAGTATATTTCGGACCATAAATGATATAGCGCAGCCTAGGCATTTGTTAATTGGTCAAGTATTCGATGCTTAATTTGTGTTACGTGCATTATGATGCCGTATCCTCTGTGGTTCGTGTCAATAAAAGCTGTCAGTGACGTCACCTCTTTGGACACTCAGCGGCTATGCTGACTGTCTCCGTGCTGCACGTATGTGTATTATCTTGTCATCTCTAATTAATTTTCTCTATCATATGTGCTGATTGCTATTATTTTATTTAGGCTACCACAGTAGTGTGCTATGAGTCTTTTACATCTTCGACACTTGTAAAGACTCAACAGATTTCAGTCTATTTAAGGTGCAGTAGATTTCTTTCTTTATATCTTCATATTCTGCCTCAGTGTAGTGTGTTTTCTATTCCTATTGGTGTTATTCCTCCTATTGGACGGGACTGGCTTCCTCATGGAAAAACACTACTGATGTGTGATATTTTTTGGCTTGTACCTACTTTAATTTAATAGCAAAAGCTGCACAGACAGCATGCTGCACCGACAATGTGTCTAATGTACGTGCTGTCATTTAACAGCGTCATTTAACAGCGTGCTCCCTGGTGGTCTAGCGGTTAGGATTTGGTGCTCTCACTGCAGCGGTCTGGGTTTGATTCCTTGTCAGGAAAGAGTAGAATTTCTCTTCTGCATGATGTACTTCTATTCCGACAGGGAACAGTTTTATTTGTTCTTTTTTATTGCATTGAAACTGATTTTATTTATAACATTTAAATTGGAAGTATTTTATTACATACATTCTTCTTCAATCGACTTGACACCAGTAAACATTTCAGGGACAGCGAGGAATTGCTGACAGAAAAGTGACTGAAGAGAGGAACATGGCGGCAGCAGGCTAGCTGCTGCGGTACTCTGCTCCGAGAATCCTGCAGGGCGTCGGTCTAATGCAGCTTTTTTGCCTCTGTTTTCGGGCCTATTAACCACTTTTCAGTGCACTGAATAATCAAGGACCCCCTGTTTAAAATTGATGAGCCGGTTTTGGATATTTAGATAAATGTTTTTACCTCGTTGTTCTCGGGGTTAGAATCTGCCGAGTTGTCGTGCTGGGTGGTCCTCTTTTTACCTTCATGAGTCCGAGGTTAGGCGTGGTGCAGCCATTCCCCGAGGACTCGGCCCCAGTAGCTCCGCCGTCAGCTGAAGATCAGCATAGTATGTGGCCCTGGTCCCGGGCCGCTCTGGAATTTTGTCGTGGAAGGAGACAGTGGAGTTCCCGGCGTGACTTTCAGCCTGGTACCTGCGTTCGTCAGAGCTGCGATATTCTCAAACATCAAGAAGGAAGTAATACTGAGTGTACAGCTGGTAGATTTAATCCAGTGGAACTGGTGTCGAGTAAGGTCTCTGACAGGGATTTATCTTATTGTGAGGAGATTTCCCGTGCAGCCGGGAGATCAGAGAGGCCCCCTTTACAAGTGACAAGTGATCTCTGTTTCAGAGCCGGGGTGGCGGGGGCCAGTAATTCTACGAGGGTCACAACAAGAGCTACTGCTAGAGCCAACACACGCGCGGTTTACCCCCAAAGGTTAGAAATACCCTTGTCTTCTACTAGTAAGGGGTCGTTTATAAACAAACCCTTGGGAGGAAAAGTTAAAAATAATGCAGAAAAAAGACGCACATGCCTAAGTAGAGTGTCCAGGAAGCTCTCTGTTGGGCTAGTGGCTGAGGTTGGCGATAAGTCAGTTACAAAGCTGGATTGCGGTAGTTATCTCCAGGGTGGTATAGAAGGGGGTGGGGAGGCGATCATGCCTCCCTATAAAATAAAACCTCCTGAACCCCAGATCCCTTCCAAAACTTCTTCATATCTGCATGTTGAAGTCAAAGCCAAACATACGAAGAGGTCAGGCAAAACAGCTAAGGTGAATAAATCTGCCAAACCGCCTTCAGACTCTTCTTCAAGAATTACACCCTCACTACGATCATACTTTAAGGTTGTTCCTCAATTACTTGATTTTGCTCAACATTCAACCTCTACCTCAACCTCAACCTCAGCTTCAGCCTCAGACTCCCTCTGCCTCCGCCTCCTCGATAATACCTTCTGATATGTCGGCTACCTCAGTCACAGGGGGTTCTCCTGAACTGTCTCCTCAATCTGTAGCTCTGGCGCCTGTTGCACCACCTGTTCCATCTGTAAGGGCCTGTTCTCCTGCAGCTGACTTATTTTTGGCGTTAGCTCCAGTCCTGGTTGAGAATGTTCTCTCTAAGGTACCTATCGATCCTGGGGAATCCTTTTTTTTTCTTTTTTTTTCCCTTTTCTTTCCCTCTTTCTTCTAATAAGACCAAAGTCTGTTCTGGTTAATGGGGGCCTATCCGAGTCTTTTAACATCACAAGAGGAACGCGGCAGGGCTGCCCTCTATCTCCCTTGCTTTTCGATCTCTATATTGAGCCCTTTGCTTAGATATTACGGGATAATGAAGCCATCAAACCCTTTAAGTTTAAAGCATGGGAGAAGAAGGTGGCCCTATATGCGGACGACGTTATGATCTTAACATCAGAGATCAGCACTGCCTTTCCTACTGCTATCAAGCTAGCCCTTGATTTCGGGAATGTTTCGGGGTACGAGGTGAATGCCTCAAAAACCGAAATTATGGCTTGGAATACGGATCTGACTGGATTCACTGTACCACTTAGTACAAGCCTGAGATATTTGGGGTTAAGAATCGTTAAGGACATTAAGTTAATTGCGTCTACTGATCTATCTGTAGTAGCTAAAGAGTGACGGAAATTGATGGATGCTTGGGGACACCTCTCATTGTCAGTTCTGGGACGTGCAAATCTGGTCAAAATGTCTATACTGCCAAAACTCACGTTTTTATTTAATACAATTCCACTTTATTTTGATAAACTTTCTTTGACCAAGTTACAAGCCAACATTAGCTCGTTTATCTGGAAAAAAAAGAATGTCAGGATTGCATGGAAAAAAATCAGGCGGCGTCGTGAAAAGGGGGGACTGGCAGGACCTGATCTACAGATCTACGCATGGGCTTTTCAGTTATCCCACGCCCGCATGCTTTTAAAAATGCCATCTAATCAGGGGGTAGGGACAATGTTCTCGACTATGCTGGAGGCTGAAGGAATTGGACAGTCTGGTTTTTTATTTAAGTTCGGTGATCCCAAGTACTTTAAGAAGGTTAAACTCAAGGTGTTACAGAGTTTTGCCAAAACTTGGTTTAACATCAGATCATCGATTAAACTGGGATATTATTCAGACAGAGCACCCATTTGGGATTTACCGGTGCCCCAGGCCTGGTCAAGGGATGCACTATCAGCTCCACTGAAAGAGGCGGGCATATTAGTTTGGGGGCACCTATTTACTGAAGGGGTGATGCTTCCTTGGGAACTTTTAAGCAATAAAATAGGTCCCAATTTTTCTAGATTTAAATTTCTTCAAGTATCAAGCTGGGCACAGGCTCTTCATAGTCAAAATCCTCGTTGTAAGAACTTTTTAGTAGGCGGCACTAGTCAACTGGTATCTCTCCTATTGGACAAACCACCAGTCTTAAAAGAGATCTCCCTGTGGTATAAATGAATACTCGAGGAGCTTGACAGGGAATTTAATCTACCTGAACAACTATGGGGCCCTGTGATATCTAGCTGTAATCTACATGATTTTTGGATAAAATCCTGCACAGTTATGTGGGATATAGTTAAGCCAGCTTGGCTTCGAAGAAATCACCTATTTACTATACATAGGGCATATTACTCTCCACAGAGGCTGTCCAAGTTTTCTAGTGATGTTCAGGTCTCTTGTCCTCGATGTGGTTTGGTATCAGCTTCTGACCCCCATATGATTTTTGAATGCCCCCACCTGTCATCTTATTGGGACGCCATCGGCAAGAATCTTACATCTTCCTTGGGTTTTCCGGTCGTTATAGATCTTAGGTTAGTAGTGTTCGGAATTTTTGATTTGGTCCAGAGTCCAGTTAACAATCTTATTTTTTATTGTATGCTGGCAGCACGTAGGGAAATTTGTAAACGTTGGAAGGAACCTGATGCCCCTACTTTACTTGACTGGCGTTTATCAATCTCTCAAATCTCGAAGCTTGATCTGGCCAGGACTGGAAATCCAAGAAAAAGAGCTTTTTGGTTGTTGTTAGATTGGATTGTGTAAGCAGCTGGGGTGTTTTTTTTTTTTTCCCAGTCCGATGATTATCTAGCCATGATACAATTTTCTTTTGCTACTATACGTAGCTTCTATCTGCCTAAATGGTCAGTATTGGCAGTATTGGCACATGGTTAGCAGTTGCCGGCTTAACAACTCGGCACCGGGCTATGTATGATATTGGCTATTGCTTTGGGGCTGGGCCCCCCTCCGATCAGCCGCCATCCCTTACCAGTTCACTACTGAGTCTGCATGCCTTTTATCCAATAAGCCTGTGTTGCCCTGCTCGTATAGCTTGGCTTTTGCGGTCATGACAGAGATGAGGACAAAAAAAAAAAGAACAAAAAAAAAAAGAAAAGTGACTGAAGGCCAATGGACTGGGGTGGGAGCATTGCTAGGAGTGGAGCGCTTGGAGAGGAGCCTGGCCAGGAGATGGGCCCGGAGCTTGGAGGGACCGCTTCGCCCCCCACGCCTCCAGGAGAGAGTTGACTAGCACGGAGAGGGTACGGTGCAGGGCGGCGAGGCTCCGCTAGGTTGGTGCTGATAAGTGATGGTGGACTCTCACCAGCACAGTTTGGAGGCCTGGAATTGTAATATGCCCCATGGCAGGTGTGGTTGAGATGGTGTACAAAGCCGGGAGCGGTTGCCACTTGGCCATACTGATTGGCGAAGATCAGGACCTGGGTGGCTGTACTGAGCAAAGAGTGGACTGGCCAGTGAGGCAGAGCTGCGACTGGGGGCGCCGGGTGGGACCACTGAGACTGCCATGGGCAAAGAGAAAGGGCCCAAACCCATCCAGCGGAATACTATGATAAATTATGCAACCTCGCAGTCTACCACAAAGAATACCATACGTTTGATAGACGCTCGGATGTCCCAGGGTCAAATGGAAACTGCGGGGGAGCCCTCAAGGGTGGAGCTGTTGACAGTGATACATTGCTCCCAGATGGCCCTGGAGGAGAAAACTGAGACGTCTCCATCGACGGTAACCTCCTCTACCCCGACCTCTCCAAGGTGGTGGACAGAGTCCACGCAATCGAGGGCATGATCACGGACCTGCTAAGTGAGGTCAGGAAACCGAAGGAACAAATGACAAAGCTAACGACAGACTTGGGCCCTGCAGGATAGGCCAGCAGATGCAGAAAAATGACCCGCTGCAACAATCTCCACTTCCTGGGTTTCCTGGAAAGAACGAAGGGTGACTATGCTGGGACTAATCTGGAGAATTAGATAAAAAGTGAGCTTTCCCCGGAGGGATTGGTTAGGTGGTTCATCATCAAGCAGGCCCATAGGGCACTCGCGCCTCCAACTGGGGAGCAACTGTGAGCTATAATAGTACGTATCCTGAATCACAAAGGGTCATATTATCAAGAACAGCATTGACATTATCACCGCTTTGGTGGCAGGAAATTGCCGCTAAAGCATCGATAATGGGCTTGATAATATGCCGCAGAGAATTCCAATAGAAGCCCAGGTTCACACCAGAACATGGGCATCTATTGGAATTCTCAAGGGCATTAAAGTAATCTAATAGTATTCCCAAGGGCCACACTTACCAGTGGCCCGCAATATTAAGTCAATAATAAGCAGTTGGCAACGTAGAAGGTTCAAGCGTTTATTGGCCACAACAGAACTCTACATAGAGGAGCCTCATCGATCCTCACCCATCAGGTGCGCCGAGGAAGACTGTTGGCCCCTTGACAGAATCACACTTATATACATAACAGACTCAGCATACAAAGCATTGAAAGTGGAAAAACACCAGTTAGCCCTAGAGCTCCTAAATGAGCTCATACCATCTGCCCACATAAGGTTACTATCTTCTCCAGAGAAGGTCGGCAGGGTGACTCCCTTTCGTCTCGGGCACAGAGGAATTTCGCTTAATACTCCCTACTGCAGATGTGACCTTGGGCCTCAGCCGTAAATACAATTCACACTGTTTCTAGGCTGGTACGAGCTAAATCATACAGACGGTGTTCAGAGAGAACCACGTGATCTGAGGCACGACTGGTCATGATCCAAGATGGCCGCAGTATGGCTTTTCGGCCCTTTCTATCATACAAGACACGGAGAACAAATGGGCCGTCTTACAAAGCAGTTCTCGATGCATACGGAGTAGAGATACAACCCAAGATACGTTATGCTAACTTCACATACTGACTTGAATCCCACAGAACGGCCCTTTTTAGCATAATGTAGCTACTCATCAAACTACTCTTCGAAAATACCCTCGTCTATCTGCATTATATCATGTATCTCTTTCTGCACTAGTTGAGCGCCCACCCTGACAGAGTTTGCTTCAGGTTTTGGTAAAGCAAGACGAATTTGGGCGGCACAATAGGAGCAACAGGCGGGCCCACATTGGATACAGATACAACAAGTAAAAAGGAAACCCCCTATTCCTAGGAGGACCATGAATATTTTCCAACCCCAGATGGTAAGTAGACCCCAGAACCACCCCGAAATGGACCAGGTACCTGTCTCCGTATGTATTTCAGATGCTAATCGATGCAACTTCTGAATG
The DNA here is from genome assembly GCF_964204655.1 of Triturus cristatus. NCBI lineage: Eukaryota > Metazoa > Chordata > Amphibia > Caudata > Salamandridae > Triturus > Triturus cristatus. The sequence goes on along the minus strand of NC_140585.1, from coordinate 142,533,967 downwards.
GCCAGATGAACCGAAGGGGCAGAGTCAGGTATATATACGCAGCAGGAGCTGCCGATCACTCTACATGCTCCCCCGCGATCAGCGAGGATAACGTCTAAAACAAGGCGGTTTTGGAGGGTCACAAGTCTGGTCGCTTGAAGCTCAACGGTTATATTAGTCAATATCCCCGCAGTGGTATTCACTACTCACTCTACTACCCTGGACAATCTTCTAATCTCCTTACTGGTTATAATGGGCCCCCATAGAGGCAGAACTCCTTTTATAACATCGACAAAATGCTGGGCAGGAGTATCAGTCTGGTCTGTGGCATCCCTATCAGCGTTTCCTGATTCTAAACTCCGTCGGTTCAATGAGTGGGATCTATGATAGTCGGAAGGGGCTATATAGATGGGAGGGTATAGGAAGGATAAGTAACATTTACCTGACCACCCTCTGGGGAGCCAGGTATAACCGTTTTCTCCGCACACAAAATATACATTTGGAGGAGTGAGTATAGGCGGGCTGCTAAAGGTTTGTAATCTATAGGTATAGTTACATTTACTAAAACCAACAGGTAGATGGCCAATGCCATGTATGCAAAAGGAAGACGAGGTGTTCAACACAGGGACCGGAATGATCCTATCATTCGACACATTTAGTTCCTGGAAATATCTGAAATACTCGGTAAAGTTGAAGGACACAAAATCTAACACTTCGTCTCTCAACCAGGTGTCATTTTCATGTTCCGTATACACATTCATGCAGGCGGTAGGATCCAGAGTACCATCCGTACCTTCAGCATTTGGGGTGAATCCCTGGTGCCTTTCTATATAGGCCAGAATCAGTTCGTAATCTTTCTCTGAAAATCGGTGCTCATCAACAGTATAATGTTCATACATCATTGACAACAATTTGAACCAAGCTTCACAACTGCCTAAATATGACAAGGGCATTGAAATGAATAGATCATGCTTGTGCATTACAGACGGAAGAAGGCCACATACCCAACAATTTGTGACATTCGTTGAACAATGGGTCTGATGTAACATTTCAATAAAACCATTATTCACATAAGTTTGACGATGCCTCTCTTTATGTGGTGCAAAAGTCTGAAAACGATGCTCATCGGGAGCGGGGGTGGTAGCTATCAGGGTGTGCACAGGATGGCGGAATTCTAGATAGATGAACATTCCTAAGCATAACATTAATGAGACAACTATTATGACAACAAAAACAATCTTGGCACGCAAACTCCAAGTCGAGAACATTGGTAGATGTGAATACAAAGGGCGGTGCACTATGGGACGCTCCTCTTCAGGGACAAAACGGGCAAAAGGGTACATTCTCACTAAAAGTCCAGATATAATCTCGGGAAAAAGGGAATCTACAAGCAGTCCAACCTGCCGGAGGGTGCTTCTTTCCTGTGTCCGTATTAGAGCCTCACAGGCAGACTCCTATTGTTCCATGCAACACAAAAGGAAGAAGGGCACAAAAACTTCTCGCGTCGGAGTTGCACTTGACACAACTCTTGCGGCACAGAAACTCTACCTGGGCCCCTACCTTCTTTCTGAACAGAGCATTGTCAAAAAGTTCCAAGCTCTCCACGAGTTCAGTCCAGTGTTTTTACCTTTCCCAGGGTTTTACTCAGACCTTCATTCTCATTCTCTAGGCTGAACCTGGGATCTTTGCTTTTTGTCGGGCCACAGGTTGTAGCGAACATGTCCTGGTATTTCGGGATTAATGAAAAGAACAGGCACAGTGGGGTCAGGTAAAGGACTGGGTGTGTGACTTTCTTTGTCACGTATTGCATCCCCAGGCGTCAAACTACCTGTCGCAGATGTCGCCGAACTCACGACACCCTCCACTCGCCCATCTGTTTCTCCTTGGGCTTCTGGGGAGGGTGACTTTTCGGTAGGTTTATCACTTTCGTGCCTAAATACTTCGCTCTGGTCCCTCTGATCATCCGGCAAAGGAAGTGGGACCCTTTTCAGATGCAATACGTGGATCCAATGCTGTTTCCGTTCAACTTCTACAGCCGTCCTCGTAGCCAAGAGTACTTGAAAGGGCTTGGTCCAGCGTGGGTCTAGATTTCCGTTGGTAGTTCCGAACCAGGACCCACTGTCCAGGCTCCAGGCTGTGTGCAGGACCCTCCGGCAGAGGCTGCAGTACTGCTGATATCTGTTGGTGAATAGAACGAAGATCTTTAGTCAGTGCATAAAGGTAGTCTGCCAACATAGGGTACTCAATGTCTCTAAGGGATTTTGGTCGTGGCACACCCCACACATTAGCAGGCCTATCAAATATCACCTCATACAGCGATATTCCACTGCGGGAGTGGGGAGTGGTTCTTACAGACAGTAAGGCCAGGGGTAAGAGATCAGGCCATTTCAGTCCTGTTGTATCTTGTAGCTTCGCTAATTTCAATTTTAAAATCCCATTATATTTTTCCACCAGCCCTGCTGATTGGGGGTGGCGGGCAGCATGGAACTTCTGCTGTATTGACAAGCACTTGCAAACATGTTCAACAAGGTCAGCATTGAAATGTTTCCCATTGTCACTCCAGATCACCCGGGGTAACCCATAGCAGGGAAAGAACTCCTTTACTAGGGCCTTTGCGGTGGCTAGGGCAGTATTTTCCTTGGTAGGGTACGCCTCCACCCACTTGCTGAACGTACAAACCACTACCAAGACATATTTGAGATTGTTAACCCGCTCAAACTGAATGAAATCCATTTGTAATACCTCAAAAGGTAGGGTGGGGGGCGCGAAGCTACCGGTCAGAACAGGGATGCTACCTCCTGGATTATGCTGTAGACAAATCATGCAATTCTGGACTAGTTGCTTTGCAGTCCTATGGATGTTGGTATTATACCACACGGTATCTAGTATTGCACAAATACCTCGAACCCCCACATGTGCGGGACCATGTGCCATGGATACCACCGAATTTACAAATGCATTCGGCAGAAGCCATCTACATCTCTCTGACAGGTCAATCCAACATCCATTGTCATCCAGCTTCCCTATCTGTTCTTGCCAGTACTTTAGTTCTTCAGGGGTTACTTCCGATTGCAATTCTTTCACACTGTCTATAGTATTATTGAATGTCTCTGTTTCTACCATCCCTTTATGCAGACTCGCTACAAACATGGAGGTGGTGTTGGATTGGGCAGTTTCTTTAGCGATTCTGTCCGCAAAGGAATTTCCCTTACCTACATCATCAACTACTGCTTTGTGAGCACTACATTTTACAATGGCTATGGCTTGGGGCAAGGTCAGGGCGGCCAACAATCTCAAAACCAACTGACCATTCTTTATTTTCTGACCATGGGATGTGAGGAAACCTCTCTCTGCCCACAACCTCCCAAAGCTATGTGCTACGCCAAAAGCATACTGGCTGTCGGTGAAGACATTTATCCTTAACCCTTCACCTAATTCACAAGCTCTTAGTAGTGCGACTAACTCGGCAGCCTGGGCCGATCGATAAGGTACCTTGGCCGTCTCAACTACTGTTTGCAATGTGGTGATCGCATAAGCAGCGGTCGTAGTGCCGTTAGGTAACCTAAAACATGAGCCATCGACATACAATTCCCCTTGAGGATCAGATAAAGGAATGTCTGTCAAATCTATCCGCCCCTTTGTTTCTTCTTCTGTCCGAAATATGCAATCATGTATATCTTGACTGTGGTCTTCCAGAAGGAGAGATAGTAACGTAGCAGGGTTCAGGGTGACACATCGTTTGATGGTGATGTGTGGTGCAAACAGGGTCAATTCGTACCCCGTAAGACGCGCACTAGTTAAGTGCTGGGTCTGCGTCCTGTTCAACAATAGGTCCACAGCGTGAGGCACCATCACTGTCAGGTCCGTATTCAGGACGAGCCCTTCCGATTGTCGGATCGCCACTGCACCGCAGCCGTGGCTCTCAGACAACTGGGAAGTGCCCTGGCGACATTGTCCAATACCGCCGAGAAGTACGCACAAGGTCTTTGCTTACCACCAAATCCTTGTGTTAACACTGAAAGCGAGCAACCGTCCACCTCATGCACGTAGAGAACAAAAGGCTTCCGGTAATCAGGGGTGCCAAGCACGGGAGCAGAGCAAAGAGCAGATTTCAAAGAAACAAAAGCATTCTGAAATTCAGCTGTCCAAGGTAAAGGCTCATGCACATCTTTAGTCGTTAAATGCAAGAAAGGTTTAGTCAGTAGGGAATAGTTAGGGATCCACTGGTGACAGTAAGAAGTTATGCCAAGCAAAGCGCGAACATCACGTTGCGTGCGGGGAACAGGCATGTTAGATATAGTTATGATGCGATCAGGAGTCAGTCGTCTTCCCTCCTTCTACAGGAGATGACCTAGATAGGTCACCTCTGGTCGACAATATTGAAATTTAGACAACGAGACTTTATTACCATGGTCTGCCAAATGCTGTAACAATGCAGTCGTCGCCGCTCGGCAACCGTGTTCGGTATCAGAGGCCACAAGGAGATCGTCTACATTCTGCACCAGAACGTTACCGGGTGGCAAAGTCAGTGTATCCAATAACGTTTTAAGCGCTTGGCTGTAAATACTCGGGCTTTCTGTATAGCCCTGTGGGGCGCGAAAAAATCTGAAGCTGCGGCCTCCTAATAAGAAGCCGAAAAGATAACCGCTATCTTGATGAATGGGGATACTAAAGAAAGCATTTTTCAGATCAATGACAGAGAAAAAACTAGCAGTCGGAGGAATCATCGTCAAAAGAGTAGGGATGTCAGGTACCACGGGATATTGGGGCACTACAATCTTGTTTATTTCGCGCAGGTCAATCACAAAACGATATGTGTCAGCGTAATCAGGGCTTTGATCTATCGGGGCTTGAAGTGACCTAAGAATAGGAAGAATAGGTCTATTGCACGTATTGGAAGCGGTTCCCTCCACTACACCGGTGCGGATCAAATCATGCACGATGTTATGTTATGTTATGTTATGGTTTTTTATAAAGCGCGCGATTACCAAGTAGGTGTCCTGGCGCTGTCCACAAATCCTGAATTTTAAGCTGGCGTAGTTGTTAAAACAACCAAGTTTTTAGAGCTTTCCTAAACTGGAGAAGATTCTCCATAAGTCTCAAATGGGGAGGTAGTTTGTTCCAGAGCTTGGCAGCCCCATAGAGAACCTGCGTCCTCCCCAACGGGCTTTTTTTATGGTAGGAATGGAGACGAGTCCGGCCTCTGCCGAGCGAAGGTGCCGGGCAGGGACATACCTGGTAAGATGCTTAGTCAGGTAACCTGCGCCTTCCCCCTTCAAGGCCTTGAACACCAAACACAAGGATTTGAATTGAACTCTCTTGTGGATAGGCAACCAATGCAAATCATGGATAGCCTTGGAAATCGGGGAGAACTTTGGAATACCCGTAAGTAATCTGGCCGCCGCATTTTGTAATAATTGCAGTCTATGCATCAGATTCTCCTGAATATTCAGATAAAGGCTGTTGCAATAGTCGAGTCTGGAGGACACAAGAGCGGTGACCACCGTTTGTCGACTTTCGGGAGGAAGAAAAAACAGGATCTTTCTCAACATTCTTAGAATAAAGCCTGTTTTAGATGCTACTGCCTTAATCTGTAGTGACATCGTGAGTTTGTCATCCAGCACCATCCCGAGGTTTTTTACATTACTTACTGGGCTGGGACAGGCTCCTAGTTCCTGAGGCCACCAGGTAGGAGTCCAAAAGCTGGGATTATTTCCAAACAGCATTACCTCCGTTTTCGTGGAGTTTAGCCTGAGGCAGTTGCTGGCCATCCACCGGGCCACTTCCAGCATGCAGGCCTGGAAATTGACATCCATTCCCACATCACTTCCGGGATATAGAGACACGACGATCTGTGTGTCATCGGCGTATGACGTGACACTAAACCCATAAGATCTAATGATAGGGGCAAGGGAGGCAACGTAAACATTAAAAAGTGTTGGGCTCAGTGAGGACCCTTGTGGTACCCCACAAGGCAGGGAGAAAGGGCGAGATATAAAGTTTCCCAGTGCCACTGTTTGACTCCGCTCTGAGAGAAAGGAGTTCAGCAATTTCCATGCTTTTTGCCGAACACCTCCTTTCCTCAGCCGGTCCATCAACAATCCGTGATGGACCGTATCGAACGCGGCGGATAGGTCCAGCAGGATCAAGGCTGCTCTGCCGCCTTGATCAACTGCTAACCTAATCTGATCTGTTGCCGCGATCAAAGCGGATTCGGTGCTGTGACCCTCCCTAAACCCATGCTGGGATACATCCAGCAAGGCTGATGACTTTATAAAAGCTGTAAGCTGTGTGTTCATTGCTTTTTCCACCAGTTTCGCCGGGAGGGGAAGCCGGGAAATAGGGCGAAAATTGTTAGGGTCCGTTGCATCTAAACTCGGTTTCTTCAGGAGGGGGAGAATGGAAGCCGTCTTCCAGATATTAGGAAAAATTGCTTCTTGGAACATCCTATTAAAAATGGGCGTGAGAAGTTTGGCTATCGGCCCCGATGCTAGTTTAGTAATCTTTAGTGGACAGGGGTCAAGAGGGGAACCTGAATTAGCTTTAGTGAGCAAATCCACGGTATTTTGTATTGTAAGCGGAACAAATTCCTCCAGGGTAATGGATGACGTGACCACTTCAGTAAGTCTTTCCTCCGCCTTCTCCTCCCACCTGATTGAGTTGCTAAGGCTAGTAAAGATATTATTAACCTTGGTGGAGAAAAACGAAGCGATGCTTTCGCAGAGCTCTGTGCTAGCCGAGATGGAGGTCGGTGCAGGAGAGGATAATTTTGTGATAGTGGCAAACAGCTCCTTCGAGCAATTCTTAGCTGCCGAAATCTGGGTCGCAAAATACTTCTGTTTTGCTTTGTGCAGCATGCCTTTATAGGTTGCTAGGCTAGTCAAATATTCCTTTTTTTCTGTAATGGAGTAATTCTTCCTCCAATTACGCTCCAATCTCTTACAGATACATTTTTGTACTTTGAGGTCGGTCGAGTACCAGGGGGCTGAAGGTACGCTCCTTTTGAGAACAACTAGTTTAGGAGGAGCTAGGTCAGCACAAGCCTGCGTAAGTAAATTAGTATAGGCCAATGCCGCCTCGTTCGCGTTCCCAGCAATGGGTATAGGAATGTTAGTCAGAGCGTTGGCGATGTCGTCTGCACGCACCCTATTCCAGGCTCTAATTTCTTTCTTATCAGTTAAATACCGATCACTATCTATGTGCGGTGTAAGATTAAGATTAAAACGAACTCCCGCATGATCTGACCAGGCCAGGGGTAGCAGTGCTATAAAGGATAACTCCGGGGTATTAGAAAAAACCCCATCTAAGGTATGTCCAGCTGTGTGTGAGGGGCCAGTTACATGCTGTACTAACTCCGCTGTTTCCATGATATTAAGAAGGCGGGCTGTATCAGGCTCATCTGTCTGTTCGAGATAGAAATTGAAATCCCCTAGTATGGTTTGAGAGTTTCCCAAAAATGCGTTTTCTACAAGGGTTCCTAGCGAGGAGAAAAATATATGTTTGGGCCCAGGGGGTCTATAAACAAGTGTTCCTTTAAATGAAAAATGACTAGTTAGTCTTATGTTGAATGCGAGTGCTTCGCAAGATGGGAGAGAGATTGCGTTGAAGGTTCCAGAATAGGAGCTGTGATAAATAATGGCCAAGCCTCCGCCCCTCTTATTCGGGCGGTTAAGTACTTCGCAAAAGAAACCTGGTGGAGTGGCTTTAACTAGATCCGGACCGGACGCTTCGTCCATCCAGGTTTCAGTAATAAACGCAATTTTTATGTCCAGATCCATCAACATGTTAGCACATTCAGTGCTATGCTTTACAAGGGATCTTGCGTTTCTCAGAATGCAGGCAACAGATTTCCCAGCTTTGCACAAAGTGTTTACTGACTCTGTGCCAGCCATATTAGTTCCCACCTTAGTAGGATGAAATGAAAAAGAGCAGTTGGAACACATGCCTAGCGGTTGGAAAAGGCCTAATTCATCAGGTTGCTGGTTGCAATCTCCCATTATCTTCCCGGTATTTAGTTGTAGCAGTGTAGTTCTAGAGTACGTGAGTCGAACCGGTACTTCTAAGTGCATCCGGGCAGAGGTTTGGGCGCTGAGCGCGGCTTGGGCGCGGACGGGCGCAGACGATGGACAATAATGCCCGCTCACCCGCGGGAGCAATCTTATACTGCGGGACTCTAGGTAACCGGGCATCCCACCCATTGTTTCGAAATGGGTGGGATGTGCAACAAACCCACATCAGTATCTCCGGTAGCCCAAAGACTCTGTGGAATCTTTGCAAGTTCAGGGGGCAGAGTGTCCGTTTTGGAAAAACATTGCGCTGAAGGAGGAAAGGGTTTCTTAATAGTCAAATAAACACCATCTGGAGAGCAATAGATGCAGGCATATAGCCTCTTCAGTATATCCATCCCCAAGAGATTCTCACCACACTGTGAAGTTAGAAGGAAGGGTGAATCAAATGAAATCGGTCCCAAAGTAAGAGAACGAGGTTGGGAGATGGGGCTTACCACCGGAGTTCCAGAGAATCCTACAGACACATTATTCTGGCCAGACAGAGCAGCCCCAGGGACAAGGGCATGTGAAACAGAACTATTCATAGCCCCTGTGTCAACTAAAAACTTACCTGGTGTGTCCATTAAACGGGCACGCACATAAGGTCCGTTTTGATCTACTGGAATTGACACACGTCCCCCACTCCGTCCTCGGCTCTCCTATGCCTCAGAATAGCCTGCCGAGTCCACCACACATCCTTCATTGTAATACTGTTTTCCCTGACCATGGTCGAAATAATTCTGACTATTCTCACCTTGCCCGACACCTTCCTGTCTCGTATGCCCACCTCGATGACCACCAGCACGGCCTCTCCCTTGGCCCCTCGGAACGCCGTTTTGTGCCTGTAACAACGGACACTGAGCTCGCCAATGCCCTTCCTGTTTACAGAATGCACACTGATTTATTCCCAAATCTGTTCGTCCTCCACCCTGCCCGGGACCCGCCCCTCGTGGGGCGAAGTTCTGCGTTCCCCGACCCCTCCCTCTGCCTCTTTCAACTTGCTGTAACAGGACCCTAGTCTTCAAATCCTTCGATCTCTTTTCTGTTTTCTCCTTACTTTCGTTCTCCCGATGCTCATAGTATTGTGCCATACTTAAGATAGTTGAAGTGGTAGATGTAGTCCAGGTACTCTCCGCAGCCTGAAGTCGGGCTGATATCTCAGGTAATAGGTTAGTTACAAACCTGTTAACAAACAAGCGTATGCCACCCTCCTTGGACAGATCTTGCCCGCTGAAGTCAATGAAAACCCCTTCGAACCTCGTAAAGAAATCGGACACACTCTCATCCTTCTTTTGATTACACGCGGTCAGCTTATCCCAATCTACTTTCCTGGGCGGAATTAGCGAATGCATGTAAGTTATTATTTTCTCCGGCAGAGTCAATATTTCAGTTCTAGGCTTATCTCCTGGCTTACGATCCCTATCCCAGTCCCTCATTGCTCCCAGGTTCCCCCAAACTCCGTCACATGGTCCTGGTCATGCACCTGTCGCCATATGTCCACCGGCACCAATAGAGCAAAAAACAGCTCGATATCAGCCAGTGTCATTACCGCCGAGGAGGCGGCTTCCGTGAGTTCCTTATAGTATGCTGTAGGATTCTTTCAAGGGCCAGGCAACTGCGTTTTCAATGAAAGTACCTCGCTACGTTTCCACGGGGTGTATACCCATTGCTCCTGAAAGCGGGCGTCTGCTCTCGGGCGGGTAACCGTCCCATGTGCATCTACTATCTCAGTTACTTCTGGGTGATAAATGGGGTGCTCCTCATGCATTGGGAACTGCTGTACCCCTGCGGGACTAGCTGCTTGTAGGCGTGTTCGGTAACTGACCAGAGTTTTCACATTCCCATATACCTCGTTTGGACTTAACTGGGACTTGTGTGCCTGGGTATGAATGTCATATAGTAGAGTCGGAGCTCTTTCCCTGTTATAAACTTGCTCCCACAATGAGATGAGGCGTCCAGCCATGTGTGCTAATGCGTGCTGCTGCATCACTGGTTCATAATCTTTCATGGTGCTCCATATGTCAGACAGGGTATAAATAGATTGCCGCATCCATTGGGATGCCTGTACTGCAATGGTCTCCTTTTCCTCTGTTCCTAAAGCTGATCGAGTGAACAGCTTCTTGCCATCTAATGAACCGTACGGATGTACTGGGAGTTGAAACAGCTGCGAAAGGAGTTGCACTCGCGGAAGAGGAGGTCAAGGCAGAGGGAGAATGTATGGCCCCCGATGACAACTGGGGAGCTTCAGCTGCTGTGGCTGACAACAAAGTGGGTAATAAAGCCATAACTTCCGAGACAGAGGAAGTCAGCCGAGAGAGATCGGTGACAGGCGCGAGGGAGGGAGGCTGAGGCGCTGATGCAACCGGAGTTGCTGTGGAGGCGACTAGAGCCGGCGTAGGGGCAACTGTCCCTGCCCCCGCCTATACACTAGCTGAGGATGCCTCCGGATATAATCGTTGCGGGACATAAGGGGGCGCTGGCCGTATGTCCAGCAGGTCTTCTATTTCATCCTCCGCATTAGGTCGAGCCACATAACTTTTATCGACCTTCAATCTAAACTCCCGATTCATACAATCGATTCCTTTCTCTACCCTAGCTCTGTCATAGGCTACAGCTGAGTTATGGTCTGCCCAGCCTTAGCTCTCGCTAGTTTCTCCCCCCTCATCCGTCTTTGCTTGGCTTCTTTCTGCCAGGCGTTTAAGGCATCAAACATAGATTGCCTACTGCGCCTAGCAAACAGTTGTTCCTGTAAGAAGGCAATTTTCTTTTCATCAAATGAACCAGTCTTTGGCCACTGTAACTCTTCATTACCTTTAGTGTACTTCTGCCACAAGGTTTTGAACAATATGGGGGCAATTCCATGCTTCACATACATGTAATGGCTAGGGCTGCCCTCAGGAGGGGCAGGCTGACTCTCAGCCAAACAAGAGTAGCTGGTCCGACAACAACAACCAAAACAATTCATTTTGCTGAAACACGACATATTGGTTAGTAGACAGACACAAATAACATATAACAGACTCTATACCACAGATAACATGTATGTCGACATTACTTTCTGCAGTTCAACCTATCCAAACTTGATGCATCCAAACAAACGAACCAAGCCCGTCGACTCCCGTTCGTGGAGAATTATTCAAAAGGATCAACAGACTCACAACAAGCAGTCTCCCAACAGACTGGCAAGAGGCTGTCAGACAGGGGTAACCACGAACTGGACTACGGGCCATCCCATGACCTCCCTGGTTCACCACTGAGACTGTTCTGATGTAGTCCAAGCCGTACTTCAGATATGTCTCATGGCTACCCAGTTACAGCCGCAGGCTTTTCCAAGTGCAATCCGGCCGTGCATTACTCACAGGTAACAACTAGGCATCTGATCAGTATCTCAAACTCACAAAAGATCCGCGGAGTCTCTACAGTCAGTCCCTACCGGACCACCCTGCTAGACCTCCGTAATTCCCCTAGGGTACTCACGACCCCTCAAATCAAATACGGTTAACCATTCCAAATGCACCGCTTTAGCAGCGCGTGCTTCAAACAAAATGCACCGCTCAACAGCGCATGCTTCAAACAAACAAATTACTCACCGGGTGCACCCAGGTACGAATGTGCGTTCTCCGCTGCCAACTCCTTACAACCAACACGGTCAGCTCCTGGGTTTAAGCCCGTAGGACCCCGGTGAAGGGCGACTAGCAGCAGAGGGCACCCCGATCGGGAGCACGGAGTGGACGTCGAACTCCCCTCCGCCCGCCCGGCCAAGACGCCCTCGATCCTGCCACCCGAATACGGGGGAGGAAAGACCCTATCACGGGGTCCCTTCGTGGTCGCCAACTGAAGTAATCTAATAGTAATCCCAAGGGCCACACTTACCAGTGGCCCGCAATATTAAGTCAATAATAAGCAGTTGGCAACGTAGAAGGTTCAAGCGTTTATTGGCCACAACAGAACTCTACATAGAGGAGCCTCATCGATCCTCACCCATCAGGTGCGCTGAGGAAGACTGTTGGCCCCTTGACAGAATCACACTTATATACATAACAGACTCAGCATACAAAGCATTGAAAGTGGAAAAACACCAGTTAGCCCTAGAGCTCCTAAATGAGCTCATACCATCTGCACACATAAGGTTACTATCTTCTCCAGAGAAGGTCGGCAGGGTGACTCCCTTTCGTCTCGGGCACAGAGGAATTTCGCTTAATACTCCCTACTGCAGATGTGACCTTGGGCCATCTGCCGTAAATACAATTCACCCTGTCTCTAGGCTGGTACGAGCTAAATCATACAGACGGTGTTCAGAGAGAACCACGTGATCTGAGGCACGACTGGTCATGATCCAAGATGGCCGCAGTTTGGCTTTTCGGCCCTTTCTATCATACAAGACACGGAGAATAAATGGGCCATCTTACAAAGTAGTTCTCGATGCATACGGAGTAGAGATACAACCCAAGATACGTTATGCTAACTTCACATACTGACTTGAATCCCACAGAATATTATCAAGCCCATTATCTTATTTTATTTAGGCTACCACAGTAGTGTGCTATGAGTCTTTTACATCTTCGACACTTGTAAAGTCTCAACAGATTTCAGTCTATTTAAGGTGCAGTAGATTTCTTTCTTTATATCTTCATATTCTGCCTCAGTGTAGTGTGTTTTCTATTCCTGTTGATGTTATTCCTCCTATTGGACGGGACTGGCTTCCTCATGAAAAACACTACTGATGTGTGATATTTTTTGGCTTGTACCTACTTTAATTTAATAACAAAAGCTGCACAGACAGCATGCTGCACCGACAATGTGTCTAATGTACGTGCTGTCATTTAACAGCGTCATTTAACAGCGTGCTCCCTGGTGGTCTAGCGGTTAGGATTTGGTGCTCTCACTGCAGCGGTCTGGGTTTGATTCCTTGTCAGGAAAGAGTAGAATTTCTCTTCTGCATGATGTACTTCTATTCCGACAGGAAACAGTTTTATTTGTTCTTTTTTATTGCATTGAAACTGATTTTATTTATAACATTTAAATTGGAAGTATTTTATTACATACATTCTTCTTTATTCGACTTGACACCAGTAAACATTTCAGGGACAGCGAGGAATTGCTGACAGAAAAGTGACTGAAGGCCAATGGACTGGGGTGGGACCATTGCTAGGAGTGGAGCGCTTGGAGAGGAGCCTGGCCAGGAGATGGGCCCGGAGCTTGGAGGGACCGCAGCATTTTCCTGCCGCTAAAGCGGCAATAATTTTAACGCCGCTCTTGATAATATGCCCCATAGATTGTAACTGCATTCTGTGGGCAGCTATTCAGGCGGAGCGCCGCACCTTCGAGAATCATGCCATATCTATTAACTCAGACTATACCAAGTCAATATTCAATTCTAGGCTTATCTCCTGGCTTACGATCCCTATCCCAGTCCCTCAATTGCTCCCAGGTTCCCCGAAACTCCGTCACATGGTCCTGGTCATGCACCTGTCGCCATATGTCCACCGGCACCAATAGAGCAAAAAACAGCTCGATATCAGCCAGTGTCATTACCGCCGAGGAGGCGGATTCCTTGAGTTCCTTATAGTATGCTGTAGGATTCTTTCTAGGGTCAGGCAACTGCGTTTTCAATGAAAGTACCTCGCTACGTTTCCACGGGGTGTATACCCATTGCTCCTGAAAGCGGGCGTCTGTTCTCGGGCGGGTAACCGTCCCATGTGCGTCTACTATCTCAGTTACTTCTGGGTGATAAATGGGGTGCACCTCATGCATTGGGAACTGCTGTACCCCTGCGGGACTAACTGCTTGTAGGCGTGTTCGGTAACTGACCAGAGTTTTCACATTCCCATATACCTCGTTTGGACTTAACTGGGACTTGTGTGCCTGGGTATGAATGTCATATAGTATAGTAGGAGCTCTTTCCCTGTTATAAACTTGCTCCCACAATGAGATGAGGCGTCCAGCCATGTGTGCTAATGCGTGCTGCTGCATCACTGGTTCATAATCTTTCATGGTGCTCCATATGTCAGACAGGGTATAAATAGATTGCCGCATCCATTGGGATGCCTGTACTGCAATGGTCTCCTTTTCCTCTGTTCCTAAAGCTGATCGAGTGAACAGCTTCTTGCCATCTAATGAACCGGCCGGATGTACTGGAGTTGAAACAGCTGCGAAAGGAGTTGCACTCGCGGAAGAGGAGGTCAAGGCAGAGGGAGAATGTATGGCCCCCGGTGACAACTGGGGAGCTTCAGCTGCTGTGGCTGACAACAAAGTGGGTAATAAAGCCATAACTTCCGAGACAGAGGAAGTCAGCCGAGAGAGATCGGTGACAGGCACGAGGGAGGGAGGCTGAGGCGCTGATGCAACCGGAGTTGCTGTGGAGGCGACTAGAGCCGGCGTAGGGGCGACTGTCCCTGCCCCCGCCGATACACTAGCTGAGGATGCCTCCGGATATAATCGTTGCGGGACATAAGGGGGCGCTGGCCGCATGTCCAGCAGGTCTTCTATTTCATCCTCTGCATTAGGTCGAGCCACATAACTTTTATCGACCTTCAATCTAAACTCCCGATTCATACAATCGATTCCTTTCTCTACCCTAGCTCTGTCATAGGCTACAGCTTTCTGAGCTATGGTCTGCCCAGCCTGAGCTCTCGCTAGTTTCTCCCCCCTCATCCGTCTTTGCTTGGCTTCTTTCTGCCAGGCGTTTAAGGCATCAAACATAGATTGCCTACTGCGCCTAGAAAACAGTTGTTCCTGTAAGAAGGCAATTTTCTTTTCATCAAATGTACCAGTCTTTGGCCACTGTAACTCTTCATTACCTTTAGTGTACTTATGCCACAAGGTTTTGAACAATATGGGGGCAATTCCATGCTTCACATACATGAAATGGCTAGGGCTGCCCTCAGGAGGGGCAGGCTGACTCTCAGCCAAACGAGAGTCGCTGGTCCGACAACAACAACCAAAACAATTCAATTTGCTGAAACACGACATATTGGTTAGTAGACAGACACAAATAACATATAACAGACTCTATACCACAGATAACATGTATGTCGACATTACTTTCTGCAGTTCAACCTATCCAAACTTGATGCATCCAAACAAACGAACCGAGCCCGTCGACTCCCGTTTGTGGAGAATTATTCAAAAGGATCAACAGAATCACAACAAGCAGTCTCCCAACAGACTGGCAAGAGGCTGTCAGACAGGGGTAACCACGAACTGGACTACGGGCCATCCCATGACCTCCCTGGTTCACCACTGAGACTGTTCTGATGTAGTCCAAGCCGTACTTCAGATATGTCTCATGGCTACCCAGTTACAGCCGCAGGCTTTTCCAAGTGCAATCCGGCCGTGCATTACTCACAGGTAACAACTAGGCATCTGATCAGTATCTCAAACTCACAAAAGATCCACGGAGTCTCTACAGTCAGTCCCTACCGGACCACCCTGCTAGACCTCCGTAATTCCCCTAGGGTACTCACGACCCCTCAAATCAAATACAGTTAACCATTCCAAATGCACCGCTTTAGCAGCGCGTGCTTCAAACAAAATGCACCGCTCAACAGCGCATGCTTCAAACAAACAAATTACTCACCGGGTGCACCCAGGTACGAATGTCCGTTCTCCGCTGCCAACTCCTTACAACCAACACGGTCAGCTCCTGGGTTTAAGCCCGTAGGACCCCGGTGAAGGGCGACTAGCAGCAGAGGGCACCCCGATCGGGAGCACGGAGTGGACGTTGAACTCCCCTCCGCCCGCCCGGCCAAGACGCCCTCGATCCTGCCACCCGAATACGGGGGAGGAAAGACCCTATCACGGGGTCCCTTCATGGTCGCCAACTGAAGTAATCTAATAGTAATCCCAAGGGCCACACTTACCAGTGGCCCGCAATATTAAGTCAATAATAAGCAGTTGGCAACGTAGAAGGTTCAAGCGTTTATTGGCCACAACAGAACTCTACATAGAGGAGCCTCATCGATCCTCACTCATCAGGTGCGCCGAGGAAGACTGTTGGCCCCTTAACAGAATCACACTTATATACATAACAGACTCAGCATACAAAGCATTGAAAGTGGAAAAACACCAGTTAGCCCTAGAGCTCCTAAATGAGCTCATACCATCTGCACACATAAGGTTACTATCTTCTCCAGAGAAGGTCGGCAGGGTGACTCCCTTTCGTCTCGGGCACAGAGGAATTTCGCTTAATACTCCCTACTGCAGATGTGACCTTGGGCCTCAGCCGTAAATACAATTCACCCTGTCTCTAGGCTGGTACGAGCTAAATCATACAGACGGTGTTCAGAGAGAACCACGTGATCTGATGCACGACTGGTCATGATCTAAGATGGCCGCAGTATGGCTTTTCGGCCCTTTCTATCATACAAGACACGGAGAACAAATGGGCCGTCTTACAAAGTAGTTCTCGATGCATACGGAGTAGAGATACAACCCAAGATACGTTATGCTAACTTCACATACTGACTTGAATCCCACAGAATATTATCAAGCCCATTATCTTATTTTATTTAGGCTACCACAGTAGTGTGCTATGAGTCTTTTACATCTTCGACACTTGTAAAGTCTCAACAGATTTCAGTCTATTTAAGGTGCAGTAGATTTCTTTCTTTATATCTTCATATTCTGCCTCAGTGTAGTGTGTTTTCTATTCCTGTTGATGTTATTCCTCCTACTGGACGGGACTGGCTTCCTCATGGAAAAACACTACTGATGTGTGATATTTTTGGGCTTGTACTTACTTTAATTTAATAGCAAAAGCTGCACAGACAGCATGCTGCACCGACAATGTGTCTAATGTACGTGCTGTCATTTAACAGCGTCATTTAACAGCGTGCTCCCTGGTGGTCTAGCAGTTAGGATTTGGTGCTCTCACTGCAGTGGTCTGGGTTTGATTCCTTGTCAGGAAAGAGTAGAATTTCTCTTCTGCATGATGTACTTCTATTCCGACAGGAAACAGTTTTATTTGTTCTTTTTTATTGCATTGAAACTGATTTTATTTATAACATTTAAATTGGAAGTATTTTATTACATACATTCTTCTTTATTCGACTTGACACCAGTAAACATTTCAGGGACAGCGAGGAATTGCTGACAGAAAAGTGACTGAAGGCCAATGGACTGGGGTGGGACCATTGCTAGGAGTGGAGCGCTTGGAGAGGAGCCTGGCCAGGAGATGGGCCCGGAGCTTGGAGGGACCGCAGCATTTTCCTGCCGCTAAAGCGGCAATAATTTTAACGCCGCTCTTGATAATATGCCCCATAGATTGTAACTGCATTCTGTGGGCAGCTATTCAGGCGGAGCGCCGCACCTTCGAGAACCATGCCATATCTATTAACTCAGACTATACCAAATTGATAATCTCATGAAGAAAAACCTACATGGACGTGAAACACCAGCTCGGGAAGATGGGACTTCCATATGCTGCTGTTCCCTGTGAGTGTCAAGGTCCCTGCACATGGCAAAATTCACTTCTAACAATAACCCAGAGGAGTCTGGCTGGAGGTCGGGGATAAGGCAGGGACGTACAGACGAGAGCAGGCCTGAGCGAAGTTCGGGGCTCCCCTGGAGGTGTTTCGAGGGAAGGTGCGGACCTTGGTACCAGTTAAGAGCTCTGATAGTGGGACAAAGGTGGACACCCAGGATCATGGTCCAAGAGGATGGGACCTTAGCCAAGGATAGAAAATCTACTTCTGACGACCTGGAGGCATCTGGGTAGGGCCCTTGCGTGCTGGACAGTCAGGACACTGCCCCCACAGATGGGGGGATGCTTCATAAAAGGTGTAGCTACATGTGGGGCGGAGAGAGTGGTGCAGGACAGCTCAGGAGGTGAAGTTATGAACACTAACTTGGTGAGCATATTCTTTGAAATGCTCGTCGGCCTGGAATAATTTGGACACTTTCTAATGGGATTTGTGCTTACTCACTCTGATTCTTCAATGAATTGGGGCTGCGGAGGAGTGAGGGATGGACTTGCATGCCTGGCATGGGGGGATTGGTTTGTGGGTCACTTTCCTCGCCTGATGGACTGGACTAGTTTCCTCATGGAAGAACACTACTGGTAAGTTTGCATCGGGTGGGGATACCCCAACAGGAGGGTCCCTATGCAGATTGCGGGCAGCCCGAGAGAACTGGCTACTAATCACTTCATTGGTTGGTCAAACTTAGTTTTCAGGCATCATCCCCCCTTTGTCAGAGTTGAGAAGAGCCAAGGGCCAGAGAGATCTCTGGGCTGGGGTGGGTACACAAGGAAACATGGGAGTGGGGTAGGTACATGATCGCATTCTAGAACAGAAGGCGTCGTCGATACACTTAGGCGGGCCACATGTATGGATATTTAGGTACTGCCAGAGGGACTGTTCTTTGTGTTATTTTTCTGGTTTAAAGAGCAATGATGACTACAGATGTTGGATGCTGTAGGAGGAGGAGAGGTGAGGGAATTGGGCAGGACCCAACCCTGCTGGCACCTCACACGGGCCATTTCCACGACTATGGTTAATGTGCTAATGTCCTGGAATGTATGGGGTCTCAAAGGCTACCCAAAAAGATGCTGTGTGTTATCCTATCTTGAATGATATCAGGCCTGCATAGTTACGTTGCAGGAAATGCACCTTTTGTAGAATGAGCTAGCGGAGCTAGGTAGATCATGGAGAGGTCATTTGTACGGTGCTACATACTCTAACTATAGGAGAGGGGTTGTGACGTGGTCACCACCGGTTGTCCTCCTTGATAGGTGGACGGTACATGCAGACCCCAGAGGCAGCAACTATTAAATGTTTGGAGACCTCATCACCAGAGAGACACAGGGGACATAGTTGTATAGACTATGTGTTGGGGAGGACAAAGGATTTGAACTGGTATGCGTCCGCAGCCATCCATAAATAGATATTAGTGTAGTATCCTGGTATCCTCAATTCTACTGTATCCTTTCTATGGTTTGTATTGTCTATCACTCCCTATATCTATATTCCTGCTTACTCTGTTATAGAATGTGTATAGGTCATAGGAGAAGAAGTTGCAGTTGGAGCTAGACAGCTTGGTATGGTTTAACCTGTATGGATGAGATCTTTCATTGAAGATTAAACCTCTTTTAAACCACTTGAAGACTGGAAAGTATTTTCTTCAAATGTCACACTGGCGTAGTAGGCAGTCTTCAAGAAGATCTCAACAGCAAGTATTCTCAAACCCTGACACCAAGGAATTTTCACTTTTTGGAGAGAAAGAGATTTCATCATTTTCCTCTGTTATTATACTATTGATTTAAGGTTTGGGAGCATTTCGCCACATTCCCCAAATTAATAGATGGCATTTATTCGATGTGGGCTTACTATTTTCTATTTGTATATAGAGGAATAAATTGTATTTATACATCTGAAGTTCCTGTTAAAGAGAGTACAACATTTTCAATTTAATTCAGAATTTTCGTGCTTGAATCTGGGGTTGGGAGCTTTTCGCCACACATGAGCTAAGTTTAAGTTCTAGTCGATGTGGGCTCACCCTTGATCTCTTTCAGGAATCTGAATTGTTGTCTTTACCTTTTATGCCACTTCATGAAACGCAGTTATTTCATCAATCATCTCCGATCCTACTGACTGACTGCGCAGAGTATGGTATGTGGTCATCATGATCATGGTGTCCAACTCAGTCTGTAGTGCACCGAGTGAGTCCAGAGTCCATATTCAAATATCCACTGGATCGCCCTGCAGTAGAAGTACAACTTTGTTACTAAACAACAAGTGCATTAACCTGAAACAGGACACATATACATCAACATAGCATTTTCCAAATTCAGTAACTAAATCAACGCACGGCTGTCAGACATACCTCCACTACTACACTCGTGACTAGTACTACTCAACTCCATCACTACACAGACACGTAGGTCTGCTGTGGTTGTTGACTTATTTACCTTTTATGCCACTTGATTTGAAAGTAAACGCCTCGAGTTATTCCATCAATCATCTCCGATCCAACTGACTGACTGCGTACAAAGATAGTATGGTCATCATCATGGTGTGGTACGTGTTGTCCAACTCAGTCTGTAGTGACTCCGATTAAGTCCATATTCCATATTAAAAAATTGCAACGTATATTGGCCTGCACCTGCAGTACATTGACTGTCACTTGAGTTACTTTTACTTGGTAGATTAACTAGTAGAGTTCGACTTCATGCACAACATCAACACAACAAACAACAGCAATCGCTCAGAGTCAGCAAGCATCCAATGCATGCCATCATTACCTGTCTTGCTCTTCTCTTTGGCTGTCAGATCAGATGCCTAGTTCTGACAGGTGTGTGTTTTTTAACGAGGCAGTGGCCTCATTATTATGCCACATTCATTTTCAGTGTTTTTAGTCGCTGTTTGGGTTTTCTTCTTATTCATGTGTGACACTTTGTCGCAGTTGAAGTTGGTTCACATGGTCAGCGGTGTGATGGGCCGCAGCCTGGGTAGCGGTCATTGGTCAATTGAGTTTGCAGAAATGTCAGCAAGTTTCTTCGAAGAGTCTTGTCTTTCTCTGCCAACTACCTTCTGTTCTGACAGTGATGAGCTTTGGATGCCTGCCGAGGCTGTAGCCTTCTGACAGTGATGAGTTTACTTTTGGATGCCTGCCCAAGTTCTGACAGTGAAGAGTTGTGGATGCCTGCAGAGGCGGTAGCCTTCGGACAGTGATGAGTTTTGGATCGGAGACAAAACAGAGAATAGCTATAGTCATGTTTCACTTCTTCTGGAGGGACTGTTAGAGGCAACATTTCTTGTACTATTCTCCATCCAATGTCTGGCTTGATGGAAATGTATTTAGGGCGAGTCAGAAAGATGGAGCAGGACTCTGAGGAGTGGAGAGTTAAATGCACAGAGGTGCAACTCCAATAGGGAAATAAAAAGAGAAGACGGTGGTGATGGATTAGTTGTGATTTAATTTGAACCAGAAAGACAGATACACACAAATAAAGGAAGGAAGAAAGTAACAATTTGAAAGCCTAGTTGTCAGGGAAGACTCTGGTGGTTTGAACAGAAGTAGGTCATCTAACCCACTAATTCCGTCATCAAAGTTGCTCTCCTTTTCCTGCTGTGATTCAGGTATTTTGTACTCCGGTGGTATAAAGTGCTGATTCATTTTGATCATGGTTAACCTCTCCACGCTTTTGGGCGAGGGACTGGTCCTTTTCAAAGTTACAATGGCACCAGCAGCACTGAAAACATGCTGAGAAGAGACACTTGCGACAGGGGAAGCCAGATACTTTATCGCCAGCCTGCTGAGCACTCTCCATTGGCTTCTTTTCCCATACCAATACACCAATGGGTTTCGATCCATGAAGACCTCTGTTGGGTCATCTAGATAGGCCTGGACCGTCCGCTCAATGCTCAGGGGTGCTCCGATGTGCTTGGCCTCTTTTGCCTATGCATCAGCACTGGACTTACCATACCCCTACCGTAGAAACCAATCAGTTGCCGATTGTACTGTGGATGATCCTGTTCTTGCTGTTGTTGATGTTATTGGTAGTGTTGGTGTCGGTGACTGCTGGGAGGCAAACACACTGCCCTCAGGGTCTGAAGTAGAACTTGACTCTGGATGCCCTGTAGTACTTGTTCTGGCCTGGGGCAAGGGGCCTCTAATTACCAGCCGTTCGTTTTCAAAGTCAATGGCTTGCTCAGCTATCAAAGTTTTGTACTTGGCAACATCCACTTCTGAAAAAGGAATTACTGCCTTACTGTTCAGAAATACTTTGTACCGTGGATCCAAAATTGTGGCAGTAATGTAATGTGGATGTGACACAATGTTATTTTGAATCCTTGTATTTTCAGATAAGCGAACGGCTAAGGAGTCCGCCAAATAATATGCTTCTTGTTTGTCATCCACACCTGCGTACTTTTCAGACACCTACTTCAGCTGTTGCTCTAGCATGTGCAACAATGGGATAGCTTGGTCCATAGTACAGTCCTTCCTGCTGACTTCACGCGTGATGACCTCAAAAGGAATTAGCATCTCTGTCAGGCATTGAACGAGGTCTCATAGGCCCATCTCAACGGTCATGCCTCTCACGTTAGGATCCCCTAATCTTTGCATGACATAAGCATTGAGTGGTATGTACTGCTCAAACAGACGATCAAGCATGTAATAAGTTGAGTTCCAACGTGTTGGCACCTCCTGGATGAGTGCTTTGACTGGCATTTTATGCTCACATTGAATGACCCTCAGCTGCTTCCGGGCTTTAAAAGAATGGCGAAAATGTGTGCATATTCTTCTGCAGGTGGCCAGTAAGTTGTTGACTTTGTATTCATTTTTCAGAAAGTCTTGCACAACAATGTTAATGCAGTGTGCCAAACACGGGACCCTGAAATAGCCACCATCTTTCATGGCCCTAACTACATTACTGCCATTGTCCTTGGCAACAAAACCAATGTTAAGCCCTCTTGGGCGCAGCCACTCAAAGACCTTGCTGTTAAATTCATCCAAAATGTTTGCAGCAGTATGAGATTTCTCCATTGCAAACATGGCTACAGTTGCATGTTTGCGAGTGGTGTAAAAAATCTCAGCAGCGTCAACACCAGCAGATATGTGTTCTCTAACCCCCACAAAAGAGATTCAGTGTGCAGTGATGCACATGTCATCAGTGGCTTGGCAACTGGTCCACATGTCTGTTGTCAGGTGGATACTCTGAACAGCACTCTGCTTCAAGGCTTTTCCAAGCAATTCCAGCACGTCGTGATGTAGTGCTGGAACAGCAACTCTGGCAAAATAGTAGCGGCTGGGAACCTGCCAATTTGGGCAGATGGCTGTCACAATTTCCAGAAAACCCACCCCTTCAACAAAAGAAAAAGGGAGAAGGTCCAGTGCTAACATTTTTGCCAGCTTCGCATTGTACAAACGTGCTATTGGGTGGTTGCGTTCGTACTGCCCTTTCCGCCTAAACATGCTGATAATGGTGGGCTGCATGGTTTTCCTTTCTCTTAGGCTCAACAACGCATTTTCTTTCATTGCGGTCCTCCTTGCTGTCTCAAGCTGACTCTTACTCTTGTGCCACTGAGATGTTGCTGAGGATGTGGGCGATAACACTGCACTGCTGGGGACAGGGCTACTTTGTGTACCACAACCAGGGAGAATGTCTCCCTGTCCTTCCTCTTCCACCGTGATCGGATCTTCTACTCGTTTATCCCCACCAACACCAATGGTTGCAGTTTTTATGCTGCAAAGGTGGTCCTCCCAGTCGATCAAGTGGTGTTTTTTCAGATGGGTTATTTGGCCTCCGGTACCATAATTTGTACCAAGCTTACCCTGACTAACGGAGGTATTACAAATGGAGCATATAGCGATGTTCTCTTCCTTTTTGCTAACCGTAAAGAAGTCCCAAACTGGGGAGCTTAATCTTTGTCTCCTGCTGGAGGTGCCACTTCCAATGCCGGATGAACTGGAGGGTGTGCGTTGAATTTGACTCTGTACTGTACCACTACCTTCTACTGAGGTGGTGGTAGTGGTGCTGGATTCCAGGCCTTTGCTAATGCAAATATGGAAGCTGTAGGTTGTGTTGGTGTTACCTGTGTTGGAGGTATGCGTGCTACATCCCTCGCAGCTATTTTGGATAGGGTAATAATGTTGGTCTCCATCTCCTCGGGACCGGGAGTGATGTTCGTGATGACTGGCTCATCGTCATCATCCTGCAAGTGTAAGGCTTTCTGGCACCTTCCTTTTCCCTAGCCTGGTCTTGGGACGTGTCTCCCTCTCAGACTCAGTTTGTGGCTTCCAAGTGGCATCTAGATCATCAGAAGGGGTGCTTGGCGAAGAACTTGATGGACTAACCCTCCTTTTCCTTGCTGGCGATTTGGAAGACAAGGGATCTTCTGAATGAGTGGCTTCCTCTTCTTCTTCCTCTGCATGAGGCTCAATTTCCAGAACTGCCCCTACTTCGGGAGGAACAACAACTACTATTGCGGGCGGTGGTTGCGGCTGTTGTTGTTGACCACTTATCTGCTGTGTTTCCTCCTGCGTTGATTGGGTACTACTTTGAGATAGCGATAAGTTTATCTCAGGCTCAGCATCACTGGTTTCCACCATTAGCCTGGCTACCTCTTCCACACTCATGTGCTTGGGCCTGGGTTGGTGGGTTGGGCCCACTGATGCGGAGGTGCTGCCTCCAGCTTACCCCCGGACACCGCTGCTGCAGGCGTCATTTTGGGTTTCCCAAAAAAGGTTTTGGGCGGCACACCCGAATTAAGTGTCACTTCCTTCTTCTGTTCCTTCTTCTCAATAGCAACCTTCTTGGTACTGGAGGACCTGGTAACTGCTTTCTTTGGGGCCATCTTCTTCAGATGTCAGCAGCACTCAGTTGCACAAGTTGCAGAGATGTCTGGTCAGGTCACAAGTCACGTCGTGTACAGCAGCAGGACGTCTGTCTGGCAGCACAACGGGTGATGATGACACACCTCCTCCTCAGTCATTTGTGCACCTAAAAGCAAAAAAGCCAGATGAACATCAGTCAAACGTGAAATTTGTTGTGCTTAAATTACTAATAGTACAATCAAACTAATATAATATATAATATAACTTAGTGTGTGGTGGTCACAATTATTACATTTTAGTAGCTCAGTGAACAACAACAGTGTAGCCATTTATGAGACTTTGACAAACAAGGCCAGGGCTTTCCTGGTGTACTGTGTACACTGAAGAAGAATAAGAATAGCAAAGAACAAAAACAAAAATGTAGTGGAGCCTGTTTGGCCTAAATTTGTGCATCACGTGGGATGGATGCAGCATCAGGGAGCTGCAGCTGGCAATGGGGATGGATTTGGAAGCAGTAAGACAAGAGGAACAATGGAAAGACACGCAGGACTATGTGGCAAAAACAGCATACTACTAACAACCACCACAAAATGGCCCCCAGCCACATGGTCACTCACAGGCACAAGGCACGGCAAACAATGAACTCAAGTAGGCCTATATGGCCAGACAAAGGATGCCTGAAAAACAACACAGCTTTAATGTAAAAACGAAAATCCACATGGCTAAAAACAGGTTGGAAAGTTACACAACAACCACAACAACACCACATACACATGAAAAAAGGCATTTATTTAACAGACCCAAAAAGTGAAATACACCCCCCAAAAAAACTCACATTTTGCAATTCAATCCAATGCCATCCATGCCCTAAATGAAATTCAACAGACACCACAGAAACAGTTGTTTCATGCACCCATGATGATTGATGAGTACCCCTGGGCCTACTGGCAGACTGGGCCACAAGCTTGGAGGCCTATGGCAAAAGCACATTGGCTGGTCCCACAAAATGGCCGCCACCACATGGCCAGGCCACCCACAACAACAAGAAAAGGAAGACAAGACAGACAATGCAGGCCTATGGCTAAAGCACAATGCTTGGCTTCACAAAATGGCTGCCACCCACATGGTCAGGCCATCCACAATAATAAGAAAGTGAAGACAAAGGACAGGACCAGGAAGTTGGAGACTCTGGGGAACTTCTTTCCTCTTTCAAAAAATTGTAAAAACAGAAAAATTACTCCTTGCTCAAAAAACTACAGCCAAATGACAACCTGAGGAGCTTTTTTAGCAAAATGAACAAAATCTTAATTTTCGAGAAGGTTTTATGCTGCTCGAGAGATATTCTTTACCAGATTGCAAATTCTGCGTGTTCGGCATCGCAATCTTCACAAAAAGTCATTATCGCGCACGCGAACAGGCATATTGAGCACGCGAAGAAGAAAAAAAGTCTGCGTTGTCGCGCAGTTCAGAGTTGCCAAAACTCCGCGAGCTGAACGCCCAGGGTTACCTACTGGCTGAAAACACCTATTTATTTAAAACACACCAAACAACTGAAATACCACTCCAAAAACCACATTTTGCAATTCAATCGAATGCCATCCATGCTATAAATGATGTTAAAATTCAACAGACAAAACAGAAATAGTTTTTATGCACCCATGATGACTACCTCTGGGCCTACTGGCAGACTAGGCCACAAGCTTGGAAGCCTATGGCAAAAGCAAGCACACTGACTTACTCCACAAAATGGCCGCCACCCACATGGCCAGGCCACCCACAATAACAAGAAAGTGAAGACAGACAATGAATGCAGGCCTATGGCAAAAGCACACTGCATGGATGGCTCAACAAAATGGCCGCTAGCCACCCACAACAAAAAGAAATGGAAGACAGATAATGCAAGCCTATGGCAAAAGCACACTGCCTGCCTTCACAAAATGGTCGCCACCCACATGGCCAGGCCACAACAACAACAAGCATAAGCCAAGGGGAACAAAGAAAAGACATGCAGGCCTATATGGAAAAAGCAGCACACTACTAAACTACCACCACAAAATGGCCCCAAGCCACATGGTCACTCACAGTCACAACAGGCTATGGAAAACAATGAACTCCAGCAGGCCTATATATGACCAGACAAAGGAGGGCTGCTAAACAACACAGCTTTAATACAAAAATGCAAAAACGAAAATCAACAGGGCTACGAAAGGTTGGAAAGTTACACAGCAAGCACACACACACATCCAACAAAGGTATTTATTTATTAACACACACACCCAAAAAGTGAAATACACCCCAAAAACCACATTTAGCAATTCAATCCAATGCCATCCATGCCCTACATGATGTTTAAATTCAACAGACACCACAGAAACATGCACCCATGGGTACATCTGGGCCTACTGGCTGAAATTTCGAATAAAAACAACTAGGCCCCTACTGAAACTACAGGCCACCCTCAACAATGAATTTTAAAAACGATGAAAATCCTCAAAAAAATATAGGTACACTACAAACAAGCCCCAATCAAACAAACAAGTACACCAATTCTACAATTTACTTGTAAAATCTCAAATCCAAAAGTCCTCAAATCCAATCCAATGATATGATGTATCAGACAGACACAAAGGTGCCGATCACAATCCGGTAAAAAATTCCCCCGTGCGACTCGTATCGGGTCTTTTTACCGTACGAATCGTACAAGTGCCGTACGAACTGGCAATCACGATTCGCATGGTAAAAAGTCCATACGAACCGCACTGGGAATCATTCCCCACACGTCCTCGGGTCGGAAAATGTGTCCGACACGTCCTCGGACGATTTACCTTACAAACGTGAAAAGCCAAGTCCGACCGAGGAATCACGATCCATCCCGTGCGTCCGAGCGTACAACCGTATGGAAAAAACACCGTCCGCACCGAACACCCATAGCAACCATGGAGACATGTGCCCGCATACGCGCCCAACACTCCCCCCAGCCCCCGTACGTCCGACACGTACCCCCCGTGTATGTATACCCCCACCCGTCTAGGTACACCCCAGTACGTTCCAGTCGAACCCCCACCCCAGTACGTGTCATACCCCCGTCAATGTACACCCCCCCACCCCTGTACGTGTCGTACCCCCGTGTACCCCCACCCCAGTACGTTCCAGTCGTACCCCCACCCCTGGACGTGTCGTACCCCCCGTGTACCTACACCCAAGTACGTTCCAGTCGTACCCCCACCCCAGGACGTGTCGTACCCCCCGTGTACCTACACCCCAGTACGTTCCAGTCGTACCCCCACCCCAGTACGTGTCGTACCACCGTCAATGTACACCCCCCACCCCTGTACGTGTCGTACCCCCCGTGTACCTACACCCCAGTACGTTCCAGTCGTACCCCCACCCCAGTACGTGTCGTACCACCGTCAATGTACACCCCCCACCCCTGTACGTGTCGTACCCCCCGTGTACCTACACCCCAGTACGTTCCAGTCGTACCCCCACCCCTGGACGTGTCGTACCCCCCGTGTACCTACACCCAAGTACGTTCCAGTCGTACCCCCACCCCAGGACGTGTCGTACCACCGTCAATGTACACCCCCCCACTCCAGTACGTGTCGTACCACCGTCAATGTACACCCCCCCACCCCAGTACGTGTCGTACCCCCCGTGTACCTACACCCAAGTACGTTCGAGTCGTACCCCCACCCCAGGACGTGTCGTACCCCCCATGTACCTACACCCAAGTACGTTCCAGTCGTACCCCCACCCCTGGACGTGTCGTACCCCCCGTGTACCTACACCCAAGTACGTTCCAGTCGTACCCCCACCCCAGGACGTGTCGTACCACCGTCAATGTACACCCCCCCACCCCAGTACGTGTCGTACCACCGTCAATGTACACCCCCCCACCCCAGTACGTGTCGTACCCCCCGTGTACCTACACCCAAGTACGTTCGAGTCGTACCCCCACCCCAGGACGTGTCGTACCCCCCCGTGTACCTACACCCAAGTACGTTCCAGTCGTACCCCCACCCCTGGACGTGTCGTACCCCCCGTGTACCGACACCCCAGTACGTTCCAGTCGTACCCCCACCCCAGTACGTGTCGTACCACCGTCAATGTACACCCCCCACCCCTGTACGTGTCGTACCCCCCGTGTACCTACACCCCAGTACGTTCCAGTCGTACCCCCACCCCAGTACGTGTCGTACCACCGTCAATGTACACCCCCACCCCTGCACGTGTCGTACCCCCCGTGTACCTACACCCCAGTACGTTCCAGTCGTACCCCCACCCCAGTACGTGTCGTACCACCGTCAATGTACACCCCCCACCCCTGTACGTGTCGTACCCCCCGTGTACCTACACCCAAGTACGTTCCAGTCGTACCCCCACCCCAGTACGTTCCTGGCGCACCCCCAACACAACCTCCTAAGTACGGAGCGCACCCCATGCCCCAACATCACAACCGCATGTACGAGTCTTACAAAGCCACACACAAGGACAAAATCGTACAACCAAATGGCCCATGTACACACCGTACACACGCTCAAAACGCACGTACACAACCAGGACAAAATAAAACAACACAAGAATACACCAGTCGAAAGGCACACAGCCACTAAACATGGCCAACAACCACTTAAATAACACAATCACTGACCTGCAACTGCCAAAAACAAACAGAGGCCCAATACACCACCACTCCTTATAACACACCCACCCAAAATTCAAAAACTGCCACACCCACCCATGGACCAATAAAAAGGGC
Source organism: Triturus cristatus (assembly GCF_964204655.1). NCBI lineage: Eukaryota > Metazoa > Chordata > Amphibia > Caudata > Salamandridae > Triturus > Triturus cristatus. The sequence continues at coordinate 142,504,903 of NC_140585.1, read as the reverse complement.
CCACACACACAAACCATGAGCCTTTCCAACAGACTCACTGCTGCCAGACACCACAGAACCAGACTACAAGCTAGACCACACCTTACACTTGCACACCTTCAAACGACCACCCTCACAAACACCCTCTCATCACATTCACACACACACACAACCATCCACACCCCCCCCCAACATCCACACCCCCCCCACACCCACACCATCCCCACCCACACCCCTCACCATGCCCACTACCAAGAATCCAAAGTTCAGTCACCGAGAGTTGGAGGTCCTTGTTGATCAAATCCTCAGAGTCGAGCCACAGATCTTTGGAACATTGGTCAGAAGCACCAGCCAGGCAGCCAAAACAGCCATGTGGCAGACCATCGTCGATGCTGTGAATGCTGTTGCGGACACCAGGAGGACCAAGCAGGATTGCCAGAACAGGTGGTACGATCTGCGGAGGAGGGTCAGAGCCAAGAGGCAGGAGGAACACGACCAGGCCAACGCCACCGGAGGAGGGCCCTCCCGCAGAGCCGTACAGTACCATCCCTGGGAGGAGAGGGTGATGGCCATACTGCCGGTGGAGGCAGTTGAAGGAGTAGAAGGACTCCGAGACCCGGGTGAGTACACAAACAACGCACCTCACATGGGGGGAACTGCAACCACAACCAAAATCAATAACAGGCACGCAACCACCACAAGCCATCGCATTACTCAACCACACTCCATGAGCAGGCACATGCCACTGCTGCCACCATGCCCCATGCACCCAGCTGGACAATGTCAAGTCACAGGCCACAGAAGACAACAACACATGACACGGTAACCCGGATGGCGGGAGGCTGGGCACCAAGAATCACATAGTGCGACTCCAAAGCAGACAACAATGCCCTCTGCCCATATGGCCTAGGTCACAGCCAGACAAACACTGTGTCCCAACACAGGAATGACTTGCCAGCAAATGGCTGACGCCTTGCATCAACACATGGGGGTGAAGGCACTGTTTTGCACATGCCAGCAGCTAATGAACAGCCAACAGTGTGAAAGAGTGGCAGCACACACCACCACAGCAGCAGCGCACAGACACACAGCAGACAAAATGGGTGCCTGGAGATCAGAAACAAACTCACATCAACAGGCCAAGGGCCACTCAAAGATCTGCTAACAGTGTGTGCCCAGGAAGCTGGGCCAAGGTGACAGAGGGTGACACACGGAGGGAGGGAGAGGGGGACACAGAGGGAGGGAGAGGGGGACAGAGAGGGAGGGAGAGGGGGACTGAGAGGGAGGGAGACGGACAGAGGGAGGAGGCTGACACACGGAGGGAGGGAGAGGGGGACACAGAGGGTGGGAGAGGGGGACAGGGAGGGAGGGAGAGGGGGACTGAGAGGGAGGGAGACGGACAGAGGGAGGAGGCTGACACACGGAGGGAGGGAGAGGGGGACACAGAGGGAGGGAGAGGGGGACAGAGAGGGAGGGAGAGGGGGACTGAGAGGGAGGGAGACGGACAGAGGGAGGAGGCTGACACACGGAGGGAGGGAGAGGGGGACACAGAGGGTGGGAGAGGGGGACAGGGAGGGAGGGAGAGGGGGACTGAGAGGGAGGGAGACGGACAGAGGGAGGAGGCTGACACACGGAGGGAGGGAGAGGGGGACACAGAGGGAGGGAGAGGGGGACAGAGAGGGAGGGAGAGGGGGACTGAGAGGGAGGGAGACGGACAGAGGGAGGAGGCTGACACACGGAGGGAGGGAGAGGGGGACACAGAGGGTGGGAGAGGGGGACAGGGAGGGAGGGAGAGGGGGACTGAGAGAGAGGGAGACGGACAGAGGGAGGAGGCTGACACACAGAGGGAGGGAGAGGGGGACACAGAGGGTGGGAGAGGGGGACAGGGAGGGAGGGAGAGGGGGACTGAGAGGGAGGGAGACGGACAGAGGGAGGAGGCTGACACACGGAGGGAGGGAGAGGGGGACACAGAGGGTGGGAGAGGGGGACAGAGAGGGAGGGAGAGGGGGACTGAGAGGGAGGGAGACGGACAGAGGGAGGAGGCTGACACACGGAGGGAGGGAGAGGGGGACACAGAGGGAGGGAGAGGGGGACAGAGAGGGAGGGAGAGGGGGACAGAGAGGGAGGGAGAGGGGGACAGAGAGGGAGGGAGAGGGGGACACAGAGGGAGGGAGAGGGGGACAGAGAGGGAGGGAGAGGGGGACAGAGAGGGAGGGAGAGGGGGACTGAGAGGGAGGGAGATGGACAGAGGGAGGAGGCTGACACACGGAGGGAGGGAGAGGGGGACAGAGAGGGAGGGAGAGGGGGACAGAGAAGGAGGGAGACACAGGGAGAGCAAATCAGTCCTTTGGTGTGTGGGAATGTCTGCTCGTCAGCAGGTGGACTGCGTGCATGTAGACAAGGGTGCCCAGTGCCAGAACCCCCCCTCTTCATCATGGCAAAACGCAGGGCCATGTTACAACCTGTACACAAGCACAAGGACAGCCACCTGCATCATATGAGTGTGTGGATCCACTCCATGTGCACATGTACAGTGCTACAAGGAAGGCGCAAACGCATAGCTCGGCACACATGCACACTCCACTGCTGACTGCAGTCACACTTGACGCAGCAAGTAAGACTGTGCCACACATAGTTAAAGGGGCCAAATTGGTGCCCAAGGGACACACACATGCACAAGTGCACTGTGAGTGGAATGCAAGACAGATCCTAATTCCAAGAGGAAATGTGCCAACTTTGTAACGGATGAAACATGGATGTTGCATGGATCAAAATTAACATTGTCTCTCTCACACACAGGTCAACGTCGTGCTGCACCCCCCAACACTGGGGGGGAACACTCACAGGACCCGGATCTGCAGGAGACCGATCCCACCGGCAGCGACCACTCTCACCACTCTGCGGACGACCCCGACCGACCTGGCCCCTCTGGTGTCCAACCACCTGCAGCACCTGCGTCAGGTACAACCGTGCCAACCACCACCCCCACTCCTGCCACATCCCAGGAGACACCCAGGATCCCTGCCCCAACACCACAATGCAGCCAGGCTCGCCAGGAGGGACACGGTGTCCCGGGCACCCAGGAGGAGGCAGGCGACAACGCCAATGCCACCCCTCAGGGGTCCCGGAGACCCCATGTGCCCACAAGTGCAGGCCAGACGCAAGTGGGCAGGGGTGGTGGGAGTGGAGAGCGGCGGAGGCGCGAGCCTGACCAGTTGGCTGGGGATCCGGTATTTTCCCATGTCCGTAACATCCTGGACTCATACCGGCAGGACACCACGGGCATGGCCCAGGTTGTGTCCGTCCTCGAGGGGATCAAGGTCCAGCAGGCCCAGCAACATGCGGAGCTAATAGCCTGTCTACAGCTACACCAACGGAGGATGGAGGACAGACAGGCTCAGCAAGTGACGGCGTCCCAGGGGATTCACGCTGAACTCCGTCGGATGGCCGACACCATGGCCGACCCTCCCTGTGCCAGAAGGCGGAGAACATCACCACCCACAGGGAGGGATCATGAGGAGGAGGAGGAAACATCCGACGGAGCATCCCAGACGTCGTCACGGCCTGCTGCTGAGGTTCCCCGCAGGAAGCCGGGTCGTCCACGGAAAGGACCGTGAGGGTGGCTGCTACATCACCATCTCCCAGGACACCTGGCCTGGCACCTGGCCCACTGGAGCAACAGCATCACAGCATCAAGAGACATTCTCTGCCACATGGCCCTGCTGGTCACTGGCTGACCAATGTTGACAAAGACTGTGGCATGGACTCTGAGGATTTCCAATGGCAAGGACACCAACTCCCCTACTGAACTTTGGATTCCCTAATCCCGGAAAGGCCCTCACTTGGCCCCCCCCCCCCAATAATAAATCACACTATTAAGAGTAGATGCCTGCTGGTAGCATTATTACCTAACATGTGTCTTGTACAGTCTAAACATGCCTGAGTCATCTGTTCACTTCAACCATCCACACCCTGGGGCCTGAGTCTGGCACAGGACACATGGGTCACAGTTTTCTAGGCAAGACAGACATGGAGCACCATACACACCCGTGATGGTCAGAACCAGCTGAGGGGGTGGCCGAACAACCGTGCTGACAGACACATTGAGTACAGCAACAGTCATGCGCAGAGGTCAGGGATCCTGGCCCGTGTCCTGGGGGGCACCCAGGTACGTGTAGACAGGTGGCAGAACCATGTCCTGCAAGCTTGAGTCCGGTGGATGCAGAGAATGGGGTCATGGACAACGTTGGATGCATGGGGATGGCACATGTCACAATACCCACACAGTCATGGACATCATGCCCATTACACAGTCTCAGCACACACACACAGCTTGCATCTTGCCACTCGACACATTGACACATAGCCACAATCAGGGAATACCATGCCAGACATGCAGGATGCACCGTGCCAACACACCAGCATTGACTGAGAAGAGGCACCTTGGAGGCATAGGGACACCTTTAATAGTCATGTGTTTGGGATTGCAGAGGCAACTTGAAGTACACATGAACACATCATGTGGAGTAACATGTGGCTCCAACACTGGCACCCCCCTTCTGCAGCACAAATGCGTGATAGCCATGGAACTGGCACACAAGTGTCGGATAATAGCTAAATACCCACAGCTGCTCACGGAGAGACTGCCATACACCATACATCCGCTGATGTGGAAGTCCCACGCCATGTCAAGACAATGTTAACCGTATGTGTCCGAGGGCAGTGTCACACACATTGATGCCTTCATCACAATCCACCATCCCATCACTGATGACTGACAACCAGGCAGCCCATCTATTCAGGTGTACCCAGCTGCATGTCGTGTCCCATGGGGATGCCACATGTCTGCAGAGGACCCAAACCCCGACCGGGGCAGTGTGCACACATCGTGAACAACTGCCACACCCAATACACCCCAGATGCATCCCTTACCCCATGGAGACTTCCAAACGTGTCCGTGCCTGTAACGCTGAGTCAGCCCACGATGCCATGTCCATGAGGAATAGCAGTGCCACAACAATGCAACCAGCAAACGGCATGCGCAGGTACCTGGGGAAGAGAGACACACAAGAAGTCAGCCACAAGAAGCACAGCCACTTGCATGTGCATTTACTCGACACATGTATGTATGACAACATGCTAGGTCACAATTATGCCTGGGGAAATACTACCATCACTGCCACCATCACTCCAGTGACACACCCACACACACCTCTGACCCACGTGCCATACTTGCAGGTGGAGACACACATCACAACGCATGCCACACGGGGACCAATGCGTGCACACTCAGACCCTGGTACTCACCACTAAGCAAAGAAGTCGCGTATGAGCCGAGTCCGGATGTCCTCTTGCGGCTCCACATCCTCCACATCACTAGCCCCATTGCCAAGCCCTTCGTCCTCCACGGGTGGATGGTCCTCGTCATCTTGATCCAGGATGAGGGGCACAGCTCTTTCAACTGCCATGTTGTGCAGCATGCAGCAGACCATGAAGATCTTGCAGACCTTCGCCGGGGCATATGGGAGTGCGCCGCCGGTCTTGTGGAGGCACCGGAATCGGCTCTTCAGCATGCCAAACGTCCTCTCTATCACTCGCCTTGTCCGGCCATGGGCGGTGTTGTAGCGGAGCTGGGCCGGCGTGATGGGGTTGCGGAGAGGTGTCAGCAGCCAAGGCATGTTGGGATAGCCAGCGTCCCCTAAATGGAAAGCACATGGATATCGTTAGAACTGGCGAAGCGGTAGTGCTGCTCGGCCAAACAGAATACAGGACAGACAGACTGTACCCACCAACAACACATGCACGTTCGTTGCGCAGCTGCATCATCATATCAGGCATCCCGCTACGCCTCATGATGTAGGCATCGTGTGCTGATCCTGGAAAACGAGCACAGACATGTGAAATCACCATGTTGGACAGACACACCACAAGGGCATTGATGGAGTGGTAGTGCTTCCGATTGCGGTACGCCACCTCCCGTGCGTGTGGTGGTACCAAACCTACATGTGTCCCATCTATGGACCCAATGACATGGGGCATCCCTCCCAGGGCATAGAAACCACGCTTGACCTCAGTCATCTGTTCAGGGGTTGGGAACTTGATGAAGTCATCCAGGTGAATCAACATGGCCTCCAAGAAATCATGCAGCACACCGCTGAACATGCTCTGGGACATGCCACCAACATGAGCTATGGTATATTGGAAGGTACCCGTGGCAAGGAAATGTAGGGCAGCCATTACCTTCAGCTGGGGTGTCAGTGCCGTAGGATACCTGTGCTGCGGTTGCAGGTGTGGTGCCAGTCTCGCCGTCAGCTCCAGAATCAACGGTTGGGTGAAGCGGTAGAGCCGGATCCTGTCATTCTCCTGCATGGTGGCCAAGTCTGGAATTCTTCGGGCAACAGGAGGCGCTCTGCAGTAATTTGGAAGTGACAAGGAAGAGTGAGTGCACTACGAGAACAACTCATGTCTACTGAGCACATGTAAATCTGCCAATACACACATGCCACATAGGGAGTCAGGCATGTGCTACATGCCCAGGACACGTATGGATGCAAGGTGACACTCCTTCCAAGACCCAGCTACACACGGTAATTGAGAACCTCCCCATGCCACGCCATGGGAATAGCTGTGTCCCAGTGCAAGTGCACTTCCCGACGCAAGACAGGAGTGACATACACCCACACATCAGCAGAAGTGTGATGCTGATTGCAGAGACTGGCAGCGGAACACTTGAGCCACAGGTCACATGACATTACACTAGTCCAGCCCACACACCTTGCCATGAAGGTGCACATGTCATGACTCCCCACACATTCCTTGTGAGTTTGCTGACATGGCCTTGTCACGCTACTCCGTGTCCCTTGCATACATGTGCACCTCACATCCGGTAACACATGTGGCATGGTGTTGGGAACAGTGTGCAATGACAATCTACACACAGCCACATGTTGGTTGCTGCAACGGCTGCAGCTTTTGAGGGTGCAACAACATCAACCCGATGTAAATCCCGGACACATATATGGCATAGTCACATTGTGCACTGTGGGTAGTGATGAGTCATGTGTCATGACCCCTGTACCGGGCATCATGGGACACTTCCGTGTGTTGGTGTCCGTGCCATGCCAGTGACGCTCACCCCAAGTGCGCAGTCCCACATGCACACATGTCAAAGGAGTCAAGGGCATGCCTGGCACACATTGCACCCTCACACAGTACACATGTACACATCTCATCATACATCTGGTGCCTTCTCCACTCAGGAGGCATGTTCCACATCACAGCCTGTGACACCTGTGCCCAACACATGTGGTAATGCACAGACGATGCCTTGGTGTCCATTCCTGGACAAGTATGTCCATCCATGGACAAGTATGTCCGCCCTATTCCGACATGTGTGTCGCCCATCACCACAGTGATGTGTAAAATCCGCCGTACTGCTGCTGAGAGGGCCTGTGCATGTTCCCAAATCACTGTGGGAGTGCTGCCGTATGTGTACCCATCGTGATGGCGAGCGTAGATGCGAGTGTACGGTCCGTACCACTACGGGTACGCATACGCGTGCAGACCCATAGTGATAGTGAGCGTAGATGCGAGTGTACGGTCCGTACCACTACGGGTACGCATACGCGTGCAGACCCATAGTGATAGTGAGCGTAGATGCGAGTGTACGGTCCGTACCACTACGGGTACGCATACACGTGCAGACCCATAGTGATAGTGAGCGTAGATGCGAGTGTACGGTCCGTACCACTACGGGTACGCATACGCGTGCAGACCCATAGTGATAGTGAGCGTAGATGCGAGTGTACGGTCCGTACCACTACGGGTACGCATACGCGTGCAGACCCATAGTGATAGTGAGCGTAGATGCGAGTGTACGGTCCGTACCACTACGGGTACGCATACGCGTGCAGACCCATAGTGATAGTGAGCGTAGATGCGAGTGTACGGTCCGTACCACTACGGGTACGCATACGCGTGCAGACCCATAGTGATAGTGAGCGTAGATGCGAGTGTACGGTCCGTACCACTACGGGTACGCATACGCGTGCAGACCCATAGTGATGCGTACCCGTAGTGGTACGGACCGTACACTCGCATCTACGCTCACTATCACTATGGGTCTGCACGCGTATGCGTACCCGTAGTGGTACGGACCGTACACTCGCATCTACGCTCACTATCACTATGGGTCTGCACGCGTATGCGTACCCGTAGTGGTACGGACCGTACACTCGCATCTACGCTCACTATCACTATGGGTCTGCACGCGTATGCGTACCCGTAGTGGTACGGACCGTACACTCGCATCTACGCTCACTATCACTATGGGTCTGCACGCGTATGCGTACCCGTAGTGGTACGGACCGTACACTCGCATCTACGCTCACTATCACTATGGGTCTGCACGCGTATGCGTACCCGTAGTTGTACGGACCGTACACTCGCATCTACGCTCACTATCACTATGGGTCTGCACGCGTATGCGTACCCGTAGTGGTACGGACCGTACACTCGCATCTACGCTCACTATCACTATGGGTCTGCACGCGTATGCGTACCCGTAGTGGTACGGACCGTACACTCGCATCTACGCTCACTATCACTATGGGTCTGCACGCGTATGCGTACCCGTAGTGGTACGGACCGTACACTCGCATCTACGCTCACTATCACTATGGGTCTGCACGCGTATGCGTACCCGTAGTGATAGTGAGCGTAGATGCGAGTGTTCGGTCCGTACCACTACGAGTACGCATACGCGTGCAGACCAAAAGTGATGGAGAGCGTAGGCATGCATGTACGGGCCGTTGCCATGCATTTGGGGTGCCCTAGGGCCCCCACACGCACCGTACCTGTGTGTGATGCTCCAAATTACATGGGGGACAAGTATTAAGGCCTACATGCATGCTGGTTGTCATGGAGACCAAGTTCAAAATTGGAAATTGTTCTGGAAGGTGCACAGCAGAAGTCAGTTGGGATTTGTCTACTTTGTTGCAATGTGTTTGTGGGGCTGACATCATGCAGGAGAATGAAACCGATAGAGAACCCACAGACTGCTAGGTTTGAAGGGATTGGTGGAAACATAGGATGCAAATGTGAGTGACCAATCTCTCTGTACTCCTGTGCATGAGACTGGGCAGAAGGGCACATATAAGGCAGCCAGGTCCCATGAGGGAGCACTTGCCTGCACATCTTTGCATTCGTCGACCCAGCTGCTGCTACTGATTCCCTGGAACCATGTCAAGGGCTGTGGAGAGGACACAGCCATTCACCCTGGAGGAGAACATGGCTCTGCTGGATGTGATCCTCCCACAGTACTCCATGCTGTATGGGCGACCAGGTTATCAGGTGAGTGCATAGGCCACTGCCACAGACTGTCCCTATGTGGTGACTGTGACTTCTGCCATTGCGTCCAGGTGTAACACACATGCCATGTACTGTCGGGGGGGGTCCCAGGGGGGGGGGTGCCTGATGTCTCCCAGCAGTGCCCTGAGACAGGAGGGGTGGGTGCAGAGTCCTCCCAGCAGTGCCCTGAGACAGGAGGGGTGGGTGCAGAGTCCTCACAGCAGTGCCCTGAGACAGGAGGGGTGGGTGCAGAGTCCTCACAGCAGTGCCCTGACACAGGAGGGGTGGGTGCAGAGTCCTCCCAGCAGTGCCCTGAGACAGGAGGGGTGTGTGCAGAGTCCTCACAGCAGTGCCCTGAGCCAGGAGGGGTGGGTGTGATGCACAGTGTGAGCCTAGATCATTGATTGTGACATTGCCATCATTCCACCTGTGTACCCACTGTGGCACGTACTGCTTTTTCCCTCACCAGGGGATGATGTCCCTATGACAAAGGTGCAATGCGTTGGCTGCATGACATGCCTTGTTGTTACCAGCTAATTTGTACCCATATGTCTCTCTGTGACATGTGGCTGGTGTATTGATGTGGTGTCACTTGTTCCTCCTCACAGGTAGGCGCCACTGCCAAGGAGCAGATCTGGCTGACCGCCGTCAGTGCCGTGAGGGGTGTGGATGGTCGGAGGCGGCGCCTGGCCCAGGTGAGGAAACGCTGGCAGGATATCCGGTGCTGGACGCGGAGGATTGCACGGCTCCTGCTGGGGGACTCACCTGAGAGCCACAAGAACCGCGGCCGCCGCCGTCTGAGCCACCTCCACAGGCGTGTGCTGCCGGTGGTCTTTCCAGACCTGGAGAGGCGCTTACAGGCGATGCAGCAGCCGGAAGGGGGTAGGTACATGTGTGTTTGTTGTGTGTCACCGGCATTTGTAAGGGCACAGTAGCATGAATCCACTGGCAGGGTTTAAAGGTGCTGTGCAGATCCTGTTTGGCCCAGTATAGCGCTGTGCCCCTGCCACCCTTCCCCTCCTTGCAATGTGTTCCCTGGTCTGTGTGTAGTCACTCCTTCCCAGGGTAATGTAGGCTGGCGCTTTGTCCACGGGAACAATGTCTGTAGCATCATGTGTGGGGGTGGTGTGTAACAGGTTGTGGGACCTTGCCTGTGCACTGTCAAGTTCACTGCATGTGGGTTCCATGTCAGTTGGCACTGATGCTGACTCCAGACATGGGAGTTGGTCTCTCATGTGTCATGCCTTACAGCGCGCATGTCCTATGTAGTGGCCTGTGACATGATGTGCATGACTGTGCGATACACATAGTGCAGGGATGGTGACGTGTGTTGCTGTCATTACCATTCAGTAGCATGTAGTTGCGTGCCCACTACTGTCCCCTGGGGCACCTTTTCCTCAGTGGTGTATGTGTCATCATGAACGTGGCCACTGTCAGTGTCTACAGCGTAAGTTGTGCTCTGTGCCATTGTCCCCTGTCACCATGTATATAGACGTGCTAATTTGTACAGGTGTCCACTGTGCAGCCTGACCTGATTGTCCTTCTTCATACTCACAGTTGCCAGTGCCTGTGTGTCTTGTTATACTCATCTGAGGATGGGCACTGGTACCTCATTATTTGTACAGGCGCACCTTGGCTGTTTGGCGTCCAATCTTGCTTTTTGCCTGCCCCTGTGTGTATCACCCAGACCATGAGATGTTGGTGCCACCTGTGTCTCCACAATTTGCCTCGTGTAGGGTCTTGTTGGGGCGGGCAATGCCTATGTGTTAAATCCTGATTACCACTTGCTGGGTCTGGGCAGTGTGTGATGTGCCTGGACACACACGCAATGTGCAGTGACCGAGTCATGTTGTGCATGTTTTCAGCATTACCTATGCAGCATGTGTCTCAAGTTCATGGATATGGTCCCTGGTCATCGGTATTTTCGCAAACGCTGTGTGGTGCAGATGCAGTGCTGGATTGTCCCCAGGACCTGGGTGCTATGTCAGACTCCTTTTCCTGTGTTTAGCTATTGTCTCATGCTCTCCATGGTATTTCAGTGGCATGGTGGCTCAACCAACTGTGTGTTGCATGCCCTACATCGGTACCCTGTTCAGTAGATGTTAGGGATCTTCCTTTTCAGGCCATGCAATGTTACCTATGTAGATTGGACTCATGTGACAGATGTGTACAGGTGTCTGAATAATTTCTGTCTCTCCACCCTGCCCACAGCATCGTCGGGGGACACAGAGGGAGACATGGACACAGACCAGGCGGAGGGACCGAGCACCAGTGCCAGCCGTGACATCGGGTCTGGCACATCGAGTGGGACAGAGGCGGAGGAGAGTGTGGCCGAGGACCTGTCGACTGGCACATCAGACTACGAAGCTGACAGGTCCGGGGACGATGTCTCCGAGTGGGCGGAGGCTGCACCAGCAGCTGACAGCGGAACAACACCTCGCACCGCCCCCTCAGTTTCCACCAGCCGCCTCCCACTTGCTCGTGTCCCTTCCCAGCGTGCCCGGTCACAGCATGTCTCCTTCCTGCCAGGCACCGCGCCCCCTGCCCCTGTCTCCACTGCTGCCGCCAATGCAGAGTCTGTGGACATCCAGCGGCAACTGCAGGTTGGTCAGGCTGCGATCCTTAATGTCCTCCATGCCCACGGCAAAACCCTCACCAACATCGAGGCTTTCTTGGAGGGCATTCATTCATCGCAGGCTGACCAACGCAACTTGCTGAGGTCCATCGACTCCACACTGACTGCAGCAGTGGGTCTCCTGCAGCGCGACCTCCCCCCACCTACCCCTGCCCCATCCACACTTCCCACTCCCATGCCTGTCACACGTACACCCAGACGTCGGCATGCACCCACATCAACGGACACGGGCACCACACCAGCAGGGAAGGTCCACCGCACTCCTCCTGACACGCACACACAGGGTGAGGTAGGCACACCCACTGGGTCGGGGGGCAAACGTGTGACACGCAGCCATAGTGGGAGTCCGCATTCCACCCAGTCCACTCCCTCCAAATCCCCTCCCCTCAGCTCTCCTGGCCACATCTCCCCCAAGGACTCCTTCATGGCCGCTCTGTCCCTGAGCCCCACAGTTACACCACCACGCAAGCGGTCACGGAGGTCCCCGGTCAGGGTGGTTGAGTCTCCCCCCCTGTCTCCACCCTCCCCCGGTGGTGCTGCGACCCATCCCTCTGACCCCCCCCCCCTCCTTGGGGCCTGAGGTCCCTTCGGGTGCAGGGGACTCCCTGGATGACCTTGCAAAGGTGTGTAGTGCCATCCTGGCCTCCGCCTTTGGCACTGACCCACCCCCTGTGGTGGACTCCTCCATCCCTGCACCCACAACGCCGCCCCTTTGCCCTGATGTCCCTGCGGTGCCTGTTGCTCCCCCCCCCCCTGATGCCCTCACCAGTGTGGAAGACGATGCCATTTGACTGTGCAGGCAAGGTAGGGGACACGCATCCCACTGTGTCCCCCATCCAGCTGAGAATCATTGACTGCCCTATGGGCTTTGTGAAGATTGAACTGCCTGCGATCCACGGACATTGTGCTCCTGCAGAATAAAGCTTAATTTTGTTTTCATTATCACACTACTGCTATGCTGGTATTGGTGTTGGTGGGGCTGCTACATGGTTTTGGGTGGTGTGTAAGGGTTTGGGTGTGTGGGATATGTAGTAGTGTACTGCTCATTGGTGGGACCCTGTGATCTGTGTGCCATCACAAGGTGTTGGCTAACTTTCTTTGTTCATGTAGGCAGTTACTGCATGGTGCACTTGTCCAAGGGTGTATTCCTTCCTCTGTGTACCCAGCTTTCTTCCCTGCAGGGTGTTCCCAATGTTTAGCGCAGAGCTGTGTCTACATGAGCTGTGTGTGTGACGGAGCCCTTCTACTTTGGCCATGCATGCAGGGCCATGTCTCCACCTGCGACAATCGTGGCATCCTTGGTGATCACTGTACTTGTGTGTGGAGTCTGTTGACATGAGTTCATGGGGACATGTTCCCTTGTAGCCAGTATGCATGTGGATAATTCTGGCCTCACACACATGTGTTACACCCCTCCAGTCTCAGGGCACTGCTGGGAGGACTCTGCACCCACCCCTCCTGTCTCAGGGCACTGCTGGGAGGGCTCCACACCCACCCCTCCTGTGTCTGGGCACTGCTGGGAGGACTCTGCACCCACCCCTCCTGTGTCAGGGCACTGCTGGGAGGACTCTGCACCCACCCCTCCTGTGTCAGGGCACTGCTGGGAGGACTCTGCACCCACCCCTCCTGTGTCAGGGCACTGCTGGGAGGACTCCACACCCACACCTCCTGTCTCAGGGCACTGCTGGGAGGACTCCACACCCACCCCTCCTGTGTCAGGGCACTGCTGGGAGGACTCCACACCCACCCCTCCTGTGTCAGGGCACTGCTGGGAGGACTCTGCACCCACCCCTCCTGTCTCAGGGCACTGCTGGGTGGACTCTGCACCCACCCCTCCTGTGTCAGGGCACTGCTGGGAGGACTCTGCACCCACCCCTCCTGTGTCAGGGCACTGCTGGGAGGACTCCACACCCACACCTCCTGTCTCAGGGCACTGCTGGGAGGACTCCACACCCACCCCTCCTGTGTCAGGGCACTGCTGGGAGGACTCTGCACACACCCCTCCTGTCTCTGGGCACTGCTGGGAGGACTCTGCACCCACCCCTCCTGTCTCAGGGCACTGCTGGGAGGACTCTGCACACACCCCTCCTGTCTCTGGGCACTGCTGGGAGTGATGGGCACCCACCCCTCCTGTCTCAGGGCACTGCTGGGAGGACTCTGCACCCACCCCTCCTGTCTCAGGGCACTGCTGGGAGGACTCTGCACACACCCCTCCTGTCTCTGGGCACTGCTGGGAGTGATGGGCACCCACCCCTCCTGTCTCAGGGCACTGCTGGGAGGACTCCACACCCACCACTCCTGTCTCAGGGCACTGCTGGGTGGACTCTGCACACACACCTCCGATTTCTGGATATGTGCGCTTGGCACATACACGGTGGGGTTACGCACACTGCATTAGAGGTGAGGGTACGAGTCTACTGACACTGGTGTGGTGGGGGTACGCTCCGTACGTCCGCGGGTGTGGGTACGGGTCGTACTTACACTGTTGGGCAGGGGGGTACGCTCCTTGCATTCGTGGGTGGGGGTTCGAGTCGTACTTACACTGTTGGCATGGGGGGTACGCTCCATGCATACGCGGGTGGGGGTACGGGTCGTACTTACACTGTTGGGCAGGGGGGTACGCTCCATGCATACGCGGGTGGGGGTACGGGTCGTACTTACACTGTTGGGCAGGGGGGTACGCTCCTTGCATTCGCGGGTGGGGGTACGGGTCGTACTTACACTGTTGGGCTGGGGGTACGCTCCGTACGTCCGCGGGTGGGGGTACGGGTCGTACTTACACTGTTGGGCTGGGGGTACGCTCCGTACGTCCGCGGGTGGGGGTACGGGTCGTACTTACACTGTTGGGCTGGGGGTACGCTCCGTACGTCCGCGGGTGGGGGTACGGGTCGTACTTACACTGTTGGGCTGGGGGTACGCTCCGTACGTCCGCGGGTGGGGGTACGGGTCGTACTTACACTGTTGGGCTGGGGGTACGCTCCGTACGTCCGCGGGTGGGGGTACGGGTCGTACTTACACTGTTGGGCTGGGGGTACGCTCCGTACGTCCGCGGGTGGGGGTACGGGTCGTACTTACACTGTTGGGCTGGGGGTACGCTCCGTACGTCCGCGGGTGGGGGTACGGGTCGTACTTACACTGTTGGGCTGGGGGTACGCTCCGTACGTCCGTGGGTGTGGGTACGGGTCGTACTTACACTGTTGGGCTGGGGGTACGCTCCGTACGTCCGCGGGTGTGGGTACGGGTCGTACTTACACTGTTGGGCAGGGGGGTACGCTCCTTGCATACGCGGGTGGGGGTACGGGTCGTACTTTCACTGTTGGGGTGGGGGGTACGCTCCTTGCATACGGGGTGGGGGTAGGGTCCGTACATATCCGTCCCCACGCTATGTGATGTTTGTGCGGCCCGTACCCAGGCCTTTGCCACGTGGGTGCGATCCGTCCCGCCATTGTTGGGGTGACGTGTGTGGGCGTGGTCCGACTCGTACCCACGCTCTTCAGGCGTGGGTACGGGACGTACCTGTCTGGTTGTGTTGCCGGTTCGCGTGGTGACGGACTTCCGTTGTGGCGGTCGCTGGATTATCAGGACACGCCCCCACCCCCTCGTGGTGACCAGGGCATGGGAGTCAGGTATGTCCAGGCCATGTGTAGTGTGTCACTCATGTGGTTGTTTTGTGGCCTGCCCTGGTAGTGCCACCCCCACCCCACCCCACTTTCCCCCCTCCCTTAGTTATTCTGACCTTCTGCGGCGTCTGCGTCGTAACCTGTAGAGGAGGTGGACTGCTATGAGGGCAGGGATGACTCGTAGGTTCGGGTCCATGTCTGTCCGTCACGTACTGGTCCTCCTTGTTCGCGTCGTCGTCTGTCCGTCGCGTACTGGTGGTCCTTGTTCGCGTCGTCCTGATTTCCCGGCAGTTTTTGGCTGCCGCAAAATATTCACCGTGCGGGGTGACGTCGGTGCGAATCGTGATTCCTGGGTCGTGAATGGCTGGCTGCGTGCGTCCCGACGTCAGGTCGGCGCTTTCCCGGATCGCATTGGTAGGTGTTTTTTGTTCGGTCGGTCTTTTTTACGATTCGTACGGTAATGGTGTACCCGTGCGAATCGTAATTCCATGTTTGTATATTTTGACGACCGGGTACGCGTCGGACGGAGAATATGCTCCGTCCGACGGTTCGTACCCGGTTTTTACCGGATTGTGATCGGCACCAAAATGTGATCCCTCCATCTCCAAATCCAAATGAAAGTGAACAGCACATGGACAAAGCACTAGGAGGAGCTTGCTGGACAGGAACAGGAAGTTGGAGACTCAGGGGCACTTCCTTCCTCTTGAAAAAGAAAGTAATAAAGGGCTCCTTGCACAAAAAACTACAGCCAAATCGCAATCTGATGGTAAGTCGTTACCGCGCACGTGAGAACGCATATTGAGTGCGCGAAGAAGAAAAACAGCTATGCTACATTGCAGTTTGCGTAGTATTCGATAACTACACGTTCTACGCGAATCGCGAAGTTACCGAAACTCCGCAAACCTCGCGAGCGTAGCGTAGTTCACTACCCAGGGTTAGTTGTGGTAAGTGCAGACCTCCCTGTTGAATGCTTATTGGGCAATGATTTAGAAACTTCAGATTGGGCTGAAGTGGAATTCAGGACTCATGCAGAAATGTTGGGCATCCCTGTAGATGTGTTTGCCATGACTAGGTCAAAGGCAAAAATGTCTTCCACTGAACAGGCCCTGGATCCTGGAATAATGGATCATGTGCCTTCCAAGCGCCTTCCAAGCGAAGGAGCAGTAGGGTTAAGGCAGGGTCTTCTCCCCTGCCTCAGAGTACAGATCAGTCTCTTGAGGGAGATGATCCGAGTCCTGAAGAAGGAACTGTCTCAGAGGAATTTGAACCTGATCAGGTTGAGTTCTTGGGGTCAGGGGGCCCTTCTTGGGCAGATCTGAGCCAGGAGCAGCTGAAATGCCCTCTCTTGAACCCCTCAGACAGCAAGCTGCTGCTGAGGCTGCTGGGAGTGCCAATGGGCCCCAGAGGAGCTATTGGGATGATGGACCAGAGGGTAGAGTCCCCAAACCTGGTGCTACCAGGAGGTTGGTTATACCTCTGAGGTTTAGGGGCTTCCTATTGACACTGGCACATGATATCCCATTAGCAGGACACTTGGGCCAAAACAAGACCTGGGACAGACTTGTTCCTCACTCTCATCCCTGACCTGCTCTCACAGAACCTTGATGATTGGTCAGTTGATCTTGGCAGGCAGCCTCACTGCCCAGCAGCAAAATGATTGCAGGTGAGTCCTCAATCAGTAAAAACATATGTTTTCTCTGACTCCAAGTCAGACTACCTGGTGCACTCATGAAGTGGAAACAGGTGACAGTCTGCCTGTTAAAAATAAGATTTACAGGCAACCTGTCTATTGAAGTTGTGGTTCTTATACCATTTTTAGGTCTTGCCTGACCCAGCGCATGCGCTGGTCTGGCGAGACTTATTGAGAGGGCTCCAAAAAGTGCTACCAGGCCAGCCTAGAGCCACTGTGCATGTGCGCGGGCGCGCGCGCCGCGCTTTACCGACATTACTTTCGGGTTCGCGGCCGCACGGTCGCCTTGATGTTTGTTCGTGATCGCGATCACTTTCGCGGCTGCAGGGCCGCTTTGCATAGCCAATAGGTCTCGCTTTTGGGACCTTATAAGTATTTAGTTATGCAACTGTTGCATGGCTAAACACTTATAAGGTCCCAAAGGCGAGACCTATTGGCTATGCCAATGCTTGTTCTTATAGCTGTAAATAGTCTTGTTTTGTTTCCTGTTCCAGTACCAACACCTAGAGCGAACTTTCCCTTCCGTTTACGGGGTTTGCAGCTCATGGACCAAGTTCCAGGCGATGGATTAAGTGGCATAGCTAGAAGAGGACTGCTCATAGTTTTTGTTAATTAAAGAGACTAGTGGCAAATCATAATGAAGACAAAAGAAGGGAGTTACAAACGTTTTTACCACCGCAAGTACTTCATAAGTAAAAAACAAAACGATTTGTGAAATTCGATATCTTAATTCACTGACTTAGGATACGTTTCATTTTACCTTTGCAAGGTGCCCTTATAAACACAATAAAAATTGACATGATGATGGATCTTCTGCGGGAAGAAAACACAAGAAAATGTGGACATTTGTGGGTGGTGATTATGCATAAGTGCGGGAATGTTCTCACACATCTAGGTGCCGATTACGATCCGGCAAAAACCGGGTACGAACCATCGGACGGAGGCTTTATTCCGTCCGACTCGTACCCGGTCGTAAAACTTTACAAAGATGCAAGTACGATTCGCACGGAAACAGCATTTCCGTACGAGTCGTACAAAACACCGACCGACGAAAAGAAACATACAAATGTGATCCGGGGAAAGCGCCGACGTGACGTCGGGACGCTCTCAGGCAGCGCTTCACGAACCAGGAATTACGAATCGAACCGACAGCGGTCCGGACGGCAATATTTTTACGTCACCCAAAAAGTGCCGCAAAAGCGAAGTACGCCGCGATGCGAGTGGAATTGGGGGCCCGGAACGTGCCGTACCCCCCCCCAGCCCCCGTGAGTACGCGCCGTACCCCCCAGCCCCCGTGAGTACGCACCGTACCCCCCCCAGCCCCCGTGAGTACGCGCCGACCCCCCCCGTGTATGCATGGAGCGTACCCCCCGTGTATGTACGGTGCGTACCCCCCGTGTACGTACGAGTCGTACCCCCGTGTATGTACGGTGCGTACCCCCCGTGTATGTACGGTGCATACCCCCCGTGTACGTACGAGTCGTACCCCCATGTATGTACGGTGCGTACCCCCTCGTGTATGTACGGTGCGTACCCCCGTGTACGTACGAGTCATACCCCGTGTATGTACAGTGTGTACCCCCAGCGCTACGCGCTGGGGGTACGCACCGTACATACACGGGGGGTACGCACTGTACATACACGGAGGGGTATGCACCGTACATACACAGGGGTACGCACCGTACATACATGGGGGGGTACGCACCGTACATACACGGGGGGTACGCTCCATGCATACACGGGGGGTACGCTCCATGCATACACGGGGGGTCAGCGCGTACTCACGGGGGCTGGGGGGGGTACGGCGTGTACTCACGGGGGCTGGGGTGGGTTCAGCGCGTACTCACGGGGGCTGGGGGGGTCGGCGCGTATGCGGGCACATGTCTCCATGGTTGCTATGGGAGTTCGGTCCATATGGTGCATTTTCCATACGGTTGTATCTTCGGACGCACGGACGGATCGTGATTCCGCGGTCGGACTTCACTTTTCACATTTGTACGGTGACTCGTCCGAGGACGTGTCGGACACATTTCCCGACCCGAGGACGTGTGGGGAATACTTCCCAATGCGATTCGTACGGACTTTTTACCATGCGAATCGTGATTGCCAGTTTGTACGGCACTTGCACGATTCGTACGGTAAAAAGACCGGATACGAGTCGTACGGCAATTTTTTTACCGGATCGTAATTGGCACCCTAATGTAGAAACTTGCATACCTATCAAAGGTACTTTCCATTGTTATAGACTGACAGGTCAGCGCTCTGCAAAAGGAGTAAATGCTTTTTTATTTGCGAATGGGGATGAAACCCCTCTTTTTTTTAATGTAGATGTACTGGATGAGGATTTTGCAAAGGGGTACAAATAAAACCTTTCAATGTGGAGAAACATGCACATTTGCATCATGTAGGCCTGGCCGAAATTCAAATTATGCCAGTGTAGCTTTTGTCATTTTGGAATTCAATGTTATGATTGTTGTGCTACATTTCTGACATTAATTCATTACGGCACTTCACAGTAACATGCCATTCTCAGTAAGATTTTGCTGCAAACGCACAAGAACTGCTGTTGTTTGTGCTGCTTTTGCACTATGTTAACAGCAAACAAATGCGTTCTCATGTCAAAAGCTGATGTGAGGATGCATTTCTTACTCACTGGTTTGAATTTAGTGTAATTTGGATGAAATTTTGCACAGCCCTTAAAGCTTGTAAAATTTTCCACTTGGTGGAAATTCTGTGGGCATAATTGTTACCCAGTGAAGAACTCCAGAAAAGAGTGTTGCAGATTTTCTGATGTACACTAGGGATTCTATGTGGATCCATTTAAAATTCATAAACTGCTCCAAAATGAGGAGCAGTGTTATGGGTTAAAACTTCAATCCTTTCCCCGCAGGCCTCCTATGAATCCAGTGTGCCCTGCATTTATTGGCAAAATCCACTTATGTTCCTGCAAGCTTTGCTGGTAAAATGTTTTGCACTTGTTTTGGATTTGTTTTCCACAGAAAGGGAAAAAAAATATTTGCAATGCAATAGGTCTCGCAATTGTGCGATTTTTAGCTATTGGCATTGTAAATGTGATTAGAAAACCTGCAATAATAAAAGGTATTGTCATTTACAATACCAATAGGTCAAAGTTTTGAAAATGCGAGACCTGTTGCATTGCAAATGCTTGTTTTAGTATATGGCTAGGTCTCCCCCTGGAGCCCGCTGTGTATTGTGCTATTTACTGTCATTCTATTGGTTTACTATTGTGTGCTTTGTGCTCTAATCTCATAAAGAGGTTAGTAGTGAGTGTTTAGTAATAAATGCATATATTTTATATATCTCTTGTGTGGTTCTCCTTTCATTTGATCATTCAGGAGGTTCTGATCTGGTGATACAAGCTGCTTTACATTTCTTTGAGACTTAGCCTGAAGGCTGTTCTCCACAGCTACCACTAGGATAGCTTTCTATAAAGGTTGTCTTTAACCTAATCTTCAATAAGGGTTGTTTGGACTGGTACAAGGTGCCCACTTTAATTAGTGGTCAGCATATACCAGGCCAACTTCTCACAGGACAAAATGCAGAACAATGTCATACATTCACCCCAGTACAGAGATCTGGGCCTAAATCCATTTTTTTTGCTCGCCATTCCAGTTTGGACCCAGCCATATGCAAATCAGTCTTGTCCCTGCGCCCAATGGGAACAGTCCAGCCCGAACGGCCAGGCCAAGTCCTCCCTGGACAGGAAACATGCATCCTTGGACCGGTTTCGGGCTTTCAGCCCTCATCAGCCACAATAGCTTGACTCCAGTGGCATGGAGAGCACGGGACCCACGTCTGGGCATATCCGTCCCACTCGGGACAGGGTCAAGACTGATTTGCATATGGTGGGTCCAAACTGGGGTGGTGTGGTAAGCAAAAGAATGATGGATTTTACCCAGATCCTTGTGACTGGGGGTGAATGTTTGCTTTGTCCAACATTCTGTCCATCAATTGTTTCTTTTGCATATGTCGCCCTAAGTGGGAAGGGGATGCCCAGACGTGGGTCCCGTGCTTACTACACCACTGGATTCAAGCTAACCTGGCTGATGAAGGGTGATGCCCTGAACCCGGTACCATGATGCTAGTTTCTGGTCCAGGGAGGACCTGGATTGGCAGTTTGGGCTGGACTGTTCCCACAAGGAACAGGGTCAAGACTGATTTGCATATGGCTGGGTCCAAACTGGGGTGGTGTGGTGAGCAAAACAATGATGGATTTAACCCAGATCCATCATCTGTTGTGCATTTAGTTACACAATTCATTTTTTATAAACGATTACAACCCAGCAAGTTAACTGGACTTGCGTCCCAAATTAAAAACTGGTTATCTTTTTCAGTGGATCCGATTTTTGCAGGAACATATACTGACATCTTATTAGTGATCTGCTTGTTACTAACGCCTACAAATTGAACTTCTTTTCCCAACAAGAGATAGGTTGGGAACCTTTATTGGTCTACCTGTGGAGCCAGCAGCATATATCAATCAGAAATGATACTGGGTAGCCATTCACCTCATCATCTACATGTGGGGCACTCTGGTCTACGTTTAGGACCGCACAAGCGTACAATCCTTTTCCCACCTCAGGCGCATCATTGTGCCTGCATTTGCGTTGGTCCAATATTAAGTTCAAATGTTGATGCAATTTGAGGAAAGTTGACGCTCATCACTGAAGAATCTGAATGAAATCAGACTTATGTTGAAATTCTATATGTTTTTATTCTCCATACTATAATTAATCTTTGGGGCTGAAGACAAGTTTCCATTGAATTGGCTTTGGTTTTGCATGTTCTGCACAGCAGCTTGTTTGTCTTGAGCAGTTGACTTAGGCATTCGGGGCCACATGTACGACCGAAGCAATATGTGTCTTCCTAATTGGTGACTTTTTGGGACTCACAATTAGGAATGCGCAAAATGCAATCTACTCGTAGCTCAGACACATTTGGTGATTCCCAATGGGGTCGCAATTGACATACTTTATCAATTCAAGAGTCGGTTGTAGGTTACCGGCACGCAAAATACAGTCAGTACATGCTAAAAGGCATTTAAGCGATCTCAAACTGCCCAATTCTCCGTTTTGCGACCGCTAAAAATGGTTCTACATTTGGCTCTCCATTCTGTGGCATTGTATTCATGTTCAATTGCATCTCTGGAACTATTTGCATCTCATTTGGCACTCTATCTGGATTAGATCTAAAATCCTGTTTCCAGTTACCAATCTTGCCCCAAAAAGGACAAGGCGTAGCCTTTTTTTAATCATATTATTATTTGCATGAATCACATTCAAATCATTGATGAAACCTCTACCTCTTCCCTGAGAACATTATCTCCTGTGAGCACAAAATGTATATCCTTTCTCTGCACACCAATTCCCTACATTACCCAATTCACAGCTGGAATAAAACCAGAATCAAAACCAAGATCTGACTTTTGGGAACAGTTTCCTTTTCTGCCTCCTTTCTGAAAATTATTTGTCTGACCTAGCATAATCTCTTCCTTAATGTTTCCTCTGTTTTGCATCAAAACATTCACTACATTACTTGGTACACTTCAAAATCTCATCAAGAGATGTTGCTTGCCAGCACATCAGACTCTGCTTAAGATGAGAACTAATCCCTGGACGCTAAACCAAGATAAAAGCTGAAAAGAACCAGCAAACGCCTTCTTGTGCGGAGTTGTCGATTTTAATCTACTATCTTTAGATCCATATTAATCTAACATACGATTCATTCACCAATTACTTAAGCACAACTGCATTTTTAATAATTTTTGACTGATTTACTTCGTTTTGCAGCACTCTAGTCTTCATATGTTCAGTTACTAATTTATATTGGTTCACTGACACAACATCGATGTAAAAAATATTGAGTAAAAAATATAGACAACATAAATATCGACTCCTATACTTAAACACGTAACTACAAAAATATCGAATCAAAAATATTGATGTAAAAAATATAGATGTAAACATTATCGATTTAAATATATATATAAGATAAAATAATATACATTAAATATATTAAATATTATTTGTTTTAAAGAAATAAATTAAATGTAATATACATTTTTTCAAAATATTACAAATAAACAATAACAAAATAAACACGTTAACATAATCATTTATACATATATATTTACTTGAAAATAATTAATAAACTACTATCTTTAATTTATTTTAAAACTTTAAGATTAAATAAAAATAAAATATATATATCAATATTTTAAAATAAAAAAAACCATTCTAGAATAAATTACATCATTAAACTATAAATAAGTATTTAAACTTAAATTGCCCAATACAATCAGTGCAAAAGTAGGAAAAGTGTGGGATAGTAAAATATTTAAATTTACTATTCCAACTCCAGTGAGTGCAACAGTAGGGAAAGTGTTGGATAACGGAGGGGTAAAAATGACTATTCCAACTCCAGTGAGAGCAACAGTAGGGAAAGTGTTGGATAGCCGAGGGGAAAAAAAATACTATTCCAACTCCAGTGAGTGCAACAGTAGGGCAAGTGCAGGATAGCGGAGGGGTAAAAATTACTATTCCCACTCCAGTGAATGCAACAGTAGGGAAAGCGTTGGATAGTGGAGAATTTGTTTTTAGTATTCACACTCAGACACCTAGAAAATATATATATCTATATATTAAACAAAATAAAATAATAAACATAATTTAAAAAAAATATATATATATAAAACATATAAAAATAACACATATTATAATACTAATTACATGCAACAAAAACCTACAAATATTATATAAAATAAAATAATAAATCAATTTTGAAAAAAATCATTCTTTTAAACTAGAAAATATTTACAAACAAATTAATTATTTAAAACATAAATGTATTTTTGTTATTTCCTACCCTATAACACCACACCAATAACAAAACACTTCAAAATTTTTTATTAAATGTATTTACATAATTAACATAAATATTAATTAACAAAAAAATATTAATAATTAAAAAAATAACCTTTATTAACTACACACACTTTAACACTATAATATCCACAACACACATCTAAATTAAACTATAAAATAATAAAACACAATTAAAACTTATTTTAAAATTAAAAACTATTACTATTAAAAACTAATAATTAAATAAAATGTATTTAATACCCACCCTTTACCCCTTTAAAAGTAAAAACAACACACACAAAAACCAATTACCAAAAATAAATATGTCAGTCAAAAAAAATCCTTTATTGCTTAATTAATTAAAGTCATTTGCAATTAATGTACAACAAAAAAATACATGAATACGGATCAAATAAATTATATACGAAAACTTTAAAAAAATTCTGAGTAGTTTCATTGCATGCTCCATATAATTGCCAATTCATATGCAGAATCGAAACTAAAACCGTATCGTTAATGACCAGAGAATACTAGGGCTGTAAAGGTGCGTGAAATATTCAAAGCAAAGTGAATAGGGTTAAGGATTAAATAGCCGCCCACGGGGCTAAAAAGATGACAGATGATATGTGGAAGAGAGTATTTACTCCGAGCCATGTGGGATAAAAGTACATAACTGTGCTTGCAGATCTAAGGTGTTATCTCTCATTTTTACAGGACATAGTTCAAATCGGGGATGTTTCACGGTGATGGTAGTATGTTGGCCTAATTTATCAGTGTATTTAAATGCTGCTTGCAACAGGAAAATATACTTGCCAAATTATGCGAGATCACATGGCTCCACTATATTGAAATCTAAGAGGCCCATTAGGATGGCGGGCGGACTTCTGTCCGCCCACCCGCCCGCCACACTAGCGCTGCTGGGACCTGCCGCCAGTGGTGCGGCAGTCCCGCACCGGCGATTAGGATGCCACCGCCACCGTGGTGGTGGCATCCTCCATTCCCAGCATTGTGGCGGGCGGTGCTGTGAGCATGGTTCCGCCCCCATGCTAATATGTATGGCGGTGTCTAGCAGATACCGCCACCATATTAAACCCTTTTACGCCCGGTTGACTTGTCGACTGGGCGGAAAAGCGGCGGACAGTCTTCCCGTCCACCGTGGTACCCCCGCCATACTAATATGGCAGGGGGTAAATGGGTGGCAGGTGGGGAAGGATGTAAGGCGGATCACCTCCACCATGCAGGCGGTGGCGATCCGCCCTACATCCTAATGGGCCCCCAAGTTTGTGGCCTCATTACAAGTTCGTACCCCATTTTTAAGAAACATAGTTTTAAGCAAGGCACGATGAGAATTCAGAAGGACAGGACAGAAGCACAGCAAGTGGTAAAACATTTCCATTTGATATCTGCATAGTCTGCACTTAGTGATCAAGGAAAGGGAGTGCCATTTAGGATTCAGCTCTTTTGTTTGTCGGCACATCAACCTTGCAGCCATGATTTGTTGTAGACATGTCCTTCTGATTGCATGACGAAGATATGGCTGTGGTCTAAGTTGTAACGGGTGGACAGTATCATATGAGGTGGCCGCTGCAGCAAATGCTGGGGTGCTCTCGGATTTTAGTTTTGCCAAATCAGCAAGTATTGTCTGTAATTTTGCTTGTCATTTAAAAAAATTTTAAGAGCCAAATGTGACAAAAGTTTGTTGTTTACCACAGACAAGTCTATTTGAAGTGTGTCCGCTGCTTTGGTTAAATAATTCGACCAAAGATTTGGCTTTATGGTAAACATCTGTTGAAGAATTAATTTTAGGGTGTTCGGTGGAGCCTTGATGATCCTGTAATAGTATTTAAAGAATCCTCCCATGTTAGACCACATTTGTGCCTCAAGGCCAAATTCTAATCTTCTAAAATAGCCTCTTGTATAATTCAGGAGTCTAAAAATTCTCTTGTAGACTTGGAGTTGAAATTTGTCGAATGATCTCGTGAAGGTTTCCGGGAAGGCCCCCTGGCCATAAGTGAGTGCTGGCATGAGAGGCCTGAAGCATCCATTGAATGGGTATAGTAGTAGGGCTCTCTAAGGTTGGATTAAGCTGGCTGAATTGTGTAATGATCAGTGCTGACTTCTTTTTCAGGTGATCCAGATGGGTTTGGGTCCACCCTTTGATGAGAGCCACACACCCAGATCATTACAGACATTTGACCTTTGAATGGTGAGAGGACCCAGGCTCCAAGTGTCAATTCCTGTCTTATTGCTTCATCCGAATACAACCGTTTTTGTTTTTGACTCATTAACTGCCAATTTATTTACTTTATTGTATTAATGGAGAGCATGCAGGGCTTTTTGGATCACAATTTGTGAGTGGTCCATTAGCACAATATCATCTGCATATTGTGATAATGTTATCTTTAAAGACACAATTTTGGGAGGAATCAGGTTTGCATGTTTTAAGGTTAAAAACATATCCACGGTGTACAAGTTGAATAAGAGGGGGGCAGGACATACCCCTGCTTTTATCCACTGTTTGTCATTATCGTCTTTGTCGTATGTGTGACAGACAGCTTAATCTTGACCCCGGTGGACATATATAGGGACATTATTGCACGTAGAAGATGATTTGGAATGGCCCAGTCCTGTAATTTCTGCCAAAGAATGTTTAGTCAACAGAATCAAAGGCGGCAGAGTAGTCGATAAAACATGCATATAAAGACTGAGATCAACGATTTAGAGTTTGTTGTATTAAAAAAGATATGGCCACAGTATTGTCAGTCGTTGATGCATTAGCACTGAAGCCAGTTTGACAGAATGGGATCAGTTCATTTTCTTCTGCCCACGCCTCTAGCTCTTTCAGCAGAAGTGAAGCACAGCCCTTGGCTTCAATGTCCAACAGCGTGATTAAGCAGTAGTTGCCTGAGACCAATTTGTCACATTTCTTGATAATTGGGTGAAGTATCGTTTTTTTCCAAATTTCTGGGCATCATGCCTTTCCAACTTTCCAAAGAAATATCAAATAATTAACATTAATTAACAACTATATATAATTAATTAAACACAAATTACTTCCCACTCTTTACTCCTATAAGCCCCAAAATACACACCTAAAATTTGTTACACAATTACCATAATAATTACCAATTAATTTATTAAAATTAACAACCAATTATTAATTCATCAATTAAAAATAAATTACTTCCCACCATTTACACCTATAAAAACCACAACAAAAACCTAAAATGAATTACAAAATTACCATAATTAAGTACCAATTAATTAATTACAATTAATTGGAAACCTGATTAAGAGTGTGTGGGGAACGCTGAGATTTACTGTAATGTTGTACTGATTTTAACGAACAAACTCACTCCTGATATTGTATTATTGCTGCTAAAAATCTTTTAATTCGAGTAAAGGAAAAATCGTTTTTAAATAGTAGTGCATTTCGAGACATTCTGTTGCTAACTGATGCTAATTTCTTTTGCACATTGAACTGCACATTGCACTTTTGCTGATCCTAACCTAGTTCGGTTAAATCGGAGTCTGAGCGCCATCTTCACACAGGAAGGTTAGCGTTAGCGCTCTAGTGGTCCGTGACTTCCGGCGGGGGAAAGATTAAATCGGATGCAAAGACGGACGCGCAGCGGACGCGCGCAGCGTGCGCGCCGCTGGCGCACCGAAGGTAAGCCCGTCTGCGCCCGTCCGCGCCCGACCGGGTCCAGGGGCCACCCATGCTGCCCCTCTCACTACATATACATCGGACTCTCTTAGAGCATTACAGCAAGCCCGTATCACCCTAAGTCCCACTATTGTTAGGCGTTTGGACACTGTAGGTATTAATCGCCTAGCTATTTCCAACCGCGCTGAGGTAAAGCCCCCTGTTTACGCCAATAATAGCGAGACCACCATCAGGGTAATATACTTGAATACTCGGTCCTTATTGAACCACCAGTCTGACATTTTTATTTTACTCACTAACGAAAAACCGGACATTCTTCTTCTGACGGAAACCTGGCTCACTGCTGAGTCGCTTCCTGATATTTTGGCGGCTCTCCCTCCAGATTACTATATTCTTCACGCGGACCGACCGGGAGACCGCTCTGGAGGTGGAGTAGCTGCCATCATATCAAAACGTCTCAACTCTCTCTCTTCTTCTTCTCTTTCCATACCAGGGGTGGATAATCTGCTCCTCAGTATAGGAACCAACACAGGTGTCCTCACGCTGCTCCTCCTCTATCGGCCACCATATCCCATGACCACCTTTGCCACTGTGTTGAGCGAACATTTGTCCTCCATTTTGACACATCATGCCAGTTTCGCACTTATCGGCGATCTTAATTACTGGTACAACGACCTCAACGCCGGCTCTCACGCCTTTGAACTGTTTGAAACGTTGCATAGTCTGAACTTGACGCAACAGATTCTTTGTCCTACCCACCTCAAGGGCCACATTCTGGACCAGATTTGGTCACATAACTTAGCGCTGTCTCAGCCTATTGTCTCTCCTTGTGTCTGGTCAGACCACTTTTTAGTCGACACGGTTATCACCCTCACAGGCAGGTTCCCTGCCCCTCGTATGGCTGGCGGGCTCTCTCGAAAGTGGAGCACACTGGATTCCCAGGCCTTCCTTACGACCCTAGTGGACACCAGCCCAGCCCGGGATCCCATAGTCTGTTCTGATATCGACACATTAGACAGCAACATTACCAACTGGCTAAAGTCGGCCAGTGACCAATTTGTCCCGCTGACACGATTCCCCCCCACCAAGCACTCCACCTCTCACAGATGGTATACGCATGATCTTAAATTGCACAAACTAAAAGTACGTCAACAGGAACGCATCTGGAGGCATACCTATTCCGACTCAGCTAGATTACTCTACATCACTGCTCGTAGAGAATACAAAGCAGCCATCACCTTAGCTAAATCAGCCCACTTCTCGGATAGGCTCTCTTTAGCAGCCAATAAATCCAAGGAAGTGTTTAAAATCATGAACGAGCTCACCACCGACGATAGAACTCTTCCTGCTCAGACCCCTTCTCAAGAGACATGTGATGCCCTTAACCTTTTCTTCATTGAAAAGATTATAAAAATCAAAGACTCGATTCATTCTCCTCCCCAGCCATTCCTTCAGGACTCCACGCCCAATAACCACTTGACCATTACGACGTTCCCTGCCCTTAACGCCAACTCACTGGCTCGACTCGCAACCCGAGTCAAATCAGGTTCTCCTAGCGACTGTTGCCCGCCTTCAGTTATGCGGGACATCTGCCTTAAGTTACCGAATTGCATCCTCTCTCTGTTGAACGGCTCCCTCAACAGCGGTACTGTCCCTGCATCCTTGTAACGCCCTGAACGTCTCAGGATCGTTTAACAGACACGATAATGAGAACGCAACCACTTGTGAAGGTTTAGTTATTTTAATGAAGGCAAAAATAATACAAGGAATAAACAAAGGTTATAGTCACTGGAATCCTCCAGGCTAAGTACGTTACCAGCCCACAGCACGGATGGTCCTAACCGTCCTCTGCATATACGCCGATCCCGGCGTATGCCAACAGAGGGCAGAAATGAAATGGCCGACAATGCCAATCGGTAGGCTGTGAGGGGCACGAAGAGTGTTGGGGAGAATGGAGGAGTCAGGGAAACACCCAGCCGGGGTCTCTACCTGAAGGGAGCAGCCGCTCAACCTCTTCCTCAGACTGCACCGGGACGCGGAGTCACCTCCTGGTGATGCGTCACCGATACCCCAATCACAAGCAAAGAAGACTGAACCGAGAGCAGCCGCTCGATCGATCCTGTGGACTTCCGAGTCTGTAACGCGGCAAACACCTCCTGGTGTGCGTTACAGCTGGCAGTCCCTGTATCTCTGGTCGGGCTGGGAGTTACGACTCCAACCAGCGAAAGCGCCACTGCGCTTTGACTCAGCCGAGTCAAAAAGCGAAGCTCAATGGTTATCCGGTAGAGCTTCCGGGTCCTTCACAGGTGACGATGGGGCAAGACACGGCCCAGGGAGTAACGACTCGACCTACCTCCGTTCTTGCCTTACTGGAGCACCACTCCGGAACACTGCTCTTCACTAAGCAGGTACGTCGGTTGTAAACACAATATCCGACAGCGTTGTACCTCCCGGTTCCTCCCTTTATAGGGCGTTGTTTTCCTTGAGTTATGTAACAGCTCTCCTGTTTACATAAGGGCGTGTTTTCCTTGAGCTATGTAACAGCTCTCCTGTTTACATAAGGGCGTGTTTTCCTTGAGTTATGTAACAGCTCTCCTGTTTACATAAGGGCGTGTTTTCCTTGAGTTATGTAACAGCTCTCCTGTTTTACATAAGGGCGTGTTTTCCTTGAGTTATGTAACAGCTCTCCTGTTTACATAACCTCTCAACCGCTAAGCATCCTGGGAGATGTAGTCCGTTTTCGCTGGTTACCGTTTTCCTCCCCTCGCATGACGGGAATTCTTGACAGTACATCCTCCCTCTCAGCGGCTCCCCACGGGTCCAGCGCTGGCAGGAAAAGGCCGATGGAACAAGGAGACCAAGCGCGGAGCATGAACCCCTTCAGCCGGTTCCCATGACTGCTCCTCCGGGCCATAGCCTTTCCACGCAACCAGGTACCACAGCTTCCCCCTGCGCCATTGGGACACCCGTATGCCCGACACTTCATACTCCACCTCCGACTCCACGCATACCGGCCTAGGTGTCCCAGACGGCTTGGAGGGTGCTGGTTTGAGCAATGATACATGAAAGACAGGGTGTATCCGCAATGACTGGGGCAAGCACACCTTCACGTTCACGGGACCCATACACTTGGTAATTCGATAGGGGCCCATGTACTTGGGATGGAACACACTGTTCTTTCGAAACCTCATGTTTCTTGTGGATATCCAGACGTAGTCTCCAGTGCGGTACAGTGGCCCGGGCCTTCTCTTCCTGTCTGCCGCAGCCTTGTATCTTCTCTTGGCCTCTATTAGGACAGCCCTTGAGCGCATCAACGTGTCTTTTATGTGTGCCACCCTGTCCGCTGTGGCGGGAATCCTGTCCTCTCTGAACGGATGTAGAAATGGCAAGAACCTGGGATGTTGGCCATAGTTGCTATAGAACGGAGATGACTGTGTGGAGCTGTGAGTGGCGTTGTTATAGGCGATCTCTGCAACCCATAGCAAGTCGACCCATTCTTCCCTGCGCTGGTCCACAAAACATCGCAGATACTGTTTGAGCGTTTGGTTCAGGCGCTCGGTTTGGCCGTCCGTTTGAGGGTGGTAGCTGGTGGACAGGGCGGTCTTAACATGCAGCGCAGTGCACCAAGTCTTCCAGAATTGCGCAGTAAACTGCGACCCCCGGTCCGACACGATCACCCCAGGTAATCCATGCAGTCGTACCACATTCTTTAGGAGTAGTGACGCCAATTCCCCGGCCGTAGGGACTCTCTTGCAGGGGATGAAGTGCCCCATTTTCGTCAAGTAATCCACCACCCCCAGTATTGCCATCATCCCCTGGTCTACCGGTAGGCCCACCACGAAGTCCAGTGATATGCTATCCCATGGTCTATCCGGGGTCGGAAGTGGATGTAAGAGCCCTTGGGTTCGGCCATGGTCGGCCTTCATGGTAGCACACGTAGGACACTCCTGTCCCCACCTCCTGACATCCACTCTCATGGTTGGCCACCAGAAATGCCGTCCCATGCTAGCCACCGTTTTTTCAAAGCCCAAATGACCTGCGCATGGAGAGTCATGGCACCAGATGAATGCTTGTTTCCTTAGCCGAGGCGTGGGTATCAATAGGCACCTGCCCTTCAGGGGTATCCCGTCCTTCAGCTGCCATTCTCTGTGACTGAGGAGCCACCTCCGCCATGCGAATGACCTGATCCCTCTCTCTTTCACTTAGCCTATGTTCCAGCCGTAATACCAGGTTGATAAGGCCCTCACATGTCTTGGGTTGTGGGTCAATATGAGCCACGGCGTCCTTGAGCTCATCGCACAGCCCGTGATGGAAGAGCGCCGTCTGTTTAGCAACAGGCCACTTGGTTTCCGCAACCAGCCTTCGGAACGCGTTGAGATACTGCACCAGGTCGTTGGATCCCTGTCTCAACTCAAGCATTTCACGGTCCGCCGTGTACGAGTCAGCCCTTCTGTCGAAGACCTTCAGGAATTCCTCGCGAAAAGCACCCCAATCACATAAGATGGGGTCGTCCCTGCTCACCAGAGGTACGGCCCATTGTGCCGCGTTTCCAGCCAAATAGGATATAAGGAAAGCCACACGAGCCTGACTCGTGGGGAACGCCCTTGGTTTGCACGATAGATGTAGCGCCACTTGTGTGAGGAATACCTGCACTGTGTTAGGATCCCCACTGTACCTCTCTGGTGTTGCCAAGGGGACGGCTACCGGCATTTCCACTACTACCGCAGGGGTCTGGTTCGTGAGGGAGGTGCTGGGCGTGAGCGGGTCCAATTGGATAGCATCCAGTCTGGCTTTTACATCGGCTGTTTCTTGCCTGGAGGCAGCCAATTCAATTTGCACGGTCGCTAAAGCAGCCAGCACATCATCAAGTGTTGCCATGTCTGTTATCGACCGGGAGACAGTTAGTGTTATTAAGGTCGGATATTTTGTAACGCCCTGAACGTCTCAGGATCGTTTAACAGACACGATAATGAGAAGGCAACCACTTGTGAAGGTTTAGTTATTTTAATGAAGGCAAAAATAATACAAGGAATAAACAAAGGTTATAGTCACTGGAATCCTCCAGGCTAAGTACGTTACCAGCCCACAGCACGGATGGTCCTAACCGTCCTCTGCATATACGCCGATCCCGGCGTATGCCAACAGAGGGCAGTAATGAAATGGCCGACAATGCCAATCGGTAGGCTGTGAGGGGCACGAAGAGTGTTGGGGAGAATCGAGGAGTCAGGGAAACACCCAGCCGGGGTCTCTACCTGAAGGGAGCAGCCGCTCAACCTCTTCCTCAGACTGCACCGGGACGCGGAGTCACCTCCTGGTGATGCGTCACCGATACCCCAATCACAAGCAAAGAAGACTGAACCGAGAGCAGCCGCTCGATCGATCCTGTGGACTTCCGAGTCTGTAACGCGGCAAACACCTCCTGGTGTGCGTTACAGCTGGCAGTCCCTGTATCTCTGGTCGGGCTGGGAGTTACGACTCCAACCAGCAAAAGCGCCACTGCGCTTTGACTCAGCCGAGTCAAAAAGCGAAGCTCAATGGTTATCCGGTAGAGCTTCCGGGTCCTTCACAGGTGACAATGGGGCAAGACACGGCCCAGGGAGTAACGACTCGACCTACCTCCGTTCTTGCCTTACTGGAGCACCACTCCGGAACACTGCTCTTCACTAAGCAGGTACGTCGGTTGTAAACACAATATCCGACAGCGTTGTACCTCCCGGTTCCTCCCTTTATAGGGCGTTGTTTTCCTTGAGTTATGTAACAGCTCTCCTGTTTACATAAGGGCGTGTTTTCCTTGAGCTATGTAACAGCTCTCCTGTTTACATAAGGGCGTGTTTTCCTTGAGTTATGTAACAGCTCTCCTGTTTACATAAGGGCGTGTTTTCCTTGAGTTATGTAACAGCTCTCCTGTTTTACATAAGGGCGTGTTTTCCTTGAGTTATGTAACAGCTCTCCTGTTTACATAACCTCTCAACCTCTAAGCATCCTGGGAGATGTAGTCCGTTTTCGCTGGTTACCGTTTTCCTCCCCTCGCATGACAGGAATTCTTGACAATCCTTCAAGGAGGCAATTTTGGTACCCCTCTTAAAAAAACCTGGAGCAGACCCTGGGGAACCGTCTAACTATCGTCCCATTTCCCTCCTTCCCTATCTCTCAAAGTTACTGGAGGCCCATGTTACTCAATTTCTTTCACACTTCATTGAGTCCTCCAGTTACCTTGGTGCTTCTGGATTTGTCTGCCGCATTCGACGCGGTGGACCATAACATCCTTCTCCGCCGTGTCGCACAGGCAGGCATCCAGGGCACCGCCCTCAATTGGATTATGTCCTTCTTAACCAACAGAACACAGGCCGTACGCCTAGGCCCCTATATAGCTGGGAGAACTGTAACCACCTGTGGAGTCCCCCAAGGTTCCTCTATTTCACCGCTGTTGTTCAACCTCTACCTCCGTCCACTCATCCACTCACTTAGGAACTGGGATATCACGGTGTATAATTACGCCGATGATTTACAAATCATTTTTCCTCTCAACTCCCCTATTGCTGCTAATGTCTGTCATGATTCATATACTGGAATGGATGAATATTAATCAATTAAAGTTGAATCCGGGGAAGACTGAACTACTACTCCCTGGCTCTAATTCTGCTCACTGGGGTCCGCAGTTCTGGCCTACTGAATTGGGCCCTCTTCCGGTCCCGCTTAAATCAGTGAAAAGTCTCGGCGTGATAATTGATGCAGAACTTTCGCTAAAAGCCCAAGTGGGGGCTGTCATCTCCTCCTCCATGTACCAGCTCAGGAAGATCCGCAAGATCAGCCATTTACTCTCATCCCCTGCATTAATTCAGGTTGTCATCTCCCTGGTCCTGTCCCGCCTGGATTTCTCAAACTCTATCTATCATGGACTCCCTCAGTGTCTTTTGCACCGCCTTCAGGTCGTTCAGAACCAGGCGGCCCGTCTCATTTACAAAATCCCTAGGTGGCAGTCGGCAAAATCACTATTACAGCGACTTCACTGGCTGCCAATTGGACAAAGGGCAGCTTTTAAGTTGGCGTGTATTATCTATAAAGCCCTTCATTGCACTAGTCCTGCCTTCTTGCAATCTCTAGTTACGGCCCATCGGCCGTCACGTAACCTACGCTCTGCTCATCTCCACTTACTGACTGTCCCCAGAGTCAAAACCAAGAAGTTCGGTGGCCGTTGCTTTGCTCTTCTGGCCCCATCCCTTTGGAATTCATTGTCTCTCTCTACCAAGTCGAGTCCCTCCCTACTCAACTTTAGGAAACTGCTAAAAACTTCCCTTTTCCCTCTTTCTTGTTAGTCAGCTTACTGTTATTTTTCATTTGTTGCCGTTATCACTCTTCTGTGGTTAAGCGCCAGGAAACCCTTGGTGTCAGTGCGCTATATAAATATCATTTAACATAACATAACATAACAATTAACTACCAATTATTAATTAATTAATAATAAATTACTTTACACATTTAACACTATAACATCTCAATTAAACAAATATTAATACATTTAAAAAAATCAAAGCATTTAAAATAATTAAATTACTTCCCACCCTATTTCCCTATAAACCCTCAACCCGCTACAGAACTAAAAGCGCAAAATAAAGAAAAAAAATGTAATAACTACTAAAAATGTAACACATATATTAAAAATACAAACAATTCTTATACAAAAAACATACATCACATACATATAAAATATATACTATAATACATAACAATAATAAAAAACGATATTGTTAACAACTATATTTTTGCAAACGATATTGAACACTTCGATATTTTAAAGATCGATATTACTTACCTTAAGTCGATATTCTTGACCACGATATTCTTTCTGTCGATATTTTTGACCCACGATATTAATGACTCGATATTTGTGCAAAACGATATTTTGTACTCGATATTCTGTTTCTGCACCATTTATATTTGTCCATTACATGAGGAGATAGACCACGATGGAGCTGAACCCTTGGTGGGTCTATATCTGACCAACATGCAAATGCCTTGGACTCCAACCACAAATCTTTAGGAATAACAATGTCAATATTCAACTCAAACCAAAGAACTTTTGAAATCGTCGCAATTCATTCTACCTATTTTTACCACTTGTATTCTTCTTCTCTGAGCTGTGGAAAATTCTTTGTAATTGTCAAGAGATCAGATCACGTCCTCACCACGTAAACATACGCACCTCCCTGTACTTCTTTAAAAGGGAATCCTACAACCCTTTCACACTCAGAATGTCTCATTCTCGTTCTCTTTTCTTTTTCTTCATTTTGTTTCTGCTTTCCCTCTTTGTTGAACCATTTTCTTCTGTAATCTTTCAAGTTCTCCCCATTGTTTATGAGTTTTATTATATTTTTCAATGGACACATTACATTTCTCGTATTTTGCTGTCACTCAGTTCCATTCTATAATTCCTGCACAATCTCTTTTCATACAAATCCACACAAATCCATAGCCAAGGGGCTAATTTATGAGCTGCCTCCACCGCCGGGTCGTCACTTTTCCTGATGCTCCAGCGGCGCGGGCCCCTAAATCATATCTATGAAGCCACGCACAGCCGCTTTGCGTGGCTTTGCGTGGCCTCATAGATATGGAGTAAGACAAAGCAGCGCTAGTCGTTGTGCTGCAGTACTCTGCACCAGGGAGGCGTTCCATGGGCATTGTGGTGAGTTTTTCCCAAGCAACACCCATGGATTTCTTTACTGATCTTGATTGAGATGGGAGAGGTGGGCCTGTAAGGCCAATCTGTGTTGAATATGGCACTGATTACAGGGGCAGATTAGCCCATACCTTTTGATTTAAACAATCCTATTCTGGTAATCTGCAATCTCTGGACTTGGAGATAATTCTTCCTATCGAGGCCATTGGCCCTGGACACATATTGAATACATATTATTTTGCCCTGATGAAGTCCAATCTTTGGACAAAACACATTGCCGGTTTTGTGCTGTAACCATTGGGGACCTCATTTATGAAAAGTGTTGCATCACTGGGTAAAAACAGCGATGCAACACTTTTCACTGCACCCTCCATGCGACACAATGGATGGGCCTTATTTACACTACGGCGCTCCATGTCGCAAGGATTGACCGGCTACGTCAGGAATCCTAACGTACCTGGTGGGGCAGTAATGTCGCATTGCTGGAGTGTGTCGGTAACCTGACGCAACTCCAGCAACGTGTCATTACACATGGGGCGAATGCCATGTGAAAGGCCCTGCATCACTCCTTAAGCCTGTTTGAAGCAGGCCTAAGGATTTGAAGCAGTCAAGTCGTGGAAGTGGCACAGTGAAATCTTATAGATTTCACTGCGCCACTTCTACGTGGCTCTCCTGAGTTGGAACGGCCAAAACTGCATACATTATACCTGACGCAGGTATACTGTAGCGCAGGGGTTTACAAAGTGACACATCTGCCTAGATGCGTCACTTTGTAAATATGGCGCAGTGTGGTGCATTATTTACGCTGCCACAGCATCACAAGAAGTGATGCAACGGCAGCATAAAGGCCTCATAAATAAGGCTCTAAAGACCTTGTTTATGAGGTTTGCCACATGCAGCACTCATAGAAAAAGGAAAAATTAGGAAAAATAGAGATACTTCTCCTCATTGTGCCTCTCTTCTGCCTCCCCTGGGGAGGCGTACGTTTTTGGTGCAGCCTCAGACTTACGATTTCTCGTAAGGCAGGGGCAGTGTCAAAAAGCCATGGATTTTGCTGGGAACGCACCCAAGTAACACCTTGCGTTAAAGGGAATGATATTTATGAGGCAGAATTAAGCCAAAAAAAGTGGCTTAGTGCTGCTTCGTAAATGCCAATTAAATAGTAGGAGGTCAGGAGGACGAAAGCTCAGAAGCGGATTAAGGCTTTATTATATAAAAAAGAAAGGGAGTGACGTGAAAAGCCCCTAGTGGTTTGTACATCTGGAAATATTTTTGGACCAAGTTCGAATAATAAATATTAAAGTGACATTATTGGACTATATACATCGCGGTCCTGACCGCATGGCGACTGGATTTATAATCATGATGTTTGTTTCCTCACCCTTGTCCTGAGGAGGCCAAGAAGTACAAGACGGCCGAAACGCGTCGACATGTTTTGACAAAGAGGAGTCTGATGAGAATTGATTTATCTTTTGACTACTAAATGCACAGTTTTGTGATTAAGGTTTGAGATTAATATGAACCAGGTGTGCATAGAAGACGACCTCAGAGTGTATCACCTTTATGTTATAGGTGAACACTTTTTTTTCCAACAAGTGGGTAGAAGGAACCTATGAATTTTATGTGTTAATTGGATATTGGTTTTGTATATATAGATGTGTGTTTAGGAAAAGAATTTCAAAAATAATTTCAAAAATGTATTGAATCTAAATTACGTTAATTAAAATTACGTAATTATGTGTCCTTGGTTTGTGATTTTTTGTTGATAAAAAAGAAATATGAATGAATAGCAGAACTCTGTACTGTCATTAAGGTAATACATAGTTCCCGGTGATAACAGAGAGAGACATAGATATATTTGTTCCTCCTGGCCATTTTTTCACTTTATTCTCGTAAATATGGAGCAGGCTCCTGCGCCATGGAACGCCACAAAAAGAAACATTCCAGCGGTGCAAGGGGCCTCATAAATGATGTTTTGACAAGTGGATAAATAAAAAATAAAAGAATTGAGAAAGTTGTCTTTGGAATTTGATTGGAACTTACATCATTTGTGGTGCATCATTAGATCATTAGTTGTATTTTGAGTATATCTGACCACGCTTGGGCAGCGGTTGCATTTAATGAATGCACACATTTCTTATTAATACAAGTATAATATACATTTTGAACTAGAGGGAGGTACGGCATCCATGGCTCGTTGTCCAATTTATTTGTTGTATTGCTCATTTATGAGATGCCTGCACCGCCGGGTCGTCACATTTATTTGACGCTCCAATGGCTCAGGACCCTTAATCATATCTCTGAGGCAACGCAAAGCCACTTTGTGGGGCTCTGCACGGCCTCATAGATATGGAGTAAGACAAAGCAGCGCAAGTTGCTGCGTTGCCTTACTCTGCACCAGGGAGGCGTTCCATGGGTGTTGATGGTGGGTTTTCCCAAGCATCACCCATGGATTTGCAGCTGCCCCATATTTACTTAATCACATAAACCTGGGGCAACGCCAAAACCGTACGCCTTCCCAAAGCAAGAATAACGAGGAGAAATATATGTATTTTTCTTCATTTTTTCTCTTTCCATGTGTGCTGCATTCTGCAGCCAGATGGAATGAAAGGCCTGTCTGGCGGTGCCCAGGACAGCAGACACTCCCTGCTGGGGAGAGGTGTCTTTCCTTTGTAGGAATGCACAAGTGATTGTGATTGGCCAAAGGTAACAGACACAGCCTGTAACATCCTCAAAGAGTGAGCCCATAACCCTGATGCCCTCTCGTGCTGGTCTGGAGCAAACACCATCTGCCCCCTTCCCTACCAGGTATTATCTCTTATTAGACACTAAAAAAAAACACCAGCCGTGTGGGCCCTAGCGTCGCACAAGTGCGTTTTAGTGAATATCTTTTAAAGCCGTACACTCTACTTTTCATGACCTCTCATTCTTAGAAGCAACAACTACTGAGCAACCAAAATCTAGTTGTTTTTTCACGACATTCTGCCTTGACACACGGAAGAGATGAATCAGGGGGGTACTATACCACCCAGGGAAAGAGAATGATTCCCCAAGAAGATACTGCACCAAACGGTACACTAAACACCATTCCAAATATGTGGTCCTGGGATGCAGAACCCTGATGTAGTCCTAAGGGACGAAACGCGTTGACTGGGCTGATTGGGTAAAAGTGTTGTTCTATAAAATGAATAGAAGTTGGATTGTGAGACGCAATTGCAAGACTCCTGGAGATTGAATATTGTGTAATTGCATCATATTGGATATGTTGCTGGACTTTGTGATGGCTTGAATCTTGGCTGAAAATAAATTGACATGGTATACGCTATTATAACCCTTTAGTGTCTGTAGTCTTAATCAGACTGAAATAGACTTTATGAATTAAGACAATGTAACCCATCTGCTATGGATCCATTAATCATGTAGAATGATCCCTGTCAGAGAAATACATGTTCGTACTTTCCTAATCTAAACCCTTCAGGCCTGAGTGAAATAGGAATCAAACTTTAATAAAGTTGACAGACTCAGGGCCTCATTTACAAGCCCCTTGCGCCCTCGCTCCATCACTTTTTTTGACGTAGCGGCGGCACAATCAGTGAACCACACTGCGCCACATCTACAAACTGACACATTGTGTGCAGTCCATCAGTTTGTAGAGCACTGAGGCACATTATACCTGCGGCAGGTATAAAGTATGCAGGGTAGGTGTTTCCAAGCAAAAAAGCCACGTAGAGCTAGTACAGTGAAATTTACATTTCACTGCGTCACTGTATGATTTCACTGAGTCAAAATCCTTCCGCCTGCTCCGACCATGGTGAGGATTCACTCAGGGCTTTTGCACTGGGACTTGCCTATGTGTTCTGACGCATTGCTGGAGTTGCATCAGTTTTATGAGCAACTCCAACAATGTGTCACTTTTGCGCCAACAGATGAGTCAGAATTTCTGACGCATCTGTTAATCCTTGCGCCATGGAGCCCTGTACTGTAAATACAGCGCATCCATGGTGTCTCAAGGACATTTGGTGCGGGCGCAAGGAAACTGACGCATCAATGCCGATGCATCAGTTTCCTGTAGGTGAAGCCCTCAATGTGGGATCCTGTCACACAATAACATGCAGAGGTGTGTGGTGGGTGTTTCCTTCTCTTAGTAGTTTTGAATAAAAGGAAGCGCTATTTGCTGAAAGAGGAATATCTGAGTCAGGAGACCCTGCCATGGAGCGCCCTTCTGTCCTTCGGGAGTCCCTGCGACTAAGGAGGGCACAGACAGGAATGATATAAAATACAGGTAGAGTTCTGGCAGAGATGGACACAACATATACAAAATGTAACATGGGTTCATACAGCTGGCTCGTTGGTCTAGGGGTATGATTCTCGCTTAGGGTGCGAGAGGTCCCGGGTTCAAATCCCGGACGAGCCCACATTTTCTTTTTAAAAAGCCATATTTCAATAAATGGATACTTTGAAAAGTGGAGAATCACAAAACAAGTGACTTTAAAATAACCAGGTATGGTTCTGCATTTGATTACATACATACTCTGCCGCACTCAGCAGGAATTAGAACCCTGGACCACCGAGCCAGCTGCAGAAACAGCTGGTGGAGGGGGCGGGGCAGCGACCCCGCCACATCAGCAAGGAGGAGGGATATGTTTTTATGTTACTCGCGTTTAAGCTGAGAACAGGGGATGCAAAAATTGTATTGAAACCAGCCTCTCGGAGACAGAAAGGTGAGCTGTGGGAGTGCACACTGGACACAAGCAGCAGGGCTGAGACCCATCCAGACACAAGGGTAACTCTCTAAGAAGGGCTTCAGTTATATTCGCAATGATCGGGTTGTTTCTGCACAGAGTGAAGTTAGAAGGACGGTCTCTGCCCTCCTTCACTCTGATTGGTTCATCAAGAGATGCGGGAATTCTGTGGCACAATAAATGTCCCATGTATTTTCTTTGGCTCAATAATTCGGATGGGCGCGTTTAAAGCGCCTTGGTTCTGATTGGCACGTTCTGTGGCACAATCAACCTGGCGGAGGAGTGTGGTGTGGGGTGGGGGGGGGGGGGGGGAGGGGGGTCTTTGGTGCAGAGGTGTATTTCAAAGGCTTATTCTCTGGCACAGTCATTGTGATGTGTATTATGGAGGGTACAATAACGACCCCAGGCACACGTCGTAGTGATATCCTGTAGCTGTGATTGTGATGGGCATATTCTGGGCACAAGGATCCTGGTAATGGAAATAAAGAGACGCAGGTACTCACCGGGCTGAGAGGGGGCAGGTGGTAAATGAGACCGGTGAACCCTGAAACTCCCACGTGCACAACACGTCCATAGTGTATTCACTAGAATAACAACAGTCACAAACGTTTTACACAGGTGGCCGAAATAGCTCAGTTGGGAGCGTTAGACTTAAGATCGAAAGATCGCTGGTTCGATCCCGGGTGTCGGCAGAAGACTTTTGCTGACGCAAAGTGACCCTTTATGGCTTAGAAACCTGAAACATAAAGCGTAGATTTAAATTAACCTTTTTAGTCTTCTGTCCTTTCGCCTTCATTCCTTCCTCCTCATTTTCATTATTTACGCGTTTCTTGCAATGATGCATCCTTCGGGTACAATCCTTCTATTGTTTGTGGGTCTCACACCTTGTGCACAGGAGCACAATCCCACAGGGTGTGATGTGACACCCACGCTGCACGCACAATCACGCACAGTGAGTTGATCACCCAGTGCCTCAGAGCAGAATCCCACTGATTGTGTGTGAGCCTCGCGCCCTGGGCCCAAGCACACTCACACATTGGACCCCAGTCACCCCACGCATTGTGACGTCCACAACGTGGAACATATCCTCCAGCCGCGGCCCCTGCAGGTAACAGCGGTGAGGCGGTGGGGCTGGGTTGGGGGGAGGTTTCAACGGACGATGAAGAGGGAAAATTAATTATTTATTTCATTTGACCTCTGCGTCGTCCTTTGAAATCCCCCCTTACTCGGCCACACCGCTGTTACCTGCACAAACTGCATCTGATATCCTCACTGCTCGGAATAAAGGGATATATTTACGAGCGGAGTTGCGTCACTCTTTGTACCACGCAACTTGGTGCAAGAGCGATTCAAGTCCAAAATGAGTGGCTTATTTACAATATTTTGGAGTAGGAGAGTGCCACAAGCCTTCTAGGTGCGTTGCCCTGCGTCAAAAGACAAGAGA
This sequence comes from Triturus cristatus, assembly GCF_964204655.1. Taxonomy (NCBI): domain Eukaryota; kingdom Metazoa; phylum Chordata; class Amphibia; order Caudata; family Salamandridae; genus Triturus; species Triturus cristatus. The sequence continues at coordinate 142,462,217 of NC_140585.1, read as the reverse complement.
AGGATGACGCTGTTTCTACAAGCTACGGCACATTCCGGTCCTGTCTGCCGGTGCACAGGCGCACAAACTGCAGCCTAGTGCCAACGCATGCACCCTTACCCCACGGTGCAAGAGTGTCTGACCTTCCTGCACAAAAACAATCAAAGGAGACATATTCCTCGTTCTATGCGTGTGGAAAAAGGAATAAATGAGGAGAAATGCAAACATTTCTCCTCATTTTTTCCTTTTTCTTTTTTTCATGCTGCGCCGGCTTTGGGAAGGCGTTAGTTTTGGCGCTGCCCCAGATTTATGCTATGTTGTAAATCCAGTCGCTGCTGGCAAGGCTTGCAGGTGGCAAAGTGGACGCGGGTGGGGCGGCAGTCGCGCATGTGGAGTAGCAGGGATCGGAAATAAAAACCTTAAAAAACTTACTTCGAGGCCGGGTCCTGCATCTTCTCTCCTCCTGCTCTCCTGTCTCCGACAGGAACAGGAAGCAGGCAGCCAGGCTCCCTCCCCTAAGCCAATCAGTTGTGATTGATCTGCATTGCATTGCAGCGTTGTGATTGATCTGAGCGCCGTGACACGGCGCTCTGCCAGGGGCTGGAGCAATGGGCATGTTCTCCATTCAGGCTGTAATACAGCCTGCATGGAGAACAGGGAAGTGCGCATGACTGGTTTGGGCTGCCCGACAGGACCGACCAAACAGTCATTGTGCACTTAGGAGTGGGCGAACCACTCCTCCCTGCCCTGCTCAGAGAGCAGAGCAGGCCCGCCCAACCGCCACAAAGCAGCAGGACATGGAACATAAAATGACAATAACTCTGTTATTGTCATTTTATGTTTCTGACAGCTTAAAAGCAGTGGGCGACGCTCCTGCGCCATAGCAGAGGAGGAGCCGCCCCGTGTAAATCTGGGGAAGTGTCAAAAACCATGGGTGCTGCTTGGGAATATATGGCAGAAACCATACAGAATGTGTGAGGTTTCAGTGAATATGTTTAATTTGCGCATCACCAAGTAAACCGTCTTTATTGTATTTAATCTTTCTTTTCATCACACTTCGGGATTACGTAAAAATGGGCTTTATTTTTTGTTTCCTAACTGGTGGTAAATTTTCTAATATTTGCACAGTTCATTAATAACTGAATTTTAAATCAGACTCTCTGTATGCTTGCAAGACTGTCACATAGTTCACTCTACCAAATCCTCTCAATTTGCATCAAGAGAAAGAAAAGTACCCATGATCTCCAAATTAAAATAATAAGCTACAGATTGTCAGAAAATATACCCCTGTCTTTAATGCACAGCAAATGCGACAAAAAACACAACTTTTAAGGCATCTTTATTGCTCACTCACCTTCTGAATTCAAGCATGGTTATTTTGGGGGCTGCAGCACCTTCCACGTCGCTACTTCCAGCGCCTACGTGAGCAATATAAATCAAAAGAATAACAGTAGAAACAAAAAACATAATAATAATAATTCAACTTAGCAGCAGGTTGCCATATTGCAATAGCATTGTACATATGGTATCATTACTTACATTTCCATCATGAACGACATGTTTGAAAGCATTGGTGGCCATTTTGGAATGGTAAAGCACACATTAGGGACAATACCATTCCAAGATAGCTGTGTAGTTTAGGAGCAATGGCAGCACAGGATGCGGGGCATTGCAAATGAACCGAGGAGCAAGCGAGCGGCCTGGGAGCTGCAGAATGCTTTACAAATCAAAATACAAAAATGAAGAAACAAAATAAAAGAGGACCCATAAAAAGTAACAAAATGGAAGCCTGTAGAACTGGCTTCCCCACCCTGGCACTGAAGGGCACTCATTGTCAGACAGATGTGCACATGTGATCAGGAAAAAGAGGGCACTCAAAGACTATGGAGCCAATGGCTAAGCGAGCTGATAAACAGCTGGACGCTGTATGCTGTCATGGAACGACCTACAGTGTGACTAACACTTGAACTAACCAATGGCAGAAGAGGGCTGGCCAACCTCCATTGACCTACTGACCATTTCAGCGACTCCTCTTTGCGTTTAGTCCCATTATGGCAACACACCCCACCCCTACCACAACAGAGTATGCATGCATAAATAAATACACAACACAACTTTTGTTTGGGAAAAATATTGCTGCAGGTTTATTCCATACAAAAGTATGCAATATGGTGGGTTATCTTACGGGCGATCCAAGGGCAGGCAGCTGTACCAACCTATGCTGCCCTGCCCGCCTGATGAGCCAAGCACTGTGGAGAAACCAATCAGCGCTACCCTTATGGGGGGTGATCCCCTTACTGGATCACGGGTGATCCCCTTACTGGATCACGTGACATATTGATCCCTTATTACTCACGCCCCTTTCAGGGCGGAGCGAAGCAAGGCAAACCCCCGGTTTTTCAGGCCCACAACCACACGAAGGACTAACAGGGCGCCGACGTAGTTGTTCCAGGACCCTCCACACGAGGTTCCTGTGATTTGGCTCTGGCACCCCTTTTGTGCTCTTGCAGAGGTAACCTTTCTGTACCCATATGCTGCCAGATCGCCCTGTAACTCCGCCTGCAACGACAAAGAAAACATTACAACATCCTATGTACTTCCCCTGCTAACCCCACGCAGGGTAAGCGGTAGGGTGGGAGACGGCGTGTCCGGCGCAAAGAGGACGCCAAGATGGACGGGGGAGGCATAAATACCTCCCCCTCCTCTATGTGCCGGAAGTGACGCGTCTGGTAAGGGGACTCCTCCTAGAGTCCCCCCATTATTAGTGGGGGTGGGGAAATGCCCAAATGGGAATAAGCAGCAGTTTGAACACCTCTATGTGTTTTACTCTTCCAAATCCACTCTGTAGTTGTGTTCCCCAAAGGTGCCCCCAAAGATTTCTCAATGCCCATGTAATTTAGTTTCTTACATTTTATCTCTTTCCTTTCCCTCAGTTACAGAGTCAGTGGCCATGGCTGTTGCTCGCACACCCACCACCTTGTCCTTGGATACACAGTCTTCCCCAAAGGCAATACCTCTCCTATCTCTGTCGCCTGATCTATTTTTATATTCCATATAGGTACCCTATATAGGCGCAGGTAACATTGCAACCTTTCACCTATATTCTTCCCTACATTACATACATAGCGGTTCTTAGGGTCTGACCTTTTACCGAGATACGACACTGCATTCAGAACGCGGGTTTTTCCCTTGTAATTTCATACATTGTGCATTAGGTTTCTTGGAAGCACAGCAGGACTACCATCTCCTGTATAATATCTCTGTACAAAGTTCAGGACCAACCTCATCCTTTAGGCCGACACAGTAACACAGCAAGGTAGAATCCCTGGGGAGACCTATGGGTATATATACATCACATCTTGCTTAGAAGGACAGAGGAGACCGAGACTTCCCGTCTGACACACTGACCAGAGTCGCTGAGGTTCCTGCATGCAGACGCTCCAGCTCGCAGTGGTCTAACATGCCTCGCGGGGTGTTCAACTCGAGACCAGGACGGGGTCTCTCATTCTCAGGTAATGGGGGTGACTAGATTCTAGAGGGATTCTTGGCATAACACCTACACAGATGGTAGGTACATTTAGGTACATCTAGTTACGCAGGCATCATAGGAGTACGCACTTTTACCATGTATTTTATTTACTTGTATCTATTCATGATTACTGCAAAATGGTAGAACTGTACCATCATTTTACTTTCATAGTACTTCTAATCATATATCTCTGCTATTGTCTAATGGTTGTTGCAGCTCATCTATTCTACACTAGAATAACAACTGTTTCATAAATTCTTCTTTTTTTTAACACAAACTTTATTAAGTTTATCCAAATATCCATACAATCTTCTACGTCCACATTAGGACCAAGTAGTATCAATGCGGTACATCGTCATATGCCCTACTTGTATATTCCTGAGCACATAGTTAGTACAATACCTTTGTGTGCATGGATCTTAACAGCAACACAGTCCAATGTGTACATTTCTTTTGCTGTGACATTAAATATTCCGTTCTGTGTTGTTGACCACATTTCACATTTCTAAATAAACCTATAACGATTACACAAAGTCACCCCCCCACGCAGTCAAATAACTGGGAACACCATAGTAAGCTACAGAACAGATTGAATAATTCCATAACATTTCACAAAGAGACCTGCACTTGACTAGGGCTTGCGTCACTATACTTTGTCGCACAACAAGTTCTGATTTATCTTGTAGAGGGCACCCGCCTGCCGCGTACAACGCCTCAGCCAGAGCTCGATCAAACCACTACTGTCTGCATAGGTTCCTCCCAGCTTTTAAATGCCTCAAATACTACATCTCACGCCATTGCTATTGGTATATTTTTCTCAGGCCCCTCTGCTCTTTCAATAAATTCTTATTGACAAACACCCATTATGTTTATTTTGTGTATCTCTCTGAGACAAACTAAGTGAGCATGAGTGACTGAGCGAAAGGTAGTATATTGTTTCAACGATTCTAAGGGCTCACGGTTGTCCTGTTCTGAGGTTGCCAGAAACTATTCTCTCCCCGATAAGAGGAGATTCTAGTGGCACTGTGAGCTAGCTGATACAGACAGGCTAACGTATCCGGTGGGGGTGCACGGAATCAGTCTGCCACAAATCCCACAGTTTATGTTATCCAAACGTGCAGATCCTGAATCGGTTATATAGGAACTACACGACATGGCACCGCCAACGTTGGTTGGGTACTAATTTAACAGTAGAATCTGAGTAGTTCAGTCATGCTATTCTCAGAGACCCCGACTCACAAAACACCAGAGATGTCTGGAGGGGGTGGGCGAAACAAAAAAATCCTATCTATTGGCTGTTGGTTAATCAAGCTTGAAGGACACATTTTTCCTAAATTGTGCACAAACACCTTATCTTAGTTTCCTTGGAAGACTTCTTCGTTACAAAAATGACTGAGACCAGAGATAACGTAATAGTAGATCTAAGCCTCTCAGCCGGAGCAGAAGATGCAGACACAATACACATTGCAGACAATTTTAAGAAATACAGTCACCCTGAAACTGCTTGCGCATGGTCTAACACCTAGGGGTGGTATAGTAGTGTTCGTGATTGAGGCACACGAATCATACAGAACAGAGGTATTTTATTTGTGGGTTACATTCCCAGCAGCAAATGCAACAACACTAACATTTCAACCCTACACGGGAGATGCACCAGTGGAATACTGTCCGTTTGAAGACATAGAGGTTCCGCTCACGTACCAGGAACACTTATACTGATTTAAAAGCGCCCTACCCCACATAAGAAGAAGAGTGAGCTTCGGCCCGCTTGGAAGAGAAGGGGCAACATGGCCAATATTAGCGGCCTACACACCACATCCTGACATTGAAACAATGCCAGTAGGTGACTTACTCACACAACACAAAGAATTAATAAAAATCTACAGAAACTTGATGCAATTCGTCATGAGCACACGGACAGTCCAACCAGCAATAGTTGCAACAAATGGAACTCAAGTTCAGGGTACAGCAGCTAAAATCACACCACAAACATTACACGCGGTGATGGGTAAAATGCCCACAAAACGTGAATAAATGCTATTCTGGGTAGCTCAAAAAATAACACAGCGAGAGGCAGTATTCCCGACTACTACCCTTTATGAATAACACAGAATGCTAACGATCTGCTTGCCCATGGGGATAACACCACAAGTAGAGGACTGTACCACTTGGGGTACAGTCTTTGCTGTCATTTATACCACAACTCATGGTATTCCGTCATTAGCAGTGATACCAGATGTATTGAGACAAATACAAAAGGAGTACGGCGCAGAGCCTGCTCTGAACTTAGGGATGAAGTTACTAGGTAACTATGTCCAGGTATCAGCCATAATTTTAGCTAATATTAAAGAGGAAGCAGCTTCAGTGACTATCCGTCAACGCCTAAGGGAGTTCAATCCTTTAGAACAGGAACCCAAACTACCAAAAATAAATGAAACTGCAAATGCAGAATTAGGCAGAGACAATTTGGGTGGAAAAGCTTTAAAACCACAACTACTGGGCAGCGGGGTAGTGGAGAGCTGAGGCGCTAGCGGCTACGAGTGTGGGCCATGCCTGCGGCTCATCTCCCGGTCTCTAAACTATGCGTGAAGAGATCAATGTACGATGCTTCAACAATGTATGCGATTGTGGAAACCACATATTCCGCTCTCAGAATTCCTTGATGGTCTCTCAGATAAGAACCATCTAGAAATGAATCAAATCAGCCAATTCCAGTGATATATCTTGAAGGACTGGTCTTGGCTTGGTACAAAATTCTGTTACATTGTTGTAATTATTGCCACAACCATTCTCTCCATCACCAGGAACTTCCCCATCTGGCATTGGAAAGATCGTGGAGGGATTCAGTGTATGGCAACATCTGATTTAAATATTTTCAGCCTCAAGCATAATTTGCTCATCTTTATTCATGCAGCTGTTTGTAAGCTGCTGAGTTTGAGTATGAGTCAGCAGAATGTCAACTGAGCTTGGGATTAACTCGTTAAGTGTATAACCTGTTATAATTAGTGCCCACGGTTTTATGGTATTTACTTTTTTGTCATTTCCGTCTGTATTTATCCATATTTATTTTTTGTCAACTTTATCTGTATTTATCCATATTTATTATGGGTATTGTGAAAAAAATAAAGCTGAAACTGGTATATTTCCACATTTAATAAACTAATAAATATTCAGTCATGCTTGAATGCCTGCCAGGTTTCAGTGATATTAGTGGCACCCGCAGAAGATAAATCAATGGACTTATATAAAAATATGCGCATTTCAGTATCAGCCTTGTGCATAGCTACTGCTGTTTAAGCTTCTTTACTAAAATTATTTTAATTTTTAACCCCCTTTACCTATCAATCCACACAGCTATTGGCCTGGCAGTTTTGGCAGAGTGTATTTAGAATCACTCACAAAGCACCCAATTTTCGTTTTTATGCACATTTATAAATAAATAAAGACAAAAAATAAATGTTTTTCTGTCTGTATTTATCTGTAAAAATCTGTACAACATTTTGTTACATTTTTATAATTATTGTCACAATCATTGTCTCCATCACCAGGAACTTCCCCATCAAGCATTAGAAAGATCGTCAGGGTGTGGCAACATCTGATTTAAATATTTTCAGCCTCAAGCATAATTGGCTCATATTTATTCATGCAGCTGTTTGTAAGCTGCTGAGTTTGAGTTTGAGTCAGCAGAATGTCAACTAAGCTTGGGATTAACTCGTTAAGTGTATAACCTGTTATAATTGGGAAACAACCTTTACAACGCAACTATTACATCGCACTACACTTACAACGCAGGCATTACAACGGAACATCCTTTACAACGCATGACACTACAACGCATACCATTACAACGCATACCATTACAACGCATGACACTACATCGCATGTCACTACAATGCAGGCATTACAACGCTTACCATTACAATGCATACCATTGGAGTTAGAATAGTAATTTTTAACCCCTACACTATCCAACACTTACCCTACTGTTGCACCCCCTGGAGTTAGAATAGTAATTTTTACCCCTATACTATCCTATGCTTACCTTAAATGCAATGTAACAGTATGCGTTGTAATGGTATGCGTTGTAAAGGTAGTATGCGATTTAATGGAATGCGTTGTAAAGGTAGTTTTTTAAAATGCGTTGTAGTGTCATGCGATGTAATGGAATGCGTTGTAGTGGATGTTGCGATATAAAAATTGCGTTGTAAGTGCATGCGTTGTAAAAGTATGCGTTGTAACGTCATACATCCGTTATAATTAGGGCTCCCGGTTTTATGGTATTTACTTTTTTGTCATTTCCGTCTGTATTTATCCATATTTATTTATTGTCAACTTTATCTGTATTTATGCATATTTATTATGGGTACTGTGAAAAAAATAAAGCTGAAACTGGTATATTTCCACATTTAATAAACCAATAAATATGCAGTCATGCTTGAATGCCTGCCAGGTTTCAGTGATAGGAACACCCGCAGAAGATAAATCAATGGACTTATATGAAAATATGCGCATTTCAGTCTCAGCCTTGTGCATATCTACTGCTGTTTAAGCTTCTTTACTAAAATTATTTTATTCTTTTTTTTTTTATAACTCTTTTTATTAAAGAAACATCGACAACAAGGCATAGTTTCATAAGAACACCGCAGAGGTATTGGCAAGCACAAGGATTCAGCAATGCATAACACATTTATACAGTTGGAGTTACGGGGAAGGGGAGACATCGTCGTTGTAGAGTCTGGGAGGGGTACATATTTCACCTCGGTATAAGTTCCAGGGGGTCCAGATTTTGGACCATTTTCTGGGGCAGCCCCTTGCAATGTAAACAGATTTTTCTCGTTGCATGCACCAATCAAGGTCCTTTTCCCAGTCTTTTATTGCAGGTGCCTGGGCAGCCCCCCAGTGCTGCGCAATGTTCCTCTTGGCTATCATACAGGCAAGTGTCACCCAGTGTATGGCGTAGGCATTGAGGTCTGTGGGCTCCCAAATATTTAGGAGGCATCTAGGAGCTTCCGGCCGGATGTCAATCTAGAGGGTTTCACTCATGATGGCATGTATCTTGTGCCAATACTCCTGGATGAACCTGCAGTGCCAGAGGATGTGTGTGAAGATACCTGGCTGGGAGCACCCACGTCTACATGACCCATCTGTGTGTCCCCCCATATGTACCAATTGGGGCCCCGTAATATATGTTCAATGTAGAATTTTTAATTGCACCAGGCGGAGCCGGGCTGAGATTGCTACTGTTTTGGGGGAGGAAATGGCCGTCTGCCACCCTTCGTCGTCTAGTTCTATTCCGTCCTCAGTCCATTTTTCCCGCAGTAGGGTCAGGGGGTCAGGCATGTTATTAATTATCTTCCTGTAAGTCAGAGATATGGCACGCTCTGGGAGACATCCATCAAGGAGTCTGTCCTCCAGCGGGGAGTTAGCTGGTAGGGCGGCGTCCCTTGGCAAAGCGGCCTGTAGCGCGTGGCGGACCTGAAGATATCTGAACAACTCTGAGTCAGCCATTGAGTTTTGCGTCTGGAGCGTGTTAAACGACTTCACTCCCTCCGCCGTCCAGAGATCTCCGATAGTGGAAATACCGATAAGGTCCCACTTATCAAAACCTTTTGAGTCGCCCAGGTATCCTAACTTTTGTGAGTCCCAGAGCGGGGTGGCTAGCGTAAGTTTGTTCGCCCAACCCAGCGATTTTGTCGCCGTATGCCATACCCTAACCGTGTGGTTGGTGGGCCCCGTAAGCGGGATCTTGCCAGGTGTGGAGTACAGTGCACGGTTGTAGGTCCCGCCGGGGAGTAGCCAGCGGTCCATACGAAATCCAGGGGCATCAGGGGGGCCATAAGTGCCATGGTTGATGGCTGTGAGGTGAGCCGCCCCATAGTATTTTTTAATGTCAGGCAGCCCAATTCCACCGTCATACCACCCAAGTGTGAGCTTTGTGAAGGCTATACGTGGCCGTCCATCCCAGAGGAGGTCCCTCTGCAGGCCCTCAATCTCCCTAAAGTATGAATTGGGCACAGGGTCCGCGGCGTTCTGAAGTGCGTATAGAAAGCGTGGGAGGGACATCATTTTGAACAACGCTGCCTTGCCCAATAAGGAAATAGGGAGCGTTTTCCAATGTACGATGTCGCTTTTGAGGCGTTGCAAGGGTGGGCCCAAATTGCGGGAATATCGGAAAGTCGGATCTAGGGAGATAAATATGCCCAGGTACGTGAAACCGTCTGCGGCCACCGATATCGGGCAGTTCCGAGGCAATTGAGGGGAGGTCCCACTTAAAACATATATGAGAGACTTCTGCCAATTGATCCGGAATCCAGAATAACGCCCGAAGACGTTTAGGATGTCGAACAGTACAATAAGGGATCTCTTAGGGGAGGCGATGTAGAGGAGGAGATCGTCAGCGTACAAAGAGATACGGTCCTCCCAGCCCGGCGCCCATTGTAATCCGCGGATGACCACATCGTTGCGTATCCATGCTGCTAGGGGTTCAAGGGCCAGAGCGAATAGGAGAGGGGAGAGGGGGCAGCCCTGTCTGGTGCCGCGACCCAGCACAAAGGGGGCGGATTGTCTGTTATTGACGACCACCTGTGCCATAGGGTGAGCGTATAGGAGTTTCACCCAATTGATAAAGACCGGGCCAAAACCAAATTTTGCTAGTACTGCAAACAGGTAGTTCCATTCGATGGTATCAAAGGCCATAGTAGCGTCTAGGGACGCGACAATGGCGTCCTCGCGTATGGTTGGGGCCCTGCCCAGTACTCCGTGCACCCTGCGGAGGTTAAGGGCGGTATTGCGCCGAGGCATGAATCCGGATTGATCTGGATGGACAAGGTCCCCTATGACCTTGATCAGTCTGTTAGAGAGTACTTTAGCTAGGATTTTGGGCTCGGCGTTAAGTAGGGAGATGGGCCTATAGGAGGAGCAGTCGGTTTTGGGTTTCCCTTCTTTGTATATGGTGACGATGGTGGCCAGGCGCTGGTCTAACGGTAGTGTTCCCGTCTCTAGACTGGAGTTATACATGGATTGGAGATAGTGTCCCAGTTTGTCAGGGCGGAGCTTGTAGAGCTCGATAGGAATCCCATTGGGGCCGAGAGCTTTACCCGGCCGAAGCGTCCGAATTGCCAGCGCAATTTCGTCCGTAGAGAGGGAGCTATCTAGAAATTGGCGACTCGTATCTGGCAGGGTAGGGAGGGAGATGTCCCTGAGTAGGGCGATAGAATCCTCGAGTGTGTGAGGGGCCACCGAAGTATACACCTTTTGGTAGTGGGCCGCAAATTGGGTAGCTATGGCTTGGGGGTCTGTCACAGGGTTACCGTCGGTCCCTCGGAGTTCAGGCACCAGACGACTAGCACGCTCTCTCTTGTCTAGCCAGGCTAGTAATTTCCCCGCCTTGTCTCCCCAGTCGTATATACGGCCCAGTTTTTCTTGTCCCATTATTTTGGCGCGCTCTGTGACCAGGGCTCTATACTCGTCCTGGCAGAGTCGTAGCTCGTGTAGTACATCAGGTGTGGGGTTTGAGTTGACAGTCTGCTCCAGACGGTGTACCCTATGTTCGACATCGGAGATGTCTTTCAGTCTGTCTTTCTTTGCACCCGCTATTAGGGAAAGGGCCTGCCCTCGGACCACAGTTTTGAACGCTTCCCAGAGTGTTAGGGGGGAGTCAACGGTATGCTCATTTTCTGTAAAGTAGTCATCTATGGATTTGAGCAGATCTTTTCGTATCTTGGGGTTTTTGAAGTGCCATGGGTTGAGGGGGGCAATGCGTCCGACTTGCGCATGATCCAGGACGATATGCGTCCAGAGGGGGGAGTGATCAGAGATACCCCTGGGCAGATGTCTGATCTCGTGGACATTGGCTATCTGGGAGGCGGGGGCAAGAATGTAGTCTAAGTGGGAGAGGCTGCGATGTGCATGAGAATAAAAGGTGTGTTGTATTTTATCTGGGTGGTAGGCTCTCCACACATCTACTAGACCCATTGTGTCCAGAAAGCTAGAGAGCGAGTGTGTCGCTGCGGGCAAGGGGCGCGGCGGGTGCCTGTCCAACTCGCCGGAGACGACAGAGTTAAAGTCACCGCCCATGACAAGGTGACCCACTGGCAGTGTGAGTAGTAGAGCACTAAGGTTGGTAAAAGTCGTCAATTGCAGTCCAGGGGGTGCATAAACAGAGAGGAAGGTTGTAGTGTGGCCCTCCCACGTGCCTGTGACACCCACGTAGCGCCCAAGGTCGTCTGTGAATGTGGAGACAATCGACAATGGGAAGGATTTCCTAACCATGATGCCCACACCCCTCGACCCAGACGTGAAGCCCGCATGTGCCGCCATCGAATACCCCCACCTATTCAGTGCCCCACAGTTGTTGCCCAGCAGGTGCGTTTCTTGGAGTAAAACTATGTCCGGGGAGAGTCGTTTGACGTGTTGGGTCACTACACTGCGCTTGATCTTGTCCCCCAGCCCGTTTACGTTCCAACTTAAGATTTTGACCTCCTTGTTGCGTTGCGTACCCATTTGTGTGTCGGTGGTGCATACGGTTGCGGTGTAAAGTTAGAGACCATGCCGTCGAACACATTAACATAAATACTAACCAAGAAAAAATACATTCCCTCCCAAATTCCCCCCTCCCTGCTTCCCTGCACTCTGGGCCTCAAACTGCCCATCTGAACAACAAATGCAGAGTGCCTGTCGCCCATCAAACAAAATGAGAAAAAAGGAGAAAAAACAGCTAAAGAAAGAACGTGGGGGGGGAGGCTTCAACCGTACCCCGATCCTCACTCTCAATGGTAATCACATCGGAATCAATGTTCAGGAGGGTCAGACTGAGCAGTTGCCTGCAATGCCCCAGTGAAGCACAAGTCCCAGCATTAGGCGCCACAGGGGAGTCTTCAGGTCAATTCCACACATACCGGAAGACAGCGACATCGAGATCGTGTCAGTGTTGCTACGCCCCCGCCTCCCGCAAATCAGCTACCCGAGGGGCCGCTCCTTCCTCGGTCTCCTCGGCTGTCCAGCCAGTCCGATGCGGCCTCTGGATGGTCGAAAAAGTGTGTTTCCCTCTCTACACGCAATCTCGCTGGAAAGAGCATGGCATATTTGAGGTCAGCGGCCCGGAGACGTTTTTTGACTTCTTGAAACGTGCGGCGACGCATCTGCACCCCGCGGGTAAAGTCAGGGAAAAAGGTAATAGTAGCATTATCAAGGCGGAGCGGGGGGGCAACTCTGGCGGTCTGGAGGATAGTGTCCCTGTCGCGGTAGTTGAGCAGACGGGCCAGTATGGGGCGGGGTGGCGCCCCTGGCCTCGGGCGGCCCCCCAGAATCCTGTGTGCCCTCTCCACAACAAAGAGCTTGGAGAGTCCCTTAGGTTGCAGTTTAGTCGTGATTAAGTTCTCGATGAATAGGTCAACAGCAGGGCCCTCCATTTTTTCCGGCACCCCTAGGACACGGACGTTGTTGCGCCTCATCCTTCCCTCATAGTCATCGAGCTTATCTTCTGCAAATTTACGGAAGGCCTGAAGCTCGGCAACCTCTGTTTGAAGCTGAGAGGTATCGCCCATGAGGCCTGTGGTGGTGGTTTCAAGCTGTTGCACTTTCTCTCGATAATTGGCGAGGTCGGCCCTGATGAGCGTCATCTCTGAGGAGAGAGTGTCTATAGACGTGCGAATGCCCGTAATGGCTGCCATGAGGTCCTTCATAGTGGGCTCAGGGGGCGTTTGATCTGCGCCACTCTTGGGCATGTCTCCCTGCGCCCTCTTGTCGGGCAGGTCCGACTTTGTGCAGGCGTAGCGATCCAGTTTGCTTTGCTGAGATATCCTGGCCCCCTTAGCTCCAGACATCTCGCTGCCCCCAGCCAGTCCAGCGGCGTCGCTAGAGGTGAGCGAGCGCGGTCAAGATCTCAACGTGGGAATGGCGTCTGAAAAGAAGGGGCATCCGTAAATTATCTCTGCCGCACACCCCCGGCCAGGAGAGGTCCACGTTGTGGCCGCCTACACTTATAGGAGGTCGTAAAGGGTCCCGCCAGTTTCAGGGAAGCTCGCCCACCCCCGAGACACCATGTACTCACTGCGTGAACTGGAGGGCCAGCAGGGGGTCACAGCGCCCCGGGTCGCCAGGGCCCCAGGGAGCAATGTCATTCAAGGTCCGGGAATAGGCCACTCTCAGCGCCGAGTTCAAAGACGCGCCTCAGATAGCTCCCGTATGGGGCACATAGGCACTCCGCAACAGGCAGCCGGGCACACAGGAGGGAGCGCCCCAGTCCGCAATCCCCCCGCAGTCACACTCCAACGCTGTACCTTGGAGCAGGGAACATCGCTCTCCGCACTCGGGGCACACTCCACTCCGGCGACCCCCGGCAGTCCTCAGCGCTCGAAACGGATGGCGAGGGAAGAAGTCACCTCCTCAATGGCGCTGGCGAAGTCTCCTCAGCAAGGCTCGTCTCCTTTGATATGCCCCCAGGGGGTGTCTCGGGGGGGGGGGGGGGAACAGCGCCAAGGAGCAGTGTAAGGCGCACCCTCGAGAGGAGATCCGATGAGTTGGCGCCAAAGCGCCGCCGTCACTCGATCGCCGCCTCGGCCGCTTCCGGTGAGCCGCGGCCGGACGTACAGCCACGCAATGCCGGCGTCTGGGCCACCTCAGTCCCCGGTCGCGGGAGTGTCACAGGGCCCCAAGCAGCGGAAGCTGTAGCGCCGGAACGGAGGCAGCGCCGGGGCTCCAACAAGCAGCGGCAGGGATCGCCAGTCCTGGAGCGTTGGTTCTCGGTGCAGGATGTCAGGATAGATGACAGGATGGTGTATTGAGAGGAGGTTTACGGCGGAGCCGAGGCACTAAGCGTCCGTCTTGCCTCGCGGTCAGGCCACGCCCCCTCAATTATTTTAATTTTTAACCCCCTTTACCTATCAATCCACACAGCTATTGGCCTGGCAGTATTGGCAGAGTGTATTTAGAATCACTCACAAAGCACCCAATTTTCGTTTTAATGCACATTTAAAAATAAATTAAGACAAAAAATAAATAGTTTTCTGTCTGTATTCATCTGTAAAAATCAGTAAAAACGGAAAACAGGGACCTAAATTATAATCCCTTCATTCTGCTGGATGGAAAGACAGGTAGCAGCGATGCTCCTCAAGCAGCCTGGAAGGGTGGCGGCTACAGAGCGTAATGTACCTGAGAAATAAGCCACCGCCCACTTCTCTCCTCAGTGTTCCTGAGTAAGTACTGAAATTGAGCACCTTTCTCTCTCATGGCTGAATAAATAAAATAAAAGTATTTTTTGTACTTAGGCATTTGTTGCCTTTTCAGGTACTATTGGGTTGGCAATAACAGAAACACAGTTTTAAAGATGTTTTAGCTGGATGGGTCTGGTTAATTTTACTTTCTTTCTACATCAAATTGGTCAAAGGTAATGTTCTCAGGTCAGTTTCATCAGGTCTTTAAGTAGTCCAGTTATGGCTATGATGTTCCCCCAAAGGTCACTGGTTTGATGCGTCTTCCTTCTTTGATCCCAGGTACACAACACCCACCCAGGATAGTTGCGCCCCTCCAGGGATGTGGCGGATCCAGTCGCACCTCCCCTCTGACTGTGGAAGGAATATATGGTGTCTTAGTTTGGGGCATATTTACAAGGAATTGGCCGAGCGCTGCGTTAGCCTCCTTGTCGTAACGCCGTGCTCTGCCACTTCTGAAATGCAGGGCTGCACCGTATTTACAAGGATACGGTGCAGCCCTGCGTTTCCCCTTTCACTGGTGCTAATTTAGCAACCTAGCGCCAACGCAGGCACCCTTGCACTATAGTGCAAGGGTTCCTGCTTTGCAGGGCTAGATTCTTTATGTGCAGGAAGGTGTCATGATGTGAAGAGATCCCAGCAGAGGCAACCTGTAGGACACAAGAGTCTTTTTCAGTGTCTATTGTTTCTGTTTTTGTTTCATTTTAGAGCCCTTCTTCCTTTTTAATGTTTTCTCTCTCTTTACAGAAAGTGTTGTTTCCGTGAGGAACATCAGTGACTATTTGTCATGTAAGTCCTGGTCTTCGCAACAGCATTCCAAGAACGGGTGTGACACAGAAACTATGTCCGAGCTTGAGCAAGGCATTCATTGTCCAATGGTACCGGACCACTCACATCACTGTGCGTAAGCCTCTGTAAGGACTGTGCAATAATGGACATGTTTGGAATCCACTGACGACAGTAGCCAACCATTTCTAAAACATTTATCTTTTTTTCCTGGGTCGTTGGTGGGTCCATTTCAGAATTGCAGAAATGCGTGATGAAAACACCTTTCTCAATTCTTTCTCAATTTTATTACCCAAGTGAACACGTCTGTCTGGCAGTATTCTTTTTTGCCGAGGATACCTTGTGGCATGCTCAGCAAGATGATTCAGCAGAGCAATCAAATGAAGTTTGCAATCCTTTCTCAGTGTGGAATGCAACCATCAGGTCGTCAACGGACTGTACCAACACTGAGCTACTGGGGAGGAGCAGACTCTGAAAATCGTTCTTCAGATTTTTGGAAAAAATTGATGGACTCTCCTTCCAACCCTGTGGGGTATACACCAGACCATTATTCTATATTCATATCTGAACGCAAATAGATACTGACTATCCTGATGAAGAGGAATGGAGAAGAACGCTTGACACATATCGATTATACTGAACCACTCTGTGTCCGCAGGGAGTTAGAACAAACTGAAAGTAGGATTTGGTCCCACGGGACAACATGGGTCTACAATATTATTCATTTTGCAAAGGTTCTGCACTGTTGGCCACTTTCCGCTCAGTTTCTTAATTACCATTATATGAGAGTTGTAAGGACTCCCTAACACTTCTCTTAAAACGTCGTACTCAATCATCTTGTCAATGACACCTGCCGTTCCCTCCTCTGCCTCACGGGTTACCTTGTACTGAGAAGTGCAAGGAATACGTGCATATGTTTTCATCTTGATCTGCACTGGTTCTGCACTTTTTATTAATCCTATTTCTTTTCCTGTAAAATCCCACACTTCCTCTTTCACTGTATGTCTTAAATCAGGAAGCAAATCCACTTTGTGAGCGTTGGGATCAAAGCCACTTTTGACTTTTAAGCTTTTAACTTGAAACCCAAGTTTTCACGCTGAGTTTGAATTGCCGCACCCTCTGGTGTACATTTAATTACACAATTCATTTTTAATTAAAGATCACAACCCAGCAAGTTACCTGGACGTGAGTCCCAAATTATAAACTGTTGATCTTTTTCAGTGGATCCGATTTTTACAGGGACATTTGCTGACACCTTATTAATGATCTACTTGTTACTAACGTCTACAAATCAGACTTCTTTTCGAGTGAGGGTTGGGTTGGGAGCCTCCATTGGTCTACTGATGGATCCGGTAGCATATATTGATCAGAAATGCAGCTGGTATTAAGGGGCGTACGGGGCGTTGCCCTCCCAGTTTCGGAGCAGAGAAGGGAGAAAATTAACACCACATGGATTGGAGCAGCTTGCCAGCTTTCCATCTTTAAATCATGGCATGCTCACTCACTGCTCGGTGCTCCACTTGACCACTTCTACGAGAAAGTAACATTTTTAATATCGGCGTTGTTCTTTGAGGTTGTACCCTCGGATGAGAGTCCCCTCCTACGCATGTTCTGAAATGGGAGAGGAATCTTCCTCGCCCTCGAGGCACAAGCGAGGAGAGTGACATCAGCCTGATGGGAGTGGCTGAACTAAGCAGCAGTAAACAGGCTGCAGATGGGGCGCTTCTGACGTGGCCCTGGGCGCGGTCAGCAGAGACTCATTCACATTAAGGGGAAGGGGTGGGGCTGTCCGACAGCAACACAGTGCAGTGGGTGGCAACGACTGCACTGTTAGGCGTCTTTTTCATTGGATAATGGCAGCTGCTGGGGGCGTGGGTTATTGAGTTCAGAAGTTCAGCTCTTCTTCCGGGATTTATCGCGTGTTGGCTGACTGTTTAAGGCGCGCAACGCAACGGACGGACACCATCAAGCTGCTCCAGTCCGGTCGATCTATTCTAAAGTGACCTACAGGCACCATTTACAGTTGGGAAAAGAAAGGCTGTGCCTGCAGCCACGGAACGCACAGCATGAGGGAAAGTAGGAATTTAAGGAAACGCTGCCATCTCTCTGTGAAGAGCCGGCACGAGAGCATCTATCACCATGAGGGGTGCAACACTTTCGGATAGGACAAGACACGTCCCGAGCACAGGTACGGGGTCCCAGTGAGGTGCAGCCACATCACCCGCTCGAGATCGCAAATATATACAGATGTGTGTGTTCACATCACACGGCCCACACAGATAAAAGGCTGCGGTATTTCTCTTTTGCCGGTGGACTGCCGCGCCTTATAACACTTCCCCGCCCAGTATCAAAGGCATTGTAGTGGGTGAAGTGGTCCTGATTGTGCCTTAAGATGGCAGGTTTCAAAGCGCTACCCCTGCGTTCACGAGGCCTCACATGGAGAATGTTCTGAGCTCTCTGTGAGGGTTGAGACATGAGCGGGGCTGGGGCTGCAAATGCATCACAAGGGACCCAATATTTCTTACGATTTCAGCCCTGGTTTCTTGTTTCAGTTGTATTGTGTTCTGTATGTTGTAGTGTTGGTTCGACTTGATAGCGGATCGGATGGGGTCTGACCTCAGTGCTGACTGGGGATGACACTCCTCACTGTTCTTCCTCCTTCTCCTCCTATCGTCGCTGACCTGTCTCTGGCCATCTCACGCAGCCCACCCTTGCAGGTTCCAAGGACAGCACGAGGGGAGGTTTGGTGATTTAAGGTGTGGGGTCTGTCTTTGGGGTTTGTAGGGCAGGCATGTACATTGAGAATGGGTGAATGTCTGAGCTACAGGACGTTGATTTCTCGGGTCCATTGTGAAGTTACAGAGTGGAGTAGCTGTGTCGTTGTGAATGTCATCATTGCAAGATTGTGAGGGGAGGGTGTCGGACAGGTGCATTGCGGAGAGTGGACAGACAAGACAGCTTTGTTTGCCCTGTGCAGGTAACCTAGTTAGAGCCTTGCTTGTTGTGCTGTGGAGTTTGCACCCTACAGTAGCTGGGCAGTTTTAATTCTGTAAATTATGGAGTGTTTTTGCTGCGTTTGCATGTTTTGGGTCAATACTGTCACAATTGCTTTGTAGTCATCAGGTTTGCTTTGGGGTGCATGATTTTCCCACTCTTTTTTTTCTGAGTTTTCTCAAGCGAGAATCCCCCTAGACTCCCCTTTTGATAGTCATTCTCACTAGCCCCGTGATGCAGTATACAGCGGCCGCTTTTGCGCCCTACCACTTTCCAATGTCACCAGCCGCCACTGCAGAAATGATACTCGGTGGCCATTCACCTCATCATCTACGTATGGGCCACTCTGGTCTACCTCTAGGACTGCTCAAGCGTACAATCCTCCTCCTGCCTCAGTTGCCATCATTGTGCCTGCATTTGAGTCGGTCCAGTAGGAAGTCCAAATGTGGACGCGATTTGAGGAAAATTGACACTCATCACTGAAGAATCGGAGTGAAAAACCAGGAATCTGTTGATATTCTATATGTTTTCTATTCTCCATACTATAATTTATCATTGGGGCTGAAGGCAAGTTTCCATTGAATTGGCTTTGATTTTGCATGTTCTGCACAGAGAGTAGTTGGTCTTGAGCAGTTGACTTAGACATTCGGGGACACATGTAAGACCAGAGCATTTGCCGACTGCAACTTTTTGCGACTCGCAAATAAGGAAGTCGCAAAATGCAAACTACTCATGTGTATCAGACACATTTTGTGATTCCCAATGGGGTAGCAATTGACCTACCTCATCAATTTCCGAGCCTGTAGTAGGCTACCTACTCGCAATTTGCAGTCAGTACATGCTCTAAAAGGCATTTTAGCTGTCATAAACCTCCAGATTATCCGTTTACGACTGCTAAAAACGGTCGTACATGTAGACCTCCTTGCTTTGGCATTGTATTCATGTTCCATTACTTCTGTGGAACAATTTGCAACTGATTTTGCACTCTATCTGGACTAGATCTACACTCCTGTTTCCAATGACCAATCTTGCCCAAAAAAGGACAAGGCGTAGTCTTTTGCACCATATTATTATTTGCAAGAAGCACATTCAAATCACTTATGAAAACTCTACCTCTTCCCTGAGAACATTACCACCAGTGTGCACAAAATGAAAATCCTTTCTCTGCACACCAATTCCTGGCATGACCGAATTCCCAATTGAAACAAAACCAGAATCAAAACCAAGATCTGACATTTGGGAACAGTTCCCTTTTCTGCCTCCTTTTTAAAACTAATTTGTCTAAGCCTACCATAATCTTTTCCTTAATTTTTCCTCTGTTTTGCATCAAAACATTCATTACAATACTTGGTACACTTCAAAATCTCATCAAGAGTGTTTCCTTACCAGCACATCACACTCTGCTGGAGATGAGAACTAATCTCTGAACGCAAAACCGATAAAAAAGCTGAAAAGAATCCACTAACGCCTTCTTTTGCGGGGTTGTCAACTCCAATGCACTATCTATAGATCTCATTAATCTAACATGCTATCCATGAACCAATTACTTAAATTCCCGAGTCTTTATCATCATTTTCAACAATGTATTTCCTTGTGCAGTGCTCTAGAACTCAAATGTTGAGTCTCTCATTTATATTCGTCCATTACATGAGGAGATAGACCCCTGTGGGGCTGGACCCTCGGTGGGTCTATATCTGACCAACATGCGAATGCCTTGGACTCCAACCACAAATCTTTAGGAATAACAATGTCAACATTCAACTCAAACCAAAGACCCTTTGAAATCGCCACAATTCTCTCTTGTTCTTTTTACCACTTGTATTCTTCTTCTCTGAGCTGTGGACAATGTCAGGAGATCAGATCACGTCCTCACCACGCAAACATATGCACCTCCCTGTACTTCTCTCAAAGGGAATCCTACAACCACTTCACACTCAGAATCGCTCACACTCGTTCTCTTCTTTTTCTTCATTTTGTTTCTGCTTTCCCTCTTTCGTCAACCATTTTTTTCTGTCTCCTTTCAAGTTCCCTCAATTGTTTATGAGTTTTATTATATTTTTCAATTTGTTTTCAAATTGACAGATTAAATTGCTCATATTTCACTGTCACTCAGTTCCATTCTATAATTCCTGCACAATCTCTTTTCATACAAATCCCCATCATGTGGCTCATTTATGAGATGCCTCCGCCGCCGGGTCGTCACTTTTCCTGATGCTCCAGCGGCGCGGGCCGCTCAATCATATCTATGAAGCCGCGCGCAGCCGCTTTGCGTGGCTTTGCGTGGCCTCATAGATTTGGATTAAGACAAAGCAGCGCAAGTCGTTGTGCTGCAGTACTCTGCACTAGGGAGGCGTTCCAGGGGCATTGCGGTGGGTTTTTCGAAAGCAACACCCATAGATTTCTTTATTGATGTTGATTGAAACGGGAGAGATGGACCTGCAAGGCCACTGGGTGTTGAATACAGCACTGATTACGGGGGGAATTAGCCCAGAACCTTTGATTAAAATAAGTTCTATTATGGTAATCTGCAATCTCTGGACTTGGAGATAATTCTTCCTATTGAGGGATGGATTTTGAATGGCCATTGGCCCTGGACACGTATGAATACATGTTATTTTTCCCTGATGAAGTCCAATCTTTGGAAAACATGCATCAACTGTTTTGTGCTGTAACCATTGGGGGCCTCATTTATGAGGTTTTGGCATAGGGCAGTGGCACAAGGCATCTTGCAGCGCTGCCCTACGTCAAGACAAAAGGGCATCTTTTAGATACGGCGCATTCCTGTGCTTTTCCCCTGCACCGCCTGACAACGCAGGCACCCTTGCATCATGGTTCAAGGGTGCCTGCATTGTGAGGCTAATTGTTTTTGTGCAGGAAGGGACACCTTCCTGCACAAAATTAATCACAAGAGGTGATTTCCTCTTTCTATGTGTGTTGCAGAATGCAGCGCACATAGAAAAAGGAAAAGGAAAGCATGAGGAGAAATGAAAGAAATTCTCCTTGAGGTGTCTCCCTAATGCCACCACTGAGGTGGAATTAGGTTCTGATGCATTCACAGGTTTACAATGCCTCATAAATCTGGGAATGCTTCAGGCTCCATGGGTGTTGCATGGGAACACATCTGCTAATCCTTGCGCCACGGAGCCCTGTATTGTAAATGTTAGGCACCATATTGTAGACCGTGGACACTGTTTAAATCAGACAGATTCTCTAAGCTGGTATGCCTAGGGGGTTCCACCACAGGTGGAGCTGAGCGGGCGAAATTCCCATGAGGAATAAGGTATACATGGCTCGAGCAGGAGGGCAGCCTTGCTCATTGTCACATACTTCTAGTTATGAACATTTCTGGGCGTCATGATTTAGAAAGCAAAGGGACTGTGCAAAGGTTAAGTATAATCCTCCTCGCCCGAATAGCCAAAGTAGACAGGCGAGTTGTGGGAGCAGTCACCTAGCAAGTGGGCTGCTGTCCCATAGATAAGGCACGCAGGTGTTCAGGCACACACGGTGCTAGAAGGACGGCAGCTAGGTGAGATCAGCAAATAGATGGGGCAATGTGAGCCATGGTGTCTGAAATCGTCCCGCCCAGAGTTGGCACGGGCTGAGTCATGTGATGCAGTGGAACTTTCCAGCATGAGGGGGAATAGTTTCTTGGCACAAGTTCACAGGCCATAAGGGCCTTTGGTTTCATCAGATACTAGCTGATCCAGGCTAATGTCAAGGGCTATTGTGATATAGATGAGATCAATCTATCACCAGTAGGGATGGATCTCTTCCTTCTAGATTAGCAGGGGCTCTAAAGACGAAAGGTTGCAGGTAAGTGTATAGCTGTTTTGGTGGGGGGCTCTGACGGCGACGGAGGCTACCTCCAGAGCTATGGTTGAGTTACAGGGCGATCTATAAGCAAATGGGTACAGAAGGGTACCTCTGTGTGGCACAATAGGGGTGCCAGAGCCTTATCCCAGGAGCCTCATGGGAGTTACCTGGAAAACAGTGTTGGCGCCCAGTTAGTCCTTCAGGCGGGGGCTTGCCTTGCCCGGAAAGGGGAGTGAGTAATAAGGGACCATGTGTTACGTAATCCGGGAAGAGGATCACCAGAAGGGGCAGCACAGATGGGGTTCGCCCCAGTACTGCTTGGCTCATCAGGAGGCCAAGATGGCTGCCCGCCCTTGGAACGCCCGTAAGATAACCCACCATATTGCATACCGTTGTATGTAATAAACCTGCAGCAATATTTACCCAAACAAAAGTTGTGTTGTGTATTTGTTTATGTAGCATTCATGCTATGTGTTTGTGTGGGTGGGGTGTGTTGCCAATGCTGGCACTAAGCAGGCTGAGAGAGGGTGAGTTGGTAAATGAGACATGTGAACCCGGAAACTCCTCAGTACACAACACTTCCATAGTGTATTTACTAGAATCACAACAGTCACACGTCCATGTCAGCAGAGGCTGAAATAGCTCAGTTAGGCGAGCGTTAGATTGAAGATCTAAAGGTCCCTGGTTTGATCCTGGGTTTTGGCAGAAGCCTTCTGATGACTGAAAAGTGATCCATTATAGCTTAGAAACGTGAAAAATAAAACTTGGAGTTAACAACTTTTTATTCTTCTGTCCTTCCTTCCTTAGCCTTCATTCCTTCCTCCTCATTTTCATTATTTATACGTTTCTTACAATGATAAATCCTTCCGGTACAATCTCTCTATTGTTTGTGAATCTCACATCTTCTGCACAGGAGCACTATCCCACAGTGTATAATGTGACTCACACACTGCAGGCACAATCACACACAGTGAGTTGATCGGTTCCCAGACTTTTGACCCCTGAGGACCCCCATGGAGTCACCACTGTAAGCCGGGGACCCGCAAGCAGTTGTATGATTTAAATTCCAAACATTAAAACAGTAATTCGAAAAAAATAACACACGTGTGCACACAAAAGAAATACTTGAATTACTAAGGATTTTAGTATTTTATATTAAAAGAATTTGCAAAAAACGAAAAAGGTTACTGGGAAGGTTGGTGCTGCATCTCCGTGACTAACTTTTAAATGGTTGGTTTTGTTCCGCAGTACGAGGCTCCTGCTCCTGCCAGGGCCAGACTGGAAACCCAACGCAGCCCTGGCAAATGTTTTCAGACCAGTCCCCATACAGTGCACACCAAGTGCAGTGAGTGAGCCTGACCACTACAAAGAGGCTTTAGGGGGCTCTTCCCCCAAGAAAATATAGGAAACAGTGGTGCGTTCTACAACACATTTATCATTTTATCTTGAATTGTATGAGTGTTTAAAGAATAGTCAATGATTATCTTACTATGCACCAGGATACGACAATCTTTGTTGAGGTTCTTCAATGATTTCCTTATTATCCCCCTCCAACAGTGCCTCTCATCCCTCAGTCACATGTATTTCATTTGTTGTGTAGTATCTCCCCTACCATTGTAGGATGTCAGAGCACTTTACATCACACACATATAGAGACAATGAATCATACGTGTTTATCAGTGTATAGAAAATGTTACATAAGGCAAAGGGGACGACAAGGTGTAGGATTCACATGTCATTCAGAACTTAACGCAGTGGTTAGCATTGACTTTAACAATGAACATGTATTTCCACCCAAATAAACCTTTTTAACAGCATCAGGATAATGACAGACTGGGGAAAAACATAAGATACTAACTTGTACCTTGCAGTTTGCAAGCAGCTCTTTGATTACAGTTTATTGGTCACTTTGCTAGATTACGATTGTCACTTATGAACTGCACAGTAACAAAAGCATCTGTGTGACAAAAGTTGAAACTCTCTGACCTATGCACAAAAAACAGTTTTTTATAATGCATGGTACGCGTTCTTTGCAGTAGGCATATTAACCCTCTGTGCTACATTAGACAAGTCAAGGCTGCCACTGGACAAAACTCTCATCTCTCTCCAGCAGGTACATTTATCACTGGGGATATCTTGATACTTTTCTTGTTTCTCGAAAACTGCTAATTATACAAGGAAATTTGCAGTGCTTTTAAACCTGCTGCCTGAGGACCCCCTTGGAATGTGTCACTGACCCCTGGGGGTCCGCGGCCCACAGTTTGGGAAACACTGACCTAGTGCCTTCGAGCAGAATCACACTAATTGTGTGTGACTCACGCCCTGGGCCCAAATACGCTCAATGACCTTGGACCCCACGTATTGTGACGTCCACAACGTGGAACATATTCTCAATCCCAGGCGCAGTTAAAAGCGATTGGGCAGTGTGGCGGTGGGAGTGGACAGACAACAGGATAAGGAAAGTAAAATAAAACAAAATTAATAAAATCACTTACCTTGCGCTCGCCACATCGCCGACTCCGCAGTGCGGCGAGCGCAAGGTAGGCGTTTCATCTATTTTACTTTCCCTATCACGTCATCTGTCAATTTCCCCACCCCACCCCACCGCTCCAAAAGTGATGCTGTGGCGGTGTAAAAGTGCCGTGGGGGCATTGTAAATATTCCCCTGAGATTTAGGAAACCACTTAAGCCCATTTTGTGTGGCCGTGAGTGGCTCTATAAATCTGGAGTAAAGCAACGCAGAGCAAATTCCATGGGCGTTGAGTGGGGGTTCCCATGCAGCTCCCAAGGTTTTTAATGCATTCCCGGATTTACCGGTACCAGTAAGCCTGGGAAGGCATCAAAAACATACGCCTTCCCAGAGAGGCATAACGAGGAGAAATATCTTTATTTATCCTCGTTACTTCCTCTTTCTTTGAGAGCTGCATTCCGCAGAACACACAGAAAGAGGGATATGCCTCAGGCGATTGTTTTTTTTGCAGGAAGGTGCCCTCTCCTGCAACAAAAGAATCCTGCATGCAACACAGGCACCCTTGCACCAGGGTGCAAGGGCACCTGCATTGGCGCTAGGCAGCCAAAATGGCGCCAGCGCAGGGGAAAGGCAGGAATGCGCCCAATTGACTTAAATATGGTGCAGTCCTGCCCTTATTTGTCACACAGTGCAGTGCAGCAAGGTGACTTGCTGCACTGCGTGAGGTTTTCATAAATGTGCCCCAAAGTGTCTGTCACTAGTTGTATGCGGGTGGAAACAAGGGGAGTGCAGCCTTGATCACTGAGTGTTACCCATATACCTTACTCACTGAGTGTTACTTGTGTACAAAGCCTGTTGTGACTAGTATACAGTGCAGCGCACTTTTAAGCATCAATTCTATTGTTTGTACTGTTGTTTCTCTTAATGGGTGTGAGTTTCGCACCTTGGGAGGACACAGGAAGAGAGGGTGTGTGCTGGGGAGGCAAGGGGAGAGCTGGATTTATGTGATACAGTTGAGTTGAGTTTACACTCACTAGACCGGGAGTGCACCCAAAGCATAAACACCAGTGCTTAATTTGTAAACAAGCATTGGCAATGGCAATACTTGTGGCGTGTAATGGAAAGCATCTATTCAGCCACTGGCAAATTTAGGCACTCAATAAATCATCATATATCCATGCTCTCATTCGTCCTAGTTCTCATGCATTCACTTTTCCACCTACCGAATCATTCTTGCATTCACCCACTTACCCATCTACCAGCAGCAGCCGGCACGGATAGGGGATGGAGAGGCAGGCCATGGGGTGAGAGGGGTGTTAAAAAAAAAACGTACCTCGTCGCCACTCTCTCCCATTTCTTCTCAGTCTGTCCTCGGCCGGAACAAGAATCAGCCAGGCACCCTCCCCTAAGCCAATCACAACGCTGCACTGCAGGATTGTGATTGGTCTAAGCGTTGTGGATCAGCGCTCAGCCAGGGAATGGAGGCCTGGGCATGTTATCCACGCAGGCTGTAATACAGCCTGCATGGAGAACATGCGAAGTGCGCATGACTATTTGACTGGGTCGAGAGGTCCAGCCATACAGTCATTACCCACTTGGAGTGGGCAAACCACTCCTCCCCTGGTCTGAGAGCTGAGAAGCCCCGCCTGCCTCCCTAAGCTGCGCTTCAGGAACAAATACAGTGATTATACCCTTGAGTCATTTTATGTTATTTCTTTCACTGCTTTGTAGCAGTTGGGCGACGGGCCTCCGCCTTAGCGTAGGAGCCACCAATGCCCTCCACCTTAAAACACAAACTCATCAAGCGTGCGCAACCAGTGGTGCTGGAACGATTTTCAGAGCGGGGGTGCGGCTATCAATGCCACATCACAGAACTCCTAGGAATTGTGAAAAACGGAAGCGTCACACAAAGAACAAATGTAGCAAACAAGCCACACCCGATGAGCAGGAGAGTGGTAAGGGGGTGAGTAGCTGGGGGTGCACTTTGGAGCACACTGACCTAGATATACCACCAAAGCATGGTGTGGTAGTGCACTGCCTTTTACAGACAGCACATTTTCTACTGAAATTACCACTACATTTGCACAGGCTTGCAGTTTTACTTATAAACCCATATATGGCAGAAACAATAGATAATGTGTGAGGCTTCAGTGAATATTTATCATTTTCGCATCAAAGTGTCTTCATAGCTGATGGAGCAGGTAAAACAAACTTTTGTATACGTCCTCTATTTTGCATGAAAGTAATTACGTACTCATTCTAAAATTAACTTGTACTAATTTGTCTGAAGTGAAATATTACTAACCAACATTTACACCTTGATAGACACAAGATACACGTGGGACTAAAATGCTGATTGCATGGTAGAACAACTAATTAATTAACTATTTTACCCAAACTGACTTTAGATTGTGGTGAAATAGAAAATTGCATGATTTATGTTGCTTTTGTGATGGTCTGTGCTTTCAGTACTGCAGAATGGTGAGTATTGTTGCTTTAAATTTGCTACAAGCTAGGTGAATACTAATATACATTGGGATTAGAGTGGGAATAAACATTAGAATCTTCAATTCTCTATTTTAATTTTTGTTATGTCTGTTTTTGCTTCAGTTGGCATTTGGGCCTACTAGGCTGCAGTATTTAAAATGGAGGTCCTATGAAGCCGCCGTCATATGAGCGCGATGACTTCTGCGCAGAATCGGATGGCTCTGGAGATCTCCGGGTGACCTCAGCTCTGCGACACCGTGTCCCTTGTCAAGGATGTGAGCGTGGAGGGTTTTCAAATGATGGACAATGTGAACCACCACGGGGACAATGGAGGACCTGTATAAGGATGCTTGCTCGTTATCCGAACGTCAGTTTCGGAACTTTCGCCTGTGAACCGAATGAATAAAGTCAAGTTTGCGCTTTGCTATGCCAAGTCTCGTGAAGAACCAGTTTACCCTGGGAACCTTTTGACAGTATTGCAAATCGACCCCGGACTGTCCAATAAGAACATTTCTCTACCCCTAAAATTGTTGCATGTTGATCTGAAGAAAGAGGGAAAAGGGTATAAAATACCCTCATCCACGGAAGGGGGGTGGTTCTTTGAGCTGATCTTTCATGGCGTTGGGTCTACGTTGAGCTGATGAAGATTTCCATGGTTTATTTTTGGTTTCTTTGATTTTCGGGAAATTATTTCATCTGATGGTTTGATCATTGCTGAGGGTCGGACAGTTATCCCGGAGATTGTAGAAGAGAATTTGGATAATTCTCTGATTTATCATAGGGTCGCTAACGTTTGAGATTTGGTAACTATTAATGCCCTTTCTAAATCTATGCTTAGAACCAAAGGTTCGATTTCTCCTTGAAATAAAAGTGAATTTATGCTGTGACCTGAAGGGCCAAAATGCTAATGTAGAGAAATTATTATTAGATAAACAAAATTTGAATTAATAATAATTGCATTAGTGATTCTTTAATTGAGTGCAGAAAAAATTAGATTTCCTACGCCTTAATTGTGTTTTAGCTGGTCCTAATTCACCATCAACCAGTCCAACTAATTGGTTCATCGACCAAGTGGTGAAGTGCCTTGTTGATAAGGTCAGGATCCTATAGGTGCACATGTATATAATGTATATAATGTAAAGAAATGTAATCCTGATAGTTAATAAGGTACCCACATGTCCAGCGTTTTTTTTCCTCCTGTGTACGGACTCGAATGAGACGAGTGCGTGTTGGTGTTATGGGCCCCACCAATGAATGAGTGTATGAATGAGTTGTTGTGATTACGGATCTGTGACATTGGGAGAATATGTAAATTTGCCCCACGCGCTGGATCATAGCATTAAATCTTTGTTTTCATCACACTTCGGAATTACATGAAAATGGGCTTCATTTGTGTTTTCCTAACTCGTGGTGTATTTTTAAATATTTCTACAGTTAATTTACAGCCATTTAAATTTTGTTTTGTGTTAGAAAAAAATAGACAGCCATTCCTTTCACACGAGACTGTCACATAGTTCACTTCATCAAATTCTCTCAATTTGCATCAAGAGAAAGAAAAGTAACCACGGGTCTATAAATGAAAATAATAAGCAGCAGTTTTTTCAGAAAACATAGCTTGACATTTAACCCCTGTGACAAGAGAAACACATCATTTAAAGGCATCTTTATTGCTCATTCACCTTCTGAATACCAACATGGTTATTTTGGGGGGCTGCAGCACATCCGCTCCACTGCTTCCAGCGCCTATGAATGCAACATAAATAAAAAGAATAAAAGTAGATTTTTAAAAAAAAATGCATTAAACATAGCAGTGGGTTGCCACATTGCAAAAGCATTGTGCATCGGGTATCATTATTTAAACTTCCATCATGACCGACATGTTTGAAAGCATTGGTGGCCATTTTGGGATGGTAAAGCCATGGTACATTAAAGAAAATAACCTGTCATGGTCCCTCTAGAACAACATGTCCAGAGCTAAGAGGTCACAGTATTCCCTCCCTGAACTCTTTTCTTTTTGTAAAAGGTTTTTTGTGGGATTCGGCTGATGCCAAGTCCCAAGTTGGCTGCCAACACTTCCTGGTGAGAGTTTTGACAGCCAATCAGGTTTCAACACTGATACTGTCAGATCCTTGGAGGATCCGGGTCCCTATATATACAAAAAAAAAATTATATCTAAAAACTACTGAATGGATGTACACCAAATAAAATAAAGGGCAGGGGCGTGGCCAAGCTTTATGGCCGACAGGACGTGAGCTCTCTCGGCTTCCTGCCGGACCGCCAGTTAATCCTTAATTATCCTGATTTGTAGTGTCCTAAAGTGCCGACAACTTGACCCCTGGACGCCTGTGGTTTCAGTCTGGTGGAAAAGAAATGCCGTACCTTCTCGGGGAGCCACGCTACTGGCTGTGACGCAGCTGACTGGATTACCCATTGGCTGGCGGGCTTGAAATCAGGGAGCCCTCGCCCGCGCTGCGGGTGCCCTGGAGGATTTCTGGTGTGACTGGAGGTCTGGGGCCACTGGTGACATGGTCCACGACGTCCCTTGTCGGGCTCCGAGAACCGTGAGTGAGGGCAGCCGGATTTAGATAGGACAATCCCCCGGAACGGCCTCAAGACCTGAGGGAGGATGGCACTAATCCTTCGATCGCAGCGAGAGGTAATACAATCTGGACTCCGCTATTGGTGCCTGATCCCCGCTGCGGCTGTGACTCCTGTGGAGGCGGACCTCTAGCCGGGGGGTGCCGCTTGCCTGCGGTGACTCCGGCATTTGGGGCCTGGATGAAGATGGTCCTCGCGACAGCCCTGCCCCCTTTGGGGCCCTTGGGAGTGAGCCAGCGCCCGGGGCGGCAGCGCTCTGCCACTGGGTGACTGTGGATGCAGTGTCTGCTCCCCGTCTGGCTGCAGCACTTGAACGGGGGAAGGGTGGTGGCTTCAGTCCACGTCTAAGTAACCTTGCAAACGCAGAGGGGCCCGTCCCGAGGGTTCCTCAGCGGTGGAGCTGCACCCTGGGCTGATAGCTGGCGAGATCACACCGGCCCCTGTGGTGCCCCCTGAGGATTGGGGATAACGCAAATTTACAGAGCTGACTCTGGCCTGCACGGCGGACTCTGCATGTCATTGGTGATGACACATGAGAAACGCGGCTGATGGTTAGGATTCCGGAGGCCTAAGCCCAGTCAACCTACAACTGGTGAACTTTTGGTGGTGAACCAGAGCCTCAGCCTCTCATGGAGGACAACTGCTGGTCTTGAAGACTTCCTGTAGTTTAAAGGGGCAATAAGATTGTCAACAAGATCCTGTGCCCCCCCCTCACATTCACTAGCCACATTCTGCTTTTTGCTGCTGCGAACCGGAGGAAGGTGTGCGAATACTCCTACTAGCTAAGTAGAAAGGAGAGGCCATCGACGCCTGGTGAATTCTTGCACACCTCGCAGAGGTAGCACGAGAGTGGGGTCCCTGTTGTCTGTGTGCATGACCGGGACGTTTGAGCTGAGGTGCACTGTCTAGAGGTATCCATTGCAACCTTCCCTTTCTGGTTAACTTGGAGGCGAAGTTCTTGCCTTGGGTGATGGACGCACCCTTTTTGTTTTACCTGGCTGTGAAACGGTGAAAGCGCCTGGTGCACGGACTGAGTCAATGCTCCTGAGGCTGAGCACTGCGTGCACAACAGCATTACAGAGCCCACTGATGATAGGAGGGAGTGACTGGTCAGGTTCGCTCTCTCTACTGATCGGCCACATTTTCCAGCATAGTGATAGCTAAAGATAAGACGGCGCGGGGCCCCGCTCCAATACCATTACCCAGTACACCACTCAGCGTCTGCTCACCTAGCGCATCACCAGGCAGACGGGCTCTAAATCTGACGTAGCTGCTGATGGCAAACGTTGCCGCGCGGAGCTCATTGCTGCTATCTAGGGGTCACTTTGCGCCCTGGAGAAAAGGATTGACATGGTCTCGATTGATGTAAATTTATTACGGGCGGACGTCTGTAAGGTTGCAGACAAAGTCTCAGAGGAAGATGGAGACAAAGCGCAGCTGAAGGGAGAATTGGCTCCGCTTAAGTTACAGGTGACACAGTTGTCCAGCGCTACGGGAGCGCTGGAACGCAGAGCTAAAGAGGCGGAGGGACGAGCGCGCCAGAGTAACATCAGGGTGCTGGGGATTCCCAAGGGAGCCGAGGAGGGCAAGACAGAATCCTTCCTGGAACAGTGGATATGGGCTAAACTTTGTCGGAGAGGCCTCTCGGACATGTTCGTGGTGGAAAGTGCGCACTGAGCCTTGGTCCCCCCTCACCCCCGGTGCTCCTCCTAGGGCTGTCATCACTAAAATATTGAATTACCAAGACAGAGACTGTATCCTACGTGCCATGAGAGAGACCCGGGATCTATGCTACGAAAATAGTAAAGTATCCATCTATCCTGATTAAACCAGACAGGTCCAGGAGCAAAGAAAATCTTTCCTTGGAGTCAAGCAGAAACTCAGGGAGCTCCACTTACAATATATGCTACTCTACCCAGCCAAACTGAATTTGCTCGCACAGGGGAAGGCCCACTTCTTCGAAACTCCTGATGAGGTCTGGGAATGGCTGGAGATCCGGGGTGATGCCCTCCCCTCCCAGGAGCAGGGGGGTGGAGTCGGAGCAGTTAGGGAACCCGGGCATCCTGCACGTCAAGGAGCGCTTGTGGCAAGAAATTAGCCTTGGGAGCTAGTCCTTTAAATCAGAGGAGAATCATCGTGGCTGAGGATGGTAGTATGCTGCAGGGGGGGACTCCAGAACCTGGAGGTTCCCCGTCGTCATCCGCGGTGCCAGAGACTGAACCAGCACCTGCTCCGGCGACGCGCGATCTCTCTGAAGAAGAGGTTCCGGAAACAATTCTGGACACAGCTCTTACCTTGCAGGATTCCGAATAAAGAAGGGGACTCATGAATATGAAGGTTTTACGCAGATTATGGGGTATAGCCTTTTATTGTTGTGGTATTAAAACTCATGGGCATGGGGTGGAATCTAGAATCTCTGGGAGCTTAGGCTCATGGTAATGGGAAACCTACAGCCAAGAATGTCTTGAACCTTGTGTTGGGCCTTGCCAGGATGCCTTTTTCATTGGGGGAAGTTACATGGCCCCGTTTGGGCCACAGGGAAGCTGTGCACGTCCTGGCACAAGCTCTTGGAGGGCTTATCCTCATGTAATATTGTAGGACATTTGCCCATAGGAGGGGGATGTTGGGATTTATTTCCGTTGTATTTTTAGGTCTCGGCTGCGAAGGCTGCGCTTGCGCAGTCTCGCTCCGAGATTTAATGACTTGGAGAAGAGGGGCTTGAACCCGCCCCTCTTCTCCCCTGTTCTCCATTGGCTGGCCTCTTGAATGCTGGCCAGCCATTGGAGAAGAGGTCAGTCATTCAGATTAGGCCCCGTCCTTTTCGGATCGGGGGGCGTGTTTTTTGCAAGAAGTCTCAAGGAGGAGACAACAGCAAAACACGCCCCCGAATCCGAAAATGCCGCTGCCTTTCTCCGAGGCATTTCTGCTCTGCCTCGGAGAAAGGCAGTCGTGTGCTCGTCCGCTACCCCTGCGTCCGGCTGCTGCTCTGGTCTCCTCACCTCTCCAAGGGTCTTCTAATTGGGATATAATGTACAAATTAAAGTCATAGACATTCAAAACATCTGAATATAGGCTACCCAACATTCCGTCCATTAGACGACTGTTTCTACTACCATCTACTGAGAAACGAGTGAACTAAGGGTAGAGTCGGCCAACCCGCTAACTTCAACAAGAACTACAAGTTTAGCTCCAAATGGCTGCTAATGCAATTGAGTTTGACCATACTACGAGTGACCATGCCTCGCGTCAGAACCCACCTGGCCAAATGTTACAGGTATGAAAGGGCTACGCGCGCCATCGTTGAAAGTAAGTAAGCACACTGAAGACAATGCGACACTAAGAGTGCTTTTCATTGTCGTGCGTCTGCACTACTCAACACTGGTGCAATATTTTCGACGGGAAATAACTGTAATCGCTCAGCAGCAAGCAGATAAGATACTCCATGGTAGTAGGTACATGTATTCTGAAGCAGGGCTGAACAAGTATGTATTTTTCTAACTGGTCGGTAACTTAGATTAAGAAGCTATGACCTATTGATTACATAGCATTATACATCTACTTGTTAAGGTGACCACCTGTCCGCAACTTACACGGACCGTGAGTGAATTCAGTCTAACATCCGTCGTCCGTTGTTTATGTTTAACGGATGTCACTTGTCCATAACTTTAGAACTTCCGGGTCGCGCAGTCGCACAGCTCGGAGACTCTGAGTCTGCTAAAGTGTAAGGATGCCTTCACCCTATCACGGTGCGTCGGCTAGTATCCCGAGTACTGATTTGCCGTGAAGCCTGCACGTGTCTCCGCTCCGATCCGCCCCCGACAGTCGACGGCTACCGCCCACTTTGGAACGGTGCGTTTATGCTAGTCTGGGACTGAAGTATTCCAAGGAGAGTTAGTCAAACTGTTCGGGGAACTACGCTGTTCTGTCTGGGAATGTTGCGGCTTCCTGCCCTGAATGGGACAGAGGGACTGAAAAGTGGTACAACCAGAAGTCCCAGATCAGCCTGGGTAGTTCCTTTTTCAATTAAGAACTGTCCCCGTTTCGTGACACTTTCTCATACATTGAGGAGGGTCGGGTTGTGCTCGCTCACGTTTTGCAGCTGTCTCATTAAACCAGTGACGCCCCTTCAAAGTTGTAACAACTGTTGCCTTCTGCGATGCATTGCATCCTCCACGCAGACGTTTTGATGGGGAGTGAATAGTCTTCGGATGATCCCATCGAGTGGGAGCATTTTTAGTGCCCGCCCCAAACTTGACGTTTCATGTCACCACGCTAGCCATTCGATGTTGACCAGTCGACGCTCACCAAGTTGCCAGGCAACGGCGCGCGTCCCTGGTAACAGGGAATGTGGGGAGATGGTACACTTGCAGCCACACAAGCGACAAGTGTTCATCTGGCTGTAGGACGCGTCCCTTATCACCACGTGCAATTAACAGCAGACGAATCCTGTGCGCGGAACATCACCCTAAGCATGAAGTGCAAATGTATCTGCGAGATCTGCACCTGCGGGTAAGAGGCGGTCAGGAACGACGGCAAGCAACAGGATAGATGCACTCTTACTTATCTCCGACTTACTCTCGATTTCCTACTAGCCAGCACCTTGCAAGTCGCTATTTGCCAAAGTTTAGGCAGTGTGAGGCTCCCGCGTGAAAATAACGGCGCCCAACCCACCGCCCACCTTAACAAGCATTTACAATGCAACGGTCTCGGCATTGTTAAAGTTAGAGCTATTGGCATTACTCATGACAATGCCGTTTTTTTAAATGTTTTAAAAACAAATACATAAACAAAAATAATGTCATGAGCAATGCCAATAGCTCTAACTTTACCAATGCCGAGACCATTGCATTGTAAATGCTTGTTTTATATGTGTTTTACAGCATGGAATGGTTTACCAGGTACTGCATGACAGAAGGCTAGGGGACATTGGAGCGTATCACAACCATGACGATGGGGACTAAATTAATAAACTGGAATATCAGGGGGTTTGGCACATGTACGAAGCGCGACAGGGTTCTTACATTTCTGAGGGGACACCGCGTATCTGTGGCATGCCTCCAGGAAACGCACCTCGACAACGCCGGTGCTGCACAGCGTCTGGCCAGGAAATGGAGAGGGCAGGTCTTTCATTCCTCATACTCTACATATGCGAGGGGGGTCCTTGTGTGGGTGGCGCCGGGAACTTCGTTTTCGTTGACCTACATGGAGGCTGGCGTTAATGGCAGGTACGTTCTGCTGAGAGCTAGAATAGAGGGGCGAGACATAATCATATTGAACGTCTACGCGCCTAATATAGACAATCCCGATTTCTACCAATCCCTACAAGAGGTGCTGGCATCGGACTTGGGTGCTCCGATCCTCTGAGTGGGAGACTTTAACTGTGTAATGGATACAGAACTAGATACACACCCTGCTCGCCAGGGCACAACGCCTAGAACGACGGAGAATCTCCTGGAGGAAATGGGAAACCTAGGCGCATAGGACATTTGGAGAATCAAACACCCCACCCAGAAGCTGTACACCTGTTTCTCCCTGATTTAGTAGACTCGATAGAGTCCTGCTTGCGGCCCCAGACACTGATCTAGATGTGAAGGTAACCCATCAGGCCTGCTTTTAATCCAACAACTCACCGGTTGCCTGTGTGGTCCGTTGGGGGATGCCGGCAGACCTCCCATGGGTGTGGCGACTGCAGTCAGACATACTTGAGG
The DNA here is from genome assembly GCF_964204655.1 of Triturus cristatus. Taxonomy (NCBI): domain Eukaryota; kingdom Metazoa; phylum Chordata; class Amphibia; order Caudata; family Salamandridae; genus Triturus; species Triturus cristatus. The sequence continues at coordinate 142,426,643 of NC_140585.1, read as the reverse complement.
ACGCAGTAGGTCGGCAGCATGTAGAGAGGGAACTGAAGACATATATGGCAATTAACTGGGACGGAGCAGACATAACCAAAGCCACAAAGTGGGAGGCTTTGAAAGCAGTAGTGAGGGGAGCTTGCCTTAGCCTGACCTATGGGGTCCATCACCAATTGCAGCGAGACTTAAAAGGGGAGGAAGAGGCCTTAGCTCAGGTTCAGACCTGGAGGGAGGGCCGGTGTGAGGTTCTCGCGGATCTGTATCCCAACGAGATGTTTTTAACCTTCGAGCAAGCATGTGAGAGTTTTACACTTGGGCAGGGTCACTTCCTTCAATATAGAGGGATCCAGGAAGTAGAGAAATACCTGGCCCCAATGTCCAGATATTCCCCAGCCGACGGACACTCTGGACCTGCTGCTAACATGTGGCTCTGGGTGCAGACTGATATCGCTTCTGTATAAGGCTATGAGAAGGGACTCTCACTTGCTCACCCTTGTCACGGTCATCTTGGGAGAGGGACCTTAATATTGTCATAGAGGATGGGACTTGGTCAGCCAATTGTGAACTCACATATACAGTATCCTATAACGCCAGGTTTAAACTGATCCACTATCATTTTTTATACTGCACCAATCTCACCCCAGTGAAGGTGCGACGTATCTCGAGTACTAATGATGGCAAGTGCACAAGCTGCAAGGCAGACGACGCAGGGTTTCTGCACTTGGCCTGGGCATTTCCTGAGAGGCGTCAGTTCTGGGTGCAAGTCATGGAAAGGGTGCAAACCAGTACGGGTCTACCCATTCAAGAAGAACCATTCCAATGTTTGTTGGCCCATGTACGCAAACCTAAAAAACGAAAAATAGCGTATAAACTGTTGCAGCTCATGTTGGTGCTGGCCAGACGCAGACTAGCGATAAATTGGATGGGACAGAGATGCCTGGATATCCCCACTTGGTTACGGGATGTTAGGGAATGGGCATTAGCTGAAGAAACGCACATGCAGTTAACTCTCAAAGATGATAACTTGCAGGCAGACCTCATGGAGTGGCGCCAGCTGTGCAGTTCGGCCCTCAACCCGGAAGGGGGCGATGGTGTTCAGAGTGATTCAACATCTAGTGGGACTGTCTCAGAAGGGGGGACACCCGGGATGGAGCGGACTTGGGAGTTTGGCCGTAATGAATACCCCCTCGATATTACAACGCACTAACGTGATGTTCATAATGTGATCCCATTGTCGATTATAATGCAGCCCAATATGAAACGTTGCCTTGTTTGCCTATGAGATCGTGCGAAAGATGCCAATGTCCTATTTTATGCTGTAATGTTGATTGTTTAAATAAGCAAAGATTTAACACAAATAAAGTTACAAAAATAAAAATAACAAAAAGGGCTGAACCAAGAGCTACCTTTCTGCAAAATTTGGTGTGATTCCGTCTCCATTCACAAAGGACCTACGCACTCATGGCGGAGGCCCTGCAGTCGTGGGGGAGTCTCCGCACTAATAGCGGAGCCCCACAGTCGCAGTGGAGGCACACCAACGTGGTGAAGGCCCACACATGTGGGGTAGGCCCAGCACTCATGGTGGAGGCCCGCAGTCATGGCAGAGACCTTGCACTCGTGGCGGAGGCCATGCAGTCGTGGGGGAGGCCCGCACTAGTGGCGGAGGCCCGCACTCGTGGTGGAGGCCCCTCAGTTGTGGTGGAGGCCACGCAGTCGTGGTCGAGGCCCGCAGTCGTGGCGGAGGCCGCGTAGTCGTGGTGGAGGCCCACACTCATGGTGGAGGACCCGCAGTTGTGGTGGAGGCCCCACAGTCATGGCGGAGGCCCGTAGCCGTGGTGGAGGCCCGCACTCGTGGGGGAGGCCTCGCAGTCGTGGCAGAGGCCCTCAGTCATGGTGGAGGCCCTGCAGTTTTTGTGGAGGCCCGCAGTTGTGGAGGAGGTCCCGCAGTCATGGCAGAAGCCCCACAGTCATGGTGGAGGCATGAAGTTGTGGCAGAGGCCCCGCAGTCATGGTGGAGGCCCACAGTCATGGGGAAGGCCCACAGTCGTGGTGGAGGCTCTGCAGTCATGGTGGAGGTCAGCACTCATGGAGGAAGCCCTGCAGTCGCAGCGGAGGCCCGCACTTGAAGTGGAATACCCGCAATGGGAATTCTCATTGTGGAGGCTCTGCCCAGAGTGCGGAGACTCCCCACAAGTAGGTGGCCTCCGTTACAAGTGCGGAGGCCCTTTGTAATTCAGTCCCAAAGTATTTCTCACATTAAATGCACCATTAGAAGGAAATTGCATGTTTAACCCCAGCACTAATCTTATGTTATTCGCATAGTCATAAACCTGTAATAAACCCTGAATTTATCATCATCTCATGGGCCGGTGACCCTTTGGATGGAACTGTATGTCTCCCCCAACATCAGCTGCAGACTTTCAGAGCTGCACCTATTTTCAATGAAGTTAGGTCAAGCAATAAGCCAATCAGAATTCAATTTTAAAATGAGACTTGACACGCAAACTTACAAATTCAAAACAAAGAGACTTTGCCTGCTTCCAGGAATCTGGAAAGGGACTCAATATCACTACTAGTGAGGGAACATACTAAATCTAAACTTTCAAACATACTAAGATACATATCTGACCAGCTGCAAATTTATATCGGAGTCTATGCATCTATTTCCTGTCCACAAAGAAGTGAAGGACACAACCTGTTAGACCTGTCAGCCCTAGGGTGGTCTTACCCTGTTGTTTTACCCTCATTTTTGCCACCATCTTTTTGTTGGCCCTAGATCTCTGGGTGCCTTACCACTGCCAAACAGTGCTGAGGTGCAGGTGCTCTCTCCTAATAACATGGCTGCCACAGGCCCCTGCTACTGCGGAGTGGCCATTGCATACACGCACTAGTGGTTAGGAGCAGGCTGGGACATCTTGATACAGTATCTTTACCATCCCGCCTTTTTGTCCCATAGACAGTTATGCGGAAGCTCCTGGAACCTTCCAGCCCTGGGAGGGATTATGCTTTGCCGCCTTTACAGGAGGGTCACCTGACCTGGGGGTATAAGAGGAAAGGAGGGAAACTGAACTAGTCAGTTGGGGCACCACTGGACCTGGGGGAACCTCTGCTGGAGCATAGGCGGTTGGGCCTAGGGGAGAAACCTACACTACTGGGACTGACTGAGTCTAGGCCCTGCTGTACCCAAGTTAGATGAGGGACTCTGCCTGCCTGCTGATCTTGCCCAGTGAGTGGGCAACCCAGGGGACCATCTCCAGTGTGCTGCAGGGACCCACCCTGCCTCTGATGCCTGCCAACTCAACCCCCTTCTCCCCCGCAAAAGCCTGCCACTGAGGCCTGCCATCTTCCTTCCCCCCCTAAGATGAGTGCTGCCCTGGAAACGTGGACTGTGCTGTAAGCCCTACAGGAACTACAGGTAAAGTGCTGTGCCCATCTAGCGCTGCCCTGCCAGAACTGTGCTTCCCGAGGAATGGTTCACTCCTGCTGGTCCCAAGCGCTGTGTGGCCTCTAAGCGCTACTTGCCCTGACTTCACTGAACTCTCGCCGTGCCTCTCCCGCCCCTGCTGTGGCTCCCAAGCGCTAAGGCTCGAAGGGCTGCCAGCCGACACCACCGCAGCCTAGGATTCGGGGGAGCTACCGCTGTGCTCCCTCCAAGCGGTAACTGCTGAGCGCTGTACTCTCTAAGCGCTACACGCCCCCAGCTCACCGCCGCGGCCCGGGTGCCTGCCGCCACCGCGATCGCATGCTGTTGACATCACCGCTGCGGCCCCCGAAGCCTGGAGACGGCCGCCGCGGTATTGGGGAAGCCTGCGTCACCAGCCATGCCCCCAGCGCCGCGTAGCCATTGGGCGAGGCTGCCGCTATCCCTAGCGAGCCGCGCAGGGATTGGCTGCTGCGGGTGCGGCCGTCGAGGCCTGCGCCCGGGGTGATCCCGGGACGAAGAAGACGCCGCAGGGCCGAGACCGGCTCCAAAACCCCCGGCCTCGCTCCCGCCACGAGCAAGAGCCGCGGGGAGCCCTCTTTGCCTGCGCGGGATCCCGCCTGGACTGGAGCTCCCGGTGAGAGGTAAAACCCCCTGGGGGGAGGGCGGAGTAACTGCAGGAATCGCAGGGGCTGCCCAGAAGTTTCCCTCATCCGGCGAGGCAGCCACGCGTCCGCCCCTCCCCTCCGGGAACTGCAACCGGACCAGGAAGGCCCCCAGTTAAGCATTACTGCCAAGCTGATGGGGGTTAGAGTGAGCGTAAGACTGCCCCGGGTGCACTGAGAGAGGGGTGGGGCCACGCTCACAGGAGACTCTGACCTTAGGGGCCCAAAGCTAACAACGAGAGATGCTTGGTTGTGTCTCCGCCAGGAGAGTGAATTGAAGTTCTTGGTATGCCCAATTTACGTGAATGCATTAGGTGTTGCCCTGATAGTTATCTGCACTCGTTACCTGCTTAAATTAACCGTTACCCTGAGATTAGTGGTGCTATACCCTTGAAGGGATTCACACCGGTTCTGACTTGAATGAATCAATTGTTGCCTGCGATTATCTGCTGAACTGCTCAAATGAATTTACACCTGTTTTGTGCCAAAATGAATTCCAAGTTGCCATGAGATTTTCTGCTCTACTTCCCTGAATGAATTGATTGTTACCTTGAGATACACTGATCTATTGACCTGAATTAATTTATTGTGGCCTTGAAGTTACCTGCATTATTCCTCAAATGAATTGGTTCACCCCGATTTGAAATAGATAAAGAATCTTGTTTTTACCACACTACTTGGTGTGGTGTCCTTCATTGTGTGCGCATTGATGTGTCCATGTGGGTGAGTGCTGCACAACCGCTTTACACATTGCCTTCGGGTGCCTTCCTACCTCACGCCAAGCTACCACGTCGGAATTGGTGACCCCAGTTCTAACATTGGTGTTCAGCAGTGGGATTGGGACTTGTGCTTGTGCAGCACCCTACAGGGATTCAGTGTGCGCCGCCATTGGACACCTGTTGTGTCGCAAGCCTAACAATTTGCCCTTCACTCTCTACTTGAGTGTATGGGCTCCTGTTTTGAACCTGTTGCCTACGTCCTAGTGTTTTCCCTTAAATTGTCTGGGGCCCCACCTGTCAGGATGGAGTTTGAGCTGGCCAAACTAGAAATGTACACGGTGGCGCAGCTGAGGGAGTTCTGTGAGGGGATGGGGGTGTCCGTCAAGCAAGGCGCCAAGAGAGAGGAGCTTCAGAAAGCCTTGAGGGTATGGGTAGTGGCCCACCCGGGGGGGAGAGGGAACGAGGGACAGGGGGAGCCGGGCGCTCGAGGGGAACCGGGCACTCCAGGAGAGTTGGACCTACTGCAGGTAGACATTAGTGATAATGTGTTGCCAGGGAGACGTTCCAGGGCCGGTAGTAGTGTGTCAGCGGGGAGTGTGTCGGCGGAGGAGTACGAGGACAGGAGTGAGGAGAGGCAGTTGAGATTAGAGCTTGCTAAAATGGAGAAGGAGAGAGAAGAGAAGAGAAGAGGCTAGCGATGGAGGAGAGGAAGCTTGCGCATGAGCTCAGCCTAAAGGAATTGGAGTTGCGAGCATTGCAGCTAGGGGCGCAAGGCAACAGGAATGGTGGTAGCGTACCCGCTGAGGCTCCACGAGAGCCCAAGTTTTATCTACCGAAGGAGGTGGTGGCCAGTTTTAGAGTCGGGGATGACATAGATAAGTGGTTGGCGGCATACGAGATGTCCTTGGTAGCCCATGGGGTGCCCGAGAGTTACTGGGGGGGGGGGTGGTCTATACCGGTACATACCTCCCGCGGCAAAGGACTCACTCTTGACCTTAGACAGAGAAGAGCGAACAATTTACCCTGTCATGAAGGAGGCCCTGCTTAGAAAGTTTGGTCTCACTCCAGAGAAGTATCGCCAGAGGCTCCGCAACAGCCATAAGCTTCCCACACAGAACTGGGTGGATTTTTGTGATTATGCACGTAAGGCCTTAGAGGGTTGGGTGCGTGGCAGCGAAGTGAGCGACTATGAGGGGCTGTACAACTTGTTTTTAAGAGAGCACCTTCTTGATAAGTGTTTTCCAGAGCTGCGTCAACACCTGGTGGACCGCTAGCTGACCGACCCTCGGAATCTTGCGGAGGAGGCAGATACCTGGGTTAGTACTCGGGTGTCCCACAAGGGACCCGGGGGAGACACCCCGAAAGGCGGACAGGGCGCACCCCAGAAGAGAGAGGGGGGAGATAAAAAGAAAGAGTTCGTCAAAGGCCCCCAAAATAGACCGCAAGGGAAGGGGGTAGGTTCCCCACACCAATCTTGATCACCGAAACCCACTTACCCTGACAAGAGTCAGCAGCCCAGAACTGTCTGGTGTTACGAATGAGGGGAGGTTGGGCACTACAAGGGGGATCCCCAGTGTCGCAAACGGACCCCAGCCCCCACAGGAGGTAAGAGCCCCGTGGTGGCTCGTGTAGCGCTGGGGGAGGAGTTATCCCTAGATGAGGGGGGTGAGTGGACAAGCTTGACCCTGGTTTCACTTGGGGATAGGGAGATGGTCCCAGTGACGCAGCTGCCCTCCAACACTGCCAAGTACTAGCAGAGGGTATGGGTTAACGGGGAGGAGATGGAGTCTCTGAGGGACACGGGTGCCAGCATGACAATGGTAAGACGTCAGCTGGTGTCCCCAGAGCAGGTGATTCCTGAAGTATTCCACCCGGTGGTAATGGCTGATAACAGCCTGGGTCATTACCCCGTGTCCCAAGTTCCCTTTGAGTGGGGAGGAGTCTCAGGCCAGTTGAGAGTCACCGGAAGCCCTGCCATTCCAGTGGACTGTCTGCTCGGAAACAACTTGGAACATACCGTCTGGAAGGAAGTGGAGTTCAACGCCCATGCTGAGATGCTGGGGTTACAAGGGTGGACCTGCGTGGTCACGAGGTCCATGGCTGCCCGGCAAGCAACTCAACCTGGGTTGGAGCCTGGAACAATGGCCCAGCCCAATGTTGGTCAGGAGGACATTGTGGAGGACGCACCCTGCGAGATGGATGGGGAGCTCGCGGAGGTGACCCTGGAGTACGCAGAGGTGGATGTTGTTCCCGTGGGGGACTTGCCGACCCCTGCAGAGTGGCAGGTGGAAGGAGGGCCGACCTGGGAGGAATTTTGTCGGGCACAGAGAGAGTTTCCCACGCTTGAAGGTATGCCGCGGCAGGCCGAAGCCCAAGCAACAAACCAAGAGACCGGCAATTACCATATTTACTGGGAGGATGGCCTCCTCTACAGTGAGCCTAAGGCTCCGGTGCATGGGTCATCAAGGACCTTAGTGGTCCCCCAATGCTACCAGGCCTTTCTGCTGGAATTGGCACATGAGATACCACTAGCAGGACACCTGGGCCAGGACAAAACCTTTGCTTGATTGGTCCCACATTTTTACTGGCCCAGAATACGAGTCGCCTCTGAAACCTTTTGCAAGACCTGTAAGACTTGCCAGGCGAGTGGCAAGACTGGGACTAAGTTGAAGGTCTCTCTGGAACCGCTCTCGGTTGTCGGTACCCCTTTAGAGCGGGTAGGCATTGACATTGTCGGGCCGATGGACCCGCCGACTTTTTCGGGACACCGGTTCATCTTGGTGTTGGTGGACCACGCCACCCGGTACCCGGAGGCGCGCCCTCTGAGGACCATAACTGCACTGGCGGTGGCGTGGGCCTTGATGGGGATTTTCACCCGGGTGGGATTCCCAAAGGTCGTGGTGTCAGATAGGGGCACGAATTTCATGTCAGCCTACATGCAGGCCATGTGGAAGAAGTGCGGAGTGACCTACCGGTTCTCCACTCCTTACCACCCCCAGACTAACGGGCTTGTAGAGCGCTTCATTAAGACTCTGAAGGGAATGATCCGGAGCCTACCAAAGGACTTGAGGCGGAAGTGGGGCGTCCTCTAAACCTGTCTGCTGTTCTCCTACCGAGAGGTGCTGCAGAAAGGGGTCGGTTTCAGCCACTTTGAGCTGCTCTATGGCGACCCCATTAGGGGGCCCCTCAGTCTTGTGAAGGAGGGGTGGGAGAAGACTTCTACGAAGCTTCCCCGTGACGTGGTCAGCTAGATGCTGGCATTCCGCAGCCAGATGGCCAAGCTGTGGAACGAAGCCAGACAACCTGGAGGCTAGACAAGCCATCATGAAGGAGTGGTATGACCGCAATGCTCGGACGGTGGAGTTGGATGTTGGACAGAAGGTGTGGGTCATGGAGCCCAGAGAGCTTAGTGCCCTCCAGGACCAGTGGACTGGACCGTACGACATTGTGGAGAAGAGAGCCCAGACCACTTACGTTGTCGATCTCAAGACCCCCCCCCGACAACCCCATAGGGTGTTCCACATCAACCGCCTGAAGCCGCACCATGAGCGATCAGAGCTTGCTCTCCTTATGGTGACGGATGGGAGCGAGGAGGAAGAGAGCGAGCCTCTTCCGGACCTTCTGGCAGCCCAAGAGAAGGATGGATCGTGGAGGGAGTGGTCCTCTCCCCATCCTTGACCCCTGAGCAACAGAGGGACTGCAGCCAGGTCTTGGAGCAGTACGCCTTGTTGTTCTCCCTCACTCCTGGGATCACGCTTCTGTGTACCCATGAATTGGACACAGGGGACAGCCCACCCGTGAAAACCAAGTCTTACCGGCTGTCCGAGAAGATCAAGACCAGCATCCAGAGTGAGGTGGCCAAGATGTTGGAGCTGGTGGCGATTGAGCCTTCCAGCCGCCCTTGGGCTAGTCCGGTGGTGTTGGTGCCCACACCGGAACTTCGGTTCTGTGTGGATTACCGTGGCTTGAACTCCGTGACCAAGATGGATGCTCACCCGATCCCTAGGGCGGATGAGCTTATCGACCGACTGGGAGCAGCTCGGTATCTGAGTACCATCAACTTGACGTCAGGATATTGGCAGGTTGCCATGGCGGACGGAGCCAAGGAGAAAACTGCGTTCTCCACGCCCGAGGGCCAATTTCAGTTTCGTGTGATGTCCTTCGGGCTAAAGAATGCTCCGCCCACTTTCCAGCGGTTGGTCAATCAGGTGCTTTCTGGCCTAGAGGCCTTCTCCGCTGCCTGCCTGGACGACATAGCTGTCTTTAGCAGCAGCTGGGAGGACCATCTGCAGCACCTCCAGAAGGTGCTACAGGCTCTACAACGGGTTGCCCTGACCATCAAGGCTAGCAAGTGCCAGATTGGACAGGGATCTGTCGTCTACCTGGGACACCTGGTGGGCGGGGGTAAGGTGCAACCCCTCCAGGCCAAAATTGAGACCATCTTGGCCTGGGAGCCCCCCAAAACTCAAACAGAGGTCTGGGCTTTTCTCGGCCTCACGGGTTACTACCGCCGGTTTGTCAAGGGGTATGGAAGCATCGTGGCCCCCCTGACTGAGTTGACCTCTAAAAAGCAACCCCGTAAAGTCATCTGGACGGCTGCCTGTCAAGAGGCCTTTGACACCCTCAAGCACGGTGCTTAGAACTCCAGATTTTAACAAGGAATTCATCGTGCAGACAGACGTCTCTGAGCAGGGCATTGGAGCTGTGCTCTATCAACTGAATGAGGAATGCCAAGACCAGCCAGTGGCCTTTATCTCCCGAAGGCTACTCCCCCGGGAACAGCGGTGGAGTACGATAGAACGCGAAGCCTTCACAATGGTTTTGGCCCTGAAGAAGCTGAGGTCATATCTTTTTGGCTCTCACTTCCTCATTCAGACCGACCACCGACCACCGACCCCCTCGCTGGCTCATGCAAATGAGAGGCGAAAACCCCAAATTGTTGAGGTGGTCCATTTCCCTCCAGGGGATTGACTTTCGGGTGGAACATCGACCCGGAGTAGACCACGCCAACGCTGACGGTCTCTCTCGGTTCTTCCGTCTTAGTGATGAGAACTCCCTAGAGGTTGGGTAGCTCTCCCCACATTCGGCTGGGGGGATGCATGTTAGACCTGTCAGCCCTAGGGTGGTCTTACCCCATTTTTTTGCCCTTGTCGCCTCATTTTTGCCACCATCTTTGTGTTGGCCCTAGGTCTCTGGGCGCCTTACCACTGCCAAACAGTGCTGAGGTGCAGGTGCTCTCTCCTAATAACATGGCTGCCACAGGCCCCTGCTACTGCGGAGTGGCCATTGCATACACGCACTAGTGGTTAGGAGCAGGCTGGGACATCTTGATACAGTATCTTTACCATCCCGCCTTTTTGTCCCATAGACGGTTATGTGGAAGCTCCTGGAACCTTCCAGCCCTGGGAGGGATTATGCTTTGCCGCCTTTACAGGAGGTTACCTGACCTGGGAGTATAAGAGGAAAGGAGGGAAACTGAACTAGTCAGTTGGGGCACCACTGGACCTGGGAGAACCTCTGCTGGAGCGTAGGCGGTTGGGCCTAGGGGAGAAACTTACACTACTGGGACTGACTGAGTTTAGGCCCTGCTGTACCCAAGTTAGATGAGGGACTCTGCCTGCCTACTGATCTTACCCAGTGAGGGGGGAACCCAGGGGACCAACTCCAGTGTGCTGCAGGGACCCACCCTGCCTCTGATGCCTGCCAACTCAACCCCCTTCTCCCCGCAAAAGCCTGCCACTGAGGCCTGCCATCTTCCTTCCCCCCCCCTAAGATAAGTGCGGCCCTGGAAACGTGGACTGTGCTGTGAGCCCTACAGGAACTACAGGTAAAGCGCTGTGCCCATCTAGCGCTGCCCTGCCAGAACTGTGCTCCCCCGAGGAATGGTTCACTCCTGCTGGTTCCAAGCGCTGTCTGGCCTCTAAGCGCTACTTGCCCTGACTTCACTGAACTGCCGCCGTCCCTCTCCTGCCCCTGCTGTGGCTCCTAAGCGCTAAGGCCCCGAAGGGCTGCCAGCCATCACCGCCGCAGCCCAGGATTCGGCGGAGCTACCGCTGTGCTTCCTCCAAGCGGTAACTACTGAGCGCTGTACCCTCTAAGCGCTACACGCCCCCAACTCACCGCCGCAGCCCGGGTGCCTGCCGCCACCACGATCGCATGCTGTTGACATCACCGCCGCGGCCCCCGAAGCCTGGAGTGGGCCGCCGCGGTATTGGGGAAGCCTGCGGCAGGTTGGCGAAGCCAGCGCGGCCCATATCACGTGACGGGGGAGCCTGCCGCGTAACCAGCCACACCCCCGCCAGCGCCGCGTAGCCATTGGGCGAGGCTGCCACTCCCCCAGCGAGCTGCGCAGGGATTGGCCACTGCGGGTGCGGCCATCGAGGCCTGCGCCCGGGGTGATCCCGGGACGAAGAAGACGCCGCAGGGCCGAAACCGGTTCCGAAACCCCCGGCCTCACCCCCGCCACGAGCAAGAGCCGCGGGGAGCCTGCTTTGCCTGCGTGGGCTCCCGCCTGGACTGAAGCTCCCGGTGAGAGGTAAAACCCCCTGGGTGGAGGGTGGAGTGACTGCAGGAATCGCGGGGCTGCCCAGAAGTTTCCTTCGTCCGGCGAGGCAGCCACGCGTCCGCCCCTCCCCTCCAGAAACTGCAACCGGACCTGGAAGGCCCCCGGTTAAGCATTACTGCCAAGTCAGTGAGCGTAAGACTGCCCCGGGTGCACTGAGAGAGGGGTGGGGCCACGCTCACAGGAGACTCTGACCTTAGGGGCCCAAAGCTAACAACTGTGCGAATACCCCCTGAGAAGAAATGCTTGGTTGTGTCTCCGCCAGGAGAGTGAATTGAAGTTCTTGGTATGCCCAATTTACGTGAATGCATTAGGTGTTGCCCTGAAAGTTATCTGCACTGGTTACCTGCTTAAATTAACCGTTACCCTGAGATTAGTGGTGCTATACCCTTGAAGGGATTCACACCGGTTCTGACTTGAATGAATCAATTGTTGCCTGCGATTATCTGCTGAACTGCTCAAATGAATTTACACCTGTTTTGCGCCAAAATGAATTCCAATTTGCCCTGAGATTTTCTGCTCTACTTCCCTGAATGAATTGATTGTTACCTTGAGATACACTGATCTATTGACCTGAATGAATTTATCGTGGCCTTGAAGTTACCTGCACCCCAATTTGAAATAGATAAAGAATCTTGTTTTTACCAAACAACTTGGTGTGGTGTCCTTCATTGTGTGCGCATTGATGTGTCCATGTGGGTGAGTGCTGCACAACCGCTTTACACATTGCCTTTGGGTGCCTTCCTACCTTGCGCCAAGCTATGACGTCGGAATTGGTGACCCCAGTTCTAACACAACCCTAATTACTTCAAACGCAATCAGGCCATTAAGGACTCATAGAAGATAAACCTTATGACGTGTCGATGCACACCTTCAGCAGACAATCAGCTTAAATATTTGTATCTCAAGATTTGGGATTGCTTTGACTCCGATAACCCAAAAACTAAAAGCACTTCAAAACTCAAAATTTGAAGAAACATAATTCAAGACTATTACAGCAATTAATATAAAACAACCACAATGCAGTGCAAATATCAACTTCAAGCAGTTGATGTGCAAACACTCGTGGGTCTTGCCATTGATTACACAACTGGTAGAACAGACATAATCACACCGCAGAACAGTTATTCACTCAGTCACACAATTTGCATCACAAACTAACACCACAGCACCACACTGCACGCAAACCAAGCCATATTCACACTTACTTAAAGATCTCTCTGCCCGACACCTTGAAGAGGAGCAGTACATCTATGCGATTCAAGGAACTGGGACTAGGGAGAATTCAAATTCCTTAGCTCTAACTAGGAATGCAAGTTTTACAGATTAGAACAATAATTTGCCCCGACTTACATAGCAAACATCAGCTAGCAAAAATTGTTGGTAGTTTTCACATCAAACGGGTTGTAAGAATTTAGGGGGGCCATTATGATGGCGGGCGGATCGCCACTGCCTAACCGTCGGTGCGATCCGCCCGCCATAACTCCCCACCCGCCCGCCACTTATCCCCACTAAATTACCATGGCGGAGTGTACCGCGGCTGACGGAAAAGGCCCACAATATGGTGCCAGTGCCTTGCAGGCACTGCCATCCATAATATGATGCATGCGGTGGGTATGCCATTCCATGGCGGGCACTACGCCATGGAAAGGCATACGGTAAATCACTTTGGGGGCCCGTTTCGGGGGGGTGGCTGCACTTAGCGGTGCCTGTCACGTTGTGCATGCCAATGCACAACATGACACTTTAACATTGCGGCGGCTGCTGCTTACAGAAACGCCCACCGCAATGTTATAGATGCTGGATGTGACTGCCAGGGTGGCGGTCGCATCCTAATTGGCCCCGCGAGACCGCCACACCTCTGGCGGTCGGTCCCGTTTTAAGTTACGGTGTCGCCATCGTAATGGGGCTCTCGGTTATTGGTTGGCTGGTTTGTGAGCCCTGATCAAGCCGTATCCGCAATCCTTATCAGGGTAAGGCACAATGAAGCCCCAAAATAGCCTGTGCTAAACCCACTGGTAACTTCGCAGAGAACAGTCAGACTTTAACTTAGAGGCAAGGTGTAATGTTTGTGCAACATTCCAAACTATCAAACATTAAAACCACAACAAAAAAGGATCCCACACCAGTTAAAAAAAATAGACCATAATTTCATAAATAAAACAGGACCAAAATGACAAACATCCAATCAGAAGGAACGGAAATGTACAATTTGAACAATTTTAGAGAAAATAACACCAAAAAGCACAATGCGCCAACTGTGGGTAACTGGTTGCGCCAGACTGAGACAAAGTCACACGTTCAGGCTAACTGTGATGGAGCACGGGCCCACCACAGGGACCCAGTTAGGCCTGGTTTGCAGAGCTTTGTTTAGATCCACATTGAAGATGCTTTGCGCTGCCGAAGCGATGCATCGGTTCCAAGATGCAGCGAGGCTGCAATGCCAGGACCTGCATCTTCATTGAGAATCTCGTTGATGGGGCTTGCAATGCAAAGTTCGGTGTAAAGGTTGCAGCGTGCAGGCGAGGCGATGTGTCGGTTCCAATGAACTGCGATAAGGAGTCTTTCGTAGTCGTAGAGGCTGTCGTTAACGAGGGGCGGAAGGGCTTTCGCTGAGGATGCATCGTGCAATCGGGGTAATGCAGGAGTTTTGAAGATGTGCGATGAGACACGGGTATTTACGACAGGCCCAATCCACGCAATGGCTGCAACCCATCGGTCCTGTTCCGGTTTGCACCTCGTAGCAGAAGAGAAGCACAGGTTTAGCTGGATCCACAGAGGCTAGTAAAGCATCTTAAGCCCACTTCCAAGGGTCCTAGACTGGGGGGCACCACTTGGCAGGGTAGACTCACAGATGGGAGAGTCCAGGTGCAACCATAAAAAGAGCAGAACACAACCTGAGGCAAGTTAAATAAAATCTATGTTCCTGATTGGGAATCCATTCTCTGCCTTCCGTCTACAAGACTGCCATGACAGAACATCACCAACTCTTCAGAACCACGAAGAAGAATTTCATCCAGAACAGAATTCTCACCAACTCACACAACCCTAAGGAACTCTTCAGCATCATACAAGAATTCATTAAAACCACCAAGCGAATGCTCCGATGTTCCTCCTTCCCAGGACCTGTGCAACTACTTTCATCTCAAGATCAGAACCCTCAACAGCAACTTCGACAACCAGAACCTAGACACCGACCCTACTCCCCAAACCGACAATGCAACCCAGCCTACCATCACCGCCTGGAACCCTGTCACCACAGAAGACACTGCTAAGGCCATGAGAAGTATACACTCAAGAACCCCCACCAACCTCTGCCCGCCCCACATCTTCCACAGAGCCGCCTCCAACAGCACCCGAACTACAGCGTACCATCAACTGCTCCCTTGAAACAGGCATTTTCCCCGATGACTGGAAACGTGCAAAAGTCAAGGTCCTCCTCAAGAAGCCCACCGCACACCCGATGGAACTCAAGAACTACTGGCCCATCTCTCTCCCCCCCTTTCGCAGCCAAAGTCATGGAGAAGATCGTCAACATCCAGCTCACAAACTTCATAGAAGCCAACTCGATCCTCGATTCCTCCCAATCCGGATTCCTCAGCAACCACAGCACCGAGACCACCCTCCTAGCCACCACAGATGACATTCGCACCATCCTCGACCAGGGCCACACGTCTGCCCTCATCCTACTAGACCTCTCAGCAGCCTTCAAAACCATCTCCCACCACACACTAACCTTCAGACTCCACGATGAAGGCATCAGGGAACTGCTCTTGACTGGATCTGCTCCTTCTTCACTGGCCGAACCCAAAGAATCAGACTCCCACCCTTCCTCTATGAACCCACAGAGATCATCTGCGGAGTACCCCAGGGATCCTCACTCAGCCCCACACTCTTCAACATCTACATGGCCCCTCTCGCCACCATCATCAGAAAACATGGATTCAGCATAGTATCCTTTGCCTTCGACACCCATCTCATCCTCTCCCTCATCAATGAACCCAACATCACCAGACACAACTTCCAGGAAGGCATGAAAGATATCGCCTTCTGGGTGAGCAACAGCTGCCTAAAGCTCAACTTAGAGAAAACGGAAGTCCTCATCCTGGGATCCACCCCTTCTGCATGGGACAACACCTGGTGGCCAACCGCCCTTATCCACAGACCACGCTCGCAACCTGGGCATCATATTTGACTCCTCCCTCATCATGAACGGACAGATCAATGCTGTATCCTCCACGTTTCAACACCCTACACATCCTCCGCCGGCCCTTCAAATGTATCCCCCCCCGAATCCAGAAGGATCGTCACCCATGCACTCATAACTAGCAGACTGGACTACGGGAACACCCTCTACGCCGGAATAAAGAAATCTCTACTCCTCAAACTCCAGACAATCCAGAACGCCGCAGCTAGACTTGTCCTCGGCATCCCACAACAACACCACATCACCCAACACCTACAAGAACTCCACTGGTTCCCTGTCGAAAAGAGAGTGACCTTCAAGCTCCTCACTCACGCCTACAAATCACTCTGCAACATCAGACCAATACCTCAATGAAAGAATCTTCTTCTACGTGCCCAGGAGAAGCCTCCGATCCACCGATCTTGCCCTAGCCGAAATCCCATGCATGTGCAGAGACAGGGGAGCGATCCTTCTCCTACATCGCAGCCAAGACCTGGAACGAACTCCCACTCAGCATCAGACGAACCCCACAATATAAGGTTTCAGGAAGAGCCTCAAGACATGGCTCTTTCTTCCCCCCAGCACCTTGAGACCATCACGGCTGAGTAGTGCACTTCACAAATCCCTAATTGATTGATTGATTGATTGATACTAAATAAGGTTTAACCCACTCCTCTGTGGTGATCTCCATACAGTAACATACAGTGTCCGTAGCCTGGGACTTGTTATACCTTTTCAGATTGCTCTGTGACTGGAAAAGCGAGGGGATATTTAGCTTTGAATTCACATTACTTTTGTTAGTAGATTAAAAAGCTGGGGGCTCCCAAATCTATAAAGGACTTCCTGACATATGCCAGCCATGCAATATTGCTGCTATGATCAAGAGTTATGCAATCTGCCAATACGCGGCTGGAAATATTGGTAAATGGGGAACTCCAAATTTTAGCCCATACTATTAATCGGGCTATTTTGATGGTATCTTCGATATACAGGAGGCCAACCTCGGTGTGAGTAATGAAAGAGGCTGGGCTATTAGGAACTGCCAACAATCTGGAAAGAAATTTGTTTTCAGAGATTTGCAATCGATCATAATTGGCATTCGCCCAAACCCCAACCCCTAGGTACCCAATGAAATGCATTTTGCTTTGGAAAGGGAGACGAGATCTTTCACCAGTTTTTCTAGCGAAACCAAAGATGACCTCAGCTGCACCGATCATTTTATATTCTCTCTGTTCCAGAAGTTTGCCCCATTTTAAATTTGCATCACAACAAAATTCCTGAATAGTTGAAATTCTGCACTTTTGTACCATCCATTGTAAATCTTTGTGAGCGTGTCTTTCTGGGACCAAAAGTCTAAATAACATTTTTTTTGTGGCTGACCCTTAATTTCAAGTTTAACATAAATTCATTAAATGTGTCCACAGGAGATGAAGCCCATTTGCTGTGGGAGAGAGCAGCACGGTGTCGTCGGCATACATTAATACGGGAACAGTCTGATCCCCTACCCTGGGGAAATCCTTGCCCTTCCGCTGAAGAATTGCTGTAAGGGTATTAATATAAACAAGAAAAGGGGGTAAAATGCACCTCTGCCTGACTCCTTGTCAACTTTAAAGGTGGGCGTAGACTCCCTGTCGTAGCAGGAACATAGCTGTGCTATGGGTTCCCAGTGTAAGCTCCTTAGGAGTTCAATCAGACTCACATTGACCCCAGATTGGCTCATAAGGTCCCACAACCAACCCCAATCCACGGGGTTGAACGCACTAGACGAGTCCATGAAGGCAAGATGTAGGGAGCCTAATTCGACATCCAAAAATATAAACAGCACCTCTGTTATTCCAAAGCAAGAGGCCTTCAGTTGTGAACAGTTGTAAATGTGTCCACAGGAACATGATGAACAGAAAAACATATAATGTAATAATGTTACCGTGCAAGCAAGACCATAGAGCTACTGACCTGTGTACAATCAATCAAGTAATGAACAGTGGCGCCTCCTCCGCTATGGCGAAGGAGCGCCGCCCCACTGCTTTCAAGCACTGCGAGATGCAAATACATAAATTAATAATAACTTTTAGATATTATCATTTTATGTTTGTGCTGCTTTACGGGCAGGCGGAGCTGCTCTGAGACCATGACAGTGGAGGAGTGGTTTTCCCACTTCTAAGTGCGCAATGACTGTTTGGTCGCCCCTCTTGGGCTGAACAAACCAGTCATGTGCACTGTGGTAAATAATTTAATTACCGGAACTTAATTTGATGCGGAAAATCTATAACAATAGCTCAGTAAAATAAGAGGCAGAATCCGTGGTATTAGAGGTTTGGAACGGGCTTTATTCCAAGATCAATTTAAATTGAGGAGCTCCATATTCCATCACCACGAAGGTTCAGGAAGTGAAGACGCTACTTTATTGACAAGTAATCATTTTTATACAATAGGCATTACAGTGAAGCAAATGCAGGAGGCGTAACAATTGATAGTAAAGATAAAACATACATGCGTAGCAAAAGTGGGCATAACTGGGTGTAACTAAAGAACGTCATCAGGTATGATGTCATAATAGGGTGGTTCCATGAAAGAATTTCGCAATGTCAGCAGAAATACTTGGCAGAAATGCGCGCGCAGCAGCATGACGTGTGATTGACGTGCAACTAGGGGGTGAAGGGGACTTGACATTTAGCTCTACATGTGGCGACAGAAGTCTGGAGGGTCAAGTCAACCTGATCCCAAATCATATCTAACATCCTATGTTTAGAGAACTATGTTATCCAAAAGAGAGGTCTCTTAGAGTAGAATCTTATTCTATACTGACTATACTGACTGTTAGTGCGTGTACAAGCGTCTAAGTGTCTACACTAGATGCGAGGGCAGAAATCTTCCATAGTAACAGGGCTATGAATTACTTGCATAAAGACAGAGGAGCCGGGCCTTTTGCTCGGTAGCTGGAAGGATGTTTACTTAAACTACTAGACAGGAATGCATTGGGTAGGGAGCGGAGCAGATAATTTCGAAGGTGAAATACAGTTTTTGGCAGGCAACAGGCTGATGTCAGGCACCGTTAGCCGCGCAGAGAGTAGGGCAAAGTTCATGGATACAGATGCGAGCTCAGACTGGAGCTTTCAGAGGCAGAAGGCAAGAAAAGGCTTGATGGCAGAATCAGGGCCTACTCGCCTGGACTGTAAAATGGCATAAGTGAACCATATAAAGCCGGTGGCCTTTCATACTTAGGAATAGAATATCCGGCCCATTCATGGTGGATCTGAAAGAGGACATGTTGACGGTGGACGCACATGTGTTTGCGTCTTCATAACTGGAACTGGAGGGAACATACATGTACTTGTGATTTATACATGAAACCGTTGGGGTCCAAGATAGGGGACATAACTGATCATAAAAATCCATATTTCCACATTCCCTCCTTGTCCCCTACTTGCCCGTTAAGAGATATCAATCTTCATCAATCCGTTGATCTGTTCATATAACATCATTTGTTCTTCTTTCTTCTTCCGTGATGAATGAAATCTTGGTGGTGGAATACACGATGTGGCACACAGACCACAGATCGCTGGTCCACATTGTAGGCATAGACAGCAACTGAATAATATGAGGAAGCCAATACCTAGGAAGGATAGGACCTTCCATCCAAAGGTAGATAATACACTCCAAAACCAACTGGACCAAGTCCAAGTGCCTGGATTCTGGTGTATCTGGCTTACAATCTTATGAAGGCGAGTTATGGCTTTATATACAGATGGCGAATTTTCTGGTATGAAAATGCAACAACTTGATCCGATGACCCTACAAGCTCCGCCCCTATCGGCCAGGATGACGTCAAGGACAAGACGATTTTGAAGCACAACAATCCGCATAGCAGACTGCTCTTCTGTTAAATTGCCTAAGGCGGAAATAGTTTCGTTCACTACTGCTTCAAGGGTTCTGGTTAATCTACGTATCAGCTTACTATTGGTAACTGTACCTATATAGGGAAAGAGACCTTTATTGAAATCTGTGTATTTTTCCCATGCTGTCTCAGTGTAATCGACTATTGGGAGATCTCTCCTTTCTCTATTGTGTACTAAATGAGTATTTCTGTGATAATCCGGAGGAGCTAGAAAAACAGGTGGTAAAAGGAATCCGATGTAGCAGGTACCATCCCAATCTAGTGGCAAACGTATGTATGCCGTCTGACCACATATGAAGTAGGAATGGCGGGAAGCTCTAAATGTAGACTTGCCTTGATCACTAAATTCTATTACAGTGGTGCATCTACTATGGCCCATATGTATGGAACCATTCTTTCTTACACATAATTCACCTTTTACTGGAAATACTGACATGGCGGGCAAAATTGGAGTAGCTCCGGATTCGACATTCAGGATCATGAGATTAAGCGTAAAATTACCTAATCCATACACTTCATTTTCTAGATCAGTTCCTGTTCTTTTGGGAAGTCCCTCCTTGTTAGGGTGACAGACTCTGAGTAAAACTAAGTTCAGATTTCTCCATACCCAGTTATTCTGGTAAACTGCAGAATTCGAATCTAGGGAATCAATTAAACTAAACCATGCTCCACAGGAGCCGTTGTGTGTGAACGGGTATGGAAAGAGAGGCAGAATTCCTTTATAGTTCTGAAAGGGAGGGAGTCGACCATATATCCAACAATTTGTAGCATTGCTAACCTGATGGGAATGATGTAACATACTAATAAAAGTGTTATTGCGCAGCGCAAATCTATAAGACAACTCATGCGGAGGTAATTCACTAAAAGAATGTTCAGCAGTAACATTATAAACATGTCTAGAAATAGGATAATATGTGTGCAACAATATACTTGCAGTAATTATTAAAAGACTTAAGAAAAACAAAATTAATAACGTCACTGTGCAATGACTACGCAGTGATTTACAGTACGCATGTCGTTTCAACTTTATCCTTCTGTTTCTTTCTCTATACAGGTCTAAGGGATACATGTCAGAGACGAATTCGACCGATTCACCTTGGAGAGGACTTAAACAATCAAATTGCCTGACTTGTTAGACCGAAGTTTTAGTTTATATTGTTCATGGTTATTCAGTTCAACCAAAGGAAGTTTTGAGTCAATCGGGGAAGACACGCAAGGTGTGTCGTTTACGTCGGATGGTAGTCCATGAAATTTCTTGATATGACTTGAATGTATCCAGCCTTTTCGACCTTCGATCTTCACGGCTGTCCTCGTCGTTAGCAATACGAGTTGAGACGATTTCCACCTAGGGTCCAGCTGAGACTTCCGGTCAAAGTTCCTCACTAAAACTAAATCTCCTGGAATTACGTCATGGGGTTTCACCTCGGTGTTGTCGGGAAAGGCTGCAGCTACCTGTGAACGACAAGATTGTAGTGCAGACATCAAGGAAGCCAAGTAATCTGTCAGCATATTACAGTCAATATCAGTTATTTTGCGTGGTATAGGCGTCCCCCACATATTTGGTGGTCTACCGAAGATCACTTTATACGGGGATAGCCCTGTTCGAGAGTGTGCTACCATTCTCATGTAAAAGAGTGCAACGGGTAAGGCTACTACCCAGTCGACACCTTTCTCTCTACAAATTTTGGACAATCTAATTTTCAGGGTCTGGTTATGTCGTTCCACGAGACCTGCTGCCTCGGGGTGTCGGACACAGTGAAATTTCCACTGATAGCCTAACAAAAGTGAAACGTGTTTCATTAGTTCGGATGAGAACGGCTGGCCGTTATCTGAGTAGACAGCACGTGGTAAACCGTACCATGGGAAGAATTCTCGAACTAACTGTTTGGCAGTAGTCGGGGCAGTGTAATCTGAAACCGGGTATGCCTCTGTCCAACGGGAAAGAGCACAGACAACTACGAGAACATATTTGAATCCTCGACATCGTTCCATCTGGATATAATCCATCTGGAGGACTTCAAAAGGGTGATCAGGAGGCTGAAATCCACCCTGTTCTACGGGAATGCTTTTACCTGGGTTAAACTGACAACAGATCATACAGGTACGGACTTTTTGTTTAGCTGCTGCTCGTAAATGTTTGTTGAACCAAATGTGTTGGATGCTGTCTAGCATAGCTTTTTCTCCTAGATGTGCTGGACTATGTACAGTGTTAATAACGACTTGGACCATTGAATCAGGAAGGAACCACACAGATTTTTCCTTTGTCATCCATCCTTGATCCGTTTGGATCCCTCCTAATGCAGTCCATTTCTTTATTTCGTCTGGTGTAGCATGTGTCTGTATGTCGATTACGTCAAGAGCGGGATCCTTAACCATCATGCAATGTGTTGGTGTCGGGACTATTGTCTTTGTCATGTCGGATGTTTGAGTTTGAGCAGTCTGTTTAGCTGTTCTGTCAGCTAGATCATTGCCTTGAGAAATGATATCAGTAACTTTCGTATGAGCTTTACATTTCATAATTGATATTGCAGTGGGTAGATGTATTGCATCTAATAAGGCATGAATAAGGGGTCCGTGCTGAATGTGGGCACCGTGAGAAGTTAAATAACCTCTCTCTCGCCACAGCACGCCGAAGTCATGTACAACTCCGAATGCATAACGTGAATCAGTGTATATGTTGACTTTTTTATTTGTGGCTTGAATACAGGCTTGTGTCAGAGCGATGAGCTCTGCTGCTTGAGCTGACAAGGTATTTATGCAATTTGTTTCAACGATTTCAGTGTCTGTTGTGACTGCGTAAGCGGCCACTAGCTCTCCTGTACCTGTTCTCATACATGAACCATCTACATACAACGTCAGGTCTGGGTCTAACAATGGGACGTCTGTCAAATCTTGTCTGGGTTTCGTCGTGATAGTGATAACTTCAATACAATCATGTGCTAGTGGGTCTGTTCCATTTACAGGTAACAGTGTGGCAGGATTCAATGTACTACAACGTCTGATTTCTATATGTGGCTGAAACAATGTTAATTCGTAACCAGTGAGTCGTGCTATAGTCAAGTGTTGTGTTTGTGTGCGGTTCAAGAGAACCTCTACTGCATGTGGTACTTGTACTGTCAATGGATGTCCTAATACTATGGCATCGCTTTGTCTGATTGCTAAAGCTGTTGCTGCCACTGATTTCAGGCACGCAGGCAAAGCCTGAGCTACGGGATCTAATGTACTAGAAAAATAAGCACATGGTTTGTGTGATCCTGCTTGTTCCTGTGTGAGTACTGACAAGGCCGTACCTTCGCGTTCTGTAACGAAGAGTGTAAACTGTTTATTGTAACATGGTGTTGCTAAAACAGGTGCTTGGCATAAGGCTTTCTTTAGGCTTTCAAAAGCTTGTGTATGTTCCTGAGTCCAAGGGAGAACAGTCGATGTGGCTGCCTCCTGTGTTGTCAATTGAATGAGTGGTTTCGCTAAAAATGCATACTGAGGGATCCACTGCCTACAATATGAAGTGAGGCCTATGAAAGCCCGCACCTCCTTTTGTGTCTTGGGTATTGGCATATTAGCAATTAGCTGGATGCGATCTGGTGTAAGCTGCCTTCCCTCCTTGGACAGCGAGTGACCAAGGTAACAACTCGCTGGACACAGAATTGCAGCTTAGAAGGGGACACCTTGTGCCCCTTTTCGGCCAAAAATTGTAAAACCGTCAGTGAGGCTTTTTCACATTCAGGTTCGCTTCTAGCGGTGATCAGCAGATCATCGACATATTGAAGCAGGGCAGTGTTGACTGGCATGTGGATACTGTCGAGTTCTCGTTTCAGTGCTTGGCTATAAATGCTGGGGCTTTCTGTAAAACCTTGAGGTGCGCGTGTGAATTTAAAGCTACGTCCATTTAAACTAAATCCGAACAAATATTGGCTTTCCGGATCTATTGGGACGCTGAAGAAGGCATTCTTGAGATCAATTACAGTAAAGAATGTTGCTTCGGAATCAATGGCTGTCAGTAATGAAGAAATGTCTGGGACTACGGGGTATTGTGGTACTATGCATTTATTTAATTCGCGCAGATCAATAACCAATCGATACACTGGCGGGGCTGTTGGATCGGTTCGTTTAAGAATCGGAATTATCGGGGAATTACATACATTGGAGTCAGTTTCCACAACCACTCCTTGGGTAATAAGCTCGTCAATGATTTGTAGTAAAGCCACTACAGCATCTGGGGGTAACTTGTATTGTCGCATTCGTGGAAGTACCACTCCTGCCTTTAGTGTGACTCGATATGGTGTAATGTTCATGCAACCAACATCTGTAGGGCCTTGTGCCCATAAATGTGTGGGTAAAGTCTGTAGTCGGTGATCCATGTCTCGGGACACGTAATGCCCTTTGAAATCACGTAAAAACAATCTTACTCCTTCCGGAGAACAACATATAATAGCTCCTAGAGCTTTCAAAGTTTTTATGCCTAACAAGTTTTCTGGACATGATTTAGTAAGTAATAAATCTGTAGTTCGTGTCAAGGGACCAATCGCAAGTGGAAGAGGCTGTGTTACTTCGTTAATGATAGGTTTTCCTGAAAAGCCAAGGGAAATATTCTGTGCGCCTGAGAGGGGTGCCCCTGGAACTTCACTACGTTTTATTGTTGTTCGGCTTGCCCCTGTATCAAGTAAGAATTTTCTATCTTGACCTAACAGTTCACTGTGTACATAAGGTCCTTCTTGGTCTACAGGGACCTCAATAAGGGGTAAGCCAACTTCCCTCTCTAGGCTGTTTCATGAGTATCGTTGATAATCAGGATAGTCATACTGTGCGGTCTGATACATCTGTCGGGTCGTTGTTTGTGTGGCAGCAATAGGCTGCGGTGGTGGAGCTGGCATAGACTGTTGCGGAGCTGGCATGGACTGTGCATGCTGCGGAGTTCCTTGTTGATTCTGATCCTGTCTAAGTGGTCGTGGTCTTTCTTTTGTGTTACCTCTGGCGATATTATGTTTTAAGACTGGACAATCGTGTACATAATGACCTGGCTGTTTACAATAGTTGCACGTCCCTTTAACAGGACCTGTTGAAACACTGGACTGTGTTATACCCTTCTTATGACCATCAGCCGGAACTGTCTGGGAAACTAGCATTTTCATTTTCGTGTCCTTCATGCGCCTATGTTCATGTTCTTGTTCTTCTCTAATTCTATTGTGATGGTACTGTAGCATTTGTAACATTTGTGACGGAGTGTTACCTTGCCAGGTACTCTCGAACTTCAATACTCTATTCTTAACTTGGGGCAAGGCATTTTCAACCAATTTTGTCACAAACAGATGTGGATACGACTCGCTACTTGCTTTTATTCCACTATTTATACCAAAACATTTTTCAAATCGGGAATAGAAATCACTAGTGTCTTCATCTGATTTTTGTTTACAGGCTGAGATTGCACCCCAGTCTTCCTTTTTCGTAGTTAATAAACGTGGCAGTACCTGTACTAATAAACCTGGTAGTGCTTTGGTCTTGTCCCCGAGCCCTGAACCTGGACCTCGAGCTTTTTCCTCGTTTTCTAATGCTGTCCAATCTATCTTCTGGTCTCCCACCTCCCAATCCTTTTCCTTGAGTTTTTCGTAAATGCCCGCAGGCATTAATACCTTCAATATTGTCATAATGTCGGGGTAGGTATATTCTCCCATGAGTAACATATCTTTAATTTCACGGTGGAAACCCGCTGGGTCTTTGTCATGACTGGGTACCACTTTCTTCATTTCTAATAGTTCTATTTTGGATATTGGTGTGTATACAAACACACGTTTAAACTCATTGTCATCACCCTTTATCGGGTGCACTTCGCGTAAGGGATTTTGTCTATCCATGTAATACGTCGTTCTTTCCTTGATGGGCAGTGAGACATGTTCAGGACATACAAAAAGAATGTACTGCCTTCTAGATTCTAGTATTTCTCTAATTAACTTAGTACCGGAACCTCTCCATTTATTCGTGAGTAATTCAGTCAATATATCAGGTAAGGGGCCAGGATCGGAGTGTTGGCTTTTATATAATATAAGGAGTTGTTGAATCATATAGATACCAGCTAAACGCTGTTCATCTGGGGCGAGGTTCAAAAACGTATGTGCTAGTGTATCATCACCATATTTTCCAGGACTATCAACCCAGTGTACGGCTGACCTGGCTAATTCTTGTTCGTCCATAGAATCGAGTATATGATAACCCCTTCGTTCTCGGAGTAATTTGTCAGCGGCTTGGAATGAATGTTCGGGGGACCTTATATTTATTATAGGAGTTTGGAATTTTCTGTTATTATCTGGACGTATCGGACATATCGGATCAGTAAAGCATCTAGTATTATTGCAAGATCTTCCTCTACCTACATAGGCCATGGTTTCTAACTGTCCTGTGGGCAGTTCTAATTCTTCCTCGTCCTCGGTTTGTTCAGGCTCGTCTACTGCTAATCTTTCTTCGTGTATTCGTTCTATTTCTTTGCGGATCTTTCGGCTCATAGCTACTATACATGCTCGTTTATCGTGTCTCCCCTCTGATATATTCTTACCCCATGTGGTAAGAATTTGCATTTCTTCCGGATTCACCCCTGGTTGATCTTGATTTCTGATCACACAGTTTATGAGGAAACGTAACAGTTCCCCCTGGATTTCCACTTTTTGGTACTCCATGGCTCTGTTAATACTCTCAGGGTCTCGCCCTGACTGAACAAAATGATATATATTTTCTAAATGTGCAGTCATTCCTGGTAGCTTCCCTAAATATATGGCAGCTCGTCGGATACGTAATGATGCCAGCATCATTTCGTCCCCTTTTCCGGGCACAGGGTCATATCTACAATCTATTAGAAGTTCCTTGAGCGTGTTGGGAGTTACTAGTTTGGGCGTACGTTGGTGGGCTAATTCTTGAAAGGAAAGTTTATTTGTTCTAGGCGGCGTAGAAAAAATGCTTGATGTACCTCCGGTAGCACCTCCTGGGTTCATAATGCAATCTGCATCCCAGGTCCCAGCTGCGGGCCACCTCTGACTTTCTGGTAATTCCTTGGTGTAGTCTACCCATAGATCAAGAAATAATATGGCGTCTAGGCCATGTTTATGATACATGAAGTACCCTGGAGTGTCCCTAGGAGGAATGGGAACAGCTGCTTCGAGTACCCCTTTTCTAGTGGTGATCTGTCTTAATTTCGAAAAGAGCGGCATATTGAGAACTGATCTGGTACCTAATTTCGAACACGTTTAATACCATAAAACACAATAATGAACAGTCATTCATACCACAATATACAGAACGTATTTAAAACATTTTAACATTTAACATTTTAATGAATAAACAATGATGGTCATTTAGGGAACTAGTCACTAAGCATAATACTCGATACTAACTAGGTAACTCTGAATTTATATACTAGACATACTTGATATACTGCTAAACAGTACAGATACACTGCTGAAACAGTGCAGACCGGATTTGTGTACCTAAACCCGTCTTGACCGGCACAACCTATGTGCACGTCAGAACGCCTCCCCGATAATGGTACTCACCGGGTAGCTCGGAACGGAAGGCCTCGGAACTGAACTGAACTTGAACCGGACTGGACTCGACTCGGAACCTCGGAAACCTCGGAAACTGGTGGGCCTCTGTATACCTCGGATCTTGCTCTCTCAGCTAGGCTCTGGTCGGGATACTTCGCACTTCTCACCGCCTCGTCTGGGTGTTGATCGCAGCCTCAGTTACCCCCGCTCGGCAGGAGGGAGATACAGGAAATCCTGTGGGTACGCGTTGTTGTCCGTCCAGCTGTGACAGGAGACCGGGCCTGCAACGCACCGCCGGCGCGTGAGATGAGAAAGTGTCCCTGTTCGGGCGCCATTTATGCGGTAAATAATTTAATTACCGGAACTTAATTTGATGCGGAAAATCTATAACAATAGCTCAGTAAAATAAGAGGCAGAATCCGTGGTATTAGAGGTTTGGAACGGGCTTTATTCCAAGATCAATTTAAATTGAGGAGCTCCATATTCCATCACCACGAAGGTTCAGGAAGTGAAGACGCTACTTTATTGACAAGTAATCATTTTTATACAATAGGCATTACAGTGAAGCAAATGCAGGAGGCGTAACAATTGATAGTAAAGATAAAACATACATGCGTAGCAAAAGTGGGCATAACTGGGTGTAACTAAAGAACGTCATCAGGTATGATGTCATAATAGGGTGGTTCCATGAAAGAATTTCGCAATGTCAGCAGAAATACTTGGCAGAAATGCGCGCGCAGCAGCATGACGTGTGATTGACGTGCAACTAGGGGGTGAAGGGGACTTGACATTTAGCTCTACATGTGGCGACAGAAGTCTGGAGGGTCAAGTCAACCTGATCCCAAATCATATCTAACATCCTATGTTTAGAGAACTATGTTATCCAAAAGAGAGGTCTCTTAGAGTAGAATCTTATTCTATACTGACTATACTGACTGTTAGTGCGTGTACAAGCGTCTAAGTGTCTACACTAGATGCGAGGGCAGAAATCTTCCATAGTAACAGGGCTATGAATTACTTGCATAAAGACAGAGGAGCCGGGCCTTTTGCTCGGTAGCTGGAAGGATGTTTACTTAAACTACTAGACAGGAATGCATTGGGTAGGGAGCAGAGCAGATAATTTCGAAGGTGAAATACAGTTTTTGGCAGGCAACAGGCTGATGTCAGGCACCGTTAGCCGCGCAGAGAGTAGGGCAAAGTTCATGGATACAGATGCGAGCTCAGACTGGAGCTTTCAGAGGCAGAAGGCAAGAAAAGGCTTGATGGCAGAATCAGGGCCTACTCGCCTGGACTGTAAAATGGCATAAGTGAACCATATAAAGCCGGTGGCCTTTCATACTTAGGAATAGAATATCCGGCCCATTCATGGTGGATCTGAAAGAGGACATGTTGACGGTGGACGCACATGTGTTTGCGTCTTCATAACTGGAACTGGAGGGAACATACATGTACTTGTGATTTATACATGAAACCGTTGGGGTCCAAGATAGGGGACATAACTGATCATAAAAATCCATATTTCCACAGCACTTTTACACTTCTCTATGCAGGCTGCATTACCGCCTGCATGGAGAACATGGCCTCCCCTCCAGCCCCTGTCTGAGCGCTGTGTCATGATGCTCAGACCAATCACAACGTCGCATTGCAGCGTTGTGATTGGCTTAGGGGAGGCAGCCTGGCTGCCTGCTTCCTGTTCCTGAAGTCGGCGGCCGGAGAGCAGGAGCAGAGACACGGGACCCGGCGGCAGAAAGGTTAGTGATTTATTTTTATTTTTCTCCCTCCCTCCAATAATTGTGACCCTCTGCATAACTCACCCCCCCCCTCGCTACCCCATATGCCCGCCTCCTCACCCGCTAGCCATGCCCACGGCCAGTGGTAATGAAGGTCACATTTGAGGCTTCTCGGTGCACAGGGAGGGTGAAAATAAGTTAGTGTCTGACACTGTGCCTCACATGTATTTGATATGTGCAGTTTGAACACACCAGTAGGTCAAGTCCTACTCATGTCGAGTTTAACATTTTTGCTTTATTAAACACAGTAAAGCATTCTATTTGTGATTCACTGGTATTAATGTAAGCACAGAATGTTTAATTGTGGTATCTGCTCCCACAATTGCATAACTACATTTTTATTTTAGTGGGCCCTGATACTTGTGCTTCGTGTTTGTTTTCATTCCTTTATAGGTCTCAGCATTCTCCCGCCGCTACTGTCCCTGCGGCCCTGCCCCCGTCTCAGCCCCCGTTCCCGCTTCCGTACCTACAGTCCCGCCCCTCCCCTACTTAATGGCAGCAGCTGCGTGGTCGCGCAGAGGACGTGCACAGTGGGCGGGCCTAAGGCAAGCCTGTCTGCGCCCGTCCGTGACCCTACCGCGACCAGCGCCAGGACCCCTGGTTCTCCGAGGCCTCAACACTATGACTCAACCACCCTCCACGCACTCAACCCCGGAAGACATGCCGACTGCGTTAGGTCCTCGCCGAACACCACCCATGGGCAATTCTCATGCAGACCCTGCCGCCAATCCTTCACCATCGACAGAGCCCCCGCGACTGCCGAAGGAATGCCCGATACACACACCACCGAAACCCTGCCTTGCATCCTGCTCAACGTGAGCTCCCTGCACCGACACGCCATTGAGATCTGGGACCTGCTCGACACCCTCTCGCCTGAAGTCGCCTTCTTCACGGAAACCTGGACCAACGCCACCTCCGGTCCCGACATCACCACCGCCATCCCAGACAGCTACAAGATCCAAAGAAAGCACCGTCCGCACCGTCCAGGAGGAGGACTCACCATTGCACACAAGACCTCCCTCCGAATCTCCACATCCAGCACGAGTGACCCCCACTCCAACACAGAACACCTCCACTTCTAGATCCAGACACAGACAACCCCCAGGACCACGCTATGCAGCACCCTCATCTACAGACTGCCTGGGCCTTGCACCCATCAGGCAAGTACCATTGCCGAGCTCACCGCACCCCATGCCATCACCTCCTCAGACTACATTCTACTCGGTGACCTGATCTTCCACCTAGACAACAGCAACGACCCTGACACCACTACCCTCCTCGACAACCTCGCTAACATAGGGTTGAAGCAGCTCGTCAACAAACCCACCCACAGAGCAGGTCACACCCTCGACCCCATCTTCGCGGGAGGAACTAACATCCGCTTCTGCCACACCATCTAACCCCCCTGGACTGGCCACCACTGCGTCCATTTCACCTTGAACACCACCACCGCGCCCAAACCTGCCCTACGCCCACCACGACGGAACTGGAGCAAGGTCACAGAGGAGCACCTCAACACCACCATCTGTCAATAACCCCCATCTCTGTGACCATCACCAACTCCGCAGCCAGGGAATTTCACCGCTGGAATCTCCTGCTGCGCCGAAAAGCTCGCACCCCTCCGCCCCTATCAAACAACGCCCGCTGAAGGCCGCCTGGTTCACCACAGAACTTCAAGAAGCCAGACGGTCCTTCAGACGCCTAGAGAAAACTTGGTGAAACCTGAAAACCACGGAACGACCACAAGAGTGCCCTGAAGGAATACCACCAGCGCATAAAAGACACCAAACGGACCTTCATAAAAGACAAAGTCCAGACCAACATGACCAATGCCAAGGAACTGTTCAACGTCATACAGCAGTTCGCAAAACCCACCTGCGAAGCCACGGATGTCACACCTTCCCATGATCTCTGCGACAAACTCAATTCCTACTTCCATCTCAAGATCAAGGCCCTCTATGACAACTTCAGCGAAACAAAGAAGAGCACCACCTCCCTACCCACCGCCACCGATAAACCGACCATCACGTCCTGGGAGCCCGCTACCGTCTAACTCATCACAGCAACTATGAAGAAAACCCACTCAGGGGTCCCAACGGACCCCTGCTCACCGCACATCTTCCACAGATGTCCACCTTCGTCGCACCCGAACTAGGATGCACCATCAATGCCTCCCACAGATCAGGCATCTGCCCAGGTGACTGGAAACGGGCAGAGGTAAAACCCCTCATCAAGAAACCAACGGCCGACCCAACGGACCTGAAAAATTATCGGCCTATCTCTCTCCTCCCCTTTGCGGCCA
The DNA here is from genome assembly GCF_964204655.1 of Triturus cristatus. Lineage (NCBI taxonomy): Eukaryota > Metazoa > Chordata > Amphibia > Caudata > Salamandridae > Triturus > Triturus cristatus. The sequence goes on along the minus strand of NC_140585.1, from coordinate 142,395,595 downwards.
AAGTCACTGAGAGACTCGTAAACACCCAGCTGACCGCCTTCATAGAAGAGAACTCCATTCTGGATGCCTCCCAGTCAGGATTCCACAGCAAGCACAGCATCGAGACCGCCCTCCTCGCTGCCACTGACGACATCCGCATGCTTCTCGACCAGGGATACACCACGGCCCTCATTCTGCTAGACCTCTCCGCAGCCTTCGACACCGTTTCTCATAACACTCTCTCAGCTAGACTTCACGACGCGGGAATACAAGGAGCTGCCCTCGACTGGATCCAATTATTCCTCTCCGGCAGAACCCAGAGGATCCGACTCCCTCCCTTCCTCTCCAAGCCCACGGAAATCAACTGCGGAGTACCCCAGGGATCATCACTCAGCCCCCGCTTTTCAACATATACATGGGCCCCCTCGCCGCTATCGTCAGACAGCATGGGCTCAGTATCGTGTCCTATGCCGATGACACCCAGCTCATCCTCTCGCTCAGGAGGAATCCCGAAGACACCAAACTTTGTTTCCAGGAAGGTTTGAAGAACGAGGCAGCCTGGATGAAGGAAAGCTGCCTGAAGCTAATATTCGTGAAGAACGAGGTCCTCATCCTCGGTCCCTTCTCCTCTGCCTGGGACAACACCTGGTGGCCCTGCGCCCCCGGGAGCCCACCCACCCCTACAGACCATGCTCGGAACCTCTGCATCATCTTGGACTCCTACCTCTCCATGAACCGCCAGATCAACGCCGTCACCTCCACTGGTTTCCACTGCCTCAGCATCCTCTGTAAGACCTTTAAGTGGATCCCCCCGACTGCAGAAGGACTGTCACCCACACACTCATCACCAGCAGTCTGGACTACGGCAACGCCCTCTACGCCAGAATCAACAAGACTCTTCTGCACAGGCTCCAGACTATACAGAACGCTGCAGCCAGACTCATCCTTGGGACACCATGCCATGATCACATGACCCAACACCTAGAAGGCCTACACTGGCTCCCCATCGTGAAGAGGGTCACCTTCAAACTACTCACCCATGCCTACAAATCCCTCCACAACATCGGACCCAAATACCTCAATGAGAGAGTATCCTTCCACGTACCCAAGAGGAAACTCTGCTCAGCCGACCTCGCCCTGGCAGAGGTCCCTCTCATCCGCAGAAACGGCGGAAGAGCTTTCTCCTACATCGCAGCCAAAACCTGGAACGAGCTCCCTGTGAACATCAGACGCTCCCCAACCCTAGACACGTTCAGTAAGGACCTCAAGACCTGGCTCTTCGACTGATCAGGAGCTGCCCCCTACCAGCGCCTTGCGACCCTCACGGGTGAGTAGCACGCTATACAAACCCCTGATTGATTGATTGAGTAGACGCCCCCTGGAGGAGAGGGCGGACATTGCACCTGTCTCTCACCGCACCCTAATACGCAGATCCACGACGCAGGGATCCAAAACAAGGCCCTCGACTGGATCCGCTCCTTCCTCTCTGGCAGAGCACAGCGGGTCAGACTCCCCCTTTCCTCTTGGACCCTACACTTACCACTTGCAGAGTCCCCCAGGGGTCCTCCCTCAGCCCTACACTCTTCAATGTCTACATGGCTTCGCTCGCGAAGACGACATACAGACGACACCCAACTCATCCTCTCCCTATCCAACAAACCCAACACCGGCAGACACAACTTTCGAGAAGACATGGAAGCCGTCGCCAAATGGATGAAAAACATCTACCTACAAGTAAACACCAACAAAACTGAAGTACTCATCATGGGTCCATACCCCGATGCCTGGAACGACACCTGGTGGCCCCCCGACCCTTGGAAGCCCGCCTACCCCCATGGACCACGCCCGCAACCTGGGAATCATCCTGGACTCAGAGCTCAAAATGGACCGCCAGATCAACTCCGTCTCGTCCTCCTGCTTCCACACCCTCCGCCTCCGACGTAAGACCTTCAAATGGATCCCCCTCAAACACAGAAAGACCGTCAATCACGCCCTGGTCACCAGCAGGCTTGACTACAGCAACGCACTCTATGCCGGAATAAACAAAAAACACTAACCCGCAAGCTACAGAACATCAACAATGCTGCCGCAAGACCGGTCCTCAACCTGCCAAGACACTGCCACATCTCCCAGCACCTGCGCACACTCCACTGGCTCCCCATCGAAGCTAGAGTCACCTTCAAGATGCTCACCCACGCTCACAAGGCCCTCCACAACACCAGACCAGCATACCTGAACAGCCGATTCAAATTCCACGCACCCCAAAGGACCCTACGATCAGCCCGGCTCTATTACGCTGTGGTCCCCCGCACCAGAAAGACCAGATCAGGCTGTCGCTCCTTCTCCGTCCTCGCGGCCAGAGCCCGGAACGCCCTCCCTCTCCACCTCAGACAGACAACATCTTTCCCTTCTTCACAAGAAACCTCAAAACCTTGCTCTTTGACAGACCGCCTCCTTGATGGAATGGAACCTGCGAAACCCCCCTTCCCCTTGAGACCCTCACGGGTGAGTCGTCGCGCTTAACAAACACCGGATTGATTGATTGATATAAGTAGAAGCCCCCTGGCGGAGACTGCAGACATTGCACTTGTACGTGCTCCATGAACACTGATGCCCTTTCACGCTGCTCTGGAGCAAACACCGTCTGCCCCTTTCCTGGCCGGGCGTTATCTCTCATTAGTGTCATACTGTGATGTCACAACCAGGTACTGTCTTTGGTCTTTATCAGACTAGTGTGGTGTTTATCAGCCCAAAAATACGCAACACCTCTGCTGCGGACCCATTGATAATGTAGAAAGAACCCTTTAAGAGAAACACATTTTTGTATCTTCCTAAAAAAAGCCCTTCAGGCCCGGGTGAAATAAGGACTGGACTTTTATGAACTTGACAGACGCAATGTGTGATCCTCCCACCGAGTAATCTGTCTGGAGGTGTGTGGTGGGTGTTTCCTTTCTGCAGTTTTGGATAAAAAGAAGCAGGTATTTGGTAAAAGCAGACTATCTGAGTCAGGAGACCCGGGCATGGAGAGTCCTTCGGGAGTGTGGGGCTGAGTTTTATATACAAAATAAAAGTACATACACACTATACACAACGGGGGACTGTATATATCAGAACAGAGGACAGTCGTGTCTGTCACTCGGCTCGTTGGTCTAGGGGTATGATTCTCGCTTTGGGTGCGAGAGGTCCCGGGTTCAAATCCCGGACGAGCCCTCAGGGTTGCTACACGCACTCATTTTTAAAGTCATCTTTCGGGAAATGGAAAAGAGAGGAATCAGGAAAAATTTGATTTTGGAAAAACCTGTGTGATTTTGGATTTGATCCCGAGTCCTGCCTCACTGAGAGCAAGAATCTGAGCCGGACCTAAGTGACAACCGCAGAAAGAGCTGATGAATGGGGGGGGGGAGGATGTTTGAAGGGGGAGGAGGCGGTGAGGCAGCGCCCGCCAATCAGCATGAGATGAACATTATATGGGGTCTGCCAACGTGTGAAAACCACACTCTGGGGAACAGCAGAGTGAGCCGTGGGAGTGCACACGAGTGTGAGACACACTGGGAAGTGTGAGGGGATTGTGAGACACCAGCAGCAGGGCTCAGGGCAGGCCCCACCCCCTGCACATGTCTATACACATACATACATGGGGGCGGTAACAGGAACGGGCCGACCTAGTGAAGGAAGAGGTAAGACATGTGTGAGGCCGGTGACACCCGGGAGGTGACGCCTGAATCATCCGGTGATTGAGGTCTGACGGGTCAGACGCCAAACAGACCCTGATGAGAAGGGGGCGGTGTGGAGGGACTGATTGAGGTCTGACGGGTCAGACACGAACAGACCCTGATGAGAAGGGAGTCCTGTGAAAGGACTGATTGAGATCTGACGGGTCAGACACCGAACAGACTGTTATATCCTGAGTGTTACATTTATTGTAATCAGCCTAGGTCTTCCTAGCTGCTCAGCCAGAATGAGAGATGGTAACGGAATGTTGGTGTGACTGTGATGAATGGAATGCCTGGGTGCCTGTGTGGGTGAGTGATGACAGTTGGAGATGGGCTGAGCAGCTAGGCAGGCTGCTCCTGGTGGGGCCGTGATATGGGCTGTTACATGGGCTGACATAGAGGCTGTAACAAGGGCCTAAGATAGGCTAATGATGAAGCTGGTACGTGGCTGAACCTTGTCTGAAGTGATCTGGAACTGGACCTAATAAAGAAGATTTAGAAACCTACAACATGGCTACAAGTGTCATCCTGTACAGATCACAACATATTAATTTTGGCGACGAGCGGACTTGAACCCAAGCGTACTCAAGGACTGAACAGATCTACAAAGAAACTGTGGGAACCAGCGCAACTACAAAGAAACTGTGAGAACCAGCACAACTACAAAGGAAAAAAAGAAATGTACATGTAACAGTATGGAGTAAAAGGCAAGCCGGCCCCACCAGTGTCCAGTCATCGGACGGCCCCAACCTGTGTCCTGCCTGATCGTGCTCCATGGATTTGACCACAGGTATGGTCTGTATGTTAGGGTATGGATTGACTGGCTTTCACCCTACCACTTCATTTTGAATCTTCTGTATGGTTGTATCTACTGCGCAAAGGAATGTGGCTGTTCAAGATGTGAGTTATGGACTAACTCAGTGAAAGTAATTCACACGTGCCACACAACAGTGGTGTGGTTCTCCTAAGATTGGTGTCTTGGTGACATATGGTTAGCAGAATTTAGTACTAACTTGTCTGCTGCTGTCTGGAGGTGTACAAGCATTGTGTTTGCCACTGCCCTGGATCGGGATGTCTCTTCAAAAATCCTTGGAGTGGATGCACAGAAAGGGAAATATCGTGTCTGTCTTTTATTTGTCGCATTTTGGAATTAATGCCAACGAGAGTATGTCCTAGAGGCCACTTAGGAGCAGTGGTTGCAGTGAAGTAATTGTGGCTATTTTCATCCATTGGACATTTGCCAGTCACAGCGTGTACTTACACGGTGAATTCACATGTCTGGCAAACTTCTACGTGTTTTTAAACTCTGCCATTACAAGGTCAATATCACTCGGTTTCGGCATGAAGGAACTATCAAGGTCAGATCTATGTTTCCTTTGGATTTATTTATTTTTCATCAAATAATTTGGCTTTCAGACACAAAAGGTTGAGTAACTGTTTTGCGGCGTTTTAAATTTCAAAGTGGAACTCGCGCATCTTACCGTCTTTATGGTGTCACGCGCAGCTGCCTTGGTATCTTCGTGACGTTCCACCATGTTCACTCGATTCTGCCGCCTCAGGAAGCCGGATGCACAGACGTGCTGTGAGCCATCCGGCAGGACGTCTGTAAACGTGCTGCCATCTATTGACTGGCCGCCGCTTTGTTCTTTCCCCTCTGCTGGTTCTCGATCTGTTCCTACGAGTCGCCAACCACGCTGCCTTGTTATGCCAATCACGTTTTCATCGTTTTTGTTAATGCAGCAAGTGCGATGCGAAGAAATGCCCTGCGATTTGTCTCTTCATTTGCTTCAATTTTGCCTACAGGGCTCACAGTTGGCTTGAGCATGCTAAGCAAGCTTTCACATGCGGTTTGAGAAGTTCTTAAAATAAGGTACTTTTGTTAATTTCTGTTTCCACGCACATGGTTCCATTCTTCCAGTTACTTTCTTTCACATGGAGTGTCTTATGGTCCACTAACGCTTTCACAACAAAAAGGAACCTGATGTGGGCATTTTGCAGCAATGCCACTTTAGCTACTGTCTTAACATCTTTGGATATGACTTTTCATGTTTTAACATCTTTGGATATGACTTTGCATTTTGGGTGTTCTGCTAAGACTGTCATTGGCCATTCGTGCTCAAATAGAAGTAGCTGTTGGTCAGCACAGGTCACGTCACTAGTGTTCTACTGTATATGGAATTGTATTGGTATTATCTAATGTTTCAAATTTTGTGATGCCACAGTTTTACGCTTTTTATTGGTTGGGACGTCCTAGTCTCCTGGTGGGTGGACATCATATGTTACCCCTTACATGAGGGTGGTTCTGGTCATGGTGGGTGGTTCCCATCTTCTTGTGTTGTGTGTGCAAGTCGTTTTACGTTGCACGTTGGTCTGATGTGTTGGTAAGTCGCCTTGCGCTGCACGTCTTGTCTGTTGGTATGTGTGTAAGTCGCCCTGCGCCTCGCATGTTGTCCTGTGTAAGTCGCCCTGCGCTTCAGATGTTGTCCTGTGTAAGTCGCCCTGCGCTTCAGATGTTGTTGTGTGTAAGTCGCCTTGTGCATCATGTGTTGTCCTGTGTAAGTCGCCCTGTGCTTCAATTGTGTCGGGTGTAAGTCGCCCTGCGCTTCACTGTGTGTACCCTCTATGTGGTCCATGTTGTGGTACACGTGTATTTGTAGTGTTGGTTCACCCTTGTTGTCTGTTTCTGGCCACGGGTGTGTCGTGTGGTGTGTTCACTTTTCACTACATGGTTTTCAAATGTTCAGGGGGAAGGATGGGGTCATTGCTAGTTTAAGTTGCTTGACAGTTTAAAGTTCCCCAAAGTATGTAGTGTTATTCTGCGTTGTAATATGGTGTAATAATCTTCATGAGGGAGGATGGGTAATTTTGATGCATGTATTTTAGATGTCGTTTTTGCCCATCTTTTCTTTATTTGTTTTGTTCTCGCTTTAGTGATGTTTTACTTTTGGTTGCATCCTTGAGTTAGGAACTTTACTGTTTATTTTGTATATAGTATTCTGCTGTAGTAATGTGAACTTTGTTTTCATTTTAAAAGGAAAGGGATAATGTTATATCCTGAGTGTTACATTTATTGTAATCAGCCTAGGTCTTCCTAGCTGCTCAGCCAGAATGAGAGATGGTAACGGAATGTTGGTGTGACTGTGATGAATGGAATGCCTGGGTGCCTGTGTGGGTGAGTGATGACAGTTGGAGATGGGCTGAGCAGCTAGGCAGGCTGCTCCTGGTGGGGCCGTGATATGGGCTGTTACATGGGCTGACATAGAGGCTGTAACAAGGGCCTAAGATAGGCTAATGATGAAGCTGGTACGTGGCTGAACCTTGTCTGAAGTGATCTGGAACTGGACCTAATAAAGAAGATTTAGAAACCTACAACATGGCTACAAGTGTCATCCTGTACAGATCACAACACAGACCCTGTTGAGAAGGAGGTCTGTTTGGAAGGACTGATTGAGGTCTGACGTGTCAGACACCGAACAGACCCTGATGAATCGGGGGTTGTGTGAAAGGCTGATTGAGGTCTCTCACAGGGGCACCGGGAAGGCAATAGGTGTGGAGTGAGTGATTGACGTCTCTCTGAGGCAGTAGCGTAACAAAAAGTGAGGGGACCCCCTTGCAAGAAAATGCTGAAGGACCCCCTCCAGTATGGGTAAGCCTTTGTTACGCCCCTGCTCTGAGGGGCACCAGGATTGGAAAGGGGGTCAGTGCGGAGGGAGTGATTGAGGTCTCTCTGAGAGGCACCAGGGAGGGAGGGAGGGAGGGGCTGGGGTTAGGGTGGGTGCAGTTTTACCTGCTTGGATTTAGTTGCGCTTTGGGAAGTGTCACGGTGTAGATGACGTCACAGCTTAAAATGTCAGCTGTGTGTCTGGTCTTCAATCTTGGGAGGAGTGCAGCGACCCCCAGCGAGGCCTCTGTCAGTGTAAGGGTGGAGGTGATGGTGGTGTATGAGACCTGTGAACCTGGGATGAGACTTGTTAACCTGGGATGAGACCTGTTAACCTGGGATGCGTCCTATGAACCTGGCGATGAGACCTGTGAACCTGGCGAGGAGACCGGTGAACCTGGCGAGGAGACCGGTGAACATGGGTTGAGCCCTATGAACCTGGCGATGAGACCTGGGTAGCTGTCGATGAGATCCCTGAACCTGGTCGATGAGAATTGTGAACCTGGGATGAGACCTGTGAACCTGGGATGAGACCTGTGAACCTGGCGATGAGACCAGTGAACCTGGTGATGAGATCCCTGAACCTGGTCGATGAGATTTGTGAACCTGGGATGAGACCTGTGAACCTGCGATGAGACCTGTGAACCTGGGATGAGACCTGTGAACCTGGGATGAGACCTGTGAACCTGTCAATGAGACCCCTGAACCTGTTGATGAGACTTGTGAACCTGGGATGAGACGTGTGAATCTGGCGATGAGACGTGTGAATCTGGCGATGAGACGTGTGAATCTGGCGATGAGACGTGTGAATCTGGCGATGAGACGTGTGAATCTGGCGATGAGACGTGTGAATCTGGCGATGAGACGTGTGAATCTGGCGATGAGATGTGTGAACCTGGGATGAGACGTGTGAACCTGGGATGAGACGTGTGAACCTGGGATGAGACGTGTGAACCTGGTGATGAGACGTGTGAACCTGGTGATGAGACGTGTGAACCTGGTGATGAGACGTGTGAACCTGGTGATGAGACGTGTGAACCTGGTGATGAGACCCCTGAACCTGGGATGAGACCTGTGAACCTGGGATGAGACGTGTGAACCTGGGATGAGACGTGTGAACCTGGGATGAGACGTGTGAACCTGGGATGAGACGTGTGAACCTGGGATGAGACATGTGAACCTGGCGATGAGACATGTGAACCTGGCGATGAGACCCCTGAACCTGTCAATGAGACTTGTGAACCTGGGATGAGACGTGTGAACCTGGAGATGAGACTTGTGAACCTGGGATTATACCCGTGAACCTGGCGATGAGACTTGTGAACCTGGCGATGAGACTTGTGAACCTGGCGAGGAGACTTGTGAACCAGGGATTAGACCCGTGAACCTGGGATGAGATGTGTGAACCTGGCAATGAGATTTGTGAACCTGGGATTAGACCCGTGAACCTGGCGATGAGACTTGTGAACCTGGCGAGGAGACCCATGAACCTGGGGAGGAGTGCTTTAAGCTCCTTAGGGATTTACAGGACTTCTTCCATGGTGCCTTCACAAGAATCAGTCACATGATGGTATCCAATGAGGCCGAAATAGCTCAGTTGGGAGAGGTTAGACTGAAGATCTAAAGGTTCCTGATTGGATCCCGGGTTTCTGCGGAGGGTTTTTTTGACTGAAAAGTTTTGGAAAACTTGAGAAAATAAAACGTGACTTTAACAACATAGACCTTTTTTCTGCTCTTCATTTAATAACTTCACTCACCCCCTTCCTGTCCTTCATTTATCCCCGATTTTAATTATTTACTTTTCTCACAGTTATGCCTCCTTCCAGCACAATCCCACTAAATAGTCTGAGAGATTCACCTTATGCTCAGTCGCACTTATTGAATGACAGCCCTGGGCTCACTCTCTCTCAGTCTGATGTGACTTGCAGACTGAAGACACAATCACATCCAGTGAATGACAGTCAAGCACAACCCCACTAGGGCAGACCAGGAGCCAGACAGACTCAATGCAACTTCACCATCGGTCCCCGGGACCGCAGGAAGGCTGGAGGAGGGGGGGGGAGGGTCGCAAGCCCCCCTCCCCTATAAAATTAATTGTGCCAGCCCCCCAGACCCTGGCTCAACCCGATGGCTTTGCTTTGAGAGCACAGGAGCCCGCACTTAAAAAATAAATTACTGTGGATTTGCGGATCCTCAGTAGATTTGCGGAAGCATTTACAAAAATGTTTTTGGCCTCAGGGCTGTGCCTCTGAACCCCCCCCCCCTCCTCCAGGCCTAGGGGGCCATTGTATCCGTACCCTGGCATTGCTAGGGACTCAGGGGCTTATGTATGAGCCCTTGTGTCACTTTTGCGCCACCAGTGCGTCACTTTTGGCGACGCAGCAGCGGCGTACAAAATGAGCCTTGTTGCTCCATATTTATAAAGCGATGCATCTAGGCAGATGCATCACTTTGTAAACCCCTGCGCCACATTATACCTGCGCCAGGTATAATGTATGCAGGGGGGCGCTCCAATGTGAGCGGAATTTAATTTTGTGTGCAGGAAGTTTGTAAAGGACAGATTCATACGTCATGAGCACCCCGTCTATCTCCAGTTGGGTCATGTCATGATATGTCATTGGTAATAATGGATGCTTCCTTCAATCATGGTAGGAGTATCGCCGGTAGTATAAAGCGTTGATACGTCAGCCTGTTCCTTGGACACACATGGTAAATGTTAATTTACAAGCCCCTTGTTAAAAGTGACGCACCGGCGGCGCAGGGGGGTCTAGTAAATTAGCCTCTAGTCTCTTTCCGTTGGGTGTAGTATCCTCCATGGGTCACTAGGGGACGGCCAGTCTTGACATCTCCAGACAGTGTCTCTCTTTGGTGATGGGGAAGTCTGGTCCACCTGATCCGTCCATCAGGGGCCCAGGGCCATTATCCAGTGAAAATATTGCTTTAGACGCATCTTCTATCTTTTTTTTGCGGTTAGCGTAAACATTGGCCCACTGCGCTTTACGTGAGGAACAGATTCAATTTACCTTTTTTGGCCAACAGTTTTGGTGAAATTGTCATCACCCTTCATATGTTGAATAGTTACCAAGAAAGTGCAGAAATAAAAGAAAACATTTCTAATTTATATCTGCTTTGCTGTCTGTGTGTCTCCTTGTGAGTTATGCGGCGTGGAGGGTGCGTGGAGTCAAGTCCACACTGTAGTGTTACTGCTGTGCAGTCACAGGAGAAAGGTGTCCACACACCAGACACAGGGGGGCTTATTTACAAGCCCCTTGCGCCACTTTTAACATGGGAAAAGTGACGCAAAAGTGGTGCAAGGGGCTTGTAAATCTGCCCCAGGAATGATAAAACACCTGTGTGGAGCATCACGTGACGCCCAGCACCGCCTAAAGATAATGGGGCAGATTTATAAGAAAGTGACGCATCTGTGAAGATGCGTCACTTTCCCTGCGCCACTTTGAGAAACCCTTGCGCCACTATGGATGCGCCGTATTTGCAATACGGCGCACCATGGCGCAAGGATTGACAGATCCGTCAGATATTCTGATGCATCTGTTGACGCAAAAGTCATGCATTGCTGGAGTCGTGTCGCAAGCATGACGCAACTCCAGCAATGCAGGAGGATGCCTATCTTCATTGTGCCGCGCCACTCCTTATGCCTGCTTCAAGCAGGTGTAAGAATTTTACGCAGTGGCGTCCTAGAAGTGGCGCAGTGAAATGTTCTAGATTTCACTGCATCACTTCTACGAGGCTTTTTTTGCGTTGGAACGCCCACCCTGCATACATTATACCTGACACAGGAATAATGTGACGCAGGGCTCCCTAGATGCGTCACGTTGTAAATGGGCCGCATTTTTACGCTGCTGCTGCGTCACAAAATGTGACGCAACTGCGGCGCAAAAATGTCGCAAGGGGCTTGTAAATCTGCCCCACAGAGACCAGGAGGATGAAAACAGGAAGGGAGGGGTCATCTGAGAGAGGGAAATGGCCTCACTGGTCCCTGCTCAATACCTAGAATAATATAAAACAAATTAATTAAATAGTAAAGAAAACCCAGGTCCCACCGAGATTTGAACTCGGATCACTGGATTCAGAGTCCAGAGTGCTAACCATTACACCATGGAACCGCCTGTCTCTGTTACATCATCTGAAGAGACAGGTTGTTGCTATTGGTCACCTGTAGATTTTCTATTGCTCAGCAGTGTATGTTAAAGGCACCACGAAAGAAGTCTATTTCACAATTAAGCCCTTAAAACACGATACACCAAACTTTTGTTTACCCAAACACACGGAAAAGGACACATTTGGGGCTTTAAACTGTCCTTTTAGGGCAGTACTCTCACTTGCTCTGAGATGGTGTAAGGCGGAAACTTCCTACATCTTAATCTTCTAGAAATCAACACAGAGCAGGTTTAATATTATAAAACAGACTCTAAAACACAACAAGGCACAGGATTGATGTCAGAAAACAGAGTCTGAAACCGCCTCTTCAGTAGCACGGGCGGAGCAGGAAATAAACAAGCATTTTCCACGGAGAGAGCACGGGAAACTGGTGCTTTGTAATCCACGCGCTATTTATATATAATCTGTACTCTTTATTGTGCAATAAAAGACAAACAACGAATAACCCTTCGTAGTATTAATCTGACTTTGTTCCTTTGGGTCATTAATGTAGGAGAGTAGGGTCTGCAATCCTATGATCACCCAGATTTTTTGCTTTTGCTTCATTGGTTTACGACTTTCTCCGGCTGTGGGCCTGCCAATCAGACCCACAGCCTAGCTGTTCTCTCTCGAAATTAACACACATGTACATTAGGTGCATCCACTAATTGGAACTGGGCCGCCTTGTCAGTCCCTGTCTCATCATACCACAGGTATCCAGGGCATCGGTGTACCCAGGGCCTACCAGGGGCTGAAGCATGTATTATGCCACCCCTGGAATGGCCGCCCAAATCTGACACAACTGGCTGCACGACAGCTGGGGCCACGTGGTGTAATCACCCGTTGCTGTAGGTGTAGTATTCCTACACCTAAACCCTAAAATGGACACATGGATTCCTATCAGTCACTCCTATAGCAGGCCTTATCAATCCTGAAGGCAGAGTGCAGGGGATCATGTGGGACGGTGCTCTGGCGCGAGCTGAGCCCGTCGACGGCTTGCGGAACCAAGTCCTAATAGCCGTTCCATGGTGACGCGGGCCAACTACTTTTAATGCCTTATAATCCTTGCGGTTATCTGCTAACTTTGGCCTCGCATCACCTACACATGTCGAGTAAGGTGTCATACGAATGGGAATACGAACCCCTCGCCAGTCCTGGTGACGGGGTTGGCATTCCCCCCTTTTAGAGGGACACGACATGGAAGTAACCTTGAACCCCGGTTAAAGTTGACTCAAGCCTCAGCATCACAAAATGGATGCTGCCACCAGACACAAGTCTGACCTCCCGCTGCTGGGGGACCTTCCAGCGAGGGGGGCTTGGACAAAGGGTTTCCTGTCGAGGGCGGTGTCAGCACCGTCCCAGACAGGGTTTGTGTATCCCAGGTAGGCAGGGCTGAAAGGAAGGTGATTGCAAGTGGCACCCCGGTGCTCACTGTGCATAGCCCGGCTCAAACCAGTTTCGGGGGCACACCAGCCCCTGAGCTGGCGCGAAGCCGGACAAAGGATAGGGGTGTAACCACCCCCCTCCTGGCTCCACCCATAGGTAGAACCTAGTCACGGGCCAGCCCCTTTTCTTAGAATAAAGGTAGGAGCGAGTCCCCTTCCCAAATTGGATAATCAGATAATCGGATACCTCCGAATCACGAACCACTTTCCACGAAAGGAACTCTTGACTATTTCTGAAGACTCTCCCTTGTGGCTAAGGAGTAGCCACCCTGCACCAGCAGGCACCACCTAAGCGCTTGCGGTTTGCTGTAAGTCTCTCCTACGGATCAAGACTGCCCAGCTCGACGAGACCCGAGTTCCCTGCCATCTCTGACCTTTTACCTCCCTCATCAGCTCAGCTGAGAGTCGTAGGTGTGACGAGACCTGCGGGACCGGCTATCTTCAGAACCTGCACGACGCTTATCTAGCACGCCCACCGAGGGACCCTCGAGTGAGTGCACCTAGGGTTTGAGAAGCCCTAAACCCTGAGCAGCTCCAGCATCGAAGTCTGTCTCCCCAGCATCCACGAGATCTGCGTGGGGGCCCTTCCGCTCCTTGCTGTTCACCGCGTTGTCCGACCACTTGCCGACCGGCTTGTGGCCCTCTTCACGACGCACCACGTTTGGTTTCATCACTAGTCTGGTTGCTCCAGACTGGCTCTTGCTCCCCTTCAACAGAGGAGTACCCCGGACCCTCCTGGTCCACTCCCGACGCCATCTTGACTCCCCCGCTTGGGTGGCCACTGCCAAGATCCGCTGCCCCTTCCTGGGCCCAGCATCATCGACAGCAGACACCTTCGTGGGACAGCTCGCCCTCCATCCTGGTCGCCGCCGCGCCTCCTGGTCCGAGGAACAGCCGAGTCCGACGTCACCCACTCACCTGGTCGAGGTGACTTCAGCCGGTACCCTCCTGGTACCCACACGATCGCTGGCTAGCGGTTGAGAACTGTGTCCCCTCTGCTTTCAGGTTTTCTTCATCACCGATCCAGGCTTGGATCGCTCTGAACATCGTCACTGGTCGCCTGCCAGCAACTTCTTCTTTCAGGCTCCTGAGACTACACGAGGACTCCCGACATCTTGGCGAACTTCCCGCAGCCGCAGCCTCCGGGCTAGGTAACTCGAGCATCTCGGTGCTCCATCGCCGGTTCGCTCTACAAGTGTCCAGTTCCTTTTTCGTTTAGTCCCACTGATCGGATCACTCCGGAATCAGTACCTCCAGACTCTAACCATTCGCATTTCACTGTTAGTGTAGGTGGTTTCTCGTGCCCCTCGGGCATTTGTGTAAATTGTGCAACTGAAGTATTTTCCTAAGAGTTTTGTAGTGTGCTTAGCTCCCTGACTCATAAAGAGCCAGGGTAGTCTTGTTATAAATAAATATCCTTTTATTTTCATAACAACTTGTGTGGTGTCCTTTCACTTGGTGTTCAAGGGGTATATGTGATGGTAAACAGCTGGCTTAACACGCCCTCTAGAGTTTAGCCTAAGACTGCTCGTATCCACGCTACTAGGATAGCTGGTCTAAAAGGTTGACTTACAACCAATCATCAATAAGGGTCGTTTGGAATGATACACAGTGATCACTAGAATAGTGAGCACTACATATCAGGCCAACTTCTCACAATTAATATACAGCAGCTGTGCAGCGAGGGCTGGGGCGTGAACAGGAGCTGAGGGGGTCGGTGTAACCTCAAAGGGCTTTAGACTGATAGCAGAGGAGGAGAAGGGAGTGATATTTATTAATATTTAGGGTCTTTTAGGTTTGTAGGAAATAAGAGAAGTTTAATATGTCCCTATCGTAAAAAACCTTATCTTCCCATACCGGGAGTCGAACCCGGGCCGCCTGGGTGAAAACCAGGAATCCTAACCGCTAGACCATATGGGAGACTGTGTGCAGGAAGAACAGCTGTGTATGTGTGACGTGCCCATGCTGCGGACTCCACTCTATATATTTCACCCCACACTGCCACTCTCTGGATCTGACCAAGACGGTAACGGACACCCCACTCCTGACAAACCAGAAGGAATGAGGGGGCATGATTTGATCAACAACCTGCTCATGTCTCATTATTTACAACCCTGGAACTTCTCCAGACACAGAGCCCTGGACCAGAGGACAGCAGCAGCCCCCCCCCCATTGCCTCTTACTGCCCCCCTCCCCCCACCACAGGAGCCAGACAAAGCCGCGCCCCTCTCCCCAGAACACCCCTTCACTCCTGAGTCTCTTCACCGGGCTGAGGGCCCCACAGACCCCTCCCCAGTTACCGTCCAGCTGCTTCCTTGAACCACACTCTCTCCCTGCACCTGTCACAGGCCCCAGGCTGCCATTCAGGGGCTCCAGTCACACCCCCTCTCCCCCTACTAACAGCTCCGACCCCAGTCCTGACATTTGATTGATTCACACAGAGGACCAGCTCAGGTGCACCCTGGCTTCTTCCCAGGTATCTTCACATGCACAGGGTGACCGCCAGGGGGCAGCACTAACACACACACACACACACACAGTAGTGATCGTGAATCAAAAAAAGTGAAGTGATTGTGGTGAAGAAAAAAGGTTGTTTTAAAAATCTCGTAAAGCCAGTAGATTTCTTTATTGGTACTGGATTCGGGATGAGTTTAAAAAGAGTATTCTAGTTGTGCACATATCCGACTTATTATGGTCAAGTGCACTTTTTAAAAGTTGTGTCCAAAAAAGGTCGACATGTTTCAGCCCTCGTCAGCCCCTAGGGGTCAAGTGGGCTTTCTTCAGGACCTGGTGCAAAACAGAGTAGCCCAAACTACGGGCACCCTTGTGGATGTGCGGGAAACTTATTTCCTTCTTGGATGCACATTCAATCTGGTCTCCTTCGTTACAGGCCACAACGGGTCCTAGGAGGCAGAGTCAGCACTGGTCACAGACCGACGCCAAAGAGAGCGTGAAGCGACCCCCCTAGAGTACCCGTTGTGGCCTGTAACGAAGGAGACTCACGATCACTACTGTGATTACCAGTGGTAAAAGCCTCCGGGTGGAGGAAGCATTGGATTAACCCAATGATTATGCGATCACGTTAAATACCACATCTAGCGGAGAATCAAGATATACCGCTAATCTCGATCCCTAACTAAACGTGAATGAGGGTTTCTTAAATAGTACAAAGTACTAACCATGCAATACCCTGGTTTCCCAGGACCAGTGATCCACTCTACGACTGATTTTTTGATATATTGAGACAAGGAAGCTGAGTGGATCTAAGCCCTTCTTTCTCCCTCCCATTTGATTTTTGAATGCAGTTTCTTTTCCCCATTTGTTCCTTTCATACATGTGGTCCCCAAATAAGCTTTTGGCTGCTCTGTCTTGTTATTCTGAGAGTCAGGAGTTAAAAGGGGGGCTTGGTCCCTAGTTTGGGGGGCCGGGGGCACCGGAAGTAAACACCCCTCCTTGATACAACTATGGCCCGGTAACCTCTGATTGCCCTCTGACCCGCACAGACTGGATTCTAGGCAGATCTCTTTTATAGAGGAGGTGGTACTGATGTTGAGACGATGCTGCCGAGGGGCAAAGGGGCAAGGGCTGACAATGGCTCAGCATTTCAACCCAGTCTCCTCCTATTACCATCTTTGTTACACCCACAGCATATAAGAGCTCTGATAGGTCAGAGGGGACACCCCTCTTGTTACCCTCTGGTGTTTAAACAGATCCTATGACAAGGACCAGTCCCTACGGACCAGAAACATAAAATGTAACACCTGATGAAGTTTAAAATATATATAACTAGATAACATAACCCCCTTATTAACTTTTGGATCCCATGGTGAATACCATGTTTATAATTAAAATGCACGAACCGCAAAAACATATTCAAGTATTTAATGCTACAAAGAACATCCGAACCAAAAAGAATTAACTCTTAAAACACCCTAAAAATGTTACTGAGAATCTACAGCAATAATGTACCCAAAAGTAAACACGAGACACCCTAAATAAATAAAAAACAAAACTAACTCTGACCCAATACCAAGAAACCTACGGTGTTGGAGCGCTATACATATATAACTAGATAATATAACCCCATTATTAACTTCTGGATCCCCAAAATAATAAATGGAAATAAATCATCACAAGCAGCCACTGCTCACCCACTTCCCCTATAAATTAAATATCTGTCGGGTTTGCAGCTTTATCAGGTGATAAGAAACAGAAAGCTACGTAGATGGCTCGCCTTGTCACCTCCCCTCCACCGAGCCATTGATAGCTCAGTTGGCAGAGCGGAGGATTGCGGTGGATTGACTGACATCCTTAGGTCCGGCTCGAAGGATATTACCAACTCTTAACTGTTTTCCTCTGCTTCACAATTCAAAGCGCCTCTTTCTCAGACACTCACACACCTGGGCTTTTCCTGCCTCCTCTCTTCTCCTTTACAAGCCGGCTTTCTCCTTTGGCTCTGGCGGTGAAGGGGCTCCCTCCCACCTCCCTCCCTGTGTGCAGCACCCGCTGCAACCCCTCATCATCAGACAGAGCCAGGGGCCCCTGGGCTGAAGAGCCAGGCCGGGCCCAGTCGGAAGCAGAGCTGGTTGCTGTGACTCTGGCATCAGGTGATGCCGCTGAGAGCGTCTGCTAGGAGGTGAGGAGGTTCTTGTGAGGTGTGAGGGAGGAGTGTGTGTTTGTTGGGAGGGAGGAGTGTGTGTGTTTGTGGAGGCTGTGGCCCCTGTCTTGGTGTGAAGGAGCTGGACAATGAGAAAGATCAGTCACAGGCAGGACAGGGCGGGCTGAAGCACATGATGAGCGCTGCTCAGCGACCGATCCCATCGGTTCCTCGTTAGTATAGTGGTCAGTATCCCCGCCTGTCACGTGGGAGACCGGGGTTCAATTCCCCGACGGGGAGGCACTTTTTAAAACATGTTTTTAAACTAAGCAAACATTTTGTCCATGGCAAACCATTTTTAAATGCAATTTATAATGTTACACTGATATTACAATTTGCTGATACTTTTTTATTTATGGCCAACGCTTTTACAAGTTAAAATATTTCCAAGTGTTTTACCTGTTGGACAGCATTTTGTGCCTTTTCTTTTTAAGCTTTCTTGAAAAAATAACTGAGGCTTATTATTTATATAAACATATATGATATTAAAATCAAAGAACTACATGGAAAAGGCATATCAACGAGTATTTTTCATGCTAAATAAATGGAATACTGGCGGCAGGCTCTGAATGGGGAATTGTTTTATACGAAGGTGTCACTTTTATCTATTTAAGCGTAATGGTTTAGGACTCACAGACTCATTGTGAAAGTAAAAGTACTACTGACCCGGACGTGCACGCCCCACCACCCTCATCAGAGATCTCATACTCCCCAGGTCCAGGCATGAGTACCTAACACAGGTCGGTGTTTACCCTCTATAGTGGGACATGATAGGACTACAAGTCCCTGCATTGTAAGTAAAACCCTGTCCAGTTGGGTGACCAATTGGCATGGGTGCAAATTCAGGACGGTGAGTGTAAAAATTCAGGACAAAGGGTCAAAATTCAGGACAGACATTCAGGACAAGAGGTCAAAATTCAGGACAAAAGGTACGTTTTACAGACACATCAGAGGAGGTTGTTCAATAGTATATAAGTAAGCCCAAACATATTCATCCATTCGCTAACCTATCCATCATGTATCCTTCTATCCATCATTTCACTCATCCATACCTCCATTCACACTTTCACTCATCCATCCATCAACCCTTTCATCCTATCCATTCGTACACTCATCCATCCACTCTTCCACCCATCCATCCATTCATGCATCCATCCAACCATTTACCCTTTCAACCATCCAGCCATCCTTTCACTTACTCATCCATCCACCCAGTCACTCATCTGGAAGGATGAGTGACTGGGTGGAGTCATCCATCCATCCTCCCTTTCTCTCTCCATTGACCCTTTCACTTAGCCATCCATCCAGCAGAGACTCCCCAGCCAGGGGCGAAGGATGCAGCTGCGAGTAACAATAAGCGGTTGGTGGGCATTCCCAGAAGGGACATCACTAGGTGAGTGCTGGAGGAGGTTTCCCCTCCTCAGATTTTGGGGGGTAGCAGGTATTGCTTTGCGTTGTAGCAATAGCAGGTAATGCTCCCTAGGTTTAGGGTTGATGCAGGAATTGTTCCCCGGTTTGGCAAGGGTATTGAGCGCATGACAATGTCATAGGGGAGCTGGCAGCTGGTGCTTCCCCCTATTTGTTGCATCAGGTATATTGCCGCCAGTTTTTGTGACGTCCCTGGTGTTGGTGCTGGTAGCCACACTATAGTGCAGCCAGAGAGCAGTTGGCTCTCGTGCACTGCCTCCTGCTGGACACCAAGGGTGGTCTCCAGATGTGAATAGGTGTCCACCGACTCACAACAAGGAGAGGGTTGGTATTGCATCAAATGCATTCATTTGAAGTGCTGTTATTTTTTGGTATGCTGTCTTTGATTGTCATTGTTAGAGGGTGGTTCTGACACTAGGGGCTGCCCGTATGTTTCGCTTTTTGAGCACCTAATCATTGAGCTTTTACTGTGGGGGACCCTCATAAATTGGTTACTCACCCACAGTGAACTCACCAGGAACGAGACTGCATGGAGATTTTACTGGTATTCCCCTGGCTTGTGCAAAAAAACAATTGATGGATGGAATGCTGGGCAGTGCAAACATTCACCCCCAGTCACAAAGATCTGGGTTTAATCCATCATTCTTTTGCTCACCACACCACCCCAGTTTGGACCCAGCCATATGCAAGTCAGTCTTCACCCTGCTCCTTGTGGGAACAGTCCAGCCCGAACTGCCATGTCAGGTCCTCCCTGGACCGGAAACAAGCATCCTGGGACCGGTATCAGGGCATCACCCTTCCTCAGCCAGGCTAGCTTGAATCCAGTGGTGACCAGGCCACTGCGCAGCAGCTGGAGTAAGGGACACCAGGCTGGTTACATGCAGACACATGTTTATATACGTGTGCACACGTGTAGGGGCTGCGCAGGGGAGATTCCTAGCGTGCGGAATCTGGAAACGATGTCTCACTGGCCGCCCTAGCATTAGGGTTGCAGGGCATTGTCCGGTTGTTGAGTGGGGAGTTGTCCTGTAGGCTCTGAGAACTTCATTCAGAGCTGCTTGCAGTTCTCTCCTCCCAGCAATGGCTTGCTGAAATGTCTTTTTGAGCGTGGCCATAAATCTCCCAATGGTGTAATTCGCTTGTGGCCAGAGTGGTGTAACTTTTCTGTGCTCAAAGTCCATGTGTTTCGCAAAAGCACCGAATTTGTGTCCATTAAATGGGGGCCCATTGTCTGTTTTGACTTTCTTGTGAACACCCCATGTTGCAAATATCTCATCTAGCACCTTGAGAGTGCAGGAGGCGCTTGTAGATGATATTATTTGTGCGATGGGAAATCGTGAATATTCGTCAATTATGGCAACCACATATTTTCCAGACTGCAGCGGTCCATAGAAGTCCATGGCAACTTCTTGCCACACTCCCCTGGGTAGGGTGGTCATTTGTAATGGTGCCGGTGGATTGCTTTTGCTGGTCAACTGACAGAGATGGCAATCCTTCAGTGTAGCTTCCACCATTTGGTCTGACGGCAGAGGGTGATGGGGCATGTAGTCAGCCGGGTTCTCCTCCTTCCCTGGTTTGGGAAGTAATCTGGGAAGCTTGTTAACACAGTTCTTATTGTCGTTGACTGTGAATAAGACTTTCACCAGATGAAGACGCTCCGCAGTGGGGAGGCTCAGTAGACAGTCAGCGTCCGGCCCCTTGATGACATGTATGACCGCCGGTACAGTGATGCCGTCATGGGTGAGAGTTGTGTGGAATTTACCCAGACAGGGGAGCGGTTTTTTGGACATCCACGTGAAGACGCGGACTGGTGCAAAAGTTAGTGGGGGTTTCGGGACCATCTTCTCGTGTTCCGTAACTGGAATATAGTTCAGCGAGGCTCCGCTATCCCATATAAATTTGGTGTCGTAATTCCCCACTCTAATATCTAGGCGTGGATACTTCTTCAGTTGATCAGGGTCCGCAATCATGTTCAAGTGTTCCACAGTGTAGGTCGAGTCTTTGGAGGACAATGATCTCGAGTCCCGAGATGGGGATCGGCGTCCCCAACGTGACCGGCATGATTCCCGGCTGGAATGTGATGAGCCTGTGGACCGCCTGGGCTCTCCTTGAACAGCTCTAATGTGATGTTTCCTTGAGTCAGAGCGGGACGATCTCGTTGTCTCACCTCGCCTTTCTTTGTGATAGTCCCCGCACATGGCTTCGAAGTGGTTGGATCGCCCACATTTCCTGCATCGCAGACCCATGGCCGGACAGGTGTCTATATGAGGATAGTCATAACCACACCGATAACATCGGTTAGTCCTCTCTGGCTTTTGGTCCCTTCGCCCCGTTTCTCTTCTCCTGTACTCCGGGCGTCGTTGGTGAGACGACGGTCTCTGTCTCCATTTATTCTCCCGCGAATACTTCCTTCTGCTACGAGGTCGGTCTTGAACACGGTGCGCTTGCTCCTGACGGCCGTTGTGTCCCGTTTCGATGGTAGCGGCGTGTTCCTCCGCTTCGTCGTATATACGAGTCATTTCTTCTATCTCTTCCAATTCGTGGGGTTTCCTCAGTAGCCGTCTCCTGAGAGCTTCTGAGTGACAGCCAACTATGATTTGTGATTTGATAGCAGCGTCAGGCGAGAAGGTTTCGAACTCACAGTGTCTCGACAGCCGTCGTAACCGGGTGATAAATGCACTCATTGCCTCCTCTTTTCCTTGACGCGCTTGGTGAAACTTGTGGCGCTCATAGTCCACATTTCTTTTATGTAGAAACTTTTTGTTTAGTGCCTCACGCACCTTGTCATATGTTCCACTATCTGCAGGTGAGAAATCCTTGATGATTTTACTTATATCCCGGCCTGCTAGGTTGCGAAGGGCAATTAACTTCTCTTTGTCTTCCGTCACTCTGGATCCCTCGATGTAATCTTCGAAGTCTTCTAACCATTCTTGCCACTTGGGGCCCATACTCCCTCCTGTGGTCACGGTCAGAGGTTCCGGAGCTCGCAGGTGTGATCCTCCCGCAACAAGGAGCTTCCGCTGTGGTGAGGTCGCCATTGTGTCGTTGTCTTCTTTCCCCTCCTTCGTTGGTGCTTGTTTCTTTATGTGTTCTCGCCAATGCTTGTTTATTTGCTCTCGTCAATGCTTGTTTATTTGCTCTTGTCAAAGCTTGTTTATTTGCTCTTGCCAATGCTTGTTTACTTGCTCTCGTCAATGCTTGTTTATTTGCACTTGACAATGCTTGTTTGTTTGCACTCGACAATGCTTGTTTATTTCTTCTTGCCAATGCTTGTTTGTTTGCACATATCAATGCTTGTTTACTTGTACTTGACAATGCTTGTTTTACGTCCCTTCGCCAATGCTTGTTTATTTGCACTTGACAAGGCTTGCTTATTTGCTGGGTGCCTGACTTCAAAATGGCCGCTCTGCAACACTCAAGGGGACTGTCTCGAAAGCTGCCTGACTACAAGATGGCCGCCGTCCCTGCACACACACGAGGCTCTCTCTCCTGGCTCATTCAGTCCTTTCCATGCTGGACTCACCGGCGGGCAGCTTCAAGGGTGGCACTCTTCAGGCTCTGCTTATTTTCGACGGCGACAGCTATCAGGTGAGGTCGGGGTGGCTCCCGCCTTATTCTGCAGCTTCCCGCTTTTCCCTCGCGACAGCATGCCAAAGCTCACGCATCGGGCGTGAGATCAGCCGTCATCGACGGGCTTTCAGCTCGCATTTCAACGCGCTCGCTGGCAGGCTTTCGGAGACAGCGTCTCCGACGTAGAGGCACTCCTCTCTTCGCTCTGGGGCACAAGGCAGGGTCGGGGTGGGCTCCCGACTTCTGTACTCACTGGTGGCATTCAAATCTCACACATCCAGCGTGAATCGCGCTTCGGAACGATCGGTCACTTCAGGCAGGTCCACACCTGTTCCTGTGGCTGCTCCCGGCTCTTCAACAATCTCTGGGGCTCCTTGGACAGTGGGGCTTGCTCATCCCACCCTCGTCGCCAGTTGTAGCATCGCGCTACAAAGAACCACGGACACTTCTGGTGGTTTAACAGGAGCTTTATTCATCAGCCTCTTATCTCTGCCTTGTCCCTACACTAACTGCCTCTTCCTATCGTGACTCCTCCTCTTCCCCTCGCTCTACTCGCTCCGCCCCCCAACTACTAGACTGCTGACTTCATTACAGAGGGACTGATCGACGTCTCTCTCAGGCAGTAGTGTAACAAAACGTGAGGGGACACCCCTGCAAGAAATGCTGAAGGACCGCCACGCCCCCTCCTCCAGTATGGGTAAACCTTTGTACGCCCCGGGCACAAGTCCTAAAAAAAGAAGTGGGGGGATGCCGTCCACCCGCGTGGTACCCCGGCTCGAGCCCTGGACTGTGTGGTCTTCACTCTTGGGAGGAGAGCAGCGACCCCCAGCGAGGCCTCTGTCAGTGTAAGGGCGGAGGTGATGGTGGTGAATGAGATCTGTGAACCTAGCGATGAGACCTGTGAACCTGGGATGAGACCCGTGAACCTGGGATGAGATCTGTGATCCCGGCTATGAGACCTGTGAACCTGGCGATGAGACCCGTGAACCTGGCTATGAGACCCGTGAACCTGGCTATGAGACCCGTGAACAGGGCGATGAGACCCGTGAACCTGGAGAGAAGTACTCTAGGCTCTTCAGTGATGCATAGGTGATCCTTGGTGTTTTTCACAGGAATTAGTCACATGATGAAAACCAGTGAGGCCAAAATAGCTCAGTTGGGAAAGCGTTAGACTGAAGATCTAAAGGTCCCTGGTTCGATCCCGGGTTTCGGCAGATACATTTTGTTGTCGATTATAAATTGTATGAAATTAACATTAGTGAGTGTTATTATAATTCATATTTTTTAGTTCAGAAATAAAAAATAGTTAATGAAAGCAGATCAAAGTGGATCAAAGGAACCAATGGAAAATAAAGAGAGGCAGAAATAAAGAGCAATGATGGAGCGGGAGGCAGAGTGAACGATGAAAGAAGGAAGAAGAGGAAGGAAAGGGAAAAGAAGGATGTAAGAATAAAGCTGGGAAGGGCAGAGGGAAAGGGGAGGAGGAGTATGTAACAGAGGAAACAAGGGTGAAGGAAGGGAAAATAACAAACATGACCAAGAAAGGAAAAGAGGCCAATGAAGAAATGTAAGAAACAATGCAGAAACAATGACTGCTGAGGTCTTGAACACATCGATAAATGGGAGCCATATTTATTTTTGTCTGCTTAGAAAAAATAAGATTTGTAGGTAGATTTAACAATGGAAGACCCAAATCAACAAAGAAAATGTAAATTTACACCTGTAGGTTTGCAACTATGTTTGGGTCTATATTTACGAACAGTTTGGATTCTCAAAGAATTCTATGATTACTCATTAGAAGCTGTGAGGGTTACAGCTTCCTAAAGTACTCACAAACTTAAGTTCCAACACACATTCCTAATTGTGCTTGCCAAAAAGAACATTTGCATTTCCTAATATGCTATTTTTCTCCTCCATGTTGAAAATAATTAACCCCTTCCTCTACAATCCCATCAAAGTTTGGGGTGTTCCCCTCTTTTTCCTACTATAGATGAGGTTTATTCCAGCCCTAGGAAGATTAAATCACAAGCTATTTCCCGGGTGAGGACAAATTCTGAAAAAGTCTGGGAATAGCAGCAATGTCACAAGGTTGTTGGAGGACACAAACTTTCCATGGCATTACAGCCCTTTGACATAGACCCGCCCCTGAAGCATATTTGTCCCCATATTATTTTGCACCATACTGGTGTAATTTTACATGGAAATAAATAGATTTAAGACATTAAGGGGCATATTCTCAAGAACGTGTGATAATTATCACAAAATTAGCTTAACACATCTTTGCATATCGCAGTCTATCGCGGGAAAACAACTCCGTGTTAACGTAGTATTCTCAACCCGGCGGCACCATGCGATAGTCCCACGATAATGCATCAAATGACAGCGATAAAATCAACGCAACACCGCAAAAATGCAAAACACAAACACGAAAAATGTTGCGATGAGGCCAATCACGACACAAAATCCATTGATAACCAGTGACCGGCCTGCAATTCCCAGGCTTCATGCGGGAAAATGCATTATAAAATCAGAACAAGAAAAACACATCTGTGAACCTGGGATGAGACCTGTGAACATGGGTTGAGCCCTATGAACCTGGCGATGAGACCTGTGAAGCTGTCGATGAGATCCCTGAACCTGTCGATGAGACTTGTGACCCTGGGATGAGACCTGTGAACCTGGGATGAGACGTGTAAACCTGGTGATGAGACATGTGAACCTGGGATGAGACCAGTGAACCTGTCGATGAGACTTGTGAACCTGGGATGAGACCTGTGAACCTGCGATGAGACCTGTGAACCTGTCAATGAGACCCCTGAACCTGTCGATGAGACTTGTGAACCTGGGATGTGACCTGTGAACCTGGGATGAGACGTGTGAACCTGGCGATGAGACGTGTGAACCTGGGATGAGACCAGTGAACCTGGTGATGAGACGTGTGAACCGGTCGATGAGACCCCTGAACCTGGGATGAGACCTGTGAACCTGGGATGAGACGTGTGAACCTGGCAATGAGACATGTGAACCTGGCGATGAGACCCCTGAACCTGGTGATGAGACCTGTGAACGTGGGTTGAACCCTATGAACCTGGCGATGAGACCTGTGAAGCTGTCGATGAGATCCCTGAACCTGTCGATGAGAATTGTGAACCTGGGATGAGACCTGTGAACCTGGGATGAGACGTGTGAACCTGGCGATGAGACATGTGAACCTGGGATGAGACCAGTGTACCTGTTGATGAGACCAGTGAACCTGGTGATGAGACCAGTGAACCTGTCGACGAGACCCCTGAACCTGTCGATGAGACTTGTGAACCTGGGATGAGACCTGTGAACCAGCAATGAGACCTGTGAACCTGGCGATGAGACCTGTGAACCTGTTGATGAGACCCCTGAACCTGTTGATGAGAATTGTGAACCTGGGATGAGACCTGTGAACCTGGGATGAGACCTGTGAGCCTGTCAATGAGACCCCTGAACCTGTCGATGAGACTTCTGAACCTGGGATGAGACCTGTGAACCTGGGATGAGACGTGTGAACCTGGCGATGAGACCTGTGAACCTGGGATGAGACCAGTGAACCTGGTGATGAGACGTGTGAACCGGTCGATGAGACCCCAGAACCTGGGATGAGACCTGTGAACCTGGGATGAGACGTGTGAACCTGGCAATGAGACATGTGAACCTGGCGATGAGACCCCTGAACCTGGTGATGAGACCTGTGAACGTGGGTTGAACCCTATGAACCTGGCGATGAGACCTGTGAAGCTGTCGATGAGATCCCTGAACCTGTCGATGAGAATTGTGAACCTGGGATGAGACGTGTGAACCTGGGATGAGACGTGTGAACCTGGCGATGAGACATGTGAACCTGGGATGAGACCAGTGAACCTGTTGATGAGACCAGTGAACCTGGTGATGAGACCAGTGAACCTGTCGACGAGACCCCTGAACCTGTCGATGAGACTTGTGAACCTGGGATGAGACCTGTGAACCAGCAATGAGACCTGTGAACCTGGCGATGAGACCTGTGAACCTGTTGATGAGACCCCTGAACCTGTTGATGAGAATTGTGAACCTGGGATGAGACCTGTGAACCTGGGATGAGACCTGTGAGCCTGTCAATGAGACCCCTGAACCTGTCGATGAGACTTGTGAACCTGGGATGAGACCTGTGAACCTGGGATGAGACCTGTGAACCTGGGATGAGACGTGTGAACCTGGCGATGAGACCTGTGAACCTGGGATGAGACCAGTGAACCTGGTGATGAGACGTGTGAACCGGTCGATGAGACCCCTGAACCTGGGATGAGACCTGTGAACCTGGGATGAGACGTGTGAACCTGGCAATGAGACATGTGAACCTGGCGATAAGACCCCTGAACCTGTCAATGAGACTTGGGAATCTGGGATGAGACCTGTGAACCTGGGATGAGACCTGTGAACCTGGGATGCGACGTGTGAACCTGGGATGAGAAGTGTGAACCTGGCGATGAGACTTGTGAACCTGGGATTAGACCCGTGAACCTGGCGATAAGACTTGTGAACCTGGCGATGAGACTTGTGAACCTGGCGAGGAGACTTGTGAACCAGGGATTAGACCCGTGAACCTGGGATGAGACGTGTAAACCGAGCGATGAGATTTGTGAACCTGGGATTAGACCCGTGAACCTGGCGATGAGACTTGTGAACCTGGCGAGGAGACCCATGAACTTGGGGAGGAGTGCTTTAAGCTCTTCAGGGATTTACAGGACTTCTTCCATGGTGCCTTCACAAGAATCAGTCACATGATGGTATCCAATGAGGCCGAAATAGCTCAGTTGGGAGAGGTTAGACTGAAGATCTAAAGGTTCCTAATTGGATCCCGGGTTTCTGCGGAGGGTTTCTTTGACTGAAAAGTCTTGGAAAACTTGAGAAAATAAAACGTGGCTTTAACAACATATACCTTTTTTCTGCTCTTCTTTCAATAACTTCACTCCCCCCCTTCCTGTCCTTCATTTATCCCCAATTTTAATTATTTACTTTTCTCACAGTTATACCTCCTTCCAGCACAATCCCACTAAATAGTCTGAGAGATTCACCTTATGCTCAGTCGCACTTATTGAATGACAGCCCTGGGCTCACTCTCTCTCAGTCTGATGTGACTTGCAGACTGAAGACACAATCACATCCAGTGAATGACAGTCAAGCACAACCCCACTAGGGCAGACCAGGAGCCAGACAGACTCAATGCAACTTCACCATCGGTCCCCGGGACCGCAGGAAGGCTGGAGGAGGGGGGGGGAGGGTCGCAAGCCCCCCTCCCCTATAAAATTAATTGTGCCAGCCCCCCAGATCCCGGCTCAACCCAATGGCTTTGCTTTGAGAGCACAAGAGCCCGCACTTAAAAAAATAAATTACTGTGGATTTGCGGATCCTCAGTAGATTTGCGGAAGCATTTACAAAAATGTTTTTGGCCTCAGGGCTGTGCCTCTGGAACCTCCCCACCCCCTCCTCCAGGCCTAGGGGGCCAGTGTATCCGTACCCTGCCATTGCTAGGGACTCAGGGGCTTATTTATGAGCCCTTGTGTCACTTTTGCGCCACCAGTGCGTCACTTTTTGTGACGCAGCAGCGGCGTAAAAAATGAGCCTTGTTGCTCCATATTTACAAAGTGATGCATCTAGGTAGATGCGTCACTTTGTAAACCCCTGTGCCACATTATACCTGCGCCAGGTATAATGTATGCAGGGGGGCGCTCCAATGTGAGCGGAATTTAATTTTGTGTGCAGGAAGTTTGTAAAGGACAGATTCATACGTCATGAGTGCCCCGTCTATCTCCAGTTGGGTCATGTCATGATATGTCATTGGTAATAATGGATGCTTCCTTTAATCTTGGTAGGAGTATCGCTGGTAGTATAAAGCGTTGATACGTCAGCCTGTTCCTTGGACACACATGGTAAATGTTTATTTACAAGCCGCTTGATAAAAGTGACGCACCGGCGGTGCAGGAGGCTTGTAAATTAGCCTCTAGTCTCTTTCTGTTGGGTGTAGTATCCTCCATGGGTCACTAGGGGACAGTCAGTCTTGACATCTCCAGACAGTGTCTCTCTTTGGTGATGGGGAAGTCTGGTCCACCTGATCCGTCCATCAGGGGCCCAGGGCCATTATCCAGTGAAAATATTGCTTTAGACGCATCTTCTATCTTTTTTTTGCGGTTAGCGTAAACATTGGCACACTGCGCTTTACATGAGGAACAGATTCAATTTCATTGTTTTTGTCATCTCCCTTCAT
Organism: Triturus cristatus; assembly: GCF_964204655.1. NCBI lineage: Eukaryota > Metazoa > Chordata > Amphibia > Caudata > Salamandridae > Triturus > Triturus cristatus. The sequence continues at coordinate 142,366,713 of NC_140585.1, read as the reverse complement.
ATGTTGAATAGTTACCAAGAAAGTGCAGAAATAAAAGAAAGAACATTTCTAATTTATATCTGCTTTGCTGTCTGTGTGTCTCCTTGTGAGTTATGCGGCGTGGAGGGCGTGTGGAGTCAAGTCCACACTGTGCGTGTTACTGCTGTGCAGCCACAGGAGAAAGGTGTCCACACACCAGACACAGGGTGGCTTATTTACAAGCCCCTTGCGCCACTTTTGCGTCACTTTTAACATGGGAAAAGTGAAGCAAAAGTGGTGCAAGGGGCTTGTAAATCTGCCCCAGGAATGATAAAACACCTGTGTGGAGCATCACGTGACGCCCAGCACCGCCTAAAGATAATGGGGCAGATTTATAAGAAAGTGACGCATCTGTGAAGATGTGTCACTTTCCCTGCGCCACTTTGAGAAACCCTTGCGCCACTATGGATGCGCCGTATTTGCAATACGGCGCACCATGGCGCAAGGATTGACAGATGCGTCAGATATTCTGATGCATCTGTTGACGCAAAAGTCACGCATTGCTGGAGTTGTGTCGCAAGCATGACGCAACTCCAGCAATGCAGGAGGATGCCTATCTTCATTGTGCCGCGCACTCCTTATGTTTGCTTCAAGCAGGTGTAAGAATTTTACGCAGTGGCGTCCTAGAAGTGGCGCAGTGAAATGTTCTAGATTTCACTGCATCACTTCTACGAGGCTTTTTTGCGTTGGAGCGCCCACCCTGCATACATTATACCTGACACAGGTATAATGTGACGCAGGGCTCCCTAGATGCGTCACGTTGTAAATGGGCCGCATTTTTACGCTGCTGCTGCGTCACAAAAGTGACGCAACTGCGGCGCAAAAATGTCGCAAGGGGCTTGTAAATCTGCCCCACAGAGACCAGGAGGATGAAAACAGGAAGGGAGGGGTCATCTGAGAGAGAGAAATGTCCTCACTGGTCACTGCTCAATACGTTGAATAATATAAAACAAATTGAGTAAATAGGAAAGAAAACTCAGGTCCCACCGAGATTTGAACTCGGATCGCTGGATTCCGAGTCCAGAGTGCTAACCATTACACCATGGAACCGCCTGTCACTGTTACATCATCTGAAGATACAGCTTGTTGCTATTGGTCACCTGTAGACTTTCTATTGCTCAGCAGTGTATGTTAAACGCACCACGAAAGAAGTCTATTTCACAATTAAGCCCTTAAAACACGATACACCAAACTTTTGTTTACCCAAACACACGGAAAAGGACACATTTGGGGCTTTAAACTGTCCTTTTAGGGCAGTACTCTCACTTGCTCTGAGATGGTGTAAGGCGGAAACTTCCTACATCTTAATCTTCTAGAAATCAACACAGAGCAGGTTTAATATCATAAAACAGACTCTAAAACACAACAAGGCACAGGATTGATGTCAGAAAACAGAGTCTGAAACCGCCTCTTCGGTAGCACGGGGAGCAGGAAGTAAACAAGCATTTTCCACGGTGAGAGCACAGGAAACTAGTGCTTTGTAATCCACGCGCTATTTATATATAATCTGTACTCTTTATTGTGCAATAAAAGACAAACAACGAATAACCCTTCGTAGTATTCATCTGACTTTGTTCCTTTGGGTCATTAATACTGCATCAGCTGTGCAGCAAGGGCTGGGGCGGGAACAGGAGCTGTGGGGTCGGTGTAACCTCAAAGGGCTTTAGACTGATAGCAGAGGAGGAGAAGGGAGTGATATTTATTAATATTTAGGGTCTTTTAGGTTTGTAGGAAATAAGAGAAGTTTAATATGTCCCTATCGTAAAAAACCTTTTCTTCCCATACCGGGAGTCGAGCCCGGGCCGCCTGGGTGAAAACCAGGAATCCTAACCGCTAGACCATATGGGAGACTGTGTGCAGGAAGAACAGCTGTGTATGTGTGACGTGCCCATGCTGCGGACTCCACTCTATATATTTCACCCCACACTGCCACTCTCTGGATCTGACCAAGACGGTAACAGACACCCCACTCCTGACAAACCAGAAGGAATGAGGGGTCATGATTTGTTCAACAACCTGCTCATGTCTCATTATTTACAACCCTGGAACTTCTCCAGACACAGAGCCCTGGACCAGAGGACAGCAGCAGCCCCCCCCCCCCCCATTGCCTCTTACTGCCCCCCTCCCCCCACCACAGGAGCCAGACAAAGCCGCGCCGCTCTCCCCAGAACACCCCTTCACTCCTGAGTCTCCTCGCCGGGCTGAGGGCCCCACAGACCCCTCCCCAGTTACCGTCCAGCTGCTTCCTTGAACCACACTCTCTCCCTGCACCTGTCACAGGCCCCAGGCTGCCATTCAGGGGCTCCAGTCACACCCCCTCTCCCCCTACTAACAGCACCGACCCCAGTCCTGACATTTGATTGATTCACACAGAGGACCAGCTCAGGTGCACCCTGGCTTCTTCCCAGGTATCTTCACATGCACAGGGTGACCGCCAGGGGGCAGCACTCACAGCCCACAGGGCCATGGAGCAGCGATGGGACATCAGCAGCCTTGAGGGGCGCAGACCCCGAATAATCCCGCCCTGCCTTCTGCGAGAGCGGAGGGGGAGCCTCTGCGGTGTGTTTTTACAAAACTAAACATATGAGGTTAAAAACAAGTAAACACATATTTGTAGGCATTCTCTGCTGTGTTGTTCCTTTTTGACATCATCAATTTAAAAGAACCGAATGGAGAAAACTTTTAAAAATAGCTAGGATACGACTGCAGCGTGGACAAGCATGAAACATTCAGAAGTACAAATGCTTCCATATTTATTCATGTCAAATGTAAACAAGTTATACATCAAAATATAGATCTATGTTTACACCGGATGTAAAAAGTGTGCGCTAATAGGGTCAGGGTGCAGTTTCTTTTCCCCATTTGTTCCTTTCATACATGTGGTCCCCAAATAAGCTTTTGGCTGCTCTGTCTTGTTATTCTGAGAGTCAGGAGTTAAAAGGGGGGCTTGGTCCCTAGTTTGGGGGCCCAGAGTACGGAGGCCCCAGGAAACCAGAAGTAAACACCGCTCTTTGATACAACTACGGCCCGGTAACCTCTGATTGCCCTCTGACCCGCACAGACTGGATTCCAGGCAGACCTCTTTTATAGAGGAGGTGGTACTGACGTTGAGACGATGCTGCCGAGGGGCAAAGGGCTGACAATGGCTCAGCATTTCAACCCAGTCTCCTCCTATTACCATCTTTGTTACACCCACAGCATATAAGAGCTCTGATAGGTCAGAGGGGACATCCCTCTTGTCACCCTCTGGTGTTTAAACAGATCCTATTACAAGGACCAGTCCCTACGGACCAGAAACATAAAATGTAACACCTGATGAAGTTTAAAATATATATAACTAGATAACATAACCCCCTTATTAACTTTTGGATCCTACGGTGAATACCATTTTTATAATTAAAATGCACGAACCGCAAACACATATTCAAGTATTTAATGCTACAAAGAAGATCCGAACCAAAAAGAATTAACTCTTAAAACACCATAAAAATGTGACTGAGAATCTACAGCAATAATGTATCCAAAAGTAAACACGAGACACCCTAAATAAATAACAAGCATTTGCAATGCAATAGGTCTCGCATTTATAAGAGTTTGAGCTATTGGCATTGCAAAATTACAATGCCTCTTATTTATGTTTTGGTTTTAAAACAAATAAAAGGCATTGTCATTTACAATGTCAGTAGCATAAACTCGCCTAAAAGCAGTGTGTGGAGTGCAGCAGTGTGTGGAGTACAGCAGTGTGCGGCGTGCAGCAGTGTGTGGCGTGCATCAGTGTTTCGTGTAGCAGTGTGAGGCATGCAGCACTGTGTGGCGTGCAGCGGCGTGCAGCAGTGTGCGGTGTGCAGCAGTGTCGTGCAGCATGCAGCAGTGTCGTGCAGCAGTGTCGTGCAGCGTGCAGCAGTGTCGTGCAGCGTGCAGCAGTGTCGTGCAGCGTGCAGCAGTGTCGTGCAGCGTGCAGCAGTGTCGTGCAGCAGTGTCGTGCAGCAGTGTGCAGCAGTGTCGTGCAGCAGTGTGCAGCAGTGTCGTGCAGCAGTGTGCAGCAGTGTCGTGCAGCAGTGTGTGGCGTGCAGCAGTGTTTCGTGCAGTAGTGTGCGGCATGCAGCAGTGTGAGGCATGCAGCAGTGTGCGGCGTGCAGCAGTGTGAGGCGTGCAGCAGTGTGCGGCGTGCAGCAGTGTGCGGCGTGCAGCAGTGTGAAGCGTGCAGCAGTGTGAGGCGTGCAGCAGTGTTAGGCGTGCAACAGTGTGAGGCGTGCAGCAGTGTGAGGCGTGCAGCAGTGTCGTGCAACATGCAGCAGTGAGTAATGCAGCAGTGTGCAGCAGTGTGTGCCATGCAGCAGTGTGTGGCATGCAGCAGTGTTTTTCATGTAGCATTGTGCGGCGTGCAGCAGTTTGCGGCGTGCAGCAGTGTGTGGCGTGCAGCAGTGTGTGGCGTGCAGCAGTGTGAGGCATGCAGCAGTGTGCGGCGTGCAGCAGTGTGTGGCGTGCAGCAGTGTGAGGTGTGCAGCAGTGTTTTGTGTAGCAGTGTGAGGAATGCAGCAGTGTGAGGCGTGCAGCAGTGTGAGGAATGCAGCAGTGTGAGGCGTGCAGCAGTGTGAGGCGTGCAGCAGTGTGAGGCGTGCAGCAGTGTGAGGCGTGCAGCAGTGTAAGGCATGCAGCAGTGTGAGGCATGCAGCAGTGTGAGGCATGCAGCAGTGTGAGGCGTGCAGCAGTGTGAGGCATGCAGCACTGTGTGGCGTGCAGCGGCATGCAGCAGTGTGCGGCGTGCAGCAGTGTGCTGCGTGCAGCAGTGTGCAGCAGTGTGCGGCGTGCAGCAGTGTGCAGCAGTGTGCGGCGTGCAGCAGTGTGCGGCGTGCAACAGTGTGTGCCGTGCAACAGTGTGTGCCGTGCAGCAGTGTTTCGTGTAGCATTGTGCGGCGTGCAGCAGAGGGAGGCGTGCAGCAGTGGGAGGCGTGCAGCAGTGTGAGGCGTGCAGCAGTGTGAGGCGTGCAGCAGTGTGAGGCATGCAGCAGTGTGAGGCATGCAGCTGTGTAATGCAGCAGTGTGCGAAGCAGTGTGTGGCGTGCGGTAGTGTGCGGCGTGCAGCAGTAGCAGTGTGTGGCGTACAGCAATGTTTTGTGTAGCAGTGTGAGGCATGCAGCACTGTGTGGTGTGCAGCGGTGTGCAGCAGTGTGCGGCATGCAGCAGTGTCGTGCAGCATGCAGCAGTGTCGTGCAGTATGCAGCAGTGTCGGGCAGCATGCAGCAGTGTCGGGCAGCATGCAGCAGTGTCGTGCAGCATGCAGCAGTGTTGTGCAGCATGCAGCAGTGTCATGCAGCATGCAGCAGTGTCGTGCAGCAGTGTGCAGCAGTGTCGTGCAGCAGTGTGCAGCAGTGTGTGGTGTGCAGCAGTGTGTGGCGTGCAGCATTGTTTCGTGCAGCAGTGTGCGGCGTGCAGCAGTGTGCGGCGTGCAGCAGTGTGCGGCGTGCAGCAGTGTGAGGCGTGCAGCAGTGTGAGGCGTGCAGCAGTGTCGTGCAACATGCAGCAGTGAGTAATGCAGCAGTGTGCAGCAGTGTGTGCCATGCAGCAGTGTGTGGCGTGCAGCAGTGTTTTTCGTGTAGCATTGTGCGGCGTGCAGCAGCGTGCGGCGTGCAGCAGTGTGTGGCGTGCAGCTGTGTGAGGCGTGCAGCTGTGTTTTGTGTAGCAGTGTGAGGCATGCAGCAGTGTGAGGCGTGCAACAGTATGGCGTGCAGCAGTGTGAGGCGTGCAGCAGTGTGTGGTGTGCAGCAGTGTGCGGCGTGCAGCAGTGTGAGGCATGCAGCAGTGTGAGGCATGCAGCAGTGTGAGGCATGCAGCAGTGTGAGGCATGCAGCAGTACATGAAATACAAGCATCTCACTGCTAATGGGTTAAACACTGAATATAATACCATTTACCAGCACAACATGGGTCTAGAGACACACAGAAAGGCAGAATAGAGTCCGCTATTTCAGATCACATTCTCAGCCTACAGCTTGGTGCCATTAGCTGGTGCGCTTACACCACCACTGTTAAGCGCCCGGCTTTTAACTAGTGCACCACGTGCTGCCCCACGAGGCCGCCAGTAACTGCAACACTGGGGCTCGTGCCCCAGCCCTTTCACTTTATAAATCACTGTTAGCAGATCTGTTAATCCCACTGGTGCAACTCCAGTGAGGCAGGACTACGGCTCCCACAATGCATCACATTATTAAACGAAAGCTCAGGACTGGAAAAGACTCGAGACCTGACTGTTCAACTGAAACCCCCACCGCAGCAGCCTCAGCGCCTGGTTACCCTTGGGGGCGATTAGACGCACTTTACAAAACTTGTTGATGTTAAATTGATAATGAATACGTGGTTGCTGGCGAATGAGTGCATCAGATAATCTGTGCTAGAAGTAAAATGTGGACTTTATGCCACACCCGAGCGAATAAACGGAAATACTTCTTTGCTCGGATACCAACCCCACCTTGTTCTCTCTCTTACACGCACATGGTCACTGCTTATCATGAACTAGCATTACGTGCGCTCTATTACATAAATAAAAAGCCATGGTGAATGCTGCTGGAGGCTGTTTGGCAGGTGGGAGGGGTAAATAAAAGGCCACAGTGATTAAACAAAGAAAGTGAAACCAGCCATGGCATCTTGCTGGATGATGTTTGGGAGACAGAGATCAAGAGCGCACTGAAGCTGACGAGGAGGGAGTGGGAGGGGGGAGTGGGGGCGGGCGCAGTGGTGTGGGCCGCAGTTGTAAAAGGCAGGGAGAGGGTGAGATTGAGGAAGGGAAAGATAGGGATCAAAGGAAAAAACAAGGGGGTGGCAAATGGTGTGCACTTTGATGTCCTCAGGGCTCACTGAGGACATCAAAGCAAGTGATCAGGCAGTGCTTTTCAGGCTGCCAAATGGTGCGCGCGCCCGGGGCACATGCACTGTATTTGGAGGCCTGAAAAGCCACTGTTTGCACTTCCAAAACACGCTTACTATAAGTCTCGCCAGAGCAGCGCTAAAGCGCTGTCTCAGGCGAGACCTAAAAAACGAAACTAACTCTGATCCAATACCAAGAAACCTACGGTGTTTGAGCGCTATACATATATAACTAGATAACATAACCCCATTATTAACTTCCGGATCCCCAAAATAATAAATGGAAATATATCATCACAAGCAGCCACTGCTCACCCATTTTCCCTATAAATTAAATATCTGTCGGGTTTGAGGCTTTATCAAGTGATACGGAACAGAAAGCTACGTAGATGGCTCGCCTTGTCATCCCCACTCCACCGAGCCATCGATAGCTCAGTTGGCAGAGCGGAGGATTGTGGTGGATTGACTGACATCCCTAGGTCCGGCTCGAAGGATATTACCAACTCTTAACTTTTTTCCTCTGCTTCACAATTCAAAGCGCCTCTTTCTCAGACACTCGCACACCTGGGCTTTTCCTGCCTCCTCTCTTCTCCTTTACAAGCCAGCTTTCTCCTTTGGCGCAGGCGGGCGGGTGGGAGGGTCTCCCTCCCCACTCCCTGTGTGCAGCCCCCGCTGCAATCCTCCAGCATCAGACAGAGCCAGGGGCCCCTGGGCTGAAGAGCCAGGCCGGGCCCAGTCGGAAGCAGCCCTGGGAGCTGGTTGCTGTGACTCTGGCATCAGGTGATGTGGCTGAGAGCGCTGCTGAGAGCGTCTGCTAGGAGGTGAGAAGGATCTTGTGAGGTGTGAGCAGGAGGAGTGTGTGTTTGTTGGGAGGGAGGAGTGTGTGTGTTTGTTGAGGCTGTGGCCCCTGTCTTGGTGTGAAGGAGCTGGACAATGAGAAAGATCAGTCACAAGCAGGACAGGGCGGATTGAAGCACAGGATGAGCAGCTGCTCAGCGGATCTCCACACCTGTTCCTCGTTAGTATAGTGGTCAGTATCCCCGCCTGTCACGCGGGTGACCGGGGTTCAATTCCCTGACGGGGAGGCACTTTTTAAAACATGTTTTTAAACTAAGCAAAACTTTTGTCCATGGGAAACCTTTTTTAAATGCAATTTATAATGTTATACTGATATTACAATTTGCTGATACTTTTTTATTTATGGCCAACGCTTTTACAAGTTAAAATATTTACAAGTGTTTTACCTTTCGGACAGCATTTTGTGCCTTTTCTTTTTAAGCTTTCTTGAAAAAGTAACTGAGGCTTATTATTTATATAAACATATATGATATTAAAATCAAAGAACTACATGGAAAAGGCATATCAACGAGTATTTTTCATGCTAAACAAATGGAATACTGGGGGCGGGCTCTGAATGGGGAATTGTTCTATACGAAGGTGTCACTTTTATCTATTTAAGCGTAATGGTTTAGGACTCACAGACACATTGTGAAAGTAAAAGTACTACTGACCCTGACGTGCACACCCCACCACCCTCATCAGAGATCTCATACTCCCCAGGTCCAGGCTTGAGTACAGGTCGGTGTTTACCCTCTATAGTGGGACATGATAGGACTACAAGTCCCTGCATTGTAAGTAAAACCCTGTCCAGTACGGTGACCAACTGGCATGGGTGCAAATTCAGGACGGTGAGTGTACAAATTCAGGACAAAGGGCCAAAATTCAGGACAGAAATTCAGGACAAGTGGTCAAAATTCAGGACAAAAGGTACGTTTTACAGACACATCAGAGGAGGTTGTTCAATAGTATATAAGTAAGCCCATCCATATCCAAACATATTCATCCATTTGCTAACCTATCCATCATGTATCCTTCTATCCATCATTTCACTCATCCATCCATCCACCCTTTCACCCTATCCATCCGTACACTCATCCATCCACTCTTCCACCCATCCATCCATCCATTCATGCATCCATCCAACCATTTACCCTTTCACCCATCCAGCCATCTTATCACTTACTCCTCCATCCACCCAGTCACTCATCTGGAAGGATGAGTGACTGGGTGGAGTCATCCATCCATCCTCCCTTTCTCTCTCCATTGACCCTTTCACTTAGCCATCCATCCAGCAGAGACTCCCCAGCCAGGGGTGAAGGATGCAGCTTCGAGTAACATAAGCGGTTGGTGGGCATTCCCAGAAGGGACATCACTAGGTGAGTGCTGGAGGAGGTTTCCCCTCCTCAGATTTTGGGGGGTAGCAGGTATTGCTTTGCGTTGTAGCAATAGCAGGTAATGCTGACTAGGGTTAGGGTTGATGCAGGAATTGTTCCCCGGTTTGGCAAGGGTATTGAGCGCATGACAATGTCATAGGGGAGCTGGCAGCTGGTGCTTCCCCCTATTTGTTGCATCAGGTATATTGCCGCCAGTTTTTGTGACGTCCCTGGTGTTGGTGCTGGTAGCCACACTATAGTGTAGCCAGAGAGCAGTTGGCTCTCGTGCACTGCCTCCTGCTGGACACCAAAGGTGGTCTCCAGATGTGAATAGATGTCCACCGACTCACAACAAGGAGGGGGTTGGTATTGCATCAAATGCATTCATTTGAAGTGCTGTTATTTTTTGATATGCTGTCTTTGCTTGTCATTGTTAGAGGGTGGTTCTGACACTATGGGCTGCCCGTATGTTTCGCTTTTTGAGCACCTAATCATTGAGCTTTTACTGTGGGGGACCCTCATAAGTTGGGACTCACCCACAGTGAACTCACCAGGAACGAGACTGCATGGGGATTTTACTGGTATTCCCCTGGCTTGTGCAAAAAAAACAATTGATGGATGGAATGCTGGGCAATGCAAACATTCACCCCCAGTCACAAAGATCTGGGTTTAATCCATTATTCTTTTGCTCACCACACCACCCCAGTTTGGACCCAGCCATATGCAAGTCAGTCTTCACCCTGCTCCTTGTGGGAACAGTCCAGCGCGAACTGCCAAGCCAGGTCCTCCCTGGACCGGAAACAAGCATCCTGGGACCGGTTTCAGAGCATCACCCTTCCTCAGCCAGGCTAGCTTGAATCCAGTGGTGTAGTGCGTACGCGACCCACGTCTGGGCATACCCTTCCCACATATGGCGACAAATGCAACATAAACAATTGATGGATGGAATGCTGGGCAATGCAAACATTCACCCCCAGTCACAAAGATCTGGGTTTAATCAACCATTCTTTCGCTCACCACACCACCCCAGTTTAGATCGCAGCCATATGCAAATCAGTCTTGACCCTGCTCCTTGTAGGAACAGTCCAGCCCGAACTGCCAAGCCAGGTCCTCCCTGGATCGGAAACAAGCATCCTGGGACCGGTTTCAGGGCATCACCCTTCCTCAGCCAGGCTAGCTTGAATCCAGTGGTGACCAGGCCACTGCGCAGCAGCTGGAGTAAGGGACACCAGGCTGGTTACATGCAGACACATGTGTACATGCGTGTTCACACGTGTAGGGGCTGCGCAGGGGAGATTCCTAGCGTGGGCAGCCAAGAAGCAGGTGCAGATAGAGTTGTGTGGCAGGACTTATGCAGAATGGGGTGGTGACATGGAATGGGCTTTATACGGTGTGAGGAAACATGCCAGGGAAAGTCAGTGTGCTTTACAGTGTGTATCCCATTATTCTCTTATGGGGATAGGGAGCACATGGGCTAGTTTTACTTTCCTAAGGCCCACAAATTCCAGACACGCACTAAGGTCCACTGTAACGGGTGTGAGAAGAAGTGTTCTGCAGAGTCCAAAGTCATATTTGTACTGCTTTTGGGTCAATCAGAAATGTCATATTTCCCTGAGTCAGCCATAACCAGGGTCTGGCTGGGGCCTGCCCTCAGCTGGCTGGATTGATAATCTTTCTTCCACGAGCTAAGGCCTCCTCTCCAAGGAAGAGAAGATGGGTAGAGCTACAGGCTCATCCATCAGCAGCTATCACTGGGTGCCAGGCACCAAGCTGCCCCAGGGCGAAGGCAGCCCTGGGGGGAAGGGGCTCTCAGAGACCATGTGGCAGGAGACCCTGGACAACGCCATCTTGAACCAACCCAGAGGCCTGGGCAGGAAGGAGGGAGCAGGGGCTGAGAAGTGATGTGTCACTGTGTGATAGGTCAAATAGAGACTTCCTGCCAGCCCCCTCCCCAACTTCTTAAAAGGAACTTGCACAGGAAGAGGAGCTCTCTGGGGGGTGCTCTGGAGATGCAGAAGGGGCTGGAGCCTGGTGCAATGGGCAGTTGGAATGGGGGGAACCCCCTGACTCTTCCAGGATCCTGAACAGCGCCAGGAGAAGAGTCAAGGACCAGTGCGCAGAAGCAGGGGCCCGTGAAGTGTCCCCCAAAACGGGTGGCCAGGAGCCCACCCTGGCCCCCGGCAACAGCAGAGGAGGTGGGGAGCGCCGTCACGCCCCCCGCGAAGAAGACTCCGGGGCCCGGGACCCCATCTCCAGGCCCTGAAGAGGGAGAAAACAAGATGGGGAGTGCCGTCGCGCTCCCCGTGAAAATAGCCGAGCGGGGTGGCCAGGAGCCCACCCTGGCCCCCGCAGACTCCAGAGGGAGGGGAGCACCATTGCACCCCCCTCGAAGATGTACAGGGGCCCGGGACCCCATCTCCGGGCCCCATGTGAGGAGGTGGAGGCGGGGAGCGCCGTCGTGCCCCCCGCAGATGAGCCCAAGCTGGGGAGCGCCGTCACGCTCCCCGTGAAGGAGGAGGAGGGGCCCAGGATCCCAAATCCGGGCCCCGGCAGAGAAGAAGGCAAGCCGGTGAGCGCTGTCGCAGTCCCCGTGAAGAAATGCCCCTGGGGCCCAGGACCCCCTCCCCGAGCCCCCAAAGTGAGGAAGGAGGATGGCACTCCCCCACGGCTGCCAGGAGGAGGGGGAGTGTCATCGCACTCCCCCTAGGGCAGCCGGACCGGTGCGAGCCTCCGGGTCTGTCCGCCGGAGCGGGCAGACCAGAAGTGTGGTGTCCGCTCCCGCAGCAGCACGTGAGGGTGCTGGCCTTGCGGGGAGCCGGTGGGGGGTCCGGATGGGACCGGTCCCCCCACCGAAGAGCAAAATGCGGCAAAGCCACCAGCCGGATGATCGCGGCTCTCCCCTAAGCAGCAGAAGAGCCGCTACTCGAATATGCACAAGGTCCCATAATGCCTTGCAGGCCAGGACCGGTCTGGAAGGGCAACCAGAGGTTCTTCTGCCTGCGGCGACCCCAGGAGGACGGGGTCACTACCACAGGTGTGCCAGGATGCAGGGGAAGCTGTAGGAGCAATACAGGCTCCCCCGGCACACAAATGGAAGTCCCACCCAAGTTTCTTGGGGATCTAAAAGAATAACACCTCAAGGGCTCAGCACAAGCATCATCACCTCCTAGGCTGGAACTTCTACAGCTGGGGGTGATCTGAGAAGTGCATCAAGGAGTGAAAGGCTGAGCAGGGGATGTCTGGAGAAGGGCGTCCCCGGGAGGTGAAGAGATGTAATTGCACCAGAAATGCATTTATTAATGTTATTTCTTTTAGAAGGACTGGAAGTCACAGGTGTAATGTGAACTACCTGTGTAAGGTGATGTTATAAGTAAAGTGGAGTTATGTTGCCAGACATTCCTGCTAGGGTGTCTGGCTGTGTATGCGTAATCCTGTGATTTCATCTGTGACGCTTTTAGGGGCTGTAATTGCAATGCATTCTAATGATCCACAAATGTGACGAGTACTGCCATTCTAAAGTGATGCTTACACGTGTATTCTTGCTGCTGCGCTTAGGTGAAGAACCCAGACTGCTAGCCCTAAAGATGTAGAGGTGTATACTGCATGGTCAGTAGGAAATGCTCAGTCAGGGTTATATGTCACCAAGGCAGGGTTACCTATTTTAAATGCTTGTTGAGATAATGGGGTGGGTCGCCACTGGGATGGTGCCAGTGCGCAGGGCCCTCACTCCAGGTTATGTTCAACTACCTGCATTGGGGTAAGATAATGTGCATACATGGGAGTGGTGGTACTAGACCCCACCTCCCCGCGGGTGGGGTGGAGATGTTATGCAATGTCCCAAAGTAATTCCAACAGCTTATGTATATTTGTAAATTGGTGCATAGTATTGAGTAGTGTGTGTGTTTAATACATGTACTCTTACTTTTATAAAGCAAAGTACAGACTGGACAATCAATTATTGATTGTTATTTCAGCCAATGGCGATTACTAGCCCACACCACCTCCCTTGAGTAAGCCTCAGACTGCTCTGCAACGATACCCTCTGAGAGTCAGGCACTACAATTGGGTGTTTGGTTCCCAGTGAAGGACAAATGTAGTCATGTTATTTGTGCAGGCCTCACAGATGCTGCCTCATTTTCCAACAGTCATATAATGTATTGTGATTCATTGAGATTCTTAGGGGCAGATTTACAAGCCCCTTGCACCACTTTTGCGTCACTTTTAACATGGGAAAAGTGACCCAAAAGTGGCGCAAGGGGCTTGTAAATAAGCCCCTTAGTATTTTGCGACTGACCTTCCATATGCTGTTAGATGTCAAATGACTGATTACCAGCCACCTTACTAGAAATGTTTCTTTGGAATGTCACAATGCTATGTTGATACAGACTGTCGATTTGACTAACAGACCTCCTGACGTTTACTTTATATTGGACAGATGACCCTCTGCCTGTGCGATATTTCCCATCACACTTGAGGTCCAGATTATCCTCTTCCTGTTCTATTATTATTATTTTGGGACTAGATTGGGAATACATCACTGAGTCATAGCGCTCAGTACAACACAGCGCCGCAGCGCAGGGACTGAATTCCTGCTTCCGTTTTTCATGTGTACGCCTGTCCAAGGAATGCCAGTAGCCAGGACGTGTCTTTCCTTTCCAACTTGTCAATGCTTTGGTGAACTAGTAGCAATTGCATTGTTTGTTGAATGACGGACGGCCTCATCTGGTTTTTTCAAAGGCTTCAGGCTGGCCGAAAGTGTGTGGTAACGTTTGTCCTTCCTATTGTGCCACCTGGCATTAACCTAACAAGCCACCTTTCGTTTGTCCGTGTCCAGTATAACTGAACTGTTGGTAACACAAGTAAGGTCAGCTCTTTTGCACACACTTGCAACACAACGTGAGATGGCAAAGACAAATAATGCTGGAGAAGGTGGAGAGCTCCGAGTCCTTGAGGATATACTAATGGGTAGAATGATGAGCCAGCAGAATGGGGAAGTTCAGTCTCCCCTGCCCAACACAGATACCCACTGACATACTCTGCCACAGGGGCACAACGCACCGAGCTGTCCCATGATGAACAGACCTTTTGCAAATCTCTGCCGCACAAACTCATGAATAGTTAAGTTAACGAAAGAGAACTTTCAATAGAATGTTTCAAATATTGCTTCTCCTGTAACAACGGGACAGGAAGCAGCCTATGCGGCTTCCAAGTTCTATAGAAAGAAAAATGTGCAGTTAAAATTATGCAGAGAAAAACAAAATACAATACTGCGTCTTAGTCTTAGTCCTAGTTTGAGGGGCCCAGAGTACGGGGGCCCCAGGGAACCAGAGGTAAACACCCCTCCTTGATACAACTATGGCCCGGTAACCTCTGATTGAACTCTGACCCCACACACTGGATTTCTGGCAGACCTCTTTCATAGATGAGGTGGTACTGACGTTGAGACGATGCTGCCGAGAGGCAAAGGGCTGACAATGGCTCAGCATTTCAACCCACTCTCCTCCTATTACCATCTTTGTTACACCCACAGCATATAAGAGCTCTGATAGGTCAGAGAGGACATGCCTCTTGTCACCTTCTGGTGTTTAAACCAGCGGTCGAAGTGGGTGGGATCGGATGGGCACGCCGTGCTCCTACTTCTTCAATTCCAAGGATTCCGTTCCCCTACCTTTTTATTTTGAAAATGCGTCCCGGGACGCAAGAAATCACCATCGCCTTTAAATAAACCTCGGCGTTTCCTGGCATTCGAGGACGGGCGGCAGAGAAGTAACAGGACTCTGTCTTTTCCTTCTTGCTCAGAGAAGAAAAATACAGTGTCCACTTCTGCTCTGCCGCTTCAGCTGCCCCCCCCCAACTCTTTCAGTCTTCCCTCTCTTTCTGTCTAGCAGTTCTTCTCTTACTGAATACCGAGACTTCAAGATGGGGTTCTCACTCTCTTTCCTCTCCTTTCTTTTATTTGCTCCCCTGTAAAATGGATCCAAAAAAGAAAATAATTTTTGCTGGAAATGTCGTATTTAATTCCAAAGTGCAGCATCTGTAATAAAAGGTTAAAAATAAGAAAAATAACTAAATAAAGTAAGACACAGTGGTAGCAAACTGGCCAGATTGATTTTATTCACACCCAAACACATTAGCGCCGCTTTTACAGAGTTTGCGAGTGAAGCGCTATTTTTGTTTTCTTTTCTTTGTTTTCCCTGGGCTTGCAACTAGTGCAACAATCCTGGAGGGACTGCAATGTGTAGATTGGAAAACAAAATGTGTACTGCAGCTCTGCATCCAGGGATGTGGTCTTTTTACCATACTGCTCGATGTAATGCTGTAAGCATTCTAGTGGTTGGTGGGGCGGAGCCTTGGGGTGAGGGGAAGAGGAGGAGCGAGGAAAGAAGCGGGCAGTTAGAGTAGGGACGAGTTAGGGGCAGGAGGTGTCGGAATGGAAAGAGAATAAAGAGCGTCACCGACCTGTGAGCCCCGACCGGATCGCCGTCCGCCTAAAGACCAGCGATCCCTGAAGCACTCCGCGATACCTAGATCGCGTCGAGTGTTGGGCACCGAGGACGCAAGCTCAAGTGACCGGAGTGACCGGAGAGCTGGCTGAGGCCGAAGAGATGGAAGCGAGTGCCCCGGCACAAGGGCTGCAACACGCGCGCGCCAGGAGAAGCAGAGACTGACGCGCTGCTCACCTGACAAAGCCTTGAGGGACCCAGCACAGCGTAGGAGCTCGAGGGAAGCTGGTGAGTGGAGCGCCGGTGCAGCCCCGAGCGTGTATGGAGAAGTGGCTGAGCCTCGTGTAAACGTGTGACGTCGGCCCGGCGGCCATCTTGGAGTCAGGCGGCCACAGGAAGACACCCTTGTGAAAGGAGTAGGCGGCCATCTTAGAGTCAAGCGCCCAGAAGTTTCAACAAAGCACTGGCAAAATCAATAAACAAGCCCGAGCAAACATACAAAGAGACACGCAGCAATAGGAATAAGGACAAGTGAAAGACGTCAAGCAAGATAGTGGGAGAGCATAGAGACAGTCCAACTGGAGGAGTGGAAATAAACAAGCACAAGCAAGTGCAAGAAGACGCCACAATAAACAGAGCCCTGTGTGAGTGAGTCGCGATGTCGAACCACGGATCCCCTGCACGCCTGGACGCAAAACATATCATGGTGGGATTGTCGCACCTGCGCCCTCCGGAGCCCCTGGCGCTCGTGGTTGGTGGAAGCATGGGGCCCAGGTGGGAAGAATGGATCGAAGATTTTGAAGACTATATCAAAGGATCCAAGGTAACCGGTGACGAAGACCAATTAATCGCGCTCCGCAATCTCATAGGAAAGGACATTAGTAAAATGATTAAAGAACTTCCGGCTGCGGACGCAGGGACGTACGCCAAAGTACGTGAGGCGTTGGATAGGAAATTTCTACACAAGAAGAATGTGGACTACGAGAGGCATGTGTTCCAGCGGGCGCACCAGGGAAAAGATGAGATGATGGATACATACATAACTCGACTACGCCGGCTGGCACGCCACTGCAACTTTGACGCGTTCTCGACGGACGACGCCATCCGGCTGCGCGTTATCGATGGGTGCCAGTCCGAGACGCTCAGGAGAAAACTATTGAAGAAAAGTCACACCCTCGACGAAATAGAAGAAATGACGAGGGTGCACGATCAGGCTGAGGAGCACGCCAGGACCATGGAAGCAGGACGTACGGAACGCAGGTAACAAGTATGTCATGTGCGGACCAGTCGCTCCCGCCGAGGGTCCAGGGAACGAGGGCGGCACTCCCGGCTGTCGTCGCGCCGCCGTTATTCTGGACATCGCCAACCGGAAGCAAGGCGGAGAAGCAAGCGTCAGGATCATGTAAGAAAAACGCCAACACGGAAATGCTACAGATGCGGGTATGATTTCCCGCACACCGGAGCCTGCCCAGCCATGGGTCAGCAGTGCCGCAAGTGTGGGCGGAGCAACCACTTTGAAGCCATGTGCAGCGAGTGTCGTCGGGAGAAGGACAAGAACGCGCACAGGATGTCGCGCGGCGACACCCGCCAACACCACGCGCGAGCGGTGCACGACCACCCAAAGTCGTCATCCAGATCCTCTCACTCCAGTCGGGAGTCGCAGACATCCCGATGGTCGAGGAGATCACCATCCAGAGACTCCAGGTCAACATCGGACGAACAAGAATATTCAGTTGAATATGCGAGTATGGTTGCTGACCCGGACCAACTCAAGAAATATTCCCGACTGGACATCAGCGTCGGTGGACATGCCACAAAATTCGTGATGGACAGTGGAGCGTCACTAAATTACATTCCGGTGACGGAGTACAAAAAAATGAACCCTCTCCCGCGCCTAAGTCCTGCATTTGTTCGGCTCTACACCTGGATGTCCAGGAAGCCACTTCCCTGTCTCGGGAAGTTTTCAACTACGCTGAGACACAACACAATGTCAGTTCCCGCTGTGATCCACGTCATAGAAGGGCCGGAGGCTGACTGTCTTCTTAGTCTGCCGACGGCCGAACGGCTGCGTCTGGTGGAAGTCCTCTATCGTGTCAGCAATGACATTGACATTGTGCACAAGCCAGGCAAGTCAGTCAACCTGGCCGGTTACACGTCGCGACACCCCAGGGCATCACACACACCTGGACTGTCTGCTGTAGAGGAAGATGTCCATCTCGTGGAGGATTAAGCGCGACCGCCTGCAGCTTCCTTGGAGATCATTCAACATGTCACCCCGAAGGAGTGTCCGCAGTGTCCAGTAGTAGGGCACGGTGACCCTCCAGCCCCAAGTCAGATGACACCGCCGCCGCCTGGAGTGTGGCACGAACTAGCCCTAGACTTTTATGGCCCGATGCAATCAGGCAACTATGTTCTCGTAATAATGGACGAATACTCACGTTTTCCCATTGCCCGGTTTGTACCGTCCACCAGCGCTGCCGCCACCATTGCAGTTCTAGATGAAGTCTTTGCAGCCTGGGGTGTGCCCAAGGAACTGAGAACAAACAATGGTCCACCGTTCACTGGACGGAAATTCAGCAACTTTGCGAAATCATTGGGTGTCCAGCATCGGCGGATAACACATGTGTGGTCACAAGCCAATGGCACTAGTGAAAGGTTTATGGACAGACTCAAAGAGACTTTCCAGCAAGCTACCCTTGATAGACGAGATCCACAAATAGCTCTCAATGAAGTGCTTCGAGCATATCGAACAACACCCCATGCCTCTACAGGCAAATGTCCAGCGACACTCATGCTAGGGCGCCCCATCTGGACGAGGATACCCGCCTGGGAGGATGCATCAAGACCGGTGTCACCAGGTCGTCGTCACCAAGAAGTAGTAACTGATGCTGATCGCGCTGGCAGGGAGAGCATGAAAGCCTATGCGGACCACAGGAGACGAGCTAGATCTTTCTCGCCTCATGAAAGGGACTGCGTCGTGGTCAAACAAGAACCAAGTAAGGAAACAGACTGTTGGTTCCGGGCAAAGCTCCCCCCGGTCACCAGACAAAAGGGCACCGCGCTGACGGCTGAGTCGGAGAACAGGCGCATCACTTGCAATATCCCCCACTTTCAAAGATGCAGTTCCACCATGAAAGAGACACTCACGCCGGGGCCTACAACGTCTGTGACTGAACACGGTGAAGGACATGATCGGATACCTATAGGTCAGGAACGGGACGCTGAGGGCAGCAATGGAACTGTTTCTGAAGGCATGTCCCTCCGGACAAGAAGAGACATTCAAAAACCTAGACGGTTGATCGAAGAGATGTGAGCACTGGTCACAAGCTTTATTAACAAAGGGGGAGATGTAATGCTGTGAGCATTCTAGTGGTTGGTGGGGCGGAGCCTTGGGGTGAGGGGAAGAGGAGGAGCGAGGAAAGAAGCGGGCAGTTAGAGTAGGGACGAGTTAGGGGCAGGAGGTGTCGGAATGGAGAGAGAATAAAGAGCGTCACCGATAACCACGTGTCAGTCGTTATTGTGGGGGGTCACGACATGACACTCATGTTTTGTAAGTATATAAGCAATGGACATTGAAATGGGTCTATTCAAGGCCCTATTGTCATGTCCTTAACTTTTCAGGCAAAAGCACTCACTGATTTCTGAATGGTGAGTGTAAAAGCGTTAAGGTAACCATGTTGTTCCTGCTTACATTTCACATGGTTTGCAAAATGTCGCATCCCCCTATGAGTGTTTGCTTTTTCCAGGATGATGTTACTTTTTTTGTCAGCCGCATATTGCTCTTGTCTATTGCGTCATTTAAATTGAGCCTCATCCAGGCGTTTATAACCTGCAACAATTGGGTTGTAGTTGAAGGCAGTGTGAGTTTTTCTCAGTGGAGCAGTATGGTGTTCAGTGGGGGAGAGGATGTGGCACTATGGCCAGAGCTGCTGAATTTGGAACTGGGGAACTAGGTTTAACCTTAATAACCAGTCCACCAGAAGACTCTCCTGAGAGAGCACAATCCCATGCTAGACCTTAGAAGGCTTCGCAAGACCTTAGAAACGCTGGTGTCTTAGCACCAGTAGGTGGACCCTAGCGGTGGCAAGTCTGGGTTAACCTTCAAGGTTTGTCCACCACAATCCATACTGAAGTTCACCTCCAGTCTTGCTAGCAGGCCTATGAAGCAGCACAGCCAAGAACAACAGTGACTCTGTCACTGAGGTCAGAGGACACTTGAGAAGGGCCAGCTGTAGGGCAGTGAAACCGGTGTCACCGGGCGCTGACTTTGGGTGGAGGCATTATGTTTGCAAGTATATTAAGGTTTTAAAAGCACTTGCTGCCTCCTTCCTGACCTCCAGCAATTTTCGGCAACAATAAAAATGTCATGATGACTCTGGTGTTTAATGTTCTTCCTAGAGAGAGAGCGGAGTTTTATCTAGTGGAAGTTTTGACTCATGCAAAGGTAGCACATAGGGTTAATGTGCCTGCTGCAAAGAACATGTACCATGCAGATCACAAAGTGCACATAATGTAAATAGGTCAGTGGGCTGCTGCTTTTGTCACAGAAATCCTTTTGCTGCTTGCAGTTTATAAGTTAAAATCCTAACATAGAATAGTGCGCTATTAACTGTCATCTAAGAGCTGCATACAAACTGCAAGATATAAATTAGAGCATTATGTTTTTTCCCCCAGTCTTTGGTTATCCTAATGTTGCAAAAAGTGTTCTTTTGGACAGAAATCAATTCTGATTATTAAAGAGAACCCCCAACCATGGTATTATGTTTTAAAATTCTGAGTTTATGTTTCTCCAGACC
Source organism: Triturus cristatus (assembly GCF_964204655.1). Classification (NCBI taxonomy): domain Eukaryota; kingdom Metazoa; phylum Chordata; class Amphibia; order Caudata; family Salamandridae; genus Triturus; species Triturus cristatus. The sequence continues at coordinate 142,346,380 of NC_140585.1, read as the reverse complement.
AATCACTATTAAACTATACCGCCTAGTAGTATGGTTGTCATGTGACTCCTACACCTTGTAGTCCTTAGTCTTATATAACATTTTCTATACAGTGATTTACACACATATTGATTGTCTCTGAGTAATGTGTGTGATGTAAAGTGCTCTGACACCTTACACTGGTATGAGTGGCGCTGTAAATCAAAATAATGCATCTGAGAGAGAGTGTGGTTATGGAGACTTGAGGGGCACTGTTAAAGGGTGGTAGTGAGGGAATCCATGACAGAGGTGGCCATTAGTGGGTAATAACAAACATTAATGCACAGGGCACCACCAGTGCTAAGGCCGGCCCTGCCCTTGAGGCCAGTCTGCCTCACCCATAGGTTCCTCCATTGGCTTTGTTTCAGAAGTAGTAGCTGCAACTCACCAGGGATTGGCAATGCAGAATTTGGCACGCACACCAAACTAAGTTCGCAAACTTCACAGTCTCTCTGCTTCATTCACAAGCACTTTTAACATGTGCTGCTTGCTGTGGGGTCACTGGAATTAAATATACAGCAAAGGAGGACAAAATTATGCCACAGTGTTGATTAAATTATGCATTTAAAAAAAGGCTGCAGCGTAATGCAGTATATTTTCTGATATTTTATTATTTGGACATGTGTACACATGCTAACAGTCTTTGGAAAGATTTTGCCTTATTAGCACCAGTGTAACATACGAATGCAACAGTGAGAAAGGTGATTAGTCAACCTTTGCAATAAGCCATCCACTCTGCAGCAACACAAGTCACATTTTTTGTTAACTTTTGATATATTTGACCTATAAACAATTTATTAGTTTAAATGGTCAGATCATGCAGCAGATCTTGCATTAGGAGGCAAATATGGCAGAGCCAGAGTTATATAGAAAACATTTGCAAACTAGGATATTTTGCCATTCATGTTTGAACTGCTGTTGTGGAAAAAGGGAGAAGTGCTGATGACAGAAACAAATGGCTTGGGCTTCCACATTTTATCGTATTTGGGACATTCTGTGATTAGAAGCATATCCCACTTTGTGAATGTGTTTTACTGTCAATAACTCATTATAACCTTATATAATCATGTTTATCCATTGGTTGATTAATCTGGGCAGTGAAATGCCAAATAAATATTAAAAATTGGAATATTTGCGCATTCTGGCCACACCTCTGGCTCTGCCCACTGAGCCAATCCTTGGGTTATCCCCGCACTCTTATTCTCCGCCCACAGTTCCCCTACTTTTTTCCCCCCACTTCGACCACTGCGGTAGAGGGTGTAAGCGTGAGGCGGTAGAGAGGGTGTAAGAGTGAGGCGGTAGAGAGGGTAATGTGTGAGAGAGAGGCGGTAGAGAGGGTGTAAGAGTGAGGCGGGAGATAGGGTGTAAGAGGGAGGCGGTAGAGAGGGTGCAAGAGTGAGGCGGTAGAGAGGGTAATGTGTGAGAGTGAGGCGGGAGAGAGGGTAATGTGTAAGAAGCAGTTGTCAGTGAACTCTGCTCTCTTGTGAAAAAGAAAACATTGCATTTCCAGGTCCTTTTCTTTTACATTTTCCACCAGTGTGCATTTGCTTTCTTAGTTCAATATTAAGATGACTTCATTGCCCGATGTGTTTTGTAAAAGCGTCAATGTTTCAATTCTCGCCAGAAGTCTACAAAGAAAGACAAAACTAGAGGAAATAAGAACATTATAAAAATCGATGAAAGTTTTCAGTCTGTGATAAATGCAGCAAGTGAAACTGTTGCACAACTCTCACAGCACTCAGTGTCTGCCTCTGACCTTTTTTATGTGTATAGAATCAGTGTGCGAGGAGCAGGATCGAAGCCTTCTTAGCGCAGTAGGCAGCGCGTCAGTCTCATAATCTGAAGGTCGTGAGTTCGAGCCTCACAGAGGGCATATGGTTTATTCCCTCTAGGCTGGCATGTTTTATTTGAGTAGGCGGGCGCACTTCTACCAGTTTGCCACTTGCTAAGTTTGCCACTTGCTAAGGGGGCACGTGTGTGTTTTTGCCTCCAAACTGGAATGTTTTATTTGTGTAGGTGGGCGCACTTCTACCAGTATGCCACTTGCTAAGGGGGCACACGTGTGTTTTTCCCCCTCCAAACTAGCATGGGCGGGGGGACAGGATCCACCACATGGGGGGACAGGAGCCATCACAGGCGGGGGGGACAAGAGCCACCACATGGGGGGACAGGAGCCATCACTGGTGGGGTGGGGGGGGGCAGGAGCCATCACAAGAGGGGGAACAGGATCCACCAGGGTGGGCACAGGGGTGGGCATGCAGTATTCAAGTATCATCTTGGCCCCTCCAGGGTGGGGTAGGGCTCCTCACCCCCTCCTAGACAAGACAACGAGAATATAGGCTCTCTTTCCAAAATGTTTGCCATCCCCCACTGTGATGTACAGTATTTAAAGGAGATGCTCCAAGAGAACTGATTTAACTGATTGTCCTTCATACTTTGTTAATCAGTGTGGGTGCGATTGTGCCATTTCTTTATTTTATTACATTATAGACTGCATGTTTGAAGAACCGAGGTTTGCTTACAATTTAGTAACAGCAATTAAGCTCTGCTCTGTGAAGAGAACCACGTGCTGCCTCGGGCCGGTTCTAGGATGTTTGGGGCCCTGGGCAGAAAGGGAATGTGTGAGGCCCCTCTAAATTGCAGAGACATGACGCATTCAGGGCTGTTTGCATCTGAATAGATGCCCCTGCGCCTGAAGCTGCAGCCCCTCCCTCTCAGTCACCTTCAAGCACCTCTTAACAGCTCATCAAGGGCGGAAGGTGTGAGGGTTGCCATCCCGCTGTGCCTCTCCAATGCTGCTGGGTATCTGAGCTTTAGGGCTGAAGGTGTGAGGGTAGCCATCCCGCTGTGCCTCTCCAATGCTGCTGGGTATCTGAGCTTTGGTACAGCATCGGAGTCAAGAAGTAAGGTGGGTGGAAGCTGTGCCGGTTTTAGGGTGGTACGACCGGTGCCCTGTTAAAATTACGGACAAATGACGACCGTTAAAGAATCCTTCACAGACAACGGACAGACGGCCGAAATTACGGACTGTCCGTGAAATTTACGGACGGTTGGTCACCCTACCCCACTCCCTGTGTGCAGCCCCCGCTGCAATCCCCCAGCATCAGACAGAGCCAGGGGCCCCTGGGCTGAAGAGCCGGGCTCAGTCACAGGCAGGACAGGGCGGGTTGAAGCACATTAAGGGGAGCTGCTCAGCAGCCAACCGCATCTGTTCCTCCTTCGTATAGTGGTCAGTTTTCCCGCCAGTCATGCGGGAGACTGGGGTTCGATTCCCCTACTGGAAGGTACTTTTTAATACATGTTTTTAAACTAAGCAAACATTTGGTCGATGGGAAACCTTTTTTAAATGCAATTTATAATGTTATTCTGATATTACAATTTGCTGATACTTTTTTATTTATGGCCAACGATTTTACAAGTTAACATATTTACAAGTGTTTTACCTTTTCGACCACCCCAGTTTAGACCCAGCCACATGCAAGTCAGTCCTGACCCTGATCCTTGTGGGAACAGTCCAGCCTGAACTGCCAAGCCAGGTCCTCCCTGGACCGGAAACAAGCATCCTGGGACCGGTTTCAGAGCATCACCCTTCCTCAGCTAGGCTAGCTTGAATCCAGTGGTGTAGTGCGTACGCGACCCACGTCTGGGCATACCCTTCCCACATAGGGCGACAAATGCAAAAGAAACAATTGATGGACGGAATGCTGGGCAATGCAAACATTCACCCCCAGTCACAAAGATCTGGGTTTAATCCATCATTCTTTTGCTCACCACACCACCCCAGTTTGGACCCAGCCATATGCAAATCAGTCTTGACCCTGCTCCTTGTGGGAACAGTGCAGCCCGAACTGCCAAGCCAGGTCCTCCCTGGACCGAAAACAAGCATCCTGGGACCAGTTTCAGGGCATCACCCTTCCTCAGCAAGGCTAGCTTGAATCCAGTGGTGACCAGGCCACTGTGCAGCAGCTGGAGTAAGGGACACCAGACTGGTTACATGCAGACACATGTGTACATGCGTGTGCACACGTGTAGGGGCTGTGCAGGGGAGATTCCTAGGGTGCGCAGCCAAGAAGCAGGTGCAGATCGAGTGGTGTGGCACCACTTATGCAGAATAGGGTGGTGACATGGTATGGGCTTTATACAATGTGAAGAAACATGCCAGGGAAAGTCAGTGTGCTTTACAGTGTGTATCCCATTATTCTCTTATAGGGATAGGGAGCACATGGGCTAGTTTTACTTTCCTAAGGCCCACAAATTCCAGACACGCACTAAGGTCCACTGTAACGGGTGTGAGAAGAAGTGTTCTGCAGAGTCAAAAGTCATATTTGTACTGCTTTTGGGTCATCCAGAAATGTCATATTTCTCTGAGTCAGCCATAACCAGGGCCTGGCTGGGGCCTGCCCTCAGCTGGCTGGATTGATAATCTTTGTTCCACGAGCTAAGGCCTCCTCTCCAAGGAAGAGAAGATGGGTGGAGCTACAGGCTCATCCATCAGCAGCTATCACTGGGTGCCAGGCACCAAGCTGCCCCAGGGCGAAGGCAGCCCTGGGGGGAAGGGGCTCTCAGAGACCATGTGGCAGGAGACCCTGGACGACGCCATCTTGAGCCAACCCAGAGGCCTGGGCAGGAAGGAGGGAGCAGGGGCTGAGAAGTGATGTGTCACTGTGGGATAGGTCAAATAGAGACTTCCTGCCAGCCCCCTCCCCAACTTCTTAAAAGAACTTGCACAGGAAGAGGAGCTCTCTGTGGGGTGCTCTGGAGATGCAGAAGGGGCTGGAGCCTGGCGCAATGGGCAGTTGGAATGGGGGGACCCCCTGACTCTTCCAGGATCCTGAACAGCGCCAGAAAAAGAGTCAAGGACCAGTGCGCAGAAGCAGGGGCCTCTGCGCATGATGAAGAGAGGCCCAGGAGGAGAGCCCGGCGAAAGGCTGGCGCAGGCTGGCGCAGAGAGCCAGGAAGACAGCCCCCTGCTGAATCCCCCCTCTCAGAGACCTGGAGGGTGAAAGAGAGCACCACCAGGAGCAAGAAGATCGGTCCCCTGGGGGCTGAGATTGGGCCCCCAGAAGGTAGGCGACCTTTGGCTGACCGACGATGAAGCGCGTTGGGCTACACCGCCAGTCTAGAAGATGCCCCCGGGGTGGGTCAGGTCCCGGGGGCTTCCCCCAACACGAAGTAAAGTCAGGGAGCACCGTCGTGCTCCCCGTGAAGTGTCCCCCAAAACGGGTGGCCAGGAGCCCACCCTGGCCCCCGGCAACAGCAGAGGAGTCGGGGAGCACCGTCGCACCCCCCCACCCCTGCGGAGAAGACTTCGGAGCCCGGGACCCCATCTCCGGGCCCTGAAGAATGAGAAAACAAGACGGGGAGCATCGTCGCGCTCCCCACGAAAATAGCCGAGCGGGGTGCCAGGAGGCCAGGGAGGGGACCGCCATTTCGCCCACCTCGAAGATGTACAGGGGCCCGGGACCACATCTCCAGGCCCCGTGTGAGGAGGTGGAGACGGGGAGCGCAGTCGTGCCCCCCCGCATATGAGCCCAAGCCGGGGAGCACCGTCGCGCTCCCCGTGAAAGAGGAGGAGGGACCCGGGATCCCAATTCCGGGCCCCGGCAGAGAAGAAGCAGCCTTTGCGGCTTCCAAGTTCTATAGAAAGAAAAATGTGCAGTTAAAATTATGCAGAGAAAAACAAAATACAATACCGCGTCATATTGATAATACGAAGAAACAACTTTTTGACGATAATACACTAGATGACACATTTACGGCCAAAACATGGCGAACTTTGGTATGGAACATCTGCATTTATGCACATCAGACAGCCCACGATATATCACCACACTAGAAAGGCCTTAAATAGAACACAGTCAGCTCTGCCTCAACAGGCTCACAGAGAGAGTTTTAGCCGTCCCAATTCCGGCACCACCACACCGCACTTCTCCCCTGTAGTACAAAAGAAAGTACTAAAAAATGACATCTCTAAATGCCATACACTTCTTGATCAACTGGTAGAGGCAAGGCTACAAGTAAACGCCTTCACAGCCACTAACACCAGATCATACCAGGATACAGTGCTCTCGCTGGCACATTGGGAATTAATGGGCAGCGGTCCTAAGGCCCACTGTGTGTATGAGCTACAAGCCACGGCCCTAAGAAAAGATGGAATACAGGACCAGCCCCCCTCTCTCCAGATTATAGTTGGGATATAGCCAAATTAACGTTCACAGATTTCTATAAAAGTGCCCACAACACCCACATTGATAATGCCCCTGTGAAATGTTTCCCCTCCACCTGGGGAGAAGGAAATATTGTTCAAGGTTCATGCATCAGCAATAACACAGGCTCACTGCAAAATTCTTACGCAGTGTGCACGGCTAGAAATGTACTGAAGGGGGGCAAGATTAACAACATGAAGGAAGAATAGTGAACATTTACACAGACAGCCAATATGCTTTCGGGGTGGCCCCTGATCTTGGCCAGCTGTGGGCTGTGAGGGGGTTCCTTTCCTCAGCTGGCCAACAAATAGAGCATGCACCATTAATAGCACAGCTATGGCAAGCCCTGTTGCTACCAAAGAGAGTTGCAATTGTAGAATGTGCTGCACACACCTCCTCCAAGGGCTATGTATCACCAGGTAAAGCCTTCATTGATGCAGAAGTAAAAAAGGAATAGCATTAACTGGTTGTGAGAACACAATGGTTCAAATTGTTTTTACTCCACATGATGTCATGATGTCAAGATAAAGGCTGATGATATGTACTATGGCCCAAAGTATATCACTCAAAGGGCGGGGGGGGGGGGAGAAAAGGAAGAATGGAAAAGGGGAGGATGTAGGCAAACAGAAGAGGGTAAAAAGGGAAACATATGTTTACCAATGATAATGCTTGCTCCCATGGCCCGCCTTTTTCATGGCCCATCACATGTAGGACGTGGTGGAATGATCAGGCTGTTTTCCCAATGCTGGTACAATGGTTACATTGGAAAGGGTACTTCCAGTGCCCTAGGCCACTTACCTTGCCTACATGAAATGGACTTCATCAACATGCCACCCTACTCAAAATACAAGTATGTGTTGGTTATTATGTGCATGTTCAGCAAATGGACTGAGACATACCCATCCAAGAACTGTGATGCACAAACTGTTGCCAAATGCCTCCTGAAAGACGTCATTCCACGCTTTGAAGTGCCTATGCTTTTGGGTTCTGACAATTGACCGGCGTTCATCTCACATGTGATTGAGGGGTTGTGCAAGGGGCTATGAGCTACACAGAAACTACATTGTGCCTATCATCCACTAGCACCATGCGCTGTTGAGAGAACGGGGTGTTGAAAAATCAGATAGGGAAGATTTGTGCATCCACTAAACTGACCTGGATTGATGCACTATCACTTGCTCTGTTGTCCATGAGAAGCACCTCCGACAGAGTGACAAAGCTCAGCCCACATGAAATAGTGTTTGGACAGCCAAAGAACATCCCAGGCTACATGTCTATTGTCCCTCTGTCCGTAAATGATGATCTGCTTCTTCAATACTGCAAAAGACTAAGATCGTTAGGTGCTGTAGGCCCTTCCTGAAGCAGAGACACCAGCAGCCCACGGCCTCCAGCCAGGGGATTGGGTGTGGATAAAAGCCCACAACAGACCGCACTGGCTCCAACATCAGTGGTAGGGGCCATATCAGGACCATTTGACGACAACAACAGCAGTCAAGTGTGAGAGCCTGACTTCTTGGATCCATGGCTCCCATACAAAGGAAGATGTAGCTCCTCTACCACCAGAGGAGCCTCCAGTGCCTTCCCTTGCATCACATCAAGGACAGCATCGTTACAACCTGCGTTCCACGAAAGGTACCAAGTGAGAAAGGTATCCAAGCTCATCCTGGAGGGTTGCGCGTGCTGCACACAGCAGAGAAAGGAAGAGTGTGTAAGTGGGCTCCAACGATACATTGACTAAAGACATCTGGAACATCAACGCCACAACACCTCAGTCTACAAGTTGTGACAACGAGACATCTTCATCTTCCTCATCCCTCTGTTTTCTTCATATTGAAAGTGCCTAAGTAATAGAAGTGCTTGCTAACCTCTCAAATTACTTGAAGACAGGCACCAACGGTTACTTTTCGGTTGATAGATATCATCACTGAGGCTCTGCATCCTTCCTCAGCAGACTTTAGAAAAGAGTGAAAGTGCAACAGAAGATAAGACATTCTTCCAGCTAGCCACGCTAGCCACACGTGCCAACGACTGGAACAAGGCCTCAAGACTGTCAGAAGAAAGAGAGAAAATGTCCATTGGTGCTACTGGCAATATTTACCCCCATTGCTGCCATTAGAATGACTAGCGCCTGGTAGATAATAACATGCAGAGTAATAGGGGACATCAGATGTTTGTCATCTACAACTATAGAATAGACACACTCACCTGGAAGTTCCATTGCCAATGTTACAGAACACAACATTTAGAAATAGCATTAGGAAAGGTTCAGGAAAGTACACACCACAAATATAATATAATAAAAGAACTGACTAGGTTTAATAGGACACACATTGCAAAGAATAGAATAGAAAGGGAAAATATTGCGAAAAGGCACCAATGATAGTGCTGCATAGCAGTGGTAGTGTTAGTTCTCTGAGGCTTGCAAAGTTCAAAGTAGTGGGTTGCACTGTGGCCAGGATAATTGCACTAACTGGGCACAATACATCTGGACTAGTTACAACACCCTGCCTACAAAGGAGTAATTTTAACATACCAGCATCATTGCTGGGGAGGCCCTGCGAGGAAGATGTAGTGATTTGGTATCAGATGGGGTAATGTAGAAGCCGCCTTTATAATATGAAACCAAATATCTACCTTAAAGGCCTGTAGAACATTGACACAAAAGAATTAATTAAAAGTTACTGAGGCTGCTAAAAGTACAGATTCTTTTGTAACGCAAGGCTTGCCTAAGAGAGACACAAGAACAGCGCAGGATGCTAGCTTAGCCACAAGTATTTCAGCATGTCACATTTAGAAATATGTCTGGTACGTGCTATGACATTGCAATTATTTCTACGGAAAAGTACCAAGGCTAATACATTGCATTACAGTGGAAAGTCCCAAAAGCTGCCTACTTAAGACACTTGGTCAGCAACAGTATATTTCAGACCATAAATGGTATAGTGCAGCCTAGGCCTTTGCTAATTGGTCATGCATTCGATGCTTAATTTGTGCTACGTGCATTATGATGCTGTATCCTCTGTGGTTTGTGTCAATAAAATCTGTCAGAGACGTCACCTCTTTGGACACTCAGCGGCTATGCTGACTGTCTCCGTGCTGCACGTATGTGTATTATCTTGTCATCTCTAATTAATTTTCTCTATCATATGTGCTGATTGCTATTATTTTATTCAGGCTACCACAGTAGTGTGCTATGAGTCTTTTACATCTTCGACACTTGTAAAGTCTCAACAGATTTCAGTCTATTTAAGGTGCAGTAGATTTCTTTCTTTATATCTTCATATTCTGCCTCAGTGTAGTGTGTTTTCTATTCCTGTTGATGTTATTCCTCCTATGGGACGGGACTGGCTTCCTCATGGAAAAACACTACTGATGTGTGATATTTTTTGTCTTGTACCTACTTTAATTTAATAGCAAAAGCTGCACAGACAGCATGCTGCACCGACAATGTGTCTAATGTACGTGCTGTCATTTAACAGCGACATTTAACAGCGTGCTCCCTGGTGGTCTAGCGGTTAGGATTTGGTGCTCTCACTGCAGCGGTCTGGGTTTGATTCCTTGTCAGGAAAGAGTAGAATTTCTCTTCTGCATGATGTACTTCTATTCCGACAGGGAACAGTTTTATTTGTTCTTTTTTATTGCATTGAAACTGATTGTATTTATAACATTTAAATTGGAAGTATTTTATTACATACATTCTTCTTTAGTCGACTTGACACCAGTAAACATTTCAGGGACAGCGAGGAATTGCTGACAGAAAAGTGACTGAAGGTCAATGGACTGGGGTGGGACCATTGCTAGGAGTGGAGCGCTTGGAGAGGAGCCTGGCCAGGAGATGGGCCCGGAGCTTGGAGGGACCGCAGCATTTTCCTGCCGCTAAAGCGGCAATAATTTTAACGCCGCTCTTGATAATATGCCCCATAGATTGTAACTGCATTCTGTGGGCAGCTATTCAGGCGGAGCGCCGCACCTTCGAGAACCATGCCATATCTATTAACTCAGACTATTGTCGTACTTTGCAATTCGGGACCGCGTAGGAGGCAGGGCCCTACCCCTGTCTATCCCGGGATTAGCGAACCGCGAATGGTCAATGCGGTATGTACAAGTGCTTTGTGTAACGTTTTAGCTATGAATGCACTGTGTATACGTTATTATACATCACTACGTGGGTTCCATCTTAGAGCGGTGGCCATCTTATGGTTGCCCTCACACAGGCTACATATCATGAAGCAAATACGGGCCTTTTAGAGCACATGTGCCTTCCTTTGACTTTTCTGTGACCTGGGCAGCTTGGCTCCGCTGCCCCAGGTCAGTCCGGTCTCACGAGCTCCCCGTCCTCTGGCCACCTGTGATTAGCATCAGGGCTTGACACACCATAAAGCCTTTTCATCCTACACGAGCCTCCAGCTAATCTCTTTCGCACCTGACTGTTCCTGCTTTATGGCTTGTTTTCCAAACAGGAGATGCTCATGTTTATTGGGGCCTATCGATATCTGATGTGGGATCTGAGCCTTGCTGGGTAAATAATTGCGGGCTGGCTTAACTGGAATGTGGGATGGTCATCATGACTCTGCCTTTTCGTTTGTAATGTATACCTTTATATGGCCATATCGTAAACCAAGGAATGTGTGCCTGAAGCATGATATTTTGTATTTAAGAAGCCCGTTTCTGTAATTTTTAGCAGTCTCCTGAGAACATACACGCTGTTGTACTTCTAGGATACCTGTAATTGGTCTGCAGCCAATAAACTGATCTTTGACTTCACCCAGAAGACCCTGTGTTTCTGTAGTTCTGAAACAGGAAGAACCCGAAGTCATAGGGTGTGTTCCCCTGCACCGCTGGGCTTAAAATTCCCAGTACTTCAGTTGGCGCCCAACTCGGCGCGATTTCAGCGGTACCGGTCCAAGCCAGAGGTTCATGAGGAGCTTCGTGTGGAAATTCTGGAGGAAGGCCGCCACTTCATCGACCCCTGCATGTCGACGTGGTCCGAAAGTCTTTTCTGCGAGGTTCTCCGCGTCCTGACGGCTACGAAGGACTGCTGCCCTGATTAATCGCCCTGTTTTGGACCCTTGACGATTTTGGTAGAGCGAAACAATCGAGAGAGTCTTCTGGTGACGCCATTGATCATCGATATTCAGTTAAGTATAAGTGGAGCGTCTCCCAGTTTGAATTTGGTATCCTTCGGGATTATTTTGATTTGGAGTTTGCAAACCCCAAAGCCAGAGGACTCGTGTATTCACGAGACTATCGTAATCGATAATCCTTTGAAGTTTGGAACTAGACTAGTGAGCGAAGATGCCTGGTGCTAGTGTATTTGGAAGATTATTTTGTTTGAGTTGTGGAAGGGATTTCCAGTTAGAGGATTCATGTCCGGTTCCTCCAATTGGAACTCCAACTTATGAGCTTTATGTAAAACATGGCGTGGGCCCCATTGCATATAATGAAGTATGGATCCGATACACCAGAAAGGACGATGTTTTAAAATGGCCCCAAAATGGTAGTTTCGATACAGATATCTTAGATAATTTGGAAGTGAAATTGTTTAAAAAGAAAGCCCGGCCGGCGATGTTTGATTCTTTCCGCCTATGGCGAAAGGAAGCCAAACAGAAGGAAATTAAGCTAGCGAAAAGGAATAAGAGAGAAAGAGGTATGTCAGTTATGCAAGCAGCTGTTCAATTTAAAGATAATGAGGAGGAACAAATGAATGAGCAATTGCACAGACAGCGCAAACTAGGGATTGATAAATGTTACCCTGTTTTGTCACCCCTTGTGCAAGATGAGACAAAAGAGAAAGAGAAAGATTCCCTAATGTCCCATTTGTTAAGTTCGCCACCCCCGTATGCGCAAAATGCCACAGCACCTCCACAGCTTGTAAATGCGCAGCCTCCAGTAAATATGCCGCAAGCCTTCCCACATCCGCCAGCTCCTCCTCAGCTGGCTCCTATCCCTGCAGTGCAGCCCTCTCAAGGGCCGCCAGTTTTGTTACCTGTTACCCCCGCGCTTCCTGCGACTTTGCCTAGCACATCAGCGGCTTCCCCTGGCGCTCCTTCTTACACTACCCAGGTACCTGTATCTGAATCTGTTTTTCTTCCCTCTGTCTATCCCCCCGTTCTCGCCTCAACTTCTCCTTCAGCACGACGACTAGCTAATGTAGTTACTAGTTTAATGTCGCCTCTCTTTGGGTCATCGAGTGCGACTCCTGGTTTACAGCGTAAACAATTGCGTAGTCAGCTGCCTGGTCCCGACGAGAAAGAGGTGTTAGATCATCTGGCGCGTAGGTGGATTGGTTTCCCTTCACTCTATAATGTGGAATCAGTTGTTAACGTTTTTCACCAATGGGATGCCCCAACACAGAGGTATGTCTTTGACAAAATGTGTGAATTCCTCTGTGAGGAATTGGAGGATAATGGTGCAAACCCAAACCCACAGGAATTGTGTCGAGTGCGATTTGATTTTGAAAAAGGTACAATTGTGGGCCCCAATGTAGATAAAGCAGTTGCAATTTTACTGTCCTTCAGAAATGGTGATTGTCAGCAATCGTTGTTTGAGCAGGATTTCCCTGTGGGGAAGAAGGTAAAAGCACGCCAATATCCAATGCGTGAGGTTCCTCCAGTTTGGAGACCTGGTGATTTAGCTGCTAACCCACCTGTTCAGCCATATTTTCAGCGTGTTTGGGTGCATGTCCCATGGAAGCGATCTGAGGTGTTAGCGCTTAAGCAGACATTGCCTGACCCCCGTAAAAACCCTACCGGTTATTATAAGGAGTTATCACAAACTGCAGAATCATGTGTAATGAATCTGGCTGACATAGATATGCTGTTTGGGAATGTGGTTCCACAGCCTTTATGGGGATCCATTCGTAATGTAGATCACGCTGCAGAATTGGGTAACACATGGGCTAATATCATTGCTGCAGATGCTGGACAAGTTGGTGGCGCGAATCCTGACCCTTTGGTAGCAGAACTCCCTGGTAGAATTATCACATACATGAAGACTATAATGCCCGCGATGCGCGTAAATTGGGATAAACTATCCGCATGTAAGCAGAAGAAAGATGAGACAGTGTCCGATTTCTTCACCAGGTTTGAAGAAACGTTTATCGACCACAGTGGTCAAGACATGAGCACTGAAGGTGGCCAACGGTTATTTGTTGATAAATTTGTGCAGAATCTACTTCCCGAGTTGTGTAAAAAATTAAAAGACTCAGAAAGTTCTTGGGCTTTTTCCTCTTCAGCGCAAATACTGGCTACTGCACAGTATTATGAAAATAGAGACAAAGATGAGAAGGATAGAACAGATAAGAAAACGAAAGAACTAAAAACAAAGGTCCTCTTGCAGCAGGCTTATCCACCACGTGGAGGACAGAATAATTATAGGCAAACACAGGGTATCTATCAGCAACCCCAACAGTTTCAGAGTAATCAGCAAATGAATGGGTATTATCCACCACGAATCCCTGTAGGTCCCAACCAATGTTCATATTGCAAAGGGGAAGGTCATTTTAAATATAGTTGCCCTAAATTAATGCAGCGTAACAGTAATGCGTATGGCGCAAGAGGTAGAGGTGGTCAACAAGCTCCTAGGGCAGAGGGCGTGGGAATGCTCCCCAGAACGCGCGTCCTCTTCCGCCTCAAAATACCATAAATAGCTTTGATCAGCAAGCCAATGCAACTGGCAATACAGCTCAGTATTACAATAATGATTATTATGCAGAAGATGACAATGTAGAAGATAATGATTACTAGGACAGCCGTAGACAGAGAGAGGGAGTTGTTTCAGTGCCAGTGGATCAGAGCGGACCCTATGTTAAAGTAACTACAGCAAATGTAACGGAGCCCTTTCTGCTGGATACTGGTGCTGCAAAGAGTTCAATCATGCATTCAAAACTCCCTGGCGCGCCTTTGTCTGGCGAAATGAATGTTTCAGTAGGTTTTTCTGGCGCCCCAGTTAGGAACCCGATTTCTAGTCCTATGCCACTTTCTGTTGGACCTTGTGAGCTAAAAGCACCCCTCATCCTAACGACAGGTTGTGGTGAAAATTTGCTAGGCTTAGATTTGCTAAAAAGATTGCATGCAACGCTATATTGTTCTCCCTCAGGAGTACAACTTACATTAGGTAAGAAAGTGATTTCCCCAATGTATTTGTCTAAAAATGCAATGCCACCTGAATTGTCATCCCTTCCGGATGTCCTTTGGGCTACTGGTCCCAATGATGTTGGTCTTTTGGAAATACCGCCATATGTGGTCACTTTAAAAGCCAATGTCAGATTGCCACGTATTCCCCAGTACAAGATCTCCAATGAAGGTCAGAAAGCGTTGTTAGCAATTATCAGTGATTTGATTAAAAAGGATGTAATTGAAGAGACAAGAGGCAACGTTTGCAATAGTCCTGTTTTACCTGTCTTAAAACGAACGGACCCTTCACAGCCACCTGTTTACAGATTTGTGATTGATCTTAGAGAGGTTAATAAGATTGTTGTGCCACAGTTTCCAGTTGTCCCTGATATAACTGCCTTGTTAACTATGATTCCAGCCACCGCTGCATGGTTCTCAGTGATCGATCTCAAGAATGCTTTCTTTAGCATCCCAATTGCAGAGGAGAGCAGAGACATTTTGGCTTTAGTTTAGGAGGTCGCAGCTTCCGCTTTAAACGCGCTCCCCAGGGCTACTGTGAGAGTCCATCAATATACAGTCAGGCTTTAAAAACGCAGCTTGATGCACTGGTTTTACCCAGTGGCGCTATCCTTATTCAGTATGTTGACGATTTACTAATCGCCGCGGATACTGAAAAGATTTGCAAAAACGCTACCTTGTCATTGTTGCGTCATTTGTCTGCCTTTCATCACAAAGTGTCTCTCTCAAAGCTGCAATATTGTCGACAAGAAGTGACCTACTTAGGTCATCTCTTATCGAAGGAGGGAAGGAAACTGACCCCAGAAAGAATTCAAGCCATTGCACAGTTGAGTGTGCCTAGAACACAGAGAGAAGTACGTGCTTTCTTGGGCATTACTTCATACTGTAGGCATTGGATTCCCAATTTTTCCTTGTTGGCAAAACCTTTGTTAGCATTAACATGCAAAGACACACCGAATCCTATTCCATGGTCTGAAGAGTGTCAGAAAAGTTTTTTGGAATTGTGCAATGCATTGTGTTCAGCTCCTGTGTTGGGTACCCCTGACTACAGCAAGCCTTTTACATTGTATGTTCATGAAAAAGATGGTTGCGCATTATCAGTGTTAACACAGCCTTTTGGCGACAGACCGCGTCCATGCGCATATTTTTCGTCAACCTTGGACCCGGTAGCGAGGGCATTGCCAAGTTGTCTGAGAGCCACAGCCGCCGCAGCTATGTCTATTCAGCAGTCTGCTGGCCTAGTAATGGATAATACTTGATTGTTATGGTTCCACATGCTGTGGACACATTGTTAAACAGGACCAAGACACAACACTTAACTAGTGTGCGATTATCTGGATATGAGCTGACACTGTTAGCAAACCATATACACATAAAGAGATGCAACACGTTGAATCCAGCTACATTATTACCAGTTCCAGCAGACCTAGACGAGATTGAGCAACATGATTGCCTGTTCAGAACAGAAGAAGAGACGAAAGGAAGAGTAGATCTTAAAGATACTCCCCTGACTGAGTGTGATGGTACTTTATGGGTGGATGGTTCGTGTTTCAAGCTTCCGAATGGTGATACGACTGCTGCATATGCTATCACGACTTTGCACACGATTGCGGAAACTGCACGTGTGCCACAAAATTCGGCTCAAGCAGCAGAATTGATTGCCCTTACGAGAGCATGCGTACTGTCTGAAGGAATGCGAGTGAACATATATACGGATAGCCAGTACGCCTTTGGCGTGGCTCATAGGTTTGGGCGATTGTGGAAAGAACGTGGGTTCCTGACTTCGTATGGAGCTAAGATTCAGAATGGCAAGTTGGTGAATGATCTCCTTGAGTCGCTGACCCTACCGTTACAAGTTGCGATTATGAAATGCAGTGCGCACAAGAAAATCACTGATGATGTTGGTCGTGGTAATGCGTTTGCTGATGAAACCGCGAAAGAAACAGCAAAAGATGTAAAGACTCGAATGTATGTTGCAGGCCCTGCAAGATGGGTTGGTGATGTTGGAATGTGTGAAAACACAATAGAAAGTGTAAAGTCCCTTCAAGCTGAAGCCACAGAGAAAAAGTTGAGCAAGTGGAGAGAAAGTATAGGTAAGTTGGATGAGAATGGTTGTTGGATTGATCTGTCAGAACATAGGCGATGGTTGTTACCTGATGCATATGTGCTTCCAGTGGTTACTATGGCACATGGAATGGCACATATCAGTACGAAAGGAATCTGTAAGTTGTTGGCTCCAGTATGGCAGAATGCTGGGATTCCCAAGTGTGCAGAGAATGTGGTCAAGAATTGTATGGTATGCTTGAAATACAACCCTGGTAGGGGAACCCCAACTTCAGCTGGTCATTTTGCGCCTCCATCATATCCATTTGAAGTTTGGAGCTAGATTTTATCCACATGGAAAGGTGCAACAACCTGAAATATGTATTGGTGGTTGTTTGCGCTTTTTCAAAATGGATAGAAGTCTATCCCCTAAAGGACAACACTGCTCTATCCACAGCCAAAGCCCTTGTGAAGGAATTTTTCCCTAGGTTTGGAATGCCAAGAATGGTGTGGAGTGATAATGGGAGTGAGTTTGTGGGTCAAGTGATGAAGAATGTGTGTGAGGGGTTGGGGATAAAGCAGAAGTTCCACGCTGCAAATCACCCCCAATCAGCTGGATTAGTAGAGCGCTACAATGGCGCTCTAAAACTCAAGCTGGCCAAAATCCAGGCGAGCTCAGGTCTTAAATGGCCTGACGCTCTGCCTCTAGCACTCCTGTCCACCAGAATGACCGTACACTCATGAGTGGGACTTAGCCCATACGAGGTTATTTTTGGCCGCCCAGCCAATGTATGGGGTGTGCCAAGACCGGCGAAATTCAGTGAAATCGAACATCCAGTACTGCTTGATTACTTGTACGAATTGACGGCTAAATTGCGTGTTTTACACCAACAGGTGCACGATACTCTTCCCCAGGCCTCTGAAGCTCCAGGACACCCTATCGACCCTGGCACGTGGGTTCTGGTGAAAAATTTCCAGCGCAAAAGCAACGATGAGCCTCGTTGGATCGGCCCTCATCTCGTACTTCTGTCTACAAGATCAGCTGTTCGAGTAAAGGGGAAGAAGAACTGGATCCACGGCGCCCACGTTAAAAGAATCCCTTTGCCTCTGCCGTATGACCAGTGGGTCCAGGAGGGTATCGCAAACTCTGAAACAGACACTGTACCTCGTTTTGTGCCGTTCAGTGATGCACGCATAAAAGGCACAACTTCAGCACAACAGAGTGACGATATTTTGCAAGAAGCTGTGCCACCGTCAATTTGATTGGACACTACAGAGCCTGAACTCTTGTTTCAAGATCAGACAGTACCTGGCCGTTTTCATTATAATCTAAGACCAAGGCCTATGGACAAATAAATATTCTTTTTCCTTACCTTTTTATTTTTTGATAACCATAGCTCTCCCATCTGAAGGACTTTCTTGATTTTTGTTTTTCGAACCACCATCCGGGTTCAGCCGCAGGGTCGCGGTGCCAAGACTTTGGGGTACAGGCCGAAGACGTTAGGTCAACAGTTCTGGTTGGTCTAGGGCGTTCCCTGGACTGACAGGCATACTCCTTAGCAGAAGATACTCACCCGCCGCGAGTGGCACGATTAGAGGATGGAGTTTTTCAAGATGGAGAGACTCGCTGAGGAAATGAACTTTAAAACAAGAATGTGTAAAATAATGAAGAGCAAACGTTTTGTATTTTTATGTCTGTTTATATTATGTAGTATGGTAGTGTTTACTGTAGGATTTGTATTCTTCTCCTCTCAAGAGCCCATTGCAACCACTGTACAGCCTATACCTCCTCCTACTGTCTCCTCACACTCTTTTCACCCTCTGCCTGAACATGAACAAGCTAGACGGTCTGAGTTTGTAAACAACTCGTTTATTCAGCTCCTGCACCAGCACCAACTAGTCATGAATACAACCAATTGCTGGGTGTGTGGTTTAATGCCACATACCATTAATAAGGGTATTCCTTATCTAGTGCTGCCGTTTAGTTACAATGGATCGGCATGGGCATTCCATACCATGTTTCTCTTTGCTCTAGATGCCTACTCCCCGCGACAACCGCGTTCCATCAGACCTAGCACCAATAATAAAACCTTAATGAAAGGAGTTGCCGATATGAGCAGAGATATCGATGCATACTCATCTATTCCCAAAGAAGAGTTGAGAGCTTATGTAGGGTGGAACGCGACGGGGTATAGTATTAGTCTGGGTGAAAGACAGCGAAAAATCTCATCCCCAATCTGGGTCGTACCCCACATAGGCCGGTTCTGTTTACAAGGTAATGGTCAGAATCCAAGAGCTCAACTGGGGAGAAGTGACTGTACTGAAACGTACACTTTTCCGTCACAGTTTTCCCCTGCGTTTTTGGCTGCCAAGGGCACATATTTTATCTGCAATGACCGAGCATATACATGGTTGCCCCCTGATTTCTCGGGCACATGTTATATTGCAAATCTGCTACCGCCAACATTTACTGCCGCCTCTGACTATCACAAGACCAGAGTTGTGAGAAGCGTGATTAGTAAGGAGGATACTGCCGGTCAGGAAGCGGGAGATTTCTTTTTGGGTTTCCTGCCGTTTTGGGGACCTATGGTTAATAGTAGGAACCTGAGACAACTGACTCGTGTGGTTGAATCCACTGTTAATGTTACGGCTGGTGCCCTTGGTAATTTGACAGCTGAGCTCCAGGCGGATCGCCTCATGACTTTGCAGAACCGCAT
Source organism: Triturus cristatus (assembly GCF_964204655.1). Taxonomy (NCBI): domain Eukaryota; kingdom Metazoa; phylum Chordata; class Amphibia; order Caudata; family Salamandridae; genus Triturus; species Triturus cristatus. The sequence goes on along the minus strand of NC_140585.1, from coordinate 142,327,264 downwards.
GGTTCTAGACGTCATACTTGCAGACCGCGGTGGGGTATGTAAGGTTATCCAATCTAGTTGTTGCATTTTCATACCAGACAACGCTCCAACAGTTTATCAAGCCATCTCCAAACTGCATAAAATATCTGAATCCATACACGTGGATAAAGGAGATTGGTCACTGGTGGGGTGGTTCTGGGAACTGATATCTGCCTGGGGTTGGAAAGTTCTGATGGTCATTGGAATGATCTTAGCCATCCTTTTCCTGTTCTGTCTGTGCATACAGTGTGCTCCTGCGATATGTGGCCTCTGTGCTACATTATGTGTAAGAAAACCTGTATCGAGGGACGAGCTAAGTAATAGGATGATGCTACAGCAACACCTCCATGACTTCATGAATATTGACCTAGACTCGGATTGATGTGAGTATAGTTATTGCCTATGTAAGGGCAAAAGGAGGGTCTGTCGTACTTTGCAATTTGGGACCGCGTAGGAGGCAGGGCCCTACCCCTGTCTATCCCGGTATTAGCGAACCGCGAATGGTCAATGCGGTATGTACAAGTGCTTTGTGTAACGTTTTAGCTATGAATGCACTGTGTATACGTTATTATACATCACTACGTGGGTTCCATCTTAGAGCGGTGGCCATCTTATCGTTGCCCTCACATAGGCTACATATCATGAAGCAAATACGGGCCTTTTAGAGCACATGTGCCTTCCTTTGACTTTTCTGTGACCTGGGCAGCGTGGCTCCGCTGCCCCAGGTCAGTCCGGTCTCATGAGCTCCCCGTCCTCTGGCCACCTGTGATTAGCATCAGGGCTTGACACACCATAAAGCCTTTTCATCCTACACGAGCCTCCAGCTAATCTCTTTCGCACCTGACTGTTCCTGCTTTATGGCTTGTTTTCCAAACAGGAGATGCTCATGTTTATTGGGGCCTATCGATATCTGATGTGGGATCTGAGCCTTGCTGGGTAAATAATTGCGGGCTGGTTTAACTGGAATGTGGGATGGTCATCATGACTCTGCCTTTTCGTTTGTAATGTATACCTTTATATGGCCATATCATAAACCAAGGAATGTGTGCCTGAAGCATGATATTTTGTATTTAAGGAGAAGCCTGTTTCTGTAATTTTTAGCAGTCTCCTGAGAACATGCACGCTGTTGTACTTCTAGGATACCTGTAATTGGTCTGCAGCCAATAAACTGATCTTTGACTTCACCCAGACGACTCTGTGTTTCTGTAGGTCTGAAACAGGAAGAACCCGAAGTCAAAGGGTGTGTTCCCCTGCACCGCTGGGCTTAAAATTCCCAGTACTTCACTATACCAAATTGATAATCTCATGAAGCAAAACCTACATGGACGTGTAACGCCAGCTCGGGAAGATGGGACTTCCATGTGCTGCTGTTCCCTGTGAGTGTCAAGGTCCCTGCACATGGCAAAATTCACTTCTAACAATAACCCAGAGGAGTCTGGCTGGAGGTCGGGGATAAGGCAGGGACGTACAGACGAGAGCAGGCCGGAGCGAAGTTCGGGGCTCCCCTGGAGGTGTTTGGAGGAAAGGTGCGGACCTTGGTACCAGTTAAGAGCTCTGAAAGTGGGACAAAGGTGGATCAGTTAGTTGCAGGTTTAGCTTAATTTCTAATTCTCTATTTAATCTTTTCATTAACACATTTCAATGAATAAACAACCCAACTCATTTCTGTAGATATTCAAATTCAATTTTATATTAATATTGCAAATTAAATCATTCATTTGATCAAGTTGCCATTCATATTTACCTATTCTGGCTAAATGTCGTCCTCTATGTCACATCTGGCAGTCTCGCAAATCTATGCCCATCAATTTAGTAGGTTCAGTTCATCAGGAGTTTGGGCATTAATTCAGTCCGTCAAAGATTCAGGCTAACAGCTGTCCTGCAGTGTCACCGTCCTCTCCGTCAGCATAACGTCAGGAAATCGAGAAAGGCCAGAAACGAACCCGCGCCCACCTCTCTATTCTACCATAATTTATAGTAAAAATCATTGACAATTTGTATCAAAAACGGGTCTTCAAACGTTCTGATTGGTCAATTGAAATCGTCTGACAGGATTCCCACCAAAATGAAGTCTCTGATGTCATTATACTTGATTTTTCCGTTTTTTTAGTAGCACATTATTGTTCATTCAGAAAAGCTGGCTTGTGTCCCAGGGCAACCTTGAAGGGTACATGTTCATCTGGGGTCATGATGAGGCCACTGTAGCTGTTGTCAGCGCAGGCGCACTTCACCCAAACCTTGTTCAGCGTCGGCAGTCGGGTTAGGCACCAAAGGCAGCCATCTTTCGATAGGCCAAAATGGTCAACTTAAGCAAAGAAACACAAAAACGTAATTAATACATAGAAATGACTAATTAAATGTTATTCCCTCGCTAATACCCATGTGTTTGTATATTTATCTAGGAAAAGCAACACTCAGTGCAGTATATACTTACTAAATAAAACACAAATCACAATTACATCACAAAAGCGACATATATCATGCAATATTCTAATTGTCTATCATTAATATGCGTACAAAATTTAGTTCACGTATTAATTAAGCCATGCAGATGCAAATCCCACGTGTAATTCATATATTAATAAGGTTGGTAAATATTTTCCACATCACTCCAATCCATTAGTTCAATTATAATGAATGAATTAATCTAATTAATAAAACAACATGCAAAATGGGGTGGGTATACAAAATTTAGCATAACCCGCTCCAGCACTACTGGCAATATTCACCCACATTGCTGCCATTAGAATGACTAGTGCCTAGTAGATAATAACATGCAGAGTAATAGGGGACATCCGATTTATGTCATCTACAACTATAGAATAGATACACTCACCTGGAATTTCCATTGCTAATGTTACAGACCACAACATTTAGAAATAGCATTAGGAAAGGTTCGGGAAAGTACACACCACAAATATGATTAAGAACTGACTAGGTTTTATAGGACACCAATTGCAAAGAATAGAATAGAGAGGGAACATATTGCGAAAGGGCACCAATGATAGTGCTGCATAGCAGTGGTAGTGTTAGTTCTCGGAGGCTTGCAAAGCTCAAAGTAGTGGGTTGCACTGTGGCCAGGATAATTGCACTAACTGGGCACAATACATCTGGACTAGTTACAACACCCTGCCTACAAAGGAGTGATTTTAACATACCAGCATAATTGCTGGGGAGGCCCTGCGAGGAAGATGTAGTGATTTGGTATCAGATGGGGCAATGTAGAAGCCGCCTTTATAATATGATACCAAATATCTGCCTTAAAGGCCTGTAGAAAGTTGACACAAAAGAATTAATTAAAAGTTACTGAGGCTGCTAAAAGTACAGATTCTTTTGTAACGCAAGGCTTGCCTAAGAGAGACACCAGAACAGCGCAGGATGCTAGCTTAGCCACAAGTATTTCAGCAGGTCACATTGAGAAATAAGTCTGGGATGAGCTATGATATTGCAATTATTTCTGTGGAAAAGTACCTAGGTTAATACAATGCATTACAGTGGAAAGTCCCAAAAGCTGCCTACTTAAGACACGTGGTCAGCAACAGTATATTTCGGACCATAAGTGGTATAGCGCAGCCTAGGCCTTTGCTAATTGGTCATCTATTCGATGCTTAATTTGTGCTACGTGCATTATGATGCTGTATCCTCTGTGGTTTGTGTCAATAAAAGCTGTCAGAGACGTCACCTCTTTGGACACTCAGCGGCTATGCTGACTGTCTCCGTGCTGCACGTATGTGTATTATCTTGTCATCTCTATTTAATTTTCTCTATCATATGTGCTGATTGCTATTATTTTATTTAGGCTACCACAGTAGTGTGCTACGAGTCTTTTACATCTTCAACATTTGTAAAGTCTCAACAGTTTTCAGTCTATTTAAGGTGCAGTAGATTTCTTTCTTTATATCTTCATATTCTGCCTCAGTGTAGTGTGTTTTCTATTCCTATTGGTGTTATTCCTCCTATTGGACGGGACTGGCTTCCAAATGGAAAAATACTACTGATGTGTGATATTTTTTGGCTTGTACCTACTTTAATTTAATAGCCAAAGCTGCACAGACAGCATGCTGCACCGACAATGTGTCTAATGTACGTGCTGTCATTTAACAGCGTCATTTAACAGCGTGCTCCCTGGTGGTCTAGCGGTTAGGATTTGGTGCTCTCACTGCAGCGGTCTGGGTTTGATTCCTTGTCAGGAAAGAGTAGAATTTCTCTTCTGCATGATGTACTTCTGTTCCGACAGGGAACAGTTTTATTTGTTCTTTTTTATTGCATTGAAACTGATTTTATTTATAACATTTAAATTGGAAGTATTTTATTACATACATTCTTCTTTAATCGACTTGACACCAGTAAACATTTCAGGGACAGCGAGGAATTGCTGACAGAAAAGTGACTGAAGGTCAATGGACTGGGGTGGGACCATTGCTAGGAGTGGAGCGCTTGGAGAGGAGCCTGGCCAGGAGATGGGCCCGGAGCTTGGAGGGACCGCAGCATTTTCCTGCCGCTAAAGCGGCAATAATTTTAACGCCGCTCTTGATAATATGCCCCATAGATTGTAACTGCATTCTGTGGGCAGCTATTCAGGCGGAGCGCCGCACCTTCGAGAACCATGCCATATCTATTAACTCAGACTATACCAAATTGATAATCTCATGAAGAAAAACCTACATGGACGTGAAGCACCAGCTCGGAAGATGGGACTTCCATATTCTGCTGTTCCCTGTGAGTGTCAAGGTCCCTGCACATGGCAAAATTCACTTCTAACAATAACCCAGAGGAGTCTGGCTGGAGGTCGGGGATAAGGCAGGGACGTACAGACGAGAGCCGGCCTGAGCGAAGTTCGGGGCTCCCCTGGAGGTGTTTCGAGGGAAGGTGCGGACCTTGGTACCAGTTAAGAGCTCTGATAGTGGGACAAAGGTGGACACCCAGGATCATGGTCCTAGAGGATGGGACCTTAGCCAAGGATGGAAAATCTACTTCTGACGACCTGTAGGCATCTGGGTAGGGCCCTGGCGTGCTGGACAGTCAGGACACTGCCCCCACAGATGGGGGGATGCTTCATAAAAGGTGTAGCTACATGTTGGGGGGAGAGAGTGGTGCAGGACAGCTCGGGAGGTGAGGTTATGAACACCAACTTGGTGAGCATATTCTTTGGAATGCTTGTGGGCCTGGAATAATTTGGACACTTTCTAGTGGGATTTGTGCTTACTCACTCTGATTCATCAATGAATTGGGGCTGCGGGGGAGTGAGGGATGGACTCGCATGCCTGGCATGGGGGGGATTGGTTTGCGGGTCACTTTCCTCGCCTGATGGACTGGACTAGTTTCCTCATGGAAGAACACTACTGGTAAGTTTGCATTGGGTGGGGATACCCCAACAGGAGATTGCTGGCAGCCTGAGAGAACTGGCTACTAATCACTTCATTGGTTGGTCAAACTTAGGTTTCTGGCTTCATCTCCCCTTTGTCGGAGTGGAAAAGAGCCAAGGGCCAGAGAGACCTCTGGGGTGGGGTGGGTACACAAGGAAACATGGGAGTGGGGTAGGTACATGATCGCATTCTAGAACAGAAGGCGTCGTCGATACACTTAGGCGGGCCACATGTATGGATATTTAGGTACTGCCAGAGGGACTGTTCTTTGTGTTATTTTTCTGGTTTAAAGAGCAATGATGACTACAGATGTTGGATGCTGTAGGAGGAGGAGAGGTGAGGGAATTGGGCAGGACCCAACCCCGCTGGCACCTCACACGGGCCATTTCCACGACTATGGTTAATGTGCTAATGTCCTGGAATGTATGGGGTCTCAAAGGCTACCCAAAAAGATGCAGTGTGTTATCCTATCTTGAATGGTATCAGGCCTGCATAGTTACGTTGCAGGAAATGCACCTTTTGTAGAATGAGCTAGCGGAGCTAGGTAGATCATGGAGAGGTCATTTGTACGGTGCTACATACTCTAACTATAGGAGAGGGGTAGTGACGTGGTCATCACCAGGTGTCCTCCTTGATAGGTGAACGGTACATGCAGACCCCAGAGGCAGCAACTATTAAATGTTTGGAGACCTCATCACCAGAGAGACACAGGGAACATAGTTGTATAGACTATGTGTTGGGTAGGACAAAGGATTTGAACTGGTATGCGTCCGAAGACATCCAAAAATAGATATTAGTGTAGTATCCTGTTATCCTCAATTCTACTGCATCCTTTCTATGGTTTGCATTGTCTATCACTCCCTATATCTATATTCCTGCTTACTCTGTTATAGAATGTATATAGGTCATAGGAGAAGAAGTTACAGTTGGAGCTAGACAGCTTGGTATGGTTTAACCTGTATGGATGAGATCTTTCATTGAAGATTAAACCTCTTTTAAACCACTTGAAGACTGGAAAGTATTTTCTTCAAATGTCACACTGGCGTAGTCGGCAGTCTTCAAGAAGATCTCAACAGCAAGGATTCTCAAACCCTGACACCAAGGAATTTTCACTTTTTGGTGAGAAAGAGATTTCATCATTTTCCTCTGTTATTATACTATTGATTTAAGGGTTGGGAGCATTTCGCCACATTCCCAAAATTAATAGATGGCATTTATTCGATGTGGGCTCACTCTTTTCTATATGTATATAGAGGAATACATTGTATTTATACATCTGAAGTTCCTGTTAAGGAGAGTACAACATTTTCAATTTAATTCAGAATGTTCGTGCTTGAATCTGGGGTTGGGAGCTTTTCGCCACACATGAGCTTAGTTTAAGTTCTAGTCGATGTGGGCTCACCCTTGATCTCTTTCAGGAATCTGAATTGTTGTCTTTACCTTTTATGCCACTTCATGAAACGCAGTTATTTCATCAATCATCTCCGATCCTACTGACTGACTGCGCAGAGTATAGTATGTGGTCATCATGATCATGGTGTCCAACTCAGTCTGTAGTGTACCGAGTGAGTCCAGAGTCCATATTGAAATATCCACTGGATCGCCCTGCATTAGAAGTACAACTTTGTTACTAAACAACAAGTGCATTAACCTGAAACAGGACACATATACATCAACATAGCATTTTCCAAATTAAGTAACTAAATCAACACACGGCTGTCAGACATACCTCCACTTCTACAGTCTTGACTAGTACTACTCGACTCCATCACTACACAGACATGTAGGTCTGCTGTGGTTGTTGACTTATTTACCTTTTATGCCACTTGATTTGAAAGTAAACGCCTCGAGTTATTCCATCAATCATCTCCGATCCAACTGACTGACTGCGTGCAAAGATAGTATGGTCATCATCTTGGTGTGGTACGTGTTGTCCAACTCAGTCTGTAGTGACTCCGATTAAGTCCATATTCCATATTAACACATTGCAACGGATATTGGCCTGCACCTGCAGTACATTGACTGTCACTTGAGTTACTTTTACTTGGTAGATTAACTAGTAGAGTTCGACTTCATGCACAACATCAACACAACAAACAACAGCAATTGCTCAGAGTCGGCAAGCATCCAATGCATGCCATCATTACCTGTCTTGCTCTTCTCTTTGGCTGTCAGACCAGATGCCTAGTTCTGACAGGTGTGTGTGTTTTGTTAACGAGGCAGTGGCCTCATTATTATGCTACATTCATTTTGAGTGTTGTTGGTCGCTGTTTGGGTTTTCTTCCTATTCATCTGTGACACTTTGTCGCAGTTGAAGTTGGTTCACATGGTCAGCGCTGTGATGGGCCGCAGTCTGGGTAGCGGTCATTGGTCAATTGAGTTTGCAGAAATGTCAGCAAGTTTCTTCGAAGAGTCTTGTCTTTCTCTGCCAACTACCTTCTGTTCTGACAGTGATGAGCTTTGGATGCCTGCCGAGGCTGTAGCCTTCTGACAGTGATGAGTTTACTTTTGGATGCCTGCCCAAGTTCTGACAGTGAAGAGTTGTGGATGCCTGCAGAGGCGGTAGCCTTCGGACAGTGATGAGTTTTGGATCGGAGACAAAACAGAGGATAGCTATAGTCATGTTTCACTTCCTCTGGAGGGACTGTTAGAGGCAACATTTCTTGTACTATTCTCCATCCAATGTCTGGCTTGATGGAAATGTATTTAGGGCGAGTCAGAAAGATGGAGCAGGACTCTGAGGAGTGGAGAGTTAAATGCACAGAGGTGCAACTCCAATAGGGAAATAAAAAGAGAAGACGTGGTGATGGATTAGTTGTGATTTAATTTGAACCAGAAAGACAGATACACACACATATAAAGGAAGGAAGAAAGTAACAATTTGAAAGCCTAGTTGTCAGGGAAGAGGAGCTCTTCCTCAGACTCTGGTGGTTTGAACAGAAGTAGGTAATCTAACGCACTAATTCCGTCATCGAAGTCGCTCTCCTTTTCCTGCTGTGATTCAGGTATTTTGTACTCCGGTGTTATAAAGTGATGATTCATTTTGATCATGGTTAACCTCTCCACGCTTTTGGGCGAGGGACTGGTCCTTTTCAAAGTTACAATGGCACCAGCAGCACTGAAAACATGCTGAGAAGAGACACTTGTGACAGGGGAAGCCAGATACTTTATCGCCAGCCTGCTGAGCACTGTCCATTGGCTTCTTTTCCCATACCAATACACCAATGGGTTTCGATCCATGAAGACCTCTGTTGTGTCATCTAGATAGGCCTGGACCGTCCGCTCAATGCTCAGTGGTGCTCCGATGTGCTTGGCCTCTTTTGCCTTTGCATCAGCACTGGACTTACCATACCCCTACCGTAGAAACCAATCAGTTGCCGATTGTACTGTGGATGATCCTGTTCTTGCTGTTGTTGATGTTATTGGGGACGCGCGCTCGAACACTTGGGTGACACTTGCCTCTAATCCCTGCATTCTTTTCCTGCCATGAGGGCAACTGCGAGTGAGGGGGCCAGTGAGGGGGAGACGCTCTGTTGCAGGCCAGCATCGCCGACGCCGTGAGTCGCTATTGCGACTACAACCCCCAGAATCCTCGACATTGGGCGATTGTTGATGATGTCATCTGTCAGCGCCTAGGCCCTTGATAAGCCCATCAGGTGCCCCGCAGCGCGGGACGCGCGCTCGAACACTTGGGTGACACTTGCCTCTAATCCCTGCATTCTTTTCCTGCCGTGAGGGCAACGGCCAGTGAGGGGGAGATGCTCTGTTGCAGGCCAGCATTGCCGACGCCGTGAGGGGAACGGCTATTGCGACTACAACCCCCAGAATCCTCGACACTGGGCGATTGTTGATGATGTTATCTGTCAGCGCCTAGGCCCTTGATAAGCCCATCAGGTGCCCCGCAGCGCGGGTCGTACGCTCGAACACTTGGGTGACACTTGCCTCTAATCCCTGCATTCTTTTCCTGCCGTGAGGGCAACGGCCAGTGAGGGGGAGGTTCTCTGTTGCAGGCCAGCATCGCCGATGCCGTGAGGGGAACGGCTATTGCGACTACAACCCCCAGAATCCTCGACATTGGGCGATTGTTGATGATGTCATCTGTCAGCGCCTAGGCCCTTGATAAGCCCATCAGGTGCCCCGCAGCGCGGGACGCGCGCGGGCGGCGCCCGGGCAATGCCCGGGCGAAGGGCGGGCCCGTCCTTGGCCTGTCATTGTCAGGAATTGGCAGAGCTGGGCCATCTCCACAACGTCTTCTACTCGCTGAGGACCAAAAGGTACTGTTGACTGGTTCCTGATTTAGGAGTCTATTCATTCTTTGCCATCAGTGACTTCTTGTTCACCAGGGTGCCCCCTCCCGCTGTTTTTGTTATTGTTGGACATTGTGTTTTTGATTCTGCTCTGTCACATCGTGGTTATTACTTTAGGTGTAGCTCCCAATTTTACGTGTTGGTATCGAGGAGTCCCACTGTGAATTGCTAAGGAAATTGAAGTATTTTGCTGGGAAACATGACTACTAAGTCAGGAAGGGTGGCTAGGGGTGAAAAGGCAGGTCCAGTAGGTTCAGTTATGGGAACCCTGGATCAATTCATTGTTCGTGCTTCTTCAATTTTGGCGCACGAAATTGACCGCACAGAAAAAAGACTATCTTTGGAGATTGGGGCCAATAGAAGGTCCTCAATGGGTCTTCTAGCAGGGGCGGTGTCCCCCATTTTGCCTAACAGAGCCCCAGTCATTCCTACTACTACTCGGGTCTCTGTCGTTTATTCCGATGAGATCACAGGTATTAACCAGGGAGCGCCCACTGTGATAGGCCATTCAGTCCCTAGTGTTCCTAATAGGGAGGGGGAAAACATACCTGTAATTGTATCTCCCTCTGAGGGTCTCCCAGCCTTCATAGTTGGTAGTATATCACCCGATCCCAAGGTGAAAAACTCTAGGACTTGCTACAAACGAGATGCAAAAATCGTACATCCCTTGTCCGTAGTTAAAAGGAAGCGTAGAAGTATGGCCCAGAAGGGCAGGAAAGCAAAAATCCAGAAGACAAACGTCCTATTTGAATCTTCCTGCGGAATATCGGTCCCCATAGAAAATAGCGCCGAAAATCCTCCCACTCAGCCGATTGAGTTAGACCTTGCAAAGTCCATAGAGCCTGATATTCCTTCAGACCTGTCACAGGCTATTTGGGACCGAATTGAACGGTTAGTTAGTGGAATTTGTACGCCTATCCTCAAAAGATTAATTACCATCGAAAATAGACTTGATATGATTGAGGGCGGTGAGGCTAATTCCAATAGTAATGCACGATCTGGTGATAGTGGTGGGAGGGGACAATGTGTGGTGGATCTACCAAGCCTATCCCTAGCACTAATTTAAATCCCCTAGTGTTCCCCTCCCAATTAGCCCAACCTGGAAGTCCCCCTGTTGCGATTTTGAATGCCCCTACCCCTCGGGTCTTTTCCCTGGTCGTAACTGGCACAAATGATTCCAATAGGGATGGCGTTCGTTCTGATGATCCTGCCCCATTTACTCCAGCTATAGTAAGGGGCAGCAGGGGGTCTCATGATATATCCCCAGATAGCCTTCCACGTATAGACCTTCCCCCCGCATCTACCCCTTATGTGTGTATTTTGACAGGGGTACCGCCACTGAGACCAGGGCAACGTGAGGAATACACTGATTTGAAAAACACGTGTATTCATTTGGTTGAACAGGAACCGCTCTCTCCCATATGGAGTTAGGGCCAAAATTCTTTATGCGAGAAGGGTGGACTGGGTTGGGCAAAGTCAGAAGACAATCGAGGGGGATTGTATTATTATTAATTTTGGGGATTCTAGAGCAGGGGGGTATATTTGTAGAGAGTATTACCAAAGTATGGCCTCCAAGATAAGACCGTTACCCTTAACATTCTTTTACCCTGCCCCCCTTGTAGGTTTTCAGCAGACTAGGGCCTGTATGAATGAATTGACGGGATGGCCCAGGGGGGGAACGGGCGTCCCGCTGGGAAATAGATTTGAAGCATTATCAGGTTTTGAGGAGTGTGATTGACCACTAACTACAACCCTTGAACATAATTCAATACGCACTCCTAAAGGTCCTGCCCCCCCAAGTCAAGGTTGGACACAGTCTGGAAACCCATGTGCTTCTAGCTACTCCATTGCAGAGATTTTACCAAACATAGGGAATGCAGGGGGCAATAATTTGGAACCATCGGAGGGGACACCCATGATTTTAAGTTCTTCCCCCACTCATGGGGGCTTCTCTATGTTAAATACTTCATGCACCCAAAGACGTTCAACTTTAAAACTCTTATCCTGGAATATTGCAGGGCTGGGTTCTAAGTTGGCACACCCTGAATGGTCAGAGTATATTGATATGCACGACCTAGGTTTCTTTCAAGAAACTTGGGCAATAGTGCCCCTTTTCCGCCAAGGATATTTATCTTTTCTGGTCACTGGGACAAAAAAGCAAAGGGCCGCCCCATGGGGGGCTTGGTTATATGGGTACGTCAGACACTTAGGTGCAAAATTACCCAAATACCCACAAATTGCAATGACATCCTTGCCATAAAAATTATTATAGATCAAAGTCCTATTCTATGCATTTTTAATGTCTATGCAAGAGGATTGCCTGGTGGTCGTTGTTCTCATGTTATAACAACCTTGGAAAGATTGTTGGACAACATCCAAAGGGATTCTGATTTGATGGTCGTGGGGGATTTTAACACTACGTTCGAACCGTTGGGTTATATCGCCCATAATCTAACGGTAGAGGAGGATGAACTTTGGGGCATACCCTCTTTAGAGGTTGAGCCAATAAAAAAATGGACAGATGCGGCAATCCAAGTAACTGGATTGTGCATCGGATATCGGCTGAGGGCCGTAAATGGCCGCACACCCACTGACAGGATTGGGGCAAATACATTCAATAATGGGCGTAGGGCAAGCCGTATAGACTACGTATTGGTAGGTCTGTCCCTGTGGCATTGTGTGAAAGATATGGCTGTAGTTACTCGTGTAGAAAGTGATCATGACCCTCTCGTTGTTACATTGGAGGGGCTTTTGGGTGTATTAATGCCAGTTAGCCTAGCGCAAGGACCCATTGATTTAGTGGTGTCTAATGACACACGCCATTTGCGGTGGGAAAATGTCTCTAGATCCCAGGCAATATTGTCAGAGATGAATTTCGAGCTGGATAGGGTGCTTGATGTCTGGGCTTCAGGTGAGGGAAATCCAATTCCCCTGACCCAATTCACTGTGATGCACACAGCCCTGTTTGAGAAATTAAAACTGTTCTTTTGTAAATCTGTTAAGTATTGCCAGGGTAAGAGGAAAGAAAAAAAAATAGAGGGATGGTTCACCGACAATTGTCGCCAGTTGCGAAGAAACCTGGGGTTAGCGTGAGGTGAAGGTGACCCAGGTAAGGTAAGGACGGCACGTATTTCCTATAAACAAGCAGTTAAAGATGCCAAAAAATCCTGGGATCAAGCAAGATGGTCTGAGCTTAAAGTAGCCTGCTTGTCGCGGAACCCTAAAGTGTTCTGGGATACGGGACCGGGGGGGGGATCCCGGACCCCCCGCAGAATAATGTTGCTCAACACCAATGGGTGGAATATTTCAAACCCCAGTATGCATCCTCGGAGGACGAACAGACCTTAGGGTCCACCGAATTAACATTCTTCTCCAGAGAGGTATTCATGTTGGGTGATGTGGACAGAGCTTTGAATACCATCATTCCAGGTCGTGCTCCCGGAATGGATAATCTCCCAGGTGACGTGTTTATAAATAATAAATCATCCTGGCGCCTGTACATAAGATATTTAGCAAATGCTATTGCTTGTGGGGCTCCGATCCCGGCCTCCTGGAAAGGGGCCGAGATTATACCGGTTTTCAAAAAGGGAGATAAATCAGTTGCGGCAAATTATAGACCAATAAGTCTTATTGACTCCGTCCAAAAGATTATGGGGAGATTGATCCTTTATAAGATGCAGGTATGGATGGATGAGGAACACATTCTTACCCCGCTGCAAGCGGATTTTCGTCCCTTTACAAGTACCATAGACCAGGTTTTCCGGTTTATTAACATCTATTGGAAGACTGTTGTCTTGGGAAAAGGAGCCCTATATGTGGTATTTGTAGACCTGAAGGCAGCTTTCGACTTGGTGCCACGACGAAGGTTGTGGGACGTCCTCAGTAAATTAGCAATTCCTGCTGATTTGTTGTCCTTGATCATCCGTCTACATGAGGATAATCATTCGCGAGTTAGGTGGGGCTCAAAGGGTGAGGTCACTGACTCCTTCCCCATTGCAAGGGGTGTACGGCAGGGCTGTGTGCTTACACCCACCCTGTTTTCGCTCTTTGTGAATGGGGTGGCTGACTTCCTCCAGGAGCTCCCCACCGATGCCCCTGTGTTGGCTAATGAACGCATGCCAGTCCTCATGTTTGCCGATGATACCCTGTTAGTGTCTAAAAACCCTAGCGGTTTACAAAAGGCCCTGAGTAGATTTGAGGCCTTTTGTTTATCTCGTGGTTTAATAATAAACACAGATAAGACAACATTTATGACTTTTAACGAACACAAGTCTTTTCGGGGCAAGGTTTTTATGAATAACGTACCTCTGGAGAAAGTAGATGCTTTTACTTACCTGGGGGTTTTGCTTCAGGCAGATATGAGCTGGTATAAGCAAATTAACACAGCTACTCTGAAGCATAAGCAGCAGGCTGGGATCCTTGCAGCTAACTTTAACACCTCCTTTACCAAGCCAATTAGCCCATTAATGGAGATATATGGTCTTAAAGTTCTAAGCTCTACTCTTTATGGTGCTGAACTTTGGGGGTTTCAGAATTTATCCACCTTAACCGTTGCTGAAAATTCATTTTTGCGAAAGGCTATCGGTGTCCCTCAAAGTACTCCTACGTGTCCATTATTAAATGATATGGGTAGGAAACCTATAAGGGATTTGGCCAAACTCCGGCCTCTCTTATATTGGAGAAGATTGTGGTGTACGGCCGAACTCTCACATTATGCAAAAGGTCTAAAAGATGTGATGGATTCAGATCATCACCATAGGATCAAATGGTTGGGGGAAATTAGGTCACTGTTGGTGAATTTAGGTTTTGAGTGAACTTTGGGAGGACCCCCAAAATGCTTCCTTTCCCTCCAAAAAGGTTTTAAAGGAGTTGTATTGGGATCTGACAATGGTTTCAATGCGTACTAAGGGTGCTTTAAAAGAACTGTCTGGTCGGTTTCTTGAATTGAAGTCTAAGCCTGCTTTAGAAGACTATTGGGACTTCATCGAGAAACCATTTGACAGGAAGTTATACTTCCAACTGAGGATTGGCACCCTACCAGTTAGATCATTTAATGGCAATTGGGGTTATTAAGAAAGCTTGCCCTAAATGTTTCGACAAAGATGAAACAATTAGCCACTTGTTGTTCTTTTGTCCACTATACAAGAAGCCTCGCGCTAAGTGGGTTATACCTATCTGCAAGATTTTGGGTTTTAGGAAGCATGACGAGGCCCTAAGAGTACTCACCACGGATCCATCACAGCCTATAGCAATAGCCATGGCTAAATTCCTAGGCTGGGCCTGGTTTATTAGATCCAGGGCGTTGCCTCAGAGTGTTTGACTGTCTTGGCCCTAGTAATACGGGCAAGTTACCTTTTGTTGTAATTGGATCAGGTTATTTGATTGAATATTGGGTTTTTAACAAACAAGGTGAAGGGAAAGCTATCATGTTTAATCTGTTTTGAATGTTTTAGAATTCAGAATATTTATTGTCTTAAAATATTGTATGTATGTGTTGCTTTTTATGACAATACTGTCGAATAAAGCATTGGAAGGTTATTGGTAGTGTTGGTGTCGGTGACTGCTGGGAGGCAAACGCACTGCCCTCAGGCTCTGAAGTAGAACTTGACTCTGGATGCCCTGTAGTACTCGTTCTGGCCTGTGGCGAGGGGCCTCTAATTACCAGCTGTTCGTTTTCAAAGTCAATGGCTTGCTCAGCTATCAAATTTTTGTACTTGGCAACATCCTCTTCTGAAAAAGGAATTACTGCCTTACTGTTCAGAAATACTTTGTACCGTGGATCCAAAATTGTGGCAGTAATGTAATGTGGATGTGACACAATGTTATTTTGAATCCTTGTATTTTCAGATAAGCGAACGGCTAAGGAGTCCACCAAATAATATGCGTCTTGTTTGTCATCCACAAATGCGTACTTTTCAGACACCTCCTTCAGCTGTTGCTCTAGCATGTGCAACAATGGGATAGCTTGGTCCATAGTACAGTCCTTCCTGCTGAGTTCACATGTGATGACCTCAAAAGGAATTAGCATCTCTGTCAGGCATTGAACGAGGTCTCATTGGCCCATCTCAACGGTCATGCCTCTCACGTTAGGATCCCCTAATCTTTGCATGAGATAAGCATTGAGTGGTATGTACTGCTCAAACAGACGATCAAGCAGGTAATTAGTTGAGTTCCAACGTGTTGGCACCTCCTGGATGAGTGCTTTGACTGGCATTTTATGCTCACATTGAATGACCCTCAGCTGCTTCCGGCTTTTAAAAGAATGGCTGAAATGTGTGCATATTCTTCTGCAGGTGGCCAGTAAGTTGTTGACTTTGTATTCATTTTTCAGAAAGTCTTGAACAACAATGTTAATGTAGTGTGCCAAGCACGGGACCCTGAAACAGCCACCATCTTTCATGGCCCTAACTACATTACTGCCATTGTCCTTGGCAACAAAACCAATGTTAAGCCCTCTTGGGCGCAGCCACTCAAAGACCTTGCTGTTAAATTCATCCAAAATGTTTGCAGCAGTATGAGATTTCTCCATGGCAAACATGGCTACAGTTGCATGTTTACGAGTGGTGTAAGAAATCTCAGCAGCGTCAACACCAGCAGATATCTGTTCTCTAACCCCCACAAAAGAGATTCAGTGTGCAGTGATGCACATGTAATCAGTGGCTTGGCAACTGGTCCACATGTCTGCTGTCAGGTGGATACTCTGAACAGCACTCTGCTTCAAGGCTTTTCCAAGCAATTCCAGCACGTCGTGATGTAGTGCTGGAACAGCAACTCTGGCAAAATAGTAGCGGCTGGGAACCTGCCATTTTGGGCAGATGGCTGTCACAAATTCCAGAAAACCCACCCCTTCAACAAAAGAAAAAGGGAGAAGGTCCAGTGCTAACATTTTAGCCAGCATCGCATTGTACAAACGTGCTATTGGGTGGTTGCGTTCGTACTGCCCTTCCCCCCTAAACATGCTGATAATGGTAGGCTGCATGGTTTTCCTTTCTCTTAGGCTCAACAACGCATTTTCTTTCATTGCGGTCCTCCTTGCTGTCTCAGGCTGACTCTTACTCTTGTGCCACTGAGATGTTGCTGAGGATGTGGGCGATAACACTGCACTGCTGGGGACAGGGCTACTTTGTGTACCACAACCAGGGAGAATGTCTCCCTGTCCTTCCTCTTCCACCGTGATCGGATCTTCTACTCGTTTATCCCCACCAACACCAATGGTTGCAGTTTTTATGCTGCGAAGGTGGTCCTCCCAGTCGATCAAGTGGTGTTTTTTCAGATGGGTTATTTGGCCTCCGGTACCATAATTTGTACCAAGCTTACCCCGACTAACGGAGGTATTACAAATGGAGCATATAGCGATGTTCTCCTCCTTTTTGCTAACCGTAAAGAAGTCCCAAACTGGGAAGCTTAACCTTTGTCTCCTGCTGGAGGTGCCACTTCCAATGCCGGATGAACTGGAGGGTGTGCATTAAATTTGACTCTGTACTGTACCACTACCTACTTCTACTGAGGTGGTGGTGGTGCTGGTGCTGGATTCCAGGCCTTTGCTAATGCAAATATGGAAGCTGTAGGTTGTGTTGGTGTTACCTGTGTTGGAGGTATGCGTGATACATCCCCCGCAGTGATTTCGGATAGGGTAATAATGTTGGTCTCCATCTCCTCGGGACCGGGAGTGATGGTCGGGATGACTGGCTCATCATCATCATCCTGCTGTTCTACATAGACCTCCATAAGTGTAAGGCTTTCTGGAGCCTTCCTAGCCTGGTCTTGGGGCATGTCTCCCTCTCAGACTCAGTTTGTGGCTTCCAAGTGGCATCTAGATCATCAGAAGGGGTGCTTGGCGAAGAACTTGATAGACTATCCCTCCTTTTCCTTGCTGGGGATTTGGAAGACAAGGGATCTTCTGAATGAGTGGCTTCCTCTTCTTCTTCCTCTGCATGAGGCTCAATTTCCTGAACTGCCCCTACTTCGGGAGGAACAACAACTACTATTGCGGGCGGTGGTTGCGGCTGTTGTTGTTGACCACTTATCTGCTGTGTTTCCTCCTGCGTTGATTGGGTACTACTTTGAGATAGCGATAAGTTTATCTCAGGCTCAGCATCACTGGTTTCCACCATTAGGTTGGCTACCTCTTCCACACTCATGTGCTTGGGCCTGGGTTGGTGGGTTGGGCCCACTGATGCGTAGGTGCTGCCCCCAGCTTACCCCCGGACACCGCTGCTGCAGGCGTAATTTTTGGTTTCCCAAAAAAGGTTTTGGGCGGCACACCAGAATTGAGTGTCACTTCCTTCTTCTGTTCCTTCTTTTCAATAGCAACCTTCTTGGTACTGGAGAACCTGGTACCTGCTTTCTTTGGGGCCATCTTCTTCAGATGTCAGCAGCACTCAGTTGCACAAGTTGCAGTGATGTCTGGTCAGGTCACACGTCACGTCGTGTACAGCAGCAGGACGTCTGTCTGGCAGCACAATGGGTGATGATGACACACCTCCTCCTCAGTCTTTTGTGAACCTAAAAGCAAAAAAGCCACACAAACATCAGTCAAACGTGAGATTTGTTGCGCTTAAATTACTAATAGTACAATCAAACTAATATAACTTAGTGTGTGGTGGTCACAATTATTACATTTTAGTAGCTCAGTGAACAACAACAGTGTAACCATTTATGAGACTTTGACAACAAGGCCAGGGCTTTCGTTGTGTACTGTGTACACTCAAGAAGAATAAGAATAGCAAAGAACAAAAACAAAAATGTAGTGGAGCCTGTTTGGCCTAAATTTGTGCATCACGTGGGATGGATGCAGCATCAGGGAGCTGCAGCGGGCAATGGGGATGGATTTGGAAGCAGTAAGACAAGAGGAACAATGGAAAGACACACAGGACTATGTGGCAAAAACAGCATACTACTAACTACCACCACAAAATGGCCCCCAGCCACATGGTCACTCACAGGCACAAGGCACGGCAAACAATGAACTCAAGCAGGCCTATATGGCCAGACAAAGGATGCCTGATAAACAACACAGCTTTAATGTAAAAACGAAAATCCACATGGCTAAAAACAGGTTGGAAAGCTACACAACAACCACAACAACAAAACATACACATGCAAAAAAGGCATTTATTTAACACACCCAAAAAGTGAAATACACCCCCAAAAAAACCTCACATTTTGCCATTCAATCCAATGCCATCCATGCCCTAAATGAAATTCAACAGACACCACAGAAACAGTTGTTTCATACACCCATGATGATTGATGAGTACCTCTGGGCCTACTGGCAGACTAGGCCACAAGCTTGGAGGCCTATGGAAAAAGCACAGTGGCTGGTCCCACAAAATGGCCACCACCACATGGCCAGGCCACCCACAACAACAAGAAAAGGAAGACAAGACAGACAATGCAGGCCTATGGCTAAAGCACAATGCTTGTCTTCACAAAATGGCTGCCACCCACATGGTCAGGCCATCCACAATTTTAAGAAAGTGAAGACAAAGGACAGGACCAGGAAGTTGGAGACTCTGGGGAACTTCTTTTCTCTTTCAAAAAATTGTAAAAACAGAAAAATGACTCCTTGCTCAAACAACTACAGCCAAATGACAACCTGAGGAGTTTTTTTAGCAAAATGAACAAAATCTTCATTTTCGAGAAGGTTTTATGCTGCTAGAGAGATATTCTTTGCCAGATTGCAAATTCTGCGTGTTCGGCATCGCGATCTTCACAAAAAGTCATTATCGCGCACGCGAACACGCATATTGAGCACGCAAAGAAGAAAAAAAGTCTGCGTTGTCGCGCAGTTCAGAGTTGCCAAAACTCCGCGAGCTGAACGCCCAGGGTTACCTACTGGCTGAAAACACCTATTTATTTAACACACACCAAAACACTGAAATACCACTCACAAAACCACATTTTGCAATTCAATCTAATGCCATCCATGCCATAAATGATGTTAAAATTCAACAGACAAAACAGAAATAGTTTTTATGCACCCATGATGACTACCTCTGGGCCTACTGGCAGACTAGGCCACAAGCTTGGAAGCCTATGGCAAAAGCAAGCACACTGACTTACTCCACAATATGGCCGCCACCCACATGGCCAGGCCACCCACAATAACAAGAAAGTGAAGACAGACAATTGCCTATGGGAAAAGCAAACTGCATGGATGGCTCCACAAAATGGCCGCTAGCCACCCACAACAAAAAGAAATGGAAGACAGACAATGCAAGCCTATGGCAAAAGCACACTGCCTGCCTTCACAAAATGGTCGCCACCCACATGGCCAGGCTACAACAACAACAAGCATAAGCCAAGGGGAACAAAGAAAAGACATGCAGGCATATATGGAAAAAGCAGCACACTACTAAACTACCACCACAAAATGGCTCCAAGCCACATGGTCACTCACAGTCACAACAGGCTATGGAAAACAATGAACTCAAGCAGGCCTATATATGACCAGACAAAGGAGGCCTGCTAAACAACACAGCTTTAATACAAAAATGCAAAAACGAAAATCAACAGGTCTACGAAAGGTTGGAAAGTTACACAGCAAGCACACGCACACATCCAACAAAGGTATTTATTTATTAACACACACACCCAAAAAGTGAAATACACCCCAAAAACCACATTTAGCAATTCAATCCAATCCCATCCATGCCCTACATGATGTTTAAATTCAACAGACACCACAGAAACATGCACCCATGGGTACATCTGGGCCTACTGGCTGAAACTTCAAATAAAAACAACTAGGCCCCTACTGAAACTTCAGTCCACCCTCAACAATACATTTTAAAAACGATGAAAATCCTCAAAAAATGTAGGTACACTACAAACAAGCCCCAATCAAACAAACAAGTACACCAATTCTCCAACTTACTTGTAAAATCTCAAATCCAAAAGTCCTCAAATCTAATCCAATGATATGATGTATCAGACAGACACAAAATGTGATCCTTCCATCTCCAAATCCAAATGAAAGTGAACAGCGCATGGACAAAGCACTGGGAGGAGCTTGCTGGACAGGAACAGGAAGTTAAAGACTCAGGGGCACTTCCTTCCTCTAGAAAAAAAAAGTGTAAAAAACGGCTCCTTGCACAAAAAACTACAGCTAAATCGCAATCTGACGGTAAGTCGTTACCGCGCACGTGAGAACGCACATTGAGTGCGCGAAGAAGAAAAACAGCTATGCTACGTTGCAGATTGCGTGGTATTCGATAACTACGCGTTCTACGCGAATTGCGAAGTTACCGAAACTCCACAAACTCCGCGAGCGTAGCGTAGTTCACTGCCCAGGGTTAGTTGTGGTAAGTGCAGACCTCCCTGTTGAATGCTTATTGGGCAATGATTTTGAAACTTCAGATTGGGCTGAAGTGGAACTCAGGACTCATGCAGAAATGTTGGGCATCCCTGTAGATGTGTTTGCCATGACTAGGTCACAGGCAAAAATGTCTTCCACTGAACAGGCCCTGGATCCTGGAATAATGGATCAGGTGCCTTCCAAGAGAAGGAGCAGTAGGGTTAAGGCAGGGTCTTCTCCCCTGCCTCAGAGTACAGATCAGTCTCTTGAGGGAGATGATCTTAGTCCTGAAGAAGGAAGTGTCTCGGAGGAACTTGAACCTGATCAGGTTGAGTTCTTGGGGACAGGGGGGCCTTCTTGGGCAGATCTGAGCCAGGAGCAGCTGAACTGCCCTCTCTTGAACCCCTCAGACAGCAAGCTGCTGCTGAGGCTGCTGGGAGTGCCAATGGGCCCCAGAGGAGCTATTGGGATGATGGACCAGAGGGTAGAGTCCCCAAACCTGGTGCTACCAGGAGGTTGGTTATACCTCTGAGGTTTAGGGGCTTCCTATTGACACTGGCACATGATATCCCATTAGCAGGACACTTGGGCCAAAACAAGACCTGGGACAGACTTGTTCCTCATTCTCATTGGCCACATATGTCCATGGACACAAAGGAGTTTTGTCGCTCCTGTATCACTTGTCAAGCCAGTGGTAAGGCAGGTGGTGCTACAAAGGCCCCCCCTGATACCACTACCTGTGGTGGGGGTTCCCTTTGAGAGGGTGGGATTGACATTGTTGGTCCCATGGATCCTCAAACTGCATCTGGGCACAGATTCATACTAGTGGTGGTGGACCATGCCACTAGGTATCCAGAAGCAATTCCACTTAGGACTACCACAGCTCCTGTTGTGGCTAGAGCCCTTCTGGGAATATTTTCCAGAGTGGGTTTTCCTAAGGAGGTAGTATCAGACATAGATGCAAACTTTATGTCTAGTTACTTGACTGCTTTGTGGAAAGAGTGTGGAGTAAATTACAAATGTACCACCCCTTATCACCCACAATGCAATGGGTTAGTTGAAAGATTCAACAAAACCCTCAAGGGCATGATTAAAGGTCTCCCTGAAAAGCTCAGGCGTAGATGGGACATCCTTTTGCCCTGCCTTCTCTATACCTACACAGAGGTTCCTCAGAAGGGGGTTGGTTACAGTCCTTTTGAACTTCTGTTTGGACATCCAGTTAGGGGTCCTTTATGTCTAGTGAAGGAGGGATGGCAGTTACCTCTCAAACCCCCTAAACAGGATATTGTGGGCCATATACTTGGTCTCCGCTCCCGGATGTCAGAGTACTTGAGTTGCAAAAGGCTTGGCATGGCCAAAAGGCTGTGTTGACTGTTTATCAGCCAGGACAGAAAGTATGGGTTTTGGAGCCTGTGGCACCAGCAGACCTCCAAGACAAGTGGAGTGGCCCTCATACAATCATTGAGCAAAAGGGAGAGGTTAACTACCTGGTGGACCTTGGAACTCCCAGGAGCCCCCATAGGGTGCTCCATGTAAACAGACTCAACACATATGTTGACAGGACAGGCATGGGCTTGCTCATGGCTACTGATGAGGGACAGGAGGAAGAGAGTGATCCACTCCCTGACCTGCTCTCACAGAACCTTGATGATTGGTCAGTTGATCTTGTAGCCTTGGCAGGCAGCCTCACTGCCCAGCAGCAAAATGATTGCAGGTGAGTCCTCAATCAGTAAAAACATATGTTTTCTCTGACTCCAAGTCAGAGTACCTGGTGCACTCATGAAGTGGAAACAGGTGACAGTCTGCCTGTTAAAAATAAGATTTACAGGCAACCTGACCATGTCAGAGGCTGCATCAGGACTGAAGTCCAGAAAATGTTGGACCTGGGAGTAATTGAGCCCTCAGATAGCCCTTGGGCTAGCCCAGTAGTCTTGGTACCAAAATCTCACACCCAGAATGGTAAGAGAGAGATGAGGTTCTGTGTTAACTACAGGAGTCTCAATGCTGTCACTAGGACTGATGCCCATCTAATACCCTGGGCAGGTGATTGTATAGATACTTTGGCCTCAGCTATGTTTCTGAGTACATTTGACCTGACAGCTAGCTACTGGTAAATCAGATTAGCTCAGGATGCAAAGCCAAAAACAGCATTCTCAACCCCTAGTTGGTACTACCAATTTGTGGTGATGCCCTTTGGTTTGAAGAATGCACCTGCCACTTTTCAAAGGTTGGTGAACAAAGTCCTTACCGGAATGGAAGCATATAGTGCAGCTTAGCTAGATGATATTGCTGTCTTTAGCTCCACCTTGGAGGATCACCTGGTCCACCTGATAAATACTTTGGAGGCCCTGTAGAAAGCAGGTCTCACTATCAAGGCCACCAAGTGCCAGATAGGGCAGAGTCAGGTTGTATACCTAGGCCGCCTTGTGGGTGGAGGTCAGGTTCAACCATTGCAGAGCAAAATCCAGACCATCATGGACTGGGTTGCTCCAACTACCCAGACTCAGGTCAGAGCTTTCTTGGGCCTGACTGGGTACTACAGGAGGTTTGCCAAAGGATATGGATCCATAGTGACCCCTTTGAATGACAGCTTCCAATATAATGCCTAAGAAAGTTCAGTGGACAGTTAGATGTCAAAAGGCATTTGATGACTTGAAGCAGGCCATGTGCACTGCTCCCATTTAGCAATTCATTGTTCAAACGGATGCATCTGAGTTGGGGGTAGGGGCTGTGTTATCACAACTGAATGAAGAGAGTCGGGATCAGCCAGTAGCTTTCATTAGCAGAAGACTGACCCCAGAGAGTAACGTTGGTCAGCTACTGAGAGGGAAAGCTTTGTTGTGGTTTGGACCTTGAAGAAGCTGAGGCCATACTTGTTTGACACTCACTTCATTGTTCAGACAGACCATAAGCCCCTCTTATGGCTAAAAACAGATGAAGGGTGAAAACCCCAAACTTTTAGGGTGGTCCGTTTCCCTACAGGGAATGAACTATAGATCTGGGAGTAACCATGCCAATGCAGATGGACTATCCAGATATTTCCACTTAGAACATGAAAACTCAACTGGTCAATGTTAGTTTAATGTCCTTACGTTTGGGGGGGGTTTGTGTAGGAGAGTAGGATCTGCTTCCAATGATTACCCCCACTTTTTGCTGATGTATCACTGTTTTCGACTTAGATTGACTAGGATCCTGCTATATAGGACCCCAGTCTAGCTGCTTTCTCCTCTAAATTGATTACATGTACTTTAGGTACACTCCAGATTGGATACTAGGGTACCCTTATCAGTCCCTAGTATATGGTACACCATGTACCCATGGCATAGGTACCCCAGAGGCCTCCCAGGGACTGCAGCATGTATTATGCCACCCCTGAGAGACTATTCAAAATGACACCACAGGTCTGCTACTGCAACCTGTGTAAGGTGGTGCATGCACCCTTTACGTAGATATAGGTTCACTATATCTATTCTAAATCACTGCACATATAAACCTATCAGTCACCCCTATGGCAGGCCTTATCAATTCTGAAGGCAGGGTGCTGGGTTTTATGTGAGAGGGTGCCCCTTCATGAGCAGAGCCCCTGGGGTGGTGTGGTGAGCAAAAGAATGATGGATTTAACCCAGATCCTTGTGACTGGGGGTGCATGTTTGCATTGTCCAACATTCTGTCCATCAATTGTTTCTTTTGCATTTGTCTCCCTAAGTGGGAAGGGTATGCCCAGACGTGGCTCCCGTGCTCACTACACCACTGGATTCAAACTAAGCTGGCTGATGAAGGGTGATGCCCTTAAACTGGTACCAGGATACTAGCTTCTGGTCCAGGAAGGACCTGGCTTGGCAGTTCAGGCTGGACTGTTCCCACAAGGAACAGGGTCAAGACTGATTTGCTTATGGCTGGGTCCAAACTGGGGTCGTGTGGTGAGCAAAAGAATGATGGATTTAACCCAGATCCTTGTGATTGGGGGTGAATGTTTGCATTGTCCATCAATTGCTTCTTTTGCATTTGTCGCCCTAAGTGGGAAGGGTATGCCCAGACGTGGGTCCCGTGCTCACTACACCACTGGATTCAAGCTAAGCTGGCTGAGGAAGGGTGATGCTCTGAACCTGGTACCATGATGCTAGTTTCTGGTTCAGGGAGGACCTGGCTTGGCAGTTTGGGCTGGACTGTTCCCACAAGGAACAGGGTCAAGACTGATTTGCATGCACCTAGAAAAGATATATATCTATATATTAAACAAAAAAAAAATAATAAACATCTTTTAAAAATATATATATATATTAAACATATAAAAATAACACATATTATAATACTAATTACATGCAACAAAAACCTACAAATATTATATAAAATAATAAATCAATTTTGAAAAAAATCATTCTTTTAAACTAGAAATTATTTACAAACAAAATAATTATTTAAAACATAAATGTATTTTTGTTATTTCCTACTGTATAACACCACACCAATAAAAAACACGTCAACATTTTTTATTAAATGTATTTACATAATTAACATAAATAATAATGAACTAAAAAATATTATTAATTATAAAAATAACCTTTATTAACTACACACACTTTAACACTATAATATCCACAACACACATCTAAATTAAACTATAAAATAATAAAACACAATTAAAACTTATTTTAAAATGAAAAACTATTACTATTAAAAACTAATAATTAAATTATTAAAAAGTATTTAATACCCACCCTTTACCCGTTTAAAAGTTAAAACAACACACACAAAAAACAATTACCAAAAATAAATATGTCAGTCAAAAAAAATCCTTTATTGCTTAATTAATTAAAGTCATTTGCAATTAATGTACAACAAAAAAATACATAAATACGGATGAAATAAATTATATACGAAAACTTTAAAAAAATTCTGAGTAGTTTAATTGCATGCTCCATATAATTGCCAATTCATATGCAAAATCGAAACTAAAACTGTATCGTTAATGACCAGAGAATACTAGGGCTGTAAAGGTGTGTGAAATCTTCAATGCAAAGTGAATAGGGTTAAGGATTAAATAGCCGCCCACGGGGCTAAAAAGATGTATTTTCTCCGAGCCATGTGGGCTAAAAGTACATAACTGTACTTGCAGGCATGTAGATCTAAGGTGTTATCTCTCATTTTTACAGGACATAGTTTAAATCTGGGATGTTTCACGGTGATGGTAGTATGTTGGCCCAATTTATCAGTGTATTTAAATGCTGCTTGCAACAGGAAAATATACTTGCCAAATTTTGCGAGATCGCATGGCTCCACTATATTGAAAACTAAGAGGCCCATTAGGATGGCGGGCGGACTTCTGTCTGCCCGCCCGCCCGCCACACTAGCGGTGCTGGGCCCGGCCGCCAGTGGTGCGGCGGTCCCGCACCGGCGATTAGGATGCCACTGCCACCGTGGTGGTCGCATCCTCCATTCCCAGCACTGTGGCGGGCAGTGCTGTGAGCATGGTTCCGCCCCCATGCTAATATGTATGGCGGTGTCTAGCAGACACCGCCACCATATTAAACCCTTTTACGCCAGGTCGACTTGTCGACTGGGCGGAAAAGAGTCGGACGGTCTTCCCGTCCACCGTGGTACCCCCGCCATACTAATATGGCAGGGGGTAAATGGGTGGCAGGTGGGGAAGGATGTAGGGCGGATCACCTCCACCATGCGGGCCGTGGCGATCCGCCCTACATCCTAATGGGCCCCCAAGTTTGTGGCCTCATTGCAAGTTCGTACCCCATTTTTAAGAAACATAGTTTTAAGCAAGGCACGATGAGAATTCAGAAGGACAGGACAGAAGCACAGCAAGTGGTACAAAATTTCCATTTGATATCCGCATAGTCTGCACTTAGTGATCAAGGAAAGGGAGTGCCATTTAGGATTCAGCTCTTTTGTTTGTAGGCACATCAACATTGCAGCCATGATTTGTTGTAGACATGTCCTTCTGATTGCATGCCGAAGATATGGCTGTGGTCGAAGTTGTAACGGGTGGACAGTATCATATGAGGTGGCCGCTGCAGCAAATGCTGGGATGCTCTCGGATTTTGGTTTTGCCAAATCAGCAAGTTTTGTCTGTAATTTTGCTTGTTGTTTAAAAAAAAATTCAAGAGCCAAATGTGACAAAAGTTTGTTGTTTAACACAGACAAGTCTATTTGAAGTGTGTCCTCTGCTTTGGTTAAATAATTCGACCAAAGATTTGGCTTTATGGTAAACATCTGTTGAAGAATGAATTTTAGGGTGTTCGGCGGAGCCTTGATGATCCTGTAATAGTATTTAAAGAATCCTCCCATGTTAGACCACATTTGTGCCTCAAGGACAAATTCTAATCTTCTAAAATAGCCTCTTGTATAATTCAGGAGTCTAAAAATTCTCTTGTAGACTTGGAGTTGAAATTTGTCGAATGATCTTGTGAAGGTTTCCGGGAAGGCCCCCTGGCCATAAGTGAGTGCTGGCATGAGAGGCCTGAAGGATCCATCGAATGGGTATAGTAGTAGGGCTCTCTAAGGTTGGATTAAGCTGGCTGAATTGTGTAATGATCAGTGCTGACTTCTTTTTCAGGTGATCCAGATGGGTTTGGGTCCACCCTTTGATGAGAGCCACACACCCAGATCATTACAGACATTTGACCTTTGAATGGTGAGTGGACCCAGGCTCCAAGTGGCATTTCCTGTTTTATTGCTTCATCCGAATACAACCGTTTTTGTTTTTGACTCATTAACTGCCAATTTATTTACTTTATTGTATTAATGGAGAGCATGCAGGGCTTTTTGGATCACAATTTGTGAGTGGTCCATTAGCACAATATCATCTGCATATAGTGATAATGTTATCTTTAAAGACACAATTTTGGGAGGAATGAGGTTTGCATGTTTTAAGGTTAAAAACATATCCACGGTGTACAAATTGAATAAGAGGGGGGCAGGACATACCCATGCTTTAATCCACTGTTTGTCATTATCTTCTTTGTCGTATGTGTGACAGACAGCTTAATCTTGACCCAGGTAGACATATATAGGGACATTATTGCACGTAGAAGATGGCCATGTCTGAACTGGGGTGGCAGAGTGGGCTAAAGAACGGTGATGGATTAAACCCAGATCAGTTGACTGGGGGTGAGTGCTTGCAATGTTCAACACTCCATCCATCATTTCCTTTGGTTTTTGCTTTGTTCGCCATGCTTGTTATTACTGCTGGTGTGAGGAAAGTGCGGTGATATTGGACTTAGGAGATGTCTGGAATATGTCTTGGTTGGGAAAAGTGGATGATAATTCAGTCTCACATCATCCTGCTGTTAACAGGGATAGAGGTGATGAACACTCCACCAAGAGATCGAGGGTCAGGCCTGAGTGGCATAAAGACTATGCAACTGGTTAGGGTTGGTTCTCGCTGACAGCATGCCATTTCAGTTGTGCTGTGTAATATAAGGCCTTTGTAGTTGCTTTTATGGTATGTTTTTTTCCCATTTTGCATATTTATTTTTATGTTTTCCATTGTATTGCTTATTTGCTAGCTATTATAATATTGTATGGGGGAAATGTGCTGTGGCTTGGTCTATAACATGGTTAGAATGCTACCCAGGTCATCCATGACAGCACAAAGCTCTGTACACTAACTATGTTCTAATGTTTAAATTATTGACAGTTATCTGCTGTCCTGGAAGCTGCTAAGATGGGTTGGTGTTCTATTTCTAAATACTACGAATAAATCTTCAGGAAACTTACACTGGAAGGTATGTGGTAATTTGGAACTTAAAAGAGCCTTTACCCAAATGTACTTTACTCCCCCACCAGCTCCTCTGACCCCTGCACCATGCCAATTTGCATTCGTCCCTGACTACCGGCCTCACTCGGAGTACCCCATGGTCCTCCGTACATTAGGCAAGAGAGTTTTTTACCCCGAACTTGGAGCAGTCATGCCAAAAACAACAATACTCTCTAGGACAGATACCTTTATTAAAGGCCCAACATGCCCTACTAGCATGGCCTTTCATCTTCCCATAGCGCCCTCCCCTCCTTCGGTGGGAATCCCTGGAAAGGGCTTATTAAAAAGAGGGAGGATGCTGTCCGTAAATATAGTAGGTGCCACTGAATGAAGCTTACAGTAGTCATCTTCTGCCAGTGAAGCCCTGAATTCCTCATTGTATCTGACCCACGCAAGGCACTCAACTATAACCTGTAACTTGCGAATGACATCCATGTACTTGAATAAAGCCACAAACCGCTCTGGATACTTTTCCCAAAATACTCCTTAGATCCCTTCTATGCTCTCATCTCTTTAAGTAGCAGGTTGAACACCTCTATGTGTTTTACTCTTCCAAATTCACTCTGTAGTTGTATTCCCCAAAGGTGCCCCCAAAGATTTCTCAATGCCCATGTAATTTAGTTTCTTACATTTTATCTCTTTCCTTTCCCTCAGTTACAGAGTCAGTGGCCATGGCTGTTGCTCCCACACCCACCACCTTGTCCTTGGGCATACTGTCTTCCCCCAAAGGCAATACCTCTCCTATCTCTGTCGCCTGATCGATTGTTATATTCCATATAGGTACCCTATATAGGCGCAGGAAACATTGCAACCTTTCACCTATATTCTTCCCTACATTACATACATAGCGGTTTATAGGATCTGACCTTTTACCGAGATACGACACTGCATTCAGAACGCGGGTTTTTCCCTTGTAATTTCATACATTATGCATGAGGTTTCTTGGAAGCACAGCAGGATTACCATCTCCTGTATAATATCTCTGTACAAAGTTCAGGACCAACCTCATCCTTTAGGCCGACACAGTAACACAGCAAGGTAGAATCCCTGGGAAGACCTATGGGTATATATACATCATATCTTGCTTAGAAGGACAGAGGAGACCGAGACTTCCCGTCTGACACACTGACCAGAGATGCTGAGGTTCCTGCATGCAGACGCTCCAGCTCGCAGTGGTCTAATATGCCTCGCGGGGTGTTCAACTCGAGACCAGGACGGGGTCTCGCATTCTGAGGTAATGGGGGTGACTAGATCCTAGAGGGATTCTTGGCATAACACCTACACAGATGGTAGGTACATTTAGGTACATCTAGTTAGGCAGGCATCAAAAGGAGTACGCACTTTTACCATGTATTTTATTTACTTGTATCTATTCATGATTATTGCAAAATGGTAGAACTGTACCATCATTTTACTTTCATAGTACTTCTAATCATATATCTCTGCTATTATCTAATGTTTGTTGCAGCTCATCTATTCTACACTAGAATAACAACTGTTTAATAAATTCTTCTTTTTTTTTAACTCAAACTTTATTAAGTTTATCCAAATATACATACAATCTTCTACGTCCACATTAGGACCAAGTAGTATCAATGAGGTACATCGTCATATGCCCTACTTGTATATACCTGAGCACATAGTTAGTACAATACCTTAGTGTGCAGAGATCTTAACAGCAACACATTCCAATATGTACATTTCTTTTGCCGTGACATTAAATATTCCGTTCTGTGTTGTTGACCACATTTCGTATTTCTAAATAAACCTATAACGATTATCCAAGGTCACCCCCCCACGCAGTCACCTAACTGGGAACACCATAGTAAGTTGCAGAACAGATTGAATAATTCCATAACTTTTCACAAAGAGACCTGCACGTGACTAGGGCTCGCTTCACTATACCTTGTCGCACAACAAGTTCAGGTTTATCTTGTAGAGGGCACCCGCCTTCCGCGTACAAAGCCTCAGCCACAGCTCTATCAAACCACTACTGTCCGCATAGGTTCTTCCCAGCTTTTAAATGCCTCACATAGTACATCCCACGCCATTGCTACTGGTATATTTTTCTCAGGCCCCCCTGCTCTTTCAATAAATTCTTAT
The DNA here is from genome assembly GCF_964204655.1 of Triturus cristatus. NCBI lineage: Eukaryota > Metazoa > Chordata > Amphibia > Caudata > Salamandridae > Triturus > Triturus cristatus. The sequence continues at coordinate 142,296,400 of NC_140585.1, read as the reverse complement.
TGACAAACGCCCATTATGGTTATTCTGTGTATCTCTCTGAGACAAACTAAGTGAGCACGAGTGACTGAGCGAAAGGTAGTATATTGTTTCCACAATTCTATGGGCTCAGGTTTGTCATGTTCTGAGGTTGCCAGAAACTATTCTCTCCCGATAATAGGAGATTCTAGTGGCACTGTGAGCTAGCTGATACAGAAAAGCTAACATATCCGGTGGGGGTGCACGGAATCAGTCTGCCACCAATCCCACAGTTTATGTTATCCAACCGTGCAGATCCTGAATAGGTTATATAGGAACTACACGACATGGCACCGCCAACGTTGGTTGGGTACTAATTTAACAGTACAATCTGAGTAGTTCAGTCATGCTATTCTCAGTGACCCCGACTCACAAAACACCAGAGACGTCTGGAGTGGGTGGGCGAAACAAAAAAATCCTATTTATTGGCTGTTTGTTAATCAAACTTGAAGGACACATTGTTCCTAAATTGTGCACAAACACCTTATCTTAGTTTCCTTGGAAGACTTCTTCGTTACAAAAATGACTGAGACCAGAGATAACGTAATAGTAGATCTAAACCTCTCAGCCGGAGAAGAAGATGCAGACACAATACACATTGCAGACAATTTTAGAAATACAGTCCCCCTGAAACTGCTTGCGCATGGTCTAACACCTAAGGGTGGTATAGTAGCGTTCGTGATTGAGGCGCACGATAGTACAGAACAGAGGTATTTTATTCGTGGGTTACATTCCCAGCAGCAAATGCAAGAACACTAACATTTCCACCCTACATAGGAGATGCACCAGTGGAATACTGTCCATTTGAGACATAGAGATTCCACTTACGTACCAGGAACACTTATACTGATTTAAAAGCGCCCTGCCCCACATAAGAAGAAGAGTGAGATTCGGCCCGCTCGGAAGAGAAGGGGCAACATGGCCAATATTAGCGGCCTACACACCACATCCTGACATTGAAACAATGTCAGTAGGTGACTTACTCACACAACATGAAGAATTAATAAAAATCTACAGAAACGTGATGCAATTCGTCATGAGGACACGACAGTCCAACAAGCAATAGTTGCAACAAATGGAACTCAAGCTCAGGGTACAGCAACTAAAATCACACCACAAACATTACAGGCGGTGATGGGTAAAATGCCCACAAAACGTCAATAATTTCCGAATACTACCCCTTATGTATAACACAGAATGCTAACGATCTGCTTGCCCATGGGGATAACACCACAAGTAGAGGACTGTATCACTTGGGGTACAGTCTTTGCTGTCATTTATACCACAACTCATGGTATTCCGTCATTAGCAGTGATACCAGATGTATTGAGACAAATACAGAACGAGTACGGAGCAGAGCCTGCTCTGAACTTAGGGATGAAGTTACTAGGTAACTATGTCCAGGTATCAGCCATAATTTTAGCTAATATTAAAGAGGAAGCAGCTTCAGTGACTATCCACCAATGCCTAAGGGAGTTCAGTCCTTTAGAACAGGAACACGAACTACCAAAAATAATTGAAACTGCATATGCAGAATTAGGCAGAGACAGTTTGGGTGGGAAAGCTTTAAAACCACAACTACTGGGCAGCAGGGTAGTGGAGAGCTGGGGCGCTAGCGGCTACGAGTGTGGGGCATGCCTGCCGCTCATCTCCCTGTCTCTAAACTATGCTTGAAGAGATCAATGTACGATGCTTCAACAATGTATGCGATTGTGGAAACCACATATTCCGCTCTCAGAATTCCTTGATGGTCTCTCAGATAAGAACCATCCAGAAATGAATCAAATCAGCCAATTCCAGTTGTATATCTTGAAGGACTGGTCTTGGCTTGGAACAAAATTCTGTTACATTGTTGTAATTATTGCCACAATCATTCCCTCCATCACCAGGAACTTCCCCATCAGGCATTGGAAAGATCGTGGTGGGATTCAGGGTATGGCAACATCTGATTTAAATATTTGCAGCCTCAAGCATAATTTGCTCTGGGAAAGGAAGATGGCGGACGCTGTTCCGCCGCTGAAGGACGCCTCTTAGAGCCTCTCCCCCGTGGCTCCAACTGACGGCCATGATTTGCCTCGCCAAAACGCGCTTGGAACGGTAATAAGGCGCAGGAATGATGTGAAAACACCGGCGGCTCGAAAAACAAACTCAACAAGACAACGCGACTGGAAGAATACTTACTTTTGTGTATGTGCCGCATAACGCAAATAAGCGGCGCAGTCCTCGGCGCTCGTTTTGCGAGTTGGCGTCCCGGCTCCAGATTCGCAAAAACCCGATTCGGATCAGTGTGCTGCAAGCGGCTATCAGCAGCTGTACGACTGGGCAATATAGGGTTGGCCCCCCCTCGGAGCACTCGACGGGCTAGGGCCGGTCAAGGGGGAGAACAGGAACCCTCACAAGAAGCTGCACCGGAGACTAATGGTGAGGAGGAGCTAATGGTGGCTAGCAGTAATGTTCAACCTAACTCTGCTTTGATATCTGGTCTAGATAGGGGCATTCGTGGAGGCGCCTCTGTGAATTCTTCTATTACGAACACTTCAAGTAACTTTGGCAAACCTATCATGAATCTTCTAAAATCAGGCCAAGCTACAGCACTTTTCAAGCCATCGGTCCAGAATCATCCACTCCAGGTTTTCCTATAGCCGAAACACTCAGTGCGGCAATTGAGTGCGGCATGGTCAAGTCTGGTGGGGCACCGGCAGGTATATTTTTAATGCAGAAGCGCTGCTTAACTAGTACTGTTCACCCCGTGGAAATTTTCAATACTGGTCTTTCTGCTGTGTCTTCACCGTCTGAAACTATTGACGCCACGTGTTCATCCTCTGATCCATGCAGCATACCCACAGTGGTGGAGGGGGAGTGTGCCGCCGACACTAAGCAGGCAGAGTTGAAAGGTATATCAGGGGGGGAAATAGGGTGCACAAGCCAAACTACAGGAGTGACAGCAGGGTCGGAAAAAGCACTTAAAAACAAAGGCCCGAAAGTCAACGGTGTCGGTAGTAGGGGTGGAAAAGGCCGCGGCCAGGGGAGTACTAAGACACAAGCAGCTGTTGGTACAACCGGGGCTAAAGGATCTATAAAAACTGCTGCTACCACCCCGAATAAGGATTCAGGAGCAAGCCCGCTACGTAAGTGGGTGTCTTCAAAAGGCGAGGTGAAGTCTTTAGTTGCACGATTATCTAATATAGGTGTATATAGGGAACTTTTTATTGAGACAAGCCATCTTCTTCAAGCCCGACCAACTACTCCAGTTCAATTTGACTCAATGTCTATCTTTGTCCGATCTGATTTATGTAAACAAACCATGGATAGAAGGTGGCGGCTCAGGCAGCTTATGGACTCTTTTAAGTCTGTTGGCGCACAAGTTTTCTTACAAGATACTGCCCGCCTTAAGGTGATTAAAGATGGGCGCCCTCATATTTTCTTTAATAAGCAGGAGGCTAAAAACAGCTTATACAAATGGCAACAACAACTTAAGAAATGAGGTGGCGCATTTGCAATGAGGTTTTGTGTACTTCTAGTTCTTTAGATTTAGTCTTTAATGAGCTGCGACTTCTGTTATGCGTTTGGGGGGTTTACGATGTACTTTCATATTTGTGCTTACTGGCCAGTCAAGGCAGTTGGAGGGGGGGCGGTTATTTAGGGGTGCACTTTGGTTTAGTGCTGTCACTGATGACAGCAGGGAAGGGGGTGATTATTTTCCGTAGGCACAGGTGTGTGGGGGTGGGGTGGGGCCAGGTTCATCTTCTCAGGGTTTTGTTTGGGTTAAATTGCACGGTAGCACTGGCTAAGGTGGGTGCTTTTGGAGTAGGAAGGGCAAGGGGGTGGGGTAGGGGGGTGTTAAAATTGAAAAAAGCCAAAAGATTGTTAAACGCACACAAAGGGACTGCTTTGTAGGACACGACTGGGTTAAGGAGGGATATTGGTTAGGAGTTATAACTGGAAGACAATGTCTAGAATTCAAATAATGTGTTGGAACGTAGCTGGTTTGAACTCTTCTACTAAGCGCTGATTAGTGTCGGAAGAACTGAAAGCATATAGACCACAGATTGTTGGATTATCAGAGACTCATTTGGCTTTTAAGGATCGCAGCCTTTTTAAGCAAATGGGGTTTGAGTTAATAACGTGTACCACCCAGACTGTGTCAATACGTGGTGTTGCCCTCCTGCAAGCGCGAACTTCTAAATTTACAGTACTCCGTTCACTTAGCGACAGCAAAGGCCGCTGGGTAATCGCTCAACTCCTGGCCTTAGGTCAGAAGCTCACGATTTGTGTGGTCTATGGCCCAAATAATGACTGTCCAGAGGATATCTCTTTTTTAAATTCAGAGTTTCTGGACTGGGATGGCGAACTCATAGTCATGGGAGACTTTAATTGTGTACTAGATCAGAAGTTAGACACTACAAACACTACGGTAGGGCTAGAATGATACATACTAGGACGGCCATTAAGGATTTATTGCGTATACATCAGTTGGTTGACTTATGGCGGGAGGCTTAGCCACTGGTTAATGGCTTTACGTATTTCTCGCAACCACATCGACAATATTCCAGGATAGATATGGTGTTCACAAATCAATCTAGAATTATAGATTCTAACATTGAGATATGTCAGAAAATCACATCGGATCATAATCCCCTATTGTTTAGAATACTCTTAGGATCAACACCACTGCGGACTGTAAGGGGTTTTACGTTTCCCAAATATTTGATCAAAGCCACGATTATATTCAATATATGCAAGGGCTATTAGTGGATTTTATAGATATTAATGCCCATACTGCTTCATGGTCTATAGTGTGGGACATTCTTAAGGCATATGTTAGGGGCACCACTCAACAGTATCTGTTTCGACAGAATCAGGCTAAATCACGGCTGGCAGCGGCCGGACGAAGGGAATACTTGGTACTAGAGCAGTGGCATATTAACTTAATATTAACTAAGAATGCCCGGGAAGCTGAGATCTATAGGCAACTTATAATAGTGAGAGCTAAGATTACTCGTGAGTTAAGGGAGAAAGTTGCCAATCAATACCATAAATTTAGAGCTCAACAATACGAATATGGGGAGAGGATTGGACGGGTACTAGCCTATCAATTGCCGGACTTCAGCGCCAACATCCAAATTAAGAGCATTATTGGTGGTGATGGCCTAATGTATCATCAATCTATAGAGATTCTGGAGCAATTTAGGCAATTTTACATAGGCCTTTATAGCGATAATATGGCTTGCGATCAACAAGCGACGGCAGCTTATTCACAGGAGAGTGGTATGAATGTATTAAATTTTCCTACCACGGTCTCAATGGATAGGGACGTGGATAGATCTGAAATTTCGGAAGCAATAAAGGCTCTCCCCCTTGGGAAAGCCGTTGGGGGGGATGCTCTACCCCTGGAGTTCTATAGAACCTTTACAGGAACCCTTGCTCCGGTCTTTTTGAAGGTGGCGAACGATATATTGGATGGTGTGGACACTCCCCCGTCTTGGAAACGGACTAATATAATTGTGTTTCTTAAAAAGGGGAAACCCCCAACTGAGAGAGGTTCTTATCGCCCAATCTCTCTCCTCAATCATGATGCTAAGATCTTTTCTAAAATTCTGTCTTCACGTCTTGCACCATCCATACACTTAATAGTGTCTGACCAACAGCACGGCTTTGTTCCTGGGTGGGATACTACAACGCATATTAATACCGCTATAGCCGTGTTTGACGCTGCCCATTGTTTGGGCGGTAAAGTAGCGATGCTAATGCTGGATGCCGAGAAGGCTTTCGACCGAGTTACTTGGGGGGCACTCTGGGCTATAATGTTGGAAGTAGGAATCGGTCGCAAGTTTGTCTCGGCTATTCAGAAAATATATATGAATTCGCAGGCTGTTATTCGGCTTAATGGATTGATATCGGATCCATTTCACATTCAGAGGGGCACCCGGCAGGGGTGTCCCCTCTCACCTTTGCTATTCGCAATATACATCGAACCTTTTATCCGCCATCTGCTACGAAATCAGCATATCAGTCCGGTTTCTTATAATCATATTCATATTAAAATAACTGCTTACGCAGACAACATAGCTGTCTTTACTACAGACCCGGTTCAAGCTTTGGGGGAGATTGTCTCGGAAGCGCAGCGATTTGGATTATTTTCAGGGTATAAGCTTAATACTAATGAAACTCAAACAATAACTAATATTGGAATTATCCCTCTTTCACCCGCCTTGGGTGTTACTCAAAAAGCCACTTATTTAGGGGTTAGTCTTAACAGCCACACGGAAGAAATAGTGAAACTTAATTATGAACCATTATTCAAGAAAGTTGCTACGGATTTGCGCAAATGGCACCAATTGCCTTTAACCATCTGGGGGCGTTGTAATATTATCAAGATGAACGTCCTCCCAAAGTTCTTGTATCTTTTTAGGAGCATCCCTCTGCGGGTTCCATATTCATTTTTTTAAAGACTGGATGGCATTATAGGCAGTTTTATTTGGGGGTATAAAAGGGCCAGGCGGGCTATTAAATTTCTTAAATTCCCATATGAAAGGGGGGGTTTTGGACTGCCGGATTTTAAGTTAGACTTTTGGGCTTCTTTTGCTAGGCGTTTACAGAGCCTGATGGAAGGTTTTGGCATGTCACAAATGTGGCTGGCATATCAGTTAGTATGTGGACCGGAGTATAGGTTCGTACTCTCCAGGATGTCTGACCCGAATTACTTCAAACGCGTCCGCTTCAAGATAGTGAGACACGCTACTTGGATCTGGCGGGGACATAGTAAAGTCGTACAATATTCCTGAATTACATGCAAGCACTTATCTAGGGGGGAATCCCCGTTTGGGGGCCCTATTTGGTGATTTTGCTTGGAAGATCTGGCAACGGTGCGGTGTACTACAGTTCGGGCAATTGTACGATCAGGACGGTTTTAGATCATTTTCTTCTCTCAGAGACGAATTTGGGGTCCCGAACAACTCTTTTTAAAATGTTTTGCAAATTAGAGATTTTTTCATCAATGGGGAAGGTCTAGTGACTGCTAATGCACTGGGGGAGCCCGTTAGCTCACTACTACAGATTAGAGGCAGGAGTTGTATAGGGAAAATCTATGAACATTTTCTTACAGGTGTAGCAGACGACGACGCTCAGGCTGTAGAAAAATTAAATCGTTATTTTGGAACTTGTGTAAATACAGCAGACTTGCATAGGTCATTATTGACTATCAATTCTTCTGTTACTTCTATTAATCTAAAACTTCAGCAACACCGCATGTTATTTCTTTTGTATTACACGCCTGAAATTATCTCTAAGTGGACTACGCCCAATTTGACACCAAAAGCCTGCTGTCCTAAATGCTCACTTTTTGCTGCAGACATTAGACATATGTTTATAACTTGCCCGGAACTCTCTGTTTTTTGGACGCTGATTACTAAGGAGTTGTGTAACTTGGCAGGCAGTAATATTATTATTTCTGAGAAAGAGATACTGATGGGATTAATAGAGGACCCCGGCTTAATCTCTGTTGCTTTATTTTCTATTATTATGGCTTGCTGTCGCTTATGCATTGCCAGGGTCTAGATTGAGTCAAAACCTCCAACACTTGCGGAGTTCTGGCAGTTATTGAGAGGGGTGTATGAGATGGAGATGGCTCTTGCTAAGGTCAGGGGCCCCTCCTCTCAAGTCAGAATAGAACAAATTTGGCTCTGTTTACACTGGGACTAAGTGATATTAATTCTTCTTTTCATTCCCCCCCCCGCCCCCCCCAATCCCCCCTCTCTCGTTTTTGTGTTTTTGTGCTTGGCTATTGTGCTCACGTACTGTGTTTTTTGAACTAATGTTATGTACGTTTTCTCTCTTTTGGCAAAAATAAATAATTAAAACCAAAAAAAAGCATAATTTGCTCATATTTATTCAAGCAGCTGTTTGTAAACTGCTGAGTTTGAGTATGAGTCAGCAGAATGTCAACTGAGTTTGGGATTAACTCGTTAAGTGTATAACCTGTTATAATTAGTGCTCCCGGTTTTATGGTATTTACTTTTTTGTCATTCCCGTCTGTATTTATCCATATTTATTTTTTGTCAACTTTATCTGTATTTTTCCATATTTATTATGGGTATTGTGAAAAAAATAAAACTGAAACTGGTATATTTCCACATTTATTAAACTAATAAATATGCAGTCATGCTTGAATGCCTGCCAGGTTTCAGTGAAATGAACATCAGCAAAAGATAAATCAATGGATTTATATGAAAATATGCACATTTCAGTATCAGCCTAGTGCATACCTACTGGTGTTTAAGCTTCTTTACTAAAATTATTTTCATTTTTAACCTCCTTTACCTATCAATCCACACAGCTACTGGCCTGGCAGTATTGGCAGAGTGTATTTATAATCACTCACAAAGCACCCAATTTTTGTTTTCATGCACATTTAAAAATAAATAAAGACAGTCTGTATTTATCTGTAGAAATCAGTAAAAACGGAAAACAGGGAGCCTTAATTATATCCCTTCATTCTGCTGGATGGAAAGACAGGTAGCAGCGATGCTCCTCAAGCAGCCTGGAAGTGTGGCGGCTACAGAGCGTAATGCAGAGGTCTTCAAACTTTTTTACTCTGAGCCCCCCCTAAGCAAAATGTTTTGAGGTCGGGCCCCCCTCCAAAACTTTATGACAAGGATTGAGGGAGAGGGCGGGACATGGCTGCGTGCAAGGAGCAGGGCTTATGAGATGATTTCTGGAATATTTTTTCTATAGCTTATGAATTGCACCAAATATGAGACTTATAAAACAGCAAAAGCATCAAACTAAAACTGATATCCCAAACAAACTGCTCCACATAATTGGGGTGTTGTGAGCCCCTCACACTCTTTGACTCCAATGCAACTATACCTGCTGCACTAATGATAACTGCAGTCCTGAGTATCAGGCTATCTCCTTTGCCTTTTTTACCTCTTCCCCTCCAGGATGGATCATCACCTCGGTCCTAATGCTTGAAAGGACAATAAGCTCTGATGCACCTTTTTTTTAAAGGTAGACAGTCATAATTGTGATGCAGTGGGCCCCCCAAATCCCTGGACCCCAGTCCTGCTGCATCTGCTCCTTTATGATAACCAGCAGTGGCCACTTACACACTTGGCAGCAGTACCAGCTTCACTAATGACTGTCTTTTTTTAAAAAAAAAACACTTATATTGTCCCCTTCTTTGGGGTATCTCTCTGAAGAAGCGATCTCTGGCCATTTGTAAACATACAGTGCTCCCTATTCTGGGCCTTCTCTTTGACAATATCTATGAATCGCGCTCCTTTCCTCTGTCTCCTAGATAATTACTGTGAGGTCCCAGGGATCGAGAAGATTAGGGCTATGCATCTGAATGCAACCCTGCTGGCCTTCTACCTGCCACCCCATGGACCCAGCTTTCACACAAAAAAATGCCCCTGAATGGTTAATACTGACTTTGAGATGCCTCTGCCTGAAATCGAAGTGTGGGTGGTAGTGCACAAAGTTAAAAAAGAAACCATGGAATTATGAGTTTCTGCAGCAGCAGAGTTTTCCACATAATTATCAGTTCACTGCATTTGCTACATAATCTGCAGATTTCAGCAAAAAAATCATGATTCTAGCTCAAACGGAACAAAAGTTACTTAAAACGTGACAAAGTGTTCCGGAGCAGTGGAAGGCCCTTTGCAAAGATTGACTGGTGATCTTGTAGTTGCTTACTGCTGTATTTGGGTGCTACACTGGTACTAATGTGGTGAAATATTTCCCCTGACAGGGTTACCGTGAGTTAAAATGACAAAATAATGAAGTAATGCTAACCGCAAAAAGTGGCGCATTATGCCGCATAATTTACCTTTTCTTGCTGCATAATTTAGTCAAACCTGCTGCATAATGTTGTCCTCTTCAGCTGAATAATTCCAGTGGATCTGTTTACAGATTTATGGTGGCAAAGATCTATTCTTTTTAAGATGTAATGTAATGGAGTTATCAGCTGGGATCTGGACTAGTGGAGACACTTACAAAAATGTCTGCATTAGATACAGTTTGATGACTTATTACTAAAAGGGTTGTTTTGTAAGAACTTGTTTTAATGACATATTCACAGTGCTTTCTGCCACAAGCTGGGACCTCATAGCACTAGAAACAGGGCCATTGGAATCATGCGGCAGGAGAAGGCCAAATTATGCAGCATGGTTGACTAAATTCTGCAGCAAGCAAAGACGAATTATACTGCATATTTTGTGATAGCATTACTGCACTATTTTGCTATTTTTACTCTTGTTAACATTGTCCTGGCCTTTATTGCCCTTCATAAGTACCACATTAACACCCAATATATAGCAATAAGCAACAGAAAGGTGACCAATCAACCTTTAGAAAGGGCCTTCCACTATGAGGTAACGTGTCGCTGCATTTTTTAATCTGCAAATTATGCAGCAGACGATAGATTATGTGGCAAATGCGGGAAAACCATATCTATGCGCTGTGAGTGCAGGGTGAGCGTGAAAGTGAAGGGTGAGAATGAGGAGTGAGTTGTCTGAATTCAGGGTGAATACCCAGACACTTCAAGTTAATCAGCATGTTATTGACGGGGTGTAGGGTTTCAGATATAAATTCATCTATTGCTATTATGGAATTAATCAGGGAAATCGAGGGTGAAGGAAATAAATAATGTGCTGATCCTGCAACAAACTTCCAGTCTTATGATTAGGGTTGCCAGCTCATTATTTTGATGTTGCAGACGGTACAAAAATAAACAGTCACCTAAAGCCCTATTTTCAGCACTTATCTGTGCGTACTCCGAGAAGCAAATATAAAGCACTTTTAAATGTGTTCTAGGGCTGCCTGAATGTTTCATGACTGAAAATAAAAGGAACAGACAGAAAGTCAAATTACAAATGAATACATACTTCCTTATTTAAGACCCTATTTAGTGTCAAAGCAAGGTCTTTGCAGGCTCTTTACACATTGGTGGCATTTTTTCTATTGGCAACCCTTTTTTATATTCCTTGTCATGAAATGCATGTTCACACTACAGCAGTAAATTTAAAATATAAATGTAAGGAATAGGCAGAGTCGGGGCCCAGGGGGTACTGGAAAAAGAATAAAACTAAGCCTTGGTAACCAGTTTCCAAAGGTATGCAAATGGTCTTTAAAGACCTGTGAAAAACTGGGGCCTGCTGGAGTCTTAATATAACTCCAGACACTGCCCAGCCCAGCCCCCAGCAGCACACTCACTGACCTCTGGCCCCACGGAACTCTGAGGGCTTCGGAGTAAATGAAGACAGCCTGGAAATGCAGCAAATAAACATCGCTGCACTTCCAGGCCTCTTCATTTACATGTGCTTGCAGAGGCCTTTGCACCCCCCTGGGAACCCATCCACGCCCCCCAGGGGGGCGCGCCCCACAGTTTGAAGACCTGTGGCGTAATGTACCTGAGAAATAAGCCACCGCCCACTTTTCTCCTCAGTGTTCCTGAGTAAGTACTGAAATTGAGCACCTTTCTCTCTCATGGCTGAATAAATAAAAGTATTTTTTGTACTTAGGCATTTGTTGCCTTTTCGGGTACTATTGGGTTGGCAATAACAGAAACACAGTTTTAAGGATGTTTGAGCTGGATGGGTCTGGTTAATTTTACTTTCTTTCAACATCAAATTGGTCAAAGGTAATGTTCTCAGGTCTGTTTTATCAGGTATTTAAGTAGTCCAGTTATGGCTATGGTGCTCCCCCAAAGTTCACTGGATTGATGCGTCTTCCTTCTTTATTCCCAGGTACACAACACCCACCCAGGATAGTTGAGTCCCTCCAGGGATGTGGCGGATCCAGTAGCACCTCCCATCTGACTGTGGAAGGAATATGTCTTAGATTGGGGCATATCTACAAGGAATTGGCCGAGTGCTGCGTTAGCCTCCTTGTCGTAACGCCGTGCTCTGCCACTTCTGAAATGCAGGGCTGCACTGTATTTACAAGGATACGGTGAAGCCCTGCGTTTCCCCTTTCACTGGTGCTAATTTAGCAACCTAGCGCCAACGCAGGCACCCTTGCACTATAGTGCAAGGGTGCCTGCTTTGCAGGGCTAGATTCTTTATGTGCAGGAAGGTGTCCCTTCCTGCACATAAACAATCAGATATTGTCTTTTGTAACTTCTGTGCATGCTCCTTAATGCAGCACACATAGAAGTTGCAAAACGTAATTTAAGGGCTTAAAGCAAGAAGAAAATAGAGGTAGAGAGAGAGAGAGAGAGAGAGAGAGAGAGAGAATGGAGGTCGCAGATTGAAAAGCCATGGAGGAATCAGCAAACGAAGAAACACCAGACTGAGAAGCCAGAGAGGAGTCATGATGTGAAGAGATCCCAGCAGAGGCAACCTGTAGGACTCAAGAGTCTAATTTAGTGTCTATTGTTTCTGTTTTTGTTTCATTTTAGAGCCCTTCTTCCCTTTTAATGTTTTCTCTCTCGTTACAGAAAGTGTTGTTTCCGTGAGGAACATCAGGAGCAGTTTGTCATGTAAGTCCTGGTCTCCGCAACAGCATTCCAAGAACGGGTGTGACACAGAAACTATGTCCGAGCTTGAGCAAGGCATTCATTGTCCAATGGTACCGGACCACTCACATCACTGTGCGTAAGCCTCTGTAAGGACTGTGCAATAATGGACATGTCTGCAATCCACTGACGACAGTAGCCAACCATTTCTAAAATATTTCTCTTTTTTTTTTCCTGGGTCGTTGGTGGGTCCATTTTAGAATTGCAGAAATGCGTGATGAAAACACCTTTCTCAATTCTTTCTCACTTTTATAACCCAAGTGAACACGTCTGTCTGGCAGTATTCTTTTTTGCCGAGGATACCTTGTGGCATGCTCAGCAAGATGATTCAGCAGAGCAATCACATGAAGTTTGCAATCCTATCTCAGTTTGAAATGCAACCATCAGGTTGTCAACGGACTGTACCAACAGTGAGCTCCTGGGGAGCAGCAGACCCTGCAAATCTTTCTTCAGATTTTTGGAAAAAATTGATGGACTCTCCTTCCAACCCTGTGGGGTATACACCAGACGATTATCCTATATTCATATCTGAACGCAAATAGATACTGACAATCCTGATGAAGAGGAATGGAGAAGAACGCTTGACACAAATCGATTATAGTGAACCACTCTGTGTCCGCAGGGAGTTAGAACAAACTGAAAGTAGGATTTGGTTCCACAGGACAACATGGGTCTACAGTATTATTAATTTTGCAAAGGTTCTGCACTGTTGGCCACTCTCTGCTCAGTTTCTTAATTACCATTATAAGAGAGTTGTAAGGACTCCCTAACACTTCTCTTAAAACGTCGTACTCAATCATCTTGTCAATGACACCTGCCATTCCCTCCTCTGCCTCATGAGTTAGCTTGTGCTGAGAAGTGCAAGGAATACGTGCATATGTTTTCATCTTGCTCTGCACTGGTTCTGCACTTTTTATTAATCCTATTTCTTTTCCTGTAAAATCCCACACTTCCTCTTTCACTGTATGTCTTAAATCAGGAGGCAAATCCACTTTGTGAGAGATTTGGGAACAAAGCCCCTTTTGACTTTTAAGCTTTTAACTTGAAACCCAAGTTTTCACGCTGAGTTTGAATTGCCGCACCCTCTGGTGTACATTTAATTAGACAATTCATTTTTAATAAAAGATCACAACCCAGCAAGCTAACTAGACGTGCGTCCCAAATTATAAACTGATGATCTTTTTCAGTGGATCCAATTTTTACAGGGACATTTGCTGACACCTTATTAATGATCTACTTGTTACTAACGTCTACAAATTGGACTTCTTTTCGAGTGAGGGTTCGGTTGGGAGCCTCCATTGGTCTACTCGTGGATCCGGTAGCATACATTGATCAGAAATGATACTTGGTGGTCATTCACCTCATCATCTAGGTATGGGCCACTCTGGTCTACCTCTAGGACTGCTCAAGCATACAATCCTCCTCCTGCCTCAGTTGCCATCTTTGTGCCTGCATTTGAGTCGGTCCAGTAGGAAGTCCAAATGTGGATGCGATTTGAGGAAAATTGACACTCATCGCTGAAGAATCGGAGTGAAAAACCAGGAATCTGTTGATATTCTATATGTTTTCTATTCTCCATACTATAATTCATCATTGGGGCCGAAGGCAAGTTTCCATTGAATTGGCTTTGATTTTGCATGTTCTGCACAGAGAGTAGTTGGTCTTGAGCAGTTGACTTAGACATTCGGGGACACATGTACGACCGGAGCATTTGCCGACTTCCTAACTGCAACTTTTTGCGACTCGCAATTAGGAAGTCGCAAAATGCAAACTACTCATGTGTATCAGACACATTTTGTGATTCCCAATGGGGTAGCAATTGACCTGCCTCATCAATTTCCAAGCCGGTAGTAGGCTACCTACTCGCAAAATGCAGTCAGTACCTGCTCTAAAAGGCATTTTAGTTGTCACAATCCTCCCGATTATCCGTTTACGACTGCTAAAAACGGTCGCACATGTAGACCTCCATTCTTTGGCATTGTATTCATGTTCCATTGCTTCTGTGGAACAATTTACGACTGATTTTGCACTCTATTTGGACTAGATCTACACTCCTGTTTCCAATTACCAATCTTGCCCAAAAAAGGACAATGTGTAGTCTTTTGCACCATATTATTATTTGCATGAAGCACATTCAAATCACTTCTGAAAACTCTACCTCTTCCCTGAGAACATTACCACCAGTGTGCACAAAATGAAAATCCTTTCTCTACACATCAATTCCTGGCATTACCGTATTCCCAACTGAAACAAAACCAGAATCAAAACCAAGATCTGACATTTGGGAAAAGTTCCCTTTTCTGTCTCCTTTTTTAAACTAATTTGTCTGAGCCTACTATAATCTTTTCCTTAATTTTTCCTCTGTTTTGCATCAAACATTCACTACAATACTTGGTACACTTCATAATCTCATCAAGAGTGTTTCCTTACCAGCACATCACACTCTGCTGGAGATGAGAACTAATCTCTGGACGCAAAACCGATATAAAAGCAGAAAAGAATCCACTAACGCCTTCTTTTGCAGGGTTATCAACTCCAATGCAATATCAATAGATCTCATTAATCTACCATGCTATCCATGCACCAATTACTTAAACTCCTGAGTCTTTATCATAATTTTCAACCAATGTATTTCCTTGTGCAGCGCTCTAGAACTCAAATGTTGAGTCTCTAATTTATATTCGTCCATTACATGAGGAGATAGACCCCTGTGGAGCTGAGCCCTCGGTGGGTCTATATCTGACCAACATGCAACTTCCTTGGACTCCAACCACAAATCTTTAGGAATAACAATGTCAATATTCAAACCAAACTAAAGACCCTTTGAAATCGTCACAATTCTCTCTTGTTCTTTTTACATCTTGTATTCTTCTTCTCTGAGCTTTGGACAATGAAAATGTCAGGAGATCAGATCATGTCCTCACCACGTAAACATTCGCACCTTCCTGTACTTCTTTACAAGGGAATCCTACAACCACTTCACACTCAGAATCACTCACACTCGTTCTCTTCTTTTTCTTCATTTTGTTTCTGCTTTCCCTCTTTCGTCAACCATTTTTTTCTGTATCCTTTCAAGTTCCCTCAATTGTTTATGAGTTTTATTATATTTTTCAATTTGTTCTCAAATTGACACATTACATTTCTCATATTTCACTGTCACTCATTCTATAATTCCTGCACAATCTCTTTTCATACAAATCCCCATCATGTTGCTCATTTATGAGATGCCAGTGCCGCCGGGTCGTCACTTTTCCTGATGCTCCAGCGGCGCGGGCCGCTCAATCATATCTATGAAGCCGCGCGCAGCCGCTTTGCGTGGCTTTGCGTGGCTTTGCATGGCCTCATAGATTTGGAGTAAGACAAAGCAGCGCTAGTTGTTGTGCTGCAGTACTCTGCAATAGGGAGGCGTTCCATGGGCTTTGCGGTGGGTTTTTCAAAAGCAACACCCATGGATTTCTTTATTGATGTTGATTGAAACGGGAGAGATGGACCTGCAAGGCCACTGGGTGTTGAATACAGCACTGATTAGGGGGGGAATTGGCCCAGAACCTTTGAGTAAAATAGGTTCTATTATGGTAATCTGCATTCTCTGGACTTGGAGATAATTCTTTCTATTGAGGGATGGATTTTGAATGGCCATTGGCCCTGGACACGTATGAAAACATGTTATTTTTCCCTGATGAAGTCCATTCTTTGGAAAACATCCATCAACTGTTTTGTGCTGTAACCATTGGGGGCCTCATTCATGAGGTTTTGGCATAGGGCAGTGGCACAAGGCATCTTGCAACGCTGTCCTACGTCAAGACAAAAGGACAGGAATGCGCTGTATCTTTTAGATACGGCGCATTCCTGTGCTTTTCCCCTGCACCGCCTGACAATGGGCTGCCACGCCTTAACGCAGGCACCCTTGCACCATGGTGCAAGGGTGCCTGCATTGTGAGGCTGATTGATTTTGTGCAGGAAGGGGCCCTAGGATGCTTGTTTCCAGTCCAGGGAGAACCTGGCTTGGCAGTTCGGGCTGGACTGTACCCATGAGGCACAGGGTCAAGACTGATTTGCATATGGCCATGTCTAACACCCACAGCAACACCCATTAACCCCTTTGATGCGTGTGACGGAGCGGTTCCGTCATGCGCGTCGGTCGCGCTGTGCGGATGACGGAACTGCTCCGTCACGGCCCTGCCCGCGCACGAACCCTTCAGCACAGCGCGGTAATCCGCGCCGCGCTGAAGGGGTTAAAGGCCATTTCACAGTGTTCTGCGTGAAAGGGGCACATATTTATAAGACCATGAAAAGCAGAGCAAACTGACATTACGTGGCTTGTAAATATGTTGTGGCACATTGCTCCACCGGAACGTAAAAAAAGTGATGTTCCGGCGGCGCAGAAGTGCCGGCCTGATGTTTTGACAAGTGGAAAAATAACAAGTGAAAAAATAAAAAAGAAGAATTGAGAAAGTTGTCAAGAGGGAAGAGCGATATCTATAGTCTCTTTGTCCTATTGCTTATATATGATATGCCTTTACCGCTGGGTTGTCCCTTTCTTGATGTGCCCGTGGTGCAGGCCCCTCAATCATATTTATGAGACGATGCAAAACCAATTTGCGTGGCTTTGCATGGCGTAATAGATATGGAGTAAGTCAAAGCAGCGTAAGTTTCTGCGCTGCCTTACTCTGCGCCAGGGAAGCGTTCCATGGGTGTTACGGTGGGTTTTCCAAAGCAACACCCATGAATTTCTCCTCATTATTTCCTCTTTCCATGTGTGCTGCATTTTGCAGCCTCCTGGGGAAATACCAGATGGAAAAAAGGCCTGTCTGGCCGTGCCCAGGACAGCAGACACTCCCTGGTGCGGAGAGGTGTCTTTCCTTTGTAGGAATGCACCAGTGATTGTGATTGGCCAAGGGTAACAGACACAGACTGTCACATCCTCAAATAGTGAGCATGCAACCCTGATGCCCTCTATGCAAACACCATCTGCCCTCATTCTTGTCCAGGCATTATCTTTTATTAGGGGTATACTGTGATGTCATAACCCTTTAGTGTCTGTAGTCTTTATCAGACTGAAATAGGCTTTATGAATCAAAATAATTTAACCCAGCTACTATGGATCAATTAATCATGTAGAGTGATCCCTGCAGGAAAAATACATGTTCTTACTTTCGTAATGTAAACCCTCAGGCCTGAATGAAATAGAAATGAAACTTTTATAAAGTTGACAGACTCAGGGCCTCATTTACAAGCCCATTGCACCCCCCACTGCATCACTTTTTTTGATACAGAGGAATCAGTGCACCACACTGTGCCATATCTACAATCTGACGCATTGTGTCCAGTGCATCATTTTGTAGAGCACTGTGGCGCATTATACCTGCGCCAGGTATAAAGTATGCTGGGTAGTGTTCCCACGCAAAAAAGCCACGTAGATCTGGTGCAGTGAAATTTACATTTCACTGCATCACTCTGTGATTTCACTGAGTCAAAATCTGTTTGCCTGCTCAGACCAGGCGTGAGTATTGACTCACGGTTTTTGCAATCGGACTTGCCTATGTGTTCTGACGCATTGCTGGAGTTGCATCAGTTTTATGAGCAACTCCAGCAATGTGTCACTTTTGCGCCAACAGATGTGTCCCAATTTCTGACACATCTGCTAATCCTTGCGCCATGGAGCCCTGTACCGTAAATACAGCACATCCATGGTGTTGCAAGGACATTTGGTGCGGGTGCAAGGACACTGATGCGTCAATGCGGATGCGTCAGTTCCTTGTAAATGAGGCCCTCAATGTGTGATCCTCTCCTAAATAATATGCAGAGGTGTGTGGTGGATGTTTCCTTCTCTTTGCAGGTTTGAATAAAAGGAAGCGGTATTTGCTAAAAGCAGATTATCTGAGACCCTGATATGGAGCATCCTTCTGTCCTTTGGGAGTCTCGGGCTGTGTCTAAGGTGGGTACAGACAAAAATTATATCAAATACACAGTAGAGTTCTCGTTCACATGGATACGACATATAGGAAATTTGAGGAAATGTACATTGTTTGGCTCGTTGGTCTAGGGGTATGATTCTCGCTTAGGGTGCAAGACGTCCCGGGTTCAAATCCTGGATGAGCCCTGTTTTTCTTTTTATATAAAGTCATATTTCAATAAATGGATTCTTTCAAAAGTGGCGAAAAACAAACAAGTGATTTTGAAACAGTCTGTGCTGGTTTTGCATTTGATTGCATACATACTCTGCCGCACTCAGCAGGAATTAGAACCCTGGACCACCGAGCCGCTGCAGAAACAGCTGGAGGAGGGGGCGGTGCAGCGAGCGCGCCACATCACCAGCGAGGAGGGGTATGTTATGCGCCTTGAACCTGAGACCAGGGGATGCAAACCTTATATTAAAACCCCACTCTGGTGGACAGCAGTGTGAGCCGTGGGGTGCACACGAGTGTGAGACACACTGAGAGGTGTGAGAGGGTTGTGAGGACACACACCAGCAGCAGGGCTGAGACCCATCCAGACACAAGGGTAACTCTCTAAGAAGTGCCTTAGTTATGTTTGTAATGATCGGTGTCTCTGTACAGAGTCAAGTTAGAAGGACGGTCTCTGCCCTCCTTCCCTCTGATTGGTGCATCCTGAGATGCGGGAATTCTGTGGCGCATTAAATGTCCCGTTTTCTTTGCTACAATAATTTGGATGGAGGGGTTTAAAGCGCCTTGGTTCTGATTGACACATTCTGTCGCACAATCAACCTGGTGGAGGAAGGGGGGCTGTGGGGGAGGGGCATCTTAGGTGGCAGAGGTGTATTTCAAAGATTTATTCTCTGGCACAGTCATGGCGATGTGTATATTTGGGTGTACAATAATGACCACAGGCACCCTTCGTAGTGATATTCTGTAGCTGTGGTTGTGATGGGCATATTCTGGGCACCAGGACCCTGCTCTGCATATTCTGTGCTGGGCTCCTGCCAATGGGAAGAAAGAGGCGCAGTTACTTTGCGGCTGCCCGTGGCCCAAGCAGGGGGCCACTCGAAAGGGTGGCCCTCTAGTGCCATCTGGGCACCAACCCACCCCCTTCTCTATTGCGGGGACACAGGGAGGAGTCCCCCCATCCTGGCCTGTGACGCGCAGAGGATTGGTGGAAGGTATGTAGGCCTACCCCCGCCATCCGGGCATCCTCTTTTGCGCCGGACACGCATTCTCGACTTTTCGTCTCGCATTGTGGGCGTTTTGACCCCTGGGACCGGGCGGCTGGAGCGCCGAAAGAGATTGCCGGTGAGTCGTCCAGGTTACAGCCACCCTTCCCTCCCGGGTGATGCTAAGTATCACCGGCTCCCCGGGGGGCGCGGGCTCTGGAATGCCGAACTGCTGGCGAGCTGCGACCTGGCACTCCGATTGGGGGTCGCAGGTGTTGCCGTTAGGAGCCCCCGCACCTGGCATTCACCAGTCCCCCGCTAGGTTTTGGCTGTGCGACTGCCCTGGCACTGTCTCTCAGTCCGACTCCGAGCGACCCAGGCAGATGTCCACTCGGGGCTTGGGCAGGAGCTGGCCAGGGCACAGTAGGGTAGGGTGGCGATCAGTCCCATGCATGCAGAGTAGCGGGGCAACAGCTCGATTTATACACACTTGCAGCGGGAGGGGCATAATTTGCTTGGTCATCCGCTAGGGGAACGGTACCCCAGGGAACATGGAATGGTCTGGGCTAGTAGCGCCGCCAATGGGGAATAGGTGCTTTCGACGGGGCATAGCGGCATACCGTTGTGGACTCACTCACCTCACCCTCCCCCCCTGGATATTTGTAGCCACGGTTCGGGGTCGCGAGAGTTTAAGGCTGTGATTCGGGGCTGGGTCATCGGGGACGGCCGACAACTGAGGTGCTGGAGCCTTGGTGCGGCGATATCTGGGGTGAGTTTGTCACCTGGGCGCCATTAATGAATGCCTGCAGCCTGTGAACCCCAGTTCAACCTGAGCGCCCCGCTAAAACACAGCTCATCCGTTCAAGCAACCTTATCCGTGCCAATGCTGTCAATAACATCCCTCCGCCTCCCCGCAGATCATTAAACAATTCCTGCCCCCCCCCCACCCGGTCACCTGAATAATCGATCAACTGGCTGGGAGTATCAATCGGTGCTGATTGATGGTGACGGCAGAGGGAGTTCGGGGTCTAAGCGCTTGTAGGGATCCGGGAGAGTCCGGTAGGGTCTCCATGGACTGCGGCTCCCCTGAGGTGGGGGGGCCGAGCTGAGCAGGTCCATTCCCGCGGGGGTAATGAAGGACCGATCGGTGGAGGTCCTTGATTCCCGGGTGATTAGAGTGGATGCCACACACAGGTAGGCTATCATTACCCACATCTGTGTGTTTGCTGCGTAAAGCTGTCACCATCTCCGGAGAGCCCAGGGACACCCAAGGACACCAGAAAGGACAGCGCTGCTGTCTTTGCTGTGTGGGTGCATGTCTGAGGCATGCACGCCCCTTGCTTTCCTATCTCCCCTGCTGTGTCACACTGGGGCACCCTTGCAGCGCCAGGCAAGGTTGGAGAAGGGGGCATCAGGGGTGGCAAGCAGGCAGCTGGGTTCATGCCACTCTGTCGGACATGCGGTTTAATTCAACACCTATTTCTAGGGGAGGGGTTGGGTGGCAGCCGGGCCGGGCTCTAGGTTGCTGGCCCAAGTTGAGCCTGGGGTCCAAGTTTGGGCCTCGAACCATTGCTGGCCTTGTCCGGTAACACACAGGACTTCCGGAGATATTTACCTGCCAGGGATGAAGGAGTTTCTACGAGGAGGCTGCGTGGGTGATATTTTGGCGGGATTTGCTCCCCCTCCCCCTTCCACTTTTTGGCGGCTCCTAATGCCTCCTGGTGATGCTTCTAGGGCCAGTTGCTCCGGGCTCCTGGCTGATCGGGGCACATGAGCCGGTTCAATATGGTGAAGGTTAGTGTGCAGGGGGCGGGGCTGTTGAGGTAGGTCGTGTTCCGCAGCACTGAAATCTGCAGCAGGGGACGTGACCGCCCGCATGATGGGTGTAAATAATGGAGCTGCTTATCCAACATGTTTTGTTGTTCGAGAAGGCTCTTAAGTAAAGTAGCAGGCGGTACTTACCATGACTTTAAAAGATCAGAGATGGTCAATTAAATCTTTGTGCCCCCTGGCTCGGCCCGTACTGAGCCATTGGTTTCTGGTGCTCCAGCACGGGTGATTCACTTGGCGGATGTGACGCGGATGAGTTACGTCGACACCAGCACCCTCTGCAGCTCCCCCCTCTTTTCTTAAGGATTTATTGGTGGGGGAGGCAGTCTAAGCGGATTGGTTATTGCAGACATTTACCATCTCATTCCCCCTGTGTGCAGCACCTTCCTACCATTATCTGGGTACTTGCGTTGCTCTGGCACGGGGTGGCGCAGAACAGGCAACATCACATTATGTATGTTGGTGGGGCGGGTTCGGTTAGGAACACACTTAGGTGGCTGGATCATTGGTCTCAGTGCCCTTTTATGGGTACTGGGAGCATTTTGCTTACGAACATGTGCTCACTTGCCAACTGCTATTCACGTGTCATTTGTATGTTTTCCCCCATGCGGATGTAATTAATTGGGGCACTTGCGTTGCTCAGGTACAGGGTTGCGCAGAAAATGCAGCATCGCAGGATATGTTTGTGGGCGGTTCGCGGACGCCCTTTGGCTGCCGGATTATTTGGGCGCAGCGTCCTTGCTAGGTGGAACAGCCCTAGTTCCTGCATAATGGCGATAAAGCGTTCTGTTCATAGCCATTTTGTTGTCACAGTATTATATCACTGAGTTTGGTCAAAAGATTGAATTTTATTAGCACACAGGATATGCGTTTGATGGCACCGCGGACCGGCAGCTGCAAACTCCGGGGTATCGCTCCAGGTCTACCGGAGTTCATTCTGCATGAAATGACAGTGTATGAGCAACAGGCAGTCTTTTTCAGCCTATATTATTCACAGGGTGCACCCAAGCTTCATGTAGGAGCCGTTGTTAAGGTGAGGTCCTTACAGTGGTGCCTTTGAGAGTGACCTGCGCAGTGGATTGGTTGGTTGTGGTGCCTTTACTTGGAGTTGGGATGCTCGGTACAAACCTCTGCTTGTCCCGTTGGCGCCTGGGGCACTGTGGGGGGTGTGGGCTGTGAGCAATCGGTTTTGTTTTATTGCATTGAGTGAAGAATTCGCTGCTTGGCCAGCAAGGTCCATGTGCCGCCAGGGGTTATGGGACATGTGTACATCGCTCAAGGCGCCTCCAAGCCCGGAAATGCGCACAAAAACAGCCTTAAACCTTGGTGGTCTTAGAGTTTTGCGTTGGTCTAATGAGTGTAATTACTGATATCGATATGTCTCCCTCATCTTCATTGTTTGATTTTGCTCGCAAGAAAGTGTCAGTCATAGTCCTTTAAATGTCACTCATAGTCTCACTGAAAAGATGAACATGTCACACATAGCAAACCGAAATCTTGGCAGCTATGGATGGGGGCGGCTAGGTCTTGGTTGGCTATACAACTGAGCTAGAATTGTGGCTTAATTATCTGATGCAAATAGAAGCATTGACTAAGCCAAAATATGGACTTATTGTAGGTGTAGTGCTCCCTTTGTATTAAATATAGGGATGCAATGACATAGCTGCAAAATACCAGGCAAGGGCAAGGCACGGCCTTTTTCAGCACGCTTGGGGGGCGCTGACGCATTTAAAACACGGCATACTGAAGGTTTGAGGTCAGAAGTGCATTTACTTGTAATCAACAGCACATGCTGTAGTACTACTAGCCACCCTGGGCCAAAATTATATACTGTTCAGTTCTTTCATGCCCATTTTGAGGATGGGCACAGACACACTCGTCCAAATTACGAATGTTTACATCAAATATGGGGTGACGGTGACGCGCTTTCGATACTGTAACACAGAAGTAGCTAGTTCTGCAGCCAATGGCCCCTCCAGGAGCACAGCGTATGCCCACACCTCGATGCTGGGGGCTGTGCGGAGCATGTGGCGTGGTGCATCAGGAAGGCGCAATGGGCATGGTTTGTGATGGATATGTAGAGCCAGGTTCGCCCAGGGATGCCGTGTGCGCTCCCGCCGCGACAAGGAATGCACGCCCACTTGGGGCATCAGTTGGTCATTGTTTCTCTGCCCCCACCCCCCTAATACTCATGCATGTTTGGGGGCTAAGGTGGGGCAATCCAGAGAGGTCCACCTTCTCTTTAGTGTGGTTGGTTTCAAAGTACGTGCCAACTGTACTTCTCCTCTCAGTGGGCTTTAAACGGTAGATGGTTCTTCTTGGATGTGGCACGACTGTGTTCGGCTGTCCTTTTATTTGCCTATATTGATGTGCGGTTCTAACTTAGTATTATGCCCTGGTTGCAGGGATGGAATTTGCACGTTCTTTCACCTTCACCAGAGTCGCCGGTTTGCTCCCCCGGTGAATGTCTGGGTTGCGGTATTATTGGGGTACTGGATTGTGGCCGGGTTTCGGGGAAGTGGCCCCATTGGCTAGTTCCTGCATGATGTTGATGTTGCCTGGTGATTCCTTAATTGGCACCAATGCTTTAGCCCTCTATTCCGTCCCACTAGTCCTCGTAGTGCCCTCACTAAGTCGGACTATGTTGATAAGTTTGAAACATGGCGGCTAGTACTGGGACGATCGCCGAACCTCACATGCGCCTTACAAATCCAGGTTCAGCATCATAGGTACTAGTGGAGAAATCCCGGCATATGGAATTTTGTTGACAACGAAGGCGAGAACTGGTTGATATGTCACCGATGTCATTGAATTGGATGACATCTGCATAGCAACAGGTGGATAGCGCATAGGGTGCTTGTGGCACATTTGATAAGGGTGCAGGATAATTATTGTTTTACTCTATGAAACTGGAATCTTATTCCCAGGTTCTGTCTTTCTTTGCCGTCGGTTAACCAGCCCACTTAGTCTGGGCAATTACAACGCAGAGAGGGCCTGCGAAACGTTGTTGAGACTACATTGTGCAATTGGCTACAAGGTCCTTGATGAGGAACATCTGCTGGCACCATATACAAACAGGTACCATGTACACTTGGTGGGCATTTCTAGCTTTGAAAGGAGGTTGAGACAACCCAGTAGAGTTTCAGCGCAAGGCCTCATTTGTGGGGTTTCATTTGTAAAGCATTAGACCAGCCAGGCCTAGGAATTAGGCAGGCATACGATTAGCAATGAGGTTGGTCAAACCTGGTAGAGCGTATCTCTATAATTAATAGTGTAACCAGGAACAGCTTTACAAAGCAATGCGGTAGATTTATTGTAGAAGTCTGGATGGACAAACTTCAGGGAGAAGGCCCTGACCTTTCACCCCTCGAGGGACCATCACTTATTCCGAGCAAGTAGGTGGGGAGCATACTAATCCCCCAGCGGGTGTAGCACAAGAGGATAGGTACACGTGAATGTGTGATCCCATGACGCCCTGTCTTATCAGTCCAGGTCACACCACAAAGGGCAAAGGCAAGGCCTCAGCCCCTGTTGGACTATGTTTAATTCTAGGGTGTGGGGCTGGGGTCGCAATCTTGTCGCATCTGGCTAGGTCTGGTCGATGCAGCTAAAATGTGCCATCTGCAAACAAGGGAAGGTTACAGGCCGCCTCAGTTAAGACATATTCACCCGCGCTTTAGCCAGGGCAGCAGGCGGGTTGTGGTAGTTGTCAGCGAACAAGTGGACTGCTGGGCAATAAAGTTTGGTAAACATGGCGGTAGAGCACAAATGACGACAAGGTATTAGAGACCATTGGGCATTCACCATATTTAGACATGGGCAGGTACTTTCACATATTGTCCCCCTCCAGGTCCCACAGACTTGCCTGCCCCTTGGGTTATCGTTTTATGGGCTAGAACCAGAGACTGGAAGGGGCATCTTCTGCGACCTGGGTTCCAAACACGTTGATAGTCAACGCTGGGGTAGATGTACCATGATGGGCATGGTTACTACTTAGGTTGTCCCAATGGTTTGGGGTCAAACTGGGTTTGAGCAGTAAGTCTAAAGTCCTTAGGAAGCATTCAGCATTCCGTCAATCCAAGTAGGGCAATTAGCGATACGTAGTATCAGCGAGTGGGTAACATACAGCGGTTATCCAGCGACATCGTGCCCCGGGGGCAGGCGCACTTCACAAAAACACAGAGCTAAAACCAGAAGGGTGCCAAGTGGCAAAAACCAGTAAATAGGTTTAATATATATGTGTCTCTGGCCTTACAGCTGAGTGGAGCCAGTCTCATTTAGAGCTGCGCCCAGGTGAAAAGTGTGTACTTCGTAATGTTTGCACGACCAATGCGGTTTGTGGTATCTCCAAGCGGATCAACTGAAGGTGTACTGCAGCTAAACAGTAAACTGGGGATCTGGGATTCCAACACTTTTGGGGGTTTGAAGCATCCAAGATCAGAGATGGACAGTAGGTATGGTGAAACTGTGATCCGACGGCAGTTAAGCGGGGTGCGCTGCGTAAGTTGTCATATGGTCAACGGGGTGAAGTGAGTGCACCCCAGAAACAAGGGTAGGTGACATGTTCCTGCATTTATGCTCAAATGCCCCACCCAGTTACCTAGATTAGCCTCGCTGGGTGGGGACGCTGTCAGCCAACATAGTGTGCTGCCGTCCCAGGAAATGGGGAAACAGGGTGTCAAGCACAAAAGGCTACTATGTATTAGAGCATTTGGCACGTCCAGTGTTCAACAAAAATTAAAATTTAACGGAGCAGGTAATTTTCCACCGCTGGGGCTGCGCAGGGTGGGCAGAATGAACCCCCCACCTCCCCTCTATCTGGGAGTATTCTAGGATGGGGTTAAGGTAGGACTTAGTCAATCCTTAATGTTAGGCATCATATTGTAGACAGTGCGCACTGTTTAAATCAGACAGATTCTCTAAGCTGGTATGCCTAGGGGGTTCCACCACAGAGGGAGCTGAGCGGGCGAAATTCCCATAAGGAATAAGGGATGCATGGCAAGGGCAGGAGGGCACCCTTGCTCATTGTACATACTTCTAGTTGATGGCCGCACAACCATTTGAAGCCCTTCCAGATTTTAAACTGAGGTGGGAGCGAGCTCACTTTCGTTACTTAGGGGTTCAAATTGCTCTAGATGACGCCCAATTGATAGCTTTAAACCTTGACAAGGTCCTCAATGCCCTTAGACACTCGGTGGCATTCTGGAACACTTTGCCATTGTTCCTGATGGGCAGACTTGCAGTGTCAAAAATGGTGATGTTACCCAGGTGCCAATGCGCATTACAAAATATACCATGCCAGTTTCCAGCACAGATTTTTAAGCAACTGAACACAATTCTTATTTCACTTCTGTGGGCTGGCCAACGTAGCAGAGTATCTCTAACCACACTGACGCGCAGGTACGAGGAGGGCGGACTTCAGGCCCCTCATTTTGACTTATACTACTTTGCCGCCCAGCTACAACAAGCGGCCCGCTGGATGGGGGAAGGGGGCAACTGGGAAAAGCAACTATTGGCTGGCCGTGTGGACCCGTAAGACCTTCCGGTAGCATAGATGAAGGGAAGGGCAGCTGATGGGGACTTACCGCACCTTGTACGTTGCACTGCGGCTATTTGGCAGCAATTTGTGGAACGAGAGCGGAGACATGCACCTTTCCACAGGGAATTACCCATCTGATTATTGGCCCCGTTTAGAGACATTAGTAGTCATATGTCTTTTCAGGCTTGGAGGGAGGGCCGGTGTGAGGTTCTCGCGGATCTGTATCCCAACGAGATGTTTTTAACCTTCGAACAAGCATGTGAGAGTTTTACACTTGGGCAGGGTCACTTCCTTCAATATAGAGGGATCCAGGAAGTAGAGAAATACCTGGCCCCAATGTCCAGATATTCCCCAGCCGACGGACACTCTGGACCTGCTGCTAACATGTGGCTCTGGGTGCAGACTGATATCGCTTCTGTATAAGGCTATGAGAAGGGACTCTCACTTGCTCACCCTTGTCACGGTCATCTTGGGAGAGGGACCTTAATATTGTCATCGAGGATGGGACTTGGTCAGCCAATTGTGAACTCACATATACAGTATCCTATAACGCCAGGTTTAAACTGATCCACTATCATTTTTTATACTGCACCAATCTCACCCCAGTGAAGGTGCGACGTATCTTGAGTACTAATGATGGCAAGTGCACAAGCTGCAACGCAGACGACGCAGGCTTTCTGCACTTGGCCTGGGCATTTCCTGAGAGGGTCTACCCATTCAAGAAGAACCATTCCAATGTTTGTTGGCCCATGTGCGCAAACCTAAAAAGCGAAAAATAGCATATAAACTGTTGCAGCTCATGTTGGTGCTGGCCAGACGCAGACTAGCGATAAATTGGATGGGACAGAGATGCCTGGATATCCCCACTTGGTTACGGGATGTTAGGGAATGGGCATTAGCTGAAGAAACGCACATGCAGTTAACTCTCAAAAAAGATAACTTGCAGCTAGACCGCATGGAGTGGCGTCAGCTGTGCAGTTCGGCCCTCAACCCGGAAGGGGACGATGGTGTTTAGAGTGATTCAACATCTAGTGGGACTGTCTCAGAAGGGGGGGGGCACCCGGGATGGAGCGGACTTGGGAGTTTGGCCGTAATGAATACCCCCTCGAAATTACAACGCACTCACGTGATGTTCATAATGTGATCCCATTGTCGATTATAATGCAGCCCAATATGAAACGTTGCCTTGTTTGCCTATGAGATCGTGCGAAAGATGCCAATGTACTATTGTATGCTGTAATGTTGATTGTTTAAATAAGCAAAAATGTAACACAAATAAAGTTACAAAAATAAAAATAACAAAAAGGGCTGAACCAAGAGCTACCTTTCTGCAAAATTTGGTGTGATTCCGTCTCCATTCACAAAGGACCTACGCACTCATGGCGGAGGCCCCGCAGTCGTGGGGGAGTCTCCGCACTAATAGTGCCTCCACAGTCGCAGTGGAGGCACACCATCGTGGTGAAGGCCCACACATACACCCAGCACTCGTGGTGGAGGCCCGCAGTCGTGGCAGAGACCTTGCACTCGTGGCGGAGGCCATGCATGCGTGGGGGAGGCCCGCACTCGTGGCGGAGGCCCGCACTCGTGGTGGAGGCCCCGCAGTTGTGGTGGAGGCCACGCAGTCGTGGTCGAGGCCCGCAGTCGTGGCGGAGGCCCCGTAGTCGTGGTGGAGGCCCACACTCATGGTGGAGGACCCGCAGTTGTAGTGGAGGCCCCACAGTCATGGCGGAGGCCCGTAGTCGTGGTGGAGGCCCGCACTCGCGGGGGAGGCCTCGCAGTCGTGGCAGAGGCCCTCAGTCATGGTGGAGGCCCTGCAGTTGTTGTGGAAGCCCGCTGTTGTGGAGGAGGTCCCGCAGTCATGGCAGAAGCCCCACAGTCATGGTGGAGGCATGAAGTCGTGGCAAAGGCCCCGCAGTCATGGTGGAGGCCCGCAGTCATGGGGAAGGCCCACATTCGTGGTGGAGGCTCTGCAGTCGTGGTGGAGGTCAGCACTTGAAGTGGAATACCCGCAATGGGAATTCTCATTGTGGAGGCTCTGCCCAGAGTGCGGAGACTCCCCACAAGTGGGGGGCCTCCGTTACAAGTGCGGAGGCCATTTGTAATTCAGGCCCAAAGTATTTCTCACATTAAATGCACCATTAGAAGGAAATTGCATGTTTAACCACAGCACTAATCTTATGTTATTCACGTAGTCATAAACATGTAATAAACCCTGAATTTATCATCATCTCATGGGCCGGTGACCCTTTGGATGGAACTGTATGTCTCCCCCAACATCAGCTGCAGACTTTCAGAGCTGCACCTATTTTCAATGAAGTTAGGTCAAGCAATTAGCCAATCAGAATTCAATTTTAAAATGAGACTTGACACACAAACTTACAAATTCAAAACAAAGAGACTTTGCCTGCTTCCAGGAATCTGGAAAGGGACTCAATATCACTACTAGTGAGAGAATATACTAAATCTAAACTTTCAAGCATACTAAGATACATATCCGACCAGCTGCACATTTATATCGGAATCTATGCATCTATTTTCTGTCCACAAAGAAGTGAAGGACACAACCTGTTAGACCTGTCAGCCCTAGGGTGGTCTTACCCTGTTTTTTTACCCTCATTTTTGCCACCATCTTTTTGTTGGCCCTAGGTCTCTGGGTGCCTTACCACTGCCAAACAGTGCTGAGGTGCAGGTGCTCTCTCCTAATAACACGGCTGCCACAGGGCCCTGCTACTGCGGAGTGGCCATTGCATACACGCACTAGTGGTTAGGAGCAGGCTGGGAGATCTTGATACAATATCTTTACCATCCCGCCTTTTTGTCCCATAGACAGTTATGTGGAAGCTCCTGGAACCTTCCAGCCCTGGGAGAGATTATGCTTTGCCCGCCTTTACAGGAGGGTCACCTGACCTGGGGGTATAAGAGGAAAGGAGGGAAACTGAACTAGTCAGTTGGGGCACCACTGGACCTGGGGGGACCTCTGCTGGAGCGTAGGCGGTTGGGCCTAGGGGAGAAACCTACACTACTGGGACTGACTGAGTTTAGGCCCTGCTGTACCCAAGTTAGATGAGGGATTCTGCCTGCCTACTGATCTTGCCCAGTGAGTGGGGAACCCAGGGGACCAACTCCAGTGTGCTGCAGAGACCCACCCTGCCGCTGATGCCTGCCAACTCAACCCCCTTCTTCCCCGCAAAAGCCTGCCACTGAGGCCTGCCATCTTCCTTCCCCCCTAAGATAAGTGCAGGAACTACAGGTAAAGCGCTGTGCCCATCTAGCGCTGCCATGCCAGAACTGTGCTCCCCCGAGGAATGGTTCACTCCTGCTGGTCCCAAGCGCTGTGTGGCCTCTAAGCGCTACTTGCCCTGACTTCACTGAACTGCCGCCGTGCCTCTCCCGCCCCTGCTGTGGCTCCCAAGCGCAAAGGCTCGAAGGGCTGCCAGCCAACACCGCCGCAGCCCAGGATTCGGCGGAGCTACCGCTGTGCTCCATCCAAACGGTAACTGCTGAGCGCTGTACTCTCTAAGCGCTACACGCCCCCAACTCACCGCCGCGGCCCGGGTGCCTGCCGCCACCGCGATCGCATGCTGTTGACATCACCACTGCGGCCCCCGAAGCCTGGAGAGGGCCGCCGCGGTATTGGGGAAGCCTGCGGCAGGAAGGCGAAGTCAGCGCGGCCCGTATCACGTGACGGAACACCGGCCGTGCCGCCGGCCGCGCCACCAGCCATGCCCCCGCCAGCGCCGCGCAGGGATTTGCCACTGCGGGTGCGGCCGTCGAGGCCTGCGTCTGGGGTGATTCCGGGACGAAGAAGACGCTGCAGGGCTGAGACCAGCTCCGAAACCCCCGGCCTCGCTCCCGCCACGAGCAAGAGCCGCGGGGAGCCCACTTTGCCTGCGCGGGCTCCCGCCTGGACTGGAGCTCCCGGTGAGAGGTAAAACCCCCTGGGGGGAGGGCGGAGTGACTGCAAGAATCGCAGGGGCTGCCCAGAAGTTTCCCTCATCCGGCGAGGCAGCCCCTCGTCCGCCCCTCCCCACCGGGAACTGCAACCGGACCTGGAAGGCCCCCAGTTAAGCATTACTGCCAAGCCGATGGGGGTTAGAGTGAGCGTAAGACTGCCCTGGGTGCACTAAGAGAGGGGTGGGGCCACCCTCACAGGAGACTCTGACCTTAGGGGCCCAAAGCTAACAACTGAGCGAGTACCCCCTGAGAAGAGATGCTTGGTTGTGTCTCCGCCAGGAGAGTGAATTGAAGTTCTTGGTATGCCCAATTTACGTGAATGCATTAGGTGTTGCCCTGAAAGTTATCTGCACTGGTTACCTGCTTAAATTAACCGTTACCCTGAGATTAGTGGTCCTATACCCTTGAAGGGATTCACACCGGTTCTGACTTGAATGAATCATTTGTTGCCTGCGATTATCTGCTGAACTGCTCAAATGAATTTACACCTGTTTTGCGCCAAAATGAATTCCAAGTTGCCCTGAGGTTTTCTGCTCTACTTCCCTGAATGAATTGATTGTTACCTTGAGATACACTGATCTATTGACCTGAATGGATTTATTGTGGCCTTGAAGTTACCTGCATTATTCCTGAAATGAATTGGTTCACCCGATTTGAAATAGATAAAGAATCTTGTTTTTACCAAACAACTTGGTGTGGTGTCCTTCATTGTGTGCGCATTGATGTGTCCATGTGGGTGAGTGCTGCACAACCGCTTTACACATTGCCTTCGGGTGCCTTCCTACCTCACGCCAAGCTACCACGTCGGAATTGGTGACCCCAGTTCCAACATTGGTGTTCAGCAGTGGGATTGGGACTTGTGCTTGTGCAGCACTCTACAGGGATTCAGTGTGCGCCGCAATTGGACACCTGTTGTGTCGCAAGCCTAACAATTTGCCCTTCACTCTCTACTTGAGTGTATGGACTCCTGTTTTGAACCTGTTACCTACGTCCTAGTGTTTTCCCTTAAATTGTCTGGGGCCCCACCTGTCAGGATGGAGTTCGAGCTGGCCAAACTAGAAATGTACACGGTGGTGCAGCTGAGGGAGTTCTGTCAGGGGATGGGGGTGTCCGTCAAGCGAGGCGCCAAGGGAAAGGACCTTCAGAAAGCCTTGAGGGTATGGGTAGTGGCCCACCCTGGGGGGGGAGAGGGAACGAGGGACAGGGGGAGCCGGGCGCTCGAGGGGAACCGGGCACTCCAGGAGAGTTGGACCTACTGCAGGTAGACATTAGTGATAATGTGTTGCCAGGGAGACGCTCCAGGGCCGGTAGTAGTGTGTCAGCGGGGAGTGTGTCGGCGGAGGAGTACGAGGACAGGAGTGAGGAGAGGCAGTTGAGATTAGAGCTTGCTAAAATGGAGAAGGAGAGAGAAGAGAAGAGAAGAGGATAGCTATGGAGGAGAGGAAGCTTGCGCATGAGCTCAGCCTAAAGGAATTGGAGTTGCGAGCAATGCAGCTAGGGGCGCAAGGCAACAGGAATGGTGGCAGCGTACCCGCTGAGGCTCCACGAGAGCCCAAGTTTTATCTACCGAAGGAGGTGGTGGGCAGTTTTAGTGTCGGGGATGACATAGATAAGTGGTTGGCGGCATACGAGGTGTCCTTGGTAGCCCATGGGGTGCCCTATACCGGTACATACCTCCCGTGGCAAAGGACTCACTCTTGACCTTAGACAGAGAAGAGCGAACAAATTACCCTGTCATGAAGGAGGCCCCGCTTAGAAAGTTTGGTCTCACTCCAGAGAAGTATCGCCAGAGGCTCCGCAACAGCCATAAGCTTCCCACACAGAACTGGGTGGATTTTTGTGATTATGCACGTAAGGCCTTAGAGGGTTGGGTGCGTGGCAGCGAAGTGAGCGACTATGAGGGGCTGTACAACTTGTTTTAAGAGAGCACCTTCTCGATAAGTGTTTTCCAGAGTTGCGTCAACACCTGCTGGACCGCTAGCTGACCGACCCTCGGAAGCTTGCGGAGGAGTCAGATACCTGGGTTAGTACTCGGGTGTACACAAGGGGCCTGGGGGAGACACCTCGAAAGGCGGACAGGGCGCACCCCAGAAGAGAGAGGGGGGAGATAAAAAGAAAGAGTTCGTCAAAGGCCCCCAAAATAGACCGCAAATGAAGGGGGTAGATTCCCCACCCCAATCTTGATCACCGAAACCCACTTACCCTGACAAGAGTCAGCAGCCCAGAACTGTCTGGTGTTACGAATGAGGGGAGGTTGGGCACTACAAGGGGGATCCCCAGTGTCGCAAACAGACCCCCAGTCCCCACAGGGGGTAAGAGCCCCGGGGTGGCTAGTGTAGCGCTGGGGGAGGAGTTATCCCTAGAGGAGGTGGGTGAGTGGACAGGCTTGACCCTGGTTTCACTTGGGGATAGGGAGATGGTCCCAGTGACGCAGCTGCCCTCCAACACTGCCAAGTACTGGCAGAGGGTACGGGTTAACGGGGAGGAGATGGAGGCTCTGAGGGACACGGGTGCCAGCATGACAATGGTAAGACGTCAGCTGGTGTCCCCAGAGCAGGTGATTCCTGAAGTATTCCACCCGGTGGTAATGGCTGATAACAGCCTGGGTCATTACCCCGTGGCCCAAGTTCCCTTTGAGTGGGGAGGAGTCTCAGGCCAGTTGAGAGTCACCGTAAGCCCTGCCATTCCAGTGGACTGTCTGCTCGGAAACGACTTGGAACATACCGCCTGGAAGGAAGTGGAGTTCAACGCCCATGCTGAGATGCTGGGATTACAAGGGTGGACCTGCGTGGTCACGAGGTCCATGGCTGCCCGGCAAGGAACTCAACCTGGGTTGGAGCCTGGAACAATGGCCCATCCCAATGTTGGTCAGGAGGACGTTGTGGAGGACGCACCCTGCGAGATGGATGGGGAGCTCGCGGAGGTGACCCTGGAGTACGCATAGGTGGATGTTGTTCCCGTGGGGGACTTGCCGACCCCTGCAGAGTGGCAGGTGGAAGGAGGGCCTACCTGGGAGGAATTTTGTCAGGCACAGAGAGAGTGCCCCTCGCTTGAAGGTATGCGGCGGAAGGCCGAAGCCCAAGCAACGAACCTAGAGACCGGCAATTACCATATTTACTGGGAGGATGGCCTCCTCTACAGTGAGCCTAAGGCTCCGGTGCATGGGTCATCAAGGGCCTTAGTGGTCCCCCAATCCTACCGGGCCTTTCTGCTGGAATTGGCGCACGAGATACCACTAGCAGGACACCTGGGCCAGGACAAAACCTTTGCTCGATTGGTCCCACATTTTTACTGGCCCAGAATGCGAGTCGCCTCTGAAACCTTTTGCAAGACCTGTAAGACTTGCCAGGCGAGTGGCAAGACTGGGACTAAGTTGAAGGTCCCTCTGGAACCGCTCTCGGTTGTCGGTACCCCTTTAGAGCGGGTAGGCATTGACATTGTCGGGACGATGGACCCGCCGACTTCTTCGGGACACCGGTTCATCTTGGTGTTGGTGGACCACGCCACCCGGTACCAGGAGGCGATCCCTCTGAGGACCATCACTGCACCAGCGGTGGCGTGGGCCTTGATGGGATTTTCACCCGGCTGGGATTCACCAAGGTCGTGGTGTCAGATAGGGGCATGAATTTCATGTCAGCCTACATGCAGGCCATGTGGAAGAAGTGCGGAGTGACCTACCGGTTTTCCACTCCTTACCACCCCCAGACTAACGGGCTCGTAGAGCGCTTCAATAAGACTCTGGAGGGAATGATCCAGAGCCTGCCAGAGGACTTGAGGCGGAAGTGGGACGTCCTCTAACCCTGTCTGTTGTTCTCCTACCGAGAGGTGCCGCAGAAGGGGGTCGGTTTCAGCCACTTTGAGCTGCTCTATGGCCACCCCGTTAGGGGGCCCCTAAGTCTTGTGAAGGAGGGGTGGGAGAAGACTTCTACGAAGCTTCCCCGTGACGTGGTCAGCTAGATGCTGGCATTCCGCAGCCAGATGGCCAAGCTGTGGAAGGAAGCCAGACAACCTGGAGGCTAGACAAGCCATCATGAAGGAGTGGTATGACCGCAATGCTCGGACGGTGGAGTTGGATGTTGGACAGAAGTGTGGGTCATGGAGCCCGAAGAGCATAGTGCCCTCCAGGACCAGTGGAATGGACCGTACGACATTGTGGTGAAAAGAGGCCAGACCACTTACGTTGTCGACCTCAAAACCCCCCCGACAACCCCATAGGGTGTTCCACATCAACCGCCTGAAGCCGCACCATGAGCGATCAGAGCTTGCTCTCCTTATGGTGACGGATGGGAGCGAGGAGGAAGAGAGCGAGACTCTTCCGGACCTTCGGGCAGCCCAAGAGAAGGATGGATCATGGAGGGAGTGGTCCTCTCCCCATCCTTGACCCCTGAGCAACAGAGGGACTGCAGCCAGGTCTTGGAGCAGTACGCATCGTTGTTCTCCCTCACTCCTGGGATCACGCTTCTGTGTACCCATGACGAGGACACAGGGGACAGCCCACCTGTGAAAACCAAGTCTTACCGGCTGTCCGACAAGATCAAGACCAGCATACAGAGTGAGGTGGCCAAGATGTTGGAGCTGGGGGTGATTGAGCCTTCCAGCAGCCCTTGGGCTAGTCCGGTGGTGTTGGTGCCGAAAGCGGCCCGACCGGGCACCACACCGGAAATTCGGTTCTGTGTGGATTACCGTGGCTTGAACTCCGTGACCAAGACGGATGCTCACCCGATCCCTAGGGCGGATGAGCTTATCGACCGACTGGGAGCAGCTTGGTATCTGAGTACCCTCAACTTGACGTCATGATATTGGCAGATTGCCATGGCAGACGGAGCCAAGGAGAAAACTGCGTTCTCCACGCCCGAGGGCCAATTTCAATTTCGTGTGATGTCCTTCGGGCTAAAGAATGCTCCGGCCACTTTCCAGCGGTTGGTCAATCAGGTGCTTTCTGGCCTAGAGGCCTTCTCAGCTGCCTACCTGGACGACATAGCTGTCTTCAGCAGCAGCTGGGAGGACCATCTGGAGCACCTCCAGAAGGTGCTACAGGCTCTACAACGGGTTGGCCTGACCATCAAGGCTAGCAAATGCCAGATTGGACAGGGATCTGTCGTCTACCTGGGACACCTGGTGGGCGGGGGTAAGGTGCAACCCCTCCAGGCCAAAATTTAGACCATCTTGGCCTGGGAGCCCCCCAAAACCCAAACAGAGGTCTGGCCATTTCTCGGCCTCACGGGTTACTACCGCCAGTTTATCAAGGGGTATGGAGCCATCGTGGCCCCCCTGACTGAGTTGACCTCTAAAAAGCAACCCCGTAAAGTCATCTGGACGCTGCCTGTCAAGAGGCATTTGACACCCTCAAGCACGGTGCTTAAAACTCCAGATTTCAACAAGGAATTCATCGTGCAGACAGACGCCTCTAAGCACGGCATTGGAGCTGTGCTCTCTCAACTGAATGAGGAAGGCCAAGACCAGCCAGTGGGCTTTATCTCCCGAAGGCTACTCCCCCGGGAACAGCGGTGGAGTACGATAGAACGCGAAGCCTTCGCCATGGTTTTGGCCCTGAAGAAGCTGAGGCCATATCTTTTTGGCTCTCACTTCCTCATTCACACCGACCGCCGACCCCTTCGCTGGCTCATGCAAATGAGAGGCGAAAACCCCAAATTGTTGAGGTGGTCCATTTCCCTCCAGCGGATGGATTTCGAGTGGAACATCGACCCGGAGTAGACCACGCCAACGCTGACGGTCTCTCTCGGTTCTTCCGTCTTAGTGATGAGAACTCCCTAGAGGTTGGGTAGCTCTCCCCACTTTCGGCTGGGGGGGACGCATGTTAGACCTGTCAGCCCTAGGGTGGTCTTACCCTACTTTTTTTTTGCCCTTGTCGCCTCATTTTTGCCACCATCTTTTTGTTGGCCCTAGGTCTCTGGGCGCCTTACCACTGCCAAACAGTGCTGAGGTGCAGGTGCTCTCTCCTAATAACATGGCTGCCACAGGCCCCTGCTACTGCGGAGTGGCCATTGCATACACGCACTAGTGGTTAGGAGCAGGCTGGGAGATCTTGATACAGAATCTTTACCATCCTGCCTTTTTGTCCCATAGACAGTTATGTGGAAACTCCTGGAACCTTCCAGCCCTGGGAGGGATTATGCTTTGCCGCCTTTACAGGAGGGTCACCTGACCTGGGGGTATAAGAGGAAAGGAGGGAAACTGAACTAGTCAGTTGGGGCACCACTGGACCTGGGGGAACCTCTGCTGGAGCATAGGCGGTTGGGCCTAGGGGAGAAACCTACACTACTGGGACTGACTGAGTCTAGGCCCTGCTGTACCCAAGTTAGATGAGGGACTCTGCCTGCCTGCTGATCTTGCCCAGTGAGTGGGGAACCCAGGGGACCATCTCCAGTGTGCTGCAGGGACCCACCCTGCCTCTGATGCCTGCCAACTCAACCCCCTTCTCCCCCGCAAAAGCCTGCCACTGAGGCCTGCCATCTTCCTTCCCCCCCTAAGATAAGTGCTGCCCTGGAAACGTGGACTGTGCTGTGAGCCCTACAGGAACTACAGGTAAAGCGCTGTGCCCATCTAGCGCTGACCTGCCAGAACTGTGCTCCCCCGAGGAATGGTTCACTCCTGCTGGTCCCAAGCGCTGTGTGGCCTCTAAGCGCTACTTGCCCTGACTTCACTGAAGTGCCGCCGTCCCTCTCTCGCCCATGCTGTGGCTCCCAAGCGCTAAGGCCTCGAAGGGCTGCCAGCCGTCACCGCCGCAGCCCAGGATTCAGCGGAGCTACCGCTGTGCTCCTTCCAAGCGGTAACTGCTGAGCGCTGTACCCTCTAAGCTCTACACGCCCCCAACTCACTGCCGCAGCCCGGGTGCCTGCTGCCACCACGATCGCATGCTGTTGACATCACAGCGGCGGCCCCCGAAGCCTGGAGAGGGCCGCCGCGGTATTGGGGAAGCCTGCGGCAGGTTGGCGAAGCCAGCGCGGCCCATATCACGTGACGGGGGTGCCGGCCGCATAACCAGCCACGCCCCCGCCAGCGCCACGTAGCCATTGGGTGAGGCTGCTGCCCCCCCAGCGAGCTGTGCAGGGATTGGCCACTGCGGGTGCGGCCATCGAGGCCTGCGCCCGGGGTGATCCCGGGACGAAGAAGACGCCACAGGGCCGAGACCGGTTCCGAAACCCCCGGCCTCGCCCCCGCCACGAGCAAGAGCCGCGGGGAGCCTGCTTTGCCTGCGCGGGCTCCCGCCTGGACTGAAGCTCCCGGTGAGAGGTAAATCCCCCTGGGGGGAGGGCGGAGTGACTGCAGGAATTGCGGGGCTGCCCAGAAGTTTCCCTCGTCCGGCGAGGCAGCCCCGCGTCCGCCCCTCCCCTCCACTCCGTGAACTGCAACCGGACCTGGAAGGCCCCCAGTTAAGCATTACTGCCAAGCCGATGGGGGTTAGAGTGAGCGTAAGACTTCCCCGGGTGCACTGAGAGAGGGGTGGGGCCACGCTCACAGGAGACTCTGACCTTAGGGGCTCAAAGCTAACAACTGAGCGAATACCCCCTGAAAAGAAATGCTTGGTTGTGTCTCCGCCAGGAGAGTGAATTGAAGTTATCTGCACTGGTTACCTGCTTAAATTAACCGTCACCCTGAGATTAGTGGTGCTATACCCTTGAAGGGATTCACACCGGTTCTGACTTGAATGAATCATTTGTTGCCTGCTATTATCTGCTGAACTGCTCAAATGAATTTACACCTGTTTTGCGCCAAAATGAATTCCAAGTTGCCCTGAGATTTTCTGCTCTACTTCCCTGAATTAATTGATTGTTACCTTGAGATACACTGATCTATTGACCTGAATGAATTTATTGTGGCCTTGAAGTTACCTGCATTATTCCTGAAATGAATTGGTTCACCCCGATTTGAAATAGATAAAGAATCTTGTTTTTACCTAACAACTTGGTGTGGTGTCCTTCATTGTGTGCGCATTGATGTGTCCATGTGGGTGAGTGCTGCACAACCGCTTTACACATTGCCTTCGGGTGCCTTTCTACCTTGCGCCAAGCTATGATGTCGGAATTGGTGACCCCAGTTCTAACACAACCCTAATTACTTCAAACGCAATCAGACCATTAAGGACTCATAGAAGATAAACCTTATGACGTGTCGATGCACACCTTCAACAGACAATCAGCTTAAATATTTGTATCTCAAGATTTGGGATTACTTTGACTCCGATAACCCAAAAACTAAAAGCACTTCAAAACTCAAAATTTGAAGAAACATAATTCAAGACTATTACAGCAATTAATATAAAACAACCACAATGCAGTGCAAATATCAACTTCAAGCAGTTGATGTGCAAACACTCGTGGGTTTTGCCATAGATTACACAACTGATAAAACAGACATGATCACACCGCAGAACAGTTATTCACTCAGTCACACAATTTGCATCACAAACTAACACCACAGCACCACACTGCACGCAAGACAAGCCATATTCACACTTACTTAAAGATCTCTCTGTCCGACACCTTGAAGAGGAGCAGTACATCTATGCGATTCAAGGAACTGGGACTAGGGAGAATTCAAATTCCTTAGCTCCAACTAGGAATGCAAGTTTTAAAGATTAGAACTATAATTTGCCCCGACTTACATAGCAAACATCAGCTAGCAAAAATTGTTGGTACTTTTCACATCAAACGGGTTGTAAGAAATTAAGGGGGCCATTATGATGGCGGGAGGATCGCCACTGCCCAACTGGCGGTGCGATCCGCCCGCCATAACTCCCCACCCACCCGCCACTTATCCCCGCTAAATAACCATGGCGGAGGGTACTGCGGTGGACGGAAAGTCCGTCCGCCGCTTTTCCGCCGGTCAGCGGAAAAGGCCCACAATATGGTGCCAGTGCCTTGCAGGCACTGCCATCCATAATATGATGCATGCGGTGGGTATGCCTTTCCATGGCGGGCACTACGCCATGGAAAGGCATACGGTAAATCACTTTGGGGGCCCATTGCGGGGGGTGGCTGCACTTGGCGGTGCCTGTCATGTTGTGCATGCCAATCCACAACATGACACTTTAACATTGCGGCGGGTGCTGCTTACAGAATCGCCCACCGTAATGTTATAGATGCTGGATGTGACCGCCAGGGTGGCGGTCGCATTCTAATTGGCCCCGCGAGACTGCCACACCTCTGGCGGTCGGTCCCGTTTTCAGTTACGGTGCCGCCATCGTAATGGGGCTCTCGGTTATTGGTTGGCTGGTTTGTGAGCCCTGATCAAGCCGTAACCGCAATCCTCATCAGGGTAAGGCACAATGAAGCCCCAAAATAGCCTGTGCTAAACCCACTGGTAACTTCGCAGAGAACAGTCAGACTTTAACATAGAGGCAAGGTGAAATGTTTGTGCAACATTCCAAACGATAAAACATTGAAACCACAACAAAAAAGGATCCCAAGCCAGTTAAAAAAAATAGACCATAATTTCATAAATAAAACAGGACCAAAATGACAAACATCCAATCAGAAGGAACGGAAATGTACAATTTGACCAATTTTAGAGAAAATAACACCAAAAAGCACAATGCGCCAACTATGGGTAACTGGTTGCGCCAGACTCAGACAAAGTCACACGTTCAGGCTAACTGTGATGGAGCATGGGCCCACCACAGGGACCCAGTTAAGCCTGGTTTG
Organism: Triturus cristatus; assembly: GCF_964204655.1. Taxonomy (NCBI): domain Eukaryota; kingdom Metazoa; phylum Chordata; class Amphibia; order Caudata; family Salamandridae; genus Triturus; species Triturus cristatus. The sequence goes on along the minus strand of NC_140585.1, from coordinate 142,255,769 downwards.
CAGAGCCTTGTTTAGATCCACATTGAAGATGCTTTGCGCTGCCAAAGCGATGCATCTGTTCCAAGATGCAGCGAGGCTGCAATGCCAGGACCTGCATCTTCATTGAGAATCTCGTTGATGGGGCTTGCAATGCAAAGTTCGGTGTAAAGGATGCAGCGCGCAGTCGAGGCGATGTGTCGGTTCCAATGAACTGCGATAAGGAGTCCTTTGTAGTCGTAGAGGCTGTCGTTAACGAGGGGTGGAAGGGCTTTCGCTGAGGATGCATCGTGCAATCGGGGTAATGCAGGAGTTTTGAAGATGTGCGATGAGACGCGGGTATTTACGTCAGGCCTAATCCACGCAATGGCTGCAACCCATCGGTCCTGTTCCGGTTTGCACCTCGTAGCAGAAGAGAAGCACAGGTTTAGCTGGATCCACAGAGGCTAGTAGAGCATCTTAAGCCCACTTCCAAGGGTCCAAGACTGGGGGGCACCACTTGGCAGGGTAGACTAACAGATGGGAGAGTCCAGGTGCAACCATAAAAAGAGCAGAACACAACCTGAGGCAAGTTAAATAAAATCTATGTTCCTGATTGGGAATATATTCTCTGCCTTCCGTCTACAAGACTGCCATGACAGAACATCACCAACTCTTCAGAACCACGAAGAAGAATTTCATCCAGAACAGAATTCTCACCAACTCACACAACCCTAAGAACCTCTTCAGCATCATACAAGAATTCATTAAAACCACCAAGCGAATGCTCCGATGTTCCTCCTTCCCAGGACCTGTGCAACTACTTTCATCTCAAGATCAGAACCCTCAACAGCAACTTCGACAAGCAGAACCTAGACACCGACCATACTCCCCTAACCGACAATGCAACCCAGCCTACCATCACCGCCTGGAACCCTGTCACCACAGAAGACACTGCCAAGGCCATGAGAAGTATACACTCAAGAACCCCCACTAACCTCTGCCCGCCCCACATCTTCCACAGAGCCGCCTCCAACAGCACCCGAACTACAGCGTACCATCAACTGCTCCCTTGAAACAGGCACTTTCCCCGATGACTGGAAACGTGCAAAAGTCAAGCTCCTCCCCAAGAAGCCCACCACACACCCGATGGAACTCACGAACTACTGGCCCATCTCTCTCCCCCCTTTCGCAGCCAAAGTCATGGAGAAGATCGTCAACATCCAGCTCACAAACTTCATAGAAGCCAACTCGATCCTCGATTCCTCCCAATCCGGATTCCTCAGCAACCACAGCACCGAGACCTCCCTTCTAGCCACCACAGATGACATCCGCACCATCCTCAACCAGGGCCACACGACTGCCCTCATCCTACTAGACCTCTCAGCAGCCTTCAAAACCATCTCCCACCGCACACTAACCTTCAGACTCCACGATGAAGGCATCAGGAAACTGCCCTTGACTGGATCTGCTCCTTCCTCACTGGCCGAACCCAAAGAATCAGACTCCCACCCTTCCTCTATGAACCCACAGAGATCATCTGCGGAGTACCCCAGGGATCCTCACTCAGCCCCACACTCTTCAACATCTACATGGCCCCTCTCGCCACCATCATCAGAAAACATGGACTCAGCATAGTATCCTTTGCCTTCGACACCCATCTCATCCTCTCCCTCATCAACGAACCCGACATCACCAGACACAACTTCCAGGAAGGCATGAAAGATATCGCCTTCTGGGTGAGCAACAACTGCCTAAAGCTCAACTTAGAGAAAATGGAAGTCCTCGTCCTGGGATCCACCCCTTCTGAATGGGACAACACCTGGTGGCCAACCGCCCTTGGAAAGCCTCCCATATCCACAGACCACGCTCGCAACCTGGGCATCATATTTAACTCCTCCCTTACCATGAACGGACAGATCAATGCTGTATCCTCCACGTTTCAACACCCTACACATCCTCCGCCGGACCTTCAAATGTACCCCCCCCGAATCCAGAAGGATCATCACCCATGCACTCATAACTAGCAGACTGGACTACGGGAACACCCTCTACGTCGGAATAAAGAAATCTCTACTCCTCAAACTCCAGACAATCCAGAACGCCGCAGCTAGACTTGTACTCGGCATCCCACAACAACACCACATCACCCAACACCTACAAGAACTCCACTGCTTCCCTGTCGAAAAGAGAGTGACCTTCAAGCTCCTCACTCACGCCTACAAATCACTCTGCAACATCAGACCAATACCTCAATGAAAGAATCTTCTTCTACGTGCCCAGGAGAAGCCTCCGATCCACCGATCTTGCCCAAGCCGAAATCCCATGCATGTGCAGAGACAGGGGAGCGATCCTTCTCCTACATCGCAGCCAAGACCTGGAACGAACTCCCACTCAGCATCAGACGCACCCCCACAATATAAGCTTTCAGGAAGAGCCTCAAGACATATCTCTTTCTTCCCCCAAGCGCCTTTAGACCCTCACGGGTGAGTAGTGCACTTCACAAATCCCTAATTGATTGATTGATTGATTGATACTAAATAAGGTTTAACCCACTCTACTGTGGTGATCTCCATACAGTAACATACAGTGTCGGTAGCCTGGGACTTGTTATACCTTTTCAGATTGCTCTGTGACTGGAAAAGCGAGGGGATATTTAGCTTTGAATTCACATTACTTTTGTTAGGAGAATAAAAAGCTGGGGGCTCCCAAATCTATAAAGGACTTCCTGATATATGCCAGCCATGAAATATTGCTGCTGTGATCAAGAGTTATGCAATCTGCCAATACTCGGCTGGAAAAATTGGTAAATGGGGAACTCCAAATTTTAGCCCATTATATCAATGGGGCTATTTTGATGGTATCTTCGATATACAGGATGCCAACCTCGGTGTGAGTAATGAAAGAGGCTGGGCTATTAGGAACTGCCAACAATCTGGAAAGAAATTTGTTTTCAGAGATTTGCAATCGATCATAATTGGCATTCGCCCAAACCCCAACCCCTAGGTACCCAGTGAAATGCATTTTGCTTTGGAAAGGGAGACGAGATCTTTCACCAGTTTTTCTAGCGAAACCAAAGATGAACTCAGCTGCACTGATCATTTTATATTCTCTCTGTTCCAGAAGTTTGCCCCATTTTAAATTTGCATCACAACAAAATTCCTGAATAGTTGAAATTCTGCACTTTTGTACCATCCATTGTAAATCTTTGTGAGCGTGTCTTTCAGGGACCAAAAGTCTAAATAACATTTTTTTTGTGGCTGACCCTTAATTTCAAGTTTAACATAAATTCATTAAATGTGTCCAAAGGAGATGAAGCCCATTTGCTGTGGGAGATAGCAGCATGGCGGCGGCGGCATACATTAATACGGGTACAATCCGATTCCCCTATCCTGGGGAAATCCTTGCCCTTCCGCTGAAGAATTGCTGTAAGGGTATTAATATAAACAAGAAAAGGGGGTAAAATGCACCTCTGCCTGACTCCTTGTCAACTTTAAAGGTGGGCGTAGACTCCCTGTCATAGCAGGAACATAGCTGTGCTATGGGGTCGCAGTATTAACTCCTAAGGAGTTCAATCAGACTCACATTGACCCCAGATTGGCTCATAAGGTCCCACAACCAACCCCAATCCACGAGGTTGAACGCACTAGACAAGTCCATGAAGGCAAGATGTAGGGAGCCTAATTCGACATCCAAAAATATAAACAGCACCTCTGTTATTCCAAAGCAAGAGGCCTTCAGTTGTGAACAGTTGTAAATGTGTCCACAGGAACATGATGAACAGAAAAACATATAATGTAATAATGTTACCGTGCAAGCAAGACCATAGAGCTACTGACCTGTGTACAATCAATCAAGTAATGAACAGTGGCGCCTCCTCCGCTATGGCGAAGGAGCGTCGCTCCACTGCTTTCAAGCACTGCGAGATGCAAACACATAAAATAATAATAACTTTTAGATATTATCATTTTATGTTTGTGCTGCTTTGCGGGCGGGCGGAGCTGCTCTGAGACCATGACAGTGGAGGAGTGGTTTTCTCACTTCTAAGTGCGCAATGACTGTTTGGTCGCCCCTCTTGGGCTGAACAAACCAGTCATGTGCACTCTTACACTTCTCTATGCAGGCTGCATTACAGCCTGCATGGAGAACATGGCCTCCCCTCCAGCCCCTGTCTGAGCGCTGTGTCATGATGCTCAGACCAATCACAACGTCGCATTGCAGCGTTGTGATTGGCTTAGGGGAAGCAGCCTGGCTGCCTGCTTCCTGTTCCTGAAGTCGGCGGCCGGAGAGCAGGAGCAGAGACACGGGACCCGGCGGCAGAAAGGTTAGTGATTTATTTGTATTATTTTTCTCCCTCCCTCCAATAATTGTGACCCTCTGCATGACTCACCCCCCCTGCTACACCAAATGCCCGCCTCCTCACCCGCTAGCCATGCCCTCGGCCAGTGGTAATGAAGGTCAAATTTGAGGCTTCTCGGTGCACAGGGAGGGTGAAAATAAGTCAGTGTCTGACACTGTGCCTCACATGTATTTGATATGTGCGTTTTGAACACACCAGTAGGTCAAGTCCTACTCATGTCAAGTTTAGCATTTTTGCTTTATTAAACACAGTAAAGCATTCTATTTGTGACTCACTGGTATTAATGTAAGCACAGAATGTTTAATTGTGGTATCTGCTCCCACAATTGCATAACTACAGTACAGTCGATAACACTGCACAACTACACCAGAGCCAGTAGCCCTGCATACCTACAGCAGAGCCAGCAACACTGCACTACTGCAGCAGAGCTGAGCCAGAAAGAACCTTAACAGAGTTAATAACACTGCATACCCACAGCAGAGATAGCCCTGCATGACTACAGCAGAGATAACACTGCATGACTACAGCAGAGCTAATACTGCATGACTACAGCAGAGATAACACTTCATGACTACAGCAGAGATAACACTTCAGGACTACAGCAGAGATAACACTTCTTGACTACATCAGGGATAACAGTGCAAGACCACAGCTAAGCCAATAACACTGCATGACTACAGCTGAGCTACTATCACTTTATAACTACAGCAGAGTCAGTAACACTGCATGACTACAGCAGAGGTAACACTTCATGACTACATCAGAGATCACACTGCATGACCAGCAGACCCAGTAATAACCACAGTGGAGCTAGTAACATGACATGACCACAGTAGAGAGCTCATTCACCTCGGATGTCTGCAGTGAACTATGATTGCCCACAGACAACAGACATCCCCAGGCAGGGGAGTTAACTTTCATCTGTAGCAATGTACCAGAGATTGGGACAGCCCAATTATAACAGACACAGCACAGAGTGAACACACAACTAGGGAATGGTGAGTGTGAATTCTGAGGCCGTGGAGGACTCCTAAACCTCTGGTCCAGGCCAGCACTCTCCCCAGCAGCTTCATGTGGTAGGACAATGTCCTGAGCCCTCCTCCCGACTGGTGTTCGCGCCTGCAGCTCTCCTCACTCATGCTGCAGTACTTTTTTCCATCAAGTGCCCCGCTCGGTTCATTTTGCCTCTAGTGACTTATTTACATTGCCTTCTAGTGCCTCATAGCATTTTTATTTTAGTGTGCGCTGATACTTGTGCTTTGTATTTTGTTTTCTTCCCTTTTTAGGTCTCGGCGTTCTTCCGCCACTACTGTCCCTGCGGCCCGCCCTCCGTCACAGCCCCCGTTCTTGCCTCCCTACCTACCGTCCCACCCCCTCCCCTACTTAATGGCTGCCACTGCGGGGGAGCGGGTGTGACTCCTAGACCTCTGGTCGAGGTCAGACAACAGACATCCCCAGGCAGGGGAGTTAACTTTCATCTGTAGGAATGTACCAGAGATTGGGACAGCCCAATTATAACAGACACAACACAGATTGAACACACAACTAGGGAATGGTGAGTGTGAATTCTGAGGCCGTGGAGGACTCCTAAACCTCTTGTCCAGGCTAGCACTCTCCCCAGCAGCTCCACATGGTAGGACAGCGTCCTGAGCCCTCCTCCAGACCGGTGTTTGCGCCTGCAGCTCTCCTCCCTCAGGCTGTGGTACTTTTTTCCATCAAGTTCCCCGCTTGGTTAATTTTGCCTCTAGTGACTTATTTACATTGCCTTCTAGTGCCTCATAGCATTTTTATTTTAGTGTGCCCTGATACTTGTGCTTCGTGTTTGTTTTCTTTCCTTTCTAGGTCTCGGCGTTCTCCCGCTGCTACTGTCCCTGCGGCCCCGCCCTGTCTTAGCCCTTGTTCCCGCTTCCCTAGCTACAGCCCCGCCCCCCTCCCCTACTTAATGGCGGCCACTGTGGGGGAGCACGTGTGACTCCTAGACCTCTGGTCCAGAACAGCACTCTCCCCAGCAGCTCCATGTGGTAGGACAGCGTCCTGAGCCCTCCTCCAGACCGGTGTTCGCGCCTGCAGCTCTCCTCCCTCACGCTGCAGTACTTTTTTCCATCAAGAGCCCTGCTTGGTTCATTGTGCCTCTAGTGCCTTATTTACATTACCTTCTAGTGCCTCATAGCATTTTTATTTTAGTGTGCCCTCATACTTGTGCTTCGTGTTTGTTTTCATTCCTTTATAGGTCTCAGCGTTCTCCCGCCGCTACTGTCCTTGCGACCCTGCCTCCATCTCAGCCCCCGTTCCCGCTTCCGTACCTACAGTCCCGCCCCTCCCCTACTTAATGGCAGCAGCTGTGTGGTCGCGCAGAGGACGTGCGCAGTGGGCGCGCCTAAGGCAAGCCTGTCTGCGCCCGTCCATGATCCTACCGCGACCACCGCCAGGACCCCTGGTTCTCCGAGGCCTCACCACTATGACTCAACCACCCTCCACGCACTCAACCCCGGAAGACATGCCGACTGCGTTAGGTCCTCGCCGAACACCACCCATGGGCAATTCTCATGCAGACCCTGCCACCAATCCTTCACCATCGACAGAGCCCCCGCGACTGCCGAAGGACTGCCCGATACACACACCACCGAAACCCTGCCTTGCATCCTGCTCAACGTGAGCTCCCTGCACCGACAAGCCATTGAGATCTGGGACCTGCTCGACACCCTCTCGTCTGAAGTCGCCTTCTTCACGGAAACCTGGACCAACGCCACCTCCGGTCCCGACATCACCACCGCCATCCCGGACATCTACAAGATCCAAAGAAAGCACCGTCCGCACTGCCCAGGAGGAGGACTCACCATTGCACACAAGACCCCCCTCCGAATCTCCACATCCAGCACGAGTGACCCCCATCCAACACAGAACACCTCCACTTCTATATCCAGACAACCCCCAGGACCACGCTACGCGGCACCCTCATCTACAGACTGCCTGGGCCTTGCACCCATCAGGCAACTACCATTGCCGAGCTCGCCGCACCCCATGCCATCACCTCCTCAGACTACATTCTACTCGGTGACATGATCTTCCACCTCGACAACAGCAACGACCCTGACACCACTACCCTCCTCGACAACCTCGCTAACATAGGGTTGAAGCAGCTCGTCAACAAACCCACCCACAGAGCAGGTCACACCCTCGACCCCATCTTCGCGGGAGGAACTAACATCCGCTTCTGCCACACCATCTAACCCCCCTGGACTGGCCACCACTGCGTCCATTTCACCTTGAACACCACCACCACTCCCAAACCTGCCCTATGCCTGCCATGACGGAACTGGAGCAAGGTCACAGAGGAGCACCTCAACACCACCCTCTGTCAATACCCCCCATCTCTGTGACCGTCACCAACTCCGCAGCCAGGGAATTTCACCGCTGGATCTCCTGCTGCGCCGAAAAGCTTGCACCCCTCCTCCCCCATCAAACAACACCCGCTGAAGGCCGCCTGGTTCACCACAGAACTTCAAGAAGCCAGACGGTCCTTCAGACACCTAGAGAAAACTTGGTGAAACCTGAAAACCACGGAAGCATGGAACGACCACAAGAGTGCCCTGAAGGAATACCACCAGCGAATAAGAGACACCAAACAGACCTTCATAAAAGACAAAGTCCAGACCAACATGACCAATGCCAAGGAACTGTTCAACGTCATACAGCAGTTCGCAAAACCCACCTGCGAAGCCACGGATGTCACACCTTCCCATGATCTCTGCGACAAACTCAACTGCTATTTCCATCTCAAGATCAAGGCCCCCGATGACAACTTCAGCGAACCAAAGAAGAGCACCACCTCCCTACCCACCGCTGCCGATAAACTGACCATCACGTCCTAGGAGCCCACTACCTAACTCATCACGCTGACCCCTGCTCACCGCACATCTTCCACAGATGTCCACCGTCGTCGCACCCGAACTACGATGCACCATCAATGCCTCCCACAGATCAGGCATCTGCCCAGGTGACTGGAAACGGGCAGAGGTAAAACCCCTCATCAAAAAACCAACAGCCGACCCAATGGACCTGAAAAATTATCGGCCTATCTCTCTCCTCCCCTTTGCGGCCAAAGTCACCGAGAGACTCGTAAACACCCAGCTGACCGCCTTCATAGAAGAGAACTCCATTCTGGATGCCTCCCAGTCAGGATTCCACAGCAACCACAGCATCGAGACCGCCCTCCTCGCTGCCACTGCCGACATCCGCATGCTACTCGACCAGGGACACACCACAGCCCTCATTCTGCTAGACTGCTCCGCAGCCTTCGACACCGTTTCTCATCACACTCTCTCAGCTAGACTTCACGAAGCGGGCATACAAGGAGCTGCCCTCGACTGGATCCAATTATTCCTCTCCGGCAGAACCCAGAGGATCCGATTCCCTCCCTTCCTCTCCAAGCCCACGGAAATCAACTGCGGAGTACCCCAGGGATCAACACTCAGCCCCTGCTTTTCAACATCTACATGGGCCCCCTCACCGCCATCGTCAGACAGCATGGGCTCAGTATCGTGTCCTATGCCGATGACACGCAGCTCATCCTCTCGCTCAGGAGGAATCCCGAAGACACCAAACTTCGTTTCCAGGAAGGTTTGAAGAACAAGGCAGCCTGGATGAAGGAAAGCTGCCTGAAGCTAATCTTAGTGAAGAACGAGGTCCTCATCCTCGGTCCCTTCTCCTCTGCCTGGGACAACACCTGGTGGCCCTGCGCCCTCGGGAGCCCACCCACCCCTACAGACCATGCTCGGAACCTCTGCATCATCTTGGACTCCTCCCTCTCCATGAACCGCCAGATCAACGCCGTCACCTCCACTGGTTTCAACTGCCTCAGCATCCTCTGTAAGACCTTTAAGTGGATCCCCCCGACTGCAGAAGGACTGTCACCCACGCACTCATCACCAGCAGTCTGGACTACGGCAACGCCCTCTACGCCAGAATCAACAAGACTCTTCTGCACAGGCTCCAGACCATACAGAACGCTGCAGCCAGACTCATCCTTGGGACACCATGCCATGATCACATGACCCAACACCTAGAAGGCCTACACTGGCTCCCCGTCGAGAAGAGGGTCACCTTCAAACTCCTCACCCATGCCTACAAATCCCTCCACAACATCGGACCCGAATACTTCAATGAGAGAGTATCCTTCCATGTACCCAAGAGGAAACTCTGCTCAGACGACCTTGCCCTGGCAGAGGTCCCTCTCATTCGCAGAAACAGAACCGGCGGAAGAGCTTTCTCTTACATCGCAGCCAAAACCTGGAATGAGCTCCCTGTGAACATCAGACGCTCCCCAACCCTACACACGTTCAGGAAGGACCTCAAGACCTGGCTCTTCGACTGATCAGGAGCTGCCCCCCCCAGCGCCTTGTGACCCTCACGGGTGAGTAGCACACTATACAAACCCCTGATTGATTGATTGAGTAGACGCCCCCTGGAGGAGAGGGCAGACATTGCACCTGTCTCTCACCGCACCCTAATACGCAGACTCCATGACGCAGGGATCCAAGACAAGGCCCTCGACTGGATCCGCTCCTTCCTCTCTGGCAGAACACAGCGGGTCAGACTCCCCCTTTCCTCTCGGACCCTACACTTACCACTTGCAGAGTCCCCCACGGGTCCTCCCTCAGCCCTACACACTTCAATGTCTACATGGCTCCGCTCGCCCCAACGGCAGAACCTACGGACTCAATATTGTGTCATATGCAGACGACACCCAACTCATCCTCTCCCTATCCAACAAACCCAAAACTGCCAGACACAACTTTGGAGAAGACATGGAAGCCGCCGCCAAATGGATGAAAAACAGCTGCCTACAAGTAAACACCAACAAAACTGAAGTACTCATCATGGGTCCAAACCCCGATGCCTGGAACGACACCTGGTGGCCCCCCGACCCTTGGAAGCCCGCCTACCCCCATGGACCACGCCCGCAACCTGGGAATCATCCTGGACTTAGAGCTCAAAATGGACCGCCAGATCAACTCCGTCTCGTCCTCCTGCTTCCACACCCTCCGCCTCCTACGTAAGACCTTCAGATGGATCCCCCTCGAACACAGAAAGACCGTCAATCACGCCCTGGTCACCAGCAGGCTTGACTACAGCAACGCACTCTATGCCGGAATAAACAAAAAACTCACCCGCAAGCTACAGAACATCAACAATGCTGCCGCAAGACCGGTCCTCAACCTGCCAAGACACTGCCATATCTCCCAGCACCTGCGCACACTCCACTGGCTCCCCATCGAAGCTAGAGTCACCTTCAAGATGCTCACCCACGCTCACAAGGCCCTCCACAACACCGGACCAGCATACCTGAACAGCCGATTCAAATTCCACGCACCCCAAAGGACCCTAAGATCAGCCCAGCTCTATTACGCTGTGGTCCCCCACACCAGAAAGACCAGATCAGGCTGTCGCTCCTTCTCCTTCCTCGCGGCCAGAGCCTGGAACGCCCTCCCTCTCAACCTCAGACAGACAACATCTGCCCCTTCTTCACAAGAAACCTCAAAACCTGGCTCTTCGACAGACCGCCTCCTTGATGGAATGGAACCTGCGAAACCCCTCTTCCCCTTCAGACCCTCACGGGTGAGTAGTCGCGCTTAACAAACACCTGATTGATTGATTGATATAAGTAGAAGCCTCCTGGCGTAGAGTGCGGACATTGCACTTATATGTGCTCCATAAACACTGATGCCCTTTCACGCTGCTCTGGAGCAAACACCGTCTGCCCCTTTCCTGGCTGGGCGTTATCTCTCATTAGTGTCATACTGTGATGTCACAACCAGGTACTGTCTTTGGTCTTTATCAGACTAGTGTGGTGTTTATCAGCCCAAAAATACGCAACACCTCTGCTGCGGACCCATTGATAATGTAGAAAGATCCCTTTAAGAGAAACACATTTTTGTATCTTCCTAATAAAAGCCCTTCAGGCCCGGGTGAAGTAAGGACTGGACATTTATGAACTTGACAGACGCAATGTGTGATCCTCCCACAGAGTAATCTGTCTGGAGGTGTGTGGTGGGTGTTTCCTTTCTGCAGTTTTGGATAAAAAGAAGCAGGTATTTGGTAAAAGCAGACTATCTGCGTCAGGAGACCCTGGCATGGAGAGTCCTTCGGGAGTGTGGGGCTGAGTTTTATATACAAAATAAAAGTACATACACACTATACACAACTGGGGACTGTATATATGAAAACAGAGGACAGTTGTGTCTGGCAGCTGGCTCGTTGGTCTAGGGGTATGATTCTCGCTTTGGGTGCGAGAGGTCCCGGGTTCAAATCATGGACGAGCCCTCAGGTTTGCTACACGCACTCATTAGGTCTCGTCTGAGCCAGCGCTTTAGCGCTGCTCTGGCGAGAATTTTAGTAAGCGGCATTTGGAAGTGCAAACTAGTGCTTCTTTGAGGGCTTCACCTACAGTGCATGTGCGCCGGGCGCGCGCACCATTTGTCATCCATCGTGATCACTTTCGCGGCTGCTTTGATGTTCTCAGTGAGCCGCGCGGCCACTGAGAACATCAAAGCATCCGCAAAAGTGCTCACCATGCTACCCCCCTCCCTTATCCCACTTCCTGCTACACACTCGCACACACCACTTACGGGCAATCGCTGCGAAAGCGGCCAACGCTTGTTCTCTCTTCACCTCTCGTTGTTTCTCGCCTCTCTCTTCCTCACCAATCAGTAAACCCGCCTTTCTCTCCCCAGCTGTGCTGAAGGGGGTTAGGTTGAGCTGAAAATGTGTCATAAATTTACAATTGTTCCAAACAGGGTACCCCAAAGTATGTCTGGCCCAGGGCCCCATAACTCCTTAGGATGGCCCAGTGATGACTGCTTGTGAAACACACGAATCCCCAGTGCCTCGTCTTTCTCTGCTGCCAGTGTGCTCAGCCCTGATGTTCTAGGGTTCAGAAGAGAGACTTAGCAGGGTTTAAGAGAACGAGGACAGGCTGTCCCTCGACATCCCGCGGCCCTGCCTGTCTATCCTAGCTGATTGGGTTAAGCGCTCGCTGCTGACATCTGCTCACATGTTCATTACAGGTGGTAGGAAAAAATCCCAACCGGGTTAAATATTGTTTATTAAAAACGTTTTGTTTCAACTTTTATATTAATACCAAGTTACCATTGGGGATGTCTGAATGTTTGCATACATTGACAAATTTGTTCTACAGCTCTGCGCCAGTTTCAGTTAGATTCAACAGATTAAATACTGTATTTAGACATTAAAGTAAGAGCAGCATAAAATAATAATGTGAAGGAGTAAAATCAATGCATAAAAACATTGTCACCGTGTACATCACAGTCAGTTCATAGAAAGATAAGACGCCAGCGGCACCGAGCGTGCGGAAACATCTGTCAGATTTCAGGACATGCGGCGGTGTATTCACATCACATGTTAAAACGGCCTGGGCCTCACTAGATGACCCCATGACAGTTTCCAATGACTGCTGCTAGAGGATGAGAGAGCTCGACAGTCTACTCTACTAACTGGGATTATGGTTCAAATTGTTGTTAATTTAAAACATCTGGAGCGGAGCATAAAGCGTTTCATAATTGTTTGTACCTTCTAAAAAGCAAAGAATTGGACAAGGGCCGTACTTTATTTGAAAATGCTAAATCATAAAGTGCCATGCGCTACCCTTAGAAATGCTGAAAATTCATAGGCTACTGTCCTAACAAATGTTTTCCAACATCAGAAGTTGGGCAGTAGATGTCTTGCCTACAGCCTGCTTTAGCTGTCTGGCAAGGGCCTCATGTCCCCACATAAAGAAAGACACACACATCCCCAACTGAGGTTTAGATGGATTTAAGGATTGGCTCCCAGATCTGTACATCAAGTGTTGGTAGCAACACATGGCATTTCGCGGATGTGAGCATCTGAGAAGTAGTGCCTTTAATTACACACAATGTCAGACCACTGAACGCTGCACCGTTTCCTACCCATCCCTCTCCTCGTGTTACCCCACCAGGCTGCTGCTTGTGTGCCTGGCAGGGCCCTGTAATACAGCTCCCTCTGCTTGCCCTCCCTCACACTTGGCATATGCACCCTGTGCTGGGGCGTCATCCCTGCCAGGCGGGGGAAACACTCATCAAAAAGAAGAAGAGGGCCCCTGATATAGTAAATATGCAGGCAGGAAAAACAGAGGTGAAGAAACCAACATAGCAGACAAAAACAACCAACCCACATACATAAAAGGGTCGAATGTCTCCCCTCAATATAAAGCACTGAAGCGTCACATTGGACCCAAGTGGTTCAATAGATCAAATAGTAAACAAGCATTTGCAATGCAATAGGTCTCGCAGTTATACGAGTTTGAGCTATTGGCATTATAAATGACAGTGCCTTTTATTTATGTTTTAAAAAACCCAAACTTAAATAAAAAGCATTGTCATTTACAATGCCAATAGCTCAAACTCCTATAAATGCGAGACCTATTGCATTGCAAATGCTTGTTTTTAAAGTCATCTTTCGGGAAATGGAAAAGAGAGGAATCAGGAAAAATCTGATTTTGGAAAAACCTGTGTGATTTTGGATTTGATCCCGAGTCCTGCCTCACTGAGAGCAAGAATCTAAGCCCCGACCAAAGTGACAACCGCAGAAACAGCTGGAGGAGGAGGGGGGCATGTTTGAAGGGGGAGGAGGCGGTGAGGCAGCGGCCCGCCAATCAGCATGAGATGAACATTATATGGGGTCTGCCAACGTGTGAAAACCACACTCTGGGGAACAGCAGAGTGAGCCGTGGGAGTGCACACGAGTGTGAGACACACTGGGAAGTGTGAGGGGATTGTGAGACACCAGCAGCAGGGCTCAGGACAGGCCCCATCCCCTGCACATGTCTATACACATGCATACATGGGGGCGGTAACAGGAACGGGCCGTCCTAGTGAAGGAGGAGGCCATGTGTGAGGCCGGTGACACCCGGGAGGTGACGCCTGAATCATCCGGTGATTGAGGTCTGACGGGTCAGACACCGAACAGACCCTGATGAGAAGGGGGCGGTGTGGAGGGACTGATTGAGGTCTGACGTGTCAGACACCGAACAGACCCTGAGGAGAAGCGGGCGGTGTGGAGGGACTGGTTGAGGTCTAACGGGTCAGACACGAACAAACCCTGATGAGAAGGGGGTCGGTGTGGAGGGGCTGATTGAGGTCTGACGGGTCAGACACCGAACAGACCCTGTTGAGAAGCGGGCGGTGTGGGGGGGCTGATTGAGGTCTGACGGGTCAGACACGAACAAACCCTGATGAGAAGGGGGGTCGGTGTGGAAGGACTGATTGAGGTCTGACGTGTCAGACACCGAACAGACCCTGAGGAGAAGCGGGCGGTGTGGAGGGACTGGTTGAGGTCTAACGGGTCAGACGCCAAACAGACCCTGATGAGAAGGGGGCGGTGTGGAGGGACTGATTGAGGTCTGACGGGTCAGACACCGAACAGACCCTGAGGAGAAGCGGGCGGTGTGGGGGGGCTGATTGAGGTCTGACGGGTCAGACACGAACAAACCCTGATGAGAAGGGGGGTCGGTGTGGAAGGACTGATTGAGGTCTGACGTGTCAGACACCGAACAGACCCTGATGAGAAGGGGGTCGGTGTGGAGGGGCTGATTGAGGTCTGACGTGTCAGACACCGAACAGACCCTGATGAGAAGGGGGTTGTGCGAAAGGACTGATTGAGGTCTCTCAGAGGGGCACCGGGAAGGTAATAGGTGTGGAGGGAGTGATTGACGTCTCTCTGAGGCAGTAGCGTAACAAAAAGTGAAGGGGCCCCCTTGCAAGAAATGCTGAAGGACCCCCTCCAGTATGGTAAGCCTTTGTTACGCCCCTGCTCTGAGGGGCACTAGGATTGGAAAGGGGGTCGGTGCGGAGGGAGTGATTGAGGTCTCTCTGAGAGGCACCAGGGAGGGAGGGAGGGGCTGGGGTTAGGGTGGGTGCAGTTTTACCTGCTTGGATTTAGTTACGCTTTGGGAAGGGTCACGGTGTCGATGACGTGACTGCTTAAAATGTCAGCTGTGTGTCTGGTCTTCACTCTTGGGAGGAGAGCAGCGACCCCCAGCGAGGCCTCTGTCAGTGTAAGGGTGGAGGTGATGGTGGTGAATGACACCTGTGAACCTAGCGATGAGACCTGTGAACCTGGGATGAGACCTGTGAACCTGGGATGCGTCCTATGAACCTGGCGATGAGACCTGTGAACCTGGGATGAGACCCATGAACCTGGAGAGGAGTGCTTTAAGCTCTTCAGGGATGTTTAAGACTTCTTCCATGGTGTCTTCACAAGAATTGGTCACACACTGCTTTCCAATGAGGCCGAAATAGCTCAGTTGGGAGAGCGTTAGACTGAAGATCTAAAGGTCCCTGGTTCGATCCCGGGTTTCGGCAGAAGCTTTTTGTTGTCGATTATAAAATGTATGAAATTTACATTAGTGAATGTTATTTTAATTAATATTTTTTAGTTCAGAAATAAAAATTAGTTAATGAAAGCAGATCAAAGTGGATCAAAGAAACCAATGGAAAATAAAGAGAGGCAGAAATAAAGAGCAATGATGGAGTGGGAAGCAGAGTGAAAGATGAAAGAAGGGAGAAGAGGAAGGAAGGGGAAAAGAAGGATGTAAGAATAAAGCTAGGAAGAGCAGAGGGAGAGGGGAGGAGGAGTATGTAACAGAGGAAACAAGGGTGAAGGAAGGGAAAATAACAAACATGACCAAGAAGGGAAAAGAGGCCAATGAAGAAATGTAAGAAACAATGACTGCTGAGGTCTTTAACACATCAATAAATGGGAGCCATATTTATTTTTGTCTGCTTAGAAAAAATACGATTTGTAGGTAGATTTAAGAATGGAGGACCCAAATCAACAAAGAAATTGTAAATCTACACCTGTAGATTTGCAACTATGTTTGGGTCTCTATTTAGGAACAGTTTGGATTCTCAAAGAATTCTACGATTACTCATTAGAAGCTGTGAGGGTTTCAGCTTCCTAAGGTACTCACAAACTTAAGTTCCAACACACATTCCTAATTGTGCTTGCCAAAAAGTACATTTGCATTTCCTAATATGCTATTTTTCTCCTCCGTGTTGAAAATATTTAACCCCTTCCTCTACAATCCCATCAAAGTTTGGGGTGTTCCCCTCTTTTTACTACTATAGATGAGGTTTATTCCAGCCCTTGGAAGATTAAATCACAAGCTATCTCCCGGGTGAGGACAAATTCTGAAAAAGTCTGGGAATAGCTTCAATGTCACAAGTTTGTTGGAGGACACAAACTTTCCATGGCATTACAGCCCTTTGACATAGACCCGCCCCTGAAGCATGTTTACCCCCATATTATTTTGCACCATACTGGTGTAATTTTACTTGCAAATAAATAGATTTAAGACATTAAGGGGCACATTCTCAAGAGCGTATGATAATTATCACAAAATTAGCTTAACACAACTTTGCATATCGCAGTCTATCGCGGGAAAACAACTCCGTGTTAACGTAGTATTCTCAACCCGGCGGCACCATGCAATAGTCCCACAATAATGCATCAAATGACAGCGTTAAAATCAACGCAACACCGCAAAAATGCAAAACACAAACGCGAAAAATGTTGCGATGACGCCAATCACGACTAACCCCGGGCGTAGCACTACGCTTCGCCCACGTAGTGTACGTAGCGCTGCCTGCTTCGCACTTTCCGAAGTAGGCGAAGCAGGGCAGCGCTACGCACACGCCGAGGGCGAAGCGTAGCTGCCTGCCACCCGCCACCCACCTCCCGCCTGCCCTCCTTTTAAATAATATCAGCAATGAAAAATAAATTAAAGTAAAGCGACTTACCTTAAGCGCGGCGTCTCCGGGGCTCCCTCTTTCTCGTTTCTAATTTCTTCTGGCAAATGCGCATGCGCGGACACCCGCGCATGCGCATTTCTTGCGAGAAATGCGCATGCGCGGGCGTCCGCGCATGCGCATTTGTCAGAAGAAATTAGAAACGAAGAAGAGGGAGCCCCGGAGACGCCGCGCTTAAGGTAAGTCTCTTTACTTTAATTTATTTTACATTGATGATATTATTTAAAAGGAGGGCGGGCGGGAGGTGGGTGGCACGTAGTGGGGCTACGCGAAGCGCGTAGTGTGCGTAGATTTGGGCACACTACGTGCTGCTTCACGTAGCCCCACTACGCCCACTACGCCCACCCTTAATCACGACACAAAAATCATTGATAACCAGTGACAGCCCTGCAATTCCCACGCATCATGCAGGAAAATGCATTATAAAAGCAGAAGAAGAAAACACACCTGTGAACCTGGGATGAGACCTGTGAACATGGGTTGAGCCCTATGAACCTGGCGATGAGACCTGTGAAGCTGTCGATGAGATCCCTGAGCCTGTCGATGAGAATTGTGAACCTGGGATGAGACCTGTGAACCTGGGATGAGACGTGTGAACCTGGTGATGAGACATGTGAACCTGGGATGAGACCAGTGAACCTGGTGATGTGACCAGTGAACCTGGTGATGAGACCAGTGAACCTGTCGACGAGACCCCTGAACCTGTCGATGAGACTTGTGAACCTGAGATGAGACCTGTGAACCAGCGATGAGACCTGTGAACCTGGCGATGAGACCTGTGAACCTGTCATTGAGACCCCTGAACCTGTCGATGAGAATTGTGAACCTGGGATGAGACCTGTGAACCTGGGATGAGACCTGTGAACCTGTCAATGAGACCCCTGAACCTGTCGATGAGACTTGTGAACCTGGGATGAGACCTGTGAACCTGGGATGAGACGTGTGAACCTGGCGATGATATGTGTGAACCTCGGATGAGACCAGTGAACCTGGTGATGAGACGTGTGAACCTGTTGATGAGACCCCTGAACCTGGGATGAGACCTGTGAACCTGGGATGAGACGTGTGAACCTGGCAATGAGACATGTGAACCTGGCGATGAGACCCCTGAACCTGTCAATGAGACTTGTGAACCTGGGATGAGAACTGTGAATCTGGGATGAGACCTGTGAACCTGGGATGCGACGTGTGAACCTGGGATGAGAAGTGTGAACCTGGCGATGAGACTTGTGAACCTGGGATTAGACCCGTGAACCTGGCGATGAGACTTGTGAACCTGGCGATGAGACTTGTGAACCTGGATCGGAAACTTGTGAACCAGGGATTAGACCCGTGAACCTGGAATGAGACGTGTAAACCTGGCGATGAGATTTGTGAACCTGGGATTAGACCCGTGAACCTGGCGATGAGACTTGTGAACCTGGCGAGGAGACCCATGAACCTGGGGAGGAGTGCTTTAAGCTCTTCAGGGATTTACAGAACTTCTTCCATGGTGCCTTCACAAGAATCAGTCACATGATGGTATCCAATGAGGCCGAAATAGCTCAGTTGGGAGAGGTTAGACTGAAGATCTAAAGGTTCCTGATTGGATCCCGGGTTTCTGCGGAGGTTTTTTTTGACTAAGAAGTCTTGGAAAAGTTGAGAAAATAAAACGTGGCTTTAACAACATAGACCTTTTTTCTGCTCTTCCTTCAATAACTTCACTCCCCCCCCCCTTCCTGTCCTTCATTTATCCCCGATTTTAATTATTTACTTTTCTCACAGTTATACCTCCTTCCAGCACAATCCCACTAAATAGTCTGAGAGATTCACCTTATGCTCAGTCGCACTTATTGAATGACAGCCCTGGGCTCACTCTCTCTCAGTCGATGTGACTTGCAGCCTGAAGACACAATCACATCCAGTGAATGACAGTCAAGCACAACCCCACTAGGGCAGACCAGGAGCCAGACACACTCAATGCAACTTCACCATCGGTCCCCGGGACCTCAGGAAGGCTGGAGGAGGGGGGGGAGGGTCGCAAGCCCCCTCCCCTATAAAATTAATTGTGCCAGCCCCCCATATCCCAGCTCAACCCAATGGCTTTGCTTTGAGAGCACAGGAGCCCGCACTTAAAAAAATAAATTACTGTGGATTTGCGGATCCTCAGTAGATTTGCGGAAGCATTTACAAAAATGTTTTTGGCCTCAGGGCTGTGCCTCTGGAACCCCCCACCCCCTCCTTCAGGCCTAGGGGGCCAGTGTATCCGTACCCTGCCATTGCTAGGGACTCAGGGGCTTATTTATGAGCCCTTGTGTCACTTTTGCGCCACCAGTGCGTCACTTTTTGTGACGCAGCAGCGGCGTAACAAAATGAGCCTTGTTGCTCCATATTTACAAAGTGATGCATCTAGGTAGATGCGTCACTTTGTAAACCCCTGTGCCACATTATACCTGCGCCAGGTATAATGTATGCAGGGGGGCGTTCCAATGTGAGCGGAATTTAATTTTGTGTGCAGGAAGTTTGTAAAGAACAGATTTATACGTCATGAGTGCCCCGTCTATCTCCAGTTGGGTCATGTCATGATATGTCATTGGTAATAATGGATGCTTCCTTCTATCTTGGTAGGAGTATCGCCGGTAGTATAAAGCGTTGATACGTCAGCCTGTTCCTTGGACACACATGGTAAATGTTTATTTACAAGCCCCTTGTTAAAAGTGATGCACCGGCGGCGCAGGGGGTCTAGTAAATTAGCCTCTAGTCTCTTTCCGTTGGGTGTAGTATCCTCCATTGGTCACTAGAGGACGGTCAGTCTTGACATCTCCAGACAGTGTCTCTCTTTGGTGATGGGGAAGTCTGGTCCACCTGATCCGTCCATCAGGGGCCCAGGGCCATTATCCAGTGAAAATATTGCTTTAGACGCATCTTCTATCTTTTTTTTGCTGTTAGCGTAAACATTGGCACACTGCGCTTTATGTGAGGAACAGATTCAATTTCAGTGTTTTTGTCATCTCCCTTCATATGTTGAATAGTTACCAAGAAAGTGCAGAAATAAAAGAAAGAACATTTCAAATTTATATCTGCTTTGCTGTCTGTGTATCTCCTTGTGAGTTATGCGGCGTGGAGGGTGCGTGGAGTCAAGTCCACACTGTGCGTGTTACTGCTGTGCAGCCACAGGACAAAGGTGTCCACACACCAGACACAGGGTGGCTTATTTACAAGCCCCTTGCGCCACTTTTGCGTCACTTTTAACATGGGAAAAGTGAAGCAAAAGTGGTGCAAGGGGCTTGTAAATCTGCCCCAGGAATGATAAAACACCTGTGTGGAGCATCACGTGACGCCCAGCACCTCCTAAAGATAATGGGGCAGATTTACAAGAAAGTGACGCATCTGTGAAGATGCATCACTTTCCCTGTGCCACTTTGAGAAACCCTTGCGCCACTATGGATGCGCTGTATTTGCAATACGGAGCAAGGATTGACAGATGCGTCAGATATTCTGATGTATCTGTTGACGCAAAAGTCACGCATTGCTGGAGTCGTGTCGCAAGCATGACGCAACTCCAGCAATGCAGGAGGATGCCTATCTTCATTGTGCCGCGTCACTCCTTATGCCTGCTTCAAGCAGGTGTAAAAATTTTACGCAGTGGCGTCCTAGAAGTGGCGCAGTGAAATGTTCTAGATTTCACTGCATCACTTCTACGAGGCTTTTTTTGCGTTGGAACGCCCACCCTACATACATTATACCTGACACAGGTATAATGTGACGCAGGGCTCCCTAGATGCGTCACGTTGTAAATGGGCCGCATTTTTACGCTGCTGCTGCGTCACAAAAAGTGACGCAACTGCGGCGCAAAAATGCCGCAAGGGGCTTGTAAATCTGCCCCACAGAGACCAGGAGGATGAAAACAGGAAGGGAGGGGTCATCTGAGAGAGAGAAATGGCCTCACTGGTCCCTGCTCAATACCTTGAATAAAACAAAACAAATGAAGTAAATAGTAAAGAAAACTCAGGTCCCACCGAGATTTGAACTCGGATCGCTGGATTCAAAGTCCAGAGTGCTAACCATTACACCATGGAACCGCCTGTCACTTTTCAATCATCTGAAGATACAGCTTGTTGCTATTGGTCACCTGTAGACTTTCTATTGCTCAGCAGTGTATGTGAAACGCGCCACGAAAGAAGTCTATTTCACAATTAAGCCCTTAAAACACGATCCATCAAACTTTTGTTTACCCAAACACACGGGAAAGGACACATTTGGGGCTTTAAACTGTCCTTTTAGGGCAGTACTCTCACTTGCTCAGAGTTGGTGTAAGGCGGAAACTTCCTACATCGTAATCTTCTAGAAATCCACACAGAGCAGGTTTAATATCATAAAACAGACTCTAAAACACAACAAGGCACAGGATTGATGTCAGAAAACAGAGTCTGAAACCGCCTCTTCAGTAGCACGGGCGGAGCAGGAAATAAACACGCATTTTCCACGGAGAGAGCACAGGAAACTGGTGCTTTGTAATCCACGCGCTATTTATATATAACCTGTACTCTTTGTTGTGTAATAAAAGACAAACAACGAATAACCCTTCGTAGTATTCATCTGACGTTTGTTCCTCCAGGTCATTAATATACAGCAGCTGTGCAGCAGGGGCTGGGGCGGGAACAGGAGCTGTGCGGTCGTGCAAACCTCAAAGGGCTTGAGACTGATAGCAGCGGAGGAGAAGAAAGTGAAATTTATTAATATTCAGGGGATTTTAGGTTTGTAGGAAATAAGTGAAGTTTAATATGTCCCTATAGTAAAATATGTCATCTTCCCATACCGGGAGTCGAACCCGGGCCGCCTGGGTGAAAACCAGGAATCCTAACCGCTAGACCATATGGGAGACTGTTTGCAGCCAGAACAGCTGTGTATGTTTGACGTGCCCAACCTGTCTATTCCACTCTATATATTTCACCCCACACTGCCACTCTCTGGATCTGACCAAGACGGTAACAGACACCCCACTCCTGACAAACCAGAAGGAATGAGGGGTCATGATTTGTGCAACAACCTGCTCATGTCTCATTATTTACAACCCTGGAACTTCTCCAGACAGGGAGCCCAGGACCAGAGGACAGCAGCAGCCCCCCCCCCCTTGCCTCTTACTGCCCCCCCCCCAAGCCAGACAAGGCCACGCCCCTCTCCCCAGGGCACCCCTTCACTCCTGAGTCTCCTCACCGGGCTGAGGGCCCCACAGATCCCCCTCCAGTTACCGTCCAGCTGCTTCCTTGAACCACACTCTCTCCCTGTACCGGTCACAGGCCCCAGGCTGCCATTCAGGGGCTCCAGTCACACCCCCTCTCCCCCTACTAACAGCACCGACCCCAGTCCTGACACTCGATTGATTCATACAGAGGACCAGCTCAGGTGCACCCTGGCTTCTTCCCAGGTATCTTCACATGCACAGGGTGACCGCCAGGGGGCAGCACTCACAGCCCACAGGGCCATGGAGTAGCGATGGGACATCAGCAGCCTTGAGGGGCGCAGACCCCGCATAATCCCGCCCTGCCTTCTGCGAGAGCGGAGGGGGAGCGGAGCCTCTGCGGTGTGTTTTTACAAAACTAAACATATGAGGTTAAAAACAAGTAAACACACATTTGTAGGCATTCTCTGTTGTTTTTGTTCCTTTTTGACATCATCAATTTAAAAGAACCGAATGGAGAAAACTTTTAAAAATAGCCAGGATACGACTGCAGCGTGGGCAAGCATGAAACATTCAGAAGTACAAATGCTTCCATATTTATTCATGTCAAATGTAAACAAGTTATACATCAACATATAGATCTATGTTTACACCGGATGTAAAAAGTGTGCGCTAATAGGGTCAGGGTGCAGTTTCTTTCCCCCATTTGTTCCTTTCATACATGTGGTCCCCAAATAAGCTTTTGGCTACTCTGTCTTGTTATTCTGAGAGTCAGGAGTTAAAAGGGGGGCTTGGTCCCTAGTTTGGGGGCCCAGAGTACGGAGGCCCCAGGGAACCAGAAGTAAACACCCCTCTTTGATACAACTACGGCCCGATAACCTCTGGTTGCCCTCTGACCCGCACAGACTTGATTCCAGGCAGACCTCTTTTATAGAGGAGGTGGTACTGACGTTGAGACGATGCTGCCGAGGGGCAAAGGGGCAAGGGCTGACAATGGCTCAGCATTTCAACCCAGTCTCCTCCTATTACCATCTTTGTTACACTCACAGCATATAGGAGCTCTGATAGGTCAGAGGGGACACCCCTCTTGTTACCCTCTGGTGATTAAACAGATCCTATTACAAGGACCAGTCCCTACGGACCAGAAACATAGAATGTAACACCTGATGAAGTTTAAAATATATATAACTAGATAACATAACCCCCTTATTAACTTTTGGATCCCATGGTGAATACCATTTTTATAATTAAAATGCACAAACCGCAAAAACATATTAAAGTATTTAATGCAACAAATAACATCCGAACCAAAAATAATTAACTCTTAAAACACCATAAAAATGTTACTGAGAATCTACAGCAATAATGTATCCAAAAGTAAACACGAGACACCCTAAATAAATAAAAAACAAAACTAACTCTGATCCAATACCAAGAAAATTACGGTGTTTGAGCACTATACATATATAACTAGATAATATAACCCCATTATTAACTTCTGGATCCCCAAAATAATAAATGGAAATATATCATCACAAGCAGCCACTGCTCACCCATTTTCCCTATAAATTAAATATCTGTCGGGTTTGCAGCTTTATCAAGTGATACGGAACAGAAAGCTACGTAGATGGCTCGCCTTGTCACCTCCCCTCCACCGAGCCATCGATAGCTCAGTTGGCAGAGCGGAGGATTGTGGTGGATTGACTGACATCCTTAGGCCCAGCTCGAAAGGACTATTACCAACTCCTAACTGTTTTCCTCTGCTTCACAATATAAAGCGCCTCTTTCTCAGACACTCACACACCTGGGCTTTTCCTGCCTCCTCTCTTCTCCTTTACAACCCAGCTCACTCCTCCGGCTGGGGGGTGGGAGGGTCTCCCTCCCCACTCCCTATGTGCAGCCCCCCCCTGCAATCCCTCATCATTAGACAGAGCCAGGGGCCCCTGGGCTGAAGAGCCAGGCCGGGCCCAGTCGGAAGCAGCCCTGGGAGCTGGTTGCTGTGACTCTGGCATCAGGTGATGCTGCTGAGAGCGCTGCTGAGAGCGTCTGCTAGGAGGTGAGAAGGTTCTTGTGAGGTGTGAGCAGGAGGAGTGTGTGTTTGTTGGGAGGGAGGAGTGTGTGTGTTTGTTGAGGCTGTGGCCCCTGTCTTGGTGTGAAGGAGCTGGACAATGAAAAAGATCAGGCACAGGCAGAACAGGGCGGGTTGCAGCAGATTATGAGGAGCTGCTCAGCGACCGATTCTATCTGTTCCTCGTTAGTATAGTGGTCAGTATCCCCGCCTGTCACGCGGGAGACCGGGGTTCAATTCCCCGACGGGGAGGTACTTTTTAAAACATGTTTTTAAACTAAGCAAACATTTTGTCCATGGGAAACCTTTTTTAAATGCAATTTATAATGTTATACTGATATTACAATTTGCTGATACCTTTTTTATTTATGGCTTTTACAAGTTAAAATATTTCCAAGTGTTTTACCTTTCGGACAGCATTTTGTGTCTTTTCGTTTTTAAGCTTTCTTGAAAAAGTAACTGAGGCTTATTATTTATATAAACATATATGATATTAAAATCAAAGAACTACATGGAAAAGGCATATCAACGAGTATTTTTCATGCTAAATAAATGGAATACTGGGGGCGGGCTCTGAATGGGGAATTGTTTTATATGAAGGTGTCACTTTTATCTATTTAAGCGTAATGGTTTAGGACTCACAGACACATTGTGAAAGTAAAAGTACTACTGACCCGGACGTGCACGCCCCAGCCCCACCACCCTCATCAGAGATCTCATACTCCCCAGGTCCAGGCTTGAGTACCTAACACAGGTCGGTGTTTACCCTCTATAGTGGGACATGATAGGACTACAAGTCCCTGCATTGTAAGTAAAACCCTGTCCAGTAGGGTGACCAGCTGGCATGGGTGCAAATTCAGGATGGTGAGTGTAAAAATTCAGGACAAAGGGCCAAAATTCAGGACAGAAATTCAGGACAAGAGGTCAAAATTCAGGACAAAAGGTACGTTTTACGGACACATCAGAGGAGGTTGTTCAATAGTATATAAGTAAGCCCATCCATATCCAAACATATTCATCCATTTGCTAACCTATCCATCATGTATCCTTCTATCCATCATTTCACTCATCCATCCATCCACCCTTTCACCCTATCCATCCGTACACTCATCCATCCACTCTTCCACCCATCCATCCGTTCATGCATCCATCCAACCATTTACCCTTTCAACTATCCAGCCATCCTTTCACTTACTCCTCCATCCACCCAGTCACTCATCTGGAAGGATGAGTGACTAGGTGGAGTCATCCATCCATCCTCCCTTTCTCTCTCCATTGACCCTTTCACTTAGCCATCCATCCAGCAGAGACTCCCCAGCCAGGGGCGAAGGATGCAGCTGCGAGTAACATAAGCGGTTGGTGGGCATTCCCAGAAGGGACATCAATAGGTGAGTGCTGGAGGAGGTTTCCCCTCCTCAGATTTTGGGGGGTAGCAGATATTGCTTTGCGTTGTAGCAATAGCAGGTAATGCTGACTAGGGTTAGGGTTGATGCAGGAATTGTTCCCCGGTTTGGCAAGGGTATTGAGCGCATGACAATGTCATAGGGGAGCTGGCAGCTGGTGCTTCCCCCTATTTGTTGCATCAGGTATATTGCCGCCAGTTTTTGTGACGTCCCTGGTGTTGGTGCTGGTAGCCACACTATAGTGTAGCCAGAGAGCAGTTGGCTCTCGTGCACTGCCTCCTGCTGGACACCAAGGGTGGTCTCCAGATGTGAATAGGTGTCCACCGACTCACAACAAGGAGGGGGTTGGTATTGCATCAAATGCATTCATTTGAAGTGCTGTTATTTTTTGATATGCTGTCTTTGATTGTCATTGTTAGAGGGTGGGTCTGACACTATGGGCTGCCCGTATGTTTCGCTTTTTGAGCACCTAATCATTGAGCTTTTACTGTGGGGGACCCTCATAAGTTGGGACTCACCCACAGTGAACTCACCAGGAACGAGACTGCATGGGGATTTTACTGGTAGTCCCCTGGCTTGTGCAAAAAAAACAATTGATGGATGGAATGCTGGGCAATGCAAACATTCACCCCCAGTCACAAAGATCTGGGTTTAATCCATCATTCTTTTGCTCACCACACCACCCCAGTTTGGACCCAGCCATATGCAAGTCAGTCTTCACCCTGCTCCTTGTGGGAACAGTCCAGCCCGAACTGCCAAGCCAGGTCCTCCCTGGACCGGAAAGAAGCATCCTGGGACTGGTTTCAGGGCATCACCCTTCCTCAGCCAGGCTAGCTTGAATCCAGTGGTGACCAGGCCACTGCAGAGCAGCTGGAGTAAGGGACACCAGGCTGGTTACATGCAGACACATGTGTACATGCGTGTGCACACGTGTAGGGGCTGCGCAGGGGAGATTACTAGCGTGCGCAGCCAAGAAGCAGGTGCAGATAGAGTGGTGTGGCAGGACTTATGCAGAATGGGCTTTATACGGTGTGAAGAAACATGCCAGGGAAAGTCAGTGTGCTTTACAGTGTGTATCCCATTATTCTCTTATGGGGATAGGGAGCACATGGGCCAGTTTTACTTTCCTAAGGCCCACAAATTCCAGACACGCACTAAGGTCCACTGTAACAGGTGTGAGAAGAAGTGTTCTGCAGAGTCCAAAGTCATATTTGTACTGCTTTTGGGTCATCCAGAAATGTCATATTTCTCTGAGTCTGCCATAATCAGGGCCTGGCTGGGGCCTGCCCTCAGCTGGCTGGATTGATAATCTTTCTTCCACGAGCTAAGGCCTCCTCTCCAAGGAAGAGAAAATGGGTGGAGCTACAGGCTCATCCATCAGCAGCTATCACTGGGTGCCAGGCACCAGGCTGCCCCAGGGCGAAGGCAGCCCTGGGGGGAAGGGGCTCTTAGAGACCATGTGGCAGGAGACCCTGGACGACGCCATCTTGAACCAACCCAGAGGCCTGGGCAGGAAGGAGGGAGCAGGGGCTGAGAAGTGATGTGTCACTGTGGGATAGGTCAAATAGAGACTTCCTGCCAGCCCCCTCCCCAACTTCTTAAAAGAACTTGCACAGGAAGAGGAGCTCTCTGGGGGGTGCTCTGGAGATGCAGAAGGGGCTGGAGCCTGGCGCAATGGGCAGTTGGAATGGGGGGACCCCCTGACTCTTCCAGGATCCTGAACAGCGCCAGGAGAAGAGTCAAGGACCAGTGCGCAGAAGCAGGGGCCTCTGCGCATGATGAAGAGAGGCCCAGGAGGAGAGCCCGGCGAAAGACTGGCGCAGGGAGCCAGTGAAGACAGCTCCCTGCTGAATCCCCCCTCTCAGAGACCCGGAGGGTGAAAGAGAGTGCTCCCAGTGGTTGGGGAGCACCACCAGGAGCAAGAAGAGGCCGAAATCGACAAGATCTGTCTCCTGGGGGCTGAGATCGGGTCTCCAGAAGGTAGGCAACCTTTGACCTTTGGCTGACCGACGATGAAGCGTGTTGGGCTCCACCGCCAGTCTAGAAGATGCCCCCGGGGTGGCTCAGGTCCTGGGGTCTTCCCCCAACACGAAGTAAAGTCGGGGAGCACCTTTGTGCTCCCCGTGAAGTGTCCCCCAAAATGGGTGGCCAGGAGCCCACCCTGGCCCCCGGCAACAGCAGAGGAGGCGGGGAGCGCCGTCACGCCCCCGTGAAGAAGAATCTGGGGCCCGGGACCCCATCTCTGGGCCCTGAAGAGGGGGAAAACAAGATGGGGAGCGTCGTTGTGCTCCCCGTGAAAATAGCCGAGTGGGGTGCCAGGAGCCCACCCTGGCCCCCGCAGACTCCAGAGGGAGGGGAGCGCCATTGCGCCCCCCTCGAAGATGTACAGGGGCCCGGGACCCCATCTCCGGGCCCCATGTGAGGAGGTGGAGGTGGGGAGCGCCGTCGTGCCCCGCCGCAGATGAGCCCAAGCTGGGGAGCGCCTTTGCGCTCCCCGTGAAGTAGGAGGAGGGGCCCGGGATCCCAAATACGGGCCCCGGCAGAGAAGAAGGCAAGCCAGTGAGCGCTATCGCACTGCCCGTGAAGAAATGCCCCTGGGGCCCAGGACCCCATCCCCGAGCCCCCAAAGTGAGGAAGGAGGACGGCACTCCCCCACGGCTGCCAGGAGGAGGGGGAGTGTCATCGCACTCCCCCTAGGGCAGCCCGACCGGTGCGAGCCTCCGGGTCTGTCCGCCGGAGCGGGCAGACCAGAAGTGTGGTGTCGGCTCCCGCAGCAGCACGCGAGGGTGCTGGCCATGCGGGGAGCCGGCGGGAGCCACCTGGGGTGGACTCCCCAGGTGGCTCCCCATCGAGGTGACACTGTGGGGGCCCAGGTGGGACCGGGCCACCGCGAGAAGAAGTGCGGCCGGGCGTGAGCTCCCCGAGCCGCAAGAAGAACTCCCCATGGTAGAGCAGCTGGGGGTGGGCTCCCTGAGCTACAAAGTATCCCCTGGGGGTCCAGGTGGAACCGGTCCCCCCACCGAAGAGCAAAATGCGGCAAAGCCGCCAGCCGGATGATCGCGGCTCTCCCCTAAGCAGCAGAAGAGCCGTTACTCGATCTGGAAGGGCAGCCAGAGGTTCTTCTGCCTGCGGCGACCCCAGGAGGACGGGGTCACCACCACAGGTGTGCCAGGATGCAGTGGAAGCTGTAGGAGCAATACAGGCTCCCCCAGCACACAAATGGAAGTCCCACCCAAGTTTCTTGGGGATCTAAAAGAATAACCCCTAAAGGGCTCAGCACAAGCATCATCACCTCCTAGGCTGGAACTTCTACAGCTGGGGGTGATCTGAGAAGTGCATCAAGGAGTGAAAGGCTGAGCAGGGGATGTCTGGAGAAGGGCATCCCCAGGAGGTGAAGAGATGTAATTGCACCAGAAATGCATTTATTAATGTTATTTCTTTTAGAAGGACTGGAAGTCACGAGTGTAATGTGAACTACCTGTGTAAGGTGATGTTATAAGCAAAGTGGAGTTATGTTGCCAGACATTCCTGCTAGGGTGTTTGGCTGTATATGCGTAATCCTGTGATTTCATCTGTGATGCCTATAGGGGCTGTAATTGCAATACATTCTAATGATCCACATATGTGATGAGTACTGCCATTCTAAAGTGATGCTTACACATGTATTCTTGCTGCTGCTCTTAGGTGAAGAACCCAGACTGCTAGCCCTTAAGATGTAGAGGTGTATACTGCATGGTCAGTGGGAAATGCTCAGTCAGGGTTATATGTCACCAAGGCAGGGTCACCTATTTTAAATGCTTGTTGAGATAATGGGGTGGGTCGCCACTGGGATGGTGCCAGTGCGCAGGGCCCTCGCTCCAGGTTATGTTCAACTACCTGCATTGGGGGCAAGATAATGTGCATACATGGGAGTGGTGGTACTAGACCCCACCCCCCCGCGGGAGGGGTGGAGATGTTATGCAATGTCCCAAAGTAATTCCAACAGCTTATGTATATTTGTAAATTGGTGCATAGTATTGAGTAGTGTGTGTGTTTAATAAATGTACTCTTACTTTTATAAAGCAAAGTACAGACTGGACAATCAATTATTGAGTGTTATTTCTGCGCACCTGCCAATGGCGATTACTAGCCCACACCACCTCCCTTGAGTAAGCCTCAGACTGCTCTGCAACGCTACCCTCTGAGAGTCAGGTGCTACAATTGGGTGTTTGGTTCCCAGTGAAGGACAAATGTAGTCATGTTATTTGTGCAGGCCTCACAGATACTGCCTCGTTTTCCAACAGTCATATAATGTATTGTGATTCATTGAGATTCTTAGGGGCAGATTTACAAGCCCCTTGCACCACTTTTGCGTCACTGTTAACATGGGAAAAGTGACCCAAAAGTGGTGCAAGGGGCTTGTAAATAAGCCCCTTAGTATTTTGCGACTGACCTTCCATATGCTGTTGGATGTCAAATGACTGATTACCAGCCACCTTACTAGAAATGTTTCTTTGAAATGTCACGATGCTATGTTGATACAGACTGTCGATTTGACTAACAGACCTCCTGACGTTTACTTTATATTGGACAGATGACCCTCTGCCTGTGCGATATTTCTCATCACACTTGAGGACCAGATTATCCTCTTCCTGTTCTATTATTATTATTTTGGGACTAGGTTGGGAATACATCACTGAGTCATAGCGCACAGTACAACACAGCGCCGCTGCGCAGTGACTGAATTCCTGCTTCCGTTTTTCATGTGTATGCCTGTCCAAGGAATGCCAGTACCCAGGACGTTTCTTTCCTTTCCAACTTGTCAATGCTTTGGTGAACTAGTAGCAATTGCATTGTTTGTTGAATGACGGACGGCTTCATCTGGTTTTTCAAAGGCTTCAGGCTGGCCGAAAGTGTGTGGTAACGTTTGTCCTTCCTATTGTGCCACCTGGCATTAACCTAACAAGCCACCTTTCGTTTGTCCGTGTCCAGTATAACTGAACTGTTGGTAACACAAGTGAGGTCGGCTCTTTTGCACACACTTGCAACACAACGTGAGATGGCAAAGACAAATAATGCAGGAGAAGGTGGAGAGGACCAAGTCCTTGAGGATATACTTATGGGTAGAATGATGAGCAGCAGAATGGGGAAGTTCAGTCTCCCCTGGCCAACACAGATTACACACTGACATACTCAGCCATAGGGGCACAACGCACCGAGCTGTCCCATGATGAACAGACCTTTTGCAAATCTCTGCCGCACAAACTCATGAATAGGTAAGTTAACGAAAGAGAACTTTCAAGAGAATGTTTCAAATATTGCTTCTCTTGTAACAACGGGACAGGAAGCAGCCTATGCGGCTTCCAAGTTCAATAGAAAGAAAAATGTGCAGTTAAAATTATGCAGAGAAAAACAAAATACAATACCGCATCTTAGTCTTAGTCCTAGTTTGGAGGGCCCAGAGTACGGAGGCCCCAAGGAACCAGAGGTAAACACCCCTCCTTGATACAACTACGGCCCGGTAACCTCTGATTGCCCTCTGACCCGCACAGACTTGATTCCAGGCAGACCTCTTTTATAGAGGAGGTGATACTGACGTTGAGACGATGCTGCCGAGGGGCAAAGGGGAAAGGGCTGACAATGGCTCAGCATTTCAACCCAGTCTCCTCCTATTACCATCTTTGTTACACCCACAGCATATAAGAGCTCTGATAGGTCAGAGAGGACATGCCTCTTGTCACCTTCTGGTGTTTAAACCAGTGGTCGAAGTGGGTGGGATCGGATGGGCACGGCGTGCCCCTACTTCTTCAATTCCAAAGATTCCGTTCCCCTACTTTTTTATTTTGAAAATGCGTCCCGGGACGCAAGAAATCACCATCGCCTTTAAATAAACCTCGGCGTTTCCTGGCGTTCGAGGACGGGCGGCAGAGAAGTAACAGGACTCTGTCTTTTCCTTCTTGCTCAGAGAAGAAAAATACAGTGTCCACTTCTGCTCTGCTGCTTCAGCTGCCCCCCCCCCCAACTCTTTCAGTCTTCCCTCTCTTTCTGTCTAGCAGTTCTTCTCTTACTGAATACCGAGACTTCAAGATGGGGTTCTCACTCTCTTTCCTCTCCTTTCTTTTATTTGCTCCCCTGTGAAATGGATCCAAAAAAGAAAATAATTTTTGCTGGAAATGTCGTATTTAATTCCAAAGTGCAGCATCTGTAATAAAAGGTTAAAAATACGAAAAATAACTAAATAAAGTAAGACAGAGTGGTAGCAAACTGGCCAGATTGATTTTATTCACACCCAAACACATTAGCGCCACTTTTACAGAGTTTGCGAGTGAAGCGCTATTTTTGTTGTCTTGGCTTTGTTTTCCCTGGGCTTGGAACTAGTGCACCAATCCTGGAGGTACTGCAATGTGTGGATTGGAAAACAAAATGTGTACTGCAGCTCTGCATCCAGGGATGTGGTCTTTTTACCATGCTGCTAACGTTTTGTAAGGATATCAGCAATAGACATTGAAATGGGTCCATTCAAGGCCCTGTAGTCATGTCCTTAACTTTTCAGGCAAAAGCACTCACTGATTTCTGAACAGTGAATGTAAAAGCGTTAAGGTAACCATGTTGTTCCTGCTTACAATTCACATGGTTTGCTAAATGTCGCATCCCCCTATGAGTGTTTGCTTTTTCCAGGATGATGTTACTTTTTTTGTCAGCCGCATATTGCTCTTGTCTATTGCGTCATTTAAATTGAGCCTCATACAGGTGTTTATAGCCGGCAGCAATTGGGTTGTAGTTGAAGGCAGTGTGAGTTTTTCTCAGTGGAGCAGTATGGTGTTCAGTGGGGGAGAGGATGTGGCACTATGGCCAGAGCTGCTGAATTTGGAACTGGGGAACCAGGTTCAGCCTTAATAACCAGCCCACCAGACGACTCTCCTGAGAGAGCACAATCCCATGCTAGACCTTAGAAGGCTTCGCAAGACCTTAGAAACGCTGATGTCTTAGCACCAGCAGGTGGACCCTAGCACTGGCAAGTCTGGGTTAACCTTCAAGGTTTGTCCACCACAATCCATACTGAAGTTCACCTCCAGTCTTGCTAGCAGGCCTATGAAGCAGCACAGCCAAGAACAACAGTGACTCTGTCACTGAGGTCACAGGACACTTGAGAAGGGCCAGCTGTAGGGCAGTGAAACCGGTGTCACCGGGCGCTGACTTTGGGTGGAGGCATTATGTTTGCAAGTATATTAAGGTTTTAAAAGCACTTGCTGCCTCCTTCCTGACCTCCAGCAATTTTCGGCAACAATAGAAATGTCATGATGACTCTGGTGTTTAATGTTCTTCCTAGAGAGAGAGCGGAGTTTTATCTAGTGGAAGTTTTGACTCATGCAAAGATAGCACATAGGGTTAATGTGCCTGCTGCAAAGAACATGTACCATGCAGATCACAAAGTGCACATAATGTAAATAGGTCAGTGGGCTGCTGCTTTTGTCACAGAAATCCTTTTGTTGCTTGCAGTTTATAAGTTAAAATCCTAACATAGAATAGTGCGCTATTAACTGTCATCTAAGAGCTGCATACAAACTGCAAGATATAAATTAGAGCATTATGTTTTTTCCCCCAGTCTTTGGTTATCCAAATCTTGCAAAAAGGGTTCTTTTGGACAGAAATAAATTCTGATTATTAAAGAGAACCCCCAACCATGGTATTATGTTTTAAAATTCTGAGTTTATGTTTCTCCAGACCAATCACTATTAAACTATACCGCCTAGTAGTATGGTTGTCATGTGACTCCTACACCTTGTAGTCCTTAGTCTTATATAACATTTTCTATACAGTGATTTACACACATATTGATTGTCTCTGAGTAATGTGTGTGATGTAAAGTGCTCTGACACCTTACACTGGTATGAGTGGCGCTGTAAATCAAATTAAATGCATCTGAGAGAGTGTGGTTATGGAGACTTGAGGGGCACTGTTAAAGGGTGGTAGTGAGGGAATCCATGACAGAGGTGGCCATTAGAGGGTAATAACAAACATTAATGCACAGGGCACCACCAGTGCTAAGGCCGGCCCTGCCCTTGAGGCCAGTCTGCCTCACCCATAGGTTCCTCCATTGGCTTTGTTTCAGAAATAGTAGCTGCAACTCACCAGGGATTGGCAATGCAGAATTTGGCACGCACACCAAACTAAGTTCGCAAACTTCACAGTCTCTCTGCTTCATTCACAAGCACTTTTAACATGTGCTGCTTGCTGTGGGGTCACTGGGATTAAATATGCAGCAAAGGAGGACAAAATGGTGCCACAGTGTTGACTAAATTATGCATTTAAAAAAAGGCTGCACCGTAATGCAGTATATTTTCTGATATTTTATTACTTTGGCGTGTACACATGCTAACAGTCTCTGGAAAGATTTTGCCTTATTAGCACCAGTGTAACATACAAATGCAACAGTGAGAAAGGTGATCAATCAACCTTTGCAATAAGCCATCCACTCCGCAGCAAAACAAGTCACATTTTTTATTAACTTTTGATGCGTTTGAGCTACAAACAATTTATTAGTTTAAATGATCAGATCATGCAACAGATCTTGCATTATGAGGCAAATATGGCAGAGCCAGAGTTATATAGAAAACATTTGCAAACTAGGATATTTTGCCATTCATGTTTGAACTGCTGTTGTGGAAAAAGGGAGAAATGCTGATGACAAACTCCATGGCTCGGAGACAAATTGCTTGTGCTTCCACATTTTATCGTATTTGGGACATTCTGTGATTAGAAGCAGTGAAATGCCAAACAAATATTAAAAATTAGAATATTTGCACATTCTGGCCACACCTCTGGCTCCGCCCACTGAGCCAATCCTTGGGTTATTCCCGCCCTCTGATTCTCCGCCCACAGTTCCCCTACTTTTTCTCCCCCTCTTCGACCACTGCGGTAGAGGGTGTAAGCGTGAGGCGGTAGAGAGGGTGTAAGAGTGAGGCGGTAGAGAGGGTAATGTGTGAGAGAGAGGCGGTAGAGAGGGTGTAAGAGTGAAGTGGGAGATAGGGTGTAAGAGGGAGGCGGTAGAGAGGGTGCAAGAGTGAGGCGGTAGAGAGGGTAATGTGTGAGAGTGAGGCGGTAGAGAGGCTGTAAGCGTGAGGCGGTAGAGAGGCTGTAAGCGTGAGGCGGTAGAGAGGGTAATTTGTAAGAAGCAGTTGTCAGTGAACTCTGCTCTCTTGTGAAAAAGAAAACATTGCATTTCCAGGCCCTTTTCTTGTACATTTTCCACCAGTGTGCATTTGCTTTCTTAGTTCAATATTAAGATGACTTCATTGCCCGATGTGTTTTGTAAAAGCGTCAATGTTTCAATTCTCACCAGAAGTCTACAAAGACAAAACTAGAGGAAATAAGAACATTATAAAAATCGATGAAAGTTTTCAGTCTGTGATAAATGCAGTAAGTGAAACTGTTGCACAAGTGTCACAGCACTATGTCCATACCTCTGACCTTTTTCATGTTTATATAATCAGTGTGCGAAGGGAAGGATCGAAGCCTTCTTAGCGCAGTAGGCAGCGCGTCAGTCTCATAATCTGAAGGTCGTGAGTTCGAGCCTCACAGAGGGCATGTTTTATTCCCTCCAGACTGGCATGTTTTATTTGTGTAGGTGGGTGCACTTCTACCAGTTTGCCACTTGCTAAGTTTTCCACTTGCTAAGGGGGCACGTGTGTGTTTTTGCCTCTAAACTGGAATGTTTTATTTGTGTAGGTGGGCGCACTTCCACCAGTTTGCCACTTGCTAAGGGGGCACGCGTGTGTTTTTTCCCCTCCAAACTATCATGGGCGGGGGGACAGGATCCACCACATGGGGGGACATGAGCCATCACAGGCGGGGGGACAGGATCCACCACATGGGGGGACAGGAGCCATCACTGGTGGGGTGGGGGGGCAGGAGCCAACACAAGAGGGGGAACAGGATCCACCAGGGTGGGCACAGGGGTGGGCATGCAGTATTCAAGTATCATCTTGGCCCCTCCAGGGTGGGGTAGTACTCCTCACCCCTCCTAGACAAGACAACGAGAAGACAGGTTCTCTTTCCAAAATGTTTGCCATCCCCCACTGTGATGTACAGTATTTAAAGGAGATACTCCAAGAGAACTGATTTCACTGATTGTCCTTCATACTTTGTTAATCAGTGTGGGTGCGATTGTGCCATTTCTTTATTTTATTACATTATAGACTACATGTTTGCAGAACCGAGGTTTGCTTACAATTTAGTAACAGTAATTAAGCTCTGCTCTGTGATGAGAACCACGTGCTGCCTCGGGCCGGTTCTAGGATGTTTGGGGCCGTGGGCAGAAAGGGAATGTGTGAGGCCCCTCTAAATTGCAGAGACATGATGCATTCAGGGCTTTTTGCATCTGAATAGATGCCCCTGCGCCTGAAGCTGCAGCCCCTCCCTCTCAGTCACCTTCAAGCAACTCTTAACAGCTCATCAAGGGCAGAAGGTGTGAGGGTTGCCATCCCGCTGTGCCTCTCCAATGCTGCTGGGTATCTGAGCTTTGGTACAGCATCGGAGTCAACAAGTGAGGTGGGTGGAAGCTGTGCCGGTTTTAGGGTGGTGCGACCGGTGCCCTGCTAAAATTAAGGACAAATGACGACCATTAAAGAATCCTTCACAGACAACGGACAGAAGGACGAAAGTCCTTGAAATTTACGGACGGTTGGTCACCCTACCCCACTCCCTGTGTGCAGCCCCCGCTGCAATCCCCCATCATTAGACAGAACCAGAGGCCCCTGGGCTGAAGAGCCAGGCGGGCCCCGTAGGAAGCAGCCCTGGGAGTGGTTGCTGTGACTCTGGCATCAGGTGATGCTGCTGAGAACGCTGCTGAGAGCGTCTGCTAGAAGGTGCTAGGAGGGAGAAGGTTGTTGTGAGGTGTGAGGGAGGAGTGTGTGTTTGTTGGAAGGGAGGAGTGTGTGTGTGTTTGTTGAGGCAGTGGCCCCTGTCTTGGTGTGAAGGAGCTGGACAATGAAAAAGATCAGTCACAGACAGTGCGGGTTGAAGCACATTAAGGGGAGCTGCTCAGCAACCAATCGCATCTGTTCCTCGTTCATGTAGTGGTCAGTTTTCCCGCCAGTCATGCGGGAGACTGGGGTTCGATTCCCCTACTGGAAGGTACTTTTTAATACATGTTTTTAAACTAAGCAAACATTTGGTCGATGGGAAACCTTTTTTAAATGCAATTTATAATGTTATTCTCGTATTACAATTTGCTGATACTTTTTTATTTATGGCCAACGCTTTTACAAGTTAACATATTTACAAGTGTTTTACCTTTTCGACCACCCCAGTTTAGACCCAGCCACATGCAAATCAGTCTTGACCCTGATCCTTGTGGGAACAGTCCAGCCCGAACTGCCAAGCCAGGTCCTCCCTGGATCGAAAACAAGCATCCTGGGACCGGTATCAGGGCATCACCCTTCCTCAGCCAGGCTAGCTTGAATCCAGTGGTGACCAGGCCACTGTGCAGCAGCTGGAGTAAGGGACACCAGGCTGGTTACATGCAGACACTTGTGTACATGCGTGTGCACACTTGTAGGGGCTGTGCAGGGGAGATTCCTAGCGTGCGCAGCCAAGAAGCAGGTGCAGATAGAGTGGTGTGGCAGGACTTATGCAGAATGGGGTGGTGACATGGAATGGGCTTTATACGGTGTGAAGAAACATGCCAGGGAAAGTCAGTGTGCTTTACAGTGTGTATTCCATTATTCTCTTATGGGGATAGGGAGCACATGGGCTAGTTTTACTTTCCTAAGGCTCACAAATTCCAGACACGCACTAAGGTCCACTGTAACGGGTGTGAGAAGAAGTGTTCTGCAGAGTCAAAAGTCATATTTGTACTGCCTTTGGGTCATCCAGAAATGTCATATTTCTCTGAGTCAGCCATAACCAGGGCCTGGCTGGGGCCTGCCCTCAGCTGGCTGGATTGATAATCTTTCTTCCACGAGCTAAGGCCTCCTCTCCAAGGAAGAAAAGATGGGTGGAGCTACAGGCTCATCCATCAGCAGATATCACTGGGTGCCAGGCACCAAGCTGCCCCAGGGCGAAGGCAGCACTGGGGGGAAGGGGCTCTCAGAGTCCATGTGGCAGGAGACCCTGGACGATGCCATCTTGAACCAACCCAGAGGCCTGAGCAGGAAGGAGGGAGCAGGGGCCGGGAAGTCATGTGTCACTGTGTGATAAGTCAAATAGAGACTTCCTGCCAGCCCCCTCCCCAACTTCTTAAAAGAACTTGCACAGGAAGAGGAGCTCTCTGGGGGGTGGTCTGGAGATGCAGAAGGTGCTGGAGCCTGGCGCAATGGGCAGTTGGAATGGGGGGACCTCCTGACTCTTCCAGGATCCTGAACAGCGCCAGGAAAAGAGTCCAGGACCAGTGCGAAGAAGCAGGGGCCTCTGCGCAGGAAGAAGAGAGGCCCAGGAGGAGAGCCCGGCGAAAGGCTGGCGCAGGCTGGCGCAGAGAGCCAGTGAAGACAGCCCCCTGCTGAATCCCCCCTCTCAGAGACCTGGAGGGTGAAAGAGAGCACCACCAGGAGCAAGAAGATCGGTCCCCTGGGGGCTGAGATTGGGCTCCCAGAAGGTAGGCGACCTTTGGCTGACCGACGATGAAGCTCGTTGGGCTCCACCGCCAGTCTAGAAGATGACCCCGGGGTGGGTCAGGTCCCGGGGGCTTCCCCCAACACGAAGTAAAGTCAGGGAGCACCGTCGTGCTCCCCGTGAAGTGTCCCCCAAAACGGGTTGCCAGGAGCCCACCCTGGCCCCCGGCAACAGCAGAGGAGGCAGGGAGCACCGTCGCACCCCCCGCGGAGAAGACTTCGGAGCCCGGGATCCCATTTCCGGGCCCTGAAGAATGAGAAAACAAGACGGGGAGCATCGTCGCGCTCCCCGCGAAAATAGCCGAGCGGGGTGCCAGGCGGCCAGGGAGGGGAGCGCCATTTCGCCCCCCTCGAAGATGTACAGGGGCTTGGGACCCCATCTCCAGGCCCCGTGTGAGGAGGTGGAGATGGGGAGCGCCGTCGTGCCCCCCCGCAGATGAGCCCAAGCCAGGGAGCACCGTCTCGCTCCCCGTGAAAGACGAGGAGTGACCCGGGATCCCAATTCCGGGCCCCGGCAGAGAAGAAGCAGCCTTTGCGGCTTCCAAGTTCTATAGAAAGAAAAATGTGCAGTTAAAATTATGCAGAGAAAAACAAAATACAATACCGCGTCTTATTGATAATACGAAGAAACAACTTTTTGACGATAATACACTAGATGACACATTTACGGCCAAAACATGGGGAACTTTGGTATGGAACATCTGCATTTATGCACATCAGACAGCCCACGATATCACCACACTAGAAAGGCCGTAAATAGAACACAGTCAGCTCTGCCTCAAGAGGCTAACAGAGAGAGTTTTAGCCGTCCCAATTCCGGCACCACCACACCGCACTTCTCCCCTGTAGTACAAAAGAAAGTACTAAAAAATGACATCTCTAAATGCCATACACTTCTTGATCAACTGGTAGAGGCAAGGCTACAAGTAAATGCCTTCACAGCCACTAACACCAGATCATACCAGGATACAGTGCTCTCGCTAGCACATTGGGAATTAATGGGCAGCGGTCCTCAGGCCCACTGTGTGTATGAGCTACAAGCCACGGCCCTAAGAAAAGACGGAATACAGGAACAACCCCCCCTCTCTCCAGATTATAGTTGGGATATAGCGAAATTTACGTTCACAGATTTCTTTAAAAGTGCCCACAACACCCACATTGATAATTCCCCTGTGAAATGTGTCCCCTCCACCTGGGGAGAAGGAAATATTGTTCAAGGTTCATGCATCAGCAATAACACAGGCTCACTGCAAAATTCTTACGCAGTGGGCACGGCTAGAAATGTACTGAAGGGGGGCAAGATTAACAACATGAAGGAAGAATAGTGAACATTTACACAGACAGCCAATATGCTTTTGGGGTGGCCCCTGATCTTGGCCAGCTGTGGGGTATGAGGGGGTTCCTTTCCTCAGCTGGCCAACAAATACAGCATGCACCATTAATAGCACAGCTGTGGCAAGCCCTGTTGCTACCACAGAGAGTTGCAATTGTAGAATGTGCTGCACACACCTCCTCCAGGGACTATGTATCACCAGGTAAAGCCTTCATTGATGCAGAAGTAAAAAAGGAACAGCATTAACTGGTTGTGAGAACACAA
The DNA here is from genome assembly GCF_964204655.1 of Triturus cristatus. Taxonomy (NCBI): domain Eukaryota; kingdom Metazoa; phylum Chordata; class Amphibia; order Caudata; family Salamandridae; genus Triturus; species Triturus cristatus. The sequence continues at coordinate 142,215,790 of NC_140585.1, read as the reverse complement.
TGGTTCAAATTGCTTTTACTCCACATGATGTCATGATGTCAAGATAAAGGCTGATGATACGTACTCTGACCCAAAGTATATCACTCAAAGGGCGGGGGGGGGAGAAAAGGAAGAATGGAAAAGGGGAGGAGGTAGGCAAACAGAAGAGGGTCAAAAGGGAAAAATATGTTTACCAATGATAATGCTTGCTCCCATGGCCCGCCTTTTTCATGGCCCATCACATGTAGGACGTGATGGAATGATCAGGCTGTTTTCCCAATGCTGGTACAATGGCTGCATTGGAAAGGGTACTTCCAGTGCCCTAGGCCACTTACCTTGCCCACATGAAATGGACTTCATCAACATGCCACCCTACTCAATATACAAGTACGTGTTGGTTATTATGTGCATGTTCAGCAAATGGACTGAGCCATACCCATCAAAGAGCTGTGATGCACAAACTGTTGCCAAATGCCTTCTGAAAGAGTTCATTCCACGCTTTTAAGTGCCTATGGTTTTGGGTTCTGACAATGGACCGGCGTTCATCTCACATGTGATTGAGGGGTTGTGCAAGGGGCTAGGAGCTACATAGAAACTACATTGTGCCTATCATCCACTAGCAGCGTGCGCTGTTGAGAGTGTTGAAAAATAAGATAGGGAAGATTTGTGCATCCACTGACCTGGATTGATGCACTATCACTTGCTCTGTTGTCCATGAGAAGCACCTCCGACAGAGTGACAAAGCTCAGCCCACATGAAATAGTGTTTGGACAGCCAAAGAACATCCCAGGCTACATGTCTATTGTCCCTCTGTCCGTAAATGATGATCTGCTTCTTCAATACTGCAAAAGACTAAGATCGTTAGGTGCTGTAGGCCCTTCCTGAAGCAGAGACACCAGCAGCCCACGGCCTCCAGGCAGGGGATTGGGTGTGGATAAAAGCCCACAACAGACCACACTGGCTCCAACATCAGTGGTAGGGGCCATATAAGGACCGGTTGACGACAGCAACAGCAGTCAAGTGTGAGTGCCTGACTTCTTGGATCCATGGCTACCATACAAAGGAAGAAGTAGCTCTGCTACCACCAGAGGAGCCTCCAGTGCCTTCCCCTGCATCACATCAAGGACAGCATCGCTACAACCTGCGTTCCACGAAAGGTACCAAGTGAGAAAGGTATCCAAGCTCATCCTGGAGGGTTGCGCGTGCTGCACACAGCAGAGAAAGGGAGAGTGTGTAAGCGGGCTCCAACGATACATTGACTAAAGACATCTGGAACATCAACGCCACAACACCTCAGTCTACAAGTTGTGACAACGAGACATCTTTATCTTCCTCATCCCTCTGTTTTCTTCATATTGAAAGTGCCTAAGTAATAGAAGTGCTTGCTAACCTCTCAAATTACTTGAAGACAGGCACCAACGATTACTTTTCGGTTGATAGATATCATCACTGAGGCTCTGCATCCTTCCTCAGCAGACTTAAAAAAGAGTGAAAGTGCAACAGAAGATAAGACATTCTTCCAACTAGTCACGCTAGCCACACGTGCCAACGACTGGAACAATGCCTCAAGACTGTCAGAAGAATGAGAGAAAATGTCCATTGGTGCGACTGGCAATATTCACCCACATTGCTGCCATTAGAATGACTAGCGCCCAGTAGATCATAACATGCAGAGTAATAGGGGACATCAGATTTTCTCATCTACAACTATAGAATAGATACACTCACCTGGAAGTTCCATTGCCAATGTTGCAGAACACAACATTTAGAAATAGCATTAGGAAAGGTTCAGGAAAGTACACACCACAAATATAATATAATAAAAGAACTGACTAGGTTTAATAGGACACAAATTGCAAAGAATACCAAGGAATCAGATCAGATGCCTAGTTCTGACAGGTGTGCCTAATTCTGACAGGTATGTGTTTTTTTAACGAGGCAGTGGCCTCATTAGTATGCCACATTCATTTTGAGTGTTGTTTGTCACTGTTTCAGTTTTCTTCTTATTCATCTGTGACACTTTGTCGCAGTTGAAGTTGGTTCACATGGTCAGCGCTGTGATGGGCCTCAGCCTGGGTAGCGGTCATTGGTCAATTGAGTTTACAGAAATGTCAGCAAGTTTCTTCGAAGAGTCTTGTCTTTCTCTGCCAACTACCTTCTGTTCTGACAGTGATGAGCTTTGGATGCCTGCCGAGGCTGTAGCCTTCTGACAGTAATGAGTTTTCTTTTGGATGCCTGCCCAAGTTCTGACAGTGAAGAGTTGTGGATGCCTGCAGAGGCGGTAGCCTTCGGACAGTGATGAGTTTTGGATCAAAAACAAAACGGAGGATAGCTATAGTCATGTTTCACTTCTTCTGGAGGGACTGTTAGAGGCAACATTTCTTGTACTATTCTCCATCCAATGTCTGGCTTGATGGAAATGTATTTAGGGCGAGTCAGAAAGATGGAGCAGGACTCTGAGGAGTGGAGAGTTAAATATACAGAGGTGCAACTCCAATAGGGAAATAAAAAGAGAAGACGGTGGTGATGGATTTGTTGTGATTTAATTTGAACCAGAAAGACAGATACACACACAAATAAAGGAAGGAAGAAAGTAACGATTTGAAAGCCTAGTTGTCAGGGAAGAGGAGCTCTTCCTCAGACTCTGGTGGTTTGAACAGAAGTAGGTCATCTAACCCACTAATTCCGTCATCGAAGTCGCTCTCCTTTTCCTGCTGTGAATCAGGTATTTTGTACTCCGGTGGTATAAAGAACTGATTCATTTTGATCATGGTTAACCTGTCCACGCTTTTGGGCGAGGGACATGTCCTTTTCAAAGTTACAAAGGCACCAGCAGCACTGAAAACATGCTGAGAAGAGGCACTTGCGACAGGGGAAGCCAGATACTTTATTGCCAGCCTCCTGAGCACTGTCCATTGGCTTCTTTTCCCATACCAATACACCAATGGGTTTCGATCAATGAAGACCTCTGTTGGGTCATCCAGACAGGCCTGGACCGCCCGCTCAATGCTCAGGGGTGCTCCAATGTGATAGGCCTCTTTAGGCTTTGCATCAGCACTGGACTTACCATACCCCTGCCGTAGAAACCAATCGGTTTCCGATTGTACTGTGTATGATCCTGTTCTTGCTGTTGTTGATGTTATTGGTAGTGTTGGTGTCGGTGACTGGTGGGAGGCAAACGCACTGCCCTCAGGCTCTGAAGTAGAACTTGACTCTGGATGCCCTGTAGTACTTGTTCTGGCCTGGGGCGGGGGGCCTCTAATTACCAGCCGTTCGTTTTCAAAGTCAATGGCTTGCTCAGCTATCAAAGTTTTATACTTAGCAACATCCACTTCTGAAAAAGGAATTACTGCCTTACTGTTCTGAAATACTTTGTACTGTGGATCCAAAATTGTGGCAGTAATGTAATGTGGATGTGACACAATGTTATTTTGAATCCTTCTATTTTCAGATAAATGGACGGCTAAGGAGTCCGCCAAATAATATGAGTCTTGTTTGTCATCCACACCTGCGTACATTTCAGACACCTCCTTCAGCTGTTGCTCTAGTATGTGCAACAATGGGATAGCTTGGCCCATAGTACAGTCCTCCCTGCTGACTTCACGTGTGATGACCTCAAAAGGAAGTAGCATCTCTGTTAGGCATTGAACGAGGTCTCATTGGCCCATCTCAAAGGTCATGCCTCTCACGTTAGGATCCCCTAATCTTTGCATGACATAAGCATTGAGTGGTATGTACTGCTCAAACAGACGATTAAGCATGTAATAAGTTGAGTTCCAATGTGTTGGCACCTCCTGGATGAGTGCTTTGACTGGCATTTTATGCTCACATTAAATGACCCTCAGCTGCTTCCGGGCTTTAAAAGAATGGCTGAAATGTGTGCATATTCTTCTGCAGGTGGCCAGTAAGTTGTTGACTTTCTATTCATTTTTTAGAAAGTCTTGTACAACAATGTTAATGCAGTGTGCCAAGCACTGGACCCTGAAATAGCCTCCATCTTTCATGGCCCTAACTACATTACTGCCATTGTCAGTGGCAACAATACCAATGTTAAGCCCTCTTGGACGCAGCCACTCAAAGACCTTGCTCTTCAATTTATCCAAAATGTTTGCAGCAGTATGAGATTTCTCCATGGCAAACATGGCTACAGTTGCATGTTTGCGAGTGGCGTCAAAAATCTCAGCTGCGTCAACACCAGCAGATATCTTTTCTCTAACCCCCACAAAAGAGATCCAGTGTGCAGTGATGCACATATAATCAGTGGCTTGGCAACTGGTCCACATGTCTGTTGTCAGGTGGATACTATTCTCCAAGCAATTCCAGCACGTCGTGATGTAGTGCTGGAACAGCAACTCTGGCAAAATAGTAGCGGCTGGGAACCTGCCATTTTGGGCAGATGGCTGTCACAAATTCCAGAAAACCTACCCCTTCAACAAAAGAAAAAGTGAGAAGGTGTAGTGCTAACATTTTAGCCAGCTTCGCATTGTACAAACGTGCTATTGGGTGGCTGCGTTCGTACTGCCCTTCCCCCCTAAACATGCTGATAATGGTAGGCTGCATGGTTTTCCTTTCTCTTAGGCTCAACAACGCACTTTTTTTCATTGCGGTACTCCTTGCTGTCTCAGGCTGACTCTTACTCTTGTGCCACTGAGATGTTGCTGAGGATGTGGGCGATAACACTGCACTGCTGGGGACAGGGCTACTTTGTGTACCACTACCAGAGAGAATGTCTCACTGTCCTTCCTCTTCCACCATGATCAGATCTTCTACTCGTTTATCCCTACCAACACCAATAGTTGCAGTTTTTATGCCGCGAAGGTGGTCCTACCAGTCGATCAAGTGGTGTTTTTTCAGATGGGTTATTTGGCCTCCGGTACCATAATTTGTACCAAGCTTACCCCGACTAACGGAGGTATTACAAATGGAGCATATAGTGATGTTCTCCTCCTTTTTACTAACCGTAAAGAAGTCCCAAACTGGGGGCTTAACTTTTGTCTCCTGCTGGAGGTGCCACTTCCAATGCCGGATGAACTTCTGGGTAGGCGTTGAATTTGACTCTGTGCTGTACCACTACCTACTTCTACTGAGGTGGTGGTTGTGCTGGGCCTTTGCTAATGCAAATATGGAAGCTGTAGGTTGTGTTGGTGTTACCTGTGGTGGAGGTATGCATGCTACATCCCTCGCAGCGATTTTGGATAGAGTAATAATGTTGGTCTCCATCTCCCCGGGGCCGGGAGTGATGTTTGTGATGACTGGCTCATCATCATCATCTTGCTGTTCTACATCGGCCTCCATAAGTGTAAGGCTTTCCGGAACCTTCCTTTTACCCAACCTGGTCTTGGGATGTGTCTCCCTCTCAGACTCAGTTTGTGGCTTCCAAGTGGCATCTAGATCATCAGAAGGGGTGCTTGGCGAAGAACTTGATGGACTAACCCTCCTTTTCCTTGCTGGGGATTTGGAAGACAAGGGATCTTCTGAATGAGTGGCTTCCTCTTCTTCTTCCTCTGCATGAGGCTCAATTTCCTGAACTGCCCCTACTTCGGGAGGAACAACAACTACTATTGCGGGCGGTGGTTGCGGCTGTTGACCACTTATCTGCTGTGTTTCCTCCTGCGTTGATTGGGTACTACTTTGAGATAGCGATAAGTTTATCTCAGGCTCAGCATCACTGGTTTCCACCATTAGCCTGGCTACCCCTTCCACACTCATGTGCTTGGGCCTGGGTTGGTGGGTTGGGCCCACTGATGCGGAGGTGCTCCCCCCAGCTTGCCCCCGGACACCGCTGCTGCAGGCGCAATTTTTGGTTTCCCAAAAAAGGTTTTGGGCGGCACACCAGAATTAAGTGTCACTTCCTTCTTTTGTTCCTTCTTCTCAATAGCAACCTTCTTGGTACTGGAGGACCTGGTACCTGCTTTCTTTGGGGCCATCTTCTTCAGATGTCAGCAGCACTCAGTTGCACAAGTTGCAGAGATGTCTGGTCAGGTCACATGTCACGTCATGTACAGCAGCAGGACGTCTGTCTGGCAGCACAACGGGCGATGATGACACACCTCCTCCTCAGTCTTTTGTGCAACTCAAAGCAAAAAAGCCAGAAGAACATCAGTCAAACGTGGAATTTGTTGTGCTTAAATTACTAATAGTACAATCAAACTAATATAATATATAATATAACTTAGTGTGTAATGGTCACAATTATTATATTTTAGTAACTCGGTGAACAACAACAGTGTAGCCATTTATGAGACTTTGACAACAAGGCCAAGGCTTTCCTGGTGTACTGTGTACACTCAGGAAGAATAAGAATAGCAAAGAACAAAAACAAAAATGTAGTGGAGCCTGTTTGCCCTAAATTTGTGCATCACGTGGGATGGATGCAGCATCAGGGAGCTGCAGCTGGCAATGGGGATGGATGTGGAAGCAGTAAGACAAGAGGAACAATGGAAAGACACGCAGGACTATGTGGCAAAAACAGCACACTACTAACTACCACCACAAAATGGCCCACAGCCACATGGTCACTCACAGGCACAAGGCACGGCAAACAGTGAACTCAAGCAGGCCTATATGGCCAGACAAAGATGCCTGATAAACAACACAGTTTTAATGTAAAAACGAAAATCCAAATGGCTAAAAACAGGTTGGAAAGTTACACAAAAACCACAACAACAACACATACACGTGCAAAAAAGGCATTTATTTAACACACCCAAAAAGTGAAATAAACCCCCCCAAAAAAACCACATTTTGCAATTCAATCCAATGCCATCCATGCCCTAAATGAAATTCAATAGACACCACAGAAACAGTTGTTTCATGCACCCATGAGTACCTCTGGGCCTACTGGCTGAAAAAGCCTAACACACACCCAAAAAGTGAACCCCCCCCCCAAAAAAAACATTTTACAATTCAATCCAATGCCATCCATGCCATAAATGATGTTTAAATTCAACAGACAACACAAAAGCAGTTGTTTCATGCACCCATGATGATTAATGAGTACCTCTGGGCGTACTGGCAGACTAGGCCACAAGCTTGGAGGCCTATGGCAAAAGCACAGTGGCTGGTCCCACAAAATGGCCACCACCACATGGCCAGGCCACCCACAACAACAAGAAAAGGAAGACAAGACAGACAATGCAGGCCTATGGCAAAAGCACAATGCTTGGCTTCACAAAATGGCCAGGCCATCTACAATAATAAGAAAGTGAAGACAAAGGACAGGACCAGGAAGTTGGAGACTCTGGGGAACTTCTTTCCTCTATAAAAAAATTGTAAAAACAGAAAAATGACTCCTTGCTCAAAAAACTACAGCCAAATGACAACCTGAGGAGTTTTTTTAGCAAAATGAACAAAATCTTCATTTTCGAGAAGGTTTTATGCTGCTCGAGAGATATTCTTTACCAGATTGCAAATTCTGCGTGTTCGGCATCGCGATCTTCACAAAAAGTCATTATCGCACGCGCGAACACGCATATTGAGCACGCGAAGAAGTAAAAAAGTGTAAGTCCGCGTTGTCGCGCAGTTCTGAGTTGCCAAAACTCCGAGAGCTGAACGTCCAGGGTTATCTACTGGCTGAAAAGACCTATTTATTTAACACACCAAAAAACTGAAATACCACCCAAAAAAACACATTTTGCAATTAAATCCAATGCCATCCATGCCATAAATGATGTTAAAATTCAACAGAAAACACAGAAATCGTTTGTATGCACCCATGATGACTACCTCTGGGCCTACTGGCAGACTAGGCCACAAGCTTGGAAGCCTATGGCAAAAGCAAGCACACTGACTTACTCCACAAAATGGCCGCCACCCACATGGCCAGGCCACCCACAATAACAAGAAAGTGAAGACAGACAATGAATGCAGGCCTATGGCAAAAGCACACTGCCTGGATGGCTCCACAAAATGGCCGCTAGCCGCCCACAACAAAAAAAGAAATGGAAGACAGACAATGCAAGCCTATGGTAAAAGCACACTGCCTGCCTTCACAAAATGGTCGCCACCCACATGGCCAGGCCACAACAACAACAAGCATGAGCCAAGGGGAACAAAGAAAAGACATGCAGGCCTACATGGAAAAAGCAGCACACTACTAAACTACCACCACAAAATGGCCCCAAGCCACATGGTCACTCACAGTCACAACAGGCCATGGAAAACAATGAACTCAAGCAGGCCTATATACGACCAGACAAAGGAGGCCTGCTAAACAACACTGCTTTAATACAAAAATGCAAAAACGAAAATCAACAGGGCTACGAAAGGTTGGAAAGTTACACAGCAAGCACACACACACATCCAACAAAGGTATTTATTTATAAACACACACACCCAAAGAGTGAAATACACCCCAAAAACCACATTTAGCAATTCAATCCAATGCCATCCATGCCCTACATGATGTTTAAATTCAACAGACACCACAGAAACATGCACCCATGTGTACATCTGGGCCTACTGGCTGAAATTTCAAAGAAAAACAACTAGGCCCCTACTGAAACTACAGGCCACCCTCAACAATACATTTTAAAAATGATGAAAATTCCCAAAAAATGTAGGTACGCTACAAACAAGCCCCAATCAAACAAACACGTACACCAATTCTCCAACTTACTTGTAAAATCTCAAATCCAAAAGTCCTCAAATCCAATCCAATGATATGATGCAGCAGACAGACACAGAGGGGCCGATTCCGATGGCCGGTCTGACAGCTGTCCGTAGCCTTACCCTGCGAACGACACGTACCCGGAGCCGGTCCGTCCTGTAGAGTAAGTACGATGCGCATAACTGCCAAAAACATGACCAACACGTAGTCTGTGAATCAAGCCCCATTCTCTGTCCGAGCCGTAACTCCCACAGAGGAACCGTGTTGCCCGGAAGCAGTATCCATAGTAGTTTCCGGCATGACAAGTACGATGTGTACTTTCTATGCGCCGGACGGGTTGTCACGTACGGCACGTCACAGCATCCGGAAAACAAGCATATCAGCTACGATTCGCGCCACAAATCAATACACGGCTATGAGACGTAACAGCTTGCAGCGGGTACAAGACGGAGCAACAAGCAGCGTGTACGACACGAACACATCATGAATCCCATCGCGCAGGTCATACCAGTACTCTACATTTATGACCGGATCAGGAACCGACGACGACGGAGCAGGCGGTAAGTCAGACACATAAACAAACGACACGTACCCGCAAAATGGCACACACACACAGGGGATACATATCCTGGCCACTAACAACAGCCCACCATAGGGGTTACATGGTCAGCATCACTAACACCCCCACCCATAGGGGGCCTGTTGCCATCACCCCTGCCACCCCCACTCACAGGGGACCTGTTGCCCATCACCCCTGCCACCCCCACTCACAGGGCTTATGTTGCCCATCACCCCTGCCACCCTCACTCACAGGGGACCTGTTGCCCATCACCCCTGCCAGCCCCACTCACAGGGCTTATGTTGCCAGTCACCCCTGCCACCCACACCCATAGTGGACCTGTTGCCCATCACCCCTGCCACCCCCACTCACAGGAGACCTGTTGCCCATTACCCCTGCCACCCCCACTCACAGGGCTTATGTTGCCCATCACCCCTGCCACCCCCACTCACAGGGGACCTGTTGCCCATTACCCCTGACACCCCCACTCACAGGGCTTATGTTGCCCATCACCCCTGCCACCCCCACTCACAGGGACCTGTTGCCCATTACCCCTGCCACCCCCACTCACAGGGCTTATGTTTCCCATCACCTTCAAACTCCTCACCCACGCGCACAAAGCGCTCCACAACTCCGCACCAACATACCTGAACAGCAGACTCAACTTCTACACCCCCGCCCGCCAGCTCCGCTCTGCAAGCCTCGCCCTCACCGCCGTCCCCCGAATCCAACGAACCACCACCGGAGGCAGATCCTTCACCTACATCGCGGCCAAGACCTGGAACTCCCTCCTCACCCACCTGCGGCAGACCCAGGACCTGCTCACCTTCAGGAGGCTCCTCAAGACCTGGCTCTTCGAGCAGTAGCAGCAGACCTCCCCCACCCCCCCATCAGCGCCTTGAGACCCTCGCGGGTGTGTAGCGCGCTTTATAAGTACTGTGATTGATTGATTGATTGATTGATTGTCAGTAATTGGCATGAGTGAAGGCCACAGTGTCAGGTTGGATATGTTTGGGGTATGTCACATACACCCTGAGTCCTGGGGGTGATGGCATGTACGTCACAGTGAGACCTGTAGCCCCAATACTGATGTGCACCCACAGTCTGCGTGCATGTTGTGTCTCAGATGTGTCTGATCACATGTTAGCAATGGGTGACAGTCTCCACATCCATGTGGTATATGCATCAACCTTGATAGGGTGTGTGTCTAAGAGACGTACATGTAGGGCCGGCATGAACAACAGTGGCCACTACCTGTGGGACTTACGCTTGCCTTGTGGTGTGTACGTGCTACGCCATGTCCATTGCTGTGTTGATGTGGCAATACAGGGAGCCTGGGTTTCTGCATGGCAAAGATCTGTGATGCCTGGGAGACATGAGTCCTCATTAGTCACTGGGGTAAGTTTTTTGAACGTTGCAGCAGCACATAGGTTGGGTGACACAGCCAGATGATTAGCCCATTGCACTACATGGCACTCACGTGGACATGTGTAATTGAGATGTGAGGTGGTGGTCTTGTAGGTGACATATGTGTCCATGCCCAACAGCACACACCTCAGTACATTGTGTCATTTTGTAGTGAGGGCTGCAATTTAGATACATACATTGCTATGTTAGCATAAGCGCGATAGATGTTAGAAAGCCATCTTGCCACTTTTGCTGCCTTTGCACACGACACTGCAGATACATGTTATTATTTGAAAACTGCTTGCGCGCCTTTTTATTCACATGAGAACTCTCTGTTGTTCACATCCCTAGACGTGCGCTGCGACCTTGGTCTGAACATTGTGTAAAGAAACAGTCTGGGTCGCCAGACAATGCATGTTTTTGAGTTCAGGTTGATCGGCCCACTATTTAGCCATAACACGCACGCAGCTGCAAATACCTGGAAGTCGAGTGCTTTTAATATTGCAGACTGCATGCTTTACACACATTCGGAAGAAGAGCTTTCCCAGGAGCAGAGAACACCTGATCCTGTGATGTGATTCCACTAAGCTGATCTTTACGGTATGGGGTTCCCCATTCAAGCCTAGATATCTTCTACTAGTCTAATAATATTAGTTTACTAGCGAAAGGAAGGTGGCTGTATTCCACTGTCATTATAGTATGATTACTCCTTTCATTTTCTATGGTATTGTAACAATGCTGATGGTTTTGATTTTAATCATTTGTCTGCTTATGTTAGCCAAGGTACTGCATCTTAGGACACGTAGTTTATAAAATAAACCTTTTAAACTTTACAGTGTCTCTGATTACTCTTGTTTGTGGACTGATATGAGAATAATTACGAACAGGTATTTCTGATTCCCACCATTCCTCAGAGTACTCTTGGGGGCATATCAACAACAACCGGCGATAATTATCGCTGAGCGCACTTAGCGCTAGGATAATTATCGCCGGTAGTACCGATTTTTATCGCTGAGATAGCGTGCTATTAGCAACGCTTATCTCAATAGCGATAAAAATCCTGGTGCTAAGTGGCTAACGTGAGATTATCGCTGGAAACCCAGCGATAATCTCATGTTAGCTTGTTGATATGGACAGACAAACTTAGCCATGATATCCTCCTTCCATAGGATATCATGGCTAAGTCAGAAAAATACCAGACGTAAAAAAGCAGCGTTAACCGCGGTTAGCGCTGCTTTTTTTGTCTCTAACAGGGTTAACGATATTCTTGATAATAGGAGAAATGTCGCTTAGCGAAATTTCTCCTATTATTTTACTCTGGAACGCCCCCTTTGCATCTCATTAGAGATGCAAGGGGAAGCGTAGAGTAAACGGGTGCTAACATGCGAATTTGCATGTTAGCACCCTGTTGTAGATAGGGTGCTAGTTTTATCTCTGCTTTTTTGGCTTTTAAAGCCAAAAAAGCAGAGATAAAGCCCTTGTTGATATGCCCCTAAGTCGCTTGTTCTGGATTGTCTATACATTGGGACCTCCGAGATAATACGGATAACGAATGGGACACTGATGCTGGTCGGATAGGGGTTTCTGGGTTCTGAGGTGAGTTTTTGGTACACCACAATTCACTGAGGTCCTGGTTTCCTGCGCATAGTTCTGTGCATGAGCAGAATCCCTGCAACAATGTCATGAACTAGCATGTGATAGTGATCGTGGTCATGGCCACATGGGGGGATGTACTGACAATCTTCCTTTGTGCATCTCTCTACTGCAGGGCACCAGCTGTCCATCGTCCGTTCCCAGACCTTGCAACCATGCAGGAACGCGACAGCATCAGACGGTACCGCTTCACCAGGCCACTGATTGAGGAGTTGGCAGAGCAGTTGGCGCCATACCTGCTACCTGGCCGGACATACCCTACAGCACTGACCCCAGAGGTGAAGGTGATGGCAGCCCTGCACTTCTTTGCTACTGGTACCTTCCAGTACACTGTGGCTACTGCTGGTGGTATGTCGCAAACAATGTTTAGTCTGGTGCTGCGCGATGTCTTGGAGGGGATGGTGCAATTCCTCGACCTGTATATCAAGTTCCCGAGCCAAGATGAACTCCCTGAAATTAAGGATGCCTTTTATACACTGGGAAGGATGCCGAACATCATTTGATCCATTGATGGGACACATGTTGCCCTGATACCATCACAGGCACATGAGCAGGCATACCGTAACAGGAAGCACTACCATTCGATCAATGCTCTGATGGTCTGTCTTGCTGACATGTTGATCACACATGTGTGTGCACGGTTCGCTGGTTCGGCGCACGATGCCTACATTATGAGGAGTAGTCACATTGCAACGCTAATGTCTCAGATGCCAGCTCAGCGTGCCTGGCTTGTCGGTGTGTACTGACTGTTTCTCATTGTGTGTGTTTGTCAGTGTTGTATTCTGCACTCCTACAAAACTCAGCTACTTGTTCATTTTTGTGTGTGTAGGTGACTCCGGATACCCCAACATGCCGTGGTTGCTGACACCCCTCAGGAACCCTGTGACACCAGCCGAGCTGCGCTACAATGAGGCACATGGTCGGAGCAGGAGGGTGATTGAGCGGACATTCGGCCTCCTGAAAAGCCGCTTTCGCTGCCTGGACAAGACCGGAGGGGCCCTTCCATATGAGCCTGCAAAGGTGTGCAAAATAATACTGGTCTGCTGCATGCTACACAACATGGCAATGCGGAAGGAGGTGCCTCTCATCCAGGATGAGGATGACGACGACCAACGTCCGGCACCTGTGGAGGATCCCGGCCTGGGCCAAGATGCCAGTGATGATGAGGAAGATGGTGACGTCTGCTCCCAGCTCATCAACAACTTCTTCACCTGAATGTGAGTTTCCAGGGTTGTTATGTGAATGTATGGAGGTAGCCAGGAATGTGTTGAGCCAGCTCTGTTGCTGTCTGAGTGTGTCTGTGTGCCACTTGACTGGATGCGTGCTGTGATGTGTCCATTCAGGTGGTGTGTACTCCACAATAGGGTAGTACTGCTACTAGTGTTTGTGTAGGTGTTTTGCAACATGTTTTGTGCATGTGTATTGTATTTCTCTCCTGTTCGTCTGTGCTTTTGACTGTATCTTGTCTGTCCTTCCCAGGGTCCTATGCCTGTTGTGTGGTCAACACTGACCCCCAACACCCAGAAGCCAACACAAGTGTGGAAGTTGACAATTCCCATCAACTGATGTACCACACATCCCTGGACTTCCATTCTCCAACACATTGTGAGCGTGTGTCCACTGTTACGTAGAATTACCGTGCAACTACTGTGGAATAAACGTGTTGCTGATGTGCAATGAACCTGTGCTACGCTTTGTTATGTGCGTTGTCTGTCTTCCCACATCTGAGTGACATCTACTTACCTCACCTGTGGACTTGTTACCACTGACTGTGCTTGGTGTTGTGTCTGTGCTGCCAATGTGTTTCAGGTCAACATCATTGTGTGTGATGAGTAACATGGCCATGGTGAGTATGTTTTGTGTTGCCATAGTGGTGTGTCTCCCTCACATGTGTCACATCCCCATGACTGACATTACGTTGGTCACATTGTTGCAGTATTTGGCATGCACTGTGTTGTGTAGCAGATCGACTTCGCACTGAACATGACAAGTTTGAATCACAACAGAGGCAAGTATGGTGTACTGGTGAGTTTATTTACAAACGTGTCAGTGAGGTTCACAGGATGGTGGGTGCTGTACAGTGGTTTGGGAATCCAAAGTTCACATTGGAGTTGGAAGTGCTGGTAGATGAAATGTCCAGAGTAAAGTCCACAGTCGTCTGCTACATTGGCCCAACATGAACCCTCCATGTCATGTGGGCGAGTTGTGTGCGATTGGACAAGGTGAATGGGTTGCGCACAAAGAACATTGTCCAGAACAGGTTTAGAGGCCCTGGGGGATTGTAGGAAGGTGGAATCTGACTAATGGTTGCCCCCAACTTTGTGCCTGCTATCTGAGTGGTTTTTGACTAGTCTGGCTGGCATCCAGCTATCCAGGACCCCAGCCTATCTGCTTTCTCCTTAAAACTGATGCGAGTACCCTAGGTACAAACCAATTGGACACTGAGGATACCCTGGCAGTCTCTTGTAGATGGTACCCTAGGTACCCAGGGCATGGGTCCCTCAGTAGGCCTACCAGGGCTGCAGCACTTATTGTGCCACCCCGGGACAGCCATACAAACTGACACCACCAGACCACTACTGTAGTCTGGGTAAGGTGGTGCTAGCACCCCTTACAGGGATATAGGTACCCTTTATCCCACCCTATTACAACACATGTACTCTCATAGGTCACCCCTAACGCAGGCCTTGGTAATCCTACAAGGCAGGGTGCTGAGGTATGTGTGAGGGGGGACCACTACCTGAGTAGGGCCCCTCTGCAACCTTCGTAAAATCATTGCTGGGTTGTTTGTAGTGTAGCCATACCATATACTCTTAACCGCATTATAAGTCTATCGCGATAACGTGATAACTTGAGAATGGCTACACAGAACCATATTGTGTTTGGTGTCAAACATGTAGTAATCATACCCCCAGTTCAGCCATGGGCAAGAGGGCACGATTCCCCCCTGCTAGAGGGGCGATATGGGAAAAGCGGCAGAATTAGACACCAATTTAAAAGTGCACACGTAGTACAAAATGGATGCTATCAGCCACCCACACAACTCTGGCTGCCTGTTGCTGGGGAAAACCCCAGCCTCGGCAGCTGAACAATAGGGTTCATGTGGCAGGGAGGTGCCAGCACCTCCCCAGACAGGATATGTGGATTGGAATTGGGTGGGTGCACCATATGATGCCTTTCAGAGTTGCACGTAGGCTGCTACAGCGCCTACATTCTGCATACACCGCCTGGAACCGGTTTAGGGGCATCCTGCCCCTCGCCCAGGCGGGAAACACACAAAGGGGAGAGGGTGTAGCCACCCTTTCCCGCCTCACCTCTCATTGGTGGACACTGATCTGGACACTCTCCTAATCTTGGGGATAAAGGTGAATACCTTGGGCCCAGAGCCTCAGATTAATCTTGGACTTCACAGCCTTGACCTTCGACGAGCTGCTGCCCAGCTGACTGAAGAAATCTCCCTTCGGGTAAAGGAGTTACCCCCCAGCTTATCAGGCACCTGAAACACTGCAAGTGACCTAGTTGGAACTTTGCTGCTCCTATGGACTTCGTCGACTTCCAGCAACCTTGAGGTGGGTTTCCTGAGCATCCCAGAGGCCAGTGAGTGTGCACAGCAAGTCTGAGCATCGTGGACCGTGTGGGTGCCGAGATCCCCAATACCCCAGGACACCAGCCACTTCTTGTATAGCACACGACCCTGACCAGTGGGGAAGTTGTGCTTTGGCCCAGTATTGAGAAAACCTCTCAGCAGCAATTGTGCCAAATATCAGCACCCTAGCCCCCTCCGGTGGCCCGTGGGCTCCCTTTTACGTACTCCAAATTTCTGCCTCCCACGGTCCCTTGTCTCTCGACTGGTGGGCCCTATCAGAGGTCAATCTCGACTTTCAAGAGTTCCCCTGGTTGCTCCAGACCTGCTCTATAGTCTCTCTAAAGGAGACCTCTCACAGACCTCGTGGGTCTGCACCAGTAGCTGATTTATTTATCGTGCATGGGTTGCGGTTGCCAAGGCTTAGTGGATCTAATCTGGACACTAACACTGCAGCAACCCTCATCCATTATGGGACAGTCGCCCTCCAGAAAGTGGCCTTCCTTGATGCCTCCCGGAGCCAGTGGCTGCAGATCCAAGCTACACCTCTTTCCACTTAAAGCACCCGACATTGAAGGGCTCGTTCCTTTGAGCTCCCTGGTCACTGTGCCGTGACCCAGACTCTGTCCCCTCTGCTTTCCGGTTCTTCTCTACCAACTCTACAACTTCATTCTTCACGACATCATCAACGCTTTTGGCTAGCAGCAGTTTTGTACATTTTCCCATTGAAAATCAGCCCGCGACCCGACATCGAAAACGACCCATGCACCCGGCTTCCCTGGGGCAGGTAACAGTGGTACCTCGGTAATCTCGTGGTAGTGGGCTCCTCAAAAGCTTAACTCTAAGCCCTTAACTTTGAACTCCTGCTAGAAGTGTCTTTAATCTTTTAAAATCAAACCGCGACATTCTCCATAGGCTATAATAGAGATCCCGATAGCAGCTATTTGCACTGCACGCGCCTCCCGTGTGTCCCCTTCCTCATAACCTGGGGTGGATTCTTAAGGGGCCAGCGAGCCTAAATGCCCTAGACATTGTCTGGAGAATTGTCGTGGTTCTTATACCACTTTTTTAATATATGGTTTGGTCCCCCCCTGGGGCCCTGTGATTCCAGTGCTATTTATTGTATCTATCAATGCTTGTTTGAATTGTAACTTTGCCTCTAGCCTCATAAAGAGACTTGTGGGATTCTGTTTAGAATAAATACATATATTTTATATATATACCTGTGTAGACTACTCTTTCATTTGGTCATTCAAGAGGTTATCTATGGTAAAACAATAAGCTTAACACTCCTTCAAGACTTAGCCTGAAGGCTGCTCCCCACAGCTACCACTAGGATAGCTTTCTTTAAAGGTTGTCTTTAACCTATCACCTTAAGAGTTGAATTGGACTGGTGCAAGGTGGCCACTATAACTAGTGACCAGCATATGCCAGGCCAACTTCTCACATTGGTGTGCAGCGGTTGGATTCAAGCTTCCCATTGTTTAACGAGATAACAAATTGAATTTCTAGAGTGAAAGCCACTTGGTACCAAATGTACATATAAATTCAAGCTTAGAATATAATACGTTCTACTGAACTTAGGAGTTGTGTGTAGAGGGTTTAGCACACCTTGACTACAACTCAAGAAAGGGTTCAGTAGGCCACATTTAGTGTAGGTAGATACACCAGTACCACTACACTAGAAAATGTCTGTAAGTTCAGGTGGCCATAAGGCTCTGGAAGGACCCCATAGGGTCCCAGTCGACAAGTATGATAATTTCTCCTTTGCTGAGCTTAGGGAAATGTGCACCACTAGGCAACTTAAGACAAACAAAGGTGCCAACACCCAACGTCTCAGGGAAATCCTGCTCATAGCAGACTTTAAGCAGACTTTAGTGTCTGGGTGATGGGGTATGGGGTAGACAGGTCGGGTGGGCATCCCTCAGGAGAGGACACTCCTAGAGTGGACTCTGATGGGGACCAGGATGAGGAAAATGATCCTGACCTGGAAGAACCAGACCACTCACAACATGGAGGTGATGGCTCAAGAGGCACTCCCTTCATCCCTAATGGGAGAGTGGTGGATCCAAACAGAAGGAACAGATCCCCCTCAGAGGGGTCCAACCATTCTAGGAGATCCAAAAGGACCTCTGCCTCTCCTCAGAGTAGAGAATCCTCCCAAGAGAGGAAATGCAGACTGATCCAGTTTAAGCAGGCAAAGCTTCAGCTCAGGAGAGAACAGTTAGCATTAGACAGGCAGTCCCTGGAGCTTCAGAAAGCTTAAAGAAAGTGGGGTCTAGAGATCCCTGGTGGCAGTAATGAAACCCCTAGAGTTAGAGAGAAAGCTCCTGACAATAGGAACCTCCATAAGATTGTGCCCCCCTATCATGCAGGGGATGATATCCACAAATGGATCACTGCTCTTGAGAGGGCCTGTAAAGTACAAAGGGTCCCAGTAGAGCAGTGGGCAGCAATCCTGTGGCTTTCCTTTGCAGACAAAGGAAGAGACAAGCTCCTCTCTGTTAGAGAAGAGGATGCAGATGATTATTATATCTTGAGAGATGCTTTAATTGATGGGTTTGGCTTAACCACTGATCAGTACAGGCTTAAGTTCAGAGACAACCAAAAAGCACAGGATCAAGATTGGGTAGACTTTGTGGATTGTGCTACCAAGGCATTGGAAGGTTGGTTAACTGGCAGTAAAGTAAAATATTACAAAGGATTGTACGATCTCATCATGAGGGAGCAGATCCTTAATAATTGTCAGAACCAACTCTTACACCAGCACCTGGTGGACTCTGATCTGACCTCTCCCCAAGAATTGGGAAAGAAGGCAGACAAATGGATCAGAACCAGGATTAGGCCCAAGAACCAAGGTGGTTACCAGAAGAAAGATTCCACTAAGCCCAAAGAGAAAGGTGGGGATAATAAAACAGAAAAGTCCTCTGAAGGGCCCCAAAAACCCAGTTCTGGGGGTGGGTCCCAAAATCCTTCCTCTTCTAACAAGAAACCCTATTGCCATGTGTGCAAGCAACCTGGCCACTGGAAAACTGACTCCAGCTGTCCAAAGAATGGCAATAAAGAAAATGTTCCTCCCATTGCAGCTCCAACACCTCCTGCTACTACTAGTAGTAATCCCCCAGGTGGTGGGAGTGCACCCAAAATCTTAGTTGGGCTTTCTTGGGGAACCCAGGTGAACTCTGGCCTAACCAGGTCCCGTACATAAGCAACTCTAGTCTGTGATGGTCGCATGGGGTTTGCCAACTTTACCATGAGTCCCCATATCTTGGGCAGGTACATACAAGAGTCCATGATCAATGGTCAGAAGGCTGTGGCCTATAGGGACACAGGGGCTAGTGTCACCATGGTGACCAAGAGGCTAGTGCCCCTAGAACACCTTTTACCTGAGTTTAGCTACCAGGTGACCAACATAGATGGAATTAGGACAGACCATCCCATGGCAGTGGTAAATCTCAGCTGGGGAGGGGTCACTGGCCCAAAGAGAGTGGCAGTGTCCCCAACCTTGCCTGTAGATTGTCTACTAGGGAATGATCTGGACATCTCAGCCTAGGCTGAGATAGACCACAAGGCCCATTTGAAAATGTTAGGCATCCCAGAGAGAGTGGATGAGACCTTGAAGGCCTCGCCTCCACCCCAGGAGAAAGTGAAAAGAGTTAAGCCTGAAACTATGGATCACTCCACCCAAACAGAGAGCAAAGGGTGTGAGGAACAGTCCTCCCCCCACCAGACTAAAGGTAAGGGTCAAGTTTCCGAGGGAACTGACCCTGCCCCTTGTGAAGTAACTGCCCCAGAGGTGGACAGGCCTGGCCTGGCCACAGCTCTGATGGCAGGGGATCCTTCCAAGGTGGCACCCAGTCTGGAGCAGGTATCCTGCCCCTCTCTACCCTGCCTCAGCCAGCCCAGGGCTGCAGAGGACAGGGAGGTCAGTGGACCCTTGATGGGCCCCTGTCCAGAGGAACCCCCTCATTAGAAGGTTAGGGACACCCAGCAGAGTAGTTCTAGCCAGGTAAATATTCCTCTACAAACTGAGGGATCCCCCTTACCCCTAGGTACAGGTACCCCCCAGATGGACTTTGTTGGGCACAGGGAAACCTGGGGCATAGTTGCCACAAACATTCCAATGCCCCCCACTATTCCAACCAGAGGGACCCAACCCCCAGCTGTAGGCAGCCAGAGGTTGACCCTTAGGGCCAGATATGACACAGTCATGGACAGAAAGGCTTCCCAGGTGACCAGTGTTCTGAGGAGGTTGAGACCACCCCAAATAGGGCCTCACTTCCAGACTCAGACGCCTCATCAGCCTGATTCTGTACCAAAAACCAATACAGGTAATTTCCCTAGACTTTGGAGAAACTCTAAAACCCCTTGGTGTAGGATTTCCCAAGTGGACCATGAGACAGGGAGCAACCATGCTAGTGCAGGTTCTTCCTTATATGGCCACTCAGGAAATAAAGGCTTATCTGGACAAGGTTAGCCTTATCTCCTTTTGTTTGGGGGGAGGGGGTTATGTAGGAAGGTGGAATCTGACTAATGGTTGCCCCCAACTTTTTGCCTGATAGCTGCGTGGTTTTTGACCAGTCTGGCTGGGATCCTGCTATCCAGGACCCCAGCCTATCTGCTTTCTCCTTAAAACTGATGCGAGTACCCTAGGTACAAACCAATTGGACACTGACGATACCCTGGCAGTCCCTTGTAGATGGTACCCTAGGTACCCAGGGCATGGGTCCCTCAGGAGGCCTACCAGGGCTGCAGCACTTATTGTGCCACCCCGGGACAGCCATACAAACTGACACCACCAGACCACTACTGTAGTCTGGGTAAGGTGGTGCTAGCACCCCTTACAGGGATATAGGCACCCTATATCCCACCCTATTACAACACATGTACTCTCATAGGTCACCCCTAGAGCAGGCCTTGGTAATCCTACAAGGCAGGGTGCTGAGGTATGTGTGAGGGGGGACCCCTACCTGAGTAGGGCCCCTCTGCAACCTTCGTAAAATCATTGCTGGGTTGTTTGTAGTGTAGCCATACCATATACTCTTAACCGCATTATAAGTCTATCGCGATAATGTGATAACTTGAGAATGGCTACACAGAACCATATCGTGTTTGGTGTCAAACATGTAGGAATCATACCCCCAGTTCAGCCATGGGCATGAGGGCACGATTCCCCCCTGCTAGAGGGGCGATATGGGAAAAGTGGCAGAATTTAGACACCAATTTAAAAGTGCACACGTAGTACAAAATGGATGCTACCAGCCACCCACACGACTCTGGCTGCCTGTTGCTGGGGAAAACCCCAGCCTCAGCAGCTGGACAATAGGGTTCCTGTGGCAGGGAGGTGCCAGCACCTCCCCAGACAGGATATGTGGATTGGAACTGGGTGGGTGCACCATATGATGCCTTTCAGAGTTGCACGTAGGCTGCTACAGCGCCTACATTCTGCATACACCGCATGGAACCGGTTCAGGGGCATCCTGCCCCTCGCCCAGGTGGGAAACACACAAAGGGGAGAGGGTGTAGCCACCCTTTCCCGCCTCACCTCTCATTGGTGGACACTGATCTGGACACTCCCCTAATCTTGGGGATAAAGGTGAATAACGTGGCCCCAGAGCCTCAGATTAATCTTGAACTTCACAGTCTTGACCTTCGACGAGCTTCTGCCCAGCTGACTGAAGAAATCTCCCTTGGGGTAAAGGAGTTACCCCCCTGCTTGGCAGGCACCTGAAACACTGCAAGTGACCCGGTTGGAACTTCGCTGCTCCTATGGACTTCCAGCAACCTTAAGGTGGGTTTTCCGAGCATCCCAGAGGCCAGTGAGTGTGCACAGCAAGTCTGAGCACCGTGGACCACGTGGGTGCCGAGATCCCCAATACCCCAGGACCCCGGCCACCTCTTGCATAGCACACGACCCTGACCAGTGGGGAAGTTGTGCTTTGGTCCAGTATTGAGCCAACCTCTCAGCAGCAATTGTGTCAAATATCAGCACCCTAGCCCCCTCCGGAGGCCCGTGGGCTCCCTTTTACGCACTCCAAATTGCTGCCTCCTGCGGTCCCTTGTCTCTCAACTGGTGGGCCCTAGCAGAGGCCAATCTCAACTTTCAAGAGTTCCCCTAGTTGCTTCAGGCCTGCATTACAGTCTTTCCAAAGGAGACCTCTCACAGACCTCGTGGGTCTGCACCAGTAGCTGATTTGTTCATCTTGCGTGGGTTGCGGTTGCCAAGGCTTACTGGATCCAATCCGGACACTAACACCGCAGTGTCCCTCATCCATTGTGGTACAGTCGCCCTCCAGAAAGTGGCCTTCCTTGAAGCCTACCGGAGCCCGTGGCTGCAGATGCAAGCTACACCTCTTTCCACTTGAAGCACCCGACATTGAAGGGCTCTTTCCTTTGAGCTCCCTGGTCACTGTGCTGTGACCCAGACTCTGTCCCCTCTGCTTTCAGCTTCTTCTCTACCAACTCTATAACTTCATTCTTCACGACATCATCGACGCTTTTGGCTAGCAGCAGTTTGTACATTTTCCCATTGAATATCAGCCCGCGACCCGACATCGAAAACGACCTATGCACCCGGCTTCCCTGGGGCAGGTAACAGTGGTACCTCGGTACTCTCGTGGTAGTGGGCTCCTCAAAAGCTTAACTCTAAGCCCTTAACTTTGAACTCCTGCTAGAAGTGTCTTTAATCTTTTTAAAATCAAACCGCGACATCCCCATAGGCTATAATAGAGATCCCGATAGCAGCTATTTGCACTGCACGCGCCTCCCCTTCCTCATAACCTGGGGTGGATTCTTAAGGGGCCAGCGATCCTAAATGCCCTAGGCATTGTCTGTAGAATTGTTGTGGTTCTTATATCACTTTTTTAATATATGGTTTGGTCCCCCCCTGGGGCCCTGTGATTCCAGTGCTATTTATTGTATCTATCAATGCTTGTTTGAATTGTAACTTTGCCTCTAGAGACTTGTGGGATTCTGTTTAGAATAAATACATATATTTTATATATATACCTGTGTGGACTACTCTTTCATTTGGTCATTCAAGAGGTTATCTATGGTAAAACAATAAGCTTAACACTCCTTCAAGACTTAGCCTGAAGGCTGCTCTCCACAGCTACCACTAGGATAGCTTTCTTTAAAGGTTGTCTTTAACCTATCACCTTAAGAGTCGAATTGGACTGGTGCAAGGTGGCCACTATAACTAGTGACCAGCATATGGCAGGCCAACTTCTCACAGGGATGTGCTGGGACATCTGCCTCTCACATGTCCTTCTTCGGACGACCCCTCGTCTTCCGGGGGGGGGGGGGGGATCCTCATGTGCAGGCCTCTGCGGTGCAGGGGACTCTCCGCCAGAGTCCTCCTCCCTCCCTGTGGTACTGGCAGATGGTGTTGCGACAGATGTTGTGGGCACACAGGGGGGTGGGGACAGGTTGGTGTTGATCTGGCGGAGGCATTGTAGTATGTCCCAATGCAGCGCAGTAAGGGCATCCCACTT
The DNA here is from genome assembly GCF_964204655.1 of Triturus cristatus. NCBI lineage: Eukaryota > Metazoa > Chordata > Amphibia > Caudata > Salamandridae > Triturus > Triturus cristatus. The sequence continues at coordinate 142,192,508 of NC_140585.1, read as the reverse complement.
TGCCTCCATGCGGGCATGGTGGGCGACCTGCTCCTGTTGCATGTCCTTGAGGATCTCCACTACCTGGCCAAATCCTCCGGTGCTATCCTGGTACGCATCTATGATGCATGCCAGTTGGGGGTCATCATACAGTCCAGACCCCTCTGCAAGGCGTGCCCTGTGCCTCCCACCCCTCCCAGCACCCCTCTCCACACGGGCAGGACCAGTGGCGGTACGCACAGGTGACCCTGGGACCCCTTGGGTGGTGTTGCTGGTGGTGTTGGCTGTAGCTTCCGGGGGGTCCTGTGTCCCTGTGCTGTGGGTGTTGATTGTCCTCGGTCTATCCGTGTTGGCGGGGGTGCCCTGTCGGTGTCCAGATGGTGGAGGCGTGTGTACAGGGGTGGCAGATGTTGCTGCTGCTCGTGCTGCATGATGGTTCACACCAGAGGGGCCAGGTTGGTCGTCGTCATCCGAGGAGGACAGTGAGAGAGTCAGACCAGAGAGCTCAGTGTCCAACAGAGTCTGGGACTGGGTATCCTTGTCATTTGTCACTGGGTACCCAGCACGACCTGTGTTTGGAAGAGACACACAATGTGATTTATGTTTCTACATGCATCGTTGGTTCACAAACATGACATTTTCTACTTTTCAAACAGGTGCCTGCCTGTACACTGCTTTTTCCCAGCTTGTCACAGACAGAGTTTGATCTCGTTGTTGGCCATTTGCCAGCATGGCCTTGTGCTCCCCACAACAGAGCCCAGTGTCAGACATCTTGTCAGTCCCTTTCCACTCCCTGTGAGGCAAGTATGTTTCAGGTTGATCTTGCTGGGCCATGTGGGTGGGTGTAGGTTGTCTGTGACTGCGAGTCCCATCATACTCTTGGCTACACCCCCCTTTCCAGCATGCCCATGCTTCCTCCCTCTTGACTCTGCTTCTCTGTGAGGGGGTGTGACAGCAATGGCAAGATGGCTGACTGTGAAATCCTGGTGTTTGTTTGGCTACAAGTCCCAAGTGAGCCCCTGTGCTTCACACAGCAGCACCCAGTACGGGGTATCTTTTGCTGATATTTCAATGAGGTGTGTCAATACATTGTACCCGGTGAGTTGTGTGGAGTTTGTGATGGGGGGTGTCTCCCCATGCTGATTAGTATGGTCAGGACTGTCAGTCCTCCTTCCCATCATGACAGGTGCTTCCATTGTAGGGCGTGCAAGTTGTCTTTCAGGATGTCAGTCAGTGGTGTCCTGCTTCTGATTTGCGCACACGCCCTAGCAGGGCCTTGTGCTCCCCACAGCAGGACCCAGTGTCAGCCATCTTGTCAGTCATTTTCCACTCCCTGTGATGTGGGCATGTTTCAGAGAGGTCTTGATGGGCCAATCAGGAGGGGAGCATTATCTGTGACTACAAACACCACCATGCTTTTGGGTACACTCACTTCACCTGCATCCCCACTATTCCTTCCTGACAGTCAGTTGCACTGTGAGGTGGTGTGTTTGTGGTGGCAAACTGTCTGACTGGGTGTATTTGGCTTAGTGCCACTGGCTTTCTGTATTTGTTTGTAGGTTGGTGCATGTCATGACACAGTGCCCAGTCACTATGAGATGGCAGGTATTGTGTTTGTGTGACTAAGATACACATCTTGGGTTGATTATCTATTGGTTATTGTAGTTTTGCTTGGGGTGCATGGTTTCACTGCCCCCTTGCCACACAATCTTGGGTATGTTGTTTGTGTACTCACCAGTCTCTGGGATGTCTGTTAGGCCATGGACGCTCTCTGGTGGTAGGATGTCCCGCACCTTTTCCTCCCAGGTCCTGAAGTAGACTGGTTTGGCAGGAGGGCCCCCGCCGGTGCACTGACTCAAGGCGTGATCTTTTTCGATGAGTTTCTTGACCCTCCTGCGCACATCATACCACCTGTTCTGGATATCGTCCTTTGTGCGCAACGTTGGTGCTTGTGCGTTCACCTTGTCCACAATCCTCGCTCACATCTTGGTTTTCTGTGAGATGGGGGTCCTTTGAACCAATGTACCAAACAAATGTGGCTCTACTCTGATGGTCTCATCTACCAGCACTTCTAACTCACTATCTGTGAACTTTGGATTCTTCTTTGGAGGTATAGTGATGGGTGGTGGTGGTGGGGATGTGTGTGTGAGAGTGCAAGTGATGGTGGTTTGGTGTTGGTTTTGCTGTGTGTATGTATGTGTGCTTTTGTATGAGGTGCTGATGGTGTTTTAGTTGTGTGATGAGTGAGTTGTGAGTGTGTCTGTGGTTGCTGTATACTGGTGTTTGCTACTGGCTGTGTCTCCTGTTTGCAAGGGATGATGGTAGTGATTGTAGTCCTTTATATAGTTGTAGTTGTGGGTGTGTCTGTGCGTGTCGGTTGTGCGGCTTGGTCTCCGTGCGAGTCGGTCTAGTTTTACACGCATTGCATCGTACTGCGCTAATCGTACATCTCGGGTACAGGTCGGTCGGGTTGATTCCGGGTTTGTGTCGGTCGGTGAAAATCACGTCGGATTTCCGGCCGGATCACTATTTTCCCTCCGGCTCGGTCATACAGCTTGTATTCCGTACGTGTCGGTTGTAATTCACGGGTCGTACGGCGCTGGTCGGTGTCGGTCGGTATTCGGTCCGTGTGTGTCGGTCGGTGTGTTTTGCATCCAGAATTGGAATCGACCCCAAAATGTGATCCTTCCAGCTCCAAATCCTAATGAAAGTGAACAGCACTGGGAGGAGCCTGCTGTACAGGAACAGGAAGTTGGAGACTCAGGGGCACTTCCTTCCTTTTGAAAAAAAAGTAAAAAAAGAAAAAGAGCTCCTTGCACAAAAAACTACAGCTAAATCACAATCTGAGGAGTTTTTTTGAGCAAAATTATCATTTTCGAGAAGGTTTTATGAGGCTCGAGATATATTCTTCGCCAGATTGCAGTTTCTGCGTGTTCGGGATCGTGATCTTACCAACACTGACGCTGGAAGTCAGATCGCACGAACGAATGATATGTTCTCGTTCGCACACTCTCGCGGGATCGTGCGGCCGGATTCCAAATCTCGTGGTGCACGTGAACGGATAGGAAATCTCGTCGGCGAACGCAGAATCATGGTAAGTCCTTACCGCACCTGTGAGAACGCATATTGAGCGCACGAAGAAGAAAAACCGCTAGGCTATGTTGCAGATTGCGTAGTATTATTCGATAACTATGCGTTCTACGCAAATCGCGAAGTTACTGAAACTCCGCAAACTCCGCCAGAGTAGCGTAGTTCACTGCCCAGGGTTAGTTGTGGTAAGTGCAGACCTCCCTGTTGAATGCTTATTGGGCAATGATTTAGAAACTTCAGATTGGGCTGAAGTGGAACTCAGGACTCATGTAGAAATGTTGGGCATCCCTGCAGATGTGTTTGCCATGACTAGGTCACATGCAAAAATGTCTTCCACTGAACAGGCCCTAGATCCTGGAATAATGGACCAGGTGCCTTCCAAGAGAAGGAGCAGTAGGGTTAAGGCAGTGTCTTCTCCCCTGCCTCAGAGTACAGATCAGTCTCTTGAGGGAGATGATCTTAGTTCTGAAGAAGGAACTGTCTCAGAGGAACTTGAACCTTATCAGGTTGAGTCCTTGGGGACAGGGGGCCCTTCTAGGGCAGACGTCCTCGGACAGTTTTACATACAAATCGTAAAACTGAAGTCCGAGCGCGCAAGTACGATCCGTACCGCCCGTCCGAAAACACAAGTGCATGGAAAAGGCCCCGTACGGAGCGAACGCCATACCACTCTTTTCTGGGTAAACGTGTGCCCGGGATACGAGTCGTACAGCCCCCCCACCCCCCCATATGTCCGCACTCTACCCCAGCCCCATACATGTACGCACCATACCCCACCCCCGTACCCCAGCCCCGTACATGTCTGCACCGTACCCCACCACCGTACCCCAGCCCCGTACTTGGATGCACCGTACACCAGCGCCGTACCCCATGCCCCTACTTGGACGCACCGTACCCCAGCACCGTACCCCAGCCCCGTACATGTATGCACCGTACCCCACCACCGTACCCCAGGCCCGTACATGTACGCACCGTACCCCACCAACATACCCCAGCCCCGTACTTGGACACACTGTACCCCAGCGCCGTACCCCAGCCCCGTACTTGGATGCACCGTACTCCAGCACCGTACCCCATGCCCCTACTTGGACGCACCGTACCCCAGCACCGTACACCAGCCCCGTACATGTACGCACCGTACCCCAACACCGTATCCAAGCACCGTACTTGTACGCACCGTACCCCAGCATCGCGTATGTACGAACCGTACAACAACATTGCATATGTGAGCACTGTACAACAACATAGCGTATGTACGCACCTTACATACGCGAAAACGACTCGTACTGAACCAGGACACTGTAAAACAGCACAAGGAGGGTAAATTCGACTCGCACAACACCACAAAACACGTCTACAGGACAAAAAACATCTAAAAGACTGACCTGGCACATCCAAACAGGCAAACAGAGGCCCAAACTCACAACCATCTCTTATAACACACCCACCAAAAGTTCAAACCCAGCCACACCCACAAATGGACCAATAAAAAGGGGCCACAAACACAAACCATGAGCCTTTGCAACAGACCCACTGCTGATAGACATCACACACAAACAACTGCACCCATACACCTTAACTTACACACCTTCACACAACCTCCTTCACACATACCCCCTCTACACATTCACACACACACCTACACATTCACACCCACACACCAACAACCATCCACACCCACACCCCATACCATGCCCACAGACAAGAATCCAAAGTTCACAAGGGAGGAGCTGGACATCCTTGTCAACGAAGTCATCAGAGTCGAGCCACAGCTCTTTGGAACATTGGTCAGACAGACCAGCATATCCCAAAAATCTAGCCTGTGGCAGAGGATCGTCGATCGGGTGAATGCTGTTGCACCCATCAGAAGGACCAGGAATGAATGCCAAGCCAGGTGGTACAATCTGCGGAGGGCAGTCAAGCGCAAAATGAACGAGGACTACGCCCAGAGTAACATCACTGGAGGTGGGCTGCCCCGCAGACCGGTACATTACCATCCCTGGGAGGAGAAGGTGATGGCCCTGCTTCCGCCGGTGGGAGTACACAGAGTCGAAGGAGTTGCTGAGCCTGGTGAGTACACAAACAACTTACGTAACATGGGGGGAATGGCATCCACACCCCAACTACAACAAATGCACTCACCTACCCCCAAGCCCTCACCGGACACAACCACACTCAAAAACAACGCTCATGCCACTAACATGTGTATGCTCCATTCACAAAGCAAGGTCATGCCATGCCATGTCCCAGCCTACACAAACCACAAACCCAAGACTGGATGTCCGGGATGCTGGGAGGGTGGGGATCACTAAACATATTGTACAACTCAGAAACAGACACCATTGCCCTCAGCCAGGCGCGGTGCATCCATTGGGGCGTTGGGGTGTTGCCCCCCGCCCCCGCACCCGCCCGCAGCTCCCTCGGTGTCTCTGAACTTAGTGTACTTAAGTTCAGAGACGCCGAGGGTGGGGAAAACTGACAATGCATGTCAGTCAGCATGACGTCGGACTGTGGGCGGTCCGGCGTCATGTTGACTGACATGCATTGTCAGACCAGGCAGCACTGCAGCACAAGTGCGCATGAGTGGGCATGGTGAGCTAAATTTTAGCCCTTGCCCAGTCATGCGCACTTGTGTTTTCACGGGCTTGCGCATGCCCATTAGGAGCCCCTCGGTCTCCTAATGGGCAGGCGGCGGGCGCAGAGTAGGCTGTGCCCTCAGCCAATCCTGGCGCTGCAGCAGCGCCAGGATTGGCTGAGGGGTTGCCACTGCAGTGCTGACGTGCTGTTCCAGTTTGAAGAGGGCAGAGGCGCCAACGCGGACCAGGAGCAGAGGCGGTCAGGTAAGTTTTCCTCTTAATTTTAAATGTATATTCTCCCGTGCGACCCCCCCACCCCCCGCGTGTGGTCCCCCCATTTCTGTAACATGTCGGCGCATTTCAGAGCTTTCCGAACTCGCGCATTTGAATGTGCGGTCATTTGTGATGTGCACAAAAGCGGCTTTGTGAAAAAGAATTTGGCCAAAATCACACAGTGCGGAAGCTGAGACGCCGTGATTAAGCTCGGATTTAATACATGATCAAATGTCTTTAAAGTTAAAAGAATGCATTTCTGTAACATGTAGGCACATTTCAGAGCTTTCCGAACTCGTTCATTGCCATTGTGCAGTTCAACTTGCCCAAAATCACACAGTGCAGAAGCAGAGATGCCGTGATTAAGCTCGGATTGTGGAGGAGATGAGGGAAGGGGAAGTAAGGGAAGGGAGAAACCAAAGGGGAGGCGGGGAATAGGGAGAGAGCGAGCGAGGCAAGGCGCATTTCAGAGCTTTCCGAACTCACGCATTTGAAGGTGCGGTCATTTGTGATGTGCACAAAAGCGGCTTAGTGAAAAAGAATTTGGCCAAAATCACACAGTGCGGAAGCTGAGACGCCGTGATTAAGCTCGGATTTTTATTTTCACGCTGCAATTCAACTTGCCCCATCTCTCGGTATGCTGTGGCGGGGGCGGGGTAGCGCATTCCGGGCGGGGGAGCGGACCCTTTGAAGTATGATGCCGAGGGCGCCAGTGGGCTGAAATGCTCCCAAAAGGGAATTGCATGGCGGCACGATGCACGTGATTGTGCGCATGCTCGCCATGCAATCCCCTTTTGGGAGCACTTTGAAATGCCCCTCTTACTAGAGTCTCGTATTGCGATTGTGTAAGCGCAATAGCTAGGCGAGACCTAAAAAACCGGTCGGAGACTTCAAGAAACAGGTATTACCTTCTCTTTCCTCCTTTCATTTATTTGCTTCCTTTGCAATCATTTTACGCCCCGGCACTTTCAAATGTCACCAGCCGCCCCTGCCCTCAGCCCATATGGCCCAGGTACATACCCATGCACCATGCGCAATGTACAGGGACTGGCAAAGTACTGACAAGGTAGCTGACACTTGACCCTGCTGTAGGCAGCACAAGGCCCTCCTGTGACAACTGCAAACTCTAACACAAACACAACAAGCTCAGATATCTAGGACAGGAACTCACACTCACTGACATGGCAGCATGCGCCATGGGGGGACAGATACATCACCTGGTGGAAGACCCACTGCCAAATCACACTACACCCACCAGCAAGCACCGTCAATTAATCAACAATCGATCAAGGTACTTGTAAGGCGCGCTACTTACCTGTGAGGGTCTCAAGACGCTGAGGGGAGGGGGGGGGGGCGGTTCCACTACTGCTCTAAGAGCCAGGTCTTGAGGAGTCTTCTGAAGGCAAGTAGGTCTTGGGTTAGTCGTAGGTGGGTTGGGAGGGTGTTCCAGATCTTGGTGGCGAGGTAGGAGAAGGATCTGCCGCAGGCGGTCGTACGTTGGATGCGGGGGACAACTGCGAGGGCGCCAGAGCGGAGCTGGCGGTGGGGGTGTAGAAGCTGAGTCTGATGTTCCGGTAGTCTTGTCCGGCGTTGTGGAGTGCCTTGTGTGCGTGGGTGAGGAGCTTAAAGGTGATCCTCTTGTCGATGTGGAGCCAGTGCAGGTCACACAGGAGGGGGGTGATGTGGCTGTGTCGGGGGGCCTTGACGATCAGTCGTGCGGAGGCATTTCGGAAGCGTTGTAGCCGCCGTTGGTGTTTGGATGGGAGTCCTGCATAGAGTGCATTGGCATACTCCAGTCAGCTGCTGACGAGGGCCTGTGTCACTGTTCTACTTGTTGCAGTCGGGATCCACCAGTAGATCCGGCGGAGCGTGCGTAGGGTGTCGTAGCAGGAGGAGGAGACGGTGTTGACCTGCTTGGACATGGAGAGGGAGAATGCGGGGATCAATCCTAGGTTGCGTGCGTGTTCGGTGGGTGTCGGTGCTGTCCCCAGAGCGATCGGCCACCAGGAGTCGTCCCAGGCTGAAGATGTTTGGGTCCGAGGATGAGGACCTCTGTCTTGTCCGAGTTCTATTTCAGATGGCCGCTCCGCATCCAGTCGGCGATGGCCCTCAGACCCTCGTGGATGTTGGTTTTGGCGGTGTGAGGGTCCTTGCTGAGGGAGAGGATGAGCAGGGTGTCATCGGCGTAGGAGATGTTTTTGAGGTTGTGGTGGTGGGCCACTTGTGTGAAGGGGGCCATGTGGATGTTGAACAGTGTTGGGCTGAGTGATGATCACTCACCCCTTACACAAGCACACACCCCCGGGGCAGCCAATGGAGTTACCCACTCTCACAATGGACATGTGACACAACAAGATCAAGCCACAGCCAAAAAAGCATCCAAGCCCAAATTCGACATGTCAAACACCCTGGAGAACATTTCAATCAGTCCCCTGCAACATACCCATCCACAAGTGAACATTGATGTGAATGCTAGGCACATACAACTACCTGGAGGAACTGTGGCAACTAGAATATGTATGAAACATGGATGTCGCATTAAACAGCATTAACATTGTCTCTCTCTCACACACAGGGCAACGTCATGGATCGCCCCCCAACAATGGGGGGAAGTACCACAGTCCCAGGATCCGGAGGAACCTGATCCCACCGGCAGCGACACCTCACAACACTCCGCGGATGACCCCAACCCACCTGGCGCCTCTGGTGTCCAAGCCCCTGCAGCACCTGCTTCAGGTACATCTGTGCCAACCACCACCCCCATTACTGCCACATCACAGGAGACACCTAGGAGCCCTGCCCACACTGAACAACTGAGCCAGTCTGACCTGGAGGGACAAGGTTCGCCGGGCACCCAGGAGGAGGCAGCCAACACCGACACTGCCATACCTCAGGGGTCCCGTAGACCTGATGTGCCCACAACGGCAGGCCAGTCTCGTGTGGGCAGGGGTGGTGGGAGTGGAGGCAGGCAGAGGCGAGAACCTGACCAGACAGCTGAAGGGACCGGTATGTCACACGTACGCAACATCATGAAGGCATACCAGCGTGACACCAGGGCCATCAGTCAGGTAGTGGCTACCCTCACAGACATTAAGAATCAGCAGGCCGAGCAACATGCCAGTCAACAACAACACCAAGGATGGAGGGAGGCAAGACTGGCTGAGCTCCTGGCGGTGCAAAGGGACATAAGCCATTCACTCCGTCGGATCGCCGACAACATGGGCAACCCTCCCTGTGACACCAGGCGCAGACCAGCACCAGCCACAGGGAGGGAGGAGGAGGAGGATGATTCCTCCGACGGAGCGTCCCAAACATCGTCAAGGCCTGCATCTGAGGGTCCCCGGAGGAAGGTGGGTCGTCCACGGAAAAGACCGTGAGAGGCAGCGGACCATCCACATCTCCCAGGTCACCTGGCCTGGCACCTGGCCTTCATGCGCAACAGCAGCACATCATTCACTGACATTCTCTGCCACATGGACTTGCTGGTCACAGTCTGGCCAATGATGACCAACACTGTGGTCTGGACTCTGATGACTTCAAATGCCAAGGATCCCATCTCCCCCTGTGAACTTTGGATTCTATGCACCCGGTAGAGCACCTTATTTTTTCTACCAAAACACGCACCCCACCGAGAATAAAACTATTTATTTTTCATGAGATGTTGCTGTCATTCTGCATCAGTCCACAACATAAGTGTGGGTAAATGTCAAACTATGCCTGAGTGTTGAACTAACTCCAGCCATCCATACCCTGGGATCTGAGTCCTGGTGACAAAGCATGTGAGAAATTCGTGTTTGGAACCTACATGGCATGGCCCTTACCAAATAATATTGGTGACAACGACAGCAGTGAAGTGTGGTGGCTTGCCAAATTGGATACATACAAGTCATACAAAAAGAGTTGCAAGTCCACTTAAAAGACAAGAAGAAGAGCAGCAACTGGTGGAGAGACGAGAAGAGCCAGAAGCTGAAGAACCTGAAGCTGCAGAGTCTGAAGCTACAGACTCTAAAAGTGTTGAACACGTGCTTCAACAGGGAAAAAGTCGAATAAAGTGGGCACCAGCTACTGGGTCTCGTAAGACTTCTGTTAAAGATACCAATGGAGAAGTGTTGAGTGAAAATCAAGAGCAAGTACAACAAAGAAAAGAACTGAGTAAGAGAATTTGCGATCTTGACACTGAAGAAGAAGAAGCAGTGCAAGTTAAGAGAGTGAGAAAAGGTGATGTGTGGCCAAAAGAAGTGAAAAGATTGAAATTTACTCTGAAGCAGAAATCACCAGACACAATAATAGAAGTACCAGATCAGGTTGAACAAAGTAAGTCAGAAGAAGAATCAGTTTGAAAGACAAGAAGAGTAAGGGTTTTGCACAAGAAATACACAGCTCCAGTAGTGTTAGAAGAAGTTGAAGACACAGATCAGATTGAAGAAGACGTTGGTACAAGGCAAAGTGAAGGAGATGGTTTTGAACCACTTTAAAAGGACACACATGGGTCACAATGTATCATCCGATACAGCCTGGGATCCCAATACTCACCCGTGATGGCCTCAAGCTGTTAGGGGGGGCTTGAAATACTGTGCGGACACACCAATCAGGAAGAGGATGATGAAGGCCTAGAGGTCATGGCTCATGTGGAGGTTCCCGGGGAGGGAGTCCCAGGTATGTTTGTCCAGGCGTGAGAACCATCTCCTTCATGCTGGAGTGTTGTGGATGTGAAGAATGGTGGCCAGGCCAAGTTCGGATGCATAGAGTTGGGCCAATGGGGTCTTGGATGACAGACGTACAAGGTTGATTTTGGGGTCTGGGGTTGTTGACTGCCTCCTGAGTGTGTGTGAGGAGTGTGAAGGTCATCCTGCAGCACACAGTGATCCCTTGCAGCTATCTCAGGTGGACGGTGATGTTGATGGTGTGCGGGATGTTGAAGCTGAGTTGTGCAGATGCACCCTGGATGTGGACAAGTTTCCCGTGAGTTTGGATGTACTTGCTCCGTAGAGGGCGGTGCAGTAGTTGACACGGCTGGTGTCGTGGACCTGGGGGATGGTCTGTCTTTCCTTGGAGTGGATCTATCTGAGGATCATGTGCATCATGCAGAGGGTGTTGCAGCATGAGGTACAGATGCTGGTGATTTGCATGGCAAATGTGAGTGACAAATCCATGATGCACACCATCTTTTGTGCGTGGCCACTGGGTGCTTGTGTAGGGCCCCTGCGGGTGGGACACAAGGAGTTGAGCCAGCTGTAAGGGGACAATCCTCAGATGCTTACCTCAGTCCTGTACAAGTCCAGCCTCAGGTGGCTGATGTTCAGCCATTCATCCACGGACCTCATGCCTTCTTGAATATTGGAACTGGCAATGGCTGCGTCTTTGGTGAGGGTGAGGAGCACCTGGCTGTCAATGGCATACGACATGATGATGAGGTTGTGTGCGCATGTGATGGTGGAGAGGGGGGTCCTGGACACATTGAAGATTGACACGCTGAGAGATGATCCCTGGGCCATGTGCCAGATGACGCCACTATACCACATGCTGAAGGCTTGAGTCCCACTCCCATGGCCTTGCTGGTGGAGGGAGCCGGTGTGGAGCAGGAGGGATATGATCTGGTTGGTGTGACAGGGCCTGGAAGGCGGGGCAGCGCTGTGTAGGCAGTTGGAGTTGCACTCTCAGCATGCAAAGGTGTCGTGTGTGCGCTTAGGGTATGCCTGAGAGCAGGCGGTTGAGTTTCAGATAGACATTGCTTGGAGGGTGGCTACAACATCAGACTGTAGTGTGATGTGGGTCATGCAAGGACATGAGGGTCGTGCAATGTGCACGTTGCATGTGCTGAAGGTCCTGCCTTTGGCACCGCGTGGCCGCAACAGTGGCACAGACAAGATGATGACAGCCAAATGAATGGGTGGAGGGAGGCAGGGAGGAGCATCTTTGAGGCATGTGTGTTGCCGAATCCCGCTACTTTGTGGGCCCTTGCTGCAGGGGCCACAGCAGCATGTCCTGGAAAGTATGCCAAGAGTTGCACACAAAGACAAGGATGTCAGAAAGGACAACTGCAACAGGCGTATGTAAAGGAAGGAGTGTCCGGTTACCCATGTCACACCCCGAGAAAATGGATGCACAATTACCAAAGATGACTGACACAGGATCAGGAAACTGAAGGCCGAGCTGCGCACAGGAGACACACCCTCAGCAGGTGTTGACGGCCCGTTGTGGGGATCAACATCCCCAAATATATACACAACCATGGACTTGATGCACAATACAGATTCGAATCCATGAAGAACTGCATGCATGTTGCTAAACTACACATAGACTCATATGCACTATCTTTGACAACTATGCCAGAGATGCCGCATGCAAAGTGGCAAGAGACCTGCATTGACAGAGATGAGGCACCTTGGAGGGTGAGGAACACCTTTATTACTCAGGCTCAAACTAAGGGAAATGCATCAATATGAACAGACTCACAGGTCATTTGGCTGAACATGTGGGACCTACACTGGACAACCCCTTCACAACACAGATGTTGTAAATCCAAATGAACTGGCACACAAGTGAAGGGGGTGGGCCAAACACCCCTTGCTGCACACGGAGAGGCAGCAATTCCCCAGTGAGCCGCCTATGGGGATGTCCCACACTACGTCCACCCGTAGCATCCCGTATGTGTCTGAGGGAAGTTTTACACACATTGATGCCTTCCTCAGAATCCACAAACCATTACAGATGACTGTCACGAAGGGTGACTATCAATTCATGGGAGTCATGCTACATGTCATGTGCCCCATGGTGAGTCGACATGTATGCATGGTAACACAACATGCACAGGAGCAGTCCCCACACGTTCCAAACACGTACCACCCCCAAAATGCCTTGCTGCAATCCTTACCCAAAATGTCTTTTCAACATGTCCGTGCATGGAACGCTGATTCAGCACACGTTGCAATACTCATGAGGAATATCAGGAGGCCAACGATGACACGAGCAGACAACATGCGCAAGACCCTGGGGATGACAGACACACAAGGAGACAGCGAAAAGATTGTTATCCGCATACATGGTCATTTACTCTACATGAATAATGTTGTCAACATGCTAATTCAAAATGTAGTGTCTCAGCTAAAATGTGTTGAATTACATCATCACTCGAGTAACACATCAGAACACACCTCTAAGTCACTTAGCATACAGTCAGCTGGACACACACATTGCAACACCTGCCACACAAGGCTCCAAGCATGCACACTCAGACCCAGTGACTCACCATCATGAGAAGAAGTTGTGTATGAGATGACTCTGGATGTCCTCCTCCTCCTCCTCCTCCTCCTCCTCCTCCTCCTCCTCCTCCTCCTCCTCACTTGCCTCTTGACCAAGCCCTTCATCCTCCACGGGTGGATGTTCCTGCTCATCCGGATCCAGGATGAGTGGCACTGCCTTCTCCACTGCCATGTTGTGCAGCATGCAGCACACAAGGAAGATTTTGCAGACCTTCGCCGGCGCATATGGGAGGGACCTGCCTGTCTTGTGAAGGCACCGGAATCGGCTTTTCCGGAGGCCAAACAACCTCTCAATCACTCGCCTGGTCTGCCCGTGTGCATTATTGTAACGGTGATCTGCAGCTGATCTTGGGTTGCAGGGAGGCGTCATCAGCCATGGCATGTTGGGATAGCCATAGTCCCCTACATGGAAACATCATGTAAAGAAGATAAGATACAAAGATACCGCAACACACAGGACAAACAGAGTATACCCACCAACAAGACATGCTCGTTTGTTGTGCAGCCGCAGCATCATTTGTGGCACCCTGCTACGCCTCATGATGTAGGCATCATGTGCTGACCCTGGAAAACGTGCACAGGCATAGGAAATCAGCATGTTAGCAAGACACACCACAAGGGCATTAATAGAGTGGTAATGTTTACGGTTGCAATAGGCTACCTCCTGTGCCTGTGGTGGTACCAAAGCCACATGTGTCCCATCAATGGACCCAATTACATGGGGCATCCCTCCCAGGGCATAGAAATCACTCTTGACACCTGTCAACTGCTCAGGAGTCGGAAAATGGATGAATTCATCCAGGTGCTCCAACATGGCTTCTAAAACATCATGCAGGACACGGCTGAACATCGTCTGAGACATGCCACCAACATCAGCTATGGTGAATTGAAACGTACCGGTGGCAAAAAAATTTAGGGCTGCCATCACCTTCATCTTGGGGGTCAGCGCAGTAGGATACCTGTGTCGCGGTTGGAGGTGTGGTGCCAGCTTGGCAGTCAAATCCTCAATCAACTGTTGAGAGAATCGGTAACGTCTTATGCAGTCACGTTCCCTCATGGCACCCAGGTCTGGCATTGGTGGTGGGAGAGTCGGTGCACTGCAGAAAATTGGAATGAATAACGAAGAGTGAGAACATAACAACATCAATGTCAATGAACTGAGCACATACTCAACTGCTAATACACATCTGCTTAATACAGAGTCTGGTCTGTGCAATATATCCAGGACACGTATGCCATCCAGGTGATACTCCTACGAAAAGCCAGATACACCCGTTGATTGGCAAGTCTACATGACATGCCCTGAAACGAGCTGTGGGCCAGTGTATGTGAACAGCCAGAGACATCACAGGAGTGACATACATCCACATATCTGCATTTGAAGGATGTCATCTCATACAGTCAGCTGACGGCAAGCTGGACGCACAGGTCACATGGAAGGTCAAATGTACAGATCACACACATTGCGATGAAGGGGTACACGGAAAAACTGAAAACACAGACATTGAGACAACGCAGATATGTCCTCATGTCAAAATACCATGTTCGATGCATACAGACACACGTTACGTGGGATTCCACATGTGGTATGGTGTGCGTAGATGTGTGCCATGCCCATCTACACACCGTCACATGTTGGATGCAGCAACAGCAGATGCAGTTGACGGGACACCAACTGCCAGCTCATGGGAACACATGACACACACATGACATAGTCACATCGTGGCACGCTGGTCGTTCAATGTCAGTTATTAGTGTCCCTGTCTCTGGCATCAGGGGACAGTTGTGGGTGTTGGTGACTGTGCCATACCAGTGATGCTGTGCTTGACACGTTTGGACTACATGCACACATGTGCAAAGTGTGAAGGGGAAGTGTGCCACATAGTGCCACATCACACATGACATGTGTACACAGGTCATCACACATATATTGTGCTGAAACATGAGGAGACATGTGCAATATCACTGCCTGACACACCTAGGCCCTGCACATGAAGGACATAAATGACAATGACTTGATGTACAGCCTTGTGCGAGTCTGAGACCTCCATTGATTTCATGTGCGCCCCCTAACACCAGTGTAAGCAAGTGAAACGCACCGTACACACGCTCTGAGGGCGTTTGTACAGTCCATATCACTATAGTAGTGGTGCTGTAGGAGCACGCGTGTTACGGGCCGTACACACGTACGTGTACTGCCTTAGTACACGTACGTGTACAACTAGTGCGTACACGTACGTGTACTGGGGTAGTACACGTACATGTACAACTAGTGCCTACACGTACGTGTACTGGGGTAGTACACGTACGTGTACTACCAGTGCCTACACGTACTTGTACATGTACGTGTACAACTAGTGTGTACATGTACGTGTACTGGGGTAGTACACGTACGTGTACAACTAGTGCGTACTTGTACGTGTACTGGGGTAATACCAGTGCCTACACGTACTTGTACATGTACGTGTACAACTAGTGCATACACGTACGTGTACAAGCACGTGTAGGCACTGGTAGTACACGTACATGTACTACCCCAGTACATGTACGTGTACGCACTAGTTGTACACGTACGTGTACTACCCCAGTACACGTACATGTATGCACTAGTTGTACACGTACGTGTACTGAGGTAGTACACGTACTACCAGTGCCTACACGTACTTGTACATGTACGTGTACAACTAGTGCGTACACATACGTGTACTGGGGTACTACCAGTGCCTACACGTACTTGTACACGTACATGTACAACTAGTGCGTACACATACATGTACAAGTACGTGTAGGCACTGGTAGTACACATAGGTGTACTACCCCAGTACACGTATGTGTACGCACTAGTTGTACACATACGTGTACTGAGGTAGTACATGTACGTGTACTACCAGTGCCTACACGTACTTGTACACGTACATGTACAACTAGTGCGTACACGTATGTGTACTGGGGTAGTACACGTACGTGTACAACTAGTGCATACACGTACGTGTACTGGGGTACTACCAGTGCCTACACGTACTTGTACACATACATGTACAACTAGTGCATACACGTACATGTACAAGTACGTGTAGGCACTGGTATACACGTACGTGTACAACTAGTGCGTACACGTACGTGTACTACCAGTGCCTACATGTACGTGTCAAATGCATTGTGCAACTGGTGCCGTAGGGGTACATGTGAAACGCACCGTACCTGGGTGGGGATTAGAAAATTACATAGGGGACACATTAGGGACAAGTATTAGGCCCTAAATGCATGCAGGTTGTCATGTATACCGAGTTTTCTGTTCAAAATGTTCCATCAGGTGGCCTTGAAAAGTCAGTTGGCCACAAAATACAATGTTGCAAAGTGGTTGTTGACTTGACATGATGCTCCTAATTTGAACAATGCAGATGCTGTCACTGGGGTATGTTTAAAGGGATTGGAGGAAACGTAGGATGCACATGAGTCCGACCAATCACTCTGTACTCCTGTAAAAGAAAGACCCCAGCAAGGCAGATATAAGTCAGGCAGAACCCATGAGAGGGCACTTGCCTGCACAACCTTTCTGTTGACACCACTGCTGCTGTCTGTGCTTCCTCTGGCACCATGTCAAGGTCTGTGGAGAGGGCCCAGCCATTCACCCATGAGGAGAATGAGGCATTGCTTGATGTCATCCTCCCACAGTACCCCAGCCTGTATGGGAGACCAGGGGAGCAGGTGAGTGCTGACTCCACTACCTTTTACTGTGCACCTTTTTTGTGACTGTCACTTCTGGCATTGTGTCCAGGTGTGACAGACATGCAATGTTGTTTAGAGTGGGTCCCAGGGGGGGGGGTGGCTTATGCCTCTCATGCAGATCATGATGGAGTTCTTGTGTGCACTCCTCACTTGCATTGTGCTTACTGTGACATTCACTGCATAGTGCATGACACATTCAGCCTGGCTAATCATTTGTGCCATTTTTGTTCTATAGTCCTGAGGTGATTCAGTGGTCCCCCCAGTGTGACAGGTGACTGTACCCACAGATGTGTGTGAGTTGAGTGGAGCTGTGGTGAGAGTGTCCAAGTGATGTGTATACCCCTGGACATTGATGTGTGTGAATGTTCCTTGTCATGTGGGTGAGTGTCTATGTGATGTGTTGCACCACAGCTGCATGGAGGAGGCAACAGCTATACCCATCTGATGTGAAAAGTAAGCCGTGCTGTGTGTCTGACTTGCTGAGCTAGCCCCACACCTGTGACACCCCACAGGCAGGTGGCACATGTGCAGAGGGAGGTTTGTATCCGCTGTTGCCAGTGGCAGGTGATTGATCTGTGCCTGTGTGTGTCTGTGTACTCTGCTGAGGTTGCATCAGTGGCCTGGGGCATGTGACTGCTTTGAGGTGCTGTCCATCAGCCTGGTGTTGCTTGTGATGCACAGTGTGTGTCATGATCAGGGAAAGTGTCGCACCCCTCATGCCACCTGTGTACTTTCAATGCCATGTAGTGCATTGGGGCTTCCACAGAGGCCAATGTTCATATGACAAAGATGCTATTACTTGGCTGCATCCTATGCCCTGTTCAACATATCAAAGATGTTCAAATGTGTGTCTCTGTGACATGGAGCAGGTGTAGTGATGTTGTCTCACTTTGTCATCCTCACAGGTAACTGCCTACGAGAAGGGGAAGATCTGGAAGCGGGCCGTCAGGGCCGTGAGATCGGTGGAGGGTCGCAGTCGGCGCCTGGCACAAGTCAGGAAACGGTGGCAGGACATCCGGTGCTGGACCCGGAGGATCGCTCGGGTCCAGCTGGAGGACTAACCCCCTCACCCCCACGGCAGGCGCCGATGCCTGACCCACCATATGAGGCGTGGTCTTCCCTGACATGGATAGGAGGTTACAGGAGGGACAGCAGCAAGGAGGGGGTAGGTACATGTGTGTTTGTCGTGTGTCACCGGCTTTTGGAAGTGCTCAGTCGCCTGGATACACTGCCAGGGTTTATATGTGCAGTGCATATCCTCTTCCCAAAGTCAACCGGTGCTGTACTTCCTCCCTTCCCCTCCTTGACATGTGTTCCCTGGTCTGTGTGTAATCACTATTGCACATGGTCATCTAGGCTGCCAGTTAATCCAAGTGCACATTTCTTTCTGCGGCATGGGGGGGGGCTGTGACATGTGTTGTTACCTTGCCTGTGCCCTGTCCTGTTCAGTCATTTGGGGGTCCATATTTGTTGGCATTGATGCTGAATCTCAAAATAGGAGTGTGAGTTTTCAAATGAACACACTTGCAGCATGCATGGCCGATGTTGTGGCCTCAGACATGATGTGCATGAGTGGGAGATATGCATAGTGCCAGGACGGTTGCTCATGTTACAGTCAGATAATTCCAGGACCATGGAGCAGTGTGCCCACTACAGTCCCCTGAGACACCCTTGCCTCGTAATCATGTGTGTCATCCAACACTGTGCCCATTCACTGTGTGTTCATCATAGGTTGGCCTCTGTGGCATTGTTCCCTGGCCTCATTTGTATTTATCTAAGGTGTGCTACATGTGTCCACTGGACAGGGAGACCCCGTTTGGCTTGTGCATACTCACACTAGGCAGTGCCTGTGTGTGTATTCACAACTATCTGTTGATGGTTGTTTGTCACAAATAAGTGTTGGCAGCTTCACGAGGTGATGTGGAGTACATTTTGGAATTCTTGCTGCACATTTTGGTAAACCCTGATTAAGAGGTGTCACTTCTTGATCTGTCCCAATCACATTGTCTCAGGTATGGGGGGTTTGTGCAGGCGAGGCCTACATGGCCAAACCTTATGTCTCCTTGCCAGGTCTGACCTGTGTGTGATAATTGGCTGGACAGAGACTCAACATGCAGTGACCCAGTCATGTTGTGCAGGTTTTAATGTTTGTGATTGCAGCATGTGTCAATAGTTTAAATACACGATTCATGCTCATATATTTTTGGCACCAGTGTGTGGTCAAGATGCTACGTAGTTTTGTCTTTTGGGCTGATATCTGTGTGGACATTCAGGCTTGCCATGAGGGTGTCTCCTCAGTGCAGGTATGCCTTTTTCCTCTGCAATTGCAGGCCCATTAGCTTATGCATTGTCCTGTGTTTGGACATATGTGCCACTCCACATGACAGGCAGTGGGTCAGATGTGTTGGCAACTGTGTCATCATGGTACGGATGGCCATGTGACAAGTGGCATAATTCAAGTTGTTAGTCAAAAAGTCTTGTACCTTGGCACTCACTACACTTGTCAACATGTCTTCATGTTTTAAATGCTTGATTTGATGTTTTGTTGTGCAGGACAATAATGTGCCTGCATGACAGATGTCTCCCAAGGAAGTGCACAAGAAACCACCTTTACACTTTCAGGGAACACGCTGACACATTTTAAAGAAAGGCACAGTTGGAATAAGACTGTTTTTCAGATTATACATATCCATGTTCCCACATTGTGTAGGAATTTGGATAAGTCCTGGGTTGTTGGTGATACCAACTTACGAGTGTCAAGTCATCCATGCCGCCGTGGTCCCATGTATTTGTACTTTCTGAAACATCATTTCTTACTAACAGTGGCTTCTTTGAATTAGGCTGGCAGCTCATACAATGACTGTGTAAATGTAGTTTTGTGTGCACCTCCTTGTGAGACTTCTTTCATACAGGCACATGTGTGTTCTGTTCACAAAGTGGCACATTCACACATTCTGAACATGTTGATTGTGTAAAGTGGTGTGATTCCCAAGGGATCTAAATGTATGTCGTTTGGGTTTCCAAAGTACTTACAGGTCTCTGAATGTGGGGACACCTTTAGCATTGAGGTCTGTTATTAAGCCTTGGCTGCACCAATACTGTTTCTTTCCCAGTAATCAAGAGGTGGAATGACTTCATAGTGTTGCTGTGCTCACCTGGTCCCAGACACTAGCTTCTCAGTATATTTGTCATTACATTTTTTGCTGGTGTGTCCTATTTTTCCTTGTTTCCAAGTGGCATGGTGGGTCAACCAACTGGGGAGTACAGGACTTACATATCTGCGGAGTAATCTAGATGTTAGTCCTGATGCATTGCCTCATATGCACTGTGACCTATTTTGTTTGGACTCATGTGTCAGATGTATGCAGCTGACTGATTGTTTTCTGTATCTTCTCCTTGCCTACAGCATCATCGGAGGAAACCGAGGGAGACACCTGCACGGACCTGGAGGAGGGATCCAGCACCGGTGCCACCACTGCTGGCGGGTCTGCGGGAGCAAGTGGCACAGAGGGCGAGGGGAGTCAGTCAGAGGACCTGTCGGGTGGCGACACCAACTACGACGCAGACGGGTCCGAGGCTGACCCCATCGAGGAGGCTGAGGCTGCTACTACACCTGGCAGCAGCACAACATCTGTCCCCACCTTCTCCATTCCCATCACCCCCTCCCAGTTGCTCCGGTCCCTTCTGTCTGTGCAGGGCACCACCATGTCTCCTTCATGCCAGGCACCGCACCCCCTGCCCCTGTTGCCCCTGCTGCCCTCACTGCAGAGTCTGTGGACATTCAGCGGCAGTTGCAGGTTGGGCAGACACCGATGCTGAATGTCCTCCATGGCCACACCAGACTGCTGACACAGATGGTGTCGTTCATGGAGGGCATTTCAGCAACGATGTCTGACCAACGGGTGTTGCTGCGGTCCATCGACTCTTCACTGACGGCAGCAGTGGGTCTCCTGCAGCGCTTCGTCCCCCCCTACCCCAGCACCATCCACAATTCCCACACCCATACCTGTCCCATGCACACCCAGACATTCCCAAGCACGCACCCCACCAGACACAGGCAGCACACCACCACCTAAGGGCAAGCACACACCTCCTTGCACGCACACTCCGGGGAAGAAAGGCACACCCACTAGGTCTGGGGCACACAGACAGACACGCAACCACAATCTGAGTCCGCATGCCTCACAACCCAGGACCTCCAAAACCACTCCCCTTGGCTCCCCTGCCACACAGTCAGACAAGGAGGGCTCCATGTCTGTGCTGGCCCTCAGCCCCACTGACTCACCACCCCACAAGCAGATGAGGGACTCCACGGGCAGGGGAGTTGAGTCCCCCCCATGTCCACTCCCTCCCCCAGAAGCGCTGCACCCCATCCCTCGGACCCCCCCTCCTTTTTGCCTGTGGCTTCTTCGGGTGCAGGGGATACTCTGGACGACCTGGCAGAAGTGTGCAGCGCCGTGCTAAGATCCACCTTTGGCGCTGCACCACCCCCTGTGGTGGAGGTGCCGAGCCCTGCACCCACCACACCTACCCTTACACCTTCTGTCCCTGCGGTGCCTGGTCCTTCCCCACATGATGCCCCCTCCCCGGTCGACGTACCTGAGGGTTCAAGTGTGCAGGCAAGCTAGGGGAAACACGTGCCCATGTGTCCCCCCCAAGGACTTATGATCTGGACTGGCCATTGGCCTTTGTAAATAGTGTCCTTTAATAATTTTTAATTTAATGCTGAATAAAGCATTTTCTTTTTACTTTGAACACTATTGCATTTCAGGTATTGATGTTGGTGCTGATGCTACAGGAGTTGGGGTTGTGGTAATGTGTTAGGTTTCAGGGAAATGGTGTAGTCTGATGCTCATGGGGTGGACCATGGTATCTGCGTGCCATCACAAGGTCTCTGCAAAGAATCTTTGGTCGTGTGTGCTATTTGTGTTTGGAGACATTGTCCCAAGGAGTGTTCCTTCCTCTGTGGCACCTGACATCTTCCCTGCAGGGAGTTGCCCAATTGTTGTGCTGACCTGTGTCTACATTTCCTTTGTTGATGACGGATCCCTTCAACTATGGCCATGCCTGCTCAGCAATGTATCCGGCTGCATCGTCTGTGCCATCCTTGCTAGTCACTGTACTTGTGTATTGAGTATATTGTAATGCCTTAATGGTGAAATTCGCCATTTTCAGCACTATGCATGTGTGTTATCCCTGCCTAGCACACATATGGTACTTGTTCTGCAGGGTATTTGGGCACCTGACTCACAATTGTGGGCATTGTATCTGTGGGAACTCCACCCTATTCCTTCCATGAGAGACAACAAATTGGTGGCTGTCCCAGCACCTGTACATTCCTATCACTCCTGGGATGTGTGTGACAGTGTGTGTTCCCTTTGGCTCTCTTAGTTTAGTAGGCATTGAAATGACTATACAGTCTTGTGGCATGATCTCAGTGTGTGTATTGAGCTGCGTCGCCAGGAGTGGGTATGCATGCGTCATTAGTCCTCACACCCACATGTGGTGTGTCATGCAGTGGGGAAAAGACATCCATCCTCATGGGAGTGGGACACTGCTGTCAGTGATGTGTTGTTATGGCACTATCAACATAGATGAAAATTAGGGATGCGTACATACACCCATGGAGTTGTGGTCATCTGATAATGATCTACACACCCCTCACATGTCTCTGTCCACTGCTGGGAGTAATATGCACCCACCCCCATGTCTCTGTCCACTGCTGGGTGCGATAGGCACCCACCCCTCACATGTCTCTGTCCACTGCTCGTATTCCTCAGCACCCACCCCTCACATGTCTCTGTCAACTGCTGGGAGTGATAGGCACCCACCCCCATGTCTCTCTTCACTGCTGGGAGTGATAGACACCCACCCCTCACATGTCTCTGTCCACTGCTGGGAGTGATAGGCACCCACCCCTCGCATGTCTCTGTCCACTGCTGGGTGTGATAGGCACCCACCCCCATGTCTCTATCCACTGCTGGGAGTGATAGGCACCCACCCCTCACATGTCTCTGTCCACTGCTGGGAGTGATAGGCACCCACCCCTCACATGTCTCTGTCCACTTCTGGGAGTGATAGGCACCCACCCCTCACATGTCTCTGTCCACTGCTGGGTGTGATAGGCACCCACCCCTCACATGTCTCTGTCCACTGCTGGTATTCCTCTGCACCCACCCCTCACATGTCTCTGTCAACTGCTGGGAGTGATAGGCACCCACCCCTCACATGTCTCTGTCCACTGCTGGGAGTGATAGGCACCCACCCCTCACATGTCTCTGTCCACTGCTGGGAGTGATAGGCACCCACCCCCATGTCTCTATCCACTGCTAGGAGTGATAGGCACCCACCCCTCACATGTCTCTGTCCACTGCTGGGAGTGATAGGCACCCACCCCTCACATGTCTCTGTCCACTTATGGGAGTGATAGGCACCCACCCCTCACATGTCTCTGTCCACTGCTGGGAGTGATAGGCACCCACCCCTCACATGTCTCTGTCCACTGCTGGGAGTGATAGGCACCCACCCCCATGTCTCTGTCCACTGCTGGTATTCCTCTCCACCCACCCCTCACATGTCTCTGTCCACTGCTGGTATTCCTCTGCACCCACACCTCACATGTCTTTGTCCACTGCTGGGAATCCTAGGCAGACACCCACCCACCCACCCGCACCCTTGGTGCAGTACACTGCTGTCCTGGCCATGAACACAACCCAATATACTGGTTATATGCTGCACCAGGCCCTAAGCCACCATTCGTGGCGTGTGTACGCCGTGTATCACAAATGTACTGGTGCCCTAGGGGTACGGGTGATGCGGTCCGTACCCCCGCATTGATAGGTTAGGTACGGTCCGTACCATGCGTACCCCTACATCACCACTACAATGGTGGTATGGACCGTACCCACGCCCTCAGAGCGTGGGTACGGTCCGTACCATGCGTACCCCTACATCACCACTACAATGGTGGTACGGACCGTACCCACGCTCTGAGTCCGTGTGTACGGTCCGTACCACCATTGTAGTGGTGATGTAGGGGTACGCGTGGTAAAGGCCGTACACACGCTCTGAGGGCATGGGTACGGTCCGTACCACCATTGTAGTGGTGATGTAGGGGTACGCGTGGTACGGACCGTACCCACGGCCTCAGAGCGTGGGTACGGTCCGTACCACCATTGTAGTGGTGATGTAGGGGTACGCGTGGTACGGGCCGTACCCACGCTCTGAGGGCGTGGGTATGGTCCGTCCCACCATTGTAGTGGTGATGTAGGGGTACCCGTGGTACGGACCGTACCCACGCTCTGAGGTATGGTCCGTACCACGCGTACCCCTACATCACCACTACAATGGTGGGACGGACCGTACTCACGCTCTGAGGCCGTGTGCACGGTCCGTACCACGCGTACCCCTACATCACCACTACAATGGTGGAACGGACCGTACTCACGCCCTCAGAGCGTGGGTACAGTCCGTCCCACCATTGTAGTGGTGACGGGTACGCGTACACGTCCACTTCCATTTTTGCGGTACGCACGGATTGGTGGACACGCCCCCCGAAGTGACCAGACCCTGGAGGTAATATATGTACAGAATATAGTATTTTTTGAATTGAGTAGGGGTTATGTTTCCTGCCCTTCGCCCCCCCTTTGCCCCTGGGTGTTGTTCTGACCTTCTGCGGCGTGCGCGGCGGTTTCGGTGCACCAGGTCGTAGGCTAGGAGGGCCGGGATGACACGTAGGATGGGGTCCATGGCTGTCCGTCGCGTACCGGTGCTCCTTCTTTGCGTCGTCCTCATTTTCCCGGCAGTTTTTGGCTGCCATAAAAAATGAGCCGTGCGGAGTGACGTAGGCACGAATCGTACTTGCTGGTCCATAAAACACTGCCTGACTCCGTCCGGACGTCACATACGCGATGTCCCGGATCAGAATTGTGGGTATCTTTCAGCCGCACGTAGTTTTTTCCGAATCGTACGGAAATGGTATTTCTGTACGAATCGTACTTGCTGCTTTGTAAGGAGAATTTCCCGGGTACGAGTCGTACTGAGAATACGCTCCGTACGACCATTCGTACCCGGGTTTTACAGGATCGGAATCGGCACCTAAATGTTATTAGTTTTAACAAAATAAATTAAATTTAATATACATTTTTTCAAAATATTACAAATAAACAATAACAAAATAAACACATTAACATAATTATTTATACATATATATTTACTTGAAAATAATTAATAAACTACTATCTTTAATTTATTTTATAACTTTAAGATTATATAAAAATAAAATATATATATATATATAAATATTTTAAAATAAAAAAAACATTCTAGAATAAATTACAACATTAAACTATAAATAAATATTTAAACTTAAATTGCCCAATACAATCAGTGCAACAGTAGGAAAAGTGTGGGATAGCAAAATATTTAAATTTACTATTCCAACTCCAGTGAGTGCAACAGTAGGGAAAGTGTTGGATAGCGGAGGGGTAAAAATGGCTATTCCAACTCCAGTGAGAGCAACAGTAGGGAAAGTGTTGGAAAGCCGAGGGAAAAAAATTACTATTCCAACTCCAGTGAGTACAACAGTAGGGCAAGTGCAGGATAGCGGAGGGGTAAAAATTACTATTCCCACTCCAGTGAATGCAACAGTAGGGAAAGCATTGGATAGTGGAGAATTTCTTTTTACTATTCACACTCAGACACCTAGAAAATATATATATTAACATAAAAAAATAATAAACATAATTTAAAAAATATATATATATATATATTAAACATATAAAAATAACACATATTATAATACTAATTAAATGCAACAAAAACCTACAAATATTATATAAAATAAAATAATAAATACATTTTGAAAAAAATTATTCTTTTAAACTAGAAAATATTTACAAATTAATTATTTAAAACATAAATGTATTTTTGTTACTTCCTACCTTATAACACCTCACCAATAACAAAACACTTCAACATTTTTAATTAAATGTATTTACATAATTAACATACATAATAATGAACTAAAAAATATTATTAATAAAAAAAAATAAACATTATTATCTACACACACTTTAACACTATAATATCCACAACACACATCTAAATTAAACTATAAAATAATAAAACACAATTAAAACTTATTTTAAAATTAAAAACTATTACTATTAAAAACTAATAATCACATTATTAAAATGTATTCACCCTTTACCCCTTTAAAAGTAAAAACAACACACACAAAAACCAATTACCAAAAATCATCAGTCAGTCAAAAGAAAATCCTTTATTGCTTAATTAATTAAAGTCATTTGCAATTAATGTACAACCAAAAAATATATAAATACGGATCAAATAAATTATATACGAAAGCTTTAAAAAAAAGTCTGAGCAGTTTCATTGCATGCTCTATATAATTCCCAATTCATATGCAAAATCGAAACTAAAACCATATCGTTAATGACCAGAGAATACTAGTGCTGTAAAGGTGCGTGAAATCTTCAATGCAAAGTGATTAGGGTTAAGGATTAAATAGCCGCCTACGGGGCTAAAAAGATGACAGATGATATGTGGAAGAGCGTATTTACTCCGAGCCATGTGGGCTAAAAGTACATAACTGTACTTGCAGGCATGTAGATCTAAGGTGTTATCTCTCATTTTTACAGGACATAGTTCAAATGGTGATGGTAGTATGTTGGCCCAATTTATCAGTGTATTTAAATGCTGCTTGCAACAGGAAAATATATTTGCCAAATTTTGCGAGATCACATGGCTCCACTATATTGAAAACTAAGAGGCCCATTAGGATGGCGGGTGGACGGAAGTCGGCCCGCCCGCCCGCCACCCTAGTGCTGCTGGGACCGGCTGCTTGTGGGGCGGCGGTCCCGCACCGGTGATTAGGATGCCACCGCCACCGTGGTGGTGGCATCCTCCATTCCCAGCATTGTGGTGGGCGGGGCTGTGAGCATGTTTCCGCCCCCATGCTAATATGTATGTCGGTGTCTAGCAGACACCGCCACCATATTAAACCCTTTTACGCCCGGTCGACTTGTCGACCGAGCGAAAAAGCGGCGGACGGTCTTCCCGGCCGCCGTGGTACCCCCGTCATACTAATATGGCAGGGGGTAAATGGGTGGCAGGTGGGGAAGGATGTAGGGCGGATCACCTCCACCATGCAGGCGGTGGCGATCCACCCTACATCCTAATGGGCCCCCAGGTTTGTGGCCTCATTGCAAGTTCATACCCCATTTTTAAGAAACATAGTTTTAAGCAAGGCACGATGAGAATTCAGAAGGACAGGACAGAAGCACAGCAAGTGGTAAAAAGTTTCCATTTGATATCCGCATAGTCTGCACTTAGTGATCAAGGAAAGGGAGTGCCATTTAGGATTCAGCTCTTTTGTTTGTAGGCACATCAAGCTTGCAGCCATGATTTGTTGTAGACATGTCCTTCTGATTGCATGCCGAAGATATGGCTGTGGTCTAAGTTGGAACAGGTGGACAGTATCATATGAGGTGGCCGCTGCAGCAAATGCTGGCGTGCTGTCGGATTTTAGTCTTACTAAATCAGCAAGTATTGTCTGTAATTTTGCTTGTCGTTGAAGAATTTTTTTAGGAGCCAAAGGTGACAAAAGTTTGTTCTTTAACACAGACAAGTCTATTTGAAGTGTGTCCGCTGCTTTGGTTAAATAATTCGACCAAAGATTTGGCTTTATGGTAAACATCTGTTGAAGAATGAATTTTAGGGTGTTCAGCGGAGCCTTGATGATCCTGTAATAGTATTTAAAGAATCCTCCCATGTTAGACCACATTTGTGCCTCAAGGCCAAATTCTAATCTTCTAAAATAGCCTCTTGTATAATTCAGGAGTCTAAAAATTCTCTTGTAGACTTGGAGTTGAAATTTGTCGAATGATCTCGTGAAGGTTTCCGGGAAGGCCCCCTGGCCATAAGTGAGTGCTGGCATGAGAGGCCTGAAGGATCCATCGAATGGGTATAGTAGTAGGGCTCTCTAAGGTTGGATTAAGCTGGCTGAATTGTGTAATGATCAGTGCTGACTTCTTTTTCAGGTGATCCAGATGGGTTTGGGTCCACCCTTTGATGAGAGCCACACACCCAGATCATTACAGACATTTGACCTTTGAATGGTGAGAGGACCCAGGCTCCAAGTGTCAATTCCTGTCTTATTGCTTCATCCGAATACAACCATTTTTGTTTTTGACTCATTAACTGCCAATTTATTTACTTTATTGTATTTATGGAGAGCATGCAGGGCTTTTTGGATCACAATTTGTAAGTGGTCCATTAGCACAATATCATCTGCATATTGTGATAATGTTATCTTTAAAGACACAATTTTGGGAGGAATGAGGTTTGCATGTTTTAAGGTTAAAACATATCCACGGTGTACAAATTGAATAAGAGGGGGGCAGGACATACCCCTGCTTTAATCCACTGTTTGTCATTATCTTCATTGTCGTATGTGTGACAGACAGCTTAATCTTGACCCAGGTGGACATATATAGGGACATTATTGCACGTAGAAGATGATTTGGAATGCCCCAGTCCTGTAATTTCTTCCAAAGAATAATTAGTCAACAGAATCAAAGGTGAAAGAGTAGTCGATAAAACATGCATATAAAGACTGAGATGAACGATTAAGAGTTTGTTGTATTAAAAAAGATATGGCCACAGTATTGTCAGTCGTTGATGCATTAGCCCTGAAGCCAGTTTGACAGAATGGGATCAGTTCATTTTCTTCTGCCCACGCCTCTAGCTCTTTCAGCAGAAGTGAAGCACAGCCCTTGACTTCAATGTCCAACAGCGTGAATAAGCAGTAGTTGCCTGGGACCAATTTGTCACCTTTCTTGATAATTGGGTGAAGTATCGTTTTTTTCCAAATTTCTGGGCATCAAGCCTTTCCAACTTTCCAAAGAAATATCAAATAATTAACATTAATTAACAACTATATATAATTAATTAAACACAAATTACTTCCCACTCTTTACTCCTATAAGCCCCAAAATATACACCTAAAATTAATTACACAATTATCATAAATAATTACCAATTAATGTATTAAAATTAATTAACAACCAATTATTAATTCATCAATTAAAAATAAATTACTTCCCTCCATTTACAGCTATAAAAACCACAAAACATACCTAAAATGAATTACAAAATTACCAACATGAATAACCAATTAATTAAAAAGTATTAATTAACAACCAATTATTAATTCATAAATTAAAAACAAATTACTTCCCACCCTTTACACCTATAAAGACCACAATACACACCTAAAATTACACAATTTCTATAATTAAGTACCAATTAATTAATTACAATTAATTAACTACCAATTATTAATTAATTAATAATAAATTACTTTACACATTTAACACTATAACATCTCAATTAAACAAATATTAATAAATTTAAAAAATCAATGCATTTAAAATAATTAAATTACTTCCCACCCTATTTCCCTATAAACCCACACCCCGCTACAGAACTAAAAGCGCAAAATAAAGAATTTTTTTTTAATAACTACTAAAAATGTAACACATATATTAAAAATACAAACAATTCTTATACAAAAAACATACATCACATGCATATAAAACATATACTAAAATACATAACCATAATAAAAAACGATATTGTTAACAACTATATTTTTGCAAACGATATTGAACACTTCGATATTTTAAAAATCGATATTACTTACCTTAAGTCGATATTCTTGACCACGATATTCTTGCTGTCGATATTTCTGACCCACGATATTAATGACTCGATATTTGTGCAAAACGATATTTTGTACTCGATATTCTGCCTCTGCACCATTTATATTTGTCCATTACATGAGGAGATAGACCACGATGGAGCTGAACCCTTGGTGGTTCTCTATCTGGCCAACATGCAAATGCCTTGGACTCCAACCACAAATCTTTAGGAATAACAATGTCAATATTCAACTCAAACCAAAGAACCTTTGAAATCGTCGCAATTCATTCTACCTATTTTTACCACTTGTATTCTTCTTCTCTAAGCTGTGGAAAATTCTTTGTAAATGTCAAGAGATCAGATCACGTCCTCACCACGTAAACATATGCACCTCACTGTACTTCTTTAAAAGGGAATCCTACAACCTCTTCACACTCAGAATCACTCACTCGCGTTCTCTTTTCTTTTTCTTCATTTTGTTCCTGCTTTCCCTCTTTGTTTAAACATTTTTTCTGTAATCTTACAAGTTCTCCCAATTGTTTATGAGTTTTATTATATTTTTCAATGGACACATTACATTTCTCTTATTTTGCTGTCACTCAGTTCCATTCTATAATTCCTGCACAATCTCTTTACATAGAAATCCACACCAAGGGGCTTATTTATGAGATGCCTCCACCGCCGGGTCGTCACTTTCCTGATGCTCCAGCGGCGCGGGCCCCTCAATCATATCTATGAGGCCACGCACAGCCGCTTTGCGTGGCTTTGCACGGCCTCATAGATTTGGATTAAGACAAAGCAGCGCAAGTCGTTGTGTTGCAGTACTCTGCACTAGGGAGGCGATCCATGGGCATTGTGGTGAGTTTTTCCCAAGCAACACCCATGGATTTCTTTATTGATGTTGATTGAGATGGGAGAGGTGGGCCTGTAAGGCCAATCTGTGTTGAATATGGCACTGATTATAGGGGCAGATTAGCCCATACCTTTTGATTTAAACAATCCTATTCTGGTAATCTGCAATCTCTGGATTTGGAGATAATTCTTACTATCGAGGCCATTGGCCCTGGACACATATTGAATACATATTATTTTGCCCTGATGAAGTCCAATCTTTGGACAAAACACATTGCCGGTTTTGTCCTGTAACCATTGGGGACCTCATTTATGAAAAGTGTTGCATCACTGGGTAAAAACAGCGATGCAACACTTTTCACTGCACCCTCCATGCCACACAATGGATGGGCCTTATTTACACTACGGCGCTCCATGTCGCAAGGATTGACCGGCTACGTCAGGAATCCTGACGTACCTGGCGGGGCAGTAATGTCGCATTGCTGGAGTGTGTCGGTAACCTGACGCAACTCCAGCAACGTGTCATTACACATGGGGAGCATGCCATGTGAAAGGCCCTGCATCACTCCTTAAGCCTGTTTGAAGCAGGCCTAAGGATTTGAAGCAGTCAAGTCGTGGAAGTGGCACAGTGAAATCTTATAGATTTCACTGCGCCACTTCTACGTGGCTCTCCTGAGTTGGAACGGCCAAACTGCATACATTATACCTGACACAGGTATACTGTAGCGCTGTGGTTTACAAAGTGACACATCTGCCTAGATGCGTCACTTTGTAAATATGGCGCAGTGTGGTGCATTTTTTACGCTGTCACAGCATCACAAGAAGTGATGCAACGGCAGCATAAGGGCCTCATAAATAAGGCACTAAGGACCTTGTTTATGAGGTTTGCCACATGCAGCACTCATAGAAAAAGGAAAAATTAGGAGAAATAGAGATACTTCTCCTCATTGTGCCTCTCTTCCGCCTCTCCTGGGGAGGCGTACGTTTTTGGTGCAGCCTCAGACTTACGATTTCTCGTAAGGCTGGGGCAGTGTCAAACAACCATGGATTTTGCTGTGAACGCACCCCAGTAACACCCTGCGTTAAAGGGAATGATATTTACGAGGCAGAATTAAGCCAAAAAAAGTGGCTTAGTGCTGCTTTGTAAGTGCCAATTGAATAGTAGGAGGGAGGACGAAAGCTCAGAAGCGGATTAAGGCTTTGTTATATAAAAAAAGAAAGGGAGTGACGTGAAAAGCCCCTAGTGGTTTGAGAATCTGGAAATATTTTTGGACCAAGTTAGAATAATAAATATTAAAGTGACATTATTGGACTATATACATCGCGGTCCTGACCGCATGGCGACTGGATTTATAATCATGATGTTTGTTTCCTCACCCTTGTCCTGAGGAGGCCAAGAAGTACAAGACGGCCGAAACGCGTCCGCGTCGACATGTTTTGACAAAGAGGAGTCTGATGAGAATTGATTTATCTTTTGACTACTAAATGCACAGTTTTGTGATTAAGGTTTGAGATTAATACGAACCGAGTGTGCATAGAAGACGACCTCTGAGTGTATCACCTTTATGTTATAGGTGAATACTTCTTTTTCCAACAAGTGGGTAGAAGGAACCTATGAATTTTATGTGTTTAGTAGATATTGGTTTTGTATATATAGATGTGTGTTTAAGAAAAGAATTTCAAAAATAATTTCAAAAATTAATTGAATCTAAATTACGTTAATTAAAATTACGTAATTATGTGTCCGTGGTTTGTGATTTTTTGTTGATAAAAAAGAAATATGAATGAATAGCAGAACTATGTACTGTCATTAAGGTAATACATAGTTCCCGGTGATAACAGAGAGAGAGATAGATATATTTGTTCCTCCTGGCCATTTTTTCACTTTATTCTCGTAAATATGGAGCAGGCTCCTGCGCCATGGATCGTCACAAAAAGAAACATTCCAGCGGTGCAAGGGGCCTCATAAATGATGTTTTGACAAGTGGAAAAATAAAAAGAAAAGAATTGAGAAAGTTGTCTTTGGAATTTGATTGGAACTTACATCATTTGTGGTGCATCATTAGTTGTGTTTTGAGTATATCTGACCACCCTTGGGCAGCGGTTGCATTTAATGAATGCACACATTTCTTATTAACACAAGTATAATATACATTGTGAACTAGAGCGAGTTACGGCATCCATGGCTCGTTGTCCAATTTCTTTGTTGTATTGCTTATTTATGAGATGCCCGCACCGCCGGGTCGTCACTTGTTTTTGACGCTCCAAGGGCTCAGGACCCTTAATCATATCTATGAGGCAACGCAAAGCCACTTTGTGGGGCTCTGCACGGCCTCATAGATATGGAGTAAGACAAAGCAGCGCAAGTTGCTGCGTTGCCTTGCTCTGCACCAGGGAGGCGTTCCATGGGTGTTGATGGTGGGTTTTCCCAAGCATCATCCATGGATTTGCAGCTGCCCCATATTTACTTAATCACATAAACCTGGGGCAGCGCCAAAACCGCACACGCCTTCCCAAAGCAAGAATAACAAGGAGAAATATATGTATTTTTCTTCATTTTTTCTCTTTGCATGTGTGCTGCATTCTGCAGCCTACTGGGGAAATGCCAGATGGAATTAAAGGCCTGTCTGGCAGTGCCCAGGACAGCAGACACTCCCTGGAGGGGAGAGGTGTCTTTCCTTTATAGGAATGCACAAGTGATTGTGATTGGCCAAAGGTAACAGACACAGCCTGTACCATCCTCAAACAGTGAGCCCATAACCCTGATGCCCTCTCGGGCTGGTCTGGAACAAACACCATCTGCCCCCTTCCCGACCAGGTATTATCTCTTATTAGACACTAAAAATAAACACCAGCCGTGTGGGCCCTAGCATCGCATAAGTGCGTTTTAGTGAATATCTTTTAAACCCGTACGCTCTACTTTTCATGACCTCTCATTCTTAGAAGCAACAACTATTGAGCAACCAAAATCTAGTTGTTTTTTCACGACATTCTGCCTTGACACACGGAAGAGATGAATCAGGGGGGTACTATACCACCCAGGGAAAGAGAATGATTCCCCAAGAAGATACTGCACCAAACGGTACACTAAACACCATTCCAAATATGTGGTCCTGGGATGCAGAACCCTGATGTAGTCCTAAGGGACGAAACGCGTTGACTGGGCTGATTGGAAAAAAGTGTTCTATAAAATGAATAGAAGTTGGATTGTGAGACGCAATTGCAAGACTCCTGGAAATTGAATATTGTGGAATTGCATCATATTGGATATGTTGCTGTTGTGATGGCTTGAATCTTGGCTGAAAATAAATTAACATAGTATACGCTCCTTTTAATTGTTTTTGGATTTCTTCTTATTAGTGCTATGCTGTGGCGTTATAACCCTTTAGTGTCTGTAGTCTTAATCAGACTGAAATAGACTTTATGAATTAAAACAATGAAACCCATCTGCTATGGATCCATTAATCATGTAGAATGATCCCTGTCGGAGAAATACATGTTCGTACTTTCCTAATCTGAACCCTTCAGGCCTGAGTGAAATAGGAATGAAACTTTAATAAAGTTGACAGACTCAGGGCCTCGTTTACAAGCCCCTTGCGCCCTCGCTCCATCACTTTTTGTGACGTAGCGGCGGCGCAATCAGTGAACCAGACTGCGCCATATCTACAAACTGACACATTGTGTCCAGTGTATCAGTTTGTAGAGCACTGAGGTACATTATACCTGCGGCAGGTATAAAGTATGCAGGGTAGGTCTTTCCAAGCAAAAAAGCCACGTAGAGCTAGTACAGTGAAATTTACATTTCACTGCGTCACTGTATGATTTCACTGAGTCAAAACCCTTTCGCCTGCTCCGACCATGGTGAGGATTGACTCAGGGCTTTTGCAATGGGACTTGCCTATGTGTTCTGACGCATTGCTGGAGTTGCATCAGTTTTATGAACAACTGCAACAATGTGTCACTTTTGCGCCAACAGACGAGTCAGAATTTCTGACGCATCTGTTAATCCTTGCGCCATGGAGCCCTGTATTGTAAATACAGCGCATCCATGGTGTCACAAGGACATTTGGTGCGGGCGCAAGGAAACTGACGCATCAATGCCGATGCATCAGTTTCTTGAAGGTGAAGCCCTCAATGTGTGATCCTCTCCTACAATAACATGCAGAGGTGTGTGGTGGGCGTTTCCTTCTCTTTGTAGTTTTGAATAAAAGGAAGCGCTATTTGCTGAAAGAGGAATATCTGAGTCAGGAGACCCTGCCATGGAGCGTCCTTCTGTCCTTTGGGAGTCCCTGCGACTAAGGAGGGCACAGACATGAATGATATAAAATACAGCTAGAGTTCCGGCAGAGCTGGACACAACATATACAAAATGTAACAATGGATCACACAGCTGGCTCGTTGGTCTAGGGGTATGATTCTCGCTTAGGGTGCGAGAGGTCCCGGGTTCAAATCCCGGACGAACCCTCTTTTTCTTTTTAAAAAGCCATATTTCAATAAATGGATTCTTTGAAAAGTGGCGAATCACAAAACAAGTGACTTTAAAATAACCAGGTATGGGTTTGCATGTGATTGCATACATACTCTGCCGCACTCAGCAGGAATTAGAACCCTGGACCACCGAGCCAGCTGCAGAAACAGCTGGAGGAGGGGGCGGGGCAGCGACCCCGCCACATCAGCAGCGAGGAGGGGTGTGTTTTTATGTTACTCGCGTTGAACCTGAGAACAGGGGATGCAAAACTATTATTGAAACCAACCTCTCGGAGACAGAAAGGTGAGCCGTGGGAGTGCACACTGGACACCAGCAGCAGGGCTGAGACCCATCCAGACACAAGGGTCACTCTCTAAGAAGGGCCTCAGTTATATTCGCAATGATCCGGTTGTTTCTGTACAGAGTGAAGTTAGAAGGACGGTCTCTGCCCTCCGTCACTCTGATTGGTGCATCAAGAGATGCGGGAATTATGTGGCACGTTAAATGCCCCATGTATTTTCTTTGGCTCAATAATTCGGATGAGCACGTTTAAAGCGCCTTGGTTCTGATTGGCACATTCTGTGGAACAATCAACCTGGCGGAGGAGTTGGGGGGAGTGGGGGAATCTTTGATGGCAGAGGTGTATTTCAAAGGCTTGTTCTCTGGCACAGTCATTGTGATGGATATTATGGAGGGTAAAAAAACGACCCCAGGCACACGTCGTAGTGATGGGCATATTCTGGGCACAAGTATCCTGGCAATGGGAAGAAAGAGACGCAGGTACTCACCAGGCTGAGAGAGGGGCAGGTGGTAAATGAAACCTATGAACCCGGAAACTCCTCGTGCACAACACCTCCATAGTGTATTCGCTAACATCAAAACAGTCATAAACAAAATAGCTCAGTTGAGAGAGTGTTAGACTAAAGAACCAAAGGTTCCTGGTTAGATACCGGGTTTAGGCAGAAGCATTTTGCTGACGGCAAAGTGACCCATTATGGCTTAGAAACGTGAAAAATAAAACGTAGATTTAATTAAATTAACCTTTAAATACTTAAGTCCTTCTTTCGCCTTCAATCCTTCCTCCTCATTTTCATTATTTACACGTTTCTTGCAATGATGCATCCTTCGGGTACAATCCTTCCATTGTTTGTGGGTCTCACACCTTGTGCACAGGAGCACTATCCCACAGTGTGTGATGTGACTCACACACTGCAGGCACAATCACGCACAGTGAGTTGATCACCCAGTGCCTCAGAGCAGAATCCCACTGATTGTGGGCTGACCGACAAAGTCACAGCAGGGGACCCTCATAAGAGGGCGGCCCATTTAGTGCCACAGGATGGCACACTGGGCAGCCTAGTATCAAGAGACCCCTTTGTGGTCCCGCTCGTCACTTCCGGCCGGGGTGGGGGACGGGGAGAGGTATGAATTCCTCCCCCGCCCACCTAGCGGCCTCTTTGTCCCCTCACCCTGACGCTGCTTGGCCGTCGACCTCCTGGAGCTGTGCTGTGTTGTGTGGTGAGTGTATTTGTCCTCCCCACTCCTTCGGGGGCAAGGCTGCTAGCCCGGCCATTGCCGTGGCTGCGGCCGCCTTGGGGGGCAGGACAGCTCCAGGGGGCTTATGGTAGAAGCTCACTCCCGGCTGGCCCCTACCCTTGCCGCCGTTTGGTTTCTACGCCGCCTAGTCGGGTCGAATTGTATTGTCCCAGGCCTCCACTCCAAAGAGCATGGGGGGCAACCAGCATCTCCCGGCAGGGTCTGAGTGCCTCAACAGGCACGTGGGGTCCTCTGTCCAAGTGGAAATAGAGGTTCCGAGGCTCGAGCGGTCCGTCGCTTAGGGGACGTGGGGGTGGGCCATTACCCGTGAGGGCGGTGCGCCTCTGTGGCCAGAGCTGCTGGCTGCGCACCAGTAGAGCTGGGTCCGAGTCCGTTGTGTCGGGCGTCGAGCCCGGAGGGGGCTCTGATCGACGGGACCGCCAGTGAGACTGGGCCGCCCCCCGCAGGGCGGGAGGTTGCAGCTCCAGACCGACTGAGACCACACCATGGTGACTTGGGTGTAGCTTGGGGCAGTATCGCAGCCACGGTGGTCTTCATGGGGCGTGATTAGCTGTTATGTGCAACCTACTAAGCCCGCCTGTGGCTCCTGCTTCAAGGCACTGTGGGGTTGTGCATTGCATGCCACGGCCTGGTCCCGACCCTAGTTGCCCAGCGGGGCTCCCTTGCTGGCCCGGGGGTGTGGGCAATGAGGTAGGCGGGTGAGCGACCTTCGCTGTGACTGGTCCTTCCCTCCACAGGGGTCCGGGGTCTCAAATCAGGGCCGGGGGAAGGCGGCCTGTTACTGCTGCGGCTCCCGGCCGCTCCGGAGCACTGTCCACAGTGCGGCCATGCGGGACAGGGCTAGCCCTAGACCCATGTGTCTGGGGGGAAGGGGAGGCGGGGCCTCGCCCCCCCCCCCCCCCCCCCTCTGCCATTGTCACCTCGGTTTTTCGGGACATCCGATTCCTCCTTGCAAGCGGTGGTCATTGAGGTGCAGAGGCCGGCACTTCGCATGAAGTGGGTGAAGCGAGTGTTAAGTGAGCATAGGGCAAGAGGGTGCGGGTGGCTCAACGCCTCTGTCCTGCTCCCCAACATGGACACACAGTAACTGACCCCTCGGGATAGAGGAGCCCTCGTGGCGCGGGTCAGAGTGGGAGCATTCGGACTCTTGCTCAGTATGCCCGCCCGTCCTACCTTCAATACACCACCAGGGAGGAGCGAGTCTGTCTGCAGGCGGCCGGTTAGGGTGTGGAAGTTGAAGTCGGCCTTGCTTTTGGCGGTGCTAGTCCCGGTGTTCTGGCAGAATGTCTCTGGGCCGTGGTAGGGGCACCGGGGGTTGGTTCATGCAGCCCAGGGCTTGTTTCCTCCCGCTCTTGGCCTGGCACTCCCCTCCATGGGGGTGTGGCCTTCTACGATCCTGCACCGGTGTTCTTTCATTCCCAGCACCATCTGACTGTGCTCCCCAACACCAGCCCCGCGTTGCCCCATGCTACATCCCCTGTCCAGATATATATTGCTGGGCCTCGGGCAGGGGAGGGGTCGTGGACGTGATGGGTTCGGGCCCACGGTGTTTGCTATGGTTTGAGCTGAGCTCTGCCCCAGCAAAACACCCAATGCTGGGGCAGGCAGTCCACTCGGCTCATGCATGAGGGGCCCAGGGAACTCCTGCACGCACCCGCTAGTCTTAGTTTTCGGTGGCTCACTGCTCCAGCCAATTGGCAATGCTGGGGCGGCATCCAGGTCGAACCGGTGGTTTGGAAGAGACCGGGCCGCTTGGCAGTCGTGAGATGGCTGGGCTGACCTGCCTGGCACCAGGTTGGGGCTGCGAATCGCACAGCAGCGCGGTAATGCGGGGGTGGCACACAGGCCCCCTTCAGCTAGATTTCCCCCGCTCTCAAGGCTGAGTACAAACAGACCCACCATTGGCATCAAAACCTCGCAAGAGGAGTGCCCACGCTGGGCAGTGAACAGGCATGACCTCAGAGTGGTTTCCGTCCTCCTTACCTCGCTGTCCTGTCATGTCGTGGTTGTCGTCGCAGTCCCTGGTTCTCCCTGTTATTTCCCCACTGTCGTGTTGCGTGGTGACCTGAGCTGGTGTGCAGCATCAGGCGACAGTGATCTCTTGTGGTGAGTTTGCCCCCCCTTTTTTGGGGTCAGTTTTCTTTTGTCTCCGTAGACGGGGGTGTATGGTCGATGCGTGACCTAGTATATATTTGGAACCTATTTTCAGCGGAGAGTAGGGTGCCGGGGGCCAGGGGCGGCTGGTGGATTTTGAAACTGGTGGGGCGAAAAATTTGTACCCTTGTCCAACGTGTGAGCGAGCGAGCGAAGCGAGCGAGCCCGAACTGGAAAAGGAGGGTGCGGGGGGGTTTCCCCCGCAAGAAAATTGTGCAAAAAATGTATTCAAATGGTGGGTTTTACACCACATATTTACTGTAAATTTTTGCAAAAACGGGATCCAAATATAGCGTTTTAAAGCACAAGTGTGAAGAAAACATTACAAACATATAAAAAATGTGCCCAATCCTCTAACTGTTCTGCTTGCAAAACGACCCCCAAGCCAAGCACACACAGCCAATGGGAAGAGGCCCTCTAAGTGTTTTCTACCTGTAACACATCTCTTCCTCTTTACTGTATTGGTTAATGAAGTCATCAAGGCTCACACCATTGGTAAGACCGTACATTGCAAATACTTTGAAAATTAGATGGTGTGAGAAGTTGGCCTGGTATATGCTGTTCACTAGTTCTAGTGACCACCTTGTACCATGCCAAGCAACCCTTATGGTGTGGTTGTAAGTCAACCTTTTTGGACTAGCTGCCCTAGTGGTAGCGTAGGCTAAGCAGTCTTTGAGGCTAAACTCGTGAAGCGTGTTAAGCAAGCTGTTTTACCAATAGTAACCCCCTTTTATACCAATGAAAGGACACCACACAGATATATATTCAAAATATATATGTATTTATTTCTCAAAGTAACCCCTAGTCTCTTTATGAGCACAGGAGCACAAATCGTCAAACAAGATTATCACAGAATACACAGAAGTTGCACTTTATATGGATAGGCCCTGGTGGCCACTCGAACCATATACTAAAATAGTGGTATAAGTACCACGAACAGGAAAGGGAAAAGGCCTAGGGCCTCTAGAATCGCTGGGCCTACAAGGAGCTAACGTCAGTTAGTGACCAGGAGGTCCACGGGTGGCGTGTGCAGAGCAAATAGTCACACGCGTGCTCCCTTAGGTTTCAATGGGTGCGTAAAAAGTACAAAGTTACTGCAAAAGGAATCTTCCGGATGACCTAGGAACTTAAGAGTTGGAACACAGGCACTAGAGATGTAATACTACACTTGGGCACCGGAGTGCCAGCTTTACCTCACCCACAGGAAGCGGGTGCATAGGCCTCGAAGTGCGTCGGGTTTCTTCTATCGGTTCCGTGGGGCCTGTAGACAAAAGTGCTGCAGGCGGTCGGTCGGGAAGAGATGCAGTGGATCCAAGAGTGGATCGGAGATGTTGAAGACCTGTAAGCAGAGGGGACAGTGTTCACAGTCACTAGCCAGTGACCAGCGTGGCACCAGGTGGGTACCAGGCGATGTCGGGTGCAAACAGGAAGGAAGGTGTAGCTGGACTCTGCAGCCACGTGGTCCCTGAAGGTCAACGACGTCCAGGAGTCGAGTCACGAGCTGTCCCACGCAGGCTCTCGCTGTCGGCGGTGTCGGCGACTTGATCGAAGCAAACATGCCTTGGCAAAAGCAATTGTTGTAGGCAAGGAGATAAGCTGATGGTTCTGACCAGCAAGGTCAGAGGAACTGCTCCTTTGGAGGGGAGCAAGGGCCAGTCTGGAGCAACCAGACCAGCGGTGTTTGTCGTAGATTTCGTCGCCAAGATGGCCACCAGCCAGCGGGCCAGCAACCGATTAGGCGCGTCGAGTGGCAAAATGCAGAAGGGCCCCACGCAGATCGTAGAGATGCTGGAGGGCTCACCTTTGGTGCAGATGCTGCTCGAGGGTTGGGCTTCTCAGGACCCAAAGCACAACTTGGAGGGAGCCTCGGTTGTTGCACTGGTCAGCTTGTCGTAGTCGTTTCAAGATGGCTGGCTCCACGTGTCTCGGTGCCTCCACGGGTCTCCTCTTTGCAGGGACTGTGGATCGGGCGGTGAGAGGTCTGGAGGTCCAGGTCTTGTCAGTCTCTGGGCTCGGGCTCCGGCGGGAGGCGGCGGCAAAGCAGACGTTGATTCGCTGGATGGTGCTTGCGTTAGCAAGGTGGTCACTCCCTGACCACAGGGGAGATTGGCTTCAGTCCTCTGTGCAGCAGAGCGTCGAAGTTCCCGTCTTCTTCTTAGTTTTAAGTTGATTCCAGGATGTCTGAAGTCTTAGGACACAGCTCCTACCTTTAAGCGGATTCTAGGGGCCGGACTACCTGCTAGGTCCCTCCCTATGGGTGGGACCAGGAAGGGGGGTGGTTACACCCCCAATCCTTTGTCCAGCTCGCCCCAGGCCCGGGACTGGTGTGCCCCAGGACCGGTTTGAACTGGCATATGCACCGAGGCTCCTTGTGAGCCACAGGCATGTCTGGTTTCTTTCAAGCCCTACCTGACCAATACACAAAATCCTGTCTGGGGTGGTGCACGCACCTCCCCTGGCAGGAAACCCTTTGTCCACACCTCCAAAGCTGGAAGGACTCCCAGCAGCAGGAGGGCAGACTTGTGTCTGTGGTGGCAGCATCCATTTTGTGGAGCTGAGGCTATGTCTGATTTTACCCGGGTTTCAGGTACTGTACATGTCGTGTCCCTCTAGAAGGGTGGAATGCTAACCCCGTCGCCAGAATTGGCGAGGGGTTAGTATTCCAATTCGTATGACACCTTACTCGACATGTTTTGATAAAGCCAAACCAAAGATAGCATTTAACCGCGAGGTTCATAATGCACTTTAAGAGTATATGGTATGACGATATCTGGAAACAGTAGAAGGAAGTTGTTCCGACCACTGCAGACAGGCTCAGCTCATGCCAGAGCACCATCTCACATGGAACCAAGCACTCTGCCTTCAGGATTGTTAAGGCCTGCCATAGGAGTGACTTATAGGTTACCAGGTGTCCCATTTAAGGTTAGGTATAGGTATACTACACCTAAGTAAGAGGTGATTACACCAACTTACCCCAGCTGAGTGATCAGCCAGTTGTGTCAAATTGTTAGGCCAAGCCTGGGGTGGCATAATACATGCTGCAGCCCTTGGCAGGCCTTGGGTACACCAATGCCCTGGGTACCTAGTGTACACTGGTACAGGGGCTGACAGGGTGATCCACTTCCAATTGGTTATGCACCTAGGGTGCATAGTTTTAATTTAGTAGAGAGAACAGCAGGCTGGGGGTCTGATTGGCAGGCCCACAGCCTCAATATGTCAAAAACCAGTGAAGCAAAAAGCAAAAATTTGGGGTGACCATAGGATAGCAGACCCTACTCTCCTACAGATGGCGAAAGATATCCATCCCAGGATTGCAGTTCATCCTTGATTTTTTTAAGATTAGCCAGACAATCAGAAATTATATTTCAGCAAACTGTGTTTATTTTGCAAAATATAGCATTTATATACTATAAATGTACACTGACAGAAAGTCCACATAACAGAAATTGAGGTGCAAAACATACAAACCTGACAACAAGAATTTGGGTGGAAAGCAAAGATACACTGAAAAAGACAGATATGGTTTATAAAGTGTTTCAAAATTTACAATAGTGAAAAAGGAGTTAACACAATAAGTTTAATTTTTAAATTGAAACATAAATAATAAAACATATAAATGTAGAGCATTACAAGAAAAAAAATTGAAATCAGTGAAGAAAGTAGTTTGCATTTAGGGCCTCATTTATGAGGTTTTGCTGTAGGGCAGAACAGTAGGCATTCCTGCTGCCCTGCCCTACAGCAAAAGAAAAGGGCACAAATATACCGTATCTATCAGCAGATACGGCGCATTCCTGTCCTTTCCCCATGCACCGGCACACAATAAGCTGCTGTGCGCCAATGCAGGCACTGCTGCACCATGGGGCACTGGTGCCTGCATTGCGGGCAATTACAAGAGGCGTTTTCCTCTTTCCCTGTGTGCTGCAGAAGGCAATATGCATAGAAAAAAGAAAAATGAGGCGAAATAAAGAGATTTCTCCGCGTTGTACCTCTGTAAGTTTTT
This sequence comes from Triturus cristatus, assembly GCF_964204655.1. NCBI lineage: Eukaryota > Metazoa > Chordata > Amphibia > Caudata > Salamandridae > Triturus > Triturus cristatus. The sequence goes on along the minus strand of NC_140585.1, from coordinate 142,149,842 downwards.
GGTGCTGCTTCATATTACCTATTTCTCATAAATCTGGTCAGTGTCAGAAAACCATGGATGTTGCTGGGAAGGCCCCCAGCAACACGCATTGCACACAGAAAACTGAGTTAAAGGGGAACATATTTACGAGGCAGCATTACGCCAAAAAAAGTGGCTTAGTGATGCCTCGTAAATAAAAATCCTGCACCACGGAACATCACAAAAAGAAACATTGCGGCAGCGCAAGGGGCCTCATAAATGAGGCCCGTAATGTACAAAAGAAAAGTGAAGTATAAAATGGAAACTTTAATTTGGCATTAACAAATAAATAAAAACCACACCAAGTGGTTAACATGGTTAAGAAAATATTGTTAAATAAACACAAATATGTTAAAGTGGCAAAGCTTGGTTTCCACTCTTTATATTGGAACAATAATATTTAACGAGTAACAGTAATTTATAAAATGTAAACTTTTAAGCAGCATCGGCAAATAAAGACGTCACACACAGAAAAATAACTATGCAAATCCAAAAGACGGAAAAATGAAAAGTGCTCAAATCTTTTTGAGGAATACAAAAAGCTTATGACAGCAACTGAATGCGATTTGTAAAGCACTAGGAAGATGCTAAAAATGTGTCATTGTGATGTAGCTGTATGAGTCAAACCCCCCCTTTACATAGTGTGAGCAGCCTTAAGACATGGGGAGACACTGTGAGCAGCTTTGAGGCACATAGTGTAAGCAGCCTTAAGACATGGGCAGACACTGTGAGCAGCTTTGAGGCACATAGTGTGAGCAGCCTTAAGACATGAGCAGACAGTGTGAGAAGATTTAAAACACATGAGCAGAAAGTGTGAGCTGCTTTAAGGCACATGAAACGTGTGAGAAGCCTTAATGTGCATGGCAGACAGTGTGAGCAGCCTTGAAGCACAAAGTGTGAGCAGCCTTAAGACACATGGGCAGACACTGTGAGCAGCTTTAAGACACATGAACAGTGTGAGCAGTTTTGAGGCACATAAGTTGAGCAGCCTTAAGACACATGGACTGAGAGTCCAAGGAGCTGTGGGCAGACAGTTTGTGGAGGGAAGGGCACATGGACAGGCAGTGTAAGGAGCTCTAGATAGGCAGAGTGTAGAGGGAACGGCGCATGAACAGACAGTGTAAGGAGCTATAGATAGACAGAGGGAAGAGGGAGGGGCAAATAGACCGTATAAGGAGCTATAGATAGATGGAGTGAAGAGGGAAGGGCACATAGACAGACAGTGTAAGGAGCTAAGGATAGAGAGAGAAAAGAAAAGGGAAGGGCACATGGACAGATAGAGTGAGGAGCTAAGGATAGAGAGAGAGAAAAGAAAAGGGAAGGGCACATGGACAGATAGAGTGAGGAGCTAAGGATAGACAGAGAGAAGAGGGAAGGGCACATAGACAGACAGTGTAAGGAGCTACAGGTACCTTGATATTCAGTGTGAGGAGCTGAGGGCACTTATCTTGAGTAGCTTATCTGGAGAGACTCTGCACTGCCTGAGGAGCTCACGGCACACAGTCATGCAGTGCAAGGAGTTTGGTGCATGGACAAGCAGCGTGAGGATCTTGGGGTACTTAGAGGGGTAGTATGGGGAGCTTGGGGCATCGGGGGAATGGTGATGTCCTTGGGGAATATAGTAGAAGCGTGAGGAAGTTGAGGCACATGGCAGACAGTGCGAGGAGTTTGGTGCATGGACAGGCAGTGTGAGGAGCTTGTGGCACATAGACTGTGTGAGGAGCTTGGGACACAGTGTGAGGAGCTGGGGGCACCCGGGCAGTGTGTAGAGCTTTGGGCACACAGGCGGCGTGAGGAAGTTGAGGCACATGGCAGACAGTCCGAGGAGTTTGGTGCATGGACAGGCAGTGTGAGGAGCTTGTGGCACATAGACTGTGTGAGGAGCTTGGGACACAGTGTGAGGAGCTGGGGGCACCCGGGCAGTGTGTAGAGCTTTGGGCACACAGGCGGCGTGAGGAGCTTGGGGCACATAGTGTGAGGAGCTAGGGGCACCCGGGCAGTGTGAGGAGCTTTGGGCACACCGGCGGCGTGAGGAAGTTGAGGCACATGGCAGACAGTCCGAGGAGTTTGGTGCATGGACAGGCAGTGTGAGGAGCTTGGGACACAGTGTGAGGAGCTGGGGGCACCCGGGCAGTGTGTAGAGCTTTGGGCACACAGGCGGCATGAGGAAGTTGAGGCACATGGCAGACAGTGCGAGGAGTTTGGTGCATGGACAGGCAGTGTGAGGAGCTTGTGGCACATAGACTGTGTGAGGAGCTTGGGGCACCCGGGCAGTGTGTAGAGCTTTGGGCACACAGGCGGCGTGAGGAAGTTGAGGCACATGGCAGACAGTCCGAGGAGTTTGGTGCATGGACAGGCAGTGTGAGGAGCTTGTGGCACATAGACTGTGTGAGGAGCTTGGGACACAGTGTGAGGAGCTGGGGGCACCCGGGCAGTGTGTAGAGCTTTGGGCACACAGGCGGCGTAAGGAGCTTGGGGCACATAGTGTGAGGAGCTAGGGGCACCCGGGCAGTGTGAGGAGCTTGGGGCACACAGGCATCATGAGGAGATTGGAGCACACAAGCATCATGAGGAGATTGGGGTACAGAGACGGGTAGGGTGAGCTATGAGGAGCTTGGGGGTCTGGGCAGAAGGGTGATGACGCATGTCCTCTCCCTGTCGCTCGATCTTTTAAACACTCTTAAGTCCACGCTTCTATGTGAAAAGCGTGCCCGCTGCACTTCGTGCCTTTGGGCATAGTATAAATGTGCCAAAGAGAAATACACCTAAACGTAAGCTTGTAGTAGAGAGCGCGCTGCGAAGCTTCAATCTATGGGCCCCTCTCTTCGCACCTGCTGCAGCGCCTGGAAGCATTACAGGCACTATCGTTCACTATTGAAGACAAGTGTGCAGGAGAAGGGCCTCGCCTCTCCTGGGCCCTAATCTCGGCCTCGCGCCCACAGCTCTTAGGGGCCCGTGCCTTTGAGGCACTACTGGAGGTCTGGTTTACACTGGAATCCCCCAATGAAAATAGGGTGTTCCTGAAAACCACTGTCTGGCTTCACCGAAGCCTGGGAATCCTGGCCCTCTCGTGCACACAAAAAGTGCTGATGGATGTCTGTCTGTCAGTGCCTCGAGCCTTTGTCTGACAAAGTGCCCGTATTTCTGATGCCAGCCGCTCGCAGCTTTGCCTTTCCCCGTCACAAATGCGGAGCTTTGGGTTTTGACACACAGAAGTGATTCACAACCGATTTTGCGTACTTATGTTGTCTCCATGGGTTCACTTTTTTAATTCGTGCATAGAAATAGCCACTCCTCCGTCAAAGAATGAGGATTTGCAGTTCCAAAGTTAGGGCCAGACATACTAAAGGATTTTACCATTGTAAACCCTGCATTTGCTAAGTCATTTGGTTTGCGTTCGCAAAATTGCTTTTTGTAATGTAGGAAACCCATTTTACGAGTCGGAAAATATTTTCCAACTCGTAAAACAGGTTTTGCGACCCACAGGGAACTGCAGTTTGGAAGGGGCGTAAAATAGGTGATTCTTCCAAATTGTGCATCAGTGTGCACTCTACCAATGCTTTACGACTACAGTTGTGGTCGCAAATCATTGTACAGTTACCAGTTACTCAAAGGAGGTGGTGACAGATTCGTAAAAAGGAAGTGCCCCCTTGGTGGCAATGTCTGCCCTCCCTGGTGTCTTTCCAGCTGTAAAACGTTTATGTTTTTTAAAGCAGCACAGTCCAATGCCCACTTAGCTCATAGCTAGAAATGTCTCTGCAGTGCCAACCTGGTAACACACGCACATTTAACGTGTTTCCATGGTGATGCTGGGAATGGTCCGTCTGCAGATTAATGAGTGAAGTGGGATCTCCAAGTAGAAATGTATTTTAGTCATTGAGAAATATAAAAAAAAATGATACTGGTCGCTGCTGTGATGCCTACTTTTAAAGGCAGAAATGTAATTTCTGCTTTCATAGCGAGTAATCGGTGACGTATTAGGCAACGCAAATGGCGTTAGGTACTCACATCGGGAATTTTACATTACACATGGTTTGGAGCATACGAAAAAAAAGAAACTAAAATAAAAATATCCGAGGTTCGGGCGTGGATATATTTATACCTTTACGCACAAAGATTTTCATTTGAAACACTTACATTACCAAAAGCCTTTCTTTTGCTCAGCTCACTCCCCCTTGGTCTCCCCTACTCACCCCCACCCCACCAAAAAGAAAAATTACCCAACCGTCACTTTAAATCTTTAATCTACATGCTGTTAACACCTCCTCGAACACTTCTACATACTTACATACAAACACTACTTTAACAACTCTTTCAAGTAAGCAGACCGGCGCCACCACGCCGACTTGGCCCAGAGCCCGTACTTCCGCCTCACGCTTTAGCTTTACCCGCCTGTGAGAGTGAGACGTGTTGGGGTGACAGGAGGCACATCGATGTGCGCGTGCTCACACTGCTCATTTCCCTTTAGTGGAGAAGTTACAGCATGAGGTCATGCCAGGTGAGCGGTGTAGGGGAAGGGAAATCCTTTAAAGCGGGTCATTTTCTCTTTGGATTTCCCTTCTCTTTTTGAAACTCAGGAGCAGCAACATTGTTGTGGTTTCACCAGGGCTTTAATTGGAAGCTTTATCAATATTCTATACAAGCCATAGTAGCTGCTTATTTAACCTATGCAACTAACAACCATTGACAAAGCCAATAGGGCTGACTTGTATTTATGATGTTACTTGTTGTATCATACATTTGGATGCAATGAAGGAGACAGCAAAATACAAGTCAGGGGCACACTATGCTATGCACAGATTTTTAGTTTAGTGTTTTAAGCCACGCCCCTTTGAGAGACTCCCCCCCCCCCCCCCCCCCGAGTTTTTTCATCCCACTTAAAGCCCTGGCAGACAGGGTTCAGCCCTTAGTGATCTAAAAATATTTTTAAATGCTTTATTAGAGATGTTTTCCCAACCTTGGCTTCATTCTTTTAATAGAGCAAACCAATACAGTTCTGACACCGTATTTTTCAAAGGCACTAGAGAGTAAAAAAAAAAAAGTTTTTCACCATTGCTGGCACTAGAATGACGCAATCGGGAAATCAAGTGAAATCTTCTTGTGAAATCAGGAGCCACGCGGCTTTTCGATGCACGGGCCCAGGCCTCGATCACAGACAGCATAGTCAGTCACATGGGTAGCTATTTCTCGCAGACCTGGTTTACGGCACCTGTGATGCTAGGCATAGGCCTCTCTTCTGATTCAGAGTACAGCAGAACAAGCCTTCGGCCAAAAACATGGAAGTCATGTTTCTGCCCACCTATCCTCCCTCCTCTCATATTGAGTGTGGCACTAGAGGGAGTTTCACATGGAAGAGGAGCGGCCAGCTCCATCACGGCAAAGACTGGTGAGGTGACTGGCTGCCGCAGGGAATGACGTCAGACTGGCTGCTCAATATAAAGGTTCTGGTACTGCGCCATTTTCCACAGCATTCCTTCTGTACAAAAGTGTTCACTTAAACCACACAGGTCTTGTACGGAAAAGATCCTTCCTTCGAGGCAGGGAACTCAAAATCGAGTAGACTGTCCTCAGCAGTGTGGTGGAGATGTCTCCTCTGCAACACCAACATACTGGCACTGCACCCACCAGTCACACATGGAGCCTAACCTGTCTTCTTGAGGAGTTTGCTTTCAGCATCCTCAAGTGGCCCTAGACAACATGCATCCCACATAGTTGGTCATCGGTGGTGTTCCACGGTGGGACTCCACACATTCGTATGTCCTTTGCTTGAGCAGCATAAGCCAGCAATGCTGACTGGAATGGGGGTCTTATCTCTCCTCACAGGCGACCACACTTTTTGCGGCCTTATGCTCCGAGAGATAAACTTGGTGTAAAAGCCGCTGACCGGGGGGGGGGGCGGGGACGCAGTCCGGAGCCCCCGTCCTTGGGATGGCCGGAAGTGACGCGCAATGCGTGTCACTTCCTGGCCCTGGGGTGAGGGGGAGGCTATTTAGCCTTCCCCCACTCTCCTGGCGACCTCTTTGTCGCCCGCTTCGCCTTTTCCCTCCCTACCGCTTACCCGGCGTAGGCGTTGGGTGGGGGGGTTTTCTGAGCGTTGTAATGTTTTCTTTTTTCGTTGCAGGCGGAGTTACAGGGCGATCTGGAAGCAGGCCGGTACAAAGGGTACCTCTGCGCGGCACCATAGGGGGTGCCTGAGCCAAAACCGAGGAGCCTCAAGGGAGGTCCCGGAAGCCGTGTCGGCGCCCCGCTAGTCCTGCGGGCGGTTGTGGGCCTGAACAACCGGGGGTTTGCTATGCGACACTCCGCCCCGAGAGGGGGGGCGTGAGTAGAATTACCAACGGCACGTGATCGTAGAAAGAATCACCTGGGGGGCAGCAACGGCAGGCATCGCTCCCGCGCTGCCCGGCTCATCAGGCGGGCAGGCGACCCAGTTGGTTGCCTGCCCTTGGATCGCCCGTAAGATAACCCACCCATTACATATACTGGAATTATGTAATAAACCTGCAGCATTGTTACCCAACACCAACTGTCTTGTGTGTGTCATTTGGGTAACCTATTATGGGGGAGGGGGGACAGCGGGTTGCCCCTGGGGGTACTAATCCCCTTACCCCTGGACCTATTCCCATAAGAAGGGGGCTGCGCCGAGGCCTGCGGGCCGGGAGCTGTGTTCCCACACTGATAGCTCTGTTTTCCAAGCTCCTCGGCTTTTCTACAAATCCCCTCAGTGGGATTAGTATCGCCCCGAAGCAGAGGCGCCTAGAGATTGGGGGCAGGGGGCAGCTGCTGGAAGAAGGGTGTCTATAACGCGACGTTTAGCTGCACGAGATCCCAGAACCCGACATGGAAATGCTTTGTAAATCATACCTACTTTGGCGTATATCATCATACATGTCATCACCTTCGACCTATATCGGCTCTTTATCAAGCAACGCACTGCATGCCGGTAATTGTAGGCACAAATCTATAAAGGGCACTCATTGCAGGTGTACGACTACGAACGCGAGAATTAAACGCGCGTGCATGCCATGAAACCTCTCGGCAGCTCTGAGGTCCCGTTGAAATTAATATTTCTAACTGCAGTGGCAGAATGTTGGGGGAAAAGCGTCTGTTGTGAATTATTTTATAATTTAGGTGTTTGTGGGCATCTCAACAGGACAGGAGACAGAGTCAACTGGCGGTGTGCTCTGTTTCCCGGTCACTACAGCACTCGAGCAATCGGCTTAGGAGGGCTTGCACTCTATTTGTAATTACATAAATAAAAAACTACGTGTTAAAAAAAACCTTGCAGAAGCATCCAGAACACGCTAGTAAATAAAAATGCTTCAAAAAGCTGGCCTCTGCTGAGCATAAAGGGCTCTTTTAAAGTATAATTAATTCTCGAGTAAACACGCTTTACAATGATAGCTGATTGAATCAGTTTAAATTGAAAAAAAACGTAAAGTTGTCCACGCTGTAAAACCTGGACACATTTTCCTTTCGGTGATTTATGCAGCTTGCCATGCCATGGAGTCCTCTGTAAGGTATTACAATACCGATGGTAGAGCAGAAACCCGCAGAAGGTGGTGAAACGCAGAAGACTTTGTTATTTCGGACCTGTCTGTGCCAAGCTCGGCATTAGGCTGCCTGCATGGGCACTGTTAATAGCAAGCAGAGCATCTACGGCTTGCATTGATCTGAAAATCAATCCTGCAACCTCTGCTCAGTGCCTCGCGGTGTGGGGAATTAATTCAAAGAACATCGCCAAGGGGACCGAGGGAGAAATTCTCTGATTTATTTACCGTTGTGTTCAACCCTGCAGTGCACTCTCCAGACTTGCACTGCCCTGCCGAGCCATGGGCCGCAGGACACGGGCACGGACGGACCTGTGGGCCCTTCCATCGGCGCAGCCATCCTTGGGAAGGGTTAGCAGTAGCACGACGCCGGACACGGCCTACGTAACCATTGGGCAGCCTGCCAGCCTCCATCTCAGGACAGGGGAGGCCGAATTCAATGACGGTCCGGAGCATTATTATGGCGCATTTATTAAGGGGGAGCCTTGTACTCCTGACCGTGCTGCTCTTGGGTAATGGGGAGACCCAGGGGGTGCAGGGCGCGAGCCAGGTCTCCCCCTGGGTGGCTTCGCACAATGGAGCGGCCACCCAGGTGTAGGGCAGGGGAGTCAATCAGGATGGCGCGCGGCGCGATGGAAGGGCATAAGTAAGGGGAGGGAAGGGCGGGAAAATCACTGTGCCCTCGGGAGCGGGGAGGAGGGGCTGGTTGAAGTTTTGTCCCACCCACCCACCCTCTTTTCCATAGCCATTGTTTTATCCCCCTTTTCTTTTTGGTTGGCAATAAGCCGGTATTAATTTATTTTTGCCACGCTAAGACAGGTTTTCTTTTATTTTCAGGCCTGATAGTGTCCTGGGTAGGCGGGGTTTTGCTGGGGGGGGTGGGCAGCCTTGAGCGGGTTAGTCCATCCTCCAACGGGGGAGGGGGGGGGGGAGCAGTCACGTGAACAGGAAATAAGAATTAGGGGAAGATACACACAGGGGTCAGTATTCTGGTTAGGAGTGGGGTTTTACATTGGGGGTAGGTTTTGGGGAGATTTGAAGACAAACTTTGGAAAGTTATTTCATTGCAGAAAATTATGATTTGGCACCTGTCTTAATAAAGTGGCCTTTTTTGCTAACAAGTAAGTGGTGGTTGGTGAGTTATTGTGCGAAAGGCTATGCCCTGCGCTGCGCATGTTTTAATATGTATTACATGTCCCAATCTTAATTTTAGCGCTCCGAAATTCCGGAAAGTCAAGATGCAGCGCTTTGCAAAACCTCCAAATAGATAAGTAAATCATGAAGAGTGTCATGCGGAAACTGACACTGCCTCAGGCCAAAATCGTGCATTTCAGAAATCAGAGCCTAAGATCAGATACCCAGCCCTCCGTTGTTTTGGGTTCGTGTAGGGCCATACTCGCTTCGCTTCTGTTCTCACTCAGTCACTTTCACTTTCACTCTGAGACTGAGACAGACTTTAACTTTACTTAAAGTCGAGCAGACTTCACTTACCCCGTGTTTCACGTGATGTGGATGATGACAATGAATGAAATTACAGGCTGCCTCGATCGATGCTGGATGTTCTTGTTCTCAAGTCAATCAAGGCTCGGAGCTCCTCGTGGACTGCAGCAGTGCAGAGCGTGGCAATGAGAGCATGCAAGCAGAAGCCCAAACTGGAAAAATCTGGAATTGTTGGTCTTTCGATTTCGAATCGACTCCTCCCCTAGAGCCCAGCAAACCAATCACTTGAACAACAACAACTGTTGCTGGGTCTGGTGGAGGAGACAAAGGCCACTGCCACACCCCCACAAACTCTAAACCTGCCGGAATGCTCCACCCTCGGCCATTGGAATTAATGGAGGGCCTCCAGCTCCGCCCTGGGCCAAGGGAATAACGCCAAAAATCGACATGCTATTCTGCTAGTTAGCAATAGGCTGCACCCACCAGTGTGTCGTCACTGCCCTGCTTTCTGGCTCTAGGTCGAAGAAATCTTCGCCCAGCCAAAAGCATATGCAGAGACACTGCAGAGCAGAGCAAAGGCCATACCCCCACACCCCCCTAAAGAAAACCCCAATTTTGTACATGTTTGTTCACTGAGCACTAGCAGCCAGCACAATTTATTCCTAGCTGCTCAGTGTTTTTCATCAGGCATTTTTTTGGTCCCCCAGGGTGGGAGGGCGACGCCCATCTCGCCCCTATGCACCAGCCTCCCCTGCCGGGGGCAGAGGCATGCAGATGGCCAGGTAGATTCCGGCGCGTCAATAGTTTGGTCCAGTGCGAGCAGCTATCTTTGTTCCAGCAAGACTTGTTATCGGTATGTGGAGGGGGAAACCACTGCCCAGAGGATAGGATTGCTCTGCAGTTCGTTACAGCTGATGTGGTTTCCAGGCTTTCAGTTCTATGGCAGGCTCAGTGTCTTGGGTGGGTCAACACAGCTGAGTTTGACAGAAAGGATACGATGACTGATGTTAAACGAATTTTACTGCGATTGTGCCATAACATGTGTGTTTCTCGTCAGGCCCGGGCCTCGCGCCGGAGTGCATTCATATTGTTTTTATTTGCAAGTTGAGACACGGCATAGTATCTTAGAGAAATAAACAGGGTGAATGTTGAGTCTGAAGAGCAAACAGAGAATGGAAAGGCTGAGATCAGACAGCGGAGTCAGGCAGCAAACAAGAAAGATGCCCGTTGACTCTCACCACCCCTTGGACCCGTGTGACAGCGTTAAAAATACTTTTAGCATAAAGTTTGCTGCATTCTGGGACTTGTAGTCTACTTTTTAACACTGATGTGGGTTTATTCCATGCTGCGTGTTGGCTGTTCTCGAGCAGCTCTGTGGCTGGGTAATATTTCCGACATGTCCAACGCACTGCCTAGTATTTTAGAGGTTGGAATTGGCTGCAGCTTCGCCAGGCAAAAAAGTGAAGGGGAAGGTTTGAAAGGGATGATAAGGTAAAAAGGGTAGTTTAGCAGAAAGCTTGACACTTTAAAAAGAGGAAGTTTCAGTGGTTCGAGTTTGTATGTGTTTTCACTTAGATCCAAGGTAATTTCTGCTGGCGGTTCAGAGGTAAAGGGCAGAATTGCATTTGAGGTATTGTGTGGCTACATTGCCAGGCAGTGTGAACCGGGCCTCATTGGGTGCCACGCCTCTGCAGCTTGTCAGGGGTATGAAGTAGCTTTAACAGCGGCATTGTTAAGGCCTGAATCGATTTCCCAGGGTGAATTCTTCAGAGGCACAACACTATGGCGCCATAGAATTCAGAGGTAGGTTGTCGTTTGGTTTGAGTTTATCCTGCGTCTGGAGTTGTAAAGGAAGTGGTTGTATTCCCCCTATGGCTTACAGTGTCAGCCCACAAGGTGGCACTGCTCGACTGGTTTCTCAACAGGCCCGATTATTACATGGTTTTCAACTCTAGAATGTCCGGTGAATAAATGCTGGATGGGTTTTTCAGTACAGCCACTCCAAGGAGGAGGGTTAGAAGAGTAGCAGCAGAAGGTGTGGTGGCGGTTAGCTATGTGCGTCGAGGATGGCTCATGTTGAGGGGCACGAGCTGCGCGGCAAGAAGATGTAATTTAGTGACCGTTGTGCCAGTGATGTAACTTCTAGTGACTGATCATGAGCTTGCTCAGTGCCATCATTTCAGATCTGAAGCATGTTCACTATTCTTAGAACGGAGCCATAGTTGTTGCTTACTTAAGCAATTGTCACCCCTGGAGTCGGGATAACAGGTGTAGTGTTACTTCTGGTAGCCAACGCCGGTCAATGACATAAGCTGTAGATTACCGGTTGGCACCATGCTAAGCTAAGCACCAATTTTCAGCTTGCGGAGCCTTGGTTGTTTCTTATTTACTCATGCAACTACTGTTGTATTTCGTATCTCGAGTCAATGACTGAAGCCGCAAATTGCAGGCGGTGGCACACTTTTCCCAGAAGACTTGTAAGGTGTGGTGCGAGGTTATGATTCTTCTACAATTAGATGTCGCCATCTATGTCATTTGAAAAGGTGCATGCTAATCATGCAGTCTAATATTGCGGTATCTGAGTTTTCCCGCCCTCCACTCCTCTCTTTCCTCGGAGGGGGTTTGCAAGTAAACCATGTGGTAGATAAAGAGACTTGTACTTGGTTGGCGCCAATTTGATAAGGGACTGTGTTCTCCGCAAGCACATGTGCCACCTGTCCAGAATTGTTGCATTTTCAGTATACTACTACACCAAAGTCATATTGGGGCTGTTCGCCTGGTTGGTGTCCTGTGCTCGAGAGGGGCAGATTCGGGCCTCCCATCCCCGGGTTGGGGAGGGCAGTACTCTCTCTAGGTGCAGCTGCTGTTTGGGGAGCCTTTGGGGTGCAGCTTGATGATGGCACCATGGGTCAGTGAGTGGAGTGCTCAGTATGAGGCGAAGCCGGCACGAGCTGGCTCCCCTCTCAGCGCATGGTGTGTACATCACACAAGGCTTGTAGTTTGCAGGCACCCATCTCCTGCACTTACGGTGCCAGGCTGTTGAGACTGACTGTGTATATTTGTGATACTCTGCTCCATCTGGGCTACGTCAGTCTCATACCATACCAGGCACTTTGACTCCCAAAGTATCGTATATATGTTACTGTCTCACACATGCACACTCCAAGCTTGGGAATATCTCACAAAAACAGCCTTAAACCTTGGTCTTCTTAGAGTTTTATGTTGTTCAAATGGGCGTAATTACTGATATCGGTATGTCTCCCTCATCTTCATTGTTTGATTGCTAGCAAGAAAGGGTCATTCGTAGTCTTTTAAATGTCACTCATAGTGCACTGAAATGATGGAAATGTCACACATAGCAGTTGAAACCTTGGCAGCCATGCGTGGGGGCGGCTAGCTCTCGGTTGGCTATGCAAGAAAGCTATAATTGTGGCTTATTTATCTTATGCAACTAAGAAGCATTGATTAAGCCAACAGATGGGCTTGTTGTAGGTGTAGTGCTCCTTTTGTAGTAAATACATGGAGGCAATGACATAGCAGCTAAATACCAGGCAATATGCAGCACATTCCCTGAGCGAGCTGGGTAGCCCTTCAGATTAGTTGGGCCTGAATAAGCCACACATATACCTGCTACATTCTGGCCCAGGCGGAGACATTTACATAAGTTGTATCACAGCATCGCCAATTTCTTATACTCAGGCCCGTTGGCACTATGGTGATGCATTATCAATTTGCACAGATTTTGGGCCTGCATTAGCCACACATACCTCCTCCAGTCTGACCCCACTAAGACCATTCAGCTCTGGCTCCACCTCCGGTCTGGCTGAGACAATAAAGCCTCTAACTGGTTTAATCTCATTGGACACATGTTGGCACGTTAATGGCCAGGTAGGCAATTGGTGTGGCTGGTTTTACTGGAAGGGTCCGGATGTGGGCAGGCAAAACCAACAGTCGAAAACTCAACAACAGGGGTTGACATGCAGTGGAGGGCCCTTGGCTAGGTGCACTGGTAAGCTTTTACCTAGACAGTTTTTATTTAGTAGTTATACAGGTACTAAGGTGGGGATACCTATGGCAGTATTTCCATGCCTGAACGTACGTAGTGAGGAAGTAAGTGTCCCAAGTTGCGGAACATGATATATAAATTTGTAGAGGGTGCTTGTTAAAAGCTGCCTTGGGTCCAACGAGGGCCAGGCAAACGGGGCGACTTGTCAAGAGACAAACATGAATAGTTACTCTACACTGTGTGTTAGAAGGGATGTTGTCTAAGCAGGTCTCAAACTAGCCTTAAACGCATGATAGAGACAATTAGTGACATGCCTAAAGAGGTAAACCTCGTGTTAAAGGGACGGTGTGCCAAGGGAGATATCTGACATATTTCACAGGATCCCCTCAATCCAACAAGCCTAAATTAAGCGGGGAATGCCCGAGTGATTTATTAGACCTCTTATTAGTTTTATTAAACACACCAAGTCCTGCGAAGTAGTGACATTTGAACTCGTATCAATGGTTCTTCCACGACACATCTCCTCCAGTGCACACACCGCCAGACAGGGTTGCTCTCCCCTGGAGAAAAGGGAAGCTAAACACCTTAGACGGCATAACGCCAACGTTGGCACAGTTAGCTAAGCTTGTGGCCAGGCAGTGGGCTTGTCCAACTAATGGGATAATGTTAAGGGTTGCAAGCATGCTCCAGGAGATGGATCCCCGAGACCATCCAGGACAGACAAAAAGACCCGCCCTATAGCCAGGGAGCCAGGCATTTGCAGAAGCTGCCAGCTAACTTGTGGGTTGCGATGGGAACATGGGGTCAGAGCATATTTGGCTAAAATGTTTGAGGAAGGATTGTTTTGGCATTCCCACTGCTCAAGAAGGGGCAAGTATTCGTTCATGTTGTTCCCCCTCTTACACGGCAGGTACACGAGAACACCCGTGCTTATGTCACATATCCCATGGCAGGATAGTCATCAAAAGGGGGAAATGGCCATTGACAGTCACTCACACTAACTGGCGCCTCTAGGGAAGATAAATGTTAGAAACACAGACTGGGTGTGCTGGGCCCAAAACCCTTCACCAAAGCTGAAAGGGGCATCTGCTGTCAGGTGTCTTTGAAGGACGGGCAAGGGCATTAAAGGGCCGTAGTGCACGACACAGCATTTGCAGGGATACAGAAGGGTCCCAGCGGATCCACCAAAGGGACTACAGCGAAACATGTACACAGAATCTTGCAATCCGAAACCATTACTGGTGTAAGTATCAAGGGTCACAGGTGGATAGCAGGGACCGGGCATCTGTGACCGGTCGAAGGTTCAGCAAGCAGGGTAGGCTGCGTAAGTTGTCACTTCATGAAAGGGTGCAGTGTCTAATAACGGGCACCACACTTATTCCCTCAAACCTGTTGTGACACCATTACTGTGTTCATCAGGGATAAATCGAAAAGAACTATGAAATTGTCTGGTCAATGTGGCGAAGTAATGCACCCTAGAAGAAGACCACGAAGACCACAAAGTGCAAATTAGCAACCAGTTGGGGACAGGTGAACTTCAGTGGTCTGAACTCACCCCCCGGCTCCCGTGGCATGGAGCTCGGTCGGGGAGGCGATGGAGCCTGCGTGCAGGAGGTTCATCTGTGCTATGCATAAATTCACTGAGCAGAGGGGTTTGGCTTAATTAGAAATGGGTGCTACACGCCAAATTCACAGGGTGTTTTTAGGACGATGGGGTACATCAGTCTAGTATAAGCATGGACCTGTTTTTGCTGGATAGGGGAGAGGCCCTAGAATTAGCAGGATGTAAGTAGGAATGCCGGCCTTGGTGGGGGGCCCTGGCTGCGACGGTCGCCACACCCAGGGCTGTGGTGGAATTACAGGGTGATCCAGAGGTGTAAAGGTACTCAGGGGTACCCTCTTCAAGAGCACAAAGGGTGCTGAGGCCGAATATCCCCAGGAAGTCTTTGCGGTGGACCCTGAGGTGCGACGGCGCCCCGTCTGTCTTACGGGCGGTTGGAAACCTGTACAACTGGAGGTCGCTTGAACGCTCCGCCCCTCCTAGGGGGGGGTGAGTATAGGGGTGGACCGACAGTTCACCGGAAGTGGGAGAGGCTATTCCCTCACCACAGCTGCTAAGCACCGATTGGCTAAGGCCACGATGCAAGTTGGCCCATCAGGTGGTAGGCCGCGAGGGGCGGCTTGCCTTTGGATCGCCTGGAAGATAACCCACCATGATGGCATATTTGGTATGCTAATAAAACTGCAGCAATTTTCTC
Source organism: Triturus cristatus (assembly GCF_964204655.1). Classification (NCBI taxonomy): domain Eukaryota; kingdom Metazoa; phylum Chordata; class Amphibia; order Caudata; family Salamandridae; genus Triturus; species Triturus cristatus. The sequence goes on along the minus strand of NC_140585.1, from coordinate 142,134,570 downwards.
CACCAAAAAGTTGTCTTGTCTGCTTATTTATGCTCCTGTATGTTGCTGCAGGAGGGCTGGTGAGTGTGGCAGATATTGGCACTATGTGGGGTGATCGACAAACCCACCGCATGGGACCCTCATAAGAGGGCGGCCCCTTTAGTGCCACAGGATGGCACACTAGGCAGCCTAGTGTCCAGAGAACCCTTTGGTGTCCCGCTCATCACTCCCGGCTGGGGTGGGGGATGGGGAGAGGTATAAATTCCTCCCCCGCCCACCTGGCGGCCTCTTTGTCCCCTCACCCTGACGCCGTTTCCCTCCCTACCGCTTACCGGGCGTAATCAGTGTGGGGGGGGGATGTTCTAATCTTCTTATTTGTGTTGCAGGCGGAGTTACAGGGCGATCCAGAGCCGGAAAGGTACTCAGGGGTACCCTCTTCAAGAGCACAAAGGGTGCTGAGGCCGAATATCCCCAGGAAGTCTTTGCGGTGGACCCTGAGGTGCGACGGCGCCCCGTCTGTCCTACGGGCGGTTGGAAACCTGTACAACCGGGGGTTGCTTGAACGCTCCGCCCCTCGTAGGGGGGGGTGTGAGTAAGGGGGTGGACCGACGGTTCACCGGAAGTGGGAGGGGCTATCCCCTCACCACAACCGCTAAGCACCAATTGGCTAAGGCCACGATTCAAGTTGGCCGATCGGGTGGTAGGCCGCGAGGGTCCTTTGGATCCCCTGTAATATAACCCACCATGTTGGCATATTTGGTATGCTAATAAACCTGCAGCAATTTTCTCCACCAAAAAGTTGCCTTGTCTGCTTATTTATGCTACCTGTATGTTGCTGCTGGAGGGCTGGTGAGTGTGGCCGATATTGGCACTATGTGTGTGAGCCTCACATCCTGGGCCCAATCACACTTACACATTGGACCCCAGTCACCCCACGTATTGTGACGTCCACAGCGTGGAACATATCCTCCAGCCGCGGCCCCTGCAGGTAACAGCGGGGCCGCGGTGGGCCTGGGTTGGGGGGAGGTTTCAACAGACGATGAAGAGGGAAAATTAATTATTTATTTCATTTGACCTCTGCGTCGTCCTTTGAAATCCCCCCTTACTCGGCCACACCGCTGTTACCTGCACGGACTGCATCTGATATCCTCACTCCTAGGTATAAAGGGATATATTTACGAGCGGAGTTGCGTCACTCTTTGTACCACGCAACTTGGTGCAAGAGCGATTCAAGTCGAAAATGAGTAGCTTATTTACAATATTTTGGAGTAGGAGAGTGCCACAAGCCTTCTAGGTGCGTTGCCCTGCGTCAAAAGACAAGAGAAGGATGACGCAGTTTCTACAAATTCCTGTCCTGTCTGCCGGTGCACAGGCGCAAAAACTGCAGCCTTGTGCCAACGCATGCACCCTTACCCCGCGGTGCAAGAGTGTCTGTGTCGTTGGTATGATTGTTTATGTGCAGGAAGACCTTCCTGCACAAAAACAATCAAAGGAGGCATATTCCTTGTTCTATGCGTGTGGAAAAAGGAATAAATGAGTAGAAATGTAAACATTTCTCCTCATTTTTTCCTTTTTCTTTTTTTCATTCTGCGCCTGCTTTGGGAAGGCGTTAGTTTTGGCGCTGCCCCAGATTTATGCTATGTTGTAAATCCAGTTGCGGCTGGCATGACTTGCGAGTGGCGACGTGGACACTGGGGATGGGAGGGGCGACAATCGTTCAGAGGCAGGGGGATTTGGGGGTATCGGAAATAAAACACTTAAAAACTTACCTCGAGGCCGGGTCTGCATCTTCTCTCCTCCTGTTCTCCTGTCTCCGACAGGAACTGAAAGCAGGCAGCCAGGCTTCCTCCCCTAAGCCAATCACAACGTTGTGATTGGTCGGAGCGCCTTGATGCGGCGCTCAGCCAGGGTCTGGAAAGGTGGGCATGTTCTTCATACGGGCTGTAATGCAGCCTGCATGGAGAACAGGGAAGTGCGCATGACTGGTTTGGGCTGCCCGACAGGACCGACCAAATAGTCATTGCGCACTAAGGAGTGGGCAAACCACTCCTCCCTGCCCTGCTCGGGGAGCAGAGCAGCCCCGCCCAACCGCCACAAAGCAGCAGGACATGAAACATAAAATGACAATAACTCCAAGTTATTGTCATTTTATGTTTCTCACTGCTGAAAAGCAGTGGGCGACGCTCCTGCGCCATAGCGGAGGAGGAGCCGCCCCCGTACAACAGGTGATGCCACCACTCAACGTGATGATGGGCATGTTAGCTGAGCCTAAGCAATGCCAACGCCAGTGACAGCGGCGCCTTGAAAGAAGCCATATTTGAAATGACAAACTAATGAATGAACAAAACTCGTGAACTTTGCTCCTTCTGTTGGGTCTTAGAGGGTGACGTCAGCGCTGGCGGCGGTTGTTTCCTTGAAAGTCAACGAGGCTGAAAGAGTTTTTCTTGCAGGAGTGAGAGTTTGCAATGAGCCCCTGAAATCTCTGGCAGTCTTTGGCATGCTAAGAGAGTGGGACAAGTGAGGGAGGGGGTGGCAACATTAGGTAACTAATGAAAGAAGGGGGTATCTCCGTGGCACTTACCTTTCCCGGACACAAGTCTGAGTAGTTTGACCAGCCATCCGTCCAAGTTTAAGTTTTCCCCCCAGTCTGATGCTTGTGGTCCCAAGACTACATGTACCAGAATGCAAAGGGAAGAACCTGGCCCGGATGAGTAATCCACTCAGGGAAACGGGAAACCTGATTATCTGCAATAATGTAATGTAATAAGAGAAAATTAAGGGACTGGAGATGCCGGGGATTGAACCCGGGGCCTCATACATGCGAAGCATGCGCTCTACCACTGAGCTACATCCCCTGGTGCTGACAATCACACAGCGTTCATACAACACTGGCTAACCTGTGGAACTGAGTGTTATTCATGTGTGGAGGGTGTTGATCAAACATAGTACTACCGTGGGTGGGCAGGGCCAGATTTAGGGCGGGTGTCATTGATAGAGCCGCACCTAGCAAGGCGCTGGGGGGAGAGGGCGGGGAGTCTTGTTTAAAAATAACTGGTGTTTTACCTGCTCAGTGTAATTCCTTCAGCTCAGGGCCGGCTTTATGGCGGTGCCACGGGTGCAGCAGTGACCCAGGGGGAGGACCTGTGTTTAGCAATAACTTACAGTTTAAAAGCACCTGCTGCAGAGTTCCTTGTGCGTCCACCTTTCAGGCAGCAATAAAAATGTCAAGATAACTCTTGTTGATAATGTTCTTGTTAGAGAGAGGGATCAGAGTTTTGTCTAGTGGCAGTTTTGAATCGCCATAATGTAACGCAAAGGGATGTGGTCCGTTGGCTAGACTGCTGACTTTGGTGCTTGAAACCAGGGTACGGGGTCGCGTCCACATCCCGTGATTCTGGGCAAATCACTAAATCTCCCCGTGCCTGAATGTGTAATGTAAATACGGTGCCTATGGAAAGTGCTCCAATACCTTCGGGTCGTGTTCGCGCTATATTAATATGCAAAAAAAAAAATATATGAGGGTGACCAGACGTCCTGGTTTTCCCCAGACAGTTCCCTGTTTTCAGAGCAGTGTCCTGCACTTTGCTCCAAATTACAGAAATGTCCCGGTTTTTGTGCAGAGCAGGGTTAAATAGAGAAATGTCCCGGTTTATAAACAGTGTCTCACACCGAGACACTATTTAAAAACCTGGACTTTTCTCTGCTTACTTCGCACAGGTGCTGAGACGGGTCTCTATTGGGCTCGCCATTTTTGCCCTCAGGATGAAAAAAAAAGCATTTGCAATGCAATAGGTCTCGCATTATTAAAGTTTGAGCTATTGGCATTGCTAAATAATGGAACACCAATAGCTCAAACTTTAATAATGCAAGACTATTGCATTGCAAATGCTTGTTTATAATTGTTGTCGAGTAGCTCCATACTTTGATTGTGTCCTCAAATTAACCCTTCGCCAAACATTTTTTTCAGTCACGTCTATAATCTGACTGACACTGGTGGTCATTCCAGGAGCAAACACGCCCCATGTAAAAAGGCTATTTTGTCACTGCACCTCCTATAGGAAGCTAGTGATGCCACGACGGTAAGAGTCTATCTGTATTGCCCACAACGACGGAAACCGTCTCAACGTCTTCGTAGATCTGCCACCATTGCAAAAGCACCGACCCTCTTTCAACGACTGATTTCATAAGAGAATTGGTGTTGTACAGAGGTAACGCAAAAGCAATTGCACCCCCTTGTGTACACATCCATTACTAACCACAGTCCTCCGTGGGGTCAGCTTTCAAGCGTGCACCTGCTTGCCACATTTCTGATTTCATTGATGGCACTTCGTCTGAGTCACATTTCGCAGTGAACATTTCGTTGCGTGCACACTGGACGAAAACTGCGCCTACAATTTGCAGCTGTATTTCCATTTATTCACTGGCCAATTGGAAGGCTAGATTCCTCCTGACCGTTATCAAATGTAACCTAACATTTAAAAGAAGGAAATGCCGCTGCCCGCGTCCCAAGCAGGGGGACATCAGCAGGGCAGCTCTCTAGTGGCCACCCGTCGGAGCCTCCCCCCCCCCCCCCCTGTTCCATCTCCATTGAGAGGCCGCGCCTTGGGGAAGGGAGGCCCCAATGGGCTTTGCTGGGGGAGGCGGGCCAAAGGAGGTTCTGGGAAGACCGCGACGGTGCCCCATTAGTCCTTCGGGCGGTTGGGGGGCCTGACCAACTGGGGGTGTGCCATAACACGCTCCGCCCCGTTAAAAGGGGCGGGAGTATTAGACAGATCACGTGATCCAAAGGAGGATCTGAAAAAGGTGCCCCACTGCCGGGCATCGACCCACCGTGCGTGCTGGCTCGCAAGGCGGGCGGAGCAGCTAGGGGCTGCTTGCCCTGGATCGCCTGTAAGATAACCCACTCTATCGTCATACTTATGTTGTATGAAATAAACCTGCAGCAGTTCTTCACCCATAACAAATGTGTCAGTGTAATCATTGGGTGATGTCTGTGCATACGTGTTGAGTGGAGCGGATGACGGTGTGGTCACTAGGCAAAACCAGTAGGTCTCAACTTCGGAACAGCGATTGAGTGTGGGCAAAGGGAGGGGGGTCCTTTTGCCAATTCTGTGCACCATCAGAAAACAAAAATTGGCGTGTGCACGAGTCCTCATGCACGCACATACGAGTTATGACGCTTTGTCGGACCAGCGTGATGAGATGTGAACATGCATGCGTCACCATGTATACACACTTGCAGGCGAGGGGGTGGTGTTTTTTCCCTACCACTCCAAGACGAAGTATGTCAAATTTGGAATGGTAAACAGAAAAATACACAAAAGTACACTACTACAAATTGACGCTGCAGGAAACTGTAAGAAAAACATTTTTAAAAAGCACGGGAAGCACCAATAGTGGAGCAGTAAAAGGGGTAAACGCATGGGGGGGTCAAAGGGAACTGGGGGAAGGCGAGCAAAGGGGGAATTTGGGTTGGCCGAGAGGAAAATGTAAAAATTAAAAAAAAAATTTAAAAACGGGACTATCGAAGAGGGGTATTAAATAGAAGAAGCAACACTGAGTGCAGGTATTTGGTGAGAAAGCATCAAACGAGGGCGCACAGTAGGACAAAAGCCATCCATTAAAAGGATGGTAAAGAAACAATGCTTCAGAAGAAGGACAAACACAAGAAGGGCAAGGAAAGGCATCAAATAAGAAGGAAGCAAAGGAGTGTCCACAATGTCAACCAATTTTAAGCAATGGGCTGGCACAAAGTTCACGGATGGCATTGGTACTGTACATAATGGGATCTTTTCTTTTCAACAGTAAACAATCTAAAAGCTGTCTGTGGGTAAGACTCAAAAACAAAGTTCTTCATTACAATTAAAGAACTCATAATAGAGATAAAGAATGGAATTACTATTTTCTTTCATTTTGAGATATGTGTCCGGATGTGTCACCGCTAGCTCTGACCCATCCATGTTACCAAACAATCTCTCCCATCTGCTCACATGCGTCTTATCGTACATACTAAAATCAACGTACATTTGTAAGCAGTTATTTTTAAAACCAAGAAAACGGGTGTACCACTGTTTTCATTTGCAACATTCTAAATGTATCTGGATCATTTTTGGGCGACAATTACCCAAACGTTCCCCCTCACCCTAGGGTACTCTGATGTTTTCGGTGCCCAGAGGCACATGCTGAAACTACCAGAGATTCTGAACCGGATCAGGGAAAGACTTAGGCGGATTTAAGTTCCTGCCATGCGAGACTTCGCCAGACAGGCGAGGGGCTGTTGGGCGCACGGCACTGAAGGCGCTGCTAATTCCCAACCCTGCTACTTACTGGAGAAGCACAAGGAAGGACTGTCCGGTATTTAGCAACATGACAAGAAGCATGACAGCTGCCCCGCCATCCGTCAGTGCCCGTGTAATAATCAAGCCTAAAGCGCTGGAGTACATGCTTAAGTTTATTGGGGCAGGGCTCCACCAACTCACACCGCGCGCGCGCTGCCGGCAAGTAGTGCGCAGGTCACAAGTTGAAATCCAGCCAGGTTACCGCCGTCATTAACCCTTCGGAGGGTGAGAAAACTCGTTTAACATTGTAGTGGATGACAACACCTAAAATACATCGGTATGAGAGCCTGAAGTTTCATGTGGGTGCTAAACATCCGTTCGTCAGGGCTTCAGTGAACTTGCCAAGTACACAAGGAAACAAGCCGGAAGTCAGGCGCCCTTGCCCGGGACGTGGGCAGGGCCTGCTCCGGCAAAAACAGAAACCGGCGTGCCGTGCTAACGCGGGGCTCCCATGTTGAAGGGAGAGCCCCGCGGTGGCGGTCGGAGTGAAGAGAAGCCCTAGGTCCCAGGGGGGGGCCTGGTGAAGAATGCGGTGTCTGAGGATGACCACAGCAGCGCGGGGCTCCCAGGAGTGCAGGGAGGCCCCGCAACAGAAGTGCTGCAGCCGCGAGGAGAAGCCCCCCCCCCCCAGAAGAGCAGCCCGGTGAGTGAAGAAGGGCTGGGGGGACTGCGTGTGGGCTATTGTTGGTGCAAAGTGTACTTTTGCAATTCTGAGCGGCCCCATCTTGCAGCGGGCCGCTCCAACGGGGCTGGCATGTTATCAGAAGCGGGACAGGAGATGTGCACATCGCGTGTGTGCACGTGCGTGTTCACGTGCACGTACACCGGCTCAAATCCGCCAAAAGCCTTGCGCTTGCCCATCTCCTGTCCCACTTCCGAGGCAAGTCAGCAACAATAGATCTCGCTGGCGGACAGCAGCGCTTCGTGCTGTGTTCGCAGGCGAGACCTAAAAAGTCTTACTGCTGCAGCAATACCACCTTTCACTGCCTTCCACCAATCACTGCCTTCAAAGAGACCCGTTAGATTTCTTTCACAGTCTCATCATCCCAGAACAAAAGCATTTTCAATGGTATGTACAGCGAAGCCAAAGTTGTTGCTTATTTATCTTATGCAGCTAACAGCAACTAACAAAGCTAATAGTCCTGTCTTGTTGTAGGTGTAATGTTACATGTTGTATTATTATCTAAATACAATGACAGAAGCAGCAAATTTTTCGGGTGGGAGTCTATGGTAAGCATAGATTTTTTTGCTCATGTGTTATTAAGCCATGCCCTTAATTACATTGGCCACACCCCTTTGAGAGACCCCACAGTTTTTTCATCCTACTTAAAGCCTGGGTACTTCTGTCATGTCCCAATTGTCTTTGTAGAGTGCTGTATGGGACTTCAGTGCGCTGCCCTGTTTCAGAGTGCTGGGAGGGCACAGGGTGTATGAGTGTTTGAAGGTGGGGGAATCATTGGGTGTCGTGCGCAAGTGGTGATGTGGTCAAGTTACTGCAGCTTCCAAGCCTGCTCGGGTAGTATTTCTACTGCATCTGAAGGCCCTGTGTGATGTAGAAGCGGTAAGATGTCTGTGGGTGCAGTTGTCTCATGGGACATGGTTGGGTGAGATACACAGGGTCAGAGATGAGCTCTGCTTGCTGTGACCTACAACACGTGTGTGCTGTAGTACCCTTCTCCGCACTACTCAGAATACCTACCTGGACGGAAGCTGGGCACTGGACGGTTCTAGGAGACGACCAGAAATACTGGCTTGTAATTGGACAGAAGAAAGGCACTCCCCAAAATGCACTCAGGAAGTTTTTTGGGAGCACTATGATGTCAAGGGTTTTATCACAGCAAAGAATGGATGCATACGTAGTGCCTAGAGGTGTTTTTAAAGCTGCTCCACAGGAGACACTTATGTAGAACAGCAGCATACAGAGAGAAAACATCGCCAGTAACATACTGCATCTATTTTAGAGTTATACTCAGAGACACAGACAGGCCTACCTCCTCAGCCCGTCCCTCATCATAGTGCCTTTTGTATCCCTTTCTCTTACTTCTTCCCCTTCCCCTTCTCAACATCTGGCATGGGGCAAGCTTTTTAGCCATTTTTACAAGTTACTAGTTTAGAAGCCGTTCTTGGCATTGTTAAAGCAAATACCCAATATCCTATAATGCTGTTAGCTTAAAAATCAATTGTTGTCTGTGTCACACATCTGATTTGTCATCTGTAATTCTTTATCTGTGTCTGTGGAGGCAGCTGTCATTGTAGTCCTTTTTCTTTGTCTATGACAGCTGCCAAATAGTCCTACTTTTATGTCGACCATTAATGCAAACTGTAGTCCTACTTCTATGTCTATGAACTGTCCCGTTTTTTAGGTCTCGCCTGATCCAGCGCAGGCGCTGGTCTAGCGAGAATATTTGTGAGGGCTCAAAAAAATGCTACCATGGCCAGCCTAGAGCTACAGTGCATGTGTGCGGGCACGCGCTTAGGAGCAGAGGCTGGCAAAGCTCGTCATGCTCATTAAGCGCCCACGATCACTTTGACTTTCTCCCATGATCACTTTCGCGGCGCACCTTTGATGTTCTCGTTCAAATAACATCAAACATCAAAGAACATGTTGTTGTGTTAATGCTTTGCTGCCCCCGTTTGACCTACAATGTGCTTTCTCTTTCCACAAACTCGATGTTTGTGTTCCTTTATTTTGAGATGCTTTTAGTATTACTGTTTTGTGACTTAAAGAACATTAAGGAAATGTTACTGTGAAACTAGACAACGTTCACAGTGTTTATTTCTGATCACAGCGGCTGCTTCATGTCCGTTGCACCATTCAGGGAGTCCTTTCATTGGCGCTCTCATGAGGACATGATGAGGAAGCTGGAAACTTTTAGCACATTGTCTTTGAAAGCACAGCATGTTTGCGACTGGTTAATCGATTAGACCTATGTAGCGCTTTAGATATCAAAGCGCTATGGTGGGTGCAGCAGTTACAACTCATGAAATATGGGGTGCAACTCACAAGGAGGGGGCAGGTTTGAGTGCACATTGGCTGCAATCTAACTCTTAAGATGATTGGCTGTGTGTATCCATTATTAGCACTCACTCTTCGCTAAGTGATCTTGTTTGTTTTGTTGTTGTGTTAATGCTTTGCTGAGCTCGTTTGACTTACAACGTGCTTTCTCTTTCCACAAACTCGATGTTTGTGTTCCTTTATTTTGACATGCTTTTAGTATTACTGTCACACACACAACCACAACCACACACACAACCACAACCACACACACACAACCACACACACAACCACACACACACAACCACACACACAACCACACACACAACCACCCAACCACACCCACAAACACCCAACCACACGCACAACCACACAACCACACCCACAACCACACACACAACCACACACACAACCACACACACAACCACACCCAGAACCACACAACCACACCCACAAACACCCAACCACACCCAACCACACAACCACACCCAACCACACAACCACACACACAACCACACACACAACCACCCACACACACAACCACACACAACCACACACAGCCACACACACACACAACCACACACACAACCACACACACACAACCACACACACACAACCGCACCCACAACCACACACACAACCACAACCACACCCAACCACACCAACAACCACACACACACAACCACACACACACACACAACCACACACACCCAACCACAACCACACACACACACAACCACACACAAAACCACACACACAACACATACAACCACATACACAACCACACACACACAACTACACACACACAGCCACAAATACAACCACACACACAACCACACCCACAACCACACCCACAACCACAACCACACATAACCACACACACACACACAACCACACACACAACCATAACCTCACACACAACCACACACACACAACCACACACAACCACACACACAACCACACCCACAACCACACACACACAACTACACACAGAACCACACACACAACCACCATACACACAACCACACACACACACAACCCCACACACACAACCACACATACAACCACACACACAACCACAACCACACACACACAACCACACAAACACAGCCACAACCACACACACACAACCACACACACAACCACACACACACACACACAACCACACACACACAGCCACACACACACACACACACACACAACCACACACAACCACACACACAACCACACACACAACCACACACGCAACCACACCAAGCATTGGCATAGCCAATAGGTCTCGCCTTTGGGACCTTATAAGTGTTTTTTTGTTTTGAGAATCTGGTTACCCTATCATTATGCCTGCTGCAAAGAACAGATCTGTATTCTACATGGATAGCTGAGGGGATTAGTAAAGCCAGCCTTTACCAGCGCTTTATAATAAATTAAATGTATGTGAGAGAAGAGCTAGTTTGTGGGCTGGGCGCCACCAGAGTTAAACCCGGCCCTGTTGTTGTGCAGCAGTTTTCAGCCAACAATGAAAATGTAAAAATAACTCTGATGAGAGAGATTGGGCTTTTGGGCCAGGTGGCTCTTTTGACTTTCCAAAAAAGCAACACAGAGGATTAATATGCCTGCTGCAAAGAACGTGTACCATGCAGATCACAGAACTGCCTTTTATGTGGATAGCTCAGTGGGTTATTGCTTTTGTCAAAGAAATCCTTTGGCTAATTGTAGTACTGTTACTCACCGAAAAGTGCTTCGATTCATCAGGGGTAGCAAGCACTATATAAATGGAATTACACTTAGAATAAGATAGAATCATAATACAGCAGAGTGATCTTTGAACTGTAATCAAAGAGCTGCATGCAAACTGCAGAGTTATGTTTTTCCCAATCTTTCATTATCCTACTGTTGCTATTAAGGGTTTGTTTGAGTAGAAATGCATTGTTAATAGTAAAGACAACCACTGTGGAGTGTTGTAAATCCTGAGTTTGTGCTTCCCCAGACCAAACACTCTTAAAATATACTGCCCATTGTTTTTATGTGCCTGTGGTTGTTATGTGACTCTTACACCTTGTAATCCTCATGGAGGGATGAGGTGCACCGCTGGAGGGAAGTGGTGCGGAATCCGTGGGGAAGGAGGTCATGGGGGGAGCACCAAGCCAGCCCTGGGTATGGGCTATAGGTTGACCATTGTGCTCTGTGTGGTATAGTAGGTGTCCTGTGGTGTAGTGGTTGGTTACAGGTTGTACATGGTGCTCTGTGTGGTATAGTAGGTGTCCTGTGGTGTAGTGGTGGGTTACAAGTTGTACATTGTTCTCTGTGTGGTATACTAGGTGTCCTGTGATGTAGTGGTGGCACCCCATGGTCCTCCATACATTAGGCAAGAGATTTTTTTACCCCGAACTTGGAGCAGTCATGCCAAAAACAACAATACTCTCCAGTATACATACCTTTATTAAAGGCCCAACATGCCCTACTAGCATTGCCTTTAATCTTTCCATAGCGCCCTCCCCTCCTTAGGTGGGAATCCCAGAAAAGGGCTTATTAAAAAGAGGGTGGATGTTGTCCGTAAATATAGTAGGTGCCACTGAATGAAGCTTACAGTAGTCATCTTCTGCCAGTGAAGCCATGAATTCCTTATTGTATCTGACCCACACGAGGCACCCAACTATAACCTGTAACTTGCGAATGACATCCATGTACTTGAATAAAGCCACAAACTGCTCTGGATACGTTTCCCTAAACACACTTGTGTAAATTAAAAACACCTCTGTCCAGTTTTCGTTTGTGACCGGCACTCTAGGCCATCTGGGCAGCTCATATTCCTCCTCCTTAGATCCCTTCTATGCTCTCATCTCTCTAAGCAGCAGTTTGAACACCTCTATGTGTTTTACTCTTCCAAATTCACTCTGTAGTTGTATTCCCCAAAGGTGCCCCCAAAGATTTCTCAATGCCCATGTAATTTAGTTTCTTACGGTTTATCTCTTTCCTTTCCCTCTGTGTCAGTGGCCATGGCTGTTGCTCCCACACCCACCACCACTACCACCAACACCTTGACTTTGGGCATACTGTCTTCCCCCAAAGGCAATACCTCTCCTAGCACTGTCGCGCGATCTATCTGAAACATCCCTTTATGTCCGTAAACCCGACACCTAAAAACAGACAAGCTTTTCCGAAGACTTACCAGCAGGAATACCCGGGGCTCACTTCGCAGCTGCCAACCAGCTGGCGAGATCCTTTTTGACGCAGCTTCTGGTCTTTTCTTCACCACAATATGTTCTCCGTCCATTAATCCGCCCTCCACTAACCAGACCTCTATTAACCCTCATCCCCTGATAGGCTGTCCAGTCTTCTGACCACCAATGCCATTTGAGACATGCTTTTCAGCAATGTTTCCCTCTTCCAACTCTTTCCCATACTCATCCTAAACTAATTTCCCTGTACCACTTCTCGTACACTCCAATCCAGCCACACCACTCAATTTGGGTATCTCCCCCTCTCCAATGCCCCATCACCAAATGAACGGTTTACCTTCATATCAACTTGGGATATGCGTTTCGACGTGATTTGAACTACGACGGGCTTGACAAACGATGGAAGTAAGCCTAGTACATCCTTATGAGCAACCCCTGATGAAGGGCGTTGCCCGAAATGCATTGGGCACAGCTTTGTTTATGGATTATCATGTTTATCGATATACAATCAGGATGGATTGTATGATATGAAGTATATCAAGACTAATGAAATGAAACAATAAATTTCACTTGACAACCTGAATACTTTGGACGAGTATTTTTCACGAGTGCGGATTGGGGACACTACCTACTGTTTTACGGAAGCGCTACTATAAGGATTATTAGTTACCTCATACTCAGGAGGATTTACCATCCTGCACCACTTACTTTGATAAAAGATTTGAACGGTTTAAAAGGAAGTGCGTCAGTCTCACCAAAAGGCTACATAGCCATCACCAAATGAAGCATCCCACATCTTTTGTAAATTCAGTGGGGAGGCTGCACGAAGTCTGTCCCCTGCCACCTCTGACTGGTCCAGCGCTATCTCCAGACTGGCCAGATGGTACAATACTGCATCCTGACTCCATCGTCGTAGAAACTCCACCTCTTGCTGTTTGTCCATCTGGCCATCCATGCTCCTGTGCCCAGCTGCTCTTCTAAAGTCCACACCCACACCCTCCTCTCTGTGTGCCGTGAAAACCCCCCTTTTCCTTACTTTTCTTTTCTTTTTCCCCCCTTACTCCTATCAATGTCTTCACCTCCAAAGTCCAATTACGTAAAAGGTCCTCATTGTCGTCCAGCTCCTGTCCTTCCTCTCCCCCTGTCTGTAAATGTTTTCTAATGTGTCTTACCACACAAATTAACTTGCTGCCTCCCCTTGCAATTTACTTGCTTCCTCAACCTCCCCCACCCCCCCCCGCTGCTCCCGGCTCAACAGTTTCTGAGCCACCCAGTGAGGGGCGTAGGAGACACCAAATTTCTGGGGTGGAACAGGAGAACCTTGTCAACTTTCCAGTGACCCTATACAAATTACCCGTTGTGTGAGAACTGTACTCTTCACTGAACTAATACAATTGCGTAGTTTTGAAGTGAAATATTAAGAAAGGCAGGCATGTAGTCACAGTTTGCAAGTATGCTTTATTGTTATTTAAATTAACAAAGTAATTAGACCAAATGTAAAAACCTGTTTATGAACCTTGCATCTTCGTGCACCTAGCAAACAAAGGTAGGACGAAAAAATTGAAGAGAACTAAATGCTCTTAACGACATTCCTAAACCTCAAAATGCAATTGAACTAATTAGAAAGGTGTGTTTTTTTCTTGCTGCAGGCAGCTTTACACAAATGTACCCAAAGTGAAGGATGCCAATTAAATAAACTGTGTTGTTGTTTTGTTATGCAGCTTGGGCAAGACTGTCCAGAGAAAAGCGGCTTACTGGAAAATGACATTTTTGAAAAATCTGGAAAGCAAATAACAAGCTAGAGGTGCGACAGGCCCAAGACAACAAAAACAAAAAAACTAGATAGAGTGGCAAAGGAGTGTGCACAAAGAACATAGAAAAAAGTGCAGCATGGAAGAACACTAATCAAGTAGTCAATCAGTACTTGGTCCATGCACCATGGAACGAAACAAAAACATGGAGACGAAGTGAAGCCGGCATGCATAGACGTGCTCACCAATGAAAAGGAAGAAAATAAGAGTGACATTGAAGCCAACCAATGGTAAGTAATGGGGGACTAAAAGCTACTTTTAAGAGGTTTTTTTGGGTAGAAAAGCGAAGAGCCATATGGAGCAATTACTGCCATGCCCAACTTTTCCCTGGCTAATAATTATCCATGGTTGCAACCTCTAATTTTCTCATCCAGTAGAACATTAGTGGAAGCAGTTGGTTTCATCACAATCCCACTTTATTACTCTACAGTTTTATATAGTGCAAACTTAAAGTGCTTTTCATGAGCATCTATTTTGTTTGACAAGGTCGCATTTCTTTGTTAGGTATAGGGAAAGAGTCTCTGTCCACAGCGCTTCACAGTTGTCCTTTGCTCCTCCACAATACCATATCCACTTCAATTCTGCCGTCTTCCTGCTCGGTACTCTTTGCAACAGTACATGGCATGCCCATTCTGCCCTAGGCATCTCTATCTTGCCCCCAGACCTCTATTTTGCTCAATGCAAATCCATCATTCCCTGTGCATATTCACTTTATTCGAGGCGCCCCATCCAGCCATGTGCCCCTCACTACTGACTGAAGCACCTCCATCCCACCCAAATCTTGCCCGTAGCACCCCCAGCGAGTTCACTAATTGTGTCCACGCAGTTCAGCTGATGCACCTCAAGCAGACATCACCCAGAAGAACTCTATTCTGTCATTTCTCAAGGTAAGGAATACTCTGCAGATACTACTAATGCCATGTTGAATAACACTATGGGGCATATCAGCAAGGGCTGGCGATAATTATCGCTCAGCGCTCTTAGCGTGAGGATAATTATCGCCGGCCAACTCTGAATTTTATCGCGGAGATAGCGTGCTATTAGCAACACTTATTTCCAAAGCGATCAAATTCAGAGCGCAAGCTGCCAAATGTGCAATTATCGCTAGAAATCCAGTGATAATCACACAACTTTTGGCGATAGCTTGCTGATAGGGCCTCACATACTTAGCCATGATATCCACCTTCCAAAGGATATCATGGCTAAGTCAGTTTCAAAGCAGGCATAAGGAAAGTAGCGATAACAGAGGTTATCGCTACTTTTCTTGTCGTTATGCTGCTTTGCGTGAGGCTTGATAATAGGAGAAATGTCGCTTAGCGACATTTCTCCCTTTATCCTGGGGAGGAACGCCCACTTTGCATCTCATTAGAGATGCAAAGATGGGCATTAAGGTGAATGGCGATACGGCAAGGTTTCACGCGATAGCGTGACCTTGCTGATAAGGCGATAAAATTATCGCCGCTTTTCGTCCGAAAACGGACACAAGAGCGTCGATAATTTTTTATCGCCTGCTTGCTGATATGCCCCTATGTGCGTACATTTTAAACTGTAAAAAAGCCTCATAAATAGAACATTAAATGAATAAACCACAGTATCTAGTGGGTTGATATTTCCCTACAATGACCCCTAATATTTCATGGCGTTGTCTCCAAAATTTCCAATAAAATGCCTGGTTGCGGTATTGCCTGATCTAGATGGAACTGCCCTAGCAATGCTGGGCGGCAGACGTGCTCCAGACAGTACAACAAGAGCCAGGAAAACTGTTGAGCAGTTACAATGTGTGCATCATGAACTGAATTGTTTCAGGTTCGTACAAAATTGCTTGAAACCTTCCCATATACCAGTTTAAGACATGTTTAGCTTAATTTGTGATGCAAGTGAGGTGCTAGAGAGCCGACGTGCAAGATGGTTGCACATATGTGAGGCTCCTGCGGTCCGGGGCCTCAATCCGACAAACTTCTGTCCCTGATGCCCACATCGTGATCTTCAACACTCCTACCCTGACAGAAGAAAGCAGCTAGACGATATACTTTGCTGGTGTTTAGGCGCAAAACGGTGCATGAAGCCTACCTGACCGAGGGGCCTGCCCAGCCTGCTCGGGAGCCGTGGCCCTGGCATGGCGGCCGTCTCCGTGAGTAGCGCCTAATATGAATTGCAGGAGCCAGTGAGTGGGTGTTCCAGACATTGTGGTGCAGCACTGCCATAGCATTTTGTGGGCTCGGTCTACTTGAAGAGGTGTCCGCATGGGACTGTGGTCGTGGGGGAGTGTGAAGTAAGTGGAGCCACCATTACGGGCCGCTATGCGATCCTGCTTTTGGCTGCAGGGGGGATGGCGGGGGATCCCAGAGAAGAATAGAGCATGCTACAACGCATGCAATGACATCACGTTCCTTAACAACGCGGTCGTTACAACAATGCGTTGTTAGAACGTGATGTCATTACAACGCAAGTCATTACATCGACTTGCAGTAGATGGCGCTCTAACATTAGGAATAGTATAATCTACTATTCCAACTTCAGTCTACGCAACAGTAGGGAAGCTTACCTGTGGGTGGGTCCCTAGATTCATTGTGCAACAAGATTCAGATCCGACACCACTTCTTCTTCTACCATCTGGGCACTCTGCGCTGAACTTTGTTTGGGCTCTACTTTGTCTCCCTTCCAGTCTGCTGCACCTGTGCCTGTGCACCATACAGGAAGCTTCCAAGGCCTGTGGGCATCAAAGGCACCTGAAGGAATCTCCCTTGCAGTGAAGGAGTCACTTCTCTGCATTCGCAGGCACCGCAACTAAGTCGATTGGTCTGCTGATCCTGAGCCCCTCTGGACTCCGAAATGTTCTGCAACACAGGTGGTAGTTTTCCACAGCCCTGCCCTCTCACCAAGTTTGAGGCCAATATCCCCCGTGGGGGTTGCAATAACCGAACTCCTGTGCACTGCATCAACTTTCAGTTGCAAAAGCTTGCTGGCTTCCTTCTAAGAAGATCTTCGGGCTCCACGTAGCCCCAACCTTGAGCACCTTCACTGACCAGAAACTTTGGCCCCACCACATTGTTGTGCATCGTGGTCTTCATCTTTTGGTGAGCTTCGTGGCGTCCTCTTGTGACTCCAGTGCCTTTGGCCTGTGGGTCCATTTGAGGGTCACCTTTGTTACTTTTGGGCTCCCCTGATTGCTCGGGGCCTTCCCTGACTCCCCTGCTTGTGGTAAGTCTCCTGGACCTTGCTGGTCCAAACATTGCACCTTCTTTGACTTCTGCATGGGTTGCATTTGCCAAGGCTTGTTGGTGCTCCTGCCAGACACTGACCCCTCAGCAATCAACATCCAACATGCGACAGCTCGTGCACAGCTCCTGGCCTTCCTCAGCATCGCCTGGTCCTCACAGCTGCATAGTCAAGGTCCTCATCAACTCTCCTGCAACTCCCGACATTGGTGGACATTCGTCTTGTGGCTCTCCATCTATCTGTCTTCCATGGGGTTTCTTCAGGGTCCACTGGGAAGGGTCCTTAATCTTTAAATATCCAACCAAACTTACACATAGAACTGTACGTTGCACGCGGTCGTGTTCCCACACTGTACACGCCCTCCATGGGTTCTCTATCTACTCACCCTGGGTGGTTCCTTGGGTCCCCAACACTTATACTTCCTCTCGACCTTGTCTTGACCCGAGTCATGGTTTTTACACCACTTTCTTAGTATATGGTTTGGTCCCACCCCCCTGGGGCCCACTGTATATTCTGTGCTATTGGCTGTATTTCTTTGCAAAGTATTGTGTGCATTGTGTTTATCCCTGGGTAGGAGATATCTAAATGTTTTAGAGAGTATTATATAATAAATACATATTTTTTATAAATACCTTGTGTGGTTCTTTTTGACTTAATCTATACCTATGAGTTTGCATTTGGTAAAACAAGCTGCTTTGCACTGCTCCAAGACTAAGCCAGAAGGCTGCTCTCCAAAGCTACCACTTAGAGAGAGCTTTCTAAGGTTGTCTAAGACCACTTAAATCACCATAAGGGTTGTCTGGACTGGTGCAATGTGCCCACTCACCGAAGTGGACATCATATACCAGGCCAGCTTTTCACAACTCCCCTTTGTCTAAATTGGGCGCTATTATCTACCTTTGCGGCCTACTGCTGGTGAACTCTTCTCCCCCATCTTCTGTCGTCCCATGATCCTTATTCCTCTCTTTTCGATCTTCCGCTTTTCCTCTCTTTCTTTTTTATTTTTCTCTTCCATTGAAAGGGAATCGACATGGGCAGCCAATCTTATTCAATCTTTGCTAATGGCAATGCCATAATGGGAATATCCTTGTTGTTTGTGGGTTGGGTGGGAGAAGTATCCCTGGCGGAATTGGGTTACCAGTGTGGGAGGGAGAGGTGGGAAGAGGAATGTTCTATGTGGTTTCTTGTGTGCATCTACCTACTTTGACTAGGCCAGGCTGGGTAATACTGCTGAAACTGTACATTCAGGAATGGATAGATACATCGGAAACGCACTACTTATCTAGAGATGACAGACACCGCACCCATGCAATATAGGGGTAATCACCCTTGCGTCAATTGTCTCACGTGGAATGTTAGTGGCTTGGGAGACCTTCGCAAACGCAGGCACATACTTGCATACCTAGACAGGCATAACATCCACATCGCCCTATTGCAGGAAACATATTTTGCTGTTATATGTCACGAGCTGGCCTTCATACAGAAAATTTGCTACATATTTGTCATATGCAAACTGAAGAGCAATACTAGTGCGTAAGGGCACATCATACATTCCACAGGGGTCTAGTAATGACCCCAAGGAAGATACAATTTGATATGGGGAGACTGGCATCTATCTCATTTGCCATTGTTAATTGTTATGGCCCAAACACAGAGGGCCCCTCTTTCTTCGACAGGCTATGGGGTTGTTAGAAAACCACACTCCCACACCGGAAGGGTGGTGGTGTGTTCTCCCAGACACACTGTGGTAGCTTGGCTCGAGTGGTCAGGGATCAGGCACCGTGCTAAGCATACGTCATACCCACACAATAACCATGTGTGCATCCGTTCCAAAAACGACACTACACCTTAAAAATTATACTGAAAATATATCTCTTTATCTTCTTTTCTCTTAGTTGTTGATTCAATAAATAATAATACAATCACAGTACACAAGGCTTTTCTTGTAGAAGGGTAGGTCAAATAAATAGTACTCCAACAATTCAATAAATAAGGTAGATCTTAAATAATCAAGGCATAAATATAAGTGCATTACATAAAAGGCAATTAAATATTATGAGGCAATAAATACTGCGAGACAATAAATACTGTGCGTCAATAAATACTGTGAAACAATAAATACTGTGAGGCAATAAATAGGATGAATACAATAAATACAGTGCTCTCAATAAATAATAAAAGCCAACAGTGACACTTGAAAATCAGTTCACATTCCTGAGGTACTATGGGATGATTTGACCCAATCCCAGCTTGTAGAGATTTGGATGGCCTGAGGGGTATACTCCCTGGCTTGGACAAGGCTGAGGCCTAAACTGAGGTAGATTATTATTATTATTATTAGGAGTTTTATATCGCGCACGGTTACCCTTGGGCATCCCAGCGCTTGCATTGGGAACCCGTCCTGGTTTTTCCCTGTGAGATAATCCATACTGGGCATCCCCAGGGTGAAAGCCAGGCATCCCGCCGCGGGGGGGCCGTTGTGGAGATTAAGCAAGCTAGTTGCCCAGAGCTGCCTAGTGTGAACTCATGCTTAGAGTAGGCACCGAAGCGAGAATTATCAAGCCCGTGGACAATTGGGCTCCAGACCCTGCCGCGTCGGGAATCGAACCCTGGTCCCAGGTCTGACCTCTGCTTCAGGGTATGCCTGCTCTAACCAGTGAGCTACACTTCTCCACTCAAGAGATCAAGGGGGAATCTAGAGATCTGGCTCTCCCACACTACACAACCCCTCTGTATTAGTCTCAGCTCACCCCTGGCACTATTAAACTGGTTCCAGCACCTCTCTAGCCTCTAGGATGGTCTCTTAGGGCTTCACAGGGCCTTAGGCGCCCTCTATTCCACTTACTGCCCTTTTTATGAAGTTCCGACGCCGCTGGAGTCGTGTCGACGCCGTGAGGCGGTTCCGGTTCGATGTCGGTGGCCTCGGCTCAATGACAGTTCTTGTCGACGCCGGGAGGCGGTTCCGGTTCGATGTCGGCGGCCTCGGTTCGATGACGTCGGGCAGTCTTGGCTCGATGTCGACTTCGGGCGGCTCCGGTTCGATGGCGTCGGGCGGCCTTGGCTCGATGTCGACTTCCGGCGGCTCCGGAGTGCGATCTCCACTCCCGACCTCCGGTGCTCCTTTCCTCAGGTTCCGGCGACTCCGGAGTGCGACCTCCACTCCCGACCTCCGGCACGATTCTCTTCAGGTTCCGGCGACTCCGGAGTGCAATCTCCACTCCCGACCTCCGGCACGCTTCACCTCGGTCTCCGGTGACACCGGAGGGCGGACTTCACTCCCCCGTCGACGCCGCACACTCGACCTCGGGTGACTTCCTCCTCAACCTCTAGTACTCTCCACGACCTCCGTCGGCGCCCTCTCTCGACCTCTGGCGGCTCCGGGTACGACGTCTGCTTTCCAGTCAGCGCCGCTTCTTCACCTCCGGCCCCAGGTCTCTAGGCTTCTCGGCGTCGGACTCCAGGAAGATACCAATAGACAGGTCAGGAACTTGCTGTTCTTTACTTTTAAGGCCTGTTCCTGCTGTCCAGGTCCTTAAGATGGTTTTTCTTGCTTTCTCCCACACAGGGCTCCAGGCGGGGCTCAGTCAGTAGGGACTAGTATCAAGGGTGGGTTTATGGACCCCACTCCAGGCACAAGTTTCCACCCCTGCTGCCTCACTCCTTCCTCCTTCAGGTTTCTGCTGCTCTCTCTTCACCAGTCAGGTGCCAACTGCCAGCTCCAACTGTCAACTCTGACTTAGCTTCCCAACATTCTAAACCTGCCTCACACTGTCACAGGGTTCTGGAATGTTCTGGAAGGTGCTGGTAGGTTCCAGTGATGTCACAGGTGACAATGGGTGGCCACCATTTTGTGTTTCAGGCCCTCAGACAGAAGTTCCAGGGGTAGATAAAATGGCTCCCTGAATCTGCATCAATACTAAAAAGTCTGGTGGTTTCCAAAAAGGAAAAATTCTAACAGGGTTTGAGGCAAAAGTGGGACAAAATAAATAATGATGAGGAGGGACCACCCAAAGGGCTGACAGGTCTAACAGGGGGATATTGGAAAATAGAGGGAAACATAAAGTCCCTTGAGTCCCGACTGGGGTGCCTGGGGATCTGGGGCTAGCCACACAGATTAGGATCGTGCAGTCTGAATTTCAAGAAGCTACAGAGTGAGATGTCTTTACTGGGATAAATATGCTTGGGCAAGCACATTTGGTGAAAGTGAGAGGCCAGGGCATGCCCTGGTGTCCAAGACCTGCATGCAAACCCCGCTTCACCAATACTGTACTTGAGAACAGAGACACTGATGGCTCCTCTGTGCGTGATATGGCTGACATTTTGGAGTGTTTGCCTCATTTTATGGTGCACTACATCTGCAAAACCAAAGGCGATGATGGACGGAGTAATGAATATTGCAAGCACTCACCCCCAGTCAACTGATCTGGGTTTAATCCATCATCATTCTTTAGCTCACTCTGCCACCCCAGTTCAGACACAGCCATATGCAAATCAGTCTGACCCTGTGCCTCATGGGAACAGTCCAGCCCGAACTGCCAAGCCATGTCTTCCCTGGACCGGAAACAAGCATCCTGGGACCGGTTTCTGGCACTATACATCTGTACAAGAATACAGGAGGCTGATGTAGGAGCTTACCTATGAGGCGTTGCTTTAGGATGGCTGAATGATGCACAAAAGCAACTCCTTGCAGCTGATATGGAAGAGGATGCGATACAAGAGGATAATTTGCACTTTTAGTCGGGCAGGACCACAAGGCCCCTGACCCAGATGGCCTACCCGCAGATTTTTACAAAACCTACATTGGCATTCTCACATCACTATTGAAAGCAGTATACTGTGAGGCGAAACAAGAAGACACACTTGAGACATCGATGAGGGAAGCCATGATAGTCGCTCTACTAAAACCTGACAAAAGGCAGACACTTACTACTCCTACAGGTCTTTGTCGCTAATTAATAGCAAAGCTAAGATACTCGCTAAGATTCTGGCAAATTGCCTCAGTCACTTAATGACGGCTCTAGTCCTACCGGACCTCTCTGGGTTTATCCCTGGAAGGGCCGCAACACACAATTTGCGCACCCTGTTCACACTCCTAATGGACATAGACCCAGAATTGTCTGTGGTGGCAGTTTTCCTAGGTGCCACTAAGGCTTTTGATTACTGTAATGGACAGTTCACCGGCGCTTGAGGCACAGCTGTTATTTAGCAAGTATCGTTGATGAAGCCAATATTTGTGTTTAGGTATCAGCTCATGGTGTAGGACTGTGGCCAAAAAGATGGATGAGGGGGTATTGGTCCAGTTAGTTGGAGGTAAATATCATTACCCTGAGTCCAGGTCTTCCCCAGGTTTCTCATCCCTCCCTTTCCAGTTGACTTCAGCTTCAAATAGACTATATTGCCTGGTTTCATGGGAAGTTAGGTGGGCTGGCCTTCTGTAAGTCATGTGATAGATGAGGAAGTCGGCCATGTTAATGGGATAGAAAACAGGTAGTATTTTAGCTTGGTGACTTTTCCTGTCCATAGGAGTGTTCACTCATGTTAGAAGGGCTGTGACAAGGACCAACCCGACTCAAAGTAATAAAGAATACTGACCAGCCTGGAATTGTGGGCAGTCTGACACTGCCAGATATGCCAGCTAGAGATGGCCAGTGTGTGGGCCATTTTTAGGTCTTGCCTGACACAGCACATGCGCTATCACTTGCAAGACATTTTATTAGCTTAAAGTGGACTTAGAGCCCGCCCACTGCTTAACGCTGGTTGGCTTCATTGTCACTCATTTCCTTGCTTCTATTTGGTCAACGCATGATAATTTCACTTACTCTTCATGTGTTTGTCCATCCTCTGGAGCATGGCTGAAGTACTTGTGTCCTTCCACTGCTCACGCTTTGGGAGCTTCTTTTTCATTTAGTTGAGGCACACCAATAAGAGTGTATGTGTTTGCAGCCCTTTCCACCACCCTTTTTGTTGTTCTCTCTTATACATGTGCTTTTGTCTCTCTTCATGTTGTTGCTTGCCCCTACTCACTGTCCATGTTGTTGCTTGTCCCCTGCTACTCTCCATGTTGTTCATTGCCCCCTCTTTTCCCACCTACCCTCTTTGTTTACCATGTTGTTGCTTGTCCCCACCCAGTCTCTATTGTGCTCTGTGTTGTAGCTTGCCCTGGCCCACCCTTCATTGTGATCCATGTTGTTGCTTGCCCTGTCCCGTTCCATGTTATTGCTGGCCCTCACCCACACTCCTGTCCTACTCTGTATTGTTGCCTGCCCTCCCATCCAGCGTTTTTTGTTAAATGCCTTTGTTCTGTGGTCTTTGTTGCTTGCCCTCTGTACCTCATTGTTTGTTGTTGCTCACGTTTTTTATTGTTTGCACAACTGTCCCACATTGTTTCTTGCTTGCACTCGTGCTGTGTTGTTGCATGACCTCCTTCCACCTTCCCGCTACGTGTTGTTGCTTTGACCCCCTCCCAGATTCCCAACCTGCTCCTTCTTGTTGCTTTGGCCACTCCCAGACTCCCATCCTGCTCTTCCTTGTTGATTTGACTCCCTTCCACCTGCCGGTCCTGCTCCTCATTGTTGCTTCTCCCACTCTCAATCTCCCATGCCTCATTGTTGCCTTGATCCCCACACCCACCCATCACTCTCCTCGCTGGTGCTTGGACCCCTCTACTTCTCAGTATCCTGTCCCGCTCCTTGTTGTTGCTGTGATCCACTACCTCCCTGCATCCTATCCTGCTCCCTGTTGTTGCATTGACCCCATCTACCTTCCCTTCCACTGCTGCTTGTTGCACCCCCTTACACCCTACTGTACCGCAGCTCGTTGTTGCTTTGACAAACACTCCCACCCACCGCACTCGTTGTTGCTTTGACACCCCTCCCTCCCACCCACCCCACTCCTCGTTATTACATTGGCACCCCCTCCAACACACCCCACTCCTCGCTGTTGCTTTGACACACCCTCCCACCCGCCCTGCTCCTTGTTGTTGTTGCTTTGACATCCCCTCCTACCCCACTCATCGTTGCTGCTTTGTCATCCCCTCCCACCCACCGCACTCCTCGTTGTTGCTTTGACACCCCTCCCACCCAACCCACTCATTGTTGCTTTGACACCCCTCCCTCCCACCCCACTCCTCGCTGTTGCTTTGACACACCCTCCCACCCGCCCTGCTCTTTGTTGTTGCTTTGACATCCCCTCCTACCCCACTTGTCGTTGCAGCTTTGTCATCCCCTCCCACCCATCCCACTCCTCGTTGTTGCTTTGACACCCCTGCCCACCGACCCCACCCCTCGGTGTTGCTTTTCTGCCCTCTCCCACCAAACTCACCCCACGTTGTTGCTTTCACACCCTCCCACCAACCCTTTTGCTTTTATATCCTCCCACCCCCCACGCTGTTGCTTTTCACCTTCCCATCCACCTTTTTGCTTTTACACCCCACACCCACTGTGTTGCTTGTACAAAACTCTTTTATACTTTTATACCCTCTCTCCCACTCCTCGTTGTTGCTTTTACACCCTCCAGCACACCCCACTCCTCGTTGTGGCTTTTACACCCACCTCACTCCTCGTTATTGCTTTTACACACTCCGGCCCACCCCACTGCTCATTATTGCTTTTACACCCTCCTGCCCACTCCTTGTTGTTGCTTTTACATCATCCTGCTCACCCCACTCCTCTGTTGTTTTTACACCCTTCCACCCCACTCCTCTGTTGTTTTTACACCCTTCCACCCTACTCCTCGTTGTTGCTTTTACACACTCACCCAACCCACCCACCCAAACGCTGATGGGGAATGGGAGCCTGGGCTTGTTCTCACCTGGGTGGAGAACATGGAAAGTGCGCATGAATGTTTGGCCGGCGGCAGAGGGCCGGCCAAACATTCATGCGCACTTAGGAGGGTGTCACCACTCCTCCCCCTGCGCAGCCTAGCTTCACCCCACAAATCTGCCCCAGCACAGAAAAATACACTTATAATAAGATTGCGTTATTATCATTTTATTTTCCCTTTTTTCCATGCTGAAAGGCAGTGGGGCGACGCTCCTCCGCCTTGGTGGCGCAGCCGCAACCGCAGTGATCGCTCTCGTAGACAAGACCTATTGTTTTTGCCACTGCTTGTTTATGGTCTTGTTGTTTGGGCCACACAGTTGTAGTTTCAAGCTAGCTCCTTTGGCAGTACCAAACTGTCCGAAATTCCAGAACAACATTGTTGTAAGTAACTGGGCCTTTCCTGGACACTGCCGATCCATGACCTTTGCTCGGGAGTTTCCCTCTTAAAAACAATATTGACAATTCATAATGTATTTTTTTGCGCTTGAAACGGCGCGCCTCCCCTTTCTAAGTGCT
This sequence comes from Triturus cristatus, assembly GCF_964204655.1. Lineage (NCBI taxonomy): Eukaryota > Metazoa > Chordata > Amphibia > Caudata > Salamandridae > Triturus > Triturus cristatus. The sequence continues at coordinate 142,108,713 of NC_140585.1, read as the reverse complement.
ATAAACAACAGGGGATGCCGCCACTCAACGTGATGATGGGCATGTTAGCTGAGCCTAAGCAATGCCAACGCCAGTGACAGCGGCGCCTTGAAAGAAGCCATATTTGAAATGACAAACACACGAATGAACAAAACCCTTGAACTTTGCTCCTTCTGTTGGGTCTTAGAGGGTGACGTCAGCGCTGGCGGCGGTTGATTCCGTGAAAGTCAACGAGGCTGAAAGAGTTTTTGTTGCAGGAGTGAGAGTTTGCAATGAGCCCCTGAAATCTCGGGCAGTCTTTGGCATGCTAAGGGAGTGGGACAAGTAAGGGAAGGGGGTGGCAACATCAGGTAACTAATGAAAGAAGGGGGCATCTCCGTGGCACTTACCTTTCCCGGACACAAGTCTGAGTAGTTTGACCAGCCATCCGTCCAAGTTTTAGTTTTTCCCCCCAGTCTGATGCTTGTGGTCCCAAGACTACATGTACCAGAATGCAAAGGGAAGAACCTGGCCCGGATGAGTAATCCACTCAGGGAAATGGGAAACCTGATTATCAGCAATAATGTAATGTAATAAGAGAAAATGAAAGGACTGGAGATGCCGGGGATTGAACCCGGGGCCTCATACATGCAAAGCATGCGCTCTACCACTGAGCTACATCCCCTGGTGCTGACAATCACACAGCGTTCATACAACACTGGCTAACCTGTGGAACTGAGTGTTATTCATGTGTGGAGGGTGTTGATCAAACATAGTACTACCGTGGGTGGGCAGGGCCAGATTTAGGGCGGGTGTCATTGATAGAGCCGCACCTAGCAAGGCGCTGGGGGGAGAGGGCGGGGAGTCTTGTTTAAAAATAACTGGTGTTTTACCTGCTCAGTGTAATTCCTTCAGCTCAGGGCCGTGTTTAGGGCGGTGCCACGGGTGCAGCAGTGACCCAGGGGGAGGACGCTGTGTTTAGCAATAACTTACAGTTTAAAAGCACCTGCTGCAGAGTTCCTTGTGCGTCCAGCTTTCAGGCAGCAATAAAAATGTCAAGATAACTCTTGTAGATAATGTTCCTGTTAGAATGAGGGATCAGTTTTGTCTAGTGGCAGTTTTGACGCGCCATAATGTAACGCAAAGGGTTAATATGAGGGTGACCAGACGTCCTGGTTTTTCCCAGACGGTCCCGGTTTTCAGAGCAGTGTCCTGCACTTTGCTCCAAATTACAGAAATGTCCCGTTTTTTGGGCAGAGCAGGGTTAAATAGAGAAATGTCCCATTTTTAGGTCTCGCCTGACCCAGCGCATGCGCTGGACTGGCGAGACTTATTCAGAGGGCTCCAAAAAGTGCTACCAGGCCAGCCTAGAGCTACAGTGCATGTGCGCGGGCGCGCGCACCGCTTTTACCGCGATTACTTTCGCCGCCACACGGCCGCTTTGATGTTTGATCGCGATCGCGATCAGTTTCACTTTCGCGGCCGCACGGCCTCTTGGCATAGCCAATAGGGCTCACTTTTGGGACCTTATAAGTATTTAGTTATGCAACTGTTGCATGGCTAAACACTTATAAGGTCCCAAAGGCGAGACCTATTGGCTATGCCAATGCTTGTTTAAAGTGTCTCGCACCGAGACACTATTTAAAGACTTTTCTCTGCTTACTTCGCACAGGTGCTGAGACGGGTCTCTATTGGGCTCGCCATTTTTGCCCTCAGGATGAAAAAAAAGTCTTACTGCTGTAGCAATACCACCTTCCACTGCCTTCCACCCTTCTCTGCCTTCCGCCCTTCTCTGCCTTCTACCCTTCTCTGCCTTCAAAGAGACCTGTTATAGTTCTTTCACAGTCTCATCATCCCAGAACTGAAGCATTTTCAATGGTATGTACAGCGAAGCCAAAGTTGTTGCTTATTTAACGTATGCATCTAACAGCAACTAACAAAGCTAATAGTCCTGGCTTGTTGTAAGTGTAATGTTACATGTTGTATTATTATCTAAATACAATGACATAAGTAGCAAATTTTTCGGGCGGGAGAGTATGGTAAGCATAGATTTTTTAGCTTATGTGTTACTAAGCCAGGCCCTTAATTACATCGGCCACACCCCTTTGAGAGACCCCACAGTCCCACAGTTATTTCATCCCATTTAAAGCCTGGGGACTTCTGTCATGTTCCCATGTCTTTGTAGAGCGCTGTATGGGACTTCAGTGCGCTGCCCTGTTTCAGAGTGCTGGGAGGGCACAGGGTGTATGAGTGGTTGACGGTGGGGGAATCATCCGGTGTCGTGCGCGAGTGGTGATGTGGTCAAGTTACTGCAGCCTCCAAGCCTGCTCGGGTAGAATTTCTACTACATCTGAAGGCCCTGTGTGATGTAGAAGCGGTCAGACGTCTGTGGGTGCAGTTGTCTCATGGGACATGGTTGGGTGAGATACACAGGGTCAGAGGCGAGCTCTGCTTGCTGTGACCTTCAACACGTGTGTGCTGTAGTACCCTTCATTGCTCTACTCAGAACACCTACCTGGGAGGAAGCTGGGCGCTGGACGATTCTAGCAGACGACCAAAAATGCTGGCTTGTAATTGGACAGAAGAAAGGCACTCGCCAAAATGCACTCAGGAACTTTTTGGGGAGCACTATGATGTCAAGGGTTTTATCACAGCAAAGAATGGGTGCATATGTAGTGCCTAAAGGTGTTTTTAAACCTGCTCCATAGGAGACACTTATGTTAATACAGTAGCATACAGAGAGCGAACATCGCCAGTAACATACTGCATCTATTTTAGAGTTATCCTTAGAGACAAAGACAGGCCTACCTCCTCAGCCCTTCACTCATCATAGTGCCTTTTGTATCCCTTTCTCTTACTTCTTCCCCTTCCCCTTCTCAACGTCTGGGATGGGGCAAGCTTTTTAGCCATTTTTGCAAGTTACTAGTTTAGAAGCCGTTCTTGGCATTGTTAAAGCAAAAAGCCAACATCCTATAATGCACATGTTGTTAGCTTAAAAATCAATTGTTGTCTGTGTCACACATCTGATTTGTCATCTGTAATTCTTCATCTGTGTCTGTGGAGGCGGCTGTCATTGTAGTCCTTTTTCTTTGTCTATGACAGCTGCCAAATAGTCCTACTTTTATGTCAACCATTACTGCAAACTGTAGTCCTACTTATATGTCTATGAAGTGTCCCTTTTTAGGTCTCGCCTGACCCAGCGCATGCGCTGGGCTGGCGAGACATTTTGTAAGGGCTCCAAAAAGTGCTACCAGGCCAGCCTAGAGCTACAGTGCATGTGCGCGACCGCGCGCGCCCCCTTGATCGTGATTACTTTCACGGCCGCACGGCCGCTTTGATGTTTGATCGCGATCACTTTCGCGGCCGCACGGCCCCTTTGATGTTCTCCGTGAGACTTCAATAGATTGCAGCAGTTAAAACAAGCAGTGGCATAGCCAATAGGTCTCGCTTTTGGGACCTTATAAGTGTTTAGTTATGCAACTGTTGCATGGCTAAACACTTATAAGGTCCCAAAGGCGAGACCTATTGGCTATGCCAATGCTTGTTTTGTTTTGGGAATCTGGTCACCTTATCAATATGCCTGCTGCAAAAAACAGATCTGTATTCTACATGGATAGCTGAAGGGATTAGTAAAGCCAGCCTTTACCAGCGCTTTAAAATAAATAAATGTATGTGAGAGAGGAGCTATGGAGAGACGAGGGGCACTTTGTGGGCTGGTAGTGAGGGAATCCGAGGAGGAGGTTATACGGGGGAGGGGGCCAAAAAAGATTGTTGCACTGGGTGCCACCAGAGTTAAACCCGGCCCTGTTGTTGTGCAGCAGTTTTCAGCCAACAATGAAAATTTCAAAATAACTCTGATGACAGAGATTGGGCTTTTGCCTAGTGGCACTTTTGACTTTTCATAAAAGCAATACAGAGGATTAATATGCCTGCTGGAAAGAACGTGTACCATGCTGATCACAGAACTGCATTTTATGTGGCTAGCTCAGTGGGTTATTGCTTTGGTCAAATAAATCCTTTGGCTAATTGTAGTACTGTTACTCGCCGAAAAGTGTTTCGATTCGACAGGGGTAGCAAGCACTATATAAATTGAATTACACTTACAATAAGATAGAATCGTAATACAGCAGAGTGACTTTTGAACTGTAATCAAAGAGCTGCATGCAAACTGCAGAGATATGTTTTTCCCAATCTTTCATTATCCTACTGTTGCTAAAAAGGGTTTGTTTGGGTCGAAATGCATTGTTAATAGTAAAGACACCCACTGTGGAGTGTTGTAAATCCTGAGTTTGTGCTTCCTCAGACCAAACACTCTTAAAATATACTGCCTATTGTTTGTATGTGCCTGTGGTTGTTATGTGACTTCTACACCTTGTAATCCTCATGGAGGGATGAGGGGCACTGCTGGAGGGAAGTGGTGCGGAATCCGTGGGGAAGGGGGTCATGGGGGGAACGCCAAGCCAGCCCTGGGTATGGGCTATAGGTTGTACATGGTGCTCTGTGTGGTATAGTAGGTGTCCTGTGGTGTAGTGATGGGTTACGGGTTGTACATGGTGCTCTGTGTGGTATAGTAGGTGTCCTGTGGTGTAGTGATGGGTTACGGGTTGTACATGGTGCTCTGTGTGGTATAGTAGGTGTCCTGTGGTGTAGTGATGGTTTACGGGTTGTACATGGTGCTCTGTGTGGTATAGTAGGTGTCCTGTGGTGTAGTGATGGGTTACGGGTTGTACATGGTGCTCTGTGTGGTATAGTAGGTGTCCTGTGGTTTACTGGTGGGTTACAGGTTGTACATGGTGCTCTGTGTGGTATATTAGTTGTCCTGTGGTGTAGTGATGGGTTACGGGTTGTACATGGTGCTCTGTGTGGTATAGTAGGTGTCCTGTGGTTTACTGGTGGGTTACGGGTTGTACATGGTGCTCTGTGTGGTATATTAGTTGTCCTGTGGTGTAGTGATGGGTTACGGGTTGTACATGGTGCTCTGTGTGGTATAGTAGGTGTCCTGTGGTGTAGTGGTGGGTTATGGGTTGTACGTGGGGCTCTGAGTGGTCTAGTAGGTGTTCTGTGGTGTAGTGGTGGGTTGCGAGTTGTAGATGGTGCTCTGTGTGGTCTAGTAGGTGTCCTGTGGTGTAGTGGTAGGTTGTGAGTTGTAGATGATGCTCTGTGTGTTATAGTAGGTGTCCTGTGGTGTAGTGGTGGGTTGCGAGTTGTAGATGGTACTCTGTGTGGTCTAGTAGGTGTTCTGTGGTGTAGTGGTTTGATGCAGTGCTACGTTTTAGCTCACCCTGGAATTTGGCAACTGCCTGAGGTGAGGACACATACTGTGTAGCAGAGGTCAATACTACTATCGGTGTGGTGGGGTTTGTAGTGCGCTCTTTTAGTTGTTTGTTTCTTATGTGTTCCTTGGCGTCGTTCAGTATTATGTGCAGCCTGGAGTGTGTGCTGCATTGTAGTGGTTTGGTGCAGTGCTGTGCTTGAGCTCAGGCTGAATCTTGGTAACTGACCGAGACAAGGACACATATTGTGTAGCAGAGGTAAGTGCTGTCGGGGGTGGACTGAAGTGCGCTCCTTTAGTTGTTGTATCCTATCTTATCGTTTGTTGCTTATATGTGTGCTGCAGCGAAGAGTGTGTGTTGCTTACGGACTTGGGTGTAGTGTTCATGGAAAAATGGAGTGATTGTTGTAGGAAGTGGGGTGTGTATTGAAGCCAGGTGTTATGTGGTTGGGGAGGTCTGGGTTGATGTGTGATGTGCTGTGGGGTCTGTTGGGTATCTGTTAGGTCTAGCAGGAACTTCTTCTTTTTCCTCTTTCCACACCAACTTTAAAATTCCCAAACCGTATTCAGTTTGACACTTCATGGAACCTTATCACAGAGTTAGCAAGATCCAAGATAAGAAGCTAAGAGCCTGGTGACAGGGGCACATCTCTCAATGGTGCATTAGGTGCAGTGGCACCGGGCCCGTGGGACGCAAAGGCCCATTAGATCCCAATCATGGCTGTTTTATTACTACCAATCTCAGGAGTAGGGGCCCATTTTCCTTGCTTACATTAGGTCATTGGCAGCCTTGCAACGCCTGCTGACTAGGGTGGCCAACTGGCATGGGCGCAAATTCAGGATGGGGAGTGTAAAAATTCAGGACAAGGGGTCAAAATTCAGGACAAAAATTCAGGACAGGAGGTCAAAATTCAGGACAAAAATTCGGGGCAACAGGTATGCTTTGCAGACACATCAGTGGATGTCATGCAATAGTATATAAATAAATAGGCAAGGAACATGAGTATAAGTCACTTCTCCTGCCCTGTCAATTCTCCTACCCGCTCACTTGTCCTACCCCCTCACCTCTCCTTCCCTGTCATTTCCCCTGCCCCGTCACTGCTCCTGCCCATTCACTGCTCCTGCCCGTTCACTGCTCCTGCCCATTCACTGCACCTGCCCGTTCACTGCTCCTGCTCGTTATCTGCTCCTGCTCGTTAACTGCTCCTGCCCATTCACTGCTCCTACCCGTTCACCGCTCTTGCTCATGCCTAATCACTGCTCCTGCCCCGTCACTTCTCCTGCCTCGTAACTTCTCCTGCTCCATCACCGCTCCTGCCCGTTCACTGCTCCTGCCCTTTCATTGCTGCTGCCCTTTCAATGTTCCTGTCCAGAGCTCCTACTCATGCTCGATCACCGCTCCTGCCTCGGCACTTCCCCTACCCCCTCACTTCTCCTGCCCCCTCACTTCTCGATACCCGTTCACTGCTCCTGTCCGTTTACCGCTCCTGTCCGTTTATCGCTCCTGTCCATTCACCGCTCTCTCCTGTCCGTTCATCGCTGCTGCCCGGTCACTGCTCCTGCTCATGTCTTATCACTGCTTCTGCCCCTTCACCTCTCCTGCCAGTCACTTCTCCTGCCAGTCACTTCTCCTGCCCGGTCGCCTCTCCTGCCCGGTCGCCTCTCCTTCCCTGTCGCCTCTCCTGCCCTTTTGCCTCTCCTGCCCTTTTGCCTCTCCTGCCCTGACGCTTCTCCTGCCCTGTCGCTGCTCCTGCCCTGTCCCTTCTCCTATCCCGTCACTTCTCCTGTCCCATTGCAAACCCCGTGGCCCAGGAAGTTAATGATTAATAAATATTGATAGGAGAGGACTAGCCGGACCATTCAAAGACTTCAAAGAATGGTAGTAGTAAATCCAACAATATTATATTGTTGAATTTCTCCTAAAGTGTACATACAAGAAGTTATAAGACTTTCTTGTTTGTAAGTCCAAATTCAGCCTTCCAGTGGTCTGCCCTGATTGGTCAGAGTTAAGTGGATTAACCAGGCTGCTTTGAAGAGGTGATAAAGGACCACTCTGCTGGGAGGGCAGTGTGCTGGTCTATAGGTATGCAAGGCCAGGCGGAGGAGCCGTAAACTATGCTCTTCAAAGGCAGAGGGGAGTTTGAGTTTAAAAGCATTTATAAAGCGCACGTATACCGGCGGTTTCTTGGCGCTGTAGCTAGTGGGGACTGAGGGTTAAGAGCAGGGAGAGAGGGATGGGCATTTATTCAAAGGATTTAGTGAATAGGTAGGTTTTAAGACTTTTACGGAATTGGGGATAGAGGGTGATGGCACGGAGGTGAAGGGGAAGGGAATTCCAAAGGATTGGTGCTAGGATGGCAAATTTGGAGCCGCCCCACTTCTTTCTCCGGAAGCGAGGGATGGTGAGGAGGGACTGAGAAGAAGAACGTAGGTTCCTAGAGGGGACATAGGGAACAATCTCAGAGGAGATGAAGGCAGGTGCCAGGTCCAATCGAGCCAGGAAAGTGATGGATGCGAGTTTGAATTGAATTCTAGCCCACACTGGGAGCCAGTGGAGAGATTTCAGGAGTGGGGTGGAGTGGTGGAATTTGGGAAGGTTGAAGGCTAGGCGGGCCGCCTGGTTTTGGATCTGTTGAAGGCGGCGCAAGCTGTATGCAGGAATACCGGCATACAGAGCGTTCCCGTAGTCCAGGCAGGACACCACCATGGCCAGAATAATAAGTTTGAGAGCGGAAAAAGTAAAGAAGCGGGACACCTTGCGGATAGTACGCAGTGAAAGGAAAGAGGAAGATACCACAGAGCTAACCTGGGAGTGGAGAGTGAGTTGGGAATTGAGCTTGATGCCTAGTGTTTTAACAGAGGAGGAGGGGACAGGAGGAGAACCAAGAGAGGGAGGCCAGCAAAGGGGGGACCAGGGGCTGGATGAGCCGCCCGTCAAAACCAACTCGGTTTTGTCCGGGTTAAGCTTGAGGTGATTGTGGCCCATCCAGTCCCTGATGTGAAGCTTAACAGTTTGAAAGTTGAGGACAGCAGAAGGAGAGGAGAGATCAAAGACCAGCTGGAGGTCATCCGCATAGTTAAATACGGCGACCTCCATCTGTTGGAGAGAGAAGATAAGAGGGGCGATATATAGATTAAACAAAAGAGGGGAGAGAGATGAACCTTGGGGAACCCCGCACTGGACTTTCCGGAAGTCCGCTGTAAAGTCACCCAGGCGAACAGCCTGGGTGCGGTCGCTCAGGAAGGAGGACAGCCAGACCAAGGCAGTCCCCTCGATCCCCACCGCCCTGACACGGGAAAGAAGGATGTTGTGGTCCACCGTATCAAAGGCGGCTGAGAGGTCGAGGAGCACAAGGGCCTGGTGATGATTGGTGTCCATACCCTCCCTGAGGGTGTCGAGGACCGACATGACCACGGACTCCGTGGAGTGTGCGGGGCGGAAACCAGCTTGGCGGGGGCAAGGGCTCCATGTTTCTCCACAAAGGAGCTCAGAGCGCAGGTGACGTGGCGCTCGAGCACCTTAGCTAGAAATGGCAGGAGGGAGATGGGGCGGAAATTGGCAGGGACAGAAGGATCTGCCCCAGGTTTTTTCAAGATGGGCACAATTACCGCAGACTTCAATGGGCTAGGAACTATGCCTTGCGCGAGGGAGCAATTGAGGAGGTGAAGGGGGGGATCTGGACAGGAGACAAAGATGTGGCGGAGGATATGGGCAGGACAGGGATCAAGAGGGGAGCCAGATTTGATCAAAGGCACCAATGTAGTCAGGTTTTCCCGGATAATAGGGGGAAAGGTGGTTAGTTTGCCTTTGGGAGGGGGACATTGGGGATCCAAAAAAGAAGGGGGAGGTGGGGGGATGTTGGCCTTAATGGTGATAATTTTCTGGATGAAATAATTATTAAGAGAAAGACAGAGATCATTTGACGGGGCAGGTTTGAGCGTAGTTCTGTCCGAGAATGCCAGGTTGTGAACGATGGAGAAGATCTCCTTAGACTGGTTCTCCGCTGCTAGGATTTTGGAGGAGAAATAAGCTGTTTTGGCCTCCAGGATGCTTTTTTTGTACTGGTTAAGGATATTGATATATTCAAAGTGGGGCAGTAGTTTCTCCTCCAAGCCCGCTCTGCGCGGCGAACTATAAGTCTGGTGGCTTTAAGCTCTTGGTTAAACCACCGGTTGGCGTCTTTGTCGCGTTTAGAGGTGATGCGCTTGAGCGGGGCAACGGAGTCGCAGCTGCGGGAGAGCCACTGGTCTATAGCGTCAGCCTGGGAGACGGTGGTGAGGCCCTGAAGAGGCGGGAGAGAATCAGCAAGGAGAGAGGAGAGATTCTCAAGATTGACCCGGCCCCATGATCGGACCCAGGTGTTTTTGGGTCGGGGGGGCATAGCTGGGGGAAGGATAGGAAGGAGAAATGAAATCAAATGATGGTCGGACCAGGTGCAAGGGGAGATAGATAAGGAATCCACAGGGCAGTTCAGGGACCAGATTTGGTCAAGCTGGTGACCCTTGATGTGAGTGGGGGAGTGAACATGGGGAGTGAAGTTAAGGGAGAGGAGGGTTTCGGAAAAATCCTTAGATGACAGACATTCGGCAGGATCGGAAGGCCAGAAGTTAAAATCGCCGAGGAGCAGGATGGAGGAGTTGTTGATTGCAATGGTGGCCAAGACCTCCAAAAAATCTGGGAGAAACTGCAGGGGGGACTGAGGAGGACGATAAGTAAGGAAACAGGTGAGAGGAGGGGAGGTGGATACTGTGCGAATCACCAGGAATTCGGTGGTAGCAATGTTAGGTAGAGGTAGAATTTGAAAAGGGAAATCGGTGCGTGCGATGACTGCCACGCCGCCCCCGGCTCTGCCCGAAGGGCGGTCAGCCCTGAGGGCGTAGTAGGAGGCTGGAAGGGTGGATAGGAGTGCAGGGAGGGAGTCATCGCAGAACCAGGTCTCGGTTAAGAAGAGGAGGTCTGGGGCCTGCAAGTCCAGCAAAACCGAGAGTTCATGCGAGTGGGCAACAGCAGAACGGGTGTTGAGGTAGAAAGCTGTGATGGTTTTAAGGTTTGGCGGAGGAGCAGGCCTACAGGTCGTAGGCAGGGTGTCCAGGATAGGAGGAGGGTGAGGGAGGGGAGAGAGGGAGGCTATGCCAAGAGCAGAGATGCGAGAGCTGGTACTGATCGTGATGGGCCAGGGGCCCTGGTAGCTGCGAAGTAGGTTCGGGCTGTAGGTGATAGGTGGGGCAGAGTGTAAGGCCCCTAGTCCCGGCCGGTCGCGGACGGGCGCAGACGGGCTTGCCTTAGGCGCGCAATCGTCGCGCCCGCTGCGCTCGTCCGCTGCGCTTCCTACCGAGACACATCTTTATGGTCGTGAGGCGGGGAGTTGAAAGGGGCGTGGCCAACAGAGTGGGCGTGTCTGTGGCGCGCCTCGCGCTCGAGAATGGCGTCTGGAGGTGAGGGGTCGTTGCAGCGAGGAGCGCTGTTCAGAGAGAAGCCCAGAAGTGCAGGTAGGAGGGGAGGTGATAAAAACACGTTATCACAGTTTTAAAATGTTAAAAGACAAGGTTATGCATTCTCCCGGCTTCCGCCTCAGGAGTCCAATAGCTAATGAAGCGCCTCGCTTCAGCGCTCGTTATATATACACAAGAGGTCGAGGGGGCGTGGCCAACAGAGTGGGCGTGTCTGTGGCGCGCCTCGCGCTCGAGAATGGCGTCTGGAGGTGAGGGGTCGTTGCAGCGAGGAGCGCTGTTCAGAGAGAAGCCCAGAAGTGCAGGTAGGAGGGGAGGTGATAAAAACACGTTATCACAGTTTTAAAATGTTAAAAGACAAGGTTATGCATTCTCCCGGCTTCCGCCTCAGGAGTCCAATAGCTAATGAAGCGCCTCGCTTCAGCGCTCGTTATATATACACAAGAGGTCGAGGGGGCGTGGCCAACAGAGTGGGCGTGTCTGTGGCGCGCCTCGCGCTCGAGAATGGCGTCTGGAGGTGAGGGGTCGTTGCAGCGAGGAGCGCTGTTCAGAGAGAAGCCCAGAAGTGCAGGTAGGAGGGGAGGTGATAAAAACACGTTATCACAGTTTTAAAATGTTAAAAGACAAGGTTATGCATTCTCCCGGCTTCCGCCTCAGGAGTCCAATAGCTAATGAAGCGCCTCGCTTCAGCGCTCGATATATATACACAAGAGGTCGAGGGGGCGTGGCCAACAGAGTGGGCGTGTCTGTGGCGCGCCTCGCGCTCGAGAATGGCGTCTGGAGGTGAGGGGTCGTTGCAGCGAGGAGCGCTGTTCAGAGAGAAGCCCAGAAGTGCAGGTAGGAGGGGAGGTGATAAAAACACGTTATCACAGTTTTAAAATGTTAAAAGACAAGGTTATGCATTCTCCCGGCTTCCGCCTCAGGAGTCCAATAGCTAATGAAGCGCCTCGCTTCAGCGCTCGTTATATATACACAAGAGGTCGAGGGGGCGTGGCCAACAGAGTGGGCGTGTCTGTGGCGCGCCTCGCGCTCGAGAATGGCGTCTGGAGGTGAGGGGTCGTTGCAGCGAGGAGCGCTGTTCAGAGAGAAGCCCAGAAGTGCAGGTAGGAGGGGAGGTGATAAAAACACGTTATCACAGTTTGGGGAGGCCTGGGTTTCAGTTTCACTCTGACACTCCTGACCAGGAGTCAGGGCTAGGCTTAAGGAAGGTATGTGCAGATGGTAGGGGGAGAGTCCATGGAAATAAGCCATTCCAGGGGATGTGTTTAGCCAGCTCTTACCTCCTTGCTGGAAAATCAGCCATTATGGATTTGGAAGAATGATACACTCTGGGAACACACAATGCCACACTCTGCAGGATGTGGTCATCACTATGAGGAGTTACCCTACTTTCATTGGTCAGAGGTGACCTGTGGCTTGACCCAGAGAATTTTGAATAAGTGTCTGAGAGGGGCAGAGCCCTCCAGATCTGCTGCTTGAAACTTACTGAAGCAAGAAGTGCCCTGCTGCGAAGTTCTGCTGTGCAAAGAGTTCTAAGGCCTGACCTCTGAAAACTGCACCATCTGAAAACTGCAGCCCTGTGGATTACCTTGCTACAAAAGGACTAAGAAGTAGACTCCCTGCAAGCTACAGGTTAACAGAGCTCACCTGGACATCCCCACAAAAAATCCCCAGCCTGGAGAACCGGTGGATTTGAAAGGGTTTTGTTCAAGTGGAAGTTTCACACTTTCAAGGACCCTCTCGGAGATTCCAGAACCTTGGACTGTGTGTTGGATACTTTGGGACCTGCAAGCAGAACTTCAGGAAGGAGTTCTAACTGGACCCGCCTGCTGGAGAAGGCGGCACTGCACAGTGGTGAGATATTCTCCTGACAGAACAGTTTCTAAAGGTGTGTCCCTGTCAGAGAAAACGAAATGACTAAAAAGGGCACTGTTGGTTTCTAAGCACTAAAAAGCGACTAATCTTTAAAAATTCATATCTCTGGTTCCCTACAGTGGATTTTTTTCGTTTTGGTGTCATTTAAAAGATAAAAATATTACATATTTTTATAAATTGGTGTTGGATTTTTATTTTGTGTTGTGTATTTACTGAAATGGTGTTTTTAAATGCTTTACATACCTGTCTTTGAAGTTAAACCTGTCTGCTCGCAGCCACGTTACCAAGGGTTGAGCATAGGAATACTTTTCTAAGACCTATGCTGGGTCCTATCATATGTTAGTGGCCTTATTGCCAGTGGCAGACCTACATTTGCCCCTACCAATAACCCACTTTCCAACACCGCTCCTGCCCCATCACTTCTCCTGCTTCGTCACTTCTCCTGCCCAATCACCTCTACTGCCCCATCACCTCTCCTGCCCCGTCACCTCTCTTGCCCGTCACGTGACCTGCCCATCACATCACCTGCCCGTCATATCACCTGCCCGTCATGTCACCTGCCCGTCACTTCTCCTGCCCGGTCACTTCTCCTGCCCGGTCACCTCTCCTGCCCCATCACCCTCCATCCCTGTCGCTTCTCCCTCCCCGTCACTTCTCCTGCCCCGTCACTTCTCCTGCCCCGTCACTGCACCTGCCCCATCACTGCTCCTGCCCCGTCACTGCTCCTGCCCCGTTCACTGCTCCTGCCCCGTTCACTGCTCCTGCCCCGTTCACTGCTCCTGCCCCGTTCACTGCTCCTGTCCTTTCACCACTCCCGCCTGGTTACCGCTCCTGCTCATGCCTAATCACCGCTCCTGCCCATCACTTCTCCTGCCCCATCACCTCTCCTGCCCCATCACCTCTCCTGCCCCGTCACCTCTCCTGCCCCATCACTTCTCCTGCCCCGTCACTTCTCCTGCCCCGTCACTTCTCCTGCCCTTCACTTCTCTTGCCCGGTCACCACTCCTATCCATACACTGCATCTGCTTGTTCACTGTTCCTGCTCGTTATCTGCTCCTGCCCGTTCACTGCTCCTACCCGTTCACCGCTCCTGCTCATGCCTAATCACTGCTCCTGCCCCGTCACTTCTCCTGCCCCGTCACTTCTCCTGCCCTTTCACTGCTACTTCTCTTTCAATGTTCCTGTCCAGTCAGTACTCCTGTTCATACTCGATCACCGCTCCTGCCTCGTCACTTCCCCTGCCCCCTCACTTCTCCTGCCCCCTCACTTCTCCTGCCCCCTCACTTTTCCTGCTCCCTCACTTCTCCTGCCCCATCACTTCTCCTGCCTGTCACTTCTCCTTCCCAGTTCACTGCTCCTGTCTGTTTACCGCTCCTGTCCGTTCACCGCTCCTGTCCGTTCACTGGTCCTGTCTGTTTACCAGTCCTGCCCGGTCACTGCTCCTGCTCATGCCTAATCACTGCTTCTGCCCCGTCACCTCTCCTGCCCCATCACCACTCCTGCCCGTCACTTCTCCTGCCTGTCACTTCTCCTGCATCACTTCTCCAGCTCGTCACTTCTCCTGCCCGGTCGCCTCTCCTTCCCTGTCGCCTCTCCTGCCCTTTTGCCTCTCCTACCCTGTCGCTTCTCCTGCCCTGTCGCTGCTCCTGCCCCGTCCCTTCTCCTACCCGTCCCTTCCCCTGCCCCGTCCCTTCTCCTTTACGGTCCCTTCTCCTGCCCTGCCCTTCTCCTGTTCTGTCACTTCTCCTGTCCCGTCACTTCTCCTGTCCCGTCACTTCTCCTTCTCCTGCCCCGTCCCTTCTCCTGCCCTGTCCATTCTCCTGTCCTGTTACTTCTCCTGTCCCGTCACTTCTCCTGTCCCGTCACTTCTCCTGTCCCATCACTTCTCCTGCCCCATCACTTCTGCCATGTTCACTGCTCCTGTTCGTTCACCGCTCCTGCCCGGTTACCGCTCCTGCTCATGCCTAATGTCCGCCCCTGGCCCATTACTTCTCCTGCTTCGTCACTTCTCCTGCCCCGTCACCTCTCCTGCCCTGTCCCCTCTCCTGCCCCGTCACCTCTCTTGCCCGTCACGTGACCTGCCCATCACATCACCTGCCCATCATGTCACCTGCCCGGAACTTCTCCTGCCCGTCACTTCTCCTGCCCATCACTTCTCCTGCCCGGTCACTTCTCCTGCCCGGTCACCTCTCCTGCCCCATCACCTCTCCGTTCCTGTCGCCTCTCCATCCCTGTTGCCTCTCCTGCCCCGTCACTTCTCCTGCCCCGTCACTGCTCCTGCCCTGTCATTGCTCCTGTCCTTTCACCGCTCCTGCCCGGTTACCGCTCCTGCTCATGCCTTATCACCGCTCCTGCCCCATCACTTCTCCTGCTTCGTCACTTCTCCTGCCCCATCACCTCTCCTGCCCCATCACTTCTTCTGACCCATCACTTCTCCTGCCCCATCACTTCTCCTGCCCGTCACTTCTTCTGCCCGGTCACCACTCCTGCCCGGTCACCTCTCCTGCCCCGTCACCTCTCCTTTCCTGTTGCCTCTCCTGCCCCGTCAGTGTTCCTGCCCAGTCAGTGCTCTTGCCCTGTCACTGCTCCAGCCCCGTCACTTTTCCTGCCCCGTCACTTTTCCTGCCCGTTCACTGCTCCTGCCCGTTCACTGCTCCTGCCCGTTCACTGCTCCTGTGTGATCACCACACCTGCCCCATCACTTCTCCCGTCCCATCACTTCTCCTGTCCTATCACTGCTCCTATCCGCTCACTGCTCCTATCCGTTCACTGCTCCTGCCTGGTTACCGCTCCTGCTCATGCCTAATCACCGCTCCTGCCCCATCACTTCTCCTGCCCATCACTTCTCCTGCCGCGTCACCTTTCCTTTCCTGTCGCCTCTCCTGCCCCGTCACTGCTCCTGACCCGTCACCTCTCCTGCCCTGTCACTTTTCCTGCCCTGTCACTTTACCTGCCCTGTCACTTCTCCTGCCACGTCACTTCTCCTGCCCGTTACTTCTCCTGCCCGTTACTTCTCCTGGCGGGTCACCTCTCCTGCCCCATCACCTCTCCTTTCCTGTCGCCCCTTCTGTCCCGTCACTGCTCCTGCCCTGTTTACTCTGTGCACAACATTGACAAATTACACAAGGGGACAAGCTCCCCACAGTACTCTGTTTGGGGAAAGCTCCTCTGTAATCACTCCCTACGATCTCTCTGGCACATGATATGCTAAAGGCAGACGGCGGGGCGCTTTGTCATTCGAAAGGGGATAATCAGCCTCAGTCGGAATGAAAATGGGCTGCCCACAGTCTGTGAGAGCTCAGGGAGGGGCTGCTGCAGGGCCTGCCCACAGTCTGTGAGAGCTCAGGGAGGGGCTGCTGCCGGGCCTGCCCGCAGTCTGTGCGAGCTCAGGGAGGGGCTGCTGCAGCCCCTGGAGTTCAACAGAGAAGTGCAAGCTGGCCCCGGAGAACTTTTAATCTCTTGGGGCTTCTCGCAAGGAACGCTGTAATTAATGTCCAAAATTACGGACAAAAGGCGTCCGTAAAAGGAATGATTATGGACAACGGACATCACACCAAAATGACAGACGGTCAGTGAAATTTACGGACGGTTGGTCACCCTACGGCTGACTGCTCAGATCATCCATCCCGTGCCCGCGTCTTCTCTATCACCCCCACCGACTTTCTTATCCCGAACTCTCTGACAGTCCGTCAGGGCTTTAATCGGGCTGAAGAAACAGGGGCGTGGCAAACCTGGTAAAGGGGCATGGCCAATATAAATTGGGGGCATGGCCTAAATCATAATAACTAGAGTTATGTGCTTAAGAAATTCATAAAGTCACATTTAGCAAAGGGTAAGAAAATAGCAAAAATATATCTATTTACCATAAACAATAAAAAACAACAAAGCATATACAAATCTAGGACTGTAAATGATGCATTGAGATACCTTTATGGTCAGCTAACAGCTGTGCTGGGGTGCCTGTTCTCTTTGATCAGAGTTGAACCATTACTGGATTTCGAGGAGCGTGGTTTTTCACAACGCTACTGGACTTGGTTGTGCAGTGCCTATTATGCTCAAATTATAAGGAGATCTCTATTTTTTTGTGTGTATTTGCCTTTATCCGCTTTAAGTGGCCAGATCCCTAGACCTGCGGCAGCACTTTTCCTAAGAGTAATGAAAGTTGTATTAAAATGCACAGGGCTCTCCAAAATGGTGTTCTCAGATTGAAGACAGAATCTAGTCCTGTCCCTGCAGAGTGCGCCAGTGCCTCGTCTTCTCCTATGCGGTGTTTGTCCAGTGGTGATTCTAGTTTGGTTGTAAACACTACCACATCCAGGGCTGGACTGTCCATAGCGGGCACTGGATGTTTCCCACGTGGGTCGCCTGGCTGGGGGCCAGTTTTGGAACCCTGGGCAGCCGTTTTTAGGTCTCGCTAGAGCCAGCGCATGTGCTGGTCTGCGAGACATTTAGAAACTGGCTTTTAAAAGTGCTACCAAAGCCCTTTGCCAGCCACCAGCGTGCGGTCACGCGCGCGTGAACGTGCACAGGCCATCTGGCTTTTGTAATGGCTCATTAACCCATGCTCCTCCACCCCCTCTCTCTCTGTGCTCTCAATAACCCCTCCCTCTTCGTCAGGTTCTGACGTGATGTGATTTCTCTTCTGCAGGCGTTTGGCTAGTGGGGGCTTCTATGAACCCTGTGCCATTGGAGGGGGTCGAGCAGAAGAAAGCAGGGCTGTCAGAAGGGAGGGGAACAGTGTGCGTTATCCTCAGGTCACCTGCTTTTTTCTGGGCCTTGCGCTTGTGCTGAAAAATGTATTTATAGATTTAAATTAAAGATGCATTGTTTATTCAGGGTGAGGCGCCTAATACTATTAGACTGTGTCACATGTTTTATCTGCCACATCTCTTTTCCTGTAGGACATGTTTTGTTTAAACTTAGAAACGGGCGCTCTTTTAAATGTAGGCCCTCGGGCAATTAATCACATCACAGACCGATGGGGGTTAAAAGGTCGCTTTTATTTCAGCAACAACAATTCAATACAATAATACAATTAATGAAATTGCATGTAACCCCACCCCGCCACCCCTTCTTGATCCCCCATGAAATATCCCCAATGAAATTTCCCCATATTGATCCCCATGAATTTTCCCCCGTATCGATCCCCCATGACTTTTTCCCCATCTTGATCCCCCATGACTTTTTCCCCATCTTGATCCCCCATGAATTTTACCCCACCTTGAACCTCAACCCCAACCCCTTAGTTTGTCCCCCTTCCTACCTCCTGCCACATTCCTCTGTCCTCTGTTTTCCCTCTTTCCTAAGCTATTCTGCCTGCCCCAACCCTTCCTGCCTGCCTCAATCCCGTCTAAATCTGCCACCAAGAAAAAACCCTGCAAAGGTGTTTTTCCTGTCCCCCCCACCCCTAAGGATTTAAATTGTGAAAAGTTCCCCCTTTCATTAAAGATGAAATCAAAATCCCAAATCAGTTCAGTATCAACAGCCAACTAAGATGAAAAACGACAGATCATAAAATCTTGTTGTCAAGACACGATTAAGGGACTGTCGCCAATACAGCCCTCAACCCCAAGCCGCCATCCCAGTATATCAAGTAACTTTCTTCAATATTCTCCAAATACAATTTCTTTTTTTTTTTTTTTTTCGTATCACCTAAAGATCAAGCCCATCAGGTTTGAAGAATCTGAAAATCAGTAACACAAAGCCGGAAAGTTGTACCAAGGTATTTACCATTAATCCTAATAAACTCAAAGCTAAAACCTTATGTTAGATCTACAACAACTCAGATCAGTCATCATGATTGCCAACTTTAGACAGGAGGGTCCCACGATCCAGAAGCTTGCCATGTATGCCGGAGAAGAGATTTGACAACCTGGAAAGAAAAAAGATGTTAGCAAGACCAAAAAACTATGTCTAAAACTCATTCAAATCTCAAACATATCTTAGCAGTTTGCTATGCAACGGCCTAACCTTACGGTTGCTGCACAGAAAAACCCCCCTCTGACCACTTCCAGAGCTGTTCCTACTCTAATAGAATGGGTACCAAATTCTAAAAGATGTAAGACCTAACAAAAGCAAAATTTTCTTGAGACCCCTAAAAGCTGTGAACCTGTCAACGCAGACCCATCCTGATGCTGAAACAGAAAATTAGTATTTGGATAACTTTCAAATTGTTCAAATTGTAACCAAGCTGATCATAGGCATAGCGGACCGCTGAGCTTCCGCAATACCACCGTAGCCCCTGGTCTTCTTTGGTCTGTTTTAGATGAGCCTAAAAGAATATTTAACGAATTAGGTGTAGTTGACACATTGGAATATTTTAGCCCAGGAAAAACTGATTTTCTTAACAACTCGGATATCCTAAAAGCTCCAAAGAATAACTATAACATGCAAAGTTTAAATAATGAAGCTTCCAATGTGGAACAACAAAGTCTAGGCAGTGTGGGTACAAATGCCTCCCAGCAAGGAAAAAATATATAGGGTTGCGCAGCACAGTGCCATTTCCCTTTATGTAAGGCCAACCTCGGAAAAAATGTAATTCCCAAATCACCTAAAGAGGGGTCATAACCCTAAAAGTACTTACCATAGAGAGAAATGCCTTAAAGCTTCCCCGCAATGGTGGTAAGGGATACATTCTTATCAATGTTGCTCAGAATAACACGCAGTATGTCGTTGTTACTTAATAAAAAGCCTACTTGATCATTGTTACAACAAGCCGTCCATGACTGGAGAAAATCCGCCGAAGCCCTTATGTAAGCTAAACATGCGCTGATAACAAAAGAGAGTCCCACCAACATCTTTATCTTCATCCCGCTAGGACCATACCTGCTGAGGAATCTAATCTTTCCTTGGTCTGCTTTGGGTGCCAAACACAAGGAATACTATTACTGAGAACGTAATCAAGCATCTGCTATAATATTGTCCAGACCAGATATATGCTTAACTGTAAACTTTATATTAAAAATCACACAACACAGCATGACACAGCACACAGCATGAATCTCTGCAACAAGTTAAGCAGACGTTTTTCTTTTGCCTTTTGACCAGTTACCAGATCCACTTACAGTTTTGTTGTGGATATGAAAGGCACTGATTTGTTGCCAAATGCTTACTCCAAACTGTCAACACTACGATCAGAGGAAAGAATTCAAAGAATGAATAGTGCGATTCTCATTAATCCACTCACCCTTTCCAGCCCAAAAGGCCAAAGTCGATATCTCCTGGCACATCTGAAATTTTTTCGTACTAACTATACAACACGTTCATCCAGAGACCGGATAGGAAAACTGTTAAAAAACTTTAAGAAACATTATCCCAAACTCGGAATCGGATCTCATGGACAGAGACGTTCTAATCCTGTGATGAGGAAAAGAAACGGCAGCCATAGCAACGCCCAACCTCTGACAGAAAGATCTCCCAGCATTTAGTACCCTGCGAGCAAAATTGAGGTGACCTAGTAACCGCTGCATTCCAAAAAGAGTACGTTTGGTGACATCCTAGCAGGTTTCAGCAAGTGCGCAATTCCCTGCACTTTAGTAACTGGTCACCTGGCCTCCATTTTCACTGCAATATTCTACATACCGAGGAATATGAGGCATGTAGAAGATACTTTCTGTCTTCTCTTTAGCCTGAGGCCCGCCGATCAAACAAAAAGAAAATCATCCATATAATGGGACACATGGGAATGAGATGATCTGAATGAGAAAATCCCTTGCAGAAAAAGAGCTTAAATCTCCGAACAGCTGACTAGAGACTGCACAACCCGTGGGCAAAACTTTGTTGACAAAGAAATGTCCTTGAAAGTGTATGTCAAGTAATTCAAAGTCTTGTGGATGAACTGGAAGTTATGTAAAAGCAGATCTAATGTTACATTTTGGCCAACTACGCTCCTGAGCCGGCCTTCTTACCTCCACTAAAACAAACTGCACCACAGTGTCTTCCTTGGCGATAAAATCGTGACAGACAAAAAACTTGTGGCCAGGAAAAGTTGTATCATGTGAAAATCTCCCTGAGTCTTTCTAGGAACCATTCCCAAAGGAGAATTGATAAGGTTGTGAAGAGGCCAAGAAAAGAAAGGGGCCAGCGACCTACCCTCCGCAATTTCAGAGTGTAATTATGAGTTATGACCTGTGGGAATTGTTCTGCAGATTTTAAATTTAGAGCAAACCTGCTGTGTCTAAGACCTTAATAATTTGAGCTGAAAACCTTCTTTTTAAAACCCCCCACTCCAACTTCAACGCTTTTTTCCCAGAGAAGATAAAGAATTGAAGCTAATAACAAAGCATGGAGATACCAATGTTAATGGTAACTACATTTCAAATGCTTCACTTACTTTACTACAATATAAAGACAATACCACTGCATTATATAGAAATATAAGCCTACTGCCTGACGTACGATATAAAGCTAACACCACTGACTCACCAAAGCCACTGCTGCTGATTGACCTACAGTAAGCAAACATTACAAACGTAACTGCTTTTTGACGTAAGGCTGTAATGGGGCGCCCATCCCTCTACCTGGACCAGTAGGGAAACCGGATCTTTGTTCGCTAAAACATTGCAAAAAAGGAGTGTTGACCAAATTTGGAACATTCATGGCTATATTTACATGGATCCTTCTGTCAGAAACCTCTGTTAGAATTCCAGCAGGCTCCTGTAGCGACAGCTTGAGATTTTGCCCAAGTGCCTGCCCCTCCTAGGGTGGGGAGCAATAGCAAGCCTACCAGCAGTATGCATCGTAGGGAGAGGTCTCTGGGAGAAACATCTATTGCACCCCTTATTTGTTATCCACGTCACCCCAAGGCTTCTCTGTAACTAGGGCTAGACGGGCTCAAAAATCTTGTCCTAATGTACCCAGGCAAAAAAAACAAATCTTGACTGAGCCTTTGCAATCGTATCCAAGTATTTGAAATTGAGATCGAACGTTCTGGAAATCCTATACTGTAAACACTAGCAAAAACTGAAAGTTTGTGGTCCAAGAATCAATATTAGTTGGAACCCTGGGTCTTTTAGGTAGCTCCCCAGCCTCCTCCCTAGAGCCTTCTGTGCAGTAACTTGAAACGCCACCACAAACTCTCCATCCCAAATCTTTTCTTTGGTATGCTTGTCAAGACATGACCCCAAGGGCATCGACAGCCCCGTATACGGAAACTTTTAAGACCTATGACTTTTGTCCTTACCATCCTTCTCCTTAGCAAATTTACAAAATTACATTCTGTAACAGTGAAGGTGACTCATACTGGCAACAAACCTAGCCTCTGCGGCCTTACCAACAACTCCATTTGCTTTACGTTTCCTAGAAACCGTTTAGTAATGAATATCAATCAGCGGCTCACCTGCTTTACAGGGCTTGATTGATGTTGAAAGCTTTTCTTGCTGGCGCTCCAGATGCCTTAGAATAATGCTCCAACTCCTCCAAATCCTTTCAGATTTCTGTATCTGCAAATTACTCGGGAAATCTTGTTAGTAAATACCCCCACCCAAACCCTCCCCTGTTTTGAGAGAGAAAAGACTATTAGACAAATCATCATCGCTAGCAATCTCACCCTCTTCCAAATCAGTTAATTCATCATCACCATTAGCATGAAACCCCTTGACGAGCCCCACTGCAGGATGGTTGAGCTCCATCGCCCACACCACCATCAAATTGTCTGCAGTTTTCACCGCTTTTTGGAACTGCATTTTTGTGAGTGGACGAAGGCATTAGGAAAACCCGCTCCGTGATTTTCCTTTTGCTGATGAGTAGATGAACAGGACGCTTGATACCTGTTCAAAATAGTATTTCTGCACCTGATGCCCTTTTGCAGACTTTTCTTATGGTTGGCCTGCAAGACACTGGAACTCGCAGACATGTGGAAGGAAACAAAGCAGGACGCTTGATACCTGAAACGAATAGGACGCTTGATACCTCTTCAGGGTGTATTACTGCACCTGATGCCCTTTTTCAGGCTCGTATTATGGTTGGCCTGCAAGACACTAGAGCTCGCAGATTCGGATGAAATAGCAATTTTCTTTTCCCTCACCGCTAAACCTGAGGAAATTCAAATACGGCCCCATCTCCCCTTGTAACACCATTATGCTGTTGTCCTCACTCAGGCCCCTTGCACCGCTCATAGTGTTTCTTTCATGTTCTATACTGTTGCACATATTACATGACCTTTCCTGTTTCCCTGAGCTAAGTCCATTCTGAGACCCGGCTCGAAGCAACTAATTCCCCAGATAACCATCTATTGACCCTTGGTGACCGTTCTCGGCCTCTCCAGTTGTTTTACGAATCACCATCTTCAACACGCAAACACGTCCTGTCGTAAATTAATTTACCCAAGGAATGGCTATGCCACCTGACCTATAGGGTCGGGTAGAGAACACAACCTTAGGGAAGGAATTTCTATTACCCATTATCCTGTATCTTGTACAAAAAATGTTTTCTTGTGGATGATTTGTATTTTTACTGCACATTGTGGGGGTTGTTGCTTTAGGGGATTCAAGCGCTACAAAAGACTGTGAGACACGGATTGAAGTGGCAGTCTCCTGAGAACCTACCACTGATGTACTTCTAGGACAACTGTACCTAGCTGCAGCTAATAAATTGAAGTTCCTATGCCAGACAGAGTGTTCCGTGTCTCTGTAATTTGGAAGGCGAACTCAGAAGATTTCAGGCGTACCCTGCGCCGCCAGGCTTAAATAGCCCGGTTCTTCAATTTGGTGCCCTCTGTGAGGCCGCTTCAGAGGTCGTGAGTCCAGCCCGAGGATCGTGAGGAGCCCCGCAAGGAAGTTCCGGAGGACGCGCACCACGTGATCGACCCCTGCATGTCGTAAGTGGACCGATGGTTTTTTTACCGTGTGGCTTCTCCCTTCCAACGGCTGCAAAGACCTGCTGCCCTGACTGCGGCCACGCTTTGGCTCCCTTTGGTAATTTGTATCGCGAGACATCAGACGGACCTCTGTTGGCGTACGGAAACATCTGGTTAAGTTAAGTATAGTGGCCACTCCTTTGTCTTTGTTTTGTCTTTGTTCGACTTTTGCAAAAGCCGAAACCGAGGGGTGAGTGCAGTTTTTGTACTATAAAGTGACTAATTAACCCCTTGAAGTTTGTAAAGAAACTATTGTAGTAGCGATGCCTAGTTTCAGTAAGTTTGGAAAATGGTTTTGTTATAATCGCGATAGGGCTTCCCGACTCCAGGACTCTTGTCCAATTCCTCCGTCCGGAACTCCCACTTATGAAGTATATTCTAAACATCGTATTGGCCCCATAGCTTTTAATGAGGCATGGGTTCGCTATAGTAGCAAAGATGGTGTTTTACGATGGCCACAGAATGGCAGTTTTGAGCTCAATATTTTAGATAATTTGGAGAACACTTTGTTTAAACGAGAAGCCCGGCCGGCTATGTTTGACTCTTTTCGCCTATGGCGTAAGGAGGCCAAACAGAAAGAAATAAAACAAGCTAAAAGGGATAGGAGGGATATGTCTATTTTGCAAGCTGCGCAACAGTTTAAAAATAATGAAACCGATCATGCGATTGAGGTCTCAGATAGGCAACATCATATGGCGGTAGATAAATGTTATCCAGAGTTGCCAACTTCCCCTATGGAGAAAAATGTGGACCCTGAGAAGGATCCTTTAATGTCCCATCTGTTGAGATTACCCCCGCCCTATGCGCAGGGAGCTAATGTACCTTTTGGATTACCGCCTGCCCCCGGAGCGAATGCACCTTTATTGTTAGCACCTGCCCCGCCTGTTCCGCCTGTTGCCCCGCCTGTCGCTCCCCAACCGGTTCCTGCACCCCCACCACAGCTTTCTCCGGCATTGCCGAGCTCTCCCTTACCTTCGGCTCCCTCCGTAAATGTTACTTCCTCTTCTGCCCCGCCTAATATTCTGTCTCCTGTCCTAATGACGAATTCTCCCTCCGCTCAGAGGCGAATGATCGATACCGTTTCTGGCCTTTTGTCCCCTCTCTTTGGGACATTTCAAATGACCCCTGTTCCTCCTCGTAGACAAACTCGTAGTCAGCTACCAGGTCCGGAGGAACGGGAAGTGCTAGATCTTCAAGCCCGAAGGTGGATCACGAATGGCCCCCAGTATAGTGTGCAAGATATTATGGTCACCTTTCAGCAGTGGGAGGCACCGACGCAGAGATATGTTTTTGATACTATGTGTAACATTTTAAGTCAAGAGTGGGAGGATATGGGATTGGGACGAGCCCCTCAGGGCCTGCTCGATGTACAGGCCGAGTTTGATAAAGGGCTGATTGTGGGCGCAGAGATTGAGGACGCGGTAGGGACGCTTGTCACTTTTAGAATGATGCTTGCCTGCCGGACCTTGCCAAAACGCGATTCCTCCATCAGGCGAAAATTAAAACACTATCGCATGCGAGAGGTTCCCCCAGTGTGGAGAGAGGAGGTTGCAGCTCAGGGTGCTAATCCTATTATACCTGCTCACTTTCAACGTGTGTGGGTACGCGTCCCGTGGAAACGATCTGAGGTATTGGCCCTTAAACAGTCGTTACCGGACCCCCGTAAAAATCCTGCTGGGTACTACAAAGAGTTGTCCCAAACTGTCGATGCATGTATTATGAATTTGGCCGATATAGACATGCTAATGGGTAATGTGGTCCCACAACTGTTATGGGCTAGGATTCGGAAGGAGGATCATGTGGGGGAACTGGGGGGTGATTGGGCTGCCATACTCGCCGCAGACAGACTCCAAGTGGGTGGCGCCAAACCTGAGGCTCTAATTACAGAACTCCCAGCTAGGATCATTACCTTACTGAAAACTATGATGCCCCCTCTGCGAGTTAATTGGGATAAGTTAGCAGCTTGTAAGCAGAAAGCGGATGAAAACGTATCTGATTTCTTCACTCGTTTCGAGGAGACGTTCATCGATCATAGTGGTCAGGATATGAGTACGGAAGGTGGCCAACGATTGTAGACAAATTTGTGCCAAATTTGGTTCCGGAAATATCTAATAAATTGAAAAATTCCGAAAGTGCGTGGGCGGTCTCCTCTTCGGCCCAGATATTGGCTACTGCCCAGTATTATGAAAATAGGGATAAAGAGGAACGAGAGAAACTTGATAAAAAGACCAAAGAGTTGAAAACAAAAGTTCTTTTGCAACAAGCTTATCCTCCTCGCCCTGCCCAACGTGAATATCAGCCGTCTCCACAATTCCAGAGACAGTTGCAGAGGTCTGGGCCTTTCGTTCCCCGACCCCCACTTGGCCAAAATCAATGCGCTTACTGTAAAGAAGAAGGCCATTTAAAGTATAATTGCCCGGTTTTGTTACAACGCACGAGCGGTATTCTCGCGTCACGAGGCCAGGGTGGTTATCAATCAGCACCAAGAGGTAGAGGACGAGGTATGCCACCTAATAAACAACGTTCCATGCCCCCTGGAAACTCCACAAATTATTTTGATCAGCAAAATGTTCAGCCTACCAACTATTACAACAGTGATTACTATACTGAGGACGAGAGCCAGAATTCCCAATCTAGCTAGGACAGCCATGGACAAAGTAAGGGAGTAGTATCAGTTCCAGTGGACCAAAGTGGGCCTTATGTTGACGTGGAAGCACTAGGTGTTACAGAGCCATTCCTATTAGACACTGGTGCAGCAAAGAGCTCTATGATTCACTCTAAACTCCCTGGGGCACCTTTGTCTGGCTGTACAAATGTTTCTGTAGGTTTTTCTGGCGCCCCAGTTCAGAACCCCGTTTCATGCCCTTTGCCCATTTCAATAGGTCCTTACAAATTGGAGGCCCCGCTCCTTTTAACAACTGGTTGTGGTGAACATTTGTTGGGCTTGGATTTATTGAAGAGATTGTATGCAACATTACACTGTTCCCCTTCTGGTGTACGTCTTACCTTAGGTAAGAAATTGACCTCACCGATGTATTTGTCTAAAGATCAGCTTCCCCCTGAATTACAATCTCTTCCAGCCACCCTCTGGGCCACCGGCCCCAATGATGTGGGCCTCCTAAGCGGATTCCTCCCTACATTGTAACGCTCAAGCCTAATACTAAATTTCCTCGCAATCCACAGTATAAAATTCCCAGTGACGGCGAAAAAGCTCTTTTGACTATAGTTCATGATTTGGTACAAAACGATGTGGTCGAAGAGACTAGGGGAAATGTATGCAATAGCCCTGTTCTGCCTGATTTTAAATGAACCAACCCTTCTCAGCCACCTGTCTATCGCTTTGTGATTGATCTCAGAGAGGTCAACAAGATTGTGATACCTCAATTCCCTGTTGTCCCGGATATTAATGCCCTGCTGACAATGATACCAGCCTCAGCTTCCTGGTTTTCTGTCATTGACCTCAAAAATGCTTTCTTCAGCATTCCCATTGCTGAGGAAAGTAGGGATATTTTTGGCTTCTCCTTAGCAGGCCGAAGCTTCCGGTTCAAGCGAGCTCCTCAAGGCTATTGCGAGAGCCCCTCCATTTATAGTCAAGCATTGAAATCACAGCTCGATACTTTGTGTTTACCACAAGGGGCCACTCTCATTCAATATGTGGATGACCTGTTGGTTGCAGCAGATTCTGAAGACACTTGTAAAAAGGCTACCATTTCACTGTTACGCCACTTATATGACCACAACCACAAGGTTTCACCATCGAAATTGCAATATTGCTGCCAAGAGGTTACCTACCTAGGTCATCTCTTGTCAAAAGAGGGACGGAGATTGACCCCAGAATGTATTCAAGCAATTGCCCAAATGCCTATTCCATGTACACAAAAAGAGGTGCGTGCCTTTTTAGGTATTACCTCTTATTGTAGTCAATGGATCCCCAATTTTTCCCTTCTGGCAAAACCCTTGTTGGCACTCACTCTTAAAGATACACCACACCCGCTTCCATGGACTGCGGAATGTCAGCAAAGTTTCACTGATTTACGCACTGCCTTGTGCTCTGCCCCTGTGTTAGGTACTCCTGATTACAGTAAGCCTTTCACACTCTATGTTCATGAGAAAGAAGGTTGCGTGTTATCAGTTTTAACGCAACGATTTGGGGACAAGCAACGCCCCTGTGCCTATTTTTCGGCCACGTTAGATCCAGTGTCCAAGGCATTACCTAGCTGTTTGAGGGCTACAGCAGCAGCGGCAGTTTCCATTCGCCAGTCTGCTGGATTGGTATTAGATAATACCCTTATGGTCATGGTACCGCATGCAGTAGACACCCTCTAAAACAGAACAAAGACCCAACACCTCACGAGTGCACGCCTTTCGGGGTACGAATTGACGCTCTTGGCTAGCCACATACACATTAAACGATGTAATACCTTGAACCCGGCAACATTGCTGCCAATTCCAGTAGAAAATGACACTCAGGAGCAACACGACTGCTTCCTCCGCACGGAGGAAGAGACAAAAGGCAGAGTTGATTTAAAGGATACTCCACTCCCGGACCCGGATGGGACCTTATGGGTGGACGGTTCTTGTTTTAAGCTTCCCAATGGTGAAACAACCTCAGCCTATGCAGGCACTACCTTATACACTGTTGTAGAAACAGCACGTTTTATACATAACTCAGCCCAGGCAGCTGAATTGATAGCACTGACTAGAGCTTGTGTGTTGGCTGAAGGAAAAAGGGTGAATGTGTATACTAATAGTCAGTATGCGTTTGGAGTGGCCCATAGTTTTGGCCGCCTGTGGAAGGAAAGAGGGTTTCTCACATCCCATGGCACTAAGATACAGCATGGCCAATTGGTAAATGACCTCCTTGAATCACTCACCTTGCCCACTCAGATAGCGATTGTGAAGTGTAGTGCACATAAGAAGATCACTGATGATGTAGGTCAAGGAAATGCTTTCGCAGACCACATAGCGAAAGAGACAGCAAGAGACACTACAAGCTGCATGTGTGTTGCGGGCTCTGCTAGATGGGTTGCACAAGGAGGGATGTGTGAGAATACTGTGGACAGTGTGAAAATGATCCAGGCAGAGGCCACAGAGAAATAATTGAGTACGTGGTAAGAAAGTATAGGAAGATTGGATGTGACAGGGTGCTGGACAGCCTTGTCAGAACAATAACTCTGGTTGTTACCAGATGCTTATGTACTCCCAGTAGTTACCATGGCACATGGTCCAGCCCATATTAGCGCTAAAGGTATATGCAAGCTTCTGGCTCCGGTATGGAAGAATGTGGGGATCCCTAAATGTGCAGACAATCTGGTTAAGCATTGTATTGTATGCTTAATGCATAACCCGGGGAAGGGAACACCAACACCAGCAGGACACTTTGCTGCCCCAACTTACCCTTTTGAGGTTTTACAAATAGATTACATCCACATGGAACGATGTAACAATCTGAAGTACGTTCTTGTTGTGGTATGTGCCTTCTCCCGATGGGTAGAGGCTTATCCCCTGAAAGATAATACTGCTCTATCCACGGCAAAAGTCCTTTTGAAGGAGTTTCTGCCAAGATTTGGGTTACCGTGAATTATTTGGAGTGACAACGGAAGTGAGTTTGTGGGTCAGATCATGCAGAAAGTATGTGCAGGCCTTGGCATTCAGCAAAATTTCCACGCAGCAAACCATCCTCAGCCAGCAGGTTTGGTGGAATGCTATAATGGCACCCTTAAGCTTAAGCTGGCGAAAATACAAGCCAGCACGGTTCTTGCCTGGCCTGATGCCTTGCCCTTGGCTCTCTTATCCACCAGAACAACCACCCATTCCCATATGGGACTTAGTCCTTATGAGGTTGTCTTTGGACGCCCTGCAAATGTTTGGGGAGTCCCAAGGCCAAAGAAATACTCAGAGATAGAGCATCCATTGTTGATTCACTATTTACATGATCTAACCACTAAGTTACGTGTCCTTCACCAACAGGTACAAGATACTTTGCCCCAGGCTTCAACGGATCCTGGTCACACCATACGGCCGGGAGACTGGGTCTGTGTCAAAAACTTCCAGAGGTCAAAGAACTTGGAACCTCGCTGGAGAGAACCTCGTCAGGTACTACTGACGACACGTACTGCAGTAAAGGTGGTCGTCAAAAAGAACTGGGTACATGGGGTACATTGCAAGAAAGTGCCCCTACCATTGCCTTATGATCAATGGGTTCATAAACGAATTAGTGACTCTGAAACCGGAAGAATATCAAGATTTGGACTATTCAGCTATGCACGCCTAGACTTTGCCGGAGCAGGACAAGACGACGATGAGGTCCTCCAGACAGCTATACCACCGGCAGTGAAATTGGACACTACTAAACCACATCTCCTTTTTCAAGAGCAAACTGTACCTGGTTCCCGGAGGTACGATTTGAGGCCCAGACTGAACAAAATACCTCAATAGTGCTTCTTTGACTTTGTTTTTATCCTGATTTCCACATGATTGCAGGGCCGTGATCGGAAGTCTCAGAATTGTGACCCAAGATGTGCCTCTAGGCCTGTGGGACTTGTACGAAAGTATAAAGAACTACAGACAATCACAGCTGAGTGAAGCAACCTCCCGTCACGGGCAATATTTAGAGCTGGAAATGACTGTTAACAAGGGAACGGACAAAATACAAACAAGGAGCACAAAGCATTGTAAATTATTGCATAATCGTTTTATAGTAGTTTTAATAATATTGATTTTGATATGTATTATATTGTCTTGTATAGGATGGGGACTACACGTAGTTTTTACACAACCTACTCCCAAAGTTACGGTTGAAATGTATACACATGGCACTTTACCACCTCATGTTGAGTCAAGAAGGAGTGAATTCCGCAACAACACATTTGTTTCCATGCTACACCATCAATTGGCCACTAATGCGACGAACTGTTGGGTTTGTGGTCTTTTGCCAAGTTCGGTGAATACTGGAATGCCATACATTACCCTTCCTTTCTCATTTAATGGCTCTTGTAGTGCATGGTGGGAATTGAGCGCCAGTTGGGTATTTTCTGGAGATGGGGATACTTGAGAAGTAAGGAGCTTGGGAGTACATCTATACCATTTATGTTGGCGAGACAGAAAAAGGATATATGGGACGAATAGTGAGAAGTCAGAATATGCTGATCGCCAAACCAAATCTACGGATTTGTATTTTCTGCCCTCTAACAGAACCTCTCGAAAAGGACAAACTTTTCTAGTGGTACCTGGACAAGCACCATTCTGTATTAGGAAAGGAGGGTTAGAATATAAAGGTACAAGCAATTGCCAACATATTGTAACATTGAATGGGACAGATTGGCCTCGCATGGTTCCCTCATGTAATACATACTTCGTGTGTGGAAATAAGGCTTACACTTCTCTACCAGGTAATTGGAGAGGCACTTGTTATATCGCTTGGTTGTTGCCCCCTACATATATAGCAGATGTCAAGCATCATTTACAGAAAAGAGGGGTGGCGTCTGCCCACGATACGTCAGGACAGGAAGTGGGGGATGTCTTGAAAGGACTCCTTCCATTCTGGGGCTCAATAGCCAACAGTAGAGACATAAGACAACTAATTCGAGTTGTAGAAGCCACTGTCAATGAAACAGCTGGAGCTTTGAGTAACATCACTGCAGAACTCGCTGCTGACCGCCTTGTCACGCTTCAGAACAGGATGGTATTAGATATCATCCTTGCTGACCGTGGGGGCGTATGCAGATTGATCGGATCTAGCTGCTGCATTTTTATTCCAGACAACGCCCCTACAGTATACCAAGCCATCTCTAAGCTACATAAGATCGCTGAATCTGTTCACCAGGATGAAGGGAATTGGTCTCTGATAGGATGGTTTGGGAGACTACTGTCTACATGGGGATGGAAGATTCTTACCTTTGTCGGAGCGACTTTGGCTATTCTCTTCTCATGTTGCCTTTGCCTACAATGTGGTCCAGCTATATGCGGGCTCTGCACCACCCTGTGTGTTCCAAATCCGGTGGCACAGAAAGCAGCGGACACAAAGGTAATGCTGCAACAACAGCTTGTATATTTCATGGCTATTGAAGTCGATTCAGATTAACAACAGCCTCTGGCTTCTTTGCCTGAGTAATGGCAAAAGGAGGGTCTGAGGAAATTCAAATACGGCCCCATCTCCCCTTGTAACACCATTATGCTGTTGTCCTCACTCAGGCCCCTTGCACCGCTCATAGTGTTTCTTTCATGTTCTATACTGTTGCACATATTACATGACCTTTCCTGTTTCCCTGAGCTAAGTCCATTCTGAGACCCGGCTCGAAGCAACTAATTCCCCAGATAACCATCTATTGACCCTTGGTGACCGTTCTCGGCCTCTCCAGTTGTTTTACGAATCACCATCTTCAACACGCAAACACGTCCTGTCGTAAATTAATTTACCCAAGGAATGGCTATGCCACCTGACCTATAGGGTCGGGTAGAGAACACGACCTTAGGGAAGGAATTTCTATTACCCATTATCCTGTATCTTGTACAAAAAATGTTTTCTTGTGGATGATTTGTATTTTTACTGCACATTGTGGGGGTTGTTGCTTTAGGGGATTCAAGCGCTACAAAAGACTGTGAGCCACAGATTGAAGTGGCAGTCTCCTGAGAACCTACCACTGATGTACTTCTAGGACAACTGTACCTAGCTGCAGCTAACAAATTGAAGTTCCTATGCCAGACAGAGTGTTCTGTGTCTCTGTAATTTGGAAGGCGAACTCAGAAGATTTCAGGCGTACCCTGCGCCACCAGGCTTAAATAGCCCGGTTCTTCAATTCACATCCATTTTCCCTGCCCTTTATGCTCACCATTAACCCTGACTGAAAGAATTCACTGACGCTGCCAACCTCAAAGCAGTAAAAAAAGGGGGGAAATAATAGGAATATCATATTTAGTAGTTGAACTTAAGAAAGGAGTGACCTCAACAACATCAAATTAGCCATAAGTTAAACCCCCACAGGTAGCGCCA
The DNA here is from genome assembly GCF_964204655.1 of Triturus cristatus. Classification (NCBI taxonomy): domain Eukaryota; kingdom Metazoa; phylum Chordata; class Amphibia; order Caudata; family Salamandridae; genus Triturus; species Triturus cristatus. The sequence continues at coordinate 142,076,310 of NC_140585.1, read as the reverse complement.
TTACCCCATTTTCTACCAAGAACACATCCTGTCAAAAACTGACCCAGCAAGCCTTGGACCAATGAACCATTCTACTTTGCGTACAAAGCAGCCCAAAAAACTCCCAACGACAGTGAGGACTCAGCTATAATCCCTACACACCATATGTAATTTACAAAATATTTAACTACAGGTTATATAGCCAATTGAATAATCACTAGTTCGTTATACATTCGCAAGGTCTTAGAAAACCCCAAATTAGCACAAGACATATCGAATTTTACCTTCACGCTAGAAAAATTGAAAGGTTCATCATAAACAAAACACCAGAATTAAGAAATGGGTCATCTACAGACATTTGTAAAGCATTTAATATTAATGCTAAAATACTTTCACTATTGTAGCACAAAAAAGCTTTTTAACCACTAGATGGCACAGATACACTTCTAAACAGTTAAACACCTAATTGTAACACTAAATTAAAACAAGCTCCGAAAACTATTTCTAACTACACAATTCAATTAAAAGTAAAAACAATCTCTGAGGCACAAAAACTGCCGCGCTGCCGCCTACTTTGGCTTAGGACCCCCAACTGGCACTAATTAGAACGCGGCGTTTGAAACCGCCACGTTCTAAAGCAGGCGCCTCGCGCTCGGTCTGGGCAATACCATGCCCGAAGCCGCCCGGGGGGTGGACATTCTTCGAATGCCACCCCCAAGCCCCCATTCTTAAGCTGTTGACTTGGGCCCCGCAAAAAACCTGCCATGCCTAATGTCGGGGTGCACTTGTCCCCGGAGCCCCAGTACAAACCACACTCAAATGTTCCCCCTCCCCCTGCCCCCAGCAAGTTCGAGCGCACTTCTTGCACCCATTGAATCTGGTTGCGGGCATACTCCACTTTTGAGCTGTTTTGCTCTGCCTCAGGCAACCCAGTCTTTACTCGACAGGCACTGGGGAGTGATAACATTATGCCTGCTTACTGTGCTACTAACTAGTAAGGGTCAAGCATTGCCAGGCAGAAGAGTCCACATCAAAAAACACGAGAAAGAGAAACAGCTCTCCAATTCCAGGGCCTCGCTCTCTATTGGTTTTGGCAAATACGTCACAGGAAGGGCAGTGCTAACACTGTATTTCATTGACTTTTCTCTGCCACCTCTCTTCATCTCCCAGGTGTGTAGAATTTTTTTAAGAATCTAGTAGTCCAAGAGAGGTATGCTTTTGAAAAATGTTCTGTTATAAAAATCTACTTTTTCCTTTTTGTGCCATATTTTGGCAGCATTCTCACGATATTAGATCCGTGATAGTAGCCTCTCTGATTATGCCAAGGCGCATATTATATCAGTGTTTTTATTCCAGCTAGGTTCTGATTTTGCCTCCTTTTTAGGTCTCGCCTGAGACAGCGCTTTAGCGCTGCTCTCGTGAGAGCTTTTGTAAATGGGGGATCTGGAAGTGCAAACGAGTGCTTTCAGGCCTCCAAATACAGTGCATGTGCGCCGGCCGGGCGCGAGCACCATTTGGAGGCCTGAAAGCACTCGTTTGCTTTCACTTTTGCGGCCGCACGGCCGCTGTGATGTGTGATCGCGATCACTTTCACACAGTGCATGTGCGCCGGGCATGCGCACCATTTGGCAGCCTGCGTGTACATTTCGAGGGCGCTTTGATGTTCTCAGTGAGCCGCGCGGCCACTGCGAACATCAAAGCACCCGCGAAATGTACACGCCATTTGCCACCCCCTCCCTTATCCCACTTCCTGCTTGTCTTGTTATAGATCGCTTTCTCTTAGCTCATAATGGCCGGGCTTCACAGCACTAGCTAGATGCAACAGTTGTCGCAACACCCACTATGAAGAGGGATTACAAATTTAAAAAAATGAAATACTGTCTGCAAAGATATCTGCAAGTTTCCACGTGTTTAATCCAAGAATGTTGTAAATGCTGATGTGAAAGGAAGAGTCCAAATGAAAATGTTTACACTTTTTGTACTATATGTGTTTCGTTGTGAAAACTCTTGGTACAGAAGTGGCACTGTTTCTTTAGCACAGAGCACTGGTGCTTATTTTTTTTCAACGATTATAATGTTTAGTTTAGGCTATGAAAATACGAAAGTGCACATCAACATCAAATATTTTTTTTTTTTTAAATCTTTCATTGAAAAGGATAGATTGCATAACTGCACTGTTAAAGGCGCTCTAAAATGATGCAACTAACAGAAGTTCTTTGAAAGTGAAATTTAAAAAATGCAGACGACCTTTGTTTATACAACGTGTTTATTTACAAGATTTACGAACATATGCACTGAGACAAATGTAATCGGAGAACTAAAGTTATATCGAGTTGTTTACAAATATATTATCAACTCTTTTTCACTTTATTTTCTGTACTTGTATTTCTGCATTTCCATTTGGGAAAACAAATTAAACATTCGATTAAAACCGAAAGCAGGACTGTTCTATATTCCATGCTTTCCCCCCCAGAGTATAATGGTATACCTATAGTTTTGGTACCATCATTACAAACACAAACCATATGTATTCAATGTAATGTACGTCTCAGCTTTGCACTACATTTCTGCATTTCATAAGGCGTGACTCTAGTGTCATACACGAGGCATGCAAATGTCGCTGTTTTAATATTACCAATGCCTAGAAACCATCTAATGATGTTTGTGCTTTAAGAGTGTAGTAATTCGCTAAAACTATCCATCTGAAAATAATGCAGCTTGTTTATTGAAATAAATTAATTAACTTTAATTGGTGATGTTTTTCTAGCACATCTTTAAGAAAATGATGTACATTTTTTTTATATAAATCATTTAGCTACATTATTAACATTCATATGCGTGCCTTTCGAAATATTTCTGCGTATTTCCCGAACACTTCATTTTATTTTTTCAGAAGTAAACGGATTCATTGTTTAAAAGTTTACACTTTTGATAAATCAGTGTTTTATTCCAAACAAATGAGATCTGTTTTTGTTGTGTTCTGCTTAAAACACGTTTTAAAAGCATGCTATTTTTGAAAAATTGAATCGACAAAACTTAAAAAATCTCTAAGCGCAAGAATTCTGCAAACTTATTACAAACACTTTATTTTAATGTTTCTCGCGCTTTTAAAATAGTTTTGCAGTATAGGAGGTACAGTTTGCAGTATGAAATCAAATCCCAAATGCAGTTTAAAAGATTTTTATTTACACATAAATAAAAGAAAAAAGGTCCGAGCGAATATGTTGTATGTTCTTTTTTTCTATTTTTTAGCGTATGAGCATAACTTTTTAAGTTATGTCCTGTTGATCTTTTTAACGCGTGGACTGTGCCCCGGGAGCCCTTAAAGTTGAAGGCTGAGGGAACCTCGGATCCCTAACATCGCCACCTGTGACTGGCAGCAGGCACAGCTGGGGCTCCGGAGGATCGACCCGCCCACGTGTCAAGGACTGATCCAAATCAAAAGGTGGACGGGGGAGGCAAGGTTGCATCGCCGAGATATTATCTGTTGTGTCAACTTTAGGTTAAGGAGGGAAGGCAGTTCCATTGTGGTGTAAAGCTCGTTGTTTATGTTAACGTTTTCGGGGGGAAGCCAAGGAGTAAAGCATGAGTGAAGTGTGATGCGAAAGAATCGTTCTTCACTCGGCATCAATTAGTAACAAAGTAGATATTTATTACAGACTCAAATGTGAAATAACTGACAGTAATCAGTCGAAACACTCACGCATGCTTGTAGCAGGAAAAAGTCAAGAAGCTCCCGTGACGTGGGATAAATACTGCACCAACATTCTAACATGACGTCAGTATCAGTAACCAATCAGATTACAGTTAACCTACATGTAAATCTGATTGGTATTAGATTCTTGACTATATACGGGATACAACATCTCCGTTTCGTAACAGATCAACATTGCCAACATAGTATAATACCTTGCTGGTAGCTTGCTTGCGCTTGAAACTTCAACATTCATGTCGCCTGCTGCATGTGTTTCACCTTGAGATGCATTATAGCTACAACCCTCTGATGCCACATCTGAACCTGGATGTGTTGAAGTATGGGTGTCAGCATTCTCTCTGAATGAATCATCCTGCTCCACCTTTTCCCACTGCTTTGATCTTGACTCATTCTCCTTTTCTCCAAAATCATACCATACATTGCTTTGATCATTATCTGCACCAACTCTTCCTTCTTTGATAATTAGATCTTTCTGATTTTCTTTCATTTTAATAACATCTGATTTGTGCCTCCATCCAAAATCTTGCAATAGCACTGAACTGTTTGACACATCTATAACTTCTTGTGGCTCATAAAATTTAGACTCTCCTTTGTATTTTACAAATGGTTTCTTGAGCAGAACCCAGTCACTAATGATGATGTCCTTTACAATTGCTCTGTGAACTTTATCATGGTACGCCATTGACTTGAGTTGTTGGTCTACAATCCTGTCCTTTACTTTCAGCTCAGAATCTTTAACTTCAACACCCTTAAATTCTTTATCTTTTTGCAACATGAACTTTGGTGAAATTGATGACACACATTGTCTGCCCCTCATGAGAAAAAATGGTGAATACCCAGTAACACTATTAGTTGTGCCGTTGTATGCTTTAACTCTTTCTCGAATGAACTCCTGTACTGGATAACCTGCTGCCAGTGCTAACTGAATACTTTCCTTTAAGAATCGATTCACCCTTTCCACTTGACAGTTAGACTTTGGCGAATAATTTGGCGTTTTTTCCTGCACAATCTCATTTTGTTTAAAAAACTTTACCATCTTTTCTGAGACTAATTGTTTACCATTGTCTGATACTAATATTTTTGGTAAACCTTCTATAGCAAAACAAGCCTCCAAAAATGTTATTACACAATTAGAGTCAATGACAGATACAAATTTGAAATAGATCCACTTGCTGTAATAATCGCTCAAAACAATAAAAAATCTGGCATCATGTTCTAAAACATGTAATGGACCTGCAAAATCAATAGCTACTTTAACCCATGGTGCATTTGGAATTTGAACTAATTGCATTTCTTGCACCCGCGATTTCCAATGCTTTCAGATGTAAGACAAATTACACAATTATCAACAAACATGTTGACATCAGCATCTAGTCCCAGCCACCAATAATGCTCCTTTAACAACTTTTTTGTCATTGTTGTTTCCAAATGGCTTTTGTGTGCTTGCTCAATCAACTTCCTTCTTATTTTTGTTGGCGGAACTAACACATCTCCCCTTAAGATAAAACCATTATCAATACATAGTTCATTTGCTACCTGAAAATATGTCTTGAGGTCTGATGACAGATTTCTAATTGGTGGCCAATTGTTTACAATATAGTACTTTACCTTAACCAATACTGGATCGTTTTCTATGTTTCCCAACCATTCTGCCTCATCTCCAACCTTTATATAATCGTCAACATCTTTTATACAAGACACAACCCATTCTGTGTTTTCATCCACTCTGGGTTCAGTAATATTTAAAGGTAACCTTGACAAGCAGTCTGCTCTTACATTGCTCTTACCTGCAATATGACTTATTGTAAATGTGTACTCTTGAAGCTTAGCTAACAGTCTTACCAATCTTGCTGACAAATTTCACAGTAATTTATAATTTAGTAATTACACATGCAGCAGGCGACATGAATGTTGAAGTTTCAAGCGCAAGCAAGCTACCAGCAAGTGAAGTGTCGGGTCACTGTCAAGGTGAGAGCACAAGCACATCATCTGGAAGAGTATCTCGTTTTCCAAGGTTATACAAAGACTTTATTGTGTATTGATGCACTTAGCGTCTTATTGGAACTAACACAATGAGCTTGTACATTGAGGATAGCAGCTCCTCCCCAATGGTTCATCCATTGTTCCGGCTCATAGATTCCTAGCATTCCCGGGCTGCCGAGAGACGCACCAAGACCGGAAGTGAACGGCTTCTTGTGACAGGACTCCCTTTCCTTCTGTTTATAGTGGTGCTGCAGCCCCGTGGTGGGCTGGGCCTGGAGCTTTGCGAGCTGTTCCCTCTCTGGATAGACGCCCCATCCCCTCTGTCCGTCCCTGTGCACGGGTGCGCGTCCATGCTGTAGCACCCGAGGTCGCCCCCCCCATACCATACATACGTCAGCCAGCCGTTAACCTTCTCTCTTCCCTGCACAAACTGGCCCATTGTGCCCCTACCTTACTGAAACACCGCCCCTCCATTTGCACTGCTCCCCATCGTGCGCTCTTCACACCCACTCCTCTTCACTCCCTGCGCAGCACAACTCTCAGTCTCACTCTGCCACAGCTGCACAATGAGTGGACCCTCCCTCTGCACCCCACCCTGATCCTGGCGTCTTTTTTCCATACACACTCCACCCACCCTTCCGCTGCACATTGTGTGTCCTCCTTTTACAGTTCACCACCTCAGTCTTCATACACTGTACGTGCCTTTTAAAATGGTACCCATACGTTTCTCTACACCCCAACATTTCCTCGATCCTTCACTGCACCCCGTTACCTACTCTCCTTCACTGCACCCAGTAACCTACTCTTCCCTCTGCATAATCAATCCATATTTCCTTGTTATCCACTACACCTGGTTGTTTCCTTTCTCGGTACACTGCTTCCAACTTTTCTTCTGATTCAGCATTTCCGTTCTACCGCCTGATGATGTTTCCGCCTCCTTTCTTTTCTTTTCTTTGCAGATTTATATAGCGCAAACTCGACCCGAAGCTATCGGAGCGCTTTACATGATCATCAGTTATGTTACACAAGGACACATTCATTCTTTGGTAGAAAGGGGGAAATTAAGTAATTTGCCTGGAATCACAGGATCTGCTTTCCCCGCCGACGCCTCCCCTTCCTTACTAGTGCCCTTATATCCGCCTCTTCCCCCTGCCAGCATGTTCTCTCCCCACCCTCTCTCTCTCCAGGCCTCTCTTGTCTCCAGACCTCACCTAAATCCTTAATGACTTTCGTCCGTCCCCTATGGACACTGTCATCTCTCTCCCACTCCCAGTCTGCTCGCCCTCTCTGCCAGGCTCCCTCCCTCTGCCCCTCCACCCTCCCGTGTCCTCAGTGCTTTTCGCGCTTGGCTGAGCCCTCTGACTCCCGCAGCGAGCGTTAGTTTTTGACACAGCTGTACATATTGAGTGCATCAGTGGCTGCCTTTAAACACTGCAAATCCCCAGGTTTCACCACCACTTTCCTTTTCACCATTTATTTATTTTATTTTTATTTTAAAAGTTTTATATAGCGCTAGCTTGACCTGAAAGTATCAGAGCGCTTTACATACACACTGTAAACAAGCATTTGCAATGCAATAGGTCTCGCATTTACGCGAGTTTGATCTATTGACATTGCAAATGACAATGCCTTTTATTTTTGTTTTTTGAACATAACTAAAAGGCATTGTCATTTACAATGCCAATAGCTTAAACTCGTGTAAATGCGAGACCTATTGCATTGCAAATGCTTGTTGCAGATTGTAGTTGCAAAGCATTAGTTCCAGAATTGGAATCTGTGCACCACCACAAACAGATGTGTGTCCAGTGTGCAAAATAAACGTAAACAAGCATTGGCATAGCCAATAGGTCTCGTATTTGGGACCTTATAAGTGTTTAGCCATTAAACAGTTGTTGTTGATGCACCAAGGATATTCTGATGCATAACTAAATACTTATAAGGTCCCAAAAGAGAGACCTATTGGCTATGCCAATGCTTGTTGTTACAGTGGGCAGGGCTGGTTTTGCAATATCGGCCCCCTGTAACAAAAGTGATTTCATCGCGCGCCCATCTCAGCCCACTGCGGCCAGCCAGACTCAATTGCCACGGATGTTTGCATTCCCAGTCTGGCCCTGACCACATCCAGCAGGAAAGGTGAGGTTCACAGGATATCACACAGGCAGCTGCAGAAGGCTCCAACGTACCTCTGGCCACGTTGTTCAAATCGAGCAGAGAGAGGTGGCATGGCTGCTCCAATAACGCCCTGGGCGAAAAGAAACATGCCCTTGCTACTGATGGTGAAGAAAAATAATGAGGCATCATTCCCTTTTTACGGATCTTAAAAAGTATGTCACATGGAATGCGGATGACCGTGGCCCCCACAGGGGGCCTCTAAATGAGGCAGCCTTCTAGTATCATCAGGGCACCCCGCACCCCCCCTTAGGGGCAGGGACTCAGGGAGGAGTCCCCCCAGCCTTGTCGTGACACACTAAGAAGCGTCACTTCCTGGGCGCTAGGACTGGGGGAGGAGTACATAGGCCTCCCCCACCATCTTGGCGCCCTCTTTTGCATGCCCGACACGCCGTTGTGTGGGCCGTGCTGGGGATTGCTGCGGAAGTCGATTTAAGAGGGATTGCGAGCTTAGTCATCATTACCCCGCCTCCAAGCCCCCCCCCCCACCCATTTTTGGGGTCCCACCACGCGGGCCATTGCCCATGTGGGACCCCGTCCCAGTTACAAATTCCCGGTCCGGCCCCTGGGAGCTCCACTTGTTCGGTACCTGTGGGGGTTAGGGCGAGGGAGGGGGACGGGGCGCAGGGCAGTATGGGGGTCCACGTCCTGAACAGCAGCTGCGTAGGCCTGCATAGCCAGCCGCAGACTAAGGAGCGTTAGCTCATCTCACCTTACTTCTCCAGCACGGCCTCCCCCCCCATCTCCCTCTGCTCCCGCTCCTGGTGGGCCCTGGCAGCGGGGTCAGGTTACCTTGGGGCAGCAAGGGGAGTGCCGGGTATGACCGCTAGGAAGTCCATACGGGGCTCTCATCCATCGAGGCAGGCCTGGCTCAATGAGGCGAGTGGGATCTCTCCGAGGGTTTTGTGGAGGAGGGTGTAAAGATGAATACTCAGGGTTAAGCTTGTAAGTAGTTTAATACCAAATGGACGACACACTCAACCCGGAGGCTCAGTGCATAATGATCAGTTGAAAGTAAAACCAACCGTCTAAACTGTCAACAAGAGAACGTCCAGCTGTCAACATTCCAGCTGGAGGCTGCCGCGCGCAGGAGGGAAGGGGCGCGCGGTGAGAAGCAGATAGCTAAGGTGAACAGGTTAAGTACACAACACAACACATCTCCTTCCTATATAAAATAGTTGCACCTAAAGGAGGAAGGAAAAAGAAACATACACGGATGCCATGCCCAGTTAACAATTCACAAATGTAGTCTTTATATTTGCAGGGTTTAACCACACTGCGACCGCATTTACTGGTGATGGTCACTTCATCCAAAGTGTTATTCTCCGGCACCAGTTCATGACTCTGTTCCTGTCTGTCACTTGAATCCAAAGAACTACTAGTAGCACCCGTATCAGGATAACTGTTTTCACCACTAGGCTCCAAAACCTCTTGGTCATTCACAGTCCCATTATCACTAGCATTGCCAGGAAATGCCTCCGAGGCGCTTGTGCTAGGTTCTCTCATCCCCCCAATGGGTTCAATATTCTCACCACCTTCACTTCCTTCATTGTTTTGTCTATTAGTTTGTGGGAACATGCCGTCATAATCACCATCCGAATCAGATGATACTTGTTGTATCCAATCCTGCTTGTCTAGCACAACCCTTTCCTCTTCCGCTTCCTTTTGTTCCTGTTCAGTTATGTTTTTATGAACACCATCCGTCCTATTACAGACAGACAATGCAGATGCGTACCATACTCTTCCATCACTGAGGAGTGCAGAGTTGCAGAACACTTTTTCCACCTTTAGCGGATTAGTAAATCTACTTTGTCCTTTCACTACATTTCCACTACTTTTTACTCTCACCTCGTCACCTTCTCTTAGTCTGATAACCTTGCATTTATACTTGCTGTCAAATTTTTCTTTGCTCAGGTCTTTTGCCTCCTGAATTCTCTTTCTGACTACTTCTACTGACCACTCCAATTTCCTAGCACTTTTGAGCCATCCGATATTATCCTTAGATACGGGAGTTCTGCCTCTCATAATCTCGAAAGGATTTACCAAGGTTTTCTCTCCAGGAGTAATCCTGTACCCCCAAACCATTTTGTTCAGTTCTTTCCTCCAACACTTTCCATTGTTGTTGGCCAACTGGATGATGCCTTTTATGACCCTATTAAATCTCTCTACGGCACCATTGCCAGCAGGGTGGTAAACCGAAGTAGTTTTGTGTTTAATGCCATTCCTGTCTACAAACTTTTTGAAGATCTCAGAAGTGAACTGACTTCCATTATCACTGACAATAGTTTTTGGTATGCCCTCTCTAGTGAAAATTCCGTCCATAAATGTTATAATGTCAGAGGCATCAACCTTCTTACAAATCTTAATTTCTGGCCATTTTGAAAAGTGATCAACTAAGACCATTACGTGCACATGTTCCTCTTGCCATCTTACAGGGTCAAGTATGTCAATGCCCACCCTCTCCCATGACATGTCAGGACACTTCCGTGGTTGGAGAGGAGGTCTAAGGGTCGTTTGTGATTTGTCCGAATTTTCACATTGCATACAGTTTCTCACCGCTCTCTCAATTTGTATGTCGCACCCAGGCCACCAATACCAATTTTTAATTCTTTGTTTTGTTTTGTTTATGCCTAAATGTCCCTCATGGCAAAGTTCAATGAGATTCTCTCTTAAGGTGGTCGGAGGTATAACCTTCCCTTGTCTTAAAACCATGTCGTTTTCCACGGACAGTTCATTCCTCAATTCCCAGAAAGGCCGCAACTCATCTCTCAGTAATACCTTTTTGGGCCATCCTTTCACAATAAGTTTCCTAACCTCGTTTAAGGTTCCATCTCTTTTGTTCTCTTTGTTCCATACCTCCGTAGTAATGCTCGGGAACTCTTCATTGATGCTTGCTACACATAGTTCTTCTTCCTTTACCACTTGTTCCACATTCTTCAAAGGCAACCTGCTCAGAAAATCTGCAACTACATTCTTTGTACCAGGCAGATATTGAACTTCGTAGTTGTAGTCCAGCAGTTTTATAGGCAATCTTGCCAATCTAGGTGATGCATTATATAAACCTTTCACAGTGAGAACTTTTGTCAGCGGCTTGTGGTCACAACGTAGGAAAATTCTTGTCCCCCAAATGTACTGCCTGAAATGTTCCAGACCCCACACGCATGCTAATGCCTCACGCTCGATAACGGCGTACTTCTCCTCCGTTGGGGTTAAAGAACGGGAGGCAAAAGCAATCGTGACCTCCTTACCATCGCACTCCACTTGCGCAAGGACTGCACCAATACCTTTACCACTGGCATCCGTGGTAACCACACATGTTAGATTGTTGTCAAATCCTTTAAGGATCACAGATCTCTTTTTTCAAGCTTTTAAAACTGTCTTCACAGTCTTGCGACCATTCAAATTTATTCTTATTCTTAAGAAGGGTCCTAATGCAGTAAGTTTTCATGGAAAAGTTCCTTACAAACTTTGAATAATATTCCACCAGTCCCAAAAACGCTCTGAGCTCTTCCTTGCTTTGTGGTACTGGGGCATCCTTGATAGCCTTAATTAATTCTTTCTTTGGTTTTATACCATCTTTAGTGATTTCGTGACCCAGGTAGGTGACGGAATTATTCCTGAAACTGCACTTTTTGTACTCTGCAGTCAAACCACTTTTCTCCAAGATCTTAAGTACTTGTACCAACCGGTTGTCATGATCAGTTTGGTCTTTTCCCATAATGAGGATGTCATCCTGAAAGATGAGTAATTTTTTTACCCCCTTGAATATCTCATGCATTAGTCTTTTGAATAGTGCCGCTGCAGATGCAAGCCCGAAAGGTACCCTTTTAAACCTGAAACACCCGAAAGGTGAAACAAAGGTGGTAAGGTGTCTACTTTCTGGGTGCAGTGCTACCTGGTGATAGGCAGCAGCCAAGTCTATAGTTGAGAATATTTTCATATCTTTAGTAAGAGACAACATCTTGTTTATTCTTGGTAAAGGAAATTGGTCGATAAGAATATTCTTATTTAGGTCGCGCAAATCTATGCACAACCTCAATTTTCCGTTGGCCCTTCTTGCGACCACCAGAGGTGCGACCCATTCCGATGATTCTGTGCTTTCTATTATTTCTGCTTCAAGTAGTTTATTTATTTCTGATCTCACTTCATCCCTTAATGACAATGGTATCTGTCTCACCTTATGCAGGCAGGGCACAGCATCTTCTTTTAGTTTTATTACGTGTTGGAATCCCGTGAGTTTTTGGCAAGATGGCCGCCGACAGTCCGTAGGAAGCGGCAGCCCTAGAGCCCTGCTCCTGATAATTTTCTTTCAGTGAGGATATACTGATGTGATGAGATGTGATGGAATCTCAGTCTGTAATCTGGAGAGAAAGGGGAGTGAACTGATTTAAGGAGATCGAGAGAACATCGCAAAGAAAAAGGGATGCTCTGGGAGCCAAACACCTTGGCATTCTGGCTGTTCAAGAGATTGGGCAAGAAGCTGACTGCACGGAGCAAGCTGTCTGCGCTGATAAAGCTGATGGTTACTTGCATTCCCGAATATCAGTCAGGGGGCAGAAGAGACTTCAGTCGTGATATGGCCCCGAAAGTACAGAGGGCAGTGAAGGAGGTCACAGGAAGACAAGAGGTGCCGGAGAGCGATTCTGATGTGCCAGCCGCAAACCTAAGAGCCAAAAATCACCGGAAAGGACAGATACGAAAAGAGGCTGCCAGACTATGTGAGGAGGAGCGTTTGACTGCTACTGAGAGGCGTAGGCAGGATCGAGAGCTTGAACGCAGCAGGAAGAAGGGGCTGCCTCGAAAAGGAGTAGTTAACAGAGTTGCGAGCGGCGAGAGGCAGAAAGATAGTTCCCTCCGGCAGCCCACACTATACGAATCGTTCACCGCGCTTCACCCGGAGCGGTTATCAGTGGCTGTGTCGGTAGCCGAACTTACAGAAGGGGAAACTCCAGGAGAGAAGCTTGCGGAGATGTCAGCGATGTCAGCGGCTCAGTCGGAGGCCCCAGCGGTGCTTGCAGAGACGGAGGAAGTGAGGCCGGTGTCAACAGCAGCAGCGGCTCCGATACCGGCTCCGATACCGGTCTTAGCAAAAGTTACAGAGCTAATGGATAACGCGCCTCTTGTAGGAGGAGGCGGGGCAGGCGGGGATAACGTGATCGACGCGCAGCCAGACACCACAGAGATCCAGACGCTGTCACCAACACTGACATCAATCACAGCAGCGGATGGCAGGGGAGCAGGAGATTTGCTTGGTGAGCCTGATTTTTCTATCGTAACAAAGCCTGTGGATGCGGAAATAAGGCTGCTGGAGGACAGCCTTAGGCGAGATGGCAGGCAAATAATGGGTACTGCAGGCGAGAAAAAGGGGACGGAGGGCAGGAAGGTTGGAGCACTAGCCATAATAAATAATCAGCCCGCTGAGGAGAGTGGGTCAACCCTTATGAATCAAGAGGTGTTATTTAACTCCCAGGAGAAGCAAGGGAAGATGAATGGCAGTGGTAAAAACGGAGGGAGCAGTAATACCATTACACAGAGAGATGCTCTAGATATGAATGGATCTATAAATCATGTTGTAAGGAGCAAATCCACAAGAGCCACTCATGATGGAACTAGAGGTACTCAATTGAGAACTGCGGGCTCACCGAGCGATGATTGCTTTTATACAGGAGTCGATGAAAAGGATGAGGATGAGGAAGACGAGGAAGAGGACGAGGGGAATGAGGGGCCGGTGGGCACAGGCTCCAGTTCTGTCTCATCTACAGACTTCTCGGTGGAGAGTCACTCAGAGGAGTTGGATTCAGAGGCCTCAGAGTTGTCAGAGGTGATGGTGGGGAAAAATACTGCTTTAAGGAGGAGTCTCGCTGTAAAGTCAAAGGCGAAACCCAGTAGGTCAAGGGGGGGGCCGCGAAGGAGAACCAAAAGAACGGAATACCCACCACAAGGAGACGTCGTTAAGAGGTTAGCTTGGGAGACGACAGCTACCTCACAATCGAATTTGGGGGGAGCTTCAGGGGGAAAACAGCCACACTCAATCCAGGAAAGAGCCGGAGGGCAACCATCTGGGCAAATAGAGGGGGGCACTGATAAGTTTGATTTGTTATTCTCAACTTTGAAACAGATCCAGGGAGAGGCTCGCCTGGAGAGCAAAAGGGCAAAACACGCGAATAAAAAAATTCAAAACTCACTTCGCAAGGTTGATAAGTTATATGAAGAAGTATCTGCCAGGCTGGAGGAAGTCGAGGAGAGAACTGGTAAAGTGGAGGAGGTTGTGGTGGAGCTGCAAGAGTTTAGACAAAAGCAGGAGAAAACAGCACTGGATGTCCTCTGGAAGCTCGAAGATTTCGAGAACAGGCAGAGGCGTAACAACATAAGAATTCTTGGTGTGGAGGAGGGGAGGGAAGAGGGAGATATGCGGGCTTTTGTGGTGGAGCTGTTGAAAGGCGCATTCCAGGAGTTGGATAACTGGGACTGGGATAAGGAGGTGCAGCGCGCACATAGATTCCCATTGGTTCAGAAGAAGAATATGACAGGAGCCAAGTCTAGAGCCATTTTAGTTTATTTGGGGAACTACCTTTTAAGGGAGGAGATAATCATGAAAGCCAAGCCAACGAAGAAGCGAACATACAAAGACATCTCCTTCTTTACCCGCCCAGACTTCTGCCACATAACAGTTGAGAGAAGATGGCGAATGAGGCAACTTATTACACCATTTCAGAATATTGGTTGCGAAGTGTATCTAATGTTCCCATCACGTCTTAAAGTGATAGTTAATGGACAGACTAGGGTGTTCTTCTCAGAAATTGCTGCACAGGAATATCTAACTTTTTTGAAGGAAGAGAAGGGGAGAAGGGGAGAGAGGGAACGAGACAGGCAAAGTGATCGAGCTGCAGCTATTAGTAACACAGAACGTTTGACATAAGAAGTGAAAAGTGAAATGGTATGAAATGAAAATGAAATGAAAAGAGGGGGGGGGAAAGATTTTGATTGCGAAAATGGGGTTATCACATCAGTGTTGAATGGATTGAAGGCTTAAGGTGTGTGGGCAGGGTGGGGTGCTTCCTGGGAGGACCGGCTGTCTCACATAGGTCGGGATCGACCTATTTGCCAGTAAGGGAGGGGGGAGGGGGGAGCGGGTCGGGGTTTTCGGGGGGGTACAAGGCATGGTGCGTACGGAACAGGTAGGGCAAAAGAGGCGAGATAGACAAAAAAAGCAAGGCGCGGGATATAAGGATAGGGCAAGAAAATTGGCAGCAGACTCAAGTAACTAGGAAATAGCGATTACATGCACGTGGAGGGAGGCTATTTCAGGGGGGGAGAGCCAGGAACAAAAAGAAATAATTCAAGGAAGGAGAAAGGATGTAAGTAATGATACTCTTGGGTCCTCATGGATATTAGGTGTGTAACGTGGAATGTGTGTGGGCTAAACGATCCACAAAAAAGAATGAGAATCTCCATTGCCTTAAGGCAAATGAATGCTGATTTAGTTTTCATGCAGGAAACACATATAATGGACTCGCAGGTGTACCTGCTGAATCAGCTGGGATTTTACCTATTAGTAAGCTCTAGGCAGGGGGTGAAAAAGAGAGGGGTAGCCATCCTCGCTAGGAATAGGAATATTGTGGTAAGGAAGAAAGCACAGGATCAGTGGGGGCTGTGGGCTATGGTAGAGTGTCTCTTGGACGGGGTATGGACCACGCTTGTTTCTGTTTATGGGTCTACTGAAGATGACCCGGAAATCTTTCAATTCTTGGATGTAGAATTAGCTACCTGGGCCCCGAGAGTCATTATTGCAGGGGATTTTAATATTAATGGGTCAGATGGGTTAGGGCAGGGTTCCTTTGGTAAATATAAGGGGAGGAAGAAAAGAGTGAGCCGAGCGTTGGGAAGCTTAATTGTAAATAATGCCCTAATAGATGTCTGGGGGATTAAACGGATGGCTGATAAGGGGTACACATACTATTCAGCTCCACACCAAGTGTGTGTCAGGTTAGATTATTTTTTAGTCCCTAGCTCTGATGTCTCGAATGTACAGATAGGTAAATTACCAAGGATATTTAGTGATCATAACCCACTAACACTTACAATCTCAAGTAAAACAAATGAAAGACAGCGCACTAGTTGGACGTTTGAGAGGGGGCTGCTAAAAGAGGAGAGTTATGTAGGACACATGACTAAGTGGATCAAAGATTTCTTTCAGATTAATAGAGGTAGCGCGGCAGAGGGGGTGGTCTGGGATGCCTTCAAGGCAGGAATCCGGGGCGAGACAATGAGCTTCAGTTCATATAAGCAGAAACAAGAACGGTTAAGGAGCGAGGAGGCAAGGGAAAAGTTGATTCAGGCGGAGGCAGAATTAGAAAGCTGTCTCTTGAGTGGTATGCAAATTGATATTGCATGGAACGAGTTACTCAAGGTTAAAGGGGAGGCTGAAAGGGACGTTGCTCTTAAAGCAGCTAAATTGTACACGTCTAAAAGGGAGAAGTGTTATGAGTGTAGTGAAGCCGTAGGCAGACAACTAGCTGTTCGGGCAAGACAGCAAGAGTCTACGGGAATAATAAGGGAGATAAGGGATGCAGCGGGCGGGCTACACTCGGACCCGGAGGAAATTAGAGAGGTATTTAGGAATTTTTATGAGAAGCTATACACTGAAGATCTGGGGGATATCGATAACCGGGCGGTGAATGAGTATCTCCAAGGGATACCTGGGGTAGCATTGGAGGAGGAGGACTCGGAGGGTTTGGAGGGGGCACTGCAATTAGAAGAGATAAAAGATGCAGTATGGAATCTGCCAGCGGGTAAGGCAGCAGGACCGGATCAAATTCCAATTGAATTTTATCAGGTCTTCTGGGGGGCCCTGAAGGAGGTTATAACAAATCTAATACAGCAGGCACAAGCAGGATTCTCAATTCCGGCATCGTGGGGGGGGGGGCGCGGTGATTGTGTTAATACTTAAAAAAGGGAGACCTCCGGAGGAGCCTGGGTCTTATAGACCAATCACTTTAATGAACACCGATGCTAAAGTGTTCTCCAAAGCATTGGCAACAAGATTAGCAGGAGTGATTGCTAACACTGTGAGCAGAATGCAACATGGGTTTATCCCTGGAAGGGGGACCACTCATCATATTCGTAAAGTGATCACGTTATTTGATGCGTCGGAAGTTGCAGGAGACCCGATGGCTGTTATGCTATTGGATGCGGAAAAAGCATTCGATCGGGTCTCCTGGGGCTATCTATGGGGGGTAATGGAAAGATCTGGGATAAAGCAGGGATTTATTAAATCAATCAAGGCACTGTACCTGAATCCTGTCGCCTCGGTTCGGGTTAATGCAGGGTGCACGAGGCAATTTCAAATAGGTCGTGGAACTAGGCAGGGGTGTCCTTGCTCACCACTGCTGTTTGCTATCTATATCGACCCATTTATAAGACGAATCGAGGCATGTGGTCTGGTTAGTGCTCTCCCTGCTCTTACTGGGCAATGTAAAGTTCTAGCCTATGCCGACGATGTCGCAGTGGTCACCCCAACACCGACGGGGTCCATCAATCAAATTGAAATAGAGGCTACAAATTTTGGGTATGTCTCGGGGTATAGGTTAAATAAGGGAAAGACTCAAATAATTAAAAATAGATTTGCCATCTGTACTGACAACCGAGTTATATGTTCAGGAACATATTTAGGAGTCTCTATTTCGGCAGAGTTGGACTCATTAGTGGAAAGGAACATTGCTCCGTTAATGAAAAAAGTAGAAAAAGACCTGGACAGACTGGAGAACTTGCACTTGAGTTTAGTGGGGAGGACGAATATAATTAAAATGTTAATTCTCCCCAAATTTTTATATTTATTTAGGGCAATTCCCTTGCTGTTTGATGCTAGGTGGTTCAAAAGGATAGAACACATGCTTAATAGATTTATTTGGGGAAAAGGAAAGACACGAAGGGCATTAAGATTCATGACACTGCCTAAGGAAAGGGGAGGGTGGGCAGTGCCCGATTTAAGACTGTATTATTGGGCTGCAACGTTTCAAAATATGATAGGGCTGGTAGGGGGTGCCGAGGCTGACGGAGGGAGCGATCTAGGCACGGTTGCAATATTTGGGTTGGTTTTGGGTACGGAGGTGGAAAATGTGTTTTTAAAATTTACGGAGGCTAGCTACTACAAGAGAACAAAATTCAAGACTCTTATGGCAGCATTCGTAGTCTGGAAAGCATTTATGAAAAGATCAGGCTTGGGGAGGTATAACCGCTACACTAGATTAACAGATAACCCTAATATACCAGAAGAGATTTTTGGGGATTCGGTGTTTACAGAATGGGTAGTTAAGGGAGTTAAGAGCTTTGGGGATGTTCTGGGGGCTTCAAGTGTCTGCCAATTTTCAGAAATCCAGAACAGGTACAATTTACATAATAGTCACTTTTTCAAGTTTTTACAAATTAGGAGCTTCTTGATGAGTAAATCGGGCGGATCTCTGGGGTTTGGTAGGGACTCGGTAATGGAATTGATACGATCAGGGAAAGAGTGTACGATTAAAAGATTCTATCTTGAATTAACGAAAGGAAAGCAGGATGATTTAGGGAAATGGGGGGATAAGTGGAAGGATTGTCTCAGGGTCAGTCAGGATTGTTTCGAGTTATCCCTGGAAAAGGGCCATAGACTTCTGTGTTCTGCATCATTGCAGGCACAGCACTATAAAACGTTGTATCATTTGTACTACACCCCAGCTAAATTAGCTCAATGGGGAAGAACTGTAGGAACAAATTGTTATAGATGTGGAAGTAATTTGGCAGATTTAGAACATGTATTTGCCACATGCCCCCATTTATATCTCTTGAAGAAGGATGTCGGAAATTTTATAAAGACTGTACTAGGATTAAATTCTTTCTCATTAACCCCTGCAATAATTTTATTAGGTATAAATGAGGAGGAAGGAGAGTTGCAGTTAGGGGGGGAATTCTTGTTTGTTGCGGTAGCAGTTTTAAGATTGTGCCTAGCATCTGCATGGCTGGATCCTCTCCCGCCCACGTTTCATCAGTGGCTTGCGAAATTGCTATCGATGTATCATCTGGAGAAACAGATATACGCTAGGAAAGGTAAAAACGGGAGGAAAATGGGTAGGGCAATCTGGGATCCCATCACTCGATGGAAGGAAGGGAATCTTTAAATTATCTCAAGGTACTGAATGGGACTGGCAATGCATGTTCATATATGTTCTCTGTGGACTAGAATGTGTGATTATTTGGTGTATAGTCTATTAAAAGCTCCTTATGGGTAGGCTGACCCTGCCTCGAAAGAGAGGGGGATAATGTTCATGGTAATTAATGATGTTTATGGTTTTTTCCTGTTTATCTCTTTCTTGTGGTGTTATGTATTCTTGTCTTTACGTTAAATTTTATGGCCCTTGTCGCTCTTAGTGCAGATGGAATATCTCACTGCTGTCACCACTGTCAAGCTAAATTTTTTTTTGGAATAGGGCACCATACCTTGTACATAAATGTAAAAATGCCTAATAAAAAGATTTAAAAAAAAAAAAAAAGGAATCCCTTGAGTTTACCTATTTTCCCATTAAAAACTTTGGGAAACTTGTTAACCAACTCACAGCCCGGTAGCACCTCATGTTGTGTAACCAGGACCGGATCAACACTGTTTGGGTTGAGAGTAATTCATAGTTTTCCCTGGTCCTTCCAACCAAGCACCGAACGGCCAGTGACAGCAACATACAACTTGCTGCTGTTTTTTTTTCTTTAAATGCAAATGTAAGTTCTTTGAAACCCATAAGTTCAATCGGTTCTCCCGTGAATGTTTTAAGTGAGATGTCAGGTTTTTCTAATTGTCTCCCCACCTTACCTCTAAATTTCTCCTTCCAAACATCACGGTTGACTATTGTGCATGGTGAACCAGAATCAGCGACTATATCTATATTCACACCTCCAATTTCCACCAAGCACATGGGTTTCTTTTTCTTGCTCTTCTCTTCATTCTCTTTAGCTGTTGCCTCAGTTACATTTAGTACACATAAGTTGTACTCCGAATCATCCGAAGAGTCTAGCTCAAATTCTTCCTCGTCCTCATCCTCTACAAATTTTACTTTTTCTTTCATTTTCCTTTTGCAGGCTTTCTGAAAATGACCAATGATCCCACACTGGGTACATTTGTTATTTCTCGCTGGGCATTTCCAGTCATTCGCCAAATGCTTACTGCTTCCACACCTGTAACACTTCAACTGCTCGTACGAACTAGCATTCCCTTTGAATCTGGGTGTCTCCTTCACTCTATTTTTAGTACTTTTCTTGTACCCACTTATTTTTGCCACCACACTAGTTTCCTCATTTTTACCTTTTCCCTCATTGATGACTTCCTTCGCACAGCGACCAGTCAATTCTGCTTTCTTTACGATATCGATAACCTGTTGGAGAGGTTTTTCACCTTTAGCCCATAAGGCGTCCTGTATGTTAGAATTTGCAGCACACATCACTATTTGATCCCTAATGAAGTCATCATGCATGTTTTCAAACTTGCATAAAAGTGCCAAGTTCTTTAAAGCAGATACGTAGTCATCTATATTTTCTTCTTTTCCTTGTTTCCTTTTGTAGAATTTATACCTGTGCACCGCTACACATACTGTAGGTTTATAATATCCATCTAAGTCCTCCATTGCCTCATCATAAACATTCCTCTCTCCTCCAACTCTTATTTTCTTAGTAATGTTGTTATACACTGTTAGACCACCTGCACCTAAACAATGTAACAATATTTTTTTCTTTTCCTCCTGTTTGAGTGGTTCATCTTCTTTATCAAATGTGGATATATAATTACTGAAATATTCCTTCCACTGTTCCCATTTCACAGTTGGTACGCCAGTACCCTTCAAAAACGCTTCTGGTGGCTGTAAATTATATATATTGCCTGTTGCCATGCTCAGTCCTTGCTTTACTTTGTTTATCAAAACAATTACCTTTTTTTTTCCTTCTTAGATGCAAATGCGATAATGCGTCACAGTCTGTTCTCTTATTTCACTTACTGTTTCCTATATATCAGACTTTCACTTAATTCACTCTCACCTGCTCTCTTCCGCCCATGCGATCGAACTCCTTGTCGATCATAACTCTTTTCTTTAATTTCTGCACCTTAGCGCTTGAAAAATCAAAGTTCCGTATGCATCCGTCAGATTCTTTCGTTGAATTTCCAATCTGCTTCTTCTATTCATTCAAACTTCCTCAAAGATGGTGGCACGCACACTTCCTGTACGTGGTTGCGTGAAAGAAAAACTAGACCGCAGACACTACTTCCGGCGATTCCTTTTCACCTTCTACTTCACAGCGTTCTAACAACAGCGCCTAAGTTCTGAGGTGAATTCCTTTCGACGTATTTTGCTTAATAACTTGTTATTTTTCTTTAATAATTACGTTAAAGTTCACCTTTGATGACTTGATGGCAGCGATCAATGTTTTGTGAGTAATTGCTTAATTCTTAATCTTTTTCCGACAAGAGCGTAGTATTCCTTTCAAGCTTAATTAAGTTGCGCGTTCTTCTGTACTCACAGCACTCTTTCTCTCCTTCCTTACAATTCCATTTTCACCTTCATAACGCGCGTAAGGAATTCCTTATTTTTTTTTCGTATTTTGAACGCTGCTTCACTCTTCATCACCTCCTTTGCATCAAATTTGTCTCCTTTTTTTTTTTAATTCTCATCCATTCTCCTCCTTTTTCTTCTTATAAATCACTCATCTTCTAAGTGCCACTAATGTTCTCACATTATCCGCCGAACTTACTTTATTTCCATTTCTACTTCCAATGGACTTCTTCTTACTTGTTCTAGCTTATTACTCCTTTATTTCATATCATCAAAGTCCTTTCAAAACTTCCTTCATATTTTTCATATTCAATTTCTTCCACTCGTGGGTTCATCCGTGCGTCGTCCAACCATGACTCGTCGCCAAAATGTAAAGATGAATACTCAGGGTTAAGCTTGTAAGTAGTTTAATACCAAATGGACGACACACTCAACCCGGAGGCTCAGTGCATAATGATCAGTTGAAAGTAAAACCAACCGTCTAAACTGTCAACAAGAGAACGTCCAGCTGTCAACATTCCAGCTGGAGGCTGCCGCGCGCAGGAGGGAAGGGGCGCGCGGTGAGAAGCAGATAGCTAAGGTGAACAGGTTAAGTACACAACACAACAGAGGGGTAGCCCCACTCGCCACTAGCTCCGGCGTGGGACCAGCGTGCCGCCCCCTCCATATGGGAACATGGTACCGGGGGGGGGGGCGGCTGGCAATGAGTCACACGAGCTGGACATAGCCCAGGCACCAGCAGGCGGTGGGCACTGCCTTCAGCGCCTGGCAGCGGTTCCTAGGCTGCGTGGGGCGGCGTGACTTATGGGCGCACGCTGCAGGCTTGGCTCTGGCGGATAGGGTCAGCCCGCTGTGGTGGCACCGCACGTTACCGCCTGCAGGTCGTGTGTCAATGCGTGGCACCGTGGCACTGAGGAGGTTGATGGGCGCTGGGTTTGGGACAACGTGTGTCGGTAGTCTGTTAACAGTAGGCAGAGCGCCAGTTTCACAATACAGGTCCGGAGTTCGACCCTCACATAAGTGCATTTATAATCTCCAGAGCTCAATACATAGAGCGTTCTTCACCAGCAGTTCTCCCCCCGGGTTACAGGTTGATCACGGCCTCACCCAGGAACAGTCCCATTTAAACGTTCTCTCTGAACCGAACGCATGGGTGGTTGGCCCTCCAAGTTTTCCAGTTCCTGGTGGCACCGGAAATCGATAGACCGGGTATACGTAGGCAATTCACCAGGGGAGGCAGCGCATCAGGCGGGATATAGGAGCCACCGTTGGCGAAAGATAGAGCTGAGAGGGAAGGGAGGCACCCAAGATTGTGCCTGACCAAGGAGCCCTGCGTTTGTTCAACTCCCAGGGATTCTGAGCAAATCACTTATCTCCCGGTGCCAGGCGCTGGAAACAGGGCTCGCTCGTGACGGGCATAGAATTGAGACCTGTTAATAGTGATAGTGGATGCATAATCTCCAAAGTTCAGAGGACTCAACCTGTTTCGGAGTTCTCAGACTGTGTGTGGGTGTCAGATTCCACATGCTGGATGTTCACTCGGTTGAGCGCCTGCTGCGTAGATATGTCTATAACTTGCACCAGATTTCAGGCAGCTAGGCCAAGAGCTGTAGTGGTCAGTGTGCAGCGACTCGTACATGTCACCTGTACCCATCCCTGTAGGATTGCTCAGCAGGTTAATGCACCTGCTTCAGATAATTGTGCGTGAGATCGGCTTCACCCATCCAAATCACAGCAAGATGGGTCAGTTGCTTATGTACCCTGGATAGATCCTGCATAAAGCGTACTTTCGGATTTTCCAGCTAATGTTCTTGCAGTGGCGATCCGTAGGTCTGGGGTTACAAGTTTGACTGCAAGCACGGTTGGTCTTCAAAGTATAGATTTTTGCAAACAGAACCCTAGAGGAGGAAATAGGGAGCTTAACTTGAGGAGACTAGAAGCCTTTTGGATCATGCGCTTGAGAACCTACGACCTAGGTTTTAATAGTGACTATGAGATGCACTATTTCCTAGGAGACTGATAGGTTCCTTTTATTTTGAAATCCGAAGGGTTATTGATTTTGGGGCATGGTCCTGAGCATGTGATCGTCTCGACAAAGTATATACACGGGAATGACCACCATTGAACCATAAACCGTATTAACTAAGGAAAGTAACATCATGTACCAACATTAACACCACACTACCTTTTCTTAGGAACAAATGTCACAATAAATTTTGTAATTTGGAACAAGGGTACACCGAGAACGATATCAGATTGTTAGTAATGTGTGATGCAGACCTTTTGTCACGAAATTTCATCCATCGATAAATATTGTGTCTCACTTTCTTCTCCGATGTGCACCTTAATGTCTCTGCTTTTCTGTACGAAGTGTTTTTTCAATACCAATCGATACTTTGCTGTAATTTGTACCGCTTCTCCAATGTAATCCATTAAGTGAAGAGAAAATATTCTTTTGACCGTTTAGAATATATATTGATTTTCGGCCATGTATTTTCATGTAAGAATTGTCCTTAACTTTTCTTTCGAGTTTCGCGTTTCTTGACAAACTTGGAGATAAACACAAATTCAATCTAACGCATGCGCACCACTAAACGCATTTACACACACACGTTCTAGTGTTTGACTCAGTTTCCCGATATAAACACTTCCGGGTATGCGCACTAACAGAAACGCAAATACACGCGGAGAACACCAAGCACCTACGGATAGACGTACTCGTCAACGGGTAAGAATTACTCCAGAACTGGGAGACTCCTGTTTAAATGTTGGCCCCATTCGATCTTTTTAGAGCGTGCGAGTGACTGATTCATATCACTCTTTACAGAGCCTGAATGTCGAAATTGGAACATTGTTACTAAGTCACAGATTTGGTTGGACCTTTAACAACTGCGGACAACGCTTAATCACACCGGTTGTGTTTGGAAATATATGACCCCCTGGGTCGGAATTATCACCAGGTGTAAGGTAAGCCTGGATTCGAAGTACTTATTGCACCGCATATGGTGAAAGAGTGTATCTAAGGACTCTTCAGTGTGTGTTCATGGTTAATTATTAATTAAGAAATGGATCGTGATAGTGTATGGATTTTTTGCTTGCTTATAGGTCAGAATCATTGGCCATACTACGATAAGATAGGGGTACTTCGATTTCGTCTCGCATGTATATTGCAATTTTCTCCCTGAGTGGGGCTAATGATAGAATTCGCCACATACACTTTGTTCACCCGGTCTAATATAGTCTCAATCATGAAGTTTGAATACACAAGACTCGCACACGTAACACCGTGTAAAAATAGAGGACACATCCGTTCGCGCGGCACCTGCTGTGAAGGGGTCTTCATAGTATTTTCACGCACTAAGGACGTCGTATACTCATTGATATTTTCTATCTCTCTGTTTTGGTCAAGAATAATCAAATTATAGTCTATGATCTATACGTTTTTGGGTGATTAACCCATAACACCTGGACACCTTTCTCAAATCCATGGTGCATTCACCAATGACGGTTTTTCCCACCATCCTAGTTAGAATTTTAACTAGATTTTTGTATGTCACTATATTCAGATACTTGTCTGTGATATATACCTTGTATATGTTTTCTTACCAGCCCTGAAGAAGTCGGGGGGTGTGTGTACCCCATGACGAAACACGTGTTGGCTGGCTGGATTGTTCTGAATTTCACCATAAAAACGGAAACAGAATCTACTTGATCGTCCTGTGATCCCTCATTATCCAATTATTATATTGCATGAATCTTGTTTGATACTAATTGGTAACTTACCTTGAATACTGTGAAATTAACGTGTGCACAGTCTTGTTTTACGTTTGTATAGCGGGCTCAGGCCCACTTGTAGAGGGTTTAGGGGTTGTTTTCCCTCTTCTGTTGCACCGTTTCTGATTTATTTCAATTTGAGACAAGAACGTTCAAAAGAGAGCGCTCATTAATAACCTGGCAGTGTGAAATAATACCCCCATTTTGGCTAATTATCAAATTGGTACGCAGGTTAGAGCAGCATCCGCGTGAAGACTCATCATGAACAGTGATAGAGATAAAATTGCAGAGGAACTTTTTGACAACCTTGCCAAAGGGCAATCAGTAGCAGCGAGTGCTGGGCTTAATATACCCACACGCAAAGAGGGCCTGCGGGACAAATTTATGAGATTAGAAAAATTGAAAAAAACTGAAAATTCGAAATGGTGGGACGGAGCTACATTGAAGCAGTATATGCGTCTCAATAGGGTCCCCAGGGGTCTAAGATCACAAATCTTCCCAACATACGATGACCTGGAGGAGGACCTATTAAAGAAATGGGAAGACACATTAAATGATAAATCCCAAACACTCATGACAATTCTAATTGAAAATACAGACAGGAAATTGATAAAACTCCAAAAAGATATTGAGACATTAGAACAAGAGATATTAGCCCTAGACCTCAAAGAAGCCACTGAGAAAAATTATGTAATATTTAATGAGATTTTAATGAAACATCAGAATGAGATCAAAGAAAGGAAAGCGAGAAAACTGAAACGGGATGAAATAGATTACAGGGAAGGACGAGTGTATACCTACGCAAGAAAATATGATTATCTTTTTCAGACAGGGAAAGAATCAGAAAAAACTAATCAAAGACAGGATATGAGTTCAATCTCTTCCAGTACCTCTTCTTTAAATGCACCAGTCACTAGCGACAGCGAATTGGAGAATACAGGGGCACCTTCCTCTTCCTCTTTTTTACGAGAGGTACTGAGAATCAGGAAAGGGAACAGACTTCCACCTATCCGCGATTCCATAAACGCAAAACCCGCAGAGGTCAGAGGGCAGGGAGAAAAAGAGGATTACCGCACCAAACTGAGGTCAGGTCAGAACAAGAAATAAGGGCAGGGTCGACAGATGACATTGAGATCATGAACCTGTCTTCCATATCTTTGAATGATGAAATGGTCAATTTGTTAAAAAAAGGTTTGAGTTTCAACCCCACTAATGAGGGTGATGTGTGTAATACCAAAGTGGATCTATACAAATTTACGAGAAATTTGAAATTGAAAAGTTTTTTTGAAATGAACCCTGTACCCAATAGAATCTCTATGCATATTCCTACTGATTCTTCGAACATCAGTTATAGTATCCAAGACGCGCTAAATACACAATTACTCTTATCTTTAGCAGACACAGAGGAAACACCCCAACGAATAGATTCACTATTACAAGAGCTTGACATCCAGACAGATTACACATTGACCAGTGGGCTTCGATCAAAATCCAAGTGGACACCCATACTAACTAGCGGGAACTCAATAGACATTTTTCACAAATTAGTACTGGCTGACCTTAACAAATTTGAAGACAAAAGGGACAAAAAGAGATCAAGATACACGGACAACCTGTCCAAAGGGGAACGAGTGGCCCTTAAAGAACTTGCAAACAACAAAGATGTTGTAATCAGAGAAGCGGACAAAGGAGGCAACGTAGTGGTAATGAATAAGCAGGATTACAATGCAGAAATACTTTCACAACTCAATGATACATCATGCTACGAACCAATACACCACAATCCAATAGGTCCACTTTCACAAACGATTAATCACAAACTTACTGAGTGGTATAATGACAGTCTGCTGACCCTGGAAGAAATGCATTATCTCAAAGTGTTTAAACCCAACTACCCTTGCATTTACACACTTCCGAAAGTACACAAACATTTCACTTTCCCCCCGGGTAGACCAATAGTAGCAGGAATTGGGGGTCCCACGGAGAGATTGGCTGAATATGTAGACGTGTTTCTGCCACCACTGGTAAAAAACCTTCCTTCATATATAAGGGACACGAAGCATATATTGAACATTCTGTCAGATCTAAGATGGGAGGAGGGCATGATCCTGGTGACGATGGACGTAGTGTCTTTGTACACCAGCATTGAACTGGAACTGGGAATAAAATCCATAGAGAATATTCTGTTTAAAAGAGCTGCTTCACAATGGAAACACACAGAGATGCTGATCGATATGATGCGCATTATTCTCTATAACAATGTATTTTTATTCAATTCCCAATGGTACAGACAGAAGAAGGGAGTGGTGATGGGATCCAAATTTTCCCCCAGTTTCGCAAATCTGTTCATGGGTAAATTGGAAGAGGACTGGATATGGGGACCAGGAGGAGGCAGATTCCATGACTCTATTCTATACTGGGGGCGCTACATCGATGATTGTCTAATGATTTGGACAGGCAGCCCTGAAACACTCACGGAATTCTGCATATACCTAAATTTAAACACTTCACATATGAAATTCACACAGGAATCAAGCAGCATGGGTATCAAATTCTTGGATATTGAAATATTCATTAAAAACAACCAACTGCACACCAGATTACATAGGAAAGATACTGCATGTAATGCGATCTTACACGCAAAAAGTGCACATCCACCGCACCAAATAAATGCCATTCCACTAGGCGAATACACCAGAGCCAGACGGAACTGCAGTATTGACACAGATTTTCGACATTGCCTATGGGACATGGAAACAAGATTTATCAAAAGGGGATACAACACATCTGTGATCCAGAAAGCAGGGAACAAAATCAGAAACACTGAGAGAATAAAAACGATCACAGACAAGGAGAAGAAACCCGCAGAGACATCAGTCAGGCTGATCACTAATTATGATGATCACAGTAGGGCCCTATCCAAAAGCCTACAGAAACACTGGCACATCCTTACAAATGACCCCTCTTTATCTAAGTTCATTAACAAAAAACCACAGATCACTTATCGAAGGGGCAAAACCTTACGCGCACGCCTAAGTCCGAGCCATACACACAACGCTTTCCCAGATACACGGCTTAGCGGAAGATCCAAAGGTTTTTTCAAATGTGGATGTTGTGGCAATTGTAGATGGGCGGATGACAAGAAAAGGACGTTTCAAGGCCCAAATAAAGAATATGAGATCAGGGTAAACATTAATTGCAACACCAAATTTGTAGTGTATGTACTAGAATGTACATGTGGAGGTAAATATGTAGGCAGCACTATAAGATGCCTGAAAGAAAGGATTGCAGAACACGTAAGAGCCTTAAAACAGAAAGATTCAAGATACCCCATGGCATTACACATTTGGGAGTGTCCCACACAAGGCCAGACCAAGAAGTTCAAATTCTATGGTATAGATTTTTGCAAACAGAACCCTAGAGGACGAAATAGGGAGCTTAACTTGAGGAGACTAGAAGCCTTTTGGATCATGCGCTTGAGAACCTACGACCTAGGTTTTAATAGTGACAATGAGATGCACTATTTCCTAGGAGACGGATAGGTTCCTTTTATTTTGAAATCCGAAGGGTTATTGATTTTGGGGCATGGTCCTGAGCATGTGATCGTCTCGACAAAGTATATACACGGGAATGACCACCATTGAACCATAAACCGTATTAACTAAGGAAAGTAACATCATGTACCAACATTAACACCACACTACCTTTTCTTAGGAACAAATGTCACAATAAATTTTGTAATTTGGAACAAGGGTACACCGAGAACGATATCAGATTGTTAGTAATGTGTGATGCAGACCTTTTGTCACGAAATTTCATGCATCGATAAATATTGTGTCTCACTTTCTTCTCCGATGTGCACCTTAATGTCTCTGCTTTTCTGTACGAAGTATTTTTTCAATACCAATCGATACTTTGCTGTAATTTGTACCGCTTCTCCAATGTAATCCATTAAGTGAAGAGAAAATATTCTTTTGACCGTTTAGAATATATATTGATTTTCGGCCATGTATTTTCATGTAAGAATTGTCCTTAACTTTTCTTTCGAGTTTCGCGTTTCTTGACAAACTTGGAGATAAACACAAATTCAATCTAACGCATGCGCACCACTAAACGCATTTACACACACACGTTCTAGTGTTTGACTCAGTTTCCCGATATAAACACTTCCTGGTATGCGCACTAACAGAAACGCAAATACACGCGGAGAACACCAAGCACCTACGGATAGACGTACTCGTCAACGGGTAAGAATTACTCCAGAACTGGGAGACTCCTGTTTAAATGTTGGCCCCATTCGATCTTTTTAGAGCGTGCGAGTGACTGATTCATATCACTCTTTACAGAGCCTGAATGTCGAAATTGGAACATTGTTACTAAGTCACAGATTTGGTTGGACCTTTAACAACTGCGGACAACGCTTAATCACACCGGTTGTGTTTGGAAATATATGACCCCCTGGGTCGGAATTATCACCAGGTGTAAGGTAAGCCTGGATTCGAAGTACTTATTGCACCGCATATGGTGAAAGAGTGTATCTAAGGACTCTTCAGTGTGTGTTCATGGTTAATTATTAATTAAGAAATGGATCGTGATAGTGTATGGATTTTTTGCTTGCTTATAGGTCAGAATCATTGGCCATACTACGATAAGGTAGGGGTACTTCGATTTCGTCTCGCATGTATATTGCAATTTTCTCCCTGAGTGGGGCTAATGATAGAATTCGCCACATACACTTGGTTCACCCGGTCTAATATAGTCTCAATCATGAAGTTTGAATACACAAGACTCGCACACGTAACACCGTGTAAAAATAGAGGACACATCCGTTCGCGCGGCACCTGCTGTGAAGGGGTCTTCATAGTATTTTCACGCACTAAGGACGTCGTATACTCAGTGATATTTTCTATCTCTCTGTTTTGGTCAAGAATAATCAAATTATAGTCTATGATCTATACGTTTTTGGGTGATTAACCCATAACACCTGGACACCTTTCTCAAATCCATGGTGCATTCACCAATGACGGTTTTTCCCACCATCCTAGTTAGAATTTTAACTAGATTTTTGTATGTCACTATATTCAGATACTTGTCTGTGATATATACCTTGTATATGTTTTCTTACCAGCCCTGAAGAAGTCGGGGGGTGTGTGTACCCCATGACGAAACACGTGTTGGCTGGCTGGATTGTTCTGAATTTCACCATAAAAACGGAAACTGAATCTACTTGATCGTCCTGTGATCCCTCATTATCCAATTATTATATTGCATGAATCTTGTTTGATACTAATTGGTAACTTACCTTGAATACTGTGAAATTAACGTGTGCACAGTCTTGTTTTACGTTTGTATAGCGGGCTCAGGCCCACTTGTAGAGGGTTTAGGGGTTGTTTTCCCTCTTCTGTTGCACCGTTTCTGATTTATTTCAATTTGAGACAAGAACGTTCAAAAGACAGCGCTCATTAATAACCTGGCAGTGTGAAATAATACCCCCATTTTGGCTAATGGTCTTCAAAGCAATATACATTGAATGGACTTGTACCGACTTATAATAACACTATATAGTTACACACCAGGAGACATGTCCACTCCTCCTAATACCATCCATTATAATATTAAGAGACGTGGCACAGCTCATAAAGTGACTTTTTCTGCTTTGCATTTCAATCCATTGAGCAAAACATACTTTATTTTGGTTAAACAAGGATAAGTGTTTTTTTTATTAATTAATTTATTTATTTTTCTAAATGCAGCGAAGCTGAGGTTCCGTTTCTCTTGCCCGTTCTGCACTGGGGTCAGTGTGTGAGGGAGATAAAGAAAGCTGAGCTATGTTGGGGAGAGTAGCGCGTACTTCACAGGTGAGCGACACGAACCCCCACTTCATCCTTCCGATGCCAGGAAAGCGCCAAGGCTTCTGTGGCAGGCACTGCACCAGCAATGAGATCGGTTTGTTGTGCCCCGGATTTTGCCACACAGACAGGCGCAGCCCACCCTCATCCACTTGAGACGCTCTGCCCGCCACTCTCCGCCCCAGTGAAGCAGCTTTTGTAATCATGGCGCCGTCATCACAGATGGCAATTACGGCGCTGTTTGGATTGCGTGCAAACCCTCTTCTGGGCTTTGAGTCCGAATTTAGAAAGCCTGAGTCCAAGGTTGAGCCTGTGAATTAAACCACTTCGAACATAGGTACTCACTTGATTAAGAGTACTTGATTAAGAGTACTAAGGGGGCCAATCGTCAGTCGGCGCCTTAGTGCCCCCGGGGCACCGGTCACCCCTCCCCACCCCCTCCCCACTGGGGGGGGGGGCGGGGACGCAGTCCGGAGCCCCCCTCCTTGGGATGGCCGGAAGTGACGCGCAATGCGTGTCACTTCCTGGACCTGGGGTGAGGGGGAGGCTATTTAGCCTTCCCCCACCCTCCTGGCGACCTCTTTGTCGCCCGCTTCGCCTTACCTCAGCAGCATCGGTCCGCCGTCCGTGCCGTCCTCGTGTGACTCCGGCCCCCACGGCACTTTTGATCTTCGTCGCCTCTACGCTACTTGATTGTGGTGAGTCTTGCAGCACCCACTCCGCCCCGGCCCTGTCCCTGGGCAGTTCCAGGTTGACGGGGCCCTGTGGCGAGGATGGCCTTGGGCGGAGGGGAGGCAAGATAGGGGCATGGGGGGGCTGGGGAGGCGGGCGTGGGCGGATAAGCGCGCTGATTCCGTCGAACGTTATGGGCGAGCTAGTGGCGCAATCGTTTGCCGCGCGTTACTGGTGTACCATTACTTGCACGGAGCCATGCTGAGGTTGGGGGTGCGGACCTCGCCTGGGGCAGTTTCGTGAGGGCGTTTGCCATTAAGCGGCGGCCCCGGCTCTCTTTCTCGCCAGATTGGCCCTACGGCCTGACCGCTCCTGGGTGCTAGAGACCCGGGTGCGAGCCTCGGGGCGCCTCCTGCCTTGTCTTGAAGGAAACGGTGCACTGAGCAAGCAAAGCGGAAAAGCAAGTGTCGCTTTAACGATGTCTCGAGTGGAACGGTGCATGTGCACCCTTACCGGTACCGAGTAGAACCTGGGGCAGGCAGCGTATTGCGTTGCGTTCAGAAGGAATAATCAGCATCGTGCCCGGCACCTGAGGCTTCCTTGGTGACCCTGGGATGATCATTCCTCCTCCCGGCGCGTAGATTCGGCGCTCAGGGACAGCGCTCCAATAATTAGTCGAGCGCGCGCTGCACGGAGCACCAACCCCCGTCACCGTTCGGTGCAACTACTTGCGGGTTTGGGGGATTAGTCCGGCACCGCCTTCGCTAGGGCGGCGCCGCCCACTGGTGGGTGTTGCTGCCTTGGGTGGAGGTGTGGTCTCCTCTGAGCAGTTGATTTTATTGCCGGGAACTAGGTTGGGGCAGGAAAACAGGGGGCAAACCGCGAGGTCGCGTCCACATTCTGGGCAATTCACTTAATCTCCCCGTGCCTAAATATGTATGTAAATACGGGCCTACGTAAAGCGCTCCAATGCCTTCGGGCCGATTTCGCGCTATATAAAGAATATATGCATAAAGAGCAAAACGTATACAAGGACCGATGCTCAGGTCCTCAATTGGCAATTCACTTAATCTCCCCGTGCCTAAATAGGTATGTAAATACGGCGCTACGTAAAGCGCTCCAATGCCTTCGGGTCGATTTCGCGCTATATAAAGAATATATGCATAAAGAGCAAAACGTATACAAGGACCGAGGCTCAGGTCCTCCATTTCACCCTCAACCTAGCAGCGGGGGTCCCCCCGGTGGGACCCACGCCGGCCCAGACTCTAGCTGTAGTACCCAAGCCGCTAGTTACCACTGCCCCGCTAGTGTCTGGCCGCTGCTCCCTAGCTTGGATGGTTCCATTAGTGGCCAAGGAAGGGATTTGGCATAGGGAATTCATAGATATCTTCACCCTTCTCATGCATGGGGCGGAGGGGGTAGATACTAGAAGGATGGGCACCAAGGAGGAGGACAGGAAGGTGCGGTACCATTCATATCCTGAGAAGAACATTGGGACCTGGGGTCAGGCCTTCGCCATCATGGCAGCTGTGATAGTTGAGAAATTCCCGGATGAAGGGCCAGGTCTCTTCCACTACGCAAGCGTGATCACAGAAGAGGCTGCCAAGGGCGGGGGCATGGGGTGGTACCATTATGATTGTGACTTCCGGAAACAGAGGGCTATCTGTCCAGAACTTGAGTGGGATCAGTTGGAAGTCAGGTTATGGGTGAAGCACATGGGCAAGCACACAGTGGAGGCAACAACAAAGTCAGGCGCAGCGAGTAGCGAAAAGAGCAAGGAAGATAAACAGGAGGGGAAAGGGCAGAGCAGGAAGTCCTTTCGGGGCGGTCGAGGGGGTGGCCGCAAGCCGGGCATTAGGGCACAGTCCTCCGGCACCTGCAGGCTTTTTAATACAGGGTCTTGCTCCTGGGGCAAAGCATGCCGGTTCACTCACAAGTGCAGCAAATGCGGGGCCCCCCATGCCGCCACGGCGTGTTCCGAGCGGGACAGCCCTGGCCAACCCACCCCGGATACCAGTTCGAGCGAATGATGGGAGCCAGCTTGTCCAGGGCAGAGCTGGGACAGCCAGAGAAGTGATACTCTAGCCACTCAGGATCGGAGCAGCCACGGCGGCCCACCTGGCTGTTTTAGCACCTGCCAAGGTGGAATTGGTGGGGCGGTGGGAGTCGGCCTATTACAAACGTATGTGCGCCCTTGAAACAATGTCCAACGGCACCCCCCCCCCCCACCCCCCCCCCACCGGTTTGGGTGTGCAGTGATTTGTAGTGGTTTTGTTATTGTATGGATGCGTTAATTAAATAACCATGAGTGTGAACCATGTCTCTTGTTTTACTAGGCGCGTTCTGCAGCAGCAGGGAAATGGGAAGCTGGTTCACGGACACTTTTACCGCACTAGGGGCGCTGCCTGCCAACATGGGGTGCTGCTGTCCCAATAACTGGGGTGTCAGCAGGGCAAACACAAGGGGACATGATGTCAATAGTACATTTGTCACGCCCAGGGTGCACTAAATCTCTACTTCAACGGAGCAGGAATTTGGCACCGCTGGGGAGGCTCTGGGTTGGTGGGGGGGGCACCCCCCGCCACCCTCCTACTGAGGAGCATGATGGGAGGGGCGTAGTAGGACTTACTCAATCCTCAAGGCTGGAACTTTACCGACAGCGCGCAATGCTTAAAGCCAGACAGATACCCGGAGCTGGGATACCTAGGGGGTTTCATCACTGAGGGATCTGTAGGGGCATAATTCCCATAAGGAATAAGGGTGGGTGGGCAAGGGCAAGAGTCGCCCCTTGCCCATGGTCACGCACTGGCAGCCAGGAGCACTCCTGTGCTTGGATGGTTCCCTTCCAGCTAGTTGTGGGAAGCCCTAGATAGGAAAGGTTGCAGGTAAGACTATAGCGAGTTGGTGGGGGGCCCTGGCTGCGACGGTAAGCCGCCTCCAGGGCTGTGGCGGAGTTACAGGGCGATCTGGAAGCAGGCCGGTACAAAGGGTACCTCTGCGTGGCACCATAGGGGGTGCCTGAGCCAAAACCGAGGAGCCTCAAGGGAGGTCCCGGAAGCCGTGTCGGCGACCCGCTAGTCCTGCGGGCGGTTGTGGGCCTGAACAACCGGGGGCTTGCTATGCGACGCTCCGCCCCGAGAGGGGGGGCGTGAGTAGAACTACCAACGGCACGTGATCGTAGAAAGAATCACCTGGAGGGCAGCAACGGCGGGCATCGCTCCCGCGCTGCCCGGCTCATCAGGAGGGCAGGCGACCCAGTTGGTTGCCTGCCCTTGGATCGCCCGTAAGATAACCCACCCATTACATATACTGGAATTATGTAATAAACCTGCAGCATTGTTACCCAACACCAACTGTCTTGTGTGTGTGATTTGGGTAACCTATTATGGGGGAGGGGGGACAGCGGGTTGCCCCTGGGGGTACTATGCTGTGCACCGGGAGCTTTTAGTTCAAATTGTCATTGTTAGTGCTATTTGGTGCTTGAAGCGAGTGGGGGTGGGGGGGGGGGCCTTGGTAATGCAAGATCTTGTGAGATTTTGGTTGGGATACCAAATACGGCTGGTAGGGCAGTTTCACTTTGAGTTTTCTCGCTTGCTCACTTGACCCCCCCCCCCCGCCCCACTCTCCCTCTCACAACCCAGGTATTGCCCTGAGGCAATTAGAAGGAAGAATTGTAGAGGGGCAAGGGTGCATGGCCAGGTCTGGTGACCATTGAGCTGGAAATCAGGAGTGGGGGTGGCGAAGCCGTTAGTGCCAGTCGGGGCCTGAGTACGGATCGCAGGCGGCGATCTGCACATAATCTGGAGGTCACTGGGTTCGAGTCCGGGCTAAGCCGACTCTCCCTCGTTCTGCTACGCCTAAATTGAGTGCCCAGGCACCGGTCCATGAGCGGGCCTCTATAAGGTAATATTGTAGAGGGGCAATGGTTCATGGCCAGGGCTGCTGACTCTAAACCTCTCAGGCCAGGTGTGTAGTCCTGTGGGGTGGGTGTGGTCGAGCTCAAGTGTCTTGACAATGTGTTTTATGCTATGCCAATGAATCTGTTTAAATGTTTTCACAATAAGCACACAATAATGTTTCAGGTTCGATCTCATTGCGGGTCGGTATTGGATGGTGATGTAGTTACACCTTACCGGCTAGACAATACTTCCTACGTCTGTCTCGATGCTTTTGCAGCGCTTGAGGCTCAAGGTTTATGTTGAATCTGTTTAACTGTTTTCACTGAAAGCACGGAGCCCACCGCGGGACAGCTATTTACGCATTCAGGCCACTTGAGGGCATTGCTACACTGTTCCCGAGCTATTATTGCACACAAAGGAGGATCACGAGTTCTACAGGGAAGGCAAGTCTCTATTAAGCACAAAGCCAACCTCATTCGGAATGGCTTAAAGTCAAGTCATTATTAATGTTATACACACATCCTAACTGGTATTCAAACCAATTTAGTTGGGGTGTTAACGTACAAAGGGGATAATGATTGTTCTTGCAGGTCTCGTAGGCTGATGATTTGGGGACCGCGTTGGTGCACTGTTTCACGCAAGCTCAATGGTAATTCTTGGGCCTCTGGTGGCACACGCTCCCACAAGACAAGGGTTCAAATTCTGCCATTGTCTTCAAGGTAACTCAATGAGCTGAATGTTCATGCAATGCTTTCAGCATGCATTTCCCATGTTCTCCTCAGAAGAATTTGACTTGTTTATACGCTTGCGAATAGGCACGGTGTCAATTGTTTTAAGTCTGAACATTGTCATCGAGCACAACGTGTTGTACCGGTTTATATGTAGGTACTGTTCTACAGGTTTGTATAGTACAGGGAGTCAATTGTATTAATTTTGCACTTTGTTGGGGAGCATGATGTGCATTACTCGTTACATGCTACGTACTTGTTTCGCAAGATTGCAAGTCTGCACGGTGTTAACTAGTGTAATTTCTTATGCACTTGGTGGAGTAAGTGCTGACATTTAAGTCCCCAGAGCGCGGAGGGTCGAGCACGCAATGTGGGGAGCCAGAGGGTTCAGTGTCCTTTTACACCTAGTCTGGGAGCCACAGATTCAGCAATTCCCCATGCTATGGCTGGTCGAGGCGGGTAAAATGTGCCCCTGTAAACAAAGGGCAGGTTACAGGTCACTTTAGTTAAGCCATATTCACACGTTCTCTAGCCAGGGCAGCAGGCGGGTTGCGGCAAGTGTCATTGAACAAGGGTGCTGTGGTGCAAGAAGTTTGGTAAACTCTGCTTTAGAGTACAAATGGTGACAAGGTACTATAGACCATTTGGCATCCCCAATATTCAGGAAAGGGCAGGTATTTGCACATATTATTCCCCCCTGATTCCCGCAGACTGGTCTGGCCCCTGGGTTATCCTGCTAGGGGTAGAACCAGATATTGGAAGGGGCATCTTCTGCGACCTGTGTCCCGAATAGGTTGATAGTCAACGCTGGGGTAGACGCAACATGAAGGGCATGGTTACTGCTGAGGTTATCCCAAAGTTGGGGGCAAACTGGGTTGGAGGAGTATGTATAAAGTCCTCAGGAAGCTTTCAGCATTCCTTCAATCTAAGTAAGGGGGGTTAGTGGTACATAAGTAGCAGCGTGTGGGTAACATACACCGGTTTTTCACAAAGACACAATTAGGTTATGGTCCAACAAGCACTATACACACCGAACCGTAAGAGTGATAGTAAGGTAGGTCGGACACCCCTTGTCTTCTACCTGCACTGGCACATTGTGTCAAGAGTTGCTGGGGCAAAGTATTGCGGACAATTATAAGTACATTTGGCATTCTCTTTCAGGGTGCACGAAAGTAGTTTAACGAATGTGTAACCCTGGTCTTATGGCTGTGTAGGGCCATTCCCATTAGAGATATGTCCATGGCGGGAGGGGTTTTATTGCAAGTTGCATTTGGGATATTCCCTCTTTAACGTCAGCAGCTGCACACATAGCCAGCAAGACGCAGCCTGGGATGTCTGGCGGCGAACACTTCAGATTAAACCAGAAAACAAAAATTCCTGTAAGAAAGGAGGGATAAATGGCAAGTACACAAGGACTCCCTTGCTTAATGTCACATATTCCATGACGGGAGGTCGTCAAGAGGGGACAGGCATTGGGCCTTTCAGCTGTGTGGAGTCAGGCTCACATAGAGGTACGCCCAGGTGGGAAGGGGGTGCTTCTTTAGATTCTCATGACCAATGCGGTTCATGGTATCTCCTAGTGGAGCCACTGAAGGTGTACTGCAGGGAAACTGTGAACTGGGGATCTGGGATTATGACACTTCAGATAACTGGGACAGGAAGTAAGGCGGGCTGGATAACTCTTTCTTCTACCTGCATTGGCACATCTTGTCAGAAGTGATTGTCAAAGGGATTGCACTTCACCCAGGTAATGTTAGCACCCATCCACACCAAGCCAATTGTTTAAGGTCACCCTGGCTGCATTTACACAGCCCAGTATTAGGCCCTGGTGGGTCAGTGCCACGAATTACTAAATTCAACTGGACAGGAGACGTGACCGTGGGTTACACTAGCAGGAGTTTGGAGAGAGCTGACTACACCCATGGTCAAGGTGTAGTTTTAAGTAGTTGGAGTGGCACTCTTATTTGATCAGGGGTTCGATGCTACATAAGGGCATTGCCGCGTTGCGGCCAGAGCACAGGCATTGTGTGTTTCCCAGGGTGCAGCAAGTGAAGGCAAGGCTCTTTCCAAATCTGGCACCAGAACACAAGGTAGCCAGGGCCAACGCGTATGTTGGGTGACTTGTGTAGGCACCTGTGTAGTTGTCACTCCACGAAAGGGTGAGTTGTCTCCAATAGTGGGCACAAGACGTATATTGTTTCAAACCAGATTTAAGGTGTTCACTAGGGTTTAGCAATCAAAGGGGTTTGTGCTATCGTCTGGTCAACGGGGCAAAGTAAGGGCACCCCAGAAACAAGGGCATGTGACATGTTCCTGCAGTTAAGCTCAAATGCCCCGCCCGGTTAGCTATATTAGACTCACCGGGTGGGGATGCTGTCAGCCAACATAGTGTGCTGCCGCCCAAGAAATGGGGAAACAGGGTGTCAAGCACAAAAGGCTACTGTGTAAAAAGAACATTTGGCACGTCCAGTGTTCAACAAAAAATTAAGATTTAAGGGAGCAGGTAATTTTCCACCGCTGGGGCTGCGCAGGGTGGGCAGTGTGAACTCACCCGCCCCCCCCCCCGCCATCGGGGAGTATTCTAGGATGGTGGTAAAGTAGGACTTAATCAATCTTTAATGTTAGGCACCATATTGTACACAGTGCGCACTGTTTAAATCAGACAGATTCTCTAAGCTGGTATGCCTAGGGGGTTCCACCACAGAGGGAGCGGGCGAAATGCCCATAAGGAATAAGGGATACATGGCAAGGGCTGGAGGGCACCCACGTCATGATTTAGACAGCAAAGGGACTGTGCATATGTTAAGTATAATCCTTTTCGCCATAATAGCCAAAGTAGGCAGGCGGGTTGTGGGAGCGGTCACCTAGCAAGTGGGCTGCTGTCCCATAGATGGGGCTCGCAGGTGTTCAGGCACACACGGTGCTAGAAGGACGGCAGCTGGGTGAGATCAGCAAATAGATGGGGCAATGTGAGCCATGGTGTCTGAAATCGTCCCGCCCAGAGTTGGCACGGGGCTGAGTCATGTGATGCAGTGGAACTTTCCCGCATGAGGGTGAATAGTTCTTGGCACAAGTTCACTGGCCACAAGGGCCTTTGGTTTCATCAGACACTAGCTGATCCAGGCTAACGTCAAGGGCTATAGGGATACAGATGGGATTCATCTATCACCAGTAGGGATGGATCTCTTCCTCCTAGATTTGCAGAAGGCTCTAGACAGGAGAGGTTGCGGGTAAGACTATAGCTGTTTGGTGGGGGGCTCTGGCTAGCGACGGTGGCCGCCTCCAGAGCTGTGGCGGAGTTACAGGGCGATCTGGAAGCAGAGGGGTACAGTAGGGTACCTCTGTGCGGCACCATAGGGGTTGCCAGAGCCAAATCCTAGGAGCCTCATGGGAGGTTCCTGGAAAACCGTGTTGGCGCCCCGTTAGTCCTTCAGGCGGTTGTGGGCCTGAACAACCGGGGGTTTGCTATGCTACGCTCCACCCTGAAAGGGGCGTGAGTAATAAGGGACCAAATGTGTCACGTGATTCGGGAAGAGGATCACTAGAAGGGGCAGCACAGATGGGGTTCGCCCCAGTGCTGCTTGGCTCATCAGGCGGCAGGCGGCCCAGATGGCTGCCTGCTCTTGGATCGCCCGTAAGATAACTCACCCTATTACATAACGGTGTATGTAATAAACCTGCAGCAACTTTACCCAAACAAGAAATGTGTTGTGTGTTTATTTATTAGCATGCATGTTACGTTCGAGGGGTGGGGAAGGCTGCCAATGGTGATACTATGCGGCTGACCGAGGCCCCCGCAGGGGGCCACTAAAGAGGGCAGCCCTCTAGCATCATCGGGGCACCCCACACCCCCCCTTAGGGGCAGGGACTCAGGGAGGAGTCCCCCCAGCCTCGTTGTGACACACTAGGGAGCGTCACTTCCTGTGAGCTAGGACTGAGGGAGGAGTATATAGGCCTCCCCCACCATCTTGGCACCCTCTTTTGCGTTCCCGACACGCCGTCTCCCACCCTACCGCTTACCCCACGTGGTTTGTGACAGGCAGGAGGCAGAGAATGTTGTAATGTTGTCTTTTTTTGTTGCAGGTGGAGTTACAGGGCGATCTGGAAGCAGAGGGGTACAGAAGGATATCTCTGCGCAGCACCATAGGGGGTGCCTGTTAAATGGTAGCGGCAGTTTCAGTCGATAACCTTTCAAGTATTTGCCCGGCGGTAATCGCCTCTCATACCACTCGATAATTTACCAATGAAAGAGGCAGGCGCCGGAGACTGGAAGGCAGGAAACAAAGTTTTATTCCGTCGGAGCAGAACACATCAGATCAGACAGCAAGGTATCGTCACGAGGTGCTCTAACTGCATCTCTGAGACCTGGTCTCTTATACACCGGTTTATTGCTTTATTACACATAGTACATTCTTGAGATTCCCTTGATGCATGAGAGAACATCCCCTGAAGCCCCGGCTCAGATCCGATCCCACACATAGTTACAGTAGAAGTTCCCACCTTACCCGCAGTAGGAGATGGCTATCGCGCAGCAGGGAATTCCGCCAATTCCTGGGGGTGTGTGCGACCGGCCGGGTCTCAGGGGGTAGGGGCTTTGATCCACTGTAATCCCTTTGATGTGGGGTGTTTCCCTTACAGTAGGGGCAATAAACTGCATCCGCAGGGCTAGGTGGTGGCCTGGGACCAGTTCGGACAATGAGGCGCAGAGGAAGGGGGTTATCAAAGGAGCGGCATGACCATGTATGGGATGTCGGTCGGATGTGGTTCCGTAGCAGGGTCGCGCAGAAGGAGAGGGTTTATGGCCCGTGTATGAGAGAGCGGGGGCGGCCGGCGCGCGGGGGGATGCTTGCAGCGCCAGGGAAAAGCGCTGGCGATCGAGAATGAGCGGGGAGAGAGTGGGGTGCCAAAAATGGCGGCCGTGCATTCGCTGTGCGTGGCGCTGGGGAGAGGCAAGATGGCGCAGATAATGTTCAGTTTGCAAGCTAAATTTCCACAGTCCTCCCTTTTAACATATCTCGCCAGCTTACCTGGCTGTCATTTATCTTCGTTAACCTTCAGCTATAATATCGTTAATGTCTTTCGTACATTCCTTAAAGATACAGAGTTTTTAGGGCAGGCAGGAGTAATCTGACACATTTGCTTATAGTTACATACAGGTGATAAAGTAGGCGAGGAGGTAGTACACACAGAGTTACATCAGCTGTGCCGCATGTCAGGCCCAGGGACAGGAGGAGGGGAGTTTGTTTGAGCACAAATAGGATACTGTAAAGCAAACAGGATGTTTCCGGCAAAGCAAGGGATATTTTATACATTACTTAAGGCCCAGACATTGTGGATCGAAAATAGTCAGTATAGTCGTGTACAGGGCTGGTGTTGTATGAATGTTACTATACAAAGTTACATTTTCTTAACTTCTCAGTGTACAGTCGGAAGTGATTGATGCAACATCATGAAAACTTGATAAGAAGATAGTTAATATAAAAAGGTGGTTGGGAGAGGATTTTCAACTTTGACATGGGTTCTTCTTTCCAGTGTCCTTTTTTATAAAGAGCCATCACTGGTAAGCTCTTATTGTTGTTCTTCTTTCGTTGGCACTGTTGAGCACCGGCGGTGGAGCTAAGGTCCAGCTCAAATCCAATTTCTCACGTTGCAGGGTGTGATCATTCACTGTTCTCCGATCACAGCCCTGTTCCTTAACACAGTTCACCATAGGTACTTTGAGACAGGGTACCTGCTTTTTGTTCTTCTGTGGGTAAGTCCGATTTATAATCCATATAAAAGAGGGTGAGAGAGAGTGGGGTGTGACGTGCTTCGGGATGCCGAGGGAAGAGGGGGTGGAGTGGGATCGGATCAAAAATGTGGACCAAGGGGAGCAGAATCTTCCAGCACTGGGCCCATCAATCGGGCCCGACGGGTTGAGACTTCAGGCACGCTGGTCGGTGAGCAGGGGGCCTCGATGTAGCCCTTCGCGCTTATCATTCTGAAAATGGTGTCTCGTCTCACGCCCTTTTTGCTTCGTAGCTTCCCCCTTGGTCGATGTCATAGATGTTCCATGGTCTGCAGCCAGGCTGTGCGTCACGTCCGACCCCTCCCTTCCGATGGCAGCACGTTATCTTTAAATGGGTACAAGAAACAAAAATCTTAGAGAGTTGGCAGGGAAGACATCTACATACTTCATCCTCTCTCCCAACCACCGAGTAGTTGCGGACATATTTTTATCGGTTGCTGCATGATTGGTGTCTTTTAACTCTGATGTTAGTGTGTGCGTTACTAATCTATTAATCATTGCTGTGGTGCAAGTTTCTGTGGGTGTCCCTGTCCATCGTCTGGCCCCCTAGGTGCCGATTCCTGCGCCCGATACTGGTTGCAGGAAGCCTGACATCTGTCAATCTTCTAGTCTATAAAAAATTCGAACCGGCTTCTCCGGCAGAGGCTCGTTCGTCCCAACACAAGTTTTGTTACTACATATTTCTTTCCGAGGACTGCTAAGTTTATAAAAAGAAAGTGCGAGGTGCTACTGTCACGGGTTCACGAGTATCCATTTCGGGGAGGAACATAAGCTAAGCATTATTTTTGCTGGCGACAATAGATAACCCTTTATCAGTTTAGGCGATGTATTATTAGTGAATAAGGTCATCAGCTGTGTCGTTCGAAATACTCTGAGGCGGCTAGTATAGGGCTGGGGTTATCTTGGGAGAACGGGGTGCTTTTAGACATTCTATTTCGGGGTAATTGGGCGGGGGTAATTCTGGGCGGTGGAGATGGTGTTGTTAAAGCTCTGAAAAAACGGAAACCACTGACATATAGTCCCCGTGATGAGGGCCAAATTGGGAGACATCAGTCGTCTTACCTGTCCCTTCTTTTCTCAGCCAATTAAGCTCAATATTTGTAGAAAGGAGAGGTAGTAACGTGGCAAAGTACGGTCGTTTTGTTTCAGTCAATTTGTTCGAACACCACCGTGCTCCAGGCCAATTATACACTTACCGAGGAGGTATGTGTCGTTAATTTATTCAAACAGAAAAGAGGGTAAGAAGGCTTTTTAGTGAGGGAGTGAGAGAGAGAGAGAGAGAGAGAGAGAGAGAGAAGAGAGAGAGAGAGAGAGAGAGAGAGAGAGAGAGAGAGAGAGAGAGAAGAGAGAGAGAGAGAGAGAGAGAGAGAGAGAGAGAGAGAGAGAGAGAGAGAGAGAGAGAGAGAGAGGTGTGCATCAAGTAGGCTATTTGGCATACATACGATACAAAACGAGAGAGACATGGGTAAGATAATAGGCCACTTGGTGCACACACAACATGGAGTAGCATGGGTCTGTTCCATGTAAGAAAACACAAGCGGGGAAAAGACATAAATTCGGTGATCACGTACACACAAATGCCGGATAGGGTGTGACAGTACATGCATCAGGCGCAGAAACTTAAGATGGAGACTCAGGGCTACGTTGAGCATCGGGACCTCTCCTTTCCTGTCCTCCTTTCCTATGCATGCTGCGTACTTTCAGTATTTTGTAGTTTATCCTAGGGGGTGTCGGACCCTGTATTCTCCTCCCTTTGATCGATGGTGAGCATTTCAATCATACAGTGACGCTCTCTCCAAGTGACCTAAGCATGAGATGCACACACATTCATACCGTGTAATTATAGCACACACGCACAATCATGCCATACAGTTTTCATGTTCTCAATGGTGGTCTGCACTTCACGCACTATCTCACAACGTTTGTCTAAATTTTCCCTGATATTGAACTCGGTGCGGTCCATGTCCACTTCATTCTTCAGTCGCAGCTTCGTTGTGACCTATAGAGGGGGAAAAGAGGGGAGGGGATGTGCAGTATTCAAAGTACCCCAGCGCGCGCAGACACGAAAAAGTTCTACTTACCACGTACCAAGCTAGTCGCAGGAATGGGTGATACCACAGACCTATTATTCTCTTTGTCCGAGACAAAGATGCTCTAATTTATTTCATTTCCTAAATTCGGGTTCCCTTGTCATACATGCATTTCTCAATCGGTCGTGTATTAAGGTGCAAGATACCATACCTTGCGTTCGGCATATACCCTGAGCTATGGTTGACCATGGTGTAACAACTCTTGGAAAAAGATAGGTGTGATGGGTACAAATTCCGTTAATCAAAAAAGATTCAGGCAAATGGGGACTGCATTATCTGTTTTCTATTGCTTGGGGGTAACAATCATTTATTCAAATGAAGAAATCTTTATCAACCTATGTGATTAGTCATGGCACTGATTCCGTAATTCTTTCGAGAGACCCTTTATTTAAAACAATGTCAGCATACAAGATACGGGCCTACAACCGTTCAGGCCGGCCACGTGGTGGGGAGGCGTCGAGTGTCATGAGCAATGCTACTACGGCATAAAATCGGTTCCCTTCCCGCCCCTCCCTGACCATCATGTGTGGAAGCATCGTATATATATATATATATATATATATATATATATATGTCTCTTTTTAACACAAATGTCACGTGACTGGGACGCCATAAGGGGTTGTAGGCCTCTCCTACATCGGCGCCATCTTGGGGCGAGGTCGGGCCAGAGTACAGTCTAAGTCTTTCCAT
This sequence comes from Triturus cristatus, assembly GCF_964204655.1. Lineage (NCBI taxonomy): Eukaryota > Metazoa > Chordata > Amphibia > Caudata > Salamandridae > Triturus > Triturus cristatus. The sequence continues at coordinate 142,031,412 of NC_140585.1, read as the reverse complement.
GAATTAGCTGTTGGACCAGAATTCCTTTCAGTAGTTCGAGAACTTTCGTTAGCGTCAACTTTGCGTCAGCATGGCGTCACTGCGACCTCGTAGCAATGCCATGGTTCGTTCTTGGGGCGGGGCAGCAGGCGGGTTCTTCCGCCGACGCTTCGAACCAGTCTTTCTCACTGCACCAAGCGGAGGCAAGGTGGCTGCTATCCGGGGCAAAGAGCAGTGGCAGCGGTTTGTCCTTACCGGAAGTCCGCGGGAGTCGAGTGTCAAATGACTCCAGCCGATTCTGCAAGGCTGAGGGGAGCATCTTGTCAAGGGTGGGGCCCATGCCCAAGCAGACAAGCTTTCGAGTCCAGAATTGTCTCACGGTGGGCTTTAGGCCTGGATCCGGAGGAGCCGACCGCCGGAGTTCAAGGGCAGCAGTACCAGCAGCTCTTCGGTACAGCCACCGGAGAGGAGCAAACAGCAGTAACAACGGCAATTCGGATGGTACTGCCACCGGGGTGATTCCAGTAGCAGCGACGACAGCAGTTTGGATGGTATCACCACCGGGGTGGGTCCCCGATTACTTGGCTGCGGGGGCCCACTTCCCGCGTCGGGAGCTAGTGGCGATCCTGGTGAACCCGTGCTTGGGCTGTTGTCCGGTGGTCGCGTGCAGCGGCAGGGTGCAGCTCAGCTGGCTGGTGAGTCAAAGACGGCTGGGGTGCCCTCATCTGCTGGCGAGCCTCCACCTGGGGAGGTGGGGGAGGCCCGTCTGCGTCGCTTCCCCCCGTCAGGGCATCAGCCCTTATTAAAGAAAGAAGAAGAGAAAACGGAAAGGCCCGCACAGCGTGGCGGGCTCCGCCTTGGGGTTGCCAGAACTTCGGCGCTTCGTATAGCCTCCGGCCTATTCGCACAGTCGTCCGCCACTGATGTCAATGGATTTTTGCATGGCTTTTATAGCCCAAAGCCGACTAAAAGAACCGCCCAAAACAGGCCAATGTTGCAATTTCGAGGAAGGAGAGGCGAGGACGGTGTCACGTGGACGTTAAGGCTTTGGGATGGAGGTTGCAGCAGACTGTCATGTAAATAGTTGTTTTAAAACGTGTTTTAACCTGTTTACCCTGTTGGTGTGTTTGTTATATCTTATAAGTTATTAAAATGTTATAACTATACTACTTCGTTGGAGTGTTTGTACATATTTGCAATCTGATGACGAGCACAAGGAGGTTTACTGTGCAATCGGAAAAATATCATAGCCCAATTGTGCGCGATCTAGCCCTAGTTTGGTGACGTCGATGGTGGGTGTCAGCAGGCTTCCGTTTGTGCGGGATTTTGTCATGCTTATTGGGCGGGGTGGGCAGTAGGGCAGACAGGTTTAGGTAGCGAGAGTAATGGAGTCGGGCTACCTCGTGGCCGTCTCGACCGTGAGCTTGACTCCTTCCCTTGGTTTCATATGTCCCACAAAGGGCTAACTCCTAGCGTTACTTTAGTTTTTGTAAGGCCAAAAAGGATCCCACCAGTGCCTTTACTATTTTGTCGATTCCTGTTCGTTCATCCTTCGTTAATCGATTCATTCTGGTGGAATCTTTCTTTCCCATCTCATGGTCATCTAGCGTTATTGCCGATGTTGTGTTCAGCACAGGAGGCTCGGCCGGCGCGGAGGCCGTGAGGACCGAGGCCCCTGTACTGCTTTCGCTCGTGTTCGGGGGTTGTGGGTGTTGCACTACTGACTGGGAGGGTGCATATGGAGGGGGCATGTAAATGATCGGGGGACCTAACAGTAATTCGTCATTCGTTCGCTGCTTGGAGGACAACTCAGGGTAGAGCAAAGAAGGGGTCCTAACAGCGTACTGTCCTGATGTTTCGGGCTCCTGTCTTAGTTTAGTTTCCCTTCTCTCCTTTATTTCTTCTTCTAACTTTCTAGCGGCAAGGTGAGCTGCCTTTCGTAATTCCTTTTCTGCTTTTACTTCTTCCCTCTTTTTCCGTTGCGTTGCTTCTTTGCGCCACATGCCAATACTGTCAAGCATAGTAGGCGTGGTCTTATTGCTACGCAGGGCTATTTCTAGCACTTCTATCTTATGGTCGTCGAAGGATCCCATCAGTGGCCACTGACTCTCGGGGTCCTTCTTTGTATATTTATGCCATAGTTTGGTATAAGCTACGGCGACTAGTCCATATTTAGTGAACATGTCCTTATTAGGGGTGCCCTCCAGTGGAGCCGGATGGTTCACCTCTAATAAGCGGTCCGGGCAGAACCAACTACCAATCAGTGGGGAGAAGATAGGCATGACGGGTTTCAACGGGGACAAAAGTCAGCACTACCTATCTTTTCACTGCTTGCAAAGACTAGACAGAATATCTCTATTCTTCGTTATTTGTAAGCAGAGAATACCTCCAAAGAACCAATATCGAACAACTAGTGTTCGGACAATCAATCAATCAATCAATCAATGGGAGATAAAGATAGGCATGACGGGTTTCAACGGGGACAAAAGTCAGCATTACCTACCCTTCACTATTTGCAAAGACTAGACAGAATATTTCTATTCTACGTTATTTGCAAACAGAGAATATCTCAAAGAGCACTATTCTTCAAAACAATCAATGTTCGGACAATCAATCAGTGGGGAGATAAAGATAGGCACGACGGGTTTCAACGGGGACAAAAGTCTGCGTTACCTACCCTTCACTATCTGCAAAGGGAGAGAGAGAGAGTATTTCTACTCCTCCCCGTTTGTAGACAGCGAATATCTCAAAGAGAACAATCAATGAGCACAATCAATGAGCAATACTAGTATTCAAAAAGCTTCGGACAATTAATCAATTATTTCGCTATTTGTCGTGTATCACGACCTTACCCGGACCGCGTGGACAGTTTCTCGTCTTCCGCCTCCAGTGCCCGATCGTCCTCTACTCTCCGTATTTGCCGCGGCACTCCTGATGGTTCCCAGTCAGGACCGTAGATCACTCGAGAGAGAGGTCTGCTCGGAACCAGTGAAGTTCGGATGATCGGCTGCCAGACGAGGGTCTATTGGGCAGGAGCTCTCCCGATCGTTGCAGTCGTTCACTCTGTCGTCGGGACCTCTCCCACTGGATCCACGTGTCGCTGATGGGCCCCACGTTTGGGACGCCAATTGTTAAATGGTAGCGGCAGTTTCAGTCGATAACCTTTCAAGTATTTGCCCGGCGGTAATCGCCTCTCATACCACTCGATAATTTACCAATGAAAGAGGCAGGCGCCGGAGACTGGAAGGCAGGAAACAAAGTTTTATTCCGTCGGAGCAGAACACATCAGATCAGACAGCAAGGTATCGTCACGAGGTGCTCTAACTGCATCTCTGAGACCTGGTCTCTTATACACCGGTTTATTGCTTTATTACACATAGTACATTCTTGAGATTCCCTTGATGCATGAGAGAACATCCCCTGAAGCCCCGGCTCAGATCCGATCCCACACATAGTTACAGTAGAAGTTCCCACCTTACCCGCAGTAGGAGATGGCTATCGCGCAGCAGGGAATTCCGCCAATTCCTGGGGGTGTGTGCGACCGGCCGGGTCTCAGGGGGTAGGGGCTTTGATCCACTGTAATCCCTTTGATGTGGGGTGTTTCCCTTACAGTAGGGGAAATAAACTGCATCCGCAGGGCTAGGTGGTGGCCTGGGACCAGTTCGGACAATGAGGCGCAGAGGAAGGGGGTTATCAAAGGAGCGGCATGACCATGTATGGGATGTCGGTCGGATGTGGTTCCGTAGCAGGGTCGCGCAGAAGGAGAGGGTTTATGGCCCGTGTATGAGAGAGCGGGGGCGGCCGGCGCGCGGGGGGATGCTTGCAGCGCCAGGGAAAAGCGCTGGCGATCGAGAATGAGCGGGGAGAGAGTGGGGTGCCAAAAATGGCGGCCGTGCATTCGCTGTGCGTGGCGCTGGGGAGAGGCAAGATGGCGCAGATAATGTTCAGTTTGCAAGCTAAATTTCCACATGCCAGAGCCAAATCCTAGGAGCCTCATGGGAGGTTCCTCGAAAACCGCGTCGGCGCCCCGTTAGTCCTTCAGGCGGTTGAGGGCCTGAACAACCAGGGGTTTGCTATGTTACGCTCCGCCCTGAAAGGGGCGTGAGTAATAAGGGACCAAATGTGTCACGTGATTCGGGAAGAGGATCACTAGAAGGGGCAGCACAGATGGGGTTCGCCCCAGTGCTGCTTGGCTCATTAGGCGAGCAGGCGGCCCAGATGGCTGCCTGCCCTTGGATCGCCCGTAAGATAACCCACCATATTACATAACGGTGTATGTAATAAACCTGCAGCAACTTTACCAAAACAAGTAATGTGTTATGTGTTTATTTATTAGCATGCATGTTACGTTCGAGGGGTGGGGAAGGCTGCCAATGGTGATACTATGGCTGGAGCCAAAGCGGGGGGCGGTGCTGCATGCAGAACGTTCTTTTCGCCCCTCTGATGCCTGACACCCTGGACTTGGCCCCAGCTCACCCAAAAACTGGCCCTGCTGCCCAGGGTGCCTTTCGAATACCAAATGAAGTGTTAGGTGTGGCTCACATAGTGCAACTACAAGCGCCATGTGTGTTAGGACTGCCGTGCAGTTTTGTTTGCCAGGACCGGTCATAAAAAGGTCAGGGCATTGAAACAGAGTCCGAATGGGAAGCTTTGCCATGACCCACTTTTTAAACAGGTGGGACCCGGCCATGACCCACTTTTTAAACCGGTGAGACCCGGCCCACTTAAAGCCTCTCCTTCCAGTGCTTCTCTTTCCCTCCATGTCCCCCCCCCCAACAGGCTCATGCCATAAATCATAATATTAACTCCGGTTACCGCCTCCATGATCTAACTCCTATACCAAGCCACTGTTCGACTGCAGATCAGTTTACTTACCATTTAATAAGGGAAATGCAAGTGTTTTCCCTCCATACTCACACCCCAAAGAGAAGAACACGTTTCATGGCTTCTTCAGTCCATGTAAAGAGCCCGCCCATCCTCTGTAATAATACACTGGTCAGAGGACCCGACAATAAATGGTCCCCTTTTCTCATTCAGGAGTTTGACAAATTTGATAGTCACGCTTATTCCCTCTTTTATTCATGGGGTCAAATAGTTGTTTATCTTTACCTTTGTCCCTTGGTGTCCTCTTAATTAATATAATGGTGATATATAATTGAGTAGTATGGTGACGTTGGTGGCGTAGGCTTAGCGTGTATTGCATGAAACGCTGTTGAGAGAACCCGATAAACTGTTCCTTCGTCAACCAAGGGGCCAGATGGGTTTGGTCAGCTTGATAGCAAGCTGATTCCCTTTAATTCAGGGACCAGATGGGTTTGGTCAGCTTGATAGCAAGCTGATTCCCTTTTATTCAGGGGTCAGATGGGTTTGGTCAGCTTGATAGCAAGCTGATTCCCTTTTTATTCAGGGGCCAGATGGGTTTGGTCAGCTTGATAGCAAGCTGATTCCCTTTTTATTCAGGGGCCAGATGGGTTTGGTCAGCTTGATAGCAAGCTGATTCCCTTTTTATTCAGGGGCCAGATGGGTTTGGTCAGCTTGATAGCAAGCCGATTCCCTTTTTATTCAGGGGCCAGATGGGTTTGGTCCGCTTGATAGCAAGCTGATTCCCTTTTATTCAGGGGCCAGATGGGTTTGGTCCGCTTGATAGCAAGCTGATTCCCTTTTATTCAGGGGCCAGATGGGTTTGGCCAGCTTGATAGCAAGCTGATTCCCTTTTATTCAGGGGCCAGATGGGTTTGGTCAGCTTGATAGCAAGCTGATTCCCTTTTTATTCAGGGGCCAGATGGGTTTGGTCAGCTTGATAGCAAGCTGATTCCCTTTTATTCAGGGGCCAGATGGGTTTGGTCAGCTTGATAGCAAGCTGATTCCCTTTTATTCAGGGGCCAGATGGGTTTGGTCAGCTTGATAGCAAGCTGATTCCCTTTTATTCAGGGGCCAGATGGGTTTGGTCAGCTTGATAGCAAGCTGATTCCCTTTTTATACCGGGGCCAGATGGGTTTGTCATCTTGTGGCATAAAACTACAGGTCCTTCAGCCTCATCAGGGGTTTCTCAACGATCCCATAAATATGTGAATCTTTATTATGAGCTATGGGAAGGCAGTCTCTCTCTGTCAGTCTCTCTCTCTCTCTGTCAGTCAGTGTCTCTCTATCTCTCGCTCTCAGTCGGTCAGTGAGTCGCTCCCTCAGTCAGTCAGTCTCTTTTAAGTCAGCCAGTCTCTCTCCTCTCTCTCGGTCAGTCAGTCAGTCTCTCTATCTCTCTTTCTCAGTCAGTCTCTCTCTCAGTCAGTCTTTCTCTCTCTGTCAGTCAGTCAGTCTCTCTCTCTCTCTCTGTCAGTCAGTCAGTCTCTCTCTCTCTGTCAGCCAGTCTCTCTCTATCTCTCTCTGTCAGTCAGTCTCTCTCTCTATCTCTCTCTGTCAGTCAGTCTCTCTCTCCCAGTTAGTCTCTCTTTCTCTCTCTCAGTCAGTCAGTCTCTCTCTCAGTCAGTCCGTCTCTCTCTCTCTCTGTCATTCAGTCTCTCTCTCTCTCTCTCTTTCAGTCAGTCTCTCTCTCAGTTGGTCAGTCAGTCACTCCCTCAGTCAGTCAGTCTCTTTCTAAGTCAGCCAGTCTCTCTCCTCTCTCTGTCAGTCAGTCTTTCTCTGTCAGTCTCCCTCAGTCAGTCTCTCTCTGTCAGTCTCTCTCTCACACACTCAGTCAGTCTCTCTCTCTCTCTGTCAGTCAGTCTCTCTCTCAGTCAGTCTCTTTCTCTCAGTCAGTCTCTCTCTCTGTCAGTCAGTCTCTCTCTTAGTCAGTCAGTCTCTCTCTGTCAATCAGTCTGTCTCTCTCTCTCTGTCAATCTCTCTCAGTCAGTCTCTCTCTGTCAGTTTGTCTCGCTCTCTCAGTCAGTCTTTCTCTATCAGTCAGTCAGTTTCTCTCTCTCTCTCTCTCTCTCTCTCTCAGTCTCTCACTTGTCAGTCAGTCAATCTCTCTCTCTAAGTCAGTCTCTCTCAGTCAGTCCGCCAGTCTCGTTCAGTCAGTCAGTTAGTCTCTCTCTCTCTCTCTCTCTCTCTCTCTCTCTCTCTCTCTGTCAGTCAGTCTCTCGATCTCTCTCTCAGTCAGTCTCTCTCTCTCTAAGTCAGTCTCTCTCTCTCCCTCTCTCTCTCTCTCAGTCAGTCTCTCTCTGTTAGTCAATCAGCCTCTCCCTCAGTCAGTCAGTCTCTCTAATTCAGCCAGCCTCTCTCCTCTATCTCTGTCAGTCAGTCAGTCTCTCTCAGCCAATCAGTCTCTCTCTGTCAGTCTCTCTCTCAGTCAGCCAGTCTCTCTCTCTGTCAGTCTCTCTCTCTCTGTCAGTCAGTCTCTGTCTCTCTCTGTCTCTCACTCAGTAAGTCTCTTTCTCTCAGTAAGTCTCTTTCTCTCAGTCAGTCTCTCTGTCAGTTAGTCTCTTTCTCTGTCAGTCTCTCTCTCTCTGTCAGTCAGTCAGTCGCTTTCTCTGTCAGTCAGTCTCTCTCTTAGTCAGTCTGTCTCTCTCAGTCAGTCTCTCTCTCTTAGTCAGTCTGTCTCTCTTTTAGTCAGTCTCTCTTGGTCAGTCAGTCTCTCTCTTAGTCAGTCAGTCTCTCTCTCTCTGTCAGGTAGTCTCTCTCTCTCTCTCTCTCTCTCTCTCTCTCTCTCTCGCAGCCAGTCAGTCTCTCTCAGTCAGTCAGTCTCTCTTGCTCTCAGTCAGTCTCTCTGTCAGCCAGCCTCTCTCTCTCTCAGTCAGTCAGTCTCTCTCTGTCAGTCAGTCTCTCTCTCTCTCCCTCAGTCAGTCTCTCTCTCTTGGTCAGTCTCTTCCAGTCAGTCAGTCTCTCTCTACCGTAGTCAGTCAGTCTCTCTCTCAGTCAGTCAGTCAGTCTCTCTCTCCCTCAGTCGTCAGTCAGTCAGTCTCGCTCTCTCAGTCAGTCAGTCTCTCTCTTAGTCAGTCTCTCTCTCAGCCAGTCTCTCTCTTGGTCAGTCAGTCTCTCTCTCCACTCTCTCTCTCTCTCTCCACTCTCTTCTGTTATTGGTAATATTGGGTGTACATTACCTGCAAGGTCCGCAGGCCGCCAGGGAAGGCCTACCGGGCCGCTGGCCGCCCGTTGGCCATACTATGAGTACCACAGCTCTAGAGCAAGTGATTTTCAAACAAAAATCTTAATGACACATGCATATGTCTGAGCTTTCTTTCACCAAAACAGAAACACAATGAAACACCATAAAGTGGTTTCTTGTTGACAATGTGGTTGGCCCATTCTGCTTGCAAAGTTTCCAAGGTTGAGACATGTTATTGCTCTATCCATTTATTTGAAATAAAAAAATGGATGTCAGTGGGATGAGGAGCAGTGCAGTGTCTTCACATGTAGCACCAGTGCCCTGACAGGGCATAGACTGTTTACCATTGCATAATGTATGTGATTGCTGTTTACAGCAGTGAGAAACGGCAGATGTGCACTGCTATCAAGCGCTATTACAGAGAGTCTTTCATGATGAGCCTAATGGACTCATGGTGCCAGATGTACGACTATAGCATTTTGCGACACTATTTGCGATTCCCAATGGGGTCGCAAATTGCATGCCTCATGAACAGTAAAAAGGCTGTCACAATTTGCGACCCCATTGGAATGGCTAGCACTCCCAGGGATGGTGGCCTGCTTGGGTCAGCAGGCCACCATGTCTGGGACTGCTTTTTCAAGAAAGCAAATTTTTAGGTCTCGCCTGACGTTAGCAGCGCGCATGCGCTGCCCTCGCCATGCAAGGGCCTTTTGGAATCAATACGGTTTGAGAAGGGTGCTTTAAGCCACGCCCTTCTTTCCAATTGATTTGCGTCATCATTTATGTTAAACGACGTCGCGTGATTGGCAAATGGGCTTTTTGGTTACTGCCATGTCCAATTTTAGGATGGCCCATTTCGACTGGCCGACTCCATCTTTGTTTGGCGTGACGTAGGAGGGTGTGCTGGTAGCTTTTTTACTGGCTCCTCATTGGAAATCCTACCCACTCCTCTCTTCCCTTCCCCCCATCCCAAACAAAACTTCCCAAAGTTGCGCTCTTCATTTTTTCATTGACTTCCAGAGGCGAAGAGTAAAGTTAGCTGCGCCGTAACTTTAATTGTTTGTTCATTCATTCGCCGCATGTTTCACAATTTACTTCCATCTTGTATTTTTTTGCCGGCAGTTTTCAGCTCTGCCTCTTCTCTCACCCTTTCGCTATCTCCCCGCCCTCCCACCTTCAGCCTCTTCCTCAGCAGTCTCCGCTGGACCCGCCCTCCCTCGCCATTGGTATGCACAGTGCACTCTCTCCCCCTCCCATCTCCTCGCAGCGCTACACGAAGGTCAGCACCCCCGGCACATGGTGGGTCCGCACAGGCACCGTGACTCTGGTGCAGGGGCCAGGGGTGTTGTGGTTGCACCCCGACGGGGCAGGGGTGCAGATCGACACCATCACGCCAGAGATCAGTGCGCTATACAACTTTGCTCCTGCTGCACCTGTATGATGTAAGCGTGGCCTACTGCCTGCTTGTGTGCTTCGGTGATGTCTGCACAACTCCAGCCCGTGCTGTACCGGGTGTGAAGCTTCAAGTGCTGATGCATTGCCTCTACCTGCACAGCGAGAGGGAACTGCGCTGTGCGCTTTGCTTTTTTTGGGATGGGGGGGGAAGGAGGGGTGTGCACCGGCGTTTGAAGATTGCTCTCCTCCTTATGCTGCAGCATCTCTGTGTTAGGGAACCTTGCATTTTTATCATACATTTGCACATGTTATTGAAGCTGGCACTGTTTCCTCCGCTGTTCTTGGTGGGTGCTTGTACTGCTGATGTTTGCTCTGTACTGGTGTGGTGGGTGCTTGTGCTGCTGATGTTTGCTCTGTACTGGTGTACAGGTTATGTGTGTACTAATTTAGCACTTGTTAGCATCAGTGCTCCAGAGTACTTTGTTTTCTATGTTTACCCATGCTATCCCAGTTTCCGAGAGCAAGGGAAGCTTGTCTGGTTGTCTATGTATGGTACATCTGTCTGGGAGAGTCTTGCACTGTTGCTCAACATGCCACCCTGTTCTTTCTGGAAGCTAGGCTGCACTGTCCTTGTCAGTTTTTAAGGTAAGCCTGCACCGTTGTTACCTGTGTTATACATACTCTTCATGTGCGGGAGGCTTGCGCTCCTGTGTTGTATCGGTTCTACATTTCGGAGGAAAGCACACAGTGCTGCACGTGATGTCATCTGTTTGCTGCTTCCGTAGTTCCAGTTCCATGTATAAGACAAGCAGCACCCGCTACTGTGTACGCTGAGTGAATAATCTGTCAGAGGGAAGCTTGCACAGCCACTCGTTTTGCTGTATCTATTCTGGGTTAAAGGAAGCATGCAGTGCCGCAGTGCCTTTATTTATCCTATATATATATATATATATATGAGGAACTCTTTGCCTCTTTTACATGATATGTGATGAGATTACAGCGCATTACGGGGACTATTGACCGGTCCTGCAACTCCTGATTGAATCCTTTTTGAAAGTCGTGTTACACTAACAGATCTCCCACGCCGGCAGGAACCCCACGGCTGATCGCATCACTTGGAGTTTCGATGCCCTACTGACCACAATTTAATAGGTGGTCGCCTAAGGGCTGTCATCTCCTCCCCCACACCTGTCCTGATGAAGACCCACCTTGACTTCTTAATTAAGCCTTGATTGGGTTGAAACGTCGACGATCTTTTAGGGTCCAGTTACACCAAGGCTCTGGGTGCAAATGATTAAATAATTTGTACACGCACCGGAGTCATTGTTGTTGTAATAATACCCTGGCCCGCCTTATCCTGTTTCCCTTGTATATACTGTGTTTTTAATCACCCTGTACATAATATATGCACTATATTCCACCACTGAGCACAGAAGTCACTTTAGCACATATCACTTTATGTCTCACCTTGTTTTGACAGCCTTGTTCACTAACGTTTGAGTATATACATGCCTTAAATTTATATAAAAGACTAGAATAATTATATTTTTTGCGTCTGTGTCCTTTCAATGTGTTCCATAAGTCTACAGATATCATTCATGATTGTTTTCGAATAATATATAAAAGAAATAATTGCCTTTCTAACAAAATAGTGTGTACACCCGACAGAACCATTGTTTTTGTTTGTGTGTTTCAGGGCAGCGTGATATTCTGCTGCCTGTTCTATACCTGTTTTCTAAGCCAGTGAAGCTTGCACTGTGCTTGAGTAAGCTTGAACTGCTGCAGCCAGTGCTGTTGCTGCCTGGGTATCTAGATAGTCTGTGGGACTGTGGGGCGACCTCTGACCCTGTTTACCAGACAGGTCGCTCCCCTCACCGCCACGCAGCCCCCTGTGTGACCACTGACCGCTGCTGCATTGTGTATGCCTGCGTTAGAGTGACTGTGCCCTCCTTCTCTTCTGTACCCACGAGTGAGTGATTCTCCCCCACTGTACTTGTGTATTTTGCTGCATTGATTGTTCCCCTCTCCTTTGGTGCCCAGATTGTGTCCCTTTTTTCTTCTGTCATTCCCCGCGTCTCCCCCTCGCTGCCCGTTTCCCGCCGCCGTGTCCCGTAGCTCCGCCCCCCTCGCACCCTATTGGCCGCCGCGTCCCGTACCTCCGCCCCCCTCGCACCCTATTGGCCGCCCCGCTCCCACCTCCCAGCTGCTCCTCCCTCCCTCTCCCACTCATATGGAGGCCGCACAGCGGTAGAGAGAGCGACCTCTGACCCTGTTTACCAGGCAGGTCGCTCCCCTCACTGCCACGCAGCCCCCTGTGTGACCACTGACCGCTGCTGCATTGTGTCTGCCTGCGTTAGAGTGACTGTGCCCTCCTTCTCTTCTGTACCCACGAGTGAGTGATTCTCCCCCACTGTACCTGTGTATTTTGCTGCCTTGATTGTTCCCCTCTCCTTTGGTGCCCAGATTGTGTCCCTTTTTCTTCTGTCATTCCCCGCGTCTCCCCCTCGCCGCCCGTTTCCCACCGCCACGTCCCGTAGCTCTGCCCCCCTCGCACCCTATTGGCCGCCGCGTCCCATAGCTCTGCCCCCTCGCACCCTATTGGCCGCCCCGCTCCCACCTCCCAGCTGCTCCTCCCTCCCTCTCCCACTCATATGGAGGCTGCGCAGTGGTAGAGAGAGCGACCTCTGACCCTGTTTACCAGGCAGGTCGCTCCCCTCACCGCCACGCAGCCCCCTGTGTGACCACTGACCGCTGCTGCATTGTGTCTGCCTGCGTTAGAGTGACTGTGCCCTCCTTCTCTTCTGTACCCTCGAGTGAGTTATTCTCCCCCACTGTACCCGTGTATTTTGCTGCCTTGATTGTTCCCCTCTCCTTTGGTGCCCAGATTGTGTCCCTTTTTTCTTCTGTCATTCCCCGCGTCTCCCCCTTGCCGCCCGTTTCCCGACCCGCGTCCCGTAGCTCCGCCCCCCTCGCACCCTATTGGCCGCCGCGTCCCATAGCTCTGCCCCCTTGCACCCTATTGGCCGCCCCGCTCCCACCTCCCAGCTGCTCCTCCCTCCCTCTCCCACTCGTATGGAGGCCGCGCAGCGGCCGCGCAGTGGCCACGCGCAGCTGGCGCGCCGCTGGCGTGCCGAAGGCGCGTCTAAGGCAAGCCCGTCTGCGCCCGTCCGTGCCTGGCCGGTGCCCAGCGCCAGACCCCCTGGCCCCCGCAGATGCCAGCCCACCCGCAAGACCTACAACACCGCCACTCTCATCGCACTCAACACCGGCCGGAGCCCCGGCTGCTGCAGAGCCACCCACTGACCCTTCACCTGCCAATCCTGCAAGTTCTCCTGCATCCGGACCCGTACCGCACCCGCCAAGCCAAGCACCAACAGCAACCACCTGAAGCACCTGAAGTGCATCCTGCTCAACACCCGCTTTGTCCACAGGCAAGCAGTGGAACTCTGGAACCTGCTCAACGCCACATGCCCAGATGTCGCCTTCCTCACGGAAACCTGGATGAACGCCTCCTCAGCACCCGACATCGCCATCGCCATCCCGGACGGATACAAGATCACCCGGAGGGACCGCGCCAACCAGAATGGAGGAGGCATCGCCATCTTCCACAAGAACACCATCCGCATCACGACCAACTCCGAAGACACCCTCACAGCCGCCGAACACCTGCACTTCCAGATCCACACCGACCCCAAGACCACCCTCAGAGGCACCCTCATCTACAGACCCCTGGGACCTCACACACAATTCAGCGTAGACATCGCCGACTTCATCAGCGCGCACACCCTCCCCTCCGCTGAATACATCCTCCTCGGGGACCTCAACTTCCACCTGGAGAACAACAACGACCGCAACACCACCACCCTGCTGGACAACCTCGCCAACTTCGGACTCAAGCAACTGGTGACCACCCCCACCCACTACGCCGGCCACACGCTCGACCCCGTCTTCTCCTCCAGCAAGGACATCACCTTCAGCCACGCTACCAGACTCCACTGGACAGACCACAGCTGCGTCCACTTCAGCTTCAGAAGGACCACGACTCACCACCACCCGCAACTGGTCCCCCACAGAAGCTGGAACAAGATCACCGCCGACCAGCTCACCACATCCCTGAGCCAGAACCCCCCCACCAGATCAGCGAACCCCAACCAAGCCGCCAACAACCTCACGAAATGGATCAGCAACTGTGCAGATGACCTCGCTCCACTGAAGACCCCCCCCGCCAGACCCGGCACCAAGAAAGCATCTTGGTTTACAGACAAACTCAAGAGCTCCAAGAAGAACTGCCGGGTCCTCGAGAAAGCCTGGCGCAGAGACCTAACTATAGACAACATGACCACCCTCAAGCTCGCCACTCGAAGACATCACCAGCTGATCCACGCCACCAAGAAATCCGCATTCAAGGAACGACTGGACAACAACGCCCGCAACAGCAAGGAACTCCTCAACATCGTCATAGAGCTCTCGAACCCCAGCGCCGGAAACAACGACATCACGCCCTCGCAAGACCTCTGCAACTCGCTCACCTCGTTCTTCCACAGCAAGATCGCAGACATAGACAACAGTTTCAGCACACAGCCAACGCACCCTACGACCGGAACAACCCCCCCACGACCATCCTCCACGCCTGGACCCCAGTCAACACCGAAGACACCATCCGCACGATGAACTCCATCCACTCAGGATCTCCAACCGACCCCTGCCCTCACCACGTCTTCAACAAGGCCGACTCCGTCATCGCACCCCACCTGCGGGACATCATCAACGCCTCCTTCAACACCGCCACCTTCCCAGAGAGCTGGAAGCACGCCGAACTCAGCGCCCTACTGAAGAAACCATCAGCAGACCCCACCGACCTCAAAACCTACTGCCCCATCTCGCTCCTTCCTTTTCCGGCCAAAGTCATCGAGAAAACCGTCAACAGACAACTGGCCGCCTTCCTCGAGACGAACGGATCCCTCGACCACTCGCAGTCCAGCTTCCGGGCCAACCACAGCACCGAGACCGCCCTCATCGCAGCCACCGACGATATCCGAGCTTTGCTCGACAACGGGGAAACAACGGCCGTCATCCTCCTGGACCTCTTCGCGGCGTTCGACACGGTCTGCCACCGCACCCTAGTGCAGCGCCTCAACAACATCAGTATCCAGGAGAAGGCACTGGAATGGATCATCTCCTTCCTCACCGGAAGAACACAGAGAGTCCGCCTACCCCCGTTCAGATCCGAGGCCACCGAAGTCATCTGCGGCGTACCACAAGGATCATCACTCAGCCCCACCCTCTTCAACGTCTACATGAGCCCCCTCGCAGCCATGGCACGCCAACACAACCTCAACATCATCTCCTATGCCGACGACACCCAGCTGATCCTCTCCCTCACCAACGACCCCGCCACCGCCAGAACCAACCTACACGAAGGGATGAAAGCCGTAGCCGAGTGGATGACGAACAGCCGCCTGAAACTGAACTCAAATAAGACGGAAGTCCTCATCCTGGGATCATCACCCTCCGCCTGGGACGACTCCTGGTGGCCCCCTGCCCTTGGCAGCGCACCCAAACCAACAGACCACGCACGCAACCTGGGCTTCGTCCTGGACTCCTCCCTCTCCATGACCAGACAAGTCAACGCCGTCTACGCATCATGCTTCAATATCCTACGCATGCTAAGTAAGATCTTCCAGTGGATCCCCACCGAAACCAGGAAGATGGTCACCCAAGCCCTCGTCACCAGCCGACTGGACTACGGCAACTCCCTCTACGCCGGAACCACAGCCAAACTCCAGAAACGACTCCAGCGCATCCAGAACGCCTCAGCCACCTCATCCTGGACATTCCCCGACACAGCCACATCTCCGTACACCTGAGAAACCTGCACTGGCTCTCCGTCAGCAAGAGAATCACGTTCTGACTCCTCACCCACGCACACAAAGCTCTCCACAACCAAGGCCCAAGATACCTCAACGACCGCTTGACCTTCTACACTCCCACCCGCCAGCTTCGATCAACCAACCACGCCCTCGCCGCCGTCCCCCGCATCCGAAGAGCCACAACAGGAGGAAGATCCTTCTCCTACCTGGCTGCCAAGACGTGGAACTCCCTCCCCATCCACCTCCGCCTGACCCAAGACCACCTCTCCTTCAGGAAGCAACTGTGGTAAATATTTAAATTACCTGTACTATTTTTTAGGCGGTAAAGTCTAGTAAGAATAACTCAGTCAAAATAAGAGGCAGAATCCGTGGTATTAGAGGTTCTGAAAAGGGCTTTATTCCTTACAAAGGAATTATGGTTCGAACCAGGCAATCTTATTCCATCACCACGAAGGTTCAGGAAGGGATAGGCAATACATTATTGACAAGTAACAATATATATATGAAAAGCATTGCATTAAGACAGATGCAGGAGGCGTAACAGCTGATAATACAGATAAGAATACACATACGTAATGAAAATGGGCGTAATAACAGGCGTATACTAGAAACGTCATTTAAAATGATGTCACAAGTGGGTGGATCCATAAGAGAATCCTGCAGTGTCAGCAGAAATGTTTGGCAGAGATGCGCGCGCAGCCGCATGACGTGTGATTGACGTGCAACTAGAGGGTAAAGGGGAATTGACATTTAGCTCTACATGTGGAGACAGAAGTCTGGGGGGTCAGGTCAACCTAATCCCAAATCGTATCTAATATCTTTGTTTAAGGAACTGTTTTATCCAAAAGGAAAGGTCTCTCGGACGGAATCTATTCTATACTGACTGTTAGTGCATGTACAAGCGTCTATGTGTCTACATGAGATGCGAGGGGGCAGGAATCTTCCATGGTAACAGGGGCTATGAATTACTTGCATAAAGACAGCGAGGCCGGGCCCTTTGCTCGGTAGCTGGAAGGATGTTTACCTAAAACTACTAGACAGGAATGCATTGGATGAGGAGCGGAGCAGATAACTTGAAGGCTGAATACAGTTTTTTGGCAGGCAACAGGCCGCGTCAGGCACCGTTAGCCGCGCAGGGAGTAGGACAAAGTTCATGGATACGGATGCAGGTCCAGGCTGGAGCATTTCAGAGGTAGAAGCAGGAAAAGGCTTGATGGCAGAATTCAGGGCCTACTCGCCTGAACTGTAAAACTAGAAAAGTGAACCATATAAAGTCGGTGGCCAATCATACTTAGGAATGGAATATTCGACCCATTCATGGCGGATCTGAAAGAGGACATGTTGGCGTTGGACGCACATGTATTTGCGTCTTCATAGCTGGAACTGGAGGGAACATACATGTACTTGTAGCATGTACATGGAGTCGTTGGGGTCTAAGATAGGGGACACAATTGACCATAAAAATTCATATTTCCTCATTCCCTCCTTGTCCCCTACGGACCCTTATGAAATATCCATCTTCATCAATCCATCAATCTGTTCATATAGCATCATTTGTTCTTCTTTCTTCTTCCGGGATCTTGAATGAAAATTCGAAGGCGGGATACACGATGTGGCACACAGACCACAAATCGCTGGCCCACATTGTAGACACAAGCAGCAACTGAATAGAATGAGAAAGCCAATACCTAGGAAGGATAGGATCCTCCATCCCCAGGCTGACAACACGCTCCAGAACCAACCGGACCAAGTCCAGGTGCCTGGATTCTGGTGTATCTGGCTTACGATCTTATGAAGTCGAGTTATGGCTTTATATACTGACGGCGCGTTTTCTGGTATGAAAACACAGCAACTTGATCCGATGACCCTACAAGCTCCGCCCCTATCGGCCAGGATGACGTCAAGGACAAGACGATTTTGAAGAACAACAATCCGCATCGCAGACTGCTCCTCTGTTAAGTTGCCTAAGGCGGAAGTAGTTTCATTCACTACTGCTTCAAGGGTTCTAGTTAATCTACGTATCAACTTACTATTAGTGACTGTACCTATGTAGGGAAAGAAACCTTTATTGAAATCTGTGTATTGCTCCCATGCTGTTTCGGTGTAGTCGACAATCGGGAGATCTCTCTGCTGTCTATTGTGTACTAAATGGGTATTCCTATGGTAATCAGGCGGGGCTAGGAAAACAGGTGGCAGAAGGAATGCAATGTAACAGGTACCATCCCAATCTAGGGGTAGGCGTATGTATGCGGTGTGACCACAGATGAAGTAGGAGTGACGAGAAGCTCTAAATGTAGATTTGCCTTTATCACTGAATTTTATTACAGTGGTACATTTACTATGGCCCATGTGTATTGAACCATTCTTTCTTACACATAATTCGCCTCTAACTGGAAATACTGACATAGCGGGCAAGATTGGTGTAGTTTCGGATTCAACATTCAGGATCATGAGATTAAGTGTAAAGTTACCTAATCCATATACTTCATTTTCTAGATCAGTTCCTGTTCTTTTGGGAAGTCCCTCCTTGTTAGGGTAGCAGACTTTAAGTAAAACTAGGTTCAGGTTTCCCCAAACCCAGTTGTCTTGATAAACTACTAAATTTGAATCTAGGGAATTAATCAAACTAAACCATGCTCCACAGGAGCCATTGTGTGTGAATGGATACGGAAAGAGAGGCAGAACTCCCTTGTATTTCTGATAGGGAGGGAGTCGGCCACATATCCAACAATTTGTAGCATTGCTGGTCTGATGAGAATGATGTAACATACTAATGAATGTGTTGTTGCGCAGCGCAAATCTATAGGACAACTCATGCGGGGGTAATTCGCTAAAAGAATGTTCGGCAGTAGCATTGAAAGCACGCTTGGAAATAGGGTAATACATGTGTAATAATATACTGGCAATGATAATCAGAAGACTTAGAAAAAACATAATTAACAATGTCACTATGCAGTGACTACGAAGTGATTTACAGTACGCATGTTTCTTGAGCTGTTTCTGTCTATTTCTCTCTCTATTTCGATCTAGAGGATACATGTCAGAGACAAATTCAACCGATTCACCTTGGAGAGGACTTAAACAATCAAATTGTCTGACTTGCTAGACCTTAGTTTCAGTTTATAGTTTTCTTTTTCTGTCTTGTCAACCAGGGGGAGTTTTGAGTCAGTCTGTGAGGGAATGCAGGGCTGATAATTCAAGTCGGATGATAGTCCATGAAATGTTTTGATATGGCTCGAGTGCAACCACCCTTTACGTCCCTCAATCTTCACAGCTGTCCTTGTAGTCAATAAGACGAGTTTAGGCGACTGCCAGCGAGGCTCCAGCGGGTTCCTTCTGTCGAAGTTCCTTATAAGTACAAGATCTCCCGGAACCACGTCATGGGGCTTCACCTCAGTGTTATCGGGAAAAGCTGCAGCTACCTGTGAACGACAAGATTGTAGTGCAGACATCAAGGAAGCCAGGTAATCTGTCAGCATATTACAATCAACATCAGTTATTTTACGGGGTATAGGCGTCCCCCACATATTTGGTGGTCTACCGAAGATCACCTCATACGGGGATAGCCCTGTTCGAGAGTGTGCTACCATTCTCATGTAAAAGAGCGCAACTGGTAAAGCTACTATCCAGTCGACACCTTTTTCTCTACATACTTTGGACAGTCTAATTTTCAAAGTTTGATTATGCCGCTCCACGAGACCTGCTGCCTCGGGATGTCGGACACAGTGGAATTTCCATTGATAGCCTAACAAAAGTGAAACATGTTTCATTAGCTCGGATGAGAACGGTTGGCCATTATCTGAGTACACGACACGGGGCAAACCATACCGTGGGAAGAATTCTCGAACTAACTGTTTGGCAGTAGTCGGGGCAGTGTAATCTGAGACGGGATACGCCTCTGTCCACCGGGAAAGAGCGCATACAACTACGAGGACATATTTGAATCCTCGACATCGTTCCATCTGGATATAATCCATCTGGAGGACTTCAAAAGGGTGATCGGGGGGTTGAAATCCACCCTGTTCTACAGGTACGCCTTTTCCTGGATTGAACTGACAACAAATCATACAGGTACGTACTTTCTGTTTAGCTGCTGCTCGCAAGTGTTTATTGAACCAAATGTGTTGAATACTGTCTAGCATAGCTTTCTCTCCTAGGTGCGCTGGACTATGTCAATTCATAACCCGTCAGTCTTGCTATAGTCAAGTGTTGTGTTTGGGTCCGATTCAAGAGAACCTCTACTGCGTGTGGTACTTGTACTGTCAATTGATGTCCTAACACTATGGCATCGCTTTGTCTGATTGCTAAAGCTGTTGCTGCGACTGATTTCAGGCACGCAGGAAGAGCCTGAGCTACGGGATCTAATGTACTAGAAAAATAAGCACATGGCTTGTGTGATCCTGCTTGTTCCTGCGTGAGTACTGACAAAGCAGTACCTTCACGTTCTGTAACAAAGAGTGTAAAATGTTTTCTGTAACATGGTGTTGCTAAAACAGGTGCTTGGCATAAAGCTTTCTTTAAGCTTTCAAAAGCTTGCGTATGTTCTTGAGTCCAAGGGAGTACAGTCGATGTCGCTGCCTCCTGTGTTGTCAACTGAATGAGTGGTTTCGCTAGAAATGCATATTGAGGGATCCACTGCCTACAGTACGAAGTGAGGCCTATGAATGCCCGTACCTCCTTTTGTGTCTTGGGTGGCGGCATGGTAACAATTAACTGGATACGGTCGGGTGTAAGCTGTCTTCCCCCCTTGGACAGCAAGTGCCCAAGGTACACAACTTGCTGGACACAGAATTGCAGCTTTAAAGGGGACACTTTGAGCCCCTTGTCGGCTAAGAAATGTAAAACCGTCAGTGATGCTTTTTCACATTCAGGTTCGCTTCGGGCGGTGATCAGCAGATCATCGACGTATTGAAGCAGGGTAGTGTTAGCTGGCATGTGGATACTGTCAAGTTCTCTTTTCAGTGCTTGGCTATAGATGCTGGGGCTTTCTGTGAATCCTTGAGGTGCGCGTGCGAATTTAAAACTTCGTCCATTTAAACTGAATCCGAACAAATATTGGCTTTCCGGATCGATTGGGACGCTAAAGAAAGCGTTCTTGAGATCAATTACAGTAAAGAACGTTGCTTCTGAATCTATGGCTGTTAGCAATGAAGAGATATCTGGGACCACGGGGTATTGTGGTAAAATGCACTTATTTAATTCTCGCAGATCAATAACTAATCGATATACTGGTGGTGCTTTTGGATCTGTTTGTTTAAGAATCGGAATTATCGGGGAATTACACACATTGGAGTCCGTTTCTACAACCACTCCTTGTGCAATGAGCTCGTCAATGATTTGCAGTAAAGCCACAACAGCATCTGGGGGTAACTTGTATTGTCGTATTCGTGGTAGTACCACTCCTGTTTTGAGTGTGACTCGATATGGTGTAATATGCATACAACCTACATCAGTGGGGCCTTGCGCCCATAAATGTGCAGGTAGATTCTGTAACCGGTGATCCATGTCTCTAGACACGTAGTGACCTTTAAAGTCACGCAAAAACAGTCGTACTCCTTCCGGAGAACAACATATTACAGCTCCTAGAGCCTTCAATGTTTTTATACCTAACAAGTTTTCTGGACATGATTTAGTAAGCAATAGATCTGTAGTCCGTGTTAATGGACCGACTGTGAATGCAAGCGGTTGCGATACTTCGTTAATAGTGGGCTTTCCTGAAAAACCAAGGGAAATATTTTGTGAGCCTGAGAGGGGTGCCCCTGGGACTTTGCTGTGACTGATAGTGGTTCTGCTTGCCCCTGTATCGAATAGAAACTTTCTGTCTTTCCCTAATACTTGACTCTGTACGTAAGGACCCTCTTGATCTACGGGAACCTCAATAAGGGGTAGGCCAACTTCCCTCTCTAGGCTATTTCATGTGTAGCGCTGATACTCTGGATAGTCATTTTGTGCATACTGGTACATTTGTTGTGTCGTGTTTTGTATTGCAGCAATAGGCTGTGGCTGTTGTTGTGGTTGTTGTTGTTGTTGTGGTGCGGTCTGTTGTACAGCTGGCATAGGCTGTATATTCTGAGGTACTTGTTGTTGGATCTGATCCTGTCTAGGCGGACGTGGTCTCTCTTTCGTTATACCCGTAGAGATATTATGTTTCAGAACTGCGCAATCGTGTATATAATGACCTGGCTGTTTACAATAGTTGCATGTCCCTCTAACAGGACCTACTGAATCATTGGACTGTGTCGTACCCTTTTTATGACCGTCAGCTGGAACTGACTGAGCAACAAGCATTTTCATTTTCGTGTCTTTCATACGTCTTTGTTCATGTTCTTGTTCTTCTCTAATTCTATTGTGATGATATTGTAACATTTGTAACATCTGTGACGGTGTGTTACCTTGCCAAGTACTCTCGAATTTTAATACTCTACTCTTAACTTGGGGCAGGGAATTTTCAACTAATTTTGTCACAAACAGATGTGGATACGACTCACTACTTGCTTTTATGCCACTATTAATACCAAAACATTTTTCAAATCGGGAATAGAAATCACTAGTGTCTTCATCTTGTTTTTGTTTACAGGCTGAAATTGCACCCCAGTCTTCCTTTTTCGTAGTTAATAAACGTGGTAGTACCTGCACTAATAATCCTGGTAATGCTGTAGTCCTTTCCCCAAGCCCTGAACCTGCAGCTCGGGCTTTTTCTTCGTTTTCTAATGCTGTCCAATCTATCTTTTGGTCTCCCACCTCCCATTCCTTTTCTTTGAGTTTCTCGTAAATACCGGCAGGCAATAAAACTTTCAATATTTTCATGATGTCAGGATAAGTATACTCTCCCATGAGTAACATGTCTTTTATCTCACGGTGGAAACCTGCTGGGTCTTCGTCATGGCTAGGTACTACTTTCTTCATTTCTAATAATTCAATTTTAGTTATGGGCGCGTACACAAACACGCGTTTAAAATTATTGTCTTCACCTCTTATTGGGTGTACTTCGCGTAAGGGATTCTGTCTGTCTATGTGGTACGTTTTTCTTTCCAACTTGGGGGGAACTGAAACATGTTCTGGGCATACGAAGACAATGTACTGGTGTCGATATTCTAGAATTTCTTTAATTAAATCAGTACCTGAACCTCTCCATTTATTCGTGAGTAATTCTATCAGTATATCAGGTAGGGGACCAGGATCGGAGTGTTGGCTTCTATATAATATAACGCGTGTTAGACCTGTCAGCCCTTTGGGTGGTCCCTCCTCATCATTATTTATTTTGTCCCACTTTTGCCTCAAACCCTGTTTGAATTTTTCCTTTTTGGGAACCACCAGACTTTTTAGTGTTGCTGCAGATTCAGGGAGCCATTTTACCTACCCCTGAAACTTCTGTCTGAGGGCCTGAAGCACAAAATGGTGGCCACCTGTGACATCACCAGCATCCACTGGAACCTACCAGCACCTTCCAGAACATTCCAGAACCCTGTGACAGTTGGAGGCGGTTTAGAATGTTGGGAAGCTAAGAGAGAGAGTTGGCAGTTGGAGCTGGCAGTTGGCACCTGACTGGTGAGGAGTGAGCAGCAAAAACGTGAAGGAGGAAGGAGTGAAGCAGCAGGGGTGGAAACTTGTGCCTGGAGTGGGGTCCATAAACCCACCCTTGATACTAGTCCCTACTGACGGAGCCCAGCCTAGAGCCCTGTGTGGGAAGAAGTCAGAAAAAAACCATCCTGAGGACCTGGACAGCAGGAACAGGCCTTAGAAACAAGAGAACAGCAAGATCCTGACCTGGAAGTTGGTTTCCCTGAAGTCCGACGTCGAGTAGCCTAAGACCTGGAGCCCGAGGTGGAGAAGCGGCGCTGATTGGAAAAGCAGACGTCGTACCCGGAGCTGCCAGAGGTCGAGAGAGGGCGCCGTCAGACGTCGTGAGGAATACCAGAGGTCAAGGAGGAAGTCACCCGAGGTCGAGTGAGCGGCGTCATCGGAGGAGTGAAGTCCGCCCTCCGGAGTCGTCGGAGACCGAGGTGAAGGGTCACGGAGGTCGGGAGTGAGGATCGCACTCCGGAGTCGCCGGAACCTGTGAGAATCGTGCCGGAGGTCGGGAGTGGAGGTCGCACTCCGGAGTCGCCGGAAACCTGTGAGGAGCACCGGAGGTCGGGAGTGAGGATCGCACTCCGGAGCCGCCGGAAGTCGACATCGAGGCAAGGCCGGCCGACGTCATCGAAGCCGAGGTCGCCATCGGACCGGAGCCGCCCGAAGTCGACATCGAGTAAGACTGCTCGACGCCATCGAATCGGAGGTCGAGATCGAACCGAGGCCGCTGACATCGAGACCGGATCCGCCTGCCGGCGTCGTCAAAGAACTGACATTGTGCCGAGGCCGCCGACATCGAACCGGAACCGCCTCACGGCATCGATACGACTCCAGCGGCGTCGGAGCATCAGAAAAAGGGCAGTAAGTGGAGTAGAGGGCGCCTAAGGCCCTGTGGAGACCTGAGAGACTGCTCTAAGGGGCTAGGGAGGTGCTGGAACCAACCTGACTGTGCCAGGGGTGAACTGGGACTAATCTAGAGAAGTTGTGTGGAGAGAGAGAGCCAGGTCTCTGGTATTTTCCCCCTTTATCTACCTCAGTTGAGGCCTCAGCCTTGACCAAGCCAGGGAGTAGACACCCCCAAGCCTTCCACATCCCCACAAGCTGTGCCTGGGCCAAATCAGCCCTTAGGAATTCAAAAGTGATCTGAATCCATGAGTGTCACTGTCAGCTTTTAAGTATTTATTAGGGGCACTGTATTTATTGTATTTAACCTATTTATTGTTCCACTGTATTTATTGGTCCACAGTATTTATTGATGCACAATATTTATTGGTTACAGTATTTATTGCCTCAGAATATTTAATTGCCTGTCTGTATTGCACTTTTATTTATGCCTTCAGTATTTATGATCACCCCTATTTATTGAATCATTAAGCCAGTATTTATTTGTCCTGCACTTTCTAAAAGGTTTGTATATTGTGATTGTTATTTATTTTCTCCAATCAGCAACTAAGAGAAAAAGCAGATAAAGAAAGTTATTTTTATAATTTTTACGGTGTAGAGTCGTTTTTGGAACGGATGCACGCATGGTTATTGTTTGGGTATGTTGTATGCTTAGCACGGAGCCTGATTCCTGACCACTCGAGCCAAGCTACCACAGTGTGTCCGGAAGACCACCACCACCCCTTCTAGTGTGGGAGTGGTTTTCCAACATAAATTGGTGTTCAGTGGTGGGATAGAGCTGTGCCTACGTATACTCAACAATAACTGTGGGTAGTCCATAGGCCTACACCGGGAGTTTTCTCAAAGCGGCCTTCCTAATTGTGGGTTTTTGTTTTTTCCAAATTTACTCTGGTGGTGGGAGGAGGTATTATTAAAGGTACCCCCCTGCATAGTTACTGCACAAAACCTGTCCTCTAACCTGAGTGGGCGAGATGGAGTTTGTACTAGAAAATCTAGAAACGTACACTGTGGCCCAACTCAGGGAGTTTTGCCAGCGGGAGGGGGTGTACTGTCCCCCAGGAGCAAAGAAGGGTGCACTCCAAACCAGCTTAAGGGCTTGGGGGGAGGCACGCCGAGAAAGCAAGGCTGAGGAGGAAGACAGGGATGGAGAGCCTGACACCGAGGGGGCTGAGATGTACCAACCTGAGGTGGGGAACCTGTCAGCAGAGCCCAGAACCATTTCTAGGAAGGGCAGCAGTGCCTCTAGCGGTGGCTTGTCTGAAGTGGAGTTAACGGACCGGAGGGAGAAAAGACAGCTCACATGGGACTTAGCAAGGCTGGAGAAGGAGAAGGAGGAGCAGAGGATGGCCCATGAATTACGACTGAAAGAAATAGATCTTCAGATCTTGAGAATCGGGGCACAACCTGTTCCTAATGGTGGCAGCCAAACCCAAGAGATCACCAGGGAACCTAAACCATACCTGCCAAAGGACATAGTAGCTAGCTATGGAGTGGGCGACGATATCGCCAAGTGGCTAGCGGCCTATGAGGTCTCGTTGAGGGCCCATGGGGTTCCAGAGAAGTACTGGGGAGGGGGATTGTACAAGTACATGCCTCCAGCTGGTAGGGATGCTTTATTGGCCCTCGAGGAGGATGAGCAGACCCACTACCCCACCATGAAACTGGCGCTCATCAGAAAGTTTGGACTAACACCTGAAAAGTACAGACAGAAGTTCAGGGGTAGTCACAAACTGGGCACGCAGAATTGGGTGGACTTCCTGGACTATGCAAAGAAGGCACTGGAAGGTTGGATTCAGGGCAGTGAAGTGAGGAACTACGAGGGGTTGTTTGACCTGGTACTGAAGGAACACCTGCTCGAGAAATGTTTCCCTGAACTGCGGCAACACCTGGTGGATAGCAAGCTGACCAGTCCCCGGAAGCTTGCTGAGGAGGCGGACATTTGGGCTAGTACCCGGGTGTCCACAAGGGGGACTGGAGGGGATACTCAAAAGGCCGGACAGGGCGCCCCCCAGAAGAAAGAGGGAGGGGAAAAGAAAAAGGAGTTCTCCAAAGGCCCCCAAAATAACTTCCAAGGGAAGGGAACAGGATTCACCCCTAAGGCTAACCCGCCCAGAAACCCTAATCCTGGCCAGAGTCAGCAGCCAAGGGTTGTCCATTGCTACGAGTGCGGTGGCGTTGGACACTATAAAGGAGATCCGAAGTGTCTGAAACGACCACCCCCTCCCATTGGAGGAAAGACCCCCGGAGTAGCTAGTGTAGTGCTCGGGGAGGAGATGCCCTTAACTAAGGGAAGGGAGTGGGCGGGTGTCACTTTAGTGTCCCTGGGAGAACGGGAGATGGTTCCTAAGATCCAGGTGCCCGCAAATACCGCAAAGTATGGGCAATGGGTCACCATCAACGGCCAAAGAGGGGAGGCTCTGAGAAACACAGGAGCCAGTATGACTATGGTGCGTAGCCAACTGGTGTCTCCAGAGCAGGTAATTCCCGATGTACTCCACCCAGCCGCGATGGCTGACGGCAGAACAGGCCACTATCCAGTGGCCGAGGTTCCCTTTGAATGGGGGGGGGTTGCAGGTTAACTTCGAGTTGCCGTAAGCCCTGCCGTGCCAGTCGATTGTCTGCTGGGGAATGACATGGAGCACAACGCTTGGAAGGAGGTGGAATACCGGACTCACACCGAGATGCTGGGTACACCGGATTGGGCCTGTGTTAGCACAAGGTCCGCGACTACCCGAAGAGGGAGTTCATTTCGGCTGGAGCCTGGAACAAAGGCCCAGCCAGCTGCCAGTCAAGGGAAGAACTGAGGACAGGAGGAGCCTGCCTCGGCGTCCCCACCCCGTAGGACGGATAGGCCACCGGAGGTGGTGGACCAGGAGTCTGCGGTGGGGGACGTTACCAACCTGGAGGACCTACCCATCCCGGCCGAGTGGCACGTGGAGGGAGGCCCGTCCAGGGAGGAATTCTGCCAGGGCCAGAGGGAGTGCCCTACCCTTGAGGGGCTGAGGCGACAGGCCGAAGCCCAGGCAGCAGGGAACGTTGAAGGGAACTACAGTGTTTACTGGGAGGATGGCCTCCTCTACAGTGAACCCAAGGCACCCCTACACGGATCGTCACGAGCCTTGGTAGTCCCTCAACGTTATCGAGCCTTCCTTCTGGAGTTGGCTCACGAGATACCATTGGCAGGACACTTGGGGCAAGACAAGACCTTCGCCCGTCTTGTCCCACACTTTTATTGGCCTCAGATGAAAGTGTCGTCCGATACCTACTGCCGGACATGTGTGTCTTGCCAAGCCAGTGGGAAAACAGGGGTGAAGCTGAAAGCTCCCCTGGAACCACTTCCTGTCGTTAGCACCCCCTTTGAAAGGGTGGGCATCGACATTGTGGGTCCATTAGATCCGCCAACTACAGCTGGTCACAGGTTTATCCTGGTTTTGGTGGATCATGCCACACGGTACCCAGAGGCAATACCTCTGAGGACCATAACAGCACCTGTTGTGGCAAGGGCCCTGATGGGAATCTTTACCCGAGTGGGTTTTCCCAAGGAAGTTGTGTCCGACAGGGGGACCAACTTCATGTCAGCGTATATGCGGGCAATGTGGAAGGAGTGTGGAGTGACATACCGGTTCACAACTCCTTACCACCCCCAGACCAATGGTCTGGTGGAGAGGTTTAATAAAACCTTGAAGGGCATGATCAGAAGTCTGCCTGAAAGCCTGCGGAGGAAATGGGACGTCCTCCTACCCTGTTTACTTTTTTCCTACAGGGAAGTGCCACAGAAGGGAGTGGGCTTCAGCCCCTTCGAGCTTCTGTATGGGCACCCTGTACGTGGACCTCTCAACCTGGTGAGAGACGGATGGGAAAGAACTCCCAGAAAGCTTCCCCAGGATGTGGTGAGCTACATGCTGGCCTTCCGGAGCCAAATGGCTAAGTTGTGGAAGCAAGCTTCTGACAACTTGGAAGCCAGCCAAGCAGTAATGAAGGCGTGGTATGACCACAATGCTCACCCGGTGGAGTTGGAGCCTGGCCAGAAAGTGTGGGTGATCGAACCGGGAGAGCTTAGTGCCCTCCAGGATCGCTGGTCAGGACCCTTTGAGGTGTTGGAGAAGAAGGGTAAGGCTACCTACTTGGTGGACCTGAAGACCCCTCGTCAACCCCTGCGGGTGCTGCATGCCAACCGCCTCAAACCCCACCATGAGAGGCCCGAAGTCATCTTGATGATGGTGACTGACGGAGGAGAGGACGTGGAAAGCGAGCCTCTCCCTGATCTGTTTGCGTCTCAAGAGAAGGATGGGTCGGTGGAGGGAGTGATTCTCTCCCCATCTCTAACTCCTGAACAGCAGGAGGACTGTCGCCAGGTCCTGGGGCAGTACTCCTCGTTGTTCTCCCTTGTCCCGGGTAGGACTCACCTGTGCGTCCATGACGTGGACACAGGAGACAGCCCACCTGTGAAGTCCAAGATCTACCGGATGTCAGACAAGGTGAAGGCCAGCATTCAAAGTGAAGTCACTAAGATGCTGGAGCTAGGAGTGATCGAACCTTCTAGCAGCCCCTGGTCCAGTCCGGTGGTGTTAGTACCAAAAGCTGCACCACCGGGTGCCCAACCAGAACTGAGGTTCTGTGTGGACTATCGGGGACTGAATTCAGTGACCAAAACTGATGCTCATCCGATCCCTAGGGCGGATGAATTGATTGACCGGCTGGGAGCTGCCCAATATCTAAGTACCTTTGACCTTACTTCAGGGTACTGGCAGATCTCTTTGACTGATGGAGCAAGGGAAAGGTCAGCCTTCTCCACGCCCAATGGCCACTACCAGTTCTGTGTGATGCCCTTTGGGCTCAAGAACGCACCTGCCACGTTTCAGCGCCTGGTAAACCAGATCCTCACCGGAATGGAGAGTTTCTCTGCTGCTTATCTGGATGACATAGCCGTCTTCAGTAACAGCTGGGAGGATCACTTGCGTCACCTGCAAGCTGTTCTCCAGGCCCTGAGACAAGCTGGATTGACGATCAAGGCCAGCAAGTGCCAGATCGGGCAGGGGTCGGTAGTGTACCTTGGACACTTGGTGGGTAGGGGAGCGGTGCAACCCCTCCAGGCGAAGATCGAGGCCATCATGGCCTGGGAACCCCCCAAGACACAGACTGAGGTCCGAGCATTTTTGGGCCTCACGGGATACTACCGCCGCTTCGTGAAGGGGTACGGTACCATCGTAGCCCCCCTCACGGAGCTCACGTCCAAGAAACAACCTCGACGGGTAGTCTGGACGGAGGCGTGTCAGCAAGCCTTTGAGAGATTGAAGAAAGCCATGTGCGAGGCCCCGGTCTTAAGGGCCCCAGACTTTTCCAAGGAGTTCATTGTCCAGACAGATGCATCAGAACATGGCATTGGGGCAGTGTTATCGCAACTCAACGAAGAGGGTCTGGATCAACCCGTGGTCTTCCTATCCCGGAGACTACTTCCCAGGGAACAGAAGTGGAGTGCAATAGAGCGTGAAGCCTTTGCAGTGGTATGGGCTCTGAAGAAGTTGCGGCCATACCTGTTTGGCTCGCACTTCCTAGTTCAGACCGACCACAGACCCCTTCGTTGGCTGATGCAAATGAAGGGGGAGAATCCCAAGTTGTTGAGGTGGTCTATTTCCCTACAGGGAATGGACTTTCAGGTGGAACATCGGCCTGGAGTGGACCACGCCAATGCAGACGGTCTCTCAAGGTATTTCCGCCTTAGTGATGAGAACTCCCAAGGGGTTGGGTAGCTCTCCCCACTTTCAGCTGGGGGGGACGCGTGTTAGACCTGTCAGCCCTTTGGGTGGTCCCTCCTCATCATTATTTATTTTGTCCCACTTTTGCCTCAAACCCTGTTTGAATTTTTCCTTTTTGGGAACCACCAGACTTTTTAGTGTTGCTGCAGATTCAGGGAGCCATTTTACCTACCCCTGAAACTTCTGTCTGAGGGCCTGAAGCACAAAATGGTGGCCACCTGTGACATCACCAGCATCCACTGGAACCTACCAGCACCTTCCAGAACATTCCAGAACCCTGTGACAGTTGGAGGCGGTTTAGAATGTTGGGAAGCTAAGAGAGAGAGTTGGCAGTTGGAGCTGGCAGTTGGCACCTGACTGGTGAGGAGTGAGCAGCAAAAACGTGAAGGAGGAAGGAGTGAAGCAGCAGGGGTGGAAACTTGTGCCTGGAGTGGGGTCCATAAACCCACCCTTGATACTAGTCCCTACTGACGGAGCCCAGCCTAGAGCCCTGTGTGGGAAGAAGTCAGAAAAAAACCATCCTGAGGACCTGGACAGCAGGAACAGGCCTTAGAAACAAGAGAACAGCAAGATCCTGACCTGGAAGCTGGTTTCCCTGAAGTCCGACGTCGAGTAGCCTAAGACCTGGAGCCCGAGGTGGAGAAGCGGCGCTGATTGGAAAAGCAGACGTCGTACCCGGAGCCGCCAGAGGTCGAGAGAGGGCGCCGTCAGAGGTCGTGAGGGATACCAGAGGTCGAGGAGGAAGTCACCCGAGGTCGAGTGAGCGGCGTCATCGGAGGAGTGAAGTCCGCCCTCCGGAGTCGTCGGAGACCGAGGTGAAGGGTCACGGAGGTCGGGAGTGAGGATCGCACTCCGGAGTCGCCGGAACCTGTGAGAATCGTGCCGGAGGTCGGGAGTGGAGGTCGCACTCCGGAGTCGCCGGAAACCTGTGAGGAGCACCGGAGGTCGGGAGTGAGGATCGCACTCCGGAGCCGCCGGAAGTCGACATCGAGGCAAGGCCGGCCGACGTCATCGAAGCCGAGGTCGCCATCGGACCGGAGCCGCCCGAAGTCGACATCGAGTAAGACTGCCCGACGCCATCGAATCGGAGGTCGAGATCGAACCGAGGCCGCTGACATCGAGACCGGATCCGCCTGCCGGCGTCGTCAAAGAACTGACATTGTGCCGAGGCCGCCGACATCGAACCGGAACCGCCTCACGGCATCGATACGACTCCAGCGGCGTCGGAGCATCAGAAAAAGGGCAGTAAGTGGAGTAGAGGGCGCCTAAGGCCCTGTGGAGACCTGAGAGACTGCTCTAAGGGGCTAGGGAGGTGCTGGAACCAACCTGACTGTGCCAGGGGTGAACTGGGACTAATCTAGAGAAGTTGTGTGGAGAGAGAGAGCCAGGTCTCTGGTATTTTCCCCCTTTATCTACCTCAGTTTAGGCCTCAGCCTTGACCAAGCCAGGGAGTAGACACCCCCAAGCCTTCCACATCCCCACAAGCTGTGCCTGGGCCAAATCAGCCCTTAGGAATTCAAAAGTGATCTGAATCCATGAGTGTCACTGTCAGCTTTTAAGTATTTATTAGGGGCACTGTATTTATTGTATTTAACCTATTTATTGTTCCACTGTATTTATTGGTCCACAGTATTTATTGATGCACAATATTTATTGGTTACAGTATTTATTGCCTCAGAATATTTAATTGCCTGTCTGTATTGCACTTTTATTTATGCCTTCAGTATTTATGATCACCCCTATTTATTGAATCATTAAGCCAGTATTTATTTGTCCTGCACTTTCTAAAAGGTTTGTATATTGTGATTGTTATTTATTTTCTCCAATCAGCAACTAAGAGAAAAAGCAGATAAAGAAAGTTATTTTTATAATTTTTACGGTGTAGAGTCGTTTTTGGAACGGATGCACGCATGGTTATTGTTTGGGTATGTTGTATGCTTAGCACGGAGCCTGATTCCTGACCACTCGAGCCAAGCTACCACAGTGTGTCCGGAAGACCACCACCACCCCTTCTAGTGTGGGAGTGGTTTTCCAACAGAGGTGTTGTATCATGTATATACCAGCTAAACGCTGTTCGTCTGGGGTAAGATTCAAAAACGTGTGTGCTAACGCATCATCACTGTATTTTTCAGAACTGTCAGCCCATTGTACTGCTGACCTGGCTAATTCTTGTTCATCCATAGAATCGAGCATATGATACCCCCTTCGGTCTCGGAGTAGTTTATCAGCAGCCTGGAATAAGTGTTCAGGGGACTTCGTATTTAGCATAGGGGCTTGAAAATGTCTGTTACATTCTGGACGTATCGGACGTATCGGGTCATTAAAGTATCTGGTATTGTTACAAGGTCTTCGCCTACCTACATAAGCTATCGTTTCTAATTGTCCTGTGGGCATTTCGGATTCTTCCTCCTCCTCTCCCTCTGATTCAGTTTTGTCTGCCTCCAATCTGGCTTTATGTATTCGTTCTACTTCTTTGCAGATCTTTCGGCACATAGCTACTATACATGTCTGTTTATCATGTTTTCCCTCTGATATATTCTGACCCCATCGGGTAAGTACTTGCATTTCATCCTGGTCTACCTCGGACCTATCTCTGTCTCTGATC
The DNA here is from genome assembly GCF_964204655.1 of Triturus cristatus. Classification (NCBI taxonomy): domain Eukaryota; kingdom Metazoa; phylum Chordata; class Amphibia; order Caudata; family Salamandridae; genus Triturus; species Triturus cristatus. Next base: position 141,999,291 of record NC_140585.1, on the reverse strand, counting down.
AAGCAGTTTATGAAGAAACGTAACAGTTGTCTCTGTATATCCGCTTTCTGGTATTCCATGGCTTCGTCAATACTTTCAGGGCCTTGCCCTGTTTGGACAAAGCGATATATATTGTCTAAATGTTTAATCATTCCTGGTAGCGTCGTTAAATATATTGAAGCTCGTCGTATACGTAGTGATGATAGCAGCATTCTGTCATTTTTACCGGGCACTGGATCATATCTACAATCTACAAGATGTTCCTTAAACATGTCGGACGTTGCTATTTGGGGTGTACGTTGGTTTGCTAAATCTCTAAGAGACGATTTGCTTCGTGATGGTGGCGTGGCAAAAATTGCTGCCGCACCTCCTGTCGCACCTTCTGAGGTGCTAGGCACGAAAGGATTTGTGGGGTGTAAGGTAGAAACTGTGGATGCGGGAAAAGCGGTGGAAACAGATGGACCTATTGGAATATGCGGAGGAGTTTGTGGTTGCGGAGTTGGGGGCGGATGTTCTCGGGGTAGAGCACCATCGACAGGTGGCGTGTGTGGTGGAACATTAACATATTCCGGAGCTACATCGTCTAAATAGGAGGAAAGGAAAATATCTTTTGCGGTCTTGGGATGTGCTTTAATCGGGAGTAATGGGGTTGGCAAATCTTTCGGTATTTCCGGGGTGGCCTTAGGTAAACCTTCGGCCAAAAGAGGATACATACCATTCATAATAGTGTTTTGTTGTCTGTCTACTTGTTCTGTTTTTACTCGGATACCTTCCTCAACTAATACGTTTTCTCGGGCTCTATTTGAGTTCTCCCTACTTTTCTCTTCCAGTCTGAGCGCTTTCTCTGTCCGCCTATGCGATTCTTTACGCCATAACTCAATAGCATCTTTCTGTGACTGTCTGGCTTTCTTTTTCCATAATTCTTCTTCTACTCTCATGATGCAATCTGCATCCCATGTCCCAGCTGCGGGCCACCTCTGACTTTCTGCTAGATCCTTGGTGTAGTCCACCCATAAATCAAGATATAACACGGCTTCTAGGCCATGTTTATGATACATAAAGTACCCTGGAGTGTCCCTAGGTGGAATGGGAACAGCTTCTTCGAGTACTCCTTTTCTAGTTTTGATCTGTCTTAATTTTGAAAAGAACGGCATCTTTAAACCTTGCTACTTGATTCTTACTTGAACCGGACTTGAACACAATTAATACAATAAACACAATAATGAACACTCATTCATACCACAATTTTTGAACACAGTAAAACATTTAACATTTAACGTTTAACATTTAACGAACAATGATAATTAGAAGAAAACTAGTTACTGACATAATACTAATACTAGATAATACTGAATTATATACATGAACATACTGGATATAGTGCTAAACAGTACAGATACACTGCTAAAACAGTGCAGACCGGATCTGTGTACCCAAACCCGTCAGGACCGGCACAAATTAATGTGCACGTCTAACTGCCTCCCCAGCAACGGTACTCACCGGGTAGCACGGAACGGAAGGCCTCGGAACTGAACTGAACTGGACCGGACTGGACTCGACTGGACTCGGAACTTCGGAACCTGGTGGGCCTCTGTATACCTCGGATCTTGCTCTCTCAGCTAGGCTCTGGTCGGGATACTTCGCACTTCTCACCGCCTCGTCTGGGTGTTGATCGCAGCCTCAGTCACCCCCGCTTGGCCGGAGGGAGATACAGGAAATCCTGCGGGTACGCGTTTTTGTCCGTTCAGCTGTGGCAGGGGACCGGGCCTGCAACGCACCTCCGGCGCGTGAGATGAGAAAGTGTCCCTGTTCGGGCGCCAATTTATGTGGTAAATATTTAAATTACCTGTACTATTTTTTATGCGGTAAAGTCTAGTAAGAATAACTCAGTCAAAATAAGAGGCAGAATCCGTGGTATTAGAGGTTCTGAAAAGGGCTTTATTCCTTACAAAGGAATTATGGTTCGAACCAGGCAATCTTATTCCATCACCACGAAGGTTCAGGAAGGGATAGGCAATACATTATTGACAAGTAACAATATATATATGAAAAGCATTGCATTAAGACAGATGCAGGAGGCGTAACAGCTGATAATACAGATAAGAATACACATACGTAATGAAAATGGGCGTAATAACAGGCGTATACTAGAAACGTCATTTAAAATGATGTCACAAGTGGGTGGATCCATAAGAGAATCCTGCAGTGTCAGCAGAAATGTTTGGCAGAGATGCGCGCGCAGCCGCATGACGTGTGATTGACGTGCAACTAGAGGGTGAAGGGGAATTGACATTTAGCTCTACATGTGGAGACAGAAGTCTGGGGGGTCAGGTCAACCTAATCCCAAATCGTATCTAATATCTTTGTTTAAGGAACTGTTTTATCCAAAAGGAAAGGTCTCTCGGACGGAATCTATTCTATACTGACTGTTAGTGCATGTACAAGCGTCTATGTGTCTACATGAGATGCGAGGGGGCAGGAATCTTCCATGGTAACAGGGGCTATGAATTACTTGCATAAAGACAGCGAGGCCGGGCCCTTTGCTCGGTAGCTGGAATGATGTTTACCTAAAACTACTAGACAGGAATGCATTGGATGAGGAGCGGAGCAGATAACTTGAAGGCTGAATACAGTTTTTTGGCAGGCAACAGGCCGCGTCAGGCACCGTTAGCCGCGCAGGGAGTAGGACAAAGTTCATGGATACGGATGCAGGTCCAGGCTGGAGCATTTCAGAGGTAGAAGCAGGAAAAGGCTTGATGGCAGAATTCAGGGCCTACTCGCCTGAACTGAAAAACTAGAAAAGTGAACCATATAAAGTCGGTGGCCAATCATACTTAGGAATGGAATATTCGACCCATTCATGGCGGATCTGAAAGAGGACATGTTGGCGTTGGACGCACATGTATTTGCGTCTTCATAGCTGGAACTGGAGGGAACATACATGTACTTGTAGCATGTACATGGAGTCGTTGGGGTCTAAGATAGGGGACACAATTGACCATAAAAATTCATATTTCCTCACAACTCAAGACCTGGCTGTTCGAGCAGTAGCGGACCCCCCTCCCCCAAGCGCCTTGAGACCCTCCGGGTGAGTAGTGAGCTATACAAATGCTTGATTGATTGATTGATTGGGAGGGAAGGCTGCACTACAGCAGCCCAGTCAGCCTATTTTGTGAAAAAGGAAGACTTGCCTACTAATGCACCTCTCGTTTTCTGAGGAAAAATGATAGTGCTGTAGCCCTTGCAGTACCATGTACATGTGTGGGGAAGTGCTTAATTTGCAGAAAAATAATAGCCAGGGCTCTCGTCAGGAGTCCTCTGCAGCTCCCCCCCACATTGCCTTGCCATGCTCACTGTGACTTACTTCCAATAAAGCGAGTAGAGCTTTAAGAGTGTATTGATATTACTCTGTGGTAAAGCCGGCAGAGACGTTTTTTTTTTACTAAGCAATGGTTTTAGCGTTGGTTACTCCCTATTGCACACCTTGAGTGTAGCAGATTTGCTCTCACAGAATCCATATCAGGCATTCTTTACGAGGGACTCTATATTGTTTTGGCATCTGTAATTTTGTACATATGTTATTTTAAGGCAGAGGGCTGCGTGTGCGAAAGCTTTACACAATACAGTAAGCCTGAGCTTGTTATGGCGAAAATACACCAGTGATAAAGGCTGCAGGTCCTCTTGGTTCAGGGGCAAACATAAGATCACATGCTACAGATCTATTGTATTACTTAAAAAAAACAAAGGCTGTACACCTACCTTTTTGTATAAAAACATGTTAAAGTCGATAGTCTTTTAATTGCTAATTGTCGTTCCACCATGTTAGAGCATGTAGATGGGTATTTTGTTACAGAGAAGCAAAATAATTACCTCCGTAAGCAAGGGGTTTTGATGTTAATTAACTCTTTTTCAAACGCTTAGGGTATAACATTTTAACTAAGGTAATCCTTGCTAGATCCCCTGACAGGTTTAGTTATCTGCCAGGCTTGCATATTAAAACAAGCATTTGCAATGCAATAGGTCTTGCATTTATGCGAGTTAAAGCTATTGGCATTGTAAATAACAATGCCTTTTATTTAGGATTTAAAAACAAAACCAAAAAAAAACGCATTGTTATTTTTAATGTCAATAGCTCAAACTCGCGTAAATGCGAGACCTATTGCATTGCAAATGCTTGTTTTAAATGCAGCCTGTTTTGCTTAAAGGAAAACGGGGTGCATTTAAAAAATAAAAATGAAACTTTTGAGTTTCATTTTGTAAGGGCAGGCATTGGTACCTGGGAGACCATGCCTGCCCTTAAAAAATATTTTCGCTTGCATTCCAAAAGGGGAAGGGGTCCTCTGGGAAACCCCTTCCCGTTTTCAAGTGCCTTATTACCCTTCTGAGAAGTGTGGTAAAGTGCAAGTGTTTTGAGACCGCAATTGCATACCTAGGTTTTGGAGTCACTGTTAGGAAGGAATGCCCTTGGAATGTCCCTCCTAATAGCTCGTCGCTAACCCTATTTTGTTAAATGATTTGAGACTTGACAAATAGGGTTGGTACATTGGCCACATGTTTTTTGCCATACATCTAGCCCTTAGTGGCATGGAAATAGCCGCACCTCCATATCAAAGAGAGCCTAGGGAGTGCTAAATATGTTGTTGATGTTATCAAACAATTTCGCTAATTTAAGGAATTTAAAATCCAGGCCTTAGCAACCCGCAATCAGCTGCCATCTACTCAGAGGGAAAAAAACAGGAGGGAAGAGAAAACATCAATGAAAGTCAGATTCCAAACATGCTGTTAATACCACTCACATAAAAAACTGCAAATTGATGTCAGTATTTAAACTTGAAACCCTGCTTTCTGAATGCACAAGTCACTTTGGGTTTTGTCTTTCAAACGCAGGCAGTAAATCTTTGCTATTAGAAGAAGGCCAGAAGCGGTGGACGGCTTTTCTCCTACAATGCCGCCAACCTCTGGAACTCCCTGCCACCTCACCTTCGCACGATTCCCAATCATCAGACCTTTCGTAAACAACTCAAGACTCACCTATTTCCTTAGCTTCCGCCCCCTTCCGTGTTGGTTCTTAGCGCTGGGACTCTCCCGGGTAGCCATGCGCTCTATAACTGTCTTTTCATTCATTCATTCATATTGTTTCAGGAGAGCGCGGTTTGCTGCTCAACCGTAAGCATTACATACATACTCCATGACTGAGCAGGGAAGCAGGCTGTGTGTGACCATCAAAGAGGGGCTCTCCACCCTTCAGGCACAATGACCTTTATGATGTAGGTTCTCACCCACACCACACCATTACTCCTCTCCGCACCGAAGAAGGCTTGCCTAGAGAGTTTGTTGACAACTAGAAATCTGCCGGCAGTCAGTTTCATCACCACCCTTGGAGGATTGGATGAAAATGAGTTACACAGTTAAAGTCAGGACCACTGGGAAACCGGATTCTGTGTCCCTCTGAGCATAGAGGTTTCTGATTTTGAACGTTACACTGCTGTACATACCACATAACCCAACACTTGATGCTTAATTTGCAGATTTTAATAAAGAAAATTATTGTCACATGCCACATAATTTGCCTTTCCTTGCCATATGGTTTAGTTAAGCCTGCTATGGTGCCAGGTCACTTGCTGCTCACATTGAGCATCACCTAATCCTTCCCTCAGAATAGAAAATTTTCTAGCATTTGCAAGAAGAATTTTAGATTCGATTAAGGACACGAAGGTTTATGCTTCTCAATCTTTACTACTCAAATTACAGCAGCCAATTAAAAAACAGTTAAACATTCAAAACACTACATTTCCCATGAGGCTTTGAACCACGCCTCCATAAACCACCAATCAACAGTGAGTAGTATGTACAAAATAGAGAGGCACCATCTTCCTGCCTCTTTCTTTGCAAACAAGCAGTCTTTAACCAGTCCAAATTATAACAGGATACATTTCCAACGCTCAACGGAGAGTAATCCACATGAAAACGGCTCAGGAGACCTCCATTGATCCGTCGTAAAACCCGCCATTGCAGATGTCACTCCACTAGATTAAAGATTGTTTTGAATCCGTTCCCGAAATCGATAATAAGTTTGTGTTTGAGTGAATGCTATTAATGAACAGAATATGGGAGCGAAAAATCCAATGTCAAACATAAGCCATATTAGATCATGTCAGTTTAGATATAACTCTTACTTGTCCCAACGGTTGGGATAATCATCACTTCCATGTCCTTAATAGAATCTAAAATTCTTGTCGCAAATGCTAGAAAATGTTCTATTCTATGGCAGGACGCGAGGCTCAGATTATGCTGGTTCAAAGCTCACCAACACCAATAGATGAAGCATGCGCAATAGGTTTATAATAAAATACTTTAAACATGGAATCAGACGACCAATCAGCAGCTCTGAGAATATCTTCTAACCTAGAACCCATCACAAAGCCTTTGGACACCATAGCACCTCTAGTAGAATGAGCACCATATACAGAAATGTCAATACCAGCTTCTGCCATGACTCATCGAACCCAGCGTGCTAAAGTAGCAGCCGACACAGGGCGGAACGGTTTCTGGAGGGCCAGAAGTAAGGAACCTAAAGGATCAGTCCTATGTTTCATAGTATATTCCTTATAAACTTTTAAACATTTTACTACACAAAGTTTGTGATTGTGAGGAAAAGCAGGATACTCAATGGAGAGTGAGATAGTCTTAATACGTTTGGAAATAATATAAGAGACACCACAAGGAGAGAACAACCTTACCTGCTAGATCTAGCGCATGTACATCCGACACCTCGGCAAGAAATCACACGTAAAGGCATGGTTAATTTAGCTGACAGTTGCTTCAATGATAAATCCTCACTTTCAGGCCAAGATTCCAACAGGGATAGCACATAATTAACATTCAATAACTGGGTGTATCGGGGTTTCGGTGGACGAGCCACCCATATTCCTTTTAAAGGTTTGCACACAATAGGGTGAACACCCATCGGTTTTCCATCTACAGGATTGTGCCCAGCGTATAATGCAGACCTAAAATTGTTTACTGACCTGTAACAAAGACCAGATTCCGCACGTTCTGAGAGGAAATTCAATGAATGTCTTTCAACTTGGATCTCACGGGATCCACCTCCTGTTGAAGGCACCAACCCACCCATCTTTTCCATGCCGAAGAATATCTTTAACAGGTGGAAGGAGTCCAAGTCTGTTGTATAAAGTTGGCAGTTGCCGCTGAAATTCCTTCAATTTGTTCATGTCTCCTGAGACTTTCCGAACCATTAACTTCAGTTGGTCTTGGAGAATGAAAGGGTGTGGCAACCTAACTGGGTCCAGGAGCAACTGAGGAAAGACTGGTAGGCAAATGGGAAGAGCAGCCATCAATTCCAAAAGAGTCGGAAACCACCATTGTGTCTTCCACAACATAGCAACTAACACTAAAGTTGCTGACTGACGATGGACTTGTGCCACCACTCTCGGTATCATTGCAAATTGAGGAAAGGTGTAATTCGTCTGGGGTCTCCAGAAGTGCAGGAAGGAGTCATTCCCCAGGGCCATCGGATCTGGTCTCCAGCTGTAAGACTGGGAAAGTTGGGCATTGAGCCAAGATGGCAACAGGTCTATCTAACACCGGCCTTGAATATTCATGATCTCTTGAAAAAGGGAAGGATGGAGGTTCCAATCGCTGTAATTTCTCAGGAATCGGGATTTCCAGTCTGCCTCTAGATTGTCCTTGCCCGGAATATATTCTGCCATGACTCTGATATTCTGTGAGAGGCAGAAGTGCCAGATGTCTCGGGCTATGTTGGCGAGAAGACAGGATTTCGTACCTCCCAGGTGATTGATATACCGAACGGCTAACACGTTGTCCATCCTCAGGAGGATGCAGCAATTGCTCTTTATGGGAGAGATTGACTTGGTGGCAAAGGAACCCGCCAAAAGTTCCAGACAGTTGATATGCAGTTTTAATTCTTTTGTAGACCATTGAGCTCCTGTAGCAAATTCTCGGCATCGTGCGCCCCATCCACAACGACTGGCATCGGACTCGATGACCATGTCTGGAGAGGCTCCGAAGATGGCCCTGCTATTCCATGCTTCCATAGGCAGGAGCCACCACTGAAGAACCTTTTGAGCTTCGGCCGTCAAGGGGATCAAGTGATCGTAGCTGAAGTTCTGTTGTAATTAGTGAATTTTCAGACGTTGTCGCGCTCTTTAGTGAAGAGGGCCTGGAAAAGTCACTTGAATCGAGGATGCTAAAAGTCCCACAATCCTTGCTAGGATCTCAAAGATACCATCTGTTTCGACAACGTAGTTTTCAGGTCTCTCTTGATGAACTTTACTTTCACAGGAGGGAGAAGTCATTGGGCTGTCATAGAGTCTATTTGAAAACCCAAGAAGTCAACCTGCTGAGAGAGAGTCACCATGGATTTCTTGGAGTTTATCACAAAACCCAGATTCTGAATAAGTGATACTGTCCAATTCAGAGGCAGCAACAGTAGTGAACGATCTTGTGACATAAGAAGCATGTCATCTAGGTAGATGATCATGCGAACCCCCATCTCTCTTAAGCAAGTTACTACAGGTTTCAAGAGTTCGGCGAACACCCATGGGGCTGACGAGAGGCCGAAGGGCAGGGACTGATACTGAAACCATTGACCTTTCCATTGAAATGGAAGAGAGAGTTGATGAGATTGACAGATCGGCACTGTCAGGTAAGTGTCTTTGAGATCTAATCGGACCATCCAGTCCTGTTCTTGAAGAAGATCTCTCAAAATATGGATGCCTTCCATCTTGAAATGACAATAAGTCCCAAACGAGTTGCCCATTCTGAGGTTCAAGACTAGTCATTGACCGTCTCCTTTCTTTTGGGCCAAAAAGACGTTGTTGCAAAAACCCTCAGGATGAGGATTCACTGCAGCAATAGCCTGTTTTGCCAAACGTTTTTGTAGTTCGGATTCTATGAAAGACTCTTCTTGTAGCGAAAAATGGAGAAGGGGAGTAAGGGAGTCTTGGGAGGGGGGATGAGACCATTCTATTTTGTAACCTTGAACAATGTTTAGTACCCAGGAATCTGAGGTAATATTCATTCAATTGAGTACAAAATGTTTCAGTCTTCACCCCAAAGGCCATTGTTTGCCTAGTTTCTGAAGACATCGGACGTTCATTGATTGTGCTCCAAAATTGGGTGATCGTTACGACGGCACCACTCTAACTCCCGGGAATAAACAAATTTCAAGAACATATTGATCTGATTGAGTGAGAGGTCGGCTGACATCTCCGCATGCGACCTTAGAATAATTCGTTCTTTTCCTAGTTCTCAGGCAGCCATACGTGTTTCTTTTTGTCCTGATGAAGACCCGTTTTAGATGCTTATAAGGCTGCACCTCTTCTTAGGGTCGAAACGTCGACGTTACCTGTATAATTGGTCCACACAATTCCACCATTAGAATACTGAACGATATATGCTGTGATGTTATATGCATTTGATTTTGTCTTTGTACATATATGTTCTTTATGTCAATTTATGTTTAAACGTTATGTCACCAAGCACGATCAGTCACTAAGTGTTTTATGTTGTATTTGAGTTACTCTTGGTTAGTCCTGTACAGTAGCAATAATTGTTTGGATTTAAATACAGCAAAAAGAAAATTATTTTGTGTCTCTTAAATTGGTATATATGTGTGTGTCTATATAACTGTACTTAAGGAATATTGGAACAGTTATTATATGCATGTAGTGCTGTTTAAACTAAGCATATTCTCAACAGAACCACTGTTTCAGCTTTATGTACTTACCCAGGCTCTGAGGGTTACTGGGTTACCCCATTATTTTTAATGTTCACCCCAAATGAAGCATCGGAAGAGGGTAAGGCATTACCTGTAAATTGAGTATCGGTGTTTCAAAATTCCCGGGTTGGCACCTTGGTTGAATCGGCCTCTGAATCCCTCGGACCTTGTAGGGTAGAACCCTGCTTGGGCTGGTTCTTGGGCGTAACTCCTGCATCTGGGATTATATCTGCTTTGAGGAGTTTGTTGGTTGAAGCGGCTGGTCAAGCATCCTCTGCCACGACCAGCCCTGCCAGAAACGGGATTAAACACTCGCTTGAGTGAGGTCTGAGACTTGTCCAAAGAGGTGAAAGTGTTTACAAATGTTGCCATGTCCTTGACAAAGCGATCACCAAATAAGTGCCCCTCAGCCAGTGGGCCTGGTTCTGCTGAGGTTAATTCTACTAATTGTGGGTCTATGCGCAAGAGAACAAATTTGCGTTATTCTGACGAGAGGGATCAATTGGAATTTCCCAAGAGGTGAATCGCTCTCCGAGTCCAGCATGCTTTCACTTCTGGGTGGGTTGCCGCTCCTGCTTCTTGGGCTTGGAGGGCTAGTTCCAAAACCTTAGCAGGGGCCCAGAAACATCCAGGAGTTTATTTTGACAAGCTCTTAGATTTCTATCTGTGCCTTTCTTAGAGTCTTTGTTATAGTTGTTCAGGAAAGTTTGCATAGAAGTATCTATATCAGGTATGAGGGCAGTCTTATGAGGGAGGTCTGGGCTAGGACATTCTGACCAAAGTCGTGAATGGACTTCTTTATCGAAACCCTTGCGCAAGTTTAGTTGCATGTACTCCGTCACAGCAGGAGTAGGGGACCAGTCTGAGGACCTGGGATGAACAATGTTCACCGGGTCAAAAGTGAAAGGGCATTGGAAAGAGGGAGAAAGAGTGCGCTTGCGTTTCTTAGAACGTTTGCGAGGTTGGGACTCCTGAGAAGTGGAGGAATCTGTGTCCGTATCAGTATGGATGACTTGGGCCGGGGGAAGAGAAGGACTCTGGGGGGCAAGAGGGTCTGCGCTGTAGTCATGGTCTGTCGCCCCCTCAGTTACTTTCGCAATTACTTTACCATGAGGCCATGCCGGGGCAGAGAGGGAGGGGGGATGGCCGGAGGGGTGGTGGGAGGGGCACACCCTACCAGTTTATCCAAATGTTGAGAAATGGGAAGGAGGGCTGAAGACAAAGCCTTGTCTAACTTCTTTGCAACCATTTTTTCAAGCACGGACTCCATGCTTTCATCATAGAAGTAGTCCTCATCTTCCCCTGGGCCATAGCAGCCAAGTCTTGGTCATAATGCTCCTGGTAAGACATTTCGCAAGGGAGTTGGGTTCACTCCAATCAAAAAATCCCCAGAGGGAAGCCAATCTTTACAGCCCTATTCAGCCTAGAAGCAGGACGTCAGGAGGGAGCAATTAGCTGGTGCAGGGAGGCCAGAGGTACCAAAACATTCACTTACAGTACTTAATAAACAGAGGGGAGCCCTGACAGCCTGAAGGACCAGCTAAAAATTAAACCTAATGGTTAATTGCAAAATAACTGCTGAGAAAGTCCTCTAAAAATTATCCTCGTGAAGAAATATATAAATTATGAGGCCCTGTACTGGCACTTCGCCTGCAAAATTCACCTATTCTTCCAGCCTGGGGAAGGCTGCTCCAGCATTCGTCTGATGAAGCTGCACCGCGTATACTGCGATGTGTTGAGGCTTTAGTAGAGGTTACGCGTGTGTAGACCAATTGGGCCACACATGCGACTTCGCTCCTGAGAGGTGCCACTCCCGAGCAGTAGCGCGAGGAGCGTGCGTGCCGCGGCGGCGGTGCCGCAGGCCGATAATGAAAAAAATGTGCAACACTACGTTTATATATATTCGGAATGAAGGCGCAACATTCGCCGATTATAAGGAAAAAGGGAAAATACACAATGGAGACCACGTTGCGATCTATGCGCCAATTGTGCAGGAAAAGCCGATCGTGACCATGCAGAGCGTACGGCATGAACAAGTATAAGTATGTAAACTAACAGTTAAAATCAAGTAGACAAAATGTACATATGCGATCAAACAGTTCAGGATATGCAAAATAGAGAGGCACTTAACTTGACTGTGGAGCAGCAAAGAAAGAGGCAGGAAGACGGTGCCTCTCTATTTTGCATATACTGATCACTTTTGGTGTTTTATTGAGGCGTGGTTCCAAGCCTCATGGAAAATGTAGTGTTTTGAATGTTTAACTGTTTTTTAATTGGCTACTGTAACTTGAGTAGTAAAGATTGAGAAGCATAATTGGAGCGGAGCCACCGGTCCTGCCATAGAATCTGAAAAGCGTTTGTGAGCAGGACAACAGGGGAGGGGCAGGCTACAGTTCAAGAGGAGGGAGACAAGCAACAATGGGGAAAGCAGCGAGGAGTAAAAAATTAGCTAGCATTCGCGCCAAGAATTTTCAATTCTATTAAGGACACGGAGGCGAGGATTATGCTTCTCTTTCGTTTACTGCAAACCAACAGCAGCCAATGAGAATCATGATAACATTATAACATAACATTCCCAGAATGCTTATAGTAAGAAAATAACAACCATAGAGACTAGCTCTATATAACAGTCAGTCAAACCGGAACACTTCCTCTTTCTTTGCCCAACGAGCAGAGTCCAAGTCTATCAGTATAAGTCCGATAACCACAGCGAAACATCCAAACCGCTCCAGCAGGCTGGAACCCCTGGAAACGTAGAACTGGCAAGTGAAAACAAGGAACGCACTCTTCAGAGGATCACCATCTGGTCTACTCTCCTTTCTGATCAGCGCCTGAAACAGAAATATCATACTCGTAATAATGGTCATCGACTGATAAATCAGGGTGGGTAACATGACATTATGAATCATCACCAATATTCAGTTGTCCCTGGGCGGGATAATCCTCGCCTCCGTGTCCTTAATAGAATTGAAAATTCTTGGCGCGAATGCTAGCTAATTTTTTATTCTATTACAGGACCGGAGGCTTCAGATTATGCTAGTTTAACGCTTATGTAATACCACAGAGGCAACATCGCCCACAGGTTTATAGTAAAACTGCTTGAAAGTTGAGCTGGAAGACCAGTCGGCCGCTTTCATGATATCTTGTATACTGGTACCTAGCATGAAAGACTTGCAGGCCATAGCACCTCTGACTGAATGTGCCCCAAACACATTAACATCAATGCCTGCTTCTGACATAACAAATCTCAGCCATCTGGCAATAGAAGTCACCAGTTTAAACGGTTTCGGTAAGGCAATAAGCAACCTGGAACAACCAGAAGGGCGAATTGATCGTGTACAATCCTCAAATACCTTAAGACATTTGACCACACAAAGTTTTTCATTCAAAGGAAAAGCATTGTAATCTATAGAGCTGGAAAAAGTCTTTGTGCGAGCAGTGATAACAAATGACACTCCTTCAGGAGAGAAAACCCTACCCTCCAAATCAAGCACTTTAACATCTGACACCCTGCGGCATGAAGATAAACACAACAACATGGCAAGCTTAGCTGACAATTGCTTACGAGATAATAATTCATTATTAGGCCATGCATCAAACAGAGTCAAAACCTTTGAAACATCCCACAAAGAAGTATACTTAGCCTTAGGTGGATTGGAGACGCAAATTCCTTTCAGGAGCTTACACACCACCGGGTGCATGCCTACCGGCCGTCCATTGTGAATGCCCTGCCGAAATGGCGGAACCAAAATTATTCACTGATCTGTAGGATAGACCTTCGGCGGCCTTTTGAGATAGAAAATTCAATATGTGAGGGAGATCTGCTTCCACAGGATCCAGTTGTCTCTCCAAGCACCAACCCAACCAGGCCTTCCAGGCCGATCAGTATCTCTTTCTGGTAGAAGGGGCCCAGGCTTGCTGAATAAAGGTGGAAGCTTGTTCCAAAATTCCTGGCAACGACCACTGTTGCTGGAAAGCTTCCAGGCCATCAGGGACAACTGCCCCGCTAGAACCAGCGGATGGAGCTCTCCCTGAGGGTCCTGGAGCATCTGAGGGAAGTGAGGGAGACAGAGTGGGCTGTTCCATGCCATCTCCAGGAGAACTGGGAACCACTGCTGCGACTTCCAAATTGGAGTAATCATCACAATCTACGCTCCCTGCCAAGAAACTTGATTCGCCACCCTGGGAATCAGAAGAAAGGGGGGAAACGCGTATTTAAGATTCAGGGACCAATCCTCAGTGAATGCATCCGTTGCTCTCACCAAGGGATCCGGCCTCCAGCTGAAGAACGCCTCGAGCTGACAGTTCAGTCTGGAGGCAAAAGGATCTGTGTGGAAGGCGCCCCACAGCGCTTGGATCTGGTGGAACAGGGCTGGATGGGGTTTCCAGTCGCTGTAATCCTTCAAATAGCGTGAATGCCAATCCGCCACCGCATTGTCTCTCCCCGGAAGGTACTCCGCAATGACCGATATCTGATGCGCTAGGCAATAATGCCAAAAGTCTTTGGCTATCTCCACCAACATCGGGGACCTGGTGCCCCCCAGCTTGTTGATATAGCGTACAGCTGAAATGTTGTTCATTCTCAACAGAATACAGCAAGAAACCTTCCTGGGGGAAAGGGTGCGAATCGCAAACGAGCCCACCAGGAGTTCGAGACAATTGATATGAAGCTCCAACTCCTGGCGAGACCATCTGCCCCCCGTCGTGACTTCCCCGCAGCGGGCTCCCCAGCCCGACCTGCTGGCATCCGATTCTATGATCACCTCAGGGTGAGATCCGAAGATCGCCCGACCGTTCCATGCCTCCACATGGGTCAACCACCATTGGATTTCTACTCGGGCTTCCTCCGAGAGCAGGACAAGGTCTGAATAGGAGAGGCCCTTCTGGAGGTGTCTGATCTTCAAGCGCTGTAAAGCGCGATAGTGTAGAGGGCCCGGGAAGATCGCTTGGATGGATGATGCTAGCAAGCCCACCAGGTGAGTGATCTCCCTCAGAGACATTACCTGCCGGTTGAGAACCTTCCTCAAATCTTTCTTCAGGTCTCTGATTTTGTGTTTGGGCAGAAGCAACTGCGCCGATTGCGTATTGACCACAAATCCCTGGAATTCCAGGGATTGCATCGGAGTGAGGACCGACTTCTCCCTGTTCACTACAAAACCCAGACTCTCTAGTAGTGACAGCGCCTGCTGCAGGTGCAGAGACGCTATGTGCGGTGAGGGAGCCATAATCAGAATATCGTCGAGGTAGATTATAAGACGTCTGCCCTGCTCCCTGAGATGCGCCACCACTGGCTTCAGGAGTTTGGTAAAACACCACGGAGCCGAGGAAAGACCAAAAGGTGGGACCAAATATTCCAGGCGCCTGCCGCGCCATTGAAACTGTAGAAATCTGCGATGGGGGGGGGGAAATGGGCACCGTAAGGTATGCGTCTTTGAGATCGAGGCGGACTAGCCAGTCCCCCCGTCTCAAGAGATCCGCCAGAAGATGGATACCCTCCATCTTGAAATGTCGATAAAGGACAAAGGAATTGAACCCCTTCAGGTTGAGAACCAGTCGGAACCCCCCACCCCTCTTCTGTACGAGGAACACGGTGCTGCAGAAGCCTACGGGACCGCCGTCCTCGCAATATGTCACCGCGTGCTTGCGCAGCAGCTCATCTAATTCTAGATCTATAAAATGCACGTCTTGTTGGGAAAAAAATAGGGGTTTGGGAGTCGACTCCTGAAAAGGAGTTTGATAAAAAATCTATGTGAAAACCTTGCACTGTTTGGAGAACCCAAGCGTCCTGAGTAAGGGCTTGCCAATTGTGAAGAAAATGGCGAATCCGAAACCCCAGAGGATAGACAGACAAAGACACTGGGCTTACCTGCTGTAATTTGAGGACGGGAGTTTCCTCTGTTGCCACCACGGTGGAACCCGCGACGATTGGATCGTCTCGTAGGGTAGAAGGTGCCACCTCTGGTTGAATCCTGAAAGTCTCCACGACCTCGGCCATAACCACCTCTCGCGGGACCCTGATGGTACTGGCGGCCTGACCAGCGGCCCCTGCCTCGTCCGGTCCTTCCAAAAAGTCCAGTGGTGAACACCCTTTTTATATTCGACTGGGCCTTGTCCAAACTCGTGAATGTCCCTACGTACTTGGAGACATCTTTCACAAAACGGTCCCCGAAGAGTATGCCGTCCGCCAGGGGGCCTGGTTCAGCTCCAGCCAATTCCGTCAGGTTAGTATCCATGCGCATAAGGAGGGATTTCCTACGCTCGCCTGAAATGGCACAATTTGCATTGCCTAGGAAGCAGATAGCACGTTGGGTCCAACCTGCCAAAATGTCAGGGTCAATCAATGCTCCAGACTCTTTGGCTTTCAGAGCCATCTCCAAAATTTTAGATAACGGGCCAATAGTGTCCAACAACTTATCTTGGCATCCGCGCCAAGCACGGTCGATGCCCTTCTTAGGATCCTTTTGAAACTTTTTTAAGAAAGCTAACATGTTAGGGTCTATGTCTGTGGTCTCTGCGACCTTGTCCAGAACATCTGGACGGGGGCATTCTGACCTTAGGCGGTTCCTAACATCCCTGTCGAAACTACGACGTAAATTCTGATGGATGTAGTCCGCCACCTCCGGCGGAGGCGCCCAATCTGAAGACCTGGGATGCACTATATCCTGTGGATTGAAATCAAGGGGTGTAGAAGGTTGATAGACTGGGGGCGATTGAGAGCGCACCCTTGACTTTTTAGATTTTTTCTTTTTGGGTGGAATCTGTATCTGTGTCGGTATCCGTATCCGTGACCACCCTGGACGCCGCAGGCAAAGGATTAGGGGCCCCTAAATAAGGGTGGTCCCTGGACGCAGGGGGGGGAGAGTGGTGATCATTTGGGCATGAGGCCAATTGGAAGATTTAGATTTAGATTTACCCCCTGAAGAAGTAGACGCCTGAACGGCATCTTGTTGCAACAGTCCATGCCGTTTGGCAAAACTTTCCAGTTGCGCTGTAATAGGCTTTAATGCCGCAGCCAATGCTTTATTCACGGTCTTAGGGACCGCAACCTCCACCACCTTAGTGACGGAGTCCTGAACAAAGGCGTCTAACGCTTGTACAAGGTTGTCCTCGAGGGGGGCATGCTCCTCCTCATAGTACCCATACTCGTCCTCCTCAAAGTAGGCCCAGTCTTCCATGACCACCAAGGGAAAAAAGGCGGCACGTCAAGACTCAAAAATATATATATATGTAGGTATATATATTGAATCCCAAGGGGATCAGTCAAGGGGAAGCCACCCTAGTGCAAAAACACTTTGAACAGATATAAAGAAAAAAGTATGCTCCTCAGCAAAGCTGTATTCAAAAACCCAAAGGGCACAGAGAGCAGTAAGAATCCTATCTGCCTGCACACAGCTGGGGGCCTGCCCCTATTTTACAGCCTGGGAAGGCGTCAGTTGAAGGGCATTGTATGGACAACCTGCAGGCTCAGATGCGCGAGACAGACTCGCGTGGAGCGAGGAGGAAATCGAAAGTCGGCGTCGCGTAGCCCAAAAATAGCCCAAAAGTAGCCCAATTGGGCTACGCGAGGCTCAAAACAAAACATAACGCGGGCTCGTATAAGGGAGAGCACCGCCCGCCGCAGGTAGACACGGCAAAGATGGGTTACTGAAGGTGGCGCGATCGGAAGGTGAGGAGCGCTTAGTAAGCGGAACCGCCACCTTCCGTTCGGCCTTTGAAGCGTTGCGCGCAATGTTAGGCGGCAGAGCGCGAGACACCAGCAGTAAGGCGCGCGCGAAATGCAATGAATAACAGTTATAAAATACACTTCAAATACACCAAAATCACACAATAAGGCTGCAATAATGTATTGAAAAACACCAAGCAAGAGGGAAGGCAAGATAGGAAATCGAGCACTTAACTCTGTGAGGAGCAGCAAAGAAAGAGGAAGTGTTCCGGTTTGACTGACTGTTATATAGAGCTAGTCTCTATGGTTGTTATTTTCTTACTATAAGCATTCTGGGAATGTTATGTTATAATGTTATCATGATTCTCATTGGCTGCTGTTGGTTTGCTGTAAACGAAAGAGAAGCATAATCTGAAGCCTCCGGTCCTGTAATAGAATTGGAGGACGGAGCAAACAATGAGGGAAGGGAAGGTGTTAAGCAACAGAATGCAGGCAGGGGGTGTGGGAGGAGGGGAAAAAACGAGTTACCTGAATCACATCAGGAGCAACGTATGGGCACTGATTAAGTTGAATCAATGTATGCTTGGTCCCTGCTCCACAGCAAACAGTGGAAGTGATGTTTCAGCTGCACTGGCCAATAAAGACAGCTGAAAAGAAGAGTGACACTGAAACAGACAAATGGTAACCAATGAGCTGGCTCCAAGTCGTTTGTAAACAATAGGGTATCCCAAGAGGGACACGTGGTAACACGTGGCAAGGCTCAAGCTTAAACATACAACCAGAAGGGAACAAATAAGAGAAGCCATGGCTGCACCAGTTAGAGTCAGGAGCCTCAGCAATGTGCATCACCAATGCAAGAATATACATTTATTAGCAGATAATCCTTAAAAGCTTGAAAGCAACAGATAGGGAAACTCGCCTTCAAACTGTGAAGTTTCTTATTAACGAGAATATTTCTCCCAAATATATATATTTACTTTTTCTAATGAGATACATTAACTCCAGTAGTTTTTATTTGCATAAATGTGCTAGTTTTTTTTAATCCATAAATGGCATTTTACTGTTATGCTGTTTATATGGGTGTATACTTTTATGCGTTTGATTTAAGGAAACCGAATAAAGTTTTTTTTAATTTGACTGACATCCATGAATAAGACTTCCGCTTTAACTCCAGTTTATGTGACTTTCCGTATATACATTTTTTGTTCGCTTTTATAAAAGGCCCCAAATCAATGTATGGGAATAACGAACTGAAACTCTGCGATGAGGTCGAGATGCCGGAGAGCCGTCCCATTTATGACGACTTTAATTAAAGCCTTTCAGCAGATATCGGAAATGTAACATCACAAGACAAACCCCCGTCTGTGCAGCACAAGGTGGAGTTTCATCTTACAGAGGTTGAAGGAATTCTACTGCGCGACGCGTGCGTAGTGCCTGTGGAGTCATTGGAGGCAGGCTGCAATCCACAGCGCGTGCGCAGTGCCTTTAACGGTGACGTCACCGGACGTGAAATGAACTCCAAGGCGCGTGGCACGCAGCTAGCCGGCCTTTCACTCCAAGGCGCATGGCACGCAGCTAGCCGGCCTTTTCACTGAGTGAGCTTGGGGGAGGCTTTGTTTGCTCACTTGTTGGCACGTAAAAGAATGTGGACGTGCTATGTTTTTAAAAGTTAAACCAAAAATCCAACTGGAGATGCCGGGGATTGAACCCGGGGCCTCATACATGCAAAGCATGCGCTCTACCACTGAGCTACATCCCCTTACACTAAGATCGGGTGCTTCTGCATTTAGATCAATGATACTATCCAGCAGTGTCTCACTGTTTCCTATATATTGCTTTTCTCGTTAGTATCGAATATAAATAATTGTGCAGCACTGGGTTTCTACTACCTATTATGTTATTAAGGCGGGCCCCGGGGGAAGTGAAGGTCGCAGACCAGTCTTCCCCCAGGGTATTCGCGCAACGACCGGAAGGACATGGTGGGGGTGGGATGATAGGAAGGAGAGGGGCGGGAGTTGGGAGGGTATATAGGTGTCAGGAGAGGAGTATCCGGCCTCTTCCTGACACCTGAGCACCACCGGGGAGGGAAAAAGTTTGTGGGGGTTTTAGCGTTATCGTCTCGGTTTGCGTTGCCCCTGGGGAAATACGGCGTGGCGGATGGCTTGGACGTGGGCGAGAGCGGGCCGATCGGCCGAGTGAAGAGTCTGCGACCAGGCGTGTCCAGCGGGCCTGGAGTGCCGCGCTGAGGGTGGCGCACGTGCGCGGAACGGAGCGGCGGCGGCTATCACCGGAACGTGGATGGTGGCAGGTAGGGGGGGGAGTCCGGAGCGGGGGAGGGGGATCCGGAGTCCTGCCGTATGTCCGCCGGCTGGGGGTTGTGTCCTGCTGCCTTCACCCGCAGGGGGGGGAGGGGGGACTGGTGCGCGCGCTGCTGTGGGCCCCGTAGGGGTGGGGGGCGGGTTGCGGCGGGATCGGCTGCGTCGCCGCATCAGGGGCGGGGGTCGCAGGGTTCGAGCTTCTAGGCCGCGCTTCCCCCCCCCCCCTCTTATGATTCTGGGCTAATCTCCTTCCCCGGTGCGGGAATGTGCGACGTCCGCACGGTGCGTTAGGAGGCGCTCCGGTGCCTTCGGGCCGTTTTGCATCTGCAGCCTGTTATTCTGGGCGAATGATTTCTTCCCCGTACCTGAATGGGTGAGGTACGCACGGAGCGCAGTGCAGCGGGACCATACCTTCGGGTCGAGTTTGCACTATGAAAACTATGCCTCAAGCTATGAATACAAAACTGTATGTCTCTATCTATATATCCCTCTACAGCGTTGTGGCGGCGTCCCGCGCTCGGTGGCAATCCATTCCGGGCACATGGGCAGAGCGGGCATCGGGCGACTTGGGTGGGCCGGGGCGGCTGGGTAATCTATGTTGTCGAGGTGCTGGGCCGACGGGAGAGCCCACATGCGGCTATCCACTACCAGCGGCGCGGTTTAGGGATGGGCCCATCAATTCTTGGCCCTTCACTGTTTATGGTGTTTTGGTGCCCGGGGGGCCACCCGGAAGTTTTTCGGCTTCGGAGGGTTGGGCGGGGGGGGGTAGGGATGGGGTCGAGTCTAGGTCGGTCGGGCTGCGTAGGGTGTCTAGAACAGGGGTGAGGGGCTGCTAGCATGGCACGAGGCCCGGTGGTGCTTGGGCCCACCTGGTTGTGGCGACCCGGTGGGGGGGGGGGGATCCATGACCGGCGCATAAGGCCGGCAGATGAGGGGTGTTGCCAGTGGGGCGCACAACGGCTCCGAGACGCTGGCCAGAAGCAGTAGGGGGGTCCGCGGCGGCCTGCCCTCCTTCGAGGGATTCGCGCATTGAGCGACGCTACCTTGTGAATACTACCGAGTTCCGAGTATGTGTGGTGTGCTGGGGGGTATGACTGGGGTTGGGGGTGCGGATGGAAGCTTGTGAGGGGGTGCGACGGAAGAGGTGTTGGGGTGCCGGATGCAGTGCGAGGGGCAGGATGTCCGATGTAGTGGCTTTATAGTGTGAGGTTAGGTGTTCACGCCCTGGTTGGCGCCGGGTGCTAATGTTTAGGGCAGTGCAAGGAGCGACTGGCGTCTCCAATGGGGCGTTGGAGTGGGGGATTGCCAAGGGCGGGGTGGGGGGAGTGCAGGTAACCGGTCCATTGTGTTATTTGTTTCAGGCGAGTGCGGCCTCAGACGGCGCAGGGACAAGGAGCTGCGGTCTGGAAGAGAAGGTCCGGGACGGACGCTCAGGTACATGGCTGAGAGGGGGGTTTGTAAGTCTTGGTGTCGTGCTTTGCCGATACCGGTCCATGCCCTGGTTGTCACCGGGTAATCAATTTCTGAGTTATGCAATGGTATTTCTTTCATTGAGATTGGGATTATACTGGTACCTGCGAGGTTTGGTACGTCGCCCATGGGGCCTTGGAGTTGGGGATTGCCCTGGAGGGAGGGGGGAGCAAGGTAACCAGTACATTTGTTATTTGTTTCAGGCGTGTGCGGCCTTTCGACGGCGCAGGGGCAAGGAGCTCCGGTCTGGAAGGGGAGGTCCTGGACGGACGCTCAGGTAAATGACTGGGGGGGGTTTCAGTTTTGGTGTCGTGCTTGGCTGATACCGTGTCTACGCCCTGGTTGTCACCGGGTGCTCCATTTCTCAGTTTATGCCATGGTGTTTCCTCCAATGAGGTTGGGACGATGCTGGAGGCCTGGGGAACCCAGGGCCCAATGTGATGCACAGCTGGTCAGCGGGGGAGTTCGGAGGTGATGTCTACATGGATTGGTACGGCGCCAATGGGGGCCGGGTAGCTGGGGATTGCCCTGGAGGGGGCGGGGGTGTGCAGGTAACCAGTCCATTCTGTTTGTTTCAGGCGACTGCCGCCCCGGACGGGGCAGGGGCAAGGAGCCCCGGGCTGGAGGTGGAGGTCCTGGACGGATGCTCAGGTAAATGACTGGGGGGGGTTTACCTCTTAAAAAAAAAAAAAAAAAAAAAAGTCGTACGTGGCCGATACCGTGTTCGCGCCCTGGTTGTCACCGGGTGCTCAGTTCTGAGTGTAGGCAAGGGTATTTCCTTCCATAAGGTTGGGGCAATGCTGGAGGCATGGGGTACCCGGGCACACGTGACGCATAGCTGGTCTGCAGGGGTGTTCGGGGGTGATACATTCGAGGGTTGGTATGTCGCCAATGGACCTTGGAGTGGGGGATTTCCCTGGCTGGGGGGGGGGGGGCAGGTAACCAGTCCATTTGTTGTTTGTTTCAGGAGAGTGCGGCCGCAGTTGGAGCGGGGGGCAAGGAGATCCAAGAGCGGCTCCGGTTTGGCAGAGGAGGTCCTGGACGGATGCTCAGGTACATGACTGGGGAGGTTGAAGGTCTCGGAATTGTACTAGGAAGCTTAGGTGTCTCGCCCGGGTCGGCACCGGGTTGCTCGTTCCTCAGGGTCTGCAGGGGTAGTCCTTTGGTAAGGTGGAGACGATTGGGGGCCTGGTGAACTCGGGGCCCGGCTGACGCGCAGCGGAGTTCGGTGGTGATATATGCGGGGTAGGCAGGGGGCCCTCAGTATCTGGCGCACGAGGGTCGAGCGGCGTGATGGTGGAGGCTTGCATGGGGACTGGTGGAGGTAGTTGGTGGGCCACTTGATAAGGTATTCACCTCTCGTTAGGCGTCGCAGTAAAGGGCTGCGGGGGTGCGCCGGAGGGTTAGCGGAGGAGACGGGGAAGGCTGAGGCCGCTGCGTGAGGTAACCGGACGGGGGCCGGGGTTTTTTCGGGCACTGCGCGATGCATTTGGGGAGCGTCACCGGGGTTGTAGCTGGCAAGAAGTTGGAAACAGGGATTCGGACTTGAGTGCGCAGTTGTAGGTAAGGGTGCCAAGACCTGTGTCTCAATGATAAGTCTAGTGCCTACAAGTGTGAAGGATCTTGCAGGACAGGGGTTCGCGTTCTGCACACGCTGTCGTTGTCGTAAAGTGGTAACTGTCTCACTCTTCCTTACACATCGGGGGATGTGTTACGTGTCAGGGGCAGGGAGCCAACACACGGTGGTCGTGTCGTAAGCACCACTGACAATATGGCGATTTCGTCGGGGGGCATCTGGGAGTATGGTAGTGCAGGGCACAGGAGACGAGATGACGTGGTACCGGTGGGGCAGCGGACATGGGCGCAGTGGCTGTAGTGAGGGGGAATGAGGCACCAGTGATTGGTGGTAAGCGAAGGGAGGCCTATGGTGGGGGATCTGGGGTTGCCAAAGGGGAAGGTAGTTTAACGGCGCTCCAGGCTGTTTCGGTTTCGTTCGAGGACTGGGGCCGACGGGAAGGGGCTCCTTTACGGAATGGCGCGAATCTTCCGCCGAGAGCAGGCACAGAGGTGTCAGCAGGAGGGCTGTTCGGGGGGGTGGGGGGAAGTCGGAGATGGGGGAGATGGCGGCTTAAGAGGGTGTGTGGTGCCGTTGTAGGGAATAGAAGGGTTGGGGCGAGGGTCTTGGAGAGTTTGAGGATGGGAAGGACAGGAACATAATACTTCTGTGACTAATTATTCTTTTTTCTACTGCAGGGAGGGGGAGTGGCCTGGGATCCAGTGTGGTCGCATGGCCAGGTGGACACTCTCCCGAACGTTGGGCTGCAACAGAGGCGACATAGCGGGTGTACGGATGTCATCTGGCAAGGGGAACGCAGTCATTTGGGATGTGTGTTGATTGTGTGGGAACGGGGGAATTGACTCGGGGTGAACGTGGCGGCCAGTGGGTGACTGTGCATACGAGATGGGGACTGGTTCCACTGCGGGCAAAAGCATTGGGGAGACGGTTCTTCGGAACAAGGCAGGTCTGGTTTCTTCCAAGAGACGTGGCATGGGATATGGTTCAATGACGAGGAACTTGGGAAGCGGGTTAGGACGCAGCACTGCGCAGTGCAGTGAAGGGTCTCTGGGGGACGTATGACATGCTTGCAAGGAGTCAGGCTGCAGTGGATGTGGCTGTCTGGGTGACACGGGTGGCCTGGTTGGGGAGGGGGGCCCCTTTCCTGGATGGGGAGGCTCCTGGACATGTTTCTTGGTTTACAAGGGACACTGGATTAAGGGTGGATGGGCATCCACCGATGGTGCATTGCAGAGGAGCAACTTTGGTGGGGGCGGCTTCAACATGCTTGCCGGCTACTAGCCCACAGGTCCGGGGGACTGTTTGAGGGGACGGTTGGTTTTGGAGCATTTTTTATGGCTGGATTGCCCTGGAAATGTGCCTTGTCGGAAAGGTGCGCGGGCTGTATGGGTGCTTGGTGGGCCACTGAGGGTGCCCGGCAGAGGATGGATTTTGAGGGCTGTTGGAAATGCTTACGGGGGTTACAGCATGCAGGTAATGGGGACTATTGGACGAGGCACAGGCGGTCTTGTTGGGGCTGGGACGCTCTTCAGGGTTGGGGGGATTGGCTGGAAGGTTACTGGATTTTAACGGATATTGGCTGTACGGGTGGATGGTCATCCACCGACGGGGCCTTGCCAAGAAGGGAGTTTTGGGGGCGATGGGCCAAGATTACAGGGGGACTGTCCGCGGTTAAGGAGCCGGAGGGACGCCTGACAGGTGGTTGTTTGCGTTGGTGCATTTTTGTCACGGGCGGGGCTCGTGGGGAGAAAGACAAAAAAAAAAAAAAAAGCTGCTGGTTGCCGCAGGACATAGTTTCAGGGGTGGATGGTCATCCACCTTGTGTCTGGAGCATTTGCTTGGGCAACCTGGGGGGACCGGTGGTCCTACTTCGACTAGGTGCGCCTTTCGCAGTCTGGGGTGTCCTGGCGAGAGAGAATGTTGTACGGGATGTAGGTTTTAGGGGATGTGGGATCATCCACAGGGTACCGCAAGGCAGACTGGATGGAGGCGAAAGGCGCACTAGGGGTGGGGCAGGGAACCGCCCTCCGGGGGTTTCCCTGGTTGGCGGTACTTTGGAGGGGTGGGTAGTCACATACGGGCGGATCCACCCCTCGGGAGGGGAGAACGGTACACAGGTGACTGATAGCGGGCGCGGGAAGCAATGACCAATGAAGGAAATTACACTCAGGATGCTTGGAGGGCAAGTGATGGGGAGAGGAAGGAGGTCACCGAGTGAATGGGGGAAGAGTCTAACAGGTGAGATGGTTTTGAGAATGGATGAAAGGAGAATGAGCCGGTATGGGTTGGGGAAAGTATATTTATTGCATTTATGTACTGTCGAATAAAGTCTAAATGATTGCAACCATGTCCTAATAAAATGGCCTTTTACGCTTCAAGTAACAGCGTGGAGTGTGGTTCTTGCGCGAGGCGGGCCCCGGGGGATGTGAAGGTCGCAGACCAGTCTTCCCCCGGGGTATTCGCGCAACGACCGGAAGGACATGGTGGGGGTGGGTTCAAAGGAAGGAGAGGGGCGGGAGTTGGGAGGGTATATAGGTGTCAGGAGAGGAGTATCCGGCCTCTTCCTGACACCTGAGCACCACCGGGGAGGGAAAAAGTTTGTCTGCCCACCCACCCTACAGATGTTAAGCGAAGGGTTGGGATATATTTTGGGCTGAGCGTGCCAGTTTAGGGCAGGTTGCAGAGTAGGGGCGTCACGGTACTTTGGAGGGGTGGGGAGTCACATACGGGCGGATCCACCCCTCGGGAGGGGAGAACGGTACACAGGTGACTGATAGCGGGCGCGGGAAGCAATGACCAATGAAGGAAATTACACTGAGGATGCTTGGAGGGCAAGTGATGGGGAGAGGAAGGAGGTCACCGAGTGAATGGGGGAAGAGTCTAACAGGTGAGATGGTTTTGAGAATGGATGAAAGGAGAATGAGCCGGTATGGGTTGGGGAAAGTATATTTATTGCATTTATGTACTGTCGAATAAAGTCTAAATGATTGCAACCATGTCCTAATAAAATGGCCTTTTACGCTTCAAGTAACAGCGTGGAGTGTGGTTCTTGCGCGATAGTCTATGAGAGGGCGCTGAAGCCCTTGCCTTCATGGGCCCTAGCTACGAGGTTTTCAAGCAACTTGAGTGGCGTTTCCATGGTTTCATTGGGCGTACGAGTGACATCCTACTGCCAAATGCACACTGACATGAGGAAAACCAGGCAATGAAGTTCATTTGAGGAGACGAAAAGAATAAGTTGCCCCCTTTGCACCTGAGAAGCTCTAGAAAAGGCACTGAAACAAATGCAAAAGCCTTGAGATGGAAGGGCCACAGCCGTACTCCCCCTTTTCTGTTATGATGGCATGAGATCCATGCAAACTCCAGTGTACCCACTTTTCAAGGGGGCTCTTGTTACTGAATCCATATGTTTAGCTTTAAAAACGGCTGCTGCAAGTTGCGATGTGTGCACCTCATTGCTAGAGCTGGCACTACTACCGCCTGATCCTTGTCGCCCTCAGTCTCAGGGTTGTGATGGGTGAACTCCTGGCGGTCACTCAAACCTTCCATCAGTGTACTTTTTAATTAATTAAATGCTTGCTCTGGGCGTGCTTTGCTTATGACTCTCATAATTTACCAAGAAGGGGAAAGAAGCCAAGGGGGGAAATGGGCCCAAACCTGGCGGCGACGTAGCTGAGGGGAGGTCAGTTAATGTGCTGCTGCCCATTCTACTATGCCTGATGCTTAGTGTAACACAAAAGACTTGCTTTGCTTGTACAGCCAGGGGGCGCTGTCTCTCTCCTGGTGGCTGACACTGTTCCTCCTGTGCTTCTTATCATGGATGCTTGACCTCTGGTGCTCAAATCAAAGCGCCTCTACTGCTTGGAGTAGGGAGAGCTTGCGCTGGCTATCCCCTGCCACTAGCATAGCGCCTCGGCTTGAGCAAATTGTGTTACCCTAGGCACGTATATTATTATACCAAGCCTTCTTTTGCTTCATGTCACATGGGAGTGCCTTCAAATGCACGAGTTCAGGAATTGCTTCTTTTTAAAACGAAAACAAAAAAGAGTACAATGTTGTTCAATCTATAATAATGATCTGGGCCACATGTATGGAACCCATGACAATGACAACTGACTTGCCTCTGATTCCAATAGTGGAAGGAGGAAATATTTCTAACTTCATATTCTAAAATATCACATTTTATAACATCTTTCTCAATGCAGTGATATAATCCGAAGTGAGATAGAATACTCAAGTAAACTACTTTTGAATGTTAAAGAAATACACTTTTTAAAATTTTGAAACCATGTTGTCATATTTGTGTACGGTTTGTTGCATGATTTACATGCCAAATCTTGTCATCGTTTTATTTTTCCTCTGCTGGCTCTGAGCCAGTGTGTGCAGGGAGGGGCGGGGCCATGGCCATGGGAGGAGGACTGGTTGGTGCACTCATAAGTGTGCATGTGCGTTTGGCCAGCCATCTCAGGCTGGCCAAACACACATGCGCACTTAGGTTTCTCCAGCCGGGTTGGAGAAACAGCAGGAGAGCAGCGTAGGGATTGCACAGGGAGTCTGTGATGCTCTCCCAGTGTCTGCTGGGACAAGAAAGAAGGAAGAACACCGAGGGGAGACACGGGAGGCGGCCGGCTGCTTCAGGTAAGTTATTTTTCCAAAAATAATGATTAAACTCTCCCTGTGTTCCCCTTCCCGCTCTCCCCCGTGTCCCCTCCACCCGCCCACCACTTTTTGTTTGTGGCGGCTGCAACTGTAACCACATACACCATCGACAGACCCAGGACCTGCTGTTCGAGCAGTAGCAGCCCCCCCCCCCCCCCCCCCCCAGCGCCTTGAGACCCTCACGGGTGAGTAGCGCGCTCTACAAATGCATTGATTGATTGATTGATTGATACACTCCCCTGAAGTCTGGGAGCTAGACATAGCGTGCCTTAATTTATTGTTAAGGGCTAAATTATAACTTGCTTTGGGATCCGGGTTGGGTGGTAGTCCACACAGGCAAGGGTCTCAGAGACATAGAAGAGGATGAATATTGCACTGGGCACATGGTCCCTGAGACCCTTCAATTCCCATCAGTTCTTCATGTCCTTTTTATCAGCCCTTTTTACTTAAACTGGCTCCTCGGTGATCTGAAATTTCCCAGGTCAATGGACAATCAGTCCGTTCTTGCCCAGTTTAACATTTGCATTCTGGTATATGTAGTTTTGAGTTTTATTTGGATAGCCAGGACTACGGATCCCAATATAATTGCTGGAAAGTTATAGGATCGTGTCGTATCCTGGTTCCTGCAGATATTTCTGGTTCGGATCTAGGATCTGCCCGACCCTCTAAAATATTCTGAATTTGTTCTGGTGTCATTTTCTGACACCAGGACACAATTTAGCAGTGTCTGCACATTGTCTGCATTCCATCTGAACAGCAACGTGCAGGCAGGGAGGAGGCTTTATTATAACATCCAGCTAGGCCCAATCCAAAGGCCTAATTTAAAGGGCCTCCAGCCCTTCTTTTGTTCATCCTAGCTGAGAGCTACCTGGAGCCTAACACCTAGACGCCAGTGCAATCAAAGGAAACAAAGGTGCACAGCTCATCACTTCACAAGTACTTTAGATAAACTGTTGGAGGCAGGTTTTTAATTTTGTTTAACTCCCCATGTAAGAGATGTGCTTCATGCAACTTTTATCAATCTGATCGAATAATTACACATATTGATTTAAATTGCACATACTAATTTTTTATGTAATTCTTTTATAGCGCTACTCATACCCATGTAGGGTGTCAGAGCTCTTTGCAACACACAGAGAGGCGCAATAAATCATGCACGTTTGTAAATCAATGCACAGGAAATGTTGCATAAGAGAATGAGGGTCACACTGTGTAGAAGTCACACATCACTCATACTCGCCGACATTATATGCTAAGGGTGAATGGTCCGCCTCCACTCTACCCAGCACCCCCCCCCCCCCCCCCACGTGACATTTGGGGCCCTCTCAAACAACACAACACAAAGCCACAGCACAATCTCAACCTGACACACGGCTCGACGCCGGCCTGGCACCGGCGGGCATTGGGCGATCTCATTCCAGCTGTACAATGGACACAGGTTCGCGTTCTTTTCATGTTTAAAAATATGTACGTGTCCCATATTGTGCTTTGCTGGCCTTGTGGGCATCAGTACTGGTGGGGGGGAGGGAGTGAGTGGGCATATAATGCACATGTAACATTGTGTGACGGTCTATCAACCTCTATGTGATGCTGAATGTCATGCATCACACAAACAGAGTCATAATATTACCTCTTGTGAACTGTCATGGGGCTGGAGCTGGGACAACATATTGCTTTCATCTTGAAACTGGTATATAAAAGTATTTTTAAAAAAAGGGTGACTGGTCGGGAGAAATACTGAGTCAGGATACAAAACGTAATGCAGTGATTACGGTTGTCTGTACCAACAAGACTTTGTTACGGCCCAAAATAATCTTTCTTTGTAATCTTAGAATAAGAACAGATTGAGGAAAGATACAGCAGTGACCTAAGCCTATGATTTACTGTTTGCATGCAGCGCCTTGATGACCGTAAATAGGTCAATGTGCTATAGTGGAAGGCTTGCAACTTATGAAACGGACGTAACAAAACTAAAAAATAATCTCTGTCTGAAAAGCAGTAGGCCTCTTATCTATCTAGATAAAATATCGATCTGTGGGCTGCGCAGGCACACTAACCCTCTAGTTTACCTGATGAGTCATAACTGTCGGGCTCTCTCAGAACTGCAATAACCACTAGAATTATTTTGCGCTATTATAATCCCCTCAGCATTGCTGGGCACACAATGATCTCGGCAGCTGATGGCTTAACCCTGTAAGATTTTTAAAACTGCAGCCTCTCTGTGACCAATTAAGTAATCTAGAACAGATTTATTATTACCTATGTCCTCTGTCCAATTTCTTTGCAGCAGATTTAAAAAATATATAAACATGTGCCTGTTGACTGTAAGACTCCCTCTTCAAGCTCTGCTCCTTGTGACGTCACCCGCTTTCCTCTGCCACACATTTATTACCAATTTATGGGTTCCTAGGGTCATACTTTTTCAATTCTATCCATGACCAATATGCAAATAAATAAAGCTAATGGGTGAGCTAATAATGTATGAACCGGAGACACATGAGAGCTATTAACTAGTAAGGTCACACTGTAATTGTAGTTGCATTTGTAGAGCGCTCAGTATCCCTGACGAGGCCTCCAATCACTTTACGCCGGGCAGCACGCTGTTCCAGAACCCAATGGTTAGTTCAGTGTCATTGGTTACTGTTAGTTATTGGGATCAGTCTTGTGCGCTCAAAGCAAACCATTCCATGCAGTCATTTCAGTTTTTTATGCTGGACTAAAGCAATAGTGGTTGGTTGCAACCATTAGTGGGGGTGTTCGTTGGTGAGCTCACGCCCATGGTTGGTGGGATTAATGCAGGAGTTAGAGGAGAATAGGTATTGTTAGTTTGCATGGGTATGACCCAGCAGAAGGAGGAGAGATTGTGATCTCGTAAATGAGTTGTAGGAAATGTGCTGAAATAAAGACTAGTCAAAGGTGCATGTGTCAGAGTGGGCTGTGCTCCGACAGCGGAGGCATGCAGAGGACGGAAGGGAAAGAGAGGGACATTTTGAAGAGAGAAGAAAAAGAAGAGGCAACGAACAGAAGTTTTAATTAAAGGACAGTTTTTTTAATGCTGGATCTAAGTGTGCAAGAATGTAGAAAGCAAACAACATTATTTACTTCTGAAGATTTTAGGATAGCGCCGAGACACTCATTGGAGCAGCCCTTGCGCTCTACAAATCCATTCATTCATTCACATATGCCAGTTATAAAAAGAAAGGTTATTCTCACTTCCATTTCTATTTCAACAGACTTTATTTCGGTCATAAAAGGCCATAAAAAGTAGAAGTTCATATAAAATATAGCATTGATATACACATTTTAACTGTTCATTGTTTAAATATTGCAGTACATCCCAAAAACACATTTTAATATATCCAAGGTCTTTATGCCAATTAAAAACAAAAATAATTAAAACCAGATAAAAACTATTAACATTTGGAGGCTAAAAGGACAAAAGTGCAAAGAAGTTTTTTTTTTTTTTTTACAATTGCTAAAATGGGTTAAAGAAAAGGCCCTTTGCCTGTGCCACACGGAATTAAGAAAACGAGACACGGCAAAGGCTATGGGGTGCGCGTATCAGATCTTAACAGTCTATACGCCTCCAAACACTGTGTGCATCCCAGATTTCTGCATAATGGTATAAGCCCACGCCGTCTGGCAGATTTGTAGCCTGGGCAGAAAAAAAGAACGTGAATGTCAGTCTCATCAGGGCTGTTGTAGACAGGACAACCTACAGAGGGATCTTTTGTCCATTTATTCACAAAAGCATTGACCAGGAGAGTCCCTGTTCTAAACTGGACATACAGCTTCCTCGCCATAGGAGGCTGTATGTCGTCCATGTTAAGAAATTCAGCCGTTAGATGCCCGAGTTTAGTGTTCACCTGCAGAGGTGAACAACCTTTACAACGCAACTGTTACAACGCACTACACTTACAACGAAATTTTTACAACGCAACATCCACTACAACGCATTCCATTACATAGCATGACACTACAACGCATGTTTAAAAACTACCTTTACAACGCATTCCATTACATCGCATACTACCTTTACAACGCATACCATTACAACGCAATCCAACACTTACCCTACTGTTGCACCCCCTGGAGTTAGAATAGTAATTTTTACCCCTATACTATGCGTTGTAATGGTATGCGTTGTAAAGGTAGTATGCGATGTAATGGAATGCGTTGTAAAGGTAGTTTTTAAAAATGCATTGTAGTGTCATGGTATGTTCTGGAATGCGTTGTAGTGGATGTTGCGTTGTAAAAAATGCGTTGTAAGTGCATGCGTTGTAAAAGTGTGTGTTGTAACGACATACATCCACCTGCAGATCAACTCATTTTTGTGCCCTATAGGCTCTGACAAATTGTAGTCATGATATTGTTAGGGACACTACCTCCGGATTAGTCCACAGGTTGAGCATCCCTATTCTAGCACAAGTTTCTTTGATGTGCTTGAACCAAGGCAATTTTCCCACCCCCGGTAAACCCAAGACCCCCTTAAGTTCATTTCGGTAGGATGCTAATTCGGGAGTTGCCCACAGTCTGCGCCAAAAGGTCAGTGGTCTTAAACCTATCTCTTCTGCGATTGGTTACTTTAACTCCTAAATCTAGGCGCAGAGGGATGAGGGGTGTGCTAGGCGGTAAGCCCAGGAGCTTCCTCATGAATTGGTTTTCTGTCTTGGCCAATCCGCCAGAAGGGCGGTGGCCCCATAGTTCAGCCCCATACAGTGCAGCACTTCTCACTTGTACTTTATATATTTCAACTACAGGACCTGGCTGTTTGTATAGGGAGTTCCTATAGGATTTGGTGATTCCCCCCGCCAGCTGCGCTAACCTCAGGCCTGCCTTGGCTAGTTGTGGGCCCCAATCAAATGTTTCGGACAGTGTGACACCAAGGTAGTCGAAGACAGTCACCCTCTCTAGGAAATCGCCATTTAGGGAGGGATTTGGGCAAGATGTTTTGGTTGGATTAAAAACCATAAATTTGGTCTTTGTGGTTTTAATCTCTAACCCTTGATTTTTACAAAATAGAGAAAAACTATCTAGGATCCTTTGGATGCCCATGGGGGATTTGGACAAGAGCAGGGTGTCATCCGCAAACATCATTGCTGGCACCCTGCCTTGCCCCAGCTTCGGGGCATCGTTGTCCGCCACCTCATTTAGTTGGGCCACCAGAGCGTTGATAAAAAGAAAAAACAGAGTGGGGGCCAGCACACACCCCTGTCTCACTCCTCTGTTCACTGGGAGGCGGAGGATCAGTTCTCCAGATTTCCCATGCCTAACTTGGGCAAAGTTTCCTGTATGTAAACGCATGAACAATGTCAACAGGAAAGGCGGAATTCCCAACTGCTCCAAAACCTCCCACAATTTGGCTCGGGGGACCAGATCGAAGGACGATTTGAGGTCAACGAATTTCAGATAGAGACTGCCACTCTCTATTGACACCGTCTTCCGGTATAAGAGTTGGAGCCTGAACAGCTGATCGATGGTGGAGGTATTCTTCCTAAATCCAGCCTGATATGCACTCAAGACTTCATGGCCTTCCATCCAGAAATGGAGTCGCTCAAGGAGAATCCTGGCGAACAATTTCTAGGTGACATCTATAAGGATGATTGGCCTGTAGTTAGAGGGCAGGAGGGGTGAGCCTTTCTTAAACACTGGGAAGATTTCAGTCCCCAGCCACGTGTCCGGGATCTTCATACCTAGCAGGATAGCATTGAATATTGCCCAAAGATAGGGTCCCCAGATGTTAGGTTCCTCCCTGAATAAGTCCCTGGGGATCTTGTCTAGACCGGGGGCCTTTCCTAGAGGAAGCTTCCTAATAGGGTTTCTGACTTCTTTTAAGGTAATCCATTGAGGTCCTTCACTAGGGTTCCCTGTGGTTGCTAAAACCGTTACATCTTTGGGCTCTATAGGATCCTCGGTTGTATAGAGGGTTTGGAAGTGCCGTTTCCATGCTGCTTTATCGCTGAGTTCTCTACGCTGCCGTCTGCACTCACTAGAGACCAAAACCTCTTCAAGTCCCTATTATGAAGTGCTGCCTTAATGTCTTCCCATCTTTCAAGCTCCCAGTTCTTCTTAGCCAGCTTGGTACAGTCTCTAAACTGAGCCCTGCTTTGTTTAATTAAGGATCTATCCTTGAGCTTGATAGCATCTATGAGGGCGCCCTTTGCCTTGCGGCAAGAATTGTTATACCAGGTTTGCTTAACACCCTTAGTGGGCTTGGGGCGCATCATAGAGTTGAAAATGTTGGTCAGAGTGGTTGACAGATCTTCATGGAGGGCCTCTAGTCTGCTGATGGTAAGTGGAGTATCGAGTGTTGCGGCAGCCAACTCCATTTCCATTAAGGGCGAGGTGATTTTGGAGTATAATTCGGCCTCCTTGTCTGTAGAATGCTTAAACTTTCCCCACCTGATTTTCCATCTGTTGTTAGCGAGTATTAGGTTGGTACATTCGGAGGTGCCAGTAGACGTAGGATTAAAAGTTTCTGGAGGCTTAAGATCCAATGTCAGAGCATTATGGTCGCTGCCAAATCTTGGTATGAGAGCGAAGTCGACCACCCATTGTCATATTGTTGTCTCCACTCAAATATAGTCCAGCAGGGAAGATTGTCCTGTTCTATTACAAGTTAGCTTCCCAGGCTGATCATACTTGGTATGTCCATTACAGGCTCCCAAGGAGTGGGTCAAGGTTACTGTGTTAATCTGGAGTACCAGAGAAGTCCAGGCCTTTACCGGAGGAACTTGCGGGTCAGGGAATAACCAGAGGCTATCTTCTTCGATAGAGGGGGCATCCGAAGTGGGGGCCTGGGGCTCAAAATGACAATTGAAGTCCCCCCCCCAAGGATCAATCTGGCATTCGGGGGGGACTGTATCAATAAAGGAGTTTAGTTGTTCTATAGTCGGGGATTCCTGGGTAAAGTTTACGGGACGGGAATAGATGTTAATAAGTGCAAGTTTCAGACTGGAGGGGAAGGTGAGTAAGATGCACTGCAGATCATTGGATGCGGTACTCAGCTGGACCGCCGTGCAATCTAGGTGGGTAGCGACCCAGGTGCATAAGCCCCCCTAAGGTCTACCTCTTCCCCCTGAGGTGGCCTGCACGTTAAAGGTTGTGAAGCCTCCCCTCTCTATATCCTCTCTTGCCCAGGTCTCCTGAAACATACAGAAATTGTGGGAACCCACAGACTTTCCCCAATCAGGGCAGTGGAGCTTGCTTCTGATTCCAGCGATGTTCCAGGATAAGATCCTTAGCTTATGGCCAGAGGAGGTAATACCGCCATAGGCATCCTGGTTGATGTTGGTACAACTACGAATGACCGCTGGCCGTGCCAACGAGATAACTTTGACTTCCTCCATTTTAGGGGCTGAGCTGGGAAATACATTATCCATAAGAGTTGAGGCTGAGTTATTAGGCATGGCTGGGCCTATCTCATGATAGTTAAGGGCTCCTCCAGGAGGTAAGGGTAGCTGTACCCCTGATTCATAGTCTTTGCTACTGAAGGTGTGCTGTGCCCATGGGCCACTGAGATTCACCCCTGCTGCCTTCTTGGGACCCCCCGTCCCTATATTGGGGTTGAGGCCCCCTTGCAAGCCTTGTCAATCCACCTCCTGGAGGGGCCCGTATCTATTTGCTAATGGAATGCTAAAAAGAGGTCCAGGGGTTGACCTGCATTTTTAAATGGCTGGAATCTGTTAGTTGGAGCCCTAGATGCTAGAGTCCAGGGCGTGATGTGATTGCCTGGGTAGAAAAAGTCCAAAGTGTAGGCACCGACCACGGTGTGCGGTACATGAGTGCTAACAAACTGTCCTGCAATATTTTGTACAGTTAGGGGATTGCTAAAGTTGACGACTATACAATCTCCTTGGGTTGTTTTTGGATTGTTGCCCACCCATCTCACTCTTCGGACCATTAGGATTTCCCCAGCCCTGTCATAAGAGAACTGCTTGTGCCTGGTTAACCAAAAAAGACACTTATTCCTGAGCTCCAATTGCGATTCTTTCTGCCCATGGTTGATCTCAGGGACCCCTATCAAAATAATGACATCGGGGAGTGAAGCAGGAGGTAGATTTATGGTCGGTGTCATCGGTGTTACTAGGCCTGTGTCATCAGCCTCTGCTGGATATAGCCTTTCCCTGCTCTGGATGAATAGGCCCTCTTCTATGTGAGTCCTCCCTAGGAGGTGCGGGGCAGGAGATCGCCCTGTTCTCGCGTGGAGGATAAGTGCCAGATGTTTCAGAGTGTGCCGGGGGTTAGCAGTCAGCAAGGCAGTAGGAGCCTCTGCCCTTCCATCACTTGATAATGCAGCAGAGATTGGAGCCAACATAGGCCCCTTTTTCCAGTGGAGGAATTGGCTACACTATCGGTCTGTGTGCTACAATCTTGCCTAATGATGGTTGTGCCGGGGGGGTTGCCTTGCCGCTCAGCGCAGTCTGTTGCGCTGCATCTAAATGCTTAAGTAAGAGAGCCAGTTCTTCCTTTCCAATGGTTCTCATCTGGTTTTCCAGCTCCACTCTCAGGTTCCTCGCCCCCGGGGGACAGTCAGAAGCTGTCATGGGGTTGGTGGGGGGTCCAATGGTGCTTGCACTGCTAGCTATTCCCTCAGCACTGTTTATTAAAACTGGGTTTTTCCTTCTCTTGTTTCCTGTTGCATTTCCAGTCTTACGTTTAGTAGACTTAAGGGTAGAAGTGATGGTAGCACCTTTACGGGTGGTTGGCTTCACTGGGAATTGTTGTGGTGAAAGTGAAGATGACTCTAATGTTCTAGTCAGGGTTTCTGTTGGTATCAATGGGGAGCCAGGGGTGTTTGGTTGAAGATTAGGTGCTTCCAACCCTGGTCTAAATAAGTCTGGGGTTAGAGACAGACGCCTCTCTGTCAATTCTATTTCAGTTGAGACCACCCCAATAGCCCTCTGGAGTATCCTGTCTATTGAAGTTTGGGGCAATAGGGGCGGAATGGGTGCCGGAGGCCCTTTTTTAGCTACACATATACGCCTACCCATGTTCAGTTAACTAAAAACAAAAAAATAAAAATATAAAGGAAAATACAAGAGGTGCCCCAGGTACAAGCCTATAAAGCGTTAGGCCTGCTAAGGCACAGAGCCAATGTTGTGAGTTAAAACAGGTGCGTTTTGCTGTACACCCTTAATACCAGTGTAAAAGACATTAAGACGCAAGGTAAAAATGATGAAGGGTCAAACTATGCATATAAGTTGTGTCACAATTAAAGGACGACTTAAAGTGGATCAGTTCGTCTGGTTTGTGCTTATGGGGCACTAGATTGCATGTGCTCTGAGTCCACCACCAAGTCCTGCTAAAAATACGGCAAGGGGCCAACACAGAAGCCAAAAGAGTTCAGTGCGCCAGATAAAAATGGCTTAGACCAAAAAAAAAACAAAGCAGTCTTACCAGAGTCTCTGAGGCGGAGATTCATAGGCCAAAGGGAGTGGCCCTGCCCTGCCTCTTCCTGGCGCTGACGGGAGTAGGACGGGCCCGCCCTTGGCCCAAGCTTCGCCCGGGCGCAGCCCGCGCGCGTCGTGGGGAGCGAGGCAGCACTTTAAGCGCGGTGGTGGTGCCTCCCCCTGGTAAGCGGCGGCAGGAGAAAGTGGCCAATGCACCCTGGGACTTGTGGTCCCACCAGAGTGAGATGCGGGGCAACAAGGATGCGTGCTGCAGCAGAGAAGACTTCCTGGGACTACGGTCCCACCAGGATGCTGGCAGGGATGCCCCCAAAGTCAGTCCCAAAGCACAGGATCCAAAACAGCAGCGTCCCGCGCCGCGGGGACCGAGGTAGCGCTTCAAGCCTTCCATAAGTTCACCTTTTTACTTATCGAGAAACTGATTAAAAACATTTTAAACATTTCTCCAAATGCAAGTTTAGTTTCTTGTGTGTGCAGTTGTATTGTTTTTGCAGATAACAACCCGCACAATGCTTCCACAAGGGTCCAGTGCTGGAAGTAGACAGCAAAAAACAAGCAGGAAGAGTCCGAGTTTTTTAGTCTATGCAAAATCGGAAGAAAAAAATTGAAAATATTTACCCAAACAGTGCGGAGCAAACAAACCTAATCCAAACACAAAATTCCCCCCAGTGCTCGTCAGCTCTTTGATTTTCACACATAAAGTGAAATAATCCCTTTGCCCGGTTTGTAACGACTATTCGACCTACTTTTTTTGAATCTGGTCGCATTTTATATTTTTAAACTGGTCACATTTCATGTTGCGGTTAGTTTACAGTGGACTAGGGAGTGGGAGGTGACTAAAACGATGGTGGGAGGGAGGTCGAGGTTTCGATAGACAACGCATTTTTTCTTTGTCACCTGGGGCCTCTGAACTCCACTTCCACAAAATATTTTACTGGAAGCAATAAATAGCACCTACTCGATCAATTAATCAAGGTTTGGTAAAGCGCAACTACTCACCCGTGAGAGTCTCAAGGCGCTGGGGGGAGGTGGGGAGCAGATCTGTTTAAGTGCTGGGGTCATTCGAAGAGCCAGGTCTTGAGGTCCTTCCTGAACTGGGGTAGCGTGGGAGAAACTCCCCTGACCAACGGTGAATCAGGTCTAAACAGGGCCAGCTTTAGCTCTGGTGGCGCCCTGTGCAACAATGTTTGTGGGCGCCTTCCAATGCCCACCTCCGTCAGGGATTCCCTCATTACCATCCTTCCAGAGTGCCCCTCAAGACTCCATAACTACTCTTTCACAGATGCATTAAATTAGTTTTATAGCATCACTCATACCAGTGTAGGGTGTCAAGGCCGTTTGCATCACACATATTACACAGACACAATCAATCCAGTGGCGTAGCTAGCCCTTTGGCTGCCCGTGCTGGTCTCTGAGTTTTCGGCCCCGGGGCGGCTGATTGAAGAGTAGGGCGGGGTTTGCTGTTACAGGGCCGCTAGCGCTGGTGACGGCCCTCGCTGTGCGCGCTCGCAGCGGCAACAAATGACACCACACTGCGGGTTCGGGTCTCGGCGCCAACTACTCAAACAGGCCGCGCCCCTTTATTATATATCGAGGCGTACGCCACGCGCGTGGCGTACGCATTGCGTAATGTCCTGTTGCGCTCTAGCGTCTAACGCTAGAGCGCTAACTGTAACATCCCTCCCCAACTTGGATAACAAAACAAAATGAAGTCCATACCAGTCACTCACTTGCTTGGCAGGCAAAGTCTTTGAGGCGGCTGCTTGGCGTGGGGTTCTCTCTCAGACTCTACCTGGTAGTGGCACGAGTGCCGGAGCTAGTGGGGCGACTATCCGGGGCTTCACCTTCCGCTGGGGCCTGAGGGCTCTGCTCTGGGGCGTTGCTGGCTCCGCTGGGCATCAGTCCAGGTACCAGCGCTGGGGTTGAGATCTCTTCCTCCTCTCTGTCCAGCCCCCTCTGGCCGCGGTCAGTGGCCTCCGGAATGCGTTTGAACCACGAGATGTTCCTGGTGGTCGACTCCACCCCTCTTTCTGCTGTGATCATTGTGCCCCGCCTCTGTGCCACAGTCCAACTACCTGGTTCATACCGGGGTCTGAATTTTCCTCCCGGCCTTCTATCCTTCACGAGGACGCTGTCCCCTGGTCTGATGTCGCTGTCTCGACTACCTCTGGCCCGGCTCACTTGCCGGTTTCGGTGTTCTCGTCGTTGAAAAACCTGCTCCGCTTCGAATGGTGGGGGCGCCCACCCGTGGACTGTGGGTAGCCCATCGCGGCGGGTGCCATTGAGCATGAGGGACCACGGGGCTTGCTTGGTGGAGCAGTGGGGTGTGCTCCGATACTCTCTGTTGGACCCGGCCTCGTAGAAAGGCCCTCCGTGCCCCCGCACCACCGAAACCTGGTGCCTGCAGCCCAAGCACGCGGCCCAGCCGACCTTTCCCACCAGGACACCTGCACCAACCCCGGACATCCCCGTCCATGGCCTCCCTCCTTTCGGCCACCCCGGGCCCGCGTGCCCACTCCCTGCAACAAGATGGCCGCCCGGCCCCAGCGCGACCCGGGCCTCGAGGCGCCACTCCGGCTGGAGGACATCACGCTTCCAGGGGATGAGAGAGGGAGGAGCAGTTTCTATCGCACCTCTGAACTCCCCTGGGACGATGGGTTTCGATCGGCCCTCCGGCCTCCCTGCGGGCTGGCTCCGTGCCTGCTGGGTGTCTGGGACTCCTCCCGACCCGGCCCTGAAAGGATCAAAAGACAATAGCAGGAAACCCCGACAAGCGGCCCCAAGGTGACAAGACCCCTGCCTGCGCAGACTCCGGACATCAAAGCGGGGTCGACCTATAACAAGGGGTGCTCTGAGACTGTCCGGCAGATTCGACGCTGGAACAACGAGAGCCTGCTGACGTGGTCGCGGCTCCTGGAACTGAAACCTGCCTGAGCCCTGCTGAGTGACTCGCGGCTCCCTGAAGATCGTAAGACCTCCGAACTTGTACCTGAGCCCTGCTGAGTGACTCGCGGCTCCCTGAAGATCGTAAGACCTCCGAACTTGTACCTGAGCCCTGCTGAGTGACTCGCGGCTCCCTGAAGATCGTAAGACCTCCGAACTTGTACCTGAGCCCTGCTGAGTGACTCGCGGCTCCCCCAGACTCTTACGGTCCCGCCGGACCCCGACTCCGACCACGTATCCCCCAGCTCGAGGATTGTGAGCTGTGCGCCGGATACGTCCCTGCTTTGAACCGTTACCAGAGACAGTCCCGCTACCCCCTACCTTTCCGAGACTCTTGAGCCCGTGCTCACCTTGTACATATTGCAGTGATACCTATTTGATAAAGCTTGTTTTCTGAGAATACCCAGTGTGGTCTCTCTGTGTCGTGTGGTGCCAGAAGTACGATCCTAGTTGCGAGATTCCTCCCCCTGGGGAGTCTCCCGCCAGTGCCCGGCTACGATACTACACGGGTGGGACTCAGGGTAGTCAGGACCCCCTTCCGGGCTCCTCTGAGGTCGCCGTCTAACATTGGTGGCAAGCGACGGGATTCGGGCCCATCACCTAGAGATCGTACAGTGAACAACGAACGCACGACCAACAGAGATGGCAGAAGGAAGCGCCATGAGCTCCGCAGAAACCAACGCCAACAGAGTGTTCCAGGTGGAGCATCTGGAAGACTACACACACAAAGAGCTAAAACAATTTTGCAAAGAACTTAAAATAGCTACCACTGGCCTCAACACTAAGGAAGACTTGCAGAAAGCACTGAAAAATTGGGTGGAGACCGGGGCATCCCGCCCGGAAGGCACGGGGGAGCGCCCCGACGAAGCCGAACCCCCTCCAAGTGAAAGCAACGACAATCAGGTGCAAGGCATTGTACCAGACGGGGGCCTATCCCCGGGAGAACTCGCGGACAGAGAGAGACGCCACAGTCATGAACTCGAGTTAGCTAAACTCAAAATCGAGGGCGAATTGAAGTTAGCGGAGAAAAAGCTAGCGGTAGAGCAAATGCGCGTACAAGGCGAACTGGAAGAAAAGAAGCTCCAACGGGAGCACGAAGGAAGAAAGCTCCAACTGGAGCACGAACGCAGCTTAAAAGAACTCGAGCTCAAGGCCCGAAATGAGGACGGGAGGCCCTCGGGGAACCGAGAGACGGCCCCCTCAGCGGAACAGAAGGTCCACATCCCCAAGGATGTGGTCAAAGAATATTATAAAAACGATGACATTCAGCAATGGTTTCGGGCCTACGAGGTCGCCATGACCTCCCATCGGATTCCAGAGAAGGACTGGGGGGCGGGGCTGTGGGGGCGGTTTCTGAGCGAAGGAAGGGACACCCTGCTCGACCTACCCCTCTCCCTGCAGACCTCCTACAGCCACATGAAAGAGGCTCTCCTCACAAGATACGGCCTCACCCCAGAAATGTACCGCCAACGGTTCCGGGACTGCCGGAAGATCCCGGGCACCACCTGGGTGGAGTATGTAAACTTTTTTAGTCGGGCCTTCGATGGGTGGGTCAAGGGCAGCAAGGTCACCACCCTTGCCGAACTCACTGACCTCATGTTATGGGAACATCTGGCTGCGAACTGCTTCGTAGAGCTTCGTCAACATCTGCTGGATAGCAAGCTCACAGATCCCCGGAAGCTGGCTGTGGAGGCCGACCGCTGGACCAACACCCGGGTCTCCCGGGGCATGGTAGGAGAGTACCCCCGAACCAGTCAGGGACCACCCCGCCAGAGAGGGGGAGGGAACCAGGGAGGGCCGAGAGAGTCCCAGCCTAGCCCCCCGAAGACACCACCTCCACCTTTCCCGGCGCCCCCCCACCAGTAAC
The DNA here is from genome assembly GCF_964204655.1 of Triturus cristatus. Taxonomy (NCBI): domain Eukaryota; kingdom Metazoa; phylum Chordata; class Amphibia; order Caudata; family Salamandridae; genus Triturus; species Triturus cristatus. The sequence continues at coordinate 141,957,646 of NC_140585.1, read as the reverse complement.
AGGGCCCCCTGGGAGACGAGGACACCGGGTGACCGTTACATGTTTTCGTTGCCAGAAACCCGGGCACTATGCCAATGACCCAGAGTGCCCCATGGCCACCCAAGTCACCCCTGCGAGACAGATAGCCAACGTAGCCCTGGGGGAGGAGGTTGAGGAAGCCGAGGAGTGGGAACCCGCCGCTATGGCCCTAGTATCCCTGGGAGATAGGGAAATGATCCCTGGTAGCCTCCTACCGTCCAACACACAGAAATATGGGCAGCTCGTCAAGATCAATGGCCACCAGGTAGAGGCCCTGCGGGACACCGGGGCCAGTATCACCGGTGTCCTCAGGCACCTAGTTCCCGAGGAGCAGATCCTCCCCAATGTCTTTTGCCCCGTAATCTCTGCAGACAATAGGGAAAGTATGTGTCAGGTAGCCCTGGTGCCATTTGAGTGGGGAGGGGTGATAGGTAAACTCAAGGTGGCCGTAAGAACCTCCCAGCCAGTCGACTGCCTCTTAGGGAACGACCTGGAGAGTTCTCCCTGGAAGCACGTAGAGCGCAAGGCCCACCTAGGAATGATGGGACTCCCCGAGTGGGTGTGTGCCACCACCCGATCTATGACCGCCCGACTCACTCCCCGGAGAGAAGTCGAGAGCACCCCGGCCGAAGAAGCCCGTACCGTCCCCGCCGAGGGTCCTCCCGTTCCCCCATCAGAAGGGTCCGTCGCCAGCGACGAACCCGCACCATCCGACCCCACCCCGGTCCCCGAGTTGGGGGATCTACCCGAGTTGGCCCATTGGCGCCACGAGGGCGGGCCCACCCGGGAAGAGTTTTGCCGGGAGCAAGCCACCTGTCCTTCCCTGGTCAGGCTGCGGCGCCAGGCCGAGGGCCAAACCGCAGGTGACCAGACCAGAACGCACCGAATCTATTGGGAAAATAACATCCTGTATAGTGAGCAGAAATCAGTGGAGCTGGGATCCGGACGGGTACTGGTGGTACCCCTCCGCTTCCGGGATTTCCTCCTGGGCTTAGCCCACGATGTCCCCCTCGCCGGTCACCTGGGTCAGGACAAGACCTACAGCCGTCTCGTGACCCATTTTTATTGGCCTAAGATGAAAGCAGCGGTAGAGGCCCACTGCAAGTCCTGCCCCACGTGCCAAGCCAGTGGGAAGAGTGGGGGGAAGCGCAAGGCTCCCCTCCAACCCTTCCCGGTCGTCAGTACCCCCTTCGAACGAGTCGGAATCGACATCGTGGGGCCACTGGACCCCCCCACCTCCCAAGGTCACCGTTTCATCTTGGTCCTAGTAGACCACGCCACCCGCTATCCAGAGGCTATTCCCCTGCGCACCATTACGGCCCCCGTGGTGGGCCGGGCCCTGATGGGGATCTTTTCCAGGGTGGGTTTCCCCCGCGAGGTCGTGAGCGATCGCGGCACTAATTTTATATCAAGGTATATGACGTCCCTGTGGCAACAATGTGGGGTGTCCTATAAGTTCACCACCCCGTACCATCCCCAAGGGAACGGCCTAGTAGAGAGGTTTAATAGGACTTTGAAAGGGATGATCGCTGGCCTAGAAGAGCCCCTCCGGCGTAAGTGGGACGTCCTGCTCCCCTGCCTCTTGTTCGCTTACCGGGAGGTCCCCCAGAAGTCCTTAAGGTTCAGCCCGTTTGAATTACTCTATGGGCACCCCGTCCGAGGTCCCCTCAGTTTGGTTAAGGAAGGGTGGGAGGCAGCACCCCAGACCACCCCCCGAGATGTGTTCCAATACGTCCTGGCCCTCCGGAACCAGACCAGGAAGTTCCGAGAACTGGCCGAGGCCAACCTGGAGGCGAGTCAAGAAGAAATGAAGCGCTGGTACGACCAGAATGCTACTCTGGTCGAGTTCCAGCCGGGCCAGCAGGTGTGGGTCATGGCCCCCGTGAAGCCTGGCGCTCTCCAGGACCGATGGACTGGGCCCTACAAAGTGGTTGAGAGGAAGAGCCAAGTCACCTACTTGGTGGACGTCCAGTCGCCTCGGGATCCCCTCCGGGTCCTGCACGTGAACCGCCTCAAGCCTCACTTCGTGCGGACAGAACTGAGCCTCCTGCTGGCCACCGATGACGGGGCCGAAGATGAGTCGGATCCCCTCCCGGACCTCCTGTGTGTCAAGGAGCAGGATGGCTCCGTGGAGGGAGTGAACCTCTCCCCAGCCCTCACTGCCCAGCAACAAGCGGACTGCCGCCAACTCCTCAGACAATTTTCTGACCTCTTCTCCCTGACCCCCCGGGTCACCAACTGGTGTGTTCACGATGTGGACACCGGGGACAGCCCGCCGGTGAGACACCGAGCCTACCGGGTTCCTGACCGGGTCCGGTCCTGTATTCAAGCCGAAGTCTCGAAGATGTTGACCCTGGGGGTGATCGAGCCCTCTGACAGTCCCTGGGCCAGCCCCGTGGTCCTGGTTCCGAAGGCAGCCGCCCCCGGTGTCGCCGCCGAGCTCCGGTTCTGCGTGGATTACCGGGGGCTCAATGACGTTACCCGAGCCGATGCCCACCCCATTCCACGAGCCGACGAGCTCATTGACCGACTAGGGGCCGCCCGGTTCCTCAGCACTTTCGACCTCACCTGCGGCTACTGGCAGATTGCGCTCACCGAAGGGGCCAAGGAGAGGTCTGCTTTCTCCACCCCCGATGGGCACTACCGCTTCCGCGTGATGCCCTTCGGGATGAAAAATGCCCCGGCCACTTTCCAGAGACTGGTAAATAGGGTCCTGGCCGGGCTAGAACAGTTCAGCGCGGCCTATCTGGACGACATCGCTGTCTTCAGTTCAGAGTGGAGTGAGCACCTCCAGCACCTCCGGAGAGTGCTAACCGCCCTGCGCCAGGCAGGCCTCACCATAAAAGCCAGCAAGTGCCAGATCGGGCAAGGATCCGTAGTCTACCTGGGGCACCAAGTCGGGAGTGGCCAGGTCGCTCCTCTACAGCCGAAGATCGACGCCATCCTGGCCTGGGACCCACCCATCACCCAAACGGAAGTCCGAGCCTTTCTGGGACTCACGGGCTACTACCGCCGATTCATTCAGGGGTATGGCAGCCTGGTCAGCCCTCTCACGGAACTCACGTCTAAAAAAACAGCCAAAGAAGGTGCAATGCACGGCTGCCTGCCAGGAAGCTTTCGATGCTCTAAAAAAGGCCATGTGCACGGCCCCCGTCCTCCAGGCTCCCGACTACACCAAGGAGTTCGTAGTCCAGACCGATGCCTCCGAGCATGGCATTGGGGCCGTCCTGTCCCAAGTGAATGATCAAGGCCTAGACCAGCCCGTCGCCTTCCTCAGTCGGCGGCTGCTACCCCGAGAACAGAAGTGGAGCACCATAGAGCGCGAAGCCTTTGCCGTGGTCTGGGCACTCAAAAAACTACGACCCTACCTGTTCGGCACTCATTTCAGGGTCCAAACTGACCATCGGCCCTTGCGATGGCTCATGCAGATGCGAGGAGAAAACCCCAAGCTACTGCGGTGGTCAATCTCCCTCCAGGGAATGGACTTCACCGTAGAACACCGCCCTGGTACGGACCACGCCAACGCTGACGGCCTCTCCCGGTTCTTCCGCCTCAGCGAAGAGAACCCCCCAAGGTGATGGGCAGTTCTCTCCAGCTTTCAGCTGGGGGGGACGCGTGTTGGACCCGGCCTCGTAGAAAGGCCCTCCGTGCCCCCGCACCACCGAAACCTGGTGCCTGCAGCCCAAGCACGCGGCCCAGCCGACCTTTCCCACCAGGACACCTGCACCAACCCCGGACATCCCCGTCCATGGCCTCCCTCCTTTCGGCCACCCCGGGCCCGCGTGCCCACTCCCTGCAACAAGATGGCCGCCCGGCCCCAGCACGACCCGGGCCTCGAGGCGCCACTCCGGCTGGAGGACATCACGCTTCCAGGGGATGAGAGAGGGAGGAGCAGTTTCTATCGCACCTCTGAACTCCCCTGGGACGATGGGTTTCGATCGGCCCTCCGGCCTCCCTGCGGGCTGGCTCCGTGCCTGCTGGGTGTCTGGGACTCCTCCCGACCCGGCCCTGAAAGGATCAAAAGACAATAGCAGGAAACCCCGACAAGCGGCCCCCAGGTGACAAGACCCCTGCCTGCGCAGACTCCGGACATCAAAGCGGGGTCGACCTATAACAAGGGGTGCTCTGAGACTGTCCGGCAGATTCGACGCTGGAACAATGAGAGCCTGCTGACGTGGTCGCGGCTCCTGGAACTGAAACCTGCCTGAGCCCTGCTGAGTGACTCGCGGCTCCCTGAAGATCGTAAGACCTCCGAACTTGTACCTGAGCCCTGCTGAGTGACTCGCGGCTCCCTGAAGATCGTAAGACCTCCGAACTTGTACCTGAGCCCTGCTGAGTGACTCGCGGCTCCCTGAAGATCGTAAGACCTCCGAACTTGTATCTGAGCCCTGCTGAGTGACTCGCGGCTCCCTGAAGATCGTAAGACCTCCGAACTTGTACCTGAGCCCTGCTGAGTGACTCGCGGCTCCCCCAGACTCTCACGGTCCCGCCGGACCCCGACTCCGACCACGTATCCCCCAGCTCGAGGATTGTGAGCTGTGCGCCGGATACGTCCCTGCTTTGAACCGTTACCAGAGACAGTCCCGCTACCCCCTACCTTTCCGAGACTCTTGAGCCCGTGCTCACCTTGTACATATTTGCAGTGATACCTATTTGATAAAGCTTGTTTTCTGAGAATACCCAGTGTGGTCTCTCTGTGTCGTGTGGTGCCAGAAGTACGATCCTAGTTGCGAGATTCCTCCCCCTGGGGAGTCTCCCGCCAGTGCCCGGCTACGATACTACACGGGTGGGACTCAGGGTAGTCAGGACCCCCTTCCGGGCTCCTCTGAGGTCGCCGTCTAACACTCTCCCAGGAATCGCTGGATTTCCCTTTCGGGGTCTCGTTGCTCTACGCCGGCTATTCGAATTACTTTATTCAGGGTCCTCATGAAGCGTTCCACTTCCCCGTTGGCTTGTGGCCACTGAGGAGTGATTCGCCGGTGTTGTATTCCCTGGTGCTGGAGGAACTCCCGGAATTCGTGGCCGTGGAAGGGTGGCCCGTTGTCGCTCTTCAGCTCTGAGGGGCACCCAAACATGGCGAATATTTTCTCTAGCGCTGGTCCCACAAACATGAAAGCGGTGGACGGAAGAACTTCCACCACAGGATATTTTGAGAAGTTGTCAATAACCACCAGTGACACCTTTCCGTTTGGGAGGCTTCCGAAGTCTATGCTAATCTTGTCCCATGGGTACCTGCCTGGTTCTTCTGTCACGATGGGGGCCGGAGGCTCTGGGCCGCTCGTCACTTGGCACGCGGAGCAGCTTCTTACTACTTCGTCCACCATGCCATCCAGCCCCGGGAACCATATTTTCGCCCTCATCCTGGTTTTCATCTTCTCGGTCCCTTGATGGCCGTTGTGAGCAATGGCCGTGGCTTGGTGACGTAGTGCGGTTGGCATGACGATCTTGGACCCTCGCAGGACGACCCCATCGCGGGTCATACTTAGTTCGTTCCGCACTCGCCACATCTGCTGTAAGTCCCTTTTTTCCTCGTCTGCCACCGAGTTGGCGGCGTGTAGGAACTCAGCCCATGACCCTTTTTGAAGAGCTCCCCGTGTTCTTGCCAACACGGCGTCGTGCTCCCCGGCTTGTATGATCTCTTGGATTGTCAGTACTCGAGGGCAGGTCAGAGCGGCCAGGAGGTCGATGTGTGCTTCGGTTTCATCTTCCTCTTCTTTCCCGATCGGGGAGGCCACCCCCCCTTCCGGGTGTCGCGACAGAAAGTCCGCCGGATTCTTCGCACCTGGCCGATATGTCACTTCCATCTGGTATTGTTGTAGTCCGATGGCCCACCTTTCGATCCTCGGGGGGGGGGGGGGGGGGGCGCTGTCCCCTTGAACAGGGGCACCAAAGGTTGGTGGTCTGTTACCACAGTAAAAGGATGTCCACAGACGTAAAGGTGAAAGTGCCGGCAGCCCCATCGAATGGCTAGCGCTTCGCGTTCAATCTGAGAGTACCTCTGTTCCGTTGCGGTGAGTGCCTTGCTGGCGTAGGCCAGGGTGGCCCACCTCCCCGGTTCTTGCTCTTGTGTGAGGACTGCGCCCAGCCCCACGGGACTGGCGTCGACAAGCAGTTCGGTCTTCCTGGTCGGATCAAAGTAGACCAGAGTGGCTTGGTCCAGCAGTGTGGTCTTGATGGTGTGGAATGCATCCTCTTCCTCTTGCCCCCAGCGCCACAAGGTGTCTGTCTTCGTGAGGCGTCTGAGGGGTTCAGCCGTGGTAGCCAGATTTGGGATGAACCGCCCGCAGTACATGGCCCTCCCAAGAAAGCTGCGGACTTCCGACGCGGAAGTCGGTGCTGGAGCGTTTTTGATAGCCTGGGATTTCCTCGGGTCCACCTGAATACCGTGGTTGGTAAACGTGTATCCGAAGAACTCGATGCTTTGTTGAAAGAACTGACACTTCTCCTTGTGCAGCGTGACCCCAAACTCCCTCAGCCTCGTCAGCGTAGACCGGACCCGTCGGTAGTGCTCATCCACCGTTGTGGCGTGTATCAGTATGTCATCACTGACGTTGAGTACCCCTGGTAACCCCTGCAAGATGTCTCTGATAGTGTTCTGAAATATTTCGGCTGCCGAGGAGATGCCAAAGTTAAGGCGTCGGTACCTTCGCAGCCCCAGGTGCGTGCTGAAAGTGGTTATATACCTGCTCTCTTCGGCCAGCGTTAGTTGGTGGTACCCCGCATTGAGGTCCAGTTTGGAGAACCACCGGGCTCCATTGAGGTCTGCGATTATGTCATCCATCGTGGGCGTGATGTGTCTCTCCCTTTTGATGGCCTTGTTGGGCAGCCTCATGTCGATGCACACTCGGATCTTGCCTGGCTGCCGGGGTTTTTCCGCTATCACCATGGGTGATACCCAGGGGGTGGGTCCTGTCACTGTCTCGATGACGCCTTGCTCCTCCAGCCTCCTCAGATCCTCTTCTACCAGCGGGCGTAGGTGGAATGGAATCCTCCTGTGTTTTAACGCTGTGGGGGTGACTGAACGGTCAATGTGGAGCTTGACCGGTGGCCGTCGGATGTTCCCCAGGCCAGTGAACAACTCCGGGAACTGGTCTAGCAGGGTAGTCGTCTGGGACTCTTGTACCTTCCGAAGGAAAGCGATCAGCCCTAGGTCTTCGGCTGCGTGTCCGCTTAGGAGGGTGTCTGCCTCCTGATTGATCACATGTATGTCAATCGTTATCTCTGCGTCATCCGACTTCACAGGCACCGTCATCTTTCCTGCCAGGGGCAGCGGTGTGTCACTTCCGTAGGCATAGATCTGGGCTTTTGACCGTCGGAGCTCGGGCTTGGGTCGGAGGCGATTGTACTGTTGCACTCCCATCACGGTGACTGATGCCCCCGTGTCAATCACTGCATTTATCCGGGATCCAGCGACTAGGACGTCGCACCTTGGTTGTGGTCTTCTCGAGCTCTTGAGGGCTTTGGTGAATGAAATCAGGTATGTTTCCCCCTCGTCATCATCGGACTCCGTTGCTTCTTCCCGCAGGGCCTGTGCTTGCTTGCGCCCTGAGTTGGTGGGGGAAGACAACGACAGCTGGGACAGCTGTCTCACCATGGTCTTCTCTGGCCTCTTTCCTCTTCGGTCTCGTTGCGTGGATCGTTTGCGGCACACGGACGCAAAATGGTTCATCACGCCGCAGTTGTCACACGCTTTTCCTTTCGCGGGGCACGTCCTGCCTCCGTGCTCGTCATACCCGCAATACCCACACGGGGTTGCAGGCTTCTTCGCCGCCGGTCGGCGGGGTGCTTCACGCGTCTGTACTGCGTCGGCCCGCTCCGTTTTGACTGTCACTCCTGATCCGGCCCCTCGTGTGAGCGCCATCTCCATCTCCTCTGCGCGGGCGTCGGAGAGGTCATGGGACCGTGCCAACACCAGAATGTCCGCCATCGGGATGTTTGGTTGGCGGAGGATAAGTGTCCGTAGTTTCTTGCTCCGTATACCGCATATTATCTGTGCTCTGATTTCTTCCTTCGCTCTATCACCGACAAGGTGCGTGTCTGCCAGCACCCTCAGCCGGGCGTGGAACGCATCCACCGACTCCCCTTCTCTTTGCCTCGCTTGGCGCAATTTGAAGTGTTCAAAATCCGGGTTCAGCTGGGGGTCGAAATGTGCATTGAGGGCCCTCACGGCCGCATCATAGTCGTCTGCGTTTCCGGTGTTGGGGAGATGCTTAAATAGGAGATATACCTCTTCCCCGGCATAGTGGAGCAGTAGGGACCTCTTCATGGTGCCATCTGTTTCTCTGGTGCCAGCGAAGTCATTATCGAGGCGGCGATCCACGTTTGCCAGCGTGGGGCCGCAGTGGCAGGGTCAGCAGCTTCGCTGAAGGGTGGTAGGACGCCGGACGCAGGGTGCAGTGGCACTGCCTGGGCGGGGCGCTCATCATCACCCATGGCTCCCCGGGGACAGCACACCAGGAGAAACGGGAACAGACAGAGGAAGCCGCAGATGCAGAAGGTCCCCCCCCCCACTCAGGAGGGACAGAGGGCGTCAGGGCTCAGGCAGGGCACAGCAGATAAGCACAGTCACTGAGGCAGGAGGCAGGAATGTTCATCTGCCGAGATGTCCGTGATTAGGTGCACACGTGCACTCACCGGTGTTGTGGCAGACTCAAGGGGCCCAGTTGCACTGTCCGCGTGTGAAGGAGCCGGTTTCAGCCAGGCCGTCAGGGCCACGTGCGCGCGCGCGCGCGGGACTGCCGCGGGGCGCGTTTCACCGCTGGGGCACACGGGGTCGATTCTCTGTCCTCGTCGCCAGTGTTACAGGGCCGCTAGCGCTGGTGACGGCCCTCGCTGTGCGCGCTCGCAGCGGCAACAAATGACACCACACTGCGGGTTCGGGTCTCGGCGCCAACTACTCAAACAGGCCGCGCCCCTTTATTATATATCGAGGCGTACGCCACGTGCGTGGCGTACGCATTGCGTAATGTCCTGTTGCGCTCTAGCGTCTAACGCTAGAGCGCTAACTGTAACATTTGCCACCCTGAAATGGCAGGTAAGAGTGGGAGGTAGGCCACCACCCCAAAACGCCTTCCGTCGGGTGCGGATCATCCCCCTTTGCTACACCACTGAATTAATTACACTGTGTAAATTAGTGTATGGGAAACGTTACATAAGACAGACAGGGACAGGGCTGGACTGACTACCGGGTGTTTTGGAATGCTGCTGAGCTGGGGGCTGATTTCGTTGATGGGGACCTGCGTGTACTGAACGAAATTTGTTTTGCTTTAATTATTTCGAGTACACGGAGGTCTCCGTGAACTAAATCAGCCCCCACCACAGTGAAATCAGCCCCCTGCTCGGCAGAATTCCAAAACGCCCGGTAGTCAGTCTGGCCCTGGACAGGGGATAAAATCATAATTCTCTAACACATACCATGCAGTTTTCATGCAGCTCTTTGATGACAGTTAATTGCTCGCTGTTCTACATTAGGATCTTAACTTATAAACTGCAAGTAACAATAGGATCTCTGACAAAAGCAGTAACCCGCTGACTTACTTATATTATATGCTATTTGTGATGTGCATGGTACACATTCTTTGCAGCAGGCATGTTAACCCTCTGTGCTACCTTAGGATGAAATTGAATCAAAACTTCCACTTAACAAAGATCTCTCTCTCTCTCCAGGAAAAACATTAATCACCTGAGTTAAAGACGTTTATTATTGTTGCCTGAAATTTGTTGGAGGGAAAGAATGCAGCCGCCGGTGCTTTTGGGCAATGGAACTGGCGTCGATTTCAAAGCACAGATGGCGCCCCCCTACCCTTGGCACCCGGTGCGGTGGCACCGCTCGCACCGCCCAAAAGCCGGCACTGGGTCTAAAGGTTAAGTGCTGCAGTGTTACAGAGCCTCATTAATTACTCTCGGAATATACAGAACTGTCAAGTGGCCCCATGGCATATGTGATTTATTCAGCCAGAATGTGGCAGTGAATGACGCTAGGATTATCTAAACAAGACCATGCCTCCACAGCTCCTCGCGCGTCATTGGCTGCCTGTGCTGTATGTCATATGATTTCATTAAAATGAATGTGCCTGCTATACAAAGCCTTGTACTCTGATAAGCAGCCATTTTGTTTTCTCACTTTACTTGGTGTTACCCTCAACGTGCTCTCCTAAAGATTATTGAAATTAGGCGCTCTTCGATTTGGGCAGGCAGCAAAACCACACAACTTCGCTGTGGCATTGTGTCAAAAAATAGGAAAGTGAGCACACCTCACAGGTAGAGTAAAAAGTATCAAATTCAGCACAACTGTCACTGCCGAGCCTTCGATAGCTCAGTTGGTAGAGCGGAGGACTGTAGTGGAGAGACAGACATCCTTAGGTCGCTGGTTCAAATCCGGCTCGAAGGACTTTTGTCAACTCTTTTTCCTTTGCTTTACAATACTAAGCGCCTATTTCTGAGACATTCACACAACAGGGCTTTTCCTGCTTCCTCTCTTCTCCTTTACAAGCCAGCTTTATCCTTTGGCGCGGGCGGGTGGGAGGGTCTCCCTCCCCACTCCCTGTGTGCAGTCCCCACTGCAATCCCCCATCATCAGACAGAGCCAGGGGCCCCTGGGCCGAAGAGCCAGGCCGGGGCTCCGTCGGAAGCAGCCCTGGGAGCTGGTTGCTGTGACTCTTGCTGGTAAACAGCCAGTTGAAGAAAACGACAGGGAGCTGCTCAGCAGCTCGCAGTATATCTGTTCCTCGTTAGTATAGTGGTCAGTATCCTGTTCCTCGTTAGTATAGTGGTCAGTATCCCCGCCTGTCACGCGGGAGACCGGGGTTCAATTCCCCGACGGGGAGGATGATAAATATTTTGTTACACTCAATTTACAAACTTAGAAAGTGTTATAGATGAACACGTATTTTAAATATAATCTATAATGTGAGACTGATATTATAGAGTACGGACAATTTTTAAATGGTTACGGTTTTTGGAAGGATTTGCGCATTTTTCCTTATAAGCTGCTGTGTACTTTTTGGGAAAAGGATACTGAAATGGATGAAGGGTCAATATTTAGATAAAAATCAAAGAAGTACACGATAAAATGCATGAAAACTATTATTTTCCATGCTAAATAAATGAAACGATGGGGCGGGTTCTGAATGAGGAAATGTTTTATACGACGGTGAAACTTTTCATCTATTTACGTATATTGGTTTAAAACTTACATTCACGTTGTGAAAGTAAAAGTACCACTGACCCGGAGGTGCACTCCCCCACCTTCCTCATCAGAGCTCTCATATTTCCTTAGTCCAGGCATGACTCCCTAACCCAGGTTGGGTGTTTACACTGCATGCCGGGACTTGTAGTCCTTGTAGCGTCTTGGGACCTAGGCCCACATGCTATACAAATAACCACACTGACACTGTTGTAATGCAGGTCACATGTCCTCCCCCTCCTCCCCTTCATTTCCCCTCCTCCTGGGCACCCGTACCCGGGTGCGCGCGACTGTTGACTGCGACGTGCCAGCTGAGAGCTGTCAGTGGCGAGTGAGTGAGGCGTTGACACGCTGTGGTGACTACTTTGTCCACCTCACGAAGATGTGCTGTTACTTATTGAAAAATAAACTTACCTGAGCTACTACTCCTACCAGTATTCTTCATTATAATTAACCCTGGGCATAGTTCGCGTAGCCGCGCTTCGCGAAGCTTCGCAAAGATGTTCTTGCACTACATGACCTTGGCGTAGCTTCGCGAACTTGCGTAATTGCATGGTGCGCCCGTTCGCGATGGGTTTTTCTTGTTCGGGAGCGCGGTGAGCGTGTTCGGGGAGCTGTTTGCATGCTCGGGGATATATCTCGCGATCTTACCCATGCGGTTGCCAATGGGCGCGGCCATCTTGTTTTTCAATTGTCCCGCCCGCTCGCTATGCCTTATTTCCTGTTCCGGGTCGCGGATAGCGTGTTCGCGATGTGCATTTGCTGGAGCAGGGTTTTCTATTAAAATTTATTGAAATTTGAACTCCAGTTTATGTTATATGTCATAATTAAAATTACTGATAATTAATTATTAAATATTAATTTTGTTGAAGTTTCTGATTAATCAACTTTCACTAATGAAAGAATTACACGCGGGTTTGCATTTGTGTTGCTTTATTAAAACGTGAACTAAGTTGGTGAGCAGATTAATTAAATATGTGTGGCTAAAGTGTTATTTGTTATATGTTTGCGCTTTGAAATAACGTGCTTTAATGCTTCTTTATGTTGCAGATGGCTAGATAATTACATACACATAAGGGTATTAGTGGGAATTAACACTGTATAATCATTATGATGTAGTAACGTTGTTTTGTATTTCTTTTAATTAAGATTGTCCATTTTGGCCTAGACAAAGATGGCCGACAAATACAGCCTGCATTTGGGTAGCTGAAATACGAAGAGAGGCCTCGCTGAGTATGGTTGAAAACCACCTGACCTCGGCCTCCGACTGTATTAAAAGTTTCCGTGAGGACAGCAGCTCCGGGCTTGATGCCAGTTTCCCTTGGAAAGGAATAAAGCCACAATGAACTCTGATAAACTTGCGGTGGATTCACTATGATTCCGAGGAAGAGCATTCATGAATGTTGCATTTTTTAGTTTGAGCTTCCTTCTTCTGTGTTTTTATTTTTGAGATTTTCGAGAGCGGAGGTTTTCTAAATGTTGCGAGTTGACATCCTTTCCTGCTCGCTCTGCTCAATGGCTCAATGGACGTTTAGAGTTTGTTTGTAACTTTAAATGTGTTCGTTTTCCTATAAATATTGTTAGACTAGAGAGGGTCTAAGGCCACCTCTTTCCGAACCTATGCTCGAGAGGATCGACGCTGATTGAGAGGACGGCGACTCGGGAGACTTTACTGAGAGACCTCTCCTGACACTTAGCTAGAATAGGTAACTATGAGAATAATGATTTTGCTATTGATTGACTTTCATCTTGAATTAATTTAGATAAATTAACCCTTTGTTTGAATCACAGTGTCGGGTGGTTATTTCTTTGTCATATATTGAATTTTCGAATACGTTTCCATTGATTAAATCATGACTCAAGACTGATCAATTAGGTCACATTGACCTCAGTTTAGATGCAGATCATTTAGGTTTTCTCTCGTACATTCAGTGCGGATAAAGTAATAGAATGAATGTTGGTATGATGGGCCCTAGCGTATGATGAGTGTATGTGCGTGCGACTGTGGAATTACTCTGTCCGTGGGAGTAGGGAGAGTTTATATGCTCCGATCTGCAGCAGTTTCCTGGTAGCAGTATGATGGTTTTGATTATTGTCTTGATCTGATAGATTGCTTGTACATAGGCTTTTGGATTTATTGATTTATTGATTGATGTTGATATATGTACTAATACTATATGTTGAAGTCGTCGTATTGAGTTATATGTAGTGTGTACGGCTTCTGGAACGTGGGGAGCTGGTAACGGTTCCGTAGTAGGGCAGAGGGAAGTGAGTGCTGCTCTCGGGAAAGACGGGATTGTTGGCCCTGTACGTATGCAGGGAAAAACGTGTGACAATTGAAGTTGCGCGTCGCATTGTCTGGTTTCGGAATCAGTGACATCGTCGTGTGTTACTATTAGATACATATTTTCAGTATAAAAGGAGTGTGTATGGTAGCGAAGGTTATCTGTGAAACTCTGGTCTTAAGTCCCAGGGATCCGTAAGGTTTGCCGTTAAAGCTTTCTGCTGGAGGAGTAATAGGTATTCTCTGAGCTTGTTTGAAGGACTGGGCAGAGGTAAGCGCTGCTTGGTTAACGTGTGTTATAATTCTGTAGTAGGACAGACTGTTCGCTTGTTCGCTGTTCTCGGGAAAGGCAGGATTCTGTGTGGATGTACTATATTTTCTGGTATGAAAGTGCGTGAATGTATGAGCATTTAGTTAATTGTGAAACTCTTTGGAGCATTCCTGGAGGAAACAGTTAGTGGATGCATGATAGAAGGGCAGAGTAGAGGGATGTGCTACTGTGTCAACGAAAGTAATAATTCCGTAGTGGAGCAGAGGTAAGCGCTGTTCTAGAGAGAAGCGGGATTCTTGTGAAAAAGACTTTCCTTTACTATTCTGTGGTTAGCGAAGCAGACAATGGAGATGTTTATATGTTGTAACTAATAGATTTTGTAGAATCTGAAACGAAGTCTACTGAGAAGGCTTTGTAAAGGAGGGGGAGACGAGTGACAGGAGACAGAGTAGAAGCGACTGCAGCGACTACTGACGTCAGAGACAGACCGCGCTGGGATTGGTGCGTTGGTGTGAGCCGCGCAGGGATTGGAAGGAGTACAGGGTGACGTAGACGCTCCAGGATTGGTGCGTTAGTGTGAGTCGCGCTGTTATTGGACAAAAGATCGTACAGTTGCGGAAGGGATTAGAGGTTGTGGTAAACGTGAAAATGTATTACCAAACGGAGGAAAAGAAGAAGAAATCCTTGTTCGGTAAAATTAAAAGGTGGTTCGACAAGGATAAGAACATAATAACTAGAGAAGGTGAATTGCTACCTCCGACAAGAACTCCTGCATCCTTCATGGTTGCGAAATATGGGTAGCATACCTGTATATGGTTAGACAATTGGGCTAAGTACACTAGAGACGATGGTGTATTAGCGTTCCCGGAACATGGTTCATTTAATTTGGCCGTGTTGAGAAATTTACGGGAAAAGATGATGTGTCTAGAGCCTAGACCAAGGCCGACACAGTTTGAGGCGCTGGTAGAATGGGAAGATGAGGTGCATGAGCGAGAGAAGCAGAGGAGTGGAGGCAATTATAGGTATATTTTCGGGAGGAAATATGATCGTGAAACTCATCATGAGCGAATGAGGAGATGGCGAGATGCTAGTATGTCAGAGGGACTGTATCCTATGAGGACTGTTGAAGAGACAGAAGGGAGGAAGGGTACGGAAAAGGTGCCTGATACAGAATTGAGAAGGTATGGGGCTAATGATTATGAGGATGAAGTCTTGGATGACATGATCTATAAGAGACCGCCACCATATAGACCAGAACCAGAAGAGAGAACGCCAGTTGCTACTCCCATAAGAGATACTTTGCGAATTGTTAAAACAGAAATTGTGACACCTGATCTGAAAAGTGGTAGCTCTTTCACGGAAAGAGAGAGAGAGAGCGAGAGAGAGAGAATCAAATTGGGGATGAGAAAACAAGAGAATTAGCCAGAACCACATCTGAGCTGACTGAAAAAATTAAAGAGCTAACAAAGAATCTAGAAGCAGTTACAGTGCCTGTAACCATAGGTCCGGTTATGCCTATTTTTGATAAGCAAAGAATGGGTGAAAATGGTTTGACAGTTCCCTATATAGGAAATGGTTTGGTTGGTTCTTGTTCTTTAGGAGAGTCAGGAATGAGGACGGAAGAAAATAGTTTGAGACGGTTGAGACATGACACATGTGGTGGAGAGTTAAATGTACAGCCTAATTCAGGATTTAATACTGGTTGTTTAGGAGGATCAATATTGGAACCACAGAGGATGGCGGAACACGTGGGTGCAGTGAAAAAATCTACAGAAATAACAGCTGAGGATTTGAATGATTGGTTTGAAAGTTCTTCAAAAGAAGGATAAAGATTCACAGGCAATTGATGTAGCCAGGTTGCGCATAGAATTAGAGGAACTTATTGCAGGAACAATTCCTACAGAAATGTTGAAAAATCATCATGATGGAGAGTTGTTGTTTATGTGCAAGAGTATCACCTGGAGGGCTAAGAGTACACATGACAGGTTAAAAGGAATAGCGAGTGAACTAGGAGTTGATATGGATAAGGTGAAAGCTTTGCAGAAGCCTTACAGGGTGGATTTCTCTGATAAGGATATTGAGAATCTAAATGATGTTGGCAGAACAGGGCAGATTAAGGAAATGATTTCCTTATTGCGAAAATGGGGTGATGTGGAAAAGTGGAAGGATAGATGGTACAAGAAAAGAGAAGATTCAGTGGACAGAACTCACTCAGCATTTCCCATGAGAGAAAAAGAAAAAACAGTGGATGCTTATCCTATGAGAGAGATTCCTGGAGGAGGATATGTACATGTCCCATGGACTAGACAGGATATTTTGTCATTTACAAATGATTTCCCTCGACTGAGAGAAAAGCCCGTCGAGTGGTATAGGCAGGTAGATAGGTTTGTGAAATTGTCAAAAGTGCTGTGGATTGACCTGAATAGTCTGTTTGATATAATTGTTCCAGCAGACTTGTGGGCAGAGTGTAAAATAGTTGTAGATTGGCCTGCTAAGGAGTACCCAAGGGATCAGAAAACAGGAGCTCCAGACCCAGAGGTCATGAGGAAATATGAACAGGTTATTGTGTTTTTGAAGAATAAGGTACCCCCTAAAGAGACAGATTGGGTTAAGATAGATCGGACACATCAGGAAGCAAAAGAATCAGTTCATGCTTTTTATGAAAGGCTGATACTGGCTTTTAAACAGTTCAGTGGAGATGAACACCTGGGTGATAAGGATTTGAGTCATTTTGTATACAGATTTGTATATGGCTTGAGACCTGAAATCAGTGAAAGGATTCGTGAGCACACAGTTGATTGGCAGAGTAAAAAGATTGATGAAATCTTGAGACATGCGAAGTACTTCAGTGATGAAATTAAAGCAAAACAGAGAAAGCTGAAAGAGAAAGCAATGTGGGCACAGGTGAAAGTTGCAGAAAGACAAGAAGCACAGCTGGTGGAACAAGCAAATAATCCAGGAAATAGGCCCAGATATGGCACAGGAAAGGGAAAGGGAAATTTAGAAGAGGCCAAGAAGAAGTTCCCATGTCACAACTGTGGACAATTGGGGCATTGGAGATCCGAGTGTACGAATCCACCATTAGTGAGTAATGAGAATAAATCATTGAATCAACAGGTGCAGAACGAGGGGTGTAATCATCAGCAGCAGCAGCAGAAGGTTGTCAGACAGCAGAGTCAAGAGCCAAAACTGCCCTTGCCGCAGAATAGAGGGTCACAGAAATATAACCAGGACTCAGGATTCTACAATGATGAGCAGGTAAACAAACCGAGACGTTCAAACCCGGTACAACAGTACTGGTTAAAGAATGAGGGGAGTGAGTCTGAAGGGGACTATTGACGGTGCCGAAGAGGGGAGGAAGAGTGCATACTTGGAGCAACTCTAGAAATAGACCAGGCAGGACCATTTGTAGATGGGAAAATAAATGGGGAAAGTGTTACTTTTTTGGTAGACACAGGAGCGACGAGATCAACTGTCAGGTCAGCAGATATTAGAAATCTTCCTCTCTCGGACGAAGCAATCCAAGTGGTTGGTGTAGCTAATACACAGATTAAGACTCGTTTTACCGAACCAGTAAGGGTAAGAATAGGGAAATTTTCAGATATGCACAGATTTGTGGTCTGTGACACCAGTCCAGTGAACTTGTTAGGTAGGGACTTATTGTGTAAGATGAATTGCACAATTTTCTGTACTCCGGATGGAATAGCTTTTGAGACACCAGATGAGGATGTTTTGTACAGGATGACTCTAGATAATAGAGAAAGTGAGATTGTTGGAACATATGCTGTGTTTAATCCAGATGATTTGCCTCAAGAGTTGAGACACACAGTAAAAGCAGCGGTTTGGGATTTTACTGGAGAAGATGTGGGATTGATGAATAATGTAGATCCAGTGAAGATTTCAGTGAAAGAGGGAATCGTTTATCCTAATATCCCACAGTACAGATTGACACCAGAGATAATTGAGGGAATAACCCCTATAATTGACAAAATGATTCAACAGGGTGTTTTGAGAGAGTTACTGAGTAGCTCGTGTAATTCACCGATAATGGGGCTGAAGAAACCTAATGGTAAGTTCAGGATTGTACAAGATTTGAGAAAGATTAACAAAATTGTGGTAGCATGTTGTCCCATTGTGCCAAATCCGTCAGTGATTTTGTATCAGATTCCTCATGATGCTGAATGGTACACAGTAATTGATTTGTGCTATGCTTTCTTTTCAATTCCATTGTATCATGACAGCCAGCCGATTTTTGCATTTCGGTTTGGACAGCGCATTTTGGCATGGTGTCGTATCCCACAGGGGTATACAGAGAGTCCTTCAATATTTAATCAGTTGCTGAAGAAGTCTTTGGAAAGTTTGATCATGCCTGAAAGCTCAGTACTAGTGCAGTATATCGATGACCTACGTGTGGCATCGAAGACACGTGAAGCTTGTGAAGTAGATACCATAGTTTTACTGAATCATCTGGCAGATGGAGGGTTAAAGGTATCTCCAGCCAAATTGCAGTTTTGCAAGAAAGAAGTACATTATCTTGGACACAATATTGAAAAGGGTCTCAGAAAGGTGACCAATGACAGAATGAAAATTATCAGAGGAATGAGAGCCCCAATGACCCAGAGAGAAGTGAGGATGTTTCTGGGGATGGTGGGTTATTGTCGTCAGTGGATAAGTAATTTTTCCCTGATAGCAAAGCCACTGATTAAATTGACTAAAAGTGAGGTGAGAGACCCATTGGAACTGAATGTAGAACAAATGGCAGCGTTTGAAGAATTGAAGAGCAGAATGTGTGAAGCTCCTGCTTTGGGAATGCCAGACTATGAGAAGGAGTTTGAGTTGTACTGCAGTGAGAGAAATGGATGTGCACTTTCAGTGTTAATCCAGAAACATGGACGACTGAGAAAGCCAATTGCATACTTCTCATCAACACTTGACCCTGTAGCTGTGGGTTTGCCAGGTTGCCTGAAAGCAGTAGCTGCTACATGCAGAAGCTTGGAACAGAGTGAGGGTATAATAATGGGATATCCTGTAAGGGTGTTTGTACCTCATGATGTGGCAATTCTTTTGACAAGAAGCAGGACTCAATATATGTCACATAGTCGGCTGACTAAATATGAGAAAATCATTCTGGGAGCATCAAATGTGACTCTTGAGAGATGTGTGAATGTGAATCCAGCAACTCTGTTGCCAGATGCTGAAAATGTGAATGTGGGAGATGATGTTGATCATGATTGTTTGGATGTGCTTGATTACTGCACAAAACCAAGACCAGACATAAGAGATCTGCCACTACCTGAGAGTGATCATGTGTTGTTTGTGGATGGATCATGTCTGAGAACTGATGATGGTGTGCTAAGTGCAGCATATGCGGTGTGCAAGGTTTCAGAAGTTATGGAAGCTTCGTCTTTGAAAGGAGTGAGATCTGCTCAAGTAGCTGAATTGGTGGCATTGACAAAAGCTTGCAAGATTGGGAAAAATTTGAGAGTGACTGTGATGACTGATAGTCAGTATGGATTTGGAGTGGTTCATGATTTTGGCCAACTTTGGCTGCAGAGAGGTTTCTTGACGTCTAGTGGGACTCCTATAAAGAATGCTGAAGTGATTGGGAAGTTGCTTGAGGCGATACAGCTGCCTAAAGAATTAGCAGTTGTAAAATGTGCTGCTCATGGACAAGGAGATGATTTTGTTACCCTTGGTAATCGCTTTGCGAATGACATAGCACAGTATTGTGCGAAGAACAATCATTCGATTAACCGGGGACGAGAAAGGGAAATGTCTTTTTGTTCTGTGATGTTTACTAATGTCCTGGAAACATGGGATGAAGTGAAACAGTTGCAGGATGAAGCAGGAGATGAGGAAATGAGAGATTGGATCAAGGCAGGTTGTGCCCGAAGAGAGAGAGATCATGTTTGGATCTATAGAGATGGAAGACCAGTCATGCCTAATTCCATGCTGTCAACAATGGCAAGGATGTATCATGGCCAGGGACATCTGGGGAGGGACGCTATGATTAGGTCCTTTAAGCAAACCTGGTACAATGCAAAGTTCAGGCTGATTGCAGAGAGCATCTGTCAAAGATGTTTGATTTGTCAGCAGTTTAATACTGGAAAGAAAACAGTGGTGAGCCTAGGAACAATAGGCAGAGAAGGAGGTCCTTTTACCAGAATGCAAATTGATTTCATTGAAATGCCCCAAGTGAACAGATTGAGGTATGTTTTAGTGGTAGTCTGTTTGTTCTCAAGATGGGTAGAAGCCTATCCGACTAGGAGAAATGATGGAATAACAGTAGCCAAGTTACTGTTGAGAGAGTTGATTCCTAGGTACGGGTTCCCAGTGACAATTGAGTCAGATAGAGGTGGACACTTCTGTAATGAGCTCATGGGTTTGATTTGTGAAGCATTAAGCATACAGCAGAAGCTACATTGTGCATACAGACCAGAGGCTTCTGTTGTTGTTGAACAAATGAATGGCACGATTAAAAATAGAATTGGTAAGATGTGTTTAGCCACTGGAATGAAATGGCCTGATGTCTTTCCTCTAGTACTAATGACTATTAGGTCTACACCAGATAGAACCACAGGTTTGAGTCCACATGAAATACTGATGGGACGAGCAATGAGACATGCATTCGTGCCTGTCAACAAATTGATGACAATAACTGATGACATGATTTTGGATTACTGTAAAGGCCTGGCTGACGCAGTTCATTCTGTGTTTCACCAGGTTGGAGAAGACGCCACCACACTTGAAAAGAAGCAAGCCCATGATCTGAGGGGTGAGAATAAAAGTGCACAGAAGAAGAAATAGCTTGGTTCCAAGGTGGGGAAGGCCAAGACAAGTCATTCTGACTACGACAACTTCTGTAAAGTGTGCTGGTGTGAAAAACTGGGTGCATGCAAGTCATACTCTGAGAGTTCCGAATCCAAAGGATGGGACTGGTAAAGAGTATTTTGAAGAGTCAGATTCCAGTGATGATGCAGACACTGAACCAGTGAGAAAAAAAAAGAATCCTGAAAGGGGGGAAGGAGAAGGAGAAAGAGAGTCAGGTGATTCTTTTTTCTTACCAAGAGAGGCTTCAAGAGTAACATTGAGAGCCTCAGAGGAGGTTTCAGATTCTGGAAAGGTGCCTGAAGTTTCAACGAGTGGTGAAAAAGAAAGAGGAGGAAAGAGCAATTCCACAGAGACTACACCTGAGTCAGATGAAGAGATTGAGAATCCACTTGAGATTACTCCTGAAGAAGTAGGGTCAGAAGAAGATAGAGAGGGACAGATTGCGTGTCGGAGACCCGAGGAGGGACAGTAGTAGGGAAATCTCAATCAGTGGAGGAGAAGTCTGTGGAGCAAAAGAAAATCGTTGATGGCAAATGAAACGGAATCGGATGAGAGTGAGAATGGGAAATCAGAGGGTCGAGTTCTGAGAAAGAGAACTTGGATCGGAGAAAGAAATAATAAAGAAGTGAGACCGAAAAGGAGTGTAAAAGGAGATCTTTGGCCTAACAAGATAAAAAGGTTGAGGTACAGACTGACACGAGCGAATTCATCAAAAGCTGAACAGGTGAACGAGGTGTCGAGTCAGAATCAAGCTAAGGGTGAAAAACAAAAAGTATCAAAAGAACCAGAGGAGATCAAGAGAATCAGAAAACCTAACCAGAAGTATAGGTCACCGGAATGGACGTACGTGGCACTGTCTGAAGAAGAAGAGGCAGAAAGTCAAGGAAATCCAGAGGGGACCTTACGAGAAGTGGTTGAGGAGGAGAAAACTGTTGGAATCCTGAAAGTTATCTTGACTGACATTGGAGAAGAGTCAGATGCTCAGGATATTGAAGATCTGATACAATTTGATGTTGCTGAAGAAGTGAAAAGTGATGAAAATCCGAATTGAGTAAACTAAAGGAGTCACTTGGAGAAGAGTGAAGAAGAGTTCTGAAAAATTAACAGTTTTTAACAATTCGGTGTTCTGGAGATTCAGTAGTGGAGTAGTAGAGGCTAAGTCAAAAGACACTGCCAGAGTAATAAGATGGCTAACACAGAAAATAATCAAAGTAGATGTGCCTTCTTGAAAAGATGGTGTAGAGTGTGCTGCTGCTGTACAGGATTATTAATGCTACTATGGAGTGTACTTGCTTTATTAGTTACTTTTAGAGTTACAATAGACACTTTTGGAATACATACTGAGAATGTGACTAACATAGGGAAGAGTTCGCAGAAAATAGTGCCAACTAGAATTAGTAACATATACATACATAAAGATAGGTCGATTAATGATTTTTCTAGTAATGTTTTTTCAAAATTGTTGTACGAAAACGTAAAGACAATAGAAGTAAGGGATTGCTACGTCTGTATGCAATTGCCTGCATCCGTTTCAGAGGGAGTTACTTATCACCATCTTCCGGCAACGTATGGGATTTCATGTAGTGTGTTAAGTAGTGTTTTTTATTTGTTAGGGAAAATAGATTATGAGATGTCTAATAAAGATAACATTTTTGGGCAATTGCCTATGGATAAGAAACTGAACCCTGCTAAAGAAGCTAACATTTTTGGTGAGATTTTTATTGAAACAGAAGAATTAACATTAGATTACATTTTTAGAAACAATTTAACTTGCAGTTTGAAAGAAGAAGAAAAGGCTTTCCTAGACATGGTAGAGAAAAGAAGAGTGAGCATGCATGAAAAGGCAGGGGAATATAAAATGAGTGAGGCAATATGGGATATTGAGATGGGAAAGGAGTTGAAGAAAGGGGCCAGTCCAACTTTGGCTTTAGATGCACCACAGAAGGGTAAACTATGCATTACCAGGAGGAAATCCCAATATGATAATTATTTCGTTGGGACTAGTGAGTGCCATGATACATACTTTATTGCAACAGGATGGGGATTCAAGGGAGGGGAAGATCCAGTTTTACCGGGAGTGTATTATATTTGTGGGAATAAGGCTTATTACAGGTTGCCTGACCATTGGTATGGCACATGTTATGTTGGCCTGGTCTTTCCAAAGATTTTTCATCTAGATAAGATAGAAGATGCAGAAGAAATTAATCTACTAACACGCTTTAAGAGAGAAACTTGGTCAGAAATTGTAGGAGATATTTTTGGAGCTTTAATTCCAGCAGTGGGAATTTCATTAAATGTGTATGGAATTCGGAAACTGTCAACAGTGGTGGATCGCTTATCGACAAGCACCGCTGGAGGGTTTCTTTTGGTAAATACGGAGATGGTTGCCTTACGCGCCATGTCAATGCAAAATCGACTTGCCCTTGATATTCTATTGGCCAAAGAGGGTGGAGTCTGTGGAATTCTGAAAGTTCAACATTGTTGCACTTACATTCCTGACGAAAGCAAAGATCTAAAGGTCTATATCAAAAATATTACTGATTTGCATGAAGAATTAGTACCACTGGAAGCTGAAAGTATTTGGACTAGAATGGCTAATAAAATAATTGCTGTTAAGAACTTCATTGCTAAAATAGGTAGTACCATAATTGGTAAGATATTGTTTCCTTTGACATGTGTGATTGTTGCTTTATTGATACTTAGATTAGGGTGTTTGTGTTGTAAAAACAGGGGAGGGAAAAAGAAAATTATAAGAGAAAATATTGAAAAGAAACAAAAGAGGTCAAAGAGAGACCCACAAGAAATAGAATTAGAAGAATTGAGGGAGAGTGTTTACTTGGAGTCAAAAAGGGATGATGAAAGAGAGTCTGGTGTGTAGTGTCATAAAAAGACATTTCAATTTCTCCCAAGAAATGGGGTCTAAATTTTTTTTTTGGGTTGGTTTTTGTGGTGATAATATGTCACCAAAGGGGGGATTGCTGGAGCAGGGTTTTCTATTGAAATTTATTGAAATTTGAACTCCAGTTTATGTTATATGTCATAATTAAAATTACTGATAATTAATTATTAAATATTAATTTTGTTGAAGTTTCTGATTAATCAACTTTTACTAATGAAAGAATTACACGCGGGTTTGCATTCGTGTTGCTTTATTAATACGTGAACTAAGTTGGTGAGCAGATTAATTAAATATGTGTGGCTAAAGTGTTATTTGTTATGTGTTTGCGCTTTGAAATAACGTGCTTTAATGCTTCTTTATGTTGCAGATGGCTAGATAATTACATACACATAAGGGTATTAGTGGGAATTAACACTGTATAATCATTATGATGTAGTAACGTTGTTTTGTGTTTCTTTTAATTAAGATTGTCCATTTTGGCCTAGACAAAGATGGCCGACAAATACAGCCTGCATTTGGGTAGCTGAAATACGAAGAGAGGCCTCGCTGAGTATGGTTGAAAACCACCTGACCTCGGCCTCCGACTGTATTAAAAGTTTCCGTGAGGACAGCAGCTCCGGGCTTGATGCCAGTTGCCCTTGGAAAGGAATAAAGCCACAATGAACTCTGATAAACTTGCGGTGGCTTCACTATGATTCTGAGGAAGAGCATTCATGAATGTTGCATTTTTTAGTTTGAGCTTCCTTCTTCCGTGTTTTTATTTTTGAGATTTTCGAGAGCGGAGGTTTTCTAAATGTTGCGAGTTGACATCCTTTCCTGCTCGCTCTGCTCAACGGCTCAATGGACGTTTAGAGTTTGTTTGTAACTTTAAATGTGTTAGTTTTCCTATAAATATTGTTAGACTAGAGAGGGTCTAAGGCCACTTCTTTCCGAACCTATGCTCGAGAGGATCGACGCTGATTGAGAGGACGGCGACTCGGGAGACTTTACTGAAAGACCTCTCCTGACACTTAGCTAGAATAGGTAACTATGAGAATAATGATTTTGCTATTGATTGACTTTCATCTTGAATTAATTTAGATAAATTTGTTTGAATCACAGTGTCGGGTGGTTATTTCTTTGTCATTTATTGAATTTTCGAATACGTTTCCATTGATTAAATCATGACTCAAGACTGATCAATTAGGTCGCATTGACCTCAGTTTAGATGCAGATCATTTAGGTTTTCTCTCGTACATTCAGTGCGGATAGAGTAATAGAATGAATGTTGGTATGATGGGCCCTAGCGTATGATGAGTGTATGTGCGTGCGACTGTGGAATTACTCTGTCCGTGGGAGTAGGGAGAATTTATATGCTCCGATCTGCAGCACATTGACGTGTCCGGGAGCGCATTTTACTTGTTCGCGATGAATAGTACATGTTTGCGAGAAATATCGCGCAAACTTACCCACGCGGTCGCGAATGGGCGCGGCCATCTTGTTTTTCACTCTATGCTATGGTTCTGGGCCTACTTTTGTATCCTCCCTTTATCTTTGCGATCCTTTGTCTTTAAAGCATTTTTTCTGACTTTTTTTTAGTTATTATCTATCTCTCTCTTTGCCTAAGTTTATATTTTGCGTTTTATTTCTACTGCGTGTTTTTGTTACTTTTATAAAGTTATTTCTATCTCCTTCCCCCTAACTTTTTTTTCCCCTTCTAACTTTTCTTTTCCGCCTCCCACCCACCCCAGAACCATGGCCAAGGGCACACCGAGTGCCAAGGGCAAGGGACCTGCAGGAGCAGAGAAGGGCCGCCTGCCTTGTGGCAGAATGAGTCCTGCAGGGGTGCAGGCCCGGCAACTGTTTGGGGAGGAGGAGGTGGCGGCCCTTGTTTTCTTCATCCAGCACCTCCTCCCCTTGACCTTGGCAGCAGGCGGCAGGCCCGGCTCCGGGTACGCTACCCAGGAGAGGCACCGTCGGTGGGCGAAGGTGCGCCGGGCCGTGTTCCGGTGCTCTGGGATCCGGCACACCCACAACCAGCTAGCCCACCGGTGGTCCGACATCCTGGACCGGGAGCAGGACCTGTTGGACCTGCTAGGTGTCGAGGTCGTCGGGTTTGGTGAGTAGCTGATTGTGTATATTAAATTTGATGAACAACAAGATTACTGCTGCGTGCCAAGCGTTGCTGGTAAATTACATTCCACAAAGCAAAATGTTCTTTGATTTAAGGACCCAGGTGCACGGTGGTACTCTTACTTGTTTGCAACTTAGTTTGCGCTAGCTTGTGCTGATGCTGATTATGTAAGAGTTTATTTTACAGAACTGAAGTTAGGTAATGCGATTTGCTAGAGAGACTCTAGTCCTTCCAGTGTCCTACTGTGAAATAGTGGCGGATGGATATTGGATACTAGGTTTAGTTTGTTAGTAGTAGTTAATAATTGTTTTATGCGGTCTGCGTGACGCCTCCTCTGTCACTGAGTGCTGCTTACCCCAGTCCTCCGTCGAACCTTTTGTACTTTGTTTAGTGAGTGATAGGCTTAGCATGGTCAGTCAGTAGCAGAACTAGATCAGAATCATGCAACCAACCCACAATTTGTTGTATGTATGTATGCACTAATGTATGCATGTGTCCTCCATCTCATCTATGCATTTGATGGCTGAAAAAAATGGAAATGCAGACTTAGTGAACAATTGGCCCATCTGGAATAGGTGGTGTAGGTCAGGTGGTACTTACTAGGCTTCGTTAGTATTTGTAATCAGAATGATTATGGAACACTGGAGTGTTCATAAATAAGTAGACGATCCATAATTGCAGGAAGCAGCCAGTAGTCGATCCATCTGATTAGATAGGTCAATTTTATTGCAATTGTTGTTTCCTAAAATGTTGTTTGACTTATTTTTCCAAATGATTTATTATTATTTGTTTCACAGCACTCCTTAATGTTTGTCTCTTTCTTTCTTATATTTTACATGATCATCAGCACCACCCAGGGGCAAGAAGACGGGGTCGGAGTCGGCAGGGGAACCACAGGACCGCTCCTCTACCGAGGCTCCTGCTGCTGGCCCCAGTAAGTCCTCCAGTGGTTATATTGACATTTATATTTCCCTAAATTTTACTGCATCTGTTTTTTCCGAACTATAAATTATGGTTCCACTTTCTAAATCTATTTTTTACAAAAGCTTACTTCTTTGACCTTGACTATCTGTTTCCAAATTCTGTTTATCCCTGCCTCTAACTAAGTTGCTTCTAACTGCCTCTGCTATGACTCTCTGTACTACTACTACTACTACTACTACTATTACTATCACTACTCTGTGTGTAGCAAAGCTTGCACAGTTGCCCACTCTTTATAGAAGGTTTTCTTTGGAATAATAAAACTCTGATTGACCAATAGCTCTAGCCACTGTGTCCTGTCCTTTGGGTTGTCCTCTTCAAGTCTTCTCAATGTTGAGGCTTTGACAATTACCACAAACAAAATGGCCAACCAGATATTTGACTAGTATTTTTGATCGGATAGTACATGATACTACTCTTGTCTAGTGATTCTGCAGAGCCACATACAGAACTATGCACTACAAAATAGGATGTTGCTGATTGGAGGTTGGACCTTACTGATCACACCTCAGTCCGAAGAACCCAGGATCCCCTGACCGACTAGCTATAGTGTCTCACATTAGGGTCCCACTCCCGACCCCCCCCCCCCCACGAAGAAGATACACAATGTTGATGATGACTGAGACAGACAACCCAGAACATAATAACACCATTTTGCTCACTCACTTGTGTAAGTCCACCCCACCACACCAAATACCACAGAGTCTATGTGTAAGTTCAAAAGGTTTATTTGAAACAAGTATCAAACTCTGTACATCGATAATATGAAATTTAATTTACTACAGCCATAGTCAATGAGCCAGCAAAAAGCCTAACATTAAAACAGTAAACATTTACAAGTGCATGACAACAAGAACACAAGCCAAGATCTTTTGAATTCTGGAAGACCCCTCACCGTAGAACGTAGAAATACTGGTTACATCATCTTGCATCCAATATGCTCTGTAAATCTCTGGTTTGTAGAAGGGAATCTTCCGCCTATTATATATGTGAAAAATGCTGCGAGTTAGCCGTTAGATAGTATACTGGTGAATGCTAGCATTTTGCAGTCATGGCAAAAAGTGTAACATGTATGTGATGGCTAAGCAATATAAACTAAACAAACTCAATAAGTTATTTTTTTTTTCGACCTCTTCACTTGTACGCAACAGTCAAGTGGCCTCAAAGGCATCTACTGCACATGTCAATAAGCTGGCAGGTATAATTAAATATGCACCAAAAGAGTAGTAGTCGACATGATGAATCTAAAAGGGTTACATATGGCTCAGGCTAACTTTCAAAAGAGTAGAGTAGGACTAGATGACCCTAGGAAGTGGAACCATATCACTACTAGTGTCTGTCTACTGATTTTACTTACTGTCTAGTGCTGATGTATGTTGCATTAACTTTTTTTTCAATGTTCCAAGTGAACACTTAAAATAGGGGGAGGTTTCCAGGCAGCTAAAAAATCTGTGATGTTTTTTTCTAGGCACACTACCATCCACCAGTGCCGTCGGGGCCAGCGATGCGGCCATTCTGGAGGGGGCAGGCGAACTGGCGGCACCTGCAGGAGAGACAGGGGGGGGATCCAGCAGCAGTGGCCGGCGGCGGTAAGTTATATTCATTACTTCTTGACATTACAGCTAGATAGAAGTGTGTTCACTATTTCACTGTACTGTGCGACTTATTATTATACAACGGTTGAAGAAGACACCCTTTACTTAGCATTAGCAGCGTGAGTAGAGTAACCAATGGCCTCTTCTATTTGACTCCAAAATCAGCTGTGAATGTTTTATGGAGAAGACAAACTCAGATCAGATGACCTTGATGGATGTGTTGAACAAAGAGGGAAAGAACTAAGGGTGGAAGGACGGGCGAGATAAATAATATGACTGACTGGCAGAGAAGGATATGTTGTTGGAAGCATGCATAGGTGGCTGATAGTAATCTGATCAGATGCATGGGTTGTTGAAGGATGGGTGGAAGGTGAAAGAATGCCTGCCTGGGTGGGCGAAACAGTATGGGTAGATAGTGCTAGATAGCAAAAATCAGCGATGTTTGGTTCAAATTCAAAGCCAAGGCATGCAAGGAAGGAGCGGAAGCATGGGTGGTTGTTGGTGAAACCAACTAAGTATGAGAGATATAAAAAAGAAGGATAAACGTTTACTTTAATGGATGTATGCCTGGATGTACTATCATCAAGAGACAGTATAGGTGGAAAGTGTCACTGGAGATTCTTACTTTGAAGAAAATGTAAAAGAAACTGCGCAACAGTAGCAAAGCCTAGGGGAATATAGGTAGTATTATCAGAATACAGTAAACTTGCAGTAGTTTGCAAGCACGTCATATATATTTATATATATCTATATTATCAAGCGGAAACCCCTTCCTCCCACTCTGGGGACCACTCCCTACCTATTATTATTAATGTATTTTCGATTGGGGCAGCCAGCCTGCAAAGGGTGGCCTATCTGTTGTTTATGGTTATTGGTTACACAATCAATGAAAGCAAAGTACCCTCTGCAGTAGCGGTTGGTGGTGAGAGGGTTGGCGGGTGGTGACATGGGGAGGGGACGGGTGGGTGGCACTGGCGAGTAAACTGTGTATTACGGCCAAATACAGGTAATCAACATAAAAATAAATAAAATTATTTTCAAGGTGCGCACTGCACCGCCGAATGCGATGCAGAGCGTGCAACAATTTTTTTTTAATGTATTGTTTAATTACCTGTGATTGTCCTTAATCCATAGTTTACTATCCCCACCCTGCACCTTCCCACGTCACCGACTCACCGCCCGGCAGCACTCCCACCACCGACCGCTACCGACCTGATGTCGTATCGTATTAGCATCTATAATATGAATATAAGCAATGATCATTGGATCCGATAAATAATCAGCCTTTTTGTAGTACCCATGGCAGGGTGTAAGTGAAATTGTGCATGCCATTTGCCCTCATGTAACAGAGTATGACCAGTGCCAACGGCCGTAAGGCGTCATACAAAAATATGAGCTTCCCCACCTGCAGACAGTAGTAGTAAATAAAACTAACGTGAGTCTGCATCATGTGGCTCATATCTGTTTCTCTTGGGTGCAAGCTTAGCTGACGGAGCTGGCATGCCGGCTACAACAAGGTTATGTAATTGGGCTAAACTACAGATAAGAACAACACGACTGGTGTACCGGAGTACATAGTACGATTATATTTATTATGTCGGAAACTCTCACAAATGTTAGAGTCCAAGGAAGTAGGATTAGAGATACTTACCACCAAATCACAAATGTTATGAACTGTGCTTGCTAGTGATTCTGTGACACTATGGTGCCGATCACGATCCGGTAAAAAAATTCCCCGTACGACTCGTATCCGGTCTTTTTACCGTACGAATCGCACAAGTGCCGTACAAACTGCCAATTACGATTCGCATGGTAAAAAGTCCATACGAATCGCATTGGTAAGTATTCCCCACACGTCCTCGGGTCGGAAAATGTGTCCGACACGTCCACGGACGATTTACCGTACAAATGTGACAAGTGAAGTCCGACCGAGGAATTACGATCCATCCCGTGCGTCCGATGTTACAACCGTATGGAAAAAACACCGTCTGCATCGAACTCCCATAGCAACCATGGAGACATGTGCCCTCATACGCGCCGACCCCCCCCAGCCACCGTACGTTCGAGTCGTACCCCCAGCCCCCGTACGTTCGAGTCGTACCCCCCGTGTATGTACACCCGTGTACGTGTCGAACCCCCCGTGTATGTACACCCTTGTACGTGTCGAACCCCCCGTGTATGTACACCCGTGTACGTTCGAGTCGTACCCCCCGTGTATGTACACCCGTGTACGTGTCGAACCCCCCCGTGTATGTACACCCTTGTACGTGTCGAACCCCCCGTGTATGTACACCCGTGTACGTTCGAGTCGTACGCCCACCCGTGTATGTACGGTGCATACCCACAGCGCATAGCACGGGGGGTTCGACACGTACACGGGTGTACATACACGGGGGGTTCGACACGTACAAGGGTGTACATACACGGGGGGGTACGACTCGAACGTACACGGGTGTACATACACGGGGGGGTTCGACACATACCGGGCCACCTACTCTGGTCGTTTCGCGACGTACTTCGCTT
This sequence comes from Triturus cristatus, assembly GCF_964204655.1. NCBI lineage: Eukaryota > Metazoa > Chordata > Amphibia > Caudata > Salamandridae > Triturus > Triturus cristatus. The sequence continues at coordinate 141,926,946 of NC_140585.1, read as the reverse complement.
TTCCGGCACTTTTTTGGTGCCGTGAAAATATTGCCGTCCGGACTGCTGTCGGTTCGAATCGTGGTTCCTGGGTCGTGAAACGCTGCCTGACAGCGTACCGACGTCACGTCGCAGCATTCCCGGAGCACATTAATATGTATATTTTCGTCGGTCGGTGTTTTTTACGATTCGTACGGAAATGGTGGTTCCGTGCGAATCGTAATTCCATGTTTGTGAAGTTTTACGACCGGGTACGAGTCGGACGGAGAAAACGCTCCGACCGACGGTTCGTACCCGGTTTTTGCCGGATCGTAATCGGCACCCATGTGTTAAATGATTTTAGTGGGGAAACGGCCACTACAACGCGGCCGTTTCCATGCATAACCTCAACCATGCATGCATTACGACGCGTGCATGGTTAACACGAATACCCTTTACCACGCATACCTTTACTACGAGATACGTAGTAAAGGCATGTGTGGTAAATGGTAAAATTAAAAAAGGGCGCTTAGGGGGGGTCTCACCCACCCACACAAAAAATAAGTTCAAAAAGAAAAGAAAACGCACCATATTTTAAATGTGCAAGGTTTTAATTTACAGATGTGGGCACAACGTGGGAAGTGCCTGCATATTGTATATGTGTGAATTTAAAAATAGAAGTGTGTAGCACGCGCCTACCTTTGTTCTATGTAAAAGTCGCATGCAGTTTCTAACGTCCATATCGGATTCACCACATGTTCTGTGACATTTTCACCTCTCGCATGCTGCTCTGCAACGTTATGAAGCGCGTCTTGCCTGAAAGCCACCCGGCGTGGCCGTCACTACGTGACGCAGTATTGTGACTGGAGGCGTTTTACAGTAGTGTGATGAAAAAATGCAAACCACATAATTTTGAGCATGTTACAATAAAGCTTCAACGTGGACAGTTGGTAACGGGTCACAACGCAGAGCTTGTGTGGGCACTCCATGTTCAAAAAAGAAAAGGACAAGGGGACTGAGATAACCTTTAGCAAGAATATGCCCTTACCATGCATACATTTACATCGAAAATCGTTGTAAATGTATGCGTGGCAAAGGAATATACGTGGAAAAGGTTATGCGTGATAATGGCATTCGCGTTGTAACGCATGCGTGGTAAAGGCATGCGTTGCAACGGAATGCGTTGTAACATCATACAACCATTTTAGCGTTTCTGTTTTGCTAAGAGTATTGGCTACAACATGTTCTTTTTCTTTCTTGATATAGATACTCCTTCCACACCCACTAAACCATCAAGGAAGGAGTTGGCCGCTAGGGCCCGGCGCCGGAAACTGGAGGCCATGTGCGAACATTATCGCCGGCTGGTGGCTCAGGCGGAGGAGGAGGAGGAGGCGGCTGCAGCTGCAGCCTCCTCCAATGCCCCGGGCCCCAGTCAGGCCCTGCCTCCACTTTCACGGCGCCGTGGTCCGGCATCCGCCCTCCGCCGCGCCTCTATTTCCAGCACTGCTGCCCCCCACCCTGCATGTAACTGTAGGGCATTTCGCCGCCAGCTGCTCCGCCGGATGGACCGCTTAGAGGAGAACATGGAGGAGCGGGTAAAGATCCTGGTGGACAAACACCTTATGGCCCGCCGACAATAGAGGACCTCATTGTTTGCCCCTTTTTTAATTCCTTTTGTTGGTGGGTGGGTTTTTGGGCGTTGGGGATTCTTTCGGACATTGGGACTCTTCAACTTTCGTTTCTTTTTGGACATTGGTTGGGGTTAGGGAGGGGGGTGGGTTAGGTCAAAGTGGGATCGTTTATTTTTGTTAGGGGATATTAAATGTTATTCTATTTACTTATACAATGTTAATGTTTTGTGGTGGGTTACAGTTTTCAGAATTCAATCTAAGTTACATGGTTTGTTACTTTGTTTCCGTACTGCTGCATGCCCACAGCCAGTGTTTGATTTAAAAGATCTGCCTATTTTGTAACACACAAACCGATAGATGCAGTACCCCTCAATGAGTTATTTTTAATTGTTATAATAGTACTGTCAGTCTCTCCTCCTAGTCCATACCTCCCACCAAACTTATCTTACCTGTGATTGATGATGAAGTTCGGCACACTGATGGCTGCATAAATTACTATACCCACTGCAGGGAGTGCAACAGTAAGGAAAGTGTTGGATAGCGTAGGGGTAAAAATGACTATTCCAACTCCAGAGAGTGCAACAGTAGGGAAAGTGTTGGATAGCGTAGGGGTAAAAATTACTATTCCCACTCCAGAGAGTGCAACAGTAGGGAAAGTGTTGGATAGCGTAGGGGTAAAAATTACTATTCCCACTCCAGAGAGTGCAACAGTAGGGAAAGTGTTGGATAGCTTAGGGGTAAAAATTACTATTCCCACTCCAGAGAGTGCAACAGTAGGGAAAGTGTTGGATAGCGTAGGGGTAAAAATTACTATTCCAACTCCCCAGAGTGCAACAGTAGGGAAAGTGTTGGATAGCGTAGGGGTAAAAATTACTATTCCCACTCCAGAGAGAGCAACAGTAGGGAAAGTGTTGGATAGTGTAGGGGTAAAAATTACTATTCCAACTCCAGAGAGTGCAACAGTAGGGAAAATGTTGGATAGCGAAGGGGAAAAAATTACTATTCCCACTCCAGAGAGTGCTACAGTAGGGAAAGTGTTGGATAGCGTAGGGGTACAAATTACTATTGCAACTCCAGAGAGTGCAACAGTAGGGAAAGTGTTGGATAGCGTAAGGGTAAAAATTACTATTCCAACTCCAGAGAGTGCAACAGTAGGGAAAGTGTTGGATAGCGTAGGGGTAAACATTACTCTTCCAACTCCAGAGAGTGCAACAGTAGGGAAAGTGTTGGATAGCGTAGGGGTAAAAATTACTATTCCCACTCCAGAGAGAGCAACAGTAGGGAAAGTGTTGGATAGTGTAGGGGTAAAAATTACTATTCCAACTCCAGAGAGTGCAACAGTAGGGAAAATGTTGGATAGCGAAGGGGAAAAAATTACTATTCCCACTCCAGAGAGTGCTACAGTAGGGAAAGTGTTGGATAGCGTAGGGGTACAAATTACTATTGCAACTCCAGAGAGTGCAACAGTAGGGAAAGTGTTGGATAGCGTAAGGGTAAAAATTACTATTCCAACTCCAGAGAGTGCAACAGTAGGGAAAGTGTTGGATAGCGTAGGGGTAAAAATTACTCTTCCAACTCCAGAGAGTGCAACAGTAGGGAAAGTGTTGGATAGCGTAGGGGTAAAAATTACTATTCCAACTCCAGAGAGTGCAACAGTAGGGAAAGTGTTGGATAGCGTAGGGGTAAAAATTACTATTCCCACTCCAGAGAGTGCAACAGTAGGGAAAGTGTTGGATAGTGTAGGGGTAAAAATTACTATTCCAACTCCACAAAGTGCAACAGTAGGGAAAGTGTTGGATAGCGAAGGGGTAAAAATTACTATTCCAACTCCAGAGAGTGCAACAGTACGGAAAGTGTTGGATAGCGTAGGGATAAAATTTACTATTCCAACTCCAGAGGGTGCAACAGTAGGGAAAGTGTGGGATAGCGTAGAAGTTAAAAATAACATAGTTATAAATAAAATAATTATTTAAAATAATTAGTGATTTAATTATTAAATAACTCAAAATTATTTACAAATACCAATAAATAATTATTACAAACATAACTACCAAAGAATAATTAATTAACAATACATTAATAATAAATACCAATAAATAATAAGTAATAAATATTAATTAACAAATAATAAATATTAAACGATAAAATATTTTTCATAACCAAAAACATAGGAATTATTAAAAAGTAAATACCAATTAAAATATATTTAACCATTAAAAAAAATATATACCGCAAAATAATAATTATGAAACATTAATTACCAATTAAAAAATATGGAACTATGAAATATTTTTCATACGCCAAAATAATAAATATTACACATTAATTACCAATTAATAATTACTTATTAATATATTAATTAGAAATATCAATGCACAATATTTAATTAGATTTAATTCACAATTAATGATTAATCAACAATTAATTATTTTTCATAACCAAAATATTATAATTTAAAATATTTACCAATTAATAATTAGCGTCCAATTAATTAATTATCAATACCCAACAACTAATTTAATAATTACTTAATTAGATTTCAATTACTTCCAACACTATTCCCCTATAAACGCACGACACACTCCACTAATAAAATAATACACTTAACATAATTATAAATTAATCAACTAATTAAAACTAATTGCCAATTAATAAAAATTAATGACCAATTAATACTTAATTAACAATAATATAATTATCAATACCAATAAATGAAAACAAATTATTAATTAATTACAATTAAATTACTTCCCACCCTATTCCCCTATAAACCCACAACCCGCTACAGAACTTAAACACAAAAATTTATTAAAATCAATTTATAATTCCTAAAAATGTATAATTAATTCCATATAATTAAATTACTTCCCACCCTATTCCCCTATAAACCCACAACCCGCTACAGAACTTAAACGCAAAACTTAATTAAAATTAATTTATAATTCCTAAAAATGTATAATTAATTCCATATAATTAAATTACTTCCCACCCTATTCCCCTATAAATCCACAACCCGCTACGGTACTAAAACACAAAATTGACTTAAAAAAACATTGTTAACATATAAAAATTGTATACATATATGTTAAAACCAGTAGAACACTTAACTAAAAACATATAACACATACATATTAAATACATAATAAAATACATAACAATAATATAAATATCGATATTAGTAACATCAATATTAGTGAAATCGATATATTTGATGTCGATATTGCTAACTTCGATATTACTAACATCGATATTAAAATACTTACCTTAGGATCGATATTCTGTCCATAGATATTATTAACATCGATATTCTGTCCCTTCGATATTTAAAACTCGATATTAGTGTAGGTAGATATTTTAGTTTCGATATTTTGGCTGCTCACCGTGAAATGGAACTGTTACTTTAAGAAATTAAAACTTTTCAGTGACTTATCCAATATCTGTTGGTTTAGTCTTATTTGAATCATAAAATACTTCTTCCGTCATTGCCTGCACCAGAGGGGAGCCAGCAGAGCCCGTGTGCTCTCCCCCTCTACCAACGCCGCAGTCTCTGTCACCACCATTGCTGCTGGGAGGTAGGTGACTACAGCTCCCAGCAAGCTCAGCGTCAGGGACACCACGCCTGCACCCGGGATTTACCAGGAGGTGCTTAAAACCTGCTCAGGGCTCCCGCAGTGTGGGAGCCCGTCATTGCCTGCACCACAGGGGAGCCAGCAGAGCCCATGCGCTCTCCCCCTCCACCAACGCCGCAGTCTCAGCCACCACCATCACTGCTGGGAGGTAGGTGACTACACCTCCCAGCAAGCTCAGCACCAGGGACGCCGCGCCTGCACCCGGGACGCGCCAGAGGGAGCTTAATACCTGCTCAGGGCTCCCGCAGCACGGGATGCGTGCGGGCGTGCCCGGCCCAAGGGCGGGCCCATACTTGCTCGTCATTGCCAGGAAGAGGCAGGGCAAGGCCACCCCCTTACATTTGGCAGAGAGATCACAGACTGAACTGCCTACAGGACTATACTTCATCTGTGCTGCCAGTTTGAAAAACTTTAGAATTCTTATATCATTTTCTGTGTTCATCGTGCTTGCAAGCAAGTAACTTTAAACTAATTATTGCTGACTGTCAATATTCAGTTCTTGTAAAGTGTGAAGTTGACCGGTTGTTTCCCAGTCATAAAAATGTTGAGTATGGGGAAAAGGAAAACAGTGGAGGGGAGTGGAGGAGGGGGTGGCGGGTGTAGTGTTGAGAGGGACAACAGTGGGAAAAAGGCCAGGAAGATACAGAAACAGAAACATCCAGGAAGTAACTGCGACCTGGACAGAATAGATATACTCATTAGTGAGTGTGAGGGTATTCTAGAGGGTGACACATCTGCACAAGCTGTTACTACTGAATTATCCCAATGCCCCGCACATACGACTAACCATAGCCCATGGCGACAGTTAACTATTCCTGCAATGTTTCATAAGCCGGCTGGAGGAGGAAGCCCAGTAACCAAAATAGGTGGGACTTCAGATACGGGGGAGGGAAGACTGGCTCCCAGTAAGACCAAAAGGGATAACTTTCAGTTGCTGGGAGCTGTAGTCGCTTGTACCAACAGGTTCTCTCCCTAGCAGATCCACTGAATGAAGACTGGGTGGACACCTTGCTGTGCACTCCCCCTTCTCGGCCCTGTAGTCCCTCTCCCCTGCCTAGCTCACGGTTAAGTACCAGTTCTAACACAGATCCCCATGCAACGCATTCTCTCATTAACGCACTAAGGTTGGAAATAACATCCATGCGAACAATGATTGTGGAATTAACATCTATGGTTAAACTTATAGTTCAAAAGGTCCCCGCCTACTTAGATACCATGAATCCCAATTTAAGGCAGCACGTTCAGCCTACACTAATAGTGCAATAACTACACTAGAAGCACTCTTGGCCAATTTCGCAACCCCTGAGTCTGTAATAGGATTCCATGAAGAATTCTTAGCTCAGCTCCGTACCTATTTGTATAAGCATTGTAAGACCAGAGGTAATCATTCTAGTAATATTTGTAAATGGTTTAATGCTGAATGTAAGGAGGCACGTAGATCCCTAGGGGGTGCAATCAGAGAGAGGGATCCCATCAAAGTGCGTACTGCTAGGCAAACCTATAAGAAAGCACAGGAGAAGGCCAAGAAAACTTTGGATGAGAATAGATGGCAGGACCTCAAACGTGCTTGCGAAAGTAAGAATTCTAAACAATTTTGGTATGTCGTAAAGTGGGGTGAGGTGGCCGGCCGCCAGAACCAATAACCATGTAAGCCAGGATCAATGGGTTAGTCATTTTAAACCCCAATACGCTCATAGTTTAGAGGACTATGAGATGGCTGAGCTCTCATACTCTTATTTCCATGGTTCGGCTTTCAACGAGGCTGATGTCAGCCTTGCTCTGGAAGCTCTAATGGGAGGTAAAGCGCCGGGTCCTGACGGAATCCCAGCCGACATATTCCTTTTCGACAAAACCAAATGGAGTCAGTATATTATGATATTAACAAATGAAATTGCCAAAGGTGCACGAGTCCCGGACTCATGGAAAGGGGCTGAGGTAATCCCTGTTTTTAAAAAGGGGGACAAATCTCAGCCTGGAAACTACAGACCAATCAGCTTAATAGGTTCCTTCCATAAGATCTTGGGACGACTCATGCTAAATAAGTTTCAGGATTGGGTTGATGAGCAGGGTATATTATCACCACTCCAGGCAGGGTTTCGGGTACTTATAAGTACTATTGATCAGATATTTCGTTTCACAATGCTATACTGGAAGACGGTGGTCCTGGACACCAACTTTGTTCTCGCTGTTCATCAAAGGGATCGCAACATTTCTGGAAGCCACCCCCACTGATGCCCCTGCCCTAGCCGGTGTCAGAATTCCCATTCTAATGTTTGCGAATGTCATGTTGATAATCGCTAAAACACAAAGCGGTCTGCAACAAGCCCTGTCACACTTCGAAGAGTTTTGCCAGCTGCGGGGCTTGGAAATCAATTTGTCAAAAACTAAATTTATGACTTTCAACCCTCATGGATTGTTTAGAGGAGGCATGCTGATGAATAAGCGACCATTAGAACGGGTAAAAGATTTCACATATCTAGGGGTTATAATGCAGGGAGACATGAGGTGGAACAAGCAGCTTGACTTGGCCACACTGAAGCACCGTCAATTGGCTAGAAACCTGCAAACTGAGTTTAACGCATCCTTAACTAAACCCGTTAGCCCAGTTCTGCAAATATATAATACGAAAGTTGTTAGTTCCATCTTATATGGGGCAGAGCTTTTGGGATTCAAGAACCTTTCGAAATTAACTACAGGGGAAAATAGGTTCCTACGGAAACTACTAACCTCCCGCAAAGTACCCCAGTATGTCTGCTGCTTCATGATCTAGGTAGGAAGGCATTGGCCGATATAGCCAGATTGTGTCCCTTGCTATATTGGCAGAGAATCTGGTCAACACCGGAAATGACACCCTACGCTGCGGGCCTTAAGGATTTAATTAGAGCAGGAAATTAGACTCATCTTAATAAGTATTGGCATGGCTACACTTTGGGAGAACCCAGAAAGTACCCCGTTTCCAACTAAAGCTTTGTTGAAGGAAAGATATTGGGGTTGGGTGACCGATAATATCGTTAGAAGTAGCGACTCCTCAACACTAACAGGGCACTTTCTAGATGTGAAACCATTACAAAAGCTGGAACCATACTGTCAAGACCCCACAAGCCTTACCTGGTTTTGCTTGCGGAGTTATCTCGCAGGGACAACGTGAACAACCTCCACCGTTCCCCTCCCTACCTGATCGGGGTGACAAGACAGACCCAGGCAAGGATGGGATCAGGGGAAGGTGCCTAAGGGTGTCGGGAAGGGATGTCGTTGGTGAAGACCAGGTGAGGAATCCCACTAGACAGGGGCTGCTCTTCTGGGTATCGCCAGCTACACAAGGGAAAGAAGCGATTAAATGCATCTACCTTGTTGCTACTGGGCATGCAAACATTTATAACAACCATACAGTAAGGAGCAATGAAACCAAAATCCAAGAGTCACCTGGCATATGAGGGTCTGCTCCACCCGAGGGTCACTCAGAAAGAGGGCTGTACCAGGGCTCCCGACGTCTGGTGTTGAGAAGGCGAAGGAAGAGTCACGCATACGTGCATGACGGCAACGGTCAGTGAGGAAAACAAGGGCGCTCCTGCGCAATGATAACAAAACAAGGAAAACCATGAGCACGCTTCCCTGTGCGTGTCATGGAACAATCAAGAAGAACGGGTGCTCCTGTGCTGAGTAGATAATAAAAGATACGTGACCATGCTTCCCTTTGCGTGTCACGAAAGATGAGGAGTTTAAGCGCTCCTGCGCTGGTGAGGAAACAAAGTGTATCCGTGACCACGCTTCTCTTGCGTGTCATGGGAGGTCAGGGGTGTGGGCGCTCCTGCGTCAAGAAGGAACCAAGAAACAACTGTGTCCACGCTTCCCAAGCGTGACACGGATAGCAGGTGAGTAGGCGCTCCTGCGCCTAGGAGGAAACAAGGTTTACCGTGCCCACGCTTTCCTAGCGTGAAACGGACAGCAGGGGGATGGGCGCTCCTGCGCCGAAGAGAAAACAAGGACGTGACCGTACCCACGCTTTCCCAGCGTGGCACGGAAGACAGAAGTGTAGGCGCTCCAGCGCCGTGTGAAATGTTGAAACAGCCGCGACACGCTCTCCAAGGCATGTCGTGGTTCGAACCTGCCACAAGGTCTCCGCGGGGGTCCGTCAGGGGTCAGAGCTTTGACTTGGTGGCCACAGCTACAGGGGGAGCCGGTAAGTCCGTTGGGCAGGACGGTGGCCGGCAGCAGCTAGGTGCCTGTACTGGAAGCACTGACAGGATTGAGCGCCGCGGCTATATGTGGTCTCACCCGGAAGTGCTTCCTGTGTTCGAGCACTAGACCGCTGACCGTGAGCGGTGTAGTGCTCCGTATGCCAGAACCCACCATACATTCACACACACACGAACCCCTGGCCGGGTCCATGACAGTATCCCCTCCGAAGATGTCTCCTTCCCCTACACGGGGGTAGCAGGATGTGGCTTGCATGGGTACCATGCATGGAAGGCGCGCACTAGCAGGGGAGCATGGCGAACATGTGACAATGGTTCCCAGGAACGCTCTTCGGGCCCATACCCCTTCCAGTCTGCCAAGTAATAGAGCCGCCCCCTGGTCCTATGGGAATCAATGATGACCCTCACTTCATATTCCTCGTGATCGTCCCTAAGGATGGGAGGTGGAGGACCGTCGACGAGGGTTTCTGGATGGGCGGGATGCAGGAGGGATACATGGAACACCGGGTGTACCCTTATCTGTTGGGGTAATGTAAGTCTCATTGCCATCTGGTTGATGACCTTCTCGATAGGGAAAGGGCCCACATAACGTGGCAGCAGTTTTTTGGGTCTGTGCACGTTGAGGTTCTTTATCAATACCCATACCTCGTCCCCTGCGCTGTACTCAGGTTCTTTTTGTCTGTGGGCATCAGCGTAATGTTTGTGGTGTTCTTTGGCTTTGGTGAACTCGAACCGGCCTCTTGTCACAAGCCGTGAAGAAGGGCATGATACTCTTGCACGGTAGGTATGTGGCAGGACAATGGTTTTTCCCATGGCTCCGATCGTAGGTGTCGTCCCTGTAGACAAAAGAAAGGTGATACTCTGTGGAGTAGTGTTTGCTGTTGTTGTATGCGTATTCCACCATCCAGAGCACTTCTGACCATTCTTGTTCTATGGATAACAGCAAGCAGCGTAGGTATTGTTCCATGGTTTGGTTAGTACGTTCCGCCTGTCCGTCCGTTTGTGGATGATACGCCGTGGAAAGACGGGTTTCCATGCCCATGTTCTTGCATACCTCACCCCAGAATCTGGATCTGAATTGGGAGCCCCTGTCCGTGATCAGCACTGAGGGCACCCCGTGCAATCGGATTACGTTGTGCGCAAAGATCAAGGCCAAGTTGAGTGCTGATGGTAGTTTTTTCATGGGAACGAAGTGTGCAATTTTTGTTAGGTGGTCCACTATGGTGAGGATGGTGGTAAAGCCGGTCTTAGTTATTGGTAGCTCAACCACGAAGTCCATGGACACCGTATGCCAGGGGTAAGGAGGGACAGGAATTGGGTTCAAGAGTCCTATCGGGGGACTGAAATGGGTCTTCCCTTGTATACAGACGGAACAACGAGCTCTGTATGAACGAACGGTGGTATCCATGGAAGGCCACCAGAAATGTCTGTGTAAGAGGTCCATGGTTTTGTGGAATCCCGGATGGATGGATAGCTAATGGTCATGGCACATGTACAAGGCTTGTTGTTGATGGCTTTCCAACGGGAGGAAATACTGTTCTCCTTTGAACAAAAAGCCATTGTGTGCAGTAACCCCGACCAGGTCCCCGATCCATTCTTCTGCTTCTTTCTGCTTTAGATCGTCGTGTAACCGGGTGAAGAAGGTGGAGAAAATCACTCCTTGGAAACATCGCTCAGGAAGGATGAACACCGGTTCGGTCTTCGGTACGAGTTCTTCGGTTTTATCCAGTCTGGACAAGGCATCTGCCTTGGCGTTTTCTTTTCCGGGGCGATAGGTGATCAGGAAGTCGTATTCATTGAAGAACAAGGTCCATCTTAATTGCCTGGAGGTAAGGGCTCTGGCTGACCGAAGAAACTGTAGATTCCGGTGGTCGGTGTATATGGTTACTGGGTGCCGTGCGTCTTTGAGATAATGGCGCCATTCCTCAAAGGCAGCCTTCATAGCGAGTAACTCACGGTCCGAAATGGTGTAGTTGCGTTCTGCAGGCAGTAGTTTACGGGAGTAGAAGGCCACAGGATGCAGCAATCCGGTTTCGGCATTGTGTTGCGATAGCACTCCTCCCAGAGCGTTTTGCGTTGCATCTGCTTCCACTACGAAGGGTTGTCCAGGGTCAGGATGCCGTAGGATGGGAGCGCTGGAAAACCTCCTCTTCAGGTTCTGGAATGCCTCCTCAGCTGGAAGGTCCCAGGAAAACTGCACTCCTTTACGCAGCAAGCTGGTGATGGGTGGACGATGTTAGAGAATCCTGTAATGAAGCGCCGATAGTAGTTGGCAAACCCTAGGAATCTCTGAACCTGTTTGACGGAACAAGGCGATGGCCATCGTAGAAACGCTTCGACTTTTCTGGTGTCCATTCTGACCCCATCAGGGGTTAGGATGTGTCCTAGGAACTCGACCATGGTGGTGTGGAACATGCTCTTCTCCAGTTTAACGTAGAGACCATGCGACTGCAGTTGTTTCAGAACAGCTCGGACGTGGTTGATGTGCTCGGGAATGTTGTTGGAGAAGATTAAGATGTCGTCGATGTAGACGACACAGAAGCGGTCTAGGTACTCCCTCAATACTTCGTCTATGAAGTACTGGAAGGCTGCAGGGGCATTGCAGAGCCCGAAGGGCATGACTCGGTATTCAAATAAGCCGTATTTCGTCTGGAACGCGGTCTTCCATTCATCGCCCTCTCGGACCCTGACGAGATGGTAAGCGCCTCGTAGATCAAGCTTGGTATAAATAGAGGCGTTCTTCACTTGATCCAATAGATTTGAAATGAGCGGCAGGAGATGCAGTTTTTTTATTGTTATTGTGTTTATAGCTCTAAAGTCGATACAGGCCCTTAAGTCTCCTTCCTTTTTGGCCACGAAAAAGAGAGCGGAAGAGACGGGTGATTTGGGGTGGCGTATGAAGCCGTTTTGCAGGTATTCGTCCAGATAGAGGCGTAGATGATGGTTTTCTTTTTCTGTAAGTGAGTAGACACGACTACAGGGAAGGGTTGAACCTGGTATGAGGTCTATCCTGCAATCGAAGGAGCGGTTAGGAGGCAAGGTGTTAGCCCATTTCTTATCGAATACAGAGGCCAGGTCTGCGTACGCCTCCGGCACGTTTTCTTGGGTGACTAAACCCATCCCTATCAATGGCACCGAGTGAGCTTGTACTGTGAGGTCACCTGCCACGGCCTCCTGTGGATAGCAAGTGGTAGTGCAATGGGTGGAGTTCAGGGTCATGATCTGGGTCTCCTAATCGATGCGAGGGTTGTGTGTCACCAACCAAGGAAGCCCCAAAATAAGCTTAAACTGGGGCACGTCAATAACGGCAAAGGCGATGGTCTCCGTGTGCCCATTCGTGCACGTCATTCTCATGGCTTCTGTTTGATAACGTATAAGTCCAGAGGTCAGGTCGGTGCCGTCCACAGCTTTCACGCTTTCTGGTTTAATCTTGGTCACAGTTGGTATTCCCAGTCCCTCCATGTAACGGGTGTCTATGAAATTTCCTGTGGCACCAGAATCAATAAGGGCTGTGACTGTCCATTTCTGGCCTTTTAAAGACTGCAAGGTTACCGACAAACCCATGTGCCTGACGTTGGCGAGAGAGTCGGCAAGGGGGGTCTGCATGAAGGAAGAACCCAGTAGACCACCCCCTTCGCCTAGTGGGTTTTGTCGTTTCCCGCTTCATCCCTGCGGGTCACGGAAAGAGCATAAGGTTTGTTGGTTTTGGTTTTGGCTGGTTTAACAGGGCATTCCTTAACGAAATGTCCACTTTTGCCGCAATACAGGCATAAGTTCTGTTTTAGTCGTTTCTCTTTCTCGTCCCAGGTTAGGGGACCACAGACTCCGCCGATCTGTATCGGATCGGGTGCTTCAGGGAGTCTCCCGGGTTTGCTCCTGTTTTTTTCTCGGAACGTCATGAACCAGGGCTCTATGCCTTTTGTTTTTTTCGTTTTTTCGCTCCTGTAGCCTGAAGTTCAACCTAACCATCAGGTCTATGAAGGATCCGATATCCTCTGGAGGTTCGGTTTGTTGAGAGAGGAGGTCTTTGATGTCATCCCGCAATCCTCTATAAAACACGGATACCTGCTTGGATTCCGGCCACCTTGCTTCAATAACCAGTCAATTGAAGGTGGTAATGTAGTGCAGCAGGTCGGTAGAGCCTTGTTTCAGGTTTAGGAGCTCATTATCGGCGGCTTGCATGAACGTGTGGCGGGCGAACATTCGCGGTAGTGTTTCCTTGAAGACGGGAAGGCTATACAGCATAGGATCATCTTTTTCGACCAAGGCTATGGACCATTGGGCAGTGTCACCTCCAAGATAGGACAAGATGAATGCGACTTTGGAGGCGTCGTCTGGGAAGGCGGAAGCACGTGCCATGAAGTGCATTCGCATTGATTCAGAAAGATGCTATACTTGGTGCTATCGCCATAAAAGCGTTCTGGGGTGCTAGCTGGACCGGATGAGGTGTTATTACCTGTATGGCAGGTTATGGCCTTGCTGATCTGGTACCAACCCCCCGGGAGTGAACACAGGAGGGCGTAACACACCCCCCGGCCTGGGCCTGACTGCAGGTTCTGGGCCCCAGGCCCCCGTCTGTCCTGCTGCTACCTGTCCTTGTAGCACCGTGATGTCTTGACAAAGACTCAGGTTGTCTGCCTGTATACAGGTCAGCATGGCTGCGATGTCCTGCAGGGTAATGTCGGGGTTGCTCATGGCGTCCAGTCGAGATATAAAACGTGGGCTTCCAGTTCTGTCAAGACCCCATAAGCCTTACCTGGTTTTTGCTTGCAGAGTTATCTCGCAGGGACGACGTGAACAACCTCCACCGTTCCCCTCCCTACCTGATCGGGGTGACAAGACAGACCCAGGCAAGGATGGGATCAGGGGAAGGTGCCTAAGGGTGTCGGGAAGGGATGTCGTTGGTGAAGACCAGGTGAGGAATCCCACTAGACCGGGGCCGCTCTTCTGGGTATCGCCAGCTACACAAGGGAAAGATGCGATTAAATGTGTCTGCCTTGTTGCTACTGGGCATGCAAATATTCATAACAACCATACAGTAAGGAGCAATGAAACCAAAATCCAAGAGTCAACTGGCATATGAGGGTCGGGCTCCACCCGAGGGTCACTCAGAAAGAGGGCTGTACCAGTGCTCCCGACGTCTGGTGTTGAGAAGGCGAAGGAAGGGTCACGCATACGTGCATGACGGCAACGGTCAGTGAGGAAAACAAGTGCGCTCCTGCGCAATGATAAAACATTAAAAACCATGAGCACGCTTCCAGAACAATCAAGAAGAACGGGTGCTCCTGTGCTGAGTAGATGACAAAAGATACGTGACCACGCTTCCCTTTGCGTGTCACGAAAGATGAGGAGTTTAAGCGCTCCTGCGCTGGTGAGGAAACAAAGTGTATCCGTGACCACGCTTCTCTTGCGTGTCACGGGAGGTCAGGGGTGTGGGCGCTTCTGCGCCAAGAAGGAACCAAGAAACAACCGTGTCCACGCTTCCCCCAAGCGTGACGCTCCTGCGCCTAGGAGGAAACAAGGTTTACCATGCCCACGCTTTCCTAGCATGACACGGACAGCAGGGGGATGGGCGCTCCTGCGCCGAAGAGAAAACAAGGACGTGACTGTGCCCACGCTTTCCCAGCGTGGCACGGAGGACAGAAGTGTAGGCGCTCCAGCGCCGTGTGAAATGCTGAAACAGCCACGACACGCTCTCCAAGGCACCTGGCACAAGTTCTCCACGGGGCTCCGACAGGGGTCGGAGCTTCACCTTGGTGGCCGCAGCTACAGGGGGAGCCGGTAAGTTTGTTGGGCAGGACGGCGGCCGGCAGCAGCTAGGTGCCTGTACTGGAAGCACTGACGGGATTGAGCACCGCGGCTATATGTGGTCTCACCCGGAAGTGTTTCCTGTGTTCAAGCACTACCTGCCCCTAAAAAATATTTTCCCTTGCATTTGCAAAGGGGAATCATCAAGTCTGTCTGTGCACCCCTAGAACAACATGAGGAAGTTTCTTTGTTTTCTGTTCTACTTCATGACATGAGGGTCATGAATCTGCCGAAGGTTCAACACCTTTGGGAAGTTTGGACCTCAGAGTGGGAGATCCATTGCGCAGTAGGAGTCTGAAACTATGGGCTGCATGTTTTGATTTTTGTAGATAATAATCTCTATGCAGCATGAGATTCTCTGACTATAGAGACAGCGTCACCCGGTGCTTAATTTGAGCAGGTGGTTTCTGATGCTCGGCATTGGCACTTAACTGTCAACCCTGGGACGTATGACAGTCTGCCACATATTAGTGCTAAATATCTAATTTAGATATGAGGACAACAGCAGTTGTTTATTTGTTTAATATACTGTCAAAATAACTAATACCTGCTGCCCAAGCCCTTCTTGTAGCATTCGGGGCCCGGAGTAGTCCAAATTGTCACATTGTGTAGGTGCTATCACTGGCAGTGCTGGCAGGGGAAATAGGTGTTGCAAGTAGCAGTTGCCTCCTGACGAGGGCCCTAGCACTTATTGTTTTACAAATTAAGCACTGGCGTCACCTGATTTATTTATTTATTGAGGAGGCTTTTCTATAGCATGAAGTAGAGGTGAGTACATCAGAGGACTTTACAATCGGAAAAAATACATTGCATATGTCACAATAATTAAGTAGTGAACAACATAGTGAATACACAAGTCCACAACTAAAAACAGCAATGCTGTAAACTCTAAGGTGCACATGCATCAAAAATAGGTAAAGCGATTCCTTATTAGCGACAAATAAGTAATCGCCAATAAGGAATCGTTTTTCGGGATGCATTTACAGAATTGGTAAATTTTTGCGAAAAATCGATAAAAAGGCCAAATACATGATTTTGAATCCTTAAAATAAAAATTAGCTATACCGAATTTGGTATTAGCGATTTTGGAAATATCGAATTCGGAAATAGCGAATTCGCAAAAAACGGGTCGCTCCTGAAGCAGGCTGATGACATCACAACCAGGAAGTCATCCAGCCCATGCTTCATTCAGTGCCCTGAGGAGCTCAGAGGAGGAGGCAGAGGACTGCAGCTGACCTGACAGACTTTACCCTCACAACCCAGCTACACTACACCTACCCAGGATGGACAACAATGCTGCAAAGACAACTGCCACGCCCAGGAAGAGGAAGAGAAAGTTCTCTGATAGGGAACTGGAACACCTGATAGAGGGCATGAGCAGCAAGCATGACAAACTTAGAAAATTGTCCCTGAAGGTGCCAGAAGCTGAGAAGCGCAAAATATGGCTTCACATAAAGAAGGTAAATGCTGTGGGAGTCACGCACCGCAGCATTGACGAGCTGAAGAAAAGGTGGTACGACCTCAGGAAACGTGCCAAGGAGCGCATAGCAGAAAGGGTGAAGGAAGCAACTGGCACAGGAGGGGGAACATCCAAAGTACCCGGCAACACAGCCCTGGAGGACCTTGTTAAGGGGACTATTGAGCCTGAGGCAGTCACCCAAATGGACAGTTCATGTGCAGCAACCACACAAATAGGTAAGATGCATGCCTGAGCTAATACGCTGTGTATTGTATACACCAGTGGGGTAGCTAGGGGGGGCGGTGGGGGCGGTCCGCCCCAGGCGGCTCTATTTTGTGGGCGGACAAAGGCATTCAGATAAGGCTCGGCTTGCTTTCAGGGACGGGCAGAGAGGAATAGGACTCGGGCAATGTCCTCTTCTTTTTTGTGCTGGCAGCTGTCCCCCCCTCTCTTCCTATTATTCCCTCTCTTTCTGTCTTGCTCCTCACTTACTGAAAACCGTAACTTGAAGAAACGGTTCACAACCTCTTTCCTTCTTTCATTTAGTTGCTTCCCTGTGAAATGGATCCAAAAAAGAAAAACACTCTTGCTAGAAATGCCCTTTTTCTGACATTTTTCTATTCCAAAGTGCAGCGGGATGGAGAGAAATACAAGGTTTTAAATATGAAAAATAAATACATAACTAAATAAAACAAGACAGAGTGGTTGCAAAGTGGCCAGATTGGTTTTATTCACATCCAAACACATCAGCCTCACTTTACAGACTTTGCAGTGAAGCGCTACTTTTGTTTTCTCGTCTTTCTTTGAACAGCATTGTTGTCCCCAGGTGGGGAAGTGCACCATTCCTGGAGGTACTGCAATACCTGGTTGATGGATGGATTGGAAAACAAAATGTGTACCATGACTCTGTTTATGGATGTGGTCTTTTTAAACCATACTGCTTACGTTTATTAAGGATATAAGCAATCGACATTGAAACGGTTCCCTTCAGGGCCCTGTAGTCATGTCCTTAACTTTTCAGGTAAAACCACTCGCTGATTTGTGAATAGTGAGTGAGAGATCGTTAAGGTAACCATATTGTTTCTGCTTACATTTCACATGCTTTACTTAATCTTGCATTCCCTATGAATGTTTGCTTTTACTTTTTTTTCGGGCAGCATATTACTCTTATCAAGTGCATCATTTGAATTGAGCCATATCCAAGTGTTTATAGCTGGCACAATTAGGTTGTAGCTGAAGGTAGTGCGAGTTTCTCTCAGTGGGGCAGTATGGTGTTCAGTGGGGGAGAGGATGTGGTACTATGGCCAGAGCTGTCGAATTTGGAACTGGGGAACTGGGTTCAGCCTTCATGAACAGTCCACCAGAAAACTCTACTGAGGGAGCACATTCCCATGCTAGACCTTAGAAGGCTTGATGTCTTAGCACAAGCAGGTGTACCCTAGTGGTGTCAATTGTGAGTTAACCTTGAAGGCCTGTCCACCACAATCCATACTGAAGTTCATCTCCAGTCTTGCGGACAGGCCTACGAAGCAGCTCACCCTAGAGCAACAGTGATCCAGTTACTGTGACTCTGTCACTGAGGTCACATGAACCTTGAGCAGGTTAGGGCAGAGCAAACGGTGTGACCGCACTGGGTACCTATTTCGGGTGGGTGCGTAGTGTTTGCAAGTATATTATGGTTTAAAAAAAACTTGCTGCCACCTTCGTGGCCTCCAGCAATTTTCAGAAACAATAAAAATGTCATGATAACTTCGGTGATTAATGTTCTTCCTAGAGAGAGATCTGAGTTTTGTCTAGTGGAAGGGTTGACTCCTGGAAAGGTAGCACAGAGGGTTAATATGCCTGCTGCAAAGAACATGTACCATGCAGATCACAAAGTGCACTGCTTTAATGGGGGGACCATGATGAATGGTAATTTAATGTCAGCTATAGATGATGGATCTCTGAACAGTGTCATGTATGTGCATGTTTGCATTGTGCTGAGGGGATTACCAGGTTATTGTTCACGCAACTCTCTGATGGATGTCACATGCGGTTTTTCTGAGTCCCCAGATAGATCATGCAGTCTGTGTGTTCTCTTTTGTACTGCCAGTCACTGCCAGTCACCGGTGTATTCAACTGTGTAGCCTTGGACCGCGTCATGTATGTGCATGTAACTTGCACGGTCGAGGTAACTATTAGCGGCAATACTACGTGTCTCTCGGTCCTCTTTCAAGTGCTTGCCATCCTTTTTCCCCAGCAACCCCACCCCCCCAGGGGCAGCAATCTGAGGGATAGCCCCGGGTGCCACAAGCTCTAGCTACGCCTCTGGTATACCCATGCACATCCCCCAGGCTAATCACAGTGTGCAGGAAGAAGTTCATTACACATATACCCTCACATACGAATTGCATCATGGGAGTTGTAGTCATGTTAGCCAAGTGTGCATGGATAACAACCAATGCGCAAGAAATGACACCAGCAGTACATGTCCGACAATGTGTTTAAATATGTTATTTACTATGTGAGAAGTAGGCTAAATGATAAACAGATAGAGTAACAAAATAAAATAACAATGCACTGTTTCACACACAGATGCATCTCCGGTGGACTCAGATGACAGCGAGCGCCTCATCATTTCGGAGACAATAGCAGAGACAGATGGAGACTCCGCTGGACCCTCAATCCACACCACCACCACCACCAAAACGCAGGGCACATGTCCCCGCACTGCAGGTAATGGAAACAGAGCCGAGCCCAGCACCCACAGGTGTTCCCAGCCAGACACGTGTTCCTCCGCCAGCTTCAACGCCAGCACGTGGCCGAGTCAGACAGCGGCGCAGGTCCATGAGCAGTATTGCGGCGGACTCAGAACAGGCTCCAAATGTCTATGGTGGGGTAGAGTCCCAGATGCTACGTGTTCAGCGCCTGCAGGGGAGATATATGTGCACAATAAACCTGCAGATCTCCAAACTGGCCAAAAACATGAGCACGATGACAGACTGTGTGCGTGACCTAACCAGAGTTGTAGCAGAGGGGAATCAGAGCCTACAGGAGATCAACCATGCTGTCCTAGCAGGACAACGCAGTAAGCGCAGGAGACATCGTCAGAGCTTGCTTCGTTCTTCTGCGAATACTAGGGCCATCATCAAGCTCTGCAACAGCACTGCTGTCTTATCACGCCGCTCCTTGTCACTGCAGATAGACCTAGGACATTTCTGCGGGGATGTTGCGAAGGCCTTAGGCCAAGTGACCACTGCTGTGGAACATCTACAGTCTGGGACTTTGAGTGCCAGCGACTTGGAAGGGGAGGAGGGTAGTGAGGAGGCATCGAGCATGAGTAGCGTGTCCTGCCGGAGACCAGTAGCAGGAGGCGCAGTTCGTGCAGCTCAACAGCCACAGGCACACATCGTGGTGATGTAGAGGAGCCATGCGACAGGAGGCTGGGGGTAAGTGCCAAGAGGCGGTAGACATGCAGTTCCGCCTATTTGTCCATGGTGGTGTAACCATGGTCAGTTAAATATTGTGATTGCACTCCCGTGCTGTTAACGGTTATATTTCATTTCGCCAAGTATTCACTCACCGTCATGTCTCCTAAATATGAATATTTACTTTGACATGTGCTCATGTGAATAAAACATTTGCACTCAACAATATTTTGTGATGGCTCATTCTTACCTGGCTCTGAAGTGATGTTGTGTGATGTATGTCCGCCTCCTCTGACCTTCAGCTGTGTTTGGCACGTGTGACTGTCGGTGTTGTGCGGGTGGTTGGTCATCCAGATCGTTGTCATTTCCGTCCATCACAATTGGTATCCCACTTCTGGTTGCAATGTTGTGCAGCATGGCACATACTGCTACAATCCTGCAGCAGGTCTCTGGGTTATATTGCAAAGCACCACCAGTCTTATGTAAGATCCTGAAGCGACTTTTCAGGATCCCGAATGTTCTCTCAACCACAATTCTGGTGCTAATATGTGCCGCGCTGTAGCGCTGCTCCTGTGGTGTTGCTGGGTTGAGGTAGGAGGTGAGGATATATTCCTGCAAGGCGTATGCGCTGTCACCTACTTGGTGGAAAGCAAAGGCTTAGCGGCAGTAATGCAATTACATATGTGATAATGATGTAATGAATAGGTATATGTATGTACCAAGTAGGTGTCCCTCTCCGAATTCACCGTTGAGCAGATGCCTGTGGATGCCACTGTGTCAGAATATATATGAGTCGTGTGTGCTCCCTGGAAATTGTGCCACAATGTCCGTAATTATGTGCTTGGCATTGCACACGACCTGCACGTTGATCGAGTGATAGGACTTCCTGTTATGGAAGATGTACTCGTTGGCTGAGGGGGGACAGATGGGGACATGCGTGCAGTCAATGCATCCTATGACATGGGGGAATTGGGCCACCTGGTAGAAGTCCTGTTTGGTCTGGTTCAACTGCTGTGGGAATGTGGGGAAGGTGATATGGGTATGTATCATTGTCAGCATGGCATCAATGAATTTACGGAAGAAGCGTGAAAGTGCGCTTTGTGAGACGCCTCCCGCTACCGCTACGACCCCCTGGAAACTTCCAGACGCCAGTAGGTGCAGGCTGCATAGGACCTGGACGTGCGCAGGAATGGCATTGGTCCTACGGGTCTGGTGCTGCAGTAGTGGTTCCAGGTCAGCAATTAGGCGCATTATCATGGCACGATTCAGACGGTACTTGTCATATACTTCCTCCTCATTTTGGCCCAGCAATGTAATGCACACTCTGAATACCCTCTCCTGGATCCTCCTCCTGCGCTGCGCTGCTGCATTTATTCTCAGCCTCCTTGCAAGCACGTAGTGGGCTGCCGTTTTGAAAAAAGTACGGGGTCTCTAGTGTCATTTTTGAAGGGTTTCAGATTGTTTACACATGTGAAAATTGTTTTTTTTTTTCTTTTGTGTGTTTCATCAACTTTACGTCCTGGTTGAGATTCCCCTTATTCCGCTCATGCTGAGTAGCGATTTTGATGATGTTCGGTATTTGCCATTTTTGATGCATTCCTTTGCTATTATTTATTAGCTAATCGCTATTGGCAAGCGCAATTGTTGTTTCCGATTAGCTAATTTGTGATTTGGTAATTTACCAGGGTTTTTTTTTTGCGATTATGTACTTTTTCACTATTGGGGTTGATGCATTGGAATATGTTGTTTGGCGCTCGCTAATGGCCTATTTTACCGATTCGCTAATATAGGGAGGACAATTTTGCTTGATGCATGGGCCAGTAACATACGTACTATTTCACAAAACACAGGGTAATTGGTTATACACATTGTAAGAAAGTGAATTTGTATTTGGGGCGGGTCCACCTCAAGGAACAATAACTCTTTATGTATGTGTGATTCCTCAAATTCACTAAATTACCCTGAGCTCCACTCACTAGTAGCTCTGGCACAGAGCAAACTCACTTAAGTTATGGAAATGTGTAAAGTATTTTATGCAGTTACAAAACAGTAATAAAGTCAAAACAACAAGCACTAAAATGCCTAAACAGAAAGAGTAAAATTTAATAAACAAAAAAAACAAATATCCAAAGAGGAGAAACCAGAGTTATGAATTTTTAAAGCTTTAAGTAGAAATTGTTCTAATAAGCACTAAGCACCGATGATAGGCTGTGGAAGCGTTAGACCAGGACCTAGGCACGGTTTGAGGTGGACTGCTCTGGAACCTGGGTCAGATGCACCACTGGATTAGTTATAGTGAACGTCTGAGAGTCAAACAGTTAAAAAAAGTTTCCATATTCTAAAATAATCCCTTTCTTGAAGAATTGCTTTTACATTTCTTTTAAGCTCCAACGCATAATGGAACTGTCAATTTTTGAGAAAACAAATTCTCCCTTCGCGGAGCCACTGAAACTGTAGCAGCCGCTGGGTATTCGAAGACCAGAAGCAGATTGATCCCACTGGAGCTTTGGAGATTTCTCACTTAAACATTTGTAAATCCAAATGCAGAAAGGGAATTACTCATTACTCTGAAACCCAGGCTGATCCTGTGGAACTGCCAGTCAGATACTTTTTCTGACAAGTTCCTCTTGAGGCTGAGCTCTGGAGGAGAAGTTTTCAAAACTTCCAAACTTTCTTCAAGTGCACAAACAACCACAGGAGGACATGTCTAAGGCCCCCAGGACCTTGGTGAAGGGTACTTAGCGACTCTCAGAGTGTCAAGTCGAGCAACAGCTGAGTCCAGTCGTGACCCAGTTGCCACTGGACAGCAGGATTGTTCAGGTAAAAGGCCTCTTGCAGTTTGCTGTGTCTGGTAGCCACATAGGTCAGCAAACTGACCCAAGTAGTCCACTTCCTTGTCCTGGGTATAAGAGGGAAACCGATGCAATCCTTTGAGGCTCCTCTTCAATCAGATACAGAATAATTGCAGAGATAATGGCCTGGAAGTGGGGAGGTGTTTGACTTCTCCTGGCAGAAAGGCCATTTGGGGTGGGCCCAGGAATTTGATTAACTTCAAAGGGGCCTACTCTGTCACAAGTAAATGTCATGTGACCACGATAAGGGACACCCTCTCCTACAGACCCCTGGGACCGCGAGCAACATTTTGCGACACTATTCCCAACCTCAAAATAAGTTAGCGTCAGGCACTGAGCCTCACATGCATTTGATATGTGCAGTTTGAATACACCAGTAGATCCAGGCCTACTCATGTCAAGGTTGACATTTTTGTTATATTAAACACAGACAAAACATACAATTTGTGGCTCTCTAGTATTAATTAAAACATAGAATTATTAATTGTAGAGTCTGCTCCCACAACTGCATAACTGCAGCAGTGTCAATATCACTTCAAGACTACAGCACAGCAAATAACACCACATAACTAAAGCATAGCTTATAACACTGCATAACCATGGCAGAGCCAATAAGACTTCACAATTACAGCAGAGCACAGATAGTAACATTGCATAACCACAGCAGAGCCAATAACACTGCATAACTACAACAGAGATAACACTGCATGAGTACAGCAGAGCTAATAACACTTCACAGTTACAGCAGAGCACAGCCAGTAACATTGCATAACTACAGCAGAGACAATAACACTGTATATCTAGAGCAGAGACAATAACACTGCATGACTACAGGTGAGCCAATAACACTGCATGACTACAGCTGAGCCAATAACACTGCATGACCACAGCAGAGCCAATAACACTGCATAACTACAGCTGAGCCAGTAACACTGCATGACTACAGCAGAGCCAATAACACTGCATAACCACACCAGAGTCAATAACACTGCATAACTACAGCAGAGCTAATAACACTGCATGACCACAACAGTGCCAATAACACTGCATAACTTTAGCAGAGCCAATAACATTGCATGACTACAGCAGAGCCAGTAACGCTGCATGACTACAGCAGAGCCAGTAACATTGCATGACTACAGCTGAGTCAGTAACACTGCATAACTACAGCAGAGCCAGTAACACTGCATAACCACACCAGAGTCAATAACACTGCATAACTACAGCAGAGCCAATAACACTGCATAACCACACCAGAGTCAATAACACTGCATAACTACAGCAGAGCTAATAACACTGCATGACCACAACAGTGCCAATAACACTGCATAACTTTAGCAGAGCCAATAACATTGCATGACTACAGCAGAGCCAGTAACGCTGCATGACTACAGCAGAGCCAGTAACATTGCATGACTACAGCTGAGTCAGTAACACTGCATAACTACAGCAGAGCCAGTAACACTGCATAACCACACCAGAGTCAATAACACTGCATAACTACAGCAGAGCCAATAACACTGCATAACCACACCAGAGTCAATAACACTGCATAACTACAGCAGAGCTAATAACACTGCATGACCACAACAGTGCCAATAACACTGCATAACTTTAGCAGAGCCAATAACATTGCATGACTACAGCTGAGTCAGTAACACTGCATAACTACAGCAGAGCCAGTAACACTGCATAACTACAGAAGAGTCAATAACACTGCATAACTACAGCTGAGCCAGTGACATTCTATGCAGAGGTAATAACATGACATAACCACACTACAGCGGTCATTCCACTGGGATGTCTGCAAGTGAACTTTGACGGCCCACGGCCAACAGACACCCCCTGGCAGGGAGGAGTGACTTTCATCTGTGAGAATGCACCAGAGATTGTGACAGCCCAAATACAACAGACCCAACACAGAGTGAACACACAACCAGTGAATGGTCAGTGTGAATTCTGAGGCCCCAGATACGCAGACACCCCCTGGCGGAGAGGTCGGACATTGCGCCTGTATTTTATTTTATTTTTTGCAGATTTATATAGCGCACTCGACATGAAGGTAATGGAGCGCTTTACATGAGCACCGGTTACTTTACACACAGACACATTTGTGTGTGTGCCCCATAAACCCCGATGCCCTTTCACGCTGCTCTGGAGCAAATCCATCTGCCCCTTTCCTGACCACGGGTTATCTCTCACTAGTGTACCGTGACGTCACAGCCAGTTACGGTCTTTGGTCTTTATAGACATGTGGGGGCAGATTTATGAGGCCCGTTGCGCCACCGGAACGTCACTTTTTGTGACGTTCCGTGGCGCAGAAGCCTGCGTGATATTTATCAGGCAGCACTGAGCCACTTGTTTTGGCTTAATGCTGCCTCATAAATATCAGTCCCTTTAACGCAGTGTTCTGCGTTAAAGGGGCGTGCAATGGGTGTTGCTGGGGACGTTCCCAGCAACATCCATGGCCTTTTGACGCTGCCCCAGATTTACGAGAAATCGTAAATCTGAGGCAGCGCCAAAGGCTTCCGCCTCCCCAGGGGCGGCGTAAGGGAGGCGCAACGGGGAGAAATATCTTTATTTCTCCTCGTTTTTCCTTTTTCTATGTGTGCTGCATTCTGCAGCACCCATACAAAGAGGAAAAACCTCTTGTGATTATTTTTGTACAGAAAGGTTTCCCTTCCTGTACAAAAATATTCATCTCCCCAACGCAGGCGCCCTTGCACCATGGTGCAGAGGTGCCTGCGTTGGCGCAGGCAGCCCATTGTGCGGGAAAAGGACAGGAATGCGCCGCATTTTATAGATACGGCGCATCCCTGCCCTTTTCTTTTGCCGTAGGGAGGCGCAACAGGAAGGCCTGCTGCGGTTCCCTACGGCAAAACCTCATAAATCTGCCTCAGCGTGTTTATCAGGCTCGTCTTTATCAGACTGATGTGGTGTTTATCAGGCTCGTCTTTATCAGACTGATGTGGTGTTTATCAGGTGATGTGGTGTTTATCAGGCTCGTCTTTATCAGACTGATGTGGTGTTTATCAGGCTCAGCTGAAAAACACACAACCCCTCTGCTGCGGACCCATGGATAATGTAGAAAGTTCCCTGTAGGAGCAGTAGGTTTTTATATTTCCCCTGTGAAAACCCTTCAGCCTGGGGTGAAATAAGGACTGAAGTTTTATAAACTTGACAGACGCAATGTGTGATCCTCTCGCACAGTAATCTGTGAAGACTTGTGTTTGATGGATGTTTCCTTTCTCTTTGTAGTTTTGAATAAAAGGAAGCAGGTATTTGCTATAAGCAGAATATCTGAGTCAGGAGACCCTGAGTTGGAGAGTCCTTCTGTCCTTTTGGGGGTCCCAACTGCATGTCAGAGACATGGTAGAACACGTCATATAGAACATTCCCTGAATTTCCCAATCAGCCGGCTCGTTGGTCTAGGGGTATGATTCTCGCTTAGGGTGCGAGAGGTCCCGGGTTCAAATCCCGGACGATCCCTCTTTTTAGCCCTTAAACTAAATTTAATAATGAATTAAAGTCGCCTTTCAATAAATGTAAAACAGAGGAATCGGAAAACTAACAATTTCGAAATAACCTCGGGTGGCTTTACACTTCAACCCAGGACTTTCAGCACTGAAAGCAAGAATTTTAGTCCTGGACCGCAGAGACAGCTGGAGGAGGGGGCGGGGCGGGGCGGGGCGGGGGCAGCGAGCTCGCCACATCAGCAGCCAGGAGGGATATTTTTCTGTTATGTGTGTTGAATGTTACAACAGAGAATATAAAACTTTTATTAAAACCACACTCCAGGGGACAGCAGTGTGAGTGCACACGAGTGTGAGAGGGTTCGGAGGACATCAACAGCAGGGCTGAGACCCCACCCATCCAGCTACAGGGGGCACTCTCTAGGACTTACAGAGGGACGTTAGGACCGTCTCTGGCCTCATCCATTCTGATTTGGTTCATACTGGGATGCTCGTATTCCAGGGTCCTCCTCACTTACAAGGTCTGGACCCTGCAGCCGGGGTGGGACAGTTTTTGTATTTTTTCTTTTTTTTCTTTTGGTGATTTATAGAGCCGAACTCGGCCCGATGGTATGCGAGCGCTTTACATGAGCACCAGTTACGTCTGGCTGCTGCTCTGGTTTTTTATTTATTTATTTCATGCGTTTTTATATAGCGCGGACTTCACCCGAAGGTGTCAGAGCGTTTCACAATAGGAACAGTACTGATACATGAGGAGAAAATTACAAGTGAGCATGTTGCAAAAGCAAACGTTACGTTACATGAGGCAATAGTGACAATTGTGCAAGTATGAAGAGCAAACAAAAGACAAGAGGTAGCAAACGGTACCTTACAAAAGGAAAAAGTGACGTGTGCATGTTACAAAAGCGAACAAAGTACAAGTAGAGGTAGAATACTGCAATAAATGGCAGACACTCAGAACACAAGAACACACGTTACGCTTCATGAGGCAATGGTGGCAGTTGTGCATGTATCAAAAGCAAACAAAATACAAGAGGTATTGCTTCTTCTACAGGGGTCATCAAAGGGCCCATATCTGTTTTGGTTTTCGTCGCAGTGCCCCCGCCCCCAACTCACCCCACTTGACCCGGAGGTGGTTGGAAGAGGGTGCAGTTGCAATGTGTGCAATTCAAACGCCTGATGTAAACAGCGCAGAAAGAGCGGTCCCTTCGTTTTCAAGAGAATACCTGGGTTGCCTGCTGAGCCGATATCACGTTTCATGACATCCATTCCTGTTCGGTCATCAGGTATTACGATAGGATTGGCGAACTCCCTAATGAGAGGGGACGGTGTGAACCAGAGTCCCCTCTCGAGACGCATGTATAATAAATGTGAACCTTACTGTACTGGTCTGCGCTCCTGTCACCCTGCACGTGTCTATACTTATACACATGGGAGTCACAAGGGGACGGGGCGGGCAGGACAGGGCCGACCTGGTGAAGGAAGAGGTAAGACACCTGGGAGACCGGTGACGGCCGGGCCGGGAGGGGACATCCGAATCCCCCTGTGATTGAGGTCTGACGTGTCAGACACAAACAGACCCTGGTGAGAAGGGGGTCGTGTGAAAGGACTGATTGAGGTCTGACGGGTCACACACCGAACAGACCCTGGTGAGAAGGGGATCGGTGCGTAGAGGCTGAGTGAGGTCTCAATGGGAAGGGGGTCGGTGTGGAGGGACTGAGTGAGGTCTGACGGGGCAGACACCGAACAGACCCTGGTGAGAAGGGGGTCGTGTGAAAGGACTGATTGAGGTCTGACGGGTCAGACACCGAACAGACCCTGGTGAGAAGGGGGTCGTGTGAAAGGACTGATTGAGGTCTGACGGGTCAGACACCGAACAGACCCTGGTGAGAAGGGGGTCGATTTGGGGGGACTGATTGAGGTGTCTCTGAGGGGCACCAGGAAGGGAGAGGCCGGGGTTAGGGCGGTGCAGTTTTACCTGCTCGGATTTAGTTGAAGTTTGGAAAGAGTCACGGTGTTGATGACGTCACTGCTCAAAATTCCAGCTCCGTGTCTGGTCTTCACTGCTGGGAGCAGCGACCCCCAGCAAGGCCTCTGTCAGTGTGAGGGCGGAGGTGATGTTGGTGAATGAGACCCCTCAACCTGGCGATGAGACCTGTGAACCTGGCGATGAGACCTGTGAACCTGGCGATAAGACCTGTGATCCTGGCTATGAGACCTGTGAACCTGGCGATGAGACCTGTGATCCTCGCTACGAGACCTGTGATCCTCGCTACGAGACCTGTTATCCTGGCTATGAGACCTGTGAACCTGGCGATGAGACCTGTGATCCTGGCTACGAGACCTGTGATACTGGCGATGAGACCCGTGAACCTGCTTATGAGACCTGTGAACCTGGCGATCAGACGTGAACCTGGCGATGAGACCTGTGAACCTGGCGATGAGACCTGTGAACCTGGGATGAGACCTGGGATCCTGGCAATGAGACCTGTGAATCTGGGATGAGACTCCTGGGATGAGCCCTGTGAACCTGTCGATGAGACCGGTGATGGGATGAGTCATATAAACACTCCGGTGCTTTAGAGGACCTGCCTGGTATCTTCATTAAAAGCAAAAGCCATGTGTGTCCGTGGAAGAAGCCGAAATAGCTCAGTTGCGAGAGCGTTAGACTGAAGATCTAAAGGTCCCTGGTTCGATCCCGGGTTTCGGCAGACGTGTGTTTTTGAGTCCTAGTTGATTGTGCAACAGATAAAACATGACACATTTAGAACCCTGAAACACAAACTTTTCTTTAACAACAGTAACATTCTTTTTCCTTCTCCAGCCATTCCTTTCCTTTTTTCTTCCTTTTCTTTCCTTCTTTATGCTCGTGCTACATAACACCACACCTCTCTTCCTGTCCTCCATTCCTTCCTCAATTTAATTATTTACACATTTTATCACAATTGAGGTGCCGATCACGATCCGGTAAAAAATTCCCCCGTGCGACTCGTATCGGGTCTTTTTACCGTACGAATCGTACAAGTGCCGTAAGAAATGGCAATCACGATTCGCATGGTAAAAAGTCCATACGAACCGCACCGGGAATCATTCCCCACACGTCCTCGGGTCGGAAAATGTGTCCGACACGTCCTCGGACGATTTACCTTACAAACGTAAAAATCCAAGTCCGACCGAGGAATCACGATCCATCCCGTGCGTCCGAGCCTACAACCGTATGGAAAAAACACCGTCCGCACCGAACACCAATAACAACCATGGAGACATGTGCCCGCATACGCGCCCAACACTCCCCCCAGCCCCCGTACGTCCGACACGTACCCCCCGTATATGTATACCCCCACCCGTCTATGTACACCCCAGTACGTTCCAGTCGTACCCCCACCCCAGTACGTGTCGTACCACCGTCAATGTACACCCCCCCACCCCTGTACGTGTCGTACCACCGTCTATGTACACCCCAGTACGTTCCAGTCGCACCCCCACCCCAGTACGTGTCGTACCCCCCGTGTACCTACACCCCAGTACGTTCGAGCCACACCCCCACCCCAGTACGTGTCACAGCCCCGTCTACCTACACCCCAGTACGTTCCAGTCGTACCCCCACCCCAGTACGTGTCGTACCCCCCGTGTACCTACACCCCAGTACGTTCGAGCCACACCCCCACCCCAGTACGTGTCATAGCCCCGTCTACCTACACCCCAGTACGTTCCAGTCGTACCCCCACCCCAGTACGTGTCGTACCACCGTCAATGTACACCCCCCCACCCCTGTACGTGTCGTACCACCGTCAATGTACACCCCCCACCCCTGTACGTGTCGTACCACCGTCTATGTACACCCCAGTACGTTCCAGTCGCACCCCCACCCCAGTACGTGTCGTACCCCCCGTGTACCTACACCCCAGTACGTTCGAGCCACACCCCCACCCCAGTACGTGTCACAGCCCCGTCTACCTACACCCCAGTACGTTCCAGTCGTACCCCCACCCCAGTACGTGTCGTACCCCCCGTGTACCTACACCCCAGTACGTTCGAGCCACACCCCCACCCCAGTACGTGTCATAGCCCCGTCTACCTACACCCCAGTACGTTCCAGTCGTACCCCCACCCCAGTACGTGTCGTACCACCGTCAGTGTACACCCCCCCACCCCTGTACGTGTTGTACCACCGTCTATGTACACCCCAGTACGTTCCAGTCGTACCCCCACCCCAGTACGTGTCGTACCACCGTCAATGTACACCCCCCCACCCCTGTACGTGTCGTACCACCGTCAATGTACACCCCCCCACCCCTGTACGTGTCGTACCACCGTCAATGTACACCCCCCCACCCCTGTACGTGTCGTACCACCGTCTATGTACACCCCAGTACGTTCCAGTCGTACCCCCACCCCAGTACGTGTCGTACCACCGTCTATGTACACCCCAGTACGTTCCAGTCGTACCCCCACCCCAGTACGTGTCGTACCACCGTCAATGTACACCCCCCCACCCCTGTACGTGTCGTACCACCGTCAATGTACACCCCCCCACCCCTGTACGTGTCGTACCACCGTCTATGTACACCCCAGTACGTTCCAGTCGTACCCCCACCCCAGTACGTGTCGTACCACCGTCAATGTACACCCCCCCACCCCTGTACGTGTCGTACCACCGTCAATGTACACCCCCCCACCCCTGTACGTGTCGTACCACCGTCAATGTACACCCCCCCACCCCTGTACGTGTCGTACCACCGTCTATGTACACCCCAGTACGTTCCAGTCGTACCCCCACCCCAGTACGTGTCGTACCACCGTCAATGTACACCCCCCACCCCTGTACGTGTCGTACCACCGTCAATGTACACCCCCCCACCCCTGTACGTGTCGTACCACCGTCAATGTACACCCCCCCACCCCTGTACGTGTCGTACCACCGTCTATGTACACCCCAGTACGTTCCAGTCGTACCCCCACCCCAGTACGTTCCTGGCGCACCCCCAACACAACCTCCTAAGTACGGAGCGCACCCCATGCCCCAACATCACAACCGCATGTACGAGTCGTACAAAGCCACACACAAGGACCAAATCGTACAACCAAATGGCCCATGTACACACCGTACACACGCTCAAAACGCACGTACACAACAAGGACAAAACAAAACAACTCAACAATACACCATTCGAAAGGCACACAGCCACTAAACATGGCCAACAACCACTAAAATAACACAATCACTGACCTGCAACTGTCAAAAACAAACAGAGGCCCAATACACCACCACTCCTTATAACACACCCACCCAAAATTCAAACACTGCCACACCCACCCATGGACCAATAAAAAGGGCCCACACACACAAACCATGAGCCTTTGCAACAGACTCACTGCTGCCAGACACCACAGAACCAGACTACAAGCAACACCACATCTTACACTTGCACACCTTCACACGACCACCCTCACAAACACCCTCTCATCACATTCACACACACACACAACCATCCACACCCCCCCCCAACATCCACACACCCCCCACACCCACACCATCCCCACCCACATCCCTCACCATGCCCACTACCAAGAATCCAAAGTTCAGTCACCGAGAGTTGGAGGTCCTTGTTGATCAAATCCTCAGAGTCGAGCCACAGATCTTTGGAACATTGGTCAGAAGCACCAGCCAGGCAGCCAAAACAGCCATGTGGCAGACCATCGTCGATGCTGTGAATGCTGTTGCGGACACCAGGAGGACCAAGCAGGATTGCCAGAACAGGTGGTACGATCTGCGGAGGAGGGTCAGAGCCAAGAGGCAGGAGGAACACGACCAGGCCAACGCCACCGGAGGAGGGCCCTCCCGCAGACCCGTACAGTACCATCCCTGGGAGGAGAGGGTGATGGCCATACTGCCGGTGGAGGCAGTTGAAGGAGTAGAAGGACTCCGAGACCCGGGTGAGTACACAAACAACGCACCTCACATGGGGGGAACTGCAACCACAACCAAAATTAATAACAGGCACGCAACCACCACAAGCCATCGCATTACTCAACCACACTCCATGAGCAGGCACATGCCACTGCTGCCACCATGCCCCATGCACCCAGCTGGACAATGTCAAGTCACAGGCCACAGAAGACAACAACACATGACACGGTAACCCGGATGTCGGGAGGCTGGGCACCAAGAATCACATAGTGCGACTCCAAAGCAGACAACAATGCCCTCTGCCCATATGGCCTAGGTCACAGCCAGACAAACACTGTGTCCCAACACAGGAATGACTTGCCAGCAAATGGCGGATGCCTTGCATCAACACATGGGGGTGAAGGCACTGTTTTGCACATGCCAGCAGCTAATGAACAGCCAACAGTGTGAAAGAGTGGCAGCACACACCACCACAGCAGCAGCGCACAGACACACAGCAGACAAAATGGGTGCCTGGAGATCAGAAACAAACTCACATCAACAGGCCAAGGGCCACTCAAAGATCTGCTAACAGTGTGTGCCCAGGAAGCTGGGCCAAGGTGACAGAGGGTGACACACGGAGGGAGGGAGAGGAGGACACAGAGGGAGGGAGAGGGGGACTGAGAGGGAGGGAGACACAGGAAGATGGACAGAGGGAGGAGGCTGACACACAGAGGGAGGGAGAGGGGGACAGAGAGGGAGGGAGAGGGGGACAGAGAGGGAGGGAGACACAGGAAGATGGACAGAGGGAGGAGGCTGACACACAGAGGGAGGGAGAGGGGGACACAGAGGGAGGGAGACACAGGAAGATGGACAGAGGGAGGAGGCTGACACACAGAGGGAGGGAGAGGGGGACACAGAGGGAGGGAGACACAGGAAGATGGACAGAGGGAGGAGGCTGACACACAGAGGGAGGGAGAGGGGGACACAGAGGGAGGGAGAGGGGGACACAGAGGGAGGGAGAGGGGGACACAGAGGGAGGGAGAGGGGGACAGAGAGGGAGGGAGAGGGGGACAGAGAAGGAGGGAGACACAGGGAGAGCAAATCAGTCCTGTGGTGTGTGGGAATGTCTGCTCGTCAGCAGGTGGACTGCGTGCATGTAGACAAGGGTGGCCAGTGCCAGAACCCCCCCTCTTCATCATGGCAAAACGCAGGGCCATGTCACAACCTGTACACGAGCACAAGGACAGCCACCTGCATCATATGAGTGTGTGGATCCACTCCATGTGCACATGTACAGTGCTACAAGGAAGGCGCAAATGCATAGCTCGGCACACATGCACACTCCACTGCTGACTGCAGTCACACTTGACGCAGCAAGTAAGACTGTGCCACACATAGTTAAAGGGGCCAAATTGGTGCCCAAGGGACACACACATGCACAAGTGCACTGTGAGTGGAATGCAAGACAGATCCTAATTCCAAGAGGAAATGTGCCAACTTTGTAACGGATGAAACATGGATGTTGCATGGATCAAAATTAACATTTTCTCTCTCACACACAGGTCAACGTCGTGCTGCACCCCCCAACACTGGGGGGGAACACTCACAGGACCCGGATCTGCAGGAGACCGATCCCACCGGCAGCGACCACTCTCACCACTCTGCGGACGACCCCGACCGACCTGGCCCCTCTGGTGTCCAACCACCTGCAGCACCTGCGTCAGGTACAACCGTGCCAACCACCACCCCCACTCCTGCCACATCCCAGGAGACACCCAGGATCCCTGCCCCAACACCACAATGCAGCCAGGCTCGCCAGGAGGGACACGGTGTCCCGGGCACCCAGGAGGAGGCAGGCGACAACGCCAATGCCACCCCTCAGGGGTCCCGGAGACCCGATGTGCCCACAAGTGCAGGCCAGACGCAAGTGGGCAGGGGTTGTGGGAGTGGAGGACGGCGGAGGCGCGAGCCTGACCAGTTGGCTGGGGATCCGGTATTTTCACATGTCCGTAACATCCTGGACTCATACCGGCAGGACACCACGGGCATGGCCCAGGTTGTGTCCGTCCTCGAGGGGATCAAGGTCCAGCAGGCCCAGCAACATGCGGAGCTAATAGCCTGTCTACAGCTACACCAACGGAGGATGGAGGACAGACAGGCTGAGCAAGTGACGGCGTCCCAGGGGATTCACGCTGAACTCCGTCGGATGGCCGACACCATGGCCGACCCTCCCTGTGCCAGAAGGCGGAGAACATCACCACCCACAGGGAGGGATCATGAGGAGGAGGAGGAAACATCCGACGGAGCATCCCAGACGTCGTCACGGCCTGCTGCTGAGGTTCCCCGCAGGAAGCCGGGTCGTCCACGGAAAGGACCGTGAGGGTGGCTGCTACATCACCATCTCCCAGGACACCTGGCCTGGCACCTGGCCCACTGGAGCAACAGCATCACAGCATCAAGAGACATTCTCTGCCACATGGCCCTGCTGGTCACTGGCTGACCAATGTTGACAAAGACTGTGGCATGGACTCTGAGGATTTCCAATGGCAAGGACACCAACTCCCCTACTGAACTTTGGATTCCCTAATCCCGGAAAGCCCCCCACTTTGTCCCCCCCCCCCCTAATAAATCACACCATTAAGAGTAGATGCCTGCTGGTAGCATTATTACCTAACATGTGTCTTGTACAGTCTAAACATGCCTGAGTCATCTGTTCACTTCAACCATCCACACCCTGGGGCCTGAGTCTGGCACAGGACACATGGGTCACAGTTTATTAGGCAAGACAGACATGGAGCACCATACACACCCGTGATGTGCAGAACCATCTGAGGGGGTGGCCGAACAACCGTGCTGACAGACACATTGAGTACAGCAACAGTC
Source organism: Triturus cristatus (assembly GCF_964204655.1). Taxonomy (NCBI): domain Eukaryota; kingdom Metazoa; phylum Chordata; class Amphibia; order Caudata; family Salamandridae; genus Triturus; species Triturus cristatus. Next base: position 141,891,757 of record NC_140585.1, on the reverse strand, counting down.
ATGCGCAGAGGTCAGGGAACCTGGCCCGTGTCCTGGGGGGCACCCAGGTACGTGTAGACAGGTGGCAGAACCATGTCCTGCAAGCTTGAGTCCGGTGGATGCAGAGAATGGGGGCCTGGACAACGTTGGATGCATGGGGATGGCACATGTCACACTACCCACACAGTCATGGACATCATGCCCAATACACAGTCTCAGCACACACACACACAGCTTGCATCTTGCCACTCGACACATTGACACATAGCCACAATCTGGGAATACCATGCCAGACATGCAGGATGCACCGTGCCAACACACCAGCATTGACTGAGCAGAGGCACCTTGGAGGCATAGGGACACCTTTAATAGTCATGTTTTTGGGATTGCAGAGGCAACTTGAAGTACACATGAACACATCATGTGGAGTAACATGTGGCTCAAACACTGGCACCCCCCTTCTGCAGCACAAATGCGTGATAGCCATGGTACTGGCACACAAGCGTCGGCTAACAGCTAAATACCCACAGCTGCACACGGAGAGCCTGCCATACACCATAGATCCGCTGATGTGGAAGTCCCACGCCATGTCAAGCCAATGTCAACCGTATGTGTCCGAGGGCAGTGTCACACACATTGATGCCATCATCACAATCCACCATCCCATCACTGATGACTGACAACCAGGCAGCCCATCTATTCTGGTGTACCCAGCTGCATGTCGTGTCCCATGGGGATGCAACATGACTGCAGAGGAACCAAACCCCGACCTGGGCAGTGTGCACACATCGTGAACAACTGCCACACCCAATACACCCCAGATGCATCCCTTACCCCATGGAGACTTCCAAACGTGTCCGTGCCTGTAACGCTGAGTCAGCCCACGATGCCATGTCCATGAGGAATAGCAGTGCCACAACAATGCAACCAGCAGATGGCATGCGCAGGTACCTGGGGAAGAGAGACACACAAGAAGTCAGCCACAAAAAGCACAGCCACTTGCATGTGCATTGACTCGACACATGTATGGATGACAACATGCTAGGTCACAATTATGACTGGGGAAATACTACCATCACTGCCACCATCACTCCAGTGACACACCCACACACACCTCTGACTCACGTGCCATACATGCAGGTGGACACACACATCACAACACATGCCACACGGGGACCAAGGCGTGCACACTCAGACACTGGTACTCACCACTAAGCAAAGAAGTCGCGTATGAGCCGAGTCCGGATGTCCTCTTGCGGCTCCACATCCTCCACATCACTAGCCCCATTGCCAAGCCCTTCGTCCTCCACGGGTGGATGGTCCTCGTCATGTTGATTCAGGATGAGTGGCACAGCTCTTTCAACTGCCATGTTGTGCAGCATGCAGCAGACCATGAAGATCTTGCAAACCTTTGCCGGGGCATATGGGAGTGCGCCGCCGGTCTTGTGGAGGCACCGGAATCGGCTCTTCAGCATGCCAAACGTCCTCTCTATCACTCGCCTTGTCCGGCCATGGGCGGTGTTGTAGCGGAGCTGGGCCGGCGTGATGGGGTTGCGGAGAGGTGTCAGCAGCCAAGGCATGTTGGGATAGCCAGCGTCCCCTACATGGGAAGCACATGGACATCGTTAGAACTGGCGAAGCGGTAGTGCTGCTCGGCCAAACAGAATACAGGACAGACAGACTGTACCCACCAACAACACATGCTCGTTCGTTGCGCAGCTGCATCATCATATCAGGCATCCCGCTACGCCTCATGATGTAGGCATCGTGTGCTGATCCTGGGAAACGAGCACAGACATGTGAAATCACCATGTTGGACAGACACACCACAAGGGCATTGATGGAGTGGTAGTGCTTCCGATTGCGGTACGCCACCTCCCGTGCGTGTGGTGGTACCAAACCTACATGTGTCCCATCTATGGACCCAATGACATGGGGCATCCCTCCCAGGGCATAGAAACCACGCTTGACCTCAGTCATCTGTTCAGGGGTTGGGAACTTGATGAAGTCATCCAGGTGAATCAACATGGCCTCCAAGAAATCATGCAGCACACCGCTGAACATGCTCTGGGACATGCCACCAACATGAGCTATGGTATTTTGGAAGGTACCCGTGGCAAGGAAATGTAGGGCAGCCATTACCTTCAGCTGGGGTGTCAGTGCCGTAGGATACCTGTGCTGCGGTTGCAGGTGTGGTGCCAGTCTCGCCGTCAGCTCCAGAATCAACGGTTGGGTGAAGCGGTAGAGCCGGATCCTGTCATTCTCCTGCATGGCAGCCAAGTCTGGAATTCTTCGGGCAACAGGAGGCGCTCTGCAGTAATTTGGAAGTGACAAGGAAGAGTGAGTGCACTACGAGAACAACTCATGTCTACTGAGCACATGTAAATCTGGCAATACACACATGCCACATAGGGAGTCAGGCATGTGCTACATGCCCAGGACACGTATGGATGCAAGGTGACACTCCTTCCAAGACCCAGCTACACACGGTGATTGAGAACCTCCCCATGCCACGCCATGGAAATAGCTGTGTCCCAGTGCAAGTGCACTGCCCGACGCAAGACAGGGGTGACATACACCCACACATCAGCAGAAGTGTGATGCCGATTGCAGAGACTGGCAGCGGAACACTTGAGCCACAGGTCACATGACATTACACTAGTCCAGCCCACACACCTTGCCATGAAGGTGCACATGTCATGACTCACCACACATTCCTTGTGAGTTTGCTGACATGGCCTTGTCACGCTACTCCGTGTCCCTTGCATACATGTGCACCTCACATCCGAGAACACATGTGGCATGGTGTTGGGAACAGTGTGCAATGACAATCTACACACAGCCACATGTTGGTTGCTGCAACGGCTGCAGCTTTTGAGGGTGCTACAACATCAACCTGATGTAAATCCCGGACACATATATGGCATAGTCACATTGTGCACTGTGGGTAGTGATAAGTCATGTGTCATGAACCCTGTACCTGGCATCATGGGACACTTCCGTGTGTTGGTGTCGGTGCCATGCCAGTGACGCTCACCCCAAGTGCGCAGTCCCACATGCACACATGTCAAAGGAGTCAAGGGCATGCCTGGCACACATTGCACCCTCACACAGTACACATGTACACATCTCATCATACATCTGGTGCCTTCTCCACTCAGGAGGCATGTTCCACATCACAGCCTGTGACACCTGTGCCCCACACATGTGGTAATGCACAGACGATGCCTTGATGTCCATTCCTGGACAAGTATGTCCATCCATGGACAAGTATGTCCGCCCTATTCCTACATGTGTGTCGCCTATCACCACAGTGATGTGTAAAATCCGCCGTACTGCTGCTGAGAGGGCCTGTGCATGTTCCCAAATCACTGTGGGAGTGCTGCCGTATGTGTACCCATCGTGATGGCGAGCGTAGATGCGAGTGTACGGTCCGTGTCACTACGGGTACGCATACGCGTGCAGACCCATAGTGATGGAGAGCGTAGATGCGAGTGTACGGCCCTATCACTATGGGTCTGCACGCGTATGCGTATGCGTACCCGTAGTGGTACGGACCGTACACTCGCATCTACGCTCACTATCACTATGGGTCTGCACGCGTATGCGTACCCGTAGTGGTACGGACCGTACACTCGCATCTACGCTCACTATCACTATGGGCCTGCACGCGTATGCGTACCCGTAGTGGTACGGACCGTACACTCGCATCTACGCTCACTATCACTACGAGTACGCATACGCGTGCAGACCCATAGTGATGGAGAGCGTAGATGCGAGTGTACGGTCCGTACCACTACGGGTACGCATACGCGTGCAGACCCATAGTGATAGTGAGCGTAGATGCGAGTGTACGGTCCGTTCCACTACGGGTACGCATACGCGTGCAGGCCCATAGTGATAGTGAGCGTAGATGCGAGTGTACGGTCCGTTCCACTACGGGTACGCATACGCGTGCAGACCCATAGTGATAGTGAGCGTAGATGCGAGTGTACGGTCCGTACCACTACGGGTACGCATACGCGTGCAGGCCCATAGTGATAGTGAGCGTAGATGCGAGTGTACGGTCCGTACCACTACGGGTACGCATACGCGTGCAGACCCATAGTGATAGTGAGCGTAGATGCGAGTGTACGGTCCGTACCACTACGGGTACGCATACGCGTGCAGACCCATAGTGATGGAGAGGGTAGGCATGCATGTACGGGCCGTTGGCATGCATTTGGGGTGCCCTAGGGCCCCCACACGCACCGTACCTGTGTGTGATGCTCCAAATTACATAGGGGACAAGTATTAAGGCCTACATGCATGCTGGTTGTCATGGAGACCAAGTTCAAAATTCGAAATTGTTCTGGAAGGTGCACAGCAGAAGTCAGTTGGAATTTGTCTACTTTGTTGCAATGTGTTTGTGGGGCTGACATCATGCAGGAGAATGAAACCGATAGAGAACACACAGACTGCTAGGTTTGTAGGGATTGGTGGAAACATAGGATGCAAATGTGAGTGACCAATCTCTCTGTACTCCTGTGCATGAGACTGGGCAGAAGGGCACATATAAGGCAGCCAGGTCCCATGAGGGAGCACTTGCCTGCACATCTTTGCATTCGTCGACCCAGCTGCTGCTACTGATTCCCTGGAACCATGTCAAGGGCTGTGGAGAGGACACAGCCATTCACCCTGGAGGAGAACATGGCTCTGCTGGATGTGATCCTCCCACAGTACCCCATGCTGTATGGGCGACCAGGGTATCAGGTGAGTGCATAGGCCACTGCCACAGACTGTCCCTATGTTGTGACTGTGACTTCTGCCATTGCGTCCAGGTGTAACACACATGCCATGTACTGTCGGGGGGGTACCAGGGGGGGGGTGCCTGATGTCTCCCAGCAGTGCCCTGAGACAGGAGGGGTGGGGGCCTATCACTCACAGCAGTGCCCTGAGACAGGAGGGGTGGGTCCAGAGTGCTCCCAGCAGTGCCCTGAGACAGGAGGGGTGGGTACAGTGTGCTCCCAGCAGTGCCCTGAGACAGGAGGGGTGTGTGCCTGTCACTAACAGCAGTGCCCTGAGACAGGAGGGGTGGGTGTGATGCACAGTGTGAGCCTTGATCATTGATTGTGACATTGCCATCATTCCACCTGTGTACCCACTGTGGCACGTAGTGCTTTTTCCCCTCAACAGGGGATGATGTCCCTATGACAAAGGTGCAATGCGTTGGCTGCATGACATGCCTTGTTGTAACCAGCTAATTTGTACCCATATGTCTCTCTGTGACATGTGGCTGGTGTATTGATGTGGTGTCACTTGTTCTACCTCACAGGTAGGCGCCACTGCCAAGGAGCAGATCTGGCTGACCGCCGTCAGTGCCGTGAGGCGTGTGGATGGTCGGAGGCGGAGCCTTCCCCAGGTGAGGAAACGCTGGCAGGATATCCGGTGCTGGACGCGGAGGATTGCACGGCTCCTGCTGGGGGACTCACCTGAGAGCCACAAGAACCGCGGCCGCCGCCGTCTGAGCCACCTCCACAGGCGTGTGCTGCCGGTGGTCTTTCCAGACCTGGAGAGGCGCTTACAGGCGATGCAGCAGCCGGAAGGGGGTAGGTACATGTGTGTTTGTTGTGTGTCACCGGCATTTGTAAGGGCACAGTAGCATGAATTCACTGGCAGGGTTTAAAGGTGCTGTGCAGATCCTGTTTGCCCCATTATAGCGCTGTGCCCCTGCCACCCTTCCCCTCCTTGCAATGTGTTCCCTGGTCTGTGTGTAGTCACTCCTCCACAGGGTAATGTAGGCTGGCGCTTTGTCCACGGGAACAATGTCTGTAGCATCATGTGTGGGGGTGGTGTGTAACAGGTTGTGGGACATTGCCTGTGCACTGTCAAGTTCACTGCATGTGGGTTCCATATCAGTTGGCACTGATGCTGACTCCAGACATGGGAGTTGGTCTCTCATGTGTCATGCCTTACAGCGCGCATGTCCCATGTAGTGGCCTGTGACATGATGTGCATGAGTGTGCGATATACATAGTGCAGGGATGGTGACGTGTGTTGCAGTCATTACCATTCAGTAGCATGTAGTTGCGTGCCCACTACTGTCCCCTGGGGCACCTTTTCCTCAGTGGTGTATGTGTCATCATAAACGTGGCCACTGTCAGTGTCTACAGCGTAAGTTGTGCTCTCTGCCATTGTCCCCTGTCACCATGTATATAGACGTGCTATTTTGTACAGGTGTCCACTGTGCAGCCTGACCTGATTGTCCTTCTTCATACTCACAGTTGCCAGTGCCTGTGTGTCTTGCTATACTCATCTGAGGATGGGCACTGGTACCACATTATTTGTACAGGCGCACCTTGGCTGTTTGGCGTTCAATCTCGCTTTTTGCCTGCCCCTGTGTGTATCACCCAGACTATGAGATGTTGGTGCCACCTGTGTCTCAACAATTTGCCTCGTGTAGGGTCTTGTTGGGGCGGGCAATGCCTATGTGTTAAATCCTGATTACCACTTGCTGGGTCTGGGCAGTGTGTGATGTGTCTGGACACACACGCAATGTGCAGTGACAGAGTCATGTTGTGCATGTTTTCAGCATTACCTATGCAGCATGTGTCTCAAGTTCATGGATATGGTCCCTGGTCATGGGTATTTTCGCCAACGCTGTGTGGTGCAGATGCAGTGCTGGATTGTCCCCAGGGCCTGGGTGCTATGTCAGACTCCTTTTCCTGTGTTTAGCTATTGTCTCATGCTCTCCATGGTATTTCAGTGGCATGGTGGCTCAACCAACTGTGTGTTTCATGCCCTACATCGGTACCCTGTTCAGTAGATGTTAGGGATCTTCCTTTTCAGGCCATGCAATGTTACCTATGTGGATTGGACTCATGTGACAGATGTGTACAGATGTCTGATTATTTCTGTCTCTCCACCCTGCCCACAGCATCGTCGGGGGACACAGAGGGAGACATGGACACAGACCAGGCGGAGGGACCGAGCACCAGTGCCAGCCGTGACATCAGGTCTGGCACATCGAGTGGTACAGAGGCGGAGGAGAGTGTGGCCGAGGACCTGTCGACTGGCACATCAGACTACGAAGCTGACAGGTCCGGGGACGATGTCTCCGAGTGGGCGGAGGCTGCACCAGCAGCTGACAGCGGAACAACACCTCGCACCGCCCCCTCAGTTTCCACCAGCCGCCTCCCACTTGCTCGTGTCCCTTCCCAGCGTGCCCGGTCACAGCATGTCTCCTTCCTGCCAGGCACCGCACCCCCTGCCCCTGTCTCCACTGCTGCCGCCAATGCAGAGTCTGTGGACATCCAGCGGCAACTGCAGGTTGGTCAGGCTGCGATCCTTAATGTCCTCCATGCCCACGGCAAAACCCTCACCAACATCGAGGCTTTCTTGGAGGGCATTCATTCATCGCAGGCTGACCAACGCAACTTGCTGAGGTCCATCGACTCCACACTGACTGCAGCAGTGGGTCTCCTGCAGCGCGACCTCCCCCCACCTACCCCTGCCCCATCCACACTTCCCGCTCCCATGCCTGTCACACGTACACCCAGACGTCGGCATGCACCCACATCAACGGACACGGGCACCTCACCAGCAGGGAAGGTCCACCGCACTCCTCCTGACACGCACACACAGGGTGAGGTAGGCACACCCACTGGGTCGGGGGGCAAACGTGTGACACGCAGCCATAGTGGGAGTCCGCATTCCACCCAGTCCACTCCCTCCAAATCCCCTCCCCTCAGCTCTCCTGGCCACATCTCCCCCAAGGACACCTTCATGGCCGCTCTGTCCCTGAGCCCCACAGTTACACCACCACGCAAGTGGTCAAGGAGGTCCCCGGTCAGGGTGGTTGAGTCTCCCCCCCTGTCTCCACCCTCCCCCGGTGGCGCTGCGACCCATCCCTCTGACCCCCCCCCCTCCTTGGGGCCTGAGGTCCCTTCGGGTGCAGGGGACTCCCTGGAGGACCTTGCAAAGGTGTGTAGTGCCATCCTGGCCTCCGCCTTTGGCACTGACCCACCCCCTGTGGTGGAGTCCTCCATCCCTGCACCCACAACGCCGCCCCTTTGCCCTGATGTCCCTGCGGTGCCTGTTGCTTCTCCCCCCCCTGATGCCCTCACCAGTGTGGAAGACGATGCCATTTGACTGTGCAGGCAATGTAGGGGACACGCATCCCACTGTGTCCCCCATCCAGCTGAGAATCATTGACTGCCCTATGGGCTTTGTGAAGATTGAACTGCCTGCGATCCACGGACATTGTGCTCATGCTGAATAAAGCTTAATTTTGTTTTCATTATCACACTACTGCTATGCTGGTATTGGTGTTGGTGGGGCTGCTACATGGTTTTGGGTGGTGTGTAAGGGTTTGGGTGTGTGGGATGTGTAGTAGTGTACTGCTCATTGGTGGGACCCTGTGATCTGTGTGCCATCACAAGGTGTTGGCTAACTTTCTTTGTTCATGTAAGCAGTTACTGCATGGTGCACTTGTCCCAGGGTGTATTCCTTCCTCTGTGTACCCAGCTTTCTTCCCTGCAGGGTGTTCCCAATGTTTAGCGCAGAGCTGTGTCTACATGAGCTGTGTGTGTGACGGAGCCCTTCTACTTTGGCCATGCATGCAGGGCCATGTCTCCACCTGCGACAATCGTGGCATCCTTGGTGATCACTGTACTTGTGTGTGGAGTCTGTTGACATGAGTTCATGGGGACATGTTCCCTTGTAGCCAGTATGCATGTGGATAATTCTGGCCTCACACACATGTGTTACACCCCTCCTGTATCAGGGCACTGCTGGGAGTGATGGGCACCCACCCCTCCTGTCTCAGGGCACTGCTGGGAGGACTCCACACCCACCCCTCCTGTCTCAGGGCACTGCTGGGAGGACTCTGCACCCACCCCTCCTGTCTCAGGACACTGCTGGGAGGACTCCACACCCACCCCTCCTGTCTCAGGGCACTGCTGGGAGGACTCCACACCCACCCCTCCTGTCTCAGGGCACTGCTGGGAGGACTCCACACCCACCCCTCCTGTCTCAGGGCACTGCTGGGAGGGCTCTGCACACACACCTCCTGTCTCTGGGCACTGCTGGGAGGACTCTGCACACACCCCTCCTGGGTCTGGACACTGCTGGGGGGACTCTGCACACACCCCTCCTGGGTCTGGACACTGCTGGGAGGACTCTGCACCCACCCCTCCTGTCTCAGGGCACTGCTGGGAGGACTCTGCACACACCCCTCCTGGGTCTGGACACTGCTGGGAGGACTCCACACCCACCCCTCCTGTCTCAGGGCACTGCTGGGAGGACTCTGCACCCACCCCTCCTGTCTCAGGGCACTGCTGGGAGGACTCCACACCCACCCCTCCTGTCTCTGGGCACTGCTGGGAGGACTCTGCACACACCCCTCCTGGGTCTGGACACTGCTGGGGGGACTCTGCACACACCCCTCCTGGGTCTGGACACTGCTGGGAGGACTCTGCACCCACCCCTCCTGTCTCAGGGCACTGCTGGGAGGACTCTGCACACACCCTCCTGTCTCTGGGCACTGCTGGGAGGACTCTGCACACACACCTCCAATTTCTGGATATGTACACTTGGGACATACACGGTGTGGGTGCGCTCCATGCATTCGAGGTGAGGGTACGGGTCGTACTTACACTGTTGGGGTGGGGGGTACGCTCCATGCATACGCGGTTGGGGGTACGGGTCGTACTTACACTGTTGGCATGGGGGGTACGCTCCATGCATACGCGGGTGAGGGTACGGGTCGTACTTACACTGTTGGCATGGGGGGTACGCTCCATGCATACGCGGGTGGGGGTACGGGTCGTACTTACACTGGTGGGGGTGGGGGTACGGTCCGTACGTCCGCGGGTGAGGGTTCGAGTCGTACTTACACTGTTGGGGTGGGGGGTACGCTCCATGCATACGCGGTTGGGGGTACGGGTCGTACTTACACTGTTGGCATGGGGGTTACGCTCCATGCATACGCGGGTGAGGGTACGGGTCGTACTTACACTGTTGGGGTGGGGGGTACGCTCCATGCATACGCGGGTGGGGGTACGGGTCGTACTTACACTGTTGGCATGGGGGGTACGCTCCATGCATACGCGGGTGGGGGTACGGGTCGTACTTACACTGTTGGCATGGGGGGTACGCTCCATGCATACGCGGGTGGGGGTACGGGTCGTACTTCCACTGTTGGCATGGGGGGTACGGTCCGTACGTCCGCGGGTGAGGGTTCGAGTCGTACTTACACTGTTGGGGTGGGGGTACGCTCCATGCATACGCGGGTGGGGGTAGGGTCCGTACATATCCGTCCCCACGCTATGTGATGCTTGTGCGGGCCGTACCGAGGCCTTTGCCACGTGGGTACGATCCGTCCCGCCATTGTTGGGGTGACGTGTGTGTGGGCGTGGTACGACTCGTACCCACGCTCTTGAGGCGTGGGTACGGGACGTACCTGTCTGGTTGTGTTGCCGGTTCGCGTGGTGACGGACTTCCGTTGTGGCGGTCGCTGGCTTATCAGGACACACCCCCACCCCCTCGTGGTGACCAGGGCATGGGAGTCAGGTATGTCCAGGCCATGTGTGACTTATGTGGTTGTTTTGTGGTCTGCCCTGGTCGTGCCACCCCCACCCCACCCCACTTTCCCCCCTCCCTTAGTTATTCTGACCTTCTGCGGCGTCTGCGTCGGTGCCTGTAGAGCAGGTGGACTGCTATGAGGGCAGGGATGACTCGTAGGTTCGGGTCCATGTCTGTCCGTCGCGTACTGGTACTCCAATCGCGTCGTCCTGTCGCGTACGGGTCCTCCTTGGTGGCGTCGTCCTGTGTGTCCGTCACGTACTGGTCCTCCTTGTTCGCGTCGTCGTCTGTCCGTCGCGTACTGGTGGTCCTTGTTCGCGTCGTCCTGATTTCCCGGCAGTTTTTGGCTGCCGCAAAATATTCACCGTGCGGGGTGACGTCGGTGCGAATCGTGATTCCTGGGTCGTGAATGGCTGGCTGCGAGCGTCCCGACGTCAGGTCGGCACTTTCCCGGATCGCATTGGTAGGTGTTTTTTTGTTCGGTCGGACTTTTTTACGAATCGTACGGTCATGGTGTACCCGTGCGATTCGTAATTCCTTGTTTGTAGAAATTGACGACCGGGTACGCGTCGGACGGAGAATATGCTCCGTCCGACGGTTCGTACCCGGTTTTTACCGGTTCGTGATCGGCACCTGAGTCTAATTTCAGCACAACCCCACTCATTGTTTGTCAGTTTCACACATTACGCACAGTTGCTCTATACCACCAATTGTGATGTGATTCACAATCAAGCACAACCTCACTAATTGCGTCTGAACCTCACACCATATGCCCAATCACACACAATGAGCAACCGACGTACACCTGGGAGGTCAGTCCCACGTATTGTGACGTCCACAACGTGAGCATATTCTCACTCCCAGGCAGGGTCGGATTGGTAAAGCAGGCACTCGGGCAAAGGCCGAGGGGGCTGGTATGCAGTTCCACCTCTGGGCTGCTTTTTTGGGCAGACTGGGGGCGATTTGGGTGGTGTCTGTGTTGTTTGAATGCCAGTGGGTGCCTGAGGGGCCTTGCCCTTTCTGGAGGCAGATGGGCGTCCATTACCTCCCATTTATCAACGGGCAGAGGTGTCACTCCCTGTCTCTCGCTGGGCCGGCCCATTAATGTGTGCATGCTGAGCGGGGGCCGGGGGCCTGAGCAGAGGTGGCCTCACTTGTTTTCAGGTTTTTCACCAGTGTGAACTAATCCGTGCATTTTTTAAAATCTAAGTAAAGTTAAGAAAACATGCCTCTGTCAGAGCCCTCCCCACCCTTCTTTTTATAAAACTTCCCCGAAGCAGGGTTTTGTGGGAATGCAATATGCAAATGTGGGCAACTTTTCTTTAGAGTGCCCAGCCGTATTTTAATCCCAATCCAACCCTGCTCCCAGGAGTAAAGATCACTCATTAAATGCGGGTGTGAAACAGCGGAGCGCAATCTTGCTTCTGCCCATATCTAGGGACACTCTGCCCTCACTCACTGTGTGTGACCAGTACACACTGCAGCACAACTTTAAGCAAAGTCTACTCTCTGAGTGTGAGTTTCAGGAAGAGAGAGTGTGTGCTGGGGGGGTGAGGGGAGGGCTGGATTTATGTTGTACATGGAGGAGTGGTGTCTACGCACCATGGTAAGGGAGAGCACCCAAAGCACCCCCTCCAGTGCTCATTTGTAAAGATGCATTGGCAATGCCAATAGGTATGGCTTATAATTGAAAGCATCTCTTCAGCTAGTAGTGACTTTAAGCACTCCATAGCTCAATATATATATCCACGCTCTCATTCATCCTACCACTCATGCATCCATTCATCCACCTATTGAATCATTCTTTCATTCTACTACTTATCCATTCGCATTAAAACACACAAGCTTATGCAACATAAAAGAATAAAAGTAGAAACATTAAACAAAATCAAACCAAACATAGCAGTGGGTTGTCATCATGCAATAGGGGCATAGTTGTTATAGTTCCAGCATGACTGACATCTATAGAAGCAGAGTGGTAGCCATTTTGGGATGGTGAAGCAATGGTACTTGCGGGACAATCTCATTCCAAGCTAGCCGTGTTAAAGGATCGATCAATCAATCAACAGCACCTGTAAGTGCAACACTGTCACCGTTAGGAGTATCTGGGCGCTGTGTCTCCGTCGGGGAGCCGGGTCTTGAGTGCCTTTCTGAGGTCTGCCAGCGAGGGGGCTGTACATAGCTGGAAGGTTGTTCCAGGCCTTGGCAGCGATGTAGGAGAAGTAACGGACACTACTGCGGCTACGATGGTTGCAAGGGTGTGTGCGAGGGTGAGTGAAGAGGAGCGCAGATGTCCGGAGGATTGGTGGAAGTTCAGTCGGTGGTTGATGTAGGCAGGTCCTATGTCGCGGATGGCTTTGTAGGTGTGTGTGAGGTTCTTTGACTGGCATCTGGATGGTGAGCCGGAGGAGCTCTCTCAGCTGTGGGGTGATGTGGGGACGATTGGGGGGTTTCCGGGATGAGTCTGGCTACCGCATTCTGTATGATCTGGAGTCTTCTGAGGAGCTGGGTGGAGATTCCGGCGTTGAGGTTATTACAGTCGTCAAAGCAGCTGGTGACAAGGGCTTGTTGTTGGTTAGGATCCATCTGAAGGTTCTGCGGAGCATGCGGAGTGTGTGGACGCAGGAGGAGGCGACTGCATTGGCTTGTTGTTTTATGGTCAGTTGGCTATTGAGGATGATGCCGAGGAAGCGTGCATGGTCGGTCAGTGTGGGTGTAGGTCCAGGTTCTGCAGGTCACCAGCTGTGGTCCCAAGCGCAGGTGTTTTTCCTGAAGATCAGAACTTCAGTTTTGTCGGAGTTGAGTTGAAGGCAGGCAAGGATGGAGCGCACCACAGGATGGAGCGCACCAGTGGATGGAGCGCACCACAGGATGGAGCGCACCACAGGATGGAGCGCACCACAGGATGGAGCGCACCACAGGATGGAGCGCACTTCAGATGAAACAAGCAACAAGCGAGCAGCCTGGATGCCCTTTCAGGGGAGCTGCAGAATGCTTTAGAAAAGAAAATACAAAGTGAAGAACCAAAAAGAACAGGGACCGATAAAAGGTTAGCGAAAAGAAAAAGTGAAGGACTGGCTCCCCAGCCCTGGCACTGAAGTGCACTCATTCTCAAACAGATGTGCTCATGTGATCAGTAAAAAGAGCGTCGCTCGAAGTCTATAGCTCCAGTGGATCAAGGGGCTGACAGACAGCCTGATACTGTATGCTGTCATGGAAGGAGGTATCGTGGGACTAACACTGGAACAAACCAATAGCAGAAGAGGGCTGACCAAAAAAAATCTGTATATGTATGAATGATTACGCAAAGGCATTATATGGGCCTGGCAAACGAGTAAACATGTCGGCCATCGATGTTGAGTCTAGCAAGGACTATCACAGTGCAAATCTACTCCCAGGGCTTGTGCAAGCTGTAATCAACCCCGAACCCTCGCCTAGCAAGGTAACGTGAGATTCCTTCTAACAAAGGTACATGCTCTAATAAGATGTAATAACAATCCATCCTTAAAGGCCTATTAAAAAATGTTTTTAATAATAAATAAATAAAACCTATGGCCTTAGTCGTAACTTTTGATAATAAACAGATCAGAACCATGGTATCTGACATCTTTTCCTCCAATGAACTAACCGAGCCTTAGCCTTGATCACTTTTTTTTTTTTTTAATTTTTTTTTTACTAAGTTCTCCTATGTGACAAAGGCAAGGAACCACAATCCAAAAATGGCCTGGGAACAGCGGAAAACAAGACCTCTCAGATTTTGTACTTTGTTAAGTCAGCCTTCTTCAGCCATTAGTTGGAGAGGGGTTTTTAATGGTTCGCACCACTAACCTCAACAGCTGAGATTTCTCTTAATCCTTGGACTACTCCAATATGTGATTACCTAACGTTTGAGGCCGTTAGAGGACGGGAGAGGTCGGGCCTGGGCCACCCCCCCTGGATTTTCCATACTACCAGTAGACACAGAGGGTCACTACTGGTACGTGTCTGCAGGGATGCCACCAATTGAAACTAGAAGCAAAAGCGCCATGGCTGGCGCATCGACCTCCAAGGGTACACTGGACAAATACTTTGTAAAAGCTGGGTCGTTGCTAATAGAGGACATTACGTTACTGGAAAGACGAATCTCTCAAGAACTGGACTGGGTGCGGAGATCGTCCATGGGTCCTCTGGCACAGGCAAAATCTCCTGTGGTAAGCTCTGAACTGATTGTGTTGGACACAGGGGGGGAGGGCACAGGGGGGGATGGCACGAATAATCTCACTAGGTCCCCAGATATATTAAATTACACCTCTCAGTCAAGTCGAAAGGACCTTAGTGACTCTATTGATTTCAGCATGTTAACCCTCCCGCCTGCTCAACCCCCTTCTAAATCTACAAATCAAAGCCCTGTGACTAATAGGGATAATCCCAACTCTATAACTGCTAAAGTGAACAAGCAAAAGGGGATTATAGAAGGAGCTATCCCTAAAAAGAGCGGAGGAGCTAAGACAAGGAGGGTGCGCAAATTAACTCCCACAAAACCTTGCACCAGCTTGCCAACAAAAAGCTCCGTTTTGAATGACAGGGAAATCTTACAAAAGGGCAGAGCTGGGCATAGCAGCTCCGTAGTAACAGGGGAGATAAACAACCATCCCGATCTAAATCCATGTGAGTCTGTTGAAGAGGACATTACCCTAGCTGACATCGGCACCCTTATCAGGAAACTCCTTAGCCCACTTGAGGAAAGGCTGATAAAAATAGAAGCTAGGTTGGTGGTTATTGAGAAATCGACAGTACAACTAGCTGATAGTTTGAAACCAGCAAACAACGGGGGAACAAAGGGTCTAAACGGGGTTGCAAAAATTGGCCGCCCTCAGCTTAATAACCAGGCCAAAAGCCCCGCACACCCAATACAGCAGGCATTACCCACCCCGCCGACAAACACCAATACAAAATCGAGGGCAGTCGTTCAAAATAACCACACAGACCAGCTCAATCACCCATCCTCCCCTCTAACAAGGGTTAGCAGATCCGGGCAAAGCAACCCCGCCCCTAGTGAACTATTGAATAAGGTGGATCCTTTGGGAGAGGGAGCGAAGAAGAGACCAAACCCTGGGTTAATAAACCTACTACCAGAGGCAGCCCCATATACCGTTGTACTGGTAGGAGTGCCAGAACTGAACGCTTCCACTAATGAATCTACTCTTTCCCTTAAAAATAAGGTGATCAATTGGTTATGTGCCTATAGACCGCTACCTGAAGGTATTTCCAGCCCCGTTCTAATGGTACGAAGGGTCTCGTGGCTGGGCAGTCTAACCAAATCTATCAACGGTGACTGTATCATAGTCAATTTTAAAGACCCAAGGACAGTCCGTTATATTAATGGTTGGGCTGCAAGTGAAGAGGGAACGACCATTCAATCCCTGCCCCTCTCCTTCTTCTATCCCCCACGGACACACGATAGGGAAGGCGAGATTTGGGAGACCCAGATGCAAAGACAGGTTGGGTGGGGAGCCCAAAATGTAAGGGGAATCTTTCACCACCCTAGTAGACAGCACCATGGGCACCCCGATCCCAACACAGTCCACTCCCACTCAGAGAGATTGGGAGGGGGTCTTTTCAGAGGATGGAGAGCATCATCCAACCTTAGAAGAGAGGAGTCTGCCCACCACACTCCCAACATGGCCGAAGAGGGCTGGGAAATTTATCATGGGAAAGGAGGCAACTGGGGTGCAGGAGAGCACAATCATCCCTCCCGGAGGCCCCACCGCCAATTCCATCTTCCAACCTGGAATAGCTATAGCACTTTAGAAATGGTCGATTGACTGCCCGCAGACCGCAGCGGGAAGTCTAATCCTGCAGCACAGGAGATTGAGGATGAAATAAACCAAGAACTAGAGCACCCCACTGACCTGGAACATCACGTCCCCCTGAGTAACCCCACCAGCAATACATCCCAGGATGCAAAGGGACAAATAAGTATGCCTCAATTGCATAGAGAGATCTCGAGCAACAATAAAGGGAATGATAGTACCAGTAATATCTCCCGGAGTGACAGATCTTTGCCACTCAAAATTTTATCGTGGAACGTTGCGGGTTTGGGAAACAAGTCTGATTGTAATGAATGGATTGAATATATTGTTACCAAAGACCTCTGTATGTTTCAGGAAACCTGGGAGAGAGAGGTACTTGAGAGGCAAGGTTTTGCTGTATTTTCCATCCCTGCTAAATGGGGTGGCAGGGGGCGGCCTTCAGGTGGTCTTGAAACGTGGGTTGCTGCCCATTTGGGATGTAAAGCAACACAATTCCCAGTGGCCTCAGATGATATACTAGTGGTTTTATTGGAATGGTCCTACCACTGCAGACTAGCGGTGGTGAATGTCTATTCGAGACCGGTTCCAACCTCGCAGGAATCGCCTACCATTGACAAGCTCACAGATCTTTTAGCTGAACTGCCTCCTGGGTTCCCTTTTATTGTGGGAGGGGATTTGAACTCACACTATGAACCCCTACCCGGTCTTTTAGATGGGGCAAGTCTAGAGGAAGAGGCAAGATGGCATGTCCCATTGATCGAATCCATTCCCCCAAAGGCCTGGAGCCCGCTGGTAGTACAGATTACAGCCCTAACTTTGAGACATGGACTTAGGGCTTGTAACGGCCGAGTCAAGTCTGACATCCCGAGTAAACCCACATTTAATCGGAAGGGCAGGGAGTCAAGACTTGATTACATCTTAGTGCAGCTCTCCTCATGGCCACGTGTCGTTGACTTCAAGGTCACCGACAGAGAAGATAGCGACCACAACGCCCTAGAACTGGATTTTCTTCTCCCCGGCCGGGGTCGTGGGGATGGGGAAGGAGAACATCACAAGATACACCCCGACCTGGTTGTAGAAAATAACAGGAGAAGAATTAAGTGGGAAAAATTAGTAACATGCGTAGACAAGTTACCTCGGCTTTATAATAGCCTTATTCCCACTTTGGAAAAAATGGCGTTCTTGGGTGTTGAACCTAGTACAGGGGCCAATAACAATCAAATATGGCTACTCCATGAAGAACTCGTAAAGACCCTATCTTCGGAGTTATTCGATAATGGTCCTAGGAGGGGCAGAGGAAGGAACCACCCTACTTGGTTCAATGCGGCGTGTCGCAGGGCAAGGAAGGATCTCTTGTCTAGTATTAAGAACCGCAATGGCAGGTCGGAGATACAAAATAAGAGACGCGAATATAAGAAATTAATTACTAATGCCAAGCTCGAGTGGGACCAGAATAAATGGGAGAGAATTGCAAGTGCTCTAGCCTCTATGGACTCGCGGAAGTTCTGGAGAATTGTGAATTCTGGCTCTGAGGAACTTGTCTCGGCTATAGAGCCAAATATTTCTCCAAAAGCCTGGCAGGAGCACTTTCAGTCACTATACTCAGAGGTGCCAGGCAACGGTAGCACTAGTATTATTCGGCAGGTCCATAATTGCAAGGAAGGGGATCCATTTACTATAAGGGAAATCCAGCTTGCTATATCAGGCTTGTCAGCGGGAAAGGCACCTGGTCTGGACGGTCTCCCAGGTGACCTCTTCAGGCAAGAACCAGATATATGGGCCCCTTATTTTATGGTGTTGTTTAATGCGATCTTAAAGGGCATGGAAATACCTTGTACTTGGCTGGGCGCAGAGGTGGTCCCGATTTTCAAAAAAGGCTCCCCCCTGCTCCCATCCAACTACAGACCCATTAGCCTGATAGACGTGTCGCAAAAGCTTTTTGGGAGGGTTATTCTCGACCGTCTGCAGAATTGGATAGAGGACACCGCTACCATGAGCCCTTATCAGGCTGGGTTCAGGAAGGGGGTATCCACCATTGATCAAATTTTTCGCCTTAGTCTCATATATTGGAGGACTGCGCACTTGGAAGGGGGCAGCCTGTACACGGTATTCGTGGATTTAAGGGCTGCCTTCGACCTGGTGCCTAGATCAAAACTTTGGAACGTCCTGGGTGATATGGGAGTCCCGCATGACATCCTAGCCATACTGATTAAATTACACCAGAATAACTTTGCGCAGGTAAGGTGTGGCAGGATGGGAGGCTTAACAGAAAGATTCCCCGTTGATAGGGGGGTGAGGCAGGGATGTGTATTAGCACCCACCCTGTTCTGCCTCTTTGTCAACGGGGTAATCGCCCATTTGTCCAGGATAAATGACATTGATGCTCCAAGATTAAACGGCAGCAGGGTGCCCGCTGTAATGTTTGCAGACGACACCCTGCTGCTCTCCAAATCCCCCATGGGAATTCAAAGGATAGTGGACGGGTTTTTGGAGTTTTGTATTGAGAGGGGTTTAGAGATTAACGCCTCCAAGACAAAGTTCATGATTCTGAACCCAACACCCTCAACACGTCCAAACCCCCTCTTAGGTAAGGTGAGACTGGAGAGGGTCACAACATTTGAATATTTGGGGGTTACCCTGAATGAGAAAATGACCTGGGGGATCCATTTGGCTAGGGCAAATTTGAAACTATCGCAGAAGACGGGGGGAATCTTAAGAATGGTGGGTAAATCCATATATCGCCCTCTGGGCCCCATGATACAGATCTATAAATCTCAAGCTCGGGGTTCAGTTGTTTATGGGGCGGAGCTCTGGGGCCATGTATCCACAGATAATTTAACAACAACTGAGAACAGGTTCCTCAGGCAGTTAGTGGCCCTTCCCTCGAGTACCCCACTGGTGCCCCTAAGATTGGATCTAGGCCTAAGGCCAATCGCCGAGGAGCTAGGACTTAAGCCCCTGGCCCTTTGGCGAAGAATATGGAGCAGCCAAGACCTCGAGGATTATAGAAAAGAGCTCCAAGAGTTCATGGCCTTACCAATTATTTCTAAAATCCCATGGCTAAAATACATAAAGAGTACATGTGAAAGTCTAGGTCTTTCCGAACTTTGGATCGACCCTCTAAACTCATGTAACAGGATTTCTAGGAAGGCACTTTCACAACTATACTATCAGTTGAAATTGTCAAATTGTATAGCCAATACACGGATGGGATCTTTAACCTACGCATTTATACAACTGAAAGATTCCTATAAAATGGAAAGTGTACTGGATGGAATGGGTCCTGTGCTGGCAAGAAAGTTATACCTACAATGGAGATACGGATCTCTCCCACTGAGGGCCTTTACGAGTTCCTGGTTTAGGCCCCCGGGGGTAGAGCTGTGTCCTGCCTGCACATACCCTCATGAGAATGATCTACACGTGACTCTCTTCTGTAAAGCTTATCAAAGAGCGAGGAAATATTGGCTTTTACCTATTCTTAAAAACATGGGCTTTAGGAATTACTCACAGGCATTCAGAATTCTTAAAACTGATTTGTCACCTCCGATCGTTTTTGCATTATCAAAGTATTTGATGGCAATGTGGCATGTTCGATCTCGCATTTTAAAAACAGGGGCCTCTGTATAAAGTTCAAAGTATAACTTATTGGCGTACTTTTTAAGATTATTTTAATGTTTTTAAATGTTTGGAATATGACATTTTGTTAAGGTATTTGATTGACTGAACCTGTTTTAAATATTGTTAAATGCTCAAAGTTCTTTTTATGTACTTTTATCTTTGATGGTCCAAGAGACCGAGAATAAAGATTGAAATCGATTACCTAATCTATAACTCCTCCCTTTAAGTAAAGTTTAAAATAAATTTGAGAACATTTTAAGAAAAATTTAAGAGAAAGGGTGCCCACATTTTTTCCCTCTCTGCCAAGCCAGCTTGACAATCGAGTCTAGTAATATATCTAACAGCGGATTTCCAACCTTTACAAGAGGGATACAGTGTCGAGACCCATTTTATGCAAAATTATCTTTGTGCCACAACCATCAAAATAAAAATATAGGGGCATATCAGCAACAACCGACGATAATTATCGCTAAGCGCACTTAGCGCTAGGATAATTATCGCTGGCTAGCATAGATTTTTATCGCTGAGATAGCGTGCTATTAGAAACGCTTATCTCAAAGCAAGATTATCTCTGGAAACCCAGCGATAATCCCACGAAGTTTGGCGACAGCTTGCTGATAGGGCCTCACATACTTAGCCATGATATCCACCTTCAATAGGATATCATGGCTAAGTCAGTTTCAAAGCAGGCGTAAGGAAAGTAGCGATAACAAAGGTTATCGCTACTTTTCTTGTCGCTATGCTGCTTTGCGTGATGCTTGATAATAGGAGAAATGTCGCTTAGCGACATTTCTCCCATTATCCTGGGGAGGAACGCCCACTTTGCATCCCATTAGAGATGCAAAGATGGGCGTTAGGAATTCAGGCGCTAAGGCAAGGTTTCACGTGATAGTGTGACCTTGCTAATATAGCGATAAAATTATCGCCGCTTTTTGGCCGTAAACGGTCGCAAAAGCGGCGATAATTTTCTATCGCCGCCTTGTAGATATGCCCCTAAGTATGTTCTAAGATTCCCCAGCTGAACCCCATCTCCATTCAACATCCCAACGATAATTAATGCCCGGCTTACCTCAATGTTCACCCCCACAATATTGTTCAATCCTTTACCTACTTCTTGCCAGAAAGACTGGATAGCTGGACCCTGCCAGAAGATAAGGACATCATCTGCTTTTTCTAGTGTGCATTTCGGGCAGTATCTCTTCTTAGCTCTACCCATCTTTGAAAGTTTCTTTGGAGACCAATATGCCCTGTGTAATGTGAACAAATGATTTCTCCTCAGTGGTGTAGACTTCACTGATGGCCAAAGTGTAAGCATGGATACTTGCCCTAGATGTAAGATGTTGCAGCCCGGCATGTCCAGCTTCCAGATCTTCTCCAGTAAAGTCGGGGGCCATCCTCTCCCTGTACCAGGGCCCAGTACCACTTAGATATCTCCTTGTTATATATCAGATTACTTTGTAGTTCATCCTCGATTTCAGTTCTCATACCTAAATTCGTCTGAGTCCGGGACCAGCTTACTAATTGATAAAACTTAAATCTAGCCAATTTATACTGGGTGCTTCTTTGTAGAGTCCCATGGTACCAAAGGCCCTTGCTCAACTAGCTGGCCCCACCTTACTATACCCGCAGTGAGCAGTGGGACTGCTAAACTACCTTGCAGACACAGAGGGGTTCCTGGAGATTTCCAAATTGGGTCCCTACTACTATAATCTGAGATTCCAAGAATTCTTCTAATTTGGATCCAGGTTTTACATGCTGCAGTTAAAACTTAAAATTAGATTTTTTTAAAGTATTTGGGGTGACCAAATTTGAATAAGAAATAGTTGCCTTCCTCCGAAAGGTTTTTTATTAAGACCATGAGGTTTGCTGGGATGTCCTGGGTACCCATCAACAGTCTACTCACATTTTTCAAGGAGAATGCCGAATGGTAAAGTTGGAAGTCCGGGAGCGCTATTCCACCATCTACCTTTTTGTCCTGAGTTTTTTCCATGCATCCTTACACTCTTATTCCTCCAGATAAAACTGCTAAGTTCTCCATGTCATTTTTTAAACCATTCCGGTTTAAAGTACAGAAGAAGGGTAATAAAAATAAAAGTACATTTAGGCAGAATCATCATTTTTACTATGTTAGTACTTCCTTAGATGGAAATCGGAAGGGGGGCCCACCGGCGTAAAAGTTTTTTAGTTTGCATCATTAGTCTATTAAAATTGATGTATGCCATTTCATCCAGGTTCTTGACCACTTGGATTCCCAAGTGTCTAATTTCTGCTTTTCTCAAAAGATTATCCGAAGGGCAGTTCCATAACATTCAGTCTTGTCCTTGACTAAGGAACCCGTTCTCGTGATTAATGCACCTCAATTTGTACCGCACACAGTACCGGCAGCCTTAAGTCCAGCCACCAGCCCGGCCAGCAGTACCGGCAGAGAGGGGATTCCAGCTCCCATAGTGCATAGTGCCCGGAGGCACCAACGTGTTTGTACGCAGGAGGCGCATAAAGGCAGTTGCCAAGCCCGGGCCATCTTAGATCGAATGAGACCAGGCTGGGCCAATTCACTATATTTTCTGCCTCCGGGACAGTCTACAATCCTGTGGTGAAGTACTATTTTCTATTTTCTATTTTCTATCTTCTTTTCTCCCTGCTATCGTTTTTGAGTTGCTATCATGAGTAAGCGTAAACTAGGTGCAGGATAGGGCGTCGCTGGGCCACTTGATGCTTTCTTATTGAGGGCTGAGTCTGCACTTATGCATGAGATTAAATTTACGGAACGCAGACTATCCTTAGAGCCCTTGCACTCACAGTCCTGGCTTGTCCCTGGCGACCCGCATGCCCTAAATAGTCATAAAACGTCCTCTCCCCGAATTAGCCTGACACAACATTCAGAGTCGGATGTTGAAATAGTCTACCCTAAATCTCCTGATCCGGAACATGGACTTGACAGGCCCAATGTGGTTACCAGAGGACGAAAAACTACTTTGAGCCCTGAAAACCATTAATGAACCCCAATCGAAAAAAAGGAAGGGGCGAGGGCCTCAGAAACAGTCCAAATCCGGCCCGAAATCAAGTGGGAGGAAGCTCAGATCCACTACTAAAGATAGGGTTCTGGATAAAGGCCCCCCGCATCTGCTGTACATGCCGTAATGGAGAGGACACCTGTTTGTGGACAAGAGGAAGATTACTGGGGCAGATTAGAGACTTTGGTGTCAGTATTATTAGACCCAATACTGCAAAAAATAAATCTGGTAGAATCTAGACTAACAAAAATGGAGGAACTTTGTTGTAAATACTTATTTGTGTGTTTTGGTAGCCCTTCCTTTGTGTCCTTTCCCCTTCTATCACTCTAGAAGCTGTAGGGTGTTCTTAGAGTGTTTATCTATTAAGCTGTATTCCATGCTTGGCAGTTATGTGTCTGGCCAGCTGGAGAGAGGTTGCTGTTTGCTGATATCTGAATAAATCCACACCTGCTTACCTGTAAACGACCTTCGTGTCCCTGAAGTCTTTACCTACATCATTTGGCGACGATCTTAGTAGCTGGCTGGATCCTGACTCAACAGTGTTTACAGCGTGGTTCGGAATATCGTCAGGCAGTAATTTCTTTTCAAAAGCGGATTGGATCCAGCGTGCTGAGAGACATTGTTGTGGCCTCGCAGGATGTTTCCGTAATTTTCATCGTTTTGGCTGGTTTCGCCTGTTGCCGAGAAGCGTTGTGCTCACGTCATCGACAGTAAGCCCTTCTCCACGCATGCGCCGATTTTCAAGGTTGCCTGGATACCGTGGCATCAACATTGTCTCTACGTAGAGACGCAACCTTGTCAGCGTTCGCGTGAAGGTTTCTGCCAGCGGAAGGTTGCCTGGATACCGGGAAGTAAACATTCAGCGCTCGTAACGCTAGTGTGTTAAAGCAATAGGAATCGTTACCTTCTACGCAATTTAGAGGGTGCGTTACATGACGTCCCGAGCTCATTCTGTGTACTACAGCAACGCGCTTAGGAGCAACTGCTGCTACGCTAGTAAGTGCATCCTGTGGCCTCATTGCAGCTCGTAGTTTAAAGGGCAACAAAACTCAGGTGTGACCATTAAAGTGGTGAATTGGAAGAGTAACAGTTGGGTTTTAACCGTTGTGTGTGTACTTTAAAAAAATAAATAATAATATTTAATAACAGTAAGCCGTAAATATGGCACAGCAAGTCACTGTTGCACTCCCACCACCCTTTTTAAAGGAAGCTGGCACGCCTGAAATTCCGTGGGAAGATTGGATAGTTATGTTTGACAACTATCTGGATGCCATGGATGGTCAAGAATTTCCAGCTAAGAGGAAAAAAGCGTTGTTGTTAAGTGCCTTAGGGAAAGAGGCACAGAGAATTTTTAAGTATCTTCCTCAAGCGCTGCAAGCTAGTGGTCAATCATCTCCAGATGTATACAAAGATGCAATGACCAGACTTGAGATTAGATTTTCAAAGGAGGAAAACTTGGTGATGAATAGGTACAAGTTCTATAAAAATAAACAACGTGTTGAGGAATCGATTGATGACTTTGTGTCTCGTTTGAGAGAGTTATCTGTCAAGTGTAACTTTGGGACTATGGCAGATGAAATGATTCGGGACCAACTAATCGTTCAGTGCAACAATAAAAAAATCCAGGAGAGACTTTGGGCGGCCAAGAATCTGTCTTTGAAGGTTGCCGTGGACTTGGCTAAAGTTGTGGAACAGTCTGAAATTTGCATGAAGGAATTGCAAAAGTCAGGTGCTCAAGCACAAGTATCTGAGGTGTCTGAAAAGAATCCTATTGAGAGCGAATGTGGAGATGATGAATCTATCGCTGCGCTAAAATCGAAATCAAAATTTCCTGAGAGACAACGTCAGTTTGTTAAGGTTCCAACAAAATTTTGCTCAAGATGTGGGAGTAATGCTCACTCATCTGATGCAAAATTCTGTTTTGCGAATAACAAAGAATGTTTAAAGTGTGGGAAAATGGGACATTTTTCAAAAATGTGCAGATATAAAGGGAAAGCGAGAGTAGCGGTAGTGGAAGAAAACAATATTGAGATTAGACGAGAGAATGATAAAATTTTGATTGTAAATGAAACTGACACGGATATCAATGTAATCAATGAGATGCGTGAAAGACGCCCAAAGGCGGAATTTGATATTAATGGTCATGTGGTGACCTTGATGGTTGATACTGGTTCGAGGTACACCATAATTCCCGAACTACTGTTCAGGGAAGAATGGGTAGATAAACCTCTAAAACAATGTGATATTTGTCCCACAGGATACCAAGGTGAACGGATTGACATGTTAGGTTATTTTGATGCGACTATTAGTTTTTCAGGCAAATCTATCCAAGGCAAAGTTTACGTTGCCATGGACGGGCCCCCTATTCTTGGATGGATTCATCAATATGATCTACATATCATTGTGAACCCTAGAGCATCTTGTCAGGTGATGGTAGTAGACGAGGTGTCCATTGAGGATATAATTCAGGGAGCAAGCAGGGTGTTCAGAGAAGAGTTAGGGGAATTGAAAGGCTATGTACATAAAATTTTGTTAAAGGATAATTCACTGCCAGTCCAACACAAACTCAGAAGAGTTCCGCTTACAGTTAGAGATGAAGTCAAATCTCTGATTAATGAAATGCAACAAGGGGGAATTATTGAACCTGTAGAAGCTTCAACCTGGGTTTCTCCGGTTGTGATTTCCCGGAAATCTGATGGGAAAATTAGGTTCTGTGTGGACCTTAGATCCCTTAACAAGGATGTCATAGCAGATACCTTTCCCCTACCCAATATTGGTGAGTTGGTTTCTACCCTAAATGGTGCTAAATATTTCTCCAAACTAGATCTTAAAAGTGCATATCACCAGATTCGCTTACATGACGAATCAAAAAATTTGACTGCATTCATCACCACAGAGGGCACTTTCCAATTCACTAGGCTTCCTTTTGGATTAACCTCGGCTGCCAGTGTTTTTCAACGGATGGTAACTGAATTGTTTAAAGGTATTACGAAGGCAGTCTTCTTTCAGGATGATATCTTGATCTTCGGTGAAACCATCGAGGACCACAATTACGTTCTGAAAGAGGTGTTACACAGGGTTGAGAGTGCGGGGCTAACATTACGCAAGGAGAAGTGTTTATTTTTGGTGCAACAAATTGAATATTTAGGGTATGAGATCTCAGCACAAGGCGTTAAACCAAAAAAAAATTTGTTGGAAGCGATACGTTCAGCGCCTTGTCCTGTAGATAAGGATCAACTTCGCTCCTTCATGGGACTTATTGAATTTTATTCAAAGTTTGTGGAAAATTTTTCAGACAAAACATTGACATTACGACTTCTTTTAAAAAAAGGTGTTAAGTATGTTTGGGATAGTTCTCACACAGAGTGCTTTAACGCCATTAAGAGTGAATTGTGTGGGGCGAAAGTGTTAGCGTCTTTTGACATAAAACGCCCTTCTATTCTGATGGTTGACGCAAGTGCAACGGGTCTAGGCGCTGTTCTGTTGCAAAGGTACCCGGATGGTGACAGGACTATTGCGTTTGCTTCACGCACTTTGACAAGTTCAGAGAAAAATTACTCGGTAATTGAGAAAGAAGCTTTGGCTGCAGCATGGGGTGTGCAGTACTTCAGGACGTATCTTTGGGGTACTAGATTTAAGCTTATGACGGATCATAAACCATTGCTAAGAGTGTTATCTCCAGGTGGTGCTGGCAAAGGATCTCCTAGGTTGGCGAGACTTGCGTCCAAGCTGCAGGAATACCAGTATGATATTTCCTATATTCAAGGTTGGCGTAATATACAGGCCGATTGTTTGTCCAGGTTGAGTATTAAGGATGTGGAGTGTAATGTGGATAAGTCTGAAGACCAAGATGACGTGGCTATTGCATGGGTCCAGGATGTATTAGCTTTAGGCGAAGGTACATTTGATAGAGAGGAGTGGCTTTCCGCGATGTCTAAGGATACGGTATTGTTGAATGTTATGGACATGGTTAAATTGGGTGTTAGAAGGGAGAGCTGTGTCCAACCCTCCGTTAGGCCATATGTCAAAGTTTTTGATGAATTATCAGTCTGTGGTGACTATATCCTCTTAAGGGGAGACAGGTTTATTCCTCTATTTAGCTTGAGACCTAAGCTAATTAGTTTGGCCCACGAAGGCCATATGGGCCAGACATTCACCCAACGTAGAGTAAAAGCTGATTTTTGGTGGCCAGGATTAGATGCACAGGTTTCTTCTTGGGTAGAGAATTGTTCCTTCTGCAAGGATAGTGAAAAAAGATTAAAACTTGCAACTGCCCAAGTTAAGAGTTGCATATCGATTCCTGAACAACCATGGCATAGTATTTGTTTGGATTTTATTGGTCCCATGAACGAGCTTCCTTCAGAAAAACGTTTTGCTATTGTAGTGGTTGATTTGTTTTCTAAATGGCTCACAGTAAGTTTTGTTAGAGATATCACTACTGAATGCACCATTAAGTTTCTTAAGGGCTTATTCCATGAGGAGGGGTGCCCTTCCTTTTTAATAACTGATAATGGCACTCAGCTTACCTCACATAGTATGTGCACGTTTTTATCCTCTTGCGGTGTAACACATCACCGTACTTCTCTTTATAATCCCCAAAGTAATGGGGTTTGTGAGAGAGCCAACAGGGTTGTCAAAGGAATCATTCAAATGTCGTGCACATCTGGTGGTTTTGCTGACGAAATGGTACAGGATATGGTATGGGCATATCGCACTACTTCTCATGATTCGTGTGGGAAGTCTCCTTTTGAATTAATGAGGGGTAGACGTCCTGGTACTAAGTTGAATCCTTCTTGGATCAAAAACAGGGGTGGCAGCACTCATAATGGGAGTTGTTCTCCTTCATCTACTGTGTCTATTTCACCTGGGGATTTGGTGAAAGTTAAACCTGGTAGAATAACTAAGGGACTCAATAATTTCAGAGGTCCCTATAGGGTTAAGGAGTCTTTTCAAAATTACGTTGTACTAGATAATGGTGAGAGGTGGAATCTGAGGAGAGTGGCATTGTATCAAAAGTCTGGTGTGGGTGATACTTCTACTAAGGGTAACTTGGACCCTGTGTCTAATTCGGGGTATATGTTATCTATTCCATGTGACATCACTCCATCCTCTTCTTCGAGTTCTCTGCGGGAGGAGGGTGGTGGTGATGCTTTTCAGAGTGTCAACGTTCAAGAATGTTCTTCGCCTGTAGAAACCAGAAATGCTAGACCTCGCAGACCTCCTGCGTATTTGAATGATTATTTGTGTTAATAGTAGTGGCTGGAACATTATATTTGGTGTTGTAGTTTAGTTATGTTTTATTTATTTTTGTTCTAGCTTTTAGTTAAATCTTTATCCAAATTCATCTGTAAGGGAGAAGATGTGTTGTAAATACTTATTTGTGTGTTTTGGTAGCCCTTCCTTTGTGTCCTTTCCCCTTCTATCACTCTAGAAGCTGTAGGGTGTTCTTAGAGTGTTTATCTATTAAGCTGTATTCCATGCTTGGCAGTTATGTGTCTGGCCAGCTGGAGAGAGGTTGCTGTTTGCTGATATCTGAATAAATCCACACCTGCTTACCTGTAAACGACCTTCGTGTCCCTGAAGTCTTTACTTACATCAAACTTGTTACCAGTAAAACCACAGTTCACACGTCCTCTTGTCAAAACACAGGAATAGACAGTATATGCAACAGGGGGATGGATAAAAGGGCGGATGAAGCCGGGAGTAGCTCTACTAACCGGCAGATCCAAAATCAAACCACAAATCTAACTACTTTAACTAACATCAATTCTATTCCCAGTAAAGTCAATCCCCCCACTCGGATCGGGCATTTACCCCTTAAAGTAGGGCCCCTCCCCCTAGCAGACACCCATGGCCATTTACAAAGTAGAGCTGACCTTAACGTGGGGGTTGGGGGGAGTGGCTCAAATACTCTAGATCATCAGAAATCCACTCATGGTAACCTCATTAATACAACACGAAATTGACTCTTGCCGCCAGAGGCAACCCCTTACACGGTTGTCCTGGCAAACGTTCCGTCTCTTTCATATAACGTCTACTGAGCATTGGTCCACCGTAAGGAACAAGTCATTGCACTTTTTAAGTTCAAGGACTGGTATTAATGATATTCTTTTCTCTGAATTTAAAATGGCCAGGAGAATAGGGTGGATGGGCAATTCAGAAAAAAACTCTTGGGGGGGGACTGTGTAGTGTTAACCTTAAGTTCACTGTTTTTTAGTGCAGACAATTCTTGATAAGGGAGGCAATCGGTTCATCAATGCACAGGAGATAAATATACTACCACTAGGCTTTTTTGATCAACCCCCCAGACCTCGCTGGTCCCCACCTGTGGAGGTGAACCACCCAGGTAATAGGCTGCCTAGATATCTGGTCCCTGTGAGTAACCGATTTGACATTCTGAACCCACTCGGAGCGATAGACTGACTGTCCACGGGATTTGTCGGCCATACCTTTTTTAATTTTGGCCTTTATGATGTAAGGAACAGTCATGCCAGTCTACAGAACAGTAGTCCTGACTCGGCCCATACAGAGAGAGATACATGCCTGCCCCCCTTGTCCCAAGAAAGCTAGGCTCCCGGCCCAGATGGGGTACCTGTTGATTTATGCAAATCAAACACCTCCCTCTGGAGCCCAATAATTGTCCAGGTAATTACTGCTAGCTGTAGTACACCGTATTTACCTACCTGGGTGGAATCCACTATAGTTCCTATTTTTAAAAAGGGGGACCAGCAGGATCCAGGATATTATAGACCAATATCTTTGTTGGACGCCATGATAAAAATAGTAGGACGCATATTATTAGAACCCTTACAGGACTGAGCTGAGGAAAATTCAGTTTTGTCTGACTTACAATACAGTTTCCGCCCAGGCTTGGGGACGGTAGAGCAGAGTTTAAATCTTTCGATTTTGGTTGGGAAGTACACTAGGGCGAAGAAGGGAAACTTGTTTTAGCGTTTGTGGATCTCACAGCAGCCTTCGACTGCGTGATCCATAGTAAACTTTGGGTAACATTAGAAGATATGAGGATTGATGTACAGATTACTTACTTCTTGAAGTGTTTTCATACTGATGCAAAGGCTTGTGTACGTTGTGGCTTACAGGGTGAGTGCTCGGCCCCGTTTTCAATCAGAAGCGGGGTCAAGCAAGGATGTGTCCTGGCCCCTTTTCTCTTTAACCTCTATATTAATGGTCTGGGCGACGCACTCCTGCAAGGAAACCAAGATTTCCCTCAAGTAGCTGGATGTCCAATACCAGCACTTTTATACGCAGACGATGCGGTGTTGATGTCCCGTACACAAGTAGACCTCCAGAGGATTTTAGATACTTTTTCTAGCTTCATGGGAGATCTAGGATTAAGAGTGAACACCTCAAAGACCTTCATTATGCGGTGTGGCCACAGTAGCAAGAAGTGCAAGGATTTGTTTGTGGAAGGACAGAAGATCGGGGTCACTAAGAGATTTTCATACCTCGGAATTCTCTTTGATCAAAACGATACTTGGGTACAAGCAGTCTCAGCAAAAAACACTCGTATTATTAAGACCAACAAGCGCCCTGATAAATTTTGCTAAAAAACTAGGTAAGATACCACCAGTTGAAGTGATCAAGATTTATAAAGCAAAGTGTGTCTCCTCTGCGGGTTATGGGGCAGTGGTCTGGGGCTTTGCTGGCCTGCTTCCAATTCAAAGGGCAGAAAATTATTTTCTAAGATATATTTTATCTGTCCCGAACAGTACATCATCAACTATCTGTCACGCAGAGCTGGGTCTTCCGTATATTTCTGATCTAATAAAACTAGAGCCAGTTCTCCTATGGCACAGACTCTGGACCAGAGAAGAAACAAAGTTAAACCAAGATATCCTGATAAACACTTTAAAACTATAAGGGGCCCTGAAGATACCTTGGCTGAGATACGTATTTTACTAACCCAAAAACTATTGACATAACAAGGAAGGACCTAAAAAAGGAGGCTCTGAGGCTCCTGGACACTATCAAAATATCCTCAGAGATTATAAAGCCGACCGTTATGCACAATCAATTGATCCTAACCACTTTTAATATTCAACCCTATTTAACTTTAGTTCCAGGTGTTTATGACAGATTTTTATTGACCAGATTTAGGCTGGGGTTTTTTCACAGTCTCGTCACTATCCCTAAAATGAATGATTGGGCAAAAGATCTTGATTTGTGTACTTGTGACAACCACTCAGTACAGTCCACAATACACGTCGTACTGTTTAGTAAATTTTATCTGGATGCACGGAAAGTCTATTTATTACCAATCTTGAAATTATTGGGGCTCCAGCAATGTCAACCTGAATTTCTTGCATTACAACTTCTGAATAATGTGCACAATGTTTTTAGGATTTTAACATTTTTAAAACGAGTCTTGAGTCAAAGGAAATGTATGTCTATTTAATCTCTTTTTATTTGTAATTTGAAATATGATCGATCACATTGTGTACAATATTTGCTATCATTTATGACTGAGATTTTCAACTTGTGTGTTATTTTAAGTCATAAACATAACTGTGGTCTTTTAATGTGCTTTTATGATTGTTCCACATGGCATCGAATAAAGTTTTCTTTGATTTGATTTGACTAAGTATCCTGAAATTTTCCCAAAGTTATCTGCCACTTCCATTATTATCGGCAGTGATATTTTAGAATCGCTTGTGTAGATTATCAGGTCGTCCACATACAAAGCCTCTTTTTTAATCCAGCCTAAATAATGGAAGGGTAATATTCTTCATTCTGTTCTTATTCTTCTAGCCAGTGGCACTATATATAAATTAAATAGTAGTGGCAAGAGAGGACAACCTTGTCTTGTACCTCTACTTATGGAAACACTTGAAGTTAGTGAGCCATTGACCAATATCCTTACCCTAGGTGCATAATAAAAACTTTTAATTGCCCGATAAAATTCCCCCCTAACCCGTTTTGGTCTGTTACTTCATGTAAATAGGGCTAGCTAACTCTATCGAAGGCCTTGGCAGCGTCCACCATTACTATAGCTAAGGGAGTTCCAGAAACCAGGGCTACATCAATCGCACAGACCAAATCATGAGTTAACTCTGAGAGCTGTCTTCCCTTCATGAAGCCTTTTTGGTACTCATGAATAATATCTCCTAGTACCTTATCTAGTCTTTTGGCAAGTAATTGAGTATATATTTTATAATCCGAGTTAAGCAGGGATATTGGTCTATATGCCTTGCATTGTATGGGGTCCTTATCAGGTTTGAGTATTAGTGTTAGAATTGTCTCATTCCATGAGAGGGAATGAGAGAATGTTCCACATAAATCTTATTCAATATCTTTAAGAGAAAAGGCATGAGTTAAAACCTTATACAGCTCATTGGGCAAACCATCCTAGCCTGGAACTTTCCCATTTTGTAAATGTTTGATAATCTTAACTATATCCATTAATGTGATTTCCTGATTAAGAGATGCTTGCTGATCTATTCCCAAGCTAGGCAGATTACCTTGTTGAATCCACTGCTTTAGTTCAGATTGTGTAGCTATTATGTCATCGGTATGTAACTCTTGGAAGAAATCCAGGAAGGCCTCCCCAATCATCAGATCTTCCGTACATCACCCTTTGGTCGCACTATTTACTACCTGCTTAATTTCATCCCTGATATTATCTTGTCGCGTCTTCCAGGCTAACAACTTCCCACACCCTTCCCCGTATTCTATGTCTATGTCTATGTGTGGGTAATTGTAGAGTGGACTGTTACTCAACAGAGTGTCCTGGCGCTAGGCTGAAAGATTGCAGTATGGGAAAATAATTTAGGGGCAGGAAAACAGCTAAGTTTTTAGTTTGTTTTCGAAATAAGGGTGTAGATTCAATGCTTCTTAACTGCAGAGGCAATTTGTTCCAGTGGAAGGGCCCCAGGAAGGAGAGGGACTTACCTCCGATTTTGGACTTTCTAATACGGCGAACATTAGCCAACAACAGCTCAGCTGATCGAAGATTTCTACGAGGAGAGTAGAAGGAAATCCTATGTTTGAGATAGCTAGGTCCTTCCCTGTAAAGCGCTTCCTGCGTGACAAGCAGAGTTTTAAAAATTATTCTTTTCCTAACAGGGAGCCAGTGCAGGCTCCTCAGCAGGTGTGACACACGCGAGTTTCGAGGGAGCTCAAAAATGGTGCGGGCAGCGGCATTCTGAACCAGTTGGAGCCTGTCCAGAAGAAAACCAGGCATGCCGAGCTAGAGTCTGTTCCCATAATCCAGTCTTGATATGATCAGAGCCTGAATCACCTGTTGTCTGGCAGCTTTGGACATAAGGAACAGGAATTTTCGCAGAAGGAGCAGCAGAGCAAAACATGCGCCAACTACTGTAATGACCTGAGCGCGAAAGAGCAGCTGGTGATCCAATTTAAACCCCAGGTTCTTCACCAACAGGCTATTTGCTGAGGGGGCAGGAGTGTGCGCTGGCCATAAAACATGTATGGAAGTTTCTGCCGCTTTACCAAAAAAGAGCAATTCTGTCTTACCAGCATTACATTTCGGCTGGTTAGCGGCCAGCCAACCAAACACAGCTGCAAGACAGTAACTAATCAATGTCCCCGGGCAAGGCTCGTTAGCCTTCCATGTAAACAACAGCTGAGTATCGTCGGCATAGGACACAATTTTGGCCCCATGTGCTTCTGCCACCTCGGCAAGCCGAGTGAGGTAGATATTGAACAGGGTCGGGCTCAAGGCCGAACCCTGTGTGACCCCAACAATCAATGAAAGCGAGGAAGCTGAAAAAGGGTTGCACCAAACCTCCTGCCCCCTCTCTCTAGAAAAGATGCCAGCCATTTCCAGGCCTGGCCCCGGATGCCAATCATGTAGAGCCTGGTCAGGAGCATCTGATGTGACACCGTATCGAAGGTGACCGACAGATCTAACAAAATCAGCAACGCCTTCTCGCCTCTCTCCTGACTCAGCCGAATGGAATCCACCACTTCATACAGAGCTGTTTCCATGCTGTGATTGGGGCGAAAGCCTGACTGGCTGGGATGGAGTAGGGTTTTCTTTTCCAGAAAGGATGATATCTGCTGGTTCACATGTTTTTCCAGCAGTTTAGAAAAATCTGGGAGTAGGGAGATAGGCCTGTAATTGGCCGGCTGAGAGGGGTTGGCCTGGGCCTTTTTAAGCAAGGGAATAACTTTAGCCAGCTTCCATTTAGTTGGGACCATTGCCTCTCGGAGGGAGGCGTTTAATTGCTGATTCATATGAGAGTTAATTGCCTCTGCTTCCAATACAAAAATGGATGCACGTGCCGGATCCCAAGGAGAGCCAGACCTTTTAACGCCCTTAGAGAGTCTTCCTAAGAGATGGGATCAAAAGTATTCAGGGTGGATACTTCCTTGATAGTGGGTCCACTGACTTTGGTTATTTGTTGAGTAATGGCCCCTTCTAAGGTCAGCCCTAACCACTCATAATCAATCGCAGGTGGACGGAGGCTAGCCTGGATGGACACAATTTTTCCTTCAAAAAAAGAGGCCAGCGTCTCACACCATTCCTCAGAGGGAGGCTCAGTATTAGAGCCCGCCTCCGGCATTGAAAAAGCCTTCACAATTTTAAAAATCTCTCGGGAGTGATTGCCTGTCTTCAAGATTCTGGCTTCAAAAAAAGCTTTTTTTGCTATTCTGGTTTCTTTATAATAATTACCTAGCTCTGCTTTATAACCCATTTTGGCTGAATGGCGGTAATTAGTCCTCCATTGCCTTTCCTTGCGTTTACATGCTGGTTTCAATTTCTTTAAGGATTCATAGTGTGCTAACATGCTGCACTCCACCTCTTCTGCACATTCCCCGCCAAATACTCTAATAAGGCTTCTTTAGCCTCCCTTAGTTTGTACTAAAGTGCTGCAATTGTAGTGGGCTGCAAACATTTTGTTAAGTCCTCCTGGGTTACCTTAATTCTTAATTCACATTCATATCTTCTTTTCATTTATACGCTGTGAGACTAATTAAACCTCCACAAATGTAAGCATTAAAAGCATCCCAAACAATGTGTATGTGAGCTGACTGCTCATTTAACCTAAAAAATGTTATGTTATGTTATGTTACTGATTTTTGTACCGCGCACAGCTGCCCCAGCAAAGGGGCGTCCTGGCGCCAAAGGTGAACACAACAACACAGTATGCAGTGGGATTACTTTGTTTTATTAAAAAGAAACGTTTTAATAGCCCCTCTAAACCTGGTTAGATTTTCCACAGCACGGATGTCAACGGGAAGAGCATTCCAGAGCTGGGCAGCTACCACTCGGAAGGAGCGGCCACCCGTCCTGGTCAACCGAAAGCGAGGAACAACAGCCAAGTTCTGGCCCAAGGATCTCAACGAGCGAGAAGGAATGTACGGAGTAAGGAGATTCATAAGGATAGGAGGGGCCGAGCCCTTCAAAATTTTGAAGGCCAGGCACAACACCTTAAACTCAATACGCCACACAACAGGTAGCCAGTGAAGAGTATTCAATACTCCGGACACTGAGCAGCGTTTGGGCAACCCAAATATTGCTCTTGCGGCGGCATTCTGCACTCGTTGTAGCCGCGCAAGTTCAGCCTTGTTCGTGCCTGCGAGCAGCGCACTAGCATAGTCTATTCTGGATAGAACCGAGGCCTGGACCACCAGCTGTCTCGTACTGGCGTCAAAAAATTTGAGCACCGGCCTAATGCTCCTGATGATGCCAAAACATGAGGCAGCTACCTTCTTCGTATGGCAGGTGAAACTAAGTGCCGGGTCCAGCCATACCCCAAGGTTCTTTAGCTCCAATACCGGAGAAGGGGCCACACCTAACTCAGAAGGCCACCAACTTTCATTCCAACAGCCAGGACGCGTACCAAACACCATCACCTCTGTCTTCTTGGTGTTCAATTGGAGACAGTTCTGATTCATCCAATTGGCCACCGAACGCAGCCCCTCACAGAAGTTACGGGCATCCATAGCTGAGTCCCCACTTAGTGTGACCGCCAGCTGCGTGTCATCCGCGTAGGAAACCATTGTCAGGCCCCAGCTTTTGACAATAGCAGCCAGCGGCCTCACATAAAGATTAAAAAGAGTGGGGCTCAGCGATGAGCCCTGAGGGACCCCCGTCGTGAGCTGGTGAGAGGTGGACTTACCGGGTGGTATTGCTACCCGGAAGGATCTGTTGGAGAGAAAGGAGCGGAACCATCCTAATGCCAAACCCCTAACCCCAGCTTCCTCTAACCGCCACAGCAAAATGTCATGGGACACCGTATCAAAGGCGGCACTCAGGTCTAACAAAAGGAGGGCCGCTGTGTGTCCGGTGTCCAGCACGGAGCGCAGATGTTCAGTCATATATAACAGGGCAGTCTCCGTGCTGTGGGCTTTACGGAAACCATTTTGCGTGGGGTCCAAGATATTCGCTTTATCCAGATGGTCCGCCAGGATCCCATTCACATGAGTTTCGATGACTTTGGCAGCCCACGGCAACAAGGAGATGGGGCGGTAGTTCTCAGGTTTAGTGGGATCGAGGGTAGGCTTTTTCAGGATGGGAGTGACTACCGCTTCCTTCCACTTGGTAGGAACAGTCGCTGACCCCAGGGACATATTAATGAGGGAAAGCAAGGAAACACGACAAGTATCCTGCAGGTTTTTAAATAGGGCCGGTTTGAGGGGGTCTGCCGGGGAGCCAGATTTAATTTTCTGGCTCAAGAAGTCAAAGCCCTCCTCTGATAGGGGGGCTAGACAGTCCAGGATCACATCCTTGGACTCAGGGCAATCAGCTGGCTTGGAGCCGTACATGGCAGTAGGGAAGGTATGATAGATAGCTTGCACCTTCTGTACAAAGAACAAGGCCAAGCGCTCACAATGGGAGTCTGTGCATATTTCAGCCGCAGGGGTCCTCTTAGTTATAAGGTCCTTTAGGACCTTGAATATTAATTTGGAGGGGTTCGGACTGTTCCGAAACTCCTGCGCATAGAAAGCTGCGCGTGTACGACACACCGCTCTGTGGTATGCCTTGCAGGTAATGAGGTAGCTGATCTTTAGCGTGGGATCATAGGCTTTCCTCCATCGCCTTTCCGCTTGCCTACATTCTCTCTTGAGAGACGCCAGTGTCTCGTCATACCACGGGCTATGGGCCTTAGTCCGGCAATTGGAACGTACACAGGGAATCAAAGAGTCCAAAGCCGACCCAATCCAAGGGCAGAATGCATCATACCCACTGTCCACGTCAGCGAAGAGGGGTAGAGGAGTGTTTCCTAAAAGACTATAAAAGTCATCAAGCTTTAATTTACACCACTGGCGGGACAAAGATGTTTTATTCTGAGTCACGTGCAGACGATCTGCCACCGGGAGAACTGCTTTCACCAACATATGATCTGTCCAGGCCAGCTGGACGGGGTGGCCAAGAGAAATCTCCTCTAAGGAAGTAAAAAACGGGTACAGTATATGACCCCCAGAATGGGAGGGGGACATCACTCTCTGTGTAAGCTGCAAAGCTTCCAGATCTGCTAGACAACTCCTAATGGAGGCTTGGGAGGGACAGTCGAAATGCAAATTAAGGTCGCCAACCACATTAAAATTTGCACAGCCGAGAGCTTCTAAACTAATGACGTCCGGGAGAGCAGCCCTAAATGCCGCATCGCAGCCCGGAGGCCGATATATTAAAAGACCTGAAAAGCTAAAACAAGGAGATAGCGAAATTCTAAAGCGTGCGCATTCACAACCTGGGAGTGTTAATGCTTTCCATTCGCATGGAAAACGCCGTTTCACTGCCATAGCGATCCCACCGCCTCTCGAACCGCGATTGAGCGTAACCACGGTATACTCAGGGGGGAAGGCAAGATTTAAAATCGCAGTGTCGTCGTCTTGTAACCATGTCTCAGTCATAAACATCACGTCAGGGGAGTCATTGGTGACCATGTCAAAGATCTCCGCCTGATGTTTAACCAGAGATCTGACATTTAGGCTGTATATGCTGGCCGTGTTCCCCTCCAGCGCGCTCAATTGCCGAGCTGAAATATGGCTAGAGCGGATACGAACTGGGGGCGACAGATGCACAAATGTAAGCATTAAAAGCATCCCAAACAATGTGTATGTGAGCTGACTGCTCATTTAACCTAAAAAATCTCTACTGTATCAACTTTCAGGGCATTTACAATGTCTGGCTCCCCTAAAAGAGTTCCATCTAAGGTCCATATAGTCTGGGAAGGGGAGTTTTCAAGTAAGATCCCTCATTTTACAGCAGCATGGACTGATAAACGCAATGGTTGATTTAATACCCAGCTAACATTCTTGTTTAATTTAACATCTGTTAAAAAGAAACCAATTCTGGAAGAGTGAGCATATTTTTCGCTCAGATAAGTATGCTCTCTTTTCCAGCCTGCCTTTAACCTCCAGATATCCACCAGACCCAAATTCTTCATTAATTGTTGCTTACTCTCTCATTTTTGGGGAGTTCACTATAGGTTTGGATGTGGATTTATCGAGCATCTGGTCTAGTAATATATTAAAATGTCCTCCCATTATTATTTGATACTTTCTTCCGAGGAGATGGAGGTATAAGTCCCAAAGTGGAGATGGATCATCAATATTGGGCCCATAATATCCTACAAATGTATAACCTTTGTTATGACTCTTAACATTGCAAATTAAACACCGACCCCCTGGGTCTGCAATGGCGCTTTCCAACCCGACCTGTGCTGAGCTTTTGAATATAACTACTACGCCTTTTAGATTGCAAGTTTGATTGGTGCATGAGATATTGGTGATCCGCTTATTTCTTTTAAGAGTCCCATCCCATTCTTCGCGCCATAAATGTGTTTCCTGCAGTATTATAACATCACTATCAGATAATTTGAGGAGTTCAAAGATCTTCCTCCTCCTACCGTTGACCCTGGACCCATTCACATTCCAGGTCAACACCCTTTATTAATGATTCTTCTTCTCTCTTACCATCACTTAAGTATGTGAAGGCATGTCCCCTCCCGTTGATGCTCAACTTCTCTGTGCACATGAGGACTAACATTTTTTTAATTTTTTTTCATTATACTCCCCACCCTGTTCTCAACTAAATTATCTAGAAGTGGCCCCTTCTCCCTCTCCTCCTCCTTTCCCACCCTGGGAAACTCTCCTTTCACCCAAGCTGAATATTTCATTATACCTGTTAGAACCGGCGGTCTCTAGTTGGCAGAGGTATACACTTCTGACAAATAGGGACCAACCAACTCTAGTCAGGGAAAGGGGATTACACACTCAGATAACCCCTGCTACCCCCTTGGTAGCTTGGCAGAGCAGACAGGCTTATCTCAGAGGCAGTGTGTTAAGCATTTATGACCACATACAGTAATAAAGTGAATACACTACAGATGGACACGACACAGAAGGTATTATAAAAATAGGATTTTTATATAAGGTTTAGCACAAGACCAAATAACGACAAAAATATACCACAGTCTTAATAAATACTCTTTGGAAGGAAAATAATAGTTCAAGTAAGGTTTCTTCTTGGCAAGTAGTTCTTTAGCAAAGTATTCTTCTGAGCACAGTTCTTTGGCAACAATGTAACCCCCACAGGAGTCACACGACGTCGAGTCTACAAGATTCCCAAGGTTCGGCGTTGACCGCGAGGAGCGCTACGTCGAGCCTGGAGTCGCAACAGACCCCACAAGTACAGTACCTTGAGAAACGAAGAAAACGAGGATCCACGGCGTCGAGATGTCGGCGTCGAGGTCGGCGTCGATCGTGCCTCGGAATCGGGTCAATCCGCAGCGGCGTCGAGGGATGTCGGGCCGGAGCAGCGCTCACGGCGTCGAGACGGGCGTCGAGTCGATGCGATCAGCAGCGGCGTCGGGAAGGGGTCGCTTGGAGGTAGAGCCGATACTCACTCCTCACTGGCATTGATACCGGCGTCGAGACGGGGTCACTTGGAGCCGGGGCCGATACCCACTGCTCACTGGCGTTGCTGCTGGCGTCGAGACTGCAGATTTTCCCTTGTGTACTGGAAACAACACTTTCCAGCAATTCAGCAATTCAGTAGATGGTGAAGTCCTTTGGCCCTGTGACTTCAACAGGAGACTGGCACTCTTCCAGTCCTTGGAGATTTCCTAGCAAGTGTTCAGAGAGTACACACCAAGTTCCTCTCTCCTTGTTCCTTGGCAAAAATAAAGAAGCAGCTTTCAGGTTCCTCCACAGCAAA
Organism: Triturus cristatus; assembly: GCF_964204655.1. Classification (NCBI taxonomy): domain Eukaryota; kingdom Metazoa; phylum Chordata; class Amphibia; order Caudata; family Salamandridae; genus Triturus; species Triturus cristatus. The sequence goes on along the minus strand of NC_140585.1, from coordinate 141,851,642 downwards.
ACAGCACTCTGGCAGAAAGGGGAGGCAAGTCCTTAGATCAGCAGGCTTCTTGTCCTTGGTACAGGTTTCCTTGTCAGAAGTGATCTGAGTTCTTGATTCAGGGGTCCTTCTCTTATACCCCTTTTTCCCTTTGTTCCCTTTGTCCAAGCAGGGAGATTCCCACCATCTCAGGTTTGTTGTGGGTGTTGCCAGGCAGAGGCACCTGGCCTATTCACTGAGCAGGGCAGGGTCCTCAGCCGCCCAGCAGGAGGCGGAGCCAGTATTGTCACTGGCAGGAGCAGGGCTATCAGTCGCCCAGCAGGAGGCGGAGCCAGTATTGTGTCAGGCAGGGCAGGCTACTCTTCCCTCACTCTATGTGTAAACGCCCCATTCACCCCACACTGACTCACTCAGACCTCTGGAGCCACCCAGCCCCGGACACACACACCAAACCAGCAGAGACCGGTAGATAGTTGGACAAGGAAATAGCCACTTTCTAAAAGTGCTATTTCCAAACATAGAATTTAAAAACCATCCATCCTAAAGGGTGTGTTATTAAATTCTGAGTTCAGGGATACTAAACTCGACTTGCTACCATGCTCCCTGAGTCAGATAGATTATAATGGAGTTAATAATCAGTCTGCCCAGTCTGGCCTATTGGAGGCAGGTAGCCCTTCAATAGTGAAAAACGAAAAATGGCTGTAATTCACTATTAGGTCATGCCACACACATCAGGGCATGACCTACCTTTTACCAACAATGCACCCTGCCCTAGGGCCTACCATAGAGGTGTCTGAAATGTGGCAAAGTGAAGGTTTAGAGACTGGTAAGTAGGTTTCCTTACCAAGTCGACATGGCAGTCAGGGACTGCACGCAGGCGCTGCGGTGGCAGGCCTGAGACACATTTTACACGCTGCTTCTGTGGGTGGCACAACCAGTGCTGCAGGCCCACCAGCAGCAGTTAACTTACACGCCCTTGGCACACGCAGTGCACTAGACTAGGGTCTGAACAGTAAGCCAACCAAGCCAATCATGGTAACACCAATCAATGTAACAATTTAACATAGGGAGCACTTGCACTGTGGCACTGATCAGCAGTGGCACAGTGCCCAAAGCAATAATCCAGCAAAAACATCGTAAACAGAGGAGGCAAACAGAAAAAAATGGAGGAGAGACTCATGCCAATGATGCCAGGTCTAACAATACCCTTTGAGCTCTTTCTCTCTGACTTGTTACTATAAACCTTTCTGAGATTTTATCTGTGAAATTAAGTTTTCAACCTTGGGTGCCTCTCTCACACGGTACATTTTATTATTCCTCATCACTTTCAGTAATGCTGAGTAATTAAACTGTGCACTTGCGTCTAAAGCTTTTAGGTCTTGTATGTACCTCTCCAGTTCCCACTGCCATGTTTGAGAGGCCTTCTCAATGTCTGACCTAATGGTAAAAGACCAGTCCTCCTTTTTAAGCTGTTTCACTCTAAGTACTTCTGTAAGAATTGCCTCTTTAATCGTGTATGTGAGAAAATTTACTAGAATTTTCCTGGGTTTCCCTTTTTCTGGGTTTCTCTTAAAAAGATCCCGGTGTACACTTTGGATATCCAATCTAAATCAAGCCTTGATGTTACTGGGATGCATTTCTTAATTAATTCAATAACAAAACCTTTCACATTTCCACCCCTATGCCCTCCGGGACATTAAGAAGTCTTAAATTGTTCCTTCTAGAGTTATTTTCCAGCACCTCCAATTTATCTCTCAGCTCCTTCTCTCCTATTTTAAACACTTGAATCTCCATGTGGTTACGCTTTACTTCCTCCTTTAGTACCCCTATCAAACCCTCCAATGTTGCTAGTCTTTCTGTAATGTCAGCAAGTTTTTCCTCTAGATTTTCACAAGCCTCCTGAATCTTAGCCTGGTTTCCCTCGGAAATTGTAAATTTTTCCTTTATATCTTTCGAAAGAGAAGCAGGATATTACTAATGTCGGTGCTGATGATTTCTGCATTCCTTGATGTGCTCATGCCTTCTGTAACAGGGGCTATTTGGGTCCCGACTATTGGAGAGTTATCAACCTGAGACGCAGAGGACAGTACTGAAAATCGATTAGAGGTGGTGAGGCGTTGAGATTCCTGATGTAGAAACCTTGATGTTTCTATATCCGATGGAATTTCAGGGGTATTTGTATCGATTATTGGGGCAAATCTGAGGGTGTTCTGAGATTCTATCTCCTTTACTTTAAAGTATGATCTTAGTGAGGGAGTAATTTTAACTTTTCCTCCTGGGTTACCAGCTGACGCCCGTAGCACTTGTATCCCTCTCTGAGATAGCTTTTGAGCTTCTGATTGAAAAGGGGCCTGAGAATGGGTAATTATATGAGAGGCCACTGGGGCAGGAATCGTGGCCCCTTCTAAATTCCGGGTTTGGCCATAACCCTACCACCTGCATATGCTGAGATTGTTGCCCCCCAAATCCAGCGTTCCTTAGAGCATACCGGTTTTTTCCTGGTCTGGAACTAGCAGAGATTGACTTGTTCAAAACTGCCTCTATAACACCAGCTGTTGTTTTATCTCTTGTATCCTTGTTTTATCTCTTGTATCTCTTGTATCCTCTTGTATCCTGTCATACAGGGGGTTTAGTTGATGATTGGAGCTTTCATTTCTTCTGTGCCTAAGGCTTGCTGGCTTTCTTTTAGGTCATAGGGTTTTTGGGCTGTAGGGCGCAAAACAGATCACAACTGACTCTCCAGATGTGGGAAAAAGGCCGCTTTATTGAAGACAGGTGCACCATACAAAAACATAACCTTGGCCTTTGCCTCACAAAACTATAACTAGCTATACAGGCTTCATCTACTATCCTCCTCCCCCCACCCCTAAGGTTTCCCCAAACACAATTGCAATTTATTTAACAGACCCCAACTTCATCAATAATGTTTGCCCCTTTAAAACCTTGTAACCTCTTCTTAACCTGTCTAAAGATCTATCTACTCGATCAATAACTGTTAACCCTTTAATCCCTGTAACCTCTTCTCTACCTGTCTAAAGATCTATCTACTAAGTATATCCTATCATAACTTCATTCCCTGCGTGTCCCCGACCATAAAATGAAACCGTAAAATTGGCCAGAAATAGCTACCTAAGGCCATTCAGAAATAGTCCCTATGACTTTTCTGACCCTTCACCTCCCAGGCCACTTCTAGGATATCTTTGTATGTCCAGTGCTACATCTAGGACTTCCTGTATTTGAATCAGGTGCAACTCCATCCCAAAGCGAGACTAATGCACCCCATCATCTCTGAAAAAATACACTGCCGTAAACTTTAGCTCTGGGTGCTCTACCCTGCCCAGTCCTGCCTCCCTGCAAAAACCCTCATGTCCCTGTTTACATTCCTCCTGGCCTTATCAATGGCCACAGGCCTCTCGGCCCCCCTCCAATGCCTTCTGGGAATAAATTTGCTCCACAGAATGAAGCACCCTAACCACTGCTGTCTAATTTCCTTCAAATCCCGCTTCATCTGTTTCAGAAGAGGCAACCCCTTACACATTACTAGATCATTTCCCCCCAAGTGAATTATCAACACATCTGGACAAACATGGTGATGTAGTAATTTATTTAAAAGGGGAAAAGGCTCATGCCAATGCATGCCCCCTTTTCCATGCCAACTGACTTTAAACAATGCCGGGTCCAGTCCTAAATTTACACATTTCCCTTTTTGCTGTTCATGTCTTTCCGCCCATTTAACTAACAAGTGCCCAACTATCCGGATTGATAGCGCCTCCGAATCTGGCCCTGCTACTGCACCCGAAAAGACACATGCGTGAGAAAGAGAATCACTTATCCACAGCCCTCCCCACCCGCTTTCTCCCCACTTTGGCATAACGTTTATAGCAGTCTGATGACCACCGTCCCAACTGCTTTAGCCTCTCTGAGTTCCAAACCATCCTCGCTGCACCCCTATCCGGACTGAATGAGTTCCAAAGGCCTCTGGCACCTCACCTAGAAGTTTTAACAAACGCCTCATGACCCACAGCAGCTGCGCCGACGTCACTTCCCGCCCGAGGTCCTGTGAAAAACACCCCCCACCTCCCTCCTTGCTCCTCCCTGCAAAGCGCCCCCCCCATTGCACCGGGCATATCAGAGGCTCCTCACTGTCCCAAAGCACCACTGACCTCCCAACCCCCCTTTGATCTGTCTTCAAGTGCTTAAGGAAGATGGAGACTGCGTCGCTCCCCTTTTCGCATCCCTGTACTTCATCCCACTGCAGTCCTGAAACCCCTCTCCTTCCCAACAACTATGATACTCTGAAAGCTCTTAAATACAACCAAGACATTAACACAGCAAATAAGTCCGCCTCCTGCAGGCTGATGCAAATTCTTGGTAACACCTCTATCATTCTGCCCAGCATAGCCTTTGTCACTGGTAATCTTACCAGCTGTTCCCTACCAGATTCCCTGGCCCAACCATCTAGCATACGCTTCCCCAGCTCACCTGCTGTTGGGGCATTCCCCTCATTAACTTGCCCATGAGCGCTATTCCTGCCAGCTTAGCCGCGATGGTAACCTTCAACAAACCCCTCTCAATCAGGGCCAAAATGAACCGAATGACCTCCTCTTCCCTGGCCCACATCCCAGACCTCCTCTTCGCACCTCCCTGAAGAAACTCCTGCCACACCTGTCCGTAGACCCGTTTCATAGAAATGGCTAACGGCCCTACCACCTGTTGCAGAACCACATCCCTTCGGGCACCGGCGTCTTGTGAAATTCCGCTTCCGTGGCCAGCCCATGGAACCTCTCCCACTGAGAACGAGACAAAGCATCCACAGTGTCATTGTCTACAACCGGGACGTGTCTTGGCCTGAACTGTATGTTATACTTTAGGGAACTAAGCATGAATACTCTCATTAACTTTAGGACCTGCTAATCCCTTGCGGACTGCCTATTGACCACCTGCGCCACTGCCATGTTGTCTACCCTGAAAGTGACCCTTTTATGTGCTAGCTTCTACCCTCCCAGCATGACCGCTACCACTAGGGGAAAACATTTAAAAAGGCAGTGCTCCTGCCCCCACCCTTCCCATGATGTGACCACTCTTCCGCACACCACTTGCCCTGCCAGTACAGCCGGAACCCGCATGCTCCAGCGGCATCCGAGAATATTTGAACATCCCATTCCCACTCCTCTGGTGTGGACATGGGTTTTCCATTGAATTCCTCTAGAAACCTGTACCACATTCTTAAGTCCTCCTTTGTCCCTGCTGACAAGTGCATGTGGTGGTGTGGCAGCGTGAGGCCTGCCAGTGACCTGCTCAGTCTCCTGCAAAATGTCCGTCCTGCCCTTACTACCCTGCATGCGAAATTCAAATGTCCAAGTTACACTTGTACCATCCTCACTGTCACTTTCTTTTGGCCAAGATGTCCTCAATCAACAACCTCATGTGCAGTTTTTTATACTCCGGCAACCTGGCCTCCATAGCCACGGAATCTAGTTCAATCCCCAGAAATGACAACACCGTGCTTGGACCTTGTGTCTTCTCCAGTGCCAAAGGGACAGCCAGTGTCCCCATGAGCTCTGCTGGCAGTCCGTCGAACAGGCAGCCCCACCAGTAAAAAGTCATCAAGGTAGTGTGTCACCGTCTCTTTCTGTTTTCCCAGAGAAAACCCATTGCAGGATTGAACACACTTTTTGAACAGCGCACATGATATCGAACACCCCATGGGTAAAGCCTTATCCACAAAGATGTTCCCATCCACTTGAATACCCAGCAGCTGAAAATCCTCTGTGTGTACTTGATGTCGCATTTTGCCATCTCAGCCCCTTTGCCTACCCCTTCCACCAAGGCCCTGGCTTCGTCCACTGAGGAGTACGACACTGATGTCATGTCTTCTGAAATGAAATCGTTCACAAACCCCCCTTGCAGCCATGACAGATGCTGAATTAAAAACGATAATGGCCTCTCTTGTTTTTTGGCACCACCCCCACAGGTGAAATAATCAACTCCTTTATTGGGCTAATTGCAAATGGCCTCTCCATGCGCCCTTCTTGTACCTCCTTTTGCAATTTTCCCCAAACAACTGCTTTGTGAGTTGCCACAGACTTCATGTTCTCTGCCCATCTTGCCAACCTCAGGCCCTCATATCCCAACTTAAAACCTTCCCTGAAACCCGTACTCAGTATTAGCGCATCCTGTTCTTGTGGGTAATGTGCTAGCCAGGCCTCTAGGCAGTCCATTTTAATGGCTGTATGAGCCTTTGCCCATGTAACCCTATGCCCTTCGACCTCCCCTGCCTCCCATCCCCTGCTGTCCGCCTTTGGCACTCTGGTGTTGGAGACCCTGCCCCCCTGTCTGGCCCTGCCCTGCATATCCTGGCCCAAAACATTGTACCAATGGGTGCCTTCCTGTGCATTTCGAGCATTCATGCCGAAATCTGCAATTTTCCCGGGTGCAGGTTGCCTTGTTATAGTCCAAACATGCCCCTGGTCCTCCCCCTGCCGACTTTGGAGTGTATCCCACCCCTCCCCCCCGGGTGGTGCGGCCTGGAAAGGGGCAATAAACTAAAGGTAACCCACTGGCTGTGTATGTTGCCTTCCCAAATTCAACTCCCCCCATTGTCTGTTGATACATATCCGTGTCAATCTCTCCCCAGTGCATCTCAGGGTCCCATGCTAGTCTAGCTCGGAACTCCTCGTCATAGTGTGACCACGTGTAACCCCCGTACGTCAGTTGTGCCCTCCTCACTACATCCATGTCTTTAAACAAGGCCACAGACCTATCCGGATATTTCTCGCAGTACGCACTCGCGAAATCAAAAAGGCTGCTGTCCTGTTCTTTATGGTCTTAGTCACCCTGGTAACTCTAACTTCTCTTCTTTCGATCCCTCCTTGGATTGCAATTCCCTATGTAGGAGCTTTAACATGTCTATGTACTCTCCCTTCCATATTTTTTCTTTCGTAGCTAACATGAGGTATGCCCCCAATGGTTTTGTCGTGCCCATGTATGGCATTTTTGGCAATCTGACTTCCTTACTTTCTTTTCCCTGTGTCACTTTTGTCCTCTGTCACTTAACTTGTCCCCCCATCGCTCTTGTCTTCCCCTGCACCCTTTATCGCTGCTGAGTACTTCTGCGCCTTGTCGCCTGTCGTCCCCCCTTTTGTGCCCTTGTCTACCTCCTTTTCCATCTTCTGCCCCTATGTACCCACCCCTGTGTCCCGTATGTATCGTCCTTTGAATATTTGATCTCGCTGTCCCCTTCATCGCCTCTGGCATCCGTCCCAGTGGACACCCTCCGCCTTGAGCTAATGGCCCTGCCCCCCTTCTAACCATTCGTGCAGAGGGTTGAGTCGCCTGCTGTCCCGCATCCTGTAACACACGAGGCACAACATTTCTTACCCCCTTTCTTTGTTGACTATTTCGCCCTCCTCCAAACTATCCTCATCATAGTCTAGTGGAATGTCCTCCCACTCCCCCTCTTCCTGCACTCTTTGTACCCCCTTGTGCCTCGCCTATTGGATGAATTTCTCTAGAGTGCTCCCTGTAATCAGCGGGGGCTCCCGCTGCCCCTCCGACTCCACTTTCCTTTTTGGCCCACACTCTATCACCACCGCCCTAGAGAGCACCTCTGCCCAACTGGGCTGTCGCCCAGACGTGACCCTTTAGGACTTCCACTCCCCCTCGCCACCATAGTCCCTCGCCGTGGTCCAGCTGGCCGGCCTAGCTCTGCTTCCACTTCCTCCCAATATCGTGGAGACGCATGCGACACACACCAGGTACGCGCGTCCCACGCTCGTTGATCCTGCAAGGAAAATGTAATGTCCGGCAGGCCGTGGTTAGTTTCCCTATCTGTCCCTGCCTGTCCCAGGTCTGGGAACCCCTGCCAATGCCCCCCTAGGCCCGAACCTCCTGAGGGTGCCTGAGTAAACCCCTCTACGTCCCCCACACCCCACTTGACCACCCCCTTCCCGGCCTGGGTCCCGCTGAGTGTCGCCCCCTTGTTGCCGGGCCCATCCCCCTCCTGTCCCCTTTTCGCCCATATACTCTGGCCGGCGGGAGTCTCCACCCCCCACTCCCAAGGCCCGTCATCCTCCTCCTCGCTTCATTCTAGCAGTGAAGCTAGCCTTCTCCCAGCCAGAATGGAAACCTTTCTCTCGTCTACTCCCCCCCACCCAGGCGCTCATCTACCCCCCTGGGGTCCCCTGCGCCCACCCCCCCTCTGCAGACCATGTGTCCCTCAAACACCAGGGGGCCCTGTCTAACCACCTACTAATGTCCAGCACCGCAAACGCCTTGGTCCTCCTCTTCCACCCCCTCCAAGACCGCCTGGGGCTCCCCAGCCTCCCTCCCCTGGGCGTCCCCCTGCATGCAAGCTCTCCTTCTCTTCCCCAGACCCCAACACCCCTCCCCAGCCCCTAGCTCTGGCTCTCCATGCAAGGCCCAGTGGGACTCCCCCACAACCTTCTTCTCTCCCACCCACTCACCAACACCGCCCAGGGGCCCCTGCCCCCCAGGTGCCCAGATGTTGTTCCCATCTTGCTTATGGCACCCGCGGCAGTCACCGCCACGGGGCCCTCATGGCGCTTATGTTCGTGCACCGCACCTCCCTTCCCTTCCATAAATGTAAGGGTTGAACGCCTCGTGGCACTCCTCCCCCTTTTTCCCCATGTCTCAGGGGCTGCACACGCTCCACGGCCCCTGCCACATACCTGTACCTTTTTCCTTGCCTCGGTCCGTGGCAGGGTACAGGCAAACGTCGCCGCAACCATGCCCAGGGCCGTGCGATGCGGCTGCCAGGCGGCCTGCTCCTCATGGCCTTGGACTAGGTCCATGCAGCGGCCTCCGCCAGGAGCCTCATCATCTCCTGGACTCGCGGGTCTTTCGCTGCCATCACATGAATACACATGTGCCTCAGCCTGCCTAACTAGCCTAAATTGCCAACGAAAAAAACCTTTCCCTACACTGGTCAGTCACCGTGTCACCTTCCACAATGGTGACACGGCTCCTGAAATGGCCGTCTAAGGACCCCCACCTGGCCGCCCAACTAGAGCCCAAAGAGAGCCCAGTTGGGCCCGGACCGCACCACCCAGCCCAAAAACCCCAGGGGTGCGAGTCTCCCTGCCGGTCGGCCAACCCCCCAAAGCCCCATTGTTAGTCTCCCTCCTCGTCGTCTGAATCCGACCAGCATGTGCTGACTCTGCCCGAAAGCCCCCAGAAGCCAATGCGGGCAGCCGCTCACCTATCGCGGCGAATCTGCAAGGCAGCAAGGGACCAGGGACAGCCTGCGACCGCCACCGCGGTTGCTACTAATTCTGTTACAAGACCGGAGGCTTCGGATTATGCTTTTCTCTTCCTTTACTGCAAAATTAACAGCAGCCAATAAGAACGTTTTTTTACATATTGAAAACTTACATTCCCAGAATGCTTAGCGTTACCACAACAATAACCATACAGACTAGCCCTATTAATGACTCTTATCCCATGCGCACTTCCTCTTTCTTTGCTGCTCGCAGCTGAGTTAAGTGCTTCAATTTCCTTGATCCATTAATCGCTGTTTATATAGATTTCCTACTGTTTTGTATAAGTATTTGGTGATCGCTATTGACATTTCTACTTGATGTACTAGATTTGATGTACTTGATTTGATGTACGTGATTTGTACGATACTGTTTGTGGGTGAAATCTGCCTCGTGGTGACAGCGCTGTAGCGCGCGTGTACCGGGTGATCGAACGGTGGCGAGCGCTTCCCTGACGAGTGCCTGTATTCCTGTGCCAAATTTGACCGTAAGCGTTGTCTGCGGCCGCGGCACCTTCCCTCATACGGGCCCGCATTGTTTCTGTCAGCCAAGTTTACTCAGGAGCCAGCTGCATATCCCTCTGGGGCAAAAGCTAAGTCAAAGACCAAAGACCAAGGAATCGAGCTGGCCGCACACGCAGGCCTTGACCAACCTACCTCCGCCTCCTGCAGGGGACCACCAATATTCTTAGACCCCAGACCCTGTGCCGTCGTCCTCTAAAAAGGTTTACGACACCGACATGGATACAGACATGGATTTGACAGGGCAGACTGCGTCTCCCAAAAAGAAGAAAGTTAAGAGGGTATCTAGTGATTCCCAAGCTGCCTCTCTGTACCAGACCACGACTCCCTTTGACTTCAACCCGCTAGACATCATTCACCCTAGATCTTTGGATTGGGCCCCTCCCTTGGCAGTAGCGGACTATATACACCAAAATTTGAGGTGCAGTTTTGATAGGGAGGTTCGTAACAGGTTGAGGTCAGAATACCCACGTCCAGACATCCCGGACAAGGTGGCGGATACACCAGATATAGACCCAAACATGTTGGCATTTTTAAAGAAATTTGCGAAGGATCTCAAGAAGGGCATCGACCGGGCCTGGCGCGGGTGCCAAGATAAACTCTTGGACACCGCTAGTTCCCTGGCCAAGATTTTGGAGCCGACATTGGTAGCCAAAGAAACTGGGGCTCCTATTGATACGGACATTCTCGCGGGATGGACACAGCGCGCCAATTGTTTTTTAGGAAACGCAAATTTTGCCATTTCTTCTGAACGTAGAAAGTCCCTCCTTATGCGAATGGACAACAACTTGACGGAATTGCCATTGGCAGAGCCAGGCCCCTTGGTGAAAGGAATGTTATTTGGGGATAAGTTTGTCAAGGACGTTTCTAAATATGTGGGGACCTTCACCTACCTGGATAAGGCCCAGACCAATATCAAGCGTGTTTTCCAAGCTGGCCTTTTTGGGCGGGCCGGGCGAGGCTAGGGCCCTTCCAGAGGAGGATACGGCTGGGGGAGAGAATACTTTCAGGACCCCACCAGAGGTGGCACATTTTATCCTACCAGACGCTACAGCCATTGCAGATACCACCGCGATGGACAGAGAGGGAATTTCCAATCCCAAATTACAGCAGGTAAGCCCAGTGTCTCTATCTTTATGTCCTCTGGGGTGTCGTGTTCGACACTTCCTACACAATTGGTCAGTCATCACTCAGGATGCCTGGGTACTACATACGGTGCAAGGGTTCCACATAGATTTCTTTCAAACACCGACACAGAGTGTTTTTCCTCCCCCTCTATCTTTTTCTCAACAAGACGGAATTTTTATAGATCAAGAAATAGAAAAATTCCTGCAGAAACACGCGGTGGCCTATTGCGAGGACAAACCGGTGGGGTTCTGCAGCAACGTCTTTCTAGTCCAGAAGAGAGGCGGGGTTACCCACTGGTTCTAAATCTGAATGACTTCAACTTTTTTGTCCTTAACAGACATTTCAAGATGGAGGGGTTCCATCTTTTGGTAGACATTTTGAGAAAAGGGGACTGGATGGTCCGCCTGGATCTCAAAAATGCTCACTTGGCAGTTCCAATCTTTCCCCCGCATCGGATGTTCTTGCAGTTCTAGTGGCGAGGCAGGCGTCTAGAATACTTGGTCCTGCCTTTAGGTCTTTCCTCGGCTCCTTGGTGTTTTACCAAATTGATTAAGCCAGTTGTCGCTCATCATTGGGAGGAGGGTATTCGTCTGATAATTTATCTCAACGATATACTGATAATGGCACCCTCTGCTCTATCTCAGCAAATCCGCATCTACACATGACAATGACGCTGTTGGAGAACCTGGGGTTTGTAATAAACAAGACCAAATCTGTTCTGATTCTGGAGTTTTTTGGGATCAACTCCCAGTTGGCCCAACTCCACTTGCCCAAACTAAAACTGAGAGATCTGAAGAGGGAGTTGCGGAAGACTCTGGATTCACAGCTTATGTCCTTACAGGCGATTGCGCGGTTAGTAGGTCTGTTCGCCTCATCCATACAGGCAATTTTCTCCGGGCCACTGCATTACCAAGCCCTTCAATGTCTCAAGATCCAGCATCTCCAAAAGGGTCTTTCTTACTCGGATCAGGTTCCTCTCACGGACAAAGTCCGGGAAGAGATCAGGTGGTGGTTAGCCCATGTAGATGCCAGGAATGGTCGAGCAATCTTTGGATCTCGCCGGGATATAGTAATAGTAATAGAATCCGGTGCCAGCCGGTCGGGTTGGAGAGCTCTTTGCGGGGAGATTACAACAGGGGGCAGATGGTCTCTCTAGGAGTTAGAGTTACACAAAAAATTGTCTCGAGCTCCTGGCGGAATCATTTGCAATTCGCATGCTCTCTCCCAGGAAGGTATCTTGTTGTATACTCTTACGGATGGACAACATCTCCACGGTAGATATATAAACAAACTGGGGGACACCAGATTCCCGATGTTGGTGGAGATCGCAATGGATTTCTGGCATTATTGCCTAGCTCACCAAATAACGGTGATAGCGGAATACCTTCTGGGGCGAGACAATACGATAGCAGATTGAAACTCCCGTCATTTGAAGGATTACAGCGACTAGAAACTTTACCCATCGCTCTTCCAAAGGTCAATTTGGGGTCCGTGTCACATAGACATTTTTGCATCCAAACTGAATCGTCAGCTGGAGTCATTCTTCAGTTGGAGACCAGACCCGCTAGCTAGAGCCATGGATGCCTTTACGCAGGATTGGTCAAAGAATCTCAATTATGTGTTTCCTCCATTTGTCTTGATACCCAGGGTGGCCAATCAGATTGTTCTGCAGTCCACAGAGATTGTCCTGATTACACCGGTCTGGAAGTTGCAGCCTTGGTTTCCAGTCCTGCTGGAGCTGACGTGTGACTTCCCTCTTCTCCGTCTGTGTTTTCCGATGATGCTCCAGGACCCTCAGTGAGAATTTCACCCTCTAGTTCTCGAGGGGCAGCTGTCCCTGATGGTCTGGAGGCTTTTAAGCAGCAGTGATCGCTGTCAGGAATTTCGGAAGAAGCTTCAGGTTTCAACCAACAAGCCTGGGCTCCCTCTACCAGGAAACAATACTCTTCAGCTTGGAGTGCATGGTTGGGTTGGTGCCTGGAGGAGCATCTGGATCCTGTGGAGGCCGAGCTCTCCCAAATTGTGAATTTCCAAGAAGTCCGCTGATGGTTTGTCATATAGATCGGTTAACAATTTCCGATCGGCCATCTCTGCGGGACATGCGCACATAGACGGGAGACCGGTGGGTACGCACCCGGTGGTTTGAAAACTCTTAAAGGGAATACATGTGGCAAATCCACCTAAGGCTAAGTATTCTTCTTTATGGGATGTCTCTAAAGTTTGAAAATTGGCCTAATAATGAATTACTATCAAGAAAACAATTGTCTGCTAAGCTAGCCATGCTTCTATGTTTATCTGGATGAAGGTGTGTCTCTGATCTTAGAGTTTTGGATTTAGAAGGTAGAATATTTTCTCCTGAAGGAGTGTCTTTTGTGATTACAGCCCGCACTAAAACTTTTTCAAAGTCCATTAACTACAATGCTTTTCCATTGAATGATAAACTGTGTGTGGTGAAATGTCTCAAGGTATATTCGACCGGTAGGTTCTTCAAGACTGTTGATCGCTTTGCAGAAACCTTTTAGGCTTGTTACCTCTGCTACAATTGCCAGGTGGCTCAGATATATAATGTCAGAGGCAGACATTGACACAGAATTGTTTGGAGCGCACTCTGTGAGGGGTGCTATGGCCTCAAAGTCCTTTATGTAGGTACCAGTATCCATGATATAATGAAAGCGGCTGACTGGTCTTCTAGTTCTACATTCAAACAGTTTTATTATAAACCTGTGGACGATGTTGCTTCTGTAGTTCTAGATAAGCGTTAAACTAGCATAATCCGAAGCCTCCGGTCCTGTAGTAGAATAAAAAATTTGCTAGCATTCGCTATTAAATTAAGGACACGGAGACAAGGATTATCCAGCCCACATTGCAATTATTGTGGATAACTGCCATGTTTTTACCCTCCCTGAGATAAAGTCTATTTCAGTTATGAGTTTGACCTCTATTTCAGGTGCTGAACAGAAAGGCGAATAAACAATCGCTTTGGGCTTCGGAGAAGATATGCGCTGCGGTCTTCGTCATCGAGATCGGCAATCCTGTTTACAACATTCTTGTTGCTGTTTGAAAAAATTCGGAGTCTTGTTTGGACAATGGACACTTAGGTCTTGGACACTGCTCCTTGGGCTAAGAAAGAGGAAGTGCTCATGGGATAAGAGTCATTTATAGGGCTAGTCTCTATGGTTATTGTTGTGGTTACGCTAAGCATTCTGTGAAATGTAAGTTTTCAATATGTAAAAAATATTTCTTATTGGCTGCTGTTAATTTTGCAGTAAAGGAAGAGAAAGCATAATCCTCGCCTCCGTGTCCTTAATAGAATTGAAAATTCTTGGCGCGGATGCTAGCACAAACTGTGGCAGAGGGGCAAAGAGAGGTGAAGACGGAGGGGCACACACGCCTGAGAACTAGCGGCACCTGGGATGAGGTAAGAATTATCGAAAAGTAATCCGTAGCGCTGTGTTGGGAAGTCGGAGATCTGAGAGCTCATGGCCAGCATGCTAGCTGGCTGCCATGTTCCCCCCTCAAGTAATCCTTTCTTGAAGGTGCACCCTTGATCACTGTCTTGTCACTATGCCCACCTCTGGTCTCCTGTACAGAACATAAGCTTTCTGAGAAAAAAGCAAGTATATAGTCGTAAAATTACAAGTATTAACAAAATACATTTAGCAAAACAATCCGCGCCTTACACACCTTATCAGATTACAGACCTTCTACCCCAAGACTTTGTGGGAGGGTTTCACAAACATCAAAAACCTTGCCTACTATAATAATTTGCACCAGTTCATGTAAAAAAAAAAAACATCTATTTTTTCACTTTTAACAGAGTTTAATACCATTACACCCTTAAAGGCTGATTGGCTTAAATATATTCTTTGCACAATAAAGGCCTACTGACTTCGTTGGACCTTTACATAATCAACAAATGAGATTTGTGGCATCTGACATGTTTTCAAATGAACCAATCAGATCTACAGATTTTATCATAAACAACCCAGGCCTACAGCACAACACTAGTCTTTCCCACGAGACAACCATTAGGTGTCCAATCATAAAAGCTATGTGTGTGGAAAATTACTGTTGGAAAACTATTTGTAACCAATTTAGGATGTTCTGATAAGGATTCTCATGGTGCAAATCTTCTACCCCAGGGTTTCCAGAGGCTACCCGACCCCAACCACTTGCCTGCTCGGGTAAATTTTTAGATTCTCTGTAACAACATACCTGTCCTCAGGCTTTAACACAGTATTATTACAATTAAGGCACCCGGTTTTGTTGTATTTATTTTTTTGACATTTCCATCTGTATTTATCCATATTTATTTTTTGGTAATTTTATCTGTATTTATCCATATTTGTTTTAGGTTTTGTGAGAAAAATGATGCTGAAACTGGTATATTTCCACATTTATTTGTAGATAAATATGAAATCATGCTTGAAAGACTGCCAGGTTTCAGTGTTACGAACATCCGAAGAAGATAAATCAATGCGCCTTATGTGAAAATATGCACATTTCAGTATCAACCATGTGCGTATCTACTGTTAAAGCCTCTTTACTTCTTTTTTAACCCCTTACATATCAACCCACACAGCTATTGGCCTGGAAGTCATAGCAAAGAGTATTTAGAATCAGCCAAAATCAACCCAATTCCGTTAATATCCACATTTAAAAATAAAAGCAGACAAGGAAACAAATGGTTTTCTGTCTGTATTTAGCTGTAAAATTCAGTAAAACCGGAAAACAGGGAGCCTTAATTACAATCCACCCCTGAAGGCTTATTGCTTTTAACACATGATTTGTCACAACAAATAAATCAGGTCGACTGCCTATATTATTTCATTATAAACATATAAAACGTGTGGCCTCTGAGAGAACTAACCATTGCCATGGGACTGATGTACTGACCATGAACTCTCCATAGGCAAGCATCAGACATCAATCATAAAATAAAAATATGTAAAAAATGACAGTGAACGCAACAATATACATCCCCTAATAAAGATTCTCACATTGCAGATCTTCTCCTGCAAGGGTTTCTCAGAGGGGTAACAAAACCAAATACAATAATCTGTGATATTCTATGTGAAGAAATAGCTATCTACAGTCTTTAAAACTGTGTAATAACAATAGATCCTAAATGCCTGTTGGCCTCAACACATGCTTTTCACAGGGCTATTGACTTGTAACTTTTCCTAATAAATACAATAGACCCATGATCGGTGGTGGCCCTAGCCCCTTAGCACTTAACTTTAAGCAGTCTTCTGACCGTTCACGGCTCTTCGGACTCCACTCGATCGCTCAAGGCTCCCGCCTTACTCCTCTCTGAGTCCATCTTGCTCCTCACTTTGTCCATCTTGCCCTCTCTCTCTTCCTCTCTTGCTTGCTCTCTCTCTCTCTCATTCTCTCCCTCTCACCCGTCATAGCTTTTTCTCATTTTGAGCCCTTCTCATCACTACTTTGACTTGCCTTTCATCATCACTGCTCTCCAATTTTTCTCACTTCTTTTGCCTCGCTTTTCGTGCCCTTGTTTTTTGCCTTGTCTTGTTTTTGCCTGTGCCTTCATTGTTTTCACCTGTCCTTCATTATTTTTGCCCATTTAGTGCCTGTTTTTGCATTACTGTCTTTCTGCCATTGTTTTCCATTGTTTTTCAACAGTTTTTCCTTTTCTTCTTGCTTTATTACTGTCTCTCTCCCATGCCTTTCCCTGCTCACCATGCCCTGTGCTCCTCCTGGGACCTACTTAATGGCAGCAGCAGCTCAGACACTCCCCTGCTTTGCCAAACACAAGCCTGTCTGTGTCCGTCCGCACCTGGACCACGCCGAGCCCCAGAAACCCAGGTCCTCCACTCACTGGCTACTATGCTTCTGGACTCCCCACACCCTGCACCTTGACCGCTGCTCTCTAATGCAGCTGAATGTTCTGCCCCTTCATCTCCACCACCACACTCACTGCTTCCACACCCACCACAACCACACCAGCAGAACCCCAGACCCACACTCAATCACCCGAAAACCAACACCCACCCGCACTGCTAACCTCAATATCATGGACGCTCCCCAGCACCTGCTCACTCGGCAAACATGCTAGGGAGATCTGGGACCTGCTGGCCAATGCCACCCCGGACCTTCTTTTTCCGACTAGAACATGGCTAACCGCAGCATCAAAACTAGCTATCACGGGTGCCATCCATGCTGGTTACAAGTTCATCAAGCAAGACCACCAACACAGACCCAAAGGCGGAATCACCATCATATTTAAGGGCTCCACCAGCTGTGCCACCAACACCAAATCAGAACAGACTGCATGGAACACCTCAATTTCAATATGCAAATCACAGCAAACTTTACTGTGAGTAGAACCCTTGTCTACCGAACCCCAGCATCCCAAGCCAACTTTATTAACAAACTTCCGGACTTCCTTGCCCCACTGATCATCGACTCCAGCATGTACATCCTCTTAGGAGACCTAAACTTTCATCTAGAAGACTGTATTGACCCCCAACTCAACCACTATCCTAGAAAGTCTCGGAAACCTCTGACATACACAACACATAGTAGCCCTCAACCAAAAACAAAACGTGCACACATACAATATTGAAACTAGCAAAGTCAATGCATCAAGAACAAATAGGGCAAAATCCAACAGGGATATCTTGATCTTAATCTTCTTTAATATGTTGTTACACAGAGCAGCCAGCCGACACGTGTTTCATCAGAGAGAACAATGATCTCTGAATCTTCAGGGCTGTTAGCTCAAAGTCGCACACTGTAAAATCCAAACACCGGTGATAATTCCAACCCGGTGGGGTTATGTTCAATGCTATAAAAGCAGTGCTACGAAACCAAAGAAGCAGGAAAAATGAAGACCAAATAGGTAACGGACGCAAAAGTGATGAAAACTCCAATGGTAATTCAATAGACAGTAACCGGGTAAAATAGTCAGGATGACAACAGCGGTCTTAAAGGGCCAAAACCGTGGCTGAATATAATCACGCCAGGATAATTGATAAAGTACCAAAATTCTCTCATGTATTAAGCTCACAAATTAGTAGGGTAATGCCCAAGTCCATCCATATTAGACACGTGCGGGTTGTTTTTGGTTTAGCTTATGTGGTAGGGTTTCCCTACGCAAATTAAGGGGTTATTAGGGTTTCCCCTTCCCTTTTTAGCACCATACCAAATATTTCTTCCTTTTCAAAAGACACAGTCACGTAGATCTGCTGAGCGCCACATCTTCCTTGTGTTTAAAACCCGTTCTCTGTACATGTAGCATAGTAGCCCTCACCCACACCACCTGATGCATCCTGGACCCTGTCTTTACCTCATACAGTAGTATCACGATTGACAAACTCACCTCCCATACCTGGACTAATCACGCCATCGCAAGGCCTAATTCAGAATTTGGGTGATGGGTATTCTGTCGCAAACATGATGGAGATCCCATCTGCTTTATTGCAGGTGCCATATATACTAATGCACCTGTAATAAGGCAGACGAGATACTGTCCACCAGACTCTAAATCACACAATTATCTGTTGGGTGCTGGGTCAGAAATTAAATCATAAGTTTCCAGTTTAAAAAGTCCGCAACTTAGCCACAGGACCACATCTCCTACCATACCCCGCCACCTCTCAATAATTACTTGTTTTTAGAAAGCGCTTCATGCCACACCAAGTATGTTTTTACAGGTCGTAGAAAACAGCTGTTACCATTAGTCAATTTCTGGTACTTATAAAGACCTGTTGATGACCCTGCCTCAGACACCACCGTGGGTGGAGATGAGGCCCTTCATGCAGGCACCTGAAGGCGGTAACAATCACAGCCTGATGAAGACCCCTTCAGCAAAACACAGGCAGCAACAGTAGTGCTAGACCAAATTTCGTACTTCTAGTACTGTCTCGGTGTTAGACGTGCCGCATAAAGGAGGGTAGGAGTGTGAAGGTTATGAATGAATCTGTACGTATCAATGCTTGAGCATAGTGGACACTTATGGAGCATTTCATATGTATGCAGACAAGTAGTGTTAATTCATAACTGTACGTATCTAAAGTGTGTATATTTAGATCAATCTGTACACATTATAGATTTACGTACCATTACTATTTACAGACGTATGGATAGGTTTGTGTGTACATGAATGGATCTTATAAATAAGTACCTAATGTGTATGTATTTATGTGTACACATGAGTGGTTTGGCGGTCTGAAAAAGGGGGTGAGTCGTTGTAAGAAATTGGGTTCGCATTTCAGGTGGTTGACTACCCATCTCAAGGAACAATCACAACCCTTGTAATGGTGAACTCTCAAAGCCACTAAATTCACCTCAGCCAAACCCCCCCCCCCCCCCCCCCCCCCTCGGTAGCAATGGCACTGAGCAGTCTTGAAGAAATGTGTAAAGTATTTATGCAGTACCAAAACAGTAATAAAGTCAAAGCACAGAGCCATAAAAATCCCAAACCAATTTAGTAAAATCAGGAAAAATGTAATAAACAAAATGACACCAACGCGACAAAAAAACAATAAGGGGAACCAGAGATGTGAATGTTTAAAATGTTAAGAAAAATATTACTAAAAAGCACAAATGCCAATGATGGTCAATGGTCACAGTAGACCAGTATGTAGCTGGGTTTTGATTACCGATTGCAATGGAGCATGGGCCAGATATTCCAGCCAGGGTCATCCTGTTAAAATCTTTTACCTTCTAACTTAGTCTTTTAAGTCTTAACCAACCATAGGAGCAAAGTTCTCAGTGGAGGCACTTAAAGACTCTCTGGTGTCAGTCAGAGGTCAACAGCAAGGTTCATTTCAGGTTCAGTTGCTACTTATCAGCTGGGTAATTCCAAGGAATGGCCTCTTGCAGCTTTTTCTCTCCTTGTAGCCCCACAGGAGGTCAATGTTATGACCCTTTAAGTCCACTTCTTTGCCCTAGGTAGAAGAAGAAGCATGTCCTGTATTTCAGGGCTCTTCTCAGGGCACTAAGAGGAAGTCAAGTCCTCTTCTGATCTTCCATATGTCCAAAAAGTGTTCTAAAGTGGTTTCCTGAAGGTGCCCCATTTATGCCTTGTACCAACTAGTGAGCTCCTGGCCTCTCCCTAACCAATGGTATAATGGTTTCTGGGGTCCATCATACACACTTTTTCACAATTTCCTGTATGTTTCACTTTAAACAGGTCCAAAATGTCATGTGCAAGTGCTGTGAGGCTGGGGGGGGGGGGGGGGGGTGAGTGGAGAGTGCACCATAATAATCTTAGTGTCCTCCCACATCTAAAACTAAAATCCAATTTGAAGCAGGCACTGTGCCCACCGCAAATCTAGAGACAGAATTCTGGTAAGACAGCATTAGGATCCTTCAGCAACTAGACTGTAGATACACAAGAACTGTCTTGACGTCTAGTTCTTTCCTTTTCATACGTGCCCCAAGTGTTACATGTGACTAAACAAACCTATCAACCACGATTTAGCACTGTGCTTTCGAAGGAAGGGGCAGAGCCCCCACCCTACAAATTCTGTTGAGCTCAGAGAAGTCATCTCTGTTAATTTAGGCGAGTCTATTGTTTGCTTCTGGGAGGCATTTTACACCTCATGTATACCTAATGAAGGCCAGAGCACAGGCTAGGAGACGGCAGTGGCTTATGCTAATTAACCTATTGGAAGTTCAGGCAGGTAAAGTGTACATTTCTAAAAGTTACTTTCCCCTAATATTTATTAAATATCCAACTTCACAATTGAACTTGGTTTTTAATACCTATTAAAAAATATCTGTTTATTTAGTTTTCCAGCTGGTCCCATTCCCGAGATAAAGTATTAATAATGTTGATCTGAAATCTGGTTTTCTATATAGGACAGCTAGGCATGACACAGAGAAAATAGTTTTTTTGTCCTTGTCACTATAGTCAGATAGTAATATTAATTTTTCACATATCATACTTTTAAATACCATGCACCCTACCTTGTAAGAAACAAGGCTTACATAAGGATGATTCAAAAACAACAGAGAGCTAGGACGTGTGGACGGCCGTCCTTGTTCCTAGAGTCAATTATAAACCAAATAAGACGGCCACCTCAGACTGGCTGGCACCTGAGGATACCGATTAGGTGAATGGCGGGAGAGACAAAAACTTCAAAGTTGTTGATCTAAAGACTCTCCCCACCCCTCCCTGGATCAGATATGCGAGCGGTCAAACTGATTTATGTTTTAACCATTGAGAGGACCCATATTACGGTCAGTCCTCTTTGGCATACATAGTGTTCCTCAGCGAGAACACTGAAAATGCTCTAACACGTGGTGATTTTTTACTACACATTTTCACTTTCACGTTAATTGAGAGGTCCTGAAAAAGCCCCATTTATTTTTATTATTTTTTTGAGCGGGCTGAAACATGTCGACCATCATTGGATAGTAATTGGCTACACATAGTATCCTTTATCCACTCTCTAGTTTTTAAATATACCCAGGATCACCAAGAATAAATTCAACAGGTAGAATCCGGAGGTATTTTTAGATTCACTTTCACTTCATCACATTCACCCAACACCTCAAACCTGCTCCACTGTAAACAGGTGCCGTAGCACAGCTGAGTAGCATTTGGCTGCTCAGCTGGGACCCGATGATGAAGCATGACACCAACCAGGTTGGTGTGTGAGGGTTTTCTTAAAAAACCATTGAGGTGCCAGACATTATCGTGTCAGACAGTCATCTGAGGTGGCCGTCTTATTTGGTTTATAATTTATATAAGGATGACTCACTAATATTTAAAAGCAACGTTTTTACCTGTCAAATAGGGTTATATTAACATGCCTCACTGCGTGGTTACATGGCATCAGTCAGGCTGCACAGAGCAGGCCTGAAACCATGCTTGCACTGACACTATAGGAAATGGCAGAAAATGTCTACAGCTCAGAAGTGAAGAATTATCCAGGTGCAAGGTGCAATCATTTTTTTTGTCATGCCACAGTCACTTACAGAAAAGTAATAGGTGGCAAAGAAAGTCTATACCCTTGCCTACTTCCCTTGGGTTTTAACATTTTTACCAGTTCGCTTGCCATCTGCTCCATACCCATTTGCTATGGCAGACTCTCAGGAATCGCTCCTATAACTCACCTCATTTGTCCATTTGGGTATTCAGTTTGTGCATCGCTCTTTCATATTTCCCTATATTGGAACATGTTGCACAGCCAGGACTCTTGTGTGGATAGAGTTGGTGTTTTCAAGTGTCCCAGGATGCCAACATTTTTCTGTTGTGGCACCCGGTTAAGCACCACCTTCGGTACTTGGGTGTGATCTCTGGTAAGTCGGATGTGTCATATAGTAATTCAAAGCATGCTTCAGGGTGTCCTGGATGCCCTGGTGTGATCAAAGACATCCTTAAAAGATCTCGCTGTCTTTCCCATATGGACATCCATTAATTCCTTAGTGTTGAGCAATGCCAGAGTACATTAACAATATCACAACAGCTTCAATTCGAGACCAGGCTCAGCCCGGTCTTGGAAGGTGGGCCGTGGTCCAATGCCATTGATGTAGAATCTTAAAATACCCCTGGTTCAATCTGGCTTCTATTGATCTAATGCTGTCAGGAACAGGAGTGGGGAACGGGGAACCTTGTCTGGTGCCCCTGAAAATGTAAAGGTCTGGAATGTGAAGCTTTTGCAATCAACCACAGCAAAGAGATCCTTGTAAAGCTTTTTACTTTCTTGATAATGTCAGCCATTACACCCATTTGATACATAATGTTAAAGAGGTAACTCCATTCCACATGGTAAAAAGCCTTTTTGGGCATCTAATGAAAAAACAATCTTTTTGTCTGCATCATTTCTGACCTACCAGAGAAAGTCTGATAACATTCTCATCTGTGAGACAGAGCAACAGTTTTGCACAAACCCTACTTGTATTGGGTGTATTAGGAATGAAATCAAGTTTTTAACATATTGACCAAGATATTATCGAGTACTTTTATGTATGTGTAGTGAGAAATTGAGTTGTTGGTTAGCTGGGTGTGAGACCTGGTCAAGCACCAGCTACAATTCCTTGCAAGGTGAAACACACACAGTCACTAAATTGACCTGTGCTTAACCCTGGGTGGCGGGTACAAAAAGCTGTCAGGCTTACCTTAAAGAATTTATAAAGTATTTATGCGGCAAACAAACAGTAATAAAGTGTATACACAAAGCAAGAAAAATCCCAAACCAATCTAGAATAATAGAGTACATTTTAATACATCTTTTGACACCAAAACAACAACAATCCAATCAGTAGAACTGGAGTTAACAATTTCCAAACTTTTAAGTGAAATCTAGTGTCTAAAAGATCAAGGTGCCAACCACGGATTTCTAGTCACCCAAGACCAGGTCAAAGTCAAAAGTTAAGACCGTCCGTGATGGAGAGCGGTTCAGAAGTGTATTAAGCATGGTCAGCGCATACCTTCCGACTTGGAAAAATTCATGAAGAAAAATGTCTTAAAAGGCAAAGTTCGGTGGATCAAGGCTGAAAAAGGTATCTGAGGAGGGATCGTCATCATCGGATAGCTGTGGGTCAAAGCCGCGGAGAAGATTTCTACGTTCAGACTTAATTGCCGAAATGAAAGTTGAAAAACCCCAGAGGGATGAAGCAGAGGGATTAAGATGAAGACAGTTTCACGACGTTGGATACCCCTTTGGCGAAAGACTGCTGAAACAGATTTGCTGCTGTGCAGAAGAACGTAGCGGGAGAAGCTGCAAAGTTAAATCGACTGGCGATGCAATTCAGGCAGATAGGCGCATAGATTGGTCCTTGTCTCCACCTGGTTCTCAGAGCACTTCTTGGCCAAATTTTGTCTAAGTTCTCAGTTTTGGGTATTGACCATCTGGGCACCTTTAGCACCACAAGCAGGGGTCCAGGAATGGTGGAACACTTCTTAGGGGTTCAGAACTCACTCAGGCTGAATCCAGTAGTGGGTTCAAGATAGACGCAGCCTGTTATATCCCTGTAGCTCTGAACAGAATGCCAGCAATCTAGCTTGAGTAGTCACTTCTGGAAGTCCTGGGTGCAGGTGTAGATGCGGGGCTCAAACACAGGGCTTGTCTCTGAAGGTTCAAGGCAGGCTCCAGAAACAAAGCAGTCCTTTCAGATAAAGCTGAAGTCTGGCAGAGTGCACACCAAGTCACAGCAGCAGGCAGTCCTTCTTCTGGTTGGTGGGAGAAGCTTCTAGAAAGGTTCCTTGAAGTATTGGAATTTCCTGACTCCACTTTCCTGTCTCCAAGCCGGTGTAGTGCTAGAGGCGCTCCTATGGTCTGACACCACGTGATGACCTTTGACTACCATCATTTTAATTGACTTTGGTGTGTTACTTTACCTTAGCCTGAATGTACGTTGCCCTGCATATGCCTTGTTTCTCTTCTAGTAGTTTTGAAGTGGGAGGTGTCACAGAGTAGAACAGCTTGCCAAGAACAGAACATGAAGAATGTGCATTGGAAAGCAAGAGAGAGAGAGAGAGGTGTGGAATGTACTTTTTGGTCTCGAAGTGCAGTGTTATGAGCAGTGGTACACAAATGTGCACTGTGCTGTACATTGAGAGATGAAGTATGTGATGCTATAAGCAGTGGTGCACAAATGTGCACTGTGTTGTACATTGAGAGATCAAGTATGTGATTCTATAGGCAGTGGTGCACAAATGTGAATTGTGTTGTACATTGACAAGTATTATTAAGTTCTTACTATTGGCTTTGACATGGCCTCTTGTCATCCTGATTTCTGACTATGCCTTGCTTCAGCTTTTCTGCACACGCAGACAGACTTGCAAGTTGTTTGGGTTAATCATGTTTAAGGATTGTTTTGTGAGAGATTGTTTAATGTACCCTGGAAGGCTTTTGTAAGCTTTGTCAAGATAAAAGCTGGATCATGTAAGAATGTAGAGGGAATGTGGGAACTCCTTCTTGCCGTGGAATACTTGCCTGGAAGCTGTCCAGTTCCAGTAAGTTTACTTGACGCAGAGGGGAAGACTCTCAAACCTTCTAGTGTGTTTTGAGACTATAAAGCTGAGGGTTGTCACTTATGGCCCCCAGGACAGTCACTGCCTCTGCTAGATTGTGCATGGTACAGCTCTATTTTCTACATGCCGCTTATCTGACACCGGTGCGCCTGCACCGCGCGGGACTCCAACTGACCCCGGCCTGGGCTAGGTGCAGTCACAAGCCGGACGATTTTTTTCACATGGTGTGGCAATGCTCGTGTTTGGCACGATTCTGGGGGGACATAGAGGAGGAACTCACTGAGGTATTGGGTTGGGAGATCCCGCACGATCCGAAACATGCAATCCTTGGCATCACGGATAGGCTGGATGGGTCCAGAAATGAAAAGCTATTCTATACCACAGCAATGGTGGTGGCCAAGAGAGATATAGCGACTGCTTGGAAATGCGCTGACCCCCCCAACATTGGGAAATGGCGGGTGGGGGTTGACTGGTGTGCCGCGCAGGAGAAGGCAATGTACGCAGTGCGTGGCTGCCCCAAGAAGTTCCATAAGGTCTGGGGGAAGTGGTTGGAGGGCATGGTTTGATTTCACTGAGGATGCTCTGTTATGTCCTTTTGATTCTGTAGGTTCATGATTTTTTGGCTTTCCTGATTATTGCATATATCTATTTGTCATCCTGGAATACTGTTGCTTTGCTGGTGCTCTTTGTAAAATCAATAAAAATGTGTTTATCAAAAAAGCTGAGGGTTGTTGACAGCCAGGGTGGGAGTTCAGTTGTGGAGTAGACGTACTGCCACAACAATCTGGATTTGAGTCCTGATCGAGAGTCCATTGCCTGGCTGTAACGGGCTCTCCCAGCTTGAGTTGGCAAGGATGTCGAGTGAAGGATCGGGTGAGGTGATTTGTTTCTAACTAGTGCCATTGTGATGCATGGTTCCAGTGGCTGTGGTCATTTGAGGTGTTTTCTTTGTGAAGTGTGAACGAGTACACATCCAAAGTAATCATTTGATGTATTTAGTGTATATATATCTTTCTGATCTCTTGCTGGTCGTCCCATATTATTTGCTAAAGTTTTATCTCATATTATTTGCTGCTTGTATTTCATATTATTATCCATGCATTTAACTGTTGCATTTACCAAGTGTGTTACTATTGCTTGCATATAAACGATATGCATATGCCTTTACCATGCATGTCCATTACAACGAAACATTTACTGCAAGTATGCCTTTACCACGCATGCGAAATTGGGCATACGTGGTAAAGGCATGCACGTTGTAAATTTGTAAAGTATGCCTGGTAATGGTCATGAGCCGTGTTTTTGGACTCACGATGGGGGGGTGCTAGGGGAAGAGTTTTGAAACTAGAGTTTTAAAGTTTTAGAGTGCCACTTAGCTGGGTGGCACAATATGTGTTGCCCCCCCACAGGTAACATTTAATTTACAGGTCCTGGGTATATGGTATTCCACTTTACAAGACACATATAAGTAAATTAAATTTGCCAATTAGGTATGTGCCAATCAGACCATGTTTAGAGGATTGAGCACAAGCACTTTAGCACTGGTTAGAAGTGATAAAGTGCACAGAGTTCTAAGACCAACAACATCAAAAATCCAGCAAAAATTAAAGTTAAGTAGGCAACAAATCTGGGGGATGATCCCCCTAAGGTTGAGGGATCTGCACCTGGTCCATGCTGGACATGATGTAGGGTGATGCTGCAGAGGCCAAGAAGCGCCTGCCCCTGTGCACCAACATAAGTCAGCTTTTTTTCTTGCCTTTGAAGTGAATCCAGAGCTTCCTACTTTCTGAGGAAATTTTCATCACAAATTCTTGAAACAACTTGCAGTACCACAGTACCATGTCTCCTCCCAAAAAGTCAGGATTCAACCCCTGTAGAAATTGCGAGGAATAGATGTCCATTACGGACCCAGACACGGTTTGTGATATTTAGGGTCCAACTATGACTCTGTTACTTGCCCGTCATGCCTCAGTATGCATCATATGGTCATAAAGGAGTGGGAGGCCCAAACTCTTTATGAGGGAGTCGAAGTGCCTGGTGGCTTGGGGCAAAAAGGTGTTTTTGGCGGGTAGAGTGGCCTTAAAATCATTTAGCGCAAAGTGCCTTTCCACCTGCTACAATCATGCCTTGTGGTACATGGCCCAAATGATCTTGCCACAATTTCTAGCCAACACAAAAGACCATTTCCAGGAACTCATATTGGAGGGTCAGAATGCCTCTAGCCAGCTCATCAAGTTTGGACTGAATACTACAGATTCAGTGAGCTCCCATTACTGTTAGGCATCATGCTTGGCTCCCAACATCCAACTTCTCTTCCAATGTCCAGATTAAGCCGATGGATCTCCTTTTTGATGGGGTGCGGCTGTCAGGAGACAAAGCTGACTTAACTCTAGAACAGTTCAAGACTTGCAAGGCCATAGCAAGATTACTAGACCTACGGCTTCTGCTGCCAACTAAGGACTGCTGGTCATTCGACAGTACAAATGGTGCGGTAGATTCACCTTGCAACCTTCTTCACCTCTTTCTCTTCCTCCTCCGTACCACCAAGAAAGCAGGCCTAGATTGATTCCCCAACCCCATACTTCGGACCAGGGGGTCCTTCAAACAGTAGAAAGTGGCTACACCCTTCCCTCCCTACAGGTTCTGAACCCCATCCTGTCCCCTACCCCCTCCCTCCCATCCACCTTTAGACCATTTGCCCAGAGTAGATTAGCATGGCCCCTGAGTAAGGATGCAGAGACATTCAGGAGGAGGTCCCAACTTTCCAGCATAGTGTCAGAGTCCCAGTCCTGAGATTCTTAAGATTCCTTGCCCTGCAGGCTTCCTAATTCTAGTCCCAAACACACATTGGCACATGAGGGCTCTGTAGTGGTGCCACCGCAGGCCGTGGACTCCATCCTGATCTCACCAAGTGCTCGGTGGAAGTGGCTTGGTGGGAAAATAAGATGAACCTGACTTGCAGGATGGCTTTCACTCCCCCTCCAGCCGTGACTACGGTAGTTTTAAGGATCACAGGACACATCCAAGATAGCTGAAATGTAGATTTATTCAAGTCAAGAGCATAGACCCCCAGATGTATCTTCCCAGCTCCACAGCCCAGTCTCTCTGAGGAATCCACAATCTAGAATCCCCAGTGAAACTCCGTTGCTAGGAAACTGTGGATTGCATGACAAAAAGAATACATCAGAGATCTGTTGTAAATACTTATTTACATATTAGCCTTGTTAGTACTTACCCTGTTTCTTGTGTGTGGGTCAAGCCTTCCTTTGTGTCCTATCCCAGTTCAGATCCTAGAACGCTTGTAGCGTTCTTAGTACTAGCATGTTACCGTTGTGGGGATTCCAGCTGGGGGCAGTTGGTGTCCGGTCAGCGGTTGTGGTGTACGCTTTGTCTGTGCTCTGCAAATAAAGATCCTGCTTTATATAGAGGAGACTCCTGCATTCCTTCCTGTGTTTACTTACATCATTTTGGCGACGATTGGAGAAGCAGACCGGACGTAGGAGCACACGAATTGGAAGTTGCTGAGCAGACGGACAACGAGCGACAACAACCAAGGAGAAGTCACGACGTGCGGCATGAAGTAGCGATTCCCTGAATCCAAATCTTTTACTACGGAAAAAAGGCACTTCAGCGACTTTTGGGAGAGAAAGTGACGTCACGCCTTGAACTGTGAGCTTTTCGAATCTTGTGAGCGGCTACGAAGAGAAGCGCAGCCAGGCGTGAACGTAACAGCGTGAGTGCGTAACCACACAGTGCGTTACTAGGCAACAAATCCAATGCGCGTATGAGGCAGTAGAGCGCGAGCGTTGCCTAGCAGCAGGACTGACTGTCAACAACAACTCGTTTCCGCGAGCTTACGCTAACAATCTCGCGCTATTGAGCGGCCGTCTTAGTTCTGGTTTGTGCAATTTTAGAACAGCTCTGAAGCACAATCCACCGCAAGTGGGGATTAAGGGTTTTAAAGGAACAAGTGTCTTTTCTCACAAGCGGAGGAAACTATTAAGAGCCATAAGCAAATAGTATGTATTTTTAACCCCATACACAACCTGTTTTCGCTAAAGAGTCACTTTCAGAATATTGTCACATTTTAACTTCAGTGCAAACGGAGGCCAGCATGGCACAGCAAACTAACCAACAAGTCAATGTGACTCTTCCACCTCAATTTCTTAGCGAACCAGGGGCCCCATCAATCTCATGGGAAGATTTGATACGTATGTTCGAGAACTATTTGGACGCATTAGATGGTCAAGAATTTCCTGCTAAACGGAAGAAAGCATTACTCCTGACTGCCCTGGGCAAAGAGGGTCAACGAGAATTTCAATACCTTCCTCAAGCTTTACAAGCTAGTGGTCAGCCTATTCCTAACGAGTATAAAGAAGCTGTTACGAGACTGGAAGTGAGGTTTGGTAAAGAGGAGAACCTTGTAATGAATAGATACAAATTCTACACTCACAAACAGCGCACGGAGGAGTCAATAGATGACTTTGTAGCACGCCTCAGAGAACTGTCGGTTAAGTGCAACTTTGGGGTAATGAATGACGAGTTGATACGTGATCAACTCATAGTGCAGTGCAACAATAAGAAGATAAAGGAGAGACTGTGGGCGGCTAAGAATCCGTCATTGAAAGTAGCTATAGATTTAGCCAAAGTGGTAGAAGAGTCAGAAAAATGTATAAAAGAGCTAGAAGGTTGCAATTCACAACAGGGTTTGATTTCTGTAGTTGCCGACAAATCAAACATTGAGTGTGAGTCAGGTCATGAAGAGAATGTAGCTGCGTTGGGTTACAAGGGTAAGAATCCCTTAAAGAAAAGTAATGTTGGGAAATATTCGAACGACAGAGGTTGTTGTTCTAGATGTGGTAGCAATAACCATAAGTCAGACGCAAAGTTCTGTTTTGCGAACAATAAAGAGTGTCTCAAGTGTGGGAGATTGGGGCATTTCTCTAGGATGTGCAGGACGAAAGGAAATGCTAGTGTAGCTTTCGTTGAAGATGAATCCAAAGGGTTAAAGCGTGATAAAGACAAAATTTTGTGTGTTGAGGATGTTTGTGTGAGCGATTGTAATGAGAAGAGAGAAGTGAGACCTAAAGCACAGTTTGTGATTAATGAGCATAATGTAACTCTGATGGTCGATACGGGTTCAAGACACACAATTATTCCCGAGCCTTTATTCAGGGGTGAGTGGGGTAGTCAACCCTTAAAGGAGAGTGACATCTCACCAACAGGTTACCAAGGAGAGAGGATAGACTTGTTGGGCTACTTTGATGCGGATATTCACTTTGAAGGAAGGTCAATCAAAGGGAAAGTTTATGTTGTAGTTGATGGTCCACCAATCTTGGGTTGGATTCATCAATATGACTTGCATATAATAGTGAACCCCAGAGCACCCAATCAAGTCATGGTAGTGGATGAACACACTCTTAGTGACATTCTCAATGAAGCAGGGAGTGTGTTTAGGGACGAGTTGGGAGAGTTGAAGGGATATGTCCACAAGATAGTCATGAAACGTGACACAGTTCCCGTGCAGCATAAGGTGAGGAGAGTCCCACTTTCAGTGAAAGATGAAGTCAAGAAGGTGATTGAGGAGATGTTACAGGGGGGTGTCATTGAACCGGTGGAGGCATCTTCTTGGGTATCTCCGGTCGTCATCACGCAGAAGGCTGATGGCAAAATTAGGTTCTGTGTGGACTTGAGGTCATTGAATAGGTATGTTGTGGCTGATACTTTTCCCCTTCCAAATATAGGCGAACTTGTCTCAACCTTACAAGGTGCAAAATTTTTCACGAAGTTAGACTTAAAGAGTGCATATCACCAAATCCGCCTTCATGATGAGTCTAAAGGACTCACAGCTTTCATTACCACTGAGGGCACGTTTCAGTTTACGAGACTCCCGTTTGGTTTAAGCTCTGCAGCTAGTGTGTTTCAACGCATGGTTTCTGAGATCTTTAAAGGGATTAAGAAAGCGGTGTTCTTTCAGGACGACATATTAGTCTTTGGAGACACCATTACAGAACACAATGTAGTACTTAAAAGAGTTTTGGGGAGAATCCAAGACGCTGGGTTGACTCTACGTAAAGAGAAGTGTCGGTTTCTTGTCCAAAACATAGAGTATTTGGGTTATGAGATTTCTGCTCAGGGAGTCAAGCCGAAGAAGGATTTACTTGAGGCTATAAAGTTAGCTCCGCGTCCCATGGATAAGGAGCAACTCAGGTCTTTTATGGGTCTCATCGAGTTTTACTCGAAGTTTGTGGAGAATTTTTCTAGCAAAACCATGACCCTAAGATCGTTACTCAAAAAGGGGGTGAAATTTTGCTGGAGTGCTTGTCATGAGGAATGTTTTAACCTGATTAAGGAAGAGTTGTGTCAGGCGAAAGTGTTAACCCCCTTCGACATTAGTCGTACATCCATATTGATGGTGGATGCCAGTGCCATAGGAATAGGTGCGATTTTGTTGCAAAGATGGCAGGAAGGCGAAAAGACCATTGCTTTTGCTTCTCGCACCCTTTCCTCATCTGAACAGAATTATTCAGTTATAGAAAAAGAGGCATTGGCTGCTGCTTGGGGTGTCCAGTACTTCAGGACATATTTGTGGGGAACTAAGTTCCAGCTCAAAACAGATCACAAGCCGTTGTTAAAGGTTTTGTCCCCAGGGGGAGCGGGAAAGGGTTCACCGAGATTGGCAAGATTGGCTTCAAAACTTCAGGAGTATCAGTATGACATCTCATATGTTCAAGGTTGGCGTAATGTACAGGCGGATTGTTTATCAAGGCTTCCTATTAGAGAGGATGTTACGTTAAAGGAGTTGTCCGATACGCATTGTGATGAGGCTGTTGCCGTCATTCAAGATGTGGTCGCCTTGAGCGATGGTACTTTCACTAAGGAGGAGTGGTTGGATGCCATGGAAAAAGACATAGTTTTGCAGAAGGTGATTGATTTGGTGAAACTAGGCTCCCGGCGGGAAAGTTGTGTCCAACCACCGGTGCGACCTTTCATTAAGGTGTTGGATGAGCTGTCATTGTATGGTGTTGGGATCTTAATGAGAGGCGATAGATACATTCCACCATATGGTTTAAGACTGAAAATTGTAAAGTTGGCTCATGAGGGTCATTTAGGGCAAACTCTTACACAGCGTAGGTTGAAAATGGATTTTTGGTGGCCTGCCATGGACTCACAGGTGACTTCGTGGGTGGAGAATTGTTCAGTGTGTAAGGACAGTGAAAAGAGACTCAAGATTGGGTCTAGTTCTACGCCCAGCCACGTTGTTTGTCCGGGCTTACCATGGCATACCGTGTGCTTGGACTTTATAGGTCCAATGGACGAATTGCCTTTTGCTCAACGGTTTGCCATTGTAATTGTGGATGTTTACTCGAAGTGGCTTGCTGTGGAGTTCGTTAAGGACATAACCACTGACTGCACTATTCAGTTTTTAAAAGGGATTTTTCTGGATGAGGGGTATCCTTCAATTTTAATCACAGATAATGGTACCCAATTAACGTCTCAGAAGATGCGTGTGTTTCTGAGTGGGTGTGGTGTGACTCATCACCGCACCTCTCTTTATAACCCGCAAGCGAATGGTGTGTGTGAGAGGGTTAATAGAGTGGTCAAGGGTATTATTCAGATGTCGTGTGTTTCAGGTGGGTTTGCACATGAAATGGTCAGGAACATGGTATGGGCCTATAGGACCACTGTTCATAGAGCGGACTTTAAATCGCCTTTTGAACTCATGCGGGGAAGACGTCCTGGCACCAAACTTGCTCCCTCTTGGATTAAAAATTCAGCTCTTGGTTGTACTCAGTAAGAGACAATTGTTAAAACGGGGAGTACAATTTCCGAGGGTGACTTGGTCAAAGTCAAATCGGGGAGAGTGGCCAAGGGTCTTTCGAAATTTAGGGGTCCACATGTGGTGAAGAAGGTTTTTCAGCATTATGTGGTGCTTGACAATGGGGAGAAGTGGAATCTTCGGAGGGTGGCTTTGTATAGCAAGTCTGCAGTGGTTAAGGACTTCCCTACGCCTGTTGTTTCAGGTTCAACCAGTAGCGGTTACTTGTTTTCCACTCCGGAGGATGTCACTTCGGGTCTGAGTTCAAGCCGCTGTAGGGAGGATGGTGGTGGTGATGCTTGTAGTTCTTCTGATGTACAGAGTCAAGCCCATGCTAACAATGATTCTGTTCACCGCGAGGAGACCAGAGTGGTGAGGTCTCGCAGACCTCCAGCTTATTTGGATGATTATTTGTGTCACAAGTGATGTGATTGTATTTTGGGGTATATCGTTTCTTTGTTTTGGTTTAGGGAAGAAGATGTGTTGTAAATACTTATTTACATATTAGCCTTGTTAGTACTTACCCTGTTTCTTGTGTGTGGGTCAAGCCTTCCTTTGTGTCCTATCCCAGTTCAGATCCTAGAACGCTTGTAGCGTTCTTAGTACTAGCATGTTACCGTTGTGGGGATTCCAGCTGGGGGCAGTTGGTGTCCGGTCAGCGGTTGTGGTGTACGCTTTGTCTGTGCTCTGCAAATAAAGATCCTGCTTTATATAGAGGAGACTCCTGCATTCCTTCCTGTGTTTACTTACATCAAGATCCCCATACATGAAATATAACAGGTAGTGATGGATGCTTTTCCCTCTACTGTGGGGAGCCCATCTGGGGGATCTGGAGATCATGGGTCTCTTGTCTCCTAAAGAGCGGGTACTTCACATCAACCTCCCGGAACTGTAGGCGATTCTGCAGGCACTCAAGGTCTTCCTCCCCTCCTTTGTAGGTTGGTCCATCCAGATCTAGACGGAAAACACAACTGCAATGTGGTATGTGAACAGCAAGGGGGAGTAGGGTCTTACCTCCGTTGCCTGAAAGCATTGAGACTGTGGTCTTGGGCACACATCCAAGGGAGCGGGCTCACCGCCAATCACCTAGCAGGATCTCTGAATGTCAGAGCCCACAGTCTGAACCGGCATTACCTTGCTGATTATGACTGATGACTTCTGCTGGGGGTACTCTAGGACATCTTCGCCCTGTGGGGCACTCAGGTGGACTTATTCACCTCCTCGGAAAATGCTCAGTGCCAGCAGTTGTGCGCCCTACGGCATCCACAGTGGGGGGGCTTGGAGAACGCATTTCAGTTGAGGTGAAACTTTCAGCTGCATTGGGCGTGTTTCACCCCATACCCATGTTTTCTTAAGTTCTCAGAAAGATTCACCAAGACCAGGTCCAAGTCATTCTTATCATCCCAGATTGGCCAAGAAGAGTGTGGTATGCGGACCTTCTGCACTTCTCCACATGTCTTCCGCTTCACCTCCACCCAGGCCGGACCTTCTGTCTCAGTCAGAGGCCATGGTTCTGCAGTCCAATCTTTGAGACTTCTACCTATATGCTTAGAGACTGCGTGGGGAAAACTGAGCTTCTTTCAGCTGCTACCGGAGGTGGTTGACGTCATCTTCTCTGCACGTTGTGCCCCCGTTCAGTAAGTCAGCTTATTCCAGCAGATGGAGCAACTCTGTGGCATGTGTAAGGACAATGGTGTGAATCCCTTGCAGGCCAGCTGATCTCAAGAACTGCATTTTGTGATTTCCCTTACACAGAGGGGTTTTGTGCTGTTAGCACTGTGAAGGGCTATTTAACCGACAAGTCTGCTTTCCTCTGTCTACCGATCAGTAGTTCCTGTTTAAATCCCCTGTTGTGATGCCTTTTCCTGAGGGTCTGACCAACCTCTTTCCTTCAACTCCTTTTGTTGTTCCTCAATGGGACTTACATATGTTTCTTACCTTTTTGATGGGGACCCTGTTTGAGACACTTCACAGTTCTACTCTCCGCATGTTAACCTTCAAAACTATGTTTTTGGTTGCTATTACTTCAGTTAAAAGGGTCAGTTAGCTGCAAGCCCTTAGCTGTCTCCCTCCTTTCAATAGCTTTTTTTCAGGATAAATTGGTGTTGCAAACCAGAGATGCTTTCTTCCCTAAGATGGTCTCCCCTTTCCATCTTGCTCAATCCATCACTCTTCCTCCCTTCCACCCGCCTCCTCATCCTACGAAAGAGAAGGAATGGTTTAATCGGTTGAATCCACGGTGGGCGGTGAACTATTACCTGGACCGCACCACAGAATTCCAGTCGGATGACCAGCTCTTTGTCAGCTACGATGGAGCCAAAAGAGGCAAGGTGGTACAGAAGAGGACTCTATCTCAGTGGGTCATCCTCTGCATCAAGACCTGCCGTGCCTTAGCAAAGAAAGATCCTCCCGAAGGGATCTGAGCCCATATCACCAGGGCTATATCGACCACTGATGCACTCGCTATGCGAGTCCTGACTGCAGAAATTTGTAAGGCGGCATTGTGGGCTTCCTTGCAGACCTTGTCAAACGGGTCTGTCTGGATTCAGAGGTGTGCAGGGATGGACACAATGCCAGGTCTGTCTTGCAG
This sequence comes from Triturus cristatus, assembly GCF_964204655.1. Lineage (NCBI taxonomy): Eukaryota > Metazoa > Chordata > Amphibia > Caudata > Salamandridae > Triturus > Triturus cristatus. The sequence goes on along the minus strand of NC_140585.1, from coordinate 141,816,373 downwards.
GATGTACTTGTTTAACCATCCATCACCCTCCACCCGGGTAGGGTATTGTTGTGAACTCTGTTGAAAAGGTAAGGAATCTGCAAGTAGAAGTAACCAGCAGAAGAAAAAGTTACTTGCCCGCGGTAATGAGGTTTCTGGTGGATACTCCAGCTGCAGGTTCCTCACGACCCGCCTGCCTCCATGTTTGATTGATTCGCTATAGGGAAAATTAATAATTTCCGAGGGTGTATCTTTTTGGTACTCCAATTCTTTATCAATGTCTCTCTATCTCTCCTTCTCTCTCTCTCTCTGCTCGAAGACTTGGAAAAAGGGAGAGGAACGGATGACGGTGCTACGGCGCACGTGGTGTCACCTGACATCACTTCAGGCATCGACCCGGTCCACTGCCCTCTACTGGTGACTTTGAAGTTTTCCGGATCCACTCTGACACCTGTGGTTTGTCTTATAGGTTAGTAATCTACAGGCATATAGAGCATTCACCTGAAAGATCGATACCGCAGGAAAGTACAATTTTTTTATTGTAAAAGGAGGCAAAGTTGTTTGTTATTGCTGTGGGGTTATTCAGGAGTCTGTCTTGATGTTTATTCATTCATTTATTGATCATAGATAACTGCTGATATATTTACTCTCAAAGTTGTATTTATTTTGTTTTTATGGTATCATAAGTGCTCATTCAGTGCAGTGTGAAATCCACAGGCTCGTGACTTGTGTCAACATTTATTTATTTGCAATTGTGTATTTAGAATTTATCAATCAATCAAACTTTATTTCGACATGTAATGTCATAAAAGCACAGTAATATATAAAACACAATTACATAAAAGATACATTTTAAAAACATGTCATAAAAAGATCTAATTGCCTAATACAATAAATATTTAAAAAATGTATTAAACTTAGCAGCTTTGGTGAAAAAAGAAAGGTTAAGAGGAACTAATTAGCCTCTGCCTGATCAGCCATGCCCAGCCTAAGAATTTGGCCACCCCGCAGATTATGGTAGTGTTTGTGGTCGTTTTAAGGATTCTCAGGGCGGCAGAACAGTCCCTTGTCCCTAGCTGCAGGCAAACGGGCCTTAGCCATTTCGTTCTTGGAGGCGCATAAGCTGGACAGACAAAAAGAAAATGGGAGATGTTTTCGACAGCACCAGAGCAAGTTGGACAATCCGGGAGAGTCTTATGGGGGGGATTCCACTTACTAGTACTTTCACAGAGGGGAAGGGTCCCAAACCTGAACTGGATAAAAAGTAATCTATCCTTGGGCTTCGTAATGAAGTCCAGGTAAGGTTCTAAAAAGGGCATGAGCTTGTGTTGACGAAATGCCTCTGTCAACCTACCAAGATTGGGGTCTCTTTGCTCCAGGGCATCAACCAATGCCCAAAAAGCTTTTTTGGTTTCCTCCTTCGATATTGGTGCCCCCAGATCCCCATCAGATGCGAGGCCTGTTACGACCAAGAGCTTCTTAATGTTTATGAGCCACTCGATTAATTTAGAAACAGGAGTACAATTGTCATCACACAATGGTATCATGAACATGCCAATGGGTACAACGAGTACACACAGGTTACAGCACACATTTCCTTGGCCCACATCATGGTTGCCAGATGAGAGGTGAGAAACGGAGGGAGGCATTGAGAAGACAGTCTTTCAAGAATGGGGGAAAATAAAAGGGTAAAGGAAAACATGGAATAACAAGCATTGGCATAGCCAATAGGTCTCGCCTTTGGGACCTTATAAGTGTTTAGCCATGCAACAGCTGCTATTGTTGCACCAAGGATATTGTACTGCATAACTAAACACTTATAAGGTTCCAAAAGCGAGACCTATTTGGCTATGCCAATGCTTGTTTGTTGTTGGTGGTGGTATAGGTCGCGCAATAACTTTGTTTCTGAACGATGACGATAAGGGTGCATCTTTGTTTAAAAACTATATAGTATTCAAGCACGAATCCATACACTGTTACCTCTACCGTGAGCATATGGCATGCGGCAACCAGCAACAACAGCGACTCTTAAAAGTCAAATGTACAAAAACATCCAAGCATAACATGCGGAACACTGGGCACCCAACACAGCGAGCACAGTAGATAAAACATGTCATGTTAAGACATGGCAGCATCTGGGAACAATCGGATAAGTGATGTTACGGCAGAAATAAACGTATTTGGCAACAAGCTTGGACTGGAACAATGGAAGTGCAGATAAATCAAAAATTATTCAATATTCATAATTCAATATGCTTAAAATTGGTCTCGCTCAATCTACAGGCAGTCCAGCGTGAACGCCTGGCACAGGAATAAAGGCAGCATCAGAGTTGAGGACTATTAAAACTTATTTTAGCTTTAACCACGATGTAACCGTTAACGCACCTCCCCGTCCTCAAAAATGTTGGCAGTCTGGATTCAGTACCGGCCACATCAGAAATAACATCCGCGCATCCTCCAATGGCTACCCGTTAAAGAATGTAAACGCTGGCACAGCCACTGTGCATAGACAGCCCTCTGGCACAGCCGGTAGCGCAGAAACAACCCGTTTCCAAAGCAGAAAAGACAACAGTATATTTAGATCACTGCTTCGGCCGTTAAAAAAAAAAATTCTGTCCCTGCACCGGAGAAGCAGCCGACAACCATCCCACTGATAGACTCCACTTTAGCAGTAGGTGAGAATCGCTAGATTACTATGCTGTACGAAGAGGCGCCCGGTAACAGCATGGCAAAGGGTGCGTCCTATGGTACATGATTGCCAGACGTGGTGGAAGATGGGAGAGGGCAACGTAAGATGGAACCAATTCCCAGCCAATCAGGACCAGGCCTGAAAGGGTGGGAGGACTTATAGAGGTAGAAAGGGGACACCATACCAGCGAACGTACTAAAAACAAACAACAACACTAAATGGGAACGTCACAGCAGCCCTAACAAGCATCGTGGCACCGGCGCTTTACTTTGAACATTAAAAGTAAAGCGCGGGTGCCGCGATTATAGCAAAAGTAAAGAAATAGATGTTTTTTTCTGTTTCTTTACTTTTGCAAAAGTGGAAGTCATCACGGTTCTAATGACCCGTGAAAGACTGCTGGCGGGCGGCTGCGCGCGTGAACGCAAGCGCTAGGCCAGCCAGCAGCACTTTGAAAACTCATCTACAAAATGTCTCTCCGAGCAGCACATGCGCGCTGACTCAGCGAGACCTAAAAAAACGAAAGGGAACGAGAAGAGAGAGGGTAACAGGGGTGGGGGCGGGGACCGGAGAGGAGGGGGTGACCCAGGATTGGGTGTCTAAGTGACAGGTGAGGAGGTATGTGTCATCACTGCTGGGGGCGGCACGGCTGGTGCTGCCCCGTTCTAGTCAATGATGACCACGCAGGAAGGGTGACCACGTGAGAATGTCGCTGCCCGCGTCCCACGCAGAGGGACATCAGCAGGGCAGCCTTCTAGTGGCCGCCCGTCGCAGCCTTCCCCCCCCCCCCTGCTCCGCCTCGCTAGCAAGGCCGCGCCCAGGGAGGGGAGCTCCCAATGAGTTTGCCTTTAGGAGGCGTGCCGATAGGGGGGGGCGAGGCTAGACCCCCTACTTAGGCGTCTCTCTCACCCAGTTCCTCCTCTGCTTCCTGCGCGCCGCTCCTACCATTTTTTGGCGCCTTTAGGGTTAGCGAGCTGGTGGTGAAATCGAAGGTTGACCTGTCTGGCACAGCGCTGGGTATCGCAGACGTGGCCCTTAATGTATCCCTGGAGCTCCGCATTCGCAAATCCAAGACAGACCAGGCGGGGAGGGGAAAGACAGTTGTTCTACAAGCCTTGGGGGACAACAGGTACTGCCCGGTCCACACTGTCAGGGAATACCTGGCCTTACGCCCAGCGGCCCCGGGCCCCTTCCTGATTCATGCGGATGGGTCCCCCCTCACTAGGTTTCAGTTTGATCGCATTCTGGGTGCCACCCTTGACAAGGGGGGCTTATCAGGGAGGGAGCGCAGATTCTCCTCACACTCCTTCCGAATTGGCGCTGCCACCTCAGCGGCCAAAGCCGGCCTGGGCCCAGAGGGTGTGAAGGGTGTGGGGCGCTGGGAGTCCGATTGTTTTAAGAGATATGTTCGACCTTGATGCTGCATGTACATTTCTGAGTTTTCCCACTTGAGTTTTCCTTTTCGGATGAACATATCTGAGCGTCTTTAAACTGTGTTCTACAACGGGTATCCCCCGCATAATTTGGTGTGCAAATAAAGATACAACTACCTAAAAGCTGCTTCATCGTGTCATTGACAGGTCACCAGGTTTGGTTGATGGGACACTCCTGCATCACGAGGTTGGAACGCTGGGCAGCACACAGGAACTGGTCGCAGAGTTTTGTTCACACAGTTTGTGTGGTTGGGCTCCCCGGGGATGAAATGGAGTGAAGCACAGGGCTCAATTGAACAGCATTTGGCGGCTGGGGGGGTACAGCCGTTGGTCATCATCTTACACCTTGGGGGAAATGACCTTGTTTCCAGGGGAAGGAGGGCCCTGCTTATGTCCATGCAAACTGACCTGCCAGCCATTAGCCAGGTTGGGGGGTCATGCGAAGTGTGGTGGTCGGAAATTGTCCCCCGCAGGATTTGGAGGGGGGCCAGGTCTCCGGCAGCAGTAGATCGGTCACGCAGAAGGGTCAATAGGTCCATGCAAAAATTCATGGAGCGCAGGGGCATGGGCTTCATCAGACATGCATTGATCCAAGAGAAGGTGGAGGGGTTCTACAAGCCGGATGGGGTCCACCTGTCCAGGGTAGGGATGGATATGTTCCTGCTGGACGTGCAAGAGGCGCTAGCAAGGGCAGGGCATCAGTAGCAGCTATGAAGGGAGGGGGGCTCTGGCAGCGACGGAAGCCTCCCCAGAGCTGTGGCGGAGTTACAGGGCGATCTGGAGGCAGAAGGGTACAGTAAGGGTACCTCTGCAACAGGCGGTACAGTAAGGGTACCCCTGTCCGGCACAGTAAGGGTGCCCGAGCCAAGGTCCGGGAGCCGAAGGGGGTTCTGGGAAGACCGCGACGGCGCCCCGTTAGTCCTTCGGGCGGTTGGGGGGCCTGACCAACCGGGGGTGTGCCACAACACGCTCCGCCCCTGTCAAAAGGGGCGGGAGTAGGAGACAGATCACGTGACCCAGTGGATGATATGAAAATAAATATGTGCCGCACTGCCGGGCATCGACCCACCGTGCGTGCTGGCTCACCAGGCGGGCGGAGCAGCGAGGGGCTGCTTGCCCTGGATCGCCCGTAAGATAACCCATTTATCGTCATACTTATGTTGTATGAAATAAACCTGCAGCAGTTCTTCACCCACAATGAAAGTGTCAGTGTAATCCTTGGGTGACGTCTGTACATGCGTGTTGAGTGGAGCGGATGACGGTGTGGTCACTATGCCGCTGCCCGCGTCCCACGCAGAGGGACATCAGCAGGGCAGCCTTCTAGTGGCCGCCCGTGGCAGCCTTCCCCCCCCCCATCCCCCCCCTGCTCCGCCTCGCTAGCGAGGCCGCGCCCAGGGAGGGGAGCTCCCAATGAGTTTGCCTTTAGGAGGCGTGCCGATAGGGGGGGGTGAGGCTAGACCCCCTACTTAGGCTTCTCTCTCACCCAGTTCCTCCTCTGCTTCCTGCGCGCCGCTCCTACCTGGCCACGCGTATTCCCACCCTCTCCGCTTACCCTGCGCGGCAGAGGCAGTGCGTTATTGGAATGTTTTAATGTTTCTCTTTGCGTTGCAGGCGGAGTTACAGGGCGATCTGGAGGCAGAAGGGTACAGTAAGGGTACCTCTGCGACAGGCGGTACAGTAAGGGTACCCCTGTCCGGCACAGTAAGGGTGCCCGAGCCAAGGTCCGGGAGCCGAAGGGGGTTCTGGGAAGACCGCGACGACGCCCCGTTAGTCCTTCGGGCGGTTGGGGGGCCTGACCAACCGGGGGTGTGCCACAACACGCTCCGCCCCTGTCAAAAGGGGCGGGAGTAGGAGACAGATCACGTGACCCAGTGGATGATCTGAAAATAAATATGTGCCGCACTGCCGGGCATCGACCCACCGTGCGTGCTGGCTCACCAGGCGGGCGGAGCAGCGAGGGGCTGCTTGCCCTGGATCGCCCGTAAGATAACCCATTTATCGTCATACTTATGTTGTATGAAATAAACCTGCAGCAGTTCTTCACCCACAATGAAAGTGTCAGTGTAATCCTTGGGTGACGTCTGTGCATGCGTGTTGAGTGGAGCGGATGACGGTGTGGTCACTAGAAAAGTCTGCCGTATCTTGCAGCTTATAGATGCGTTTCTCACAGGAGGTCATTTTGTACATCTCTAAGAGCCATTCCTCGTGTGTGTGTGGGGGTGGGTGGGTGCGGAGAGCACCAGCGGCGATGGCTACCGAGCTGAGCAGCCGTTAGTGCCGGGTTCATTAATCAGTATTCATGGTGGCACAGTGAGGGGGGGCTGCCGGATCATGGATCATTATCAGATGGCATGGGTGTGGGGATGTCTATCGTCCTGCTTAGTGTGGATGCCACCTCAACCCAGAGGCTGCGGAGGGCAGGACAGTCATGCAGTGCATGCACCAGGTCAGGGGGTACGTGTCCACAGTGCCAGCAATCAGAGTGGTGCAGTGGCCCTGCTGTCTTGAGTTTTGTTGGCGTCCGCCGCCATCCATGGTGGCAGAATTTCATCCAGACCCCTCTCGCTCCCCGGTTCAAATGATTCAGTATCTCGACCCCATCTTCCGCCTCATATTCCAACTGTGGTCGAGCCTGGCACTTGGCGCTCAGTTTCACTGCCTGCGCTTGAGAGCACAGATGACGTAGCAGGGGATTATACAGGCCTGAGGTCCCACCCTCGAATTGTCCCCAGGTGTGGGGATAGGTACTCACCAGAGAGGAGGGAGGGCCCCAGGTTGGGTCACTGGCGTATCGAAACTTGAGGGGGCCTCCCTGGAGGGAGGGCCCGAGGTTGGGTCACTGGGTATCGAAACTTGAGGGGGCCCCCGTGGAGCTTGCCCCCCGCCCCCCCCCCCAGCACCGCGGGGGCTGCGTCCGCGAGGGAGGCAGTAACGCAGCTCACACTTTGGCGCTTCCCAATTGGAACTGTGACTTTTAGAATCAAATCGGGCCCACAAAACACTTCTGCAACATTCTCATAAGAATGACAGACAACAGCTCTTTAAATGCTTTATGTAAGTTTTAAGGTAAAAATACAGACTATACTCTGTAAATTAGCAGCATAGTATATAAACCAAAATTAAAGAACTCAGTGCAGCTCAGAATAAAATCCGGCATAGATTTAGCATCTAGGAATAGCAGGGTCTCTCTACTGTGAGAGAAATGCGCACTCATACAGTGCTTCGGCCAGTAAAGTTCATACATTGGGCTGATGCAATATTAACAGATCTAGAGCGAGCACGCTTTGTCACTGGCTTACTGCACTCTGGAGGCTCTCTGAGAACTTTTTCTGCTGACTAGTGTCGGAATCAACAATGAAATCACATGACAGAGGATGACGTCTAAACAGGGTGGGAGGCAAGGTTCAATATTAGCAATAACTCACATATAGCTCTCGATTTGTATTAATACAAATTAGCGCTCACAGCAGTAACATAGTAAAAAGTAAACATGAAACACTGTAAATAAACAGCTATAACTAAAACAAACCCCCAAAATCTAACTCCAAGAAACCTATATTTTTTTAGCGCTCTATTCAAGATAAAATAACCTTTTTTTAACTGTTGGCTTCCAAAACAAATACATTAGAACATATAATCGAATTCAGTCACTACTCAGCCACTTTCCATATAAGTTGAAATTTCTGGCTGGTTTGAAGATTTGGCAAGCCATTAATTGGTGCTTAGATATAAAAAGCTGCTTTGATGCACTGGGGTATTCTTTATGCCACAGAATGTCTTCTACGCGAGCTACATGAGCCTTCGATAGCTCAGTTGGTAGAGCGGAGGACTGTAGAGGGGAAGCTGACATCCTTAGGTCGCTGGTTCAAATCCGGCTCGAAGGACTTTTCTTAACTTTTTTCCTCTGCTTTATATAACTAAGCGCCTCTTTCTCAGACACTCACACACCTGGGCTTTTCCTGCCTCCTCTCTTCTCCTTTACAAGCCAGCTTCCTCCTTTGGCGCGAGCGGGCGGGTGGGAGGGAGAGTCTCCCTCCCCACTCCCTGTGTGCAGCCCCCGCTGCAATCCTCCATCATTAGTCAGAGACAGGGGCCCCTGGGCTGAAGAGCCAGGCCGGGCCCAGTGGGAAGCAGCTCTGGGAGCTGTTTGTTGACTCTGGCATCAGGTGATGTTGCTGAGAGATCCTGCTAGTGAGAAGGTTGTTGTGAGGGAGGAGTGTGTGTGTATGAGACGGAGTGTGTGTGTTTGTTGAGCCTGTGGCACCCTGTGTTGGTGACAAGGAGCTGGGAAAAGAGATAGATCAGTCACAGGCAGGACAGGGCGGGTTGAAGGGCACTCAAGGAGCTGCTCAGCAAAACCGCTGCATCGAATCCTCGTTAGTATAGTGGTCAGTATCCCCGCCTGTCACGCGGGAGACCGGGGTTCAATTCCCCGACGGGGAGGTCCGTATTTTTTTTTTTAAACTTATACTACATTTCCACAATTGAACACCGACTTTAACTGCAATTTTTAATGCGATGCTGACACTTTTTATTTATGGCCACCACAGCTGGTACAACGTAAAACATTTACTAATGCAATCACACACCCTTCAAAATCTATCACGGACAGTTTGTAAGTGCTACTACACCTTTTGGGATGGATTGCTGCCTTTTTATTTTAAGCTGCTGTGTACTTTCTTGGAAATGAAAACGTTTAATGGGGGTTATTATTGAAATAAAAATCGGAGGACTACATGGTGAACAATACAAATAATAAGGGGGCGGGCTCTGAATGGGGACTTGGTTTATATGACAATGAAACTTTTCATGTTTATTTAAGTGAAATGGTTTAGAACTTACTGGCACATTCTGAATGCAAAGGAACCCCTGACCCGGACGTGCACGTCCCACCACCGCCAACAGTGCTTTTATGTTTCTTGGGTCCAGGCATGATTTCTAAACCCAGGTCAGGTGTTAGCGCCGCATGCTGGGACTTGTAGTCCAGTTTTATAACCCTCTACAATTAGGGCCCCGGGCCCCACCATCTAAAGGAGACTCTGTCCAGGGGGAGCTGCACGTGTTCACCCGGGACACCTCAGAGCTGGGGAGCCCCGAGAAGAAGCTCTGACCAACCTTTTAATTGTACTTTTTATTTTATTTGATGATAATTGATTCTTGATGTTTCCATTCTCAGGTATGTGAGAGGTGGGTGTCAGAAATCTGCGATGCTTGGACACTCTCCACAGACTTCAACCTATTTAAGGCAAAGTCGTTGTTTTCCTCATAGTTTGCCTCAATGCAGTGCACTTTCTGTGTCTGCTGCTATTTTCCCCCCTCTAATAAATACTAGCGTGCTTTACCTACTTTAGTTGAGGAACAAAATTCAACTCAGAAACAGATTCGGCCACACAATTTAACTCACACGTGCCATGGCAACTACAAGCCCTCCCTGGTGGTCTAGTGGTTAGGATTCGGCGCTCTCACCGCCGCGGCCCGGGTTCGATTCCCGGTCAGGGAAGGAGAATTTTGCATACTTTTTTCACTTCTATGGTTGATTCTGGCCAGGGAAATATTTTATTTTTCATTGTGTTTTTAATTGTAGAGGAACACATTTTTTTAAATTTAAAAAATGGAACTGTTTTATTACATGTATTTCTTCTTCAATTTAAGTGTCACCAGTTATAACCTAACATTCCACACTGACAGAAGAGTGGGGCGCTGGTTCACCAAGCTGATGATTGGCTTAGTAGATTCAGGAGACTTTCACCGAGAACCTTTAGTGCTGACTAGTGTGAAACTATTAAAGTTTATTATTGAAGCAGAATCCATAATAATAGCAAATGACACAGGATAACGTTTAAACAAGATGAAAGACAATGTAAACAGGGTTCAATATTAGCAATAGCTCACATATAGCGCATTATTTTTATTAATAGAAAATTAGCGCTCGATCTCCTCCCGGGCCCAAAGATGTCATCACCACTTCAATTCTGTATCACAGTACACCATTCAATCAATCAATCAAAAGACCTTTATTCGAATTTCATAAAATTCATAAAAGTACATGTATAAAAACAGTTCATTATTACAATATTTCAATGCAGTTTCATAAAGATGAAAAACCGATACAGCAACAATTCAGGGATTTTCCATCATTTTACGTACACGTGTAATAAGTCTTAAGAAAGTGCTGGTGCGGAAAATTAGTTCATCTGTCTCCAGAGAAAGTAACATTGAGCGGGACTCCTCCAAAGAAAGTGGTCTCTGCTTTCTAAAATAGGGTGTTAAAAACCAATTAATATATTTTAAATAAAATTTACAGAAGAATAGAAAATGCAACTCATTCTGTGTGCTAATACCGTCACACGGGCAAAGACTATACTCTGTCGAGCGATGGTAACCCAAAGGGAAACCCAATAAAAATTTTACAGAGCCTACCCTTAAGCGGAATAGCAAGGACCTTTCCCAGTTAGACATGGGTAGGGTGAGATAGAGTGGGAATGGTTGCGAACACATATCATTCTCCATATATTTGACTACAGTGGGTTTTGATATTTCCCTTTCCATTCTTTCTGTGTCAAAAAGTGCATAAAGTGCTTGTTTGACCTCTGCCTTATCTTTGGGTTCAATTCTTAGTGGGTCAGAAAAGAGGTCGCCTCTATTTACGGCGCTTAATATTTTTAGGACTCCGGCGAGCCAAGGAATCAGTAAGCCGTGGTCACATTTGAGGCAGTCTTTGATTATATCTTGAGTTAAAGTGGCTGCATTGTTCCTCCAAATTCTCAGCCAGAATAGAGCTGGTCTGGATCTAATGAAATCACAGATATAGGGAAGATTTAGCTCTTTGTGGCAAATGAATTCGGAGGATGAGATTGGGGCACCCAGTAATTTCCTACAAAAACGGCTCTCTTCACGTTGAATGCCGGGATTTTTGCCCAGACCCCAAACCTCAGCCCCGTAAGTGGTGGCGGGAATGCACTGTAATCTAAAAATGTTTTAAATGGCACTAGTAGCTCCTAGTTTCTTTGGGCGTGGGAGACTCAATATTGAGTTGGTGGCTTTCGAGAACTTGCTCATGGCGTGGGCAGAATGCCCACCCCATGAGCCGTTCGCAGCGAAAACCACCCCTAGGTATGTAAAAGAGTTTACAGAATCTAATTTATTGGGTCCAATATGTATGGTGTTAAGTTTCCGTTTCCCAGGCCCACATGACATTATAAAAGACTTTTTAAAATTTACATGCAGATCTAAACCCTCCATATGGTGGACAAAGTTTTCCACAAGCAGACGGAGGGCATTTGGGGTGCGGCCCATGAGGACCGCATCATCTGCGTATAATAAAACTGGTAAAGGAAGCCCCTGAATAATTGGCACATCTTTAGTCACTAATTTTAATGCTTTTGCTATCCCATTAATATAAATAATAAACAGCAGGGGTGCTAAAACGCACCCCTGTCTGACCCCCCTGCCGATCTTTATGGGTCCGGATACTTCACCACCTGACCCAATCCTAACTTGTGCCTTGAGGTCTGTGTGGAGGTACGCTAAAAAGTGTACGAGAGCCTCATCCAAGCCGTAGTTAAGTAGCATAGTCCATAATTTCGATCTATTAACTAGGTCGAAGGCTGATGAGAGATCCATAAAAGCAAGGTAAATAGGGGATGATCGAGCGACGTTGTACTTGTCAATTATCAGTTTTAAGTTCAAACACTGCTCGACCGTACCCACCCTGCTCCTGAATCCCATCTGACACGGGTCCAGCAAATCTGAGTCTTCTATCCACTCTAACACCCTATTATAGATAACTCGCCCAAGTATTTTTAACGTGTTATCCAGGAGCGAGATTGGGCGATAGTTGGCTGGGTCTGATCTGTCACCTTTTTTGTATATTGGGACTATGATGCTAGAAGACCACGTCTTGGGGATAGATGCTTTTGACAGGCTATTAAAAACATTGTGGAGGATCGGTGCCCATAAATCCGGACTGTGTTTTATGACGTCTATAGGGAATCCATCTGGGCCAGGTGCCTTGTTACCAAGGCTCTCTTTGATGGCTGCTTCTACCTCGTAAAGGTCAATATGCAAATTTTGCAGCTGTCCCAGATCTGGGATAGTTAACTCCTCAGTGGGGGCAGCATATATTTTAGAAAAGTGGGCCTCCCAAATGCTACTGGTTATGTTACAACTGGTTGAAGATAGATGTTTGCCCATATCACGCGTTTTCCTAACGGCGGCCCAAAAAGGGCCGCTGCTCTTTAGGTTGGCGCTGACAACCAGTGATTCCCACTGTTCCGTTAGTAGGGCAGCCTTCCTTTCAGCTATTTTTTGTTTATAATGTTTCCTAGCTGTCTGTACCTCTACAGGGTTCCTTGGCTTGATAGCCAATGCCCTACGTAGTCCCTTATTTGCAGTTGAACAGGCGGAGTCAAACCATCTTGGGTCTTTCGCTTTGGTAGATGAAGGAACTGACAAGACGGTCTTAATTGTTTCACATAATTTACAAAAATCGGTGATTATCCTACGACAGTTCCCATCAGATAATAGACAAGAGTCAATTAATTCTTGATGATCATTTTTTACACTGTCAAGTATGGCTGCACAATCGATTCCCCTCCATTTTAAGCGGAGGCCACCACAAGATAGTGTAAAATCTCTTGCTCCGTTTAGGTTAGCATATACCGGGCTTGGACCCAAGTGTAAGATAACTATAAGAGGGTTATGATCTCTAAATGATGACTCCACCACTTCAGAGTCCATAACACAATTGGTTAGGTGAGGGGATGTGAAAATGAAATCAATGGTAGAGCGGGAATCCCTCCCTCTAAACGTAGGGGCGCAGGCCATCCCAGGGGTTCGACTTACTTCCATAACATTACTTAAAATATGTTCGTTTAATATCTTAGCCAATTCAATGCCCCTTCGTTCTGCTTGATCCAAAAGATTATTATCCTTGTGCCAATACTTCCTTAAAATTTTCGCATTAAAATCTCCCCCCATGAGGATCCCTGACTTATCTTCTAGACCTATGTTGGATTCAAGGTGTACTAAGGTGTTGGAAAGTGCTGTATAGATCCTGTTCGGTACAGAATAAAAATCATTATTGTAAAAATTGATTAAATAGAGCTTAGTCTTTCGATTATATTCAAGAACCTGAATATTTGGGTTCCCTTCTGATAAATCCTTAAAAGTACCTCCCGCCAATATCCTGATACCAATAAAAAGTCCTCCCACTGCACGGCCGAAGGCAGGTTTTGAGGCGTGCACACTAAAGCAATGGTAACCTTCTAGGTGCACGTTCCCTACAGCCCAGGTCTCTTGAAACATGATGATGTCTTTGCCATTCAATAGCTGGACCCATCAAGGGTCAGACAATCTTGAGTCTAATCCTGCAACGTTCCAGCTAAGGATGGACAGGTTTGAACCACTAGGGATACCTGGAGGCTTATCCCTTACACTCTGCTTGGGATTAGTTGGCAAAGTTGTTATATCCACACAAGTGACTGGTGATGGGGCAGTGACAACCTTTGTGACCTTTGGTCGGGTTATATTAATTTCTATGGGATCTGGAAGTACCCCGATTGTGTCAGTTACCTCTGCGCATTCAATATTGCTTGTGCTATTCCCCAGTCAATCCAGTTCTTCTAAATTTGAAAAAGCGTGTTCAAACCGGTTATAGGTGGGGACATTATACATATATCTCATCTCGTTCTGAGCAGTATTAAAGTTTAAATTAGTCCCTGCGTAAAGGCCTCTCCCTTGGAATATACTGGGGCGCGATGGGATAGGATGGATATGGCATCGGGTGTATCGATGGTGTGAACGCATTGCCTAATGAGGGGCCATTCCTAAAATCAGGGTATTGATCCTGGTGGTGCCTTCGACTGGTGGTTCTGATATAGGGATTCATATCCTGTCTATATCCCCAGGAATTAATCCCGAAATTAGGGCCATGGTCTATCAAGTGCCTATAGAAGTACCCAAGAGGGAGAAGAGTAGTATTGTATTCCCATTGTGAGGGTTGTGGGGCTTTTGCAAGCGTTCATTGCGCCCATTGCGGGGACCTGAAATTTATAATTATACAGTCCCCCCTCAAACTTTTTTCTCAACGGACCCACCCACCCTACTCTTTGGGTGTGAATAATCTCCCCAGCACCCTCCATCGGGAAATCACAATTTTTGGATAGCCAATGGAGGGTTCTATTTTTAAGATTAATAAAATTTTCCTCTTGGTCTTTCCTTAATTTGGGCACATTAGATAAAACCAAGACATAAGCTCCACACTCTGGGGGTAGGCTGATACAAGCCGGGATCTGTCTCGTAATAGGTGGAATAAGCTGATCCAGTTTAGCTAGAGGCATAGAGGGAGAGTTACAGGCATCAATGTTATCTTGTCTAGATTGTGCCTTATTACTTTTGGAAACATTTTTGTCCATACCTACGGGAGTATCAACCCTGATAAGTTTAGGTTGAGGTGCCTGTTTGGCTGGATGATCCGTATTAGGTGGGTTTTTACTTGTGCTTGGTTTTGGAGGTAACAGGGGATCATTAGTATGTCCTTTGTTATTCATATTAGTACCACTTAATTGTGGTTTATCTACAGTGGTTACCCCCAAACTATGCATAGTTATTTGATTGCGCCCAACACCTAATTTTGTGACGTGGTCATTTAATTCCTTCAGCCTCTTTTCAATGTTTAGGACTTGTAAATTTATTGGCCCCAGGAGAGTGGTTATCAATGTCTCCAGTCTCCCCCAAAATCCCTCATTCTCTGTCACGGTGTTGATTTCTATAATGGAGGAATCCGGCGCGCCAAATTGATCTCCCCCCTTGTCCTTATTTAGCTCTACAGGGGCAGCAGTCCTCCGTGATCGGTTTTGGCTGTCCTTGTATTTGTCAAATGTGGGCTCATTATGCTTCCGTTTGCTCTTAGCTTTTTGCCTTTTGGCTTTCTGGCCCCTAGTTTGCATAGATACGCTGGTACTTTGATCCCCATCTGTAGCCAATATATCAGAATCGGGGCATAGACCTGCTATGTGTATCTGATCATTGGCTAAGGGTTCCGAGAGAACGAGGTCCCTGTTTATGCTTGGCTCTATCAAGGTAGGGGTTGACGACAGCCTAGTATCCATTGAAAAGTGGCCACAAGAGGCGGTATCTCCATTAGTGCAGTTCTCGTTATTATCTGCGCCCGGGAGCCCCGCATAGGATGTGGCTAGCAGGGAGTCCAATGATTTTTCCAATGAAATATCTTGATGCATAAATAGGGGCAAACTTGGTGGGAGCGATAAGCGCCTTTCTGTATTCTGAATTGCCGTGGCAACAACGCCAATGGTTTTCTGTAGCATTTTGTCTATTGCTGTCAGGCTAGGCAGTGGGGTGGTGGGGGTTGATACTGGTAGTTTCTGCTTACCCTTTCTTCTTGGTGCGACTAAACTCTTCTTTCCCATGGTAGGTATTTATGCCGGAGCCCAGCAGTGAGTTGGCAGCAGTTTCTGGTGTGCGCCTGTAACCAGAAGCGTTAGAGGGGGGGCCCAGCCCTGCCTTCTCCTGGCGATGACGGGCAAGGACGGGCCCGCCCTTGGCCCGGGCGCTGCTAGCGCACGTCCCGCGCTGCAGAGGCACCCGGCGGCTTTTGAAAAGCTCCGGCGCGCCCAGATGTCGTCAGGCGCTGCGCCGATGCCAGGGAATGCTGGGAAATGGTGTTCGATACAGCCGTTCCCCTCACGGCGATGAATGAAGTGCAGGGAGCAGGATTCCCCCGCTTGCTGAGCCGTTCACCTCACGGCAGGTAAGTGGATTCACAAGGTGTCCCACGGGTCTGAAGGCGCGTCCCGCGCTGCGGAGGCACCCGGCGGCTTTTGAAAAGCTCCGGCGCACCCAGATGTCGTCAGGCGCTGCGCCGATGCCAGGGAATGCTGGGAAATGGTGTTCGATACAGCCGTTCCCCTCACGGCGATGAATGAAGTGCAGGGAGCAGGATTCCCCCGCTTGCTGAGCCGTTCACCTCACGGCAGGTAAGTGGATTCACAAGGTGTCCCACGGGTCTGAAGGCGCGTCCCGCGCTGCGGAGGCACCCGGCGGCTTTTGAAAAGCTCCGGCGCACCCAGTTGTCGTCAGGCGCTGCGCCGATGCCAGGGAATGCTGGGAAATGGTGTTCGATACAGCCGTTCCCCTCACGGCGATGAATGAAGAGCAGGGAGCAGGATTCCCCCGCTTGCTGAGCCGCTCACCTCACGGTAGGTAAGTGGATTCACAAGGTGTCCCACGGGTCTGAAGGCGCGTCCCGCGCTGCGGAGGCACCCGGCGGCTTTTGAAAAGCTCCGGCGCACCCAGATGTCGTCAGGCGCTGCGCCGATGCCAGGGAATGCTGGGAAATGGTGTTCGATACAGCCGTTCCCCTCACGGCGATGAATGAAGTGCAGGGAGCAGGATTCCCCCGCTTGCTGAGCCGTTCACCTCACGGCAGGTAAGTGGATTCACAAGGTGTCCCACGGGTCTGAAGGCGCGTCCCGCGCTGCGGAGGCACCCGGCGGCTTTTGAAAAGCTCCGGCGCACCCAGATGTCGTCAGGCGCTGCGCCGATGCCAGGGAATGCTGGGAAATGGTGTTCGATACAGCCGTTCCCCTCACGGCGATGAATGAAGAGCAGGGAGCAGGATTCCCCCGCTTGCTGAGCCGCTCACCTCACGGCAGGTAAGTGGATTCACAAGGTGTCCCACGGGTCTGAAGGCGCGTCCCGCGCTGCGGAGGCACCCGGCGGCTTTTGAAAAGCTCCGGCGCACCCAGATGTCGTCAGGCGCTGCGCCGATGCCAGGGAATGCTGGGAAATGGTGTTCGATACAGCCGTTCCCCTCACGGCGATGAATGAAGTGCAGGGAGCAGGATTCCCCCGCTTGCTGAGCCGTTCACCTCACGGCAGGTAAGAGGATTCACAAGGTGTCCCACGGGTCTGAAGGCGCGTCCCCCATTCATTAATTTTCGCTTCTTCTGTTTGATCTCTTCGAAATCCTTCTGTGTTCACACTCACTCCACCCTAATTTTTTGGCTGTCTTATTTCCCTCTGGCGGCCGTACCATACACAATTCTTCTTTCTTATTCACTTCAAGGCTCAATTTAGTAGGAGGTTTCTTTAAAGTCCCCTCACCTTTCCCAATGATATGGACAGCATTTGTTTTCTCTTCTCCTCTTTCTTCATCTTTTCTTGTCCTTTCATTCAATTAATCGATGACTATTCTTTCCTCTGCATTAGTTTCAAATGTTGCATCACACACGTCATGATCTGTAAGGCTTTTGTTAGATAAAGGAGTAAAGAATTTCATCATAAACTCATGCTGTCCCCTTGATTTAGACCCTTTATAAGCGTTAGACATATGTTTAGTAGCCAACAGATATAGATTCTCGATTTACAATAGATACATTTTCTAAAGAATTATCAAAATTAGAACAAAAGAGTTCAATCAAGTTTTGTTGGTAATATAGATTAAGAAAACCAGGACAAGAAAAAGAATAAGACAATGGAAGGTGAAAATAAGCTGCCCCTTTGGCTGCAGAAGCAGGCAGATAAGAGCAAATAAAACAATTTTCACCTTACATAACCTTAACGTATTCAGATAACATTTTATAATACACATTATAGCTATAAATATTCTCGTCTTGTGGAAAGTGAAATTTTTATTTAAGATGGAGGGATAGTCACGGAAGCAACAGTAATATTATTTAAATGGAACTTTTCGGACGGTGGATTATATAGGGTAATGGGGCTCCTGAGAAATACGCAGTGGGTGTTTTCTATTGAAAAATTAGGATTACGGTGCATAAGGGTAGGGAGAGCCACCCTCCTCCCCAACGTGTGGATAACCACTGATAAACTAAAGCAGCATTCCTTTGCACACGCCAACAGTGTATGTTATATACATCATTTACAGTAACAAAAACACGCTTGTTCCTCCACTGAAACCGTCACTTCAGTTTAATCCTGAAATCCTTAGCCAACACGTGTTGTGTTGCGCTTAATGGTTGTGCGCAGCGACTTCTTCAGGGCTATTCTCTCTTTGTATGGACCCTTAATCCCGGATTTGAGATCAACCACTCTAATCGTTAGGCCACATCCTGTTCAAGGTATGGTGATAATATGCCTTGGCAGTAGAAATGTAAGCAATGCTATTTCAGAGAATATTATCCTGGACAGGAATGCAATAAAATGTTAGTCAAATGTCATTGTGTTTAAAAGAAGGCAACTTACAAATGTGCGCTTGTAAAAGGGAGGTGTTGCTGCTCAGACCTAATGTAACCACATGACAATTTCTCCACAAATTTTCACTGCCTCTGCTTATGCGTATTCTCAGTCCAGTTGTTCGAATCACAGAAGTCGCAGGTTTTCCACTCTCCACATCGGTCTGTGATTCAGCAGGTTGTTCATTCAATGGAGATGGTGGGTTTCTGGTCCGGACTTCCTCCTCCTCTTCTGAAGCCTCAGATACCTCGAATCACAGGAGACTAGGAGAATTGGCAGATGTTGACTCTCTATCTTTCCTTTCGTGCCTTGCCCTCTTGGTATGGGAGGAGTGTATCCAATTTGGAAGACCATGTCACTTGACAGCAGTGTTCGTGATCAGAGTCAGTTGGTAGGGTCCATGCCACCTCGCTCCAGGCAGGACTTTCGGACGTGTTTCTTGATGTGGATCCAATCACCAGGGTTCAAATCATGCCCCGGAAAGTCTCATACTGTCAGGCGCTGAGCATGGGCGCCTACCAGGACGGTAGCAGGACCCGGGACTACAACGCCCAGAACACCCGGCTGCAGGAAGGCGTGGTCAAAGCCTTAAATCCCGGGGAAGCGAGCCGAGAGGCGCGCGTTATACTGTCGTTTTGAATCCGGAAGTACGGAGAACTCACAAGCTATCGGAGGACGCCTGGTGAAAGGGGAGGCCTTTTGCGGTTCCCGAGTCACGGGAGACCGCAGCGGTGCACGGATGCAAGCGCCACCGCGCCTACCCTAGAACACGGATTTCGTTGCCCGACCGGGGAACGGTGGGCTTCTGTGAATCCACGTTCGTGGTTCCCGAGAGCAGGGAGACCACCGCGGGGCGCTGAGGAAAGCGCCGCCGCTTCACGGCCGGATTATTGACTCACGGCGGTCAGGACCTGGGGGAATTCGCACGCCTCGTGCAGCAAGAAGGTGTTTTTCCCCGGCAAAGGTTACAGGGGAGAGAATCCTACAGCCCGACAGGCACGAAGAGAAAGGGGAGGCGGTTCCAGGCAAGACTTGGTTTCTGTGGCCAGTAGTTCTTCTGGAGGCCTTGGGCTACAACGTATATTTTCATTGGTCTTTTTTCATTTCATGACTCATAGCTGGTTCTATAGCTAGCAAAGTGCTACTGCTAGCGTTACTATTTGTTGACTGCCTAAACACTCCTTGGAATGTACACCCTTGAAACTGCTGGATTGAACAGCAGTGTTTTGCTTATGATTTTGGGACAGAAAGGGGAGGAATTGGATGGATGTGCGTTGACTGCCTGATGGGTTATGGCTCTGGATGGCCTTCATGGGGTAAAGGGCATCCCTAAAGAGATGTGGTGCATGCTAGGTGTATGTAGAGACACACGGATTAGTTATACCTAGTGAGACCTAAAGAGAGTAGCGACGTTGTTTTCTTGTTGTTGTTTATGTAATCTTTTGTTGCAGGTATCCTTCTCCCCGCAGTTCCCTTCCTAATTCCTTTCCCTCACCTGATAGCCCTAGCACTCTGAGTTGGTGTAATCCAGAGTCGGGGACATCTGGAGGTGGAACCCTTTGTGCATCATTCAAGGTCGGAGGAGTCGCAGTGGAACCTGACATGTACTGCTCGAGTAGCCTGGTCAAGCTGATGAGAGATGGAACGCACCACATCAGACAATCCTTTGCAGTACTCAAGAACCGTGTCATCTGTGGTATTTAACAGGGTGGTACAGAGGGCTTACACATAGATTTTCCATCAATATTTAATGCAGAGATAATCCGGTTTACTTGCATGAGGTACTTCAGATAATCATGAGCTCTAGAGGAAGAATCTCAGGCCATTTGAGTGATGTAGCAGCACTTAGCTTTATTCGTCTCAATCAGTCTCTCTACCACTCCAGATGCTTCCAGTTTATAGCTACAGTGGAATCTTTGGTAAATCCCTAAAGCCGTACGTATCAACTACCTACTCTCACTTTTAAAGTGTGTTCCTTGATCAGATTCAAGATGAGCTGGCAAGCTGAAACGTGGTATTAACTCTCACAACAGTCTTTTGCAACTGTTAGTGTAATCCCACCGCATGTTCATGCAGGATTTCCAACATGGCAGGGGCATCAAGGGAGGGAGCCCAGTGCTCTAGTTGTCAGGTTGCAGAACTCCTCAGGATCCGGGCGATGCTATAGAGGTCCACCTCCTGATCTCCCCAGACTCCAACCAAGGGTTACAGAGCCCAGAGGTGATCAGGCGAGGGAAAGGATGGGGGGAAGGGTCAGCATGGACAAGATTCTGAAAAGACAAAACATAACATATAGCAGCTATAAACAGTCTACTCTCTTTAGGTCTCACTAGCACAGGTGGTTACTATTGTTACAGAGGGCGTGGACCTCACATCCTGTGATTCCACTCACCGACGTACACCATACCAGACTCCCCACATTAGATATGTTTTTAGAGCCTTCACATGAACCAATCACATTGCCCTCTTGTGTTTGTCCCCCTTGCTATTCCAGCTTGGATCTTACATCAGACCCCAGCTACGAGTGAGTTAGCCCCCTCCTTAGGGTATTGGTGACAAAAGACAACAAAGAGTAGGCTTCCACGGTGAAGGCACCGCCGCCTGGAGTCCCTACGATGTAGCGCTTCTTCACCAGGTGAATATCAACACGCTAGGTTTCGGTTGAAGTTATTCCCTAGCTAGTGCTCCTTTAGACAAGCCCCAATGTCTCGCTCCTCTAAGGCTTATGGCTCTCTTCCAGCGCTGTGTGTTAGAGTTAGCTTCACTGAGCTAATCATCCCACAAGTCGCGCTCTCTCAGCGCTGCCTGAAATGTTGAGCTCCTTTGAGCTCAGACCCCAGTGTCGCGTTTCCCTAGCGCTGCCACCACCGGTGAGCTCCTCCGAGCTGAAAACAATATCGCGCCCTCTCAGCGCTGCCTGCAAAGTTAAGCTCCTCCGAGCTGAAAATACAAACGCGCTCCTTCGAGCGCTGCCAGAATTGTTAAGCTCCTCCGAGCTGGAAATACTATCACGCTCCTTCCAGCGCGATTCTAAAAGGCTCGTCCGAGCCTCGGCCCGTGTCGGGAAGGGAAGGCTGGTCAAGGAATCTGCGAGGAACGGGCAGGCGAAGGACAGTGAGCTCAGCCGAGCTCCGCTACTATCTCTCACCTGCTTCCTCCTCTGTAGCCGCGACTCCTCCAATTACGCTCCCCGCCTGGACGCCAAGCTCCAAGGGACGAGGAAAGTGGAGTCCTCCGGTTCGCCTTCCTCTGTAATCCGATTCTGCTCCGATCACCATTCCCGCCTGGACGCCAAGCTCCGAAAGACGGCAATAGGATCCTCGGTTTCAAAATAACGCACGCCTTCTGCCGTGCACGACGTCCTCTTATATACGCCCACTTCCTGGTTCCGGGGCTCTTGGGACTTGTAGTGTTTTAGACGCTAGGTAGGCGCCTTAGATCTCGAACCCTCACACTAGTGTCTTCAGGGGGCGTGACGCAGACACAGCCAAAAGACAGCTGGACGAAGGAAGGAACGGCTGAAGACGGAGGATGCGAGAAACCTCGAGGAAGCAGAAACCAGCAAGGAGGATGACCGGGAGAGCACGACCCCAGAGGAGAGACCCAGGGGAATCGACCAACAGACGGGAAACAGACGGACAACAGAGCCAGGAGAATTAGCGCCGAAAGGCACTGCCAGCCAGGCTAACCGTCCCGGGGGAGAGAGGGATGGGGTGACTCCCTCAGCCATGACTCGGAGGACTGTGGCTCAAGGCAAGTACCTTTCTCAAACCTCTTTACATGGGGTAGGTGGAGGAAAGGACACACGTAAGGCATAGTCCCTCACAGACGTAAAAAGCATGCAACACTGAGAGACGCATGAGAGCACCCAGGGTGATGGTGAAGGGTTAGAGTGTGTATTAGCAGAAGACACAGACACCTGACCTTGCCTTATATTTGTTTATTTTGAGGACATACATCTACCTCTTCTTCTGATGGGACGGGAAGGATCAGGAGACTGGTGACCAGGACCTTGGGGAGAAAAGACAGCATCCCGGTGTACAGTGAGGAAACTGACACCGCTAAGACTGGATTTATCCTTCCTGTTTAAGAGCCACTCCTCATGGGACTCTACTTGTTCCTTGGTTTCTGTTAATACTATATTAAAACAATAGTACCCATTACCGCTTGAGTGTCCTACCTGACAAAGTGACCACAAGTGATGTTAGAAGTGGGATAGGTCATTTAAGACTACCATGACCCAACCCATTACCACGGAGGCTATGGTCACTCAATTAGCCAAGGGACAAAGACATTTACAATTAGTCCTGGGGCAGCAGACCCAGAATGCCCAGAAAGAGAGAGAGGCCTTCCAGACCGCCCTTAAGGAACAAGCACCTATCCTAGCAGCCAATCAACAAATAAAGGTCACCGCCATTTTGCTCCTGATGGACGCCATTTCCATGGCCCGAGTTCATCCAAATATCCTCCGTTCAGTGTTACAGAAGTTCCAGGAAGGGGATGATCCTGACTATTTTTTTGTGAACTTTGAAAGAGTAGCGACAACGGCTACGAGGCCCCAGGAAAGATGGGATCAGTAAATAGATTCCCTCCGGTCGGGCGAATTACAGGCCACATACC
Source organism: Triturus cristatus (assembly GCF_964204655.1). Taxonomy (NCBI): domain Eukaryota; kingdom Metazoa; phylum Chordata; class Amphibia; order Caudata; family Salamandridae; genus Triturus; species Triturus cristatus. Next base: position 141,793,441 of record NC_140585.1, on the reverse strand, counting down.
AAGCTGCCAATCCCGCGGGACTCACTCCCTGGCCTAAAATTAAGAAAACCATCCTTGAAAGACTAGGGCACGACACAGAGTATTACAGGGCTAAATTTCGGAAAGAAAAGTGTACAGCTGGAAATAACCCCAGAACTCTCTATTATCGCATCAAGGATCTGGGCGAGAGATGGTTGCAACCCAAAGCATCCCCTATAGGGGAGGTCATTGCTAAGGTTTATCTGGAACAATACCCAGAGGCGTTACCCAGTGATACACGTACTTGGATAAAACAACATCCCCACTTAACGGTAAAGACCGCAGTCGAGCTGGCCTGCGCTTATCATAGGTCTCCAGAATTTAGGGTACAAGCGCTAAAAACAACTACAACCACCCAGAAACCCTATCCCAGAGTGGTAGAACCAAGACATCCAGGAGGAAACAGAAATATGATTAGACCCCCCTTTGAATCCTTTTCCGACCCAGTCAGGTCCCCAATGCTTCGGGTGTTCAGAACGGGGACACCTTGCTAGGAATTGCCCACTCAAGGGAGAGGGGGTAGAACCCATGGAAGTAGGGTGGTCACAGGGTCGGATTTTAACTACAGGAGAAACCCCGGGACGATACAAGACCACCATACGTCTGAATGGTAGGTCCGTAGATGCGCTATTAGACACAGGGTGCCACAAAACCATTGTTTCTCGGTAATTAATACCTCACAGTCAGATTTCAGAGGAAGCACAGATATAGGTTTCCTGTGTGCATGGAGTCGTACGATTGTATCCTCTGGCTGAGGTCTTGCTCGATGTAGAAGGAGATCCACAGGTCAGAAAAGTAGGAGTAGTACCCGCCCTAGCGGGAAAGGTTCTCCTAGTTTTGACGAATACTTGCTCAAAGTAACCAAAAGAAATCCTGAAGCCTAATGGTTACAGGAAGCCCCCGTCTCTGCCTCAGACATAGCAAGTCCTGAGACAAAAATACCCAAGACCAGAGCAGAGAAAAGAAAAGAAAAGACAGACCAGTTTATAGAGCAGCTGGACTGTCACCTGTTACCCGTCTCCATTCCTCTCCAGATGACCCACAGATGCCAATGAGTTTTAGAACAGCATAATGGGAAGACAACATATTAGCCCAGGTGTGGACGCAGGCTCAAGAAGAAGACACCCGACAAGGTAGGACATACTTTTGTTTAAAGAGGAGACTCCTGTATAGAATTAGTGGACTATCTGACTGCCGGGCTAAACAACTTTTGGAACCCATAGCTTTTCGAGACCAGGTCCTACACATAGCACACAGTCACCCTGGGGGCGGGCCCTATGGTCAAGAACATACTCTCAAGTAGAGAAGTTCTATTGGCCTGAGATATATAAGGAGGTTGCCAAGTTCTGCGTGGCCTGTCCCTGGTGCCAGTTGGTTAAACCCCCCACAGAGAGAAGAGCGCCTTTGCGGCCGTTACCCATAATTGATGTTCCCTTTAAATGAGTAGGGATGGATTTGGTAGGACCCCTTCTTCCCTCTACCCGAGGACATCAGTATATTTTAGTGCTGGTGGACTATGCCACTCGCTAGCCTGAGGCGGTACCCTTGACAAGTATAACAACCCTTTCGGTAGCACAAGCAATGGTATCTTTTTTTTCGAGAGTTGGTTTCCCAGCGGAGATACTGACCGACCAGGGAACTCCCTTTATGTCTAGATTAATGAGGGAGATTTGCACTCTTCTTGGAGTTCAACAGATCCGGACAGCAGTATATCATCCACAAACAGACGGATTGGAGGAGGGATATAATCGTACCATAAAAACGATCCTAAGGAAATGCATAAGTGACTCTGGAAATGACTGGGACTGCAAACTCCCATTAGTGTTGTCTGCGATCAGGACATGAACAAAAGTCTACGAGGTTCAGCCCTTTTGAGTTACTATTTGGGCGATGACCACGTGCACTTTTGGACATGGCGGCTGAGCAGTGGAATGAGGTTAGGTCATACGACTTCCTTGAAAAACACCTTGTCTGGTTTGTGGGAGGAAGTACATCAGAATATGGAAAGGGCACAACGAAAACAGAAAACCTATTACGACAAAGGTACCAGTGTGAGGGAATTGACAGACGGGGACAAGGTGTTTATTCTTCTACCTTCCTCGGATAAGAAACTACTGGCGACCTGGCAAGGCCCTTATCAGGTGTTGGGGAAAGTCATACCTGTCACATACAGAAAAGCAGTTCCACGAACAGGACCGAGGGGCCAGATATATCATATCAACCTATTAAAGAAATGGGAAGACCCCACCCCACAGAGAGAAGATGTTGCAGCGCGGAGCGTCAAATTCCCCCTCCGGCACAGACCAACTACCTCAGCATCAAATTCACTCAAATACATTCATTTGGTTGGGCCCATAACACCAAATATACTTACACACCGTTGATCTGTTTTTCCTGAGGGAAATACGCTTCCAAACGCTGACATGAGAGGAATACCTTTACCTTACACTTAAACACATTAACCTCAGACCTAAGATATCCCTCTCATAAGGAGATGGATCATTTAGTTGTTTTGAAGGTTTAGATTCACAGTCATTTAACTAGTCTTAAATCCCATCAAACTCTCTTTTTATAATAATCGACAAAACACATTTGTCAATTAATCAAATATTCTTTATCTAAGAAATATTGCAAGAAACGTTAGAAATCATCATCAGCATTTCAGAGCATTATATTTACCTATTCTGGCTAAAGACGTCCTCTAAGTCAATCAGTCAAGGAATAATTTATTCAGCAAAGTTAGGCCGCAATTCAGTCTCTCAAAGATTCAGGATAACAGCTGTCCAGCAGTGTCACCGTCAGCATAACGTCAGGAAATCGAGTTCGTCAAAGAAGAGCAAGACCTAATAGTTCAATTCCCTACCTACTTTTATAATGAACATAATGTCAAAAAGTATCAAGATCGGGGTTTAGAGAGTCCTGATTGGTCCATTTGGGGTAGAGGGGTACAGTTCTCAGGGTGTCGAATGATGAAGTCATCAAACTTGCTTGTTACGGCTTTTAAATTGAGCTTTGTCTTTGGTCTTGGATGGGTTCCCGGAGCGTCCTTGGAGGGTACATGTTCTCCCGGGGTCAGGTCCAGGCCACTGCTGCTGGCAGTGACGCCTGCGCACTTCACCCAGAACCTCGTGTTGTCAGGGCAATCACGTTTAAAGTCTCGTTCAGCCATCTTGTTTAGGCCGAAATGGTCAACTTAAGCAAAAGAAACACAAAAATGTAATTAAAACATAGAAATGAATAATAAAATGTTATCTCCTTGCTAATACCCATATGTGTGTGTATTTATCTAGCAGAAGCAACACTCAAAGCGGTTTATACTCACTGAATAAAGCACAAATCACAAATACATCACCAAAGCGACATATAACATGCAATATTCTAGTTTTCTACTATTAATATGCGTACTCAAATTAGTTTACAATTAATATAGCCATGCAAGGTGCAATTCCCACGTGTAATTCTTTGTTAATATAGTTGATGAGTTATCACTTCAAACAAATTCATAATATTACAATTAATTGATTATTCAGATTAATATAAACATGCAGAATGGGGGTATACAAAATGTTGTATTATCCGCTCCAGCAAAGATACCCCAGTACCTATTAACCATGTCACTCTCAACAAGCGTATGGAGAGCCCCATCCAAACCTTTAGAGAGGTATCTGGAGAATGACCCAATACTGGGGAAATTCCCACTCCTGACCAAAAACATCAGTTATACGAAATACTAGACTGTTTCCCAGGACTGAGCTCTAGTAAGCCAGGACATACCTCATTGGTTGGGCATGACATCAAGACAGAGGCAGGAAAGGTGATCAAGCTAAGACCCTATCGCATTCCGGCAGCATGAAGACAGGCCGTAGAGCAGGAGGTAGAGGCAATGTTACAAGCTTGGATTATTGAACCATCTCGGAGTAACTGGTGTTCCCCGGTCGTGTTAGTACCCAAACCAGATGGGAGTCTCAGATTTTGTATTAACTTTCGCCAATTGAATGCCCATTGCAAGTTTGACAACTACCCAATGCCCAGAGTGGACAAACTAATAGAGAGGCTGGGAGGAGCGCAGGTGATGTCCACTATTGACCTTACAAAAGGGTATTGGCAGATACCCCTTCATCATGCAGCCAGAGAGAAAACGGCCTTCTCCACACCCTCTGGTTTGAAGCCTTTTAAGATGATGCCCTTCGGTTTACATGGCGCCCCTGCCACATTTCAAAGGTTAATGGATATAATATTACGATTGCATCAACATTATGCGGGGGACTATCTTAACGATATTGTCGTATACAGTCCAGACTGGGAGACGCACAAGCAACACTTGCAGAACATCTTTTCCTCCCATCTCCAGGCTGACTTTACCTTGAACTCCAAAACAACGACCTTAGACACTGATCATATAGAGTACTTAGGATACTCCATCCAGGTAGGAATGCTAGAACCACAACATAACAAGCTGAAGGCTATTCAGGAGATATCACATCCCACAACGAAAAAAGACATACAATCATTCCTGGGTCTAGTGGGCTACTATAGACGGTTTATTCCCCAATTTTCGGATATGGCATGTCCTCTCACGGATTTGTTAACCAACCACCAACCAAATCACAAAGTAAAATGGACCGATGCTCAAGAGGAGAGTCTCTGGGGGTTGAAGTCATTGTTGTGTAAAGCCCCTATCCTGATGTGTCCTGACTTTGAGAAACCTTTTGTCTCAACCTGACAAACAGGGGGATCTGCGACCTGTCCTTTACCTTAGTCGAAAACTGTTCCCACGGGAGGTACATTACGCAACCATGGAAAAAGAATATTTAGCCATTAAATGGGCCATGAAAGCCTTGCAATATTATTTGTTAGGATGTACCTTCTTCCTGATCACAGACCATGCTCCTTTGACCTGGCTTGCCACCCATAAAGACACGATTCCAAAGGTACTTCGTTGGTTTCTATCTCTGCAGCCTTTCTCTTTTCAGGCCCTACACGCTCCAGGAAGGTCCCAAAGGGAATGTTGATTTTTTGTGCCCAGTATTGGTATGGCCTGATTGTCCATACTTGGAGGAAAGGCAGTGTAATCCCGCGTCATATTCAAGCGGGATTTTCAACATGGTGGCAGCGTCAAGGCATCGAGGGAGTGAGCCCAGCGCTCTAGTGTCTCCCAGGGGCGTGACGCAGATGCAGCCAAAAGACGGCCGGGTGAAGGAAGGAATGGTAAGGCGGAAGACGCGAGAAACCACAAGGAAGCAGAATCCAGCAAGGAGGACGACCGGGAGAGGCCGACTCCGGAGGAGAGGCCCATGGGGAATCGACCGACAGACGGGAAACAGATGGCCCAAAAGAGCCAGGAGAATTAGCGTCGAAAATCACTGCCAGCCAGTCCAACCATCCCAGAGGAGAGAGGGACGGGGTGACTCCCTCTACCATGACCCGGAAGGCCGTGGCTCAAGGCAAGTTACGTGGGGTAGGTGGAGGAAGGGACACATGTAAGGCCAGGTCCCTCGCAGACGTAAAAAGAATGCAACACTGAGAGATGCTTGAGAGCACCCTGGGTGATGGTGAAGGATTAGAGTTGCGTATTAGCCAAAGACACAGATGCCTGACCTTGCCTTATATTTGTTTATTTCGAGGACATACATCTACCTCTTCTTCTGATGGGAGGGGAAGGTTCAGGAGGCCGGTGACCAGGACCTTGGGGCAAAAAGACTGCGTCCCGGTGTACAGTGAGGAAACTGACACCGCTAAGACTGGATTTATCCTTCCTGTTTAAGAGCCACTCCTCATGGGACTATACTTGTTCCTTTGTTTCTGTTAATATTATATTAAAACAATAGTACCCCTTACCGCTTGAGTGTCCTACCTGACCAAGTGACCACAGTTAGACTGTGACATCTTCAGGTGGGATACCCTCAATCCATCGCGAGAATAAACATACAATCACAAGTGTGAGAAGTTGGCCTGATGTATGATGTCACTAGTTCTAGTGTACACCTTATATCAGTCCAAATACCCTTATGGTGATTGGTTGTAAAGTCAACCTTATAGACCAGCTATCCTAGTGGTAGCATGGACAAGAGCAGTCTTAGGCTAAACTCTGAATGGCATGTGAAGCCAGCTGTGATACCATATATAATCCCTTGAATACCAAATGAAAGGACACCACAACAGATATATATATAAAATAAAGTGTATTTATTCTAGTCAAACCCTCAGCACTCTTTATGAGATTAGAGGTAAGTACAACACAGTCTTATTTAAGCATACATTAAGTCACACAGGTAAGTAATACAGTTAGGCCCTAGGGGCCACGCAAACCATATACTAAGTAAGTGGTATAAGGACCACTGTCACGGAAATAGGATAGGCCTAGGCCTAGGGAATCGCTGGGGCTACACTACACTAGCAACAGTTAGGAAGTGGGAGGCCCACGGGATTCAGGTGCAGAGTGGAAACACTCACGCGTAATGCGTATAGTCGATAGAAATAGTACAGTTTAGAAATAAACAGTTTAAGGACACTTCTGGTATAGCTAGAAAGTCGAGACTCGGAAACTAGACCCTAGGATAGTCACTACCCTTGTGAGCACCGAAGTACCCAAGTTACCTAGCCCACGGGCTGCGGGTGCATTGGTGTGAACTTGCGTCGGGTTTCGTCGTGGACTTCTATGGATGCCTGAAGGAAAGTTGCTGACAGGCAGTCAGTGAAGAGTGTCCGGTGGATCCCAAGGCTGGGATCAAGAAGAGAGGAGACCTGCAAGCAGAAGGGACAGAGTCAAGGTCACTAGCCAGTGACCACGTGGAACCAGGAAGGATCCAGGCGATGTCGTGAAGATTGCAGGTGAAGGTGAAGCTTGTCGCTGCAGCCACGAGGACCAGGGAACGTCGAGGATGACCAGGACCAGGAGGCGAGCTGTGCCACAAAGGCTCTTGCTGTCGGTGGCATCGAAGTCGGACTAGGACTCACCAAGCCTTGGCAAGCGGAACCCACGTAGAACGGAGGACTTGCTTCTGGTGCAGACCAGGAAGGTCTTGGGTGCTTCTCGTTTTCAAAGAAGCAGGAGCCAGTCCGGAGGAGCCAAACCAGCGGTGAAGATTACAGGATGCGTCGTCACAAAGGCCACTAGCCAGCGGGCAAGCAACCGGACAGACGCGGCAAGCAGGAAAATGCAGAAGGGCCCCACGCAGGACTCGTGGAGTGTGGGGGGCTGATCTTCGGTGCAGATGGTGCTTGGGGTTGGGGCTTCTCAATCCCTGGTGCACAACTTCGAGGGTGCCTCAGAAGCTGCGCTTGAAGATACTAGCCACTTTTCCCAGGTAGCCGGTCCCACGTCTCTCGTCGCCTCCACGGATCTCAGCTCGGCTGTGGATTTGGATCAGGGTCGGAGAAGTCTGGAAGTCAAGGCTCTGGTCGGGCTCTGCAGTCGGTCCCTCGTAGAACTTTAGCAAAGCAAGGGGTAGTCTCTTGATGGTGCCTGTTTGCACAGGGTAGCCACTCCTTGGCCACAAGGGAGATTCTTCAGTCTTCTTCTTTCGTCGAATGTCGAAGGTCCAGAGTTTCTGTTCAAGTTGCAGGTTCAGGATAATCTAATCTCCTGGGGCCCAGCTACCACTCTTATCCAAATCTGGGGGGCTGGGTTACCTGCTAGGTCACGCCTTATGGGTGGGACCTGGGAGGGGGGTGGTTACACCCCCTTCCCTTTGTCCAGTTTCGCGCCAGGACTGGGGCTGGTGTGCCCCAGCACCGGTTTGAACTGGACTATGCATGGGACACCTTGTGTGCCCCAGGCATGTCTCATTCCTTTCAGCCCTCCCTGCCCCGATACACTAAAGTCTGTCTGGAGAGGTGCTAGCACCTCCCCAAGCAGGAAACCTATTGTCCAAGCCTCCCTTGCCGGGATCACTCCCTGCAGCAGGAGGTCAGACTTGTGTCTGTGGCAGCAGCATCCATTTTGTGATGCTGAGGCTTTGGTTAGAGTTAAACAGCAAAGTAGGATTTTAACATGTCTCTCCCTCTAGAATGGAGGAATAATATCCTCATCACCAGAAATGGTATGGGGGTATTATTCCAAAGTGTTAGACACCTTACACAACATGTTTTGATAAAGCCAAACCATAGTTACCATAACCGTTTAAGATTCTAAGGCACTTTAAGAGTATATGGCAGGCTATATCATAGAACAGCTATAAGGACATGATTCCGAAAGCTGCAGACAGGCTCAGCTCATGCTAGAGCACCATCTCACATGTTACCAAGCACTCTGCCTCCAGGATTGTTAAGGCCTGCCATAGGAGTGACTGATAGGTACACATGTGTCTATATATAACAAGGGGTGATTACACGACCTTGCCCCAGCTGAGTGATCAGCCAGTTGTGTCTGATTGGAAGGCCAGACCAGGGGTGGCATAATACATGCTGCAGCCCCTGAGAGGCCTAGGGTACACCTATGCCCTGGGTACCTAGGGTACACTGTACAGGGTCCAATAAGGTGATCCTTACCAATTGGGAATGTACCTAGGGTACATGGAGTCCATTTTAAAGAGAGAGCAGACAGCCTGAGACCCTGAATGGCAGGATCTCAGGCCAACTAAGTCGAAAAACCAGCTAGACACTAGGCAAAAAGTAGGGGGTAACCATAGTCAGATATCCACCTTCCTACAACAAGGATATACCTCATCTGATTACATTGAGGCATCTCCATGGAATCTATTCGGAGGGGATTCAATGGACCATCCAATTTTCCAATGTGACTAATAGTTACTGCTACTCTCGTACCCACATTGTGCTTTTGACAGATCACACACCTCATACAATAATCTTCTGCCATCATTCTGAAGTTAGGATTATACCTATGTGATCTGAAAGTAAATACCATCCCATCTCTCCCTACACGGTTATGGAGCACCGTAGCTGGTAATAGAGAATCTGGTAGCACAGGCTTTCCTTTTTCATTGAAGCGATCAGTAGATCATCAATGTATTGGGTTAGGGTTGAACTACAAGGTAACTGCAAAGTCTCTAAATTCTCTTTAAGAATTTGATTTAAGTAAGAAGGCCTCTCTGTATAACCTTGTGGGCACAACACAACACAAGGGTTTTCTCTTGGAACCGAAATGCAAAGAGATACTGGCTCTCTTCGTGCAACAGAACAGAGACAAATGCCTGGCAAAGATCAATAAGAGTAAATCACTCTGCATCTGAGGGATTCTGAAACAAAATCACAGCAGGGTTTGGTACTACAGGATAGCATGGAATGACGATCTGATTAATCTGTCGGAGGTCTTGTACTATCCTTGGCGCACCTTCTTAACGTTCGCTCAACCAGAAACATTCCATATGGCACCAAGCTCACAATTGCTCCCTCCTCAACCCTGCGAGCTGACCTCACCATCACCCTCTACAAAAATGGCATCATTGTGATCCAAGCCTCAACCAATAACCTTAATAAATTCGCAGACCTTTTCACCCTCCTCAGAAACCATGTGCGTGACACGGATAGGGTAACTAACATCTGCGCCAATGACCCACCGTCCTGCCAGCTTAATGTGCCTAGCCACCCTCATACCCCCCCAATGGCTTCTATAGCAGTTCATCCTATCCCCCCAGCATGTCTACTGACCCTGGCTTCAGAATCTCCCCTACACCTTTGATATCCTCCCACCTAGCGCCCCCCACCAACTGGGAGACTGGTATGCTCCCTAAGACCCCGGTCTCAGATCGAGCTAGCCCTCCAACGGTTCCTAACACTTATCACCCCAACCTTTATAGCTCGTCCCCCGGCACCTCCAACAGAGTCGCCCCTAAACCTCTGATCACCTCCCCGCCAGCCATCCACCAAAACCGCGAGCTTGGTACGCCTCCAAAGACCCTCGAGTCGGCTCAAGCCAAATTTTCTCCCCTTCCACCTACACATGCCGCCTGTACTGCTCCTGAACCTTTGCCCCCCTGCCATCTAGTACCTCCAGCCAATATTGATCTCGAAACTCTGCACTCCAGAGCGGCTAAACTAACCCAAAGCATCCATAGCTCCATTCTGGACCTTATGAACCTCCTTCACCTTGCCGCACTCTCCCTTGCTAACCTCAAGCCACCCCAATCCCCCCCCCCCCATTGATCTCCGAGCATCCCAAGCACCCGGTACCACTACCCTTGAGACATCTTCACCCCGCAAGCATCCTTGCCACCTTTCAGAGGAGGAATCCCGAACTCTTGCCCTCTCTTACAACCCTACCACTGCTACCTCGAATCCACTAGACCTCACGGGAAACTAAATCCTAGCCATCCTCCAAGACCACAACTCTGTCCAAGTCATCCCTTGTCCACTAGATGCGAGTCCCGAACACCCCATCAGCACGGTCACCATCAACCCAAACAGGCCAGCTACCCACCATAACAGACATGTGGTTAAAAGCAACCTTGAGCCTGTATTCCTGTCCGTCCAGACCCCTGACACTCCCCCAGGCCCCCACCTATCTGGTCTCTTAATCAATTGCAGATCGGCAGTTAAGCGCGCCGCTGATATTGCTGACCTCATCCTGAACAAAAATGTAGACCTAGCTATACTAACCGAATCATGACTCAATGAATACTCTTCCCCTTGCCTGGACCTATTAGTCCCTCCTAACTGCAATATTGCTAGACTGGACAAACAATCCAGCAGGAAAGGAGGAGGCATCGCCTGCATCTACAGATCTAGCCTCCTTGTCACGGAACTCACGGCGGACACCACTGACTCCTGTGAATACCTCGCCCTCTCCATTTGCAGCAACTCATTACATCTTTGCAACTTGCACATCTTTTACCACCCCCCAGGTTTGAACGGCTCTTTCTCCGATCACCTCTTGGAAATCATCACAACTAAGATTTCCTCCAATGCTAAAGAGATTTTCCTTGGTGATTTCAACCTGCACTGGAACGACCCTAAGGATCCCCACGTCAACGCCATCAAAGATCTCCTAACCGATCGAGCCCTGACTCAAGCCTGCTCTCTGCCAACTAACTCAAAAGGGGCCACCCTTGACTGGATCATTTCTAAGGAATCGTCAGTCAAGCTTATCTCCATAGACCCATGTGACTGGTCTGACCACCACGCATTGCCTTCCTTTTACCTGGGACCCACAAGACAAAGACACCGCAAACGGTGATTCCCAAACGCTGGATCAGAGACACCAAGAACCTTGACCTTATGAAACTGGAGGCTCGCTGCAAATCTGACCTCCCCCCCCTCGCACATAACTACGGTCAGTGACCTCAATGAACATTACTCGGCATCTGTATTGAACATTCTGGACGACCGTGCCCCTCTAAAACTAAAAAGAACACAAATCAAAGACAGAAACCCCTGGTTCACTTGATCCCTCAACTTGGAGAGGAGATCCCTACGGCATCTTGAATATTATTCCAGGATTACAGCACATTGTTTACGGGACTCTGAATGTCTGCAACTGGTGAGGTAAGGGTTCTCTTGCACTGGCAAATTCTTGGCTTTGCTTTGAACTCTGTTTAAAAAGGTGGCGTGCACTATTTCTTTGCGTCAACCTTCATAGTAATTAGATATTCCTCTGAGTGTGCCTTTTCCTCCTTTCGTGGCCTGTGGGTCATTTACAGGCACTGGCAGTGTTGGAGAAGATACTAAACAAAAATGGAGAGAAAGGGATTCTCACAATGGGTAACCATTGGAGGGGGTTACTCCCAGTCCCCTATTCAATACAGTATCAAACAAAGTTAGGGAGTACTCCCAATCGACAGAAAACTGTCTATAGGGTATTGGCATGTAGAGCAAGTGAAGAAATAATCTTTCTTAAGAAGACCCCTCACTCTCCAACCTAGTTGGTGACATGCTTCATCATCGAGGTCCCACCCAGATAGCCGAGTGCCATCAGGGTGTGCTGCGACACCTGACTACAGTGGAGCTGGTTTTTTGGATGAAGGTGAATAGTGAATTTAGATTAAAAATTGGCCAGATTTAACCCAATTGAAAGTATTTTATTCCAGGGTAATTTGGACAATGGTTAAAAAGTAGTGAAGATACCAAAGAAGGTTAAATTGACCTAAGGTATCTTATAATAAAAAAAGCAGGTGAAAAAATATTTAAGGTCTACATGTTTCAACCATCAGTTGCTATTGCTAGGTTTTCGTCAGGACCATAGAACGTGACCCGGGTGGTGCACACTCGCTAAGGTTTCCCCTGCCCTCGGTCAGTGTTTGAAACCTAACCTGCTACTCACGGTTAGGAAAACCTTTCTTCAAGTCGTTGAAAGGAAAAATCTGTAAAGAAACACAAACAAACACAGGACAAACATATAATACATATAATCGTCACTCTATTCGCCGAATCAGTGCTCATACTTGTTGCCAATAGAATTGGTGTGCGTAACACGGTCGTGCAGCACTAAGTTGACCTCACCACTAGTGAGGGTGTGGGCTCACACAATCATAAGCATATTCTTAAAAGCGATCTGAAGTCACACACCTTGATAAGTAGTGAACACGAGCCACACATATCTCTTCCATACCCACTCATGTGAATCTCAAAAGAGTGGGCGTCAATATACTCTGATAAGAGTACAAGTGTACTAGTGCACCAGTGTAACCTAGAGGTAAAACGGGAAATTTCACGATAACCCTGGTTAAAGTGAACCCACGTGTGGCTAAAATATAGTAGTGGGTAAATTCCACAACCTCACTCAATGCGGTGGGCATGCCGCTAAAACGAAGTGAATATCAGGATCGCTACCAAGATCTTTGTCCTCACCACACCCTCTGCACCGTGGGCCTTCATCATTGGTGAGCTGCTCGAGGTCCTCCTGCAACTCCTGTGCCTCCGGCCGGTGGGTCCTAATGAGGATCTTCTTTGGCTCCAGTGGACTCCCTTGCTTGCTCAGGGCCTTCTCTTTCTTACCTTCTGGTGGTGAGTCCCTTGGACCTTGCTGGTCCCGACATTGCACCTTTTTTGTCTACTATGTTTGTTGCCAAGGTTTGTTGGTGCTCCCGGCATACACCAAACCCCTGGCTCTTGACATGCGATGTGGGACAGCTCGTGAATGGCTCTTGGTCTCCACGGCGTCGACTGCTCCACACAGCTGCAGTGCTAAAGTCACGTCAACTCTCCTGTATCTTCCGACATCGGTGGGCATACGTCTTCCGTGCCTCATGGTCACTCCTGTGTGGCCTAATCTCTGTCCCCTCTGCTTGCAGGTGCCTCTCTTCCTGAATCCACCTTTGGGTTCCACCGGACTCTTTCGTCTTCTTTGCCAGCAGCATCTTTACTGAAGTCCTCCATTGTGGTCTACTTTCTCTAAACTTGGGAAGTTTAGTTTATACTAGGGTAGGTAGGTGCAACACCACACTACAACTGGTGAGAGATCTCAGAGCTTCCCAGTCCTCTAAGCACAGTGGTCTTAAGTTCCAGGAACTAAGGATTCTGTGTAGTCTTAGAAGGAAAAGGCAGGTAACAACCCCACTACAAAGTACCTCTTAGAGCTACTTCACCAGGATGACCAGATTCCTGGTGGGACAGTGGAACAGGACAATGTGGGTGGGGATGCTCCTAAAGAAAGGCCAGTAGGGGCTCCCCTACTGACCTTAATTCTGATTATGGCCAGGAGGAATGTGTAAACTGCACACTGGCAAATTCTGATCCCCCAGGGAATGGTGCAGATGGCACAGAGGGTGTCCCTAGACGTAGGTCCCCCTTTATTCCTCCTGGGTGGGTTCAGAGTAGGCAGAGGAGGTCTGGGTCTCCCTCTGCCGTGTCCAATGCTTCAGATCATTCCATAGAGAACTCCATCTCTAGCAAGAGGGGGGGCTGAAGAGGGAATACCACCTGATCAAACTTGAGAGAGTTAGTCTTAGGCTCTGGCATGATCAGTTGGCCCTTGACAAGGAGACCCTGGAAGTACAGAAAGCTAGGAAGAAACTGGGACAAGAGTCCCATGGTAGCAGCAATGGTGTACCTAGAATCAGGGGAACATCCTTTGACACTAGGAACTTGAACAGGATAGTCCCTCCTTATCAGGAGGGGGATGATATCCATATACGGATCACTGCTTTAGAGAGGGCCTGCAAAGTTCAGAAGGTCCCTCAAGGGCAGTGGGCAGCATTCCTGTGGCTCTCCTTTGCTAACAAAGGTGGAGACAAGATCCTCACGGTTAGAGAAGAGGATGCTGACAATTACTCAGTCTTGAAGAGTGCCCTCATAGATGGGTCTGGCTTAACCACTGAACAGTATAGAATTACGTTCAGAGACACCCAGAAGACACACACCCAAGACTGGTTAGGTTTAATAGACAGTGCTGTTAATGCTCTGGAAGGCTGTTTTGATGGATGCATAGTACAGGGCTATGAGGGATTGTACAAGTTGTTGATAAGGGAGCACATACTTAATAACTGTCAGAGTCAACTACTGCATCAGTACCTGGTGGACCCTGATCTGACCTCTCTCCAAGAACTGAGAAAGAAGGCCGACAAATGGGTCCACACCAAGGTTAAGCTGAAAAACCATGGTGGTGGAGGTGACCAGAAGAAGCAAGATTCATCCAAATCCCATGAGAAGGGTGGGGAAAATGGCAAAGACAAAAAGGAGTCTTCTTAAGGTCCCCAAATACCTGCATCTGGGGGTGAGTCCTAAAACTCCAAGAAGGGTAAAAAGAAACCTTGGTGTTATTTATGTAAAGTAAAAGATCCATTGGACAAGAGATGCTGATTGTCCGAAGGCCAAGGAACCTACTACCACTGCTCCTAAGGAAACTGCTCTCCCTAGCACCAGTACAAGTGGTAGTACAGCAACCAATGGATTAGTAGGGTTAACCTTGGGTTCTAAGGTGGGTTGTGTCCTAGGCAGACCTCCAACTCAGGCTATCCTTGTCTGTGATGGTGGCATAGATCTTGCCACCTTATTAGTAAGTCCCACTAACCTGGGTAAGTACAGACAACAGCCTTTAATAAATGGAAAATAAGCTATGGCTTACAGGGACACAGGGGGCAGTGTCACCATGGTGACAGAGAAATGTGTGTCCCCTGAGCAGATCATACTTAGTCAGTTGTAGAAAGTAACCAACGCTAGCAATGTCAGGACTGATCTTTCCTTGGCAGTTGTGAATCTCAGCTGTGGAGGGGTAACTAGCCCAAAAAGAGTTGTGGTTCCACCAGACCTGCCTGTAGATTGTCCTCTCAAACTCCCAGTGAGAATCAGTCTCATGAGGGAGATGATCTCAGTGCCAGAGGAACTTGGCCCTGACCAGGCAGAGTTCTTGGGGGCAGGGGGCACTTCCAGGGCTGACTTGACTTTGGAGCAGCAATCCTGACCCTCTCTTGAGCAGCTCAGACAGCACGCTGCTGCTGAGGAAGCAGGGAGTGTTAATGGATCCTACAGGACCTGTTGGTAAGAAGTGCTTCTGTTTTCTGAAGGTAGAGACCCCAAGCCTGGTGCCACCAGGAGGTTGGTAATACCCCAGAAGTTCAGAGGTTTTCTTCTCTACCTTGCACATGACATTCCCCTTGTAGAACATCTTGGCAAAGCAAGCCTTGGGACATAATTGTCCTTCAATTTCTCTGGCCCCATATGTCTGAAGACACCAAGGAGTTTGTCGCTCCTGTGTCGCTTACCAAGCCAGTGTTAAGTCAGGTGGCACTACAAAGGCCCCCTTAATTCCATTCCCAGTGGTTGGGGTTCCCTTTGAGAGGGTAGAGATTAACAATGTTGGTCCCTTGAACACTTCAACTACATCTGGACACCGTTACATCATAGTTGTGGTGGACCATGCCACCAGGTATCCAGAGGCTATTCCTTTTAGAACCAGTATAGCTTCTGTAGTGGCTAGGGCCCTCCTGGCAATCTTTTCTAGGGTGGGCTTCCCTAAGGAGGTCTTAACAGACAGAGGTACCAACTTCATGTTTAGTTACATCACTTCAATGTGGAAAGAGTGTGGAGTAAACTATAAGTTCACCACAGCCTACCATTCACAGTGCAATGGGCTTGTTGAAAGACCCTAAAGGGTTTGATCATGGCACTCCAAGAGAAGCTCTGGCAAAAATGGGATGTCTTACTGTCCTGCCTTCTCTTTGCCTACAGAGAGGGTCCTCAGATGGTGGTTGGCTACAGCCCATTTTAAATTTTGTTTACACATCCAGTTAGGGGCCCATTGTGTCTAGTTTAGGAGGGCTGGGAACAACCTTGCAAAACTCCGAAACAGGATATTGTGGACTTTGTCCTTGGCCTGTGTTCACGTATGGCAGAGTATATGAAGAAGGCCAGCAAAATCTTGAAGCCAGTCAAAAGCTTCAGAATGCTTGGCATGACCAAAAGGCTGTACTGACTGTTTACCAGTCAGGATAGAAAGTGTGTGTGTTGGAGCCTATGGCCCCAGCAGCTTTCCAAGACAAGTGGAGTGGCCCCCACACCATCCTTGAAAAGAAAGGTGAGGTCACCTACTTGGTGGACCTAGGTACTCCAAGAAGTCCCCAAAGGGTACTTCATGTGAACTGCCTAAAGCCTTTTGTAGACAGGGCTGACATGAGTTTGCTCATGGCCACTGATGAGGGACAGGAAGAAGAGAGTGACCCACTTCCTGATCTCCCTTCTCATAACCCTGCTGATGGGTCAATTGAAGGAGTAGCCTTGGCAGGCAGCCTCACTGAGCAGCAGCAACCTGATTGCAGACAAGTCCTCAATCAGTTCAACCACATGTTTTCTCTGACACCCAGTCAAACCCCCTGGTGTACTCATGAAATGGACACAGGTGACAGTGAAGAACAAAGACAGCCTGACCATGCCAGAGACTGCATCAGGACAGATGGTGTAATTGGGGGTCGTTGAGCCTTCAGATAGCCCTAGGGCTAGTCCAATAGTCCTGGTACCAAAACCTCTCGCCAAAGGTGGTAAAAGAGAGATGAGGTTTTGTGTGGACTACAGAGGCCTCAATACAGTCACTAGGACTGATGCCCATCCTATTCCCAGGGCAGATGAGATCGTAGATACTTTGGCCTCAGCCAAATATCTGAGCACATTTTACCTAACTGCTGGCTACTGGCAAATCAGACTTGCTGAGGATGCCAAGCCAAAAACGGCATTCTCAACCACCAGTGGGCATTATCAATTTATTGTGATGCCTTTGGGCTTTAAGAATGCACCTGCCACATTTCAGAGGTTGGTAAACAAAGTCCTAAGATGTCTAGAAGCCTATAGTGCAGCATATATAAATGATATTGCTGTCTTTAGCTCCACCTGGAGGATCACCTGGTCCACCTCAGAAATGTTCCGGATGCCCTGCAAGATGCAGGCCTCACTATCAAGGCTACCAAATGCCAAGTAGGGAAGAGCAATGTTGTATACTTGGGCCACCTGTTAGGTGGAGACCACGTTCAGCCATAGGAGAGCAAAATCAAGACCATCATGGACTAGGGTGCTCCCACTACCAAGACCCAGGTCAGAGCTTTCTTGGGCCTGACTGGGTACTACAGGAGGGTTGTTAAGGGATATGGACCCAGTGTGACTCCCCTTAATGATCCTAGCACAAAGAGAATGCCTAAGAACGTTCAGTGGAAAGTTAGCTGTCAAAGGACATTTGATGACCGGAAGCAGGCCATGTGCACTGCTCCCATTCTGCAAAGTCCTGATTACTCCAAAACCTTCACTGTCTAGATAGATGCTTCTGATATAGGGGTAGGAGCTGTTTTGTCACAACTTAATGCAGTTAACCAATATCTTTCATAAGCAGAAGGTTGACCCCCAGGGAGAAATGTTGGTCAGCTATAGAGAGGGAGGCCTTTGCTGTGGTCTAGTCCTTGATGAAGGTGGGGCCATACCTGTTTGGCACTCTTTTCCTTGTTCAGACAGACCATTAGCCCCTCTTATGGCTTACACAAATGAAGGGTGAAAATCCCAATCTTTTGAGGTGGTCCATTTCCCTACAGTGAATGGTCTTTTCAGTGGAACATAGGCCTGGGTGTAACCATGCCAATGCAAATGGACTCTCCAGATATTTCCACTTAGAAAATGAAGACTCAACTGGTCTCATCTCCTTACATTTGTGGGGGGGGGGGGTATGTGTGTAGGATCTTCTTTCATGGTTACCCCCTCTTTTTGCTGGTGTCATTATGTTCTTCTGACTAGTCTAACTGGGATTCTGCTAATCAGGACCCAAGTCTCTGTGCTTCTTCCCTAAAGTGGACCATAGTGAGTACTTAGGTAGCCCCCAGAGTGGCTACCGGTGTGCCCATGTAAGTCCCTAGTATATGGTGCTAAAGTACCAAGGGTATAGGTACACCACGGGCTACCCATGGGCTGAAGCATGTATTATGACACCCATGGGAAACCACTCAAATTGTGACTACAGGCCTGTCATTGTAGCCTGTGTAAGCTGGTGCTAGCACCACTTACGACGAATATAAGTTTTCTTATATCTGAGGTCACTGCAATTAAAACCTATGTCACCCCTGAAGCAGGTCTTTCAATCCTGAAGGCAGGGTGCTTAGTTATAAGTGTGCCCCTGCATGAGCATGACACCCCTACAATCCTCGGATTCCATTCTCCCGGGTTGTAAGTGCTTCAGCCATTACAACACATAGACTGGCCATACATTATTATGCGATGGCTAACTCTAAAGTGGCTGTAACGAACCCTGGCGTGGTTGGTATCAAACATGTTGGAATCATACCCCGACACTGTAAATGATGTTGGAGGTATGATTCCATGCACTGTAGGGCTCCTCCGGGAAGCCCTCAGTGCTCCCGGTACCAGTCTTTCAGACCCGGCAAACTATGGCTGCTGCCGACCAGAGACACAATTCTGCCCTCCTGCTGCTGAGCCAAGCTCGAGCAGTGGAAGGCATGTCAATAGGTTTACTGTCACAGGGAGGTTGTGACCACCTCCCAGAAAGGATTTAGTGTATTGGGCCAGGGTGGGGGCGCTTGCCAGCACCACTAGACAGCTTTGAAGGGCACATTTGGTGCCCTCCGTGTATACTCCAGTTATAACCAGTTCAGGGAGCCATTGCCTCTAGCTCTGGGATGAAACCGGACAAATGACATGGGAGTATACTCCCCTCTGTCCAGCCCCTCCTGTGGGAGGGACCCCTGAATTGTCCTAACCCTTTCATTAGGGTACTTAAGGTCTTACCTAAGGGTGGTTCTTTAGATTCATCATGGGACAAGATTCTGTTCTGAAACTACTTCATCTTCAACCGTGTGGGCATTTGGGACTTTGATGGACTTTCATTTGGGAGCCGAGACTGCAACTTTGAGGACCCCTGCTGGTTCTGGTCTCGTCCTGCCAATCTTCTGCGTCATCTGTGCCTGTGCTCCATACATGTTCCTCTACAGGCCTGTTGACATCCAAGACACCCAAAGGAATCTCCTTCGGAGTGAAGGAGTCATTCCCCTGCACCTGCAGGCACCGCAACAAAGCTGAGCGGTCTGCTGTTCCTCAACTCCCACGGACTCCGAAACGTTTCGCAACACAGATAGTGATTCTGCAACTCCCTCAAGGCCTGCACTGTCTTCTCAGCAAGTTTAAAGCCAGTATCCATTGTGGGAACCGCTGGAGCAGTACCCCTGTGCACCACATTGACTTGCCGTTTCCAAGGCTTGTTGACTCTCTTCTCCAGAGATCTTCAGGCTCCAAGAAGCTCCAATCTAAAGCATCTCTTGTTACCAAGATCTTCATCCTCACCACATCCTTTGCACCGTGGGCCTTCATCATTGGTGAGCTGCTCGAGGTGCTTTTGCGACTTCTGTGCCTCCGGCCTATGGGTCCTCTTAAGGATCTTCTTTGGCTTCAGTCGGCTCCCTTGCTTGCTCGGTGCCTGTTGTGACTTACCTACTCATGGTGAGTCCCTTGGATCTTGCTGGTCCCGACATTGCACCTTTTTTGTCTACTACATTTGTTGCCGTTGCAAAGGCTTGTTGGTGCTCCTGGCAAACACCAACCCCCTGGCTCTTGACATCTGATGTGGGACAGCTTATGAATGGCTCCTGGTCTTCCACAGCATCGCCAGGTCCGCAAAGATGCAGCTCCAAGTCCCTGTAAACTCTCCTTCATCTTCTGACAGCTGTGGGCATTCTTGTTCCGTGCCTCCTGGTCACTCCTGTGTGGCATAGACTCTGAGCCTTCTGCTTGCAGGTACCTCTCTTCCTGAATCCACCTTTGGGTTCCACCGGACTCTTTCACCTTCTTCCCCAGCGGCATCTTCACTGAAGTCCTCCATTGTGGTCTACGTCGGTTTCTGACATCAATTCACACCTATGCATCCGGCTTCCCTGGTGTAGGTATCCTGGTTCCCAGGGTATCCACAGGTGGGGAGACTCTCCAACCTTCCTTCTTCCACAGTGTTTGTTCATGGTCCTCTGGGAAGGATCCTTCTTCTCAAAAACTGCAAGCGTGATGTACCCATTGACGTGAATTGAGCACGCGGTCGTGTTCCCACTCTGCACACGGCTTCTGTGGAGTTCCTGGGAACTTACCTTGGGTGGTTTCTTGGGTCCCCAGCTATTCTACGTCTTCTGGATCCAGTCTCTACTTAGGTTGTGGTTTGCATTTCACTTTATTAGTATATGGTTTGGTCTCCCCCTAGAGACCACTGTGTATTTGTGCTACTCAGGTGTTCTATTATAGAAGTATTGTAATTATATCTCCAGGTAGGAAATATTGCAATGTGGTAGTAGGTGTTTATAATAAATACATTTTTTATAACTACACTGTGTGGTTCTTTTTCACTTAACCTACACTATATGATTAGTACTGGTAAAACAAGCTGCTTTACACTCCTTCTGGACTAAGCCTGAAGGCTGCTCTCCAGAGCTACCACTTAGAGAGCTTTCTAAGATTGTCTAAGACCACTAAAAACACCATAAGGGTTGTCTGGATTCGTTTAGGGTGCTATACTTACATCAATCAGGGGTTTGTATAGCGCAGCTACTCACCCATGAGGGTCTCAAGATGCTAGGGTGGGCAGCTTCGTAGGGTGCTGTGGTCATCTGAAGAGCCAGTTCATGAGGTCCTTCCTGAACTGGAGCACTGTAGGGCTTTGCCGGAGGTGGAGGGGGTTCGTGTCAGGCCTTGGCTGCAAGTTAGGAGAAGGACTTTTCCCCCGTTCTGGTCTTGTAGATGCGTGGCATGGTGGCCAGAGAGAGGTCGGCTGATCAGAGGTTTCTCTTGAGTGCGTGGAATAAGAGGCAGTTATTTAGGTATGCTGATCCGATGTTGTAGAGGACCTTGTATGCATGCGTGAGGAGCTTATAGGGTATTCATCTATCGATAGGAAGTCAGTGGAGGTTACGGAGGTTTTGGGTGATGTGGTTGCAGCGGGGGATGTCTAGGATCAGTCTGGCTGTGGTGTTCTGGACGGTCTGGAGCTTGCAAAGGATTTTTTGCTGATTCCGGTGTAGAGGGCATTGCTGTAGTCCAATCTGCTAGTGATGAGGGCGTGTGTGACCGTTTATCTGGATTCAGAGTGGATCCATCGGAATGTTTTCCAGAGTATGCAGAGGGTGTTGAAGCAGGCCGAGGATACAGCGTTGATCTGGCGGCTCATCATGAGTGATGAGTCCAGTAGAATGCCGTGGTTTTGTGTGTGGTCTGCCGTGGTGGTGGGGTTTCCGAGGGCGGGGGGCCATCAGGTGTCGTCCCATGCTGAGGGGCTAGAGCGGTGGAGTCAAGGATGAGGATTTGTTTTCTTGGAGTTGAGTTTCAGACAGCTGTCCTTCATCCAGGTGGCGACGGCTTTCATCCCTTCTTGGAAGTTGTGGCTGGTGATGTTGGGTTCCTTGGTGAGGGAGTGGAGGAGCTAGGTGTCCTCTGACGATGGTTGTGAGGGGGGGCCATATAGATGTTGAAGAGGGTGGGGCTGAGGGAGGATCCCTGGAGTACTCCACATCTGGTCTTTGTGGGTTCTGAGAGGTAGGGTGGGAGTCTGACTCGTTGCGTTCTGCCTGTGAGAAATGAGCGTATACAGGCAAGGGCCTTTCCTCAGATGCTAGCGTCGTGGAGTCTGGTGTCTAATTTGTGGTGGGAGACGGTGTCGAAGGCAGCTGAGAGGTCCAGGAGGATAAGGGCTGACGTTTGGCCCTGGTTGAGGAGGGCGCGGATGTCGCTGGTGGTGAAGAGTAGGGCGGTCTTGGTGCTGTGGTTGTTGTGGAATCTGGATTGGGATATGTCCGGGACATTGTTGCATTTTATGAAGTTTGCCAGCTGGCTGTTCACGGCCTTTTCAATGACTTTGGTTGCAAATGGTAGCAGTGAGATGGGCCTGAAATTCTTGAGGTTTGTCGGGTCTGCAGAGGCTTTTTTTCAGGAGGGGGTTGACTTTGGCGTGTTTCCAGTCGTCGGGGAATGCGGCAATCTCAAGGGAGCAGTTGATGATCTGGCGTGATGGCTGTGGCATCTCTGTGGAAGATGTGGGGGGCGAGGGGTCTGAGTGTGCTCCGGAGTGGATGTTCTTCATGGTCTTTAAGGTGCCTTCTGTCATGACTTTAAGGTGTCTTCTTACATAAGTAAGCACCATGTGCTAAGACAGCATCCTACACTTATTTTACATCTCTTTCTCTTTTTGACAAAGAATTCCCTATTTTACTTATGATCGCAAGTAATCCTAGTTCAAACTTTTCACCCTTTCCGCACTGACAGTCTCTGTAACTCATCCACCAATCCCAGCGCACCTCTGTCAAATGTCATCCTATCACAGCGTGGCTTCACTACTCCCTAGCCAATCACAGTGCAACACAACAGTAATGCAACACTCCAAATCACAGCTCAGCACAGCAATGATGCAACACCTCAATCACTTCAATGCCTCCAACTTTATTTTGTTTGCCTGTATCGACTACAAAAGGTTTTTGCTCTCTCACTAACATGAACCTTCGACTGGCGAAAGTCATAACTCACTGTGTCCACCCCTTGTGTACTCAGGAGCAAATCCCTAACACGCTCTGTTAATAAATTCACACTAGAAATGTTATACTTCTAACTTGGGGTGACTGATAGCGCTTCACAGTACACCTCTCTAATAGGCAAGATTTCACCCATGGTGGTTCTTGCATGGGCCAATCGACAGCTCTCTACATTCTGCCCACTAGTCTTTTGGGACCACTACTCCAAACAACACATCATAATCTTCCAACAAAACCTTTGATATGGTCACAATCTGCTCCATCTGAGTATATCATTTATCAGGAGTCTCTCTAAGTTTTGGAAGTGTATTAGTAAAATGGAAGAGGTCTGAATGAGACCATGGAACATATATGGATACTCCTCCCTGAAACTCTCGAAGTTGAGTCCCCTTTCACCCATAGCAGTTTTTTCTTCCTCTTTCCCCTTTAGTTTAGTTTTAACCTTCTCTTTCTTTGACCACTATTCTCTGAGCCTCTCTGTATCACTCCATTCTCTCATATTCTCAATTAACTCCTTCCTTGCAATTCCCATGCCACTTACCTTCTTCAGAGCCTACATTGGCTCCTGGTTAGGAAGAGGATCTTTTTTAAGATACTGCTCGTTACTCAGAAAGCTCCCTACGGAACTGGCCCAGGCTACCTACAAGATAGAATCAAGTTCTATGCTCCCCTGAGAAATCTCAATTCTGAAAATCTCTGTCTAACAACCGTGCCGCTATTAGAAAGTCAAGGTCAGTGGGTAGAGCTCTCTCCTTTCTGGGACCCTCCCTTTGGAACAAGCACCCATTGACTCTCAATTGCATTAAGGGGACACCTGTGTTTTGGAAGAAACTCGGGACCTGGCTTTTCTCCTCTCCCTAGACCTGCTCTCCTTTCCTACTTATGGACTTGCTGCAGTAGCGCCAGGACACTCTTAGGAGTAACAGTTGCGCTTTATAAATCCTATACATAGACATGCATTCTCAATGCACCAACTTTCAATATTTACAGCTCTTTTTCAGTTGCATTCCTTTGCTGTATATTTTGTTGCATTATATCAGCACCATATTTATACGCCTTTTCCATTTTAGCATTATTATTAATATTTTTATAAGGCGCACAGCTAACCGAAGGTTTCCTGGTGCCATCAGACACAGGCAGAGTGAAAGGAGACTATTGATTGAATAACCACGTTTTTAAGCATTTGCAGAAATTCGTATGGATGGTTTCATTCCGAAGTGACATAGGGAGTGAGTTCCACAGAGATGGGCCCAGGCAAGAGAAAGACCGGCCGCCCATGCGCAACAGTCTGGTCCTAAGAACCGAAAATGTAGCCTGAGTGGAAGAGCGAAGGAGGCGCGGTGGAAGGTAGGGATGGACTAAGGCGTTCAGATACTGTGGTGCTGTACCAGATTTGATTTTGTGCATATAGCTCTGGGCCTGAATTTAATGCGGTTCTCCACCCTAAGCCAGTGAAGGTCGTAGAGCGAGCCTGAGATGGAAGTCCTTCTCGGAACCTGGCAGAGTAACCTGGCCGCCGCGCTCTGCACTACCTGAAGTTTACGAATGGCCTCCTTATTGGCTCCTAAATACAGGACGTTGCCATAGTCCAGCCTGGAAGTAATAAGAGCCTGGACCACAGTTCTTTGCGTGGGACCAGGCAACATCCAAAGGATTCTTTTAAGCCACTTTAGGATGGTGAAGCAGGTTGAGGCGACCTTGACTGCTTGCTGCTTCATTGCCAGTTGGTCGTTAATGATTACGCCTACATTACGGACCTGTTGCGCAGGTTGGGGAAGTGCACCCATTTGAGGAGGCCAATGCTGGGGGCCCCAGAGCTCTTTATTTTTCCCAAAAATGTGTACTTCCGTTTTTTCGCCGTTAAGTTTTAGCAAGTTGCCTTTCATCCAACCTGCTATATTTTGTAGCCCTGCCTGGAGAGAAGATGACTTGGATGCCTCTTTGGTGGAAAGGGAGAAGATTAGCTGGGTGTCATCGGCATAGGAAGAAATAGACAGCTCAGCGTCTTCAGCAATTGTAGCCAGAGGCCTGACGTAGGCATTGAACAGTTGTGGGCTGAGAATGGAGCCCTGCGGTACTCCGTGAGGAGAAGCTTGGGACTTAGAACTGGCTGACAGAGAAAAGACCTGAAAAGTACGGTCGGTCAGGAAATCAGTGAGCTATTTGAGTGCTGATCCGACAATGCCCAGTGATTGTAAAACTTTTAGTAAGGGGGTATGTGACACAGTGTCAAAAGCGGCACTCAAATCAAGCAGTATGAGTGCCACAGTTTCACCCATATCAAGGTGGTGGCGTAATGTTTCCGTAACTCCTAAAAGAGTGGTTTCTGTAGAGAAACCAACTCTTAAACCAGACTGTGATGCATGTAAAAATGTTGGGAGTCAACAAAATGTAATCACAAGATTGTTCCACTGGATGTGTGGAGGGGGGGAACAAGAGGCGTGGGGTTCTAGGAGCTAGCGGCCTCCAATATTAAGTGTTTATCACAAAAGAGCTGCTCTTAGTGTGATAACCCAAACGAGTTACAAGAACGTCGTGAGTGTGGGCATCTCACAAAAAGTTACGGACTGGTCTCACACACCACCTGGTGTCATGCTTCATCATTGACCAGTCCTCGCCCTCCAAAACCTTTGTTTGATGGAGGGCGGGCATACACTTGACGACAAGGATGCACTTCTAAGTGACTAAGTGGGGGCCCGTGGATATGTGAGTGGGGTTAAAAATCATTATAGTAGTCAGAGGCGTTTTTAATGTGAAATGAAAACTATATGATATTAAAATGTGAATGTGACGGTAATTGGGGTGGTTATTGTCCCCTACCGTCTAGTGGATGGTCGACATGTTTCTGCCCAAGTGGCCCAATTGGGTCCATGGCATTCATCAGGACCTAGAGATGAGAAAAAGGGCTCCGTTCTTACCAAATGTTGGTATGATTTTACCACTTTGTGAGTGTGGCGTTGGTCACACTTCACCGTATTATAACTGCTTCCAAAGGTGAAGCCTGAAATAAAAGTATGGGAGATAATGATTAATGTAACTCGCTGGGTCATTAGTACCTGTAAGGAAAAAAAGGAAGAAAGACAATGCATGCATTGATTTCTAAGCGTGAAAAAAGTGGTGTGTACGTGACTTGGTGGCACTCTAATTGTGTACACTTGTGCGAAACTATGAGGATGGTTGTGAGAAGTTGGCCTGATATGTAGTGCTCACTATTCTAGTGATCACTGTGTATCATTCCAAACGACCCTTATTGATGATTGGTTGTAAGTCAACCTTATAGACCAGCTATCCTAGTAGCGTGGACAAGAGCAGTCTTCAGGCTTAACTCTAGAGGGCGTGTTAAGCCAGCTGTTTACCATCACATATACCCCTTGAACACCAAGTGAAAGGACACCACACAAGTTGTTATGAAAATAAAGGATATTTATTTATAACAAGACTACCCTGGCTCTTTATGAGTCAGGGAGCTAAGCACACTACAAAACTCTTATGAAAATACTTCTGGTTGCACAATTTACACAAATGCCCGAAGGGCACGAAACCATATACACTGCAAGTGGAATGGGAAAGGTTAGATAGTTTAAAGTTACTGATTCCGGAGGAATCCGATCAGTGGGACTAAACGAAAAAGGAACTGGACACTTGTAGAGTGAACCTACGATGGAGCACCGAGATGCTCGAGTTACCTAGCCCAGAGGCTGCGGCTGCGTGGGGTTCAGCAAGATGTCGGGAGTCCTCGTTGTAGTCTCAAGAGCCTGAAAGAAGAAGTTGCTGGCAGGTGACCAGTGTCGATGTTCAGAGTGATCCAAGCCTGGATCGGTGATGAAGAAAACCTGAAAGCAGAGGGGACTCAGTTCTCAACCGCTAGCCAGCGATCGTGTGGGTACCAGGAAGGTACCGGCTGAAGTCACCTCGACCAGGTGAGTGGATGACGTCGGACTCGGCTGTTCCTCGGACCAGGAGGCGCGGCGGTGACCAGGATGGAGGGCGAGCTGTCCCACGAAGGTGTCTGCTGTCGATGATGCTGGGCCCAGGAATGGGGCAGCAGGTCTTGGCAGTGGCAAACCCACGCGGTGGAGTCAAGATGGCGTCGGGAGTGGACCAGGAGGGTCCGAGGTACTCCTCTGTTGAAGGGGAGTAAGCGCCAGTCTGGAGCAACCAGACCAGTGATGAAAGTCTGTCGTGGTGCGTCGTGAAGAGGGCCACAAGCCGGTCGGCGAGTGGTCGGACAACGCGGTGAGCAGCAAAGAGCAGAAGGGCCCCCACGCAGATCTCGTGGATGCTGGGGAGGCAGACTTCGGTGCTGGAGCCGCTCAGGGTTAGGGCTTCTCAAACCCTAGGTGCACTCACTCGAGGGTCCCTCGGTGGGCGTGCTAGATAAGCGTCGTGCAGGTTCTGAAGATGGCCGGGCCTGCAGGTCTCGTCACACCTACGAATCTCAGCTGGGCTGATGATGTAGGTAGAGGTCAGAGATGGCAGGGAACCCGGGTCTCGTCGAGCTGGGCAGTCTTGATCCGTGGGAGAGACGTGCAGCAAACCGCAAGCGCTTAGGTGGTGCCTGCTGGTGCAGGGTGGCTACTCCTTAGCCACAAGGGAGAGTCTTCAGAAATAGTCAAGAGTTCCTTTCGTGGAAAGTAGTTCAAGATTCAGAATTATCCAATTTGGGAAGGGGACCCGCTCCCACCTTTATTCTAGGAAAAAGGGGCTGGCCCGTGACTAGGTCCTACCTATGGGTGGGACCAGGAGGGGAGTGGTTACACCCCTATCCTTTGTCCGGCTTCGCCCCAGCTCAGGGGCTGGTGTGCCCCTGAAACTGGTTTGAGCCGGGCTATGCACAGTGAGCACCGGGGTGCCACTTGCAATCACCTTCCTTTCAGCACTGCCTACCTGGGATACACAAACCCTGTCTGGGGTGGTGCTAACACCGCCCTCGACAGGAAACCCTTTGTCCAAGCTCCCCTCGCTGGAAGGTCTCCCAGCAGCAGGAGGTCAGACTTGTGTCTGGTGGCAGCATCCATTTTGTGATGCTGAGGCTTGAGTCAACTTTAACCGGGGTTCAAGGTTACTTCCATGTCGTGTCCCTCTAGAAGGGTGGAATGCTAACCCCGTCGCCAGAACTGGCGAGGGGTTCGTATTCCAATTCGTATGACACCTTAATCGACATGTTTAGGTGATGCGATGCCAAAGTTAGCAAATAACCGCGAGGATTATAATGCACTTTAAGGTAGTTGGCCCGCGTCACCATGGAACGGCTATTAGGATTTGGTTCCGCAAGCCGTCGACGGGCTCAGCTCGCGCCAGAGCACCATCTCACATGATTCCCAGCACTCTGCCTTCAGGATTGATAAGGCCTGCCATAGGAGTGACTGACAGGAATCCATGCGTCCATTTTAGGGTTAGGTATAGGAATACTACACCTACAGCAACGGGTGATTACACCACCTTGCCCCAGCTGTCGCGCAGCCAGTTGTGTCAGATTTGGGCGGCCATCCAGGGGTGGCATAATACATGCTGCAGCCCCTGGTAGGCCCTGGGTACACCGATGCCCTGGATACCTGTGGTATGCTGATACAGGGGCTGATAAGGCGGCCCAGTTCCAATTAGTGGATGCACCTAATGTACATGTGTGTTAATTTCGAGAGAGAACAGCTAGGCGGTGGGTCTGATTGGCAGGCCCGCAGCCGGGGAAAGTCGTAAACCAATGAAGCAAAAGCAAAAAATCTGGGTGATCATAGGATTGCAGACCCTACTCTCCTACATGACCCCCCCCCCCCAAACTTTGGGACAATAAGCTAACCTTGACCAGGTGAGTCTTCTTGCTCTAAGTGGAAATACCTGGAGAGCCCATCTGCATTGCCATGATCAGTGCCAGGTCTATGCTCCACTGTGAAGTCCATCCCCTGTAGGGAAATGGACCACCTAAGTAGTTTGGGGTTTTCACCCTTCATTTGATTTAGCCACAAGAGGGGCTTATGGTCGGTCTGAATATTGAAGTGAGTGCCAAACAAGTATGGCCTCAACTTCTTCAGGGCCCAAACCACAGCAAAGGCCTCCCTCTCAATAGCTGACCAATTCTTCTCTCTGGGGGTCAGCCTCCTGCTAATGAAAGCTATGGGCTGGTCATGACCATCAAAATTCAGCTGAGATAGAACAGCTCCCACACCCAACTCCGAAGCGTCTGTTTGGACAATGAATGTTTTGGATTAGTCTGGACTCTTTAGGATAGGCGCTGTGCACATGGCCTGCTTTAGGTCATCGAATGCCTTTTGACAGCTGGCTGTCCACTGAACTTTTTTTGGCATCTTCTTACTTGTCAGATCGTTTAGCGGGGTCACAATGGATCCATAATTTCTGACAAATTTCCGGTACTAACCAGTCAGGCCCAAGAAAGCTCGAACCTGAGTCTGGGTGGTTGGAGGAGCCCAGTCCTGGATGGCCTGTATTTTGCTCTCCAATGGCTGAACCTGGCCTCCACCTACAAGGTGGCCCAGGTATACAACCTGTGTCTGCCCTATCTGGCACTTAGTGGCCTTGATAGTGAGGCCTGCCTTCTGCAGAGCCTCTAACACTTTCCTCAGGTGGACCAGGTGATCCTCCCAGGTGGAGCTAAAGACAGCGATATCGTCCAGATACGCCGCGCAGAAGTCGTCCAACCCAGTGAGAACTTGATTCACCAGCCTTTGGAAGGTGGCAGGTGCATTTTTCAAACCAAAGGGCATTACCACAAACTGATAATGCCCACCCGGGGTAGAAAATGCTGTTTTGGGCTTGGCCTCCTCAGCTAACCTGATTTGCCAATACCCCGCTGTCAGGTCAAATGTACTTAAGTAGTTGGCCGAAGCCAACCGGTCTATAAGTTCATCTGCTCTTGGTATCGGGTGGGCGTCAGTCTTAGTGACTGCATTGAGGCCTCTGTAGTCCACGCAAAACCTCATCTCTTTCTTACCGCTCTGGGTGTGAGGTTTTGGCACGAGAACTACTGGACTAGCCCAGGGGCTGTCCGAGGGCTCAATGACTCCCAGCTCCAACATTTTCTGCACCTCTGTCTTGATGCAGTCTCTGACATGATCAGGCTGTCGATAGATTTTACTCTTTACGGGCAGACTGTCCCCAGTGTCGACCTCATGGGTACACCAATTGGTCTGACTGGGTGTCAGAGAGAACATATGTCGGAAGGATTGAAGAACCTGTTTACAATCCTGTTGTTGATGTCCAGAGAGGCTGCCACAAAAGACAACACCATCTACTAACCCATCGTTAGGGTTCTGAGAGAGCAGGTCCGGGAGAGGGTCACTCTCCTCCTCCTGCCCCTCATCTGTGGCCATGAGCAAGCCCATGCCCTCCCTATCGACATATGCCTTGAGCCTGTTTACATGGAGCTCCCGGTGGGGGCTCCGGGGAGTTCCCAGGTCTACCAAGTAGGTGACCTCTCCCTTTTGCTCAATGATCGAGTGGGGCCCAGACCATTTGTCTTTGAGTGCTGCTGGGGCCACTGGCTCCAGCACCCACACCTTCTGCCCAGGCTGATACACAGTCAGGACAGCCTTTTGGTTGTGCCAAGCTTTTTGTAATTCTTGGCTCGCCTCAAGGTTTTAGATGCCTTTTCCATGTACTCAGCCATCCGCGAGCGGAGACCGAGCACATAGTCCACAATGTTTGATGCCGGCTTTTTGAGAGGTCTCTCCCATCCTTCCTTTACCAAACAAAGGGGTCCCCTTACAGGATGTCTGAACAGAAGTTCAAAAGGGCTGTAGCCAACCCCCTTCTGCGGGACCTCTCTGTAGGCGAACAAGAGGCAGGGTATCAGGACATCCCATATCCGCCGAAGCTTTTCAGGTAGTCCATGAATCATCCCTTTTAGGGTCCTGTTGAATCTCTCAACAAGCCCATTGCATTGTGGGTGATAGGGTGTGGTGAATTTGTAGTTGACACCGCACTCCTTCCACATAGCAGTCAGATATCCCGACATGAAGTTTGCACCTCTGTCGGAGACGACCTCCTTAGGGAAGCCCACTCTGGAGAACACTCCAACTAGGGCTCGTGCCACAACAGGTGCTGTAGTGGTCCTAAGGGGAATAGCTTCAGGATACCTGGTGGCGTGGTCCACCACCACCAGTATAAACTTGTGCCCTGATGCTGTCTGGGGTTCCATTGGTCCGACAATGTCGATCCCCACTCGTTCAAAGGGTACCCCCACCACTGGCAGTGGCATGAGGGGGGCCTTTGTCGTGCCACCTGACTTACCACTGGCTTGGCAAGTGACACAGGAGCGGCAAAACTCCTTCGTATCTTCGGACATGTGGGGCCAGTGAAAGTGTGGAACAATTCTGTCCCAAGTCTTATTCTGGCCTAAGTGACCTGCAAGGGGAATCTCGTGGGCCAAGGTAAGAAGGAAACCTCTCAGAGACAAGGGGACGACCAGCCTCCTGGTCGCGCCAGGCTTGGGGCCTCTTGCCTCGGAGTACAGGAGTCCATCGTCCCAGTACACTTTGTGGGTACCTGTGGCGTTCCCTGCAGCCTCAGCAGCAGCCTGCTGTCTGAGGGGTTCAAGTGAGGGGCAGTCTAACTGTGCCTTCCCCAGGTCTTCCCTGGAGGGTCCCCCTGAGCCCAGAAACTCAACCTGACCAGGTTCAAGCTCTTTCGGCTCAGTTTCCCTCAGTTCTTTAAGGTCAGCCTCCTCAGAGACTTGATCCACGACCTGGGGCAAGGGGGAAGGCGAAGCCTTACCCTTACTGCTCCTTTTCTTGGAAGGTGTCTGGTCCGTTCTTCCAGGATCCAGCACCTGTTCAGTGGGGCATCTTTTGGCCTGTGACCTGGTCACAGCAAGGACATGTGCTGGCAAGCCTAACATTTCCATGTGAGTCCTCTGCTCCACTTCTGACCATTGTGACGTTTCCAAATCATTGCCCAACAGACATTCTACGGGGAGGTCTGAACTAACCACAACTTTCTTCGGGCCACTTACCCCTCCCCAGGAGAAATCAACAACTGCCATACTGTGATTGGTAGTGACATTGCTGGCATTGGTCACTAGGTAATCGGTACCTAGCATGATCTGTCCAGGGTCCACAAAGTTAGGCGTCACCATGGTGACACTGGCACAAGTGTCCCTGTAGGCCTGAGCCACTTTTCCATTGATCAAAGGTGTCTGTCTGTATTTGCCCAAAGTATTGGGACTGGCATCAGGGGACATATCCATATCCCCTGT
This sequence comes from Triturus cristatus, assembly GCF_964204655.1. Lineage (NCBI taxonomy): Eukaryota > Metazoa > Chordata > Amphibia > Caudata > Salamandridae > Triturus > Triturus cristatus. The sequence goes on along the minus strand of NC_140585.1, from coordinate 141,761,341 downwards.
ACAGACAAGGACGGCCTGAGTGAGCGTGCCGACTAAGTCGTCACTCCCCTCGGTTCCCAAGGTTAACCCAACTAATGCCTTGGGAGGCGCACTACCACTGCTGACTGTACTAGGGGGTGCAGGTGCCTTAGGGGCTGCAGTGGCAGGAGTTTGCCGTCCTTTCTTGGTGCACTCACTAAACCAGTGAGTCTTACTTTTACAGTATTGGCACCACCTTTTTGACTGGCCTTCTTGAGTCTTCTTCTTCTGTGAAGCCTGACCCCCACCCTCTTTGGTTTGTTGGGGACCTGTCGAAGACTTCTGGTCATTTTGTTCGTTCTTGTTACTACCCTTCTGGTCTGCTTTCTTCTGACCACCCTGGTTCTGAGTCTGGTTCTGCTTGACCCTTGTTCTGACCCATCTGTCTGCCTTCTTTCCCAATTCTTGGGGAGAGGTCAGATCCGAGTCGACAAGGTGCTGATGCAACAATTGGTTCTGACAGTTGTTTCAAATCTGTTCTCTCATGATAAGATTGTACAATCCTGTGTAATCTGTAACCTTGCTACCCAGCAACCAACCTTCTAAAGCCTTAGTGGCACAATCGACAAAGTCAGCCCAATCCTGAGACTGAATTTTCTGGGTGTCCCTGAACAGCACCCGGTACTGCTCGGTGGTTAAGCCGAACCCATCAATCAGTGTATTCTTCAGGACTTGGTAGTTGTTAGCATCCTCAGCTCTCGTAGTGAGGAGCTTGTCTCGTCCTTTACCTTCAAAGGAGAGCCACAGTATAGCTGCCCACTGACTTGGGGGGACGCACTGGACAGTGCAAGCCCTCTCCAAGGCAGTTATCCACTTGTGGATGTCGTCCCCTTGCTTAAAGGGGGGCACTATTTTACTCAGGTGTCTAGTGTCTATACCCCTGTCTTTCTCTCTAATGAGAATGCTGCCACCAGTGGGATCTAACCCACTTAATTTCTGCTCTCGGGCCAAGGCAAGTCTTTCTTTGGCGAGGGCAAGTTCTTCCCGCTCGATCCTCAGATTGACTTCCCTCATCTTCGCTTCATGCTCCCTTCTCTGAGGGGACGTCATCCCTCTCTGAGAAGATGCCTGAGAGACATGTGTACGAACAGATCTGTTAGAGCCTCTGCAGAGAGAGACCTAGCTCGTCCGTTCCCAATGTTAGGCCTGCTTGAGCGTGGGCCCGGGGCTCCCCCAGTTCCATTCTCATGCCTGCTTAAGTTGGTCCTCGTAAGCCTGCCGACTACCACTGGACCTTTGTTTGCCTCGTCTCCTGATAACTCCTCCTCGTCTTCCTCCTCTGTATGGAGGTCGAGGTCTGGGTCACCAAGGGTTCCCTCTAAGGGAGGCATGTTCCCATCAGCATTGGGGGGACCTGTGTTAGAGGACCTCCTAGCATCGTACGTCTCTAAGAGACCTATCAGAAATGCGATGGTAGGGTTAGAACCCTGGTTTAGCTTCCTGGAGGCACACAGTTGTCTCATCTCCTTGAAGCTAAGAGCTGCATATCGTGACACGACCTGTGGAGGGTCGATGCCCACTAAGGGAGTCTCTGCGGACTCTCCGTGGACTGACATGCTTTCTAGTGAGGTGTAAGTGATGCACCTACCTACACTATGTGTTTCTCTACTGATCCCTTGCTAAGAGTTATAGTCAGGGTGTGCTAGTCCCTGTTTCACTATAACAGCTGGTTCAGTAGAACTCAGAGTATTGTAAGTTAAGTTATATGTACCTGGGTACTTATGTGATCTTTCAACTTGATATTCTTAGGATACGTGTGTGGTAAAACAACAGCAAGCTCAAATCCCAACCGCTGCTCACCAATGTGAGAAGTTGGCCTGATATGTAGTGCTCACTATTCTAGTGATCACTGTGTATCATTCCAAACGACCCTTATTGATGATTGGTTGTAAGTCAACCTTATAGACCAGCTATCCTAGTAGCGTGGACAAGAGCAGTCTTCAGGCTAAACTCTAGAGGGCGTGTTAAGCCAGCTGTTTACCATCACATATACCCCTTGAACACCAAGTGAAAGGACACCACACAAGTTGTTATGAAAATAAAGGATATTTATTTATAACAAGACTACCCTGGCACTTTATGAGTCAGGGAGCTAAGCACACTACAAAACTCTTATGAAAATACTTCTGGTTGCACAATTTACACAAATGCCCGAAGGGCACGAAACCATATACACTGCAAGTGGAATGGGAAAGGTTAGATAGTTTAAAGTTACTGATTCCGGAGGAATCCGATCAGTGGGACTAAACGAAAAAGGAACTGGACACTTGTAGAGTGAACCTACGATGGAGCACCGAGATGCTCGAGTTACCTAGCCCAGAGGCTGCGGCTGCGTGGGGTTCAGCAAGATGTCGGGAGTCCTCGTTGTAGTCTCAGGAGCCTGAAAGAAGAAGTTGCTGGCAGGCGACCAGTGTCGATGTTCAGAGTGATCCAAGCCTGGATCGGTGATGAAGAAAACCTGAAAGCAGAGGGGACTCAGTTCTCAACCGCTAGCCAGCGATCGTGTGGGTACCAGGAAGGTACCGGCTGAAGTCACCTCGACCAGGTGAGTGGATGACGTCGGACTCGGCTGTTCCTCGGACCAGGAGGCGCGGCGGCGACCAGGATGGAGGGCGAGCTGTCCCACGAAGGTGTCTGCTGTCGATGATGCTGGGCCCAGGAATGGGGCAGCAGGTCTTGGCAGTGGCAAACCCACGCGGTGGAGTCAAGATGGCGTCGGGAGTGGACCAGGAGGGTCCGAGGTACTCCTCTGTTGAAGGGGAGCAAGCGCCAGTTTGGAGCAACCAGACCAGTGATGAAAGTCTGTCGTGGTGCGTCGTGAAGAGGGCCACAAGCCGGTCGGCGAGTGGTCGGACAACGCGGTGAGCAGCAAAGAGCAGAAGGGCCCCCACGCAGATCTCGTGGATGCTGGGGAGGCAGACTTCAGTGCTGGAGCCGCTCAGGGTTAGGGCTTCTCAAACCCTAGGTGCACTCACTCGAGGGTCCCTCGTTGGGCGTGCTATATAAGCGTCGTGCACGTTCTGAAGATGGCCGGGCCCGCAGGTCTCGTCACACCTACGAATCTCAGCTGGGCTGATGATGTAGGTAGAGGTCAGAGATGGCAGGGAACCCGGGTCTCGTCGAGCTGGGCAGTCTTGATCCGTGGGAGAGACGTGCAGCAAACCGCAAGCGCTTAGGTGGTGCCTGCTGGTGCAGGGTGGCTACTCCTTAGCCACAATGGAGAGTCTTCAGAAATAGTCAAGAGTTCCTTTCGTGGAAAGTAGTTCAAGATTCAGAATTATCCAATTTGGGAAGTGGACCCGCTCCCACCTTTATTCTAGGAAAAAGGGGCTGGCCCGTGACTAGGTCCTACCTATGGGTGGGACCAGGAGGGGGGTGGTTACACCCCTATCCTTTGTCCGGCTTTGCCCCAGCTCAGGGGCTGGTGTGCCCCTGAAACTGGTTTGAGCCGGGCTATGCACAGTGAGCACCGGGGTGCCACTTGCAATCACCTTCCTTTCAGCCCTGCCTACCTGGGATACACAAACCTTGTCTGGGATGGTGCTAACACCGCCCTCGACAGGAAACCCTTTGTCCAAGCTCCCCTCGCTGGAAGGTCTCCCAGCAGCAGGAGGTCAGACTTGTGTCTGGTGGCAGCATCCATTTTGTGATGCTGAGGCTTGAGTCAACTTTAACCGGGGTTCAAGTTTACTTCCATGTCGTGTCCCTCTAGAAGGGTGGAATGCTAACCCCGTCGCCAGAACTGGCGACGGGTTCGTATTCCAATTCGTATGACACCTTACTCGACATGTTTAGGTGATGCGATGCTAAAGTTAGCAAATAACCGCGAGGATTATAATGCACTTTAAGGTAGTTGGCCCGCGTCACCATGGAACGGCTATTAGGATTTGGTTCCGCAAGCCGTCGACGGGATCAGCTCGCGCCAGAGCACCATCTCACATGATTCCCAGCACTCTGCCTTCAGGATTGATAAGGCCTGCCATAGGAGTGACTGACAGGAATCCATGCGTCCATTTTAGGGTTAGGTATAGGAATACTACACCTACAGCAACGGGTGATTACACCACCTTGCCCCAGCTGTCGCGCAGCCAGTTGTGTCAGATTTGGGCGGCCATTCAGGGGTGGCATAATACATGCTGCAGCCCCTGGTAGGCCCTGGGTACACCGATGCCCTGGATACCTGTGGTATGCTGATACAGGGACTGATAAGGCGGCCCAGTTCCAATTAGTGGATGCACCTAATGTACATGTGTGTTAATTTCGAGAGAGAACAGCTAGGCGGTGGGTCTGATTGGCAGGCCCGCAGCCGGGGAAAGTCGTAAACCAATGAAGCAAAAGCAAAAAATCTGGGTGATCATAGGATTGCAGACCCTACTCTCCTACAATGGTGGCAGGCGATGCTGCCACCAGTCTTACCCTAGTTAAATGGACAATATGTCCCATGGGGGAAGGGGCGGAAGGAGTCCACAGTTTTTGTCTCCTCTGTAAAAGAGAACATAAGAAAACCACAAATTTCATGACAGCGTTTGTAGGTTGGAGAGAAATCTCCCAAAACGAACTGAGCAGTAATCTATACAAATCTCATGGTTGAATGAGCATACACATATGTACATATATCCACACACTCTCCAGTCTTTCAGTTCAAGCACACTCTTACTGTGACATCTGATGGATGCATCCCGAAACCTATACGTCCGCTCCCGGTCCTCCCGAATGTAGAAATGGCAGGGAGCGGGCGTCGTCCATATAGGTGGATCGCGAGTACTTGATTGGAATAATTGGCGGTTAGTGATAACATGTGAGCGTTTCCCGGTGTCCTGGAATCTCACCGCCTGGAGAAAAGATGTCGGATGTGGGCGTGTGTGATTCTAGAAAGAATAAGCCTTATTCGTTGTAAGGCGAGTGGGCGTTTTCCAGCGGAGGGGCCCGATCAGGCGAGGGTGTGCCAGGAGAAGGAAAACGAAAGGGGAGGTTCCATTGGTTATGGAGTTTGCAGTCTTCTACCGCCTTGCCTAATTGGTTACAACGCGGCAGGGGGAGGGATCAAGTGAATGTAATCAGAACTTGTCCGGGGCTGTGATGTTGGCATGGTAACATATGCGTAGTTTCGTGCCCGAGCGGAGATAGCGTCGTAGGAAAAGTGGGGAGCCATACGTGCGTTGTATGTCCTCGTAGCATTTCGGCGGGGGCCCAAATAATGAGCTCACAAGGTGATATCAATGTGTGCTGGAACGTGGCTGGTTGGCATTGAGGCAAAGATTGTAACGGACGTGTGCTGGGGCGTATGTTATGATAGATGCTCCAAACATTCTAGGGTGAGCGGTGCGTACAAGTGGTGGTGAGCCGCTTAATAAAGGCAAATGCCTTCTATCATATGAATGCTTATATAAGCATATGCATACTCAATTTGCCGCAATTATCCTTTGTGCGATGTGCCCTACCAGGCATAAATCGGCCTTTGTCACACTAAGAGAACCGTATAACGACAACCAATGAAGCGTCGCAAAGAGTATAAAGCCCTTTGTATACCATATAAAAAGTGACTTATGCTATAGGGCCGGTCATTTTCAAGCAAACTCATTGCATGTATGTCCCACATATTATTCTCAGTTCAGTCCTACACTCTCATGATCCGTGGGTTCAAAAGGAGCACTTGAACTTATTATCATATAATTATTTTATATACAAGCACATGCATACTCAAACAGCCGTAACTTTCCTATGTGCGGCATTCGGCGTCACAGGCTGAACTTTACTTGTGAGCCAGCTGGAGGTGTGAACAGTAGTGTGGTCACCGTGGCTAGTATAGCAAAATATAACTGTACTGCATTTTGATGGTCGTACGTGCGCCGAGCGTTTATAGTCAACTTGACATTGAAGGATGGTGGCGCTCGGGGATAAGTGTAGAGAGAGGCACTAGAGGATTGTTTGGTGAGGACCACTGTGGTATTGATGGCAATGGTATCTATACTTTTGTGTGTGTTTTCAACGTGGGTCAGGGCAGACAAGTTTTTTGAACGTGGTCAGGAGATGGTATAGTCCATGTGCATTGTTCTTTTTTATCGTATTAGCTGTAGCTAGGGAATGTCATCATTAAGGCCTTCTCATGGGAACGGAGGCGGTAGACCCATCATTGCTCTCTGAAATGTAGTGCTCTGGTGAGGTCAGATTTACCTTTTTTCATGACCTCAAGTATAGTCCAGCTAAGGTCTGTTTCTTTGTGGGTTTTTTCTGAGAAATGTCTGGTCAACTTAGTGTTGGTTTTTTTGCACCTGATCGTGCTTCGATGTTCATTAATGCGGGTTCTTATCTTCCTAGTGGTCATTCCCACATATTGGAGCATGCAAGGACATGTTAGAAGATACACAACGTTCTCCGTATTGCAGTTGCTGAATGTTCTAAGTTGCCAGGATTTGCCAGTGCCTATGTCTACCTCTTTGGTGTTCTTGGTTAAGTCGCATGAGTTGCATGTACCACAGGCGAAGTGTCCCACTACACGTGGTTGGTCCCAGAGCCTCGATTGTGCAGTGTCCTCCTTTGTGGTCATCTGGGCATGTACCAGCTCGTCCCGTAGGTTTCTATTGCGTTTAAACGCAAAAAGGGGAGTTTCCCATTGTTTCCCAGTGCTGTTTAGTATGTGCCATCTCTTTTTTATGATTTTTTTAATTGAATTGGATGCTGGTGTAAATGTGGTGACACATACTGGTCTATTTGTTTTTACTTGGTCAACATCCTCCAACAGTGCTTCTCTAGGGTTGTTACTTGCTCTTTTATTTGCCCTTCTTACCATTTTCCTTGGATAGTGGCGTTCGATGAGTTTACTCTCGAGGTGGTTTGCCTGTTCTTTGTAGGTATCTTTTTCAGAGCAATTTCTCCTTATTCGGAGGAACTGGCCAACCGGTAGGTTCTGTCTGAGGGCTTTCGGGTGGTAGCTTTCATATAAAAGTAAGCTGTTCCTGTCTGTGGGTTTATTGTGGACCTTGGTTTTAATCCCCTCATTGGTGAGTGTAATATCCAAATCCAGAAAAACAGCGTGGTCCTTGTTGATGGTATGTGTGAACCTGAGATGTCTGTCTTGTGAGTTGACCCAGTGAACGAAAGCTGTTGCGTCCTCCTCTGTCCCCTTCCATACAATAAGTACATCATCTATGTACCGTTTCCAAATTCTGAGGTGACTCAGAAACGGATTCACCGGATTGTTGATGTAGTCATCCTCAAATTGTTGGACGTACAAAACAGGCCATACTGGGCGCAAATGTGCTCCCCATCGAAGTTCCTGTTATCTGATGGTAAATGATCTGTTCGTACTGAAAGAAATTTTCTGTGAGGGCCAATTCAGCACACTCCATTACGAAGTGTTGAAGGGTGATGAAATCCCATTCTCTTCGTAAGATGATGTTCTCTACGACCTCCAATGTTCGTCGTTGGGGTATACTAGTGTACAGGGCTTCGATGTACATAGTTATGAGCCAGTCGCTGGTGGAATCTACCTCCAAATCTCTTAGGAGGCAGAGGACATCTTTAGTGTCCCTTAGATAGGATGGTGTCTCTTTTACAATTGGCCGCAAGAACCAATCGCAGAATTGCGACAAAGGTTCCAATACAGACCCAATGCCCGATACGATGGGCCTCCCTGGGGGTGGCATCCGGTCTTTGTGGATCTTTGGGAGGATGTAAAATCTTGGCATCCTTGGTTCATCGTTGGTCAGAAACTCAGCTTCTTGTCTCGTAATCCAATCATTGTTGAGTGCTTCTTCCACTATGTTCTTTATTTTAATCATGATTTTCTTAGTGGGATCCGTTTGATGTATAGCGTAGCTGTTGGTATCCGCTAACAGTCGTAGACACTCATTCCGGTACATCGTGTGATCCAAGAGGACTGTGGCGCCCCCTTTATCCGCTGGTTTTATGACGATGTCATGGTTGTTTTTTTCTTTTTTTTTTTTTTTTTTAAAGACCTTTATTTAAACTTTACGGTACACAGCAGAGAGCCTACAACCCTGCGGGCCGGCCGCGGAGAACACAGTTGGAATTATGCCGGATCACACAGCCCTGTGCCGTCAACCCGGAGGTACGGCGGCGTTGAGGAATGCAAACGTACCGAGAGGTAGAGAAGAATGTTGCAGGTCTCAGTATTACAGCAAACAACCACAAATTAAAGGCATGCTGCCCTAGGAGGCATAAGGTGCCGAACCGTCCAACTCCCCCTCCCCCCCCCTCCCTAAACACCGGTCAACACTGCGCTATCGTGTGTGCCCCTGGCTCGGGCCAGCAACCCTCCCCCCCCCTCCCAGCTCCCCAAGCAGCAATGGCAGGTGTCTAGACATCTCCGGGTTCTTCCTGCACAATGGAAGGAGGCTCGCTAATGCCCCCCCTAAAATCATTCCACTTGGACCACACCTCAACCCACTTGCGCGGGCACCCTCTCGCCACATATACTGTCCTTTCCTGCAGCATGCACCAGTCCATGTCGCCGGTCCAGTCTGACAGTCTCGGTGGAACAGCGCTGCCCCAGAGCCTGGCAATGTTCCTTTTTGCTATCATTTGCCCGAGTGTCACCCAGAGCCTCCCCTTTGGCGGCAGGTCAGTTGGTTCCCATATATTGAGGAGGCACCTCTTGGCCTCCGGGCAAATCTCCACCTCCCACACCTCCTCCATATTCCGCACCACCCTCCTCCAGTACCTCTGAATCTTCGGGCAGTCCCACAGCACGTGAAAAAAGGTTCCATCGCCTCCACACCCCCTCCTACATAGCGTTGTGTCCGCCCTACCCATCATATGTAGTCTCGTGCAAGAGATATAGACTCTGTGTAGGATCTTCAATTGGATAAGCCGCAATCGGGCCGATATCGCGACCTCACGTGGAGAAGCCAAAGCATGCAGCCACTCCTCGTCATCTATTTCCAGCCCTTCAGCGACCCACTTTTCGTTAAGGGGAAGAAGCAAATCTGGGGGGTTATTAATAAGTTTTTTGTAGGTGAGGGATATGGCGTGTTCCGCGAGGAGTCCATCCAGCAATCTATCTTCGAGCGGGGAGGCTGGCGGCAGCTTGGCCTCCGGTGGGATATTCGCCTGTAAGGAGTGACGCACCTGCAAGTATCTAAAATATTCGGCATCTGCCAGCTCGTACGCGTCCTGCATTTGGGCGAATGTGCGGATCCCGGCAGGTCCCCAGATGTCTTTAATTTGAGAGATGCCGATCAGATCCCAATTGCGGAATCCTTTGATGCGCCGCAGATTTCCCAACGCTTCTGAGGCCCACAGTGGCGTGGCCATCGTGAGGACTCCGGACCATCCGAGCTTCTTCTGGGCGATGTGCCACAGCTGTACCGAATGAAGTGTCGGGCCTGTGAGTCTGCGCACACCCCGTCTAGAGTAGAGTGCTATTTCATAGTTCCCCCCGGGAAGCAGCCATCTATCCATGCCGTAAGCCGGGTCGTTCCCGTCCCCGTACGTCCCTTGGTTAATCGCGGACAGGTGGGCCGCCCAGTAGTATTTACGGATGTCGGGGAGAGCGATTCCACCATCGTACCACCCCAGCGTGAGTTTGGCCAGCGAGATTCGGGGCTGCCCGGCCCAGAGGAGGTCGCGCAGCGCAGCTTCGATTGCTAGGAAGTAACTGTTCGGGACCAGGTGTGGGTAGTTTTGGAGCGCGTAGAGAAAACGCGGGAGCGAAAGCATCTTAAATAAGGCTGCCCTGCCCAGCAATGACAGGGGCAGATGCTGCCAGGATTTCGCCTCCCTTTGAAGCCGGAGCAGCGGCGGCTTGAGATTGTGCTCGTACAGCAGAGCCTTATTAACAGTAATATACACTCCGAGATACTTAAACCCGTCCTCTGCCACCCGAATAGGGCAAGTGTCAGGGAGTCTGGGAGGGTCCCCACGGAGGACGTAGAGATGCGATTTGGCCCAGTTGACTCGGAAGCCAGAATTGTGACCAAAACTATTCAGTATATTCAGCGCCGCGATCAGTGACCCACGCGGCTTCGAGAGGTAAAGAAGTATGTCATTGGCATAGAGGGATATCTTATCCTCCCACCCCTCCGCCCATGTTATGCCCTGCATGGTGGCAACCTGTCTTATCCAGGCCGCAAGCGGTTCGAGGGAGAGGGCGAATAGAAGGGGGGACAGGGGACAGCCCTGTCGAGTTCCTCTGGCCAAGACTTCAGACACCTTATTGTTTACCAGCACCTGCGCCAGGGGTTCCGCATACAGTAATCGCACCCAAGCGATAAACTGGGGTCCAAAGCCCAGCTTGCGCAGGACTGCGAACATGTATGGCCGCTCTAGAGTGTCGAAGGCCATGGTGGCATCCAACGAGACCACCACCGCGTCCTCTTGTAGACTGTGGCACTGCCCTAGCACCCCATGCAGTCTCCTAATATTGAGGGCCGTGTTTCGGTGGGGCATGAATCCCGATTGGTCAGGGTGGATTAGCGTCGAAAGCACCGGCTTAAGCCTATTGGCCAGCGTCTTGGCCAGTATTTTAGGTTCCGCGTTCAGGAGCGAAATGGGTCTGTATGATGCGCAAGAGTCTTTGGGTTTACCCTCTTTCGGAATTGCCACTATGGTCGCTAAGCGCTGGTCCCGGGGCAGCAGCCCTACTGCTTTACTGCGGTCGAACATGAGTTTGAGGTGCTTACTAGTGACGTCCGGCTGGAGTTTGTAGATCTCTATGGGTATGCCATTCGGACCGAGCGCCTTACCAGGACGGAGGTCTCCTATCGCCCGCTGGAGCTCAGCCTCGGTGAGCGGGCTATCAAGAGCCTCCCGATCTGCGTCCGAGAGAGTGGGCAAGCGTATGTCTGCGAGGAGGTCCATGGAGTCTTCCTCCGGCCGGTCCGACTCTCGCCTGTAAACCTGCTGGTAATAGTCGGCGAACTGTTGTACTATTTCTCGGGGTTCCGTGAGCACTCTCCCCAATTCAGTGTGCAACTCCGGCACCACCCTGCTGGCCTGTTGTTTCCTCTCAAGCCAGGCAATAAGTTTCCCGGCTTTGTCACCTTGATCATATATTCTACCAATTCTATGCCGAGCCACCGTCTGGGTTTCCTGGGTCACCAGCGCTTTGTACTCCGCCGCCTTTAGCTGCATCGCGTGCCTGAGCTCCCGGTCGCCGCTGGTCGTTGCCTCCCTTTCTAGTTCCTCAAGTTGCTCCTCCAGCGCTGTGGTCTGCTGGCTGCGTTCCCGTCGCCGAGCCGCGATAGCCGATAGCGACTCGCCCCGCACCACAGTTTTAAACGCCTCCCACATGGTGACAGGGGAGCCGACCGACCCATCGTTTTCTGTGAAGTAGTGCGAGATTGAGGTGGATATGTGTTTCCTAGTGACCTCGTGTTTCAAGTGCCAGGGATTAATTGGCGCAGTGCAGCCCTCCCGTCTACTCCCAAATATAATATGTGCAAGGACCGGTGAATGGTCAGAAATGCCTCTGGGGAGGAATTCGGCCTCCAGTACCGCCATGTCGTGTTGGAGCAGGGTGAGGATGTAGTCCAGCCGTGAGAAGGAGTGGTGCGCCCCGGAGAAGAAACTAAAGTTACTTTCAGTGGGGTGGAGTAGGCGCCAAACGTCCGTCAGCCCAAAGGACTCGAGAAAGTCCGGCAGCCACCTTTGCCCCTGGGGCAGGTCTCTAGGTGGCAGCCTGTCTTGGGCTCCCGATGCCACTGCGTTCAAGTCCCCTCCCAGCACGAGCCGACCCTCGGGTAGCGAAAGGAGGAATGAGCCCAGGTCTGCGAAGGCCCGGGCCTGTAGGCCTGGGGGGATATAAACTGAAAGAAGATTAAGCGCCCGGCCTTCCCAACGCCCCGACACAGCCGTGAAGCGGCCCTGCGGGTCGGTCTCGGTGATATCCACATTAAGGGGCAGCGAGCGTCGCAAGAGTATACCCACTCCTCTCGATCCAGTGGTGAAACCTGAGTGTGCTGCTTGAGTGTAGCCATATCTATTCAGGGCATGACAGACATTCCCCAGTAAGTGTGTTTCTTGCAAAAGCACCACATCTGGCTGGTGCCGTTTGAGAAACTGCAAAACTATAGTACGCTTAAGTCTGTCCCCCATACCGTTGACGTTCCAGCTGAGGATCTTCAAGCTTTTTTCCCACCTCCTAGCCATAGCTGTGTCTTACAAGGGTGCCTTGTCCCACCACCCGGGCATCAGTTGTGTTGACATAGTTTGTGTGACCGTAAAGGATCCCCAACTCCCACCCCTCCCTGAGTCCCACCCCACAATGACAAAACATACAAAATACAACAAACCCAATAAACCGGACGATCAACTCCCTCCCTCCCGAGGCTGGCCCTGACCTCCCTGCCCCCCCGTCCCAAAACAATCCCCCCCACCCTGCCCCCTGCTCCGTGGGTCTTGAACTACCCACCACCCCAATTAGCAGAGCGCATGGTTGTTTTTAAGTGCTTGTAGGGCCGTGCGTTCTCTCCCAGTAAGGTTATTAAAGCCTTTGATATTTTGGAAGTCTATGTTCTCAACATCTTTGAGTACAGCCTGTTTGAATGCGAGTACTTCGCATGAGATACTTTGATTCGGGGGTTGGAAGGTTGACTTCTTGCGCAGCCCTGTTGATTTCTTGCTGTCTTCATTGGGTTCTGTTGTGTCACCAAAGAAGTCACGGAGTTTGAGTTTGCGAAAGAATTGGGCCAATTCCATGTTTAGACTAAAGGGGTCGTTCCTAGGTGTGGGGACAAAACCCAAACCTTTTTTAAGGACTGACTCTTCTTCAATGGTAAGAGTATGTGTGCTGATGTTAACAATATTCGTTAGTCTTTGCTCGTTGAGGGCATCTCCGTTCTCCCTCTGCTCCTGGTTGTCACCCCTTGTGGTTGTTGTTGTTGGTGGTCCTCCCATTGGACCCTTGCGTTTCTTCTTTTTTGTCGGTCTCTCCCTCTGCCCCTGCCCTGGAATAAAAAAGAAGGGGGGCCGGGGGGTAGCCAAAACCTGGTGGAAAATAAGGTTGTTGCCAATAGCCAAAGGGAGGGGGGTGCGGTTGTGGTTGTTGTATCTGCATCAAAGGTTGGTAACCAGGCTGTCTTCCAAAAGGTGGTCCTGAGCTCTCATCACTGCTGGAGTCGCTCCTCTCCTCTCCTGAACTGAACGTCCAGTTCTGTGGGGTGGGTCTGAAACGTTGTTTTCTCCCTGTTTGTTGAGGGGCTGGTTTGTTGTAGTGTTCATCCGTGACGTATGGATAGACCGTTTCCTTGCTGAACTTCAGTACGTCTTTCTTCAGTTTTGTCAGTTTAGATTGTGTCAGATACTCTTTGTATTCTGAATGGTCTTTATTAATTTCGTCCAGCTTCTTCTTGAAGAATGATAGTTGTACTGTGGTTTTGAGCTTACACTCGCTCTGCTGGATCACAACTAGGAGCGCATCTGCCAGTTGTCTTGCAGTATTGATAATAAAGATGAGCCAGTCTTTTGTACATTTCCAAGCAATGCTGGACCAATTGATTCTAAACTCTTTGTTGTTAAGAAATAGTCTCGGCTCGTTGGTAACAATCAATCCTCTAGGCGCCGTATTTTTTCGGAGATATTCTGTCATAAAAGCCCCATGAAGAGCTGTTCGAATTTGCTCTTTCTTCTTTGCGGATAATGCTTCCCACTCATCTGAGTTTTGTACTGTTTGTGTGACTATGGTTTCTGCCAGTAGAGATGGTGTGTTCAAAATCTCTGCTAGAATTTCATCCCCAAAAGAAAGTTCAGTGTCCATCTTGAAGACTAGGGTGGTGCGGACGTGACACTTAGTCAAATCTTGAACTCGAACCTTAGTGTTCGAGGACAGGCTCAAAATTGGTCTGTCGTGGTTATTCCATTAACAGAAAGCTGTATAACAGAACAAGTCCCTTATTATAGGGAAAGTACCCCTTGGTTTGTTCCCACAGCCATCAGCTGTACGTAAATCTAATCACAAGATTGTTCCACTGGATGTGTGGAGGGGGGGAACAAGAGGCGTGGGGTTCTAGGAGCTAGCGGCCTCCAATATTAAGTGTTTATCACAAAAGAGCTGCTCCTAGTGTGATAACCCAAACGAGTTACAAGAACGTCGTGAGTGTGGGCATCTCACAAAAAGTTACGGACTGGTCTCACACACCACCTGGTGTGTGAGACCACCTAGGAGCCGCTCTTTTGTGATAAACAGTCAACAAAATGTGTCAATTGCTAGTTAATATGTTTTTCAAGTATTTTGGAAAAGGCTGGAAGTAGAGAGATCGGGTGGAAATTGGATGGTTCCGCCGGATCAGCATTGGCTTTTTTAGGGAGTCGGAGAACCATGGCGTGTTTCCAATCAGATGGAACAACTGCTTCCTGCAGGGAGGCATTAAGCAACGTCATGATTAGCTTTAGTGATGATGGCTCAAGCTTCTGAAGTATGGCGATGGGTGGGGGATCTCTAGGAGAGCCGGATTTAAGGCTGTATAAGATATGTTTAAAAGAGATGGTATCCAGAGGCAGCCAATTTTCTAAAGTGTCGGAGGGTACGGCGGTCTGGTTAGCCAGTGGAGCGGAGCAACCCGATGTAGGGGAAAAAATTCTTAGTTTGCTGCACCACATTGGCTGTCACTACGTTCGGTGCTGAGTAGATTTTCTCCACTTTATCGATGAAAAACTTGGCTAAATCCTCACATTGAACTTTGGTGCGCACTGGGGGGATGGGTTGGCAAGCTGCGCCCAAAAGATCTTTGACTAATTTAAACAGGGTCTTGGAGCTGTTTTGTGCCAATGTGATGGTGTTACTCACATATTCAGCTCGGGCAGCGTTGCAGAGGGAATGATAGTCCCTTTTTGCTAATTTGTATGCAAGTTTCGATTCGGGCGCATAGTCCTTCCTCCAGCGTCTTTCTAGTGTTTTACATTTGGTTTTCTCTGTTTTTAACCTTTCAGAGAACCACGGGGAGGAGGTCGGTGATTGTTCACTTTTTTAATGTATGATGGGAGGCACGCATCAATGGATGTTAAAATCCAGGTATGGATGGTGTCCGAGTGTGCTAGATTGACTGAAGTAATGGCAGGGATGTTATTAGAGGGGTGTTGGTTAAAAGTATCTATGTCTAGTTTCTTACAGTTTCTAGACCTCGACTTGGTGGCTAAGATGGGCGTGTTAGCACAGTGAAGATCCTGTCTCATCCCGAACCCGACAAAAAAATGATCGGACCAAAGTACTGGGAGAGCTGCCTGGCATGAAATATTAGATAGGTTTGAAAAAATGGGGTCCAATAGACAGCCCGCCATGTGGGTGCGACCTGAGTTGCAGAGTAGGATATTCATTGCTGCCAGGTCAGCCGTCAGAGATGTGCTCGTTGTGCATGTTGGGTCATCGGAGTGAATATTCATGTCTCCCAAAATAGTAAAGTTGGCAGCGTCCAACAAAAGGGGGGCAATAAGTTCAGGAAAGGCCGCAACCCATGGGCCTGCTGGCCCAGGTGGGCGGTAGATTAAGATCCCAGCATATACCTCTCTCACCACTCACGATGCTTGTATGAATAAAAACAACATGCCTTTTTCCCCATAATATCCTATGTAAGCCATTCCCACATTTCACTTCACTAATTCTTTAAATTCTATTTGTAATTGTCAAGTCAATATTACTTTATTGCGGCTATTCCAGCCATAAAAGTACATAAAAAGTTTACAGCAATAAAAAGACATACTCCAATCAAATAAAAAAGGGATCGTGTCAAGGGGCTGATATATACATAGTTATAGATGCCAGGGCTTCAGGAGAGCAGAATTAAAAATACTTTATCATTGTAACTAATAGTTACAAATGGCAATTTAAAACTATAATTTAATATAAAAGCTTTAAGATATCATTAAGCCATTCCTCATTGGGAATATCTTCATTTGCCAGTGTGGCCAGTGGGAAGAGCTTGGTCTATTTCACGTATCGTGATTACAACAGTAGCATTAAACTCTATAGTTGCGGCAGAATAAAATATCAAAATTAACCATGTTGTACTTTTAACAAATACTTTCTTTTGATCCACATGGCCAAAAGAAACTGGCCAATTGTATAGAATTGGCGAAATTCCCTTATTCACAGATTTTTTCAGAGTTGTAGGATCCATTTAGACCTAGGCTGTTTGTACGCCGGGCAGAAAAATAATACATGAATCTTGATTCCTCCTCCCTGCAACATCCAGGACAAAGACTAGGCAGGTCCCCTACCCATTTATTTGTTTTTACAAAAAGTGGAAGGGTTCCATACCTAAATTGTAGGAGCAACTTCTTAGCTAGCACTGGCTGGATTGTGTCTAACACCTGCTCAAACTGGTAATCTAACTTCAAATCCAGAAAGGCATACGTTAGACTTTTCGCTCTGGTAGCCCCAATTAGTTTATTTAGCTGGTACTCTTTCAATGATCTTGCCAAACTATTTTTAGAAGTAGTTAGACAAGATTCTTCCGGTGTATCCCATAGATACCCGCTTCCGATGTCACGCTAAGAATCCCTCAAAAAAGACAACCAGGGTATACCCCTAACAGCTCCCAGTGAAAGCATTACCACTTTGAGTTCCTCCCTGTAGTGTCTCAACTCAGGCGTGCTCCATAGTCGACGCCAGTAAAACAATGGGCGACTCAAGATCAGATCCACCACTGGGCGGATACCCAAGTCCATTCTCAAAGGTACTAGCGGGGTACTTACTGGAAGCGCCATAATTTGCCTAATAAACTTATATTCAGTTAGGGTCAATGCATGCTTTGGGCAATGCCCCCAGAGTTCTGCCCCGTATAATGAGGCCGGCCGCGCTTGCACTCTATATATTTCAAGCGGGGGACTTATGATCTTTTGGGTACAACTATTCTGAACTTTCAGTATACCAACTATTGCTTGGGTTAATTTCAGGTTCGCCCTATCAATTTGGGTACCCCAACCCATTTTATCGTTTAGGGAGACACCCAGATATTCAAAGGTCTGGACCCGCTCTAGCGGCATATTGTTAAAATTGGGAACAGGGAAGTTAGTATGAGCTGAGTTAAAAACCATATATTTAGTTTTATTTATGTTGACCACAAGATGCCTATTTTTGCAGAACTCGCTAAATTCATTCAATAGCCGTTGCATCCCCATCGGAGACTTCGAGAGGAGCAGGGTATCGTCCGCAAACAGTAATGCGGGAAACTTGCGGGACGACAATTTGGGTGAGTCCAGATCCTTTACGGCCAAGAGGTCATTAACTAGGCCGTTTAGGAAGAGGGAGAAAAGAGTAGGCGCAAGAATGCAGCCTTGCCTCACCCCATTACCAACAGGGAAGGGGGCTGTCAGTTGACCATTCTTGCCAAATCTGACTCTGGCATATGTACCCTCGTGAAGGCGTTTGAATTGGAGACATAAATGGGGGGGAACTCCCATGTCCAGCAGAATCTTCCACAGCTGGTCACGGTCAACCAGGTCAAACGCAGATTTTAAGTCCACGAAGGTAAGGTATAGACTCCCTTTTTCCAAAACCACATGTTTCCAGTATATTAGTTGCAATCTAAATAACTGGTCGATTGTTGAGATCTTGGCTCTAAAGCCTGCTTGCAGCGGGGTCAGGACATCCGAGTCTTCAATCCAATCCTGCAATCTCACCAGCAAAACCCTCCCGAAGATTTTTTGGGACACATCTATAAGGCTAATGGGCCTATAGTTCGCTGGTTCGATCGGCGAGCCCTTTTTAAAAATTGGAACAATCTCAGCGCCAGCCCACGTTGCTGGTGCCGGTAGGCCACACAAAATTGCATTAAAAAGTGCTAATAAATATGGGGCCCAAACTGCCTGTTCACTTTTATATAAATCCCCGGGAATTCTGTCCAATCCAGGGGCTTTATTTGGCTAGTTTCGCGAGGGCAGAGGTAACCTCGCTCATAGTAATAGGGGAATATCACAAACAAGCTCGGGAATGAGAAGGCAGGCCAATGGCTTCACCGCACTTACATCGGTAAGGGGACTGGAATAGAGTTCCTTAAAGTGCTGGTGCCATGTATCCTCATCGATGTTGGGATCAATGACGGTCCTACCTTCAGCTTGGCAATGATGGACCAAATTCCAGAAACTTCTACTGTCTTTTAGCTCCAAAGCCATCTTAATATTTGACCATCTCTCGGTTTCCCACTCTGCCTTTGCACTTGCTGTAATTTTCTTAAAAGAGAACCTGGCATCCCGGATATTCTTACTATCAGCCCCTTTTAGAGAGTTCAACAAAAGTTGTTTAGCCTCTCTACAACTCTTATTAAACCATGATTTTCTATCCCTTAGAAATTTTAATTTATTGTTAGTAGAAACATCGCTAAAAAAAAACCAGACAAAGCCTGCACCATCTCTTGATGGATTCTCCCGGCATTGCTAGCGCTATTTGGAATAAGAGGGTGGTGCGCTTCAAGGCTGGCCTGTTCTAGGAGGGGTATAATAGTTGCATACAATTTTGACAGTGTATCCCTCGAGTGAATAATTTTTGTCCATCGGATTCGCCTCCCTCCATTAACCACCACAACTTTATTTGGATTAAACATTTCAGGATTTTGATCATGGCCCCCCATCTGAAATTTTTATGTTAGAACAAGGGGGTCATGGTCACTCTCACTACGTGTTTCAATACTAAAATTCAACACACTATGCCAAAGTTCTACGCTGATCAAGATATAACCAATCACTATTACCCGGTCTGGCCTCTTGAAGGTTGGTCGGCCGGGATTATCTCCCGGAAACCGACCATTACAGGCCCTTAATGAGAAAGTCAGGGTTAAAGAAGTCAACTGAAGAGCCAGAGGAGTCCAACGCTTTGTCGAATACATGCTGGGAACCGGTATCGACCAAGTGTCGTCTTCCTCGCTAGTTATGGATTGGATAATACCCTCAAAAGGTTCGTAGTGGCAGTTAAAATCTCCACCGATTAAAAAATTTGTGGTTCCTGCTAATGAATTCAAAAGATTAAACAAGAGGTCTAGGGTCCGGGAAGTCCCACCATAGTTCACAGGGTGGGAATAGACATTTATAATCGTTAGATGGGGTGATTTACAATGTGTCAAAATTATGCATGTTATATCGGGAGAATGTGTATCCACACATTTGATCTGATAGCCTAAATGGGAAGCTACCCATATGCATAGTCCCCCCGAGGGTCTCCCTTTTGGTCCCTTTGCGGCCGCCTCACAATACGCCACAAACCCTACCCTATATTGGGGATTTACGGCCCATGTCTCCTGGAATAAACAGATTTCATGGGAATCAATATAGTCCCCCCAATCTGGTTCATCTAATTTAGACACAAGGCCTGCAATATTCCAGGATAGAAGTTTTGGGCCACCTGGGACCAATTGGGTACTCCGACTGGCAATTCCCTCACCCACAGCTATAGTTAGAGTTTCAGTGGTTGGTGGAGCAAATTCTGTCACTCGCCCTACTGCAGGACAGTCTATTGAGGCTGTTATTGATGGAACTGCATTCCTTTCTAATTCCCCCACAAGTTTAACTAGGGGGAGCTTTGGCCCATTATCACTCTCTGATTCCCCTCTTAGGCCAAAGTACTGGTGGAGTCCCCCTCCAGCTATTTCACATAACTTGGTTTGTTCTACAGGGGTTTCATCCTGGTCAGGATAACTGGGAGGTAGTCAATCTACCAGGTCCAGAACACTGAACCTATTACCAAGTTGGATTCCTTGCATGGGATCGTTACTTTCCCCCATTGTCCACCCGGTAGTCCGGGTCGACTTACCAGGGACACCCCTGTGCTGTTTGTGGTATCCATAGTTAGGCATATGGTCTGGCAGGTTGTAAAAATAACTCAAATCCCGAGCCTTTATAGCAGATCTTGAAAAGGTGTGAGGGCCTGTACAGACGTACTCCACTACCTTCGGGTTTCAAAAGTTGATAACAATACAATCACCCGGGGAATTTTTAGCTCTGCATCCTACCCAATTCACTCTTCTAACTAATAGTATCTGGGAGTGTATTGGTGTTTAACCAATGAATCGTCTTATTTTTCAATTGGTCATACAATTCAACAGTGCCAAATTTCAATTCGGGAACTCCAGTTAAAACCACAACATAGGGGGAACAATCAGGGGGTAGATCTAAATGGTGGGGCTGAATATTTGCATCCTTCCCGTTGGGGAAACCCCTGATAGCTTTATCATCTTTATTAGGGGCGCCCTTTTTATCACTAGAGGTAATATACCTATTGCCCTGGGTGCCTAAGATCACCTCATCAGCCCTACTCCCTGTTTCGCCCCTAAACTCACTTGGGTCCCTTACTAGTGCAACCCCATCTGGGTTATTCGAGGCCTCTATGGTTAACCCTTTTTCCTTCTCCAAGTCAGCATTACAGCCACCGCTCACTATTTTCCCCACAATATCTCCCAATTTTGAGTTCACCTGCCCTTTGAAACCCTCCAGCCTATTCTCAATCAATGTCAATCTTGTCAATAGGGGGTCAAGTGCTGAAATTAGAAGGGTTTCTATTTTTAACCAAAAGGACTGCTCTAATTGTGGGGGCGCGATAGCAGAATCTTCCGTGCTCATATCAGGTATAGTGGGCAATGTTCCCTTTGTTACTTTAACTGTAGTAGTTGCCTCAATAGGCGTTTTCCTAATGTTAATGGCTTTAGAAGACTCCACCTTCTTACCCCTCAAATGAGCACCCCCTTTTTTCCTTTTTGGAGCAGGCCCTTGTATGGATTCTGGCGAATGGCAAGAATCCTCGTGTACCTCGGCCAAACACGTAATTAACGTGCCATTAGAACTTAATGGCATATTGGATAATGGAAAAGTAGATGCAAAATTTCCATTGGGGTTCAATGCAGTATGGGTCTGGGGATTGGGCATAGAAACAGGTAACCTCACAGGTGTACGTTCATTTGCCAGGCCCCTCAAGGCTGATCGCATTGCAAGGACAGGGTCGATTGAGAGACGGCGCTCGGCAATAGCTATTTCGTGGTCGAGGACCGATGTAGCCCTCGTCAGGAAATTATCAAGTGTTCCCACAACGGATCCGGAGCCCGCTCCTCTCTTCCCCCCACGAATGGACATTCTAGCCTCAATACATATGCAATAGGCCTCAGTGCTGATAGAATGACGACTTACTAATGGCCCAACAACACACTGGAACACAAAACTAAGAGGGATGGCCCAGCCCAGTCTCTCGCAGTCTCGAATGGGCTCAAACGGGCCCGCCCTTGGCCCGCGAGCGTCCCGCGCAGCGGGAGGCACTAAATAGCGTGGTGGGAGGGGCGGCAGCAAGAATGACCTGGCACGGGCTCCTGGTGCGTGTAGTCCAAGCCCCCAACAGCAGCAAACAATGGCCGGTAGTTCGAAGCGTAACAAATTAATGTCTGGGTGGGTATCCCTTTACTGGGAGAGACAATCGACAAATCCGTATTAGTTTATTGTCCCAGACTTTCTCTACCAATTATATTTTCTCCTTCGTAAGGAACTATAGCCGTACCTCCTGCACTATGGGCTGCGTCATACTCGGGACCAGTTGTTTTACGCTAGGTCAGAAGCGGTCTCAATTAAAGGAGCTGGTAATGTGCTAGGTGCTTATTGCAACTGTTACAGGGGTCTGAGTCGGAGCTTAGACAGAGACCTCCATATAGCTTGAGGGCTCACGGGGCTCCACGAAGGATCCCACAGTCACTGTATTCTGTAATGTTGTTGCCACGGACTGGCCCACTCTAATGAGCTTTCTGGTGGATACTCCAGCTGCAGGTTCCTCACGACCCGCCTGCCTCCATGTTTGATTGATTCCATGTAGGGAAAATGAATAAGATCCGAGGGTGTATCTTTTTGGTACATCAATTCTTTATCAATGTCTCTCTCCCTCTCTCTCTCTCTCTCTCTCTCTCTCTCTCTCTCTCTCTGCTCGAAGACTTGAAAAAAGGGAGAGGGACGGATGGCGGTGCTACGGCGGACGTAGTGTCGCCTGACATCACTTCAGGTATCGACCCGGTCCACTGCCCTCTACTGGTGGCCTTGAAGTTTCCGGATCCACTCTGACACCTGGGGTTTGTTTATAGGTCAGTAATCTGCAGGCATATAGAGCATTCACCTGAAAGATCGATACCGCAGGAAAGTATAATTTTCTTATTGCAAAAGGAGGAAAAGTTGTTTGTTATTACTGTGGGATTCTTCAGGAGTCTGTCTTGATGTTTATTCATTCATTTATTGATCATAGATAACTGCTGATATATTTACACTCAAAGTTGTATTTATTTTGTTTTTATGGTATCATAAGTGCTCATTCAGTGCAGTGTGAAATCCACAGGCTCGTGACTTGTGTCAACATTTATTTATTTATTTGCAATTGTGTATTAAGAATTTAGAAACGGGAGTACAATTGTCATCACACAATGGTATCATGAACATACCAATGGGTACAACGAGTACACACATGTTACAGCACACGTTTCCTTGGCCCACATCATGGTTGCCAGATGAGAGGTGAGAAACGGAGGGAGGCCTTGAGAAGGCAGACTTCCAAGAATGGGGGAAAATAATAGGGTAAAAGTAAACATGGAGAAAAACACTATAGGGAACGAAAAGAGAGAGGTTAACAGGGGTTGGATGGGGGCGGAGAGGAGGGGGTGACCCAGGGTTGGGTATCTAAGCGACAGGTGAGGAGGCATGTGTCATCACTGCTGGGGGCGGAACGGCTGGCGCTGCCCCGTTCTAGTCAATGAATACCACGCAGGAAGGGTGACCAGTGAGAAGCAAACTCTGCCGTATCTTGCAGATTATAGATGCGTTTCTCACAGGAGGTCATTCTGTACATCTCTAAGAGTCATTCCTCGTGTGTGTGTGTGTGTGTGGGTGGGTGCGGAGAGAGCAAAACCAAAGGAAATGATGGACGGAGTGTTGAACATTGCAAGTACTCACCCCCAGTGAGCAGATCTGGGTTTGATCCATCACCGTTCTTTAGCCCACTCTGCCACCCCAGTTCAGAAATGGCCATATGCAAATCAGTCTGACACTGTGCCTCATGGGAACAGTCCAGCCCGAACTGCCAAGCCATGTCTTCCCTGGACCGGAAACAAGCTTCCTAGGACCGGTTTCTGGCATTTCAGCCGTCTTCAGCCAGGCTTGCTTGAATCCAGTGGCAAAGTGAGCAAGGGACTCACGTCTGAGCATACCCTGCCAACTTATGGCGAACAAAGCGGTACAAAAGGGGGTGGTGATGGACGGAGCATCAGAACCAATCAAACACTCACACCCAGTCAACAGATCTGGGTTTGATCCATCACCGTTCTTTAGCCCACTCTGCCACCCCACCCCATGTCCATATGCAAATCAGTCCGACCCTGTGCCTCATGGGAACAGTCCAGCCCGAACTGCCAAGCCATGCCTTCCCTGGACCGGAAACAAGCTTCCTAGGACTGGTTTCTGGCGTTTCAGCCGTCTTCAGCCAGGCTTGCTTGAATCCAGTGGCAAAGTGAGCAAGGGACTCACGTCTGAGCATACCCTGCCAACTTATGGCGAACAAAGCAAAAACCAAAGGAAATGCGGAGAGCACCAGCGGCGACGGATACAGAGCTGGGCAGCCGTTAGTGCCGGGTTCATTAATCAATATTCATGGTGGCACAGTGAGGGGGAGGCTGCCGGATTTATTTTATTTTATTTTATTTAATGCGTTTTTATATAGCGCGGAATTTACCCGAAGGTGTCAGAGCGCTTCACAATAGCAGCAGTAATGATACATAAGGAGCAAAAATACAAGTGAGCATGTTACAAAATCAAATGGTACGTTACATGAGGCAATAGTGACAATTGTGCAAGTATCAAGGGCAAACAACATACAAGAGGTAGCAATCGATACGTTACAAACGGAAAAAGTGATGTGTGCAGGTTACAAGAGCATACAAAGTACATGTAGAGGTAAAAAGAAAAAAAAATTGCAATAAATGGCCGACACTCAGAACACTAAAACAGAAGTTACGTTACATGAGGCAGTGGTGGCTGTAGTGCATGTATCAAAAGCAAACAAAATACAAGCGGTAGCAAACGCTACGTTACAAAAGGAAAGGTGACGTGTGCATGTTACAAAAGCGATCAAAATACAAGTAAAAGTATAATACTGCAATATATGGCAGACACTCAAAACACAAAACACACTGGGAAGGCACTTCTATAGGCATGGAGAACAGAATTTCCTATAATGAAAGGACTTCCTTCAGAAAATATAGGGCGTGAATTAAATTTGGAAGTGTCTTTGAAGGAGGAGAGATTTGAGGTCAGTTTTGAAGGCCTGGGAAGAGGTGGTGGTCCGGAGCTGAGGCGGAAGTGAGTTCCAAATTCTCACTGCGTTGCCTGAAAAGGATTGGGCCATCGATCTTTCCTTCTTGAAAGTGGGAGGTTCAAGCAGTAAATTTTCTGCATTCCGTGATGGTCTGGAGCCACCAGAGAGTTTCAGTTTATCCGCCAGGTAGCGAGGGGAGGATGAGTGCAAGGCTTTGTGGGCGATACAGGCAGTCTTGTAGATAGATCTTGCCTCTATGGGAAGCCAACGGAGAGTGGATAAAATGGGTGTGATGTGGTCGCTTCTTTTGGCCCCATGTATGAAGCGAGCTGCTGAATGGAGAACAGACTTCAGGGGGGACTGGTGGGATTTGGGGAGGCCAGTAAGAAGAGAATTGCAGTAGTCCAATCTGGAGAGAACCAGCGACTGGACCAGGGTTTTAAGGTCGTGCTCCGGGAAGAAGCGACGAATCCCCCAAAGAAGGCGCAGTTGGTATCGAGCAGACTTTGCAATGGAATCGATGTGGGAGAGTAGATTGAGTTTTTTGTCGAGTATGACGCCAAGGGATTTTGCGCTCTCGACAATGATGGGTTTATTGTTCAGTAGATTAATCTGATCCATCCATGATTGCACTGGGGGAGGAGAAAGTGAGGAGGAGAGGAGGAGGAATTCAGTTTTGGAGGGATTCAGGACCAGTTGATGAGTTAACATCCAGTTTTGAATGGAGTCGAGAGTAGAGCTTAGGAGGGAGAGATCGTGAATGGAGGCCACCTTAAGGTAGATTTGAGTGTCGTCCGCATATTGATGATAGTGGATCCCGGATTTACTCAGGAGATTTCCTAACGGTTCTAAGTAGAGATTGAACAGTGTGGGTGCAAGTATAGAGCCTTGAGGGACACCTTGACCGACCGCTAAAGGAGATGAAAGACTGTTCGCTATTTTGATCATTTGGGATCTATCCGAGAGGAAGGAGGCAAACCATTTGAGCACAGTGCCCTCCATGCCCATTCTCTGTTGCAGAGTGTTAAGGAGAGTATTGTGATTGACAGTGTCAAAGGCTGCAGAAAGGTCAAGAAGAATTAGAAGACAAGACTCCCCTGAATCGAGTATCCGCAGTGCGTCATCAATCACTAGCAGCAGGGCTGTTTCAGTGCTGCAGTTTTGAATGAAGCCGGACTGGAAGTTGTCCAGAAGATCATTGTCCTTGATATGGCGAGAGAGTTGTTTCGCTACACATTTTTCTGTGATTTTCGCAAGAAAGTGTAGGTTAGTGATGGGACGGTAGTTGTTAGGGTCGTTCGCATCAGCTGTGGGTTTTTTAAGCAGAGGGGTGACCTGCCCAGTTTTGAAGGAAACAGGAAGGGAGCCTTGACTGAGGGAGAGGTTGACCAGAGTGGTCCAATAGGAGAGAGAATGGGTATAGAAGTCAATGGCAATGGCACTAGGGATGGGGTCAAGAGAATGGTTAGAGGGCTTTGTCTCAAGGATGCATTTAAGGAGGGCATCATCAGAGATGGGGTCAAAGTTTTGCCAAATGGTTAAGGATTTGCGCTCCTCTGTAGGGGTAGGATGAATGCCCTGATCTATAAGTGATTTCACCTTTTCATAAAAGAATATAGCGAATTCCGCTGCTTTCTTTGTGGAATCCTTCAATTTGGAGGTTGGGGGAGAGCTGTTTGGGTTCTTGATGAGGTCGAATAATTTTTTGGGTCTATTTTTGGCTGAGTCAAGGAGGGGTTTGAAGTGCGCCGCTTTTCCAAGGAAGATGTGCTTGTGGTACTTGGATCTTGCTGAACATAGCGTGGCCAGATTTTCGGTGGAGGGCGCTTGTCTCCATTGTTTCTCAAGGACTCTTAGGTACTTCCTTTCTTCATAGAGGGATTTGTTGAACCTAGGTGCTGAGGGAGTGGGCCTTTTCTTTTTGCTTTGGAGAGGAGCGACATTATTGATTTCGACTGCAAGGACTGTGAGGCATTGGGAGGTGAGTTCGTTAACATCTAGGTCCGGGTCTAGCCTTGGAAGTGATAGTAAAGCAGAATCACAGAGGGTACTGAGGTCAATATTTTTAGTGTCACGGAACCAGGAAGTAGCCCTCTTAGGCTGGCCGAGAGTTATAGAGTGTGATAGCTGAAGATAGAATGGGATGAGGAGGTGGTCAGACCAGTCTACATGAATAGGGGTAGCGATGGTCAGCAAGCCTGCTTTAGAAATGACAAGGTCCAGGGTTGAGCCCTTAGAGTGTGTTGTTTCAGTGCAGTGTTGGATAAGATCGTTTGCAGAGAGGAAGGTGGCCAGTAAGTTCGCATAGGTGTCTTGAGGCGAGCCCCAGTGGACATTGAAGTCACCCACGAAGATCTGATTGTCACTTTGCGAGTATTGGTCGCTGATGCAGTCCGTGAGTTCCTCCATAAACGAAGGGCTGCTTCCAGGCGGGTGGTAGATAACATGGAATCTGAGAGGTGAGCGGTGGTGCAATTGAAGCTCAAGAGATAGGCATTCAAAAGTGTGGAAGGAGCTGTTGGGAAGAGCCTTAAGTTGAAAGGAGTTTCTAAAGATGACTGCAACACCTCCCCCAACTTTGTCAATTCTGTCATTTCTGAGTATAGAATAACCTGTGGGTACAAGGAGATCAAACATAGAGTGAGAGGTATCGTTGAACCAGGTCTCAGTGAGGAAGAGCATGTCAATATTGTGCAAGTTGATGGTATCGGAGATTTCAAGTTTGTGTTTAATTGCAGATCTGCAGTTGTGGAGCATACAGCGCAGCTCTGTCGCGACTGTTTTGGTGACGGGGGCACTTGGGCTATGAGGGGTGATGGGGATATTGTACCTGTATGAGGGTGCTCTGGAGGGTTTAGGTGGACGAGTGGTTCTGACAGAGGAGATGGTCGGAATGGTGTAGATAGCAGGGTTACTGGGAAGTGAAAGTGGAAGAAGGGAGGCATTTGAGTGCTTCTGAGAATTTGCAGATGAAAGGCTATGCTTGGCTATTATGGGGTGTGGGGGCGAGGTGCATCTTGTGGGAGGGCGAGTGTTTTCCAAAGGAATTGAGGTGTATGGAAAAGTTGAGATCTTGGAGCTTAAAGCTAAAATGGTAGCTTCAAGTTGGGAGATGGAGGTGATTAGAGAGCCTAGCTTATTTTCCAGTGAGAGTAAGGCAGAGCACGGCATGTTGGGTGACTCGATGGAGACAGGAGGAGGTGCACTTGGCGGTTGAAGGCAGGGAGAGGTGGGGGAGCGGGAGGGGAGTAGGGGTATAGGGTTCAGAGGTGGGGAAGGGTGTTGGATGAGAGCAGGAGTTGGTGCACCAGGGGTGGAAGGGGAGTTGTCTTTGTTAGCGTTGCGAGACGGATAGGAATTAAGGACACAATTAGGGGGCGATAGAAGAGGAGCGGGGCGGAGGGGCGGAGGGAGAGGGGAGGGGTGTGGGGAGTCATAGGGATGAAGGAGGTTTGGGAGGAAGAGAGGGAAGGGGGTTGGAGAGGTCCTGGCAGCTAGGTGAGGTGGTGGCTGTGAGGGTGCGGGTATCTGGCAGAGTGGGGAGGGTTGGGAGATAGGGAAGTTGAAGAAAGGAAGTGGATCTGCTCGGCCAGAGAGAGGGAAAGGATTACCAGGGGGGTAAGGGGGTAGCACAGCGTTGCTGGAGGAGTGTGGGGAAGGGGAGAAAATGAGTGGGTGGGGGGATGTCTATCGTCCTGCTTAGTGTGGATGCCGATGCCACCTCAACCCAGAGGCTGCGGACGGCGGGACAGTCATGCAGTGCATGCACCAGGTCAGGGTGTGCGTGTCCACAGTGCCAGCCATTCGAGTGGTGCAGTGGCCCTGCTGTCTTGAGTTTTGTTGGCGTCCGCCGCCATCCATGGTGGCAGAATTTCATCCAGACCCCTCTCGCTCCCCGGTTCAAATGATTCAGTATCTCGGTCCCATCGTCCGCCTCATATTCCATCTGTGGTCGAGCCTGGCACTTGGCGCTCAGTTTCACTGCCTGCGCTTGAGAGCCCAGATGACGTACCAGCAGTGTTAGAAGTGGGGGGGAACGGAGGGGCACGGCGTGCGCCTACTTTTAAAAATTATGCTAGTCCGTTCCCCTACTTCTTGATTTAAAAAAAGCGTCCCGGGACTGCCCTAATTCAGGCCCGGTTCTAGTAAGGGCTTGAAGGCAGGCGCGAAACGCCATGGGGCTCAAAGTGCTTCAAAGTCGCCCCCCCCCACACATCCCCCGTCGTGTGTGTGCGCCCGGGCGCACACACAGACAGTTTTTGAGATTATCCCAGCCTTCCCCGAGTACTTCACAGGTCTTTAAAAGACCATTTACATGTTAGCGAGGCTTTGTTTATTTTTTCACCCCTTCATCTCCAACAGGGGCATGGCGAAAGGCGACACATCCTTTCTTTGGCCGCGGTAACCTTTGCCTACTGTCTTGCTGCGTGGATATTCATTTTCTATGCAGCGCAGGAGAAAAGAAGTTTGTTTATTTTGATTCACCTTTACCAACCCCTGCAGCTGCTTATCACACCAGGCTGCGACACTAAGATTGACTAATGGAGTAGGTAGGAGAATGTGTCACTATTTGTTTTTCTTTTTAAATTCTGCACAGGCGCAGCAGGACATGTACTTCGTGTGCGCTTCATTTAATCCGTTTTTATCATTATCATGGCCGATGCAGGACAACAATAAGACAATAAAAAATGCCCAGATAATGCTGGGGATTAATGATCCTGCTGGAGAGCATTTTTCTCTGTTAGTAGTGAAGTGCAGATGAACTGTATTTTATGTGGAAGCTCAGTGGGTTACTGTCATTGTGACAGAGATCCTTGTGTTACTTGCAGTTCAGAAGTTACAATCCTTACATAGGACAGTGACCAATGAACTGTCATCAAAGAGCTGTATGCAAACCTGAATGATATAGATAGAACTTCGCGTTTTTTGTTTTGTGATATAGTTAGAACTTCCCCAGTCTTTCATTATTCTAATGTTGCTAAAATGAGTATCTTTGGGCAGATATACATTTTTATCAGTAAAGCCAACCCCTAACCACTGGAGTACTCTTTAAATCCTGAGTTTGTGCTTCTCCAGACCAAACCCTCTTAAAATAACTGCCCACCAGTATGGTTTCAGAGAGTACAAACAAAATAAAAATTGCATCTCTGAAAGCCTGAAACCATTAATGCACATTATAAACACCTTTTGTACCTCAACTGCTGAATGTGAACGGGGCTTTAGTGTAATGAATGATGTGCTCACACCACTGCGGAACAGAATATCAATCAATTGTCTGTCTTCTACAATGTTCATAAATATCGTGGGGCCACCTGTCATAGAATTTAAACCTGAATTTTATGTTCCGAAATGGTTAGAAAAAGGGAGGAGAAGTGCAGATGAAAGAAACTGCATGGCTCGGAGACAAATGGCTTATGATTCCACTTATAAGCGTATTTGGAATATTCTGTGATTGGAAACATGTCCCACATTGTAAATTAATTAAATATAAACAACTTATATATTAAACCTCAAATAAACATGTTTATTGATTCTTTGAATTAAATAACGTTATGAGCTGTAACTGGTCAGTGAAATGCCAAACGTTCACAAATTGGTATGTTTTGCTATTTCTAGCCACACCTCCGACTCCGCCCACTAATCCAATCCTTGGGTTATTCCCGCCCCCTGAGTCTCCGCCCACAGTTCCCCTACTTTTTTTCCCCCACTTCGACCACTGCGTACCAGGGGATTATACAGGCCTGAGGTCCCACCCTCGAATTGTCCCCAGGTGTGGGGATAGGTACTCACCAGAGAGGAGGGAGGGCCCGAGGTTGGGTCACTGGCGTATCCAAACTTGAGGGGGCCTCCCTGCAAGGTACGTGCAGGGGCCCCCTCCGGGCTTAATCAGGAGCTCTCTAGACAGAGTGCTCGGCTGAGGGGGCCCCCTGGAGCTTGCCCCCCCCCGCACCGCGGGGGCTGCGTCCGCGAGGGAGGCAGTAACGCAGCTCACACTTTGGCGCTTCCCGATTGGAACTGTGACTTTTAGAATCAAATCGGGCCCACAAAACACTTCTGCAACATTCTCATAAGAATGACAGACAACAGATCTTTAAATGCTTTATGTAAGTTTTAAAGTAAAAATACAGACTATACTCTGTAAATTAGCAGCATAGTATATAAACCATAATTAAAGAACTCAGTGCAGCTCAGGATAAAATCCGGCATAGATTTAGCATCTAGGAATAGCAGGGTCTCTCTACTGTGAGAGAAATGCGCACTCATACAGTGCTTCGGCCAGTGGGGTTCATACATTGGGCTGATGCAATATTAACAGATCTACAGCGAGCAAGCTTTGTCACTGGCTCACTGCACTCTGGAGGCTCTCTGGGAACTTTTTCTGCTGACTAGTGTCGGAATCAACAATAAAATCACATGACAGAGGATGACGTCTAAACAGGGTGGAAGGCAAGGTTCAATATTAGCAATAACTCACATATAGCTCTCGAGTTGTATTAATACAAATTAGCGCTCACAGCAGTAACATAGCCAAAAGTAAACATGAAACACTGTAAATAAACAGTTATAACTAAAACAAACCCCCAAAATACTCTGATCTAACTCCAAGAAACCTATATTTTTAGCGCTCTATTCAAGATAAAATAACCTATTTTTAACTGTTAGCTTCCAAAAAGAATACATTAGAATATATAATCGAATTCAGTCACTACTCAGCCACTTTCCATATAAGTTGAAATTTCTAGCTGGTTTGAAGATTTAGCAAGCCATTAATTAATTGGTGCGTAGACAGAAATCTGCTTTGCTGCACTGGGGTATTTTTTATGCCATATAGCGCCTTGTACACACAATGTATGCACCTTCGATAGCTCAGTTGGTAGAGCGGAGGACTGTAGAGGGGAAGCTGACATCCTTAGGTCGCTGGTTCAAATCCGGCTCGAAGGACTTTTCTTAATTTTTTTCCTCTGCTTTACAAAACTAAGCGCCTCTTTCTCAGACACTCACACACCCGGGCTTTTCCTGCCTCCTCTCTTCTCCTTTACAAGCCAGCTTTCTCCTTTGGCGCGAGCGGGCGGGTGTCTCCCTCCCCACTCCCTGTGTGCAGCCCCCGCTGCAATCCTCCATCATCAGTCAGAGACAGGGGCCCCTGGGCTGAAGAGCCAGGCCGGGCCCAGTGGGAAGCAGCCCTGGGAGCTGTTTGTTGACTCTGGCATCAGGTGATGTTGCTGAGAGATCCTGCTAGTGAGAAGGTTGTTGTGAGGGAGGAGTGTGTGTGTATTGTGAGACGGAGTGTGTGTGTTTGTTGAGCCTGTGGCCCCCTGTGTTGGTGACAAGGAGCTGGAAAATGAGAAAGATGAGTTCCCAGCAGACAGGGCGGATTGAAAGACACGTCAAGTAGCCGGTCAGCAGACGGGGAGCAGATCGGCTCCTCGTTAGTATAGTGGTCAGTATCCCCGCCTGTCACGCGGGAGACCGGGGTTCAATTCCCCGACGGGGAGGGCAGTATTTTTTTTTCTTTTTAAACTTATACTACATTTCGCCAATTGAATACCGACTTTGAGTGCAATTTTTAATGCGATGCTGACACTTTTTATTTATGGCCACCACAGCTGGTACAACGTAAAACATTTACTAATGCAATCACACACCCTTCAAAATCTATCACGGACAGTTTGTAAGTGCTACACCTTTTGGGATGGATTGCTGCCTTTTTTTATTTTAAGCTGCTGTGTACTTTCTTGGAAATGAAAACGTGTAATGGGGGTTATTATTGAAATAAAAATCGGAGGACTACATAGTGAATAATAAAAATAATAAGGGTGCGGGCTCTGAATGGGACTTGATTTATATGACGGTGAAACTTTTCATGTTTATTTAAGTGAAATGGTTTAGAACTTACTGGCACATTCTGAATGCAAAGGAACCCCTGACCCGGACGTGCACGTCCCACCACCGCCAACAGTGCTTTTATGTTTCTTGGGTCCAGGCATGATTTCTAAACCCAGGTCAGGTGTTAGCGCCGCATGCTGGGACTTGTAGTCCAGTTTTATAACCCTCTACAATTAGGGCCCGGGTCCCACCATCTAAAGGAGACTCTGTCCAGGGGGAGCTGCACGTGTGCACCCGGGACACCTCAGAGCTGGGGAGCCCCGAGAAGCTCTGACCACCCTTTTAATTGTACTTTTTATTTGATGATAATTGATTCTTGATGTTTCCATTCTCAGGTATGTGAGAGGTGGGTGTCAGAAATCTTCCATGCGTGGACACTCTCCACAGACTTTAACCTATTTAAGGCAAAGTCGTTGTTTTCCTCATAGTTTGCCTCACTGCAGTGCACTTTCTGTGTCTGCTGCTATTTTCCCTCCTGTAATAAATACTATCGTGCTTTACCTACTTTAGTTGAGGAACAAAATTCAAGTCAGAAACAGATTCAGCCACACAATTCAGTTCACACGTGCTACAATGTTTTTCAGCACTCCCTGGTGGTCTAGTGGTTAGGATTCGGCGCTCTCACCGCCGCGGCCCGGGTTCGATTCCCGGGCAGGGAAGGAAACTTTTGCTTACTTTTTTCACTTCTATGGTTGATTCTGGCCAGGGAAATATTCTTTATTTTTCATTGTGTTTTTAATTGTAGAGGAACACATTTTTTTAAATTTAAAAAATGGAACTGTTTTATTACATGTATTTCTTCTTCAATTTAAGTGTCACCAGTTATAACCTAACATTCCACACAGACACACTGACAGAAGAGTGGGGCGCTGGTTCACCAAGCTGATGATTGGCTTAGTAGATTCAGGAGACTTTCACCGAGAACCTTTAGTGCTGACTAGTGTGAAACTATTAAAGTTTGTTATTGAAGCAGAATCCATAATAATAGCAAATGACACAGGATAACGTTTAAACAAGATGAAAGACAATGTAAACAGGGTTCAATATTAGCAATAGCTCACATATAGCACATTATTTTTATGAATAGAAAATTAGCGCTCGATCTCCTCCCGGGCCCAAAAATGTCATCACCACTTCAATTCTGTATCACAGTGCACCATTCATTAATTTTAGCTTCTTCTGTTTGGTCTCTTCGAAATCCTTCTGTGTTCACACTCACTCCACCCTATTTGACTGTCTTATTTCCCTCTGGCTGTCCTACCATACATAATTCTTCTTTCTTATTCACTTCAAGGCTCAATTTAGTAGGAGGTTTCTTTAAAGTCTCCTCACCTTTCCCAATAATATGGACAGCATTTGTTTTCTCTTCTCCTCTTTCTTCATCTTCTCTTGTCCTTTCATTCAATTCATCTATGCCTATTCTTTCCTCTGCATTAGTTTCACATGTTGCATCACACACGTCATGATCTGTAAGGCTTTTGTTAGATAAAGGAGTAAAGAATTTCATCATAAACTCATGCTGTCCCCTTGATTTAGACCCTTTATAAGCATTAGACATATGTTTAGTAGCCAACAGATATAGATTCTCGATTTACAATAGATACATTTTCTAAAGAATTATCAAAATTAGAACAAAAGAGTTCAATCAAGTTTTGTTGGTAATATAGATTAAGAAAACCAGGACAAGAGAAAGAATAAGACAATGGAAGGTGAAAATAAGCTGCCCCTTTGGCTGCAGAAGCAGGCAGATAAGAGCAAATAAAACAATTTTCACCTTACATAACCTTAACGTATTCAGATAACATTTTATAATACACATTATAGCTATAAATATTCTCATCTTGTGGAAAGTGACATTTTCATTTAAGATGGAGGGATAGTCACAGAAGCAACAGTAATATTATTTAAATGGAACTTTTCGGACGGTGGATTATATAGGGTAATGGGGCTCCTGAGAAATACGCAGTGGGTGTTTGCTATTGAAAAATTAGGATTGCGGTGCATAAGGGTAGGGAGAGCCACCCTCCTCCCCAACGTGTGGATAACCACTGATAAACTAAAGCAGCATTCCTTTGCACACGCCAACAGTGTATGTTATATACATCATTTACAGTAACAAAAAACACGCTTGTTCCTCCGCTGAAACAGTCACTTCAGTTTAATCCTGAAATCCTTAGCCAACACGTGTTTTGTTGCGCTTAATGGTTGTGCGCAGCGACTTCTTCAGGGCTATTCTCTCTTTGTATGGACCCTTAATCCCGGATTTGAGATCAACCACTCTAATCGTTAGGCCACATCCTGTTCAAGGTATGGTGATAATATGCCTTGGAAGTAGAAATGTAAGCAATGCTATTTCAGAGAATATTATCCTGGACAGGAATGCAATAAAATGTTAGTCAAATGTCATTGTGTTTAAAAGAAGGCAACTTACAAACGTGCGCTTGTAAAATGGAGGTGTTGCTGCTCAGACCTAATGTAACCACATGACAATTTTTCCACAAATGTTCACTGCCTCTGCTTATGCGTATTCTCAGTCCAGTTGTTCGAATCACAGAAGTCTCAGGTTTTCCACTCTCCACATCAGTCTGTGATTCAGCAGGTTGTTCATTCAATGGAGATGGTGGGTTTCTGGTCTGGACTTCCTCCTCTTCTGAAGCCTCAGATACCTCGAATCACAGGAGACTAGGAGAATTGGCAGATGTTGACTCTCTATCTTCCCTTTCGTGCCTTGCCCTCTTGGTATGGGAGGAGTGTATCCAATTTGGAAGACCATGACACTTGACAGCAGTGATCGTGACCAGAGTCAGTTGGTAGGGTCCATGCCACCTCGCTCCAGGCAGGACTTTCGGACGTGTTTCTTGATGTGGATCCAATCACCAGGGTTCAAATCATGCCCCGGAAAGTCTCGTACTGCTCGAGTAGCCTGGTCAAGCTGATGAGAGATGGAACGCACCACATCAGACAATCCTTTGCAGTACTCAAGAACCGTGTCATCTGTGATATTTAACAGGGTGGTACAGAGGGCTTACACATAGATTTTCCATCAATATTTAATGCAGAGATAATCCAGTTTACTTGCATGAGGTACTTCAGATACTCATGAGCTCTAGAGGAAGAATCTCAGGCCATTTGAGTGATGTAGCAGCACTTAGCTTTATTAGTCTCAATCAGTCTCTCTACCACTCCAGATGCTTCCAGTCTATAGCTGCAGTGGAATCTTTGGTAAATCCCTAAAGCCGTACGTATCAACTACCTACTCTCACTTTTAAAGTGTGTTCCTTGATCAGATTCAAGATGAGCTGGCAAGCTGAAACGTGGTATTAACTCTCACAACAGTCTTTGGCGACTGTTAGTGTAATCCCACCGCATGTTCTTGCTCTAGTGTCTTCCGGGGGCGTGACGCAGACACAGCCAAAAGACAGCTGGACGAAGGAAGGACCGGTTGGGCTGAAGACGGAGGATGCGAGAAACCTCGAGGAAGCAGAATCCAGCAAGGAACGATGACCGGGAGAGGCCGACCCCAGAGGAGAGACCCAAAGGAATCGACCAACAGACGGGAAACAGTCGGACAACAGAGCCAGTAGAATTAGTGCCTAAAGGCACTTCCAGCCAGGCTAACCGTCCCGGGGGAGAGAGGGATGGGGTGACTCCCTCGGTCATGACCCGGAGGACTGTGGCTCAAGGTAAGTACCTTTATCAAACCTCTTTACATGGGGTAGGTGGAGGAAAGGACACACGTAAGGCATAGTCCCTCACAGACGTAAAAAGTATGCGACACTGAGAGACGCATGAGAGCACCCAGGGTGATGGTGAAGGGTTAGAGTGTGTATTAGCAGAAGACACAGACGCCTGACCTTGCCTTATATTTGTTTATTTTGAGGACATACATCTACCTCTTCTTCCGATGGGATGGGAAGGATCAGGAGACTGGTGACCAGGACCTTGGGGAGAAAAGACAGCGTCCCGGTGTACAGTGAGGAAACTGACACCGCTAAGACTGGATTTATCCTTCCTGTTTAAGAGCCACTCCTCATGGGACTCTACTTGTTCCTTTGTTTCTGTTAATACTATATTAAAACAATAGTACCCATTACCGCTTGAGTGTCCTACCTGACCAAGTGACCACAAGTGGTGTTAGAAGTGGGATAGGTCATTTAAGACTACCATGACTCACCCATTACCATGGAGGCTATGGTCACTCAATTAGCCAAGGGACAAAGACATTTACAATTAGTCCTGGAGCAGCAGACCCAGAATGCCCAGAAAGAGAGAGAGGCCTTCCAGACCGCCCTTAAGGAACAAGCAACTATCCTAGCGGCCAATCAACAAATACAGGTCACCGCCATTTTGCTCCTGATGGACGCCATTTCCATGGCCCGAGTTCATCCAAATATCCTCAGTTCAGTGTTACAGAAGTTCCTGGAAGGGGATGATCCTGACTATTTTTTGTGAACTTTGAAAGAGTAGCAACAACGGCTCTGAGGCCCCAGGAAAGATGGGATCAGTACATAGATTCCTCCTGTCGGGCAAATTACAGGCCACATACCAAGCTGCCAATCCCGCGGGACTCACTCCCTGCCCTAAAATTAAGAAAGCCATCCTTGAAAGACTAGGACATGACACAGAGTATTACAGGGCTAAATTTCGGAAAGAAAAGTGTACAGCTGGAAATAACCCCAGAACTCTCTATTATCGCATCAAGGATCTGGGCGAGAGATGGTTGCAACCCAAAGCATCCCCTATAGAGGAGGTCATTGCTAAGGTTTATCTGGAACAGTACCTGGAGGCGTTACCCAGTGATACACGTACTTGGATAAAACAACATCCCCACTTAACGGTGCAGACCGCAGTAGAGCTGGCCTGCGCTTATCATAGGTCTCCAGAATTTAGGGTACAAGCGCTAAAAACAACTACAACCACCCAGAAACCCTATCCCAGAGTGGTAGAACCAAGACATCCAGGAGGAAACAGAAATATGATAAGACCCCCCTTTGAATCCTTTTCCGACCCAGTCAGGTCCCCAGTGCTTCAGGTGTTCAGAATGGGGACACCTTGCTAGGAATTGCCCACTCAAGGGAGAGGGGTAGAACCCATGGAAGTAGGGTGGTCACAGGGTCGGATTTTAACTACAGGAGAAACCCCGGGACGATACAAGACCACCATACGTCTGAATGGTAGGTCCGCAGATGCGCTATTAGACACAGGGTGCCACCACACCATTGTTTCTCGGTAATTAATACCTCACAGTCAGATTTCAGAGGAAGCACAGATACAGGTTTCCTGTGTGCATGGAGTCGTACGATTGTATCCTCTGGCTGAGGTCCTGCTCGATGTAGAAGGAGATCCACAGGTCAGAAAAGTAGGAGTAGTACCCGCCCTAGCGGGAAAGGTTCTCCTAGGGATAGATCTGCCTCGTTTTGACGAATACTTGCTCAAAGTAACCAAAAGAAATCCTGAAGCCTAATGGTTATAGGAAGCCCCCTTCTCTGCCTCAGACATAGCAAGTCCTGAGACAAAAATACCCAAGATCAGAGCAGAGAAAAGAAAAGAAAAGACAGACCAGTTTATAGAGCAGCTGGACTGTCACCTGTTACCCGTCTCCATTCCTCTCCAGATGACCCACAGATGCCGATGAGGAGTTTTAGAACAGCATAATGGTAAGACAACATATTAGCCCAGGCGTGGACGCAGGCTCAAGAAGAAGACCCCGACAAGGTAGGACATACTTTTGTGTAAATAGGGGACTCCTGTATAGAATTAGTGGACTATCTGACTGCCGGGCGAAACAACTTTTGGTACCCATAGCTTTTCGAGACCAGGTCCTACACATAGCACACAGTCAGGCGGGGGGCGGGCCCTATGGTCAAGAACATACTCTCAAGTAGAGAAGTTCTATTGGCCCGAGATATATAAGGAGGTTGCCAAGTTCTGCGTGTCCTGTCCCTGGTGCCAGTTGGTTAACCCCCCACAGAGAGAAGAGCGCCTTTGTGGCCGTTACCCATAATTGATGTTCCCTATAAATGAGTAGGGATGGATTTGGTAGGATCCCTTCTTCCCTCTACCCGAGGACATCAGTATATTTTAGTGATGATGGACTATGCCACTCGCTACCCTGAGGCGGTACCCTTGACAAGTATAACAGCCCTTTCGGTAGCACAAGCAATGGTATCTTTTTTTTCGAGAGTTGGTTTCCCAGCAGAGATACTGACCGACCAGGGAACTCCCTTTATGTCTAGATTTGCACTTTTCTTGGAGTTAAATAGATCCGGACAGCAGTATATCATCCACAAACAGACGGATTGGAGGAGGGATATAATCGTACCATAAAAATGATCCTTAGGAAATGCATAAGTGACGCTGGAAATGACTGGGACCGCAAACTTCCATTAGTGTTGTTTGCGATCAGGACATGAACAAAAGTCTACGAGGCTCAGCCCTTTTGAGTTACTATTTGGGCTACGACCACGTGCACTTTTGGACATGGCGGCTGAGCAGTGGAATGAGGTTAGGGTACACGACTTTCTTGAAAAACACCTTGTCTGGCTTGTGGGAAGAAGTACATCAGAATATGGAAAGGGCACAACAAAAACAGAAAACCTATTACGACAAAGGTACCAGTGTGAGGGAATTGACAGACGGGGACAAGGTGTTTATTCTTCTACCTTCCTCGGATAAGAAACTACTGGCGACCTGGCAAGGCCCTTATCAGGTGTTGGGGAAAGTCATACCTGTCACATACAGAAAAGCAGTTCCACGAACAGGACCGAGGGGCCAGATATATCATATCAACCTATTAAAGAAATGGGAAGATCCCACCCCACAGAGAGAAGATGTTGCAGCACGGAGCGTCAAATTCCCCCTCCGGCACAGACCAACTACCTCAGCATCAAATTCACTCAAATACATTCATTTGGTGGGGCCCATAACACCAAATATACTTACACTCCGTTGAGCTGTTTTTCCTGAGGGAAATACGCTTCCAAACGCTGACATGAGAGGAATACCTTTACCTTACACTTAAACACATTAACCTCAGACCTAAGATACCCCTCTCATAAGGAGATGGATCATTTAGTTGTTTTGAAGGTTTAGATTCACAGTCATTTAACTAGTCTTAAATCCCATCAAACTCTCTTTTTATAATAATCGACACAATACATTTGTCAATTAATCAAATATTCTTTATCTAAGAAATATTGCAAGAAACGTTAGAAATCATCATCAGCATTTCAGAGCATTATATTTACCTATTCTGGTTAAAGTCGTCCTCTAAGTCAATCAATCAAGGAAGAATTTATTCAGCAAAGTTAGGCCGCAATTCAGTCTCTCAAAGATTCAGGATAACAGCTGTCCAGCAGTGTCACCGTCCTCTCCATCAGCATAATGTCAGGAAATCGAGTTCGTCAAAGAAGAGCAAGACCTAATAGTTCAATTCCCTACCTACTTTTATAATGAAAATAATGTCAAAAAGTATCAAGATCGGGGTTTAGAGAGTCCTGATTGGTCCATTTGGGGTAGCGGGGTACAGTTCTCATGGTGTCGAATGATGAAGTCATAAAACTTGCTTGTTCCGGCTTTTAAATTGAGCTTTGTCTTTGGTCTTGGATGGGTTCCCGGAGCGTCCTTGAAGGGTACATGTTCTCCCGGGGTCAGGTCCAGACCACTGCTGCTGGTGGTGACGCCTGCGCACTTCACCCAGAACCTCGTGTTTTCAGGGCAGTCACATTTAACGTCTCGTTCAGCCATCTTGTTTAGGCCGAAATGGTCAACTTAAGCAAAAGAAACACACAAATGTAATTAAAACATAGAAATGACTAATAAAATGTTATCCCCTTGCTAATACGTGTGTGTATTTATCTAGCAGAAGCAACACTCAAAGCGGTTTATTCTCACTGAATAAAGCACAAATCACAAATACATCACCAAAGCGACAAATAACATGCAATATTCTAGTTTTCTACTATTAATATGCGTACTCAAATTAGTTTACAATTAATATAGCCATGCAAGGTGCAATTCCCATGTGTAATTCTTTGTTAATATAGTTGATGAGTTATCACTTCAAACAAATTAATAATATTACAATTAATTGATTATTCGGATTAATATAAACATGGAGAATGGGGGTGTGAGGATTCGCAGGACGGACATACCCGTGTAGCACTATGGGAGGGTTCTTCTCGTAGCCGAAGCCGTCCTCCCGGTGTTCCAGGAAAACGGGACTGCCAAAGACTACATTACCCATGTAAACCTCCTGTCTCTCCACAGAAGGAGATCGAGGAACACCCGGAAGTAGGCGGGGTTGACCTCGGAAGTCTTATCCAAGACCCAATGAAAGAAGGCAGGAGCGGAGGGATGGGGTGGCAGAACAGCGGTGGAGTGGAAGGAGCACGGCGAGACGAGCGCAAGAAAGAAGGCAGACCCGATACGGAGGTAGCAGAAGGTGAAGCCAAGGAACAGGACGTTTGGACGGAAGGCGGCGACGTGGACCCGGAAGAGCAGTGGTGTGAAGAGTGGTGGTGTCCAACGGAGGATGCTGGGGAGCGGCCGCAACTCCGGAGAGTTGCCGCGGAGCCGGTGAGTACCACCGTCCCAAGGGATCAAGGGGGGGGACGAAAGGGGAGTGGGTAGTGCCTGAAACCAAAAGGGGGTGATTCGTGTAGATATTCCTCCCTAGGCTCAGATGAGTGGAACGTGTCCTGGTCATAGAGAATAAAAACCCTCAGCGCACCCTAAGTATATAACCGAGTGTGACCCAGATAGTACTGGTTTTATTTTCGACCCTGAGAAACCTCCTAAACTCCGAACCCGTCTCAGGATTGGAAGACGGAAAAGGGACCCCCTTGACACTTAAGAATAGTGTCGTAGTTATTGTCTGTTGTTTTTTGGTATTATTTACGTCTTTCCCCCCCCCTTCCCTCACAACCCTTAAGAAAAGAGAACCAGAACGAGCACTTCCTGGTGTGGTGGAGGTCGCATTAAAAACACAAAGGAGTGTAATAAAACTCGTAACTGACGGCTCCTTCTCTCTTTCCTCCTATGAGCCTCCGGGAAGACAGCGATACGAGCGATTAAGAGGAGCCCGGCACCTCGGCTTCAACATCCCCTTTAGGTCCAGCTCAGGGAGCAGCGGGAGGAGAAACAGAAGGATTTGTGTTTTCGAGACTTATTACTGCACCTAAAGAAAATAAAAGTCTTTCGTTTGGAAAATATATACAGCCTCCTCGTCTGCATATCAAACTTGCCCTCTCACAATTGGTGTCAGAAGAGGGATTGAAAGGCGTCATGGAGGCTGCCTTAGCCAAGATGGCAGAAAACCTGGAGCATCTAGGGAAAGTAATGGAACGCTTCCTGACTGTCGTGGAAGAAGACCGGGGCAAGTTACAACGAGTACTTACGGGTCAGAACCAAACACATGGGGCAACTATGGACAAAATTACCGAGGTACTCGGACACCAGAGAGGTCCTACCACCCTTCCCTCTGTGGTTTTACAACGCTATGTGTCAGGGGAAGATCCAGACTATTTCTTTACCAATTTTGAACGGATGGCGACTGAGGCCTCCTGGCCAGTTGATAAATGGGGCCAATATCTGGGTCCCCTCCTATCAGGAGATCTACAAGCAGCCTATCAGGCCGCAACCGTACAGGGGGTGGTTCCCTACTCCGACATCAAGCGCAGTATTATGGAACGGCTGGGAGTAGATGATGAGACTTATCGGCGGAAACTACGACAAATGAGGGAGAGACCCCAAGAAACCCCCTGAGCCCTATATTTCAGGGTAAAATATATGGTTGATCGGTGGTTGAAACCAGCCACCACAGATAAGGAGGGGATTATGGCAAAAATATATTTAGAACAATATTTGTCCTCTCTTCACCCTCCTATCCAAAAGTGGGTGCGACAACAGGCCAACCTCACCCTTGAAACAGCAGTAGAAATCGCCAGCGCCTTTAACAGGGCCCAGGAGGTCCAGAGGGGACGCGAAGAAGATACCGGGAAACCCGCGGGTCATGGGGCCCAGAGTCCTCTACGTCCTCAGTTGGTAAAAAGACAGGACCCCATAACCATTGTTCCCGGAGGTCCAGTCCCTTGTCCCCCCGACAATGGGTCCCCAGTGTTTCTAGTGTGGAGGTATGGGACACATCGCCCGGTTTTGCCCCCTGAAAGATTAACCGATGGAAATAGGGATGGCTCGTAATTATTACTGCTCTCCCTCCGAAAAAGGAAAAGCCCCCTATCGACGCACTGTATCGGTGAATGGTCAATCAATGACGGCCCTAGCTGATACGGGGTGCTTACACAGTGTAATACGTCCTCAAGAACTGGGGAGCCGAATCGGTCCCATTGACGGAACTGTAGCCATTCGGTGTGTTCACGGGGATTCCAAGCCGTATCCCACAGCCCGAGTACAAATTCAACATCCATACGATTCAGGAACAACCCTAACTGTTGGTTTGATACCTCACCTACAAGCAATACTGGGGAAGGACTACCCCAAACTGCCTCAGTTATTACACGGGGCCAGGTCCAAGGAGGAAGAGTGGTGGTCCTCCGCCCCTTTTTCTCAAGACAAAGATAACGAGTGGCCTCCTTCCAAAGAGAGAAAAAGCAGAAAACAACGGAGAGCCGAAAAGTCCAGAAGCCCGTTAGCATTACCCGTCCTTCTGGATGAGAATCCCTGGGAAACCGATAGAACCTTCCATGCCACACAGCAAGAGGATCCGTTACTACAGGAGGCATGGAACCAAGCCTTAGACCACGAAGAACCACAGCGCGTAGGTCCTTATTTCTTTAAGAAACATGGGTTACTATATATAAAAGGGATCCCCCAACCAGAAGGCCCAGTTGTTAATTCCAGGTCCTTTCAAAGAAAAGGTGCTGTTTCTTGCACACAGCCACTTGTTAGGGGCTCATTTTGGGGCGGAGAAAACGGAGAAAATGATCATGGAGCAGTTCTACTGGCCAGGGATTTATCAACATGTCAAGAAATACTGTAGAGAGTGTACAGTGTGTCAAAAGAACAGTAGATATCATCCTCCCCGAGCTCCACTACGGCCCCTCCCTATAATAGACGAGCCTTTCCACCGCAACGGTATGGACATTATAGGGCCCTTGTTACCATCCCGCAGTGGATGTCGGTATGTCCTTGTCTTAGTAGACTACGCCACCCGATTTCCGGAGGCCATACCCTTACGTCGACCCGATGCCTCTAATATATCGAAAGCTATGATCACGGTCTTCTCAAGGGTGGGTTTCCCAAAGGAAATATTGACTGACCAAGGGACCCCTTTCGTGTCACGCTTGATAAGGCAGGTCTGCTCCCAGTTAGGGGTTAAACAGATAAGAACAGCGGCTTACCATCCACAAACAGATGGTTTAGTGGAAAGTTACAATGCCACCATTAAAACCACACTTAAGAAGCTGTTAGCTCTTGAAACAAAAAAATGGGAAGATATGTTACCTCTGGCCTTATTCGCCATTCAGTGCAAAGAACAGAAAAGCACCAGCTATTCGCCTTTTGAGTTGTTATATGGTCATAAACCCCATACCTTCTTGGACATGGCCCAAGAAGGGTGGGAAAAAGAAACAGACAACTCTAAACCCCTATCCGAATATGTATCATCCTTGTGTACCCACCTAAGCCAGATCAGGGCTATAGTTCAGAACAATTTAGAAGATGCCCAGAAGGCACAGAAAGGACAATACGATAGAGGGACTAAAGAGAGAACTTTCCAAGTGGGTGACTCAGTGTTACTCATGATGGCTTCATCTGATCAAAAACTGTTAGGACAATGGCAGGGTCCCTACCAAATAGTGGAAAAGGTAACCCCTGTGACCTACCGTCTTGAACTCGATCCCGCTAGACATACTACCCAAATATACCATGTTAATGTGCTAAAAAAATGGGAGGGTCCTTTGCCGGTATCAGTTAGTATAGTAGGGGTACGACCTCCCTTGTTTGAACAGTGCATCGCTCCCGAACTACCTCTTACCTCACGGGACGACCTTTTTCACGTCTTTGACTGAATCCTTTTCTACCACTCCTGGCCGAACCACCCTTATAGAGCACGCCATAAAAACTCCCCAAGGAAAACGGGTTCGTTTGAAACCCTATCGCATTCCAGAAGCACGTCGTCAGGTCATAAAAGAAGAGGT
The DNA here is from genome assembly GCF_964204655.1 of Triturus cristatus. Taxonomy (NCBI): domain Eukaryota; kingdom Metazoa; phylum Chordata; class Amphibia; order Caudata; family Salamandridae; genus Triturus; species Triturus cristatus. The sequence continues at coordinate 141,717,064 of NC_140585.1, read as the reverse complement.
ACAAAAGATGCTACACATGGACAACATTGAACCATCCATAAGTGAGTGGAATTCCCCTATTGTCCTCGTACCGAAACCAGATGGATCGGTGCGATTTTCTATCGACTTCAGAGAAGTCAATAAAATATCGGAGTTTGACACTTACCCCTACCAAGAGTAGATGAGATGGTGGAACGGATAGGTAAAACAAAATATATCAGTACGTTGGATTTATGCAAAGGCTATTGGCAGGTTCCCCTGAGAAAACAAGATAGGGAGAAAACGGCGTTTTCCACCCCGGAAGGATTATATCAATTTAAGGTATTACCCTTTGGGCTACATGGGGCACCAGCGACATTTCAGAGAGCCATTAATATAGCACTACAGCCCCATGAGTCGTATGCAAGCGCCTATATAGATGACATATTCGTCTATAGCAACACGTGGGAACAACATCTATCACACCTTTTTCAAGTGATACAAACCTTAGGACAATACGGTCTTAAAATAAATCCCGCCAAAAGCCACCTCGCAGCCCAGACTGTTCAGTACCTCGGGTATCTATTGGGGGAGGGGGTTATAAGACCACAATCCACTAAATTAGCTGCAATCTCCCAAATATCCCTACCCAAAACCAAGAAAGATCTTCGAGCCTTCCTGGGATTATTAGGCTACTATCTCTGATTTATCCCTCAATTTTCCCACCTGGCAGCCCCTTTAACTAATTTACTTCAGAAAAAGGTCAACACCGAAGAGATATTACGACATCCTCCCCCAGATGTTCTACATGCCTTTATGGCCTTGAAAAACACACTTACCTCAGATACCGTTTTAATTAGCCCAGATTATTCCCTCCCCTTCCTCCTTCAAACAGATGCCTCGGACTAGGGATTAGGGGCTGTTCTGTCCCAAGAGACCCCCCTAGGAGAGAAGCCCATCCTATACCTTAGCCGCAAACTCTTCCCAAGAGAAAACTATTACGCCACTATAGAAAAAGAAGCCTTGGCCATTAAGTGGGCCATAGAGACTTTACGCTATTACCTTGACGGTCGGGAATTCACCTTGTATACTGACCACGCCCCACTAGAATGGTTAGCCAAGAACAAGGGCCACAACGAAAGAGTCCTTAGATGGTTCCTTTCCCTGCAACCATATCGATTCCAAACCAAACACAGGAAAGGGAGTGAACAAGGAAATGTAGACTACCTGTCCAGATTTCCCCAAGAACGGACTCTTAGTAGAAGGACAGCAAGGGAAAGGGGATGTGAGGAGTCGCAGGACGGACATACCCGTGTAGCACTATGGGAGGGTTCTTCTCGTAGCCGAAGCCGTCCTCCCGGTGTTCCAGGAAAACGGGACTGCCAAAGACTACATTACCCATGCAAACCTCCTGTCTCTCCGCAGAAGGATATCGAGGAACACCCGGAAGTAGGCGGGGTTGACCTCGGAAGTCTTATCCAAGACCCAATGAAAGAAGGCAGGAGCGGAGGGATGGGGTGGCAGAACAGCGGTGGAGTGGAAGGAGCACGGCGAGACGAGCGCAAGAAAGAAGGCGGACCCGATACGGAGGTAGCAGAAGGCGAAGCCAAGGAACAGGACGTTTGGACGGAAGGCGGCGACGTGGACCCGGAAGAGCAGTGGTGTGAAGAGTGGTGGTGTCCAACGGAGGATGCTGGGGAGCGGCCGCAACTCTGGAGAGTTGCGGCGGAGCCGGTGAGTACCACCGTCCCAAGGGATCCAGGGGGGGGCGAAAGGGGAGTGGGTAGTGCCTGAAACCAAAAGGGAGTGATACGTGTAGATATTCCTCCCTAGGCTCAGATGAGTGGAACGTGTCCTGATCATAGAGAATAAAAACCCTCAGCGCACCCTAAGTATATAACCAAGTGTGACCCAGATAGTACTGGTTTTATTTTCGACCCTGAGAAACCTCCTAAACTCCGAACCCGTCTCAGGATTGGAAGACGGAAAAGGGACCCCCTTGACACTTAAGAATAGTGTCGTAGTTATTGTCTGTTGTTTTTTGGTATTATTTACGTCTTTCCCCCCCCTTCCCTCACAACCCTTAAGAAAAGAGAACCAGAACGAGCACTTCCTGGTGTGGTGGAGATCGCATTAAAAACACAAAGGAGTGTAATAAAACTCGTAACTGTCGGCTCCTTCTCTCTTTCCTCCTTTGAGCCTCCGGGAAGACAGCGATACGAGCGACGAAGAGGAACCCGGCACCTCGGCTTCAACATCCCCTTTGGGTCCAGCTCAGGGAGCAGCGGGAGGAGAAAGAGAAGGATTTGTGTTTTCGAGACTTATTACTGCACCTAAAGAAAATAAAAGTCTTTCGTTTGGAAAATATATACAGCCTCCTCGTCTGCATATCAAACCTGCCCTCCCACAGGGGGTATACAAAATTTTGTATTATCCGCTCCAGCAGTCCCCCCTTTGGTGATTATATCACCACACTAATTTAAAATTTTGTATCCCTTTTACAGAAATTTGAATTGATTTCTTGTTTCGTTCATATTTCAGTTTCCCCTGTTTCTTCTCTTTTTGCTGTTTTATCCATGCTATCCTTTAATTCTTCTAGTTCTATTTCTTCAAATTCTCTTTCTTGTTTCTTATCCCTTCTCCTTGAGTTTTCTCTTTTTATTCTTTTCTGATTTTTATTCTTTCTACAACCAATACAACCTAATCTTATTATTAATACTAAGGTAATCACACAAGTTAATGGAAATAATATCTTACCTATAAATGTACTACCTAATTTTACTACAAAGTCCTTAATAGCTGATATTTTCTTACCAATCTTCTCCCAAACACCGTCAACCTCCAGTGGTACAATTTCGTCATGCAATTCTGTAATATTCTTTATATAAATTTTCAAATCTCTACTTTCGTCAGGAATGCAAGTACAACAATGTTGAATTTTCAGCATTCCACAGACTCCCCCCTATTTTGCCAATAAAATATCAAGAGCAAGTCGATTTTGCAATACCATAGCACGCATGGCAACCATTTCAGTACTTACCAATAAGAATCCTCCAGCGGTGCTTGTTTACAAGCGATCCACTACTGTGGAAAGTTTTCTAATTTTGTTTGCATTCAGAGATATTCCCACTGCGGGTATCAGTGCTCCAAAAATGTCACCCACAATTTCAGTCCAGGATTCTCTCTTACTACATGCTAAATAACTACCTAAGCTATATACACCATCTTCTCCTCTATCCATGTGAAAAATCTTTGGAAAGACCAGGCCAACATAACATGTGCCATACCAGTGGTCTGGCAAACGATAATATGCCCTGTTCCCGCAAATGAAATACAGTCCTGGAAAGACTGGTTCTCTTCCACCTTTAAATCCCCATCCTCCCATGATTCGGTATGTATCATGGCACTCACTATTCCCTAGAAAATAATTGTCATACGCCGCCTGATTCCTTCTTATACACAATTTCCCTTTCTGAGGCCAATCTAAAGCCATAGTTGGACTCGTTTCTCCTCTTAAATGTTTCTCCGTTTCTACATCCCAAACCGTTTTCTCCACTTTCCCTTCAGAAACCCTCCTTTGCATTTTCAATCTCCTTTCTTCAACCATATCCAAAAATGTCTTCTCCTCTTTCTTTAAACTGCAAGTCAAGTTATTTCTAAATATATATTCTAAGGTTAGTTCATTTGTCTCTAAGAAAAATTCACCTAATACCTTTGCAGGTTTTACCTTGTTTAGTTTGTTAATTGCTGGTACCTGTGAAAATATAGTATCTACATCAGAAAAATAATACTTTAATTTACCTGTTTGATAAAATAAACTAGCTATTACACTACATGTTATTCCATATGTTACAGGAAGGTGATGATAAGTCACTCCTTCAGATACAGATGCAGGTAATTGCATACATACGTAGCAATCCCTTAGGTCCATTGTTTTTACATATTCATACAACAACTTTGAAAACACATTGTTAGAGAAATCTGTTATTGATCTGTCTTTATGTAAATAGTTTTTATGTATTCTAGTTGGAACTACCTTTTGAACTTTCTCTATATTAGTTATGTTATCACTATGTCCTTCTAATGTATCAACAGTAACTTTAAATGAAATTAGCAGAGCAAGAATACTCCAAAGAAGCATTAATAATCCTGTACAACAACAACACATTTTGCACCATCTTCTAAGGAAGGTACATCTACTTTTGCTACTTTCTATGTTTGCCATCTTTCTAAATGAGCCGTGTCTTTTGACTTAGCCTCTTCTACTTCACAACTAGTTTCTACCCCAAGGCATCTAAGGCACCTACGTGTTTCTACCAGTTTTTATATTTTTCTGTATTTTATTGTTTTTCCATCATTAACTTCCTTGTCTCATTCAGTTTGGCATCTCATCATCTTTCACTTTCCTTTTGTTTTCAGCATACAGGTTGTCCTGAACATCCGCTTCTTCTCTAATATCGGACAAGATAACTCTCAGGATTTCCGATTCTTCGTCTTCCTAAACCACTTCCGGTACAACCACCTCTGGATTTCCTTGGCTATCCGCCTCTTCCTTCACTTCAGGCAGGGCCACATATGTCCATTCCGGTGACTTATACTTCTGGTTAGGTTTTCTTGTTCGTTTGTTTTCTTTGACTACTGTCTGTTCTTCTTCTTTCGATTTTTCCTGACTCGTTACTTCATTCACCTGTTCAGCTCTTTGCGAATTTACACGTGTCAGTCGATACCTCAGTCTCTTTATTTTGTTTGGCCACACCTCATCTTTTGCCGCTCTTTTCAATTTACTCCCTTTATCATTCTTTTCAGTTCTCCAAGCTCTCTTTCTCAGAACTCGGCCTTCTGGTATTTCATCTTCGCTTTCCTCAGACTCTGTTTCAACTTGCTTTTTACCTTCAATGAGTTCTTTTTCCACCTCTTTTGTTTTCCCTACTTCTGTCCCTCCTCGTATCTCCGTCACGCAATCTTCCTGCTGACTACTTGTCCCTGCTTCTAACTGGATGTTGGAGTTCCCTACACCTCCTCGGGGGTCTTCCGCAATGATCTTTCCCTCTCTCTCTGTATCTGGCACCTGTCCATATAAGGGTGTTGTCTCAGGTGGAATTTCTCTCAATCCTTCATCTGGCACTTCCTTCTCACGGATTTCTTTTATTGTCTCTCCACTGTCCTTTTCTTTGTTCTTCCTTTGTTCTTTCTTGGATGAATGGGCTCTTGGTTCTGTCTCTGAGTCTGAACTGGATTCAGAAATCTGTAACCTTTTCCTCAGGGAGTTACTTCTGGGGACCAAAGTTAACCTTGGCTCTGTCTCCCCCCTTTCAGAGTTTTCTCCTTCTTTATCTTTTGGCTCTCCGTCATCTGACTCAGTACTGGATTCTGACTCATCAAAATATTCCTTTTCTGTACAATCAACTGGATTTGGAATTCTCAAAGTATGACTTGCATGGATCCAGTTCTTCAATCCAGCACACTTCACAGCTGTTGTTATAGTCAAAATGACTTGCCTTGGTTTTCCCCACCTGGGAACCAAACAGTTTCTTCTTCTGTATACTTTTATCCTTACCCATTCCCCTGGGCTTAGATCATGAGCAGGCTTCTTTTCAAGAGTGGTGGCATCCGCTCCAACATGATGAAACACAAAATGAACTGCGTCAGCCAGGCTTTTACAGTATTCCAATACCATGTCATCAGTTATTGTCATCAGCTTGTTGACTGGTATAAATACATGTTTCATTGCGCGTCCCATGAGGATCTCATGAGGACTCAAACCAGTAGTTCTGTCTGGTATTGATCTAATAGTCATGAGTACTAGAGGCAAGACATCGGGCCATTTCATACCTGTGGCTAAACACATGTTCCCTATTCTGTTTTTGATAGTACCATTCATTTGTTCTACTACACCAGAAGCCTCTGGTCGGTAGGCACAATGCAGTTTTTGTCGTACATTCAATGCTACACAAATCAATTTTATGATCTCATTATGAAAATGTCCTCCTCTGTCTGATTCAATTGTTATTGGGAACCCAAACCTAGGTATAAATTCCCTCAACAATAATTTTGCCACTGTCATTCCATCATTTCTTCTTGTTGGGAACACCTCTACCCACCTAGAGAATAGGCATACCATTACCAAAACATACCTCAACCTGTTACAAGGAGGCATCTCAATGAAATCTACTTGCATTCTGGTGAAAGGCCCTCCCTCTCGACCTATTGTTCCTAGACTCACCACTGTCTTTCTTCCGGATTGTACTGCTGACAAATTAGACATCTTTGACAATTACTTTCCGCCACAAGCCTAAACTTGGCATTATACCAAGTTTGTTTAAAACACCTAATCATGGCGTCTCTTCCTATATGTCCCTGTCCTTGATACATCTGTGCCATGGCAGACATCATGCTATCAGGCATAACTGGTCTTCCATCTCGATAGACCCACACATGAACTTTCTCTCTTGGTGCACATCCTGCTTTTACCCACTGTTTTACTTCTTCCTCTCCTGCTTCTTCCTGCAATTGTCTTACCTCATCCCAGGTTCCCACAGTGTTAGTAAACGTTGGGAAACAAGAAATAATTTCCTTTTCCTTTGCCCGATTGATTGAATTCTGATTTCGTGCACAATACTGTGCCATGTCATTGGCGAATATATTTCCAGTGGCAATGTAATCACCACTGCGACTATGAGCAGCACATTTTACCACAGCCAATTGCCTAGGCAGCTGTATTGCCTCAAGCAACTTCCCAACCACTTCAGCATTCTTAATGGGAGTTCCACTTGAGGTCAGGAAACCTCTTTGCAGCCAAATTTGGCCGAAATCATGGACCACCCCGTAGCCATATTGGCTATCAGTTATCCCAGTCACTCTCACACTTTTCCCAATCTTACATGCTCTAGTCAGGGCAACAAGTTCAGCTACTTGGGCTGACCTTACTCCCTTCAAATAGGATGCTTCCATCACTGCTGCAACTGTACATACCGCATATGCTGCACTCAGCACTCCATCATCTGTTCTCAAACAAGATCCATCAACAAACATGACATAATCACTTTCTGGTAAAGGGTCATCTTTTATGTCAGGTCTTGGTTTTGTACAAAAGTCAAGTACATCCAAACAATCATGATCTGCTTCATCTCTTACCTCCACATGCTCTACATCAGGCAACAATGTTGAAGGATTCACGTTCACAAATCTCACAAGACTCACATTTGTTGCACCCAAAATGACCTTTTCATACTTAGTCAGTCAGCTGTGCATCATATACTGAGTATGACTCCTTGTTAAAAGAATCGCCACATCATGAGGCACAAACACTTTCACAGGGTATCCCATCACAATTCCTTCACTCTGTTCCAAACTTCGACATGTAGCAGCTACTGCTTTCAGACACGCAGGAAGGGCTACAGCTACTGGGTCCAACATGGATGAAAAGTAAGCAATTGGTTTCCTCAGTTTTCCATGCTTCTGTACTAGAACAGAGAGTGCACATCCATTTCTCTCACTGCAATACAACTCGAACTCCTTATCATAGTCAGGCATACCTAATGCTGGCGCTTCACACAATCCTTCCCTCAGCTTCTTGAATGCTGCCAACTCCTCTTTGTTCAAATCAATTGGATCTCTCACATCACTTCTTATCAATCGTACCAAAGGTTTTGCAATCAATGAAAAGTTACCTATCCACTGACGACAATATCCAACCATTCCCAGAAACATTCTCACTTCTCTTTGGGTCATTGGTGGACTCATTCTTTTTATGATCCTGATTCTATCTATTGTTATTTGCCTGTGTCCTTTCTCAATGCTGTGTCCCAAATATTGGACTTCTTTCTTACAGAATTGTAATTTCGATGGTGACACTTTTAGTCCTCCATCTGCCAAATGATTCAGCAAAGCTACCGTGTCTACTTCACAAGCTTCACGAGTTTTCGATGCCCCAAGTAGGTCATCGATATACTGGACTAGTACTGAATTTTCAGGCATTTCTAGACTCTCCAAAGACTTTTTCAATAGCTGATTAAATATTGAGGGGCTTGCTGTATAACCCTTGTGGAATTCGACACCACGCCAAAATACGCTTGCCGAAACGAAATGCAAAAATTTGCTGACTGTCATGATGCAGTGGGATGGAAAAGAAAGCATGGCACAAATCAATCACTGTGTACCATTCTGCGTCATGAGGGATCGGATATAAAATCACAGATGGATTCGGTACAATGGGACAACATGGTACAGCAATTTTGTTTATCTTTCTCAGATCTTGCACTATTCGGAACTTCCCACTAGGTTTTTTCAGTCCCATTATTGGTGAATTACATGGGCTACTCATTATTTCTCTCAAAATTCCTTGTTTTATCATTCTCTCAATCACAAGAGTAACTCCTTCGATTATTTCAGGGGTCAATTTATATTGTGGGACATTTGGATAACATTCTCCTTCTTTTACAGTTCTCTTTACTGGATCTACATTCCTCATCAATCCTACATCTTCTCCTGTGAAGTGCCAAACTTCTGCTTTTACTGATTGTTTCAATTCTTTTGGTAGTTTGTCAGGGTTGAATACAGCATATGTTCCTGTAACCTCTTTCTCTCTGTTTGCCAATGTCACTTAATACAACACATCATCATCTGGTGTTTCAAAGGCTATTCCACCTGGAGTACAAAATATAGTGCAATTCATCTTGCACAATAAATCTCTACCTAACAAGTTCACAGGACTAGTGTCACACACTACGAATCTGTGCATTTCAGAAAATTTCCCTATACTAACTTTCACTGATTCTGTAAGGCAAGTTTTAATCTGTCTGTTGGACACACCAACTACTTGGATCGTTTCATCCGAGAGAGGAAGATTCTTGACATCTGCTGATCTAACAGTTGATCGAGTAGCACCAGTATCAACTAGGAAAGTAATATTTTCATTATTAACCTTTCCATCTACAAATGGACCTGTCTGGTCTACTTCTAGAGTTGTGCCAAGTACGCACTCCTCTTCCTCCCTTCGGCACCGTCAATAACCCTCTTCTGAATCGCTTTCATCGCGTTGCAGCCAATACTGCGAAGCTAGAGCGTTGGGGCTTATTTACCTGTTCTTCGTTGTAGAATCCATTCTCCTTACTATACTTCTGGCAATTTTTGTTCTGTGGAAAAGGTGGTTTTGGCACCTGATTCTGTTGTGTTACACCCTGCTGTTGTCGTTGCTGTTGACCACTCACCTCATTCTGCACCTGTGGATTCAAGGATGAATTTTCATCATTAGTACTTGGTGGATTCTAACACTCGGATTTCCAATGCCCTATCCTACCGCAATTATGACACTGAAATTTCTTTTTAGCTTCCTCAATATTCCCTTTATTTTTCTCAGGATTAAATCTTTGTTTTGACCCAGCTTGTTCCACTAATTGTGCTTCCTGTCTCTCGGCTTCCTTTACCTGTGCCCACATTGCCTTCTCTTTTAGTTTTCGCTGTTTTGCTTCAATTTCATCACTGAAATATTTAGCATGTCGCAATACTTCGTCTATTTTCTTATTTTGCCAATCTCCCGAATTCTGTTTTATCATTTCACTAATTTCCGGACGAAGACCATATACAAACCTGTATACGAAATGACTCAAATCCTTGTCACTCAAATTTTCATCTCCACTGAATTGTTTAAAGGCTAAGATTAACCTCTCATAATAGGCATGTACTGATTCTTTGCTTTCTTGATGTGTTCTGTCAATTTTCACCCAATCTGTCTCTTTAGGGGGTACCTTGTTCTTCAGGAATGCCATCACCTATTCATATTTCTTCATTACCTCAGGGTCTGGAGCTCCTGTCTTAGGATCCCTTGGGTATTCCTGTGTCGGCCAATCTATTACTATTTTACATTCTGTCCATAGATCTGCTGGTACTATTATGTCAAACAAGCTAGTCAGGTCAATCCACAATACTTTGGATAGCTTCACAAATCTGTCCACCTGTCTATACCACTCAACGGGTTTTTCACGCAGTCGAGGGAAGTCATTCGTAAATAACCAAATATCCTGTCTAGTCCATGGGACATGCACATATCCTCCTCCCGGCATCTATCTCATAGGGTATTCTGTCACAACCTTCTCTTTTTCTCTCATACGATAAGCTGAAAATGTTTTGTCTGAAACTTCGTCTCGCTTACGATACCATCTGCTCTTCCATTTGTCCACATCTCCCCATTTTCTCAACAAAATATTTATATCCTTAATCTGACCTATTCGTCCTGTGGTATTCATGTTTTCAATGTCTTTTTCGGTGAAGTCTTCTCGATAGGGTTCCTGTAGGGCTTTTACCTTTTCAATATCAATATCCATTTCATTCGCCACTTCTTCTAATCTTTCATGAAGACTTTTTGCTCTCCATGTAACGCTTTTGCACAGAAACAACAACTCCTCATCTTGGCAGGTTTTTAATTTCTCTGTCGGGATAGTTCCTACTATTAATTCTTCCAGTACCATTCGTAATTTAGCTACATCTATTGACTGAGATTCCTTGTCTTTCTTTTGCAAGCTTCTCAACCATTCACTCAACTCCTCTGTAGACGGTCCTACTGGCTTCTCTACATTTCCTTGTCCAAAATCTTTTTGTGTTTCTGACATCGTCTCTATCATTGTTATACGTTTCTCTGAACAGTTCTGACCTACAAACGGGTTATTTGAAAAATTCGGTTCAATCATACTCATAGTCTGTCTCCATGGATTCTCACACTGACCCATTCTTGGTTGTTCAACCGGTCTATTATTTTTATAAGGGACTGTCAAACAATGTTCACTGTCTTTCTGCTTGTCAAAAATAGGCAATACTGGACCTATCGTTCCTGGTACAGTTACCGCTTCCAAATTCTTGGTTAATTCTCTTATTTTCTAGGGTTGTCTTTGCTAATTCTGCTGAATTTTCTCCATCCAATTTTCCTCCAGAGTTCTTTTCTACCTCTCTAATAGTTCCTTCCCAAATCTTGGAAACTCTGGTTCCGATTTCATGATTCATACTGTTTCTTTCATTGGGGCACATGGAGTTAATATTTTTGGTTCTGGTCTATATGGTGGTGGATTCTTATAGAACATATCATCAAGAATATCATCCTTGGACTCATTCACTCCGTACCCTCTCGACTCCACATTATGCCTCTTTTATACACACTTTCGTCCTTCATTCTCTCCTGCAGTTCTTACGGGAAACAAACGCTCAGTCATACTCGCATTTCGCCACCTTCTCATTCGATCATCATGCGTCTCATGTCCGTATGATCTGAGAACAGGTACCTATATCCTCTACTTTTACTCTGTCTTTCTCGGTCATGCATTTCGTCTTCCCACTCCATCAAAGCCTCGAATTGAGTCGGTCTAGGTCTAGGTTCTAAATTCATCATTCTCTCTCTCAAATTTCTCAAAACTGCCAATTTAAATGAACCATGCTCTGGAAAAGCCAATACTCCGTCTTTTTCCGTATACTTAACCCAGTTGTCTAACCAAATACAGGTGTGATATCCATATTTCGCAACCATAAAGGATGCAGGGGTTTTCGGTGGAGGAAGTAACTGTCCTTCCCTAGTTATGATCGGTTTGTCCTTCTTAAACCACTTCTTAATTTTACCAAACCATGACTTTTTCTCTTTTTCTGGTGGATCGTAATACATTTTCCTTTCTTTCATGTCTTACTAGTTTCTCCTTACGACTTTAACGCTACTTTGTCCAATTGCAGCGCGACTCACACTAACGCACCAATAGGGAGCGTTTTACGTCACCCTGTATTTCTCCACTCCTAGCGCGGCGCACACTAACGCACCAATCCGGAGCGTTTTTACGTTTCTGACCGACTGTCCAATCCCAGCGCGGTCGTTCTGACGTCAGCAGCCGCTGCGGCAGCTCCTGCTCCTGTCTACCCCTCCTTTACAAATCTGCTCAGTAAGTTTTTGTTTCAATTTCTACAATTCTGTTAGTAACAACATAAAAACGTCTCCATTGTCCACTTTGCTAACCAAAGAATAGCAATAGACCTTTCTCACGAGAATTCCGTCTTTCCCGAGAGCAGCGCTTACCTCTGCCCTACTACAGAATCGTTACTTCCGTTGATAAAGTAGCACATCCCTCTACTTCACCCTTCTAACAAGCATTAGCTAACCGTTTCTCCAGTATTTAAGACACATAGTTGGAGACACAATGCTCCTGAGAAATAAAACTAGAGTTTCACAATTAACCCGAATGCCTTTTCATTCACGCACTTTCACACAAGAAAAATGTCGTACATTCACACAGAATCCTGTCTTTCCCGAGAACAGCGAACAGTCTGTCCTGCTACAGAATTATGACATACGTTAACAAAGCAGCACTTACCTCTCCTTTGTCCTTCTATCGAGCTCAGAGAGTACCTATTACCTTTCCAGTGATAAGCGTTATCGGAATGCCAGTTGGATCCCTGGTACCTAAGACCAGAATTTCACAGGTAACCTTCGCTATCATACACACTTCTTCCACACAGAAAATGTCTCTAATGGCAACACTCGGCGATGTCACCGAATCGAACCCAGACAATGCATTGTGCAACTTCAATCGTCACACGTTTCTCCTGTGTACCTACAGGATAACAACAATTCCGTCTTTCCCGAGAACAGCGCTTACCTCTGCTCTACTACGGAACCGTTACAAACTTCCGACTTCCTACATCCCAGAAGCCGTGCAAACAACATAAAACTCGACACGACTCAACATAGAGTGTTAGTACATGATGCAATATCAATAACCAATAATCAATAAGCTATTTACAAGCAGTATTCATCAAACCAAACAATAAAAAACATTGTCTTGCTACCAGAAAACTGTTGCAGCGCGGAGCGTCAAATTCCCCCTCCGGCACAGACCAACTACCTCAGCATCAAATTCACTCAAATACATTCATTTGGTGGGGCCCATAACACCAAATATACTTACATTCCGTTGATCTGTGTTTCCTGAGGGAAATACGCTTCCAAACGCTGACATGAGAGGAATACCTTTACCTTACACTTAAACACATTAACCTCAGACCTAAGATATCCCTCTCATAAGGAGATGGATCATTTAGTTGTTTTGAAGGTTTAGATTCACAGTCATTTATCTAGTCTTAAATCCCATCAAACTCTCTTTTTATAATAATTGACAAAACACATTTGTCAATTAATCAAATATTCTTTATCTAAGAAATATTGCAAGAAACGTTAGAAATCATCATCAGCATTTCAGAGCATTATATTTACCTATTCTGGTTAAGTCGTCCTCTAAGTCAATCAGTCAAGGAAGAATTTATTCAGCAAAGTCAGGCCGCAATTCAGTCTCTCAAAGATTCAGGATAACAGCTGTCCAGCAGTGTCACCGTCCACTCCGTCAGCATAACGTCAGGAAATCGAGTTCGTCAAAGAAGAGCAAGACCTAATAGTTCAATTCCCTACCTACTTTTATAATGAAAATAATGTCAAAAAGTATCAAGATCGGGGTTTAGAGAGTCCTGATTGGTCCATTTGGGGTAGCGGGGTACAGTTCTCAGGGTGTCGAATGATGAAGTCATCAAACTTTCTTGTTCCGGCTTATAAATTGAGCTTTGTCTTTGGTCTTGGATGGGTTCCCGGAGCATCCTTGAAGGGTACATGTTCTCCCGGGGTCAGGTCCAGGCCACTGCTGCTGGCGGTGACGCCTGCGCACTTCACCCAGAACCTCGTGCTGTCAGGGCAGTCACGTTTAACGTCTCGTTCAGCCATCTTGTTTAGGCCGAAATGGTCAACTTAAGCAAAAGAAACACAAAAACGTAATTAAAACATAGAAATGACTAATAACATGTTATCCCCTTGCTAATACCCATATGTGTGTGTATTTATCTAGCAGAAGCAACACTCAAAGCGGTTTATACTCACTGAATAAAGTACAAATCACAAATACATCACCAAAGCGACATATAACATGCAATATTCTAGTTTTCTACTATTAATATGCGTACTCAAATTAGTTTACAATTAAAATAGCCATACAAGGTGCAATTCCCACGTGTAATTCTTTGTTAATATAGTTGATGAGTTATCACTTCAAACGAATTAATAATAATACAATTAATTGATTATTTCGATTAATATAAACATGCAGAATGGGGGTATACAAAATGTTGTATTATCCGCTCCAGCAAAGATACCCCAGTACCTATTAACCATGTCACCCTGAACAAGCGTATGGCGAGCCCCATCCAAACCTTTAGAGAGGTATCTGGAGAACGACCCAATACTGGGGAAATTCTCACTCCTGACCAAAAACAGCAGTTATACGAAATACTAGACTGTTTCCCAGGACTGAGCTCTAGTAAGCCAGGACATACCTCATTGGTTGGGCATGACATCAAGACAGAGGCAGGAAAGGTGATCAAGCTAAGACCCTATCGCATTCCGGCAGCACGAAGACAGGCCGTAGAGCAGGAGGTGGAGGCAATGTTACAAGCTTGGATTATTGAACCATCTCGGAGTAACTGGTGTTCCCCGGTCGTGTTAGTACCCAAACCAGATGGGAGTCTCAGATTTTGTATTGACTTTCGCCAATTGAATGCCCATTCCAAGTTTGACAACTACCCAATGCCCGGAGTGGACAAACTAATAGAGAGGCTGGGAGGAGCGCAGGTGATGTCCACTATTGACCTTACAAAAGGGTATTGGCAGATACCCCTTCATCATGCAGCCAGAGAGAAAATGGCCTTCTCCACACCCTCTGGTTTGAAGCCTTTTAAGATGATGCCCTTCAGTTTACATGGCGCCCCTGCCACATTTCAAAGGTTAATGGATATAATATTACGATTGCATCAACATTATGCGGGGGCCTATCTTGACGATATTGTCGTATACAGTCCAGACTGGGAGACGCACAAGCAACACTTGCAGAACATCTTTTCCTCCCTTCTCCAGGCTGACCTTACCTTGAACTCCAAAACAACGACCTTAGGCACTGATCATATAGAGTAATTAGGATACTCCATCCAGGTAGGAATGCTAGAACCACAACATAACAAGCTGGAGGCTATTCAGGAGATATCACATCCCACAACGAAAAAAGACATACAATCATTCCTGGGTCTAGTGGGCTACTATAGACGGTTTATTCCCCAATTTTCGGATATGGCATGTCCTCTCACAGATTTGTTAACCAACCACCAACCAAATCACAAAGTAAAATGGACCGATGCTCAAGAGGAGAGTCTCGGGGGGTTGAAGTCATTGTTGTGTAAAGCCCCTATCCTGATGTGTCCTGACTTTGAGAAACCTTTTATATTGCAAACAGATGCATCGGATCGAGGGTTAGGGGCCATGTTGTCTCAACCTGACAAACAGGGGGATCTGCGACCTGTCCTTTACCTTAGTCGAAAACTGTTCCCACGGGAGGTACATTACGCAACCATGGAAAAAGAATATTTAGCCATTAAATGGGCCATGAAAGCCTTGCAATATTTTTTGTTAGGACGTACCTTCTTCCTGATCACAGACCATGCTCCTTTGACCTGGCTTGCCACCCATAAAGACACGATTCCAAAGGTACTTCGTTGGTTTCTATCTCTGCAGCCTTTCTCTTTTCAGGCCCTACATGCTCCAGGAAGGTCCCAAAGGGAATGTTGATTTTTTGTGCCCAGTATTGGTATGGCCCGATTGTCCATACTTGGAGGAAAGGCAGTGTAATCCCGCGTCATGTTCAAGTGGGATTTCCAACATGGTGGCAGCGTCAAGGCATCAAGGGAGTGAGCCCAGCGCTCTAGTGTCTCCCAGGGGCGTGACGCAGATGCAGCCAAAAGACGGCTGGGCGAAGGAAGGAATGGTAAGGCGGAAGACGCGAGAAACCACAAGGAAGCAGAATCCAGCAAGGAGGACGACCGGGAGAGGCCGACTCCGGAGGAGAGACCCATGGGGAATCGACCGACAGACGGGAAATAGATGGCCCAACAGAGCCAGGAGAATTAGCGTCGAAAGGCACTGCCAGCCAGTCCAACCATCCCGGAGGAGAGAGGGACGGGGTGACTCCCTCTACCATGACCCGGAAGGCCGTGGCTCAAGGCAAGTTACGTGGGGTAGGTGGAGGAAGGGACACATGTAAGGCCAGGTCCCTCGCAGACGTAAAAAGCATGCAACACTGAGAGACGCTTGAGAGCACCCTGGGTGATGGTGAAGGGTTAGAGTTGCATATTAGCCAAAGACACAGATGCCTGACCTTGCCTTATATTTGTTTATTTTGAGGACATGCGTCTACCTCTTCTTCTGCTGGGAGGGGAAGGTTCAGGAGACCGGTGACCAGGACCTTGGGGAGAAAAGACTGCGTCCCGGTGTACAGTGAGGAAACTGACACCGCTAAGACTGGATTTATCCTTCCTGTTTAAGAGCCACTCCTCATGGGACTATACTTGTTCCTTTGTTTCTGTTAATATTATATTAAGACAATAGTACCCCTTACCGCTTGAGTGTCCTACCTGACCAAGTGACCACAGTTAGACTGTGACATCTTCAGGTGGGATACCCTCAATCCATTGCGAGAATAAACATACAATCACAAGGATATACCTCATCTGATTACATTGAGGCATCTCCAAGGAATTTATTCGGAGGGGATTCAATGGACCATCCAATTTCCCAATGTGACTCATAGTTACTGCTACTCGTACCCACATTGTGCTTTTGACAGATCACACACCTCATACAATAATCTTCTGCCATCATTCTGAAGTGAGGATTATACCAATGTGATCTGAAAGTAAATACCATCCCATCTCTCCCTACACGGTTATGGAGCACCGTAGCTGTTAATAGAGAATCTGGTAGCACAGGCTTTCCTTTTTCATTGAAGCGATCAGTAGATCATCAATGTATTGGGTTAGGGTTGAACTACAAGGTAACTGCAAAGTCTCTAAATTCTCTTTAAGAATTTGATTTAAGTAAGTAACCTTGTGGGCACAACCCAACACAAGGGTTTTCTCTTGGAACCGAAATGCAAAGAGATACTGGCTCTCTTCGTGCAACAGAACAGAGACAAATGCCTGGCAAAGATCAATGAGAGTAAATCACTCTGCATCTGAGGGATTCTGAAACAAAATCACAGCAGGGTTTGGTACTACAGGATAGCATGGGACGACGATCTGATTAATCTGTCGGAGGTCTTGTACTATCCTTGGCGCACCTTCTTGACGTATGCTCAACCAGAAACATTCCATATGGCACCAAGCTCACAATTGCTCACTCCTCAACCCTGCGAGCTGACCTCACCATCACCCTCTACAAAAATGGCATCATTGTGATCCAAGCCTCAACCAATAACCTTAATAAATTCGCAGACCATTTCACCCTCCTCAGAAACCATGTGCGTGACACGGATAGGGTAACTAACATCCGCGCCAATGACCCACCGTCCTGCCAGCTTAATGTGCCTAGCCACCCTCATACCCTCCCCAATGGCTTCTATAGCAGTTCATCCTATCCCCCCAGCGTGTCTACTGACCCTGGCTACAGAATCTCCCCTACACCTTTGATATCCTCCCACCTAGCGCCCCCCACCAACTGGGAGACTGGTATGCTCCCTAAGACCCCGGACTCAGATCGAGCTAGCCCTCCAACGGTTCCCAACACTTATCACCCCAACCTTTATAGCTCGTCCCCCGGCACCTCCAACAGAGTCGCCCCTAAACCTCTGATCACCTCCCCGCCAGCCATCCACCAAAACCGCGAGCTTGGTACGCCTCCAAAGACCCTCGAGTCGGCTCAAGTCATTGTGATCCAAGCCTCAACCAATAACCTTAATAAATTCGCAGACCTTTTCACCCTCCTCAGAAACCATGTGCGTGACACGGATAGGGTAACTAACATCCGTGCCAATGACCCACCGTCCTGCCAGCTTAATGTGCCTAGCCACCCTCATACCCCCCCAATGGCTTCTATAGCAGTTCATCCAATCCCCCCCAGCATGTCTACTGACCCTGGCTACAGAATCTCCCCTACACCTTTTATATCCTCCCACCTAGCGCCCCCCACCAACTGGGAGACTCGTATGCTCCCTAAGACCCCGGAATCAGATCGAGCTAGCCCTCCAACGGTTCCCAACACTTATCACCCCAACCTTTATAGCTCGTCCCCCGGCACCTCCAGCAGAGTCGCCCCTAAACCTCTGATCACCTCCCCGCCAGCCATCCACCAAAACCGCGAGCTTGGTACGCCTCCAAAGACCCTCGAGTCGGCTAAAGTCAACTTTTCTCCCCTTCCACCTACACCTGCCGCCTGTACTGCTCCTGAACCTTTGCCCCCCTGCCCTCTAGTACCTCCAGCCTATATTGATCTCAAAACTCTGCACTCCAGAGCGGCTAAACTAACCCAAAGCATCCATAGCTCCATTCTGGACCTTATGAACCTCCTTCACCTTGCCGAACTCTCCCGTGCTAACCTCAAGCCACCCCAATCCGCCCCCCACTGATCTCCGAGCATCCCAAGCACCCAGCACCACTATCCTTGAGACATCTTCACCCCGCAAGCATCCTTGCCACCTTTCAGAGGAGGAATCCCTCTCTTACAACCCTACCACTGCTACCTCGAATCCACTAGACCTCACGGGAAACTAAATCCTAGCCATCCTCCAAGACCACAACTCTGTCCAAGTCATCCCTTGTCCACTAGATGCGAGTCCCGAACACCCCATCAGCACGGTCACCATCAACCCAAACAGGCCAGCTACCCACCATAACAGAAATGTGGTTAAAAGCAACCTTGAGCCTGTATTCCTGTCCGTCCAGACCCCTGACACTCCCCCAGGCCCCCACCTATCTGGTCTCTTAATCAATTGCCGATCGGCAGTTAAGCATGCCGCTGATATTACTGACCTCATCTGAACAAAAATTTAGACCTAGCTATACTAACCGAATCATGACTCAATGAATACTCTTCCCCTTGCCTGGACCTATTAGTCCCTCCTAACTACAATATTGCTAGACTGGACAAACAATCCAGCAGGAAAGGAGGAGGCATCGCCTGCATCTACAGATCTAGCCTCCTTGTCACGGAACTCACGGCGGACACCACTGACTCCTGTGAATACCTCGCCCTCTCCATTTGCAGCAACTCATTACATCTTTGCAACTTGCACATCTTTTACCACCCCCCAGGTTTGAACGGCTCTTTCTCCGATCACCTCTTGGAAATCATCACAACTAAGATTTCCTCCAATGCTAAAGAGATTTTCCTTGGTGATTTCAACCTGCACTGGAACGACCCTAAGGATCCCCACGTCAACGCCATCAAAGACCTCCTAACCGATCAAGCCCTGACTCAAGCCTGCTCTCTGCCAACTAACTCAAAAGGGGCCACCCTTGACTGGATCATTTCTAAGGAATCTTCAGTCAAGCTTATCTCCATAGACCCATGTGACTGGTCTGACCATCACGCCATTGCCTTCCTTTTACCTGGGACCCACAAGACAAAGACACCGCAAACGGTGATTCCCAAATGCTGGATCAGAGACACCAAGAACCTTGACCTTATGAAACTGGAGGCTCGCTGTAAATCTGACCTCCCCCCCTCGCACATAACTACGGTCAGTGACCTCAATGAACATTACTCGGCATCTGTATCGAACATTCTGGACGACCTTGCCCCTCTAAAACTAAAAAGAACACAAATCAAAGACAGAAACCCCTGGTTCACTTGATCCCTCAACTTGGAGAGGAGATCCCTACGGCATCTTGAATATTATTCCAGGATTACAGCAAATTGTTTACGGGACTCTGAATGTCTGCAACTGGTGAGGTAAGGGTTCTCTTGCACTGGCAAATTCTTGGCTTTGCTTTGAACTCTGTTTAAAAAGGTGGCGTGCACTATTTCTTTGCGTCAACCTTCATATTAATTAGATATTCCTCTGAGTGTGCCTTTTCCTCCTTTCGTGGCCTGTGGGTCATTTACAGGCACTGGCAGTGTTGGAGAAGATACAAAACAAAAATGGAGAGAAAGGGATTCTCACAATGGGTAACCATTGGAGGGGGTTACTCCCAGTCCCCTAGTCAATACAGTATCAAACAAAGTTAGGGAGTACTCCCAATCAACAGAAAACTGTCTATAGGGTATTGGCATGTAGAGCAAGTGAAGAAATAATCTTTCTTAAGAAGACCCCTCACTAACCAACCTAGTTGGTGACATGCTTCATCATCGAGGTCCCACCCAGATAGCCGAGTGCCATCCGGGTGTGCTGCGACACCTGACTACAGTGGAGCTGGTTTTTTGGATGAAGGTGAATAGTGAATTTAGATTAAAAATTGGCCAGATTTAACCCAATTGAAAGTATTTTATTCCAGGGTAATTTGGACAATGGTTAAAAAGTAGTGAAGATACCAAAGAAGGTTAAATTGACCTAAGGTATCTTATAATAAAAAAAGCAGGTGAAAAAATATTTAAGGTCTACATGTTTCAACCATCAGTTGCTATTGCTAGGTTTTCGTCAGGACCATAGAACGTGACCCGGGTGGTGCACACTCGCTAAGGTGTGCCCTGCCCTCGGTCAGTGTTTGAAACCTAACCCGCTACTCACGGTTAGGAAAACCTTTCTTCAAGTCGTCAAAAGGAAAAATCTGTAAAGAAACACAAACGAACACAGGACAAACATATAATACATATAATCGTCACTCTATTCGCCGAATCAGTGCTCATACTTGTTGCCCATAGAATTGGTGTGCGTAACACGGTCGTGCAGCACTAAGTCGACCTCACCACTAGTGAGGGTGTGGGCTCACACAATCATAAGCATATTCTTAAAAGCGATCTGAAGTCACACACCTTGATAAGTACTGAACACGAGCCACACACATCTCTTCCATACCCACTCATGTGAATCTCAAAAGAGTGGGCGTCAATATACTCTGATAAGAGTACAAGTGTACTAGTGCACCAGTGTAACCTAGAGGTAAAACGGGAAATTTCACAATAACCCTGGTTAAAGTGAACCCACGTGTGGCTAAAATATAGTAGTGGGTAAATTCCACAACCTCACTCAATGCGGTGGGCGTGCCGCTAAAACAAAGTGAATATCAGGATCGCTTAGCGTGGTGAAAATCTCAAAAAAGTGTATTAAGCCAACGGTCAAGAGTAATGGGAGGAAAGGGAAGTGCGCTTACTTAGAGAGCGGTGTTTGCGCACCTCATGGGAGACGGGATCACGCGATTTGTAACTTCTACATTTAGATAGAGAAAATTATTTCACTAGTGACGTATATACTATAAGTGGTGTCAAGCGAGCTTGAGAAGCCCCTGTGTTACCATCGTACTCACTCAGAGATACAAATCAGGCCGCGCTTATGCCTAGTGGTGATCTACCATGTCTCCCGGTGGAATAACAGAGACCCGGTCGAAGCCTCTCTGTTAAGATGGTATTTCCGGGTCACGTGGGGAGACAATGGCGTGCAGGTCATGTGACCTACGTAAACACGTAGTGAAATGGATGTTTGGGACAGAGTATGTTGGGTTAATAAAGTTACAATGGCTCAAAAAAAAGGGTGTTTTTCCCGAGAATTAAGTGATACAAAGGAACTAGGTATCCAAAAGGTAGCTTCTACGTTAGAAATTAGACTACTATAAGAGAAATGCGGCGGACGAAAAAGCTCACAGTTAAGATGTCAATTTGTTGTCAACTGGCACGCTCGCTGTTCATACGTTATGTTGCTCAATATTTATACAATCTACAGGTGCTGCCCAATGCTCTAAACATTTTCATACTCTAAATAGACTCTGGCTGTAATAAATACAGGTTAAATAAAAAATAGTATGAAACAACCAGGTCTTTACTCCTATTCACATTCATATCAACATTTGAGCAGGAAAATGAAGAGCTAAGTTATTATAGCAGTGTAGAGAGTAAATACTTATCTCGTCAATACTGTGTTCCAAGGGATATTTTCATTAAGGCCATTGGTGTGAGTTGATAGCCTATAAACCCACCTTTGTTCCTTTTCAAAAAGTCTCTGTTGTACATTGCAACCAGATTTCATTTGTTCAATGATAGTCCATCGCATATCATTTGTGGTGTGGTTATTTTCAAGGAAATGTTCAGTAAACTTCGTCGTGACCCTTTTGCATCTGATGTTACTACGATGCTCGCATATTCTCTGTTTTATCTTTCTTGTTGTCATACCCACATATCTTTGATTGCACGGGCACTTAATCAGGTAGACCACGTTGGTACTGTTGCAATTAGTGTGTGTTCTTTGGGTCCATGTCTTACCTTGTTCCAAATCCAAAGTTTTTGTGTTACTGGTCAAATGGCAGACACTGCAACTTCCACAAGGGTAGTGGCCTACAATGTCTGGTAGTCCCCAAGCATTAAGTACAGTTGATGGATTCACCTTCCCTGTCGTTATTGGGCAGGTGTTCACCAAAGAATCTTTAAGGCTCCTTGCCTTTTTGAACGAGAACAAGGGCTTTTACCAGTGTAGGTTGCCACTGTTAATGATTGACCAATGTTTATTGATAGACTTCGTCATCATGTTAGATGCTGTATTGGAGAAGATACATTACACCTGAGGTGGTTTACCTTGCAGTCAGCAGGATCACTGACTGAGGGCATAACAGTACACTCTGTGGGCCTGAATAGAGTATATTTGGTATTTGCGTTTACATTCATTTGTACTTTTGACATTGCCTTAAGCGCGCTGTGGTGTAATCAATGTGGCTACTATTGAAAAGGGGAGACAGCGTTTACAACGCTGGCAATACCACGCAGGTTGATACAAATGCGGTCGTTACAATGACCGTGTTGTTACCACGCGTGGCATTACATTTCAAGTCGTTTCAACAACTTGCGCTAGGTGGCGTGCAACACTAGGGAATGTGTTGGATTTTAAATCCAACACCTACCCTGCTGTTGCGCTAACTGGAGTAGGAATAGTAATTTATACTATTCCTAAGTCCAGCGCGCCGCCTAGCGCAAGTCGTTGAAACGACTTGCGATGTAATGCCACGCGTGGTAGCAACGCGACCCTTGTAACGACTGCGTTGTTACCTACCGCTTGGTAACACCACACGTTGTATCATCATACATTCATTGAAAAGATATTAACGAATTCTTCAGTGCTCTGTTGGTGGGAAATAGAACTGTTAACATTTGGACAGGATATATATCTACACATTTCAGCTAACTTATCTTCGCATTTCAGCTCGCTATGATGAAAGAATAGTGCCGCGGACCTGTGGATGTGAAATTACTTTCTCACATGTGTTATGCTGAAAAATAAGTGCTTCTATTAATATGGAGCAATTCTTAGTGTATTTTATGTTTGCTGGTTTTACAGGGGTTCTTCATAGAGTTATGGGTTGCTGGTCCTCCCCCTGTAACACAAGGCATCTGCTTCTCAATGGTAGGCCCTGAACATGTTCTTCAAACACAGACTTTAGTATAGAAATACTGTTACGGTGTATAAGTAGGATTGCCTACTAGTGTTCTGACTCATTTGCATCACTTAAGAAAACAATCATTAGGAGTTACTTGGACAGGAACTTTCGGATCCCCTACTCCATTAAAACCAGGCTGGGCTTTTATTTTACAAGTGATGTCATTCATATATGTGTTGGGGCCATACGTAAGAACGCTGATGGTGTCTTTTTCTCTTAAGGTCTCCTCCCTGCTGTTCCCATCCTTTCCTTTTCCCTTCCCTTGTTTGATCACCTCAATATTCTGTACTTTTCTAGCATTCGGAATTGAGGCTGTCGAGTGGTGGACCTTATTGAGCAACAAAGTGATCCTGAGGAATTTGTCGGGCTGACAATTACTTCCTTCAAGATTCCTTGCTCTATCATATTTTCAATAACTGGGTGATTCCACTAATGGCTTCTAATGTCATTTTTTATTGGCGAATCTGAAGGAAAAGAGCATTAGGTCAAAGAGTAATCTTAGGCGGCTTAGTACCTTTAATCAACCCAATCTCATTTTGTAATATTTCAAATCAGGTCCCAACACGTAATCAAGTTGAAGAAGATATCTTTATTCTTCACAGGAAGATCCTATCCAACAACATCCCATTAGATCCAACTGCTAGCTCCAACTGCTGACTAAAATTCCAGCCCCCTAACATTCTCAGAACATATGTATGTCTCTCTTGACAACAAAACCACTATGTCATACATAGCAACTACCATGGAAATGGAAGATGCCACACATCTCCCTTCCTTATAAACAACATATACAACAATACAACAACAACAAAATAAACAAAAACACATTACTAAACATAATCCTTTAAATAATTTGGCTGTGAAGAATGCCTCACAGAACGTCGTAAACCCACCACCGGATTAATCAAACTCTTCGTCAAAGCTTCCTCGTTTAAGGTTCTGTGAACTTCACTCCCAACCATTTTTCCATGTCCATCTTTTAGAACAACCACTCTGTTCAAATTCCAAACCCAGTGGTCTTGAGTCTTGATTGCATTCCTAAAAACTTTGATAACAGTCATAGGGTTAAAATATTTCAGATTTGCATTGCCACTTTGTCCAGGTTTCTTAATCGCCACTAAGTCACCTACTTTTACCTTTACACACTTGACACATTTCCTACTGTCAAAATTACTCTTCCTCTTACTGACCTCACCATCTTCCTTTACCTTCAATTCATCCTCATCACACACATCCACTCTACCCTTGCTCACACTGTACTTATTAACCCAACACGGCTCCAAATATGTGTTAGGAATTCTCCTTCGAAACAGAAAAAATGGAGTTTTCCCTGTGGTTGAATGAGGAGTTCTCCTATATTCCTCAATTTTCTTAAGAACTTCACCCTTCCAATCCAAAGTTAAAGCTTTAGCAAGAGTGATGGTTTCTTTCAACACTCTGTTAAACCTTTCTACCATCCCGTTAGCCTCGGGATGATATAAAGCACATTTCTTATGCAAAATCCCACAAGAACTTAAAAACTCTTCCATTTCTTTTGATACAAACTGTACACCATTGTCCGATAAAATCTATTTAGGCAAACCCTCTCTAGCAAACAATGTTTTCAAACACTTAATGACATTCGTAGAGTCAATGTTAGTTAAAAAAAAAACCTCAGGCCAACGAGAGTACATATCAATAATGAGACTTGGTTCGAGACCTAATAACCATGGGCTGCACCCTAGGTGCCTTTGATTTATCACTTACATTGCACAACACACAGTCACATATTTGCCTCTCAATTAACTTGTCCATGCCTGGCCACCAGTACGATGAACGCAGCCTTTCCTTTGTCTTAGTAATACCATAATGGCTCACATGACCCAAATTTACCAACTCCTTTCTAAGTTTCTCCGGAGGAACCAATCTCGTGCCCCTGAACAATAACCCATCCTCCACAGCAAGTTCATCCCTCACGTACCAAAAGGGTTTAGACCCATTCGAACCACATTTCGCACTCACCCAGTTAGTCTGAATCAAATTCATTTCCTCTTTGAGAGTATCATCTCCTGCAACCTCATCAGCCCACTTCTCTTGAGAAATATGACTAAGTTCCACCACACAGACCACATCATCACAATCATCAACATCACTACCATCACTACACTCCTCAGACACCAATCTCGAAAACACATCCGCAACAACATTATCCACACCAGGAATATACTTAATTGAAAAAGAGTATTCCTGGAGACCAATGATCCATTTAGTGATTCTGCTCGAAATCAAATCCAATCCTTTGTTCTCAAAAATTTCCACTAAAGGCTTATGATCTGTTCTAACTTCAAAATTTACACCCCACAGAAATGTTTTCAATTTCTTTATAGCCCAAAAAATCGCTAAAGCCTCACGCTCAACTACAGAATACCTGGTTTCAGGATCCTTCAAACCACGTGAAAGAAACATAATAGTCTTCATTCCACCAGGACTCATTTGTTGTAACACAGCACCAAGCCCTTTTTCATTTGCATCAGTTGTCAAAATAGACTTCAAATTAGTATCAAAACTCTGCAAAAACGGTTCAGCCGCTAACCTCTCTTTAATCCCCACAAATTCTTCCTGACAACCACTAGACCACACAAAATTAATTCCTTTCTTAAGAAGAAGTATCATGTTAGAAGTTAATTCAGAGAATCCTTTAATAAACTTTGCATAATACTCTATCATGCCAAGAAAACTCATTAGTTCATCCCTAGAGCTAGGTGCCGACAACTTCCGAATTGAACTAACCAAATCTTCCTTAGGTCTGACACCCTTGCCAAAAATGTTATGTCCAAGATAATTCAACTAGTCCGTTCTAAACTTACACTTTTCAATCTTTATTGTCAAGTTCCCATCACTCAACCTTAAAGGAATCTCTTTTAACCGTGAATCATGTTGCTCTATGTCATTACCAAACACCAGAATATCATCTTGATAAATGCACACTCCTTCAATGCCTTTAAGCAAACCTTCCATAACCCTTTGAAAAACTGAGGCCGCAGAGACCAATCCAAACGGCATCCTTATGAAACGAAACGTTCCAAAAGGCGTAATAAAAGCTGTAAGATCTCTGCAAGAGGGTTCAAGTTCAATTTGGTGGTACGCTGACGTTAGATCGATCGTACTAAAAACCTTAGCCTTCCCCAATAACAAGAGTAACTCACTGATGTTGGGTAAAGGATATCTGTCCACAACTACATTCTTATTCAGTTGGCGCAAATCTATACATAAACGCAAATCTCCATTGGCCTTCCTTGCAGCGACCACCGGAGAAAGCCATTCAGTTCCTTCCACCTCCTCAATGATACCATCTCTTTTTAACTTCTCCAATTCCTTCATCATCTCATCCTTGACAGACAAAGGTACACCCCTAACTTTACAGGACAGGGGTATGGAATTATTTTTTAGCTTAATCCTATGTTGATAACCTCTCAAACACCCTAAGCCATCACTAAACACCTTTGGAAACTCCATCTTCAACATCCTGGTGAAATCACTATCACAAGATTTACTGACAACACACACCTGGTCTTTTAACAAAATTTGCGGTACAGCATTAGGATCTAAGTAAACACCAAGTTCACCCTGATGAAACCAACTTATCAAACTGTCACCCTTTTTCGACACATACACCTTCCCTGAAGTCATCCTGTCTCTAAATTCAATCATTCCCCAGAAATAACCATGCAACTTTATCGTCTCACCTCCGTAAGCCACTGGAGATATGTCAGGCTTCAACAACTTCACCTTTTGTTTCAACTTATTTGAAATAAAATTCATTTGACACAATCGTAATTTTAGCACCAGAGTCAAATAAGACGCGGGTGGGAATACCATCAACTAGAATTTCATCATACGGACAAGACCTCTTATTGATAGGGCAACTTATTTGTGAAATGATTTGTCCACACTCATATTCCTCATAACTTTTTTGTGAACCCTCACCCTCACGGACATCAATTCTTTTTACCCTAGGAGAAGGTTTAGTTTTACAGACCGATGAATAATGTCCTTTTTTTTTACATTTGCTACAGATGTTATTTAAAGCAGGGCATTTACGATCATTCGCTAGATGACCTGATTTATCACACCTAAAACATTTCAACGAGGAAGTAGAGCTAGACATCCTACCTTTGTTATTAACAAATTTCTCCCTATCATCTGTTTTGTATGAATCTTTCTTTTCATTCACACTTTGTACTTTGGAGTCAGTTGTCTTATCCTTGTTAATAATAGCAACACATTTCAATGAGTGTTCAATTCTTTTTGCCACAGCTATAACCTCATCCAAATTAGGCTCATCCCTAAGCCAAAGTTCTTCTCTAACTTTGTCCATGTTACAGCCTAACATGAATTGGTCACGCAAGTGCTCATCAACTAAACCCTCAAATTTGCAAGAAGAAGCTAACTTCCTCAATTCAGTCAAATAACTTTCCACAGTTTCTTCATCATGTTGCATTCTTTTCCCAAAATGATACCTCTCTAAAATAGTACTTATTTTAGGTAGATAGTGTTTGTCTAATTTACATATGCACATTTCGTAATCATTTAACCCTCGTGCTTCTATGGTAGACAGTTCGGGTAGGTGATCAAAAACGTCTTGCCCTTCTGACCCCAAACAATGAAGCAACAACGAGGTCTTCCTTACTGCACCTAAAGATGCGCCACATACCCTCGCATATCTTTCAAAAACTTTTTTCCATTTCTTCCATTTTATAGGGGGTTCACCAGGAGAAGCTAAGAAAAATGGGGCAGCAGTGACGTTCTGCATTGTTTCAGGTCTCTAAATCTAAACCTGATATCACAACCTCTTATTTTGCTACACTTATTATTATTATTATTATTTTTAAATCAAGCTACAAACGTGAAAACGTAAAAAGTGCTCTTGGTATTCTTATAACTTTAGGCCCTTATTCCTTGCTGTACAGATATTACTATGTACCCAGCAAAGGACTTCACAAAATAAACCAACAGTACCACCCAGCAACCAAGAGCAAAACACTGTGTTGATAACAACCTGCTAGAGAATGGGAAACAGATTAATCAATTTAAAATTTCCACATAAAAATAAGCGTGTGCATCGCTGAAGAAACACGCAAAGCACAAATTTAGTAATTGAAGGATGAGAGTGAGCCCTGCTATGACCTGTATCCTGAAATAAACGTTGAGCGGAGTTACAGAATCATTCCCACATGACCACCGCTAAACAGGCCGTTCCAGAGCAGTTACATTAACCAGCAGTCGGTCCGCCACTCTTCTTGAATCAAGGCCACAAACAAAGTAACGC
The DNA here is from genome assembly GCF_964204655.1 of Triturus cristatus. Taxonomy (NCBI): domain Eukaryota; kingdom Metazoa; phylum Chordata; class Amphibia; order Caudata; family Salamandridae; genus Triturus; species Triturus cristatus. The sequence goes on along the minus strand of NC_140585.1, from coordinate 141,688,392 downwards.
CAGCCACCGCTAAGACGCGCTCCCTGAATAACCTTTAAGAGAGACTCTACATCGTAGCTAGGCAACCACAACGCTCAGCCGCTCCTCCTGAATCCAATCCTTGCAAAGAGTCTCAGCGTCGTAGCAAGGCAACGACCTCAACACAAGTAATCACGCACAACCACGTAGTGATGAGGCATGCGCAGCGCGTTTCTAAGAACCTTCCTGTCAGGCATCGACGCAACAGGGAACTGGAACATCGCGTGCACAGTGAGTTGTTTTCAAAAGAATTTCCGATTGCACCTTGATAAACTGGTAACATGTGATACGTCAAACTTCAAAGGTTTCACACAACATAGCGAAAGTGTGAAAAACGGGAAATTCTTGAGTAGCGAGATGAAAACCCCCTTTTTTTTTCTTTTTCCTTTTCGAGTGACGGTTCTCCAGCAGTACACTTAAATAAGCAGCACACACCGAAGGCTCCCAACTCAAACACCAGCCAACATAAGTGAGCGCTGTGTGTCGAAAGCTGCTAGCTCCCAATACTCCTTAAATAGCGAACACCAAAGTCACCAAGAAACAGCTGCCGCTTTACTCACACCACTTCCTTTGATGATGATGCGTGTTAGGATCTTCCTCTTGCAAAGGCTGCCGACTACGCCAGTGTAATATTTCAAATCAGGTCCCAACACGTAATCAAGTTGAAGAAGATATCTTTATTCTTCACAGGAAGATCCTATCCAACAACATCCCATTAGATCCAACTGCTAGCTCCAACTGCTGACCAAAACTCCAGCCCCCCAACATTCTCAGAACATAGGTATGTCATTCTTGACAACAAAACCACTATGTCATACATAGCAACTACCATGGAAATGGAAGATGCCACACATTTCTTGTAAAATCCCATACTTCTTCCTTAACTGTTTCTCTTAAGTCATTAAGCAAATCTTCAGTAGCGAAGACTGGATAAAGCCTGATGACAGACTCTTGTGATTGTAGGTTGAACTCCGCATCAGCTGCTTGGGCCTCAATCTCTACACCAACCTGCTTACAATATATGACCCAGTTCAATTTACAAAGAACATCTCTTCCTAAACGTTTACAGGACTCGAATCACAAGTTACAAATTCATGGTGTTCATTGATATCGCCCATCTAGGACAATAATCTGATTAGTATGTTCCGGATTAGTGATATCTACAACTTGGACTTCTTTTCCAGAGTGGGAGTAGTTTAGGGACCTCCACAGTTCTGTCTGCCGAACAAGTTGCTCCTGCATCTATAAGGAAAGATACTGTATGTCCATTTACCTCTCCTTCAACATATAGGCCACTCGGATAAACTTCTAGCACTGCGCCAAGCCGCACTCCTCCTCCCATCTCAGGTACCACCATTGTTCCTGATTTAGGGCACTTTCAAACATTATGGGACCTGGACCTCCTTTCATTTTCATGGGGTTTTGGGGAGTTCTGCAATTTTCCTATTGGTGAAAAAGACTTCCCTGCATCCGTAGTTGGTTGTAACTGTTTCGTAATGCGCCAGTATTTGAAACTTTCTGAACAACCATAGGGGGTGTAGGGACTGGCGACATGTCTTCTTGACTAATCCGATTTACCTCTTGATAGAGTGGCCATGCTTTGTTAAGCGATGGCTAATTTTAAACTGGCTGTAACAAACCCTGGCATGTTTGGTATTAAACATGTTGGAATCATACCCCAACACCGTAAACTGTGTTGGAGGTATGATTCCATGCACTGTAGGGCTCCTCCGGGAAGCCATCAGTGCTCCCGGTATCAGTCTTCCAGACCCAGACAGGAAACATTGGCTGCTGCCGACCAAAGACAGATTCTGCCCTCCTGCTGCTGAGCCAAACTCGAGCAGTGGAAGGCAGAAAAATAGGTTTCCTGTCACAGGGAGGCTGTGACCACCTCCCAGACAGGACGTAGCGTTTTGGGACAGGGTGGTGGGGCTCTCTAGCGCCACTAGACTACTTTGAAAGGCAAATGTGGTGCCCTCCTTTGCCTTCAGTTGTAACCAGTTCAGGGAACATTTGGCACCTGCTCTGGTGCGAAACTGGACAAAGGACATGGGAGGATCCTCCCCCCTGTCCAGCCTGTCCTGTGGGAGGGACCCCTGAATCGTCTCAAGCCCTTAAGTGCCCTTTCCTTAGGGTACTTTTTTTTTCTTTTTTAGAGTTTTATATAGCGCGAACTAGACCCGAGACATCGGGTTTCAAAGCACTTTACATGAGCACCAGTTTCGTTACAGAAGAACACATTAATTTTTGTTAGGCATGGGGAGATTAAGTGATTTACCCAGAATCACAAGTTGTTGAGCGTCGTTGCCAAGACTTGAACCCAGTTCCCCAGCTTTGAGGCTACATCCTCTCCCCAACTGAAGGGCTTACCAGCGAGTGGTTCCTTAGATTTATCGTGGAACAAGACTCGGATCCGAAACCACTTCAACTTCAACCGTCTGGCACTTGGGACTTCATTGGACTTTGCTTTGGAAACTAAGACTGTAACTGGGAAGACTCCTGCTGCTCCTGTCGTCCTGCCAGTCTTCTGCATCATCTGTGCCTGTGCTCCATACAGGTTCCTCTATAGGCCTGTGGACATCCAAGACACCCAAAGGAATTTCTCTTGGAGTGAAGGAGTCATTCCCCTGCACCAGCAGGAACCACAATAATGCTGACCGGTCTGCTGTTCCTGAGCTCTCATGAACTCTGAAAGGTTCAGCAACACAGATGGTGGTTCTGGAACTCCGTTGCGACCTGCACTGTCTTCTCAGCAAGTTTGAAGCTAGTATCCCTCATCAGAACCACTGGAGCAGTACCCCTGTGCACCGTGATTACTTGCCGGTGTCAAGGCTTGTTGACTCTCTTCTCCAGAGATCTTCAGGCGGCAAAAAGCTAGAGCCTCAAGCATCTCTTGCTACCAAGATCTTTGTCCTCACCACACCCTCTGCGCCGTGGGCCTTCATCATTGGTGAGCTGCTCGAGGTCCTCCTGCAACTCCTGTGCCTCCGGCCGGTGGGTCCTAATGAGGATCTTCTTTGGCTCCAGTGGACTCCCTTGCTTGCTCAGGGCCTTCTCTTTCTTACCTTCTGGTGGTGAGTCCCTTGGACCTTGCTGGTCCCGACATTGCACCTTTTTTGTCTACTATGTTTGTTGCTGTTGCCAAGGTTTGTTGGTGCTCCCAGCAGACACCAAACCCCTGGCTCTTGACATGCGATGTGGGACAGCTCGTGAATGGCTCTTGGTCTTCCACGGCGTCGACTGCTCCACACAGCTGCAGTGCTAAAGTCACGTCAACTCTCCTGTATCTTCCGACATCGGTGGGCATAAGTCTTCCATGCCTCATGGTCACTCCTGAGTGGCCTAATCTCTGTCCCCTCTGTTTGCAGGTGCCTCTCTTCCTGAATCCCCCTTTGGGTTCCACCGGACTCTTTCGCCTTCTTTGCCAGCAGCATCTTCACTGAAGTCCTCCATTGTGGTCTACTTTCTCTAAACGTGGGAAGTTTAGTTTACACTAGGGTAGGTAGGTGCAACACCACACTACAACTAGTGAGAGATCTCAGAGCTTCCCAGTCCGCTAAGCACAGTGGTCTTAAGTTCCAGGAACTAAGGACTCTGTGTAGTCTTAGAAGGAAAAGGCAGGTAACAAACCCACTACAAAGTACCTCTTAGAGCTACTTCACCAGGATGACCAGATTCCTGATGGGACAGAGGAACAGGACAATGTGGGTGGGGATGCTCCTAAAGAAAGGCCAGTAGGGGCTCACCCCACTGACCTTAATTCTGAGTATGGCCAGGAGGAATGTGTAGACTGCACACTGGCAAATTCTGATCCCCCAGGGAATAGTGCAGATGGCATAGAGGGTGTCCCTAGACGTAGGTCCCCCTTTATTCCTCCTGGGAGGGTTCAGAGTAGGCAGAGGAGGTCTGGGTCCCCCTCTGCCATGTCCAATGCTTCAGTTCATTCCATAGAGACCACCATCTCTAGCAAGAGGGGGGGGATCCTTGGAGAGGGAATACCACCTGATCAAACTTGAGAGAGTTAGTCTTAGGCTCTGGCATGATCAGTTGGCCCTTGACAAGGAGACCCTGGAAGTACAGAAAGCTAGGAAGAAACTGGAACAAGAGTCCCATGGTGGCAGCAATGGTGTACCTAGAAGCAGGGGAACATCCTTTGACACTAGGAACTTGAGCAGGATAGTCCCTCCTTATCAGGAGGGGATGATATCCATATACGGATCACTGCTTTAGAGAGGGCCTCCAAAGTTCAGAACGTCCCTCAAGGGCAGTGGGCAGCAATCCTATGGCTCTCCTTTGCTAACAAAGGTGGAGACAAGATCCTGACGGTTAGAGAAGAGGATGCTGACAATTACCCAGTCTTGAAGAGTGCCCTCATAGATGGGTCTGGCTTAACCACTGAACACACACCAAGTCTGGGTAGGTCTAATGGACAGTGCTGTTAATGCTCTGGAAGACTGTTTTCATGGATGCATAGTACAGGGCTATGAGGGATTGTACAATTTGTTGATAAGGGAGCACATACTTAATAACTCTCAGAGTCAACTACTGCATCAGTACCTGGTGGACCTTGATCTGACCTCTCTCCAAGAATTGGGAAAGAAGGCCGACAAATGGGTCCACACCAAGGTTAAGCAGAAAAGCCATGGTGGTGGAGGTGACCAGAAGAAGCAAGATTCATCCAAATCCCATGAGAAGGGTGGGGAAAAGGGCGAAGACAAAAAAAGGAGTCTTCTTAAGGTCTCCAAATACCTGCATCTGGAGGTGAGTCCCAAAACTCCAAGAAGGGTAAAAAGAAACCTTGGTGTTATTTATGTAAAGTAAAGACCCATTGAACAAGAGATGCTGATTGTCCGAAGGCCAAGGAACCTACTACCACTGCTCCTAAGGCAACTGCTCTCGCTAGCACCAGTACAAGTGATAGTACAGCAACCAATGGATTAGTAGGGTTAACCTTGGGTTCTGAGGTGGGTTGTGGCCTAGGCAGACCTCCAACTCAGGCTATCCTTGTCTGTGATGGTGGCATAGATCTTGCCACTTTATTAGTAAGTCCCACTAACCTGGGTAAGTACAGACAGCAGCCTTTAATAAATGGAAAAGAAGCTATGGCTTACAGGGACACAGGGACACAGGGGGCAGTGTCACCATGGTGACAGAGAAACGTGTGTCCTCTGAGCAGATCATACTTAGTCAGTTGTAGAAAGTAACCAACACTAGCAATGTCAGGACTGATCATTCCTTGGCAGTTGTGAATCTCAGCTGGGGAGGGGTAACTAGCCCAAAAAGAGTTGTGGTGTCACCAGACCTACCTGTAGATTGCCCTCTCAAACACCCAGTGAGAATCAGTCTCATGAGGGAGATGATCTCAGTGCCAGTGAAGGAACTGTTCCAGAGGAACTTGGCCCTGACCAGGCAGAGTACTTGGGGGCAAGGGACACTTCCAGGGCTGACTTGACTTTGGAGCAGCAATCCTGACCCTCTCTTGAGCAGCTCAGATAGGACGCTGCTGCTGAGGAAGCAGGGAGTGTTAATGGATCCTACAGGACCTATTGGGAAGATGTGCTTCTGTTTTCTGAAGGTAGCGACCCCAAGCCTGGTGCCACCAGGAAGTTGGTAATACCCCAGAAGTTCAGAGGTTTTCTTCTCTACCTTGCACATGACATTCCCCTTGTAGAACATCTTGGCAACGCAAGCCTTGTGACATAATTGTCCCTCAATTTCACTGGCCCCATATGTCTGAAGACACCAAAGAGTTTGTCGCTCCTGTGTCGCTTACCAAGCCAGTGGTAAGTCAGGTGGCACTACAAAGGCCCCCTTAATTCCATTCCCAGTGGTTGGGGTTCCCTTTGAGAGGGTAGGGATTAACAATGTTGGTCCCTTGAACACTTCAACTACATCTGGACACAGTTACATCATAGTTGTGGTGGACCATGCCACCAGGTATCCAGAGGCTATTCCTTTTAGAACCAGTATAGCTTCTGTAGTGGCTAGGGCCCTCCTGGCAATCTTTTCTAGGGTGGGCTTCCCTAAGGAGGTCTTAACAGACAGAGGTACCAACTTCATGCCTAGTTACATCACTTCAATGTGGAAAGAGTGTGGAGTAAACTATAATTTCACCACAACCTACCATTCACAGTGCAATGGGCTTGTTGAAAGACCCTAAAGGGTATGATCATGGGAAACCAAGAGAAGCTCTGGCAAAAATGGGATGTCTTACTACCCTGCCTTCTCTTTGCCTACAGAGAGGGTCCACAGATGGTGGTTGGCTACAGCCCATTTCAAATTTTGTTTGCACATCCAGTTAGGGGTCCATTGTGTCTAGCTAAGGAGGGCTGGGAACTACCTTGCAAACCTCTGAAACAGGATATTGTGGACTATGTCCTTGGCCTGTGTTCACGTATGGCAGAGTATATGAAGAAGGCCAGCAAAATCTTGAGGCGAGTCAGAAGCTTCAGAATGCTTGGCATGACCAAAAGGCTGTACTGACTGTTTACCAGTCAGGATAGAAAGTGTGGGTGTTGAAGCCTGTGGCCCCAGCAGCTCTCCAAGACAAGTGGAGTGCCCCCCACACCATCCTTGAAAAGAAAGGTGAGGTCACCTACTTGGTGGACCTAGGTACTCCAAGAAGTCCCCAAAGGGTACTTCATGTGAACTGCCTAAAGCCTTTTGTAGACAGGGCTGACATGAGCTTGCTCATGGCCACTGATGAGGGACAGGAAGAAGAGAGTGACCCACTTCCTGATTTCCTCTCTCGGAACCCTGCTGATGGGTCAATTGAAGGAGTAGCCTTGGCAGGCAGCCTCACTGAGCAGCAGCAACCTGATTGCAGACAAGTCCTCAATCAGTTCAACCACATTTTTTCTCTGACACTCCGTCAAACCACCTGGTGTACTCATGGAATGGACACAGGTGACAGTGAAGAACAAAGACAGCCTGACCATGCCAGAGACTGCATCAGGACAGATGGTGTAATTGGGGGTCGTTGAGCCTTCAGATAGCCCTAGGGCTAGTCCAGTAGTCCTGGTACCAAAACCTCTCGCCAAAGGTGGTAAAAGAGAGATGAGGTTTTGTGTGGACTACAGAGGCCTCAATTCAGTCACTAGGACTGATGCCCATCCTATTCCCAGGGCAGATGAGCTCATAGATACTTTGGCCTCAGCCAAATATCTGAGCACATTTTACCTAACTGTTGGCTACTGGCAAATCAGACTTGCTGAGGATGCCAAGCCAAAAACGGCATTCTCAACCACCAGTGGGCATTATCAATTTATTGTGATGCCTTTTGGCTTTAAGAATGCACCTGCCACATTTCAGAGGTTGGTAAACAAAGTCCTAAGAGGTCTAGAAGCCTATAGTGCAGCATATATAAATGATATTGCTGTCTTTAGCTCCACCTGGAGGATCACCTGGTCCACCTCAAAAATGTTTCGGATGCCCTGCAAAATGCAGGCTTCACTATCAAGGCTACCAAATGCCAAGTAGGGAAGGGCAATGTTGTATACTTGGGTCACCTGTTAGGTGGAGACCACGTTCAGCCATAGGAGAGCAAAATCAAGACCATCATGGACTAGGGTGCTCCCACTACCCAGACCCAGGTCAGAGCTTTCTTGGGCCTGACTGGGTACTACACGAGGGTTGTTAAGGGATATGGGCCTAGTGTGACTCCCCTTAATGATCCTAGCACAAAGAGAATGCCTAAGAAAGTTCAGTGGAAAGTTAGCTGTCAAAGGACATTTGATGACCGGAAGCAGGCCATGTGCACTGCTCCCATTCTGCAAAGTCTTGATTACTCCAAAACCTTCACTGTCTAGATAGATGCTTCTGATATAGGGGTAGGAGCTGTTTTATCACAACTTAATGCAGTTAACCAGTATCTTTCATAAGCAGAAGATTGACCCCAAGGAGAAATGTTTGTCAGCTATAGAGCGGGAGGCCTTTGCTGTGGTCTGGTCCTTGATGAAGGTGGGGCCATACCTGTTTGGCACTCATTTCCATGTTCAGACAGACCATTGGCCCCTCGTATGGCTTAAACAAATGAAGAGTGAAAATCCCAAACTTTTGAGGTGGTCCATTTCCCTACAGTGGATGATCTTTTCAGTGGAACATAGGCCTGGGTGTAACCATGCCAATGCAAATGGACTCTCCAGATATTTCCACTTAGAAAATGAAGACTCAAATGGTCTCATCTCCTTACGTTTGTGGGGGGGTTGTGTAGGATCTGCTTTCATGGTTACCCCCTCTTTTTGCTGGTGTCATTATGTTCTTCTGAGTAGTCTCACTGGGATTCTGCTAATCAGGACCCCAGTCTCTGTGCTTCTTCCCCAAAGTGGACCATGGTGAGTACTTAGGTAGCCCCCAGATTGGCTACTGGTGTACCCATGTAAGTCCCTAGTTTATGGTGCTAAAGTACCAAGGGCATAGGTACACCACGGGGTCCCCATGGGCTGAAGCATGTATTATGGCACCCATGGGAGACCACTCAAATTGTGAATACAGGCCTGTCATTGTAGCCTGTGTAAGCTGGTGCTAGCACCACTTACGACGAATATAAGTTTTCTTATATCTGAGGTCACTGCACTTAAAACCTATGTCACCCCTGAAGCAGGCCTTTTAATCCTGAAGGCAGGGTGCTTGGTTATAAGTGTGCCCCTACATGAGCATGACACCCCTACAATCCTCGGATTCCATTCTTCCAGGTTTTAAGTGCTTCAGCCATTACAATACATAGAGTGGCCATACATCATTATGCGATGGCTAACTCTAAACTGGCTGTAACGAACCCTGGCGTGTTTGGTATCAAACATGTTGGAATCATACCCCGACACTGTAAATGGTGTTGGAGGTATGATTCCATGCACTGTAGAGCTCCTCCGGGAAGCCCTCAGTGGTCCCGGTACCAGTCTTTCAGACCTGGCAAACTATGGCTGCTGCCGACCAGAGACACAATTCTGCCCTCCTGCTGCTGAGCCAAGCTCGAGCAGTGGAAGACATGTCAATAGGTTTACTGTCACAGGGAGGTTGTGACCACCTCCCGGAAAGGTCTTAGTGTATTGGGCAGGGGTGGGGGCGCTTGTCAGCACCACTAGACAGCTTTGAAGGGTACATTTGCTGCCCTCCTTTTATACTCCAGTTATAACCAGTTCAGGGAGCCATGGCCTCTAGCTCTGGGATGAAACTGGACAAATGACATGGGAGTATACTCCTCTCTGTCCAGCCCTTCCTGTGGGAGGGACCCCTGAATTGTCCCAACCCTTTCCTTAGGGTAATTAAGGTCTTACCTGTGGTTGGTTCTTTAGATTCATCATGAGACAAGATTCTGTTCTGAAACTACTTCATCTTCAACCGTGTGGGCCCTTGGGACTTCGATGGACTTTGATTTGGGAACCGAGATTGCAACTTTGAGGACCCCTGCTGCTTCTGGTCTCGTCCTGCCAGTCTTCTGCGTCATCTGTGCCTGTGCTCCATACATGTTCCTCTACAGGCCTGTTGACATCCAAGACACCCGAAGGAATCTCCCTTGGAGTGAAGGAGTCATTCCCCTGCACCTGCAGGCACCGCAACAAAGCTGACCGGTCTGCTGTTCCTCAACTCCCACGGACTCCGAAAGGTTCAGCAACACAGATAGTGATTCTGCAACTCCCTCAAGGCCTGCACTGTCTTCTCAGCAAGTTTGAAGCCAGTATCCATTGTCGGAATCCCTAAAGCACCACGTTGACTTGCCGTTTCCAAGGCTTGTTGACTCTCTTCTTCAGAGATCTTCAGGCTCCAAGAAGCTCCAATCTAAAGCATCTCTTGTTACCAAGATCTTCATCCTCACCACATCCTTTGCACCGTGGGCCTTCATCATTGGTGAGCTGCTCGAGGTGCTTTTGCGACTTCTGTGCCTCCGGCCTATGGGTCCTCTTAAGGATCTTCTTGGCTCCAGTGGGCTCCCTTGCTGCTCGGTGCCTGTTCTGACTTACCTGCTCATGGTGAGTCCCTTGGATATTGCTGGTCCCGACATTGCACCTTTTTTGTCTACTACATTTGTTGCCATTGCAAAGGCTTGTTGGTGCTCCTGGCAAACACCAACCCCCTGGCTCTTGACATCTGACGTGGGACAGCTTATGTATGGCTCCTGGTCTTCCACAGCATTGCCTGGTCCACACAGATGCAGCTCCAAGTCCCTGTAAACTCTCCTTCATCTTCTGACAGCTGTGGGCATTCGTGTTCTGTGCCTCCTGGTCACTCCTGGGTGGCATAGACTCTGAGCCTTCTGCTTGCAGGTACCTCTCTTCCTGAATCCACCTTTGGGTTCCACCGGACTCTTTCACCTTCTTCCCCAGCGGCATCTTCACTGAAGTCCTCCATTGTGGTTTACGTCGGTTTCTGGCATTAATTCACACCTATGCATCCGGCTTCCCTGGTGTAGGTATTCTGGTTCCCAGGGTATCCACAGGTGGGGAGACTCTCCAACCTTCCTTCTTCCACCGTGTTTGTTCATGGTCCTCTGGGAAGGATCCTTCTTCTTAAAAACTGCAAGCGTGACGTACCCATTGACTTGAATTGAGCATGCGGTCGTGTTCCCACTCTGCACACGGTTTCTGTGGAGTTCCTGGGTACTTACCTTGAGTGGTTTCTTGGGTCCCTAGCTCTTCTACGTCTTCTGGATCCAGTCTCTACTTAGGTTGAGGTTTTCATTTCAATTTATTAGTATATGGTTTGGTCTCCCCCTAGAGACCACTGTGTATTTGTGCTACTTAGGTGTTCTATTATAGAAATATTGTAATTATATCTCCGGGTAGGAAATATTGCAATGTGGTAGTGAGTGTTTATTATAAATACATATTTTTATAACTACACTGTGTGGTTCCTTTTCACTTAACCTACACTATATGATTAGTACTGGTAAAATAAGCTGCTTTTCACTCCTTCTGGACTAAGCCTGTTGGCTGCTCTCCACAGCTACCGCTTAGAAAGCTTTCTGAGGTTGTCTAAGACCACTAAAAACACCATAAGGGTTGTCTGGATTAGTGTAGGGTGCTACACTTACATCAATCAGGGGTTTGTATAGCGCAGCTACTCACCCGTGAGGGTCTCTAGATGCTAGGGTGGGCGGATTCGTAGGGTGCTGTGGTCATCTGAAGAGCCAGGTCTTGAGGTCCTTCCTGAACTGGAGCACTGTAGGGCTTTGCCCGCGGTGGAGGGGGGTCATTTCAGGTCTTGACTGCATGTTAGGAGAAGGACTTTTCCCCCGTTCTGGTCTTGTAGATGCGTGGCATGGTGGCCAGAGAGAGGTCGGCGGATTAGGCTCCACACTACTGCGCGATGCGCTTGCATTAAGACGCCTCAGCGATTTTAATTATCCCGTTTTGTCTTTTACTTTGTTTTTAGTTTTGTCTACTGCTTCTCCTTGCTTTTACTCACCCTCCGCATTGCCGCACTATAATCGTGCCCCTCACCGCTATTTGGCGGCTCTGACCTTCGCGTTCTGCAAGTACTGGGCGCCATCTTGGGTGGGTTCTAGGGAAGCTCTCTCCTCACTCTGCGCTCTAGCAGTCAGGTGGTCCGGATAGAGCCCTATTTTAACTGGACACCATGGCGCGCAGCGTTTGCGCGCAGCGTGTGCGCCACAGTGACGCCGGAGTCACACCAGAGTCCAGCCCGTCTGCGCCCGTCCGCGCTGAGGACGGGCTGGCCGGCTGGACGTCTGGTCATCGCAGGGGGAATCCTATGTCCTTTAGATATTCTAGGCACGACCTTCTCAGGCTGAAACCATTCGGACTCTCATGTTCCCATAAGAACGCTCCGGATGATCTTCTACTTCCTCTAGGCTGTGGATGCTCATTGGTAGGTTCTGGGGATCCGATCCTTCCCCCATCCTCCCATTCGTTAAGACACAATATTGATATAGGAATCAGTCTGATGAGTGGAGACTGTATTCTTATTAATGCCCGCTCGCTGATAAAGAATAATACTGCTTTTAAGGAGCTTGTACTGGACAGGAAACCCTCGTGGGTCTTTGTCACGGAGACGTGGGCAAAGGACTCCTCTGGTCCAGATCTTGTTGAAGCGGTCCCTGTGGGCTACTGCCTGTCCCGGCAGGATAGAATGGGTCGTGTGGGAGGAGGCTTAGCGATTTTGTATAAAGACAGCTTCTATTGCCATACCCTACCTCTATCAGACCCCAAGGATAACTTTCAAGCCTTGTATTTCTCTTTAAAAGGTGTTCATGAGACCACTTTTAATGGGATTCTGATTTATCGTCCCCCTGGTCCCAGAGGGGACTTTGGACAACAGCTGCTCCATATTTTAGAACCCTATTTTGGCCGCGAAAATGTAACTGTTCTGGGAGACCTAAACTATCACCTAGAGTTGTTGGAGGCCACTGATACTCTTTCCCTGCTGGATGTTATGTCAGCCTGTGGACTGACTCAACTGGTCAGAGGTGCTACCCATCGAGCGGGTCATACGCTAGATGGGATTTTTTCGAATGATGGGAGGTTGGTGGTAAAGGACCCCTTTTTCCTCTCATGGTCCGATCATCTGGCCGTCCCGTTTGAGGTGTCTTGCTCGACCGTCGACAGGTATGAAAAAGTTCTGAGCAAAATGGAACTACGTAGGGATTTTAAGAAAATCACTAATAGTGTCTTTGCTCCTTGGGCTTCTAGCCTGTCCATTCCTCATGAGGAGAATGTCCAGGTGGCGGTCGCGCAATTTGAAAAGGCTGTCACTGAGGCGCTGGATGAGTTGGCTCCTATCCGGGCGCGTTACTCAGCGAGAAAAAAGCCTTCTGCCCCTTGGTTTTCAGAGCATTTAAGATCTCTCAGACAGGAAGTTAGGAGACGGGAGCGGCTATGGCATACTAGCTGGGATCGGGTGGACAAGGAGGCCCACAAAACCCTGATGAGGAAATATAAGATGGAAGTGACAAGGGCTAAACAGGAATATTTCACGGCCCTTACCTCCTCACTCTCCTCCCCTAAGGAGCTTTTCAGGTTAGTGGACTCTCTTATGTCCCTTCAAACCCCGGACCCTGTTACTGCTTCGCAGCAGCTCTGTAACAGCATAGCTGTCTTTTTCCAGACGAAGATCTCTGACATTTATTCCGCTTTAGAGCTGCAGAGGACTTTAACAACTGAGCCCCTTGTACTTGGGGATATGGCTCCTGTTCCCATTGCTTTTACTGAGAATTCCTCTCTGGGACGTTTGGAGTCCTTTCCTCCCCTTTTCTTGCAGGATTTAGATATCCTCCTGAATAATACCAAGTCAGGCTCACCACTGGATACCTGTCCTCTTAAGATCCTTAAGCAATGCAGGGAAACCCTCTTGCCCCCTCTCGTTGACATCATGAATAGGGCCATGAGGGATGGTATTTTCCCCCCTCAATGGAAAAGGGCGGTAGTGAAGCCTTTACTCAAGAAACCATCTCTTGATCCTGGGGTCCTAAAGAACTTTCACCCCTTTCACTGCTCCCTGCCCCTGCGAAGATGTTAGAAACTCATCTGAATAAACATCTCGCAGCTTTTGTAGAAAGTTCAGGCTGCCTTGATTATTCCCAGCATGGTTTCAGGAGGGAACATAGCACCGAGTCGGCCCTCACCATAGTGCTGGATAATATCCACACACGTGTGGACAGGGATCAGACCGCCCTCCTGATCCTGTTGGACCTCACGGCAGCCTTTGATACCCTCTCTCCCTCAGTTTTATCATCTCGTCTGAGGGAGATTGGGGTTGAGGGAGCAGCCCTGTGTCTATTGACCTCTTTCCTCGACCAAAGAGAGCAAAGAGGGAAGCTGGGGGAGTTCCTATCTTCATCCATGTCTGTGCAATGTGGGGTCTGTGAGAAGTTGGCCTGATATGTAGTGCTCACTATTCTAGTGATCACTGTGTATCATTCCAAACGACCCTTATTGATGATTGGTTGCAAGTCAACCTTATAGACCAGCTATCCTAGTAGCGTGGATACGAGCAGTCTTAGGCTAAACTCTAGAGGGCGTGTTAAGCCAGCTGTTTACCATCACATATACCCCTTGAACACCAAGTGAAAGGACACCACACAAGTTGTTATGAAAATAAAGGATATTTATTTATAACAAGACTACCCTGGCTCTTTATGAGTCAGGGAGCTAAGCACACTACAAAACTCTTAGGAAAATACTTCAGTTGCACAATTTACACAAATGCCCGAGGGGCACGAGAAACCATCTACACTAACAGTGAAATGCGAATGGTTAGAGTCTGGAGGTACTGATTCCGGAGTGTTCCGATCAGTGGGACTAAACGAAAAAGGAACTGGACACTTGTAGAGCGAACCTGCGATGGAGCACCGAGATGCTCGAGTTACCTAGCCCGGAGGCTGCGGCTGCGTGAAGTTCGGCAAGATGTCGGGAGTCCTCGTGTAGTCTCAGGAGCCTGAAAGAAGAAGTTGCTGGCAGGCGACCAGTGACGATGTTCAGAGCGATCCAAGCCTGGATCGGTGATGAAGGAAACCTGAAAGCAGAGGGGACTCAGTTCTCAACCGCTAGCCAGCGATCGTGTGGGTACCAGGGGGGTACCGGCTGAAGTCACCTCGACCAGGTGAGTGGGTGACGTCGGACTCGGCTGTTCCTCGGACCAGGAGGCGCGGCGGCGACCAGGATGAAGGGCGAGCTGTCCCACGAAGGTGTCTGCTGTCGATGATGCTGGGCCCAGGAAGGGGCAGCGGATCTTGGCAGTGGCAACCCAAGCGGGGGAGTCAAGATGGCGTCGGGAGTGGACCAGGAGGGTCCGTGGTACTCCTCTGTTGAAGGGGAGCAAGAGCCAGTCTGGAGCAACCAGACCGGTGATGCAAATAATCTTGGAGCGTCGTGAAGAGGGCCACAAGCCGGTCGGCAAGTGGTCGGACAACGCTGGGAACAGCAAGAAGCGGAAGGGCCCCCACGCAGATCTCGTGGATGCTGGGGAGACAGACTTCGATGCTGGAGCTGCTCAGGGTTTAGGGCTTCTCAAACCCTAGGTGCACTCACTCGAGGGTCCCTCGGTGGGCGTGCTAGATAAGCGTCGTGCAGGTTCTGAAGATAGCCGGTCCCGCAGGTCTCGTCACACCTATGACTCTCAGCTGGGCTGATGAGGTAGGTAAAAGGTCAGAGATGGCAGGGAACTCGGGTCTCGTCGAGCTGGGCAGTCTTGATCCGTAGGAGACGTACAGCAAACCGCAAGCGCTTAGGTGGTGCCTGCTGGTGCAGGGTGGCTACTCCTTAGCCACAAGGGAGAGTCTTCAGAAATAGTCAAGAGTTCCTTTCGTGGAAAGTGGTTCGTGATTCGGAGTTATCCGATTATCTGATTATCCAATTTGGGAAGGGGACTCGCTCCTACCTTTATTCTAAGAAAAGGGGCTGGCCCGTGACTAGGTTCTACCTATGGGTGGAGCCAGGAGGGGGGTGGTTACACCCCTATTCTTTGTCCGGCTTCGCGCCAGCTCAGGGGCTGGTGTGCCCCCGAAACTGGTTTGAGCCGGGCTATGCACAGTGAGCACCGGGGTGCCACTTGCAATCACCTTCCTTTCAGCCCTGCCTACCTGGGATACACAAACCCTGTCTGGGATGGTGCTAACACCGCCCTCGACAGGAAACCCTTTGTCCAAGCTCCCCTTGCTGGAAGGTCCCCCAGCAGCAGGAGGTCAGACTTGTGTCTGGTGGCAGCATCCATTTTGTGATGCTGAGGCTTGAGTCAACTTTAACCGGGGTTCAAGGTTACTTCCATGTCGTGTCCCTCTAAAAGGGGGGAATGCTAACCCCGTCGCCAGGACTGGCGAGGGGTTCGTATTCCCATTCGTATGACACCTTACTCGACATGTGTAGGTGATGTGATGCCAAAGTTAGCAAATAACCGCAAGGATTATAATGCATTAAAAGTAGTTGGCCCGCGTCACCATGGAACGGCTATTAGGACTTGGTTCCGCAAGCCGTCGACGGGCTCAGCTCGCGCCAGAGCACCGTCCCACATGATTCCCTGCACTCTGCCTTCAGGATTGATAAGGCCTGCTATAGGAGTGACTGATAGGAATCCATGTGTCCATTTTAGGGTTTAGGTGTAGGAATACTACACCTACAGCAACGGGTGATTACACCACGTGGCCCCAGCTGTCGTGCAGCCAGTTGTGTCAGATTTGGGCGGCCATTCCAGGGGTGGCATAATACATGCTTCAGCCCCTGGTAGGCCCTGGGTACACCGATGCCCTGGATACCTGTGGTATGCTGAGACAGGGACTGACAAGGCGGCCCAGTTCCAATTAGTGGATGCACCTAATGTACATGTGTGTTAATTTCGAGAGAGAACAGCTAGGCTGTGGGTCTGATTGGCAGGCCCACAGCCGGAGAAAGTCGTAAACCAATGAAGCAAAAGCAAAAAATCTGGGTGATCATAGGATTGCAGACCCTACTCTCCTACAGGGTCCCTCAGGGGTCGGCATTAAGTCCGACCCTTTTTAACATTTACGTGACCCCCCTTGCCAGACTAATTAGATCTTTTGGGATGGAGGTAGTTTCCTATGCAGATGACACACAGATCCTCGTCTCTCTCTCCCAGTCAGTTAGTTCGACTGCCTCCAATTTTAGATCTTGTATGGAGGCAGTCGGCCAATGGATGATTCACAATTCATTGAAACTGAATGTGGAGAAGACGGAGGTGATGGTGTTTGGAGGAAAGGAAGAGGTATGGTAATCCGATTGGTGGCCGGACTCATTGGGAGCGTGTCCTGTTCCCGCCTCGTCGGCCAAGAACCTAGGAGTTTTGATCGACTCCACCCTCAACATGTGTCAACAAGTTAATAGAACTGTCTCTACCTGTTGGGGCATTATACACATACTGTTGCTCTCATTGGCTCCCGGCTGGACTAATGCAATGCGCTATATGCGGGACTGAATAGAAGTCTGCTGCAGCGCCTGCAAATGGCCCAGAATGCAGCAGCTAGGTATGTCCTGGATTTGCCAGGCGTGCCTCGGCTACCTCTGCCAGAAAACTGTTACACTGGCTTCCTATAGAGGACCGGATACTGTTTAAGACCATGTGCATGACCTATAGGGCTTTAGCTAATGGTAGCTCCTCCGGAGTTGGATCTATTTTATCTCTCTATAGCCCCTCCAGGAACTTGCGCTCCTCCAACAGACTTCTCTTATTAGTCCCCCGTATCCGGAAAACTAAATGG
Source organism: Triturus cristatus (assembly GCF_964204655.1). Taxonomy (NCBI): domain Eukaryota; kingdom Metazoa; phylum Chordata; class Amphibia; order Caudata; family Salamandridae; genus Triturus; species Triturus cristatus. Next base: position 141,671,210 of record NC_140585.1, on the reverse strand, counting down.
GGGGGCAAAGCCTTCTCCATTCTGGCACTTAAGTGGTGGAATGATCTCCCACTGGAACTTAGGTCCCTTCCCACTCTACAGCTATTTAGAAATGCTTTGAAAACCCGTCTTTTTGCGAGGTCATACTTGTAGTTGTGTTCTGCCTTCTGATTTTGATTTGTTTTGTAGGCGCCTTGATGCCTTCGGGTTTTAGTTGCGCAATATCAATTTTATTTCATTCATTCATTCATCAGAGGTTTCTCTTGAGTGCGGGGAATAAGAGGCAGGTGTGTAGGTATGCTGATCCGATGTTGTAGAGGACCTTGTATGCATGCGTGAGGAGCTTATAGGGTATTCATCTTTCGATAGGAAGTCAGTGGAGGTTACGGAGGTTTTGGGTGATGTGGTTGCGGCGGGGGATGTCTAGGATCAGTTTGACTGTGGTGTTCTGGACAGTCTGGAGTTTGCAAAGGATTTTTTGCTGATTCCGGTGTATTGCTGTAGTCCAATCTGCTACTGATGAGGGCGTGTGTGACCGTTTATCTGGATTCAGAGGGGATCCATCTGAATGTTTTCCAGAGTATGCAGAGGGTGTTCCAGCAGGCCGAGGATCTGGCGGCTCATCATGAGTGATGAATCCAGTATAATGCCGTGGTTTTGTGCGTGGTCTGCCGTGGTGGTGGGGTTTCCGAGGGCCATCAGGTGTCATCCCATGCTGAGGGGCTAGAGCGGTGGAGCCAAGGATGAGGATTTGTTTTCTTGGAGGTGAGTTTCAGACAGCTGTCCTTCATCCAGGTGGCGACGGCTTTCATCCCTTCTTGGAAGCTGTGGCTGGTGATGTTGGGTTCCTTGGTGAGGGAGTGGAGGAGCTAGGTGTCCTCTGACGATAGTTGCGAGGGGGTCCATATAGATGTTGAAGAGGGTGGGGCTGAGGGAGGATCCCTGGGGTACTCCACATCTGGTCTTTGTGGGTTCTGAGAGGTAGGGTGAGAGTCTGACTCGTTGCGTTCTGCCTGTGAGAAATGAGCGTATACAGGCAAGGGCCTTTCCTCAGATGCCAGCGTCGTGGAGTCTGGTGGCTAATATGTGGTGGGAGACGGTGTCAAAGGCAGCTGAGAGGTCCAGGAGGATGAGGGCTGATGTTTGGACCTGGTTGAGGAGGGCGCGGATGTCGCTGGTGGTGGAGAGTAGGGCGGTCTTGGTGCTGTGGTTGTTGTGGAATCTGGATTGGGATATGTCCAGGACATTGTTGGCTTTTATGAAGTTTGCCAGCTGGCTGTTTACGGCCTTTTCGATGACTTTGGCTGCAAATGATAGCAGTGAGATGGGCCTGAAATTCTTTAGGTTTGTCGGGTCTGCAGAGGCTTTTTTGCAGGAGGGGGTTGACTTTGGTGTTTCCAGTCATCGGGGAATGCGGCAATCTCAAGGGAGCAGTTGATGATCTGGCGTGATGGCTGTGGCATCTCTGTGGAAGATGTGGGGGGCGAGGGGTCTGAGTGTGCTCCGGAGTGGATGTTCTTCATGGTATTTAAGGTGGCTTCTGTCATGACTTTAAGGTGTCTTCTTACATAAGTAAGCACCATGTACTAAGACAGCATCCTACACTTATTTTACATCTCTTTCTCTTTTTGACAAAGAATTCCCTATTTTAATTACGATCGCAAGTAATCCTAGTTCAAACTTTTCACCCTTTCCGCACTGACAGTCTCTGTAACTCATCCACCAATCCCAGCGCACCTCTGTCAAATGTCGTCCTATCACAGCGTGGCTTCACTACTCCCTAGCCAATCACAGTGCAACACAACAGTAATGCAACACTCCAAATCACAGCTCAGCACAGCAATGATGCAACACCTCAATCACTTCAATGCCTCCAACTTTATTTTATTTGCCTTTATCGACTGCAAAAGGTTTTTGCTCTCTCACTAACATGAACCTTCGACTGGCGAAAGTCATAACTCACTGTGTCCACCCCTTGTGTACTCAGGAGCAAATCCCTAACATGCTCTGTTAATAAATTCACACTAGAAATGTTATACTTCTAACTTGGGGTGACTGATAGCGCTTCACAGTACACCTCTCTAAATAGGCAAGATTTCACCCATGGTGGTTCTTGCATGGGCCAATCGACAGCTCTCTTACATTCTGCCCACTAGTCTTTTGGGACCACTACTCCAAACAACACATCATAATCTTCCAACAAAACTTTTTGAGTATTGGTAAAATGGAAGAGGTCTGAATGAGACCATGGAACATATATGGATACTCCTCCCTGAAACTCTCGAAGTTGAGTCTCCTTTCACCCATAGCAGTTTTTTCTCCCTCTTTCCCCTTTAGTTTAGTTTTAACCTTCTCTTTCTTTGACCACTATTCTCTGAGCCTCTCTGTATCACTCCATTCTCTCATATTCTCAATTAACTCCTTCCTTGCAATTCCCATGCCACGTACCTTCTTCAGAGCCTACATTGGCTCCTGGTTAGGAAGAGGATCTTTTTTAAGATACTGCTCGTTACTCAGAAAGCTCCCTACGGAACTGGCCCAGGCTACCTACAAGATAGAATCAAGTTCTATGCGCCCCTGAGAAATCTTTATTCTGAAAATCTCTGTCTAACAACCGTGCCGCTATTAGAAAGTCAAGGTCAGTGGGTAGAGCTCTCTCCTTTCTGGGACCCTCCCTTTGGAGCAAGCTCCCATTGACTCTCAATTGCATTAAGGCGACACCTGTGTTTTGGAAGAAACTCGGGACCTGGCTTTTCTCCTCTCCCTAGACCTGCTCTCCTTTCCTACTTATGGACTTGCTGCAGTAGCGCCAGGACACTCTTAGGAGTAACAGTTGCGCTTTATAAATCCTATACATAGACATGCATTCTCAATGCACCAACTTTCAATATTTACAGCTCTTTTTCAGTTGCATTCCTTTGCAGTTTATTTCGTTGCATTATATCAGCACCGTATTTATACTCCTTTTCAATTTTAGCATTATTATTATTAATTTTATAAGGCGCACAGCTAACCAAAAGAGTGGTTTCTGTAGAGAAACCAGCTCTTAAACCAGACTGTGATGCATTTAAAAATGTTGGGAGTCAACAAAATGTGTCAATTGCTGGTTAATATGTTTGTCTAGTATTTTGGAAAAGGCTGGAAGTAGAGAGATCGGGCGGAAATGGGATGGTTCCGCCGGATCAGCATTGGCTTTTTTAGGGAGTCGGAGAACCATGGCGTGTTTCCAATCAGATGGAACAACTGCTTCCTGCAGGGAGGCATTAAGCAACGTCATGATTAGCTTTAGTGATGATGGCTCAAGCTTCTGAAGTATGGCGATGGGTGGGGGATCTCTAGGAGAGCCGGATTTAAGGCTGTTTAAGATATGTTTAAAAGAGATGGTATCCAGAGGCAGCCAATTTTCTAAAGTGTCGGAGGGTACGGCGGTCTGGTTAGCCAGTGGAGCGGAGCAACCCGATGTAGGGGAAAAATTCTTAGTTTGCTGCACCACATTGGCTGTCACTACGTTCGGTGCTGAGTAGATTTTCTCCACTTTATCGATGAAAAACTTGGCTAAATCCTCACATTGAACTTTGGTGCGCACTGGGGGGATGGGTTGGCAAGCTGCGCCCAAAAGATCTTTGACTAATTTAAACAGGGTCTTGGAGCTGTTTTGTGCCAATGTGATGGTGTTACTCACATATTCAGCTTGGGCAGCGTTGCAGAGGGAATGGTAGTACCTTTTTGCTAATTTGTATGCAAGTTTCGATGCGGGCGCATAGTCCTTCCTCCAGCGTCTTTCTAGTGCTTTACATTTGGTTTTCTTTGTTTTGAACCTTTCATAGAACCACGGGGCAGGAGGTCGGTGATTGTTCACTTTTTTAATGTATGATGGGAGGCACGCATCAATGGATGTTAAAATCCAGGTATGGATGGTGTCCGAGTCTGCTGGATTGACTGAAGTAATGGCAGGGATGTTATTAGAGGGGTGTTGGTTAAAAGTATCTGTGTCTAGTTTCTTCCAGTTTCTAGACCTCGACTTGGTGGCTAAGATGGGTGTGTTAGCACAGTGCAGATCCTGTCTCATCCCGAATCCGACAAAAAAATGATCGGACCAGAGTACTGGGAGAGCTGGCTGACATGAAATATTAGATAGGTTTGAAAAAATGGGGTCCAATAGACAGCCCGCCATGTGGGTGCGACCTGAGTTGCAGAGTAGGATATTCATTGCTGCCAGGTCAGCCGTCAGAGATGTGCTCGTTGTGCATGTTGGGTCATCGGGGTGAATATTCATGTCTCCCAAAATAGTAAAGTTGGCAGCGTCCAACAAAAGGGGGGCAATAAGTTCAGGAAAGGCCGCAACCCATGGCCCTGCTGGCCCAGGTGGGCGGTAGATCAAGATCCCAGCATATACCTCTCTCACCACTCACGATGCTTGTATGAATAAAAACAACATGCCTTTTTCCCCATAATATTCTAGGTAAGCCATTCCCACATTTCCCTTCACTAATTCTTTAAATTCTATTTTTAATTGTCAAGTCAATATTACTTTATTGCGGCTATTCCAGCCATAAAAGTACATAAAAAGTTTACAGCAATAAAAAGACATACTCCAATCAAATAAAAAAGGGATCGTGTCAAGGGGCTGATATATACATAGTTATAGATGCCAGGGCTTCAGGAGAGCAGAATAAAAAATACTTTATCATTGTAACTAATAGTTACAAATGGCAATTTAAAACTATAATTTAATATAAAAGCTTTAAGATATCATTAAGCCATTCCTCATTGGGAATATCTTCATTTGCCAGTGTGGCCAGTGGGAAGAGCTTGGCCTATTAGACGTATAGTGATTACAACAGTAGCATTAAACTCTATAGTTGCGGCAGAATAAAATATCGAAATTAACCATGTTGTACTTTTAACAAATACTTTCTTTTGATCCACATGGCCAAAAGAAATTTCGAAATTGCAACATCAAAGAGTGGATTAATATCAGATTTAAGAATTCTATAGAATTGGCGAAATTCCCTTATTCCCAGATTTTTTCAGAGTTGTAGGATCCATTTAGACCTAGGCTGTTTGTATGCCGGGCAGAAAAATAATACATGAATCTTGATTCCTCCTCCCTGCAACATCCAGGACAAAGACTAGGCAGGTGCCCTACCCACTTATTTGTTTTTACAAAAAGTGGAAGGGTTCCATACCTAAATTGGAGGAACAACTTCTTAGCTAGCACTGGCTGGATTGTGTCTAACACCTGCTCAAACTGGTAATCTAACTTCAAATCCAGAAAGGCATACGTTAGACTTTTCGCTCTGGTAGCCCCAATTAGTTTATTTAGCTGGTACTCTTTCAATGATCTTGCCAAACTATTTTTAGAAGTAGTTAGACAAGATTCTTCCGGTGTATCCCATAGATACCCGCTTCCGATGTCACGCTAAGAATCCCTCAAAAAAGACAACCAGGGTATACCCCTAACAGCTCCCAGTGAAAGCATTACCACTTTGAGTTCCTCCCTGTAGTGTCTCAACTCAGGCGTGCTCCATAGTCGACGCCAGTAAAACAATGGGCGACTCAAGATCAGATCCACCACTGGGCGGATACCCAAGTCCATTCTCAAAGGTACTAGCGGGGTACTTACTGGAAGCGCCATAATTTGCCTAATAAACTTATATTCAGTTAGGGTCAATGCATGCTTTGGGCAATGCCCCCAGAGTTCTGCCCCGTATAATGAGGCCGGCCGCGCTTGCACTCTATATATTTCAAGCGGGGGACTTATGATCTTTTGGGTACAACTATTCTGAACTTTCAGTATACCAACTATTGCTTGGGTTAATTTCAGGTTCGCCCTATCAATTTGGGTACCCCAACCCATTTTATCGTTTAGGGAGACACCCAGATATTCAAAGGTCTGGACCCGCTCTAGCGGCATATTGTTAAAATTGGGAACAGGGAAGTTAGTATGAGCTGAGTTAAAAACCATATATTTAGTTTTATTTATGTTGACCACAAGATGCCTTTTTTTGCAGAACTCGCTAAATTCATTCAATAGCCGTTGCATCCCCATCGGAGACTTCGAGAGGAGCAGGGTATCGTCCGCAAACAGTAATGCGGGAAACTTGCGGGACGACAATTTGGGTGAGTCCAGATCCTTTACGGCCAAGAGGTCATTAACTAGGCCGTTTAGGAAGAGGGAGAAAAGAGTAGGCGCAAGAATGCAGCCTTGCCTCACCCCATTACCAACAGGGAAGGGGGCTGTCAGTTGACCATTCTTGCCAAATCTGACTCTGGCATATGTACCCTCGTGAAGGCGTTTGAATTGGAGACATAAATGGGGGGGAACTCCCATGTCCAGCAGAATCTTCCACAGCTGGTCACGGTCAACCAGGTCAAACGCAGATTTTAAGTCCACGAAGGTAAGGTATAGACTCCCTTTTTCCAAAACCACATGTTTCCAGTATATTAGTTGCAATCTAAATAACTGGTCGATTGTTGAGATCTTGGCTCTAAAGCCTGCTTGCAGCGGGGTCAGGACATCCGAGTCTTCAATCCAATCCTGCAATCTCACCAGCAAAACCCTCCCGAAGATTTTTTGGGACACATCTATAAGGCTAATGGGCCTATAGTTCGCTGGTTCGATCGGCGAGCCCTTTTTAAAAATTGGAACAATCTCAGCGCCAGCCCACGTTGCTGGTGCCGGTAGGCCACACAAAATTGCATTAAAAAGTGCTAATAAATATGGGGCCCAAACTGCCTGTTCACTTTTATATAAATCCCCGGGAATTCTGTCCAATCCAGGGGCTTTATTTGGCTAGTTTCGCGAGGGCAGAGGTAACCTCGCTCATAGTAATAGGGGAATATCACAAACAAGCTCGGGAATGAGAAGGCAGGCCAATGGCTTCACCGCACTTACATCGGTAAGGGGACTGGAATAGAGTTCCTTAAAGTGCTGGTGCCATGTATCCTCATCGATGTTGGGATCAATGACGGTCCTACCTTCAGCTTGGCCATGATGGACCAAATTCCAGAAACTTCTACTGTCTTTTAGCTCCAAAGCCATCTTAATATTTGACCATCTCTCGGTTTCCCACTCTGCCTTTGCACTTGCTGTAATTTTCTTAAAGGAGAACCTGGCATCCCGGATATTCTTACTATCAGCCCCTTTTAGAGAGTTCAACAAAAGTTGTTTAGCCTCTCTACAACTCTTATTAAACCATGATTTTCTATCCCTTAGAAATTTTAATTTATTGTTAGTAGAAACATCGCTAAAAAAAAACCAGACAAAGCCTGCACCATCTCTTGATGGATTCTCCCGGCATTGCTAGCGCTATTTGGAATAAGAGGGTGGTGCGCTTCAAGGCTGGCCTGTTCTAGGAGGGGTATAATAGTTGCATACAATTTTGACAGTGTATCCCTCGAGTGAATAATTTTTGTCCATCGGATTCGCCTCCCTCCATTAACCACCACAACTTTATTTGGATTAAACATTTCAGGATTTTGATCATGGCCCCCCATCTGAAATTTTAATGTTAGAACAAGGGGGTCATGGTCACTCTCACTACGTGTTTCAATACCAAAATTCAACACACTATGCCAAAGTTCTACGCTGATCAAGATATAACCAATCACTATTACCCGGTCTGGCCTCTTGAAGGTTGGTCGGCCGGGATTATCTCCCGGAAACCGACCATTACAGGCCCTTAATGAGAAAGTCAGGGTTAAAGAAGTCAACTGAAGAGCCAGAGGAGTCCAACGCTTTGTCGAATACATGCTGGGAACCGGTATCGACCAAGTGTCGTCTTCCTCGCTAGTTATGGATTGGATAATACCCTCAAAAGGTTCGTAGTGGCAGTTAAAATCTCCACCGATTAAAAAATTTGTGGTTCCTGCTAATGAATTCAAAAGATTAAACAAGAGGTCTAGGGTCCGGGAAGTCCCACCATAGTTCACAGGGTGGGAATAGACATTTATAATCGTTAGGTGGGGTGATTTACAATGTGTCAAAATTATGCATGTTATATCGGGAGAATGTGTATCCACACATTTGATCTGATAGCCTAAATGGGAAGCTACCCATATGCATAGTCCCCCCGAGGGTCTCCCTTTTGGTCCCTTTGCGGCCGCCTCACAATACGCCACAAACCCTACCCTATATTGGGGATTTACGGCCCATGTCTCCTGGAATAAACAGATTTCATGGGAATCAATATAGTCCCCCCAATCTGGTTCATCTAATTTAGACACAAGGCCTGCAATATTCCAGGATAGAAGTTTTGGGCCACCTGGGACCAATTGGGTACTCCGACTGGCAATTCCCTCACCCACAGCTATAGTTAGAGTTTCAGTGGTTGGTGGAGCAAATTCTGTCACTCGCCCTACTGCAGGACAGTCTATTGAGGCTGTTATTGATGGAACTGCATTCCTTTCTAATTCCCCCACAAGTTTAACTAGGGGGAGCTTTGGCCCATTATCACTCTCTGATTCCCCTCTTAGGCCAAAGTACTGGTGGAGTCCCCCTCCAGCTATTTCACATAACTTGGTTTGTTCTACAGGGGTTTCATCCTGGTCAGGATAACTGGGAGGTAGTCAATCTACCAGGTCCAGAACACTGAACCTATTACCAAGTTGGATTCCTTGCATGGGATCGTTACTTTCCCCCATTGTCCACCCGGTAGTCCGGGTCGACTTACCAGGGACACCCCTGTGCTGTTTGTGGTATCCATAGTTAGGCATATGGTCTGGCAGGTTGTAAAAATAACTCAAATCCCGAGCCTTTATAGCAGATCTTGAAAAGGTGTGAGGGCCTGTACAGACGTACTCCACTACCTTCGGGTTTCAAAAGTTGATAACAATACAATCACCCGGGGAATTTTTAGCTCTGCATCCTACCCAATTCACTCTTCTAACTAATAGTATCTGGGAGTGTATTGGTGTTTAACCAATGAATCGTCTTATTTTTCAATTGGTCATACAATTCAACAGTGCCAAATTTCAATTCGGGAACTCCAGTTAAAACCACAACATAGGGGGAACAATCAGGGGGTAGATCTAAATGGTGGGATTGAATATTTGCATCCTTCCCGTTGGGGAAACCCCTGATAGCTTTATCATCTTTATTAGGGGCGCCCTTTTTATCACTAGAGGTAATATACCTATTGCCCTGGGTGCCTAAGATCACCTCATCAGCCCTACTCCCTGTTTCGCCCCTAAACTCACTTGGGTCCCTTACTAGTGCAACCCCATCTGGGTTATTCGAGGCCTCTATGGTTAACCCTTTTTCCTTCTCCAAGTCAGCATTACAGCCACCGCTCACTATTTTCCCCACAATATCTCCCAATTTTGAGTTCACCTGCCCTTTGAAACCCTCCAGCCTATTCTCAATCAATGTCAATCTTGTCAATAGGGGGTCAAGTGCTGAAATTAGAAGGGTTTCTATTTTTAACCAAAAGGACTGCTCTAATTGTGGGGGCGCGATAGCAGAATCTTCCGTGCTCATATCAGGTATAGTGGGCAATGTTCCCTTTGTTACTTTAACTGTAGTAGTTGCCTCAATAGGCGTTTTCCTAATGTTAATGGCTTTAGAAGACTCCACCTTCTTACCCCTCAAATGAGCACCCCCTCTTTTCCTTTTTGGAGCAGGCCCTTGTATGGATTCTGGCGAATGGCAAGAATCCTCGTGTACCTCGGCCAAACACGTAATTAACGTGCCATTAGAACTTAATGGCATATTGGATAATGGAAAAGTAGATGCAAAATTTCCATTGGGGTTCAATGCAGTATGGGTCTGGGGATTGGGCATAGAAACAGGTAACCTCACAGGTGTACGTTCATTTGCCAGGCCCCTCAAGGCTGATCGCATTGCAAGGACAGGGTCGATTGAGAGACGGCGCTCGGCAATAGCTATTTCGTGGTCGAGGACCGATGTAGCCCTCGTCAGGAAATTATCAAGTGTTCCCACAACGGATCCGGAGCCCGCTCCTCTCTTCCCCCCACGAATGGACATTCTAGCCTCAATACATATGCAATAGGCCTCAGTGCTGATAGAATGACGACTTACTAATGGCCCAACAACACACTGGAACACAAAACTAAGAGGGATGACCCAGCCCAGTCTCTCGCAGTCTCGAATGGGCTCAAACGGGCCCGCCCTTGGCCCGCGAGCGTCCCGCGCAGCGGGAGGCACTAAATAGCGTGGTGGGAGGGGCGGCAGCAAGAATGACCTGGCACGGGCTCCTGGTGCGTGTAGTCCAAGCCCCCAACAGCAGCAAACAATGGCCGGTAGTTCGAAGCGTAACAAATTAATGTCTGGGTGGGTATCCCTTTACTGGGAGAGACAATCGACAAATCCGTATTAGTTTATTGTCCCAGACTTTCTCTACCAATTATATTTTCTCCTTCGTAAGGAACTATAGCCGTACCTCCTGCACTATGGGCTGCGTCATACTCGGGACCAGTTGTTTTACGCTAGGTCAGAAGCGGTCTCAATTAAAGGAGCTGGTAATGTGCTAGGTGCTTATTGCAACTGTTACAGGGGTCTGAGTCGGAGCTTAGACAGAGACCTCCATATAGCTTGAGGGCTCACGGGGCTCCACGAAGGATCCCACAGTCACTGTATTCTGTAATGTTGTTGCCACGGACTGGCCCACTCTAATGAGCTTTCTGGTGGATACTCCAGCTGCAGGTTCCTCACGACCCGCCTGCCTCCATGTTTGATTGATTCCATGTAGGGAAAATGAATAAGATCCGAGGGTGTATCTTTTTGGTACATCAATTCTTTATCAATGTCTCTCTCCCTCTCTCTCTCTCTCTCTCTCTCTCTCTCTCTCTGCTCGAAGACTTGAAAAAAGGGAGAGGGACGGATGGCGGTGCTACGGCGGACGTAGTGTCGCCTGACATCACTTCAGGTATCGACCCGGTCCACTGCCCTCTACTGGTGGCCTTGAAGTTTCCGGATCCACTCTGACACCTGGGGTTTGTTTATAGGTCAGTAATCTGCAGGCATATAGAGCATTCACCTGAAAGATCGATACCGCAGGAAAGTATAATTTTCTTATTGCAAAAGGAGGAAAAGTTGTTTGTTATTACTGTGGGATTCTTCAGGAGTCTGTCTTGATGTTTATTCATTCATTTATTGATCATAGATAACTGCTGATATATTTACACTCAAAGTTGTATTTATTTTGTTTTTATGGTATCATAAGTGCTCATTCAGTGCAGTGTGAAATCCACAGGCTCGTGACTTGTGTCAACATTTATTTATTTATTTGCAATTGTGTATTAAGAATTTAGAAACGGGAGTACAATTGTCATCACACAATGGTATCATGAACATACCAATGGGTACAACGAGTACACACATGTTACAGCACACGTTTCCTTGGCCCACATCATGGTTGCCAGATGAGAGGTGAGAAACGGAGGGAGGCCTTGAGAAGGCAGACTTCCAAGAATGGGGGAAAATAATAGGGTAAAAGTAAACATGGAGAAAAACACTATAGGGAACGAAAAGAGAGAGGTTAACAGGGGTTGGATGGGGGCGGAGAGGAGGGGGTGACCCAGGGTTGGGTATCTAAGCGACAGGTGAGGAGGCATGTGTCATCACTGCTGGGGGCGGAACGGCTGGCGCTGCCCCGTTCTAGTCAATGAATACCACGCAGGAAGGGTGACCAGTGAGAAGCAAACTCTGCCGTATCTTGCAGATTATAGATGCGTTTCTCACAGGAGGTCATTCTGTACATCTCTAAGAGTCATTCCTCGTGTGTGTGTGTGTGTGTGGGTGGGTGCGGAGAGAGCAAAACCAAAGGAAATGATGGACGGAGTGTTGAACATTGCAAGTACTCACCCCCAGTGAGCAGATCTGGGTTTGATCCATCACCGTTCTTTAGCCCACTCTGCCACCCCAGTTCAGAAATGGCCATATGCAAATCAGTCTGACACTGTGCCTCATGGGAACAGTCCAGCCCGAACTGCCAAGCCATGTCTTCCCTGGACCGGAAACAAGCTTCCTAGGACCGGTTTCTGGCATTTCAGCCGTCTTCAGCCAGGCTTGCTTGAATCCAGTGGCAAAGTGAGCAAGGGACTCACGTCTGAGCATACCCTGCCAACTTATGGCGAACAAAGCGGTACAAAAGGGGGTGGTGATGGACGGAGCATCAGAACCAATCAAACACTCACACCCAGTCAACAGATCTGGGTTTGATCCATCACCGTTCTTTAGCCCACTCTGCCACCCCACCCCATGTCCATATGCAAATCAGTCCGACCCTGTGCCTCATGGGAACAGTCCAGCCCGAACTGCCAAGCCATGCCTTCCCTGGACCGGAAACAAGCTTCCTAGGACTGGTTTCTGGCGTTTCAGCCGTCTTCAGCCAGGCTTGCTTGAATCCAGTGGCAAAGTGAGCAAGGGACTCACGTCTGAGCATACCCTGCCAACTTATGGCGAACAAAGCAAAAACCAAAGGAAATGCGGAGAGCACCAGCGGCGACGGATACAGAGCTGGGCAGCCGTTAGTGCCGGGTTCATTAATCAATATTCATGGTGGCACAGTGAGGGGGAGGCTGCCGGATTTATTTTATTTTATTTTATTTAATGCGTTTTTATATAGCGCGGAATTTACCCGAAGGTGTCAGAGCGCTTCACAATAGCAGCAGTAATGATACATAAGGAGCAAAAATACAAGTGAGCAAGTTACAAAATCAAATGGTACGTTACATGAGGCAATAGTGACAATTGTGCAAGTATCAAGGGCAAACAACATACAAGAGGTAGCAATCGATACGTTACAAACGGAAAAAGTGATGTGTGCAGGTTACAAGAGCATACAAAGTACATGTAGAGGTAAAAAGAAAAAAAAATTGCAATAAATGGCCGACACTCAGAACACTAAAACAGAAGTTACGTTACATGAGGCAGTGGTGGCTGTAGTGCATGTATCAAAAGCAAACAAAATACAAGCGGTAGCAAACGCTACGTTACAAAAGGAAAGGTGACGTGTGCATGTTACAAAAGCGATCAAAATACAAGTAAAAGTATAATACTGCAATATATGGCAGACACTCAAAACACAAAACACACTGGGAAGGCACTTCTATAGGCATGGAGAACAGAATTTCCTATAATGAAAGGACTTCCTTCAGAAAATATAGGGCGTGAATTAAATTTGGAAGTGTCTTTGAAGGAGGAGAGATTTGAGGTCAGTTTTGAAGGCCTGGGAAGAGGTGGTGGTCCGGAGCTGAGGCGGAAGTGAGTTCCAAATTCTCACTGCGTTGCCTGAAAAGGATTGGGCCATCGATCTTTCCTTCTTGAAAGTGGGAGGTTCAAGCAGTAAATTTTCTGCATTCCGTGATGGTCTGGAGCCACCAGAGAGTTTCAGTTTATCCGCCAGGTAGCGAGGGGAGGATGAGTGCAAGGCTTTGTGGGCGATACAGGCAGTCTTGTAGATAGATCTTGCCTCTATGGGAAGCCAACGGAGAGTGGATAAAATGGGTGTGATGTGGTCGCTTCTTTTGGCCCCATGTATGAAGCGAGCTGCTGAATGGAGAACAGACTTCAGGGGGGACTGGTGGGATTTGGGGAGGCCAGTAAGAAGAGAATTGCAGTAGTCCAATCTGGAGAGAACCAGCGACTGGACCAGGGTTTTAAGGTCGTGCTCCGGGAAGAAGCGACGAATCCCCCAAAGAAGGCGCAGTTGGTATCGAGCAGACTTTGCAATGGAATCGATGTGGGAGAGTAGATTGAGTTTTTTGTCGAGTATGACGCCAAGGGATTTTGCGCTCTCGACAATGATGGGTTTATTGTTCAGTAGATTAATCTGATCCATCGATGATTGCACTGGGGGAGGAGAAAGTGAGGAGGAGAGGAGGAGGAATTCAGTTTTGGAGGGATTCAGGACCAGTTGATGAGTTAACATCCAGTTTTGAATGGAGTCGAGAGTAGAGCTTAGGAGGGAGAGATCGTGAATGGAGGCCACCTTAAGGTAGATTTGAGTGTCGTCCGCATATTGATGATAGTGGATCCCGGATTTACTCAGGAGATTTCCTAACGGTTCTAAGTAGAGATTGAACAGTGTGGGTGCAAGTATAGAGCCTTGAGGGACACCTTGACCGACCGCTAAAGGAGATGAAAGACTGTTCGCTATTGTGATCATTTGGGATCTATCCGAGAGGAAGGAGGCAAACCATTTGAGCACAGTGCCCTCCATGCCCATTCTCTGTTGCAGAGTGTTAAGGAGAGTATTGTGATTGACAGTGTCAAAGGCTGCAGAAAGGTCAAGAAGAATTAGAAGACAAGACTCCCCTGAATCGAGTATCCGCAGTGCGTCATCAATCACTAGCAGCAGGGCTGTTTCAGTGCTGCAGTTTTGAATGAAGCCGGACTGGAAGTTGTCCAGAAGATCATTGTCCTTGATATGGCGAGAGAGTTGTTTCGCTACACATTTTTCTGTGATTTTCGCAAGAAAGTGTAGGTTAGTGATGGGACGGTAGTTGTTAGGGTCGTTCGCATCAGCTGTGGGTTTTTTAAGCAGAGGGGTGACCTGCCCAGTTTTGAAGGAAACAGGAAGGGAGCCTTGACTGAGGGAGAGGTTGACCAGAGTGGTCCAATAGGAGAGAGAATGGGTATAGAAGTCAATGGCAATGGCACTAGGGATGGGGTCAAGAGAATGGTTAGAGGGCTTTGTCTCAAGGATGCATTTAAGGAGGGCATCATCAGAGATGGGGTCAAAGTTTTGCCAAATGGTTAAGGATTTGCGCTCCTCTGTAGGGGTAGGATGAATGCCCTGATCTATAAGTGATTTCACCTTTTCATAAAAGAATATAGCGAATTCCGCTGCTTTCTTTGTGGAATCCTTCAATTTGGAGGTTGGGGGAGAGCTGTTTGGGTTCTTGATGAGGTCGAATAATTTTTTGGGTCTATTTTTGGCTGAGTCAAGGAGGGATTTGAAGTGCGACGCTTTTCCAAGGAAGATGTGCTTGTGGTACTTGGATCTTGCTGAACATAGCGTGGCCAGATTTTCGGTGGAGGGCGCTTGTCTCCATTGTTTCTCAAGGACTCTTAGGTACTTCCTTTCTTCATAGAGGGATTTGTTGAACCTAGGTGCTGAGGGAGTGGGCCTTTTCTTTTTGCTTTGGAGAGGAGCGACATTATTGATTTCGACTGCAAGGACTGTGAGGCATTGGGAGGTGAGTTCGTTAACATCTAGGTCCGGGTCTAGCCTTGGAAGTGATAGTAAAGCAGAATCACAGAGGGTACTGAGGTCAATATTTTTAGTGTCACGGAACCAGGAAGTAGCCCTCTTAGGCTGGCCGAGAGTTATAGAGTGTGATAGCTGAAGATAGAATGGGATGAGGAGGTGGTCAGACCAGTCTACATGAATAGGGGTAGCGATGGTCAGCAAGCCTGCTTTAGAAATGACAAGGTCCAGGGTTGAGCCCTTAGAGTGTGTTGTTTCAGTGCAGTGTTGGATAAGATCGTTTGCAGAGAGGAAGGTGGCCAGTAAGTTCGCATAGGTTTCTTGAGGCGAGCCCCAGTGGACATTGAAGTCACCCACGAAGATCTGATTGTCACTTTGCGAGTATTGGTCGCTGATGCAGTCCGTGAGTTCCTCCATAAACGAAGGGCTGCTTCCAGGCGGGTGGTAGATAACATGGAATCTGAGAGGTGAGCGGTGGTGCAATTGAAGCTCAAGAGATAGGCATTCAAAAGTGTGGAAGGAGCTGTTGGGAAGAGCCTTAAGTTGAAAGGAGTTTCTAAAGATGACTGCAACACCTCCCCCAACTTTGTCAATTCTGTCATTTCTGAGTATAGAATAACCTGTGGGTACAAGGAGATCAAACATAGAGTGAGAGGTATCGTTGAACCAGGTCTCAGTGAGGAAGAGCATGTCAATATTGTGCAAGTTGATGGTATCGGAGATTTCAAGTTTGTGTTTAATTGCAGATCTGCAGTTGTGGAGCATACAGCGCAGCTCTGTCGCGACTGTTTTGGTGACGGGGGCACTTGGGCTATGAGGGGTGATGGGGATATTGTACCTGTATGAGGGTGCTCTGGAGGGTTTAGGTGGACGAGTGGTTCTGACAGAGGAGATGGTCGGAATGGTGTAGATAGCAGGGTTACTGGGAAGTGAAAGTGGAAGAAGGGAGGCATTTGAGTGCTTCTGAGAATTTGCAGATGAAAGGCTATGCTTGGCTATTATGGGGTGTGGGGGCGAGGTGCATCTTGTGGGAGGGCGAGTGTTTTCCAAAGGAATTGAGGTGTATGGAAAAGTTGAGATCTTGGAGCTTAAAGCTAAAATGGTAGCTTCAAGTTGGGAGATGGAGGTGATTAGAGAGCCTAGCTTATTTTCCAGTGAGAGTAAGGCAGAGCACGGCATGTTGGGTGACTCGATGGAGACAGGAGGAGGTGCACTTGGCGGTTGAAGGCAGGGAGAGGTGGGGGAGCGGGAGGGGAGTAGGGGTATAGGGTTCAGAGGTGGGGAAGGGTGTTGGATGAGAGCAGGAGTTGGTGCACCAGGGGTGGAAGGGGAGTTGTCTTTGTTAGCGTTGCGAGACGGATAGGAATTAAGGACACAATTAGGGGGCGATAGAAGAGGAGCGGGGCGGAGGGGCGGAGGGAGAGGGGAGGGGTGTGGGGAGTCATAGGGATGAAGGAGGTTTGGGAGGAAGAGAGGGAAGGGGGTTGGAGAGGTCCTGGCAGCTAGGTGAGGTGGTGGCTGTGAGGGTGCGGGTATCTGGCAGAGTGGGGAGGGTTGGGAGATAGGGAAGTTGAAGAAAGGAAGTGGATCTGCTCGGCCAGAGAAAGGGAAAGGATTACCAGGGGGGTAAGGGGGTAGCACAGCGTTGCTGGAGGAGTGTGGGGAAGGGGAGAAAATGAGTGGGTGGGGGGATGTCTATCGTCCTGCTTAGTGTGGATGCCGATGCCACCTCAACCCAGAGGCTGCGGACGGCGGGACAGTCATGCAGTGCATGCACCAGGTCAGGGTGTGCGTGTCCACAGTGCCAGCAATTCGAGTGGTGCAGTGGCCCTGCTGTCTTGAGTTTTGTTGGCGTCCGCCGCCATCCATGGTGGCAGAATTTCATCCAGACCCCTCTCGCTCCCCGGTTCAAATGATTCAGTATCTCGGTCCCATCGTCCGCCTCATATTCCATCTGTGGTCGAGCCTGGCACTTGGCGCTCAGTTTCACTGCCTGCGCTTGAGAGCCCAGATGACGTACCAGCAGTGTTAGAAGTGGGGGGGAACGGAGGGGCACGGCGTGCGCCTACTTTTAAAAATTATGCTAGTCCGTTCCCCTACTTCTTGATTTAAAAAAAGCGTCCCGGGACTGCCCTAATTCAGGCCCGGTTCTAGTAAGGGCTTGAAGGCAGGCGCGAAACGCCATGGGGCTCAAAGTGCTTCAAAGTCGCCCCCCCCCCACACATCCCCCGTCGTGTGTGTGCGCCCGGGCGCACACACAGACAGTTTTTGAGATTATCCCAGCCTTCCCCGAGTACTTCACAGGTCTTTAAAAGACCATTTACATGTTAGCGAGGCTTTGTTTATTTTTTCACCCCTTCATCTCCAACAGGGGCATGGCGAAAGGCGACACATCCTTTCTTTGGCCGCGGTAACCTTTGCCTACTGTCTTGCTGCGTGGATATTCTTTTTCTATGCAGCGCAGGAGAAAAGAAGTTTGTTTATTTTGATTCACCTTTACCAACCCCTGCAGCTGCTTATCACACCAGGCTGCGACACTAAGATTGACTAATGGAGTAGGTAGGAGAATGTGTCACTATTTGTTTTTCTTTTTAAATTCTGCACAGGCGCAGCAGGACATGTACTTCGTGTGCGCTTCATTTAATCCGTTTTTATCATTATCATGGCCGATGCAGGACAACAATAAGACAATAAAAAATGCCCAGATAACGCTGGGGATTAATGATCCTGCTGGAGAGCATTTTTCTCTGTTAGTAGTGAAGTGCAGATGAACTGTATTTTATGTGGAAGCTCAGTGGGTTACTGTCATTGTGACAGAGATCCTTGTGTTACTTGCAGTTCAGAAGTTACAATCCTTACATAGGACAGTGACCAATGAACTGTCATCAAAGAGCTGTATGCAAACCTGAATGATATAGATAGAACTTCGCGTTTTTTGTTTTGTGATATAGTTAGAACTTCCCCAGTCTTTCATTATTCTAATGTTGCTAAAATGAGTATCTTTGGGCAGATATACATTTTTATCAGTAAAGCCAACCCCTAACCACTGGAGTACTCTTTAAATCCTGAGTTTGTGCTTCTCCAGACCAAACCCTCTTAAAATAACTGCCCACCAGTATGGTTTCAGAGAGTACAAACAAAATAAAAATTGCATCTCTGAAAGCCTGAAACCATTAATGCACATTATAAACACCTTTTGTACCTCAACTGCTGAATGTGAACGGGGCTTTAGTGTAATGAATGATGTGCTCACACCACTGCGGAACAGAATATCAATCAATTGTCTGTCTTCTACAATGTTCATAAATATCGTGGGGCCACCTGTCATAGAATTTAAACCTGAATTTTATGTTCCGAAATGGTTAGAAAAAGGGAGGAGAAGTGCAGATGAAAGAAACTGCATGGCTCGGAGACAAATGGCTTATGATTCCACTTATAAGCGTATTTGGAATATTCTGTGATTGGAAACATGTCCCACATTGTAAATTAATTAAATATAAACAACTTATATATTAAACCTCAAATAAACATGTTTATTGATTCTTTGAATTAAATAACGTTATGAGCTGTAACTGGCCAGTGAAATGCCAAACGTTCAAAAATTGGTATGTTTTGCTATTTCTAGCCACACCTCCGACTCCGCCCACTAATCCAATCCTTGGGTTATTCCCGCCCCCTGAGTCTCCGCCCACAGTTCCCCTACTTTTTTTCCCCCACTTCGACCACTGCGTACCAGGGGATTATACAGGCCTGAGGTCCCACCCTCGAATTGTCCCCAGGTGTGGGGATAGGTACTCACCAGAGAGGAGGGAGGGCCCGAGGTTGGGTCACTGGCGTATCCAAACTTGAGGGGGCCTCCCTGCAAGGTACGTGCAGGGGCCCCCTCCGGGCTTAATCAGGAGCTCTCTGGACAGAGTGCTCGGCTGAGGGGGCCCCCTGGAGCTTGCCCCCCCCGCACCGCGGGGGCTGCGTCCGCGAGGGAGGCAGTAACGCAGCTCACACTTTGGCGCTTCCCGATTGGAACTGTCACTTTTAGAATCAAATCGGGCCCACAAAACACTTCTGCAACATTCTCATAAGAATGACAGACAACAGATCTTTAAATGCTTTATGTAAGTTTTAAAGTAAAAATACAGACTATACTCTGTAAATTAGCAGCATAGTATATACACCATAATTAAAGAACTCAGTGCAGCTCAGGATAAAATCCGGCATAGATTTAGCATCTAGGAATAGCAGGGTCTCTCTACTGTGAGAGAAATGCGCACTCATACAGTGCTTTGGCCAGTGGGGTTCATACATTGGGCTGATGCAATATTAACAGAACTCGAACGAGCACGCTTTGTCACTGGCTCACTGCACTCTGGAGGCTCTCTGAGATCTTTTTCTGCTGACTAGTGTCGGAATCAACAATAAAATCACATGACAGAGGATGACGTCTAAACAGGGTGGAAGGCAAGGTTCAATATTAGCAATAACTCACATTTAGCTCTCGAGTTGTATTAATACAAATTAGCGCTCACAACAGTAACATAGCCAAAAGTAAACATGAAACACTGTAAATAAACAGTTATAACTAAAACAAACCCCCAAAATACTCTGATCTAACTCCAAGAAACCTATATTTTTAGCGCTCTATTCAAGATAAAATAACCTATTTTTAACTGTTAGCTTCCAAAAAGAATACATTAGAATATATAATCGAATTCAGTCACTACTCAGCCACTTTCCATATAAGTTGAAATTTCTAGCTGGTTTGAAGATTTAGCAAGCCATTAATTAATTGGTGCGTAGACAGAAATCTGCTTTGCTGCACTGGGGTATTTTTTATGCCATATAGCGCCTTGTACACACAATGTATGCACCTTCGATAGCTCAGTTGGTAGAGCGGAGGACTGTAGTGGGGAAGCTGACATCCTTAGGTCGCTGGTTCAAATCCGGCTCGAAGGACTTTTCTTAATTTTTTTCCTCTGCTTTACAAAACTAAGCGCCTCTTTCTCAGACACTCACACACCCGGGCTTTTCCTGCCTCCTCTCTTCTCCTTTACAAGCCGGCTTTCTCCTTTGGCGCGAGCGGGCGGGTGTCTCCCTCCCCACTCCCTGTGTGCAGCCCCCGCTGCAATCCTCCATCATTAGTCAGAGACAGGGGCCCCTGGGCTGAAGAGCCAGGCCGGGCCCAGTGGGAAGCAGCCCTGGGAGCTGTTTGTTGACTCTGGCATCAGGTGATGTCGCTGAGAGCGCTGCTGAGAGATCCTGCTAGTGTGAAGGTTGTTGTGAGGGAGGAGTGTGTGTGTATTGTGAGACGGAGTGTGTGTGTTTGTTGAGCCTGTGGCCCCCTGTGTTGGTGACAAGGAGCTGGAAAATGAGAAAGATCAGTTACCAGCAGACAGGGCGGGTTGAAAGACACGTCAAGTAGCCGGTCAGCAGACGGGGTGCATATCTGCTCCTCGTTAGTATAGTGGTCAGTATCCCCGCCTGTCACGCGGGAACCGGGGTTCAATTCCCCGACGGGGAGGGCAGTATTTTTTTTTCTTTTTAAACTTATACTACATTTCGCCAATTGAATACCGACTTTGAGTGCAATTTTTAATGCGATGCTGACACTTTTTATTTATGGCCACCACAGCTGGTACAACGTAAAACATTTACTAATGCAATCACACACCCTTCAAAATCTATCACGGACAGTTTGTAAGTGCTACACCTTTTGGGATGGATTGCTGCCTTTTTTTATTTTAAGCTGCTGTGTACTTTCTTGGAAATGAAAACGTGTAATGGGGGTTATTATTGAAATAAAAATCGGAGGACTACATAGTGAATAATAAAAATAATAAGGGTGCGGGCTCTGAATGGGGACTTGATTTATATGACGGTGAAACTTTTCATGTTTATTTAAGTGAAATGGTTTAGAACTTACTGGCACATTCTGAATGCAAAGGAACCCCTGACCCGGACGTGCACGTCCCACCACCGCCAACAGTGCTTTTATGTTTCTTGGGTCCAGGCATGATTTCTAAACCCAGGTCAGGTGTTAGCGCCGCATGCTGGGACTTGTAGTCCAGTTTTATAACCCTCTACAATTAGGGCCCCGGGCCCCACCATCTAAAGGAGACTCTGTCCAGGGGGAGCTGCACGTGTTCACCCGGGACACCTCAGAGCTGGGGAGCCCCGAGAAGCTCTGACCACCCTTTTAATTGTACTTTTTATTTGATGATAATTGATTCTTGATGTTTCCATTCTCAGGTATGTGAGAGGTGGGTGTCAGAAATCTTCCATGCGTGGACACTCTCCACAGACTTTAACCTATTTAAGGCAAAGTCGTTGTTTTCCTCATAGTTTGCCTCACTGCAGTGCACTTTCTGTGTCTGCTGCTATTTTCCCTCCTCTAATAAATACTAGCGTGCTTTACCTACTTTAGTTGAGGAACAAAATTCCAGTCAGAAACAGATTCAGCCACACAATTCACCTCACATGTGCTATAATGCTTTTCAGCACTCCCTGGTGGTCTAGTGGTTAGGATTCGGCGCTCTCACCGCCGCGGCCCGGGTTCGATTCCCGGTCAGGGAAGGAGAATTTTGCATACTTTTTTCACTTCTATGGTTGATTCTGGCCAGGGAAATATTTTATTTTTCATTGTGTTTTTAATTGTAGAGGAACACATTTTTTTAAATTTAAAAAATGGAACTGTTTTATTACATGTATTTCTTCTTCAATTTAAGTGTCACCAGTTATAACCTAACATTCCACACAGACACACTGACAGAAGAGTGGGGCGCTGGTTCACCAAGCTGATGATTGGCTTAGTAGATTCAGGAGACTTTCACCGAGAACCTTTAGTGCTGACTAGTGTGAAACTATTAAAGTTTGTTATTGAAGCAGAATCCATAATAATAGCAAATGACACAGGATAACGTTTAAACAAGATGAAAGACAATGTAAACAGGGTTCAATATTAGCAATAGCTCACATATAGCGCATTATTTTTATGAATAGAAAATTAGCGCTCGATCTCCTCCCGGGCCCAAAAATGTCATCACCACTTCAATTCTGTATCACAGTGCACCATTCATTAATTTTAGCTTCTTCTGTTTGGTCTCTTCGAAATCCTTCTGTGTTCACACTCACTCCACCCTAATTTTTTGGCTGTCTTATTTCCCTCTGGCTGTCCTACCATACATAATTCTTCTTTCTTATTCACTTCAAGGCTCAATTTAGTAGGAGGTTTCTTTAAAGTCTCCTCACCTTTCCCAATAATATGGACAGCATTTGTTTTCTCTTCTCCTCTTTCTTCATCTTCTCTTGTCCTTTCATTCAATTCATCTATGCCTATTCTTTCCTCTGCATTAGTTTCACATGTTGCATCACACACGTCATGATCTGTAAGGCTTTTGTTAGATAAAGGAGTAAAGAATTTCATCATAAACTCATGCTGTCCCCTTGATTTAGACCCTTTATAAGCATTAGACATATGTTTAGTAGCCAACAGATATAGATTCTCGATTTACAATAGATACATTTTCTAAAGAATTATCAAAATTAGAACAAAAGAGTTCAATCAAGTTTTGTTGGTAATATAGAGTAAGAAAACCAGGACAAGAGAAAGAATAAGACAATGGAAGGTGAAAATAAGCTGCCCCTTTGGCTGCAGAAGCAGGCAGATAAGAGCAAATAAAACAATTTTCACCTTACATAACCTTAACGTATTCAGATAACATTTTATAATACACATTATAGCTATAAATATTCTCATCTTGTGGAAAGTGACATTTTTATTTAAGATGGAGGGATAGTCACAGAAGCAACAGTAATATTATTTAAATGGAACTTTTCGGACGGTGGATTATATAGGGTAATGGGGCTCCTGAGAAATACGCAGTGGGTGTTTGCTATTGAAAAATTAGGATTACGGTGCATAAGGGTAGGGAGAGCCACCCTCCTCCCCAACGTGTGGATAACCACTGATAAACTAAAGCAGCATTCCTTTGCACACGCCAACAGTGTATGTTATATACATCATTTACAGTAACAAAAAACACGCTTGTTCCTCCGCTGAAACAGTCACTTCAGTTTAATCCTGAAATCCTTAGCCAACACGTGTTTTGTTGCGCTTAATGGTTGTGCGCAGCGACTTCTTCAGGGCTATTCTCTCTTTGTATGGACCCTTAATCCCGGATTTGAGATCAACCACTCTAATCGTTAGGCCACATCCTGTTCAAGGTATGGTGATAATATGCCTTGGAAGTAGAAATGTAAGCAATGCTATTTCAGAGAATATTATCCTGGACAGGAATGCAATAAAATGTTAGTCAAATGTCATTGTGTTTAAAAGAAGGCAACTTACAAACGTGCGCTTGTAAAATGGAGGTGTTGCTGCTCAGACCTAATGTAACCACATGACAATTTTTCCACAAATGTTCACTGCCTCTGCTTATGCGTATTCTCAGTCCAGTTGTTCGAATCACAGAAGTCTCAGGTTTTCCACTCTCCACATCAGTCTGTGATTCAGCAGGTTGTTCATTCAATGGAGATGGTGGGTTTCTGGTCTGGACTTCCTCCTCTTCTGAAGCCTCAGATACCTCGAATCACAGGAGACTAGGAGAATTGGCAGATGTTGACTCTCTATCTTCCCTTTCGTGCCTTGCCCTCTTGGTATGGGAGGAGTGTATCCAATTTGGAAGACCATGACACTTGACAGCAGTGATCGTGACCAGAGTCAGTTGGTAGGGTCCATGCCACCTCGCTCCAGGCAGGACTTTCGGACGTGTTTCTTGATGTGGATCCAATCACCAGGGTTCAAATCATGCCCCGGAAAGTCTCGTACTGCTCGAGTAGCCTGGTCAAGCTGATGAGAGATGGAACGCACCACATCAGACAATCCTTTGCAGTACTCAAGAACCGTGTCATCTGTGATATTTAACAGGGTGGTACAGAGGGCTTACACATAGATTTTCCATCAATATTTAATGCAGAGATAATCCAGTTTACTTGCATGAGGTACTTCAGATACTCATGAGCTCTAGAGGAAGAATCTCAGGCCATTTGAGTGATGTAGCAGCACTTAGCTTTATTAGTCTCAATCAGTCTCTCTACCACTCCAGATGCTTCCAGTCTATAGCTGCAGTGGAATCTTTGGTAAATCCCTAAAACCGTACGTATCAACTACCTACTCTCACTTTTAAAGTGTGTTCCTTGATCAGATTCAAGATGAGCTGGCAAGCTGAAACGTGGTATTAACTCTCACAACAGTCTTTGGCGACTGTTAGTGTAATCCCACCGCATGTTCTTGCTCTAGTGTCTTCCGGGGGCGTGACGCAGACACAGCCAAAAGACAGCTGGACGAAGGAAGGACCGGTTGGGCTGAAGACGGAGGATGCGAGAAACCTCGAGGAAGCAGAATCCAGCAAGGAACGATGACCGGGAGAGGCCGACCCCAGAGGAGAGACCCAAAGGAATCGACCAACAGACGGGAAACAGTCGGACAACAGAGCCAGTAGAATTAGTGCCTAAAGGCACTTCCAGCCAGGCTAACCGTCCCGGGGGAGAGAGGGATGGGGTGACTCCCTCGGTCATGACCCGGAGGACTGTGGCTCAAGGTAAGTACCTTTATCAAACCTCTTTACATGGGGTAGGTGGAGGAAAGGACACACGTAAGGCATAGTCCCTCACAGACGTAAAAAGCATGCGACACTGAGAGACGCATGAGAGCACCCAGGGTGATGGTGAAGGGTTAGAGTGTGTATTAGCAGAAGACACAGACGCCTGACCTTGCCTTATATTTGTTTATTTTGAGGACATACATCTACCTCTTCTTTCGATGGGATGGGAAGGATCAGGAGACTGGTGACCAGGACCTTGGGGATAAAAGACAGCGTCCCGGTGTACAGTGAGGAAACTGACACCGCTAAGACTGGATTTATCCTTCCTGTTTAAGAGCCACTCCTCATGGGACTCTACTTGTTCCTTTGTTTCTGTTAATACTATATTAAAACAATAGTACCCATTACCGCTTGAGTGTCCTACCTGACCAAGTGACCACAAGTGGTGTTAGAAGTGGGATAGGTCATTTAAGACTACCATGACTCACCCATTACCATGGAGGCTATGGTCACTCAATTAGCCAAGGGACAAAGACATTTACAATTAGTCCTGCAGCAGCAGACCCAGAATGCCCAGAAAGAGAGAGAGGCCTTCCAGACCGCCCTTAAGGAACAAGCAACTATCCTAGCGGCCAATCAACAAATACAGGTCACCGCCATTTTGCTCCTGATGGACGCCATTTCCATGGCCCGAGTTCATCCAAATATCCTCAGTTCAGTGTTACAGAAGTTCCTGGAAGGGGATGATCCTGACTATTTTTTGTGAACTTTGAAAGAGTAGCAACAACGGCTCTGAGGCCCCAGGAAAGATGGGATCAGTACATAGATTCCTCCTGTCGGGCAAATTACAGGCCACATACCAAGCTGCCAATCCCGCGGGACTCACTCCCTGCCCTAAAATTAAGAAAACCATCCTTGAAAGACTAGGACATGACACAGAGTATTACAGGGCTAAATTTCGAAAAGAAAAGTGTACAGCTGGAAATAACCCCAGAACTCTCTATTATCGCATCAAGGATCTGGGCGAGAGATGGTTGCAACCCAAAGCATCCACTATAGAGGAGGTCATTGCTAAGGTTTATCTGGAACAATACCTGGAGGCGTAACCCAGTGATACACGTACTTGGATAAAACAACATCCCCACTTAACGGTGCAGACCGCAGTAGAGCTGGCCTGCGCTTATCATAGGTCTCCAGAATTTAGGGTACAAGCGCTAAAAACAACTACAACCACCCAGAAACCCTATCCCAGAGTGGTAGAACCAAGACATCCAGGAGGAAACAGAAATATGATTAGACCCCCCTTTGAATACTTTTCCGACCCAGTCAGGTCCCCAATGCTTCAGGGGTTCAGAATGGGGACACCTTGCTAGGAATTGCCCACTCAAGGGAGAGGGGTAGAACCCATGGAAGTAGGGTGGTCACAGGGTCGGATTTTAACTACAGGAGAAACCCCGGGACGATACAAGACCACCATACGTCTGAATGGTAGGTCCGCAGATGCGCTATTAGACACAGGGTGCCACCACACCATTGTTTCTCGGTAATTAATACCTCACAGTCAGATTTCAGAGGAAGCACAGATACAGGTTTCCTGTGTGCATGGAGTCGTACGATTGTATCCTCTGGCTGAGGTCCTGCTCGATGTAGAAGGAGATCCACAGGTCAGAAAAGTAGGAGTAGTACCCGCCCTAGCGGGAAAGGTTCTCCTAGGGATAGATCTGCCTCGTTTTGACGAATACTTGCTCAAAGTAACCAAAAGAAATCCTGAAGCCTAATGGTTATAGGAAGCCCCCTTCTCTGCCTCAGACATAGCAAGTCCTGAGACAAAAATACCCAAGATCAGAGCAGAGAAAAGAAAAGAAAAGACAGACCAGTTTATAGAGCAGCTGGACTGTCACCTGTTACCCGTCTCCATTCCTCTCCAGATGACCCACAGATGCCGATGAGGAGTTTTAGAACAGCATAATGGTAAGACAACATATTAGCCCAGGCGTGGACGCAGGCTCAAGAAGAAGACCCCGACAAGGTAGGACATACTTTTGTGTAAATAGGGGACTCCTGTATAGAATTAGTGGACTATCTGACTGCCGGGCTAAACAACTTTTGGTACCCATAGCTTTTCGAGACCAGGTCCTACACATAGCACACAGTCAGGCGGGGGGCGGGCCCTATGGTCAAGAACATACTCTCAAGTAGAGAAGTTCTATTGGCCCGAGATATATAAGGAGGTTGCCAAGTTCTGCGTGTCCTGTCCCTGGTGCCAGTTGGTTAACCCCCCACAGAGAGAAGAGCGCCTTTGTGGCCGTTACCCATAATTGATGTTCCCTATAAATGAGTAGGGATGGATTTGGTAGGATCCCTTCTTCCCTCTACCCGAGGACATCAGTATATTTTAGTGATGATGGACTATGCCACTCGCTACCCTGAGGCGGTACCCTTGACAAGTATAACAGCCCTTTCGGTAGCACAAGCAATGGTATCTTTTTTTTCGAGAGTTGGTTTCCCAGCAGAGATACTGACCGACCAGGGAACTCCCTTTATGTCTAGATTTGCACTTTTCTTGGAGTTAAATAGATCCGGACAGCAGTATATCATCCACAAACAGACGGATTGGAGGAGGGATATAATCGTACCATAAAAATGATCCTTAGGAAATGCATAAGTGACGCTGGAAATGACTGGGACCGCAAACTTCCATTAGTGTTGTTTGCGATCAGGACATGAACAAAAGTCTACGAGGCTCAGCCCTTTTGAGTTACTATTTGGGCTACGACCACGTGCACTTTTGGACATGGCGGCTGAGCAGTGGAATGAGGTTAGGGTACACGACTTTCTTGAAAAACACCTTGTCTGGTTTGTGGGAAGAAGTACATCAGAATATGGAAAGGGCACAACAAAAACAGAAAACCTATTACGACAAAGGTACCAGTGTGAGGGAATTGACAGACGGGGACAAGGTGTTTATTCTTCTACCTTCCTCGGATAAGAAACTACTGGCGACCTGGCAAGGCCCTTATCAGGTGTTGGGGAAAGTCATACCTGTCACATACAGAAAAGCAGTTCCACGAACAGGACCGAGGGGCCAGATATATCATATCAACCTATTAAAGAAATGGGAAGACCCCACCCCACAGAGAGAAGATGTTGCAGCACGGAGCGTCAAATTCCCCCTCCGGCACAGACCAACTACCTCAGCATCAAATTCACTCAAATACATTCATTTGGTGGGGCCCATAACACCAAATATACTTACACTCCGTTGAGCTGTTTTTCCTGAGGGAAATACGCTTCCAAACGCTGACATGAGAGGAATACCTTTACCTTACACTTAAACACATTAACCTCAGACCTAAGATACCCCTCTCATAAGGAGATGGATCATTTAGTTGTTTTGAAGGTTTAGATTCACAGTCATTTAACTAGTCTTAAATCCCATCAAACTCTCTTTTTATAATAATCGACACAATACATTTGTCAATTAATCAAATATTCTTTATCTAAGAAATATTGCAAGAAACGTTAGAAATCATCATCAGCATTTCAGAGCATTATATTTACCTATTCTGGTTAAAGTCGTCCTCTAAGTCAATCAATCAAGGAAGAATTTATTCAGCAAAGTTAGGCCGCAATTCAGTCTCTCAAAGATTCAGGATAACAGCTGTCCAGCAGTGTCACCGTCCTCTCCATCAGCATAATGTCAGGAAATCGAGTTCGTCAAAGAAGAGCAAGACCTAATAGTTCAATTCCCTACCTACTTTTATAATGAAAATAATGTCAAAAAGTATCAAGATCGGGGTTTAGAGAGTCCTGATTGGTCCATTTGGGGTAGCGGGGTACAGTTCTCATGGTGTCGAATGATGAAGTCATAAAACTTGCTTGTTCCGGCTTTTAAATTGAGCTTTGTCTTTGGTCTTGGATGGGTTCCCGGAGCGTCCTTGAAGGGTACATGTTCTCCCGGGGTCAGGTCCAGACCACTGCTGCTGGTGGTGACGCCTGCGCACTTCACCCAGAACCTCGTGTTTTCAGGGCAGTCACATTTAACGTCTCGTTCAGCCATCTTGTTTAGGCCGAAATGGTCAACTTAAGCAAAAGAAACACACAAATGTAATTAAAACATAGAAATGACTAATAAAATGTTATCCCCTTGCTAATACGTGTGTGTATTTATCTAGCAGAAGCAACACTCAAAGCGGTTTATTCTCACTGAATAAAGCACAAATCACAAATACATCACCAAAGCGACAAATAACATGCAATATTCTAGTTTTCTACTATTAATATGCGTACTCAAATTAGTTTACAATTAATATAGCCATGCAAGGTGCAATTCCCATGTGTAATTCTTTGTTAATATAGTTGATGAGTTATCACTTCAAACAAATTAATAATATTACAATTAATTGATTATTCGGATTAATATAAACATGGAGAATGGGGGTGTGAGGATTCGCAGGACGGACATACCCGTGTAGCACTATGGGAGGGTTCTTCTCGTAGCCGAAGCCGTCCTCCCGGTGTTCCAGGAAAACGGGACTGCCAAAGACTACATTACCCATGTAAACCTCCTGTCTCTCCACAGAAGGAGATCGAGGAACACCCGGAAGTAGGCGGGGTTGACCTCGGAAGTCTTATCCAAGACCCAATGAAAGAAGGCAGGAGCGGAGGGATGGGGTGGCAGAACAGCGGTGGAGTGGAAGGAGCACGGCGAGACGAGCGCAAGAAAGAAGGCAGACCCGATACGGAGGTAGCAGAAGGTGAAGCCAAGGAACAGGACGTTTGGACGGAAGGCGGCGACGTGGACCCGGAAGAGCAGTGGTGTGAAGAGTGGTGGTGTCCAACGGAGGATGCTGGGGAGCGGCCGCAACTCCGGAGAGTTGCCGCGGAGCCGGTGAGTACCACCGTCCCAAGGGATCAAGGGGGGGGACGAAAGGGGAGTGGGTAGTGCCTGAAACCAAAAGGGGGTGATTCGTGTAGATATTCCTCCCTAGGCTCAGATGAGTGGAACGTGTCCTGGTCATAGAGAATAAAAACCCTCAGCGCACCCTAAGTATATAACCGAGTGTGACCCAGATAGTACTGGTTTTATTTTCGACCCTGAGAAACCTCCTAAACTCCGAACCCGTCTCAGGATTGGAAGACGGAAAAGGGACCCCCTTGACACTTAAGAATAGTGTCGTAGTTATTGTCTGTTGTTTTTTGGTATTATTTACGTCTTTCCCCCCCCCCTTCCCTCACAACCCTTAAGAAAAGAGAACCAGAACGAGCACTTCCTGGTGTGGTGGAGGTCGCATTAAAAACACAAAGGAGTGTAATAAAACTCGTAACTGACGGCTCCTTCTCTCTTTCCTCCTATGAGCCTCCGGGAAGACAGCGATACGAGCGATTAAGAGGAGCCCGGCACCTCGGCTTCAACATCCCCTTTAGGTCCAGCTCAGGGAGCAGCGGGAGGAGAAACAGAAGGATTTGTGTTTTCGAGACTTATTACTGCACCTAAAGAAAATAAAAGTCTTTCGTTTGGAAAATATATACAGCCTCCTCGTCTGCATATCAAACTTGCCCTCTCACAATTGGTGTCAGAAGAGGGATTGAAAGGCGTCATGGAGGCTGCCTTAGCCAAGATGGCAGAAAACCTGGAGCATCTAGGGAAAGTAATGGAACGCTTCCTGACTGTCGTGGAAGAAGACCGGGGCAAGTTACGAGTACTTACGGGTCAGAACCAAACACATGGGGCAACTATGGACAAAATTACCGAGGTACTCGGACACCAGAGAGGTCCTACCACCCTTCCCTCTGTGGTTTTACAACGCTATGTGTCAGGGGAAGATCCAGACTATTTCTTTACCAATTTTGAACGGATGGCGACTGAGGCCTCCTGGCCAGTTGATAAATGGGGCCAATATCTGGGTCCCCTCCTATCAGGAGATCTACAAGCAGCCTATCAGGCCGCAACCGTACAGGGGGTGGTTCCCTACTCCGACATCAAGCGCAGTATTATGGAACGGCTGGGAGTAGATGATGAGACTTATCGGCGGAAACTACGACAAATGAGGGAGAGACCCCAAGAAACCCCCTGAGCCCTATATTTCAGGGTAAAATATATGGTTGATCGGTGGTTGAAACCAGCCACCACAGATAAGGAGGGGATTATGGGAAAAATATATTTAGAACAATATTTGTCCTCTCTTCACCCTCCTATCCAAAAGTGGGTGCGACAACAGGCCAACCTCACCCTTGAAACAGCAGTAGAAATCGCCAGCGCCTTTAACAGGGCCCAGGAGGTCCAGAGGGGACGCGAAGAAGATACCGGGAAACCCGCGGGTCATGGGGCCCAGAGTCCTCTACGTCCTCAGTTGGTAAAAAGACAGGACCCCATAACCATTGTTCCCGGAGGTCCAGTCCCTTGTCCCCCCGACAATGGGTCCCCAGTGTTTCTAGTGTGGAGGTATGGGACACATCGCCCGGTTTTGCCCCCTGAAAGATTAACCGATGGAAATAGGGATGGCTCGTAATTATTACTGCTCTCCCTCCGAAAAAGGAAAAGCCCCCTATCGACGCACTGTATCGGTGAATGGTCAATCAATGACGGCCCTAGCTGATACGGGGTGCTTACACAGTGTAATACGTCCTCAAGAACTGGGGAGCCGAATCGGTCCCATTGACGGAACTGTAGCCATTCGGTGTGTTCACGGGGATTCCAAGCCGTATCCCACAGCCCGAGTACAAATTCAACATCCATACGATTCAGGAACAACCCTAACTGTTGGTTTGATACCTCACCTACAAGCAATACTGGGGAAGGACTACCCCAAACTGCCTCAGTTATTACACGGGGCCAGGTCCAAGGAGGAAGAGTGGTGGTCCTCCGCCCCTTTTTCTCAAGACAAAGATAACGAGTGGCCTCCTTCCAAAGAGAGAAAAAGCAGAAAACAACGGAGAGCCGAAAAGTCCAGAAGCCCGTTAGCATTACCCGTCCTTCTGGATGAGAATCCCTGGGAAACCGATAGAACCTTCCATGCCACACAGCAAGAGGATCCGTTACTACAGGAGGCATGGAACCAAGCCTTAGACCACGAAGAACCACAGCGCGTAGGTCCTTATTTCTTTAAGAAACATGGGTTACTATATATAAAAGGGATCCCCCAACCAGAAGGCCCAGTTGTTAATTCCAGGTCCTTTCAAAGAAAAGGTGCTGTTTCTTGCACACAGCCACTTGTTAGGGGCTCATTTTGGGGCGGAGAAAACGGAGAAAATGATCATGGAGCAGTTCTACTGGCCAGGGATTTATCAACATGTCAAGAAATACTGTAGAGAGTGTACAGTGTGTCAAAAGAACAGTAGATATCATCCTCCCCGAGCTCCACTACGGCCCCTCCCTATAATAGACGAGCCTTTCCACCGCAACGGTATGGACATTATAGGGCCCTTGTTACCATCCCGCAGTGGATGTCGGTATGTCCTTGTCTTAGTAGACTACGCCACCCGATTTCCGGAGGCCATACCCTTACGTCGACCCGATGCCTCTAATATATCGAAAGCTATGATCACGGTCTTCTCAAGGGTGGGTTTCCCAAAGGAAATATTGACTGACCAAGGGACCCCTTTCGTGTCACGCTTGATAAGGCAGGTCTGCTCCCAGTTAGGGGTTAAACAGATAAGAACAGCGGCTTACCATCCACAAACAGATGGTTTAGTGGAAAGTTACAATGCCACCATTAAAACCACACTTAAGAAGCTGTTAGCTCTTGAAACAAAAAAATGGGAAGATATGTTACCTCTGGCCTTATTCGCCATTCAGTGCAAAGAACAGAAAAGCACCAGCTATTCGCCTTTTGAGTTGTTATATGGTCATAAACCCCATACCTTCTTGGACATGGCCCAAGAAGGGTGCGAAAAAGAAACAGACAACTCTAAACCCCTATCCGAATATGTATCATCCTTGTGTACCCACCTAAGCCAGATCAGGGCTATAGTTCAGAACAATTTAGAAGATGCCCAGAAGGCACAGAAAGGACAATACGATAGAGGGACTAAAGAGAGAACTTTCCAAGTGGGTGACTCAGTGTTACTCATGATGGCTTCATCTGATCAAAAACTGTTAGGACAATGGCAGGGTCCCTACCAAATAGTGGAAAAGGTAACCCCTGTGACCTACCGTCTTGAACTCGATCCCGCTAGACATACTACCCAAATATACCATGTTAATGTGCTAAAAAAATGGGAGGGTCCTTTGCCGGTATCAGTTAGTATAGTAGGGGTACGACCTCCCTTGTTTGAACAGTGCATCGCTCCCGAACTACCTCTTACCTCACGGGACGACCTTTTTCACGTCTTTGACTGAATCCTTTTCTACCACTCCTGGCCGAACCACCCTTATAGAGCACGCCATAAAAACTCCCCAAGGAAAACGGGTTCGTTTGAAACCCTATCGCATTCCAGAAGCACGTCGTCAGGTCATAAAAGAAGAGGTACAAAAGATGCTACACATGGACAACATTGAACCATCCATAAGTGAGTGGAATTCCCCTATTGTCCTCGTACCGAAACCAGATGGATCGGTGCGATTTTCTATCGACTTCAGAGAAGTCAATAAAATATCGGAGTTTGACACTTACCCCTACCAAGAGTAGATGAGATGGTGGAACGGATAGGTAAAACAAAATATATCAGTACGTTGGATTTATGCAAAGGCTATTGGCAGGTTCCCCTGAGAAAACAAGATAGGGAGAAAACGGCGTTTTCCACCCCGGAAGGATTATATCAATTTAAGGTATTACCCTTTGGGCTACATGGGGCACCAGCGACATTTCAGAGAGCCATTAATATAGCACTACAGCCCCATGAGTCGTATGCAAGCGCCTATATAGATGACATATTCGTCTATAGCAACACGTGGGAACAACATCTATCACACCTTTTTCAAGTGATACAAACCTTAGGACAATACGGTCTTAAAATAAATCCCGCCAAAAGCCACCTCGCAGCCCAGACTGTTCAGTACCTCGGGTATCTATTGGGGGAGGGGGTTATAAGACCACAATCCACTAAATTAGCTGCAATCTCCCAAATATCCCTACCCAAAACCAAGAAAGATCTTCGAGCCTTCCTGGGATTATTAGGCTACTATCTCTGATTTATCCCTCAATTTTCCCACCTGGCAGCCCCTTTAACTAATTTACTTCAGAAAAAGGTCAACACCGAAGAGATATTACGACATCCTCCCCCAGATGTTCTACATGCCTTTATGGCCTTGAAAAACACACTTACCTCAGATACCGTTTTAATTAGCCCAGATTATTCCCTCCCCTTCCTCCTTCAAACAGATGCCTCGGACTAGGGATTAGGGGCTGTTCTGTCCCAAGAGACCCCCCTAGGAGAGAAGCCCATCCTATACCTTAGCCGCAAACTCTTCCCAAGAGAAAACTATTACGCCACTATAGAAAAAGAAGCCTTGGCCATTAAGTGGGCCATAGAGACTTTACGCTATTACCTTGACGGTCGGGAATTCACCTTGTATACTGACCACGCCCCACTAGAATGGTTAGCCAAGAACAAGGGCCACAACGAAAGAGTCCTTAGATGGTTCCTTTCCCTGCAACCATATCGATTCCAAACCAAACACAGGAAAGGGAGTGAACAAGGAAATGTAGACTACCTGTCCAGATTTCCCCAAGAACGGACTCTTAGTAGAAGGACAGCAAGGGAAAGGGGATGTGAGGAGTCGCAGGACGGACATACCCGTGTAGCACTATGGGAGGGTTCTTCTCGTAGCCGAAGCCGTCCTCCCGGTGTTCCAGGAAAACGGGACTGCCAAAGACTACATTACCCATGCAAACCTCCTGTCTCTCCGCAGAAGGATATCGAGGAACACCCGGAAGTAGGCGGGGTTGACCTCGGAAGTCTTATCCAAGACCCAATGAAAGAAGGCAGGAGCGGAGGGATGGGGTGGCAGAACAGCGGTGGAGTGGAAGGAGCACGGCGAGACGAGCGCAAGAAAGAAGGCGGACCCGATACGGAGGTAGCAGAAGGCGAAGCCAAGGAACAGGACGTTTGGACGGAAGGCGGCGACGTGGACCCGGAAGAGCAGTGGTGTGAAGAGTGGTGGTGTCCAACGGAGGATGCTGGGGAGCGGCCGCAACTCTGGAGAGTTGCGGCGGAGCCGGTGAGTACCACCGTCCCAAGGGATCCAGGGGGGGGCGAAAGGGGAGTGGGTAGTGCCTGAAACCAAAAGGGAGTGATACGTGTAGATATTCCTCCCTAGGCTCAGATGAGTGGAACGTGTCCTGATCATAGAGAATAAAAACCCTCAGCGCACCCTAAGTATATAACCAAGTGTGACCCAGATAGTACTGGTTTTATTTTCGACCCTGAGAAACCTCCTAAACTCCGAACCCGTCTCAGGATTGGAAGACGGAAAAGGGACCCCCTTGACACTTAAGAATAGTGTCGTAGTTATTGTCTGTTGTTTTCTGGTATTATTTACGTCTTTCCCCCCCCTTCCCTCACAACCCTTAAGAAAAGAGAACCAGAACGAGCACTTCCTGGTGTGGTGGAGATCGCATTAAAAACACAAAGGAGTGTAATAAAACTCGTAACTGACGGCTCCTTCTCTCTTTCCTCCTTTGAGCCTCCGGGAAGACAGCGATACGAGCGACGAAGAGGAACCCGGCACCTCGGCTTCAACATCCCCTTTGGGTCCAGCTCAGGGAGCAGCGGGAGGAGAAAGAGAAGGATTTGTGTTTTCGAGACTTATTACTGCACCTAAAGAAAATAAAAGTCTTTCGTTTGGAAAATATATACAGCCTCCTCGTCTGCATATCAAACCTGCCCTCCCACAGGGGGTATACAAAATTTTGTATTATCCGCTCCAGCAGTCCCCCCTTTGGTGATTATATCACCACACTAATTTAAAATTTTGTATCCCTTTTACAGAAATTTGAATTGATTTCTTGTTTCGTTCATATTTCAGTTTCCCCTGTTTCTTCTCTTTTTGCTGTTTTATCCATGCTATCCTTTAATTCTTCTAGTTCTATTTCTTCAAATTCTCTTTCTTGTTTCTTATCCCTTCTCCTTGAGTTTTCTCTTTTTATTCTTTTCTGATTTTTATTCTTTCTACAACCAATACAACCTAATCTTATTATTAATACTAAGGTAATCACACAAGTTAATGGAAATAATATCTTACCTATAAATGTACTACCTAATTTTACTACAAAGTCCTTAATAGCTGATATTTTCTTACCAATCTTCTCCCAAACACCTTCAACCTCCAGTGGTACAATTTCGTCATGCAATTCTGTAATATTCTTTATATAAATTTTCAAATCTCTACTTTCGTCAGGAATGCAAGTACAACAATGTTGAATTTTCAGCATTCCACAGACTCCCCCCTATTTTGCCAATAAAATATCAAGAGCAAGTCGATTTTGCAATACCATAGCACGCATGGCAACCATTTCAGTACTTACCAATAAGAATCCTCCAGCGGTGCTTGTTTACAAGCGATCCACTACTGTGGAAAGTTTTCTAATTTTGTTTGCATTCAGAGATATTCCCACTGCGGGTATCAGTGCTCCAAAAATGTCACCCACAATTTCAGTCCAGGATTCTCTCTTACTACATGCTAAATAACTACCTAAGCTATATACACCATCTTCTCCTCTATCCATGTGAAAAATCTTTGGAAAGACCAGGCCAACATAACATGTGCCATACCAGTGGTCTGGCAAACGATAATATGCCCTGTTCCCGCAAATGAAATACAGTCCTGGAAAGACTGGTTCTCTTCCACCTTTAAATCCCCATCCTCCCATGATTCGGTATGTATCATGGCACTCACTATTCCCTAGAAAATAATTGTCATACGCCGCCTGATTCCTTCTTATACACAATTTCCCTTTCTGAGGCCAATCTAAAGCCATAGTTGGACTCGTTTCTCCTCTTAAATGTTTCTCCGTTTCTACATCCCAAACCGTTTTCTCCACTTTCCCTTCAGAAACCCTCCTTTGCATTTTCAATCTCCTTTCTTCAACCATATCCAAAAATGTCTTCTCCTCTTTCTTTAAACTGCAAGTCAAGTTATTTCTAAATATATATTCTAAGGTTAGTTCATTTGTCTCTAAGAAAAATTCACCTAATACCTTTGCAGGTTTTACCTTGTTTAGTTTGTTAATTGCTGGTACCTGTGAAAATATAGTATCTACATCAGAAAAATAATACTTTAATTTACCTGTTTGATAAAATAAACTAGCTATTACACTACATGTTATTCCATATGTTACAGGAAGGTGATGATAAGTCACTCCTTCAGATACAGATGCAGGTAATTGCATACATACGTAGCAATCCCTTAGGTCCATTGTTTTTACATATTCATACAACAACTTTGAAAACACATTGTTAGAGAAATCTGTTATTGATCTGTCTTTATGTAAATAGTTTTTATGTATTCTAGTTGGAACTACCTTTTGAACTTTCTCTATATTAGTTATGTTATCACTATGTCCTTCTAATGTATCAACAGTAACTTTAAATGAAATTAGCAGAGCAAGAATACTCCAAAGAAGCATTAATAATCCTGTACAACAACAACACATTTTGCACCATCTTCTAAGGAAGGTACATCTACTTTTGCTACTTTCTATGTTTGCCATCTTTCTAAATGAGCCGTGTCTTTTGACTTAGCCTCTTCTACTTCACAACTAGTTTCTACCCCAAGGCATCTAAGGCACCTACGTGTTTCTACCAGCTTTTATATTTTTCTGTATTTTATTGTTTTTCCATCAGTAACTTCCTTGTCTCATTCAGTTTGGCATCTCATCATCTTTCACTTTCCTTTTGTTTTCAGCATACAGGTTGTCCTGAACATCCGCTTCTTCTCTAATATCGGACAAGATAACTCTCAGGATTTCCGATTCTTCGTCTTCCTAAACCACTTCCGGTACAACCACCTCTGGATTTCCTTGGCTATCCGCCTCTTCCTTCACTTCAGGCAGGGCCACATATGTCCATTCCGGTGACTTATACTTCTGGTTAGGTTTTCTTGTTCGTTTGTTTTCTTTGACTACTGTCTGTTCTTCTTCTTTCGATTTTTCCTGACTCGTTACTTCATTCACCTGTTCAGCTCTTTGCGAATTTACACGTGTCAGTCGATACCTCAGTCTCTTTATTTTGTTTGGCCACACCTCATCTTTTGCCGCTCTTTTCAATTTACTCCCTTTATCATTCTTTTCAGTTCTCCAAGCTCTCTTTCTCAGAACTCGGCCTTCTGGTATTTCATCTTCGCTTTCCTCAGACTCTGTTTCAACTTGCTTTTTACCTTCAATGAGTTCTTTTTCCACCTCTTTTGTTTTCCCTACTTCTGTCCCTCCTCGTATCTCCGTCACGCAATCTTCCTGCTGACTACTTGTCCCTGCTTCTAACTGGATGTTGGAGTTCCCTACACCTCCTCGGGGGTCTTCCGCAATGATCTTTCCCTCTCTCTCTGTATCTGGCACCTGTCCATATAAGGGTGTTGTCTCAGGTGGAATTTCTCTCAATCCTTCATCTGGCACTTCCTTCTCACGGATTTCTTTTATTGTCTCTCCACTGTCCTTTTCTTTGTTCTTCCTTTGTTCTTTCTTGGATGAATGGGCTCTTGGTTCTGTCTCTGAGTCTGAACTGGATTCAGAAATCTGTAACCTTTTCCTCAGGGAGTTACTTCTGGGGACCAAAGTTAACCTTGGCTCTGTCTCCCCCCTTTCAGAGTTTTCTCCTTCTTTATCTTTTGGCTCTCCGTCATCTGACTCAGTACTGGATTCTGACTCATCAAAATATTCCTTTTCTGTACAATCAACTGGATTTGGAATTCTCAAAGTATGACTTGCATGGATCCAGTTCTTCAATCCAGCACACTTCACAGCTGTTGTTATAGTCAAAATGACTTGCCTTGGTTTTCCCCACCTGGGAACCAAACAGTTTCTTCTTCTGTATACTTTTATCCTTACCCATTCCCCTGGGCTTAGATCATGAGCAGGCTTCTTTTCAAGAGTGGTGGCATCCGCTCCAACATGATGAAACACAAAATGAACTGCGTCAGCCAGGCTTTTACAGTATTCCAATACCATGTCATCAGTTATTGTCATCAGCTTGTTGACTGGTATAAATACATGTTTCATTGCGCGTCCCATGAGGATCTCATGAGGACTCAAACCAGTAGTTCTGTCTGGTATTGATCTAATAGTCATGAGTACTAGAGGCAAGACATCGGGCCATTTCATACCTGTGGCTAAACACATGTTCCCTATTCTGTTTTTGATAGTACCATTCATTTGTTCTACTACACCAGAAGCCTCTGGTCGGTAGGCACAATGCAGTTTTTGTCGTACATTCAATGCTACACAAATCAATTTTATGATCTCATTATGAAAATGTCCTCCTCTGTCTGATTCAATTGTTATTGGGAACCCAAACCTAGGTATAAATTCCCTCAACAATAATTTTGCCACTGTCATTCCATCATTTCTTCTTGTTGGGAACACCTCTACCCACCTAGAGAATAGGCATACCATTACCAAAACATACCTCAACCTGTTACAAGGAGGCATCTCAATGAAATCTACTTGCATTCTGGTGAAAGGCCCTCCCTCTCGACCTATTGTTCCTAGACTCACCACTGTCTTTCTTCCGGATTGTACTGCTGACAAATTAGACATCTTTGACAAATACTTTCCGCCACAAGCCTAAACTTGGCATTATACCAAGTTTGTTTAAAAGACCTAATCATGGCGTCTCTTCCTATATGTCCCTGTCCTTGATACATCTGTGCCATGGCAGACATCATGCTATCAGGCATAACTGGTCTTCCATCTCGATAGACCCACACATGAACTTTCTCTCTTGGTGCACATCCTGCTTTTACCCACTGTTTTACTTCTTCCTCTCCTGCTTCTTCCTGCAATTGTCTTACCTCATCCCAGGTTCCCACAGTGTTAGTAAACGTTGGGAAACAAGAAATAATTTCCTTTTCCTTTGCCCGATTGATTGAATTCTGATTTCGTGCACAATACTGTGCCATGTCATTGGCGAATATATTTCCAGTGGCAATGTAATCACCACTGCGACTATGAGCAGCACATTTTACCACAGCCAATTGCCTAGGCAGCTGTATTGCCTCAAGCAACTTCCCAACCACTTCAGCATTCTTAATGGGAGTTCCACTTGAGGTCAGGAAACCTCTTTGCAGCCAAATTTGGCCGAAATCATGGACCACCCCGTAGCCATATTGGCTATCAGTTATCCCAGTCACTCTCACACTTTTCCCAATCTTACATGCTCTAGTCAGGGCAACAAGTTCAGCTACTTGGGCTGACCTTACTCCCTTCAAATAGGATGCTTCCATCACTGCTGCAACTGTACATACCGCATATGCTGCACTCAGCACTCCATCATCTGTTCTCAAACAAGATCCATCAACAAACATGACATAATCACTTTCTGGTAAAGGGTCATCTTTTATGTCAGGTCTTGGTTTTGTACAAAAGTCAAGTACATCCAAACAATCATGATCTGCTTCATCTCTTACCTCCACATGCTCTACATCAGGCAACAATGTTGAAGGATTCACGTTCACAAATCTCACAAGACTCACATTTGTTGCACCCAAAATGACCTTTTCATACTTAGTCAGTCAGCTGTGCATCATATACTGAGTATGACTCCTTGTTAAAAGAATCGCCACATCATGAGGCACAAACACTTTCACAGGGTATCCCATCACAATTCCTTCACTCTGTTCCAAACTTCGACATGTAGCAGCTACTGCTTTCAGACACGCAGGAAGGGCTACAGCTACTGGGTCCAACATGGATGAAAAGTAAGCAATTGGTTTCCTCAGTTTTCCATGCTTCTGTACTAGAACAGAGAGTGCACATCCATTTCTCTCACTGCAATACAACTCGAACTCCTTATCATAGTCAGGCATACCTAATGCTGGCGCTTCACACAATCCTTCCCTCAGCTTCTTGAATGCTGCCAACTCCTCTTTGTTCAAATCAATTGGATCTCTCACATCACTTCTTGTCAATCGTACCAAAGGTTTTGCAATCAATGAAAAGTTACCTATCCACTGACGACAATATCCAACCATTCCCAGAAACATTCTCACTTCTCTTTGGGTCATTGGTGGACTCATTCTTTTTATGATCCTGATTCTATCTATTGTTGTTTGCCTGTGTCCTTTCTCAATGCTGTGTCCCAAATATTGGACTTCTTTCTTACAGAATTGTAATTTCGATGGTGACACTTTTAGTCCTCCATCTGCCAAATGATTCAGCAAAGCTACCGTGTCTACTTCACAAGCTTCACGAGTTTTCGATGCCCCAAGTAGGTCATCGATATACTGGACTAGTACTGAATTTTCAGGCATTTCTAGACTCTCCAAAGACTTTTTCAATAGCTGATTAAATATTGAGGGGCTTGCTGTATAACCCTTGTGGAATTCGACACCACGCCAAAATACGCTTGCCGAAACGAAATGCAAAAATTTGCTGACTGTCATGATGCAGTGGGATGGAAAAGAAAGCATGGCACAAATCAATCACTGTGTACCATTCTGCGTCATGAGGGATCGGATATAAAATCACAGATGGATTCGGTACAATGGGACAACATGGTACAGCAATTTTGTTTATCTTTCTCAGATCTTGCACTATTCGGAACTTCCCACTAGGTTTTTTCAGTCCCATTATTGGTGAATTACATGGGCTACTCATTATTTCTCTCAAAATTCCTTGTTTTATCATTCTCTCAATCACAAGAGTAACTCCTTCGATTATTTCAGGGGTCAATTTATATTGTGGGACATTTGGATAACATTCTCCTTCTTTTACAGTTCTCTTTACTGGATCTACATTCCTCATCAATCCTACATCTTCTCCTGTGAAGTGCCAAACTTCTGCTTTTACTGATTGTTTCAATTCTTTTGGTAGTTTGTCAGGGTTGAATACAGCATATGTTCCTGTAACCTCTTTCTCTCTGTTTGCCAATGTCACTTAATACAACACATCATCATCTGGTGTTTCAAAGGCTATTCCATCTGGAGTACAAAATATAGTGCAATTCATCTTGCACAATAAATCTCTACCTAACAAGTTCACAGGACTAGTGTCACACACTACGAATCTGTGCATTTCAGAAAATTTCCCTATACTAACTTTCACTGATTCTGTAAGGCAAGTTTTAATCTGTCTGTTGGACACACCAACTACTTGGATCGTTTCATCCGAGAGAGGAAGATTCTTGACATCTGCTGATCTAACAGTTGATCGAGTAGCACCAGTATCAACTAGGAAAGTAATATTTTCATTATTAACCTTTCCATCTACAAATGGACCTGTCTGGTCTACTTCTAGAGTTGTGCCAAGTACGCACTCCTCTTCCTCCCTTCGGCACCGTCAATAACCCTCTTCTGAATCGCTTTCATCGCGTTGCAGCCAATACTGCGAAGCTAGAGCGTTGGGGCTTATTTACCTGTTCTTCGTTGTAGAATCCATTCTCCTTACTATACTTCTGGCAATTTTTGTTCTGTGGAAAAGGTGGTTTTGGCACCTGATTCTGTTGTGTTACACCCTGCTGTTGTCGTTGCTGTTGACCACTCACCTCATTCTGCACCTGTGGATTCAAGGATGAATTTTCATCATTAGTACTTGGTGGATTCTAACACTCGGATTTCCAATGCCCTATCCTACCGCAATTATGACACTGAAATTTCTTTTTAGCTTCCTCAATATTCCCTTTATTTTTCTCAGGATTAAATCTTTGTTTTGACCCAGCTTGTTCCACTAATTGTGCTTCCTGTCTCTCGGCTTCCTTTACCTGTGCCCACATTGCCTTCTCTTTTAGTTTTCGCTGTTTTGCTTCAATTTCATCACTGAAATATTTAGCATGTCGCAATACTTCGTCTATTTTCTTATTTTGCCAATCTCCCGAATTCTGTTTTATCATTTCACTAATTTCCGGACGAAGACCATATACAAACCTGTATACGAAATGACTCAAATCCTTGTCACTCAAATTTTCATCTCCACTGAATTGTTTAAAGGCTAAGATTAACCTCTCATAATAGGCATGTACTGATTCTTTGCTTTCTTGATGTGTTCTGTCAATTTTCACCCAATCTGTCTCTTTAGGGGGTACCTTGTTCTTCAGGAATGCCATCACCTATTCATATTTCTTCATTACCTCAGGGTCTGGAGCTCCTGTCTTAGGATCCCTTGGGTATTCCTGTGTCGGCCAATCTATTACTATTTTACATTCTGTCCATAGATCTGCTGGTACTATTATGTCAAACAAGCTAGTCAGGTCAATCCACAATACTTTGGATAGCTTCACAAATCTGTCCACCTGTCTATACCACTCAACGGGTTTTTCACGCAGTCGAGGGAAGTCATTCGTAAATAACCAAATATCCTGTCCAGTCCATGGGACATGCACATATCCTCCTCCCGGCATCTATCTCATAGGGTATTCTGTCACAACCTTCTCTTTTTCTCTAATACGATAAGCTGAAAATGTTTTGTCTGAAACTTCGTCTCGCTTACGATACCATCTGCTCTTCCATTTGTCCACATCTCCCCATTTTCTCAACAAAATATTTATATCCTTAATCTGACCTATTCGTCCTGTGGTATTCATGTTTTCAATGTCTTTTTCGGTGAAGTCTTCTCGATAGGGTTCCTGTAGGGCTTTTACCTTTTCAATATCAATATCCATTTCATTCGCCACTTCTTCTAATCTTTCATGAAGACTTTTTGCTCTCCATGTAACGCTTTTGCACAGAAACAACAACTCCTCATCTTGGCAGGTTTTTAATTTCTCTGTCGGGATAGTTCCTACTATTAATTCTTCCAGTACCATTCGTAATTTAGCTACATCTATTGACTGAGATTCCTTGTCTTTCTTTTGCAAGCTTCTCAACCATTCACTCAACTCCTCTGTAGACGGTCCTACTGGCTTCTCTACATTTCCTTGTCCAAAATCTTTTTGTGTTTCTGACATCGTCTCTATCATTGTTATACGTTTCTCTGAACAGTTCTGACCTACAAACGGGTTATTTGAAAAATTCGGTTCAATCATACTCATAGTCTGTCTCCATGGATTCTCACACTGACCCATTCTTGGTTGTTCAACCGGTCTATTATTTTTATAAGGGACTGTCAAACAATGTTCACTGTCTTTCTGCTTGTCAAAAATAGGCAATACTGGACCTATCGTTCCTGGTACAGTTACCGCTTCCAAATTCTTGGTTAATTCTCTTATTTTCTAGGGTTGTCTTTGCTAATTCTGCTGAATTTTCTCCATCCAATTTTCCTCCAGAGTTCTTTTCTACCTCTCTAATAGTTCCTTCCCAAATCTTGGAAACTCTGGTTCCGATTTCATGATTCATACTGTTTCTTTCATTGGGGCACATGGAGTTAATATTTTTGGTTCTGGTCTATATGGTGGTGGATTCTTATAGAACATATCATCAAGAATATCATCCTTGGACTCATTCACTC
The DNA here is from genome assembly GCF_964204655.1 of Triturus cristatus. NCBI lineage: Eukaryota > Metazoa > Chordata > Amphibia > Caudata > Salamandridae > Triturus > Triturus cristatus. Next base: position 141,626,924 of record NC_140585.1, on the reverse strand, counting down.
CGTACCCTCTCGACTCCACATTATGCCTCTTTTATACACACTTTCGTCCTTCATTCTCTCCTGCAGTTCTTACGGGAAACAAACGCTCAGTCATACTCGCATTTCGCCACCTTCTCATTCGATCATCATGCGTCTCATGTCCGTATGATCTGAGAACAGGTACCTATATCCTCTACTTTTACTCTGTCTTTCTCGGTCATGCATTTCGTCTTCCCACTCCATCAAAGCCTCGAATTGAGTCGGTCTAGGTCTAGGTTCTAAATTCATCATTCTCTCTCTCAAATTTCTCAAAACTGCCAATTTAAATGAACCATGCTCTGGAAAAGCCAATACTCCGTCTTTTTCCGTATACTTAACCCAGTTGTCTAACCAAATACAGGTGTGATATCCATATTTCGCAACCATAAAGGATGCAGGGGTTTTCGGTGGAGGAAGTAACTGTCCTTCCCTAGTTATGATCGGTTTGTCCTTCTTAAACCACTTCTTAATTTTACCAAACCATGACTTTTTCTCTTTTTCTGGTGGATCGTAATACATTTTCCTTTCTTTCATGTCTTACTAGTTTCTCCTTACGACTTTAACGCTACTTTGTCCAATTGCAGCGCGACTCACACTAACGCACCAATAGGGAGCGTTTTACGTCACCCTGTATTTCTCCACTCCTAGCGCGGCGCACACTAACGCACCAATCCGGAGCGTTTTTACGTTTCTGACCGACTGTCCAATCCCAGCGCGGTCGTTCTGACGTCAGCAGCCGCTGCGGCAGCTCCTGCTCCTGTCTACCCCTCCTTTACAAATCTGCTCAGTAAGTTTTTGTTTCAATTTCTACAATTCTGTTAGTAACAACATAAAAACGTCTCCATTGTCCACTTTGCTAACCAAAGAATAGCAATAGACCTTTCTCACGAGAATTCCGTCTTTCCCGAGAGCAGCGCTTACCTCTGCCCTACTACAGAATCGTTACTTCCGTTGATAAAGTAGCACATCCCTCTACTTCACCCTTCTAACAAGCATTAGCTAACCGTTTCTCCAGTATTTAAGACACATAGTTGGAGACACAATGCTCCTGAGAAATAAAACTAGAGTTTCACAATTAACCCGAATGCCTTTTCATTCACGCACTTTCACACAAGAAAAATGTCGTACATTCACACAGAATCCTGTCTTTCCCGAGAACAGCGAACAGTCTGTCCTGCTACAGAATTATGACATACGTTAACAAAGCAGCACTTACCTCTCCTTTGTCCTTCTATCGAGCTCAGAGAGTACCTATTACCTTTCCAGTGATAAGCGTTATCGGAATGCCAGTTGGATCCCTGGTACCTAAGACCAGAATTTCACAGGTAACCTTCGCTATCATACACACTTCTTCCACACAGAAAATGTCTCTAATGGCAACACTCGGCGATGTCACCGAATCGAACCCAGACAATGCATTGTGCAACTTCAATCGTCACACGTTTCTCCTGTGTACCTACAGGATAACAACAATTCCGTCTTTCCCGAGAACAGCGCTTACCTCTGCTCTACTACGGAACCGTTACAAACTTCCGACTTCCTACATCCCAGAAGCCGTGCAAACAACATAAAACTCGACACGACTCAACATAGAGTGTTAGTACATGATGCAATATCAATAACCGATAATCAATAAGCTATTTACAAGCAGTATTCATCAAACCAAACAATAAAAAACATTGTCTTGCTACCAGAAAACTGTTGCAGCGCGGAGCGTCAAATTCCCCCTCCGGCACAGACCAACTACCTCAGCATCAAATTCACTCAAATACATTCATTTGGTGGGGCCCATAACACCAAATATACTTACATTCCGTTGATCTGTGTTTCCTGAGGGAAATACGCTTCCAAACGCTGACATGAGAGGAATACCTTTACCTTACACTTAAACACATTAACCTCAGACCTAAGATATCCCTCTCATAAGGAGATGGATCATTTAGTTGTTTTGAAGGTTTAGATTCACAGTCATTTATCTAGTCTTAAATCCCATCAAACTCTCTTTTTATAATAATTGACAAAACACATTTGTCAATTAATCAAATATTCTTTATCTAAGAAATATTGCAAGAAACGTTAGAAATCATCATCAGCATTTCAGAGCATTATATTTACCTATTCTGGTTAAGTCGTCCTCTAAGTCAATCAGTCAAGGAAGAATTTATTCAGCAAAGTCAGGCCGCAATTCAGTCTCTCAAAGATTCAGGATAACAGCTGTCCAGCAGTGTCACCGTCCACTCCGTCAGCATAACGTCAGGAAATCGAGTTCGTCAAAGAAGAGCAAGACCTAATAGTTCAATTCCCTACCTACTTTTATAATGAAAATAATGTCAAAAAGTATCAAGATCGGGGTTTAGAGAGTCCTGATTGGTCCATTTGGGGTAGCGGGGTACAGTTCTCAGGGTGTCGAATGATGAAGTCATCAAACTTTCTTGTTCCGGCTTATAAATTGAGCTTTGTCTTTGGTCTTGGATGGGTTCCCGGAGCATCCTTGAAGGGTACATGTTCTCCCGGGGTCAGGTCCAGGCCACTGCTGCTGGCGGTGACGCCTGCGCACTTCACCCAGAACCTCGTGCTGTCAGGGCAGTCACGTTTAACGTCTCGTTCAGCCATCTTGTTTAGGTCGAAATGGTCAACTTAAGCAAAAGAAACACAAAAACGTAATTAAAACATAGAAATGACTAATAACATGTTATCCCCTTGCTAATACCCATATGTGTGTGTATTTATCTAGCAGAAGCAACACTCAAAGCGGTTTATACTCACTGAATAAAGTACAAATCACAAATACATCACCAAAGCGACATATAACATGCAATATTCTAGTTTTCTACTATTAATATGCGTACTCAAATTAGTTTACAATTAAAATAGCCATACAAGGTGCAATTCCCACGTGTAATTCTTTGTTAATATAGTTGATGAGTTATCACTTCAAACGAATTAATAATAATACAATTAGTTGATTATTTCGATTAATATAAACATGCAGAATGGGGGTATACAAAATGTTGTATTATCCGCTCCAGCAAAGATACCCCAGTACCTATTAACCATGTCACCCTGAACAAGCGTATGGCGAGCCCCATCCAAACCTTTAGAGAGGTATCTGGAGAACGACCCAATACTGGGGAAATTCTCACTCCTGACCAAAAACAGCAGTTATACGAAATACTAGACTGTTTCCCAGGACTGAGCTCTAGTAAGCCAGGACATACCTCATTGGTTGGGCATGACATCAAGACAGAGGCAGGAAAGGTGATCAAGCTAAGACCCTATCGCATTCCGGCAGCACGAAGACAGGCCGTAGAGCAGGAGGTGGAGGCAATGTTACAAGCTTGGATTATTGAACCATCTCGGAGTAACTGGTGTTCCCCGGTCGTGTTAGTACCCAAACCAGATGGGAGTCTCAGATTTTGTATTGACTTTCGCCAATTGAATGCCCATTCCAAGTTTGACAACTACCCAATGCCCGGAGTGGACAAACTAATAGAGAGGCTGGGAGGAGCGCAGGTGATGTCCACTATTGACCTTACAAAAGGGTATTGGCAGATACCCCTTCATCATGCAGCCAGAGAGAAAATGGCCTTCTCCACACCCTCTGGTTTGAAGCCTTTTAAGATGATGCCCTTCAGTTTACATGGCGCCCCTGCCACATTTCAAAGGTTAATGGATATAATATTACGATTGCATCAACATTATGCGGGGGCCTATCTTGACGATATTGTCGTATACAGTCCAGACTGGGAGACGCACAAGCAACACTTGCAGAACATCTTTTCCTCCCTTCTCCAGGCTGACCTTACCTTGAACTCCAAAACAACGACCTTAGGCACTGATCATATAGAGTAATTAGGATACTCCATCCAGGTAGGAATGCTAGAACCACAACATAACAAGCTGGAGGCTATTCAGGAGATATCACATCCCACAACGAAAAAAGACATACAATCATTCCTGGGTCTAGTGGGCTACTATAGACGGTTTATTCCCCAATTTTCGGATATGGCATGTCCTCTCACAGATTTGTTAACCAACCACCAACCAAATCACAAAGTAAAATGGACCGATGCTCAAGAGGAGAGTCTCGGGGGGTTGAAGTCATTGTTGTGTAAAGCCCCTATCCTGATGTGTCCTGACTTTGAGAACCCTTTTATATTGCAAACAGATGCATCGGATCGAGGGTTAGGGGCCATGTTGTCTCAACCTGACAAACAGGGGGATCTGCGACCTGTCCTTTACCTTAGTCGAAAACTGTTCCCACGGGAGGTACATTACGCAACCATGGAAAAAGAATATTTAGCCATTAAATGGGCCATGAAAGCCTTGCAATATTTTTTGTTAGGACGTACCTTCTTCCTGATCACAGACCATGCTCCTTTGACCTGGCTTGCCACCCATAAAGACACGATTCCAAAGGTACTTCGTTGGTTTCTATCTCTGCAGCCTTTCTCTTTTCAGGCCCTACATGCTCCAGGAAGGTCCCAAAGGGAATGTTGATTTTTTGTGCCCAGTATTGGTATGGCCCGATTGTCCATACTTGGAGGAAAGGCAGTGTAATCCCGCGTCATGTTCAAGTGGGATTTCCAACATGGTGGCAGCGTCAAGGCATCAAGGGAGTGAGCCCAGCGCTCTAGTGTCTCCCAGGGGCGTGACGCAGATGCAGCCAAAAGACGGCTGGGCGAAGGAAGGAATGGTAAGGCGGAAGACGCGAGAAACCACAAGGAAGCAGAATCCAGCAAGGAGGACGACCGGTAGAGGCCGACTCCGGAGGAGAGACCCATGGGGAATCGACCGACAGACGGGAAATAGATGGCCCAACAGAGCCAGGAGAATTAGCGTCGAAAAGCACTGCCAGCCAGTCCAACCATCCCGGAGGAGAGAGGGACGGGGTGACTCCCTCTACCATGACCCGGAAGGCCGTGGCTCAAGGCAAGTTACGTGGGGTAGGTGGAGGAAGGGACACATGTAAGGCCAGGTCCCTCGCAGACGTAAAAAGCATGCAACACTGAGAGACGCTTGAGAGCACCCTGGGTGATGGTGAAGGGTTAGAGTTGCATATTAGCCAAAGACACAGATGCCTGACCTTGCCTTATATTTGTTTATTTTGAGGACATGCGTCTACCTCTTCTTCTGCTGGGAGGGGAAGGTTCAGGAGACCGGTGACCAGGACCTTGGGGAGAAAAGACTGCGTCCCGGTGTACAGTGAGGAAACTGACACCGCTAAGACTGGATTTATCCTTCCTGTTTAAGAGCCACTCCTCATGGGACTATACTTGTTCCTTTGTTTCTGTTAATATTATATTAAGACAATAGTACCCCTTACCGCTTGAGTGTCCTACCTGACCAAGTGACCACAGTTAGACTGTGACATCTTCAGGTGGGATACCCTCAATCCATTGCGAGAATAAACATACAATCACAAGGATATACCTCATCTGATTACATTGAGGCATCTCCAAGGAATCTATTCGGAGGGGATTCAATGGACCATCCAATTTCCCAATGTGACTCATAGTTACTGCTACTCGTACCCACATTGTGCTTTTGACAGATCACACACCTCATACAATAATCTTCTGCCATCATTCTGAAGTGAGGATTATACCAATGTGATCTGAAAGTAAATACCATCCCATCTCTCCCTACACGGTTATGGAGCACCGTAGCTGGTAATAGAGAATCTGGTAGCACAGGCTTTCCTTTTTCATTGAAGCGATCAGTAGATCATCAATGTATTGGGTTAGGGTTGAACTACAAGGTAACTGCAAAGTCTCTAAATTCTCTTTAAGAATTTGATTTAAGTAAGTAACCTTGTGGGCACAACCCAACACAAGGGTTTTCTCTTGGAACCGAAATGCAAAGAGATACTGGCTCTCTTCGTGCAACAGAACAGAGACAAATGCCTGGCAAAGATCAATGAGAGTAAATCACTCTGCATCTGAGGGATTCTGAAACAAAATCACAGCAGGGTTTGGTACTACAGGATAGCATGGGACGACGATCTGATTAATCTGTCGGAGGTCTTGTACTATCCTTGGCGCACCTTCTTGACGTATGCTCAACCAGAAACATTCCATATGGCACCAAGCTCACAATTGCTCACTCCTCAACCCTGCGAGCTGACCTCACCATCACCCTCTACAAAAATGGCATCATTGTGATCCAAGCCTCAACCAATAACCTTAATAAATTCGCAGACCATTTCACCCTCCTCAGAAACCATGTGCGTGACACGGATAGGGTAACTAACATCCGCGCCAATGACCCACCGTCCTGCCAGCTTAATGTGCCTAGCCACCCTCATACCCTCCCCAATGGCTTCTATAGCAGTTCATCCTATCCCCCCAGCGTGTCTACTGACCCTGGCTACAGAATCTCCCCTACACCTTTGATATCCTCCCACCTAGCGCCCCCCACCAACTGGGAGACTGGTATGCTCCCTAAGACCCCGGACTCAGATCGAGCTAGCCCTCCAATGGTTCCCAACACTTATCACCCCAACCTTTATAGCTCGTCCCCCGGCACCTCCAACAGAGTCGCCCCTAAACCTCTGATCACCTCCCCGCCAGCCATCCACCAAAACCGCGAGCTTGGTACGCCTCCAAAGACCCTCGAGTCGGCTCAAGTCATTGTGATCCAAGCCTCAACCAATAACCTTAATAAATTCGCAGACCTTTTCACCCTCCTCAGAAACCATGTGCGTGACACGGATAGGGTAACTAACATCCGTGCCAATGACCCACCGTCCTGCCAGCTTAATGTGCCTAGCCACCCTCATACCCCCCCAATGGCTTCTATAGCAGTTCATCCAATCCCCCCCAGCATGTCTACTGACCCTGGCTACAGAATCTCCCCTACACCTTTTATATCCTCCCACCTAGCGCCCCCCACCAACTGGGAGACTCGTATGCTCCCTAAGACCCCGGAATCAGATCGAGCTAGCCCTCCAACGGTTCCCAACACTTATCACCCCAACCTTTATAGCTCGTCCCCCGGCACCTCCAGCAGAGTCGCCCCTAAACCTCTGATCACCTCCCCGCCAGCCATCCACCAAAACCGCGAGCTTGGTACGCCTCCAAAGACCCTCGAGTCGGCTCAAGTCAACTTTTCTCCCCTTCCACCTACACCTGCCGCCTGTACTGCTCCTGAACCTTTGCCCCCCTGCCCTCTAGTACCTCCAGCCTATATTGATCTCAAAACTCTGCACTCCAGAGCGGCTAAACTAACCCAAAGCATCCATAGCTCCATTCTGGACCTTATGAACCTCCTTCACCTTGCCGAACTCTCCCGTGCTAACCTCAAGCCACCCCAATCCGCCCCCCACTGATCTCCGAGCATCCCAAGCACCCAGCACCACTATCCTTGAGACATCTTCACCCCGCAAGCATCCTTGCCACCTTTCAGAGGAGGAATCCCTCTCTTACAACCCTACCACTGCTACCTCGAATCCACTAGACCTCACGGGAAACTAAATCCTAGCCATCCTCCAAGACCACAACTCTGTCCAAGTCATCCCTTGTCCACTAGATGCGAGTCCCGAACACCCCATCAGCACGGTCACCATCAACCCAAACAGGCCAGCTACCCACCATAACAGAAATGTGGTTAAAAGCAACCTTGAGCCTGTATTCCTGTCCGTCCAGACCCCTGACACTCCCCCAGGCCCCCACCTATCTGGTCTCTTAATCAATTGCCGATCGGCAGTTAAGCATGCCGCTGATATTACTGACCTCATCTGAACAAAAATTTAGACCTAGCTATACTAACCGAATCATGACTCAATGAATACTCTTCCCCTTGCCTGGACCTATTAGTCCCTCCTAACTACAATAGTGCTAGACTGGACAGACAATCCAGCAGGAAAGGAGGAGGCATCGCCTGCATCTACAGATCTAGCCTCCTTGTCACGGAACTCACGGCGGACACCACTGACTCCTGTGAATACCTCGCCCTCTCCATTTGCAGCAACTCATTACATCTTTGCAACTTGCACATCTTTTACCACCCCCCAGGTTTGAACGGCTCTTTCTCCGATCACCTCTTGGAAATCATCACAACTAAGATTTCCTCCAATGCTAAAGAGATTTTCCTTGGTGATTTCAACCTGCACTGGAACGACCCTAAGGATCCCCACGTCAACGCCATCAAAGATCTCCTAACCGATCAAGCCCTGACTCAAGCCTGCTCTCTGCCAACTAACTCAAAAGGGGCCACCCTTGACTGGATCATTTCTAAGGAATCTTCAGTCAAGCTTATCTCCATAGACCCATGTGACTGGTCTGACCATCACGCCATTGCCTTCCTTTTACCTGGGACCCACAAGACAAAGACACCGCGAACGGTGATTCCCAAATGCTGGATCAGAGACACCAAGAACCTTGACCTTATGAAACTGGAGGCTCGCTGCAAATCTGACCTCCCCACCCTCGCACTTAACGACGGTCAGTGACCTCAATGAACATTACTCGGCATCTGTATCGAACATTCTGGACGACCTTGCCCCTCTAAAACTAAAAAGAACACAAATCAAAGACAGAAACCCCTGGTTCACTTGATCCCTCAACTTGGAGAGGAGATCCCTACGGCATCTTGAATATTATTCCAGGATTACAGCAAATTGTTTACGGGACTCTGAATGTCTGCAACTGGTGAGGTAAGGGTTCTCATGCATTGGCAAATTCTTGGCTTTGCTTTGAACTCTGTTTAAAAAGGTGGCGTGCACTATTTCTATGCGTCAACCTTCATATTAATTAGATATTCCTCTGAGTGTGCCTTTTCCTCCTTTCGTGGCCTGTGGGTCATTTACAGGCACTGGCAGTGTTGGAGAAGATACATTGCACCTGAGGTGGTTTACCTTGCAGTCAGCAGGATCACTGACTGAGGGCATAACAGTACACTCTGTGGGCCTGAATAGAGTATATTTGGTATTTGCGTTTACATTCATTTGTACTTTTGACATTGCCTTAAGCGCGCTGTGGTGTAATCAGTGTGGCTACTATTGAAAAGGGGAGACAGCGTTTACAACGCTGGCAATACCACGCAGGTTGATAAAAATGCGGTCGTTACAATGACCGTGTTGTTACCACGCGTGGCATTACATTTCAAGTCGTTTCAACAACTTGCACTAGGTGGCGTGCAACACTAGGGAATGTGTTGGATTTTAAATCTAACACCTACCCTGCTGTTGCGCTAACTGGAGTAGGAATAGTAATTTATACTATTCCTAAGTCCAGCGCGCCGCATAGCGCAAGTCGTTGAAACGACTTGCGATGTAATGCCAGGCGAGGTAGTAACGCGACCCTTGTAACAACTGCGTTGTTACCTACCCAGTGGTAACACCACATGTTGTATCATAATACATTCATTGAAAAGATATTAACAAATTCTTCAGTGCTCTGTTGGTGGGAAATAGAACTGTTAACATTTGGATAGGATATATATCTACACATTTCAGCTAACTTATCTTCTCATTTCAGCTCGCTATGATGAAAGAATAGTGCCGCGGGACTGTGGATGTGAAATTACTTTCTTACATGTGTTATGCTGAAAAATAAGCGCGTCTATTAATATGGAGAAATTCTTCGTGTATTTTATGTTTGCTGTTTTTACAGGGGTTCTTCATAGAGTTATGGGTTGCTGGTCCTCCCCCTGTAACACAAGGCATCTGCTTCTCAATGGTAGGCCCTGAACATGTTCTTCAAACACAGACTTTAGTATAGAAATACTGTTACGGTGTATAAGTAGGATTGCCTACTAGTGCTCTGACTCATTTGCATCACTTAAGAAAACGATCATTAGGAGTTACTTGGACAGGAACTTTCGGATCCCCTACTCCATTAAAACCAGGCTGGGCTTTAATTTTACAAGTGATGTCATGCATATATGTGTTGGGGCCATACGTAAGAACGCTGATGGTGTCTTTTTCTCTTTAGGTCTCCTCCCTGCTGTTCCCATCCTTTCCTTTTCCTTTCCCTTGCTTGATCACCTCAATATTCTGTACTTTTCTAGCATTCGGAATTGAGGCTGTCGAGTGGTGGACCTTATTGAGCGACAAACTGATCCTGAGGAAGTTGTCGGGCTGACAATTACTTCCTTCAAGATTCCTTGCTCTATCATATTTTCAATAACTGGGTGATTCCACTAATGGCTTCTAATGTCATTTTTTATTGGCGAATCTGAAGGAAAAGAGCATTAGGTTAAAGAGTAATCTTAGAAGGCTTAGTACCTTTAATCAACCCAATCTCATTTCTAGTAAAATCCCAAACTTCTTCCTTAACTGTTTCTCTTAAGTCAATAAGCAAATCTTCAGTAGCGAAGACTGGATAAAGCCTGATGACAGACTCTTGTGATTGTAGGTTGAACTCAGCATCAGCTGCTTGGGCCTCAATCTCTACACCATCCTGCTTACAATATATGACACAGTTCAATTTACAAAGAAGATCTCTTCCTAAACGTTTACAGGACTCGAATCACAAGTTACAAATTCATGGTGTTCATTGATATCGCCCATCTAGGACAATAATCTGATTAGTATGTTCCTGATTAGTGATATCTACAACTTGGACTTCTTTTCCAGAGTGGGAGTAGTTTAGGGACCTCCACAGTTCTGTCTGCCGAACAAGTTGCTCCTGCATCTATAAGGAAAGACACTGGATGTCCATTTACCTCTCCTTCAACATATAGGCCGCTCGGATAAACTTCTAGCACTGCTCCTCCCATCTCAGGTACCACCATTGTTCCTGATTTAGGGCACTTTCAAACATTATGGGACCTGGACCTCCTTGCATTTTCATGGGGTTTTGGGGAGTTCTGTAATTTTCCTATTGGTGAAAAAGACTTCCCTGCATCTGTAGTTGATTGTAACTGTTTCATAATGCTCCAGTATTTGAAACTTTCTGAACAACCATAGGGGGTGTAGGGACTGGCAACATGTCTTCTTGACTAATCCGATTTACCTCTTGATAGAGTGGCCATGCTTTGTTAAGCGATGGCTAATTTTAAACTGGCTTGTAACATACCCTGGCATGTTTGGTATTAAACATGTTGGAATCATACCCCAACACCGTAAACTGTGTTGGAGGTATGATTCCATGCACTGTAGGGCTCCTCCGGGAAGCCCTCAGTGCTCCCGGTTCCAGTCTTCCAGACCCAGACACCAAACATTGGCTGCTGCCGACCAGAGACAGATTCTGCCCTCCTGTTGCTGAGCCAAACTCGACCAGTGGAAGGCAGAAAAATAGGTTTCCTGTCACAGGGAGGCTGTGACCACCTCCCAGACAGGACGTAGTGTTTTGGGACTAGGTGGTGGGGCTCTCTATCGCCACTAGACTACTTTGAAGGGCAGATGTGGTGCCCTCCTTTGCCTTCAGTTGTAACCAGTTCAGGGAACCTTTGGCACCTGCTTTGGCGCGAAACTGGACAAAGGACATGGGAGAATCCTCCCCCTGTCCAGCCTGTCCTGTGGGAGGGACCCCTGAATCGTCTCAAGCCCTTAAGTGCCCTTTCCTTAGGATACTTTTTTTTTCTTTTTTAGAGTTTTATATAGCGCAAACTAGACCCGAGACATCGGGTTTCAAAGCACTTTACATGAGCACCAGTTTCATTACAGAAGAACACATTAATATTTTTTAGGCACGGGGAGATTAAGTGATTTACCCAGAATCACAAGTTGTTGAGCGTCGTTGCCAAGACTCAAACCCAGTTCCCCAGCTTTGAGGTTGACCGCTCTAGCCATAAGGCTACATCCTCTCCCCAACTGAAGGGCTTACCAGCGAGTGGTTCCTTAGATTTATCGTGGGACAAGACTCGGATCCGAAACCACTTCATCTTCAACCGTCTGGCACTTGGGACTTCATTGGACTTTGCTTTGGAAACTAAGACTGTAACTGGGAAGACTCCTGCTGCTCCTTTCGTCCTGCCAGTCTTCTGCATCATCTGTGCCTGTGCTCCATACAGGTTCCTCTATAGGCCTGTGGACATCCAAGACACCCAAAGGAATCTCTCTTGGAGTGAAGGAGTCATTCCCCTGCACCAGCAGGAACCACAATAATGCTGTCCGGTCTGCTGTTCCTGAGCTCTCATGAACTCTGAAAGGTTCAGCAACACAGATGGTGGTTCTGAAACTCCGTTGCGACCTTCACTGTCTTCTCAGCAAGTTTGAAGCTAGTCTCCCTCATCAGAACCACTGGAGCAGTACCACTGTGCACCACGATTACTTGCCGGTGTCAAGGCTTGTTAACTCTCCTTTCCAGAGATCTTCAGGCTCCAAAAAGCTAGAGCCTCAAGCATCTTTTGCTACTAAGATCTTTGTCCTCACCACATCCTCTGCACCGTGGGCCTTCATGATTGGTGAGCTGCTCGAGGTCCTCCTGCAACTCCTGTGCCTCCGGCCTGTGGGTCCTCATGAGGATCTTCTTTGGCTCCAGTGGACTCCCCTGCTTGCTCAGGGCCTTCTCTTTCTTACCTTCTGGTGGTGAGTCCCTTGGACCTTGCTGGTCCCGACGTTGCACATTTTTTGTCTACTATGTCTGTTGCTGTTACCAAGGTTTGTTGGTGCTCCCGGCAGACACTAAACCCCTGGCTCTTGACATGCGATGTGGGACAGCTCATTAATGGCTCTTGGTCTTCCACGGCATCGACTGCTCCACACAGCTGCAGTGCTAAAGTCACGTCAACTCTCCTGTATCTTCCGACATCGGTGGGCATACGTCTTCCGTGCCTCATGGTCACTCCTGTGTGGCCTAATCTCTGTCCCCTCTGCTTGCAGGTGCCTCTCTTCCTGAATCCACCTTTGGGTTCCACCGGACTCTTTCGTCTTCTTTGCCAGCAGCATCTTTACTGAAGTCCTCCATTGTGGTCTACTTTCTCTAAACTTGGGAAGTTTAGTTTATACTAGGGTAGGTAGGTGCAACACCACACTACAACTGGTGAGAGATCTCAGAGCTTCCCAGTCCGCTAAGCACAGTGGTCTTAAGTTCCAGGAACTAAGGATTCTGTGTAGTCTTAGAAGGAAAAGGCAGGTAACAACCCCACTACAAAGTACCTCTTAGAGCTACTTCACCAGGATGACCAGATTCCTGGTGGGACAGTGGAACAGGACAATGTGGGTGGGGATGCTCCTAAAGAAAGGCCAGTAGGGGCTCCCCTACTGACCTTAATTCTGATTATGGCCAGGAGGAATGTGTAAACTGCACACTGGCAAATTCTGATCCCCCAGGGAATGGTGCAGATGGCACAGAGGGTGTCCCTATCCGTAGGTCCCCCTTTATTCCTCCTGGGTGGGTTCAGAGTAGGCAGAGGAGGTCTGGGTCTCCCTCTGCCGTGTCCAATGCTTCAGATCATTCCATAGAGAACTCCATCTCTAGCAAGAGGGGGGGCTGAAGAGGGAATACCACCTGATCAAACTTGAGAGAGTTAGTCTTAGGCTCTGGCATGATCAGTTGGCCCTTGACAAGGAGACCCTGGAAGTACAGAAAGCTAGGAAGAAACTGGGACAAGAGTCCCATGGTAGCAGCAATGGTGTACCTAGAATCAGGGGAACATCCTTTGACACTAGGAACTTGAACAGGATAGTCCCTCCTTATCAGGAGGGGGATGATATCCATATACGGATCACTGCTTTAGAGAGGGCCTGCAAAGTTCAGAAGGTCCCTCAAGGGCAGTGGGCAGCATTCCTGTGGCTCTCCTTTGCTAACAAAGGTGGAGACAAGATCCTCACGGTTAGAGAAGAGGATGCTGACAATTACTCAGTCTTGAAGAGTGCCCTCATAGATGGGTCTGGCTTAACCACTGAACAGTATAGAATTACGTTCAGAGACACCCAGAAGACACACACCCAAGACTGGTTAGGTTTAATAGACAGTGCTGTTAATGCTCTGGAAGGCTGTTTTGATGGATGCATAGTACAGGGCTATGAGGGATTGTACAAGTTGTTGATAAGGGAGCACATACTTAATAACTGTCAGAGTCAACTACTGCATCAGTACCTGGTGGACCCTGATCTGACCTCTCTCCAAGAACTGAGAAAGAAGGCCGACAAATGGGTCCACACCAAGGTTAAGCTGAAAAACCATGGTGGTGGAGGTGACCAGAAGAAGCAAGATTCATCCAAATCCCATGAGAAGGGTGGGGAAAATGGCAAAGACAAAAAGGAGTCTTCTTAAGGTCCCCAAATACCTGCATCTGGGGGTGAGTCCTAAAACTCCAAGAAGGGTAAAAAGAAACCTTGGTGTTATTTATGTAAAGTAAAAGATCCATTGGACAAGAGATGCTGATTGTCCGAAGGCCAAGGAACCTACTACCACTGCTCCTAAGGCAACTGCTCTCGCTAGCACCAGTACAAGTGGTAGTACAGCAACCAATGGATTAGTAGGGTTAACCTTGGGTTCTAAGGTGGGTTGTGTCCTAGGCAGACCTCCAACTCAGGCTATCCTTGTCTGTGATGGTGGCATAGATCTTGCCACCTTATTAGTAAGTCCCACTAACCTGGGTAAGTACAGACAACAGCCTTTAATAAATGGAAAATAAGCTATGGCTTACAGGGACACAGGGGGCAGTGTCACCATGGTGACAGAGAAATGTGTGTCCCCTGAGCAGATCATACTTAGTCAGTTGTAGAAAGTAACCAACGCTAGCAATGTCAGGACTGATCTTTCCTTGGCAGTTGTGAATCTCAGCTGTGGAGGGGTAACTAGCCCAAAAAGAGTTGTGGTTCCACCAGACCTGCCTGTAGATTGTCCTCTCAAACTCCCAGTGAGAATCAGTCTCATGAGGGAGATGATCTCAGTGCCAGAGGAACTTGGCCCTGACCAGGCAGAGTTCTTGGGGGCAGGGGGCACTTCCAGGGCTGACTTGACTTTGGAGCAGCAATCCTGACCCTCTCTTGAGCAGCTCAGACAGCACGCTGCTGCTGAGGAAGCAGGGAGTGTTAATGGATCCTACAGGACCTGTTGGTAAGAAGTGCTTCTGTTTTCTGAAGGTAGAGACCCCAAGCCTGGTGCCACCAGGAGGTTGGTAATACCCCAGAAGTTCAGAGGTTTTCTTCTCTACCTTGCACATGACATTCCCCTTGTAGAACATCTTGGCAAAGCAAGCCTTGGGACATAATTGTCCTTCAATTTCTCTGGCCCCATATGTCTGAAGACACCAAGGAGTTTGTCGCTCCTGTGTCGCTTACCAAGCCAGTGTTAAGTCAGGTGGCACTACAAAGGCCCCCTTAATTCCATTCCCAGTGGTTGGGGTTCCCTTTGAGAGGGTAGAGATTAACAATGTTGGTCCCTTGAACACTTCAACTACATCTGGACACCGTTACATCATAGTTGTGGTGGACCATGCCACCAGGTATCCAGAGGCTATTCCTTTTAGAACCAGTATAGCTTCTGTAGTGGCTAGGGCCCTCCTGGCAATCTTTTCTAGGGTGGGCTTCCCTAAGGAGGTCTTAACAGACAGAGGTACCAACTTCATGTTTAGTTACATCACTTCAATGTGGAAAGAGTGTGGAGTAAACTATAAGTTCACCACAGCCTACCATTCACAGTGCAATGGGCTTGTTGAAAGACCCTAAAGGGTTTGATCATGGCACTCCAAGAGAAGCTCTGGCAAAAATGGGATGTCTTACTGTCCTGCCTTCTCTTTGCCTACAGAGAGGGTCCTCAGATGGTGGTTGGCTACAGCCCATTTTAAATTTTGTTTACACATCCAGTTAGGGGCCCATTGTGTCTAGTTTAGGAGGGCTGGGAACAACCTTGCAAAACTCCGAAACAGGATATTGTGGACTATGTCCTTGGCCTGTGTTCACGTATGGCAGAGTATATGAAGAAGGCCAGCAAAATCTTGAAGCCAGTCAAAAGCTTCAGAATGCTTGGCATGACCAAAAGGCTGTACTGACTGTTTACCAGTCAGGATAGAAAGTGTGTGTGTTGGAGCCTATGGCCCCAGCAGCTTTCCAAGACAAGTGGAGTGGCCCCCACACCATCCTTGAAAAGAAAGGTGAGGTCACCTACTTGGTGGACCTAGGTACTCCAAGAAGTCCCCAAAGGGTACTTCATGTGAACTGCCTAAAGCCTTTTGTAGACAGGGCTGACATGAGTTTGCTCATGGCCACTGATGAGGGACAGGAAGAAGAGAGTCACCCACTTCCTGATCTCCCTTCTCATAACCCTGCTGATGGGTCAATTGAAGGAGTAGCCTTGGCAGGCAGCCTCACTGAGCAGCAGCAACCTGATTGCAGACAAGTCCTCAATCAGTTCAACCACATGTTTTCTCTGACACCCAGTCAAACCCCCTGGTGTACTCATGAAATGGACACAGGTGACAGTGAAGAACAAAGACAGCCTGACCATGCCAGAGACTGCATCAGGACAGATGGTGTAATTGGGGGTCGTTGAGCCTTCAGATAGCTCTAGGGCTAGTCCAATAGTCCTGGTACCAAAACCTCTCGCCAAAGGTGGTAAAAGAGAGATGAGGTTTTGGGTGGACTACAGAGGCCTCAATACAGTCACTAGGACTGATGCCCATCCTATTCCCAGGGCAGATGAGATCGTAGATACTTTGGCCTCAGCCAAATATCTGAGCACATTTTACCTAACTGCTGGCTACTGGCAAATCAGACTTGCTGAGGATGCCAAGCCAAAAACGGCATTCTCAACCACCAGTGGGCATTATCAATTTATTGTGATGCCTTTGGGCTTTAAGAATGCACCTGCCACATTTCAGAGGTTGGTAAACAAAGTCCTAAGATGTCTAGAAGCCTATAGTGCAGCATATATAAATGATATTGCTGTCTTTAGCTCCACCTGGAGGATCACCTGGTCCACCTCAGAAATGTTCCGGATGCCCTGCAAGATGCAGGCCTCACTATCAAGGCTACCAAATGCCAAGTAGGGAAGAGCAATGTTGTATACTTGGGCCACCTGTTAGGTGGAGACCACGTTCAGCCATAGGAGAGCAAAATCAAGACCATCATGGACTAGGGTGCTCCCACTACCAAGACCCAGGTCAGAGCTTTCTTGGGCCTGACTGGGTACTACAGGGGGGTTGTTAAGGGATATGGACCCAGTGTGACTCCCCTTAATGATCCTAGCACAAAGAGAATGCCTAAGAACGTTCAGTGGAAAGTTAGCTGTCAAAGGACATTTGATGACCGGAAGCAGGCCATGTGCACTGCTCCCATTCTGCAAAGTCCTGATTACTCCAAAACCTTCACTGTCTAGATAGATGCTTCTGATATAGGGGTAGGAGCTGTTTTGTCACAACTTAATGCAGTTAACCAGTATCTTTCATAAGCAGAAGGTTGACCCCCAGGGAGAAATGTTGGTCAGCTATAGAGAGGGAGGCCTTTGCTGTGGTCTAGTCCTTGATGAAGGTGGGGCCATACCTGTTTGGCACTCTTTTCCTTGTTCAGACAGACCATTAGCCCCTCTTATGGCTTACACAAATGAAGGGTGAAAATCCCAATCTTTTGAGGTGGTCCATTTCCCTACAGTGAATGGTCTTTTCAGTGGAACATAGGCCTGGGTGTAACCATGCCAATGCAAATGGACTCTCCAGATATTTCCACTTAGAAAATGAAGACTCAACTGGTCTCATCTCCTTACATTTGTGGGGGGGGGGGGTATGTGTGTAGGATCTTCTTTCATGGTTACCCCCTCTTTTTGCTGGTGTCATTATGTTCTTCTGACTAGTCTAACTGGGATTCTGCTAATCAGGACCCAAGTCTCTGTGCTTCTTCCCTAAAGTGGACCATAGTGAGTACTTAGGTAGCCCCCAGAGTGGCTACTGGTGTGCCCATGTAAGTCCCTAGTATATGGTGCTAAAGTACCAAGGGCATAGGTACACCACGGGCTACCCATGGGCTGAAGCATGTATTATGACACCCATGGGAAACCACTCAAATTGTGACTACAGGCCTGTCATTGTAGCCTGTGTAAGCTGGTGCTAGCACCACTTACGACGAATATAAGTTTTCTTATATCTGAGGTCACTGCAATTAAAACCTATGTCACCCCTGAAGCAGGTCTTTCAATCCTGAAGGCAGGGTGCTTAGTTATAAGTGTGCCCCTGCATGAGCATGACACCCCTACAATCCTCGGATTCCATTCTCCCGGGTTGTAAGTGCTTCAGCCATTACAACACATAGACTGGCCATACATTATTATGCGATGGCTAACTCTAAAGTGGCTGTAACGAACCCTGGCGTGGTTGGTATCAAACATGTTGGAATCATACCCCGACACTGTAAATGATGTTGGAGGTATGATTCCATGCACTGTAGGGCTCCTCCGGGAAGCCCTCAGTGCTCCCGGTACCAGTCTTTCAGACCCGGCAAACTATGGCTGCTGCCGACCAGAGACACAATTCTGCCCTCCTGCTGCTGAGCCAAGCTCGAGCAGTGGAAGGCATGTCAATAGGTTTACTGTCACAGGGAGGTTGTGACCACCTCCCAGAAAGGATTTAGTGTATTGGGCCAGGGTGGGGGCGCTTGCCAGCACCACTAGACAGCTTTGAAGGGCACATTTGGTGCCCTCCGTGTATACTCCAGTTATAACCAGTTCAGGGAGCCATTGCCTCTAGCTCTGGGATGAAACCGGACAAATGACATGGGAGTATACTCCCCTCTGTCCAGCCCCTCCTGTGGGAGGGACCCCTGAATTGTCCTAACCCTTTCCTTAGGGTACTTAAGGTCTTACCTAAGGGTGGTTCTTTAGATTCATCATGGGACAAGATTCTGTTCTGAAACTACTTCATCTTCAACCGTGTGGGCATTTGGGACTTCGATGGACTTTCATTTGGGAGCCGAGACTGCAACTTTGAGGACCCCTGCTGCTTCTGGTCTCGTCCTGCCAATCTTCTGCGTCATCTGTGCCTGTGCTCCATACATGTTCCTCTACAGGCCTGTTGACATCCAAGACACCCAAAGGAATCTCCTTCGGAGTGAAGGAGTCATTCCCCTGCACCTGCAGGCACCGCAACAAAGCTGACCGGTCTGCTGTTCCTCAACTCCCACGGACTTCGAAACGTTTCGCAACACAGATAGTGATTCTGCAACTCCCTCAAGGCCTGCACTGTCTTCTCAGCAAGTTTAAAGCCAGTATCCATTGTGGGAACCGCTGGAGCAGTACCCCTGTGCACCACATTGACTTGCCGTTTCCAAGGCTTGTTGACTCTCTTCTTCAGAGATCTTCAGGCTCCAACAAGCTCCAATCTAAAGCATCTCTTGTTACCAAGATCTTCATCCTCACCACATCCTTTGCACCGCAGGCCACCATCATTGGTGAGCTGCTCAAGGTCCTTTTGCGACTTCTGTGCCTCCGGCCTATGGGTCCTCTTAAGGATCTTCTTTGGCTTCAGTCGGCTCCCTTGCTGCTCGGTGCCTGTTGTGACTTACCTACTCATGGTGAGTCCCTTGGATCTTGCTGGTCCCGACATTGCACCTTTTTTGTCTACTACATTTGTTGCCGTTGCAAAGGCTTGTTGGTGCTCCTGGCAAACACCAACCCCCTGGCTCTTGACATCTGACGTGGGACAGCTTATGAATGGCTCCTGGTCTTCCACAGCATCGCCAGGTCCGCAAAGATGCAGCTCCAAGTCCCTGTAAACTCTCCTTCATCTTCTGACAGCTGTGGGCATTCTTGTTCCGTGCCTCCTGGTCACTCCTGTGTGGCATAGACTCTGAGCCTTCTGCTTGCAGGTACCTCTCTTCCTGAATCCACCTTTGGGTTCCACCGGACTCTTTCACCTTCTTCCCCAGCGGCATCTTCACTGAAGTCCTCCATTGTGGTCTACGTCGGTTTCTGACATCAATTCACACCTATGCATCCGGCTTCCCTGGTGTAGGTATCCTGGTTCCCAGGGTATCCACAGGTGGGGAGACTCTCCAACCTTCCTTCTTCCACAGTGTTTGTTCATGGTCCTCTGGGAAGGATCCTTCTTCTCAAAAACTGCAAGCGTGATGTACCCATTGACGTGAATTGAGCACGCGGTCGTGTTCCCACTCTGCACACGGCTTCTGTGGAGTTCCTGGGAACTTACCTTGGGTGGTTTCTTGGGTCCCCAGCTATTCTACGTCTTCTGGATCCAGTCTCTACTTAGGTTGTGGTTTGCATTTCACTTTATTAGTATATGGTTTGGTCTCCCCCTAGAGACCACTGTGTATTTGTGCTACTCAGGTGTTCTATTATAGAAGTATTGTAATTATATCTCCAGGTAGGAAATATTGCAATGTGGTAGTAGGTGTTTATAATAAATACATTTTTTTATAACTACACTGTGTGGTTCTTTTTCACTTAACCTACACTATATGATTAGTACTGGTAAAACAAGCTGCTTTACACTCCTTCTGGACTAAGCCTGAAGGCTGCTCTCCAGAGCTACCACTTAGAGAGCTTTCTAAGATTGTCTAAGACCACTAAAAACACCATAAGGGTTGTCTGGATTCGTTTAGGGTGCTATACTTACATCAATCAGGGGTTTGTATAGCGCAGCTACTCACCCATGAGGGTCTCAAGATGCTAGGGTGGGCAGCTTCGTAGGGTGCTGTGGTCATCTGAAGAGCCAGTTCATGAGGTCCTTCCTGAACTGGAGCACTGTAGGGCTTTGCCGGAGGTGGAGGGGGTTCGTGTCAGGTCTTGGCTGCAAGTTAGGAGAAGGACTTTTCCCCCGTTCTGGTCTTGTAGATGCGTGGCATGGTGGCCAGAGAGAGGTCGGCTGATCAGAGGTTTCTCTTGAGTGCGTGGAATAAGAGGCAGTTATTTAGGTATGCTGATCCGATGTTGTAGAGGACCTTGTATGCATGCGTGAGGAGCTTATAGGGTATTCATCTATCGATAGGAAGTCAGTGGAGGTTACGGAGGTTTTGGGTGATGTGGTTGCAGCGGGGGATGTCTAGGATCAGTCTGGCTGTGGTGTTCTGGACGGTCTGGAGCTTGCAAAGGATTTTTTGCTGATTCCGGTGTAGAGGGCATTGCTGTAGTCCAATCTGCTAGTGATGAGGGCGTGTGTGACCGTTTATCTGGATTCAGAGTGGATCCATCGGAATGTTTTCCAGAGTATGCAGAGGGTGTTGAAGCAGGCCGAGGATACAGCGTTGATCTGGCGGCTCATCATGAGTGATGAGTCCAGTAGAATGCCGTGGTTTTGTGTGTGGTCTGCCGTGGTGGTGGGGTTTCCGAGGGCGGGGGGCCATCAGGTGTCGTCCCATGCTGAGGGGCTAGAGCGGTGGAGTCAAGGATGAGGATTTGTTTTCTTGGAGTTGAGTTTCAGACAGCTGTCCTTCATCCAGGTGGCGACGGCTTTCATCCCTTCTTGGAAGTTGTGGCTGGTGATGTTGGGTTCCTTGGTGAGGGAGTGGAGGAGCTAGGTGTCCTCTGACGATGGTTGTGAGGGGGGGCCATATAGATGTTGAAGAGGGTGGGGCTGAGGGAGGATCCCTGGGGTACTCCACATCTGGTCTTTGTGGGTTCTGAGAGGTAGGGTGGGAGTCTGACTCGTTGCGTTCTGCCTGTGAGAAATGAGCGTATACAGGCAAGGGCCTTTCCTCAGATGCTAGCGTCGTGGAGTCTGGTGTCTAATTTGTGGTGGGAGACGGTGTCGAAGGCAGCTGAGAGGTCCAGGAGGATAAGGGCTGACGTTTGGCCCTGGTTGAGGAGGGCGCGGATGTCGCTGATGGTGAAGAGTAGGGCGGTCTTGGTGCTGTGGTTGTTGTGGAATCTGGATTGGGATATGTCCGGGACATTGTTGCATTTTATGAAGTTTGCCAGCTGGCTGTTCACGGCCTTTTCAATGACTTTGGTTGCAAATGGTAGCAGTGAGATGGGCCTGAAATTCTTGAGGTTTGTCGGGTCTGCAGAGGCTTTTTTTCAGGAGGGGGTTGACTTTGGCGTGTTTCCAGTCGTCGGGGAATGCGGCAATCTCAAGGGAGCAGTTGATGATCTGGCGTGATGGCTGTGGCATCTCTGTGGAAGATGTGGGGGGCGAGGGGTCTGAGTGTGCTCCGGAGTGGATGTTCTTCATGGTCTTTAAGGTGCCTTCTGTCATGACTTTAAGGTGTCTTCTTACATAAGTAAGCACCATGTGCTAAGACAGCATCCTACACTTATTTTACATCTCTTTCTCTTTTTGACAAAGAATTCCCTATTTTACTTATGATCGCAAGTAATCCTAGTTCAAACTTTTCACCCTTTCCGCACTGACAGTCTCTGTAACTCATCCACCAATCCCAGCGCACCTCTGTCAAATGTCATCCTATCACAGCGTGGCTTCACTACTCCCTAGCCAATCACAGTGCAACACAACAGTAATGCAACACTCCAAATCACAGCTCAGCACAGCAATGATGCAACACCTCAATCACTTCAATGCCTCCAACTTTATTTTGTTTGCCTGTATCGACTACAAAAGGTTTTTGCTCTCTCACTAACATGAACCTTCGACTGGCGAAAGTCATAACTCACTGTGTCCACCCCTTGTGTACTCAGGAGCAAATCCCTAACATGCTCTGTTAATAAATTCACACTAGAAATGTTATACTTCTAACTTGGGGTGACTGATAGCACTTCACAGTACACCTCTCTAATAGGCAAGATTTCACCCATGGTGGTTCTTGCATGGGCCAATCGACAGCTCTCTACATTCTGCCCACTAGTCTTTTGGGACCACTACTCCAAACAACACATCATAATCTTCCAACAAAACCTTTGATATGGTCACAATCTGCTCCATCTGAGTATATCATTTATCAGGAGTCTCTCTAAGTTTTGGAAGTGTATTAGTAAAATGGAAGAGGTCTGAATGAGACCATGGAACATATATGGATACTCCTCCCTGAAACTCTCGAAGTTGAGTCCCCTTTCACCCATAGCAGTTTTTTCTTCCTCTTTCCCCTTTAGTTTAGTTTTAACCTTCTCTTTCTTTGACCACTATTCTCTGAGCCTCTCTATATCACTCCATTCTCTCATATTCTCAATTAACTCCTTCCTTGCAATTCCCATGCCACTTACCTTCTTCAGAGCCTACATTGGCTCCTGGTTAGGAAGAGGATCTTTTTTAAGATACTGCTCGTTACTCAGAAAGCTCCCTACGGAACTGGCCCAGGCTACCTACAAGATTGAATCAAGTTCTATGCTCCCCTGAGAAATCTCCATTCTGAAAATCTCTGTCTAACAACCGTGCCGCTATTAGAAAGTCAAGGTCAGTGGGTAGAGCTCTCTCCTTTCTGGGACCCTCCCTTTGGAACAAGCACCCATTGACTCTCAATTGCATTAAGGGGACACCTGTGTTTTGGAAGAAACTCGGGACCTGGCTTTTCTCCTCTCCCTAGACCTGCTCTCCTTTCCTACTTATGGTCTTGCTGCAGTAGCGCCAGGACACTCTTAGGAGTAACAGTTGCGCTTTATAAATCCTATACATTCATTCTCAATGCACCAACTTTCAATATTTACAGCTCTTTTTCAGTTGCATTCCTTTGCTGTATATTTCGTTGCATTATATCAGCACCATATTTATACGCCTTTTCCATTTTAGCATTATTATTATTAATTCTATAAGGCGCACAGCTAACCGAAGGTTTCCTGGTGCCATCAGACATGGGCAGAGTGAAAGGAGACTATTGATTGAATAACCACGTTTTTAAGCATTTGCAGAAATTCGTATGGATGGTTTCATTCCGAAGTGACATAGGGAGTGAGTTCCACAGAGATGGGCCCAGGCAAGAGAAAGACCGGCCGCCCATGCGCAACAGTCTGGTCCTAAGAACCGAAAATGTAGCCTGAGTGGAAGAGCGAAGGAGGCGCGGTGGAAGGTAGGGATGGACTAAGGCGTTCAGATACTGTGGTGCTGTACCAGATTTGATTTTATGCATATAGCTCTGGGCCTTGAATTTAATGCGGTTCTCCACCCTAAGCCAGTGAAGGTCGTAGAGCGAGCCTGAGATGGAGGTCCTTCTCGGAACCTGGCAGAGTAACCTGGCCGCCGCGCTCTGCACTACCTGAAGTTTACGAATGGCCTCCTTATTGGCTCCTAAATACAGGACGTTGCCATAGTCCAGCCTGGAAGTAATAAGAGCCTGGACCACAGTTCTTTGCGTGGGACCAGGCAACATCCAAAGGATTCTTTTAAGCCACTTTAGGATGGTGAAGCAGGTTGAGGCGACCTTGACTGCTTGCTGCTTCATTGCCAGTTGGTCGTTAATGATTACGCCTACATTACGGACCTGTTGCGCAGGTTGGGGAAGTGCACCCATTTGAGGAGGCCAATGCTGGGGGCCCCAGAGCTCTTTATTTTTCCCAAAAATGTGTACTTCCGTTTTTTCGCCGTTAAGTTTTAGCAAGTTGCCTTTCATCCAACCTGCTATATTTTGTAGCCCTGCCTGGAGAGAAGATGACTTGGATGCCTCTTTGGTGGAAAGGGAGAAGATTAGCTGGGTGTCATCGGCATAGGAAGAAATAGACAGCTCAGCGTCTTCAGCAATTGTAGCCAGAGGCCTGACGTAGGCATTGAACAGTTGTGGGCTGAGAATGGAGCCCTGCGGTACTCCGTGAGGAGAAGCTTGGGACTTAGAACTGGCTGACGGAGAAAAGACCTGAAAAGTACGGTCGGTCAGGAAATCAGTGAGCTATTTGAGTGCTGATCCGACAATGCCCAGTGATTGTAAAACTTTTAGTAAGGCGGTATGTGACACAGTGTCAAAAGCGGCACTCAAATCAAGCAGTATGAGTGCCACAGTTTCACCCATATCAAGGTGGTGGCGTAATGTTTCCGTAACTCCTAAAAGAGTGGTTTCTGTAGAGAAACCAACTCTTAAACCAGACTGTGATGCATGTAAAAATGTTGGGAGTCAACAAAATGTAATCACAAGATTGTTCCACTGGATGTGTGGAGGGGGGGAACAAGAGGCGTGGGGTTCTAGGAGCTAGCGGCCTCCAATATTAAGTGTTTATCACAAAAGAGCTGCTCTTAGTGCGATAACCCAAACGAGTTACAAGAACGTCGTGAGTGTGGGCATCTCACAAAAAGTTACGGACTGGTCTCACACACCACCTGGTGTCATGCTTCATCATTGACCAGTCCTCGCCCTCCAAAACCTTTGTTTGATGGAGGGCGGGCATACACTTGACGACAAGGATGCACTTCTAAGTGACTAAGTGGGGGCCCGTGGATATGTGAGTGGGGTTAAAAATCATTATAGTAGTCAGAGGCGTTTTTAATGTGAAATGAAAACTATATGATATTAAAATGTGAATGTGACGGTAATTGGGGTGGTTATTGTCCCCTACCGTCTAGTGGATGGTCGACATGTTTCTGCCCAAGTGGCCCAATTGGGTCCATGGCATTCATCAGGACCTAGAGATGAGAAAAAGGGCTCCGTTCTTACCAAATGTTGGTATGATTTTACCACTTTGTGAGTGTGGCGTTGGTCACACTTCACCGTATTATAACTGCTTCCAAAGGTGAAGCCTGAAATAAAAGTATGGGAGATAATGATTAATGTAACTCGCTGGGTCATTAGTACCTGTAAGGAAAAAAAGGAAGAAAGACAATGCATGCATTGATTTCTAAGCGTGAAAAAAGTGGTGTGTACGTGACTTGGTGGCACTCTAATTGTGTACACTTGTGCGAAACTATGAGGATGGTTGTGAGAAGTTGGCCTGATATGTAGTGCTCACTATTCTAGTGATCACTGTGTATCATTCCAAACGACCCTTATTGATGATTGGTTGTAAGTCAACCTTATAGACCAGCTATCCTAGTAGCGTGGACAAGAGCAGTCTTCAGGCTTAACTCTAGAGGGCGTGTTAAGCCAGCTGTTTACCATCACATATACCCCTTGAACACCAAGTGAAAGGACACCACACAAGTTGTTATGAAAATAAAGGATATTTATTTATAACAAGACTACCCTGGCTCTTTATGAGTCAGGGAGCTAAGCACACTACAAAACTCTTATGAAAATACTTCTGGTTGCACAATTTACACAAATGCCCGAAGGGCACGAAACCATATACACTGCAAGTGGAATGGGAAAGGTTAGATAGTTTAAAGTTACTGATTCCGGAGGAATCCGATCAGTGGGACTAAACGAAAAAGGAACTGGACACTTGTAGAGTGAACCTACGATGGAGCACCGAGATGCTCGAGTTACCTAGCCCAGAGGCTGCGGCTGCGTGGGGTTCAGCAAGATGTCGGGAGTCCTCGTTGTAGTCTCAAGAGCCTGAAAGAAGAAGTTGCTGGCAGGCGACCAGAGTCGATGTTCAGAGTGATCCAAGCCTGGATCGGTGATGAAGAAAACCTGAAAGCAGAGGGGACTCAGTTCTCAACCGCTAGCCAGCGATCGTGTGGGTACCAGGAAGGTACCGGCTGAAGTCACCTCGACCAGGTGAGTGGATGACGTCGGACTCGGCTGTTCCTCGGACCAGGAGGCGCGGCGGTGACCAGGATGGAGGGCGAGCTGTCCCACGAAGGTGTCTGCTGTCGATGATGCTGGGCCCAGGAATGGGGCAGCAGGTCTTGGCAGTGGCAAACCCACGCGGTGGAGTCAAGATGGCGTCGGGAGTGGACCAGGAGGGTCCGAGGTACTCCTCTGTTGAAGGGGAGTAAGCGCCAGTCTGGAGCAACCAGACCAGTGATGAAAGTCTGTCGTGGTGCGTCGTGAAGAGGGCCACAAGCCGGTCGGCGAGTGGTCGGACAACGCGGTGAGCAGCAAAGAGCAGAAGGGCCCCCACGCAGATCTCGTGGATGCTGGGGAGGCAGACTTCGGTGCTGGAGCCGCTCAGGGTTAGGGCTTCTCAAACCCTAGGTGCACTCACTCGAGGGTCCCTCGGTGGGCGTGCTAGATAAGCGTCGTGCAGGTTCTGAAGATGGCCGTGCCTGCAGGTCTCGTCACACCTACGAATCTCAGCTGGGCTGATGATGTAGGTAGAGGTCAGAGATGGCAGGGAACCCGGGTCTCGTCGAGCTGGGCAGTCTTGATCCGTGGGAGAGACGTGCAGCAAACCGCAAGCGCTTAGGTGGTGCCTGCTGGTGCAGGGTGGCTACTCCTTAGCCACAAGGGAGAGTCTTCAGAAATAGTCAAGAGTTCCTTTCGTGGAAAGTAGTTCAAGATTCAGAATTATCCAATTTGGGAAGGGGACCCGCTCCCACCTTTATTCTAGGAAAAAGGGGCTGGCCCGTGACTAGGTCCTACCTATGGGTGGGACCAGGAGGGGGGTGGTTACACCCCTATCCTTTGTCCGGCTTCGCCCCAGCTCAGGGGCTGGTGTGCCCCTGAAACTGGTTTGAGCCGGGCTATGCACAGTGAGCACCGGGGTGCCACTTGCAATCACCTTCCTTTCAGCCCTGCCTACCTGGGATACACAAACCCTGTCTGGGGTGGTGCTAACACCGCCCTCGACAGGAAACCCTTTGTCCAAGCTCCCCTCGCTGGAAGGTTTCCCAGCAGCAGGAGGTCAGACTTGTGTCTGGTGGCAGCATCCATTTTGTGATGCTGAGGCTTGAGTCAACTTTAACCGGGGTTCAAGGTTACTTCCATGTCGTGTCCCTCTAGAAGGGTGGAATGCTAACCCCGTCGCCAGAACTGGCGAGGGGTTCGTATTCCAATTCGTATGACACCTTAATCGACATGTTTAGGTGATGCGATGCCAAAGTTAGCAAATAACCGCGAGGATTATAATGCACTTTAAGGTAGTTGGCCCGCGTCACCATGGAACGGCTATTAGGATTTGGTTCCGCAAGCCGTCGATGGGCTCAGCTCGCGCCAGAGCACCATCTCACATGATTCCCAGCACTCTGCCTTCAGGATTGATAAGGCCTGCCATAGGAGTGACTGACAGGAATCCATGCGTCCATTTTAGGGTTAGGTATAGGAATACTACACCTACAGCAACGGGTGATTACACCACCTTGCCCCAGCTGTCGCGCAGCCAGTTGTGTCAGATTTGGGCGGCCATCCAGGGGTGGCATAATACATGCTGCAGCCCCTGGTAGGCCCTGGGTACACCGATGCCCTGGATACCTGTGGTATGCTGATACAGGGGCTGATAAGGCGGCCCAGTTCCAATTAGTGGATGCACCTAATGTACATGTGTGTTAATTTCGAGAGAGAACAGCTAGGCGGTGGGTCTGATTGGCAGGCCCGCAGCCGGGGAAAGTCGTAAACCAATGAAGCAAAAGCAAAAAATCTGGGTGATCATAGGATTGCAGACCCTACTCTCCTACATGACCCCCCCCCCAAACTTTGGGACAATAAGCTAACCTTGACCAGGTGAGTCTTCTTGCTCTAAGTGGAAATACCTGGAGAGCCCATCTGCATTGCCATGATCAGTGCCAGGTCTATGCTCCACTGTGAAGTCCATCCCCTGTAGGGAAATGGACCACCTAAGTAGTTTGGGGTTTTCACCCTTCATTTGATTTAGCCACAAGAGGGGCTTATGGTCGGTCTGAATATTGAAGTGAGTGCCAAACAAGTATGGCCTCAACTTCTTCAGGGCCCAAACCACAGCAAAGGCCTCCCTCTCAATAGCTGACCAATTCTTCTCTCTGGGGGTCAGCCTCCTGCTAATGAAAGCTATGGGCTGGTCATGACCATCAAAATTCAGCTGAGATAGAACAGCTCCCACACCCAACTCCGAAGCGTCTGTTTGGACAATGAATGTTTTGGATTAGTCTGGACTCTTTAGGATAGGCGCTGTGCACATGGCCTGCTTTAGGTCATCGAATGCCTTTTGACAGCTGGCTGTCCACTGAACTTTTTTTGGCATCTTCTTACTTGTCAGATCGTTTAGCGGGGTCACAATGGATCCATAATTTCTGACAAATTTCCGGTACTAACCAGTCAGGCCCAAGAAAGCTCGAACCTGAGTCTGGGTGGTTGGAGGAGCCCAGTCCTGGATGGCCTGTATTTTGCTCTCCAATGGCTGAACCTGGCCTCCACCTACAAGGTGGCCCAGGTATACAACCTGTGTCTGCCCTATCTGGCACTTAGTGGCCTTGATAGTGAGGCCTGCCTTCTGCAGAGCCTCTAACACTTTCCTCAGGTGGACCAGGTGATCCTCCCAGGTGGAGCTAAAGACAGCGATATCGTCCAGATACGCCGCGCAGAAGTCGTCCAACCCAGTGAGAACTTGATTCACCAGCCTTTGGAAGGTGGCAGGTGCATTTTTCAAACCAAAGGGCATTACCACGAACTGATAATGCCCACCCGGGGTAGAAAATGCTGTTTTGGGCTTGGCCTCCTCAGCTAACCTGATTTGCCAATACCCCGCTGTCAGGTCAAATGTACTTAAGTAGTTGGCCGAAGCCAACCGGTCTATAAGTTCATCTGCTCTT
Organism: Triturus cristatus; assembly: GCF_964204655.1. Lineage (NCBI taxonomy): Eukaryota > Metazoa > Chordata > Amphibia > Caudata > Salamandridae > Triturus > Triturus cristatus. The sequence continues at coordinate 141,597,587 of NC_140585.1, read as the reverse complement.
GGTATCGGGTGGGCGTCAGTCTTAGTGACTGCATTGAGGCCTCTGTAGTCCACGCAAAACCTCATCTCTTTCTTACCGCTCTGGGTGTGAGGTTTTGGCACGAGAACTACTGGACTAGCCCAGGGGCTGTCCGAGGGCTCAATGACTCCCAGCTCCAACATTTTCTGCACCTCTGTCTTGATGCAGTCTCTGACATGATCAGGCTGTCGATAGATTTTACTCTTTACGGGCAGACTGTCCCCAGTGTCGACCTCATGGGTACACCAATTGGTCTGACTGGGTGTCAGAGAGAACATATGTCGGAAGGATTAAAGAACCTGTTTACAATCCTGTTGTTGATGTCCAGAGAGGCTGCCACAAAAGACAACACCATCTACTGACCCATCGTTAGGGTTCTGAGAGAGCAGGTCCGGGAGAGGGTCACTCTCCTCCTCCTGCCCCTCATCTGTGGCCATGAGCAAGCCCATGCCCTCCCTATCGACATATGCCTTGAGCCTGTTTACATGGAGCACCCGGTGGGGGCTCCGGGGAGTTCCCAGGTCTACCAAGTAGGTGACCTCTCCCTTTTGCTCAATGATCGAGTGGGGCCCAGACCATTTGTCTTTGAGTGCTGCTGGGGCCACTGGCTCCAGCACCCACACCTTCTGCCCAGGCTGATACACAGTCAGGACAGCCTTTTGGTCGTGCCAAGCTTTTTGTAATTCTTGGCTCGCCTCAAGGTTTTAGATGCCTTTTCCATGTACTCAGCCATCCGCGAGCGGAGACCGAGCACATAGTCCACAATGTTTGATGCCGGCTTTTTGAGAGGTCTCTCCCATCCTTCCTTTACCAAACAAAGGGGTCCCCTTACAGGATGTCCGAACAGAAGTTCAAAAGGGCTGTAGCCAACCCCCTTCTGCGGGACCTCTCTGTAGGCGAACAAGAGGCAGGGTATCAGGACATCCCATCTCCGCCGAAGCTTTTCAGGTAGTCCATGAATCATCCCTTTTAGGGTCCTGTTGAATCTCTCAACAAGCCCATTGCATTGTGGGTGATAGGGTGTGGTGAATTTGTAGTTGACACCGCACTCCTTCCACATAGCAGTCAGATATCCCGACATGAAGTTTGCACCTCTGTCGGAGACGACCTCCTTAGGGAAGCCCACTCTGGAGAACACTCCAACTAGGGCTCGTGCCACAACAGGTGCTGTAGTGGTCCTAAGGGGAATAGCTTCAGGATACCTGGTGGCGTGGTCCACCACCACCAGTATAAACTTGTGCCCTGATGCTGTCTGGGGTTCCATTGGTCCGACAATGTCGATCCCCACTCGTTCAAAGGGTACCCCCACCACTGGCAGTGGCATGAGGGGGGCCTTTGTCGTGCCACCTGACTTACCACTGGCTTGGCAAGTGACACAGGAGCGGCAAAACTCCTTCGTATCTTCGGACATGTGGGGCCAGTGAAAGTGTGGAACAATTCTGTCCCAAGTCTTATTCTGGCCTAAGTGACCTGCAAGGGGAATCTCGTGGGCCAAGGTAAGAAGGAAACCTCTCAGAGACAAGGGGACGACCAGCCTCCTGGTCGCGCCAGGCTTGGGGTCTCTTGCCTCGGAGTACAGGAGTCCATCGTCCCAGTACACTTTGTGGGTACCTGTGGCGTTCCCTGCAGCCTCAGGAGCAGCCTGCTGTCTGAGGGGTTCAAGTGAGGGGCAGTCTAACTGTGCCTTCCCCAGGTCTTCCCTGGAGGGTCCCCCTGAGCCCAGAAACTCAACCTGACCAGGTTCAAGCTCTTTCGGCTCAGTTTCCCTCAGTTCTTTAAGGTCAGCCTCCTCAGAGACTTGATCCACGACCTGGGGCAAGGGGGAAGGCGAAGCCTTACCCTTACTGCTCCTTTTCTTGGAAGGTGTCTGGTCCGTTCTTCCAGGATCCAGCACCTGTTCAGTGGGGCATCTTTTGGCCTGTGACCTGGTCACAGCAAGGACATGTGCTGGCAAGCCTAACATTTCCATGTGAGTCCTCTGCTCCACTTCTGACCATTGTGACGTTTCCAAATCATTGCCCAACAGACATTCTACGGGGAGGTCTGAACTAACCACAACTTTCTTCGGGCCACTTACCCCTCCCCAGGAGAAATCAACAACTGCCATACTGTGATTGGTAGTGACATTGCTGGCATTGGTCACTAGGTAATCGGTACCTAGCATGATCTGTCCAGGGTCCACAAAGTTAGGCGTCACCATGGTGACACTGGCACAAGTGTCCCTGTAGGCCTGAGCCACTTTTCCATTGATCAAAGGTGTCTGTCTGTATTTGCCCAAAGTATTGGGACTGGCATCAGGGGACATATCCATATCCCCTGTACAGACAAGGACGGCCTGAGTGAGCGTGCCGACTAAGTCGTCACTCCCCTCGGTTCCCAAGGTTAACCCAACTAATGCCTTGGGAGGCGCACTACCACTGCTGACTGTACTAGGGGGTGCAGGTGCCTTAGGGGCTGCAGTGGCAGGAGTTTGCCCTCCTTTCTTGGTGCACTCACTAAACCAGTGAGTCTTACTTTTACAGTTGGCACCACCTTTTTGACTGGCCTTCTTGAGTCTTCTTCTTCTGTGAAGCCTGACCCCCACCCTCTTTGGTTTGTTGGGGACCTGTCGAAGACTTCTGGTCATTTTGTTCGTTCTTGTTACTACCCTTCTGGTCTGCTTTCTTCTGACCACCCTGGTTCTGAGTCTGGTTCTGCTTGACCCTTGTTCTGACCCATCTGTCTGCCTTCTTTCCCAATTCTTGGGGAGAGGTCAGATCTGAGTCGACAAGGTGCTGATGCAACAATTGGTTCTGACAGTTGTTTCAAATCTGTTCTCTCATGATAAGATTGTACAATCCTGTGTAATCTGTAACCTTGCTACCCAGCAACCAACCTTCTAAAGCCTTAGTGGCACAATCGACAAAGTCAGCCCAATCCTGAGACTGAATTTTCTGGGTGTCCCTGAACAGCACCCGGTACTGCTCGGTGGTTAAGCCGAACCCATCAATCAGTGTATTCTTCAGGACTTGGTAGTTGTTAGCATCCTCAGCTCTCGTAGTGAGGAGCTTGTCTCGTCCTTTACCTTCAAAGGAGAGCCACAGTATAGCTGCCCACTGACTTGGGGGGACGCACTGGACAGTGCAAGCCCTCTCCAAGGCAGTTATCCACTTGTGGATGTCGTCCCCTTGCTTAAAGGGGGGCACTATTTTACTCAGGTGTCTAGTGTCTATACCCCTGTCTTTCTCTCTAATGAGAATGCTGCCACCAGTGGGATCTAACCCACTTAATTTCTGCTCTCGGGCCAAGGCAAGTCTTTCTTTGGCGAGGGCAAGTTCTTCCCGCTCGATCCTCAGATTGACTTCCCTCATCTTCGCTTCATGCTCCCTTCTCTGAGGGGACGTCATCCCTCTCTGAGAAGATGCCTGAGAGACATGTGTACGAACAGATCTGTTAGAGCCTCTGCAGAGAGAGACCTAGCTCGTCCGTTCCCAATGTTAGGCCTGCTTGAGCGTGGGCCCGGGGCTCCCCCAGTTCCATTCTCATGCCTGCTTAAGTTGGTCCTCGTAAGCCTGCCGACTACCACTGGACCTTTGTTTGCCTCGTCTCCTGATAACTCCTCCTCGTCTTCCTCCTCTGTATGGAGGTCGAGGTCTGGGTCACCAAGGGTTCCCTCTAAGGGAGGCATGTTCCCATCAGCATTGGGGGGACCTGTGTTAGAGGACCTCCTAGCATCGTACGTCTCTAAGAGACCTATCAGAAATGCGATGGTAGGGTTAGAACCCTGGTTTAGCTTCCTGGAGGCACACAGTTGTCTCATCTCCTTGAAGCTAAGAGCTGCATATCGTGACACGACCTGTGGAGGGTCGATGCCCACTAAGGGAGTCTCTGCGGACTCTCCGTGGACTGACATGCTTTCTAGTGAGGTGTAAGTGATGCACCTACCTACACTATGTGTTTCTCTACTGATCCCTTGCTAAGAGTTATAGTCAGGGTGTGCTAGTCCCTGTTTCACTATAACAGCTGGTTCAGTAGAACTCAGAGTATTCTAAGTTAAGCTATATGTACCTGGGTACTTATGTGATCTTTCAACTTGATATTCTTAGGATACGTGTGTGGTAAAACAACAGCAAGCTCAAATCCCAACCGCTGCTCACCAATGTGAGAAGTTGGCCTGATATGTAGTGCTCACTATTCTAGTGATCACTGTGTATCATTCCAAACGACCCTTATTGATGATTGGTTGTAAGTCAACCTTATAGACCAGCTATCCTAGTAGCGTGGACAAGAGCAGTCTTCAGGCTAAACTCTAGAGGGCGTGTTAAGCCAGCTGTTTACCATCACATATACCCCTTGAACACCAAGTGAAAGGACACCACACAAGTTGTTATGAAAATAAAGGATATTTATTTATAACAAGACTACCCTGGCACTTTATGAGTCAGGGAGCTAAGCACACTACAAAACTCTTATGAAAATACTTCTGGTTGCACAATTTACACAAATGCCCGAAGGGCACGAAACCATATACACTGCAAGTGGAATGGGAAAGGTTAGATAGTTTAAAGTTACTGATTCCGGAGGAATCCGATCAGTGGGACTAAACGAAAAAGGAACTGGACACTTGTAGAGTGAACCTACGATGGAGCACCGAGATGCTCGAGTTACCTAGCCCAGAGGCTGCGGCTGCGTGGGGTTCAGCAAGATGTCGGGAGTCCTCGTTGTAGTCTCAGGAGCCTGAAAGAAGAAGTTGCTGGCAGGCGACCAGTGTCGATGTTCAGAGTGATCCAAGCCTGGATCGGTGATGAAGAAAACCTGAAAGCAGAGGGGACTCAGTTCTCAACCGCTAGCCAGCGATCGTGTGGGTACCAGGAAGGTACCGGCTGAAGTCACCTCGACCAGGTGAGTGGATGACGTCGGACTCGGCTGTTCCTCGGACCAGGAGGCGCGGCGGCGACCAGGATGGAGGGCGAGCTGTCCCACGAAGGTGTCTGCTGTCGATGATGCTGGGCCCAGGAATGGGGCAGCAGGTCTTGGCGTGGCAAACCCACGCGGTGGAGTCAAGATGGCGTCGGGAGTGGACCAGGAGGGTCCGAGGTACTCCTCTGTTGAAGGGGAGCAAGCGCCAGTTTGGAGCAACCAGACCAGTGATGAAAGTCTGTCGTGGTGCGTCGTGAAGAGGGCCACAAGCCGGTCGGCGAGTGGTCGGACAACGCGGTGAGCAGCAAAGAGCAGAAGGGCCCCCACGCAGATCTCGTGGATGCTGGGGAGGCAGACTTCGGTGCTGGAGCCGCTCAGGGTTAGGGCTTCTTAAACCCTAGGTGCACTCACTCGAGGGTCCCTCGTTGGGCGTGCTATATAAGCGTCGTGCACGTTCTGAAGATGGCCGGGCCCGCAGGTCTCGTCACACCTACGAATCTCAGCTGGGCTGATGATGTAGGTAGAGGTCAGAGATGGCAGGGAACCCGGGTCTCGTCGAGCTGGGCAGTCTTGATCCGTGGGAGAGACGTGCAGCAAACCGCAAGCGCTTAGGTGGTGCCTGCTGGTGCAGGGTGGCTACTCCTTAGCCACAAGGGAGAGTCTTCAGAAATAGTCAAGAGTTCCTTTCGTGGAAAGTAGTTCAAGATTCAGAATTATCCAATTTGGGAAGTGGACCCGCTCCCACCTTTATTCTAGGAAAAAGGGGCTGGCCCGTGACTAGGTCCTACCTATGGGTGGGACCAGGAGGGGGGTGGTTACACCCCTATCCTTTGTCCGGCTTTGCCCCAGCTCAGGGGCTGGTGTGCCCCTGAAACTGGTTTGAGCCGGGCTATGCACAGTGAGCACCGGGGTGCCACTTGCAATCACCTTCCTTTCAGCCCTGCCTACCTGGGATACACAAACCTTGTCTGGGATGGTGCTAACACCGCCCTCGACAGGAAACCCTTTGTCCAAGCTCCCCTCGCTGGAAGGTCTCCCAGCAGCAGGAGGTCAGACTTGTGTCTGGTGGCAGCATCCATTTTGTGATGCTGAGGCTTGAGTCAACTTTAACCGGGGTTCAAGTTTACTTCCATGTCGTGTCCCTCTAGAAGGGTGGAATGCTAACCCCGTCGCCAGAACTGGCGACGGGTTCGTATTCCAATTCGTATGACACCTTACTCGACATGTTTAGGTGATGCGATGCTAAAGTTAGCAAATAACCGTGAGGATTATAATGCACTTTAAGGTAGTTGGCCCGCGTCACCATGGAACGGCTATTAGGATTTGGTTCCGCAAGCCGTCGACGGGCTCAGCTCGCGCCAGAGCACCATCTCACATGATTCCCAGCACTCTGCCTTCAGGATTGATGAGGCCTGCCATAGGAGTGACTGACAGGAATCCATGCGTCCATTTTAGGGTTAGGTATAGGAATACTACACCTACAGCAACGGGTGATTACACCACCTTGCCCCAGCTGTCGCGCAGCCAGTTGTGTCAGATTTGGGCGGCCATTCAGGGGTGGCATAATACATGCTGCAGCCCCTGGTAGGCCCTGGGTACACCGATGCCCTGGATACCTGTGGTATGCTGATACAGGGACTGATAAGGCGGCCCAGTTCCAATTAGTGGATGCACCTAATGTACATGTGTGTTAATTTTGAGAGAGAACAGCTAGGCGGTGGGTCTGATTGGCAGGCCCGCAGCCGGGGAAAGTCGTAAACCAATGAAGCAAAAGCAAAAAATCTGGGTGATCATAGGATTGCAGACCCTACTCTCCTACAATGGTGGCAGGCGATGCTGCCACCAGTCTTACCCTAGTTAAATGGACAATATGTCCCATGGGGGAAGGGGCGGAAGGAGTCCACAGTTTTTGTCTCCTCTGTAAAAGAGAACATAAGAAAACCACAAATTTCATGACAGCGTTTGTAGGTTGGAGAGAAATCTCCCAAAACGAACTGAGCAGTAATCTATACAAATCTCATGGTTGAATGAGCATACACATATGTACATATATCCACACACTCTCCAGTCTTTCAGTTCAAGCACACTCTTACTGTGACATCTGATGGATGCGTCCCGAAACCTATACGTCCGCTCCCGGTCCTCCCGAATGTAGAAATGGCAGGGAGCGGGCGTCGTCCATATAGGTGGATCGCGAGTACTTGATTGGAATAATTGGCGGTTAGTGATAACATGTGAGCGTTTCCCGGTGTCCTGGAATCTCACCGCCTGGAGAAAAGATGTCGGATGTGGGCGTGTGTGATTCTAGAAAGAATAAGCCTTATTCGTTGTAAGGCGAGTGGGCGTTTTCCAGCGGAGGGGCCCGATCAGGCGAGGGTGTGCCAGGAGAAGGAAAACGAAAGGGGAGGTTCCATTGGTTATGGAGTTTGCAGTCTTCTACCGCCTTGCCTAATTGGTTACAACGCGGCAGGGGGAGGGATCAAGTGAATGTAATCAGAACTTGTCCGGGGCTGTGATGTTGGCATGGTAACATATGCGTAGTTTCGTGCCCGAGCGGAGATAGCGTCGTAGGAAAAGTGGGGAGCCATACGTGCGTTGTATGTCCTCGTAGCATTTCGGCGGGGGCCCAAATAATGAGCTCACAAGGTGATATCAATGTGTGCTGGAACGTGGCTGGTTGGCATTGAGGCAAAGATTGTAACGGACGTGTGCTGGGGCGTATGTTATGATAGATGCTCCAAACATTCTAGGGTGAGCGGTGCGTACAAGTGGTGGTGAGCCGCTTAATAAAGGCAAATGCCTTCTATCATATGAATGCTTATATAAGCATATGCATACTCAATTTGCCGCAATTATCCTTTGTGCGATGTGCCCTACCAGGCATAAATCGGCCTTTGTCACACTAAGAGAACCGTATAACGACAACCAATGAAGCGTCGCAAAGAGTATAAAGCCCTTTGTATACCATATAAAAAGTGACTTATGCTATAGGGCCGGTCATTTTCAAGCAAACTCATTGCATGTATGTCCCACATATTATTCTCAGTTCAGTCCTACACTCTCATGATCCGTGGGTTCAAAAGGAGCACTTGAACTTATTATCATATAATTATTTTATATACAAGCACATGCATACTCAAACAGCCGTAACTTTCCTATGTGCGGCATTCGGCGTCACAGGCTGAACTTTACTTGTGAGCCAGCTGGAGGTGTGAACAGTAGTGTGGTCACCGTGGCTAGTATAGCAAAATATAACTGTACTGCATTTTGATGGTCGTACGTGCGCCGAGCGTTTATAGTCAACTTGACATTGAAGGATGGTGGCGCTCGGGGGATAAGTGTAGAGAGAGGCACTAGAGGATTGTTTGGTGAGGACCACTGTGGTATTGATGGCAATGGTATCTATACTTTTGTGTGTGTTTTCAACGTGGGTCAGGGCAGACAAGTTTTTTGAACGTGGTCAGGAGATGGTATAGTTCATGTGCATTGTTCTTTTTTATCGTATTAGCTGTAGCTAGGGAATGTCATCATTAAGGCCTTCTCTTGGGAACGGAGGCGGTAGACCCATCATTGCTCTCTGAAATGTAGTGCTCTGGTGAGGTCAGATTTACCTTTTTTCATGACCTCAAGTATAGTCCAGCTAAGGTCTGTTTCTTTGTGGTTTTTTTCTGAGAAATGTCTGGTCAACTTAGTGTTGGTTTTTTTGCACCTGATCGTGCTTCGATGTTCATTAATGCGGGTTCTTATCTTCCTAGTGGTCATTCCCACATATTGGAGCATGCAAGGACATGTTAGAAGATACACAACGTTCTCCGTATTGCAGTTGCTGAATGTTCTAAGTTGCCAGGATTTGCCAGTGCCTATGTCTACCTCTTTGGTGTTCTTGGTTAAGTCGCATGAGTTGCATGTACCACAGGCGAAGTGTCCCACTACACGTGGTTGGTCCCAGAGCCTCGATTGTGCAGTGTCCTCCTTTGTGGTCATCTGGGCATGTACCAGCTCGTCCCGTAGGTTTCTATTGCGTTTAAACGCAAAAAGGGGAGTTTCCCATTGTTTCCCAGTGCTGTTTAGTATGTGCCATCTCTTTTTTATGATTTTTTGAATTGAATTGGATGCTGGTGTAAATGTGGTGACACATACTGGTCTATTTGTTTTTACTTGGTCAACATCCTCCAACAGTGCTTCTCTAGGGTTGTTACTTGCTCTTTTATTTGCCCTTCTTACCATTTTCCTTGGATAGTGGCGTTCGATGAGTTTACTCTCGAGGTGGTTTGCCTGTTCTTTGTAGGTATCTTTTTCAGAGCAATTTCTCCTTATTCGGAGGAACTGGCCAACCGGTAGGTTCTGTCTGAGGGCTTTCGGGTGGTAGCTTTCATATAAAAGTAAGCTGTTCCTGTCTGTGGGTTTATTGTGGACCTTGGTTTTAATCCCCTCATTGGTGAGTGTAATATCCAAATCCAGAAAAACAGCGTGGTCCTTGTTGATGGTATGTGTGAACCTGAGATGTCTGTCTTGTGAGTTGACCCAGTGAACGAAAGCTGTTGCGTCCTCCTCTGTCCCCTTCCATACAATAAGTACATCATCTATGTACCGTTTCCAAATTCTGAGGTGACTCAGAAACGGATTCACCGGATTGTTGATGTAGTCATCCTCAAATTGTTGGACGTACAAACAGGCCATACTGGGCGCAAATGTGCTCCCCATCGAAGTTCCTGTTATCTGATGGTAAATGATCTGTTCGTACTGAAAGAAATTTTCTGTGAGGGCCAATTCAGCACACTCCATTACGAAGTGTTGAGGGGTGATGAAATCCCATTCTCTTCGTAAGATGATGTTCTCTACGACCTCCAATGTTCGTCGTTGGGGTATACTAGTGTACAGGGCTTCGATGTACATAGTTATGAGCCAGTCGCTGGTGGAATCTACCTCCAAATCTCTTAGGAGGCAGAGGACATCTTTAGTGTCCCTTAGATAGGATGGTGTCTCTTTTACAATTGGCCGCAAGAACCAATCGCAGAATTGCGACAAAGGTTCCAATACAGACCCAATGCCCGATACGATGGGCCTCCCTGGGGGTGGCATCCGGTCTTTGTGGATCTTTGGGAGGATGTAAAATCTTGGCATCCTTGGTTCATCGTTGGTCAGAAACTCAGCTTCTTGTCTCGTAATCCAATCATTGTTGAGTGCTTCTTCCACTATGTTCTTTATTTTAATCATGATTTTCTTAGTGGGATCCGTTTGATGTATAGCGTAGCTGTTGGTATCCGCTAACAGTCGTAGACACTCATTCCGGTACATCGTGCGATCCAAGAGGACTGTGGCGCCCCCTTTATCCGCTGGTTTTATGACGATGTCATGGTTGTTTTTTTTTTTTTTTAAAGACCTTTATTTAAACTTTACGGTACACAGCAGAGAGCCTACAACCCTGCGGGCCGGCCGCGGAGAACACAGTTGGAATTATGTCGGATCACACAGCCCTGTGCCGTCAACCCGGAGGTACGGCGGCGTTGAGGAATGCAAACGTACCGAGAGGTAGAGAAGAATGTTGCAGGTCTCAGTATTACAGCAAACAACCACAAATTAAAGGCATGCTGCCCTAGGAGGCATAAGGTGCCGAACCGTCCAACTCCCCCCCCCCCCTCCCTAAACACCGGTCAACACTGCGCTATCGTGTGTGCCCCTGGCTCGGGCCAGCAACCCTCCCCCCCCCTCCCAGCTCCCCAAGCAGCAATGGCAGGTGTCTAGACATCTCCGGGTTCTTCCTGCACAATGGAAGGAGGCTCGCTAATGCCCCTCCTAAAATCATTCCACTTGGACCACACCTCAACCCACTTGCGCGGGCACCCTCTCGCCACATATACTGTCCTTTCCTGCAGCATGCACCAGTCCATGTCGCCGGTCCAGTCTGACAGTCTCGGTGGAACAGCGCTGCCCCAGAGCCTGGCAATGTTCCTTTTTGCTATCATTTGCCCGAGTGTCACCCAGAGCCTCCCCTTTGGCGGCAGGTCAGTTGGTTCCCATATATTGACGAGGCACCTCTTGGCCTCCGGGCAAATCTCCACCTCCCACACCTCCTCCATATTCCGCACCACCCTCCTCCAGTACCTCTGAATCTTCGGGCAGTCCCACAGCACGTGAAAAAAGGTTCCATCGCCTCCACACCCCCTCCTACATAGCGTTGTGTCCGCCCTACCCTTCATATGTAGTCTCGTGCAAGAGATATAGACTCTGTGTAGGATCTTCAATTGGATAAGCCGCAATCGGGCCGATATCGCGACCTCACGTGGAGAAGCCAAAGCATGCAGCCACTCCTCGTCATCTATTTCCAGCCCTTCAGCGACCCACTTTTCGTTAAGGGGAAGAAGCAAATCTGGGGGGTTATTAATAAGTTTTTTGTAGGTGAGGGATATGGCGTGTTCCGCGAGGAGTCCATCCAGCAATCTATCTTCGAGCGGGGAGGCTGGCGGCAGCTTGGCCTCCGGTGGGATATTCGCCTGTAAGGAGTGACGCACCTGCAAGTATCTAAAATATTCGGCATCTGCCAGCTCGTACGCGTCCTGCATTTGGGCGAATGTGCGGATCCCGGCAGGTCCCCAGATGTCTTTAATTTGAGAGATGCCGATCAGATCCCAATTATGGAATCCTTTGATGCGCCGCAGATTTCCCAACGCTTCTGAGGCCCACAGTGGCGTGGCCATCGTGAGGACTCCGGACCATCCGAGCTTCTTCTGGGCGATGTGCCACAGCTGTACCGAATGAAGTGTCGGGCCTGTGAGTCTGCGCACACCCCGTCTAGAGTAGAGTGCTATTTCATAGTTCCCCCCGGGAAGCAGCCATCTATCCATGCCGTAAGCCGGGTCGTTCCCGTACGTCCCTTGGTTAATCGCGGACAGGTGGGCCGCCCAGTAGTATTTACGGATGTCGGGGAGAGCGATTCCACCATCGTACCACCCCAGCGTGAGTTTGGCCAGCGAGATTCGGGGCTGCCCGGCCCAGAGGAGGTCGCGCAGCGCAGCTTCGATTGCTAGGAAGTAACTGTTCGGGACCAGGTGTGGGTAGTTTTGGAGCGCGTAGAGAAAACGCGGGAGCGAAAGCATCTTAAATAAGGCTGCCCTGCCCAGCAATGACAGGGGCAGATGCTGCCAGGATTTCGCCTCCCTTTGAAGCCGGAGCAGCGGCGGCTTGAGATTGTGCTCGTACAGCAGAGCCTTATTAACAGTAATATACACTCCGAGATACTTAAACCCGTCCTCTGCCACCCGAATAGGGCAAGTGTCAGGGAGTCTGGGAGGGTCCCCACGGAGGACGTAGAGATGCGATTTGGCCCAGTTGACTCGGAAGCCAGAATTGTGACCAAAACTATTCAGTATATTCAGCGCCGCGATCAGTGACCCACGCGGCTTCGAGAGGTAAAGAAGTATGTCATCGGCATAGAGGGATATCTTATCCTCCCACCCCTCCGCCCATGTTATGCCCTGCACGGTGGCAACCTGTCTTATCCAGGCCGCAAGCGGTTCGAGGGAGAGGGCGAATAGAAGGGGGGACAGGGGACAGCCCTGTCGAGTTCCTCTGGCCAGCGTGAAGACTTCAGACACCTTATTGTTTACCAGCACCTGCGCCAGGGGTTCCGCATACAGTAATCGCACCCAAGCGATAAACTGGGGTCCAAAGCCCAGCTTGCGCAGGACTGCGAACATGTATGGCCACTCTAGAGTGTCGAAGGCCATGGTGGCATCCAACGAGACCACCACCGAGGCCGTGTTTCGGTGGGGCATGAATCCCGATTGGTCAGGGTGGATTAGCGACGAAAGCACCGGCTTAAGCCTATTGGCCAGCGTCTTGGCCAGTATTTTAGGTTCCGCGTTCAGGAGCGAAATGGGTCTGTATGATGCGCAAGAGTCTTTGGGTTTACCCTCTTTCGGAATTGCCACTATGGTCGCTAAGCGCTGGTCCCGGGGCAGCAGCCCTACTGCTTTACTGCGGTCGAACATGAGTTTGAGGTGCTTACTAGTGACGTCCGGCTGGAGTTTGTAGATCTCTATGGGTATGCCATTCGGACCGAGCGCCTTACCAGGACGGAGGTCTCCTATCGCCCGCTGGAGCTCAGCCTCGGTGAGCGGGCTATCAAGAGCCTCCCGATCTGCGTCCGAGAGAGTGGGCAAGCGTATGTCTGCGAGGAGGTCCATGGAGTCTTCCTCCGGCCGGTCCGACTCTCGCCTGTAAACCTGCTGGTAATAGTCGGCGAACTGTTGTACTATTTCCCGGGGTTCCGTGAGCACTCTCCCCAATTCAGTGTGCAACTCCGGCACCACCCTGCTGGCCTGTTGTTTCCTCTCAAGCCAGGCAATAAGTTTCCCGGCTTTGTCACCTTGATCATATATTCTACCAATTCTATGCCGAGCCACCGTCTGGGCTTCCTGGGTCACCAGCGCTTTGTACTCCGCCGCCTTTAGCTGCATCGCGTGCCTGAGCTCCCGGTCGCCGCTGGTCGTTGCCTCCCTTTCTAGTTCCTCAAGTTGCTCCTCCAGCGCTGTGGTCTGCTGGCTGCGTTCCCGTCGCCAAGCCGCGATAGCCGATAGCGACTCGCCCCGCACCACAGTTTTAAACGCCTCCCACATGGTGACAGGGGAGCCGACCGACCCATCGTTTTCTGTGAAGTAGTGCGAGATTGAGGTGGATATGTGTTTCCTAGTGACCTCGTGTTTCAAGTGCCAGGGATTAATTGGCGCAGTGCAGCCCTCCCGTCTACTCCCAAATATAATATGTGCAAGGACCGGTGAATGGTCAGAAATGCCTCTGGGGAGGAATTCGGCCTCCAGTACCGCCATGTCGTGTTGGAGCAGGGTGAGGATGTAGTCCAGCCGTGAGAAGGAGTGGTGCGCCCCGGAGAAGAAACTAAAGTTACTTTCAGTGGGGTGGAGTAGGCGCCAAACGTCCGTCAGCCCAAAGGACTCGAGAAAGTCCGGCAGCCACCTTTGCCCCTGGGGCAGGTCTCTAGGTGGCAGCCTGTCTTGGGCTCCCGATGCCACTGCGTTCAAGTCCCCTCCCAGCACGAGCCGACCCTCGGGTAGCGAAAGGAGGAATGAGCCCAGGTCTGCGAAGGCCCGGGCCTGTAGGCCTGGGGGGATATAAACTGAAAGAAGATTAAGCGCCCGGCCTTCCCAACGCCCCGACACAGCCGTGAAGCGGCCCTGCGGGTCGGTCTTGGTGATATCCACATTAAGGGGCAGCGAGCGTCGCAAGAGTATACCCACTCCTCTCGATCCAGTGGTGAAACCTGAGTGTGCTGCTAGAGTGTAGCCATATCTATTCAGGGCATGACAGACATTCCCCAGTAAGTGTGTTTCTTGCAAAAGCACCACATCTGGCTGGTGCCGTTTGAGAAACTGCAAAACTATAGTACGCTTAAGTCTGTCCCCCATACCGTTGACGTTCCAGCTGAGGATCTTCAAGCTTTTTTCCCACCTCCTAGCCATAGCTGTGTCTTACAAGGGTGCCTTGTCCCACCACCCGGGCATCAGTTGTGTTGACATAGTTTGTGTGACCGTAAAGGATCCCCAACTCCCACCCCTCCCTGAGTCCCACCCCACAATGACAAAACATACAAAATACAACAAACCCAATAAACCGGACGATCAACTCCCTCCCTCCCGAGGCTGGCCCTGACCTCCCTGCCCCCCCGTCCCAAAACAATCCCCCCCACCCTGCCCCCTGCTCCGTGGGTCTTGAACTACCCACCACCCCAATTAGCAGAGCGCATGGTTGTTTTTAAGTGCTTGTAGGGCCGTGCGTTCTCTCCCAGTAAGGTTATTAAAGCCTTTGATATTTTGGAAGTCTATGTTCTCAACATCTTTGAGTACAGCCTGTTTGAATGCGAGTACTTCGCATGAGATACTTTGATTCGGGGGTTGGAAGGTTGACTTCTTGCGCAGCCCTGTTGATTTCTTGCTGTCTTCATTGGGTTCTGTTGTGTCACCAAAGAAGTCACGGAGTTTGAGTTTGCGAAAGAATTGGGCCAATTCCATGTTTAGACTAAAGGGGTCGTTCCTAGGTGTGGGGACAAAACCCAAACCTTTTTTAAGGACTGACTCTTCTTCAATGGTAAGAGTATGTGTGCTGATGTTAACAATATTCGTTAGTCTTTGCTCGTTGAGGGCATCTCCGTTCTCCCTCTGCTCCTGGTTGTCACCCCTTGTGGTTGTTGTTGTTGGTGGTCCTCCCATTGGACCCTTGCGTTTCTTCTTTTTTGTCGGCCTCTCCCTCTGCCCCTGCCCTGGAATAAAAAAGAAGGGGGGCCGGGGGGTAGCCAAAACCTGGTGGAAAATAAGGTTGTTGCCAATAGCCAAAGGGAGGGGGGTGCGGTTGTGGTTGTTGTATCTGCATCAAAGGTTGGTAACTAGGCTGTCTTCCAAAAGGTGGTCCTGAGCTCTCATCACTGCTGGAGTCGCTCCTCTCCTCTCCTGAACTGAACGTCCAGTTCTGTGGGGTGGGTCTGAAACGTTGTTTTCTCCCTGTTTGTTGAGGGGCTGGTTTGTTGTAGTGTTCATCCGTGACGTATGGATAGACCGTTTCCTTGCTGAACTTCAGTACGTCTTTCTTCAGTTTTGTCAGTTTAGATTGTGTCAGATACTCTTTGTATTCTGAATGGTCTTTATTAATTTCGTCCAGCTTCTTCTTGAAGAATGATAGTTGTACTGTGGTTTTGAGCTTACACTCGCTCTGCTGGATCTCAACTAGGAGCGCATCTGCCAGTTGTCTTGCAGTATTGATAATAAAGATGAGCCAGTCTTTTGTACATTTCCAAGCAATGCTGGACCAATTGATTCTAAACTCTTTGTTGTTAAGAAATAGTCTTGGCTCGTTGGTAACAATCAATCCTCTAGGGGCCGTATTTTTCGGAGATATTCTGTCATAAAAGCCCCATGAAGAGCTGTTCGAATTTGCTCTTTCTTCTTTGCGGATAATGCTTCCCACTCATCTGAGTTTTGTACTGTTTGTGTGACTATGGTTTCTGCCAGTAGAGATGGTGTGTTCAAAATCTCTGCTAGAATTTCATCCCCAAAAGAAAGTTCAGTGTCCATCTTGAAGACTAGGGTGGTGCGGACGTGACACTTAGTCAAATCTTGAACTCGAACCTTAGTGTTCGAGGACAGGCTCAAAATTGGTCTGTCGTGGTTATTCCATTAACAGAAAGCTGTATAACAGAACAAGTCCCTTATTATAGGGAAAGTACCCCTTGGTTTGTTCCCACAGCCATCAGCTGTACGTAAATCTAATCACAAGATTGTTCCACTGGATGTGTGGAGGGGGGGAACAAGAGGCGTGGGGTTCTAGGAGCTAGCGGCCTCCAATATTAAGTGTTTATCACAAAAGAGCTGCTCCTAGTGTGATAACCCAAACGAGTTACAAGAACGTCGTGAGTGTGGGCATCTCACAAAAAGTTACGGACTGGTCTCACACACCACCTGGTGTGTGAGACCACCTAGGAGCCGCTCTTTTGTGATAAACAGTCAACAAAATGTGTCAATTGCTAGTTAATATGTTTTTCAAGTATTTTGGAAAAGGCTGGAAGTAGAGAGATCGGGCGGAAATGGGATGGTTCCGCCGGATCAGCATTGGCTTTTTTAGGGAGTCGGAGAACCATGGCGTGTTTCCAATCAGATGGAACAACTGCTTCCTGCAGGGAGGCATTAAGCAACGTCATGATTAGCTTTAGTGATGATGGCTCAAGCTTCTGAAGTATGGCGATGGGTGGGGGATCTCTAGGAGAGCCGGATTTAAGGCTGTTTAAGATATGTTTAAAAGAGATGGTATCCAGAGGCAGCCAATTTTCTAAAGTGTCGGAGGGTACGGCGGTCTGGTTAGCCAGTGGAGCGGAGCAACCCGATGTAGGGGAAAAAATTCTTAGTTTGCTGCACCACATTGGCTGTCACTACGTTCGGTGCTGAGTAGATTTTCTCCACTTTATCGATGAAAAACTTGGCTAAATCCTCACATTGAACTTTGGTGCGCACTGGGGGGATGGGTTGGCAAGCTGCGCCCAAAAGATCTTTGACTAATTTAAACAGGGTCTTGGAGCTGTTTTGTGCCAATGTGATGGTGTTACTCACATATTCAGCTCGGGCAGCGTTGCAGAGGGAATGATAGTCCCTTTTTGCTAATTTGTATGCAAGTTTCGATTCGGGCGCATAGTCCTTCCTCCAGCGTCTTTCTAGTGCTTTACATTTGGTTTTCTCTGTTTTTAACCTTTCAGAGAACCACGGGGAGGAGGTCGGTGATTGTTCACTTTTTTAATGTATGATGGGAGGCACGCATCAATGGATGTTAAAATCCAGGTATGGATGGTGTCCGAGTGTGCTAGATTGACTGAAGTAATGGCAGGGATGTTATTAGAGGGGTGTTGGTTAAAAGTATCTATGTCTAGTTTCTTACAGTTTCTAGACCTCGACTTGGTGGATAAGATGGGCGTGTTAGCACAGTGAAGATCCTGTCTCATCCCGAACCCGACAAAAAAATGATCGGACCAAAGTACTGGGAGAGCTGCCTGGCATGAAATATTAGATAGGTTTGAAAAAATGGGGTCCAATAGACAGCCCGCCATGTGGGTGCGACCTGAGTTGCAGAGTAGGATATTCATTGCTGCCAGGTCAGCCGTCAGAGATGTGCTCGTTGTGCATGTTGGGTCATCGGAGTGAATATTCATGTCTCCCAAAATAGTAAAGTTGGCAGCGTCCAACAAAAGGGGGGCAATAAGTTCAGGAAAGGCCGCAACCCATGGGCCTGCTGGCCCAGGTGGGCGGTAGATCAAGATCCCAGCATATACCTCTCTCACCACTCACGATGCTTGTATGAATAAAAACAACATGCCTTTTTCCCCATAATATCCTAGGTAAGCCATTCCCACATTTCACTTCACTAATTCTTTAAATTCTATTTTTAATTGTCAAGTCAATATTACTTTATTGCGGCTATTCCAGCCATAAAAGTACATAAAAATGTTACAGCAATAAAAAGACATACTCCAATCAAATAAAAAAGGGATCGTGTCAAGGGGCTGATATATACATAGTTATAGATGCCAGGGCTTCAGGAGAGCAGAATAAAAAATGCTTTATCATTGTAACTAATAGTTACAAATGGCAATTTAAAACTATAATTTAATATAAAAGCTTTAAGATATCATTAAGCCATTCCTCATTGGGAATATCTTCATTTGCCAGTGTGGCCAGTGGGAAGAGCTTGGTCTATTTCACGTATCGTGATTACAACAGTAGCATTAAACTCTATAGTTGCGGCGGAATAAAATATCGAAATTAACCATGTTGTACTTTTAACAAATACTTTCTTTTGATCCACATGGCCAAAAGAAACTGGCCAATTGTATAGAATTGGCGAAATTCCCTTATTCACAGATTTTTTCAGAGTTGTAGGATCCATTTAGACCTAGGCTGTTTGTACGCCGGGCAGAAAAATAATACATGAATCTTGATTCCTCCTCCCTGCAACATCCAGGACAAAGACTAGGCAGGTCCCCTACCCATTTATTTGTTTTTACAAAAAGTGGAAGGGTTCCATACCTAAATTGTAGGAGCAACTTCTTAGCTAGCACTGGCTGGATTGTGTCTAACACCTGCTCAAACTGGTAATCTAACTTCAAATCCAGAAAGGCATACGTTAGACTTTTCGCTCTGGTAGCCCCAATTAGTTTATTTAGCTGGTACTCTTTCAATGATCTTGCCAAACTATTTTTAGAAGTAGTTAGACAAGATTCTTCCGGTGTATCCCATAGATACCCGCTTCCGATGTCACGCTAAGAATCCCTCAAAAAAGACAACCAGGGTATACCCCTAACAGCTCCCAGTGAAAGCATTACCACTTTGAGTTCCTCCCTGTAGTGTCTCAACTCAGGCGTGCTCCATAGTCGACGCCAGTAAAACAATGGGCGACTCAAGATCAGATCCACCACTGGGCGGATACCCAAGTCCATTCTCAAAGGTACTAGCGGGGTACTTACTGGAAGCGCCATAATTTGCCTAATAAACTTATATTCAGTTAGGGTCAATGCATGCTTTGGGCAATGCCCCCAGAGTTCTGCCCCGTATAATGAGGCCGGCCGCGCTTGCACTCTATATATTTCAAGCGGGGGACTTATGATCTTTTGGGTACAACTATTCTGAACTTTCAGTATACCAACTATTGCTTGGGTTAATTTCAGGTTCGCCCTATCAATTTGGGTACCCCAACCCATTTTATCGTTTAGGGAGACACCCAGATATTCAAAGGTCTGGACCCGCTCTAGCGGCATATTGTTAAAATTGGGAACAGGGAAGTTAGTATGAGCTGAGTTAAAAACCATATATTTAGTTTTATTTATGTTGACCACAAGATGCCTATTTTTGCAGAACTCGCTAAATTCATTCAATAGCCGTTGCATCCCCATCGGAGACTTCGAGAGGAGCAGGGTATCGTCCGCAAACAGTAATGCGGGAAACTTGCGGGACGACAATTTGGGTGAGTCCAGATCCTTTACGGCCAAGAGGTCATTAACTAGGCCGTTTAGGAAGAGGGAGAAAAGAGTAGGCGCAAGAATGCAGCCTTGCCTCACCCCATTACCAACAGGGAAGGGGGCTGTCAGTTGACCATTCTTGCCAAATCTGACTCTGGCATATGTACCCTCGTGAAGGCGTTTGAATTGGAGACATAAATGGGGGGGAACTCCCATGTCCAGCAGAATCTTCCACAGCTGGTCACGGTCAACCAGGTCAAACGCAGATTTTAAGTCCACGAAGGTAAGGTATAGACTCCCTTTTTCCAAAACCACATGTTTCCAGTATATTAGTTGCAATCTAAATAACTGGTCGATTGTTGAGATCTTGGCTCTAAAGCCTGCTTGCAGCGGGGTCAGGACATCCGAGTCTTCAATCCAATCCTGCAATCTCACCAGCAATACCCTCCCGAAGATTTTTTGGGACACATCTATAAGGCTAATGGGCCTATAGTTCGCTGGTTCGATCGGCGAGCCCTTTTTAAAAATTGGAACAATCTCAGCGCCAGCCCACGTTGCTGGTGCCGGTAGGCCACACAAAATTGCATTAAAAAGTGCTAATAAATATGGGGCCCAAACTGCCTGTTCACTTTTATATAAATCCCCGGGAATTCTGTCCAATCCAGGGGCTTTATTTGGCTAGTTTCGCGAGGGCAGAGGTAACCTCGCTCATAGTAATAGGGGAATATCACAAACAAGCTCGGGAATGAGAAGGCAGGCCAATGGCTTCACCGCACTTACATCGGTAAGGGGACTGGAATAGAGTTCCTTAAAGTGCTGGTGCCATGTATCCTCATCGATGTTGGGATCAATGACGGTCCTACCTTCAGCTTGGCAATGATGGACCAAATTCCAGAAACTTCTACTGTCTTTTAGCTCCAAAGCCATCTTAATATTTGACCATCTCTCGGTTTCCCACTCTGCCTTTGCACTTGCTGTAATTTTCTTAAAGGAGAACCTGGCATCCCGGATATTCTTACTATCAGCCCCTTTTAGAGAGTTCAACAAAAGTTGTTTAGCCTCTCTACAACTCTTATTAAACCATGATTTTCTATCCCTTAGAAATTTTAATTTATTGTTAGTAGAAACATCGCTAAAAAAAAACCAGACAAAGCCTGCACCATCTCTTGATGGATTCTCCCGGCATTGCTAGCGCTATTTGGAATAAGAGGGTGGTGCGCTTCAAGGCTGGCCTGTTCTAGGAGGGGTATAATAGTTGCATACAATTTTGACAGTGTATCCCTCGAGTGAATAATTTTTGTCCATCGGATTCGCCTCCCTCCATTAACCACCACAACTTTATTTGGATTAAACATTTCAGGATATTGATCATGGCCCCCCATCTGAAATTTTTATGTTAGAACAAGGGGGTCATGGTCACTCTCACTACGTGTTTCAATACTAAAATTCAACACACTATGCCAAAGTTCTACGCTGATCAAGATATAACCAATCACTATTACCCGGTCTGGCCTCTTGAAGGTTGGTCGGCCGGGATTATCTCCCGGAAACCGACCATTACAGGCCCTTAATGAGAAAGTCAGGGTTAAAGAAGTCAACTGAAGAGCCAGAGGAGTCCAACGCTTTGTCGAATACATGCTGGGAACCGGTATCGACCAAGTGTCGTCTTCCTCGCTAGTTATGGATTGGATAATACCCTCAAAAGGTTCGTAGTGGCAGTTAAAATCTCCACCGATTAAAAAATTTGTGGTTCCTGCTAATGAATTCAAAAGATTAAACAAGAGGTCTAGGGTCCGGGAAGTCCCACCATAGTTCACAGGGTGGGAATAGACATTTATAATCGTTAGATGGGGTGATTTACAATGTGTCAAAATTATGCATGTTATATCGGGAGAATGTGTATCCACACATTTGATCTGATAGCCTAAATGGGAAGCTACCCATATGCATAGTCCCCCCGAGGGTCTCCCTTTTGGTCCCTTTGCGGCCGCCTCACAATACGCCACAAACCCTACCCTATATTGGGGATTTACGGCCCATGTCTCCTGGAATAAACAGATTTCATGGGAATCAATATAGTCCCCCCAATCTGGTTCATCTAATTTAGACACAAGGCCTGCAATATTCCAGGATAGAAGTTTTGGGCCACCTGGGACCAATTGGGTACTCCGACTGGCAATTCCCTCACCCACAGCTATAGTTAGAGTTTCAGTGGTTGGTGGAGCAAATTCTGTCACTCGCCCTACTGCAGGACAGTCTATTGAGGCTGTTATTGATGGAACTGCATTCCTTTCTAATTCCCCCACAAGTTTAACTAGGGGGAGCTTTGGCCCATTATCACTCTCTGATTCCCCTCTTAGGCCAAAGTACTGGTGGAGTCCCCCTCCAGCTATTTCACATAACTTGGTTTGTTCTACAGGGGTTTCATCCTGGTCAGGATAACTGGGAGGTAGTCAATCTACCAGGTCCAGAACACTGAACCTATTACCAAGTTGGATTCCTTGCATGGGATCGTTACTTTCCCCCATTGTCCACCCGGTAGTCCGGGTCGACTTACCAGGGACACCCCTGTGCTGTTTGTGGTATCCATAGTTAGGCATATGGTCTGGCAGGTTGTAAAAATAACTCAAATCCCGAGCCTTTATAGCAGATCTTGAAAAGGTGTGAGGGCCTGTACAGACGTACTCCACTACCTTCGGGTTTCAAAAGTTGATAACAATACAATCACCCGGGGAATTTTTAGCTCTGCATCCTACCCAATTCACTCTTCTAACTAATAGTATCTGGGAGTGTATTGGTGTTTAACCAATGAATCGTCTTATTTTTCAATTGGTCATACAATTCAACAGTGCCAAATTTCAATTCGGGAACTCCAGTTAAAACCACAACATAGGGGGAACAATCAGGGGGTAGATCTAAATGGTGGGGCTGAATATTTGCATCCTTCCCGTTGGGGAAACCCCTGATAGCTTTATCATCTTTATTAGGGGCGCCCTTTTTATCACTAGAGGTAATATACCTATTGCCCTGGGTGCCTAAGATCACCTCATCAGCCCTACTCCCTGTTTCGCCCCTAAACTCACTTGGGTCCCTTACTAGTGCAACCCCATCTGGGTTATTCGAGGCCTCTATGGTTAACCCTTTTTCCTTCTCCAAGTCAGCATTACAGCCACCGCTCACTATTTTCCCCACAATATCTCCCAATTTTGAGTTCACCTGCCCTTTGAAACCCTCCAGCCTATTCTCAATCAATGTCAATCTTGTCAATAGGGGGTCAAGTGCTGAAATTAGAAGGGTTTCTATTTTTAACCAAAAGGACTGCTCTAATTGTGGGGGCGCGATAGCAGAATCTTCCGTGCTCATATCAGGTATAGTGGGCAATGTTCCCTTTGTTACTTTAACTGTAGTAGTTGCCTCAATAGGCGTTTTCCTAATGTTAATGGCTTTAGAAGACTCCACCTTCTTACCCCTCAAATGAGCACCCCCTTTTTTCCTTTTTGGAGCAGGCCCTTGTATGGATTCTGGCGAATGGCAAGAATCCTCGTGTACCTCGGCCAAACACGTAATTAACGTGCCATTAGAACTTAATGGCATATTGGATAATGGAAAAGTAGATGCAAAATTTCCATTGGGGTTCAATGCAGTATGGGTCTGGGGATTGGGCATAGAAACAGGTAACCTCACAGGTGTACGTTCATTTGCCAGGCCCCTCAAGGCTGATCGCATTGCAAGGACAGGGTCGATTGAGAGACGGCGCTCGGCAATAGCTATTTCGTGGTCGAGGACCGATGTAGCCCTCGTCAGGAAATTATCAAGTGTTCCCACAACGGATCCGGAGCCCGCTCCTCTCTTCCCCCCACGAATGGACATTCTAGCCTCAATACATATGCAATAGGCCTCAGTGCTGATAGAATGACGACTTACTAATGGCCCAACAACACACTGGAACACAAAACTAAGAGGGATGGCCCAGCCCAGTCTCTCGCAGTCTCGAATGGGCTCAAACGGGCCCGCCCTTGGCCCGCGAGCGTCCCGCGCAGCGGGAGGCACTAAATAGCGTGGTGGGAGGGGCGGCAGCAAGAATGACCTGGCACGGGCTCCTGGTGCGTGTAGTCCAAGCCCCCAACAGCAGCAAACAATGGCCGGTAGTTCGAAGCGTAACAAATTAATGTCTGGGTGGGTATCCCTTTACTGGGAGAGACAATCGACAAATCCGTATTAGTTTATTGTCCCAGACTTTCTCTACCAATTATATTTTCTCCTTCGTAAGGAACTATAGCCGTACCTCCTGCACTATGGGCTGCGTCATACTCGGGACCAGTTGTTTTACGCTAGGTCAGAAGCGGTCTCAATTAAAGGAGCTGGTAATGTGCTAGGTGCTTATTGCAACTGTTACAGGGGTCTGAGTCGGAGCTTAGACAGAGACCTCCATATAGCTTGAGGGCTCACGGGGCTCCACGAAGGATCCCACAGTCACTGTATTCTGTAATGTTGTTGCCACGGACTGGCCCACTCTAATGAGCTTTCTGGTGGATACTCCAGCTGCAGGTTCCTCACGACCCGCCTGCCTCCATGTTTGATTGATTCCATGTAGGGAAAATGAATAAGATCCGAGGGTGTATCTTTTTGGTACATCAATTCTTTATCAATGTCTCTCTCCCTCTCTCTCTCTCTCTCTCTCTCTCTCTCTCTCTCTCTCTCTGCTCGAAGACTTGAAAAAAGGGAGAGGGACGGATGGCGGTGCTACGGCGGACGTAGTGTCGCCTGACATCACTTCAGGTATCGACCCGGTCCACTGCCCTCTACTGGTGGCCTTGAAGTTTCCGGATCCACTCTGACACCTGGGGTTTGTTTATAGGTCAGTAATCTGCAGGCATATAGAGCATTCACCTGAAAGATCGATACCGCAGGAAAGTATAATTTTCTTATTGCAAAAGGAGGAAAAGTTGTTTGTTATTACTGTGGGATTCTTCAGGAGTCTGTCTTGATGTTTATTCATTCATTTATTGATCATAGATACCTGCTGATATATTTACACTCAAAGTTGTATTTATTTTGTTTTTATGGTATCATAAGTGCTCATTCAGTGCAGTGTGAAATCCACAGGCTCGTGACTTGTGTCAACATTTATTTATTTATTTGCAATTGTGTATTAAGAATTTAGAAACGGGAGTACAATTGTCATCACACAATGGTATCATGAACATACCAATGGGTACAACGAGTACACACATGTTACAGCACACGTTTCCTTGGCCCACATCATGGTTGCCAGATGAGAGGTGAGAAACGGAGGGAGGCCTTGAGAAGGCAGACTTCCAAGAATGGGGGAAAATAATAGGGTAAAAGTAAACATGGAGAAAAACACTATAGGGAACGAAAAGAGAGAGGTTAACAGGGGTTGGATGGGGGCGGAGAGGAGGGGGTGACCCAGGGTTGGGTATCTAAGCGACAGGTGAGGAGGCATGTGTCATCACTGCTGGGGGCGGAACGGCTGGCGCTGCCCCGTTCTAGTCAATGAATACCACGCAGGAAGGGTGACCAGTGAGAAGCAAACTCTGCCGTATCTTGCAGATTATAGATGCGTTTCTCACAGGAGGTCATTCTGTACATCTCTAAGAGTCATTCCTCGTGTGTGTGTGTGTGTGTGGGTGGGTGCGGAGAGAGCAAAACCAAAGGAAATGATGGACGGAGTGTTGAACATTGCAAGTACTCACCCCCAGTGAGCAGATCTGGGTTTGATCCATCACCGTTCTTTAGCCCACTCTGCCACCCCAGTTCAGAAATGGCCATATGCAAATCAGTCTGACACTGTGCCTCATGGGAACAGTCCAGCCCGAACTGCCAAGCCATGTCTTCCCTGGACCGGAAACAAGCTTCCTAGGACCGGTTTCTGGCATTTCAGCCGTCTTCAGCCAGGCTTGCTTGAATCCAGTGGCAAAGTGAGCAAGGGACTCACGTCTGAGCATACCCTGCCAACTTATGGCGAACAAAGCGGTACAAAAGGGGGTGGTGATGGACGGAGCATCAGAACCAATCAAACACTCACACCCAGTCAACAGATCTGGGTTTGATCCATCACCGTTCTTTAGCCCACTCTGCCACCCCACCCCATGTCCATATGCAAATCAGTCCGACCCTGTGCCTCATGGGAACAGTCCAGCCCGAACTGCCAAGCCATGCCTTCCCTGGACCGGAAACAAGCTTCCTAGGACTGGTTTCTGGCGTTTCAGCCGTCTTCAGCCAGGCTTGCTTGAATCCAGTGGCAAAGTGAGCAAGGGACTCACGTCTGAGCATACCCTGCCAACTTATGGCGAACAAAGCAAAAACCAAAGGAAATGCGGAGAGCACCAGCGGCGACGGATACAGAGCTGGGCAGCCGTTAGTGCCGGGTTCATTAATCAATATTCATGGTGGCACAGTGAGGGGGAGGCTGCCGGATTTATTTTATTTTATTTTATTTAATGCGTTTTTATATAGCGCGGAATTTACCCGAAGGTGTCAGAGCGCTTCACAATAGCAGCAGTAATGATACATAAGGAGCAAAAATACAAGTGAGCATGTTACAAAATCAAATGGTACGTTACATGAGGCAATAGTGACAATTGTGCAAGTATCAAGGGCAAACAACATACAAGAGGTAGCAATCGATACGTTACAAACGGAAAAAGTGATGTGTGCAGGTTACAAGAGCATACAAAGTACATGTAGAGGTAAAAAGAAAAAAAAATTGCAATAAATGGCCGACACTCAGAACACTAAAACAGAAGTTACGTTACATGAGGCAGTGGTGGCTGTAGTGCATGTATCAAAAGCAAACAAAATACAAGCGGTAGCAAACGCTACGTTACAAAAGGAAAGGTGACGTGTGCATGTTACAAAAGCGATCAAAATACAAGTAAAAGTATAATACTGCAATATATGGCAGACACTCAAAACACAAAACACACTGGGAAGGCACTTCTATAGGCATGGAGAACAGAATTTCCTATAATGAAAGGACTTCCTTCAGAAAATATAGGGCGTGAATTAAATTTGGAAGTGTCTTTGAAGGAGGAGAGATTTGAGGTCAGTTTTGAAGGCCTGGGAAGAGGTGGTGGTCCGGAGCTGAGGCGGAAGTGAGTTCCAAATTCTCACTGCGTTGCCTGAAAAGGATTGGGCCATCGATCTTTCCTTCTTGAAAGTGGGAGGTTCAAGCAGTAAATTTTCTGCATTCCGTGATGGTCTGGAGCCACCAGAGAGTTTCAGTTTATCCGCCAGGTAGCGAGGGGAGGATGAGTGCAAGGCTTTGTGGGCGATACAGGCAGTCTTGTAGATAGATCTTGCCTCTATGGGAAGCCAACGGAGAGTGGATAAAATGGGTGTGATGTGGTCGCTTCTTTTGGCCCCATGTATGAAGCGAGCTGCTGAATGGAGAACAGACTTCAGGGGGGACTGGTGGGATTTGGGGAGGCCAGTAAGAAGAGAATTGCAGTAGTCCAATCTGGAGAGAACCAGCGACTGGACCAGGGTTTTAAGGTCGTGCTCCGGGAAGAAGCGACGAATCCCCCAAAGAAGGCGCAGTTGGTATCGAGCAGACTTTGCAATGGAATCGATGTGGGAGAGTAGATTGAGTTTTTTGTCGAGTATGACGCCAAGGGATTTTGCGCTCTCGACAATGATGGGTTTATTGTTCAGTAGATTAATCTGATCCATCCATGATTGCACTGGGGGAGGAGAAAGTGAGGAGGAGAGGAGGAGGAATTCAGTTTTGGAGGGATTCAGGACCAGTTGATGAGTTAACATCCAGTTTTGAATGGAGTCGAGAGTAGAGCTTAGGAGGGAGAGATCGTGAATGGAGGCCACCTTAAGGTAGATTTGAGTGTCGTCCGCATATTGATGATAGTGGATCCCGGATTTACTCAGGAGATTTCCTAACGGTTCTAAGTAGAGATTGAACAGTGTGGGTGCAAGTATAGAGCCTTGAGGGACACCTTGACCGACCGCTAAAGGAGATGAAAGACTGTTCGCTATTTTGATCATTTGGGATCTATCCGAGAGGAAGGAGGCAAACCATTTGAGCACAGTGCCCTCCATGCCCATTCTCTGTTGCAGAGTGTTAAGGAGAGTATTGTGATTGACAGTGTCAAAGGCTGCAGAAAGGTCAAGAAGAATTAGAAGACAAGACTCCCCTGAATCGAGTATCCGCAGTGCGTCATCAATCACTAGCAGCAGGGCTGTTTCAGTGCTGCAGTTTTGAATGAAGCCGGACTGGAAGTTGTCCAGAAGATCATTGTCCTTGATATGGCGAGAGAGTTGTTTCGCTACACATTTTTCTGTGATTTTCGCAAGAAAGTGTAGGTTAGTGATGGGACGGTAGTTGTTAGGGTCGTTCGCATCAGCTGTGGGTTTTTTAAGCAGAGGGGTGACCTGCCCAGTTTTGAAGGAAACAGGAAGGGAGCCTTGACTGAGGGAGAGGTTGACCAGAGTGGTCCAATAGGAGAGAGAATGGGTATAGAAGTCAATGGCAATGGCACTAGGGATGGGGTCAAGAGAATGGTTAGAGGGCTTTGTCTCAAGGATGCATTTAAGGAGGGCATCATCAGAGATGGGGTCAAAGTTTTGCCAAATGGTTAAGGATTTGCGCTCCTCTGTAGGGGTAGGATGAATGCCCTGATCTATAAGTGATTTCACCTTTTCATAAAAGAATATAGCGAATTCCGCTGCTTTCTTTGTGGAATCCTTCAATTTGGAGGTTGGGGGAGAGCTGTTTGGGTTCTTGATGAGGTCGAATAATTTTTTGGGTCTATTTTTGGCTGAGTCAAGGAGGGATTTGAAGTGCGCCGCTTTTCCAAGGAAGATGTGCTTGTGGTACTTGGATCTTGCTGAACATAGCGTGGCCAGATTTTCGGTGGAGGGCGCTTGTCTCCATTGTTTCTCAAGGACTCTTAGGTACTTCCTTTCTTCATAGAGGGATTTGTTGAACCTAGGTGCTGAGGGAGTGGGCCTTTTCTTTTTGCTTTGGAGAGGAGCGACATTATTGATTTCGACTGCAAGGACTGTGAGGCATTGGGAGGTGAGTTCGTTAACATCTAGGTCCGGGTCTAGCCTTGGAAGTGATAGTAAAGCAGAATCACAGAGGGTACTGAGG
This sequence comes from Triturus cristatus, assembly GCF_964204655.1. Lineage (NCBI taxonomy): Eukaryota > Metazoa > Chordata > Amphibia > Caudata > Salamandridae > Triturus > Triturus cristatus. The sequence continues at coordinate 141,569,034 of NC_140585.1, read as the reverse complement.
TCAATATTTTTAGTGTCACGGAACCAGGAAGTAGCCCTCTTAGGCTGGCCGAGAGTTATAGAGTGTGATAGCTGAAGATAGAATGGGATGAGGAGGTGGTCAGACCAGTCTACATGAATAGGGGTAGCGATGGTCAGCAAGCCTGCTTTAGAAATGACAAGGTCCAGGGTTGAGCCCTTAGAGTGTGTTGTTTCAGTGCAGTGTTGGATAAGATCGTTTGCAGAGAGGAAGGTGGCCAGTAAGTTCGCATAGGTGTCTTGAGGCGAGCCCCAGTGGACATTGAAGTCACCCACGAAGATCTGATTGTCACTTTGCGAGTATTGGTCGCTGATGCAGTCCGTGAGTTCCTCCATAAACGAAGGGCTGCTTCCAGGCGGGTGGTAGATAACATGGAATCTGAGAGGTGAGCGGTGGTGCAATTGAAGCTCAAGAGATAGGCATTCAAAAGTGTGGAAGGAGCTGTTGGGAAGAGCCTTAAGTTGAAAGGAGTTTCTAAAGATGACTGCAACACCTCCCCCAACTTTGTCAATTCTGTCATTTCTGAGTATAGAATAACCTGTGGGTACAAGGAGATCAAACATAGAGTGAGAGGTATCGTTGAACCAGGTCTCAGTGAGGAAGAGCATGTCAATATTGTGCAAGTTGATGGTATCGGAGATTTCAAGTTTGTGTTTAATTGCAGATCTGCAGTTGTGGAGCATACAGCGCAGCTCTGTCGCGACTGTTTTGGTGACGGGGGCACTTGGGCTATGAGGGGTGATGGGGATATTGTACCTGTATGAGGGTGCTCTGGAGGGTTTAGGTGGACGAGTGGTTCTGACAGAGGAGATGGTCGGAATGGTGTAGATAGCAGGGTTACTGGGAAGTGAAAGTGGAAGAAGGGAGGCATTTGAGTGCTTCTGAGAATTTGCAGATGAAAGGCTATGCTTGGCTATTATGGGGTGTGGGGGCGAGGTGCATCTTGTGGGAGGGCGAGTGTTTTCCAAAGGAATTGAGGTGTATGGAAAAGTTGAGATCTTGGAGCTTAAAGCTAAAATGGTAGCTTCAAGTTGGGAGATGGAGGTGATTAGAGAGCCTAGCTTATTTTCCAGTGAGAGTAAGGCAGAGCACGGCATGTTGGGTGACTCGATGGAGACAGGAGGAGGTGCACTTGGCGGTTGAAGGCAGGGAGAGGTGGGGGAGCGGGAGGGGAGTAGGGGTATAGGGTTCAGAGGTGGGGAAGGGTGTTGGATGAGAGCAGGAGTTGGTGCACCAGGGGTGGAAGGGGAGTTGTCTTTGTAAGCGTTGCGAGACGGATAGGAATTAAGGACACAATTAGGGGGCGATAGAAGAGGAGCGGGGCGGAGGGGCGGAGGGAGAGGGGAGGGGTGTGGGGAGTCATAGGGATGAAGGAGGTTTGGGAGGAAGAGAGGGAAGGGGGTTGGAGAGGTCCTGGCAGCTAGGTGAGGTGGTGGCTGTGAGGGTGCGGGTATCTGGCAGAGTGGGGAGGGTTGGGAGATAGGGAAGTTGAAGAAAGGAAGTGGATCTGCTCGGCCAGAGAGAGGGAAAGGATTACCAGGGGGGTAAGGGGGTAGCACAGCGTTGCTGGAGGAGTGTGGGGAAGGGGAGAAAATGAGTGGGTGGGGGGATGTCTATCGTCCTGCTTAGTGTGGATGCCGATGCCACCTCAACCCAGAGGCTGCGGACGGCGGGACAGTCATGCAGTGCATGCACCAGGTCAGGGTGTGCGTGTCCACAGTGCCAGCCATTCGAGTGGTGCAGTGGCCCTGCTGTCTTGAGTTTTGTTGGCGTCCGCCGCCATCCATGGTGGCAGAATTTCATCCAGACCCCTCTCGCTCCCCGGTTCAAATGATTCAGTATCTCGGTCCCATCGTCCGCCTCATATTCCATCTGTGGTCGAGCCTGGCACTTGGCGCTCAGTTTCACTGCCTGCGCTTGAGAGCCCAGATGACGTACCAGCAGTGTTAGAAGTGGGGGGGAACGGAGGGGCACGGCGTGCGCCTACTTTTAAAAATTATGCTAGTCCGTTCCCCTACTTCTTGATTTAAAAAAAGCGTCCCGGGACTGCCCTAATTCAGGCCCGGTTCTAGTAAGGGCTTGAAGGCAGGCGCGAAACGCCATGGGGCTCAAAGTGCTTCAAAGTCGCCCCCCCCACACATCCCCCGTCGTGTGTGTGCGCCCGGGCGCACACACAGACAGTTTTTGAGATTATCCCAGCCTTCCCCGAGTACTTCACAGGTCTTTAAAAGACCATTTACATGTTAGCGAGGCTTTGTTTATTTTTTCACCCCTTCATCTCCAACAGGGGCATGGCGAAAGGCGACACATCCTTTCTTTGGCCGCGGTAACCTTTGCCTACTGTCTTGCTGCGTGGATATTCTTTTTCTATGCAGCGCAGGAGAAAAGAAGTTTGTTTATTTTGATTCACCTTTACCAACCCCTGCAGCTGCTTATCACACCAGGCTGCGACACTAAGATTGACTAATGGAGTAGGTAGGAGAATGTGTCACTATTTGTTTTTCTTTTTAAATTCTGCACAGGCGCAGCAGGACATGTACTTCGTGTGCGCTTCATTTAATCCGTTTTTATCATTATCATGGCCGATGCAGGACAACAATAAGACAATAAAAAATGCCCAGATAATGCTGGGGATTAATGATCCTGCTGGAGAGCATTTTTCTCTGTTAGTAGTGAAGTGCAGATGAACTGTATTTTATGTGGAAGCTCAGTGGGTTACTGTCATTGTGACAGAGATCCTTGTGTTACTTGCAGTTCAGAAGTTACAATCCTTACATAGGACAGTGACCAATGAACTGTCATCAAAGAGCTGTATGCAAACCTGAATGATATAGATAGAACTTCGCGTTTTTTGTTTTGTGATATAGTTAGAACTTCCCCAGTCTTTCATTATTCTAATGTTGCTAAAATGAGTATCTTTGGGCAGATATACATTTTTATCAGTAAAGCCAACCCCTAACCACTGGAGTACTCTTTAAATCCTGAGTTTGTGCTTCTCCAGACCAAACCCTCTTAAAATAACTGCCCACCAGTATGGTTTCAGAGAGTACAAACAAAATAAAAATTGCATCTCTGAAAGCCTGAAACCATTAATGCACATTATAAACACCTTTTGTACCTCAACTGCTGAATGTGAACGGGGCTTTAGTGTAATGAATGATGTGCTCACACCACTGCGGAACAGAATATCAATCAATTGTCTGTCTTCTACAATGTTCATAAATATCGTGGGGCCACCTGTCATAGAATTTAAACCTGAATTTTATGTTCCGAAATGGTTAGAAAAAGGGAGGAGAAGTGCAGATGAAAGAAACTGCATGGCTCGGAGACAAATGGCTTATGATTCCACTTATAAGCGTATTTGGAATATTCTGTGATTGGAAACATGTCCCACATTGTAAATTAATTAAATATAAACAACTTATATATTAAACCTCAAATAAACATGTTTATTGATTCTTTGAATTAAATAACGTTATGAGCTGTAACTGGTCAGTGAAATGCCAAACGTTCACAAATTGGTATGTTTTGCTATTTCTAGCCACACCTCCGACTCCGCCCACTAATCCAATCCTTGGGTTATTCCCGCCCCCTGAGTCTCCGCCCACAGTTCCCCTACTTTTTTTCCCCCACTTCGACCACTGCGTACCAGGGGATTATACAGGCCTGAGGTCCCACCCTCGAATTGTCCCCAGGTGTGGGGATAGGTACTCACCAGAGAGGAGGGAGGGCCCGAGGTTGGGTCACTGGCGTATCCAAACTTGAGGGGGCCTCCCTGCAAGGTACGTGCAGGGGCCCCCTCCGGGCTTAATCAGGAGCTCTCTAGACAGAGTGCTCGGCTGAGGGGGCCCCCTGGAGCTTGCCCCCCCCAGCACCGCGGGGGCTGCGTCCGCGAGGGAGGCAGTAACGCAGCTCACACTTTGGCGCTTCCCGATTGGAACTGTGACTTTTAGAATCAAATCGGGCCCACAAAACACTTCTGCAACATTCTCATAAGAATGACAGACAACAGATCTTTAAATGCTTTATGTAAGTTTTAAAGTAAAAATACAGACTATACTCTGTAAATTAGCAGCATAGTATATAAACCATAATTAAAGAACTCAGTGCAGCTCAGGATAAAATCCGGCATAGATTTAGCATCTAGGAATAGCAGGGTCTCTCTACTGTGAGAGAAATGCGCACTCATACAGTGCTTCGGCCAGTGGGGTTCATACATTGGGCTGATGCAATATTAACAGATCTACAGCGAGCAAGCTTTGTCACTGGCTCACTGCACTCTGGAGGCTCTCTGGGAACTTTTTCTGCTGACTAGTGTCGGAATCAACAATAAAATCACATGACAGAGGATGACGTCTAAACAGGGTGGAAGGCAAGGTTCAATATTAGCAATAACTCACATATAGCTCTCGAGTTGTATTAATACAAATTAGCGCTCACAGCAGTAACATAGCCAAAAGTAAACATGAAACACTGTAAATAAACAGTTATAACTAAAACAAACCCCCAAAATACTCTGATCTAACTCCAAGAAACCTATATTTTTAGCGCTCTATTCAAGATAAAATAACCTATTTTTAACTGTTAGCTTCCAAAAAGAATACATTAGAATATATAATCGAATTCAGTCACTACTCAGCCACTTTCCATATAAGTTGAAATTTCTAGCTGGTTTGAAGATTTAGCAAGCCATTAATTAATTGGTGCGTAGACAGAAATCTGCTTTGCTGCACTGGGGTATTTTTTATGCCATATAGCGCCTTGTACACACAATGTATGCACCTTCGATAGCTCAGTTGGTAGAGCGGAGGACTGTAGAGGGGAAGCTGACATCCTTAGGTCGCTGGTTCAAATCCGGCTCGAAGGACTTTTCTTAATTTTTTTCCTCTGCTTTACAAAACTAAGCGCCTCTTTCTCAGACACTCACACACCCGGGCTTTTCCTGCCTCCTCTCTTCTCCTTTACAAGCCAGCTTTCTCCTTTGGCGCGAGCGGGCGGGTGTCTCCCTCCCCACTCCCTGTGTGCAGCCCCCGCTGCAATCCTCCATCATCAGTCAGAGACAGGGGCCCCTGGGCTGAAGAGCCAGGCCGGGCCCAGTGGGAAGCAGCCCTGGGAGCTGTTTGTTGACTCTGGCATCAGGTGATGTCGCTGAGAGCGCTGCTGAGAGATCCTGCTAGTGTGAAGGTTGTTGTGAGGGAGGAGTGTGTGTGTATTGTGAGAGGGAGTGTGTGTGTTTGTTGAGCCTGTGGCCCCCTGTGTTGGTGACAAGGAGCTGGAAAATGAGAAAGATGAGTTCCCAGCAGACAGGGCGGGTTGAAAGACACGTCAAGTAGCTGGTCAGCAGACGGGGAGCAGATCGGCTCCTCGTTAGTATAGTGGTCAGTATCCCCGCCTGTCACGCGGGAGACCGGGGTTCAATTCCCCGACGGGGAGGGCAGTATTTTTTTTTCTTTTTAAACTTATACTACATTTCGCCAATTGAATACCGACTTTGAGTGCAATTTTTAATGCGATGCTGACACTTTTTATTTATGGCCACCACAGCTGGTACAACGTAAAACATTTACTAATGCAATCACACACCCTTCAAAATCTATCACGGACAGTTTGTAAGTGCTACACCTTTTGGGATGGATTGCTGCCTTTTTTTTTATTTTAAGCTGCTGTGTACTTTCTTGGAAATGAAAACGTGTAATGGGGGTTATTATTGAAATAAAAATCGGAGGACTACATAGTGAATAATAAAAATAATAAGGGTGCGGGCTCTGAATGGGACTTGATTTATATGACGGTGAAACTTTTCATGTTTATTTAAGTGAAATGGTTTAGAACTTACTGGCACATTCTGAATGCAAAGGAACCCCTGACCCGGACGTGCACGTCCCACCACCGCCAACAGTGCTTTTATGTTTCTTGGGTCCAGGCATGATTTCTAAACCCAGGTCAGGTGTTAGCGCCGCATGCTGGGACTTGTAGTCCAGTTTTATAACCCTCTACAATTAGGGCCCCGGGCCCCACCATCTAAAGGAGACTCTGTCCAGGGGGAGCTGCACGTGTGCACCCGGGACACCTCAGAGCTGGGGAGCCCCGAGAAGCTCTGACCACCCTTTTAATTGTACTTTTTATTTGATGGTAATTGATTCTTGATGTTTCCATTCTCAGGTATGTGAGAGGTGGGTGTCAGAAATCTTCCATGCGTGGACACTCTCCACAGACTTCAACCTATTTAAGGCAAAGTCGTTGTTTTCCTCATAGTTTGCCTCACTGCAGTGCACTTTCTGTGTCTGCTGCTATTTTCCCTCCTGTAATAAATACTATCGTGCTTTACCTACTTTAGTTGGAACAAAATTCAAGTCAGAAACAGATTCAGCCACACAATTCAGTTCACACGTGCTACAATGTTTTTCAGCACTCCCTGGTGGTCTAGTGGTTAGGATTCGGCGCTCTCACCGCCGCGGCCCGGGTTCGATTCCCGGGCAGGGAAGGAAACTTTTGCTTACTTTTTTCACTTCTATGGTTGATTCTGGCCAGGGAAATATTCTTTATTTTTCATTGTGTTTTTAATTGTAGAGGAACACATTTTTTTAAATTTAAAAAATGGAACTGTTTTATTACATGTATTTCTTCTTCAATTTAAGTGTCACCAGTTATAACCTAACATTCCACACAGACACACTGACAGAAGAGTGGGGCGCTGGTTCACCAAGCTGATGATTGGCTTAGTAGATTCAGGAGACTTTCACCGAGAACCTTTAGTGCTGACTAGTGTGAAACTATTAAAGTTTGTTATTGAAGCAGAATCCATAATAATAGCAAATGACACAGGATAACGTTTAAACAAGATGAAAGACAATGTAAACAGGGTTCAATATTAGCAATAGCTCACATATAGCACATTATTTTTATGAATAGAAAATTAGCGCTCGATCTCCTCCCGGGCCCAAAAATGTCATCACCACTTCAATTCTGTATCACAGTGCACCATTCATTAATTTTAGCTTCTTCTGTTTGGTCTCTTCGAAATCCTTCTGTGTTCACACTCACTCCACCCTATTTGACTGTCTTATTTCCCTCTGGCTGTCCTACCATACATAATTCTTCTTTCTTATTCACTTCAAGGCTCAATTTAGTAGGAGGTTTCTTTAAAGTCTCCTCACCTTTCCCAATAATATGGACAGCATTTGTTTTCTCTTCTCCTCTTTCTTCATCTTCTCTTGTCCTTTCATTCAATTCATCTATGCCTATTCTTTCCTCTGCATTAGTTTCACATGTTGCATCACACACGTCATGATCTGTAAGGCTTTTGTTAGATAAAGGAGTAAAGAATTTCATCATAAACTCATGCTGTCCCCTTGATTTAGACCCTTTATAAGCATTAGACATATGTTTAGTAGCCAACAGATATAGATTCTCGATTTACAATAGATACATTTTCTAAAGAATTATCAAAATTAGAACAAAAGAGTTCAATCAAGTTTTGTTGGTAATATAGATTAAGAAAACCAGGACAAGAGAAAGAATAAGACAATGGAAGGTGAAAATAAGCTGCCCCTTTGGCTGCAGAAGCAGGCAGATAAGAGCAAATAAAACAATTTTCACCTTACATAACCTTAACGTATTCAGATAACATTTTATAATACACATTATAGCTATAAATATTCTCATCTTGTGGAAAGTGACATTTTCATTTAAGATGGAGGGATAGTCACAGAAGCAACAGTAATATTATTTAAATGGAACTTTTCGGACGGTGGATTATATAGGGTAATGGGGCTCCTGAGAAATACGCAGTGGGTGTTTGCTATTGAAAAATTAGGATTGCGGTGCATAAGGGTAGGGAGAGCCACCCTCCTCCCCAACGTGTGGATAACCACTGATAAACTAAAGCAGCATTCCTTTGCACACGCCAACAGTGTATGTTATATACATCATTTACAGTAACAAAAAACACGCTTGTTCCTCCGCTGAAACAGTCACTTCAGTTTAATCCTGAAATCCTTAGCCAACACGTGTTTTGTTGCGCTTAATGGTTGTGCGCAGCGACTTCTTCAGGGCTATTCTCTCTTTGTATGGACCCTTAATCCCGGATTTGAGATCAACCACTCTAATCGTTAGGCCACATCCTGTTCAAGGTATGGTGATAATATGCCTTGGAAGTAGAAATGTAAGCAATGCTATTTCAGAGAATATTATCCTGGACAGGAATGCAATAAAATGTTAGTCAAATGTCATTGTGTTTAAAAGAAGGCAACTTACAAACGTGCGCTTGTAAAATGGAGGTGTTGCTGCTCAGACCTAATGTAACCACATGACAATTTTTCCACAAATGTTCACTGCCTCTGCTTATGCGTATTCTCAGTCCAGTTGTTCGAATCACAGAAGTCTCAGGTTTTCCACTCTCCACATCAGTCTGTGATTCAGCAGGTTGTTCATTCAATGGAGATGGTGGGTTTCTGGTCTGGACTTCCTCCTCTTCTGAAGCCTCAGATACCTCGAATCACAGGAGACTAGGAGAATTGGCAGATGTTGACTCTCTATCTTCCCTTTCGTGCCTTGCCCTCTTGGTATGGGAGGAGTGTATCCAATTTGGAAGACCATGACACTTGACAGCAGTGATCGTGACCAGAGTCAGTTGGTAGGGTCCATGCCACCTCGCTCCAGGCAGGACTTTCGGACGTGTTTCTTGATGTGGATCCAATCACCAGGGTTCAAATCATGCCCCGGAAAGTCTCGTACTGCTCGAGTAGCCTGGTCAAGCTGATGAGAGATGGAACGCACCACATCAGACAATCCTTTGCAGTACTCAAGAACCGTGTCATCTGTGATATTTAACAGGGTGGTACAGAGGGCTTACACATAGATTTTCCATCAATATTTAATGCAGAGATAATCCAGTTTACTTGCATGAGGTACTTCAGATACTCATGAGCTCTAGAGGAAGAATCTCAGGCCATTTGAGTGATGTAGCAGCACTTAGCTTTATTAGTCTCAATCAGTCTCTCTACCACTCCAGATGCTTCCAGTCTATAGCTGCAGTGGAATCTTTGGTAAATCCCTAAAGCCGTACGTATCAACTACCTACTCTCACTTTTAAAGTGTGTTCCTTGATCAGATTCAAGATGAGCTGGCAAGCTGAAACGTGGTATTAACTCTCACAACAGTCTTTGGCGACTGTTAGTGTAATCCCACCGCATGTTCTTGCTCTAGTGTCTTCCGGGGGCGTGACGCAGACACAGCCAAAAGACAGCTGGACGAAGGAAGGACCGGTTGGGCTGAAGACGGAGGATGCGAGAAACCTCGAGGAAGCAGAATCCAGCAAGGAACGATGACCGGGAGAGGCCGACCCCAGAGGAGAGACCCAAAGGAATCGACCAACAGACGGGAAACAGTCGGACAACAGAGCCAGTAGAATTAGTGCCTAAAGGCACTTCCAGCCAGGCTAACCGTCCCGGGGGAGAGAGGGATGGGGTGACTCCCTCGGTCATGACCCGGAGGACTGTGGCTCAAGGTAAGTACCTTTATCAAACCTCTTTACATGGGGTAGGTGGAGGAAAGGACACACGTAAGGCATAGTCCCTCACAGACGTAAAAAGTATGCGACACTGAGAGACGCATGAGAGCACCCAGGGTGATGGTGAAGGGTTAGAGTGTGTATTAGCAGAAGACACAGACGCCTGACCTTGCCTTATATTTGTTTATTTTGAGGACATACATCTACCTCTTCTTCCGATGGGATGGGAAGGATCAGGAGACTGGTGACCAGGACCTTGGGGAGAAAAGACAGCGTCCCGGTGTACAGTGAGGAAACTGACACCGCTAAGACTGGATTTATCCTTCCTGTTTAAGAGCCACTCCTCATGGGACTCTACTTGTTCCTTTGTTTCTGTTAATACTATATTAAAACAATAGTACCCATTACCGCTTGAGTGTCCTACCTGACCAAGTGACCACAAGTGGTGTTAGAAGTGGGATAGGTCATTTAAGACTACCATGACTCACCCATTACCATGGAGGCTATGGTCACTCAATTAGCCAAGGGACAAAGACATTTACAATTAGTCCTGGAGCAGCAGACCCAGAATGCCCAGAAAGAGAGAGAGGCCTTCCAGACCGCCCTTAAGGAACAAGCAACTATCCTAGCGGCCAATCAACAAATACAGGTCACCGCCATTTTGCTCCTGATGGACGCCATTTCCATGGCCCGAGTTCATCCAAATATCCTCAGTTCAGTGTTACAGAAGTTCCTGGAAGGGGATGATCCTGACTATTTTTTGTGAACTTTGAAAGAGTAGCAACAACGGCTCTGAGGCCCCAGGAAAGATGGGATCAGTACATAGATTCCTCCTGTCGGGCAAATTACAGGCCACATACCAAGCTGCCAATCCCGCGGGACTCACTCCCTGCCCTAAAATTAAGAAAGCCATCCTTGAAAGACTAGGACATGACACAGAGTATTACAGGGCTAAATTTCGGAAAGAAAAGTGTACAGCTGGAAATAACCCCAGAACTCTCTATTATCGCATCAAGGATCTGGGCGAGAGATGGTTGCAACCCAAAGCATCCCCTATAGAGGAGGTCATTGCTAAGGTTTATCTGGAACAGTACCTGGAGGCGTTACCCAGTGATACACGTACTTGGATAAAACAACATCCCCACTTAACGGTGCAGACCGCAGTAGAGCTGGCCTGCGCTTATCATAGGTCTCCAGAATTTAGGGTACAAGCGCTAAAAACAACTACAACCACCCAGAAACCCTATCCCAGAGTGGTAGAACCAAGACATCCAGGAGGAAACAGAAATATGATAAGACCCCCCTTTGAATCCTTTTCCGACCCAGTCAGGTCCCCAGTGCTTCAGGTGTTCAGAATGGGGACACCTTGCTAGGAATTGCCCACTCAAGGGAGAGGGGTAGAACCCATGGAAGTAGGGTGGTCACAGGGTCGGATTTTAACTACAGGAGAAACCCCGGGACGATACAAGACCACCATACGTCTGAATGGTAGGTCCGCAGATGCGCTATTAGACACAGGGTGCCACCACACCATTGTTTCTCGGTAATTAATACCTCACAGTCAGATTTCAGAGGAAGCACAGATACAGGTTTCCTGTGTGCATGGAGTCGTACGATTGTATCCTCTGGCTGAGGTCCTGCTCGATGTAGAAGGAGATCCACAGGTCAGAAAAGTAGGAGTAGTACCCGCCCTAGCGGGAAAGGTTCTCCTAGGGATAGATCTGCCTCGTTTTGACGAATACTTGCTCAAAGTAACCAAAAGAAATCCTGAAGCCTAATGGTTATAGGAAGCCCCCTTCTCTGCCTCAGACATAGCAAGTCCTGAGACAAAAATACCCAAGATCAGAGCAGAGAAAAGAAAAGAAAAGACAGACCAGTTTATAGAGCAGCTGGACTGTCACCTGTTACCCGTCTCCATTCCTCTCCAGATGACCCACAGATGCCGATGAGGAGTTTTAGAACAGCATAATGGTAAGACAACATATTAGCCCAGGCGTGGACGCAGGCTCAAGAAGAAGACCCCGACAAGGTAGGACATACTTTTGTGTAAATAGGGGACTCCTGTATAGAATTAGTGGACTATCTGACTGCCGGGCGAAACAACTTTTGGTACCCATAGCTTTTCGAGACCAGGTCCTACACATAGCACACAGTCAGGCGGGGGGCGGGCCCTATGGTCAAGAACATACTCTCAAGTAGAGAAGTTCTATTGGCCCGAGATATATAAGGAGGTTGCCAAGTTCTGCGTGTCCTGTCCCTGGTGCCAGTTGGTTAACCCCCCACAGAGAGAAGAGCGCCTTTGTGGCCGTTACCCATAATTGATGTTCCCTATAAATGAGTAGGGATGGATTTGGTAGGATCCCTTCTTCCCTCTACCCGAGGACATCAGTATATTTTAGTGATGATGGACTATGCCACTCGCTACCCTGAGGCGGTACCCTTGACAAGTATAACAGCCCTTTCGGTAGCACAAGCAATGGTATCTTTTTTTTCGAGAGTTGGTTTCCCAGCAGAGATACTGACCGACCAGGGAACTCCCTTTATGTCTAGATTTGCACTTTTCTTGGAGTTAAATAGATCCGGACAGCAGTATATCATCCACAAACAGACGGATTGGAGGAGGGATATAATCGTACCATAAAAATGATCCTTAGGAAATGCATAAGTGACGCTGGAAATGACTGGGACCGCAAACTTCCATTAGTGTTGTTTGCGATCAGGACATGAACAAAAGTCTACGAGGCTCAGCCCTTTTGAGTTACTATTTGGGCTACGACCACGTGCACTTTTGGACATGGCGGCTGAGCAGTGGAATGAGGTTAGGGTACACGACTTTCTTGAAAAACACCTTGTCTGGCTTGTGGGAAGAAGTACATCAGAATATGGAAAGGGCACAACAAAAACAGAAAACCTATTACGACAAAGGTACCAGTGTGAGGGAATTGACAGACGGGGACAAGGTGTTTATTCTTCTACCTTCCTCGGATAAGAAACTACTGGCGACCTGGCAAGGCCCTTATCAGGTGTTGGGGAAAGTCATACCTGTCACATACAGAAAAGCAGTTCCACGAACAGGACCGAGGGGCCAGATATATCATATCAACCTATTAAAGAAATGGGAAGATCCCACCCCACAGAGAGAAGATGTTGCAGCACGGAGCGTCAAATTCCCCCTCCGGCACAGACCAACTACCTCAGCATCAAATTCACTCAAATACATTCATTTGGTGGGGCCCATAACACCAAATATACTTACACTCCGTTGAGCTGTTTTTCCTGAGGGAAATACGCTTCCAAACGCTGACATGAGAGGAATACCTTTACCTTACACTTAAACACATTAACCTCAGACCTAAGATACCCCTCTCATAAGGAGATGGATCATTTAGTTGTTTTGAAGGTTTAGATTCACAGTCATTTAACTAGTCTTAAATCCCATCAAACTCTCTTTTTATAATAATCGACACAATACATTTGTCAATTAATCAAATATTCTTTATCTAAGAAATATTGCAAGAAACGTTAGAAATCATCATCAGCATTTCAGAGCATTATATTTACCTATTCTGGTTAAAGTCGTCCTCTAAGTCAATCAATCAAGGAAGAATTTATTCAGCAAAGTTAGGCCGCAATTCAGTCTCTCAAAGATTCAGGATAACAGCTGTCCAGCAGTGTCACCGTCCTCTCCATCAGCATAATGTCAGGAAATCGAGTTCGTCAAAGAAGAGCAAGACCTAATAGTTCAATTCCCTACCTACTTTTATAATGAAAATAATGTCAAAAAGTATCAAGATCGGGGTTTAGAGAGTCCTGATTGGTCCATTTGGGGTAGCGGGGTACAGTTCTCATGGTGTCGAATGATGAAGTCATAAAACTTGCTTGTTCCGGCTTTTAAATTGAGCTTTGTCTTTGGTCTTGGATGGGTTCCCGGAGCGTCCTTGAAGGGTACATGTTCTCCCGGGGTCAGGTCCAGACCACTGCTGCTGGTGGTGACGCCTGCGCACTTCACCCAGAACCTCGTGTTTTCAGGGCAGTCACATTTAACGTCTCGTTCAGCCATCTTGTTTAGGCCGAAATGGTCAACTTAAGCAAAAGAAACACACAAATGTAATTAAAACATAGAAATGACTAATAAAATGTTATCCCCTTGCTAATACGTGTGTGTATTTATCTAGCAGAAGCAACACTCAAAGCGGTTTATTCTCACTGAATAAAGCACAAATCACAAATACATCACCAAAGCGACAAATAACATGCAATATTCTAGTTTTCTACTATTAATATGCGTACTCAAATTAGTTTACAATTAATATAGCCATGCAAGGTGCAATTCCCATGTGTAATTCTTTGTTAATATAGTTGATGAGTTATCACTTCAAACAAATTAATAATATTACAATTAATTGATTATTCGGATTAATATAAACATGGAGAATGGGGGTGTGAGGATTCGCAGGACGGACATACCCGTGTAGCACTATGGGAGGGTTCTTCTCGTAGCCGAAGCCGTCCTCCCGGTGTTCCAGGAAAACGGGACTGCCAAAGACTACATTACCCATGTAAACCTCCTGTCTCTCCACAGAAGGAGATCGAGGAACACCCGGAAGTAGGCGGGGTTGACCTCGGAAGTCTTATCCAAGACCCAATGAAAGAAGGCAGGAGCGGAGGGATGGGGTGGCAGAACAGCGGTGGAGTGGAAGGAGCACGGCGAGACGAGCGCAAGAAAGAAGGCAGACCCGATACGGAGGTAGCAGAAGGTGAAGCCAAGGAACAGGACGTTTGGACGGAAGGCGGCGACGTGGACCCGGAAGAGCAGTGGTGTGAAGAGTGGTGGTGTCCAACGGAGGATGCTGGGGAGCGGCCGCAACTCCGGAGAGTTGCCGCGGAGCCGGTGAGTACCACCGTCCCAAGGGATCAAGGGGGGGGACGAAAGGGGAGTGGGTAGTGCCTGAAACCAAAAGGGGGTGATTCGTGTAGATATTCCTCCCTAGGCTCAGATGAGTGGAACGTGTCCTGGTCATAGAGAATAAAAACCCTCAGCGCACCCTAAGTATATAACCGAGTGTGACCCAGATAGTACTGGTTTTATTTTCGACCCTGAGAAACCTCCTAAACTCCGAACCCGTCTCAGGATTGGAAGACGGAAAAGGGACCCCCTTGACACTTAAGAATAGTGTCGTAGTTATTGTCTGTTGTTTTTTGGTATTATTTACGTCTTTCCCCCCCCCTTCCCTCACAACCCTTAAGAAAAGAGAACCAGAACGAGCACTTCCTGGTGTGGTGGAGGTCGCATTAAAAACACAAAGGAGTGTAATAAAACTCGTAACTGACGGCTCCTTCTCTCTTTCCTCCTATGAGCCTCCGGGAAGACAGCGATACGAGCGATTAAGAGGAGCCCGGCACCTCGGCTTCAACATCCCCTTTAGGTCCAGCTCAGGGAGCAGCGGGAGGAGAAACAGAAGGATTTGTGTTTTCGAGACTTATTACTGCACCTAAAGAAAATAAAAGTCTTTCGTTTGGAAAATATATACAGCCTCCTCGTCTGCATATCAAACTTGCCCTCTCACAATTGGTGTCAGAAGAGGGATTGAAAGGCGTCATGGAGGCTGCCTTAGCCAAGATGGCAGAAAACCTGGAGCATCTAGGGAAAGTAATGGAACGCTTCCTGACTGTCGTGGAAGAAGACCGGGGCAAGTTACAACGAGTACTTACGGGTCAGAACCAAACACATGGGGCAACTATGGACAAAATTACCGAGGTACTCGGACACCAGAGAGGTCCTACCACCCTTCCCTCTGTGGTTTTACAACGCTATGTGTCAGGGGAAGATCCAGACTATTTCTTTACCAATTTTGAACGGATGGCGACTGAGGCCTCCTGGCCAGTTGATAAATGGGGCCAATATCTGGGTCCCCTCCTATCAGGAGATCTACAAGCAGCCTATCAGGCCGCAACCGTACAGGGGGTGGTTCCCTACTCCGACATCAAGCGCAGTATTATGGAACGGCTGGGAGTAGATGATGAGACTTATCGGCGGAAACTACGACAAATGAGGGAGAGACCCCAAGAAACCCCCTGAGCCCTATATTTCAGGGTAAAATATATGGTTGATCGGTGGTTGAAACCAGCCACCACAGATAAGGAGGGGATTATGGCAAAAATATATTTAGAACAATATTTGTCCTCTCTTCACCCTCCTATCCAAAAGTGGGTGCGACAACAGGCCAACCTCACCCTTGAAACAGCAGTAGAAATCGCCAGCGCCTTTAACAGGGCCCAGGAGGTCCAGAGGGGACGCGAAGAAGATACCGGGAAACCCGCGGGTCATGGGGCCCAGAGTCCTCTACGTCCTCAGTTGGTAAAAAGACAGGACCCCATAACCATTGTTCCCGGAGGTCCAGTCCCTTGTCCCCCCGACAATGGGTCCCCAGTGTTTCTAGTGTGGAGGTATGGGACACATCGCCCGGTTTTGCCCCCTGAAAGATTAACCGATGGAAATAGGGATGGCTCGTAATTATTACTGCTCTCCCTCCGAAAAAGGAAAAGCCCCCTATCGACGCACTGTATCGGTGAATGGTCAATCAATGACGGCCCTAGCTGATACGGGGTGCTTACACAGTGTAATACGTCCTCAAGAACTGGGGAGCCGAATCGGTCCCATTGACGGAACTGTAGCCATTCGGTGTGTTCACGGGGATTCCAAGCCGTATCCCACAGCCCGAGTACAAATTCAACATCCATACGATTCAGGAACAACCCTAACTGTTGGTTTGATACCTCACCTACAAGCAATACTGGGGAAGGACTACCCCAAACTGCCTCAGTTATTACACGGGGCCAGGTCCAAGGAGGAAGAGTGGTGGTCCTCCGCCCCTTTTTCTCAAGACAAAGATAACGAGTGGCCTCCTTCCAAAGAGAGAAAAAGCAGAAAACAACGGAGAGCCGAAAAGTCCAGAAGCCCGTTAGCATTACCCGTCCTTCTGGATGAGAATCCCTGGGAAACCGATAGAACCTTCCATGCCACACAGCAAGAGGATCCGTTACTACAGGAGGCATGGAACCAAGCCTTAGACCACGAAGAACCACAGCGCGTAGGTCCTTATTTCTTTAAGAAACATGGGTTACTATATATAAAAGGGATCCCCCAACCAGAAGGCCCAGTTGTTAATTCCAGGTCCTTTCAAAGAAAAGGTGCTGTTTCTTGCACACAGCCACTTGTTAGGGGCTCATTTTGGGGCGGAGAAAACGGAGAAAATGATCATGGAGCAGTTCTACTGGCCAGGGATTTATCAACATGTCAAGAAATACTGTAGAGAGTGTACAGTGTGTCAAAAGAACAGTAGATATCATCCTCCCCGAGCTCCACTACGGCCCCTCCCTATAATAGACGAGCCTTTCCACCGCAACGGTATGGACATTATAGGGCCCTTGTTACCATCCCGCAGTGGATGTCGGTATGTCCTTGTCTTAGTAGACTACGCCACCCGATTTCCGGAGGCCATACCCTTACGTCGACCCGATGCCTCTAATATATCGAAAGCTATGATCACGGTCTTCTCAAGGGTGGGTTTCCCAAAGGAAATATTGACTGACCAAGGGACCCCTTTCGTGTCACGCTTGATAAGGCAGGTCTGCTCCCAGTTAGGGGTTAAACAGATAAGAACAGCGGCTTACCATCCACAAACAGATGGTTTAGTGGAAAGTTACAATGCCACCATTAAAACCACACTTAAGAAGCTGTTAGCTCTTGAAACAAAAAAATGGGAAGATATGTTACCTCTGGCCTTATTCGCCATTCAGTGCAAAGAACAGAAAAGCACCAGCTATTCGCCTTTTGAGTTGTTATATGGTCATAAACCCCATACCTTCTTGGACATGGCCCAAGAAGGGTGGGAAAAAGAAACAGACAACTCTAAACCCCTATCCGAATATGTATCATCCTTGTGTACCCACCTAAGCCAGATCAGGGCTATAGTTCAGAACAATTTAGAAGATGCCCAGAAGGCACAGAAAGGACAATACGATAGAGGGACTAAAGAGAGAACTTTCCAAGTGGGTGACTCAGTGTTACTCATGATGGCTTCATCTGATCAAAAACTGTTAGGACAATGGCAGGGTCCCTACCAAATAGTGGAAAAGGTAACCCCTGTGACCTACCGTCTTGAACTCGATCCCGCTAGACATACTACCCAAATATACCATGTTAATGTGCTAAAAAAATGGGAGGGTCCTTTGCCGGTATCAGTTAGTATAGTAGGGGTACGACCTCCCTTGTTTGAACAGTGCATCGCTCCCGAACTACCTCTTACCTCACGGGACGACCTTTTTCACGTCTTTGACTGAATCCTTTTCTACCACTCCTGGCCGAACCACCCTTATAGAGCACGCCATAAAAACTCCCCAAGGAAAACGGGTTCGTTTGAAACCCTATCGCATTCCAGAAGCACGTCGTCAGGTCATAAAAGAAGAGGTACAAAAGATGCTACACATGGACAACATTGAACCATCCATAAGTGAGTGGAATTCCCCTATTGTCCTCGTACCGAAACCAGATGGATCGGTGCGATTTTCTATCGACTTCAGAGAAGTCAATAAAATATCGGAGTTTGACACTTACCCCTACCAAGAGTAGATGAGATGGTGGAACGGATAGGTAAAACAAAATATATCAGTACGTTGGATTTATGCAAAGGCTATTGGCAGGTTCCCCTGAGAAAACAAGATAGGGAGAAAACGGCGTTTTCCACCCCGGAAGGATTATATCAATTTAAGGTATTACCCTTTGGGCTACATGGGGCACCAGCGACATTTCAGAGAGCCATTAATATAGCACTACAGCCCCATGAGTCGTATGCAAGCGCCTATATAGATGACATATTCGTCTATAGCAACACGTGGGAACAACATCTATCACACCTTTTTCAAGTGATACAAACCTTAGGACAATACGGTCTTAAAATAAATCCCGCCAAAAGCCACCTCGCAGCCCAGACTGTTCAGTACCTCGGGTATCTATTGGGGGAGGGGGTTATAAGACCACAATCCACTAAATTAGCTGCAATCTCCCAAATATCCCTACCCAAAACCAAGAAAGATCTTCGAGCCTTCCTGGGATTATTAGGCTACTATCTCTGATTTATCCCTCAATTTTCCCACCTGGCAGCCCCTTTAACTAATTTACTTCAGAAAAAGGTCAACACCGAAGAGATATTACGACATCCTCCCCCAGATGTTCTACATGCCTTTATGGCCTTGAAAAACACACTTACCTCAGATACCGTTTTAATTAGCCCAGATTATTCCCTCCCCTTCCTCCTTCAAACAGATGCCTCGGACTAGGGATTAGGGGCTGTTCTGTCCCAAGAGACCCCCCTAGGAGAGAAGCCCATCCTATACCTTAGCCGCAAACTCTTCCCAAGAGAAAACTATTACGCCACTATAGAAAAAGAAGCCTTGGCCATTAAGTGGGCCATAGAGACTTTACGCTATTACCTTGACGGTCGGGAATTCACCTTGTATACTGACCACGCCCCACTAGAATGGTTAGCCAAGAACAAGGGCCACAACGAAAGAGTCCTTAGATGGTTCCTTTCCCTGCAACCATATCGATTCCAAACCAAACACAGGAAAGGGAGTGAACAAGGAAATGTAGACTACCTGTCCAGATTTCCCCAAGAACGGACTCTTAGTAGAAGGACAGCAAGGGAAAGGGGATGTGAGGAGTCGCAGGACGGACATACCCGTGTAGCACTATGGGAGGGTTCTTCTCGTAGCCGAAGCCGTCCTCCCGGTGTTCCAGGAAAACGGGACTGCCAAAGACTACATTACCCATGCAAACCTCCTGTCTCTCCGCAGAAGGATATCGAGGAACACCCGGAAGTAGGCGGGGTTGACCTCGGAAGTCTTATCCAAGACCCAATGAAAGAAGGCAGGAGCGGAGGGATGGGGTGGCAGAACAGCGGTGGAGTGGAAGGAGCACGGCGAGACGAGCGCAAGAAAGAAGGCGGACCCGATACGGAGGTAGCAGAAGGCGAAGCCAAGGAACAGGACGTTTGGACGGAAGGCGGCGACGTGGACCCGGAAGAGCAGTGGTGTGAAGAGTGGTGGTGTCCAACGGAGGATGCTGGGGAGCGGCCGCAACTCTGGAGAGTTGCGGCGGAGCCGGTGAGTACCACCGTCCCAAGGGATCCAGGGGGGGGCGAAAGGGGAGTGGGTAGTGCCTGAAACCAAAAGGGAGTGATACGTGTAGATATTCCTCCCTAGGCTCAGATGAGTGGAACGTGTCCTGATCATAGAGAATAAAAACCCTCAGCGCACCCTAAGTATATAACCAAGTGTGACCCAGATAGTACTGGTTTTATTTTCGACCCTGAGAAACCTCCTAAACTCCGAACCCGTCTCAGGATTGGAAGACGGAAAAGGGACCCCCTTGACACTTAAGAATAGTGTCGTAGTTATTGTCTGTTGTTTTTTGGTATTATTTACGTCTTTCCCCCCCCTTCCCTCACAACCCTTAAGAAAAGAGAACCAGAACGAG
This sequence comes from Triturus cristatus, assembly GCF_964204655.1. Taxonomy (NCBI): domain Eukaryota; kingdom Metazoa; phylum Chordata; class Amphibia; order Caudata; family Salamandridae; genus Triturus; species Triturus cristatus. Next base: position 141,548,968 of record NC_140585.1, on the reverse strand, counting down.
CACTTCCTGGTGTGGTGGAGATCGCATTAAAAACACAAAGGAGTGTAATAAAACTCGTAACTGTCGGCTCCTTCTCTCTTTCCTCCTTTGAGCCTCCGGGAAGACAGCGATACGAGCGACGAAGAGGAACCCGGCACCTCGGCTTCAACATCCCCTTTGGGTCCAGCTCAGGGAGCAGCGGGAGGAGAAAGAGAAGGATTTGTGTTTTCGAGACTTATTACTGCACCTAAAGAAAATAAAAGTCTTTCGTTTGGAAAATATATACAGCCTCCTCGTCTGCATATCAAACCTGCCCTCCCACAGGGGGTATACAAAATTTTGTATTATCCGCTCCAGCAGTCCCCCCTTTGGTGATTATATCACCACACTAATTTAAAATTTTGTATCCCTTTTACAGAAATTTGAATTGATTTCTTGTTTCGTTCATATTTCAGTTTCCCCTGTTTCTTCTCTTTTTGCTGTTTTATCCATGCTATCCTTTAATTCTTCTAGTTCTATTTCTTCAAATTCTCTTTCTTGTTTCTTATCCCTTCTCCTTGAGTTTTCTCTTTTTATTCTTTTCTGATTTTTATTCTTTCTACAACCAATACAACCTAATCTTATTATTAATACTAAGGTAATCACACAAGTTAATGGAAATAATATCTTACCTATAAATGTACTACCTAATTTTACTACAAAGTCCTTAATAGCTGATATTTTCTTACCAATCTTCTCCCAAACACCGTCAACCTCCAGTGGTACAATTTCGTCATGCAATTCTGTAATATTCTTTATATAAATTTTCAAATCTCTACTTTCGTCAGGAATGCAAGTACAACAATGTTGAATTTTCAGCATTCCACAGACTCCCCCCTATTTTGCCAATAAAATATCAAGAGCAAGTCGATTTTGCAATACCATAGCACGCATGGCAACCATTTCAGTACTTACCAATAAGAATCCTCCAGCGGTGCTTGTTTACAAGCGATCCACTACTGTGGAAAGTTTTCTAATTTTGTTTGCATTCAGAGATATTCCCACTGCGGGTATCAGTGCTCCAAAAATGTCACCCACAATTTCAGTCCAGGATTCTCTCTTACTACATGCTAAATAACTACCTAAGCTATATACACCATCTTCTCCTCTATCCATGTGAAAAATCTTTGGAAAGACCAGGCCAACATAACATGTGCCATACCAGTGGTCTGGCAAACGATAATATGCCCTGTTCCCGCAAATGAAATACAGTCCTGGAAAGACTGGTTCTCTTCCACCTTTAAATCCCCATCCTCCCATGATTCGGTATGTATCATGGCACTCACTATTCCCTAGAAAATAATTGTCATACGCCGCCTGATTCCTTCTTATACACAATTTCCCTTTCTGAGGCCAATCTAAAGCCATAGTTGGACTCGTTTCTCCTCTTAAATGTTTCTCCGTTTCTACATCCCAAACCGTTTTCTCCACTTTCCCTTCAGAAACCCTCCTTTGCATTTTCAATCTCCTTTCTTCAACCATATCCAAAAATGTCTTCTCCTCTTTCTTTAAACTGCAAGTCAAGTTATTTCTAAATATATATTCTAAGGTTAGTTCATTTGTCTCTAAGAAAAATTCACCTAATACCTTTGCAGGTTTTACCTTGTTTAGTTTGTTAATTGCTGGTACCTGTGAAAATATAGTATCTACATCAGAAAAATAATACTTTAATTTACCTGTTTGATAAAATAAACTAGCTATTACACTACATGTTATTCCATATGTTACAGGAAGGTGATGATAAGTCACTCCTTCAGATACAGATGCAGGTAATTGCATACATACGTAGCAATCCCTTAGGTCCATTGTTTTTACATATTCATACAACAACTTTGAAAACACATTGTTAGAGAAATCTGTTATTGATCTGTCTTTATGTAAATAGTTTTTATGTATTCTAGTTGGAACTACCTTTTGAACTTTCTCTATATTAGTTATGTTATCACTATGTCCTTCTAATGTATCAACAGTAACTTTAAATGAAATTAGCAGAGCAAGAATACTCCAAAGAAGCATTAATAATCCTGTACAACAACAACACATTTTGCACCATCTTCTAAGGAAGGTACATCTACTTTTGCTACTTTCTATGTTTGCCATCTTTCTAAATGAGCCGTGTCTTTTGACTTAGCCTCTTCTACTTCACAACTAGTTTCTACCCCAAGGCATCTAAGGCACCTACGTGTTTCTACCAGTTTTTATATTTTTCTGTATTTTATTGTTTTTCCATCATTAACTTCCTTGTCTCATTCAGTTTGGCATCTCATCATCTTTCACTTTCCTTTTGTTTTCAGCATACAGGTTGTCCTGAACATCCGCTTCTTCTCTAATATCGGACAAGATAACTCTCAGGATTTCCGATTCTTCGTCTTCCTAAACCACTTCCGGTACAACCACCTCTGGATTTCCTTGGCTATCCGCCTCTTCCTTCACTTCAGGCAGGGCCACATATGTCCATTCCGGTGACTTATACTTCTGGTTAGGTTTTCTTGTTCGTTTGTTTTCTTTGACTACTGTCTGTTCTTCTTCTTTCGATTTTTCCTGACTCGTTACTTCATTCACCTGTTCAGCTCTTTGCGAATTTACACGTGTCAGTCGATACCTCAGTCTCTTTATTTTGTTTGGCCACACCTCATCTTTTGCCGCTCTTTTCAATTTACTCCCTTTATCATTCTTTTCAGTTCTCCAAGCTCTCTTTCTCAGAACTCGGCCTTCTGGTATTTCATCTTCGCTTTCCTCAGACTCTGTTTCAACTTGCTTTTTACCTTCAATGAGTTCTTTTTCCACCTCTTTTGTTTTCCCTACTTCTGTCCCTCCTCGTATCTCCGTCACGCAATCTTCCTGCTGACTACTTGTCCCTGCTTCTAACTGGATGTTGGAGTTCCCTACACCTCCTCGGGGGTCTTCCGCAATGATCTTTCCCTCTCTCTCTGTATCTGGCACCTGTCCATATAAGGGTGTTGTCTCAGGTGGAATTTCTCTCAATCCTTCATCTGGCACTTCCTTCTCACGGATTTCTTTTATTGTCTCTCCACTGTCCTTTTCTTTGTTCTTCCTTTGTTCTTTCTTGGATGAATGGGCTCTTGGTTCTGTCTCTGAGTCTGAACTGGATTCAGAAATCTGTAACCTTTTCCTCAGGGAGTTACTTCTGGGGACCAAAGTTAACCTTGGCTCTGTCTCCCCCCTTTCAGAGTTTTCTCCTTCTTTATCTTTTGGCTCTCCGTCATCTGACTCAGTACTGGATTCTGACTCATCAAAATATTCCTTTTCTGTACAATCAACTGGATTTGGAATTCTCAAAGTATGACTTGCATGGATCCAGTTCTTCAATCCAGCACACTTCACAGCTGTTGTTATAGTCAAAATGACTTGCCTTGGTTTTCCCCACCTGGGAACCAAACAGTTTCTTCTTCTGTATACTTTTATCCTTACCCATTCCCCTGGGCTTAGATCATGAGCAGGCTTCTTTTCAAGAGTGGTGGCATCCGCTCCAACATGATGAAACACAAAATGAACTGCGTCAGCCAGGCTTTTACAGTATTCCAATACCATGTCATCAGTTATTGTCATCAGCTTGTTGACTGGTATAAATACATGTTTCATTGCGCGTCCCATGAGGATCTCATGAGGACTCAAACCAGTAGTTCTGTCTGGTATTGATCTAATAGTCATGAGTACTAGAGGCAAGACATCGGGCCATTTCATACCTGTGGCTAAACACATGTTCCCTATTCTGTTTTTGATAGTACCATTCATTTGTTCTACTACACCAGAAGCCTCTGGTCGGTAGGCACAATGCAGTTTTTGTCGTACATTCAATGCTACACAAATCAATTTTATGATCTCATTATGAAAATGTCCTCCTCTGTCTGATTCAATTGTTATTGGGAACCCAAACCTAGGTATAAATTCCCTCAACAATAATTTTGCCACTGTCATTCCATCATTTCTTCTTGTTGGGAACACCTCTACCCACCTAGAGAATAGGCATACCATTACCAAAACATACCTCAACCTGTTACAAGGAGGCATCTCAATGAAATCTACTTGCATTCTGGTGAAAGGCCCTCCCTCTCGACCTATTGTTCCTAGACTCACCACTGTCTTTCTTCCGGATTGTACTGCTGACAAATTAGACATCTTTGACAATTACTTTCCGCCACAAGCCTAAACTTGGCATTATACCAAGTTTGTTTAAAACACCTAATCATGGCGTCTCTTCCTATATGTCCCTGTCCTTGATACATCTGTGCCATGGCAGACATCATGCTATCAGGCATAACTGGTCTTCCATCTCGATAGACCCACACATGAACTTTCTCTCTTGGTGCACATCCTGCTTTTACCCACTGTTTTACTTCTTCCTCTCCTGCTTCTTCCTGCAATTGTCTTACCTCATCCCAGGTTCCCACAGTGTTAGTAAACGTTGGGAAACAAGAAATAATTTCCTTTTCCTTTGCCCGATTGATTGAATTCTGATTTCGTGCACAATACTGTGCCATGTCATTGGCGAATATATTTCCAGTGGCAATGTAATCACCACTGCGACTATGAGCAGCACATTTTACCACAGCCAATTGCCTAGGCAGCTGTATTGCCTCAAGCAACTTCCCAACCACTTCAGCATTCTTAATGGGAGTTCCACTTGAGGTCAGGAAACCTCTTTGCAGCCAAATTTGGCCGAAATCATGGACCACCCCGTAGCCATATTGGCTATCAGTTATCCCAGTCACTCTCACACTTTTCCCAATCTTACATGCTCTAGTCAGGGCAACAAGTTCAGCTACTTGGGCTGACCTTACTCCCTTCAAATAGGATGCTTCCATCACTGCTGCAACTGTACATACCGCATATGCTGCACTCAGCACTCCATCATCTGTTCTCAAACAAGATCCATCAACAAACATGACATAATCACTTTCTGGTAAAGGGTCATCTTTTATGTCAGGTCTTGGTTTTGTACAAAAGTCAAGTACATCCAAACAATCATGATCTGCTTCATCTCTTACCTCCACATGCTCTACATCAGGCAACAATGTTGAAGGATTCACGTTCACAAATCTCACAAGACTCACATTTGTTGCACCCAAAATGACCTTTTCATACTTAGTCAGTCAGCTGTGCATCATATACTGAGTATGACTCCTTGTTAAAAGAATCGCCACATCATGAGGCACAAACACTTTCACAGGGTATCCCATCACAATTCCTTCACTCTGTTCCAAACTTCGACATGTAGCAGCTACTGCTTTCAGACACGCAGGAAGGGCTACAGCTACTGGGTCCAACATGGATGAAAAGTAAGCAATTGGTTTCCTCAGTTTTCCATGCTTCTGTACTAGAACAGAGAGTGCACATCCATTTCTCTCACTGCAATACAACTCGAACTCCTTATCATAGTCAGGCATACCTAATGCTGGCGCTTCACACAATCCTTCCCTCAGCTTCTTGAATGCTGCCAACTCCTCTTTGTTCAAATCAATTGGATCTCTCACATCACTTCTTATCAATCGTACCAAAGGTTTTGCAATCAATGAAAAGTTACCTATCCACTGACGACAATATCCAACCATTCCCAGAAACATTCTCACTTCTCTTTGGGTCATTGGTGGACTCATTCTTTTTATGATCCTGATTCTATCTATTGTTATTTGCCTGTGTCCTTTCTCAATGCTGTGTCCCAAATATTGGACTTCTTTCTTACAGAATTGTAATTTCGATGGTGACACTTTTAGTCCTCCATCTGCCAAATGATTCAGCAAAGCTACCGTGTCTACTTCACAAGCTTCACGAGTTTTCGATGCCCCAAGTAGGTCATCGATATACTGGACTAGTACTGAATTTTCAGGCATTTCTAGACTCTCCAAAGACTTTTTCAATAGCTGATTAAATATTGAGGGGCTTGCTGTATAACCCTTGTGGAATTCGACACCACGCCAAAATACGCTTGCCGAAACGAAATGCAAAAATTTGCTGACTGTCATGATGCAGTGGGATGGAAAAGAAAGCATGGCACAAATCAATCACTGTGTACCATTCTGCGTCATGAGGGATCGGATATAAAATCACAGATGGATTCGGTACAATGGGACAACATGGTACAGCAATTTTGTTTATCTTTCTCAGATCTTGCACTATTCGGAACTTCCCACTAGGTTTTTTCAGTCCCATTATTGGTGAATTACATGGGCTACTCATTATTTCTCTCAAAATTCCTTGTTTTATCATTCTCTCAATCACAAGAGTAACTCCTTCGATTATTTCAGGGGTCAATTTATATTGTGGGACATTTGGATAACATTCTCCTTCTTTTACAGTTCTCTTTACTGGATCTACATTCCTCATCAATCCTACATCTTCTCCTGTGAAGTGCCAAACTTCTGCTTTTACTGATTGTTTCAATTCTTTTGGTAGTTTGTCAGGGTTGAATACAGCATATGTTCCTGTAACCTCTTTCTCTCTGTTTGCCAATGTCACTTAATACAACACATCATCATCTGGTGTTTCAAAGGCTATTCCACCTGGAGTACAAAATATAGTGCAATTCATCTTGCACAATAAATCTCTACCTAACAAGTTCACAGGACTAGTGTCACACACTACGAATCTGTGCATTTCAGAAAATTTCCCTATACTAACTTTCACTGATTCTGTAAGGCAAGTTTTAATCTGTCTGTTGGACACACCAACTACTTGGATCGTTTCATCCGAGAGAGGAAGATTCTTGACATCTGCTGATCTAACAGTTGATCGAGTAGCACCAGTATCAACTAGGAAAGTAATATTTTCATTATTAACCTTTCCATCTACAAATGGACCTGTCTGGTCTACTTCTAGAGTTGTGCCAAGTACGCACTCCTCTTCCTCCCTTCGGCACCGTCAATAACCCTCTTCTGAATCGCTTTCATCGCGTTGCAGCCAATACTGCGAAGCTAGAGCGTTGGGGCTTATTTACCTGTTCTTCGTTGTAGAATCCATTCTCCTTACTATACTTCTGGCAATTTTTGTTCTGTGGAAAAGGTGGTTTTGGCACCTGATTCTGTTGTGTTACACCCTGCTGTTGTCGTTGCTGTTGACCACTCACCTCATTCTGCACCTGTGGATTCAAGGATGAATTTTCATCATTAGTACTTGGTGGATTCTAACACTCGGATTTCCAATGCCCTATCCTACCGCAATTATGACACTGAAATTTCTTTTTAGCTTCCTCAATATTCCCTTTATTTTTCTCAGGATTAAATCTTTGTTTTGACCCAGCTTGTTCCACTAATTGTGCTTCCTGTCTCTCGGCTTCCTTTACCTGTGCCCACATTGCCTTCTCTTTTAGTTTTCGCTGTTTTGCTTCAATTTCATCACTGAAATATTTAGCATGTCGCAATACTTCGTCTATTTTCTTATTTTGCCAATCTCCCGAATTCTGTTTTATCATTTCACTAATTTCCGGACGAAGACCATATACAAACCTGTATACGAAATGACTCAAATCCTTGTCACTCAAATTTTCATCTCCACTGAATTGTTTAAAGGCTAAGATTAACCTCTCATAATAGGCATGTACTGATTCTTTGCTTTCTTGATGTGTTCTGTCAATTTTCACCCAATCTGTCTCTTTAGGGGGTACCTTGTTCTTCAGGAATGCCATCACCTATTCATATTTCTTCATTACCTCAGGGTCTGGAGCTCCTGTCTTAGGATCCCTTGGGTATTCCTGTGTCGGCCAATCTATTACTATTTTACATTCTGTCCATAGATCTGCTGGTACTATTATGTCAAACAAGCTAGTCAGGTCAATCCACAATACTTTGGATAGCTTCACAAATCTGTCCACCTGTCTATACCACTCAACGGGTTTTTCACGCAGTCGAGGGAAGTCATTCGTAAATAACCAAATATCCTGTCTAGTCCATGGGACATGCACATATCCTCCTCCCGGCATCTATCTCATAGGGTATTCTGTCACAACCTTCTCTTTTTCTCTCATACGATAAGCTGAAAATGTTTTGTCTGAAACTTCGTCTCGCTTACGATACCATCTGCTCTTCCATTTGTCCACATCTCCCCATTTTCTCAACAAAATATTTATATCCTTAATCTGACCTATTCGTCCTGTGGTATTCATGTTTTCAATGTCTTTTTCGGTGAAGTCTTCTCGATAGGGTTCCTGTAGGGCTTTTACCTTTTCAATATCAATATCCATTTCATTCGCCACTTCTTCTAATCTTTCATGAAGACTTTTTGCTCTCCATGTAACGCTTTTGCACAGAAACAACAACTCCTCATCTTGGCAGGTTTTTAATTTCTCTGTCGGGATAGTTCCTACTATTAATTCTTCCAGTACCATTCGTAATTTAGCTACATCTATTGACTGAGATTCCTTGTCTTTCTTTTGCAAGCTTCTCAACCATTCACTCAACTCCTCTGTAGACGGTCCTACTGGCTTCTCTACATTTCCTTGTCCAAAATCTTTTTGTGTTTCTGACATCGTCTCTATCATTGTTATACGTTTCTCTGAACAGTTCTGACCTACAAACGGGTTATTTGAAAAATTCGGTTCAATCATACTCATAGTCTGTCTCCATGGATTCTCACACTGACCCATTCTTGGTTGTTCAACCGGTCTATTATTTTTATAAGGGACTGTCAAACAATGTTCACTGTCTTTCTGCTTGTCAAAAATAGGCAATACTGGACCTATCGTTCCTGGTACAGTTACCGCTTCCAAATTCTTGGTTAATTCTCTTATTTTCTAGGGTTGTCTTTGCTAATTCTGCTGAATTTTCTCCATCCAATTTTCCTCCAGAGTTCTTTTCTACCTCTCTAATAGTTCCTTCCCAAATCTTGGAAACTCTGGTTCCGATTTCATGATTCATACTGTTTCTTTCATTGGGGCACATGGAGTTAATATTTTTGGTTCTGGTCTATATGGTGGTGGATTCTTATAGAACATATCATCAAGAATATCATCCTTGGACTCATTCACTCCGTACCCTCTCGACTCCACATTATGCCTCTTTTATACACACTTTCGTCCTTCATTCTCTCCTGCAGTTCTTACGGGAAACAAACGCTCAGTCATACTCGCATTTCGCCACCTTCTCATTCGATCATCATGCGTCTCATGTCCGTATGATCTGAGAACAGGTACCTATATCCTCTACTTTTACTCTGTCTTTCTCGGTCATGCATTTCGTCTTCCCACTCCATCAAAGCCTCGAATTGAGTCGGTCTAGGTCTAGGTTCTAAATTCATCATTCTCTCTCTCAAATTTCTCAAAACTGCCAATTTAAATGAACCATGCTCTGGAAAAGCCAATACTCCGTCTTTTTCCGTATACTTAACCCAGTTGTCTAACCAAATACAGGTGTGATATCCATATTTCGCAACCATAAAGGATGCAGGGGTTTTCGGTGGAGGAAGTAACTGTCCTTCCCTAGTTATGATCGGTTTGTCCTTCTTAAACCACTTCTTAATTTTACCAAACCATGACTTTTTCTCTTTTTCTGGTGGATCGTAATACATTTTCCTTTCTTTCATGTCTTACTAGTTTCTCCTTACGACTTTAACGCTACTTTGTCCAATTGCAGCGCGACTCACACTAACGCACCAATAGGGAGCGTTTTACGTCACCCTGTATTTCTCCACTCCTAGCGCGGCGCACACTAACGCACCAATCCGGAGCGTTTTTACGTTTCTGACCGACTGTCCAATCCCAGCGCGGTCGTTCTGACGTCAGCAGCCGCTGCGGCAGCTCCTGCTCCTGTCTACCCCTCCTTTACAAATCTGCTCAGTAAGTTTTTGTTTCAATTTCTACAATTCTGTTAGTAACAACATAAAAACGTCTCCATTGTCCACTTTGCTAACCAAAGAATAGCAATAGACCTTTCTCACGAGAATTCCGTCTTTCCCGAGAGCAGCGCTTACCTCTGCCCTACTACAGAATCGTTACTTCCGTTGATAAAGTAGCACATCCCTCTACTTCACCCTTCTAACAAGCATTAGCTAACCGTTTCTCCAGTATTTAAGACACATAGTTGGAGACACAATGCTCCTGAGAAATAAAACTAGAGTTTCACAATTAACCCGAATGCCTTTTCATTCACGCACTTTCACACAAGAAAAATGTCGTACATTCACACAGAATCCTGTCTTTCCCGAGAACAGCGAACAGTCTGTCCTGCTACAGAATTATGACATACGTTAACAAAGCAGCACTTACCTCTCCTTTGTCCTTCTATCGAGCTCAGAGAGTACCTATTACCTTTCCAGTGATAAGCGTTATCGGAATGCCAGTTGGATCCCTGGTACCTAAGACCAGAATTTCACAGGTAACCTTCGCTATCATACACACTTCTTCCACACAGAAAATGTCTCTAATGGCAACACTCGGCGATGTCACCGAATCGAACCCAGACAATGCATTGTGCAACTTCAATCGTCACACGTTTCTCCTGTGTACCTACAGGATAACAACAATTCCGTCTTTCCCGAGAACAGCGCTTACCTCTGCTCTACTACGGAACCGTTACAAACTTCCGACTTCCTACATCCCAGAAGCCGTGCAAACAACATAAAACTCGACACGACTCAACATAGAGTGTTAGTACATGATGCAATATCAATAACCAATAATCAATAAGCTATTTACAAGCAGTATTCATCAAACCAAACAATAAAAAACATTGTCTTGCTACCAGAAAACTGTTGCAGCGCGGAGCGTCAAATTCCCCCTCCGGCACAGACCAACTACCTCAGCATCAAATTCACTCAAATACATTCATTTGGTGGGGCCCATAACACCAAATATACTTACATTCCGTTGATCTGTGTTTCCTGAGGGAAATACGCTTCCAAACGCTGACATGAGAGGAATACCTTTACCTTACACTTAAACACATTAACCTCAGACCTAAGATATCCCTCTCATAAGGAGATGGATCATTTAGTTGTTTTGAAGGTTTAGATTCACAGTCATTTATCTAGTCTTAAATCCCATCAAACTCTCTTTTTATAATAATTGACAAAACACATTTGTCAATTAATCAAATATTCTTTATCTAAGAAATATTGCAAGAAACGTTAGAAATCATCATCAGCATTTCAGAGCATTATATTTACCTATTCTGGTTAAGTCGTCCTCTAAGTCAATCAGTCAAGGAAGAATTTATTCAGCAAAGTCAGGCCGCAATTCAGTCTCTCAAAGATTCAGGATAACAGCTGTCCAGCAGTGTCACCGTCCACTCCGTCAGCATAACGTCAGGAAATCGAGTTCGTCAAAGAAGAGCAAGACCTAATAGTTCAATTCCCTACCTACTTTTATAATGAAAATAATGTCAAAAAGTATCAAGATCGGGGTTTAGAGAGTCCTGATTGGTCCATTTGGGGTAGCGGGGTACAGTTCTCAGGGTGTCGAATGATGAAGTCATCAAACTTTCTTGTTCCGGCTTATAAATTGAGCTTTGTCTTTGGTCTTGGATGGGTTCCCGGAGCATCCTTGAAGGGTACATGTTCTCCCGGGGTCAGGTCCAGGCCACTGCTGCTGGCGGTGACGCCTGCGCACTTCACCCAGAACCTCGTGCTGTCAGGGCAGTCACGTTTAACGTCTCGTTCAGCCATCTTGTTTAGGCCGAAATGGTCAACTTAAGCAAAAGAAACACAAAAACGTAATTAAAACATAGAAATGACTAATAACATGTTATCCCCTTGCTAATACCCATATGTGTGTGTATTTATCTAGCAGAAGCAACACTCAAAGCGGTTTATACTCACTGAATAAAGTACAAATCACAAATACATCACCAAAGCGACATATAACATGCAATATTCTAGTTTTCTACTATTAATATGCGTACTCAAATTAGTTTACAATTAAAATAGCCATACAAGGTGCAATTCCCACGTGTAATTCTTTGTTAATATAGTTGATGAGTTATCACTTCAAACGAATTAATAATAATACAATTAATTGATTATTTCGATTAATATAAACATGCAGAATGGGGGTATACAAAATGTTGTATTATCCGCTCCAGCAAAGATACCCCAGTACCTATTAACCATGTCACCCTGAACAAGCGTATGGCGAGCCCCATCCAAACCTTTAGAGAGGTATCTGGAGAACGACCCAATACTGGGGAAATTCTCACTCCTGACCAAAAACAGCAGTTATACGAAATACTAGACTGTTTCCCAGGACTGAGCTCTAGTAAGCCAGGACATACCTCATTGGTTGGGCATGACATCAAGACAGAGGCAGGAAAGGTGATCAAGCTAAGACCCTATCGCATTCCGGCAGCACGAAGACAGGCCGTAGAGCAGGAGGTGGAGGCAATGTTACAAGCTTGGATTATTGAACCATCTCGGAGTAACTGGTGTTCCCCGGTCGTGTTAGTACCCAAACCAGATGGGAGTCTCAGATTTTGTATTGACTTTCGCCAATTGAATGCCCATTCCAAGTTTGACAACTACCCAATGCCCGGAGTGGACAAACTAATAGAGAGGCTGGGAGGAGCGCAGGTGATGTCCACTATTGACCTTACAAAAGGGTATTGGCAGATACCCCTTCATCATGCAGCCAGAGAGAAAATGGCCTTCTCCACACCCTCTGGTTTGAAGCCTTTTAAGATGATGCCCTTCAGTTTACATGGCGCCCCTGCCACATTTCAAAGGTTAATGGATATAATATTACGATTGCATCAACATTATGCGGGGGCCTATCTTGACGATATTGTCGTATACAGTCCAGACTGGGAGACGCACAAGCAACACTTGCAGAACATCTTTTCCTCCCTTCTCCAGGCTGACCTTACCTTGAACTCCAAAACAACGACCTTAGGCACTGATCATATAGAGTAATTAGGATACTCCATCCAGGTAGGAATGCTAGAACCACAACATAACAAGCTGGAGGCTATTCAGGAGATATCACATCCCACAACGAAAAAAGACATACAATCATTCCTGGGTCTAGTGGGCTACTATAGACGGTTTATTCCCCAATTTTCGGATATGGCATGTCCTCTCACAGATTTGTTAACCAACCACCAACCAAATCACAAAGTAAAATGGACCGATGCTCAAGAGGAGAGTCTCGGGGGGTTGAAGTCATTGTTGTGTAAAGCCCCTATCCTGATGTGTCCTGACTTTGAGAAACCTTTTATATTGCAAACAGATGCATCGGATCGAGGGTTAGGGGCCATGTTGTCTCAACCTGACAAACAGGGGGATCTGCGACCTGTCCTTTACCTTAGTCGAAAACTGTTCCCACGGGAGGTACATTACGCAACCATGGAAAAAGAATATTTAGCCATTAAATGGGCCATGAAAGCCTTGCAATATTTTTTGTTAGGACGTACCTTCTTCCTGATCACAGACCATGCTCCTTTGACCTGGCTTGCCACCCATAAAGACACGATTCCAAAGGTACTTCGTTGGTTTCTATCTCTGCAGCCTTTCTCTTTTCAGGCCCTACATGCTCCAGGAAGGTCCCAAAGGGAATGTTGATTTTTTGTGCCCAGTATTGGTATGGCCCGATTGTCCATACTTGGAGGAAAGGCAGTGTAATCCCGCGTCATGTTCAAGTGGGATTTCCAACATGGTGGCAGCGTCAAGGCATCAAGGGAGTGAGCCCAGCGCTCTAGTGTCTCCCAGGGGCGTGACGCAGATGCAGCCAAAAGACGGCTGGGCGAAGGAAGGAATGGTAAGGCGGAAGACGCGAGAAACCACAAGGAAGCAGAATCCAGCAAGGAGGACGACCGGGAGAGGCCGACTCCGGAGGAGAGACCCATGGGGAATCGACCGACAGACGGGAAATAGATGGCCCAACAGAGCCAGGAGAATTAGCGTCGAAAGGCACTGCCAGCCAGTCCAACCATCCCGGAGGAGAGAGGGACGGGGTGACTCCCTCTACCATGACCCGGAAGGCCGTGGCTCAAGGCAAGTTACGTGGGGTAGGTGGAGGAAGGGACACATGTAAGGCCAGGTCCCTCGCAGACGTAAAAAGCATGCAACACTGAGAGACGCTTGAGAGCACCCTGGGTGATGGTGAAGGGTTAGAGTTGCATATTAGCCAAAGACACAGATGCCTGACCTTGCCTTATATTTGTTTATTTTGAGGACATGCGTCTACCTCTTCTTCTGCTGGGAGGGGAAGGTTCAGGAGACCGGTGACCAGGACCTTGGGGAGAAAAGACTGCGTCCCGGTGTACAGTGAGGAAACTGACACCGCTAAGACTGGATTTATCCTTCCTGTTTAAGAGCCACTCCTCATGGGACTATACTTGTTCCTTTGTTTCTGTTAATATTATATTAAGACAATAGTACCCCTTACCGCTTGAGTGTCCTACCTGACCAAGTGACCACAGTTAGACTGTGACATCTTCAGGTGGGATACCCTCAATCCATTGCGAGAATAAACATACAATCACAAGGATATACCTCATCTGATTACATTGAGGCATCTCCAAGGAATTTATTCGGAGGGGATTCAATGGACCATCCAATTTCCCAATGTGACTCATAGTTACTGCTACTCGTACCCACATTGTGCTTTTGACAGATCACACACCTCATACAATAATCTTCTGCCATCATTCTGAAGTGAGGATTATACCAATGTGATCTGAAAGTAAATACCATCCCATCTCTCCCTACACGGTTATGGAGCACCGTAGCTGTTAATAGAGAATCTGGTAGCACAGGCTTTCCTTTTTCATTGAAGCGATCAGTAGATCATCAATGTATTGGGTTAGGGTTGAACTACAAGGTAACTGCAAAGTCTCTAAATTCTCTTTAAGAATTTGATTTAAGTAAGTAACCTTGTGGGCACAACCCAACACAAGGGTTTTCTCTTGGAACCGAAATGCAAAGAGATACTGGCTCTCTTCGTGCAACAGAACAGAGACAAATGCCTGGCAAAGATCAATGAGAGTAAATCACTCTGCATCTGAGGGATTCTGAAACAAAATCACAGCAGGGTTTGGTACTACAGGATAGCATGGGACGACGATCTGATTAATCTGTCGGAGGTCTTGTACTATCCTTGGCGCACCTTCTTGACGTATGCTCAACCAGAAACATTCCATATGGCACCAAGCTCACAATTGCTCACTCCTCAACCCTGCGAGCTGACCTCACCATCACCCTCTACAAAAATGGCATCATTGTGATCCAAGCCTCAACCAATAACCTTAATAAATTCGCAGACCATTTCACCCTCCTCAGAAACCATGTGCGTGACACGGATAGGGTAACTAACATCCGCGCCAATGACCCACCGTCCTGCCAGCTTAATGTGCCTAGCCACCCTCATACCCTCCCCAATGGCTTCTATAGCAGTTCATCCTATCCCCCCAGCGTGTCTACTGACCCTGGCTACAGAATCTCCCCTACACCTTTGATATCCTCCCACCTAGCGCCCCCCACCAACTGGGAGACTGGTATGCTCCCTAAGACCCCGGACTCAGATCGAGCTAGCCCTCCAACGGTTCCCAACACTTATCACCCCAACCTTTATAGCTCGTCCCCCGGCACCTCCAACAGAGTCGCCCCTAAACCTCTGATCACCTCCCCGCCAGCCATCCACCAAAACCGCGAGCTTGGTACGCCTCCAAAGACCCTCGAGTCGGCTCAAGTCATTGTGATCCAAGCCTCAACCAATAACCTTAATAAATTCGCAGACCTTTTCACCCTCCTCAGAAACCATGTGCGTGACACGGATAGGGTAACTAACATCCGTGCCAATGACCCACCGTCCTGCCAGCTTAATGTGCCTAGCCACCCTCATACCCCCCCAATGGCTTCTATAGCAGTTCATCCAATCCCCCCCAGCATGTCTACTGACCCTGGCTACAGAATCTCCCCTACACCTTTTATATCCTCCCACCTAGCGCCCCCCACCAACTGGGAGACTCGTATGCTCCCTAAGACCCCGGAATCAGATCGAGCTAGCCCTCCAACGGTTCCCAACACTTATCACCCCAACCTTTATAGCTCGTCCCCCGGCACCTCCAGCAGAGTCGCCCCTAAACCTCTGATCACCTCCCCGCCAGCCATCCACCAAAACCGCGAGCTTGGTACGCCTCCAAAGACCCTCGAGTCGGCTAAAGTCAACTTTTCTCCCCTTCCACCTACACCTGCCGCCTGTACTGCTCCTGAACCTTTGCCCCCCTGCCCTCTAGTACCTCCAGCCTATATTGATCTCAAAACTCTGCACTCCAGAGCGGCTAAACTAACCCAAAGCATCCATAGCTCCATTCTGGACCTTATGAACCTCCTTCACCTTGCCGAACTCTCCCGTGCTAACCTCAAGCCACCCCAATCCGCCCCCCACTGATCTCCGAGCATCCCAAGCACCCAGCACCACTATCCTTGAGACATCTTCACCCCGCAAGCATCCTTGCCACCTTTCAGAGGAGGAATCCCTCTCTTACAACCCTACCACTGCTACCTCGAATCCACTAGACCTCACGGGAAACTAAATCCTAGCCATCCTCCAAGACCACAACTCTGTCCAAGTCATCCCTTGTCCACTAGATGCGAGTCCCGAACACCCCATCAGCACGGTCACCATCAACCCAAACAGGCCAGCTACCCACCATAACAGAAATGTGGTTAAAAGCAACCTTGAGCCTGTATTCCTGTCCGTCCAGACCCCTGACACTCCCCCAGGCCCCCACCTATCTGGTCTCTTAATCAATTGCCGATCGGCAGTTAAGCATGCCGCTGATATTACTGACCTCATCTGAACAAAAATTTAGACCTAGCTATACTAACCGAATCATGACTCAATGAATACTCTTCCCCTTGCCTGGACCTATTAGTCCCTCCTAACTACAATATTGCTAGACTGGACAAACAATCCAGCAGGAAAGGAGGAGGCATCGCCTGCATCTACAGATCTAGCCTCCTTGTCACGGAACTCACGGCGGACACCACTGACTCCTGTGAATACCTCGCCCTCTCCATTTGCAGCAACTCATTACATCTTTGCAACTTGCACATCTTTTACCACCCCCCAGGTTTGAACGGCTCTTTCTCCGATCACCTCTTGGAAATCATCACAACTAAGATTTCCTCCAATGCTAAAGAGATTTTCCTTGGTGATTTCAACCTGCACTGGAACGACCCTAAGGATCCCCACGTCAACGCCATCAAAGACCTCCTAACCGATCAAGCCCTGACTCAAGCCTGCTCTCTGCCAACTAACTCAAAAGGGGCCACCCTTGACTGGATCATTTCTAAGGAATCTTCAGTCAAGCTTATCTCCATAGACCCATGTGACTGGTCTGACCATCACGCCATTGCCTTCCTTTTACCTGGGACCCACAAGACAAAGACACCGCAAACGGTGATTCCCAAATGCTGGATCAGAGACACCAAGAACCTTGACCTTATGAAACTGGAGGCTCGCTGTAAATCTGACCTCCCCCCCTCGCACATAACTACGGTCAGTGACCTCAATGAACATTACTCGGCATCTGTATCGAACATTCTGGACGACCTTGCCCCTCTAAAACTAAAAAGAACACAAATCAAAGACAGAAACCCCTGGTTCACTTGATCCCTCAACTTGGAGAGGAGATCCCTACGGCATCTTGAATATTATTCCAGGATTACAGCAAATTGTTTACGGGACTCTGAATGTCTGCAACTGGTGAGGTAAGGGTTCTCTTGCACTGGCAAATTCTTGGCTTTGCTTTGAACTCTGTTTAAAAAGGTGGCGTGCACTATTTCTTTGCGTCAACCTTCATATTAATTAGATATTCCTCTGAGTGTGCCTTTTCCTCCTTTCGTGGCCTGTGGGTCATTTACAGGCACTGGCAGTGTTGGAGAAGATACAAAACAAAAATGGAGAGAAAGGGATTCTCACAATGGGTAACCATTGGAGGGGGTTACTCCCAGTCCCCTAGTCAATACAGTATCAAACAAAGTTAGGGAGTACTCCCAATCAACAGAAAACTGTCTATAGGGTATTGGCATGTAGAGCAAGTGAAGAAATAATCTTTCTTAAGAAGACCCCTCACTAACCAACCTAGTTGGTGACATGCTTCATCATCGAGGTCCCACCCAGATAGCCGAGTGCCATCCGGGTGTGCTGCGACACCTGACTACAGTGGAGCTGGTTTTTTGGATGAAGGTGAATAGTGAATTTAGATTAAAAATTGGCCAGATTTAACCCAATTGAAAGTATTTTATTCCAGGGTAATTTGGACAATGGTTAAAAAGTAGTGAAGATACCAAAGAAGGTTAAATTGACCTAAGGTATCTTATAATAAAAAAAGCAGGTGAAAAAATATTTAAGGTCTACATGTTTCAACCATCAGTTGCTATTGCTAGGTTTTCGTCAGGACCATAGAACGTGACCCGGGTGGTGCACACTCGCTAAGGTGTGCCCTGCCCTCGGTCAGTGTTTGAAACCTAACCCGCTACTCACGGTTAGGAAAACCTTTCTTCAAGTCGTCAAAAGGAAAAATCTGTAAAGAAACACAAACGAACACAGGACAAACATATAATACATATAATCGTCACTCTATTCGCCGAATCAGTGCTCATACTTGTTGCCCATAGAATTGGTGTGCGTAACACGGTCGTGCAGCACTAAGTCGACCTCACCACTAGTGAGGGTGTGGGCTCACACAATCATAAGCATATTCTTAAAAGCGATCTGAAGTCACACACCTTGATAAGTACTGAACACGAGCCACACACATCTCTTCCATACCCACTCATGTGAATCTCAAAAGAGTGGGCGTCAATATACTCTGATAAGAGTACAAGTGTACTAGTGCACCAGTGTAACCTAGAGGTAAAACGGGAAATTTCACAATAACCCTGGTTAAAGTGAACCCACGTGTGGCTAAAATATAGTAGTGGGTAAATTCCACAACCTCACTCAATGCGGTGGGCGTGCCGCTAAAACAAAGTGAATATCAGGATCGCTTAGCGTGGTGAAAATCTCAAAAAAGTGTATTAAGCCAACGGTCAAGAGTAATGGGAGGAAAGGGAAGTGCGCTTACTTAGAGAGCGGTGTTTGCGCACCTCATGGGAGACGGGATCACGCGATTTGTAACTTCTACATTTAGATAGAGAAAATTATTTCACTAGTGACGTATATACTATAAGTGGTGTCAAGCGAGCTTGAGAAGCCCCTGTGTTACCATCGTACTCACTCAGAGATACAAATCAGGCCGCGCTTATGCCTAGTGGTGATCTACCATGTCTCCCGGTGGAATAACAGAGACCCGGTCGAAGCCTCTCTGTTAAGATGGTATTTCCGGGTCACGTGGGGAGACAATGGCGTGCAGGTCATGTGACCTACGTAAACACGTAGTGAAATGGATGTTTGGGACAGAGTATGTTGGGTTAATAAAGTTACAATGGCTCAAAAAAAAGGGTGTTTTTCCCGAGAATTAAGTGATACAAAGGAACTAGGTATCCAAAAGGTAGCTTCTACGTTAGAAATTAGACTACTATAAGAGAAATGCGGCGGACGAAAAAGCTCACAGTTAAGATGTCAATTTGTTGTCAACTGGCACGCTCGCTGTTCATACGTTATGTTGCTCAATATTTATACAATCTACAGGTGCTGCCCAATGCTCTAAACATTTTCATACTCTAAATAGACTCTGGCTGTAATAAATACAGGTTAAATAAAAAATAGTATGAAACAACCAGGTCTTTACTCCTATTCACATTCATATCAACATTTGAGCAGGAAAATGAAGAGCTAAGTTATTATAGCAGTGTAGAGAGTAAATACTTATCTCGTCAATACTGTGTTCCAAGGGATATTTTCATTAAGGCCATTGGTGTGAGTTGATAGCCTATAAACCCACCTTTGTTCCTTTTCAAAAAGTCTCTGTTGTACATTGCAACCAGATTTCATTTGTTCAATGATAGTCCATCGCATATCATTTGTGGTGTGGTTATTTTCAAGGAAATGTTCAGTAAACTTCGTCGTGACCCTTTTGCATCTGATGTTACTACGATGCTCGCATATTCTCTGTTTTATCTTTCTTGTTGTCATACCCACATATCTTTGATTGCACGGGCACTTAATCAGGTAGACCACGTTGGTACTGTTGCAATTAGTGTGTGTTCTTTGGGTCCATGTCTTACCTTGTTCCAAATCCAAAGTTTTTGTGTTACTGGTCAAATGGCAGACACTGCAACTTCCACAAGGGTAGTGGCCTACAATGTCTGGTAGTCCCCAAGCATTAAGTACAGTTGATGGATTCACCTTCCCTGTCGTTATTGGGCAGGTGTTCACCAAAGAATCTTTAAGGCTCCTTGCCTTTTTGAACGAGAACAAGGGCTTTTACCAGTGTAGGTTGCCACTGTTAATGATTGACCAATGTTTATTGATAGACTTCGTCATCATGTTAGATGCTGTATTGGAGAAGATACATTACACCTGAGGTGGTTTACCTTGCAGTCAGCAGGATCACTGACTGAGGGCATAACAGTACACTCTGTGGGCCTGAATAGAGTATATTTGGTATTTGCGTTTACATTCATTTGTACTTTTGACATTGCCTTAAGCGCGCTGTGGTGTAATCAATGTGGCTACTATTGAAAAGGGGAGACAGCGTTTACAACGCTGGCAATACCACGCAGGTTGATACAAATGCGGTCGTTACAATGACCGTGTTGTTACCACGCGTGGCATTACATTTCAAGTCGTTTCAACAACTTGCGCTAGGTGGCGTGCAACACTAGGGAATGTGTTGGATTTTAAATCCAACACCTACCCTGCTGTTGCGCTAACTGGAGTAGGAATAGTAATTTATACTATTCCTAAGTCCAGCGCGCCGCCTAGCGCAAGTCGTTGAAACGACTTGCGATGTAATGCCACGCGTGGTAGCAACGCGACCCTTGTAACGACTGCGTTGTTACCTACCGCTTGGTAACACCACACGTTGTATCATCATACATTCATTGAAAAGATATTAACGAATTCTTCAGTGCTCTGTTGGTGGGAAATAGAACTGTTAACATTTGGACAGGATATATATCTACACATTTCAGCTAACTTATCTTCGCATTTCAGCTCGCTATGATGAAAGAATAGTGCCGCGGACCTGTGGATGTGAAATTACTTTCTCACATGTGTTATGCTGAAAAATAAGTGCTTCTATTAATATGGAGCAATTCTTAGTGTATTTTATGTTTGCTGGTTTTACAGGGGTTCTTCATAGAGTTATGGGTTGCTGGTCCTCCCCCTGTAACACAAGGCATCTGCTTCTCAATGGTAGGCCCTGAACATGTTCTTCAAACACAGACTTTAGTATAGAAATACTGTTACGGTGTATAAGTAGGATTGCCTACTAGTGTTCTGACTCATTTGCATCACTTAAGAAAACAATCATTAGGAGTTACTTGGACAGGAACTTTCGGATCCCCTACTCCATTAAAACCAGGCTGGGCTTTTATTTTACAAGTGATGTCATTCATATATGTGTTGGGGCCATACGTAAGAACGCTGATGGTGTCTTTTTCTCTTAAGGTCTCCTCCCTGCTGTTCCCATCCTTTCCTTTTCCCTTCCCTTGTTTGATCACCTCAATATTCTGTACTTTTCTAGCATTCGGAATTGAGGCTGTCGAGTGGTGGACCTTATTGAGCAACAAAGTGATCCTGAGGAATTTGTCGGGCTGACAATTACTTCCTTCAAGATTCCTTGCTCTATCATATTTTCAATAACTGGGTGATTCCACTAATGGCTTCTAATGTCATTTTTTATTGGCGAATCTGAAGGAAAAGAGCATTAGGTCAAAGAGTAATCTTAGGCGGCTTAGTACCTTTAATCAACCCAATCTCATTTTGTAATATTTCAAATCAGGTCCCAACACGTAATCAAGTTGAAGAAGATATCTTTATTCTTCACAGGAAGATCCTATCCAACAACATCCCATTAGATCCAACTGCTAGCTCCAACTGCTGACTAAAATTCCAGCCCCCTAACATTCTCAGAACATATGTATGTCTCTCTTGACAACAAAACCACTATGTCATACATAGCAACTACCATGGAAATGGAAGATGCCACACATCTCCCTTCCTTATAAACAACATATACAACAATACAACAACAACAAAATAAACAAAAACACATTACTAAACATAATCCTTTAAATAATTTGGCTGTGAAGAATGCCTCACAGAACGTCGTAAACCCACCACCGGATTAATCAAACTCTTCGTCAAAGCTTCCTCGTTTAAGGTTCTGTGAACTTCACTCCCAACCATTTTTCCATGTCCATCTTTTAGAACAACCACTCTGTTCAAATTCCAAACCCAGTGGTCTTGAGTCTTGATTGCATTCCTAAAAACTTTGATAACAGTCATAGGGTTAAAATATTTCAGATTTGCATTGCCACTTTGTCCAGGTTTCTTAATCGCCACTAAGTCACCTACTTTTACCTTTACACACTTGACACATTTCCTACTGTCAAAATTACTCTTCCTCTTACTGACCTCACCATCTTCCTTTACCTTCAATTCATCCTCATCACACACATCCACTCTACCCTTGCTCACACTGTACTTATTAACCCAACACGGCTCCAAATATGTGTTAGGAATTCTCCTTCGAAACAGAAAAAATGGAGTTTTCCCTGTGGTTGAATGAGGAGTTCTCCTATATTCCTCAATTTTCTTAAGAACTTCACCCTTCCAATCCAAAGTTAAAGCTTTAGCAAGAGTGATGGTTTCTTTCAACACTCTGTTAAACCTTTCTACCATCCCGTTAGCCTCGGGATGATATAAAGCACATTTCTTATGCAAAATCCCACAAGAACTTAAAAACTCTTCCATTTCTTTTGATACAAACTGTACACCATTGTCCGATAAAATCTATTTAGGCAAACCCTCTCTAGCAAACAATGTTTTCAAACACTTAATGACATTCGTAGAGTCAATGTTAGTTAAAAAAAAAACCTCAGGCCAACGAGAGTACATATCAATAATGAGACTTGGTTCGAGACCTAATAACCATGGGCTGCACCCTAGGTGCCTTTGATTTATCACTTACATTGCACAACACACAGTCACATATTTGCCTCTCAATTAACTTGTCCATGCCTGGCCACCAGTACGATGAACGCAGCCTTTCCTTTGTCTTAGTAATACCATAATGGCTCACATGACCCAAATTTACCAACTCCTTTCTAAGTTTCTCCGGAGGAACCAATCTCGTGCCCCTGAACAATAACCCATCCTCCACAGCAAGTTCATCCCTCACGTACCAAAAGGGTTTAGACCCATTCGAACCACATTTCGCACTCACCCAGTTAGTCTGAATCAAATTCATTTCCTCTTTGAGAGTATCATCTCCTGCAACCTCATCAGCCCACTTCTCTTGAGAAATATGACTAAGTTCCACCACACAGACCACATCATCACAATCATCAACATCACTACCATCACTACACTCCTCAGACACCAATCTCGAAAACACATCCGCAACAACATTATCCACACCAGGAATATACTTAATTGAAAAAGAGTATTCCTGGAGACCAATGATCCATTTAGTGATTCTGCTCGAAATCAAATCCAATCCTTTGTTCTCAAAAATTTCCACTAAAGGCTTATGATCTGTTCTAACTTCAAAATTTACACCCCACAGAAATGTTTTCAATTTCTTTATAGCCCAAAAAATCGCTAAAGCCTCACGCTCAACTACAGAATACCTGGTTTCAGGATCCTTCAAACCACGTGAAAGAAACATAATAGTCTTCATTCCACCAGGACTCATTTGTTGTAACACAGCACCAAGCCCTTTTTCATTTGCATCAGTTGTCAAAATAGACTTCAAATTAGTATCAAAACTCTGCAAAAACGGTTCAGCCGCTAACCTCTCTTTAATCCCCACAAATTCTTCCTGACAACCACTAGACCACACAAAATTAATTCCTTTCTTAAGAAGAAGTATCATGTTAGAAGTTAATTCAGAGAATCCTTTAATAAACTTTGCATAATACTCTATCATGCCAAGAAAACTCATTAGTTCATCCCTAGAGCTAGGTGCCGACAACTTCCGAATTGAACTAACCAAATCTTCCTTAGGTCTGACACCCTTGCCAAAAATGTTATGTCCAAGATAATTCAACTAGTCCGTTCTAAACTTACACTTTTCAATCTTTATTGTCAAGTTCCCATCACTCAACCTTAAAGGAATCTCTTTTAACCGTGAATCATGTTGCTCTATGTCATTACCAAACACCAGAATATCATCTTGATAAATGCACACTCCTTCAATGCCTTTAAGCAAACCTTCCATAACCCTTTGAAAAACTGAGGCCGCAGAGACCAATCCAAACGGCATCCTTATGAAACGAAACGTTCCAAAAGGCGTAATAAAAGCTGTAAGATCTCTGCAAGAGGGTTCAAGTTCAATTTGGTGGTACGCTGACGTTAGATCGATCGTACTAAAAACCTTAGCCTTCCCCAATAACGAGAGTAACTCACTGATGTTGGGTAAAGGATATCTGTCCACAACTACATTCTTATTCAGTTGGCGCAAATCTATACATAAACGCAAATCTCCATTGGCCTTCCTTGCAGCGACCACCGGAGAAAGCCATTCAGTTCCTTCCACCTCCTCAATGATACCATCTCTTTTTAACTTCTCCAATTCCTTCATCATCTCATCCTTGACAGACAAAGGTACACCCCTAACTTTACAGGACAGGGGTATGGAATTATTTTTTAGCTTAATCCTATGTTGATAACCTCTCAAACACCCTAAGCCATCACTAAACACCTTTGGAAACTCCATCTTCAACATCCTGGTGAAATCACTATCACAAGATTTACTGACAACACACACCTGGTCTTTTAACAAAATTTGCGGTACAGCATTAGGATCTAAGTAAACACCAAGTTCACCCTGATGAAACCAACTTATCAAACTGTCACCCTTTTTCGACACATACACCTTCCCTGAAGTCATCCTGTCTCTAAATTCAATCATTCCCCAGAAATAACCATGCAACTTTATCGTCTCACCTCCGTAAGCCACTGGAG
The DNA here is from genome assembly GCF_964204655.1 of Triturus cristatus. NCBI lineage: Eukaryota > Metazoa > Chordata > Amphibia > Caudata > Salamandridae > Triturus > Triturus cristatus. The sequence goes on along the minus strand of NC_140585.1, from coordinate 141,523,926 downwards.
ATATGTCAGGCTTCAACAACTTCACCTTTTGTTTCAACTTATTTGAAATAAAATTCATTTGACACAATCGTAATTTTAGCACCAGAGTCAAATAAGACGCGGGTGGGAATACCATCAACTAGAATTTCATCATACGGACAAGACCTCTTATTGATAGGGCAACTTATTTGTGAAATGATTTGTCCACACTCATATTCCTCATAACTTTTTTGTGAACCCTCACCCTCACGGACATCAATTCTTTTTACCCTAGGAGAAGGTTTAGTTTTACAGACCGATGAATAATGTCCTTTTTTTTTACATTTGCTACAGATGTTATTTAAAGCAGGGCATTTACGATCATTCGCTAGATGACCTGATTTATCACACCTAAAACATTTCAACGAGGAAGTAGAGCTAGACATCCTACCTTTGTTATTAACAAATTTCTCCCTATCATCTGTTTTGTATGAATCTTTCTTTTCATTCACACTTTGTACTTTGGAGTCAGTTGTCTTATCCTTGTTAATAATAGCAACACATTTCAATGAGTGTTCAATTCTTTTTGCCACAGCTATAACCTCATCCAAATTAGGCTCATCCCTAAGCCAAAGTTCTTCTCTAACTTTGTCCATGTTACAGCCTAACATGAATTGGTCACGCAAGTGCTCATCAACTAAACCCTCAAATTTGCAAGAAGAAGCTAACTTCCTCAATTCAGTCAAATAACTTTCCACAGTTTCTTCATCATGTTGCATTCTTTTCCCAAAATGATACCTCTCTAAAATAGTACTTATTTTAGGTAGATAGTGTTTGTCTAATTTACATATGCACATTTCGTAATCATTTAACCCTCGTGCTTCTATGGTAGACAGTTCGGGTAGGTGATCAAAAACGTCTTGCCCTTCTGACCCCAAACAATGAAGCAACAACGAGGTCTTCCTTACTGCACCTAAAGATGCGCCACATACCCTCGCATATCTTTCAAAAACTTTTTTCCATTTCTTCCATTTTATAGGGGGTTCACCAGGAGAAGCTAAGAAAAATGGGGCAGCAGTGACGTTCTGCATTGTTTCAGGTCTCTAAATCTAAACCTGATATCACAACCTCTTATTTTGCTACACTTATTATTATTATTATTATTTTTAAATCAAGCTACAAACGTGAAAACGTAAAAAGTGCTCTTGGTATTCTTATAACTTTAGGCCCTTATTCCTTGCTGTACAGATATTACTATGTACCCAGCAAAGGACTTCACAAAATAAACCAACAGTACCACCCAGCAACCAAGAGCAAAACACTGTGTTGATAACAACCTGCTAGAGAATGGGAAACAGATTAATCAATTTAAAATTTCCACATAAAAATAAGCGTGTGCATCGCTGAAGAAACACGCAAAGCACAAATTTAGTAATTGAAGGATGAGAGTGAGCCCTGCTATGACCTGTATCCTGAAATAAACGTTGAGCGGAGTTACAGAATCATTCCCACATGACCACCGCTAAACAGGCCGTTCCAGAGCAGTTACATTAACCAGCAGTCGGTCCGCCACTCTTCTTGAATCAAGGCCACAAACAAAGTAACGCCAGCCACCGCTAAGACGCGCTCCCTGAATAACCTTTAAGAGAGACTCTACATCGTAGCTAGGCAACCACAACGCTCAGCCGCTCCTCCTGAATCCAATCCTTGCAAAGAGTCTCAGCGTCGTAGCAAGGCAACGACCTCAACACAAGTAATCACGCACAACCACGTAGTGATGAGGCATGCGCAGCGCGTTTCTAAGAACCTTCCTGTCAGGCATCGACGCAACAGGGAACTGGAACATCGCGTGCACAGTGAGTTGTTTTCAAAAGAATTTCCGATTGCACCTTGATAAACTGGTAACATGTGATACGTCAAACTTCAAAGGTTTCACACAACATAGCGAAAGTGTGAAAAACGGGAAATTCTTGAGTAGCGAGATGAAAACCCCCTTTTTTTTTCTTTTTCCTTTTCGAGTGACGGTTCTCCAGCAGTACACTTAAATAAGCAGCACACACCGAAGGCTCCCAACTCAAACACCAGCCAACATAAGTGAGCGCTGTGTGTCGAAAGCTGCTAGCTCCCAATACTCCTTAAATAGCGAACACCAAAGTCACCAAGAAACAGCTGCCGCTTTACTCACACCACTTCCTTTGATGATGATGCGTGTTAGGATCTTCCTCTTGCAAAGGCTGCCGACTACGCCAGTGTAATATTTCAAATCAGGTCCCAACACGTAATCAAGTTGAAGAAGATATCTTTATTCTTCACAGGAAGATCCTATCCAACAACATCCCATTAGATCCAACTGCTAGCTCCAACTGCTGACCAAAACTCCAGCCCCCCAACATTCTCAGAACATAGGTATGTCATTCTTGACAACAAAACCACTATGTCATACATAGCAACTACCATGGAAATGGAAGATGCCACACATTTCTTGTAAAATCCCATACTTCTTCCTTAACTGTTTCTCTTAAGTCATTAAGCAAATCTTCAGTAGCGAAGACTGGATAAAGCCTGATGACAGACTCTTGTGATTGTAGGTTGAACTCCGCATCAGCTGCTTGGGCCTCAATCTCTACACCAACCTGCTTACAATATATGACCCAGTTCAATTTACAAAGAACATCTCTTCCTAAACGTTTACAGGACTCGAATCACAAGTTACAAATTCATGGTGTTCATTGATATCGCCCATCTAGGACAATAATCTGATTAGTATGTTCCGGATTAGTGATATCTACAACTTGGACTTCTTTTCCAGAGTGGGAGTAGTTTAGGGACCTCCACAGTTCTGTCTGCCGAACAAGTTGCTCCTGCATCTATAAGGAAAGATACTGTATGTCCATTTACCTCTCCTTCAACATATAGGCCACTCGGATAAACTTCTAGCACTGCGCCAAGCCGCACTCCTCCTCCCATCTCAGGTACCACCATTGTTCCTGATTTAGGGCACTTTCAAACATTATGGGACCTGGACCTCCTTTCATTTTCATGGGGTTTTGGGGAGTTCTGCAATTTTCCTATTGGTGAAAAAGACTTCCCTGCATCCGTAGTTGGTTGTAACTGTTTCGTAATGCGCCAGTATTTGAAACTTTCTGAACAACCATAGGGGGTGTAGGGACTGGCGACATGTCTTCTTGACTAATCCGATTTACCTCTTGATAGAGTGGCCATGCTTTGTTAAGCGATGGCTAATTTTAAACTGGCTGTAACAAACCCTGGCATGTTTGGTATTAAACATGTTGGAATCATACCCCAACACCGTAAACTGTGTTGGAGGTATGATTCCATGCACTGTAGGGCTCCTCCGGGAAGCCATCAGTGCTCCCGGTATCAGTCTTCCAGACCCAGACAGGAAACATTGGCTGCTGCCGACCAAAGACAGATTCTGCCCTCCTGCTGCTGAGCCAAACTCGAGCAGTGGAAGGCAGAAAAATAGGTTTCCTGTCACAGGGAGGCTGTGACCACCTCCCAGACAGGACGTAGCGTTTTGGGACAGGGTGGTGGGGCTCTCTAGCGCCACTAGACTACTTTGAAAGGCAAATGTGGTGCCCTCCTTTGCCTTCAGTTGTAACCAGTTCAGGGAACATTTGGCACCTGCTCTGGTGCGAAACTGGACAAAGGACATGGGAGGATCCTCCCCCCTGTCCAGCCTGTCCTGTGGGAGGGACCCCTGAATCGTCTCAAGCCCTTAAGTGCCCTTTCCTTAGGGTACTTTTTTTTTCTTTTTTAGAGTTTTATATAGCGCGAACTAGACCCGAGACATCGGGTTTCAAAGCACTTTACATGAGCACCAGTTTCGTTACAGAAGAACACATTAATTTTTGTTAGGCATGGGGAGATTAAGTGATTTACCCAGAATCACAAGTTGTTGAGCGTCGTTGCCAAGACTTGAACCCAGTTCCCCAGCTTTGAGGCTACATCCTCTCCCCAACTGAAGGGCTTACCAGCGAGTGGTTCCTTAGATTTATCGTGGAACAAGACTCGGATCCGAAACCACTTCAACTTCAACCGTCTGGCACTTGGGACTTCATTGGACTTTGCTTTGGAAACTAAGACTGTAACTGGGAAGACTCCTGCTGCTCCTGTCGTCCTGCCAGTCTTCTGCATCATCTGTGCCTGTGCTCCATACAGGTTCCTCTATAGGCCTGTGGACATCCAAGACACCCAAAGGAATTTCTCTTGGAGTGAAGGAGTCATTCCCCTGCACCAGCAGGAACCACAATAATGCTGACCGGTCTGCTGTTCCTGAGCTCTCATGAACTCTGAAAGGTTCAGCAACACAGATGGTGGTTCTGGAACTCCGTTGCGACCTGCACTGTCTTCTCAGCAAGTTTGAAGCTAGTATCCCTCATCAGAACCACTGGAGCAGTACCCCTGTGCACCGTGATTACTTGCCGGTGTCAAGGCTTGTTGACTCTCTTCTCCAGAGATCTTCAGGCGGCAAAAAGCTAGAGCCTCAAGCATCTCTTGCTACCAAGATCTTTGTCCTCACCACACCCTCTGCGCCGTGGGCCTTCATCATTGGTGAGCTGCTCGAGGTCCTCCTGCAACTCCTGTGCCTCCGGCCGGTGGGTCCTAATGAGGATCTTCTTTGGCTCCAGTGGACTCCCTTGCTTGCTCAGGGCCTTCTCTTTCTTACCTTCTGGTGGTGAGTCCCTTGGACCTTGCTGGTCCCGACATTGCACCTTTTTTGTCTACTATGTTTGTTGCTGTTGCCAAGGTTTGTTGGTGCTCCCAGCAGACACCAAACCCCTGGCTCTTGACATGCGATGTGGGACAGCTCGTGAATGGCTCTTGGTCTTCCACGGCGTCGACTGCTCCACACAGCTGCAGTGCTAAAGTCACGTCAACTCTCCTGTATCTTCCGACATCGGTGGGCATAAGTCTTCCATGCCTCATGGTCACTCCTGAGTGGCCTAATCTCTGTCCCCTCTGTTTGCAGGTGCCTCTCTTCCTGAATCCCCCTTTGGGTTCCACCGGACTCTTTCGCCTTCTTTGCCAGCAGCATCTTCACTGAAGTCCTCCATTGTGGTCTACTTTCTCTAAACGTGGGAAGTTTAGTTTACACTAGGGTAGGTAGGTGCAACACCACACTACAACTAGTGAGAGATCTCAGAGCTTCCCAGTCCGCTAAGCACAGTGGTCTTAAGTTCCAGGAACTAAGGACTCTGTGTAGTCTTAGAAGGAAAAGGCAGGTAACAAACCCACTACAAAGTACCTCTTAGAGCTACTTCACCAGGATGACCAGATTCCTGATGGGACAGAGGAACAGGACAATGTGGGTGGGGATGCTCCTAAAGAAAGGCCAGTAGGGGCTCACCCCACTGACCTTAATTCTGAGTATGGCCAGGAGGAATGTGTAGACTGCACACTGGCAAATTCTGATCCCCCAGGGAATAGTGCAGATGGCATAGAGGGTGTCCCTAGACGTAGGTCCCCCTTTATTCCTCCTGGGAGGGTTCAGAGTAGGCAGAGGAGGTCTGGGTCCCCCTCTGCCATGTCCAATGCTTCAGTTCATTCCATAGAGACCACCATCTCTAGCAAGAGGGGGGGGATCCTTGGAGAGGGAATACCACCTGATCAAACTTGAGAGAGTTAGTCTTAGGCTCTGGCATGATCAGTTGGCCCTTGACAAGGAGACCCTGGAAGTACAGAAAGCTAGGAAGAAACTGGAACAAGAGTCCCATGGTGGCAGCAATGGTGTACCTAGAAGCAGGGGAACATCCTTTGACACTAGGAACTTGAGCAGGATAGTCCCTCCTTATCAGGAGGGGATGATATCCATATACGGATCACTGCTTTAGAGAGGGCCTCCAAAGTTCAGAACGTCCCTCAAGGGCAGTGGGCAGCAATCCTATGGCTCTCCTTTGCTAACAAAGGTGGAGACAAGATCCTGACGGTTAGAGAAGAGGATGCTGACAATTACCCAGTCTTGAAGAGTGCCCTCATAGATGGGTCTGGCTTAACCACTGAACACACACCAAGTCTGGGTAGGTCTAATGGACAGTGCTGTTAATGCTCTGGAAGACTGTTTTCATGGATGCATAGTACAGGGCTATGAGGGATTGTACAATTTGTTGATAAGGGAGCACATACTTAATAACTCTCAGAGTCAACTACTGCATCAGTACCTGGTGGACCTTGATCTGACCTCTCTCCAAGAATTGGGAAAGAAGGCCGACAAATGGGTCCACACCAAGGTTAAGCAGAAAAGCCATGGTGGTGGAGGTGACCAGAAGAAGCAAGATTCATCCAAATCCCATGAGAAGGGTGGGGAAAAGGGCGAAGACAAAAAAAGGAGTCTTCTTAAGGTCTCCAAATACCTGCATCTGGAGGTGAGTCCCAAAACTCCAAGAAGGGTAAAAAGAAACCTTGGTGTTATTTATGTAAAGTAAAGACCCATTGAACAAGAGATGCTGATTGTCCGAAGGCCAAGGAACCTACTACCACTGCTCCTAAGGCAACTGCTCTCGCTAGCACCAGTACAAGTGATAGTACAGCAACCAATGGATTAGTAGGGTTAACCTTGGGTTCTGAGGTGGGTTGTGGCCTAGGCAGACCTCCAACTCAGGCTATCCTTGTCTGTGATGGTGGCATAGATCTTGCCACTTTATTAGTAAGTCCCACTAACCTGGGTAAGTACAGACAGCAGCCTTTAATAAATGGAAAAGAAGCTATGGCTTACAGGGACACAGGGACACAGGGGGCAGTGTCACCATGGTGACAGAGAAACGTGTGTCCTCTGAGCAGATCATACTTAGTCAGTTGTAGAAAGTAACCAACACTAGCAATGTCAGGACTGATCATTCCTTGGCAGTTGTGAATCTCAGCTGGGGAGGGGTAACTAGCCCAAAAAGAGTTGTGGTGTCACCAGACCTACCTGTAGATTGCCCTCTCAAACACCCAGTGAGAATCAGTCTCATGAGGGAGATGATCTCAGTGCCAGTGAAGGAACTGTTCCAGAGGAACTTGGCCCTGACCAGGCAGAGTACTTGGGGGCAAGGGACACTTCCAGGGCTGACTTGACTTTGGAGCAGCAATCCTGACCCTCTCTTGAGCAGCTCAGATAGGACGCTGCTGCTGAGGAAGCAGGGAGTGTTAATGGATCCTACAGGACCTATTGGGAAGATGTGCTTCTGTTTTCTGAAGGTAGCGACCCCAAGCCTGGTGCCACCAGGAAGTTGGTAATACCCCAGAAGTTCAGAGGTTTTCTTCTCTACCTTGCACATGACATTCCCCTTGTAGAACATCTTGGCAACGCAAGCCTTGTGACATAATTGTCCCTCAATTTCACTGGCCCCATATGTCTGAAGACACCAAAGAGTTTGTCGCTCCTGTGTCGCTTACCAAGCCAGTGGTAAGTCAGGTGGCACTACAAAGGCCCCCTTAATTCCATTCCCAGTGGTTGGGGTTCCCTTTGAGAGGGTAGGGATTAACAATGTTGGTCCCTTGAACACTTCAACTACATCTGGACACAGTTACATCATAGTTGTGGTGGACCATGCCACCAGGTATCCAGAGGCTATTCCTTTTAGAACCAGTATAGCTTCTGTAGTGGCTAGGGCCCTCCTGGCAATCTTTTCTAGGGTGGGCTTCCCTAAGGAGGTCTTAACAGACAGAGGTACCAACTTCATGCCTAGTTACATCACTTCAATGTGGAAAGAGTGTGGAGTAAACTATAATTTCACCACAACCTACCATTCACAGTGCAATGGGCTTGTTGAAAGACCCTAAAGGGTATGATCATGGGAAACCAAGAGAAGCTCTGGCAAAAATGGGATGTCTTACTACCCTGCCTTCTCTTTGCCTACAGAGAGGGTCCACAGATGGTGGTTGGCTACAGCCCATTTCAAATTTTGTTTGCACATCCAGTTAGGGGTCCATTGTGTCTAGCTAAGGAGGGCTGGGAACTACCTTGCAAACCTCCGAAACAGGATATTGTGGACTATGTCCTTGGCCTGTGTTCACGTATGGCAGAGTATATGAAGAAGGCCAGCAAAATCTTGAGGCGAGTCAGAAGCTTCAGAATGCTTGGCATGACCAAAAGGCTGTACTGACTGTTTACCAGTCAGGATAGAAAGTGTGGGTGTTGAAGCCTGTGGCCCCAGCAGCTCTCCAAGACAAGTGGAGTGCCCCCCACACCATCCTTGAAAAGAAAGGTGAGGTCACCTACTTGGTGGACCTAGGTACTCCAAGAAGTCCCCAAAGGGTACTTCATGTGAACTGCCTAAAGCCTTTTGTAGACAGGGCTGACATGAGCTTGCTCATGGCCACTGATGAGGGACAGGAAGAAGAGAGTGACCCACTTCCTGATTTCCTCTCTCGGAACCCTGCTGATGGGTCAATTGAAGGAGTAGCCTTGGCAGGCAGCCTCACTGAGCAGCAGCAACCTGATTGCAGACAAGTCCTCAATCAGTTCAACCACATTTTTTCTCTGACACTCCGTCAAACCACCTGGTGTACTCATGGAATGGACACAGGTGACAGTGAAGAACAAAGACAGCCTGACCATGCCAGAGACTGCATCAGGACAGATGGTGTAATTGGGGGTCGTTGAGCCTTCAGATAGCCCTAGGGCTAGTCCAGTAGTCCTGGTACCAAAACCTCTCGCCAAAGGTGGTAAAAGAGAGATGAGGTTTTGTGTGGACTACAGAGGCCTCAATTCAGTCACTAGGACTGATGCCCATCCTATTCCCAGGGCAGATGAGCTCATAGATACTTTGGCCTCAGCCAAATATCTGAGCACATTTTACCTAACTGTTGGCTACTGGCAAATCAGACTTGCTGAGGATGCCAAGCCAAAAACGGCATTCTCAACCACCAGTGGGCATTATCAATTTATTGTGATGCCTTTTGGCTTTAAGAATGCACCTGCCACATTTCAGAGGTTGGTAAACAAAGTCCTAAGAGGTCTAGAAGCCTATAGTGCAGCATATATAAATGATATTGCTGTCTTTAGCTCCACCTGGAGGATCACCTGGTCCACCTCAAAAATGTTTCGGATGCCCTGCAAAATGCAGGCTTCACTATCAAGGCTACCAAATGCCAAGTAGGGAAGGGCAATGTTGTATACTTGGGTCACCTGTTAGGTGGAGACCACGTTCAGCCATAGGAGAGCAAAATCAAGACCATCATGGACTAGGGTGCTCCCACTACCCAGACCCAGGTCAGAGCTTTCTTGGGCCTGACTGGGTACTACACGAGGGTTGTTAAGGGATATGGGCCTAGTGTGACTCCCCTTAATGATCCTAGCACAAAGAGAATGCCTAAGAAAGTTCAGTGGAAAGTTAGCTGTCAAAGGACATTTGATGACCGGAAGCAGGCCATGTGCACTGCTCCCATTCTGCAAAGTCTTGATTACTCCAAAACCTTCACTGTCTAGATAGATGCTTCTGATATAGGGGTAGGAGCTGTTTTATCACAACTTAATGCAGTTAACCAGTATCTTTCATAAGCAGAAGATTGACCCCAAGGAGAAATGTTTGTCAGCTATAGAGCGGGAGGCCTTTGCTGTGGTCTGGTCCTTGATGAAGGTGGGGCCATACCTGTTTGGCACTCATTTCCATGTTCAGACAGACCATTGGCCCCTCGTATGGCTTAAACAAATGAAGAGTGAAAATCCCAAACTTTTGAGGTGGTCCATTTCCCTACAGTGGATGATCTTTTCAGTGGAACATAGGCCTGGGTGTAACCATGCCAATGCAAATGGACTCTCCAGATATTTCCACTTAGAAAATGAAGACTCAAATGGTCTCATCTCCTTACGTTTGTGGGGGGGTTGTGTAGGATCTGCTTTCATGGTTACCCCCTCTTTTTGCTGGTGTCATTATGTTCTTCTGACTAGTCTCACTGGGATTCTGCTAATCAGGACCCCAGTCTCTGTGCTTCTTCCCCAAAGTGGACCATGGTGAGTACTTAGGTAGCCCCCAGATTGGCTACTGGTGTACCCATGTAAGTCCCTAGTTTATGGTGCTAAAGTACCAAGGGCATAGGTACACCACGGGGTCCCCATGGGCTGAAGCATGTATTATGGCACCCATGGGAGACCACTCAAATTGTGAATACAGGCCTGTCATTGTAGCCTGTGTAAGCTGGTGCTAGCACCACTTACGACGAATATAAGTTTTCTTATATCTGAGGTCACTGCACTTAAAACCTATGTCACCCCTGAAGCAGGCCTTTTAATCCTGAAGGCAGGGTGCTTGGTTATAAGTGTGCCCCTACATGAGCATGACACCCCTACAATCCTCGGATTCCATTCTTCCAGGTTTTAAGTGCTTCAGCCATTACAATACATAGAGTGGCCATACATCATTATGCGATGGCTAACTCTAAACTGGCTGTAACGAACCCTGGCGTGTTTGGTATCAAACATGTTGGAATCATACCCCGACACTGTAAATGGTGTTGGAGGTATGATTCCATGCACTGTAGAGCTCCTCCGGGAAGCCCTCAGTGGTCCCGGTACCAGTCTTTCAGACCTGGCAAACTATGGCTGCTGCCGACCAGAGACACAATTCTGCCCTCCTGCTGCTGAGCCAAGCTCGAGCAGTGGAAGACATGTCAATAGGTTTACTGTCACAGGGAGGTTGTGACCACCTCCCGGAAAGGTCTTAGTGTATTGGGCAGGGGTGGGGGCGCTTGTCAGCACCACTAGACAGCTTTGAAGGGTACATTTGCTGCCCTCCTTTTATACTCCAGTTATAACCAGTTCAGGGAGCCATGGCCTCTAGCTCTGGGATGAAACTGGACAAATGACATGGGAGTATACTCCTCTCTGTCCAGCCCTTCCTGTGGGAGGGACCCCTGAATTGTCCCAACCCTTTCCTTAGGGTAATTAAGGTCTTACCTGTGGTTGGTTCTTTAGATTCATCATGAGACAAGATTCTGTTCTGAAACTACTTCATCTTCAACCGTGTGGGCCCTTGGGACTTCGATGGACTTTGATTTGGGAACCGAGATTGCAACTTTGAGGACCCCTGCTGCTTCTGGTCTCGTCCTGCCAGTCTTCTGCGTCATCTGTGCCTGTGCTCCATACATGTTCCTCTACAGGCCTGTTGACATCCAAGACACCCGAAGGAATCTCCCTTGGAGTGAAGGAGTCATTCCCCTGCACCTGCAGGCACCGCAACAAAGCTGACCGGTCTGCTGTTCCTCAACTCCCACGGACTCCGAAAGGTTCAGCAACACAGATAGTGATTCTGCAACTCCCTCAAGGCCTGCACTGTCTTCTCAGCAAGTTTGAAGCCAGTATCCATTGTCGGAATCCCTAAAGCACCACGTTGACTTGCCGTTTCCAAGGCTTGTTGACTCTCTTCTTCAGAGATCTTCAGGCTCCAAGAAGCTCCAATCTAAAGCATCTCTTGTTACCAAGATCTTCATCCTCACCACATCCTTTGCACCGTGGGCCTTCATCATTGGTGAGCTGCTCGAGGTGCTTTTGCGACTTCTGTGCCTCCGGCCTATGGGTCCTCTTAAGGATCTTCTTGGCTCCAGTGGGCTCCCTTGCTGCTCGGTGCCTGTTCTGACTTACCTGCTCATGGTGAGTCCCTTGGATATTGCTGGTCCCGACATTGCACCTTTTTTGTCTACTACATTTGTTGCCATTGCAAAGGCTTGTTGGTGCTCCTGGCAAACACCAACCCCCTGGCTCTTGACATCTGACGTGGGACAGCTTATGTATGGCTCCTGGTCTTCCACAGCATTGCCTGGTCCACACAGATGCAGCTCCAAGTCCCTGTAAACTCTCCTTCATCTTCTGACAGCTGTGGGCATTCGTGTTCTGTGCCTCCTGGTCACTCCTGGGTGGCATAGACTCTGAGCCTTCTGCTTGCAGGTACCTCTCTTCCTGAATCCACCTTTGGGTTCCACCGGACTCTTTCACCTTCTTCCCCAGCGGCATCTTCACTGAAGTCCTCCATTGTGGTTTACGTCGGTTTCTGGCATTAATTCACACCTATGCATCCGGCTTCCCTGGTGTAGGTATTCTGGTTCCCAGGGTATCCACAGGTGGGGAGACTCTCCAACCTTCCTTCTTCCACCGTGTTTGTTCATGGTCCTCTGGGAAGGATCCTTCTTCTTAAAAACTGCAAGCGTGACGTACCCATTGACTTGAATTGAGCATGCGGTCGTGTTCCCACTCTGCACACGGTTTCTGTGGAGTTCCTGGGTACTTACCTTGAGTGGTTTCTTGGGTCCCTAGCTCTTCTACGTCTTCTGGATCCAGTCTCTACTTAGGTTGAGGTTTTCATTTCAATTTATTAGTATATGGTTTGGTCTCCCCCTAGAGACCACTGTGTATTTGTGCTACTTAGGTGTTCTATTATAGAAATATTGTAATTATATCTCCGGGTAGGAAATATTGCAATGTGGTAGTGAGTGTTTATTATAAATACATATTTTTATAACTACACTGTGTGGTTCCTTTTCACTTAACCTACACTATATGATTAGTACTGGTAAAATAAGCTGCTTTTCACTCCTTCTGGACTAAGCCTGTTGGCTGCTCTCCACAGCTACCGCTTAGAAAGCTTTCTGAGGTTGTCTAAGACCACTAAAAACACCATAAGGGTTGTCTGGATTAGTGTAGGGTGCTACACTTACATCAATCAGGGGTTTGTATAGCGCAGCTACTCACCCGTGAGGGTCTCTAGATGCTAGGGTGGGCGGATTCGTAGGGTGCTGTGGTCATCTGAAGAGCCAGGTCTTGAGGTCCTTCCTGAACTGGAGCACTGTAGGGCTTTGCCCGCGGTGGAGGGGGGTCATTTCAGGTCTTGACTGCATGTTAGGAGAAGGACTTTTCCCCCGTTCTGGTCTTGTAGATGCGTGGCATGGTGGCCAGAGAGAGGTCGGCGGATTAGGCTCCACACTACTGCGCGATGCGCTTGCATTAAGACGCCTCAGCGATTTTAATTATCCCGTTTTGTCTTTTACTTTGTTTTTAGTTTTGTCTACTGCTTCTCCTTGCTTTTACTCACCCTCCGCATTGCCGCACTATAATCGTGCCCCTCACCGCTATTTGGCGGCTCTGACCTTCGCGTTCTGCAAGTACTGGGCGCCATCTTGGGTGGGTTCTAGGGAAGCTCTCTCCTCACTCTGCGCTCTAGCAGTCAGGTGGTCCGGATAGAGCCCTATTTTAACTGGACACCATGGCGCGCAGCGTTTGCGCGCAGCGTGTGCGCCACAGTGACGCCGGAGTCACACCAGAGTCCAGCCCGTCTGCGCCCGTCCGCGCTGAGGACGGGCTGGCCGGCTGGACGTCTGGTCATCGCAGGGGGAATCCTATGTCCTTTAGATATTCTAGGCACGACCTTCTCAGGCTGAAACCATTCGGACTCTCATGTTCCCATAAGAACGCTCCGGATGATCTTCTACTTCCTCTAGGCTGTGGATGCTCATTGGTAGGTTCTGGGGATCCGATCCTTCCCCCATCCTCCCATTCGTTAAGACACAATATTGATATAGGAATCAGTCTGATGAGTGGAGACTGTATTCTTATTAATGCCCGCTCGCTGATAAAGAATAATACTGCTTTTAAGGAGCTTGTACTGGACAGGAAACCCTCGTGGGTCTTTGTCACGGAGACGTGGGCAAAGGACTCCTCTGGTCCAGATCTTGTTGAAGCGGTCCCTGTGGGCTACTGCCTGTCCCGGCAGGATAGAATGGGTCGTGTGGGAGGAGGCTTAGCGATTTTGTATAAAGACAGCTTCTATTGCCATACCCTACCTCTATCAGACCCCAAGGATAACTTTCAAGCCTTGTATTTCTCTTTAAAAGGTGTTCATGAGACCACTTTTAATGGGATTCTGATTTATCGTCCCCCTGGTCCCAGAGGGGACTTTGGACAACAGCTGCTCCATATTTTAGAACCCTATTTTGGCCGCGAAAATGTAACTGTTCTGGGAGACCTAAACTATCACCTAGAGTTGTTGGAGGCCACTGATACTCTTTCCCTGCTGGATGTTATGTCAGCCTGTGGACTGACTCAACTGGTCAGAGGTGCTACCCATCGAGCGGGTCATACGCTAGATGGGATTTTTTCGAATGATGGGAGGTTGGTGGTAAAGGACCCCTTTTTCCTCTCATGGTCCGATCATCTGGCCGTCCCGTTTGAGGTGTCTTGCTCGACCGTCGACAGGTATGAAAAAGTTCTGAGCAAAATGGAACTACGTAGGGATTTTAAGAAAATCACTAATAGTGTCTTTGCTCCTTGGGCTTCTAGCCTGTCCATTCCTCATGAGGAGAATGTCCAGGTGGCGGTCGCGCAATTTGAAAAGGCTGTCACTGAGGCGCTGGATGAGTTGGCTCCTATCCGGGCGCGTTACTCAGCGAGAAAAAAGCCTTCTGCCCCTTGGTTTTCAGAGCATTTAAGATCTCTCAGACAGGAAGTTAGGAGACGGGAGCGGCTATGGCATACTAGCTGGGATCGGGTGGACAAGGAGGCCCACAAAACCCTGATGAGGAAATATAAGATGGAAGTGACAAGGGCTAAACAGGAATATTTCACGGCCCTTACCTCCTCACTCTCCTCCCCTAAGGAGCTTTTCAGGTTAGTGGACTCTCTTATGTCCCTTCAAACCCCGGACCCTGTTACTGCTTCGCAGCAGCTCTGTAACAGCATAGCTGTCTTTTTCCAGACGAAGATCTCTGACATTTATTCCGCTTTAGAGCTGCAGAGGACTTTAACAACTGAGCCCCTTGTACTTGGGGATATGGCTCCTGTTCCCATTGCTTTTACTGAGAATTCCTCTCTGGGACGTTTGGAGTCCTTTCCTCCCCTTTTCTTGCAGGATTTAGATATCCTCCTGAATAATACCAAGTCAGGCTCACCACTGGATACCTGTCCTCTTAAGATCCTTAAGCAATGCAGGGAAACCCTCTTGCCCCCTCTCGTTGACATCATGAATAGGGCCATGAGGGATGGTATTTTCCCCCCTCAATGGAAAAGGGCGGTAGTGAAGCCTTTACTCAAGAAACCATCTCTTGATCCTGGGGTCCTAAAGAACTTTCACCCCTTTCACTGCTCCCTGCCCCTGCGAAGATGTTAGAAACTCATCTGAATAAACATCTCGCAGCTTTTGTAGAAAGTTCAGGCTGCCTTGATTATTCCCAGCATGGTTTCAGGAGGGAACATAGCACCGAGTCGGCCCTCACCATAGTGCTGGATAATATCCACACACGTGTGGACAGGGATCAGACCGCCCTCCTGATCCTGTTGGACCTCACGGCAGCCTTTGATACCCTCTCTCCCTCAGTTTTATCATCTCGTCTGAGGGAGATTGGGGTTGAGGGAGCAGCCCTGTGTCTATTGACCTCTTTCCTCGACCAAAGAGAGCAAAGAGGGAAGCTGGGGGAGTTCCTATCTTCATCCATGTCTGTGCAATGTGGGGTCTGTGAGAAGTTGGCCTGATATGTAGTGCTCACTATTCTAGTGATCACTGTGTATCATTCCAAACGACCCTTATTGATGATTGGTTGCAAGTCAACCTTATAGACCAGCTATCCTAGTAGCGTGGATACGAGCAGTCTTAGGCTAAACTCTAGAGGGCGTGTTAAGCCAGCTGTTTACCATCACATATACCCCTTGAACACCAAGTGAAAGGACACCACACAAGTTGTTATGAAAATAAAGGATATTTATTTATAACAAGACTACCCTGGCTCTTTATGAGTCAGGGAGCTAAGCACACTACAAAACTCTTAGGAAAATACTTCAGTTGCACAATTTACACAAATGCCCGAGGGGCACGAGAAACCATCTACACTAACAGTGAAATGCGAATGGTTAGAGTCTGGAGGTACTGATTCCGGAGTGTTCCGATCAGTGGGACTAAACGAAAAAGGAACTGGACACTTGTAGAGCGAACCTGCGATGGAGCACCGAGATGCTCGAGTTACCTAGCCCGGAGGCTGCGGCTGCGTGAAGTTCGGCAAGATGTCGGGAGTCCTCGTGTAGTCTCAGGAGCCTGAAAGAAGAAGTTGCTGGCAGGCGACCAGTGACGATGTTCAGAGCGATCCAAGCCTGGATCGGTGATGAAGGAAACCTGAAAGCAGAGGGGACTCAGTTCTCAACCGCTAGCCAGCGATCGTGTGGGTACCAGGGGGGTACCGGCTGAAGTCACCTCGACCAGGTGAGTGGGTGACGTCGGACTCGGCTGTTCCTCGGACCAGGAGGCGCGGCGGCGACCAGGATGAAGGGCGAGCTGTCCCACGAAGGTGTCTGCTGTCGATGATGCTGGGCCCAGGAAGGGGCAGCGGATCTTGGCAGTGGCAACCCAAGCGGGGGAGTCAAGATGGCGTCGGGAGTGGACCAGGAGGGTCCGTGGTACTCCTCTGTTGAAGGGGAGCAAGAGCCAGTCTGGAGCAACCAGACCGGTGATGCAAATAATCTTGGAGCGTCGTGAAGAGGGCCACAAGCCGGTCGGCAAGTGGTCGGACAACGCTGGGAACAGCAAGAAGCGGAAGGGCCCCCACGCAGATCTCGTGGATGCTGGGGAGACAGACTTCGATGCTGGAGCTGCTCAGGGTTTAGGGCTTCTCAAACCCTAGGTGCACTCACTCGAGGGTCCCTCGGTGGGCGTGCTAGATAAGCGTCGTGCAGGTTCTGAAGATAGCCGGTCCCGCAGGTCTCGTCACACCTATGACTCTCAGCTGGGCTGATGAGGTAGGTAAAAGGTCAGAGATGGCAGGGAACTCGGGTCTCGTCGAGCTGGGCAGTCTTGATCCGTAGGAGACGTACAGCAAACCGCAAGCGCTTAGGTGGTGCCTGCTGGTGCAGGGTGGCTACTCCTTAGCCACAAGGGAGAGTCTTCAGAAATAGTCAAGAGTTCCTTTCGTGGAAAGTGGTTCGTGATTCGGAGTTATCCGATTATCTGATTATCCAATTTGGGAAGGGGACTCGCTCCTACCTTTATTCTAAGAAAAGGGGCTGGCCCGTGACTAGGTTCTACCTATGGGTGGAGCCAGGAGGGGGGTGGTTACACCCCTATTCTTTGTCCGGCTTCGCGCCAGCTCAGGGGCTGGTGTGCCCCCGAAACTGGTTTGAGCCGGGCTATGCACAGTGAGCACCGGGGTGCCACTTGCAATCACCTTCCTTTCAGCCCTGCCTACCTGGGATACACAAACCCTGTCTGGGATGGTGCTAACACCGCCCTCGACAGGAAACCCTTTGTCCAAGCTCCCCTTGCTGGAAGGTCCCCCAGCAGCAGGAGGTCAGACTTGTGTCTGGTGGCAGCATCCATTTTGTGATGCTGAGGCTTGAGTCAACTTTAACCGGGGTTCAAGGTTACTTCCATGTCGTGTCCCTCTAAAAGGGGGGAATGCTAACCCCGTCGCCAGGACTGGCGAGGGGTTCGTATTCCCATTCGTATGACACCTTACTCGACATGTGTAGGTGATGTGATGCCAAAGTTAGCAAATAACCGCAAGGATTATAATGCATTAAAAGTAGTTGGCCCGCGTCACCATGGAACGGCTATTAGGACTTGGTTCCGCAAGCCGTCGACGGGCTCAGCTCGCGCCAGAGCACCGTCCCACATGATTCCCTGCACTCTGCCTTCAGGATTGATAAGGCCTGCTATAGGAGTGACTGATAGGAATCCATGTGTCCATTTTAGGGTTTAGGTGTAGGAATACTACACCTACAGCAACGGGTGATTACACCACGTGGCCCCAGCTGTCGTGCAGCCAGTTGTGTCAGATTTGGGCGGCCATTCCAGGGGTGGCATAATACATGCTTCAGCCCCTGGTAGGCCCTGGGTACACCGATGCCCTGGATACCTGTGGTATGCTGAGACAGGGACTGACAAGGCGGCCCAGTTCCAATTAGTGGATGCACCTAATGTACATGTGTGTTAATTTCGAGAGAGAACAGCTAGGCTGTGGGTCTGATTGGCAGGCCCACAGCCGGAGAAAGTCGTAAACCAATGAAGCAAAAGCAAAAAATCTGGGTGATCATAGGATTGCAGACCCTACTCTCCTACAGGGTCCCTCAGGGGTCGGCATTAAGTCCGACCCTTTTTAACATTTACGTGACCCCCCTTGCCAGACTAATTAGATCTTTTGGGATGGAGGTAGTTTCCTATGCAGATGACACACAGATCCTCGTCTCTCTCTCCCAGTCAGTTAGTTCGACTGCCTCCAATTTTAGATCTTGTATGGAGGCAGTCGGCCAATGGATGATTCACAATTCATTGAAACTGAATGTGGAGAAGACGGAGGTGATGGTGTTTGGAGGAAAGGAAGAGGTATGGTAATCCGATTGGTGGCCGGACTCATTGGGAGCGTGTCCTGTTCCCGCCTCGTCGGCCAAGAACCTAGGAGTTTTGATCGACTCCACCCTCAACATGTGTCAACAAGTTAATAGAACTGTCTCTACCTGTTGGGGCATTATACACATACTGTTGCTCTCATTGGCTCCCGGCTGGACTAATGCAATGCGCTATATGCGGGACTGAATAGAAGTCTGCTGCAGCGCCTGCAAATGGCCCAGAATGCAGCAGCTAGGTATGTCCTGGATTTGCCAGGCGTGCCTCGGCTACCTCTGCCAGAAAACTGTTACACTGGCTTCCTATAGAGGACCGGATACTGTTTAAGACCATGTGCATGACCTATAGGGCTTTAGCTAATGGTAGCTCCTCCGGAGTTGGATCTATTTTATCTCTCTATAGCCCCTCCAGGAACTTGCGCTCCTCCAACAGACTTCTCTTATTAGTCCCCCGTATCCGGAAAACTAAATGGGGGGGCAAAGCCTTCTCCATTCTGGCACTTAAGTGGTGGAATGATCTCCCACTGGAACTTAGGTCCCTTCCCACTCTACAGCTATTTAGAAATGCTTTGAAAACCCGTCTTTTTGCGAGGTCATACTTGTAGTTGTGTTCTGCCTTCTGATTTTGATTTGTTTTGTAGGCGCCTTGATGCCTTCGGGTTTTAGTTGCGCAATATCAATTTTATTTCATTCATTCATTCATCAGAGGTTTCTCTTGAGTGCGGGGAATAAGAGGCAGGTGTGTAGGTATGCTGATCCGATGTTGTAGAGGACCTTGTATGCATGCGTGAGGAGCTTATAGGGTATTCATCTTTCGATAGGAAGTCAGTGGAGGTTACGGAGGTTTTGGGTGATGTGGTTGCGGCGGGGGATGTCTAGGATCAGTTTGACTGTGGTGTTCTGGACAGTCTGGAGTTTGCAAAGGATTTTTTGCTGATTCCGGTGTATTGCTGTAGTCCAATCTGCTACTGATGAGGGCGTGTGTGACCGTTTATCTGGATTCAGAGGGGATCCATCTGAATGTTTTCCAGAGTATGCAGAGGGTGTTCCAGCAGGCCGAGGATCTGGCGGCTCATCATGAGTGATGAATCCAGTATAATGCCGTGGTTTTGTGCGTGGTCTGCCGTGGTGGTGGGGTTTCCGAGGGCCATCAGGTGTCATCCCATGCTGAGGGGCTAGAGCGGTGGAGCCAAGGATGAGGATTTGTTTTCTTGGAGGTGAGTTTCAGACAGCTGTCCTTCATCCAGGTGGCGACGGCTTTCATCCCTTCTTGGAAGCTGTGGCTGGTGATGTTGGGTTCCTTGGTGAGGGAGTGGAGGAGCTAGGTGTCCTCTGACGATAGTTGCGAGGGGGTCCATATAGATGTTGAAGAGGGTGGGGCTGAGGGAGGATCCCTGGGGTACTCCACATCTGGTCTTTGTGGGTTCTGAGAGGTAGGGTGAGAGTCTGACTCGTTGCGTTCTGCCTGTGAGAAATGAGCGTATACAGGCAAGGGCCTTTCCTCAGATGCCAGCGTCGTGGAGTCTGGTGGCTAATATGTGGTGGGAGACGGTGTCAAAGGCAGCTGAGAGGTCCAGGAGGATGAGGGCTGATGTTTGGACCTGGTTGAGGAGGGCGCGGATGTCGCTGGTGGTGGAGAGTAGGGCGGTCTTGGTGCTGTGGTTGTTGTGGAATCTGGATTGGGATATGTCCAGGACATTGTTGGCTTTTATGAAGTTTGCCAGCTGGCTGTTTACGGCCTTTTCGATGACTTTGGCTGCAAATGGTAGCAGTGAGATGGGCCTGAAATTCTTTAGGTTTGTCGGGTCTGCAGAGGCTTTTTTGCAGGAGGGGGTTGACTTTGGTGTTTCCAGTCATCGGGGAATGCGGCAATCTCAAGGGAGCAGTTGATGATCTGGCGTGATGGCTGTGGCATCTCTGTGGAAGATGTGGGGGGCGAGGGGTCTGAGTGTGCTCCGGAGTGGATGTTCTTCATGGTATTTAAGGTGGCTTCTGTCATGACTTTAAGGTGTCTTCTTACATAAGTAAGCACCATGTACTAAGACAGCATCCTACACTTATTTTACATCTCTTTCTCTTTTTGACAAAGAATTCCCTATTTTAATTACGATCGCAAGTAATCCTAGTTCAAACTTTTCACCCTTTCCGCACTGACAGTCTCTGTAACTCATCCACCAATCCCAGCGCACCTCTGTCAAATGTCGTCCTATCACAGCGTGGCTTCACTACTCCCTAGCCAATCACAGTGCAACACAACAGTAATGCAACACTCCAAATCACAGCTCAGCACAGCAATGATGCAACACCTCAATCACTTCAATGCCTCCAACTTTATTTTATTTGCCTTTATCGACTGCAAAAGGTTTTTGCTCTCTCACTAACATGAACCTTCGACTGGCGAAAGTCATAACTCACTGTGTCCACCCCTTGTGTACTCAGGAGCAAATCCCTAACATGCTCTGTTAATAAATTCACACTAGAAATGTTATACTTCTAACTTGGGGTGACTGATAGCGCTTCACAGTACACCTCTCTAAATAGGCAAGATTTCACCCATGGTGGTTCTTGCATGGGCCAATCGACAGCTCTCTTACATTCTGCCCACTAGTCTTTTGGGACCACTACTCCAAACAACACATCATAATCTTCCAACAAAACTTTTTGAGTATTGGTAAAATGGAAGAGGTCTGAATGAGACCATGGAACATATATGGATACTCCTCCCTGAAACTCTCGAAGTTGAGTCTCCTTTCACCCATAGCAGTTTTTTCTCCCTCTTTCCCCTTTAGTTTAGTTTTAACCTTCTCTTTCTTTGACCACTATTCTCTGAGCCTCTCTGTATCACTCCATTCTCTCATATTCTCAATTAACTCCTTCCTTGCAATTCCCATGCCACGTACCTTCTTCAGAGCCTACATTGGCTCCTGGTTAGGAAGAGGATCTTTTTTAAGATACTGCTCGTTACTCAGAAAGCTCCCTACGGAACTGGCCCAGGCTACCTACAAGATAGAATCAAGTTCTATGCGCCCCTGAGAAATCTTTATTCTGAAAATCTCTGTCTAACAACCGTGCCGCTATTAGAAAGTCAAGGTCAGTGGGTAGAGCTCTCTCCTTTCTGGGACCCTCCCTTTGGAGCAAGCTCCCATTGACTCTCAATTGCATTAAGGCGACACCTGTGTTTTGGAAGAAACTCGGGACCTGGCTTTTCTCCTCTCCCTAGACCTGCTCTCCTTTCCTACTTATGGACTTGCTGCAGTAGCGCCAGGACACTCTTAGGAGTAACAGTTGCGCTTTATAAATCCTATACATAGACATGCATTCTCAATGCACCAACTTTCAATATTTACAGCTCTTTTTCAGTTGCATTCCTTTGCAGTTTATTTCGTTGCATTATATCAGCACCGTATTTATACTCCTTTTCAATTTTAGCATTATTATTATTAATTTTATAAGGCGCACAGCTAACCAAAAGAGTGGTTTCTGTAGAGAAACCAGCTCTTAAACCAGACTGTGATGCATTTAAAAATGTTGGGAGTCAACAAAATGTGTCAATTGCTGGTTAATATGTTTGTCTAGTATTTTGGAAAAGGCTGGAAGTAGAGAGATCGGGCGGAAATGGGATGGTTCCGCCGGATCAGCATTGGCTTTTTTAGGGAGTCGGAGAACCATGGCGTGTTTCCAATCAGATGGAACAACTGCTTCCTGCAGGGAGGCATTAAGCAACTTCATGATTAGCTTTAGTGATGATGGCTCAAGCTTCTGAAGTATGGCGATGGGTGGGGGATCTCTAGGAGAGCCGGATTTAAGGCTGTTTAAGATATGTTTAAAAGAGATGGTATCCAGAGGCAGCCAATTTTCTAAAGTGTCGGAGGGTACGGCGGTCTGGTTAGCCAGTGGAGCGGAGCAACCCGATGTAGGGGAAAAATTCTTAGTTTGCTGCACCACATTGGCTGTCACTACGTTCGGTGCTGAGTAGATTTTCTCCACTTTATCGATGAAAAACTTGGCTAAATCCTCACATTGAACTTTGATGCGCACAAGGGGGATGGGTTGGCAAGCTGCGGCCGAAAGATCTTTGACTAATTTAAACAGGGTCTTGGAGCTGTTTTGTGCCAATGTGATGGTGTTACTCACATATTCAGCTTGGGCAGCGTTGCAGAGGGAATGGTAGTACCTTTTTGCTAATTTGTATGCAAGTTTCGATGCGGGCGCATAGTCCTTCCTCCAGCGTCTTTCTAGTGCTTTACATTTGGTTTTCTTTGTTTTGAACCTTTCATAGAACCACGGGGCAGGAGGTCGGTGATTGTTCACTTTTTTAATGTATGATGGGAGGCACGCATCAATGGATGTTAAAATCCAGGTATGGATGGTGTCCGAGTCTGCTGGATTGACTGAAGTAATGGCAGGGATGTTATTAGAGGGGTGTTGGTTAAAAGTATCTGTGTCTAGTTTCTTCCAGTTTCTAGACCTCGACTTGGTGGCTAAGATGGGTGTGTTAGCACAGTGCAGATCCTGTCTCATCCCGAATCCGACAAAAAAATGATCGGACCAGAGTACTGGGAGAGCTGGCTGACATGAAATATTAGATAGGTTTGAAAAAATGGGGTCCAATAGACAGCCCGCCATGTGGGTGCGACCTGAGTTGCAGAGTAGGATATTCATTGCTGCCAGGTCAGCCGTCAGAGATGTGCTCGTTGTGCATGTTGGGTCATCGGGGTGAATATTCATGTCTCCCAAAATAGTAAAGTTGGCAGCGTCCAACAAAAGGGGGGCAATAAGTTCAGGAAAGGCCGCAACCCATGGCCCTGCTGGCCCAGGTGGGCGGTAGATCAAGATCCCAGCATATACCTCTCTCACCACTCACGATGCTTGTATGAATAAAAACAACATGCCTTTTTCCCCATAATATTCTAGGTAAGCCATTCCCACATT
The DNA here is from genome assembly GCF_964204655.1 of Triturus cristatus. Taxonomy (NCBI): domain Eukaryota; kingdom Metazoa; phylum Chordata; class Amphibia; order Caudata; family Salamandridae; genus Triturus; species Triturus cristatus. The sequence goes on along the minus strand of NC_140585.1, from coordinate 141,500,720 downwards.
TCCCTTCACTAATTCTTTAAATTCTATTTTTAATTGTCAAGTCAATATTACTTTATTGCGGCTATTCCAGCCATAAAAGTACATAAAAAGTTTACAGCAATAAAAAGACATACTCCAATCAAATAAAAAAGGGATCGTGTCAAGGGGCTGATATATACATAGTTATAGATGCCAGGGCTTCAGGAGAGCAGAATAAAAAATACTTTATCATTGTAACTAATAGTTACAAATGGCAATTTAAAACTATAATTTAATATAAAAGCTTTAAGATATCATTAAGCCATTCCTCATTGGGAATATCTTCATTTGCCAGTGTGGCCAGTGGGAAGAGCTTGGCCTATTAGACGTATAGTGATTACAACAGTAGCATTAAACTCTATAGTTGCGGCAGAATAAAATATCGAAATTAACCATGTTGTACTTTTAACAAATACTTTCTTTTGATCCACATGGCCAAAAGAAATTTCGAAATTGCAACATCAAAGAGTGGATTAATATCAGATTTAAGAATTCTATAGAATTGGCGAAATTCCCTTATTCCCAGATTTTTTCAGAGTTGTAGGATCCATTTAGACCTAGGCTGTTTGTATGCCGGGCAGAAAAATAATACATGAATCTTGATTCCTCCTCCCTGCAACATCCAGGACAAAGACTAGGCAGGTGCCCTACCCACTTATTTGTTTTTACAAAAAGTGGAAGGGTTCCATACCTAAATTGGAGGAACAACTTCTTAGCTAGCACTGGCTGGATTGTGTCTAACACCTGCTCAAACTGGTAATCTAACTTCAAATCCAGAAAGGCATACGTTAGACTTTTCGCTCTGGTAGCCCCAATTAGTTTATTTAGCTGGTACTCTTTCAATGATCTTGCCAAACTATTTTTAGAAGTAGTTAGACAAGATTCTTCCGGTGTATCCCATAGATACCCGCTTCCGATGTCACGCTAAGAATCCCTCAAAAAAGACAACCAGGGTATACCCCTAACAGCTCCCAGTGAAAGCATTACCACTTTGAGTTCCTCCCTGTAGTGTCTCAACTCAGGCGTGCTCCATAGTCGACGCCAGTAAAACAATGGGCGACTCAAGATCAGATCCACCACTGGGCGGATACCCAAGTCCATTCTCAAAGGTACTAGCGGGGTACTTACTGGAAGCGCCATAATTTGCCTAATAAACTTATATTCAGTTAGGGTCAATGCATGCTTTGGGCAATGCCCCCAGAGTTCTGCCCCGTATAATGAGGCCGGCCGCGCTTGCACTCTATATATTTCAAGCGGGGGACTTATGATCTTTTGGGTACAACTATTCTGAACTTTCAGTATACCAACTATTGCTTGGGTTAATTTCAGGTTCGCCCTATCAATTTGGGTACCCCAACCCATTTTATCGTTTAGGGAGACACCCAGATATTCAAAGGTCTGGACCCGCTCTAGCGGCATATTGTTAAAATTGGGAACAGGGAAGTTAGTATGAGCTGAGTTAAAAACCATATATTTAGTTTTATTTATGTTGACCACAAGATGCCTTTTTTTGCAGAACTCGCTAAATTCATTCAATAGCCGTTGCATCCCCATCGGAGACTTCGAGAGGAGCAGGGTATCGTCCGCAAACAGTAATGCGGGAAACTTGCGGGACGACAATTTGGGTGAGTCCAGATCCTTTACGGCCAAGAGGTCATTAACTAGGCCGTTTAGGAAGAGGGAGAAAAGAGTAGGCGCAAGAATGCAGCCTTGCCTCACCCCATTACCAACAGGGAAGGGGGCTGTCAGTTGACCATTCTTGCCAAATCTGACTCTGGCATATGTACCCTCGTGAAGGCGTTTGAATTGGAGACATAAATGGGGGGGAACTCCCATGTCCAGCAGAATCTTCCACAGCTGGTCACGGTCAACCAGGTCAAACGCAGATTTTAAGTCCACGAAGGTAAGGTATAGACTCCCTTTTTCCAAAACCACATGTTTCCAGTATATTAGTTGCAATCTAAATAACTGGTCGATTGTTGAGATCTTGGCTCTAAAGCCTGCTTGCAGCGGGGTCAGGACATCCGAGTCTTCAATCCAATCCTGCAATCTCACCAGCAAAACCCTCCCGAAGATTTTTTGGGACACATCTATAAGGCTAATGGGCCTATAGTTCGCTGGTTCGATCGGCGAGCCCTTTTTAAAAATTGGAACAATCTCAGCGCCAGCCCACGTTGCTGGTGCCGGTAGGCCACACAAAATTGCATTAAAAAGTGCTAATAAATATGGGGCCCAAACTGCCTGTTCACTTTTATATAAATCCCCGGGAATTCTGTCCAATCCAGGGGCTTTATTTGGCTAGTTTCGCGAGGGCAGAGGTAACCTCGCTCATAGTAATAGGGGAATATCACAAACAAGCTCGGGAATGAGAAGGCAGGCCAATGGCTTCACCGCACTTACATCGGTAAGGGGACTGGAATAGAGTTCCTTAAAGTGCTGGTGCCATGTATCCTCATCGATGTTGGGATCAATGACGGTCCTACCTTCAGCTTGGCCATGATGGACCAAATTCCAGAAACTTCTACTGTCTTTTAGCTCCAAAGCCATCTTAATATTTGACCATCTCTCGGTTTCCCACTCTGCCTTTGCACTTGCTGTAATTTTCTTAAAGGAGAACCTGGCATCCCGGATATTCTTACTATCAGCCCCTTTTAGAGAGTTCAACAAAAGTTGTTTAGCCTCTCTACAACTCTTATTAAACCATGATTTTCTATCCCTTAGAAATTTTAATTTATTGTTAGTAGAAACATCGCTAAAAAAAAACCAGACAAAGCCTGCACCATCTCTTGATGGATTCTCCCGGCATTGCTAGCGCTATTTGGAATAAGAGGGTGGTGCGCTTCAAGGCTGGCCTGTTCTAGGAGGGGTATAATAGTTGCATACAATTTTGACAGTGTATCCCTCGAGTGAATAATTTTTGTCCATCGGATTCGCCTCCCTCCATTAACCACCACAACTTTATTTGGATTAAACATTTCAGGATTTTGATCATGGCCCCCCATCTGAAATTTTAATGTTAGAACAAGGGGGTCATGGTCACTCTCACTACGTGTTTCAATACCAAAATTCAACACACTATGCCAAAGTTCTACGCTGATCAAGATATAACCAATCACTATTACCCGGTCTGGCCTCTTGAAGGTTGGTCGGCCGGGATTATCTCCCGGAAACCGACCATTACAGGCCCTTAATGAGAAAGTCAGGGTTAAAGAAGTCAACTGAAGAGCCAGAGGAGTCCAACGCTTTGTCGAATACATGCTGGGAACCGGTATCGACCAAGTGTCGTCTTCCTCGCTAGTTATGGATTGGATAATACCCTCAAAAGGTTCGTAGTGGCAGTTAAAATCTCCACCGATTAAAAAATTTGTGGTTCCTGCTAATGAATTCAAAAGATTAAACAAGAGGTCTAGGGTCCGGGAAGTCCCACCATAGTTCACAGGGTGGGAATAGACATTTATAATCGTTAGGTGGGGTGATTTACAATGTGTCAAAATTATGCATGTTATATCGGGAGAATGTGTATCCACACATTTGATCTGATAGCCTAAATGGGAAGCTACCCATATGCATAGTCCCCCCGAGGGTCTCCCTTTTGGTCCCTTTGCGGCCGCCTCACAATACGCCACAAACCCTACCCTATATTGGGGATTTACGGCCCATGTCTCCTGGAATAAACAGATTTCATGGGAATCAATATAGTCCCCCCAATCTGGTTCATCTAATTTAGACACAAGGCCTGCAATATTCCAGGATAGAAGTTTTGGGCCACCTGGGACCAATTGGGTACTCCGACTGGCAATTCCCTCACCCACAGCTATAGTTAGAGTTTCAGTGGTTGGTGGAGCAAATTCTGTCACTCGCCCTACTGCAGGACAGTCTATTGAGGCTGTTATTGATGGAACTGCATTCCTTTCTAATTCCCCCACAAGTTTAACTAGGGGGAGCTTTGGCCCATTATCACTCTCTGATTCCCCTCTTAGGCCAAAGTACTGGTGGAGTCCCCCTCCAGCTATTTCACATAACTTGGTTTGTTCTACAGGGGTTTCATCCTGGTCAGGATAACTGGGAGGTAGTCAATCTACCAGGTCCAGAACACTGAACCTATTACCAAGTTGGATTCCTTGCATGGGATCGTTACTTTCCCCCATTGTCCACCCGGTAGTCCGGGTCGACTTACCAGGGACACCCCTGTGCTGTTTGTGGTATCCATAGTTAGGCATATGGTCTGGCAGGTTGTAAAAATAACTCAAATCCCGAGCCTTTATAGCAGATCTTGAAAAGGTGTGAGGGCCTGTACAGACGTACTCCACTACCTTCGGGTTTCAAAAGTTGATAACAATACAATCACCCGGGGAATTTTTAGCTCTGCATCCTACCCAATTCACTCTTCTAACTAATAGTATCTGGGAGTGTATTGGTGTTTAACCAATGAATCGTCTTATTTTTCAATTGGTCATACAATTCAACAGTGCCAAATTTCAATTCGGGAACTCCAGTTAAAACCACAACATAGGGGGAACAATCAGGGGGTAGATCTAAATGGTGGGATTGAATATTTGCATCCTTCCCGTTGGGGAAACCCCTGATAGCTTTATCATCTTTATTAGGGGCGCCCTTTTTATCACTAGAGGTAATATACCTATTGCCCTGGGTGCCTAAGATCACCTCATCAGCCCTACTCCCTGTTTCGCCCCTAAACTCACTTGGGTCCCTTACTAGTGCAACCCCATCTGGGTTATTCGAGGCCTCTATGGTTAACCCTTTTTCCTTCTCCAAGTCAGCATTACAGCCACCGCTCACTATTTTCCCCACAATATCTCCCAATTTTGAGTTCACCTGCCCTTTGAAACCCTCCAGCCTATTCTCAATCAATGTCAATCTTGTCAATAGGGGGTCAAGTGCTGAAATTAGAAGGGTTTCTATTTTTAACCAAAAGGACTGCTCTAATTGTGGGGGCGCGATAGCAGAATCTTCCGTGCTCATATCAGGTATAGTGGGCAATGTTCCCTTTGTTACTTTAACTGTAGTAGTTGCCTCAATAGGCGTTTTCCTAATGTTAATGGCTTTAGAAGACTCCACCTTCTTACCCCTCAAATGAGCACCCCCTCTTTTCCTTTTTGGAGCAGGCCCTTGTATGGATTCTGGCGAATGGCAAGAATCCTCGTGTACCTCGGCCAAACACGTAATTAACGTGCCATTAGAACTTAATGGCATATTGGATAATGGAAAAGTAGATGCAAAATTTCCATTGGGGTTCAATGCAGTATGGGTCTGGGGATTGGGCATAGAAACAGGTAACCTCACAGGTGTACGTTCATTTGCCAGGCCCCTCAAGGCTGATCGCATTGCAAGGACAGGGTCGATTGAGAGACGGCGCTCGGCAATAGCTATTTCGTGGTCGAGGACCGATGTAGCCCTCGTCAGGAAATTATCAAGTGTTCCCACAACGGATCCGGAGCCCGCTCCTCTCTTCCCCCCACGAATGGACATTCTAGCCTCAATACATATGCAATAGGCCTCAGTGCTGATAGAATGACGACTTACTAATGGCCCAACAACACACTGGAACACAAAACTAAGAGGGATGACCCAGCCCAGTCTCTCGCAGTCTCGAATGGGCTCAAACGGGCCCGCCCTTGGCCCGCGAGCGTCCCGCGCAGCGGGAGGCACTAAATAGCGTGGTGGGAGGGGCGGCAGCAAGAATGACCTGGCACGGGCTCCTGGTGCGTGTAGTCCAAGCCCCCAACAGCAGCAAACAATGGCCGGTAGTTCGAAGCGTAACAAATTAATGTCTGGGTGGGTATCCCTTTACTGGGAGAGACAATCGACAAATCCGTATTAGTTTATTGTCCCAGACTTTCTCTACCAATTATATTTTCTCCTTCGTAAGGAACTATAGCCGTACCTCCTGCACTATGGGCTGCGTCATACTCGGGACCAGTTGTTTTACGCTAGGTCAGAAGCGGTCTCAATTAAAGGAGCTGGTAATGTGCTAGGTGCTTATTGCAACTGTTACAGGGGTCTGAGTCGGAGCTTAGACAGAGACCTCCATATAGCTTGAGGGCTCACGGGGCTCCACGAAGGATCCCACAGTCACTGTATTCTGTAATGTTGTTGCCACGGACTGGCCCACTCTAATGAGCTTTCTGGTGGATACTCCAGCTGCAGGTTCCTCACGACCCGCCTGCCTCCATGTTTGATTGATTCCATGTAGGGAAAATGAATAAGATCCGAGGGTGTATCTTTTTGGTACATCAATTCTTTATCAATGTCTCTCTCCCTCTCTCTCTCTCTCTCTCTCTCTCTCTCTCTCTGCTCGAAGACTTGAAAAAAGGGAGAGGGACGGATGGCGGTGCTACGGCGGACGTAGTGTCGCCTGACATCACTTCAGGTATCGACCCGGTCCACTGCCCTCTACTGGTGGCCTTGAAGTTTCCGGATCCACTCTGACACCTGGGGTTTGTTTATAGGTCAGTAATCTGCAGGCATATAGAGCATTCACCTGAAAGATCGATACCGCAGGAAAGTATAATTTTCTTATTGCAAAAGGAGGAAAAGTTGTTTGTTATTACTGTGGGATTCTTCAGGAGTCTGTCTTGATGTTTATTCATTCATTTATTGATCATAGATAACTGCTGATATATTTACACTCAAAGTTGTATTTATTTTGTTTTTATGGTATCATAAGTGCTCATTCAGTGCAGTGTGAAATCCACAGGCTCGTGACTTGTGTCAACATTTATTTATTTATTTGCAATTGTGTATTAAGAATTTAGAAACGGGAGTACAATTGTCATCACACAATGGTATCATGAACATACCAATGGGTACAACGAGTACACACATGTTACAGCACACGTTTCCTTGGCCCACATCATGGTTGCCAGATGAGAGGTGAGAAACGGAGGGAGGCCTTGAGAAGGCAGACTTCCAAGAATGGGGGAAAATAATAGGGTAAAAGTAAACATGGAGAAAAACACTATAGGGAACGAAAAGAGAGAGGTTAACAGGGGTTGGATGGGGGCGGAGAGGAGGGGGTGACCCAGGGTTGGGTATCTAAGCGACAGGTGAGGAGGCATGTGTCATCACTGCTGGGGGCGGAACGGCTGGCGCTGCCCCGTTCTAGTCAATGAATACCACGCAGGAAGGGTGACCAGTGAGAAGCAAACTCTGCCGTATCTTGCAGATTATAGATGCGTTTCTCACAGGAGGTCATTCTGTACATCTCTAAGAGTCATTCCTCGTGTGTGTGTGTGTGTGTGGGTGGGTGCGGAGAGAGCAAAACCAAAGGAAATGATGGACGGAGTGTTGAACATTGCAAGTACTCACCCCCAGTGAGCAGATCTGGGTTTGATCCATCACCGTTCTTTAGCCCACTCTGCCACCCCAGTTCAGAAATGGCCATATGCAAATCAGTCTGACACTGTGCCTCATGGGAACAGTCCAGCCCGAACTGCCAAGCCATGTCTTCCCTGGACCGGAAACAAGCTTCCTAGGACCGGTTTCTGGCATTTCAGCCGTCTTCAGCCAGGCTTGCTTGAATCCAGTGGCAAAGTGAGCAAGGGACTCACGTCTGAGCATACCCTGCCAACTTATGGCGAACAAAGCGGTACAAAAGGGGGTGGTGATGGACGGAGCATCAGAACCAATCAAACACTCACACCCAGTCAACAGATCTGGGTTTGATCCATCACCGTTCTTTAGCCCACTCTGCCACCCCACCCCATGTCCATATGCAAATCAGTCCGACCCTGTGCCTCATGGGAACAGTCCAGCCCGAACTGCCAAGCCATGCCTTCCCTGGACCGGAAACAAGCTTCCTAGGACTGGTTTCTGGCGTTTCAGCCGTCTTCAGCCAGGCTTGCTTGAATCCAGTGGCAAAGTGAGCAAGGGACTCACGTCTGAGCATACCCTGCCAACTTATGGCGAACAAAGCAAAAACCAAAGGAAATGCGGAGAGCACCAGCGGCGACGGATACAGAGCTGGGCAGCCGTTAGTGCCGGGTTCATTAATCAATATTCATGGTGGCACAGTGAGGGGGAGGCTGCCGGATTTATTTTATTTTATTTTATTTAATGCGTTTTTATATAGCGCGGAATTTACCCGAAGGTGTCAGAGCGCTTCACAATAGCAGCAGTAATGATACATAAGGAGCAAAAATACAAGTGAGCAAGTTACAAAATCAAATGGTACGTTACATGAGGCAATAGTGACAATTGTGCAAGTATCAAGGGCAAACAACATACAAGAGGTAGCAATCGATACGTTACAAACGGAAAAAGTGATGTGTGCAGGTTACAAGAGCATACAAAGTACATGTAGAGGTAAAAAGAAAAAAAAATTGCAATAAATGGCCGACACTCAGAACACTAAAACAGAAGTTACGTTACATGAGGCAGTGGTGGCTGTAGTGCATGTATCAAAAGCAAACAAAATACAAGCGGTAGCAAACGCTACGTTACAAAAGGAAAGGTGACGTGTGCATGTTACAAAAGCGATCAAAATACAAGTAAAAGTATAATACTGCAATATATGGCAGACACTCAAAACACAAAACACACTGGGAAGGCACTTCTATAGGCATGGAGAACAGAATTTCCTATAATGAAAGGACTTCCTTCAGAAAATATAGGGCGTGAATTAAATTTGGAAGTGTCTTTGAAGGAGGAGAGATTTGAGGTCAGTTTTGAAGGCCTGGGAAGAGGTGGTGGTCCGGAGCTGAGGCGGAAGTGAGTTCCAAATTCTCACTGCGTTGCCTGAAAAGGATTGGGCCATCGATCTTTCCTTCTTGAAAGTGGGAGGTTCAAGCAGTAAATTTTCTGCATTCCGTGATGGTCTGGAGCCACCAGAGAGTTTCAGTTTATCCGCCAGGTAGCGAGGGGAGGATGAGTGCAAGGCTTTGTGGGCGATACAGGCAGTCTTGTAGATAGATCTTGCCTCTATGGGAAGCCAACGGAGAGTGGATAAAATGGGTGTGATGTGGTCGCTTCTTTTGGCCCCATGTATGAAGCGAGCTGCTGAATGGAGAACAGACTTCAGGGGGGACTGGTGGGATTTGGGGAGGCCAGTAAGAAGAGAATTGCAGTAGTCCAATCTGGAGAGAACCAGCGACTGGACCAGGGTTTTAAGGTCGTGCTCCGGGAAGAAGCGACGAATCCCCCAAAGAAGGCGCAGTTGGTATCGAGCAGACTTTGCAATGGAATCGATGTGGGAGAGTAGATTGAGTTTTTTGTCGAGTATGACGCCAAGGGATTTTGCGCTCTCGACAATGATGGGTTTATTGTTCAGTAGATTAATCTGATCCATCGATGATTGCACTGGGGGAGGAGAAAGTGAGGAGGAGAGGAGGAGGAATTCAGTTTTGGAGGGATTCAGGACCAGTTGATGAGTTAACATCCAGTTTTGAATGGAGTCGAGAGTAGAGCTTAGGAGGGAGAGATCGTGAATGGAGGCCACCTTAAGGTAGATTTGAGTGTCGTCCGCATATTGATGATAGTGGATCCCGGATTTACTCAGGAGATTTCCTAACGGTTCTAAGTAGAGATTGAACAGTGTGGGTGCAAGTATAGAGCCTTGAGGGACACCTTGACCGACCGCTAAAGGAGATGAAAGACTGTTCGCTATTGTGATCATTTGGGATCTATCCGAGAGGAAGGAGGCAAACCATTTGAGCACAGTGCCCTCCATGCCCATTCTCTGTTGCAGAGTGTTAAGGAGAGTATTGTGATTGACAGTGTCAAAGGCTGCAGAAAGGTCAAGAAGAATTAGAAGACAAGACTCCCCTGAATCGAGTATCCGCAGTGCGTCATCAATCACTAGCAGCAGGGCTGTTTCAGTGCTGCAGTTTTGAATGAAGCCGGACTGGAAGTTGTCCAGAAGATCATTGTCCTTGATATGGCGAGAGAGTTGTTTCGCTACACATTTTTCTGTGATTTTCGCAAGAAAGTGTAGGTTAGTGATGGGACGGTAGTTGTTAGGGTCGTTCGCATCAGCTGTGGGTTTTTTAAGCAGAGGGGTGACCTGCCCAGTTTTGAAGGAAACAGGAAGGGAGCCTTGACTGAGGGAGAGGTTGACCAGAGTGGTCCAATAGGAGAGAGAATGGGTATAGAAGTCAATGGCAATGGCACTAGGGATGGGGTCAAGAGAATGGTTAGAGGGCTTTGTCTCAAGGATGCATTTAAGGAGGGCATCATCAGAGATGGGGTCAAAGTTTTGCCAAATGGTTAAGGATTTGCGCTCCTCTGTAGGGGTAGGATGAATGCCCTGATCTATAAGTGATTTCACCTTTTCATAAAAGAATATAGCGAATTCCGCTGCTTTCTTTGTGGAATCCTTCAATTTGGAGGTTGGGGGAGAGCTGTTTGGGTTCTTGATGAGGTCGAATAATTTTTTGGGTCTATTTTTGGCTGAGTCAAGGAGGGATTTGAAGTGCGACGCTTTTCCAAGGAAGATGTGCTTGTGGTACTTGGATCTTGCTGAACATAGCGTGGCCAGATTTTCGGTGGAGGGCGCTTGTCTCCATTGTTTCTCAAGGACTCTTAGGTACTTCCTTTCTTCATAGAGGGATTTGTTGAACCTAGGTGCTGAGGGAGTGGGCCTTTTCTTTTTGCTTTGGAGAGGAGCGACATTATTGATTTCGACTGCAAGGACTGTGAGGCATTGGGAGGTGAGTTCGTTAACATCTAGGTCCGGGTCTAGCCTTGGAAGTGATAGTAAAGCAGAATCACAGAGGGTACTGAGGTCAATATTTTTAGTGTCACGGAACCAGGAAGTAGCCCTCTTAGGCTGGCCGAGAGTTATAGAGTGTGATAGCTGAAGATAGAATGGGATGAGGAGGTGGTCAGACCAGTCTACATGAATAGGGGTAGCGATGGTCAGCAAGCCTGCTTTAGAAATGACAAGGTCCAGGGTTGAGCCCTTAGAGTGTGTTGTTTCAGTGCAGTGTTGGATAAGATCGTTTGCAGAGAGGAAGGTGGCCAGTAAGTTCGCATAGGTTTCTTGAGGCGAGCCCCAGTGGACATTGAAGTCACCCACGAAGATCTGATTGTCACTTTGCGAGTATTGGTCGCTGATGCAGTCCGTGAGTTCCTCCATAAACGAAGGGCTGCTTCCAGGCGGGTGGTAGATAACATGGAATCTGAGAGGTGAGCGGTGGTGCAATTGAAGCTCAAGAGATAGGCATTCAAAAGTGTGGAAGGAGCTGTTGGGAAGAGCCTTAAGTTGAAAGGAGTTTCTAAAGATGACTGCAACACCTCCCCCAACTTTGTCAATTCTGTCATTTCTGAGTATAGAATAACCTGTGGGTACAAGGAGATCAAACATAGAGTGAGAGGTATCGTTGAACCAGGTCTCAGTGAGGAAGAGCATGTCAATATTGTGCAAGTTGATGGTATCGGAGATTTCAAGTTTGTGTTTAATTGCAGATCTGCAGTTGTGGAGCATACAGCGCAGCTCTGTCGCGACTGTTTTGGTGACGGGGGCACTTGGGCTATGAGGGGTGATGGGGATATTGTACCTGTATGAGGGTGCTCTGGAGGGTTTAGGTGGACGAGTGGTTCTGACAGAGGAGATGGTCGGAATGGTGTAGATAGCAGGGCTACTGGGAAGTGAAAGTGGAAGAAGGGAGGCATTTGAGTGCTTCTGAGAATTTGCAGATGAAAGGCTATGCTTGGCTATTATGGGGTGTGGGGGCGAGGTGCATCTTGTGGGAGGGCGAGTGTTTTCCAAAGGAATTGAGGTGTATGGAAAAGTTGAGATCTTGGAGCTTAAAGCTAAAATGGTAGCTTCAAGTTGGGAGATGGAGGTGATTAGAGAGCCTAGCTTATTTTCCAGTGAGAGTAAGGCAGAGCACGGCATGTTGGGTGACTCGATGGAGACAGGAGGAGGTGCACTTGGCGGTTGAAGGCAGGGAGAGGTGGGGGAGCGGGAGGGGAGTAGGGGTATAGGGTTCAGAGGTGGGGAAGGGTGTTGGATGAGAGCAGGAGTTGGTGCACCAGGGGTGGAAGGGGAGTTGTCTTTGTTAGCGTTGCGAGACGGATAGGAATTAAGGACACAATTAGGGGGCGATAGAAGAGGAGCGGGGCGGAGGGGCGGAGGGAGAGGGGAGGGGTGTGGGGAGTCATAGGGATGAAGGAGGTTTGGGAGGAAGAGAGGGAAGGGGGTTGGAGAGGTCCTGGCAGCTAGGTGAGGTGGTGGCTGTGAGGGTGCGGGTATCTGGCAGAGTGGGGAGGGTTGGGAGATAGGGAAGTTGAAGAAAGGAAGTGGATCTGCTCGGCCAGAGAAAGGGAAAGGATTACCAGGGGGGTAAGGGGGTAGCACAGCGTTGCTGGAGGAGTGTGGGGAAGGGGAGAAAATGAGTGGGTGGGGGGATGTCTATCGTCCTGCTTAGTGTGGATGCCGATGCCACCTCAACCCAGAGGCTGCGGACGGCGGGACAGTCATGCAGTGCATGCACCAGGTCAGGGTGTGCGTGTCCACAGTGCCAGCAATTCGAGTGGTGCAGTGGCCCTGCTGTCTTGAGTTTTGTTGGCGTCCGCCGCCATCCATGGTGGCAGAATTTCATCCAGACCCCTCTCGCTCCCCGGTTCAAATGATTCAGTATCTCGGTCCCATCGTCCGCCTCATATTCCATCTGTGGTCGAGCCTGGCACTTGGCGCTCAGTTTCACTGCCTGCGCTTGAGAGCCCAGATGACGTACCAGCAGTGTTAGAAGTGGGGGGGAACGGAGGGGCACGGCGTGCGCCTACTTTTAAAAATTATGCTAGTCCGTTCCCCTACTTCTTGATTTAAAAAAAGCGTCCCGGGACTGCCCTAATTCAGGCCCGGTTCTAGTAAGGGCTTGAAGGCAGGCGCGAAACGCCATGGGGCTCAAAGTGCTTCAAAGTCGCCCCCCCCCCACACATCCCCCGTCGTGTGTGTGCGCCCGGGCGCACACACAGACAGTTTTTGAGATTATCCCAGCCTTCCCCGAGTACTTCACAGGTCTTTAAAAGACCATTTACATGTTAGCGAGGCTTTGTTTATTTTTTCACCCCTTCATCTCCAACAGGGGCATGGCGAAAGGCGACACATCCTTTCTTTGGCCGCGGTAACCTTTGCCTACTGTCTTGCTGCGTGGATATTCTTTTTCTATGCAGCGCAGGAGAAAAGAAGTTTGTTTATTTTGATTCACCTTTACCAACCCCTGCAGCTGCTTATCACACCAGGCTGCGACACTAAGATTGACTAATGGAGTAGGTAGGAGAATGTGTCACTATTTGTTTTTCTTTTTAAATTCTGCACAGGCGCAGCAGGACATGTACTTCGTGTGCGCTTCATTTAATCCGTTTTTATCATTATCATGGCCGATGCAGGACAACAATAAGACAATAAAAAATGCCCAGATAACGCTGGGGATTAATGATCCTGCTGGAGAGCATTTTTCTCTGTTAGTAGTGAAGTGCAGATGAACTGTATTTTATGTGGAAGCTCAGTGGGTTACTGTCATTGTGACAGAGATCCTTGTGTTACTTGCAGTTCAGAAGTTACAATCCTTACATAGGACAGTGACCAATGAACTGTCATCAAAGAGCTGTATGCAAACCTGAATGATATAGATAGAACTTCGCGTTTTTTGTTTTGTGATATAGTTAGAACTTCCCCAGTCTTTCATTATTCTAATGTTGCTAAAATGAGTATCTTTGGGCAGATATACATTTTTATCAGTAAAGCCAACCCCTAACCACTGGAGTACTCTTTAAATCCTGAGTTTGTGCTTCTCCAGACCAAACCCTCTTAAAATAACTGCCCACCAGTATGGTTTCAGAGAGTACAAACAAAATAAAAATTGCATCTCTGAAAGCCTGAAACCATTAATGCACATTATAAACACCTTTTGTACCTCAACTGCTGAATGTGAACGGGGCTTTAGTGTAATGAATGATGTGCTCACACCACTGCGGAACAGAATATCAATCAATTGTCTGTCTTCTACAATGTTCATAAATATCGTGGGGCCACCTGTCATAGAATTTAAACCTGAATTTTATGTTCCGAAATGGTTAGAAAAAGGGAGGAGAAGTGCAGATGAAAGAAACTGCATGGCTCGGAGACAAATGGCTTATGATTCCACTTATAAGCGTATTTGGAATATTCTGTGATTGGAAACATGTCCCACATTGTAAATTAATTAAATATAAACAACTTATATATTAAACCTCAAATAAACATGTTTATTGATTCTTTGAATTAAATAACGTTATGAGCTGTAACTGGCCAGTGAAATGCCAAACGTTCAAAAATTGGTATGTTTTGCTATTTCTAGCCACACCTCCGACTCCGCCCACTAATCCAATCCTTGGGTTATTCCCGCCCCCTGAGTCTCCGCCCACAGTTCCCCTACTTTTTTTCCCCCACTTCGACCACTGCGTACCAGGGGATTATACAGGCCTGAGGTCCCACCCTCGAATTGTCCCCAGGTGTGGGGATAGGTACTCACCAGAGAGGAGGGAGGGCCCGAGGTTGGGTCACTGGCGTATCCAAACTTGAGGGGGCCTCCCTGCAAGGTACGTGCAGGGGCCCCCTCCGGGCTTAATCAGGAGCTCTCTGGACAGAGTGCTCGGCTGAGGGGGCCCCCTGGAGCTTGCCCCCCCCGCACCGCGGGGGCTGCGTCCGCGAGGGAGGCAGTAACGCAGCTCACACTTTGGCGCTTCCCGATTGGAACTGTCACTTTTAGAATCAAATCGGGCCCACAAAACACTTCTGCAACATTCTCATAAGAATGACAGACAACAGATCTTTAAATGCTTTATGTAAGTTTTAAAGTAAAAATACAGACTATACTCTGTAAATTAGCAGCATAGTATATACACCATAATTAAAGAACTCAGTGCAGCTCAGGATAAAATCCGGCATAGATTTAGCATCTAGGAATAGCAGGGTCTCTCTACTGTGAGAGAAATGCGCACTCATACAGTGCTTTGGCCAGTGGGGTTCATACATTGGGCTGATGCAATATTAACAGAACTCGAACGAGCACGCTTTGTCACTGGCTCACTGCACTCTGGAGGCTCTCTGAGATCTTTTTCTGCTGACTAGTGTCGGAATCAACAATAAAATCACATGACAGAGGATGACGTCTAAACAGGGTGGAAGGCAAGGTTCAATATTAGCAATAACTCACATTTAGCTCTCGAGTTGTATTAATACAAATTAGCGCTCACAACAGTAACATAGCCAAAAGTAAACATGAAACACTGTAAATAAACAGTTATAACTAAAACAAACCCCCAAAATACTCTGATCTAACTCCAAGAAACCTATATTTTTAGCGCTCTATTCAAGATAAAATAACCTATTTTTAACTGTTAGCTTCCAAAAAGAATACATTAGAATATATAATCGAATTCAGTCACTACTCAGCCACTTTCCATATAAGTTGAAATTTCTAGCTGGTTTGAAGATTTAGCAAGCCATTAATTAATTGGTGCGTAGACAGAAATCTGCTTTGCTGCACTGGGGTATTTTTTATGCCATATAGCGCCTTGTACACACAATGTATGCACCTTCGATAGCTCAGTTGGTAGAGCGGAGGACTGTAGTGGGGAAGCTGACATCCTTAGGTCGCTGGTTCAAATCCGGCTCGAAGGACTTTTCTTAATTTTTTTCCTCTGCTTTACAAAACTAAGCGCCTCTTTCTCAGACACTCACACACCCGGGCTTTTCCTGCCTCCTCTCTTCTCCTTTACAAGCCGGCTTTCTCCTTTGGCGCGAGCGGGCGGGTGTCTCCCTCCCCACTCCCTGTGTGCAGCCCCCGCTGCAATCCTCCATCATCAGTCAGAGACAGGGGCCCCTGGGCTGAAGAGCCAGGCCGGGCCCAGTGGGAAGCAGCCCTGGGAGCTGTTTGTTGACTCTGGCATCAGGTGATGTCGCTGAGAGCGCTGCTGAGAGATCCTGCTAGTGTGAAGGTTGTTGTGAGGGAGGAGTGTGTGTGTATTGTGAGACGGAGTGTGTGTGTTTGTTGAGCCTGTGGCCCCCTGTGTTGGTGACAAGGAGCTGGAAAATGAGAAAGATGAGTTCCCAGCAGACAGGGCGGGTTGAAAGACTCGTCAAGTAGCTGGTCAGCAGACGGGGAGCAGATCGGCTCCTCGTTAGTATAGTGGTCAGTATCCCCGCCTGTCACGCGGGAACCGGGGTTCAATTCCCCGACGGGGAGGGCAGTATTTTTTTTTCTTTTTAAACTTATACTACATTTCGCCAATTGAATACCGACTTTGAGTGCAATTTTTAATGCGATGCTGACACTTTTTATTTATGGCCACCACAGCTGGTACAACGTAAAACATTTACTAATGCAATCACACACCCTTCAAAATCTATCACGGACAGTTTGTAAGTGCTACACCTTTTGGGATGGATTGCTGCCTTTTTTTATTTTAAGCTGCTGTGTACTTTCTTGGAAATGAAAACGTGTAATGGGGGTTATTATTGAAATAAAAATCGGAGGACTACATAGTGAATAATAAAAATAATAAGGGTGCGGGCTCTGAATGGGACTTGATTTATATGACGGTGAAACTTTTCATGTTTATTTAAGTGAAATGGTTTAGAACTTACTGGCACATTCTGAATGCAAAGGAACCACTGACCCGGACGTGCACGTCCCACCACCGCCAACAGTGCTTTTATGTTTCTTGGGTCCAGGCATGATTTCTAAACCCAGGTCAGGTGTTTACGCCGCATGCTGGGACTTGTAGTCCAGTTTTATAACCCTCTACAATTAGGGCCCGGGTCCCACCATCTAAAGGAGACTCTGTACAGGGGGAGCTGCACGTGTGCACCCGGGACACCTCAGAGCTGGGGAGCCCCGAGAAGCTCTGACCACCCTTTTAATTGTACTTTTTATTTGATGATAATTGATTCTTGATGTTTCCATTCTCAGGTATGTGAGAGGTGGGTGTCAGAAATCTTCCATGCGTGGACACTCTCCACAGACTTCAACCTATTTAAGGCAAAGTCGTTGTTTTCCTCATAGTTTGCCTCACTGCAGTGCACTTTCTGTGTCTGCTGCTATTTTCCCTCCTCTAATAAATACTAGCGTGCTTTACCTACTTTAGTTGAGGAACAAAATTCAACTCAGAAACAGAGTCAGCCACACAATTCACCTCACACGTGCCACGGCTACTTCAAGCACTCCCTGGTGGTCTAGTGGTTAGGATTCGGCGCTCTCACCGCCGCGGCCCGGGTTCGATTCCCGGTCAGGGAAGGAGACTTTTGCTTACTTTTTTCACTTCTGTGGTTGATTCCGGCCAGGGAAAGATTTTATTTTTCACTGTTTTTTTATTGTAGAGGAACACATTTTTTTAAATTTAAAAAATGGAACTGTTTTATTACATGTATTTCTTCTTCAATTTAAGTGTCACCAGTTATAACCTAACATTCCACACTGACAGAAGAGTGGGGCGCTGGTTCACCAAGCTGATGATTGGCTTAGTAGATTCAGGAGACTTTCGCCGGGAACCTTTAGTGCTGACTAGTGTGAAACTATTAAAGTTTATTATTGAAGCAGAATCCGTAATAATAGCAAATGACACAGGATAACGTTTAAACAAGATGAAAGACAATGTAAACAGGGTTCAATAGTAGCAATAGCTCACATATAGCGCATTATTTTTATGAATAGAAAATTAGCGCTCGATCTCCTCCCGGGCCCAAAAATGACATCACCACTTCAATTCTGTATCACAGTACATCATTAATTAGTTTTAGCTTCTTCTGTTTGGTCTCTTCGAAATCCTTCTGTGTTCACACTCACTCCACCCTAATTTTTTGGCTGTCTTATTTCCCTCTGGCTGCCCTACCATACATAATCCTTCTTTCTTATTCACTTCAAGGCTCAATTTAGTAGGAGGTTTCTTTAAAGTCTCCTCACCTTTCCCAATAATATGGACAGCATTTGTTATCTCTTCTCCTCTTTCTTCATCTTCTCTTGTCCTTTCATTCAATTCATCTATGCCTATTCTTTCCTCTGCATTAGTTTCACATGTTGCATCACACACGGCATGATCTGTAAGGCTTTTGTTAGATAAAGGAGTAAAGAATTTCATCATAAACTCATGCTGTCCCCTTGATTTAGACCCGTTATAAGCATTAGACATAGCAAAACTATTAATAGATGCGAAAGTGGATGCCCCTTCTCTGGCAGGTGCGAAAATTCCTATTTTAATGTTTGCCGACGATTGCCTTATAATTTCCAAAACCCCGAGTGGCCTACAGAGGTCCTTAGGTTTGTTCGAGGAGTTCTGTTTAGCCCGTGGGCTCGAAATTAATGTTTTAAAATCTAAATTCATGTCTTTTAATCAACCAAAATCTTTTAAATGTAAGATATTTATGAATAGTTTGTTACTGGACCAGGTCCAAGATTTTACTTATCTGGGCATTTGTATTCAGCATGATTTGAGCTGGAAAAAGCAGGTTAACCTGGCATCTCTTAAGCACTCCCAACTCTCTGGTGCTTTAAGAAAGGAACATGCCAAATCTCTGACCAAACCTATTGATCCTGCTCTTCGGGTGTATGATGCCAAAGTGGTTGGAGCCGCACTTTATGGAGTTGAATTGTGGGGATTTGAAAATGTACATAAGCTATCTTCCTCTGAAAATAATTTCTTTCGAAATTTAACTAGTCTACCTCAGAGTACTCCCCTTTGCCCCTTATTCTATGACCTTGGTATGAGACCGATAGCATTAATTGCCTCATTCCGCCCTATTCTATACTGGAGGCGTTTATGGGTCACCCCGAACTTAGGCTTTTTGCTCTTGGCCTCATGGACATTATCAAACTGGACATTTGCCGAAAGGTCAAGTGGCTCCGTAGGATCTATGAGTCGCTTCGGGACCTGGGTCTAAAAAACCTGTGGGAGGATCCTCAAAATGCTTGCTTCCCCACCAAACAAGTCCTGAAGGCTTTGTACTGGGAAATGGTAGCATCCAGAGTTTTCAGATCAACAGCACCGCTTTCACTATCTGGCATCTTCTTGGACTTTAAGGACACCATTTCCTTGGCACCCTTTTGGGATGATATAACCAGTCCTTTGGACAGGAAGCTTTATTTTCAGTTCAGAGTTGGTAGTCTCCCAGTAAGAGAGTTTACATCTAGATGGTCCACAGAAAATGTACTCAATTGTCCTGGTTGTACTGCATCTATTGAATCTGTTAATCACTTTTTGTTCCAATGCCCTTCCTATATAATCCCCCGACAGACCTGGCTTAAACCAATGTGTCGGACCTTGGGTACCAGGAATACCAAGGTGGCAGTTCGTATTTTACGATCTGCTGAAACTTCATTTGTTTATATATCTGTTGCAAAGTTTCTTGGCAGGGCATGGGTGATTAGGAGCAAAATGTTGTCTTGATTAATTTTCCTTCCCGTGAATTGCTCAATCAGTCTGTAAATATCTCTATTTATTTATTGTTTTAAACCATTTTAAAATATCTTAAAATGTTTTATCTTGTAAATGTATGGTATATATATGCTTTTATGACAATCGTCGAATAAAGCTTTCTTGACTTGACTTGATAACCAAAGAATCAAGTTCAGAACCCCAAAAAAAAAAAAAAAAAAGCATTAGACATATGTTTAGTAGCCAACAGATATAGATTCTCGATTTACAATAGATACATTTTCTAAAGAATTATCAAAATTAGAACAAAAGAGTTCAATCAAGTTTTGTTGGTAATATAGATTAAGAAAACCAGGACAAGAAAAAGAAGAAGACAATGGAAGGTGAAAATAAGCTGCCCCTTTGGCTGCAGAAGCAGGCAGATAAGAGCAAATAAAACAATTTTCACCTTACATAACCTTAACGTATTCAGATAACATTTTATAATACACATTATAGCTATAAATATTCTCGTCTTGTGGAAAGTGACATTTTTATTTAAGATGGAGGGATAGTCACAGAAGCAACAGTAATATTATTTAAATGGAACTTTTCGGACGGTGGATTATATAGGGTAATGGGGCTCCTGAGAAATACGCAGTGGGTGTTTGCTATTGAAAAATTAGGATTGCGGTGCATAAGGGTAGGGAGAGCCACCCTCCTCCCCAAAGTGTGGATAACCACTGATAAACTAAAGCAGCATTCCTTTGCACACGCCAACAGTGTATGTTATTATACATCATTTACAGTAACAAAAAACACGCTTGTTCCTCCGCTGAAACAGTCACTTCAGTTTAATCATGAAATCCTTAGCCAACACGTGTTTTGTTGCGCTTAATGGTTGTGCGCAGTGACTTCTTCAGGGCTATTCTCTTTGTATGGACCCTTAATCCCGGATTTGAGATCAACCACTCTAATCGTTAGGCCACATCCTGTTCAAGGTATGGTGATGATATGCCTTGGAAGTAGAAATGTAAGCAATGCTATTTCAGAGAATATTATCCTGGACAGGAATGCAATAAAATGTTAGTCAAATGTCATTGTGTTTAAAAGAAGGCAACTTACAAACGTGCGCTTGTAAAATGGAGGTGTTGCTGCTCAGACCTAATGTAACCACATGACAATTTCTCCACAAATTTTCGCTGCCTCTGCTTATGCGCATTCTCAGTCCAGTTGTTCGAATCACAGAAGTCGCAGGTTTTCCACTCTCCACATCAGTCTGTGATTCAGCAGGTTGTTCATTCAATGGAGATGGTGGGTTTCTGGTCCGGACTTCCTCCTCCTCTTCTGAAGCCTCAGATACCTCGAATCACAGGAGACTAGGAGAATTGGCAGATGTTGGCTCTCTATCTTTCCTTTCGTGCCTTGCCCTCTTGGTATGGGAGGAGTGTATCCAATTTGGAAGACCATGACACTTGACAGCAGTGTTCATGACCAGAGTCAGTTGGTAGGGTCCATGCCACCTCGCTCCAGGCAGGACTTTTGGACGTGTTTCTTGATGTGGATCCAATCACCAGGGTTCAAATCATGCCCCGGAAAGTCTCACACTGCTCGAGTAGCCTGGTCAAGCTGATGAGAGCTGGAACGCACCACATCAGACAATCCTTTTCAGTACTCAAGAACCGTGTGATCTGTGATATTTAACAGGGTGGTACAGAGGGCTTGCACATAGATTTTCCATCAATATTTAATGCAGAGATAATCCAGTTTACTTGCATGAGGTACTTCAGATACTCATGAGCTCTTGAGGAAGTGTGTTCCTTGATCAGATTCAAGATGAGCTGGCAAGCTGAAATGTGGTATTAACTCTCACAACAGTCTTTGGCAATTGTTAGTGTAATCCCACCGCATGTTCATGCAGGATTTCCAACATGGTAGAAGCAACACTCAAAGCGGTTTATACTCGCTGAATAAAGCACAAATCACAAATACATCACTAAAGCGACATATAACATGCAATATTCTAGTTTTCTACTATTAATATGCGTACTCAAATTAGTTTACAATTAATATAGCCATGCAAGGTGCAATTCCCACGTGTAATTCTTTGTTAATATAGTTGATGAGTTATCACTTCAAACAAATTAATAATATTACAATTAATTGAATATTCGGATTAATATAAACATGCAGAATGGGGGTACACAAAATTTTGTATTATCCGCTCTAGCAATCCCCCCTTTGGTGATTATATCATCACACTAATTTAAAGTTTTGTACCCTTTTACGGAAATTTGAATTGATTTCTTGTTTCGTTCATATTTCAGTTTCCCCTGTTTCTTCTCTTTTTGCTGTTTTATACATGCTATCCTTTAATTCTTCTAGTTCTATTTCTTCAAATTCTCTTCCTTGTTTCTTATCCCTTCTCCTTGAGTTTTCTCTTTTTATTCTTTTCTGATTTTTATTCTTTCTACAACCAATACAACCTAATCTTATTATTAATACTAAGGTAATCACACAAGTTAATGGAAATAAAATCTTACCTATAAATGTACTACCTAATTTTACTACAAAGTCCTTAAGAGCTGATATTTTCTTACCAATCTTCTCCCAAACACCTTCAACCTCCAGTGGTACAATTTTGTCATGCAATTCTGTAATATTCTTAATATAAATTTTCAAATCTCTACTTTCGTTAGGAATGTAAGTACAACAATGTTGAACTTTCAGCATTCCCCAGACTCTACCCTCTTTTGCCAATAAAATATCAAGGGCAAGTCGATTTTGCATTACCATAGCACGCATGGCAACCATTTCAGTATTTACCAATAAGAATCCTCCAGTGGTGCTTGTTAACTAGCGATCCACTACTGTTGAAAGTTTTCTAATTTTGTTCGCATTCAGAGATATTCCCACTGCGGGTATCAGTGCTCCAAAAATGTCACCCATAATTTCAGTCCAAGATTCTCTCTTACTACGTGCTAAATAACTACCCAAGCTATGTACACCATCTTCTCCTCTATCAATGTGAAAAATCTTTGGAAAGACCAGGCCAACATAACATGTGCCATACCAGTGGTCTGACTGGCAAATGATAATATGCCCTGTTCCCGCAAATGAAATACAGTCCTGGAAAGACTGGATCTCTTCCACCTTTAAATCCCCATCCTCCCATGATTCGGTAGTATCATGGCACTCACTATTCCCTAGAAAATAATTGTCATACGCCGTCTGATTCCTTCTTATACACAATTTCCCTTTCTGAGGCCAATCTAAAGCCATAGTTGGACTCGTTTCTCCTCTTAAATGTTTTTCCATTTCTACATCCTAAACCGTTTTCTCCACTTTCCCTTTTGAAACCTTCCTTTGCATTTTCAATCTCCCTTCTTCAACCATATCCAAAAATGTCTTCTCCTCTCTCTTTAAACTGCAAGTCAAGTTATTTCTAAATATATATTCTAAGGTTAGTTCATTTGTCTCTAAGAAAAATTCACCTAATACCTTTGCAGGTTTTACCTTGTTTAGTTTGTTAATTGCTGGTACCTGTGTAAATATAGTATCTACATCAGAAAAAGAATACTCTAATTTACCTGTTTGATAAAATAAACTAGCTATTACACTACATGTTATTCCATATGTTACAGGAAGGTGATGATAAGTCACTCCTTCAGATACAGATGCAGGTAATTGCATACATACGTAGCAATCCCTTACGTCCATTGTTTTGACATATTCATACAACAACTTTGAAAACACATTGTTAGAGAAATCTGTTATTGATCTGTCTTTATGTAAATGGTTTTTATCTATTCTACTTGGAACTACCTTTTGAACTTTCTCTATATTAGTTATGTTATCACTATGTCCTTCTAATGTATCAACAGTAACTTTAAATGAAATTAGCAGAGCAAGAATACTCCAAAGAAGCATTAATAATCCTGTACAACAACAACATATTTTGCACCATCTTCTAAGGAAGGTACATCTACTTTTTCTACTTTCTATGTTTGCCATCTTTCTAAATGAGCCGTGTCTTTTGACTCAGCCTCTGCTACTTCACAACTAGTTTCTAACCCAAGGCATCTAAGGCACCTACGTGGTTCTACCAGTTTTTGTATTTTTCAGTATTTTATTGTTTTTCCATCAGTAACTTCCTTATCTCATTCAGTTTGGCATCTCATCATCTTTCACTTTCCTTTCATTTTCAGCATGCATCTCTAATATCGGACAAGATAACTCTCAGGATTTCTGATTCTTCGTCTTCCTCAACCACTTCGGGTACAACCACCTCTGGATTTCCTTGGCTATCCACCTCTTCCTTCACTTCAGGCAGGGCCACATATGTCCATTCCGGTGATTTATACTTCTGGTTAGGTTTTCTTGTTTGTTTGTTTTCTTTGACTACTGTCTGTTCTTCTTCTTTCGATTTTTCCTGACTCGTTACTTCATTCACCTGTTCAGCTCTTGGCGAATTTACACGCGTCAGTCGATACCTCAGTCTCTTTATTTTGTTTGGCCACACCTCGTCTTTTGCCGCTCTTTTCAATTTACTCCCTTTATCATTCTTTTCAGTGCTCCAAGCTCTCTTTCTCAGAACTCGGCCTTCTTGTATTTCATCTTCACTTTCCTCAGACTCTGTTTCAACTTGCTTTTTACCTTCAATGAGTTCTTTTTCCACCTCGTTTGTTTTCCCTACTTCTTTCCCTCCTCGTATCTCCGTCACGCAATCTTCCTGCTGACTACTTGTCCCTGCTTCTAACTGGATTTTGGAGTTCCCTACACCTCCTCGGGGGTCTTCCGCAATGATCTTTTCCTCTCTCTCTGTATCTGGCACCTGTCCATCTAAGGGTGTTGTCTCAGGTGGAATTTCTCTCAATCCTTCATCTGGCACTTCTCACAGATTTCTTTTATTGTCTCTCCACTGTCCTTTTCTTTGTTCTTCCTTTGTTTTTTCTTGGATGAATGGGCTCTTGGTTCTGTCTCTGAGTCTGAACTGGATTCAGAAATCTGTAACCTTTTCCTCAGGTAGTTACTTCTGGGGACTAAAGTTAACCTTTGTTCTGTCTCCCTCCTTTCAGAGTTTTCTCCACCTTTATCTTTTGTCTCTCCGTCATCTGACTCAGTACTGGATTCTGATTCATCAAAATATTCCTTTTCTTTACAATCAACTGGATTTGGAATTCTCAAAGTATGACTTGCATGGATACAGTTCTTCAATCCAGCACACTTCACAGCTGATGTTGTAGTCAAAATGACTTGCCTTGGTTTTCCCCACCTGGGAACCAAACAGTTTCTTCTTCTGTGTACTTTTATCCTTACCCAGTCCCCTGGGCTTAGATCATGAGCTGGCTTCTTTTCAAGAGTGGTGGCATCCGCTCCAACCTGATGAAACACAGAATGAACTGCGTCAGCCAGGCTTTTACAGTATTCCAATACCATGTCATCAGTTATTGTCATCAGCTTGTTGACTGGTATAAATACATGTCTCATTGCGCGTCCCATGAGGATCTCACGAGGACTCAAACCAGTAGTTCTGTCTGGTATTGATCTAATAGTCATGAGTACTAGAGGCAAGACATCGGGCCATTTCATACCTGTGGCTAAAATCATGGTCTCTATTCTGTTTTTGATTGTACCATTCATTTGTTCTACTACACCAGAAGCCTGTGGTCGGTAGGCACAATGCAGTTTTTGTCGTACATTTAATGCTACACAAATCAATTTTATGATCTCATTATGAAAATGTCCTCCTCTGTCTGATTCAATTGTTATTGGGAACCCAAACCTAGGTATAAATTCCCTCAACAATAATTTTGCCACTGTCATTCCATCATTTTTTCTTGTTGGGAACGCCTCTACCCACCTAGAGGATAGGCATACCATTACCAAAACATACCTCAACCTGTTACAAGGAGGCATCTCAATGAAATCTACTTGCATTCTGGTGAAAGGCCCTCCCTCTCGAACTATTGTTCCTAGACTCACCACTGTCTTTCTTCCGGATTGTACTGCTGACAAATTAGACATCTTTGACAAATACTTTCCGCCACAAGCCTAAACTTGGCAGTATACCAAGTTTGTTTAAAAGACCTAATCATGGCGTCTCTCCCTATATGTCCCTGTCCATGATACATCCGTGCCATGGCAGACATCATGCTATCAGGCATAACTGGTCTTCCATCTCGATAGACCCACACATGATCTTTCTCTCTTGGTGCACATCCTGCTTTTACCCACTGTTTTACTTCTTCCTCTCCTGCTTCTTCCTGCAATTGTCTTACCTCATACCATGTTCCCGCAGTGTTAGTAAACATTGGGAAACTAGAAATCATTTCCTTTTCCTTTGCCCGATTGATTGAATACTGTGCCATGTCATTGGCGAATTTATTTCCAGTGGCAATGTAATCACCACTGCGACTATGAACAGCACATTTTACCAAAGCCAATTGCCTAGGCAGCTGTATTGCCTCAATCAACTTCCCAACCACTTCAGCATTCTTAATGGGAGTTCCACTTGAGGTCAGGAAACCTCTTTGCAGCCAAATTTGGCCAAATTCATGGACCACCCCGTAGCCATATTGGCTATCAGTTATCACAGTCACTCTCACACTTTTCCCAATCTTACATGCTCTAGTCAGGGCAACAAGTTCAGCTACTTGGGCCGACCTTACTCCCTTCAAATAGGATGCTTCCATCACTACTGCAACTGTACATACCGCATTTGCTGCACTCAGCACTCCATCATCTGTTCTCAAACAAGATCCATCAACAAACATGACATAATCACTTTCTGGTAAAGGGTCATCTTTTATGTCAGGTCTTGGTTTTGTACAAAAGTCAAGTACATCCAAACAATCATGATCTGCTTCATCTCTTACCTCCACATGCTCTACATCAGGCAACAATGTTGAAGGATTCACGTTCACACATCTCACAAGACTCACATTTGTTGCACCCAAAATGACCTTTTCATACTTAGTCAGTCGGCTGTGCGTCATATACTGAGTATGACTCCTTGCTAAAAGAATCGCCACATCATGAGGCACAAACACTTTCACAGGGTATCCCATCACAATTCCTTCACTCTGTTCCAAACTTCGACATGTAGCAGCTACTGCTTTCAGACACCCAGGAAGGGATACAGCTACTGGGTCCAACATGGATGAAAAGTAAGCAATTGGTTTCCTCAGTTTTCCATGCTTCTGTACTAGAACAGAGAGTGCACATTCATTTCTCTCACTGCAATACAACTCGAACTCCTTATCATAGTCAGGCATACCTAATGCTGGCGCTTCACACAATCCTTCTCTCAACTTCTTGAATGCTGCCAACTCCTCTTTGTTCAAATCAATTGGATCTCTCACATCACTTCTTGTCAATCGTACCAAAGGTTTTGCAATCAATGAAAAGTTACCTATCCACTGACGACAATATCCAACCATTCCCAGAAACATTCTCACTTCTCTTTGGGTCATTGGTGGACTCATTCTTTTTATGATCCTGATTCTATCTATTGTTATTTTCCTGTGTCCTTTCTCAATGCTGTGTCCCAAATATTGGACTTCTTTCTTACAGAATTGTAATTTTGATGGTGACACTTTTAGTCCTCCATCTGCCAAATGATTCAGCAAAGCTACCGTGTCTACTTCACAAGCTTCACGAGTTTTCGATGCCACAAGTAGGTCATCGATATACTGGACTAGTACTGAATTTTCAGGCATTTCCAGACTCTCCAAAGACTTTTTCAATAGCTGATTAAATATTGAGGGGCTTGCTGTATAACCTCTGTGGAATTCGGCACCATGCCAAAATACGCTCGCCGAAATGAAATGCAAAAATTTGCTGACTGTCATGGTGCAATGGGATGGAAAAGAAAGCATGGCACAAATCAATCACTGTGTACCATTCTGCGTCATGAGAGATCGGATATAAAATCACAGATGGATTTGGTACAATGGGACAACATGGTACAACAATTTTATTTATCTTTCTCAGATCTTGCACTATTCTGAACTTCCCACTAGGTTTTTTCAGTCCCATTATTGGTGAATTACATGGGCTACTCATTATTTCTCTCAAAATTCCTTGTTTTATCATTCTCTCAATCACAGGAGTAACTCCTTCGATTATTTCAGGGGTCAATTTATATTGTGGGACATTTGGATAACATTCTCCTTCTTTTACAGTTATCTTTACTGGATCTACATTCCTCATCAATCCTACATCTTCTCCTGTGAAGTCCCAAACTTCTGCTTTTACTGATTGTTTCAATTCTTTTGGTAGTTTGTCAGGGTTGAATACAGCATAGGTTCCTGTAACCTCTTTCTCTCTGTTTGCCAATGTCACTTTATACAACACATCATCATCTGGTGTTTCAAAGGCTATTCCATCTGGAGTACAAAATATAGTGCAATTCATCTTGCACAATAAATCTCTACCTAACAAGTTCACAGGACTAGTGCCACACACTACGAATCTGTGCATTTCAGAAAATTTCCCTATACTAACTTTCACTGGTTCTGTAAGGTAAGTTTTAATCTGTCTGTTGGAGACCCCAACTACTTGGATCGTTTCATCCGAGAGAGGAAGATTCTTGACATCAGCTGATCTAACAGTTGATCGAGTAGCACCAGTATCAACTAGGAAAGTAATATTTTCATTATTAACCTTTCCATCTACAAATGGGCCTGTCTGGTCTACTTCTAGAGTTGCGCCAAGTACGCACTCCTCTTCCTCCCTTCGGCACCGTCAATAACCCTCTTCTGAATCGCTTCCATCGCGTTGCAGCCAATACTGCGAAGCAGCGCTAGAGCGTTGGGGCTTATTTACCTGTTCTTCGTTGTAGAATCCATTCTCCTTACTATACTCTGGCAATTTTTGTTCTGTGGAAAAGGTGGTTTCGGCACCTGATTCTGTTGTGTTACACCCTGCTGTTGTCATTGCTGTTGACCACGCACCTCATTCTGCACCTGTGGATTCAAGGATGAATTTTCATCATTAGTACTTGGTGGATTCTTACACTCGTATTTCCAATGCCCTATCCTACCGCAATTATGACACGGAAATTTATTTTTAGCTTCCTCAATATTCCCTTTATTTTTCCCAGGATTAAATCTTTGTTTTGACCCAGCTTGTTCCACTAATTGTGCTTCCTGTCTCTCGGCTACCTTTACCTGTGGCCACATTGCCTTCTCTTTTAGTTTTCGCTGTTTTGCTTCAATTTAATCACTGAAATATTTAGCATGTCTCAATACTTCATCTATTTTCTTATTTTGCCAATCTACCGTATACTGTTTTATCATTTCACTAATTTCCAGACGAAGACCATATACAAACCTGTATACGAAATGAGTCAAATCATTGTCACTCAAATTTTCATCTCCACTGAATTGTTTAAAGGCTAAGATTAACCTCTCATAATAGGCATGTACTGATTCTTTGCTTTCTTGATGTTTTCTGTCAATTTTCACCCAATCTGTCTCTTTAGGGGGTACCTTGTTCTTCAGGAATGCCATCACCTGTTCATATTTCTTGATTACCGCAGGGTCTGGAGCTCCTGTCTTAGGATCCCTTAGGTATTCCTGTGTCGGCCAATCTATTACTATTTTACATTCTGTCCATAGATCTGCTGGTACTATTATGTCAAACAAGCTATTCAGGTCAATACGCAATACTTTTGATAGCTTCACAAATCTGTCCACCTGTCTATACCACTCGACAGGTTTTTCACGCAGTCGAGGGAAGTCATTTGTAAATGACAAAATATCCTGTCTAGTCCATGGGACATGCACATATCCTCCTCCCGGAATCTCTCTCATAGGATATTCTGTCACAACCTTCTCTTTTTCTCTCATAGGATAAGCTGAAAACGTTTTGTCTGAAACTTCGTCTCGCTTACGATACCATCTGCTCTTCCATTTGTCCACATCTCCCCATTTTCTCAACAAAATAATTATATTCCTAATCTGACCTATTCGTCCTGTGGTATTCATGTTTTCAATGTCTTTTTCGGTGAAGTCTACTCGATAGGGTTTCTGTAGGGCTTTTACCTTTTCAATATCAATACCCATTTCATTCGCCACTTCTTCTAATCTTTCATGAAGACTTTTTGCTCTCCATGTAACGCTTTTGCACAGAAACAACAACTCCTCATCTTGGCAGGTTTTTAATTTCTCTGTCGGGATAGTTCCTACTATTAATTCTTCCAGTACCATTCGTAATTTAGCTACATCTATTGACTGAGCTTGTCTTTCTTTTGCAAGCTTCTCAACCATTCACTCAACTCCTCTGTAGACGGTCCTACTGGCTTCCCTACATTTCCTTGTCCAAAATCTTTTTGTGTTTCTGACATCGTCTCTATCATTGTTCTACGTTTCTCTGCACAGTTCTGACCTACAAATGGGTTATTTGAAAAATTCGGTTCAATCATACTCATAGTCTGTCTCCATGGATTCTCACTCTGACTCATTCTTGGTTGTTCAACCGGTTTATTATTTTTATAAGGGACTGTCAAACAATGTTCACTGTCTTTCTGCTTGTCAAAAATAGGCATTACTGGACCTACCGTTACTGGTACAGTTACTGCTTCCAAATTCTTGGTTAATTCTCTTATTTTCTCAGTTAATTCTAGGGTTGTCTTTGCTAATTCTGCTGAATGTTCTCCATCCAATTTTCCTCCAGACTTCTTTTCTACCTCTCTAATAGGATTGTTTCTTCGCAAATCTTGGAACTCTGGTTCCGATTTTATGATTCGTACTGTTTCTTTCATTGGGGCACTTGGAGTTAATATTTCTGGTTCTGGTCGGTATGGTGGTGAATTCTTATAGAACATATCATCAAGAACATCGTCCTTGGACTCATTCACTCCGTACCCTCTCGACTCCACATTATGCCTCTTTTCTACACACTTTCGTCCTTCATTCTCTCCTGCAGTTCTTACGGGAAACAAACCCTCAGTCATACTCGCATTTCGCCACCTTCTCATTCGATCATAATGCGTCTCATGTCCGTATGATCTGCCAAACAGGTACCTATATCCTCTACCATTTCTCTGTCTTTCTTGGTCATGCATTTCGTCTTCCCACTCCGTCAAAGCCTCGAATTGAGTCGGTCTAGGTCTCGGTTCTAAATTCATCATTCTCTCTCTCAAATTTCTCAAAACTGCCAAATTAAATGAACCATGCTCTGGAAAAGCCAATACTCCGTCTTTTTCCGTATACTTAACCCAGTTGTCTAACCAAATACAGGTGTGATATCCATATTTCGCAACCATAAAGGATGCAGGGGTTTTTGGTGGAGGAAGTAACTGTCCTTCCCTAGTTATGATCGGTTTGTCCTTCTTAAACCACTTCTTAATTTTACCAAACCATGACTTTTTCTCTTTTTCTGGTGGATCGTAATACATTTTCCTTTCTTTCGTGTCTTACTAGTTTCTCCTTACGACTTTAACGCTACTCTGTCCAATTGCAGTGCGACTCACACTAACGCACCAATAGGGAGCGTTTTACGTCACCCTGTATTTCTCCACTCCTAGCGCGGCGCACACTAACGCACCAATCCGGAGCGTTTTTACGTGTCTGACCTACTGTCCAATCCCAGCGCGGTCGTTCTGACATCAGCAGCCTCTGAGGCAGCTCCTGCTCCTGTCTACCCCTCCTTTACAAATCTGCTCAGTAAGTTTTTGTTTCAATTTCTACAATTCTGTTAGTTTCAACATAAAAATGTCTCCATTGTCCACTTCGCTAACCAAAGAAAAGCAAAAGACCTTTCTCACGAGAATTCCGTTTTTCCCGAGAGCAGCGCTTACCTCTGCCCTACTACAGAATCGTTACTTCCGTTGATAAAGTAGCACATCCCTCTACTTCACCCTTCTAACAAGCATTAGCTAACTGTTTCTCCAGTATTTAAGACACATAGTTGGAGACCCAATGCTCCTTAGAAATAAAACTAGAGTTTCACAATAACCCGAATGCCTTTTCATTCACGCACTTTCACACAAGAAACATGTAGTACATTCACTCAGAATCCTGTCTTTCCCGAGAACAGCGAACAGTCTGTCCTGCTACAGAATTATGACATACGTTAACAAAGCAGCACTTACCTCTCCTTTGTCCTTCTATCGAGCTCAGAGAGTACCTATTACCTTTCCAGTGATAAGCGTTATCGGAATGCCAGTTGGATCCCTGGTACCAGAATTTCACAGGTAACCTTCACTATCATACACACTTGTTCCACACAGAAAATGTCTCTAATGGCAACACATGGCGATGTCACCGAATCAAACCCAGACAATGCGCTGTGCAACTTCAATCGTCACACGTTTCTCCTGTATACCTACAGGATAACAACAATTCCGTCTTTCCCGAGAACAGCGCTTACCTCTGCTCTACTACGGAACCGTTACAAACTTCCGACTTCCTACATCCCAGAAGCCGTGCAAACAACATAAAACTCGACACGACTCAACATAGAGTGTTAGTACATGATGCAATATCAATAACCGATAATCAATAAGCTATTTACAAGCAATATTCATCAAACCAAACAATAAAAACCATCGTCTTGTTACCAGAAAACTGTTGCAGCGCGGAGCGTCAAATTCCCCCTCTGGCACAGACCAACTACCTCAGCATCAAATTCACTCAAATACATTCATTTGGTGGGGCCCTGAAGAACCAGAACCTTTTGGGCCTGGCGGCGCAGGGTACGCCTTAATCTCCTGGGTTCTCCTGCTCAGCTACAGAGAGACACGGGGACACTATGTCGGCGCAAAAGATCAGATTTTATTAGCTGTAGCTAGTACAGTTGTCATAGAAGTACACACGGTATGTCCTCAGGAGACTGCCACTTCACTCCGTGGCGCACAGTCTTATATAGTACATAGGTGAAATATACATTAACCAAAGACACACCTAAAACATATAAGAAAGAGCCAATAGGGAAGGTTGGAAAACAGAACAGAACCAATAGGAAAGGTTTGAAAACAAAGTATCAAGTAACTCGAAGAGGCCTTTCCTCCAACTGTGTTTGTCATCCCTCCCCACGAACTAATTCATTAACAGGTTTGTGACCGACTCGCAGGTGACGAGATACGTGTGTGTGTTTTGGAGGACAGTTGTGAAACGAGAGAATACTAGCAGAGGACAGCGAAGGCCAGACGATAAGATAAAGTCAGAAGAGAATAGTGTGAACCAACAGATAGTTGAGACAGGGATTAGGAAAACCAGACTTAGTGTACTCGGCCAGTCCTAACACCAGCTTTGTAAATAGAGGCAGAAGGCTTATTTCGACACGATGCTGCAGGAAAAGCAAAAAAGACTTTGCTCGCCGTGCTGCCTGAGTGAGGGCAACACAAAATGGCGGCGGAGCACAAAATGGCGGGTCGATTCGATCACGATCGAAAATCGAATTTCCTCAGACCCTCCTTTTGCCAGAACTCAGGCAAGATACATAGACTCACGTTAATCTGAGTCAATGTCGATGGCCATGAGGTCATCGAGCTGTTGCTGTAGCATCATTCTAATATACTCTGTTACTTGTGGTTTGGGTTTAGGGATGCACATAGTAGCACAAAGGTCGCAGACGGCGGGACCACAGTGCATACAAAGGCAACAAGAGAAAATGATGGTCAAAACTACTCCAAGAAATGTCAATACCTTCCAATCCCATTTGGACAGTAGTCCCCAAAACCACTCCAATAATGACCAATCTCCTTCGTCCTGATGAATCGACTCAGAGATTATATGTAACTTAGAGATAGCTTGGTATACTGTCGGAGCGTCATCAGGTATGAAAATACAGCAACTTGACCCGATCAATTTGCACACTCCACCACGGTCTGCAAGAACAAAGTCTAAGGCAACTCGGTTTTGTAAAGTCATAAGACGATCCGCCTGTAGTTCTGCCGTGATATTACTTAAGGCTCCTACAGTGATGTCTATAGTGGTTTCTACGACACGAACCAGTTGCCTTATATTTCTGCTGTTGGCCATTGGACCCCAAAAAGGAAGAAATCCTTTGAGGAAATCTCCCTCTTGTCCTGCTGTGTCTTTAGAGTCAATAATCCCTCTGCCTACGTTTATCCTGTCTTCATCCTGCATCGGTTGAGGGGACTGTGTCAGTGAGCCTGAGCCGAGGTGGTACCCGTTTCCCGTTCTCGAATCGGACCTCGGGTGCCGGAGTGAGCACCGATTGAAGTTTGCGGCCTCCTTCGCTCCTGACCCCGGACTCGCGTTTGGGGGCGACCCGGTGGCAAAGTGAACAACAACGGCGGGCTGGGCCTGGCGAGTCGCGTACCCCGCACTTTCACTTTCACTTTCGCGCCCCCTTGCCGTCTTTGCAAGTGGGATCGCGGCGCTCCTTGTGTTGGGGTGGCCTCGCTGGGTGACCCTGCCTGCCTGCTGTGGCCCGCTCCGCCGTCCTGTGGTGACCCCCCGGAGCCCGTGGCCTTGATTGCTTGCCTTTTACTGCATGGCTGATGAGGGGGTGAGACCCGCGACGATGGCCACGAAACAAGATGGCGATCGGTTGAAGGCGTGGCGCCGCACATCAGGCCAACATCATGGACCGCTACACCCTCCCGAAACGATCTCCCGGTGGACCGCACAAGTCCTCTGAGTGCCCTCCGGATGCCCCGGATTTGCCCACAGAGTTGACTCTGCAAGACGTCATGGGCGCCATTGCTGAGATGAAGGCCTCGGTGGGCCAGCGGTTTGACACCTTAGCCCATAAAATCGACGCGGTCCTAGTGGATGTCAACCTGGTGAGGGCTGATCTCTCCAAGACCAACGACCGGGTCGATTCTTTGGCCCAGACCGCGTCGGGCCTCACGACTGAGGTGGCGGCCCTCCAAACGGAGGTGCACCGACTTCGTCAGGCGAGTGTGCTTATGGATCGGCGCCTGGAAGATTCCGAGAGTCGGGCCCGGAGGAATAACATCCGCATCATCAGAGTACCCGAGGGACGGGAGGAAGCGGCGGCGGATCTTTTTGTAGAGGACCTGATCGTTACCCATCTCCAGCCTCGGGGACTGAGTAAATTCTTTGCCGTGGAGAGGGCCCACAGAGTTCCCGGGGGAAGGCCGAAGGTCGGAGCCCCTCCGCGGCCCCTCATTGCCCGGATTTTTAACTCTCGGGACAGGGACGCGATCTTGCAAGCCTCCAGACTGCAAGGGCCGATTAAGCTGGAAAATATGGAGGTGAACTTTTATCCCGATTTCACTCAAGCGGTCCAGAAACAGAGATTGAGTTTCCTGGGTGTTAAGCGCCGGTTCCGGGACATGAACTTAAAATACGCCATGCTCTTCCCGGCCAAGCTGCGGGTAGAGGTGGATGGTCGCACGCACTTTTTTGATCGTCCCGAAGCGGCCGGGGACTGGCTGGACACTCTGTCTGGGGGTAGTGCTCGAGATGGTGGGGGGGGGGGCGGCGGGAGGAGACGGCCCACTGGATCGGGACTGAGGGTTTGATATTGGACCTCACTCTGGACGACTATGATGCCACTTTCGACCAAAGCTTCTGTCTTTGTTCTTTCCCCTCCCTTGGAGGTTGTGTGGGGTCTAGAAGGGGTACTCTTTCCTCCTCTAGGGGGTCTAGCTAGTTTCACTATATAGGGGCGACAGGCACACTGCAAGTTGGGGGGGCTGTCTGGGCTCATGCAGGGGTGCAGGGAGGGGGGAGTTTTGTTGGGGTGGGTGGGTTGGGGTGGGGTGTTGTTTGTTTCTACCACAAGGCAAAAGCATCGTTGTATCATTTCTAAAGTGCTCTCTGGGGGACGAGTGATGGCTTCTGTTTATGATGGGGGGTAGGGGACTGAGTTTGTTGTCCTGGAATGTTAATGGATTGGGGGACAGGATAAAACGAGGTGTGGTCCTGCAGTTCTTGAAGCGATTTTCGCCCGATATAGTTTTTCTGCAGGAGACACACCTCATTGGTGCTTCACGTCTGGTTCAAGGGGTGTGGGCATTATGGTTAAGAACTCGCTCCCGTTGGAGATTGATGAGGTGCACCATGACGACAGGGGACGTTACACGGTTTTGGTGGGTAGAATGGAGGGCAGAGTGGTCGTTTTTGTGTCTGTCTATGTCCCGCCGGGGCTGCAGACGACCACCTTTGCGGATCTGGGGCGCCTCCTCCTTGGCCTTCCGGAGGGGATTCTAGTGGTGGGGGGGGGATTTTAATGCTGTGGTTTCCGGAACTGTGGATCGTCACCCCCCTAGGGATCTCCCCCGTGCCCAGGCATGGTTGGCTGGCCTCTTGGATACCTTGGGGCTGGTGGATTGTTGGCGTTTGAAACATCCCACGCAGCTGCAGTACACCTTCCATTCAGGGGCTCATGGTAGTCTCTCACGGCTAGATTATGTCCTGGTTCCGGCGGCGCACGTTGGGAGGATAGGGGAGGTGCGCCATTTGGCACGGGGTATCTCGGACCACTCTCCACTCTTGTTGCACTTTGATATTCTTCCGAGGGGAGAGGGTAGGGTGGTCCCGATTAATCCCTGGTACCTGCGTGACCCCACCATTCGCGCAGAGCTGGTTAAATCCCTTAAGCGCTACTTTGACGAGAATGTGGGGTCTGTGTCATCGGCGATCGCATTGTGGGAGGCGTTCAAGACGGTACTCAGGGGAGAGGCCTTGTCCCTTATTTCCCATTCCCGGAGGCGCGAGCGGGAGGAGGTGACTCGTGTTGAAGCGGAGATAACCGAGTTGGAGGGTGATCTAGAATGTGGGGTGACGGATGACAAATTACATGTTCTCCGACTCAAGCAATCGGCTTATAAGGCCCTCGTCACGGATGCGGCCAGGGGCCTCAGTAGAGAGCAACAGGGGAGACTGTATGATGTGGGTGATAAGGCTGGTAAATTGATTGCATGGTTGGACAAAAAGGAGAGAGCGAGTCGAGTTGTCCCGTTGATTGAGAAACAGAATGGTGTGTGTCACTGAACCAGAAGAAATTGTCTCCTGCTTTGCAGACTATTTCCGTGGGGTGTATTCCCCGGTGTCCTCCCGCTCTGAAGAGGATTCCCACGCCCTGCTCAGGGATATCGCGCTGCCTTCCCTTTCGGAGGAGGACAGAGTGTCGTTGGACGCTGCTCCAACTTCCGAAGAAATTGCCCTCGCCATACGATCGGTCGCTTCCGGCAAGGCCATGGGCCCGAATGGTCTTCCCATCGAGTTGTATAAATTGCGACCGGATACGCTGGCACCACATCTCTGTGCTATGTTCCTCGCGGCCCACTCGGCGGGTTCCCTCCCGCTAGACCAGCGTCTAGCTACTATCGTGGTTATCCATAAGGAGGGGAGGCCGCGGGACCGGGTCACATCCTATCGGCCTATTTCGTTATTGAATGCAGAGCCCAAAATCCTCGCCAAGGTGTTGGCCAATCGGCTGGTCGGCGTAGTGTGTGACTTGATTCACCAGGATCAGTCCGGCTTCATCCCTCATCGCAATACAGCGCTTAACCTGCGGCGTTTGCATGGGGTGCTCGCACGTGTCCCGTTCATACGAGAGCCGGCCATTTTGGCGTCCTTGGACGCCACTATGGCGTTTGACACGCTTGAATGGCCTTATATTTGGGCGACGCTCGCGAAGTTTGGGTTTGGCCCAGGATTCATCAGTTGGGTAAAATTGTTGTACTCTGGCCCGCTGGCACAGGTCGTGGTGAACGGTAGAGTGTCGGCTTCGTTCGAGCTGGGCAGGGGTACGCGGCAGGGCTGCCCATTATCGCCGCTCCTTTTTGCGCTCGCTTTGGAGCCCCTGGCGGAGTGGCTGCTGTGGGAACCTTCTATTCGTGGTCTCCGCTGGACCCCCGAGTATGAGGACCGCGTATCTCTATACGCTGACGATATTCTCCTGTACCTGGCTTCCCCACGTAAATCACTGATAGTGCTGGTTGATGTATTGCATTCATTTGGTCTTAACTCCGGCCTTGTCATCAACTGGGCTAAATCGTGCGTCTATGTTCTCTCTGGGGAGGACCCTATCCTTCCGCGGGGCTGTCCTATCCAGATCGCCCCGCGGGGATTCCAGTACCTGGGTGTCTTCATTACCCTGGACGCGGAGGCCCGATATAGTCAGAACTTGCTTCCCCCCCTCCAGCGCCTGAAGGAGGATGTTGCGCGTTGGAGGCGCTTGCCGCTCTCGCCGCTCGGCCGGGCGGCATTGTTTAAGATGATGTCGCTGCCGCGTTTCCTGTACGCTCTGCAGAACACAATGCACGTCGTCCCGGCGCGCTACTTTCGCGAGGTGGAGAGTTTACAGCGCCGACTGTTCTGGGAGGGTAGACCGCGTATCGCCCTGGCGAAGCTGACGCTCCCGTGGTATGACGGGGGGATCGCCCTCCCGGATATCAAACGGTATTATTGGGCCTCCCAGCTGGCTGCGATTAATCACGGCCTGTACGGGCCCGCTCTAAACCCAGCCTTTGAAATGGATAAGATTTTACTGCCGGGTGGTGATTATAACCGAGCGCTGTACTCCGGCTCGCTTGACGCACGTCTGACGGGCCCCACGCGTGTCATGGTACGAGTGTGGCACGCGGCTAATGTGGCGATGGGGTGGAAAGGTCGTTTGACCCGGGCGTCGCCACTATACGCATCTGAGCAGTTGGGCTCCCTGTGGACCTCGAAGGGCTTTGAAAAGTGGGACATGATAGGCATCAGCAGGGTGGGTGATCTCTGGACTAGGGGGGGATTCAAAACGTTCGAGATGCTACGGACAGAATTCCAGTTGCAGGACAGGGAGTACTTTCGGTATATGCAGATCCATCATGCGGTATGCTCCGTATTCCCGGACGTTGCCTCCATCCCGGAGTATTCCCCTCTGGAGGATAGAGTGCTAGATGGACATGTACCGGACAGCACGATTTCATTGATCTATAAAAAACGTATCAATGACCGCTCAGGACTGCTGACTAACCTTCGTGAGGCATGGGTGGCCGATGGATTGGAGCTGGATGACGAGGACTGGGTATCGGCGGTGGCCTCCCCGAAAGAGGTGGCCATACCAGCCCGCCTTCGCTTCGTCCAGCTCAAGGTACTCCATAGGGTCTATGTCACGGGGCCGGGTCTGATGCGTATGGGATATGCCGTGGATGGGTTGTGTAAGCGTGGGTGGGGTCCTTTAGGGACCTTCCTCAATATTTTGTGGGAATGCCCGGAGGTGGCGCGATTCTGGCGTGATGTGCACGCGGTGTTGCAGGCGGTCACGCATGTGATGCTGCTTCCCGAGGCGAGGAGATGTCTGCTGAATGTGTGGGAGCCGACTGACTACTCAGTGCCGCAGACGTGGTGGGTGACTCTGGGATATATGGTGGCCAAGCGTGACATTGCGCAATTGTGGGGTTCCCAGAGGTTGCCAACGGTCTCGGCGTGGAAGGACAACATGGATTGGTGTATGTTTCGGGAAAAGGTAGTGTATGTTGCGAGAGGTAAGCCTGGGAAATGGGTGAAAGTGTGGGGCCCCTGGAACACCTACCGTAGCGGAATTTGTACCCCGCCGCTGACGCCTGATCTGGCACTGGCCCCGTCTCCTTAGTCTGCTTGTCGCCTTGGTTCTGGGCTTTGAGTCCACTTTGTCTCCTATCCCCCCCGCTATTCCTGTGGATCGGTAGGGTCCTCCCCAGGGGAGCTCATACTGTTGCTTTGACTTTTGGCTGGCTTGTGGATTTGTTTGTCGTTTCTTATATAAAAATGGAACCGCCATGTGGGGGGTCCGGACGGTGTGGCCGCCAACGCTTCTTTCAACTCCTGTGACCTCTCTCACGCTGCAGCGACTGTTTACTGACTGTATTCTATGCTCATACTGTTTACTAGCGGCCGGCCCGAAGGTTGTAGGCCCATCGTTGTATATCGTTTGAATTCTGTAATAAAGGTTTAAAAAAAAAATAAAAAAATACTGGGCACAAAAAATCAACATTCCCTTTGGGACCTTCCTGGAGCGTGTAGGGCCTGAAAAGAGAAAGGCTGCAGAGATAGAAACCAACGAAGTACCTTTGGAGTCGTGTCTTTATGGGTGGCAAGCCAGGTCAAAGGAGCATGGTCTGTGATCAGGAAGAAGGTACATCCTAACAAATAATATTGCAAGGCTTTCATGGCCCATTTAATAGCTAAATATTCTTTTTCCATGGTTGCGTAATGTACCTCCCGTGGGAACAGTTTTCGACTAAGGTAAAGGAGAGGTCGCAGATCCCCCTGTTTGTCAGGTTGAGACAACATGGCCCCTAACCCTCGATCCGATGCGTCTGTTTGCAATACAAAAGGTTTCTCAAAGTCAGGACACATCAGGATAGGGGCTTTACACAACAATGACTTCAACCCCCAGAGACTCTCCTCTTGAGCATCGGTCCATTTTACTTTGTGATTTGGTTGGTGGTCGGTTAACAAATCCGTGAGAGGACATGCCATATCCGAAAATTGGGGAATAAACCGTCTATAGTAGCCCACTAGACCCAGGAATGATTGTATGTCTTTTTTCGTTGTGGGATGTGATATCTCCTGAATAGCCTCCAGCTTGTTATGTTGCGGTTCTAGCATTCCTACCTGGATGGAGTATCCTAAGTACTCTATATGATCAGTGCCTAAGGTCGTTGTTTTGGAGTTCAAGGTAAGGTCAGCCTGGAGAAGGGGGGAAAAGATGTTCTGCAAGTGTTGCTTGTGCATCTCCCAGTCTGGACTGTATACGACAATATCGTCAAGATAGGCCCCCGCATAATGTTGATGCAATCGTAATATTATATCCATTAACCTTTGAAATGTGGCAGGGGCTCAATGTAAACCGAAGGGCATCATCTTAAAAGGCTTCAAACCAGAGGGTGTGGAGAAGGCCGTTTTCTCTCTGGCAGCATGATGAAGGGGTATCTGCCAATACCCTTTTGTAAGGTCAATAGTGGACATCACCTGCGCTCCTTCCAGCCTCTCTATTAGTTTGTCCACTCTGGGCATTGGGTAGTTGTCAAACTTGGAATGGGCATTCAATTGGCGAAAGTCAATACAAAATCTGAGACTCCCATTTGGTTTGGGTACTAACACGACCGGGGAACACCAGTTACTCCGAGATGGTTCAATAATCCAAGCTTGTAACATTGCCTCTACCTCCTGCTCTATGGCCTGTCTTCGTTCTGCCGGAATGCGATAGGGTCTCAGCTTGATCACCTTTCCTGCCTCTGTCTTGATGTCATGCCCAACCAATGAGGTATGTCCTGGCTTACTAGAGCTCAGTCCTGGGAAACAGTCTAGTATTTCGTATAACTGATGTTTTTGGTCAGGAGTGAGAATTTCCCCAGTATTGGGTCGTTCTCCAGATACCTCTCTAAAGGTTTGGATGGGGCTCTCCATACGCTTGTTGAGAGTGACATGGTTAATAGGTACTGTCGTATCTTTGCTGGAGCGGATAATACAACATTTTGTATACCCCCATTCTGCATGTTTATATTAATCTGAATAATCAATTAATTGTAATATTATTAATTCGTTTGAAGTGATAACTCATCAACTATATTAATAAAGAATTACACGTGGGAATTGCACCTTGCATGGCTATATTAATTGTAAACTAATTTGAGTACGCATATTAATATTAGAAAACTAGAATATTGCATGTTATATGTCGCTTTGGTGATGTATTTGTGATTTGTGCTTTATTCAGTGAGTATAAACCGCTTTGAGTGTTGCTTCTGCTAGATAAATACACACACATATGGTTATTAGCAAGGGGATAACATGCTATTAGTCATTTCTATGTTTTAATTACGTGTTTGTGTTTCGTTTGCTTAAGTTGACCATTTCGGCCTAAACAAGATGGCTGAACGAGACCTTAAACGTGACTGCCCTGACAACATGAGGTTCTGGGTGAAGTGCGCAGGTGTCACCGCCAGCAGCAGTGGCCTGGACCAGACCCCAGGAGAACATGTACCCTTCAAGGACGCTCCGGGAACCCATCCAAGACCAAAGATAAAGCTCAATTTAAAAGCCGGAACAAGCAAGTTTGATGACTTCATCATTCGACACCCTGAGAACTGTACCCCGCTACCCCAAATGGACCAATCAGGACTCTCTAAACCCCGATCTTGATACTTTTTGACATTATTTTCATTATAAAAGTAGGTAGGGAATTGAACTATTAGGTCTTGCTCTTCTTTGACGAACTCGATTTCCTGACGTTATGCTGACGGAGAGGACGGTGACACTGCTGGACAGCTGTTATCCTGAATCTTTCAGAGACTGAATTGCGGCCTAACTTTGCTGAATAAATTCTTCCTTGACTGATTGACTTAGAGGACGACTTTAGCCAGAATAGGTAAATATAATGCTCTGAAATGCTGATGATGATTTCCAACGTTTCTTGCAATATTTCTTAGATAAAGAATATTTGATTAATTGACAAATGTGTTTTGTCGATTATTATAAAAAGAGAGTTTGATGGGATTTAAGACTAGATAAATGACTGTGAATCTAAACATTCAAAACAACTAAATGATCCATCTCCTTATGAGAGGGATATCTTAGGTCTGATGTTAATGTGTTTAAGTGTAAGGTAAAGGTATTCATTTCATGTCAGCGTTTGGAAGCGTATTTCCCTCAGGAAAAACAGATCAACGGAGTGTAAGTATATTTGGTGTTATGGGCTGAGGAAATTCGATTTTCGGTCGTGATCGAATCGACCCGCCATTTTGTGCTCCGCCTCCATTTTCTGTTGCGTTCACTCAGGCAGCACGGCGAGCAAAGTCTTTTCTGCTTTTCCTGCAGCATCGTGTCGAAATAAGCCTTCTGCCTCTATTTACAAAGCTGGTGTTAGGACTGGCCGAGTACACTAATCCCCGTCTGATTTTCCTAATCCCTGTCTCAACTATCTGTTGGTTCACACTATTCTCTTGTGACTTTATCTTATCGTCTGGCCTTTGCTGTCCTCTGCTATTATTCTCTCGTTTCACAACTGTCCTCCAAAACACACACACGTATCTCGTCACCTGCGAGTCGGTCACAAACCTGTTAATGAATTAGTTCGTGGGGAGGGATGACAAACACAGTTGGAGGAAAGGCCTCTTTGAGTTACTTGATACTTTGTTTTCAAACCTTTCCTATTGGTTCTGTTGTTCTCTTTTCCAACCTTCCCTATTGGCTCTTTCTTATATGTTTTAGGTGTGTCTTTGGTTAATGTATATTTCACCTATGTACTATATAAGACTGTGCGCCACGGAGTGAAGTGGCAGTCTCCTGAGAACATACCGTGTGTACTTCTAGGACAACTGTACTAGCTGCAGCTAATAAAATCTGATCTTTTACGCCGACAGAGTGTCCCCGTGTCTCTGTGTAGCTGAGCAGGAGAACCCAGGAGATTAAGGCGTACCCCGCGCCACCAGGCCCAAAAGGTTCTGGTTCTTCAACTGGCGCCCCCGTGGGGCGGCTTCAGAGGTAGTGGTTCTGCCTGAAGGTCGTGAGGAACCCCGCAAGAAAATTCTGGAGGAATCGCGAGCCACGTTAAGCGACCCCTGTATGTCGAAAGTGGTCCGAAGGTCTTTTGCAGCGTGGTTACTTCTTCCTGACGGCTACTGACGACTGCTGCCCTGACTGCCGCCCTGCCTTGGCCCTCTTTCGATGATGTATGGTAAAGCGAGACGATAGACGGGGCCTCTGTTGGCGTAATAAG
Organism: Triturus cristatus; assembly: GCF_964204655.1. NCBI lineage: Eukaryota > Metazoa > Chordata > Amphibia > Caudata > Salamandridae > Triturus > Triturus cristatus. The sequence continues at coordinate 141,457,703 of NC_140585.1, read as the reverse complement.
ACATCCTTAGTTAAGTATTTGGTGGGTCGCGCCCACAATTTTGATCCTTTGTTTCTTTGTTCCTTTGTTCCTTTGGTCCTTAGATTTGACTATAGCAATAGCCAAAGCCGAGGGGTAAGTGCATTTGTGCTGCGTAAACTGAGCTTGCCCCCTTGAAGTTTGTGAACAGTCCGGTGAAATCACGAGATGCCTGGTCTGACTAAGTTTGGAAAACTTTGTTGCTTTGGTTGTAATAGGGATTCCCGGCTTGAGGACTCTTGTCCGATTCCTTTGGTTGGAACTCCCACTTATGAGCTCTAGTCTAAACATGGTGTTGGCCCCATTACCTTTGATAAGGCATGGATCCGACACACGAAGAATGATGGTGTTTTAAAATGGCCAGAAAATGGTAGTTTTGAACCTGACATATTAGATAATTTGGAAGCAGCTTTATTCAAAAGAAAAGCCCGGCCGGCAATGTTTGACTCTTTCCGCCTTTGGCGTAAGGAAGCCAAACAGAGGAAAATTAAGCAAGAAAAACGTGATAAGAAAGCACAGGGTATGACCATTATACAGGCTGCTCAACAATTTAAAGATGATGAAGTCGATAATGCGAAGGAAATTTCAGAGAGACAGCATCGTATGGCGATAGATAAATGCTATCCGATGTTGCCAGCTTCCCCCTCTGATAAAAGAAAGGATTTAGAGGAGGATTCCTTGATGTCTCACCTATTGAGATTGCCTCCACCCTATGCACAAGGTGCTAATACACCCCAGTTGTGACAGCCTGTTCAGCCGCCAGTTGCGCTTCTGCCTGTTCCGGCTCTTCCACATTTGCCCCCTCAAGCATTGCCGCCTCTGCCGGCTTTGCCTTCGACTTCTTTGCCTTCATCTTCTTTGCCCTCTGCTCCTACGGTAATTACTGATTCCTTTTCCGTTAGTTCGCCTAATACTTTGTCTCCTATTCTTATGTCCAATTCTCCGTCTATGCGTAAACGACTCACAGATACGGTCTCTGGTCTTTTATCACCTTTCTTTGAGGCGTTAAATGTGTCTCCGGCATTTTCTCGAAGACAGTCTCGTAGTCAGTTCCCAGCTTCCGAAGAACAAGAAATGTTGGACTCTCTTGCTCGTAAATGGATTGAAAAGGGTCCTCGGTATAGTGTGCTCGATATTATGCCTACCTTCTCACAGTGGAATGCGCCTACGCAGAGATATGTATTCAATGCTATGTGTGATACTCTTATTAAAGGTTGGGAGGATATGGACTTGGGTTCGGTTCCTCAGGGTCTGTTAGACATTCAGGCTAATTTTGATAAGGGTCTCATTGTGGGTTCTAAGGTTGAGGACGCTGTAAAGACACTTGTTTCCTTCAGAACCTTATTTACCTCACAGACTTTTCTAGATTCCGATCCTTCAGTTAGGTTAACACTGAAAAATTATCCAATGAGAGAGGTTCCTCCAGTATGGAGAGACGAGGTTCCAGCAGCAGATAACGTTCCACTTATTCCTGCTCACTTCCAGCGAATATGGGTACATGTCCCCTGGAAAAGATCTGAAGTTTTAGCCCTTAAACAGTCTCTACCGTATCCTCGTACGAACCCTGCAGGTTATTATAAAGAATTGTCGCAAACTGTTGAAGCCTGCATCATGAATTTAGCAGATATTGATATGTTGATGGGGAATGTAGTTCCACAAGCGTTATGGGCTAGGATTCGTAAAGAGAATCGTGCCCAAGAATTAGGTGGAGACTGGGATGCTATAATTGCCACAGATAGAAACCAAGAGGGTGGTGCGAAGCCTGATGCTTTGATTTCAGAACTCCCTGGTAGGGTTATTACATGAATGAAAACGATGATGCCTGCCTTGAGAGTTAACTGGGATAAACTAGCCGCGTGTAAACAGAAGAAAGATGAGAGTGTCTCCAATTTCTTCACTCGTTTCGAGGAGACATTCACTGATCACAGTGGTCAGGACATGACTACGGAGGGTGGACAGCGATTATTTGTAGATAAGTTTGTATTTAATTTGCTTCCCGAGCTGTCGCATAAGTTGAAAGACTCCGAAAGTTCATGGGCAGTTTCTTCTTCAGCCCAGATATTGGCTACTGCTCAATATTATGAAAATAGAGATAAAGAAGAAAGAGATAAGCAAAAGAAAAAGACTAAAGAATTAAAAACGAAGGTTCTCTTGCAACAGGCTTATCCACCTCGTTATGCTCAGCCTCAGTTCCAACAGCCTCCGCAGTTTTAGAGGGTGTATCAAAAGCCTGAGCCATATATTCCGCGACCTTTGTTAGGTCCTAATCAATGTGCCTATTGTAGACAGGAAGGTCATTTCAAGAATGTTGTCCGGTTTTATTGCAGCGAAATGGGACACTATCTGCTCCATGAGGTCGTGCTGGCCTCCAGTCAGCAAACAGAGGTAGAGGTCGAGGTATGTTGACTCAAGAACAGCGTTCCCTTCCTCCTCCTAATTCCGTGAATTACTTTGATCAGCAAAACGCTCGGTCTACACAGTATTACAATGAGGATTATTACATTGAAGACGGGAATGAAAGTCTTCATGCTAACTAGGACAGCCATGGACAAAGTAAGGGAGTTGTGTCGATTCCAGTAGATCAGAATGGACCTTATGTTAAAGTCACTACAATGGGTGTCTCAGAGCCATTTCTTTTAGATACTGGTGCGATGAGAAGTTCTATCATTCATTCTAAACTCCCTGGGGCACCTTTGTCTGGCTTAATGAATGTATCTGTAGGATTTTCTGGCGCCCCTGTTCGTAATCCGGTTTCTTGCCCTTTGCCTATTTCAATTGGCCCTTATGATTTGGAAGCTCCGCTTCTTTTGACGAATGGTTGCGGTGAGAATCTGTTGGGTTTGGACTTATTGAAAAGAATGCATGCTACGATATATTGTGCTCCTTCTGGTGTACATCTTACTTTAGGACAGAAACTGACTTCTCCAATGTATTTGTCCAAAGATCAGTTTCCACCTGAATTGCTTTCTCTTCCGGCAACGCTTTGGGCCACGGGTCCGAACGATGTGGGCTGTCTTGAGATTCCACCGTATGTTGTCACTCTCAAGCCTAATGTTGAATTGCCACGTATTCCAAAGTATAGAATTTCCACTGAAGGTGAAAAAGCGCTTTTGGAAATCATTCATGATTTGATTCAGAAGGGTGTGGTTGAAGAAACGAGAGGAAACATATGCAATAGTCCTATTCTTCCTGTTCTTAAACGCACTGATCCTTCTCAGCCTCCTGTATATCGTTTCGTAATTGATCTTCGGGAGGTAAACAAAATTGTTGTACCACAATTTCCTGTTGTCCCAGATATCACTGCTCTGTTGACAATGATACCTTCCACAGTGACTTGGTTTTCTGTTATCGATCTAAAGAATGCCTTCTTTAGTATTCCCATTGCAGAAGAAACTAGGGATATTTTTGGCTTCTCTTTTGGAGGCCGAAGCTTCCGGTTCAAGCGCGCACCTCAGGGCTATTGTGAAAGTCCCTCTATTTTCAGCCAAGCTTTAAAATGTCATCTTGATACTTTTCATTTGCCGTCTGGTGCTGCTCTTATTCAGTACATGGACGACTTGTTGATCGCTGCTGATTCAGAAGATATTTGCAAAAATGTGACTGTTGCATTGTTACGTCATTTGTTTAATCTGAATCATAAGGTTTCACCTTCCAAACTACAATATGTTCGTCGAGAGGTTACCTATTTGTGTCATCTCCTATCAAAGGAGGGACGGCGATTAACCCCAGAACGAATTCAGGCGATTGCGCAAATGTCTGTGCCATCCACACAAAGGGAGGTACGTGCCTTTCTGGGTATTACTTCTTATTGTAGGCAGTGGATTCCGAACTTTTCTTTGTTAGCTAAACCTCTGTTGGCACTCACTTTGAAAGATACGCCTCAGCCCCTTCCATGGACTGACGAATGTCAGAAGAGTTTCACTGACTTACGTGCTGCGCTATGTTCTGCTCCTGTATTGGGTAATCCTGATTACAGTAAGCCGTTCACGCTCTATGTCCATGAGAGAGAAGGTTGTGCGTTGTCAGTTTTAACGCAGCGTTTTGGAGACAAACAGCGACCATCTGCATATTTTTCAGCTACGTTAGATCCAGTAGCCAAAGCATTGCCTAGTTGTCTTAAAGCGACAGCAGCAGCAGCAATTTCTATTCGACAGTCTGCTGGAGTAGTGTTAGATAACACATTTATTGTTATGGTGCCGCATGCAGTGGATACCTTACTAAACCGAACGAAAACACAGCATCTTACGAGTGCTCGTCTGTCTGGATATGAACTGACACTTTTGGCTAGTCATGTGCACATCAAACGATGTAACACTTTAAATCCAGCTACTTTGTTGCCTCTTCCAGTAGATAAAGACGTTCAAAACCAACATGATTGTTTCCTCCGTACTGAGGAAGAGACAAAAGGAAGAATTGACTTGAAAGATACACCGCTAGAAAATCCAGATGGAATTCTATGGGTAGATGGTTCTTGTTTTAAACTTCCTAATTGAGATACAGTTTCAGCCTATGCTGTTACTACTTTACATACAGTTGTGGAAACAGCTCGTATCAGACACAATTCAGCCCAGACAGCAGAACCGATAGCCCTAACGAGAGCATGTGTGTTATCCAAAGGAAAAAGAGTGAACATGCCCTTGGTGTAGCGTTCAACTTTGGACGTCTTTGGAAAGAGAGGGGATTCCTTACTTCTGTGGAAATATGGATTTTTCTGGTCAGTTATGTCCCCTATCTTGGACCCCAACGGTTCTATGTGCATGTTACAAGTACATGTATATTCCCTCCAGTTCCAGTTATGAAGACGCAAATACATGTGCGTCCACCGTTAACATGTCCTCTGTCAGATCCGCCATGAATAGGCCGGATATTCCATTCCTAAGTACGAAAGGCCACCGGCTTTATATGGTTCACTCATGCCATTTTACAGTCCAGGCAAGTAGGCCCTGATTCTGTCATCAAACTCTTCTTGCCTTCTGCCTCTGAAAGCTCCAGTCTGAGCCTGCAACTGTGACCATGAACTTTGTCTCGTTCTCTGCGCGGCTCACGAAGCCTGACATCAGCCTATTCTCTGCCAAGAACTGTATTTCACCTTCGAGTTATCTGCTTCCCCCTCAGCCAATGCATTCCTGCCTAGTAGTTTAAGTAAACATTCTTCCAGCTACCGAGCAAAAGGCCCGGCTTCTCTGTCTTTATGCAAGTAATTCATAGTCCTGTTACCATGGAATATTCCTGCCCTCGCATTCAGTATAGACACTTAGACGCTTGTACACGCACGCACAGTCAGTATAGAATAGATTCTGTCCGAGAGTCCTTCTTTTGTGGATAACATAGTTCTTTAAACATAGGATGTTAGATATGATTTGGGATTAGGTTGACTTGACCCCCCAGACTTTTCGTCTCCACATGTAGAGCTAAATGTCAAGTCCCCTTCACCCCCTAGTTGCACGTCAATTACACGTCATGCTGCTGCGCGCGCATCTATGCCAAGTATTATCTTATAGATCCACCTATATGTGACATCATAACCAATTATGTTCCTTTTTACTCCTTATTACACCCATTTTCGGTTACGCATATAAATCGTCATTTTCCTTATCAATTGTTACGCCTACTGCATTCGCTTCATTGTAATGTATGTACTATAAAAGTCATTTCTTGTCAATAAAGTATGTACTTCACTTCCTGAACCTCCGTGGTGATGGAACTTGGAGCAACCGATTATAATCGATCATTGGAATAAAGCCCATTCCGAACCTCTAATACCACGGATTCTGCCTCTCATTTTACTGAGCTATTTTATTATGTTTCTGTATCAAATTAAGTCCCGGTAAAGGAATTTTATTTACCACATGAATGGCGCACGAATAGGGACACTTTCTCATCTCACGCGCCGGCGGTGAGTTGCAGGCCCGGTCTCCTGCCACAGCTGGACGGACAATAACGCGTACCAGCAGGATTTCCTGTATCTCCCTCCGGTCAAGCGGGGGCGACTGAGGCTGCGATCAACACCCAGACGAGGCGGTGAGAAGTGCGAAGTATCCCGACCAGAGCCTAGCTGAGAGAGCAAGATCCGAGGTATACAGAGGCCCACCAGTTTCCGAAGTCCCAAGTCGAGTCCAGTTTCCGACGAGTCGAGTTGAGTCCAGTCCGGTCCAAGTTCAGTCTCCGAGGCCTTCCGTTTCCGAAGCTACCCGGTGAGTACCATTACTGGGGAGGCATTTCTGACGTGCACATAGGTTGTGCCGGTCAAGACGGGTTTGGGTACACAAATCCGGTCTGCACTGTTTTAGCAGTGTATCTGTACTGTTTAGCAGTATATCAAGTATTCCGAAGTATCTAGTTATTGTCAATGAATTATGCTTGGTGATTAGTTATGCAGACGATCATCATTGTTGGTTATTTTAAAGGTTAAGAAATGTTTAATGTTTAATGTTTAATGTGTTAAACGTCCTGCATATTGTGGTATGAATGGTTGTTCATTATTGTGCTTTTGTACTAAGTGTGTTCAAGATTAAGTATCAGATCAGTTCTCAATATGCCGCTCTTTTCGAAACTAAGACAGATCACTACAAGAAAAGGGGTACTCGAAGAAGCCGTTCCTATTCCTCCTAGGGACACTCCAGGGTACTTCATGTATCATAAACATGGCTTAGACGCTATATTATTTCTTGATTTATGGGTAGACTACACCAAGGAATTACCAGAAAGACAGAGGTGGCCCACAGCGGGAACCTGGGATGCAGAGTGCATCATGAAAGTCGAGGAAGAGTTATGGAAAAGGAAAGTCAGACAGTCACAGAAAGATGCCGTTGAGTTATGGCGTAAAGAATCTCATAGACGTACAGAAAAAGCACGTAGACAGGAAGAGAAGAGTAAAGAGAATTCCAATAAAGTTCAAGAAAATCTATTAATTGAGAAAGGGATCCGAGTGAAATCAGAACAAGTAGACAGACAAAGAAATGCCCTTATGAATGGTATGCATCCCCTTCTGGCCGAAGGATTACCTAAAGCTACTCCAGAAATACCGAAAGACTTGCCACCCCCATTATTCCCAATAAAGGTACATCCTAAGGGGCATCCTAGAACCGCAGAAGATGTTTTTCTTTCTTCATATTTAGACGACGCAGCTCCCGAGTATGCTAATTCCGCCCCACATAGACCGCATACCAGGGAGGTTCAACGCCAAGATCCAGTGCCCGTATCCCTACAGCAACAGATCGAGTCACAAGTTCCGGCAAGCACATCTGTTTCTGCATCTGTTCCTACAGCTACTTCTATAGCTGTGTCCACACCTATAGTTGCTGTGTCACGTTCAACGAATCCTTTCACACCCGACACCCCAGATGGGGCTCCGGGAGGTGCTACCAATATTTTTTCTACGCCACCCAGAATAAATAAACGTACTTTTCAAGAGTCAGCACATTCACGTACCCCCAAACTCATAAATGCCCGTACGCTTAAGGAACTTCTTATAGATTGCAGATATGACCCTGTGCCCGGCAAAGAGGACGAAATGATCCTGGCATCCTTGCGTATCAGACGAGCCGCAGTGTACTTAGGGAAGTTACCAGGAATGACTGCGCATCTAGATAAAATATACCATTTTGTCCAAACAGGGCGAGATCCAGAATGTATTAACAGAGCTATGGAATACCAGAAAGTGGAGATACAGGGGGAACTGTTACGTTTCCTCATAAATTGTGTGATCAGAAATCAAGACCGACCGGGGGTAGACCCGGAAGCAATGCAAATTCTTACCAGATGGAGCCAGAATATATCAGAAGGTAGACATGATAAACAAAATTGTATAATAGCCATGTGCCGAAAGATCCGTAAAGAAATAGAACGCCTACACGAAGAAAGATTAGCGGTAGACGAGTTCGAACAAAACGAGGAGGAAGAGTCAGGACTGCCCGCAGGACAGTCAGACACCATAGCCTATGTAGGTAAAGGAAGATCTTGTAATAGTAATAGATGTCCTACTGACCCGATACGTCCGATATGTCCAGATAATAACAGGAATTTCCAAATACCTATAATTAATATAAGGTCTAACGAGCATTCGTTCCAAACCGCCGACAAACTACTCCGAGAACGAAGGGGTTATCATTTTCTCGATTCTATGGATGAACAAGATTTAGCCAGGGCAGCTGTCCATTGGGTGGACAGTCCCGGAAAATATAGTGATGATACAGTAGCACGCACATTTTTGAATCTCACCCCAGATGAACAGCGGTTAGCTGGGATTTATATGATTCAACAACTCATTATACTATATCAGAGTCAGCATTCGGACCCTGGTCCCTTGCCTGACATATTGACTGAATTACTTATGAATAAATGGAGAGGTTCAGGTACTAAATTAATTAAAGAAATTCTAGAATCAAGAAAGCAGTATATTCTTTTTGTATGTTCAGAACGTGTCTCATTACCCGTCAAAGAAAGAACCACGTATTACATGGATAGACAGAATCCCTTACGAGAAGTGCACCCAATAAAAGGCGAGGATAACGAGTTTAAGCGCGTATTTGTATATACGCCCATATCAAAAATAGAATTGTTACAAATGAAGAAAGTGGTACCCAGTCATGACAAAGATCCAGCGGGTTTTCACCGAGAAATTAAAGACATGTTACTCATGGGAGAGTATACCTATCCCGACATTATGACAATATTAAAGGTATTGATGCCTGCTGGTATTTATGAGAAACTCAAGGAAAAAGAGTGGGAGGTAGGAAACCAAAAGATAGAATGGTCAGTATTAGAAGCGGAAGAAAAGGCCCGAACTGCAGGAGCAGGACTTGGGGATAAAACTAAAGCACTACCAGGTTTATTAGTACAGGTACTGCCACGTTTATTAACTACGAAAAAGGAAGATTGGGGTACAATTTCAGCCTGTAAGCAGAAGCAAGATGAAGACACTAGTGATTACTATGCCCGATTTGAAAAATGTTTTGGTATAAATAGTGGCCTAAAGGCAAGTAGCGAATCATACCCGCATCTGTTTGTAACAAAATTAGTAGAAAATGCCCTGCCCCAAGTAAAGAATAGAGTATTAAAATTCGAGAGTACCTGGCAAGGTAACACTCCATCACAAATGTTACAAATGTTACAGTACCATCACAATAGAATTAGAGAGGAACAAGAACATGAACACAGACACATGAAAGACACGAAAATGAAAATGCTAGTTTCCCAGACAGTTCCAGCTGAAGGACACAAAAAGGGTATGACACATTCCGATTCAGCAGGACCTGTAAAAGGGACATGCAATTATTGTAAAAAGCCAGGTCATTACGTACACGATTGTCCAGTCTTAAAACATAATATCGCCATAGGTAAAACACAAGAAAGACCACGGCCACTCAGACAAGATCAGAATGAACAAGGAGCTCCGCAGCATGCACAGGCCATGCCAGCCGCACAACAGCCAATACAGTTTGTGCCAGCTGCACCAGCGCTGCCCGTTGCTGCCACACAGACAACAACACGACAAATGTATCAGACCGCACAGTATGAATATCCTGAGTATCAGCGTTACGCATGAAAAAGCCTAGAGAGGGAAGTTGACTTACCCCTTATCGAGATCCCTGTAGATCAAGAAGGACCTTATGTACATAGTGAATTATTAGGCCAAGACAGAAAATTTTTACTCGATACAGGGGCAAGTCGAACAACTATAAAACGTAGTGAAGTTCCAGGGGCACCCCTCTCAGGCTCACAGAATATTTCCCTTGGTTTTTCAGGAAAACCTATTGTTAATGAAGTGTCACAGCCTCTCCCACTTACGATAGGACCTTTGACCCGAACTACAGATTTATTGCTTACTAAATCATGTCCAGAAAATCTGTTAGGAATAAAGACACTGAAAGCTCTAGGAGCTATAATATGTTGTTCTCCGGAAGGAGTAAGATTGTTTTTACGTGATTTTAAAGGGCACTATGTGTCTAGAGACATGGATCCCCGACTGCAGATTTTACCTGTACATCTATGGGCACAAGGCCCTACTGATGTTGGATGCATGAATATTACACCATATCGAGTCACATTAAAGGCAGGAGTGGTGCTACCACGAATGCGACAATACAAGTTACCACCAGATGCTGTAGTGGCTTTACTACAAATCATTGACGAGCTCATTGCCCAAGGAGTAGTTGTAGAAACAGACTCGAATATATGTAATTCACCAATAATTCCGATTCTTAAACGAACAGATTCAAAGGCCCCGCCAGTCTATCGATTGGTTATTGATCTGCGCGAATTAAACAAATGCATTGTGCCACAATTTCCTGTGGTCCCAGATATCTCGTCATTACTGACAGCTATTGATTCTGAAGCAACATTCTTTACTGTAATTGATCTCAAGAATGCCTTTTTCAGCGTCCCAATAGATCCGGAAAGCCAATATTTGTTCGGATTTAGTTTAAATGGACGTAGCTTTAAATTCTCACGCGCACCTCAAGGATTTACAGAAAGCCCCAGCATCTATAGCCAAGCACTGAAACGAGAACTAGATAGTATCCACATGCCAGTTAACACTGCTCTGCTCCAATATGTCGATGATCTGCTGATCACCGCGAGAAGCGAACCGGAATGTGAAAAAGCATCACTGACAGTTTTACAATTTCTAGCCGAAAAGGGGCACAAGGTGTCCCCTTCTAAGCTGCAATTCTGTGTCCAGCGAGTTGTTTATCTTGGACACTCGCTGTCCAAGGAGGGAAGGCAGCTTACACCCGATCGCATTCAGTTAATAGCTAACATGCCAATACCCAAGACACAAAAGGAGGTGCGGGCTTTCATAGGCCTCACGTCATATTGCAGGCAGTGGATCCCTCAGTACGCATTTCTAGCAAAACCACTCATTCAGTTGACAACACAGGAGGCAGCCACATCGACTGTTCTCCCTTGGACTCAGGAACATACACAAGCTTTTGAAAGCCTAAAGAAAGCTTTATGTCAAGCACCTGTTTTAGCTACGCCATGTTACAGAAAACAGTTTACACTCTTTGTTACAGAACGCGAAGGTACTGCCTTGTCAGTACTCACACAGGAACAAGCAGGAGCACACAAACCATGTGCTTATTTTTCTAGTACATTAGATCCCGTAGCTCAGGCTTTGCCTGCATGCCTAAAATCAGTGGCAGCGACAGCTTTAGCAATCAGACAAAGCGATGCCATAGTGTTAGGACATCCATTGACAGTTCAAGTACCACATGCAGTAGAGGTTCTTGTAAATAGAACCCAAACACAACACTTGACTATAGCGCGACTTACAGGGTACGAACTTACATTGTTTCAGCCACATATAGAAATCAAACGCTGTAATACATTAAATCCTGCCACACTGTTGCCAGTAACCGGAACAGACCCACTAGCCCATGACTGTATTGAAGTTATTACAATAACGACGAAACCTAGACAAGACTTAACCGATGTCCCATTGTCAGACCCAGACCTGACATTGTATGTAGATGGTTCATGTATGAGAACAAATACAGGAGAGTTGGTGGCTGCTTACGCAGTCACAACAGATACTGAAGTCATTGAAACAAATCGCATAAATACTTTGTCAGCTCAAGCCGCAGAGCTCATCGCTCTAACACAAGCCTGTATTCAAGCCACAAATAAAAAAGTCAACATATACACTGATTCACGTTATGCATTCGGAGTTGTACATGACTTCGGCGTGCTATGGCGAGAGAGAGGTTATTTAACTTCCCACGGTGCCCACATTCAGCACGGACCCCTCATTCATGCCTTATTAGATGCAATACATCTACCTACTGCAATATCAATTATGAAATGTAAGGCTCATACGAAGGTTACCGATATCATTTCTCAAGGCAATGATCTAGCCGACAGAACAGCTAAACAGACTGCTCAAACTCAAACATCCGACATGACAAAGACAATAGTCCCGATGCCGACACATTGTATGACAGTTAAAGATCCTACCCTTGACGTAATTGACATCCAGACACATGCCACACCAGATGAAATAAAGAAATGGACTGAATTAGGAGGGATCCAAACGGACCAAGGATGGATGATGAAGGAAAAGTCTGTGTGGTTCCTTCCTGATTCAATGGTCCAAGTTATAGTTAACACTATACATAGTCCAGCACATCTAGGAGAAAAAGCTATGCTAGACAGCATTCAACACATTTGGTTCAATAAACATTTACGAGCAGCAGCCAAACAAAAGGTCCGTACCTGTATGATCTGTTGCCAGTTCAACCCAGGAAAAAGCGTTCCCGTAGAACAGGGTGGATTTCATCCTCCTAATCACCCTTTTGAAGTCCTCCAGATGGATTATATCCAGATGGAACGATGTCGAGGATTCAAATATGTTCTCGTAGTTGTCTGCGCTCTGTCCCGCTGGACGGAGGCATACCCGGTTTCAGATTACACTGCCCCGACTACTGCCAAACAGTTAGTTCGAGAATTCTTCCCACGATACGGTTTACCACGTGTTGTTCACTCAGATAACGGTCAGCCGTTCTCATCCGAATTAATGAAACATGTTTCACTTCTGTTAGGATATCAGTGGAAATTCCACTGTGTCCGACACCCCGAGGCAGCAGGTCTCGTAGAAAGACATAACCAGATACTGAAAATCAGATTGTCCAAAATATGCAGAGAGAAAGGTGTCGACTGGGTAGTAGCGTTACCAGTTGCACTCTTTTACATGAGAATGGTAGCACACTCACGAACAGGGCTATCCCCGTATGAGGTGATCTTCGGCAGACCACCAAATATGTGGGGGACGCCCATACCACGCAAAATAACTGATATTGACTGTAATATGCTGACAGATTACTTGGCTTCCTTGATGTCTGCACTACAATCTTGTCGTTCACAGGTAGCTGCAGCCTTTCCCGACAACACTGAGGTGAAACCCCATGACGTAGTTCCGGGGGACATCGTACTTGTGAGGAATTTCGACCGAAAGACTCAGCTGGAGCCCAGGTGGAAGTCGCCCAAGTTTGTCCTGCTGACCACAAGAACAGCCGTGAAGATTGAAGGCAGGAAAGGCTGGATTCATTCAAGCCATATCAAGAAATTTCATGGACTTCCTGCAGATGTAAACAGCCCACCTCGTGTGACTTCACCCATTGACTCAAAACTTCCTTTTGTTGAACAGAGTAACTCTGAACACTATAAACTAAAGCTTAGGCCCAACCAGTCGAGCAATTTGATTGTTTAAGTCCTCTCCAAGGTGAAGCGGTTGAATTGTCTCTGACATGTATCCCTTGGACCTGAGTAGAGAAAACACCCGGAAAATGTTGAAACGACAGGCGTATTGTAAATCACTGCGTAGCCACTGCATAGTGACATTATTAATATTGTTTTTCTTGAGTCTTTTAATAATTACTGCAAGTATATTGTTGCACATATATTACCCTATTTCTAGACATGTTTATAATGTTACTGCTGAACATTCTTTTAGTGACTTACCTCCGCATGAATTGTCTTATAGACTTGCGCTGCGCAATAACACTTTCATTAGTATGTTACATCATTCCCATCAGACTAGTAATGCAACTAATTGTTGGGTGTGTGGCCGACTCCCTCCCTATCAGAATTATGAAGGAGTCCTGCCTTTCTTTCCACATCCGTTTACACATAATGGCTCCTGTGGAGCATGGTTTAGTTTAATCAATTCCATAGACTCAGACACAGCAGTTTATCAAGACCATTGGGTATGGGGAAATCTGAACCTAGTTTTATTCAAAGTCTGTTACCCTGACAAGGAGGGTCGCCCCAAAAGAACAGGAACTGATCTAGAAAATGAAGTATATGGATTAGGTAATTTTACACCTAATCTCATGATTCTGAATGTCGAATCCGAAGTTGAACTAGTTTTACCCACCATGTCAGTATTCCCAGCGAAAGGTGAATTGTGTGTAAGAAAAGTTGGTTCCATACATATGGGCCATAGTAAATGCACTACTACAGTAGAGTTCAGTGATCAAGGCAAATCTTCATTTAGAGCTTATCGCCACTCCTACTTTATATGTGGTCAGACTGCATATATGCGTCTACCTCTAGATTGGGATGGTACCTGCTACATTGCATTCCTTTTGCCACCTGTTTTCCTAGCTCCTCCTGATTATTATAGAAATATTCATTTAGTACACAACAGAGAGAGGAGAGATCTCCCAATTGTCGATTACACTGAAACAGCATGGGAAAAATACACAGATTTCAATAAAGGCATCTTTCCCTATATAGGTACTGTTACTAATAGTAAGCTGATACGTAGATTAACTAGAACCCTTGAAGCAGTAGTGAATGAAACTATTTCCGCCCTAGGCAATTTAACAGAAGAGCAGTCTGCTATGCGGATTGTTGTGCTTCAAAATCGTCTTGTCCTTGACGTCATCCTGGCTGATAGGGGCGGAGCTTGTAGGGTCATCGGATCAAGCTGCTGCGTATTCATACCAGAAAATTCGCCATCTGTATATAAAGCTATAACTCGCCTTCATAAGATTGTAAGCCAGATACACCAGAACCCAGGCACTTGGACTTGGTCCGGTTGGTTTTGGAGTGTGATATCAGCCTGGGGATGGAGAGTTCTATCCTTCCTAGGTATTGGCCTTCTCATACTATTCAGTTGCTGTCTATGTCTACAATGTGGACCAGCGATTTGTGGTCTGTGTGCCACATCGTGTATTCCACCACCAAGATTTCATTCGTCACGGAAGAAGAAAGAAGAACAAATGATGTTATATGAACAGATCAATGGATTAATGAAGATTGATATCTCTTGACGGGCAAGTAGGGGACAAGGAGGGAATGTGGAAATATGGATTTTTCTGGTCAGTTATGTCCCCTATCTTGGACCCCAACGGTTCTATGTGCATGTTACAAGTACATGTATATTCCCTCCAGTTCCAGTTATGAAGACGCAAATACATGTGCGTCCACCGTTAACATGTCCTCTGTCAGATCCGCCATGAATAGGCCGGATATTCCATTCCTAAGTACGAAAGGCCACCGGCTTTATATGGTTCACTCATGCCATTTTACAGTCCAGGCAAGTAGGCCCTGATTCTGTCATCAAACTCTTCTTGCCTTCTGCCTCTGAAAGCTCCAGTCTGAGCCTGCAACTGTGACCATGAACTTTGTCTCGTTCTCTGCGCGGCTCACGAAGCCTGACATCAGCCTATTCTCTGCCAAGAACTGTATTTCACCTTCGAGTTATCTGCTTCCCCCTCAGCCAATGCATTCCTGCCTAGTAGTTTAAGTAAACATTCTTCCAGCTACCGAGCAAAAGGCCCGGCTTCTCTGTCTTTATGCAAGTAATTCATAGTCCTGTTACCATGGAATATTCCTGCCCTCGCATTCAGTATAGACACTTAGACGCTTGTACACGCACGCACAGTCAGTATAGAATAGATTCTGTCCGAGAGTCCTTCTTTTGTGGATAACATAGTTCTTTAAACATAGGATGTTAGATATGATTTGGGATTAGGTTGACTTGACCCCCCAGACTTTTCGTCTCCACATGTAGAGCTAAATGTCAAGTCCCCTTCACCCCCTAGTTGCACGTCAATTACACGTCATGCTGCTGCGCGCGCATCTATGCCAAGTATTATCTTATAGATCCACCTATATGTGACATCATAACCAATTATGTTCCTTTTTACTCCTTATTACACCCATTTTCGGTTACGCATATAAATCGTCATTTTCCTTATCAATTGTTACGCCTACTGCATTCGCTTCATTGTAATGTATGTACTATAAAAGTCATTTCTTGTCAATAAAGTATGTACTTCACTTCCTGAACCTCCGTGGTGATGGAACTTGGAGCAACCGATTATAATCGATCATTGGAATAAAGCCCATTCCGAACCTCTAATACCACGGATTCTGCCTCTCATTTTACTGAGCTATTTTATTATGTTTCTGTATCAAATTAAGTCCCGGTAAAGGAATTTTATTTACCACACTTCACATGGCACTAAAATACAACATGGTCAGTTGGTGACTGATCTTCTTGAGTCACTTTCTTTACCTGCTCAGATAGCAATTGTGAAGTGTAGTACACACAAGAAGATTACAGATGATGTTGGCCGAGGAAATGTATTTGCAGATGAAGTAGCTAAAAAGACAGAGAGAGATGCTACAAGTCGAATGTATGTTGCGGGTTCTGTGAATTGGGTTAGAAAGAGAGGAATGTATGAGGATACAGTAGAAAGTGTAAGGTCGATTTTGGAAGAGGCTACAGAGAAAGAATTGAGCAAGTGGAAAGAAAGTACAGGAATGTTAGATGAGATGGGATGTTGGGTAGAATTATCTGAACATCAACGTTGGCTGTTACCAGATGCCTATGTACTCCCAGTAGTTACTATGGCACATGGTCCAGCCCACTTAAGTGCGAAAGGTATATGCAAGCTTCTGGCTCCAGTGTGGCAAAATGAAGGAATCCCAAAGTGTGCAGACAATGTAGTGTAACATTGTATTGTATGTTTGATGTCCAATCCAGGAAAGGGAACCCCAACTCCAGCGGGTCACTTTGCTCCTCCGACGTATCCATTTGAGGTGTTGCAGATTGATTACATTCATATGGAACGATGCAACAACCTCAAATATGTTCTGGTGGTAATATGCGCCTTTTCTAGGTGGATAGAAGCATACCCTCTAAAAGACAATACAGCCTTATCTACAGCTAAAGTTCTACTAAAATAATTTTTCCCCAGGTTTGGTTTGCCACGCATTGTCTGGAGTGACAATGGGAGCGAATTTGTGGGCCAAGTCATGCAAAAAGTTTGTGCGGGTCTTGATATCAAGCAAAAGTTCCATGCGGCAAACCATCCGCAGTCAGCGGGTTTAGTGGAATGCTACAACGGAACTTTGAAACTTAGACTAGCGAAAGTGCAGGCTAGTACAGGACTTAATTGGCCCGATGCTTTACCATTGGCTCTTCTATCCACCAGAACTGCTGTACACTCTCGTTTGGGACTTAGCCCTTACGAAGTGGTTTTTGGACGCCCAGCTAATATGTGGGGAGTCCCTCGCCCTAAGAAATACTCAGACTTGCCATATACAATGTTGATTGATTACTTGCATGAACTTACAACTAAATTGCGTGTTCTCCATCAACAGGTTCAGAGTGCTTTGCCAGAGGCTTCCACAGACCCAGGTCATTCCATTCGACCAGGTGACTGGGTCTGCATAAAGAATTTCCAAAGGACGAAAAAATTGGAGCCCAGGTGGAGGGAGCCTCGGTTGGTTCTCCTTACGACGAGAACAGCAGTAAAGGTCGAAGGAAAGAAAAATTGGATTCACGGCGTGCATTGTAAGAAAGTGCCTTTGCCTCTACCCGTCGATCAATGGGTGCGTAAGGGCATTAGTGACTCTGAGAGTGAGAAAGTTCCACGATTTGTACCTTTTAGTGATGCACGCCTGAATGGAACATTGTCTGAGAAAGAGGACGACGACATTCTTCAGGAAGCAATAACACCACATCGACGCTTGAATACGACAAATCCGCGAACATTGTTCCGAGACCAAACTGTACCTGATAAAGAACACTATAACCTAAGACCTAGACTAAAGAACACTTAAGATTTTCTCTCTCCTATGTAGTCTTCTATCCCGGTTGCAGGGTCACGGTAGGAGTTGGTTGTGACCTGAGTAGTGGCAATAGGCCTGCAGGACTTGCAGTGTCATAGGACGGCAGATAATCATAATTAAGTGATTGAGGAAGATTGCCGTGAGCATCCATTTAGAAAGATGGAAACTACATTAGGAAAAAGAGAGAGAAAGGATATAATGAAGAAAGAATTTTGTAGATTAATGTACAGTCGTTTTAGTATAACTTTGTGTATTATTATATTATTGTGTATCCTTTTGGCGTGTATAAGTTGAATTATTAATGATCTGCAGCAAAAAGTTGTCTCTCCTTCTACCTCTGCGCTTTCTTCTACTGTCTCTCCACATCTATTTCATACCCTTCCTCAGCATGAACTCATTAGAAGAACCGAATATTACAACAATTCATTTGTCCAGTTATTACATCAACACCAATTAGTGATCAATACAACTGATTGTTGGGTGTGAGGACTTACGCCACATACCACAGAAAAAGGAATGCCGTATTTAGTTCTTCCGTTCTCTTATGAGGGTTCTGCTTGGGCTTATTTTGTTATTTTCTCCAATGCCTATCAAAGCAAATTCAGACGATCCGTTAGTTCATATATTGGTGGTCCGCATTTCAGCCATAGTTCATTGATAAAGGGAATGGTAACTATGGCTAAAATCATGGAAAATAGTAAGATTTCCGTTGACGAAAGAAAAGCGTACACTAACTGGAACGTCACCCATTATGTCACTAGCCTTAGTGATAAGGTTAGACAAGTAAAATCTTCACCGATTTGGACTATTCCTCATCAGGGAAATTTCTGTCTGCAAATAAATGGTCAGTCTACTGACACCGTACAAAGAAACAACTGTTCCCACACATGCATCTACTCCTCTCAGAACTCGCCGCCTCTAGTATCATCTCAAGGCACATATTTTATCTGCCACGATAGGGCTTACACGTGGTTGCCAACTGGTTTTTCTGGTACCTGTTATATAGCTTTCCTTCTTCCCCCTACTTACACCGCTTCTGCAAATCATCATAGAAACAGATATGGCAGAGGGATTATTTTTATTTTTTTTATTTTTATTTTTTTAAACCGTTTATTACAAAATTCTAAAATATACAGAGATGGGCCTACAACCTTCAGGCCGGCCGCTAGCAAGCCATATGAACGGGACCCGCGCGAGCACCCCATGCAAACGCCGCAGGTTGAGCGCGGTGTTGCGATGAGGGATAAAGCCGGACTGGTCCTGGTGAATCAGATCGCACACCACGCCAACCAGCCGATTAGCCAGCACCTTGGCGAGAATTTTGGGTTCCGCATTCAACAGCGAAATGGGCCTGTAAGACGTGACCCGATCCCGCGGCCTCCCCTCCTTATGAATAACCACGATAGTGGCCAGACGCTGGTCCAGCGGGAGGGAACCCGCCGAGCGGGCCGCGAGGAACATAGCACGGAGATGCGGCGCCAGCGTATCCGGTCGTAGTTTGTACAATTTGATGGGAAGGCCATTAGGACCCATGGCCTTGCCGGAGGCGACCGAACGTATGGCGAGGGCAATCTCCTCAGATGTTGGGGTCGCGTCCAACAACACTTTATCCTCCTCCGAAAGGGAAGGCAGCGCAATGTCTTTAAGCAGGGCATGGGAATCCTCTTCCGAGCGGGAAGATACCGGGGAATACACCCCACGGAAATATTCTGCAAAGCAATCAACATTTTCTCCTGGTTCAGTGACACACACACCATCCAATTTCTCAATCGACGGGACAACTCGACTCGCTCTCTCCTTTTTATCCAGCCACGCAATCAGTTTACCAGCCTTATCACCCACATCATACAGTCTCCCCTGTTGCTCTCTACTGAGGTCCCTGGCTGCCTCCGTGACGAGGGCCTTGTAGTCCGCCTGCTTGAGTCGGAGAGCATGCAATTTGTCGTCGGTCACCCCACACTCCAAATCACCCTCCAACTCGGTTATCTCAGTTTCAATACGGGTCACCTCCTCCCGCTCGCGCCTCCGGGAATGGGAAATAAGGGACAGGGCCTCCCCCCGGAGTACCGTCTTAAACGCCTCCCACAGAGAAACCGCGGACGACACAGACCCCACATTGTCTTCAAAATATCGCTTAAGAGATTTAACCAAATCTGCACGAATTGTGGGGTCACGCAGGTACCAGGGATTAATCGGGGCCACCCTCCCCTCCCCCCTCGGGACAATGTCGAAGTGCAACAGGAGCGGGGAGTGGTCTGAAATACCCCGCGCCAAATGTCGTACCTCCCCAACCCGCCCCGCCTGTACCGCTGGCATCAGGACATAATCAAGTCTCGAAAGACTGCCATGAGCCCCGGAATGAAAGGTGTACTGTATCTGCGTAGGATGTTTCAACCGCCAACAATCCACCAGCCCCAAGGTATCCAAGAGGCCGGACAACCACGCTTGGGCACGGGGGAGATCCCTAGGAGGGTAACGATCCTCAGTCCCGGAAACCACAGCGTTAAAATCCCCCCCAACCACTAGAATCCCCTCCGGAAGGCCAAGGAGGAGGCGCCCCAGATCCGCAAAAGTAGTCGTTTGCAACCCTGGCGGGACATAAACAGAAACGAAAACAATCACTCTACCCTCCAATCTACCCACCAGAACCGTGTATCGTCCCCTGTCATCATGGAGCACCTCATCAACTTCCAACGGGAGCGAGGTCTTAGCCATAATGCCCACACCCCTTGAACCAGACGTGAAGCCCGAGTGGGCCGTAAGGCGATAGCCCCGTCTGTTCATGGCACGAAAGGAGTTTCCAATGAGGTGTGTTTCCTGCAGAAAGACTATATATGGTGAAATTCGTTTTAGGAACTGCAGGACCACCCCCGTTTAATCCTGTCCCCCAGTCCATTAACATTCCAGGACAAAAGACTCAGTCCCCTACCCCCCATCATAGCCGAAGTCGATCAATCGCCCCCCAGAGAGCACTTTAGAAATAGCACAACAATACTTCTGCCTTGTGGTACAAATAAACAATACCCAACCCCAACCCAACAACCCCAACAAAACTCCCCCCTCTCTGCACCCCTGCATGAGCCCAAACAGCCCCCCCAACTTGCAGTGTGCCTGTCGCCCCTATGTGATTTGAACTACTAAGACCCCCTAGAGGAGGAAGGAGAACCCCCTCGAGACCCAGCACCTCCTCCAATGGAGGGGAGACAAGACACAACAGACAAAAGACCCTAAGCTTGGCCGAAAGTGGCATCATCCGGAGTGAGCCCCCGTGTCAGTACCTCAGACCCGGTCCGGTGGGCACTCTCCTCCCGTCCCCCCCCCCCCCATCCCGACCATGACCCCCAGTCAAAGTGTCCAGCCAGTCCCCGGCCGTTTCAGGACGATCAAAAAAGTGAGTGCGACCATCCGCCTCCACCCGCAGCCTGGCCAGGAAGAGCATGGCGTATTTTAAGTTCATGCCTCGAAGCCGCCGCTTGACGCCCAGGAAACTCAGTCTCTGCTTCTGGACCGCCTGCGTGAAATCAGGATAAAAGTTCACTTCCATGTTCTCCAGCTTAATCGGCCCTTGCAGTCTGGAAGCTTGCAAAATCGCATCCCTGTCCCGAAATTGGAAAATACGGGCAATAAGAGGCCGCGGAGGGGCTCCGACCTTCGGTCTGCCTCCGGGAACTCTATGGGCCCTCTCCACAGCAAAGAATTTACTCAGTCCTCGAGGCTGGAGATGGGTAGAGATCAGGTCCTTCACAAAGAGATCCGCCGCCGACTCCTCCCGTCCCTCGGGTACTCCGATGATACGGATATTATTCCTCCGGGCCCGGCTCTCGGAGTCCTCCAGGTGCCGATCCATGAGCGCACTTGCCTGACGGAGCCGGTGCACCTCCGTTTGAAGGGCCGCTACCTCTGTCGTGAGGCCCGACGCGGTGTGGGCCAAGGAGTCGACCCGGTCATTCGTCTTGGAGAGATCAGCTCTCACAAGGTTGACATCAATGAGGACCGCGTCGAGTTTGTGTGCCAAAGTGTCGAATTGCTGGCTCACCGAGGTCTTCATCTCAGCAATGGCGCCCATGACGTCTTGCAAAGTCAGATCCGTAGGCAAATCCGGGGCATCCGGGGGGCACCCGCCGGGAGATCCCTTCGGGAGGGTGTAGCGGTCCTTGACGTTGGCCTGATGTGCGGTGCCACGCCGGGTCGACTTGGCCTTCAACCGATCCCCATCCTGCTTCGTGGCCATCATCGTGTATCTCGCACCCGCACCAGCCACGCAGTGGAGAGCAGGCAATCAAGGCCAGGAGCCTTGGGGGCCACCCCAGGACGGCAGAGTGGGCCACCGCAGGCAGGCAGGCAGGCAGGGTCTCCCAGCGAGGCCACCCCAACACCAAGAAGCGCTGTGATCCCACTTGCGATAATGGCAAGGGGACTCAAAAGCGAAAGTGAAAGTATGGGGTACGCGACTCGCCAGACCCAGCCCGCCGTAGTTGTTCACTTCGCCACTGGGTCGCCCCCAAACTTGAATCCGGGGTCAGGAGAGAAGTAGGCCGCAAACTTCAGTCGGTGCTCACTCCGGCACCCGGGGTACAATTCGAAAACGGGTACCACCTCGGCTCAGGCTCACCGACACAGTCCCCTCAACCGATTCAGGATGAAGACAGGATAAACGTAGGAGGTTGCGGAGGTCCTCGGGAGCCTCGCACCTACGCGGCCATCTTGGTTGCGCGCTAGGCTCCTCCTCTTTGTGCCCAGTATTGGTATGGCCCGATTGTCCATACTTGGAGGAAAGGCAGTGTAATCCCGCGTCATGTTCAAGCGGGATTTCCAACATGGTGGCAGCGTCAAGGCATCAAGGGAGTGAGCCCAGCACTCTAGTGTCTCCCAGGGGCGTGACGCAGATGCAGCCAAAAGACGGCCGGGTGAAGGAAGGAATGGTAAGGCGGAAGACGCGAGAAACTACAAGGAAGCAGAATCCAGCAAGGAGGACGACCGGGAGAGGCCGACTCCGGAGGAGAGACCCATGGGGAATCGACCGACAGACGGGAAACAGATGGCCCAACAGAGCCAGGAGAATTAGCGTTGTAAGGCACTGCCAGCCAGTCCAACCATCCCGGAGGAGAGAGGGTCGGGGTGTCTCCCTCTACCATGACCCGGAAGGCCGTGGCTCAAGGCAAGTTACATGGGATAGGTGGAGGAAGGGACACGTGTAAGGCCAGGTCCCTCGCAGACCTAAAAAGAATGCAACACTGAGAGACGCTTGAGAGCACCCTGGGTGATGGTGAAGGGTTAGAGTTGCGTATTAGCCAAAGACACAGATGCCTGACCTTGCCTTATATTTGTTTATTTTGAGGACATACATCTACCTCTTCTTCTGATGGGAGACCGGTGACCAGGACCTTGGGGAGAAAAGACTGCGTCCCGGTGTACAGTGAGGAAACTGACACCGCTAAGACTGGATTTATCCTTCCTGTTTAAGAGCCACTCCTCATAGGACCATACTTGTTCCTTTGTTTCTGTTAATATTATATTAAAACAATAGTAGCCCTTACCGCTTGAGTGTCCTACCTGACCAAGGGACCACAGTTAGACTGTGACATCTTCAGGTGGAATACCCTCAATCCATCGCGAGAATAAACATACAATCACAAGGATATACCTCATCTGATTACATTGAGGCATCTCCATGGAATCTATTCGGAGGGGATTCAATGGACCATCCAATTTTCCAATGTGACTCATAGTTACTGCTACTCTCGTACCCACATTGTGCTTTTGACAGATCACACACCTCATACAATAATCTTCTGCCATCATTCTGAAGTGAGGATTATACCAATGTGATCTGAAAGTAAATACCATCCCATCTCTCCCTACACGGTTATGGAGCACCGTAGCTGGTAATAGAGAAACTGGTAGCACAGGCTTTCTGTTGTAATCTGTACAGGATGACACTTGTAGCCATGTTGTAGGTTTCAAAGCCTTCTTTATTAGTTCCAGTTCCAGATCACTTCAGACAAGGTTCAGCCACGTACCAGCTTCATCATTAGCCTATCTTAGGCCCTTGTTACAGCCTCTATGTCAGCCCATGTAACAGCCTTATTTAAGCTCCATGTACAGCCAATATCACGGCCCCACCAGGAGCAGCCTGCCTAGCTGCTCAGCCCATCTCCAACTGTCATCACTCACCCACACAGGCACCCAGGCATTCCATTCATCACAGTCACACCAACATTCCTTTACCATCTCTCACTCTGGCTGAGCAGCTAGGAAGACCTAGGCTAATTACAATTAAGTAAAACTCAGGATATAACATTATCCCTTTCCTTTTAAAATGAAAACAAAGTTTACATTACTACAGCAAAGAACTATACACAAAATAAACCGTAATGTCCATAACTCAAGGATGCAACCAAAAGTAAAACATCACTAAAGCAAGAACAAAGCAAATTAAAGAGAATATCGGAAAAAACGACATATCATAATATAACATGCATCAACATTACCCATCCTCCCTCATGAAGAGTATTATACCAATTTACAATGCACCTAACACTGCGTACTTTGGGGAAGACTTAACACTGTCTAACTAGCAGTGACCCCCTCCTTCTTTCCCCTGAACATACTAAATACACGTAGTGAAAGATGAACACATACTAAATACACGTAGTGAAAGATAAACACACCACGACGAACACACCACGACAAACACCCGAGGCCATAAACAGACATCAAGGGTGAACCGACACTACAAATACATGTGTACCACAATATGGACCACATAGAGGGTACACACAGTGAGGCGCAGGGCGACTTACACACGATCACAACTGAAGCGCAGGGCGACTTACACAGGACAACCCATGATGCACAAGGCGACTTACACACACAACAGCATCTGAAGCGCAGGGCGACTTACACAGGACAACATGTGACGCGCAGGGCGACTTACACACATACAACATCTGAAGCGCAGGGCGACTTACACAGAACAACACGTGAAGCGCAGGACGACTTACACACAACACAAAGAAGTGGGAAACCACCCACCAAGACCATAACCACCCTCACATAAGAGAAACTGTGGCATACACAAACAATGTACCCTTGTACATACATCAGGAATTACACCCACTGGTATAAAGATGATAATCCATATACCTACCCCCATGTAGAGGACACTAACTGGGACTTAAACCCAACCTCACCCCTATTCCTAAGGGATAAACTGTGATGACCACCCACCATGAGACTAAGGTGTCCCATCTAACAACAGCATAAAACAACTGTGGCATCACGACATAAAATGAATACTATAACACATCAGCAAACTATACCCAACGCCGGTGAGCGACCTCTCACCCGAGTGCTAAACTAGACATAATGTTCTTGTTCTTCAACTTTGACATTTTCACAAGTGCTACTTTGACTTTCAAAAGCTAACTGACTGCACTAAAACTAAAGATGCACAACACATCATTGATCCATTGTCAAACCGGCCAGAGTATCACCATAGCTGCGGGGCTCCTTCTGATTTCACGTTTCCACACCGTCACTGTTATATTGGCATTGAAATGTATCATCCGCTTTGGTAGCTTACCGGCAAAAACAAAGTTCCATGAGAGTCTGACCTCGTTGTGGAGTCGACGTGAGTCTGACAGTCCTCCTTCAAACATTGATGCTTCCATCACGTATAAGTCGCATTGTCCCTAGACTGCATGACGAAACTTTATTTAAAGATAAACGAACAACAGCGTGGTTGGCAGCAAATATCATGCATGGCAATGACGAAGGCAAACACAGCAGATAGCCTCCAAACTCAAGATGGCGGCACGTTTTACGACGTGATTGCCGAGTGGCTTAAGGTGCGTTCATGCACCAAAATGAATCAACATCGCCGAAGCCGAGGCCGCCCTGCACATCAGAGTGCAGATGACGCAGGACACATCGCAGGAGAGGCTGCACGCGCCGAACCAACCGAAAGAAGGTAGGCGCGCGAGTTGCTTGACTCGTGCCAGATTTTTAAACTTGAACTACAGTCCAACGGTCAATTTCAAAGTCAAAGACTTGTACTATTTTCCTTCTGTTTACACTACTGGCAGATTAAATACGTGGCAGTTAACATACCATGTAGTCTCCTCAGAAAAGCTCGTTATGTGCAAGTAGTACGAGTAAAATAGTTCTGTCCTTTTCTCCCTCACAAATTAGCACCTCAGTTCATGTGTCAAAGAGCAAACCTTGCGCAGACTCCAAGATGACCACATGAATCGCTGCGCTTGAGAATTACACAGGTACATTTGTGTTAGAGATGTAGCTTGCATTCACTCCTTGTAAATTTTACTTCCAGGCACAATATTTCCACCTTGTTCACCGACGCTGCTTGTACTTCCTAAGTGCCATAAAAGTACCAATCATAGCAGAACCACACCGCTCCTGTGTGGCACCTGTGAAAACTTCACTGAGTTGGACCACAACTCACATCTAAGAACAGCCACTCTCCTTTACTTCACTGAGTTGGACCACAACTCACATCTTGAACAGCCACCGGATACATCCATACGGCAGATTTAAAAGGAAGTGGTAGGGTGACAAGCAGTCATTTCACACCTTAACATACAGACCATACCTTTGGTCAAGTCCATGGAGTAAGATCAGGCAGGTCACAGATTGGGGCCGTCCGATGACTGGACACTGGTGGGGCCGGCTTGCCTTTTACTCCATACTGTTACATGTACATTTCTTTTTTTTTACTTTGTAGTTGCGCTGGTTCTCACAGTTTCTTTGTAGTTGCGCTGGTTCTCACAGTTTCTTTGTGGTTCCTTGGGTTCTGTTCAGTCCTTAAGTACGCTTGGGTCCAGGCCCGCTCGTCGCCAAAATTAATATGTTGTAATCTGTACAGGATGACACTTGTAGCCATGTTGTAGGTTTCAAAGCCTTCTTTATTAGTTCCAGTTCCAGATCACTTCAGACAAGGTTCAGCCACGTACCAGCTTCATCATTAGCCTATCTTAGGCCCTTGTTACAGCCTCTATGTCAGCCCATGTAACAGCCTTATTTAAGCTCCATGTACAGCCCATATCACGGCCCCACCAGGAGCAGCCTGCCTAGCTGCTCAGCCCATCTCCAACTGTCATCACTCACCCACACAGGCACCCAGGCATTCCATTCATCACAGTCACACCAACATTCCTTTACCATCTCTCACTCTGGCTGAGCAGCTAGGAAGACCTAGGCTAATTACAATTAAGTAAAACTCAGGATATAACACTTTCCTTTTTCATTGAAGCGATCAGTAGATCATCAATGTATTGGGTTAGGGTTGAACTACAAGGTAACTGCAAAGTCTCTAAATTCTCTTTAAGAATTTGATTTAAGTAAGAAGGCCTCTCTGTATAACCTTGTAGGCACAACCCAACACAAGGGTTTTCTCTTGGAACCGAAATGCAAAGAGATACTGGCTCTCTTCGTGCAACAGAACAGAGACAAATGCCTGGCAAAGATCAATGAGAGTAAATCACTCTGCATCTGAGGGATTCTGAAACAAAATCACAGCAGGGTTTGGTACTACAGGAATGACGATCTGATTAATCTGTCGGAGGTCTTGTACTATCCTTGGCGCACCTTCTTAACATTCGTTCAACCAGAAACATTCCATATGGCACCAAGATCACAATTGCTCCCTCCTCAACCCTGCGAGCTGACCTCACCATCACCCTCTACAAAAATGGCATCATTGTGATACAAGCCTCAACCAATAACCTTAATAAATTCGCAGACCTTTTCACCCTCCTCAGAAACCATGTGCGTGACATGGATAGGGTAACTAACATCCGCGCCAATGACTCACCGTCCTGCCAGCTTAATGTGCCTAGCCACCCTCATACCCCCAATGGCTTCTATAGCAGTTCATCCTATCCCCCCCAGCATGTCTACTGACCCTGGCTACGGAATCTCCTCTACACCTTTGATCTCCTCCCACCTAACGCCCCCACCAACTGGGAGACTGGTATGCTCCCTAAGACCCCGGACTCAGATCGAGCTAGCCCTCCAACGGTTCCCAACACTTATCACCGCAACCTTTATAGCTCGTCTCCCGGCACCTCCAGCAGAGTCGCCCCTAAACCTCTGATCACCTCCCGGCCAGCCATCCACCAAAACCGCGAGCTTAGTACGCCTCCAAAGACCCTCGAGTCGGCTCAAGCCAACTTTTCTCCCCTTCCACCTACACATGCCGCCTGTACTGCTCCTGAACCTTTGCCCCCCTGCCCTCTAGTACCTCCAGCCTATATTGATCTCGAAACTCTGCACTCCAGAGCGGCTAAACTAACCCAAAGCATCCATAGCTCCATTCTGGACCTTATGAACCTCCTTCACCTTGCCAAACTCTCCCTTGCTAACCTCAAGCCACCCCAATCCCCCCCACTGATCTCCGAGCATCCCAAGCACCCAGTACCACTACCCTTGAGACATCTTCACCCCGCAAGCATCCTTGCCACCTTTCAGAGGAGGAATCCCGAACTCTTGCCCTCTCTTACAACCCTACCACTGCTACCTCGAATCCACTAGACCTCATGGGAAACTAAATCCTAGCCATCCTCCAAGACCACAACTCTGTCCAAGTCATCCCTTGTCCACTAGATGCGAGTCCCGAACACCCCATCAGCACGGTCACCATCAACCCACCATAACAGAAATGTTGTTAAAAGCAACCTTGAGCCTGTATTCCTGTCCGTTCAGACACCTGACAGTCCCCCAGGCCCCCACCTATCTGGTCTCTTGATCAATTGCCGATCAGCAGTTAAGCACGCCGCTGATATTGCTGACCTCATCCTGAACAAAAATTTAGACCTAGCTATACTAACCGAATCATGACTCAATGAATACTCTTCCCCTTGCCTGGACCTATTAGTCCCTCCTAACTACAATAGTGCTAGACTGGACAGACAATCCAGCAGGAAAGGAGGAGGCATCACCTGCATCTACAGATCTAGCCTCCTTGTCACGGAACTCACGGCGGACACCACTGACTCCTGTGAATACCTCGCCCTCTCCATTTGCAGCAACTCATTACATCTTTGCAACTTGCACATCTTTTACCACCCCCCAGGTTTGAACGGCTCTTTCTCCGATCACCTCTTGGAAATCATCACAACTAAGATTTCCTCCAATGCTAAAGAGATTTTTCTTGGTGATTTCAACCTGCACTGGAACGACCCTAAGGATCCCCACGTCAACGCCATCAAAGACCTCCTAACCGATCGAGCCCTGACTCAAGCCTGCTCTCTGCCAACTCACTCAAAAGGGGCCACCCTTGACTGGATCATTTCTAAGGAATCGTCAGTCAAGCTTATCTCCATAGACCCATGTGACTGGTCTGACCATCACGCCATTGCCTTCCTTTTACCTGGGACCCACAAGACAAAGACACCGCGAACGGTGATTCCCAAATGCTGGATCAGAGACACCAAGAACCTTGACCTTATGAAACTGGAGGCTCGCTGCAAATCTGACCTCCCCCCCCTCGCACATAACTACGGTCAGTGACCTCAATGAACATTACTCGGCGTCTATATCGAACATTCTGGACGACCTTGCCCCTATAAAACTAAAAAGAGCACAAATCAAAGACAGAAACCCCTGGTTCACTTGATCCCTCAACTTGGAGAGGAGATCCCTACGGCATCTTGAATATTATTCCAGGATTACAGCACATTGTTGACGGGACTCTGAGTGTCTGCAACTGGTGAGGTAAGGGTCCTCTTGCACTGGCAAATTCTTGGCTTTGCTTTGAACTCTGTTTAAAAAGGTGGCGTGCACTATTTCTTTGCGTCAACCTTCATAGTAATTAGATATTCCTCTGAGTGTGCCTTTTCCTCCTTTCGTGGCCTGTGGGTCATTTACAGGCACTGGCAGTGTTGGAGAAGATACAAAACAAAAATGGAGAGAAAGGGATTCTCACAATGGGTAACCATTGGAGGGGGTTACTCCCAGTCCCCTAGTCAATACAGTATCAAACAAAGTTAGGGAGTACTCCCAATCGACAGAAAACTGTCTATAGGGTATTGGCACGTAGAGCAAGTGAAGAAATAATCTTTCTTAAGAAGACCCCTCACTCACCAACCTAGTTGGTGACATGCTTCATCATCGAGGTCCCACCCAGATAGCCGAGTGCCATCCGGGTGTGCTGCGACACCTGACTACAGTGGAGCTGGTTTTTTGGATGAAGGTGAATAGTGAATTTAGATTAAAAATTGGCCAGATTTAACCCAATTGAAAGTATTTTATTCCAGGGTAATTTGGACAATGGTTAAAAAGTAATGAAGATACCAAAGAAGGTTAAATTGACCTAAGGTATCTTATAATAAAAAAAGCAGGTGAAAAAATATTTAAGGTCTACATGTTTCAACCATCAGTTGCCATTGCTAGGTTTTCGTCAGGACCACAGAACGTGACACTCGCTAAGGTTTCCCCTGCCCTCGGTCAGTGTTTGAAACCTAACCCGCTACTCACAGTTAGGAAAACCTTTCTTCAAGTCGTCGAAAGGAAAAATCTGTAAAGAAACACAAACAAACACAGGACAAACATATAATACATATAATCGTCACTCTATTCGCCGAATCAGTGCTCATATTTGTTGCCAATAGAATTGGTGTGCGTAACACGGTCGTGCAGCACTAAGTCGACCTCACCACTAGTGAGGGTGTGGGCTCACACAATCATAAGCATATTCTTAAAAGCGATCTGAAGTCACACACCTTGATAAGTAGTGAACACGAGCCACACATATCTCTTCCATACCCACTCATGTGAATCTCAAAAGAGTGGGCGTCAATATACTCTGATAAGAGTACAAGTGTACTAGTGCACCAGTGTAACCTAGAGGTAAAACGGGAAATTTCACGATAACCCTGGTTAAAGTGAACCCACGTGTGGTTAAAATATAGTAGTGGGTAAATTCCACAACCTCACTCAATGCGGTGGGCGTGCCGCTAAAACGAAGTGAATATCAGGATCGCTTAGCGTGGTGAAAATCTCAAAAAAGTGTATTAAGCCAACGGTCAAGAGTAATGGGAGGAAAGGGAAGTGCGCTTACTTAGAGAGCGGTGTTTGCGCACCTCATGGGAGACGGGATCACGCGATTTGTAACTTCAAGATCTAGATAGAGAAAATTATTTCACTAATGACGTATATACTATAAGCGGTGTCAAGCGAGCTTGAGAAGCCCCTGTGTTACCATCGTACTCACTCAGAGATACAAGTCAGGCCGCGCTTATGCCTAGTGGTGATCTACCATGTCTCCCGGTGGAATAACAGAGACCCGGTCGAAGCCTCTCTGTTAAGATGGTATTTCCGGGTCACGTGGGGAGACAATGGCGTGCAGGTCATGTGACCTACATAAACACGTAGTGAAATGGATGTTTGGGACAGAGTATGTTGGGTTAATAAAGTTACAGTGGCTCAAAAAAAAGGGTGTATTTCCCGAGAATTAAGTGATACAAAGGAACTCGGTATCCAAAAGGTAGCTTCTACGCTAGAAATTAGACTACTATAAGAGAAATGCGGCGGACGAAAAAGCTCCCAGTTTAGATGTCAATTTGTTGTCAACTGGCACGCTCGCTGTTCATACGTTATGTTGCTCAATATTTATACGATCTACAGGTGCTGCCCAATGCTCTAAACATTTTCATACTCTAAATAGACTCTGGCTGTAATAAATACAGGTTAAATTAAAAATAGTATGAAACAACCAGGTATTTACTCCTATTCACATTCATATCAACATTTGAGCAGGAAAATGAAGAGCTAAGTTATTATAGCAGTGTAGAGAGTAAATACTTATCTCGTCAATACTGTGTTCCAAGGGATATTCTCATTAAGGCCATTGGTGTGAGTTGATAGCCTATAAACCCACCTTTGTTCCTTTTCAAAAAGTCTCTGTTGTACATTGCAACCAGATTTCATTTGTTCAATGATAGTCCATCGCATATCATTTGTGGTGTGGTTATTTTCAAGGAAATGTTCAGTGAGCTTCGTCGTGACCCTTTTGCATCTGATGTTACTACGATGCTCGCATATTCTCTGTTTTATCTTTCTTGTTGTCATACCCACATATCTTAGATTGCACGGGCACTTAATCAGGTAGACCACGTTGGTACTGTTGCAATTAGTGTGTGTTCTTTGGGTCCATGTCTTACCTTGCTCCAAATCCAAAGATTTTGTGTTACTGGTCAAATGGCAGACACTGCAATTTCCGCAAGGGTAGTGGCCTACAATGTCTGGTAGTCCCCAAGCATCAAGTACAGTTGATGGATTCACCTTCCCTGTCGTTATTGGGCAGGTGTTCACCAAAGAATCTTTAAGGCTCCTTGCCTTTTTGAACGAGAACAAGGGCTTTTCCCAGTGTAGGTTGCCAGTGTTAATGATTGACCAATGTTTATTGATAGACTTCGTCATCATGTTAGATGCTGTATTGGAGAAGATACATTACACCTGAGGTGGTTTACCTTGCAGTCAGCAGGATCACTGACTGAGGGCATAACAGTACACTCTGTGGGCCTGAATAGAGTATATTTGGTATTTGCGTTTACATTCATTTGTACTTTTGACATTGCCTTAAGGTTGCTGGTCCTCCCCCTGTAACACAAGGCATCTGCTTCTCAATGGTAGGCCCTGAACATGTTCTTCAAACACAGACTTTAGTATAGAAATACTGTTACCGTGTATAAGTAGGATTGCCTACTAGTGTTCTGACTCATTTGCATCACTTAAGAAAACAATCATTAGGAGTTACTTGGACAGGAACTTTCGGATCCCCTACTCCATTAAAACCAGGCTGGGCTTTTATTTTACAAGTGATGTCATTCATATATGTGTTGGGGCCATATGTAAGAACGCTGATGGTGTCTTTTTCTCTTTAGGTCTCCTCCCTGCTGTTCCCATCCTTTCCTTTTCCCTTCCCTTGTTTGATCACCTCAATATTCTGTACTTTTCTAGCATTCGGAATTGAGGCTGTCGAGTGGTGGACCTTATTGAGCAACAAACTGATCCTGAGGAATTTGTCGGGCTGACAATTACTTCCTTCAAGATTCCTTGCTCTATCATATTTTCAATAACTGGGTGATTCCACTAATGGCTTCTAATGTCATTTTTTATTGGCGAATCTGAAGGAAAAGAGCATTAGATTAAAGAGTAATCTTAGGAGGCTTAGTACCTTTAATCAACCCAATCTCATTTTGTAATATTTCAAATCAAGTCCCAACACGTAATCAAGTTGAAGAAGATATCTTTATTCTTCACAGGAAGATCCTATCCAACAACATCCCATTGGATCCAACTGCTAGCTCCAACTGCTGACCAAAACTCCAGCCCCCCAACATTCTCAGCACATAGGTATGTCTCTCTTGACAACAAAACCACTATGTCATACATAGCAACTACCATGGAAATGGAAGATGCCACACATCTCCCTTCCTTATAAACAGCATATACAACAATACAACAACAACAAAATAAACAAAAACACATTACTAAACATAATCCTTTAAATAATTTGGCTGTGAAGAATGTCTCACAGAACGTCGTAAACCCACCACCGGATTAATCAAACTCTTCGTCAAAGCTTCCTCGTTTAAGGTTCTGTGAACTTCACTCCCAACCATTTTGCCATGTCCATCTTTTAGAACGACCACTCTGTTCAAATTCCAAACCCGGTGGTCTTGAGTCTTGATTGCATTCCTAAAAACTTTGATAACAGTCATAGGGTTAAAATATTTCAGATTTGCATTCCGACTTTGTC
The DNA here is from genome assembly GCF_964204655.1 of Triturus cristatus. Taxonomy (NCBI): domain Eukaryota; kingdom Metazoa; phylum Chordata; class Amphibia; order Caudata; family Salamandridae; genus Triturus; species Triturus cristatus. The sequence continues at coordinate 141,424,318 of NC_140585.1, read as the reverse complement.
CAGGTTTCTTAATCGCCACTAAGTCACCTACTTTTACCTTTACACACTTGACACATTTCCTACTGTCAAAATTACTCTTCCTCTTACTGACCTCACCATCTTCCTTTACCTTCAATTCATCCTCATCACACACATCCACTCTACCCTTGCTCACACTGTACTTATTAACCCAACACGGCTCCAAATATGTGTTAGGAATTCTCCTTCGAAACAGAAAAAAATGAGTTTTCCCTGTGGTTGAATGAGGAGTTCTCCTATATTCCTCAATTTTCTTAAGAACTTCACCCTTCCAATCCAAAGTTAAAGCTTTAGCAAGAGTGATGGTTTCTTTCAACACTCTCTTAAACCTTTCTACCATCCCGTTAGCCTCGGGATGATTTAAAGCACATTTCTTATGCAAAATCCCACAAGAACTTAAAAACTCTTCCATTTCTTTTGATACAAACTGTACACCATTGTCCGATAAAATCGATTTAGGCAAACCCTCTCTAGCAAACAAAGTTTTCAAACACTTAATGACATTCGTAGAGTCAATGTTAGTTAAAAAAAAACCTCAGGCCAACGAGAGTACATATCAATAATGAGACTTGGGTCGAGACCTAATAACCATGGGCTGCACCCTAGGTGCCTTTGATTTATCACTTACATTGCACAACACACAGTCACATATTTGCCTCTCAATGAACTTGTCCATGCCTGGCCACCAGTACGATGAACGCAGCCTTTCCTTTGTCTTAGTAATACCAGGATGGCTCACATGACCCAAATTTACCAACTCCTTTCTAAGTTTCTCCGGAGGAACCAATCTCGTGCCCCTGAACAATAACCCATCCTCCACAGCAAGTTCATCCCTCACGTACCAAAAGGGATTTAGACACATCCGAACCACATTTCGCACTCACCCAGTTAGTCTGAATCAAATTAATTTCCTCTTTGAGAGTATCATCTCCTGCAACCTCATCAGCCCACTTCTCTTGAGAAATATGACTAAGTTCCACCACACAGACCACATCATCACAATCATCAACATCACTACCATCACTACACTCCTCAGACACCAATCTCGAAAACACATCCGCAACAACATTATCCACACCAGGAATATACTTAATTGAAAAAGAGTATTCCTGGAGACCAATGATCCATTTAGTGATTCTGCTCGAAATCAAATCCAATCCTTTGTTCTCAAAAATTTCCACTAAAGGCTTATGGTCTGTTCTAACTTCAAAATTTACACCCCACAGAAATGTTTTCAATTTCTTTATAGCCCAAAAAATCGCTAAAGCCTCACGCTCAACTACAGAATACCTGGTTTCAGGATCCTTCAAACCACATGAAAGAAACATAATAGTCTTCATTCCACCAGGACTCATTTGTTGTAACACAGCACCAAGCCCTTTTTCACTTGCATCAGTTGTCAAAATAGACTTCAAATTAGTATCAAAACTCTGCAAAAACGGTGCAGCCGCTAACCTCTCTTTAATCCCCACAAATTCTTCCTGACAACCACTAGACCACACAAAATTAATTCCTTTCTTAAGAAGAAGTCTCATGTTAGAAGTTAATTCAGAGAATCCTTTAATAAACTTTGCATAATACTCTATCATGCCAAGAAAACTCATTAGTTCATCCCTAGCGCTAGGTGCCGACATCTTCCGAATTGAACTAACCAAATCTTCCTTAGGTCTGACACCCTTGCCAGAAATGTTATGTCCAAGATAATTCAATGAGTCCGTTCTAAACTTACACTTTTCAATCTTTATTGTCAAGTTCCCATCACTCAACCCTAAAAGAATCTCTTTTAACCGTGAATCATGTTGCTCCATGTCATTACCAAACACCAGAATATCATCTTGATAAATGCACACTCCTTCAATGCCTTTAAGTAAACCTTCCATAACCCTTTGAAAAACTGAGGCCGCAGAGACCAATCCAAACGGCATCCTTATGAAACGAAACGTTCCAAAAGGCGTAATAAAAGCTGTAAGATCTCTGCAAGAGGGTTCAAGTTCAATTTGGTGGTACGCTGACGTTAGATCGATCGTACTAAAAACCTTAGCCTTCCCCAATAACGAGAGTAACTCACTGATGTTGGGTAAAGGATATCTGTCCACAACTACATTCTTATTCAGTTGGCGCAAATCTATACATAAACGCAAATCTCCATTGGCCTTCCTTGCAGCGACCACCGGAGAAAGCCATTCAGTTCCTTCCACCTCCTCAATGATACCATCTCTTTTTAACTTCTCCAATTCCTTCATCATCTCATCCTTGACAGACAAAGGTACACCCCTAACTTTACAGGACAGGGGTATGGAATTATTTTTTAGCTTAATCCTATGCTGATAACCTTTCAAACACCCTAAGCCATCACTAAACACCTTTGGAAACTCCATCTTCAACATCCTGGTGAAATCACTATCACAAGATTTACTGACAACACACACCTGGTCTTTTAACAAAATTTGCGGTACAGCATTAGGATCTAAGTAAACACCAAGTTCACCCTGATGAAACCAACTTATCAAACTGTCTCCCTTTTTCGACACATACACCTTCCCTGAAGTCATCCTGTCTCTAAACTCAATCATTCCCCAGAAATAACCATGCAACTTTATCGGCTCACCTCCGTAAGCCACTGGAGATATGTCAGGCTTCAACAACTTCACCTTTTGTTTCAACTTATTTGAAATAAAATTCATTTGACACAATCGTAATTTTAGCACCAGAGTCAAATAAGACGCGGGTGGGAATACCATCAACTAGAATTTCATCATACGGACAAGACCTCTTATTGATAGGGCAACCTATTTGTGAAATGATTTGTCCACACTCATATTCCTCATAACTTTTTTGTGAACCCTCACCCTCACAGACATCAATTCTTTTTACCCTAGGAGAAGGTTTAGTTTTACAGACCGATGAATAATGTCCTTTTTTTTTACATTTGCTACAGATGTTATTTAAAGCAGGGCATTTACGATCATTCGCTAGATGACCTGATTTATCACACCTAAAACATTTCAACGAGGAAGTAGAGCTAGACATCCTACCTTTGTTATTAAGACATTTCTCCTTATCATCTGTTTTGTATGAATCTTTCTTTTTATTCACACTTTGTACTTTGGAGTCAGTTGTCTTATCCTTGTTAATAATAGCAACACATTTCAATGAGTGTTCAATTCTTTTTGCCACAGCTATAACCTCATCCAAATTAGGCTCATCCCTAAGCCAAAGGTCTTCTCTAACTTTGTCCATGTTACAGCCTAACATGAATTGGTCACGCAAGTGCTCATCAACTAAACCCTCAAATTTGCAAGAAGAAGCTAACTTCCTCAAATCAGTCAAATAACTTTCCACAGTTTCTTCATCATGTTGCATTCTTTTCCCAAAATGATACCTCTCTAAAATAGTACTTATTTTAGGTAGATAGTGTTTGTCTAATTTACATATGCAAATTTTGTAATCATTTAACCCTCGTGCTTCTATGGTAGACAGTTCGGGTAGGTGATCAAAAACGTCTTGCCCTTCTGACCCCAAACAATGAAGTAACAACGAGGTCTTCCTTTCTGCACCTAAAGATGCGCCACATACCATCGCATATCTTTCAAAAACTTTTTTCCATTTCTTACATTTTATAGGGGGTTCACCAGGAGAAGCTAAGAAAAATGGGGCAGCAGTGACGTTCTGCATTGTTTATCAAAAAAAGGGGGGAAATAGAGGTTGATGGTTAGGTTCACCCTCCAGCAGTATATGTATCAAAGAACAACCTGAACTAGTCAAGTAAAAGAACCTAACCTATGGGGATGGGAGGTGTCAGAAAACAAATTGATTCTGAAATACACCAAATATAGAATAAGGAAAAAATTGTCCTTTTCTTGAGTCCCCCCACTCACCAGGGTTTCCCCACGGTGACATGCTTCATCATTGGGGTCCTCCCAGTCCTCTACAGACTGAGGCGTGCTGCGACTTGCGGATTACGTAGGAGCACTAAAAAATCAGACTATGTGTAGTGCAAGTGAAAGAGTGGAGTGAAATTTAAAATTAATCAGCTAGTGGGCCAAATAAACTTTATTAATGCTCTAAGCTGAAAAAATTAAAAATGGGGTGATATGCTAAAGTCCCTAATTATAATGAATAGGTGTACCTCGCATATGGTCTGGTCAACTAGTTTCGAGCTTCCCCAGCTCTTCGCCAGGACAACACCGGGACCAGCCCAGTGAGACAGTGCCACTCCTAGTCAACCTTAATAAGGTGCAAAATGTGAGACGCTGCAACTGTAAGGCATGCGTAACTTATAATACATACGTAATGTACATCAGGCGAAATCTGTTGGATATAATAAAACACATATTATTTGGAAAGAAGTAGTTCATAAGTACTGTTATCCTTAATAATTGTGAGCACACTACACCCAAGTGATCAATCACTTCTGTCTGTGATGTGCCTCGTTGTGGGTTCTTTATAAAAAAGAAGAAAACAGATGGATGTTAATTCGCTCTCTCCATGCCGGCGTTTTTGTGCTGAAAAGTGATTGTGATTTAACACAATATCCAATAAAAATAACATGTCTGACACAACACGAAACACACATACACAAACATATAGATGACATAAATAAGCGTTTTACATACTTTTTACAAGACATTAATATGCCTCATGGTCAACGGAGGGGCAATGGCGATCTTGTACATCTAAAGAAACTATGTAAAGATTGCCGTTAAAGCTGTGGTGTGCTTCGTGGTCAATGCGCGCCCTTTTTGGAGACAGAAACGGAAAAGATCGATGTTCTCCGTAAAGCGGGTGGGATGAAATGGAAGAACTGTCCCAGAGCGTTCACTTACTTGTACACGGACAGCCACGCTTCTGAACACCTACTTGGGCCAACACCTACCGGACCGCATACTGGCGTGTCTCCGGTGGGGTGATGTTTATGTAGATCCAAAAGAGTGGAAAGTGAAAAAGGGACTCGTACTCGGAGAAACATCAGGGGGCGGCCATCTTGGATTGGGACCGTTCCCCCAGGATGTATAGATGAATAACATGACGGTTTTTAGAGATAGTTGAGGTTAAATGTAAATGTTAATTTGCAAGAGGAAATCTCGTGAATAAGGAATTATTGGGAATTGTAATGGACAAAAAACAATCGATAGAAAACATTGACAAGTCAGCAGAGTATGCTAGAAAAAGAGCTGCCATAGTGAGAAGGGTGGAAGAGAACTGTGTTAAACTCACATCCATTATTAGGCTGCTCAAAAAATAAAAATAAAAATTTGTTGTTAGATAATTGCAACAAGAGTATATTGTCAATACGAGATCTGTAGGGGTTTGATGTTTCAAAAAATCAAAATTATTCGGATCTCAACAAGTAGTGGAAAAAGGACCATGAAGGTCCCAATGATGCAGTTTAAGACTATCACAGTGGGTGTCAATTTTGTGTGAATTGTCCCCAAGGTATGTCATCATTCAAACCATGGCTATCAGAACGTAGCTTAAAAACCCATCGCTGTTCCTTCTCGTGTAGTTTTTTCTCAATGTTTTGCTGATTGCTTACGTGTTCCAGAATGACCCAATTAAGGTTTCCTTTCTGCTCCCAGTGCAAGGACGCTATGCTGTTGTGAGGCTCCAGAATCGACAGAACACATCGGGACTGCGAGGACCGGGGAGCATTGCGCTCCGCTAACCTGGCTCACCTGCTCCTCTTCCCGCTGACCACGTCGCCCACGCCACGCCTCGCGGCCCCCGCTGCGCGGGTGCCGCTCGAAGGCTCTTTCAACCTTTAAAAACTTGGCTTGCGCAACGAAGGCTGGGTTTCCTTTCTGCTCCCAGTGCAAGGACGCTATGCTGTTGTGAGGCTCCAGAATCGACAGAACACATCGGGACTGCGAGGACCGGGGAGCATTGCGCTCCGCTAACCTGGCTCACCTGCTCCTCTTCCTAACGCCCCGCCCCTCTTACCATTATTTAATCTTGTCCTCGCAAATCCGCAGCGCGGATCGCAGCGCGGGCGAAGACCGGGCTAAGAGCAGGCCGTTTGTGGCCGTTCGTGGTTGGCCGTGGTCGGGGCGGGCCACCTCCCTAAAACGTGCCGCCATAAATGAGCTATATATTCTGCTGGCACAGTGAGTACACACGCATTTGCTGACTGGTGAACTGTTTTACAGCATTGGTGGCCCATATTTCGCTCTTAATCATTGCAGTGAGTTCTGGACATATCTAGTTAATTTTATTTCCTTGCAATCATTGGAGGTTTATTTGTTCACCACTTTTTGAGTTTGTTTGTTTGTTTGTTTGCTCTCTCCCCAAACCATGACCTCTTTAAGGTCTGGCAGGAAGGTGGCCCGGGGCAGTCTAGGGGGTCAAGTAACAGGGACTCTAGACAACTTTATTACTAGAGCTGCTCGTGTTCTCGAACACGAGATTATATTAACAGAAAAAAGATTGTCCCTGGAACTATCCGCTAAAAGATCATCCCTTGGCAATATCATGACAGCGGTTTCGCCTGACAACAGCCAGCCCCAACCTCCTTCTAATATGTCAGGTTATACCTCAAATGCACCACCAGTCACTTCTAATCTCTGCCCGTTGGTGGACCTCCATGAGACAATTAGTACCCCAGACACTAGTGGCAATCAACCTATCGATGGCACTTGTATTCAACAGTCCACCTTCGACCAGCCATCTACTGGAGCTACGACCCAGGCCCATAAGCCCAGGTACATTCCGAGTAAAAGGAAACGTACGGGAGCCCCTCCCAAGGGGAAACGTGCTAAAACCTCTAAAGTGTCTAACCCTCATAAATCTGCAATTACCTGCGAAGCTCCCAACCCTACTACGCCTGCTAGTTCCCATTTGGCATCTGATAGTTTAAAGTCCCTGCACCCTCCCTCTGTTCAATCTAATGCAGACCTTTTTACCTCCGACTTTCTCAAGCCTGTAGAGAAGTTATTTAAATCACTACTCCTCCCACTATTAGAGCGAGTTACTCGTCTCGCTACCTCGCTTGGGAAGTTAGAGGGTATGGTATCAGCCAATATGTTCCTACTGGAAAAGATTGCAGTGTCTTCTACTGTTCATGCAACCTCTTCTAACGTAGACATTGTCGACAAATCTAGGCTTGTTTCCACGGCCATCACACCCGTGGATGGAGCATTACTTAATATCCCGGCTCCTAATGTCCAGGTGGTGGATGTTCCTCGTCCCCAGGCCAATATCGAGGTCCTGAGAGAAACAGATCGCCATACCAACACTGCCATTAATTCTAACATCATCTCTACCAGCAAGCCCAACCTAGAGGAAGTTGATTCCCTCCAAAACTTCCCATCCATTAATCTTCCACCCGAGTCCCAGCCTTATACTATCATAATGGTGGGTGTTCCTCGGCTCCCTCAGACAAAGTCCGAGTGTCATAGTGAGCTGAAGAACAAAGTCTCACACTGGTTAAATACCAACCGGCCTTTACCAGCTGGTCTAGGGGCTGAAATAATGACTGTTCGTAGGGTATGTTGGTTGGGCAACGGTGTTAAACAGGTGGAGGGTGATTGTGTGATTATTAATTTCCGCGACCCCAGGGCTGTTAGGCATATTTGTTCCTTTCCCAATACTTTGAGAGGGACCGGCATATCCACAGTGGATTTGTCATACTTTTATCCACATAAACCCTCTGCCGCAACACGTGACATGTCATTTGCTTGGGAAAGGGCTAATAGGACTTCCCACCGTCTGATAAGGCCGGATTTCCATCTCCCACTGTCAAATTTAATGCACCCCTGAATTCACTAGATGGGGTTGATTGACAGTTATCTTATCAGGAAAACTCGAGTAATTTGCGGGAAGGCTGTCCTGGTCCAGTTAACTTAGTGCACACAGGGAGTGGGGGCTTACGGGGTGGCCAAGTTGGTTTGGTTACTTTCTTTCCCAGTACCCCGTCACCCCAACTAATTAGTTCATCTTCCCGCCTCATTGATCCTCGTCCACCCGAAAGTGAGACCAGGGGCCCAATTAATATTGTATCAACCCCAGTCATCAATGGTCCCGTTCCTGCAGCACCATGTGCCATGCCATCCAGTTCCATGCCCCTGACCCTGGTCTCGTGGAATGTTGCGGGCCTTAGTAGTAGGGTAACCTCTGAAGAATGGGTAGGCTGGGTAACTACCCACGACATCCTGGTTTTCCAGGAAACATGGGCGGTGGATCCGATCTATCTTCCTGGGTTTGTAAACTTTTTTAAGGGGGCCATTCGTGGCACCAGGGGCCGCCCGTCCGGCGGGCTCTGTATATGGGTTAAGCAATCCCTTGGGTATTCACTCAAGGAATTAGCTATTGACAGCCCTGACATATTAATTATCTCCTTGCAACACAACAACGATCCCGCAGTTCTAATTATAAATGTCTACAACAGAGGCCTCCCTGGTGGACGTGGTACTAACACCTTTTTATTACTAGATGGGTTTTTGGATACCATTAACATTTCTACCAATGTCTATATTGTGGGCGATCTAAATTGCTGTTTCGAACCTCTGCTCTCTACTCTTGACTCACTTACTGGGGAAGTGGATGCGATTTTAAATATCCCCCTCTTGATCTCCCTCCCATCAAGAGGTGGACTGAGTCTGCCACCCAGTGGATGGGATTATGTATGGAGCGGGGATTTAGGGCCGCTAATGGGAGGACCACCTCAGATAAGGGTGGAAAGATGACTTTCTCAGATGGCCGGCGTTGTAACAGCAGAATTGATTATGCCCTTGTTAAAGTCGAGTTCTGGACCACACTAAGTGATATGGCGGTATTAGACCGCCCAGAGAGTGACCACAACCCGTTGGTTTTAAGTCTTTTACTTTGCCCAGCCCATAGATCCAAACCCACTGAAATAGCGACCGCGGAAGCCGTTTTAACTAATGATCGACGGCGCGTACGCTGGGATAAGGTTGTAATTGATGTCGAATTATTGTCCGTGATTAGCTCCAAGGTATCCGGTGCTCTGGTTGATTTACAGTCTCTCCAGAGCACTGAGGATGTTGTTGATAAAACTACACGTATTCACGACCATCTTTTCACTGGCCTTAAATCTCTTTTCTCTAAACCTTTTAAGGCTAAGAAATCTGCCACTCTAAAGCCATCAACTTGGTACAACAAAGCGTGCCGAGAATCATTTAGCAATTTAATATCTGCTATTGCTAACAAAGATCCTGATAATACTAGACTGGCTAGGAAAATCTACAATAAGGCTAAAGCCAAGGCCAAACAAGAGTGGGATAACGATCACTGGAACAACCTTTTGGCTGCCAGTAAGCACCGGAACCTAACCCTTTTTTGGCACATCGTCAAGTGGGGTAACTCCCAGAACAGTCAGGTCCCTACCAATCATGTCCCTCCGGACGCCTGGGTGACTCATTTTGAAACCCAGTTCTCGGTTTCGCCACAGGTTGAGGGGCTTGCTCCAGTTATAACCAGGGATCTTCCCCTCTCCTTGACCTTGACTTTTGATTGTGCCGAGGTTGAAAAGGCCTTAAGTAAGATTCCAAGTGGTAAGGCGCCTGGCATGGACTGTGTACCTACGGATCTCTTTAAATCTGACCTAGGGAATTGGGTGCCTTACATCGCACACCTTGCCAACGCTGTAGCCAGAGGGGCTGATATTCCTGATTCTTGGGGGGGGGCGGAGATTCTCCCCATTTTCAAAAAAGGTGATCGCTCATGCCCGGGGAACTACCGCCCAATTAGTCTTATTGACTCGGTCCAGAAAATTATCGCTAGAATGATCTTGGCACGAATCCAAGCTTGGATTGAGCAGGAGGATATCATCTCTCCCCTCCAAGCTGGCTTCAGACCGTGTACCAGTACCATCGACCAGGCATTCAAATTCCAACTAATTGTCTGGAAAACGGTCTATTTGTGTGGCGGTACTTTATATGCTGCCTTTGTAGATCTTTGGTCAGCATTTGACCTAGTCAATAGGACAAAACCCTGGAGCGTATTGGCTGAGCTAGGGCTTCCTCCCGATCTCCTGAATATCATCATCAGGCTCCATGACAACAACTTTGCTCAAGTTCGCTGGGGGAAACAGGGCCAGGTTACTGATCGGTTCAGGGTCAATCGGGGTGTCAGGCAGGGGTGCGTCCTTGCTCCCACCTTGTTTTTATTGTTTATTAATAGTGTTGTTAAGTATTATTCCAACACGTCGACGGACGCCCCAACGTTGGGCGGTACTAAAATCCCACTCCTTATGTTTGCCGATGACACCCTACTTCTTTCCCAGACCCTGTCTGGACTACAGGTGGCACTCAATGTCTTCACGAATTTTTGTTTTGATTTTGACCTGTCTGTCAATGTGTCCAAAACCAAATACATGGTTTTTAACAAAGGGAGAGGTATAAAGGGCCATGTCTTTATGGACAAAGCCTTGCTGGAACGTACTAATGTTATGACCTATTTAGGGGTAGTCTTTGAAAATAGGTTGGATTGGAGGCCGCAAATTGATGTTTTATGCCTAAAATTTGCTCAGCTTTCTGGTTGCCTAGTTAAAGAACATAAGCATTCCCAGTCGAGAATGATAGGTCCCCCCATCAAAATCTTTAATGTAAGGATCAACTCGGCGATCCTTTATGGCGCTGAACTGTGGGGTTTCGCAGATCTTTCTCTTCTGGTTAAGGCGCAATATAAATTTCTCAGATTGCTCACGGGGCTTCCTTGTTCTACCCCTGTCAAACCCCTTTTGTTGGACCTTGGCTGTCGCTCGTTTGAAGATATTGCAAGGTTCAAGCCACTGGCCTTTTGGAGGCGTTTATGGACAGTCCCTGAGTTGGATCTCTATGCCAAGGCCTTTCTCGATGTGCGATCCATCTTGGGGGCCGGCAATATTCCCTGGTTCAAACAGACTAAACAACTCCTGGAATCTATGGGGTTGGGCAATCTATGGTCTGATCCAGCCAATAACCCCTTTCCCTCTAAGAAAGATTTTAAGAGCCTTTATTGGTCAATGATTCAGCAGAAACATTTTAACTCAGCCACTGCAGAGTCCTTGTCAGGAAGGTTCCTAGCCCAAAAAAGAATTCCACTCCTCGAAGCCTACTGGGATACCATCACCAGACCTTGTGACAGGAAACTATACCATCAATTTAGGGTAGGCACACTTCCGACCAACTCTTTCACCAAAAAATGGAAGGGCACGTCCAGCGACTCTTGCAAAAGTTGTTTTGATTGTATAGATTCTGTCGGACATATCTTTTTTGTTTGTCCTGCTTATGCTGCACCCCGAGCTAAATGGCTCAAACCATTATGTCAAATTCTGGGCACTAGACGAGGGTCAGAAGCACTTGAAATGTTGAGATTTGAGCCTAGTGAATATGTTGCTATTGCTGTTGCCAAATTTTTGGCTTGGGTTTGGTTTATTAGAAACAAGAGGCATTAGGGTACTGAAATATTTTTATGTATTCTGTTCATGTTCTTCTTTTTAAATTATGTATTTTTATAATTATGTATTCTTTTATGTATTGTAACTGTCTTTCATGATGTAATACATCGATAATAAAGACTAATGAATGGAATGAATGGACCCAATTAAGGTCATTAGGTGTGTGCTGTTTTTCCAGAAAATGGGTGGTCATTTTGGTGTTATTGCGTTTACACCTGAAATTACTCCGGTGTTCGATGATCCTGGTATTTACCTTCCTTGTGGTCATCCCCACATAGTGAAGGTTGCAGACACAGGTGATCAGGTATACCACCCCTGTCGTGTTACAGCTGGTAAAGGATCGGAGGTCCCATGTCATTCCGTTGTTGTAGGTTACTGTTTTTGTCACTTTGGTTAAATGACATACACTGCAGTTGCTGCATGGGTAATGGCCCTGAGGTAGTGGATGTAACAAACGTAAAGGGCCCATGGTACTTATGGGGTTGGGGCGAGTGTGGACTAAAAAGTCCCTCAGGTTCTTAGCTTTCCGATGGCTGAACATGGGTTTTTGTAAGTCTAAACCTCCACTGTTCAGGGTCCGCCAATGCTTTTTTATTATTTTAGTTACTTGATTTGATGCAATATTTAAGGTGGTAATACAAATTTGTCGTTTGCGATCTGGTTGTCTGTGTTCAGGTTTGTCTTCCAGTAGTGCCTCTCTGTTGTTGTTTAGAGCTCTTTTTTGTGCTCTGGATACAAGACATTGTGGATATTGCCTTCGTAACAGTTTTTGAGACAAGTCATTGTCTTGAATATTATAGTCCTGACGTGTAGTGCAGTTGCGTCGCAGGCGCAAAAATTGTCCGAAAGGTAGGTTGTCTTTCAGACTTCTGGGATGAAAACTGTCATAGACTAGTAAGCAATTCCTTGCTGTAGGTTTGAAATGAGTAGTAGTGATTACTCGTCCTTCATGTGCTATTACGTTTAAATCAAGAAAGACCAGACTGGATTTACTCATAGTGAAAGTAAATTTCAAAAAAGGATCTTGTTGGTTTAGCCAGGTCAGGAAGAACTCTGCTTCTTCTTCGTTCCCCTCCCAAATCAAAAGCACATCATCTATATACCTTTTCCATAATTTAATATGGTTGATGTGTGGGTTGTACTGATGGAGAATCTTTTGTTTCTCAAGGTGGTGTACGTAGAGTCCTGCTAAGCTCGGCGCAAATGTACTTCCCATGCTGGTACCGTGGGTTTGTTTGTACAAAGTGTCATTGAATTGGAAAAAGTTTTCAGTTAAAGCCAGGCGACAACATTCAAGAACCACATGTCTGGGTGTATGGTAGTCCCAGTTGTTTAGAAAAAGTACTTCCTCCAGGATGTCCAAGGTGTCTTGGTGTGGGAGACTGGTGTAGAGGCTCTCCACGTCTAAACTAATCAGTATACTGGTTGTAGGATTGAACTCAAGGTCCTTGATTAAACTAAGGACTGCCTTAGTGTCCTGTAGGTATGTTTCGGTGGCTTGAACCAAGGGTCTCAAGAATGCGTCAGCAAACTTAGATAAAGGTTCCAAAATAGAACCTATGCCTGATACTATTGGTCTACCAGGTGGCGCCTCCATTGACTTGTGTATTTTGGGAATTGTGTAAAAATAAGGGATTATGGGTTTTCTGTTTTCCAGAAAATCCGCTTCTTTTTTACTGATCCAATCGTTTGCCAAGGATTCCTCCACCAGGCTGGCAATCTCAATCTGTAGACGTTCTGTGGGGTCTTGGTGTATTACCAGATAGTTACGTTCATCTGCCAACAGCCGTAGGCATTCTTTTTGATAGTCGGGGGTGTTTTGTAGAACTATTGCCCCACCCTTATCAGCTGGTTTTATAGTTAGGTCTTTGTTGTTTGAAAGTTGGTTTATAGCCTCTTGCTCGGCTTTGCTAGTATTATGAAACACTTTGATTGTTTTCGGGTCTAATTCCGTTACCTCCTTCAACACCGCTTTTTCGAATGCTAGTAATTCGATAGGAAGGTTGTGTGCTGGGGGAGTGAAATTGGATTTTTTATGTAGTCCTGTATCCGTGGGGATACTGGTATTGGGTTCCTTGTCTCTAAAGTAGATTTCCAGTTTGATCTTGCGAATAAACTCTTTTAATTCGCAGACAAGTCTGCATTTATCCAGTGAGGCTGTAGGTACAAAACCTAATCCTTTTTCCAAAACATTTTTCTGAACAGTAGTAAGAGTTATTTTTGACAAGTTCACTACTAAACTGGGTTGTTGCTCGTCGAGGGCATGTTCGGTGGTCCCATGCTCCGTGTGTGGCTCCTCTCTGTCTCCAAAGGCTGGGCCCATTGTACTTGTTGGCCTCGTCTGTTTTTTCCTCTTAAAGGAGTCTTGCCTCTCCATAAAAAAGACTGACTCGGGTCTTGGTTCTGTGCTCCATCCCACTATGGGTAGGGTTGTTGTGGGTAAGATTGGTGAAATGGGGGAGGTCCATAGAAGAAATGTGGTGGTGGGGGGGCGTATGGCGGCATGTTTTGGTATGAAGGCCAACCAAATCTGGGTCCGCCTCTATTTCTTTGACGTCCTCCTCTTGATCGTCTGTTTCTGTTGGCGAAGTTATAGTTCCTACCAGAGTCTGAAATATCAGAACCTGTATCAGAGCCATCGCTGTCCGTGTTGTAGCCTGGATTGCGATTGGTGGGGATGTAATCATCTCTGGTGTAAGGATACACTTTTTCTAGAGAGAAATTCTTCTGATCTTTTTGTAATTTGACGTATTTGGTGTCTTTGAGGCTTATTTCAAACTCCGTCATGGTCTTGTTAAGTTCCTCAAGCCGTTTTTTTAGTTCAGCTGTGCTTTGAAATGTTTTTAAACGGACCTCTAAATCATGGATGCCAATTTTCATTTTCTCAGAGAGGCGTGCCGCAGTTTTTATAATTAGCACAAGCCAGTCTCTGGTACAGTGCCAGGATATTAGTGACCAATCCTTCTTAAAGAGTTTGTCATTTTGGAAAATAAAGGGTTCATTCCTAACTATCAAGCCATGTGGGGCAATGTTGGCTCTTACATATTCCGTCATCATAATTCCATGAATCAATGTTTTGATTTGTTCTCGTTTTAGTTCTGTCAATTCATCCCAGTATTGACTGGCTTCGTTAGTGTCCCTGGTACAGGTCCCAGCCAGGGGAAGCATGGATGCTATGATTCTGTCGACCTCATCTTGTGAGTAGGTAAGGCCTGTTCTTTCTGTCATGTTGACTTCTATTGGAAAAGTATGTGTGAAGGTAAAGTCAGACAGTGGTTGGATAAAAAATAGGGGGGGGGGGGGGTTTCCCACAGCTGCACGCTGTAAATAATGGTTATCAAAAAAAGGGGGGAAATAGAGGTTGATGGTTAGGTTCACCCTCCAGCAGTATATGTATCAAAGAACAACCTGAACTAGTCAAGAAAAAGAACCTAACCTATGGGGATGGGAGGTGTCAGAAAACAAATTGATTCTGAAATACAACAAATATAGAATAAGGAAAAAATTGTCCTTTTCTTGAGTCCCCTCACTCACCAGGGTTTCCCCACGGTGACATGCTTCATCATTGGGGTCCTCCCAGTCCTCTACGGACTGAGGCGTGCTGCGACTTGCGGATTACGTAGGAGCACTAAAAAATCAGACTATGTGTAGTGCAAGTGAAAGAGTGGAGTGGAATTTAAAATTAATCAGCTAGTGGGCCAAATAAACTTTTATTAATGCTCTAAGCTGAAAAAAATAAAAATGGGGTGATATGCTAAAGTCCCTAATTATAATGAATAGGTGTACCTAGCATATGGTCTGGTCAACTAGTTTCGAGCTTCCCCAGCTCTTCGTCAGGACAACACCGGGACCAGCCCAGTGAGACAGTGCCACTCCTAGTCAACCTTAATAAGGTGCAAAATGTGAGACGCTGCAACTGTAAGGCATGCGTAACTTATAATACATACGTAATGTACGTCAGGCGAAATCTGTTGGATATAATAAAACACATAATATTTGGAAAGAAGTAGTTCATAAGTACTGTTATCCTTAATAATTGTGAGCACACTACACCCAAGTGATCAATCACTTCTGTCTGTGATGTGCCTCGTTGTGGGTTCTTTATAAAAAAGAAGAAAACAGATGGATGTTAATTCGCTCTCTCCATGCCGGCGTTTTTGTGCTGAAAAGTGATTGTGATTTAACACAATATCCAATAAAAATAACATGTCTGACACAACACGAAACACACATACACAAACATATAGATGACATAAATAAGCGTTTTACATACTTTTTACAAGACATTAATATGCCTCATGGTCAACGGAGGGGCAATGGCGATCTTGTACACCTAAAGAAACAATGTAAAGATTGCCGTTAAAGCTGTGGTGTGCTTCGTGGTCAATGCGCGCCCTTTTTGGAGACAGAAACGGAAAAGATCGATGTTCTCCGTAAAGCGGGTGGGATGAAATGGAAGAACTGTCCCAGAGCGTTCACTTACTTGTACACGGACAGCCACGCTTCTGAACACCTACTTGGGCCAACATCTACCGGACCGCATACTGGCGTGTCTCCGGTGGGGTGATGTTTATGTAGATCCAAAAGAGTGGAAAGTGAAAAAGGGACTCGTACTCGGAGAAACATCAGGGGCGGCCATCTTGGATTGGGACCGTTCCCCCAGGATGTATAGATGAATAACATGACGGTTTTTAGAGATAGTTGAGGTTACCTTCACACATACTTTTCCAATAGAAGTCAACATGACAGAAAGAACAGGCCTTACCTACTCACAAGATGAGGTCGACAGAATCATAACATCCATGCTTCCCCTGGCTGGGACCAGTACCAGGGACACTAACGAAGCCAGTCAATGCTGGGATGAATTGACAGAACTAAAACGAGAACAAATCAAAACATTGATTCATGGAACTATGATGACGGAATATGTAAGAGCCAACATTGCCCCACGTGGCTTGATAGTTAGGAATGAACCCTTTATTTTCCAAAATGACAAACTCTTTAAGAAGGATTGGTCACTAATATCCTGGCACTGTACCAGAGACTGGCTTGTGCTAATTATAAAAACTGCGGCACGCCTCTCTGAGGAAATGAAAATTGGCATCCATGATTTAGAGGTCCGTTTAAAAACATTTCAAAGCACAGCTGAAATAAAAAAACGGCTTGAGGAACTTAACAAGACCATGACGAAGTTTGAAATAAGCCTCAAAGACACCAAATACATCAAATTACAAAAAGATCAGAAGAATTTCTCTCTAGAAAAAGTGTATCCTTACACCAGAGATGATTACATCCCCACCAATCGCAATCCAGGCTACAACACGGACAGCGATGGCTCTGATACAGGTTCTGATATTTCAGACTCTGGTAGGAACTATAACTTCGCCAACAGAAACAGACGATCAAGAGGAGGACGTCAAAGAAATAGAGGCGGACCCAGATTTGGTTGGCCTTCATACCAAAACATGCCACCATACGCCCCCCCACCACCACATTTCTTCTATGGACCTCCCCCATTTCACCAATCTTACCCACAACAACCTTACCCATATTGGGATGGAGCACAGAACCAAGACCAGAGTCAGTCTTTTTTAGGGAGAGGCAAGACTCCTTTAAGAGGAAAAAACAGACGAGGCCAACAAGTACAATGGGCCCAGCCTTTGGAGACAGAGAGGAGCCACACACGGAGCATGGGACCACCGAACATGCCCTCGACGAGCAACAACCCAGTTTAGTAGTGAACTTGTCAAAAATAACTCTTACTACAGTTCAGAAAAATGTTTTGGAAAAAGGATTAGGTTTTGTACCTACAGCCTCACTGGATAAATTCAGACTTGTCTGCGAATTAAAAGAGTTTATTCGCAAGATCAAACTGGAAATCTACTTTAGAGACAAGGAACCCAATACCAGTATCCCCACAGATACAGGACTACATAAAAAATCCAATTTCACTCCCCCAGCACACAACCTTCCTATCGAATTACTAGCATTCGAAAAAGCGGTGTTGAAGGAGGTAACGGAATTAGACCCGAAAACAATCAAAGTGTTTCATAATACTAGCAAAGCCGAGCAAGAGGCTATAAACCAACTTTCAAACAACAAAGACCTAACTATAAAACCAGCTGATAAGGGTGGGGCAATAGTTCTACAAAACACCCCCGACTATCAAAAAGAATGCCTACGGCTGTTGGCAGATGAACGTAACTATCTGGTAATACACCAAGACCCCACAGAACGTCTACGGATTGAGATTGCCAGCCTGGTGGAGGAATCCTTGGAAACGATTGGATCAGTAAAAAAGAAGCGGATTTTCTGGAAAACAGAAAACCCATAATCCCTTATTTTTACACAATTCCCAAAATACACAAGTCAATGGAGGCGCCACCTGGTAGACCAATAGTATCAGGCATAGG
This sequence comes from Triturus cristatus, assembly GCF_964204655.1. Lineage (NCBI taxonomy): Eukaryota > Metazoa > Chordata > Amphibia > Caudata > Salamandridae > Triturus > Triturus cristatus. The sequence goes on along the minus strand of NC_140585.1, from coordinate 141,406,492 downwards.
TTCTACTTTGGAACCTTTATCTAAGTTTGCTGACGCATTCTTGAGACCCTTGGTTCAAGCCACCGAAACATACCTACAGGACACTAAGGCAGTCCTTAGTTTAATCAAGGACCTTGAGTTCAATCCTACAACCAGTATACTGATTAGTTTAGACGTGGAGAGCCTCTACACCAGTCTCCCACACCAAGACACCTTGGACATCCTGGAGGAAGTACTTTTTCTAAACAACTGGGACTACCATACACCCAGACATGTGGTTCTTGAATGTTGTCGCCTGGCTTTAACTGAAAACTTTTTCCAATTCAATGACACTTTGTACAAACAAACCCACGGTACCAGCATGGGAAGTACATTTGCGCCGAGCTTAGCAGGACTCTACGTACACCACCTTGAGAAACAAAAGATTCTCCATCAGTACAACCCACAAATCAACCATATTAAATTATGGAAAAGGTATATAGATGATGTGCTTTTGATTTGGGAGGGGAACGAAGAAGAAGCAGAGTTCTTCCTGACCTGGCTAAACCAACAAGATCCTTTTTTGAAATTTACTTTCACTATGAGTAAATCCAGTCTGGTCTTTCTTGATTTAAACGTAATAGCACATGAAGGACGAGTAATCACTACTACTCATTTCAAACCTACAGCAAGGAATTGCTTACTAGTCTATGACAGTTTTCATCCCAGAAGTCTGAAAGACAACCTACCTTTCGGACAATTTTTGCGCCTGCGACGCAACTGCACTACACGTCAGGACTATAATATTCAAGCCAATGACTTGTCTCAAAAACTGTTACGAAGGCAATATCCACAATGTCTTGTATCCAGAGCACAAAAAAGAGCTCTAAACAACAACAGAGAGGCACTACTGGAAGACAAACCTGAACACAGACAACCAGATCGCAAACGACAAATTTGTATTACCACCTTAAATATTGCATCAAATCAAGTAACTAAAATAATAAAAAAGCATTGGCGGACCCTGAACAGTGGAGGTTTAGACTTACAAAAACCCATGTTCAGCCATCGGAAAGCTAAGAACCTGAGGGACTTTTTAGTCCACACTCGCCCCAACCCCATAAGTACCATGGGCCCTTTACGTTTGTTACATCCACTACCTCAGGGCCATTACCCATGCAGCAACTGCAGTGTATGTCATTTAACCAAAGTGACAAAAATAGTAACCTACAACAACGGAATGTCATGGGACCTCCGATCCTTTACCAACGGTAACACGACAGGGGTGGTATACCTGATCACCTGTGTCTGCAACCTTCACTATGTGGGGATGACCACAAGGAAGGTAAATACCAGGATAATCGAACACCGGAGTAATTTCAGGTGTAAACGCAATAACACCAAAATGACCACCCATTTTCTGGAAAAACAGCACACACCTAATGACCTTAATTGGGTCATTCTGGAACACGTAAGCAATCAGCAAAACATTGAGAAAAAACTACACGAGAAGGAACAGCGATGGGTTTTTAAGCTACGTTCTGATAGCCATGGTTTGAATGATGACATACCTTGGGGACAATTCACACAAAATTGACACCCACTGTGATAGTCTTAAACTGCATCATTGGGACCGTCATGGTCCTTTTTCCACTACTTGTTGAGATCCGAATAATTTTGATTTTTTGAAACATCAAACCCCTACAGATCTCGTATTGACAATATACTCCTGTTGCAATTATCTAACAACAAATTTTTATTTTTATTTTTTGAGCAGCCTAATAATGGATGTGAGTTTAACACAGTTCTCTTACACCCTTCTCACTATGGCAGCTCTTTTTCTAGCATACTCTGCTGACTTGTCAATGTTTTCTATCGATTGTTTTTTGTCCATTACAATTCCCAATAATTCCTTATTCACGAGATTTCCTCTTGCAAATTAACATTTACATTTAACCTCAACTATCGCTAAAAACCGTCATGTTATTCATCTATACATCCTGGGGGAACGGTCCCAATCCAAGATGGCCGCCCCCTGATGTTTCTCCGAGGACGAGTCCCTTTTTCACTTTCCACTCTTTTGGATCTACATAAACATCACCCCACCGGAGACACGCCAGTATGCGGTCCGGTAGGTGTTGGCCCAAGTAGGTGTTCAGAAGCGTGGCTGTCCGTGTACAAGTAAGTGAACGCTCTGGGACAGTTCTTCCATTTCATCCCACCCGCTTTACGGAGAACATCGATCTTTTCCGTTTCTGTCTCCAAAAAGGGCGCACATTGACCCCGAAGCACACCACAGCTTTAACGGCAATATTTACATTGTTTCTTTAGATGTACAAGATCGCCATTGCCCCTCCGTTGACCATGAGGCATATTAATGTCTTGTAAAAAGTATGTAAAACGCTTATTTATGTCATCTATATGTTTGTGTATGTGTGTTTCGTGTTGTGTCAGACATGTTATTTTTATTGGATATTGTGTTAAATCACAATCACTTTTCAGCACAAAAACGCCGGCATGGAGAGAGCGAATTAACATCCATCTGTTTTCTTCTTTTTTTATAAAGAACCCACAACGAGGCACATCACAGACAGAAGTGATTGATCACTTGGGAGTAGTGTGCTCACAATTATTAAGGATAACAGTACTTATGAACTACTTCTTTCCAAATAACATGTGTTTTATTATATCCAACAGATTTCGCCTGACGTACATTACGTATGTATTATAAGTTACGCATGCCTTACAGTTGCAGCGTCTCACATTTTGCACCTTATTAAGGTTGACTAGGAGTGGCACTGTCTCACTGGGCTGGTCCCGGTGTTGTCCTGAAGAAGAGCTGGGGAAGCTCGAAACTAGTTGACCAGACCATATGCTAGGTACACCTATTCATTATAATTAGGGACTTTAGCATATCACCCCATTTTTAATTTTTTCAGCTTAGAGCATTAATAAAGTTTATTTGGCCCACTAGCTGATTAATTTTAAATTCCACTTCACTCTTTCACTTGCACTACACATAGTCTGATTTTTTAGTGCTCCTACGTAATCCGCAAGTCGCAGCACGCCTCAGTCCGTAGAGGACTGGGAGGAGGACCCCAATGATGCAGCATGTCACCGTGGGGAAACCCTGGTGAGTGAGGGGACTCAAGAAAAGGACAATTTTTTCCTTATTCTATATTTGGTGTATTTCAGAATCAATTTGTTTTCTGACACCTCCCATCCCCATAGGTTAGGTTCTTTTACTTGACTAGTTCATGTTGTTCTTTAAAACACGTTCTGCATTGTTTCAGGTCTCTAAATCTAAACCTGATATCACAACCTCTTATTTTGCTACACTTATTATTATTATTATTTTTTTAAATCAAGCTACAAACGTGAAAACGTAAAAAGTGCTCTTGGTATTCTTATAACTTTAGGCCCTTATTCCTTGCTGTACAGATATTACTATGTACCCAGCAAAGGACTTCACAAAATAAACCAACAGTACCACCCAGCAACCAAGAGCAAAACACTGTGTTGATAACAACCTGCTAGAGAATGGGAAACAGATTAATCAATTTAAAATTTCCACATAAAAATAAGCGTGTGCATCGCTGAAGAAACACGCAAAGCACAAATTTAGTAATTGAAGGATGAGAGTGAGCGCTGCTATGACCTGTATCCTGAAATAAACGTTGAGCGGAGTTACAGAATCATTTCCACATGACCATCGCTAAACAGGCCGTTCCAGAGCAGTTACATTAACCAGCAGTCGGTCCGCCACTCTTCTTGAATCAAGACCACGAACAAAGTAACGCCAGCCACCGCTAAGACGCGCTCCCTGAATAACCTTTAAGAGAGACTCTACGTCGTAGCTAGGCAACCACAACGCTCAGCCGCTCCTCCTGAATCCAATCCTTGCAAAGAGTTTCAGCGTCGTAGCTAGGCAACGACCTCAACACAAGTAATCACGCACAACCACGTAGTGATGAGGCATGTGCAGCGCGTTTCTAAGAACCTTCCTGTCAGGCATCGACGCAACAGGGAACTGGAACATCGCGCGCACAGTGAGTTCTTTCTTTGTTTGTTTTCAAAAGAATTTCCGATTGCACCTTGATAAACTGGTAACATGTGATACGTCAAACTTCAAAGGTTTCACACAACATAGCGAAAGTGTGAAAAACGGGAAATTCTTGAGTAGCGAGATGAAAACCCCCTTTTTTTTTCTTTTTCCTTTTCGAGTGACGGTTCTCCAGCAGTACACTTAAATTAGCAGCACACACCGAAGGCTACCAACTCACACACCAGCCAAAATAAGTGAGCGCTGTGTGTCGAGAGCTGCTAGCTCCCAATACTCCTTAAATAGTGAACACCAAAGTCACCAAGAAACAGCTACCGCTTTACTCACACCACTTCCTTTGATGATGACGCGTGTTAGGATCTTCCTCTTGACAAAGGCTGCCGACTACGCCAGTGTAATATTTCAAATCAGGTCCCAACACGTAATCAAGTTGAAGAAGATATCTTTATTCTTCACAGGAAGATCCTATCCAACAACATCCCATTAGATCCAACTGCTAGCTCCAACTGCTGACCAAAACTCCAGCCCCCCAACATTCTCAGCACATAGGTATGTCATTCTTGACAACAAAACCACTATGTCATACATAGCAACTACCATGGAAATGGAAGATGCCACACATTTCTTGTAAAATCCTAAACTTCTTCCTTAACTGTTTCTCTTAAGTCAATAAGCAAATCTTCAGTAGCGAAGACTGGATAGAGCCTGATGACAGACTCTTGTGATTGTAGGTTGAACTCAGAATCAGCTGCTTGGGCCTCAATCTCTACACCATCCTGCTTACAATATATGACACAGTTCAATTTACAAAGAAGATCTCTTCCTAAACGTTTACAGGACTGGAATCACAAGTTACAAATTCATGGTGTTCATTGATATCGCCCATCTGGGCCAATAATCTGATTAGTATGTTCCTGATTAGTGATATCTACAACTTGGACTTCTTTTCCAGAGTGGGGGTAGTTTAGGGACCTCCACAGTTCTGTCTGCCGAACAAGTTGCTCCTGCATCTATAAGGAAAGACACTGGATGTCCATTTACCTCTCCTTCAACATATAGGCCGCTCGGATAAACTTCTAGCACTGCTCCTCCCATCTCAGGTACCACCATTGTTCCTGATTTAGGGCACTTTCAAACATTATGGGACCTGGACCTCCTTGCATTTTCATTGGGTTTTGGGGAGTTCTGTAATTTTCCTATTGGTGAAAAAGACTTCCCTGCATCTGTAGTTGGTTGTAACTGTTTCGTAATGCTCCAGTATTTGAAACTTTCTGAACAACCATAGGGGGTGTAGGGACTGGTGACATGTCTTCTTGACTAATTCGATTGACCTCTTAATAGAGTGGCCATTCTTTGTTAAGCGATGGCTAACTTTAAACTGGCTGTAACGAACCCTGGCATGTTTGGTTTTAAACATGTTGGAATCATACCCCAACACCGTAAACTGTGTTGGAGGTATGATTCCATGCAATGTAGGACTCCTCTGGGAAGCCCTCAGTGCTCCCGGTATCAGTCTTCCAGACCCAGACAGCAAACATTGGCGGCTGCCGACCAGAGACAGATTCTGCCCTCCTGATGCTGAGCCAAACTCGAGTAGTGGAAGGCAGAAAATTAGGTTTCCTGTCACAGGGAGGCTGTGACCACCTCCCAGACAGGACGTAGTGTTTTGGGACAGGGTGGTGGGGCTCTCTAGCTCCACTAGACTACTTTGAAGGGCAGATGTGGTGCCCCCCTTTGCCTTCAGTTGTAACCAGTTCAGGGAACCTTTGGCACCTGCTCTGGCGCGAAACTGGACAAAGGACATGGGAGGATCCTACCCCCTGTCCAGCCTGTTCTGTGGGTGGGACCCCTGAATCGTCTCAAGCCCTTAAGTGCCCTTTCCTTAGAGTACTTTTTTTTCTTTTTTAGAGTTTTATATAGCGCGAACTAGACCCGAGATATCAGGTTTCAAAGCACTTTACATGAGCACCAGTTTCGTTACAGAAGAACACATTAATTTTTGTTAGGCATGGGGAGATTAACAGGCACATGCATCATGAAAAGCTTTTGCGAGTCCTTAATTGTGAATATTTAGGAATCGCAATTAAGGACTCGCAAAGGCCTATGCATGTAGGAATCGCTATTAAAATAGCGATTCCTTAACATTCATTAATTGCGCCTCACAAATTGCGAGTCGCAATTAATGAATGGCTTCCCATTCATTCCTATGGGCCTCCAGGCCCATAGGAATGCATTGGAGATTGCGGGAGCAATTTGCGAGTACCACTAGGTACTCGCAAATTGCTCCCGCAATTTCTAGGGTGCAAGGGTGTCAAAATGACACCCTATTGCACCCATGTATTTGAACTCTGCACACATGTTGCATACACACATGCTCTAAGGGCATGTGTGTGCGCAACATGAAACTTAGAAGAATGCAAATAAGTGCATTTTTCTAAGTTTTAGCAAATTACCATGAAGTCCAGCTTCATGGTAATTTGCTCCCGCTAATAGCAAAATCGCTATTTTTTAAACTTTAATGCATTGCATTTAAGGAATCTCAATTAGGGCTTCCTTAAATGCAATCGCTATTTAAGGAATCGCTATTTTGAGATTCCTTAAATTGCGATTTTTGCATTTGGGATGATGCATCCCAAATGCAAAAATACCGGTCGCAAAGGGGCAGATTCTGGGAATCTGCCCGTTTGCGACCGGTTTTGTGGTTGATGCATGTGCCTGTAAGTGAGTTACCTAGAATCACAAGTTGTTGAGCGTCATTGCCAAGACTCGAACCCAGTTCCCCAGCTTTGAGGTTGACCGCTCTAGCCATAAGGCAACATCCTCTCCCCAACTGAAGGGCTTACCAGTGAGTGGTTCCTTAGATTTATCGTGGAACAAGACTCGGATCCGAAACCACTTCATCTTCAACCGTCTGGCACTTGGGACTTCATTGGACTTTGCTTTGGAAACTAAGACTGTAACTGGGAAGACTCCTGCTGCTCCTGTCGTCCTGCCAGTCTTCTGTATCATCTGTGCCTGTGCTCCATACAGGTTCCTCTATAGGCCTGTGGACATCCAAGACACCCAAATGAATCTCTCTTGGAGTGAAGGAGTCATTCCCCTGCACCAGCAGGAACCACAATAAAGCTGACCGGTCTGCTGTTCCTCAACTCCCACGGACTCCGAAAGGTTCAGCAACACAGATAGTGATTCTGCAACTCCCTCAAGGCCTGCACTGTCTTCTCAGCAAGTTTGAAGCCAGTATCCTTTGTCGGAACCGCTGGAGCAGTGCCCCTTTGCACCACATTGACTTGCCGTTTCCAAGGCTTGTTGACTCTTTTCTCCAGAGATCTTCAGGCTCCAAAAAGCTAGAGCCTCAAGCATCTCTTGCTACCAAGATCTTTGTCCTCACCACACCCTCTGCACCGTGGGCCTTCATCATTGGTGAGCTGCTCGAGGTCCTCCTGCGACTCCTGTGCCTCCGGCCTGTGGGTCCTCATGAGGATCTTCTTTGGCTCCAGTGGACTCCACTGCTTGCTCAGGGCCTTATCTTTCTTACCTTCTGGTGGTGAGTCCCTTGGACCTTGCTGGTCTAAAATTGCACCTTTTTTGTCTACTATGTTTGTTGCTGTTGCCAAGGTTTGTTGGTGCTCCCGGCATACACCAAACCCCTGGCTCTTGACATGCGATGTGGGAGAGCTCGTGAATGGCTCTTGGTCTTCCGCTGCGTCGACTGCTCCACACAGCTGCAGTGCTAAAGTCACGTCAACTCTCCTGTATCTTCCGACATCGGTGGGCATACGTCTTCTGTGCCTCATGGTCACTCCTGAGTGGCCTAATCTCTGTCCCCTCTGCTTGCAGGTGCCTCTCTTCCTGAATCCACCTTTGGGTTCCACCGGACTCTTTCGTCTTCTTTGCCAGTAGCATCTTCACTGAAGTCCTCCATTGTGGTCCACTTTCTCTAAACTTGGGAAGTTTAGTTTACACTAGGGTAGGTAGGTGCAACACCACACTACAGCTAGTGAGAGATCTCAGAGCTTCCCAGTACGCTAAGCACAGTGGTCTTAAGTCCCAGGAACTAAGGACTCTGTGTAGTCTTAGAAGGAAAAGGCAGGTAACAAACCCACTACAAAATACCTCTTAGAGCTACTTCACCAGGATGACCAGATTCCTGGTGGAACAGAGGAACAGGACAATGTGGGTGGGGATGCTCCTAAAGAAAGGCCAGTAGGGGCTCCCCCTACTGACCTTAATTCTGAGTATGTCCAGGAGGAATGTGTAGACTGCACACTGGTAAATTCTTATCCCCCAGGGAATAGTGCAGATGGCACAGAGGGTGTCCCTAGACGTAGGTTCCCCTTTATTCCTCCTGGGAGGGTTCAGAGTAGGCAGAGGAGGTCTGGGTCTCCCTCTGCCGTGTCCAAAGCTTCAGATCATTCCATAAAGACCTCCATCTCTAGCAAGAGGGGGGGGTCCTTGGAGAGGGAATACCTCCTGATCAAACTTGAGAGAGTTAGTCTTAGGCTCTGGCATGATCAGTTGGCCCTTGACAAGGAGACCCTGGAAGTACAGAAAGCTAGGAAGAAACTGGGACAAGAGTCCCATGGTGGCAGCAATGGTGTACCTAGAATCAGGGGAACATCCTTTGACACTAGGAACTTGAGCAGGATAGTCCCTCCTTATTAGGAGGGGGATGATATCCATATACGGATCACTGCTTTAGAGAGGGCCTGCAAAGTTCAGAAGGTGCCTCAAGGGCAGTGGGCAGCAATCCTGTGGCTCTCCTTTGCTAACAAAGGTGGAGACAAGATCCTCACGGTTAGAGAAGAGGATGCTGACAATTACTCAGTCTTGAAGAGTGCTCTCATAGATGGGTCTGGCTTAACCACTGAACAGTATAGAATTAAGTTCAGAGACACCCAGAAGACACACACCCAAGACCGGGTAGGTTTAATAGACAGTGCTGTTAATGCTCTGGAAGGCTGTTTTCATGGATGCATAGTACAGGGCTATGAGGGATTGTACAATTTGTTGATAAGGGAGCACATACTTAATAACTGTCAGAGTCAACTACTGCATCAGTACCTGGTGGACCCTGATCTGACCTCTCTCCAAGAACTGGAAAAGAAGGCCGACAAATGCATCCATACCAAGGTTAAGCAGAAAACCCATGGTGGTGGAGGTGACCAGAAGAAGCAAGATTCATCCAAATCCCATGAGAAGGGTGGGGAAAAGGGCAAAGACAAAAAGGAGTCTTCTTAAGGTCCCCAAATACCTGCATCTGGGGGTGAGTCCCAAAACTCCAAGCAGGGTAAAAAGAAACCTTGGTGTTATTTATATAAAGTAAAGACCATTGGACAAGAAATGCTGATTGTTCGAAGGCCAAGGAACCTACTGCCACTGCTCCTAAGGCGACTGCTCTCCCTAGCACCAGTACAAGTGGTAGTACAGCAACCAATGGATTAGTAGGGTTAACCTTGGTTTCTGAGGTGGGTTGTGGCCTAGGCAGACTTCCAACTCAGGCTATCCTTGTCTGTGATGGTGGCATAGATCTTGCCACCTTATTAGTAAGTCCCACTTACCTGGGTAAGTACAGACAACAGCCTTTAATAAATGGAAAAGAAGCTATGGCTTACAGGGACACAGGGGGCAGTGTCACCATGGTGACAGAGAAATGTGTGTCCCCTGAGCAGATCATACTTAGTCAGTTGTAGAAAGTAACCAACGCTAGCAATGTCAGGACTGATCATTCCTTGGCAATTGTGAACCTCAGCTGGGATGGGGTAACTAGCCCAAAAAGAGTTGTGGTTTCACCAGACCTACCTGTAGATTGCCCTCTCAAACTCCCAGTGAGAATCAGTCTCATGAGGGAGATGATCTCAGTGCCAGTGAAGGAACTGTTCCAGAGGAACTTGGCCCTGGCCAGGCAGAGTTCTTGGGGGCAGGGGACACTTCCAGGGCTGACTTGACTTTGGAGCAGCAATCCTGACCCTCTCTTGAGCAGCTCAGACAGCACGCTGCTGCTGAGGAAGCAGGGAATGTTAATGGATCCTACAGGACCAATTGGGAAGATGTGCTTCGGTTTTCTGAAGGTAGAGACCCCAAGCCTGGTACCACCAGGAGGTTGGTAATACCCCAGAAGTTCAGAGGTTTTCTTCTCTACCTTGCACATGACATTCCCCTTGTAGAACATCTTGGCAAAGCAAGCCTTGTGACATAAATGTCCCTCAATTTCACTGGCCCCATATGTCTGAAGACACCAAGGAGTTTGTCGCTCCTGTGTCGCTTACCAAGCCAGTGGTAAGTCAGGTGGCACTACAAAGGCCCCCTTCATTCCATTCCCTTTTTAGTTGGGGTTCCCTTTGAGAGGGTAGGGATTAAAAATGTTGGTCCCTTGAACACTTCAACTACATCTGGACACAGTTACATCATAGTTGTGGTGGACCATGCCACCAGGTATCCAGAGGCTATTCCTTTTAGAACCAGTATAGCTTCTGTAGTGGCTAGGGCCCTCCTGGCAATCTTTTCTAGGGTGGGCTTCCCTAAGGAGGTCTTAACAGACAGAGGTACCAACTTCATGTTTAGTTACATCACTTCAATGTGGAAAGAGTGTGGAGTAAACTGTAAGTTCACTACAGCCTACCATTCACAGTGCAATGGGCTTGTTAAAAGACCCTAAAGGGTTTGATCATGGGACTCCAAGAGAAGCTCTGGCAAAAATGGGATGTCTTACTACCCTGCCTTCTCTCTGCCTACAGAGAGGGTCCACAGATGGTGGTTGGCTACAGCCCATTTCACATTTTGTTTGCACATCCAGTTAGGGGCCCATTGTGTCTAGTTTAGGAGGGCTGGGAACAACCTTGCAAACCTCCGAAACAGGATATTGTGGACTATGTCCTTGGTCTGAGTTCACGTATGGCAGAGTATATGAAGAAGGCCAGCATAATCTTGAGGCCAGTCAGAAGCTTCAGAATGCTTGGCATGAGCAAAAGGCTGTACTGACTCTTTACCAGTCAGGCTAGAAAGTGTGGGTGTTGGAGCCTGTGGCCCCAGCAGCTCTCCAAGAAAAGTGGAGTGGCCCCCACACCATCCTTGAAAAGAAAGGTGAGGTCACCTACTTGGTGGGCCTAGGTACTCCAAGAAGTCCCCAAAGGGTACTTCATGTGAACTGCAGGCCTCACTATCAAGGCTACCAAATGCCAATTAGGGAAGAGCAATGTTGTATACTTGGGTCACCTGGTAGGTGGAGACCACGTTCAGCCATAGGAGAGCAAAATCAAGACCATCCTGGACTAGGGTGCTCCACTACCCAGACCCAGGTCAGAGCTTTCTTGGGCCTGACTGGGTAGTACATGAGGGTTATTAAGGGATATGGGCCCAGTGTGACTCCCCTTAATGATCCTAGCACAAAGAGACTGCTTAAGAAAGTTCAGTGGAAAGTTAGCTGTCAAAGGACATTTGATGAACGGAAGCAGGCCATGTGCACTGCTCCCATTCTGCAAAGTCCTGATTACTCCAAAACCTTCACTGTCCATATAGATGCTTCTGATATAGGGGTAGGAGCTGTTTTGTCACAACTTAATGCAGTTAACCACTATCTTTCATAAGCAGAAGGTTGACCCCCAGGGAGAAATGTTGGTCAGCTATAGAGAGGGAGGCCTTTGCTGTGGTCTGGTTCTTGATGAAGGTGGGGCCATACCTGTTTGGCACTCATTTCCTTGTTCACCCAGACCATTAGCCCCTCTTATGGCATAAACAAATGAAGGGTGAAAATCCCAAACTTTTGAGGTGGTCCATTTTCCTACAGTGGATGGTCTTTTCAGTGGAACATAGGCCTGGGTGTAACCATGCCAATGCAAATGTACTCTCCAGATATTTCCACTTAGAAAATGAAGACTCAACTGGTCTCATCTCCTTACGTTTGTGGGGGATTGGGGGGGGGGTGTAGGATCTGCTTTCATGGTTACTGTTAGATCTTGGGGTCTCTAGTTGGCAGAGGTAGGTACCACTGTCCAAATAGGGACCCTTACTTCTAGTCAGGGTAAGGGGGGTACACTCTTTAGATAACCCCTGCTCACCCCTTTGGTAGCTTGGCACGAGCAGACACGCTTATCAAAGGCAATGTGTAAAGTATTTGTACCAACACTCACAGTAACACAGTGAAAAACCACAAATGGACTCCACACCAGTGTAGATAAATAAAGTACTTTTATATAAACTACACAAGACCAAAACGACAAAAATCCAACATACACAGTTCAAGAATATGGTTTCAAAAAGAGTTCTTAGCTTAGCGACAAAATCATTCACCTTAGCGTCAATTTTAGCCAACAGTACCTGGTGATGCGATAAGAGTTCTTAGCGGCGCTCAGGCGTCGAAAAACAAGCAACAGCGTCAGTCCTGAGACCCTGGGGAGGCGAGGCAACAACCCTGCTGCACGCAGTGGGCGTGGGCCACGAATCCGGTCTGTATGGGGAGTGAGGCGATACTTGTATGGATTCCAAGGCGTAGCTTTTCCGGTAGAAATTTACTCGCTAAGCCACGATGCGACAAAATTCGGCCCGCTAACGAGCGGGGCGACAATTTCACCAGCGATGATCTGGGTTGGCTCTGCAACGATATTCGCAGCGATAAAATTCGGCACGCTAACAAGCGGTGCGATGATCTTGGCTGGCTCTGCGACGAAGTTCGCAGCGATAAAATTCTGCCCGCTAACGAGCAGAGCGGGGATCTGGACTGGCTCTGCGACGATGTTCGCAGCGACAAAATTCAGCCCGCTAACGGGCTGGGCGACGATTTCTCCAGCGATGATCCGGCTCAGCGGCAACAGGCTCTGCGACGATGTTCGCAGCGATAAAATTCTGCCCGCTAACCAGCGGAGCGAAGGAAATGTTCTCGCTAAGCCGGCTGTGTGTGAAAAAGTGTAGATCCTTTGCTTCTTTCTTCTTGGTCAGCTTCCCAACAGCAGGCACAACTTCCAGAGGCCCCACAATTGGATCAAGCACTCTCGGAAGGGCAGAACTCACTCAGCAGAGTTCAGGGGGAAGCTGGGGGTGAAGTCCTTTTGTTCCTGGGACTTCTTAACAGGAGGCCAGCTCTTCTCAGGCCCTTGGAGATCTCTTCAAGCAAGGGGACACAGCAACAGCAAAGTCCTTCCCCTCTCCTTGACAGCAAAGCAACTGCAGGTCAGCCCACAAACACACAGCAGGACAGTCCTTCCTCTTCAGTCTTCCAGCTTTCTCCTTGGCAGAGGTTCCTTCTTGATTCCAGGATGATCTAATTTTCTGTAGTCTGGGTCCCAATACTTATACCCCAAAATTCTTTGTCCTCTGCAGGCAGAGGGGCCTTGGCCTAGTCAGAACCAGTTCTGGCCAGTCCTGGAGCACTCTGTTTACTTGGTTTCTTCTTTCCTTTGAGAGAGAGGGGCAGGTTCGTCAGCCGCCCAGCAGGGGGTGGAGCCAGCATTGTGGAAGGCAGGCACAGCCCTATTCAGGCCCAGGTGCTACTCCTCCCACCCATCTACAGGGGAATTTCCCTATTCAGCCCGGGGCTGACTCATCCAGCCTCTGGGGGCCACCCCTGTCCCTGTCACTCACAAACCAGACAGTCAATTCACAAACAGGCCAAGGCACACAGAAAGGGCAGAAAAAGAAAACAGCCACCTTCTAAAAGTTTTCACACACAGGATTTAAAAACCATCCTTCCTAAAAGATGTGTTATTAAATTTTGAATTCAGGGATACCAGACTTTAGCTTTCCATCTTGCTCCTATGGGAAGATATGTAGGTACACATTATACTCAGCATTCCCCATTATAGCCTACGGGCAAGATAGCCTTTCAATAGTGAAAAACGAAAATGGCTGTAATTCACTACCAGAGCATGTCACCTACACCAATACATGCTCTACCTTTCACCTACACTACACCCTGCCCAGGGGGGTACCTAGGGCCTTCTATAGGGGTGTCCAATGTGTACAGAAAGAGAAGGGTTAGGCCTGGCCAGTGTGGACACTGGTCAGGTCAGCATGGCAGTTAGCAACTGCACCCAGGCACTGCAGTGGCAGGCCTGTGACACCATTTTAGGGCTACTCCTGTGGGTGGCACAATCAGTGCTGCAGGCCCACTAGTAGCATTTGAATCACCAGCCCTGGCACACTCAGTGCACTTTACTAGGGGCTGACAGGTGAAACAAATATGTTAATCATGGATAACCAATTACAATAACAACTTACCTAGGGAGCACTTGCACTTTGACACTGATCAGCAGTGGCAAAGTGCCCAAAGCATCTAAACCAGCAAAAACGAAATCCAGCATAGCGTCAAAAATACAGGAGGTAGAGGCAAAAAGTCAGGGGAAACCACGTCAAAGATGCCAGGTCTAACAGTTACCACCTCTTTTTGCTGGTGTTATTATGTTCTTCTGACTAGTCCGACTGGGATTCTGCTAATCAGGACCCCAGTCTATGTGCTTCTTCCCTAAAGTGGACCATGGTGAGTACTTAGGTAGCCCCCAGATTGGCTACTGGTGTACCCATGTAAATCCCTAGTATATGGTGCTAAAGTACCAAGGGCATAGGTACACCACGGGCTCCCCATGGGCTGAAGCACCCATTATGGCACCCATGGGAGACCACTCAAATTGTGACTACAGGCCTGTCATTGTAGCCTGTGTAAGCTGGTGCTAGCACCACTTACGACGAATATAAGTTTTCTTATAGCTGAGGTCACTGCACTTAAAACCTATGTCACCCCTGAAGCAGGCCTTTCAATCCTGAAGGCAGTGTGCTTGGTTATAAGTGTGCCCCTGCATGAGCATGACACCCCTACAATCCTCGGATTCCATTCTCCCGGGTTGTAAGTGCTTCAGCCATCACAATACATAGAGTGGCCATACATCATTATGCGATGGCTAACTCTAAACTGGCTGTAATGAACCCTGGCGTGTTTGGTATAAAACATGTTGGAATCATACCCCGACACTGTAAATAGTGTTGGAGGTATGATTCCATGCACTGTAGGGCTCCTCCGGGAAGCCCTCAGTGCTCCCGGTACCAGTCTTTCAGACCCGGCAAACTATGGCTGCTGCCGACCAGAGACACAATTCTGCCCTCCTGATGCTGAGCCAAGCTCGAGCAGTGGAAGGCATGTCATTAGGTTTACTGTCACAGGGAGGTTGTGACCACCTCCCGGAAAGGACTTAGTGTATTGGGCCAGGGTGGGGGCGCTTGCCAGCACCACTAGACAGCTTTGAAGGGCACATTTGGTGCCCTCCTTGTATACTCCAGTTATAACCAGTTCAGGGAGCCATTGCCTCTAGCTCTCGGATGAAACTGGACAAATGACATGGGAGTATACTCCCCTCTGTCCAGCCCCTCCTGTGGGAGTGAATTGTCCCAACCCTTTCCTTAGGGTACTTAAGGTCTTACCTGTGGGTGGTTCTTTAGATTCATCATGGGACAAGATTCTGTTCTGAAACTACTTCATCTTCAACCGTGTGGGCCCTTGGGACTTCGATGGACTTTGATTTGGGAGCCGGACCCCTGCTGCTACTAGTCTCGTCCTGCGAGTCTTCTGCATCATCTGTGCCTGTGCTCCATCCATGTACCTCTACAGGCCTGTTGACATTCAAGACACCCGAAGGAATCTCCCTTGGAGTGAAGGAGTCATTCCCCTGCACCTGCCCAACCCCAACCTTCCTTCCTCCACAGTGTTTGTTCATGGTCCTCTGGGAAGGATCCTTCTTCTTAAAAACTGCAAGCGTGACGTACCCATTGACTTGAATTGAGCACGCTGTCGTGTTCCCACTCTGCACACGGCTTCTGTGGAGCTCCTGGGTACTTACCTTGGGTGATTTCTTGGGTCCCCAGCTCGTCTACGTCTTCTGGATCCAGTCTCTACTTAGGTTGTGGTTTGCATTTCACTTTATTAGTATATGGTTTGGTCTCCCCTAGAGACCACTGTGTATTTGCGCTACTTAGGTGTTCTATTATAGAAGTATTGTAATTATATCTCTGGGTAGGAAATATTGCAATGTGGTAGTGAGTGTTTATAATAAATACATATTTTTATACCTACACTGTGTGGTTCTTTTTCACTTAACCTACCACTTAGAGAGCTTTCTAAGATTGTCTAAGACCACTAAAAACACCATAAGGGTTGTCTGGATTAGTGTAGGGTGCTACACTTACATCAATCAGGGGTGTGTATAGCGTGTCATCTTTGCGTTCTGCCTGTGAGAAATGAGCGTATCCAGTCAAGGGCCTTTCCTCAGATGCTAGCGTCGTGGAGTCTGGTGGCTAATTTGTGGTGGGAATCGGTGTCGAAGGCAGCTGAGAGGTCCAGGAGGATAAGGGCTGACGTTTGGCCCTGGTTGAGGAGGGCGCGGATGTCGCTGGTGGTGAAGAGTAGGGTGGTCTTGGTGCTGTGGTTGTTGCGGAATCTGGATTGGAATATGTCCAGGACATTGTTGGATTTTATTATTATTATTATTAGGAGCTTATAAAGCGCGCTTATACCCAAAGGTGTCCTGGCGCTGAGAAACTGATCATCCCTGGAGAGCGAGTGTCTAATCCCTAAACAACCAAGTCTTCAAGCCCTTTCTGAAAGAGAGAAGTTCCTCCATTTTTCTCATATGTGCTGGCAGACCGTTCCATGCAGTAGCAGCACCATATGAAAACAGCTTTCCTCCCCAGCTGGCCTTTTTTATCCTAGGCACCACTACTAGATTGCCCTCCAAAGAGCGCAGTGCCCTCCCCGGCACATACTGCTTAAAACAGGCCTTAAGAAACTCCGGGCCAGTGCCTTTTAATGCCTTGAAGACTGTACACAAGGCCTTAAACTGGGAGCGTTTGTGAATTGGTAGCCAATGAAGTTTCCTCATTCCTTCTCGGATTGAGACATGTTTAGGAGTACCTGTCAACAGTCTCGCTGCCGCGTTCTGCACCAACTGCAGTCTGTACAGGTGTTTCTTTTGCAAGTTAAGGTACAGACTGTTACAGTAGTCAAGACGCGAGAGAATGAGAGCCGACACTACTAGCCGGAGACCATCCGTGGGAAGCAATGTTTTAACTTTCCTCAGAATCCTGAGGATGTGAAAGCAGGATGAGACTACACCACTGACCTGATTTCCAAAGTCCAGTTTCTGGTCCATAATCACCCCCAGATTCCTAGCTTTGGGTGTGGGCACCGGTATCTTCCCCAGTACCTCGGGCCACATGGCTGGGGACCAGATGTTGGGATTATTTCCGAATATCATTACCTCGGTTTTTCCAGCATTAAGTTTAAGGCAATTTGCAGCCATCCAACTCGCTATACCTTGAAGACAGTCATGGCACCTTGCTGTCAGATCAGCTTGGGACCCTCTTTGTACCGATAACACAATCTGCGTGTCATCAGCGTATGAGGTAAGTTGGAGTCCATAGGATCTAATCAAAGCTCCCAAGGGACTCACATATACGTTAAAGAGAGTGGGACTCAAAGATGAGCCTTGCGGGACCCCACAGGGAAGGACAAAAGGTTTAGATCTCTCTGCTCCCAATTCAACACTCTGGGATCTGTCGGCCATAAAAGACTTAAGGAGGTTCCAGGCAGTGCCTTCCACCCCGGCCAGAGCCAGTCGGTCCATCATAACACCATGATGGACCGTATCAAAGGCCGCCGACAGATCTAACAGAATGAGGATCGCCTCACCCCCTTGATCCACTGCCACTCTGATTTCCTCAGTCGCCTTAACCAGGGCAAGTTCTGTGCTGTGACCGGCACGAAACCCAAACTGTGTGGGATCAAGGGCCCTCGACCTTTCAAGGAAGGAGGTAAGTTGCTTGTTTATGGCCTTCTCTAATAATTTCGCTGGTAGTGGGAGCCGCGAAATAGGCCTATAGCTATTCGGGTCACACTTATCTAGAGTGGGTTTTTTAATTAATGGTATGAAGTTTGCCAGCTGGCTGTTTACGGCCTTTTCGATGACTTTGTCTGCAAATGGTAGCAGTGAGATGGGCCTGAAATTCTTTAGGTTTGTCGGGTGTGCAGAGGCTTTTTTGCAGGAGGGGGTTGACTTCGGTGTTTCCAGTCATCGGGAAAAGCGGCAATCTCAAGGGAGCAGTTGATGATCTGGCGTGATGGCTGTGGCATCTCTGTGGAAGATGTGGGGGGCGAGGGGTCTGAGTGTGCTCCGGAGTGGATGTTCTTCATGGTCTTTAAGGTGGCTTCTGTCATGACTTTAAGGTGTCTTCTTACATAAGTAAGCACCATGTACTAAGACAGCATCCTACACTTATTTTACATCTCTTTCTCTTTTTGACAAAGAATTCCCTATTTTACTTACGATCGCAAGTGATCCTAGTTCAAACTTTTCACCCTTTCCGCACTGACAGTCTCTGTAACTCATCCACCAATCCCAGCGCACCTCTGTCAAATGTTATCCTATCACAGCGTGGCTTCACTGCTCCCTAGCCAATCACAGTGCAACACAACAGTAATGCAACACTCCAAATCACAGCTCAGCACAGCATTGATGCAACACCTCAATCACTTCAATGCCTCCAACTTTATTTTGTTTGCCTGTATCGACTACAAAAGGTTTTTGCTCTCTCACTAACATGAACCTTCGACTGGCGAAAGTCATAACTCACTGTGTCCACCCCTTGTGTACTCAGGAGCAAATCCCTAACATGCTCTGTTAATAAATTCACACTAGAAATGTTATACTTCTAACTTGGGATGACTGATAGCGCTTCACAGTACACCTCTCTAAATAGGCAAGATTTCACCCATGGTGGTTCTTGCATGGGCCAATCGACAGAGCTCTTACATTCTGCCCACTAGTCTTTTGGGACCACTACTCCAAACAACACATCATAATCTTCCAACAAAACCTTTGATATGGTCACAATCTGCTCCATCTGAGTATACCATTTACCAGGAGTCTCTCTAAGTTTTGGAAGAGTATTAGTAAAATGGAAGAGGTCTGAATGAGACCATGGAACATATATAGATTCTCCTCCCTGAAACTCTCGAAGTTGAGTCTCCTTTCACCCATAGCAGTTTTTTCTCCCTCTTTCCCCTTTAGTTTAGTTTTAACCTTCTCTTTCTTTGACCACTATTCTCTGAGCCTCTCTGTATCACTCCATTCTCTCATATTCTCAATTAACTCCTTCCTTGCAATTCCCATGCCACTTACCTTCTTCAGAGCCTACATTGGTTCCTGGTTAGAAAGAGGATGTTTTTTAAGATACTGCTCGTTACTCAGAGAGCTCGCTACGGAACTGGCACAGGCTACCTACAAGATAGAATCAGGTTCTATGCGCCCCTGAGAAATCTTTATTCTGAAAATCTCTGTCTAACAACCGTGCCGCTATTAGAAAGTCAAGGTCAGGGGGTAGAGCTCTCTCCTTTCTGGGACCCTCCCTTTGGAACAAGCACCCATTGACTCTCAATTGCATTAAGGCGACACCTGTGTTTTGGAAGAAACTCGGGACCTGGCTTTTCTCCTCTCCCTAGACCTGCTCTCCTTTCCTACTTATGGTCTTGCTGCAGTAGCGCCAGGACACTCTTAGGAGTAACAGTTGCGCTTTATAAATCCTATACATAGACATACATTCTCAATGCACCAACTTTCAATATTTACAGCTCTTTTTCAGTTGCATTCCTTTGCAGTTTATTTCGTTGCATTATATCAGCACCGTATTTATACGCCTTTTCCATTTTAGCATTATTATTATTAATTTTATAAGGCGCACAGCTAACCAAAGGTTTCCTGGTGCCATCAGACACGGGCAGAGTGAAAGGAGACTATTGATTGAATAACCACGTTTTTAAGCATTTGCAGAAATTCGTATAGATGGTTTCATTCCGAAGTGACATAGGGAGTGAGTTCCACAGAGATGGGCCCAGGCAAGAGAAAGACCGGCCGCCCATGCGCAACAGTCTGGTCCTAGGAACCGAAAATGTAGCCTGAGTGGAAGAGCGAAGGAGGCGCGGTGGAAGGTAGGGATGGACTAAGGCGTTCAGATACTGTGGTGCTGTACCAGATTTGATTTTATGCATATAGCTCAGGGCCTTGAATTTAATGTGGTTCTCCACCCTAATTCAGTGAAGGTCGTAGAGCGAGCCTGAGATGGAGGTCCTTTTCGGAACCTGGCAGAGTATCCAGGCCGCCGCGCTCTGCACTACCTGAAGTTTACGAATGGCCTCCTTATTGGCTCCTAAATACAGGACGTTCGCCATAGTCCAGCCTGGAAGTAATAAGAGCCTGGACCACAGTTCTTTGCGTGGGACCAGGCAACATCCAAAGGACTTTTTTAAGCCACTTAAGGATGGTGAAGCAGGTTGAGGCGACCTTGACTGCTTGCTGCTTCATTGCCAGTTGGACGTCAATGATTACGCCTAGATTACGGACCTGTTGCGCAGGTTGGGGAAGTGCACCCATTTGAAGAGGCCAGTGCTGGGGGCCCCAGAGTTCTTTATTTTTCCCAAAAATGTGGTACTTCCGTTTTTTCGCCGTTAAGTTTTAGCAAGTTGCCTTGCATCCAACCTGCTATATTTTGTAGCACTGCCTGGAGAGAAGATGACTTGGATGCCTCTTTGGTGGAAAGGGAGAAGATTAGCTGGGTGTCATCGGCATAGGAAGAAATAGACAGCTCAGCGTCTTCAGCAATTGTAGCCAGAGGCCTGACGTAGGCATTGAACAGTAGTGGGCTGAGAATGGAGCCCTGCGGTACTCCGTGAGGAGAAGCTTGGGACTTAGAACTGGCTGACGGAGAAAAGACCTGAAAAGTACGGTCAGTCATGAAATCAGTGAGCTATTTGAGTGCTACTCCGACAATGCCCAGTGATTGTAAAGCTTTTAGTAGGGCGGTATGTGACACAGTGTCGAAAGCGGCACTCAAATCAAGCAGTATGAGTGCCACAGTTTCACCCATATCAAGGTGGTGGCGTAATGTTTCCGTAACTCCCAAAAGAGTGGTTTCTGTAGAGAAACCAACTCTTAAACCAGACTGTGATGCATGTAAAAATTTTGGGAGTCAACAAAATGTGTCAATTGCTGGTTAATATGTTTGTCTAGTATTTTGGAAAAGGCTGGAAGTAGAGAGATCGGGCGGAAATGGGATGGTTCCGCCGGATCAGCATTGGCTTTTTTAGGGAGTCGGAGAACCATGGCGTGTTTCCAATCAGATGGAACAACTGCTTCCTGCAGGGAGGCATTAAGCAACTTCATGATTAGCTTTAGTGATGATGGCTCAAGCTTCTGAAGTATGGCGATGGGTGGGGGATCTCTAGGATAGCCGGATTTAAGGCTGTTTAAGATATGTTTAATAGAGATGGTATCCAGAGGCAGCCAATTTTCTAAAGTGTCGGAGGGTATGGCGGTCTGGTTAGCCAGTGGAGTGGAGCAACCCGATGTAGGGGGGAAAATTCTTAGTTTGCTGCACCACATTGGTTGTCACTACGTTCAGTGCTGAGTAGATTTTCTCCACTTTATCGATGAAAAACTTGGCTAAATCCTCACATTGAACTTTGGTGCGCACAGGGGGGATGGGTTGGCAAGCTAGGGCCAAAAGATCTTTGACTAATTTAAAAGGGTCTTGGAGCTGTTTTGTGCCAATGTGATGGTGTTACTCACATATTCAGCTCGGGCAGCGTTGCAGAGGGAATGGTAGTGCCTTTTTGCTAATTTGTACGCAAGTTTGTATTCTGGAGCATAGTCCTTCCTCCAGCGTCTTTCTAGTGCTTTACATTTGGTTTTCTCTGTTTTTAACCTTTCAGAGAACCACGGGGCAGGAGGTCGGTGATTGTTCACTTTTTTAATGTATGATGGGAGGCACGCATCAATGGATGTTAAAATCCAGGTATGGATGGTGTCCGAGTGTGCTAGATTGACTGAAGTAATGGCAGGGATGTTAGTAGAGAGGTGTTGGTTAAAAGTATCTGTGTCTAGTTTCTTCCAGTTTCTAGACCTCGACTTGGTGGTTAAGATGGGTGTGTTAGCACAGTGCAGATCCTGTCTCATCCCGAACCCGACAAAAAAATGATCAGACCAAAGTCCTGGGAGAGCTGCCTGGCATGAAATATTAGATAGGTTTGTAAAAATGGGGTCCAATAGATGGCCAGCCATGTGGGTGCGACCTGAGTTGCAGAGTAGGATATTCATTGCTGCCAGGTCAGCCGTCAGAGATGTGCTCGTTGTGCATGTTGGGTCATCGGGCTGAATATTCATGTCTCCCAAAATAGTAAATTTGGCAGCGTCCAACAAAAGGGGGGCAATAAGTTCAGGAAAGGCCGCAACCCATGGCCCTGCTGGCCCAGGTGGGCGGTAGATCAAGATCCCAGCATATACCTCTCTCACCACTCACGATGCTTGTATGAATAAACAACATGCCTTTTTCCTCATAATATCCTAGGTAAGCCATTCCCACATTGCCCTTCACTAATTCTTTAAATTCTATTTTTAATTGTCACAAATTAATGTCTGGGTGGGTATCCCTTTACTGGGAGAGACAATCGACAAATCCGTATTAGTTTATTGTCCCAGACTTTCTCTACCAATTATATTTTCTCCTTGGTAAGGAACTATAGCCGTACTTCCTGCACTATGGGCTGCGTCATGGGGTATACTCGGGACCAGTTGTTTTATGCTAGGTCAGAAGCGGTCTCCATTAAAAGAGCTGGTAATATGCTAGGTGCTTATTGCAGCTGTTTCAGGGGTCTGAGTCTGAGCTTAGACAGAGACCTCCATACAGCTTGAGGGCTCGCGGGGCTCCACGAAGGATCCCACAGTCACTGTATTCTCAGGCATTACTGGCAGTGGCGGCTGCACCCCTTATGGCGAAGGAGCGTTTCCCCACTGCACAAAAAGGAAAAATAAAATGACAATAACGTACTGTTATTGTTGTTTTCTTGTTCCCATTGCATGCAGTCAGCAGCCTGTGTGCAGTGTGGGGTGGGGAGAGGCTGGCCAGAGCAGGGGAGGAGTGATTAGCACTCCCAAAGTGAGCATGGCCGGCCCACTTAGGCCGACCAAACACTTAATGCGCACTTCGCATGTTCCTACCAGCATGCATTACACAGCCTGGTCGGGAACATGCTCAGGCTCCCTGTTAATTATGATCCCAAGTAATCCTAGTTCAAATTTATCAACCTTTCTGCAGACAGTCTCTGTAACTCATCCACCAATCCCAGCGCGTCTCTGTCAAAGGTTGTCCTATCACAGCGCAGCTTCATTACTCACTAGCCAATCACAGTGCAACACAGCAATAACATAACACTCCAATCGCAGCTCAGCACAGCAATGACGCAACACCTCAATCACTTCAATGCCTCCAACTTTATTCCGTTTGTTTGTATCGACTTTGCAAAGTTTTCTACGAAGAAGGATTTCCTTTCTACTCTCTCACTAACATGAACTTTTGTCCGGCGAAAGTCACAACTCAGCGTATCCACCCCTTGAGCACTCGGGAGCAATTGACTTACAAGTTCTGTCAATATATTTGCACTAGATATTGTAGACTTTTAACTTGGTGTGACTGATAGCGCTTCACAGTGCATCCCTCTTAACAGGCAAGATTACCAATTCAACTTCTACATGAGGTACCTCTCATCTAAAATTCAAAAAACATCATCAAACCACAACAGCGAGAACTCCAATAAGATCAAGAATCAAAGCCATATGATATTTCTCCTCAATTATTATGTCATCCCTCTCTCACAATGCTTACTACAACTCCCAACATGCAATACACAGCTTACTTCATGCAATCCCAATTGATACCTCGTTGTTCGTCTTTCAGCCCCCCCTCATCTCTGTGGGACCAGGATCAAGTTGGCGGGGTCAATTTAAATCGCGGGGAAAAACGTTTTGATCATGAAGGCACCGGACCCGGTTCTACATCTCATTAATATCGAGCCCAAGGTCTGCTCCAATCGGATCCGTCCTCTGCCACCAAGATCTGTTGGCCTGTGGAACTCCTATAAGATTTCTAGCTAAAGCCAAGCGAATTCAGCGACTGAGGTTCAACCTCCGGAGTGGTGCAGTCCCTGTAGCTCAGACTTTAGTGCTCCACAATTGGAACTGTAACTTTTAAAATTACGGGGCATATTATCAAGGGCTGGCGATAACATTATCACCGCTTTAGCAGCCGTTTTCGGGCGAAAAGTGGCGATAATTTTATCGCTTTATTAACAAAGACACTCTAGCGCGTGTTTCCTTGCCTTAGCACCCGTTTTCTTTCCGCCTCGCCTCGCATCCCTAATGAGATGCAAGGTAGGCGAGCCTCGTAAAACTTCAGTGTAAAATTCGCTAACGGGGCTTCCCGAAAATTTACAACGAGGCCCCGTCCGGTGTAGCGCAGATCTTTTTCGCGCTAACTCGGCCTTAAAGCAGGAATTTAACGTCTGTTAAATTCCTGACTAAGGCATACCTAACATGGGAGGTGGATTGTGGGGCTAAGACCACAGGGCCCTATCATCAACCATATCGCCGTTTTCCACAGAACAGCGCTGGAAAATCAGCGTTGTTCCATGGAAAATGGCGATATCCCTGCTATTGCTGGAATTTTTATCGCCTCGGTGATACGCGTTGTTAATAACGTGCTAACCGGGCGATAAATTCCAGCGATAGACGGCGCTAAATAAAAAAAGCGCTAAGTGCGCTTTGCAATATTTGTCGCCGTCTATTCATAATATGCCCCCAAATTGGGCCGACATAGCACTTCTAAAACATTCTCATAAGAATGACAGACAATTGATCTTTTTAATGCTTTATGTAAGTTTTAAAGTTAAAATACAGACAATTCCATTAGTAAAATAGCTGCATTGCATATCAATAATAAGTAAGGAACTCAGTACAGTTCAGTATAAAATCCGGTGAAGACTGACCTGCTAAGAATAGGGGTAGGGTCTCTCTATTGTAGGAGAAATGCGCACCCATACAGTGCTTCGGACAGTGGGGTTCATACATTGGATGGGAACACATGATACATTAAGACGTTCTGTGATTTTCCCACCACCATTTATGATTCGATCAGTCTCGATTCTGCAGTTTCACTGATGCAATGTTAACAGAACTAGAAGGAGCAAGATTTGTCCCTGGCTGACTACACTCTGGAGAATTCCTCTGAGAACATTGTGTGCTTACTTCTGTGAAACTATTAAAGTTTATTTTAGTAGTGGAATCAAGAATCATATGACATAGGATGACGTTTAAACAGGATGGAAGGCGATGTACACACGGTTGAATAGTAGCAACAGCTCATATATAGTGGCAGATTTTTTTTTTAATAGAAAATTAGCGCTCTCAACAGTAATATACCCAAAAGTGAACATGAAACACTGTAAAGAAAAAATATACCTAAAGCAAAACCCAAATACAACTCTGAGCTAGCTCCAACAAACCTATTTTGTTTGCGCGCTATATACATAGAAGAAGATAACACCCGTTTATTTACTTTTGGATTCCAAAAATTGTAAAGAAAAATATATAATGAAATTCAGTGACTACTCGGCCATTTTCCCTACAAGTTCAAATATCTGGTGAGTTTCCAGCTTTATAAAGTCCTTGATTTGTTGATCAGAAACAAGAAGTTTCTCATGCCATATACCCTCTTATCAGCATTCTTCAATGGAGCCTTCGATAGCTCAGTTGGTAGAGCGGAGGACTGTAGTGGAGAGGCAGACATCCTTAGGTCGCTGGTTCAAATCCGGCTCGAAGGAATTTTGCAAACTCTGATCTCTTTTTCCTCTGATTTACAATATAAAGCGCCTCTTTCTCAGACACTCACACACCTGGGCTTTTCCTGCCTCCTCTCTTCTCCTTTACAAGCCAGCTTTCTCCTTTGACACAGGCGGGTGGGAGTGTCTCCCTCCCTCCCCACTCCCTGTGTGCAGCCCCCACTGCAATACCCCATCATCAGAGAGAGCCAGGGGCCCCTGGGCTGAAGAGCCAGGCCGGGCCCAGTCGGAAGCAGCCCTGGGAGCTGGTTGCTGTGACTCTGCCATCAGATGATGCTGCTGAGAGCGCTGCTGAGTGTCTACTGGGAGGCGTGAAGGTTGTTGTGGGCTGTGAGGGAGGCGTGTGTGTTTTTGTTTAGGCTGTGGCCCCCTGTGTTGGTGTGAAGGAGTTGATAAATAAGACCAGTCACGGGCACGTTGAGAGGCTCGAAAAATAGATGCTCTGAAACGCAGTGCCTATCGGTTCGTCGATAGTATAGTGGTCAGTATCCCCGCCTGTCACGCGGGAGACCGGGGTTCCCGACGGGGAGAATAATGTTTTTTTTTTTTTTTTTAAACTGAGCAAACATTTTGACAATGGGACACCTTTTTTAAATACGATTTATAATATTATACTCATATTAGAGCGTGCTGATACTTTTTATTTAGGGCCACACCTCGTACAAGTTCAAATATTTACTAATGGAATCACAAACCTTTTGAAATCTATCACGGGAAATGTGTAAGTGCTACACCTTTTGGGACGTATTTGTCCCTTTTCATTGTAGGCTGTAGTGTGCGTTCTTGAAAATGGAAACGTTTAATAGAGGGTTATTACTGAGATGAAACATCAAAGTACTACATGAAAGATTATGTGAATTTAAACTGGTATTTTTAAACGCTAAATAAATGAAATGTTGGCGCAGGCTCAGAACGAGTACTTGTCTATACGAAGGTGAAACTTTTCATTTATTTAAGGGAAATGGTTTACAATTTACAGGCATTTTTATTTTTGCATCTTTTATATAGCGCGAACTCGACCCGAAGGTATTGAATCGCTGTACATGAGCGCCGTATTTACATTACACATTCAGGAACGGGGATATTAATTGATTTGCCCAGAATCACAGGATGTGGACGCGACCCCGAGGTTTGTACCCTCGTTTCCTGTACCAAAGTCTGTAGTCGGCAGTCTAGCCGACGGACCACATCTCCTATATTGTGAAAGTAAAAGTACCACTGACCCGGACGTGCACGTCCCACAACCGCCATTCGAGCTTTTATGTTTCTTGGGTCCAGGCATGACTTATACACACAAGTCAGGTGTTTACGATGCATGCTGGGACTTGTAGTCCCGTTTTATAACACCCTACAATTAGGGACACAGTTCCCATCATCCAAAGGAGACTGTCCAGGGGAGCTGCTCCTGCAGGTGTGCACCTGGGACACCTCAGGGCTGCCCACAGGGAGCCCGAGAAGAAGCTCTTTTCACCCTTTTAATTGTACTTTCTATTTTTGTTGATTGTAATTGAGTCTTGATGTTTCCATTCTCCAGTGTGTGATGAGGTGACAGACGTCCTCGGATCGGGTGACATCCACAGATTTCAGTTTATTTAACCCCTTCCCCGCTCATGACGGAACCGTTCCGTCATGAGCCACGGTTGGCGTGTGCTCATGACGGAACGGTTCCGTCATGACAATCCTGTTGGCGGCCGCTCCGCCTGCGCGGCGCTGTTTCCCCGCCTGTGCGGGGCGACAACGCAAATGGGCGGAGTCATGACGGAACCGTTCCGTCATGAGCACAGGCCCACCGCGCTGCCCCCCTGCCCCCCCCAGCGCTGCAGCGGAATGTCCGCAGCAGCGAAGGGGTTAAGGTGCAATCACTGTTTTCCTCGTAGTTTGTATTAATGCTGTGCACTGTCTGTTGCTATTTCCCTCCTTTCATAAACACTACTGTTTTCTACCTAGTATAGCCTATGAACAAAAACACAGGAAGCGGAACATACTCAGCCACATGGTACAATTCTCATGTAATTCATGCTGGGTCACACTCCCTGGTGGTCTAGTGGTTAGGATTCGGCGCTCTCACCGCCGCGGCCCGGGTTCGATTCCCGGTCAGGGAAGGTAATATTTTCTTTGGGTTTGTTTTCACTTCTGTAGTTTATTTTTGTCAAGGGTACGTTTCCTTTCCTTTTCTATTGCTGTATTGAAACACACTTTTTGCATTTTAAAAATGTAACAGTTCCATTGCTTTCATTTCGTCTTCAATTGCGTTGTCACCGGTAATAACAACATTTCATGGACAGAGAGAGACCACTTATAGAGTGAGTGACTGCTGGTTCACCAAGCTTAAGAATACTTTTTGGTTGACGAAAGTAATCATATTCGTAATCATATAACATCTGAGTGACACTTTTCCTTAGGAAGTTTTTCTTCCAAGTAACAGCTCTTGAAGTTGTAACCAGTCGATGTTGAAATTCGTTCTGGGGTCTTGGTTTATCCACAGACCTCTAGGAGATTTCCCCAAGAAGCAAACGTCCCTGCTATACCAGAACAATACTAGATAAGCGACAGCAGGGTGTGTTCAAGGAGTGGGGTAGCCACCGTTCTTAGGAAGAAAATACCTGCAATTTGTTTACGTTTTGCTACTCTGCAATAGCTAAGAGCTGACAGGTGAAAATAATTTCTATAAAATTGACAGGATTATTTTTAAGGCTTTCTTCTGAAACGATTTTGACACCTCGCATAATTATGTATGTGGGTGTTGTCTTAGGCTTATTTTTCAGGAGAGCCAAAACATGGTTTTAAATGCTTTTCTCAATATTTTTATTGTAAAAATACACACCAGGCCAGTAAAAAACAGCCAGGTCACAACCCTAAGAAGGGGGTAGTCCTGCCCCAAGGAAACTGTAGTAATCTAGTCCACGCTGGTAGGTATGATCCAAGATAGTTTATTCAAGTCAGGTACAGGATCAGTATTCAGCAGTGAATCAGATGTAATCCAGCCCCACCAGGAGCAGCCAGCAAGGCGCTCAGCCCAACTCCTACTGTGGGTTGCATAGATGAACATTCCACATTACATCATCTCCACAGTGTTCCACTGATGGAGAAGTAAATGGCAAGAACAACACTATATCAGGATACTACAGAAACCTAGCAAAATGGTCCCTGCCGCTTGGAATTAACATGTCCCCTTAGCCCCTGTCTAGTTATTATTCTTAAGCAATCGATACCGTTAAGTGTTTAAGAATAAACTAGAAATCAAATATCAAGCCATGCTAAAAAAGAAAAAAATATATTTGAACAAGTTGAATTATCACCTTTCAATTAATCGAATACCTCAACAACTTTGATAATTCTGCATTTGCTCTTTTAAAATATGCACCTGAATAAATTAGCATATATAATTCAAAGGGGGTATTTAAAATTAAAATAAACAAAAATATCACTTTGATGTAAGTGATATTTTTGGCAAGGTTTTCAAATATAAGATTAGCAAGTGTTATCCATGCAGAGGCAAAAACAACAAAGGCAGTTTACCATTCCATGCACAGTTTTGCAGCTTTGGATTCATAAAATCCCACCCAAGCCAACCTGGAACAAGTACATTGATGGTGGCACTTGTGTTGGAAAGGTGAGTGCAGGCACAGCCCTCTTGTAGGGGGCTGCACAATGACGTGTCATCAGGACACTACAGAGACTTGTGGCAGAAAGACCCTGCCCCTGTAGCCAGCAGACAGCACTGCCCTGTACACAGGGACCTTAGATTCCATGCTCCTTCTCCGGGAGGCCTCATGCAGCAGACTCACTCTCACAGGAGACCTCAATCGCCCCTCTCAAGATACCTGGCTCAGGAGGCGTCTGCTCTAGGACCCCTGAGACAGTAGCTCATACCTCAGATGACCTTGTGTAACATGCCCCCACACCCCAGGGGTATTCAGAGAGGAGGGTCCTGCCCCGGGAGGCAGTTGCCCCACCCATAGGAGACATCTGACAAGAGGCTTCTACTAACAAGGCATTTCTGGGCCCTAGTCATCTTTATATGGTGAGTACCACTTTTGATACTCTTCAGTGAGTCCTTTTTCTGAATCGCTATAACCTGATATACGCCCCTCACCCCCTCCAGTGTTCTTGTACATCATAGCTTGATTGCTGGCTGGGTCTCCATTTGTGCTCGATAGGTGCCACCTAGCATTAATAGTCCTGTTCACCCAGTCTTCCTCTTCTTCTTCTGGTGAACTTCACACCACCTTCTTTTGGCCCATACTGAAGAGCGGTGTGATTGTTGTACCTATAACCCGAGAAACACCATTTGTGTTACTGCACATAATAGCTTGACTCTACCGGTAACTTGACCACTCTCCATTCTCCTTTCCCGTGCCTCCACGTGTCTCCCCCCGCCCTCCCGCTCCCCATTGCTGTCTGCTCCCACCACCTAAATAATAATAAAAAATATATATATATTACCTACTGGCGGTCGCCAGTAGGTAGTTATAGTTAGGACCACGTTTCCATAGGAAATCCGCAACATTCTATTTTGAATAACTTTGGCGCCGGTCGACGAATCCTCGCGAATTTTCCAAAATAGGTGGGACGCTACGCTCCGCTCCTACCCTGAAAGTCTCGGGGGGATTCGTCAAGCGGGGCTGAGATAAAAGGGGGGTCCCAAAACGCGTTTTTCCCATGCATTTTTCCATAGGACCTTTAGACAGGGCTACAGCCCGAACGGCTGAACAGAATTACTAGAAATTTGGCAGAGAGGTAGTCCTCAGGTCAAGGAAGTGCCTTTTGTAGGTTTGGTGTAAATCTGTTCAGTAGATTCTGAGAAAATAGCCTTTAAATCAATATATATATCTGAGCCAGCTTACGGTGCGCTTACGGTGCGCTTACGGTACGCTTACCGTACGCGTACGGTGGCATGCGCGAGCGCGATTATGATTGGCTCTTAGATCTTAGTAAACATTCGAATCGGCCGAAACCAGGAAGCGGCGGCCGCCATTTTCTCTCTCGCACTGAGAGAGATGATTAACAAACAAAGCACAAAAACATTTAAAGGGGCTGTTTTGACAGCTCCCACACACATAGCCATGTACAGGGAGTCCCCAAAGATCCCCCAAGGCCAAAAACGGATTTTTTTTTTTTTCGCTAATTTCGCCGATTACGCTTACCGTACGCGTACGGTAAAAAAACATTAACACTAACCCCACCCCGTGTGCAATTGGTGACCGAAGGTCACCAATTGTGCATGGCTTATCACATAAGTAAAAAACGAAAAGATTAAAAAAAAAAATATTAAAAAAAAAAATTATCCACACTCTCTCCACCCCGTGTGCAAATGGTGCCCGAAGGGCACCATTTGTGCATGGCTTATAACTAATGCGAAAAATTAAAATATTACCTTTAAAAACGAAGTGCATCATATGTCCTCCATGTGCGCACGGTGCGCGAAGCGCATCGTGCGTACATGGCCCATCTAGCGTAACATGGCCCATCTAGCGTAACATGGCCCATCTAGCGTAACATGGCCCATCTAGCGTAACATGGCCCATCTAGCGTAACGTGGGTACGCGGTGCGCGTAGCGCACAGCGTGCCCACCGTGTGTGCACGGCACTAACTGCGTAAAGTGGGCGCGCGGTGCGCGAAGCGCACCGCGTGCTCACTGTGCGCGCACGGAACAAACTGCGTTAAGTGGGCGCGCACGCCACGAATGGCATAAAGTAACTTAGCATTTAAAAAACCGTACAAATTCACTGAAAAAACCATAGTTTTCACACACGTTATAGTTAGGAATTAGCATTTAAAAAACCTTGCAAATTCACTGAAAAAAACCATAGGTTTCACACATGTTATAGTTAGCGGAAATTTTACTGATAAAAAACCAATGAAATTCCCCCGTTATAGCTAGTGCAGGAAACTATAACTCACGCAACCGCAATCTTCTGCTGATGACATATGTGTCTTTATGAAAAGAAAATATTTGTAATATATGTATAGCTAAAAATGTATGGAAGAAGACCTGGGTAAATAAGTGTCTAAATACAGTATTAGCATCAGCAGAGGATTGCGGTCGCGTGAGTTATAGTTGCCTGCACTAACTATAACGGGGGAATTTCATTGGTTTTTTATCAGTAAAATTTCCGCTAACTATAACATGTGTGAAACCTATGGTTTTTTTCAGTGAATATATATATATATATGTATGCTCCAAGGTTGTCCACCAGATTGGGGAGCACTCAAGGACCAGCGATACCACATGGACCATGCAGCTATTGTGGTGCAGCCTGACGCGTTTCGCTGATGTAGCTTTCTCAAAGGCTGATCACTCCTGTTCTCCAATGGCGTGCGCAGTCATTCAAATCACTCATGCTGCTTGCTGATAGGTCAGCCATCTCGCACAGAATTGTGGGGCATGTAGTGTTCATGCTGCGCCATCAAACCTTGTATAGGTGCCAGGAGACTGAAGATTTCTAATGCTTCCCCTGTATGGGTCACAAGGGCTGGAAAGTCCTTATTTTCGGTGCCAGTTCTTCCACAGTGAACCGGGCAGATTCCCGACCCAGCGGCCCGCTTTGATTGATGCGGTGCAGTCCAGCCGCGGGGGCAGCACTGTGGAAGAACTGGCACCGAAAATAAGGACTTTCCAGCCCTTGTGACCCATACAGGGGAAGCATTAGAAATCTTCAGTTTCCTGGCACCTATACAAGGTTCGATGGCGCAGCACGAACACTACATGCCCCACAATTCTGTGCGAGATGGCTGACCTATCAGCAAGCAGCATGAGTGATTTGAATGACTGCGCACGCCATTGGAGAACAGGAGTGATCAGCCTTTGAGAAAGCTATATCAGCGAAACGCGTCAGGCTGCACCACAATAGCTGCATGGTCCATGTGGTATCGCTGGTCCTTGAGTGCTCCCCAATCTGGTGGACAACCTTGGAGCATACATTTACACGCGGCAGTCCAGCCGCGGGGGCATCACCACCGCATCAATCAAAGCGGGCCGCTGGGTCGGGAATCTGCCCGGTTCACTGTGGAAGAACTGGCACCGAAAATAAGGACTTTCCAGCCCTTGTGACCCATACAGGGGAAGCATTAGAAATCTTCAGTCTCCTGGCACCTATACAAGGTTCGATGGCGCAGCATGAACACTATATGCCCCACAATTCTGTGCGAGATGGCTGACCTATCAGCAAGCAGCATGAGTGATTTGAATGACTGCGCACGCCATTGGAGAACAGGAGTGATCAGCCTTTGAGAAAGCTATATCAGCGAAACGCGTCAGGCTGCACCACAATAGCTGCATGGTCCATGTGGTATCGCTGGTCCTTGAGTGCTCCCCAATCTGGTGGACAACCTTGGAGCATACAAATATATATACATTATACATATATATATATACAGTGGTCCAGGCATCAAATTGCAATTGCCCAGCCCACCTTAAAAGCTCTTTAGTGCTACTTCTGTTTCTTTTATTATTATTATTTACCAGTCCATATAGGATTGGTAAATAAAACAACAAACACTGGCTACATCAGTTTTATTTTTAGTTGGATGGGATAGGCTCTCATTGTATAGTATGGAATGTTATGGCCTGTCATTTTATAGTATAGTACAGAATAGGCACTCATTGTACAGTATGGAATGGAATGGGATGGTATGGCCTATCATTGTATAATATGGTATTATATGTGCTCTCATTGTATAGTATGTTATTGCCCGTCATTGTATAGTATAGTTTAGTATGGCATGGTATGACATGGTCTGTCATTGTCTGGTAACGTATAGTTAGGCTTTCCTGTTTTCAGTTTCTATTTTTGTTACATTCTGGTGGTGTTTTTTCAGTGTTTTCCAGTGAAGAGGTGGATGTGGTGTGAGTTTCGAAACTTGATTGTGGTCACGTATCACCGGGGCTATACATGGCTTCTCAGTCCGGCCCCATTCTGAGATACCTCTCAGTCTATGTGGTGTCAGTGACAGGCATCTCTTGTTGTGAGTGCAGTGTCCATAAATTGCACCTCTTGTGCTCTGGGCGGTGTCTGTAAGTAGCGCCTCTCCTTGCAATGCTATCAGAGAGAGGCACCTCGCATTGACTGCACCTGAGAGACACTGTCTTAGCTGCCACGACACTGGTCAAAGCCCGGAGCACAGGCCATGCCCTGGACCTTTCGTCAGCCAATGGTTATGGCAGCTGGAACAATGGCATGATGACATCACAATGTGCGCCGCTCCGATAATTTCCTTTGGCGCAAATTGTTGGGGGTCTGTAGATCCGAAGGGAACGACTTGAACTAACAAGATTCAAAGAACCAACAGATGAGCAGACAAAAGGCACTCAATATATGAAGGCAAGAAGCCTTGAACCCCCAAATTCTTGAACATTTCAATGCCTTGGACGCCCACATTTCAAGTTAAGGTTGCCATGAAGAACACCATTCTCCAATACTGGTCTTATCTGGAAACTGAAGGACTGATTGGCCTCACTTGAAACATCTGGACTACAGTTCTGGATCATGATAGATTGCAGAAAGAAAAACTGGACTGGAATATAAACTTGATCCTTCCCTCCCCCATCGGGGGCTCTCCATAGTACATCTGATGAATTGACCATACAAGCGTGACTCCTAAACAATGCGTAATGTGGATTGCAAACGACAGTCTAGCAGCCCACGATCACCGTGCAGCCTTAAAGTTAGCATCAGGCTGGTTCCATGAGCTCAATGTAAATAATATCCACCATGAGGGCAAACAATATGGAGAGACTGAGGCTCAGCATATACTAGTAAACTCCTCTCACCCCTTGGAACACATGCCATTTTAGCAACTCAACACGGCTGTAAAATGGTGCTCCTCACTAGCCCCTCAAGCACGCAAACACCCATAATCTCCTCTCTAATTTTATTATCTGCTGCCTGCACTGATAAACAGATTTCTGCACTTTGTACTCTGAGATCTCACTAGCTCTCTAACTGTATTCATAGCAGCTTGTTGGGCCTGTAGAGGCTTAAAGCAAGCGACCACTTTTCAGGGGAGTCCTCCTATAGATGCCTTAATTTTTGAGAAGCCGCTGTGGGTCTAACGGAGTAGTGTCCCACTACTTTTTAAAGCTACCAACCTACTTCAGTGAGGATTTGGTGCTATTCTATTATTGTTGCTGACATGCTTACTTAAAAGCTCTTATAACTCATTCCGCAGCACTCCATGGGAATCTGATTCTGAACATATTTACACGCAGAAACATAGAAAAATAAAAGCAGGAAAAAACTGATTGAGGGTGGGCCCTGGAAAAATTAAATACACAAAAGCAAGGCTGCGTCGGAAGCCTAGTGAAGGAAAAACGGCCCAAAATGAGCAATGCCGCTCCTCGCTCCACAAAGATGCTTTGCATGTAAAATAATAATATTTTTTTATATTGCACTTTTTATATTGGCCAATGCCAGAAACCTGCCGGGCAGCAGTCTAGCGTCCTGTCAGAGGATACTGGGCCGGTTCAGCCAGGATAACTCCCCCAAAAAGCTCAGACAGGCCGAGAAAAAAGAAAACACCACGAAAAGAACAGCATTCGCGCCTGACACAAAACAGCAAAGAGCTCACGTCAGCAAATGAGTAATTTTCTCTCTGTAGACATTGTTTTGCACTTTTGTGGCACCCCAGTAAAATAAATACCCCCAGTACTAACCTCTGACACAAGTATGAACCTATTCAAGGTACTGCTGAGGCCTAGCAGAGGTGCAGTCACTATTACAGCACCAAAAATATTAGTAGCTCGTGGTGGTTTTCATTGAGCATAAGTAGCTCTCATTGCAGAAAGGGTTGGCGACCCCATATCATATACAATCCCACTCCAGAGTGTGTAGGAGACGTGCCAGGGACTTATAAAAGAATGTTAGGGGGCCGTAAAGACAACCATGGGGACAGCGCATTGCCACTAATGTAGGGAGGAGTCAAATGGGAATAACACCACCACTTGGAGACTGTGTGTAAAAAAAGGGATTGAAGCCAGATTATTGCACGGTCACGAGGGCCAATGGCATGAAGCCCTTTCTATGGACACTGACTCATGCTTATGAATTAGGGCTTTGGCACACCTCCAGCCACCTCCTGTGGAAAGTCACTGGAGGCTGCGGACAAAGCCTCGTTAACAAGTGAATGGTCTTTTAAAGACCTGTGAAGTACTCGGGTGCGGCTGGCAGATCAAAAACTGTCTTTGTGTGTGCCCTGGAGGCTGTCTCAGCCCGGACTGACAAACACGACGGGGGGAGAGAGGGGCTGAAGCCCGTTGAGCCCAATAGGCGTTGCGCGCCTGACCTGGAGAATACTCTCAACAGAACTCTGAAAACGAACCCAGGATCGAATAAAGGCAGACAGTACGGATCTCAACTGACAGTTGATATGGTCTCATGGAAATGAGCTATCGAAGAGCGGAGAGAGTTTCTGCTTTCCATGAACAATTCCGGAAGTCATAGGGGAGCTCAATGTGTCTCCCTAGCCCGTCCACCAGTCCCGCCGAGGCCTGACAGAAAGTGTATCTTTAACTATGTGTACTAGGCTCTGTTGACTGTAAGACTGGCAGGTGCGCATCTCTAAGACTCCTAGAGGACGGACTCTAGGCGCAGCACAGAGTCAAACACTCGGAGCGTAAACCTGGAATCATCCCTAAGAGTTTCCTGCAGTGGATCGGGGTTGGGACTGGGTAGGATTCCAGCCATTGGGAGCCCCGTACAAACGGCGGGCCTCTGCTCTCGTTAGTCAGTCCTGCCTTGACCATGGGTTACGTCATGGCCCCACCCGAGAGCCTCTGGTGGGGCCGGTGTCTACTTCCAAGCTTCCTGGTGCAGGGCCGGCTGCCAGACATGTGCCAAAACCGCAAGCAACGAAGACTGTTTCTGTGCTCAGCCCCGCCCCCTGGAGCTCTGAGAAGTGGTGAAAGAAAAACAAAGCCTTGTTAAGTAAATGGTCTTTTTAAAGATGTCTGAAGTACTCGGGTGCGGCCGCAGTAAGACAGACGGCAGACCACAACAGCTACTCTCCCCCCATGTCATCTATGGAAATCAGTGACACTCAGTTTAAACCGGGTCAGCAGATTTTCATCCGGTAGGGTACTGTCAGGCAGAGTCGGTTTTAAGGGATTTCCGGACAGCCTACGTATAGTCTGTCACTGTAAAGTAGCACATGGTATGATATTATATGTCCTTTCGTTGTATAGTATGGTACAGAATGGTATATTGTGGTATGGGGTGGCCTGTCTTTGTATGGTATGGTATGGTATGGCCTGTCATTGTATGGTAAGGTATGGTATGCCCTGTCATTGTATGGTATTGCATAGTATGGTATGGTATGGTATGGCCTGTCATTGTATGGTATGGTATGGCCTTTCATTGTGTAGCATGGCATGGTATGACATGGTATAATATGGCCTGTCATTGTATGGTAAGGTATAGTTGTCACTGTAAAGTACCACATGGTATGATATTATATGTTGTTCGTTGTATATGATGGTACAGAATGGTATAGTATGCTATGGGGTGGCCTGTCTTTGTATGGTATGGTATGGCCTGTCATTGTATAGTATATTATGTTCTGTCATTGTGTGATATGGTATGGTATGGCTTATCATTGCATAGTATGGTATGGTATGGCTTGCCATTGTAGAATATGGTATGGTATGGAATGACATTTTATTGTATGGTAATCTTTGTTATAATGTACACATTACGCTATGGGTTGAAACAAAAATAGAGTAACCAAACAGGGATAGGATAAAAAGCGATTTACAATGTAATGTTGTTTTCACGCTAGAATTTTCTATTCAACCAACCCGTAATTGTGCATTGTTATTGTTATTGTTATTATGCTGCTCTACGTTTCGTGGCCACAGAAAAGTGGCCTGCTGGCAAATTTACGTATTTCAAATTATGGAGGCACAACAAAACTTCAAATCTTTATTCCAATTGTGCAAACATGAATCAATTTAAAGCACACCGTGTATTTGTCATAAGGCATTTTAATCATGCCCAAGAAATCCGATAAATCATGAAATACGAAACAAAAAACCACATTAGTACAAATAAATGAGGGAATACTTAGTAGTGAGAGCATGAAGCCATGAATGTATTTTAAAATCATTGTAAAAAAAGACGCTAACAACCTGTTGCCTCCTAGTGTCACGCACATGTAGCAAGACCTTTTTGGAAGGACTCACATTGTATTTTAACATTCAAGTTGTCATGCTGCTTTAAATTTCTCTTCATTATATAGTATGGGCTGATCTGGTCTGGTATGGCCTGTTATTGTGTAGTATGGTATGGTCTGTCATTGTATAGTATGATGTGTATGGTATGCCATGTGATGGGATGCGGTAGGATGTGATAGTAGCCTGTCATTGTATAGTATGGTAGAGTATGGTATGGTCTGCCATTGTATGGTATGGCCTTTTATTTTAATTGAAATTGTAATTGCATTTTTATAGTGCTTACTACTCCTGATGAATGCAAAAAAGAACAATTGATGGCCATAATGCAGAACAATGTCAGACATTCACCCCAGTACAGAGATCTGAGCCTAAATCCATCGCTTTTTTGCTTCCCATGCCATTTTTATTCTGAACCCAGCCATATGCAAATCAGTCTTGACCCTGCGCCCAATGGGAACAATCCAGCCCGAACTGCCATACCAGGTCCTCCCTGGACTGGAAACAGACATCCTAGGACCGGTTTCAGCCTCATCAGCCAGGATAGTTTGACTCGAGTGGCATGGAGAACACGGGACCCACGTCTGGGCATACCCATTCCACTTGGGGTGACAAATGCAAAAAGAACAATTGATGGACAGAATGCAGAAGAATGTCATACATTCACCCCAGTACAGAGATCTGGGCCTAAATCCATCGTTTTTTTGCTATCCCCATGACATTCCAGTTTTAACCCAGTCATATGCAAATCAGTCATGACCCTGCGCCCAAGGGGAACAGTCCAGCCCGAATTGCCAGGCCAGGTCCTCCCTGGACTGGAATCAAGCATCCTAGGACCGGTTTCGAGGTTTCACCCCCCATCAGCCATGATAGCCTGACTCCAGTGGCATGGAGAACATGGGACCCACATCTGGGTATACCCGTCCCACTCGGGGTGACAAATGCAAAAGGAACAATTGATGGACAGAATGCAGAACAATTTTTCTAGATAGAGGGTTTTTAGTAACTCAGGAAGTGTGGTACTCTGCTCTATAAACGTAAGTATTAGTAAGCTCTGTAGTGTATGGTGCAACCAGGTAAGGGGATAAGCCCTATAACCCCTCAATTTTGTGTAGGAAAAGCCTACACTGCTACAAATACAACAAAGTCCTGGGCACACATAAAAATACTTGTGCAGTGAAATT
Source organism: Triturus cristatus (assembly GCF_964204655.1). Classification (NCBI taxonomy): domain Eukaryota; kingdom Metazoa; phylum Chordata; class Amphibia; order Caudata; family Salamandridae; genus Triturus; species Triturus cristatus. Next base: position 141,367,417 of record NC_140585.1, on the reverse strand, counting down.
GTATCAACACAGTTCGAGTGAATTATTAAACAAAGGTCAATTGTCCTCGTTGGTAGAAAGTTTCTTTGTCTTTATTCAATTTTTCATTAGAGCGAAAAAGAAACCAGCCAACACATGTTTCGTCGCAAATGGAAATTCATTCTGTGACTTCCTCAGGGCTGTATGATGGAGAAAATGATTTTGGTAGGTGCTCCGCCGGTGATAATTCCGACCCGGCTGGCCAATGTAAAGTCCTAAAATAATGGACTGTTCTGTGAAAGATGCACCATGATAATGGTGATCCAGTTGCTACGTCTGCCGTGAGTCTTCCCAGGGTGAAGATACGATCGTGTCTGCAAATTGGATCTAGAGTGTGTGCGCTAAAACTCCTCAAGGCAGTGTGCTGTGTTCCGGGTGTGCATCTTTCACAGAAGAGTCCATTATTTTAGGACTTTGCCAAGTTGCCAGTGAGTCTATCCGCACAGAGCGGGAGGCGCAAGAGTTTTCCCCTCTGCTGGCTGCAGCGCGCCTTCTCTGTGTGGCTGCGAAGCTCCTGCTCCCCTTTCCTTCGGCGAGCATTCCCGCTCTCCGCTGCAGTTAGCCTTCACTAAGGATATGCCGGGGCCCTCTGTGTGACGGTATAGTATGGTATGGTCTGTCATTGTTTAGTAGGGTGTGGTATGGCCTGTCATTGTATAGTGTAGTATGGTATGACTTGTCATTATATTTTATGGCATGGTCTAGTATAATATGGCCTGTCATTGTGTAGTATGATATGGTCTGTCATTGTATAGTATGGTATGGTATGGTACGGCCTATCATTGTTTAGTATGGTTTAATATGACTTGCCATTGTATGGTATGATATGGTATGACTTGTCAGTGTATGGTTTGGTGTGGCCTGTCATTGTACTGTATGGTATGGCCTGTCATTATACTGCATGGTATGATATTGTATGGTTTGTCATATAGTATGGTATGATTTAATATGGATGCCATTGTATGGTATGGTATGGTATGGCATGGCATGGAATGGTATGGTCTGTCATTGTACAGTATGGTACGGTATTGCCTGTCATTGTATAGTATGGCATGGTATTTTAAGGTACGGTATGCTCTGTCATTGTATAGTACGGTATGGTATATGTATTTTATATATATATATATATATATATATATATATATATATATATATGTATAATAATATATAATATATGTATTGTATGGTATGGCCTGCCATTGTATAGTATGGTGTGGTATGGCCTGTCATTGTTTAGTATGACACGGTATTGTATGATATGGTAGGCTCTGTCATTGTATGGTATGGTTTGGTATGGTATGGTATGGCCTGTCATTGTATAGTATGGTTTAATATGACTTGCCATTGTAGGGTATGATATGGTATGACCTGTCAGTGTATGGTTTGGTGTGGCCTGTCATTGTATAGTATGGTATGGGCTGTCATTATACTGCATGGTATGATATTGTATGGTCTGTCATATAGTATGGTATGATTTAATATGGATGCCATTGTATGGTATGGTATGGCATGGAATGGTATGGTCTGTCATTGTACAGTATGGTACGGTATTGCCTGTCATTGTAGAGTATGGCATGGTATTTTATGGTATGGTGTGCTCTGTCATTGTATGGTATGGTATGGTATATGTATTATATATATGTATTTATGTGTAATAATATATAATATATGTATTGTATAGTATGGCCTGTCATTGTATAGTATGGTGTGGTATGGCCTGTCATTGTTTAGTATGACATGGTATTGTATGATATGGTAGGCTCTGTCATTGTATGGTATGGTTTGGTATGGTATGGTATGGTATGGCCTGTCATTGTATAGTATGGTTTAATATGACTTGCCATTGTATGATATGGTATGACCTGTCAGTGTATGGTTTGGTGTGGCCTGTCATTGTACAGTATGGTATGGGCTGTAATTATACTGCATGGTATGATATGGTATGGTCTGTCATATAGTATGGTATGATTTAATATGGATGCCATTGTATGTTATGGTATGGTATGGCATGGAATGGTATGGTCTGTCATTGTACAGTATGGTACGGTATTGCCTGTCATTGTATAGTATGGCATGGTATTTTATGGTATGGTATGCTCTGTCATTGTATGGTATGGTTTGGTATGGTATGGTATGGCCTGTCATTGTATAGTATGGTTTCCTTCAACCAGGACCGGCCCCATAAACCAGGAGTAGGACTCGCCATCATCCACAGAAACACCATTAAGTGGACCTCTTACACTGATCCAGATGCCACCTTTATGGAATACATGCAGTTCAAGCTTCAGGCAGACAGTAAAACTAGTATCAAAGGCACCCTCGCCTACCAGCCCCCAGGACCTCACACCCACTTCAGCCACATCCTCACTGAGCTCACTGCACCCCTCACCATGGGCACCAAAGACTTCATACTCCTATGTGATCTCAGCTTTCATCTCGGCAACTACAACTCCACAGAATTGCTCGAAAGTCTACAGAACATCAGCCTCACCTAGCTCTACCCACATCACCGGACACACCCTGGATGCCATCTACATCTCCAGCGATATGGTTAAAGTCAGCCACATCACTCCACTCACATGGACGGACCACTCCATCGTCCACTTCCACATAACAGAACCACCAACCACCCCTACGGGGTCTTGCAACACCCCAAACCGCTGCAGAAACAGAATATCTCAACCCCCTCTAGATAAATTACCCAAACCCAATGACCTCATCAACGACATAAACATCTTCAACAACTGGATCACCACCTGCGCCAATACCCTGGCATCCCTGAAAAACACCAAACCCAAAAGATCCAAAAAGCAAGCTAGCTGGTACAATGTTGACCTCAGAGAATCCAGCAGAAGTTTGCCAACAACTCAAAAGGAAATGGAGAACCACCCGAGGAATTACTGAAAGAAACACCTTCAAGCCCGTACTTAGACACTATTACCCAGTGGCGGCCGGCATGGCTCGTGGGTGGTGAGTTGCACGCGGGGAGGGGTCACGAGGAGGGGTGTTGCACAAGGGGGTCGCGCATATAAAAAAAACATTAAAAAAAACCTTACCTTTGTGCCGGGTCTTGCGGCTCTGTTCCTGCTCTCCTCGTGGAACTCGAGGAACAGGAAGCAGGCCCCACTAACCAATCACAACGCTGCAGCGCAGCATTGTTATTCGTTTTGAGTGTCCTGGTTCAACGCTCAACCAGGAAATGGGGGGCTGGGCTTGTTCTCCACGCAGGCTGTAATGCAGCCTGCATGGAGAACGGGGAAAGTGAGCATGACTGGTTTGGGCGGCCCGGGAGGGCCGGCCAAACAGTCATTGTGCACTTAGGAGCGGCAAACCACAGATGAGCCGCCACTGCTATAACCATCAAGTAAAAGAGACCAAGAAAATGGGCCAGACCCTGAGAATTCAATCCAGCTCCAACAACTACAAGGAACTTTTCGCCATCATGAAGGAAATCACCAACCCAACAGCTGCAACCAATACCATCACCCCCACACAAGAACTCTGCTAATAACCACTGGCACCACTGGTTTCCCATCCAGAGGCACTGCCAGCTCAAACTTCTCACACCCATAATTCAAGTCACTACGGAACATGGGGCCTGTATACCTCAATCGCCAGCTTCACTTTCATCAACTCACGAGACTACTTCGTTCAGCATCATTCTCACTCACACACAGCCCACATCCACAGAAGCAGAACGGGAGGTAGATCACTCTCCTATCAAGTCCCAAATCCTGGAACAACCTCCCCCAAAACAGCAGGTCCTCATATTCACGTCTTGAATTCTTCAAGAAGCTGAAGACCTGGCTTTTCAATTTGTCTTCTTGCAGGACCAACGAGACTGCCTGCACTCAGGCCCAGCCTCACCACAGGCCTACACTCAGCTATTCACCGCCTGAATAACCTCACGGGTGACAATCAGTGCTTTACAAACCCACCTTACATTACATTACATGGTATGGTATGGTATGGTATGGCCTATTATTGTATGGTATGGCCTTTCATAGTTTAGTATGGTGTTTCCTGTCATTGTATAGTATGGTACGGCATGGTATGGTTTGGGCATGTTATAGTATGGCCTGTCATTGTTTAGTGGTATCATATGGTATGATATTATGGCCTGTCATTGTATAGCATATGGTATGGCTTTTCATATGTTATGGTCTCCTATTTTATAGTATAGTGTAGTATGGTATGGCATGGCATGGTGTTTCATATCAATCATAGTATGGTAGAGTATAATATAGTATGGTCTGTCATTATATAGTATAGTGTGGTATGGTATAGTGTGGCCTGTCATTGTATAGTATCGCATGGTATGGCATGTCATTGTATTGTGTAGTATGGTATGGTATGTCCTGCATTGTACAGTATGGTATGGTCTGTCACTTTATGGTATGGCATGGTCTGTCATTGTATGATATGGTTTGGTACGGCTTGTCATTGTATAGGATGGTATGTATGGCTTGTCATTGTACTCTATGGTAAGATCTGTCATTGGTAAGTATGGTATGGTATGCTATGGTATGGTATGACCTGTCATTGTATAGTATGGCATGGTAAGGTATGGCCTGCCATTGTATAGTATGCTATGGTATAGTATGGCGCCCTTATGTATAGTATGGCATGGTATAGTATGGCCTATCATTATATAGTATGATATGGTATTCCCTGTCATTGTATGGTATGGCTTGCACAGCATCTTACTGATGGTGTACTGCATGGCGGAAAGGCAATGGCAAAGGCAGTGGACCACTGAGGCATGTGCTATTGGCTTTACCAATGCTTGTTTTGTTTTTATTCTCTTGTTTAACGTAAAGAGATGCTGATTTATTTATTTGTGTTCGTAAAGCAATTAGCCAAAGCCAGGCCACTGTGTGAAGTGCAGCTGTCTATGCTTTCCGAGCTGTGGAATGGATAAAGTGAGCTGCCAGTACTGAAACCTAGAGCTTTGCTGTCTTGCAATAATGATCTCTCTAGCGCAAGGATACTCATAGTACGGCCCGGGGGCTGTATGCGGCCCCCCTGCTCTGAACATGTGAGCTTCTGGTCAACAGGAGCACTTGGCTGCCTTTTACTAGACTCAGCACTAATAAGAAAAATATATTACATAGACAGGCAATTTATTTCAAGGTTAATTGGTGTTAAAGAAAGGGAGTAACTAGGGAGTGTTGTGCTTAACTTTAGAAATAACTTCATTTCTAAACACATCTTGCAGCAAAAGTGTAAAATTATGAGTCTCTTCAAAACGTGTATTTAATTAACATGCAGAACCTTTTCACCTTAGTACAATTGATTATATAAGTGCATTGAGAAGTATTAATTTTAAAATAATAGTTTTCACACTGGGATTTAGAAACATTAATTCTCCCCCTCCCCCTGACAACAATGCTGTTAGAACTGGGGGTCTTTATTTGGCAATGGTTTGCACCTTTGTCCAAATAGGGACCCTTGCTTCTAGTCAGGGAAAGGAGGATACACTCCTAAAATAACCCCTGCTCAACCCCTTGGTAGCTTGGCACGAGCAGACAGGCTTATCTCAGAGGCAGTGTGTAAAGCATTTGTGAACACATACAGTAATACAGTGAAAACACTACAAATGGACACCACACCAGTTTAGAAAAATAAGTGTACTTTATCTAGACTTAACACAAGACAAAACAACAAAAATCCACAATACAATATCAAGACTATGACTTTCAAATGGTAGAAATTGCTTAGTTCAATGTAGATGGTAAATGCACCGCTTTACTCTCAAAGTACCTTAGATGCGTTACACAAAGCAAACAAAAAGGGTCGCAGGGAAGGTGATGCGCCGTTCCTTATACTCAGGGGAGGTGATGCGTAGCTTCCTTACTGCGTGGGGAGTTGATGATCGATTTCTTACTGCGTCCCGGTTCCGATGCAACAAGATGGCGCCGCGATGCGCCGATCCGGTGCAATGTGACAAGATGGTGTCTTTGATGTGATGCGACAACTTGGATGATATGCGTGCACGCCCGGCGGCCGTGTGGCGAAATCGGTGGTTTCTTGAGCCGCGACAGGCCCTGCGATACGCTTCTCCGGCGATGCGACAGCAACCTCTGTGGCGGCACGCTTCTCCAGGGATGTGATGGCAAACCGCTGCGGCGGCGGCATGCTTCTTAAGCAATGCTACGGTAACAGCTGCGGCGGTAATACGCTTCTTCCTTGTTGCGTCGTGCATCCAGCTCCCAGTCTCTAGAGGTCCTAAAAACAGCAGCAGGTAGAATTCCCAGCAAGGAAATTCAGGGGAGCTGAAGTCTTTGTGTCCCTGGGACTTCAGAACAGGAGGCAAGCTCAGCTTCAAACCCTTGGAGATCTTCCTCAGGATGATTGACAATAAGTAACCACTGCAGGCCAACCCCCAAACAGCAAACTGCAAACAGCACAGAGGCAGTCTCCTCCTTAAGCTATCTTGGTTTCTCTCCTTGGCAAAGGTTTGTCTTCATTCCCAGAAGTGATGTAAAGTTCTGGGGTCTGGGCCCCAATATTTATACTACTAAATCCTTTGTTCTCTGAAGACAGAGAGTGCCTGTACCTAGTCAAAACCAGTTCTGTCCTCCCTGGTGCAGTTTCCTGGCAGGAGGTGGAGACAGCATTGTTGAAAGCAGACCTGGCCAAGGTAGCTCAATGGAAATCTCCTGCCCCTACTCTCTATTCAACCCAGGTCTATTCAGCCCAGCCCTAACCCATCAGACTGCTGGAGCCGCTGCCCTCTCCCAGCCCCTGTCACTCACAAACCAGACCTGCAATACACAAACCTAGCAGAGGCATACGGGATGGTTAGGCAAGAAAATACCTACTTTCTAAAAGTGGTATTTTAAAACACAGAATGTAAAAATCACCCACACTAAAAGATGTATTTTAACATTCTGAGTTCAGGAATACTAAACTCGTTTTTCCACCTTGTTCCCTGGATCAGTTAGGATTATAATATGTTATAATCAAACTGCCCATTCTGGTCTACGGGAACAGGTAGCCTTGCAATAGTGAAAAACGAAATTGGCTGTAATTCACTATCAGGACATGCCACATACATCAGGGCATGTCCTACCTTTCACATACAATGCACCCTGCCCACAGGGGTACCTTGGGCCTACCTTAGGGGTGGCTGATACGTAGAAAAGGGAAGGTTTAGAAACGTACAAGTGTGTGCACTTGCCAAGGTGACATGGCAGTCACAGACTGCACACAGGATCTGCAAAGGCAGGCCTGAGCCACATTTTACAAGCTGCTTCTGAGAGTGGCACAACCAGTGCTGCAAGCCCACCATCAGCATTTGATTTACAGGCTCTTGGCACACATGGTGCACTGTACTAGGGTCTGACAAGTAAATGAAATAGCCAATCATGGGGTCACTAATCCATTACAAAAATTTACAAAAGGGAGCACTTGCACTTTGGCACTGAACAGCCACGCCAATGGTGCCAGGTCTAACAAATGCCAATAGTGAACTAAAGAGGTAAGTCAAGTGTTATGTGCACTTTTTGGTGGCCTGGGTTTCTATTATATATGGACAACATTATTGTTTATCAAATCAAACACCGGAGCAGGTTTTGTACAGCGCACACCTCTAAATTATGTATTTCAAGGTCCTCCTATATGTGATAATGAAGAGGGCAATGTGAAATTAAGCAATTGCCTAGGATCGCACAATTTAAGAAAGTGGGGAAGCTGGAATTAATCCCAGGTTTTCTGGTTTGTCATTGTTCAGTTAAACAACTGGATGTATATAGTTCACTACGCCAACACCAACCTTTTCCCCAACACCCTCATTTAGCCGCCACCTAGTAAGCAAAGATGCGGCACTCGGGCACATCACAGACCAAACTTTTTGGCCCCTGGGAAATTGTTTATGAGTATCAATGTTCTAGCATCATCTTCCACAGAACTCTAGTTAGCCAAGTAAAAAACTGTGCTGAGGATGACTGTAGTACCAGTTTTTTGCACTGATTGTGATTTGTCACAAGTGAGTTTTAGGTCTATTTGAATAAAGTGATCAAATCATTCCAAATCTTTGGAGTGTTGCACCCAAAAGAACATGTGAGTGTAGATGTCTTTTTTGAACTATGATCACCCATCTCGAGCAGGGCTTTGCTCCCTAGGACTGCCAGAATCAGGGGTTGCTGTGTGAGATCTTCAGGGTGTTAAGGTGGGTTGTCAGCACGTGATCTGCGCTGTCCGAAGGTGGAGTGGCCTTCTAAGAGGATTGACAACAGGTGTGCTTAAATGTTTTTTAGATTTGGAGAACATGTGGGCTGCTGCTTGAACTTCTGTGCGAAGTCCTAGGCACGACCCGGACATAACTGCCGGGAGCATCCTTCCACTGTTGATACATGAGATGTCTAGACACAGGATGGTCATCTTGATGTCTGGTCTCGTGAAAATGCATTGACATTTCTGAAAGATTCCAATTGGAACGGAGCATTTTGGCCGCCACCCTTCTTACATGAGGTTGAAGGTGGATGAATCAAGTTGGAGGATAGTGGTTGTGTAGGGATGTCAGTTTCTGATGAGAGGCCCCTGTCATTGAGGATCATGGCATTTGTAGGAGCTGTTTTACCTGAATTTAGTTTTAGCTTCACATCTGCCATTTCCATCTGACCTTCCTTGAGAAAGGGGGTTAATGAGTTGGGGTTGTTTGAACAATCAGCCTTATAAATCCTGATTGATTGATTCCTCAAGACCTGGCTGTTCGAAAGAGATGACCATGACCGGCTCGTAGCGCCCGGATACTCTATCGGTGATTAGCAGGTCTTTATAGATCCACATTGATTAAGGTGGGAGCGGTCTGTTTACTGGTGAAGGGAGAACATAGGTTTCACCAGTAAGTCACTGAAGTGGCTACACTTGTGAATGGAATAGTAAGAAGAGCTAGAGAGAAGATGAATCCTTGAGGGAGTCTGAAGGAGACTTTAGTAGGGGTGAACATTGAACATTGAATTTTATGCTTAGAGTTTTAATGGATAAATAGGACTTGTCCCTCTAATCTACTCCCCTCTCTTTTAATGTTCTAAGGATGAATTTAAGGTTGAAGATAGCAATGAAATGCTGAGAGACAGGAGTTTCTTTCTTGGAGGATGCACAGGGTGCCACAAGTACCCTTGATAACAGAGGTTCCAGTGCTCTCACCAGACCAGAGACAGGACCAGAGGTCTTCTAGCAGATGTTGTGTGCTGGTCTTCTCCTCTAGCTGGAATGTCCCAGGTCAGTTCTCCAGGACCTCGATTACGCCAGGGCCGAAAAGCAATCCTTGAAGCAACTATTGTCACCGCCATGGAAATCAGGCACCAGATACTTCTGCGAGCTGACTCCAGTGCGTAAGGGCCTTCTTAGCGGGATCTGATTTGTGGCTGAACAGCCATGGTTGACCCTCGGAGGATGGGGTGGAATGTCTTTCCGCTTGTATCACCCACAATAAATAGGTTGTCCGAGCAGTCTTATTCTTTCAGAAAAAGATGTATTGCTATTAATTTTACTGAGGAAATATGTCCATTACTTATTAGGACTTCAGCACTCTTGTAGACCTTGTATCTTTGCTCTGTCCCTGAACTGGGCTTTGGGCGTGCACACGTCAAGGTTTAATTTCAGGAGAATAGTCTCCAATGCCTAGCCAAGCACATTACTGGCTTGCAAGTTATCATGGGTCATGGGAAAAGTCCTTGTCCTTTAACCTAGGGTGGGGTGGAGGTGGTGGCGGAAGCTGCCCATAGGCACTGCACTGTGTTCAGCCTAATGAAGGATGATGCAGCTGCTGCCTGCATCCCACGGTAGAAGAGGTGCCACATATGAAGAGGGTTTATATGCTAAGGCCATGCATGCTCAAGTGTCACTACGATATGTTGTACTGCTTGAGGATCAGTTACAAGGGACCACAGAGTCATAAGCCATTTGAAACGGCTCAGTACGTAATGATACGGGCACCCACACCATAAGTAGCCGCTTGACAAAGTGATGCAGTGCTGCAGGTGTTCAGGTGCATGGACTAATCACTACGGTGCAAAGTTCAGACACAAGAGCGTCCCATGGCCATGGGGCACAGTACAAGATGCAGAAATGCAGGGCTTAGGTACACAGTCATCTCACGATCATTAGGGTCAAAATGGGATGCGGCAATGCAGGGCTTAGAAACATGCCACTCACGACCATCAACCACCAGGTGTAGAAGAAGATGCAGCAATGCAGGGCTTAGGCGCACAGGCCTCTCATGATCATCAGATGCACAACAGGATGCAGCAATGCAGGACTTAGGCACACAGCCCTCTCACGATCATCAGGTGGAGAACATGATGCAGCAATGCAGGGCCTAGACACAAAGGCCTCTCATGATCATCAGATGCACAACAGGATGCAGCAATGCAGGACCTAGGCACACAGGCCTCTCAGGATCATCAGGTGGTGAACATGATGCAGCAATGCAGGGCCTAGACACAAAGGCCTCTCATGATCATGAGGTAGAGAACAGGGTGCAGCAATGCAGGGCCTAGACACAAAGGCCTCTCATGATCATGAGGTAGAGAACAGGGTGCAGCAATGCAGGGCCTAGACACAAAGGCCTCTCACGATCATCAGGTGGAGAACAGGGTGCAGCAATGTAGGGCTTAGGCACACAGGCCTCTCAGGATCATCAGGTGGAGAACATGATGCAGCAATGCAGGGCCTAGACACAAAGGCCTCTCATGATCATGAGGTAGAGAACAGGGTGCAGCAATGCAGGGCCTAGACACAAAGGCCTCTCATGATCATGAGGTAGAGAACAGGGTGCAGCAATGCAGGGCTTAGGCACACAGGCCTCTCAGGATCATCAGGTGGAGAACATGATGCAGCAATGCAGGGCCTAGACACAAAGGCCTCTCATGATCATGAGGTAGAGAACAGGGTGCAGCAATGCAGGGCCTAGACACAAAGGCCTCTCATGATCATGAGGTGGAGAACAGGGTGCAGAAATGCAGGACTTAGGCACACAGCCCTCTCACGATCATCAGGTGGAGAACATGATGCAGCAATGCAGGGCCTAGACACAAAGGCCTCTCATGATCATCAGGTGGAGAACAGGGTGCAGCAATGCAGGGCTTAGGCACACAGGCCTCTCACGATCATCAGGTGGAGAACAGGGTGCAGCAATGCAGGGCCTAGGCACACAGGCCTCTCAGGATCATCAGGTGGAGAACATGATGCAGCAATGCAGGGCCTAGACACAAAGGCCTCTCATGATCATCAGGTGGAGAACAGGGTGCAGCAATGCAGGGCTTAGGCACACAGGCCTCTCACGATCATCAGGTGGAGAACAGGGTGCAGCAATGCAGGGCTTAGGCACACAGGCCTCTCACGATCATCAGGTGGAGAACAGGGTGCAGCAATGCAGGGCCTAGACACAAAGGCCTCTCACGATCATCAGGTGGAGAACAGGGTGCAGCAATGCAGGGCCTAGACACAAAGGCCTCTCACGATCATCAGGTGGAGAACAGGGTGCAGCAATGCAGGGCTTAGGCACACAGGCCTCTCACGATCATCAGGTGGAGAACAGGGTGCAGCAATGCAGGGCCTAGACACAAAGGCCTCTCACGATCATTAGGTGGAGAACAGGGTGCAGCAATGCAGGGCTTAGGTGCAAAGGCCTCTCACAATCATCCCTCATCAGTTGCAGAGCAAGATGCAGCAATGCAGGGCTTAGGTACACAGGCCTCATGATCATCAGTCATCAGATGGAGAACAGGGTGCAGCAATGCAGGGCCTAGGCACACAGGCCTCTCGTGATCATCAGGTAGAGAACAGGGCACAGCAATGCAGGGTTTAGGCACACAGGCCTCTCGTGATCATCAAGTAGAGAACAGGGCACAGCAGAACAGGGTGCAGCAATGCAGGGCTTAGGCACACAGGCCTCTCACGATCATCAGATGGAGAACAGGGTGCAGCAACGCAGGGCTTAGGCACACAGCCCTCTCATGATCATCAGGTGGAGAAGATGATGCAGCAATGCAGGGCCTAGACACAAAGGCCTCTCATGATCATCAGGTGGAGAACAGGGTGCAGCAATGCAGGGCCTAGACACAAAGGCCTCTCATGATCATCAGGTGGAGAACAGGGTGCAGCAATGGAGGGCATAAGTACACAGGCCACTCACAATCATCAGAATGGGATCCAGCAATGCAGGCCCTTGGCACACAGACCTATCACAGTCATCATTCACCAGGTGCAAACCAGGATGCAGCAATGCATGGTTGAGGTACACAGGCCTCTCACATTCATCATGTGCAGAATGGGAAGCAGCAATGTTGACCGCTAGCCTCTTACATCATCATCATCCTTCTCTTTCATTGGAGACATTTGCTAAAAGAGAATTGAAGGGACATGGAGTCTGGTCTTTGGAGTCTGGTATGCAGTGGAGTCAGATGATGTAAATGGGACACGTGACCTGGCATCTCTTGGTTCTTGGTTCCTGCGGTGCAGGTGAGTTGCACTCCTGCCTTCCCTTTCAGTCTCCTGGTGGCTAGGAGGGTAGATATGAGACGATGCTGGTACCCATGGGCTGGAGCCACGTTTGTGACCTCTGCTGATGGAACGCCTTCGGTCATGATAGTTATGTATGATCTTGTGTTGAAGGCATTCACCATGCACCTGGAGTGTGATTTGTGTTTTCTTACTCTTTGACCCATCATGGAAGGCATCAGTGCTTCTCTGGGGTCTGTGTCCTTAGACGGCAAAATGGGTTCTTACAGTTCTTCCTCATTTTCCAACCAAAACAACCTTCAATGTGCAATGCTTGGTATGTCCTTGGCTTAAGACCCACACAGGGGATTCATTATTAATTATTGTAATTATAAGTTTTGTTATTATTCCATGTCACCAAGGACTCTGCTTCAGTTCTGGAGTTTCAGTCAGTCAGTCAAAGCTTTTATTTCGGTAAAATACCATAAAAAGACAAGATATTTATATACAATAAAACATGATTAAATAGACAATGCATAGAGTATAATCCATCGAAACATTAAAATTTTGTAATAAAAGAATACACAAACAAATAAAAACGGAATTTTTCCACATAAAAGCTTATTGTTGAAACTATATCCAAGGCCCAAAATGTACTCACTACATCACAGGCTTCTATGGTAGCAATAATGATGATACAAGGAGCAAGGGATTTATGTAGCAGATAGCATATTTTTGGACCTGGTGAACCACATAGAAAGAAGATATTTGGCCATCGCAAACACTATCAGTGGGGTAGTATCGTACTTCAGAATTCTAAACACCTCCTGGTAGTCCCTAAGACCCCTAGACTTGCAGAGGTGAATGATCCACTTCTTCCTTGCCTTGTTATATAAGGGGCAGAAAAGAACAACATGCAGCTCTGTTTCACAAGTATCAGTACATACAGGACACGTGCTTAAAAAGTCCGTCGCATTAGACCATCTGTGAGTAAAAGCCCTCCGTGGTAGCGAGCCGTGTCTAAACTGGATGTAAAGTTTCTTTGCCAGAGGTGGTTGGATAGCATCCAGAAAAACTTCGAACTGGGGACTAGTCTTAATATCCAGGAAGGTGTCGGTAAGCCTACCCGGGGAGGAGTGCAGTAGCATTTCCTTCCGATACAATTGCAAAGCCTCCCGCAATGATTTCTTAGATAGTGCACAGCTTGTCACTTCTGGAGCGGACCATAGGTCCCCCATCCCTATGGAGTAACAAAGGTTCTTTACATAGGTTAACCAAGGAATTTTATCCAGTTTTCCCCTTGACAGTATATCGCCAAGATCATACCTATAGCTTGCCAGCTCGGGCGTCGACCAGAGTCGTTTCCAGAACTGGAGAGGGCGATTCAGGGCAATCTCTTCTATGGGAACTAAGCCTAAATCCCATCTCAAGGGAATTAAGGGGGTACTTACAGGTAGTTTCAGCAATCTCCTAATAAAAGAATTCTCAATTGAGGATAGGGAAGCAGGAAAACAATATCCCCAGAGTTCGGCGCCATAAAGCACACCCCCTCTGGCTTGGGATATGTAGATTTCCATGGGGGGGCCCAGAGGTTTAAAAGAGGAGTTATTAAAAACCTTCAGGATACCCCCCACTGATTGTGCAAGCTTCATATTTGCCTTCACCAGATGGGACCCCCATTTCATTTTGTCATTGAGGGTCACCCCCAAATAATCAAAAGTGGAAACCCTATCCAGCTCTACATCTCCCATCTTAGGGTGGGGACAGTTGAATGAATTAGAGCCGAAAACCATAAATTTTGTTTTGGATAGATTCAGTTCCAAATCCCTTTTTTTGCAGAAATAGCAAAAGGCCTCTAATGTACGCTGGATGCCCATGTAAGATTTAGACAACAGGAGCGTGTCATCCGCGAACATTAGGGCCGGTACCTTACGCCCCGCCAGGATAGGGGAATCCAGATTAGCGGTGCGCAAGAGATGCTCAATCAACCCATTTATAAAAAGGGAGAAAAGAGTGGGGGCCAGGACGCAGCCCTGCCTCACACCCTTTTCCACCGGAAATGGCCCTGAAATTTCCCCGCATCTCCCATATCTCACCCTTGCATAAGTGCCTGCGTGGAGACGTTTGAATAAATGGCAAAGGTAGGGGGGAACACCCATCTCTAATAAAAGAACCCATAATTTTTCCCTTTGGACCATATCAAATGCGGACCGAAGGTCCACAAAAATCAGATAAAGATTGCCTGCACCCATGCTGACTGACTTCCAATAGATCAACTGTAATCTAAACAATTGATCAATGGTAGAAACCTTTGCACGAAACCCCGCCTGGAGGGAGGTTAGAATTTGATGATCCTCCATCCAGGTTTGCAGTCTGGTTAAAAGGACTCGGGCAAACAGCTTCTGTAGGACGTCAATCAAACTTATGGGGCGGTAATTGGCTGGGTCCAAAGGGGAAGATTTTTTATAAATGGGTATAATTTCTGCTCCCAACCAGGTATCCGGAATTGCAAGGCCCTGCAGAATGGGGTTAAAATATACACAAATATAAGGGGCCCAAATTTTTGGATCGCTTCTGTACAGGTCACCGGGGATCCTGTCCAGCCCCGGGGCTTTCCCTACTGATAGGGTGTTGAGGGCCAATTCTATTTCTGGGAGGGAGAAGGATCGACTCGCTAAATCTTCCTGGCCCAACTGGTTCGTTACGGTATCATTAGGCGGGGTACCCAGATCCAATCCTCCCCTAGGATTACTCACAGAAAAAAGGGGTTTGAAATGGGCAAGCCAGACCTCCTCGCTGAGATTTGGAATAATAGCGGGGCTGCAGGCTACCGTACCAGTTCGGACAATGTTCCAAAATGCCCTCGAATCACGGTCTGCTAATGCTTGCAACATGTTTTGCCACCTTAGATCCTCCCACTCGGATTTTGCCTCCTTAATCAAGTTTTTGTAAAAGGCCCTCGCAGCCTGGATACTAGACTGTGTGCCCTTTTTCACCTCTTTAATCAGGGCAGTCTTGGCCAGCCTACAAGAGCCATTAAACCAGGGCTCAGGCCTTAAAGGCCTTGGTCTTGAGGCGGTAGAACTGTAGAAGAAGCCAGCCAGGCTGCTGAGGAGTTCCTTATGGATGTTCTGGAAATCTAGGAGACGGTTCTGCGAGATGTCCCCGTTGGGGCTCAGAAGGTAGGAAACTGCCTCCAAGGAGCGAGTAACACTGCTATATAATGCTGCAAGCTTTAGTTCGTCGGTCACAACCCTTGCCCACCTAATCCGTCTACCCCCTGCGGCTAGCACCAAGTTCTCGCTACTTGGTGGTATTAGGCGCTGAAGGACTCCGCTGCCACCAATATTGTTTACCAATTCCAGTGACAGTAGGTTGTGATCACTATCGACCCGTGGAATAACAGAAAAAGCTGCTAAGTAGCCCCAAAATTCCACGTTCACCAGGAAGTAGTCGATGGTCGAACAGCTCCCAGGTCTATTAAAAGTGAAAGACCCCGGCACGTCCGGAGAAAGTCTACCATTACAAGCCCTCAAGGAATGTGCAATAGCAAGCTTGTTAATCTCAAGGGCTAATGGAAGGAGACGTTTGGCAGGGTAAATAATAGGATCTGGGATTTTATAATTCTCGTCCTCATCACAAGTAGGGGAGGGGATCCCAAGGAGGGGTTCAAAATGACAGTTAAAATCGGCGCCTATTAATTTATGAGACGCAGGTGGGAGGGAATGTAATATATCATCAAGGGCGCCCAAAATCGACAAGCCCAACTGTGCCGGGTAGGGACGCAGGTAGACATTTAGTAATGCCAGTGAATAACTAGCAGGAAAAGTAAGTATCAGACACAAAATGTCGGAAGACTTTGAATCTATGGGCTTTACAGAGCAACCTAAATGGGTTGCAACCCAAACAACTAGCCCCCCCGATGGTCTGCCCCTGGCCCCTTGGACCGCAGGGACCGAAAAAGATGCGTAGCCCACCCTCCGTGGGATGTGCCGTAGCCATGTTTCTTGGAATATGCAAATATCGTAATTGTCCATTAGCTCCCCCCACTCAGGGTCGGAGAGTTTGGACTCCAATCCAGCCACATTCCAAGACCCTACTAGAGGTCTTCGAGTAAGTGTACGGGGAGGACTTACCGCCAGGGGTAGAGAGGTGGGGGAGCAGTGGGAAGCAAAATGCTCAAAGGGGCCCAGCTCGGGGCACCCTTCCATGGAGCTGGAGTTCAAAGACAAAGAGGGAGTGGACCCGAGTCCTCTCCCCGTACCAAGTATGGCCAGGGAGAGACCCATCTCCGCACCATGGTCATCCCTACACAAGCTCCCTCCCGTATGCATATGCCTTCCCTTGATGAGCCTCAGGGGTGGTGGTCAATCCACGAAACTGAGCACATCAAAGCGGTTTCCGACCGGAATATTGTAGTAGGAGTTGTGAGAGGCTTGATGGAAGTAGGGTAGTTCCACCGGGTTCAGAACATTGGGGAGGGAGTAAAAATACCCCAAATGAGAAGTATCAATGGATCCTGGTTTAAACCTCCCGCCCAGATCCAATATATGTCCGACTACTCTGGGGTCCCTAAAATTAATCAGGACACAATCCCCACCAATATCCTTTGGTCGAGTCCCTAACCAGCTAACCCTGCGAACAAAGAGGATCTCCCCTCTCCCTACACCATCCAATGGTCTATTTTTAGACAACCAGTGGATGACTTTATTTTTTAGTTCAATGTAAGATTCCCCCTTATCAATTGTTAGTGGAGGAACTCCAGTGAGCACAATCACGTAGGGTGCTGCCTCGGGGGGGAGCTGTACAAGCGGGAGGGAATCGGCCAGGCTCCGTACGGCTTTGATCCCACCCACAGAAGAGAGAAGCCTACCCCCACCAGGGCTCCGTGGAATAGAGTCTTTACTGCTATGGGGCTGATCCCGTGATGATGAAACAATAGGAACTCGGGGAAAGGTCGGGGGCATAGGGAGACCAACAGGGAGAGAAGGGGCAGTTAGCAGCATTGGGGGAGGCTTGGCTAGAACAGAAGGAGTGGGGTGCGAGGGTAAATTAGACTGACCTTGTGGGATAGGATTGTTAATCGTGGCTTGGATACCAACACCCTCCGTACTACCAGAGTTATGCAGTAGATCGTGATTTGACTGCTTCTTCCCAATACCTTTGGTATTAATTAAAGATACCAGCCTGTCGATTTTAGATGACAGGGTTTTTAAGAGGAGGTTTAGGGAATTGTCTATATGTGACTGAAGGTCTATTAGTATATTAGAAGCCCAGACCGGTGGGTTGGAAATGGGAGGGTGTTGGGCCAAAACTGAAGGGACAGGGCCAGCTGCGGGGGGGGGCAGGAAGTAAACTCCTTTTTCTGGATTTCTGTTTTTTTTTCCTTAGCTTTACCTGCTTCTTGGGGGCCACTATGGAAACAAAAGAAGCTGATAATGGGCCAACTTCCACTTGCTCAGACTCATCTAGTAACGCCTGTGCGCAAGGTAAATGGGTAAAGGAGGGCAACATAGATGACATAGCTTCAATATCCACCTGGTATGAAGACGAATCAGCCAATCCATCAGGAGGAGGAGCCATAGTAAATGCCGGGGTGATGGACCACCGTCTTTCCGTGTTTTCAATGGCTGTAGCAACCACCCCAATTGTTTTCTGCAGCATTTTATCTATCGCTGTAAGACTAGGGATCGGCGGATTGGAATTGGCCAGTTGTCTAGTCATAGGGCGACTCGCTGTAGTTTTGGAGTTTTTCCCCATATTCAGGTGTAACCTAACAGCTAATATATTACAGGAGGGAACCCCTAAACAAACAAATAGCTAACGACTAAACAATATATATTAAAAGAATACACACTCTATGCACAGCTTATGGCTGAATACTACATAAAAAATGTCAATGACCAATGGAGAATAGTCCAAACTGACCCGATAACCACGACTAAAAGATGTGGCCCAGCCCGGCCTCCTGCGGCCCTGGACGGCCACAGACGGTCCCGCCCTTGTCCCGGGCTTAGCCCGGCGCCCGCCCGCGCGCGTCACGCGACGCGGGAGGAGCGCCGGAGCTTTATGCGCGTTCGTGCGCGTGTGAGGCGCTAGGCAGTGTGGGGGCTGAAGTCTCTGGCCGCGAGGGTAGTGATGGCGGCGGCAAAGAGACAGACAGCAAGCAGGGGCCCAGAGCGCGGTAAAACCACCAGCAGTGAGGGAGCAGTCTGCAACAATGAAGGCCAGCAGGTAGGCAGCGTTTCTCCGATTTCAAGGGTTCCCGCTCTGCAAGAGGAGCGCCGGAGCTTTATGCGCGTTCGTGCGCGTGTGAGGCGCTAGGCAGTGTGGGGGCTGAAGTCTCTGGCCGCGAGGGTAGTGATGACGGCGGCAAAGAGACAGACAGCAAGCAGGGGCCCAGAGCACGGTAAAACCACCAGCAGTGAGGGAGCAATCTGCAATAATGAAGGCCAGCAGATAGGCAGCGTTTCTCCGATTTCAAGGGTTCCCGCTCTGCAAGAGGAGCGCCGGAGCTTTATGCGCGTTCGTGCGCGTGTGAGGCACTAGGCAGTGTGGGGGCTGAAGTCTCTGGCCGCGAGGGTAGTGATGGCGGCGGCAAAGAGACAGACAGCAAGCAGGGGCCCAGAGCACGGTAAAACCACCAGCAGTGAGGGAGCAGTCTGCAACAATGAAGGCCAGCAGGTAGGCAGCGTTTCTCCGATTTCAAGGGTTCCCGCTCTGCAAGAGGAGCGCCGGAGCTTTATGCGCGTTCGTGCGCGTGTGAGGCGCTAGGCAGTGTGGGGGCTGAAGTCTCTGGCTGCGAGGGTAGTGATGGCGGCGGCAAAGAGACAGACAGCAAGCAGGGGCCCAGAGCGCGGTAAAACCACCAGCAGTGAGGGAGCAGTCTGCAACAATGAAGGCCAGCAGGTAGGCAGCGTTTCTCCGATTTCAAGGGTTCCCGCTCTGCAAGAGGAGCTCCGGAGCTTTATGCGCGTTCGTGCGCGTGTGAGGCGCTAGGCAGTGTGTGGGCTGAAGTCTCTGGCCACGAGGGTAGTGATGGCGGCGGCAAAGAGACAGACAGCAAGCAGGGGCCCAGAGCGCGGTAAAACCACCAGCAGTGAGGGAGCAGTCTGCAACAATGAAGGCCAGCAGGTAGGCAGCGTTTCTCCGATTTCAAGGGTTCCCGCTCTGCAAGAGGAGCGCCGGAGCTTTATGCGCGTTCGTGCGCGTGTGAGGCGCTAGGCAGTGTGGGGGCTGAAGTCTCTGGCCGCGAGGGTAGTGATCGCGGCGGCAAAGAGACCGACAGCAAGCAGGGGCCCAGAGCGCGGTAAAACCACCAGCAGTGAGGGAGCAGTCTGCAACAATGAAGGCCAGCAGGTAGGCAGCGTTTCTCCGATTTCAAGGGTTCCCGCTCTGCAAGAGGAGCGCCGGAGCTTTATGCGCGTTCATGCGCGTGTGAGGCGCTAGGCAGTGTGGGGGCTGAAGTCTCTGGCCGCGAGGGTAGTGATGGCGGCGGCAAAGAGACAGACAGCAAGCAGGGGCCCAGAGCGCGGTAAAACCACCAGCAGTGAGGGAGCAGTCTGCAACAATGAAGGCCAGCAGGTAGGCAGCGTTTCTCCGATTTCAAGGGTTCCCGCTCTGCAAGAGGAGCGCCGGAGCTTTATGCGCATTCGTGCGCGTGTGAGGCGCTAGGCAGTGTGGGGGCTGAAGTCTCTGGCCGCGAGGGTAGTGATGGCGGCGGCAAAGAGACAGACAGCAAGCAGGGGCCCAGAGCGCGGTAAAACCACCAGCAGTGAGGGAGCAGTCTGCAAGAATGAAGGCCAGCAGGTAGGCAGCGTTTCTCCGATTTCAAGGGTTCCCGCTCTGCAAGAGGAGCGCCGGAGCTTTATGCGCGTTCGTGCGCGTGTGAGGCGCTAGGCAGTGTGGGGGCTGAAGTCTCTGGCCGCGAGCGTAGTGATGGCGGCGGCAAAGAGACAGACAGCAAGCAGGGGCCCAGAGCGCGGTAAAACCACCAGCAGTGAGGGAGCAGTCTGCAACAATGAAGGCCAGCAGGTAGGCAGCGTTTCTCCGATTTCAAGGGTTCCCGCTCTGCAAGAGGAGCGCCGGAGCTTTATGCGCGTTCGTGCGCGTGTGAGGCGCTAGGCAGTGTGGGGGCTGAAGTCTCTGGCCGCGAGGGTAGTGATGGCGGCGGCAAAGAGACAGACAGCAAGCAGGGGCCCAGAGCAAGATAAAACCACCAGCAGTGAGGGAGCAGTCTGCAACAATGAAGGCCAGCAGGTAGGCAGCGTTTCTCCGATTTCAAGGGTTCCCGCTCTGCAAGAGGAGCACCGGAGCTTTATGCGCGTTTGTGCGCGTGTGAGGCGCTAGGCAGTGTGGGGGCTGAAGTCTCTGGCCGCGAGGGTAGTGATGGCGGCGGCAAAGAGACAGACAGCAAGCAGGGGCCCAGAGCGCGGTAAAACCACCAGCAGTGAGGGAGCAGTCTGCAACAATGAAGGCCAGCAGGTAGGCAGCGTTTCTCCGATTTCAAGGGTTCCCGCTCTGCAAGAGGAGCGCCGGAGCTTTTTGCGCGTTCGTGCGCGTGTGAGGCGCTAGGCAGTGTGGGGGCTGAAGTCTCTGGCCGCGAGGGTAGTGATGGCAGCGGCAAAGAGACAGACAGCAAGCAGGGGCCCAGAGCGCGGTAAAACCACCAGCAGTGAGGGAGCAGTCTGCAACAATGAAGGCCAGCAGGTAGGCAGCGTTTCTCCGATTTCAAGGGTTCCCGCTCTGCAAGAGGAGCGCCGGAGCTTTATGTGCGTTCGTGCGCGTGTGAGGCGCTAGGCAGTGTGGGGGCTGAAGTCTCTGGCCGCGAGGGTAGTGATGGCGGCGGCAAAGAGACAGACAGCAAGCAGGGGCCCAGAGCACGGTAAAACCACCAGCAGTGAGGGAGCAGTCTGCAACAATGAAGGCCAGCAGGTAGGCAGCGTTTCTCCGATTTCAAGGGTTCCCGCTCTGCAAGAGGAGCGCCGGAGCTTTATGCGCGTTCGTGCGCGTGTGAGGCGCTAGGCAGTGTGGGGGTTGAAGTCTCTGGCCGCGAGGGTAGTGATGGCGGCGGCAAAGAGACAGACAGCAAGCAGGGGCCCAGAGCGCGGTAAAACCACCAGCAGTGAGGGAGCAGTCTGCAACAATGAAGCCCAGCAGGTAGGCAGCGTTTCTCTGATTTCAAGGGTTCCCGCTCTGCAAGAGGAGCGCCGGAGCTTTATGCGCGTTCGTGCGCGTGTGAGGCGCTAGGCAGTGTGGGGGCTGAAGTCTCTGGCCGCGAGGGTAGTGATGGCGGCGGCAAAGAGACAGACAGCAAGCAGGAGCCCAGAGCGCGGTAAAACCACCAGCAGTGAGGGAGCAGTCTGCAACAATGAAGGCCAGCAGGTAGGCAGCGTTTCTCCGATTTCAAGGGTTCCCGCTCTGCAAGAGGAGCGCCGGAGCTTTATGCGCGTTCATGCGCGTGTGAGGCGCTAGGCAGTGTGGGGGCTGAAGTCTCTGGCCGCGAGGGTAGTGATGGCGGCGGCAAAGAGACAGACAGCAAGCAGGGGCCCAGAGCACGGTAAAACCACGAGCAGTGAGGGAGCAGTCTGCAACAATGAAGGCCAGCAGGTAGGCAGCGTTTCTCCGATTTCAAGGGTTCCCGCTCTGCAAGAGGAGCGCCGGAGCTTTATGCGCGTTCGTGCGCGTGTGAGGCGCTAGGCAGTGTGGGGGCTGAAGTCTCTGGCCGCGAGGGTAGTGATGGCAGCGGCAAAGAGACAGACAGCAAGCAGGGGCCCAGAGCGCGGTAAAACCACCAGCAGTGAGGGAGCAGTCTGCAACAATGAAGGCCAGCAGGTAGGCAGCGTTTCTCCGATTTCAAGGGTTCCCACTCTGCAAGAGGAGCGCCGGAGCTTTATGCGCGTTCATGCGCGTGTGAGGCGCTAGGCAGTGTGGGGGCTGAAGTCTCTGGCCGCGAGGGTAGTGATGGCGGCAGCAAAGAGACAGACAGCAAGCAGGGGCCCAGAGCATGATAATACCACCAGCAGTGAGGGAGCAGTCTGCAACAATGAAGGCCAGCAGGTAGGCAGCGTTTCTCCGATTTCAAGGGTTCCCGCTCTGCAAGAGGAGCTACGGAGCTTTATGGGCGTTCGTGCGCTTGTGAGGCGCTAGGCAGTGTGGGGGCTGAAGTCTCTGGCCGCGAGGGTAGTGATGGCGGCGGCAAAGAGACAGACAGCAAGCAGGGGCCCAGAGCGCGGTAAAACCACCAGCAGTGAGGGAGCAGTCTGCAACAATGAAGGCCAGCAGGTAGGCAGCGTTTCTCCGATTTCAAGGGTTCCCGCTCTGCAAGAGGAGCGCCGGAGCTTTATGCGCGTTCGTGCGCGTGTGAGGCGCTAGGCAGTGTGGGGGCTGAAGTCTCTGGCCGCGAGGGTAGTGATGGCGGCGGCAAAGAGACAGACAGCAAGCAGGAGCCCAGAGCGCGGTAAAACCACCAGCAGTGAGGGAGCAGTCTGCAACAATGAAGGCCAGCAGGTAGGCAGCGTTTCTCCGATTTCAAGGGTTCCCGCTCTGCAAGAGGAGCGCCGGAGCTTTATGCGCGTTCATGCGCGTGTGAGGCGCTAGGCAGTGTGGGGGCTGAAGTCTCTGGCCGCGAGGGTAGTGATGGCGGCGGCAAAGAGACAGACAGCAAGCAGGGGCCCAGAGCACGGTAAAACCACGAGCAGTGAGGGAGCAGTCTGCAACAATGAAGGCCAGCAGGTAGGCAGCGTTTCTCCGATTTCAAGGGTTCCCGCTCTGCAAGAGGAGCGCCGGAGCTTTATGCGCGTTCGTGCGCGTGTGAGGCGCTAGGCAGTGTGGGGGCTGAAGTCTCTGGCCGCGAGGGTAGTGATGGCAGCGGCAAAGAGACAGACAGCAAGCAGGGGCCCAGAGCGCGGTAAAACCACCAGCAGTGAGGGAGCAGTCTGCAACAATGAAGGCCAGCAGGTAGGCAGCGTTTCTCCGATTTCAAGGGTTCCCACTCTGCAAGAGGAGCGCCGGAGCTTTATGCGCGTTCATGCGCGTGTGAGGCGCTAGGCAGTGTGGGGGCTGAAGTCTCTGGCCGCGAGGGTAGTGATGGCGGCAGCAAAGAGACAGACAGCAAGCAGGGGCCCAGAGCATGATAAAACCACCAGCAGTGAGGGAGCAGTCTGCAACAATGAAGGCCAGCAGGTAGGCAGCGTTTCTCCGATTTCAAGGGTTCCCGCTCTGCAAGAGGAGCTACGGAGCTTTATGGGCGTTCGTGCGCTTGTGAGGCGCTAGGCAGTGTGGGGGCTGAAGTCTCTGGCCGCGAGGGTAGTGATGGCGGCGGCAAAGAGACAGACAGCAAGCAGGGGCCCAGAGCGCGGTAAAACCACCAGCAGTGAGGGAGCAGTCTGCAACAATGAAGGCCAGCAGGTAGGCAGCGTTTCTCCGATTTCAAGGGTTCCCGCTCTGCAAGAGGAGCGCCGGAGCTTTATGCGCGTGTGAGGCGCTAGGCAGTGTGGGGGCTGAAGTCTCTGGCCGCGAGGGTAGTGATGGCAGCGGCAAAGAGACAGACAGCAAGCAGGGGCCCAGAGCGCGGTAAAACCACCAGCAGTGAGGGAGCAGTCTGCAACAATGAAGGCCAGCAGGTAGGCAGCGTTTCTCCGATTTCAAGGGTTCCCGCTCTGCAAGAGGAGCGCCGGAGCTTTATGCGCGTTCGTGCGCGTGTGAGGCGCTAGGCAGTGTGGGGGCTGAAGTCTCTGGCCGCGAGGGTAGTGATGGCGGCGGCAAAGAGACAGACAGCAAGCAGGGGCCCAGAGCACGGTAAAACCACCAGCAGTGAGGGAGCAGTCTGCAACAATGAAGGCCAGCAGGTAGGCAGCGTTTCTCCGATTTCAAGGGTTCCCGCTCTGCAAGAGGAGCACCGGAGCTTTATGCGCATTCGTGCGCGTGTGAGGCGCTAGGCAGTGTGGGGGCTGAAGTCTCTGGCCGCGAGGGTAGTGATGGCGGCGGCAAAGAGACAGAAAGCAAGCAGGGGCCCAGAGCGCGGTAAAACCACCAGCAGTGAGGGAGCAGTCTGCAAGAATGAAGGCCAGCAGGTAGGCAGCGTTTCTCCGATTTCAAGGGTTCCCGCTCTGCAAGAGGAGCGCCGGAGCTTTATGCGCGTTCGTGCGCGTGTGAGGCGCTAGGCAGTGTGGGGACTGAAGTCTCTGGCCGCGAGCGTAGTGATGGCGGCGGCAAAGAGACAGACAGCAAGCAGGGGCCCAGAGCACGGTAAAACCACCAGCAGTGAGGGAGCAGTCTGCAACAATGAAGGCCAGCAGGTAGGCAGCGTTTCTCCGATTTCAAGGGTTCCCGCTCTGCAAGAGGAGCGCCGGAGCTTTATGCGCGTTCGTGCGCGTGTGAGGCGCTAGGCAGTGTGGGGGCTGAAGTCTCTGGCCGCGAGGGTAGTGATGGCGGCGGCAAAGAGACAGACAGCAAGCAGGGGCCCAGAGCACGATAAAACCACCAGCAGTGAGGGAGCAGTCTGCAACAATGAAGGCCAGCAGGTAGGCAGCGTTTCTCCGATTTCAAGGGTTCCCGCTCTGCAAGAGGAGCGCCGGAGCTTTATGCGCGTTCGTGCGCGTGTGAGGCGCTAGGCAGTGTGGGGGCTGAAGTCTCTGGCCGCGAGGGTAGTGATGGCGGCGGCAAAGAGACAGACAGCAAGCAGGGGCCCAGAGCGCGGTAAAACCACCAGCAGTGAGGGAGCAGTCTGCAACAATGAAGGCCAGCAGGTAGGCAGCGTTTCTCCGATTTCAAGGGTTCCCGCTCTGCAAGAGGAGCGCCGGAGCTTTATGCGCGTTCGTGCGCGTGTGAGGCGCTAGGCAGTGTGGGGGCTGAAGTCTCTGGCCGCGAGGGTAGTGATGGCGGCGGCAAAGAGACAGACAGCAGGCAGGGGCCCAGAGCACGGTAAAACCACCAGCAGTGAGGGAGCAGTCTGCAACAATGAAGGCCAGCAGGTAGGCAGCGTTTCTCCGATTTCAAGGGTTCCCGCTCTGCAAGAGGAGCGCCGGAGCTTTTTGCGCGTTCGTGCGCGTGTGAGGCGCTAGGCAGTGTGGGGGCTGAAGTCTCTGGCCGCGAGGGTAGTGATGGCAGCGGCAAAGAGACAGACAGCAAGCAGGGGCCCAGAGCGCGGTAAAACCACCAGCAGTGAGGGAGCAGTCTGCAACAATGAAGGCCAGCAGGTAGGCAGCGTTTCTCCGATTTCAAGGGTTCCCGCTCTGCAAGAGGAGCGCCGGAGCTTTATGTGCGTTTGTGCGCGTGTGAGGCGCTAGGCAGTGTGGGGGCTGAAGTCTCTGGCCGCGAGGGTAGTGATGGCGGCGGCAAAGAGACAGACAGCAAGCAGGGGCCCAGAGCACGGTAAAACCACCAGCAGTGAGGGAGCAGTCTGCAACAATGAAGGCCAGCAGGTAGGCAGCGTTTCTCCGATTTCAAGGGTTCCCGCTCTGCAAGAGGAGCGCCGGAGCTTTATGCGCGTTCGTGCGCGTGTGAGGCGCTAGGCAGTGTGGGGGCTGAAGTCTCTGGCCGCGAGGGTAGTGATGGCGGCGGCAAAGAGACAGACAGCAAGCAGGGGCCCAAAGCGCGGTAAAACCACCAGCAGTGAGGGAGCAGTCTGCAACAATGAAGGCCAGCAGGTAGGCAGCGTTTCTCCGATTTCAAGGGTTCCCGCTCTGCGAGAGGAGCGCCAGAGCTTTATGCGCGTTCATGCGCGTGTGAGGCGCTAGGCAGTGTGGGGGCTGAAGTCTCTGGCCGCGAGGGTAGTGATGGCGGCGGCAAAGAGATAGACAGCAAGCAGGGGCCCAGAGCGCGGTAAAACCACCAGCAGTGAGGGAGCAGTCTGCAACAATGAAGGCCAGCAGGTAGGCAGCGTTTCTCCGATTTCAAGGGTTCCCGCTCTGCAAGAGGAGCGCCGGAGCTTTATGCACGTTCGTGCGCGTGTGAGGCGCTAGGCAGTGTGGGGGCTGAAGTCTCTGGCCGCGAGGGTATTGATGGCGGCGGCAAAGAGACAGACAGCAAGCA
This sequence comes from Triturus cristatus, assembly GCF_964204655.1. Taxonomy (NCBI): domain Eukaryota; kingdom Metazoa; phylum Chordata; class Amphibia; order Caudata; family Salamandridae; genus Triturus; species Triturus cristatus. Next base: position 141,340,915 of record NC_140585.1, on the reverse strand, counting down.
GGGGCCCAGAGCGCGGTAAAACCACCAGCAGTGAGGGAGCAGTCTGCAACAATGAAGGCCAGCAGGTAGGCAGCGTTTCTCCGATTTCAAGGGTTCCCGCTCTGCAAGAGGAGCGCCGGAGCTTTATGCGCGTTCGTGTGCGTGTGAGACGCTAGGCAGTGTGGGGGCTGATGTCTCTGGCCGCGAGGGTAGTGATGGCAGCGGCAAAGAGACAGACAGCAAGCAGGGGCCCAGAGCGCGGTAAAACCACCAGCAGTGAGGGAGCAGTCTGCAACAATGAAGGCCAGCAGGTAGGCAGCGTTTCTCCGATTTCAAGGGTTCCCGCTCTGCAAGAGGAGCGCCGGAGCTTTATGCGCGTTCATGCGCGTGTGAGGCGCTAGGCAGTGTGGGGGCTGAAGTCTCTGGCCGCGAGGGTAGTGATGGCGGCGGCAAAGAGACAGACAGCAAGCAGGGGCCCAGAGCACGGTAAAACCACGAGCAGTGAGGGAGCAGTCTGCAACAATGAAGGCCAGCAGGTAGGCAGCGTTTCTCCGATTTCAAGGGTTCCCGCTCTGCAAGAGGAGCGCCGGAGCTTTATGCGCGTTCGTGCGCGTGTGAGGCGCTAGGCAGTGTGGGGGCTGAAGTCTCTGGCCGCGAGGGTAGTGATGGCAGCGGCAAAGAGACAGACAGCAAGCAGGGGCCCAGAGCGCGGTAAAACCACCAGCAGTGAGGGAGCAGTCTGCAACAATGAAGGCCAGCAGGTAGGCAGCGTTTCTCCGATTTCAAGGGTTCCCGCTCTGCAAGAGGAGCGCCGGAGCTTTATGCGCGTTCGTGCGCGTGTGAGGCGCTAGGCAGTGTGGGGGCTGAAGTCTCTGGCCGCGAGGGTAGTGATGGCGGCGGCAAAGAGACAGACAGCAAGCAGGGGCCCAGAGCACGATAAAACCACCAGCCGTGAGGGAGCAGTCTGCAACAATGAAGGCCAGCAGGTAGGCAGCGTTTCTCCGATTTCAAGGGTTCCCGCTCTGCAAGAGGAGCGCCAGAGCTTTATGCGCGTTCGTGCGCTTGTGAGGCGCTAGGCAGTGTGGGGGCTGAAGTCTCTGGCCGCGAGGGTAGTGATGGCGGCGGCAAAGAGACAGACAGCAAGCAGGGGCCCAGAGCGCGGTAAAACCACCAGCAGTGAGGGAGCAGTCTGCAACAATGAAGGCCAGCAGGTAGGCAGCGTTTCTCCGATTTCAAGGGTTCCCGCTCTGCAAGAGGAGCGCCGGAGCTTTATGCGCGTTCGTGCGCGTGTGAGGCGCTAGGCAGTGTGGGGGCTGAAGTCTCTGGCCGCGAGGGTAGTCATGGCGGCGGCAAAGAGACAGACAGCAAGCAGGGGCCCAGAGCACGGTAAAACCACCAGCAGTGGGGGAGCAGTCTGCAACAATGAAGGCCAGCAGGTAGGCAGCGTTTCTCCGATTTCAAGGGTTCCCGCTCTGCAAGAGGAGCGCCGGAGCTTTATGCGCGTTCGTGCGCGTGTGAGGCGCTAGGCAGTGTGGGGGCTGAAGTCTCTGGCCGCGAGGGTAGTGATGGCAGCGGCAAAGAGACAGACAGCAAGCAGGGGCCCAGAGCGCGGTAAAACCACCAGCAGTGAGGGAGCAGTCTGCAACAATGAAGGCCAGCAGGTAGGCAGCGTTTCTCCGATTTCAAGGGTTCCCGCTCTGCAAGAGGAGCGCCGGAGCTTTATGCGCGTTCGTGCGCGTGTGAGGCGCTAGGCAGTGTGGGGGCTGAAGTCTCTGGCCGCGAGGGTAGTGATGGCGGCGGCAAAGAGACAGACAGCAAGCAGGGGCCCAGAGCACGGTAAAACCACCAGCAGTGAGGGAGCAGTCTGCAACAATGAAGGCCAGCAGGTAGGCAGCGTTTCTCCGATTTCAAGGGTTCCCGCTCTGCAAGAGGAGCGCCGGAGCTTTATGCGCATTCGTGCGCGTGTGAGGCGCTAGGCAGTGTGGGGGCTGAAGTCTCTGGCCGCGAGGGTAGTGATGGCGGCGGCAAAGAGACAGACAGCAAGCAGGGGCCCAGAGCGCGGTAAAACCACCAGCAGTGAGGGAGCAGTCTGCAAGAATGAAGGCCAGCAGGTAGGCAGCGTTTCTCCGATTTCAAGGGTTCCCGCTCTGCAAGAGGAGCGCCGGAGCTTTATGCGCGTTCGTGCGCGTGTGAGGCGCTAGGCAGTGTGGGGGCTGAAGTCTCTGGCCGCGAGCGTAGTGATGGCGGCGGCAAAGAGACAGACAGCAAGCAGGGGCCCAGAGCGCGGTAAAACCACCAGCAGTGAGGGAGCAGTCTGCAACAATGAAGGCCAGCAGGTAGGCAGCGTTTCTCCGATTTCAAGGGTTCCCGCTCTGCAAGAGGAGCGCCGGAGCTTTATGCGCGTTCGTGCGCGTGTGAGGCGCTAGGCAGTGTGGGGGCTGAAGTCTCTGGCCGCGAGGGTAGTGATGGCGGCGGCAAAGAGACAGACAGCAAGCAGGGGCCCAGAGCACGATAAAACCACCAGCCGTGAGGGAGCAGTCTGCAACAATGAAGGCCAGCAGGTAGGCAGCGTTTCTCCGATTTCAAGGGTTCCCGCTCTGCAAGAGGAGCGCCAGAGCTTTATGCGCGTTCGTGCGCTTGTGAGGCGCTAGGCAGTGTGGGGGCTGAAGTCTCTGGCCGCGAGGGTAGTGATGGCGGCGGCAAAGAGACAGACAGCAAGCAGGGGCCCAGAGCACGGTAAAACCACCAGCAGTGAGGGAGCAGTCTGCAACAATGAAGGCCAGCAGGTAGGCAGCGTTTCTCCGATTTCAAGGGTTCCCGCTCTGCAAGAGGAGCGCCGGAGCTTTATGCGCGTGTGAGGCGCTAGGCAGTGTGGGGGCTGAAGTCTCTGGCCGCGAGGGTAGTGATGGCAGCGGCAAAGAGACAGACAGCAAGCAGGGGCCCAGAGCGCGGTAAAACCACCAGCAGTGAGGGAGCAGTCTGCAACAATGAAGGCCAGCAGGTAGGCAGCGTTTCTCCGATTTCAAGGGTTCCCGCTCTGCAAGAGGAGCGCCGGATCTTTATGCGCGTTCGTGCGCGTGTGAGGCGCTAGGCAGTGTGGGGGCTGAAGTCTCTGGCCGCGAGGGTAGTGATGGCGGCGGCAAAGAGACAGACAGCAAGCAGGGGCCCAGAGCACGGTAAAACCACCAGCAGTGAGGGAGCAGTCTGCAACAATGAAGGCCAGCAGGTAGGCAGCGTTTCTCCGATTTCAAGGGTTCCCGCTCTGCAAGAGGAGCACCGGAGCTTTATGCGCATTCGTGCGCGTGTGAGGCGCTAGGCAGTGTGGGGGCTGAAGTCTCTGGCCGCGAGGGTAGTGATGGCGGCGGCAAAGAGACAGAAAGCAAGCAGGGGCCCAGAGCGCGGTAAAACCACCAGCAGTGAGGGAGCAGTCTGCAAGAATGAAGGCCAGCAGGTAGGCAGCGTTTCTCCGATTTCAAGGGTTCCCGCTCTGCAAGAGGAGCGCCGGAGCTTTATGCGCGTTCGTGCGCGTGTGAGGCGCTAGGCAGTGTGGGGACTGAAGTCTCTGGCCGCGAGCGTAGTGATGGCGGCGGCAAAGAGACAGACAGCAAGCAGGGGCCCAGAGCACGGTAAAACCACCAGCAGTGAGGGAGCAGTCTGCAACAATGAAGGCCAGCAGGTAGGCAGCGTTTCTCCGATTTCAAGGGTTCCCGCTCTGCAAGAGGAGCGCCGGAGCTTTATGCGCGTTCGTGCGCGTGTGAGGCGCTAGGCAGTGTGGGGGCTGAAGTCTCTGGCCGCGAGGGTAGTGATGGCGGCGGCAAAGAGACAGACAGCAAGCAGGGGCCCAGAGCACGATAAAACCACCAGCAGTGAGGGAGCAGTCTGCAACAATGAAGGCCAGCAGGTAGGCAGCGTTTCTCCGATTTCAAGGGTTCCCGCTCTGCAAGAGGAGCGCCGGAGCTTTATGCGCGTTCGTGCGCGTGTGAGGCGCTAGGCAGTGTGGGGGCTGAAGTCTCTGGCCGCGAGGGTAGTGATGGCGGCGGCAAAGAGACAGACAGCAAGCAGGGGCCCAGAGCGCGGTAAAACCACCAGCAGTGAGGGAGCAGTCTGCAACAATGAAGGCCAGCAGGTAGGCAGCGTTTCTCCGATTTCAAGGGTTCCCGCTCTGCAAGAGGAGCGCCGGAGCTTTATGCGCGTTCGTGCGCGTGTGAGGCGCTAGGCAGTGTGGGGGCTGAAGTCTCTGGCCGCGAGGGTAGTGATGGCGGCGGCAAAGAGACAGACAGCAAGCAGGGGCCCAGAGCACGGTAAAACCACCAGCAGTGAGGGAGCAGTCTGCAACAATGAAGGCCAGCAGGTAGGCAGCGTTTCTCCGATTTCAAGGGTTCCCGCTCTGCAAGAGGAGCGCCGGAGCTTTTTGCGCGTTCGTGCGCGTGTGAGGCGCTAGGCAGTGTGGGGGCTGAAGTCTCTGGCCGCGAGGGTAGTGATGGCAGCGGCAAAGAGACAGACAGCAAGCAGGGGCCCAGAGCGCGGTAAAACCACCAGCAGTGAGGGAGCAGTCTGCAACAATGAAGGCCAGCAGGTAGGCAGCGTTTCTCCGATTTCAAGGGTTCCCGCTCTGCAAGAGGAGCGCCGGAGCTTTATGTGCGTTTGTGCGCGTGTGAGGCGCTAGGCAGTGTGGGGGCTGAAGTCTCTGGCCGCGAGGGTAGTGATGGCGGCGGCAAAGAGACAGACAGCAAGCAGGGGCCCAGAGCACGGTAAAACCACCAGCAGTGAGGGAGCAGTCTGCAACAATGAAGGCCAGCAGGTAGGCAGCGTTTCTCCGATTTCAAGGGTTCCCGCTCTGCAAGAGGAGCGCCGGAGCTTTATGCGCGTTCGTGCGCGTGTGAGGCGCTAGGCAGTGTGGGGGCTGAAGTCTCTGGCCGCGAGGGTAGTGATGGCGGCGGCAAAGAGACAGACAGCAAGCAGGGGCCCAAAGCGCGGTAAAACCACCAGCAGTGAGGGAGCAGTCTGCAACAATGAAGGCCAGCAGGTAGGCAGCGTTTCTCCGATTTCAAGGGTTCCCGCTCTGCGAGAGGAGCGCCAGAGCTTTATGCGCGTTCATGCGCGTGTGAGGCGCTAGGCTGTGTGGGGGCTGAAGTCTCTGGCCGCGAGGGTAGTGATGGCGGCGGCAAAGAGATAGACAGCAAGCAGGGGCCCAGAGCGCGGTAAAACCACCAGCAGTGAGGGAGCAGTCTGCAACAATGAAGGCCAGCAGGTAGGCAGCGTTTCTCCGATTTCAAGGGTTCCCGCTCTGCAAGAGGAGCGCCGGAGCTTTATGCACGTTCGTGCGCGTGTGAGGCGCTAGGCAGTGTGGGGGCTGAAGTCTCTGGCCGCGAGGGTATTGATGGCGGCGGCAAAGAGACAGACAGCAAGCAGGGGCCCAGAGCGCGGTAAAACCACCAGCAGTGAGGGAGCAGTCTGCAACAATGAAGGCCAGCAGGTAGGCAGCGTTTCTCCGATTTCAAGGGTTCCCGCTCTGCATGAGGAGCGCCGGAGCTTTATGCGCGTTCGTGTGCGTGTGAGACGCTAGGCAGTGTGGGGGCTGATGTCTCTGGCCGCGAGGGTAGTGATGGCAGCGGCAAAGAGACAGACAGCAAGCAGGGGCCCAGAGCGCGGTAAAACCACCAGCAGTGAGGGAGCAGTCTGCAACAATGAAGGCCAGCAGGTAGGCAGCGTTTCTCCGATTTCAAGGGTTCCCGCTCTGCAAGAGGAGCGCCGGAGCTTTATGCGCGTTCATGCGCGTGTGAGGCGCTAGGCAGTGTGGGGGCTGAAGTCTCTGGCCGCGAGGGTAGTGATGGCGGCGGCAAAGAGACAGACAGCAAGCAGGGGCCCAGAGCACGGTAAAACCACGAGCAGTGAGGGAGCAGTCTGCAACAATGAAGGCCAGCAGGTAGGCAGCGTTTCTCCGATTTCAAGGGTTCCCGCTCTGCAAGAGGAGCGCCGGAGCTTTATGCGCGTTCGTGCGCGTGTGAGGCGCTAGGCAGTGTGGGGGCTGAAGTCTCTGGCCGCGAGGGTAGTGATGGCAGCGGCAAAGAGACAGACAGCAAGCAGGGGCCCAGAGCGCGGTAAAACCACCAGCAGTGAGGGAGCAGTCTGCAACAATGAAGGCCAGCAGGTAGGCAGCGTTTCTCCGATTTCAAGGGTTCCCGCTCTGCAAGAGGAGCGCCGGAGCTTTATGCGCGTTCGTGCGCGTGTGAGGCGCTAGGCAGTGTGGGGGCTGAAGTCTCTGGCCGCGAGGGTAGTGATGGCGGCGGCAGGAGACAGACAGCAAGCAGGGGCCCAGAGCACGATAAAACCACCAGCCGTGAGGGAGCAGTCTGCAACAATGAAGGCCAGCAGGTAGGCAGCGTTTCTCCGATTTCAAGGGTTCCCGCTCTGCAAGAGGAGCGCCAGAGCTTTATGCGCGTTCGTGCGCTTGTGAGGCGCTAGGCAGTGTGGGGGCTGAAGTCTCTGGCCGCGAGGGTAGTGATGGCGGCGGCAAAGAGACAGACAGCAAGCAGGGGCCCAGAGCGCGGTAAAACCACCAGCAGTGAGGGAGCAGTCTGCAACAATGAAGGCCAGCAGGTAGGCAGCGTTTCTCCGATTTCAAGGGTTCCCGCTCTGCAAGAGGAGCGCCGGAGCTTTATGCGCGTTCGTGCGCGTGTGAGGCGCTAGGCAGTGTGGGGGCTGAAGTCTCTGGCCGCGAGGGTAGTCATGGCGGCGGCAAAGAGACAGACAGCAAGCAGGGGCCCAGAGCACGGTAAAACCACCAGCAGTGGGGGAGCAGTCTGCAACAATGAAGGCCAGCAGGTAGGCAGCGTTTCTCCGATTTCAAGGGTTCCCGCTCTGCAAGAGGAGCGCCGGAGCTTTATGCGCGTTCGTGCGCGTGTGAGGCGCTAGGCAGTGTGGGGGCTGAAGTCTCTGGCCGCGAGGGTAGTGATGGCAGCGGCAAAGAGACAGACAGCAAGCAGGGGCCCAGAGCGCGGTAAAACCACCAGCAGTGAGGGAGCAGTCTGCAACAATGAAGGCCAGCAGGTAGGCAGCGTTTCTCCGATTTCAAGGGTTCCCGCTCTGCAAGAGGAGCGCCGGAGCTTTATGCGCGTTCGTGCGCGTGTGAGGCGCTAGGCAGTGTGGGGGCTGAAGTCTCTGGCCGCGAGGGTAGTGATGGCGGCGGCAAAGAGACAGACAGCAAGCAGGGGCCCAGAGCACGGTAAAACCACCAGCAGTGAGGGAGCAGTCTGCAACAATGAAGGCCAGCAGGTAGGCAGCGTTTCTCCGATTTCAAGGGTTCCCGCTCTGCAAGAGGAGCGCCGGAGCTTTATGCGCATTCGTGCGCGTGTGAGGCGCTAGGCAGTGTGGGGGCTGAAGTCTCTGGCCGCGAGGGTAGTGATGGCGGCGGCAAAGAGACAGACAGCAAGCAGGGGCCCAGAGCGCGGTAAAACCACCAGCAGTGAGGGAGCAGTCTGCAAGAATGAAGGCCAGCAGGTAGGCAGCGTTTCTCCGATTTCAAGGGTTCCCGCTCTGCAAGAGGAGCGCCGGAGCTTTATGCGCGTTCGTGCGCGTGTGAGGCGCTAGGCAGTGTGGGGGCTGAAGTCTCTGGCCGCGAGCGTAGTGATGGCGGCGGCAAAGAGACAGACAGCAAGCAGGGGCCCAGAGCGCGGTAAAACCACCAGCAGTGAGGGAGCAGTCTGCAACAATGAAGGCCAGCAGGTAGGCAGCGTTTCTCCGATTTCAAGGGTTCCCGCTCTGCAAGAGGAGCGCCGGAGCTTTATGCGCGTTCGTGCGCGTGTGAGGCGCTAGGCAGTGTGGGGGCTGAAGTCTCTGGCCGCGAGGGTAGTGATGGCGGCGGCAAAGAGACAGACAGCAAGCAGGGGCCCAGAGCAAGATAAAACCACCAGCAGTGAGGGAGCAGTCTGCAACAATGAAGGCCAGCAGGTAGGCAGCGTTTCTCCGATTTCAAGGGTTCCCGCTCTGCAAGAGGAGCGCCGGAGCTTTATGCGCGTTCGTGCGCGTGTGAGGCGCTAGGCAGTGTGGGGGCTGAAGTCTCTGGCCGCGAGGGTAGTGATGGCGGCGGCAAAGAGACAGACAGCAAGCAGGGGCCCAGAGCACGGTAAAACCACCAGCAGTGAGGGAGCAGTCAGCAACAATGAAGGCCAGCAGGTAGGCAGCGTTTCTCCGATTTCAAGGGTTCCCGCTCTGCAAGAGGAGCGCCGGAGCTTTATGCGCGTTCGTGCGCGTGTGAGGCGCTAGGCAGTGTGGGGGCTGAAGTCTCTGGCCTCGAGGGTAGTGATGGCGGCGGCAAAGAGACAGACAGCAAGCAGGGGCCCAGAGCGCGGTAAAACCACCAGCAGTGAGGGAGCAGTCTGCAACAATGAAGGCCAGCAGGTAGGCAGCGTTTCTCCGATTTCAAGGGTTCCCGCTCTGCAAGAGGAGCGCCGGAGCTTTATGCGCGTTCGTGCGCGTGTGAGGCGCTAGGCAGTGTGGGGGCTGAAGTCTCTGGCCTCGAGGGTAGTGATGGCGGCGGCAAAGAGACAGACAGCAAGCAGGGGCCCAGAGCGCGGTAAAACCACCAGCAGTGAGGGAGCAGTCTGCAACAATGAAGGCCAGCAGGTAGGCAGCGTTTCTCCGATTTCAAGGGTTCCCGCTCTGCAAGAGGAGCGCCGGAGCTTTATGCGCGTTCGTGCGCGTGTGAGGCGCTAGGCAGTGTGGGGGCTGAAGTCTCTGGCCGCGAGGGTAGTGATGGCAGCGGCAAAGAGACAGACAGCAAGCAGGGGCCCAGAGCGCGGTAAAACCACCAGCAGTGAGGGAGCAGTCTGCAACAATGAAGGCCAGCAGGTAGGCAGCGTTTCTCCGATTTCAAGGGTTCCCGCTCTGCAAGAGGAGCGCCGGAGCTTTATGCGCGTTCGTGCGCGTGTGAGGCGCTAGGCAGTGTGGGGGCTGAAGTCTCTGGCCGCGAGGGTAGTGATGGCGGCGGCAAAGAGACAGACAGCAAGCAGGGGCCCAGAGCACGGTAAAACCACCAGCAGTGAGGGAGCAGTCTGCAACAATGAAGGCCAGCAGGTAGGCAGCGTTTCTCCGATTTCAAGGGTTCCCGCTCTGCAAGAGGAGCACCGGAGCTTTATGCGCATTCGTGCGCGTGTGAGGCGCTAGGCAGTGTGGGGGCTGAAGTCTCTGGCCGCGAGGGTAGTGATGGCGGCGGCAAAGAGACAGAAAGCAAGCAGGGGCCCAGAGCGCGGTAAAACCACCAGCAGTGAGGGAGCAGTCTGCAAGAATGAAGGCCAGCAGGTAGGCAGCGTTTCTCCGATTTCAAGGGTTCCCGCTCTGCAAGAGGAGCGCCGGAGCTTTATGCGCGTTCGTGCGCGTGTGAGGCGCTAGGCAGTGTGGGGACTGAAGTCTCTGGCCGCGAGCGTAGTGATGGCGGCGGCAAAGAGACAGACAGCAAGCAGGGGCCCAGAGCACGGTAAAACCACCAGCAGTGAGGGAGCAGTCTGCAACAATGAAGGCCAGCAGGTAGGCAGCGTTTCTCCGATTTCAAGGGTTCCCGCTCTGCAAGAGGAGCGCCGGAGCTTTATGCGCGTTCGTGCGCGTGTGAGGCGCTAGGCAGTGTGGGGGCTGAAGTCTCTGGCCGCGAGGGTAGTGATGGCGGCGGCAAAGAGACAGACAGCAAGCAGGGGCCCAGAGCACGATAAAACCACCAGCAGTGAGGGAGCAGTCTGCAACAATGAAGGCCAGCAGGTAGGCAGCGTTTCTCCGATTTCAAGGGTTCCCGCTCTGCAAGAGGAGCGCCGGAGCTTTATGCGCGTTCGTGCGCGTGTGAGGCGCTAGGCAGTGTGGGGGCTGAAGTCTCTGGCCGCGAGGGTAGTGATGGCGGCGGCAAAGAGACAGACAGCAAGCAGGGGCCCAGAGCACGGTAAAACCACCAGCAGTGAGGGAGCAGTCTGCAACAATGAAGGCCAGCAGGTAGGCAGCGTTTCTCCGATTTCAAGGGTTCCCGCTCTGCAAGAGGAGCGCCGGAGCTTTTTGCGCGTTCGTGCGCGTGTGAGGCGCTAGGCAGTGTGGGGGCTGAAGTCTCTGGCCGCGAGGGTAGTGATGGCAGCGGCAAAGAGACAGACAGCAAGCAGGGGCCCAGAGCGCGGTAAAACCACCAGCAGTGAGGGAGCAGTCTGCAACAATGAAGGCCAGCAGGTAGGCAGCGTTTCTCCGATTTCAAGGGTTCCCGCTCTGCAAGAGGAGCGCCGGAGCTTTATGTGCGTTCGTGCGCGTGTGAGGCGCTAGGCAGTGTGGGGGCTGAAGTCTCTGGCCGCGAGGGTAGTGATGGCGGCGGCAAAGAGACAGACAGCAAGCAGGGGCCCAGAGCACGGTAAAACCACCAGCAGTGAGGGAGCAGTCTGCAACAATGAAGGCCAGCAGGTAGGCAGCGTTTCTCCGATTTCAAGGGTTCCCGCTCTGCAAGAGGAGCGCCGGAGCTTTATGCGCGTTCGTGCGCGTGTGAGGCGCTAGGCAGTGTGGGGGCTGAAGTCTCTGGCCGCGAGGGTAGTGATGGCGGCGGCAAAGAGACAGACAGCAAGCAGGGGCCCAAAGCGCGGTAAAACCACCAGCAGTGAGGGAGCAGTCTGCAACAATGAAGGCCAGCAGGTAGGCAGCGTTTCTCCGATTTCAAGGGTTCCCGCTCTGCGAGAGGAGCGCCAGAGCTTTATTATTATTATTATTATTTATTTTTGTAGAGCGCGTAGTCACCCGAAGGTATCCCAGCGCTAAAAAAATCCTATCTCCTGAGTGCAGTGGACCAAGGGAGGGGAAAAAGAAAGGAGGGGCAAGAAAGAGGACAGGGAGGGCGGAACAAAGGAACGAGATAAGGACCAGGAATGATTCACTGTGGGAAAAGGTGGGTTTTAAGCAGTTTCCTAAACCGGAGGTATTGAGGTTCGAGACGCAGGACTCAGGGGAGGGTGTTCCAAAGTCGTGCAGTCTGGACTGAGAAACGCCTTCCTCCCGATCGGGCTCTCTTAAATTTGGGGGCAACAATGAGGTTTTCGGTGTCGGAACGGAGAGATCTTGAGGATTTATAAGGGGCGATGAATTTCTTGAGAGCAGGGGGGCCTTGATTTCGTCGTAGTTTGTAGGCCAGACACAGGGCCTTAAATTTGACCCGCTCTCCTATAGGGAGCCAGTGGAGGAATTTTAAGGCCGGTTTGGCCGACACTCTGGCAGGAGTATTCGTGAGGATACGGGCCGCGGTATTCTGAATTCTTTGCAGTTTATTCAGAGTCATCTCCGGGGCGCCCAGGTATATCACGTTGCTATAATCAAGCCTCGAGATTATTAGGCCTTGAATAAGCAACTTTTGGGAGTTGGGGGGTAGGATGGGTAGGACTTTCCTCAATGACTTCAAGAGACCAAAGCAGGTCCCGGCCACTTTCTTTGCCTGCACATTGAACGAGAGGTCGGTGTCGAGCCACACTCCCAGGCTCTTTACTTCCTCTCTGGGTTCTGGAGGAGGGCCCAAACATGCTGGCCAAATGTTCGGGGGCAGTGTAAGTCCTTTTGGGCCCAGGAGCAGAACCTCCGTTTTTGATCCATTTAATTTTAGGGCAGAAGTGTTCATCCAGTGGTGGACCTGCGCAAGACAATTAAATAGATCTGCTGGTTGTTGTTTGGGGTGGGATAGTGACACAACCAATTGTGTGTCGTCAGCGTAACTGACGACACTCACTCCGAATGGAATGATAACCTCCTCCAATGTGGACATATAGATATTAAATAAAGTGGGGCTCAGGGAGGAGCCCTGAGGCACGCCACATTGGAGGGGAATTTCGGAGGAGCGGGCGTTGTTCTCCCAGATTTGGTAAGTCCTTTGAGCCAAAAAAGATGTAAGCCAGGCTAAGGCGGAGCCCTCTACACCGGCTCCCTTGAGTCTTTTGATAAGGAGTCGGTGGTCAACGGTGTCGAAGGCCGCGCTTAGGTCGAGGAGGATCACTGCCACTGATCCTCCTCCGTCCAGTAGCGTTCTGGCCTCTTCAACCGCTGCTAGGAGGGCGATGTCTGTGCCCTGCCCTGGGCGAAAGCCCGTCTGAGAGCTTTTTAGTATGTTATTACTCTCCAGGAACTGGGAAAGTTTTCTATTCACCAGTTTTTCAGCGATCTTGCTGATTCCTGGGAGTAGGGAGATGGGCCTATAGTTCGCCAGATTTTCGGGATCGAGGGAGGTTTTTTTTAACAGGGCCTTCACGACCGCCGCCTTCCAGCTTAGGGGTACAACTCCCTGTTGGAATGAGGTGTTAATCAGGTGAGTCACAGGAGGGATGATCGTGGAGGCTACCTTTTTGAGAATTCGGAGTGGGGCGGGATCCTTAGGTGAGCCGCTTTTTATGGATGTTAATGTGTCTTCTACTTCTTCAGTCGTGACTTGGCCCCAAGAAGAGAGACGGCAGGATGTTGACGGTTGCGGGAGATCTTGTTCCTCGTCCGGAATCGCGGAGGGAATCGCCTCGAGGATTTTTAAGATTTTCCCGTGAAAGAAATCCGCCAATTGTTGGCATTTGGTCTGGTCAGCTATAGGGTCAGTGGGATGTTTAGGTGCGGGTGCTGGGGGTTTCAAAAGGTCTTTTAGGATAGCATAGGATTCCTTGCTGGAGCATACTGCTTTCTCTATTCTCCCCTGAAAAAACACTATTTTGGTTTTACGGATGGTGGTTTTGTAATTAAGGAGAGAAGCCGAATAGATCTCTTTGTTTGCTTCTGTTTTAACTTTCCTCCAGGATCGTTCCGTTTTCTTGCATTCTTGACGCAGGGCTTTAAGCTCTGGTGTATACCATGGAGCCGAGGCTACTCTTTTGAGGTGTTTAAGAGAGGAGGTTTTAGGGATGAGTGCATCAAGAGAGGAGGTTATCCATTCATTAACCTGCCCGTCAGCCATAGCTGGATCGCTGGAGAGCTCAGGAGTGGACTCTGCTAGCACGGCGGCCCATTCCCCAGGTGCAAGTTTGTGCCACCGCCTGTCAGTGGTCTGAATTTTAGAGGTTTGAGGGTTGGTGAGAGATGTTTCCCAGGAAATTGGGACAAGAAAGTGATCTGTCCAAGGGAGGATCAAGGGAAGCTTGGTGGTGATGGCTATCGCATTAGTGAGGACGGGATCCAATAAATGTCCCTTCTCATGAGTGGGTTCATTGTTTACCAGTCGGATGTTGAGTGACGACAGGTCTTGGAGAAGGTCAGCGGCTATCCGATCTGTCGGGTCATTCAAATGTAAGTTGAGATCGCCTAAAATGAGAAAATTGCTGACAGAGAATGCTAATTGGGCGACTGATTCAATAAGAGCGTTAAGGAATTTTCCCGGGGGGCCCGGGGGGCGGTAGATCAGTAAGCCCGACAGGGAGTGGGCTGGGGGAAGTAGAATGGAGAATTGGCAGCTTTCGCAGTCCTCGATTTGAGCATCAGTGGTTCTGCAGGTAAGATGATCCTTAAAAATTATGGCTACCCCCCCTCCCCTCCCTTTGGGTCTATGAAGTGCTTGACAGAGATACCCTGGGGGCAAGGCCACGACAATGTCCGAGTCAGTGCTGTCTGATAGCCACGTTTCCGTAAGAAAGAGCAGATCGAAGTCATGGTCTAGAATTAATAAATTAGTTTCCATTGCGTGTTTGGGGAGGGAACGGCAATTAAGAAGTCCAATCTTAAGTCCGAGTTTAGTAGGTGCGGTAGGGGGTGGAGCGCAGCGCATACAGTAGTAGAAAGGTTTACCTACGGAATGCGTATGGTAACAGGTCAATATTGTTTTCGGTTGAAGTGCACGGAGCATGTCTCCGGTGTATACCATGCGCGCGCGTGGGGTATCCGGCAGCGTTTCTGGGCCTGGGTCCGTCTGGGCCCGGACGGGCCCAGACGGGCTTGCCTTTGGCGCGCCTTCGGCGCGCTGACGGCGCGCCCGCTGCGCCCGTCCGCTGCGCGTACGGATGTTGCACATATTTAAAGCTCAGATTGGACGTGGCCTCAAGAAGTGGGCGTGGCCTGACTGCAGGCTCGCTCGCTGCTGTCGGGAATGGCGTTTTTCTAACCCGTGGCGGTGTTAATATCGACTGCCAGGGAGTCAAGAGGTAAGAGTAAGTGCCCCAGCTGCTGTGCAGGTGAGGGGAAGTGCGCAGTTTTTAAAATCACAATCACACACAATTTCGGAAATGACACATGTTTTAAAAGCAAAACCTCCCGGCTGAGCCTCAGGAGTACAGATTTCAATGAGGGCGGGGAAGCGGCGCTTTAAGTAGTCTTAGGGGCGTGGCCTCAAGAAGTGGGCGTGGCCTGACTGCAGGCTCGCTCGCTGCTGTCGGGAATGGCGTTTTTCTAACCCGTGGCGGTGTTAATATCGACTGCCAGGGAGTCAAGAGGTAAGAGTAAGTGCCCCAGCTGCTGTGCAGGTGAGGGGAAGTGCGCAGTTTTAAAATCACAATCACACACAATTTCGGAAATGACACATGTTTTAAAAGCAAAACCTCCCGGCTGAGCCTCAGGAGTACAGATTTTCGCGCTTTATGCGCGTTCATGCGCGTGTGAGGCGCTAGGCAGTGTGGGGGCTGAAGTCTCTGGCCGCGAGGGTAGTGATGGCGGCGGCAAAGAGATAGACAGCAAGCAGGGGCCCAGAGCGCGGTAAAACCACCAGCAGTGAGGGAGCAGTCTGCAACAATGAAGGCCAGCAGGTAGGCAGCGTTTCTCCGATTTCAAGGGTTCCCGCTCTGCAAGAGGAGCGCCGGAGCTTTATGCACGTTCGTGCGCGTGTGAGGCGCTAGGCAGTGTGGGGGCTGAAGTCTCTGGCCGCGAGGGTATTGATGGCGGCGGCAAAGAGACAGACAGCAAGCAGGGGCCCAGAGCGCGGTAAAACCACCAGCAGTGAGGGAGCAGTCTGCAACAATGAAGGCCAGCAGGTAGGCAGCGTTTCTCCGATTTCAAGGGTTCCCGCTCTGCAAGAGGAGCGCCGGAGCTTTATGCGCGTTCGTGCGCGTGTGAGACGCTAGGCAGTGTGGGGGCTGATGTCTCTGGCCGCGAGGGTAGTGATGGCAGCGGCAAAGAGACAGACAGCAAGCAGGGGCCCAGAGCGCGGTAAAACCACCAGCAGTGAGGGAGCAGTCTGCAACAATGAAGGCCAGCAGGTAGGCAGCGTTTCTCCGATTTCAAGGGTTCCCGCTCTGCAAGAGGAGCGCCGGAGCTTTATGCGCGTTCATGCGCGTGTGAGGCGCTAGGCAGTGTGGGGGCTGAAGTCTCTGGCCGCGAGGGTAGTGATGGCGGCGGCAAAGAGACAGACAGCAAGCAGGGGCCCAGAGCACGGTAAAACCACGAGCAGTGAGGGAGCAGTCTGCAACAATGAAGGCCAGCAGGTAGGCAGCGTTTCTCCGATTTCAAGGGTTCCCGCTCTGCAAGAGGAGCGCCGGAGCTTTATGCGCGTTCGTGCGCGTGTGAGGCGCTAGGCAGTGTGGGGGCTGAAGTCTCTGGCCGCGAGGGTAGTGATGGCAGCGGCAAAGAGACAGACAGCAAGCAGGGGCCCAGAGCGCGGTAAAACCACCAGCAGTGAGGGAGCAGTCTGCAACAATGAAGGCCAGCAGGTAGGCAGCGTTTCTCCGATTTCAAGGGTTCCCGCTCTGCAAGAGGAGCGCCGGAGCTTTATGCGCGTTCGTGCGCGTGTGAGGCGCTAGGCAGTGTGGGGGCTGAAGTCTCTGGCCGCGAGGGTAGTGATGGCGGCGGCAAAGAGACAGACAGCAAGCAGGGGCCCAGAGCACGATAAAACCACCAGCCGTGAGGGAGCAGTCTGCAACAATGAAGGCCAGCAGGTAGGCAGCGTTTCTCCGATTTCAAGGGTTCCCGCTCTGCAAGAGGAGCGCCAGAGCTTTATGCGCGTTCGTGCGCTTGTGAGGCGCTAGGCAGTGTGGGGGCTGAAGTCTCTGGCCGCGAGGGTAGTGATGGCGGCGGCAAAGAGACAGACAGCAAGCAGGGGCCCAGAGCGCGGTAAAACCACCAGCAGTGAGGGAGCAGTCTGCAACAATGAAGGCCAGCAGGTAGGCAGCGTTTCTCCGATTTCAAGGGTTCCCGCTCTGCAAGAGGAGCGCCGGAGCTTTATGCGCGTTCGTGCGCGTGTGAGGCGCTAGGCAGTGTGGGGGCTGAAGTCTCTGGCCGCGAGGGTAGTCATGGCGGCGGCAAAGAGACAGACAGCAAGCAGGGGCCCAGAGCACGGTAAAACCACCAGCAGTGAGGGAGCAGTCTGCAACAATGAAGGCCAGCAGGTAGGCAGCGTTTCTCCGATTTCAAGGGTTCCCGCTCTGCAAGAGGAGCGCCGGAGCTTTATGCGCGTTCGTGCGCGTGTGAGGCGCTAGGCAGTGTGGGGGCTGAAGTCTCTGGCCGCGAGGATAGTGATGGCAGCGGCAAAGAGACAGACAGCAAGCAGGGGCCCAGAGCGCGGTAAAACCACCAGCAGTGAGGGAGCAGTCTGCAACAATGAAGGCCAGCAGGTAGGCAGCGTTTCTCCGATTTCAAGGGTTCCCGCTCTGCAAGAGGAGCGCCGGAGCTTTATGCGCGTTCGTGCGCGTGTGAGGCGCTAGGCAGTGTGGGGGCTGAAGTCTCTGGCCGCGAGGGTAGTGATGGCGGCGGCAAAGAGACAGACAGCAAGCAGGGGCCCAGAGCACGGTAAAACCACCAGCAGTGAGGGAGCAGTCTGCAACAATGAAGGCCAGCAGGTAGGCAGCGTTTCTCCGATTTCAAGGGTTCCCGCTCTGCAAGAGGAGCGCCGGAGCTTTATGCGCATTCGTGCGCGTGTGAGGCGCTAGGCAGTGTGGGGGCTGAAGTCTCTGGCCGCGAGGGTAGTGATGGCGGCGGCAAAGAGACAGACAGCAAGCAGGGGCCCAGAGCGCGGTAAAACCACCAGCAGTGAGGGAGCAGTCTGCAAGAATGAAGGCCAGCAGGTAGGCAGCGTTTCTCCGATTTCAAGGGTTCCCGCTCTGCAAGAGGAGCGCCGGAGCTTTATGCGCGTTCGTGCGCGTGTGAGGCGCTAGGCAGTGTGGGGGCTGAAGTCTCTGGCCGCGAGCGTAGTGATGGCGGCGGCAAAGAGACAGACAGCAAGCAGGGGCCCAGAGCGCGGTAAAACCACTAGCAGTGAGGGAGCAGTCTGCAACAATGAAGGCCAGCAGGTAGGCAGCGTTTCTCCGATTTCAAGGGTTCCCGCTCTGCAAGAGGAGCGCCGGAGCTTTATGCGCGTTCGTGCGCGTGTGAGGCGCTAGGCAGTGTGGGGGCTGAAGTCTCTGGCCGCGAGGGTAGTGATGGCGGCGGCAAAGAGACAGACAGCAAGCAGGGGCCCAGAGCAAGATAAAACCACCAGCAGTGAGGGAGCAGTCTGCAACAATGAAGGCCAGCAGGTAGGCAGCGTTTCTCCGATTTCAAGGGTTCCCGCTCTGCAAGAGGAGCGCCGGAGCTTTATGCGCGTTCGTGCGCGTGTGAGGCGCTAGGCAGTGTGGGGGCTGAAGTCTCTGGCCGCGAGGGTAGTGATGGCGGCGGCAAAGAGACAGACAGCAAGCAGGGGCCCAGAGCGCGGTAAAACCACCAGCAGTGAGGGAGCAGTCTGCAACAATGAAGGCCAGCAGGTAGGCAGCGTTTCTCCGATTTCAAGGGTTCCCGCTCTGCAAGAGGAGCGCCGGAGCTTTTTGCGCGTTCGTGCGCGTGTGAGGCGCTAGGCAGTGTGGGGGCTGAAGTCTCTGGCCGCGAGGGTAGTGATGGCAGCGGCAAAGAGACAGACAGCAAGCAGGGGCCCAGAGCGCGGTAAAACCACCAGCAGTGAGGGAGCAGTCTGCAACAATGAAGGCCAGCAGGTAGGCAGCGTTTCTCCGATTTCAAGGGTTCCCGCTCTGCAAGAGGAGCGCCGGAGCTTTATGTGCGTTCGTGCGCATGTGAGGCGCTAGGCAGTGTGGGGGCTGAAGTCTCTGGCCGCGAGGGTAGTGATGGCGGCGGCAAAGAGACAGACAGCAAGCAGGGGCCCAGAGCACGGTAAAACCACCAGCAGTGAGGGAGCAGTCTGCAACAATGAAGGCCAGCAGGTAGGCAGCGTTTCTCCGATTTCAAGGGTTCCCGCTCTGCAAGAGGAGCGCCGGAGCTTTATGCGCGTTCGTGCGCGTGTGAGGCGCTAGGCAGTGTGGGGGCTGAAGTCTCTGGCCGCGAGGGTAGTGATGGCGGCGGCAAAGAGACAGACAGCAAGCAGGGGCCCAGAGCGCGGTAAAACCACCAGCAGTGAGGGAGCAGTCTGCAACAATGAAGGCCAGCAGGTAGGCAGCGTTTCTCCGATTTCAAGGGTTCCCGCTCTGCAAGAGGAGCGCCGGAGCTTTATGCGCGTTCGTGCGCGTGTGAGGTGCTAGGCAGTGTGGGGGCTGAAGTCTCTGGCCGCGAGGGTAGTGATGGCGGCGGCAAAGAGACAGACAGCAAGCAGGGGCCCAGAGCGCGGTAAAACCACCAGCAGTGAGGGAGCAGTCTGCAACAATGAAGGCCAGCAGGTAGGCAGCGTTTCTCCGATTTCAAGGGTTCCCGCTCTGCAAGAGGAGGCCGGAGCTTTATGCGCGTTCGTGCGCGTGTGAGGCGCTAGGCAGTGTGGGGGCTGAAGTCTCTGGCCGCGAGGGTAGTGATGGCGGCGGCAAAGAGACAGACAGCAAGCAGGGGCCCAAAGCGCGGTAAAACCACCAGCAGTGAGGGAGCAGTCTGCAACAATGAAGGCCAGCAGGTAGGCAGCGTTTCTCCGATTTCAAGGGTTCCCGCTCTGCAAGAGGAGCGCCAGAGCTTTATGCGCGTTCATGCGCGTGTGAGGCGCTAGGCAGTGTGGGGGCTGAAGTCTCTGGCCGCGAGGGTAGTGATGGCGGCGGCAAAGAGATAGACAGCAAGCAGGGGCCCAGAGCGCGGTAAAACCACCAGCAGTGAGGGAGCAGTCTGCAACAATGAAGGCCAGCAGGTAGGCAGCGTTTCTCCGATTTCAAGGGTTCCCGCTCTGCAAGAGGAGCGCCGGAGCTTTATGCACGTTCGTGCGCGTGTGAGGCGCTAGGCAGTGTGGGGGCTGAAGTCTCTGGCCGCGAGGGTATTGATGGCGGCGGCAAAGAGACAGACAGCAAGCAGGGGCCCAGAGCGCGGTAAAACCACCAGCAGTGAGGGAGCAGTCTGCAACAATGAAGGCCAGCAGGTAGGCAGCGTTTCTCCGATTTCAAGGGTTCCCGCTCTGCAAGAGGAGCGCCGGAGCTTTATGCGCGTTCGTGCGCGTGTGAGACGCTAGGCAGTGTGGGGGCTGAAGTCTCTGGCCGCGAGGGTAGTGATGGCAGCGGCAAAGAGACAGACAGCAAGCAGGGGCCCAGAGCGCGGTAAAACCACCAGCAGTGAGGGAGCAGTCTGCAACAATGAAGGCCAGCAGGTAGGCAGCGTTTCTCCGATTTCAAGGGTTCCCGCTCTGCAAGAGGAGCGCCGGAGCTTTATGCGCGTTTGTGCGCGTGTGAGGCGCTAGGCAGTGTGGGGGCTGAAGTCTCTGGCCGCGAGGGTAGTGATGGCGGCGGCAAAGAGACAGACAGCAAGCAGGGGCCCAGAGCGCGGTAAAACCACCAGCAGTGAGGGAGCAGTCTGCAACAATGAAGGCCAGCAGGTAGGCAGCGTTTCTCCGATTTCAAGGGTTCCCGCTCTGCAAGAGGAGCGCCGGAGCTTTATGCGCGTTCGTGCGCGTGTGAGACGCTAGGCAGTGTGGGGGCTGAAGTCTCTGGCCGCGAGGGTAGTGATGGCAGCGGCAAAGAGACAGACAGCAAGCAGGGGCCCAGAGCGCGGTAAAACCACCAGCAGTGAGGGAGCAGTCTGCAACAATGAAGGCCAGCAGGTAGGCAGCGTTTCTCCGATTTCAAGGGTTCCCGCTCTGCAAGAGGAGCGCCGGAGCTTTATGCGCGTTTGTGCGCGTGTGAGGCGCTAGGCAGTGTGGGGGCTGAAGTCTCTGGCCGCGAGGGTAGTGATGGCAGCGGCAAAGAGACAGACAGCAAGCAGGGGCCCAGAGCGCGGTAAAACCACCAGCAGTGAGGGAGCAGTCTGCAACAATGAAGGCCAGCAGCTAGGCAGCGTTTCTCCGATTTCAAGGGTTCCCGCTCTGCAAGAGGAGCGCCGGAGCTTTATGCGCGTTCGTGCGCGTGTGAGGCGCTAGGCAGTGTGGGGGCTGAAGTCTCTGGCCGCGAGGGTAGTGATGGTGGCGGCAAAGAGACAGACAGCAAGCAGGGGCCCAGAGCACGGTAAAACGACCAGCAGTGAGGGAGCAGTCTGCAACAATGAAGGCCAGCAAGTAGGCAGCGTTTCTCCGATTTCAAGGGTTCCCGCTCTGCAAGAGGAGCGCCGGAGCTTTATGCGCGTTCGTGCGCGTGTGAGGCGCTAGGCAGTGTGGGGGCTGAAGTCTCTGGCCGCGAGGGTAGTGATGGCGGCGGCAAAGAGACAGACAGCAAGCAGGGGCCCAGAGCACGGTAAAACCACCAGCAGTGAGGGAGCAGTCTGCAACAATGAAGGCCAGCAGGTAGGCAGCGTTTCTCCGATTTCAAGGGTTCCCGCTCTGCAAGAGGAGCGCCGGAGCTTTATGCGCGTTCGTGCGCGTGTGAGGCGCTAGGCAGTGTGGGGGCTGAAGTCTCTGGCCTCGAGGGTAGTGATGGCGGCGGCAAAGAGACAGACAGCAAGCAGGGGCCCAGAGCGCGGTAAAACCACCAGCAGTGAGGGAGCAGTCTGCAACAATGAAGGCCAGCAGGTAGGCAGCGTTTCTCCGATTTCAAGGGTTCCCGCTCTGCAAGAGGAGCGCCGGAGCTTTATGCGCGTTAGTGCGCGTGTGAGGCGCTAGGCAGTGTGGGGGCTGAAGTCTCTGGCCTCGAGGGTAGTGATGGCGGCGGCAAAGAGACAGACAGCAAGCAGGGGCCCAGAGCGCGGTAAAACCACCAGCAGTGAGGGAGCAGTCTGCAACAATGAAGGCCAGCAGGTAGGCAGCGTTTCTCCGATTTCAAGGGTTCCTGCTCTGCAAGAGGAGCGCCGGAGCTTTATGCGCGTTCGTGCGCGTGTGAGGCGCTAGGCAGTGTGGGGCTGAAGTCTCTGGCCGCGAGGGTAGTGATGGCGGCGGCAAAGAGACAGACAGCAAGCAGGGGCCCAGAGCGTGGTAAAACCACCAGCAGTGAGGGAGCAGTCTGCAACAATGAAGGCCAGCAGGTAGGCAGCGTTTCTCCGATTTCAAGGGTTCCCGCTCTGCAAGAGGAGCGCCGGAGCTTTATGCGCGTTCGTGCGCGTGTGAGGCGCTAGGCAGTGTGGGGGCTGAAGTCTCTGGCCGCGAGGGTAGTGATGGCAGCGGCAAAGAGACAGACAGCAAGCAGGGGCCCAGAGCACGGTAAAACCACCAGCAGTAAGGGAGCAGTCTGCAACAATGAAGGCCAGCAGGTAGGCAGCGTTTCTCCGATTTCAAGGGTTCCCGCTCTGCAAGAGGAGCGCCGGAGCTTTATGCGCGTTCGTGCGCGTGTGAGGCGCTAGGCAGTGTGGGGGCTGAAGTCTCTGGCCGCGAGGGTAGTGATGGCGGCGGCAAAGAGACAGACAGCAAGCAGGGGCCCAGAGCGCGGTAAAACCACCAGCAGTGAGGGAGCAGTCTGCAACAATGAAGGCCAGCAGGTAGGCAGCGTTTCTCCGATTTCAAGGGTTCCCGCTCTGCAAGAGGAGCGCCGGAGCTTTATGCGGGTTTGTGCGCGTGTGAGGCGCTAGGCAGTGTGGGGGCTGAAGTCTCTGGCCGCGAGGGTAGTGATGGCAGCGGCAAAGAGACAGACAGCAAGCAGGGGCCCAGAGCGCGGTAAAACCACCAGCAGTGAGGGAGCAGTCTGCAACAATGAAGGCCAGCAGGTAGGCAGCGTTTCTCCGATTTCAAGGGTTCCCGCTCTGCAAGAGGAGTGCCGGAGCTTTATGCGCGTTCATGCGCGTGTGAGGCGCTAGGCAGTGTGGGGGCTGAAGTCTCTGGCCGCGAGGGTAGTGATGGCGGCGGCAAAGAGACAGACAGCAAGCAGGGGCCCAGAGCGCGGTAAAACCACCAGCAGTGAGGGAGCAGTCTGCAACAATGAAGGCCAGCAGGTAGGCAGCGTTTCTCCGATTTCAAGGGTTCCCGCTCTGCAAGAGGAGCGCCGGAGCTTTATGCGCGTTCGTGCGCGTGTGAGGCGCTAGGCAGTGTGGGGCTGAAGTCTCTGGCCGCGAGGGTAGTGATGGCGGCGGCAAAGAGACAGACAGCAAGCAGGGGCCCAGAGCGCGGTAAAACCACCAGCAGTGAGGGAGCAGTCTGCAACAATGAAGGCCAGCAGGTAGGCAGCGTTTCTCCGATTTCAAGGGTTCCCGCTCTGCAAGAGGAGCGCCGGAGCTTTATGCGCGTTCGTGCGCGTGTGAGGCGCTAGGCAGTGTGGGGGCTGAAGTCTCTGGCCGCGAGGGTAGTGATGGCAGCGGCAAAGAGACAGACAGCAAGCAGGGGCCCAGAGCACGGTAAAACCACCAGCAGTGAGGGAGCAGTCTGCAACAATGAAGGCCAGCAGGTAGGCAGCGTTTCTCCGATTTCAAGGGTTCCCGCTCTGCAAGAGGAGCGCCGGAGCTTTATGCGCATTCGTGCGCGTGTGAGGCGCTAGGCAGTGTGGGGGCTGAAGTCTCTGGCCGCGAGGGTAGTGATGGCAGCGGCAAAGAGACAGACAGCAAGCAGGGGCCCAGAGCGCGGTAAAACCACCAGCAGTGAGGGAGCAGTCTGCAACAATGAAGGCCAGCAGGTAGGCAGCGTTTCTCCGATTTCAAGGGTTCCCGCTCTGCAAGAGGAGCGCCGGAGCTTTATGCGCGTTCGTGCGCGTGTGAGGCGCTAGGCAGTGTGGGGGCTGAAGTCTCTGGCCGCGAGGGTAGTGATGGCGGCGGCAAAGAGACAGACAGCAAGCAGGGGCCCAGAGCACGGTAAAACGACCAGCAGTGAGGGAGCAGTCTGCAACAATGAAGGCCAGCAGGTAGGCAGCGTTTCTCCGATTTCAAGGGTTCCCGCTCTGCAAGAGGAGCGCCGGAGCTTTATGCGCGTTCGTGCGCGTGTGAGGCGCTAGGCAGTGTGGGGGCTGAAGTCTCTGGCTGCGAGGGTAGTGATGGCGGCGGCAAAGAGACAGACAGCAAGCAGGGGCCCAGAGCGCGGTAAAACCACCAGCAGTGAGGGAGCAGTCTGCAACAATGAAGGCCAGCAGGTAGGCAGCGTTTTTCCGATTTCAAGGGTTCCCGCTCTGCAAGAGGAGCGCCGGAGCTTTATGCGCGTTCGTGCGCGTGTGAGGTGCTAGGCAGTGTGGGGGCTGAAGTCTCTGGCCGCGAGGATAGTGATGGCGGCGGCAAAGAGACAGACAGCAAGCAGGGGCCCAGAGCGCAAAAACCACCAGCAGTGAGGGAGCAGTCTGCAACAATGAATGCCAGCAGGTAGGCAGCGTTTCTCCGATTTCAAGGGTTCCCGCTCTGCAAGAGGAGCGCCGGAGCTTTATGCGCGTTCGTGCGCGTGTGAGGCGCTAGGCAGTGTGGGGGCTGAAGTCTCTGGCCGCGAGGGTAGTGATGGCGGCGGCAAAGAGACAGACAGCAAGCAGGGGCCCAGAGCGCGGTAAAACCACCAGCAGTGAGGGAGCAGTCTGCAACAATGAAGGCCAGCAGGTAGGCAGCGTTTCTCCGATTTCAAGGGTTCCCGCTCTGCAAGAGGAGCGCCGGAGCTTTATGCGCGTTCGTGCGCGTGTGAGGCGCTAGGCAGTGTGGGGGCTGAAGTCTCTGGCCGCGAGGGTAGTGATGGCAGCGGCAAAGAGACAGACAGCAAGCAGGGGCCCAGAGCGCGGTAAAACCACCAGCAGTGAGGGAGCAGTCTGCAACAATGAAGGCCAGCAGGTAGGCAGCGTTTCTCCGATTTCAAGGGTTCCCGCTCTGCAAGAGGAGCGCCGGAGCTTTATGCGCGTTCGTGCGCGTGTGAGGCGCTAGGCAGTGTGGGGGCTGAAGTCTCTGGCCGCGAGGGTAGTGATGGCGGCGGCAAAGAGACAGACAGCAAGCAGGGGCCCAGAGCACGATAAAACCACCAGCCGTGAGGGAGCAGTCTGCAACAATGAAGGCCAGCAGGTAGGCAGCGTTTCTCCGATTTCAAGGGTTCCCGCTCTGCAAGAGGAGCGCCAGAGCTTTATGCGCGTTCGTGCGCTTGTGAGGCGCTAGGCAGTGTGGGGGCTGAAGTCTCTGGCCGCGAGGGTAGTGATGGCGGCGGCAAAGAGACAGACAGCAAGCAGGGGCCCAGAGCGCGGTAAAACCACCAGCAGTGAGGGAGCAGTCTGCAACAATGAAGGCCAGCAGGTAGGCAGCGTTTCTCCGATTTCAAGGGTTCCCGCTCTGCAAGAGGAGCGCCGGAGCTTTATGCGCGTTCGTGCGCGTGTGAGGCGCTAGGCAGTGTGGGGGCTGAAGTCTCTGGCCGCGAGGGTAGTCATGGCGGCGGCAAAGAGACAGACAGCAAGCAGGGGCCCAGAGCACGGTAAAACCACCAGCAGTGAGGGAGCAGTCTGCAACAATGAAGGCCAGCAGGTAGGCAGCGTTTCTCCGATTTCAAGGGTTCCCGCTCTGCAAGAGGAGCGCCGGAGCTTTATGCGCGTTCGTGCGCGTGTGAGGCGCTAGGCAGTGTGGGGGCTGAAGTCTCTGGCCGCGAGGGTAGTGATGGCAGCGGCAAAGAGACAGACAGCAAGCAGGGGCCCAGAGCGCGGTAAAACCACCAGCAGTGAGGGAGCAGTCTGCAACAATGAAGGCCAGCAGGTAGGCAGCGTTTCTCCGATTTCAAGGGTTCCCGCTCTGCAAGAGGAGCGCCGGAGCTTTATGCGCGTTCGTGCGCGTGTGAGGCGCTAGGCAGTGTGGGGGCTGAAGTCTCTGGCCGCGAGGGTAGTGATGGCGGCGGCAAAGAGACAGACAGCAAGCAGGGGCCCAGAGCACGGTAAAACCACCAGCAGTGAGGGAGCAGTCTGCAACAATGAAGGCCAGCAGGTAGGCAGCGTTTCTCCGATTTCAAGGGTTCCCGCTCTGCAAGAGGAGCGCCGGAGCTTTATGCGCATTCGTGCGCGTGTGAGGCGCTAGGCAGTGTGGGGGCTGAAGTCTCTGGCCGCGAGGGTAGTGATGGCGGCGGCAAAGAGACAGACAGCAAGCAGGGGCCCAGAGCGCGGTAAAACCACCAGCAGTGAGGGAGCAGTCTGCAAGAATGAAGGCCAGCAGGTAGGCAGCGTTTCTCCGATTTCAAGGGTTCCCGCTCTGCAAGAGGAGCGCCGGAGCTTTATGCGCGTTCGTGCGCGTGTGAGGCGCTAGGCAGTGTGGGGGCTGAAGTCTCTGGCCGCGAGCGTAGTGATGGCGGCGGCAAAGAGACAGACAGCAAGCAGGGGCCCAGAGCGCGGTAAAACCACTAGCAGTGAGGGAGCAGTCTGCAACAATGAAGGCCAGCAGGTAGGCAGCGTTTCTCCGATTTCAAGGGTTCCCGCTCTGCAAGAGGAGCGCCGGAGCTTTATGCGCGTTCGTGCGCGTGTGAGGCGCTAGGCAGTGTGGGGGCTGAAGTCTCTGGCCGCGAGGGTAGTGATGGCGGCGGCAAAGAGACAGACAGCAAGCAGGGGCCCAGAGCAAGATAAAACCACCAGCAGTGAGGGAGCAGTCTGCAACAATGAAGGCCAGCAGGTAGGCAGCGTTTCTCCGATTTCAAGGGTTCCCGCTCTGCAAGAGGAGCGCCGGAGCTTTATGCGCGTTCGTGCGCGTGTGAGGCGCTAGGCAGTGTGGGGGCTGAAGTCTCTGGCCGCGAGGGTAGTGATGGCGGCGGCAAAGAGACAGACAGCAAGCAGGGGCCCAGAGCGCGGTAAAACCACCAGCAGTGAGGGAGCAGTCTGCAACAATGAAGGCCAGCAGGTAGGCAGCGTTTCTCCGATTTCAAGGGTTCCCGCTCTGCAAGAGGAGCGCCGGAGCTTTTTGCGCGTTCGTGCGCGTGTGAGGCGCTAGGCAGTGTGGGGGCTGAAGTCTCTGGCCGCGAGGGTAGTGATGGCAGCGGCAAAGAGACAGACAGCAAGCAGGGGCCCAGAGCGCGGTAAAACCACCAGCAGTGAGGGAGCAGTCTGCAACAATGAAGGCCAGCAGGTAGGCAGCGTTTCTCCGATTTCAAGGGTTCCCGCTCTGCAAGAGGAGCGCCGGAGCTTTATGTGCGTTCGTGCGCATGTGAGGCGCTAGGCAGTGTGGGGGCTGAAGTCTCTGGCCGCGAGGGTAGTGATGGCGGCGGCAAAGAGACAGACAGCAAGCAGGGGCCCAGAGCACGGTAAAACCACCAGCAGTGAGGGAGCAGTCTGCAACAATGAAGGCCAGCAGGTAGGCAGCGTTTCTCCGATTTCAAGGGTTCCCGCTCTGCAAGAGGAGCGCCGGAGCTTTATGCGCGTTCGTGCGCGTGTGAGGCGCTAGGCAGTGTGGGGGCTGAAGTCTCTGGCCGCGAGGGTAGTGATGGCGGCGGCAAAGAGACAGACAGCAAGCAGGGGCCCAGAGCGCGGTAAAACCACCAGCAGTGAGGGAGCAGTCTGCAACAATGAAGGCCAGCAGGTAGGCAGCGTTTCTCCGATTTCAAGGGTTCCCGCTCTGCAAGAGGAGCGCCGGAGCTTTATGCGCGTTCGTGCGCGTGTGAGGTGCTAGGCAGTGTGGGGGCTGAAGTCTCTGGCCGCGAGGGTAGTGATGGCGGCGGCAAAGAGACAGACAGCAAGCAGGGGCCCAGAGCGCGGTAAAACCACCAGCAGTGAGGGAGCAGTCTGCAACAATGAAGGCCAGCAGGTAGGCAGCGTTTCTCCGATTTCAAGGGTTCCCGCTCTGCAAGAGGAGGCCGGAGCTTTATGCGCGTTCGTGCGCGTGTGAGGCGCTAGGCAGTGTGGGGGCTGAAGTCTCTGGCCGCGAGGGTAGTGATGGCGGCGGCAAAGAGACAGACAGCAAGCAGGGGCCCAAAGCGCGGTAAAACCACCAGCAGTGAGGGAGCAGTCTGCAACAATGAAGGCCAGCAGGTAGGCAGCGTTTCTCCGATTTCAAGGGTTCCCGCTCTGCAAGAGGAGCGCCAGAGCTTTATGCGCGTTCATGCGCGTGTGAGGCGCTAGGCAGTGTGGGGGCTGAAGTCTCTGGCCGCGAGGGTAGTGATGGCGGCGGCAAAGAGATAGACAGCAAGCAGGGGCCCAGAGCGCGGTAAAACCACCAGCAGTGAGGGAGCAGTCTGCAACAATGAAGGCCAGCAGGTAGGCAGCGTTTCTCCGATTTCAAGGGTTCCCGCTCTGCAAGAGGAGCGCCGGAGCTTTATGCACGTTCGTGCGCGTGTGAGGCGCTAGGCAGTGTGGGGGCTGAAGTCTCTGGCCGCGAGGGTATTGATGGCGGCGGCAAAGAGACAGACAGCAAGCAGGGGCCCAGAGCGCGGTAAAACCACCAGCAGTGAGGGAGCAGTCTGCAACAATGAAGGCCAGCAGGTAGGCAGCGTTTCTCCGATTTCAAGGGTTCCCGCTCTGCAAGAGGAGCGCCGGAGCTTTATGCGCGTTCGTGCGCGTGTGAGACGCTAGGCAGTGTGGGGGCTGAAGTCTCTGGCCGCGAGGGTAGTGATGGCAGCGGCAAAGAGACAGACAGCAAGCAGGGGCCCAGAGCGCGGTAAAACCACCAGCAGTGAGGGAGCAGTCTGCAACAATGAAGGCCAGCAGGTAGGCAGCGTTTCTCCGATTTCAAGGGTTCCCGCTCTGCAAGAGGAGCGCCGGAGCTTTATGCGCGTTTGTGCGCGTGTGAGGCGCTAGGCAGTGTGGGGGCTGAAGTCTCTGGCCGCGAGGGTAGTGATGGCGGCGGCAAAGAGACAGACAGCAAGCAGGGGCCCAGAGCGCGGTAAAACCACCAGCAGTGAGGGAGCAGTCTGCAACAATGAAGGCCAGCAGGTAGGCAGCGTTTCTCCGATTTCAAGGGTTCCCGCTCTGCAAGAGGAGCGCCGGAGCTTTATGCGCGTTCGTGCGCGTGTGAGACGCTAGGCAGTGTGGGGGCTGAAGTCTCTGGCCGCGAGGGTAGTGATGGCAGCGGCAAAGAGACAGACAGCAAGCAGGGGCCCAGAGCGCGGTAAAACCACCAGCAGTGAGGGAGCAGTCTGCAACAATGAAGGCCAGCAGGTAGGCAGCGTTTCTCCGATTTCAAGGGTTCCCGCTCTGCAAGAGGAGCGCCGGAGCTTTATGCGCGTTTGTGCGCGTGTGAGGCGCTAGGCAGTGTGGGGGCTGAAGTCTCTGGCCGCGAGGGTAGTGATGGCAGCGGCAAAGAGACAGACAGCAAGCAGGGGCCCAGAGCGCGGTAAAACCACCAGCAGTGAGGGAGCAGTCTGCAACAATGAAGGCCAGCAGCTAGGCAGCGTTTCTCCGATTTCAAGGGTTCCCGCTCTGCAAGAGGAGCGCCGGAGCTTTATGCGCGTTCGTGCGCGTGTGAGGCGCTAGGCAGTGTGGGGGCTGAAGTCTCTGGCCGCGAGGGTAGTGATGGTGGCGGCAAAGAGACAGACAGCAAGCAGGGGCCCAGAGCACGGTAAAACGACCAGCAGTGAGGGAGCAGTCTGCAACAATGAAGGCCAGCAAGTAGGCAGCGTTTCTCCGATTTCAAGGGTTCCCGCTCTGCAAGAGGAGCGCCGGAGCTTTATGCGCGTTCGTGCGCGTGTGAGGCGCTAGGCAGTGTGGGGGCTGAAGTCTCTGGCCGCGAGGGTAGTGATGGCGGCGGCAAAGAGACAGACAGCAAGCAGGGGCCCAGAGCACGGTAAAACCACCAGCAGTGAGGGAGCAGTCTGCAACAATGAAGGCCAGCAGGTAGGCAGCGTTTCTCCGATTTCAAGGGTTCCCGCTCTGCAAGAGGAGCGCCGGAGCTTTATGCGCGTTCGTGCGCGTGTGAGGCGCTAGGCAGTGTGGGGGCTGAAGTCTCTGGCCTCGAGGGTAGTGATGGCGGCGGCAAAGAGACAGACAGCAAGCAGGGGCCCAGAGCGCGGTAAAACCACCAGCAGTGAGGGAGCAGTCTGCAACAATGAAGGCCAGCAGGTAGGCAGCGTTTCTCCGATTTCAAGGGTTCCCGCTCTGCAAGAGGAGCGCCGGAGCTTTATGCGCGTTAGTGCGCGTGTGAGGCGCTAGGCAGTGTGGGGGCTGAAGTCTCTGGCCTCGAGGGTAGTGATGGCGGCGGCAAAGAGACAGACAGCAAGCAGGGGCCCAGAGCGCGGTAAAACCACCAGCAGTGAGGGAGCAGTCTGCAACAATGAAGGCCAGCAGGTAGGCAGCGTTTCTCCGATTTCAAGGGTTCCTGCTCTGCAAGAGGAGCGCCGGAGCTTTATGCGCGTTCGTGCGCGTGTGAGGCGCTAGGCAGTGTGGGGCTGAAGTCTCTGGCCGCGAGGGTAGTGATGGCGGCGGCAAAGAGACAGACAGCAAGCAGGGGCCCAGAGCGTGGTAAAACCACCAGCAGTGAGGGAGCAGTCTGCAACAATGAAGGCCAGCAGGTAGGCAGCGTTTCTCCGATTTCAAGGGTTCCCGCTCTGCAAGAGGAGCGCCGGAGCTTTATGCGCGTTCGTGCGCGTGTGAGGCGCTAGGCAGTGTGGGGGCTGAAGTCTCTGGCCGCGAGGGTAGTGATGGCAGCGGCAAAGAGACAGACAGCAAGCAGGGGCCCAGAGCACGGTAAAACCACCAGCAGTAAGGGAGCAGTCTGCAACAATGAAGGCCAGCAGGTAGGCAGCGTTTCTCCGATTTCAAGGGTTCCCGCTCTGCAAGAGGAGCGCCGGAGCTTTATGCGCGTTCGTGCGCGTGTGAGGCGCTAGGCAGTGTGGGGGCTGAAGTCTCTGGCCGCGAGGGTAGTGATGGCGGCGGCAAAGAGACAGACAGCAAGCAGGGGCCCAGAGCGCGGTAAAACCACCAGCAGTGAGGGAGCAGTCTGCAACAATGAAGGCCAGCAGGTAGGCAGCGTTTCTCCGATTTCAAGGGTTCCCGCTCTGCAAGAGGAGCGCCGGAGCTTTATGCGGGTTTGTGCGCGTGTGAGGCGCTAGGCAGTGTGGGGGCTGAAGTCTCTGGCCGCGAGGGTAGTGATGGCAGCGGCAAAGAGACAGACAGCAAGCAGGGGCCCAGAGCGCGGTAAAACCACCAGCAGTGAGGGAGCAGTCTGCAACAATGAAGGCCAGCAGGTAGGCAGCGTTTCTCCGATTTCAAGGGTTCCCGCTCTGCAAGAGGAGTGCCGGAGCTTTATGCGCGTTCATGCGCGTGTGAGGCGCTAGGCAGTGTGGGGGCTGAAGTCTCTGGCCGCGAGGGTAGTGATGGCGGCGGCAAAGAGACAGACAGCAAGCAGGGGCCCAGAGCGCGGTAAAACCACCAGCAGTGAGGGAGCAGTCTGCAACAATGAAGGCCAGCAGGTAGGCAGCGTTTCTCCGATTTCAAGGGTTCCCGCTCTGCAAGAGGAGCGCCGGAGCTTTATGCGCGTTCGTGCGCGTGTGAGGCGCTAGGCAGTGTGGGGCTGAAGTCTCTGGCCGCGAGGGTAGTGATGGCGGCGGCAAAGAGACAGACAGCAAGCAGGGGCCCAGAGCGCGGTAAAACCACCAGCAGTGAGGGAGCAGTCTGCAACAATGAAGGCCAGCAGGTAGGCAGCGTTTCTCCGATTTCAAGGGTTCCCGCTCTGCAAGAGGAGCGCCGGAGCTTTATGCGCGTTCGTGCGCGTGTGAGGCGCTAGGCAGTGTGGGGGCTGAAGTCTCTGGCCGCGAGGGTAGTGATGGCAGCGGCAAAGAGACAGACAGCAAGCAGGGGCCCAGAGCACGGTAAAACCACCAGCAGTGAGGGAGCAGTCTGCAACAATGAAGGCCAGCAGGTAGGCAGCGTTTCTCCGATTTCAAGGGTTCCCGCTCTGCAAGAGGAGCGCCGGAGCTTTATGCGCATTCGTGCGCGTGTGAGGCGCTAGGCAGTGTGGGGGCTGAAGTCTCTGGCCGCGAGGGTAGTGATGGCAGCGGCAAAGAGACAGACAGCAAGCAGGGGCCCAGAGCGCGGTAAAACCACCAGCAGTGAGGGAGCAGTCTGCAACAATGAAGGCCAGCAGGTAGGCAGCGTTTCTCCGATTTCAAGGGTTCCCGCTCTGCAAGAGGAGCGCCGGAGCTTTATGCGCGTTCGTGCGCGTGTGAGGCGCTAGGCAGTGTGGGGGCTGAAGTCTCTGGCCGCGAGGGTAGTGATGGCGGCGGCAAAGAGACAGACAGCAAGCAGGGGCCCAGAGCACGGTAAAACGACCAGCAGTGAGGGAGCAGTCTGCAACAATGAAGGCCAGCAGGTAGGCAGCGTTTCTCCGATTTCAAGGGTTCCCGCTCTGCAAGAGGAGCGCCGGAGCTTTATGCGCGTTCGTGCGCGTGTGAGGCGCTAGGCAGTGTGGGGGCTGAAGTCTCTGGCTGCGAGGGTAGTGATGGCGGCGGCAAAGAGACAGACAGCAAGCAGGGGCCCAGAGCGCGGTAAAACCACCAGCAGTGAGGGAGCAGTCTGCAACAATGAAGGCCAGCAGGTAGGCAGCGTTTTTCCGATTTCAAGGGTTCCCGCTCTGCAAGAGGAGCGCCGGAGCTTTATGCGCGTTCGTGCGCGTGTGAGGTGCTAGGCAGTGTGGGGGCTGAAGTCTCTGGCCGCGAGGATAGTGATGGCGGCGGCAAAGAGACAGACAGCAAGCAGGGGCCCAGAGCGCAAAAACCACCAGCAGTGAGGGAGCAGTCTGCAACAATGAATGCCAGCAGGTAGGCAGCGTTTCTCCGATTTCAAGGGTTCCCGCTCTGCAAGAGGAGCGCCGGAGCTTTATGCGCGTTCGTGCGCGTGTGAGGCGCTAGGCAGTGTGGGGGCTGAAGTCTCTGGCCGCGAGGGTAGTGATGGCGGCGGCAAAGAGACAGACAGCAAGCAGGGGCCCAGAGCGCGGTAAAACCACCAGCAGTGAGGGAGCAGTCTGCAACAATGAAGGCCAGCAGGTAGGCAGCGTTTCTCCGATTTCAAGGGTTCCCGCTCTGCAAGAGGAGCGCCGGAGCTTTATGCGCGTTCGTGCGCGTGTGAGGCGCTAGGCAGTGTGGGGGCTGAAGTCTCTGGCCGCGAGGGTAGTGATGGCAGCGGCAAAGAGACAGACAGCAAGCAGGGGCCCAGAGCACCGTAAAACCACCAGCAGTGAGGGAGCAGTCTGCAACAATGAAGGCCAGCAGGTAGGCAGCGTTTCTCCGATTTCAAGGGTTCCCGCTCTGCAAGAGGAGCGCCGGAGCTTTATGCGCGTTCGTGCGCGTGTGAGGCGCTAGGCAGTGTGGGGGCTGAAGTCTCTGGCCGCGAGGGTAGTGATGGCGGCGGCAAAGAGACAGACAGCAAGCAGGGGCCCAGAGCGCGGTAAAACCACCAGCAGTGAGGGAGCAGTCTGCAACAATGAAGGCCAGCAGGTAGGCAGCGTTTCTCCGATTTCAAGGGTTCCCACTCTGCAAGAGGAGCGCCGGAGCTTTATGCGCGTTCGTGCGCGTGTGAGCCGCTAGGCAGTGTGGGGGCTGAAGTCTCTGGCCGCGAGGGTGGTGATGGCAGCGGCAAAGAGACAGACAGCAAGCAGGGGCCCAGAGCGCGGTAAAACCACCAGCAGTGAGGGAGCAGTCTGCAACAATGAAGACCAGCAGGTAGGCAGCGTTTCTCCGATTTCAAGGGTTCCCGCTCTGCAAGAGGAGCGCCGGAGCTTTATGCGCGTTCGTGCGCGTGTGAGGCGCTAGGCAGTGTGGGAGCTGAAGTCTCTGGCCGCGAGGGTAGTGATGGCGGCGGCAAAGAGACAGACAGCAAGCAGGGGCCCAGAGCGTGGTAAAACCACCAGCAGTGAGGGAGCAGTCTGCAACAATGAAGGCCAGCAGGTAGGCAGCGTTTCTCCGATTTCAAGGGTTCCCGCTCTGCAAGAGGAGCGCCGGAGCTTTATGCGCGTTTGTGCGTGTGTGAGGCGCTAGGCAGTGTGGGGGCTGAAGTCTCTGGCCGCGAGGGTAGTGATGGCGGCGGCAAAGAGACAGACAGCAAGCAGGGGCCCAGAGCACGGTAAAACCACCAGCAGTGAGGGAGCAGTCTGCAACAATGAAGGCCAGCAGGTAGGCAGCGTTTCTCCGATTTCAAGGGTTCCCGCTCTGCAAGAGGAGCGCCGGAGCTTTATGCGCGTTCGTGCGCGTGTGAGGCGCTAGGCAGTGTGGGGGCTGAAGTCTCTGGCCGCGAGGGTAGTGATGGCGGCGGCAAAGAGACAGACAGCAAGCAGGGGCCCAGAGCGCGGTAAAACCACCAGCAGTGAGGGAGCAGTCTGCAACAATGAAGGCCAGCAGGTAGGCAGCGTTTCTCCGATTTCAAGGGTTCCCGCTCTGCAAGAGGAGCGCCGGAGCTTTATGCGCGTTCGTGCGCGTGTGAGGCGCTAGGCAGTGTGGGGGCTGAAGTCTCTGGCCGCGAGGGTAGTGATGGCGGCGGCAAAGAGACAGACAGCAAGCAGGGGCCCAGAGCGCGGTAAAACCACCAGCAGTGAGGGAGCAGTCTGCAACAATGAAGGCCAGCAGGTAGGCAGCGTTTCTCCGATTTCAAGGGTTCCCGCTCTGCAAGAGGAGCGCCGGAGCTTTATGCGCGTTCGTGCGCGTGTGAGGCGCTAGGCAGTGTGGGGGCTGAAGTCTCTGGCCGCGAGGGTAGTGATGGCGGCGGCAAAGAGACAGACAGCAAGCAGGGGCCCAGAGCGCGGTAAAACCACTAGCAGTGAGGGAGCAGTCTGCAACAATGAAGGCCAGCAGGTAGGCAGCGTTTCTCCGATTTCAAGGGTTCCCGCTCTGCAAGAGGAGCGCCGGAGCTTTATGCGCGTTCGTGCGCGTGTGAGGCGCTAGGCAGTGTGGGGGCTGAAGTCTCTGGCCGCGAGGGTAGTGATGGCGGCGGCAAAGAGACAGACAGCAAGCAGGGGCCCAGAGCACGGTAAAACCACCAGCAGTGAGGGAGCAGTCTGCAACAATGAAGGCCAGCAGGTAGGCAGCGTTTCTCCGATTTCAAGGGTTCCCGCTCTGCAAGAGGAGCGCCGGAGCTTTATGCGCGTTTGTGCGCGTGTGAGGCGCTAGGCAGTGTGGGGGCTGAAGTCTCTGGCCGCGAGGGTAGTGATGGCGGCGGCAAAGAGACAGACAGCAAGCAGGGGCCCAGAGCGCGGTAAAACCACCAGCAGTGAGGGAGCAGTCTGCAACAATGAAGGCCAGCAGGTAGGCAGCGTTTCTTCGATTTCAAGGGTTCCCGCTCTGCAAGAGGAGCGCCGGAGCTTTATGCGCGTTCGTGCGCGTGTGAGGCGCTAGGCAGTGTGGGGGCTGAAGTCTCTGGCCGCGAGGGTAGTGATGGCGGCGGCAAAGAGACAGACAGCAAGCAGGGGCCCAGAGCGCGGTAAAACCACCAGCAGTGAGGGAGCAGTCTGCAACAATGAAGGCCAGCAGGTAGGCAGCGTTTCTCCGATTTCAAGGGTTCCCGCTCTGCAAGAGGAGCGCCGGAGCTTTATGCGCGTTCGTGCGCGTGGGAGGCGCTAGGCAGTGTGGGGGCTGAAGTCTCTGGCCGCGAGGGTAGTGATGGCGGCGGCAAAGAGACAGACAGCAAGCAGGGGCCCAGAGCGCGGTAAAACCACCAGCAGTGAGGGAGCAGTCTGCAACAATGAAGGCCAGCAGGTAGGCAGCGTTTTTCTGATTTCAAGGGTTCCCGCTCTGCAAGAGGAGCGCCGGAGCTTTATGCGCGTTCGTGCGCGTGTGAGGCGCTAGGCAGTGTGGGGGCTGAAGTCTCTGGCCGCGAGGGTAGTGATGGCGGCGGCAAAGAGACAGACAGCAAGCAGGGGCCCAGAGCACGGTAAAACCACCAGCAGTGAGGGAGCAGTCTGCAACAATGAAGGCCAGCAGGTAGGCAGCGTTTCTCCGATTTCAAGGGTTCCCGCTCTGCAAGAGGAGCGCCGGAACTTTATGCGCGTTTGTGCACGTGTGAGGCGCTAGGCAGTGTGGGGGCTGAAGTCTCTGGCCGCGAGGGTAGTGATGGCGGCGGCAAAGAGACAGACAGCAAGCAGGGGCCCAGAGCGCGGTAAAACCACCAGCAGTGAGGGAGCAGTCTGCAACAATGAAGGCCAGCAGGTAGGCAGCGTTTCTCCGATTTCAAGGGTTCCCGCTCTGCAAGAGGAGCGCCGGAGCTTTATGCACGTTCGTGCGCGTGTGAGGCGCTAGGCAGTGTGGGGGCTGAAGTCTCTGGCCGCGAGGGTAGTGATGGCGGCGGCAAAGAGACAGACAGCAAGCAGGGGCCCAGAGCGCGGTAAAACCACCAGCAGTGAGGGAGCAGTCTGCAACAATGAAGGCCAGCAGGTAGGCAGCGTTTCTCCGATTTCAAGGGTTCCCGCTCTGCAAGAGGAGCGCCGGAGCTTTATGCGCGTTCGTGCGCGTGTGAGGCGCTAGGCAGTGTGGGGGCTGAAGTGTCTGGCCGCGAGGGTAGTGATGGCAGCGGCAAAGAGACAGACAGCAAGCAGGGGCCCAGAGCACGGTAAAACCACCAGCAGTGAGGGAGCAGTCTGCAACAATGAAGGCCAGCAGGTAGGCAGCGTTTCTCCGATTTCAAGGGTTCCCGCTCTGCAAGAGGAGCGCCGGAGCTTTATGCGCGTTCGTGCGTGTGTGAGGCGCTAGGCAGTGTGGGGGCTGAAGTCTCTGGCCGCGAGGGTAGTGATGGCGGCGGCAAAGAGACAGACAGCAAGCAGGGGCCCAGAGCGCGGTAAACCACCAGCAGTGAGGGAGCAGTCTGCAACAATGAAGGCCAGCAGGTAGGCAGCGTTTCTCCGATTTCAAGGGTTCCCGCACTGCAAGAGGAGCGCCGGAGCTTTATGCGCGTTCGTGCGCGTGTGAGGCGCTAGGCAGTGTGGGGGCTGAAGTCTCTGGCCGCGAGGGTAGTGATGGCAGCGGCAAAGAGACAGACAGCAAGC
This sequence comes from Triturus cristatus, assembly GCF_964204655.1. Classification (NCBI taxonomy): domain Eukaryota; kingdom Metazoa; phylum Chordata; class Amphibia; order Caudata; family Salamandridae; genus Triturus; species Triturus cristatus. The sequence goes on along the minus strand of NC_140585.1, from coordinate 141,304,933 downwards.
AGGGGCCCAGAGCGCGGTAAAACCACCAGCAGTGAGGGAGCAGTCTGCAACAATGAAGGGCAGCAGGTAGGCAGCGTTTCTCCGATTTCAAGGGTTCCCGCTCTGCAAGAGGAGCGCCGGAGCTTTATGCGCGTTCGTGCGCGTGTGAGGCGCTAGGCAGTGTGGGGGCTGAAGTCTCTGGCCGCGAGGGTAGTGATGGCGGCGGCAAAGAGACAGACAGCAAGCAGGGGCCCAGAGCGCGGTAAAACCACCAGCAGTGAGGGAGCAGTCTGCAACAATGAAGGCCAGCAGGTAGGCAGCGTTTCTCCGATTTCAAGGGTTCCCGCTCTGCAAGAGAAGCACCGGAGCTTTATGCGCGTTCGTGCGTGTGTGAGGCGCTAGGCAGTGTGGGGGCTGAAGTCTCTGGCCGCGAGGGTAGTGATGGCGGCGGCAAAGAGACAGACAGCAAGCAGGGGCCCAGAGCACGGTAAAACCACCAGCAGTGAGGGAGCAGTCTGCAACAATGAAGGCCAGCAGGTAGGCAGCGTTTCTCCGATTTCAAGGGTTCCCGCTCTGCAAGAGGAGCGCCGGAGCTTTATGCGCGTTCGTGCGCGTGTGAGGCGCTAGGCAGTGTGGGGGCTGAAGTCTCTGGCCGCGAGGGTAGTGATGGCGGCGGCAAAGAGACAGACAGCAAGCAGGGGCCCAGAGCGCGGTAAAACCACCAGCAGTGAGGGAGCAGTCTGCAACAATGAAGGCCAGCAGGTAGGCAGCGTTTCTCCGATTTCAAGGGTTCCCGCTCTGCAAGAGGAGCGCCGGAGCTTTATGCGCGTTCGTGCGCGTGTGAGGCGCTAGGCAGTGTGGGGGCTGAAGTCTCTGGCCGCGAGGGTTGTGATGGCGGCGGCAAAGAGACAGACAGCAAGCAGGGGCCCAGAGCGCGGTAAAACCACCAGCAGTGAGGGAGCAGTCTGCAACAATGTAGGCCAGCAGGTAGGCAGCGTTTCTCCGATTTCAAGGGTTCCCGCTCTGCAAGAGGAGCGCCGGAGCTTTATGCGCGTTCGTGCGCGTGTGAGGCGCTAGGCAGTGTGGGGGCTGAAGTCTCTGGCCGCGAGGGTAGTGATGGCGGCGGCAAAGATACAGACAGCAAGCAGGGGCCCAGAGCGCGGTAAAACCACTAGCAGTGAGGGAGCAGTCTGCAACAATGAAGGCCAGCAGGTAGGCAGCGTTTCTCCGATTTCAAGGGTTCCCGCTCTGCAAGAGGAGCGCTGGAGCTTTATGCGCGTTTGTGCGCGTGTGAGGCGCTAGGCAGTGTGGTGGCTGAAGTCTCTGGCCGCGAGGGTAGTGATGGCGGCGGCAAAGAGACAGACAGCAAGCAGGGGCCCAGAGCACGGTAAAACCACCAGCAGTGAGGGAGCAGTCTGCAACAATGAAGGCCAGCAGGTAGGCAGCGTTTCTCCGATTTCAATGGTTCCCGCTCTGCAAGAGGAGCGCCGGAGCTTTATGCGCGTTTGTGCGCGTGTGAGGCGCTAGGCAGTGTGGGGGCTGAAGTCTCTGGCCGCGAGGGTAGTGATGGTGGCGGCAAAGAGACAGACAGAAAGCAGGGGCCCAGAGCGCGGTAAAACCACCAGCAGTGAGGGAGCAGTCTGCAACAATGAAGGCCAGCAGGTAGGCAGCGTTTCTCCGATTTCAAGGGTTCCCGCTCTGCAAGAGGAGCGCCGGAGCTTTATGCGCGTTCGTGCGCGTGTGAGGCGCTAGGCAGTGTGGGGGCTGAAGTCTCTGGCTGCGAGGGTAGTGATGGCGGCGGCAAAGAGACAGACAGCAAGCAGGGGCCCAGAGCGCGGTAAAACCACCAGCAGTGAGGGAGCAGTCTGCAACAATGAAGGCCAGCAGGTAGGCAGCGTTTCTCCGATTTCAAGGGTTCCCGCTCTGCAAGAGGAGCGCCGGAGCTTTATGCGCGTTCGTGCGCGTGTGAGGCGCTAGGCAGTGTGGGGGCTGAAGTCTCTGGCCGCGAGGGTAGTGATGGCGGCGGCAAAGATACAGACAGCAAGCAGGGGCCCAGAGCGCGGTAAAACCACTAGCAGTGAGGGAGCAGTCTGCAACAATGAAGGCCAGCAGGTAGGCAGCGTTTCTCCGATTTCAAGGGTTCCCGCTCTGCAAGAGGAGCGCTGGAGCTTTATGCGCGTTTGTGCGCGTGTGAGGCGCTAGGCAGTGTGGGGGCTGAAGTCTCTGGCCGCGAGGGTAGTGATGGCGGCGGCAAAGAGACAGACAGCAAGCAGGGGCCCAGAGCACGGTAAAACCACCAGCAGTGAGGGAGCAGTCTGCAACAATGAAGGCCAGCAGGTAGGCAGCGTTTCTCCAATTTCAAGGGTTCCCGCTCTGCAAGAGGAGCGCCGGAGCTTTATGCGCGTTTGTGCGCGTGTGAGGCGCTAGGCAGTGTGGGGGCTGAAGTCTCTGGCCGCGAGGGTAGTGATGGTGGCGGCAAAGAGACAGACAGAAAGCAGGGGCCCAGAGCGCGGTAAAACCACCAGCAGTGAGGGAGCAGTCTGCAACAATGAAGGCCAGCAGGTAGGCAGCGTTTCTCCGATTTCAAGGGTTCCCGCTCTGCAAGAGGAGCGCCGGAGCTTTATGCGCGTTCGTGCGCGTGTGAGGCGCTAGGCAGTGTGGGGGCTGAAGTCTCTGGCTGCGAGGGTAGTGATGGCGGCGGCAAAGAGACAGACAGCAAGCAGGGGTCCAGAGCGCGGTAAAACCACCAGCAGTGAGGGAGCAGTCTGCAACAATGAAGGCCAGCAGGTAGGCAGCGTTTCTCCGATTTCAAGGGTTCCCGCTCTGCAAGAGGAGCGCCGGAGCTTTATGCGCGTTCGTGCGCGTGTGAGGCGCTAGGCAGTGTGGGGGCTGAAGTCTCTGGCCGCGAGGGTAGTGATGGCAGCGGCAAAGAGACAGACAGCAAGCAGGGGCCCAGAGCGCGGTAAAACCACCAGCAGTGAGGGAGCAGTCTGCAACAATGAAGGCCAGCAGGTAGGCAGCGTTTCTCCGATTTCAAGGGTTCCCGCTCTGCAAGAGGAGCACCGGAGCTTTATGCGCGTTCGTGCGCGTGTGAGGCGCTAGGCAGTGTGGGGGCTGAAGTCTCTGGCCGCGAGGGTAGTGATGGCGGCGGCAAAGAGACAGACAGCAAGCAGGGGCCCAGAGCACGGTAAAACCACCAGCAGTGAGGGAGCAGTCTGCAACAATGAAGGCCAGCAGGTAGGCAGCGTTTATCCGATTTCAAGGGTTCCCGCTCTGCAAGAGGAGCGCCGGAGCTTTATGCGCGTTCGTGCGCGTGTGAGGCGCTAGGCAGTGTGGGGGCTGAAGTCTCTGGCCGCGAGGGTAGTGATGGCGGCGGCAAAGAGACAGACAGCAAGCAGGGGCCCAGAGCGCGGTAAAACCACCAGCAGTGAGGGAGCAGTCTGCAACAATGAAGGTCAGCAGGTAGGCAGCGTTTCTCCGATTTCAAGGGTTCCCGCTCTGCAAGAGGAGCGCCGGAGCTTTATGAGCGTTCGTGCGCGTGTGAGGCGCTAGGCAGTGTGGGGGCTGAAGTCTCTGGCCGCGAGGGTAGTGATGGCAGCGGCAAAGAGACAGACAGCAAGCAGGGGCCCAGAGTGCGGTAAAACCACCAGCAGTGAGGGAGCAGTCTGCAACAATGAAGGCCAGCAGGTAGGCAGCGTTTCTCCGATTTCAAGGGTTCCCGCTCTGCAAGAGGAGCGCCGGAGCTTTATGCGCGTTCATGCGCGTGTGAGGCGCTAGGCAGTGTGGGGGCTGAAGTCTCTGGCCGCGAGGGTAGTGATGGCGGCGGCAAAGAGATAGACAGCAAGCAGGGGCCCAGAGCGCGGTAAAACCACCAGCAGTGAGGGAGCAGTCTGCAACAATGAAGGCCAGCAGGTAGGCAGCGTTTCTCCGATTTCAAGGGTTCCCGCTCTGCAAGAGGAGCGCCGGAGCTTTATGCACGTTCGTGCGCGTGTGAGGAGCTAGGCAGTGTGGGGGCTGAAGTCTCTGGCCGCGAGGGTAGTGATGGCGGCGGCAAAGAGACAGACAGCAAGCAGGGGCCCAGAGCGCGGTAAAACCACCAGCAGTGAGGGAGCAGTCTGCAACAATGAAGGCCAGCAGGTAGGCAGCGTTTCTCCGATTTCAAGGGTTCCCGCTCTGCAAGAGGAGCGCCGGAGCTTTATGCGCGTTCGTGCGCGTGTGAGGCGCTAGGCAGTGTGGGGGCTGAAGTCTCTGGCCGCGAGGGTAGTGATGGCAGCGGCAAAGAGACAGACAGCAAGCAGGGGCCCAGAGCACGGTAAAACCACCAGCAGTGAGGGAGCAGTCTGCAACAATGAAGGCCAGCAGGTAGGCAGCGTTTCTCCGATTTCAAGGGTTCCCGCTCTGCAAGAGGAGCGCCGGAGCTTTATGCGCGTTCGTGCGCGTGTGAGGCGCTAGGCAGTGTGGGGGCTGAAGTCTCTGGCCGCGAGGGTAGTGATGGCGGCGGCAAAGAGACAGACAGCAAGCAGGGGCCCAGAGCGCGGTAAAAACACCAGCAGTGAGGGAGCAGTCTGCAACAATGAAGGCCAGCAGGTAGGCAGCGTTTCTCCGATTTTAAGGGTTCCCTCTGGAGTTTCACTTATCAATCTTCTGGATTCTGCGCCCTGTGGTGATGGTTCACTTACCCTATTCAAACTAAGACAACAGTGTTAAAGTGTTTTTAAGATTTGCATTCTAGTGGAAAAATAAATTTTATTGAATCATTGTTTAGATAAAGGATCCATTGTAGTAGTACAGTATAAACTTCAATGCAGTTGAAAAAAAGTTTAAAATAATGTATATGTGTGTTTATTAATGTATTTTAGTTAGGCCACATTTTACTGAAAACTTCATTTTGAATTTACATGGATCGTGTTTTGATGCTGTTCATTTCACTCCTGCACGTTCCCCTCCCACCTTCTCCCCCACAGGCTTGACAGAGCAAAGACACAATGCCACCATTCAGTAGTTTTCATAAATGTTTAAGTATTCCGAATAAACTTTCTTTGAGTTCCTAATGTTGCAAACTGTCCCAGGTCCTTCCTCTGTAGCTCCATTGCTGGGTTAGCCCTCTTCCCCTGGTACACAGCCCACTGTTCAGAAATGTTGTATATTAGTTGAACTTACTACGACAATGTGACTTCTAAGCTGCTCAACGTTTATTAGAAGTGGGTCAGTGTTTCAAACTTTTTAGTGACGTGTTATTTATTCACTGATTTGCCTAAAATGTTTTATCTGTGAACACGCCATGCTGAAACTGCAGTTTTCTCTAATTTTGTATGCAACAATTGTGCATAACAACCCCTTGATTGTTGGGGTGAGCCAGATTTTTAGATTCTCCTGAACATATGTCAGCTGGGGATGCAGTCCGATTTCTTATTAATGTTCACGTCAGACTTGAAATAATTCTGATTTCTTACTCTTCATTTGAGCCTTCGAGGCATTTAACCTTTATTTCTGTATCACTTGGTTTTGAGATTCTGTAACAAATCCCTTTAACTTTCTCATGCTCTAGAACCCAGTTAGTGATTGGTCCCTGTTACTTATTTGCTACTCTTCCAGGCTTATGGTGGGCCTGATGTTGGGGAGGGTGCATTTTAGCCGCAAGAGCAAGCCTGAAGTAAAATCGCCTGTGGTAAATGTTGAGTGCTTTGAATTTTGGGGTGCTCTGAATTTTGGGGGTTCGGGGTTCTTCTTCCCACCTGAAAATAATGATTTGCAAAAGAAAGACCCAGCACTAGGCTTGCGTCCTTGGAGACATGGAGTCATCTGGTAACCTTTTTTAATAACATAGTGGGCTCTCTCTGGACAGTGCTGTTGTGTGAGGGAGTAGAGGTCTTGTATCATCAGAGTACTTGGGCCAGGGTGCATGTGCTCACCAGATCATGCAGTGGATGTCTCCCCACTGTCTTCACAGCTTTTAGGCTTCCCTGATACTAATAGGAATAGCTCACTCGGTTTATGTTTTTTCTTTACAGTTTTGGATTTTCTAATGGTCTGAAAATGATTACAGCCGAAACGTGTCAAACAAAAACATGGACAAGATGATCTCTTTGCACATGGGACTGGAGGATTCGAAATGTCAGTCATCCCTCTTCCGCCTCACTTGGGTCAGCAGGACAAGCTCGGAGTTGGAGAGTGCTCCATATATGGAGCACTCCTGCCAAGTACCATGCATAGGGGTTAGTCTTATGCATTTTAGTGAGTGTTCCAGAATTACTACACTAAAATGTGTTGTCACACATACTTCCCCCTTTATAGTACTGACTGATGCGCTTTGGTTTCAGAATGGCTAGTCTATAGCCAGCGCTCGTTAGCTTAATCTCTCTGCAGTGCCGCGGGCAGTGTGAGCCTGACCAAGAAAAGTGGTGACTGTGATTCCCACTGAAACCTTATCTGAGCCCAACTCATTACAGTAAACGTGCCTTGCACGTCTCGGAAACAGTGATCACAGTGTCTCTTGGGAGACACACAGACACTGCGCAGCGTGCAGCTCTTGTGAGCAAGCTTCGAAGGCGTGTGTGTGTATGTATATATATATATATATATATATATATATATATATATATATATATATATATATATTCAATGAAAAAACCAAAGGTTTCACACATGTTATAGTTAGCTGGACATTTCACTCGTAAAAAACCAATGAAATTCCCCCGTTATAGTTAGTTCAGCTAACTATAACTCGCGCGCCCGCAATGCACTGCTGATGACGTCACATATTACATCACTCATGACATGGTCAGTGACATCACTCATGACATCACTGATGACATCTCAAATGACATCACTGATGACATCATTCAGAGAATGTGTGTTTTTCAGAAAATTACATATGTTTTATATATGTACATCTCAAGGTCGATGGAAGAATAAATGGGTATATAAGTGTCTAAATGGATAAATTGTTTTTGAAAAATTGATTGTATAACTGACTGATTAAGTGTATCTTAGTGAATACATGGCTTAGTGAGTAATGTTAAAATATGTAAATATCTGTATCAGTCTCTCACTTTGTGTATAAGTGGCTGCATGGGTTGGTGAGTAGCTACATGGGTGTCTATATAGGTTATTATTTGGTTTTTTGAGTATCAGTGTCTGATGTCTGTATGGTTCGGTGGGGGGTATTACGTAGTGCATAGGTGCATGAATGAGTGACTCACTCTTTTTATGTGTTGAAGACAGCATGTGTGCAGGACTATATGGGTGAATGAGTGTGTGCATGGGTGTGTTAGTGAGTGAATGACTGTCTCAATAGTGTCTCTATGAGTAACTACATATGTTTTAAACTAGTATATGTGACAATTGGTGTATATAAGCGAGTATATGTGAGAGTGAGAGATTGGAAGAGTTCCTGTATGAATAAGTATGTGTTTTATAAGTGATTGTTTAAAAGACTAAGTATGTGTAAGTTTCTGTAGAAGTAAGTGTGGCGGTGTGTGTATAACTGTATATGCAAGTAAATGTATGTTTGATTCTTTATTAGCATGAGTGACTATGTGTGTGAGTACCTCTATGGATGAGTGGCATTGTGTAACAGGATGTATACGTGTATGAGTACATATGATGAGTGAGTACATGTATGAGTGACTGTACAGGACTGTTGGTGAATGAGTGGATGTGTATGTGGATCTTAGAATTACTGAATAGGTTGTTGTAACTGGTATTGGTATGTCCATTGTTTTTAAAATTTTAATTTCTATTTTTGAATGTGTGTATCAAAGGTTATATTAGGAGCAGAGGTGGTCTGCCACTCTATCACTAGGATGATGTCATCAGTGATGTCATCAGTGATGTCATTTGAGATGTCATCAGTGATGTCATGAGTGATGTCACTGACCATGTCATGAGTGATGTAATATGTGACGTCATCAGCAGTGCATTGCGGGCGAGCGAGTTATAGTTAGCTGAACTAACTATAACGGGGGAATTTCATTGGTTTTTTACGAGTGAAATGTCCAGCTAACTATAACATGTGTGAAACCTTTGGTTTTTTCATTGAATTTCTAAGGTTTTTTAAATGCTAATTCCTAACTATAACGTGTGTGAAACCCATGGTTTTTTCAGTGAATTTGCAAGGTTTTTTAAATGCTAATTCCTAACTATAACGTGTGTGAAACCCATGGTTTTTTCAGTGAATTTGCAAGGTTTTTTAAATGCTAATTCGTAACTATAACGTGTGTGAAACCCATGGTTTTTTCAGTGAATTTGCAAGGTTTTTTAAATGCTAATTTTTTTATTTTCTTCTATTTTTTAAACATATATTTTTTTTAATTTTCTATCCTTTTTTTAAGACTATGGTTAAATTTTTAAAATTCTATAATATGTTTTTTAAAAAATATTTTATAAAATAAACAGGTAAAATTTATTAGCAATACATTTTTTCCTTTTTTTAAAATTTTTTTTTAGTACGCGTACCGTAAGCTTACGGTAAGCGTACGGTTTACGCAATGCCCGTAATTTATCTACGCTGTTTGCGTATAGTTACGCAATTTGCGTAGCCGCGCGTACTCCGCGTGGGACGCATACGCGTGTACGCTACACGCGCACGTTACGCGGAAGTGTCAGGTAGTGACTGTTATGCGCATGCGCGCAAGCGCGCGTCTTTTTTACGCGCATGCGTACTTTTGCCGTAAGCGCACCGTAAGCGTACCGTAAGCGTACGGTAGGTCATGTGATCATGAAACACAACTTTTGATTGGATGAAACTACTTTCAGTTCTAGAACTCTCCTACACCACACCCATTCCCCTCATTTCTGCTTGTGATCCCTTAGGAGAAGGAGCTGGGTTGTCTTTGTGATACAATGGCAGAACAGCAGAGCCCTTCTGAGAGTGAGGCTAGCACTAGCAGCACTACCTTGAGGCAGAGAGCGAGGAAACAAAAGACCTCTTATGTATGGGATTATTTTACTTTTCCTGAAGGCCAGCTAAAGGTAAATGCACCCTTAGTGACTTGCAAGCTGTGTCAGCGTGTACTTTCAAGAGGTAATCCTGACAGGAAGTATTCCTTTGGGAATCATACCATGATGAGGCACCTCAAGGATGTACACAAAAGGACACATGCTCGACTTACTGGAGGTAACCCTTCAGTAAGTCAACCAAGCACATCCACAGCAGCTCAGCCTGGACCATCATCTGCAGGGCTGAGTCCTTCTTCTGCAGGTCAGGTGAGCCCTTCATCTGTGGGGGGAGCATCTCCTTTTGCTGGCCCTCTGGAAATTAACCCTCGGTTTGCGAGGGTTGAAGTACGGTGCGCCCATTGTCACGATCTAATTACTTATAGGGAGACCAGTGTTTCCCTAGTGAACAGTAAAATAGATCAGCACACTTGTCATACCGTTTAATATTCCCAATCTTTCTTTCCTCTGTCCCTGCATGAACACAACGGCTCTTTTAAGAGCCAACCTTACCTTTTATCTATTTTTTATATATGTTTTTAAAAACTTTTTTTTTTTTTTTTACCGTACGCGTACGGTACGCGTAATTTTTTTTTTTTTTTTTTTTAAAACACTAAAAATCAATTATCACATTACAAGGTCCTTGAGAGACTACAATTATTATTATTGACTTACCATACCCACTCAAAAAAATATTTATTCATTTGTTTTTTTTAAAAATTGCTTTAAAAATGGGTCTAGTTTTCGAAAATTTTCTATATCAATCTGAAAAAAAAGAAAAAAGTATTAATATTTTTAAAACATTTTATAATACAGTACACATATTTACATATTTATCAAAAAATATTTTTGCCTTATTTTTGCTGTTTTCAGAATATATTGCATTTCACTATAAATTGTGAAAGCAATTGCATTCATCATTTTACAGCGGGCAAAAAAAAATAACAATCTCAAAGATTTTATTAAAAAAGCCCAGAATCTCTTTTTACTTAAACTTAACATTATAGAAATGCATAATATTCTAAAAATATATCATCTAATATCAATACTTATTTCTTTAAAATACCGTCTGATATGTTTGTTTCAGAAGTATAATCACAATATTATATCTCAAATAACTCCACATTACATCTGGTTCCATTTCCTTTAGGCCAAATAGTAATTTTAAAATTCTTTTTTGATTAAATTTCCAATGGTAATCCAATAAAATTCTAAAGTTTTATTTGTACAGATCTCACCGATTCTCTGTAACATATTGGTTCCCTAAATATTTATTAATAATTTATTAAGTCCACAATAGAATTGGTTACCTTTCCACATGGCCAAATAGTAATTTAAAAAATCTTTTTTGAAAAAATTTCCAATGGCACTCCAATAACATTCCAAAATTTAAATTGTGCAGATGTTACCGATTTTCTCTAAATTTTTGGTTTTCGAAAGTTTCATTAAAAATTAAAAAAGTCCACATTACAATTGGTTATCTTTCCATTAGGCCAAATGATAATTTAAAAAATCTCTATTTTTGAAAATTCCAATGGTAATCCAATAAAATGGTAAAATTGTTTTGTCCAGATCTTGCCAAGTCTCTCTAAAATTTAGGTTTCAGGAAGATTAGATAGGAATTTGCTAAATCAAAAGGCAAACGTTGCTTAAAAACCAATTGGGAATCATTACACAGTGTCCAGCCTTTTTCACATTTAAGATAAACTGTGTAATGTCCAGAAGTAACAGTAGGTCCTTCATGGAAAAATATTGCAACAGTTACAAAAGTTTTTCCTGAAATTGATAATTGCTGTCCTGTAAACTTCTTTATTAAAGTATCCAATTTTGAACCATCAGCTCTACATCGTTGCATCATTAAAATTACATACTGTCCGTATTCCTTTAAAATTAATGTTGAAAACATGTCAGATTGACACTCACCGCATTGCATGCTATGATTAGCATCTTTAACTAATTTAGCAAAAGTTACTGTTTTAGTCTCTGGCAATGTCAAAAAAATAAACCTTTCATTATCAACATTAGAGCCACATATATTATAACAGTTTTCACAACTATGTTCCCATTTATAAGAGAGACCAAATAAATTATCAATTGCAACTTCTTCTTCTTCCAGTACCTGAAGAAAAAACATCAAAAATTCGTGTGCATCTTGCTGTTCATTTTGAGAAAACTGTGTTTGTCCTGAACATACATCTAAAAGTTTTCTAATTTCAGTAGCACTTTCTATTTGAGTTTTATCATTACTCAGCTTTTGAAAAAGGAGACTCAGCTCTGAACAGAATCTTTTTCCCTGATTTACTATTATCTGCTCTTGCAAACTTTCCAGATAAAATGCAACATTCAGCACTACATTTGCGTAGCAGTTGACACCAGAGCTATTTTCAAAATGACATCCTACAACCTGTTCTTCTTTTTCCTTACTCTTTTTGCTTGCAATTACATCACTCCTCTTTTTTTTCCTCCTCTGTACATCTTCATCACAGATATTCTCATTTCTCCTTTTACGAGAAACTACACGTTTCTCCAACACAGGATACTGACCTAAATGAGGAGCATAGCTTCTTCTTAATCTATTATACTCCTTTACACAATTTGTATCAGCACTAACTTTTGAGTCATCAAAGTCTATCATGAATAAACCTGATAATGTTTTCACTCGTGACAAAGCAACATATGCCATACCTTCTTTGAACACAGTTGAACCAATGTTCACAAATGCACAATCTACAGTCAATCCTTGAGACTTGTGAATAGTTACAGCATATGCTAGCGAAAACGGAAACTGCTTCCTACGTACATATAAGTCTTTCACAAGCATGAAACGAACTGTACAACGACAAATGTCTTTAACTTCTTCTATCTGATCAAATTTTATTTTTAAACATTCAATTCCATCTTTTTTCTGATAATTAATAAAACCCACAACTCTTCCCATAGCTCCATTAACTAAACCTTTTTCAACATCCAAATTTCTCCTTAAAAATACTCTACAGTTCATGCAAACATATAGATTTTTTTCTAATCCAGCTGTTTTGGAAATGTTCTTCTCTAGTGAATCCAATTTATTTTTCAGTGTGCCTGTTACTGTGACAGTAATTCTTCCATCCTCAATTTTGTCCACTGCTTCTAATTTCCTGATCTCTTCCTTTTCCAATTTCAAAAGCTCCTCATTGAATATTGAGCATTCACGTAGAGTTGGCATTAAGCAGATGATACTTTTGTTTTCTGCAATGTTCTTGTATATCTTCTCTGCAACTATTTCTTCCTTTGGAAATAAATTATGTAGCAGCCGACTCTGTAATGCTTTTTTGCCAACTTCTGTGAGTAGTCCAATTCTGATATCTTTCAGAATACTTCCATATTCTTCATCGCTTGCTTGCCTCATATTAGTAGTAAGTTCCTTGTACTCAAAGAAGGACCAAATATTTGTATTTCCGATGCTTCCCAATGACTTCTTCGTGTCTTCATGTGTGACAGTATTAAACACTGGTTGTCCTTTAACTGGAGTAAGTTGCAAAAGATCTCCAAAAACTATGACGTGTTTTCCACCAAATAACATGTCATAGTCTGTCTTCAGAATTTGCTGCATTCTTAAATGCACAAAGGCAAGCATTAAGTTTGAAACCATGCTCACCTCATCAATAATGAGAACTTGCATCTTCTTCAAGACTCTTGAAACTTCCAAGGATGCTTCTCCAGTTAGCTTGTTGTATTGTATTTTGTTCTCATGCTCCACTGGTAACATTAGCAAACGATGTAAAGTGATTCCTTTTATGTTATATGCTGCTAACCCAGTTGGAGCAGTAACCACACAAGACAAAGTAGAATCCGTTTTTTGCTGTAGGTAGCTTCTGATGACTTTAATTAGGAAACTTTTTCCAGTTCCAGCTTGTCCGCTTACATACATCCTGATTGGATGAAATGATGTGCATGAGCACTCTTTTTTTTCATGTAGAAATCCGTGATCAATTTTGTTTCTGATCTCTTCATAAATTTGTTGCTGCTCTTCGTTCAGTTGTCTTTCCAAATTTTGTAAGTCTATAAATTCTTCTTGAGCTTGATTCATAGCCGTTTCCACTTCATTCATGGCTATTGATGCTTCATTTTCAACGATTGGTTGTCCTAGGGGATCTTGACTGAGTGTTTCTGAACTTTGGCTGTCCTGAGAACTGTCTCTAGCTATTTCTGCTGCAATTGTAGTTTCCTGTTCAATTTCTTCATTTAACATTTGCAGATAACTTGAGAATGTACTGCATTGTATGCTGTCTTTGCAAGCATTAAAAGAATCTTCATAGCTTTGAAATTCTCCCAGTAGTTCATCCTCTGTACGCCATGGTTTAAACAACTGTAAAAGAGCCAAGTAGTAAAATTCCTTCTTGTCAGTAGTGTCGCAACTCAGCTTCCTGTGATTTATCAAACTTCCTTTTGTTTGCTTCACCAAACATCCTTCCTCACCAATGACTTTATATTTTCCATTGTTGATGTCTTCTGCGGCTTTCCGTGAATAAATGTAGTTCTGCAGCACTTCATAGAGACACATGTTCTCCAGATGTTGACTTCTCTTGGGATAATATGTGTCCAACATGTTTGATTTCAAAATATCAGTACTTTCTGGGTCATTCTCGGCCAAATATTCAATTTCTCCAACAGATTTTAGTACCCGATTTCTCATTGCTGCAAGGCCTAAACTTGCCCAAATTATTCTTTTTGACTTCGAGTAGAGACTTGCAAAAGATAACCTATCTGAACATTCGTAGGATCCAATTTCTCGATGCGATAACATCTTCAAACTGAAACTGTACAGCTTCTTACTGACAGTCTTCTCGTGAGAAATCTCTTCCCACATTTCCTTCAATTCTGTTTTTTCTGATTTCGTAATGTAAGACGTTACATATCGAGCAACAGCAATGGAATTGTCAGCTACATACTGTATATCCATGTTAGCGTTCCACATGGATAAAATGACTGGGTTGTAGTCATTTATATTTTTTGATTCTTCTTTTCTTTTAAGGTTGTAGGTATTCTTAGGTGATTTTCTTGTGATAGTATGTCTCACAGCTGACATAAAACTGTTTACTCTTCCATTTGAAAGAACAGGTCTAGGAAATCCAAATCGACATTTAGTGTAGTATTTATCTTTGCTCTTGTATTTCCGTCGACAGTATTTTCCACACCGATGACTTTGGAAACGTAAAACTTGCTCCTTTAACTTTTTCTCTTCTGTGCTTTTTGGTATAGCACATGTTGCATATTCTTCAATGTAAGATAACACTGCTTCATCAGTATCTGTTCCAAACTTTGGGGCATCCTTGATCCACAACAGCATATGAATATGAGGAGCACCTCTTGCCTGGTACTCTTTTCTCCAAAAGAAATCTACTACTTCTCCAAGAGGTGGATTTTTTTTATTGCAGATGAAGGACATCATAGCCTCAAATCTATGATTGAAATATCTGCAAACATTAACCGGATCCAATGAGCACAGTTCTCCTGCTGTCTTGTATTCGATGTTTTTAATGTTTGAATTTGCCTCTCGTAGAAAATCCAGTAAATCATCCCAAGCGTACTCCGCACAGCTTAGGGTAACGAACCATGTTGGTGTTCCTAAATTCCGTAACATGCATTTTAATTCACCATGGCGTCGGTACCAATATTCATTTGTCCCACGCTGACAAGCCATCAGATTGATCAGTTGTGTTTCCAAATGATCATCTCGGTGCTGCACTTTCTCCATAAAATCCTTAGCAGACACATTTTGTAAATGTACTCCACTTTTTAAAATGTGATTTACTGCATAAGACAGTGCAGACAAGTCGCTTTCAAATAAAAGATGGAACAAATAAGGAATACTTTGTCGAAATCTGGGATCTTCAGCATATAGTCTTGTAGTCCGATACTCAGAAGCTGGAATCTGTTCTGGACGTTCATCGTATCGTCCTCCTTTTCCTTTAGGAAACAGCTGGGGAAAACATCGAGCTTCCAAGCTCTCCTCCCATACACTCACGGGACTTCCTTTTGCTTTCTTCATCTGAAAGAGATCAATATTGTCTCCCATAACTTCTTTTGAATGAAGAGGATGTATGCTAAAATGTTCATAAATTTCTTCTTCCTTTGACTTGTCCACTTTTTCAATTTGTCCAGTTGGTGTTTCTGTGTCTTCTTGTAAATCTTCTTCTTCTTCTTCTTCTATATAAATTGATTCATACCATTTGTTATTCCTTTTCAAATACAAATTTGCTCTTTGTACTTTCCGCACATCTACCAGCTCCTGCCAAATCTTCTTATTCTTTGTAGGTACACCATTAACTAGAATAATTAATGGTTCAGTTTCCAAAGTATCCGCATCAATAGTTTCCATATTTTTTTTCAAATCCAAGGGCAAATACACCACTCTACCTTTTAAACCTCTCAGTAAATCGGAAGGAGGTAATTTACCAGTTTTGGGCTCCATACGTACTATGGTCTGGAACGGATGAACACATTGAATGAGTATAGACTCATATGTATTTAATTCAGAAAGTTCGGCAGGAATAACATCTAATTCTAAATTATTATGTACAGCTCTGGTCGGCATTCTATTTTCCTCTAACTTGTTGTAACAGTATTTACAAATACGCTGAACTTCACCCAATTCAAAACATTTTTCAAGAAACATATAGGTGGCAAAATCCTTCCACTTATAATTATCTTCATTTTCACTCTTTCTGTAGAGATCAACATACCTGGTTTGTTTTCTATAATGAGTTCTGCGGCAACAAATACAAGCAATATTTGGTCTTTCATTAGAGATTATTGCAAATTTTGTTATGTGATCATTAAATGTGTTACTTACAGAGGGTTCTACATTCTCTTCCACTTCTTCCTCATTTACTGTGTCCTTCTCTGCACTGTTTTGTTCAGGACCAAAGTAACAAAACTGAATTTCATCAACAACCTTCTCTACATCTGATACCGTTCCTCGGAACAGAGCCCTATTCAATTCATTTAACTTTATTGCTGGACTTTTGGCAAAATACAACCGTCTCACAAACTTTCTCATTTCAGTATGATGAACAGCCAGCATCCTAAAATGATGGAAAACACTATTACACACTTTTCTAGATAGACAAGCCAGAGAATGACCCTGCAAACCAGTATTCTCTCTCACTCTGCATGGATCTAGACTTTGAAGCACCTTAATCTTCTGTTTTATACTTTTTTTACTATATTCTCTTAGAAACTCACGAAATTTGTCAATAGATTCCTGACGCACAGTGCAAATACTACTACAATTCCAAGTGTACACTGGGGCTTTAGGACGTCTCCCCATAGCCTCATCTGCCATCACTTGTACCTCATCTCTTGGAACCATTATCTCCTTCTCCATTATGCAACCATTTTTTACTTCGTAAGCACGACCTCTGGTGTCAACTGCATGCAGCAAACTATTACTTTGAAAATAGCTCTCTTCATTAAAAAAAGGTTCACTACTTGAACTATGCATCCACTTTCCTAAAAACACTTTACAAAAGTTTGTTCTGTTCACTACTCTTTTCCTTTTGCTATGTGATTTCAGTACATTAACCATTTTGTCTAATGTACGCATCCTATTCAAAATTAAAATGAATAGTTTCCTTTTTAATTCTAATGCCTTTGCTGCAATGGCTTCAATTTCTTTTTTTCTTTTATAAAACTTACTCTTTTGCTTATATTTCTTCACATCCTTTATCAAATTGGACATAACTCTTCTCTGAAACATTTTTCTACGTATCTCTTTAAACGCTGTTTTTCTATTTATGTAAATCTTTTCAGTTGCAGAAGGTATATTTGCATTAACTAAATTCTCAATTTTTTCCTGTCCTTTTCTTTTCAAAACATTCTTTCCAGTACAGACATTTTGTACATTTTTCATTCTTTTGAATATATTTTTTAGAAATTGTTTTTTCTGCTTACCAGAAGATTTTTTCTTTTTCCCAACATGAGCATCTTCTACTAACTTTGGTCCTCCAGTTGTCTTCAAATATAGGTTTTTTTTGTGAGTTTTTTGAACTCTGGATTTTGTAGGCATCTTAAATTTTGTTCACTGCTCTTCAGCAATACCTGAAAAAAACTAAAAAAAAATTCCTTTATTTTATTTAAATATATTACTACATTTCTGTTCACATTAGTCACAAAACGACATTTCTTTGCCAATTTGAATGCACACTTACTGCTCTTTTTTTTGGCAAGTGATAATCACTTTTACAGACTGACACATTATAAATCCACTTTTCAGATTTTTTTAAATGCACATGTCCAGACTGCTTTTTCAGACCACCACCATGTGTATCCTGGGTGACTGCCTACACTCCAGCAAGGGCAACCAGCCTTAGTGATGCTGAATGTCTTTGCATTACAGACTGAAACCTCAAACCCCACTCGCTTGTAAATACTGTGCATGATTATACATGGAAAGGAGCTGGGTGTGTGCTAAGAGTCTGCTTCTGCACCAAAAAATCGCTCCCCCTTTTTCCTACTAATGCAACTGTAAAATCACCAGAGCAAAACGCAATAAATCTCTGCCTGTAATTCCTATTTGCACACAGAGTCATGTTTTCACATTAGTCACAAAACGAAATTTCTTTGCCAATTTGAATGCACACTTACTGCTCTTTTTTTTTGGCAAGTGATAATCACTTTTACAGACTGACACATTATGAATCCACTTTTCAGATTTTTTTAAATGCCCATGTCCAGGCTGCTTTTTCAGACCACCACCATGTGTATCCTGGGTGACTGCCTACACTCCAGCAAGGGCAACCAGCCTTAGTGATGCTGAATGTATTTGCATTACAGACTGAAACCTCAAACCCCACTCGCTTGTAAATACTGTGCATGATTATACATGGAAAGGAGCTGGGTGTGTGCTAAGAGTCTGCTTCTGCACCAAAAAATCGCTCCCCCTTTTTCCTACTAATGCAACTGTGAAATCACCAGAGCAAAACGCAATAAATCTCTGCCTGTAATTCCTATTTGCACACAGAGTCATGTTTTCACATTAGTCACAAAACGAAATTTCTTTGCCAATTTGAATGCACACTTACTGCTCTTTTTTTTGGCAAGTGATAATCACTTTTACAGACTGACACATTATGAATCCACTTTTCAGATTTTTTTAAATGCACATGTCCAGACTGCTTTTTCAGACCACCACCATGTGTATCCTGGGTGACTGCCTACACTCCAGCAAGGGCAACCAGCCTTAGTGATGCTGAATGTCTTTGCATTACAGACTGAAACCTCAAACCCCACTCGCTTGTAAATACTGTGCATGATTATACATGGAAAGGAGCTGGGTGTGTGCTAAGAGTCTGCTTCTGCACCAAAAAATCGCTCCCCCTTTTTCCTACTAATGCAACTGTGAAATCACCAGAGCAAAACGCAATAAATCTCTGCCTGTAATTCCTATTTGCACACATAGTCATGTTTTCACATTAGTCACAAAACGAAATTTCTTTGCCAATTTGAATGCACACTTACTGCTCTTTTTTTTTGGCAAGTGATAATCACTTTTACAGACTGACACATTATGAATCCACTTTTCAGATTTTTTTAAATGCACATGTCCAAACTGCTTTTTCAGACCACCACCATGTGTATCCTGGGTGACTGCCTACACTCCAGCAAGGGCAACCAGCCTTACTGATGCTGAATGTCTTTGCATTACAGACTGAAACCTCAAACCCCACTCGCTTGTAAATACTGTGCATGATTATACATGGAAAGGAGCTGGGTGTGTGCTAAGAGTCTGCTTCTGCACCAAAAAATCGCTCCCCCTTTTTCCTACTAATGCAACTGTGAAATCACCAGAGCAAAACGCAATAAATCTCTGCCTGTAATTCCTATTTGCACACAGAGTCATGTTTTCACATTAGTCACAAAACGAAATTTCTTTGCCAATTTGAATGCACACTTTTTTTTTTTTTTTGGCAAGTGATAATCACTTTTACAGACTGACACATTATGAATCCACTTTTCAGATTTTTTTAAATGCACATGTCCAGACTGCTTTTTCAGACCACCACCATGTGTATCCTGGGTGACTGCCTACACTCCAGCAAGGGCAACCAGCCTTAGTGATGCTGAATGTATTTGCATTACAGACTGAAACCTCAAACCCCACTCGCTTGTAAATACTGTGCATGATTATACATGGAAAGGAGCTGGGTGTGTGCTAAGAGTCTGCTTCTGCACCAAAAAATCACTCCCCCTTTTTCCTACTAATGCAACTGTGAAATCACCAAAGCAAAACGCAATAAATCTCTGCCTGTAATTCCTATTTGCACACAGAGTCATGTTTTCACATTAGTCACAAAACGAAATTTCTTTGCCAATTTGAATGCACACTTACTGCTCTTTTTTTTTGGCAAGTGATAATCACTTTTACAGACTGACACATTATGAATCCACTTTTCAGATTTTTTTAAATGCACATGTCCAAACTGCTTTTTCAGACCACCACCATGTGTATCCTGGGTGACTGCCTACACTCCAGCAAGGGCAACCTGCCTTAGTGATGCTGAATGTCTTTGCATTACAGACTGAAACCTCAAACCCCACTCGCTTGTAAATACTGTGCATGATTATACATGGAAAGGAGCTGGGTGTGTGCTAAGAGTCTGCTTCTGCACCAAAAAATCGCTCCCCCTTTTTCCTACTAATGCAACTGTGAAATTACCAGAGCAAAACGCAATAAATCTCTGCCTGTAATTCCTATTTGCACACAGAGTCATGTTTTCACATTAGTCACAAAACGAAATTTCTTTGCCAATTTGAATGCACACTTACTGCTCTTTTTTTTGGCAAGTGATAAACACTTTTACAGACTGACACATTATGAATCCACTTTTCAGATTTTTTTAAATGCACATGTCCAAACTGCTTTTTCAGACCACCACCATGTGTATCCTGGGTGACAGCCTACACTCCAGCAAGGGCAACCAGCCTTAGTGATGCTGAATGTATTTGCATTACAGACTGAAACCTCAAACCCCACTCGCTTGTAAATACTGTGCATGATTATACATGGAAAGGAGCTGGGTGTGTGCTAAGAGTCTGCTTCTGCACCAAAAAATCGCTCCCCCTTTTTCCTACTAATGCAAATATAAAATTACCAGAGTTGTACACAATAAATCTCTGCCTATATTTCCCAACATGTGTAACCTGGGTGACTGCCTACATTCCACCAAGGGCAACCAGCCTTAGTGATGCTGAATGTATTTGCATCACTGAGTCCAACCTCAAACCCTTAAACTATTCATTTTTTATACCAATACACCTTAATTTATCGTGAAAACATAGTCCATATTATTTTACATGTTCCTCACATTTAAAATTCTCCCAAAACAGAAAATAATAAACGCAACTTCAACAAAAAGAATTACATTTCTATTATTCATTTCTTAATTTACCATATACATCCCCTCTCAAACTCTAACCTCACCTTTAAAATTAGTTAGTTGTGAAAGAAATGTGGCACTCAAACAGCAGATTATCAGAGCCAGGATCTCTGTTCTCTACACCTCTCTCCTCTCAGCAGAACCAGATAATGGCAAAGTTTCCCTCTATTTTTCCACACATATACATGTAAGTTTCAAATCTCAGTGCTTCCCCCTTTTTTTCAAATGTAATCACACATTTCTATTGGTTGAAAACCAACCCTTTTCCAAAAGTACCCTGCCCCCAACTTGACTTCTGCCTAGTACCCTTCCCCCAACTTGACTTCTGCCTGCTACCATAGCAACAGCTCATGGAACACTGCTGTGTGGAGTCAGGTCAGAAGTTCGCCACACAATGTTTCAATTCCACAGAGCAAGAGTGCTTGACTTTTCAAACCTAACAGCAAATCCATAGTACTGTTCTTTGGTAACACATTTTTCTGTACCAATACAAAACATGCTTCTATTAATTTACACATACAGCCTAGTTTTTATTCTAGAA
Source organism: Triturus cristatus (assembly GCF_964204655.1). Classification (NCBI taxonomy): domain Eukaryota; kingdom Metazoa; phylum Chordata; class Amphibia; order Caudata; family Salamandridae; genus Triturus; species Triturus cristatus. The sequence continues at coordinate 141,284,056 of NC_140585.1, read as the reverse complement.
TGGTATGAAACAGCCAATCAGTTCTTTTTGTTTTGAAAAAAATATGTATGCCTCCATTTCCAAACTGTCTTTCTTTTCATATTGCCATTCTACTGAAAGACACCTCCTGAGTGCATCCAGTTCTCCTTTGAAGATGTTCACAGTGTGGATTGTAGGGCACAGCTATGTCTTCTGGAGTGAAAAGTTTGCAGAGAAAACAGGTATGGTGAGAGACCTTGCTTTGCCAAATGTAGACATTAAATGGATTGGTCAGAGAGGGTTAAAGTGGCACCAATTGATGCCATTGGTGAAATCCTTCATGCAAATCCAACACCCTGACCTCATAATAGTGCACTGTGGTGGCAATGACCTAGGCACTTTGACTGGGGTAGGTCTGGAAATGCTTATGAAGGACACCTTTGCACAACTGTTTTCACTTTTCCCTAAAACTGCCTTTGTGTTTCCTAACATATGCCAAAGGCAAAAATGGAACTGGTCCAATCATTTCTGTCCGCAGATTGACAAAGCAAGAAAGCACGTCAACAAATCTGTTTCTGCTTTCCTCCGTGACTATGGTATGGGTTCCATTTACCACAACAACTTGCGTTACGACATGCAAGACATTTATAGAGGAGATGGTGTGCACTTCAATGATGAAGGGAACAGAGTCTTCCTCTTGAACCTTAGACTCTGCATCGGTACTTACTTGTAGGTACCACAAAAAAATCACTTAATAAACACAACGGCTCTTTTTAGAGCCCCCTAATATCTAAACACTTAAATCTGAATTTCATTTCTTTTTTGTATTTTTTTTTTACCGTACGCTTACCGTAAGCTTACCGTACGCGTACCCCGTGATTTTTTTTTAAAATCAATAAATGTTTTCTTTGTACTTTTCTGTCCTTCTTTGACCCCCTTACAAATGTTAGGGGGTCTGTAACTCTCTCCCTTGCCCCCTTTTCAAGATATCACTCTTTTTTACCGGAGTGAAATACACAAAATGGCGGCCGCCGCTTCCTGGTTTCGGCCGATTCGAATGTTTACTAAGATCTAACAGCCAATCAGAATTGCGCTCGCGCACGCCACCGTACGCGTACGGTAAGCTTGCGGTAAGCGTACCGTAAGCTGGCTCAGATATATATATTGATTTAAAGGCTATTTTCTCAGAATCTACTGAACAGATTTACACCAAACCTACAAAAGGCACTTCCTTGACCTGAGGACTACCTCTCTGCCAAATTTCTAGTAATTCTGTTCAGCCGTTCGGGCTGTAGCCCTGTCTAAAGGTCCTATGGAAAAATGCATGGGAAAAACGCGTTTTGGGACCCCCCTTTTATCTCAGCCCCCGCTTGACGAATCCCCCCGAGACTTTCAGGGTAGGAGCGGAGCGTAGCGCCCCACCTATTTTGAGAAATTCACGAGGATTCGTCGACCGGCGCCAAAGTTATTCAAAATAGAATGTTGCGGATTTCCTATGGAAACAGGGTCCTAACTATAACTACCTACTGGCGACCGCCAGTAGGTAATATATATATATATATATATATATATATATATATATATATATATATATATATATATATATATATATTAGATAGATATTTTTTTTCGAAATCTCCGAGTTTCCTATCATAAAATTTTTGCATCCATGCTCCTGTATTGTGATTATATTCAAAAGTGTGTGAAGGAAGTACACACCTGTCAAAATATTGGCAGGGAGAAAGTTAAAAAAGTGCAGGGAGTACAGTACATGTGAGTGGGTGCATTGTGTATGTGGTAGTGTGACCAACTGGCATTGGTGCAAATTCAGGATGGTGAGTGTAAAAATTCAGGACAAAGGGTCAAAATTCAGGACACAAATTCAGGACAGGAGGTCAAAATTCAGGACAAAACTTCAGGACAATAAGTAAGTTTTACAGACACATCAGAGGAGGTCGCGCAATAGTATATAAGTAAGCCCAGCCATATCCAAACCTATTCAACCATTTGCAAACTTATCCATCATGTATCCTTCCAGCTATCATTTCACTCATCCATCCCTTCATCCATCCTTTCACTCATCCATCCATTATCCATCCATCCACCCTTTCACCCTATCCATCTGTACACTCGTCCATTCACTCATCCATTCAGCCATTTACCCTTTCACCCATCCAGCCATCCTTTCAGTTACTCATCCATCCACCTGGTCACTCATCCTTCCACCCATCCACCCTTTCAGTCATCCATCCTCCCTTTCTCTCTCCATCGACCCTTTCACTTAGCCATCCTTCCTTCCATCCATCCATCCACCCATCTACTCATCCACTCATCCTCTCATGAATCCATCCATTGACCCAATGACTCATCCATCCTTTCTCTCATCCCTCTATCCTTTACTCCTTCACTCATCTATTCATCCTTTTGTCCATCTACCCTCCCTTTCACTCACCCATCCATCCTTACATCCACCCTTTTACTCATCCGTCCATCCATTCACCCTTGCACTTATCAATTCATCAATCTATCCATCATTTCACTCATCCATCCACTCACTCATCATCCACCTTTTCACTCATCCATCCTTTCACTCATTGATCCTTTCACTCATCCATCCACCCTTTTACCCACCCAGCTACCCTTCCACCCATACATCCAGCTATTTACCTTTTCTCTCATCCATCTTTCCACTCACTCATCAATCCATCCAACCTCTCGTTATCCATCTATTCAATCGTTCATTCATCCATTCATCCTTTCACTAATTCATCCAGCCATCCACCCATCCCTTCACTTACTCACTCGCCCACCTTTTCATATTAATTTTGAGCTGAGCTTTTTTGAGAACTTCACCCTCGCTGCAGGAGCCATTCCAGGGCGGAGACGGGATGCACCACAGGGGGGACAGGAGCCATCACAGGTGGGGGGGACAGGAGCCACCACATGGGGGGACAGGAGCCATCACTGGGGGGGAGGGCAGGAGCCATCACAGGAGGGGGAGCAGGATCCACCAGGGTGGGCACAGGGGTGGGCATGCAGTATTCTAGTATCATCTTGGTCTCTTCCAGGGTGGGGTAGGGCTCCTCACCCCCTCCTGGACAGGACATCGAGAAGACAGGCTCTCTTTCTAAAATGTTAGTTTTGCCATCCCCCACTGTGCTGTACAGTACTTAAAGGAGATGCTCCAAGAGAACTGATTTAACTGATTGTCCTCCATACTTTGTTAATCGGTGTGGGTGCGATTGTGCCATTTCTTTATTTTATCACATTATAGACTGCATATTTGAAGAACCAAGGTTTGCTTACAATTTAGTGACAGCAATTAAGCTTTGTGAAGAGAACCAGGTGCTGCCTCGGGTAATCAGGGATCAGGGACGGTTCTAGGATGTTTGGGGCCCTGGGCAGGAAGGGGATGTGCGAGGCCGCTCTAAATTGCAGAGACATGATGCATTCAGGGCTGTTTGCATCTGAATAGATGCCCCTGCTCCTGAAGCTGCAGCCCCTCCCTCTCAGTCACCTTCAAGCACCTCTTAACAGCTCATCAGGGTTGTAAGGTGTGAGGGTTGCCATCCCGCTGTGCCTCTCCAATGCTGCTGGGTATCTGAGCGTTGGTGCTGCATCGGAGTCTGTTACACCCGACCCCAACAGCATCGCAGTCAAGCAGGGAGGTGGGTGGTAGCCAAGCAGGGAGGTGGGTGGTAGCTGTGCCGGTTTTAGGGTGATGCGATCGGTGCCCGATTAAAATTCCGGACAAATGGCGTCCGTTAAAGAATCCTTCACGGACAACGGACAGACGGCCGAAATTACGGACTGTCCGTGAAATTTACGGACGGTTGGTCACCCTAGTATGTGGAGATATTGGTGAAGGGACGGAGATGCGAGGAAGTAAGCACGGGAGAAAGTGAAAAGAGGGCGCCGAGCTGTGGCGTAGCTAGTACTTTGGTCACCCGAGGCGGTCCCATTTTTGCCGCCCCACTGCGGCCACATTGAACAGCGGGGGGAGTGCTGGCGAGATTTTTAGGGCTCGCCTGACCCAGCGCATGCTTTTCTGATTGATCATATCTATCACCGTGTCTTGAATGTGGTCTGAAGAACAGAAGCACGGTCACAGCACTTCAACTTTTTATGAATTAACGAAAATTATTTTTTAAATTATACCACATTTTAGACCACTTTAAAGCTCAATTGATTTAAATGCCTGCTTCGCTTTGCACTGATTTTGTAACTGTCAAGAAACTGAAAGTTCCTTGTTCTGTGCTACAGTATGGCATCAAACGAGCCGCCTTTCCATTGGCGGTAGACCGCGCATGCGCCCTCGAAAGACCTGCTAGACTCCCTTATATGGTTTCTCAAGGGAAGCTTTCGTTTCTAGCGCTCTTCTTAAACGTGTGACAAAAGTGAAAAAAACGGGCTGTGTACGGTAGAGCATTGCGTGAAGGAAACGCACTAGTTACCTTTGATTTTAGCATAAGAATCTAAGAAATACTATCACTTTACCAGTCACACTACCAGCACTCTGACGTTTGTATGCCTCAAACAATAACTTGAAAGCACCTGTGCAACAGATCCTCGTTAGTATAGTGGTCAGTATCCCCGGCTGTCACGCGGGAGACCGGGGTGCAATTCCCCGACGGGGAGGTTCTATATTTTTTTTTCTTTTTTTAAGTACCAGATATATATATATATTTTTAAGTACCAGATTATAAAAGTAGATTTTGGTACTTTTACAACAAATGTTAAATTATATATAAAATTAGAACATCGGAATGTTGGCAGCTCCATTGAAAACAATGGAGTGCTCCGGGCTTATAATGGCTGGTATAAGCCCGGAGCGCCAACATTCCAATGTGTCTTTGTTCACAGCTCTGGCTGTGAACAAAGGCTTCAGGGAGCCTGGGGGGATTTGAATCCCCTCGCGCTCCCTGAAGGCTTTGTTTTATTTATTAGAACATTCTGCCCTTTAGTGGCAGAATGTTCTAATAGCCTTATAGCCCTTCGTTGCAGGGCTATAACGGCTATTAAAGTCCCGCTGCTTTGTTGAAGTCCCTCGCTTTCTGCTCAGGCCTTTAACGTTGCAGCGGGCCTTTAATAGCCGGTATAGCCCGCTATGGCGGGCTATAAGGGTATATTATTAACCCTGTAAAATTAAACTTGAAAATACATGAATTTGTGAATGAGACACAGTGCTTTTTAGGTCTCACCTGGCGTTGGAGCGCGCATGCCCTCCTCGCCTGCGATAGCTATAGTCATCAAGTCAGTTTCAAGAAGGGGACTCGAAGCCCCGCCCCTCATTTTCATTGGGTTGCGTCAGCGTTTATGTTAAACGCTGGCTTCCCATTGAAAAGGAGGGTTTTCGGTTGCCACCCTTTCGCCTTTTTGGACGGCCCCCAAGGACTCAGTCGCCTGTATTACAGCTGTCATGACAAAGTTTCTTATCAGAAGCTTTGTCATGCTGTCTTGCACGCGCCAGTCGGCTCTCTTATTGGTTGGCAACTAGCAAATAAGCACTGTGATTGGTGGACTTTGTCAACCAATCAGAGAGCCTACTGGTACATGCTGCAGGTGCGCACGGCAGCGATGTTCAGCCTTCGGGTCTTAGTGCGGCTCCCACCCCTTCCCAAGCGCTCTTCGCTTGTTAGTTGGTGTAGGCACTTTTTTCATTACAGGACGTAATGTGCGCAGCCGGGACAGGGGCTTTCGCGTAAAAGTGCGATGCAAAAAATAAACACGCGTCGACACTCCACAATACAAATCTGAAGAACTGCGTGTCTGCGCTTCCACAGCGCTGGATCAAGCTGCCAGCCAAAGCACCTTCACATCATGAACAGAGGCGCTGGGTGCCGCCGACCCGTGGCCAGAGGAGATCGTGGTAAGCTGATATCCCCGCCGGCCCGGAAGCTTAAAGGCGCTGTGTGGCCCCGGGAGCCGCGAAAGCACTTTGTTTACCTTCACCTCCGCTGTCCCAGAATGCGTACGTTTTCGATTGGTGAGTGTACGCGAACTTCAGGATTGGTTAGTAGCTCAAAGGCTCATTGGGCCGCGGTGTATTTACATGGTCAAATTGTCTGGCGTAGCATTTCCTGCATGTTCATTTGTTGAGGTGCCTCGGTAAAGAATTTGCTCGCTACTTTTTTTGGCAGTAATTAGGCTCCCCGATCAGGCATTTTGCGACTTTACCTGTACTTGTCACTGAGTCATCCATTGGCACAACATAGATGTTACGTCCATACAATCTATGTATTGCTGGATGAACGCAGGCACTTCAAACTTTGCCATGGCGGTCAGACTATTACCAGCTTCTGCAGCGCGGTCCAGTGCGGAAAGCCACCCGGCTTTATTTACGCCAGATGTTGTCATTTCCTGCACCCTGCTCCGTCCCGCCCCTTTGAGCACTGGGCTCGCACTGTTACAGTAGGGTGACACCTGCGTGCAAGTGCTTGGGTCCCCTGCTGAGCTTTTCCCAAGTCCATCTTGGGACCACTAAGAGGGCGGTAAGTGTTTCTGTAGTGACAGGACTCTAAGGAGGCTCGCTAGTTGTCCGTCGGGGGTGGAATTGGACTGCCAAATTCCGTGCTCAGGATTCAGCAGGGTCTGTTAGTGGCTAACCACGGTATCTTATGCACCTATCGCACAGTGACATTTACGTAGTGTGAGCCTCGATGTTCTACAGGGTAAGTAACGCGTGTCATTGAGTGTCACCTGGCTTGCATGTGCATGTTATTCAGAGACGCTGGGTCCTACTAACTACTCATATGACTCTCACCTTCTTGCCTAGATGGTTCTGCACTATTGCCCCCAGTCATTGGCCCTAGATATTGCTCCCTCATGCCTTCGGTGACCTAGCCCTTCTTGCCCTGGTGGTTCTGCCCTATTACGCACACTAACCGTCCCTACTACTCCCTCGTCCCTCCAGTAACTCTGCCCTTCTTGCCTCTGTGATTCTACTCCCTACCTCCAATGACTGCACCTAGTAACTTCGCCCTCGTGACTCCACAGATACTGCCTTTTTTGCCCCAGTTGTTCTGTTCTATTACCCCACCACCTACCCAACACCCACCATCCCTCCAGAGACTCTGCCCTCCCCGCCTCAAAGGCTCTGCCCTCTCACCACCAGTCAATCTCCCGAGTGACTTGGGCCCTCTCAAACATCGTGTGCCCCTGTCTGTCTCCCCAAATCAGTGGTCGGGCAGCCTGCACGTTAACAACCCCAGTTGCAGTGAAACCATCTCTGCGAGTAGAGTCATCCTCGGAGAGATGGGGTCAGTGGGGGCCAGGAGCAACCAAGGAGCCCCCCTGTGGGTGCTCAAATTCGATTTCTAAGCCTCCTTTCTGCTCCAGTGCATCAGCTTTCCATTTCTGCTGGGGTCATCTCTATCTCCACCGGTCAAACGAGCACACAAAGCACCCCATTATCACACCCCTCTCCTCCAATCATGGGAGTACCCCATAATAACAACTCTCTCCTCCCCTTCAAGGATCAAACAACATTATCACACACTCTCTTCCACTCCAAGGATCACTCCATTATCACATCCTTCTCCCCCATTCCAAGGAGCACCCTATTATCACACCCCTCTATCATCCATTCCAAGGAGCACCCCATTATCACACCCTCTCTCGTGCATTCCACGGAGTACCCCATTATTACACCCCTCTCTCATCCATTCCACCCCCATTATCACAAAACAAGCATTTACAATGCAATAGGTCTCGCATTTGCACAAGTGTGAGCTATTGCTATTATAAATGACAATGCCATTTATATATCTGTTTTCAACACCAATACATAGATAAAAGGTTTGTCATTTACAATACCAACAGCTCAAACTTTTGCAAATGTGAGACCTATTGCATTGCAAATGCTTGTTATTTACGTATTTGTGTATGACATGGAAAGTCGGCGCAAGATATTGTATGTTTTTCGAGCTTGTATGTTGGTAAATAGCGTACCACGCCTGATGGCAGGAAAAGGTCCAACCAGAGAACATTTTGTAATTCACTTGTGTGGACTTATTAACCTACTGCCATACATTTTAAAAACTCCAACTCTTAAGAGGTAGAACTTATATTCTACAGGCAAAGTATTTTGCAACTAAATGACGTGCCAATCGACAAGTGCCTTGGGTCCAAGTAAAGGTAAAGTTCTGGCCACCATAATAAACAAGCATTGTCAAAGCCAATAGTTAGGTCGTTAACGTGCGGACTCAAGTAATGCTTTTTATCACTTTGATATTCATACAGTGTTCCACTCCGATTAATTCAGTAGTCATTCGGGAATTCTTAGGGAGCCTCAAGAGGCACACACCCTATTTTTGGACAGCAATAAATGCCCCACAAAAGCAATTTTTAGACGTGAATTAAATTATGAACACACAGCAAAATATTTAAGAGGCAGTTCAAAATAACGTTGCTCCTATTGTAGAAGCAGTGCAAGTGACAGCATGGAACAAATAATACAGCGCACAGACAATATATACATGAAGCATTAACCAATAGGACACAAATTATTCATAATTCCGACTTGAACTGGTTCAGGATTAGTCCACGTCAGACATTCAATGCACGACTGAGACGAAATAGTGTTGACGTGTTTGCCCCAAAGACTGAATTGAACGGAGGCTTCCTCAGGACAAAAGGCAGGTAGCAACCTGTAAAGAAGCGAGAGAACCGTCAGTATGTCAAATGAATGAGGGATCTATTAAAACGAGGAATCTCTGTGGGAACTTCAGGTTAGGTTTATTGTACACCCACTGGGAAGTCCATGTCAGCAGCCGGACGCTACAACTGACTCTCAAGTAATGAGGTCAATGCGTTCCGATGCTGACATGGTTAGCATTCTTTCAATGGAACAGATAATTATAAAGGGCAAGTTACAACACATGTTCCCATTATAAAGCAAAGGAAAAGAAGACAACAAAAGAACAGAAGAAATAAGAAGAGCAAGGAAAAGAACAAGGGAGAATAAAAAAGCAGCGGAAACATGAAATAACATTTCTACTTAAGTAAGCATGAAATAACATTTCTACTTAAGTAAGCATGAAATAACATTTCTACTCAAGAACATAATCTCGAAGTTGTGGAGGAGGCCTTCTGGACCTAACAGAACGTCCAGAAGGGTAAGATTGAATCTCACCATCACCATTCTGAAAATGTTGAGAATCACACCGGGAAGATCTCGGCCCACTCTAGAAGTGTCTGGCCAGGGGTGGACCACTCTGGGAGCATCTGGCTTGGGGTAAATCCAAACAAACATCCCCACTTCCACATTTTGAAAGACGGGACATAATCCAAATATCACCACCAGAAAGCACCACAACATTTTTCATAACTTTGGTGATGCGTTTGGGACCTATGAACTTGGTTTCACCTTTGGGAGACCACGCCTCCTTTTTCACAAAAACGAGATCACCAACCTTCCAGTCAGACTTGCGCACACCCATTTTGACATCAAACCTTTGCTTGTAACCATCCTGATACCTTCTGACTCTCCAATCATCCACAGTGTTGTTCCTATCTGTAACACTCAACCCTACAGGGTTGAGCTTGGAGCCAGCTGCCCTGCCCCTAAGCTTCCTGAAGGGAGAGCAAACCGTAATGCTGTTGGGAGTATTCCTGTGTGCCCATATTTTTTCCCTAAGAACATCTTTAAGGGGGCAACCAGTGTCAACAGCAGTCTGGGCACACGCTCTCACTAGCCGGTTCATACTTTCCACCAAGCCATTTGCCTGTGGAGAGTAGAGAGCTGTACAATGATGGGTGATAGAAAGGTCCTTAAAGAAATCAGTCATCTCTTGAGAGGTAAATTGGAACCCATTGTCAGAAACTAGAATATCAGGTATTCCTTCAGAAGTGAAACTATCCTCCAAAAACTCAATGATGTTTTTGTTAACAACTGAACTCAAACAATATGCAGAAATCCATGTGTAAGTATAGTCAACAAGGACCACAACAAATCTTTCTGTGGGGGCAAGCACTTCAAAAGGTCCAACAATGTCAATAGCTAATTTTGACCATGGTTGTTCAGGAATAGCCACTGGGGAAAACGGAAAAGTGTTGACCTTTCTGGTTTTGTCATTGGCAGCACAAATAGTATAATCCCTGACAACCTCTTCAACCTGCTTGTCAACCTCAGGCCACCAGTAGGATTCCCTAACCCTAGCCTTGGTCAAGCTACACCCTAGATGACCCTTGTGCGCTAAATTAATGATTTTTTCCCTGATAGAATGGGGAGGCATTAACCTGTCTCCTCTGAAAAGCTCACCATCAACAATGTTAAGTTCCTCGCGAACATTCCAAACTGGTTTGGCAATACTAGGGACCTCAGAGAGAGCAGGCTAACCCTTCACAACTAACTCCATGAGTGGTCCCCCTAGAATCATCACAAGCAGCACCCACCTCCCATTCTTGTCTGTTGAGAGCACATTCCTTAACCCATGACACAGCATGGTCAAGGGAAAATGGTGCATCTTTTTCAAGCGGCATCCTGGAAAGAAAATCTGCAGGGACAGTCCTGAGCCCAGGCAAATATTCAATCGTGAAATTATACTCCCAGAGACCTTCAATCCACCTCTTGAGTCTGGGAGTGGTGCTTTCACCATTCCTGCACGCAAACGTATGTACCAGAGGCTTATGGTCAGAATGGACCAGAAACGGTAATCCCCACAGGTAGAACCTGAAAGGGAGCTGCACAGAGACACCACAGCTAGGGTACGCTACAACAATGCAGGGGGCCTTACTGAAGCTTTTGGGTGTTCAAGTGGGGTAAGACAAGGGTGCATTCTTGCGCCCTTCCTATTTTCCCTTTATATTAATAAACTAGAGCAGACCTTGATTGCTTTAAATACTGATTGCCCGAGAATTGGAACGCGTCAAATCCCAGTTTTACTATATGCTGATGACGCCGTATTGTTAGCCCGCACCCCGAAAAGTTTACAGATTTTAATCGACGGCTTCGTGAAGTTCATGGGATCCCTAGACCTCTCAGTAAATTTGGGCAAATCATTTGTGATGAGGGCAGGGAAAAAATCATGGCCCACATTCACACATAGAATTGGGTCTCACACACTGGAAAGAGTACAACTCTTCTCCTACCTAGGGATATTGTTTGACGAGAGACTAAAATTCACATCCCTGGTAGAAGAAAGATGTGGGAAACTGATATCCACAAATGGTGCAGTGATCAACTATGGGCGTAGACTAGGTAGATGGTCCCCTGAACAAGTATTGCATTTGTATAACTCCATCTGTTGTTCCAAAGTTCTGTATGGAGCTGAAGTATGGGGCTTTGTAAATACCGCACAACTACAGCGGGAGGAAAACAAAATATTGCGGTCTATACTTAAAATCCCGCAGAGTACCCCAGCTATCATCGCCCATAGAGAGCTAGGGAGGCCATACATTGAAGACACGGTCAAGCTCAGACCGATCCTGGCGTGGCTCAATATTTGGTTAAATACAGAATCTAAGTTAAGCAGACTAATTTTGAGCGATTGTCTAGGAAGAGAGAAATGCATGAAGATACCCTGGTTTAAATATGTTATGGATACTTTAGAGAAGTTGGGTCACATAGAACTCTTCACCAATCCATCAGTGATTAGAGCCCAGGATAAACTAATGGTAAAAAGTCTGTTTGTGGCCCAAAGGAACACAACCAGACTGACGGAAGAAGGGTCCAAAAGGTCAGTGAACTTGCACACTCATATTGAGACCACAGTGGGTATGGAACCCTATCTTTGTTTATTGCATAATGCACAGGACAGATTTTTAATAACCCGTTTTAGGCTCAATCTTTTACCTTATTTATTGGCGGACCCACAAGGGTACACCGTACCGATTGAGCAGAAGGGTGCCTGCGGCTGCGACAATCGGTCTCCGCAGGACACCCTTCATTTTGTACTTTTTTGTTCTTATTATTCCACACCCAGGCGAGGTTTTTTAATTGATATCCTGAAAAGGGCTAAATTGACCCAGGCACACTCAGCATTACTGTTCTTACAAAGGGCAGCTGACCCATTGACTCTGTGTTGTATTCTGAACTTTATCAAAGTGTCACTGAGACTAAGATTAACCAAAGGTCAAGTCTAAACTGCATCCGTTTAGAAGTTGTGTATCTGCCAGGTGACACGATTGTTTTATTCTGTTTTTTCCTCATCAAATGTTCTTTCTGATTGATTTAATTGTTTTTTTAAATGAAAAATGAATGAGATTTTGTATTGTGTACATGTGCTTTTATGGTGTTTTTAACATCCGAATAAAGAACTATTGATTGATTGATTGATTGAACTCCATGAGTGGTCCCCTAGAATCATCACAAGCAGCACCCACCTCCCATTCTTGTCTGTTGAGAGCACATTCCTTAACCCATGACACAGCATGGTCAAGGGAAAATGGTGCATCTTTTTCAAGCGGCATCCTGGAAAGAAAATCTGCAGGGACAGTCCTGAGCCCAGGCAAATATTCAATCGTGAAATTATACTCCCAGAGACCTTCAATCCACCTCTTGAGTCTGGGAGTGGTGCTTTCACCATTCCTGCACGCAAACGTATGTACCAGAGGCTTATGGTCAGAATGGACCAGAAACGGTAATCCCCACAGGTAGAACCTGAAATGGTTGATAGCCCAAGTGCAAGCCAACGCCTCGCGTTCAATCACTGAATAACGCTCTTCGGCCCCCTTCAGTGAGCGCAAGGCAAAACCAATGACCTTCTCATTACCATCAACCATTTGGGACAGGACAGCTCCCAGACCTCTTAAACTGGCATCAGAGGTGAGAATGGTTTTCTTTCGTACATCAAAATGGCCTATGGTAGGCATGCTAGCAATCTCACCTTTTACAATTTTAAACGCAATTTCACAATCCTTGGACCACTCGAAATCAACCCCTTTTTTAAGTAATAACCTTAAAGGTTGTACCACACAAGCAAAATTGTAGATAAACTTTGAATAAAACTCTAACAACCCCAAGGAAGATCTAACTTGATCTTTGTTAGCAGGAGCAGGGGCCTGCAAAATTGATTTGGCACGGTCAATTTTGGGACTGATGCCCTCACTAGAAATAGAGTGTCCCAGATACGATATAGAATTGACCCTGAATTTGCATTTCTCTCTCTTTAGAGTGAGCCCTCGATCCGGAAGTCTAGACAATACTTTGAAAAGAACTTCATCAAACTTGTCTCGATTCTTCCCAAAAACCAGAATGTCATCTTGGAAGAATAGAACTGAATCAATCCCTGAAAGAACATCCTTCATGATTCTCTGACAGCATGCAGCAGCCCTTGCTAACTCAAAAGGCATTCTAACAAACCTATAGGCACCCAATGGTGTTACAAAAGAAGTTAGGGCCTTAGAGTCCTCATGTAGCATGACCTGATGATAGGCTGAGGATAAGTCCATTACGCTGAAGAGACAAGTGCCACCTAACTTAGTCAAAGCTTCGTTGATGTTACGTAAAAGTTGTCTATCAACCCAGATGCAGTTGTTGAGGCTTCTCAAGTCCACACACATGCAAATCTTGGTACCTTTGTTTTTAGGGGCCAAAACGATGGGGGCCAGCCACTCAGAAAATTCAATCTCTTCGATGACACCTAAATGGAGTAATCTGTTTAGTTCCTTTTGTAGTGGCTTAACCATGAGATTCGGAACCTTCCTGACCTTGTGTACAACTGGAGTTACATTGTCTTTAAGAATTATCTTATGTTTGAAACTATTGAGAAGACCTATATTCTCACTGAAGACTTTCAGATATTTGTCTATAATATCCGAATGATGACTGTGGGGAGTCAGCAACATCACTTGGTTGGGAGCATTAGGATTGAGAATGATTCCTAGATCACATTGGTGATGCCAAACTAAAAGGTTGTCACCAGGCTTGGCAACGTACACTTTGCCAACAGTCTCTCTGTCTTTGAATAAAATGGTTTGAACAGAAAATCCAACAAGGTCAATACTCTGGCCAGCATAACCCACCGGGTTGATGTTAGGAGGTAAGAGTTTAACATCTTTATAGGCAGGTGTTGCATACCAAAATTTGTCGCTAATTAAGGTGTACGGAGAACAAGAATCTGCAAGTATGGGAACTAACACACTCCCAACAGCTATGTCACATTTTGGCATGGAGATACTGTCGGTGTCATCACCTTTAACGTCATAAACTGATTTGTCAATGGTGTCAGTGATACAGGGAATGCTCTGTGAAAACAATTCATCATCCTCAATCATGTTAACTATTCCCGACCTACACATCCGGGCATAGGGACCTTTTTTTCACAGTTATTGCAATTTGTGCTTCTGGCAAAACTGTTTGGATAGTTGGGACCATGGTTGATACTTCCACATCTTGGGCATTTTGTCTTACCATCTTTGTTCCAACTTGAAACAAATTTTGATTTAGCAGTTTTGCTGATCCCCTTTTCAACTTTCGCAGTGGCCTTTGATACAGCAGCAATTGCAGTTTCTCCATAAGGATTGTTGGAATCACCTCTAATAGAGTTAGTGCTGTTATCTACGGTTGCACTAGAATTACGAATTTCCTTCACCCAGTGGGAAGTATGTTCCATGCTTTCCACAATGGTGATTGCCTCCTTAAGGTTGGGATTCTTTGCCAGCAGTTTTTCTCGCACTTTCGGGTCATTTGTGCATCGCACCAATTGGTCACAAATGAGAGAATCGGTCAACTGTTCAAAGTCACAAGTCTGTGCGAGTGATTTTAATGCAGCCACTTAGTTGCCAACTCTTTCCACTTTGGCTTGAGTGCGCATGAAAAATTTGTGATGTTTCATTACGACATTGAGACATGGCCCAAAATGTGTTTGTAGTAGCAAAACACTCATTTCATAAACATCACTGGGTTCGCATGCTTCCCTGTCAATTGGTATAGGATCTAAGCTATCATAAATGTTTCTTCCTTCAATGCCAAGGTTGTGGAGTAGCACAGCTTGTTTTCTGGCGGCTGAGAATCTCTCACCACCAATGGCAATTAGGTAAGAGTCAAACAGAGGCTTCCATTTTTTCCAAGGTAATATTGGTTCACCACCTTCACATAAGAACTGTGGTGGCTGACTTATGCCACTGGAGGTCGACATCCTGAAAGAAAGAGAACGTAACAAGCTAACAAAACAAACTAAAGTAATAACCTAAAACAAGAATTTTAAATAACAAGCTAAAACAATGAGCTAAACTAAGAAAGAGTTTCTTGATAAACGCTGTGAAGCAGAAGTAAAAATGAATAAACAGCTGATGCAGCATTAGCGTTGTCGGGATATGAGCAAAGGTTTAGTTAAGGCTGTCATTAAAAAAATAAAAATGAATAAACAGCTGATGTAGCGTTAGCATTGACGGGATATGAGCAAAGGTCTAGTTAAGATTGTCATAAAAAAAAATGAGACAACAATGAATTGTAAGGCGTGAAATACTTTTCACGCGCTGTAAAGGAACACTAGAACATCTGATCTCGTTGAATGCGTGTGAAAACGTGAAACACTTTGCACGCGCTGAAAATAAACACTGGAACCGCTGATCTGGTTGACTCCGTGTGAAAACGGCATCCATTTAACTTTGTGATTCCCAAATACTGCGTCTAATTAAGGCTACCGCTGATTTAATCGAATTCATGTGCCTGCAGCAGTTACCGCTCTATTCTTTGTGTGGCGTTGCTATTGACGTGGGAAGACGTGAAACGCCATTGCGTGTTACGGCGAGGCTCCAATTCCCTCAGAGAGCCGAAGAGACTCTCTAGCTGGAACAATGCCGATGTCCACGCAGTGAGTTGTTTGTATTCAAATCTTCTGCTGGCGCACAAGAACTGTATTGACAACTTCTTGAGACAGCCAAAGTCCAAAATATAAATGGTTGCGCCGCAAAAAGCTTCCCTGTACCACAAGTTTAGTGCCGGACACGTAAATGAAAGTCTTGACCAACTTTGAAATTGAAGATCTGAGCGTGAAACTGTGAATCTTGAAAAAACTCACGTGGGGTTCTTGGGTGGGTGTACGTTGTGATGCCAGTAATACAACAAGGAATCTCTATGGGAACTTCAGGTTAGGTTTATTCTACACCCACTATGAAGTCCATGTCATGAGGTCAATGCATTCCGATGCTGACATGCCTAGTGGTGGAGCAGGTAAAACTAAATTTTGTATACCTTCTCTATTTTGCATGAAAATACTAATTACCTAATCATTCTAATTGTTAACTTGTACTAATCGTGTGGAGATTTGGTGCTAACCAACCGCATAATTAGTAAACACGAATTACACGCGGGACTAAATGCAAATTGCATGGCAAAATAACCCTAATGAATAAATGTGGTGCGCATATTAATGATAGATTGTGTTGACATAGAAAATTGCATGATTTGTGTAGCTTTTGTAGAGTTTTGCGTTCCTTATGGGGCAAAATGGTGAGAATTATTGATTTAAATGTTGCTATAAGCTAGGAAAATACTAATATATAAAGGGATTAGCGTGGGTTTAGCATTAGAATCTTCATTTCCGTATATTAATTATTCTTTTATGTTTGTTTCGATTAAGTTGGCATTCGGGCCTACTAGGACGCAATATCCAAAATGGAGTTCGGAAGTGGCCACCGCCGTGTGAGCGCGATGTCTACTGCTGCACAGACCCGGATGGCTCTGAAGATCTCCTGGCGTCCCCCGATCAGGTCACAGTGTTCCTTGTCAAGGATAGGAACGAGGAGGACTGCCAAAACTCAACTAGTGTGACTGAAAGACAAACAAAGGATACCTGTCCCGAGCGAACTGAACATTGATACATTGGATACCTTCACATCAGAACAGCCCAAACCAGGACATGAAGTCTTCTAGCTCCATGAGAATTAAGGAGCTATGGGAATTATACTCGAACGTACACAATTTTACAGAATTGACCAATCATCGACAATCTCAACTCGACAAATGTAGCATCTTATCCAGAAATTATTATAAAAAGGGGTTAGTAAAGAAGGGGGGGTGGCGTTCCTGGAGTTTGGTCCGAATCCCGCTGACTGGTTTGCTTGCATGAGGGTCAGGTCCCCGAAGATCTTTGGGACTGTATCGTGAAGGGCGAAATAACTTTGTCTTCAAACCGATTGGGTTGTAGCCTGCATTCGATTGGAAGATTATATCGGAAAAGCTGGATTTATGCAGGGATGATAAGTAGCGAGAGAATGATCGCTAGGAACCAAGATTAGGTAAATATAAATGTCATGCTGAACTATGCTAATGTGATAAAATTCTGAATTGAAATTTATGCTGATTATGCCAATGAAGGTGAATTTAATTAGATAAACTAAACAATTATTACTAAGAGTGAGTTTGTGGTTCTTTTATAGATTCTGAGACTTTAAATGTGGTTTTAGCTGGTTCTAAATCACCATCAACCAGTCCAACTAATTTGTCCATCAACCAAGTGGTGGAGTGCCTTGATGTTAAAGTTAGGATTCTACAGAGGCAGATGTGCTTAATGTATTTAATGTAAATATTTTTCCTATAGGTAATAAGGTAGCCCCCCACATGTCCAGCGCTTCTTTTCCTCCTGTGTGCAGACTCGAAGTGAGATGTATGAATGTTGGTGTTATGGGCCCCACCAATGGATGTGTGTATGAATGAGTTAGTGTGATGACGGGTCTGTGACGCAGGGAGGATATGTAAATTTGCCCTTTCGCACTGGAGTAGTTTTTCTGGTAGCAGAGTTATGGTTTTATTGCATTGGTTTGGTGATTATTGATTATCGATTGCGGATGTTGGATTGATTGTTGATTCATGTTCTAACGCCCTATGTTGAGTCGCGTCGCGTTTTATGTTGTTTTTAAGACTTCCGGGATGTAGGAAGTTGGATGCCCTGTAGGTACACGGGGAAAACGTGTGGCAAGCGAAGTCGCACTGTGTATTGTCTTGTTGCCCTGCAGGTACAGGGGGAAAACGTGTGGCGATTGGAGTTGCACAACGCATTGTCTGGTTTCGAATTGGTAACATCGTCGTGTGTTGCCGTTAGGGACATTTCTGTGTGAGAGTGCGTGAGTGAAATAGCAACAGGTTTTCTCGTGAAACTTTGGCCTTAATTCTCAGGAGCAGTGTAGTCTCCACATGTATTTTATCCCCAGAGAAACGGTTAGCCTTTTTGCTTGTTAGAAGGGTAAGGTAGAGGGAAATGCTACTTTATCGGCAAAACAGAAAAATTCCGTGGAAGGCCAGAGGTAAGCGCTGCTCTCGAGAAATACGGAATTCTTGTATAATTGGACAAAACTATCTCTTTGGTTCAGCGAAGCAGGCAATGGTGGTGTATTTATGTTGTCACTAACAGAGTTTGATTGAAGAAAAACGTGAAGAAAGTTTACCGATAACATTTTGTAAAGGAGGGGTCAGCAGAAGCAGGAGTAGTGAGAAACGCTGACGTCAGTAAGACCGCGCTGGGATTGGCCAGCTGAGAAGTAACGTAGATGCACAGGATTGGTGCGCCGGGGTGTCCACGCTAGGAGTGGAGAATTTCCAGTGTGACGTATACACTCCTGATTGTTGTGTTGGTGTGAGTCGCGCTGCGATTGGAGAATTTAGAGCAAAGTGAATGCTCCTAATTGGTGCGTTGGTGTGAGTCGCGCTGCGATTTGACAGCAAGCAGAAAGTCGTAGAAGAGCGATTCAAGAAGTCTAGCATATCGAGATTACATACAGACTAAGAAAATTATGTACTATGATCCATCGTGAAAGAGAAAAAGTCATGGTTTGGGAAGATCAAGAATTTATTTAGAAAGGATAATCCAATAGTGACTAGAGAGGGACAGTTGCTTCCTCCACCAAAATCACCCGCATCCTTCATGGTTGCAAAACATGGGTACCACACATGTATTTGGCTTGATAATTGGGCAAAGTACACAAAAGATGATGGAGTTTTGGCGTTTCCGGAAGATGGTTCATTTAATTTAGCGGTATTATAAAACTTAAGAGAAAAGGGGCCTCATGTAGGTAGCTAAATACCGGTCGGTAACGGCCGAAATTCGGTAAATATGCCGTTACCGACCGGTATTTAGACAAGTGAGATGTAGGAGGCCAAAAACCAGTTTTCGGTAAATATGAAGCGGTAAATACCGATTCATAATTACCGAATTCTAAAATACCGATTCATAATTACCAAATACATATTTACCGATTCGGTAAATATGAAGTGGTAAATATGAATCGGTAAATATGAAGTGGTAAATATGAAGTGGTAAAACTGAAAATGACATGTAGGAAAAATCGGTAATTAAGAAATCCATGAAATTCGGTAATTAAGAGTCGGTAATTAACACTGAGTGAAAGCAGGTGGTAACCATCAACAGACCATATAAGCAATCCCAAAATGCAACAGCGTGGACAACATGGCCGCTCTGTATGTCATTGCAAGGCGCCTACGTCTACAGGCAGCAGGTCTGAGGATATGGAGACGGGAAGAACGCATCTACAGACAGCGCATCACACTCTTCCAACTGACTGATGCAGAGATACATGAAAGGTACAGGCTACACCCCCAAACCATCATGGACCTGATAAGGGACCTGCACCCACTCCTGGACCAGCCAACAAGAAGGGCGCATGCCATACCACCACATGTGCAGGAACTCTGCAGCCTACACCTACTGGCATCCGGCAGTTATCAGGTGGTGATAGCTGCGGTGGGTGGTGTATCCCAGAGTTGCCTGTCCCGTTTCTTCAGGAAGTTCCTGGATGCCATGATGCAGAGAATGCACCACTACATCAGCTTCCCAAACACACAGGCTGAACTGCAGAAAACTAAAACTGACTTTTATCACATGGCACAGTTCCCCCATGTCATTGGCTGTATTGATGGCACACACATCCCAATCTGCCCACCAGCTGACACAGAGCACATCTACAGGAACAGAAAGTCCACCCACTCCATCAATGTGCAGGTGATCTGTGATGCAGGGAACATCATCACTGATATTGTAGCGAAGTTTCCTGGGAGCACCCACGACTCTTACATCTTCCAGAACAGTGGGATCTACACACGACTGATTGCCGGAGAATTTGGAGAGGGATACCTGCTAGGTAAGTAACAGTGACGCCCCATGAAACCTGCAAATCATAGTGTATAGAGGCATGTGACTGATGGTTCCCTTTTACTCACCTAGGCGACAGTGCATATGCCTGCCGGTCATTCATCCTCACTCCCTACCTACACCCATCAACCCAGAGTGAGAGACGGTACAACGTGGCACATAAATCTACACGCAATGTGGTGGAGCGCACGTTTGGACTACTGAAAAGCAGGTTCCGCTGCCTCCACAAGAGCGGAGGCGCACGCCAGTACACACCGATCAACTGCTGCAAGATCATTGCCACTTGTGCAATGCTGCACAACCTTGCCACGAAGAGAGGTACAGATGTGGAACTAACAGATTTTGAGGACAACGAGGAAGAGTCAGGCCAGCCAGAGGGCAACGCAGCTGGAGTGCCAACTGCAATAGATGGGAGAGAGAGACGGGCAGAGATCACATGCAACTATTTCTGAGTAAGTAAGGGGACACAGCCAGTTGTGATATGTCATGACGTAGTTTAATGCGGCACTACGCCATGAAAACAAGATCAAGCCAATCTGGCAACATAGCATATTTACAAGGAGTAAGTCCAGGGTTACGTCACCCATTGGGAATTGGCTACGCAGGGCTGCATCAATGTTTGCGCATACGCGCTGCAGTGTGGGATGGCACGGATTGAGCATCCTCACTACAGCCAACCCCAAGCCGCCTGCTGCTCCTGCGTGCTTCTGGGACGGGGGGTGTGATGCTGCTCCTGCTGCTGGAGTCAATGCTCTCCGCAGCATCCCCTGCAGCAGTTGTGGCCGCCTGACTTGTTAATAGCACCTCTAGTGCACTTGTCACCTGCACCACCCCCCGAGACACGTCGCTGCAGCAGTGTGTCAGGCCCTCCTGCATCGACACAGAGCGCCGGCAGAGTAGAGAAGTGGCAGTTGCCAGACGGTTGAGTGCCCTGGTGTTAGTGTCCCTCCTCTGCCGTTCCCGGCGCCGTGCATCTATGTCAGCATCTAATTTGCTGCACAACTGCTGGATTGACTGGGACATGTCCCGAATGCCCGCTGCCATTGCGCTGATGTTATTGTCCATGTTGACAAATGTAGATTTCATGAACCGCATATGCCTCTGGACTGACATGACTGCCTTTGTTTGCAGGCGCTGTTGTTTTAACATTTGGCCCTCGAGCCCCGAGAAGACACCAAGGCTGTCAATGTTTGCTGGTGGACTCTGGACACGCGACCTGCGGCGCCCTCTTGCACCCGTCTGTGCTGCCTGTGAGGTGTAGGGCACAGTGGCATGGCTCCCATCCTGGGGCATAGTAATTTGCTCAGGGCCCCTGCTGTCGTCAGACGAGGTGTCTAAGGCTCGCAGCCTGGCGGCAGGACGCCTCCTCATTCTCACACCTGCAGGCGGTGATGTGGCCGGTGACTCAAACATGAGTGGCGATGCTGGCTCTGGGTGAGGTGATGCTGGCTCCAGTTGAGGTGAGGCTGGCTCTGGTTGAGGTGAGGCTGGCTCTGGTTGAGGCGAGGCTGCCTGTGTTAGTGGTGCGGCTGCCTGTGGCACTGCTCCCTGGGCTGAACTTGTGCTGGCCAGAGCTGATCTGTGTGGCCGGTGTGCCCTCTCTCCTGCAGCATGTCCTGTCCTGCGTGATGTCACATCTGTGGACAGAAATGCAACATCGGCTCAGTGTCCCTGAAGGGCTGCATTGCATGCATCACAATAAATCATGTTACACTCTACATGTGTCCTCTGCCTCCTTGTGGCTAATGTGTGTAACATGCCTTGTTGTCCTGTGCTATTTACTTCATGGTTGGGGTTTCCCTGACTACATCTCCCAGAATGCATTGCCTGTCTGCACTAACACATGGACTGGAGTGGGATACTCATTTACCAATGGGGGATGTGGGATAGGGGTAGGGGGGGCTACATTGCTGTGCATTCGTCTTACCTTGTTGGGTGGCGGCTCTGGCAGAGCTGTCAGCATCCCCAAGACCCACGACGCTCTCATTCTCGATTGTGGCCCCCACCAGCTCCTCCAGTTCGGTGAGGGCAGGTGCCCTGTTGGTTCCACCTCCAGTCTGGCTGGCCTCCTTCTGGATGTCCCCCATCTTCCTCTTGGTTACAATCCTCAGGTCATACCAGCGCTTTTTGAGGACCTCTATGTCCCTGTGGGTCACTCCCACAGCATTGACCTGCGCCTGGATGGCCAGCCAAATATTGCGCTTTTCAGCCTCAGGCACTTGCAGGGCCTGCCTCCCAAACAGCTTCTGGTGCTGCTTCACCACCTCCTCCACCAGCACCTGGAGTTCCTTGGGGCTGAATTTCAGCTTCCTCCTCCTTTCCCCTCCATCTCTCTGTGTCCTCTGGCTGGACATGATGTTTTTTTGCTGCACAAACAGGCACTGGCTCCCTGCCTCTCCTCTGCACTCCAAGCCTCTACAGGGTCTGTTAATTGTGTGCACCTGCCTGGGTGTGGCCACTTCCTGGTTGGGTGGGGTGTGGTTGCACAGGATTGGCTGTTTCATCAAGTCATGTGATTTTTTTCCCGATTCAGTAAATACCGATTCGGTATTTACCGAATCGGTAAATACCACCTCGGTATTTACCGATTCGGTAAATTCCGATTCTTGATTACCGAATGTTACCGATTCGGTAATTATTACCGAATTTTTACCTACATATAACTTACCGATTCTTAAATACCGATTCGGTACGGCTCGGTATTTAAGAATCGGTAATTTTTATTTACCTACATGAGGCCCAAGATGATGAGATTAGAACCAAGACCTAGACCTACTCAGTTTGAAGCTTTAGCAGAATGGGAAGATGGGATGTACGAAAGAGAGCAACAGCGAATTGACGGAAGGTATAGTTACATGTTTGGCAGACCGTGGGGACGGGAAAGTCATGATGATAGGATGAGAAGATGGCGGAGTGCGAACATGGCTGATGGAATGTTTCCGTTAAGAAATGCCAAAGAGACCAGTCGTAGAAAATGTACAGAGAAGAGAAACAATACAGGGGCAGAAGGTTACAAGTATGGTGTGAATGAATTGGAGGATGATGTGCTTGAGGACATATTTGATAAAAATCCTCTCCCGTACCAACCCAACTCCACGTTGCTAACGCCAAGTGCGCCAGTAAAGGAAGTTACACGAAGTAAGACTGTTGAACAAACGCACATCAGGACGAAGAGTTAATGTTTCTATGTAAAAGCATAACTTGGAGAGCTAGAAGTCTGCATGAGAAGCTAGAAGAGACAGCCAGTGAAATGGGTATTGATTTTGAAAAAATAAGAACGTTACAGAAACCATATAGAGTACACTTTTCTGAAAAGGATATTGAAAATGTAAATACTGCTGGAAGGTTAACACAAATCAAAGAACTGATTGCCTTACTAAGAAAATGGGGTGATGTAGACAGGTGGAAAAGTAGGTGGTTCAGGAAAAGAGATGAGAATACCGATAAGACTTTTTCGGCATTTCCGGTAAGAGAAAAGGAGACAGTGGTAACCGAGTGTCCCATGAGGGAAATTCCAGGAGGAGGGTATGCCCATATTCCTTGGACTAGACAGGACATTTTATCATTTACCAATGATTTTCCCCGCCTTCGCGAGAAAAACGTGGAGTGGTACCGGCAAGTAGAAAGATTTGTTAAATTATCGAAAGTACTGTGGATAGATTTGAATGGTCTGTTCGATATATTTGTGGCGGCAGACTTATGGTCAGAATGTAAAATTAAAATTGGATGGCCCACTCAAGAGTATCCTAGGGATCCAAAAACAGGTGCCCCTGATCCCGAAGTGATGAGGAAGTATGAGCAAGTAATCACTTATTTGAAAAACAAAGTGCCAGAGAGAGAAACTGATTGGGTAAAGATTGATAGAACTCACCAGGAAGTAAAGGAATCTGTACATGCTTACTATGAGAGATTATTATTGGCATTTAAGCAATACAGTGGGGATGAAAAACTGAGTGAAAAGGATTTAAGTCATTTTGTGTATCGATTTGTGTATGGGCTAAGACCTGAGGTAAGCGAAATGATTAAACAGCATACTGTCGATTGGCAAAATAAACAGATAGATGAAGTATTGAGACATGCAAAATATTTCAGTGACGAAATTGAAGCAAAGCAGCGAAAGTTAAAAGAGAAAGCCATGTGGGCTCAGGTTAAGGTAGCGGAAAGACAGGAAGCCCAACTGATTGAACAAGCAAATGGCATGGGCCATGTAAAATTAAAACCTAATATTGGAAAGGGAAAAGGACAGATTAGTTTAGAAGAAGCTAAAAAGAAGTGGCTGTGTCATAACTGCGGAAAGGTAGGGCATAGGAAATCCGAGTGTAAGTTGCCCCCAAGTGCTAATGGCGATAATGCATCATTGAGTCCACAGGTGCAGAATGAGGTGAGTTGTCAACCACAGCGACAGCAGCAGGTTGTTGCCCAACAGTGTCAGGTGCCAAAGCCACCTTTTCCACAGAGCGTAAATCCTCAGAGATACAGTAATGAGACAGGATTCTACACGAGGAACAGGTAACAAAGCTACCAAGCGCTAGTGCTGTTTCACAGTATTGGCTGCAACGTTATGAGAGTGAGTCAGAAGAGAGTTATTGATGATGCCGAGGAGAGGAAGAAGAGTGCGTGCTTGGCGTAACTCTAGAAGTAGACCAGACAGGCCTTTTTGTAGATGGAAAGATAAATGATGAAAATATTTCTTTCCTAGTAGATACTGGTGCTACTCGGTCAACTGTTAAATCAGCTGATGTTAAAAATCTTCCGGAGTTTCAAACAGACAGATAAAAACGTATCTTACTGAACCAGTTAAAGTTAAAATAGGGAAATTTTCAGACATGCACCGCTTTGTCGTATGCGACACCAGCCCTGTAAATTTGTTAGGGAGGGATTTGTTGTGTAAAATGAATTGCATGATTTTCTGTACTCCTGATGGCATAGCTTTTGAGACTCCTGATGAGGATGTACTGTACAAAATGACTATGGCCAATCTGGAACCCGAGGTTACCGAGGCATTTGCTGTATTCGATCCAGAGGAATTGCCTCAGGAATTGAAGAAAACAGTGAAACCCCAGGTATGGGATTTCACAGGAGAAGATATAGGACTAATGAGAAATGTAGATCCTGTAACAATAAAGTAAAGAATAAGTTACCCGAATATTCCCCAGTATAAATTGACACCCGAAATAATTGCAGGAGTCACTCCTATAATAGACAGAATGATTGAACAAGGAATTTTGAGAGAGAGAATGAGCAGTCCATGTAATTCACCGATTATGGGTCTAAAGAAGCCTAACGCAACCTTCAGAATAGTGCAAGACCGGAGAAAAGTGAATAAAATTGTTGTACCATGTTGTCCCATAGTACCAAATCCTTCAGTAATCTTATACCAGATTCCTCATGATGCAGAATGGTATACGGTCATCGACCTGTGTCATGCTTTCTTTTCCATCCCATTGCACCCTGACAGCCAACAAATGTTTGTGTTCCGATTTGGTGAACGTACTTTGGCATGGTGCCGAATCCCACAGGGGTATACAGAAAGTCCATTGATATTTAATCAGATCCTAAAGAAATCCCTAGAAGACCTAAAAATGCCAGAAAGCTCAGTACTGGTGCAATACATCGATGACCTATTGGTGGCATCGAGAACCAGAGAAGCCTGTGTGGTAGATACGGTTGCATTGTTAAACCATTTGGCAGATGGAGGACTTAAAGTGTCCCCGTCGAAATTACAGTTTTGCAGAAAGGAAGTACAATATTTAGGTCACAAGATTGAGAAGGGTTTGAGAAAAGTGACCACAGACAGGATCAGAATAATAAAAGGAATGAGGGCACCAATGACTCAAAGAGAAGTGAGACTGTTCCTTGGAATGGTTGGAGACTGTCGTCAATGGATCAGCAACTTTTCGCTGATTGCAAAACCTTTGGTACGATTGACGAAGAGCGATGTGAAAGACCCCCTTGAATTGAACAAAGAAGAGTTGAAGGCTTTTAAACAGTTAAGAGACAGTTTGTGTGAAGCCCCAGCTCTTGGAATGCCTGACTATGAAAAAGAGTTTGAGCTCTATTGCAGTGAGAGAGATGGATGTGCGCTTTCTGTGTTAGTGCAGAAACATGGGAAGTTGAGACGACCCATTGCCTACTTTTCAGCTGTATTAGATCCTGTAGCTGTGGCATTGCCTGGTTGTTTGAAAGCAGTGGCTGCTACCTGTAAGAGTGAAGGAATTGTGATGGGATATCCTGTGAGAGTGTTTGTACCGCATGATGTGGCAATCCCTTTGACCAGGAGCCGTACCCAATTTATGACGCATAGTCGTCTAACTAAATATGAGAAAGTCATTTTGGGAGCAACAAATGTGAGCCTTGTGAGATGACTCAATATAAACCCCTCAACGCTGTTGCCCGATGCTGAAAATGTGGAAGTAAGAGATGACGTGGATCATGACTGTCTGGAAGTGCTTGACTATTGCACCAAGCCACGTCCGGACAGAAAGGATATGCCTCTGAAAGAAAGTGACTATGTGATGTTTGTGGATGGGTCACGTTTGAGAACGGATGAAGGGGTTTTGAGTGCGGCATATACAGTATGTACGGTAGCGGCTGTACTGGAAGCATCTTGTCTGAAAGGAGTGAGATCAGCTCAGGTTGTTGAACTATGCACGTTAACAAGAGCATGTAAATTCGGAAAGAATCTGAGACTCACTGTAATTTCCGACAGCCAGTATGGCTTTGTGGTGATGCATGATTTTGGGCAGATATGGGCCCAACGAGGGTTCTTGACTTCGAGTGGAACCCCTATAAGGAATACTGAAGTGGTTGGGAAATTGCTTAAGGCGATATAGCTGCCTAAGCAATTGGCAGTGGTGGAGTGTGCAGCTCACTCGAAGACTGCTGACTATGTGTCGGCAAGAAACGAGTTTGCAAATGATATAGCGCAATATTGTGCGCGTAATCAGAACTCGATAAACAGAAACAGGGAAAAGGAGATGAATTCATGTTCCTTACTTTTTACTAACACGGTAAATACGTGGAAAGAGGCGAGGCAGTTGCAGGAAGAGGCAGGAGATGAGGAAAAGAAACAGTGGATCAAATCAGGATGCGCACCTCGAGAGTCAGACCGAGTTTGGGTTTATCGGGATGGAAGACTAGTCATGCCTGATAGCATGGTCTCTACCATGGCACGGATGTACCATGGACAGGCACATGTAGGAAGAGATGCTATGGTCAGACTTTTCAAACAGACATGGTACAATGCTAAGTTTCGGCTTGTAGCGGAGAGCCTTTGTCAAAGATGTCTCACATGTCAATAATACAATCCAGGAAGAAAGACAGTGGTGAGTTTGGTAACAATAGGACGGGAAGGATGTCCTTTCACCAGAATGCAGATTGATTTCATTGAGATGCCCCCATGTAATAGACTAAGATATGTCTTAGTAGTGGTTTGTCTATTCTCATGGTTGGTAGAAGCGTACCCAACCAGAAGGAGTGATGGAGTTACAGTGGCCAAACTCCTATTAAGAGAGTTCATTCCTAGATTCGGTTTCCCAGTTACGATTGAGTCAGATAGAGGAAAGCATTTTAAGAATGAAATTATAAAATTGATTTGTGAAGCATTGAATGTACAACAAAAACTGCATTGTGCTTACTGTCCAGAGGCTTCTGGAGTGGTGGAACAAGTGAATGGCACCATTAAAAACAGATTGGGAAAAATGTGTTTGGCCACAGGATTAAAATGGCCTGATGTCTTGCCTCTAGTGCTGATGACTATTAGATCTATCCCTGACAGGACTACGGGATTAAGTCCTCATGAAATCATTATGGGTAGGGCGATGAGACATGTTTTCGTTCCTGTCAACAAACTACTGCCTATAACTGATGACTTTGTGTTGGATTATTACAAGGGATTGGCTGATTCCGTTCATTCTGTGTTTCATCAGGTTGGATCGAATGCTACCACCCTTGAAAAGAAGCCAGCTCATGATTTGAGTCCAGGTGACTGGGTATGGATCAAGGTACATAGAAGAAGAAATTGTCTTGTCCCACGTTGGGGAAAGCCACGTCAAGTGATTCTGACCACGACTACGGCTGTGAAATGTGCCAGAGTAAAGAATTGGATTCATGCAAGTCATACCCTGCGAATTCCTAGTCCAGTGGGTAGACCGGAAGAAGAATACTTTGGAGAATCCGATACCAGTTCCGAGTCCCAGAAGAAGCCAGAGCAAGACCAACTCCAAGAAGGGAAGAGTTGGAACCAAGTCCAGAGAATTTACCATTAAGAAGTCGGTTGGAGATTTCTGATACCAGCTCAGAGTCAGATCCTGAACAGGAGAATATTGAGGAGACTGTTAAGGAAACTCTTGAAAAGGAAGCTCCAAGTGCAAGTACAAGAGAAATTCCACCTGAAATCATTGAGGTAGAAGGTGAGGAGTTAGATACAGAGAGAGAGGGCAAGATTGTTGCAGAAGACCCCCGAGGAGGTGTAGGGAAACCACACACCCAGGTAGAAGAAGGGACAGTTAGTCAGCAGGAAGATTGCGTGGAAGAAACACGAGGAGGGACAAAGAAAGATAGGGAACTGGAAGCTGTGGAAGGAAAAGTGACGGAAGACAAAAACCAAAGTGAGACTGAATCTAAGGCTAGTGAAGGAGAAGTACAAGAAGGACGAGGTCTAAGAAAAAGAGCCTGGAGAGCCGAAAGAAGTGAGAAGGTGGATAAGTTAAAAAGACCAGCAGAGG
Organism: Triturus cristatus; assembly: GCF_964204655.1. Taxonomy (NCBI): domain Eukaryota; kingdom Metazoa; phylum Chordata; class Amphibia; order Caudata; family Salamandridae; genus Triturus; species Triturus cristatus. The sequence goes on along the minus strand of NC_140585.1, from coordinate 141,255,321 downwards.
AGGAAGTTTGGCTGAATAAGGTAAAAAGATTGAGATATCAATTAATATGAGTAAAGTCATCAAAAGCAGAACAGGTGAATGGGGTGTCAATCCAATAAAACTCTGGAGACACTGATCAAACAAACTTGAAGAAGGGAAAACGAGTTAAGAGACCCAACCAGAGTTGTAAGCCACCGGAATGGACGTATGTGGCACTTCCTGAAGTGCAAGAGGTAGCAGACAGCCAAGACAGTCTAGGTGTGACGGTACTGGAAGTGGTTGAGGAGGAAGAAGATTCAGAAATCCTGAGAGTTATCTTGTCTGATATCGGAGAAGAAACGGATGTTCAGGAAGTTCTGAACCAAGATTTTGAAAACAAAGTAAAAGACAATCAAATGCCAGATTGAAGCGAAAGGGAAAAGACTGTGGAGGAATTGAATCACCGGATAATGACCTATAACTGAAAGGACCAAGTAGGCGCTTAGAGCCTTGGGTGTAGATGAAAACTAGTGTAAATAAAAGAGGCTGATCATTTCCGAAATGGCAAACACAGAAGGTAGAAAATCTACATGTGTGTTCCTTCGAAGATGGTGCAAGGTGTGTTGTTGTTGTACAGGATTGTTATGTATGCATGCAGCTACCTGCATCTGTATCAGAAAGTGTTACCTATCGCCACCTTCCTGTGATTTATGGAATCACATGTAGTGTGTTAGCAAGTTTGTTCTATAAAACAGGGAAATTAGAATACTATTTCTCAGATGTAGATAACATTTTCTCATAAGTACCTGTAATTCCTGAACTAAACAAGATAAAAAGCTGGCAAAGTTTTAGGTGTATATTTTTTAGAGACTAGAGAATTGACTTTAGAGGCAGTGTTTAAAAATAATCTTACTTGTAGTCTTAAGAAGGAAGAGAAGACTTTTCTGGAGATGGTTGAAGAGAGAAGGATTAAAATGCAAAAGAAAATACCTGAAGGAAAAGGGGAGACAACAGTTTGGGACGTAGAAAGAGAAAAGCATTTGAAAGGAGAAACCAGTCCAGCTACGGCTTTAGTGGCCTCAGAGAGAAAAATTGTGTATCATAAGAAATGAAACTGTGTACAATAATTATTTTAAAGGTGCGAGTGAATGCCATGATGCATATAGAATCATGTGAGGATGGGGATTTAAAGGAGGAAACGATCCGGTATTCCCTGGGTTATATTTTATCTGTGGGAACAAAGCTTATTATCGGTTGCTGGACCATTGGTATTGCACATGTTCCCTAGGCCTGGTCTTCCCAAAGATATTTCATGTGGGAAGGGGGAAAGATGGTGAGCATGAGCTAGGTAGACAACTAACATGTAGAAGGAGGGAAAGTTGGTCAGAAGTTGTAGGGGATATTTTTGGAGCACTGATACCTGCCGTGGGAATATCTCTGAATGACACAAAATTAGAAAATTGTCTACAGTAGTTCATCATTTATCGACAAGCACTGCTGGAGGGTTCTTATTGGTAAATACCGAAATGGTAGCCATGCGTGCCATGGTTATGCAAAATCGACTTGCCCTTGACATTATTTTGGCAAAAGAGGGAGGAGTCTGTGGGATGTTGAAAGTGCAACATTGTTGTACATATATTCCTGACGAGAGTCAAGATTTAAAGAAATATATTAAGAATATAACGGACATGCATGAGGAGATTGTTCCATTGGAGGTTGAAAGTGTTTGGGAGAAACTTGGTAAAGGGTTTTCTACTATTAAAAACTTCTCAATTAAGTTAGGTAGTTCATTTATAGGTAAAATTCTAATTCCAGTAACTTGTATAATAATACTAGCATTGATCTTGAGATTAGAATGTGTATGTGTAAAAGAAGGAAACTACAAAATAAAATAAAAAAAGAAGTTGCCAAGAAAAGAGAGAAAGAGAGAAAAGAGAGAGAAATGGGAGATGTAGAACTTGAAGAATGGAAAGACAGCATGTATAAGAGAACAAGAGAGGATCAAATGAGGGAGACAATGATGTAATATAACCTGTTGTAAGGAAACTGAAATCATTTCCATAAAAAAATTCAATTTAAATTTAGTGGGTTTGTGGTGATATTAAAAATCACCAAAGGGGGGATTGGTGAAGCAGGTAAAATAAAATTGTGTATACCTTCTCTATTTTGCATGAAAATACTAATTACCTAATCATTCTAATTGTTAACTTGTACTAATCGTGTGGAGATTTGGTGCTAACCAACCGCATATTTAGTAAACACGAATTACACATGGGACTAAATGCAAATTGCATGGCAAAATAACCCTAATGAATAATTGTGGTGCGCATATTAATGATAGATTGTGTTGTCATAGAAAATTGCATGATTTGTGTAGCTTTTGTAGAGTTTTGCATTCCTGATGGGGCGAAATGGTGAGTATTATTGCTTTAGATGTTGCTATAAGCTAGGAAAATACTAATATATAAAGGGATTAGCGTGGGTTTAACATTAGAATCTTCATTTGCGTATATTACTTATTCTTTTATGTTTGTTTCGCTTAAGTTGGTATTCGGGCCTACTAGGCCGCAATATCCAAAATGGAGTTCGGAAGTGGCCACCGTCGTGTGAGCGCGATGTCTACTGCGCAGACTCGGATGACTCTGAATATCTCCAGACGTCCCCCGATCAGGTCACAGTGTTCCTTGTCAAGGATAGGAACGTGGAGGACTGTCAAAACTCAACTAGTGTGACTGACAGACAAACAAAGGATACCTGTCCCGAGCGAACTGAGCATTGATACGTTGGACACTTTCACATGAGAACAGCCCAAACCAGGACATGACGTCTTCTAGTTCCATGAGAATTAAGGAGCTATGGGAATTATACTCGAACGTACACAATTTTACGGAATTGACCAATCATCGACAGTCACAACTCGACAAATGTAGCATGTTATCCAGAAATTATTATAAAAAGGGGTTAGTAAAGAAGGGGGGGGTGGCGTTCCTGGAGTTTGGTCCGAATCCCGCTGACTTTTTTGCTTGCACGAGGGTCAGGGCCCCGAAGATCTTTGGGACTGTATCGTGCAGGGCGAAATAACTTTTGTCTTCGAACCAATTGGGTTGTAGCCTGCATTCGATTGGAAGGTTATATCGGAAAATCTGGATTTATGCAGGGTTGATAAGTAGCGGGAGAATGATCGCTAGAAACCAAGATTAGGTAAATGTAAATGTCATGCTGAACTATGCTAATGTGATAAAATTCTGAATTGAAATTGATGCTGATTATACCAATGAAGGTGTATTTAATTAGATAAACTAAACAATTATTACTAAGAGTGAGTTTGTGGTTCTTTTATAGATTCTGAGATTTTAAATGAGGTTTTAGCTGGTTCTAAATCACCATCAACCAGTCCAACTAATTGGTCCATCGACCAAGTGGTGGAGTGCCTTGATGTTAAAATTAGGATTCTACAGAGGCAGATGTGCTTAATGTATTTAATGTAAATATGATTCTTATAGGTAATAAGGTACCCCCCCACATGTCCAGCGCTTCTCTTCCTCCTGTGTGCAGACTTGAAGTGAGACGTATGAATGTTGGTGTTATGGGCCCCACCAATGCGTGTATGAATGAGTTAGTGTGATGACGGGTCTGTGAGGCAGGGAGGATATGTAAATTTGCCCTTTCTTGCTGGAGCACTAGCATTCTTTCAATGGAACAGATCATTTTAAAGGGCAAGTTACAACAAGAGCCTAGCTTGACAATCATAAACAGTAGTTAGTAATGATGGATATTCAGGCGTGACACACTAACATATACCAACTAGAGGCCCTTTGTGTCTTCCACCATACATTGGAGACAAGAGACCGCAACCATTGGGTCACCACTCCCTTCATAGTCAAATTGAAAGAGATAGCACTGACTTTTAAGTTCATGAATATGTTCTACATGCTTCATTGAGTGAAGAAAGAGGGCGTAAACCAATGGCACTACTTCATCCAGCATACGGACTGTGGCCAAAGAAATGACGTAGTCTTCACTCACTGAAGAATTTCTGCATTTTCATTTTTATGGTGAAAGGGTCAAGTGGGATCAGATCTGAGACCTCTGCTCAGTACTGGAAGTTCATTGGAAGCTAAAGTGTGCTTGGATAAATTAAAGATGGTGCCAATGTGATCTCACTAGTATGTTTAGTATGCCCTACCATTCATACTTCTGCCTGCAGGTTTGTCTCTTCCCGTGTGAGTCTGGTTGGTAGTAGTCCTACCTGGGACATTTCCCTCGTCCTCTGCCTTTCCTCCTGGGGCCCTGGTTTTCTGTTACTTGAGGCCCTTTACCTTGATTGCCTCCATCTCAAAAAGATTGGTTGGGCGGTGTTAGAAATGGGGGTCTCTAGTTGGCAGAGCCAACCTTTGTCCAAATAGGGACCCTTGCTTCTAGTCAGGGTAAGGGGGATACACTCCTAAAATAACCTCTGCTCACCCCCTTGGTAGCTTGGCACAAGCAGACAGGCTTATCTCAGAAGCAGCGTGTTAAGCATTTGTGAACACATACAGTAATACAGTGAAAACACGACAAATGGACACCACAGCAGTTTAGAAAAATAGCAAATCTTTATCTAAACCAACAACAACAAATACGATAAAAATCCAACTTACAATACTCTTGAAAAATAATATTTGTGCAAAATAGCCTTTAAATTGCAGGACAATCAATAAAACACAGTTCTTCCAACTCAGTAGCTCCTCCTGGGGCTACCGCAATACTGAATACAACAGAGTCTAACAATTCCAGCTGACCGCGTCAATACGGGCCAGCTAAAGCGTCACAGTACCTTTCTTGTTGCGAACAACACGTCGGTGCGTGTCGGTCGGGACAAACGCCGCGGTCGCGTTGTGAAGTAGAGCGTTTCCTGCAGGCGGTGTTCTCATAATGTGGTGCAGGCAGCGGCTCGTTGACTGAGTTGGTGAGACCAGGGCTTGTGTTGAAGGGTGAGGTGGTGCTCACTGTGGTGCTGGCGAGTCACGGTGCGGCGACGGAGCCAGGCAATGCTTGGGTCAGGCAGTGACGGAGTTGGTGATGTCTTTGCAGCGTGTAGCAAAGTGTTGCTGAGTGCAGTGCCCTCAGGATGCAGTGCAAGCAGCGGCTTGTTGACGGAGTCGGTGAGACCAGGGTTTGCTCTCAATGCTGCTTTCAGGACACGGAATCCTGCGACGGACTCGATGACAGAGTCGGTTACCCTTTTCTTCTGTGGGGATGATCAGAGACGGTGCCTACAGACACGGTGAGGCCTTTGCTGTTCCTGAGACCTCGCGAACAGGGGGCAAGCACAGTTTCAAGCCCTTGGAGATCTTTTCTTCAAGCAGGGGACAAAGCAAGCAGCAAAGTCCTTTTCTCCTTTCCTTGGCAGTAAGTAGACACTGCAGGTGTTAGATTTGAAATGGTATTTCCGTAATGCACAGAACTGAAATGTTCCCTTTTCTATGCTCAAACTCTATTCCGTGTTAAGTTAGCATTCATGGTGCAATCTTTATTGGTGCCATCTTGTTCTGTAACTGAGATCGAGCTTCTGTCTCATAATGCTTGCCTCAGCTGAAAGGCTGCCCCTGCGCCTCCAGCTGGTACTTCTCAAGGTTGAAGCTTTGCTGCACTAATGAATGTACTGTCTATTGTTGCATACCTTTGCTGTTAGATAGACCCGTTCCCACATTTTATAATGGTAGGCACCTGCCGAGTGACCTTGGGGCCGAGATAGCATGTACCCAGCCCAGTGCCTTGGCTCATCCTTGTTTGCCTTCTTTGTTCATCATGGCCTAAGCTGGAAAATTCCAGTTTGGGCAGAACTCTAGAGATGTTGGAAATGTATATTTTGTGTTATCGTGGGGACGGGGGTCAGTCTCTCGGCAGTCATCTCCGGAGACTGGTCAGACTGGGCTCCGCTGCAGCATATTAGTAATTAACGAACTTGTTTGTATTCTCTACTGTCTGACCAACTCTTCATTTATTTGAAAGGCGGAGAGGTGGTCGTGAGTGACCCGGGTGACCCTAATCGGGCCACTTCCTTCATTTGGTGGCCGAACAGGGACTCCATCGCACGGGGATACCCACACGACCGAGCTTAGTTCACGCAGCTGCCCAGCCTGTCTGATCGGGCGGCGCCTCGTCTAGTGGTCATCCCGGCTGGTGTCCTGAAAGGCGAAACCCTTGGAATAAGCCGTTTGGTCCGAAGAGTCAGCACTGGAGAATAACCATGTTCGACCTGTGTGCACCAGGTGAGTTTGTCTTGATTCTTGGTAAATATGGTGCCATCTTGAATCATTTTGATATGGTCTGGGGACCATTTCTTGGTTTGTTTGTGAACTTGATAGGTCTGGAGACTGCTTTGGAGATACAGGGTGTCTGTGGACCCTCTGCCAGTTGACTTGGTAATTCGGCATTTTCTTGAAAACATATGAGGTTTGACTAGTGTTTGAGACTTGTGATGCAGAGTCTGATTTGAAGAATTGGTGCGGTCTGCGGACCGATTTTGGTCTTTGCGCATTCGATGCGGTCCGAGGACGGACCTGTGGGTAGGAATAGGTAAGTCATTTGTTGGGTACAAGTAGCGAATCTGTTTCTCTTTATTCTTGAAGATGCCTTGTTTTAGCAAGCTCTGCTCTTTGAGGTGCCGTTGTTGCTCTGCTGATGTCAATTGAAAGAGAGGCAGCCTGCGCCTCCGGAAGGCTCTCCAAACGTCGACATGTATGTGAAGCATGGCCTTGGCCCTATTATGTTTTGTACATATGCCCGCGCATGCGCATTTCTTGTGATATTTCTCGTGAGGAATGTGTGGGCGTGCGCATGCAGTTTTCCCCGAGAATGCGATGAAGAGGAGGAGGGCAGCCCCTGGACGCCACACCTAAGGTAAGGTGTTTTTATTTACTTTAAAGACATTTTTAAAAGTTGTAAGCAATTGTTAATAGGGAGGGTGGGAGGCGGGGGCTGGTCAACTCCGCTCTGCCGCAGAGTGTGCGGAGATTTGCCTACTCCGCGTTCTCCGTGGAACGCGGAGTAGGCAAATCTCCGCACACTCAGTGGGCAGAGCAGAGCTCTCTGCCCGCGTCACCTCAAGCATATGTCAGCTACTCTGATTGGGCCATGGGAGCAGTGTTTTGATGGTGTTGCCCCCCAAATTATTTATGATATTCGGGACAGTGTGTATGCAGCTGGCATGGCCCCTAATGACGTTTTTAGTAATGTTTACACGATGATTGGATATCGAGGCAGGTTGATCCAAAAGAGCCCGATTGCAGTGTCTCAGTTCCCGATGAGGGAAGTACATCCCATCTACCAACCCGAAATACCGGAGCTTTGAAATGGGAAGAACCAAGCCATCAGGCAGCGAGTAGAGGCTTGTTTCCAGGAACAGTGGGTTTATAATCCTTGGAAAAGGAGTGAGGTTTTGTCTCTTAAGACCCAGTTGCCCGGCCCTAGGAAAAAACTGACTGCTTACTATAAAGAGTTGACAGGATCTGTGTCCTCCACAGTGATAAAGCAGGCCGACATTGAGATGTTTTTCGGTTTGCTGGTGCCAGTTGATATTTGGCGGCAGGTGCACACCCAGCATCACATAGTGGAGTTGGGTGGCACTTGGGATGAAATCAGGGCATGGGACAAGAAGAGGGAGCCTGTCGAGAAGCCTACGGCTGAGATACTAGCTTTGCCAGGCTGAATTATCACGTATATGCACTCCTTGATCCCACCTAGAAGGGTAGATTGGGATAAGTTAACAGCATATCGCCAGAAGAAAGATGAAAGTGTATCGGACAGCTTCACTAGGTTCAAAGGGGTGTTTTGGGATTTTAGTGGACAAGATTTGTTGATGGAGGGAGGCATCCGGCTGTTTGTTAACAGAATTGTTATGAACCTGCTTCCTGAGATCACAACTCGGTTGGGGGCTACAGAGAGCACTTGGACTACCTCCTCCCCATCGGTAATATTAAGTATGGCACAGTTTTACGAGCACAGAGAGAACGAAGAAAAGGAGAAGATAGGGAAGAAAAATATGGAGTTGAAGACGAAGGTGTTGATGCAACAGGCGTCCCAGGGCAACCAGTGAGGTGGGGGCATTGTTCCTACCCGGCAGCTGCCCCGCACTAGAAGGAATACTACGCCCTTGGGGCTGAACCAGTGCGCGTACTGTAAGTAGGAGGGGCGGTGGCGTAGTGAGTGTCTGATGCTGTTGCAAAGGGTTGAGGCTCCGAGGGGATGGGGATCCAGAGGACGAGGCCGAGGAGCAAGTGGCTATGGCAGAGGTGAGGAACAGCCTGGTCGGTCTGAGCAGAACTACTTTGATGATCCGAGTGGGCGACAGTATTACCATGATGATTATGATTTGGACGAAGTGACGGGACTTACCCATGGATAGGACAACTAGGTTCAGGGTGAGGGATGAGTTCAGATTGCTGTGGATCAGAGGGGACCCTATGTTACTACTGATCTGCAGGGCTCAGCGAAGAAACCTTTGGTGGACACAGGTGCAATGAATAGCTCTGTTTCTTGTTCACTGGTCCCCGGGGTAGTCCTGTCTGGTCAAAATGACTTTTCGGTAGGCTTCTCAGGCATACCGGTTGTGAGCCCAATCTATGAGCCACTGGCCCAGACTATTGGTCCTTTTACCGTAGATTCACCCTTCTTATTGACATCTAATTGTGGAGAGAATTTAATGGGTTTGGACTTGTTGAATAAGTAACATGCGACTATTTCGTGCTCTACGGATGGTTTCTATATTACCATAGGAACCAATGTGGTAAATTCCAAGCAATGTTTGTTAAAGGATGAGCCCCTTGTCGCTGAGTTTAAGGAGGTGCCGACAACATTATGAACTACAGGTGACGCAGACACAGACACAGGCTGTTGCAGATCCCTCCGGTCTCCATCAGAGTTAAAGACGGTGCTGTTCTACCTCGTCTTCCCCAGTACAAGATACCAAAGGCAGAAGAAAGGGTGCTGCTGCAGATTATACAGGTTTTGATTGCATCTGGGGTTGTTGAGGAGACGTGTGCAAATGTGTGCAATAGCCCTGTTCTTCCTATCCTAAAAGGAAAAACCATTGGGTTGCCCAGATGATCACCCCGCTTTGTGATTGATCTGCATGAGGTGAATAAGACTGTGGTCCCTCAGTTCCCTGTTGTCCCCGACATCACTGCTCTCCTGACCATGATTCCTCTCTCTGCCGAATACTTTTCTGTCTTTGATTTGAAGAACGCATCCCTATACATCCAGATAGTAGGTATCTGTTTGGGTGCTCCTTGGCCGGCAGAAGTTTTAGATTCTGTCGGGCTCCTCAGGGCTATACTGAAAGCCCCAGTATCTATAGACAAGCTTTAAAAGGCCAATTGGACTCCCTTGTCCTTCCCTCAGGTAATGTCCTATTGCAGTACGTGGATGACCTCTTGATAGTTTCGCATACTGAAAAAGGTTGCAAGGATGAAACGGTTAAATTATTGTTATATTTGGCCCATCATGGACATAAAGTGTCCCTTTCTAAATCTAAATTTCAATATTATCGACAGGAGGTCACCTACTTAGGTCACCTAATGTCAGAGGAGGAAAGGAGACTAATACCTGAGCGCATTGCTGCCATGCCAATCCCTCACTAAAAGATGCACTTTAACATTCTGATTTCAGACATACTAAACTTTATTTTCCTACCTTGTTCCCAGGGCCAGTTAGGTGTATAAGGTATTATAAACAAACTCCCCGTTCTGTCCTATGGCAACAGGTAGCCATGCAATAATGAAAAACAAAATTGGCAGTAATCCACTATCAGGACATACCACACACATCAGGGCATGTCCTACCTTTCACATACACTGCACCCTGCCCACAGGGGTACCTAGGGCCTACCTTAGGGGTGTCTGACATGTAAGAAAAGGTAAGGTTAGGGCCTGGCAAGCGGGTGCACTTGCCAAGTCAACATGGCAGTACCAGACTGCACACAGGCTCTGCAATGGCAGGCCAGACTAACATTTACAGGCTGCGTCTGTGGGTGGCACAATCAGTGCAAGCCCACCAGCACCATTTGATTTACAAGTCCCGGGCACACACAGTGCGCTATACTAGGGGTTGACTAGTAAATCAAATAGCCAATCATGGAAATACCAATCCATAGCAGTAATTTAAAAAGGGACCACTTACATACAGCAAAAACACAGGAGGCAAAAGCAAAAAATGGAAGGGAGACCCACGCCAATGGTGCCAGGTCAAACACGTGTCCCCTCCAGCTGAAATGTGGGGAGAACTACCCACCCTCTTGGGAGTTCTCTTCACTAAGATGGAAAAATCTTGACAGACCATCAGCACTGGCGTGTTCCTTACCATGAAGTCCATCCCCTGTAGGGAAATGGACCACCTCACCAGCTTTGGATTCTCACCTCTCATCTGCATCAACCATCTGAGGGGCCTGTGGTCTGTCTGAACCCGGAAGTGAGTCCCAAACAAGTATGGCCTCAGCTTCTTCAGTGCCCAGACCACAGCAAATGCCTCACGCTCAATCGCACTCCACCTCTGTTCCCGTGGAAGTAACCTCCTACTGAGGAATGCTACAGGTTGGTCTAGGCCCTCTTCATTCAACTGTGAGAGTACAGCCCCTACACCATGCTCTGAAGCATCTGTCTGCACAATTAGCTCTTCTGAGAAGTTAGGTGCCTTAAGCACGGGCGCCGTGCACTTGGCAGATTTCAGGGCATCAAAAGCTTTCTGGCAGGTGTCAGCCCAGTTCACTTCTTTGGGCTGCTTCCTGGAAGTCAGCTCTGTCAAGAGGGCAACAATGGTGCCATACAATTTTTCCATTTTATTTATTATGTTTTGGCTCTCAAAAGAGGGCCACATAGAAGTTTACAATGATAAAAGCAGAAGACAAGTACATATCAAGATTATGACATTTAAGAAACATATTTAAGTACAAAAATAACATACAATGACAGATCTACAGCAGGAAGCAATGTCAAACATCTCCAGAGGCATGTTAATAAATAGCTAAAAAACCTTTAAAAAAGTTAAAAATATAGAAACAGAACATTTCATTAGGAGGCCAATAAAGTGCTTGGAGAAAGCCGTTCAAAGTGGAAATGCCCAGACGGATACAAATAGGTTTTAACCATCTGAGACGCAATATACGGAGCGCAGGGCAGGTCAATAAAACATGCATACAATCCTGGGTACTCAATTTACATAAATTGCACATAGGAGAAGAACCGTACCATTTGGATAAAAGTAGATTTAAAGGTACTAGGTCGTAACGTAAAAGAAACCAGAATCTACGAATACCATGCGGCAAGTTCCATGTGACATAGGGTTGGGCCAACTTCATCACATAAGAATTAAGGAGAAGGTCTACATCCCTTTTTTCACAGATTAACTTCTTATCAGACTGAAAACATAGTTCCCACGAGGCCTGTTTTAATACGAGTTTTAACTGTAAGGAAGAATACAAAAACAAGGTGTTTTCATCTAATTTTAGAAGGGTTACGGCTTTTCTAAAATTCCTTACAAGTTGTGAAAACTCTTTAAAATTACCCAGTAATTCACTTCTGAGGAGAGCTCTCATCGTCCCTAGTTCAGCTCTAGCCAGGCAGGCCACCCATTTTACTAGGGCACATAGTCCCTGTACCCAACTGCTCCTGAGACCGAAATCGAGCCTACAAGCGGCCAAAGAGCACGCAGTATTTAGAGAAGATAGGGATCTTAAGAGTTTCCCCTCAATCTTATGGCAAAAGTCCCAATATTTCACCTCTATAAGTTCTATACCATACAGTATCGTTGCGGGGATTTTAGACCTGTACACCTCCAGTAAACACGAAAAGTGCCTTTTCCCCGTAGCCTGATAGAGGGAGTTTAAACCTTTGCCATGGGCGAGGGCTTTGCGTGAACTATGCTCAATATGGGGCCTCTCACTCAAGTTAGCCGTAATAATTTTCCCCAGGAAGGTATAGGAGTTAACAACCTCCAGTTTTTGGCCGCCGATATACCATCCAAAATTTACAGATCGGCACTTCTTCTTACCGGCTATGCACATAACTTTACTTTTAGATATATTAATCTTCATGCAATGGGCAGCAGCAAAAACATGAAGGGCATGTAGCCGATTTGTAAGTCCTTTAGGAGTCAAGTCTAGAATAAGGACGTCATCGGCATACATCAAGCAGGATATTGGGGTCCCCCCCATCACCGGAGCAATACCCTCACTGGCAGACAAGGCGGCGGGTAGGTCTACAGTATATAAGGAGAACAAAAGGGGAGCCAATAAACAGCCTTGTTTAAGGCCATTCAAGGACGAAATTTGGTGGGAGAGCCCCCTTTCGCCCCCTTGCAAGACACTACACCAAGTCTCTGTATGGAGAGTCCGAACAACCTCCAATAGATAAGCTGGAACACCAAGAGCTGCCAATTTTCTCCACAGCGTTCTACGATCTACTTTATCGAACGCTGTGGAGAAATCAATAAAAGCCGTATACACCACCCCCCCTCTCACCTGCACGTATTTATCAGTAACCACATGGAGAGCGGTGAGGTTATCTAAAGTACCATGCCCCCTACGGAAGCCAGTTTGTTCAAGAGGCAAGATATTATTCTCCTCGACCCAGTCGGAGAGGAAATTTAAAAGACATTTCGCAAAGACCTTTCCGATAGAGTCGAGGAGGGCTATCAAACGATAATTGCTGGGGCTATCCCTGGTTCCCTTCTTAAAAATAGGGACCAAGATACTTCCCCTCCAGGAGGCAGGTACCGTTTTAGACAAGAAACAGGCTTTAAACAATGGATACAGGATTTTACTCCACCTTAAAGGATCCTGCTTCAGGGATGTCATAGGGAGTTCGTCAGGACCCATTGCCCCAGAGGCACGCATATTTTTTATAGCCATCTCAATTGCTTCCTCTGTGGGATAATTAATGAGTCCTTCGGGCGTTGCATCTAGGACAATATCTTCACCTGTAATACCATTCCCTGCATAGAGGTCCCGAATATAAGTGATCCATACCTCTTCAGCTATAGGGATGGGGCAAGGGCTTATTCTAGTACCACATCCCTTCCCAATTATTGCCCAAAATTCTCTAATCCTACCATGAACAACTGATTCCCTCAAGTTGCTGTAATATCAAATTTACAATGATAGGTGAATAAAATTTAACCCTTATACTCAAAACCCTGTCTCCACCAGACAAAGAGACTAGCTCAATGTCCCTAGATTGAATAGGGTGAAGACTTTCAATCTGGCTAAAACGCTTAAGTAGCCATGCTCTGTTTAGGGGTATATCTGCATCGAATAAAGGTAAAAAGTCTAACACAAGAGTGTCCACATGAGCCTTTGAGTTTTTTGGATGGCGCGCAGGAAGAGAGCGGTCTCCAATCTCTGGGGCAGGAGAGAAAGAAGAGGCCAAAGGGTTAAGGGGCCCAAGTTGATATAGGATTGGGGCTCTTGTCGCAGTCGATGGAGAGGAACTCGGAAGAGGGCCCTCCATTTGCGGCAAAACTTCCAAAGACATTGGTGGGCAAAATTCACTTTCCACCTTTAAAGACGTAGAAGTTGGATCCAAGTCTATTTCTTCGTTCTCCGATGCAACTAGAGAGTTTTGGAAGATTATCCGTCGTTGTCTTTTCTTCCTGTATTTTCGGATTGGTTTCCTTTTATTCCCTTTATTATTTCTATGTTTACCGTTTTTTACCTTTACCTCTTGTTTATCTTCAGAAAGTTCTTTTTTATTTTCAGACATGAAGATTGGGAATAAATCTTGAACCACTTTAGAACCGGAAATAGATTTGTTTTCTTCCTCAATCTCTAGAACAGAGTTCTTAACACAATTGGGCACTGCGGTTAAAGGCTGAACTGTAGTATGAATTTCATGAACTATTGCTGCAGCCTCTATGCCAGTATCCACTATGGGCGCATTTATTTTCCCCTTTGGAGAACTGGGTTCAGCCTTGGAGGGGGAAACACTCCTCGTATCTGGTGATTTTTGTAACAATGTCTTCAGTATTTGGGTAACTGATTCCAGGATACAATCCGAGCTGCCTACAAATTTCCCCAGGAGAAATAGAATGGAGGCTAATAATTGTTCCAAAGCAATCATGGATTCTGATATCGGTTTATCACTAGCTTCAGCTGGACGACAAATACCAGAAAGATTGAGACCCGAGCTCCTGGAAACATTTAACAGATCAGACATGTCCTGACCGTTTAACGAAGGGGTACTACTATATAACATTAGCCCAGAGGGAGTAGCACCCCCAGAAGGCTTACTAGGATCCAGAGTCTCCAAATTAGCTGTATTTACATAGCGGCCGCAAAGTTCAAGATCAATGGATAACGGTGAGGAATCCCCACCTAACCTGTCATACAAAGTAACAGCTTGAGGCATAGGTGGTTGATTCTCTAGTTTTCCTTCAGATACAAGAACTCCGAGATTACTCTCCCCCTCCCCTTCAGGATGTACAGGGCAGGCATTCACCACTGCTGCTGTTTGCGGTGGCGCGGTCAGCAAGGATGAGGACAAAGAGTTTGTAACAGCTTGAGTAAAATCCTCCTGAACTGCGGAGCGGAGAGCTTCCTTTACAGCAGAATTAGACTTCTTATCCATAGGAATGTCCCATAGCTCAAAGAGTTGGCATTGACCCTTCAACGGGGGATTATTCACAGATTTATTTCTTGTGCGGATGGTATCTATTTTAGCACCAGGTTTTCCTCCCACTAACCTTCCTGAACGGAGTTTTTTAGACATCTTCTGCAGACTTTTCCCACAAATCGATGTTATACAAGTAATTTACCTCCAGAAGAAAAAGTCACAAAATAGTACAAGGTTCATAGGAGAATAAATATAGTTCTGGGGATGCAGCAGTAACTAACCGGTAGTAGATAGCAAGGAAGCGACTTAATAATTTCACAGAATGATTCCTTCCTCTAACTGCCAGACGTATATAATATGAATAGCGACAAGGACAATGAAAGTAACAGGGCCCAGCCCAGCCTACCTCAGCCACTGAGGGCCACAGAGGGCCCGCCCTTTGCCCGGGCTTAGCCCCGGGTGCTCCCACGACGTGGATGTCAGACTGGATTTATGGCGCCTCCGGGCGCGTAATGCGACGTGCGCGCCGCTAAGCCCCCTGGGAGTAGTAGTCCTCCCCTCGGCTGCCGGTCCGATGGTAGTGCGGCAGCGGGAGGACTACGGGGCTTTAGGAGCAAGTGGCAAGCAGGTAGGGCTTACAGGCAGCAACAGCGGGTCCTCGGGGTCCGCAAACAGTCACACCCGCTCCACCCTCGGGGTCCGCAAACAGTCACACCCCTTGACAAACTTCCTGTAATACCCGGTGAGTCCTAATATGGCTCTCATCTCTGTCTGTGCTTTGGGGGGTTCCCAAGCCAGAATGGTATCAATCTTGGGCTGTAGAGGCACCACCTTGGGCGCTCCCTACTTGGTGTCCCAAGTACCCCACAGAACCCTGCCCAATCTGGCACTTACTCACTTTGATAGTGAGGCCTGCCCTCTGCAGAGCCTTCAACACTTCCCAGAGGTGGTGCAGATGTTCCTCCCAAGTGGCACTAAACACTAAGATGTCATCTAGGTAGGCAGCACTGAAATCCTCCAGTCCAGCTAACACCTGGTTGACCAACCTCTAAAGGCTAGCAGCGGCATTCTCCAACCCAAAGGGCATCACCCAGAATTGGTAGTGCCCCTCTGGTGTTGAGAATGCTGACCTCTCCTTTGCCCTATCAGTTAAGGCAATCTGCCAGAGTCCAGACTAACCTGGCAAGACCTACAATGAGAGTCAGAACTCTTATGCATCTGGGACCAGTAAAAGTGGGTGACAAGCCTTTCAAAGATCTTGCCTTGCTCCAAATGTCCTGGCAAAGGCACATCATGAGCCAGACCCAGTAGGAAGGCTCTGAAGCGCTGGGGTACCACCAGCACATGGGCTGACCCAGGCTCAGCAACCTTAGGCTCACTATACAGGAGACCATTCTCCCAGTAGATCCAATGTGATCCAGACTGATCACCTGCTTCCTGGTTTGTGGCCTGTTGCCGCAAACCCACAAGAGATGGGCACTTCTTCTGCCTCACAGAATGTTTCCCTGGAGGGGCCTCCTTCCTGCTGCCAATGGGTCAGCTCAGACAGGTCTCCTAGTTCAGCCACTTGTTTCCCTGTAGGCTCCAGGGCATCCCCCGCAAGTTTACCTCCTCCTGGGCCGTGGGAACTTCAGGGGATAGTTTCCCGCCCCGCTGCCTCTTCTCTTTCTGGCAGGCACCTGGGCAACTCTTTCAGGTTCCATGTCCTCTTGAATGCCCTTACCAGCTGCCATTGACCGAATGGTCACACATGCCCACTCAGGCAGACCCAGCATCTCTAAATGAGACCTCCGCTCCACCTTCGCCCAAGGGGAGTTCTCCACATCATTGCCTAGCAGACAGTCAATGGGCATGCCTGGCCTCACAGCTACTTTCAAGGTACCTGAGACCCCCCCCCCCCCCCCACTCAAATGGAACCTGTGCCACTTTGCAGAGGCACTCTGAACTGTCAGCAGTAACTACTGGGTAGAATGCATTGGGGACCACCTGCTCTTCAGACACCAGCCGACAATTGACAGCTGTCACACTGGCACAGGTGTCTCCACACAATGGCCATTGATGGTCACCCACTGTCTGTACTTCTTAGTGTTATCAGCAGGATAAGCTCTTGATACCATCTCAGTGTCTTCTAAAGAAAGCAGGGACATCTCTGCGGGACCCCACTCACCTTGGGCACCCAAATCCTCCCCCAAGGCTACACTAGCCATCTTCCAGGACGGTGTACCAGTGGGTGCAGCGGTAACATTTTTGGGACACCCAGTATCCCCTTGGAAGTGGCCCACCTGACCACAACAATAACAAGCCTTGGAACCCCTCTGAACAGGCTTACCTGTCGGGACCCATGGCTTCTTCTCACTGGGAGGCCGGGAACCCTTACCTTGGTTCCCTCTGCGTATTACTTTTGGGCCCTTTTTGGAACTCCTTCTGTTTACCCTTGTCCCCCCCACTCTTCTGCTGGGGACCCTGCCCACCTTTGGAGGAGTCTCCCACACAACCTTTTTGGATCCTGGTGCTGAGCCAGCGGTCCGCCTCCGAAGCAAGCTTCCTGGGATCAGTCAGCTCACTGTCAATCAGGTGCTGGCATAGCTCTGGAAAAGAATTATCTGACAAGTTCTCTCATGCAACCAAATCATAGAGCCCCTGCAAATCATTCACCTTGCTGCCTTTTACCCAACCATCAAGTGCTCTGCAAAAATAGGACACATACTCCACCCAAGTACTTGACCCCAGCTTCTTACAGTTTCTAAATTTCTGCCTATAAAGCTCTGGAGTCAACCTATACCTGGTTGTCAAGCCTTCCTTCATGGGGCACAGGACAACTGATCCTCAGTGGGCAAGTTCAGCAAGGTTTCCCCTCCTTCACTAACAAAGCGGCCCCAAAACCCCGCTCCCCAATCTTTCTCAGGGACCCGGTGGGAACTCATCGCTATTTCGTAGGCCTTGAAGCACTGCCCAAAGTTCTCTTGCTTCATGAAATCCTTAATAACATATTTGGGAATGTATACCTTTCCTTCTCCAGGCACTGATGGTGTGCTGCTGTAGGAAAGTGGGTTTCTGTTGCAGTAACCCTCCCACTTTTTGCCAGACTACTGATGCATTTTTACTTGATGTGCCCTGGGTCCCTGCCAATCAGGTTCCCAGGACCTGTGTTCTTTCCCCAAAACTAACCCAATTGGCATCTCTAGCCACAGGTCAGCACCGGGTAAATGGTACCATAGGTACCAAGGGCACTATGACCAGGGAAGACCTCTAAGGGCTGTAGCCCTTATTGTGCCACCCTTAGAGGCCCTGTACCTTTACGCACACACACTACCTTTGCATGCTGTGTGTTTTGGTGCAGAACAAAGTGAAGAGTCAATATGGCACACAGCTCTGTGTGCCCTGCCTACACCCCACTGCCCTGGCATAGGTCAGTCACCCCTCTAGCTGGTGCACTATACCAGTGGTGAGGGTACAGGTGCATGAGCACAGTACCACTACAGTGTCTAAGTCCATTCTTAGACATTGAAGGTGTAGTGCTGCCATTAAGAGTATATGGTGCTAGGAGTTTGTCATTACGAACTCCACAGCACCATAATGGCTACACTAAAAACTGAGAAGTTTGGTATCAAACGTCTCAGTACATTAAACCCACACTGATGCCAGTGTGGGATTTAATGAAAAATGTACACAGAAGGCATCTTAGATGCCCCCTGAAAATTAACCTACCACTAGTGTCCAGGCTGAGTGGCTGCTTTCAGCTGCCACCACCAGACATATTTCTGGACCCCTGGGCCAAGAGCCTGCTGTTCTCTGGGGCCTGAAAGAATGCATATCCTGGGACGAGGTGCCAAGCTTCCTCCCCCCCAGGATGGGCAGGGTTCACGAAGGGGAAGCTTCAAAGGCTTGCCACCTTTGTGAGCTTCCCCAGACCACTTGCTGCTTTCAGCAACTGGTACCCACTGGTTCTGACCCCCACTTTGGGCGGGAGAACCGGTAGGAAAAAGAAGTGAGGAAGAGAGGTGTACCCACCTCTGCCAACTCCACCCCTCAGGTGGGGGAGGCGAGGTGAAGCACAACTTAGTCCCCGCCATCTTGCAGATGAGGGGACTCAGCCAACCAGGGGTAGGCTCATGCCCCCTCCCACTTGAGGGTGGCATACTAGGGGGTGTACCCACCCCAGGGAAGGGACCCATTGGTCCCTACCTTTTACCTACCTGTAACACCCCTAAAAGTAGTATTTAGGGGTTCCCCTGAACCTTGCTTTCTCAGACAAGAAGAAACTACAAGAAGAAGAAGAAGAAGAAGAAGAAGAAGAAGAAGAAGTACCGAACAGCCGTGCAGCAGCTAACAAGAGGAAAACGCCCACTGACTTGGCCCCAGCCCTACCGGCCTGTTTCCACCTTGAACCTGCTCCTTCAAAATCCCGGTGTGTCCTGCAGCCAGCACCCTCGGAAACCCCGGAGAACCTGCCTGCCTTCAACCACAAAGACTTTGTTGCCCGTGAACAATGGATTTGTTCATCTGCAACCTCTGGCCCCAGCACCTGCCATCTACGGCCCGAGCTCGAGTGGGAAAACACCACGAGGTGGTCTCCCTGTCGATCCTGACCAGAGATCCGATGACCCCTGACCTGCCTCAAGCCTTTAGCCGACACCTGCAGCCTAAATCTGGAAAGTCCCCCCAACCGCGACCAGGAGCTGGTAAGAAGATCCGAACCCAAAAGGCACCCCTGCACCCAACACCCCACGGCCTTGGGTGCCCAAACCTACAGTGCCTAACCAACCCCCAACTTTCCAACTTACCTCTCGAAGTGGTGGTCACACCAAGAAGACCTTCGTCCCCGAGCCTGCAGTGCTTTTGTAAACCGGAGATTCCCCATTGAAAGCTACAGGGTTTCCGACACCAAAACAACACTCTGCACCTGGCCTGCCCCAGTGCCGCTGAGGGTGCACATTTTGTGCTGGCCAACCCCCCATTTGCCCTGAGCTAAAGTCTAGGAGCTTTGCTCCCACAACCAAGTGGCCTGCTAGTCAGCAGCCACCAACCAGTGGCCCCCTATCCCCCATTGAATAACATTGGGCCTCAGCACTCTGCACCCGGCCGCTCTAGTGCCACTGAGGGTGTAACAAGAGCGCATCCTTGACCCTGGGGGACCCCTAAGTCTACCCCCAGAACCTCAACTCTCACTAGAAAATACTTACCTCAAAACTGATAACACTATTTTCCTTCATAGGATAACATTGACGGTTTTTCTGTGAAAAGTTTTTAAGTGTGGTGTTTGAAAACCTAAAGAAATTCTTTAAAATTGCACTTACAAAAACCATTTTACTTATCTGTCTACAGGAAATGCCCCAGAGTAGTATACAGGTATACTACTATGAGTAAGAAAAGTAATCTCAAAAGTAACTTACCTATAATTTTACTGAAAAGCCCATTCAAGTCTATGTACTGTATTGACAAAGTATTGCATTTCTCTGAAACCATACTGTAAGTCAAATCAAGGTGCATATACAATTTTAATTCAAACTGTTTACAAACTGCATTACTACTGTAAAGTATTTATTGCTTACCGTGGCCAGGCTTGCTTGGTTCTAGAAAATAAAATAACTAAAAGAATATTTTTGTGAATTCATTTCCTGATTGAGTGTGTACAACAAATGCTTAACACTGTCCTCTGATACTGCCTTACTGCTCGACCACCCTTCCACAAATAGAGAGTGAGGTGCTATCTAACTTTACCTCTGCCTACCTTTGGGGATCCACTGGAATCTGTGCACACTGTACCTCACTTTGGTATAGTTTATACAGAGCCAGCTTCCTACAGCTGCCAACAGAGGGATTGATCCCTAAGCTCTTCGCTTTCAGATCCAACTCCCTCAACCCTCTCTCATGCTCTAAAAGCATCCTCTTGTCCTCCATGGCCAATTTCTGCTTTTCCAACTCCAGCTTCTTATTTTCAATGTCACCCTCCTAACCCAACCTGAACTTAGCAAGCGCCCTCGCATGCACCCTATCTCTCTCTTTGCCCTTCAACTCCCCTGGAGACAGACCCCTTTGAAAAACATTGCTGGCATCCACGGAAGGTACCCTCCCTCTTGGCAGCTTCAATTGCCCCTCCTGTTGCTCATCCACATTCTCTGCCTCCACCAGAGGCTCCTCATCCTGCCCACTGGCATTTCTGGATTCCAACCAGGCCCTCAGTGCCTTTTGGTATTTATCCTTCCTGGTGAGGCTTTTCAAAGAGACTTACCAATGCTAGACATGGGGTTCTCTAGTTTGCAGAGGTAGGTACCTTTGTCCAAATAGGGACCCTTGCTTCTAGCCAGGGTAAGGGGGATACACTTCTAAAATAGCCCCTTCTCACCCCCTTGGTACCTTGACACAAACAGACAGGCTTATCCCAGAGGCAGTGTGTTGAGCATTTGTGAACACCTACAGTAATACAGTGAATACACTACAAATGGACACCACACCAGTTTAGAAAAATAGCAAATCTTTATCTACACCAACAACAACAAATACGATAAAAATCCAACATACAATACTCTTGAAAAATTGTATTTGTGCAAAATAACCTTAAAGTTACAGGAAAATCAATAAAACACAGTTCTTCGGACTCAGTAGCTCCTACTGGGGCTACCACAATACTGAAGACGACAGAGTCTAACAATTCCAGCCGACTGCTTCGATGCGGGCGAGCTAAAGCGTCAACAGACTCGGACACAGTACCTTTCTTGTTGCGGCCAACACGTCGGTGCGAGTCGGTCGGGGCGAACGTCACTGTCGCGTTGTGAAGCAGAGCGTTGCGGCAGGCGGTGTCCTCACGATGTGGTGCAGGCAGCGGCTCATTGATGGAGTCGGTGAGACCAGGGCTTGCATTGAAGGGTGAGACTGTGCTTGCTGCGGTGCTGGCAAGTCACGGTGTGGCGACGGAGCTGGGTGAGGTTTTGGCTGGCCAGCGACGGAGTCGCTGACATCCTTGCAGTGTGTAGCGAAGCATTGCGGAGTCGGTGAGACCAGGGTTGCGTTGCGAAGCAAGGCATTGCTCTCGGCAGTGCTTTCAGGACACGGAATTCTGCAACGGACTCAATGACAGAGTCGGTTACCCTTTTCTTCTGCGGAGACGATCAGAGACGGTGCCCACAGACACAGTGAGGTCTTTGCTGTTCCTGAGACCTCAAGAACAGGGGGCAAGCTCAGTTTCAAGCCCTTGGAGATCTTTTCTTCAAGCAGGGGACAAAGCAAACAGCAAAGTCCTTTTCTCCTTTCCTTGGCAGCAAGTAGCCACTGCAGGCCAACCCCAGACAGCAAACAGCACAGGGGCAGTATTCCTTCTCAGCTTCTCCAGCTCTTCTCCTTCGCAAAGGTTCCTCTTGATTTCCCAGAAGTGATATGAAAGTCTGGGGTCTGAGTCCCTCTTTTTATACACCAAAATCATTTGTTCTCTGAGAGTGTCTGTACCCAGCCAAAACCAGTTCTGTCCTCACTGATGCAACTTTCCTGGCACGAGGTGGAGACCGCATTCTTGGAGGCAGATCAGGCCCATTCAGGTGAAAAGGAAATCTCCTCCCCCTACTCTAAATTCAACCCAGGTCTATTCAGCCCAGCCCTGACTCATCAGACTTCTGGAGCTAGTGCCCCTCTCCAGCCCCTGTCATCCAAAGGACAGGCATGCAATACACAAACCTAGCAGAGACACACTGGATGGTTAGGCAAGAAAATAACTACTTTCTAAAAGTGGTATTTTCAAACACAGAATGTAAAAGTCACCCTCACTAAAAGATGCACATTAACATTCTGAGTTCAGGCATACTAAACTTTATTTTCCTACCTTGTTCCCAGGGCCAGTTATGTTTATAAGATGTTATAAACAAGCTCCCCATTCCGTCCTACAGGGAACAGGTAGCCTTGGATTAGTAACAAGCATTGGAAAAGCAATAGGTCTCGCCTTTAAGTTAAAGCAATTTGATTTGCTAATGGTATTGTATTTTAGTGTATGTGATATGTTGTGCCTTTATGTTGGTTGAATTGTAATTGTTATGTGTGTAGTAGTTTAACGCATAGCGTCAGAAGGAGAAGAGCAGTGTTTAAGATTTGGGACGGAGAATACAGTATGAGGGTAATGAAGTATAGTGAGGAGGAGAGTAGCATGAGGCAGAAGAAAGGGGAGTGGGGAGAGTAGTAAGAGGGAGAAGGAAGAAAGCATGGGTTCTTTAATCCACTGAGTGATTAGACGTGCCTTGCACCACTGCTACACCACCCGAGCGAGCTCCACAGGCACCTATCATGGTTGGGTCTATACTCCCTGCTCCTGTGGGCTGTTCCTCTCCTGGTGCAATACACCTATATCTGCAGTGATGGTGATCTCACATCTATATGTGCATTGATAGTGATTTGACACCTATATGTGAAGTAATGGTGATCTTACACCAATATATGTAGTGATACTGATTTTACAGCAGTATCTCCAGTGATAGAGATTGCACACCTATATCTGCAGTGATAGTGATTTTATACCTATATGTGCAGTGATAGTGATTTCATACCTATATCTGTAGTGATGGTGATCTTACACCTATATTTGCATTTATAATGAAGTAACACCTACATCTGCAGTGTTAATGATCTCACAGTTATATCTGCAGTGATAGTGATCTCACACCTATATCTGCAGTGATAGAGATCTTACACCGATATCTGCAGTGATAGTGATATCACACCAATATCTGCAGTGATGGAGATGTCACAGTAATATTTACAGTGATAGAGATCTCACACCTATATGTGCAGTGATAGTGATTTCATACCTATATCTGTAGTGATGGTGATCTTGCACCTATATTTGCATTAATAATGCTATAGCACCTATATCTGCAGTGTTAGTGATCTCACAGTTATATCTACAGTGATAGTAATCTCACACCTATATCTGCAGTGATAGAGATCTTACACCGATATCTGCAGTGATAGTGATCTCACACCTATATCTACAGTTATGGTGATTTCACACTAATATGTACAGTGATAAAAATCGCACACCTATATCTGCAGTGATAGCGATCTCACACCTATATCTGTAGTGATGGTGATCTCATATGTATATCTGTAGTGATATTGATCTCACACCAATATCTACAGTGATAGTGATTTCACACCTATATCTGCAGTGATAGTAAGCTCACACCTATATTTGCACTAATAGTGATTTTACACCTATATCTGTTGTAATATTGATCTCACACCTATACCTGCATTGATAGTGATTTCATACCAATATCTGCAGTGATGGTGTACACCGTACACCCTTATGAAACACCTATTTCTTGAGCTATAAATGTCAAGCTATGTGCCCCTCTAATGTTTATAGAAGGTCTGCACAAACGTTGGAGCAATTGTCTCACAGAAATGCACAGACATGTATGCCATAAAGGGGGTCAACTTCCATTGAACCTTAGTATTTCCAATTAAGCAAATATAGAATAACCTATTTAATTGAGTGTTCTTACACCATACATTTTATATCAAAGTAAATACCACTGGTACCTGTTAGTCAACTCAGTGACACCAATGTTAGTGTCACTGGGTTGAAGTGCCGAGAGGTCCATGTTGGTTTTCATACCTGTGCCCAGTAGGAGGCACGATACTGGCACATCCATCCACCTGCATCAAGGGAATGCTTTTGCGTGATCCATAGAAGGTTTGTTAATAAAGCCAATATTCAGGAAGCGACTTTTGTTGTTTTTTATGTTCACTGTATTTTTCATGTAGTGCTGTGAGGGACGAATTACATTACATCCAGCAGGAAGAAACTGAAACAAACTACTACTAAGAAAAATGTTCTGATATAACTTTTGTTTACTTTTCCTGTGAAAACACAATTATTTTCAGGTCTTTCTGTAATCTTACTGTCTTTAACTCTTAATTACCTTTTGACAGGACCTTGCATTCACTTTTGTTGTAGTGGGAGTGCAACAGGATACACTGCTATTCATTTATGAAAAGTGATTTGGTGGTATCACCTTCAATCCCTGATGACGTTCCACCCAACCATACAGGAAATATAGTCCAAGTTATTGCATGTTGTATGCAAGTCAAATACAATAACTTGGGTAAGTGTGTGGGCCTCCCGTGCACATATAAAATAGTTAATAAACAAGTTAAAAAACGGAGGTAGGGGTACTGCAAAAGGGACTTGGATATGTACCCACTCCGAGAACCGACAGGTTCCGTGACAACTGCGAAATTCAGGAATTCTTTAGGAAGATCCGACTTAAGGCATTCTTCCATGACACTCCATCGACTGAAAAAGAAGACTCAGGGCTCAGGAACCCCTCCTCTTTCACTCCCAACAATGAGATGATGGCCCCGGAGGTATTAACATTCGAGAAAGCAGTTTTGAAGGACCTGGGTGGGATCCCTAGGGTGAGACCCTTTAATAACCTGTCCAATGCTGAAGAAACAGCAGCTAGATCCCTCGCGGAGGACACTAGTATCACCATCAAGCAGGCAGACAAAGGGAGCGCCACTGTGATCCAATCCACAGACGACTATGACCAGGAGTGTAGACGTCAACTTAACAACACCAGATACTATACCCCTATCTCGGTTGATCCTACCACTAGACTCAGGACCGAGATCAACAGTATGGTGGTCGAAGCAGAGGCCAATGGATGGATATCCAAGAAAGAGGCCGACTTTTTGGTCACCAGGGACCCATAGGGTACCCTATTTCTACACACTCCCCAAACTCCACCAGGGTACTACCCCACACCTTGGAGACCCATTGTGTCAGGAATAGGGTCACTCTTGGAACCTCTGTCCCGGTTCTACGACCATTTCCTACAACCAATCGTTGCAAAGACTCCATTGTATGTACGAGATACCACAGACATACTACGCATTATAGAGGGAGTAGATGACATCTCTGACATCAACCTTCTAGTCACCTTAGACGTAGAAGCATTGTATACCAATATTCCCCAAAGAGAGACACTTAGTGCAGTGGAGACATGGCTAAGAACGGAGGATTGGAGCTCCCCTACACCCTTCTCATTCATCATGGGGTGTGCCACTCTTGCTCTCACAGAGACCTTTTTTGTGTACCAAAACCAGTTGTTCCACCAGTCACAAGGTACTTCAATGGGGAGTTCCTTCGCTCCCAGTGTGGCATGCCTCTACATGGCCACCTTCAAAGAGGATGTCATCAGGAATTCCAATAACCCATACATCAACAACATCACCCTATGGAGGAGGTTTATTGATGACATCCTGGTCTTCTGGAAGGGTGACCGTGCCACCTGTGAGGCATTCTGTGAGTGGGTGAATACACAGAACCAATACTTAATATTTACATTAACCATCTCAGAGACCAATATACCTTTTCTTGACCTCAATGTACAATTGACGCAGACAGGCCTTAGCAGTAACCTGTACAGGAAGCCCACTGACAGGAACAGCTTACTACTGTATCAGAGCCACCATCCGAGGGCCCTGAAGCACAATCTTTCATTTGGCCAGTTCTTGCGTCTTAGACGCAACTGTAGCTCCAGGAGCGATTACAGAGCAGAGGCTAAGCTACTTGAGGACAATCTTAGACACAGAGGCTATCCCGCCAAACTGGTTAAGGATTCCGCCAAGAGAGCACTGAACAACCCCAGGGAAGCACTCTTGCAAAATACACATAAAGAGCCCACAGAGTCACTGACTTGTGTCACATCATACACGCCCAATTCCACACACATTAAGGGAATTATCAGAAAACACTGGCACTTTTTAGGATAGAACAACGATGGATACACCGTTTGTCAACATCCACTCATGGCCTGAACGATGACATTCCATGGGCAACCCTGAATAACAGATGAGCACTGGCTGAACGTATGTATTTGCCATCCTTCTTTTTACCAGTAGCTCAACGACATACATGACCCCGGGACACTTGCTGTACGTATTTACACCTATATGACAGCACCCCAGGACAGCGAGCACTGTAATGCTCCGAGCATCTCTGATTACACAATACTAATGGTCGGGTCCACTATTGTTCCAATCCACGTGGTGAGTACTCCTCGCTAGTGAGGGACACGTTTTATCAGGCATGTACATTAACTGCTATTGCCTTGACCCCCGACTTAGGTATTCTCCAAACCGCATATGGACGGTTGTACAATTATAGATTAACGATTCTGTCATACCACAGCCAATACTTCTCCTATCCTAGTCTACCAGCATGGTCCCCATGGGCTATATGCCCGCTAAACTAATAACATTGTAAAAACATTTACTGATCCTTTAACTCTTTCCCACACTCATCCCCCATCACAGAAGCTTTGCAATAGACTCTCTGAGTTCTTCGAGGAAAAAATTGCGCTGATCTATGCCTCCTTCCCTGAGCCACAGGAGATGTCCCAGCCCCCTGTGGATGACCATCCGAGGCTGGTTCCCAACATTGTGCTATCAGAATTTGCTGATGTTTCCACTGAAGTCTCTCTTCTTGAGCTGCAGAAGTGCAAATCCGGCTAGCCAAATGATCCTTGGCCAGCTAAACAATATAGCGCCCTGGCAGAACTCCTTAACCCCCATCTGAATTCCATCTGGAATTCTTTACTTAGACAGGGTATCTACCCTGCAGTCTGGAAACATGCTTTTCTCCTGCCCATCTTAAAAAAAGTGAATGCGGATCCTGAAATCACCAGGAACTATAGACCTATTTCGCTGCTACCCGCCCCTGCAAAGGTCTTTAAAAAACTAGTCTATCAGCAACTGGCTGGCTTTATTGAGACCAATGATCTCCTTCATGACTCTCAATCCGGCTTCCGTCCCGGATATAGCACGGAAACAGCACTGATCGAAATGGCTGATGCTATATGCTGGGCGGTCGATGGAGGCTCTAGGGCAGTGTTGGTGCTGCTAGATTTATCTGCAGCATTTGACACCGTCTCCCACTCTATCCTCCTGAATCGACTTAGGGATATTGGCATCCAGAGCATGAATTGGATATCATACTTTTTATCTGACCGCAAACAACAAGTCCGGACTCATCCTTTCATCTCCCCTATCAAACCGCTTAAATGGGGTGTGCCTCAGGGCTCTGCCCTGAGCCCGCTCCTTTTTAATGTTTATCTGACCCCTTTGGCTGAACTGATCGCAAAAACTGGGATCAAAATTATATCCTATGCGGATGATACCCAGCTACTGTTCACCTTTCGGGATGTATTCACCTCCACTTTTGATCCGCTAAAAGAGAGCCTGAGGAATATTGCGGCATGGATGGGTCATAACTTTTTAAAACTTAATGCGGACAAGACAGAGATCTTGTTTTTTAATCAACCTTCTCCCCTCTCTTCGAATCTGTGGTGGCCTGATGAACTAGGCTATGCTCCCCTACCTAAGGGTTCAATCAAGAATCTAGGCGTTAGATGGGACAAACATCTGTCCCTGTCTACACAGGTTCGAACGGTTTCGGCCGCCTGCTTTGGTAAAATTAAATCATTAGAAAATTCATCAATTATTTGCCCAATGCAACCTGTAAAACAGTGGTTCATGTGCTGATAACCTCCCATCTGGATTATGCTAACGGATTATATCTGGGTCTTTCACTTAGCTTGATTCGTAGACTCCAGATAGTGCAAAATGCGGTGGCACGCCTGATCTGCGGGGCACCACTGCGTCACCACATAACCCCAAATTTAAGACAAATTCACTGGCTGCCCATTGCTAAGCGAATAGAATTTAAGGCATTGACCTTACCTTCTCGGGCAAGTAAAGGTAAAGGGCCGCTTTATCTAAGGAAGAGACTCGGCCCCTACCATCAAGCCAGACTTCTTCGATCAAATAACAAACATCTTCTTGTCATCCCCCGGTTCTTAAAAGCCAGAATGGGAGGTACATCTTTTGAGGTGGGTGCCACTCAATACTGGAATAACTTACCTCTTGAGCTACGCCTGATTCAGTCAGATCTGGAGTTCTGTAAGTCTCTTAAAAACTGGCTATTTAGTCACTCCGTTTAGCCTTGCTGCTCATTTGCTCTGCCCTTGTCTGCTTCAGCGCTGGGACACCCCGTTGGGGGTGGCTGTGCGCTTAATAAAATGCTTTATTATTGTTATTAATCACTACCACTGACCCATACCTCCACCGCGTTTCACACCGTGGACGCTCCGTTGCACACTCCAAGATGGCCGCTATAACGAGCCGCGAACGTGTGACGCCCAGTGCGATTAGCAGTCCACGACGCAGCCTGGACGTGGCCCGCTTCTCAATGCGCACTCTACCCGGAAATACTACTTGTACTCAGCCCGGAGACAGGAAAATGTATCCTGGTACGGACGAAGAGGGTAGGTGATCCACTGCGGTCCTCCGCCCCCCCCCCCCCCCCCCGGACACGTGAGTACTCTTTGGGCGCATGAGTAACGGCCGGCAACACAGCATCTTGTAGCCGCTACTTCTGGTCTTCTTATCAGGTCAGTCAACGCCGCAGCCAATTGCTGTGCACTGCTCTCTCACGCCGCGCGACCGTCGGCGCACTGGGGGATGGTTGGGTACTGTATGGTGTGACCCTTCGCACGGTCGGTGCCCGGCCCAGAACTCCAGCCGCTGGTGGTTCTTGGTGGGAAGGGAGGGCTGCGCCACACGGAGGGTGCTTGCCTCCAGCCAGGTGGTTGCACCACTAACCTACCCCCTGCATGTCATCAACTTTTGTCTCACAGGACACCTAATTTGGAGGAGTCCATTTGGCTCACCGTACCAGCTGAGGCGAATATCCCACAATAGGGAGGTGAGTCGCAGTGCGGCATTGCGCCCACTCTGTGTTTTCCACACACTGTACTTACTAGCTGGCCCTGTCCAGGACGGAGTGCAGGTTTACGCGTTGATAAATTCTGAATGCCGCACTAATCAGTCACTTATGATAGACATGTCTTCTAATATGTGGTTGGACGCCCTCCAACTACAGGCCCTTTTTATTGCTCTCAGGGTTTATCATCACACTCAGATTTCACCACCACCGGTTGTACCGCGATGGTGTATAGTACGCCAGAGGGATTTTAATCACTGTTAATCACATTTATCACTGTCATTTACCATAAGTGAATGAGGATGTTGCATGTTACCAGCATGCAACGATAGGGATATTCACGATATCGCAGAGGAGGACTGATGTGAACTGACACTCCTTTTACATACTGTCTCCCTAGGTTTCCAAAGAGCACTACTGGAGCGACCGGATGTAGTGTTTGTCCTATGGTGGTTAGCAATTAGCTGCACCATTTAGTGTAGATATTTTCACTTTTCACATAATACGTCCTGAAGAATTGCCACGGTATTTAGCAACCAGCAGGCATGAAACATGTTGACCCTAACAGATGAGCATAGTTTCAACTGACCACCCCTCCATAGGGGCATTGCCACTCTACACGTTTCTAATGAGGTGGATTACCAACCAGAATAAAACATTATTTGGAATATCCAACCTCTATTAACGCACTCACTGCACTTCACCATATCTACACATTCACGGGCCACACACCCCCACTTCATCATACGGCGAAGGAACAAAAGATCTCCGATAAAGAGCCCCTTCGCGGGTGCCCGTTGGGTATTGCAGCGCCGACCCAACGAGGAGCAGGTCCAGATGATGAAGCATGACACCCAGCGGGCTGGGTGTGTGAGGACCCTAGTTCCGCTAAAGCTGGATCCCCACATCCCTCTTCCTCATGTTATTACCCCTCCACCACCACTTACTTGTTGGCGGTTGGTTCCCATACCTAAGTTTACTAGGCACCACCGGTAGAGGAACAGCATCCATCTTTTGCTTTAAGGATCTGATAGGGCACGTATGCTGGACCTCTTTAAAAAGCCCCACTGTCCCCATTTATGATATGGCCCACATGATTTTAGCAGACGTTAGATTTTGGCAAAAACGTCAGTTTTCGCCAAAATCTAATGCCTGCTAAAATCCTGACTTAGCCATCCCTAACATAGGGGGTGGATTATGCTGATACAACCCTGTGGGTCGTATCAGCAAGGTTATCGCCGTTTTGCAGGGAACATCGCTGGAAAACCAGCGATGTTCCCTGCAAAAGGGCGATAACCTCGCTATCTCTGGAATTTTTATCGCCCTGGAGAAACGCGTTGTTAATAACATGCTACCAGGGCGATAAATTCCAGAGATAGTCTGCGATAATATTATTATCGCTAAGCGCGGCCAGCGATAATTATCACTGACTGTTAATAATATGCACCTTACAGCGGTGTGAAATGGCCCTATTGAGATAGCAGGCACTATATAAATCACCCATTGTTGGTATTTTTGTATGTGCTTGGTATGGATCTGTTTCTTTGAATGCTTTTCAATGTGATTGGCCTTTCTCGTGTTTATTTCTGGGTGTCAGGTGTGTTCAGATATGTCAAGAAGTTATGTAAACAAAACGACTGATATGACATCATAAAAGTTGCAGGATTGAAGAAAGTAAAAATATATATATATATATATTTTACCCCTCCTCCCCCTCCCCCCGCCCCCTCCATTGGAAAGCTAACTCTACCAGTACAGGGCATGCTACTGCTCAGTACCTCCCTTTCTGTGTTGCCGCTCTGTCCACTGTAAGAAAAAACAAGCATTGGCATAGCCAATAGGTCTCGCCTTTGGGGCCTTATAAGTATTTAGTTATGCAGCACAATATCATTGGTACAACAGCATCAACTGTTACATGGCTAAACACTTCTAAGGTCCCAAAGGCGAGACCTATTGGCTATGCCAATGCTTGCTAAACATTATATGCCAGCCTCATTGATGGAAAATCTGAAGGTCACCCACCCCTCCCTCCCCCAATCTTACTGACCAGACTACTCTGAGCCTACCTGAGCCTTGCCCATCAGCTGCACCTCTGGGTGTAAATGACTGAGTGTAAAACAAGTGTGAGGGTAGTTTTTGCATTTTATGAGCCATATCGCGTGTGTGCGCGTCCATGGTTAGATGGCGACAACAGAGACCAGTAATTCTCATCATGAACCTGCAGGGGTCAAAAAGGGTTTACTGGGAGCACTCAAAATTAAGTGGAGATGCCGGGGATCGAACCCGGGGCCTCATACATGCAAAGCATGCGCTCTACCACTGAGCTACATCCCCGCGTATAAAACCCAGCTAAAACAGCTCTATCAGAGCTGATAAAAGGGGCAGCAGTATATTTCCTGGAATGTATTATTTGATGTGGATAATTGAATTGAACTACTCAGCCCTGGCATTGCACACAGAACCAGGCTTCATTCTGGGTACTGTGTGTTAATACGTCCCTCAGTACACTGATCAACAACCACTGTCAAGCCGCAAGACTATTAGAAGAAGTTCTGCTCTCTTTTCTCTCTCTTGTCAGTTAATCACTGGATTGTATTTTTTTAGGTCTGGCTGCAGGGGGCTCACAGTACCTGAAGGGATCTGGCTATTGGCAGCAGGGCAAAGAAATTCTTTGATCCACCGGACTTTGGAATGACCTTATGTCCTCACGGCACAAGTCCTAAACTACATAGTGGCAGTGCTAATGAACAAAGGCAGTGTGCAATGCCCTCATGTGACGTGACCGGAAGTGACGTTGCAGTCTAATCACATCACTCACTTTAAAGGGCATGGGCTAATTTGCACATAGAAGAGTGCCACTTTACTTGGAAAAAAACAAAACAAGTTTGAGTGTGTCTGCGCGCTGGCAAACTCTGCTTCCCCCTCCCCTTTCACAAGTGAACGGCAGGATGTGACAATACCTGCACAACACAACCCAGTGCAAGCTGCCATCTGAATTCAGACCCTGAAATGACAAACAACATTTGATGAGATTTGAGCACATGTTTTAGTAGTCATGGGGTTTATTCCCTTCTTGCTGTGGGGCCTTTCCTAACTTGTAAAGACAAAAAATGAAGACAGAAAATCATTTTCGTTTCTGACATTTGGTTCAATGAAGATCTTACTTTTCTGTGGATCCTTGTGTGTAATTGGAAAGAAATGCATGCCAGTGTTGTTCTCAGGGGCGTAGCTTCAGGGGAGAGGGCGGTGTTTGGGGTTTTGCACCCCCTGATAACCGTATTTTCTGAGGAATAGTTAGGTACAGGTGCTTTCAGTCAGGCATGGTGAGGTGTCTGCCGGATTTCACCTCGGATTTTTGCATACGCGCTGACAAAAACACACACACTCTCAGTCATCTGTTTTGAAAGTGTTCATAATGTTGGTCATTTACAAAATGTGTGTTTCTCTCACTTAGTACTCAACCAATCCGCATTCCTCTCCCTTTCCACTGCTTGTAATCAGGGCACAAGTCCTAAAACAAGCAGTGGGGGGACTGACCCAAGTCAGGCAGTATGCAAGTGACATCATGACGCGTACTATCAAAGCACATGACGTCACAACGCGTGACATTACACGTGGCATCACTGGAAGTGACCTCACTGGAAATGATGCTCTGATATGTATATATTATAACATATGCCAACTGAAAATGCAATAAAATGTTTTTTTTTTTAAATGTTGTCTCCTGCAAAGCATATCATGTAACATGCAGATCACAGATTTTTATTTTATGTAGATAGGTCAGTGGATTACTGCTATGAACACAGAGATCCTTGTATTAACTTTCAGTTAAGACATTGTAATCCTTCTAGTAGACTAAGGTGAGCTATGAAGCGTATTTGACTCCTACACTTGTAACCCTGACAGTCTCAGGTAAGACATCTTGTACATTCATTTACACACTTTCATGATTTATTTGGAATGGGAAATGTGCATGTTATGCAAAATGCTCTTATACTCTGCATTGGGATGAGTAGCGCTATAAAAGATATAAAATAGTGGTATTTAAATCGTTATTTGTGTAAATACTGGGACAGACCAACCCATTTGACATTCTTACAGTGCATGCACTTATATACAACAAAGTAAAAAGTGTGCACCTAAGTACCTGTGAAGAGATAACAAGCTGTGTGCTTTTGTTTTCTCACCAGTGCATTTCCATTTGTGAGGTTCCTGGCCTCCTCCAGTCCCATACTCCATCAAAAGGAGGCCTGGTGGCCCCTTAACTTCGGCCCAGCTGGAGGTGGGGAAAAAAGGCCCCTCGCTGCCTGCCCGTTGCTGCTGGGAATCGAAAGCAGACAACGTGCAGGAGCTGATGAACTTGTCCCACTGTTTCAAAATGACACTGGGACAGGTTCAACATATTTCTGTGGGGCCCAACTTCTCAGCAGGGGGGAGGGCATCCACCCTGTGAAAAGAGTGGGTGGATGCCGTGTACCCACGTGTACCCCCCACTCTCAAACCCCAGGTCATGCTTTATTCATACATTGATACATGTAAAACACGGGATCAGGCAGTAATGTTATGGTAATAGTGCAAGGTGTATCCTCTGAGTCGCGTGAGTGGAAGTTCTCGCCCTCGATATCAGTCCTTCTCTGAGTATCCCAGTAGCATTATGAAGTGTGACCCATGGTATTGTCTGCTCCGGAAATGCATCCTTCGCTGTTTGTTTAGCAGGAAGCACAGACATGCAATAATATGTTCCTTCATTAGTAAGGCGTATTTATCGCCAGGTCACTTGGTGCATATTATCTTTATTCCTGTAAGTGTGACATTGTGCAGATGCTGTATACATGTGCATTTGTGTGAATGTGCACTCACTGATGTAAAGGTATATTTTGTGGTGTAAAATTGCTTTCATGGGTTGAAATGGAAATTTTTGCTTCAAAACATACATTTGTCTAGTTTTGTTCTTCGGAATATGGATTCATATGAGCGATAGTTGATGGCGTGGACTTTGTACCAGTTCTCTCTGCAGCACCCATTGCATGCTGTTCAGGGGCGGCTCCTCCATTTATTTATTTATTTTGAAACTTGTAGAGCGCACAGCTACCTCCAACGGACGTGTCCCGGCGCTAAGATAACACAGGGCACACACAGGCTTAATGACGGTTGAAGAGCCAGGTTTTTAGAGCTCGCCTGAAAGCAGGTTCTGGTTCCGTCAGGCAGAGCGGGAGCGGCATGGCATTCCACACTTTAGCGGTCCTAACTGCATAAGATCTACCGCCAACCCTCGCCTTGAAAAAGCCTGGAGCGGTGAGGAGCTGTAGGTGGTTAGATCTCAAGGCCCGGCTATGATGGCAGTGTTGGAGTCTGACTCTCAAGTAGGCCGGGCCTCGACCCCTGGTTGCTCTGTAAGCCAGAGTGAGTGCCTTGAATTCTATTCTCCTTATGACGGGCAGCCAATGGAGGCTTCTCAGGTGGGGAGTGATGGAGTGATGGTAAGGCACCTTGCAAATCAGTCTAGCCGCTGCATTCTGTATCATTTGCAGTCTGCGAATCAGATATGCAGGGAGACCCAGGTGAAGGCCAGTGGCATAGTCCAGATAGGATGTTATTAAGGCATGAACCACCGTCCTCCTGCAGTCCATCAGGAGGAAGTGGAGGAACTTATGCAAGGTGCGAAGTTCCCCGACGCAGGAGGAGGAGACTTGTTGGATCTGGGACTTGCAAGAAAGATCATTGTCAAATCTGAAACCCAAGTTTCCCACCGAGTCTACTGGCTTAGGAGGGGGATTCAATCCATGAGGTCACCAGAGGTTAGAGCAGGGGTCTCCAACCTTTTCTGTAGCGAGAGCTACTTCGAATCAGCATTCATAGTGCTTTTTTCCCACAGGCTTCTTTCTTGAATTCAAAAACTACATCTTTGAATTCGATAATCCGCTGCAATTGCAAGTAGGCCGTTGCTGAAATAGGCAGCAGGGTTATTAAACATGAAGCAGCACATTTGCTGAACTATTAAGATTAAAGTTATTGGTGCATGATTTTCAGCTGCACGCAATTTTAAAATGAGGAGGAGGACAGTGCTCCCCGCGGCGCTTGTTTGGTTTTACTATTATTAGTATCTGGATGAGGTATTTAGGAATCATTCAAACTAGGCAGCGTTTTACTCCGATTTCTTCTTTTTTTGGCGGAGGGAGTATTGCATGTACAGCCACGCACGTTCAAACCAACGGATCTTAAATGCACTGAGCTGCATTAACTTACTGTGCAGCTACTGAGGCTCGCTTACCAATCTGCTACTGTGCTCCGCTCCACGCAGGATCAAAAGGCAGCTGCTGCGGTTCTCGAAAAGGGAGGTAGATCAATAGTGATTGCGCCACCGGCATTACAGCTATCAGACGTTCCGTCCTGATTATCTGCGCACATGTCAAGCAGGCTATAAAGTGAGGAGCCAGCCTGGAAATGGCAGGTGGTGCGGTTCCAGCATGTTCCGGAGTTCAGGAAGAACGTCATG
This sequence comes from Triturus cristatus, assembly GCF_964204655.1. Classification (NCBI taxonomy): domain Eukaryota; kingdom Metazoa; phylum Chordata; class Amphibia; order Caudata; family Salamandridae; genus Triturus; species Triturus cristatus. The sequence goes on along the minus strand of NC_140585.1, from coordinate 141,219,509 downwards.
TTCTTCTGCCCGCCCTGCTCCAGCTAATCTCAGTTTCAGCCAATATGAGCAGCTGGTTTGGGGGAGGGCGGGCAAGCACTCATAAAAGGCCTACAAAAAGAAGGAAAGGATAATAAATAGATGCCAGAGCTCAGAGTAAGGCCATAATAATTAAATGCCGGTGCAAGCTACTCCCAGGGATTTGGCAAGCCACTGGCAGCTCGCGATCGACCTGTTGGAGACCCCTGGATTTGAGGGTGGAGAGGCCTGTTGGTTGAAGAAAAGTACCTTGGTTTTCTCCAACTTCAGCTTTAGACAATTTTGGATCATCCAAGCTGAGATGTGAGTTAGACAGCTTCTAAAGTTGATAAAAGCAGCCTTCGATTGTTCTTTAAATGAAAACAAAAGCTGGGTATCGTCAGCCTAGGAAATCACCTTCACCTCCAGGGATTCGACCAAGGCTGCAAGAGGGGAGAGGTATATATTGAAAAGGAGAGGACTCAGTGCCGATCCCTGGGGAACCCCACAAACAAGGGGCTTCTTGGAAGAGACGAAGGAACATAGAACAACTTGTTGTGTCCGGTTCTCTAGAAAGGACCTGATCCAGGCAAGGGCAGTGCCCTGAATTTCCATTTGTTTTCATCTCTCTTGGAGAATCGGGTGGGCGACAGTGTTGAAGGCCGTGGACAGATCCAGTAGCACAAGCATTGCTGCGTTCCCCTGATCAATAGTCTCACGGACACTCTGCCACTTCTAAGAGAACGGTCTCCGTGCTATAACCTGCTCTAAAGCCGGATTGGGAGTCGTGGAATCAATGGTTAGATTCCATGTGGGCGGAGAAGCGTAGCCCCACTGCTTTCTCGCAGTGCGAGAAGCAGAAACATAAAATGGTATTATAAATACCATTTTATGTTTCTGCTTCTCGCACTGCTAAAAAGAGGAAGTGTTTGGTTGGGGGCGAGCAGGTGGGTGGGTCTGGTCTAGGGCAGGGGAGGAGTGGCTTTCCCACTGCTGAGGGCACTGACTGTTTGGTCGGCCCTCTGGGACCGAACAAACCAGTCATGTGCACTGTGCCTTTTCTCCATGTAGGCTGCATGCTGCCTACATGGAGAAAATGGCCTCCCCATAGACGCCAGGCTGGTCGGCGTCTCGACCAATCACAACTCTGCCATTGCAGCATTGTGATTGGCTTAGGGGAGGGGAGGGAGGCTGCCTGCTTCCTGTTCAGGAGAGGAGCAGAGAAGCAGAGAAGCAGAGATGACGTGGGACCGGACTGGGCCGGCGAAGGTAAGTTCACATTTTTTTGGTTGTTTAGATTAACCCTCCCCGCGCGACCCCCCACCAGCGAGTCATGCCGGCCGCAACTGATTCTGTACGGAGAGTACCAAACTCCCAGAGCTTGCATCAATAATGGCACAGTGCAGTGTTTTCAGATATTCACTGAATATGAATCTGTTGTCTCTGTGACACCCACGCTGTAGATAAGGCCTGAACATCTTCCAGTGTGTTCTCTCCCTTGCCCCAGCGTTGTATTCCTGGGGTAGGAGTTTTGTTCACACCTGTGGTGTCACAGCAAAGCAGGCGGCCAAGTACTTCTCTTATGTCTAATTTCTTGTCACCTCTGTTCCTTTGCAGGATTTTGAAACAGTGTTTGACAAAATAAGTGCCATACGAGCAACAAGCATAGCATGAAACTGAATACAAATGACAATTACATACATTCAGAAATGTGGCTATTACTGCTGTTTGAATACATTAGTGCTGTGTGTGTTACCAGAGGTGGTACATGGCTTGCTATTTTGTATTTATTGTACAAATAAGTACATAGACCCATATTTAGGAGGGCTTTGTGTCATGCTTGCACCACACAACGTAGTACATGCACGATGCAAACTTCTAAATCAAATTTATGAAGACACACAAAGCCACTTTTCATGTCTTTGAATGGCTTACAAAGTATAGAGTAATGCAAGGACTTCAAATTTCTTTGTTGCCTTACTCTGCGTAATGGAGGCGTTCCATGGGCATTGTGGTGGGTGCTCCCACACAAATCCCATGGTTTTTGATGCATTTCCAGATTGACCAAACCTGGTAAACCTGGGAATGTGTCAAAAAGCTATGCCTCCGCAGGAGAGGCATAACGGGGGTAAATATCTTTATTTCTCCTTCTTTTTCCCTCTTTCTATGCTGGAAGGAGCCATCAGGGTCTGAGATGTTAATCGCCAAAGGATTTCACATTTGAACCACACTAGGCTACCCCAGCTCTCTAGGGCCTGAGATTTTGAGATCTTTGTACCTTCCAAATATGTTGTCAGTCATAAATTATGATAATTGGCAATCTTTTTGCAAATTAAACACAGAAAAGGTGATGGAAAGAATGATTGTAATTTGTTTAACCACTGACCCTTGTTCGTTTCGATACAGCTATGTGCCAATCAGTCTTGACCCTGCTCCTGATGGGATTTGTCCAGCCTGAGTTGCCAAGCCAGGTCCTCCCTGAACCGGAACATAAGCAACCCAGGACAGGTTTCGCTCTAGTTATGGGCTCATCAGCCGGGTATAGCACACAGTGAGCATGGGACCCATGTCTGGGCATAACCGTGTCACTTAGGGCAGTACATCAAACACACAAAAGGTGATGAACGGAATGCTTGCAATTTGTCTAACCACTGACAATCGCTCAGGGGAGCATTCCAACCCATCGTTCTATTGATCACCGTGTCAGCCCAAAACTGCGAAGCCAGGACCCTCCTGAAATGGTCTAAAGTAATGTGGCATGGTGAGCAAAAGAACAATGGGTTGTAGTGCTACCCGAGCTGTTGGCAGTGGCTAGACTTATTGCAAGCAGCCTCCCATCACCTTCTGTGTATTTTATGTACTGTCCTAAGTGGGACTGGTATGGCCAGGCGTGGCTCCCATGCTCACTGTGTCACTGGAACCAAGCTGTACCTGGCTGATGAGTTAATAACTAGGGCAAAACTGGTCCTGGGTTGCTTGTGCTCTGGAGGGCCTGGCTTGGCAGTTCGGGCTGGTCTGTTCCCATTGGAGAAGGGTAAAGACTGATTTGCATATAAATATGTGTTTAATCTTATTGCAAAGACCAGAATGGAAAAATGATAGAGATAGAATTTAAAAGAGAAAGAAAATGTTATATCCATTTTAAAGATGAATAGTCTTTGTGAAAGTGCACATCTGAATGCCTCCAATAAATGTGAGTCCGTTTTTCCACTGTTTGTCTAAGGTGACCCTCAGGTGGCACCACTGAATGTCAGGGCTGCTTGGCACACAAGGTAGTGGACTTTTTCAGGAGTTTTATTCTAAATCTATGTTATTTAGTCAATTTAGGTAGACATAGTGCTGCAAAATTAAATCTACAGCTTAATTTTCTCGGGGGGGACCTGCCAGCTCCTTGGCCTGCACCAATCACGGATGAGGGATGAGCCAGCTGTATTGGTTTGGCCCATGGGTACTCGCAAACATTTGCACAGCAGCCACAAAGTACGGGCTGTGGTGTGACCGGGGGCCGCACTGATGCCTGCAGGGTGGCGGTAGGGGCTCTGGGTGAGTCAGGGATTGTGTAACGAAGTCTACAAATAATTAAATAAACGGGCAAGCATTTATTTGCTG